>NW_026695222.1:10982500-15782500 GCF_021218885.2 Marmota monax | reverse complement strand
AGGCATAAATTGCATTAGAGTTTCACACACTTTGCTGAACATACAAAGACTCCCCTGAGGGAGCACAGATCTTGTGTGAGTGTCTTAGATCCCACCCAAGGGCTCTGGGCCCTTCTAATAGGATATGAATGGCATTGAAGGGCATTGACCCTACTGAAGGGATATAGATTCCACTCTAGAAGATACAGAGGATGCAGACTTCACTAAGGAGATTTGGACCTGAGTGAAAAGATTCAAACCTCACTCGAGGGCCTCTAACTGTGCTGAAGGAGTGAACATCACTGAGGGCACAGGCATTATTTAGGTCCCACTGAGAGAATCAATCCTCACTGCACTGTAATATGCTATACCAACTTCATTCAGAAGATATGAGCCTCACACACACAATACAGCTCTAAATCGCTGTTCCTCTCTCCTACCCCAAGCCTTTCTCCCAAACCTACAGCAGCTCCACCCACTGCTGCCTGCTCCTGTCTAGAGTTGCACTGAAGCTGCTACATTCATAGTAAATGGTAAATCAATTCAAGTTAACTGGGCCTGAAGTCTGGGGTTGGAGGAGGGGAAGTGTGTCCAGGGGCTTCTTCAGCCCCTTGCCTCTGCCTGTGGACTGCACAATAATTTGGAATAGAGGCTTCATAAGGAAGGAAACCTCCTCCATCCTTGGAGATGGGGAAGTAGTGCAAGTTGTGGTCTAATTGGAATTCCTGACAGTAGGTAAAGGATAAATGGGTTTGGCTGGGATGAGAACCAACAAGATGAAGATGATGATGATGTTGGCATTTATTAAGTAAGTGCCAAATCCTACACGAAAAAAGCACCTTCCATCCTTTATTTAATCCTCATGAAAACCCTCTAAAATGGATACTATTATTCTTTCCGTTTTACAGATGGGGAAACTGATACTCAATGAGATTGTCTTACCCAAGATCACAAAGTTTGTGAGCAGTAGTGCCAAGAATAGAATCTAGACTACAGAGACCCATTCTCACCCTTTTATCTTCTTCATCCCACCAACCTTGTGCCACCATTATTTCTCAAAAGTGTCCTTTCCAGAACCACATCAAAAACTCTTTAAATGACGGGTAGATATTCAGGTTCTAAAGACCTCATTCCAGCCTACTGAATGAATCATGATCTATCCAGTGGAATCTAGGGTTTGCTTTCAAAGATCCCAATACACACTAATATTTGAGGACCAATCTCTTTTGCTGATCCATCAGGGAATCCAGAACCGTTGTGGTTGGAAAGAAAAATCTGAGAAGTGTCAGTGTGCACGAAGGGATCTAAGGTCCTTTGTCCAAGGAGGGGTCTGCAAGTAAAAAAGTGGTCTAGGGATAAAGTAGGGCCTGGCATTTTTAACGGTGTCTGGGGGTGGGGTGAAGACAGTTGGAAGTTGAAGAGATGTCCAGGGTGGAAGGAGTAGTCTGAGATCGGAAGAGGAGGATCTTTGGAGTTTAAGAAGAGTTTGGGAGGGTCCAAAGAGTTTGGGACCAGAAACAGAATTTGGGGTCGAAGAAGTGTTTGCGGTCAGTGAAAAGGTCTGTGGTCCCAGGAAAGTGTCTGCTTCTGAGGAGAATACTAGCTGGATTCAGACTGTAAGGGGAAAGGACTTTGAACCTGCAGTTGCATGAAGTGCCTGGGTCCACTGTGCTGCGCGCTCTCCCCCAACGCTCCGCCGCCCTCGCGGTTCTCCATCCACCTGCACCTGCGTGCCCACTGCAGGATGACAGCTCTAAGCAGGCGGGGGCGAGTCAGACCCGGACACTGCCAAGGGAGGGGGCGCCCCCTCCCGGCTGTCCAGGGGCTCAGGCCCCGCCCTCCGCTCCGCACTCCCTCCAACCCCCGCCGCAGCCACTTCCGGCAGGCGCTGCGCTGCTAGAGGGTGCAAGTGAGGATGGCGGCAGAGAGCGAGGCCAGCCAGGAGAGCGCTCTGGGCGCCTACTCGCCAGTAGACTACATGAGCATCACCAGCTTCCCGCGGCTGCCGGAGGATGAGCCGGCGCCTGCCGCTCCGCTGAGGGGACGCAAGGACGAGGATGCCTTCCTGGGAGACCCCGATACCGGTGAGGCCCGTTTGCCCCGTCCGTGTCCACCCAAGTCCCCGATCCTCCTTCATCTGTGTTGTACATCCACTTCCAGCCTCCATATCCTTAGTTCATTCCCTGGACCACCATCCTCCTGAACCTCTCCTTTCTCCCTGTCTCTGTTAATTATCTAGTCAGGAAGGGGGTGCATTTCTGCCTTGGAGGCATAGGATGCGACAAGGGAGCTGATGCCAGGGACTGCAGTAGGAGGGATTGGGATTATCTCTTGGGAAGAACCAACCAACAGGGAAGGAATGCTGGAGGGGAAATCCTAAAGAACAGCTGTGATCACCCAGTAAAAGGCTTTTCTCTAGCCACAGAGGACAGGATAAAAGAAACCAAGTCAGAGACTGCAGCAGGAGGGATAGAACCTAGGTTTTAGAACTTCACCATGACCAGGGGTTATGGAAAGCAGAGAGTCTGGGGAGCTGCTGAGAATCTCTTCATGTCCAGGGAGGGATAAAGAGAATATGATTCCCCTCTGTCTGGGAATGTTGGTTATTGGGAGACAGGGGGATGGACTGCATGACCTCTCAAAGTCCTTGGGGACCAGAGTGCCTTTTCTGTCCTGTGGATTACTCCATCCTTCTGGAGACATAGATCTGGCTGGGATGTTAGGTACCTCAGCTCCCTAGGAAGCAATCTTCAGAATCTTACTGTGTCCTCAGCCCTCTGCAGAAACTGCAAGGAATGGGGGTAGGGAGGGACAAGACCCTTCTTGGGAGAAACCTGGTGACCAGGAGCTCTCTGAGTATTCCTTCCCTACTGGTCTCTGTCCTATCCATGTGGCCCAGCTCCATTCTCCCCTCCATTTCTCATCCTCCATCCCCCAGCCTTCTTTCCCTCAACGTCACTTCCTGGCATTAGAGCATCCTTCTGCCTCTCTTCCTCCTAGTGCCTGCACTAGAGCCTTAGCCCTTAACCGCCTGAGAGATACTGCTTCTCTGGCCCAGCCGTCCCTGGTCTGGCCCTTCCATAGCTGCTCCCAGTCTGACAGCCTCCAATTCTCACCCACTCCATAACTTTCTGGTCATCTGGCCCTGACCAATAGCACCTATCAACTTGACTAGACTCTATTCTACCTGTGATAGGAGTGAGGGGATAGTGGGGTGTGGAGGATTTGGGACATCAAATGTCAGGACTGCAGATTGAAACTTCTTTTCCAGAGGGAATAGCTTTGGAATCAGGAGGTAGTAGGGAGAGGGGTGGTTTGGTGGATACTAGCCTGAAGCCAGGTCTTTCATTTAGATGTCAGGAGTGATGCTTTTGGTGCTAGCATTGCCCCCAACTCATTGTGTTACAATAGGCATACCTCCCCTGTAGTGGGCCTTAGATTCCTCTTCCAGATCAACAAAGAATGGCAGTCTCTCCTAACCCAAAGATGAGACTCCCTTGATTTTCTTCTCCCACCCCTCAAATAAATTAGCATTTTTAAAAGCCTTCAATTATTTGTTTCTGCAATGATGTGATTATCCAATGTCTGAGGGCAGGCAGGAATCATGATTGTTTTAACCACTCCAGCATCCAGCACAGAGTTGGGCTCAATAAATAATTATTGAATGATGGGCTGGGGTTCTAAGCTGAGTGGTAGAGTGCTTGCCTAGCATGTGTGAGGCACTGAGTTTGATCCTCAGCACCACATAAAAATTAACAAAAGATCTCTGGATGAAATAATGGCAGGAAAGGGAATTCCAAAACCTCAGGGAATATCTTGACATGCCAATACAGGCTGTGCCCTCACCCTGGTCACCAAGCTTCTAGGAACTTAAACCTTATGATGAGGTTGTATACCAAGGTTCCCAGGGACATGTTATGTAGATTCCAAGGACATTGCCATCATATTGGTATAAATGTTTCAGTGCCATGTCACCTAGCCCTGCTTCCAAATTCCTAGGCTTCTTTCTTCCAGCTAGACCAGAGTACTGGCTAACATGGCCTCCTATGTTCTCAACCTCATGGTGCCACCTAGTGGCATTGTCCCATCTTCTTAACTAGGATCTTATTGTGACTGACTATTCTGCCACTCTCCAAAACCAAGTGTTAGGCATCCCACAGCAGTTTTCTTTATGGAAAACAAAGCGAGTCAACAATCTCTCCAAGGCTAGAAATACTTTCCTTCCCTTTTTCCTGTACTCCAAGCCCACATGTGCCTCCCTCTCCCAGACATCTGCCTCTAAATATCTTGCAAGTGCCTTATCTTGAATATATTTTATGCTGGACTCATGATCTCTTCTCCACACACCTGCTCTTCTTCCAATGTCATTCTCAATTAATACTGTCATTTAACCATTCTCCAGGACTCCCTATTTCTTCCAAAAGCTGATCAAATGCTCTCTCCTCCTCCTAAGTATTTTCCAAATTCTATATCTCCATCCTGTCATCACCACTGGACTAAACTATGAACCTCTCAGATCTATATTACTCAGATTTGTAGCTACTCTTCCTGCCTCTGTCCTCACCCCAATCCATCCACCATCCTGTACATCTGGTCATGTAATCCCTGGTTCAAAAATCTCCTGTTAAGGGAGTGAGAAAACCAGAGACGACCTGAATCTCTAGCTGAGATCTGTCTCCTGGACAATGGATTCATAATCCTCTCTTTTCAAGGTTTCTTTGTTATAAACCCAGTTAAAACAGTTACATCAAAAAAGGAATTTTATTGGACAGTATAATCAGGAAGTCCAGGAGCATGGGGGAAAGAAAGAGACTGTTGGTTGGGGGAGACTGGATGGATTAAAGTGTCCTAAATAGGGATTAATTAGGCTGGACATAGTAGCAATGCCTGTAATCCTAGTGATTTAAGAGCCTGAGGCAAAAGGATTGCAAGTTTGAGGCCAACCTTGGCAATTTATCAAGACCCTGACTCAAAATAAAGAATAAAAAGGGCTGGGGATATAGCTCAGTGGTAGAGTGCCCCTGGGTTCAATTCCCAGTACCACAAAAATAGAAACAAAAACAAATTACAGGGACTGGGGTTGTGGCTCAGTGGTAGCGCCTAGCATGCGTGAGGTACTGAGTTCGATTCTCAGCACCACATACAAATAAATAAAATAAAAGTCCATCAACAACTAAAAAATATTTTTAAAAAATTACAGAATAAATTAATTTAGGCCTAGTATGGTGGCATACAACTGTAGTCCCAACTACTCAGGAAGCTCAGGAGTTCCAGACCAACCTGGGCAAAATAGCAAGATCCTGCTGAAAAACGAAAAAAAGAATTTAACTTTTGATCTTCTGCTCTGCCTTTGTTTTTGTGGGCATAGTCAGAAAGCATTCCATGTTGTTGAGGCAAAATGCCCCCAGCAGCTACAGGCTTATATTCTACCAATTTATCAACCTATGCAGAAAGAGGACTTTTTTCTTTCCCAATAGTTCTAGCAAAAGAACAAAGTTTGGCCAGGCGTGATAGGTGCACACCTATAATCTCAACAATTTGTGATAATCTGTCTCAAACAAACAAGCAAACAAAAAAACCCAACCAAAAAACAAAGTTTGAGTCTTAGTGGCCTGATACAGAGATGCATGTTCTGATTGGCAAGACCTGAATCGCACTCTTAAATCTGGTCAAGGATAAGGATGAGGGAGTTGGTTGAGGGAAGGGAGAGGGTGTTCCTCAAAAGAAAATTGGGAAATGGTATCTAAACATCTAAAAAGTAGATGTCTACTAGGCTAGCTATCCTCTCGGCGGCTCCTTGTGGTCCTACTCAAAATGAAACTCATCATCTTTCTCCTAAGAGACTTGTTTTCTTCTGTTTCCAAATAATTTTTTTCCCAGTGTCTTGTATATGAGTAAAATTAGTAGTATTATTTTTTAAAATATATTTTTATTTGTAGATGGACACAATACCTTTATTTTATTTTTATGTGGTGCTGAGGATAGAACCAGGTGCCCCACGCATGCTAGGTGAGTGTACTACCTCTGAACCACAATCCCAGCCCCATGTATTGATTTTTTTAAAAAAAATTTTTAGTGGTAGATGGACACAATACCTTTATTTTATGTATTTATTTTTATGCAGTGCTGAGGATCAAACCAAGTACCTCACCTATGCTAGGCAAGCACTCTATCACTGAGCTACACTCCCAACCCTGATATGTATTGTTTTTTAAATATATGTAAGTGGTAAACAAAAAATCCTTTCATCACATCTTATTCCCACTTGTAGTATCTTTTCCCAAAAGTAACGCCTATAAATAAATTCTGAAAAATATCTTGCCTATGTCAGCATTTTATTGATATTTGTGATTTCTTATTTATATAACAGAGAAGAGTTTGGATCAGGGAGGGCCTTAAACACTAAATCAAGAAGCTTGGATTTTTTTAAATCATGTTTTGTCTCATGTTAATTCATGGTTCAATGATCAGTGAACCATGATAGTACTTTTTTTTTTTTGGTACCAGGGATTGAACCCAAGGAGGCTCAACCACTGAGACACATCCCAGCCCATTTTTTATTTTTTATTTTGAAACAGGGTCTTCCTAAGTTGCTGTAGCTGGCCTCAAACTTTCGATTCTCCTGTCTCAGCCTCCTGAGCTGCTGGGATTTTAGGCATGAGACACTGTGCCCAGTCCATGACAGTATCTTAAATAGGAAATTATAAGTTGATATTTAATATGATAACACAAAACTTTTTAAAAATATTTTTTATTTGTCAATGAACCTTTATTTAATTTATTTATTTATATGCGGTGCTGAGAATCAAACCCAGTGCTTCATACATGCTAGGCAAGTGCTCTGCCAGTGAGCCATAATCCCAGCCCATAACACAAACTTTTAAAGGCATTATACTCCTAGTCCTGGGAATGGTGTCACATACCTGGAGTCTCAGCTATTCAGGAGGAAAGGATCACATGAGCCCACAATTTTGAAGACCTAATGAGACACTGCCCCTTAAAAAAAAAAAAAAGGTCTAAAAAATAATTGTTGAGGGCTGGGGTTGTGGCTCAGGGGTAGAGCGCTTGCCTAACATGTGCGAGACCCTGGTTTTGATCCTCAGCACCACATAAAATAAATAAATAAAATAAAGATATTGTGGTCAACTACAACTAAAAAATAAATATCTTAAAAAATAATAATTGTTGAATGAATAAACTCTTAAAATATGAATATAGTAAGGTGCTAAGGTGAAGGTACCAGCTAATTCTTTTTTTAAAATATCTTTATTTTATTTTTATTTTTATGTGGTGCTGGGGGTCGAACCCTGTTCCCCACTCTTGCTAGGCAAGCACTCTACCACAGAGCCACAACCCAACCCTCAGCTAATTCTTTATTGTTCACAAACATTCAGGACTTTTTGACCATTTAGGCACTTGGGTTCAAGGACAGCAGCATCCAGAGGAGAGAACTATGAGATGGAAGAGGGTCTTAACTCTGGTCAAGGTAGGAAAGGAATGGAAATAACAACAATTATTAACTACATTATAGCTATGGTGCACTTGGTATTTATCACACATCCCACCTGTTAGGGATTACTTCTATTACCAGTATGAGAAAGGTAAGGCCCATGACATGAAGTTATTTGTCCATAGTCACCCAACAAGTAAGTGGCTTTCAGTTCTTCTCTGACTTCATTCTTACTATCCTCCAATCTATTCCAGACAGCAGCCAGGGGGATTTTTCCCCCCATTGCTGGGGATAGAACTTAGGGCCTTGCACATGCTAGGTAAGTGAGCTTTGTCCCCAGTTCCCAGATGGATCATTTAAAATCACAAAACTGATGACTTCATGTTCTTGCTTAAAACTGTCCAGTGACCTCCCATAATACAGGGTAAAATCCAAGTTTTTCAGGAGGCACCGAGGGCCTAGCCTATGGAGCCTACACTCTCTCCTTACTATTCTTTTCCTTTCCTGCTACACTAGAGCCACCCAGGCCTTGGTTTTTGTTTGATTGTTTTGTTTTATGTTGTTTTCTAATGTACCAAGTTCATTCCCACATTAGGCTCTTATTGATCCCTCAGGAACATTCCACATACAAACCCAGTGCTCTAATAGTGACTGACTTCTCTGCTTAAAACCACCTCCTCCCTTCTCTGATTTCCCCAGGTAGCAGTCTCCCCCAACCAACAGTCTCTTTCTTTCCCCCTTGCTCACTTTCTTCTCTCTCCTCACCCTGCCCCTCTTTCCTGCAGGGCTGGGATCAAACCCAGGGCCTCTATCATACCAGAGCAAGTACTCTAACAGTAAGACACATCCCCAGCCCACTCTCTATCATTTCATCCTTATTTTTCTTCCTAGCACCTGCCACAACTTGTAATAATGTAGTGCTTTGTTTACTTGTTATTGCATTTTTCCTCCACTGGTCCATGAACTCTATGAAGACAGGAACTGTCTTTTCCTCTCCCCTTAGCATCTAGCATAGGGCCAGACACATAGTAGGCTCTTCATAGTTGTTGAATAAGTAGATAACTGGAGTTATCCTGCCTGATAACTGCCTCTTTATACACAAGGCTGGGCCCTAACTGGGGCAGGATCTGGTTTCCAGAGAGGGCTGAACCGGTCCACCCCCTCTCCCAAAGCGTTCCCAGTCCTTGTTCAGGATCACAGAAAATTTGACCTAGGTATCACTCAAGAAGGGGTGCAGTCTCTCTCAGCTGCCCAATTGAGGGTCTCTGTCTCTTTCTAACCTGGGACCACAGTCCCTGCCAGCCCTGGAGTGGTCCCAGAGACCAAAAGCGAGAAGGGCTGGCTAGTGGGGTTTGTGTTGCAGGGGCAAGGCAGGGGGGACCGCAGGCAGGGCCAGGTAGGAGACGCCCAGACCAACTTTTGTCCCCGTCCTCCTGCAGACCCGGATTCCTTCCTGAAGTCGGCGCGACTGCAGCGGCTGCCATCGTCGTCGTCGGAGATGGGCAGCCAGGACGGGTCACCGCTAAGAGAGACTCGCAAGGACCCATTTTCCGCGGCAGCGGCCGAGTGCTCTTGCCGCCAAGATGGGCTTACGGTCATCGTCACTGCCTGCCTCACCTTCGCTACCGGCGTCACTGTGGCGCTGGTCATGCAAATCTACTTCGGGGACCCCCAGGTGAGAGGGGCATTTGGGCAGAGAGGGCACTGGGGAGGAGAGAGTGAGGAAATGCTTGAGGGGGCTGTTCGAACTGGGGAATGACTGAGTGGTGGAACGGGGCCGGGAACTAGGAAGGCGAGAGGGTGATGAGAGAGGACGGTCCTAAAGGGAAGAATTGTGGGACGGGAGCGGGATAAAACAAAGAAGAGACTCCATCACGTAGGAGGCATTTGGGGGCAGTGAGATGGGCATCATAAGGAAGAGTCAAGGTGACAAGAGGAGCAAATGGTTTTAAACCTAGCCACTCGGGAGGCTGCGGCTGGTCAAGGCCTGTCTGGGCAACAAAGCGAGACCCAGACAAAAAATAAAAAGGGATGGTTTTGTAGCTCAGTGGTAGAGCCCCCTGGAGTTCAATCTCTATAACTACAGGAGGCGCAGACAGCAGAGGGCAAAGCTTGCATGCCTTAGCTCCTGTAGAGGTTCCAGGGTTCCTGGATGGCTTCTACTGCCCCTTCCTATCTCCCCTCCCAGATCTTCCAGCAGGGTGCTGTGGTAACTGATGCTGCTCAATGCACATCACTGGGCATGGAGGTGCTCAGTAAACAGGGATCTTCCGTGGATGCAGCTGTAGCAGCAGCCTTGTGTTTAGGGATCGTGGCTCCACACAGTTCTGGCTTAGGCGGGTAAGGAGCTCCCAGCCCTGGGTCACCCTGGCCTACTTCTTGTCTTTTGGTCTGTAGACTTCTTGTGGTTGGTCTCCCAGTTTGAATAGAGGGAAGGCTGAGCCCCAACTCCTTGCATTTTTTTCTTTCTTTTAAAAATATTTAGTTGTAGATGGACACAATACCTTTATTTAATTTATTTATTTTTATGTGGTGCTGAGGATCGAACCCAGTGCCTCACACTTGGGAGGCAAATGCTCTACTACTGAACTATAGCCCCAGCCCTGCATTTTTTTTTCTTTCTGTATCAAATGTCACTCTTTTATCCCTGAAGTCAGAAGGGTAAAGCTACCATATGGAGAATCTGGAGGTGTTTCTGGAGCTTCCCTTCACACACACATACACACACACACACACACTCACACACATACACACATTGGGAAAGGAAACTTGTAAATTATAAGGTGAGGTGTACAGTGAAGTATACTGTCATCAGTAAAGGCAGTGATGTTTTAGGGTCACAAATCCCTGTAAGTTTAATGAAAGCCATGGACCCTCCACCCTCCAAAAATATACTCTAGGCTGAGAACTCTTAAAACCGAAGTTACAAACTGGTCACCCATGGGTCACACCAAGCACACAGAATGACTTGTTTGCACACTTAAATTTTTAAAAAACTTGTTTGCTGTTGTTAAAAGATTGAGAATTTTCATTTTTTTTTTTTTAAAAATCTAGATTTCCAACATCTCTTGAGCAATCAGAAGATCTGGTAACAGTGGGCTCATTTTTCCACATGGCTACAATTATCTAGAGCTTAGTAGAAGCTGTTCCCCATGATGGGGCAGGTGCTGTCCACCTTGCCAGAGTTCCTTCAACTTTCTATTGTTTCTCTGTCCTGCTTTCCTTATTTTGTTACTTGGCTGCAGGCATTTAAGTTTGTAACCCTGTCTCAGTTGTAAAAAAAAAAAAAAAATCACAGAAAAGGAATAAGCTAACAAAGTCCATATCTTGATTCCTGCAAGACCAGTCCTCCAGGGTCTACCAAAGAAATTCTCCTTTTGGCTTTGCAGTCTATCCTTACATAATCCAGTCCTGGAGGAGGGATACCAAGTAGGCAGGTGCAGGAAGTTGGCAGAAGTCCAACTCTGGTCTAGGGTGGGGGCAGGGGCAAAACATCTGCTCTCCCAGTCTCTGGGTTTCCCTAAGCAGGGATTAAAATCTCTAATAACAGGCTAAAAGAAGTCCTTGAACTCTGGGTCTCCCACTCCCTTGATTTCACTCCCTACCCTTCTAAGGTGGCTGAATCCCTGCTGGGGAGAGGACTCAAACTCCTGACTCAGAATGACAAACTGAGCCTATAACCTCACTCCTAGGGATTGAAGGGTGGCAGTATAATGATTCCGAAAGTCGGCATGTTATAATCCCTTTCCCCCTTCTGTGTCTCTCCAGTGGGGGCGTAATGCTGGTACATGACATCCGTCGAAACGAAAGCCAACTAATTGATTTCCGGGAGTCTGCACCAGGGGCCCTCAGGGAAGAGGCCCTGCAGAGGTCCTGGGAAACCAAGGTGGGGACCCTGTTGGGAAGCGAGGGCTCAAGGGGGTCTTCCTTCACTGCTCTTCTGCTAACTCAAGCATTAATTTGCTGAGTTTTACCATTGGGGTTGGAAAAAGAATTGAACAGGATCTTCTTAGGCTATAGGGAGGCAGGCAACTCCCATGAAATAAAATAATGAATAAAAACTGTGGATGGTTGATTAGCAGGTAATACTGCAACATCTTACTTCTCTGATAATCTTACCGTCTGGAACATAGGAAGAGGGAAAAAAGGCCACCAAGTACCCTGAAATGTCACAGAGTTGCTGTGTTAAAACTTATACCTTAGGTATAAAGATGCATGCCTATAATCTCAGCTACTAGGGAGGCCGGGGCAAGAGGATCAAAAGTTCAAAATGAGCCTTGGAAATTTAGTGAGACCCTGTATCAAAATAAAAATAAGAAAGGGGCTGGGGATGTAGCTCAGTGATAGAGCACTTATTTAGTGTGAGAGGCCCTGGATTCAATCCCCAATATTGCAAAACAAGCAAACAAAAAAACTCATATATCACACTCTGAGCCTAATAACTATAACTTTCCCAGCCTACAATATGTTGAAAGAGTAAGAGGAACTGCTAGGTAGAGGCAATCCACTGTCCACAGAGAGCAAAAGAGGAAATAGAATAACTTGAAAAAGTAGGTATTTAGTGCAGTGGCAAAAGCCAAACACATTCCTGAGTTCTCACAACTCAGAGCGCTAATAGTATGAAAATGAGTTAAGTGAAGCTATATTGTCCACAACTTTAAAAGGCAAGGGTAGGTATAATCCAGTGTGGATGGATTTCTATCTAACTTGTTTCTATCCTGGCTCTTGATGGGGTTTGCTTAATTTATTAAATCCCTCAACTATGATAAATAAAAGCCTTTCTGCATTTGCGTATAGAAATTCAGGGAGATGGGAGGGATGTCTGCAGGGGAAAGCTTGTCCCTCTCCTGGGATACTTGGCATGTGTCTCTCCCCTATGCCAGCCATCCCTGGCTTGGGGCTCTGCAGAGTTCAGCCCAGCCCCCCCCTTCCAGTGACCTGGTCTCCTCTCTCCCTCGCCTGCCCGCCTTGCCCAGCCTGGGCTCTTGGTGGGGGTCCCCGGAATGGTGAAGGGGCTTCATGAAGCTCATCAACTCTATGGCAGGTAATGACCCTCTCCTGGGGACCAGGGGCCCCTGCCTGCATCTCTCCTTGGGTGGCCTTGTCCTGCCTTCCTTGATTCTTCCCTTCCCAACTCCCCCTCCTAATATCCCCTTCCCTTGCCAGGACTCTCCTTCCCAGGAACCCCCCTCCCCCCAGGACCCCTCCTCCTCCCCCCAGGACCTCCTCCACCCCCTGCTCTCCGGCCCCCCCAGGCTGCCATGGTCCCAAGTCCTGGCCTTCGCTGCAGCTGTGGCCCAAGATGGTTTCAACGTGACCCATGATCTAGGTCAGTGGGGTTTGGGGGTTGGGGGAAAAGCACACAGTTGATTGGGGGGGAACCTCTCTTCCAGTTTGTTCCTCAGTCTTCCATTTCCCATCTTACTCTGACCTGGGAGAGGCTTCAAATGAGGGAATATTGGAAGGGCAGATTGTGCCCTATAATAGGCTCCTGGGGGACCAGAGCACTTAGGGCCAGCCACTTAGCCCTCATGCACCCCATCTATTATGCATTTCAATCACCTGGCCCAGTCTTGGCACCCCCTGCCCAGCCTCCCATCCCTGCCCCCAGCCCGGGCCTTGGCTGAGCAGCTGCCTCCCAATGCATCTGAGCGCTTCCTGGAGACATTCCTGCCCTTGGGCCACCCACCACTGCCTGGCTCCCTGATGCGTCGTCCTGACCTGGCAGAGGTGCTGGATGCGCTTGGCACTTCTGGCCCTGCTGCCTTCTACAACGGTGGCAACCTCACACTGGAGATGGTGGCTGAGGTGAGTGTGAGGGTGGGAGGTAGGGGTATGCTCCAAGGACCCTATTGCAGGGAAGCCCTCTTCCCCCTTTCTACACTCCCTGCCTTTCTTTCATCATATATATTCTGATTGTATGTATTTGAAATTCTAAAATAAACAAACCTAACCTCCATTGATAGAAACCAGACCTGTAATCCCAGTAACTTGAGAGGCTGAGACAGGAGGATCACAAGTTTGAGACTAGCCTCAGAAACTTAGCGAGACCCTGTCTCAAATGAAAAATAAAAAGGGCTGGGGATATGGCTCAATGGTAAAGTGCCCCTGGGTTAAATCCTCAGTACCAAAAGAAATCAGGCCAAGGATGGTGACACACACCTGTAATCCCAGCAGTTCAGAAGACTGAGGTAGGAGGACTGCAAGTTAAAAGTCAGCCTCAGCCACTTAGCAAGACCCTAAGCAACTCACTGAAACCCTGTCTCTAAATAAAATATTGCAAAAGGGCTGGGGATGTGGCTTAGTGGTTAAGCCCCTGGGTTTGATCTCTCAGAACCAAAAAGAAATGAAAAAGGACAAGAAACCAGACTAGTGGTTATTAAGGATTGGAGGGGCTGTCTGGGATGGGGCATAAGAAACCTGTAGCAATATAAATGTTCTGTCTTGATTGAGAGGGTACCTTTGGGCTTATCAGGGCTGCTGTTAACTGTTCAGGGGCCTAGCCTGCTTTCCACAGGTCTGGTAGAGGCCCAGAATTAGCCTCAGTTTCTCTAAGCCCATAATCCTCCTTGCTTTCTGGCTTTTCTAGGGACTGAGGGAAACATCTCCTCCACTGGTGACTGTCAGGACTAGGAGATGGACACAGGAGGTTACCACCCAACCCCAAAGTAATTTAGTCTGAGGCAATAGTGTGTTCTGAGAATTATCATCAACAGTCCAAAACGCCTAGAAAAATTGTGTTCAAGAATAGGATGCATGGAGCAACTCAGTGGTAATCTCCTCTGTGTAATGGAGATGTTTATATAAAATTCTGCCATATTACAGTGGGAATTACATAGGTGTATCATTCATTCACCATTCACAGAGTGTCTGCTCAGTGCTAGGCCCTATGCTGGGCACTGGAGATATGGTAGTGGTGACAGAAGCCCATCCCAAGTGGACTCAACTAGAAAGTCCAGGAGAACACTGGCTTTAGGTCCTCCTGGATCCAAGGGCTCCATCCACATTGTCAGAACTTGATCTGTCTGTCCATCTGCCTCTGGCTCTTTCTCTCTCCCTAGTATTTTCCTCAGTTTGGATCCACACTCTGTGCTCACCAGCCCATCTTAGACCATCCCAGAGAAACAGTATTTTACTTTCCTTTTAGTTCCAGCAAAAGCCTCGTGGTTGTGTCTCATTGGCTTGTTACAGGTACATGACAATTCCCAAACTAATCACTGTGACATATAAAGGAATGCTCTGATTGACCACATCTGGGTCACACATCCTTACCCAGAGGTGGAGAAGGGCATGCAGGAGTCTCTAACATAAAGACCATCATGGTTTTAAAAGAAAAAAACCCAAGTTGAGTTTATTATCTTGCCAGACAAAGGAACACATGCTAACCAAGAAATTCAATATGTAGTTCACTCAGAAAATAGAGAAATCAAAGGTTTCAGATACTAAAAAAAAGTTTAAAAAAAGGAGAAGATTCATAGTAGTACTAATTTAAGATTAATAGCACACTGTTAGGATGGAATGAGCCTGCTGGTTTGTACCAGATTGGTTCATTGGTTAGGAACGAGTTTTCCTGACAATGAGACACACAGGGTCAGACCTACTGGGGTCATTCACAGTTTATGGTTTTAGCTGGGTACAGTGGCACATGCCTAAAATCCCTCAGGCATGGGAGGCTGAGGCAGGAGGATCACAAGTTCAAAGCTAGCCTCTAACAATTTAGTGAGGCCCTAAGCATCTTAAAAAATAAAAAGGGCTGGGGATATAACTCAGTGGTTAAGTGCCCCTGGGTTCAATCCCTGGCACCCCTCCCCCTCCAAAAAAGTTCTTGGTTTTGTAGTGACTTTAATTGGTTGTAATGAGATGTAGAATTCATTTTGATATCTCCTAGGTGATATCTCCTAGTGCTGCTGTAAGAGTAAGTCTTCCTTTTACAGAGTCTAAGAGGGCAGCACTTGAAAAGACTTGGGGGTAGAGTTCAGGACCTTCAGGTCACTCTGCAGCTGTGTAGAGCTCACTGAAGAACAGCAGGACATGAAGTGGGAGAAGCAGGAAGGGACTAGAATACCAAGCTAAAGAGGTCCCTCATGGAATATACCTAGCACAATGACTGGCACATAGGAGGTGCTTGGTGTTCATGCTTTTCTCCTTCTTCCTATGGTACTTAGGACTTATGGGGTTCTTCAAGGCCATGAGGCATAAAAGTTGTGAACAGTCAATTTGTTTGTGATTCAGATGTGTGTTATAGGCCAAGCCATGTGCTCACAGTGGTGGGTGGTCATTTTCTCTCCTCCAGGCTCAGCATGCAGGGGGCATCATAACTGAAGAGGACTTCAGCAACTACAGTGCCCTTGTGGAGAAGCCTGTGTGTGGGGTGTACAGAGGTGACTTCTCCCCCAACTTTCAGGGTCCCCACTCAAGAGAAGCATCCCAGTCCAAGGCCATATCCTTTTGGCCTGAAGATTTCTCTCCATTCTACAGGAGAGAAACTGAGTCAGTGAACTGCCTGGGCAGCCAGCTGTTGAAGCAAACCAGAGCCAGCTCATCTTCTGAAATAATCATGGCATCATTTAACCGAATTATTTTAACAATGGGGGGGATTCATCTAGCCAAAGGCTCAGATCTGAAAGTTGGGGTTCTAAATATCTGTTTTCTGGATTTGGGCGCTATGTTGCCTCAACCCTAGCCCCAGCCCCATTCTTACTGCCCTGTTCTTCCTAAGAAGAATTTGCCTGGCGTGGTGGCACACACCTGTAATCCCAGTGGCATAGGAGTCTGAGGCAGGCGGATCGTAGATTCAAAGCCAGCCTCAGCAACTTAGCAAGGCTCTAAGCAACCTAGTGAGACTCTGTCTCAAAATAAAAAAATAAAAAAGGGCTGTCTATGTGGCTCTTGGGTTCAATCCCTGGTGCCAAAAAATATAAATTAAAAAATAAAAGAATTCATAAGACGGAAGTCCATCTAGGCTTCAGGTCGAATGAACCCTTCATGAGAGTCACAAACCTGGTCCCTCATGTACCAAAAGAAAACAGTCCTAGGAAGGGAAAGGAACTCAACCTGCAAATTCAAGAAAACCAATAAGAAATCCAGAAAGCTGAATTATGACATGGGTGATGTTTTCTGAGCCCACAGTGGTAGGTTTTGGGTCCTTCAGAAGTTCTCGGGTTCTTTCCCTTCTGGGAGGGCAAGATCACTTCAAGCCTCAGAAGAGGCTACTTCTGAATTCAAGTTTCAGGTCTCAGTCTCTTATCTGATTCCTCTGCTGGAAACAATGTTCTATGAAGTAGAGGAAAGAGTGTAGCTCTGGAACAGAAAGACCTGGGTTTGCGTACCATTTGCCTCAAACTTGTCACTTTCCACTTTCCAGCCTTTGTTCACTCCTTAAAATGGGGATGATCTCAGGGTGCCTGTGAGGATTTGATGAGATGGTGCAGGAAGGTGCCTTGATCAGAGTGAGCATGGAGTGCACTGGATTTTCTATTTTCCCTCCCCAGCCTGAGTTGTCTCAGCAATGCCAATGCCTTGAGTGCTCTGGATTTCCCTTATCTCCTATAACCTTGGGCCAGTTGCCTCTCTGTGTCACAGTTTCTGTACCTATAAAATTGGGGTGATAACAGTACCTATTGTAAGGATTAAATGGGTCAATTAGTTAATGTTGGTATTATTTGTCAGGTATTATTATTCCTTTATTCCTTTGATGTCCAAACATTTAATAACAGGAGGAAGAGGAGGCTCCTGCTCCAAGGAGTTTCAGGTTGAGTTGGACCATTAAGAGCCCTGGATACTATTCTGGCCTGTGGGAGGAGCAGAAAGGAAACACACTGTGGCTAGGAATCTGGACATCTCACTATCTGTCCCTGCCCTGAAAATCGCCTACAGTGTGACTCTGGGCAAGTCACAGTCTCTTAAGCCTTAGTTATCTCATATAGCAGAGGAAACTGAAGACCAGTATTCTCAGTTCAAGTCCTGGCTCTGCCTTCAACTTGGCATGTGAACTTGAGTGGGTCCCTTCTCGTCTTAATGCTTCTGTTTCCTTATCTGATGAGGGGGCTCAGTGCAGTGGTCTCAGAGCATGTGATAATGGGATGTGCAGCTGGAATGTGGAATGTGAAGGTGACTTGACCCCTCCCTTGCTCTCTGGTTATCTCTTGTCCTTTCAGGCCACCTGGTTCTGAGTCCCCCACCCCCACACACAGGCCCTGCCATCATCAGTGCTCTGAACATCCTTGAGGGCTTCAATCTCACCAGCCTGGTATCCCGGGAACAGGCTCTTCACTGGGTGGCAGAGGTAAAGCCAGCCCCTCCATCTCACCTGGATTTGGGGACACTAGGGATGGCGAGAGGAATTACTGCTTTGAGGCAGGACTAAATCACCTTAGTTTTCTTTCACATGAGGATCCCTAGATGGGGCTGCATAAAGGGTCCTGGCAGCCTCTTCCATATCCTTGCTGTGTTTTCAGACCTTGAAGATTGCATTAGCCCTGGCCAGCAGACTGGGAGATCCCATCTATGATTCTACCATCACTGAGAGCATGGATGACATGCTCAGGTAGGTCTTGGGGCAGGATTCCAAAGGGTGTGAGGTGGTAGTGGGTTTGGGGAAAGGATCCAGTGAAGTTCCAGGTCAGTTTCAGCTGAACCCCAACTCACAATCTGACACTGGACACCTTTGCCTGAGGCAAAGGTGTCCAGTGAGCTGGGCATGGTAGCACACACCAGTAGACTCAGCTACTGTGGAGGCCCAGGCAGAAGGATCGAAAGTTTGAGACCATCCTAAGCAAATTAGCAAGACCCTAAGTAATTTAGTGAGATTCTGTCTCAAAATAAAAAGTAAAAAGGGCTGGGGATCTATGTAGCTCAGTGGTAAAGCCCCTGGATTCCATCATTGGTATAAAAAAAAAAAAAAAGAAAGAAAGAAAAAAAAAAACCAACCAACAAAAGTTTAAAAAAGACTGAGGATATAGTTCAGTGTTGGGCATTTGCTTAGCATGTGGTACTATCCCCAGTACCCACCACACACACACACACAAAAAAAAAACCATCACGTTAAATTATGGGTTGTGTATGTATGAACATATTACAATGAATCCCATTATTATGTAAATCTATGATGCACCCATTAAAAAAATCATCAGACATGACAAATGCATACAATTTTATCTGTCAAATTAAAAAGTTAACATCACTTATCCAGGAAAAAAAAAAGGCAAAAAGAACTATAACCACATCATGGCCACTGGGATAAAAGCATGAAAACCAAGGTTCCCCCTCCCAGCCATCTGAAACCAAGCCCCAGGTTCCTATACTGCGTGGTCACCATCCTTCTTGGTTGAAAACTGAACGAATGTCTTCAATAATCCTTGGTAACTTATTATTCTCTAATCATTATGAATAACCCAACACACAGTTAATAATAGTAATCTAAGAAACCATCACTTGAACTTTAAAAAGTTTGGAGTCCTGGGGGGCATGGTGGCCCATGCCTGTAGTTCCAGCAACTCCGGATGTTGGAGCAGGAGGATCACAAGTTCAAAGCCAGCCTCAGCAACTTACTGAGATTTTAAGCAACTTGGTGTGACCGTGTCTCAAAATAAAAAATAAAAATATCTGGGGATGTAAAACATCCCCAGTGTAAAAACATCCCTGGGTTCTATCCCCAGTACCAAAAAAAGGAAAAAAAATATTAATTTTAGAAAAGAATCTGAATAATACCTAAATAAATCTATTCAGTTCAATTACTCAGCAGTGAGCTTCTACCCTCATAGGCCTAGTAGTCCAGTGAGGGAAGGAAATTTAATCAAATAATCACATAAACATCACAGATAGTTGGGGTGTATTGAAAGCTTGTTGTATGCTCATCCCCCACTCCTTGTGTTTTTAGCAAGGTGGAGGCTGCATACTTCAGGGGCCACATCAATGATTCTCAGGCAGCCCCTGCCCCTCTCCTGCCTGTCTATGAGCTGGATGGGGCTCCCACCGCTGCCCAGGTGCTAATTATGGGCCCTGATGACTTCATCGTGGCAATGGTCAGGTATGCCAGCTCAGACTTAGAACCTGTAACAAAAGATCATTTGGACCAGGTGGTGCTGGTGGGGTCTGGGAAGAAATGAAGGTAGTCGCAGAGCTCATCTGACCCCATCTCTGCCCCCAGCTCCCTGAACCGGCCCTTTGGCAGTGGTCTCATCACCCCCTCGGGGATTCTGCTCAACAGTCAGATGCTGGACTTCTCCTGGCCCAACAGAACTGCTAACCATTCTGCACCCAACCTGGTAGGGTCTTGCTTCTCTCCTCTCATGGGGACCCTCGGGCTAGGTAGGAAGTACAGCTGTATGGTTGCTTCTTCCTCCCTATTTCCCCTAGGAAATTCTATTATAAGGAAATAAGATACCCACTTCATCCCTAGTCCTGCTCATTCTGAAGCATAGATTCTGGTGGGTCAGAAGAACCCTTATCTCATTCTGCCACTCTCTTACTCTGCAACGCAGGGAAAGTCTTGCCCATCTCTGGACCTCATTTTATTCACCTGTACAATGAGGATATTAGGTCTAATTTAATGATTTGGGTTCTTTCCAGCACTAGTGGTCTGTAACACCATGATGCTGAGCTGGGGGAGCTCAGCCCAATGACTGAGAACCAAAAAAGAACCCAAGGAGGAAGGAATTAGAAGTTATTGTTCTAGCTGGAGACCAGCACTCTTACACTGTATAAGATGCCTGGCAGGGCAAAGACACATAGAGGTGATCCAGTGGGGATTCTACTATGCTTTCCTGTCGCCATCTTTTTGTCTTGGTTCTTTTCCCTGCCATCCATAGCAGCCTCACAGCTCAATGGGTCCTCTTATTATTCCACCTCATCCACCCTAGCCATCCAGGGACCCCTTCCCTTTCGCAGACAGCACACTGTTGCTTGGAGGGAAATAGTCCCCCTTTCTTGTAGATGATGCAAAGAAGGAGAGGAGTGGGAAGAGTGGTGGAGTGGCCCTTTCCCTGTCTTGCCCCACCCCACACCTCCTTTGCGGTCTCTGCCCTCCAACAACAGGAGAACTCGGTGCAGCCAGGGAAGCGGCCACTCTCTTTCCTGCTGCCTACTGTGGTCCGACCGGCAGAGGGGCTCTGTGGGACCTACCTTGCCCTGGGGGCCAACGGAGCTGCCCGGGGCCTCAGTGGTCTGACCCAGGTGAGGTTTCTTTCCTTATGGGCCTTTTGCAGTCAGGAACCAGCTGTGGCCTGGGCTGTGATGCCCTTTCTATCTCTGACTTGTTTCTCCATCCCTTATACAGCAAACATGAACTGAATTGCTTTGTGCCAGGCCCATCATGGGCACAAATGGACTGTGCTGAGTTTCTTAGTGAAAATGGGCACAGCAGCCCCTGTCTTTCCAGGTTGCAAGGGAAATCGCAGGGCCAATAGAATTGAAAAGTGATATAGCATCTGGGCTACCTGTGTTCTGTGAACCTCAATTCCCATCATTTCTCTACCCTGCATCTAAATAGATAACCAGCCCTCTTTAGAGTCTGGGTTGTTTTTTTAAAATCTGTTTTTATTATTTATTTATTTATTTTAAAAAATTTTTAGAGTCTGATTTTAGATGGAAGGGCCACTACTCTCCAGAATACCTCAGGACAGTTCCTTGAATGTCTTGAGCTCCTGTTATATGTGCCAGGCATATGTTTTGGCAAATGACAAGTTAATTTTAGAACCAGACTTCTGTGGGTTCTAGTCCAAGTGTTGCCAATTGCCAACTGTGTGATGCTAGGAAATTCACTTAACCTCTCTGAACTTCAATATCATCCTCTATAAAGTAGAAATAATAAAATAGTTAATATTTATAGAGTTCTTACAAAGTGCTGAGTACTTTTAACCTTCCCAACTCTGGAAAGAAGGCTTATTTCTATTTTATAGATTAAGAAATTGGAACTGGAAAGGTTAAGAAGTTAGGTCAAGTTCCTTCAACTAGCAAGGGTTGACAGGTAGTTCAGATCCAGAGTCTACTCACGCTCCTAACCACTAAACTGAAAGTACAAATGTGTACCTTAAATCACCTCTAGCTGTTAATCCTGCCCTATCCAGAGAGAAGGGAGGGAAGCTCTGAGCTAGATTTAAAGGGGAGGGTCCCTCTTCCCTGGCTTCTTCTAAACTCTTCAGTGAATAACTCTCCTTCTCTGGCCTTCAGTTTCCTCCTCTATGAAGCAGGGATAGTTATCACAGGCCTGCCTGTCTGGTTTCAGGGTTGTTGAGAAGCCCAGATGACACACCTGGTGTGAGGGTTCTAAAGACTAAAGAGTCTGGACCAAGGGTGAGAGCTGGGGAGCCCTGCCTGGTTCATCACCCCTGGGACAGCCCTGATTTTTCTGCCTCTTGGCTACCTACAGGTACTGCTGAATGTCCTGACCTTGAACCGGAACCTGAGTGACAGCCTGGCCCGAGGCCGCCTTCACCCAGACCTGCAGTCCAACCTCCTGCAGGTGGACAGTGAGTGCAGAGCAGACACTCCCGTGGGGTGGCCACAGAGACAGGTTTCCCCTACCTTGATCAGCACCAGTTTCCTTCTTGCCAAAGTTTGGTTTCTTTCCACAACTTCCTGTTAAAGTAATGAAAGATCTGGGGACTGGAACCATCTTGCTATTTCCTTTGTGTCCTTGAGAGGTCCATTTTTCATCTCTGAGCCTTGGTGTTCTCATTTGTAAAATAAGGTACAGTTGTTCATTCTGCAAACCTTCGTTCATACCTTAGTTTGTATTGAACACCTGCTGTGTGCCAGACATCATTCTAGGTTCTAGAGATAGTGCATTTGTAAGCAGATGGGGAAATAATCAAAGAGATAAGGGAGAGTAAAATAAATACCCAGCTGAGCATTAAAACAGAATGATATAGCAGGGCTGACTCAGTGACCAGGTGATATCTAAGCTGAGATCTGAAGAGTGAGAAAGAGCCCACCAGGCAAAGAACTGAGGCAAAGCTTTGTAGGCCAAGAGGACAAGTGCAGAGAACTCAGCAGAAATGGGCTTGGTGTGTTTGAGGAATAAAAAGAAGACCAACCTGGGCTGGGGTTGTGATTAAGTATAGAGCACTTGCCTTGCACGTGTGAGGCAATGGGTTCCATTCTCAGCACCACGTATAAATAAATAAAAAAAAAAATACAGGTCCATCAACAACTAAAAAACAAACAAACAAACAAAAACAAACCCCAACCTCAGTGAGAATGAAATGAGTTCAGAGAGGCAGGCAGGGGACCTTCTAGATTTATGGTGAGGAGATTGACTTGCCTCTAAGAACAGGGGCTTAATTTTGGATGCAGCTTAATTTTGTAAATAGGAAAATATGTGCATCTTTGAGGAGTTTTATTATAACCAACCATGTACTATGCTAGTCCAAAAGGGATAAAGAATTGATCAAGATATAATTTGTGTTTGTTCAGTATTATCTCCATTTTGCAGATAAAGAAACTGAGGCTTACAGAAGTTATAAACTAGTCAAAGATCAACCAGCAAGTGGCAGAAGTGATATTAGAACAAACCGCTGGCTGATACCAAAGACTCTGCTTCTTTACTGCCTGGCCCTTGATATCTCCTGCACTTGAAGCATGTTAAAAGCACAGTCCTAGGTCATCTGCAGTCAGACCCTATAGTTGGTCAGTGATATCAAACCGCAACTGATGCATGAAGCAGACTCTTGAAACTAAACTTTATTCAACTTTATTCTGCTAGTCTCTACTAAGTATAAGGTGGCATGCTAAGTTACTTATGGTAGCTCATCCCTTGCACAGTCTTAGAAGGGGATATCAAGTGTGGGGTTCTGGCAAAAGAAACATTTATCCACCTGAGACCCCAGGAAGGCTTTATGGAGGAGGTAACAACTGGCTGAGCCCTGAAGTATGAGCAGGAAATTGGCATGTGGAGATGAAGGGATTCTGGAAAGAAGAAATAACCCGGGGGGGGGGGGGGGAAACAGAAAGAATAGTTTAGAGTGCAGCCAGGAGGCCAGTCATTTCCCAAACTCTTGAATTTACTTAGCACTTTCACGACTTTGGCCACATTTATATGTGGTCTAAACCGTTATTTACATAATACATATGTATAAATGGACTTGTTTTTTACCCAAATGTGTTTTAAGTAAAACTTATTAACACAGAGAGATTCTTTTTAAAAAAGTCAATCAAAATTAGAAAAATAGAATCATTTGTCACAAATAGATGATAGATAGCTATTTTAAAAATCAAATATTTTTAGGTTTTAGGTAGATATTATTACCTGCAGAAGGCTCTCAGACCTGCTTTTTATGTTAAAAGGGAAATTAGACTGTTCAGAGGCCAGACTGAAACTTGGTCCTTGCCATAATCAAAAAGATTGAAAGTGAACCATGAAGTGATTTCTGACTAGATGATTTAATATTATTCAATAATGTGTCTTTTATCTTAAGAACTACCTAAACTCATTCTGTCTGGAGAAATAAGCAGACCAGATCTTTATAGAAGAGCAATGGGAGGTGAAGTTAACAAAGCTTATCATGGAGGACAATGTTAAGAAGCACAGATTTGCTGGGCACTGTGGTGCCCACCTATAATCACAGCAATTTGGGAGGCTGAGGCAGGAGGATTGAAAGTTCAAGGCCAGTCTCAGCAACTTAGCAAGACTTTGTCTCAAAATTTAAGAAAAAAGGTGGGGGAGATTGGGACTGTAGCTCAGTGATAGAGTGTCCTTGGATTCAACCCTTAGTACTGTAAAAAAGAAGAAGAGGAAGATGAGGAGGAGGGCACGACTATCCAATTGAATAGGGCAGATGGATTGAAGGGAAGAGAAGGTAAGTTGAGGAAATACAAGAAGGAGCTTGGGTATGGCTCAGGTGAGAGATGATGAGAACCTGAACTTATGCAAGAGGATAGGGGTAAACACCCCTATCTGGTAAATACCTGCTTAACTTTTTACTAGGTACTGACTGTCCAGGCAATGGGGAGCAATAGCAAACAAGATAACGACCCCATCTTCAAAAAACTTTAATCTAGTGGGGGGAGACAAAGCCAATAAATAAGCAAATACAAGTGATATTATATACTTTGAAAGAAAACAAAGCAAGGTAAAGATGGCAGGGACTGCTATTCTAGTTAATGGTCAGCATAAAGTCTGACACACATTAAATGCTTCTCAAAGAAGTGCCTTTTGACCAAAGACTAGAATAAAGAAAGGAAGCCAGCTTTGAAACCATCTAAAAGGAAAGCAGACCAGGCAGAAAGAACAAGAAGTGCAAAATTCCTCAGGTAGGAGCATGTTTGATCTACTTTAGGGACAGCAAGGAAGCCAGTGTGTTTGGAATAAAGTAAGGTAGAGAATAGAAGGAATAAATAAGAATAATTTAGAGAGGTAGCAAGGTCCTAGATAATGTTGTGCCTTAGAGGCCTTGATAAGGACTTTGGATTTTATTCTAGGTCCATCAAACCTGGTAGAATATTTTGTTTTTGTGGCACTTGGTATTGACCCCAGGGGTGCTTTACTGCTGAGTTATATCCCAAGCCTTTTGTATTTTTTGAGACAGGGTTTCTCTAAGTTGCTAAGGACTTAACTAAGTTGCTAAGGCTTGCCTTGAATTTATGATCCTTCTGCCTCAGCCTCCCAAATCACTGGGATTATGGGCATGTCCCACTAAGCCTGGATGGTGGAGTGTTTTAGGGGATTAACAAGGTCGGACCAGTGTTCTAAAGGATCCCTTTGGGTACTGTGTGAAGAGACTGAATGGAAGACAGGACTGGAAGCTGGGGGGGTGGGAGGCAGTTAGAAGACTGTGCTGTAATCCTGGCAAATAGTGATGGCAGCTTGGACTATGCAGGTGGAGACGAAGACCCTCAAAGTCCTTTTTCCAATATTGAGAATGACTACATTTTCAATCACTTGCTGTAAGCAAGGCTCTGAGCTTCCTGTGCATTCTCTCCTTTAATCCCTGAAACAATTTCATGTGCTGGCTCTTTTATTATCCCCCATTCTGTACATGAGGATACTGAGGCTCAAAGAGGTGAAACAGTTTGCCCAACGTCATGCAGGAACACCCAAGACCAAGACTCAAATCCACTGTAGATCTCCTTAGCCTGTGCTCTGAACACTCTAAATGTGTGTATGTTGGGGATGGTTTTCAGGTGAGTTCACAGAGGAAGAGATAGAATTCCTGGAAGCCAGGGGTCACCACGTGGAGAAGGTAGATGTCTTATCCTGGGTCCATGGCAGCCGGAGAACCAACAACTTCATCATCGGTGTAAAGGACCCACGGAGCCCAGATGCAGCTGGAGCCACCATCCTGTAGAGCAGCGGGGTGGGGCGGGGTCTCTGCTCCCCACCTTTGCATGTTCCCAGAGTCCTTCCTTCTCCCAAGTTTGGTCTCAGGGGGACCCCAGGGATGCCCTAGATTAGGGGCCAGAGGGAATGCTTAGCAAACCCTATCCCAGAGTAATTGAAAAATTCTCCATCATGAGGCCTGCGGTGGTGGTGGTAGTTAATGTCAGTGTCCACGACTAGGCAGGGGACCTTGAGGGGTCTTTCTCCTCTCTTCTTTTAGCCATGCTGGCTCTGAGCTTAGGGATATGCTTGCAAACCCTTCTCAAGGGTGTTATAACCCTAACATCTACAGACTATCCTGACCTGGGCCTTGTCTTCCAGCTCCCTTATCCTGTTCCCAGCCTCATTTCTTAAGTGATTAGGATTTTTTTTTAATGGACCATCGTGGGAAGAGAGTAATCCTCTCCTCCTACCAGGTTGAGGTGGGGACCTTTCATCTGGGGGTCCCCGGGGTGTGGGGTAGGGGTGGGGGTGGGGACCAGCTCAGGGGCTTCCATTTGCAAAGGGAAATTAAAGAAAGAATATTGCTTACCCATGACTCTAGCCTGATTTATGTTTAACTAGGTTGGAGGTGGGAGTGGGAGAGCAGAACTTGGTATCCTATCCCAGAATCTCTGCCTCTATGGCTAACTGGAGCCCCTTTGTAGGGGTTCTATATCCGAACTTACACTACTAATAATAATCTGTTTTTGTTATTATTTTTTATTGCATCCCTAGAGCACTTAATGTGTGCCAGGCTCTATGCTAAGCACTTTATGCGAGTAATCTTATTTAATTTTCCTCAAAAATCTAATGAAATAGGTAGTAATATTATTCTCATTTTACAGATGGGAAATGAGTAAAAAGAGGTTAAGGGATTTGTCCAGGGTTTTTCATCTATTAAATGGAAAAATTGAGGTTCAATCACAGGATGTCCAACTCCATGATCTGTACTCTTAATCAATTCCACATCTAGCATGTGAACTATTTGTTACAAAGTATATTTCATATAGTATATATCAGACAATAAGTATCTCTCATAGATTATGTCATTCACTCATGCATGCCTGCATCCTTCAGTTATGTTCCAGGAACTAGTAGGCACTAGAATTCAGCACTGAACAAAACAAATAGGCCATTTTTTTACAGGTTTTCAGTCTATAAGAGGAAGCAAACATTAAAGAAATAAGGACACGTTGGGCTGGGGATAAAACTCATTGGCAGGGCACCTGCCTAGTGAATGCAAGGCCCTGGTTTCAATCCCTAGCACTGCAAAACAGACAAAAAAAAAAAAACCCAAGGAAATCGCCATCACAATAATCTCTATAGTATCCCTCATAGGGAACATAATCAGCATCACAACCAAAAAAAAAAAAAAATTGCAGCTGGGGATATAACTCAGTTGGTAGAGTGCTTGCCTAGCATGTGTAAGGCCCTGGGTTCAATCTCCAGTACCATCAAAACAAAACAAAAAAAAAACCAAGAGAACATAATAGATGTCACAGATGCACCAATTATTCAAGTATCAAATGTTTCATAAATATAATATATAGATGATCCACCCCTCAAAACCCTAACTTTCAACAATCTCACTATCAATAATTTAGTACATATTTCTCCAATTTCCTTTTCCTGTACAGTACATATATTATCATTTAAAACATGAAAAGGGAATTATATTTTTATAGTTTGCAAATTCCTTTTTTAAAACATTTGCCAATACAGGATGGGCATTTTTTCATATCAATATATATGAATCTACCTCATTATTTATAATGATGTCATTCATTGGCGGGTTTATCCAGTTTTCTATTGATGGACATTTAGGTGGTTTCCAATATAGTTCCCCACCCTCACTGCCCCAGTCCCAGGGATTGAATTTAGGGGCACTCTACCACTAAGCTACATCCCCAGCCATTGTTAATTTTATTTTGAGACAGGATCTCACTAAATTGCCGAGGCTGGCCTCAAACTTATGATCCCCCTACCTTGGCCTCTGAGATTACAGGTGTGTGTCACTGTGCTCAGCTTCAATGTTGTTGTTGTTGTTGTTTATGGGGTGGGTACCAGGGATTGAACTCAGGAGCACTCAATCACTGAGCCACATCCCCAGCCCTATTTATTTAGAGACAGGGTCTCACTGAGTTGCTTAGTGCCTTGCTATTGCTGAGACTGGCTTTGAACTCACGAACCTCCTGTGTCAGCCTCCTGAGCCTTTGGGATTACAGGTGTGTACCGCTGCGCCCAGCTCCAGTATAGTTTTGAATATCTTTGCCCTGATATCTGTAGGTGCTTGAGTCATGTTTGTTGTCATACCAACTCTCCTAGACTATCTTTCAAGTGATGGAGTGTCTGTCCAGTCGGGCTGCTATAGCAAAATAACCTAAACTGGATAGCTTATAAGCAACAGAAGTTTATTTCTCACAGTTTTGGAGACTGGGAAATCCAAGATCAAGGCATCAGTAGATTTGGCGCCTGGTGAGGGGCTACTTCGTTCTAAACAGTGCCTTCTGTGTCCTCCCATGGTTGAAGGGACAAGGCAGCCCTTCTTTTATACGGATACTAATCTCACTCATGAGGGTTCTGTCCTAGTGACCTAATCACCTTTAAAGGTCCAGCTTCCTAATACCATCACATTGTTGATTAGGTTTCAACTTATGAAATTTGGGTGGATGGGGAGACAAACATTTAGACCACAGCATAGTTTCAGAACCTTTCACTCAGCATTGGCGGGGGTGTGTGTCACATGGGTTTGTTGGAGTCATTTCTTTGTTAAATTCAGAAATAAGAATAGCTTTGAATAAAGAATTCATTCAGTGGAAAGATTCTTACATATTAAAATTCTGATGCTAGGAAAAAATCTGTCAACACTTAGTATAAAATACCATATTTTATTCCATGAATATTTTATTAAGTGTCTACTCTGTACCACATATGGCCCACGGCACTGGAGATCACAGAGAGCAAGACAGACAAGGTCTTTGCTTTCCTGGATCTTATGTTCTTAATCACTTTTACTTTATTTAGGTTGTACTATCTTGAGATATCATAGAGAATGTAAAATTCACCTCATATTAAGAACCTAACTTTTATCAGCTATGGAATGAAGAGATAAGAAGTTTCTCAGAAACTGAAAGAATTTTCCCAATATTCTCTCAGGCCTCAAATAACTCTAAGATATAACTACTTGCTTATTAATTTTTGGTACTTCCTTCACCCTTTTGGTTAATATTCAAAAACTTTAAAAATGATCACTGGTGTGATCATTTTAAATGTCCCTTCAGTCAATGAATGACATCATTATAAATAATGAGGTAGATTCATATATTATTACTTTTATTAATAATAAAAGTATTAGCAATACTGACCATTGCTAACAATACTGCAATGGTCAGTATTATTAGCCTTATTCTTCAAATCTGTTTCTTGAAACATAAAAGATATTTTTCATAATAGGAGGAAAATAATCTGAATCAATCATATCATCAAAAGACACAAGAAGTCAATTATAACTGGGCACAGTGACACATGCCTGTAATCCCAGTGACTTGAAGGCTGGGGCAGGAGGATTGCAAGTTCAAGGCTAGACTCAGAAGCTTAGTGAGGCCCTACACAATTTAGTGAGACCCTGTCTCAAAATAAAAAATAAAATAAAATAAAAAGGGTGGGAATGTGGTTCAGTGTTAAGTGCCCCTGGTTTAATCCCTGGTACAAAAAAAAAGTCAATAATAAAATTAAATGTAAATGGATTAAGTGATTATCAAGAAACAGAGATTCTTAGACTGAATATAAAAATAAAGATCTAGCAATATGATGTCTACAAGAAGACACATTTAAATTCAAAGATACTGGGGCTGGGGATGTGGCTCAAGAGGTAGCGCGCTCGCCTGGCATGTGTGCGGCCCGGGTTCGATCCTCAGCACCACATACAAACAAAGATGTTGTGTCCGCCGAAAACAAAAATAAATAAATAAATATTTAAAAAAATAAAAAATAAAAAAAAAATTCAAAGATACAAATAGATTAAATTAATGAATGGGCAAAGATATACCATACAAATAGAACATAAGAAAACTGGAGTGTCTATACTAATATCAGAAAAAAATAGACCTTAAAAGTAACAAGTCACTTAAGGATATTTTGTAACAATCCATTAGAAAGATATAAAAATATATTCACCTAACAACACAGCTAAAAAATATGACGCATAAACTGAAAGAAATGATGGGAGAAATAGACAATTCAACAATAACAGTTGGAGACTTCAGTGTTCCATTCTCAATAGTAGATAGACAACCAGGCTGAAGATCATCAAGGAAATTGAAGATTTGAACAAAACTATAAACCAGCTAGACCTAACAGACATCTACCAACATGCCACTAAAAAATAACAGAATATAGATTCTTCTTAAGTACACAGAACATTCTCCAGCTTAGATAATATGCTAAAGTACTAACACACACACACACACACACACACACATATATATATAAAATGTATGAGTAGAAATTACAGTGTGTTTTCCTACCACCATGAAATTAAATTAGAAATTGATATAAAAAATGGGGAAACCCATAAATATGTGGAAAATAAACAACACCCTTATAAATAAACAATGGGCCAAAGAAGAAATAGAGGGAAACTAGAAAATACTTTGCAATAATTTACGATGAAAATAAAACATCAAAAATTTGTGGGAGGGGCTGGGGATGTGGCTCAAGCGGTAGCGCGCTTGCCTGGCATGTGTGCCGCCCGGGTTGGATCCTCAGCACCACACACAAAGATGTTGTGTCCGCCGAAAATACTAAAAAATAAATAGTAAAAAATTCTCTCTCTCTCTCTCTCTCAAAAAAAAAAAAAATTGTAGGATACAGGTAAAGCATTGTTTAAAAGAAAATAACCTAACCTTCCACCTTAAGACACTAGTAAAGGAAGAGCAAACTAAAAGCAAGGAAATAATAAAGATTAGAGCAGATATTTTGAAATAGAAGTGTGAAAAACAATATAGATAAAACCAATTATATCAAATCCTGATTCTTTGGTTAAAAAACAATCCTGACAAATCTGATTAATCAATAAAGGAAAAAAGACTCAAAAATCTAGAGTCAGAAATGAGAGGGTATATACTATCAACACTGTAGAAATGAAAACGATTGTAAAAGAATACTACGAACTATCATATGTTAATAAATCAGATCACTTAGATGAAATGAAAATTTCCTAGAAAGGCACATACCAAAACTGACTCAAAAAGAAATAGCAATCTGAATAAATTTATAACAGATTAAATTAACAATGTATACTATAAAACAAATAAGCAAGTTACTTACAAAGAAAAACTTAGGTCCCGGATTGTTTCACTGGTGCACTCTACAAAACATTTACAGAATTAATATCAATTCTTGACAGAATCTTCCAAAAAAAAATAGAAAAGGGAGAAATATTTCCTACGAAGCTAGTTTCACCCTGAAATTAAAACCAAAGACCAATATCCTCTTATCAACATGGATGCAAAAATCATCAATAAAATACTAGCAAACAGAAGCTAACAACATATAAAAAGAATTATACACTGACAAATGGGGGTATATTCCAGGAATGGAACTTGATTAACATCTAAAAATCAATTATTGTATTGTACCATTTTGGTCGAATAAAGCAAAAACCACAGATCATCTCAATAGCTGTGGAAAAAGAACTTAACAAAATCCAATACCCCATCGTGATTAAATTTTTAAAAAACCCATTCAACAAACTTGGAATAGGAGGGAATTTCCTCAATCTGATAAAAGATATCTATACCAAATAAATAATTAATTAATTAAACCTTACAACTAGCATCATACTTAATGCTGAAATATCAAATGCTTTCCCACTAAGATCAGAGGATATCCCTTGTGCTACTTCTATTCTGGATTGTGCTGGATGTTATCATAGCCAAGGCAATTAGGCAAGATAGAGAAATAAAAGGGATTCAGGTCAGAAAGAAAAAGTAAAACATTATTTGCAAGTAGCATGATCTGGTATACAGAAATTCCTAAGAAAGCCACAAAAAGTATGAGAGCTAATAAAGAATTTCAGCAAGATCAATATAAAATCATTTGCATATCTATACACTTGCAATGAACAATCTGAACATAAAATTGAGAAAACAATTCCAGAGCCAGGCATGGTGGGATGTGTCTGTAGTCCCAGATACTCAGGAGGCTGAATCAGGAGGATCCCTTGAACCCAGGAAGTCAAGATCACCTTGGAAAACATAGCAAGACTCCGTCAAAAGAAAATTTTTAAAAATTCCATTTACTGTAGAATCAAAATAATAAAATACTGGGGACCTCAGTGGTAGAGGGTATGCTTAGCACACACGAAGCATTGAGCTCAATCCCCCCGCACTTAAAGAAAAAAAGAATAAGATATTTAGAAATAAATTTTATAAAAGAAGTATAAAACTTACCAGAGGCCCAAGGTAGAATAATTTCAAGTTCAAGGCTGGTCTGAACAACTTAGGGAGACCCTGTCTTAAAATAAAAATGGGTGGGGTGCATAGTTCTAAAGCAGAGTACCTGCCTAGAATGTTTGAGGCCCTGGGTTCAATCCTCAGTACTGAAGAAGAAGAAGAAAAAAATAAACATTTAAAACTACAAAACATTGTTCAAAGAAGTTAAAGAAGACCTCAATAAATGTAAATAAATTCTGTATTTTTTTTCAAAATTTTTTTAAAGAGAGAGAGAGAGATTTTTTTTAATATTTATTTTTCAGTTTTTGGCGGACACAACATCTGTTATATATGGTGCTGAGGATAGAACCCGGGCCGCACGCATGCCAGGTGAGCGCACTACCGCTTGAGCCACATCCCCAGCCCTAAATTCTGTATTTTTGGATTAGACTTAATTTTGTTAAGAGGGAAATACTTCCCAATTTATTTATTTACAGATTCAGTATAATTCCTATTAAAATCCCAGTGACTTTTTTTCAGAAATAGATAAGACAATCCTAAAATTCATATGAAAATTGCAAGGGATCCAGAACAGCCAGAACAATATCAAAAAAGAAGTATGTTGGGGAACGCATACATTTCAATCAAAAAACTTAATACAAAGTTCCAGTAATGAAAACGTATAGTAGGCATAAAGATAAATATAATAATGGAATAGAATGGAGACTCCAAAGATAAATTCATATATCTATGATCAGTTGATTTTTTACAAGAATGTCAAGATCATTCAATGGAGAAATAATAGGCTTATTAATATATCCACATACAAAAGAATGGAGTTTGACCCTTACTGGACACCACATTCAAAAAATAACTTAGGGCTAGGGATGTAGCTCAATGGTAGAGTGGTTGCCTAGGATGCATGAAGCTCCTGGTTTGGTCCCCAACACTTCTAAAACAAAAACAAAATCCTCAAAAAAAAAAAAAAAAACTAGATAAAAAACCTAAATAAAAGTGTAGTTTAGTGGTAGAATGCTTGCCCAGCATGCATGAGGCTCTGAATTCAATGCCCAGCATTAAAAACAAACAAACAAACAAAACAAAACAAAACTTCATAACCTTAATTTTGGCAGTGATATCTTAGATGTGGCACCAAAAGTGCAAACAACAAAAGCAAAAAGAGATAAATTAGACTTCATCAAAATTTAAAAAAAAAGTATGCATCAAAGGACACTATCAAAAGAGTAAAAAGACCCCTCCTTTCAAAACAGGAGAAAAATAACTGCAATCTTATCTCTGGGTACTTTATAGAGTACCTAGAATATAATAAAGAACATTTATAGTTCAACAACATAAAGACAACCAAGCCAACTTAAAAATGGACAAAGAACTTCAATGCACTTTTGTCCAAAGAAAATATGCGAATGCTCAACAAGTCTATGATAAGATGTTGAATATCATAAATCACTAGGAAAATGCAGATCAAAGACACAATAATATACCACTTCATACTCACAAGGTTGGCTATAATAATTATAATTTTTTTTTATTTGTTTTTATTTTTATGTGGTACTAGGGACCAAACCCAGGGCCTCACGCATGCGAGGCAAGTGCTCTACCACTGAGCTACAACCCCAGCCCCTATAATAATTATAAATTTTAAAAGAAAATAATAAGCTAGGCACAGTGGCACATGACAGTATGCCCAGCTACTTGCGAGGCTGAGGTGGGAGGACTGCTTGATTCCAGGAGTTCCAGACCAGCCTGGGCAACATAGCAAGACCCCATTTCAAAAACAGCAAAAACAAAAGAAAATAACAAGTGTTGGTGAGGATCTGAGAAAATGTAGCTCTCATACATTGGGTGGGAATAGAAATGATACAGTGTCTGTGGATACAGCTGGCATTTTTTAAATAAGCTCAACATAAAATTGCCATACTACCTAGCAACTCCATTCCCAGATCTGTACCTCAAAGAATTGAAGACAGATGCTCAAACAAAAAAAACATGAATGTTCATAGCAGCATTATTTACAATAGCCAAAAGGTGAAAACAACCCAAATGTCCATCAGCAAACAAATAAACATATAAGGGGATATTATTCAACTATAGAAAGGAATGAAGTACTAACACATGATACAACATGGATGAAACTTGAAACATTATGGTAAGTGAAAGAAACCAGACACAAAAGGTCATATACTATATGATCCCATTTATGTAAAATGTCTAAAATATCCAGAATAGGCATATAAAAAGACAGAAAATAAACTGATGATTCTTTGGGCCTGGGAGAATGAGGGTTTGTGCAGATGATGATATCCAAAGGGTGTAGCTTATTTTATAAAAATGTTAATATACTTTGGGCTGGGGATGTGGCTCAAGCAGTAGTGCGCTCACCTGGCATGCAGCGGCCCGGGTTCGATCCTCAGCACCACATACAAACAAAGATGTTATGTCCGCCGAAAACTAAAAAATAAATATTAAAAAAAATTCTCTCTCTCTCTCTCTTTAAAAAAATGTTAATATACTAAAAACCACTGAAAGGTATACTTTGAGTAAATTGTATGGTGTGTAAATTATCTCAATAAAACTGTTTAAAAGGCCATAGTATTTGGCAAAAAAAATAAAAAAATAAACTAGAGCTGAATATATGCAAACTCCAGCAATACTAGTCCAAGGAAACTGTACACATGTTCCTCCAAAGGTATGTACAAAAAAAGCTCATACATGTATAATTTTAAATAGCCCTTGCTGGGTGTGGTGGTGCACACCTGCAATCCCAGCTACTTTGGATCCTAAAGCAGGAGGAACGAAAGTTCAAGGCCATCCTGGGCAACTTAGTGAGACTCTGTCTCAAAATAAAAATTTAAAAGGACTTGGGCTGTAGCTCAGTAACAGAGTGCTTGTCTAGCATGGACAAGGGCTTGGGTTCAATCCCTAATACCACAAAGATACATAAATGAATAAATAATCCCTAAAGTGGAAATCTAAATACTAGAAGTAGAATGGCTAAAATGTGGTAGATCTGAATAAGGAAATCCTACCCAACAATGAAAATGAATGAATTGCAACTACATGCAACAACATAGATGAATCTCTTTTTTTGGGGGGGCGGGGGGTACCGGGGATTGAACTCAGGGGCACTTGGCCGCTAAGCCACATCCCCAGCCCTATGTTGTATTTTATTTAGAGACGGGGTCTCACTGAGTTGCTTAGTGCCTCGCTGTTGCTGAGACTGGCTTTGAACTCACCATTCTTCTGCCTCAGTCTCCTGAGCCACTGGGACTATAGACATGAGCCACCGAGCCTGGCCAAGATGAATCTCAAAAACATAAAATTGAGCAAAAGAAACCAAACTCAGAAGAATACATTCTGTATGTTTCCATTTAATAAGGCTTAACCTATGGAGTTAGAAGTCAGACTACTATTTACCCTTAGGGGCATGCTGGTAATGACTGGAAAGAGACACAAAAGGGCTTTCTTGGAGCCCTTTTAATAATAAATAATGTTCTATTTCTTCTTCCTCTTCCTCTTCTGTTCTCTTTCTTTGCAGTGTTGGGGATAGAACCTAGGGTCTTACATACTAGGGCAAGCCCTCCACCCCTGAGCTACAGCTCAATCCTTGTTTTTTGTTTCTTGATTTGGGTGCTGATTAGACATGTGTATTCACTTTATGAAAATTCTGTTGTGGCTCAGTGATAGAGTGCTCGCCTATCATGCATGGGGTACTGGGTTTGATCCTCAGCACCACATAAATGTAAAATAAAGATATTGTGCCCACCTAAAACTAAAAAAGTAAATATTAAAAAAAATTCATCAGGCTTTACTGTTAGGATTTGCATACTTTAATGTCTTTATATTACACTTATTAAAAGTTTTAAATTTTTGGAATATTTTTGAAAACAGGTTTTTAAGTACTAAGAATGGCCCCACCATTTTTTAGTCACTTCCTGATACAGTCTGATTTTTTTAAGTCACAAAGTTATCACTCTATTTCTTCTATTTTTCAATCATTTCTTCCTAAAGAGAAAGTCATTGTTGCCCATTTTAGGCCTTTATGCAAAATAGAAGTGACCCCCCCCTCAAGGGTCTTTCCATTTGTCTGAAAATTGTGAAATGGCCATATTATAATAACAAGGCACTTTATTGCCATCTACTGGTAAATCCTCACATTGTAATATGGTAATGAATGGAGTCTACTTGGAGGTGATTTCTTCCAGTAGGGCACAACTCAGCCAACTAAATGCAGTAACCTTGCCATTTGGTGGAGTTGTGAGAAATGCTGCCGATAGTAGAAAGTAAATGCTCTCCGGGTGGGTTAGTTTTTTCTTTTCTCCCATGTCATCATTTTTCTTCTATTTTTTTTTCCCTCTGGTGGGGGGAGTGGTACTTGGGATTGAACACACTCAACCACTGAGTCACATCCTATTTTATATTTTAATTAGAAACAGGGTCTTACTGAGTTGCTTGGCACCTTGTTTTTTGCTGAGGCTGGCTTTGAACTCACCATCCTCCTTCCTCAGCCCCTTAAGCTGCTGGGATGACAGGGGTGTGCCACTGTGCCTGGCCTCATTTGTTTTTTTTAAGGGTATTGGGGATTGAACTCAGGGCCTCACACATGCTAGGCCAGACATCTCTGGCCCCTTTTATTTTATTTTGAGACTAAGTTGTCTAGCTGGCCTTGAACTTTCGATCCTCCTGCTTTAGCCTTCATGGTAGCTGGGATTACCTGCATGTGCCACCACTTCTGGCTTTGTTGTTTTTCTTTAAAGACATCATTCAAGTATCATTCAATTTATCAACCTTCTCACTGCAAAGCTTAAGCCCATTTGAACATAGATATGCAAGCAGAAGTTTAATAAATGCTAATTGAACTGTTCATATAAAAGTCAAATTGATTTGCCTTTTCTTTACCCTACTCTGAATCTGAAACAATCCTGGATGTTTTAGACTGCTTTTCTTAGTTAAAATATTCTGTGAAACAGCCTCTTCTCAGCCTCCATGAATCTGTTGCTTGTTGAGGCTATCATGTGCACTAGGTACTTTTCTGAACATTTATATGTACTAATCAATTTAATCCTCTTGACAATATTATGAGGTAGGAGCCCTTATTATCTGCATCTTATAGATGTGGCGACTGAAACAAAAAAGTTAAATTACATTACAAGTTATTACCGTTAGCTTCCTTGGGGAGTTTATAGTCCATTACAGATACAAAATAAAACAAAATCTATGGAAAGATTAAAAATCAAACAAAATAAAGGGAAAATTGGACACTATAAGACAAGTAACTTATCTCTTTTGGATTCCAGTTTCCTCATATGTATAAAAAGGAGCTTGGATTTGCCCAAGATTGCATAGCTTATAAATGACAGAGCTGGGGCAGGGCTGGGGGTTGTGACTCATAATGGTAGAGCACTCACCTAGCAGGTGTGAGGCTCTGGGTTTGATCCTCAGCACCACATAAAATAAATAAAATAAAGGTATTGTGTCCAACTATAACTTAAAACATTTTTTAAAATGACAGAGCTGGAATCTAAACTTGGCTGTTCTGACTTCAGAACTCAATCTTATAATTATACTACAGTACCTGCCAGTTCATGTCCTGATTTTGTTCCAGTGCTACCTTCCTGTTCCCAACAAGTATTTATGTGAACTAGGTACCTGCTGTTTTCATCTACAAAATATATCAGTGCCCAATGAGCAACCTAGACAAGTTAGTCTCAACTTAGTCTCTGTCTCTTCTACTCCCTATATCCTCAAAGATCCCAGGAAAACCATGAATCTTCATTTAAGAACATAGACAATAAGGCAAAAATATGAGAATAATGGCTTAGGTTCTAGAATCTTTGTGTATGTGTATATGTGTGTGAGTGTGTGTGTGTGTGTGTGTGTGTTAAAATCACATCAATTTGCCATTGTAACCATTCTTAAGTGTACTGCTCAAGTGGCATTTAAGTACATTTAGAATGTTATGCAACCATCCCCACCATCCATTTCCAGAACTTTTTCATCTTCTGCAACTAAAACTCTCTATCCATTAAACACTTTGCAATTCCCTTTCTCCAGCCTTGGCAATCACTATTTTACATTTTGTCTTTATGAAACTGACTACTCTAGGAACCTCTTATAAGAGGAATCATACAATCTCCATCCTTTTGTGCTTATTTCACTTAGTGCAATGTCTTCAAAGTTCATCCATGTTGTAGCATCTGTTAGAATTTCTTTCCTTACTTCCCACTGGAAATTGAACTCAAAAGTCCTTTACCATGGAGCTACTTCTCCACCCTTTTTACTTTTTTGAGATAGGAGGGTCCAAATTACTTAGGGCTTTGCTAAGTTACTTAGACTAATCTTGAATTTGCAATCCTCCTGTCTCAGCCTCCTGAATTGCTGGGATTATGGGTGTCTGACACTGAACCAGGTGTCTCCTTTCTTTTTGAAGGCTGAATAATATTCCAACATATAAACCACATTTAACTTATCCTTCATTTGTCTGTGGACATTTGGGTTGCTTCTGCCTTCTACTTACTGCGAAAAATGCTGCTATGATCATGGGTGCACAAACATCTTTTTAAGCCTATGCTTTCACTTCCTTTGGATAAATATCTTGAAGTGGCTGGAATATCTTAACTGACTCATATGTTAACCTATGTTTGACGTTTTGAGGAACTATCACAAATTGTTTTCCAATTTGCATTCCCACTGCATAAGGATTCCAATTTCTCTGCATACTTCCCAACACTTGTTATTTTCTGCCTTTAAAAAAAATAATTGCTATCATAATAGGTGAAAAGTGGTATCTCATTGTGGTTTTGATTTGCATTTCCCTAATGACTAGTGAGGTTGAGCATCTTTTTGTTTTTAAGAGAGAGAGAGAGAGAGAGAGAGAGAATATCTTTTGTGTAGATGGACACAACACAATGCCTTTATTTTTATGTGGTCCCACCCGTGCTAGGGGAGCGCTCTACTGCTGAGCCACAATCCCAGCCCAATGGGCCTGGGGATGTGGCTCAAGCGGTAGTGCGCTGGCCTGGCATGCGTTCTGCCCGGGGCCACAGTAAATATTAAAATTCTCTCTTTGAAAAAAAAAAATCACAGCCCAAGGTTGAGCATCTTTTCATGTGCTTATCAGACATTTGTATGTTTTCTTTTGAGAAATATCTATTCAATTACTTTGCCCATTTTCACTTTTTTTGTATGAAAATTGGATTGTTGTTAATACTGTTGAAACTGTTATTATTAGAAACTTTCAGAGCTTTCTTACTTCTAGAAGTTTCTGTGGGGCTTGCATTTACATGGATGATGCAATTTCAGTCCCTCGGTTGGTTGTTGGTAGGATCCTTGCTTTTGCAGGGTGAAATAACCAGAATTTTTTAATATGTTTTTTCAGACTAATTAATTAATCAAATAGTTCATTAATTATATCATAATCAAAATAGTTACTCTTTTGCTGTGTCAGATTTCAAGGCTTACACACACACACACAAAATACATGCTGTACATTCTGTTTACATGAAGTACAAGAACTGTCAAAACTGACTTATGGTGGCTAGAAATCAAAATAATGTTTAGTTCTGGGGTAGCAAGTAGTTACTGGAAGGGAATTTTGGGGGTTAATAGATCTTAACTTGATCTGGGTGGTGCTATCTACATAGATAAAAATTTTTATCTACATAAAAATTTTATTAGGTACTCATGTTATGTTTTTGCATTTTAGTGTATATAACTTTTTTTTATATTTATTTTTTAGGTGTAGATGGACACAATGCCTTTATTTTTATGTGGTGCTGAGGATCGAACCTGGGTCCTGCCCGAGCAAGGCAAGCACTCTACCGCTGAGCCACAATCCCAGCCCTACTGTATATAACTTATAACTCAGTTTTTAAAAGTTAAGGAAAAAAGCTTCAAAAAATTTCTCAAGCTGTTTTAAACCCTTTTGGTGTCAATTTCATAGATTCAAAGTCTAACATTCCCCCTTGTGGTTCTTTGTTTCTTTCTATACTCTTAAGCCTAGTATTTAGCATGGCACTTAGGATTCATATACATGACAAATATTTATTTAACACTGACTCTTTGTCAGGCATTGTGCTATATACTGTGGAAACATCAGTAAACAAGATGGATGAGGTTTCCTTCCTTGAGTAGTGCAGTATAGTGGCCAACAACCTAGTACACTCTACTGAGGACAAATACATGCTGCTAAGAGATGCTAAGAGATTCTGTCTGGAGAGAGATCAGGGAAGGTACCCTTAGGGCAGCCATGTTTGACCTGGGATCTGAAGACTGATGAGTTACTATATAGAGAAAGAATTTCGGACAGAGGGATCAGTATGTGCAAGAGTCCAGAGAAGGAAATACAATGTGTAGAAAAGGTCATTGTTGGCTAAAACCCAGGAGAAGGAAGAGGGGCCTGAGATAAGTCTGGGAGATGTGAAGGCAACAGAAAGATATTTGGCCTTTGTCTTGTGAGCAATGAGAAGCCATTACATAGTTTTAGTGACATGATCAGATTTGTGACTAAAAACTTACTCTGACAACAGAGCACAGAATATACTAGAGGGGCACTCAGAGTGGATATGAAAATGTCAGGAGTCCCTCTTGTACTGTCTAAATGCACAGTATGTACTTAATAAATATTTATGGAATGAAATATTTCCTCACTCCCTTTTCCAGATGGAACTAAAACAACTGATTTATTCAGTTTACAGTCCACCTGCTCACCTATCTTCTGTGATGCTGGTAACAGACTCCTAACTCCTACTTTACAGATGAGAAACCTGAGATTCAGAGAAGCAAAGAAAATAAAGAATTTGTCAAGTGATATCTAGATCTGAACTAAGGCCAATAAAACAGACACTAAGTCCAGTGCTGGGGAGACCTCCTTACATTTGGGGAGAACAGAGAGGTTATAATCACTTATTCACTCCAGAATTATATTTTTTAAGAGCTTAATGAGTTTGCTAAGGGTAGAGGTGATGATGGGAAAAAGAGACTTATAGACAAACAATAAAAGCTGTTATCCTGTTATCTTTTTCATCGTCATTATTATTAGACACTATGCCTAATAACGACGTTACTAGACACTATGTGTCAAGCACTGTCCCAAGTGCTTTCCGTGCCTTTCCTCATTTCCTCTTTGCAAGAAAATTGTACTATCCCCATATTTCAGATGGACAAACTGAGACTTAGGGAGTTGGCCTGTTCAAGTTTACTCAGCCAGGGTGCTGGCATAAAGCTGACCACTGGTGAGAATACAGCAACGCCAAGCACAGGAAATCTAGTCTCCACTACTAGTCTCCAACACCCAAACCAGCCAGCGCGCGCGCCACTTCGCGCTCGCGGAGACGCTTGGTCACGTGAGCATGACCCCGCCCCTCCGGTCCGCCCCGCCCCGCCCCCGCCCGCGCTCCCTCCCTCTCTCCCTCCCTCCCCCTCCCTCCCCGGCCCGGTCCGGCCCATCCCCCCTCCCCACCGGCTCCCTGAGGCCCTGCCGGGTCGGGCTGCTGGCGGCCGGGCGCCGACGGCCGGACAGACGGGCGCAAGCGAGGACGGGCAGACGAACGCACGGACTGCGGCGGGCACGCACGGCCCGGGCCGGCGCTCCGAGGCCCGCCCGGGAGGGCCGGGGCCGCGCTCAGGTGAGGCGACGGCGACGCGGGCCCGTAAGGGGTGGGCCTGCCGGGCGTCCGCGGTCCCAGCCTAGCTGGCTTCGCCGGGAGGAGGCGCCGCCCGGGCCTGGCGCGGGAAAATGGCGCCGGGCGACCGTGCAGCTCGACCCGAGTGCGGGCCCGGCCCGGAGCCGCCCTGCCCGCCCGCCGCGCTCGTGTCCCCGTCGCCATGTTGGGGAGCGGGCCCGGGGCCTGCGGGGCGGGGGCGCTGGAGGGAGCGGCGGCTGGACCCGGGTTGGGGAGGGTGCGGGACGCGGGGTCCCAGGCGAAGAGGGAGTGCAGGGCCGGCCGGGGTCTGCACGGGGTGGCGCTCCAGGCCTGGGGAACTGGCGGGAGCCGACATAGGGTCGTGGCCAGGGTCGCGGAGAAGAGACACCAAATCGGAACGGAACCGGGGTTGGGGCCATGGACTGAGGGGATGGCAGGTTTTGGAGCTGGCTTAGGCCAAGAGTAGTGTTCCAAACCCTATGGCAGATACGTCCTAGGGTGAGGGGAGGTGACCTGGGGGCCATCCTCAGGCTGTCAGAGCTGGAGCAGTTCTTTGCAGAGAGGGGAGGAGGTGATTGGTTAGAAATGGGGGTACAAACGAAGGTATCAAATTGGGGCGGTCCCGGGGCTGAATTGCAAGTCCTTATGACTCTCAAAGGACTGAGGACTTTTGAGATCCCTGGAGCCTTCACCCACGATTGTGGGGAGCAACAGGAAAAGAAAAGAGCTTGAAGAAAAGAGTAGGCGTAGGTGGGGGTGCTGAGGCTTAGATGTAGGAGCTGGCCAGCAAAAGGGGTACAGAGAGTGGAAGTGGTTGGCAAGAAGGGAGAACCTCCTTCAACTTATGGTTTTGTGTGTGTCTTTAAAAGGAGGGACTGGGCTGTTTGGGGGCGGTGACCCAAGGTGTCTTCCCAGGAAGGGGACAGCCCACTGCTTAAGAGCAGGGTCACCTGGGGAGGTCATCAGAAAGTCGTTATTGAAGCCAGTTAGAATGGTGAAGAAGAGTGAATGTGTTAAAAACGATAAGTGCCTTAGAGATCACGTAAGGATTTCAGATCAAGTACTGATTTTATAGCTAAGACACAGAATGGTAAAGTTGACTTTTAAATGTCTTACACCTTGGTGACTGAGGGGGTTTCCTGGAAGTGGTTTGCTAGCTCCTTGTTCAACACATTGCCTTAAAGGACTTTGCTATTTGGAAGAAAAGTGTTAGAGTCAAACATGACAGCATATATTAGAGAATCATTAATTAATTTATTGCATTTTGTATATTTGTAACAAGTTTTGTGAGTTCAAAGGCTGAAAGGGAATCAAAAAAGTCTAGGTAACCGGCTATAGGATATGTCCCAGCTCACCTCCATTGACAAAGAAGTTATCTTTAAGAACCTCTAATTTTCTGAAGTTTTGAAAGAGGTGTTCTTTCTCTTTTAGATGTTTTCTATATAGCAAAGGGACACACACAAAAAAAAAAACTAAAAAAAAGGGGGGGGGACAAGTGAACAGTGCTAGAGACCTAGAATCTGCATTGTTCTCAAACTTTAATTGAAGTTCTATCGTGATAAATAATTATTCAGAGTTCCCATGAACTATGGGAAAGTTCTGAGGGAAAGTGTAAATTAGTCATCATATACAGTTAGCCCTCTATATCCCTGAGTTTTGCATCTGTGGCTTCAACCAATCCCAGGTGAAAATATTCTTTTAAAAATTGTTATTATTAACTAAATCATATAGTAAAAACAACTACTTACATGGTGTTTACATTGTATTAAGTATAATAAGTAATCTAGAGAAGATTTATATTTTATATTTATATACAGAATATACAAATACTACACCATTTTATATAAGGGAATTGAGCTTCCACAAATTTTGATATTCTGGGAATCCTGGAATCAATATTCCATGGATACTTAGGGATGACTATAATAGATCTAGGACCCTAAATAATCAAAAATTTAAGACTTTCAACAAAAAGTCCATTTATTTATTTATTTTCTGGGGAGTGCTGGGAATTGAACCCAAGGGTGCTTTGCCACTGAGCCACATCCCCGCCCCTTTTTTATATTTTATTTTGAGACAGGGTCTTGCTGAGTTGCTTAGGCCCTCACTAAGTTGCTGAGGCTGGGTTTGAACTTGCTATCCTCCTACCTCAGCCTCCTGAGCTACTGGGATTACAGGCATGCTCCACTGCACCAGGCTCAACAAAAAAGTTATGAATGTATTTATAAAATGAGATTTTCAATACCATACACAGCAGCACAATTCATTTGTTCTGTTCTGTTTTTGCTTTTCTTTTTTTGTTGTTGTTGTTGTGCTAGGGATCAAACCCAAGGCCTTGTGTATGTTAAACATATACTCTACCACTGAACTATACACCCTGGTTCTGTTCTGGATCTTTTAATTCAGGGAGGCCTGACCTTATCTCTGCCATGGGCCCTTTTACCATCTAGTGGGAACATATGGATCCCTCTGAGAATACCTTTTTTTTTTTTTTTTTTTTTTTTGAGGTATTAGGGATTGAACCCACGGCTTTGCACATGCTAGGTAAGCACTCTTCCACTGAGTTACATCCCCATCCCTTTAATTTAATTTAATTTTTAAGACAGGGTCTTGATAAATTGCCCAGGTTGTACTCAAGCTTGTGATCCTCCTGCCTCAGCCTCTTTTGAGTAGCTGAGATCATATTAACAAAATACACAAAGCATGACATACATATACACACAAACACACACGTGTTTCTTTATTAACACATTAAAAAAATCAGATCTAGGCTGCACGCGTAATCCCAGTAACTGGGCAGGCTGAGGCAGGAGGATTGCAAGTTCAAGGCCAGCCTTAGCAATTTAGTGAGGCTGTTTCAAAATTAAAAATAAAGCTGGGTACAGTGGTGCACACCTCTAATCCCAATGGCTCAGGAAACTGAGGCAGGAGGATTGCAAGTTCAAAGCCAGCCTCAGCAACAGCAAGGTGCTAAGCAACTCAGTGAGACCCTGTCTCTAAATAATATACAAAATAGGGCTGGGGATGTAGCTCAGTGGTTGAGTGCCCCTCAAGTTCAATCCCTGGCACCCAATAAATAAATAATTTTTAAAAATTAAAAGGGCTGAGGATTAAGGATGTGGCTCAGTGGTTAAATGTCTCTGGATTTGATCCCTGATTCCCCCCCCCCAAAAAAAAAAAGGAAAAAGAAAAAGAAAGAAAATCAAATCTAGGATTGGGAGGGGTTCAGTGGTAGAGTAGTTGTCTAGCATGTGTGAGGCCCTGGGTTTGATCCCCAACAACAATCAGATCTAGTGATGGGTCTAATCATTATAGTTTCAAAGACATCATGAGCCTAGATAATACGTCAAGATATCTGTAGCAGCTATAGTATGATAAAAAGAAATCTGTGGGGTTTTTTGGTTACAGATTAGATTATGATCCTATTAGGTTTGTTACCTATATTTATATTTGAGTAAAATGGTAACTTTTAGTTAGAGATTAGTGAAATAAAATGGTTTATTTTTTCCATCCAAATTCATAGATTCCCTTCCCCCCGAATTACACATGGTGTATTGCCCTCTGGACATTCTTTTAGATGTCATTTCTCTTCTACCACCAGGCATGTCTGATTCAATAAACATTATGGTGTGTGTCAAGAATTATGTTAGGTAGGCTCTGAGGAGTCAAAGGTCTTTAAGGCAGAGTCATTTCATTTTGGGTACTCAGTCCCAAGAGAGCAGTAGACATGTAAATAATGACAGTTCAGGATGTCAACTATTAAAGAGTCTAAGGATACAGAGGTGGCTATGTCTTTGCTCTAGGAACTTTTGTGAAAGAGTGACATTTGATATATGTCCTGAAAGGTAAAAAAGTTTGCAAGTGAGAGTTGGAGAGACGTGTTTTTCAGGTAAAGATAATTAAAAAAAAAAAAAGTTTTAGTTATAGATGGACACAATATCTTTATTTTGTGTATTTATTTTTATGTGGTGCTGAGGATTGAATCTAGTGCCTCACATATACAAGGCAAGTGCTCTGCCACTGAGCCACAACCCCAGCCCCTGAAGACAAATTTTTAAGGATGTAATTGAATATAGTTGAAGCAAAATGAATGCAAAGGTGTGGTCAGAGATTAGACTAGAAATACTGTTTGGAACCTGGTTATGAAGAACCTTGCTAGGGAGTTTGGACTAAATCCTCAGCTCAGAGGTGAGCATTCAAGATTTTTGAGAAGGGGAGTATATGATGAGGTTTAATTTTTTCAGAGATGAATGGATGCTTTTTCTCTGTAGATAGAGTGAAGAGCAGGGAAGAAGTAATGAGGGCCTGAACTATGGTAGAGGCCGTGGGCATTGAGCCGAGTTAGAATTTTTAAGTGTTGGTGATTGATATCATGAGTGAGTGGAGGTGGGGGTTATACTTCTCATTTGGGGTAGAAGCTGTCAATGACAGTTTTTTAAAAAGGGTTAGGGATGTAGCTCAATGGTAAAGCACCTATCTAGCATGCAGGAGGCCCTGCCTTCAATTCCCAGCACCATACACACACACACACTAAAAGAAAAGAAAAGAGATGAAAATTGGCACGGATATTAAGGGAGAAAAATATTTTTGGTAGGATAACACTTTTTTTAAAAAAAAAATATTTATTTATTTTTTAGGTGTAGATGGGTACAACACAATGCCTTTATTTTTATGTGGTGCTAAGGACCGAGCCAGGGTCCCGCCCGCGCTAGGCAAGCACTCTATCCACTGAGCCACAATCCCAGCCCTGAGGATAACACTTTTTGAGGTGTACTGGAGATTGAACCCAGGGTTGCTTTACCACCGAGCCACATCCCCAGGCTTTTTTATTTTTTAAGAATATTTAGGGCTGGGGTGGTGGCTCAGTGGTAGAGTACTTGCCTAGCACACGTGAGGCATTGGGTTCTATTCTCAGCACCACATAAAAATGAAATAAAGATATTGTGTCTACCTACAACTAAAAAATAAGTATTTAAAAAATTATTTTTTAGTTGTATTTGGATACAATACCTTTATTTTATGTATTTAAATGTGGTGCTGAGGATTGAACCCAGGGCTTTGCACATGTTAGGTGGGTGCTCTACTGATGAGTCACAACCCCAGCCCTTATTTTTTATTTTGAGACAGGGTCTTGCTAAGTTGCTGAGGATCTCACTAAATTGCTGAGGCCGGCCTTGAATTTATGATCCTCTTTCCTAGACACTGGGATTACAGGCATGCATTACCACATCCGGCAGGTTAATAGACTTGCAAAGCTGTCAAGTTTGGTGTAGTTTTTAGTTAATGAAATCAGAGGTAAGTGGCAGCAGACATAAAAGGCAGGGTTAAGATGGGGAAAGTATACCAAGAGTGTAAGAAATTTGTGGGTTCAGCAAACCCTGGGCCATAGGTCAAATCTGGTCCTATCACCTGTTTTTGTAAATAAAGTTTCTTTGGAACACAACCACACTTATTCGTTTACATATTATCTGTGGCTGCTTTTGCACTGCCAATGACAAGAGTTGAGTAGTTGTGACAGAAAAGTTGTGTCAGCTCACAAAGAATATCCTTTACAAAATGTTTGCCAACCCTGATCTTCATGTCTGATTTGTTGGATGTTTTAGTTCTGTTTTTCCATCCAATTTCCAAATCATAGAGAATAACCATCTTGACTTTTCCCTTCTGGCTGATCCTCCATGCTCTGTGTTCCTGCAGCATGACAGACCCCTGGATATTTAACATAGCAAGGTCTGATGTTCTGGTGTGTGCTTTGTGGCAACTGTGATAGTGCTGGATTTACACAGTTTAGACAACCCTGAGGCTTGTTCAACCATCCATCTTTCTTTTCTTCCTTCCTCCCTCCCTCCCTCCCTTCCTTCCTTCCTTCCTTCCTTCCTTCCTTCCTGCCAGGGATTGAACTCAGAGGCACTTGACCACTCAGCCACATTCCCAGCCCTATTTTGTATTTTATTTGGAGACAGAGTCTTACTAAGTTGCTGAACACCTTGCTTTTGCTGAGGCTGGCTTTGAACTTGGGATCCTCCTGCCAAAACCTCCTAAGCCACTGGGATTACAGGTTTATGCCATCACGCCCAGCTGTTCTACCATTTTTCTGTTTTGTTGTCTTTTTCAAAAGATTTTTTTATGTTTTTTGATTACTAATCTTTTGTAGTTTATCAGTATTACAGATGTCATTTCCCAGTTTCTTGCTCGTTTTTTAAAAAAAAAATGTTTTATGTGTCTGGTTTAAAAGTTCTAAATTTTAATATCAAATTTATCAACCTTGCACTCCCCCAAGATTTTAAATTCTTTCTTTCTTTCTTTCTTTTGCTACCAGGGATTGAACTCAGGGGCACTCAACCATTGAGCCATATCCCCAGTCCTATTTTTTTTTTTAATATTTTTTTAGTTGTCAATGGACTTTTATTTTACTTATTTATATGCAGTGCTGAGAATCGAATTCAGTGCCTCACACATGTTAGGCAAGCACTCTACCACTGAGCTATAACCCCAGCCCCCCAGCCCTATTTTGTATTTTATTTAGAGACAGGATCTCACTGAGTTGCTTAGCGCCTTGCCCTTGCTAAAGCTGGCTTTGAATTCGCGATCCTCTTGCCTCAGCTTCTCAAGCCACTAGGATTACAGGCCCATACCATGGCGCCTGGCTGAAGTTATTCTTTATATTGTTTTTTAGACTGCCGTTTTGCCTTTAATGTTTAGAACTCTAATCAATCTAGAATTGATTTTTGAGTATGGTACAAGGTAGGATCTAGTTTCATTTTTCCCCCTTTAAGCAGTTTTCCCAGCACCATTTATTGAATGGGGCTTGGTTTCAAATGTGAGCTTTTTGGTAGAGCCTGTTTGAGGTCCTAATTTCACCTCTGCTGCTTGCTGTGTGACCATGGACAAATTATGTAATATCTTTGTGCCTCAGTTTTCACATCTTTAAAATAAGGATAACAACACTTGCCTCATAGAGTTGTTGTGAGGATTATGGTAAATGGGTTAATTCATATAATATATAGAACAGGGCCTGATGCCTACAAAATGCTCAATAAATGTCAACTGTTGTTTACCTCTACTGTTCATTTTACCAGCTCCTGGTAAAGAGGAGACACTCAAGTTAATTTGACTTTCAAGTTAAATCAGAATGGTTGAGAGCTAGGCTGAGATGTTTTCAAAGAGCTGTTTAGTTTTAGGGCTGCCTTAGACTGTCTCTGGCATAGAACACCTTCCATACCATTACTTGTTTCGCAGTGAATTTCTGTTTCAGAGGATACAAACTGGCAACCTGTGACTGAATTTGACCTGCACACATTTGGTATCACTAACATCTTAAAAATTTAAATGTGGGGTTAGGAGTGTAGCCCATGGTAGAGTACTTGCCTAGTGTGCTTGAGGCCCTGGATTCAATTCCCAGAACTGCCCACCCACCCACCCCCCAAAAAAAAAAAAAAAACCTCCAGAGTTTCTGGCTTATCTTGAAAAACTGGAAGATTTTTCAAGCCCATATGTATAGCAATAGTCAGATAAAACTTTTAGATAAAATGTATTTTTCTAGTTCTTTGTATTATTCTCTTGCTTTGCTGATTTACTGTGACTTTGTAGACATTTGATTTTCTAATTCTACTTTACTGAGAATTTAAACCTTGCCTCCTATAAACCAACAAATGACATTGGGTAGGGACAGGATGGCTAAAAAAGCATATGAGTTTGTGGGCAGGTAAATACTAAAATTTATTTCTAAGGCTGAAACATACTTGATCATAATGAATAAATGATGCTTGAAATTAAAAGATTCAGTTCAACTTCCTGAAGTTACCAAATTGGTAGCTTGGTGTGGTGGCACATGCCCATAATCCCAGTGGCTCAGGAGGCTGAGGCAGGAGTGTTGCAAGTTCAAAGCCAGCCTTAGCAATGGCAAGGTACTAAGCAACTCAGTGAGACCTTGTTTCTAAATAAAGTACAAAATAGGGCTGGGGATGTGACTGAGTGGTTGAGTGCCCCTGAATTCAATCCCTGGTAACCCCCACCCCCAAAAAAAGAAATCACCACATTGTGATAGAAAAGAATACTCTGTCCAAATTATGAAATAGTGCAGAAGAGGTCTTTTTATTTCTTATGTGGAGCTATTGTCCAAGAGAGTGGTTGCATGAGAGAGAGGAAACAGAAATTCACTTGTCAAACATTTATTGAGCCCTATCATGTACACTGCAAATTGACTAGAACTCTACAGGATACCAAGATGAATCTAGCCACGGTTTGTGTAAAGAGAAGTGTCTGTAACTTGTTATGGAGCTTAGATATCAGAGTATGGTCCTTGAACGATGTGGGCCATGAGCAGAGCTCTCAAGAATGATTAGGATCTTAATACTTGCAAATGAAACAGTATTTTCCAGGCTGAGTGAAAACTTGAGTATAGTGATTGGTTCTTAAGAGAAACCAGTTCACCTGGAGAACAGGGTCATCACCTAGGATGGTTGTGAAGTTGTTTTTAGCTGGAAACAGAAATTGATCAGCAGCAACAATAGTAGTAGATAAAATAAAACTTGGAGTCTGGGCACAGTGGCAATCCTGGCAGTGTGGGAGGCTGACACAGGAGGATCAGGAATTCAAAACCAGCCTCAGCAATGGTGAGGTGCTAGCAATTCAGTGAGACCCTGTCTCTAAATAAAATACAAAATAGGGCTGGGGATGTGGCTCAGAGATCGAGTATCCCTAAGTTCAATCCCTGGTACCTAAAAAATTAAAAATAAAAAAATAAAACTTTGAAAAATTGTAGTGCACAATTTTGTTGTTGTTGTTGTTATTTTTTGAGCAGGGGTATCAGGGATTGAACTCAGGGGCACTCAACCACTGAGCCACATCCCCAGCCCTATTTTTTTGTATTTTATTTAGAGACAGGGTCTCACTAAGTTGCTTAGCACCTCACTTTTGTTGAGACTGGCTTTAAATTCGCCCTCATATCTCAGCTTCCTGAGCTGCTGGGATTACAGAGATGCACCACCGTGCCCTGGCCTGTAGGGCACAATTTTTGCTGGCTTGCTTTTGCTAGATAATCTGCTGAACATTTCACCAGTGGTATTTTATTTAATTATCACAACAACCTAGTGAGATAGGCACTGTTTTTTCTTCCCTTTTTACAGAAAAAGAAACTGAGGAATAGAGCTAACAATTGATGAAGAATTTGAGTCCAGGCAGTCTAATTGCAAAGCCTGTCTTCCTGATCTCTACATACTATGCTCCCAAATCCTGGAAGGCTTTGAATATTCTTTTTTGTAGGAAACTGAGAAGTTTGGATTTGATTGCTAAATAGTAGGAAGCCATAAAAAGTTTTTAGCCATACAGTGATATAATGAAATCTGCCCATTAGAAAAAGAATCCTGATTGTGAAGTACAGGATCAGCATGGGGAGAAACTGATATGATAAAGATGGAACCAGTTTACTCCCTCCCTGCTCACTCTTTAACTTGAAGATGTGGTTTATATATTCTGTTAGTGAAAATAGTATGTTTAGTTAATAATATTAACTATGTCAGTTAATAATATTAATGATCACCAAATTCACAGGGTACTCATGCTATAAACAGGCATTTAGATTTGTAATTCTCACTAGCCAGCAGCAACATCCCCAACATACACACAGAGAAGCAACAAAAGTTCCCATTAACCGATTTCTTTACTGATATTGAAACTGTTGAATATTAGTTCCATGGTACCCATTTATATACATTTTCTAAAGCCCAGACAGCAATATCTCACAGGAAGAAATAGTTACGTATTTGTGAATCAAGTTTCTGTTCATTATGTTAAGTCCCTTTCCATTTTATTTATGTGTTTATTTATTTATAGTACTAGGGATTGAACCCAGGGCTTGCACATATAAGACAAGTGCTTTACCACGGAAATACATCCCAGTCCTTTTTATTTTGAAACAGGGTTTCACTAAATTGCCCAGGCTAGCCTCAAACTTGTATCCTCCTGCATCAGTCTCTTGGGTAACTGGATTTACAGGTGTGCCACTATGCCTGACTCCCTTTCCGTAATTTTAATTGTTGTATAGAAGAAAGGCTGTGGCTCTTTTTTTTTTTTTTAAAATTTTTGTAGTTGTAGTTGGACACAATGCCTTTATTTATTTTTATGTGGTGCTAAGGATCGAATCCAGTGCCTTGACTCGCATATGCTAGGTGAGCGCTCTACCGGTGAGCCACAACCCCAGCCCTAAGGCTGTGGCTCTTATAAAAAAATTCAGACTTAAAATTTTCACTGGGCTGGGGATGTGGCTCAAGGGGTAGCGCGCTCACCTGGCATGCGTGCGGCCCGGGTTCGATCCTCAGCACCACATACAAAGATGTTGTGTCCGCCGAAAACTAAAAATAAATATTTAAAAAAATTTTTTTTCTCTCTCTCTCAAAAAAATTTTTTTTTCACTTAGAAAAATTCAAAGGCACTGTGGTTAACCACCAAATACCAGTAAATGTGGGAAGATTTTAGATAAATAGGCATCTTATAGACATAACAATGCATCAATCAGTAGATCCTGATTTGTCTTTTAAATAAATATCCTTTCCCATTGTGTACATTAGCTAAGAGTGCAATATGATTATATATTAATATAATAAGGAAATTTAAATCTAGGAATGTTTCTTATAGAGTATGAGTCTTGCTGGGTTCAGTGATGCACACCTGTAGACCCAGTGACATGGGAAGCTGAGGCAGGAGGATTGAAAATTTGAGGCTAGCGCTACCCCTTGAGCCACATCCCCAGCCCAGTGAAAGACTCTTATTCTGTTTTTTAAAATGGTACTAGAGATTGAACCCAGGGGTGTTCTATCACTGAGCTATACCCATAGCCCTTTCTTTTTTTTATTTTGAGACAGGGTGACACCCTGTCTTCAATCCCCAGTACTGCAATAAACAAACAGATAACAAGTTTATTCTCTCACAGTTCTGGAGGCTGGAACCTCTATTCAGGGTATCAGCAGGGTCATGCTCCCTCTGAGACTTTGAGTGGAATTCTTCCTTGTCTCTTCCTAGCTTCCATCAATTCTTGGTGGAAGTACATTACTTGCTAGTGCATTACTCTAGTGTCTGTTGTCCACCAAGTTCTCTGTTTATCTTTGTCTCTGTGTCCAAATTTCCTTCTTATAAGGAAAAAATGAATTAAGAGCTCTTAATATTTATACTCTGGTATAACCTTGCCTTAACTAATTGCATCTGCAGTAATCCTATTTCCAAATCAAGTCACATTCGAGATACTAAAGGATAGGACTTCAGCATATCTTTTTGCCAGGGACATAATTCAGTCCATAACAGGTAGCATTTGAGATGACAAAGCGGCCTTAAATTAAAATTTACAAATGGAAGGGTAAGATTGCAACAAGTGTAGTGAAGGAGAAATGAACAAGGGAAATAACAGATATGGAAAAGGATAAAGAATAATTAGATAATTAAATATAAGTCTGATTTGCTGGTGTGTTGAGGAGTTGTAGAGAGATGAAGCCTGGGTAGTTTGGGGCTCTGGACAGGTCTAGGACAATTGAATGTTGCTGAGGCATGACGGGTAGGAGTGGAGCTGGGGAGAGATGTCACCGTAGAATTTTAAAATGCTGGATGACTGATTCCAGCTTTGGATAATTGAAGCTTTAGAGTGATTTTATGACCAGGTGATCATAGTTAAGTAAATACCCTAAGAAAAGCAGATGGTTCATGATTAAACACACCCAGCCGTCCTTATTTACTTATGCCAATAACTTCATCAGGATGGTCAAGAAATCCTCTTATAAAAAAATCAACCCAGGGACTGGGATTGTGGCTCAGTGGTAGAGTGCTCACCTAGCTTCTGCAAGGTCCTGGGTTTGAGCCTCAGCACCACATAAAAATAAATAAATAAAATAAAGGTATTGTGTTCAACTATTACTAAAAATAAATAAATAATAAATAAACCCAACAAACTTAGGGTATTTTATTAGACTCTTCTCTTGGTCAGTCATCTGTGGACATTAAGACAGACATCAGCTTTTCAGGGTCTGTTCAAAAGCCTCTCCGTGGGTTTCAGTTTAATTATGCTTTCCTTTCCTTTTCTTTTTTTTTTTTAATTAAAAATTTTTTTAGTTGAAGTTGGACACAATACCTTTATTTTTATTTGTTTTATTTTTATGTGGGGCTAAGGATCGAACCCAGCGCCTCACACATGCTGGGCGAGCAGTCTACCTCTGAGCCAAAACCTCAGCCCCTTCATTTTCTTTCAAACTTTTCTTCAAACTCACCTCCTTTTCATTCTATCCTTTACCTCTTGATTTTTGTCTGAACTTTGTTTAGTTTTTCCATAGTTTTAAAAATATCTGACTAGTGGAGAGAATTGAGATACTGTCTATTGATACAGATTATGATGCAGACTATGTACTGCCAGTGATATATTCTTTTTCTTTCTTTTTTCCTTCCTTCCTTCTTTTTTTTTTTTTTTTGATATCAGGGATTGAACCCAGGAGTGCTTAACCACTGAGCCCCATCCCTAGCCCTTTTTTATATTTTATTTAGAGACAGGTCTTGCTGAGTTGGCTTAGGGCCTCGATAAATTGCTGAGGCTGGCTTTGAACTCATAGTCCTGTCTCAGTCTCCCCAGGCACCATCACACCTGGCTATCTTTCTGTTTCTTTTTAATGGTGGTTATTTTGGCTTTGTTCACAATAGGACTGTACTCAGATTTCGAATACTCATTCAAATTGTGGGCAGTAATAGCCCTCAGGTGCTTTTCCTTATTTGTGCCTGGGCAGTTTTTCCTCATTTTGTATTTGCATTGTTCATATTTTCTTTAAGGACATGTGTGCCCATGAAATTTTTAAAACTGTGTTTAAAAATTACAAGCACATAACAGTATTTTTTTTGTGTGTGTGTGGTGCTGGGAATTGAACCAGGGCCTTGTGCATGGGAGGCAAGCACTCTACCAACTGAGCTAAATTCCCAGCCCAGTCATTTTCATACTTATACAGTCTTTACATGTTTAATTCATACAGAGATTTTGTAGTCTGTGTGTGTATGCTGCTGGAGATTTAATCCATGGCCTCATGATAGTGTTTTTTTATTTGGCAATAGGGTGATGCAGTTTTCTACATGTCTCTGTATCATTTTTAGTGGATACATAATAACCAAACTTGATAATTTGGCATTTGAATGATTTTCAGTTTGTTTTTGTTTTGTAATTATCAATTATACCGTTATAACATCTTTTTATAAAACTTCCCCCCTATTTTTTCTTAGAATATATTCCCTGAAGTGATTTATTTAATCAGGGTTAAGGATATCTTTTTTTTTTTAATTATTATTATTTTTTTTTTTTTAGCTTTAGGTGGACACAATATCTTTATTTTATTTTTATGTGGTGCTGAGGATCGAACCCAGTGCCTCATGCATGCCAGGCAAGCGCGCTACTACTTGAGCCATATCCCCAGCCTGAGGATATCATTTAAAAAAAAAATTTTTTTTGTAGTTGTAGATGGACACTATACCTTTATTTTATTTTATTTATTTTTATGTGGTGCTGAGGATCAAACCCAGTGCCTCACACAAATAAGCAAGCACTCTGCCACTGAGCTACAGCCCCAGCCCAAGGATATAATTTTTTAACCAACCATATTGCCAGATTATTCTTTAGAATGGCCACCAATTTTTCTCACCACTAGCTACTAGTTAATGTTGTATTTTGTAAATTTTTTTCTTCTAGTGTTCTAGTGATACCTCACAGTTTTGTGGGTTTTAAAAAAATATTTAAATGTTTTATCATAAAAAAAATCAAACATATAAAAAACCACCAGAAATAATACCTACCACCTATATCCAACATGTTGCCATATGCTTAATAATATATTATGTTAAACCTTATAAAAATAAAGACATCGTGATACCAAGCCTTTAAATACTTTAGCCTCACATATCTTACAAATAAGAACATTCTCCTACATGATCACAATGCAATTTTACACCTAATGAAATTAGGTATAATTTCTTAATATTATCTAACATTAAGTCTGTAATTAAGGGCTGGGGATGTGGCTCAAGTGGTAGCGTGCTCACCTGGCATGCGTTCGGCCTGGTTTGAGCCTTAGCACCACATACAAAGATGTTGGGTCCGCTGAAAACTAAAAAAAAATTAAATATTAAAAAATTTTTTAAAAAGTCTGTAATTAAGTAATTCCTTGATACTATCTAACATTAAATCTATGTTTAAGTTTCTCCAAAAAAGCTATTTTGGAGACTTGTTTAAAATGGAATAAAATTAAGGGCCCATGCATTGCATTTGTCTGTTGTTATACCCGTAGTCTTTTGTTATTGTTTTTGGGCTGGGGATCAAACCCAGCACCTTGTACATGCTAGGTTAAGCACTGTACCACTGAGCTACATCTCCAGCCCATATCTATAATCTTTTAAAAAATTATTATTTTACATAGAATGCTTCCTATATCCTGTCTGTGTCTACTCCCACTTTTTTCCATGGCATTGTTGACATCGGAGCAGTAGTTTTCTTGTTTATGTCCCATACTCTGGATTTACCTGATTTTTTTTTCTTTGTGACCTTTAACTTGTTCCTTTATTCCTTGTATTTTCCTAAACTGGAAGGTTAGAAGCTTATGCATTAAATTCTAAAGACTTGATTTAGATTTTGCTTACATATTTTGACAAATATTCTTTACTTTGCATCATATCATGAAGTATATAAATATCCCACTGTTTTTTATTTTAAAAAGATGAGTTTAATCTGTTTACTTTTAAAATTATAATTGATTTATATTTTATACAGTGCTGAGGATTGAACCCAGTGCATATGTGCCAGGCAAGTGCTCTACCACTAAGTCACAATCCCAACCCATCTGTTTCATTGTTATTGATAAGTTTGATCACAGGGTTAAGGTGGTAATCATTGTAAAGTTGCTTTTTTGTTGTTGTTGTTGTTACTAGCAAATATGTTTTTAGAAATTTTTATCAGTGGTGATTAATTTTCAAGTAAAAATGTTCAGTATAGCTCATCTACTAGCACTTATTTTTCATATCATTTGACTACTTATTCAGTATAAATCTGTTTTCCTTTTATGTTTGTACTATGCATGTAAAATTTTATTTGATGTAACAAAGAATGGAGTGTTGTTGGGGCTGTCTGGCACATGTGAGGCACTGGATTTGATCCTAAGCACCACGTAAAAATAAGTAAATAAAGGTATTGTGTCCGTCTACAACTAAAAAAAATAAATAAATAATAAAAAGAATGGTACATTGTTATAAAAGATAAATTTGAAGTGTTAGGATATAGCTAAAAACAAATAAAACTTAACCAAGAAAAAGAAAGAATTACAGATTGCAACAATAAAATAACAGACATTTATTTGACAGGATTTTGTGGTGATTTGTGTTTGCTTTTTTAAAAGAGCATTTTAAGAAGACAAACCTAAAAAATACAGAACTCTTGAGTAAAACACTTATTTTTCTTTGTGAAATAGGGGAAAAATTTTGAGTTGATAAAAATTGCTTTATACCCTCACCCAAAAAGTACTTAGACTTTGGGGGTTTTTTGATGTTGTTGTTTGTTTTGGAAGTGGGGGAACAGGGATTGAACTAAGGGGCACTCAACCACTGATCACATCCCCAACCCTATTTTGTTTTTAATTTAGAGACAAGGTCTCACTGAGTTGCTTAGTGCCTCACTGTTGCTGAGGTTGGCTCTGAATTTTCGACCCTCTTGCCTCAGCCTCCTGAGCTGCTGGAATTACAGACATGTACCACCACGCCCAGCTAGATTTTGGTTTTATTCCTTAATCTCTGAATATTTCATTTAGCTGTCCTTTATATAACAATTCTTTATCAATTTTATATAACTATTTTTTCTGTTATTCCTGTAGTCAATTTTTTCTTATTATTTCTTTTCTGTTATGAATTCAATAGGATTTTCCTTTCAAACCACAAACACAGTATATGTTTATTGCAACAAGCTGAATTATACATTTCCTTCTAAATCATTAAGGAAATATCTAGTTCCCCCTTTTTACTAGCTACATAATATTCCATTTATATTGTTTTTTTGCTCAGTGTGTTTTCAGATTTTTTTTTAGTACTGGAGGACTAAAACCTCCACATACTGGGCAAGCAATGAGTCATGCCCCCAGCCCTTTTTTAAACTTTATTTTTTTATTTTTTTTAATGTTTATTATTTATTTTTTAGTTATTGGTGGACACAACATCTTTATTTTATTTGTATGTGGTGCTGAGGATCGACCCCAGCACCCTGCACATGCCAGGCGGCGCACTATGGCTTGAGCCACACCCCCAGCCCTTAAACTTTATTTTGAGATAGGGTCATGCTAAGTTTCCCAGGCTGTTCTCAAACTTGTGATCCTCCTGCCTTAGTCTCTCGAATAGCTGAAGTCATGGACATGGGCTACCACACTAGGCCCCAGTAGCCATTCTGTGCATATAGTTTTATGAAATGGAGCTTTTACTTCTGTAGGATAAGCCCCAAATATAGGTTAAAAGTTCAGTTTATTTTAGTTTTATTATGAATTTCCAGTTTGATTTTCTCAAAGGTTGTCACAGTTCTTATTCCCACTGGGACTGAAGAATAATTAAATTACTTGATAAATAATCCTTAAGCTTTTTTATATCTAAATGGAGAGATTCTATTTAGCTCTAGCTCTAGTGAACTATCTTTTCATTTTCAAATTTAAGATTCCTAGACTCAGATTGTGTCCTGCCCCAAATTATTCAACTTTTTTTGTTTTATTTTTAAAATTTTAAAATATTTTTAATTTGTTCTAATTAGTTGCACATGACAGTAGAATGTTTTTTGATACAGCATACATAATGAAATATAACTTCTTATTCATCTGGTTGTACATGATGTAGAGTTACACAGATCATGTAATCATACGTGCACTTAAGGTAATAACGTCTGGTTCATTCTGCTATCATTCCTACCCTCATGTCCCCTCCCTTCCCTTCACTCCCCTCTGTCTAGTCCAAAATACCTCTGTTTTTCCCCCTCCCTTATTGTGAATTAGCATCCACATATCAGAGAAAACATTCAGCCTTTGGTTCTTTGGGATTGGCTTCTCTTAGCATAATATTCTCCAGTTCCATCCATTTATCTGCAAATGCATAATTTCATCCTTCTTTAAGGCTGAGTTATATTCCATTGTGTATACATACTACATTTTCTTCATCTATTCAAGGACACCTAGGTTGTTTCCATAGTTTAGCTAATGTGAATTTGAACTGCTATAAACCTTGATGTGGCTTTGTCACTGTAGTATGCTGATTTTAAGTCCTTTGGGTATAAACCTACAAGTGGGATGACTGGGTCAAATGCTGGTTCCATTCCGAGTTTTCTGAGAAATCTCCATATTGCTTTCCATAGTGATTGTACGACCAAATAATACAACTTTAAGGAAGGCCACAGTTAGATCCCAGGGCACACCTACCTTGCCATGTTCAGCCTAGCCCTCTTTCTAATTCACCTTATGTTCCATTATCATGAATAATGCTAGTATATTTTGCATATGTACCTAGTTGATTTTACTACTAATAATTTGACATAATACTCAACAGATTATTGAGAGCATCAAAAAAAAAAAAAAGGGCACCCAGGTTAGGAGATAGTTGCATTGCATTAGATGTTTAATTCTCTTAAGTGTATGGTGAAACAGCTGCGATAACTTGGGAAATCTGTGTTTTTCATTAATTTACTTCCCTGTTTTTGCAGTTGTCACTTGTAATATAATTTTTCAGATAAGTAGGAGAAAAAATGTTAAATTAAAAATATGATGTCAGCATATTTACAGTTTTGAAGCAGAAGGACAGTGACAAGAAGTACAGATCTGTAGCTAAACATCTGTGAGCTAGGCCAAATCACAAAACTTCCATGGGACTCTGTTTCTGTACCTACTTAATTAGAATCTGTAGGGGTTTCTGCCCAAGACACATGTGCTGTATCTGTTTGTTTTTTTTTTTTAAAGTATTAATTGTAAAGTATAACACACATAAAGACAAGTGCACAAATCATAAGGATAATGAATTACAAAATGAACATACTTTGTAACCAATACAGAAGTATTTTGAAAATATCTTGAGTTTTATTTTGGATTATAATAAGCTTTCTTTGTTAAAAACCACTGGACTAGAGATCATCTTGGGTCTTTTACAACACTTTCTAGAATAAAATTATAAGAAACAGTGACAGATGGAATTTGGCCAGTTACAAAAATTTACTTTAAATAGATTTATTGGGTTTATGTTTGGTCTTTTCTTCTGATGTTTCTCTTCTTCCTCTTTGCCCTTTTTCCTTTTTGTCTAGGTCCTGGGAGGAATGGAGAGGGGTCCTACTGACTATCTTTTCTGAGAGTGGTCAGAGAGTTCTTAAACAGGTCTGTTGCTTCTCTAGAATACAAACAAATGTATTATTTTAAAAAGACTTTGTTTCAACTTAAAGTTTTGAATTAGAAATAGACTTTTTAAAAAGAATTTATTTTGATCTCAGCATTCATAAGGTACTTTACTTTGCCAAGCTATATATAGGTGGCATGCGGGTTGGATCCAAACCAACTAAATGAGATCTGCTTAATAGAAAAGCAGTCACTTGTGTTGAATAGGTATAACATGGCAGAATTCTTCATTGGTTCCATAGAAAGAACCAGAAAAAGACAAAAAGGTAAATTTCTCAGTTGTCCATGATTTTGGAAGGAATGGAGTAGAGGTATAGATAAAACCAGAAAAGAAAATAATTATTTGGCCCTTTCTGATGTTCTCAGAATTTATAACATGAGGTGGAGGGGTAGCTACTTAGCAGATCTCAGAAGGACAAGTGGATATACTTTTTGTTTATATTCAGCTATCTCTTTCTGTGTTATCATGAATGACCTTTACCATTATTCAGACAGATTAAAAACTATAGCTCAGTGATTTCTCAAACTTTTCTTCATATTGCAGTCATCCACAGGGTTCTTGGAAAACTACTGATGTCTTTGTCTCTGTCCCCACTGCCCAGATTGTGATTTAATTGCCCTAGATGTATGGAATTGACGTGGGCATTGGAATTTTAAAAGGATCCTTGGTGATTCTCAAGTGCCAAAAAGTTGGGAACCACTGCTCTAGCTAGTTAAAACAGAACTGGTCACTTTGCAACTGGTGACTCCCCACCACCCTGTCCCCATGTAAGTATTTGGATAAATATATAAATAAGGGGATAAATACTTCAATTTAAGAATCGTGTGCTTTAAGCCCAAGTTCTTACTATACTCCATAAAAGGTGGGACTGTGTCTGTATTTTTATCATCATTGTATGTTTAGCATTGAGAATGGTACCTGGCATGTTTTGCATACTTAAATGTTTGTTGAATGAATGAATGAAATCATCAGTCTCTCAGGAGCTAAGAGTATGCTTTTACCAAATATTCAAGTAGGTTATATAGTGTGGTGTGGTAGTGAAGAGCCCTGCTTTTAGAATCTGATTGCCTGGGCACACTCTGGCTGTATGTATAGTCTTAAGCAAGTTACGTAACATCTCTGTGCTTTAGTTCCTCTTTTGTAAATGGAGGTAATAGAACCTATTTCATGGTCGTTTTTAGGGGATTAATTGAATTAATAATGCAAAGTGCTTAGAACAGTGCCTGGTATATAACAATATTTCTGCAAGTTTTAGCTACTGCAGAATTCAGGAAGCTCCAAATTCTCTTTAGTTTCAGTAATTAACCTGTAGAATATTATTTTCTCACAAAAAATAGCGTATTGTATTTAATGATTTACTCCTTGTTTTTTTTTTCTCCCAACAATATACCTTGGAGATCTTTCCACATAGCAGCACAGACAGCATCCTTATTCTTGCTCACTGCATTTCTTTTTTTTTTTCTTTTCTGTTTATTACATTTCATTTTTATGGATTTGATCAGTACCTATTGGTGGGCATCTGGATGAAAACAGTATGGAGTGAATACCTTGTACCATTTTTTTAATATTTATTTTTTAGTTGTAGTTGGACACAATAAGTAGCTTTATTTTATCTATCTATCTATCTATTTATTTATTTATTTATATGTGGTGCTGAGGATAGAACCTAGGGCCTCGCTAGGCAGAGCGCTCTACCACTGAGCCACAACCCCAGACCTGTCCTTTTGTTTTTGACAGGTGTATCTGTCAGATCACTATCTAACAGTGGAATCATTTTGTTAGTAATATATGTAATTGATATTTTTAAAAAATGTTTTTTAGTTATAGTTGGACACAATATCTTTATTTTTTATTTTTATTTTTTAATTTTTTTAGTTGTAGTTGGACACAAATCCCTTATTTTATTCATTTATTTTTATGTGGTGCTGAGGATCGAACCCAGGGTCTCGAACATGCGAGGCAAGTGCTCTATCGCTGAGCCACAACCCAAGCCCCTGTAATTGATGTTTTGATATATATTACCTAATTGCTGGCATTAACACCGATTTGCACTACCACCAACAATTAAACGAGAGTGCCTGTTTTCTCCATAACCTTGCCAAGACAATACATTATCAAATTTTTGGATTTTTGCTAATTTGATGAATGAAAAGTGTTTTTTTTTTGGGGGGGGGGCGGGTTCTGGACTGATGGTGGTGCTAGGGAATGAACTCAGGGCATCATGCATGCAAGTACTTTGCCATTGAGCTATACCCCCTAGCCCTGTGCTGAGAGCTACATTTTATTATGTTAAGGAAGCACTTATATACTAATTTATTTGACGTTTTAAAAATATGATTATTAGAGTGGGGATATAGCTCTGTTGTTTTAGAGTGTGTGCCTCTCACATGCAGAAGACCCTGGGTTCTAATCCCCAACACCACACACACACACAAAAATATCAGGAATGTTTCTTGAATTTTTTCAAATTACAGTATCTATGGAGAGGATCATATAACTTCTCCCCTTAATTTCCTAATAACAAGTCTTCCTTAAACTTGTAGAACAGTCTTCACTTTATTATGGTGCATTATCTTTTTTAAAAAATATTTTTTAGTTGTCATTGAATCTTTTTTTATTATTTATTTATTTATATGTGGCGCTGAGGATTGAACCAGGACCTCATGCATGCCAGGCAAGTGTTCTACCACAGAGCCACAACTCCAGCCTTCATGATACATTATATTTTAATGTACTGTCAGGATCTATTTAAAATTTGATTTAGAATCTTGTATCACTGTAAAAAGGGTTGGTTTGTAGCTCTCTGCCTTTGAATTTATTTTTTTTAAAATTGCTCTGGTCTGGACATGGTGGCTCATGCCTGTAAGTAATCCCAGTGACTTGGGAGGCTGAGTCATAAGGATTGCAAGTAAGAGACCAGCCTGACCAATTTAGTGAGATCCTAAGCAACTTAGCCAGCTCCTGTCTCAAAATAAAAAATAAAAAGGACTGGGGACATGGCTCAGTATTTAAGCACCCCTAGCTGCTTCAATTTCCAGTACACAAACACACACACACACGTATATATATATATATATATATATATATATATATATATATATCTCTGGAACAGTGTCAGATCATTAGACTTATATGTTCTTCAAAGGGTTAATTGTATTTTGTATTAAATTTGTATGTGGTTCATGGGGGTTTAGCATATTTACATATCAATAAAAGTTTGAGCAAAGTTATCTCAGTGATCCCTTTTATTTCCTCGTTTCTGTTTCTTGCCATTTTACGTATTTGAATTTTCTCCCTTTTTACTTAATTAAGTTAACTAGATGTTTAACTTTTTTAAATTTTTTCTTCCAGTGATTGATTTCTATTTTATCTATATTGATTTTTTAAATTTTGCTTTCTTTCATTTCACTTTATTGCTTTTTTTTATAACTTTGAATCAGGAATTTAAATCATTTATTTTCCTTCTTTTTGTTCCCAATAAAGGTCTTTTTTTTCTTTTATTGATTTTATTTTTTTTAAATACACGACAGCGTGGAATGCATTACAATTCTGATTACACATGAAGAGTACAGTTTTTCATATCTCTGTATATAAAGTATATTCACCCCAATTTATGCCTTTATACATGTATTTTGGGTTTTTTGCATTACAATTCTTAATACACATATATACCACAATTTTTCATATCTTTGTTTTGTATGTAAAGTATGTTGACACCCAATTCAAGCCTTCATACATGTACTTTGTATAATGATGTCCATCACATTCCACCATCCTTGCTAATCCCCTGCCCCCTCCCTTTCCCTCCCACCCCAATTCATTGACTCCTCCCATGCTCTCCCTCCCTACCTCACTATGAGTCAACCTCCTTATATCATAGAAAACATTTCTGCATTTTTTTTTGAGATTGGCTAACTTCACTTAGCATTATCTTCTCCAACACCACCCATTTACCTGTAAATGCCATGATTTTGTTCTTTTTTAATGATGAGTAAAATTCTATTGTGTATATATGCCATTGTGTGTGTGTGTGTGTGTGTGTGTGTGTGTATATGCATATACTTTTTTTTTTTATCCATTCATCCACTGAAGGATATCTAGGTTGGTTCCACAGTTTAGCTGTTGTGAACTGTGTTGCTGTAAACATTGATGTGGCTGTGTCCCTGTAGTATGCTGTTTTTAAGTAGTTTGGGTATAGTCCGAGGAGAGGAATAGCTGGGTCAAATGGTGGTTCCATTCCCAGATTTCCAAGGAATCTCCATACTGCTTTCCAAATTGGCTGTACCAATTTGCAGTCCCACCAGCAATGTATGAGTGTACCTTTTTCCCCACATCCTTGCCAACACTTGTTGTTTGTCTTCATAATAGCTGCCATTCTGACTAGAGTGAGATGATATCTTAGAGTAGTTTTGATTTGCATTTCTCTGATTGCTAGAGATGATGAGCATTTTTTCATATATTTGTTGATTGATTGTATATCCTCTTCTTGAAAAGTGTCTGTTCAGGTCCTTGGCCCATTTGTTGATTTGGTTATTTATTTTTTTGGTGTTTAGCTTTTGACTTCTTTATAAACCCTAGAGATTAGTGCTCTATCTGATGTGTGAGGGGTAAAAATTTGCTCCCGGGATGTAGGCTCTCAGTTCACATCACAGATTGTTTCTTTTGCTGAGAATAAACTTTTTAGTTTGATTCCATCCCATTTATTGATTCTTGGTTTTAATTTTTACGCTATAGGAGTCTTATTAAGGAAGTTGGAGCCTAATCCCTCATGTTGAAGATTAGGGCCTACTTTTTCTTCTATTAGATGCAGAGTCTCTGGTTTAATACCTGGGTCCTTGATCCATTTTAAGTTAAGTTTTGTGCATGGTGAGAGAGAGGGGTTTAATTTCATTTTGTTGCATATGGATTTCCTGTTTTCTCAGCACCATTTGTTGAAGATGCTATCTTTTCTCCAGTGCATGTTTTTGACACCTTTGTCTAATATAAGATAATTGTAATTTTGTGGGTTAGTCTCTATGTCCTCTGTTCTGTACCATTGGTCTACCAGCCTGTTTTGGTGCCAGTATCATGCTCTTTTTGTTACTATTGCTCTATAGTATAGTTTAAGGTCTGGTATAGTGATACCACCTGCTTCACTCTTCCTTCTTAGGATTGCTTTAGCTATTCTGGGTCTCTTATTTCATGACTGTTTTTTCTATTTCTATGAGGAATGCCATTGGGATTTTGATTGGAATTGCATTAAATCTGTATAGTGCTTTTGGTAGTATGGTCATTTTGATAATATTAATTCTGCCTATCTAAGAGCAAGGTAGATCTTTCTTCTAAGGTCTTCTTTGATTTCTTTCTTTAGGGTTCTGTAGTTTCATTGTATAGATCTTTCAACTCTTTTATTAAGTTGAGTCCCAAGTATCTTATTTTTTTTGAGGATATTGTGAATGGGATAGTTTTTCTCATTTCCTTCTTAGAGGATTTGTCACTGATATAAGAAATGCCTTTGATTTATGGGTATTGATTTTATATCCTGCTACTTTGCTGAATTCACTTACTAGTTCTGTGAGTTTTCTGGTGGAGTTTTTTGGGTCTTCTAGGTATAGAATCATATCGTCAGCAAATAGAGCTAATTTAAGTTCTTCTTTTCCTATACGAATCCCTTTAATTTCTTTCATCTGTCAAATTGCTCTGGCCAGTGTTTCAAGAACTCTGTTGAATAGGTGAAAGAGGGCATCCCTGTCTTGTTCCAGATTTTAGAGGGAATGCCTTCAATATTTCTCCATTTAGAATGATGTTGGCCTGAGGCTTAGCGTAGATAGCCTTTACGATGTTGAGATATGTTCCTGTTATCCCTAGTTTTTCTAGTGTTTTGAACATAAAGGGATGCTGTATCTTGTCAAATGCTTTTTCTGCATCTATTGAGATGATCATATGATTCTTTAAGTCTATTGATGTGATGAATTACATTTATTGATTTCCATATGTTGAACCAACCTTGTGTCCCTGGGATGAATCCCACTTGATCATAGTGTACAATCTTTTTGATATGTTTTTGTATTCGATTTGCCAGAATTAATTTATTGAAAATTTTTGCATCTATGTTCATTAGAGATATTAGTCTGAAGTTTTCTTTCTTTGAAGTATCTTTGTCTGGTTTTGCAATCAGGGTTATATTGGCCTCATAGAATGGGTTTGGAAGTGCTTCCTCTTTTTCTGTTTCCTGAAATAAATTGAAGAGTATTGGTATTAGTTCTTCTTTAAAGGTCTTGTAGAATTCGGCTGTGTATCCATCCGGTCCTGGGCTCTTCTTGGTTGGTAATCTTTTGATGGCTTCTATTTCCTCACTTGATATTGGTCTGTTTAAGTTGGGTATCTTCCTGACTCAATCTGGGCAGATCATATGACAATAAATTTGTCTGTGCTTTCTTTCAGTTCACTTTATTGCTTTTTTTATAACTTTGAGTCAGGTATTTAAGTCACTTATTTTCCTTCTTTTTGTTCTCCAATAAAGGTATTTTTTTTAAATGTTTTTAGTTGTAGATGGACAAATGCCTTTATTTTATTTATTTATTTTTATGTGATGCAGGGGATTGAACCCAGTGCCTCACACATGCTAGGCAAATGCTCCATCACTGAGTTACAGCCCCCCAGTAAAGGTGTTTTATGGCTATGAATTTTCTTCACTGAACTGGCTATATTCTTAGGTTTCTATGTATAGTATTTCCTTATGGTTCTAGAAATTGGCAGTTCTGATTTGTAATTTTTAAAACCTCAGTCCAAAGTTTTGCTGTTGTTTTACAATGGAAAAGACCTTTATTTCTTGATTTTATTTTGAATTTATAATTTCAGTGCATTGTCATCAGAGTATTTGATTGTCCTATTGTTGGTTTTTAGGTTAAGATTTTCTTTATGGTCTTACTTTTAAAATTCCTTTTTCTTGAACTAAAAAATAATTACAGGATTTTTTCCTCTAATTATTAACTACTAGTACATATATCCATCTAGATTTTAAAGCCAGTGCTTGGGCTGGGGTTGTAGCTTAGTGATAGAGCACTTGCCTGGTACTTGTGAGGCACTGGGTTCTATCCTTGGCACCACATAAAAATAGATAAATAAAATAAAGGTATTTGTTTATTTACAACTAAATAAATAAATAAAATTTAAAAAAGAAAGTCAGTACATGCAGGAATGTAAAATCATAACACCCAAATTAAAGATGTTATAGACTGATGCTATCTTATTAAAATAGATAAAGTGTGCCAAATATGAAGTGTGCCAAAATAATACATTTTTTAAAATATTTAATTTTTAGTTGTAGTTGGGCACAATAGCTTTATTTTTTTATATATGGTGCTGAGAATTGAACCCAGGCCGTCGCATGTGCTAGGCAAACGCTCTACCACTGAGCCACAACCCCAGCCCCCAAAATAATACATTTTCTGTGCAGAATTTCTATGCTACTACAAAAAATACTTTACAACTTAAACTGAAGATTTAATGAAAAATACAATGTTTAAATATTATGGATATACATGGGAAAAAATTACATCTGTATTCATGAAGTTTAAAAACTAACTTTGAAGTTTTGTTCAAAGATATGGGTTTTTTATCTAGTGTATATATATATAACTGTTTTTGTTTTGGCTCCCAGTAACTGCAAACAATGTGGTATGGTGTTAATTCATTTTAGTTTGACAGATTTAGGAAAGAAGATACAGGGTGGGCTCTAAGGCCTCTTGATTCTTAAATGAAGCCGGTATTAAATTCCTGAGTTTTGCTTCCACATTCTGAATGCTTACTTATGAGTGTTTTAAGATCTCAGAAAAAGATATTTATTGGAGACTCAATGAAAAGTATTGTACCATTCTCTAAAGATGCCAAAATACTGTTATTTTTTATTTTTCTTTTCTTTCTCTTTCTTCCTCTCTCTCTCTTTTTTTTTTTTAGAATTCTGATTTGGCTGTTATCTTGAAATATAAGCCCTAAAAATGCCAACTTGTTCGGACTTAGAAGATGACCTGAATAAATGATAAAAATTAAGAAAGACATTTTGGTGAGTAAAATGTTATATAGGATAGTAGATAAAAGGCCCAAAGTAATGTTTATTCTTTTGGTTTTTCAGGTATTGCCTTTCTTTTTAGAGAAACTGTCTAAAATGCAATTTTTATTTTTAGAACCACTGAATAAAATGCAAATGCCATTCTTCTGTTTGTATTTATTTTTTAATTAATTTAATTTTTTCTGGTCTGGGGATTAAACCCAGAACCTACAGCATGCTAGGCAAGCATTCTACCACTGAGCCATATCCCCAGCCTTCATTTTCTGTTTTTAAGTAGGGTTTCTACAATAATCTTTTTTAATGTAGTTTCTCACCCTTTTATAAAGAATCACCTCAGATTTCACAGTAAATAATAACTGATGATTAAAATCTATCTTGATTAAAACTGTAATAGATTTCAAACAAATATCTCTGATTAAAAATAGGATATATTTTTAATTCTTATTTGGGAGACTGAGCTGGGAGGATCAGTTTAACCCAGGAGTTCAAGACCAGCCTGGAAAACAGTGAGACCCCTGTTTCAAAAAAAGAAAATAAATATATGTACGTGGAAAGTTGCAGACTAAACACAACCTATGTTTTAATGCTGTTTAGATTGGAGTTAAGCTAAAGCCCAGCAGAAATTAGACCATTTTTATCTTGAAACTTATGGTTTCAAGTACAGCATTCATAATAAATTCTTTGAGTCTTCATCTGGATGCTATGTCATAGTCGGTTTAACTGACATGGGAGACTCTTCAGAAATGCTTGTGGAGACTTGACAAATGACCATTTATTCATTTAATAAGTCTCTTAAGTCTATTAATTTAGAAGAGTTGTTATCCACTTTTTCCTATAAGAGACTAAATCAGATGTTCTGTAGAAATCCTATACTCTCGATTTATCTGATTATTCCCTCATGGTGCTTTTTAAGTTCTTTCTTTATCTCCTATTAAAGACTTGTTAGATTAAGATTAAACACTTTTGGCAAGAATACTTTGTAGATAATTCAGTGCACTTAATACTGTACATAATTTCTTGTTGTTTCTCTGTAAGTCATGCTAAGGTTGATCATTGCATTCAGATGGTAACAGTCATGTCTTTACATTGTGGAGTTAGAGTTTTCCCTTTGCCAGCAGCATGTGAATGTTTAGTTCTCTTTCAGTTTTTCATGTAATGTGTTATCCTTATTCATGATCCATTCTTGTATAAACATAATTGATTCCCTGGCGATTCCTTCATCAACTGGAGCTATTAGGTAGCTCTAAAATTGTTTTTACTGCTAAGTTAAAATAAATATTATGATTGCCTTTTAAATTTTTCCTAAATATCACATTTGTTCTTAAATTCTTTATGAAAGATTAAAAGAGCCTGAGTAAAAAGTGAAATTATTAGGTAATCTGAAAATTTATTATGTGGATGAAAGCTGGTGGTCATTCTTAGCAAACCCAGACAATAACATATGCCTTCTTGTGACAGATGTCAAAAGTGAGCAAATGATTCTCATGAAGCAGTCACCTACAGATTGTTTTCTCTTTCCAAGAGCAGTTAACTGAATTACATTTCACTGAAAAGTTGTTCAGTTATTTTGATAGTAAATCCTTCATCGAGGGTCGGATTTTAAGTGGATATTATCTCAGTGACCACATTATCTAGAAGTTTCCTTAAAAATTGAAGGGGAAGTCAACAGTTTTTCATAGATTGTTTCAGTTTTCTTATTTTGTAATTACCTGTATACTGTTTTGGTATTGTTGAACTGGTTATTCCTGAATTGGTGTATCTGTGTCTGCCAGTCAAGGGTTTTCCAAGTTGGGATACACAGCCTTCATGGAACAATCAGCAGCCTCATTAGATGACTATCAGTCAGATTTTTTAATTGGTCTCCCTCTTTCCAGCTAAAGATTCTTTTCGAAAATTTTCTTAAATTTTTAGTTATTTGCTTGGCAATTCCAACTTTGGAACAACTGCTAAGAAACTAACTTTTTAGACAGTTTCAGCCATCAGTCTTTTTCCTGCCAAGCCGCGTTTTTAAGCCCTAAAAATCTTCATTAGCGGGGCTGGGGAAGTGGCTCAAGTGGTAGCGCGCTTGCCTGGCATGTGTGCGGCCCGAGTTCGATCCTCAGCACCACATACAAACAAAGATGTTGTGTCCACCAAAAACTAAAAAAAAGAAAAGAAATATTAAAAATTTCTCTCTCTCTCAAAAAAAAAAAAACTTCCTTCATTAGCTTTCATTTATTTACCTTTAATCTAAAATTTGTTAGAATTTGTAAAGTGCAGTTAAATAAAGAGTGGTAGTTTTTATATAGGTATTTTCTGAATGCTGTTATTTCTTAACCACACCACACGGTTCTGTTCTGACAGTAACAATACAAGAAAAGGATATAATTACTAGATTATAAGGTGCTTTGCTCAAATGTACAAGTATTTTTTGCCTATTTGCTTAAACAACAGAAAAGTTTTTCCCCAAATATTGCTTAGGTTTTTGTTTTAATTTTTTTTTAAGTTGTCGATGGACCTTTATTTTATTTATATATATGTGGTGCTGAGAATTGAACCCAGTGCTTCACACATGCTGGGCAAGTGCTCTACCACTGAACTATAACCCTAGCTGTCCTTAGGTTGGCTTTTTTTTTTTTTAAATATTTTTTTTAGTTGTAGATGGATACACAATATCTTTATTTATTTTTATGTGGTGCTGAGGATGGAACCCAGTGCCCCACACATGCAAGGCAGATGCTTTACCACTGAGCTACAGCTACAGCCCCTAGGTTGGTTTTTAAAAAGCTTTTGCTTTTGAAGTTTAATCACTGTTTAATAAAGAAGAGTTAAGCAAGGTTTTTTAAATACTTTATCCTCTTTAATACATGTAGTATACAAATAACAACATAGTTTGACATTTCTTTCTTTTTTATTTTCAGTAATGGGCATCAAATTCATGAGTGCTCTACCACTGAGCTATATTCCCAGCCCTTTTTATTTTTTATTTTGATACAGGGTCTTGCTAAGTTGCCTAGATTGGCCTTGACTTTACATTCTCCTCCCTCAGCTTCCCCAGTAGCTGGGAGTACAGGTATGTGCTATTGACTTCAAGGTTTTCTTTTGTTATTGTTATTATTTTGGTTTTTTGGTGTTACTGGGGTTAAATGCTGGATGCCCTGCTACTAAGCTACATCACCAGTCCCCTCCCGCTTTTATGTGGGTGCTAGGGATTGAACCCAGGGCCTCATGCAGGCTGGGCAAGCACTTTGCTACTGAGTTATATGCCCAGCCCCCCAGTCCTTATTTATTTATTTTCAAAAAATTGTTCTAAGTTTAATTTTTAAACATTTTGCTTTTTTTTTTTTGCAGGACTAGAAATTAAACCTTGAGCACTCTACCACTGAGCTATAACCCTACCCCTTTAATTTTTTTTTTTGTTGTTGACACCTCATCTCACTAAGTTACTCAGGCTGGCATCAAGCTTTCAATCCTCCTGCCTCAGCCTACTAAGTAGTTGAGATTATAGATATCTATAGGCATACACCACCTCAATTTGCATTTCTTAATGACTTTCAGCATACTTGGGAAATAGGAAATTTATCTGTGATCCTACCAATTTAATACAATCACTGTTTACATTTTAGGGTATTTTCAGTTCTTTTTTCTTATTTACTTTATTTAAAAGTTATATTTTAGTAAGGAATTTTTTAACTAGAAAATTGGTGTGAGATTCTTATATACCCATGCTCTTCTTGCATAACGCAAATGCTGATGATTAATATGTATTCATTCACTTTGGTTAAAAATGGGATCTTCAATCCCAAAGCTAATAGAGGAAATTGCCATATGTGATTTTTAATATGCATACTGGTCAGCAACAAAACTGAAAATAGCAAAAAATGTAACTTCTTTAAATCTAAAAGTTAAAAGGTAATTTAGGTCTGTCCAGGGCATAATTCATTGCTTCTATAAACATGTACTAACCACTTGTGCTCCTTTAATAAAAGCATTTAAAGATTTATTTTGTTGTTTCTGAATTATTACTTTCAGCCAAATCACTATTAATAACCCTTTAAGAGTTGTTTAAAACATTTTTTTTAGGAACTCCAGTGGTGCAATCTGTTAGCACTTGGTACTTTAAAAAACAGTCTTTGTAAAAGAATTCAGGAGTTTCAGTAATCACCCATATGCTTTCAGTTGGGTCTAGTTGTACTTTGCAGGTTGGAGAAAGAAGAGGGCTTTAGAAAGAAACCTTGGCTCCTCTAAGGCTGTTCTTTGGCATAGGAGCAACGGGAGTCTTTGGGGCCACTTGTTCTATGTGTTCAACCAAAGGCTTATAAATCTTGATTCTCAGAAAGTTTTTATTTAATCCTTTGTACACTCCTCCTAATGTTCCAGGTTTACAAAAAAGGTAGCAATGCAGCATTATAAAAGGGAAATTTAAAGACTTGTTTATTTTTTTTTATTTCTGTTACTTCAAAGAACGAATTGTTTTAGCCAGGTTTAGTGCACACACCTATAATTCTATTTACTTGGGAGGCTGAAGCAGGATGATCAAGGCTAGTCTGGGCAACTTAGTAAGACCCTGTCTCAATTAAAAATAAAAAGCACTGGAAATGTAGAGGTAGATATGTATAGTCCTCCTGGGTTCAATTCCCAATACTGGGGGAAAAAAAGAAAAATAATGAATAATTTTAGGATATCTTAATTAAATAGTTTAAGCTTTTCTTTAATTTCTTAATTTTATTATACTATAATACTGTCCTTATCATTTATCAAATAAATTGCAGTTTTCACTAAACTATGAATTGTACATTGTAGAGTATATAATTATGCTATGTAATACTCTTCTCTTATCCTTTCCCTTTTTCCAAGGTTTTCTTATTGTCTACTTGGCATATGCTTCAGGAATAATATTCACCATGGTTTTGGACGACCTTCCTAACTTAGAAGACATCTATACTTCCTTGTGTTCATCAACAGTGGAAGACTCAGAGATGGAGTTTGACTCTGGACTAGAAGATGATGACACAAAAAGTGACAGTATTTTGGAGGATTCCACAATTTTTATGGCCTTCAAAGGAAATATAGATGATAAAGATTTCCAATGGAAATTAGATGCAATATTGAAGAATGTGCCCAATTTGTTACACATGGGTAATTTGTTTTAATGATTGTTTCCTTCTTTTCCTTCCATGGTGTTTTGAGTTTTACAAAGAAAGTTTTGCTAAACTAAGTTGAAAGGCTAATTTTAAGTACAAAATTAGGAATTTAGGAGTTTTTAAAAGCAGAAATGCTGTTGTGTTTCTTTTAGTGATAGCACTAACTTTCAAGACCCAAATTTATTTATTGTTTTTAATGCTTTGATCTGTTTCTTTACTATAAGTTGACAGGTTTAAACTGGATCTTTAAGGTCCTTTAAAGCTTAAAAAGATCCAGTATTCTCTGAATCTACTTTAAGTACTTAAAACATACTTATATTTTAGATTAGAGATCACTGACAGCCTGTTGGATCCAGCCTTCAGACATGTGTTATATAGCCCACTTTAGTTTTTTTGTTTGTTTGTTTGTTTGCTTTGTTTTTTAAATTTTGTTTTTAGTGTTTGAGTTTATTACCAGTGCTTTAGAAATTGAGATACATTACGTTGGAACCAATTTATCATTAAAAATGAGAAGGTCAGGTAACATTGAGGTCTTCCCATTTCCCAGATGGTGTTAAGTAGCAGCTGCTGCCAAGGGCACTTTGCCTCTCCACAGTTCCCATCTGGCCTCTTCACACATTTTGGGTCTAGTGGGCATTGTGTTTTTGAAACTTTGTTTATATGTTCACCATCTTTTCTAGTCAGCACCATTATCTAATCCCACCAGAGTGGAAAGCCTTTTCTCACAAATCCTAATTTGGTCATGTGCTAATTAGATTTTTCAGGTTTGGGGTGTTTTTCTTTGAGATTTGATGTTTGGAGGAAAGCCCTAGTTTTTTCGGGGGCTTTTTTACTGTCTTGTACAAGGCTCTTGATAGTTAAGGATTACTTAGCACATATAAGAGAATTTCATGTATTGAAATTGCCATTATTATCATCATTATAAGCATAATCATAATCATAGTCATACTGTATGATATTATAAAGGCCTACCTAGACCTAAAATTGTTCATTGCTCTTAATTACCATTTTTGGTTGTTTATAAATTGCTCAATCAGTTATTATCAAATCTAAATTTACAGTTCTGCCAGATTATATTCTTGGCTTAAAAAATATTTTAAGGCCGGGTGTGGTGGTGCACGCCTGTGACTCTAGCAGCTCCAGAGACTGAGGCAGGAGGATCACAAGTTCAAGGCCATCCTCAGCAAATTAGGCATTATTATTGGGTTTTAGTTATTGTGAATAATGCTGCAGTGAACATGGGTGTAATATGTCTTTTCAAGACCCTGCTTTCATTCAGTTCTTTGGGCAGTATACTCAGTATACCATTTGTATGTTTTCTTTGGAGAAATGTCTATTCAAATCCTTAAGCCCCCCACTTTTTAAATTTTTTTTTATTGTAGATGGTCACAATAGTTTTATTTTAGTTTTATGTGGTGTTGAGGATTGAACCCAGTGCCTTCCACTTGTGAGGCAAGCACTTGACCACCAAGCTACAATCCCAGGCCTCTCATCTTTTTTTTCTTTGCTTACTTTTTGTTGTTGTTGAGTTTTAGGCTTTTTCTGTGTATTCTGGACTCAGTCTTTTATTATATGATTTATAATTCTTCCCATCTGTTATTGCCTTTTTACTAATTTAATACTCAAAATTTTTGTGAAGTTCAATTTTTTTCTCTCTTTTTTTCTTTTGCCTTTAGTGTCATATCTAAAAAATCACTACAGTCTAGTGTTGTGAAGCTATTGCCATGTATATTTTCTTTTAAGGGATTTAGGTCTTTTTTCCATTTTGAGTTTATTTTTACATGTACTGTAGGTACAACTTCACTGTTTTGCATGTAGATAACCCTAGTTTTCCCAATAGTCAGCTTTTGTATCTTCTTTTGAGAATATGTCCTGAAGTTTACATTGACTTTTTAGAAATACTGTTATTCTGAAATGTAATGCTTTTCTATCTTAATTGAAGCTTAGTTGTCAAATTTGTGTTGCTTTTCCCCCCACACTCAATTTTGTGTGCTTCAATATAGAAACTCTACTCTTTAGTTTTAAGTACAAAAAAATTTAAACATCAAAGACATAAAGAATCAAGACTTAAGCTCTCCTTAAATTAAAGCATTTATAGGACATTGGAAGAATTCTTTGTCTGGCATCTATGAATACCTTGCATGTAGGTGCTCAATGAATATTTTAAGTTTTATATTAAAATTTCAGTATTTAATTTGGAGAGATAAAATTGCTTAACATTTTGAAAAATGTTAAATCTACTCTTTTTCCTTTTTAGTGTATTTCTTTATATAAATTTAGTAGATTATAGTTGCAGATTCCTTAATATTCTGTTGTTAGCATGTATGGCACCCAATATTTTTAGAAAATTTCACTTGAAATTTGAGGCTTCCATGTTCTCAGGTTTTAAGTTCATATGCGTTAGGATGAGTCCAGAAGTAGACATTACTTGATTTTTTTTTTTACTTGATTATTTTAAACTTATCTCTCTCTCCTCTCCTATGTTCTTTACTTTATCTTATTCCTTTCTATTTATTCAGTACTTATAGTATGTCAGGTATTGTACTGGGTTTTTTGTATTTATTATCTCATATGATACAATCGTATGAATTAGTTTTTTTCCTAGATTTAGAAAAGAGAAAATTACATTTCAGAAAGGTTAAATAGCCTGTTACTGGTCACCCAGGTGCCAAATGGCAAAGTTGGAATTAGATTTGAAGTCCACTTAATGCCAAAGCATTAGATGATTTAATCTCAGATGTTCCAAGCTGGTACCCTGCGTTTTTTTCTCTCTTCTTTCTTTCTTTCTTTTTTTTTTGCTTGCTTGCTTTTTAGTTCCACATCTTCTATTGCCTGAAAAATCACTAATATTATTATTTTTTTTTCTTTATGATAAAGAATCCAGCAAGCTAAAGGTACAGAAGGTGGAACCATGGAACAGTGTGCGTGTGACATTCAACATCCCCCGGGAAGCAGCGGAGCGACTACGGATCCTGGCACAGAGCAACAACCAGCAGCTTCGGGATCTGGGGATTCTCTCCGTTCAGATTGAAGGTCTCTTACTTTGTCATGTGCCCATCTGGACCAAAACATAACAATAGTAGAATATAGCATGATTTCTAGTGCTGCTTTTTCTATTCCCCTGCTCTTATGTTTCAGAATGCCAAGTAGCAGCTCATGGCAGCACCTTAGTATAAGAGACACCAAGGTTATTTCTTGGACCCAATGTTCTTCAGCATCTGTGCCCTCAGACTTCCATTTATTTAATTTTGGCCATCAGTCTCAGACTTTGGGTTTTTTGTTTTTGTTTTGGGGTCTTTGTTTTTCGGTATTGAAGATTGAACCCAGGGGCACTTTACCATTGCGCTACATCCCCAACCCTATTTTAAATTTTGTATTTTGACATAGGGTTTCACTAAGTTGCTTAGGGTCTTGCTTAATTGGTGAGGCTGGCTTTGAACTTGCAATCCTCCTGCTTTAGCCTCCCTATCACTGGTATTACAGGCAATTACTACCATGTCTGGCATTCAGCTTTTGGTATTGCTGGTACCCTAACTAGGAACTGATTTGTCTTTTAAAGAATATCTATTTTAATTTGCTTCCTTCTGCCAAAACTTTAATGCTTTCTTTATTCATCTAACAGATTAGGAGGTCCTAAACAGTCCTTTTGTAGCAATATCTATTTTTCAGATATTTTTACTGGAATGACCCTTTTCAAAATAAAAATATGCTCAACACAAACACCTGCTTATTCACCCAGCTTAAAACCCTACTATTGCTTGCTGTTGTTCAAAGAATGAAGACCAAACTCTTTTTTTTTTTATTAGCTACACATGACTTGATTAATTCATACATTTGAATCAAATGGGGTATAATTTCTCATTTTTCTGATTGTACAGATTGCAGAATCACACTGGTCATAGAGTCACCTATATACATACAGCAATCATAATGTCTGTTTTATTCTGCTGCCCTTCCTATGCCCCCTTCCCCTCCCATCCCCTCCCATCACTTCTCTCTATCCGATCTAATGTGACACACTTTTTTTTCTTTTTCTCCTTACAACATCATACATGTATTCTGTATAACGATGAGGGTCTCCTTCCATCTTCCGTGCAATTCCCCTTCTCCCTCCTTTTCCCTCCCACCTCTCTTCCCTATTTAGTGGTAATTTTCTCATGCTCTTCCTCCCTATCCCATTTTGAGTCACCCCCCTTATATCAGAGAAGACATTCTGGCATTTGTTTTTTAGGGATTGGCTAACTTCATTTAGCATAATCTGCTCTAATGCCATCCATTTCCCTGCAAATGCTATGATCTTGTTATTTTTTAGTGCTGAGTAATATTCCATTGTGTATAAATGCCACATTTTTTTAATCCATTCATCTATTGAAGGGCATCTAGGTTGGTTCCACAGTCTAGCTATTGTGAATTGTGTTGCTATAAACATTGATGTGGCTGTGTCCCTGTAGTATGCTCTTTTTAGGTCTTTTGGGTATAGTCCGAGAAAGGGAATAGCTGGGTCAAATGGTGGTTCCATTCCCAGCTTTCCAAGGAATCTCCATACTGCTTTCCAAAAATTGGCTGCACCAATTTGCAGTCCCACCAGCAATGTATGAGTGTACCTTTTTCCCCCGCATCCTCGCCAGCACTTATTGTTGTTTGACTTCATAATGGCTGCCATTCTTATTGGAGTGAGATAGTATCTTAGAGTAATTTTAATTTGCATTTCTCTGATTGCTAGAGATGGTGAGCATTTTTTCATGTATTGGTTGATTGATTGTATATCCTCTTCTGAGAAGTGTCTGTTCAGGTCCTTGGCCCATTTGTTGATTGGGTTATTTGTTTGTTTAACTTTTTGAGTTCTTTGTATATTCTAGAGATTAGAGCTCTATCTGATGTTTGAGGGGTAAAAATTTGTTCCCAGGATGTAGGCTCACCTCACATATTATTTCTCTTGCTGAGAAAAAACTTTTTAGTTTGAATTCGTCCCATTTGTTGATTCTTGGTTTTAACTCTTGTGCTATAGGTGTCTTATTAAGGAATTTGGGGCCTGCCCCCATGTGATGAAGATTAGGGCCAACTTTATCTTCTATTAGACGCAGATTCTCTGATTTGATTCCTAGCTCCTTGATCCATTTTGAGTTGACTTTTGTGCATGGTGAGAGAAAGGGATTCAATTTCATTTTGTTGCATATGGATTTCCAGTTCTCCCAGCACCATTTGTTGAAGATGCTATCCTTTCTCCATTGCATGCTTTTAGCACCTTTGTCTAATATAAGGTAGTTTTAATTTTGTGGATTTGTCTCTGTGTCCTCTATTCTGTACCATTGGGAAGACCAAACTCTTTACCGTGATCTCCTACATGGTCTGGCCTCTACCTTTCTCCTCTAGTTTTATCTTGGTTAACACTTTCTTGTTCTGTTTCTTTTTAAAAATTTTTTTGGTACTGGGGATTGAACCCAGGGGCATTTACCCACTCAGTCACGTCCCCAGCCTTTTTTTATATTTTATTTAGAGACAGGATATCTCTAAGTTGCTTAGGGCCTCGCTAATTTGCTGAGTCTGACTTTGAACTCAAAATCCTCCTGCCTCAGCCTCCCAAGCTGCTGGGATTACAGGTGTGCTCAAAGCAGCTTATGATTTTAGTAAGGGAGACAAACCTGTGATAAATATATGTTGAGAGCACACAGGTTTCTTTTCTTTTGGGAGCCAAATAAGCTAGAACCCTTTCTTCTCTTCCTGTGTTGATGCAAACAAGATGGCAACCGGTGATTCCAGTCTTTCACTTGTGGGCCAAGCCTCACTGACCCTGTGGTTCACTTAGAACCTAAATGCTCATTGGAATCTCAGCAGCTGAAAACATCGTCAGTAGGAGAAAGACATATTTTGTACAGTCTAGGATGCTGTGCTCCTAGAGGGATAATACCAACCAAGATTATTTAGAGATGGTTATTTGTAAATTGAGAAATGAGATCAATTTCATTATATGATAAATGAGGAAATAGTGGATTAAGCAATAACCATTTTATTATGAAAGATGATTTTGAATTATCTGAAAGGATCCAGAAAAATAAAATCAATTTACAATAGTCTTTAGGATAAAGTGTTGAATAAAGTAGATGTCAAATAATGATTGGATAAAATGACAGTATTAGGCTATTTATACTTTAAGGAATATATAAGTGATTTTTAGAAAACCTTCATGGAGAGCTGGGGCTGTGGCTCAGCGATAACGCACTTGCTTAGTATGTGTGAGGCACTGGGTTCGATTCTCAGCATCGCATATAAATAAATAAAATAAAGGTCTATCAACAACTTAAAAAATAATAAAAAAAAAAAGAAAGAAAAGAAAACCTTCATGGTGGTGCATACCTGTTATCCTAGCAACTTGGGAGGCTGAGGCAAGAGGATCACAAGTTTGAGGCCAGCCTCAGCAGCTTAGCGAAACCTTGCCTCAAAATAAAAAGGACTGGGATATAGCTCAGTGGTAAAGTGCCCCTGGGTTCAATTCTTACTACTGAGAAAAATAATGAAACAAAACCCCCAAAATCCTAAAGTCTATTACCTATGTATCTTGAAATGCCTGTTTTTTTTTCTTTTTCTTTTTTTTAATATTTTGGGTTTTTAGCTGTAGTTGGATACAATATCTTTATTTTTTATTTTTATGTGGTGCTGAGGATTGAACCCAGAGCCCTGCACGTGCCAGGAGAGTCCTCTACCGCTGAGCCACAACCCCAGCCTCTAGTTTCTTTTCTTAATAAGATATACTTCCTACAAAGATAAAATGCCAGTTCCCTTTTAATATTTTAGCCATAAATTAAAACATAAGTGCTAAAAAGGAATCAAAATAGATAATATATATTTAAGAAATTATAAAATTTATAAATAATAACAATTATCATAATATAGAAAGAGTTTTGGGTTTTTTTGGGTTTTTTTTTGCTTTGTTTTGTTTTTTGCTACTGGGGATTGAACCCAGGGGCACTATACCACTGAGCTAAGTTCCTAATCCCCACTGCCCCACCCCACTCGCCTTTTTTTTAAATTTGAGACAAGGTCTCATTATTGCTGAGGCTGGCCTTGCAGTCCTCCTGCCTAAGCCTCCCAAGTTGCTGGGATCACAAGTGTGCACCACCACATGCAGCTAGAGTTCTTAACTTTTAGGCTGCCCATGTGGTCTCTTTTTCTCTTTCTATACTCCTGGGAATTGAGACAGGTATGAAGGTTGTGACAGAAGCAGTTGCTTTTATGAACCTGGTAATGGGGTGATAACTTTGTGAGTTTTAAGGGGAAGTGTTGATACTTTCTTGGTGTCTGCTGCAAGGATGGAGAGAGAAGTTGTTTCTTTGACATTCCATTCTCATTGAAGAATATTCCTTCTTCCCTTCCTTTTTTGAGAATTGGCCAGGGTGTTGAGGAGATATGTTTTTTCTGAGAACATTTTGTGACTCTTCCTGTAAATTCATGGTGATCTAAAGCAAGAGTCTGCAGATTTTTTCTGTAAAGATCCAGGAGTAAATATTTTTGATTTTGCAGGCCATAAGCTTTCTGTCACGAGTATTCAACTCTGCCATTGTTGAGCAAGCACAGCCATAGGTAATGGGTAAATGAATGAACCTGATTGTGTTTCAGTAACACTTCATTTAAATAAACAGGAAGTAAGCTGGATTTGCCCATTGGATATAATTTGTGAACCACAAATTGGCAAGTTTTGGGGAGCCAGTAGTTGTTTCTACGTCTGTTTCTTTTACATCAGTTATTTATGTGTAGTTAACAAATGGGGGAATGATAGCAGTATAATGTAGAAATTGTGTTTATTCATATGTGATTTAAGAAAATTAAGAATGAGAATTTATGTTCAGGTACCTTCTCCAGACATGCATCTCCAGCCTTGCATGGTTTTTAGTTTATGACAGGTTATACTTCCTTTTATGCCGACCTTAATGGTAGTCTCAGTGGCTCAGAGAATCCCTGTATCTATATTATCCAGCACCTCTTATCAGGCATTTCCGTTCCATTGTTTTTGAGGATTTTGCTCTCTCCAATTATTGTTTAATAAAAGCACTTTGGTTACAAAACGTTATTATAGGTTTTGAGTTTGCCCCAACTCTGTTTTTCACATAAAACCTGTTACTATCAACATGAAATTTCATAAAATTCCAGAAATGCATTTTTCAAATGGAAAGGTATCTATGCATCTTGCCAGGTTATGATAAGCTGATTACTCAACATGATAATAGTTAATGAGCATCTAGCAGGTACCCAGCACTGTTCTATGTTTAAAGGATATCATTAAAGTGAATATATAATTCATCTATATTAGGATACTTTTGTCTTGTTTTTTGTTTTTTATACTAGAGGTTTAACCCAAGAGTGCTGTACCACTGAGCTACATACCAAACCCTGTTTATTTTTTATTTTGAGCCAGGGTCTTGCTGAGTTGCTATGGCTCACCTCAAACTTGCAATTCTCCTGCCTCAGCCTCCCAAGTTCCTGGAATTACAGGCATGTACCACCATACCTGGCTAAATTAGGCCACTTCTGAGAGTGAAAGTGGATGATGGAATTATACTGAAACAACAGATTTAAAGAACTAGAGCAGACATATTATTGTTGTATAGTATCGGGGAAGTTGACTAGAAACCAAATAAATAAATTAGTAATTTCAAGGGATATCTGAAGAAATAACAAAATGTTCTGATATGGATGATCTAACCTTGAGTGAGATGAGTAGAGGAGGCCTTTTTGGATCTGTGACACTTAAGATCACATGAAAATTGAAAAACTGGCTATATGAAGAATTCAGAGAATTCTCAATAAAAAAATCTCAGCAAATCGAATACAAAAACCTATCAAAAAGATAGTGCACTATGATCAAGTGAGATTTATCCCAGGGCTGCAAGGTTGGTTCAACATATGGAAATCAACATCAATAGACTTAAAGATAAGAATGATCATCACAATAGATGTAAATAAAGCATTTGACAAAATACAGCACCCCTTTATGTTCAAAACGCTAGAAAAACTAGGGATAACAGGAACATATCTCAACATTGTAAAGCTATATGCTAAGCCCGAGGCCAACATCATTCTAAATGGAGAAAAATTGAAAGCATTCCCTCTAAAAACTAGAACAAGACAGGGATGCCCTCTTTCACTACTTCTGTTTAACATAGTTCTTGAAACACTGGCCAGAGCAATTAGACGAAAGAAATTAAAGGGATATGGATAGGAAAGGAAGAACTCAAATACAGCACTATTTGCTGACAATATGATTCTATACCTAGAAGACCCAAAAATTCCACCAGAAAACTTCTAGAACTAGTAAATGAATTCAGCAAAGGAGCAGGATATAAAATCAACACCCAAAAATCAAAGGCATTTCTGTATATCAGTGACAAATCCTCTGAGAAGGAAACGAGGAAAACTACCCCATTTACAATAGTCTTAAAAAAATAAAATACTTGGGAATCAATAAAAGAGGTAAAAGACCTCTACAACAAAAACTACAAACCGCTAAAGAAAGAAATCAAAGAAGACATTAGAAGATGGAAAGATCTACCTTGCTCTTAGATAGGCAGAATTAATATTGTCAAAATGACCATACTACCAAAAGCACTATGCGAGTTAATATAATTCTAACCAAAATTCCAATGGCATTCCTCATAGAAATAGAAAAAGCAGTCATGAAATTCATCTGCAAAAATAAGAGACCCAGAATAGCTAAAGCAGTCTTTAGCAAGAAGAGAAAAGCAGGTGGCATCACTATACCAGACCTTAAACTGTACTACAGAGCAATAGTAACAAAAACAGCATGGTATTGGCACCAAAATAGACTTGTAGATTAGTGGTACAGAATAGAGGACCCAGAGACAAACCCACATAATTACACTTATCTTATATTAGAGACAATGGTGCCAAAAACATACATTGGAGAAAAGATAGCCTCTTCAACAAATGATGCTGGGAAAACTGTAAATCCATATGCAACAAAATGAAATTAATCCCCTGTCTCTCACCATGCACAAACTCAGCTCCAAGTGCAGCAAGGACCTAGGAATTAAACCAGAGACACTGCGACTAATAGAAGAAAAAGTAGGTCCAAATCTCCATCACGTTGGATTAGGCCCCGACTTCCTTAATATGACTCCTACAGCACAAGAATTAAAATCAAGAAACAATAAATGGGATGGATTCAAACTAAAAAGCTTCTTATCAGCAAAAGAAACAATCAGTGGGGTGAATAGAGACCTACATTTTGGGAGCAAAGTTTTACCACACACACATCAGATAGAGGACTAATCTCTAGGATATATAAAGGACTCAAAATCTTGACACCAAAAAAACTAATAATCAATAAGTGGGCCGAGGAACTGAACAGACACATTCCAGAAGATGATATACAATCAGTCAACAAATATATGAAAAAATGTTCAACATCTGTAGGAATTAGAGAATTACAAATCAAAACTACTCTTAAGATTTCATCTCAAGTCAGAATGGCAGCTATTAAGAGTATAAACAACAACAAGTGTTCGTGAGGATGTGGAGAAAAAGGCACACTCATACATTGCTGGGGGGATTGTAAATTGGTGCAGCCAATATGGAAAGCTGTGTGGAAATTCCTGGAAAGCTGGGAATGGAACCACCATTTGACCCAGCTATCCCACTCCTTGGTCTATACCCAAAGGACTTAAAAACAGCTACAAGGACACAGCCACATCAATGTTTATAGCAGCACAATTCACAATAGCTAAACTATGGAAGCAACCTAGATGCCCTTCAGTAGATGAATGGATAAAGAAAATGTCATATATATATACACAATGGAATATTATTCAGCATTTAAAGAGAATAAAATTGTGGCGTTTGCAGATAAATGGATGGCATTGGAGAAGGTAATGCTAAGTGAAGTTAGCCAATCCCAAAAAACCAAATGCCAAATGTTTTCCTCTGATATAACGATGTTGATTCATGATGGGGTTGGCGGGGAGCATTGGAGATTAGACAAACATTAGATAGAGCAAAGGGGTGAGAGGGGAAGGGAAGGGGCATGGATGTAGGAAAGACTGTGGAATGAGATGCACATCATTACTCTAAGTACACATATGAAGACATGAATGGTGTAACTCTACTTTGTGTACAACCAGAGATATGAAAAATTGCTCTCTATATGTGTAATATGAATTATAATGCATTCTGTTGTCATATATAACAAAATTAGAATAAATTAAAAAATAAAAAAGTTCAGAGAAATGTTCTGAGCAGAGGAAACAATATTTGTGTACAAGGGCCCTTGAGGTGAGAAGCAGATTTGTGTGCCTTTAAAAAGCTAAAAATTGACCAGGTCTGAATCCTTATTACTGAAGGAGAAAATAGTGTAAAGTGAGGTTAGAGAGGCAGAGGAGGGTTGAATTTGGCTGTGTAACATGTGGCACAAGCCATCTGTGGCTGTTGAGCACTAAAAATGTGGCTTGTCCAAACTGACATGGGCTATAAGTTCAAAATTCATATTTCTTTTGAAGACTTAATGCCCCTCAATGTAAAATATTTCAGTAATTTTTCTTCTTAGTTGTAGGTAGACACAGTATCTATTTATTTTTTATGTGGTGCTGAGGATATAACCCAAGGCCTTGTGTGCGAGGCAAGCCCTCTACCACTGAGGTACGACCACAGCCCTATTTCAGTAATTTTTATTCTATCATATGTTGAAATAATAATCTCTTGGCTATATTAGATTAAATAAAATGCTATAGTTATTTTCATCTGCTGCTTCTTACTGTGGCTTCTAAAAATTTTTGAATTACTTGTATAGCTAGTATTTCTTTTGAACAGCATTAGGCTAGATAAGTTGAAGTTTTGTATATCTTATTAAGATGTATGGCTTTTATTTTTACAACAGTGGGAAATAGTAGAGCGGTTTTAAGAAGTGACCTGATCTTATTTTCTTTTTAATATTTATTTTTTAGTTATCAGTGGACACAACATCTTTGTTTGTATGTGGTACTGAGGATCGAACCTGGGCCGCACGCATGCCAGGGGAGCGCGCTACCACTTGAGCCACATCCCTAACCCCGTGACATGATCTTATATCATTTTAAGAGCTCTCTGCTCAGACTATCTTAGCAAGTTTGATATAGTCCCTTCTCATTGGTGAAAACCTTTAAGACCTGTATTCTCTTTCTCTTACTGTAGACAGTATAGGCAAGTCAGAGCATCTTGTAACCCCCAGTGGTAGGATGTTGTTTCCGATGACCAGCCAATCTCGCTGATTAAAGTACACATGGAGGAGCTGTGTCGTGGCTCAGCAGTAGAATGCTTGCCTAGCATGTGTGAGGCCCTTCGATCCTCAGCACTACATAAAAATATAAAAATAAAGGTATTGTGTCCAACTACAATTAAAAAAAAAAAAAAGTACACATGGAAAGGTAACTTACATCTGTGGGACAGCAGAAACTGTTGTGTCCTCATTAGCTTTCTGCCTTATCATCCAACTATAAAACAAGACCCCAGGGTATGGAAGAACTTGGGGAATGCAGACTTTCAACTCCTCAGCTACTGGCTAACTTATTTTAACTGTCTGTAGGTGGTATTGTCTTCCAAGGTAATCATAGTCAAAATTGTGGATAAAGTGCAAGAAATATTCTGAAACTTGTTTCCAGAGACCTTTTTAATCATTGGACCAAGTAAGATTTAAGTTTAGGGTCTACTTAATTGGAACACTTCTAGTGATTATCTATACAGGGGCTAGGGATGTAACTCATTTGTAGAACACATGCTTAGCATATACAAGGCCCTGGATTCGATCATCAGCACTGTCCCCCACCCCTACCCCGCAAAATGAAAATGCTGATTTTATCATTAGATGTTATGGAGGTAGGTTAATACCAGGCTATCTGCTCTTCATTGCATGAATTTCTCTGCTGGAAATCTTTTTATATTGCAATTATTGAAAGGAAATTGGTATTTTGCTCACAAGTATTACAGTGTCCCTACACCATCGTATTTTCTTTGACCATTAAACTTTCTCTTATTTCTACCTTCTGATTTTAAATTCCCAAAAGGAAATCTAGGATTTTGAGAGTTTATGAGAATATTTTCTGCCTTACGCGCGTGCGCGCACACACACAAACATACAGTGATCTGACTAAAAATAATTATTCAGAGTTCTAAGCTCTCTGTTGACACTATGCATCATTAATGATTGCCCATTTACCCTTTTTGCAAGTGAGAATTGGTTATGATCTCCTTGTGCTTGTAAGTAAACCTGCTTAAATAGGTTGAAGAAAGACCTATGTAGTATTGACACACCCTGTTTGTGGTGGTAAACATATCATAATTCTTCAAAAACACAGAAAACTAAAAGTTCTTGTGTACCTGTCTTTAAACAATACTTGCTTCTCATTATGATTTCCTTTTTATAAATTGACTGTCATTTTCAGGGGAAGGTGCTATCAACCTGGCTTTGGCTCAAAACCGAAGCCAAGATGTGAGAATGAATGGACCTATGGGAGCTGGAAATTCCGTTAGGATGGAACCAGGATTTCCCATGGCCAGTGGTCCAGGTGAGATCTCCCATTCAATCGAATCATGTTTTACTATTTTCCATTTTTTGCTAAGGTAAGATCATTTGAGTCCTGCAGGATAGGCAGGGGCTCATGACACACCCACATCTCTGTTTGCTGCATTAGGAAAGGGAGACATGAATCATTCTTAGGAGGCTAGGATCAGAGCATGAAACATTTGATCTTTGTAATCATTTGCTTAAAATCTGATAAATACTGAACTGTGTAGCAAACATTTATTGAGTTCCTGTTGTATGACGGGACCTATACTGGGTATTCAAAATAGAAATGAATAAAACATTTTCCACCCTTAGGATGTTTATAGTATAGTGGAGAATGTAGTTTTCCAACTTCTACTATCACTGAGGCTGAGAATCTGTAATCAGAGTTCTTGCGTGCTTATATAGAATATGTGTTTTTATGTATTTAGAATTTGAAAGTGTTATAAATTGTTTGGTTCCTTTTCTAGTAAACCTAAAATTTTTTCTTCAGAGATTGAACCTAATATTCTATGGATCACAGAATATTGCAGTTGAGTTGGCTCTTTCCTGGTTTGGTGGCGCACACCGGTAGTCTGAGTGACTTGGGAGGATGAGACTGGAAGATCACAAGTTTGAAGCCAGCCTAAGCAACTTAGTGAGACTCTCTCAAACTAAAAAATACAAAGGGCTGAAGATGTGGTTCAGTGGTAAAGTGTCCCTGGGTTAAATCCCCAATACCAAAAAAAAAAAAAAGAAGAAGAATTGAATTGGCTTTGACATTTAAAGCTTAGGAAGCTATGGAACAAATAAGACAGGAAGTGATTTTCAAGTTGCTGTTCTGAATTGTAGTGGAGGACTTGCAACTAGGTTTTTATCTGGACACTGCATTTACTGATTACCTTAAGCTACTAACTGCATTTTCCTGAGTAATAGTTTCCTTACCTTTAAAATAAGATGATGATGGCTCCTGTTCTCTGAACTCATCCTTGAAAGTAGATGAGATCTCCCACAGAGCAAACATACCCTGAGTTCCTCTTTTATGTATATGTGAAGACCTCTGCTGTGAGGCTGATGTGGATACCATCTAGTAGATGGAATACCCAGCCTGGTGCTTTATATATTGATGAAGTTCCTCACAGAAGACCAAGCATTTGGTACTAAGGCAGTTTAATGAGAAATTATAGGTGACACTGTTGCCACTACTAGAAGAACCAGGGACTGAAGCAGAATTGGAAAAGCCTAGCTAAGTTATATGTAGATAATGAAAGAATGAATAGACCTGGCATGACAGTCAGGAAATATGGGTTCTAGTCTCAACTCCTGGACAAAGGAATTAATATTTTCTGGCGTTAGTTGCCTGTAAACATCTTTGATCATGTCCTGGAAACAATGCTAAAGATCCCCTCCAGGCTTACAGAGTTAAGACTCTAATAAACTGATGTCACCACACTAATTGCAAACTCTTTTCAGCAACTATCTGGCAAATAGTAAGCATATTTATTAATCATCTTTAGGAAATAAGTACAAATTATAGTCCCAAGTTTATTACCAACATAGGAAATTTAGAAGCTTTAGATTGAAATGAAGGATGCTAACTGTGATAATATAAAGTTCTGGGAATAATCAGTAATGATCTGCAGTCATAGTAACTTTTTAACCTCTACTTGTCTTTCTTTAATGCCAAGCATAGCTTAGGATTCCTTTTCTCACTTATTTAGTGAGTGAAACTTAAAGGTGCAAACAAAATTTAATATTAGGTTAAACTAAACAAAATTTTCTAAGGGAAGAGATTTTTAAATTCTCTCTAAAATAATAATAAATGACTTTGTAACTGTATCTGGAATATCACAATACCATTAATTATTCTTGGTTCTTTCTTCTTAGCATTGGGAATAGAGTTAGCTGATAAGCAAAAGCAATTTGCAACTAAAACTAAATCCTGGACCTATTTTTTTTCATGGCCTTATAGCATTCTCAAATTTGTAAGGATATTATAGTAATCATTTCATCAAGGGTTTTTACCTTAATACATTGTTTTGCGCCAATAAATCTTTCTGTGGATAGCTGCCATTGTGGGATGTTTAATAACCTCCTTAGCCTTTACCCACCAGATGTGATAGCTTCACTATCCCTTCCTGCAGTTGTGCCAACTAAAAATGTCTCTAACATTGCTAAATGTTCCCTGGGGAACAAAATTGCCTGTAGGTGAGAACCATGGATCTAGTGCAGATTTCCAATAAGTACTAAAACTGCACGTTAATTGTCATTATTGAGCATGTAGTCAGCAGGTACTTTAAGATAATTGTGAACTAAAAAAAACCTTTTTCTCACTTTGTGAAAACTTGCTTACTAATTATCATCTTTGAAAAATAGGATGGGATTCATCAGAAACAAATCCAGTATTAACAGATAATAGGTGGTTAGCCAGCTCCCTCTCCAGTTACAAAACACTGAAAGACACTGGACAAAACACTACTTTTAATGCATAATTGAGCCTTTAAGAAAACAGAGGAATGCCACAGGGCCAAAAAAAAAAAAAAAGTCAAATATGAAAATTTAAACAGCAGTAAACAAAGGAGATTTTATGGGGATGAAAAGATTTTAGTTTTAATGGCCAGGAAGGAATAAAAGATAAGACCTTGCCTTGGATCTACATGAAGAATGAAGATAGAATTCAGTATCCTTCATGATTTGCCAGAATTTTCAGTGAAAGATAGCTTAGAAAAATGTTACCCTCTGACACAGAGAGACAAATGAGAAACTTGTCTGTCTTGGCAGTGAGAGTGAGTATGGAATTATCTTCTCTACCTTCTTGCATGGTGGGTTTAATATGTTAGTGAAATGACCCAGAAACAGCCAACTAAAGTCATTAACATTTAGTTGTTCTTGACTGGTCATAACTGCTGATGCAGTGGAGGGGCACATTCTCAACCAAGCCCTTACATACTTCTCTTAGTTAAAGCCTTACTGTAAATAAGCTTTCACTCACAAATTTGTAAAATTTAGGATTGAACTTCCTTCTTCCAGAATTTTCAGGCTGTTCTAAATTATAGAAATCACAAAAAGAAAACAAGATATGATCAGGGCATAAAGAGATTTGTGACAAAAACTTGTAGAAACTTAAAAATCATCAAAATGAGCCAGGTGCAGTGGCACACACCTGTAATCCCTGCAGCTTGGGAGGCTGCAGCAAGAAGATCAAAGCTAGCCTCAGCAAAAGCAAGGCACTAAGCAACTCAATGAGACCCTGTCTCTAAATAAAATACAAAATAGGGCTGGAGATGTGACTCAGTGGTTGAGGGTCCCTGAGTTTAATCCCTGGTACTCAAAAAAAAAACATCAAAATGAATAAATTATTCAGCAAATTAAAATTAGCTGAACATGAAAGTGAACTTAAAGAAATCACCCAGAATGCAACAGAGAAATAAAATGATGGAAATATTAAAGGCATCAAGAGACATAAAGGGTAAGATGAGAAGGTTTAAAATATATTTTAAAAGAGTTCTAAAAGAAAATAAAAAAATTGAGGAGGAGCAAAAGTTAAAGAAGAATACCTGAAATTTTCCAGAACTGCTAAAAGACATAAGTAATCAGTATCAGAACCCAATTTATCATAAACATTACAAATAAAAATGAATCGACATCTAAACATAATATTGTAAAACTACAGAATATGAAAAACAAAACAAAATATTAAAAGCACCGCCCCCCCAAAAAAGACCAATTATTTACAAAGAAAAACCTCTCAGATTGACAGCTGATTTTATCAACAGAAGTGTTGGAAACCAGGAAACATTAGAATAGTATTTTCAAAGTGCTGAGGGAATAATTTACAGTCTAAAGGTTTAAACCTAGCTATATGGGGTTGGGATTGTGGCTCAGCGGTAGAAAGCTTGCCTAGCACGCGCAGGGCCCTGGGTTCGATCCTCAGCATCACATAAAAATAAATGAATGGAATAAAGGTATTGTGTCCAAGTACAACAAAAAAAATAAATATTAAAAAAAACCCCTAGCTATACTATCAAGAGTAGTAGAAATAAAGACCTTTTTAAGAGACTAATTTACCATTAACAGACCCTTGCTAATTGAACTGCTCAAGGATGTACTTCAGGAAGAAGAAAATTGAACCTAAGATGGAAGAAATAAGATCTAAGAAGGAATGGTGAGCTAAATAATTGGTAAACATGGGGTAAATTTAAATAAGTATTGACATTTAATAATAATGAATATCACATTGACATTAGACTTAGATGTGTCTATTGACATTTTAAAGATCAGTAAAATAATAGAGTGTACAACTTCTAAACTAGTAGTGGAGAGGAAGAGAAGAAGGACATGATAGAAAAAAATCCAGTAAAATTCAGGAGAAATAAGAAAACAACATAGAAAAAGGAAGGTAAATAAAAATCATAGAATGACAAATCAGAATATCATCAGTAATTAGCAATAAAGGTAAATGGACTGTGAACACTGATAAAAAGAATGGTAATCTCAGGATGACCTACATGTTCTTATAGGAAATACATAAAATATAAGGACTCAGAAGTTTCAAAGTTAGAAGGATAGAAAAAAAGATTAAACCAGGTGAACATTAACCAAGAAAAAGAGGTATAACAATATTCTTACCAAATTAAATAGACATTAAGACGAAAAGCATATAAATGAATAGAGCTAATGTATGATGTAGAAGGAAAACTTTCACCAAGAAAATAGCTAAATTTTTCTGTACTTAACCTAGCCTCAAAAGGGAGGCTGCGGCAGGAGGATTATGAGTTCAAAGCCAGCCTCAGCAAAAAGTGAGGTGCTAAGCAACTCAGTGACACCCTGTCTCTAAATAAAATACAAAATAGGGCTGGAGATGTGGCTCAGTGGTAAAGTGCCCCTGAGTTTAATCCCTGGTAACCACCCCCACCCGCTCCACTCCCTCCACCAAAAAAAGTAAGAATTCTACAAAGAGAGGAATTTTGAGAGGAGAGTTTAACAAACGTCTGTTAGTAATTGATGAATCAAATTTTTAAAAGCTCAATAAGGATAAAGAAAGCTTGAATAATGTAATTAAATTAGTTTTATATGATGGACATATATAGACACCATGCAGTAATAAATCAAGAGTCCTTAATCTTTTAAGCATAAATGGAATATTTATACAAAGTAATATGGATTATTCCCAAACAAGTTTCAGTAAATACCAAATATTAATATCATATAGATCTGTTTTCTGACCACAGCAAACAAATGTCAGTAGCAAACAAAAACCAACCAAAGAAAACTTGGACAAAAATCTCATATTTTTGGAAATTTAGAAATATATTCTAAATACCTAATAATTTTAAAAGGTAATTATGATCAGAATGGATTTATAAGAATAGTACATATAAGGACTGGGGTTGTGGCTCAGTGGCAGAGCACTTGCCTTGCACATGTGGGGCCCAGGGTTCAATCCTCAGCACCACATAAAAATAAACAAAGATATTATATCCATGTAAAACTAAAAAAATATTTTTTAAAAGAATGTACATATCAGAATTTTTGGAAAGTAGCCATTACCCATATAGAAGAATTTTTAAGCCCTCCAATATAAGAACATCAACTACAAGTTGAAAAGCAAAGTATCTGACTTAAGAATGGAAAAAAAAAAAACAGAGTAATATGTTAGAAAGGGAATAATAAAAAGGAAAGCAGAGATATAGTAAGACTTGGGAAAAATCATAAAACAGAGCAGCAAAACCAAAAAACTTTCTTTGAAAGGACAATTTAAACTGATAACTGTGGTTAAGACTGCTAAAGAAAAAAAGAGAAGGCACAAACAATGTAAAGAATGAGCAAATATACCCTTAAAAGGGTAGGTTTTTATAGTATGTGAATTATATCTCAATTTTTTAAAAAGAGTAGAACAAAAGGTTATCACATAAATAACTTCATACTGGCAAACTTCAAAGCATTAACAAAATTGTAATTTAGCTGAACTAACTTAGTAGGACATTAAAAAACTTGAAAAATCCATAACCATATAAGAAAATAATTTAAAAATCTGTTTAGGCCCAGATGGTTTTACAGGTAAAGGACAAATACCCACATTTTCCCAGAGCACAGAAAAAGAGGAAAGATGTTTTTGAACTAATTTTAAGATTAGTATAATCTTGATGCTGAAAATCAAAGGACAGAAGAAGATAATTATAAGCTAGTCTCACTGATGACCATAAATACTAAATCCTAAAAAACCTAATAGTGTCTGAAATTACAAAAATGTGAAAAAGAGGATTTCTCAGACTGTTGTTTAATGAGTTGATATAAACACTTTTTTTAAACAATGTTATTTTTAGTTGTAGATGGACACATCACCTTTATTTTATTAATTTTTATGTTGTACTGAGGATCGAACCCAGTGCCTCACACTTGCTAGGCAGGCACTCTACCACTAAGCTACAATCCCAGCCGTATTATAAACACTTTTAAGAGCAGTTTGCCAATAATTAATAAAACTGAAGATGTTAAGACTTGCAACCTAGTAATTCTAAGTCTTTTAAAATAATCTAAATATACTCCCACATGTCCATAAGAATTCATAACAGGATTGGGCTTGTGGCTAAGTGGTAGAGTGCTTGCCTAGCATGTGTGCGGCACTGAGTTCAAGTCTCAGCACCACATATAAATAAATAAAAATAAAGGTCCTCAACAACTAAAAAAAAAAAAAAGAATTCTTAACAAATACATTACTTTGCAGAATTATAAGAATTAAAGGTTAGAATATCCGTTCCTATCTCTTCTGAAACTGGATTTGCCAACCTTTATGGAGATTATCTTGATGTTAGCCAGGGAGAATTTACTGAAGTAGGCATGGATACATACACACACATACATACATACATACATACATATATACATACATACATAGTTGGGCCTATGTGTTGTATCTGTAACTGAATATGTACAGACTTTTTTGTTATTATTCCCTAAATAACAGTATAATAACTATTTACATAAATTTTACATTGTATTAGTATTATAAGTCATCTAGAGATTATTTTGAGTATATGAGACGATGTGCATAGGTTATGTGCAAATACTATGCCACTTTATAAAAGGGACTTAAACGTCCAAGAGCTTTAGTATCTGGGGAGGGACCTGAAACTGCAGCTCCTGCAGGTCAACCTGAATTATCATAGTGATTTCATGTACTTCTTCTTATTATTTGGTATGGATAGTTGACATTTTCTTTATCTGAAGAGAATGAATAAAAACATTTTTAGATGGGGTAGAGAGAGAAGATGGGAGAGGAGGGGAGGGGAGGGGAGGGGGGATAGTAGGGGATAGGAAAGGTAGCAAAATACAACAGACACTAGTATGGCATTATGTATAAATGTGGATGTATAACTGATGTGATTCTGCAATCTGTATACTGGGTAAAAATGGGAGTTCATGACCCACTTGAATCAAATGTATGAAATATAATATGTCAAGAGCTTTGTAATGTTTTGAACAACTAATAAAAAAAACTACAGTGAAAAAAAACATTTTTAGAAAAAAAAAAAGAATAAAGGGTTAGAAAAAATTAAACCTTAGTGTTTATTAGCAGAGGGCAGATATATGGCTCTATATACATCCCTTTCAAGAGGGATGAGTCTCAAAAAATAATATTAAGTGAAAATGGAAACTGAAGAATATATATAGTGTGGTACCACTTATACAAAGATTAAAAGCATACAAAAATGCTGTGCAGCTTACCTACAAATGCAGAAACATTCATGGAATTTTTTTTTTTTTTTACTATTTATTTGTAGATGAACACACAGTATCTTTATTTTTATGTGGTGCTGAGGATCAAACCCAGTGCCTCACACATGTGAGGCAAGCACTTTACTACTGTGCTACAGCCCCAGCCCCACATGGAACTTTTAACACCAATTATAGTAAGAGGAAGGAAATGAAATAGAAGTAGTGTAGGGTTTCTGACATATCTATATATGTACTGGGAGGAGAGGGAGCAAAGGTTTTACATTTTTAATAGGTAGATACCATAGAAATTCTTTATACCTTTTCTCTTTCTTGAAATATATCATCAAAAACAAAAATTGTGCCTATTCCAATACTCTGTTTTAGGGATCTTTATTTTTTCCCCCTAGGATTAATGAGAATGGCCAGTCCTGCCACTGTTATGATACCCCAGAGTGGAAATGTGTCATCTTCCATGATGGCACCAGGCCCCAATCCAGAGCTGCAGCCCAGGACCCCTCGCCCTGCTTCTCAGTCAGGTAATGATACCAATCTTTGAGGATTGAAGAACCTGGAACTTCTATAGAGATGATTATAAAATTCCACCTATTTCTTATACTGTATTCCTAACTGTCCAGCTTAAATGTTACCTTCTTTACCAATTTTGCTCTGATATCTTCAAGCTAAACGTCATCATTTCCTTCTCAGAATTTCTCATTGTTATCAATTAATAATACCCCATCATTTCTAAAAAGCATGCCTGGGCCTACTTAGTATTGCAAGATATTTCATGACAGAATTCTGTAGTCAAGTAAATTTGGTAAATGCATCCTACTTTACACTGCCTATTTGAAATTCAGTATTAACATATTGGAGATGCTTACATCCTACTATAAAAAAACAAACTTGTCTAACGATGTTAGATTCAATATTTCCCAAACCTGATTGACAATTTTGTTTTGTTTTCTTATAACAGTGATTAACACAGTTCCCTAGTATGTGATTTGGAAATTACTGCTATCCGCATTTATATATATTCAACAGTGGCTCTTATATCCACTGTTGAACCATAAACTCTTTAAAGCAAGAAGTAGTGAAGGTTTTCTGACATATCTATATATGTACTGGGAGGAGAGGGAGCAAAGGTTTTACATTTTTAAAAGGTAGATACTGGGGGCTGGGGATGTGTCTCAAGCGGTGGCGCGCTCACCTGGCATGCATGCGTTCCGGGTTCAATCCTCAGCACCACATACAAAGGTGTTGTATTCCACTGAAAACTAAAAAAAAATAAAATACTAAAAAAAATTCTCTCTCTCTCTCTCTCTCTCTCTCTCTCTCTCTCTCTCTCTCTCTCAAAATAAATAAATAAATAAATAAATAAAAATAAATAAAAGGTAGATACCATAGAAATTCTTTATACCTTTCACTTTCTTGAATGTTGGTATGTTGCTTTGTATAAAGAAGGTGCTTGCAAACATGGTAACATGAATGGTACCAGGCTGCATTAAGCATCTAGGTTGCAGTAGGTTGATTATTGTTTTGTTGACTGTCTTTAACAGATGCAATGGATCCACTCCTCTCTGGGCTCCATATGCAACAGCAGAGTCATCCCTCAGGATCTTTAGCTCCTCCTCATCACCCAATGCAGCCTGTCCCTGTGAACAGACAAATGAACCCAGCTAATTTTCCCCAGCTGCAGCAACAGCAACAACAACAGCAACAACAGCAGCAGCAGCAGCAGCAGCAGCAGCAGCAGCAACAATTGCAGGCAAGACCCCCACAGCAACATCAGCAGCAGCAGCAGCCACAGGGGATTCGACCCCAGTTTACTGCCCCAACTCAGGTGCCTGTTCCTCCAGGCTGGAACCAGCTGCCTTCTGGAGCCCTTCAGCCTCCTCCAGCCCAGGGTTCTCTGGGCACAATGACTGCAAACCAAGGGTGGAAGAAGTCTCCCTTGCCTGGCCCAATGCAACAGCAACTCCAGGCAAGACCATCCTTAGCCACGGTACAGACACCTTCCCACCCTCCCCCTCCATATCCCTTTGGCAGCCAGCAAGCCTCACAAGCCCATGCAAACTTTCCTCAGATGAGCAACCCAGGCCAGTTCACAGCTCCTCAGATGAAGAGCTTACAGGGGGGGCCCTCCAGGGTCCCAACCCCCCTGCAGCAGCCCCACCTCACCAACAAGTCTCCTGCCTCCTCACCCTCCTCCTTCCAGCAGGGATCCCCTGCATCCTCCCCAACGGTTAACCAAACTCAGCAGCAGATGGGACCAAGGCCACCTCAAAATAACCCACTTCCCCAGGGATTTCAGCAGCCCGTCAGCTCTCCGGGTCGGAATCCTATGGTTCAACAGGGAAATGTGCCACCTAACTTCATGGTGATGCAGCAGCAACCACCAAACCAGGGGCCACAGAGTTTACATCCAGGCCTAGGAGGTGAGGAATACTGAAGCTATTTATGTTGGTAAATTTGCTGGAGATAGATCTGAATAGAACTTAAGTTTTTAGAGTTAATGGAGGGAGTGAAATAAGGATGTAATTATTTGCTTTTGTGAAATGGTGGTGACAATATAACTTAGTTAACTTGATGCATTATTATTTTGATACGTTGTTCAGCATTTTATTGATTAAATATAAGCTAGATCTCTGGATAAAATGCAGGTAAAATTCAATATAGAGATTTCATTTTGTTTTTCAGATTTTTTTTTTTTTGCTTGATCTTATACTAGTAAATTAAAATTTCCAGAAGAAACATGCATTTTATTAACAACTTAAACTTCTTGGCTACTGAAAAAATTAAGATTATGCAGTAGAGCAAAAATGAAAAGATAAATACAGGGTCTTATTGGGGAAAATGCCCTTCTAGTTACCAATTTTGATAATCCTAGTTAGTAAAATAGTAAGCATGGTATTTGTTAACTTTGATTAAAGTATTAAAGGGGAATAAGTTCAGAAATCATTGACTTTTATAGTTTTATAATGCCAATGCCTGCTCCTCAGAGAGGGAATTCCACTAGTTATACCTAAAGGAGATTTATTTATTTATTTTGTAAGGTGCCTCTTGTATGAAGAAAAAGCAATGGAGCTTAATGTGTGAGAGGTAAAACGATTACAGTAAAACTTATCCATCTCCATGTTTATTATTTATTCTTATTAATCATTGATCTAGTGCACATGAATGTGCTTGGAGCTTTTCAGTAAGTTATAGAGAGTGTCAGTAATACTGTCATCTGATAAACATATCCCCCACCAAAAGACACCCATTGCCTACCCAGAAAAAAACCCTTACATCTTTAGTGCAATATAGCAAAGGCATGTTCCCATGGTTTCTGGTGAAATTAAGTTGCTCATCAGTCTTCTCACTCTCTTGTAATTAATTTTGCTGACATGCAGGTTCTAATATTTGAATCCTAAGACGTTTTTAGAAAATGCAAGAATGTTTCAACTCCATACTTCACTGTTCTGGGCATCTAGCCCTGGATCAGTGGAAGCTGGGTAGTCCCTCCTGCAAATGTGATTACTGATTTAATTACAATGGAAGCATGCAAGTGGGGACTTGTCACTGCTAAAGAAAGGACAAGTGCATATTTGTCTACAAAGAGTTTTTCAGGGCATTGAAAATTTGGCCCTTAAAATAAAATAAATGGAGAAATGCAAGAAAATTTTAAGCAAGCTTTAGGTCTTGATGCTTTCATAGAACAGATGATATGCTCACCTAGGTGATCTGGCCACATCAAGGCCTGTGTTATAAACAATGAGTGGGTCTGAGATTCTCCTTGTTACAAATTTGTTTTTTGAAATTAGGCCTTTGTAAAAGGAAGTAATACTTGAGTAAGATTCCATTAGAGCATGGTTTTTGGTGCCATAGCTGTCAGAATCACAGCAGACCTTATGAGAGAAAGGCATAATGATAAGTTTAACATAGCCTCATTTTGGAGCTCCTGTGAACTGTTTCTAATATCTGATCTCTTCCAAAGAGACAGGCACAACATTAGGGGGAAATTTACTGCAAAGGAGATTGTCATCCATTTCCCTTAAAGGAAAAAAATCATCTATCTATCTTTAATATCGGGACCCAGCTCTCTGTTTTATAGTATTTCATATCAATTTATTTGAATATGAGAGAAGTTAACATATTCCTTTGGTGCCTTTGTTAAAGTATGTGAAGTTTTGGGGTCCATTGTATTACAGAGAAAAGTGAACCCTCAAACCTTGCTGTGGCGTGGCCTCAGATCACATTTAGGGAGCAGATTGCCATCTTTTCCTTGGCATGTTCTAAGTGTAAATTTTTTAGTATTTCTTTTCCATTTTGACAATGCTCATGTAAGAGATTGTGTTGATTTTTTTAACCATCTTTCCCAACCTTATTATTAAAGATCCTACCAGTGTGACAGAGAGAGCTAAGCCAGTGGAAACTTCATGCAGCTCATCCTTCCTTATTCATTCCATATCTAAGCAAGAGTATAAATTTGCTAGGTAACTGCCTTACTCATTGTTTTCTATTAAGGAATGCCTAAACGCCTCCCACCTGGCTTCTCAGCAGGACAGGCCAATCCGAACTTTATGCAAGGTCAGGTGCCTTCTACCACAGCAACCACCCCTGGGAATTCAGGAGCCCCTCAGCTGCAAGCAAATCAAAGTGTCCAGCATGCAGGTTTGTTTTCTATAATTTATTCAACTAGCATTTATTGAGCATCATGTGGGAGATGCCTTGGTAGGCAACAGGAATATATAGATTAATAATTCTTGGTCTCTCCCCTTAATTTCAAATGCATATTAATCATTCAGAATAGTAATTGATATGTGGAAAATAGGCAAAAATGTCTCAGGAGCCTAGAAACATCTAAGAAAAGGAGTGAAACTTGAGTTAGAGCAGGAGTCAGGCTTTTTGTTTTTTTCATGGAAAGAGCCAGAAAGTAAATATTTTAGGTTATTTGGGGGTTTTTTGCAGCTACTCAATTCACCTTGACAAACCAGCAGTGGGCCTAATTTGGCCCACTCAGGAGGAGTTTGCTGACTTCTGAGTTAGGGCTTGCTCAAGTAGTAAAAGGAAAAAGGCATTTCTGGCAGAGGAAACTGAAGATAAAAAGGCATGTAGGCATATGGCATGTTGGGATGATTGCAACTTTTAAAATCTATATGTAATACATGTTAGCTTTGTTTATGCCAAAGTCTGAATTCTGATGTACACTGTGTTATTTTTCAAAAACAATCGTACCAATTTAATGCCAAAAGTGAAGTGTATATAGGAAGAAATTTTGGAGAGGAAATAAGATACAGTGGAATGACTAAAAAGTAGTATTTGTAATCAGTATTTTATAAGCCCCAAAATTCATTTTTCTGAGTTTCTGGTTACTTAGGGAACATGCCTAATCCATTTATCCTTTCAAACAGTTTGGATTGACATAGATCAAATATTTTCAGAACTGCCATGCCCATTCCAGAGTTAATTTAATTATGTGATTCCAACTTTAATTGTAAATTGCTGAGGAATGAGGAAAAATTCTAACTTAATAAAAAAAATTTCAGACTGTCTCTTGAAGGGATAGCAAATTACTGGACTTTACCTGTCTGCCAGTGCAAAACTATGTTCATGATTTATGTTAATTAATGTTTTTATAGGAAGCTATTTACTTATTTATTTATACTAGAACACGGGGGCCACATCCCCAGCTCTTTTTTGAGACAGGGTCTTGCTTAGTTGCCTAGGTTACTCCTGCCTCAACTTTCTGAGCCACTAGGATTACAAGCTTAGAGGAAGTTTTATTTAAAGCATAATTAAACATAATTTTCCACCCTAGAACAGCTATCATATTTTTATATGGTAGGTTTTTTTCTTGTTTTTTTTAAGATGCATTTTTTATTTTTAAATCAATAATTTTTAAGTGCAATAATTCTTAGTCCTGCTTATCGGGGTTTCCTATTTTTAAATACACAACAATAGTGGAATGCATTATACTCCTTATTACACATATACAGCACAATTTTTCGTAACTCTGTATATAAAGTATGTTCACACCAAATTATACATGTACTCTTTTTTTTGCATTACAATTATTAATGTACTATGTACCATAATTTTTTATATCTCTGTTCGTATATAAGGTATGTTGACATCAAATTCAAATCTTCATACGTGTATTTTGTATAAAGTGGGGTAGGGAGGGAGAACATGGGAGGAAGATTATTTCTAGATAGGGAAGAGGGGTGGGAAAGAGAGAGGGGGAAGGGGATTAGCAAGGATGGTGGAATGTGATGGTCATCATTATATGGTATTTCTCATATGCCCCTATTGTTTTGATTTCCCCATTTAGCCTTTCTAAAGTAGCTCTACTTTTGTCTGTCATTTTCTGTTGTCCTATTTTATTTAGCTTTTACTGCTTCCTGAAAAAATACTCAACTGTTTGTATTATCTCTCTTGCCAGCCAAACTCCACAGAGACAAGGAAGTGAGTCTTCCTTGAGATTCAGGAAAAGTCTGGAGAGTGTGAACCAGGGACAGTTTGTCCCCTGCCTCTCTGACTGGAACATGAACTGGCTTCATAACGTCATTATAGCCACTTTTTAGTCCCCATTTAAAAGTGAAAAATAAAAGAGATAAAATAAGCTATAAGTAGGGCTGGAGATAAGGCTCAGTGGTAAGCACTTGCCTAGCATGCATGAGGCTCTGGGTTCCATTTCTAGGACTTAAAAAAAGGGGAGGGGGTGGAGGGTAAGGGAGGGTAGGTAATTCAAGTAGCTACAGAAAAATCTCAAGGACCCAACAGTAAACAAACACTGCAGTAGGCCAGGCAGCACCTTTTCTCTAACTTAGAAGAATAGAACATGTCCCTTGTTTTTCACTAGGGACTCTCAAGAAGTATATATACAATCACTGAACTTTTTAGCATCCCTTTGACTGCAACTTCCAGATGGGTCATCTGGTCAGTTGGCTCTCATTATGTCAGGATTAAACAATTTTTACCACACCAGGGCAAAGGAGACCTGTCTTAGGAAGTATTGGGTATTCTCTTCTTTAAAGTGCAGCAAATAGCATGACTAGCCTTTGAGAGTAATAGTTTTCCAAGAAACATTGTTGGGGTTTTCCTAAGAGAACATGGCACATTCTTGGTTTCCCTGGCTCACTTATAACAGAGTTTACTTCAGTATATACAATGTTGTTTTGTTGTTGTTGTTGTTTAGTTTTCTTCATAATAAGGTAGCCACAAGTCATTGAAAACAGTGAAATATTGCCTTCCTCTTTATTTAATCTAAAAGAAAAGTTTTCTGATTTTTGAAATATTAACTTTAAGTCAGAACTCAGGAATAAAGAAACTATCTCCTTCTTTCTTAATTCTGTTGCATAGTCATGGAAATTGTAAACGATTATCCCATATTGCATCTCCGTAGTTTAAAAAACTCACAAAAAGTATGTTAAGCCAGGCGTGGTGGCTCACACCTGTAATCCCAGCAACTTGGGAGGAGGCTGAAGCAGGAGCATTGCAAGTTCAAAGCCAGCCTCAGCAATTTAGTGAGGCAAGCACTCTACCAACTGAACTGCATCCCCAGCCCAGCCTCAGGAATTTACTGAGGCCCTAAGCAACTCAGAGAGACTCTGTCTCAAAATAAAATACAAAAAAAGGCTGGGGATATGGCTCAGTGGTTAAGCACCCCTGGGTTCCACCCCGGTACCAAAAAAAAAAAAGTATATCAAACAGCTCATTTATGTTGGTCAGTGTATATATGGATGATGGGTATTTTTCTAAGTAAGGTTTTGAGTATCAATACCAATAAGATAATAATATTTTTCTGAAACTATGCATTTTTTTTCTTTTTTTTACTTTAAGGTGGTCAAGGAGCTGGTCCTCAAAACCAGATGCAGGTGTCTCACGGGCCACCAAATATGATGCAGCCCAGCCTCATGGGAATTCATGGCAACATGAACAACCAGCAGGCTGGTAGTTCTGGGGTTCCACAGGTGAACCTGGGCAACATGCAAGTCCAGCCCCAACAGGGCCCACCTTCTCAGCTGATGGGCATGCACCAGCAGATTGTGCCCTCCCAGGGCCAGATGGTCCAGCAACAAGGAACTCTGAACCCTCAGAACCCTATGATCCTTTCAAGGGCCCAGCTTATGCCACAGGGCCAGATGATGGTGAACCCTCAGAACCAAAATCTTGGGCCTTCACCTCAAAGGATGACCCCACCCAAGCAGATGCTGTCCCAGCAGGGCCCACAAATGATGGCACCACATAACCAGATGATGGGGCCTCAGGGACAAGTTTTGCTCCAACAGAACCCAATGATAGAACAGATCATGACCAATCAGATGCAGGGGAATAAGCAGCAGTTTAACACGCAGAACCAATCCAGTGTCATGCCGGGACCAGCACAGATAATGAGGGGACCAACTCCGAACATGCAAGGAAACATGGTACAGTTTACGGGACAGATGTCAGGACAGATGCTGCCCCAACAAGGGCCTGTGAACAACAGTCCATCTCAGGTTATGGGGATTCAGGGACAGGTCCTAAGGCCACCAGGGCCCAACCCACACATGGCTCAGCAGCATGGTGATCCTGCAACTACAGCAAATAATGATGTCAGCTTGTCTCAGATGATGCCTGATGTTAGCATGCAACAAACCAACATGGTCCCCCCCCACGTGCAGGCCATGCAGGGAAACAGTGCCTCGGGAAACCACTTCTCAGGCCATGGGATGCCTTTCAATGCACCTTTCAGTGGAGCACCCAATGGAAATCAGATATCCTGTGGTCAGAATCCAGGCTTTCCTGTCAATAAGGATGTAACGCTAACAAGCCCATTGTTGGTCAACTTATTGCAGAGTGACATCTCTGCAGGTCATTTTGGGGTAAACAATAAGCAAAATAATACCAACGCAAATAAACCTAAGAAGAAGAAACCCCCTCGGAAGAAGAAAAATAGTCAGCAAGATCTAAAGTAGGTTGTGATAATTTTGCCTCAAATTTTATTTGTTTGTTTTTATGTGGACACTTTCATTGGTGAAAATTTTTTAGAATATATAAAATTAGAATAGTATGAGATCTTTCTGCTTCAACAGTTATCGTAGCCTATCTTGCCTTCATCTGTATTTTCTTTCATTATTCTCTTGATTCTTTTGAAGCAATTATACTCTATTTTAATGCCTACCTCTCAAAAATAAGGAAAGTTTTCCTTTTTTGGGTGGTACTGAGAGGATTGAACCCTGAGCCTCACACATGCTAGGTAAGTGCTCTACCTCTGAGCTATGCTCCCATCCCTTTTTATTTTGAGACAGGGTCTTACTAAGTTGTTGAGGCTGACCTGGAACTTGTGATATTCCTGCCTCAGGCCTCCAAGTAGCTGGGATTGAAGGCATGTGCCACTATGTCCCTAGCAGGACAGTTATTTTATATGACTACACAATAATACCATAGTACATCTAGAAAGCTAATACATCCTTAATAGTCTCACATATCCAAACTGTGCTCACATATCTCTGATTATCTCAGGTTTTTTTTCTTACAGTTCACTTGTTTAAGGGTTCAAATGATGTTGATATGTTGCAGTAGGCTGATATGTGTCTTAATTCTGCCCTTTCCCAGGGGGTTGTCGTACCCAGAACCTGAAAAGTAATTGGTGCTACCATACTTCAGCTCCACAAACCACTGGCTTTAGGCTTATGGATGTTGGGGAGCCAGGGAGGCCAAATATGTTCTGGGAATAAAAACTGCTTATGGAGACTCCCTTCTGTCTCAAAAATAAAAATGTTCTTCTAGCTGGGCATGTTGGTGCCCCCTGTAATCCCAGCAGCTCTGGAGGCTGAGGCAGAGGATCAAAGATTCGATGCCAAGTTGGGGTTGTGGCTCAGTGGTAGAGTGCTCACTTGACATATCTGAGGCCTTGGGTTCGATTCTCAGCACTGCATATAAATAAGTAAAATAAGGTTTATTGACAACTAAAAAAAATATTTAAAAAAGGAAAAAAAAAATTTAAAAAGTTTGATGCCAACTTAGCAATTTAGCAAGGCTTTAAGCAACTTAGCAAGACCCTGTCTCAAAATAAAAAATAAGGACTGGGATGTGACTCAGTGGTAAAGCACCCCCGGGTTCATTCCCTGGTACCAAAAAAATAATGTTCTTTCGCACTGATACCTTTTCTTTAAAGGCCCAATCATCCCTAGAAGCTTAAACCCCATACTAAGATGATTATAACTTTTAATTAGTTACCCTTTCAGTAAACTTTCTCCAGGTGAGCTCTTTTGCAAAATCACAGTAGAAAGGGCAACTAAAAATTTATACTTCATTTCCTGAAGCTAAGTATTAATTTAAATAATGTTTCTGATTTTGATTAAAAAAAAGTTTTAGAATAAATATTAATTAAGCTAGATTTTCAGCCTTTAGTTATAAAACTGGAATTTAGAGACATTTACTAGTAGGGAATAGTAACCAATGAATGTAAAACAGATTAATTGAAATAAACTGGTAGAACTATAGAAAAAAATAAGGTTTATTTAAATATTCAAACCAAAAGTAGCTACCTTTACCCCAGCCTTCCCACAACATTCTTCATAGTCTAATTATATCATACTGTTTCTTGAATTTTATACATTAAAAGCCAATCACTGTATATTATCAGTATGTTTTCCTGAATTCAAACTTAAAGCCTTTAATTATCTGATTTTTCTAGTAGCTCCTCCTCAGTTAAATTCTTTTCTCATATTTTTATTGGTGATTTATAGTGACATATGATGATGGGATTCATTGTTAAATGTTTGTATATATACAATATAACAATATACTTTGGCCAGTATCATTCCCCATTATTTTCCCTTTCCATCTCTTCCCTCTCCCCTCCCTTTCCTCTACTCTGCTGATCTCTCTTTGATTTTCATGAGATCTCCTACCTTTCTTTTCCTTTTTCCTCTGTAACTTCAACAAAGGAGCAAAAAACATCCAAACCTTGACTTTCTGAGTTTGACTTGTTTTATTCAACATAATGTTCTCAAGTTCCATTCATTTTCCTTCACATAATATAAATTTATTCTTTTTGGTTGAATAAAACTCTGTTGTCTATATATACAACATTTGCTTTATCAATTCATCTATTGATGGACACGTAGGCTGATTTCATAGTTTGGCTGTTATGAGTTGTGCTGCTATAAACATGAGTATGCATGTATCACTGTAGTATGCTGAATTTAATTCTTTAGGATAAATGCTGAGGAGTTGTATTACTGAGTCATATGGTGATTCCATGCCTCTTCTTTTGGGGGAATTCCATACTGATTTCCATAGTGATTGTACTAATTTACAATCCCACCAACAATGTTAAACTGTTCCTTTTTCTCTATATCTTCTCCAGAATTTATTATTGTTTGTATTCTTGGTTACCACCATTCTCTTCAGTTAAATTCATCTATTAGCCTTTTGGAATAACATTTTTATGGGGATGATTGTTTTATTTCTCCCAGTAGGCTAGTTAGTTTGCATTTTTACTGTCCTCAACAGCCCTGAAGAAGATGGCTTACTTTTTGGTTCTATACTTTATGAAAAGGACCTTATACAGCATGAGGGCTCCTAGGTAGGAAGATCACCCGCTTACCATGGAACCTTTTCCTATCTCTTGTACCTCTCTGGAACTTTGTTTTTTCATCTGTAACATAAGGGAACTGAAGAAAATATCTGAGTTTGTTTGTTTGTTTTAGTTATAGAATTCTTTGAAAGTAAAGGATATCATAGAATCCTTGCTCATAACTTTAAGTGAAAGGAAAGTCATATAAGGAACAAACTGATCTAGGGATCTGGATGTGCTAAAAATCTGCTTCAGGTTCTAAATTTTCATATGCTGGTGCTTTTAAGATAGATTTATGGTGGCTTATTAAACTATCCAGAGTATGAGACAAAATACTATCTAAAAGTGGGTGACCACAATCAAGACATAAATAAAACTGAATTGAATAAAACTCTGTTGTCTATATATACAACTTAATGAGACCCTGTTTCTAAACTAAAAGTAGGAAAGAAAGGTACAGCTGGGAGTCAGATTATAAACCAAATGAGGGATGTGGGCACTCTGATTCCTTGGAAATGTGGGTATTAGTAACTAAGTTTCTTCACATTTTTCCTCACCCCACTAAAAATGCTAAGGTTTGTAAAAATGAATATATCTTAAAGCCAGTGTTTATCTATAGCAAAATTCAGTTAACTTTCTTGTAGTCTCTACCTTTCTTTGTTCCCCAAATACCATTTCCATCAGCTAACTTAGAAGTTGTTGCAAGGTGTTATGAGTTACTGGAGCTAGATTCTTCAGCTACACTAAAGATACTGTGGTTTCACATGAACAGTGACTAATAATATTGATAGTCCCAAACCAAGTCCAGGCCTTCTGAGAATGGGTGATTGCATGAAAAAGCACTTTGAGTAAATACGGTGCTATTAGAGTAAGTGGATTTTAACATTTAATGAATTTGCCAGGTTATTTTTATGCCAGTATTGACTATTTTATCCAGACTAGAGAGTTGTAAATAACAGTAAGAATGATAATGTAAATAGATTGTAGTTCTTTAGTAATAGGGGACAGGTTGAGGTAGTTTCATGTATTTTCTAGATATCTTACTCTCAAATGTCTTACTTATTTTTTAGCACCCCAGATGCTCGTCCAGCTGGTCTGGAGGAGGCCGATCAGCAATCATTGCCTGGAGAACAAGGAATTAACTTGGACAGCACGGGCCCTAAACTGCCAGAATTTTCAAATCGGCCACCAGGTAATAAAATGTTAGCTAAGGGTTATATACTTGTCATCATATATGCAAAATTACAAGGCTTCCTTTTCTTCAAGGAAACAGTGTTGCCGAGCACGGTGGTGCACTCCTGTAATCCCAGCAGCTGGGGAGGCTGAGGGAGGAGGATCACAAGTTCAAAGCCGGCCTCAGCAACTTAGTGAGGCCCTTAAACAACTTAGTGAGACCCTGTTTCTAAATAAAATATAAAAAAGGGCTGGGGATGTGGCTCAGTGGTCAAGTGCCCCTGGGTTCAATCCCTGGTACCAAAAAAAAAAAAAAAAAAAAGTATTTTGTCTACTAACTAGTCTGCTTTAGCATTTTAATGTGTCTAGTATTTGGAAGCTTTGCCTTGATGTTAAGTAAATATTTCAAATATAACTTCTGAAGGCACAAACACATACATTCTACTCCAATCGTCTTTATTACTTAAAGTCTTTATAAAAATTAGAACTGAGATGTGAAATGCCTCTTTATTCTTATCAGTGTAAGGTTCTAGTTGGCATCAGAATCAAATAAGATTAAATGGAGAGATATTTTTACCTGATCTTGCTTGCCTGCTTTTCCTGCAGCCTTTCTTCCTGGAGCTTTTTCAAAGCAGGGAATTAAAAGAAAGTGATGTTTTTTAATAGAAGTTTTATTTTGAATCTTTAAAACATCAAAAATATATAAAGAAAAAACATACCCATGTGCCTAACACCAGCTTAATGATTTATAACAAATAGTATGATATTGTTGAAATTCCTTACTCTGATTATAAAATATTGTCCTTTAAATGTTGATAAATTATGCTGAAAGGAAAAAAGCTTCTAGAATTCATTCATTCATTCCAACCCAGGTATTATAGAACCAAGGCCAGCTGCCACAGTATCTCTATACCTTGTTACTCCTGGTCTGAACAGTGATTTGTAGCTTTATTCCCCTATGACACAATTGAAGATACACAAGCCCTTCATACTCAGGGTTCTGTCTACTGTGTATTATAAAGAGCTGTTTTGTTTCTTCCTCATTAGTAACTCTACCTCCTTTTTGACATATAAGTGGAAGTAATGTTAAGGGTTTGGGGTGTGACTCAGTGCAGGCTTGCCTAGAATGCATGAGACCCTGTGATCTAACTCCAACACATAAACAACAATAATAACAAAAATACCTAAAAAAAAAAAAGGTATTATTTTAGAGATAAACTAAGTAAACGTATTATGATGTCAATACTTTGTGTTATTTATTTCAAATTGCTGGGGAATATACAGTTCTCAGCAGCACAGTTAAGGAGGAGGATTGCCAGTCTTTGGCAAATATGTCCGGAAGGCATGGTGAGCCTAAAGTACCCTCTTCCCCCAAGCACATCTGAACTCTTGTATGCATTCCAAGGATCTTCACACACATCATTTTCTTTTTTCTGCAAAAGGGGCCTGCAGGCTGAATTTGGCCTATAATGGGTTTGAATTGTCATGCTGTGTCTTAAGCAAAAACCTGAATTTAAATGCTGTTAAGAAAGGGTATCTGCTCCGCAGTTTGGCAGTGTCCACAGGACTCCTGCTGTCTTATATTAGCCTACTTCTTTTCTTTACCACATGCCTGGCCCCTTAAAGACAGATGAGTTTGCATCCTTGACTAATAAATTTGTTTTTTGATTGTGTATGGGCACTGTGTGTGTCATGGCTTTCCCTCTCCACCATTCTATCACATCAACCCCAATCTGTTTTCCTAGTAGTGCACTTTGGACTGCTGCCTCCAGTTTCTGGACCCTTTATAGCAGCCATGTCTTTGGCTGTTACTTTAAAGAGGCCACTCTATGCTGCCCTCTTTGGTATTTGCTGTGCTGTCTGGTAAGCTGATTTTAAAGATGAAAGGCATCTGTGTAATAAAACTGACACGAATGGACTTTTGAAGAAATTATAATTTTCTTAATGTGAGAACCCCAGACTAGATGTAAAAAATAAAATCCCATTGTAAAAACCTGTAAAAATCTCATATGCTTTCGGCTTTATAAGGTCAAGAAGTTAGTTGGGCCTAAAACCAAAAGAATTTTTATGAAAATCTTCAAAACTGGATTCTGCACATTGCACCCATTGGTACTATGGAAATCTTTGACAAGAAGAAATTAATTAGCTCCTAAGTATGAAATCTGACCCACAGTATTTGGTACTGTTCTGTGAAAATTTTGAGCCAGCATTTCTTCCAACTGCCAGAGCCAACCATTCACATTATTGTACCCTGTTAAACCTTCCACATATATTTTTCATGCAACAGTCGAATGATCCAGTTTGTGGAACTGTATCCCAGCCGTATGCCTACTTTTTCCCACTGAATGACCTTACTTTTGGTTTAATTTGATTATCTTTCTATCCTCTTTGCTGATTTTTAAGGTTTTTATTCTAAAATACCAGATTTTCAAAAGATGTAATCATTTGAAATGTTGTCTTCTTCAAGTCTGGAAGGCATTGTTCCTCAGAGTTCTTATTCCAAAATTATTTTTATTTCTGAGAGTTCTGCTTCTGGCTTATTTATTCTCCAGTTGTGGATTCATAGAAAACATTTCTCCAAATAGAGGTTTACATGTAAGAAAGTAAATGGAAATTAATATGCAAAAAACTTCGGTGCCCTCATTTTATTTACAACGTATATCAGCCCTTATTGTTCTTATTGATGCTGATGTGCACCAAGGGGCAGTTCAGTTCAACCCGTTTTCCTCAAAGAATGAGCCTGAAGGATGCAGCATAGTGTACGGAGCCAATGGACTAGAATAATTTTAAATCCTTCTTTCTTAAGGAACGAATCCTAGAATTTTACATTTTACTTCTATTGAAAGAATAAAAAGGCTATCTTCAATGCTGTTGTTTTCAACAAATTCAAAGCTTAAAAAAAGCAATTCTGGGGTGGGGCTGGGGTTGTAGCTCAGTCGTAGAACACTTGCCTCCCACGTGCGGGTCCCTGGGTTCGATCCTCAGCACCACATAAAAACCTCATATGAAATAGAGATATTATATCCAACTACAACTTAAAAAAAAATTAAAAAAAACAAACAAACAATTCTCTGCTAACAGAAAAAGGGAACCCTAAAGGCTTTACATCATTCACGTAGACAGTGAAATTCTGATTATGTCTACATGAGACCCGAAAGCTGGTGGCCAGCCACTTGCTGTTGATGTAGTTTTCTTCTTTCATATTTGGACCATCTGCCATAGTAGTATGGAGTACTCTCAGTCTTAGTACACTAATGCCTCATTCAGACCCTGCACACTGAGGAGCTCCACATTCCTAATGCTTTGCTTTTTGCTTCCTTAAGCAGTGTGCCTCTTTACTCATGTCAAATAATGAGGGGCTGTCCCCTGCCCCAGGAGCAGGGATGCCTGAGCTGTTTGTGCACATTCTGCCTGCCACCTAGATGAGTATTGCTTGGCTATACTCTAAAGGTGCAAAGTTCTCTTGCTGAAAGTCTAACTTCCCTGATTTTGGGGGCTTGTTTTAGGTTATCCTACTCAACCAGTTGAACAGAGGCCACTGCAGCAGATGCCTCCTCAACTCATGCAGCATGTGGCACCCCCACCACAGCCACCACAACAGCAGCCACAGCCACAAATGCCTCAGCAGCAACAGCAGCCTCCACCTCCTAGTCAGCCACAGTCTCAGCAGCAACAGCAACAGCAGCAACAACAACAAATGATGATGATGCTCATGATGCAGCAAGATCCCAAATCCGTTAGACTTCCAGTCTCCCAAAATGTCCATCCCCCAAGGGGACCTCTGAACCCAGACTCTCAGAGAATGCCCATGCAGCAGAGTGGCAATGTACCTGTCATGGTCAGTTTGCAAGGACCTGCCTCTGTGCCACCATCACCTGATAAACAAAGAATGCCAATGCCTGTAAATACTCCTTTGGGAAGTAATTCAAGGAAAATGGTATACCAGGAGAACCCACAGAATCCTTCTAGCTCACCTCTGGGAGAGATGTCTTCACTTCCTGAATCAAGTGGCAGTGAAGTTCCATCGGTCTCAGGAGGCCCAAATAACATGCCTTCGCACTTAGTAGTTTCCCAGAACCAGTTACTGATGACAGGGCCCAAACCTGGACCATCACCCCTTTCAGCAACTCAAGGTGCAACTCCCCAGCAACCCCCTGTAAATTCCCTTCCCAGCTCCCATGGCCACCACTTTCCAAATGTGGCTGCTCCAACCCAGACATCTAGGCCTAAAACACCAAACAGAGCCAGCCCCAGACCCTATTATCCTCAGACACCCAACAACCGCCCTCCTAGCACAGAACCTTCAGAAATCAGTCTGTCACCAGAAAGACTCAATGCCTCCATAGCAGGACTCTTTCCTCCACAGATTAATATTCCTTTACCTCCTAGGCCAAATTTAAATAGGGGCTTTGATCAACAGGGCCTAAATCCAACAACTCTGAAGGCCATTGGGCAAGCACCTTCAAATCTTCCCATGAATAATCCTTCCAATTTTGCAGCCCCACAAACTCACAAATTAGATTCTGTGGTGGTGAATTCTGGAAAGCAGTCTAATTCTGGAGCAACAAAACGAGCTAGTCCAAGCAACAGTCGCAGGTCTAGTCCTGGGTCCAGTAGGAAAACTACCCCAAGTCCTGGGAGGCAAAATTCAAAAGCCCCTAAACTTACTCTGGCATCTCAAACAAATGCAGCCCTGTTGCAAAATGTGGAGTTACCAAGAAATGTGTTGGTCAGTCCCACTCCTCTGGCCAATCCCCCTGTACCTGGGAGCTTTCCTAACAACAGTGGGCTGAATCCTCAGAATCCCACCGTGCCTGTGGCTGCAGTGGGGGCTGTTCTCGAGGATAACAAGGAGAGCTTGAATATGCCTCAGGACAGTGATTGCCAGAATTCCCAGGGTAGGAAGGAACAGGTAAATGTTGAGCTAAAAGTAGTCCCTGCCCAAGAAGTTAAAATGGTTGTCCCTGAAGATCAATCCAAAAAGGATGGGCAGCCTTCGGATCCTAACAAACTTTCCAGTGTTGAAGAGAACAAAACTTTGGTGTCTCCTGCCATGAGGGAAGCACCAACATCGTTAAGTCAACTTCTTGACAACTCTGGAGCTCCTAATGTGACCATTAAACCCCCTGGGCTTACAGATCTGGAAGTAACACCTCCATTAGTTTCAGGGGAGGACCTCAAAAAAGCACCTGTCATTCCCACACTGCAGGATCCGTCTTCTAAAGAGCCCTCTAATTCCCTAAACTTACCTCACAGTAATGAGCCGTGTTCAACCCTTGTGCATCCAGAAATGAGTGAGGTCAGTTCCAATGTTGCACCAAGCATCCCTCCAGTAATGTCAAGACCTGTCAGTTCTTCCTCCATTTCCACTCCCTTGCCCCCAAATCAAATAACTGTTTTTGTCACTTCCAATCCCATAACCACTTCAGCTAACACATCAGCAGCCCTGCCAACTCATTTGCAGTCTGCATTGATGTCAACAGTTGTCACGATGCCCAATGTGGGTAGCAAGGTTATGGTTTCTGAGGGACAGTCAGCTGCTCAGTCTAATGCCCGGCCTCAATTCATTACACCTGTCTTTATCAATTCATCCTCAATAATTCAGGTTATGAAAGGATCACAGCCAAGCACAATTCCTGCGGCCCCACTGACAACCAACTCTGGCCTGATGCCTCCCTCTGTTGCAGTTGTTGGTCCTTTACACATACCTCAGAACATAAAATTTTCTTCAGCTCCTGTACCACCTAATGTCCCCTCCAGTAGTCCTGCTTCCAACATACAGGCAAGTCGACCCTTGGTTCTTAACTCACGAGCCACTCCTGTTCAGCTTCCTTCACCTCCTTGTACATCTTCTCCAGTTGTCTCTCCTCATGTCCCTATCCAGCAAGTGAAAGAATTGAATCCAGATGAGGCCAGTCCTCAGGTGAGCACCTCAGCAGATCAGAGCACTCTCCCCTCGTCACAGTCAACCACAATGGTTTCTCCCCTTCTGACCAATAGTCCAGGCTCCTCTGTCAACCGACGAAGCCCGGTCTCATCTAGTAAGGGCAAAGGAAAAGTGGACAAAATTGGCCAGATTTTGTTGACCAAGGCATGTAAGAAAGTTACAGGCTCTCTTGAAAAAGGGGAAGAGCAATATGGTGCAGATGGAGAGACTGAAGGCCAAGGGCTGGAGACCACAGCTCCTGGACTTGTGGGAACAGAGCAGTTATCCACAGAGCTGGACAGTAAAACCCCAACACCCCCAGCACCTACTCTGCTAAAAATGACCTCTAGTCCAGTGGGCCTGGGCTCTGCCTCAGCAGGACCCAGCTTGCCTGGCGGTGCTCTCCCCACCAGTATACGCTCAATAGTACCCACTCTGGTATCCTCTGAGCTCATCTCCACGACTCCGACCACAAAAAGCAATCATGGTGGCATAGCATCGGAGCCACTTGTGGGTGGCCTAGTGGAGGAGAAGGTGGGATCCCATCCAGAGCTTCTACCCAGCATAGGTATGTACTTGGCCTTGGCATCACTCATAATGTCAGAGTTTTTTGATGACCTATCCCATAAGAGGAAAAGCATGATTCCTTTTCTACTTGGAGGAAGAATGGGCTAAATGCCAATAGTGATAATTTTATTTATTGAAAATACACTGGAAAATATGCTTTTAAATCACATGTTATGTTTACGCTCATGGATATGGTTCTCAGCTCCTAAAACAACACATTTTGTTTATATATATATATAAAGTTTCTCAGTTTACAAGGGAGTGTTTTTATATACATTATCACATCATTTTCATATCAACCATGTTAGGTTGTCTTACCCAATTGTATGGATGAGAAGATTGAAGCTCTAAGAAGATTAATATTTGTTCTGTCTATACTGTGAGTCTCCAGCCTGGCAGTTTCTCTTAAACATAAATGACAGCTTCTGCAGGTTCCCCTTACCATGAGGAAGACTTGCTCGCAGCTTTATCAGAGCAGGTTCTATAGCCCTGTTCTCATTGTACTCCACCTCAGGGAATATTCTCTTTCTGTCTGGGCTACCCCCAGAGAAGAGCTTTTGAGAAAATTGGGCTCCATGTTAACAGATGTGGAAGGATCAAAGTGGCAAATTGTCAGATAGGTTTGGGTTGATAACATAGCACCAGCATTTACAGCCAGATGGAGTAGGGCAAGTTACTTGACCACTACTAACTATAAGTTTCCTTCTTTGAATTATGGGGAAAATAGTAGTTGTAAGATTTCAGTGAAGTAATTCATATAACAAGCTGAATACTAGGCTTAGAATATAACAGTTGGGCCAAGTATGGTGCTGCATGCCTGTAATCCCAGAGACAGGAAGAACACAAATTCAAGGCCAGCCCCAGCAACCTAGTGAATACTTAAGCAACTTAGCAAGACCCCATCTCAATTTAAAAATAAACAGGCCAAGGATGTAGCTCAGTGGTAAAGCACACGTGGGTTTGATCCCCACAAAAACAATATAATGATTGATTAGTAAATGGTGAAAAAAAAAAGTGATTTCCAGTTTTTTTAAAAATTTTTTTTTTAGTTAATGGATCTTTATTTTATTCATTCATTTATATGCAGTGCTGAGAATTGAACTGAATGCCTCACACATGCTAGGCAAGTACTCTACCACTGAGCCACAAATCCCAGACCCACAGTTTTCTTTTAATATAATCTCTTTGTAAATTTTTCCATTCCATTCATAGATAATCTAGTTCAGGATATTTCCTATGTAGTGTTAAGATGAGCTAATAATGAAAGCATAGGTATCCTTATAGCCCCTCTCCTTCCTGTCTGGTTTCCCACCCTTGCTTCCTCCTCTTCTTCCTTCCTAGAGGCATAAGATGCAGAAGCTCCATTTCCCCAGAGACTAATCAGTCCCACATTCTCAAGAGCTGGGAGGGCCTCTGCAATATCCAAAGCCAGCTAATAGTACCTGTCTTATTTATGCAGCTAAAATGCTTTGAGTGCCTACCACTCAATGATAAGCACTCAGGAGTAGGGGCAGAAAGAACACAAGTTTCAGGGTATAATCAGAGTTCAAATTTTAGTTCCACTGGTTACAGTCAGGTAAGTTCCTTGTACTTTATCTGTAAAACAGAGATTGTAATTCCTACCTCTCTGAATTTATACAAAGATTCAATAAAAGTTTTTAACGTCCTGTGACCAGAATGCTATCTCATGTAGAACTCTAGAAAAGCTAATTCCCCTCATCTGCCTCTTTACCTCAGTGTTAAAAGGTACAGGGAGAAACAAAGGTTTTTTGGATTTTGCTGCCTCAGTAGAAGACAAAGATTTTACAGGATGAGCACTCTTTTGTTTCTTTTTCAAGTTTTGATGATGTTGGTGACCATAAGAATTAAAAAGAAACCTGGTATGACTTAAGTATTCTCTTTTATTAAATATTTTTATTTCTTTTTTCAGGGAACTTCTCCCTCTGGTACGAAAAGAATGATGAGAAGTAATTAGAAAATATTTTTATTTGGGTTATATAAAAATAAGAGAAATACATAAATTTTGAGGAGATGAACCAGCAGTGGGAAAAAATTCTCAGTTTTAGTTATGGCCACCCACTTTGCTTATAGTGATTGTTTCTATTCTTTTTCAAGGGACTTCTGTGCTTTTACCTTGAAAATGTGAGAAAACAATACTGAAGTTAAAAGTAGAAGTTAAGGTATAGTTTTAAGCTTTATCAGATAAGCATCAATGATAAATTCTTAACCAAGTATATTATTGACTGCTTGATTAAGCAGGAGAAGAAATCTACAAAATTCAGTTTCCATAAGAGGGAACCTACTGTTGTAGTGTTTACTTAGGATTCAAGTATCAAGATGGGAGGACACACCCTTGAATGACTATGGCATATCTGTACCTTTAATCTTTACCATATGATCCAGAAAGTTTCTGTTCTAGAGTGTGTCATTTATTCCATTCCATTCCTCAAGGCCTGAGCTCTTTCTGTTCTTCAAAGGCTAATTCTGACATTTTTCCCTTAATATGCCTTCAGATATCTCAACCTAGAATTGAACTCCATTACTTTGGACTCCCATGGCACTTTATGTATAATTGTCATGTGACATCACAGTGCACTCTAGTGTATCACATGTATTTATTATTAATACCAAACTGGGTTCTTGATATGAACGATGTAATTTGGTCTCTAAGTGTTTGTGGTACAGTACCTGGGCCCTAGACAAAAGTTCTTTGTAACTATTTGTTACACAGGTAAATAATATCAGGTTGACTTACTCAGTAAGTATGGATTGCATACTTGCTTTATGCCCATCACTCTTGTTAGGTGCTATATGAAAGTACAAAATTATATGATAGTTTTAGTTCTCAAGGAATATAGTCTGAGGAAGGGTAAGGCAGAAATTTTAAAAAGCTAAGGTGAATGGTATAATCTAAAAATGACTTGGATTTTCTAGTAAGACATGCTTTCCCTCAAAAGGCAAAAAGTATGTCAAGCGTGGTGGAACACACCTATAATCCCAGCCACTCAGGAGCCTGAGGCAGGAGGAACACGAGTTCAAAGCTAGCCTCAACAACTTAGTGAGGCTCTGATCAATTTAGTGAGACCCTGTCTTAAAATATAAAATAAAAAGGGCTGGGAATGTGATTCAGTGGTTGAGCGCCCCTAGGTTCAATCCTCAGTACAAAAAAAAGGAAGCAAAAAATGTGAGTGCAAATCTTTTCATGGCCATTTCCTTCCTTGATCTTTACATACATAAAGAGGAAAAACATTCTTAAGTGATACTGTTTGTTACTTAGTGGTATACTAGTTGATTTGTTAAATAAATTTTACTTGTAATTTCAAGGTCATTGTCAAGTACTCACTCTAAGAGTACAGTGTTTAAGCAAATAGGTCCTTGATTCAGTTAATGCTTTTTGTTTTATTTAAAAAAAAAAAAAAAAAGTGAAAGGTCTGTAATTTTTTTTTCTTGCCCTAGCCCCTTCACAGAATTTAGTTCCAAAGGATACTCCAGCCACAGCACTGCAGGGGCCTGTTGCCAGATCAGGTAAGACATATGTAGGAAAAACTTCTTGGAATGGAATGGGTCACATATGAAGGAACTACTTTTGTCCTCAGTGTCACATGTTCTTATACCAGAAAATGGCTGGACATGTCTTATTTGTTTGCTTTCAGGCAGACTTCCATTTAATGGCAGAACTTCTGCAGTATATTTTGAGGTTATTTTTCCCAACAGCTTGCTCTCTTACACATTTGTAATATCAACATCAAGAAGGGCATCTCTGTGCTCATTGTCAGTCTCCCACCCAGTCATGAGTGGTTCCCACTGCAGAGTTGGCCCTGTTCCCTGACCCAGGCACCTACAGCTGACATCTGACTATATGGCATAAAGTGATTTACTGGGGTGGCAAGCACCAAATAATACACCAAAATAATGATTGCATCATCCTGAAATCAGTGGAGGCCTATTCAAAGAGCCTCTGCCGCAGTGAGGTAGTCATTCCTCTGGGGAGGCAGTCATTTCAATCATCTCTAGATGGCTTAGTTTCTCCCCATGACCAAGATATTGTAAATAGCCCTAGGGATGATGTTTCTGAAAGGAAGAGTCCATGGTAATCTGACAGATGATTGCTATGGGATGCTGGGTCAGCTCTGAAGACATGAGGATCTTGATTGACAATAGTAGCACTTGTTCTGCATTCATGGGTTAGACTGCAGAAGCAGATGAGTATCATAGGTGGTACAGTTTAGTCTTGCCTCTGTCACTGGAGGTTGGCTGAGGGATAGGAGGAGGGGAAAAAATGTGTGGTTCCCACAAAGAGATTAGAATATCATGGAAGGTATACACTTAACAAAATTAGTAAGAAAAGGCATCATAACCATATTCAATTCTATGAGTAGTAGCCAATAGAAATAGAAAGTTATTTTAAAACTTGCTTCAGGGTGCTATAACCTGTATGATGGATAGGACTTCCACCCGCACACACTAGAAAGAATCAGACCTCTGGACAGAATGTATGAGCAAAAAACATTTCATTTACTCAGATTCTTTTCTGTGCTGCCAGCTGCCTACATGATAACTGGCATTATGGTGAAAATTTTGAAAAGAGTAGAAACAGAACAAATTATTCAGAAAAGGACTGGCTGGGGTTGTTACTCAATGGTAAAGCGCTTGCCTAGCACATGTGAGGCACTGGGTTCAATCCTCAGCACCACATAAAAATAAATAAATGAAAGGTCCGTCAACAACTAAAAAAATAATAATTTATTCAGAAAAGGGATTAAATGGTAAAACTTTTTTTCATAAGAATAAGAGATTGGGGCTGGGGCTGTGGCCCAGTGGCAGAGAGCTTGCCTTGAACATGTGAGGCACCAGGTTTGATCCTCAGCACCACATAAAAATAAAGAAATAAATAAAGGTATTGTGTTCACCTACAACTAAAAAAAATATTTAAAAAAAAGAATAAGACATTAAAAAAGGAAAGGGAATTCCATTTCTTGCCCCACCTCTTTACTCCAGAAAATGAGCTTTGCTATTATCATTTTTTTCTTTCTCTCAGAATAATTAGCTGAAAAACTCTGTTCCTTTTTAAAGTTTGTCTTAAATGAATCTCCTTAAGCCAGATGTGGTGGCACACACCTATAATCCCAGCAACCAGGAGGCTAAAACAGGAAGACCTAAAGTTCAAGGACAGCCTCAGCAACTTAATGAGATCCTGTCTCAAAATAAAAAAATTAAAAGAGCTGGGGAACGTAGCTCAATGGTAAAGAACCTTTGAGGTCAATTCCCAGTACTAAAAATAAAATATAAATCTCCTTAAAATATCCTCAGAGCCCTCTAGTTATATCAGTTATCAGTTATATAAATATTTATTTTTATTCTTTTTAGTTATACATAACAATATAATGTATTTTGGCATAGTATACATACATGGAGTATAACTTCCCATTCTAGTGGCTCTACATGATGTGGAGTTACACTGATCATGTATTCATATATGAACATAGGAAAGTTATGTCTGGTTCATTCTGCTGTCTTTCCTACTCCCATCCCCCTTCCCTTTCCTTTATTTTCCCTTTGTCTAATCCAATGAACTTCTGTTCTCCCCAGCCACATCATTGTGTGTTAGCTTCCACATATCAGAGAGAGCATTTGGCCTTTGGTTTTTTAGGATTGGCTTCAAACCAGGCACTCTGACTTCACTGCCTTCAAGAAGGTTACCATGTACTCAGTAAAGCAACTTAGATACGTACACCAAGTATGAGGTACTTGAATTTCCTAAATGGAAAAACAGGTGCAGGGCCATGGCAGGCCAGAGGCAGTACAGATCACTGCCATCTGGTGCCATCAGGGAGGGGCTTTTGTGGAAGATGAAGCTACCTAAACTCATATACTAAAGGAAGCAGACGTTTTCTTCTGCTGTTGAGAAGTGTTTAATAAACTCGGGGTACTCATTGACATAAAACTCTGCTAGACAAATCATTGAGACTGTCTTTTCTTGGAGGGCATTGCTGGAAGGTTGAAAAAAAGGGATGTGATGGAGTCTGTGGGTGGTATCTCAAAGCAAGGCACTCTGCCCTCCACAGCTCAATGAGGAAGTTGTTTGGAGAAAAATGCATCCATAATAGATGTTCAAGACATGTTTGAAGATTGCTATCTTTTTTTAAAAAGTGCATGAGGGTGATGATATTTTAAGAATGAAAACAGTCTTTTCTATATGAAAGGAAGAGACTTATTTTACTAACTTAGTTGTAGCTGGGTGAAATATGAACTAGGCACTGTGAAATTTAGTTCTGTTGATCCAAACAGGATTATTTCACAGTATGAAGTAGAAATAAAAATAGACCAAGTAAGTATCTTATATTCCCAACAAACCAAATTGGGTTCATGCCAGCTTTTGTCTCCGTACCATTTAGGGTGAAACCCTGGGCATAGAGACCCATTAGCCTAATTAGGACATTCAGAATTGTCATAGACACCTAGCATCTCCCTGTGGACATTTAGACCAGCATCTTACACGTCTCATGTCTGTCCTTTGTATTTTTGACAGAACTCGAGGCAAATGCTGCCATAGTCTCTGGACAAAGGTAAGATGATCATTTCTGCAGATTAGCATGACCATAGCGTAAGCCTCTTTGAAGGGTGTCAGCTTTTGTAGTCTTTAAACCTATTTTCACCTTGTCCTTTTCCTGCACTCTTGTAGCAGTCTGTTTTACTGCTCATGTAGAGAGCTGCTATGAGTCCTAACCCTTCAGAGGTAACATTTTTCTTGATAAAATTAGGTGGCAGAGTCAGTCTCTCTACCATTTGTGGTTGTTCTGAAAACTGAATAACATGTTTAGCATTCAACATGGAAAATAAATAGTAAGTGTTCAATGTATGGGAGCTGTTGTCCTAAGTGTCACTAAGAATTCTTGCATTCTACCATATGAAGTATATCTGTTGGATCCTCAAGGAAAAGAGAGAGAAAGCCAGGTAGGGTCTGACCCCATACATGGTTTGTTCTGTTAATTATTCAGCCCCACATAATTTAACAAAATGAAGCACATTTGTGTCTTCAACCTCATTAGCCCCATGGAGAGAAATGTCTTCCAAATATCATTCTTTTTTCTGTGTGTAAAAGTATGGTACTGGGGATTAAACCTGGGACCTCATGCATGTTAGAAAAGCACTCTACCACTGAGCTATATCCCCAGCCCTTTTTATTTTTCATTTTGATACAGTCTTACTAAGTTGCTAGCCTTATACTTTGTTCCTCCTACTTCAGCCTCCCGAGTAACTGGGATTACAAGTGTGCACCACCATGCCTGGCTAGTCATCCCTTTTTCATCTGGGAAGGAACTAGATAAATTTTAAAGAATATCTCATATTTATACAGCAACTTAGTTTATAAAACTCCTTTACAGTCATTTTCTCATTTAATCTTCATATCAGCCACATAAGGAGGCAATAATAGCCAACATTTATTTGAATTTTATTTCTTGTCATACTCTGGGCTACAAGCTCCCTAAATGTATTATCTCACTTGATTTTTACAGTGTCTATTAGGAAAAATAAATTCTAATAGAAGAGGAATCTAAAGCTCAGAGAGGTTAACTGAATTGTCCAATTCACGGATTTAGTAAAGGATGAAGCTAAGATTCAAATACAGTCTTTCTGACTCCAGAGCCCTCGCCTTTAATCTCTGTATTATAGCAGGAAAAAAAAATATGGATTTACAGATCTAGAGTCTGATGCATAGAGAGAATTAAATATCATAGCTGATAAAAGTATCTTTCCAACTTGACCCCTGGTCATCTGATTCCAAATTCAATGCTATTCCGGCTTTATCACTCTGCCTTGTCAGGTTTCATTTGGACTGAGCCAGTGTTTGAATTCATTTGCATTTCTCAAACATACACCAACTATTTGTCTAGAGAAAGAAACTAATCAGACAAAAAATACCTTATGGGTATTTGTTTCAGAGCTGTCTGAGCATTAACCATATAAACATAAGGGCATTATTACTTTGGCTTTTGTTTTACCAGCAGAAAGAGGCCCCCCCATATAGAATCTTCCTTCCTCAGAATGTTTGTCTTTTGGAATCCCAGCCAGAAAGGCATCCTTACAACCTCTAAAAGGAGGTGTTAATCCTCTTGACTTGTAATTCCACCCCAGCTCCAGTCTAGCCTGTCTTTGACTTGCTTCAGCTTGTGTTTGGGTGTGAAGTGGTTCTTGTACTTAAAGCAGGGTAGTAAACAGTGTAGCCTAGTTCCTACCTGTGGTGCTACTATGAAGGGTCTTCTGGTAGGAGTGAACAGTGAAGGGGAATAGATAACTGGTAATCACCAGTTTGTGCCCTTAAGTATCCCAAAATCTAATAGAGCACCCAAGACATTAAAATATGTGCTATATAATCTGATGGGAGCTAAAGAATACCAGATACAGACTGTGAACTCGGAGATAACTCCGCTTGGGAAGTGAAGCATAAAAGATTTCCCAGAAGAGGTAGTCTTTGACCACTTTTGTTATATTATTTTTTCTCCAATTCTATGCCTTTTCAGTTCCAATAATATTTAATTAACTTCTTTTTTGTTTTCTGGTTTTAGTATGCATTTTTTGAACTATGAAATAGTAATAGTTTATTAAGAAAGTTTCAAATTCAAATCATAGGGTGGGGTTGTAGCTCAGTGGTAGAGCACTTGCCTAGCACGTATGAGCCCTAGGTTCGATTCTCAGCACCACATAAAAATAAATAAATAAAATTAAGAAAAAAAAAAAAAAAGACATCAAATTCAGATCATAGAATTACAAAGAAAATAACTTACCAGGAAACCAGTGTTCCTATAATTCAATAATATTCACTGTATGTATTTAAGTTCACCGTTTTCTAGTCCTCTTCACAGACCATACATACAGATATATTATGCCAAATATATGTGTGTGTGTGTGTGTGTGTGTATATATATATATATATTTCTTATTCATTCATTCATATGTAGACACCTATATACTCAATATATAGTAATGAAAATAGAATTTTATTATTCATAATATTGGTAACTTTTTCCCCCACATAATAATGTATCATGAGACCCTGTCTCAAAATAAAAATTAAAAAGGGCTGGTGATGTAGCTCAATGGTAGAGCATCACTGGGTTCAGTCCCCAATATGAATGCTCACAGACACAAATAATGATTTAAGTTTATCATAAAATCATCTTACACAACATGATTTTTCATGATTGCATATGGATGTGCCATGATTTAGTTAATCTATTATTGTTAGGCATTTAGGTATTCTGTTTCCACTAGTACAAATAAAGCATTTTAATATCTTTGTGTGTAATTAGAGCTCTGTAAAAAGATTTGTTTCCTGGGCTGGGGTTGTGGCTCAGTGGTAGAGCGCTTGCCTAGCATGTGTGAGGCACTGGGTTCAATCCCCAGCATCACATAAAAATAAATTAAATAAAGGTATTGTGTCTATCTACAGTTAAAAATGCTTTAAAAAAAAGATTTGTTTCCTAAGGCAAAATCGAAACGTAATTTCTGAGACAAAGGATTTATGTCCGTTTTTCTCAACCTCAACATAATTTACATTCTGGACCAGATAACTCTTTCTTGTAGGGGACTGTCTTATGCATGTAGGGTTATAGCAGTATCCCTGGCCCCCATGCAAATGATGTTAGTAGCACTTCTCCCAAGTCATGTCAATCAAATATTTCCAGAGGTCTGTACATGTAGCTCAGTGGTAGAGCACTCACCTACCATGCATAAAGACCTGGGTTGAGTATCCAGTTCTATTAAGAAAAAATATATATATATGTCTCTAGACATTGTGAAATGTCCCCTAAGAGGCAAAGTTGAGAACTATTGAGTTTATACTCCATCAGGAATGTATGAAAATATTTTTTCCCTCTATCCTCAATAATAATAGATCTTCACATACTAAAAAAGGAGGCTTGAGATTGGGACAATTAATACTACCTAGGTAGCAATGTATTGTGAATATATTTCCATAATGTGACTTGTACCATTGTCTGACTATAACAGACTCATAGTAAATGCCAATATAGTTTGCAGTGTCCTAGATTTTGGATGCTGTTTAAGTTATTAGCAGTTTTCAAACAACTTATTAAACACAAAAATTGTTTAATGACTCAAAAAAAATCACAAAATCCAAAATCTTAGTTTGTAAAGGGAAGTATTATTACTTTAGGAAGAGGGATGAGGAAGTTTTGGGGGAGGTTTGTCCTTAATTCTTAAGTCTGTTACCTGTTTTTGAAGAATTTCACCAGCATGTGCTTTAGTATTTATTTTCTCTAATGTAGCAAGCTAGACCAACTAAATTCTCAATAGTAGAGAAGTTCATGCTTATTGTCCCAGTGGCAGAATATTTTCTCTCCAGAACGAGATAATCTCCTACCTTATGAATGAAACACTCTGAAGAGTCACTTTTAGTGTGACTTGTTTCCTTCACCTCCTTGGAAACTTTGTGCTTCCCTTTGTCAGCAGTGAGCCAAAAGAGATTGTTGAAAAGTCCAAAACCCCAAGCCGAAGAAACTCCCGAACTGAAGAGCCAACTGTGGCTTCTGAAAATGTGGAAAATGGACATCGTAAGCGATCCTCCCGACCTGCTTCAGCCTCCAGCTCGACTAAAGGTTAGCAGTGGACTGTGGTACGATGCATGGGTCACATAGAGGAGGAGGGTCTCTATCACAGCAGCAGAGGACTTTGTCCTTCTTCACTCTTATCCCTTAAATTTGTCAGGTTATTTTGATTTCTACTACTTGTTTGATCCTTTCTTTGTTTATTCATTTAACTAAATGTTTTGTGTGTGTGTGCACAAGAGCAACAAACACTGCTAGAAAAACAAACAGGGCAGTTTGACCTCACTTTAAATTCATGGTCACTCACTTCAGATAGGTCTTACATATGGCCCAGCCATCTTTCTACAATTCTGTGATCAGTTCTCTTATTAATTACTTCACTGAGAAAATGGAACTTTCAACTTCCCACTACTAAGACATTAATTTACTAGCAGCCTTCTTTGTTCCTACCACGATAGAGTAGCTGGCCAAGGCCAATTCCTCCACCTGTGCCATTGATCCTATCTTTTGTGACCTCAGGAAACTTACACTAACAACATCCTCTTCTCCATTGACTACTGTCTAATTTTTTAATTAACTCTTCTTTTCGCTTCTGTGACCCAGAACTCTCAATCACTTCTGCTTCTTCTCTGGCTGCTCCTTATCTTTCTCCATATCCAGCTAGTAGATGTTGACTTACCTCAAACTTTGATCCTAAGTCTCCTTTTCTCTTTAATGAATATTTTCCCCCAATTGGTCTTTATACCTTCCTCCTTTAGTTACAACCTTTTACAGATGAGTCTAAAATTTATGTTGCTAGCTGGGCATGGTTGTACCCACCTCTAATCCCAGCAACTCAGGAGGCTGAGACAGGAGGAGCTCAAGTTCAAGGCTAGCCTTGGCAACTTAGTGAGATCCTATCTCAAAATAAAAATAAGAAGGACTGGGGATATAGCTCAGTGGTAGAACACTGCTGGATTCAATCCCCAGTATCACAAAAAAGAAAAAAATGTATTTCTAGTACATGTAAATGTATTTCTAAGATCTCCTAGAGATCTTAGACACTTGTGATTTTTACCTCTGATGTCAGGTCCTCTTATACTATTCCCCATCTCAGTGAATGCAACCAATGAGTATCCATTAAGCAAGACTTCCCTGAGAGCCCTCTCTCTCTCACCCTCACATCAGATTCAATCCAAAAAAAAATTTTATCTCGGGTGACCCAAATCCAGATACTTTTTTCCAACTCCATTGCTGCCCACTATCATAAAACCTTTCAATGATTCACCATTGTAATTAGGATTAAAGTCTAAAAGCCTCATCATGATTCACAAAGGTCCTGGGCAGTCTAGCCCCTGTCATACCCCCTCAGTGTTATCTCACCTCCTCAGCAACTAGGACATGCTGTCCTCATCCCTCTCATCACAAGGCCTGTGCATATGTTATAGCTGTTGCAGGAAGTGCTCTTCCTACCTCTCTTCTTTTCCTTAATGTCCCACTCTTCCCACTTACCTTAGCTCAGTTGTTACTGTTGTGACAACACAGATATAATTTTATACCTGTTTGTGTAATAGGTAATTATTATTAGAGCAGGAGATCATGTCTGCTGATGATCACCACTGTTTGTTCACCACTGCATGTCTAGTGCCTAATCAGAAAAGTGTCAATCAGTAATTATTAAATGAATAATTATCTATCAAATATATATTAAGAATTTACTAGGGCTGGGGTTGTGGCTCAGTGGTTGAGCGCTTGCCTAGCATGTGTGAGGCACTGGGTTCGATTCTCAGCACCACATATAAATAACTAAAGGTCCAACAACAACTAATAAAGTATAAAAAAAAAAGAATTTACTAGATTCCAGACCCAGGGGTATAATAGTGAAAAGACATTTTTTGTATTTCACCACATTGAAAGATAAATTTTAATACAGGGTGTTAAGTGTTAGATACTATGATGGCAAAATCACATGGTACTATAAGAGCACATGGGTAGGATCCTTGCTTCTCTACAAGGTGAGAGAAGACTTTTTTGGAGAAACGAATGTTTAGCTGAAACCTAAAGACTGAAAATCTGTGTGTATTCAGTGGAGTATTCTAGGCAAAAGATCTAGCAGGTGCAAAGGCCCAGATCTGAGAGAGGGTCTGCTACTTCATGCTCTCAGGAAATGTGCTGAGCTTGACTAGTTTGTAGAAGAGCTGGAATCCTGGCCGAGTACCTGCTATCAGCAGGACTGCTGAGAAATGGCCAAGTACCATTTGGTACATACAGATCCTAGCATACCAACACTAGACATCAAAAACTGACCTGAGGACTCAGCTGTTGTTGGCAGGTCATGTTTATGGGCAAGAATGTTGTAATGCCTCAAAAGTGCCCCTGGAAGTAAGCCACAAGTCTACAGGTCATATATAGGTAAAACAAAGATATTTAAAATAATAATACCACCTCACTTCGGCCTGCTGGAGAGTAAGGGGAGAAGTTACAGAGCCTTCTTTCCTTCCAGTCATACTATGTACACCACAGGCAGGGTCCTCTTACATATCCTCACTTTAGATACAGAAATGAAGCCAAAAACTTTCTTTCTCCTCCTAATCAGAAACTTCTTTGGAAAGAGCATGCCTTTTGACATAACAAAGCATTGAACTTGAAACATGAAAGGAAAGGTGTATGGAGTTCCATAGGAAAATCCACCTCCCCTCAGTTCTGCATGTCCTTATAGCCTTTCACTTTCCTAAAGAATTAACATCTTCTAAGCAATTGAGTATGGTCTATATTTAATTACTTTTAAACAAGCAGCCAGGCATGGTGTGCACACCTATAATCTCAGCAGCTCGGGATACCAAAGCAGGAGGATTGCAAGTTCAAAGCCAGCCTCAGCAATTTAGCAAGGCCCTAAATAAGCAATTTAGTGAAAGACTGTCTCAAAATAAAAATAAAATAAAAGATGTCACACACCAGAGTTTTGAAAACTTGGCCTGAGCCCAGAGCCTCAAGGTACTAATAAAGTAATTTACAGTGCACCAGAAAGAATTAATCTCAGAAACAGCTGGACAGATGCTCAAATTAGAACCACTCTGCAGAGAACTGCCAGCCAAGAAGAGCTGGAAAGCTAGAACCATCTTTCCAGCTTTTCTGCTGGTTGGGGGGTTGGGAGGTAGGAAGTAGGCCTATATACTTAAACTGGTTATGGTTCCAGGGTGGTCATAGTTATTTTCAAGTGCCTAAACATTGAGGCTTAACAACTGGCCTAGAAGAAGCCATAATGACCCTCCCAGGCTTTGTGATCTTTTTGGAGGGGTATGAGTAAGTGTCTCTCTAGAGGATGGCAGAATTCCAGCTAGCCCCAAGAGTCACGACCGTGTATAGATCTCCACATCAGCCTCAAGCCCCGAGGCTTTACTCTTTCACTGTCCCAGAATTACCTTTTAAATTAGATATGAGTACCATAATTCTTTGGGGTTTTTAAGAGAAAAAAAATAGGTCCTGAATCCAAATTAAAGGATTGTTTAATTTAATAATATGCATATTTTTGGCCTGCTGTGTTGTGTCCAAAAATGTGAACCAAGCCATAAGATAACTTCCTATGATTGAATTTCAACCCATACCCAGAAATTGATCACAAAATATCAAGCTGTTTTCTAAAATGTACACATCTCAAATTTGGAGACACATATAATGTTGCCTATCTGAAATACAAATTATCTTCCTGCAGAATCTGTGATTTTTCCCAATTTTAGAGAGGGGAAAAAAAGATTTGTCCTTTTTGCACTTAAATGATTTTGGTCATATATGCACACACAAAATCATAAACATTCTGTGTTTCTTTGGGGTTCTTTGTTTATTTGTTTGTTTGTTTATTATGGAGATGGAACCCAGGGCGCTTAACAACTGAGCCACATCTCCAGCCCTTAAAATTTTATTTAGAGGCAGTGCCTCGCTATGTTGCTGAGGCTGGCCTTGAACTTGCAATCCTACCTCAGCCTCCTGAGCCACCAGGATTACAGGTGTGAGCCACCACGCCTGGCCTCATTCTGTTTCTTAAGAAAATCTTAAAGGCTGAAAAATATAGTGAACAGTTTCTAATAAAAAGTGTTAATTTTGTGAGGAACCAGTAACATTGGTCCTGCTCTTGCTGTGAGAGCAGAGTTTGCTTATGTTGATATGCTGGCCAAGGCCTGATAGACTGCCAGGCATGAGCAGGTGGGATGGATGATTTCTGAACAAGTCCAAGGAGGTCCACATGGTTGGCTTGTCACTCTCTGATCTGTTGTTTTTGGTTTTGGTTGTTGAATTTTCTTTTCCACTTTTAATTACAAACACAAAAATTGGCTTCCACAAATCAGTGAACTTTCTTTTAAAATTGTATAATGTTCACAAACATGCAAATGAATAGTTTTACTTACATCAATTCATATGAACACAGAAATGGTTTTTCTAGTTTCCTTTCTCATTATTTATTTACTCTTCTATTTATGATAATTTGTGTTATATTCAGAAAATGGATCAGTAAAAACATGAAATCAAAACATAAGTTTGAAACAGGGAAAATATGTTAATGTTATGGAAATTAAGAGCAATCTATAAATAGCAGCAGCTGTGATGTTCCTGAGACAACCTAAGGTGCCTGTGACAACACAGTAGGTGATTACCCTAATCCTCCCACAGCCAGTAACTTGAGAAGCAACATCTTAAAAAATAAATAAATAAATAAGAAACTTTTCAAATATACAGATTTGATTAATTAAAGCAGACGTTTATTGCCAAAATGCAATGAGCATAATAGATACATCTTGTGGGAGAAAACCCTGAATGACTGCCTAAAACTGGTCTCTTTTGTAGCATCATTTAAAAAACAGCCTTGAGCCATGTTAGGTGGCTCATGGTTGTAATCCCAGTGATTCAGGAGACTGAGACAGGAGAATCTCAAGTTCAAAGCAACTTAGTGTGAGACCCTATTTCAAAATAGAAAATAAAAAGGGATGGGCATGTACCTCTGTGGTAAAGTGCTTGCCTAGCTTTCCTAGGGCCCTGGATTTAATCCCCAGTACTGCAACAACAACAAAACAACATTATCAATATCCTGTCAGATGAATTGTCCTCTGATTAGTAAAGACTAATAAGTAAATCAGAGAGACTGATTCTACCACATGAGACAAGCAACATGATCTCCCAAGTAAGAAAATACTCATCATATTGGGGAAAAAAAAAAATGAGGGTTGGGGCAGTGGGGATAGAATCCAGGAGTAATTAACCCAGCCCTTTTTTTTTTTGGAGAGAGAGAGAGAGGGAATTTTTTAATATTTATTTTTTAGTTCTCAGCGGACATAACATCTTTGTTTGTATGTGGTGCTGAGGATCGAACCCGGGCCGCTTGCATGCCAGGCAAGAGCGCTACCACTTGAGCCACATCCCCAGCCCCATAACCCAGCCCTTTTTGTTTTTTATTTTGAAACAGTATCTCACTAAGTTGCTGAGGCTGGCCATTTTATGTTTTTGCCATTCTCCTGCCTCAGCCTGCGGAGTCCCTAGGATTACAGGTGTGTACCACCTGGCACATGGCTTACATATGGAAATATTCACCAATGGAAGAATGAAAATATTGCACAGGCACCTCTTGGAAAGTTATGTAGGTCTCATTTCTTAGCAATTACCATAGCTAACAGCAGAAAAAAAAAATGTGTTTACATATATATGGGAGTCTGTGTTCTCAAAATACTATGATACAGGGCTGGGGCTGGGGCTCAGTGGTAGAGTGCTTGCCTAGCACGTGTGAGGCACTGGGTTCAAGCCTCAGCACCACATAAAAATTTAAAAAATAAAATTATTATGTCCATCTCCAACAAAAAATATTTTTTTAAAAATTATGTTACAAAAGACAAGAGAAAAATTGCTTAGGAACACCAAACCTAACATGCAACATCAGAAAATTTAGCCTAGTTTCCAGAAATGGATAAATCTGATTCATCAGCTACTCAGAAGGCTGAGACAGGAGGATCACAAGTTCAAGGCCAGCCTGAACCACTTGGTGAGACCCTGTCTCAAAAAATAAAAAGGTCTGGAGTATAGATCAGTGGTAGAGTGCCCCTGGGTTCAATCTGCAGTACCACACACATACAAAAAAAAAATTTTTTTTAAATATTTATCTGTTAGAAGCATTTGTTCCCTTTGATGAGAAGCATTTAAAATATTTTTATATTAAAACAAAAATATCTACAATGGAGCAGCATGAAAAATAAGTGACTTTTTTAGTCAATTAACAAGATTTTTTAAAAATTTGGAGGGCTGGAGTGGCTCAGTGGCAAAGCACTTGCCTCACACATGTGAGGCACTGGGTTGGATCCTCATTGCTATATAAAAATAAACAAAATAAAGATATTATGTCCATCTATAACTAAAAAAATTTTTTTTAAATAATGTTTATATTTGGAGAGCTTTAAGCTAGTCATCATACTCTGCCATAGAAGAACTTTGTATGGATAAGTTTTTGAGAAAATGGTTAAAATCTGAGATAAGATTGATCTAAGAGAGCTGGGGTTGTGGCTCAGTAGGAGAGCATTTGCCAAGCACTTGTGAGGCACTGAGTTCAATCCTCAGCACCACATAAAAATAAATAAAAGCATTGTGTCCATCTATAATTTTAAAATTTTTTAATTGATTTAAGACACTGATACAAGAGAAGTTAAAGGAATTAAAACATAAGTCATTCCCTTTTATGTCACTGTTAACCTGTATATGTTACTAAGTTCCCATCTCTTCCATATAGCCTTCAAGCTTACATGGGCTCAGAGAAGGCTGTTGCTTATTCTGAAGAGTCCCTTACTGCAAAATAGTAGCTTGGTTCCAAAAGGGATCCAAAGTCTGATTTCTAGCACAATTTATTTACTTGCTGTGGCATCACTTATTGACTCTGTACCAAAAGCACTGTCAGTCTATCCATACTTTATTGAGTGGTGGCAACTGGTTAGGGAGATTGTGGGGTAATTGCCCAGTTAAAAGGGCTCTCTCCTCGCCCTGCCACTTTTTCCAGCAGGGTGAGTATTTCATTTCCCACCACCTGTATCACATTTCCCCAGTTGCCAGGCCCTGGTATGAGGTCCACATGTTCTTTCCACATAAGTCATCAGGTAAAGCCATGACTTTCTCCATACTGAATGCCCCTTTGACTGATTTGTACTCAGGTACACTAGACCGCACTTTGGAGCTGCACTTTGGTCAGCCCTGGTTGTTGTGGACTGCCTAACGGGCTGAGTGGTGAAGAGCTGTCTCAGCTGAATGTGTCCTTCCTTTTCCCCACAGACATAACCAGTGCAGTGCAATCGAAGCGAAGAAAATCCAAGTAAAACAAGCTGGACGGTGACTTGATACTTGTAAATGTGTGTGAATTTTACAAAGAGCAATTTTGAGCTGTGACTTTTTTAAATCTATTTCTGTACAGTTAGTCATTTTAATAATGTGGCCCTTTTCCTAGTCCCTGCAACCTGTTTTTGTAAAGTGCAATGGGGAAAAAGCAGGGTTGTTGAGCCCTTTTGGTGTTGCAAGATGAAGTTCAAGATTTTTAAAATGTTGCCATGTATTGAGAGGAGCTAATGCCATTATAAATGTTATTAGTTTTCACATTTCCTAAGCAGCCTAGAGTACAGGGTGAGCATTTTTAGGTCCTCTAATGATGTATTGTGCTGTGGAAGTACTGTGTGTGAATAGCCGTAGCAGGGGCAAAAGCAATCTTGTCATTTGGAAATGTTGTAAATAATTTTATTATATAGTGTTTTGGATGTATTTGTTGTAGAAATGGACCAGTGAATAAAGAGAATCTAAGGGTTTGTACAATGTGAAATATTGAATGTGCTAAATAAATGTCATTGTCATAGAACATAAAGGTAAAGGGATCATTGGGAGAGCAAGCTTTCCTTGGATCATAAATGAGTAGACATAGCCTTCTTTGTGAATTAAAATTAAAACATCCACATGAAATGCCCACCTGGCAAGTTTAGGAAATGCATATGCTTGCTCACTCAATTCCTTGGCTTTAAAGAAACCAGCCCTGTTCAGCCCTATACCAGGTACTTTGATATATATTGGTCAAATTTCTTTGTGTTGTAAAATAACAATCAGCTTAGGATCAAAGGCCACCCAAAATTTTCTAGAGATAGGAAACTTAGCAATTCAAATGGCACTTTCTCTCCACCTCATATATCTGCTTCTCCTCCATGCGTGTGACAGATTGCCCCAAACAACTATGTTCACATCTCCTCCATTCGGAGGGTAAGCCTAGTCTGATCACCAACATTCTTTGTACCAGCATCAAGAATTTATCCCACTAGGGGCTGGGGTTGTGGCTCAGTGGTAGAGCACCTATTTAGCACCTGTGAGGCACTGAGTTTGATCCTCAGCACCACATAAAAATAAATAAATAAAACAAAGGTATTGTGTCCATCTACAACTAAAAAAAAAAAAAAAATTTTAAGGAAATTATCCCACTTTAGGTCAGGTTTCCACCTTTAGTCCAATTCTGTAGTTACTTGAGCAACTCCTAAGTTAAAGGGGTCATTTTCTGTTGTATATTTTATTAGAGATGTCTACCACACCCCACTCTTTAGTTACCCTATATCTTATCTGTATGAAGCCTAAGAATGACTTGTCATCAACATACCCAATTTTTCCCTTTTTGACTGAATTCTTTAAAATTTGCATATTCTCTAAAGCCATCTGCTTTTGCTCCAGCCCTCCTCCCAGCCTTCAGGGAACTCCAGGACTTGGGGCCCTGTCCATGTCTCGTGTGGCCTTCAGCCTTTTTGCTTTTTCCTCCTAGGAACAGACTTTCCCTCCAGTGGCTCCTGGCCCTTGCCATAATTGAGTGCCCAAGACCAAAAGAGTCGGTGACTCTACTCTGTCTTGCACTTATTTTCATCTCTGTTTCAACTCTTAATATATGTGTGTCTTTTATTATAGGGATCCTCTAAAATAGTTTTTATGAGTCAGACCCCACATTATGTGCCTCCATTCCCAGCAAGTTTATCCACCCTTTTCATCTCCTATATAACACACACACAGCCAGCTTAATAATAATACCCTATGCCTCAGCTGTGCTTGAGAATAGAGAGTGCTTCTCATTCTTTAGCTCAACTCAGGCAGAAAGCATAATGTGCTTTAAATAAATTTTTTTATTTGTTTTTCTTTATATTATTTTTTTTCTCCCTTAGAGGAATAGCATTACAGTCTAACAGAATCCTGTTACACACATACACAGGCATGCCACATGACCAGGTCGAGGTGGTTGTGTCCTTGAGTCTGTCGACACATCACAACACAGTCAACCAAAGTCTCCTTGTTTCAGCCAGTCTCAACACAAAACACCCAACAGGGATGTACTTAATATGTTGGTTCCATCTGGGATTAGGTGGCAGGGTAAAAGGGAAGATATTAAAAGTGGGTTATGGTGTGTCTGCATTCACTCTCTTCACACAAAGCTGCATGGATCTGGAGAGGCATCCAAGAACTTTGTGGGGTGCTTGTTACACCTAAGACATTATGGGTCACAGCAGATTCATCACAGGGTTCCACTCAAGGGGCTGAGGGGCAGGCATACTCCAAAACAGCACCAAACTGCACTCATACACACATGGTGCCCTGCTGGGGCTAGACTGACAAAGGTTAAAAATTGACACCCAGCTCAAGGGAACCACTCAAGACTTATCGGGAAAAACTGGAAGTCACCCTTTGATGTAATTGGGACTCACTCTAGAAATGGGTCCCTCTGACATCCTTAGTTTTGGCAAAGTGCTGGTAATATCAACATTAATACTTACAAACTGGTACAAACTTCTCCAGGATCAATGAAAACATCAGTCAAGACAGACTCTCTACCCACTCTCCTATCTAAGGTTGCATAGGACTTTGTGAATTCTGGTTCCCTCATGTGTTCAAGTTCTGTAGTTTAAGAAAAAAAATCCTGAAGCATGCTCAAGGTGAAAGGCACATACACAGTCAATACAGTATGACAAGGTCTGATGCTTCAGGAGTCAGACTAGTAGGAGACTGAGTAGTGTTGGTTCTTAGAAATCTATACATGATTAAAATATTGCCACACTCAAATGCTACAGAATCTATAGGAAAGTACAAACAAAAATTTATAATGAGCCTTGCAACCAGCTAGGTGATAGATTGGATGGTTCTAGAACTACAGGAGCCTCCATAAATATAGGTAAAGGGCAGGGCCTTTTGAAATTTAGGCCTAATGTTCTATCACTCAAACTCTTCCCCCACCAGCAAGATCATGGGCGCTGCCCAGAACTGAGCCTTGGCCCCAGCTGGTGTCATGTAGGCAAGAAGGTTGGAGGGATTCAGCTCTTGAAGTGCTGAAGACCCTAAGCTGGCTGTGAAGTGACCAAGGGATAAACTGGAAGAATAAAAGTCGATAGGTTGTAACTGAAGAACTTTGGGAAAGGAGCAAGGTTGTCAAATGTGAGAGCCCTAGTGGGCTGGCATAGGGACTTTGATCTGCTTGTAGTGTCTGTTATACCTTGGGATAGGAGACCCCAACAGGGCTTCCTCTATCCCCATCCCAGCATCCACGGGGATACTCCCTTCCAACTCTACATGTGCCATGGGAGGTCTGGGGCTGTAGGGTCAGGGAGAGCAGCTGCCTTTGCCCTCATGGGAATGCAGAGTTTTCTCCAACCCCAGCTTGGCTGTGAGGCCTGGAAACCTGAAATTGGGGTGAAGGGGAAGACCTATGTTAGTATGTAACAGGAAATCTTAAAAGTTTCAAGGAAAAAAGAGCACACACTAGAAAAAGACAGCTAGAAAGAGAATGGGAAGCAACTCAGGGCATCCCAAGAGGCTGTTGCTGGTGTCTGAGCCCAAAATTCAATCCCACCACAAGAAAGGGAAAGCTGGCTGCCCCTGTCCCCTGTGTCTCACTCAGGGATTCAGGTTCTTTCCTCCAGGTAGTACTGGAGAAGAAGGGGAGGGGGACCGTAGGGCACCCATTTCTCCCCAGCAGCCTAGAAAGGAAGAGCCCTGTGGGAAAGAAAGAGGCCCCTGAAGGCCCTGAACCTGGATAGGGAATTTTGGGGAATTGGACAGTGGGCTGCTGACCTCCAACCCAGGAGTGTTTATTAGCCATAGTGAGCAGGGTGTGAAATACAAGGCCAGAGGCAAGATGAAAGGCTGAGCTGGCTTCACCCCAAGGCTTGTCCTCTTTAGCATTCTTACTTTGGGGTGTGTGTGCCCTTTCCCTGCCTAGAACCCCTCTGGCCTGTGTCTCTCCTAAGCTAGTTCTAGCACCTTGGGCATGTGAATAGTTGACCAGGATGGCAGGCCTTGCCCAGCTTCTACTCCTGGGGGAGCATATCAAGGTAGGGTGGCAAGGTACTAAGCCCCTCAGACTCAGGGGCCTGCAGAGGGTAGATTTCAGAAAAAGATTTGGAAGTGAGATTATAGGAAAGAGAAAGTGGGGGCAGACTCCAAGCTACAGCAAGAGAGCAGGGCATGGCCTCTCTGAGCAAGCACAGTGCCAGCTCCCATGGTACCCTGCTCCCTATAACTTCTCAACTTGTCTGTCCTCTGTACTTCTCCAATAGGCTGTTTCTTTCCCTTGATTCCCTCCACCTCCTCCCTCTAACTCACACCTCACTGTCCTCTTTCACATACATTACCTTTCCAGGTCTAAACAGCTTCAAGGAGCCCAGCCCTCCACTCCCTCCTTCCCCAGGCAGAGAGAAGGGAGAAACTAAAAGCAAAACCCTGAGCCTGACCCCTTACTGGAGGGAAAGAATAGTGGCCCAGGCCCCACCAGTTGTACCTGGTCAGAGTTGGGCTCAGAGTTCCCTCCCTTTATCCATATTGTGAGGGAATGAATAATAAGGGAGCCAGGAGTAAGTGTAATGCCAAACATGAAAGGGTGAGTAGTGTAAGGTGCAAGTTGAAGATGGGGAATGAGCCAGATCAGGGTGGAAGAGTCTCTCAGAAATAGGGGGTGGGCCAAGAGGGCAAAAGTGAAAGGGAGGGACAGGGATGGAGGGCCAGAGAATTCCGAAGCATGAAAGGTCCAGAGTGGGGAGGATGGAGGATAAGATGCTGGGGAGGGTGAAAGGGGCTAAAAGGATTCAGAAGTGGATTAGAGGATCAGAGATGGGGAAGGAAGGGCCATCACCCCACCTCACATACTCTAAAGAGGAAGGGAGTTGTGGTGCAGCCTGAAGCGGCGCCCTCCGCCCCTCCAGCAACATACAGGCTGCCACGGAGGGGACTGACGGGGATCCGGGAACCGCGAGGGATTAGTGGCGCAGCTGGCGGACACTCAGTAGTTGAACTGGCGCTGGCAAGGCTGGTAGATGAAGCTACCCTGGTGCTTAGGCCGGCGCGGACGGCTCTCACGGGCGCGGTTCTGCCGTTGCACCGCCTTGGCGCTCAGCGCATGGCGCTCAGCCCGCTGCCGGGCCCGCTGCAGTCGTCGTACCTGGCCAGCCTTCTCCAGCAGCACCGCCCGCGCGGGCAGAGGAGCCGCGGCGTGGTGCAGGACCCGGGGCTCGAGGCGGGCGGTTGCCAACTCCCTGCAGGGACAAAGCGGGTCTCGGTCAGAGTGGCACATGGAGGGGTTGGGGGACTGGCATCTCGCTCCGCTGTCCCCAGTTCCCTTTTCTTGGCGCACTGTGGTGTCTGCCCCAATCTGTATTGCCCCCAGCAGCCCCACCCCCTCGGCCCCAAGGCCTCCCTCCTCAAGGATTCAAACCCGGCCCAAGCCTCTCAACCCAGCCCAAGAATCTCAGCCACGTCGCTCCTAAGCTCCGCCTGGCCACGAAGCCACACCTCCCATCTGAAAGCCCAGCCCATAGGCCCCGCCCCTTGTCTCCATACACGCCTCACTTCCGAAGGCTCCTACAAGACTCCTAGGCTCCAGGCCCCGCCTTCTGCTCACTCACCCTTCTCCGAGGTCGCCATCCGGCAGGGCAGCGTCTGGGTGCGGGGAAGGGGGCCCAGGCTCCAGCACTATGGTGCTGCCGGTGACGTAAACGGACATACTGGGGTGCTCGATGAGGAGGTCCTCCAGGGGGCTGCTCTGGAGGCGGGTGGGTCCGAGGCCGGGCCCCTCTGCAGTAAAACAGGCGGGAGGGGTAACAAACCAGCTCTCGTCCATCAAGGAGGGCGCGGGCGGAGGGCGACCCGCGGGGGCAGAGGCGGCCCCAGGGCTGGGGGAAGACTCGTAGCTGTCTACGGGGCGCAGGAGAGGGAGCCATGCGGAGGAGGGAAAACGGCGGGGAGAAGGGACACACACACACACACACACACATACCGGACACAAGGGGCGGGGAGAGAAAGGGCAACGTTAGTCAGATCCGCAGCCCTGCCCGCCATGCCCACGGAACACCCTCAGACCAGGAGGCTCGCCCTGCTACCCTGATGTGTGGCCCCAACACTGAGCCGCCTGGAGACAGCTCAGGCTTGCAGGGTAAGGGACCATGTTACCCCACCTCCAAGGCCACTGCCTCAGCTCGTTTGACCAGTAGGTTTGGGGGAACTCTCAAATCCCCAAACAACTCCTTTCCCCTCCACTGCTGTCCTGTCGGCCCTTTCCAATGACTTCACAGGCTCAGGAGTTTGAGTTGTGGCCCCCGACTCAAGTCTCACCCGGCAGGTCAATGATAAGCCAGCCATCCACTTCATCTTCCTGCGAGACAAAGGCGTGGGGACAGTCGGAGTCTTCTGGGGGGGAGGGAGTACTGAAGAAGAGGCTGGTGAGGCGCTGGAACATTGTAGGGCAGTGAAGCGGCCTCAAGGAGGCGCCCTATGGCAGTGCAAAACCTGGGGTTCATAAAGAGAAGTCAGTCACTGACTGAAATCCACCACCTGGTATCACCCCTATTCCCCAGAGCAGAGATAAGAGTACAGGTGAGATGTGTGGGGAAGCTTTTGAGGTGTGAGCTTTCTGCATTCAAGTCCAGGCTTTTCTGAAAGTCTTCTGTTAGGAATTTAGGATATTTATTTGTGCCTTATTCTGATTTATCAAATAACAATGATATCCCTTTTTTCTTAGCCTTTATAAAAATTAAATGAACTGGGCTGAGGTGTAGCTCAGTGGCAGAAATAAGCTTAATATGCTTGAAGTCCTAGGTTCAGTCTCCACCAAAAAAAAAAAAAAAAAAAAAAGAACATCATTGTACCCTCCTCTGGACTTTAATGAGAATTAAATAAGCTAAATGCAGCATAATGGCCCACACCTGTATCCAGCAATTTGAGAAGATAAGGCAGGAAGATTGCAAGTTCTAGGTCAGCCTCAGCAACTTAGCAAGATCCTGTCTCAAAACAAAAAAATAAAAACGCTGGAGATGAGGGCTGGGCTTGTAGCTCAATGGTAGAGTGCTAGCATGTGAGGCACCGGGGTCAATCCTCAGCACCACATAAAAATAAACAAAATAAAGGTATTGTGTCCATCTACAACTGAAAAAAAAAAGTTTTTTTTTTAAAGGCTGACGATGTAGCTTATTGGTTCTGGTTCAGTCCCCAATAACCCCACACACACATACACACATACAAAGAGCTAAACATTTATAAAGTACTTAAAACAATTCTGGGCACATAGTAAGCACTCAATAAAGTAACAAACTCATCGTTATCACAAGGTGCTTTAGGGATATGGAGTGATATGATATGTATTACAGGCTCTGTCAGGGAAATTCTCCAGAGGATCACACATCCAATCTGGTCCTTGAAGAGTAAACAGAAATTCTCCAGGCATGGAACAAATTCCCCATATTGTGATTGTTTATTATCATCATAATTATATAACATTCATGTACCAGGCACAATACTAAACAGCTTCATCTATATTACCTCTTGCAATCCTTATACCAAAATGTGGAAAGTGGGCATAATTACTCTTATTTTACATGTAAAGAAAATAGAAGTAAGGTGAGGCTTAGAGAAGTAACTCAACTTGCCCAAAGTATTATAGCTAGTAAAAGGTGGGATTTGAATCCGTGCAGTACCCATGATCATTAGAGCCCACTGCCTTTGCTGGGTGTCTTTCTGGATTAAGTATTTTTAACTTGGTGACTGGGGTCATGGTCTCTGGGTATTTTTCTGAGGAAAAAAAAAAGGGGGGGTCTTGGTTTTCATCATTTCCTCAACAGCATCTTTGATCCTAGAGACTAAGGAGACTGTGTAATTTGAAAAGTTCTAGCTAGCAGAAATGCCACAGAACTGCTACTATCTTGCCATGTTATTGGGCAAGCCTCAGATGTGTCTGTCAGATGAGGTGTGAAGATTCTATGCCCACAGGCCCTACCCACTCTAACCTCCTTTTCCCAGGCTCCTGCTCAAGGGCAGCATCCTTGACTAGGAGGAAGATCAGGTTGCTTGCTCCAATGAGGCAGCAGGTTTGTAGAAGGTGATGACAGAGGGTGGGACCTATCAAATCCCAGGACCCCTTAGGATGAACACTGAAAGTTGGACCAGGACCCAAGCTCTTAGCCTGGGTGAAGATGTGAAAGAAATCCCCTCTTGCAGAAATAGAGACAACAAAGTAGTGACTATAGATCTGCTCTTGGCTCATTTTACAATCTGGGGTTCAGAGGGAGACTATAAATGCATCCAAAACACACAGCTAGATAGTGGTGGAGCATTCAGTCCAAAGTCAGGAAGTCTCAACAGATAATCTCCAAGAATATAAAGATGCATAGGAGGCAGGGAGGTCAGACAGGGACCTTGATCCAGTCACTGCCCCTCTGTCCAGCCACAGAAAGACCGGAGTTCCCGGCATCAGGATTCAGCATGCCTTTACCAGAGCATTCACTATGTACCAGAACCTGCAGCAGACCTCCTCAGTTACAGATTGAGGTAAGAGAGGCTCAGAGGTCACAAAGTGTGACAAGCAGCACTAGACAGCCAGTGCCCGCCCCCTCTCTTGATCACCGGGGGAGCCTCTTGAATTTCTTTCCCAGCCCTGCCAACTTCCTGGTTCTCAAATTCCCAGCTCTGCTCCAGGAAGAGCATTCCCTTTAATAACTACAGCAGCTGTGCCCAGAATAGCATTCGAGACCTAAGCCACCTCTAGTCCAGCCCATCCCTGAGCAAACTCCAGCCTGGGATGGGGCTCCAGGTCCAGCCTCTAGACCCATGCACTTGGAAAGTCCAGAATCTCTCATCCCCTTTCCCCTACCCTTATCTGAGCAAGGAGAGGGGGCAGTACAACCCTCTATAATCACTAGTACTAGGCCAGGTCACATACCCTCCTAGCTGACAAGCCAGAGTTGGGGAGGTGGTGAGCAATCATAGAGGGAACTCTCATCTCACCATCTATCTTAACCAAATCAGCCCTGGAGATACCATGAGGCAGTTGATAGCTCACTTTTCTGTGATCAAAAGTTGGCAGAGATTTTATTGGATTGGAAGGAAGAGAGCAGAGGGGTCAGGGCAACCAAAGGGGACCTAGATCCCCAAAGATCTCCTAGAATAAGGGCAAAGAATGAAGAGATCTAATTGGGATGGTGCTGAGTCCAAGACACGGTCCTCAGGGGAGAAGGATGTGTAACTTTTATTGAACTCCTAACTCTGTACATGCCTGGCACTAATGCCATTCATCTGTCACTCAATTAACATGACTAGTTAGTTGACTGTGTCCTCGAGTAAGCTACCTCCCTTCTCTGGGTCTCAGTGCTTCCTTCTCTGAAATGGGGTCTAAGACACCTCATGTGGAGGCTAGGAATGACATCAACTAAGGCGCTGCACACATGTCAGGGATTAGGAGGATGTTATTGTGTTAGTCCCCGGGGGGCGGAGCCTGTAGCAAGAGAGGGGATTCCTCCACCATCTGGTGCTACTCCAAAAGACCTGGAATAGGAAGGCCTCCTTGATCTCCAGACCTGGACATGGTTGTGTCGTCAGACCCTCAAGTCGCAAGGAGAAAGGGTATCAGAGCCTTGACCCCAACCCCGAGATTAGCCCAGGAAACCGCAGAGCCCTCTAGGGCCCCGCTAGCCTTTCAGCGTCTCTCACCCTTGGTCCCGCCCAACACGGCTCCCACCGGGTCACGGGAGGACAAGCGACCCGAGCCTGGGGGGCGGTGCTGGCCTTGGTGACGTCTCAATGTCATATGCAAATAGTGCGACGTCAAGGTCTACCGGCGCGCGGCAACCAATAGGAAGCCCGGAACGCAGCCCCAGCGGCCGGCCGCGGAGATAGACAAAGGCCCCGGCACAGGGGGCGCAGGGCGTGTCCCCGGGCTCAGGGAGCTCCGGGGCCCAAGCTGGCGGGGACTCACCTGGGACCCGGAGCGACGCGGTAGGCGGGGTGATGCTGAGGTAGTTGTACAGCGGGGCGTCCCAGGGTAGCAGGCTGTTCACAGACCCGGCCGCATCGCGGGGACTGGATGGGGAGGCGCGGGGATAGCGGTGGGGTGCTCGGAGCTGCTGCACTCACCCGCGGGGCTTTGAGTCTGTGCAGCCGCTGCGGCGGGGCTCACGGCACAAATTGGAACGTCCAAACAGCTGATTGTGACATCACAAAGGGGCCCGCCCGCCGCGCGTCACTGGCCGCCGAAGAGGTATCCAATCCCAGGCTGCGGATTCCCCACTCCCCGCCCCTCCACGGTTTGTTGGCTAGTGACTCCAGTTCAGAAGCCGCACTTAGAGCCTCCGGGTGCCGCCTGGAGAGGCGAATGCCAGAGGGTTAAATCTCTACTCCCTGCCACTTGCAGACCTCTCAATGAAGGCGATCCCCATTCCTTCCTGGGGAATCCTCCTCTCCCGGCTTTCTCCCAGCGCACTTACCCCTCCCACTGCTCCTGTATCCTTTCTCCTGCATACTATGCCCAATTTCCCTGATCTGTGTGTATCTCGTTCCGGACACCTTGTCTGTTTTCCCACCCCATTTTTCCTCAGCTCTCTCCCAGGTTAAGGGGGGGGGGGGCACCAGCAAGTGAGGGGAAGTTGGTGAAGCTGACGTGAACTTGTGCAAAGAGTCGGACTTGGAGAGGAATTGCTCTGGGCTGAATAAACATTGAGCTAGTACCGCTCTGTCCTGGAAAGTTTACACGCCCAGTTGAATCCACGGTTGCTACCGGAACTGGACACAAGAGTGACAGGGACAGGGATTATAAATCCCGATTTAGGTATGGAGAAATTGAGGCTCACAAATATCATTGTTAGTGTATGAATTCATATCCACTAATGCACTAAACACACACATTTAAAAAAAATAGGCACTATTGCCACTGCCAGACAAATAGTTGATATTTATAGAGCACTTAATTGTGTGCCAGTCACTGTGGTATCGTTTTTTGATCTTCACAACACCAAATATATTATTTTAGTTAAGGAGTCAGACCCAGGGCTGGGGATGTGGCTTAAGCGGTAGCGCGCTCGCCTGGCATGCGCGGGGCGCTGCGTTCCATCCTCAGCACCACATAAAAATAAAGATGTTGTGTCCACCGAAAACTAAAAAATAAATATTAAAAAAAGAAATTCATTCTCTCTCCTCGCTCCTCTCTCTCTCTCTCTCTCTCTCTCTCTCTCTCTCTCTCTCTCTCTCTCTCTCTCTCTCTCTCTCTCTCAAAAAAAAAAAAAAGACAGACCCAGAGAGCCCAAGTAACTTCCTGAGGCAGTTAAGCTAAGGTCAATGGCAGAGCCAGGAGTTAATCCTTTAGCTTCTAGCCCTGATGCTCTCCACTCTTCATCTGCACCTCAGGGTGCTTCAGCCTCCCAAGGGAAACCTGGCTTCAGTCCTGTCTATGCCCCAAACTTGCTGTGTAACCTAAAACAAGTCATGTTACCTCTTGGACCTCAATTGCTTTATCTGTCATACTTAACATATTCAAATTTTCTGAGCTGACATTGTAAAATTCTCTCTAATTCTCTACCCTCAGGATTCTGCCAATCTCAAACTCTAGGCCCCAGTTCTCCCAATATCCTGTAGGTAGAGACCACAAATACATATTCTCAGAATCTCCAGAGCCAAAGGTTCTGTCTTCTCTCAGTAGAGAGCAGAACTGGTGCGTGAGACTGGGAAATACTCACCTGGCCAGTAGGAGCTAGTCCAGGGGTTCATGTTCTGCTAATAAAACCCTGACTCAACCTAATATGCAACCCCCAAGTGAGGACTCAGCCCTAGTAACTCAGAGGATCCAGGATATAATACCAGGAGACTTTCGGTGGGGGAGGAAGTAGCATCCTATTTTTTAGAATGATGTCCCTAAAGTGTCCACATTCCTGCAGTGCTGAACCTCTACCTGTCACACCCACTTCCTGCTAACTTTATACCCTACGTTGACCTCTTTGCTGGCAAACTAAATAATCCCTAACACACCTGTTCTTTCATATCACACTTGTTTAATCTATATAGAACCTTATGTGGTTCATAAGCCCCACACTCCTAATACAGCCTTCATGGCCCTCTATGACCCAGACCTAGTTCTCTCCTGCTTCATTCCCCCCTTATTCTCATCCATGTACTTTGTGCTGAGGTTAAACTCCTCATTGTCTCTTTAGCATTCTCACCTCCTGGCATGCCTTTCTGAAATCCATATCTGTCTTGTCTTCCAGATTCTACTCATTCCTTTTTCTAGGTAGTCTTCCTTGATCTACTCATGTGTCAATGGCCACCTTGATGCACAGGCATTTGTTTATTCAGTAAAAACAGTAAGTAACCAGGAGTGCTGACATACTATAGACCCAGCAGAGGCAGAAGAATTGTTTGAGCCCAAGAGTTTCGGGCCAACCTGGGCAGCATACCAAGACCCTGTCCCTTAATTTGTAAGGCTCAGTGTTGCAGACTGAAGCTCATGAAGGATGGTTGGCATAGGATTCTATACATGGACCCTCTATGCTGTTACAGGCAGAGTTCGGTTCAGCACCAGGTTCCTGTTCCACAAGCCCAGAGAAGAGGGCTCTTGTCATACACTCTGGTGCCCTAAATGTGAATCTGCAATATGTATACGGGGTAAAAATGGGAGTTCATTATCTGCTTGAATCAAATGTATGAAATATGATATGTCAAGAGCTTTGTAATGTTTTGAACAACTAATAATAAAATAAAAAAATAATAATAAGATGAGAATATGGAAGAAAAATAAATAAATAAAAATTTAATAAAAGATAAATATGCAAGTGATGATACCTGAATGTGTATGTGTCTTCCTGAGGGGATGATGGGATCCCAAGGGCAGAATCATTTTCCGTTCACTTCCCCACTCAGTCTGCGATGGGTCTGGCACAGAGTGGACTTGAATTCAAGGCTCAGTGTTGCAGACTGAAGCTCATGAAGGATGGTTGGCATAGGATTCTATACCTGGACCCTCTATGCTGTTACAGGCAGCGTTCGGTTCAGCACCAGGTTCCTGTTCCACAAGCCCAGAGAAGAGGGCTCTTGGCATACACTCTGGTGCCCTAAATGACCTGGATTCTATTTCCAGTATTAAATGAACCCCATGTACAGTCAGCTAGGCAGATTCCAGTCTTTCATTTCTCTGTAGAGTCAGGAGTATTCATGAAAAGTCGGGGGGCTGGAGCCCAGTGGATTTGCCTCTTAAAACCCTTGGCACCCATCCCTCCTCTCCACTGAAGAGATTATCAGAAAAAGAAAAAAGGAGAGAGGAGTCTCTTTCATCTCTTTCAGAGATGAAAGAGACTTCAGATCTCAACTTACCCAAACCCCTCATTTTATAGGTGGGGAAACTGAAGCCCAGAGAGAGAGGGAAAAAAAAAAACTTCTTAGAATCATATGGTAGCTGAGGACCCTAACTTGGGCCAGGGGCCATAAAAAGATGCAATGGAAATAAACAAGAAGAGAGAGAGAGAGAGAGAGAGAGAGAGAGAGAGAGAGAGAGAGAGAGAGAATAGGCATCACAATGAAAGTAATCCTGAAGTTTCATTTCCAATTGGATATGAGGTACCATTCCTGTGTACACACACGTGGCCATCCATGCATACACATGAAGGCCTCCATGTAGAAATAAACACCTATGTGCACATGAGCTCACACCCATGGGGATAAAAGTTGCCCACGCCCATCTAATCCATGCCCAGATGTGAGCACCTGCCCAATTTTATGAACTCCAGAATTGGAGGTCAAGAGGCCACCCTTCTATTCCTGTCTAGGCCATGGGCCTGCCCTCACCATGCCCTGGGGATTCCCTGTTGGCTTCCCCCACCTCACTTCAAAGGGCAGGAGATGTGTCAGCCTGGGTGTGATGCTCATGGGACCTTGTGTGTACTCACAGGTATGAACCAGTCTGTATGCTTGGCTGGAGAAACTGCTTGCCACTCCCCTCCCTCCTTGCCTTATCCACCTTTCCTTAAGACAGAGGGTGAGGTTGAGAGGAAGCCTTCAGATGTAGATCATACATTCCTCCCATGTTACTGGTGAATAAACTGAAAATTTTTTAGATAGATTTTTTTTTTAAAGACAAGTCTCATATTACCCTGGCTGGCCCCAAACTCCTGGGCTCAGTAATCTGTTTCAGAGTAGCCAGAACTATGGGTGCATACCTCCACCCATGCCTGGCAGGAGAGAAACTATTAATGTGTAAATTCAGCCAGGGCAGACATAGTCCCCACATTTCCTCCAACAAATGGCCAATACTTTAACAAGGGGCTATATCCCAAGAACTTTTACTCAAAAAGAGGTTTTTCTGGTCAGGACAGCATTCATTTTTCAGAGAGGGGAAGCGGGGGGGTGGGGGAAGTAGCTTAGTTTTATCCATCTATCCCTGGGGTATGAGGGTGGGGTGGTTTCTGGGACAGAGTGAGTGTGGACAAGCACCTACCGCTTGAGCCACATCCCCAGCCCCAAGACTTACTAATCTTACTCTAGTACATTTTGTTTTAGTGAAAATATTTTTGTGATATTCCTAATAAATAGAGTTGCAACTGGGAGAAAAATTTTTTTTTCTTTTTCTTTTGCCAAAGTCATATAGTTGAAATTGAGTAATTTGAATGTGTAGGATACCACTGACTCCAGGGTAGATATAAGCAAACTGGTACTTCTTCCAGGAAGCTCTCCAGAATCTCTCTGGGAGGAAGGAAGTGCCCTTTCTCCTTAGAGCTCCTAAAACCTATGGCCTGTCTCTTCCAGCACTGCACACTTTGAATTCACCACACACCCAGGAATGCTGAGTTCCTTTCTGGGAGACAGATGCTTTTTCTATATTTAAGATTCCCATTCAGTATAAATAGAAACATAAACAGAAACATTATAATTCAGGGAGATAAGAGCTAGGACAGTGGGTAGGACAAGGTGCTAAGAGAATCCAACAAAAGGGTATTCAAAGAAGACTCCCATGGAAGAGAAGATATCAGCCAGGCTTTGACGGTCAGAAGGAGCTTGCTTTGGGGCAAATGGGTTGAAAGTCCTGGAATAAAATTTCAAATCAGGAGCCCTACACCCTTGTTTGACTTGGCTCTGCTTCTAATTTGCTCCATGACCTTGAGGGACTTTGTCCCTCCCTGGGTCTCCATTTTTCTAGCTATACAATGGAGACATGATGAGAATTCCTTTGCTTACTCATTTTTTCTTTCTGCCCAGAACTTTCTAAGGAGAAATTTGTCTTTCTAGACTTTTGAGATAGCACTAAGATAACAGGGTGACAGAGAATGGAAACAGGACAGGAAAGAAGTAGAGTAGGGGAGAAGACACCTTGGGGAAAGTTCTCTCTACTGTTTTTAAGACCTTTTTTTTTTTTTTTCTTTTATGGTGTTGGGAATCAAACCCAAAACCTTCATGTATTCTAAGCAAGCATTCTACAGCTGAGCTACCATACCCAGCCCTTTCTTTAAAAATTCCATTTTGAGATAGGGGTCTCAATAATTTGTTTTCTCTGGTTCAGGAGGTGTTCTAAAGACTTTCATGTAATATTCTATTACAGCCTCACAATAATCCTGTGAGGAAGCCACTTTGATGCAGATTTGGAAACTGAGACACAGAGGGTAAGGAATTTGCTCAAGTTTTCCAACAACTGCTAAGTGACAGACTGACACATGAATCCAGCCAATCTAGCTCCAGAATCCACAATCTCTGTGACATTGCCTATCAGTGTGACTTAGGAGTGATAGCAAAACCTTTTTTGCCTCCAGATCCCTTATTCACAGGTGTTAGAAATCCTGCCACCACTATTATGTCCTCTTTCATAATTCTTTTAGGGGGTACCAGGGATTGAACCCAGGGGCACTGGGCCACTGAGCCACATCCCCAGCCCTTTTTTGTGAGACAGGGTCTCACTGAGTTGCTTAGCACTTCACCATTGCTGAGGCTGGCTTTTTTTTAAAAAAATATATTTTTAGTGTAGATGAAATATTTTATTTTTATTTATTTATTTTTATGTGGTGCTGAGGATTGAACCCATTGCCTCACATGTACTAGGCAAGCACTCTATCATTGTGCCAATCCCCTGAGGCTGGCTTTGAACTCCCTATCCTCCTATCTCAGCCTCCTGAGCCACTGGGAATGTCCTCTCAAATAATTTCATAATTGAACATTGCTCTCTCTGTTTGTTTTTTGAGGTGCTGGGGATGGAATTCAGATGCCCACACATGCTAGGCAAGTACTCTAGAGCACTGAACTATACCCCTGGCCTGCACTGTCCTCTTTAGATTCCTCCAAAATACAACTAGTCAAAGAGGACAATTCTAAATTCCTACACATATAGTCAAATGGTCTTTCTTGATGCCTTCTCCCCTAAATGGACTCAGGAAGAAATATACATTGGGGAGGGGGTGAGATGGTAGGACATCAAAGGAAAAAAAACTAAAGAGGTCAGAGCCAGATGGCCCCTTTTTCCTAGGCTGGCTTTGCCCAATCTTCCATTGATAGGACCCTCTAGAAATACCACCATATATTCGGTTGGCTCTGGTTCTCAGCCCAGAACCCTGATGACAGGGAGCCAAGTGGGTGAGAGGTGACAGGAGAGGCTGTTTGGAATGATGCTGGTAGTATAATAGTCCAGGTACCTTGGTCAGGCTGTCCATGGGGAAGGCAGATGTGACAAAGGCACAACATGAAACCTTTCCTCAGAAGGAGAATCAGCCTCATTCCTCCACCTGTTTCAGACTGCTTTTGCATTGCTGTGACCAAAATATTTGACAAGGAAACTTAGAGTAGGAAATGTTTATTTAAGGCTCAAGGTGTCAGAGATCTCAGTCTATGGATCGCTGATGCCCTTATTCTGGGCCCTTGATGAGGCAGCACATCATTAGAGAAGGGCCCAGAAGAGGAAAGCTACTCAGCTCAAGACAGAGGGTCAAGAAGCAGAAAGAGAGAGAGGAGAGAAGGAGCCACAGAGAAGATGCACCCATCCAGGGCATGCCCCCAGTGACCCACCTCTTCAATCATGCCTCACCTGTCTACAGTTACAACCCAGTCATTTAAACTAGAAGGAGTGGATTAGGTTATGGCTCTCACAATCCAGTCACTTTACCTCTGAATAGTACTGCATTAATGCAGGCACTTTTGGGGGATACCTTATATCCAAATCATAAGGACACCTGAGATCTATTTTTAAAAATTAAAATGGGTTTTAAACAATGTAACAAATTACATAAATATTATAAAAAATGCAAACTTTATATTTATTTATTTTTGCTTTTTTTAAAATTTTTTTATAGATGTTATGGACCTTTATTTTATTCATGTATTTGTATGTGGTGCTGAGAATCGAACCCAGGGCCTCACACATGCTAGGCAAGTGCTCTTACCACTAAGCCACAACCCCAGCCCCTATTTTTGCTTTTTTTAATATTTATTTTTTTAGGTGTAGATGGACACAACACAATGCCTTTATTTATTATTTTATTTTATTTTATTTTTTGAGAGAGAATTTTAACATTTATTTTTTAGTTTTTGGCGGACACAACATCTTTGTTTGTATGTGGTGCTGAGGATCGAACCCGGGCTGCACGCATGCCAGGCAAGCATGCTACCGCTTAAACCACATCCCCAGTCCTGCCTTTATTTTTTATGTGGTGCTGAGGATCGAACCCAGGTCCCACCCGCGCTAGGGGAGCACTCTACCACTGAGCCACAATCCCAGCCCTTTTGCTTTGTTTTTTGAGAAAGGGTCTTGATATATTGCTCAGGCTGGCCTCAAAGTCTTGATCCTCCTGTCTCAGGCTCCTGAGTAGCTGAGATTATAGGTGCAAATCATCATGCCAAACACACTATGACTTTCTAAAATTAGAAATATAAAATTCAAACAATCGAGATAAAGTCAAGATCACCCTTGACTACCCTTGTTTAATCCCAGAGACCTTCTGCTACTGCCAACAGTTTGAAGTGTATCCTTCTTTCCCTTCACTGCACAACATGTGTGTGTGTGTATATATATATAAAGTATTTTTTGTAGGGCTTGTATTGCTTCTAGTTTTAGAATTATGGCTTAAAATTATTCATTTAATTAAAAGGACATGGTTCAAAATTTCAATAGGGAATTCAGTGAAAAGCAGGTGTCCATTCTTCCCCTGTTCCCCATCAGGGGTCTCCTTCATGGGGGCAAACACCAATGCCAGTTTCCTGTAAGTCCTTTCAGAGGAATTCCATGCATTTAAAAGCCAATGCAGAAGCTGGAGGTGTGGCTCAGTAGTGCTGAGTGCTCACCTAGCACTAGGTTTGATCTTCAGCACCACATAAAAATAAAATTAAAAAATAGAGATATTGTGTCCACGTTAAAAAAACTAATATATATATGCCAGGCTTGGTGGCACACAACTTTAAGGCCAACTTTAGCAATTTAGTGAGCCCCTAAGCAATTTAGTGAGACCACATCTCAAAATGGGCTGGGGATGTTAAACACCCCTGGGTTCGATCCCAGGGGTGTTCTAAAAAATAAAAACAAAAAACCAATGCAGCCAGGCACAGTGGTGTGTGGCCCATAATCACAACAACTTGGCTGGCTAAGTAAGACCCTGTCTCAAAATATAAAATAAAAGGGCTGGGGGTGTAGCTCAATCCCAGTACAAAAAAAAAAAAAAAAAGCCAATGCATATATACACATATGTTTGTTTCATACAAACAGAGATTATGTTTTATATCTTACTTTTTTTCACTTCACACAATTTTTTAGATGCTTCCTTATCAGTATGGAGAAACAGTTTTATTTTATGCATGCATAGTATTCCATCATATGGATATATTATATTTATCCAATCCTCCATGGAAAGAAAGGTTGCTTCTAATAGTTTGTTATTACTAATAGTTTGATTCACATTTGTATTTACTATCTTACATATGTATTTGTAAAATAAATATCTATTAGTGGGGATTAGTCAGTTGAGGTATTTAAAAGTTTTTAAACGCATTTTAATTGTTGAAGATTTTAACAGCCTTTATGATGTGCCAATTTATATTGCTTACAGGTTTGTTTGTTTGTTTTTACCTAAATACATCATATTATATACTCTGTACTATAAACTCATACTTTTCAGTCAGCAATTTGTATTGGAGCTCAACCTATGTCAATACACATAGATCACCTCATTAAAAAAAATCAAAGTAAAAACAATAACAACAACAACAACAAACTGCCTCACAGATTTCCACTGAATGACTTTAGATTTTAATTCTTTATCGATGAAAATTTTGGTGGTTTACAATATCTTGCTGCCACAGTGACTATCTTTGTATTGAATAGGTTCAGAGGAGTGAATTATAAGATTGAAAATACAGATTTCAAATTTAGCAGATGCTGCCATATCACTCTTCCAAAATATTGTTCCACTTTAGGCTTCATCAGTGAAATATCAGAGCCTTAGGTGTATGTCCAGACCTGGGTGGAGAAGCTGAGTTGGGAAGGATGCTCACACAGGAAGAGCATGCTGTCCCCACCAGCCAGGCAATCATTAAGGTAACAACCCTCAGTAAAGCAAAAGGCTACCCAGGAGAGAGTGGGTTTCCTATCACCAGAAGTATCCAAGTGGGGGTTAAGTATCAACAAATACACTAAAAATTCATTCTGCGCCAGGTCTTGGGCTTGGTGTCTTGTCCCAGAAATGAGTCAGCCTCCGTCCCTGCCCTCTTAGAACTTGATACTCACAGAGAAAATAGACAAGTAAACAATGACAATTGAGTCTACCAAGTATTGAGTTGGACTTCCTTTTCTGAAAATATCTGAATTTCCTGCTATGTAACACATGGAAATGCTGGAAATAAAAACAAATCTTTTTAAATGCACAACGCCATCTGCAACTACTTGGACTTTAACAGACATTTGGGGAACAAAATCTTGGGCTTACATAAAGTTTAAGAGTTGGAACTAAGATCTTTGGTGAGTCTAGGAGCTTTTAAGATTTGAGATCTTGGCAGAATGCCTTGCGACCCTCCCAGAACAGGAGAGGACAGGAGGCTTGTCAGGCAGGGAGGGCATCTCCCATTTGCCTCCCATCTCCCCTGGGAGGCTGACATGACAGAGTTTTAGTGCTTCCCAGGTTATGATGAGGCACAGGTTTTTCTGCTCCACCCTATTCAGGATGCAGCTGGAGAACATGCAAGTTTTAGCTGCAGTCTAGAATTAACTCTTTGGTAGCCCGGCAACCTGTATTGCAATTGTAAGGTGCTTTGGGGTTTCTGCCATTCTTTTTGGTGTGTGGACAGGATCACAAGGACATAACAAACTGTTTACATTGAAAGGTGGCTTATTGCATCTTTTTAACACAAACCAGTCAAGCTTAGCCTTGTCTTTTATGCATAAGCTTGAGGAATGGCTGCTAGCTGCTCCTGGGGAGAGGTGCTTCCAAGCTCAAAACCAGCAGAAGAGAATTAAGCCCATTTCTCCAAATGGCTTAGTCCAAAATCCTGCAATTGAATTTTGTCGTCCCCGATGGACCCAATTTGAGTTATATGCTCATCCCTCAATCAAGCACGATCACAGGGGTTTGGTATACATTTGGTTAGTTTCAGTTATTTAAGGCCCATTCCTGGAATGAGGTTGAGGTCAACCCCACTCAAATCATGTGGCTAGGATTTTGTTTGGAAAGGAGAAAGGAGAATGAATACAAGGAATCAACAAAGTCCACTATACCTGTCTTTTTCCCAGAGGAGTGTATATATATTTGAGGTTAGGTCATGAGGGGCTTAGATGCATACTTATGGGGAGTATAGTTCCTGGGAAGGGAGAGGGGCTCAGAGAAAAGAGTTTGGGGGTTGGGGTGCCAATTTTACAGTCTTTGGGTTTTAGGCCTAGCTTAGGTCTTGGTCTGGTTTTCCTAACAGGATGGCTTTTGCAATTGTGGGCATTTGTGGGTAGGGGACAGGAAGGAAATTGATAGAGCCGGGGACACTGGGTCTCACAAACCTGTCCTCAGGACATTATGCAAGTCCTGATTCCTGGTTCCTTTTGGGCCCTTATAATACCTAGGTGGAGGGTTGAGGCGGGAGCTGGTTGTGGGTCTCCCAGCGGGCCTCACCAGTAGGAAGGGACTGAACATTTGACTAGATCAGGCCCTTCCTACTTTTTCCATCTCAAGGATCTTTTAATGATCTTTTCTTACATTCTACTATCTTCTACACACACACCAATCTGAGTTTCTGTTTGTTTTAAATTTTTATTATAGTTTGTTTGCTAGTGAAAAAATCTGCAGTTACCATAGATCAAGCCATTGCTGTGTCTTTAATCCTCCTTTTTGCCTTTATAGCAACACTGACTTTGTTTCACTTCCTCTCTCTCTCCCTCCTTCCTCCCTATCTGTCTCTCTCCCTTCCTCTCTTAACTCTCTCTTTCTTCCCTCCCTCTTTCTTTTGAGATGGGATCTGACTATGTTGCCCAGAATGGCCAAACTCCTGGATTCAAGTGATCCTCCTGCCTCAATCTCCTGAGTAATTAGGATTATAGGTTCGCCATTGCACTCAGCTTGTTCTTGTGTTTCTTGTGCTGATTTTCTCAGGTTCTATCCTTTTCATCCAAACCATATCTGGCAAGTTTAGGTTTGAGTTGATTTCTGGAAATAAACATAATTTAAAGAGTACATTTTATCAAAGCTTGTTTTGCCACCACCAAAGTAGGTTCAAATCTAATGATCACTCTAACCACCCTGCTTCTGTTTTCTATCTGTCCCCACCTTCCCAGCTGGGCCCTCAGACCAAACCAGGCATCTTGTTCATGGAAGGTATGTGGCTTGGTCTCACTCTGTCTTTCCCAACTGCTCTAGACCTCTGAGTACACTATCAAAACAACAACAAACCTGAAGACAAAGCTAATTTCCAGTGTGTTCTTATAAATATTGATTAGTCTTTCTTAAATTTCTGGCTAGATTCTATTGCCTTCCAAGAATAAAGGTATATGGTCATATACGGTTTTAAGCCTAGTTTGTATCTTAGTCTTGTTCTTCTAAAGGATGGCTTTTGCTGTGGTTGGAATGTCATGAACTTCCTCACCTAGCTATTTATTTATGTCATTCACAATGTTGGCTAGTCACCAGGCAGCCTGGGGAAAAAAAAAGCCTCCATTTGTGTTTAAAGATTTTATATACTCATCAGTCTGAAATTTTTGCTTTAACTTGCTGTCTTTCAAATTTTTATTAATGAAAGTCACAGAGAAGGGCTGTGACTTTCCCAATCTTTTCAATCCCTAACACCTCAAAAGCAAAATAAAAATCTAAGTTGTGATCATGTTCCAATTCTACTTGGAACCTTTCAGTGGTCTTCCCATTGATTTTAGAATAAGAATTCAACTTAGTATCATGATTTATAAAGTTCATCTGGCTCCTGCCTAGTTTCTTTGTACCTCTTGCTCACATCACTAAAATGACATTGGCCTCTCACTGCAAGCTCCTCCTCATACATACCACTGCCAACTCTTGTTTTTTTGGGGGGCGGGTGGTACTGGGGATTGAACTTAGGGGCACTTGACCACTGAACCACATCTCCAGCCCTATTTTGTATTTTATTTAGAGACAGGGTCTCACTGAGTTGCTTAGTGCCTCACTTTTGTGGAGGCTGGCTTTGAACTCGTGATCTTCCTGCCTCAGTCTCCCAAACTGCTGGGATTATAGGTGTGCACAAACTGTGCCAGGTTCATTGCCAACTCTTGTCAATGTCAATGACTACTTCTCATCTCTTAGGCCTCAGGTTAAATATTACCTCCTTAAACAGGCTTTCCTTGACCACCTAATCTATAGGAAGTCTTCATTATACTTGTTCCTAGTCTGTTGCCTGCATAGGTCTAATAACAAACTCTAATAATTTGATTTGTCTGCTTACTTCTATTTAGTGTGACTCACTGCTAGACTATTAACTCTAATATGGGAGGAACTGTATCTCTTCCTTACCACCATTATTGTGTTTGCCTGAGGCAGGAGGATTGAGAGTTTAAGGCCAACCCCAGTAATTTAGCCCTGTCTCAAAATAAAAAATAAAAAGGGCTGGGGATTTGGCTCAGTAGTTAAGTACCCATGGGTTTAATCCCCAGTACCAAAAGAAAAAAAAATTGCCTTCACTGAATTGACTGCCCAGTTGCTTTTGAAGTATGTCATCTTGAGGCAAGCATGGTATATTTACTATCTAACTTCTTATTATAGATCCCTTTCTCTTGTCACCCTACACACAGGTCAGAAGGCAGGTACAGGACCTAATCTCAATCAATCTTATGCTTTCTCTTTTCTTCTTTTTTTTTTTTTTTTGTAGTAATGATGATTGAACTTAGGAGTATTTTACCACTGAGCTACATCCTTAGCCCTTTTTATTTTGAGATAGGTTCCTGCTAAATTGCTCCAAGTTGCCTTGAACTTGTGATCCTCCTGCCTCAACCTCTTGAGTAGCTGAGATTACAGGTGTGCACCACATTGCTTGGCAATCTCATGCTCTTTCCAAGAACACTGACTCTTTTTTTTTTTTGTACTGGGGATTGAACTCAGGGGCATTCGACCACTGAACCATATCCCCAGCCCGATTTTGTATCAGAGGATTTCACTGAGTTACTTAGCGCCTTGCTTTTGCTGAGGTTGCCTTTGAACTCAGGATCCTCCTATCTCAGCCTCCTGAGCCACTGGGATTACAGGCAATGTGCCACCATGCCTGGCTGAACATTGACTCTCGAATAGCATGATGCAAGTGCATTAAAACTGGTTGAAGTTCATTCATTCTGGTGGTGGAATGATTAACCTGATAGGTGGTCTCTAACAGCCCTGTGTTGATTCCTACCCCAATCTTCTCTTGACCCTGTGAGCTTCCTAATAGCCTTCTAGTTAACTGCTCTTATGTTAAAAACAGCCAGAATCAGTTTGGTATTTGGAATCAATGAAATATACTGGATAAGACCATTCATAGCTTAGCATAGAATCTGGAAATTGGTTCTCTGGTACTCAATGAATAGTTAGAAAAAATTACCCCAGTCCCAGGCGTGTGGCTTACAGTTGTTCACTTAATATCTCAGAGTCTCTTCTATTTCTTCTTCTTTAGATAACCCACAAATCACCTGGGACCTTTGGTTTCTCAGGAGAGAATTACCTTGCTTGCTCTGTCTCCTTTCTAATCTCTACCCTCCATCCTCAACTAAAACAAAACAATCCAACCCATGGGGCTGGGGATGTGGCTCAAGTGGTAGCATGCTCGCCTAGCATGCGTGAGGCACTGGGTTCGATTCTCAGCACCACATTAAAACAAATTGAAGATACTGTGTTCACCTAAAACTAAAAAATTAATATTAAAAAAAAAACCCAATCCAACTCAAATTCCTTTCATTTTCTCAGGCAGGGCAACTTAACCACAATATATGGAGTTTACCTACAGATCCTGGTTCTGGCACTGGCCATGTAATCTTAGATAAATTACTAAAACTCTTTGTTCCTCTGTTTTCTCATGTGCATGTAGTGATAGGGAAATAATAATTAATAGTACCTATAATAGTCCATGTATATGTGAAGCACTTAACATAGTACTTAACACATTGTAAAAACTCAATACTTGCTATCTCTCTTTTTTTTTTTTTTGCCAGTAGGGGTGGGTACCGGGGATTGAACTCAGGGGCACTTGACCACTGAGCCACATCCCTATCCCTATTTTGTATTTTATTTAGAGAAAGGGTCTCACTGAGTTGCTTAGTGCCTCACAGTTGCTGAGGCTGGCTTTGAACTTGCAGTCCTCCTGTCTCAGCCTCCTGAGCTGCTGGAATTACAGGCGTGTGCCACCATGCCCGGTACTTGCTATCTTATTACTATATTCATCTTTTTGTTGCTTAAGCTACAGAATACCTATATCTTCAGGGTCATGTTTTTCAAGATATGGCTTCTGAATCACTAACATCAGAATTACCCAGAGATTCAACAGAAGAATGGATAAAGAAAATGTGGTATATATACACAATGGAATATTACTCAGCCTTAAAGAATGAAATTATGGCATTTGGCAATAAATGGACGGAGCTAGAGAATATTATACTAAGTGAAATAAGCCAATTCAAAGAACCAAAGGCCGAATGTTTTCTCTGATATGTGGATGCTAGTTCACAATACGGCCGGGGTTGCGGGGAGTCTAGGGAAGAATAGAGGTATTTGGATTACACAGAGAGGGAAGAATAGAGAATGAATTAAACATTATTAACCTTTGTGCATATATGATTACATGATTAGTGTAATTCTACATCACGTACAACCAGAAGAATGAGAAGTTATAGTCCATTTATGTATGATATGTCAAAATGCATTCACTGTCATGTATAACTAATTAGAAAATTTTTTTTTAAAAAAGAATTACCTGGAAAGATAAAGAAAGAAGTTTTCTGGGAATAGTCATAGTCTCTAGGACAGAAAAAGGAAGTTTACATTTAAAAAATACATCTCCTGAGCTAGAGATGGTAGCACACACTTGTAATCCCAGGTACTAGAGAGTCTAAGGCAAGAGGATTCCAAGTTCCTTGGCAGTTTAGGGAAACATTATCTAAACAAACAAACAAACAAACAAACAGGGGCTGGGGTTGTGGCTCAGTGGTAGAGCACTTGCCTCACATATGTGAGGCACTGGGTTCGATTCTCAGCACCACATATAAATAAATGAATAAAATAAAGGTCCATCAACAACTAAAAATATATTAAAAAACAAACAAACAAACAAAAAACAGAGGGAAGGAAAAGGGGAAATTAAATAGAAACAAGGAACAACAAACCCATTTCCAGCTAAGCACAGTGGCACTTTCCTATAGACTCAGCTACTTGGGAGGCTGGGCTGGAAGATCACTGGAATCCAGGAGTTCTGTGGTTAACATAATAAGACCCCTTCTCAAAATAAAAATGACAACAACAAAAATACATCTGCCAACTGATTCTGATGCTATTTTAAAAAAATGATATTGATGATATAATACACATCATAAAATTAATGAATTTAAGGTGTATAATTCAATGTTTTTGAGTATATTGACTGAAAAATTCAACCATCCAGATCTAATTTTAAAACACATTCAGCAGTTCAAAAAGAAACTCTGGGCCAGGCATGGTGACCTATTCCTGTAATCCCAGTGGCTCAGGAGGCTAAAACAGGAGGACTGCAAGTTCAAAGCCAGCTTCAGCAATTTAGAGGCCCTAAGTAACTTAGCGAGACCTGTCTGAAAATAAAAATAAAAGGACTGGGGATGTGGCTCAGTGGTTAAGTGCTTCTGGGTTCAAGCCTCAGTACCTAAAAAAACCAAATAACCCCTCTATAACCAGTAGCAGTCATTTCCCATTTTCTATTCCCCTAACCGCCTCCAGCCTTAGGCAATCACTAATCTATTTTCTCTTCTATAGATCTGTCTATTCTGTACATTTTACATAAATGAAATCATATAATTAGTGGTGTGTGGCTTATTTCACTTAGCATCATGTTTTCAAATTTCATGCATGTTGTAGCATGTATCAGTACTTCTGTTTAAGTTTTTTTTTTTTTTTTTTTTTTGGGAGGGAGGAGGTGGCAATGCCGGGGATTGAACCAAAGGCTTCATGTATGTTAGGTGAGTGCTGTATCATTGAACCACATCCCCAGCTCTATGTTTAACAATTTTTATAGAACTTTTTGTAGTTGTAGATGGACAGAATGAATGCCTTTATTTTATTTTTTATATGGTGCTTAGGATCGAACTCAGTGTCTCACACATGCTAGGCAAGTGCTTTGCCACCAAGTGCTTTGCCACTGAGCTACAGCCCCAGCCCCTATGTTTAACATTTTAAGGGACTTCGAAACCATTTCCAAAGGAATTATAGTACTTTATGTCCTACATGCAGTGTAAGAGGATTCCAATTTCTCCACTTCCTTGTTATCATATTATTATTTATTATACCTATCATAGAGAGTATGAAGTGATATTTTGTGGTTTTGATTTGCATTTTGCCACTTTTCAATGACGTTGAACATCTTTTCATGTGTTTTTAATTTTTAGTTGTAGATGGACATACCTTTATTTTATTCATTTATTTTTATGTGGTGCTGAGGATTGAACCCAGGGCCTCACATGTGTTGGCAAGCACTCTACCACTGAGCTACAGCCCCAGTCCTTCTTCTCTATGTTTATGGGTCATTTGTTTATCTTGTTTGCTGATGGGTCTATTCAAATCCTTTGCTCATTTGGGTATTTGTCTTTTTACAACTGAGTTGTCAGAGTTCTTTATATATTTGAATAAGTCCTAATATATAATTTGCAGATATTGTCTCCCATTCTGTGTGCACTCTTATTTTTTGGTGTTGTCCTTTGGAGCCCAAGTTTTCAATTTTGATGAAGTTCCAATTTATTTATTTCTTCATTTTTTGCCTGTACATTTAGTGTTGTATCTAAGAAACCATTGCCTATTTCAGAGTTATTAAGATTTACTTGTTTTTTTTTCAATATTTATTTTTTAGTTGTAGTTGAACACAATACCTTTATTTTATTTATTCATTTTTATGTGGTGCTGAGGATCGAACCCAGGGCCTCACACATGCTAGGCAAGAATTCTCCCACTGAACCACAACCCCAGCCCCAAGATTTACTTGTTTTCTTGTATGAGTTTTATAATTTAACTCTTACATTTAGGTCTCATTTTTAAAAGGTCTCATTTTTAAAATATTGAGATACAACACACTCATATTTGGGAACTGCTGGCTTGATGGACATTCTGTGTACACTTAAGACTGGGAACTGGTGGTTTGGGTCTCACCTGCAATGGCCAATCACTGTTTTTCCCAAACAGAGATAATACTACAAGAATTTTTAAGCCATCTGTTAGGATGATCTAATGTATATGGAGCCCTGGGTATGTGCTAAGCATTTTACATTGCATAATCTTGTTCTATCTTCCCTTTGAGGATGGTGTTTTAATCACTTCTGCTTCTCATGATGTAATACATATATCTTCCCCTTTTAAGTAACATTTACATCTTTAGGAAGGAATGTGTACAGATTAAATAAATTTATGTGCATTAAGAGTACAGTATAGCTGGTATGGTGGCGCACACCTGTAATTACACCTGTAATCAGCCCATCTAGGGAGGCTGAGGCAGGAGGATTGCAAGTTTGAGACCAATCTCAGCAAATTAGCCAGGACTTAAGCAACTTAATGAGTCTTTATCTCAAAATAAAAAATGAAATGGTTAAGGGATATGGTTCATTGTTTGAGTGCTGCTGGGTTCAATTCCGGCGGGACGGGGGGGAAAAGAAAAGGAAAGGAAAAATCTGTGGTATGCTTGGCACTTTTGAGCAAGGGCTCAAATAGTAGTTATATACATATATATTCCTTCATAATCCCTTCCCCCAAAGGGGGCCTGTTCCTCTCAGTGGTTCAGAAAGGCCAATATTTTCCTTCTCCTAGTATCCTGCTTCCCTACTTTCTCTCTCTTCATTCATGGCTTGTAATTTTACTTTTATTTCTTATTCTTTTTTTAATATTTTATTTTAGTTGTAGTTGGACACAATACCTTTATTTTATTTTTATATGGTGCTGAGGATCGAACCCAGAGTCTGGCACGCGCTAGATGAGCGCTCTATAACCGAGCCACAACTCCAGCCCCTTATTTGTTATTCTTAAGATTCTCATATCTTTCAACTACTCCCCAAGCTCCATAAAGGCAGGAGTGCAAATTTTGTCACTATAATAATCTCCAACATCCCAAGGTTTGGAGAAACAAAGATATTTTAAAATGTATACCTGACCATAGTTATTCCCCATCATGCTTTGTTTCTTTTTTAAAATATATTTTTGTTTTTATTTGACACATAGTAATTTACATATTTATGAATTAGAATGACAACTCAATACATGTACCCAATGTTATGATCAAATCATGGCAAATGGCAAATCCATTACCTCAGACATTTATTATTTCTTTATGTTAGAAACATTCAAAATTCTACTAGTTATTTTGAAATATTCAACCACAATTACCCAATGATGCAGTTTCATTTTCTTCACAGATCTGAAATTTCCTCACATACTTATTTAATATTAGGTATAAAGTTAATATTTAAGCACTTATCATAGCACTTTTCATACATTAATTAATGAAGTGGTAAGCTGTTAATGCTTATCAATGTGCTCTTCAAATCTCAAATCCCTGATTTGTAGTATTTGCTGATTTCCTTGGTGTAAACACTCCCACCTGGAGGGATTTCAAACTAACAACCTGAAGTAACTCACCTGATTTGAGAAGAGTAGTAGCACTTCACTATAGCACCCATACAGTAGTGTTAAGTAACCTCAAGAACATCAACGAGGTTGGAGGTTTTGGCTCAGTGGTAGAGCTCTTGTCTTGCACGTGTGAGGCAGTGGATTTGATACCCAGCACCATATAAAAATAAATCAATAAAATAAAGTTTTGTGTCCATCTATAACTAAAATAAAAAAATCTTGAAAAAGAACGCGGATGAAAAAGTATGTAGTAAAAACTATTCGGAAGTAACGAGTTAAGACTATTTATTCCCTTGTTTTCAATGTGATTTAGTTTACTAAGTTTATACCATTTCATTTTCAATAATGGCTGTGTTTTAAAAAGCAACTGGCAAATTTTCTAAACATTCTTCAGCCGTCTCTAGTGAGCCTACAACCAGCAGAGTTTTCAGATGAGGGTTCTGAGGCACAGAAAGGTGAAGCAAGGTCGTGCAGAATGTTGTCCGCTACTATCAATGCTACTACTCATACAGCGACTGGCTGATAGCTGGCGTTCAATAAGCAATTGCAGAATAAGTAAAATAAATTTTAACATTCTTGTAAAACAAAAAAAGTAGATGTTTTAACATGAAAACATACACACAAGGGTAAAATTAACATCTCTTCAAAACTTGTTCACAATCCCAGGACGATAACTTTCCCTTTGGCCTGCGAAGTTTTACAATTCACCTGTGATCGTAGGGAGTCGGTCAAACACTTGCTCCAAATTTGATACGCCCCGCTGTCCGTCGCCCGGCCCTTCCCACCGCAGGGCTTCCTGGGAGTCGTAGTTCCTAGGTCTGGACGCTCCCGCAGAAGCAGCGGCGCGCTCCCAATCGCGGAACTACAGACGGTGGTGCGCAGATCGCCAGGCTCTTCCGCCCCTCCTTTTCCTTCCCGCCTGCGCGCCCGCCCCAGATATCATGGCGGCTCCCTTGGCCCTGGTGCTGGTGGTGGCCGTGACTGTGCGGGCGGCCTTGTTCCGCTCCAGTCTGGCCGAGTTCATTTCCGAGCGGGTGGAGGTGGTATCCCCACTGAGCTCTTGGAAGAGAGGTGAGACCGCCGGCTCGAATGGGCGGCCAGACCCGGCCCGAGCTTATCACGGCCTCTGTGAATGGGAGGCGGGTGGGAAGTGGCCGCACGGTTCTCAGGAAATTGACCTGCTCAGGGGGTCTTTGGAGATGTGAGGGCGCTCCTGAGGAGCGGAGGGGATGTGCAGGAGGTGGTATAAGGTTTGGGCTCAAGAGGCTGGACCACCCTAGAGGTGGGTATCTGAGGGGGCGTGCCCTACTCGCTGTTCTGAGCCCAAGGACGTGATCCGTAGAAGGGTTGGGATAAGAGAAGAGGATTCTGTGTGGAGCATAATTTGTGAAAAGCGTCCGAGTTTGGAGCAGGATCACTAGTAGTGACCCAGTGTAGCGGAGGGGACGGGGGACCCGAATGAGGGGACCAGTCTCTTAGTGGGAAGAGCGTCTGTAGATGTCCTTAGTCGTCTCTGACCAGTCAAGGACCTTAGTGCAGTTTTTCCTACTGTTTCTTCTTATTTCTGTAAGTTATTCATCAAACTTTGTTTTATACTAGTGGCTACAAGGAGACTCAGAAATTGGGCTGAAGGAGCCACAGGCAAAGTGTTCATCCTGTGTCTTCCCATTTCTTTACTTAGTGTTCTAGCCTTGAATAAACTGCCCCTCCTTTTCCAATTTCCTAAGGATGGAGGATTTGCGTTGACTCTTGAAGGACGTAGGGTTTGCCAAAGATTAGAGAAAAAGAGAGTTCCAGGTAGCAGAATTTAAACAAAATCAAGAAATGTTCAAGGATGTGAAATGTCCAAAATGGGAAAGTAAGAGGGGAAAGTAAGTAAGAAAGTAAGTAAGGTTGGGTCCAGAGTTTGATAATTAAAAAGGTAAAGATTTTTTTTTTTTAACTAAAGTAAAATAAACATACAGCATACAAATTATAAGTGTAGATAGAGCTCAGTGAATTTTTATGACCGTGTACAGCATGTAGCCAGCACTCCAGAATTCCCTTCCTCTCCTAGAATTTTATTTTTTTAAAATTTTTTTCTTATATTTATTTTTTAGGTGTAGATGGACACAACACAATGCCTTTATTTTTATGTGGTGCTGAGGATCGAACTGGTTCTTGCCGGTGCTAGGCAAGCGCTCTACCGCCGAGCCACAATCTCAGCCGCAATGCCTTTATTTTATTTGTTGATTTTTATGTGATGCTGAGGATTGAACCCAGTGCCTCATGCATGCTAGGCAAGTGCTCTGCTGCTGAGCTACAGCCCCAGCCCTAGAATTTTAAGATATAGAGTTTTGATGTTTTGATGTTACACCATAGACATTTTGGAATGGAGAATGGTAAAATGAACCAGTGTTTTAGGAATAGCATTGAAGTTCCTAAAAATACTTAGTATGTATCAAGGACTATGGTAAGCCTTTTATGTGCCTTTTCTCATTTAGTCTTCACAGTAATTCTATGGTGTAGATGGTATTATTTCCCCCATTTACATACGAGGAAACTTGAAATTGAAAGAAGTAATCTGCCTAAGTTTCCCAGTCGGTGAATGGTGATAAAGATGGTTATAGTTCATACCTGAGATGGAAAAAACTTGGGTTTGTTATCTTTGCATGTAATTTTTGTTGAACTGAATTGAATCCTGCTTTCTTGTGGATACCAGACACTCTTCTTCTGCAATCTTTTTTTTTTTTTTTAATATTTATTTTTTAGGTGAAGATGGACACAACACAATGCCTTTTATTTTTATGTGGTGCTGAGGATCGAACCCGGGTCCCTGCCCGTGCTAGGGAGCACTCTACTGCTGAGCCACAATCCCAGCCCCTCTTCTGCAATCTTAACCCTTTAGACATATTCTTATTAAGAGTATTTCTCATCTTATGTTATAATTATTTGTTTCTTTTTGATTTTTCCCTCCACTGTGAGCTTCTTCAACGACATTGTTTTATTCCTGCCTAAGTTCATTGGTGTCTGGCCTAGAGCAGGTGCATAGTTAATGTTGAATAAGTATGGAAGAAAAGATAGCATTAAATTTGTTATTTTATAGGATAGGCAGATTAAAGGATCCAAAGATGAGGCATTGTTGTGTGGTGCTTAAAAGCATAGGTTCTGAAATCTCGGGAAGGGTCTTTCTCTGGCTTGCCACTTACTAGCCATGTGATTTCCTTCTTTTCCTGTCTCTCCTTCCTTCCTTCCTTCCTTCCTGGGGGTTGAACCCAGAGGTGCTATACCACTGAACCATATCCCCAGCTCTTTTTATATATTTTTAAAAAATTTGAAACAGGATTTAAGTTGCCCAGGCTATCCTGGTTTTTCCTACATTGGTCTCTTGAGTAGCTGGGTTTATAGGCATCGGTCACCACACCCCAACTAGCTCTATAAAATAGGAAATTAAATGAAATAATCCATGTTGAAATTCAGCATGATGATGAAAGCCAAAAAGTTTAATTCTGAGCTTTTAAGTTTAGATACTATGAAGAATCAGTGCTGACACTGGCAGAAAGGAAAGAGCAGTTAAGTGTTTGATGTGTAAAATTCAGAGGTTAGGTCTGGAGCTTGTGGCCAGTGGCAGGGCTAGAGGACGAAAGATTTAGTAATCACCCATCATTTAGATCTGATTAAGTCAGGATTATTATTTGTCTTATTTTAGGGGAGGGTACAATATCTGTAAGTATCATTTGTCTTCAAAGTATACTTTAAATGGGATAGCTTAAGCCCTAAAAGGCAGGCATTTCAAAATACCAAAGCCCTTTCGGTTTCACCATGTCTTTGACCAGTTCTTTGAAAGGGCCTTGGATCCAAATAGATTTTGGTTGGCTGTAATATGGGCTAATTTTTTAAAATGAGAACAAGTGAGAAGTTGTATACTTGGAGGGGATGATTGTTATCTTTAAGTCAGTATATTATTAATTCTTTCACATGCAGATGACAGAATCCCAACGCAAACTGGCCAGATTGCAATAAAAAAGGAATTTATTGGCCTTCATAACTGAACAGCCCAAGGATAGACCTGACTTCAGGCCTAACTGGATCCAGCATTGGCTACATTCAGACAGGTTCTTCCAAGGTGTTGGCAAGAGTGGCCACTGACTTTATATCCTCTCAGTTTCAAGTCAAGTGAAAAGAGAGTGACTCTTCATTGAACACAACAAAAGCCTTGGAATTAAATCGCATTGAACTGATTTGGGTCATATACCCATCCTTCAACCAGTTGCTGTGGTCAGCCTGATTCATGGAAAGGAGGCAGTGCTGGCAGCTGGTACACCCAAAACAGGGAGTACCCTATAAGGAAAATTAGGGTGCTGTTTCCAGAAGAGGGGAAAATTGAGACTAGGCAGGCAAAGATAACAGATATTTATTAAAATAGAAAAGAGATCTTTTCTCTTACCCATTTCTATAAACTCATCAGTTTGATAGTATAACTAAACAAAAAATGTATATATGAATTTCCTTTTTTATGAAATATAAGCACTAGCTTCTCAGTCTAATACAAATAATAAAGATTTACATTGATATAATGCCTCCTGCATGTCAGGCAGTGTTCTAAGCATGTTAGTTATATTAATAAACAACTCTAAAATCGCCCATGATGCCAATACTGTTATTCAGCCCATTTTATAGATGAGAAAATTTATTTATTTTTAATATTTATTGGCGGACACAGCATCTTTGTTTTTGTATGTGGTGCTGAGGATCGAACCCGGGCCGCATGCATGCCAGGCAAGTGTGCTTCCACTTGAGCCACATCCCCAGTCCTAGATGAGAAAATTTAGGCACAGATTAAATCACTCGCCTAAGATCATATAGCTAATAATATGTGCCCCCATCACCAGCCCCCACAACTGTTATTGAACCCAGGGGTGCTTTACCACTGAGCCACATCCTTAACCCTTTCTATTTTGGGGGGTGTGTGGGGGGAGGATACTGGGGATTGAACTCAGGGGCACTTTACCACTGAGCCACATCCCCAGCCCTATTTTGTATTTTATTTTGCTACAGGGTCTCACTGAGTTGCTTAGCGCCTCGCTTTTGCTGAGGCTGGCTTTGAACTTGTGATCCTCCTGCCTCAGCCTCCTGAGCCACTAGGATTACAGGCGTGCACTATCATGCCCAGCTATCCTTTCTATTTTTTTTTTTTTTTTAAGAAAATATTGAAAATTTATTTAGGTTAAAGAAGACCTGTGTCAATGAAAAGTTGCACATGTTCACACATCAAAATGATAATAATATCGAGGAAATAATACCACATATACCCATAGATTCAAGTCATTTCATACCAAAATGTGCATACTTACAGTCAGTTGATTTTGACAAGTATCCCAGGACAATTCAGTCAGGGAAAGAGGTATCTTCCAGACATGGTGCTGGGACAAGGGAGCACTGATAGGCATACAAATGAAATGGGGCCACTTCATTATAACATACAGAAAGATTGTTTCAAAATGCACCATAGTCCTAAATGTGAAGCTAAAAATAAACCTTTGTTGTAAAATGAAAGGGTAAATACTCTTCATTGTGGGTTTGACAGACTACTTAGACATCCCAGGGCTTAAGTAACAAAGGAAATAATGTGGCTATCATCAAAATTAAACAATTTTGAGTCACAAATCCTACACTGAGAAAATGAAAATATAACCTCCAAAATTAGAGTAAATATTTGCAAATTGTATACCCAATAAGGAAATTAGAATATATTTAAATATATAATTAAAATATAAATAAAGACCTGTTATAAATCAATAATAAAAGATAACTCAGATGAAAATTTGGCAATGAGTCTACATTGACAATATTCCAAAGAAAATTAAAAAGTAGCCAATTAACATGAAAAATACTCAAATCCAATAGCAAATCAAATCACAACAAGATACTACTTTAAGTCAAAGTGAACAGTTATAATCAAGAAGAAATTGAATCTCAAGTGTTGGTGAGGATGCTGAAAAATTAAAACCCTGATACCTTACTGGTTGAAACGAGAGAATGCAATCATACTGGAAAACAGTCTATCAATTTCTCAAAATGTTAATCAAAGTAACGATGTCTTCCAAGTATTACAACCTTCTATACCTAAGAGAAATGGAAGCATATAATCCACATACACAAAAAATATCTTGTACACAAATCTTCAGGGTTATCTTACTCTTAGTGGTCAGGATTGTGTACCCAATTGATGAATTAGTGAAAAAAAATACAGCATATATATATCAATGGGCTTTGAATCAGCCATATAAAGGAATGTAGTACATGTACATGATACAACATGTATGAACCTTGAAAATATACTAGGTGAGGGGAGCCAGTGATCAAAAAACATAATGTACAATTCTCTCTTTATTTGAAGCGTTCAGACCAAGAAATCCATAGACACAGAAAGTAGCCTAGTGGGTGTGGTATTTTCTTTTAGGATACCCTTTCTATTTTTTAAAATATTTTTTTTTGGTTGTTAATGGACCTTTATTTTATTCATTTTATTTATATGTGATGCTGAGAATTGAACCCAGTGCCTCACATATGCTAGGCAAGTACTTTACCACTGAGCCACAACCCCAGTCCTCTGTTTTTTATTTTGAGACAGAATCTTGTTAAGTTGCTGAGTTTGACCTCAAACTTATTCCTCTTGGGCTGGGGATGTGGCTCAAGCGGTAACGCGCTTGCCTGGCATGTGCGGGGCGCTGGGTTTGATCCTCAGCACCACATAAAATAAAGATGTTGTGTCCACTGAAAACTGAAAAATAAATATTAAAAAATTAAAAAACAAAAACACTTACTCCTCTTGCCTCAACCTCCTGAGGTGCTTGGATTATAGGCATCTGCTGCTGCACCTGACAAAGGTTTCTTTCTCATTTATTTATTCAGTCATTCTTCATTAGTATGGACCTATGGATGTTTATTTTATAATCCATACCATTTTTATTTTATCATTTAAATTGTTTTGGTTTTGGCCTTTGGGATCTCTTTCAGATTGGCTACTTTGTCCTTTTGACATATTTCCCTCTCACTTTTTTAAATACATCATTACTTTCTAGAGCCAGAAGATGCTCCAAATTTAGCTTGTCTTTTTCTTAGTCTACTTCTGGAATTGGCTGCTTCTCCAAGGAACCCTGGCTCCTTTTATTGGAAATTTTTTTGTGTGTGTGGTGCTGGGGATTGAACTCAGGACCTGTGCATGCAAAACACTCTAGAAACTGAGTTATATCCCCATCCCTGGAAATTTTTTTTTTTAAAAAAACAAGATCTGGGGCTGGGGTTGTGGCTCAGTGGTAGAGTGCTCGCCTAGCATGTGCGAGGCCCTGGGTTCGATCCTCAGCACCACATAAAAACAAATAAAATAAAGGTATTGTGTCCAACTACAACTAAAAATAAACATTAAAAAGAAACCAAAACAACAAGATCTGGATGATAGTTGTGTTCATTGCTACTGGAACGACTGCTTCTTTAATACCCTCTCAGCTAGGAGTATAAGAATACCACTGCTTTAGAACAAGCTCAGTGTTTGCTCTTGATAGGGGAAACTCAGATATAATGTTTGAATAATTCTAAATGATATACTTTAGTTGTTATCTGTAGGAAAATTACATAAGTATATCGAGTTACTAAATAAGAATTCATGCTTCATGGGATTATTATCAGGTAAGAGTTGAGAGTCAGGGCTGGGGTTGTAGCTCAGCGGTAGTGGTACAGTGCTTGCCTAACGTGTGAGGCACTGAATTCAATCCTCAGCACTATATAAAAATAAATAAATAAAATAGAGGTATTGTATCTATCTAAAAGAAAAAAACCAAACCAAAATATTTTTTTAAAAAAGTCGAGAGTCTATCAAAAACGCAACTTTTTGAAAATAATTGGCCGTCATTAATTAGCTCTTATGGTCAACTATCCTAGTAATAATTGGATAATAATTCCATGAAGCCAGAAATGTTAGCAGTTACTCTGGTGAACTTTTCTCAGGTTTTATTTTTGGAATGTACTCCAGGAAAAAGAGTGGCTTAAAGATATGAGTTCTTGGGCTGGGGATGTGGCTCAAGCGGTAGCGCGCTCGCCTGGCATGCGTGCGGCCCGGGTTCGATCCTCAGCACCACATACAAACAAAGATGTTGTATCTGCCGAAAACTGAAAAATAAATATTAAAAAAATTCTTTCTCTCTCGCTGTCTCCCTCTCTCACTCTCTCTTTAAAAAAAAAAAAAAGGGATAAGAGTTCTTTGGGGTTTTTATTGAGTTTTTGTGTTTTTTCACAAAAAAGCTTTTTGTCAAACTGACTTTAAAATGTTCCTAGCATAATATCAGTGGAACATAGTTAAATGTGTTAGAACTTGGGAGTCCCAGTTATTCTTTTAAACGTAGAATAGATGCACTCTTATATTCTAAAGAGGATTTTGTCACTCTTTATCTCAGACCATGTCAGGGTTTTCATTCATATGCACCAAGATAAGAAAAATGACAGTGTAGGAAGCTAAATGTATTAAAAGTATTTTGAGTTTTTGCTCTTCCTGTACTTTTTTTTTTTACATAATATCTTTATTTTTTATTTTTACATGTTTCCAGGGATCGAACCCAGTGCCTCACGCATGCTAGGCAAACGCTATACCACAGAGCCACAACATCGGCCCCTACTTTTTAATATTTTAGTAAATTGTAGTGTTTTTTAACGTGTTTTTTACATGAGATTGACTCTTCCCCCCAGATGACTTATCTGTGAGTCAATTTGATGGTATATTTAATCATCAAGAGAGCTGAGCCACATTCTTTCTAGGCACTTTCTGGATAATACATTAGCAAATTTACTGATGTACAATATCTAGCAAAAGCACTGAAAGAAAAATTACATTGAGATAATTGCCTGAAAATTGTGAAGTCCTCTGGGTACATACTTGGAAATTTCCCTCTGGATTAAACAAGAATAGTAATGTTTTCAGACAACCTTATACTGGTCCCCTAAACAGTTGCTTTTACTGCTGAGTAGAAAGAAGCCATTGGCTTAGGTTGAGAGATGCCTCATGAGGTGGCCTGATGAATCATCTCCTTGGGTGTCTAGTAAAGCTGCTGGTGATTGGTTTAATACCTGTGTTACATAGCAGCCTCTTTATGTGACTCCTTAAGGGATGTTTCTTTCTGGTCCTAGCGTAGAGTACCATTTGCAATTGTCTCAAACAAAAGGCTTTGTTTTTGTTATAGGGTCACCATGAATTGTGTAACTGATTAAGTTTACTTATTTAGGGTAGGCTATAAAGTTTAAGTTGCATATGTAGCCTACTCATTACAAATATATAGTTTCTTTTTTTATAGAACCAGCTCTGTAATCTCGACTTTATTTATTTAATATTTATTCTTAAGTTTTAGGTGGACACAATATCTTTATTTTACATTTATGTGGTGCTGAGGATCGAACCCAGTGCCTCTTGCATGCTAGGCAAGCACTCTACCACTGAGCCACAACACCAGCCCCTCATTTATTTGTTTTTGAATAGGTAATTCAATCACTTGGTTCAAAAATCCCAGTTGCAAAAGGCTACATGATTAAAAGTCATCTTTCTACCACTTTCTTTTTTCTTTTCTTCCTTTCCTTGAGAGCTTGTTTAGAGGTTCCAGTAGTGAAGCACAGCTACTCATACATCCTTGACTGAAGGATAGTCCTACTGGGGAAGGTTGTCTTCTTTCACTGAGTGCACAGCTTTAGTGATCAGTACATTGAGGGATGAGGGAGGAAGGGAATACCTGCTTAGTTGACTAGATTAGCCAAACCAACCCCAGAAACCAGTGGGGTAGCAGAGGTCACAGCCAAATTGCCCTCACATCCTCTTCCTTTCCTTGAGATAGGGATCTCACTATGTTGCCCAAGCTGGTCTAGGACTACGGGCATAGGTTGCCATGCCTGGTTGTACCACTTTCTCATAGCTATTAAGTTTCATTCCTTGGAGGCAACCATTGTTATTGGCTTTTTATGTATCCTTCTGAGATATTTTATACATTTATAAGCCTATCCACTTTATAGACTTTTATAGCTCCATTTTATGTCTTTTTTAAATCTTTTGTCCCCTATTTTAAAAATGATTTTTTTTTTTTTTTTTAATTCTCTCTCTCTCCCTCCCTCTCTCACTCTATCTTTTTTTTTTTTTTTTTTTTAAGAGAGAGTGAGAGATGGATGGAGAGAGAGAGAGAGAGAATTTTTTTTTTTTTAATATTTATTTTTTAGTTTTTCGGCGGACACAACATTTTTTGTCTGTATGTGGTGCTGAGGATCGAACCCGGGCCGCACGCATGCCAGGCGAGCGCGCTACCGCTTGAGCCACATCCCCAGCCCCTTAAAAATGATTTTTCTTGATTCTTTTTAAAAATTATAAAATACTTCATGTGTATTACTGATTCAGAAAGATGAAGAAAGGATAAAAGAAACTAAACATTTTCTGTAATCTTATCATCCAAAGATCATTATTGTTAACATTTTAATATTTATTTTTCCAGACATTTCTCATCAAATATGTATTCATTCTCTCAAATAATGAAATGAATGAATGCTTATAAAAGTTTAAAATAAAAATTGTATTATATTTTACGTGCTGTTTTATGACCTACTCTTCATTTAAGACTATTCCATGGACAGCGCTCCTTCAGTAAATTTAGATCTATACTTTGTTTTTTAATTTTAACTTTTTTTTAAAACATTTTTTTTAGTTGTAGATGGACACAATATCTTTATTTATTTTTATGTGGTGCTGAGGATCAAACCCAGTGCCTCACACATGCACGGCGGGCGCCCTACCACTGAGCCCCAGCCCTTAATTTTAACTTTTAACTTTGAAATAATTTTAGATTTTTAAAACATTGGAGAAATAGTACATATGGGGCTGTTTTGTAGCTCAGTGGTAGAGCCTTTTGGCAAAGTGCACATATGAGGCACTGGGTTCAATCCTCAGCACCACATAAAAATAAATAAATAAAATAAAGGTATTGTGTCCTTTTGTAACTAAAAAAACAAAAGTATATAGACTTTCTGTTTATCCTTCACCCAGCTTCTGATGTTAACATCCTATACTGCTGTAATAAAGTGCCTACAACAAAAGTTTAACATTGATTCAGTGCTATTAACTAAAGCACAGACCTTATTACCACTTCCCTGTGAATGTTCTTTTTCTGCTACTATTCAATCTGTAATCTTATTTTGCATTTAGTTGTTTTTTCTTTAGTCTATTCCAATGTGGGACACCTGCTCAAACTTACATTTTTAAGAGTATTGACTAGTTATTTTTTTTCTCTTAATTTGGATTTGTTTGATGTTTTCTCATGAAGAAATTGGAGAAATATTTTTTTGGCATGGGTACCACATTTTTGGGATGAGGACCATATATATCTCAGTGAATCATATTAGGAAGAACTTGGTGTTAATATGGTTAACCTATTATTAATGATGTTTAACTTGGTCACATAATTAAGGAAGTGAATGTCAGGTTTATCTGTGTAAAATTATTTTTCCCTTTGCATATGCTGGTTTTTATCATATTTTTTACCCACTGATTGTAGTATCCACTGATGACAGTTATTACCCTTTAGAATTATTTCAGTGGGTCAAATAGTGATTTTTTTCTTCTGTCTTTCCTTCTACACTTGATGCTTAGAATTCTCTGTAAGGATAGCTTTCCTTTTTTGTTCCATTTATTTATTTATTTATTTATTTATTTATTTTTAAAGAGAGAGAGAGGTAGAGAGAATTTTTTTTAATATTTATTTTTTAGTTATCGGCGGGCACAACATCTTTGTTTGTATGTGGTGCTGAGGATCGAACCTGGGCCGCACGCACACCAGGCGAGTGGGCTACCGCTTGAGCCACATCCCCAGCCCCTGTTCCACTTATTATTTAAGTATTTATAACTGAAGTTTTGGGGGAGGGGGCACCAGGAATTGAACCCAGGGTCACTCGACCACTGAGCCACATCCCTATCCCTATTTTGTATTTTATTTAGATGCAGGGTCTCACTGAGTTGCTTACTTTTGTTGATGATGCCGGCTTATTGTTGTTGATGCTGGCTTTGAACTCTTGGTCCTCCTGCGTCAGCCTCCTGAGCTGCTGGGATTATAGGAGTGTGCCACTGCGCCTGGCTATAACTGCAATTTCTAAGTCTCCCATCATAAAAACATATATCAATGTATTTAGATAAATTTATATTGATAGGCATTGAGATTATTACCCAATTTTTCAGTGCTCTTGAACACTATACTGAACATATCTCTTTGGGCACTTGCCCAATATTTCCTTAGGAGAAACTGTCCTAAGAACTGTCGTCTTAGAATCAAAAGGCATATACCTAAAAGATACATATTGCCCTGTAGAAAAGCTGATAACAAATGTCACACAGTCAAGCAGAATATGAGAATGACTGCCCATTTCCCCACTCTACGGACATTTCTAATCAGCTTCTGATATGTTCTGCCCCGTTCCCCAAAACATAACAAATGTAAATGAAATAGTTTTTAGAGTGTGTGGAAGTTACAAAGAGGTAGAAGGAAATGTATAGTTTAATATAAAACCTTCTCCTAAACTAGGGGCACTGGCACACCCCTATAATCCCCGTAATTCTGGAGGCTGAGGCAGGAGGATTGTAAATTTAAGGTCAGCCTTAGCAATTTAGCAAAAACCTAAGCAACTTAGGAAGACCCTGTCTCAAAAAATAAAAAGGGCAGGGGTTGTGGCCCAATGGTAGAGTATTTGCCTAGCATGTCTGAGGCACTGGGTTTGATCATCAATACCACATAAAAATAAATAAACTAGAGATATTATGTCCGTCTAAACTAAATTTTTTTTTTTTTTTTTTTTTTTTTTAGTTTTCAGCGGACACAACATCTTTGTTTGTATGTGGTGCTGAGGATCGAACCCGGGTCGCACACATGCCAGGCGAGCGCGCTACCGCTTGAGCCACATCCCCAGCCCCTAAACTAAAAATTTTAAAATAAGTAAATAAATAAAAAGGGCTGGGAATGTGGCTAAGTGGTTGAGCACCCCTGGATTCAGTCCCCAGTAACAAGCAAAAACTTTCTCCTAACGAGTGTTGCCCCACAATGGAAAGGGATGCTGTGTATGGAAGAGAGTTCCTCATTCTCAGAAATGTTCAACTAAAAATTTGCAAACGCTTTCTGGGGATTAGATGAAAGGGATTAGATAAACTCTTAGGCCCTTCTTGGTCCCGGACATATCTAACATTTCAGTTTATGATCATCTGCTGTCTGTGAAGTCTGAGTGAACGTGGATGTCTTGCTTTTCAGTGGTCGAAGGCCTCTCACTGTTAGACTTGGGAGTATCTCCGTATTCTGGAGCAATATTTCATGAAGTAAGTGTTCTTGTTTTCTTTTCGGGGTACTAAGAGTGGTTTACCGTCATAGATACCAAAGCCTAACCTTTGTTTTGTACAAACATTTAAAAGGATCTATTTTTGAAAATCCTATTTAGAAACAACCCTTTTTTAGATGTCCTCTGGATAAAAAGGTAGTTTCATAGTTACTGTTGAAATGATCCAGATTAAGATTGTAACTTGGAGAAACAGGTGAGATTTCTGTAGAAGTGACTTTTAAATGGCAAATAAATTGTAACCATGGATAGTTGGTGTGCTGAGTAGCATGTAATTGGTTCTTTGAAACATGCTTTTCCATGAAAACTTAACATCAATGTTAGTTTCTTAAAAAGCCCACTAAAGCTTATTTAACCCATAAAATTAGTTTTTAAGATTAGTAAAAACAGTGGGCTGGGGTTGTGGCTCAGTGGTAGAGTGCTTATCTCATATGTGAGGGGCACTGTGGTCAATCCTCATCACCACATAAATAAATAAAATACAAGTATTGTGTCCATTTACAACCAAAAAAAAAAAAAGTCCTTAAAAAAAAAAAGATTAGTAAAAACACTCTTAATTAGGTCACCATAATCTCTTGTTTGGGTTACTCCAATAGCTTCCTGACAAGTCTTTCTCAGTTCAGTCTTGCTCATTTCTTCTTCTTTTTTTTTTGGCACAGTACTGGGTATTGGACTGAGTGCCTCTCTCCACTAAACTGAATTCCTAGCCCCTTTTTTACTTTTTTGTTTTGAGACAGGGTCTTGGTAAGTTTCTGAGATTTGCCTCAAACTTGTCAATCCTCCTGCCTCAGCCTGTTGGAGTAGCTTGAGATTATAGGCATGTACCACTGAGCCCAGCTTCATTTACTTTTCTTTTTCTTTTTTTTTTTTAGTTGTAAATGGACATAATACATTTATTTTATTTGGTGCTGAGAATCAAACTCAGTACCTTACACATGCTAGGCAAGCGCTCAGCCATTGAGCTATACAACCTTAGCCCCTTCACTTACTCTTTTTTTATTATTATTTTTTTTAGTTGTATATGGACACAATATCTATATTTTTATTTTTTACGTGGTGCTGAGGATTGAACCCAGTGTTTCACACATGCGAGGCAAGCACTTTGCCACTGAGCTACAGCCCCAGCCCCTACTCTCTCTTTTTTTTTTAATATTTTTTAGTTGTAAATGGATCTTTATTTATTTATTTATTTATTTATTTATATGCGGTGCTAAGGATTGAACCCAGGGCCTCACACATGCCAGGCAAGTGCTTTACCACTGAGCCACAACTCCAGCCTCTCATTTACTCTTTATTGTGCTTTCAGGGCCATTTTTCTAAAATGTAAATCTGATTTTGTCACTGTGTTACTCAGCTCCTTTAAATCCTTAACCATTGACCTCAGGATAAAATCCAAATACCTTCAAGGAGCATACAAAACCCTGTAGACCCTCCTTACTACATTAACCACATTTTTTTTCCAATATTTTTTCTATTTTTTTTGTCCATTTATTTTTTTCTTAATTTTTTTTATAGTTATAGATGGACAGAATGCCTTTATTTTATTTTTTAATTTTTATGTGGTGCTGAGGATCAAAACCAATGTCTCATGCATGCTAGGCAAGTGCTTTGCCACTGAGTTATAGCCCCAGCCCTGTCCATTTTTTTTAATTATTATTATTATTTTATTATTGTTCAAAACATTACAAAGCTCTTGACATATCATATTTCATACATTTGATTCACGCAGATTATGAACTCTCATTTTTACCCCGTATACAAATTGCAGATTCACATCAGTTACACATCCACTTTTTTACATACCATTTATTTTTAATTGGGATATTATAGTTACAAATAATGGTGGCATCGGTTGTTATATATTTGTACATGCACACAATATAATAATATATTTTGGCCAGTATCATTCCCCAGTATTTCCTATTCTATTCTTTTTTATATATATATATATATATATATATATATATATATATATATATATATATATATATATATATATATATAATTTTTTTTTTTAAGTTGTAGCTGGACACAATACTTTTATTTTTATTTATTTATTTTTATGTGGTGCTGAGGATCGAACCCGGTGCCTCACACATGCTAGGCAAGCACTGCATCACTGAGCCACACTCCAGCCCCAATTCTATTCTTTTTTTTTTTAAATAAAAAATATTTATTTTTTAGTTGTAGTTGGACACAATACCTTTATTTTAATGTGGTGCTGAGGATCGAGCCTAGGTGAGCGTTGTGCTCTACCGCTGAGCCACAACGCCAGCCTTACTATTCTATTCTTTAGCAATCATTTCTTTTTTTTTTTTTTTTTCTTTTTTCTTCTGATACCAGGTATTGAACCTGGAGCATTTAACCACTGAGCCACATCTCCAGCCCTGTTTTAGAATTACAGGCATGCACCACTGGGCCTGACTTCCCTGAGATTAATTCTAACATATATATGTTACAGAATATGATACTGTATCATATTCTCTGTTACTTGATGGTCTTTGTTCATGCTGTTGTCTCTCTATAAAGGGCCACTCTTCCCTTTTGGGGGAGTTGGCTCTACTATTCAGATATTAGCTTAGGCTTTAATGCCTCCAAAAGTCATCCTTCATCACCTTAGACCAGGCCTTGGGTTCAATTGCCTAAAACACACGCGCGCGCACACACACACACACACAAATACACCCATGCACACACACATGCACACACACATATATTTATGTGAAGAAAGCTTCCAAACATTTTGAAATTGAACATTGTACTTTTTTTGTGTGTGTGTGTGCTGGAAATTGAACCCAGGGTGTCACACATGCTAAGCATGTGCTCTACAACTGGCCTGCATCTCCAGTCTATACATTTTAAAGTAGTCTCAAAGAAGAAATGTCAGTGGAAATTAGATTATATTTTCAACTGAATAATATTGAAAAGCAAACAGCCTATCAAAAGTTGTGGACTGAGGCTATATAGCTTAGTGGCAGAGTGCTTGCCTGGCATGTGTGAGGCACTGGGTTTGATCCTTAGTACCACATAAAAATAAATAAAATAAAAGCATCCTGTTCATCTACAACTACAAAAAATAATAAAAAAAACTTGTGTGATACAGCTAAAGCCATAATCAGAAGAAAATTTATTGCCTTAAATAATAAAAACTAAAATATTATGAACAACTTTATGTCAATGAGATGAAAATATAGATGAAATGGACAGATCCTTAGAAAAACACAATTTATACTGACATAGTAAATTGGAATATTGTTTTATCTGTGAAGGAAATTAAATCTGTAACTTAAATTTCTTAAAGAACACTTGGGCAAAAATGAGTGGATTTTTTTCTCAATTTTTATGGAGGAAATAACATTTTAACACGAACTTCTCAGAGAATAGGAGGAGGAAAAGATTTCCCAGTTAATTTTGTAAGTTTAGTAATCTTGGTCCTCTAGAGTTCCCCTTGGCTGTTAGATGTGTCTTAGAACACGATTTTCATGATAACCGTAGTGTGTTATCAGTTTCTAAACAGATATTACATACTTATTTATTTTTTGAGACAGGGTTACATTACATTGCCCAGGCTGGCCTTGAAGCCCTGTGCCAGGCAGTCCTCCTGACTCAGTTTCTGTGTACTTGGGACTATAGTTGCATACCATCATGCCAAGCTAAACAGATATTTAACACATCAAAATTTTTTATTCTCTTTTGTGAAGTCAAAAAATAGTTCCAGTGGTACGAAAGGTTCAGGGTACTAAATTATTTGCTCTTATATGTACATCAGCCAATTATAATAGTACAATATTCCAAGAAGGAAACAGATAAACAGATTTTTGCTGAAGAAGTTTTTCCCCCAACTCAGGAAACTGTTATTTCATAGTGAGATTTAACTTAATTTTTTATTTGTATGTTTGTTTTTCTCCTGCAGACTCCATTAATAATATACCTCTTTCATTTCCTAATTGACTATGCTGAATTGGTATTTATGGTAAGTAGTCTTTCAGATAAATTCTATCAATCATTTATCTAATTTTGCAGTCTGTTTTTGTTTTGGTACGGGGGATTGAACCAGGGGCACTTGACCACTGAGCCATATTCCCAGCCCTGTTTTGTATTTTATTTAGTATTTTGTTTAGACTGGCTTAGAATTTGTGATCTTCCTGCTGGGATTACAGGCATGTGCCACCATGCCTGGCACAGTTTGTTATTTTTAAGGAAAAAATCTGCCTTACAAGCTTGGGAGTTTCTCAGAAATAAAAGTAAAATTTTATATTTTTAATTTGAAATCATTGAAGTGTGGCAGAATTATGGAAGTGTGAGAAGCAATCTCTGACTTCTGACTTGCTCCAATTCGTTATTCTTCTTTAGAGCTTGGTTTCTAGATTATGCAGTCTTGAATTTTCTAGCTACAAGATTCTGTGATTGGCTTTAATTGTTCCAGTATGGGGGAAATCCTAAGTGTCCTGACTGTTCTGCCAAGAGATTCTGTGAAGAGGACATAGGCCTTGATGGGACTTTTAGGAGGCAAGAATCTTGAATACTGAAATGACAGGACTGTGGTTGTTTTTTGTTTTTAAATATTTTTTAGTTGTAGATGGACATAATACCTTTATTTTATGTATTTATTATTTATGTGGTACCAAGAATCAAACCCAGTGCCTCACATGTGCTAGGCAGGTGCTCTACCACTGAGCCACAACCCTGGCCCAGGACTATGTTTTGAGAGCATAGCAGTTTGAAACATTTGTCTAGTTTAGGGTTGAAAAATCTGGGTCAACAAATTCCTCTGGAGCTGGGGGTGTGTTTCAGTGGTAGAGCAAGCCTGGCATGGGTGAGGCCCTGGGTTTGATTCCCAGTACTAAGGAAAAAAAAAAAAAAGGAAATAATACATAGGAAGTCTACTGAGGTCTTTTTTTTTGTGTGTGTGTGTGTGTGTGTGTGTTGCTGGGGATTGAACCCATGGCCTTCTGCATGCCAGCCAGGTAATCTATCAACTGAGCTAAATCCCCAGCCCTACTGAGGTCTTCTTTAATAATTATATTGGTTCCTATTTATTGAGGACTTTTATTATGTGCTAGGCACTTACATACATGAGGCTTGCAAAGCAGTGGGTATTGTTCCAATTTTGTAGAAAACTTAAGTAACTTGTACTTTTAGAGCAGACACAGTGATTCACAAGACTTAAGTGGGCCTAGATGGGTTCTAATCTTCAGGGTTTTCCAGTTAGATCTCCCTGACTGGGTCTTACCTTTTAGTAATCAGAATGAGGGTTGACATTCTGCCTGACTGATCCACCAGAACTCTAGGGCCTGGCAGTATTCCAGTATCCCTGCATAACTGAGTTTTATATTTCCTTTTATTCTTCTTTCTTGACAGATAACTGATGCACTCACTGCTGTTGCCCTGTATTTTGCAATCCAGGACTTCAATAAAGTTGTGGTAAGTAATTAGCAGATAGGAAAAACTGGTGGAATTTGGTAACCTTCTGGTCTTTGTTATTACAAAGATTCAAAGGTCCTATACTTAAGCATCTAGCTGCTTTATAAACTAAGAAGTGGAAGTGAAGCTTCTGGTTGGTTCAGCTGTACTTGGAACGACAAACCCAAATCTATGAAAGTGTTTTACTAATACATCCAGAAAGTTCAGTCTTAATCTATGTAGCTTGTTATTATCCACACACCTGTGCAAATTGAGATTTTTTAGAACAGAGTTTTGCATGACAGTTATATTAGTGAGGCCCCTAAAAAATATTCCATTCTTTTTCACCAGTTTTTCTTTTCAAAGGAAAGTGAATTCTGCTTTTAACTCACTGTTAGGACTACTGAGGTAAAATTGGATTCTAGGATTCTATTTTATTTTTTGTGGTGCTGAGAATAGAACCTGGGGCCTTGAGCATGCTAGGCAAGTGCTTTACCACTGAATCATACCACCAGCCCCCAAAGAGTAGACTTTTTTGTACTGGAGATTGAACCCAAGGGTGCTTAACCACTGAGCTTCATCCCAAGCCCTTTTTTTAAAAATTTTGAGACAAGGTCTCACTAAATTGCTTGGGGTCTTGCTTAGTTGCTGAGGCTGGTTGCAAACTTGCCATCCTCCTGCCTCAGCCTCCTGAGCCACTGGGATTATAGGTATGTGTCATACCAAGCCCCAAAGAGTAATCTTAATCAGAAAATTTAGCATGTATTAAGTGCCTCTTAAAAGTATTTTTTTTTAATATTTATTTTTTTAGGTGTAGATGGACACAACACAATGCCTTTATTTTTATGTGGTGCTGAGGATCGAACCCGGGTCCCGCCTGTGCCCGGTGAGCGCTCTAAAGCTGAGCCACAATCCCAGCCCCTATTAAAAGTATTGATGTAAACTTTAGTTTTAATCCTTATTTAATAGCCAGGAGGAATTGCATAGTAGAGACATTTTCCTTTTTCCTGGGTTCTGAGAGAGTTAACAGGTTAATCATGTATACTATCCATGTAATTACATATTTTTAAAAAGTTGGCTATAGCCTTTCTTGATTGGCTGGGAGCCATTGAGAGGATTTAGGCTGGGGTGAGATAAGGCTGCATTTCATTGGCATTGCCTGCTTGTGGTTCATTTTCACTTCTGTTAACAAGTAGTAGAACCAGAAATAGCAATTTGCCTTTCTGTGGCAATGGTCATCAGTAACAGGAAGCTGATAAATTCTAGAATTTTAGACCTCAGATTTTTAAAATATCTAGACCGAGGGTTTTTAATTTGGAGTCCATTTATAGGCTTAATAGGCCTATAAAATGCTTGAAATAGTATGAAAAATTGTATGTGTATGTGCATGTCTGATCTTTTCCGAGAGTCTGTGGCAGTTAATTGTTGCTCAGAGTTTTTGACTTCTGCTAAAGGATTAAGAACTACATTTTAGAGACTTAGTATCACTAAGGCTAATAGAGCATAACTTAAAAATTCTATAGGCTGAGCTGAAATGTGCTAACAGAATTCTCTTGAGGGTTACAGATGAAATAGCTGGGCATGAAGTTCATAAGCTGAGAAATTCAGAGATAAATTAGCACTGGCTATTTTTTTTCTCCAAGATAGGTTATATATGTACACTCCAGTCTTTATTTGAGGTTAAAAAAATGCTAAAGTCAAGTGGCATGTTATCTGTAGCTTACTTTCAAATGGTTTGATAAGAAAAAAAATTATGCCTGTGTGTATGTGTGGAGATAAAAGAAATATGGCGAAATGTTAAGCAACTGGTAGATCTAGGTTTATTATTTGTTATTATGTTTATTATTTGATACTGGGGATTAAACTCAGGGGAGTTTTTCCACTGAGCTACATCCCCAGCTCTTTTTTAACTTTTTATTTTGAGATAGGACCTTGCTAAGTTGCTGAGTCTGGCCTTGAACTTGCAATCATCCTGCCTTAGCTTCTGGAGTCATGGGGGTTACAGTCATGCACCACCATACTCAGTGGTAGCTTTCATTTAAAAGTACAATCAGCCAGATCGTTTGTTGTTGTTGTTGTTACTAGGGATTGAACCCAGGGCGCTTAACTACTGAGCCACATCTCCAGCCTGCACCCCACCCTTCCTTGTTTTTGGAGACAGGACAGGAACTCACCAAGTTGCTTAGGGCCTCAATAAATTGCTGAGGCTGGCTTGGAACTTGTGATCCTCCTGCCTCATCCTCCTGATCCACTTGGATTATAGGCGTATGCCATGCACCCAGCCAAATCTTTTCAACCAAATGTAAAACTGAAATGTGTTTTAATGAAACTTGATTAGAGATGGTAGTGTCATATGTTTATTCCTTGTTTTTCTCCCCTGTTCAACTATCATAAGAATACTACCTATTCCAATTAAAATAGGGCTTGGTGTGTGTGTTTGTGTATTTTGTGGAGTTGGGAATAGAACCCAAAGACTTATACATACTAGGCAAGCATTCTACCACTGTGAGCTATACCTCCAGCCTTCAAAACAGTTTTAATGGGGCAGGGGGAGCTTTATGGAGAAAAATAAAGTATGTTTCAGTTAGTTCCTAACAACCTGACTTCAGGTTGAGAACCTTTCATTTTAGAGTGCCAATTTTAATTACTTTGTTGTATCTCAGCTTATGTAGAGACCTAGAGTTTTTTTTTCTTTTCTTTCCATAATTTAAAAGAAAGAAAAGCAAATGAGTAATTGTCAGTATCTGTATTTTGATGCACAAAGATGTACTACTGTCATCGAGACTGAATTAAAATTTAGATTTTTTTTCCTTCATTCTGCGGCAAACAAACAAACAAACAAACAAAGGTATTATGTCCAACTACAATTACAGGAGAGATTAAAAGTAATCTGCAGGGTGGTAACCTGGGTGTGTTACCTTTGTGGTCATTAATCAGTTTGTATGCAGCTTTCCATTATCTATATATTTTTTGTGTGGTGGAGGATCAAACCCAGGGCCTCGTGCTGAGCCGTAACCCCAGCCCCTATAATTGTTTTCAGTCTCATCATTGTCAACTCTGCTGAATTGTTATAGAAATATTTGTCTTTGATTTTAAATTATACTCCCTCATTTATTTTTATATTTCTGATTTTCTTAGGGTTATATGTGCATGTATGTGTATATAATTATAAATTTCCTTAGATTCTAGCCACTTTCCTTTCTCCAGCTGAATGCAATGGAGATTTTTAAAAAAGGTGTTTTGCCTATGCTTGGGAGTCTGATAATTGGACCTCTGGGGCCAGCTATAATGGTGACCGTGGTTATGAGACTGAGGAAGAAAGTAAAGAGGGAGTGGACAACATAGGAACTATTCATCCCTCCTGGAGACTCGCATTTCAGAAGATTTTTCTGCTTTAAAGTACTGTCCTTGAGAAGATTGCATTTACAAGTCAGTCCTGCTGGCCCACCATCCCCGTTGCCCAAGGATCTACACATTCTTGGTAACTTCCATCTCTCAGTGCAGCCATGCTGGCTGGCTTCCAACCTGGGAATGGGTCTGCAGTCCCACTTGCCTCTCTGTCTGCCCCTAAATGAACTCCTATTCCTGTTCCTTCTTAATAGTTGCTTTTGTTGATCTCATCCTCTCCATGTTGTCTTCTTGCAGCAGAATGCTAGAGCTCTTAGTGGGCCTCCTTCCTTCTACACTTTTGCAGCTGTCCTCACTAAGTGCTTGGATTGCTGAGCCAACCCCCTTCTCTGATAAAAGCATATTAGTTTAAATTTTGTCCTTTTAATTAAACAACCCCAGCTGTGAATAGCACCATAAATATTATTGATGATTATCCCCACTATTTAACTTGAACTCTTGCCATAGTGAGAACAGGGAGATGATCAAAGGGATTTTTTTTGCAGGTTTTCCAACTAAGCCTTTACCTAAACCTGGGCAAGAAATATGGGGCTACCTGTATTCCTGAGATATTCTCTTGATTTTCTTTGGAATTGAAATATTTTCTTCTAAATTTTTAAAAGATTTTTAAAAAATTCTGACACATGGGGCTGGAGTTGTGGCTCAGGGGCAGAGTGCTTGCCCCTCACATGTGAGGCACTGGGTTTGATCCTCAGCACTGCATAAAAATAAATATACAAAATAAAGATATTGTGCGCATGTGTAACTAATATATATATAATATATATGTCACACACACACACATATATTCTGACACATACTTGTGAACCTATTTTCAGCTTGAAGAAAAATTATGCCTGCAGTTAGTTACCTTTCCTATCTTCATCTTCTTATTTTCCCCTTTGACATAGCATGCCCAGTAATCATTGACAACCTTGTGGTTGTCATTCCTGCACACAGCCTTAACTTTTACAACTTTTATAAACATCCCTGAATAATGTATGGTCTTATTTTACATAGTTTTAACTTTATGTAATTGGTACTATGTACTATATAGTCTATTGTGATATGCTTATTTCATCATTAAATCTTTAACCATTCTCACACAGATAGTTAAGTGCTTGCTCTTCTGAAATACTCTAATAGGTTTCAGCATTAGTTTTACTGTTTAATGATTCTCTGATCATTAAATCATCAGGGCTACCCATCTGTGGTTCAGAGATTTTTTTAATCTATATTCTGACCTGTGTTTACTTATAAGGTTGCCTGTTGTTTTTTCATTCTGGAACACACCCATGAACTTGTTGTGACACGTCAGGAAGGCAAGAGCTTTCCACCCCCATCCCATCTTAACTCACTAGCTGCCCAGCCACATCCAGCTCTCCTCTTTCTCTTCATTGTGACCTTTTCACACCTCCTCTATGGAAGTTAAAAAAAAAATGAAATAGGAGAATGAGGAAGAAAACATAAGATACTGAGACATTTGGGATCATTCCACCTGGCTTAAACATAACTGCTTTGCTGATAAAATTTTTTTTTGAGTTTTTACACCACTGATGATAACTCTTCAAAATGGCTAAAAACTGGTTTTCCATTCATTCATTCATTCAGCCATTCAACAGATCTTTATTGTTCTCCCCCTGTGCCAGCTCGTAGGCATATATGGTGATAAAATAACATGGTCCCTACCCTCATGGAACTTATACTCTAGGGAGGGAGCCAGCATTAGTCAGTTACATAAATAAATGAAATAGTTATAACTTTGAAGAATGCTGTGAAAGAATGTGTACCATAGGGTTTTTTGGTTTTTTTTTTTCTTTTCTCTGAGGAACTGATGATTTAACTGGCCTCTAAAGGCTGTGTGGGAGTTATGTAGGGAAAGAGAAGAGGTCCAATGCAAAGACTTAAGGGCAGGAGAAGTGGTGACATGTTCATGGTGCTAGGAAGTAGGGAGAATGTGTATGAAATTAGCCTGGAGAGTGGGTCCAGACCAGGCAGTGTCCTATAGGCCATGGCAAGGACTTCTTGTCTTCATCCTAAAAGCAGTGGGAAGTCATTTGTTTCATGTGTTTTGTCTTTTTTTTCCCCCCCCTAGTTTAAAAAGCAGAAACTCCTCTTAGAACTGGACCAGTATGCCCCAGATGTGGCTGAACTCATCCGAACCCCTATGGAAATGCGTTATATCCCTCTGAAAGTGGCCCTGTTGTAAGTATTCCCTGATAAATCAGGGCTCAGTGCCAGTGAATGTGAGGAAAATCTGATGAGACTTTCCCATGTTGTTTGTTGTATTTTTGGAGATTTGCAGTCTTAGTCATCAAGTATTTGCTTTAGTTCTATTGCACAACTGGGGTTCTGGCCAGCAAAAGAGACAGAGCCATTTTGTCTTTGTTGGGACAAAGACTCACACAGGGACATACACAATCAAACCCTTCACAAATGCTTTCTGATTTGGTGCTGATCTGGGCTCTAGCTTACTTGTGACCAGTGTTTCTTAAAGCGGGGGAAAAAGTTCTTTAATTGTGATGTATGAGTTGAATAAAATTCTGGTCTTTATGTGGTTATTGTTTCAAGCAGCTCCTATGTATAATTTTGTCCCCCATTTGTGGTTCAGAAAACTGAAGTAAAATGTCAAGTAAACCTTGTGCTCTACATGTGTAATATGAAATGAATTCATTCTGCCATCATGTATAACGAATTAGAATAAATAAATAATTTTTAAAAATGTCCATCCCAGTTGTGTCACTAGTGTGGAGGAGTGGAACTTATTGAGAGGCTTTATGAAAGAATTTTCTAGGAGTATTCAGTGCTGCCAGTAAGTTTAATTCTTTCATCTATTCTTATTTTCCTGAAATAGGCAAATGTGAATTATCATTCAGTCAACTAATAGTTGTCTTTTTTGGGGGGTACTTGTGATTAAACTTAAGGGTGCTTTACCACTGAGCTATATCCCCAGCCCTTTTAATTTGTTATTTGGAGTCAGGATCTTGCTAAGTTGCTGAGGCTGTCCTAGAACTTGTGATCTTCCTGCCTCAGTCTCCCAAGTCACAGTGGTGACACTATGTGCCACTACACCTGGCAACTAATAGTCATTGAATATCAATAATTGCTAGTTTCTAGGAATACACAGTAAACAAAACAGACAAGTTTCTTCATGGAAAAATCATGCCCTTAGAACTCTTCAGAATTAGAAGGGAACTTATGAGGAGATTTTACTCAACCCTCTGCTCTGTGTGAATTTCCTGTTTCATATAGGTGTCTTGATAGCTCCTTCTTGAACATCACCTGCTATTCAGAAATGACTTGATTTTCCTCCCACTGAACAATTTTGGAGTATTCAGGTCACATCTCTATATTTGAGAAATATTGTTGGGAACTCCTTTAGTAGAACCAGAGATTTAGCAACATTATGAGTCCTTATAGACTCTTGTCTCCTTGGGGTAGTTTTGTAATAGCAGCAGCCATTTGTTTAAAGGTTGTGTAACAAGCCTATCTGTAGTTGCTGGAAAAAAAAAAAAAAAACTAACAATTTCTAGGCCTTTGGCTTTAGAACTGCTAATCTTACAGTACTGGGAGGTATTGGATTTAAGGTCTTTATTTGTGAATAATAATTATAATCTCTCCCCAAGACACTGGTATGTTTCTTCCTCTCTGATAATCAGAATTATGTAACTGGCCTCCCTTTTACTTTTTCTGCCAGGAAAATCAGCCAGATTTGAAGCTGATTATTAAAATGCTTTAGAAGACCATTGGTCTTCTTTCCCTTGCTTTGTTTTCTCCTTTTATTTTTTTCCTCTGGTCTTGATCATGGCTATTTTTATTTTACTACTATTTTTGTTATCTGTTTTCATTTAGCTGCTGCAAATCCTTTGTATAAGCGGGATAGAAATATATACAAATAATGCATTATGACTGTACAAAATTTCTCAACTCACACGCATTTCAGATTAGTTTCCACAGTCCTTTCCTTCCCACCTCAGGAAAAGAATAAGTGTTTTGGCTCCCTCCCAGTGGAAGGTTAGGATGTCCTATGAAATCAGATGGCAACTGGCTTGTTGAATTCAGTGGGTACTTAATTCTCTCTTTGGAGTCTGCCTCAGTGGGAACTGCTTGACTACTAAGAAGAACGTAGTAGAAAGAACTTTGGCTTTTAAGGGCTTTGAAGCCAAAGAGACCTAATTTTGAATGTACATACTAACTTGTAAAACCTTGGACAAGTTACACATAACCACGGAATCTCACTTCCTCATTTGCAAAACGGGAGTAATGTTATTGCTTGTTTATAGGATCTCTGTAATGATTAAATATAACTGTTTTCCACATTGTACATAGCATAATTTTCTTTTTGCTTATTGACCCCTAACCTCCACTCGATTCTATTTACTTGTGAGAACACATTTCAAAGAAGTTGCCTTCCTTTTAGTGTGCTTTAAGTACACTTCTTAAACTTCCTGGCTGTGGTAGCCAGGACTCCCTGGTCCATTGACCAGGATTACTAATGCTAAATATGTGTGTTCTTCCCCAGCTATCTCTTAAATCCCTACACGATCTTGTCTTGTGTTGCCAAGTCTACCTGCGCCATCAACAACACCCTCATTGCTTTCTTCATTTTGACCACGATAAAAGGTAAGGCCCTAAAGGAGAGTATGTAAAGCTCAGTTCCTGATTTATGCAAAGCAACACTTAATATTTTTAAAAATTACGTATTTAATACAAGATTATTATAGAAAATTTATATAAACCAAGAGGAAAAAAATAATTTAGATGTCCTGAAAAGTCTACCTAAGAGGCACGCTATAAACATAGTTGTTTAAAAAAAAATTAAAAAGTTGTGGGCTAGGGATATAGCTCAGTTGGTAGAGTGCTTGCCTTGCATGCACAAAGTCCCTGGGTTTGATCCCCAGCACCAAAAAAAAAAAAAAAAAAAAGGCTTATAATGAAAATAGTAGTCTTCTGTCATTCTCCTCTCATCCCCCACCCCCCATCTTGTTGAAGCAACTGCTTTCTGATAATATTTACTTTCATATTTCTGAGTGAAAACTTATATTGCTATTTCATGTATTATAAATTTTAGACATTATTGCATTCCTGTTATAGGAAATAGTTAGTTCTATTGTACCAAAATCCCTACTTCTCTTTTGCCTGATTTTCCAACTATAGTTATATCACAGTTTTGATTAAATGAGTAGCCAGTTGCTAGAGGTGTAGTTCAGTGGTTGAGTGCCTGCTTAGCATGCACAAGGCCCTGGGTTTGATCCCCAGTGCACGTGTGAACATACACACACACACACACACACACACACACAAATCTGTAGTTAGTAACTGGTGTTTTATGATACTTTATGATACTATATATCTATGTATTTTTTTTTCACTATTGGGCAAAGTAGCAACTATGATTACTTTCTCCTTGTTATACAACCTTTTATTTTAACCTAGGATTAATGATTGTCTTTTAGTTCTTGTTCAGTTTCTTTCTTTCTTTTTTTTTTTTAACCAATCATTGTTTTTTTCCTTCTAAATCTGTCAAGTACCTACCAGTGTTTTTTTAGAACACTTAAATACATCAAGCAGTCTGTCAGTTTCATTATTTTTCTGGAGACCTCTCTCACATATCCTCCCAGTCTGGCCTGGTTATTCTCTAGTTCGGGTACAAAGCTGTCATACTGGAATTTCCCTTCATAATTCTGTGTTATATCCTTCTTTTCTGGGTTCACTTTTTCCTTTATTGTTTTGTTCCTCTGTTTTGCTGACTTGCATCCAGTAGTAGTAGTCTAAGAAAATGTGTATGAGACAGATGTTTGGAGTCATTCTGTATCTGAAAAATATATTTTTTCTAGTTTAGCACCAAATTAATAGTTGGGTAGGATAAGAATGTTAGACTGGAATAACTTTTTCTTCAGAATTTAATTTTTAAGTTTACTTTAATTTCTTTCTTTCTTTTTTTTTTTTTAACCCCTATCTAGTACTAGGGATTTAAACTAGGGCTTCACACATGCTAGGCACGTGCTGTATCACTATGCTACATCCCATCCCTTCCTTCAGAATTTTGAACACATTGCTTTACTATCTTCTAGAATCTTGATTGCTATTGGGCATTTTGATGGTATTACATATGGTCCAGTTTTTCTTTCTGAAAGATTTAGAATATTCTTTTTAACTATGGTGTTTTGAAATTTTGAGATGCTGTATCTTAATGTGAGTCTGTTTTCTTTCATTATGCCTGGGTATTTGGTTGGCCCTTTCAGTATGGAAACTAGTGTTTTTTAGTTCTATAAAGTCTTCCTGTGCTTTTTTTTTTTTTTTTTTCCAGTGGTGCCTTGAATTGAACCCAGGGCCTTGTGCATGTGAGGCAAGCACTCTACCAATTGAGCTATATCCCCAGCTGTACACTTTCTGTACACGTTCACTTCCTGTGCTGTTTTTTAAATTCTTCCCACTCTGTTTTCTCTGTCTTTTTTGTTTTGAACATCTGTGGGATGTTGGACTTTGTTGCTTGATCAAATATTCATAATTTATTTTTTCCACATTCTTTTTTCTGGGATATTTTCTTGTTTTTATCTTTCAACTCTTTTGTTGAATTTTTATTTTTGGGGGGTGGGTACTGGGGATTGAACTCAGGGGCACTCGACCACTAAGCCACATCCCTAGCCCTATTTTCTATTTTATTTAGAGACAAGATCTCACTGAGTTGTTTAGTGCCTCGTTTTTGCTGAGGCTGGCTTTGAACTTGCAATCCTCCTGCCTCAGCCTCCCGAGCTGCTGGGATTACAGGCATGCACCACTGTGCCTGGTTCTTCTGTTGAATTATTATTTTTTTCCCATTAGTCAGTTATTCATCCTTTCCACCAGCTCCTCCTGCCAGGTTATCATGGCTAAGTAAATGTGAGGCTAGGCCAGCACAGGCAAGGCTACTTCCTCAGATATCTCTTCCATGAGGGTGGGTGCCTGACCCCTCTACTCTAGGCTCAGCTGAGGGGAACTGGAGTAGGCTGAGCCCTTCTGTTGAATTTTTAATGTTATTTATTACACTTTTAAGTTTTTCTTGGTCTCTAGTTGTTTCTTTGAAACATCCTATGTTTACTTTATCATTGTAATATCTTCTTATCTCTCTGAGTATTATATATTATCTGAGTATATTTTTTAAGTTTTTGAGAATAGTTTTTCTTTCTTTCTCATGGGAGGATTTTCTCTTATGCCCAGGGATTTGGCTACTTATATTTAAGAATGAAGTAGTGACCTTTTGACTAGAGACTGTGCTTGGGCAGGGATTGTTAGATCGTTTTCACTGTATGGAGTCAGGCAGTGGGTTGACTTTGTTGTTTTATTGTTGGAGGCATCCTTTAAAGTTGTTGTCAATGGGTTTTATTTTCTCTGAAACTATCCATTTTTTCAGAGAACTCCTCCAGTTTCCTGCCTGAGGGTAGCAGAGTTGGGGTTGGGGTAGTGTAGAGGGTACATGTGACTGGCTGCTGAACCTAAGAGAGCAGAAACAAGGAGGGTGATTGATTTGAGTCTGTACACTTTCATGTAATGTTGCTTTTTTTTTTCAGCTCATACTTCTCAGTCCTTTACTGTACTGTGCGTAGTATTCCATAGACCTTCACTTTTTAAATTTCTCTATAACTGTGGCAGGTGGAATATGAAGAGGGGTGAGATATGTGAGAGTATTCACCTGGCTGCACACCTTAGTATGAGACCTATCATTTTTACTACTCAGTGCCCAAACATTAAGCATAATTTTCCCCCATTTTTTCCTTTTGTTTTATTTTTGGTGTTGCAGATTGAACCCACAGCCTTGATCCTGCTAAGCATACACTCTGAGCTACATTCCTCAGCCTTGATTTCCATCTGTGTACTTTTTTCCCACCTTTCATAATACCTGATACATTCAAGTGCTGAATGTCGTAGAAATTAAGTGGGGGTGGGACTGAGGTTGCATCTCAGTGGTAGAGCACTTGCCTCGCACATGTGAGGCCCTGGGTTCGATCTCTAACACCACATAAAAATAAATAAATAAATAAACAGGCAAACAAATAAATAAAGATTAAAAAGAATTATGTGGAGTAAATTAGCCTTATTTTAATGTGCTGCAGTTTCTTCCATATTGCTAAGTTCTTTTTCTCTCTTTCCCCTGCTTTGTATTTTCTACTGCTGTATTAAAATGTTTTTGCTATAATCTCTTCTGTTCATTGTGGTTTAATGCTAGTTTTATTCCTTTATTGTCATTCAATGAGGTTTTGGTGGGGAGAGAGGTGATCAATCTACCATTTTAAATGGAAGTCCCTCCATTATCATAATTTGGGATATATTTCCAGAATTCTGTCTCCTCCACCCCATTTTCTTCCAGACTTATAAATTTTCTATCAGTTAGCTTATGCCACAAAAATTCTATTTAATAAACCACTCCAAAAACCAAAGGCTTAAAACAGCAACAAGCATTTACTTAACTCATACCTGTAAATCAGCTGTGGATCAGCTGATCTAGGTTGGATGTTGCTAGTCAATTGGCCAGTGTCATTGGAGCCCATTCATGCATCAGTCACTGGCTGGACTTATCTAATCTAGACTGGGCTCTGCTCCATATCTCTGTCATCTTCCTGGACCAGGGGTCTAACTTAAGCATGTTCTTCTTGCAGTGATGGCAGAGGCACAATAGTGAGTAAGCCTAATCAGGCATGTGCTTTTTGTTTCTGGTTGTATCACATGCACTAATATCCCATTTACCAAAACATAAGCCGAATCCAGGGAAGATTTCTATCTTGTCCACAGTGGAAAGGCCTACAGTGTACATGGGAGGGAGAATTGGGGCCAGTAATACAGTCTGCTGTATATGATCAATAAATATCTAGTCTGTCATTTTAATGTCTGCATGCTATTCCATTGCAGTGGATAAATGTATAGAAATTCTTTAATCAATTTCATTCATGAAATACTTAGATGATTTTCTAGTTTTCAGCTATTTACATAATACTACAATTAACTTTCTAACATACAATAATTTTAATGTCTACTCTCAGTTATTTTCTTACAATAAAGTCTAGAAATAGAATTATTTTGCTACTAAATGTGTACTTTCTTTAGGATTTTTGGAATTCATCCTTAAATTTGTACTCCTATAAGAAGATTGTAGAAGTTCTTATTTCTGTTCACTGTTGCTAATTAGTTTGCCAACTCAGGAAATAGAGTCAAAGTTGTACATAGAACCTTTTACTTAAATATGTTACTTAAGAATGACTTAGGTCTTCATAAGACATTGTTTCTCCTGGATTGGTTATGGGTGGTCTTTCTATAGGTCCTTTAGTGTAACTTATCAGGTTACTTAAAATGACCAGATATTACATTACATAAATTATCTTATTCTTAAGGTTATGGTCATTATTTCAGAAACAACTCTGAAGTAGTGAAATTGCTTGGCTATCAGAGTATTCCCCATCTCCATAGTGTCAGGTCAGATACACTGTTCATCAAGGTGCTTGGCATTGTTAAAATAAGAATATAAGGTTGGGGTTGTGGCTCAGTGGTAGAGTGCTTGCTTAGTATATGTGAGGCACTGGGTTCTATCAGCACCATATAAAAATAAATCAGTAAAATAAAGGTATTGTGTCCATCTTCAACTAAAAAGAATATTTAAAAAAATAGGAATATATGCCACAGTGTGGCAGAAGGTACTGAGGATTTATGTTTGGAAATGTCATTTTTAGATTTTTGTTTGTTTGTTTGTTTTGGTGGGGGAAATTGTTGCTGGGGTTGAACCCAAGGCCTTGTGCATGCTAGGTAAGCACTCTACCAACTGAACTATATCCCCAGTTTCTTTCCCCCCACACACCTTTTTCAAAGGCAGAGGTCTCACTGTGTTGCCCAGGCTGTCCTTAATCTCCTGCCTCAGCATCCAAAGTAGCTGGTAGTGGGTATGTGCCACTATAACTGGCATTGGAAATTTCACTTCTTTTTTTTTTTTAATTTCATTTTCAACATTTTTTTTTTAGTTGTTGATAGATCTTTATTTTATTTATTTATATGTGGAGTTGAGAATCAAACCCAGTGCCTTACATATGCCAGCCAAGTGTGCTACTGCTGAGCCACAGCCCCATCCCCTTGGAAATATCACTTCTAATTTTTTTTTTTTTTTTTGGTACCAGGGGTTAAGCTAGGGGTGCTTAACTACTGAGCCACATCCCCAGCTCTTTTTATTTTTTAATTTTGAGACAGGGTCTCGCTGAGTTGCTCAGGGACTCACTCAGTTGCTGAGGCTGGCTTTGAACTTGTGATCCTACTGCCTCAGCCTCCTGATCTGCTAGGATTACAGGCATGCACTACTGCACCCATCATAAATGTCACTTTAATAGAACTGAGTGCAAAAATAAACTGAGGTGGGGCTGGGGTTGTGGTTTAGCTGTAGAGTGCTCGCCTAGCATGTGTGAGGCCCTGGGTTCGATCCTCAGCACCACATAAAACATAAATAAATAAAATAAAAAAGATATTAAAAATAATTTAAAAAAAATAAAATAAACTGAAGATATGCTCTCTGAGAGTACACATAATAGGAGTCTTACACAAAAGTGTGAAGAGTGACATTTAAAAATTTTTTTTTTTTAATTCCCTTTTGACTTGATAGAAAGGCTTTATTTTTGAGGGGAAAATATATAAATAAGTTACATGAATCTCTTTAAAAGTCACATTGTTTTCATTTCATAGAGCAATTTTTTTAATTCAAAAATTTATTTTTTAGAAGTAGTTGGACACAATACCTTAATTTTGTTTATTTATTTTTATATGTTGCTGAAGTTCGAACCCAGGGTCTTGGACGTGCTAGTCAAGCCCTCTACCCCTGAGCCACAATCCCAGCCCCCACAAAGAGCAATTTTTTTTTAAATATCTTTTTTTTGAGAGAGAGAGAGAGAATTTTTTTTTTAATATTTATTTTTCAGTTTTCGGCGGACACAACATCTTTGTTTGTATGTGGTGCTGAGGATCGAACCCGGGCCTCACGCATGCCAGGCTAGTGCGCTACCGCTTGAGCCACATCCCCAGCCAAAGAGCAATTTAAAAAAAAAAATTTATTATGTGACTCTAGATTTTGGTTGAATGAATTCATAGACATTTTTATATAATATTGTACATACAGTTTTGTTTTACTTTTTAACATTTATTTTGTATAAATAATGTTTGACATTGGATGACATGTATTTTCATTTTCTTTAAATTTAGTTTTTTTTTTCCCAAAATAAGTAGTTCAAGTACTTAGTAAAATAAAAGAAATTAAATATATCAAATGAAAAGTAATAGTCTCCTTACTGTACCTCACTTCTACCTGAGACGGTGGCTCCATTTCTCATGCACATTTGTCCTAGAGTCCCAGCTCTTTCCTTTTACTGAACATTTGTTTTCCATTGTTGGCTACTATAAATAGAGACTATCACAAACAACGTTCCTAATCTGTTAAAATATTTGAAGAGTTCTATTTTAGCTGGAACTCTGAACCACTCTGGCCTTTTGAGTTTATTAATAATTCCTACTAACAGTATATATAGTAAAACTAGTTCATTTACAAATTCTACAAATCAGATTTCTGTATTTCACATTTGTGCTTTCTCACTGGATATTTAATAAAATTAACAGAGGAATAGTTCACTATATTAAAAAGAAAACAATTGGGAAGATTCACAAGAGAAGGAATATAAAAATAACTAAAAAAAATCCTGAAAAATTTTTCAACTTCATAGAAAAGTAATAGAGAAAAGCAAATTGAAATATATATGACTTTTTTTTTTTTTCTTATGGTGCTGAGGATTGAACCCAGAGCCTCACACATGCTTAATCAAGCTCAGCCTGAACTATGCCCCTCACCTACAGGTGACTCTAAAAAAATTTTATTTTATTTTATTATTTTTTTTAATGATATACTGTAATTATTTTTTAATACCTTTATTTTTATGTATTTATTTTTATGTGGTGCTGAGGATCGAACCCAGAGCCTCACACGTGCTAGACGAGCGCTAAGCCACAATCCCAGCCCCAAAATTTTATTTTTGACCTTTGAAATTGGCAGAGATTTTAGAAGATAATTCTATCAGCTGGCAGAGGTTCTATCAAATAGGCATTCTCCCACTTGGTACATTGACTGATAAATTTGTATAACCCTCTTTGGAAGCAGTTTGGCAGTAATCTTAAAATGCTTGTACTTTTGATTTGTTATTTCTACTTTTAAGAGCCTATCCTACATTAATCCAGAAATATGTGTAAAACTTTATGGTACAAAGTCATTAGTCGACAATTATTTATGATTGAAAAAACCATAAAGTACTTCAAAGTAGAGGAATTCCTGTTTAAGTAAAATATAATTGTTTTATCCATGTAATGGGTACATAATATTAATAAATTAATTAAAATTAATTAATTAATTTTTTGGTGCTAGAGATCAATCCCAGGACCTCACACATGGTAGCCAAACACTTTACCACCAAGCCACTTCTCCAGCTCAGTGAATATTTTCAAATAATTGTAAATTGGTTGAGGCAGAGAATCACAATTTCAAGGCCAGCCTGAGCAACTTAGACCTTGTCTCAGAAGAGAATTTAGCTAGGCTGGTGGTTCATGCCTGTAATCCCAGTGACCCAGGAAGCAAAGATTGAAGGGTAGAGGCTGAGATTGTGGCTCAGTGGTAGAGTGCTTGCCTTGCGTGAGATACTGTGTTCAATCCTGGGAACCACATAAAAATAAACAAATAAAATAAATGTATTTTTAAAAAAAGATTGAAGGCTGGGGTTGTAGCTCAGCTGTAGAGTGCTCGCCTAGTATGTGTGAGGCCCTGAGTTCGATCCTCAGCACTACATAAAAATATATAAATAAAATAAAGGTATTGTAGCTAAAAGATTGAAGGATAGCAAGTTCAAAGCCTACTTAGCAACTTAGGGAGACTCTCTCAAAATAAAAAAAGATTGGTATTATAACTCAGTAGTAAAACACTCCAGGTTCAATCCCTAGTATCTTAAAAATAAACTAAGAAATAAAATTTAAAGGCTGACACAATGACACACACCTATAATCCCAGCTACTTGGGAGGCTAAGGCAGAAAGATGATAAGTTCAAGGCCAGCCTCAACAACTAAATGAAACCCTGTCTCAAAAATTAAAAGGGTTGAGGGTATAATGCAGTGGTGAAGGGCCTCAGTTTCAATCCCCAGTACCATAAAAGAAAAAAAAAAAAATTAGGACTTGGAGTGTAGTGGTAGAGTGTTTACTTAGCATGCATGAGGCTCTGGATTCAATCCCAGTATTACCAAAAAAAATTTGTGAAAATACATTTGTAGTTTAAGCAGAATACAGAGTCATATATTGTAATTAACTTCAACTATATTAAAATGATAATAAAAATACAAAATAGACCCCCAAAAGATAATAGTTGTCTTTTTTAAAAATATTTTTTTAGTTGTCAATGGACCTTTATTTAATGAATGTATTTATATGTGGTGTTGAGAATCAAATCAAAAGAGGTTCTGGGTTAGGACTTGCTTGTTAAGAAAACAGAAGGATGTACTATCAGAAGGCACACAGGTAATTAAGAACTCAGGCTGCTCTTATGTTAGACTGATCTGGTAGCTAATTGTAGCTCCATGCTAGGCGAGCACTTTACCACTGAGCCACAATCCCCAGCCCCAATACTTGTCTTTGTAAAGTAAGTTTTTAGTGGATTTTTCATTACTATTTTATTCCAAAGTTTCTTAAGTGAGCACATAATTAAAAATAAGTTAAATTTACTTGAGTGATAAGAAGATAGGAACAGTAGAAGTCCCTAGACTTCCATGAAGTAGGTGCTACACAGAAGGGAATGACCTTATTTGTTATGTCCTCTTGAATTTTACCTACTCTTCCTTGACTTACTTTGTAGTAGCCCAGGATCACCTGGGACACACAGAGAAATGAAGTCCAAGCCAAGCTCAGGCCACTGTATTATGATGTCCTTATCAGAGTGTTGGCAGGGAAACATAGGTCTGTGGGAAGGGCTGATGTTAGTTTTAGTGGAGCAGCTTGGATTTCACTTTGAAGACTGTTGCTTTGGTCAGAAAGTATTCTGCCTTTCAGTGAGCTAATTAAAATACTCCATTCCTGTGCAGAAGTCTTCATTCAGCTTTAAAAAGGAAAATACATCTTAATGGGTGCTGCTGCTTGTTCACCATTGGTGTTTTTCAACAATGAGATATTCCAGACTAGAAATTCTTAGTTTGCCACCTGAAGATCCTTTCATCTTCCCTTATTCCACCAAAAGAGGTTCTGGGTTAGGACTTGGCTTGTTAAGAAAACAGAAGGATCAGGATGTACTATCAGAAGGCAGACAGGTGATTAAGAACTCAGACTGCTCTTATGTTAGACTGATCTGATAGCTAATTGTAGCTCCACTGATTCCAAGGCTATAACACCTTGGGCAAGTCACTTTATAGTTGTGGTCCTCAGTTTCCTTATGTGTACCATGGGGATTGAAATAGCCTCTATCTACTGAGTGAATGTAAAGAATGATTCAGTCACCAGTACCACCCATCCACCCACACAAAATGAATGAGATGGTGCATGCTTTGCAAGTAGTGGCAATAGTTGGTGATATTATTGTCACTTTCTAAAGACTCTTTGAGATCTATAAAGGGTCTCAGGAAAGATAAGGAAGAAAATTAGAAGGAGAGCTTCTCTTGTTAGAGTGCAATCTTGATGATCCTGAAGCCTGTCGATCCTATCACTTCCATTTGGGATTCTTGTAGAGGAAAACCCTGCAGTGGAGTCCTAGAAGACTCAAGGACCCAAAAGAGAAGCAGCCCAAGATCAGGTTTGTCAGATTGACCGAATTTCGAAGTCTGCTTATTCTAATTACCATCTCTGTAGTCTTGTGCAGATAATGCAGCCTCAGGACTTTCCATTTGATTAAGAGATCTACTTCCTAGAGTGAGAGAAGGAGTACATGAGAAACTTGAAATGCTCAGCCTCTCTGCTTAGCAGAATCCATTCAACAAATAGTTGTTTTGTGTATTGTAATTTTTCAAAAATATTTTCAGTTATAGATGGATACAATATCTTTATTTTATTTTAATGTGGTGCTAAAGATCGAACCCAGTGCCTCACATGTGCTAGGCAAGCACTCTACCACTGAGCCACAACTCTAGCCCCTGTGTATTATAATTTTTATGGTTCAGTCAGAGATTGAAATCCAGAGGGTGGTGTAGTGATGTAGTTAAGGAATGTGAGTTCTTGCGTGAGACAATCTGGGTTCAGATCCTATTCCTGTTGTTCAGTAGCTTTGTGACCCTGGGCAAACAATTTCTGTCCTTCAGTTTCCTCATCTATAAGATGAGAATAGTAATAAGACCTAATTCCTGTAGTAATGGAAAGACTAAATGACTTAAGACATGTGAAGTGCTGACAGTTGTGGCTGGAACAGAACACCTTCATCATCAGTAGTGTGGATGGGCTTCCCTGAGAGATCCTGTTCTGTTAGAAAAGCACACTTGGCAAGGGATGTAGTACACTGGGCCCTGCCCCTGGCATCACCTCGTACTCTTGGGAAGTCTTGCTTGTTGCCTCAGACCCTGGTGCAACTTCCTTTTCTGATAGTCCTGTGGGACCTTAGCCCTTTTGATCATATTCCAGTCTGTCCCACTGCCTGCTCTGGGATGGGTCACTGGTGTTACTCAGTCTCTGATTCTCCTCTCACTCTCCTTGAAGTCCATGTCCTGAAGAGTCCCCATGGCCCTCCTTGGCTGCATTCTTGCTCTGCCCTGCAACTGTACTACCAATCCAGGCCAGATCAAGGTGCCAACTGTAGAGGTACATCGTTATCCCAGGGCTTGCTGAGGCTTGTCCTGGCCCCCATCCTAATACAGAGAGTTAGAAAACATATTAAGATCTAGATTGCGTAGATAATGACATTCCTTGATACCACAGCCAATGCACATACCCCCCTTGACTGATTTACCCTAATGTTCCTGTGGTCAGGCTAAAGGCCAAGCCTTGTTCAAAACCTACTGCCTGAACATCTGGGCTGCAGTAACAGACAATGGTAAATTGTATCATTTTTGGGTAAAACTCATAACCCTGTTGGCACAGTTCCTTCCTCACAAGGCTCCTTCTCAGGCATTATTTCGAAAGTTCTGTCTGGGCCTGTAGATAGATATTTTTGGATGATTGTGCAAACTAAGCTCTCCATGATCTGACCCCTGTCTGCTTACTGAGACTTTTTGGATGCAACTTTTTATTGAAGTATAACATTATATAGAAAATGTCCAAATCATTAGTGTAGAGGTAAATGAATTTTTACAAAATGATGAATTCCAACATTCAGATTAAGAGGCAGAATGTTACCAGCACCCACAGGATCGGATCCCCTTTTGGATCCGCTTCCAATCACTCCTCTTAGCTCTCCTTGTTTAGCCATGCTGATCTAGTTACCATTTCACCCACCCGCAGCATACCATTCTCTCTCATGCTCCTGCCCCTACACATGCTGTTTCCTTGGATGCCAGGCCTCGCCTCCTCACTGCTCAAAACTCAGGTGTCAACTTCCCCTGATGGGCTAGGTCTGCTTCCTGTACTTTCCTCCCATGTTTTGTAATTGTTTACTGGGAGATCCCTGAAGTCAGAGACTGAGTCACCAGTCTCCCTGGCACTCAGCACATGCTTGCCATAGAGCAAACTCCAGCAGTGTTTTCTTATTATACAGTTTTTCTAAAATATTTGAAGTCATATTTTACTTTTCTTTTTTATCTTCCCTGTCCCTACCTCGAGCACATGCCATTCCAACTTTCTGCCTTCCTAACCATCCTTCTTGCCTCTTCTGGCTTATCTGAAAACATATTAACTCTTTCTTTCTTAGTTGTTGTTGTTTTGAGCCAGGGACTGAACCCAGAATGAGAGAAGGAGCTACATCCCCAGCCCTTTTCATTTTTTCTTTTGAGACAGGTCTCACGAAGTTGTTGAGGCTGACCTTGAACTTGTGATCCTCGTGCCTTAGCCTCCCAAGTTACTGGGATTACAGATGTGTGCCACTATCTCCAATGAATTGTGATTTCTATCTCAGAAAAGCTGTTACAAGAAAATGAACCAAAAAAGTAAAGGTTTACCAATGTTGTGATGTTTCCTGAGGGGCTTTTTTTTTTGAGGGCACATAAGACTTTATTCAAATTTTGGTATATGAACGCAAACAAAGAGAATGACTTCAGGAGAAAAGGAAACTACATAAGAACAAACAAGAGGGCTGGGGATGTGGCTCAAGCGGTAGCACGCTCGCCTGGCATGCGTGCGGCCCGGGTTCGATCCTCAGCACCACATACAAAGATGTTGTGTCTGCCGAGAACTAAAATAAATAAATAAATAAATATTTAAAAAAAAAAAAAAAGAACAAACAAGATGCAGGCTGGAGGCATAGCTTGGTGTTAGGTTCAATTTTTTTTTTAAACATGCAAAATGTATTAACACAGACATACACATTCTGCCTCTTAATTTTATGTCAGCATAACTATAAATCTGATTTTGAATGTGTTTGCAAAAGCCATATTGCCATTTCTGCATAAATATTGACCTAGATATGCAAAATAATAATAATAATACAGAGCTTTGTGATTAATCTCTAGATGCCTTTCATTTTGTTTAGAAAATAAGATATAATGGCATGGCATGATAATTAATATAAAGCAATCAATGTTGAGTGGAGTCTAACACATTTTTGTTGTAGAGGGTTCAATACAGTGTCTAGAACCCACTAAGTGAGCAATAAATGTTAGTTGTAGTGACTGTTACCACCTTTGCTTGGGCTCATAAAGGAAGAGTCATTTCAAGTGACCATTGAAAGATGGGTTTCTGATAGAAGGAGGACAGGGAAGGACAGCTCAGCAGAGCTCTAAACCCTTCTAGAAAGATCCTTCTGGTTGGGGCTGGGATTGTGGCTCAAGGGGTAGAGCGCTTGCCTAGCATGCGTGAGGCACTGGGTTCGACCCTCAGCACCACATAAAAATAAAATAAAGGTATTGTGTCCATCTACAACAAAAAATAAATATTTAGGAAAAAATGACTGACCACAAGTTTATCTCTAATTCACACATTGATTTAAAAAAAAAAAGGATCCTTCTGGTGCTTCCTCCTTTTTCTTCCATCTTTCTACTTTCTATCTACCAGGATTGTTTCTAGCTGTCATGTTTCCTTGGTTTGAAGGATTTAATGCTCAAAGTTTTTTCATTCCCTTTTCTATGAAGTTATCAGATTCATAACCCTCTTTCTCCCAAGGTGGCTTTTAGATGTTTCAAATATATAGACCACTTTGGTGGGCAAAAGCGCCTTTTGTTTGTCCCTAGAGTGAGTTGGGAAAGGGATAAAACTCCTTGGACTGAATAGCTTGTTTTTATGAAACATCATTGAAGAAGATGTCTGTTATTTTCAGTGAACAGTAGGCCCTTTATTTATATGTGGTGCTGAGAATCGAACCCAGTGTCTCACACAAGCCAGGCAAGTGCGCTACCGCTGAGCTACAGCCCCAGCCCTGGATATTGTCATTTTTATGAAACATCATCATTATAAGACACCAACCTTGAACCATCAGTTATAACAAATGATTTCTGGGCTGCTTTGAAATCCCCCTTGTAAACTCAAACTCTCTAGCCTTGATTTTTGTGTGCCCTGATGTCTTAAACCATTTGAAAGGGAAAAGCTGATTTTTGATTTTTTTTTTTTTTTAAAGAGAAATCAGTTGTTTTCCTAGACAAAAACAAAGCAGTTCATTTTAGAAAGTTTTAAAGTATTTAGAGAAGCAAAGAAAGGAAAATCATTTATAATTTCACCACCATCCAGAGTTAATTATTTTGAACTTCAAGGTCTATTTTTTTTTTTTAAGGAACACAGAATTTACCTCTTTTAGAACCTTCACTTAATAGGAAGGTTAAATATCTTTTCATATCATTACAGATTCTTTTGTATCATATTGAATGATTTCATAGCAGTATATTTTATGTAGGAAATGGGGACATTATTAGTAAAATTTATTATATTTTAATTTAGAAAAAAGAAACTCATGATCTGAAGATAGTACATAAAGAAGGAGTGTTGTAAAGAGTGATGGGATGTTGTGAAATCTAAAGGGATAGTTTCACAGTCTGAATACCATAAGCAATCATTGCAGGCTTAATAAATTGGTACATTAAGTAGGATGTTAATAGACTCAATCTCTTTATACATCTTTGGGCTAAAGTTTTGTAGAATCATTTTGGGTCTGAAAATTTCACAAGAAATATGCTTGTGGTATCCCAGGTTGCTAAAGGTAGATGGTTTTGACTTCCTTGGTTTCCTTTTATGGGAAATCAAGCCACGAAGCTCTCACTCTGTGTGAGTTTCAAGAGCACCTTGTGCACCAGGAAGCGTGTCAGGTGATTATTTGAACAGTTATGAAAGTTTCATGTTGATAAAGACTTGCTGAGTCTAATCTTGATTGATGAAGCTGGATTATTCCATACGCTTATTTCTTTTTACAGGCAGTGCTTTCCTCAGTGCTATTTTTCTTGCCTTAGCAACATACCAGTCTCTGTATCCAATCACCTTGTTTGTCCCAGGACTCCTCTATCTCCTCCAGGTAAGCACTTGCTGGTTAGAAACCAGTGCTCAAGTGATGTTTAATACATAGCCTGGTCCCTGCTGGGAGGAAGGAAGGGAATGGATTAATAAAGGCAATGGGACTGGGGCCCCCAACTAATATCTGCTTGCTTCTACTTGAAAAGACAAAGAAACTTGACTAACTTTAAAGAAAGTAGACTAAGTGATCTTTAGTTCTGTGTTTTGTCTTTGCAAATGTGAAACTGCTTTTCATTTTACATAATTGTATTTGGGATCTATCAACCATCTTGTATTCTTCTCTCACCTAATGTACATAGATTCCTCTGAGCTCATTTCTTTTTAAGTTTTTTTCTTTCTTTCTTCTTCTTTTTTTTTTTTTTTTAATAATAGCACTCACCAGTTGTAGCTCAGTGGTAGAGCACTTGCCTAGCATGTGTGAGGCACTGGGTTCAATTCTCAGCACTGATATAAATAAATAAAATACAGGCCCATCAACAACTAAAAAAATATATATTAAAAATAGCACTTATTTTCTAAAGTTCTTTAAAAAAATTAAATGTAATGGGTACACTTGTTGCAATGACAGGAACATCCTAGGTGATCAATAAATATGATAGTAATTCAGGCACTATACTAAGCACTGCAGGCATCATCTCACTTCAGCCCCATATGGATTTTGTGGGACAGGTCATATTATTTGCAATAGGTTTGTTTGGTATTATACATATTAGGCACATGAATTAAAACAGAATGTTGGGAGGTTAAATCATTTACCTAAGGTCACATGGCTGGCAAGAAGCATGCAGGAGGTAACACCAAGATTCAAAAATCCAGAAGTGTCTTGATTTCAGAGTCTTCATTCTTAACACTCTTACTAAAGCTAATAATATGCATCCTCTTGTGCAAAAAGAACAATTGCTTGTCAGTATAGGTGACTTTGTAATATATCTTTTGGTGTATATAGTGATACATGATTAGGTTGGTCTTTCTTTTATTTGGGGGAATTTGAGATATGGTCTTCAGTAAATAGCACTGGATATTTGGGCAGGGTATAGTATAGAAATTTGGTTTTCTCTAAGTAATTTTCTTAAGTTATATTTCTCCAGATGATTCACTGGATCTAAGACTAAAAAGTTATATATTCTTATTATGCAAGATCAAATTGTTCTCCACAGAAAAAGCCAGTTGTAGTGCCACCATCAGTATCTACAAAGAAGTGAACCAGCTACCTCCCAGTCTGCCAGCACTGGCTTTTCAAGTTGGATTTATAATCGCTAGTTCAATTAGATGTGTCACCATGCAATGAATTATTTTGTTTTGATTTTCTTTCTATATTCATGTTGATCCAATCATTTTCCATATAATAATATACTATGTATATTTTCTTTATATATATATAAATATTTAGTTGTTGATGGACCTTTATTTTATTCATTTATTTATATGTGGTACTGAGAATCAAACCCAGTGCCTCACACATGCTAGGCGAGTGCTCTACCATTGAGCCACAACCCCAGTCCTTATATTTTCTTAATACTGTGCAGTTTATTCTTTAGAAAGTCTGAGCCTTAAAGAGAATGCATGCAATCAGAACTTTTATGCAACTAGATATAAAATAAATAATATAGAAAAAAGGACTAGGGGTATAGCTAAGTGGTAGAGTACTTCCCTAGCATGCATGAGGCCCTAGGTAGTATTACCAATAAACAGACCAACAAAAACACTTGGGCTGACCTAAACTTTCCAAATAATTTGTTAGTCCATTTCTAAATACTGCTTTATATAAAATGACTTTTGTTTAAAACTCAAGGAAATTTCCTCCTGAGAACAGTGGACAATAAAACTGTGTCATGAGGTTAGGCAACTCAGCTAGTCAATTTATTTAGTCTCCCTGCCCGAATATCCAGTGCTATTTATTAAGCACTCAATATCTCTGAGTCTGCAGAGATAAAGCAGGTACAGTTGCCAAGCAAGGAGTATTCCAGGAAGACTGCTGTGCTAGTAACCTATGGGGTGGTTGAGCATAGAAGACACTGAAATTGGGAAGGTTAGACCATTGTCAGAGGAAATTGAGAGGTGAGGGTCTGGATGCAGGGGATTTTTAGGTGGTGGAATCAGCTGGCAGCAGTCTGTATCTGGGAAACAGGAATAGGAAGAGTTTTGAGATGAATTTCAGGACCGCATTTGTGTAGAAATTAAAATTCCACCTCTAACTATTTTTTTATTTAAGAATGTAAAGTGGCTTGTAGGTCAGTAGGGCCTTCTGAGTCATGATAGAGTATTTGGAAAATTAATTCAGTCACTTCCAGGAAACAAACACACCTGTTTAAATATGAGAGCGAGAACAGAAGAGGAAATTATCTTTTAGAACTGAGTTCCTCCTAAACCATTAAGTGGACCCATTAGGCCTGAGTTCACAGAAATCCAAAGGCTCGAAAGAGAGAAATTAGAACTAATGAGCTCAGTGAAAGGCAGCCCTGTGACAGAATGGGATGTTCCAAGTGAGGTAAGCTCCCTGTGAATCAGTTTTTAGGCCAGTGGAAAATGGCACTTATTAGGGAGTCCTAGCAATGTTGTAAGTATCATCACAGGTGGTTGGATGATCCCAAATGTTCTTCCAACTTCCAACTTAGAATGGTTTAAATAACCACAAACCCACGATGGATCTGCTCTTGACATTCTGGTTTTCTCAGTTTCTAGAAGCCCTCTGCGGGCACACATTTCTTCCTGGAATGATTGTATAAGATACTATAGAAAAGCACAAGCTTGATGGGGATGTCTTGTTAAGATGGAAAGCAGAGTAGTCTCATACGTTAACAGGGTGATGTCAGAACTCTGAAACCAACTCAAAGAACCCTTACTGGCCAAATTTGGGATATTTTGAGCACCAAAAGAATAAAGATTATAAGGGATTATAGAACGTTGAATAAATTAAAATCCATGTGTTCATAATGAAGTTCAGAAGAGAGTTGATTAGAGAAAAAAATTGGATATACCATCATTGTTCCCAATTTCTTTTCTTTTTTTTTTTTTAAAAAAGAGAGAGAGAGAGAGAGAATTTTTTAATATTTATTTTTTAGTTTTCGGCGGACACAACATCTTTGTTTGTATGTGGTGCTGAGGATCAAACCTGGGCCGCACGCATGCCAGGCGAGCGCGCTACCGCTTGAGCCACATCCACAGCCCCCAGTTTCTTACATTGAAAATAACTGAAAGGAAAGAACTACCCAGGTACAATAGCTTATACCTATAATCCCAGCTACTCAATAAGCTGAGGCAGGAGGATTGCAAGTTCAAAGCCTGGACAACTTAGTGAGACCCACCCTCAAACTAAAATAAAAAGTGCTAGTACTGTAGCCCAGTGGTAGAGTTCTTGCCTAACATGCATGAGACCATTGGGTGGGTGGGTGGGGCTGCTGCCTTATACTGAGCTTATTAGTTTTAGCTTCCCCAGTTGAATAAAGAGACTGCTTCTAAATAGATGAAAGCCAATTTATAAATGTAGAAATGATAGAATAGCAAATCGCCAATGAAATTATTGAACCTAGCAAAGATCATCAATGGATGCTAAAATCAAGTGAATAGTTTTTAGAGAATGTATATAATTTTGAATGGTGCCAAAATTTTATCACCCCCACTTTCCACCCTCTAAATTATTTATTAATAACAAAGGAGCCGGTGTGGTTGCAATCCCAGTGGCCTGGGAGGCTGAGAGATGAGGATCACAAGTTCAAAGCCAGCTTCAGCAATTTAGCAAGGCCTTAGGCAACTTGGCAAGACCCGTCTCTAAATAAAATATTTTAAAAAGGGTCAAAGATGTTGCTCAGTGGTTAAGGCCCCTGGTTCAATCCCTGGTACCCAAAAAAAAAAAAAAAAAGGAAATCACATCTGTACAAAGGAGTGTTCTGGAAGTCTCAGGTCAAACACATGATCCTACTCAAATTGTTTACAGTGGAACAATTGAAAAAATGCATTTCTTTTTTTGTTTTGTGTTGTCTTTTGGTACTGGGGATTTAACACAGGGGTGCTTAACCACAGAGCCATGTCCTCAACCTCTATTTATTTTTTTTTTGAGACCTGTCTCACTAAGTTGCTGAGGCTGCCTTTGAACTTGCAGTCTTCCTGCCTCAGCCTCCCAAACTGCTGAGATTACAGGCATGTGCCCATGTACCTTGCTAAGATGTGCTTCTTGGTGTGATGCAATCTGTGTACATAGCATTAACTTTCAAATATTCTTACCTAAGAAGTTGACTTTAATTAAGCCTTTAGATCTGTTTACTAGTTTTTAGAAAATGAAAGAACAGAGGAATAATTTAAATGATACTATAGGGAGTAATAGAACACACCAAAATGGTCTGTAAGACAGTTGATCTGGTTCTCTTCAAATTGTCAAGGTCATGCTGGGCTTAGTGCCATAGCCCCTAATCTCAGCAACTCAGGACGCTGAGGCAGGAGGATCACAAGTTTGAGGCCGGTCTTGGCAATTTAGCAGAATCCTGTCTCAAGATAAAAATAAAAAAGAGTGGGGATGTACCTTAGTAGTAGAGCACCAGTGGGTTCTATCCCAGTGCCATTAAAAAAGAAAAGAAAACAAAAAAAAAGAAAGACAAAGTCAATGTCATGTTTCAAGTTTCAAGACTAGAGAGACACAAAAACCAAATGGAGGACTGGGGGCTGTGGCTCAGTGGTAGAATGCTCGCCTAGCATGCATGAGGCACTGGGCTTGATCTTCAGCACCACATAAAAATAAAATAATAAAATAAAGATATTGTGCCCACCTATAACTAAAAAATAAATATTAAAAAAAAAGCCAAATGGAATGAGAGGTTCTTGATTGAATTCTGGTGTGGAAAAAAGATATAGAGTTGTTTTAGGGGTTGTTAGAAAAATTTGAAGATAAATAAAAATATTAGGTGCTTTTAGAGAACTATTATTAACTTCTTGTGCTATGAAGGAGAATATCCTTATTTTTATGAGCTGCATGCACAAGTGTTTTGGGGAGAAGTATCATGATATGTACAATTTTTAGGTACTTCAGCAAAAATCAATTTGTATACTTAGAAATAACATGGCAAAGTGGTAATCTTTAATCTAGTGACATAAAGTTGATTATTTTATTTTTTTGTTTTGTTTTTTGAAACAAGGTCTCGCTAAGTTGCTCTGGGTAGCCTTGTGATCCTCCTGCTTTATCCTCCTTAGTGGCTGGGATGCACGTGTACACCATCACACAACTTGATATTATATTATTTCAGATTTTCTGCATGTTTTAAAAAATTTATGTTACGGTATAGGAAAATAGAATACAGTTTCTGACATCTCGATTAGGATATTTATTAGCTCTGTGACTCTGGAGCAGTTACTGTTTAAGTTCTTTCTCCCTTGGTTTCTTTATTTACAACGTTGGATAATAGTACTTGGGCTGGAGATATAGCTTAGTGGTAGAGCCCTTGCCTAGCATGTGTGAGGCCCTGGGTTTGATCCTCAGCACCACCAAAAAAATATATATATATATATATATTTATATATAAAAATTAATACTGCAAAGGATTAAGATATGTCTAGTATCCAGAACAGTGTCTGCTCTCAGTGGATCATAGGAGTAGTAATTAGCATTCAGATGTTCATGGAAAGGACCTGGCTACCAGTCTATAGCTACATAAGGTAATGAAGGGAAAGGATAATTATTTCTTTTCTGGAGCCAGAGGAACTGTAAATTAGTTTGTATTTCCACCTTTGACACTATAAACCTGCCTCCATTCTGCTGAGTTTCTATATACTGTAAAAGGTAGATAATGGATAAGCTAGTGAGTGTCTCATCAGTGCCAGAGTCAAAGCTATTTTTCTCTTCCCTCTTGAGGCCCAGGATCAAAGGCAGGGGTGCTGCATCTGGCTCCCTGGTGAATCACTGGTAGTTTGAGCCCATCTGTTCCCCTCCCCCAACTTTGTTCTTCCTCTGACCTTGGCTTGGAGCCTAGTTTCCAAATTAGAGAGAAGCTTACAGTGTTATGATCTGATCACATGCAGAATAAAATAGTCCTAACATGCACAGGATCTGGAGGCTACAGTGAAGGAAAAACCAAGTGCATCAAGAGGCTGAGGAAGACTAGGGGAGGTTTGCTGAGATGCTCATGGTGAAGTCCAGGAAGTTTCTAGTTCCTGCTTTCCTTTTGCTTGGGATTCCTACAGCCTTGGACCCCTGTGGTTTGTTTGAGGTTCTGTTTTCTTTCAAGGACAATAATAGACACTAGGGGAAAATACCTTGTGAGTGCTCCTTTGGTTTTTGCTTTAATCCAGTATGAGCTTTTCTTGTCTTTGAACTGAAAAAATGAATCCTGTAACTTACTTTCTGGTGCTTGGGCAGGTTTCATGATAATAGCTCAAACTAAAGGAGGCAACCCCACTCAGGTCTTTCTTGATATCTGGGTCCTTCCCCAGCCCTTCTCTGAGGCCTTATTTAGAATTTTCACACTCTGCTCTTTCTTTCTCCAGCAGCTTTTTGTTGTCTCTGCTGCTTCCTGGAGGGTGCCAGAGCAGAGGTGACAATGCTGTTAACTTCTTTTCTTTTTAGAAAAGGTAAAAATGAGGGTAAGAACTTGGTCATACATTTAGGATTCATTTTTTTACCTGTCTTGTAAAATATCTCTCCTGGGTCTCTTCAGATTCCAAAAGTTTAGGTATAAAAACTTTGTTAGGTTCCAACTTGCTTTAAAGAGTTTATTCTGAAAATTGATCTTTTCCTTCTCACACCATGAAAGAAAATGGTTTCTTATAGAAAATGTTGTTCTCCCTCCTGTTTTATGTAGATAAAGGGAGGGAGGTACATTTTTCTCCTTTTGAGGGCTGGTGATATAGCTCAGTGGTAGAATCTTGCTTAGCATGCTCAAAGCCCTGGGTTCCATCCCTAGGACAGAAAGAAAAAAATTATTTTCTACCTTTCCTTTGTATAGTTTGACTTTTTCTGAAACAGTTTGAGAAATCTGTTCTCTAAATATTTTTATATATTAATAACAATGTATCTTATGGGATAACTCCTAGTTAAATTTTTCAGGTTGAGGGTACACGTAACCCATGGACCAAATCTGACCCACAGATGGATTTCATTTCACCCTAGTGTTTAATTTTGTTTTGAATTCGTTGTCACTATTTTAAAAAATTATGTTAAAATTTTGAATTTCCAGCTTCTTTTGAGGATTTTTGCCTTTACATAGAGCATACTCTCTTTACCATAGTCCCATGTGTCATCTCTATCACATTAACTCATTTATTACCTTCTTGGCTCCTGTAAGTATTTGAGAGAGAGTAAGTGTGTTCATTTGTTCACCAAAAGGTATGGAAACAATGACCAACCCATTATCTGCAATCGTCTTAGTACCCAGATTGTGATCTCAAACCACCATTTGTCCACTAAAAGAAACTGAGTTTTCTTAGAGAAGTGGTCGATTCCATTTTCAGGGCAGGAAATGTACAGGATGATCCTGGAATGTTGTGGTACCAGACAGTGGTAGAGCACATGCCTTAAATATATAAGGCAGTGGGTTCAATCCTCAGCACTACATAAAAATAAATAAATATATTGTGTCCATGTAAAACTTAAATTTTTTTTTTTTTAAAACAGGACTCAGGATATGACTTGAAGTTCCCAGTGACTAAAGGTGGATAATTTGAATTTCAATAGGATAAGATTTACAGTAGATTAAAACTTATAAATATACTTAAATCAAGAGATTCATAATGATACCAAAAGGAAACCTAATTGGTTAAGTTAGGAGAATTCACAGGAAACCAATTTATTATTTTGAAAACTAGATAAAGGAAAAAAATAAGTACATGTCTTACCTTTCTTATATTAGTAGGTACCATATAGTAGATGAGGGGAAACATCTTTATAAAATTATTCTAACTTACAAATGAAGACAGAGTGATAGGATAACATCATATTGCAACCCCTATTGGTCTAGGCATTAAGCATCAATAACAACTGACATAAAAACCAAAAATTAGTCTGAGGATGTGATTTAAGGGTTCAGTAGTTGCCTAACATGTGTAAGCCCTAGGGTTTGGTCCCCAGCACTGCAAAAACAAACCAAATTATGCCTCCTCTCAAGAGAATATATTACCAGCAAAGTTTTGCCAAAGGGATCAAATCCAAAATTGATCAAGCCTCTGCAACCAGCTGCAGTTTCCAAGAAATGTTGAAGAAAAGGTGTATAGTTGGAAAAACCAGATTGTGTGAAGTTCTGTAGGTAAAATTCCCTGGGTTCTTGAACAGGTGACTTATAAGAAGGGTGAGGGGAGACATGGGCAGGAGTAGCTGTAAATTAAAAGAGAGACTTAAAAATTGTATTATTTTTTTAAAAAATCTAAATATAGTGTGAAGGGATGCATAGGTAAGTGAAAAACCATAAAATAATACAAGGAAGTAATTACTGTAAAAACCAGGTTCATCATCACTTTAGAAGGAATAGTGGATTCTGGTTGGGTCTGGGAGCATGGAAGACCTTGGGGAATGGATAGAAAGTTTTTTTGAGCTGGGTCATGGCTACAAGGACATTTGCTTCATAATCAGTCACCAAGATTTCTATTTACTTTGTGCAGTTTTATAATAAAACAGTTTAAAGTTGATTTAGGTTGGGCTGAAGATGTGTTTTAGTAGGAGAGGGGTTGTCTAGCATGCTTGAGATCTTGGGTTTGATCCCCAGCACCACAAAAAAATAAATAAAAAATATAAGGTATCATTTTTCTAGCATTTCTTATGTACATTTACTTTTATCTACACATTTTAAGTCAGTATTTGCTGTGTAGCCAAAAAGGAGACTTATAAGAAGGGTAGGGGGAGACATGGACAGGAGTAGCTGTAAATTAAAAAAGAAGGTTCACCTGTCCACTGGGAAATTTTCAGTGTGATCCCTTAGGTTAAAGTTGGCTGCAGGGTTTATAAACAGCAAGCTATCAAAGGATTGCTGAAGTTTCTTTTTTAAGAATTCCAGGTATGCCTCACTGTGTAACAGGAGTAGTCCTGAAAGATTAAGTGCAGCCTCGATTTTTATAAATAGACCCAGTAAATGCTCTACTCTATCATTTCAGGACACTATTCCTCAAGGCAAATCTAAGACCATGTCTTAAAACAAAGTGTGTAACTGATGTGATTCTGCAATCTGTATATGGGGTAAAAATGGGAGCTCATAACCCAATTGAATCAAAATGTGAAATATGATATATCAAGAACTATGTAATGTTTTGAACAGCCAACAATAAAAAATTAAAAAAAAAAGTGATACCTGAAATACATTTTAAGCACAAGAAAAAAGAATCATTTTCTACTCAGACATCAACAGTAACACATTAGCTTGAATCAATCACTGCGAGCAGAGAAGCAAACTGAAACCTGGGGGCTGCTAACAAGATTTGCAGAGTAAATCCTCATCTCCTGGGTATGTGTTTAGGGCTCCCCTAAGAGAGTGGCTTTTAATAGTCTACTTGGTTCAGTTCTTCAAGACCATCTTTTTCTACTTCCTGGCTTATTTCTTGTTAAATGCTATCAGCAGGGAGGAGTAGGAGATAAAACTTTATTTTTGAGGTTCTTTTCCCACTTTCCTGGTTTATGGTTTCCTTCCTTTCTTCTTTTCTGAATGGCAGTATTATTCAGGGAGAAGAGATCAAAAATGATCAAATGAACTCAGAACCTGAGTGTTTTCTTCAAATTTTCAAATTTATGTATGGATGTCTCTTCATTGTTATTTCCCATTCCCAGAAATGTATAATTCTCATGAAACTTCATTCCTTTAGAGTAGTATTGTCCAGTAGAACTTTTTGTGATGACTGAAGCGTTCTATGTCTTGCATTGTCAGTAGTCACAAGCCACAGGTGGCCATGGAACACTTGAAATTTACTAGGAACCTGAGGAATTGAATTGTTAAGTTTAATTAATTTCCCATTAATTTAAATAGCCATATGTGGCTTAGGGACAGCACAGTTTTAAAGAGAGATAAGAGTAGAACTATGTGTATGGAAGCTTATTAAGGAGCCATAGGGGAGATCAGGTTCCTTTTCCCTAACATCTGTTAACAGTAATGCTATCTTCAGCTTAAAATTTTTCACTCTTTATCATGGTGTTATAGTATCTAAAATTCAAGCTGGGTGTGATAGTACATGCCAGTAATCCCAGTGACTCAGGAGACTGAGGCAGGAGGATTGCAAGTTTGAGACCAGCCTCAGAAATTTACTGAGTCCCTAAGCAACTTAGTGAGACCCTGTCTCAAAATTAAAAGGCTAGGGTGTAACTCAGTGGTAAAGCACCCCTGGGTTCAATCTCTAGTACCAAAAGCTAAAAACATCACCTTTGTTAATTTGCATAGTGAATGTCAGAATTGGATTGGATTTTTATTGGTAAGATGGATATCTTACTAATTAGCAAAATGAACATTAGAAGGTGCTCATTGGTGATATTAAAATATTCAAAAGGTGCTCTTTTTTATATATATTTTTTAGTTTTAGGTGGATACAGTATCTTTATTTTTTTTTAATGTGGTGCTGGGGATTGAACCCATTGCCTCACACAGGCTGGACCACTTGAACCACAACCCCAGCCCAAAAGGTTCTCATTTTTTAAATTAAAGTACTCAAAGGAAGTAAATTGGCTGAAATATTTTAGATTATCTTTTAAAAAATATATATGTATATATTTTATATACACATATATATACATATACATACATACATATATATATATATATGTATATATATATATATTTAGTTAGTTGTAAATGGACACAGTACCTTTATTTTATTTATTTTTATGTGGTGCTAAGGATTGAACCCAGTGCCTCACATATGCTAGGTAAGTTTCCACCACTGAGCCACAAACCCCGCCCTAGATTCTCTGTCTTTTGTTCCTCCTTCCATCTCTCTTTCTCTTTTGATTAAACCCAGGACCTTGCACTAGCTAAGGGCATACTCTACCACTTAGCTACACCCCAAGCCCCTACAGATACTTTCTACACTTGCATAAAGAGGGGCTGACAATCTAGGAAATCCTGTGAATTCCCTTAGAGATGTTGCCTGAGGCCTAATTCCTAAATGCTCCTTTGTCTCACCTTTGGTTAGAAGAATTTCTTGTTGCCTAATGTGAAACTAAGGGCAACAGAACTTTTTTCCAAGGATTGGCGGCACAGCTCAGTGGTAGAACATATGCCTAGCATGCTGAAGGCCCTGAGTTCAATCTCCCATACCACACCTGCCAAAGCAAAAAGCTTTTTTTCAAGATAACTGATAAAGAACCTTTGAGTTGGTCGGGAATGGTTGTGCACACCTGTAATCTCAGCAACTCTGGGAGCCTGAGGCAGGAGGATCATAAGTTCAAGCCTAGCCTGGGTAATTTAGGGAGACCTGTCTCAAAACAAATAAAAAAGGACTTTGGATGTAGCTCAGTGGTGGAATGCTTGCCTAGCATATGTGAGACCCTGAGTTTAATTCCCAATATCACGAGAGAGAGAGAGAGAGAGAGAGAGAGAGAGAGAGAGAGAGAGAGAGAGAGAAAAGAACCTATGAATTGTACATGACCAAAGCATAGGCATGATTTAGCTTGCACCCTATCTAGGCTCCTCTTGAACCCCTCCCCCCTTATACCTCAGATCATAACGGCTTTCTCTATTCTTCCAGTATGTTCCTTCACACATCAGGACCCATTTGATCGCTGGTAGTTCACCTGGCCTGAATACTCTTCTTCATTTTTAAAATCTCTTTTTGCCTCATAATAATAATTTTACATATATGTGTATGTGTTTGTGTATGTAAATTCTTCACATAATTTAAAGAATAATAAACACCTGTGTTTATACTACCCTACTTAAGAAATAGAGCATTTGTCATACTTTTGAAGCCCCTTAGATTCCTCTTCCACATTATAATCATTCTTTCTACCTCAGAGGTTATGACCATCATGATTTTTGTGCTGTTCTTAAGAGTTTACCACTATGTGGATCACTTAACAATATATTGATTTTTAAATTTTCTCACCAACATCTAATAATGAAACATTCCAAAGAGAACAAATATGAACCTTTATTATATCTACCTCCCAACATTGTACCATTAATAATTTAGTATGCTTGCTTTATCACATACTCACCTATTCATCAGTTAATGTTATGTTTGATGTATTTCAAAATTGAAGATATCATACATGTCCCCCTAAATAGTTCAACATAAGCGTCAACTAGAGTTCACTGTGTATTTATAAACTTTTTAAACTTGAAGTTAAATTTACATACCATGAAGTGCACAAATCTTAAATGTATGTTCACAGAGTTTTGACAAATGCATACCTTTATGTATCCCAGATTCCTATCAAGATATAGAAAGTTCCCTCAAGCCCCTTCCCAATCAGTTCCTACCCCTATACTTAAGGGGCAATTGTTGTGAAAAAAATTTTTGAGCTATATACTAGTTTTGCCTACTCTAGAACTTTATATAAATGAAATAAAATATGACACTTGGATAAAGTTTTTTTTCAGTCAGCTTGTTTCTGAGATGAACCTATGTTTTTGCATGCATTATTTTTTCTTGTTGGATGCTTTTTGTGTATATGTATATATACACTACATTTTATTTATTAATTTTCCTCCTAATGGAAACTTGGCCTATTTTCAATTTTTGTCTGTTATGAAAGAAGCTGCTATGAACATTTTTGTACAAATCTTTTTGTGGACTTAAGTTTTCATTTCTCCTGGGTAATACCTAGGAATACAACTGCTGGGACATTGAACAAGTATATATTTAGTTTTACTGGAAACTACTAGACTTTTTTTTTTTTTTCAAAATGTGTCATTTTATACCCCTACCAGCCAAATGTGAGTATAGTTGCAACCTTCACCAACACAAGGGAGTGTCAGTCTTTTCAATATTAGCTATTCTGCTGGGTGTATAGTGAAATCTTTTTATGAAGTTCTGCTTATTAATGTTTATTTTGAGAATTCAAACTTCTGTTTGACTAGTAAGATTTTTTTTTCTTCTTAAGGATTTTTTTTTCTTAACGTGGTGCTGGGGACAAACTCAGGGCCTTGTACATGCTAATTACATACTTTACCACCACTACAACCCTAGCCCCAAGATTTCTTTTTAGTTGTAGATGGACACAGTACCTTTATTTTATTTATATGTTTTTATGTGTTTCTGAGGATTATGAGGATGTGCCTCACACCTTCTAGGCAAGCCCTCTGCCACTGAGCTACAACCCCATCCCCCCAAAATATCTTTTTTTTTTTTTTTGAGAGAGAGAGAGAAAATTTTTAATATTTATTTTTTTTTAGTTTTCGGCGGACACAACATCTTTCTTTGTGAATGTGGTGCTGAGGATCGAACCCGGGCCACAGGCATGCCAGGCGAGTACGCTACCGCTTGAGCCACATCCCCAGCCCCCAAAATATCTTTAAAATAGAGAAAACACAGATGGAGATAGGTAGAAGAAAAATTGATAAATCAACACCGTAGAGTTTTAGCATATCCATTAAAGTAATTAGATTAAGTGCCAAAAATAAATAACTTATATAGACTATTTGAACATTACTTTTAACAAGCTTGATTTAATGAAGGTTAGAGGCAGAGAGCAGTCTTCCATACTAAGCCCTATAGAACTCTCTAATTTTTAAAATTAATTTTTAGCCAACCCTGTAACAGATGGTTTTATCTCCATTTTTTTTAAAGTTTTATTTTAAATTAATTTTAGACTTACAGAAACATTGCAAAAATAATTTCCTTATATCCCTCACCCCACTTCTTCTAATGTTAATGTTTTTTATAACTGAGTACAGTTATCAAGAACAAAAAATTAACACATAATATGATTAAGTAAACTATAGACCTTACTAGAATTTTGTATTTTTCTTTTCCTTTTTTCGATGTGGGGCTGGAGATTGAACGTAGGGTCATGCATTTGTTAGGTATGTGCTTTGCCACTATGCCCCCAGTAATAGAATTGTACACTTTTCTATTAAGGAAGTTTTTTTTCATTTCAGGATCATGTCCAGAATTTCACATTGTATTTAGTTGTTGTATCTCCTTGGTTTTCTCCAAGGAAGTTCCGCAGTTTTCTCATTCAGGACTTTTGAAGTTATTTTTGTTGAATGTATTTTAAATTGGATTCTTTTATTTTCTCATGATTAGGCTAAAATTATGCATTTTTGGCAGAAATGCATGTTATTCATGATGTTGCTCTTATTCTAACTCTAACCCTAATGGTATTTTATCTTCATCTCATGGTTAAGTTTGTGTCTACCAGCATTCTCTACTATATAATTTTTTTTTTAAGTCTTCTCTTTTGTAGTTAGTGTCTTGAGGAAGGTACTTTGAGATTATATAAGTCTGTTTCTCTTCAGATTTTCACTTTTGCATCCTTCAGTACATCATATCTGCAGTAATTACTACCCAGGGTTGATTCTGTTTCCCGCCTTATTTTTCCACTTATTACTTAGAATTCTAATTGAGGAAGAACTGTTATATCTTCTCCTTGATTTATTTATTTGATTATTTTTTATTAGTATGAACTCATAAATATGAATTTTATTTTGTGTGTTGAAATCCAATACACTGGCCAAGTGATTTTTGACAAGAGTACCAAGACCATTCAAGAAAAAAGAATAATCTCAGCTAGGTGTGATCACACACGCTTGTAATCCCATTGACTTGGGAGGCTGAGGCAGGACGATTGCAAGTTGGAGGCCAGCCTGGACAATTTAGCGAGAACCCTGTCTCAAAATAAACAATAAAAAGGGCTGGAGCTGGGTATGGTGGCACATGCCTGTAATCCCAGTGGCTCAGGAGACTGAGGCAGGAGAATCACAAGTTCAAAGCCAGCTTCAGCAACTTAGCAAGGTCTTAAAACTCAGTGAGACCCTGTCTCTAAATAAAATACAAAAAAGGGCTAGGAATGTCACTCAGTGGTTAAACACCACTGGGTTCAATCCTTGGTACAGAAAGGAGGGGGGGGGCTGGAGGTGTGGCTTAGTAGTAGAGTACCTCTGGATTCAATCCCCAGTACTGAAAAAGAACAGCACTTATCAACTGATCTATATTCCCAGCCCTGTCTTTATTTTTTAAAATTTAAATTTGTATTGTTTTTGAGAGTCTCTGTATTGCCCAGGCTGGCCTCAAAACTCAATTCTCCTGCGTCAGCCTCTGAATAGTTGAGATTTTGGGACAAATGATTTGGGGACAACTGAATAACTACATGAAAGAATGAAGTTGGATTCCTACCTCACTCCCCATGGTCAAAAATTAATTCAAAATGGATCTATAACTTAAACATAGAAGCTAAAACTGTTAGGAGAAAATGGGTAAATCTTCGTGACCTAGGTTTGGTGTAGTGCATTCTTAGATTTGCGTCAAATCAAAACAAGAGCAAGAAAAGAAAAAAAAAAGTTTAATTGAACTCCATGAAAATTTAAAATGTTTGAACTTTAGGGAACACCACTAAGAAAGAGAAAACCCAAATATTGTCAGATCATGTTTAATAAGGGATGAGTATCAGAGAATGTAAAGAACTTTTAAATTTAAACCACAAAGGACAACAAAATTTAAAAATGGTCAAGGGGCGGGGCTTGTAGCACAGTGGTAAAGCACTTGCAGGTCGTGCACTAGGATCATGCATCAGTTTGATTATCTTCACTGAAAAGAAAGAAAGTCAAAAGGGCCCAAATAGAGATTTTTCCAAAGAAGATTATATAGATGGTCAATAAGCATATGAAACTGGGGATATAGCTTAGTGGTAGATCACTTGCTTAGTATGCACAAAGTCCTGGGTTTGATCCCCAGCACCGAAAAAAAAAAGTATATGAAAATATGCTCAACATCATTGGTTATTAAGGATGTGTGAATCCAATCCACAATGGGATACCAGTAGGATAACAGTAGTAATAACAACACAAAGAACAATAGAACTCTCTTACATTGCTGGTGAGAATGTAAAATGGTATAGCCACAGTAGAAAACAGTTTGGCAGTTACTTGAAGAGTTAAGCATAAAATTACTGTTATGGCTCAGTAATTCCACTCCTATACACCCAACAGAACTGAAAGGTACATAAACAAACACCTGTTAAAATGGTCATAGCAGTACTATTTACAGTAGCCAAGAGGTGGAAACAACCCAAATGATCATCAACTGATAAGTGGAGAAACAAATTGTAGTATATCCTTATAATGGAATATTACTCAACCACCAAAAGGAATTAAGTACAGATAATATGCTACAACTTGAACGAGCCTCAAAAACATTAGGTGCAAAAAGCCAGACACTAAAGGTTACGTATTATGTGATTCCTTTTGTGTGAAATACCCAGAATAGGCATATCCATAGAGAAAGAAAACAAATCAGTGGCTGCCAGAGAGTTGGAGATGGAGGAATATCGGATAATTAACGGACACTGGATATTCTTTCTTGAGTGATGAAAAGATATGAAGCTAGAGAGAGATGGTACTTGTACAACATTGTGAATGTACTAAATGTAAATGAATTATATATTTTAATTTGGTTGAATATATGTTATGTGAATTTGACTCAAAAAAATATATATCTGATACTATCATTAGCTTGTTACTCAAATTTTTTCCAGATTTGACCATTAGGTGCTTCTTCAAGTATTCTTTTTTTTTTTTTTTTAAGTTATAGATGGGCACAATACTTTATTTATTTATGCGGTGCTGAGGATCAAAGCCAGTGCCTAACGCATGCGAGACAAGCGCTCTATCACTGAGCCACAACCCCAGCCCTCAAGTGTTCTTTTAACAAGCCTCCATCTATTTTTTGTTTGTTTGTTAAGTTTTATTATTATTGTTGTGCTAGGGAAACCAAGGTCTCAGACATGCCAGGCAAGCACCCTACCACTGAGCCATACTCCAACCCTTACATGGTTATTTAGATTCTTGTCTTGTTAGCTAATAGTCTTTTGAACCAGTTATGCCATACTTTTCTGTGGTTTTTTTTTTTTTGGGAGGGGGTGCTAGGGATTGAACCCAGGGCCTTGTGCATGCTAGGGAAGCACTTATCAACTGATCTATATTCCCAGCCCTTTCTGTATTTTTTAAAATTTAAATTTGTATTGTTTTTGAGAATCTCTATATTGCCCAGGCTGGCCTCAAAACTCAATTCTCCTGCGTCAGCCTCTGAATAGTTGAGATTATGGGCATGCGCCACTGCGTCAGGTATGCTGCTACCATATCCAGCTCTCCCCCATCTAGTTTTAAGTGTTTCATTTCTGGTATCACAAAATGTTCTAGGTTCATTTGTATTTTCTCATTTTCTCTGTCTCAGCTCTGAAATGATTTACTTCTCCAAAGATTCCTGGTTTCTTTTATTGGAGAATGCTGTTGAGAAATCAAGGTCTAGAGTCAGTCACAGTGTTATATACCTGTAACCCCAGCAACTTGAGAGACTGAGACAGAAGGATCACAAGTTTGAGACCAACTTAGACAATTTAGGGAGACCCTGTCTCAAAAAGATAAAAAGGTCTGGGGATGTAACAGTGATAGAGCCCTCCTGGAGGCGGGGTATTGCATGCCACCCCCCAAAAAAAATGAAAGAAAAAAAGAAAGAGAAGGAAAATTTTAAAAAAGGAAACCAAGATATGGGCATTGGTGTGCTTATTATTACTAGAATATCATTGTGCTTGGGCTCACTTAGCAGACTGAGCTGTGAAGTATCTGTATGTATACCACCCAACCTTTATGTTTTTTTATATTCCTGCTTATACTTTAAAGTCCAACACCACAAGGCTTACTTCAGTCTCTCCCTTTTCCTCATTTAAACCTTATATCTCTACGGTTGAGAAACCCAACTTTTGTTACCTTCAGTTTGCTTATTTGTTTAATTCTGGTATGCCCATAGTTTCAGAATGTGAAAAATATCCCTGTAAGAAATACATTTACTCGGGCAGCAGTTGTAGCTCAGTGGTAGTGCACTTGCCTTGCATATATGAGACGCTGGGTTTGATCCTCAGCACCGTTAAAAAATAAATAAATAAATAAAATAAAGGTATTGTGTTCATCTACAACTAAAAAGAAAATTTAAAAAATACATTTACTGACTTGATTATAACACTTATAGATATTTCTTTTTAGCCTTAGAATATTTTGTCAGATTGATGTTTCATAGTTAAATGGGGCTAATTCAGTTTTTCATCCATGTGGTGTTTTTCATGTGGGGCTTCAGCATTTGCTGAGTCTGGCTTTGAACTTGCAATCCTCCTACTTCAGCTTCCCAAGCCGATGGGATTACAGACTTTTGCCACTACACCCAGCAACTGCAGAATATTTTTATCATCAAAAAGAAGCCCAGTACTGATCAGCTGTCACTCTCTATTTTCTCACAACACCCACTCCCCTATCCCTAGGCAAGCAGGATTCTACATTTTTGTCTTTATAGGTGTTCTTTTTCTGTAGTGGGGCTTGAACCCAGTGGGGCTTACCCCACCCCTTTGTTATACTTTATTTAGAGACAGGGTCTCACTGAGTTGCTCAGGGTCTCACTAAATTGCTGAAACTGGCTTTGAATTTGCGATCCTAGATGTGTGCTACCAAGCCGGACTCTTCTTTTTTTTTAATAGATGTTCTTATTAAGGGCATTTCTCATAAATGGAATCATATATGCTCTTTTATGGCTAGCTTCTCTCACTTTGTATGATGTTTTCAAGGTTTTTCCCAGCTTTATAATGTACAGGTTGAACATAATTTATCCAAAATGCTTGGTTGGGACCAGAAATCTTTCAGATTTTAGATTTTTTCAGATTTTGGAATATTTGCAGCATTAGTCCAAAAATCTGATGTTCAGATTTCAGGACATTTCTGATTTTGGATTTTCAGATGAGAGAGGTTCCATCCGTATTATTTCTTCCTTCCTTTTTCTTATTTTTTTAAAATATTTAGTTTTTAGTTTTAGGTGGACACAATATCTTTGTTTTATTTTCACATGGTGCTGAAAATCGAACCCAGGGCCTCACGCATGCTAGGCGAGCACGCTACCACTTGAGTCACATCCCCAGCCCTTCTTATTTTTTTAATCAAATATAAACTTGCTGTATTTTATTTGTCAGTTCACCAGTTTATAGGCATTTGTTTTTTCTTTCTATTGTGATTTAATGTTGATATGAACATTCATGTACAAGTTTTGTGAGGACATATTTTAATTTTGTTTATGGTGTATTTGTCATTTGATATTTCTTGTTTTTATGTAATTATATCTAATCAGTGTTGGGTTCTGAACTTTTCCATAGGTGAAGGTTAAGAATGAATTCACCATGTTTTCCTCTAGTACTTATGGTTTCATTTAAAAAAAATTAGATTCTTAATCTATTTGAAATCTGATTTTGTGAATGGTCTGAGGTGCTGGTATGATTTTATCTTTTCCAATGGTTTTGTAGCTGTCCTGGCACCAATCATTAAAAAGTCTGTATCACAGTGATGTACTACTTTCATCTTATACCAAGTTGCCATATGTTTTGGTCTAATGCTGGACTACCCATTTTATTCTGCTAGTCTATTTGTCTATTAATGTGCCAGTAATAGACTGTATACACTGATACACGCTTTAATATTAGAGGTTTTATAGTACCTTTTTTGGGGGGAGGGGGGTGAGGCTGGGAATTGAAGCATACTAGGTAAGCACTCTACCACTGAGCTATATCTCTAGCCCATAGTACTTAAATGTCTGATGGTCATAATTTTTCCTTATCAGTATTTTCTTTCTGGGAAAGAAAAAGGGATTGAACCCAGGGGTACTTTATCATCCCCAGTCATATTTTAAAATTTTTGTTTTGAGTCAGGGTCCTACTAAATTGACTGGGGCTGGCCTTGAATCTTCCTGTCTCTGCCTCCTGAGTGAGTCTCAGGGATTATAGGCATGTGCCACCACATGTAGCTCAATGTTTTCTTAACTGTTTTTGTATATATTTGTTTTTCCATATGAACCTTACTATCTGGTGTGACTACATAAAATGGCATGTTGACATTTTGATAGGGATTGAATTATTGCATTGACTTTTTAAAAATTAATTTAGGCATAACTGACACCTGTATAGCATTGAATTATCCTGAACATCATCAGAGGATACCTTTCCATTGTTCAAACCTACTTTAGTGTTTTGGTCTAATGCTTAAAATTTTTTTGTATAGCTTTGCACATTTAAAATTTTAAAAATTTTTCTTATATAGCTTTGTACATTTCTTGTGTTGTAAATTTTAATTTTCCTTGTTGTTTTATATGTGATCTTCTGTATAATTGTTGCCTTTAATAGTTTAACATTTATATATATATAAAAGCTATTCATATGTTAATTTTATATTCAGTTACTTCCCTGAATTCTTTTATTGTGTATTTTATTATGAGTATTTATTGGATTTAGTTATTTTTTCTACATATATCAAAGTATTAATATAATTTCTTCAAGGTGTTTGAGATATTTTTTATAAAATTGTGTGTGTGTGTGTGTGTAACTACTTATAAAATAAGTAACTTTTCTTATGTTGAACTAACCTTGCATTTTTAGAGTATACCCATCCTGGCCATAACCTGAGTTTATCATGATCTTTTTCATGTTTTACTGAATTATATTAGATAAATTTCATTTGGCATTGTTACATTTGTGTTGGTAAGTAGTTTTGATATCATGTTTATAGTACCTGCTATGAAAAAATTAATGAACAATTAGAATCATCTACTTCTTCAGTATTGGTAGAACTTGCCTATAAGTCTGGCTGGGTCTACTCTTTTGTTTGTGGGAAATTTTCTTATTACTAATTGAACTTGTTTAATGATTATAGGACCATTTAAAATTTCTATCTTCCCCCTCCCTCCCTCCCTCCCTTCCTTCCTTCCTCCCTCCCTCCCTTCCTTCCTTCCTTCCTTCTGTATTAGAGATTGAAGCCAGGGATGCTTTACCACTTAGCTACACCCCAGCCCCAACCCCTTTTATTTTTTATTTTGAGACAGGGTTTCACTAAGTTGCTTAGGCTAGCCTCAAATTTACGATCCTCTTGGCTCAGCCTCCTAAGTAGCTGGGGTTACAGGCATACGCCACCACACTTGGTCTCTATTTCTTCTTGAGCTAATTTTTTTTTTTTGGGTTGTAGATGGACACAATACCTTTATTTTGTTTATATATTTATTTTTTTATGTGGTGCCAGGATCGAACCCAGTACCTCACACATGCTTGGCAAGCGCTCTACCACTGAACCACAACCCTGGCCCATTGAGTTAATTTTTTCCCTAATTTTTATCTAATTTTAATCTTTTCAAAAATATTCTTCAATTATCATTTTGCTACATTATCGATAGATAAAATTCCCTTTCCTTCTTCTCCTCTTTTCTTCCCTCCCTCCCTGAATTATTTTCAGGGAAGCTAAAAACAAAAAACATCTACCCTAATTCAGCAAGTAACTCTTAAAAGAGTAGGGTATTCTCAGGGGCTGCGGATATAGCTCAGTTGGTGGAGTGCTTGCCTCTTATACTTAAGACCCTGGGTTCAATCCCCAGCACCACACAACAATAACAACAAGAATAGGGTATTCTCTACATGACCACAATACTATTGTCACCTTCAAGAAGCTTAACCTTGATAAAATAACATCATCTAACATATGCTTTCCAAATGCAAATTCTTTAATTTACACATATGACCTTTATAGGATTTGAGGGGAAGGAATGGGGTTCAAGATTTAATCAAGGGTCTTGTATTACATTTTGTTATCATCTTTGATCTTCACCTGCCCCCTTCCTGTGATGCAGGGAATGAAACCCAGGACCTCCAGCATGCTAGGCAATTGTTCTATCACTGAGTTATATCCTTATCCCTACATTGCCATTTGGATTGAATCTTTTATATTTTTCCATGAAATGTTTCCATTTCACCTCCATTTTTAAACATGTTGGTGTAAGGTTTTGTTTGCAGCACTAGGGATTGAAGCCAGGGGTGCTTTACTACTGCCTTTTGTGTTTCTTATTTTGAGACAGTGTTTCCCTAAGTTGCCCAGGTTATTCTCCAACTTGCATACTCCTTCCTCTGCCTCCTGAGTAGCTTTATGTCACTGCTTCTGGCTGGCATAAGTTTTTTTTTTTTGTATTTTATTTTTGGCCCTGATATATCTATAATTATGTGCCCTTTTACATTTCTAATACTATTTGTTTATTCTTCTCTCTTTCTTTTTATATCAGACTTATGAGAGTCACATCAATCACAAGTCATTTCTAAGAACTAGCTTTGTTGATTCCTCATAACTGTTTTCTGTTTAACCCAATTCTGATCTTACCTTTAAAATGTCTTTTCTTTAAGGGTTTATTCTGTTGGTATAATATCTTAAAATTGGTATTTAATGTATTTTCAGTCTTTCTTCTATTCCAGAATAAATTTTTAAAAAATATTTATTTTTTAGTTGTAGTTGCACACAATATGTATATTTATTATTTTTTTTTTTAATGTGGTGCTGAGGATCAAACCCAGGACCTCGCATGTGCTAGGCAAGTACTCTACCACTGAGCCACAACTCTAGCCCCTTATTCCAGAATAAATTTTTAAAGCTTTACTTTTTCCTCAGCGTACGATTTTATCTTCGTTACAAAATTGTCATGTATTTTCTTAACTTTTATGTACTTATTAATAGTTTTTTTTATATCCATGTTTTATTTATTTATTTGTTTGTTTGCTTATTTATTTATTTTATTTGGTGCTGAGGATCAAACTCAGTGCTTCACGCATGCGAGGCAAGTGCTCAACCACTGGGCTACAACCCCAGCCCCATCCATGAATACAAATGTATTATTAGGTTCATACAAGTTTAGAATTGCTACATTTTTCTGGTGAATTGACCTTTTATTATTATAGGCCATCTTTATCTCTGTAATACATTTTTGCATTAAAGTCTATTTTATCTGATAATAGAATAGATATCCTAGTTTCCTTTTTGGTTACTGTTTACCTAATATATCTCTTTCAGTCCTTTAGTTTTGAACTCTTCTGTCTTATATTTTAAGGTCTCTGTCTTATAAACAGTATGTAGCAGTATAACTGATTTCTTTCCTTTACGATATGATTTTCCTTACAGTTTGGTCCATTTGAATTGATTGATGTTTGAATTCATTTCTATTTTGTGCTTTCTTTTCCCATTTTTTTTATTTATGTTTCTTCTTTTTCTTTTTATGGGGGGGTGGGTGGGGGAGAATTGTAGTGAAGGGAAAAAATACAGAAAATAGTACAAAGCCATATGCCTACTACCCAGAGTAAACAAATATTAAATTTTTTACCTTTTTTGGGGGGTGGGTAACAGAGATTAAGCCCAGAGGCATTTAACCACTGAGCTACATCCCCAACCTTTTTTATTTTTTTATTTTGAGACAGGGTCTTGCTAAGTTACCTAGGTCCTTACTGAGTTGCTGATGCTGGCTTTGAACTTGTGGTCCTGCTGCCTCAGCCTTCTGAGTTGCTGGAATAGCAGGTGTGCACCACTGCACTTAACTCATAATTGCTTTTGACAAATTTAATAAAATATTATAAGATAAAGTCATGTTTTCCTTTCTCCTTTCTGGGAGGCTAATGCTAAATGACTTTGGTATATGTCCTTCTATTATATGGTATATGTCCTTCTATTAAACTTTTATAGATAATGTTCCTGTATATCTAAAAATAATACATAGTATTGTTTAGTATAATCTCAAAATAGTTATGTTTTCATTTTACAAGCATTGTTTGGTGACTTTCTGTGATAATTAACCTCCTGTTTTTAAGATTTGTCTATGTTGACATATATAGATGTGGCTTTTTCATTAAACCTGCTAAATAATGTATCATATGCCATTTTATCACTATTTATTTGTTCATTGAAGGACTCCTGGTGCAGTGAATATTCTTTCATTTATATCTTTTGCAACATATTTTCAGGATGCATACCTAGAATGGTGTTATTAGGTCCCAGGTCAGAGGATGCACACTTAATTCCTTTTTATAATAATAATTATTAATAATAACTAAAAATATAATAATAAACAATATATTTTTATGTATTAGAGATTGAACCCAGAGGTGCTTTACCACTGAGCCATCCTCAGTTCCTTTTATATTTATTTATTTATTGAGTTAGGGCTTTGCTAAGTTGCTGAAACTGGCCTTGAACTTGTGATCCTCCTGCCTCAGCCTCTCAAATTGCTGGGGTTACAGATGTGTCAACACCTTTTTTTTTTTTTAAAGAATTTTTTTTCTTTGTTTTTTAGTTGTTGTTGGACACAATACCTTTATTTTATTTATTTATTTTATGTGGTGCTGAGGATCGAACCCAGGGCCTCACACACGCTAGGCGAACGCTCTACCGCTGAGCCACAACCCCAGCCCTCAACACTTTTTTAAATGTATATGTCTTTCTTGTTTAATTAAAGACCCAGTAAAATTGTAAACCTGTTCGTCATGGCATGGTTTTGCAGAAGGGATCTTTAGGTTTAGGCTGGTAGCTTCTTCTCTTTTCTTGGCATTCCTAAATGTCCTGTTCTGCCCTTTCTCCTAGCGGCAGTACATACCTGTGAAAGTGAAGAGCAAAGCCTTCTGGATCTTCTCTTGGGAGTATGCCATGATGTATGTGGGAAGCCTAGTGGTAATCGTTTGCCTCTCCTTCTTCCTTCTCAGCTCCTGGGATTTCATCCCTGCTGTCTATGGCTTCATGTAAGTAAAGACCATATTAGAAAATTCAGTAGGTTAGTTTTATTTTCATAGCTCCTCCTGAAATCAGACTGAGGCAATATCTATAGCAGGTGTCCTCAAACTTTAAGGTGCCTCAGAGTCTCTGCAGGGCTTGTTTAACCCAGATTGCTGGCCCAGTCCCAGAGGTCCTGATTTAGTAGGTCTCAGGTAGGGACCGAGAATTTGCATTTCCCAAGTTTTCAGGTGACGTTGCTACTGATAATCCAGGAACATATTTTGAGAACCACTGCTGTAGAGCACATCTTTTTTTTTTGAGAGAGAGAGAGAGAATTTTTAATATTTATTTTTTAGTTTTCAGCGGACACAACATCTTTTTTTTTTTTTTTTTTTGTATGTGGTGCTGAGGATTGAACCCGGGCCACACGCATGCCAGGAGAGCATGCTACTGCTTGAGCCACATCCCCAGCCCCTAGAGCACATCTTTTTTCTGATGGGATTAAAGAACACTCCCTAAAAACATCCACAGCAATTGTTAGCCTCTAACTGGGAGGTTTGGGTTCAAGCAAGATTGGATATATTCTTCTACTGCCAGAAGATCCATGATAGTTTCAGCATAAAGCTACCTGCTATGTGTGAGACCTTTAGAGGAAACCCAGATGGGTTTGCAGTACTGCAGGCTTGCTCAAGTGTGTTTTCATGAAAATGCCCTCTGTGTGAGTGCTGAGGGGCCAGGCACTGCTCAAGCCTTTAAGAGCTCATAGTCTAGTGGGTGAGGGACACTTAAATCTGTTTGGATTGGGAAGGGATCTGGAGTGGTAGAACTTCCATTTGGGACTCTCCTTCTTTTGTTAAATCCTGACTGAGCATAACAATGACTTATTCACTTTTAGCGCTTCCTTGGATGGGAGTTCAGGATGCCTGGTGAAGAGCTTTTCCTGGCTTTCTGCTAGGTCACAGATTCTGTTTTGTTCTTTTAGAAAATTTTTTATTCAGGCAAATGTTGTGCTTATCAGGGCAAATAGTTATCTATACACAGTGATAGGGTGCTCACAAGGATTAAAAGACTATCAGGGCAACAGATAGCTCATTAAGGCTTCTGTCAAGCCCCTTGCATCTTTGTGTCTACCAGTACAAAACTGTGTCACAAATTTTGCCCAGTTAAAACTGGTGAGTTTTTTTTTTTTTAATTTAAGTAGGTGTATATGACAGCAGAATGCATTTTGAATGATTGCACACAATTACAGCACAACTTTTCATTTCTCTGGTTGCACACAATGTAGCATCACACCATATATGCAGTCATACATGTACATAGGCTAATGATGTCCATCACATTCCACCATCTTTTCTGCTCACATATCCCCTCCCTTCCTCTCTGCCCTTGTTCTTTACTTCATTTCACAGAGACGGAAATATAGTTGCCACAAGAGGCAAAGTCTTACCCTGGGTAGAGGCTTCTGTCAGGGAAGCCTGTCTCTCTCTTTCTGGTCCCCATTTGTTTCCTTTCTAAATTGTGAATTGAGATCACTTTCAACTCTGTTTTTTTTTTTTTTTAAGAGAGAGTGGGGGAGAGAGAGAGAGAGAGAGAATTTTTTAATATTTATTTTTTAGTTCTCGGCGGACACAACATCTTTGTTTGTATGTGGTGCTGAGGATCAAACCCTGGCCGCACGCATGCCAGGCGAGCGCGCTACCGCTTGAGCCACATCCCCAGCCCTACTTTTTTTTTTTTTTTTTAACATTTAGTTTTTAGTTATAGGTGGACACAATATCTTTATTTCATTTTTATGTGGTGCTGAGGATCGAACCCAGTGCCTCTGACATGCTAGGCGAGCACGCTACCACTGAGCCACAACCCCAGCCCCTCAACTCTGTTATTTTTCAAAATAAAAATATAATGAGCTGTGGTTAATGTCTGTAATCCCAGAGACTTGGGAGGATGAAGCAATAGGATCTCAAGTTTGAGGCCAGCCTCAGCAGTTTAGCAAGACCCTGTGTCAAAAAAGTAAAAAGGTGTGTGTGTGTATAAATTGTAAACTTTCAGAAAAGTTAGAATTTCAACAAATTTTTATATGATTTAACCAGATAAAAATATCTTCTAGTTAAACCTTAATTTCTCAAATGAGCTCTTGGACACTGAGTATTCTAGCAGAGCCTGATGATGGTTCCTGGAGCCCCTAGAATTCTCACTGCAGGTCCAGGCACTGAGTCTTCAGGTTCCTGCTGTGGGAATGTAGAACAAGAATGGGGAGCAGCAGGACCTTTGAACTTCTTCCTTTGGGCAGGTCTTTGGAATGCCCAAAATAGATATTGTTTATTTAAATCTCCTTCCTCCTTGTTACGTACTGGGAAGCTCCTGACTAAATGGACCTGAGCAGTAAAAGAGGGGCTGCTTTCTTGATTTCTAGGATAAATCCCTGCCTCATTTTAGATTTTGTTTTGCTAAACTAATATTTATTATGGCTTATCATTCAGTGTGTCTCTGGCCCTTGTTTTTGTTAATCACCTATATCGGGGAACCTACAGAACCATCACACCCTGTTCTCTACAAGGAGGAAGTTGTCCTTGGCTGGCTAGCAGTGACCCAAGTCTTCAGGAGGAAACAAGGGCACAGCAGACCATGTGTAACTCTGCTCTCTTTTTTCTCTCCCTGTGTTTTCTTAATTCCAGACTTTCTGTTCCAGATCTCACTCCAAACATTGGTCTTTTCTGGTACTTCTTTGCAGAGATGTTTGAGCACTTCAGCCTCTTCTTTGTCTGCGTGTTTCAGATCAACGTCTTCTTCTACACTGTCCCCTTAGCCATCAAGCTAAAGTAAGTGGGGGGACCTGCTGCTTCTTTATTCCCCTCCTTCTCCCCCCATGGCCTCATGGGTACCCTTCATATAAGGAGCCCCTGCCATCAGGTTGATGTCATCTTTGCTCAGGGAACCCTGTCCTTGGTCTCTTCATGTGCCAGTGGCCAGAGCCAGCAGTTGCGTATCATGCATGAGCACAGGCTGCAGGGAGGGCTTTGGAGCCCTGGATGTTCCCTGGACTCACTTTGAGGTGCCTGCACCCACATTGCTGCTGAACCTATTCACCATTTTGGACATCAGGAGTTGTGTTAAGGGGGTTTCTTTGGGAAAAGTGGTTCTGTTTGGATATCCTCCATTAACTGCCCAGTGACTGTCCATGGGGACTCAGGATGGATTCCTTAGGAGGCTAACCGCCTGAGCTCTCTTTAATCTTCTGATTTATATCCCTCAGAAGGGTTTGTCTGCAGTGTAAGAGGACTAATCTATTTGAGCTCTCCCCATCCCAGGCGCCTTTCTAGGCTCTCTGAAACATAGTCATACCTAACTCAGCAACTCGAGGAGATAGCGTGATCTTATTATTGTCACTCCTATTTTATAGTTGGGGAAATTGATGCTCAGAAAGGTGGAATGGTTTTCCCAGAATCACACAGCTAGTAAGCAGTGGAACTAGAATTCCAGTTTATCTGGCTCCAGAATCTGTGCTCATGCCCTGGCACTTTTCTAAGCTTCTGAGGAAGAGCACTGCAGTAGCCCTGGAAATGGTTTATTATCCTGGCTTCCAAGAAGCTGACCTCAAGCATACAGGGTCTGTGCAAAAATGGCCACATGTGTGCATGTAGGTATTGCTGAGGAGGATTTCCACCTGGCTCTTCTGTTCACTTCCCTTCAGCTCTTAGACTGCTCTTGAGGAGCACTGGAAGTTGAACTCTGTCCCTACCTCCTGACCAGGGCTGTGAGGCATCAGAAGCACTAAGAACAGCATGGTGGTGGTTAGAAGCTCTGGAGACAGCTTCATCACTTACTGATATTTGGTCAACCACTTCACTTCTCTGAACCTCAATTTCCTCATCTGTGAAGGCCAATGGACAGGACTGCCTATCTTGAGGGGTGGTTGTAGTTTGTGAGGGTCACTTGAGGTGATGCAGAAGACTTGAGCACATAGTGCGGATTTCAGGAGATGGTAACCATTGTCATCCCTTATTACTAGTTTGAAATCACAGTTTAAACTGTTATTAGTTTAAGGTAACAAGAACTCCAGTTTCAGCCCTTCAGAGCTGTTGAAAAACTGCATCTAGCTTTCAGTTATCTTTCTGGACACTGAGGCTCTACTGACCTCACTGACCATATTGTCATTGAACAGAGCATTATCTTGGAGGCCTTTCTTGCCCTGGGGCCTGTTGTCACAGCAGCCTCTGGCAAGGGAGGGTGCCTGATGACCCTGACAAGCAGTCATTTAAGCCTGCTAATAAGGAGCTGACTTCATTTGTTTTCATCCTCCTTGGCTTCTGGGAGAAGGCCTGGAGCTGGTAGAGGCAGTGGTGGCTATTGTTGGGAAATGTCTCTGTGGACTAGTTCTTAATGTTTGCCAGGCCTTCCTCACCACCTCTGGGCATTTTTGGGTCCCTGTAGTTTTCTGCTGTGCTACCCGGGTCTGGCCCATTCAATCCAGCCCCTGCCCAGAGTCTTCTGGGAGCATTTTTGGTTCAAGGGGTGGGTCTAGGGTCTCTGGGATAAACTTGGTCCCTGGCTGATCTCTGTCCTCTCCATCCTGCCCTAGGGAGCACCCTATCTTCTTCATGTTTATCCAGATTGCCATCATCTCCATCTTCAAGTCCTACCCAACTGTGGGGGACGTGGCGCTCTACATGGCCTTCTTTCCTGTGTGGAACCACCTCTACAGATGTGAGTACTCCTACTGACTCCAATCTGCTGGTGGCAGATTTGTGTCATTCTAGCTCCTGGATGAAATGCCAGGGAGAGAGGAATTGATAGGCATTTACTGGGCCCCTTGCTGGTGCAGACAGCACTGGGAGAGAGGTTACAGCCTCAGGCAACCCTGGCACCCTATACCATGATCAGAGATGTTAATAAACATAACCACCATTTGTAGAGCTCTTATTGAGAACCTAGCCACTGTGACTCTAAAAGAGTGTTACATCCATAAGCTCATTATATCTTCACACCAGCCTTTGAGGTAAGTATCCCCATTTTGCTGATGAGAAAATTGAGGTACAGAATAGTAGAGGCACTTGTGTGAGATCACATGATTACTAAGTGGAAAAGCTGGGACTAGAATCCAGAGTCCCTGCCCAATGTTGTCCTATAGGACTTTAATTTACATTCAAATTTAAGAAGCCACATGTGACTAGGTTGCCATATTGGATAGTGTAATTCTGGCCTCAAGTTCTAAACCATTATCCAGTGCTGCATCCAGAGATTCCTAGAAAGCTGCTGGATGACACCAGATTTTCTGCCTCCTGTGAAGACCCTTCTCAATTCTTTACTCCTCCCCTTCTCAGAAGATGGCTCAGTGGTGACCTGTGTGTGTTCCCGAGGCCTGCAGTGCTGTAATGCTCCAGTGCTCCCCTCAGTTGGGCTCTTCACCCTCTCTTTTCAATGTTTGGGAGCTCCCTTAGGGCAGATGCCTCTCTGTCTCCAGCACCCAGGAGGAAACCTGATACAGAGAAGTATTGGCAAATGTGTATGGAGAGGGCTTTTTAAGCCTCCCTAAGGAGGTGGTATCAGTTACCCTCCTGATTCTCTATAGTAAAACTGGGAAGGGAGCCCTTGAACTTTCCTTACCCTCTGTGGGTGCACAACAGAATGTCAGGAATGAACTTGGGTGCAGGCTTCAAAGGAAGTGAGTTTCCTTGTTGTTTTGATTTGTCTGGGTGTCAACCAGGAAGTGAAACTGACCAGCTGCCAGTAGGAGTGAGGTAAACAGCTGAGTGGGCGGGCTAAGCCTGCAGGTGAGGGCCTGCTGGGGTTGTGACCACTCTGGGCTGACTGGGAACAGGAAGCAGCATCTTCTGCCTGTGACATCCTCATTGCACAGATAAGAATCACCTAGTCCAGCAAGCTTAGAATTAGTTTGGGGCCCTTTGACAGAGTGGCCGGTGACAAATCACAAGGCCACCAAAACATAGGGACATGCCCCATCTATAACAGGGTAGATCTTGGGGACATGGTCGTCTTTCCCCAAAAGTAGATCATTTTCTTTAGCTGCCTGTCCCACAGAGATAGTGTCTTCAATACCACATTGCTGAACTCGTCTGTGGATAGATGACTTGAGTCTACATCCTGGCTTTCCCATTACTGGCTATGTGTTTTCATGTAAATCATTTAACCTTTCTGAACTAATTTTTTTCCTCCATCAAATATGGACAGTATCTTTCAGAGGTGTTTTAAGTTTTGAGAAAGAAAATGTTAATAGAACTGCAGTTACCAACATCAGTGATAATCATATAGGACACACACACACCCCGCCACATTCCCTTATTAGAGCTTCAGGCTTGGTAGCCAGAGACATTGAAATAAACCTGTTTTTTCAAAACTTGAAATAAGCTGTTTTATGCCTTCTGGGATGATGAGGCATAAAGAAGAAAGATGGGATTTCCAAAACCTGAATGATTTAATAGATGCTGTTGCTGGCTGGTTGGGTAAGGAGTTTACAGGCTCAGCTTGTCCAAGGCTTCTACAGAAAACAGTGACCCCCACATTTCACTCACTGCACCTGCAGCAGGGAGTACTCATGTTTGGAGTACCTGTTTGGGACTTGAAACCATGACTCATTATACTCATCCACGAATGTCTTCAGCCCTGGGCTAAAGGACCTCTGACCTCTGAGTAGAGACTGAGAAATTTTAAGGCCTAAATCAATGTATTTAATGTTGTTGGGAATCTAATTTAAATACTGGTTGCCAGTGCTAACATGTCTGCCCCCAAATCACATCACTGCGCAGTGGAGAAGAGAGGATCAGAGCCCTATCCTGAGTGAAGGGCTCTGGATGCTGGCCTCTGTGGAGCCTGGGGCCAGGATGAGTCAGGCAGATGCACACTTGCAGTGTTAGGGAGCAGCCTGCTGGTGGAGCCGATGTCAGCCTGCAGTGGTCCAGCTGAAGAGCCACCTACCAGAGGGCTGGAGTTGACTGCATGTGTTTGTCTTGTTTTTATTAACTATTAGACTGAGATGAACTAATATTGATAAATACAAATTATAAAGAGTAGTTACATAGTAAGTTCATGTGCCTAACCTAGCACATGTTAAGAAAGGAGCATCACCTTGACCTTTGAAGCCCCTTAATCCCCTTGTGACCCTCCTAATGGGACTGAATTTTTGAAGCGAAATTTTGTTTCTGAATGCCTGAGGCTCAAAGAGAGAAAGTGACTTGCCAGAAGTTCAAGTTCACCAGTAGTGGTGCCAGAGATTGGATAAGCTGCCTGTGAATGCAGTGGGGAACCTGACTCCATCTGGCCAAGCAGGTCTGATGAAGGGTGAGCCCTTTCATCTTGTTAGGTCCTGGTCATCTCTGACGCCTCCTGGTGCCTGGAACAAGCTGTCCTGTGCCTCAGGTCCCCAGTTCCATCTGCTCTGGCATATAGCTTTAATCTTCTGGCCTGGCAGCTAGCAAGAATGAGTAGCAGCTCCCTGTTCCTGCAAAGGTCACCACAGGCCAGAAGCCAACTGGGTGCTGGTAACAGTCCTCCAAGCACATGGAAATGTCTCTGTGCAGCCCAGAAGCTGCATATGAGCCTTTCTCATCTGTGTGCTCAGTCTCCTTCCCATCTGAAACCTCAGGTTTTGGCTGGAGGCATAGGACCAAGGACCACCTGGGCTGTCAGTCCCCAAGAATTTTATTTGAGAATAATGTATATTCTTTTCCTTTATTTATTTTTATGTGGTGCTGAGGATGGAACCCAGGGCGCACACATGCTAGGTGAGCGCTCTACCGCTCAGCTACAACCCCAGCCCCATGTATGTTCTTTTCAGTAAGATAATTTTAGGGGATAAGAAAGAAAATTAGGATGGTGGAGTACAGGAGGGGAGGCTGATTTGTTCTCCTTTCTTGAGGTTATAAAATTGCTTAATAATAATAATGCTCAGTACAAACATCCCTTTTCTCTGGTTCCACACTCCTTAGAGTAGATGCGGCAGAGGCTGCCCTGGGAGATCTCAGGAGGCCTGAGTCAGGACATTGGCCTCTCAGCTTTGACAACCCCAAATCATGGAAATTTCAGGTTAGGAAAGAGTACCTTGCAGGCCCTCCAGGCCAGTGTCCACTTTGTGGGATTTCAGACCACCAACATTTCAAAAAACTGGTGACCAGAGTTGCTAACTTTTATTTTTCTGAAGGCATTAAAATAATCAACTACCAGCTATTTTCCCCCATTTCATAGAAGAAAGAACTTTTTAAAATCAAGAACAAAATGGCTCTTATTGTTTCCGATAAAGAATGAACTATATGTTAACAACATTTGGCTTTAGAAAGAATTTTAAACTACATATATCCCCTACTATATTCCCCCTTCCATTGATCAGTGGCATCTCTGTGGCAGACTCCTGACAAGGGTCTCATACTTGGCTGTGTATTGAAATCAGCTGGGAAGCCTATGAAATTTCCTGTGGATGCCTGGGCCCCACTTTACAGACTCCCAATTTCATCTTGGTGTGGTTCCCCTGAAATTTCATTTTTCATCTTGAATTGCTTCTCATCTGTATTATTCCAACCCCTTCTAATACACAAGCTCTGGTACAGCATCTCTACCCAGTTATTGTACAACTGAGACAAGCAGCCTAACCTTTTGGGAGTTTCCCCATACCTTGAATCTCCTAAAACTCTGACTTGGAGAAGGGATTTTCTGCAGATTAGAATCAGAAAGGAGATAGGAACTGAGATGGGAGCTTTTTGGTTCAAGGGGTGGGTCTTTGGGATATATTTGGCTGATCTCTTATCTTCTCCACCCTGCCCTAGGGAGTGCCCTATCTTCTTCATGTTCATTAAGTGCCTGTTAGGAATCAGGCCCAGTTCAGAGTTCTTTCTAAAAAAACATTCTTTTAATTAGTTTATTTTAAAGAATATTTACTAGTTGTTTTTTTTTTTTTTTAATACAATAAAGTAGCTGGGCGTGGTGGCACACATCTGTAATCCTGGCAGCTCAGGAAGCTTACACAGGAGGATTGCAAGTTCAAAGCCAGCCTCAGCAATTTAGTGAGGCCCTAAGAACTCAGTGAGACCTTGTCTCTAAATAAAATACAAGGGGCTGTGGTTGTGGCTCAGTGGTAGATCACTTTTCTGGCATGCATGAGGCCCTGGGTTCGATCCTCAGCAGTGCATATCAATAAATAAATAAAATAAAGGATCCATTTACAACTAAAAAATTTTTTTTAAATAAATAAAATACAAAATAGAGCTAGGGATGTAGCTCAATGGTCAAGCAACCCTGAATTCAATCCCCAGTACCCCCCCCCCAAAAAAAATACACACACACACACACACATACATACACACGCACACACACACAATAAGGTATAAAGAGAAATAATAATATATAATGCTACTGTTGGATACTCCCTATTGAATTAAAGGAAAAAAAGGATACCATGTGTGGGCAGAAAAATTCCCCTCCTTATCACTCCCAAAGAGATCCACATCATAATTTCTAGAACATATGAATAAGTTACCTTGAATAGTCAAAAAGGGACTTTACTTTTTTTTATTTTTTAAAAATATTTATTTATTTATTTATTTTAGTTCTCGGCGGACACAACATCTTTGTTTGTATGTGGTGCTGAGGATCGAACCCGGGCCGCACGCATGCCAGGCGAGCGCGCTACTGCTTGAGCCACATCCCCAGCCCAAAAAGGGACTTTAAATTAAGAACCTTAAAGGAATATTATCTGGTGGGCCCAGTATTATCATAAGAATCCCCAAAAGTAGAAGAGCTATGTGGTGGCCAGGCAATATGGGAAATTTCTCTTCTACTCAGTTTTGTTATGAACCTAAAATGGCTCTGTGGCTCTAAAAAGTAAAGTTTGTTTGAAAAACAACAGAAGCTGGGCGTAGTGGCGCACACCTGTAATCCCAGTAGCTTGGTAGGCTGAGACAGGAGGATCTTGAGTTCAAAGCCAGCCTCAGCAATTCAGTGAGACCCTGTCTCTAAATAAAATACAAAAAATGGCTAAGGATGTGGCTCAGTGGTTAAATGCCCCTGGGTTCCATCCCCAGTGCCAAAACAACAATAGTGGAAGAGGAGGTCAGAGTGACACACTGTGAAAAAGCCTCAGTCTACCATTGCTGGTTCTGAAGCTGCAAGGAGGTTGTGAGCCAGGGACTAAAGGAAAAGGCAAGCCAGGTGGGTTCTCTCTCAGGTCCTCCAGAGGGAACAGAGCCCTGCCCAAACCTTGATTGCAGCCTGTGAGCCCATCCTGGATTTCTAACTTCCAGAACTGTATGATAATAAGTTGTATTATTTGAACCACTATTATTTGTTATAGCAGGAATAAAAAACTGATATATACACCTGGGCCAGGTTTTTTACATATTTTATTTAATTCACAGAACATTCCCTATGAAGGAGGCATTTTAACCCTATTTTAGAGATCTACACGCTGAGGCTTAGAGAGACTTACTAATAAATGACTGCAGGATTTTAACCCAGGTCTCTCCAGAGGCCAAGTCTACCCAGCCACCTAGCTGGACTCTGCATGCCTGCTCAAGGACAACCCTGTGTAACAGACTAAGGGAGTGATCATTCAGAGATGGGGGGGCTTCAAAGGAAGATTTTTAAGTTATCATCTAAGGAAAAGGAAGGGACATTGGAAGAGCAATGCAGGAACCTGATTAAGGGGAAAGAAAAACCTGTTCCTAAGATGGCAGGCTGGTACCATGGGACCCATTCTGTGCTGTAATCTGCCTGGTTCGTGCTGTAGTTCACCCTCCATCCCATTATCCCACATGACCAGACAGCATCTGTGTGGGGTGAGGGGAGGTTGGACACTCTGAGGTTGGGACTGGAGGGCCAGAGTCTTCCTGGAATGGCTTCTCTGTAGAGCCCAGAGGCATTCATGGCATCGCTAACTGTAGCTGGTTTTCAGCCAGTCAATACCACAACGAGAAGAAGGACTCCAAATTTAGGAGCTCCTGCCAGCTGTGGGAGTGGGGAACCATTGATTCAGGGGCCTAAGGTTTGCCTTTTGGCCACCCCAGTGCCTTTGGTGGTGCTCTGCCTTTGAACCATGGAGCCTCCCTAGCCTCTGCCCTGTGGGATTACCCCAGTAAGAAGAAAGTGCTGGAGAGAGTGCTGGGCTAACTGTGACCATCTGTCTTTGCAGTCCTGCGGAATATTTTCGTGCTTGCCTGCATCATCATCGTCTGTTCCCTGCTCTTCCCCGTCCTGTGGCACCTCTGGATTTATGCAGGAAGTGCCAACTCTAATTTCTTTTATGCCATCACACTGACCTTCAACGTTGGTCAGGTAAGAATCAAAGACGGCATGGGATCAGGGTTTCATTTTGTAAACTCAGGCATTTGACCAAGGTCCTAGGTGTCCCATCCTAGGGATTTAAACATGAAGAAAGGATGGTTTTCTCCTCCAGTAGCTCACAGAGGGGAAGGGAAATGAAAGCAAAGTAACTCGGAATCTGGCACCCAGTTTCTGGGCACATGGAATCTTCACAGCAAGCCTGTGAAACAGCTAGTGATTTTTAGTGTACAAAAGAGGAGCTGAGGCTTTCTGAACATTGTCTGTTGCCCAAGGTCAGTGAAGGAGCCAAGAACCAAATTCAGGTACTTCTGAGGTACCTTCTTTCTGTAATGGTGCCTGGGTGGCCCCTGAAGTGGGTATATCAGGTTAGGCGGGGAGAAGCTTTCTGGTCTCTGAGGACAACAGGAGCAAAGGCAGGGGGCTGTGGAATGGGATGGCCAGGCTATTGGGCAAGTCTAGTGCAAGTTGTGTGGCTGAGTGTAGTGGGGAGGGGGCAGGAGCTCAGCCCTTCCTCTGTGTTCCCCAGGGAAACTTGTTGAAAATGCAGATTCCCTGGGCAGCCGCCACAGTTAAATGGCTCTGATTGTTCTTTTAAAAGAAAGCAAATTCTCTGGTTCCACTCCTAGAGGTGTTCATTCAGTTTAAGAAACAAAGGTCAGAGATTTGTATTTTTAGCAAATACAATTTTTACTCCCTTGAAGTCATCCACCCTTCCTGGGGTTTCCTGGTCCACTCTGCTGCCCTCTTTCAGGTCATTGTTGAGTTCTTAGGAGAATCAGTAGGATGGTGTACCATTTCAGTGCCATTGCCCTAGCCAAGCATTTTCTCTTCATAGTGGTCAGGATGGAGGCAGGGCTGGCTGGAAAGGCTGATGATGCAAGGGAGTTCTTGCCTCTAAGGTTAGCTATCAGAAGAGGAATGGGTGATGGGACTGGTGTTTCCTGCATGGACTTTTCTGGAGGATTTATGTCCAGCCCAACCACTTCTCTTGGTTTGTGAACAGTGGGAAAGAGATGGAGAAGTAAAGCCTGGGTGGCAGTTATTGGTGGTGAATAGGCAGCATCTTCTGTTTATGTCCCGCATATGCAGAAATCTGCAGGATTCAACTTCAGATCTAAAGGATCCTGAAGGCTGCCCTGGCTCTTCTGTCACTCTGGAATCCCCTGCTTTTCCCCATATTCTCATGGTTAGATATGAGGGTGCTGGGCCTACCCTGGGCCTCTGGAGAGTTGCTGAGTTCCACAGAAATAGTCCGCAGCCTGTTGGCTTGACTTGAGCCTCTAGTTTTAGTTAGGAAGTTCGGTTGCAGTGATTATGAAGCATCTGTGGAACTTTCCAGGTGACAACTTTCTCCCCTGTGGCTGTCTCTTCAGAGAAGGGTCTCTGAATGGTGAGGGGAATGTTTACAAGTGGTCAAATGCTATGGAAGGCTAGAGAAACTGAATTATTGGAAAAGAAGGATTGGGCTGTGCTGGAAACCAAAGGGCAGAAGCATTAAGTGCTTTAGTAGCTGAACTACCGAGAAAAACCAGCTGAATTCTTGGCATTGCTTCTTGTGTTTTTAAAAAATCTTTTTAAAATGCATTTTAAATCACATAAGCAATACTTCACACAAATAATAATTCATCATTGTTGGGGGGAAGAAGTCAAAAATAGTGGAATAATGTGGAATGAAAGGTAAAGATATGTGCTGAATGTGATCCAACTGGGCATGGTGGCACACATCTCTAATCCCAGTGACTGGGGAGACTGAGGCCTGAGGATGACAAGTTTGAGGCCAATTTCAGCAACTTAGCAAGACCCTGTCTTAAAATAAAAAGGGTGGAGGGTATAGCTCAATAGGCCTTAGGATTCATCCCCAGTACCACAAAAATAAAATAAAATGTAGTGAAGCACGGTAGTGCATGCCTGTAATCCCAGCAACTTGGGAGACTGAAGCAAGAGGATTGCAAGTTCAAGGCCAGCCTCAGCTAATTAGTGAGGCCCTATCTCAAAATAAAAAGGCTGAGAATAGAGCTCAGTGGTAAGGCACCTCCAGGTTCAATCCCAGTACAGAAAAAAGTAAAAATCCACAGTGGGTATGAGGCCCTGGGTTCCATCCCTAACACTGCCAAAAAGAAAGAAAGGGGCTGGGGTTGTGGCTCAGTGGCAGAGCGCTTGCCTAGCATGCGTGAGGCCCTGAGTTCGATCCCTAGCACCCCATAAAAATAAAAACAAAATAAAGGTATTGTGTCCATCTACAACTAAAAAGAAAAAACTTAAAAAAAAAAGAAGAAGAAGAAGAAGAAAAAGCCACCTAACATCCATTGTCACAGAAAACAGATGTGGTCCTTGGGTCAGTTCAGTTTGTGTCTTGGCAGACTTTGTGCATTTATTGATAGCTATACGAACGCATACATTAAAGCACTTTCTGACTTATGTAATTATATGGCCTCCTATTCTATGAGCAGTTCTTTTCACTAATGCTGTCATCTTGAGATCAGTTTTTTTTAATTTTTATTTTTTTAGTTGTTGATAGAACTTTTTTTTTTTAAATATGTGGTGCTGAGAATCGAACCCTGTGCCTCACACATGCTAGACAATTGTGCTACTGCTGAGCCACTTGAGATCAGTTTTTAAATGTCTCCATATCCCATGGTTAGGATGTACCATGATTTATTTGAACAGGTAAACCCTTGCAGAGGATGTTGACATTGCTTCGTTATTTTGCTACTTGAAATGGAAGAGCCTTGCATATGCTGCCACATATTCTTTCTCTCTCTCTCTCTCTCTCTCTCTCTCTCTCTCTCTCTCTCTCTCTCTTCTTCTTTCTTTTTTTTTTTTCCATACCCAGGGGTGCTTTACCACAAAGTTATGTCTCCAACCCTTTTTATTTATTTTGAGACCGGGCCTCATTAAGTTACTGAGGCTGACCTCGAATTTGCAATCCTCTTGCTTTAGCCTCCCAAGTTGCTCTGATTATAGGCATGTACCACCATGCCCAGTGCCTCCATATAGTCTTATACACACATGCCTGTATTTTTTAGGATAGATTCTTAAGTGGTAGGATTAGCTGGGTCAGAGGGCATATGTATTTTCTGTCTTTGGATGATAGCACCAAGTTGCCCTTTGACAAGCTGTACCAACTGATAGGTGTCCCAGCAGCGGTCGGGTTCCCTTTAAACCTGCAGATCTCCAAGGCCTCAGGCACACCTGTGTCATTGGTCTACTAGAGTCTGGGCTCTGTGAGTCCAAGCTACAGACAGCTCTGTTGGGTCAGTGCTTCCAGGGGCTGCTGATCTTGTCTTTGTTGCTGCTGCTACCAGATCACTAAAGGGAAGTGCCAGGTATGGGGCTCTTGCTCACCAGGCAGACACTCAGATGATAGGTAGAAGAGTCCCCATCAGGATGGTTATACTACCCCCCCCTCAGGCCTCTTGGAGCCACAAAATGCAAATATGGAACATCTACAACTTTATTAAGAATCCAGTGTTACCACTGGGCGTGGTGGCACATGCCTGAAGTCCCAGCAGCTCAGGAGACTGAGGCTGGAGGATCACAGGTTCAAAGCCAGGCTCAGCAACTTAATGAGGTCCTAAGCTACTCAGTGAGACCCTAAATAAAATATAAAAAAAGGGCTGGGGATGTGGCTCAGGGGGCTCACTGCTCCCCTCCCCGAAAAAAAAAAAGTTTAGTGTCACCTCACAGAAGCCTTCCGTGAAGTCCTCCTGCCCTGTTGTCTTTCTCAGCCCCTAGTTGTTTCCTTCATAGAACTTAACAAGTCCATCTGTAACTTGTTCTGCTCTCTTTTGCCCCCACTAGCCTGGGAGCTTCAAGCATCAAGGATCTGGCTGTCCTCCCGTTGCAGGGTGCCCCTCCCTGTCATACCAATGCTTGGCAGGGAGCATTTGCTAGCAAGTGTTTGTTGAATGAATAAATGAACCAACAGCTAAGAAAAATATCATGTCATTCTTGACCAGATGTGCAGGGTAACTGCTAGAAGAATCCAGCAGGTGTAGAATAAGCTTTCATGTTGAGTGGTCAGGGAAAGCCAAAGGGACAAGGGATAAGAAGAGCTGGGCCTTTCAGACTTGTAGAGCAAGAATGGAAGGGGACATGAGGGCCAAATCACACTCCTGGCAAGAATCAGGAGTTCTGTCTCCACTGATTTTTGGCCTCTGTGAACCCAGTCTGTGTGTGTACTACATAGCCAATCCCAGTTCTGCTTCCTTGTGACCCAGTCAGTGGTTCCATTCCGTTGTATGGCATTTGGGGACATCTGTTTGTCCCACAGCCTGCTCTTATGAACTCTTCAGGCTGGGAAGTCGTCCTATATTCCTCTGGCCTCATTTTCCCCTTCCTGGGAAAGTCAGGTCAGAGCTGTCCTGAGAACCAGATAACCACAGATTTTAAGCAGTACCTGAACCATCATTGCCAAAAACCAGGAGATTTGTTTGTTTGTTTGTTTTGGTACTGGGAATTGAACCCAGGGGCGCTTTACCACCATGCTACCTCTCCAGCCCCTTTAAAAATTTTTTTGAGACAGGGTGTAACTAAGTTGCTGAGGCTGGCCTTTAACTTGTGGTCCTCCTGCCTCATCCTCCTGAGTTGCTGGGATTACCCGAGTAGTGTGCACCATACCCAGCTCCTAGGAGCTTTATTTATGTAGAATGTAGCAAATACTTTGGCCTAAAGTCCTGTTTTGAGTTGGTCAATGCTATACATATCCTGTTAGAGAATAAATTGTGTGTTTATTATTAGCTACACCAGCAGGCATACTAGTGACTGAGGCCTCGTCCTCTCCCCTGGGGGTCATTAATGTTTTTTAGATGTGGCACATATCATTTGCTAATTACTGTTGTACCTCAGAGTCAGTAACAGGAAATGACAACAGTAAACCATCCATGGGTGTCTGTGTGTGTGTGTGTGTTGTGTGTGCGTGTGTGTGTGTAAGTGTACAAGTGTGCATGAGTGTGAGAGTGAAGCCAGGATTGAGATTGAGTGATTGCTTGAGGTCCTCCTCCACTTCCTCACTGTGTGACCTTCAGCAAGTGATTCAACTTCTCTGGGTTAGTTTCCCAGTCTTAAAATCCAGGGTGACAATCCTCACTTTGTAGGGTGTTTAGTGGGTTGAACATAACATGTGGATCCTACTGCCATTGATCATGTGTTGACAGGGGAAATAGCAAAAGTAGCATGCTCTTCAGATACCCAGAGCGAACTTGGAGTAGCATCCAGTCCATAAACCAGGAGAAAACAATCTCCCACCTCTTTTTTTTTTTTTTTCTTTTAACTTTTTTTGTATGGGTCAGTGAACAGTGGAAGAAAAATATTGATCAAGGATTTAATATGAACTTGCTTAAGTTTAGCCTTTTATTTAAATATTTATTTTTTAGTTGTACACAACACCTTTATTTTGTTTATTTATTTTTATATGGTGCTGAGGATCGAACCGAGGGCCTCACACGTGCTAGACAAGCGCTCTACCGCTGAGCCACAACCCCAGCCCCAAATTTAGCCTTTTTGAAAGAATGCAGTCAAGTGTTCCAGTCACCTTAAATAAATTTAGAAACAGGGAACATAAGGAAATCTTCCCTTAAAGTTATAATTAATAGGGGCTCATGTTTAAGGAGGGTTTACTACAGTTTGGCCCCATCTGATCCCTTTAATCTTCTGAATCATGTGCTCACGGGGCCTCCTGGACCTTCTCTGTGCACTTGTAAAAATACTCATGTGCTCCTGGAGAAAGAGTGTGTGTTTGAGTGTCAGTAGCATCATGATGAATGTAGGACCTTTTCTTTCTTTTAATAAAATGCCTGGGTCATCTTCCCTTGCTCACGGATGAGCAGAGCCTCTGCTTTGCTGAAGTCCTGCAGTCGTGCTGTGTGAGCTCACCATGTCATGCCATCTAACTGCTCCCCTCTGACAGCCCCTTAGGTTTGTTTCCCTTTTTTTCTTGTTACAAGGAGTCCCTTTAATCTTCATTATAGCCCTTTGAGTGAAGCACTCTTTGCATCTCATGACACAAATGAGGAAGCTGAGGCTTGGGAGGGTGAGACTCAGCCTGAGCCACAGAACTGGAAAGGGGTGTATTGTTCGTGGTCTTGTTTATCACATCCTCTTAGTAAACTGCAGGTTCTAGTAGGACAGGCCCTGTGTCCATTTGGTTCGTGGCTTGTACTGCCAGCATATCGCCAGCACCAAGGAGAGACATTCAGTGATGAATTGTCAATACCCTGAATGGTAGGAGCGGGGGTCAAAAGCCATATTCTATGCGCAGTGATCACACGTGGTGCTCTGCACACTAACCTCCCAGTTCCAGCCTGTGTTTCCATCAGGGCCAGGCCTGTGCCTGTCCTACTGGATTCCACGAGGTTTCGAGCCAGGTCCCCTTCCCCATTTATCCTGATGGCTATGTCTGTGTCCAAACTAGATTCCTTGCCCATCCTACATCTGCCCTGCCAGGCAGGGTGTGGAAATCTGGAACGTTGTTCTACAAGCAGTTTGTCATGAGGGACTAGCCCCAACCCTTCCCTGCCTGACAGACCCTGCAGATACTAGGCTGACCCTGACTTGGCCGTCTGCTTTCTGCTGCTGGGGATGCCTGGAGCCCTGAGACCTGGGTACCAACCTTCCAGCACAAATGAAACCTGACCTGCCTTCTAGAATCATATCTCAGTTGGCCTGTGGTGCCATTCTGGGAATGGGACCAGTGAAGAAATGTTAGGAGACATGTTAAGTGGATCATCCATGGCTGGACAGTGTATAGTCCCCATTTCAGGTTTCTTCCTGGGGGCTGTACATGGCCCCGCCTGTAGGATGCTAGGTGTGTGGGGAAGATCAGCATCTCCTGACAGCCCTTGTCCTCCTCAGCGGGCACGGTTTTCACTTTGTGTCTTTGACTGGTAGCAGTTTGTCAGTGTCTTAGTTTGTTCCTTTGTCCCTCCAATACAAGCATCCCAAGCTTTTCTCTCACAGGCCCTCCTCGGCTGTCCTTCCCTACAGCCAGAGTGATAAGAAAAGGCCAGGCTGAGCACAGCGGGCACAGCCAGCAGGAAGACCTGGGCTTTGGAAGTCCCAGTGCCGCAGTGACTCCCAGCTCCGTCTCTCCTGGCTCACTGGCCTTAGGCAAGTCACATAGCTCCTTGGAGGCTAATTTATTTATTACAAATATTTATTACCTCCTATGAGCCAAGCACTCTGCTAAGGGTGGATGAGATACAGCCCTGTTTCCAAGGAGCACAGTCTGTGGACAGAAAGAAAAAGAGGCAAGACAGGGCAGTGTGGAGGTCAGCATGGCTGGGGGCTCACAGCTGGGGATGAGGAAGCTTCTTGGGGAGGTCATTTCTAAGGGGGTCCTGAGGGACTAGTGGCATCTAACCAGGTTCCAGGTAGGGAAGACCTGGAGGAGAGAGAAGGAGGGAGGGAGGGACGCTGTGTGCTGCCAGAGGCTGTGTAGGACTGGCCACATCACTTGATAAGAAACCAGAACATTTCAGGGCAGTGACCCTGGGGGCCTATACTGAGGCCTGCACTGAGCCTTTGGTTTTATGTTCAGGACAAATATGATTAGGTTCCTGGTTTAAAAACCCCACTCTGAAAGGAGGTCAGAGGTGAGGGGTGGAGCCAAGAATCCAGGGTGTCAGAGGAGGCTGCTGTAGTCTGGTAAGAGGTGGTGGTAGCCTTGGTTTCCTCACCTGGAAGGGAGGTTGTGAGGGCTCTATGGAGTTGGATGGGAAATCTTTTGAGAATTGGAAAGGGCCACATAAGTGTCAGTTGCTGCTGTGGCCCCAGTCTGCAGTCTGCCTGGTGACCTTGTAGCTGAAACAGGTCCAAGTGGAGGGAGGAGCTTTTTGCCATCCCCTCCCTCACTGTGCCCCTTCGGGGCTGAGTTGGCTGGTCATGCCAAAGCTCCATCCAGCTGCACAGTCGCCGCCAGTCTACTGTGGCCCCCACTTCCCTAGACTCCAGGCAGGTGGCCAGAGGCTGCACTTTGCCAACTGTAGCAACAGTGAGTGTCCCCATGAAGGTCAGCGTCTCTAACAGAAGGAAGAGGCTGACCACAAAAGCTTCTCCAGGAAGCTGCAGCCCCAAGGCTTGGTCAAGGCTGCCGTCCCGACACGCTGGATTAACCACCTCCACTGCCTCTTTGCCTTTTCCAAAAAGAATCTCTTTCTTCCTGGCTGAATGACAGAGTGTAAACTAGGAGAGCTGCCTGATGGGTGGAGAGCCGGGGGGCTGTGGGGAAATGGGAAAACTCGGGTTTGGCCTCGGACTGGCGGGAATGGCAGAGTAGCCTGGTTCTTCACTTAACTGCCACGTGGCCTGGATAGGACCCGTGACTAAGCCTGGCTTGGGGATTAGAGACCCCAGATGGGAATGTCATCACATTTAGTCACCCAGGCATGTCTTGGTTCCTCAGATCTCTTGCTTCTGTGGGAGACACATCATTCCTGGGGACTCTTGTGGTTGCCACTGTCCATTGAGTATGTTTTTGTTGTTAAAGGGCTGAGCTCAGAGCATATTCTGAGAAACTGTTTATTCCCCTTCTCTCACCATGTAGTGGAGCATGTTTTGACGGTCTCATTCCACTTCAGGTTTGGCCCGCTCTGTCCCTGGCCACCGTACCCCAAAGTGGAGCAGCCTGGAGCCCTCATGGCTGCCAGTGCAAGGACTGTGGTTTGACTGAGCTGTCCCTGGAGGGCAGTGCTGAGACCAGCACATGGTGCCAGAGAACTTCAGTCCTGTGCCAGTTCTGGGGCCCCAGAGGTGGAGCAGATGCCATCCCATTTGGTCACATAACAAAGCATGGAGTTAGGGAAGTCTTCTGGTGATGCCTCTTGGGGACAAGCAGGAGCATCAGGGCTTATGGGGTAGGTAGGCATGGTTCAGAGGGCAGCAACTGCCACTGAGCTGGCCAATGCAGAGCTTGTGTGTGTGTGTGTGTGTGTGTGTGCATGTGTATGCATGCGTGTGTGTGAGAGAGAGAGAATCCCTCTGGGTCTGGGGAGATGAGGCCTCCCTGCAGAGGTGGCTGTGGTGGGAAACTGGAGCTGCTTAGGAAGTGTGTGTGGTCCTGGGGACTGATGGGAGGAAGAGGCAGGGCCCTCAGCCACTACAGGTGGGGTAGCTTCCAGGAACAGACTTCAGGCATCTGAAAGCACGGAGGGACAGATAGCCCACCATTGTGTGCAGTAAACACACAATGCTCATGTTTCACAGATGAGGGAAATGAAGTTTAGGAAAAGGAAGTGACTCACTGGAGTCATATAGCCACTTACGGACCCATGCTGTTTCTGCTGCCCCTTACCCACCTTGGCTATGCTCAGAATGGGCAAAGCGGCTGTGGATCTGCAGTTGCAATGTAGGCTGATTTGCAGGGTCTCTGGGAAATCCCATTTCCTCACAGTCAAAAGAGGTTGTCTTAGCCAGCCTGCCAGCAGCCCCAGGTTTCCCCTCAAAAGAGCCAAACTCCAGGCCAGCCTGGCATCCTCTCCCTGGATGCAGGGCACCCACCTAGGACTGATGACACTGAGGACAGCCCATCCTGGGACATTACCAGGAAATAAGTATTCCCTTCAAAAAAATGCCAAACAGTATACGCAGAATAGCCCTCTAAGGGGTGCAGCTTAGTTCTTGCCCACTCCCCTGTCCCCCAGGGTGGGCTAGACTTAGGGACTCTTTCTTGCTTGGGAGCAAGGAAAGGGAAAAGGGTCATTCTGTGCCCAAGGGCTCCACCGATAACATGCTGATATTCTTGCTCAGTCACAATATTCAACCCTCAACCCATCTTATTTTTTGGGGAGTGGGTACCAGGGATTTGAACTCAGGGGCACTTGGCCACTGAGCCTCATCCCCAGCCCCTATTTTGTATTTTATTAGAGACAGGGTCTCACTGAGTTGCTTAGAGCCTTGCCATTGCTGAAGCTGGCTTTGAACCCATCTTAATTTTTAACTTTATTTCAAATTGGAGTTCAGACATCAGTATATTTGCTACTGAATGTCAGCATGTATATCATTAACTAGAGTTCAGTATTTATAATTTACATTTTGCTTATGAAGAATTGACATACAGTAAAAAATGCAAATATTATATGTGCATTTGCCAAAGCTGCCTTTCACTTACCAGGATATTTTTAAGGTTCATCTACGTTGTTAAATGTAACAATAGTTTATTGTGTCTTTAGATAAACTTTTTTTATTTTAGAATCATTTTAGAGTCATAGGAAAGTTGCAAAAAGTACAGAGAGGTCAGCCATGCATCATGCTACTTTCCTCTGTTGTTAACATCTTAAATGAGGGGCTGGGGATGTGGCTCAAGGGTAGCGCGCTCGCCTGGCATGCGTGCGGCCCGGGTTCGATCCTCAGCACCACATACAAACAAAGATGTTGTGTCCGCCGAAAACTAAAAAATAAATATTAAAAATTCTCTCTCTCTCTCTCTCTCTCTCCCCCCCTCCCTCCCTCTCTCACTCTATCTTTAAAACAAACAAACAAACAAACAAAACATCTTAAATGACATGGTATGTTTGTCAAAATAAGAACTTACTCTAGAGTGGGCATGGTGGTGCATGCTTCTATTCCCAGGGACTCAGGAGGCTGGGCAGGAGGATGGCAATTCAAAGCCAGCCTGAGCAACTTAGTGAGGCCCTAAGCAAAGAGATTCTGACTCAAATTTAAAAATAAAAAGGGCCTGAGATATGGCTCATCAGTAGAGTGCACCTGAGTTTAATCTCCAGGGGAAAAAAAAAAAAAAAACCTATCCTGGGATATTACCAGGATTGATTGGGACTTTTCCACTTTTGTCTGCTTCTAATCCAAGGATGCAAGCCAGGGAGGTACACTGCACTTGAGGCCATTTCTCTCTGGGGTCCTCCTCTGCTCTGTTCCTCACTTGTTCCTTATGAGGAGTTCCTTATTTTTCATGACCTTGATAGTCTTGAGGAGCACGGCCAGGTATCTCGTGGAATGTTCCCTCAGGTTAGGTTCGTCTGAGGTTAATTAGACCGGGGTTTGGATTTTTGGAAAGAATGGGCAAGGCATCCTTGCATCCCGTGGGGTACAGGGTAGCCCTGTGACCTCAAGCTGATGTCAACCTTCAGCACTTGGTTAAGGTGGTGTTTGCCAGGTTTCTCCACTGAAGAATGACCCTTTTCCCTTTCTTTGCTCCCAAGCAGGAAAGAGTCCCTAAGTCTAGCCCACCCTGGGGGCAGGGGAGTGGGCAAGAACTAAGCTGTACCCCTTAGAGGGCTATTTTGTATATATTGTTTGGCATTTTTCTTAAGGGAATACTTGTTTCTTTTCCCCTAACTGTTGTTTCAATCATTTATTGGCTGATTATTTTTTTCGATTTTTTTTTTTTTTTTTTTTTTTTGGTACCAGGGATTGAACTCAGGGGCACACAACCACTGAGTCACATCCCCAGCCCTATTTTGTTTTTTATTTAGAGACAGGGCCTCCTTGAGTTACTTGGTGTCTCACTTCTGCTGAGGTTGGCTTGGAACTCACAATCCTCCTACTTCAGCCTCCCAAGCCACTGGGATTACAGGCTTGTACCACTGTGCCAACTGGCTGATTTTTTTTTTTTTTTAATCAAGGAAATACATGTACATAGTTTATAAAGTTAAGGTCATAAGGAAGAAGTAGCTTGGTAAGGTCTTTAACTTGTTCTAGTACTTTTGAATAGTAATGCTTACTCTACTATTTGTATTTTTTGTCCTCCAATTTTATGTTACATTATAGGATATGAAATTGCCAATATTCAAACATTTTTAATCTGCAAAAATAGCTGTTTCATGTGTCAGCCTAATTACCTAATGGTTTGACCATACTTTGCCTTAGCCAGTTAATTTTGTGACACTTGAGGGTTTTTTGTTGTTGTTGTTGTTGGTTGGTTGTGAATTATTTGCATCTGCCTCTTATCTAGCTGGCTTAGAGATCAGGCTCCCCTTTCCCAGGCAGGGCATCTTGGGGCCTGGGTGAGAAAGGAGACCCCAAAGTATGATGTTGGCCTTTGCTGTAGTCATTGCTGCTATCACTGAGCTGGGTAGCTGTGGGCAAGTCCTCACTGCCTGGCATGTCTGCTCGGCTGATCCGTTTGGTAGACTGGGCCCAGGCACATGGACACTAGTTCAGCTCTCCAGGTGTACCCTTAGGCCAACTGTTTGAACCCCCCAGAGTTTCAATTTCCCCATTAATGGGGATTTTAAATCTTTCCAGGGAGTTCCTGAGGTGATGGGATAGTAGTACAGTCCAGAGACTCAGTGCTATCAGCCTCTCCCAGCTCTCCTTAGCTGTTCCCGAGTTATCTTCAGGTAAATGCGAAGCTGCCCAGGACAGTGTTCTCAGGTCTTGAGGCCTAGATACCAGGCTCAGCTCAAACTATGACTTGCCTCAGGATCCTGGCCAAATGCCTTCCTTGTTCCAGACCTCAGTCTGTCTGTCTGTGCCAAGAAGCAATTGATATTGACTTTCTGAAAGGCCTCTAAGTACCTGAGAACCACAGTGTCCACAGCAGTGAGCCCTTATTCCCTCATCCTTCAAAACTCCAGGGGTACCAAGGTCCTGGGCAGCTTGGGCTGAATGGAATTAGAAGACTTCACGGTCTAGTGTGCAGGGAGCTTGGTAAATCTTTGTTCTTCTCTGGGCCTTGTTGAGGGCCACAGTGGGCTAAGCTGCTGTACTGCTTTTGATTCTGTGGCCCAATATGGAAACTGAGCTGGGCACAGAGATTTTAGTAGCACAACCACTCGGGGCCTTGTCCTGATGGAGCTAGTCAAACAGCTGAATGTAAATTGCAATTTGAGTGATTTGTGCTAGCAAATAAGAGGTTAATGGGGCCAGGCCCTAATCTGAAGGGTAAGTGACCCTTCCTGAGGCCTGAAGGGCAAATAGCTGTTGACTAGATGAAAGCGAGAGAAACACTTTCCTCTAAACAGCAAAGATCCTGCAGCGGAGTGAGGTGGTACAGGGAGAGGGTGATGCATGTGTGCAGGAAGGGACCGGCTATAAGACCTCAGAGCCCCAGAGGCTGATCTTCACTTAAAAGCCTGGGCAGCCTTTAGAGGAATTTAAGCTGGGCAGTAACATGATCAGATTTGTGTTTTCCAAAGTTCCCTCTGGCTGCCAGGGAGCACAGTACGAAGACAGGTTAGGCAGCAGGGAATCCAGGGACAAGGCTTTGTTGATGTCTAGGAGATGACTGACAGATGCCTTGTCCAGGGTAGTGGCTGTGAGGATGGATAAGAATGGTGGATCTAAGGTGCAGGAGGTAGAACTGTCAGGCCTTGGTGTCTTGGCGTATGGGAGAAGTGCCAAGTGAATTTGTGGCCTGAACTCCTGGATTGGGGGATGGAGACACAGGTACCCAGTAGGAGGAGCAGGTTTGCCCAGGGAATGTGAGGAGTGTGATGGGGACCTGGTGGGGTGAATGTACCTGTGGGCACCAAGAGGGGGCCACTGGTTTCATATATACTGGTCTGGAATCTAGAGGCCAAATTTTGGGATAGAGGGATGAACTGGAAGGGGAGCAGGTAGCAGAGTATACACAATTGCTGAGGGGCCCAGAAAGATCTTTCAGGTCAAGTGTGGCTTCCCTAGGCAGGGCCTTGGTTCTTGGTCCAGGGACAGGCTGGGATTTTGACAGGAAATGCCAGGCAGGTGCTCCCATGTCTCTCAACAGCTGTTCAACCCCACAGGAGCCCTGATTCAGGGAGATGTCCCACAGCTTGTCACACCCTCTTTCTCCTCCCAGATCCTGCTCATTTCTGATTACTTCTATGCCTTCCTGCGGCGGGAGTACTACCTCACACACGGTCTCTACTTGACGGCCAAGGACGGCACAGAGGCCATGCTTGTGCTCAAGTAGGCCTGGTGGGGCACAGTGCTGCACAGAGACTTCAACAAGAAAGGGCCAGAAGCTGGGCCAGGCTCCATATCCAGAGGTGCCAGCAGGCAAGTCCTCTAGCAAAAGAGGTTCGAGTCCAGGGACCCAAATCACTGGCATCAAAGAGGGCCCATGGCTGGCAGCAAGGCCTGTGGGGAACAGCTGGAAGTATCCCCACTTGGACCCCTACTTTGTGGCCCTGCACACCAAGGAGTCCCCTCCCAGGCAGGAAGGGGGAAAAAGGTGAGCAGTGCTTGATAGGTTGTGGCTACTTAATAAATAAAATGTTTTGTTATAAAGATATTTACCCTGGGACCACATCCATATCACACTTAGGTGAGGAGATGGGAGAGTTGGCCTCTAATATTGCTGCGGAGCACTACATACAGGTGTGGGCTTCTAAAAGAAACAGGAAGTCCACAGAGCACAAGTGTGCCTGGGGGCTGATTGGTGTGCCACCCAGCAGCCCTCCCTAATCCCAAGCAAACAGCTGGAGGCAAAGGGCCAGGCAGGCCTGAGCAATCTTTATTCTGCAGAGGGACAATGACCACAGATCCATACACCATGAGGAGATGGGGGGAGCCAAGGGCCAGTCTTTCAGGGGTGGACAGGTCCAGGCAGGGGGGCAGAGCCACAAGTGGGTGAGGGGCAGGTGGGCAGACTGGCAGGGGCCTAAAAAAAAAAGACAAACCACACAGCAGGGGTGCTGGGGGCCACTCCCCACCCTCCCCCAACCCAGCCAGCACCCAGGGGGTCAACCCTAACATGACTGGCCCTGAGCCTACCCAGGGCAGAGCTGGTTGGTGCCCCCTAACTAGGGGCCACACCCCTGCCCAGCCCCCCAGGGGCAGAGGCAGCTCAGTTCAGGAGTCAGGAGCTCCCTGGGCAGAGCCTGACCCGGGCCCCCCACTCCCAGGCCATTCCCCCCTACTGCTGGCTCAGAAGCCGAAGGTTTCCTGGGAGGCGTAGACCATGTAGAGGAATCCATCCTCATCCTTCTCCTGCTCGTAGATGTCCGCGATGGGTGTGGACACGCTCACCATGCTGTGCTGGTTCACCAGCAGGAAGAAGGCCTGCGTGGGGTTCAGCTGCAGGCGGCGCCTGAGGGAGCAGGAGGGCATGCCTGTGATGGCCAAACCCTTTCTTTCCAATGATCCAAGTCCCCAGCTTCCCACCCATTCAGGCCCTCCTACTGGCTTTCACCTAGCGCCGACCTTGACCGTTCCCAGTTTTCCAGCGCAGGGGCCCAGCTCCCTGCCCGAGACCCTGACCCCACTTATATCCCTGGTCTGCCCAGCCCCGAGCCCCCAAGCAAGTGCCCTTCTGGCCGCTGCCCACACACCGGATGATCTTGACCAACTCGCTCATGTTGACATGGTCTGGGACCAGGAACTTGGTCTTGTCCAGGACAGGCAGCTGCTTCTCTCCCTTGTAGCGCTCAATGATCACCTGGGGGTGGGGCGGGCGGGGACGCGTGAGCCCGGGGCGGGGCTTGGGCGGGGCGGGGCCGGGGGCGCGGGACTCACCGGGATCTTGCTGGGGTGCTGGTCGCGGATCTGCTGCACCTCCTTACAGCGGTCGGCTGCGGACGGCGGTCAGCGTGAGGCCGGACGGGCCTAGGCCCTCCTCGCGGCTCCGCCCCGTCGGTCCCCAAGGGGCGGCTCCGGGCCCGCCCCAGCACCCTCCCCCGGGGCCGTCGGCCCCGCAGCCCCGTGGCAAGGGACTCGCGGGGTAGAGAGGCACTCCCGCCCGGCAGAGTGACCTCCCAACCCGGGGTCTAGCCAGAGCCTGACGTCACGGGGCTGACGTCACCTGCGGCAGTCGGGGTCGGTTGGGCCGGCCGCCTTCCCCCCTCACAGGTCGCCCACAGGGCCTCACCGAAGCTCCGCCGCTGCTTGAAAGGCCGGTCCGAGGGCATCGCGCGGGCCCGGCGGGGCGCGCAGCTGGAGATCCGGGGCGCTCTGCTTAGGGATGTGGCTGCGGTTCGGGGCTCCGGGGGCTCCGGGGCTCGCGCTCAAGGGCTCCGGGGCTCGCGCTGAGCCCGGCGGCGGCGGCTGCGGGAGGTAACTCGCCCGGGTGACGTCAGGTCACAACATTCCTTAAAGGGGAGGCCGGCGCGCAGCTCCCATTGGGCCGACGCAAAACCCGCCCGCCCGGATCCGTGACGTCACGGCGCAGAGAGCCTGGATTCTCGGCGCGGGACGCGAAGGGGCGGATCTCCAGGGCGCGTCACAGTCCCGTGACGTCACGGCCGGCGCGAGCAGCTACCCTGGCCCAAACTGAAGTGAGCCCCGCAGCGGAGCGCGCGAGGAGCTGCTTTCTGCCTCCCACCGAATTCTTTTCTGGGCCTCTGAGATCCTGGAGTGGGCCTCAGCAGCCTTCACCTTCACCAGCTACCCTTCACCTTCACCAAGCTTAGCAATAGGGAACGAAAAGGGGCAGTAGACCTGCAGAAAGAGCAGGACTCCAGAAAAGAACACCAGGCTTTAAAAGAATTCTAGAATAGAGCCATAGAAATCCACATCTCAAGGAGTGAAGTAAGAAAGTGGATCCAACACGGCAGAAGAGAAGAATCACTGAACTGGAGGCCAGATCCACTTCTCCAGAGAGGAAAGGTGATGGAGAATAAGCAAGAGAAGTGGCAGGATTAAAAAGGAGGTCCCGTCGGGGTTCCAGAAGGAAAGGATAGACTGTGGAAAGGCAGTCCTTAAAGGATTTCGAAAACTTGATTAAACACTCAGATCTTCACAAAAAAACCTAGCGCAGGATAAATAAAAAACACCTGCACATTTTGCAGTGAATCTGCAGAACTCCAAAAACTAAGGGTCCCCGCACCCTGCCCTGGCACGGGGGGGGGGGGGGGGGGTTGGACCCAGTGGTGCTCTACCATTGAGCTACAACACAAGCCCTTTTTTGAGACAGGGTCTTGCTAAATTGCCAAGGCCGGCCTCGAATTTGCAACCCTCATGCCACAGTTGTCTGGAGTGGCTGGGATTACAAGCATGCGCATGCGCCCCGCAAGAAATCTTCCCAAACAGGGTGGATTAACTAAAAAATTGCACCAACAAACAACAGACTTCTCAGCAGCAAATACAGAAGCCAGAATAAAATATGATAGTATCTTCAAATCATTATAGGAAAATACTGGCACCAATTGTTAATCCATGATCTTAAGTGTTAGGGAGAAAAAAAATTACAAAAGAACATTACTGAAATATTTTTTTAAGAATTTATTTCAGGGGCTGGGGATGTGGCTCAAGCGGTAGCGCGCTCGCCTGGCATGTGTGCGGCCCGGGTTCGATTCTCAGCACCACATACAAACAAAGATGTTGTGTCCGCCAAAAACTAAAAAATAAATATTAAAATTCTCTCTCCCTCTCTCACTCTCTCTTTAAAAAAAAAAAAAAAAGAATTTATTTCAGCCGGATGCTGCGGTGCACACTAGTAATCCCAGCGATTAGGAAGTTGAGGTAGGAGGGTGGCAAGTTCAAGGCCAGCCTCAGAAATTTAGTGAGGACCTAAGCAACTTAACAAGACCCTGTCTCACAATAAAAAATAAAAAAGGCTGGGGATGTGGCTCAGTGGTAAAGCACCCCTGGGTTCAATTCCCAGTACCTAAAATAAACTGGAATTTACTTCAGCTTGATGCAGTGGTGCATCTCAGTGATTATAATCTCAGTGACTCGGGAGGCTGAGGCAGGAGAATGGCAAGTACCAGACTAGCCTTGGCAGCTTAGAGAGTCTGTGACTCAAAAACAAAATTATATATATATATATATCTATAGATATAGATATATAGATAGATAGATAGATATGGAGGGCATCAATGGGTTCAATATCTATTACCTGCCCCCCAAAAAGAACAGACTTAAATAACAAGGACATGTAGGCCTAAAAGGAAGACATTAGATGGAAAATGAGCAAATAAAATGGTAAACATGTAGGTAAATCTAAACAATATGGATTGTGAATAGAAATGATTACTTTGTGGGGTACGAAAAACAAGGTATATGTTTTTATACTCGCCTAGCTCCTGCGAGACCCTGGTTCGATCCTCAGCACCATAAAAAAATAAATAAGTGAAATAATGATATTGTGTCCAGCTACAATTAAAAAAATATTTTTAAAAATCCCAAGTATATGGGACCAACACTAGACTGGAAAGAGGAATAGAGTAAAGTGTTTTAGGGAGCCTGATTTGTTTGAGAAAGGATAAAGATGTTGATTATTGTCTGGCTTAGTCGAGTGTGTGTTTCCCACTTAAGGATCACTGAAAGATATAGACCGAAAGTATGACTCCAAGGCAGAAAAGCTATAAGGATAGTAAAGACCATTAAAAATATAGCAGAAAGGGCTGGGAATGTGGCTCAGGGGTTTGATTGAATGTGGCCCTGGGTTTGATTCCCAGAACCACAAAAATAAACAAATGGCACCAAAAGTAAAAAGCTGGAAAATTCTGTACAGAGAAAAACTAACAAAAAGCATACCTACAGGGCTGGGGATGTGGCTCAAGCGGTAGCGTGCTCGCCTGGCATGCGTGCGGCCCGGGTTCGATCCTCAGCACCACATACAAACAAAGATGTTGTGTCCGCCGAAAACTAAAAAATAAATATTAAAAAAAAAAAAAAAAAAAAAAAGCATACCTACAGAAAAATCAGGGCTGGGGATGTAGCTCAACAGTAGTGCACTTGCTTAGCATGCATGAGGCCTTGGATTCGAGCCCCAGGAACCACCCCTGCCCCCCCAAAAAACAGTTTGCCTTATTGGCAAGTGACATTTTCTTTTCTTTTTCTTTTTCTTTCTTTTTTTTTTTTTATTGGGATTGAGTCTGGGGCCACCTTACCGCTGAGCTAGATCCCCAGCCCTTTTTGTTTTTAAGTTGGATGCAAGGTCTTGCTAAGTTGCTAAGGCTGGCCTCAAATTTGGAATCTTCCTGCCTCAGCCTCCTGAGACACTGTGACTTCAGGAATGTGCACCAGGCCTGGCAAGGACATTCATTAGGGATTAAGACAGCCACTGCAAAATGACGAACGGCATAGTTCTTAGTTCTGAATGTATATGTTCCAGGTTTTAAAAATGAGGGTGAAATACATAGAAAAAAACAGAATATATGGCAAAATGAGAGGATACAAGAGAAATTGCCAAATCTATCACAGTGGGAAAATTAAGACTTTCTTTTTTTAAAGAATTTAACCTTTATTTTATTTAATTGTTGTTGTTTATTTTTATGTGGTGCTAAGGATCGAACCCAGGGCCTCACCCATCCTAGTCAAACTCTCTACCACTAAGCTACAACCCCAGCCTCAAATTAAGACTTTTTTGAATAATGAATAGACCAAATAAGAGATGTAGATAATTTTAATACCATCAATAATCCTGATCAGTGGATCTCTACAGAATCCACATATTACTTTCAGATACAAGAATTATTTATAGCTGGGCACGGTGTTGCACACCTATAATCCCAGTGGCTTGGGAGGTTGATGCAGGAAGATCATGAGTTCAGAGTCAGCCTCAGCAATTTATGAATTTAGCAACTCAGCGAGACCCTGTTTCTAATAAAAACATTAAAAAGGGCTGGATGTGAGCACCCCTGGGTTTAATGCCCAGTACCAAAAAAAAAAAAAAAAAAAAGAAGAAGAAGAAGAAGAAGAATTTACAAAAAAAGACCCAACTACTAGACTCCAAGACAAAAACAAATATAAAATAGTAAATTTTATACAGACCATAATTTTTGACTACAGACAAGAGCCAAATAAGCTCTAAAAATTTGGAGATTTAAACCTACTTTGAAATAACCCTCTTTAATCAAAGATGAAAATCATAAAAATGAGAAACATGTAACTTAAACAAAAATGACTATACAGCTGGGGTTGTGGCTCAGTGGTAGAGCATTTGCCTAGCATGTGTGAGGTACTGGGTTTGATTCCCAACACCAATATAAATAAAAAAGGTCCACTGACAAATATATATATATATACACAAAATGACTATAGAGCTAGGCACAGTGGCCCATGTCTGTAATCCCAGTGGCTTGGGGGGATGAAGTAGGAGCATCTCAAGTTTAAGACCAGCCTCAGCAATTTTGCAAGGCCCTAAACAAGGAGAGACTGTGTCTCAAAATTTAAAAAGGGCTGGGATGTGGCTCAAAAAATATACATATTAATAACTTGGATGGGGCCAGGCATGGTGGGACATGCCTGTAATACCTGCGGATTATAGGCTGAGGTTTGAGGATTGCGAGTTCAAAGCCAGCCTCAACAAAAGCAAGGTGCTAAGCAATTCAGTGAGACCGGTCTCTAAATAAAATACAAAATAGGGTGGGCTTCAGTGGGAGAGTGCCTCTGAGTTCAATTCCTGATACCTCCCCCCGCAAAAAAAAAAAAAAACTTGGATGGAGACAACTAAAATAGCATTTAGAAAATTTATAGCCTTGTTATTGATATGATATTAGATAAGAAAAAAATATAGCTGGGTGCAGTTGGGCATGCCTGTAATCCTAGCAGCTTGGGAGGCTGAGGCAGGAGGATCTCAGGTTTAAAGCCAGCCTCAGCAACTTAGCGAGGCCCTGAGCAATTTAGCAAGACCTTATCTTGAATTAAAATGTAAAAAATGGTTTGGGGGAGGACTGGCGATATAGCTCAGTTGGTAGAGTGCTTGCCTCGCATGCACAAGGCCCTGGGTTCAATGCCCAGTACGCGGGAAAAAAAGTTTGGGGATATGGCTCAGTGGTACAGCACCCCTGGATTCAATCCTTGCTACCAAAAAAAGAAAAAAGAAATGAGCAGACTATCAATATAAACTCAAAGCAAGTGGAAGGAAGGTAATAATGAGCAGAAAGTGATTACATAGAAGACAAAAACACTAGCATGGACCACAAGACATAGCTGGGAATTTGAAAAGACCAATAAACACAGTGCAAAAGTGATGTCCTTTTAGATACAGATGTCCTTTAAATAGAGATACAGCAGAAATGACAAGAATATTATAAGTTTTATGCCAATAAATTTATGTTATTTAAAAAAAATTTGTAGTTGTAGATGGACATAATGCCTTTATTTTATGTATTTATTTTTATTTGGTGCTGAGGATTGAATCCAGTGCCTCACACATGCTAGATAAGTGCTCTACCACTCAGCCCCAGCCCCAGCCCCTTTAGCATTTTTAGAAAAGCCAAAAATCAGTACTCACCTAACTGTATCTGTAATACTAATGGGATTCATTTAAATATCTTGCTGTGGTTTCCATAACTACACTCTTCCAATGAAAGGGAGAGCAAGGGTGAGCAAAGTTCCTTTAAAGTGTCAGACAGTAAAGATTTTAGGCTTTGCAGGTCACCAGATCTCTGATTTTTGTTCATTTGGTTTTGTTTTTTTGGCTTTGCTGAGGATTGAACCCAGGGCCTCACATCTGTGAGGCAAGCCCTCTACTACTGAGCTACACCCCAGCCTAAGCCTCTGGATTTGCTGCTGCATCCAATAAAACCTTATTTGCCAGGAGACAGACATATCCCGGGGTCTCAGTTTGCTCTTGGCCCAAAGCTGTGTGTCAATGTAGACAAACTTCACATTGTCACAGGACACTGAGTAGAATCAGAGCCATTAAGGGCAGCAGAAAGAACTGGGTCAGCCATGGCCTTGGGGAAGTGGTTCCACCTGTCTTTCATCAGGCAGCCCTGACCTGGCGCTGGAGCTGGGGAGGAGGGCTAATCCCCTACACCCTAAGGTGTGCCCTCGTCCTTCTCACTTGACCTCAGCAGGCTGATCCCTCCAGGCTCTGGTTTCCCTGCTCACTGGCCCCTGGGCTGCCCCATCTAACTGAATCCTGTGGTGTGTCCTGGCTTCCATGTCTCTACTTGACTGCCTAACAGAAACCCTAAACTTGCCCTGCCCAGAACAAATCCATGATTTTTCCCCAAAAGTGTTCTAGTTGTAATCTTTTCTGTCTCTATTTTTTAGGTCAAAAACCTCAGAATCATCCGTGACCCCTTCCTTTCCTTTCCCACTCCCACCTACCTCACATCCAGTCCATCCTCAAATCCAGTGATTCCACCTCCACCACTGCTATCCAGGCCAGAGCCGCCACCTTCTCCTCTTGGGTGCCCCTGCTCTGGCCTTGCCTCCGTCAGTCTGGCCTGACTGAAATGACAAGAGCAATCCTTTGCCCGCAGGACAGGCTTATACCATCCCTGCACCCAACTCATGCAGAGTAAAGCCAAGGGATGGTGGGGGTGCACGAGGCCCACGGGATCCAGCCCACAGCTCCCCTGGCCTCGTCTACTCATCGAGCCTTCTTGGTTTCAGCCTGGAATATTCTTCCAAAATCTCTGTGTGATTCATCCCTTCACTTTCTTCAGGTCTTGCAAGGGTCAACTGTGGTTTCAAGGAGAACTTCTCAAATGGTCTAATGTAATTGCAGCCCCTCCCTCTCTCACTCCATCTCCTACCTCCCTGCTCCTTACTGTTTTTTTTTGCCACAGCAGTTATCACCTAATATGTTATAATCTTTTTTTTTTTTTTCCCATGATGCTGAGGAGGAACCCAGGGCCTGGCTTGCCAGGCCTAGGCCTTCATATAGATGGAATCATGCAGTAGGTATTCTTTTGTGTCCGATTTCTTTAACTCAACATAAAGTTTTTGAGGTTCATTCACTTTAGGCTGAGTGCCGTGGCATAGGCCTGTAATTCCAGCTACTCAGGAGGCTGAGGCAGGAGGATGGCAAGTTCCAGCCAACCTCAGCAATTTAGTGAGATCCTGTCTAAAAAAAAAAAAAAAAAAAAAAAGGGCTGGGGATGAGGTAGCCCAGTGGTGGGATATCTCAGTAGTAGAGCAAATCCTCCTCCTCCGCCACCACCATCTCTGAGGCAGCGGATCATTTCCTCAACCTGCCCACGAGGTTCCTTCGTATGGACGCACCAGATTGTTTATTCAGTCTTCCATTGATGGTTAACAGGGCTGATTTCAGTTTGGGGCAACTGTGAACAAAGCTGCTGTGAACATTTCCTGTGACAGTCATCGTGTGATATATTTCTTTTGTTTCACTTGGACATACCTAGGAATTTCTGGGTTGTCTGGCAGGAGTTTTACCAGCCATTTTTCCAGAGCATTTTCCCACTTTTGGCACCTGTCAACAATATATGGGAATTCTAGTTGCTTTGTATCTTTGTCACTGTTAAGTGTTGTCATTCATTTTATTTTATCTATTTTGTTGTGTATAGTGGTATCTCATTGTGGTTTTAAATTTAATGTCATGTTATTTTTGAAAATTTTGTTTTCTTTTTTCTTTTCCATTAAAAGGCAAGCCCCTATGGCCAGGGTGATTGATTGACTGATTAATTGTAGTGCTGGGATTGGAACTCAGGGCCTGTATGTGCTACGCAAGAACTCTGCCACTGTGCTACATCTCTAGTCCCCAAGCTTTTCTAGATGCTTGGATCCTGCTCTATCCCAGCACCAAGACAGGGTGTGGCACATGGCAGGTGCTAAGTAAATATCCTTTGAGTGACTGACCTTTCCTCTGGATGCCCACAGTGTCATCTCTGCCTTGCCACTGGGTGTGTCTCCCATGCAGACCATGTTCAGGGACTGAGTCTGTGGCAAGCATAGCTGCTGGGTGCTGAGAAACAGGTGTGGGAGTTTCAGCTCTGAGAAGCTTCTGGCCCGTGGTCAAGCATGCTCCTCGCAGCTCCACTCCTACCCTCTCATTCCTGCTGTTCTGTGGCTCCTGACGTGGACACATGAGCCTGAGTAAAAGCAGACAGCTGGCCTTGGCTGGGCTGTCACATGAGGGTGAAGTACCACTGGCCTGGGTGGCCGCTGATGACAGTGTGATCTCACAGGTCACACAGTTCCTTGGAGTCTGTTTGCTTGTTTGCACTATGGCAGGCAGGCCAGAATCAGACCTGGATCTAAGGCAGCTTCACCATTTACTGAATAAATTTGAACATGTCTTTCACTATGGAAGCCCGATTCTTCACCTGAAAATGGAGACAGTATCCAAACCTACCTCTGAGGTTGAAATCAGGGCACAACTTAGAAGGCCTGGGGTCTTGGGAGAGACAGGAATCAGCTGGACCAACTTGGGCATCGCCCATGTGATTGATGTCTTATTTAAGGTGACCATCTCCCTTGTAAAATGGGTTTCCACTGGGAGGACCCGAGAGCGTTGGTGTTTGAGTCAGGGTCATTATCTCTGAGTAAGTACGTTGCTGTTTACAGACTCCAAGTGGGATTTTCCAAAGATCAGAGGAACTAAGACCCACGCAGGGGTCCCCAAACCTCAAGCTCAGACTCTGGCTTCACTGGGCAGGTGGAGGCCAAGACCACCAACCCCACTGCCACAGGCTTCAGGAGGCCTCCACCAGCTGGCTCTGGTCCCTCCAGCAGCTCTGGCCTCCCTAGTTCTAACCCACCTCCCCAGGGAGGGGGCCAGTGTGCCACCCCCACGCTCTAGTGTCCTCAAGCCCCGCCTTCCCCATACCGGTCCTCTGAGCTGTCAGTCACCTGGGGAAGCTGCCTATGCTCAGCTGTGCTCAGCCACCCCTGGGAGCCTGTGCCATCTGTGCTCTGGCTGACTCCAGCCTGTCCCTCCAGGCTTCAGGTCGAGGCCCTGCCTCTTGAACAAAGGTCGCCTCAGCACTGGGGTTCCTCAAACTCGGCACATTAAAAGAAAGTCACTGTCTTCGCCCAGACCAGGGCCTCCAGCCAATCCCCACGCCCCAACCCCATCCCAGCAGCTGACCAGACTCAGTGGACTGCCATGCCCCGTCCCCACGCGCCAGTCAGCCGCTATCCCAGGCCTCCAGCCCAAGTCGCCCTCCAGCCCATCTGGACCTCCCTCGCGTCTCCACTCTCACTCCCCGGGAGGCCGTGGTCGCCCCAGCCGCCGAGGCGAGCCACCGCGCGTGCCCTCTCCGTCACTCGTCCGCCCGGCACAGGCTCCACATCCCAAGCCCTGACTCTGCTGCTGCGTTAACCTGGCAGAGCCCCAGCCCTGGCTGAATTCCGCGGTGCGTCTCCTCGACCGCAGGCCCCAGGATGCAGGAGCCCCATGGCCGCCCAGCCCGCCTCGCCCTCGGTCCGCGGCTCCTTCCCGGCCGCCAGCCCCTTCACGCGGGCTCCGGTGCCAGCCTTCCTCACTCTTGGCCTCTGCTGCTCTGGGAGGCCACTCAGCGCCCCCACCGGCAGCTCACACCCCCGGCCGACCCCCCCACTCGGTACTGGCCGCTTCTCCCCTAGGCATCCGCTCCCGACCCCGCTCCAATGGCTCTTCCATCCCCACGGTCGCCCTTGTCAAGAGCCACAGAGTCCTCAGTCCTCAGGTTTCCTCCTTGAAATCCTCAGTCCTCAGGTTTCGGTGACAGAGGCTGCAGATGGGTACTCTCAATGGCTACTATCCCATTCCGCCTGAATGTCCTTTAGGGCAGCCGCGCACCCCAATAGAGGACTTGGTTTCCCAGTTTCCGTGCAGTTAGGATGGGCCGAGTCGTTAAACTCTGGTCAGTAAAGCATCAGTGGAAAGTGTTGTGCGAAATTTCTGGAAAATCTCCTTAAAGAGTACTTCCTTCTCCACCCCAGCCTCCATCAGCTGCCTGGAATTTGAATGTGAGGTCTGGGGTTTCAGCAGCTATCTTGGAGGTAGCGTAACTAGAAGCTGAAATGAACCTGGGCTCTGGACTACTGACCGGATCAACTTTGGTCTTGTTTAAACCAGTTTTTCTGGGTTTTCTGAGGCTGAACTACACCCCAAGTGAAACTTCTGTGACCACCAAGTCTTCTCACTGCTGCTCTTGTACAAGAGTCCAGAGATGAAGCTATCAGGTGCTGCTTTCAGACCCCATTTCTCCTCCCTCTCTTCCTTCTTTCACTCTGATGAATTCCTCTGAAGTCCCTTGACTTTAAATACCAATCACAGAGGCCTGGGGTTGTGGCTCAGAGGTAGAGCGCTCACCTGGTGTTCCTGAGGTACTGGATTTGATCCTCAGCACCACATAAAAATAAAATTTATTGTGTCCACCTATAACTAAAATAAATAAATAAATAGGCCAATAACTACACATCTGCATGTCCAGCATGAACCCTCAGAATTGTGTACTCAGCAATTCACTCAACACATCTCATTAGACATATTGGTAACTAATGGCTTCAATTAAGCAGGCCACTTTGGTTCCCTTTACCCCTTCAAAATCCCCCAGTCATTCCCATCTCGGTAACTGGAAGTACCTGGTTGCCAACAAGCACTCTGGAGTCTCCCTCCATGTCTAATACCCATGGTCAACACCAAGTCCTGACACACTTCTGAAGGCCCCACTTCTGTGCCATGAAGCCTCTCTTGTCCAAGTCACCTCCAGTTCTCACTGGCTAACTGGGCTCCTGCTTCCTTCAACCCTGCATTCTCCACTAAACTCCCAGGATGCAAAACACATGTTCATTTTCAAAGACAGGAGGAGACTTCACAGAGATCTGTCATGCTTGTGGTGGCTTCCCTTTGGGTAATGCTCCAGTTCTCCAGGGAGTTGTAGATAATTCTCTTCACTCTTCAGTTACTTTATTGGAAAGGGCTGGGAGGCACCAGTTTACAAGCATATTGTTAGGTTATTAAAAACTTGTATCAAAAAAATCAGGCATGGTGGCATATACCTATAATCCCAGCAATTTGTGATCCTCTTGCCTCAGTCCCCTGAGTCACTGGGATTACAGGTGTGCACCACCACCCCCAGCTGGGATTTCCTTTTAATTGTATAACTTTTATTTTCTGGTGCTGATACTAAATTATCTTAAAATCTCTGGAGAACCAAAACCTCCTCTTATATATTCAGATACATCAGACAGCCTATTATTTTTCTCTTCTTGGAAACATTTCCCCTTTGCACTTACTCTCTGGGCTTACCGCCCAGTGCTCTTCACCATTGCTAGGAAGCTTCCCTTGTCTGCCATGCATTGAGTCTCCGATTGCCTGGATTCTGTATCTGCTTGCTTTGCTTTATTCCCTTGCTTTAATGAAGTACATATTCCAGTAGCTTCCTGAGAAAAGGTGCATGGGGGATGAAGACATGCAGACTTATCAGTCTGAGAATATTTCACTTAAAATGACTGGGCTGAGAACTCCAGGTTGTCTTTTTTTTTTTCCCCTCCAGAAATTTGAGGGCAGAAACTACCCATTTCTGGTGATGCTGTCAGAATTGCCTTTTTTAAAAAAACTGGGGATTGAATCCAGAGGCTTTGTTGTTGTTGTTTTGAACCACATCCTCAGCCTTTTATTATTCTGAGACAGGATCTCACTAAATTGATCAGGGGCTAAATTGCTGAGGCTGGCCTGGGATTACAGAGGTGCGCACCACTGTGCGTGGCTGCCATTTCAGTCTTTAATCTTGTGTGCCCTGTCCACCATGTTCCGAGATTTCATGATAATGGGGTTGGCATTTTTTTTTTTGGGGGGTTCCAGGGATTGAACTCAGGAGCACTCAATCACTGAGTCACATCCCCAGCCCTATTTTGTATTTTATTCAGAGACAGGGTCTCACTGAGTTGCTAATTGCCTCACTTTTGCTGAGGCTGGCTTTGAACTCTCAATCCTCCTGCCTCAGCCTCTGGAGCCGCTGGGATTATAGGCATGTACCACCATGCCTGGCTTGGCCTAGGTCTTTTTTTTTTTTTTTTTTAAAGCAATTATTCTGAACTCTCAGGACTTTTATTCTAGAAATTCCTATTTTTAGCTCTAGGAATTTTTCTTATAGTCTTTCATTTATAAATTTTATCTTTTCTTTCTGGAACCCCTGTTAATCAGAGGTTGAATATCCCAGACTGATCCTTCAATTTTCTCAACTTTTCCATTTTCTCTCGTGTCTAAGGTTGGGAAATTTCAACTTTATCTTGAGACTCTTCTGTTGAATTTATTCCCCTCATATTTTTAGTTGTTCATGAGTTCTCTCCTGTCTCTGGGTAAGTGGTTGTGGCCCTTGTTCTCTTAACCGTGGACTACATGGCCCTGGCAGTGGTTTACCACCCTCATGACATGTCACAAAAACCTGAAAACTAATGGTCAGAGCTTATTCTCAGGAACTGGACATGGTAGGCATTCACTAAATACCTGTTAAATGAATAACCAAATAAAGCATGGTATAGTAAAGGAAGATTATTATAAAGTAAGAACAAGATATATGTAATCTGTTCTTTGCTCATGTTTTCCCTAAATATATAGGAAAAACTAAAGAATATAAAAGTATTCGAGTATGATGGTGCACCCCTGTAATTCCAGCAACTTGGGAGGCTGAGGCAAGATGATCACAAGTTTCAAGGCCAGCTTAGACAATTTAGTGAAATCGTCTCAAAATAACAAAATAAAAAGGGCTGGGTAAAGTATCCCTGGGTTCAATCGGCAGTACTGCAAAAAGGGGGGCAGGTACTATTTGGTCACAACCTATGAGGCCCTGGCAAGCTTGTCTCTAGCCAGGTGGCTTTAACACTATCTGCAGAAGGTACTGTGAGGTGATGTGACACACCAGGTGCATTCTAGGTGCTCAACAGGTATCATTCTTCCTTTCCACAGAATAGTATAATAGAAAAAAATGTTCAAAACATTGGCAGGAGTGGGAAATGATAAAAGGAGTGCCTAGAAGTGGACAAGAAGCCCAGAAACCAGGTCACCAGTTACACACCAAGCTATGCTCAGGAAGTATGGCCACAGGTGCTGTGAGGAACAGATCCTGGGGACCAGGAAACACAATTGATGGCTGGGCACGGAGAGGCCACAGGTTTGGTTTTCGGACCATGTGGTGACACAGGAAGAGAGAGGCCTTTCCAACCTAGTGTTTAAAGACACAACAGCAGGGTAAGCATTCTGGTTATTTTTAGTTAAAGAAAAACAGCCTTTTCCAAGGGCAACAAAGTGAACTAAAGGTCAGAAGGAAGCTGGGTGTGGGCTTCTCACAGGCTCTTGCTCCAAAACCTGGAAGTGAGGAAAGAGAGCCCTCCTGGGAACTCTGGGGTGCCTGGAACAGCAGAAGGATTCCTCTGGTGGGGCTGGGCACAGCTGCCAGACCAACCTTGGTCACTGGATTGGTTTGCATGGGCTCTAGGGCGATTTCCACAGGCCAGTCAGTTGATATGATTAACACTAGTATTCTTTGGGGCATTACATTAAGGAATGATACAGGGAGCCAGAAGAGTGGCTTATTCAGTTGGATTCTGAATCACAATCAGGAAATAGTCTTTATCTGCAAAAGAGAGAAATGGAAAAACAAATCACTAAATGTAAAATGGCAGAAAAACATAATAGAAAGCAAGTAACTCCTTAAGTTACCACAAAGAGGGAGGAGGGGAAGAACGTTTTAATAAAAAGCATCAATGCCAGGCTATTTCCTATCGCTCGGAAACAAGATAAACTCGACAGCTTCCTGTGGGGGCTCCTGCTGGTGGGGTTGCTGGGAAGTGATCGCTCCCCTCAGAGACAGCAGGCCCTTGGAGCAGCCACCCAGCCTTCTTTTAGTTACTTGACAGCAGTTACTAGTTTATTAACTGACTGTCTCAAACAATAAAAAGGGCTGGGGATACAGCTTAGTGGTAAAGCATCCCTTGGTTCAATCAGCAGTCCAAAAAAACAAAAAAGAGAGAGAGAAAAAAATCATAGGAAGTCCAAGTCCTCAGAGGTGAGCCTGACCATCCTTAGTGTACAGAAGAAAAATTAAAGAAGCAGAAGGTTTTAACTCTGCCCACTTCACAATCAAATCACAAACACTTACAAAGGCTTACATGTGTCAGGACCTGGGTGAACTGTTTTTCACTGGTACTTTGGGTAGAGTGCTTGCCTTGCATGCACAAGGCCATGGTTTCAATCCCCAGCCCACACGCCCATATCCTCAAGGCCACAAAAAAAAAAAAAAAGAAAAGAAATATGTATATATATGGAAGAGAGGGAAGCAGGTTTGGCCTTATGCTCTGAACCCCTCTGGTCTGCTGCCCCCTGTTGAACATGAAAGAGTGGCAGGATCTCGGTCATTTGTGGCTGCTCAGATTCAAGTCTAAAGTTTGGATCTTCCCAAGATGACAGGATGTTGCAACTGGGAAGAAACAGAAACAAAGGGACTACCAGTTTCATGGCTAAGTAATCTGCATACATAAAAGAATGGTATTAAAATCAGAAATAATAAAAAGCCACTGATAAAAACAGACACAATCAACAATACCAATGTCTTTTATATCAAATTACTAGTTCCAAGTCCTATAATACCATGGCAAGTGCTCTGTGGGAGGTTGTATTTTGAAGCTTGTTTATGCTGAGTCAATGTGGCTTTATATAAGTAAGGTTAAAAACTGAAAACCAAATCTGTCTGAAAACGCTCTTTAGTGTGAATTGTTCTGGGCCAGGATGGGGTGAAATTGGTACTTCTATGGAGTCAATTTCTGAAACCACCTACTGCTATTACTGGCCTGGGAAGCAGATTCTAGGCTTGACCAGGAAGTCAATCAGAGGGGCAGGAAGGAACTGTTCATGGCAGGGCTGCTCCAGGCTGCTCAGTGCGGGGTGCTAACTACAGTCCTTATGGCAATCCAGTCTAATGCCTCCAGGGCTCCGGTCAGTGGCTCCTGCCTACAGGAGTTCTGGCACCAACACCTAACATTTTTTTCTTGGACACATCAAAGTGTGTCAAAACACTGATTTTCATCCTGAATACCATGCCCCACAAACATCCCTGACCCCATTCCCATTGTTGATTCCACCCCTGTCCCATAGTGGTGGGGTGTCAGTTAGGAAGCCATTCCTTTATTTATTCAACAAATATTTATTAATAGATATTTGTTAAATGTTTACTATGCTTAGTATAAATATTTACTAAATGTTTCCAAGCCCCTGCCCTCATGGAACTTACTGTCTAGTGGAGAAAACAGACTTAAAATTGCACACAAGCAGCTGGATGGCCAAGTGACAAGGAAGGATAGAATGTTCCCACAGCAAGATGGCATGTGGAAGGGCCCCAGGGAGAAGGATGCAGGCTTTGAGAACAACAGTGTGGCTGAGGCACAGCAGTGTGGGAATCGGAAGAAACACCCATTTAAGGTGACGGTATTGTACCACGCACTCTCCAGAATAACACCCAGCATGTGTATGTGTGCCCGGCTGGGGGAAAGGTGAAGGTGAGCAAGAGAGCATTCACACTCCCTGCAGGACTTGTGCTGGCCCCGTGAGGGCTGGCCACTTTAAGGCTGTGGAGCCTCTGAGCCTGCGAACCCCTAACCTGGGAGCTGCCCATCCCAGACTCAAGGACATTCATGGCTTCTGAATGCCCGCAGGTCCTCAAGGCCAAGTTTGAGAAGCTTGGCCTGAGACACACATGACTGGGGGCTTTCACACAACTCTGCCCTTTCAGGAGACATTCTTAGAAGCTTCAGGTTGACAGACGCTTTTCATGGAGAATTTGTCTATGTGGCAACCATGTCATTTGCCCTTGCCGAACACTCTAAGCTCCCAGGTGTGTCAATGAGGAGACCAGATCTGCTGACACACAGGGTAAGTCAAGGGATGATTCCTGGGTCCACCTTGAGGGCTGTGCAGATGTGTCCTCCACAGTCATACAGCAAGAAGTTTTGGGGGATTTCAGTTCAAATTTGATTCTAAGGCTTTCTGCCCCAATCCAAGCCTAGACATTTATACAGACAAGGTCTCAGAGGACCACAGCAGCATAGTACCTGACTTGACATTTTATAGATGTGGTTATAGAGATGTTCCATGACTTGCCCATATAAGAGTTCACTGGAAAAAGAGATTCCGTGCCTCCCCCAACTTTTTTCCCCTAACAGAATCAGGCGTCAGGGGCTGGGGTCATGGCTCAATGGTAGAGTGCTTGCCTTGCATGTGAGAGGCACTGGGTTCGATCCTCAGCATCACATAATAAAATAAATAAAATAAAGTTATAAAAAAATAGAATCAGGAATCAGTTGGTGTGAGATGCAGTAAATGTGTAAGGCTTTTTTTTTAAAATTCCTCTTAAGTTACCTTTATGTACTCTGTGACTGACTTGCTCTATCTCCACCCTCTAGAGACTGTCCCAGGGAGGCTGGGGGCCCTGTGACTAGCTTTCTGGCTCTCTTTTTCCTATCCTTCCAGACAACTGGACTGGGTAAGAACAGACCTTGGAACAGAACCAATGCTACCCTGCTGCTGGTAGTGGCTGACTGCCTATCAAATTCCCAGAATTCTGCAGCTGGCCTTCTGCAGTGTTGCCAAGCGCAGGGACACTCATGTCCCCAGTCTACCCACTGTGCTCCTTCATCCAGGACCTACCCAACAATCATATCGGCCCCTGCCCTAAACACCTCTGCTCATAGGATCAAGTCCTCTCAGATGAGTTTGGTGTCTGAGGCTCCTTTTAAGTTGGATCAGTCTCACTTTCTACATCTACACAGGTTCTGACACTCTAGACAAGCAGTTACTGCAACCTAGCTGTATCATAAAGTGGGAACTGGGCCTGGGGATGTGGCTCAAGCGGTAGCGTGCTCGCCTGGCATGCGTGCGGCCTGGGTTCGATCCTCAGCACCACATACAAACAAAGATGTTGTGTAACGCCGAAAATTAAAAAGTAAATATTAAAATTCTCTCTCTCTCTCTCAAAAAAAAAAACCAACTTCATAAAGTGGGAAACCTACACATTCAACTATGGCTCAGGCAAAACAGAGGGTGAGAGAGAAGTAACAATGCAAAAACAGTCCTGGAGAATCACGTCCGGAATGGTAGCCCTGCAGTTTCCTGTGGTGGTCTCCATTCCTGTGGGCTCTTCCCAGGAAAAGTATCTCATCACCCTGAGAATGATCCCAAAACCTAAAGACAGGCTTGGCTGTACCACACAGTCCCCATATACATGCCAAGCTCTTCATGGAAAAATAATATAGCCATCTGCTCTAGTGTCGGAGAAAAAGCTGGCTGTATGGGGCCTAGAGAGATGACATATATTTTAGCTTAGAATCAATAAATTATTTTCCCTCCAATTCTTTTTCTGCTCCTCTGCCTTGCTTATTCTTTTCTGGCCTTCAAGGTTCAGCTCCAACATCCCCTCTTTTGTTGAGCCTTTGCCAACTGCCTTGAGCAGACCTGATCATGCACTCCCCATGTCCCAAATGCTTGTTGAGTTTCCTCCCTGTCAAGGTAAGGGTGATCTGTGTTATGCTTGTGTCTTTCTTACCCCAAGAGTGATTCCCTTCTGGGGCCTACAGTCACTGTGAGAAAGGATTTGTTGGGGGATACCAGCTAGAGTCTGGCTAGTCAATGGGGCAACTGGATTCCTTCAATTCCTCAGGCCCTCCTTGGACCTGAGCAGATCCCAATGTGTGAGGTCTTCTTGATAGCTATGGAGAACCTGCTGTGAGGATCTGTTTCCAAGTGGTGAGGTGAAAGATCCCTTACCTGGTGCAACCATAATTTCATTTTTCTTGGAGCGGATTCGAAGGAAGGTGAGGTCATTCTGGGGGTCAATTTCTCGCACAGTGCTCCTTGCCTTCAAGATGAAGTTGTGCATGAGGTTGGCATACTGTGTGGTGGTGGGATTGTCCATGGTACTCTTGATGGGAATTCCTGAAGGGAAAGCAAATGTAAATTGAGCAGGATGTTAGAGCCCCTTTCTGCTAAGCTCCCAACTCAAACTCCACAAAACTCTAGAGTACTAGAGTAGTAGTTAATAATGCCACTATTTACAGAGGGCTTGCTATCTGACAGACGCAGTGCTGAGTATTTAAGTATGTCAGCACCAGGCCCAGAACCCTCAGTGGATGGTGATACATCTTCATTTGCCAATGAGGCCACAGGTTCCTTGAGTGGTGGGACAACCTGCCTACAGGCACAGGGCAGACGATGAGCAGTGGGGCCAGGACTCAAACACAGGTCTGTGGGCTTCACTGCCAGGCCTCTTTCCCAGAGTCACATTGTCTATCTGGTTTTCAGCAATAAAAGGAGAGATGTTCCTTCATAACATTCAGAACCTGACCTGGAGGAAAGCTCTAACAAATCTGTAAAGACTGAAAAGGAGAAAGCAGAGAAAAGGTCAGTTTGTGCCAGGATATAACCATCACTATCCCCATTCAAGGTAGGCTTAGGGTCTAGTTAAAAAGACACAGTCTATGGCCGGGGTTGTGGCTTAATGGTAGAGCGCTTCCTCACACGTGTGAGGCACTGGGTTCGATCCTCAGCACCACATAAAAACAAATAAACAAAATAAAGGTATTGTGTATAACTAAAAAACAAATATTAAAAAAATAAATGAAATAAAGTTATTAAAAACAACAATAACACATAGTCTACACATATGTTGGTGACCCTAAATCAAAGCATGTGTCTATGTCTGTGCATACCCTATTGCTATCTCTTTCAAAGAGCCCACACTGAGGGGTTCTGGGTATAGCTCACTGGTAGAGCATGGGTGCTTAGGATGTACAAGGTCTTAGATTCAATCCTCAGGGGGTGGGGGGAAGCAAACAGCCTACTACGTATGTGAACAACCCACAGACTCACCATTTCTCTACTGCTGGGTATTTAAGCTAGGATTTTGTTAGTATAATTAACTAGGCAATGGACATCATTATCAAGTCTTGTGTGTGTGTGTGTGTGTGTGTGTGCACGCGCGCGTGCGTGCGTGTGGTACTGTGGCTTGAATTCAGGGGTGCTCTACCACTGAGCTACACTAAGCCCCTTTTATTTTGGGACAAATAAAGTTGCCAAGGTTGGCTTCCAACTTGTGATCCTTCTGCTTCAGCCTCCTGAGTAGCTGGGTTACAGGCATGTGCCACCAAGCCCAGTTTGTCTTTTGAGGATTAAATGAACTTAACTCACTGGACTGTGTCTATTGTCAAGGAGGTGAGGAATAACACTGAGTCATGAGGTGCCTGTGAACTGACCATGACCTATCAGCAAAAGGCTCCATCTATGAGAGTCCAAGAGCTCACCAGTTAACGCTCTCATTTGAAGGATGCAACCCAAGTTACGCCCCATATACAAGTGGCTAGACTTTGGGTATAGGACCCCAATAATCTGGCCCACAAGTGACCAGTAACAGACCAGTCAAAGGCAGTTGTTCTCAAGCCTATCTCCAATGGGTAGCAAGAAACCGGCCCAACCTTGTCTTCTCAGGGTACCAGGAACATGAGCATGGCAAGAGGACATGGTGGCAAAAGAGGCAAAAGAGGCAGCTGAGTCAGACAGGCCGTTTTGAGTCAAGTGAAATCATGTGAATGGGTTGTGGTGGTCACTTGCCTTTAAAGGACAAGAGGACTGGAACATCAGGGCTGCTGGTAGATAGCAACAATGTGCACACCAGGGTCCAATGGAGCCTGGCTCGGTGGCTGTACCTTCCTGAGGATGAGCAGTGAGCAGTGTCTGCTGTAATCTATCCAAAATGGGAGGGGTGATGGTGTAGGAACACTGAATCTGATGACCCGGGCTTGCTCCCACCTCTGCTCTTCCATAGCTATGTGACTTTATGCAAGTGATTGAATCTCCCTAGCTTCCACTGCTTCGTGTGTGAAATGATGCCTCTATTTCAAAGTGCTGCTGTGAGGAATGAATACTGTTCAGTGCATTTAAGAAAGTTGAGTTATAGGACATGCTTAATAAACGTGATTTGTTACCAACATCACCCACCCAATAAATCCCATTCCTGATTCCCTGAGGGGATGTGACTGTTCCCTAAAATTGCAAAAACACTAACACGGAGCCTACCTGCTAGGAGTCAGGACCAGATGGTGCCCTGGGCTAACTGTTTCTGCTGCCTGGCCAGGAACCCTTCATTAGCTCATTTTCGGGTCTTGATGCTAAGTCTTACCAGTGCCAAGACTTGACTTAAAGATCTGTATAATCAGACCTCTTGACGTTAGCTTTTTTTTAGAGTAGTGCTGATATTGAACCTAGGCCTTGCAAGTGCCCTAACACTGAGCTATATCCCCACCCCCCAGACCATCTCTTTTATATACCACAAGGCCACCTTTTCACAGATCCCTTGGCCTGGAACTTTCATTCTAGTGCCTCTATTCTTTGGTCCCAGCTCTACCTAGTTTTCCTTTAGAGCAGTTTATCAAGTTTGACAACACACTGGTAGGGAAGTAATTAATCATTACATTCATCTCCCACCAGACTCTAAGCTCCCTAAAGGCAGAAACCATTCAGATTTCTCTCACCAGAACCCTTGGAAATTAAGCATTTCTTGCTATTGATAAATGAGTGATCACAGGGATCCACTTTCATAGACGGAGGCCATTTGAGAAGGAGAGGAATGTGTAGCTTGGTGGTAGAGAATGGGTGTGTAGGACATACAAGGCCTTGTACAAGGCCCAGCACCACCCCCTACCAAAAAAAAAAAAATCAAAGAGCCTACTATGTATGTGAACATTTGAAGCAGGGGAAAGAACAAGGGCTAAAGCAATGAGATGAAATAAGTCTCTGAGAGGAAGGTAGACTATGGAAAAGTGGATACCTGTGACTGGGCATTAGTTTGATAACATTTCTTTTCTTTTCTTTTTTTTCTGGTACTGGAGATTGAATCCAGCGGTGCTCAACCACTGAGGCACATATCCATAAGTTGCTGAGGGCCTTGCTAAATTGCTGAGGCTGGCCTTGAACTTGCAATCCTCCTGCCTCAGCCTCTTGAGCTGCTGGGATTATAGGCATATGCCAGTGTATCTGGCTTTGACCACATGCTATAAGTGAGCAATGTGTAAAGGAGACAAGAAAGTAACCATTTGTTCACTCCCTCTAAAAATAAAAGAAAACATGGAGGCAAGTGTGCAGGGACCCAAACTGGGAAGAATTTCAGATTAATTACAGATCCACAGTTTACAGACCTTAAGTGACCCCAAAGGTGGCCTATCCAGCCTTTGCCTTCACAAATGGAGACTGTGTAGTCTACAGAAATGGCCGGGCAGGGGCACAATTTCTGAGCTGTGGCTCAGATCTGTCCTGGTTATACAACCAGGTCATCCCTTCCACTACACCAAAACCTTTAAACAACAACAACAAAACCTTAAAAAAATGAACAGATACTTTTGTCAGCACCACCTCTGTGCCAGCACTGTTCTGGTTGCTGGAGATAGAGGAGAGCAGACCCTTTTTGGGACACTGCAGAGCCTGCATGATCTCATCTAGGACACATCATTTAAACTTTCTGAGCCTCTATTTCCTTGTTGGGATAATGGTTTGTTGAGAAGATTATCATCAAGGGCTTAGCTTCCTAAAAGAGGAACATTTGAGGGGGTCTTTATAGGTGGGTGACATTTAAATCAGTAGAGAAAGGAAAGGCCATTTGAGGCAGAGGAAAGAGCAAGAGGTAAAGCAATAAGATTAAGTAAGTCTCTGAGAGGAAGGCAGACTATGGCCTGCAGAGACACCCCCAGCCCCCACCAAGGAGAGAGACCAAGGAACTAAGGCTGGAGAGGGAAGACTGACTCCCAAGAAGTCTGCATCTTAGCCATCTCTTCATGTTGACGAGACATTCCCACTTGCATGGGTGTATCTGCAGGTCTGCCGTTCCTCTGCCTGAGCACTTGGGGACGGGGGTGGAGGGGGGTACACAGGCTGGACACAGGCCAAACACATGAACTATAGAGTTGGAACTCCAGGTCCACCACTCTTCCCTCTGTCCTTTGGATACTGCTTAACCTCTTCCTAAGGCTTGGTTTTATCATTATAAAATGAAGATATTAATAACTCTATCCTTATTTTGCTGTTTGAAGGATTAAATGAATTCATCTCGTGGTAGAGTGTTTGCCTAGTATGTGTGAAGCTCTGGGTTCAGTCTCCAGTACCAGGAAAAAAAAAAAGTCTATATCAAGTATTTATAATGGTGCCTGGAAAAGGGCATTATTATTTCCAATCATGCTAGCTATTATAGATATTACTGTGATTATTAATCTAGTTATTATGGCATCTATATGCTTGCAAAAGTTTTGTTTTTTTTTCCTTTGGGATTATTTTGTTGGAACACATTCCTCAGAACGGAATTACCAAATCAAAGCGCTGATGGCATCACTGATTATGGTTTGGTCATTCAACAAACACTCACTGACCTGAATCCAGAGCCTTGCTGGATGGACCAGGTGTCCAGAGGTGACTCAGACAAAGTCCTTGCTATCATGGACCTTCATCACCCAAGCTGCTGGTAACAGCACCAATGTCTTCATGTACCTGTCCCAACACTGTAGTTTTTTGGTTATTTTCTTGCTAGTAGGGTGGCTTTTAAATTGGTAAAACATTTTTCCTAATTGAAACTAATACAGAAACACAAGCTAATGATCTGAGAGCAGCTGCTCTGATTGACATGGAGGAGAAGGAACCCAGAGGAAGCACATGAGCCTTAGACTAAGGAACCCAGTACTGAAAACTACATTCTAGATGGTGTCTTGAAGAGCAGCCATCAGATGCATACAGATCTGCTGTGAGTCTTAAGCCTGTAACACTCATTCAGTGTTTTTTGTTTTTTTTTTAAATACTAGGGATTGAACCTAGGGGTATTGAGCCACATCCCCAGCCCTCTTTATTTATTTTAAGACAGGGTCTCACGAAGTTGCTGAAGCTGGCTTTGAACTTGCAATCCTCCTGCCTCAGCCTCCCCCATCACTGGGATTATAGGTGAGTGCCACCACACCAGCTCATTCAGCTTTTTATTAGAATTTGCCCTTGAGGCAGAATTTTTCAAACTTGTCTGATCAAAGAATCTCCTGGAGTGAATGGCAAACAGATTCCCAGGTCTCACCTTAGTCCTAATATATCATACTTTGTGTGGAAAGGCCTGGAAAGCTGTAGGTTTTTAAACAATAGTTTCAGGTGACTAGATAAATTTGGGAAACACTGTGGTCTAGAGACACAAAGCATGTGGTTTCCCCCAACCCAACAGGGGAACCTGACCAGGTATATGGATTCATGTAAACAAATACCTCAGAGCTCAGAACTGATGGTGACAATACCACAGTAAACAAATCATTGTTTATTCTCAGTTAATAATTTACAACCCTATAATGTAGATATAATATCCACATTTATATGCTTAAGTGACTTGCTGAAGGTCATGCGGTTAGTCGGGAGAAGAAGCAGGATACAAACTCAGAATTGCTTTTTTCCAGAGCCCTTATCCTTGATGCTGTCCAGACATCAAGGCCTAGGGCCACAAGACCAGCAGCCACTCTCTGGTTCTTCACAGTGCAGCAGAGTGGGAAAAAGCACATAGGTGTACTCAGACAGGCTCAGATGTAATTTTATCTCTGTAATGGCAGGTTAATTAAATTTCTAGACTTTTTTTTTTTTTTTTTCAATTGCAAATGGAGGGCACAGGCTGTTTTAAGGAAACAGTATGGTTGTAAAGCACCAGTCCTCAGCCTGGAGTGGAGCAGGTATACGATTAAGGTTAATTCCCTTCTTTACTACGTCTAGCACAGTTTGAGAAAATTAGTATCTGTATCTCCTGTTCAAATAATGCCCCCAGAAGAAAGGGGGAAAAAACTATGGGCACAAAGAAGTCATCCAGAGCATCACCTAATAAAAGGTAAAATCAACATAAATGGATACATAATACAGATTTAATGGGTACACAAAAGAGTAGAAACAATGTAAGTGGGTTAATAAACATTGCACTGGTACTTAAAATTTTTTGCTTAAAGGGGCTGGGACTGTATTTCAGAGGTAGAGCAGTGCCGAGCAGGCCTGAGGCCTTGGGTCATATCCCCAGTATTAAAAAAAAAAAAAAAAAAATTTTTTTTCTCATGTGAACTGTGAAGCAATTTTAGAAAATTTTGTACATAAGCATATGCAAAATAGTACCAACTATGATTATGACCATCAGAAAAGTGGCTGATGGTCACAAGGGCTGAAAAAGAATGGAAGGTGAAATGTGTGACTGTCAGGGCAGTAGAACTAGTTGAATTTTTCCTTTATTTAAAATTAGAATTTCAGGGTTGGGGTTGTAGCTCAGTGGTAGAGGGCTCGCCTAGCATGTGCAGGGCCCTGGGCTCAATCCTCAGTACCACACAAAAATAAATAAATATGGGCTGGGGATGTGGCTCAAGCAGTAATGTGCTTCCCTGGCATGTAAGGGGTGCTGGGTTCGATCCTAAGCACCACATAAAAAATAAAATAAAGATGTTTGTCAACCGAAAACGGAAAAATAAATATTAAAAAATTTCTCTCTCCCCTCAAAATAAATAAATAAATACATAAATAAAATGAAGATTAAAAAAATCAGAATTTCAATAATATTGTTAGAACACGGGAAGTGTTAAAAAGAAAAAAACAGAACACTTAGATCAGATCCATGAAGGGGCTTAGTTAAAAAGTGTTATGCTGTGTTTGGGCTGTTTTCTGGGGGTTGCCAGGGGCAAGTCATAGCTGAAGAGTGTACCTTCTGTATTCACCACGATGATTCCCTGTACTCCTTTCTGGCTCTGAAGTCGCTTCAGTGTCTCCTCCACCTCTGCCTGCCAGAAAATAAGACCAAGGTTAAGAGAGGCCAGGTAGGCTGGATTAACCTCCTCATAAGATGCATCACACATTTGTCTTCCAAAAAGAAACTAGAAACACCCAGACATTTGGCCCTATCTTAAAGCCCCCAGGCCTGTGTGAAATGGTCCTCTGGCCACCACCAGCACCTAGAGAATTAGTTCACAACTACAGCATGAAGTGGGGCTGCTCTACCCACCAGGCAATATTATGCCCCCAATCCTCAGCTATTTGAGAGAATATAAAAACATTCCCAGGAGCATAGATACATTAATGATTGACATTATCAGGTACAGCTAGGGGACAGGACTCTGATGACTTAAAAAAACCCCAAACAGAGGTTTCTAACAGGAGGGAGACACTGAGTCATTTGTGGCTCAAATAAGACAACTGAAAACATTTCAAAGAAGCAAAATTATCCTATGAGGATAGACTCAGTGATTTAATAAGCTGGCATCTGAGATAGTGTGACACACGGCATATAGCCACAGGAAATGTCTCAGGAAGGGGCTCATTAATCCTGATTATTCAGAAACCAGTCAGGGTAGGATATTTTAGCATGGGATTTGTAAACAGGAGAGACAATAAGATATTTGGGTTCTCGTTCTGGCATGCAAGACCTTCTACATTTTTACTCCAACTACTTTATTTCTCCCTCCACTTTTATCTACCTGCCCACATGTTCTTGTCCCATCTTTTAAAACTACAAGGTCTCTTCTCTGGGGGGGGGGGTGTCCTAAACACTGGAAGGAGATAGCACAATGAACTATTGTTCTTCTGGAAGGCAAATGGGGATAGTCCAGTCACTACCACCCACTCCTCAGTGATGTAATACCCTCAAATGCTGGAGGGAAAGACAAACAAGTTCCTGCTACAAAATGGTAAGTAGCCTGATGCCTCTAAAATCTAGAGTTTGGGTAAAAGGACAGGGCTGTCTCTGGATGTGAGTACAATAGAGTGGATCATGCGTATCTGAGATCCTAAGTTATTCATGGAGTTTGCTGAGCTCCCACTATGTGCCAGGTCCTAGTTTGGAGGGGAGGGATATGATAGGTATGTATGGTAGTATGATACGATAGGATATGATAGGTAGTATGATAGATCAATGCTGTACAGTATTCAGCCTGACCTGGTTGCCTTGTTGGAAATTCAACCTAAGGAAATAATCCAAAAGAATGAAAGAACACAGTAAGATGTCTGTTGCAGTGACACCTACAATAGCAAAAAAGAGAAAGCACTAAAAGGGCCAATAATTAGACAAAAGGCCAAGTAAATTATGGAATATCACTCATAGGAAGATACCATTCACATTAACAGTAGTGATTAGACTATGTGATAACACCACAGATCTGTGTTATATTGCTAAATGAAAACAGCAAAAGTATAAAATAAAGTGCTTGGTGACTGCACCCCTGTGAAAATGAGATGGCTAGAGATGATTATGAAAAAAAATAAAGCCATTTTCAGAACAGAAAACTACAGCTCAGGTTTTATTCTTTTTCTTTTTTTCCCCTCCCAAATAGTCCTTTCTACTCTGTTGTTTCTTTCTTTCTTTTTAATTTAATTTTTGCAGCTGTAGATGGACAGAATACCTTTATTTATGAATTTTTATGTGGTGCTGAGGATTGAACCCAGTGTTTCACATATGCCAGGCAAGTGCTCTGCCACTGAGCTACAGCCTCAGACCCTCTACTCTGCAGTTTCTAATTTTTAGCACACTACCCTCCCCCTCCACCAGTGTATCCAAGATGGACTCTGACATGGGGCCATAGAGCTCTGACACACTCAACATTTTAAGAATAACTTGGGACATCTGGGGATACAGTTCAGTAGTATAGTGCTTGCCTCACATGAGCAAGACCCAGAGTCAATATGGCAAAAAAAAAAAAAAAAGCTTATGTGATAATTTAGGACAGCTCAATCAACCAACAATCAACACAGGAAAGAAAGGGGAATGAAAGCTAAAGTGGAAGATGTCAAAATCTAGATTTAAACTGTATCCCAGGGTTGGGCAATGAAGCTGAAAAGAAAAAGATTAAATTTCCTAAGACTGCTATTTATTAACTATATGGCTTCTATGTGCCAGACAATTTAGGCCTGGGATTGTAGTAATGAACAAAATACAACAAAAATCTTATCCCCTGAAGTTGACCTAGGCAAGGTGGTAGGATGTATTTGGGGAGTTAGACATTAAATAACAAAAAAGAAGTAAAACATAAATGCCAGGTGTGATTGAGGGGTCTAGAATGATTTATTGATGACTCTTTCTCTTTCTTTGTACTAGGGATTCAATGAGAGACACTCTACATCCCCAGTCCTTTTATATTTCTTGTTTGAGACAAGTTCTGAGTTGCTCAAACTTGCCTCAGTCTCAAGTTGTTGGAATTACAGGCATGCACCTCTGCAATTTTGTGTAAGATGATCAGAGAAATCCTAAGAGAGCTGAATGAAATGAAGGAGCTAACCATGTGGATTTCTAGAGAGAAGGTTCTAGACAGTGTAAAGAACAAATACAAAAGCAACACCATGGAAAAGTATGCTGCTCAAGGAACAGCAAAAGAGCTAGTGGGCCTGAAATGCAATGAACAAGGGGAAGAATGGTGGCTACCAGCCAGGAACAAATTACAGCCAACCGGCAGACCATGACGTGACCTGGGTTTTTCTTGGGATGTTATGTGGAGCCACTAGCAAGTTATGAGGTGAGGAGAGACAAGATGCGATGTTTTTGAAGGCCAGCTTTGGCTGCTGTGTGGAGAATGGACTACAGGGGGCACACACAGCCTGCCAGGAGTCTGGGCTTCCAGCACTCAGGCTTGGTATATGTCCTCTCTCTATCTGAAGTATAAAGTACTCCCTCTATCTGAAGGAAAGGAACTTTTTCCTCTTGTCCTTACTCCTTAACATAACCAACTCCTAACCTTTCAAAGTCACGTCATGGGCCTCCTAGGAAAGGTCTTTAATACCAGCCCCACTCTGGACACCTGTAGCATCCAGCCTTCATGGTACAGTATAATTGACATTTTATATCCATCTTCTACTGTAGACCCAAAGTACCCTTGGAGCAGGGATCCAGTACCTTTTATAGCCCCAATACCAGACACAGGACAGGCTCAGTGAATACTTAAGAACAAATAAAAAGCATTTTTTTCAACTATGTTTCAAAATCAACCCTTTTAAGTATAGGAGGGAGGATGCTACCTTATAGGATCCAGTGTAACAAAAAGCAAAAGTTTGGGTGACCTTAATTTCTGCCCCAAGTGCTGGGGATTGAACTCAGGGTCTTGTGCAAGACACACAAGTATTCTACCACTGAGCTAAATCCCTAGTCCTTTTTAACTTTGAGACAGGGTGTTGCTAAGTTGCCCAGGGTATCCTCCAACTTGTGATCCTCCTGCCTGACAAGTAACTGGGGTTACAGGCATGTGCCATGGTGCCCAGGTAGGTGATTCTGTTTAATAAGAACCAGCTACTGAGATTTGGTTGTTCAAAAAACAAATTCACACTTACCAGGAACAGGACACACAAGCATACATTTATGTACTCAGTACCCACTATGGGTCATCCACTGCTTTCAGACATATGCTTCCATCTGAACATCTCATTCATCTTCCATGACTATTATGATCTTCATTTTACAGTTAAGGAAATTGAGGTTCAGAGAAAAGAAGGGTTTTACCCAAGAACACATAGCAGGTCAAAAGAAGAGCTAAAAGGCAGTCCCATCACAGGGGAAGCTAAGGTGGGAGGACTGTTTGAGTCTGGAGTTCCAGACGAGTCTGGGTAACAAGGAAAGACCCTGTCTTAAAAGAAAAAAAAAAAAAGTGATACGAAAGATGAAATTACATATATATTTGAAGCATTATTACATGTTTTTAATGAGGTGGGGACATTCTTTGTGGTATAATAATGAGAAATGCAGAACTCACAATTTGTATATTCAGTAGGAGCTAAACTATATAAAATAGAAACCGAAGCGAAAATGCCTAGAAGTAATTCACTTAGTGATCATCTCTAATGACACCTTCTTTCATTTTCCTTTTCAATTTTTCTTATAAGCTTTACATATCTAAAAAAGATGACTGAAAAAGTTACATTCACATGGTTTAATGTTTAAAAGTCCTTTTTGAGTTTTGTATAAGCGATAGGGACTAACAACACACAACCTGAAAAGGTGTAAAGAGCCCACGGTTGCAGCCAACAAGGCAGAGGGCTTGGGGATTCCCAAGGCCAGACCCTACCGGTTCCTTACTCAGGCACCCAGTCTGAGTGTTTGGACGGAGCCACAGCGAGACGCAGCAGTCACGCTTCTTAGGGCTCAAGTCCACCGCCACTTTCTGGGTCAAAGCTTGGCATTCCGAAGACTTAGATTTTAAATGTGTGGGTGGGTGATGGTCGCACAGTTCCTCACAGCTCACCGCACAGAGCTGCGAGGAGGAAAAACAACACACATGACGCACTCACTTAGCAGTGCTTGCCACCTACTAGCTTCGGGGAAAATGCTACCCTTAAGGCTAGAGTCGCACGACAAGGCCCAGGTGCTAGTCGGCAGGCCTCAGAGTCCCAGCCTCCCACTGCCTGGTCTTCACTGAGGCCCCAGCTGTTTCCAGTCGAGGAGCAGCGGCATCCGGTGGCCACGCCTCGGCCGGGCCCCAAAGGCCCGCGCCATTCGGGTTCCGCCCTCCAGTCAGCTTGGGTCCGATTCCGGCCCCGCCCAGGCCGGCGGACTCCTCTCCTGGCGCTCTGAGACCCCGGTGGCGGATGGACCGCATGGCTAGGGAGGGGTGCAACAGCTAGCCAAAAAGCACCGGTGAACACTCACCATCTCGGACTGATCCTTAGCTCCGCGTCGCGAACACTCAGCTCAAATCCGTGTCTTTCTGCGCCTGCGCATAGTTCCCTGTGGTAACGGACAGCTGAGGCAGCCTATCAGGAATCAGCGGGGGTATTGGGGCGGGCAAACGGGCTGAAGTGTTTCTCCACCCAGGGCCCTGGGATGTTTGACTCTCAGGTGTCTGAAAGTGTAAAGGAAGGATGAGGATGTAGCTGAGTGGCGTTTGCCTACGTTAGCGAAAAGCAAAGGAGCACGTAAGCTGTAGAAAATTCCCAACTCCATCTGTACCACAAAGATATCGGTTCTAGGTGTTGGAAGAGGCTGGGTGGAGGGGTGATGGGAGAGTATGCGCCCAGATGGAGGCAAAGACAGGCGCGGAGCCAGAATGAGCTGAAGATACGGGAAACTAATGTTGGGTCTGAAGTCGGGTTCTCTCTGGAGTCTGCAGCGCGACCTCTTTGGGAATATTCCATGCAAGCTCTGAGATGAGCTGGCCTGGGAGTCCACGGTTTAGGAATCCAAACTCATTCCCACTTCTGTGTTACCTTTGGAGAAGGCACTTTACATGTCTGTGCTATATCATTTTCTCACCATTAAAAACACTAAAAGAGGACATTAAAAAAAAATTAAGAGGACCTTTCTTCCTAGAGCTCTATATCGTTCCTTTTTCTGCTCTATTTAAACCTTTTACTCCGACAGACCACAAAAATTTCTGGGCCTTCTATCAGGAAATAACTTCCGTTAAAACATGCTGCGGTTTAGTGAAACTGGTGCTACCTTACTGTACTCATTATCTCCAGAAGCCTCAACATGGTGATTATTGGCATTTCCACTTTACAAATTTTTTCTTCCTGGCATTGGAATTTGCTGAATTCTGTCGATAATCCACCTCCAGATTTTCATTCTACAATATCCTTTCTAATGGGGAAGGATTTAGTGCTCCTTCCAGGGGTGTCTGCTTCTCAGAAAGAGGGCTGCATAATAACTTTCCAGATAGGAAATCTAGAAGACACCACCTTAACCAGATTAAGGTTAGTTATTTCTGGTAATGGAACATACTGATGTGTGCACCCGATATGCACAAAGGGCACATAGCCTCAGTAGTAATTTTCACAGAAGTCCACATCCTTAATCATGAGAAAATTACACCCAGTTTAAGGGATATTCTGCAAGGCAACTGACCAGTAACTCTTTGTTAGCACAAAAAGACTGGGACGGGGGCAAACTTCATGGATCAGCTGTTTATTCAGGAGGAAGTTCCATGGAAATTTCATGCAGGAGCCAGGTGAGGGCTCTGGACCCACTTTCCTGGTGGAAAATGAGCCCTTGGCCACAGAGTAAGTTTATGTTTACATAGGTTATACTGAGAGGTATCCTAATTATTGCCAGAAGGTGTCTAATGGAGAGTCTGGGGTCAGTAGTAAGTGGGCAGATGGAGAGTCTGAGGTCAGCAGTCTGTGGACCACATGGAGGGTGTGGCATTAGTGCTCAGTGTTTCTCTCTTTCCCTCAGGGGTCTCATTGTACTGCCAATGAGAAAGGACTTATTTGGGGAAGGGTCAATACTTTGGCTTCTTCCTAGGGACTGCCAGTCTAGGCCTGGATGGATATTTCCTCCCCAGGAAGGAATGTATTGAGAAAGGATCAATGCTATCAATGTATGGCTTTCTTCTTCACTCCCTTTTGCCAGGCCTCACTATTTTGGGGTTTGTCATTTTCCATATCTAATACTGTTCAAAAATCTCAAGGTCATGAAAGACAAGGAATGAATGAGGGACTGCCATAGATTGGAGGAAACTAAGGCAAAAGAAAAACATCGGTGGAAATATTGATGAAATATGAATGAGGGTTGTAGTGTTATTTACTAATGTTTATTAGCTTTTTGACAACTGTACCAGAGTTGTGTGGAATGTTAACAATGGAGAAAGCGGAGTGAAGGGTGTGCAGGAGCTCTGTGCTCTTTGCAACAACTCTGCATATCTAAAGTTATTTCAAAATAAAGTTTTGTTTTTGTTTTTTTAAATATGGATACAAAGGAATGATTATCAAATGCTGGAAACACTAGGACATTTAGCAAGGGGAAGAAGTGTGGCAGTGACTAGATCCCAAAACATCCTGGAAGACAGTTACAGGAGGGATCATCACTGCCATCTTACATGTGGAGAACTAAAGAGTGAAAAGATTGAAAAAAATCATGAACCCAGAAGCAAAAACTAGAATGGCCAGTAGTGTGAGTGGAGCCAAAATAGGGGTCAAAAAGGATAGATGGTGGGAGGCTAATCTTGTGACTCGGCATTAGAGCCCTCACCTAGCGTGTGAGAGGCCCTGGGTTCAATCCTCAGCACCACATAAAAATAAACAAAGCTACCGTGTCCAACTACAACTAATATATATATTAAAAAAAATAAGGAGATGGTGGTAGGGCCAAGAATGGCATTGAGTGGCAAGCTTTTAAGTTTTAGAGTTTCTTCAATGGTAATGGAGGAACCATTGTAAGATGTTAAGTGGCAGAGAGGCATGAAATACTTTCCTCAGATCATGTAGAGGGAGCACAAGATGGACTGGAGAGGGGAGAATGGAAACAAGGATGTTGGCAATGTCAACCTGATTAGGGATAAGGATGAGGGCAGGTCTGAGGAAACGAATTCAAAGTTTTGGAGATAAGATTTGATAGGACTTGGGAGTCCAATTAGATGGGATGACTGAATTGTTTATGGAAGACTCCCAGGGCTGTGGTTTGTGTATAGCAATGCAGTAGAAGGGTTTTAGAGACAAAACAGTTTTGGATCCAACTTGTACTTTTTCCACTTAATAGCTGTAGATGTATTCAATCATTTTGAGCCTGTTTTATATATCTGTAAACAGAGGCAGTCATTCCTCTCTCAGAGTGGCCATGGAAACTAAAAATAGTTCAGGTGGCATATCTATCAGTGCCTGACACTTTCTGATAAATGTTCGTAGTTGCTTTGAATGACACTTTGATGAAATGAATATAGATATGATACTGGTTACTACACTAGAGAAAGTGAATAGAGTTAAGTCTGAGTTAGAAACAGAAAAATATCAGTGACTTAGGGGGTTGAAGCAAGAGTAGTGCAAGTTTGATGTCAGCCTCAGCAACTTAGATACTTGGCAGCTTAGTGAGACTCTGGAGGGGGAGGGTCAGTGGAGATGGGTGATACAGCTGGGTGGTAAAATGTCCCTGTCTTCAAACCTCCCAGTATACCCTTGCAAATAAAGAAAGAAATGAGGAAAAATAACAGTATGACTGTTTTCAGTGACCTGCAGGTATGACTACAAATTCTCAAGGTCATTTCCTTGATAAATGACATTCTTTGCCCTACCACCATCTCCTTCTTGACCCCTGTTTTGGTTCCACTCACACTACTCACCATTCTAGGTTTTTTTTTGCGGGGGGGTTCCTGATCTTTTTCAATCCTTTCACTCCTTGGTCTAGTTCTCCAAATGTAAGATGGCAGTGAAGGTCCCTCCTGTAAACTATCTTCCAGGATGTTTTGGGATCTAGTCACTGCCACACTTCTTCCCCTTGCTAGGGTGCTTTGAGGAGATCCTCTTTTCTTTGAGCCTACTCAAAAGGGACCAACATGATCCTTCTGGGGTCTATGCTGACTCCTACCTTTCCCTGTCAACCAAGAATATTACCCTGGCTCTTCTTCCCAAATGTTTTGATCACAAAGGAGCCCTAGAGACAGAAAATGAATTGAGAGTGACAGCAACTTCTGTGCTAGAGTTACACAAGGTGACACTCAAAAATCCTGAGAATAACAGCCAGTCAATCATAGCTGAGTCCCAGTTTGATGCTTTGTAGAATTCAGGCCAATGTTCTTAGCTACACGGAAGCTAGAGCTTTCTAGCTGCTTTTGTAGGACAGATAGGGTTCATTACTCAGGACCTGGGAGGGGCCTGCACTTTGTCTTACAGTAGCTGTTAGACCAGTATGTTAAAAATTCTACTTCCTGGAGTCTCCACTGGTTCCTTTTTTTTTTTTTTTTGTGCTGAGGATTGAACCCAGGATGCTTAACCACTGAGCTATATCCCCATACCTTTTCTTATGTTTTATTTAGAAACAGGGTCTCGCTGAGTTGCAAAGTACCTCGCTGAGTTCCTGAGGCTGGCTTTGAACTCGTGATCCTCCTGCCTCAGCCTCTGGAGCCCCTGGGATTACAGGCATGTACCATGGCACCTGGTTCCACTGGTTCCATTTTAAAGGAGAGCCTGATGACCTTAGTTTCCTAATATGTCTACTGACACTGGTAAGCAGGCCAGCCTGTGGGTAGCTGCAGGGAGCTAACTGGTGGGTCTCAGCACTCACACTGGGGTCCTGTTTTACAGCATTTTTTGTTGTCTCAGAAAAGTAATTCAGATGGAGGGGCCTCATTTATGTCAGTGGCCCCTGCAAATGTTTTGGTCAATGCAAGTACCAAATCCAGTCTCACCTGAGTAAGAGATCTTTTTCTTCCCACCTCATAGTATAGACAGGTTGTAACTTTGCAGAGAGGCAAAAGTCTACATGACCCAGTCACACAGAACACTTTTCTGCAGGTGGGGAAAACCTTTTTACCGAAGACTAACAGAGAAGTGAGCAAATGAAGGACCAAAAAAGTTTTAATTATAAATAGTCTTACATCTTTTAAGAAATTCAAGTGAGGCAACCCCTTGAAGGAACTTTATAAAAGCACTTGGCTCCCTGTTATATTTGTAGAGTTACCCGAGTATGTGAAATTACAGTCCAAGAAAACAAAGGTACTCCAAAACAGTAATATACAATCCAATGCTGCCATTCATTTCTAATTAATGAAAACATAAATATAAGGGGGGCTGGAGATACCAACAATACTAAGTAGAAGTAGTCAGCCCTACAGGAGTTAAGAATAGAGTCATATCAAAACAAGGAGGGGTATAAAAATAGAGGCAAAGCCTAATTACATGTGTCACCAAGACAGTATTTCAGATAAGTAAAAAGTGGCAGGGAGGGCTTGATTGAAATAGATCATTTGGGATGAGACCTTTGTGGACAATGATTAATTGACATTGTTATGTTCAATACCTTGATGAAAAACCAGTATCTGCATTTTAAATAGAGTTATTGTAAGTCTTTGAAATTGGATTCTTCTGCACTCAGATAAAAGATCATAAGAGACAGAGTGAATTTATTATTATGAGCTGCTGATAAGTTTAACATCATTCCATCTGATAAAACAAAATAAGGTCCTTCCCTCTTAACTCAGGTAAGAGAACGCTGCCTTTCCCAACCCACCAAAAGAGCAGAAGAATAAGGCAGTGGTTCATTTTACTTTGTTTTTATTTCAATGTAACATGCAGTTAAAATAAAAAGAAAAAAAAAGAATTAACAGGATTTATTAGCATTTACAATGCTTTACAAAGAAAAAGGACTTTAAAAACAATTTAGTTCAGACTTAAGAAAAAGCTCTAAACACTTACAATAAATCTATTTCCAAATGTTCAGTTTGGACCAAAATTTAAGATAGCATTTGGTAGATATTCATGTCTGCTGTCTATTTGTAGTATTTTTTTTTTATAACCTCTGATTCTTGGGATATCCAGCCCCCATTTTCCTAACACAGCAGGGAAGACATATACATGTGGCCACTTAAATTAAAGGAAGAAATGGAGTAGGGAGATCCCAGGCTGCAAAAATATATACAAGCATTTACCTTTTCCAGAACTAAACGTTTCTTCCATAAAAATATTAAATAGCCAAGCCCTATAGAACTAGGGCCAGGGCTATATCAAATATACCTATTTTGTATTTTAAAAATATAGGGTAGAAAGCCTTTTGGGTGATATTTATACATTTCACACAATATTTCTAGGTTCCTAAATGAATTATGAAGCATTATGTAGAACCAAAAAAAGCCTATTTTCTTACATCTCTTAATTTAATCTTGTAAATCTCTAGTAAATATTGTAGGTAACTACATTTCAGAATGAGAATTCACCTCAATAGGAAGTCTTTATAGAAGGCTTAATCTTCATGGCCATATATTACCAAAGTTCAGGCTTATATAATGAATGGGTAGTTGGCAGACATTCGCTCTGTAAGACAAAGCAACAGGGTTTTTTTACCCTACCAACAAAAAGGCAGAGAGACCCTACTTTGGAAACGATAGGCTTTTAGAGATCACATTGTATTTCCTAGGGTATGTGGAGTTAAAAAAAAGATAGGGTTGGGGAGAGCCTAAACTCTCCCTTTACATTGACAGTTTCTGGATGAGGCAACCCTTTCACTCAGGCAAGTCTCTGCTTTATGATGGCAGTGTCAAAGAGTACAGATATACAAGTTAAAAATGTTTTTTTTCTTCCAGGATTTAAACAGGAAGAGCAGTTTGGAACATAAAAACATTTTCTTTCCAGGGTCTGCTACTCTCTGTGTATTCTTGGCTTAATGCTACTTGTTCATGCTATGATACTTAACATGCCAAAGTCCTTGTTACAGGAGTTATAAGGCTGTCCTCAGGGTTCAGCTATGATAGGGACTCAGCTGGCTTAGGCTTCATCTCACTGCCCATAAAATCAAATCTATGATGACAGCTATCCTGACACTCTAAGCTAAGCCAAGTTAAATTAAATAACTATAGAAAAGGTGAAAGTGCATCAGTTAGTTACTAACGGAGCAGTCTAAAATAAACTAGTCATGGGGAAAAAAGAAAATTTGCCAAAATTTTTAGGGGTGAAAAGAACATTGTAGATGAGGGATTTCAATTCAATTCAGGATAATATAAAGAATGGAAATGACTACTCCAGAATGTGTCAGAGAAATGATAATTTTGAAGATTTTTAATTCATACAGAGAATACATTTATGTGGTTACTAGATTTTAGCTTCCCTTCTTTTTTAGCCAGTATTATAGTTCTCCCTCCCACATAAAAATATAATTTCAGAGGCTGTTTCATTAACCTGTATTTGAACTAGCAATACTCTAGTTACAACTTGAACTCCTTAGCAATAATTAAATACAATTGAAACTGTTGAAAAACTATAAAGCCTCAAATTATATATAATCATACAAAAATCATCAATAATGGCCTTTGATGAATTCAGCAAAATTAATTCCAATTCCAGATTATTTTTTAAAAATAAAAGTGAAGGAACCACAGTGTTAATATAATATTCTTTGTTTAGTATTTGCAAGGCAATTAAAACAATCAAACTTCCAATTGAAGAGAGGTATGAAATCATTTGCCATCTGGAACCAACTTTTCCCTGAATTCAAAAGACACAACTGCTTTGTAGAGAGATGCCAGAGTCTTATATTACTTCCATGAATAACATCAAAATATAATGCATGTATTCATGCTCCAGAAAGGAAGAACAGTCAGGCCAGGCTGAAATGGGAGGGAGAGCACAAGCTAGAAGTCTGCTCACGTGCCCAGAAACTGGGCTAAGCTTGCACTTTTATTAAATACCTTTCAGCAAGAGGCTTAATAGGAAGATCTTGTATATTGCAGTTACCATGAGACTTCCCTGCATATTTGCAGAATCTCTCTAAAAGTAAAAAACCTACTCCCAAGTGAGACTTTTGACATACACACAAAACTGTTAAGGAAACAATCTAGCGGAGTAAGACAAGGCAGATTTCATTGCTGTGTTAAATCTCATGTTAAGTAAGGTTGTGACTAATCATTTATAGATCTGATCTCTGGAAATGTTGAATAGAAATCCAGAATCACTGGGAGATAAATCTCAATGATAACATTAATTTACTTACACTCAGATAACTTTCTAAACAGTCACAGTCCAATTTTACAACAAGATGTGCAACAGGCAGGAAATGGACAAACACTGCAAGTAAGTTCTTGTCCTTCAGTGGTACAAGGTCTCAGAAGTTATTCTTGTCCAAATCCTTCTGTTTCTTCAATGGCAAACAACAGCTTTTCCTTTAGTTGCTCGTAGCTTTTGTAGGGTGGAAGGTCCAGGCGGTTAAAACTAAAAAAATGTAAAATTGTTAGTTTGAGAAAAGGATAAAAATGTTATGTATAGGGCTGGGATTGTGGCTCAATGGTACAGCGCTCATCTACCATATATGAGACCCTGAGTTCGATCCTTAGCACCACATAAAAATAAATAAAACATTGTGTCCAACTACAACTAAAAAAAAAAAAAAAACCCCCCAAAAAACAACAAAACTTATGTATAACCAGGTGCTATGGGACACACCTATGAGAGCGTGTAGTAATTCCCAAATACATGGAAGGCTAAGGCCAGAGGATTGAAAGTTCAAGGCCAGCCTAGGTACCTCAGCAAGAACCTTTCTCAAAATAAACATACAAAGGAATGGGGATGAAGTTCAATGGTAGAGTACCTCTGGGTTCAAGCCCAGTACTGTAACAACAACAACACAAATGCTGGCAAGGATGTGGAGAAAGGGAAATTTTCATATACTGTAGGTGGGAATGTAAAAAAACTAGAAATGTAACTACCATATGACCCAGAAATCCCACTATTGGACACATATCCAAAGGAATTGAAATCAGTATGTCAGAGACATCTATACTTGCTGTTTATTGCAGCACTATTCACAATAGGCTGCATGGAATCAACCTAGGTGTCTATCCATAGATGAATGCATAAAATGCAGTATAGGTACATAATGGAATATTATTCAGCCATAAAAAGAATAAAATTCTAGGGCTGGGGATGTGGCTCAAGAGGTACCACGCTCGCCTGGCATGCGCGGGGCGCTGGGTTTGATCCTCAACATCACATAAAAATGAAAAATAAAGATATTGTGTCCATGGGCTGAGGATGTGGCTCAGTCGGTAGCGCGCTCGCCTGGCATGCGTGCGGCCCAGGTTCAATCCTCAGCACCACATACAAACAGGGATGTTGTGTCCACTGAAAACTAAAAAATAAATATTCTCTCTCTCTTTAAAAATAAATAAATAAATAAATAAGTTGTTTCAGGCCACCTTGAGGATGTAGCTGGGTTTAATCCCCAATACCAAAAAAATAAAATAAAATAAAGATAATGTGTCCACCTTAAACAAACTAAAATATAAATATTAAAAAATAAAAAATAAAATTCTGTCATTTGCAGCAACATGGATGGAACTAGAGGACATTATATTAAGTAAAATAAGACACAGAAAGACAAATATTTCATGTTCTTATATGTGGAAGCTAAAAAGCTGATTTCAAAGAAATAGAGACTTCGAGAGCCTTGTGGAAGGGTGTGGGCAAGGAAGGAAGGAATGGGGAAAGGGTGGTTAAAAGGTATAGGAGTAAATTTGGGTAAGAATGTTCTATAGCACAGCAGGATAACTATGATTGATAACAAGCGATTGACTATTTCAAAACAGCTAGAAGAAAGGATTTTGAATGTTCCCAACACAAAGAAATGATAAATGAGGTGATACATTTGCCAATTACCCTGACTTGTTCATTACAGATTATACATATATATTGAAATGTCACATAAATATGTACAAATATTATGTGCCAATCAAAAATATAGCTGGGGGGCTGGGGCTCACTGGTAGAGCGCTTTCCTAGCATGGGTGAGGCACTGGGTTTGATCCTCAGCATCACATAAAAAATAAATATAATAAATAAAAGTTATAAAAAATATATATATAATTATATATGTTATATATCTGGGAGGCTGAGGCTGGAGGATCACGAGTTCAAAGCCAGCCTCAGGAACTTAGCAAGACCATCTCAAAAATAAAAAAACAAAAAGGGCTGGGAATGCAGGGCACGGTGGTACATGCCTATAATCCCAGTGGCTTGCGTGGCTGAGATAGGAGGATTGTGAGTTCAAAGCCAGCCTTGTGAGTTCAAAGGCAAAAGTGAGACACTAGTCAATTCAGTGAGACCCTGTCTCTAAATAAAATACAAATAAGCTGGACATGTGGCTCAGTGGTTGGGTGCCCCTGAGTTCAATCTCTGGTACCCACCCCCCAAAAAAGGGCTGAGAAGTGATTCAGTGATTAAGCGTCTCTGGTTCAATACCTGGTACTAGACAGATAGATAGACAGATAGATAGATAGATAGATAGATAGATTAGGGATGTAGCTCAGCAGTGCAGCACTTGCCCTAGTATGTGCAAGACTCTGGGTTTGATCCCCAGCACTGTTAAATAAACAAAAGAAAATTCTGACACATGCTACAACATGGATGAACCTTATAGGCATTATTTTAAGTGAAACAAGACAGTCACAAAAGAACATAAGTATGATTCCACACTTATAAAGTACTTAAATTAGTCAAAAATCCTAGAAACAGAAAGTAGAATGATGGTCGCCAGGAACTGGGGAGGGAGTAGTTACCATTCAGTAAGTGCTATCATCATTGGTGGTGACACCTGCACAACTGTAAGAATGTACTTAATGCCAGAGAACTGTTTATACTGAAAAATGATTAAAAGTAATAAATAGGGCTGGGGTTGTGGCTCAGTGGTAGAGTGCTTGCCTAGCATGCACAAGGCACTTGGGTTCAATCCTCAGCACCACATAAATGTAAAATAAAGATGTTGTGTACACCGAAAAAACTAAAAAATATTTTTAAAAAAAGTGATAAATAATTTTATGTTAATGTTTTACAATAAAAAACTAACTAGCTAATAAAAAGAAATGAAATACTAACCCATACCGCAACATGGATAAATCTTGAAAACATTATGCTAAATGAAAGAAGCCAGAAACAGGGGCTGGGGATGTGGCTCAACCGGTGGCGCACTCGCAGCATGCGCAGGGCGCTGGGTTCAATCCTCAACACCACATAAAAATAAAAAATACATTGTGTCCACATAAAACTAAAAAAATAAATATTAAAAAAAGAAGCCAGAAACAGAAGGCTACATATTATGATTCCATTTATATAAAATTTCAGAGTGGGAAAACCACAAAGACAGAAAAAGTAGAATAGTGGTTACCAAGGGTTGCATGAGGAGCAAATAGGGAGTGTCTACTGATGGGTACAGGGTTTCTTTGTGGCATCAAAAAAATGTTCTGCAATTAGATAGTGGTGATGATTACACAACCTTCTGAAAAGACTGAAAAACCACTGACCTACACGCTTATTTAAGAGAGCAAATTTTATGATATGTGAATTATTATCAATAAAGTTTTCATTTAAAAAAACAACTTGGGCTGGGGGGTATAGGTCAGTAGTTGAGTGCTTGTCTAACATACATGAGGCACAGGTTCAATCCCTAGTACTGCAAAAAATTAAAAACTACTGCTCGCATATGTGTATTAAAACATAAAGGAACAGATAATAAAATATCAAAAAGGTACTGGGCATGGTAGTGTACACCAGTAATATCAGTGATTTGGAGGCTGAGGCAGGGGGATCTTAAATTTGAGGACAGCCTCAGCAATTTACCAAGACCCTTTCTTAAAAAAGGGCTATGATGTGGGTCAGTGGTTAAGCTTCCCTGGTACCAAACCAAACCGAAAACAGCAAAAAGGTTAGATGGCAAAAAGAAAAAAATATCCATCAAGGTCTATATATATGACTACTAGAGATAATGTCCCACAAAATAGTACTTCAAGTTCAAATATATTTTCCTGTCTTCAGAGAGAAATTAAAAGTATACTAAATACCAAATTTAAAAAAATTGGAGGCGGGGAAAGGGATTGATGGTAAATATGATAACAGATCATTCTGAGGTGAATGAAATGCTCTAAAACTAGAATGGTTAATTTTATGGTACATAAATTATGCCTCAGTAAAGCTGTTAAATAATTTAATACCATGGGGAAAGTTCTTCTGTTTCATTTTTAACAGGTTTCATTCTTTCTTTCTGGTAGTGATGGGGATCGAACCCAGGAGTGCTCTACCACTGAGCTACATAACCAGTCCTTTTTATCGTTTTCTTTTTGGTATGGGGGATTGAACTCAGGGGTATTTAACCACTGAGCCACATCCCCAGCCTTTTTTATATTTTATTTAGAGACAGGGTCTCACTAAGTTGCTTAGGGCCTCATTAAATTGCTGAGACTGGCTTTGAACCTACGATCTTCCTGCCTCAGCCTCCTGAGCTGCTGGGATTACAGGCCTGCACCACCACACCCAGCCCTTTTTTATTTTATCTCGAGACATAGTCTCATTAAATTGCCTAGGCTGGCTTTGAACTTGGAATCTTTCTCCTTCAGCCTCCCAGATAGTTGGGACTACAGGTGTGTGCCATTTTAGAACTGGTTAGGTTCTAAATAGCTATAGGATGCTGGAAAAAAAAGGCTTGTTTTTCTATTCTTTCTGATTTTGCTTACCAGGTATGACTTCTGGGTAACCAATTTTCTTTCCCAACTTTTTCAATGCAGAATTTCTGTGGTCCATTGCTTCCTAAAACAATAAAATCATAAACAGTTTTTCAGAAGTTCTCAATTGTGTGTCCCAATCCAATAGCAACAGAATTACCAGGTTGGAATCACAAATCCACAGGCCCTACCCCTAAACTACGGAATCAGAAACTCTATGGGTGGGGCTCTGTAGTGTTTTAATCACTTCCAGTGATTCTAGTGAGTGCTAAAATTTGAGAATGATTTTGCTAATGTATGTCAAAGAGAAAACGCAGTCTTATTGAGTATTTCTTAACCAGAATAACAATGTTATGTATAAGAAGCTTAATTTAAAAAAAAAAAAGCTCCTAAAAAAATTTTTTAGGAGCTTTAGCTACAATAAGGAAACTACAACCTACTTTCTAGTACAAGAAAACTTGATTTAAATACAGAATTGTTGGGGCTGGGGATGTGGCTCAAGCGGTAGCGCGCTCGCCTGGTAGGCGTGTGGCCCGGGTTCGATCCTCAGCACCACATACAAAACAAAGATGTTGTGTCCGTCAAAAAAAAATTAAAAAAAAAATTAAAATATTAAAAAATTCTCTCTCACTCTTAAAAAAATAAAAAAATAAATACAGAATTGTTAAAACTTTATGCACGCACACATACCAACTCATTTTCTTTTCTTTTTTTTTTTCCCCTGTGTGGTGCTGGGGATCGAACCTAGGACCTCCTGCTTGCTAGGCAAGCACTCTACCAATGACCCACATCTCTAGCCCCAAACATATTAATTCTTGCCTGTCATCTACCTTCTGCTAGAAATAGCTATGACTGGTGATTATAAAATACTGCCTTAACAAAGGTCACTATTGCTCCCTTGGAAGAAACATTTACTAATGATCAAAATGGTAGAACCACTTAACTTTTTTAATTAGAAGTAGCCAGGCACATTAAATATTATGAAATGTGTGGGAGAGTCATGCACAAGAATTTTCTCATGTCTCACTGACTAAATCTAGTATAGATATACATTTGTAGTACCTTTATATTAAATAACAATAAGTTGTTTCCACAAGTAGTTATGTGAAAGGCCATTATGAAAAAGTACAGGGAACCCAGGAGTGGTGACATACTCCTGTAATCCCAGAGGCTCGGGAGGCTGAGACAGGAGGATCACGAGTTTAAAGCCAGCCTCAGCAAAAAGTGAGGCGCTAAACAACTCAGTGAGACCCTGAGTACCCTCCCCCCACCCCAAAAAGCAGATGCAGACACATGCCATGTTTTGTATCTTATTTAGAGACAGGATCTCACTGAGTTGTTTAGCACCCCGCCATTGCTGAGACTGGCTTTGAAGTCAAGATTCTCTTGCCTCAGCTTCCCGAGCCACTGAGATTACAGGCATGTGCCACTGGCAACTCTGGCTCATTCTTTAAGTTGGCCTCCAGGCTATTTCTGTCTCATCCTTACATACAGATGTTTTTAAGCAACAGCACTCTATTATTTTCTATATTCTATTTAAAAAAAAAAAAAAATATATATATATATATATATATATATTTTGGGGCTAGGGTTTGGCTCAGTGGTAGAGAACTTGCCTCAAATGTATGAGGCACTGGGTTTCATCCTTGGCACCACATAAAAATAAACAAACAAAATAAAGGTATTGTGTCCACTTACAACCAAAAAAAAAAAAATACATATATATATTTTGGTTGTAGTTGGACACAATACCTTTATTTTATGTGGTGCTGAGGATCGAACCCAGCACCTTGCACGTGCTAGGTGAGCGCTCTACCGCTGAGCTACAACCTCAGCCTCTATATTCTATTTTTGTATAAGGCTATTTATTCTCTCAGATCAAAATGTCATTGTTCTGTTGTTTTAACTTTCCCTCTTCTCTTACCTCTAACTCATACATTATTATTACCTGAAAAAAATGCTCTCTGGAATTTTCTACTCAGTTATCTGGCAGTAGTCACCTTAAACTCAGCAGATTCTAAACCACTCATCATCCTTCTACAACATCTCTAACTATGTTCTTTACACTTCACAGCTTCTCCATTTCCCTACATTATTCTTTTTATACCTTAAAATCTAGCTCTGTTTCTACTTTTGAAACTTCTCTAGCATTTATTCTTTCCCTTGTATTTCCACTTCAGTCTCCTAAGATCAGGTTCCCATTATTGCTGCAATAAGTTCCTCATATCCTTCAGGGTCTCCCCATCTTTGAGTATTACTAGGATTTAATCCAGGGTTGCTCTGCCACTGATCCACACACACAGTCCTTTTTTATTTTGAGACAGGAACTCACTAACTTGCTAAGGCTGACTTTGAATTTATGGTTCTTCTGCCTCAGCATCCCAAGTAGTTGGGATTACAGGCATGTGCCACAGTATCCAGCCCCATCTTTTAACATGCTATTTATCTTATTATCAAATCTTCCTAAAATGCAGCCTCTACAAGTTTTCCTTTTCAAAATGCTTCCATAGCTTCCAGTATCTTCCAGGTAATATCCAAATTCTTTTGGTATGATTAAAACATCTTTGTTAAACTGATTTCACACTTTAAAATCACCTGCTTAGTTTGCTAATTCTGACTAAGCTGAAGCAGTCTTAGAGATCACTTACGTGTGCAGCCTTCTGGGGTACTTAGCATAATGCTCACATTCACTTAAATAACCACAAAATAATTAAAATATGACCTATATCTCAAACAATTCCCAGTCTATTAGAAAAGTGGTTTCAAACAAAATGGGAAACTATTGGGAAGGCATTAGGGAAGTAATAACCCACTATGGTACAATGATCTTCTCACATCATTAAACAATATTATATGACCAGTAATATTTCTCATTTCAGAGAAACTAAGATGTTTGCCAAATGACTGACTGAACAAAGTTCACATACAGAAGATGGATATCCTAAGTAAAGACTACAAAATGATTTAGAAGTTTACACAATCCAGGTTAAATTGTGGCTAGTTGAAAAAAAATGGTTATACTTGTCTTTTTATTTCTGATACCTTACATAGACACTTACCTAACAGCAGTGTGATAATGATTTTCTGTATAGGAGAGAAGTACCTGGTATACATACCCATGAGGTCAGCAAATCCTCCTACTGGCAATCGGCAAGTTCCAGTGACAAATTGCAGAAGTCTCATTCTCTTCTCATTATCAATTTCCTTAACAAACTGTTAAGATTATATTTAAAGAGATATATAGGACATGTTACATTTGGCTCACTGCACATGAAAGGAAAATCATTTCAAATCTTAAATGAGCTGGGCATGGTGCTACATGCCTATAATCCTAGTGACATGGGAGGCTGAGGGAGGAGGATCATGAGTTGAAGGCCAGCCTCAGCAACTTAGCAAGACCCTGTCTCAAAATAAAAAGGGCTGGGGATATGGCTCAGGGGTTAAGTGCCCCTGGGTTCAATCCCCGGTACAAAACCAAAACAAACAAACCCCCACACAAATATTAAATGAACCTTCCCTCCCTCCCTCCCTCCCTCCCTCCCTCCCTTATTTATTTTTGTAGTAGTAGATGAACAGAATGCCTTTATTTTGTTTATTTTTATGTGGTGCTGAGGATCAAACCCAGTGCCTCACGCATGCTAGGCAAATGCTCTGCCGCTGAGCTACAGCCCCAGCCCTAAAGGGGGCATTTTCGTGTTTATCGAAGCTTACCACCTTCCCCTAAATCAATCTCAGGACAACATGTCTATAAAAAGAAGCATGCTCGGGGCCTAAGAGCTCCCTATTCATGCAGTTGGAAGATGAGCTCTTTTAGGAAGTCCCTGCTTCCCCCCTCCTAGATCTGCCTAGCCTATCTATACAGTTATATAGGACATGGAGCTTCAGTCTATATGGACTTTTTTGGTAATATAAACCAATCAAGCTCACGGAATTCTGATCCAGATAGAATCCAATGACTTCCTTTCCTTGATGTTTTTTAAATGTTCATGTACCTATATGTAGTATTATGTGCCTACAACTTTTTTTTTTGTACCAGGGATGCTTAACCACTGAGCCACATCCCCAGCCCTTTTATTTTGAGACAGAACCTCACTAAATTGTTGAGGCTAGCTTTGAACTAATGATCCTCCTGTCTCAGCCTCCCAAGCTGCTAGGGTTATAATTTGCACCACTGTGCCTGGCTACTTCCTTTAATTCTTACTCAAAACATTAGGTTTTTGGATACTGTTTCTAGCATGGGTCAATTTTTTTTTTTGGGGGGGGTGTTAGATTTATAGGGTTTAATAATAGTCCATTATAAATATAGAGCACATTTTATTTATCCATCTATTGACAGGCATATGGGTTAATTTCACCTTTTGGTGATCTTAAATAATATTGTTACGAACATGTATGTGGCAGTATCTGAGTCTTTCCTTTTTGGAGTGGAATTACTGAATCATATATTAATTCTATGTTTAACTTTTTTATAAACTGCCAAACTGTTTTCCATATTGGTGCATTATTACTCTCATCAAGACTGGAAAGTTTCAATTGCTCAGATCCTCACAAATTACCCCCAACCCTTGATAAAACTAATGAGTATGAAGTGGTATCTCATTGTGGTTTTGACTCCACTTTCTTAATGACCAATGACATTGAACATCTTTTCATGTTATTATAGCAGACATTTTTTTTTGAAAGACACCATTATGATTTTAAACCAGGTCTCTTAAATTTTGCCACCTGAACACCTTAATGAAGTATGAATAATGAAAACCATACTGACAGTTTTACACTATTCCAAACAGCATTTAAATCAAATGTGAATCTAATTTACGGGAATTGTCTTATAATCTGGGCAAATGTGTAAGGTATATATGTTGGTTACTTAGTCTTAAAAAGAATGGTGATAAAAGGCTAGAGGACACATGTCTATAATCCTAATGATTCAGGAGGCTGAGGCAGGAGGATTGCAGCAAGTTCAGGGTTAGCCTAGAAAACTTAATCTTAATGTTTCAAAATAGGGATATGGCTCAGTGATAGAGCACCTCTGGGTTCAAACCTCAAACCCCAGTATGAATATGATAGTTGTTCAAATCTATAATCTGTGATTTTTTTTTTTTCCTTTACTGGAGATTTAATCCTAGGGCACTTTACCACTGAATTATTTATTTTGAGGCAGGGTCTTGGTAAATTGTAGAGGTTGGCTCAAATTTGCAATCCTCCTGTCTCAATCCCTAGGATTATAGGTGTGCACCCCATGCTCAGCTATACTTATTTACTATAACATGGTATTATAATGCATAGGATGGACTGAGGGGACTGCACACATTGGTATATTTTGTTCTTTTACTCGTTGTGGTAAATTTGAAGGAATTTCATGCTGTGGTTACCAACTGAAACAAATTTAGAAACAAACCTGCCAAAACCACATGATTTGTTTGCTTGTCCTAGTGTAATGACGGTAGATTGCATGTCTTTGCCAGTCATTTAAATCAATCTCTTGCATTCCACATAAAAGGACCTTTAGGGATGAAAAAGACAAATTGTTTCTTTAGGTGACTTTATAAAAAAATGATTGACATAAGAAAAGATAATATTAATAAAAACATTAACAGCAGGTATAAACTGTACGTCAAGAATTGTATCTATGACCTAGGAAAGCAAGTTTCACGTATGGTTCCATATATACATATATTCAAGGAATATCTACTCAAGTGTAAAGAAGTATTAATGTAACACTTTTTTTTAAAATAATGATCTTTCATTTTTGGATAAATTATGATTTTTCTTTTTTTTAATTTTACATTTATTTAGTCTCATTTGGTATACATGACAGCAGAATGCATTTCAATTCATAGTACACATATAGAGCACAATTTTTCATGTCTCTGGTTGTACATAAAATAGAATCACACCCATTCGTGTGTTCATACATGTACTTATGGTAGGTGAAGTCCATCTCATTCCACTATCTTTCCAATACCTGTGTCCCCTCTATAAATTTTGATTTTTTTAACCATTGAGGATGTTTCAAAACATCATACCAGCAGAAAAAATACTACTGCCACTGAAAAGATGGAAAAGTGAATTTAAAGTAGACACCTGAAGTTATTATTTACTAGCATGATTCAAGGGAATGAAGAAAAATTCATTACCTCTAATTCCTTTGCATCAAAGTATTGCAAATACTGCTGAGGAAGAATTTCATTAAAACCCTCAAAGAAAGCTTGTGTCTGTTCTTCAACACCTCGAGATAACCGCCACTCAGCTACCATTCTGGCAAATAAATATGAAAAAGCTATCAGGAAATTTACATTTTACCTTTAAATTCTAGTATAAAGTTAAACATTTTAAACTTTATTATTATGAAAAACCTGAAACATAAATGTAGAGTATAATGAACCCCTTTGTAAACATATCCAAGCTTTATCACAATGCCTATCTTATATCATCTATGCCATTAGCTCATACATTAGAGTAATTTCCTTTGAAAAAATGTTTCAAGCATGAAGTTTCTTAAAAGCATAACCACACCATTATCACAACAAAAAAGAGAATGATATTTCTTTAATGTCAAATATTCAGGGGCTGAAAAGCTGTCCCGGGACTCCCCAGCTATATAACTTGAGGTGTTGGTGTTTCCTCTTATCTGGTGATGTACTTTCTTCTTTTTCTCACCTATCACTTTTGCTTTTGCTCTTGATTCCATATAATTACTCAAATAAATGCCATCTTATATAAAAAAAAGTGTCTTTACTGTCTATCAGATCCAATCTGCCAAATCCAGCAGCTGTACACATAACACTTTAGCGTTACAAGGTATTATGAAATTTATAATATATGCATAAATATAACAACAACAGAACAAGGACTGGAATGAAATAAGTATAATTATAGTCTTATGAGCTTCTTATATTGTAGAAGAGGTGCTATAATATAAATTTTAGGTAAATAGAGACAAGTTAAGAATGCATATTATTGTAATCATTATTGTCATCACCAAAAAAGTTAAGTTTAACTAAAATGCCAGCAGAATAGATTAAAAACCAATAATAATTGATCTATCAACTCAAAGAAGATAGGAAAGGAGAACAGACTTTAGGAAACAAACAAATAGCAAGGTGAGACTTGCAAATAGCAAAACTTAACCATTATATATAAAAATAATAAAACCATAAAAATAATAAGACCTAGGAATACACTGCTTTCAAGAAACAAATTTAGATATAAAGATACAGATAGAATGTAAATGGCTGTATGACAATATACTATGTAAATATACTCATCACAGGAAAGCTGGAGTGGATGTTATGGTTTTGATACAGGACAATCTGAGGTAAAATTATAGGATTATGAGAGCTGTGACTTAATCACTCCATATTAGTTTCAATGTAATAACTGGGTGGTGACTGTAGGTAAATGGGGCATGGCTGGAGGAGATGGGTCACTGTGGGGCATGCCCTGGAAAGATTCAACTTCCTTGTGATCCCTTTCCCTTTCTCTCTCTACTTTCTAGACAGCCATGAATAGTACTCCTCCATGTGCACTCCGCTATGATGCTCTGACTCACCTTGGGCCCATAGCAATGGGTTTGGTCAATCATGGACTAAGCCTCTGAAATCCTGAGTCAAAAATAAAAATGTCTCCTCTAAGTTATCCCTGTCAGATATTTTGACCATAGTGATAAAAAAAAAACAAAAAAAAAAACTAATTAACCCAAGGGATAATAACAGAAATAGAAAAATGACATTTCATGAGAGCCAATTCATTAGTTGCAAGCATAATATACATGAGAATATACTATAACATAGCTTCAAAATACATGAAGCAAAAAATAAGACCAGGGGTGTGGCTCAGTAGTACAGCACAGGCTTAACATGTGTGAGGTCTTGGTTTCAATCCCCAGCACCAAAAATTAAAACAAAAACAAAACCATCAATAAGGATATAGAAAAGTTTAGTATATCATCAACCAATCTGACCCTAATTGACATTTATAGAATTTTAACCTAACAATGGCAGTACATAACATTTCAAGTGTACCAGATATAACACACATTGGGTTATAACACAAGTTTCAAAATATTTAAAATGTAATAATTTAGAGACTCTTCTCTGACCATAATGGAATTAAATTAGAAAACAAAGGTAGTTGGAAAGAATCCCCAGACTTTGGAAATTAAACAATATACTTCTAAATAACTTATGGATCAAAAAAGAAACCACAATGAATATTAGAAAATATTTTTAACTAAATGATAATGAAAACTATCACAATTGTGGGACATAGCTAAGGTATGTCCCACAATTGTGATAGTTTTAACTAGAAACTACTTTAAATGCTCATATTAGAAAACGGAGATGTCTAAAATCAATGATCCAGAATATGTAAAGAACTCTTTAAAACCAATGAAGGACATCCCAATTACAAAATGTCCATCATAAAATGGGCAAAAGAGCTACAAATAATCAATATGTACAAAAAGGTACTCAATACCATAGTGAAGGAAGAAATGGAAGTTAAAACTACAAGGATATACTACAGACAATACTGAATTGGCAAGATTGTAAAACAAAAACGCAAACACTGCTAGTAGGCCTATAAAATGGCAGGACCACTTTTAGAAACTGGCAGCAAGTTTCTAATGAAGTTAAGCACCCACCCTAACACCCAACATTTCACTCCTGGGTATTTATGTAAGAGAAATACAAACATGGTTCACAAAAAGGCTCAATAAAAATGTTCAAGGCAGCTTTACTCATAATAACCCTAAAGAGGGTAACAACTGAAATGTCAACGAGAGAATGGATATACAAATTGTGATGTACACATAACATGAAACATGTCTCAGCAACAAAAAGGAATAAAATACTGAAACATAAAACATGATAAATCTCATAATGCTGAATAAAACAGACAGATACAAAAAAGTACATGATATGATTCCATTTTAGGAAGTCCACGATCTGATATAGAAATAAAACTAAACTGAACCAGCTGCCTCTTGGCCAGGGGAAGGGAAATGCATATGGTATTGCTCTGTTATGGGGTGGGGGGACAGAAGACGGGGAAAAAAAAGTCCCATAGTTTGATTTGGGTCATCTTTATTTTGTTTATTTATTTTTATGTGGTACTGAGGATCAAACCCACGGCCTCACACGTGCTATACGAGCACTCTGCCGCTGAGCCACAATCCCAGCCCCTTAGGTCATCTTTATAGGGACATGATGCTATATTGAATAATGTTTACAAAACTGACATTTAAGAGTGATTTAGCAGCTGGGGACAATGGCACATGCCTGTAATTCCATCGATGAGGAAGGCTGAGGTCCTAAGAAACTTAGCAAGACTCTGTCTCAAAATAAAATAGTAAAAGGGCTGGGAATGTGGCTCAGTGGTTAAGCACCTCTGGACTCAATCTCTGGTACGAAATTGCCAAAATATTAACTATTTACTTAGGTAAGCTCTCGGCATTTTACTCTAAATTATACCTCTTAAAAAACAAACAAAAAAATGTATTTATTTATTTATTTGGGTGAGACAAGAGATTTAACCCAGGGACCCTTTATCACTGAGCTACATCCTCAGTTCTTTTTATTTTATTTTGAGACAGGGTCTCACTAAGTCGCCCAGCCTGGCCGTGAAGTCACAACTCACTGCCTCAGGAGTAGTTGGGATTATAGGCGTATGCCAACGCATCCAGTTTAAACTAAATTTTCGAAAGGCTACATTATGTAACTAATAAACAATGATTGTACATAGTAGTTGGTGATGGGTACAACTGTACACTTCTAATTATGAAGGGAAAATCAGGCAAGAGACATAGAAACTGAAACATAAGAAGCAGCAGATACACTCAATTTAACCCTGATTAGATAGAACTGGTGTCGAGAAGACTTGAATGGACCAGTAACTACAAGTATGAACCAGTGCAAAGCATTATAGAGGAAATACCATAAACCATTATTTTATTATAAATTTTGCCCAATTTTTTAATATTCCCCATGAAAATATCAGCATACAAATTTGAGATTTTTTTGCAATGAAATGATATTTAGCACAGTGGTTACAGAATTGAAATTTAAAAGAAATGATCTAGCATTTCTACCCTTGGAACTCCCACTTTTGGGCTGAAACTGTGAGTGAGAAATAACTACTTACATAGAATAATGATTAGTACAAAGGGAAATTTTTTTTTGAAATATTGCCAATTACTATTAATAGGAAATTATCAACAGAAATGCTAAACTATATCAAAAGGAACATTCTCTCTCACCTGATATATTCCTCTTTATTTTCTTCTGTTACAAGAATATTGCCACCATTGGGTTTCAAGTCATGACTTTTAATTTCACCTAGAATTTCTTTATCCACGGAGAAGTACATTTCCAAACCACATTCTTCAATATTGTTTTCTCTGTAAAAATAAAATTAGCACTATTTGTCATGTCCACGAATTCAAACATAATTCAAGTTTTGACTTGAGGCCTCTGGTCTAAAATAATTAACATTAAGCTATAACATCAAAATAAGAAATTAGAAGGTTATATGCTCTTAAACTATCATATTACTACCTAGTTTCTTAAGGTACTCCTGTGAAATTTATCACATTAAACAGAGAGACAAGTTTGACGTGCAGATCATTTAAATTCAATAAACCAATTACATGCCTATAGCTTGATAAGTTACTAATACCATAATGAAAGCATATAGACTCTATTCTAATAAATTAAATATATATAGAAACTTACTTAACCCAGATGAGAGAATTGTAAAATTCTGGATCAATAGATTCTAAATCCTTAAGTCCAACTGGTTTGTTCAAGATACATTTATAGAATGGTAAAGAAAAACCTGTGTCTATGAATTTTCCATGGAACAGAGCCTATACAAAAAGAAAACATCATTTCAGATAACTATATGAAAGTAATTTTATTTCTAAACATTAGGTGTATTCTTCATTTATAAAAACTCCCCTGTCAAATGATCTTTTATGGCATATGTAAGAAAATTTAATATTGTTGATTTAACAAAGTAAACACACAGTTCTCCACCTGCACTTACCATGGCAATAAACCTGCCAATAAAACGAAAATATTTCAGGTGATCTGGATTGATGTAAGAAGCGGGGTTTATCTGCAGGCAGTAGTTATCCTTCCCTGCATATTCAAACAGGCAATACATTGGGTTCAAAACTTCATGTGACAAAAGAAAGAACCACTCTCTGAAATCAAAAGAAAACTCAGGATGAAAAATCTCGTAAGTAACAATGCCAACAAATCAAAGATCAATGCTACAAAGTTCTCAGGAATCTACATTCCTTAGGTGGTACTAGTTGTCTAACCTCTAATCTAATCTGTTGATTTTCATTGCTTCTGCTCAAATGTGTTGATATTTATACATTGCTTATTGTTAGATTTCAAAAAAATCTAACCCATTATTGACTTTAAATGTACCTTTATTTGATGAACCACTAACATTTTTTTTCCAATTATAATGGTAATACACAGTCCAATTTTGAAAATATTAGTCTTGGAATTGATGAAATGCTACTACATGTAGACAAGTTAAAATTCACTATTGACTCATGTGATGAGAGTGGCTGAAATGCATCTAATATTCCATGTATTGCTAAGTCCCATGGTGATCTTCAACAAGTGCCACCACTACCTACATTCAGGATGAATGTGAACAACCCTCCAATTTCGGAGGCAATAAACCAAGTAATTCTGGCTCCTTAAAAATTGAGAAAATGCTGTTAAAAGCACCAATTCAAGTGCTCTGAAAATATCTACCCATATTAACCTGAGATTGTGGTTATTAACTATGTAACATGTATGGGTTTGGTAGGACAAATCTGGAACAAAACATTGTGGTATCAGTTTCCTAGACCTCTTTTCCTGTTAGTTCATAGCCTCTGGTAATAATGCTGCTTTTAATATTGTTAGTGGTTTTCTAAATAAGACTGAATAATTGGCCTCTTCCTGAATTATCTTTACCTTGTACAAAATTAAAGGTTTCTACTCGTTTACTTTGTTTTTAAAAAAAAAAATTCAATTTTTAGTTGTAGTTGGACACAATACCTTTATTTTATTTATTTATTTTATGAGGTGCTGAGGATTGAACCCAGGGCCTCACACATGCTTGGCGAACACTGTACTCCTGAGCCACAACCCCAGCCCCATCTACTCTTTTACTTCTGACTATTTCATATACTTGAAAGAAATTTATGTCACAATATAAAGGATTACTAAAATGTAGTCACCAGTTAGTGAGCACAGAAAGACTTAGGTTCTGAATTAGGTTACTAATGTATTTCTATTAAAGTATTTCATTAAAGTATTTCTATTCTTCATAGTAATCCAAGATAGAGAGACATTATGAGTGCAGAAAAGAAAACATTAATACCACTCCTGACTCCAAAGTCCTTGCCTTTCCACATTGCCACTACTATGTAAATTTTTGCCCTGGTATGACATATTGCTATGGAATAAGGAAAGTGATTTTTTTTTTCTTTCTTTCTATTCATACAGGGGATTGAATTCAGGGGCACTTTATCACTAATCTACATCTTCAGTTCTTTTTCTTTTTTATTTTGAGAAATGATCTAAGTTGCTGAGATTGGCCTTGAACGCGTAATTCTACTGCTTCAGCTTCTAGACTTGCCTGGCTCTTTTTTTGCTGTTCTGGGGATCTACCCCAGCACCTCCACTTTGCTAAGCAAGCACTCTACCACTAAACCACATGCCCTGCTCAGAAACACAATTTCTTCCTGAAGGCTACCTTCCAGGGCTTGATTAGTAGCTCCAATATGAAGAAAGTAGAATTAAGATTTTCGGGCTGGGGATGTGGCTCAAGTGGTAGCGCGCTCGCCTGGCATGCGTGTGGCCCAGGTTCGATCCTCAGCACCACATACAAACAAAGATGTTGTGTCCACCGAAAACTAAAAAATAAATATTAAAAAAAAAATTCTCTCTCTTTAAAAAAAAAAAAAAGAATTAAGATTTTCAACTCTATTTTATATAGTCTCTGTATTCTCATGACAGATTTTTAATATCAGTTAGGAATTGTGTATTATCTGTATCAGTACTGTGTAGAGGAGGAAATGACACGAGTGCTATAGGGCCTTGCATGCTCTGTGAAACAGACATGAGGTGGTTGTATCCAGGCTATATAACTTATTATGTGTGTTAGATGAATCTCTAAACTTCATCATCTGTAGAATTCTATCTCACAGGGTTGTTCTGAGGGCTAAATGAATGATGTAGGTGAAGTCAACTAGCAATACCTTAGAAAGTGCTGAATTAATGTTTGTTGAAATTCTGTAGCTCCAGCATAATAAAGCTACAATAATTTGTCATATTTCATTTTCCTGAAATATAAGATTGAGAAAATAATACTTGCAAGCAAAGTGCAATGATACCTTTGGAAGAAAGGAATTAAGTTCTGAGTATTCATATTATCACTACCTTGCTACACCTCCATAATCTAAACCTTCTTCTCCTGGAAAAATCACCCACAAACGTCTTCGCAGATCTTGGGGACTGAAGTTCATTATCTACAAAATAAGAAAATTGGTAAAAGCAGTTGTGGAAACATCATTCTATCACTTCCAAATCTGACACTTTCTTCATTAAAGGTAACTTAAATCCCCTAGGACACAAAATGCTGTTTGTGATCTAGTTAACATCACACATATAGAAAACACATTAAATTTCCATAACATTTTATATGTTATACGTATCTGTATCTTTGTGTACTTTATACATATATAAATTTCTTTTTTTCTTTTGATACCAGAGATTAAACCCATGGGCACTTAACCACTGAGTCACATCCAATATCTTTTAAAAATATTTTTAGACAGGGTCTCAATAAGTTGCTGACAATGTCTTTGAACTCCCAATCTTCCTGCCTTAGCCTCCCAAGGTGCTGGAATTACAGGTGTGCACCACTGCACCCGGCTATATAATTTTCTTTTAAATAGTGATATTCTTTTTTTTTTTTGGGGGGGGGGTCATTTTGGGGATTGAATCCAGGGGTGATCTACCATAGAGCTATGTCCCTAGTCCTTTTTATTTTATTCTGGAACAGGGTCTCCCTAAATTGCTAAGGTTGGCCTCATACTTGCAATTCTCCTGCCTCAGCTTCCTACAGCTGGGACTACAGGCTTGCATCACCACATCCAGCCTATTTCACAGCTTAACACTAGCTGTGTTCCAAGTTATGTTCCAAGAAACCCACTCAACACAGACTAATTACTCAGTGCCAAAAGGGTGATTATGAATATGAAAACTAGAAATGGGCAAAGACTAGGGTATAGAATGATCTTGGAGACTTACATCAGATCAAGGGGTATGACCACAATTCTCTAAATGGTCTCAGTCAAGCTCCAAGTCCCACTAAAAAGTTGTCTGCTCCTACAGAGCAGGATGCAAACTAGGTTTCCCTTTTAATGTTAATAATTGAGGTTCCATTAGAAAATGAACACAAGTATTTCTAAAAGCAAGTAGCCAGCTACTGCCAACTATCTCAATTTCTTTCCCCTTTGCATTCAGTTACTTCTTGAGTTGTTGCTACAACGATATCTTGAAAATAATCACTCCTACATTTGATCTTAAACAAGGATTAGCCAGATGTTTTCAATTCAACACATTTGCTCCCATTGGCATGGCCAATCACTTAACATTTAGTTATACTTGGTTGTTAGTAATATCTGCAAGATAGGGCTGGGGTTGTGGCTCAGCAGTAGAGCACTTGTCTGGCATGTGCGAGGTCCTGGGTTCAATCCTCAGCACCACATAAAAATAAATAAATAAAATAAAGGCATTGTGTCCAACTACACCTAAAAATAAATAAGTATTTTTTTAAAAAAGTAATATCTGCAAGATAAAGTTGATTGATTGATTCAGGTTCTGGGCGCAAGTAAAAAAAATTGTTGATTATTTTGGAAATCTAACACATCCTTTATCAGATACTGTCACCAATGACCATTTATTTTGTTTCCTACATCTAAATAATTTTTAATTGTAACAGTAACATGTTTATGATAAAAATCTAAGTAATTCAGAGTGTAAAAATGAAGTCATCCCATCTCCTTTCCCATTCCACAATGTTCATATGGATATTTCAAGACCTTTGCCCATTGATAGCCTATTTCCCAATTTTTACATCTATTTCAAATCAAACACCAAACAGCATAGAAATGGAAATCAAAAACTCACTAATCACTATGAGTAACAAACACTGAGGCACACAAGCACGCGCGTGCGAGCACACACACATACACAAAACTTTGTACATGTTCCTAAATGATAAATACTAAGGTAGTCTGTAATGAGATTAAATTTAAAAATTCAAGAACTCCAAACTCAAGTTCAAAACTATTTGGGTTGAACTGTTAACACCAAAAGGTGGCTCTGGCTTAGCAGAACTACTCAGTAAACAAGACAATACCTGTTGAAAGGAATCCTCAAACAGTGTTTTTCTTGTTACTGTAATCTTTATGTGCTGTGGCATGGCCAATTGCTGAAATATAAGAATGATTTAAGTCAATTCTATTAAAATTACCTACCAAAAAACAAAAAGGGAAAAGTCTTACTTGTTTATAGAAACAAACAAACAAAAAATAACATGAATTTATATTCAGTAGTGTTTACCAATGCATTTGTGAGTATTCATGCTGATTACATATTATTTGATATAGGAGAAACAGAAAAAAAAATCTTATGCACAATGCTTACTTTAGTGACTCAAATAAATCTTAATTTTATTTTTAAAAAACTAATTGATTCTTCTGGTTTCTCAGTTAATTAGAGGATTTTGAAGTTTAGAAATATTTTATAAAACAACATTCTAATGTATTAGTTTTACTTAGCACCCATAAAATCATTAATTCAAGTAATTTATTTAGACATTAGAAGCAGCTGATCACATTTAGAAAAACACTCTAAACATAACAAGTTTGAATATATGTGGTCATTTGTGTATGAACATATATGTACCTATTAGTCATTTGTATCAAACAATAGTTATGAAAATGGTCAGTCACAGTTTATACATTAGAAAAAGTTTTAACGTATTTGAAGATTTGAGTACTGAGGAAAAAGTGACAATGTTTTATTATTCAAATGATTTTAAGCTTAATCTTCTGGATTAAAAAAAAGCTACAAATTACCAGATCAATAAATGTATTTCTTTGTCCTAAAAATAGGGGAAGGAGGTTCTAATGTTTCCCATTTTACCTGTTTTTCCAGGAGTTAATCATTTTCAAAATCACTGTGTAATAATAAAAGTAACTTAATAAACTAAAGTAAGTATAGAGATACAGTCCCAATACTAACCTGGCACCAGAACCGGAAATACTGAACCTTTGCCTTGAAGTCCCGAACATAGGCTATCTGAGGTCCATTGTCTCTGAGGAAGAACAAGGGTTAAGTGACAAATATGGCTGCTTGTAAAAGAACGCTGAAAGAAACCAAACACCCCACTCATTTCATAATTTAGTGGTAAAAGACAAAAATACTCAGAATAGCACATTCCAAACACAAAATTTGTTGTTACTGAATGTTTTCCCAGGTTCAATTTTTAGGAAAAGACAGAAATTTTGATCTTGCTGAAGCCACTATTGTGGATTTTTTTTATATATAGCCAAACCTAACAGGGCTGGTTAAAGGGAGTTCTGAGAATGCTATCTATGCTTTTTTCCTTAAATAAAACTCTTCATAGTCATGTAGGCAAGACTGCTATCTAGGATAAAGACTCTTTCTCAATTCATTCATATCACTTCAAGTCTGGCTAAGGAGCTCTAAATGGAAATGTCATAGGAGACTTTCAGAACAGAGAGAGCTGGAAAGGGAAATTTCTGTTTTTATTTTTTCCCATTCCAATTTTCCCTTCCTCCATATTCCAGTATGGGAGTGTAGACTTTGACAGAAGAAGTTTCACAGCAGCTATCTGTCACAGACCATGGGATGATACTGAGGATGGAGACCAGGCTCTGCATGGTAGGACATAAAGAAAGAAACCTAGGACTGGGGCTGTGGCTCAGTGGGCAGAGTGCTTGCCTGGGATGTGCACCACATTAATAAATAAAACAAAGGTATTGTCTCTAAGTATAACTAAAAAATAAATATTTAAAAATAAAATAAAGGTATGTGGAAAGAAGAGGAAGGGAGGAAGGGACGAACCTAGATCAATATGATGTTCTGGGGCTTCCCAGCTAGCCCTGGACTTCACACCAACTGGTTTTCTCCTTAGCCTACCTTAAATTTCATTTTCTAAATGTTGAATGTATTTCAGTATAAAAATAAAATTGATTTTGTATACTGACTTTGTATCCTGTGACACTGTTAAATTCACTTACTAGTTCTAATATATTCTAGACTCCTTAGTATTTTCTATATATGTTATCTGTGTGTGGTGGGGTGGGAGACAGTTTTACTTCTTTCTTTTCCAATTTTTTCTTTTTCTTATCTCATTGCCACGGCTATAACTACCAATACATTGTTGAATGACAGCAGTGACAAGTAAACATTCTTGTCTTATTCTTGATCTTTTGGAGTACTTCATCATTAAGTGTGATGTTAACTATGGTTTTTTGTAAATGCCTTTTTGTGGGTAAGAGCTTTTCCAGGTAGCTAGGGCTTTTTATCATAAATTTGTTTTGTATTTTGTCAAAAGCTTTTCCTGAAATGACCATAGGTTTTTCCTCCTCTAATCTATTAATATGGTAAATTTTATTGATTTGGATATATTAAAACTTTCATTATTGGGATAAACTTCACCTGATGGTAGTAAAATAATCCCTTTTATATCTGGCAATTTGCCATTATAATGTTAAGAATTTTAACAGCTATGTTCACAGAAATATTAATAAACAAATTATTAGTCTTATTTTGTTATACTTTTCTTATCTGGTTTGGGTACCTGGATTATAGAAACTTCATAAAATGATTTGGGAAGTGTTCCCATCCCTTATGTTTTGTGGAAGAATCTGAATAGGATTGATGCTATTTATTATTTATAAGTTGGATAAAATTTACCAGTGAAGCTGTCTAGACCAGTGTTTTTTTGTTTGTTTCTTTTTCGTGCTACTAGGGATAGAACCCAGAAATCCTGTAACACTGAGATACAGTCCTTATTACTTTTCATTTTGAAACTTGGTCTTATGAAATTGCCCAGGCTGGCCTCAGACTTGTAATCCTCCTGCCTCAGCCTCCTGAGTGGCTGGGATTACAGGTATGTGTCACAGTGCCTGGCTGCAAACCAAAATTTTGTTTATGGAAAATTCTTTAATTATGAATTTCATTTTTTTTACTAGATAAAGGTCTTTTGCTTTAATACTAGTAATTTGTATTTTCTCTTTTTTCCTTTATCAGGATTACTAGGGGCTGTCAAAACTATTACTGCTTCTCAAAGATCCTTCTACTTTTGATTTTTCTACTGTTTCATTTCCATTTCATTGATTACTGCTATTATTTTTATGTCCTTTCTTGTACTTACTAGGAGATTAGTAACTTTCTTCTTTCTAGTTTATTAAGGGGGAAGTAGAAATCATTGATTTCATGCCTTTCTTAATTTTCTGATCTAATCATTTAGAGCAATTAACTGTCTTCTCAGGATTACTAACCTAAATCTCACAGACTGTGATATGTTGTACTTTCATTAGGATTTAGTACAAAATATTTCCTAATCTCTCTTGGGATGTTTCCCCCCCCCCACCCCCCCGCGGAGCCACAATACACATGGCTGTGTCTCAATGGCCATTTTTAAAATTCTTTTTTTGCAGTGCTAAAGATTAAATCCAGGGCCTTGTGAATGCTAGGCAAGTACCCTAGAAGATACACTTTTGCCTGAACTATTTTTAAAAGATGGAGATAAGCAGCATAATTCATAATAATGAAACTATGGAACCAGCGTAGGTGTCCATCAACAGATGCATGGATAAAGAAAATGTGATTATATATATATATATAGAAAGTTTATTCAGCCATAGAGAAAAATGAAATTTTCTCATTTGCAGGACAATGGATGGAACTAGAGACCATCATGTTAAACAAAATGAGTAAAACTCAGAAGGTTTTAGGTTATTTGAAGGGTTGTATTTTTTTCCTCCTATGTGGAAGCTAGAGAAAAAAAGGAAAAGAAAGGTGGGGCAGATTTCATGAAAATTAAAGAGAGATCAGTAGAGGACAGGGATCAAAGAGTTGGAGGCAGGGAGGGACAGGGAAAGTGCTGAGGAGTGATTGGCCAAATTATATTGTTATATTGACTAACTTCTCACTGAGACATTCATTTAGATTTCATGCAATTATTGAGATGTTTAGGTTTAGGTCTAACATTTATTGTTTATTTTTTTTCTTGTATTTTTTTTGTTTTTCTGTTTGTCCTTTTCTGCATTCTTTTGGGTTATTGGAATATTTCAGTTTACTTATTATTACTAACCATCTATGTGTCTACATAGGCATACACATGAAAATAAAAAATTAAAAGATGGAGATAAATATACTTCTACTTTTATAAGCCACTATTGTTTTGGGTTTTCATGTTATATGTACCCAAACTTAATTATAACTAAAATGAATGATAACGATATCTATTTATTTATTTCCATATAAATTATCTCTGCAATTTCATTAATACTCAATTGGCCTCATTTCTCAGTTTTTGCTTTAAATATGAAAGCTTTTAATATGCATAAGTATAAAAGTAAATGATAATGGGAGGGGGCACGCAGAACTGCCTTGATAAGAAAGTCACATAAACGCTAAAAGAAAACTATAAACAAATACCTCTTACCAATACAGATACAGAAATCCTCAAGAAAATATTAGCAAAAACTTTTTGCAAAATATTAAAAGGATTAGCATTTTAATCCTTTTTATGAAGTTGATAAAGTAGGATTTACTCTTGGACTGAAAGGACAGTTCAACATATAAAAAAATGTAATATGCCACATTAGCAGAATGAAGAGGAGAAACCCACATGATCATCTCAATTGATGCAGAAAAAGCATTAAACAAAATTCAATACCGTTTTCATGATAAAAAATACTCAACAGATAAGGAATAGAGGGAAACTACCTCAACATAATAAAGGCTGTATGTGAAAATCTCATAATGAACATCACATTGAATGGTTAAAGAATGAAAGCTTTTCCATTAAGATTAGAAATAATATAAGGATGCCTAATTTCATCGCTTCTGATCAACATACTATTGTTAGTTACAGCCAAAACAATTAGGCAAGAAAAAGAAATCAAAGGCATCCAAAATGGGAAGGAAGAAGTAAAATGATCTGTTTGCAGATGATATGACTTTTTTGTCTCTTTTCCTTTTCCTGATACTGGGACCCAAGAGTGTTCCACCACTAAACTACACCCCCAGCCCTTTTTATATTTCATTTTTGAAATGGGGTCTCACTAAGTTACCATGACAAGCCTTAAACTTGGCAAACCTTCTGCCTTAGCCTCATGAATCTTTGGGATTACAAGTGTGCATCACTGTGCCTGTATATTGATTTGATCTTTTGTGCAGGAAATACTTTGAAGATTCCACATAAAAAAGCTGTTAGAATAAGCAAATTCAGAAAAGCAGTAGAATATTAAAAAAAAAAAATTCCTTTTACAATAGCAGCAAAAATAAAATTCTCAGGAATGAAATGAAGGGTAAAAGACTTGTCTATCAAAAACTACAAAATACTGTTGAAAGAAATTAAAAATAACACAAGTAAATGGAACAATATCCACATTTCATGGATTAGAAGAATCAGTATTGTTAAAATAACCATGCTACCAAACAGATCTATAGATTCAATGTAATTCCTATCAAAATAATAAGAACATCTTTGTAGAAATAGGACCAAAAAAATCCTAAAATTAGTACACAATATCAAGGAATCCCAATAGCCAAAATCATCTTGAAAAGGAAGAACAAAGCTAGAGGATTTATACTTCCTAATGTTAAAACATACTACAGAGCCATAGTAATCAAAACAGTGTTGCACTGGCATAAAGACAGACATTTAGACCAATAGAATGGAATATGGAAAGCCAAAAAGAAACCCTCACCAACATATTGAATAATTTTTGACAAGGCCGCCTCCATGGTTTGGATGTTGAATATCCCCAGGGTAATGGTATTAGGAGTTGCTCTGGATCTTTAAGATGTTAGACCTACTAGGAGATCATTACATCATTAGGGGTGTGTTCTCAAGGGGGACTGTGGGACCCAGATTGTACTTTCTTTCTACCCACTTCAAGAGATGACCGTTTGGGCTGGGGTTATGGCTCAGTGGTAGAGCACTTGCCTCACATGTGGAGACCCTAGGTTCGATCCTAAGCACCACATAAAAATAAACAAGTGAAATGAAGGTATTGTGTTCAACTACAACTAAAAAATAAATATTAAAAAAAAGATGACCAATTACTTTTACATATTCTTCCACTATGATATACTACCATCTGCCATGAGGTAATGTAGGCAAGTGGCGGTCCTCATTCAGCCTGTTTAGACTCTGGTCAAAACTGAGAGGAATAAATTTCTGTACTAAGTAGCCTATGTCAGGTATTTTATTAAAGTGATGGAAAGCTGGCTAATACAGATGCCAAGACTAAGTAACAAAAGAAGAAGCCTTTTTAACAAATGCTGCTAGGAAAACTGGATATCCACGCATAAAAAATTCAGATTGCACCCTTATCCAATATCATATACAAAAATTAACTCAAAATGAATCAAACACCCAAATGTACAAGCTCTAACTCTACAAATCTCAGAGGGAAACCTAGGAGAAGAAAAAACCTAGATTTGGCAATAATTTCTTGGGAATGACACCAAAGGCATGGGCACCAAAATATAGACAAAATGGACTTTATCAGATTTTCAAGCTTTTGTGCATCAAAGAGCACTATCCTAAGTAAAAATGGGAGAAAATGCTTTTAATTCAAGTATCTAATAAGGAATTAATATTCAGAATATAGTCACCCATGGCATAATGATGTTTCAGTCAATGACAGACCACATTTAAGATAATGGTCTCATAATGCCACAGCCATCTTTACTATCGTAGCACAACATATTACTCACGTCTGAGGTGATGCTGGTATAAACAAACTTACTGCACTGCCATAGTAAAATATTGCACATACTATTATACACATACTATTATGCACATACTATTATGCATAGTGCATAATACTTGATAATGATAATAAAAAACTATGTTACTATTTAATGTATAACCAATAACAAAACAGTATAAAACAATGCCTTCAATCATTATTTTAACTGTACTCCTAGTTATATAAAAACAAAGAGTTTACTGTAAAATAATATGCCATGTTATGCTGGCAGCAGCCTCACATATCTTGTGTTTACTGTGTCTCTTGATTACATCATTTTATTATGCACTTGATTTAATTGGGTAATCTGTTCATCATGGCCCCAGAAGCAAAAGACTACATCATCTAGGTAGGGTGTGTATACCACACAGCCTAGATTCACAGAAAGCATGTGGGTTTGTCTAAGTATACTCTTTTGTTCATACAATGATTCATTTCTCAGAATGTATCCTCATCATTAATCAATTCATGATTATATATAGAAAACTAAAATGTAACCCCAAACCCCCAATGACTTGATTAAAAAATGAGCAAAGAAAAAAAAATGGGCAAAGGACAGTACATAGAGCTCTAGTGACAAGCCAACTCAAGAAACAGTAAGAAGGTGGGTATTGTGGTGCACGCCTGTAATCTGAGCTACACAGGAGGCTAAGGCAGGAGGATCCTAAGTTCAGGGTAAGCTGAGCAATTTAGTGAAACCCTGCCTCAAAATAAAGAAAATAAAAAGGGCTGGGGTTGTAACTCAGTGGTAGATTCAATGCTTAGAAAACTCAGTGGTAGATTCAATGCTTAAAATAAACACACACACACACACACACACATACACACGCACGCATGCACTCACAGTGGGGGTGGGGGAAAGAAATAGTGAGATTTCCCTTCCTTGCTAATTCAGATCTTTGTCAAAATCTGAGAAATTAATTATCAGGCACAATGGTGAATGCCTGAAAGCCCAATAACTCAAGAGGCAAGGCAGGAAAATGGCAAGTTTGAGACTCGGTAACTTAGCAAGACCCTGTCTCAAAATAAAAAATAAAAAAGGTCTGGAAATATAGTTCAGTGGTAGAATGCCCTTGGATTCAATTACCAGTAACTGTCTCCCGCCCCAAAACAGAGAAATTTATTTTATTTTCAATCTACAATGTTTGGAATACTTACAGGGCAGATTTTCCTGTGCGTGGATCTATATAGGTAGTTGTTCTTTTATTGTGGTCTACAAAATATGGAATTCCATCCACTGTGAATCTCATTTCCCAGCCTTCAGGTAACGGCTTTTCATTTAACTGACTACAAAACATAGAGAAAAAATATAAACAAAGATTTTTAAAGAGTTGTTGATTTGTCAAGTACAGAAACTAAAAATATCCATAAATATATATTAATGTAGTATAAAATCTTTTAGAAAACAATTTGGTCTAAGACTTTCAGTTGTGCACTAGACACTCTATTTGGACATCCTATGTATACGTTAAACACATCATTAGAACTTAACATTAAAAACCACTCAATCACCCCTCAATTTTCCACCATATTCTTGGTCTACGCTCTTCTATCTACTTCATAACCCACCTTAAACATCTCATGATTAAATAAGTTCTGCCCATTCTGTCTTAAAAGTCTTTATCTTCATCCCTATTTTCTACCTCCACAACCATTCTTACTCTGGGATTTAATTGTCTTTTATTTAAACATCCTCAACAGTCACCTAAATGGGTTTTCCTCCCTCTAGTCTCATTCTGCTCTGGCTCTTATATTGATATGCCTTCAGAGTATCTTTCTCAAATAAGAGATTGCATCAAATTAGTTCTTCCTTTAAAGTGCTAGCACTGTTATACCACTTTCAATGTTAAGTTCTATATTCTTCCACCTGGCATTTACTCAGTTTCTATACCTTGGCCTTGAATGTTCCCTTTTACATTTTCTCTGCACCCAAACTTCTAAATTCTTTACATAAATCCTGTGATTTCATGGAATATGGCTAGTCATCATTTTCCCAGTCAAGACATGATCTCTCTCGTCTCTAAGTGAAGCCTTTGACCCAAATCTATATTATTCTTTTGTTAAGGCAACTCAAAAAAATTTTTTTAAATTAAGTATTTCTATTTCTTTAACACCTATCTTTATATCTTGAAAATTTGTGATACCAGGAAAACAACTAAATCTCTCTAAACTCCATCTTCTTTTGCTGGGTGCAGTGAAACATCTGTAATACCAGGGACTTAAGAGGCTGAGGCAGGAATATGGCAAATTCAAGACCAGTCTCAGCAATTTAGCAAGGCCCAAAGCAACTTAGCAAGACCCTGTCTCAAAATAGAAATTTAAAAGGGCTAGGGATGAGGCTCAGTGGTAAAGTACTCCTAAATTCAATCCCCAGTTCCAAAAATAAAATAAACTTAATTTTCTTTATTCATAAAATGAAAATAACAATGTTTATTAATAAGATTATACGAGGAATGAGGTAAGTAAGACGTTTAGCATAGAGTAATGCCTCATATTGTAATTATTATTATTCCTCCTACTACAAGAGATTGATGACTCTTTCCTGGGCATCTCAAAGTACTTCCTATTTATACAACTAGCAGAGCATCTAACACATGTTGCAGTATTTGTGTTTGACAACAACTCCTCCCCCTTGCAAATATTATATGAAATTTGGAATAGGAATTAGATAACTGACTTAATTTTAATACTTAAAATAAGTGAGGTATTAGAATAAATAAACCTAAAACTTTTATTTTTACATTTCAAAATATTATACTAGAATAAATAGGGAACTATGGAATACCTCTTTTGTTGTCTTTATTTGTTTATCTGACATAATGGTAACCAGTCTTTTTAGCTGGTTAGGTGTAATAAATGTTGCAATATTTATCCATATGTGCTCGTTCATTTTTTTCTATTTTACAGATTCAATTTTCTCATCTGGTGGGTTTGGTACAAAAAAGAACAATAGAAATGTACAAGTTCACATCAGAAAAGAACAACAGGAGGATCTGGAGTCATTTAGGCATTTAGCCACTATTGCTGTTAATAGTGTCACTTTCCTCAAGCGTACTTCTGCAAAATAAAGGGCTATACTTCAGAAAAACCACTGTTTCGAACCACATTTTGTAAACTACATCAAAAGATTAGGAATATCTAGCTGTATGCATATAATTGAATACAAATATCAAATAAAATAGATTATTAAAAATACAAAAAAGTTTTGTTGAAATTTTGGTTGAAGGATAGGCTCAGTAACAAGTTGTCTTGAAAACAAAATAAATAAGAACGAGGTCAGTTGTGCTACTTATTGAAATATTATTCTACTATTTTGCTCTAAATCTTTAAAAAGATCAAGGGTGAAAAAATTATAGAAAGATGACTTGCTCAATTCTCTCAGTACCAAAGTCTGAACCAGAGTGTTCTATCACTGAGCTGTATGTCCCTATTCCTTTTTATTTCTAATATTAAGATAGGATCTCACTTAGATGCTCAATCTGGCCTTACACCTGCCATCTTCTGCTTTAGTCTCTTGAGTAATAGGAATCACTACTGTGCCTAGCTTGATTTATGCAATTCTATCCTTAGATATATTTGTTTGGCGGGGGGGGGGGGGGGTAGTGCTGGGGATGAAACACAGGGCTTTGTGCATGCTAGGCAAGTACATAACAACCAAGCTACATCCCCAGATCAAAGATAAAATTTTTGAAAGAAATTAAAATTAAAAACATCTCATCTTTGAAAATCTTAATTATTTTTTCATGTAATTGAATATATTCAAATTAAACATAATAATTCCATAAAAAACAATGTCATCTGTTGGTACCCAAAATATATATATATATATATTACATTTAAAGAATATCTTTAGAACAAAAATTATTGAAACACGTGTCATGAGGAATTAATCATTCCCAAGAGAAGTCTGGTCTTTGTCCTCAACTACTGGGAGGTGATCTGATGATAGAGACCTGGGACATACTACATCAGTTTTGACTTCAGGAGGAACTTGAAAACAGGTCTTATCCCAAACCTCCAGGTAGGGATAAAGACAAAGAAGTCAGCCAAGAGAGAAGAATACGATCAAACCCAAATAAAAATTCTAGATACCAGAGACATCCTGTTCAAAACTGAACATCGGGGGCTGGTAGCATGCTTGCCTTGCATGTGGGGCACTGGGTTCGATCCTCAGCACCATATAAATAAATAAAATAATAAAATAAAGGTATTGTGTCCATCTACAACTTAAAAAAAAATACTGAACATCAATATATATTGTTCCACACTGTTGGGTATCTAGAACCCTCCCAAACTCTGCTCTATAAATCTCTTCCTTCTGCTGGTTCTATTTTATATTCTTTCTTTATGACAAAAATGGTTGTTGAGTATAAGGTTAGTGTAGATATGAATGAATTCTGAGTATCTCTAGTGAGAATTTGTAGGCAGCTGGTCTGAAGGGGGAATTGTCTTGGGGACCCGCAAACTTGTGGTTACTATCTAAACTGATTGTACAATTTGCCAAATTCCTTGCATAATGGAAACATTTGGCAATCTGATAAATGAATGGTTTTATAGACTGTTTCAAGTTGAATGTGTCCCACCTCCAAATGCTTAAGTTATAGCTACCAGTACCCTGGAATATGACTTTATTTGGATAAAGGGTTATTGCAGATGTTTCAGTTAGGATGATGTCATATTGGCATATGGTGTGGGGGGGTGGTCACTGGCGCTGAAGAACAAGTGTTCATATAAAATGGAAATTTGTGAACAGAAATGTATACACAGGAAGCCATGTGAACACTGAAATAATGCTGACAAGCCAAGAATTGTAAGAAACTAGAAGTAAGGTCTGAAATAGATCTTTCCCTAGTGATAGCAGAGGAAGCATGGTCTTGCTAACACCTTGATCTCTTGGGTTCTAGCCTCCAGAATTAAAAGACATTAATTTGTTGTTTAAGCTACTCCATTTGTGATAGAGTTTGTTGCAATGGCCCTAGTAAAATAATACACAGACTATTATGTAATGTTACTAAGATTAGCAATGTACTCATAGGTGCCACTTTGGTGTAGTTATTAAAACTTTGAACGAAGGGCTTCACAAATAGTAGGCAAGTGCTCTACCATTGAACTCTACCCCCAGCCTTAAGTTGGGTTTTGTTTTTGTTTTTGTTTTTTTGGGTTTTGGTACCAGGGAATGAACTCAGGGCATTTGACCACTGAACCACATCCCCAGCTCTATTTTATATTTTATTTAGAGACAGGGTCTTACTGAGTTGCTCAGCACCTTGCTTTTGCTGAAGCTGGCTTTGAACTCACAATCCTCTTGCCTCAGCCTCTGGAGCCACTGGGATTACAGGCATGCGCCAACATGCCTGGCTTATAATACTTATAATGATGTATGCAAAGAATATTTTGAGATATCTACAACAATCACAAAATGCTTTTTCAAACCTTGTGATTTCTTCTGGTGGCAAAGTCCTAGGCACTGCTAATTCTACTAGGTCATAGCCTTATACTCATAATAGAAGGAAATACTAAATTTTAGGTAAAGATTAGTAAAACTGAGGACATATTTTTTCCCCTGTAAGACACATACCCCAAATTTTATCCAGTAATCACAGATTAAGAAACCCTGCTTTATACTTTTGTTTTTAATATTTATTCTTAAGTTTTAGGTGGACACAATATCTTTATTTTACATTTATGTGGTGCTGAGGATTGAACCCAGTGCCTCATGCATGCTAGGCGAGCACTCTACCACTGAGCCACAACCCCAGCCCCCCTGCTTTATACTTACTCATCTGATTTTACTACTAATAAATATATAGAAGTGAATATTTGAACATAAGACTATTTTCATGTATAAGGAGTATTTTTCAGACTTTCAAGAAACTCTTAAGCTTTTCACTACATGAAAGTAAAAAATTTTCTCCATTGAATAGAAAGGAGATCAATGTTTAAGGCCTTTGAGGAAAGAATATGCAACTGAGTCAGAAATAGGTAAGCAATTTTTAAAAAGTTATAAATACACTAGTAACTAAAAGTTCTTACCCTTGATTTCTGGGGTCTTCCCATTGTGTAATTCGAGTGTTGTGGTTGACAAAATATACTCTGCCATTGCTATCAGTTCTCTTCTCTTTATTATACAAACAAACAAACAAAAAACCAAAACGAAACATTAATGTTGGCATAGTCTTTTTCCTGAAACTAAGACAAAATGAACTGAATTTGCCCATCTCATTGCATTGTTGATTTTGTAGTATCACATCTTTTAAAAGGTTTAATTTATTCTCTGACTATTAAATACAAATTAACTAAAGTTATAGAAATAAAATTACATCCCAGAAGCCAGACTTAAATCAATGTCCTACCCACCGGACCCTTCAGTTCAGTCAAACCAATAGCAGCAAAATAAGTTTTTTAGCTTCTTACATATGATATTTTTTTAATTTTTTGTGGTGTTGGGAACTGAACTCAGGGCCTCACACAACTAGGCAAGCACTCTATCACTGAGCCATACCTTTAGTTCAAAAAAATCTTTTTTTTAATTTTTTATTTTTTGTTGTAAATGGATCTTTTATTTTATTTATTTATTTATATATGATGCTGAGGATTGAACCCAGGGCCTCATACATGCCAGGCAAGTTGCTCTACCACTGAGCCACAACTCCAGCCCTCATTTTATTCTTTTTTTTTAATGATCAGTTTTAGAGAGAGAGAGAATTTTTTTAATATTTTTTAGTTTTCGGCGGACACAACATCTTTGTTTGTATGTGGTGCTGAGGATCGAACCCAGGCCACACGCATGCCAGGCGAGAGCACACCGGCTTGAGCCACATTGCCCAGCCCTCATTTTATTCTTAATAGCTCCAAGAAGTAGACAAGTTTTATTCATTCATTCATTCGGGTACTGGGGATTGAATTCAAGGGCACCTGACCACTGAGCCACATCCCCAGCCCTTTTTTTTTTTTCTTTTGTATTTTATTTAGAGACAAGGTCTCACTGAGTTGCTTATTAGCACCTTGCTTTTGCTGAGGCTGGCTCTGAATTCACAATCCTTCTGTCTCAGCCTCCCAAGCCCTTGGGATTACAGGTGTGCACCACCATGCCTGGCAGATGGTTTTATTTTTATTCTGAAGATAAAGAAAACTTAGAGAGGTGAAGTGACCTACCCTCAACCCCCATAATTATGAAGTAGAGATAATATGGAAACTCAGATCTACAGAGATTTTTTTCTCACACTACATTACTATATCACCTCATTTCTTAAACATAAGTGGGAGTTGGGGGTTAGGGTAATAACTTAATTGTTTTGTTGGTATATGTTTGGCATTATTCAATTAAGATAGACATTATTTATTTCTTTCTACGTACCTACTTATTAACTTAATTATTTTGCTGTGTTGGAAATAAAATCCAGGGCCTTGTGTATGCTAGGCAAACATTTTACCACACAGCTACACACTCAGCTTACACTGATTCTTTTTAATGATTTTGTTCCTTAATATAACCAGTTCCAAAATCTTGAATATTTATTGTAACTTTCTATATACAAGCTGGGCAGTAGGGCTCAATTATTTAATTATTGCATCTAAAGTTATTGTTTGCTGGGCACGGGGTCACATAGCTATAATCCAAGCTATTCAGGATCCTGAGTTTGGTGATAGCCTGAACAACTTAGCTAGACCCTGTCACAAAAATAAGAAGGGCTGGACATGTAGTAGAGTGCCCATAGTTTCAGTACCCAATACCACTGAAGAAAAAAAAAAAAAAAGAAAAGAAAAACAAACAAAAAAACCCTGCTGCTTATTCCCCACCTGCCTCTTGCTTTACTATTCTTGTTTTCTTATTCCCATTCCCCAAAATTGCCCCTGCCTGAGCTTTCCCTATTAATATTCAATATTAAGCTATCTTTAAACTATAATTTCTCTGTTTTATTACCAATTAATTCTTCAAAAGATGGGATTATTCCTGTATCTGAATTTCTTTGACTACATGCCTCAAAATGAATACAAAATTGATATCCATTTTCCAAATAACACATTTAGATCCTTTGGATCTTTCTTTAAACAACATATTATAGAATGAGTCTTCTCTTTATTATACAAACAGATTATAACTTATTAAGTTAGTATTTGGTAACAATTATATTTGCAGCATTGATTCTCTGATATCAAGTAACAGTGATGTTATGGGTTACAATGGATACACTAGTGAGTATTAAGAATCCACTTCTGACATTTCAGCTACTTTCTATATCAGCTAAGCCTAAAACATAAATAGAACTGCAGTTATGCACAGTATACAAAAAATGAGATTCTGTGACTGGTGACCCACTCTGGATATTATTAACACTGGTGAAGGCATCTTAAGTGTAGAAACATGTCACCAACTCTAAGCCTGTTACTAAGGCAAAAATAATCACTTACAGCTTGTACTAATGTTACATGATAGCAAGGTAAGTTCATGCCTTGGTAGTCATGAATTTAAATCTCAAAAAAATGTACTTGTAGAATCTAAAATTATCTTTCTTGCTCAAAAAATATGTATCCAAATGTGTAAATCACACACACACACAACATGCAATATATACGTGTGTCTTACTGCAGATTGAACCCATGGCCTCCTACATACTGAGCATGTACTCTACACTGAACTACATCTCTAGCCTCACCAAATGATTACCCAAGTACACAATTGAGCATATATTCATCTTTTATCTGCCATGTAAATTCAGGTGTCACACTAGAGATTTTTCCCTTCAAAAACTATCATAAAACAAGATAAGTTAACTTGTTTCCTATGTATGTTCTAAGTATATACTACTGATATCAGCATTTTTTGGAAAAGGCTGTGAAAAACAATTTCAAAGGTACAAAACTTTTCACTTGCAAACTGAAGGCTCATCTACTTAATGAGAGGAAGTACTGGGGCTGTGGAGCTGATTTCTTACTTTGTTGAAAAAAACAGATGATAAATAATACTGAAATTACTAAACATCAACTTGAATGCAGTTCAGAGCACTTCCTGATTTGATGAATAAAACAGTGAAAAGCAAAAGCTTATTGCTACTCTATGTAGTGTTTCATAACTATGAAAATGAGAAAGTGTCTTTATACTTGATGAGTGTACAGAGCCCTACATTAGACTGCATTGTTGAACCAAAGGCATTCTTTCTTCTCTAGGCCCTATGGTGTGTGCACGTGTTAAAATTTCTTTGCTGCCTGATGGTAATGTCTCAACTTATCGCATAAAAAGTTGGACTTAAATATATATTCTTTTACAAAAATAATGCTGTCAATCTCAGAAAGAAACCACAGTGCATAAGATGGGATTCTATTTCCTGGGACAATATTGAAGGTCAGTTGCGTCTCCTCATCTGATACACGATGACCAGTTCCAAAACTAAGGTATGGGCCCCAAAAGCAGAGAATCACAAAGCAGTGCTCAGATTGAATTGTAGGATAATCATAAACTCATATAGGGAGAGGACGCAGCACTTCAACTTTAGAAGTGTAAAACCCAAATATATGCAGATAGTGAAACAGCAACATATTAGCAGGGCAAGAAGCTGGATACCAGGGATTGAAACCAGGGGCACTTAACCACAGAGCCACCTCCCAATTTTTTTAATCAGTGTTTTTTTTTATCTTGAGATAGAGTCTTGTTAAGTTGCTGGGGCTAGTATTGAACTTGTGATCCTCCTGCCTCAGCCTCCAGAGCCTCTTACAGGTATGCACCACTGCACCTAGCAATAAGCTGGGTCTTTAGAGGCAGTATTAAGAAAGTGTTGTTGGCTAAATGAAAAAGGAAAAAGATCTAGATGATTGAGTTAATGATCAATACAGAAGGCAAGAACCTGTTTACAGAAAAGCTATTCTAATAAAGGCAAGACAGGGGGCTGGGTTGTGGCTCAGTGGTAGAGCGCTCGCCTAGGATGTTTGAAGCACTGGGTTCGATTCTCAGCACCACATAAAAATAAGTAAATAAAATAAAGGCCCATCCACAACTAATAAAAACATTTAAAAAAAATAAATAAAGGCAAAACAGTGCACATTTCAGACTTCTATGAGCAAGAGGTGTTCCAGAGAAAAAGTCTGTTTCTGACCATCATCCCAAGGCAGGTCTTAGTTTTTCTGCAATATAATTAGGGAGATAAAACACATAACCTTCAGATATTCCTTTTCCTTTTATTTCATCAATTTCTCTTTCTGTAACATGGACATACAACTCTTTAAATAAACATGGGCAAACAATTCATGTCTAGGAATGCAATCTGACAAGTCAAGTTCAACAAGCATAAGGGCAACAGCCCTCATCTAAAGTTCATCATATCAACCACACATTGACCACTCTGAGGATCCAATAGAGCCAGAAGACTCTACCTATTATTTTACACTACAAAACAGAATCTGGTAGGGTAGACACATCTTAAAGTCTATTAAATAAGTTTTAATAACTAAGGTATTAAGCGTACCAATAACAGGGCATACTCATGTGCTCCATGGTGTAGGGCACAAAGTTGCCACCCTTATGTATTCCCCTTCCATTGTTTTATAAGGTAACACCAACCCCACCAAATTCTGAAATGCACTTTAGAAAAACCAATGTGGCTTGGTGAGATGGCGCACACCTGTAATCCCAGTGGCTCAGGAGGCTGGGGTTGTGGCTCAGTGGTAGAGTGATTGCCTCGCACGTGAGGCACTGGGTTCAATCCTCAGCACCAAACAAACAAACAAACAAACACACACACAAAGGTATTGTATCCATCTATAACTAAAAAAAAAAAAAATTAAAAAGCCAGCCTCAGCAAAAGCCAGGTGCTAAGCAACTCAGTAAGTAAGATCCTATCTCTAAATAAAATACAAAACACAGCTGGAAACGTGGCTCAGTAGTTGAGTGCCCCTGAGTTCAATCCTCGGTACCCGCCCCCCCCCCCAAAAAAAAAAACCAATGTGACCATGGTTGAGCATGACTGTGATCTCAATGAATCAGGAGGCTCAGACAGGAGGATCACAAGTTCAAGGTCAGTGTAGGCAACTTAGCAAGAACCTGTCTCAAAATAAAACATAAAAAGGGCTGGAAATGTAGTTCAGTAGTACTCTTAAGGTGTTTTCCCCCCAACCCCAGTATTGAAAAAAAAAAAGAGGAGGAGGAGGAGGACAAAGGAGAAAGACTGATGTGATCAAAGACCAATGTGTTTTTAAGTTTTTTACTTTGAATTATTACTGTGTTATAAAAAATGTACAGAACCTCAATCTCAATGTACCCTTTAACCAGTTTCTCCCAATGGTGGTATCTTATCTAAGTATAGTACAATATTAAAACTAAGACATTGATACATCATACCTAACAATGGAATTTTCAATGTTTACCATTTGTTAAAGCTGAATCCATGTAGATGAATACAAATTTCTATATATTTTTGTCCCATGTATAGATTTACGCATTCATCAACACAATCAAGACAGAACTTTTCCAACATCATGTAAGAACCCCCTTAGCATTATCTCTTGTATTTGTACCCAACTTTCACCTATCTTATTCCTGACAAATACTAATCTGTTGTCCAGATCTAGTTTTGTGATTTTTTTTTTTTTTGTACTGGGGAGTGAACCCAGGGGCATTTAACCACTGAGCCACATCCCCAACCCTATTTTGTATTTTATTTAGAGACAGGGTCTCACTGAGTTGCTTAGTGCCTCACTTTTGCTGAGGCTGGCTCTGAACTGATGATCCTTCTGCCTCGGCCTCCTGAGCTTCTGGGATTGCAGGCACACGCCACTGCACCCTGCTTAGTCTTGTGATTTTGCGAATGTTGTATGAATTAAAACATACAGCATTTTTAAAGTTTATATATGGTTTGAGTGTGTCCTACAAGGGTTCTTGTGTTGGAAGCTTGGTACTCAGTGTGGCAATATTGGGAGGGAGTGAACCTTTAAGAGGCAGAGACCAGTGGGAAATGGTAAGGTCACTGGGAGTGTGCCTTTGGAAGGCATTTAAAGTCTCACTCTAACTTCCTGTCTTACCACATAATTACCCTCTCTCACATAACCTCCCACCATTATTATGCTATCTGACTTGAAGTCTTCACCAGAACCAAGCAGAAGACTATGCCATGCCCTTGAACTTCTAGAACTATGAGCTAAAAAAACCTTTCTTCCTTATAAAGTATCTACTTTCAAATATTTGATTATAATAAAAAAACAAAATAATAAAAGCATATAATCTTATGAATATTGACTTTGCTAAACATAATGCCTGTGTAGTCCACCCAGATTGCTGTTATCAGTATTCCATTCCCTTTTGATTGCTGAGTAATCAATATTTTTATAAACGTTAGAAGAGCAAAATAATTCTACATTCCAATAAAATTTTCTTACAACGAAAAAGTCAATTTACAACCTGAATAAAATTTAATGCTTATTTGGCACCGTCAATTAAACAGATAGATGTACCTGAAAAGTCTCCCAGGTATTTACTCAAATAAGAGAGAATATCATCTATAAATACCTAATTTTTTAAAATGATAGAATTTAATGAAAAAAACTCATAGGACTTACCCCATCCAGGTGGCAAAGGACCAAGGGGATCAAATTCTTTATTTTGTGATGTAGTAAACAAATCTTGATTCTACAAAGAACCAAAAAAAAAAAGAAAGAAAGAAAGAAAAAATTAAATTAAACAGATCATTTCAGAGCAAATATGAGTTGTCATTGAGTTCTAATACGCATTCTTTGGTAATGTGCAACATAACATTCTTACAGAGTTCACATCATAGGAAGTGCGATATATTGTTTAATAAATACCAACATACAAAACACAAAACTTGGCAAACATCATGTAACATTTAAAATTATCTGAAATTGAAATACTACACAAATATATAATTCTCACCCCCCGTATGACCAAGTTTTTATCTTTTTTGCTGCAAATTTTACTATATTAGTAATATAAAATTTAGAAATGCATACAAATCCCCAAAAGTCAGTATAATACCAGTACCCAGAGTCATCAGATGGCTGAGAAAAATATTGTATATGTACTCAAAACCAGAAGATCACCAAAGAACATGAGACATAAAGAATTTTGAAAAGTGTTGGGAAGCAGAAAGACCAAGCTGCCAGATAAGTAAAAGAAAGAACTCCAACTGGAAGGTGCTAATGAGCCTCGAACTAAATGTATGGAAGACCTTAAAATTTTGTTTGTGATTATCGCACTGGTGAACAGCATAGTTTGACTAGATAAAATAACCTTTGAAGGAGTCAACCTTTAGAAAAAAGAGAAGTAAAAGTCATATATTATAGGTTTAACGATTGTGTTTTAATTTTAATGTATAGTAGGCAATAATTTTGTGGTGATTCACTAAGACTCGATTAAGTCCTTTCCTCTTGAGTAGGACAAGACAAGTAAACAAATAATAGATTCTAATTGCTGTGTGTGTGTGTGTGTGTGTTGCTGGGGATTGAACCCAGGGCTTTGTGCACATGAGGCAAGCTCTAACTGTTTTGAAAATAATTTTACTATGGAAAAAAAAAAAAAGGGTAAGATATGACAATGAACTCCTTATACCCAGTACCAAGATTCAAGAGTTAGCAAGACTTTGCCACATTTCTTTATGTAACTTTTTTTTTCTTATACTTTGCTAAAGCAAAAATCAAACATCATTTCAGCCTACATATTTTAGTATGCCTTTCTAAAATTTGTGGATACATTCTTATGTAATCTCAAGATCATTATTACACCTCGCAAAATAGCAATGTTAAATTTTTAATGATCTAGTACTTAATACAAGTAAATGTCTGGTTGCTTATGTGTTAAAACCAGGATCCATTCAAAGTTCTAACACTACATTCAGTTGGGTTGGGTCTCTTACATCTCAATCTAGAGACCACTATATTTTTTAAATTTTTTCTCCAGGTCACTGACCTATTACAGAAACTAGGTTAATTCCTAAGTTTAAAGAATAAGAAAGATATTGCACTTCTGATTTAACAGCTCTTGGCAAAGATATCGAGAACAAAACTTGTTACTCTTTATAGATGCAGTTATGAAAAGGATTTAAGAGTAGAAAGGCCATGTCATAGACTGGGTCTGAAAATTTTGGCATATGACAAACTGTTCTGATAATTCTTTAAAACACTAGTTTATTCCACTGGCTCTCCTTGAATAGATCAACTGGAAACATGCACTGTGAATACATAAGCCAGGAAAAATCATTACACAATGGTTCATCATCAGTCACATCAATTTTGAGCTTTAAAATGCTGAGTGTATGAAAATCTACTATCTTTTAACTAGGATCAGAATAGTAGTGACCAAAGACCACTTAATTCACCCAATAAACAGATTATTTCTTAGCAATAGCCCCCTTCTCACCAATTTCAAGTAGGTAATTAAAAATGTTAAATTCATTCAATTCACAACTTTGCTTTTTTTTAAATAAAAATATTTATTTATTTATTCTAATTTCAACTTTGCTTATTTTAAGGGTAAAATAAGCTGTTTAAATTCTATATGATTTATTAACACTATAAAAAAAAAGTAAGAATTTCAGAAAATTGGTCAGTTGTTTTTTGACAGGAGGGAGACGAACAGAGGTGATGAGGTATAAATTATAACTCAAAAAAAGTTTCAGGGGCTGTGGCTGTGGCTCAGTGGTAGAGCGCTCACCTACCATGCGTGAGGCACTGGGTTCAATCCTCAGCACCACATAAAAATAAAATAAAGATATTGTGTTTACTAAAAAATAAATATATAAAAAAAAGTTTCAAGCCAGACACAGTGGCAAATACCTATAATCCCAGTGACTTGGGAGGCTGATGTAGGAGGATCACAAGTTTGGGACCAGACTCAGTAACTAAGAGAGGCCCTCAGCAACTTTGGGAACCTGTCTCAAATATAAAAAAAAAAATTAAATGGTCTGAGATGTAGCTAAGTGGTAAAGCAACCCTGGATTCAATTCCCAGTACCAAAAGAAAAAAAGAAGTTCCAAAGATGGTGAATTCTACATTGATTAAGTTTACAATAAGTCAGTATACATAGTAGGTACTCCAGAATTTTTAAAATCTAATCTTTAAAAAGATTGTTTTGAGGGCTGGTGCTGTGGCTCAGCAGTAGAGCTCTCATCTCACATGTGAGGCCCTGCGTTTGATCCTCAGCACCACATAAATAAAAAATAAAGGTATTGTGTCCACCTACAACTAAAAAAATATATTAAAAAAAAAAAAAGATTTGTTTTGAGGGCTGGGGCTGGGGCTCAGTGGTAGAGCACTCACCTGGCATACATGAGCACTACATAAAAATAAAATAAAAGTATTGTGTCCATCTACAACCAAAAAATACATATTAAAAATTTTAAAAAAAAGATTGTTTTGAGCAGGTGTGCATGGGCACATGCCTGTAATTCCAGTGACCTGGGAGGCTGAGATAGGAGGATCGAAAGTTCAAGGCTAACCTCAGCAATTTAGAGAGGCCCTGTTTCAAAATTACAAAAAATAAAAACAACAACAATAACAAAAATAACAAAAATTCCACAATGTTTTGAAAGATTACGTACTACCAAAATGAGGTCAAGGGCACATTTACAGTTTTGGATATGAAGGAGAGAAGAGATGAGAAATAAAATTTCTAGGTATCTAATATGTGCCGAACACATTAAAAACTTTTATGGAATCCTAAAAAAATAAAAAAATAAACCAAAAAAATATTTGAAGCAATTAAATATGTATCTATTTTACATATAAAGTAAATGAGTCTTGATGAGGTTAAGTAACTTACTCAAAGTCATATAGAGAAAGTAACTGTGGAATCAGGATTTGAACCCAGATGTGTGTGAATGCAAAGCCCATGCATGATCTTTCCACTGGACACCCATGTGGAAACTAGTTTTAAAGAAGGCAGGCAAGCTAAGCATTCAAACCTAGAAGAAATGTGGCGAGGTATACCAAAGGTGATTATAACTTAGAAAGAAAGGAATATGTAAAATAGCATAGAAAAAAAAATGAGTAAGATAGACAAGAATCAAAAATTAGTTTCACCTTTAAAACCACCAGTAAGGGGAATATTGTGACATATGTCTATTGGAAGTGACAGATAAAACTGTTATTCAAAAGAAAAATGTTTTAGTCTTAACTGGGGTGTGAAGGAAAGGCTTCTGATAAAGGTGAATTTGACTATGATAATAAGATCCAGAATGGGCAGGAATATAGAAAAAAGTAAAAAAAAAGTTAAAGCCTAGTGAGGAATATGTAATGTGTTGTTTTACTCTGATGGATCTAACAGGGATACTACCAATGGCAGTGGAAGTGATGGCAATTGGGTCATCCTGTCTTGCAGTTTTACAGAGTTGGGTTTAGCATGTGCTAGGCAAACATTCTATCACTAAGCTACATCCCAACCCATTCTGTTTTATTTTGAGACAGGATCTCACTAAGTTGCCCAGGCTGGCCTAAAACTTGTGATTCTTTTGCCTCAGCCTCCCAAATAGCTGGGATAATAGACATGCACCATTGTAGATGGATGAGAATCAAATTTCTCAACAGATTATTTTCCTTTCCTCAAAGAAAAGATCTGTGATATTTTATTACTTGAGAGATTATAAAATAAGCAGCAAAGATCATACAGCAAAGAAAATATTAACATATTTTGGTGTACTTATCACTACTGTTATACCATTACTCTAAAGAGAAATATATAAAATTTAAACCATTTGTTTCCATAAAGGAAATGTCTCTATACTAAAAATAATGTATCTGTGAAGTCAGAAAAATATAATTAGTATAATCCTATAAGAAATCAAATTTATTCAGTTTCCCAGCGCATTAATTAATTTGTTAGGTAAACTTTACCTCTAAATGTTAAAAAAGGATTCAACTCCATTATGAATTCTACACAAAAACTTAAAGGTCAAGTTCTTTGAGATTCAAATCTTTAAATATTCTGCTAAGTTAAATGCAGAACTAAATTCAGAATTTTTAAAAAAAGATTCCTTTCAAACTACTTAGGTTTATTTTTACTATTCTTTTGTTCATGAATTTTAAGTTGTTCTCACTTTTTGTTTATTCTTGACATTAACAAACAGAAGGGGGATGAAACTCAGGAAATTACAGAAGTAAAGAATAGATCACATAAATAGAATAGTCCAGAGAAGGTCTTAAAATAATACCTATTAAGAGCAAAAACTGGGCTGCCCTTCTATTTGTACCTTCTTTTATAAGTGCTTTAAATGATAAGCAGAAAAGGTTTAAAAACTGAATACTTTTATCAGTCATAATAATCAACAAATCAATAGGTTTCTTACTCCATAAATGAATCTCTGGTTAAACTGCTGCATTGCTCCCTGAAGTTGACTACGTTGTAGCTGCCACTGTTCGTAGTTCCGGACAGATTCCAGTGTTGGCCTCTGCCATGTTGTTGTTCTTGTGAAATGGTCAACATAATAAATGCGTCCCATATTGTCAACTCGCCGTTCCCAGCTAAATCAGAACAAAAACAAATTTCAGCAAATATTTGTGAAACAGATACAAGATTTTACCTTGAGAAAATATTGATTTTCCTGAATTCTTTCATATATTTTAAAGTAGTCTACAAGTAAACATAAAAGGAATGCTTCTAAAGGTTTAATTCTAAAAAAATTCTTAAAATTTATTAGTATTTTATTTATATATTTTTAGTTGTAGATGGACACAATACCTTTCTTTTATTTATTCATTTATTTTTATATGGTGCTAAGGATGGAACCCAGTGGCTCACACATGCTAGGCAAGTGCTCTGCCAATGAGCTACAACCCAGCAAAATGCAAGGTATATTGAGGCTGGGATTGTGGCTCAGAGGTAGCACACTTGCCTAGCATGTGTGAGGCACTGGATTCCATTCGCAGCACCGCAAATAAATAAATAAAGGTCTATCAACAATTTAAAAAAAAAAAAAAAAAAAAAATATATATATATATATATATATATATATATTTAAAAAATGCAAGGCATATTCAGTGAGTAAGTCTCAAAGAGTCATTAAAAAAAAGTTCATTTTTTTTGCCAGAGAAATTTTACTGTTGTAATCACAAAAGAGACATGATTATATAGAGCTTTTCAAAGGTATCAAAAGGCACTTAGACACAGAATACAACTGATTTTTTTTTTTACTTATATTTAATCAAGTTAATATTGATAGAGTAACTTGATTTCTACCTCCATGGTTGTTTAGGTTTGTCTTTCAATATTCTAATATTATAAATAACAAGATAATAAATAACCTTGATACAGCAAAATTTTTTCTTCTTTCAAATTATTTCTCTATGATAAATTTCCTAGGGAAAATTACTAAGGTTGCAGAGCTTCCTATAAGAAATTTACACTATACCAGCAGTGTTAGGAGGTGAAATTTCTCACACTTGACATTATCTGCTAATTTAATAAGCAAAATAGTACCTTTGCGATGTGCATTTCTTTAAAACTGCTAGCAAGGTTAAATATTTTTTCATGTTTGGTATAGACTTTTCTCTGGATTAAAATATATTTTCTCTGGATTACAATATATTTTCTTCCAGTTAAGTGCTTAACATTGTGTGTTACTATATCCTTAACATTCTCAACTATTTTACAATTATTTAATTACTATCTGTTAAATTTTTATCTGATAGGGACTGTATCTTAATATATAAGAGTTGCAATTTTATTCTATATAAATAATTACTCTCGAAGAAACTAATCTTCTAAAGCTTTGTGGCTCTGAGCCAGGTAAACAGTTCAGACAGGAAAATTTGAAGAAAAATAACTATGAAATCTTTAGGTGGAAAATGGGTGAAAATAAAAATAATTCTCTGAATCAACTCTCTAGTTTTCTTCTTTCTAGTTAGCACCTACCACAGAACAAAGAGGACAGAGAAAGAACTGACAGGAAGAGGAAATATAGGAATGAAGGGAAGACTGAGTACAGGTATAATCCATACTTCTGAATGAACACACTTACCCAGGAGGTAGAGGCTCAGGTCTATCCCACGTTGTTCTTTTTTCAACATGATCTACATAATAAACTCGGCCATGCTGGTTCACTCTTTGCTCCCAACTTAAACACAAAATTAAAAAGATTGGTAGGTAGGGCACTTGTGTGAGTAAGTTTGGCTTTTCAATGCTGTCACTGCCTTTTGCCCTTAAATGACCATTTTATAGAATTGAGGAAAATAAGCATGTTAGTTGTTAAAGAAATATGATAGAAATAAAATAAAGTCAAAAAATGACATTTTCTGAGGGTGGCATATAATAGATGAGATTTATTCTACATACGTGTCTGCTCTAGAAGAGGACTTGTTTTTCTCTGTTTTTTGTTTGTGGCTCAATGGTTGTGAGCCACAACCCCAGCCCTAATTTTGCATTTTATTTAGAGATAGGGTCTTACTAAGTTGCTTAGTGCCTCATTTTTGCTGAGGCTGGCTTTGAACTCATGATTTTCCTGCCTCAGCCTCCCAAATCGCTGGGATTACAGGCGTGCGCCACTGCACCCTGCTAGACTTGTCTTTCTCAAGAAGCTGGAGGTCGGACTATTTAGACAAAAGTCACTCTCAATCTGATCAGGTTATACTCAGGACCTGAGTGAAAAAGAATGCTATGATTAATGTTATGAAATCTTTCATGTTTGGTACAGACTTCAATTAAAGAAAAAAAAAATCATCTACTTTTCCTTGAATAAAAGTAGCAAATTTCTAATGTGGTGAGCTTTTTAAAATTCCAGACTCCACCAAAATCTGTAACAATTGCTTAAAGACAGTTACTGAAAAAAATGTAGCATTATTTTCTTTATTAATGAGACATGCAAGATCCTAAAGAAAATAAATGTTAACCAAAAAAAGTTACTTACCCAGGTGGTAGGGGAGCTTGAGTTACAGGATTCAATGGCCTAGGACCTGAGCCTCCAGATATAGTAAGAGGAATTATTAATCCAGATGTTGCTCCTTCAGATGTATTTGTATTTGTATTTGTTGGTGGCAGAGAACCTGTACTAGATCCATCACTTTCAGAAGTGGTAGATGGTGAACCATTGACAGATGCTACAGAAGATTTAGGAAAAAATAGGAAAAGAATACTCTCTTAATTTAAATATCAGGATAAAATTTTAGTTTAAAAAATAAAAAGGTATTTGACAAAATATTAAGATTCAGGTACACAGGTGAAAATTACTTGAAGAAAATAATGAGAACTAGACAATGTTGCCCCTTAAAAGCCTTGTTTATAACTTCTTTTTTAAAAAAAAAATTTTATAGTTGTAGATGGACAGAATGCCTTTATTTTATTGCTTATTTTTATGTGGTGCTGAGGATCGAACCCAGTGCCTCATGCATGCTAGGCAAGCACTCTGCCACTGAGCTACAGCCCCAGCCCCTTGTTTATAACTTCTTAACTCCCATCAACCCTGTCTCATTATTAATTACAAGACATAGATTCTGACTTCATAAAATCAAAAGAAATAAAAATATTTACTTATTTACTTGGCAGAGTGCTCTACCACTGAACTACATCCCAAGCCTTTTCTTTTTATTTGTATTTTGAGACAGTGTCTTTCTAAGTTGCTGAACTTGAACTTGTGAACCTCCTGCTTCAGGCTTCGGAGTAGCTGGAATTACAGGCATGTCACCAATGCACATAATAGGCAAGTGCTCCACCAATTAAATAGAATCATCTAGAAAAGCATTAATATTCCTTGGTATTATAAGTTTGTTTAGTAATTCTCTAGATCCTTAACTGTCTTTTCTATAATACCATTACAGATTAGCGATTACTTTTTTTAATGCTAGCTGTAAAATGAATGATCTGATAAACAATAGTATTCTTACAAATTTTTTTCTGGGGTTGGGGGTACTAGGGATTGAACCCAGGGGTGCTTTACCACTGATTTATATCCATAGCCCTTTGCACTTTTTATTTTAAGAGAGGGTGCCACTAAGTTGTTTAGGGTCTTGCTAAGTTGCTTAGGCTTTGAACTTGAAATCCTCCTTCAGCCTCCCAAGTGGCTGGGATTATAGGCATGTGCCATTGATCTGGTTTACTAATGTTAAAAAAAAAAAAACAAAAACAAACAAACAAAAAACATTTATTTTTTAGTTGTAGGTTGACACAATACCTTTATTTTATTTTATTTTTTAATGTGGTGCTGAGGATCAAACCCAGTGCCTCACACATATTAGGCAAGTGTTCTACCTCTGAGCCACAACCCCAGCCCTACAAATATTTTTGAGCACTTACTACATTTTCAAGAAATATTTGTTGACAAAGCAATTTCTGGAGAAAATTATCAATATTATAACAAAAGGCATATCACTTTAAAGACCTGGATTATATTGTTAATATAACTATCTATGAAGAAAGGGATGACATAATCGAACACAAACTCATTTAATGAAATGATTTGTGGATAACCAATTTACTTTTCTAACAATATTTGGTTTATTATTTTGAATTCCCTACCCATGCTGTAGCAGAGGGAAATAATTAAAGATGATATTAAAGATAGATCTATAGATATTTATATCGTTACTATATGAAATATGTTCATTTGTATTTTCACCTTAAAATCTGATTATCATTTACCTTTGTTGGGTTACTTGCCATTTATGAATTGTCCCATTAAAGGATAGAGGGTACAAGCAACCAGATCCTTGACTGCAAAACATGTTTATAGACAGACATGTTGGCACAAACCTATAATCCCATTTACTCAAAGGAGGTTTAGGCATGAGAATTGCACGTGTGAGGCCACCCTGGGCAACTTAGCAAGACCTTCTCCTAAAATAAAAAATAAAAAGGGCTGGGGATATATAGCCCAGTGATTAAGTGCCCTTGATTCAAGCCCCAATACCAGGGGATTTACAAAAAAAAAAAAAAAGACATACTTAGTCACAGTTACAAAAGTTCAACCAACTGTCCATACTTTATACTGTGCACGTGATTTTTATTCTCTACACAGCACTTAGTAACATCACTCCTGGAAGAAAAACTTAAGGAAAAGGTACTTCTTGGTTACATATAGAAAGATCACACTTGGCCAAAATCATAAATGTAAAAAGGTAGCCAAGTAACTAACTTAAAAGATCTTCAAAATTTACCTGAGGATCAACTCCCAATTAGAACATACTTTACAAAAAAAAGTATTTAGATCTAGAATACACACCTGGTCTACGTGGGGTGGGTGGAGGTGGTCGTGAAGGTCTTGGAGGTCTAGAAGGTTTAAAACCACCATTTGAAAGTGATGGAGAATTGTTCCCATTGACCCTTCTATTTTCACCAGACCCTCCATCCTCAGGGTCATCTGAACCACTTGTGTTCACTCTGGGTGGGGAGGGTAAAGAAGGAAAGGAGGAGAAGCAATTTAAAAATCAGCTTGGAATCTACTTGGTCTTGCAATAATCTAAGGCACTAACCTGAGTTTTTTCAAACAGCCTGTTTTCCTAGCTTATTAATCTAAAATCACATTCTTTTCTGCAGCTTTTGAGTGTTAATACTCCATCTTTAAAAAATTTTTTTTCAACTTCTGTTGTTTGTAATCTTGTATTTCTACTTCTAATCATCTCTTCTTTAATTTTTCTTCTTCCTCCCACTCACTAAATATACACTGCTATGATTCTGTTCTTTCCCTCCTTTTTCTTCTCCAGATTTGCCCCTAGGATCTCAAATTACATGATTTCCACAATTATCTATGAGAATGATTCCCAAATCAGAATTTCTAGTTTTTTTCTCACTCCCATTCCGGTATCAAATTATCAACTAAACACAAATCTAGAATAACTCTCCAATCCAAAAGGAAGAGAACTGCCTCCTATCCTCCCAGATAATTTTAATTTTCTTTTTCCTATGACTCTTGACACAGGTACTTAGGAAGCTGAAGCAGGAGGATCTCAAATTCAAGGGCAGCCTAGGAAATCTAGCAAGACCCTGTCTCAAAATAAAATTTAAAAAGGGATAGGGATGTAGCTCAGCAATAGGCTCTATGTAAGGTCCTGGTTTCAATTCTTAGTATTGGAAAAAAAAGTTTTCTTGTGATCTACAGATATATTTATGTAATTTTTATTTTAGTTTTTTTAATTTTGGCACCAGGGATTGAACCCAGAGGCGTTCAACCACTGAGCCATATCTCCAGCCTTTTTTGTTTTACTTTCAGATAGGGTCTCGCTGAGTTAGTTAGGGCCTCGCTGAGTTGTGGAGGCTGGTTTTGAACTTGCAACTCTCCTGCCTCAGCCTCCCAAGCAGTTGGGATTACACCATGCCTGGCTATTTATGTAATTTTAAAAACCTTTTCTATTGCTTTTTCTGGCAAGGAGTTACTACTATTCCTAAATATTCTACCTCTTGGCTGGGGATGTGGCTCAGTGGTAGAGTGCCTGCCTACCATGTGTGCCAGGCTCTGGGTTTGATCCTCAGCACAGCAAAAAGAAAAAAAAAAAAATACATCCACTTCTACTGATATTAGTATAGGACACGATTCTTGTCAGAAATGAATCTATAAAGGTAGATTTCTATTTAGTAACTACTTTATAAACTTTGGTTTTCCTAACCTTGGTAAATTGAAATAAAAAATATTTCATTATGAAAATTTCTATATATCACAAAAGTAGAAAGACTAATGCAACAAACTCCCATGTACCCATCAATCCAGCTTCAACATTTTGTTCTATTGCTTCACCTATCTTCCTTTGCAGCATGTGACACAAAAGCATCACCTTATTCTAGATAATTTCCCCTTATGATCTGTGATGATACTTATCTGGTTCTCCCATTCTGACTACTCTCTGTTTCATATTCTTCTCGCCCACTGCGTAACCAATTTGTGAAAAACAAAGATTCCAAAGGAATTTTATAATCACTGCACACTGTATTTAAGATATGTTGCTTACAGCTTTAAGAGTAGGGTCATTTCCTTTCCTAATTTTTCTCCCATTATCAGTTTCCAGAATAACTAATGAACAAAGTTTGTTAAATCAATTAACATGATCCAAGGTTTTCAACACATCGTATGCCCAAACCTACAGTCAGACAGACATAAAAAAGTACTGAACCTAGGCTAATAGCAAACAGATGGTACAAGTCTCTGCCCCTTCTAATGATGGCCCACAAGATACCACACAGCTAGTGATGACTTTAACACATTTGCAGAATTCCTACTCCAGCTTTCCTGGGACAAAAAAAAAAAAGCCTAGTGGCTGACTGATAACCCTGGGATTCAGAACTCCTGCCTTTTGAAGGTATCAATCTATTCACTTTCTTCAAACTAAAGGAAATAAACAATTTGTTTATCTCTGGCCTCCCCCAGACAGCTGCAATCAGATAAACTATGCAATATTTCACAAATATTTCCTTTCTTCCCTTGAATCTTGAACCCTTTTCGACATCATTCTTATATCAGTGTGAACCTGAAGTTTTAATGAATCTACATTAATTTTCCCTCTATCCTTCCTTCTGCATTCTGTGGTAGGCAATCAGTGAACTCTTACCTCGTTTCATCCTTGGATCTGGAGCCATCATCATTCTGTGAAGTACCTTTAACATCAATAAAATTTAAATAGAAAGTAAATTTCAAGACAGTAGATTTTGATGTTGTTTTTCTAAATATGCCATGTGAGCAAAGCCTTTTATTACATCATTTTAGTACAGAACTAACTCCATGAGTTTTTTGCTTTCGTTTTTGGTGAGTGCCTTGTACATACTAGGCAAGCACTGTACTAACTCCATGAGTTTTTTGCTTTTGTTTTTGGTGAGTGCCTTGTGCATACTAGGCAAGCACTGTACTACTGAGCTATATCCCTAGCCCCAACACCAGTTTTGAAGGAAAATATAATAGGTGTTCATATGATTGAAAGACGTTTTACCAAAATTTTATACAGATGTTCATCATTATGTGTAACAGATGTTAACAGTGAAGGTATATTTCTCATGAACTATGTCTGCCTTTTTTGAAATATATACTTGACTCCAATTCAAACCTAGTATTTAGCCATCTCTTGTATCTCAAATACCTCAAGAAAAGCACACTGATCACAGTAGGATGATTCATAAACAAGATTCTGAAAATAGAAAACCAGTACAACTTCTATCTCATGCAGGGCCCTGGAGAAGAACTTCAAAAATAGGAAAGGCATAGATAAGTTTCAAAGTAGACAAAATGAATGCCATGATGTCCATGTTTTGTTCCCATTTTATGTGTGGAAAATATACCCAGAATTCTGTCAGGGCTCATGTACTTCAAGTGCTAGAGGTAGGCTCAATGATAGCAGAATGCAGACAGTGAAGAAGGAGAAATAAACTATAAAATGTAGAAACAAGAAATCAGGTTCAACAATTTGGGTCCAACTGGTGAAGAACAATACTCCCTAGATGAAATCATGTAAAATTACTACATTACACTAGAGTATATTAATGGATTAATTAATTAAAAGATGCTGAGTCACAACCACATTATACCATTTTGAGCGAGGTTGGCAAGTATCTAATTCAGCCTAGAAATATAAATTTTAGGGCTGGGGGTGTACATTACTGGTAGAGAGCTCACCTAGCACATATAAGGCACCACTGGGTTCCATCATCAGCACCGCAAAGAAAGAAAGAAAGGAAGAAAGGAAGGAAGGTATTGCGTCCGTCTACAACTAAAAAAAAATTTTTTTAAAGAAATATTTTTATATTATCCCCAGTATTCCCTAAAATGGCTAATAAATGGGACATCAGTAAGAAATCAGTCAACCAGTATTTTGCTCCTCTCAAAATCAAGATAATCACCTAGAATAACCTATTTAAATGTACAAATAACTGCTACTTCAAAACTTCCTCATTTATTACAGTGAAGCATAGTTAACTACAGGTTCTAATGCCAAACTGTGTGAATTTGTATCCTAGATTCACCATGTACTAACTCTGTGACCTTAAAAAAAAGTATATTTGGCTTTTCTTTGCCTTTTTTTTTCATGTATAACATGGGGATAGGCTGGGGATGTGGCTCAGTGGGAAAACACTTGCCTAGCATGCACAAAGCTGTGGGTTCAATCCCCAGCACTGCAAAAAATAAAAAATAAAATAAAATGGGGATAATGATGACACCTACATTATAGTGTAGACATGAGCATTAAACATATATACATTTAGAATAGTATTAGCACATAAGCAATAACTTATCAAAATTTGTATCTCATTAGCCAAGTTTTAAAAAATTTAATAAAAATGGCCCTTGTTATTTCACTTCAATATGGGGGTAAACCATAACTACTGCATTTTGACATATTATACATATTATACATATTCCTGGATGCCTAGCAATCTCAAAAACAAATAAACAAAAAAACTAAACTGATGTATCAGATGCAGTAAGCAAATGTAAAAAACAGGGTTATCGTGGGGGCAATTATCAGTTCTGAAATGGATTAGAAAGCCTTGGGCAGCAGCAAGGTGGGGGCACTGCACCACAGATTGTCACAATAGGCTGGAGACCCTGGAAAGGAGCTAGTGTTTCCAAATCTGTGGGACATCCTGGCACCTAGCAGAAACCAAAAAATTTTCTTGGTACAAACAATTCCCAATTTAGGATCTTAAGATTTCAAGAGACTAAGAGAAAACATAAACTTGCAATCAAAGAACAGCAAACAGGCTGGGCGCAGTGGTGCGCGCCTGTAATCACAGCAGCTCAGAAGGCTGAGGTAGGAGGATCACAAGTTCAAAGCCAGCCTCAGCAAAAGTGAGGCACTAAGCAACTCAGTGAGACCCTGTCTCTAAATAAATACAAAACAGGGCTGGGGATGTGGCTCAGTGGTCGAGTGTCCCTGAGCTCAATACCCAGTACCCCCCCCCCCCAAAAAAAAAGAACAGCAAACAAATGAGCACATGAAGGAAAGACATAAGATTATTTATACTCCCAAAGATTTCAGATGCTGGAATTATCAAATGGAGAATGTAGAGAAAAACTGTGTATCAAAAGTGAGGCACTGGGTTTGATACCCAGCAGCACATTAAAAAAAACTAAATAAACAAAATAAAGATATTGTGTCCATCTACAAACAAATATATTTTTAAAATAAATAAATAAAAATTAATGAGAAATGAGAAACAATTAAAAACGAACATCTGTAATTCTACTCCTAGATCTACACCCAAGAGAAATGAAAACATATGCCCATACAGAAACTTGTACCAAAATGTTAATAGCAGCATCATATACAAATAAACATAGCCAAAGGGAAAAAAGCTAAATGTCCATCAATGGATGAATAAACAGATACACACAACAGAATATTAAATATATATACATATACATAAAAAGAAAATACTAATCATGATACAACTCAGAACTTAAAATTCTCATACTAAGAATCCATTCATGAAAAGTCAATTATAGTTCCTTACTACAACAGGCAAATCCATAGAGACTTCTAGAAAGCAAGTTGGTACCAGAGGTTAGAGGAAGAAGTGAATTAATTCTTTTTCTGAGATTCTAGTTTTGAAACATTGTAGTATTGTGAATGCACTACCACTGAACTGTATACTTCACAATGGTTAACTGTATGACAAAGAATCAAAATTAAAAAGGAACGGAACATATACATTTAGAACCATATTCTAAAACCTATTCCTAAATACACCTGAAGTTGGGCTGGGGCTGGGGCTCAGCGGTAGAGCACTCATCTTGCATGTGTGAGGCCCTGGGTTGGATCATCAGCACCACATAAAGATGCATAAAATAAAGGTATTATGTCCACCTACAAGTAAATATATATAAATATATAATAAATACACCTGAAGCATACATGGCAAAGAATAAAGATCTTCACAAGAATATGTTCCTATTCTATAATCATGAATTTTAAAATAAAATGGATTTTTCTTTCTCTTTAGGAAAAAAAAAAAAGATAAATAAGAAGTTCATATGTGAGCTCTTACAGATACAAACAACTGCCCACAATCTGTTAATTTAGATATCAGGGCTACAAAAATAAGCAAATTAATAAAAGACCTCTTCCTATAGACTCATAAAAACAGATTAATTCTATACTTAAGTGGAGGAAAACACTAGGACAAATTATGTGGGTACTTTCCAAAATAGAGAAACAAGAAAAAATATCAATGGAAAGATAATAGAGATTCTTAACGGGATATGAAACATTTTTCAGGGTTGGGGAACAGGGGAACACATAAAGCTCTCTAGTTTTTAAAGACAGCTTAAAGTAGGAAGAAAAGGGAAAAAAATGCTGAGTAAGTTTTGGTTTACTTGTAAAAGGTTTACTTATAAAACTGCCATTTTAAGAAGTTTATCCACCAAAAAGAAAGAACTAAAAATTTGTTTTTAAGTACCAAAAGAGAGAATATCATCACACTGAAAAAAATCCAAGCAGAGCCTGTTCATGCCTATAATCCCAGCTACTCAGGACATTGAGGCAGGAGGATTACAAATTTGAGGCCATTTGAGGCCATCCTTGGTAATTTAGCAAGACCCATCTTCCGCCCACAAAAAAGGCCCGGGACTATAGATCAGCGGTAGAGCTCTTAGCTAGCATGTTCAAGGTCCTGGGTTCAAGTCAGAGATGGGTTGAGAAAGGGAAAGAGAAAGAGAGAGAGAAAGAAAGGGAAGGAGGGAAGGAAGAAGAAAGTAAAGAGAGAGGGAGAAATGCAGGCAGAAAGAAAGAATGAGGGCTGGGGATGTGGCTCAAGTGGTAGAGCGCTCGCCTGGCATGCATACGGCCTGGGTTCAATTCTCAGCACCACATACAAACAAAGATGTTGTGTCTGCTGAAAACTAAAAAATAAATATTAAAAAAATTCTCTCTCTCTCTCTCTCTCTCTCTCTCGGAAAAAAAAAAAAAGAAAGAATGAAAGATTTAACCTAATCTTCACATTATAACTGAATATACAGCTAGTTATTATTTGGTGACATTTAATACCAAAATTCAGGCAACGATTTGCTTTTATAAATATTTAAAAATACACTGAAGAGCTGGGGATGTAGGTCAGTAGTATAATATTTATCTGGCATACTCAAGGCCCAGGATTTGATCCCCAACAATAACATACAATAATAATAAGTAAAAAATGGGGAATATTAAATCTGCCAGAATAGATCCCTCTCTCCCTTCCTTCCATACTGGGGATTTAACCCAAGGGCACTCTACCACTATGCTACACCCCAGACCTTTTATTTTAACAAGGTTTTACTAAATTGTCCATTCTGGCCTCAAATGGTTGTCATACAGTTAACCATTGTAAAAAATCCTCCCACGTCAGCCTCCAACCTCTCATGTGCCACTGAGCCGGGCTAAGGAGATTTCTTGTAAGAACCACCCTATGTGTTCTTTCTCAAAACAATTGTAAATAAGCATGGTCAAGAAAAAAACCCTAAAAATCTATAACATTTGAAAAATTATCAGAATATAAAAATAAATCACCTCACTTCAGTTCTTATAAAATCAAACAATGCCCCATGCCAAAGATTTAATTTTTTAAAAATTACATTTTAGTTGTAGATGGACACAATACCTTTATTTATTATATTTATGTGATGCTGAGGATCAAACCCAGTATCTCACATGTGCTAAGCAAGTGCTCTACCACTGAGCCAATACCCTAGCCACCCCCAAATTTAATTTTAGTACTAGACTCTAATTTTCACTTTGGCCTGTAGTTAAAAGTTACAGAAATGGAGGTAATCAAAGGATATAGGCAGTTCTCACCATATATGCTTGTGGCCCTTACTGGATGTTTTTTCTTATAACAACTCACAGTTTGATTTTAACAACTAGATTTAAAGTCCCTAGGGTACCAGGTGCAGTGGTTCACATCTGTAATTCCAGCTACTCATGACATTGAAAGAGAAAGACCACAAATTTGAGGCCAGCCTGAACAACTTAGCAAGACCCCGTTTCAAAATAAAATTGTAAACGTCTAGGGATGTAGTTTGATGGTGAGAGTGCTTGCTAGCTTGCATGAAGCCCTTGGTTCAATCCCAAATACCACAAAATAAAGTTCCTAGGATTTTAAGTAAGAAACAAAAGGTGTATTTAAAAAGGCAGTAGCTAGGTACAGTGACACATACCTGCAATCCCAGAAACTTGGGAGCGTGAGGCAGAAGGATCACAATTTCAAGGCCAGTCTGGACAATTTAGCAAGACCCTCAGTAATCTAATGAGACTCTGTCTCAAAATTAAAAACAAAAGAGGACTGGGGATATAGCTCAGTGGTAAAATGCCCCTAGGTTTAATTCCCAGTAGAAAGGAAGGGGGAGGGGAGAAAAGGAAGAAGGAAGACAAAGCAGTATCAATAAATGTGTTTCAGTCTTGACTCTATAATATTAGGTTGTATGGGAGTGGAAATACTATTTAAATACTATTTAAACTCTCAGAGGCTCACTTCCCTTATCTGTAAAATGTAGGCAATGCTTTACAAAGTTGAGATGGTTAATAAGAATATGTCAGCACAGTTTCCCTAACTATGGTAATCACTCAACAAATGGCAGCTATGATATCTGGCATCTCCAGTTCTAAAATCCACTGTGACTTCCCAATTAAAACCTCTCTTTACTTCAAAGAACAAGTTAACTTCTCACTGTCAACTGCTTTCCTATTTGAGAGGAAAAATTATAATACAGAAATGTCTATGTATGTAGAAAAAAATGGAAAAACTTTGAAATACATATGCAGTTAAGATTCTACTGTGAAACATGAAGACCAACAAGCTTTACTTTTGCCTGCTTACTATTCTTCATAAAAATATGAATACTGATAAGCTTTACTTTTGCATTAATAATTGTTTCAACTACTAAGGGGAAAACTTATTAGGAAGCAATAAATACCGAGGTTTAGGGCAGTTTAACTATGAAATTTAACTTGTATTTTATCTTCCAGACTTTCAACTTACATAAAGAAAAATATTTCCTGTGAACACTAATCAATTAAAGTGTCAATTCTGAAGCAGTATAACCATTAGAAATTTCCATACGACTTCATTAACGTTAAAGAACGCAGTCTGGGGGTGCTGGGGTTGTGGCTCAGCAGTAGAGCACTAGCCTACCACATGAGAGGCCCTGGGTTCAATCCTCAGCACCACATAAAAATAAATAAATAAAATAAAGGTATTGGGTCAGACTACAACTAAACAATAAATATTAAACAAACAAATAAATAAACAAACAAACAAAAACAGTCTGGAAGATACCTCAGGAAAAAAAAAAACTTGTGAGAGAGGACATAGGACATCCTCCACCGCAAGAATAAAAGCATTTGATAACCAAAATATGTTTTATAATCTAGTTCTACGTAAACAAAGATATCTAAGACAGATTAATCAAAGAAACCATTAATCTGCTCTCAGCCTTAGAGCCTCTCAAATTTATATTTCAAGTGAAAATAAACTTGGCAAATTACTGTGTCAGAAGTATCTGTTAGGAACTACTAGCATTTGCTATTAAAATGCTCAGGTGCCACCAGAAACTTCTTACATTGCTTATATTTATTCCCTTTTAACACAAACCAGAAAATCATAAATTATAAGATTTACCAACTTACATATAATAAATCAGTTTTGTGATTATAGTAACATGCAACTTACAGAAATAGAAAAGGAATGGCAAATGGATTGTACTGGCTGTCTGGAAGAACACTAAGAAGAACCTGGAGTCATTTTTTAAACTCAACCAGACAATGCTACAGAAAACAAACAATGTTTGCTACTAGGAATGGAGGAAATGAATATGTCATCAACCATACTATATTAACTACCCTCATTGGCATACAGAATAAATATTTAATAAATCAATTCACTACTCACAGGGCCAGCAGAGATTCAACTTTTATTCAACTAGCTTTCAAATTACAGAAAAATACAAATGCTTTTTACTTAAAGAAACAATGCAGTAGCTGGGCACAGTTGTACATGCCTATAATTCCAGAGACTTGGGAAGCTGAGACAGGAGGACAGTGAGTTCAAAGCCAGCCTCAGCAACTTAGTGAGACGGAGACCCTGCCTCAAAATAAAACATAAAAGGGGCTGGGAACGTAGCTTAGTGGTTAAGTGCCCTGGGGTTCAATCCTGAAAGAAAGAAAGAGAAAGAAAGAGGAAGGAAGGAAGGAAGGGAGGGAGGGAGGGAAATGAAGAGAAGAGAAAAGAAAAGAAAAGAAAAGAAAAGAAAAGAAACAATGAACTAAAGCTGGGCATGCCAGCAGATGCCTATAATCCCAACAGCTCGGGAGGCTGAGACAGGAGGATCCTGAGTTCCAAGCCAGCCTGGGCAACTTAATGAGACCCTATCTTGAAATAAAAAGGGCTGGGATTCAGCTCAGTGTCAGAGCAAACCTTGTTTAAATCTGTAGCACCATCAAGAAAAAAAAATCATTAAAAAAACAAATGTTTAAAGTGATCAGTATCTATTTTTTTTTCTGAATATTTATTTATTTAGTTAGTTTTAGGTGGACACAATATCTTTATTTTACATTTATGTGGTGCTGAGGATCGAACCCAGTGCCTCATGCATGCTACACGAGCACTCTACCACTGAGGCAAAAGCCCAGCCCCATCAGTATCTATTTTTTAAAAAGGAAATCATATCATTTCTTTCTTCTGAAAAAGAATAGCAATGACTCCATGCAGCATACTACAGTGACTATTTTATGTCAAAAGACTCATGAAAGATCTTGAACAGGGCTGGGGCTGGGGCTCAGCAGTAGCACACTTTCCTGGCATGTGTGAGGCACTGGGTATGATTCTCAGCACCATGTATAAATAAATAAAATACAGGTCTATCAATATCTTAAAAAAAAAAAATTTTTTTTTAAATCTTAAACAAAAAGTGATCACTTACTTTCTGAACATGTAGTTTCACCATTAGTGACAACTTCAGCTTCTAACTGCAGCCCATCAAGACAAATTGACAAGTCTCCCATTGTCTCTGTTGGCTCTTTGTCACCTGCAAGCTGCAAAGTCACAATCACTTCTTCAACTGAAAGAGAGTAAAATTATAGAAAAATGATTATTTTTTCTTTTAAACCATCTTAACTGTTAAAAATCTAATATCAGAAAAAACTACATATGTATTTAAATTGTTTTGCTATGCTTCACCCAAAGTTTGAGGCCTTTTGACATCAAAACATTGTATTTTAAAAAGAGACAAAATTTGCTAATGTTTAATATCCATAATGTAAAATATTTAAAATCTCACTAATTTCACTTATATTCATTTCACCCTTTTAAGATGAAAAATAAGATTATTTAGCAATATATACCTGTATTATATTAAATGAAAACAGAACTTGAGAATGGATTATATCTCATAAGCCCTATATAAGAAGAAAATTCTTTAAAGTGTATTTAAGCAGTCAAGAAATAGAAAAACTATGTTTTAAAATCATGATATTAAATAAATAAGCTATGAGTTTTATAAATGTAAATAAAACCACCACCACCTAAAATGAAATAAGCATTTTAAATAAGCATTGAGAAGTCTACCTATGTCTGTTACCTCCAAAATGACACATACTCTGAAGTGAGATTGTTTTTCCTTCACCTCTGCTCTAATTTTTTTTTACTAAGTAAATATTTACTAAAAATTGTAGATGTAAAATGAATAGAAAAACCAACTATTAGACAAACTATTTAAAATGCTTTAAATAGTTCAAGATTCATCCTGTATTAACCCAATAACCAACATGAGTTCTTCACATATTTAACATACAAATTTCTTCCAGAAAAACAAACAGCTAAGCACAATTTCTATTATTTTTATATACATACGTTTCATATTGTTTGACTTTAATGTTTCATAAATATCTAATGCAGCAGTTCCCAATAAAATATCAGACTTCAGTGTCTGGTGACTCCACACTCGAAAATGTAATTTACTCACAGGGGTAACGATACTAAAAGTGAAAAAAGAGGGAAAATATTATTTTCATTAAATATCACAATGGGATCCTAAAGAAGTTACAATTAAGTTTTAATGTCTAAAGTCTTCTCATGCACCCCTTATAGTTTACTGTATAACCAATACTAACCTATGTTCTCTAATCTAATGAAAACTGTGTTTGAATAACTATGCTTGCACAGTTATTTTCACCTGTGGTTGAACTACAAGAGGAACTTCATGTACATACTGTCAACAAATCAAAACTGCTTATATACTGCAACAAACCATTAAGAAAGTGAATTTACTAAAACATCACATGGTATCCCACAAATATGTATAATTCTATCCCACAAATATATAATTCTTATGAGTCTATTTGAAAATTAAATAAATAAAAATTTATTTTTAAAGTGTGAATTTACAAATTAAGTCCTTATTTTGTCACAGCCTGCCAAGCTTGAAGTTGTTTCATTTACTCTTCATAGTAACTTTATGAGGTAGGAATTATCATTCCCATCTTTAGACACTGAAACTGATATTTAGAGGTTAAGCAAATTGCTCAAGGTTACACAGTAAATGGTAGAACTACATTTGAACAAAAGTCAACTATTAAAATTTATACTCAAAAGTTCCACATTATATTAGAGATACCAAGTTTCACATTGAGAGAGGCAAAGTGTCTAGGACAACTATCAAATATAGACTCACTCTTATCTTGCTAATATGAAACCAATAAAGAATGTACTTTATAATGGTATTTTCCAAAGAAAATGGGGTATCAGAATTGGAATAAACATAAAAACTATTTTAGAGTCAAAAAGTAGAAAATCAGGAGCATATCATAGTTCTTTCTATGGTTCAATTCTATAAACACAAATTCCAAAAATGTTTGAATTTCTTTATACTTCATTCTAAAATGTGATCAAATTTTGGGGTTAGAAGTCCACCTATGCCTATTACTGCCATCATCATATTTCCACCATCATTTTACCAGTAGTAAGTAGTAACTTAAACAAACTAAAAATTTTTCCATTTTCACATTGTCCCCTTTTGGCAGAAGGGGATAAGGTACTTTTCTCTTTTCAACATTCTCAGATATGACTTTTAGGAGAGCACATAAAATATATTATTTTAAGGGGTTATTAATAATGGTGGAATGTGACGATCATTACTATCCAAAGTACAGGTATGAAGACACAAATTGGTGTGAATATACTGTGTATACAACTAGAGATATGAAAAATTATGTTCTATATGTGCAATAAGAATTGTAATGCATTCCACTGTCAATATATAAATTTAAAAAATTAAAATAAAAAAAAATACATTTCTCTAGCTAGGCATAATAGCACATGCCTGTAATCTCAGTGACTCGGGTGGCTGAGGCAGGAGGATCACATGTTCAACGCCAGCTTTGGCAACTGGGTAAGACATTGTCTCAAAAATAAATAAATAAATAGGGCTGGGGAATGTAACTCAATAGCAGAACACCTTTGGGTTCAAACCCAAGTACTGGGGAAAAAAGAAAAAAAGAACAGGAACAAGAAAGTATTTCTTTATAAGCCAACAGGAAAACATTATGGGGAAAAAATAAAAGGCAAATAAATTTTAACTTCACTTTTTTCCCCCTATGGAAAAGGATACAATCAGATAGTTTATTTAAATTTCAATTTGATTCTAGACAGCAGCTTATAAAATCTGCTGTACAGCAATGGAAACTGTGTTAAAATTGCTGATCAATATGCTACAACTTAAAAATATAAGAGAAAAACTTGAGCTGTGAGTTGCCCCAAACATCTAGGCTCAGCAACAGCACTAGCATATAGGGCTATAAGTTTATTTCTTCCTAACTTCTGAACTAAGCAGTTCATGGCATTAATAGCCTAAGAGTCATTCTAAATGCCTCAAAGTGCAAATTTAGTGAGCACTAATAACAGCTGCAAGTTAGATGAGCAGTCATTCTATTATTAAGCTGAGCGTCTTTGGTCATTGTAGATGCTATGTGACCTTTTTACAAATATCACTTGATTTTTACATTTTTTAATTCTTATATTGCTTAAATTAGACTTAATCTATAATGGGCCACCAATTAAAAACAGCCTAAAAACCATTAATGCTGAAATAAATGTAGATGAAGAGCATCAGAATGATAATTCTGTAAAACAGGGCTAGTGCTATAGCTCAATGGTTAAGTGCTTGCCTAGTATGCATGAGGTCCTGAGTTCAACTCTCAGCACCAAAAAAAAAAAAAAAAAAAAAAAGATTTGATAATTTTGCAAAACGGAACTCAAAATTCAAGAAAATTCTTAAATTTCATTCATTTGCTCAAAATCATCATAAAATACATCAAGATGCCCCTAGAAGGTTAATACCCATGTTAAAGACGCAGGTATTTCAAATTATTTTGTCATTTACAGGAATATAATCCACATAAGCATGTATAATGGGATGAGAAGAGTTTACAGTTTCTAATGTCTTATCACACTATATAGGAATAAAGACCTTGTCAATAGTTTATTTTCCTAAGAGGAAAAAAATTCAAGAATTCCAAGTATAATGTAATGAAAGTAACCTGTCATTGTAATATTTTATGTGGAAACAATTAGAAATATTTTGATCTACACTTTACCACACATTTGCTTCCCTAATCAAATGTGCTACAGTATTTTAAAATCCTTTTGTTGATAAAAAAAAAAGTTAAAAAGCATAGTTTTTTTTTTTTTTTGTGTGTGTGTGTGTGTATGTGTGGTGCTGAGGATTGAACCCAGGGCCTTGTGCATGTGAGGCAAGCACTCTACCAACTGAGCTGTATACCTTTGTTTATTTGTTTTTATGTGGTACTGAGGATCAAACCCAGGGCCTCTCATGTGCTAGGCGAACATGCTCTACCGCTGAGCCACAATCCCAGCCCTTCTTACCTTATTTTTAAAAATGAAAAATTATCTATAATTCCTTTTGGTGAGTAGTCAATATCCTAGGTTATGGTGTCAATATTTGGGATTTTATTAGTTAGTCTTGAAACTGAGCTTTATGAATTTCTACTACAGATGAAAACACCAACATTAAAGATATATGCACACAGATGTGTATTACACTAGTCTAGTAGCATAATATTAGAAAATATTAGAAACCAATCAATCAATAGGGAACTAAATAAATTATAGTCCATCTACATTAAGAAATATTATTTAAAAAGGAATATGTAGTTATAATAGTGATGTTAGACCTTTATGTATTCAGTTAGAAAGATAAACATAATAAAAGTATTAAGTACAAAAACAAAGTTGTAGAATAAAATGTACAGTGTAGCATTTTTATAGTAGAAAAAAACTCTTGTGTTGATTTGTAGAGGCATAAGAATTTAAACAAAAAACGATTTTTAAGAACAAAGTTAAAAATAATGGGAGTTAGCTGGGTGGAATGACACATGCCTGTAATCCCAGTGGCTTGGGAGGCTGAGGCAGGAGGACCACAAATTCAAAACCAGCCTCAGCAACTTAGCAAGGCCCTAAGCAATTTAGCAAGACCCTGTCTCAAAATAAAAAGGGCTGGAGATGATGTGGCTCAGTGGTTAAGTGCCCTGAATTCAATTCCTAGTACTCCCCCAAATAATAATAAAGTGAGCTGCTTATAACCTCCTAATTCAATTCCAAGATAAGAAAAGAGCTGCTATAAATTTTTCTAGCTTCATGAACATGGGCCCTCCCAGTTGTTCAGCAATCATAATGATATCATAACCTTCTAAACTGGAGAAGATAAAGAAAGAGACTAGAAGAAGAGAGAGAGAAGTAGCTAAAGAAAAACAAAGGAGGGCTGGGAATATAGCTCATTGGTAGAGTGCTTGCCTCACATGCACAAGGCCCTGGGTTCAATTCCCAGTACTACAAAAGAAAAGAGAAAAACAAAAGAGAGATTAGAGGAAAGACTTCAAGGAAAAGAGGGGAGAAAATTGGTGAAAGAGAAAAAAAGGTAAAACAAAGAAATAAGTACATTAACGTTCCACTTCTGCTCACCTACTAAACAAAATATTATGCTATAGAAAATATTTTCAAACTTACACTGTAAGGGGTTGCTTCCATTTGGGGCTGTTGGTATTGTTGCATTTTTCTGTCTTTTTTGACTGTCCATCCACTGTGACTTCCACATAAGGACTTGGTCCAAACCAATTCTTTTTATTTTCTTTAAGTTTTGCTGAGATGACTATGTAAAAGAATATTTTGAGATGTTATTTCAATATTCAAATCAATTTAACTTCATAAAGATTAAACAGCTTTGCTCTAAAGTATTTACTAATTTTATCCACTTATGACCTTTGTAATTTTATTCACTTATGACCTTCCATCTAGTAAATAAATATACAAGCCGCCCAAATTCCCATTAAAACATTTCAACTATCAGTATCAGTAGTTTCAGAATTCAGGTACATTAAAAGTACATGTACAAACTTGTTCAAAAAAAAACAAACAAAAAAACCACACACATGCCTACCATATGACAAGACACTGCTTTAAACTTTAATGGTGTATAAAATGGCTTTGGCTCTCAAGAAGATTACATTCTAGTTACAATGACTTTGTAGTAAGGAAGACCTATAAGGAAGTACTTTTAAGCAACCACTAAATGACAAGGAGACAACCATATAAAGATCAGAGATGTGGAAAAGACTGAATTCCAGAAAGAGGCAAAGAGTTTGGCATATCTGAGAAAAGTAGAGCAAAACACAAGAAGGGTAAATGAAATGAGATGAGCTGTTTAAGTAAATGAGCTTTGAAAGCTAAGGAATTTGGGTTTAATTCTAAGTGTGTTTGAAAATCACCAGAGGAAAAGAATTACAAACTTAAAAGATTTTTAAAAATATATATCTTATAGTGTCTCATTAGTACATAAGCAAGAGCTTCCAATGTTGCATATCTTGAGACACAGACTCAGCCTTCAACTAAGAGTTAGTCAACTTTGTCATAAATAGTCTTATCGGGCTGGGGATGTGGCTCAAGCGGTAGCGCGCTAGCCTGGCATGCGTGCGACCCAGGTTCGATCCTCAGCACCACATACAAAACAAAGATGTTGTGTCTGCCAAAAACTAAAAAATAAATATTAAAAAATTCTCTCTCTCTCAAAAAATAAAAATAAATAAATAAATAGTCTTATCGAAGATCCACGGAGGGGACTGAAAATAGATTAGAATCTAGAAGAATATCCCCTGGTTTCTATGTGTAGTAACTCCCCATATGAGAAAATCACAGCCAAGGAAATATTCTACCACCTAGATAACTATTCTAGCACCAAAGTTCAGAGAATGCCAGTGCATATTAAGTTTAAGAAGCCCTTAGAGTTCCTAGATGAGATTATATAGCAGCTACTCAAGAAGCGCAATGTATAATGCAAAGTCTGGGAATCAAGAAGGCACAGTTCCAAGTGGTGGCCCTGAATCTCTGATTTCACACATATTAACTATTTCTGTCCTCTTATGCTTATGTGCCTCTTTGGTGGAAATCAAGCCATTCTTACTGTGTGTACACATTCTTTAAATTAGAACTTCATTATAAAAAAGTTTAATAAGATTTGAAATCAACATATATTATTTTTAAAACATGCCAAAGAGGGACAAAGAGTTGTAAGAGATAACATTAAAGAAGTAGTCAGTAAGAAATCACTGAGGAATTTTCAGTAAAAGGTACCCACAACATGTATCAGGTATTACTTTGGACACTAAGGATGAAGCAATTACCAAATTAACACTTAAAGACCACTACAGATCACTGTTGCAGTGGGGGAAATAAACTGAAAGGGAGACAAAAAGTAGAGGTTAAATGGCTACTGAAGTCATCTGGTCAAGAGATGACAGTGGGGGCTGGGGTTGTGGCTCAGTGGCAGAACGTTTGCCCAGCATGGGTGAGGCGCTAGGTTTGATTCTCAGCACCGCATATTAATAAATAAAGGTCCATTGACAATTAAAAAAAAAAATTTAAAGAGAGAGAGAGAGAGATGACAGTGGTTTGGACTGGGGTGGAGAATATGGAATGGAATAATCCTTTCTATGGGGAAACAACATGACTAGATTACATAAAATGAATAGGAAAGGATAACCCCCAAGCTTCTGGCATGAATAACTAGATGGAAGATGGCATCACCTAATAAGATGGAAAAAAACAAAAGGGTGGCAGAACCAGAAATTAAAAATTTTATGATGAATGTGTAATACTTGAGATTGAAGTATAAGACATCAAAGAGGAAACATGAAGTGGGAAATCTTTTCTAGAACAGAAAGTATTTCCAGGAACCAGTCTATCTCAGTTTAAAGTGTACTATAGGTAAAAAGCTCTAATACTTAATATAGAGCCAAATTTAATAACAGGATTGCCACAGAAAAATATAAAATCCCTATTTTTAATACATTTCTAAAAAAGTGAAACAACTCAAAACAATTTTGTATAAGATTCTGTGGTCCTCTGAAACTGATTAAATTTAGAACAAAGAACAATGTGAATCTGACAGGAAGGAAATAATCTACTCACAAGTAGCTTCTTATGATTAAAAAAAATTATTACATATTTTAAATTAACACATAATTACACATATTTATAAGGTACAACAACACTTGTATATACAATACATAATGATCAGATCAGGGTTATTGGTATATTTCTATCACCTCAAACATTTATTTATTTATTTGTTTATTCATCTGTTTATTTATTTATGTTTATTTATTTATGTTAGAAGCATCCAAAATCCTCTCTACTAGCTATATAAAAATATATAATTAAGTTGTTAGCCACTGTGATTCAAATTTCTGACACTGATTTTGCCACATAATCACCCATAAACCCACTAAAGTCAAATTTTTCTTTCTTTCTTTCTTTCTTTTTTTGGCAGGAACCCAGGAACAGTCTTGAGGTAGAACAGAATGGAAACTTTAGCAGTTTAAGAGCTCACAGTCTGTGGTTTTGCACACTGCTGATACACAGCAGCTCTGCTTACTGACATTTAACCATAGAAGCCTGTAGAGGCTAATAGGAACCTATAGCAGACGACATCAGTAGCAGGAAGCATATAGCAGGGACAGAACAATCCCCCTTCAGGCTTAGCGCAGTAAAAGTCCCTAGCTGTAAGAGATAAGAAAGAGTTCCTAGGTTGTTGACAAGTATGTACCAATACAACGAATGTAGAATGCACCCTCCAAATAGAATTACACCAACTATCTTGCCTTAATGTACCCCAAATTTGCTTATGTCTACAAGAAAAAATCCTACTGTGCTTGGAGCTCAGACTTTAGGAATTATACCTCTGGGCCATGGTGCTACTAACAGTGCTGCTTCCAGATCTCAGTGTTCTGACCCTTATTTCTTGCTACACTATCATTGAGCTGTATCTCCAGTCTTTTTATTAACTTTGAGGCAGGGTCTCACTAAGTTGGTAAGGGCCTCCCTAAGTTGCTGAGGCTGGCCTTAAACTTGTAATACTCATGCCTCAGCCTCTGGAGTTGCTTGGATTACAGGCATGTGCCAATGCACCAACAGTTTAACAAACTTTAAATGGAGAAAATAGGATAAGGAAAATTAGCACTAATTGTTAATTTATTGCTTGTCTGGCACTTAAATACTGTCATTTCAATACTCACTACTACTCTTGAGATAGGTATTACTGTCTTAACATTACACACAAAAAGACAAGCTCAGTGTGGAATTTAAAATTTACCCAAAGCCTGGACAGGAAAGATTATTTAACTGTTTAAATCTCAAAGTCTAGATTCATAAAACCTTTGTTATAGTCCTAAATAATAAATACTAAAAAAAAAAAAAAAAACACCTATATAAATTATAAACTGGAAGAAAGGGGAACAAAAAAATGTCAAACTACTATAAGAGGCCTCTAAACAACTGTCTTTTTACTTCTGTAATTAAATTCCTTGCAGCTACCAAAATTATCTTCCTAAAATAGATATAATCATGTTATTACTTCAAAGATTCTCCACTGCTTGAAAAATGAAGTTTAAACTCTTATGAGACAGTTTACATTGTTTATCATGTAACCATAAACATATCTTTCCAGCCCCTTCCTAAACCAACTCTCATCTATCCCCATATTCCAGCCACCCTTAGTTAGAATTTTGGGGCCATGAACTTCCATGCTTCCACACATTCTGACACCTCTACTCAGAATGATCTTTGTTCCTTTCCTCCTCAATGAAATCCTACCTCTTAAAAGACAAAAGCCCTTGCCATTCTTCTTTGATAAAATGCTTCTTTAACCCTAAGAAATTAAATTGTTCCTGCTTCCATGTTTCCACGGTATTTTCATATTTATGTATGGCTCCTACAGCTTTCCATTCTTACTAGTTTTTACTTGTTTAACTCAAACTACAATCCCCTTCATGGCAAGCATGTAGCCAGTCTTTATAACTTCTATAGCACTTTGTGATTTACCTTCAGAGGTGATTACTACACTTGTTGAACCAAATGATTATCAATTATGGTAGAAAGAATTTCCCTGCTTTATAGTTTCCTTCTTAAAAGAACGAACAAGGCTCGTTGTTGGAGAAAATGCCCGTCTATTGAGGAACAGCTCTGCATATTTATAGAGTGGGGGGGGGGGGTAGGTTGACAGTTATGACAGTTTAATGGTTGAAAGGTTTGACAGTTGGCATGGGGTGCTTTCTGATTGGTGGGTAAGGATCATGTGAGTCAGTGGGGCTAGTCTGATTGGTGGGTAAGGATCAAGTGAGCCAGCAGGGCTAGTCTGATTGGTGGGTAAGGATCATGTGAGCCAGCAGGGCTCACCATTGGATGGCTCTTCTAGGGGGGGATGAGGAAGTTAGTCTTTGGATCACCGGCGACTCCCAAAACTTCTCCCTTTCGCTTTCTCTGCTTCTCTCCCTCCCTACTTCCCTTCACCTCTGGCCCTGACATTCTCTACCCAATATAGTTAACTTTGATCCTTCTGCTCTAAAGATTAATGCTTTGAACCAATTTTGATTTTTACTTAGAAGCCTTAGAAAGGAGGATCAAAAGTTCAAGGTCGGCCTCCGCAACTAAGTGAGAGTAGAGAGGCTATAGTGAATAAGGTAAAAATAAGGATGCTAAGTCCTGATAAATCAGCTGGATAAGGAACAAGAGAAAGAGATACAACTCACTGGATAACAGTTAACTCTGGGGTCAAAAATTAGATTAGGGCTGGGCAAGGTGGCACATGCCTGTAATCCCAGAAGCTCAGGAGGATGAGGCAGGAGATCAAAGTTCAAAGCCAGTCTCAACAATTTAGTGAGGCCCTAAGCAATTTAATGAGACTCTGTCTCAAAATAAAAAAATAAAAAGGAATGGAGAGACATGGTTCTGTGGTTAAGCGCTTCCGGGGGTTCAATCCCTGGTACCAAAACTAAATAAAAATTTAAAAGACTGGGAATGTAGCTCAGCAGTAAAGGGACAGTGTGGGGCCCGACCCCTTGGCAGTTTTGGAACCCAACTATTAGGTAAGTAGCTTTACTACTATCCATGCTCCCACCATGATATGCTGCCCCACACCATAGCCTAAAAGCAATGGGTCAACCTAATAATGGACTGGAATCTCTAAAATTGTAAATGAAAATAACACTTCACTCTGATTTAATAAGTTAATTACCTCAGGTACTTGTTACAGTAATGAAAACTGACACAATATTTAATGATATATTGGCTAAACATATAAATTTTATCCATTATTCGTGGTTTGTTTTTATAGTTTTTCTCACACACTTGCACATTTTCAGAATTTAAAAAAAAATTTATGGGGCTGGGGATGTGGCTCAAGTGGTAGCGTGCTCGCCTGGCATGCATGTGGCCCAGGTTCGATACTCAGCACCACATACAAACAAAGATGTTGTGTCTGCCGATAACTAAAAAAAAAATATTAAAAAAATTCTCTCTCTCTAAAAAAAAAAATTATGAATATTTTTTAGTTGTAAATGAACACACATTATATAGTGCTGAGGATGAAACTCAGTGCTTCACACATGCAAGGCAAGTGCTTTACCACTGAGCTACAGCCTCAGCACACATTTTCAGAATTTTTAAGCCCAACATTAAATTGGCTATGATTAGAACTTTCTGTGGTAGAAACATTTATTAAATTATTTTCTGTTATGATAATAACAATGATATCTATAAGACAGCAGTTTATGCAAAAGAAAAAGACAAACTATTAGCAATGGTTTGCTGAGAGATTATAATTCATCATTTTATTATTTTACTGATTTTTAAAAATAAAAAGCATATACATTATATTACGGTTTGGAATATAAGTTGTTCCCCAAAGGTTTCTGAATTAATGCAGGACTATTTGGAAGTGAAATGACTGCACTGTGTAGGCAGTTGGCTGGAGGAGGTAGATCACTAGGGGCATGCCCAGGAAGGGTCCATCTTTCCTGAGGCCTCTTTCCCCTTCCCTCTCTCTTTGCTTCCTGATCCCTCCATGAGCTGAGCAGCTTTCCTTCACTGGGCCCTTCCCCCATAATGTGCAGCCTTACCTTGGGCCCAAAGTAAGAGTCAGCTGGATATGGACTGTGAGACCTCTGAAACTGTGAGCCCCCCAAACACTTCCCCTCCATTAAGTTTTTCTTGTCAGGTATTTTGACAAGAAAAATACAAAAGCTGACTAAAACAATTACTATGTAATCTGAAACATAAAGGCTGTTTTAAAAGACAGTTCTAATCAAAGGTTTCAATATTAAGCTCTTTCCTTAGTCCACCCAAAGATATAAGAAGATTGGAAGGGGGAGGGAAAAACAATTATAATCTAGCTTTAGTAAAGAAATATTAATATCTGCCAGTAAGAATCAAACATTGTAAGAAAATACACTGGAGCTAGTGAAGGAAATCCAAAAGAAAATTCTAGGGTAGTTACCTTAAGACAGTATTAATTTCATATAAGTCAATCACCTTCAGATTTTAAGAAGGATAATAATTCTATGGTCTGTGACTAAACATGATTCACAATCCAGAAGAGGATATAAGCCAGGTACAGTAGAAACTGAAACAACATGTAGAGGATGATAATTGTTCTATAATCAATAAATGCTGTTAAAGGAAAGAGATTAGGCTTTTGTCTGAAGAAAATCTAGTGACTCTTCCTAGTTAGTACAAAAGGTTCCCTTATAAAAGACTTTAAAAGATACCATATGGAGCCAGGCTATGAAAGTCTTAGCTGAGGCTAAAGAAGTTCATTGTTTTGTTTTTTGCACACAATAGACAAGCATTCAACTACTAAGCAACATACCCAATCCTGAGGTTAAAGAAATTCTATACCAGACCAAAAAAAAAAAAAAAAAAAGCTGAAGAGGCTACCTGTGATCCCAGCAGCTGGGGAGGCTGAGGCAAGAGGATGCAAGTTCAAAGCCAGCCTCAGCAAAAACAAGGTGCTGAGCAACTCAGTGAGACCCTGTCTCTAAATAAATAAAATACAAAATAGGGCTGGAGATGTGGCTCAGTGGCCAGGAGTCCCTGAGTTCAATCCCAGTAACCCCACCTCCCCCCAAAAAAACTGTATGGGATACGAATTACAGCTCAATAAAGCTTTCAGTTCAAACAGAAAACCAATAGCCACTGCTCAGGCACCTATGTTTAATGAGGGAGGTGAAAACAACATACCTGAAAAATACCCTGAAATAAAAACATAATTTTTATATATCTAAACATTTTATTAATTTAGCGAACATTAATTCAGCATCTGAAATAACAGTCACTGAAGATTTTTTCTTTTAAGATTAAGATCTTGGGTGGGCAGGGAAGGGAGTAAAGCTGTGGATCTTTTTAAGACTTACCAGTGATCTGAAGTTGTGACTTCATGATCAAGCTACCACTGTCAGACATATCACCAATAGGACAGCAAACCTGAACACAGCAAAGAAAACACTGTAAACATCATTAAAAATACATTTAAAAATACATAAACGGTTCTAACCTGGTCATTTCCGACTGAAAACTCCATTAATAAGCAATGACCTTCACATTGCTAAATACATATTTTCAATTCTAGTATTTATCCTACCTAATCATCAGCAAATTCTAATGGTTGATCATCTCTTTCTCTGGGGTTTAACTATAAAATAATTCAGCATTTTTTTATTCTTTCACATACACATAAAAATGCTCAAAGCTAAAATTTAGGCTAAACTATACTGACTAGCTTATTTCCTTCATTTGGGCCAAACTATATTGACTAGTGTGATATAGATTTTTTCTTTGACTTCTTGATTTAAATAGCACCAATTCAAATGTTTATGACCTACAGTCTACTGAAAGAGCCCTTTTATTTTAAATAGAGAAAGTACATACCCTAAAGTCATCAGTGATCACTCAGAAGAGAAATGAGATATAATATAAAACCTTAACACTGTGATGCACAAAGTATGTGATTCAAAATGCTATTATGGGCTGGGGATGTGCCTCAAGCGGTAGCACGCTCGACTGGCATGCGTGCGGCCCGGGTTTGATCCTCAGCACCACATACCAACAAAGATGTTGTATCCGCCGAAAACTAAAAAAAATAAATAAATATTAAAAAAAAAATTCTCTCTCTCTCTCTTTCTAAAAAAAAAAAATGCTATTATACATGGGCTGGGGCTATAGCTCTGTGGCAGAGCACTTGCCTAGCATGTGTGAGCACCACATAAAAATAAACAAATATAATAATGGCATTCTGTCCGTCTACAACTACAAAAAATAAAAATTTAAATGCTATTATACAGAGAACCTCAAATGGACATCATTACCACATTCTGTACAATTATTATTTCTTCCTCACTACCCAAAAGCCTGTATGCCAAAGCACTATGATATCAAGAGAAGTAAATTACGAGGCAGTGAGAAAAGTCCAGTATAGGGGTGCTGATTTTCTATATGATACAAGTACTATTTTAGTTGCTGACCTATATGTATACTGTTGACAACTTATTAATACCCAAAGTTTCAAAAAATAAATTTAAAGTCTCTACAAAACTAAAATATTTAAAAAACTCAAATTGAATTTATGCAAAAAAAAAAAAGATTAATGAAAGTATATATTGCAAACATTTTTAGGATCGGGGATTCTCTCCAGATAATTACAGAGAACCACTATGGTATAACTATGAGGTGCTCTGCCAAAAATATGTTGGTAATTTCAATAATTTATGCACTTCTACAAACTAGTTTACAAAATTAAAATTAATTAGATTCTTGAAAGAATAAAACTTAGCATTTGTACACTGGCAGAGAGAAAAACAACCTAAATATCAACAGCCAACCAGTTTAAGAAATCATGTTTTTGTAACAGAATAGACTAGGATGCATCTAAAAGATACTAAAACAAGTATCTTACTAATGACTGAAATGGAATGATTTCAAGAACTTTTTGTTTGTCTGGTTTTTGGCACTGGGGATGGAACCCAGGGCTTTGTGCATGATAGCCAAGTGCTCAACCACTGAGTTACATCCCCAGCTACCTAAGAACATTCCCAAACTGGTAATAGTTACCTTTGGTAGGACGGGACGGGTCTGTGAACTAAAGAAAGTGATTATGTATACCTTTCAATTAAAAAAAAAACAAACATATTGAGCTGGAGTGGTGGTGCATGCCTGCAATTCCAGCAGCTCTGGAGGCTGAGGTAGGAGGATTTCAAGTTCAAAGCCAGCCTCAGCAAGGCCCTAAGCAACTTAGGAAGACCCTGTCTCAAAATAAAAAATAAAAAGGCTAAGGATATGGCTCCATGGTAAAGCACCTGAGTTCAATACCCAGTTAAAAAAAAAAAATTATTACTTATTAAAAAAAAAAAAAAACAGGCAAAAATTCCATTCTTCTCCCTTGAGTTCCAGGTTTGACTATTACAACTGCATACATAGTTAAAGAGATTCCAAAATCTCCATACCTAAGCATACCCACTCCAGCCTTAATAGCACCATTATCCATTTAGTAGCTCAAACTAACAATACAAGCATTTTCATTGATTCTTCTCTCACCAAGTTCTAAAAATTCTAACTGCAAAATATACCCTACCAAATAACTTGAAGATACCTATTTTTCTTTATGTCTTTTTAACCATCATTGCCCAAGCTACAGACATACCTTTCCTTTCAAATTACTCCAAAACATTATTGGTTTCCCTGCCTCTGCACTTGCTCCCTCTCACCATCTATTCTCCATACAATAACCTGAATACTCTTTTTAAAATGAGTTATATCATGCTCTATCTGCTTAAAACATCCACAACTTCCTATCTCACTTAAAACACAATCCAAACTCCTTATTATAAGCTTATAGAAGTACCACTCCATTCTGATTATGACTATTATTCTGTTCCCACCTTATATTATTCTCCCCTTCACCCACTGCAACTTCAGTTTTTTATTTACCAAATACACTCAGGTTATTCCAGTTTTAGGAGCTTTATCCTAATTATTCCCTCAGGTAGGAATACTTTCCCTCAATCTTTAAATGCCTAACACCTTCTTAAATCAAATACCATCTCCTCAGAGAGGCATGCCTTGCCTGCCCAATCTAAAGTAAACTTCTTGATACTTTGTAGTACGTTAATTAAAAATTTTCCGACTTATTTGACTACAAGTCCACAGGAGCAGGCATCTTCTCTACCTTGTGACCCAGTGTCTGGAGTATTCTGTTTGTTAATTAACTCAAGTCCACAATTTACATTGTTTAATTTTTGGTCTCATAAAGTTCTATGGGTTTTGACAAATGTACAATGCCGCCATGATTCCTACATTACAGTATCATACAGAATAATTTCAACACTGTAAAACTCCCATGTTCTTAACCTATACTAATTCCGCTCCCTTTATCCTTAATCCCTGGCAACCACTGATAATTTTACTGTTTCTATAGTTTTGCCTCTTTCAGGGTGTCAAATAGTTTGAAACATAAAATAGTCTTTTCAGGCTGGTTTCTTTTAACCAACAACATGATTTAAGGTTCTTCTAAGATTTTTCATGGCTTAGTATTTTTTTTTTTTTTTTGCAGAATATTCCATTATGTAGTTATACCACAGTTGATCCATTCATCTTGGTTGTTTCCAGTTTGGGGCAATTATGAATACTAAAAATATTCATTTGCAAGTTATATGTGAACATGAAATTTTAACTCAATTTGATTAGTAGCAATGCAACTACTAATTCAGTAAAGACAATACTATGTTTTAACTTTGTAAGAAATTGCTACATAGCCTTCAAAAGTACTTATACCATTTTACATTCCCATCAGGATTAAGGGATAATTCTTGTGACTCTATATGTCACCAGCATTTAGTATTGCCAGATTTTTATTCTTCAGTCATTCTAGTAAGGGTACAGGGATATTTCATTACTGTTTTAATTTGCAATTCTCTTTTGACATATAATGTTGAACATCTTTTCATACACTTATTTGCCATTTATATACACTGTTTGGTTATATTTCTGTTAAGATCTATTGTGTGTGTTTATGTGTGCATGCATGCACATGTGTGGTATTGAGGACTGAACCTGGGGGGCATTCTACCACTGAGCTATACCCTAGTCCTTTTTTTGTGGGGGTGGGAGTCCCCAGGATTGAACTCAGGGGCACTTGACTACTGAGCAGGATCTTGTTAAGTTGCTGAGGCTGGCCTTGAACTTGCAATTCTTTGCTTCAGCCTTCTGCTCACACTGAGATGACAGATGCTCACTTTTTAACTGGGATATATATAGTTGTATAGTTGGACACAATACCTTTATTTTATTTATTTTTATGTGGTGCTGAGGATCCAACCCAGTGCCTCGCGCATGCTAGACAAGCGCTTTACAGATGAGCCCCAGCCCCAGCCCTTAACTGGGTTATTTTATTTTTATTATTGTTGTGTTTTAAGAGGCTTGTTTTTGGCACCAGGGACTGAACCCAGGGAGGCTTAACCATGAGCTGCATTCCCAGCCCTTTTTATTTTTTATTTTAAAACGGGGTCTTGCTAAGTTGCTCGACTGGTTTCAAACTGCAATCCTCCTGCCTAGGCCTCCATAATCGCTGGGATTATAGGTATGTGCCACTCACCTGGTTAAAGAGTTTTTAAAATATAGTTTGGTTACAAGACCTTTATCAGATGTTTTGCAAATATTTTCTCACAGTTTGTGATTTCTCTTTTCACTCATTTAACAATACCTTTCTTTCATAAACTAGGAGGTTTAATTTTTTTATAAAGTCCAAATTATAATTTTTCACACATAATGCTTTTGGTATTCATATCTAAAAATTCATCACCATCTCTACACAAATGGTGCTGTGCCAAATGAATACCTATCTATATGTTAAAGATAGTACCCCCCCCCAAAAAAAAAGGATCAAAGAGGGATCAATATTGTTCTCCAAGAAGGACTGATTCAGTACCTTTTCAATGCTACCTTAATTGCTTTTCAGTGTAAAGGCAAACTTATTAACCACTGCAACCTGAGGCAAGGGGTAACAATTGGAGCAAAGAAAGTGAATAGATTGGAAAGAGGATAGGAAAGAAAATACTTGGGAAGAATAAGGGCTTTGAAAAGCTCTGGAGTACTGCAGGAAATCCAGAACTTCATGCATGTGCCCACAGTTGAATTGCATGCTCAAAAAAAAAAACCTGAAAAGACCCTAAGTTCTTAACTCAGTGGCTAACAGGCTCTAAGAAAGCAGGGAATGAAAGCTAAGACAGTTTTAAACTGCCTGCCTAAGCACTGGAGTGCCCAAGAGAACCAAATCTGCAAACACCAGGTAGGTTTGTTTGTTTGTTTGTTTTGGTGTGAGGGATGGTATTCAGTAGTTTAAGGAAATCTGTCAAATCACTAGCTAACCACTAACCTAAAAGAAAAGAGACTTTAGTGGCCACATGTGTCAAGAATACAGACTTTACAAAAGTAATTCAGAAAAGTCACTAAACAAGCAAACAGCAATGATCATAAGCAGCAACAAGCAAACCACAAGGAAGAGGAAGAACCTGGTTTCAACAGTTCCCATATTAAAACATTCAAAATGTTCATAAACTGAACTAAACATGATTCAATGATTCAAAGGATCAAATACCATGATCAAATGGGATTCATCCCTGAGAAGAAAAAATGGTTCAACACATGAATCATTCAATGCAATATACCACATTAACAGAATGAAGGATAAAAATCATGTTATCATCTCAATGGGTGCAGAAGGAGCATCTGAAAAAAATTCATACCTTTCCATGATATTTAAAATAAAATAAAATAAAAAACAAACAAACAACAACAACAAAAAACTCTCAACAGGATTGGGATGTAACTCAGTGGTACAAGCACCTGTCTAGCATGTACCAGGTCTGGAATAAGATCTCCTGCACTACAAAAAAGAAAAAAAGAACTCCCAACAAAATAAGATCAGAAGGAAACTGCCAGAACATAATAAAGGTCATGTATAAAAAGTCCACAGTTAACATCCTACTCAAATTTGAAAAACTGAAAGCTTTCCTCTAATATCAAGACTTAGACAAGGATGCTTAGTATTTTCCATTTCTATTCAAGATTATCCTGGAAATTCTAGATATAGCAATTAGGCAAGAAAAAAAATAATAAAGCCATCCAAATTGAAAAAGAAGCAGCAAAATTATCTTTCACAGATGACAAAAAACTTAAGATTCCACCAAAAAAAAAAGTTAGAAGTCATTAATGAATTTAGTAAAGTTACAGGAAGCAATATCAAAATACAAAAATCAACATTTCCATGCACTAACAACAACAAAAAAAAAACTATTTGACAAAGAAAATAACTAACAATTTCCTTTACAATAGCATAAAAATGAATAAAATACTTAGGAATAAAATCCCAAGGAGGTAAAAGACTTAAAATAGCAAATGCTATAAAACACTGAAGAATATACAATATAGAAATAAATGGAACGACATCCCCATGCATTGACTAGAAGACTTAATATTGTTAAAATGTCAATCCTATCCAAAGCAACACACAGATTCCACGCAATCTCTACCAAAATCTAAATAGGCTTTTTTGTAGGATAGGAAAAAAAAAAAAATCCTAAAATCCATACAAAACCAAAAAGGACCCCAAGTAGCCAAAACAATCTTTAGAAAGAACAAAGATAAGGCATTATACTTTATTTCCAAAATGCATTACAAAGCAACAGTAATTAAAATAGTATGGTAATCCAGGCACAGCAGTGCATGCCTGTATTCCCAACTACTGGGAAGGCTGAAGCAGGAGGATCTCAAGTTTGATATTGCCAGCCTTGGCAATTTAGGGAGACCCTGTCTCTAAATAAATAAATAAATAAATGGGGCAGGGGATGTGGTTCAATAGTAGAGTGCCCTTAAGTTTACTCCCTAGTACCATCCAAAAAAAAAAAAAAGCCCGAAATTCTAATTACAGCTTGTTTTTTCCAGTGACCAGCCTCCACCCAGTAGCACACCCAAGAATTACCTCACCAAAACAAATGATGGTCCTATCAACCAGGAAATTCCAAGGGATTTAGGAACTTTGTACCAGATATTCCTATCACTCAGGATATTACATAGCTCTAAGGAGCTCTGTATCAGGAACGGAGGACAAAGACCAAAATACTTACTATATTTCTTACTATAAATCACACTATCTTAAGGGTGAAATGGGGAGTTGCTATTTAGCAGATATAAAAGTTCAGTTCTACAAGATGGATAAGTTCTAGAGATTTGCTGTACAACACTATACTCATAACTAATTGTATACTTAAAATTTTGTTAAGATAATAGTTCTTATATTATCTGTTTTTGTTTGTGGTATTAGAGATTGAACCCAGGATCTCCCATATGATAGGCAAGCATTTTACCACTAAGCTACATCCCCAGTCCTTTTCATTTTATCTTGAGACAAGGTCTCATTAAATTGTTCACACTGGCCTGAATTTGGAATCCTCCTGCCTCAGCTCCCCAAGTAGCTGGGATTACAAATGTGTGCCCTCACACCCAGGTCCAAAATGTTTTAAATGTCCAACTTAACAAAAAAATTAGCTAAGCCAAGCATGGTGGCATATGTCTGAAATCCCAGCAACTCAGGAGGCTGAGGCAGGAGAATCACATGTTGGAGGCCAGTCTCATCAACTTTGCAATACTCCACGTCAAAATAAAAAGGGCTGGGGATGTACCTCAGTGGTAGAGTGCCCCTGGGTTCAGTCCCAGGTATGCATTTACTTACTAAATAAATTAATAAATAGCAGGACAGGGGCTGGGGATGTGGCTCAAGCGGTAGCGCGCTTGCCTGGCATGCGTGCGGCCCGAGTTCGATCCTCAGCACCACATACAAACAAAGATGTTGTGTCTGCCGAAAACTAAAAAATAAATGTTAAAATTCTCTCTCTCAAAATAAATAAATAAATAAAAATAAATGGCAGGACAAGAAACTAAAAGTATAGCCCATTCACAGCCAAGAAGGAAAATAATAAATTGTTCCTGATGATGCTCAGACACTGGAATTATTATATACCCAAAAGATATGACTTAAGTAATCCCAGCAACTCGGGAGGCTGAGGCAGGAGGATCATGAATTCAAAGCCAGCCTCAGAAAAAGTGAGTTGCTGAACAACTCAGTGAGAGTTGTTATTTAAATACAAATGAGGGTTGGGAATGTGGCTCAGTGGTCAAGTGCCCCCGAGTTCGATTCCTGGTACCAAAAGGAAAAAAAAAAAAAAAAGATAAGACTCAAAAGATAGCTGTATATCAATATTTCTAACAGAATTATTTACAACAGCCAAAAGAAGAAGCAACCCAAGTGTCCATCAACCATGCAAATGGATGAACAAAATTTGGAATACTGATACAGTGGATTATTTAATTTAAAAGGGAATGGCTTAGGGATGCAGCTCAGGGGTAGAGCATGCATAAAGCCCTGTTTGGATCTCCTAAGTAAAACAAGCCAAACCCAAAAGAACATATCATTCCACTTATATAAAATAGCTAAAATAGGCAAATTCATAGAAACCATATGTAGATGAGAGGCAACTGGGCTGGAGGAAAAGAGGAATGGGAGTTATTTCTTTCTAGATCCAGTGGTTCCATTTGTGGTGATTTAAGTTTTTGAAATAGTAGTGCTAGATGCATAACAACTGAATGCAATTATTGTCACTGAACTGTACAGTTAGAAATGGTAAAAGTGACAAATTTTACAGTATAAGAAGGAAGGAAGAGAGACTCTGAATAGACCTATAACAAGAGTTGAATTAAATAATGAAAAACATTCCCCAAAACAAACACCTAAGGACAGATGACTTCATAGGTGAACATTTATAGAGAATTAGTATCAATTCTCCACAAATTCTTCCCAAAAACACATGAAAATACTTTCTAACTCATTCTAGGAGGCTAGTCTGACTCTGGTGACTTACAAATACAGAGGCAACATCCTCAAAAAAATACCAACAAATTAAATCCATCAATATATTAACAGGGTTATACACTACGACCAATTGAGATTTATACCAAGAATATATACCTGATTAAAATCCAAATTTTATAAAAGCCACAAGAGAAAGGAATCAGATTACATAGGGAGAAAACAATTAGGTTATGTACAGATTTTTCAACCCAGGCCCTGAAAGCTAGAAGATCCTGGAACAACATATACGAAGCTCTGAAAGAAAATGGATACCAACCAAGAATCTTCTATCCAGCAAAATAAGCCTTAGATTTGATGATAAAATAAAAACTTTCCATGATAAACAAAAGTTCAAAGAATTTACAACTTGAAAGCCTGCACTATAGAACATCCTCAGCAAAATATTCCATGAAGAGGAACTGAAAAAACAACAATGAAAATCAGCAAAGGGAAATATTACACTAAAGGAAAAACTAATCAAAGGAGAAACCAAGTCAAGTTAAATACCAAAAATAAACAAAAATGTCTGGGAATACAAATCATGTCTCAATAATAACCCTGAATGTTAATGGCCTAAACTCACCAGTCAAAAGACATAGACTGGCATAGTGGATTTAAAAAAAAGACCCAACAACATGCTGCCTCCAAGAGACTCATCTCATAGGAAAAGACATCCACAGACTGAAGGTGAAAGGTTGGGAAAAATCATACCACTCAAATGGACTGCAGAAGCAAGTTTCTATCCTCATATCAAATAAAGCAGACTTCAAGCCAAAGTTAATCAAAAGGGATAAAGAAGGATATTTCATACTGCTTAAGGGAACCATTCATCAACAAAACATAACAATAATAAATTTATATGCCCCCAAACAATGAAGCATCTACATTCATCAAACAAACTCTTCTCAAGTTCAAGAGTCAAACAGACTACAACACAATAATTCTGGATGACTTTAACACACCTCTTTCACCACTGGATAGATCTTCCAAAGAAACTGCAGATCTCGATAATACAATCAAAAACTGAGACTTAACTGACATGTAGAATATTTCATCCTTCAATGAACGAATATACTTTCTTCTCAGCAGTACATGGATCCCTCTCTAAAATAGATCATATATTATGCTACAAAGCAACTCTTAGCAAATCTAAGAAAGTAGAGATAATACCCTACATTCTATCAGATCATAATGGAATGAAATTAGAAATCAATGATAAAATATAAAAATACAAGCTACTCCAACACCTGGAGACTAAATAATATGCTACTGAATAAACAATGGGTTCCAAAAGACATCAAGGAGGAGATTAAAAATTCTTAGAGGTGAATGTAAACACAGATACAATGTATCAAAATCTCTGGGACACTATGCGGCACTAAGAGGACAGTTCATTGCATAGAGTTCATTCCTTAAAAGAAGAAAAAGTCAACAAATAAATGACTTAACATTACATCTCAAAGTCCTAGAAAAAGAACAAATCAACACCAAAAGCAAGAAATAATTAAAATCCAAATAATTAAATTCCAGAGACAGGAAATAATTAAAATCAGAACTAAAATTAATGAAATTGAAACAAAAGAAACAATTGGAAAAATTGACAAAATAAGAAGCTGGTTCTTTGAAAAAAATAAATAAAATTGACAAACCCTTAGCCATGCTAATGAAGAGGAGAGAGAAAACTCAAATTACTAAAACATACATGATGAAAAAGGAAATATCACAATAGACACTACAGAAATACAGAAGATAATTAGAAATTATATTGAAAACTTGTACTCCGGTAAAATAGAAAATATTGAAGGCATTGACAAATTTCTAGAATCATATGATTTGCCCAAATTGAATCAGGATGATATACACAATTTAAACAGATGAAATAGAAGACAATGAAAAATGAAATAGAAGACACCATCAGAAGCCTACCAACCAAGAAAAGCCCAGGAGCGGATGGATAAACAGCCAAGTTTTACAAAACTTTTTAAAGAAGAACTAATATCAATACTCTTCAATTTTTTTTCAGGAAGTAGAAAAAGAGGGAGCACTTCCAAACTCATTTTATGAGGCCAATATCACCCTGATTCCAAAACCAGGCAAAGACACATCAAAGAAAAAAAAAAAACTTCAGACCAATATCTCTAATGAACATAGATGCAAAAATTCTCAATAAAATTCTGGCAAATGAAATACAAAAACATATCATAAAGATAGAGCACCACAATCAAGTGGGTTCATCCCAGGGATGCAACGTTGCTTCAACATACAGAAATCAATAAATATAATTCATCACATCAATAGACTTAAAGATAAGAATCACATGACCATCTCAATAGATGCAGAAAAAGCATTGGACAAAATACAGCACCCCTTCATGTTCAAAACACTAGAAAAACTAGGGATAACAGGAACATATCTCAACATTGTAAAAGCTATGGCTAAGCTCCAGGCCAACATCATTCTAAATGGAGAAAAATTGAAAGCATTCCCTCTAAAAACTGGAAAAAGACAAGGATATTCTCTTCCACCATTTCTATTCAACATAGTTCTTGAAACACTGGCCTGAGCTATTAGACAAAAGAAATTAAAGGGATATGGATAGGAGAAGAAGAACTGAAATTAGCATTACTTGCTGACGATATGATTCTATACCCAGACAATCCAAAAAAAAAAAACCACCAGAAAACTTCTAGAACTAGTAAATGAATTCTGCAAAGTAGCAAGAACAAAATCAACACCCATAAATCAAAGGCATTTCTGTATATCAGTGACAAATCCTCTGAAAGAGAAAAGAGGAAAACTACCCCATTTACAATAGCCTCAAAAAAAAAATAACTAAATAAAATACTTGGGAATCAACCTAACAATAGAGGTGAAAGACCTTTACAACAAAAACTACAGAACGCTAAAGAAAGAAATTAAAGAAAACCTTAGAAGATGGAACAATCTCCCTTGTTCTTGGATAGGCAGAATTAATATTGTCAAAATGACCATACTACCAAAAGCACTATACAGATCTAATGCAATTCAAATCAAAATCCCAATAACATTCCACATAGAAATAGAAAAGGCAGTCATAAAATTCATCTGGAAAAATAAGAGACCCAGAATAGCTAAAGCAATGCTTAGCAAGAAGGGTGAAGCAGGTAGCATCACTATACCAGACCTTAAACTATACTACAGAGCAACAGTAATAAAAACAGCATTGTATTGGCACCAAAATAGACTGGTAGACCAATGGTACAGAATAGAGGACACAGAGACTAACCCACCTAATTACAGTTATCGTACATTAGACAAATGCGCCAAAAACATACATTGGAGAAAAGATAGCCTCTTCAACAAATGATGCTAGGAAAACTGGAAATCCATATGCAGCAAAATAAAATTAAACCCCTATTTCTCACCATGCACAAAATCAACTCAAAGTGGATTAAGAACCGAGGAATTAAACCACAGATCTGTGTCTAATAAAAGAAAAAGTAGGTCCAAATCTCCATCATGTCAGATTAAGCCCCTACTTCCTTAAGAAGACTCCTATAGAGTAAGAATTAAAATCAAGAATTAATAAATGGGATGGATTCAAACTAAAAAGCTTCTTCTCAGCAAAAGAAACAATCAGTGAGGTGAATAGAGAGCCTACAGCTTGAGAGCAAATTTTTACCACGTGCAAGCACATCAGAGCACTAATCTCTAGGATATATAAAGAACTCAAAAAGCTAAACACTAAAAAACAAAATAACCCAATCAATAAATGGGCCAAGGACCTGAAGAGACACTTTGCAGAAAGTGATGTACAATCAATCAACAAATATATGAAAAAATGTTCAATGGGGCTGGGGTTGTGGCTCAGTGGTAGAGCGCTCACCTAGCATGTGCAAGGCCCTAGGTTGGATCCTCAGCACCACATATAAATAGAGGTATTGTGTGTAACTACAACTAAAAAATAAATAAATATTTTTTAAAAATCAGAGAAATGCAAATCAAACTACTCTAAGATTTCATCTCACTCCAGTCAGAACGGCAGCTATGAAGAATACAACCAACAATAAGTGTTGGCAAGGATGTGGGGGAAAAGGTACACTCATACATTGCTGGTAGGACTGCAAAATGGTGAAGCCAATATGGAAAGTAGTATGGAGATTCCTTAGAAAACTGGGAATGGAACCACCATTTGACCCAGCTATCCCACTAATGCCGCAGTCTGGCTGGGCACAATTCAGAAGCCACTTATCAAAAGAAACGAACTTTATTTTTAGAACACACGCTGGACCACACAGCTCTTCAGGAATTCCCTAAGAGCCCAACTGCCACCACCGGCTTCCCACAAGCCTCTCAACCTACCCCACTCCTCCTGCTCTTGAGGCCGATTGGCTGGGTCACATGGGCGGAGCCAAAAAAAGTCCCCCAATGAGCAGCTCCCCGGTCTGAAAGGGCGGGGAAACAGCCCAATGAGCATCACCGCAGAGGAGCCAATCAGTTGGCAGCTAGAAGTTTGCTGGGGCAGCTGTGAGCCAATCATGAGCTGGCAGCTGGAAGTCTGCTGGCAGCTGGAAGTTTGCTGGGGCCCCTTCGGCTGTGGCTCTCAATATCAGTCTATATCCAAAGGACTTAAAAACAGCATACTACAGGGACATAACAACATCAATGTTTATAGCAGCACGATTCACAATAGGTACACTGTGGAACCAACCTAGATGCCCTTTAGTAGATGAATGGATAAAGAAAATGTGGTATATACACACAATGGAATATTATTCAACAATAAAAGAGAATAAAATCATGGCATTTGCAGGTAAATGGATGGAGCTGGAGAATCTAATGATAAGTGAAGTTAGCCAATCCCAAAAAACCGAATGCCAAATGTTTTCTCTGATATAAGAAGGCTGATTCATAGTAGGGTTGGGAAGGGGAGCATGGGAGGATTAAACAAACTCTAGATACGGCAAAGAGATGGGAGGGGAAGGGAGGGGCATGGAGGTAGAAAAGATGGTGGAATGAGATGGACATCACTACCCTAAGTACATGTATGAAGACAAGAATGGTGTGAATATACTTTGTATACAACCAGAGGTATGAAAAATTGTGTTCTATATATGTAATATGCATTGTAATGCATTCTGCTGTCATATATTACAAATTAGAATAAAAAATTTTAAAAATCCAAATTTTAATGTCATATCACTAAAGGGCAAAACGTGATTATTTCAATATATGCAAAAAAGTATTTAACAAAATTAAATACCTTTTATGATTAAAAACACTCAGCCTCTGGGAGCAGCTCAGGAGGCTGAATATAAGGATAGCCGTAACCTAAGAAGGGCCTTAGCCCATAACTCCATTTTGAAATAAAACTATAGTCCCCACCAGGCACCTACAGAGCCCTCCAATATGGTCATCAGGCATAGCCTGATAAAATAATTCACTTTCCACAATCCTGATAAAACTCAAGAGTGAAGTCTCTGTCATTTGCCTTTGCCCTGATAAAGGAAGGCATAAGGCGAGAGATCAGAGCGGAGACCACCAGACCAGATGGCTTGACCTCAGAACACAGACTCTGATAGGGATTGAAAAGGTGGTCAGAAGCCCCCAAATTTAGTATGAATGATGGAGTGAATGAACAGACATTCAGCCAGTCGACACTGATGCACACAAGCTCAGAGCCTGATGAGGACCTGGACTGACATCCCAACTTTTCTCATTTGTCTGATCCTCTGCGTCATCCTCAAACTCTACAGCAGCCTCTAGACTCTGGTGAAAAAAGGACTTCTCCTTATGACCATCTCCTCAGCCCACCATCAACTATACTCCAGGAGAAGCCTCTATCGATTCCTGACCTGGTCGCTGCAGTCTGTGTGAGTGTAAATTTGCTGGACTTGAGACCTAAGACTTAAGACTTTAAATCTAGCACTTAAGCTTAGCCATGATTAAGAATGTTTGCCATGCTTAGAATTAACTGAGAACTGTTTGCTTTGAATTGATTATGTCAATTGCAATGCCTAGCATTAAGGATTGTCATTCCTTGATTAAGAACCTATAAAGTAAAATTGTATTAAGTGATTTGAGTGAATAAAACACTGAAAAGGGCAGAAATGCGTGAATATTCTTTATTTCTCCCTTCAACTGCAGAAGTCGCAACTTTTGCCCATCAAGACACTGACGCAGGAGGATTTTGAGTTCAAAGCCAGCTTCAGCAACTTAGGGAGGCTCTAAGCAACTCAGCGAGACCTTGTCTCTAAATAAAATATAAAAAAGGGCTGAGGATGTGGCTCAGTGGTTAAGTGCCCCAAGTTCAATACCCAGTAACAAACAACAACAACAAAAATACAACAACAACAACAACAAACACACAAACAGCAAGGAAAAAGTAACTTTCCTCCACCTAATACAGGGTGTATCTGTGAAAAGCCAATAGCTGACTTACAGTGAAAGACTAAATGCTTTTAAAAGATCAAGAAGAAAACAAAGATAAGTGCTATAACCACTCTTTTTTTTTGGGGGGGGGGGGCACGGGGGGGTTGGTACTGGGGATTGAACTTGGGGGCATTCAACCACTGAGCCACATCCCCAGCCCTATTTTGTATTTTATTTAGAGACAGGGTCTCATTGAGTTGCTTAGGGCCTCACCATTGCTGAGGCTGGCTTTGAACTTGCAATCCTTCTGCCTTAGCTTCCCAAGCTGCTGGGATTACAGGCATGTGCCACCAAGCCTGGCTATAATCACTTTTTATTTGGTATTATACTAGAGATTCTAGAGATTAGTTCTAGAGATTATGAAAATAAAAGATATACAGACTTAAGAGGAAGAAGTAAAATTACCTTTGTTTGCAGATGGCAAGATCTTACATATAGAAAATCCTAAATAACTCACTTAAAAAACCATTAAATTTATCAAGGTTGAGAAATGCAAAATTAATATACAAAGACAACTCCTCCTAGTAGCAATACAATATATAAAATTAAGGAAATAATTTTATTTATAACTGCATCGAAATTAATAAAATACTTAAGAACTTTTTAAAAATAAGTGCAAAATTTCTGTGTGATAGGAGCATCTGGTTCAGAGCTCTTACATCCCTTGTAATTTCCTGGGTAACAGGAACATCATTTGTTCTAAATGAATCAAAAGACATTCCATGTTCACAAACTGGATGGTTTAATATTGTTAAAATAGAAATAGTCTCCAATTTATCTATATATTACATTTAATCACTATTAAAAAAATCCCAATTGGATTGGAAATTAGCTCAGTGGTACAGCACTTGCCTAGCATGCATACGCATTAGGAGCTGGATTAGATACCTAGCATCGGGGAGGAATGATTTTGCTACCTTCATTTTTTACAAAAATTCACAAGTTGATGGAAATGCTTCAAAGGATCACAAATAGCAAAAACAATAATGAAAATGGAAAAGCTGAAGGACTCACACAGCTTCAAAACATACTAAAAGGGAAAGGCTGGTGTTATAGCTCAGTTGTAGAGTGCTTGCCTAGCACGTATAAGGCACTAAGTTTGATCCTCAGCACCACATAAAAATAATAAAATAAAGGTATTGCGTCCGTCTACAACTTAAAAAAAAATACTAAAAGCTATAATAATCAATACAGTGAGGGGCTGCGGCTAGGGCTCGATGGCAGAGCACTTGCCTAGCACGTGTGAGGCTCTGGGTTTGATCCTTAGCACCAATACAAAAATAAGCAAATAAAATGAAGATATGCTGTCCATCTATAATTACCAAAAAATAAATACATAAATAAAACAAAACAAAAGATAGAGTGGTAGGGACACAGCCATAACACAGATCAGTGTAATAGAACTGAGTCTAGATGACACTGATTTTTTACAAAGGTGCCAAAATGATTAAAATGTTCAACAAATGGTATTAAGACAATTGGATATTTCTGCAGAAGAATGAATTTGGGTCCTTGCCTCACAGCTTCGGTTACCTTAGATCACAAACTGAAATGTAAGAGTTATCACTATGAAATTCTTAGAAGAAAATAGGTGCAATTTTATGTGACCGTACATTAGGTACTGTTATCTTAGGTTTAATACCACAAGCACAAGCAACAAAAGAAAAATAATAAACTAGACATACTCAAAATTTACTTTTGTGCTTCAAAAACACCAGTAAGAAAGTAAAGACAACCCACAAAATGGGAGAAAATTTTTGTAAATCGTACATCTGATAAGAGGATCTACAATATACAAGAATTATTAGAATTCAACACAAAAAGGCAAATGGCTCAATTAAAAAATAAAAACCACAAACAGCCAATAAGCACACAAAAAGATGTTCAATATCATTAGGCCTGAGGACTTGCAGATCAGACCACAATGAAATATCATAGCATAACCACTAAAATGTCTATAACAAAAAGATATATAACAAGTGTTGGCAAGGATATGGAGAAACTTTTGGGAATAGAAAATGATGCAACCACTATGGAAAACAGTTTATCTGTTCCTCAGAAAGTTAAAATAGAATTACCTAGTTATTCATCAATTCAACTCCTAGATATATAACCTAGGAACTGAAAACACACTCCTCACAAAACATTGTACACAAATACTCACTACCTGGGGCTAGGGATATAGCTCGGCTGGTAGAGTGCTTGCCTCACATGCACAAGGCCCTGGGTTCAATCCCCAACACCACAAAACAAACAAAAAAAGACAACAAATACTCACTGCCTTATTCATAATTACCAAAAAGTGAAAAAGACCCAAATGCCCATTAACTAATGAACAGATAAATGAAATATGGGATACTCACAAGATGGAATATTATTAAGCAAAGGAAATGAAGTACTAATAAATGCTACATCTTGAAAATACTATGCTAAATGGAAAAAGTCAATCAAAAGGACTATAGATTGTATAATTCCATGTATGTCCAAAACAAGCAAATCTATAAAAGTAATAATAAGCACTATTGACTGGCTTGAACTAAGGAGATAAGGGATTGTGTACAATTCCTAAGGGACACAGGATTTTTTTGCGGGGGTGGGGGAGATGATGTTTCAAAATTGTGATGAATACAAAACTAATACACTAAAAGTATTAAAAGTCATTAAATTGTACATTTTTTATGGGTATATGCTATGGAATGTGAACTATATCTCAACAATGCTACTTAAAATACAATGAAAATAATGAAATGAAAAATCTATTTTCTAGATGAAAATAATTTATCACCAACAGACTCTCACTAGAAGAATTCTAAATAATATACTTTAAGAGTAAGGCAGGCTGAAGATGAAGCTCAGTGGTACAGCCCTCATCAGTACCACCAAAAAAAGAAACAAAAACAAAGCAGACTGACCCTCAAAGGGAGTTCTGTACCTCAAGATGCAACAATGACAAAAAAAAAAAAAAAAAAAGGTATGCATTAGGTAAAGGTAGATTCAAAATACACATAACTATGTCTAATTTGAGGATCAAAAAAAATCAATGTAAAAAGCTAAAATATTGGGGCTGGGGTTGTGGCTCAATGGTAGAGTGCTTGCCTCACACGTGGGTTCAATTCTCAGCACCACATATAAATAAATGAATAAAATAACGGTCCATCAACACTAAAAAATATTAAAAAAAAAAAAAAGCTACAATATTGCGGCTAGGGTTGTGGCTCAGCAGTAGCGCACTTGCCTGGCATGTGTGAAGCACTGGGTTCAATTCTCAGTACCACAAATAAATAAATAAAATAAAGGCATGGGACCTCAGCCTCTTCCTCTTTTTGTCTTCCGAGTCCGTTGCTACATAATACACTCCCCCCCGTGATGTATTATCCCCATAACCAGAGGCCTAAAAGCAATGAAAATGCCTGATCATGAACTGAAACCTCCAAACTTGTAAACCAACATAAACCTTTATAAATCCATGTATTTCAGGTTTCTGTTACACTTACCCAGGAAATGAGGATATTAACTCTCTTGATTTCTCATGTAAAATAACAACTTAGCCAAAAATTAACTCACTTTGGTGACAACACGGAACTTAGGATGAGTGACTCCATTTTTATCTACAAGGGTCTATTGGGGCTTGTGTAGGGGCTTAGTCCAAAATTACAGCATCCTATAATTTTTAACAAGGATAGGAATAGGAATGACTGAAGTTAATTGTTCTAAGAACAATATAATATATTCCTCAGGACAAAGCAAAGACAACGATTAACTTTTGTAAAGTTAATCTGCAAGTTAAAATTTCAAGGGTAAGCAATAAGGAAATAAAAGGTGTACAAATTCCAAACAAATATGGGGAAAGAGGGAAAAAAGTATTAATCCCTAAAGAAGGCTGAGGCAGGAAAATGGCAAGTTCAAGGCCAGTCTGGGCAACTTAGCAAGATTGTCTCAAAATACAGAATTTTTATTTTTTTATTTTTTATATGTTTTTTTTTTATGTTGTAACTTTTATTTTATTTTTTTTTTATTTTTTTTAATTTTTTATTGTTGGCTGTTCAAAACATTACATAGTTCTTGATATATCATATTTCACAATTTGATTCAAGTGGGTTATGAGCTCCCACTTTTACCCCATATACATATGTGTTTTATAACAAGTGAGATATGTCTTTTTTTTTTTTCCAGAGAGAGAGAATTTTTTTTGAGAGAGAGAGAATTTTTTTTTTAATATTTATTTTTTAGTTTTTGGCGGACACAACATCTTTGTTTGTTTGTGGTGCTGAGGATCGAACCCGGGCCGCACACATGCCAAGAGAGCGCGCTACTGCTTGAGCCACACCCCCAGCCCCAAATACAGAATTTTTAAAAGGGCTGGGGATGGAGCTTAGCGGTAGAATACCCCTAGGTTCAAGTCCCTGTACCACATGTACACTAAAACACATAAAATATCAATCCAAACAAATGAAAAAAGTAGACCAGATAGAAGAATTAAAATTTGCAAGACAAGTACATTTACAAAAAGATGATAGGTTAAACACTCGCTTCTGAATACCCTTTCTAAACTCTAGAGAAGAAATTTTAAAAATAATAGTAAAAGTCAGAAAAAAACAGAAGTAGACAAGGAGATGATCCACATGATACCATGATTATAGGCACAAGTCACTGTACATCTCTGCAAACCTACAATGTCCTATGCTGAGAGTATAGACTGTGATAAATGTGCCACCCTGATGCCAGGTGTTAACAGCAGAGGAAATTGTTCGTCATGGGGGAAAGCCTATATTTCTGCTCAATTTTCTGTAAACCCTAAGCTGTTCTAAAAATAATTTTTAAAAAGAAAGGAAGGAAGGAAGAAAAAACAGAAGTAGAAACAACAGCAAGCAAGACTTCACAAAACTAGAAAGCAGATGGTCTAATGCTAACTGACAGCACACCCAAGAAAGCTGACTCCTATCTGGGTAATAAAACCAAGACAGCTTACATTCATTGCAGCATCTTCACTCAAGAGGAGGTGCCAGGGAATTCTGAAAGTAGGGAGTAAGGTGGGACAAGTAAGCCAGGACTGGAGCCAGGCATGGTGATGAACACCTGCAATCCCAGTGATTTTGGAGGATTGCAAATTAGAGGCCAGCCTCAGCAATTTAGCAAGGCCCTAAGCAACTTAGTTAGACCCTGTCTCAAAATAAAAAAGGTTGGAGATGTAGCTCAGTGGTTAAGCACTCCTGGATTCAATCCCAGGTACAAAATAAAAAGCAAGCTTGTTTATCAAGCTTTTTAATCCTTAAATCCCCTATTTTCACACTAGAAGGCTCAGGGTTTTTTATTCTAGGAAGGATAAAATAGAGCTTCTCTGGAAGAGGTAACCCCAAGCACAGTTCAAGGCTAAAAAACAGTATCATAACTGGGGGTATATACAAACTGAATGACTGAACTCACCAAGTTCTCTTCTAGATTGGCTTCCAGCCTACTGTAGCCAGGTCTTAATCAACTATACAGGAGTAAAGACAAGTCTTCTCATTAAAATTTCCCAAACTATCTATCAGATAATCTTACAGTGAGGTTCTCAGTTACCAAGCCTTCCCTGCACTACACACACATTCAAGCTTCCAATGATATTTTGTCTCCCAATATCAGGCATGATATGTTAGTAGGCAATATGAAAAATGTCTATTGTGAAAAGTGATGACAATGGAAAAAAAATTTAAAAACAAACAACAAAACCAACATTAAGGGCTGGGGTTGTGGCTCAGTAGTAGAGAGCTTGCCTAGCATGTGTGAGGCACTGGGTTCAATCCTCAGCACCACATAAAAATAAATTAATTAAGATTTATTTACTACAATTTAAAAAAAACAACATTAATATCCTAGAAAAATAAAAAGGTACACATTCATGAAACAAAAACAGGACGCCACTAAAAAGGACACTGAAAGACAAGAAAAGAAACTGGTATGAAAACTCTTCCCCAACAGGAATATGCTATGGAGATAGGCTAAACTAACTTGGTCAGATTTTAAGAAGCCTGAAATTGCTAGTTCTGTATATATATTTGTTTGTACAAACACTGGAGCAGGGATCAATTGATACCAGCTACTGCCAACCTGACAAAGAAACTTGGCTGCCAGAGCCATGATGTAATGTTTTTGTTTTCTTTTGTTTTGGGTACCAGGGATTGAACTCAGGGGCACTCGACCACTAAGCCGCATCCTCAGCCCTATTTTGTATTTTATTTAGAGAAAGGTCTCACTGAGGTGCTCAGCACCTCACCATTGCTGAGGCTAGCTTTGAACTTACAATCCTCCTACCTCAGCCTCCTGAGCTGCTGGGATTACAGGAGTGTGCCACTACACCCAGCATGATATAATTTAAAATAATACAACTTTAAACCACGTTTTTTTTTTAGTTTGTGAGAGGGCAACATATTGCTTTTCCTGACATCTAAATGCATAGTTGAGTATCCTATTCTGTATTTTCATATTTATATTTAAACTCTCATTATCTAAGAAATTGTAACATAAGATGATCTAATGCATATATCCTCCAAACACATTATGGGTAGATTCTGAAAGATTGATATAGTCAATGTCATCTCATTAATAATGACCAACAGTATTAAGTAAGCACCACCATAGTCGCTGTAGTTACTAGATCATATAACATCTCCAATCTGAGGCTCTGAAATAGAGGTCTGCAGAGATTTTCTGTAAAAGGTCAGCAAGTAAGAATTTTAGGCTTTGATTCTCTGTCACAACCACTCAATCCTGCCACTGTTGTGTGAAAGCAGCTATAGGTAATGCAAATGCAAGGGATTATGCTCCCATAAAATTTTACTTAAAAAAATAAAATAAAAGCAGAAAGCCAGATTTGGCTAACAGACCACAGTTTGGTAACCCCTGCTTTCAGGCATTACAGTGAAAAAAACAGGGACTATTTGAGAACAACCTACATCACTTTCACTGCTGAAAACTGGGAACTATGAAGAGGCAAAATTCCTTGAGACATCAGAATAAAAAAATGGGTATAGATGGAAAAATCTTGTAATTAAATTTTCTTTTTTCATCTTTACCCCCATTACTACTTCCTTCATTTGGGTTTCCTTGAACTATCATAGTAAGTTCAACATTCCTCCATGCCTCGTGCTAACATGTCAACTATAGTATTACCAAAGGATAATTTTGGGGGATGCAGAGGAGAGGCGTTACAGGTGCTCTGTTCACTGAGCTACATACCCAGTCTTTTTTTGTAATTTTGAGATAGGGTCTTACTATGTTATTGAGGCTGGCTTCAAGCATGCCATCCTGTCTCAGCCTCCCAAATCACAGTGCGTGTATCACTGTGCCTGGCTGCCAAAAGAATTTTTAAGACCTCTGAAGATCCTCCATGATCTTGGCTTACCCACTTCTCTAATTTCACCTGCCATTCTCCTATACAAGCCTCATGTTTTGAGTACAAAGAATTACTCATAGTACACCAACATGTCATCTGTTTAATGCTTCTATAGCTTACTTATCTTATTATTCCTTCTGTTCAAAATTTGGCTTCTTCCCCAGGTTCCCATTCATCTGGTCTTCTTTTATCCTTCACTCTGCTTAAGCATCTTATCTAGTTATCCTTCCCTAAACTACAAAGCAAAAATAATCAATTTCTTCTTTTTATCAAATTTCTTCTTTATATACTATAGGATACATTATTACATGTTAAGTAGTACATAGGCTTTAGAATCAGACAGATCTATACCCACATTCCAGCACTGTTGCTCTGTGAACTTCAGTAAATTACTAAAACTTCACTGAGCCACATTTTCTTCACCAATAAAGTGGGCATATTTAATATCAATGTTCAAAGCAGTTCAATTCACAATAGCTAAGCAATGGAACCAACCTAGTGTCCTGCAACAGATGAATGGATAAAGAAAATGTGTTACATGTACACAATGGAATATTACTCAGCCATAAAGAAGAATGAAATTATGACATTTGCTGGTCATTGCATGGAACTGGAAACTATTATGCTAAGTGAAATAAGCCAATCCCAAAAAACAAAGGCGAAATGTTCTCTCTGATATGAGGATGCTGACTCACAATAGGTGGGTAGAGAGGCTGGAGGAGTGAAGATTCACTGGATGGGACAGGTGGTATGGGGGTATGACAGAGAGAATGGGAATGGGAAAGACAATAGAATGAATCACACATAACTTTCCTAAGTTCATATATGAATACACAACCAGTGTAACTCCACATCATATACAACCACAAGAATGGGAAGTTATACTCCACGTATGTGTAACACATCAAAGTACATTCTACTGTCACGTATAACTAAAAAGAACAAATTAAAAAGTGGGCATTTTTAATTGTAGTTTTGTTGTTTTATAGACTGGGATAATACTGTAAAATGCAAAAGACACTCTTAAGCCTAGTAAGTGTTAAACAGATGTCTCCTATTTTCTGTTTGCAAAACTGTTTCCCCTTTCAAACTCTCTTCTTGAGGTCAGGAACCATTCATCTTTACAATGCTAGAACCTAACAATGCCTGAAGCACATAATAGCAAGCTCTCAGATATTTAAATCAGTAAATAAATGAACATGAAAAGATTATGTGGGTTCAGTGGTAAAGTGCTTGCCTAGCAAGTATAAGGCCTGGGTTCAATCTCCATCAAAGAAGAGGAAGAAGAGGAAGAGGAAAAGAAGGGGGAAAGGAAAAAGAGGAGGAGGAAGATACTAAAGGTGAATTTTTCTCTAATACCTAAAAAAACCTATTGAAGTTAGAATATCCTTGTTATTGAAATAATAATAACCAACCTAAGTGCCCTGCAATAGATGAATGGATAAAGAAAATGTAGGGGCTGGAGATGTGGCTCAAGCGGTAGCGAGCTCGCCTGGCATGCGTGCGGCCCGGGTTCGATCCTCAGCACCACATACAAACAAAAGATGTTGTGTCTGCCGAGAACTAAAAAAAAAAAATAAATATTAAAATCTCTCTCTCTCTCTAAAAAAATTAAAAAAAAAATGTCTGATTTCTGACCATGAACTTTCCTTTAAAAAAAAAAAAAAAGAAAATGTGGTACATGTATACAATGGAATATTACTAAGCCATAAAGAAGAATGAAATCATGGCATTTTAAGGCTTAAAACTACAATTACAATCCAAACTACTCACAATTCACCAAATAAATGGGAGCACTAATAACGTGTACAAGAGTTTATATTTATGAATGACTTCAGTTAGTATTTATTTATTTATTTATTTTGGTGCTGGGGATTGAACCCAGGAGCATTTTACTGCTGAGCTATATACCCAGTCCTTCTCATTTTTTATTTTGAGATATGTACTCACTAAGTTGCTGAGACTGTGGCTCAGCCTCCTAAATTGCTGGGACTACAGACATGCACCACCAAACCTGGTATGAAATTACAACTCTTTTTGTCTATAGTGATAATGTAAAAGCAACCAATTAACATACACTGCATAAAGTTTCACACTCGTCTCCATCACAGTAGTAAATAATATAGATTTACAAAGATAAGCAGGCTTTTGACTTCCCCGAATATAAAATATGAGAGAAAACTATAATACAAATAATTTTAATTGGCATTCTGTTCTCTGAATGTACAAGTAACATACCATATGGAAACAGCCAGGTTAGGTGGTTCATGCCTGTAATCCTACTGGTTTGGGAGGCTAAGGTAGAAGGATTCCAAGTTCAAAGTCAGCCTCAGCAATTTAGAGAGGCCCTAAGCAACTTAGTGAGACTCTGTCTCAAAAAAATAAATATAAAATGGGCTTAGGAATGTGGGTCAGTGGTTGAATACCCCTTTGTTCAATCCCTGAAACAAAAAAGAAAAAAGAGAAAGGAAAAAAAGAAGTACTGGCCATAATAACCAATTATGACTTTGTGGTAAAGGGGAACTTGAAAGTGAAAAATATAATAGGAGGGGCTGGGGTTGTGGCTCCATAGTACAGCGCTTGTCTAGCATGCGTGAGGCACTGGGTTAGATCCCCAGCACCACATAAAAATAAACAAACAAAATAAAGGTATTGTGTCCATCTACAACTAAAAAAAAAATAGGAAGAGAATAGAAGATTTGCTCAAGTTTTGTGAACAGATAGGAAACAAAAAATAATGTAATAGAAAACATATTAATCATAAATTCAATGGATTGAGCACTAAGCTCCAGCTCTGTCATTAATTACAAATATTAAAAATAAAAAGTGTAATTCACAGGCAAGGTGAATGTCTTTATTAGAAAACTAAGAGACTCTATCTACATAACCAATAATAATGTAGAAAACTGACCAATATCAGGAAAAAAATCAAAAGTAGAAAACCTTTCAAGAATCTGTGGGGCAGTATATACCTGTAATCCCAGCCACTCAGGATGCTGAGGCAGGAAAATAACAAACTTAAGCCTAGCCTTTGCAACTTAGTAAGACCCTGTCTCAAAATAAAAAATAAAAAGAGCCAGATGTGGTGTCCCATGCCTGTAATCCCAGTGATTCAAGAGGCTAAGGCTGGAAGAAGGCAAATTCAAGTTGGCCTCAACAACTTAACAAGATCCTGTCTCAATCCATATGTATAATATGAAATGAACTGCATTCTGCCAGCATGTATAACAAATTAGAATAAATAATTTAATAAAAAAAAGAACACTAGTATGAGCAACAATGAAAAAACAAAACAAAACAAAAGATCGTATTCTCAAGATAAAAGGAATGGGGATGTGGCTCAGTGGCAGAGTGCCCTGAGTTCAAACCCTAATACCACAGGGGGGGAAAAAATCACACAGAAAAGATGAACTCCTTCCTGGCCAATAGAAGTTTAGAAGGTATAATAGCTAACTTCCAAGATAGTTCCCAAAAATCTTCACCTCATGCCATTCAAACAATGAAATAAGACTGCCCTCTATGACCATCAGAATATGGTAGAAGTGGGCTGGGGTTGTGGCTCAGTGGTACAGTGCTTGCCTAGCATGTGTGAGGCCCTGGGTTCGATCCTCAGCACCATATATAAATAAAATAAAAATATTGTGTCCACTAAAAAACTAAATATATATATATATTTTAAAAATTGTAAAAAAGAATATGGTAGAGTCACAGTGTGCTACTAAGTCACAAACGGCATTACGATTTTTTTTAAGTTGTAGACAGACAAAATTTATTTATCTATCTATCTATCTATTTATGTGGTGCTGAGGATTGTACCCAGGACCTCACACGTGTGAGGTAAGTGCTCCATCACTGAGCCACAACCCTAGCCCAAGGCTTTACATTTTTGTTTTGGACAACATCTCTGTTTTTCAGCTTGGCCTGGAAGTCATGATCCTCCCCCTGCTTCAGGCTCCTAAGCTGCTGAAATCACAGACATGGACCATGCCCAGCATTACAATTTTTTGCCTTGATTTCTGAATTTCTTGCTCTGGGAGAAGCCAGTCACCAAACAATGAAGACACTAAAGCATTCCTAAGTGAAGAGGAGCCAAAGCCTTCCACAAAGAGCCAGCACCAATTTTCGAGGCATGAGTGAGCCAACTTGGAAGGAGATGCTTCAGTTCCAATCAAAACTACAGATCAATGTAAGGCCGCAAATGCAAGAGAGACCCTAAGGTAGAAAGAGTGAGCCAAGCGGCTCCCAAATCTCTAAACCACATAATATCCTTGCTCCCCACAAAAATATTAACTTGAATCTAATAATGAAGTAACAATTACATTCACAATATAAAATACTCTCTCAACTAGCAGGACTCTTCAAAAAAGTTAACACCAGGGAAAGCAGGGGCACAAGCCTATGATCCCAGCAACTTCCAAGGTTGAGACAGGAGGACCAAAGTTCAAAGCTAACCTCAGCAACTTAGTGAAGTCCTAAGCAACTTAGCAACATTCTGTCTCAAAATTAAAAAGGAAAAAAAAAAAAAAAAGGTTGGGGATATGGCTCAGTGATTAAGCCCCTCTGGGTTCAACTTCTGGTACCAAAAAAAAAAGAATACCTCATGACCCTGAGATATTGCAACATTACTATTAGAAAGGTTAAAATAAGAAAATACTGGCAATACCAAAAGCTGACAAAGAAGAGTATCCTCCTTTATTGCTGACTGGAATGCAAAATGGTAGAGTCATTCTGGAAAATACTTTGACTATTTTTTATAAAATGCAACACACTTACCCAGCAATCATGTTCCTGGATAAGTAGAAATTCTCAATCAGAGGCTATTTCTGAAGACTTTTTTTTTTTCGGGGGGGGGGGGGGGGGTTACACTTGGGAACAGGAAAGTACCACTAGCACCTAGAAGCCAGAAATGCTGTCATTCTACAATGCATAAGACAATCCCACTCAAAAATTATCCGATCTAAAAAAGCAAACAGGGGCTGGGGTTTGTGGCTCAGCGGTAGAACGCTTGCCTAGCACATGTGAGGCCCTGGTTCGATCCTCAGCACCACATTAAAAAAGAAGTAAATAAAATAAAGGTATTGTGTTCAACTACAACTAAAAAATAAATATTAAAAAAATAAAAATAAAAAAGCAAACAGTGCCAAGATTGAGAAATCTTGAATAGAGAAATAAAAACATATATCCAAATAAAATCTATACAGGAGTGTTTATAGAAGCTCTATTAATAATTAACAAAAATGCTAAATAATCAAATGTCCTTCAATAGGTGAATAAGCTGTGTAATACATCCATACATTGGAATTATACTCAGTAATAAAAAGAAACAAATTACTGATACCTGCAAAAATTTACATAAATCTCAAAGGCATCATGCCCAGTGAACAACCCGGTCTCAAAAGGTTATATGTGGCCAGGCACAGTAGTGCATGTCTGTAATCCCAGCACTCAAGAAGCTGAGCCAAGTTCAAAGCCAGGCTCAGCAACTTAGCAAGGCCCTAAACAACTTAGTGAGAACCTGTCTCAAAATAAAAAATAAAAAAGCACCCCTGGGGTCCAATCCCCAGTACCCAAAAAAAAGGTAAACCACTGTGACTGAAACAATGCAAATGTCAGTTTGACTCTAAATAAAACACAATATTAAAATAATCAACTACCTGCAATCTGTCAGTTACCAAGAATCTTGAAATAGGGTCAATTCTTAACACTTTTGTAACATTTATTTTGAGTACTTTTTATTAACACACTAAAAAAAAATGTGACAGATAGAATTGTAGAAAGAAGGTGCTAAACACTGCCAGAGGTAAAAACTAACCTTAATATCTTCCTGAAAGGCAGAAGAAAGAAAAATATGGAACGGTATAGACACACTTGACAAATTATCTCAGTAACATCGCATAAGCAACAAATATTTATACAGACTTATTTCAAAATATGTACCTATTAATAGCCAATTAAACAAGATATTATAAAATTTCCTTGGTTTGTTTTTAGAAAAAAAGTACAATATAATTTTATAAGGTCATATCTATTTGGACTTAAAAGAAACCTTAAATAATTTCATATAGGTCTAACTGTTCTTAAAGTAAGCCATCAAAAACACATTCCAGAAAACATACAAAACTAGTAAGAGCCAGGCATGGTGGTGCACACCTATAATCCCAGCAATTTGGGAGGCTGAGACAGAAGGAATGCAAGTTTGAGATCAGCCTTAGCAACTAAAGAAGGCAGCCCTAAGCAACTTAGTGAGACCCTGTCTCAAATAAAATAAAAAGGCTGAAGGTGTGTATGTGTGTGTGTGTGTGTGTGTTAAGAAAAATTTCTTGTTGAATCAGAAAGTACAAATTTCAAAGACCTAAAGTACACAGTGGTACTCAGACAACTAAAACCCAATAAAGTCAAACTCTTAAATAACCTTACTAAAATAAAGAACAACACATAGTAAGGAAATACTGAGTAGTTGCCCTCAGACAGGGCTACTCTGTCATATTCCCACATCGCTATCCAAGTGAAAGAGTCAGCTATCAAAAGACTCTGTTTTAAGAAATTTCTCTTCATTCACTAGCCAGTACCACAAGAATGGATTAACAGCTACAATTCAGTTCGAAGTAGAACCATGGAACTGTTACTGGTTCTTGATTGAAAACTACATCCTGATCCCTAGAGCCATAGCAGGAGAGATTAGATAGGAAGAATAATTTTTAGATTTCATTCTCCACTAATGATAAATAGCAAAGAAGCTACTGAAGGTATAGGCAAACAGAATCAGAGTTCTTCAATTTGTGTAGAAGGTAAGTACATATTTCCATAACTTTTTCCCAGTAAAAAAAAATAGGAATAAACTCAAACCCATTCATGATGAAGAAAGGCTGCTTTTCTATTTACTGGAGAAAGGTGTCTTAACACAACAGTGACATCTTGGCTATGAACATCACACAAAGATCTCCTGTCATTGAAAACTCCTTCAACATCTTCCAACCAAATGTATCAGCATGTATTCTAAAGCATATGCTAAAAAGACAATTATCTTATTCAAAGAGAAAAAACAGGAAGCTACAACTTTCAAGGTTCAATAGTATGAAAACAGGGATTAAGAAAAGGATCTACCAATATGATTCTGCAACCTGTACACTTAGAAAACTGAGGAAATTATACCCCATTTGATTCAAATGTATGATATATCAAGATCATTGTACGTGTAACTAATAAAAAAAAAAAAGAAAAGAAAAGGATCTAACTTTTAACATTCATTTGCTGGTTCAACTCTGTACTTTGTTTCCTCTCTATTCTCCCCAACAGCTTTCCAGCAAATTCCCTCCTCCCCCACAGGGCCAAGGACCAAACTCAGGGCCTTGTGTGTGCTAGGCAAGAGCTCTGCCACTGAGCTAAATACCCAATTCCGACCCCCTCCCCCCCAAAATATTTTAATATTAACTACTATTATAAGTTGTTTCTGGCTTTGACTACTTACTGCTGGAGTTTCTCAAAAAAAATGTAACTATTGTGCTACTATAAATATTGTTCCCTTCAAATAATGCTTGTCTCTGTAAGGAGTTCTCTGGAGATTAACAAACAGGACTCTGTCGGGGATCATTTTCTGGGCAGCTGCAGGTTATTTGTGTGATAAGGGAAGGAGGCGAGAGGGCATAATTGCAACTGTTGGACAAAATTGCTGAAGTTAGTTTCGGACAGAGAGGGTGAAACCGGGAGCAACAGTTAGGTGTGGGGAGGAGGAGGGGCAAAAAATAATAATAATAATACTTGTCTGCAATTATGCAACCTAATTATATATAAAATTGAATTTCCTGGCTCTCAAGAAATTCTTGTTTCTGACCATCTTTTTTTTTTTTTTTTTTTTTTGATACTGGGAATTGAACCCAGGGGTGCTTAACCACTGAGCCACATTCCCAGCCCTTTTTATATTTTATTTAGAGACAGGGTCTTGCTGAGTTATTTAGAGCCTCACTAAGTTGCTAAGGCTGGCTCTGAACTCCTGCCTCAGCATCCCAAACTGCTGGAATTACAGGCGTGTTCCACTGTGCCTGGCTCTGATCATCTTTTTTTTTTTTGATGGGGACGGGGTAGGTACTGGGGATTAACTCAGGGGCACTCAACCACTGAGCCACATCCCCAGCCCTGTTTTTGCTATTCAGATTGTATTTTATTTAGAGAAAGGGTATCACTGACTTGCTAAGCACCTTGCTTTTGCTGAGGCTGGCTTTGAACTCGAAATCCTCCTCCTCAACCTCTGGAGCTGCTGGGATTACAGGTGTGCGCCACCACGCCCAATTCTGACCTATAAATTCTCAAAATGTAAGACCCTGATATCACTATACCCCACCCTTCTTGTAAGCCCTTCTCAGATCATTTCTAAACATTATTTTAAGATTTATGAAGTAAGCCAGGTGTGATAGCCCACACCTGTAATCCTAGCAGCTGGGGAAACTGAGACAGGAAGATCACAAGCTTAAAGCCAGCCTCAGCTACTCAGAAAAGCCCTAAACATCTTAGTGAGACCCTGTTTCAAAATTAAAAAAAAAAAAATGGGGTGTATCTCAATGGTAAATTGCTGTTGGGTTAATTCCCAGGAGAGAGAGAAAGAGAGAGAGAGAGAGAGAGAGAGAGAGAGAGACAAAGATTTATGAAGTAAACTGAAAGTCAATACTGTGTGAGTTACTGAGTAATGTGCATAAACGCCTCACAAATAAAATCAATGTATTTTTCTTAGAAGAAGCCAAAAAGCATTGCTATTCAGATTATATTAAAAATCCAGAAGACACTCCCACCTATAACTCAAGTAGCTCTGAAGGCTGAGGCAAGAGGATTGCAAGTTCAAAGCCAGCCTTAGCAACTTAGTGAGGCCCTAAGAAATTTAGTAAGACCTTGTCTCAAAATAAAACATAAAAAGGGCTAGGGATGTGGGTCCATGGGTAACCACCCCTGGGTTCAATTCCTGGTACCAGAAAAAAGAAAAGAAAAAAAAAAAAAAGATTTTCACTTAAGTGTTCCAAACCATGAGTATCTCAATTACTTTAAATCTCAAAAGGAAAAGAATACAAATATTATTCCAAAGAAGGCTGGGCAAAGTGGTAAATAATCCCATAATCCTATAATCCCAGTTACTCTGGAGTCTGAGATAGGAGGATCAAAATTCAAGGACATCCTGGGCAACTTAGTGAGACCCTGTCTTAAAATAAAAAATAAAGGGTTGAGGGTATACAGCTTAGAAGTAGAGTACCCCTGGGTTCAGTCCCCAGTACCTCCCCTGCAAAATAAAATAAAATAAAAAGGACTGGGTGGATACTCCTCCCCAAGAAAAAGGGTGTGTGTGTGTGTGTGTGTGTGTTTCTATATATATTATTTCAAAGAAGGCAAAATGCCACACATATCTTATTTGTCCTCACAGGCAAACAAATGGAAATCCAAGAAAATTATGGACTGCCCAATTGGTGGCAGAACTTTCTTATATATGACACCAAAACTACCATAAATAAAACAGCCATATGGAGCTGTAATTCCATCTGCTCAGGAGGCTGAGACAGGAGAATTGCAAGTTCAAGGCCAGTTTAAATAACTTAGCGAGACACTGTCTCAAAATTTTTGAAAAGGGGCTGGGGATGTTGCTCAGTGGCAGAACAAACCTGAGGCCCCTGGGTTAAATCCCTAGCACAGAAAAAAAAAAAAAAAAAAAAGACATCACTAATAAAACAAAAAGATAGCAAAAGACTGGAAGATAACATTTCCAAAATATATCTGATAAGGCTTATCTGCAGAATTTGCAAAGAATTCTAACAACTCAATAAGATAAGTCCATTAAAAGAGATTACCCCAGATCAGCACAAGAAGATATGGCCCAAAACTGAGATCTCTAGCCTTGCTCAATGTTAATTTTATGATTTAAAACCATGGTTTTAGCCCCACCCCACCCCCACCCCCCGTGAGGTGGGGGGTGCTGCATGTGTAATCTCAGCAACTCAGGAGGCTGAGGCAGAAGGATTTTGAGTTTGAAGTCAGCCTCAGCAAATTAGAACTGCAATTTAGCAAGATCCTATCAGAAAATAGAAGATAAAAAGGGCTAAGCACATAGCTGTAATCCCAGTGGCTTAGGAGGCCCAGACAGAAGGGAGCTTGAACCCAGCCTCAGAATTTAGCAAGGCCCTAAACAACTTCATGAAATATAACAAAGGGCTGAGGATGTGGCTCAGTGGTTAAGCACCCCTGGATTCAATCCCCAGTACCAAATACAAAGAAAAGAAAACCATGGTTTCATAAAGAAACCAAAAAAGATAACAGAGAAAGAAACTAACAAAAAATATTTATGTTAGCTGGGATGCAGCCTAGAGGTAGAGCATTTGCTTAGCACACTCAAGACCCCGTGTTTGATCCCCAGTGCCACAAAAAAATAACTAATGAATTTAAGTAATTTTTTTAAAAAAAGTATGTCACTGCTATACTTGAACTTACTGAGTTTGATCTTTTTCAAAATAACTAAAATATATATTTAGGTTCATTCCTACTCCTTCACTTGGCCAAAATAAGAAATTCCAAGCCATCAATAAAATCAAGAAGTAAATCACTGAAGGCACAGTACTTGCCTAGCAAGTGCGAGTATCTAGCTTTATTCCCTACTATCACAGAAGAAAAATTCTGAAAGTAGTAAATAACTAAAACGATTAAAACAGATTTCCTTCCCATTAGGAATTACAAAAGAAAAAATTTTCTTTGAATACCTTGGGGCAACTTAAAATTTCTTAGGCAATCAGTAATAGCAAGTCCTCTAAGAATCAAATTTTTAAAATAAGATTCTGTATTTTCCTTCCCTAAAATCAACTTTAAATGACATAGGAACTTATTTGCCTACCAGCAGAATCCTTATTTAAATGTCTACTCCACAGGTAAATGGTTAAAGGGGAAGAATAGAGAAATTCAAAACCAGAGAGAAACATAATGAAGGTTCTGCTCCTGACCAACCTTCACCTTTTCAGAAAGCACTACTTTTAACTTTTTATCCTCAAACATTTACTAAGGAACTATATATTTGAAAGTAGTTCTAGCTGCTTTGTCAACAATGGGAAAGGATATTAAAAAAAAAAAAAGGACAACTAAAAGAGTTGTCTGGATAAGCAGTAGAATCAAAAGCAGAAAAGAGGTAGGCAGTAGGCTACACAACAGCAGACCAAAAATAATCCAAATTTTTAAACCTGCAAAGGCAACATGCAGCTATAATCCCATCAACTAGGAGGACTAGGCATGAGTATGTAGGGGCCAGCCTGGGCAATTTAATAAGACCCTGTCTCAAAATAAAAATAGCTGGGGACACAACTCAGTGGCTATCATACTTGAGGCACAAAGTTTAATCCCCAGTACTACAAAAACAATAAAAGGCCAACGAATACATGAAAAGATGTTCAATGCTACCACCATTAGAGAAATGCAAATCAAAACCGCAAGATGCCATTTCATATCCATTAGGATAGCTATTATCAAGGGGGTAAAAATGAAAATAACAAATACTGGCATGAATGTAGAAAAGTGGAACTGGTAGAAATGGGCTGCTGGTAGAAATATAAAATGATACTGCCTCTGGAGAAAACAGCATAGTGAGTCCTCAAAAAATTAAAAATTACTATATGATCCAGCACTTTGGGGTATATATACAAAAGAAATAAGCCAGGTACAATGTACTCACCTGGAATCCCAGCTACTACTGAGACAGAGGACTGAGTCAGAGTTCCAGGCCAGCCTAGGCAATTTAATGAGATTCTTCTCAAAATAAAATAAAAAGGGGGGCTGGGGATGTGGCTCAAGTGGTAACGGGCTCGCCTGGCATGCGCAGGGCACTGGATTCGATCCTCAGCACCACATAAAAATAAAATAAAGATGTTGTATCCACCAAAAACTGAAAAATAAATATTAAAAAATTCTCTTTCTCTCTCCTCTCTCTTTAAAAAAAATAAATAAATAAAAATAAAAATGGGTGGAAATGTAGTTGAGTAGCAGTGCACTTGCAGGTCATGGGGCCCTGGGAAAGAAAAAAAAAAAAAAAAGGACAACTAAAAGAGTTGTCCCAATGTTCATAGCAGCATTGTTCACAATAACAAAAAGGTAGGGCTAACCCAAATGTCCATCAACTGCTAGACAGATAAAGCAAAATAAGGCCCAACACAAAAGGACAAATATTGTATGATTCCATTTATATTTGGGGTACCTGGAAGAGTTGATTCACAGAAATCGAAAACAGAACAATGGTTTCCAAAGGCTTGAAGGAAAATGGGGGATTGTTCAATGGGTACAGAGTTTCAGCCAGATAATGAAAAAGTTCTGCAGAAGGCAGGTGATAAAGTTTGCACAGAGCAAATATACTTACAATCACTGAACTTAAAAGCTTAAAAATGGTGCAGGCATCCTGTCACATGTCTGTATTCCCACCTACTCAGGAGGCTAAGGCAGGAGAATTACAAGTTCAAGGCCAGCTTTGGGAACTAAGCAAGACCTTATCTTAAAATTTAAAGAACAGCAGGGTGCAATGGCCCATGCCCACAATTCCAGCAATTTGGGAGGCTGAGGCAGAAGAACTGAAAGTTCCAGGCCAATCTCAGTAAATTAGTGAGGCCTTCAGCAACTTAGTGAGCACCTATTTCAAAATAAAAAATGAAAAGGGCTGGGGATATACTCACTGGTAAAGGGCCCCTAGATTCATTCCCGGTACTAATAAATGAATACATAAATAATGAGATAAAACAGGGGCCGGGATGGAGCTCAGTGTTAAAGCACCCTGAGTTCAATACCCAGAACCACCAAAAAAAAAAAAAAAAAAAAAAAAAAATTTTTTTTTTTTTTTTTTAAATGAAAATGGTTACGGCTGGGGCTGCAGCTCAGTGGTAGATGGCAGAGCATATATTTAGCATGCACAAGGCTCTGGCTCTGATTCCCGGCAGCATAGGGGGCATAAAAGGTTAAAATAGTAAATTTTACATTTTGCATGTGTGTGTGTGTGTGTGTGTTTCAATACTGAGAATTGAACCCAGTGCTCTACTACTGAGCTGTATCCCCACTCCCCTTTTTTTTTTTAATTTTTGAGATAAGATCTCATTAAGTTGCTCATACTGGCATTGAAATTTCCAGCCTCCTGCCTCAGCCTACCTAGTAACTAGAATTTCAGGCATGTGCCATCATATCAGGCTGTTACATATATTTTAACCATGAAAAAAATACGAATTAGGCCAGATATCTTCATAATTTTCTGTCCCTTAGAAATAAAAACATCAGGGCTGGGGATGTGGCTCAAGCGGTAGCGCGCTCGCCTGGCATGCGTGCGGCCAGGGTTCGATCCTCAGCACCACATACCAACAAAGATGTTGTGTCTGCCGAAAATTAAAAAATAAATAAATATATTAAAAAAAAAAAAAAAGAAATAAAAACATCAATTTATATAGTAAAATCAACCAACTGAGCAGAACATATTCACTCCACATCTGTTCCCTCCCTAAATTTCAGCAAAATGAAATAAAGGAATAAAAAAATAGAGAAAGGAAGGCTGAGGTTGTGGTTCAGCAGTAGAGAGCTCACTTGGCATGTGTGAGGTGCTGGGTTTGATCCTCAGCACCACATAAAAATAAATAAATAAAATGAAGGTATGGTGTTCAACTACAACTAAAAAATAAATATTAAAAAAAAAATAGGGAAAGAGGCTGGGGATATAGCTCAGTTGTTAGAGTGCTTGCCTTGCATGCACAAGGCCCTGGGTTCAAGACATTAGATAAATGTCAGCAATAGCAATATTGTGGACAATTAAAAGCAGCAGAGCAAGGTTCTGCATATTTCAATATATACAGGATAGAACTGGGGATCTGGATCAGTGGTGGAGTGCTTGTCTAGCATGCATGAAGCCCTAGCTTCAATCCCCAGCACTGGGGGGGAAAAAAAAAAAGGCAACATAATATAGCTTTTTTCTTCTAAAAAATTCAAGAACAGAATAAAAATAATCTAGTATTTCCCTTTGACTACTGACTTTCTACAAAATCAAACACAGCTAATTTTTCTCCCATGCTTCTTTCCTTCCCATTTCCAAAGCAGAGCTATAATTAAATGAACCACCTAAAACTCCTTTTCATTTTCAGAACAAATGAACTCCAAAAACTAGGTTAGCACACACACACACACACGCACACACAGCTTTCTTCATCAAATGAAACTAAGATGTAGTTCATTTGACCCTACTGTTGCATCCCTATGACAGCAGCAACTTTGTATAGTTTTTAGAAACTCAGTTGTTTTTTGTCTGTTTTCCAGTATTGGGAACAGAATCCAGGGTCACTTTACCACTGAGCTACATCCCCAGCCCTTATTTATTTTGAGACAAGTTTTCACTAAATAGCCAAGGCTGGCCTCAAATTTACAATCCTCCTGCCTCACCCTCCCAGATAGCTGGGATTATAAGTATGTGTTATCACACCCAGTTAACATTTTGCATTTTAATCAAGTATAAAGAATAATTTCCCTGTATACATCAAGAAAAATTTCATGAGAAAGTATAAACAGAACAAAAAAACCTGGTGAAAATCAAATCCTAAAAATTACTCTCAGACTATACAGAATAAACATATTCTAACTTCATTTATCAGTTATTCTGAATCATAAATTATTGTGTCAAATTTCTATATAGTTTCCAACAGTGAACCATTTGTTTCCAAATCTTAGTAAATACAAAAATTCCATGTACAAACTAAAGCCTAATGAAATTTATCAGAAAGTAACTGAGATCACTAAAACCCCAAGCTAGAAATGTGATAAGTAGTCAGGCATGGTAGCACATACCTGTAATCCCAGCTACTTGAAGCCTGAGGCAGGAGGATCACAAATTTGAGATCTGCCTGGGCAAGTAACTTAGTGAGTCCCCATTTCAAAATAAAAAGAGCTGGGGATGTAGATCAATGGTGAGCACCCTAAGTGTGATCCCCAGTCCTGGGGAGGAAGGAAAGAGGGATGGAAAGAAAGAGGAAGGGAAGGAAGCGGAGGGGAGGGAAGGGAGAAAGGAAGGTGATAAGCAGATGAAGTTGAACTACTTTAGTTTTTCTTTTTCTTTCTTTTCTACTTGTATAAGATGGGAAATCATAATATATATGAGATCCATCATTAAGAAGGGTGCTGGAGGGCTGGGGATGTGGCTCAAGCGGTAGCACGCTCGCCTGGCATGCGTGCGGCCCGGGTTCGATCCTCAGCACCACATACAAACAAAGATGTTGTGTTCCCCGAAAACTAAAAAATAAATATTAAAAAAAAAAAAAAAGAAGGGTGCTGGAACTAAGAGGGATGATGCAGGATCCAAAATATGGGGACTGGGCATATGGTTTAGTGACAGAATGACAAGTTTTTACTAGCACATGTAAGGCTATGGGTTTAATCCCTAGCGCTGAGGAAAAACAAATTTTAAAAAGATCCAAAACATGAAAAGAGGGATAGCCCTTACAAAGTATTGTCTTTACACATCCTAGTTTTTACAGGAGTGAGTAGGGGGAAAATTTCAAAACTGGCCCTCTTTATCTATGGCAATTGTTGGCCTCCTACATGAGCTTTTGTTCCTTTCTTTTCATTCCCACTGCTACCTCTACAGCCAGATTGCCCCAGCCTCTAGACCTCCCCAGCCCTATACTACAGACCTCAATCTTGCCAAATAAATCTTCATAAAATAACATTTTATCCTCTCAGTCAATAGGTCTCAAGTTCATCCCAAAATAAGACTGTCTTTAAGGGCTGGGGATGTAGCTCAGTGGCAGAATGCTTGCCTGGCATGTGTGAGGCCCTGAGTTCATTCCTGGTACCACAAAAATAAAAACAACAGCAACAACAACAAAAATTCTTAGCTTTTCTAAGCTTTCTCCTATTACCAGGACCACACAAATCCTCTTACTCTCCTACCTCAAGTCCATTCCTGCCTCTGCACAACTGCACATTCTAAATCCAAATCATAAATAAGTTCCTTTCTCTATGCCTTAACAATTATTCTATTTAGGCCTCATTCAGCACTCGACTGCTTTGAGGTATTGCTTGAACTATTTTAAATCTTTATGTGGGTAAGGACTTTCTTCCCAGAGGGCAGAGAACATGGGTTATGCTACCGAAAGTCAAGTCCCAGATCAGAGGTTAAAAAGTGGTAACCCACAAGACAAATTCTGCCCACAGTAGTGATTTGTTTGGCCCACAGTGTTTATACTATGAATTCATAAGTTGCCAACATTTGAAAATGAAGATTTCTTATAAACTCAGAATACCCAGATTCTCTTTAGAAAAAAAAATTAAGATAAATGTAAGATATGAAAAGCTCATGCTGGAAAACTGAAAACCAAATAAAAGTAAAAACTGGTAAGTTAAGATGTTCAGGCTACATTCATTCCACACATCCCCCCCAGGATAAGAGTGATTCAAGTGAATTATGCATTTTAAAACAGGGAATTTTGGCTGGGTATATAGCTCAGTTGGTAAAGTGCTTGCCTTGCATGCACAAGGCCCTGTGTTCAATCTCCAGAACCAAAAAAAAAAAAAACAGGGAATTTTGCCGGGCGTGCGCAGTGACTGGCACAGGCCTGTAATCCCAGCAGCTCAGGAGGCTGAGAAAGGAGAATCACCAGTTCAAGGCCAGCCTCAGCAAAAGTGAGGCACTAAGCAACTCGGTGAGACCCTGTCTGTAAATAAAAATACAAAAACAGGGCTAGGGATGTAGCTCAGTGGTTGAGTGCCCCTGAGTTCAATCCCCTGTAACCAACCCCAATAAAAAAACAGGGAATTTTGTTAATTTTATATCAATTTCCTTATTTAACCTTTTGAAAACTTTCTATTTTTTATGACAAATATAGTGTAGATATATACCTAAAACCTTAAATAATTTTTAATTTACTTTTTTTTTTAAAGAAAGAGTGAGAGAGACAGAGAGAGAGAGAGAATTTGTTTAATATTTATTTTTTTAGTTTTCGGCGGACACAACATCTTTGTTTGTATGTGGTGCTGAGGATCGAACCTGGGCCGCATGCATGCCAGGCAAGCGTGCTACCGCTTGAGCCACATCCCCAGCCCCTTTAATTTACTTTTAATTGATAAAAAGAATATGTCACGTACAATATGTTTTGAAATACGTACATTGTAGTAAACTGAGCTAAACAACATATATAACCTCATATACTTATTTTTTGTGGTAAGAATAAATTTTGCTTCAATTAAAACAAAAAAATAGTAAGCCAGCTGGGCACATACATTTTCAGCTACTTAGGAGGCTGAGGCAGGATAACTATAAATTTGAAGCCAGCCTGGACAACTTGGCAAGGCTGTCTTAGAATAAAAAATGGATAGGGTTGGGGTTTAACTCAGTGATAGTGCATCCTGCATTCAATCCCTAGTACTATAAAATTAATTAATTAAATTTTAAAAAACAGTGTGCCAGGGCTGGGATTGTGGCTCAGTGGTAAAGTGCTTGCCTAGCCCACTGGGTTTGATCCTCAGCACCACATAAAATTAAATAAAAAATAAAGGTGGGCTGGGGATGTGGCTCAAGCAGTAGCGCGCTCGCCTGCCATGCGTGCGGCCTGGGTTCGATCCTCAGCACCACATACAAATAAAGATGTTGTGTCTGCCGAAAATTAAAAAAAATAAATATTTAAAAAAAAATAAATAAATAAAGGTATTTTCATCCATCTCCAACTAAAAAATATTTTTTTAAAAAGTGTGTCACATTTGCTTTAACAGCTAACCCTTTGAAAGAACATGAATTTTCTAGCTTAAAGTACCAATCTGATATGTCATCACTGACTTAATTATTCCTCTTGCTCTTGTCAACATTGGAATCTATCATATTCACCCTAAATAATCTTACTGAATGAATACATAATAATTTAAGAAAAGAAGGTTGGTGGTAATAACCAACAACAATTAACAACTTGCATTTCATGTTTTCTGAGAGCCAAGCCTTGTTCAAACAGAAACCCATGATCTCTATGGATATATATGCCTTAACTATTCCCAATTTACAGATGAGGAAACTAAGGCACAAACAAGCAGTTTGAGCAATGCCACACTGCCAATTCATGGTAGAATCAAAGTTCAAAACCTATCTAATTCTGCTGGGCCTGGTGGCACATGCCTATAATCCAGCAGCTCCAGAGGATGAGACAGGAGGATCTCAAGTTCAAAACTAGCCTTAGCAACTTAGCAAGGCCTTAAGCAACTGAGTGAGACCCTATCTCTAAATAAAATATAAAAAGGACTAGGGATGTAGTTCAGTGGTTAAGCACCCCTAAATTCACTCCCCAGTACTTCCCCCCCAAAAAAAAATCAAATTCTAATATACAACATTAACCTCCACATTGATTCTTTAGCATCCTTTCCTCTGTGATCAAAAATCAAGACTAACCAGGTACTATGGCACACACTTATAATCCCAGCATTTCAGCAGGGTGAGAAAGGAAAATCACAAGTTCAAGACCAGCTTCAGCAACTTAGGCAGCCTCTGCCTCAAATTTAAAAAAAAAATTTTTTTAAAGGATAGGAGTGATGCAACTCAGTAGTAGAGCAGTCCTGGGTACAATCCCAAGTACCTCATGCATACAAACAAAGAACCAAAAGACTAAGCAAAGCATGATGGCGCTTGACTATAATTCCAGCTACTCATAGGGCTAAAGCAAGAAGACCACAAGTTCAAGACCAGCCTGGGCAATTTAACAAAACCCTGACTCAAAAAAAAAAAAAAAAAAAAAAGACCAAGCGTGGTGGCACACATCTGTAATCCCAGAGGCTTAGGAGGCTGAGACAGGAGGATCGCAAGTTCAAAGCCAGCCTCAGCAAAAGTGAGGTGCTAAGCAACTCAGTGAGACCTTGTCTCTAACTAAAATACAAAATAGGGCTGGGGATGTGACTCAACAGTTGAGTGCCTCTGAGTTCAATCCCTAGTACCAAAAGCAGGGGAAAAAAAAATTAAGATAAACATGGCTTCTCATTTATGAAGCACTGGATATTAGAAAATCTTATAATATTTCTGAAACTAATCCTATATTGTGTTGTCAACAAAGCCCAGAAAAAAAGTCAATCTGCATATGAGGCACTAAGTATAATCAGAGTAAGCCAGAAAGAACCTGAGAGATCATATTCAAAACATCCAACAGACAAGTGAGGAAATGAATCCTAGAGAGACTTAAGTGAACTGCCCATGATCACAGAATTTAAGAAATGAAAATTACCATGACTAGACCCCACATATCTTTCCAAAAAAGAACTGCTTCGTGAACTTGGGATAAAATTGATACTTTAAGAAATATTTTAAAGATATTTGATATAGAAAATGATCTTTCCCAGCACATTACTTTTGTAAGGTACTAGATCATTAAAGAAATGAAAGTTAGTCAGGCATGGTGTCACAGGACAGTAATCCCAGTGACTCAAGAGGCTGAAACAGGAGGATCACAAGTTCAAGGCCAGCCTTAGCAATTCAGCAAGGCCCTAAACAACTTACCGATACTCTGTTTCAAAATAAAAAATAATAAGTGCTGGGGATGTAATTCAGTGGTAAAATGCCTCTGGGTTCAATCCCCAGTACCAAAAAGAAATGAAAGTTATGAAAGCTACCTTGTTTCTTTGCTGCAGAGAACACCATTCCTTTTCCTCTTTTCTGTCCTCCATATTTTCATTTTCATGTCTTTTCACCTGTCATCTTTTAAGACTTCTTCCTTTTACCATCTTATTTAACTGCTTTCCTTCTTACCCACTTCCTTTCTAGTATCACTCACAAATCACCCCACCATCTCCTTCCTTTCTCTTCATAATTATCAAAAGAAACAGATTAAGCATACATTTAATAATAGCAAATGGGATACCATGATAAGCATATGACATCCCTAGTCTGTCTCAAGCATTTGTAGGATAGTTAGTTAATAAAAATATAAAACAAAGGGTCACACAGGTGAATTGATAACAAACATTAGTGCTTACAGTGGAGACAAGAACAGAGGTATGAATGGGTACGTCAAGCAAGGCGATGAAGACAATGTCTACTAAAAGTCTCAAGATTAGGGTTCAGCAAATGAGGGACTACTCTCTTCCTTGCCAATGTTTAAAGCAGAAATATAACATGACTTCTCACGTATAACCACTGGATATTAGAGAGTCTTATATTTTTAAGTTTCTTTTTTACCCCCAGCTTATTGGAGACATAACTAACAAATAAAAACTATATATATAAAGAAATGAAAGTTAGTCAGGCATGGTGTCACAGGACAGTAATCCCAGTGACTCAAGAGGCTGAAACAGGAGGATATATACATAGAGAGAGATATAGATATAGATATAGATAGGTAGATAGAGATAGATAGATAGAGATAGATAGATATATAGAATATATGTTTTTATGTGTATATTTATATATCAAGGTGTATATGTATACCTTGTTTTGATATCTGTATACAACATGTAAAGTGATACAATCAAGCTAATTACTACACCCATCCCTACAGTTATCTTTTTTGTGTGTATGGTAAGAATGCTTAAAATCTATTCTTTTATATCTCATAATGTGTATTTGAAATTATACATTATTATCCACTCTTGTTACCATTCTGTATATTAGGTCTCCCAAATTTATTCAATTTATAAGTCTGTACCTTTTAACCCAGCATCTTCCCATTTTCCCCATTCCCCCACCTAATTACTGCTAACAACTCTTCTACTATTTTTATAAATTTGACTTTTCTTGATTCCATATATAAGTGAGATCATATATTTGCTTTTCTGTGGCTTATTTTACTTAGCATAATGTCTTTTAGGTTTACCCATGTTGTCCCAAATGGCCAGATTTCCTTCTTTTTTAGGGCTAGGTAATATTCCATCACTTACATACCACAATTTCTGTAGTCCCTTCATTGTCAACAGACACAATAGCCATTATCTTGGCTATTGTGAATAATGCTGCAACAAACCTAGGAACTCAGGTATTTCTCTTAGGTAGTGATTTTATTTCCTTTGGAAATGATTGAATCATATAGTATTTTGCCTTTCTCTCCCTATTAAGCTTTTTTACCTAACAATTCACCTACCTACTCTATTTACTCCTATTCTTTCACTGTTTGGCTTTATGGTCTACTTCCCCCGCCCCCCCCCCGCCTTAATCAGTAGTCTTCCTCTTCTCTCTCTTCACATTTTTAATATGAAATCTCTCTTGTCCTCATGCTTTCCTTACAATAATATTGCCAACACTTCTTCCACCTCATGGATCTAGACAATATCTAAATAATATCTTTTTTTTGTTTGTTTTTTGGGGTTTTTTGGGGGGCAGTACTAGGGATTGAACTCTGAGACACTCTAACACTGAGCTACATCCCCAGCCCTTTATATTTTATTTTGAGACAGGGTCTCACAATATTGCTGAGGCTAACCTCAAACTTGCAATCCTCCTGTCTCAGGGAAAGTTTCTGGGATTACAGGCATGTGCCACTGCACCCAGCAATATTGTCTTAAATTGTAGATTCATAGTCTTTTCTGAAGATTTAATATGCTTTATTTGACCCTCACAACCATGCCAAGATGGAAGGTAAGAAGCAATACATCTGTGTTAAAGATAATAAATTGAGGCTGAACAAGACTAAATAAATTGCCAAGTCACACAGCTTGTCAGTGACAAAATCAAATGAGAATCCAGATCTTTTCTTTCAACTGTTTCTACTATACCATGTTGACTTCTTTTTAATTCCTCCACTTCTTCACCACACATATGCCCGTGTCTGGACAAGTTTACAGAGATAAATATTTATAAAACAGCACTAGTGGAAAAAGTGTGTATATATATATAAGGGAGTTATAAAAACAGAAAAGTCAGAGGACCCAAATTAAGAGACGATGTGGTTCACAGGCTTATCCTTGCAAAGGATTTGGGTTACAGATCCAAGTGCAAACTGCCTATTTGTTTCTTCAACCAATTGATGCAGCCAGCATCAATACTGCTCTGTCCCCACATCTCCCACAGCAGTTATATGACCAGGGCTTGCCCTCTGTACCATCCTGTCCCCAAATATCACTCACAGGAATGTCACTGTACCTGAATTTCTCACTGTTCGAGTCACTTCTTTGGGTTAAGGCGTTGTCTCCAGAAGGCCACTGTGAAATGCATGTTACCTGAGAGGGGAAGGAGGGTCCATTAACAAGTTACTCCCATAAATACATCAGATTTGTGATGACCATGTGAATCTCACAGAACAAGGTTCTCCCCACCACCACCACCACCACCACCACACAGGTCTTAAAAAAAAGGGAAAATTTTTGATGGAGCAGGAAGGATAAAAGGGCAAGTTAGGGGAAAATGAATCACACACAGTATGGGGTGATACCCATCTGGGTATAATGGACATGTGCAGCAAAATGAGGATGGCCATATAAACACACATTCTGTCTATAAGGGTCATTGCCTATAAGGACATTTTTTGCAATCTGGAGGCTCCTAGGGACAGGAAAATAAAAAGCACTCCAAGGATCCGGGTATAATCAGTTCTGAAAAGAAGCAAAAAAGCTGAGCTGGCAGCAGTTTTCCAAGGACAGTGCACTGCTAGAATGAAGGAGGAAAGGGACAAGAACAGTTTCTAGTTAACTGCTTCTAGTTATGAGGATAGTTTCCAACTGAACATTTTTAGCTGAGGGCCAACTTCCCAACCAGAGAAGGCTAGAATTCAATTCTGCAAATCCCCTTGCTGATTTATATTGACTCAAAGCCAGTATCACAGCCACAAAAATCAACATGCCTTTTATGAATGCTTATTATGAGCCCAGAATTTGACTAAACAACACAAATACAGGGGGGGAAAACATAATAACTTTGAATACCTTTCCTTAATTCATTTAAAGGAAACTAATCCCCAAAACCCAAAACTGAGAGGAAAGGGGAACAAGAAGGGAAGTAGAGAAGGGAGGGAGATATTTCCTATCAGGACTAACACAGATTTCTTAAGCCAGAATGAATATAACAAAACTCATATCTGGGCCAAAGTTCCTCATTGAATGAATTCTTGCCTAAACAGTTAAGAGGTGTAAGCTAGAAATATCTTTTTTTATTGGTATAATTCCAGAATTTCTTTAATAGCACAATTCACCTTGATAAACTGAAGAATACCAAACCAAGAGTTGCAAAACCTGGTTCTAGTTCTAGTTCTGACTCTTAACTTTCTTAGGCAAAATGTGTAATTTTTAAAAAATAAACAGATAATTAAGAGGTTGCCACCAGTCCAAGAATAGAATATAGCTAACATTATAAATCACCTATTAGGCAATTGTCCACTGGTAGCATCACTAATCAATCAACACTTCCCCACAGAACTCACACAACCAGAATCCCTAACACAGTGTTGCTGGAAGCTATTTCCAGTTAGCCTATAAACCAAAATACATTTGCTACTATGGAGTAGATAATCTCTTCCAACTGTAAAACTCAAATACAAAGTTTCTGTGAGCCAGAAGAAAACACTTCTAACAAGACTAAATCAATAGTGTCGATAGTCACAAATTTCAGTTCAAACTCCAAATCTGTTCCAAATGACACCTAATTTGGTTCTAATTTCTCAAAGATGCGTATAAACAATTCACTCTGATATTATTAACATATATAACCTGTCAATATTATTCAGACATGCTAATGGGTTTTTTTGAAAGAAAAAAAAAAGGAGCTCTTTACTCAGAAAAAAAATTATGTGTGTGTGTGTGTGTGTGTGTGTATCCAAAAATCTGGCAACACAATTGCACTGGTAGAAAAATAAATCCAACTTCAATCGTATGGTTAAAAATAATAATAATAATAATAATAAAATATAAAAGAAAAAAAAAGAAAAAGAAATCCAACTTCTTGATCATTCCTACCTCCAAAGTCAAGCTTTACCACTTCTCAAGACCTAGACTTCTACAACAGTCATTCTTCTATCCTTTCTCTTGTCACCAGAGCCATCTTTCTAAATACACATGTATTCACATCTCTTTCCTGTCTAAAAATCTGTTATTTCTAAAAACATGAAATTCAAATTTAGAATTATACTTAGAACAGTTCATATAGTTGCCTCCTTTTTTTTTTTTTTTTTCTGTTCTCAAGTCCCAAAAATGCTCTCTTTCCCCATTCCAATCCCGGTTTTCCCCACCCCAACCCTTTTTCTCCCACAATCCCCTGAATATGAACATAACATTAAAGCATTAAGGTATTTCCTCTGCCTGCTCTGTCCTTTTTCCCCACCTCTACCACACTCCATTTATCATCTAAGATGGAACTTCTACTCCACAGGCAAGCTTTGCCTCCTCCTCTGGCCAAACCCCAGAAAGAACGAGAAACTTTCTTTTCTGTCTCAAAGATTTTTGAGCTGTTCTTGGTATGTCTACAGTTTAGTAGTTCCCAAAATTACCTGAGGCATGTTTTTAAAATAAATTGGGAGGAGTCAACCCAAACCTACCAATCATATCAGAAATGAGATCCTGGGACTTCTACTTTTAAAAAGCTCCAATTATTCTAGTGGTCAAATCTAGGGATCACAAGCTTATCTCTCTCCCAGTAAGTACAAAAATGTGTGTTTTTTCCAAACAAATAAAGAAATTACTTTTAACAAAATAAAATGAAGAAGTATTCTGCACTTGTTTCTTATTTCATATTACATCCCTGTGATTTGTACGCTGAAGATGAATGAATTCCTTTTGGACATACATTCACTATTCAAAAGAGAATTTCCACCTTCATTTCTAAATCTGAAAAATGAAATAACTGCACCTGGAGTAAACTGTGGACTACACAGCATTGGCTCTCGCCAGATTTCCCATGAGAACTTTATTTCCAATGAGAACCAAGTTCTTTGCCAATTTTGAGAGTGAAAATACACTGCCTTTACATACTCAGGATCTAATTATATAGAAATAGATATAGGAAATCCCACTTAAGTGCAATGATAGATGGCTGGCTTGTGTTCCCTAATTTTCAAAGAAAAATCCCACTCCCCCCCACCCCCGACTTCAAAATAAGTTTACTACAGCCATTGAAGAGTGGCAGAAAATGTAACAAGATTTGGATACGAAAGTAGCGAAGAAAACAAGCTGATTTACAGGGCAATAGTGAAGCTCCGGTACTTCGCAAGTTCACCTGATATGTCGCTAACTTTAGGCCCACGCTCTATCTAGGGTGCACAGACTGACCCTTGTGTTTCTGTTTAAGTCGCGGCCTGGAACTAAGTCTGAAAAGTTTAATTCCCTACTTAAAAGTCATATCCTCATCATGTTTCGACACTCCGAATGGTTCACGGCTACTTTTTTCTTTGCTCTGCCAAAGAAAAGGGCACTCTCAAGAAGAAGGACAGTGACAGCTCCACGTCTGCAAAAGTCGGCGCCGTGGCGGCGGGCGCCAGGGAGGGCGCCCAGGCCGGGACCACCGCGCTAGGGGACAATGGAGACAAGAGGGGAGTGGAAGAGAGAACGGGAGGCAGCCGCCGTGTCGGGCTCTCCCAGCGAGAGGGGGCTTGGAAAACTCTCGGGAAAGCCAGCCAGGTGGCAGGTGGGCCCGGCCGCCGCCCCTCAGAGAGCCACGTCGCCCGGGCGGGCCGCTGCAGCCGGGCCCCACGCGTAGGCCAGACTGCTGGAGAGTGGCCCCCGGGCGCGGCAGAGGGGCGCGGGGCCGGACCCTGCCCACGTCCGACACAGCCCGGCCCTCTCACAACTTGCAGCCGGCCAGGCAAAGGGCTCCGGGCATCTCGACCAGGCACTGGCCTCTCGGGGAGTCGGGTTGGCCCCTCCACCCCTGCCCAGCCTGGGCCACCAGCCCAAGCTCCCCGCGCCCCCCACGGGCACCGGCTCTAAGAGAGGAAGGAGCAGCCACCGCTTGGGCGCCCCGGCTTGAACGCCGCATTCATCTCCCCTTCCTTCCCCCAGGCACTCACATCCAGGCTCCCTCCGGTCCCCAGAACGGCTCCCAGCCCGCCCGCGGGTGTTTACCGGGACTTGGGGCGGCGGCGAATCTTCAGTCCCTTCGACTAAGATGGCAGCCGGTCCCGAGCCCCGACCACAGCGACTAGACCAAGTTAGCCGCCAGTGCGCAGGCGCCTTCCCTCGGAATCGGTCCGGACTACAAGCCCCAGCAGGCCTTGCGCGACAGATCACTAAGTTTTCCCACCTCCAGGTGAGAGAGACCTTGAGCTGTTCACCGCAACTTCAGAATTTTTTTTTTTTTAACATCTGTCTTACCAGAACCTTTAAAGACTATAGCTGTGATATCCAAACTCTAGTGTGCATCAGAATCACCTGAAGGGCATTTTAAAAGTTAGATTGCTGGGCCCCACCCCCAATTTCTGATTTGGAATGGGATTTCATAATTTGCATTTGTAACAATTGTCTGATGATGCTTCTGACAGCTGGGATCACAATTTGAGATCACATTGGACTATAGTTCTTAGGAATGTACACTTCGGAGACACATATGATTGGGTTAAAATCCTCCTTTCTCCGCCCTTTTATCAGGGTGTTCTTAGGGATGATGACAATTTATTGGTGCCAACATGGCAGGTATTAAAGAACGGAAAAGCGAGCAACCTCCCGTAATCCTCGCAACAGACCTGTGAGAGAAGTACACTGTTATTACCCCCATTTTACAGGTCCATAAACCAAATCGCATCCTGGATAGGAACACAGGCAGAGGCTTCCAGAGTCGCTCTTCTTAACCTCCTTCGTGGATTCTGAGAATAGAACTGTACAAGTACAACTCAGAGGCTCGACTAAGTGTTCAGAAATTAGTGACCTTTGCTATTATTGTTTATTCTGTTTCCTCCTAAGTAAGTAATGTTTTACCATCTGTGATGTCATTTACAATTTTCAAGTACTTTTGAAACTGTCTTGTCAATGTTTCTTTCCTACATTATGTCTTAGGAGAACTTTTTAAAATCATATATTCCTGGTCCCTTACCCCATTCAGATTCTATAGGGCAGTAGTTTTCAAACTTTACTACTCATCGGGATCACCCAGAACGTTTTTTAAAACCATAGATTGCTGGTCCCCATCACCAGAGTTTCTGATTCACTAGTCTGAGCAGACCCTGAGAACTTGCTTTTCTTCCCCCTGCTGTTCTGGATTGAACATTGAACTGAGCTATAAACCCCAACCCAAGAATTTGCATTTTTTAACCAAGGTCCACATTAGCAGAATCACTGCACTAAGGCATGTTTCTCAACACTCTCCCCAAGAAGCATTTTTAGACATATTTTCCTCCTAATCATCCTCTCCCTGAAATTTTAATCTTATAGCATAGTACATATATATTTATGTGCTTTAGACATAAAAGAGTAAAATAAATAATTCTTATATACCCACAACCAATATTTGTCCTGTTAAGAATTATGCCATAAGAAAGCCAGACTTGGTGGCATATGCCTGTAACCTCAGCAACTCCTCGGAAAACTGAAGCATGAGGATTGCAATTTCCAGACCAGCCTGAGCAATTTAGTGAGACCCTGTCTCAAAATAAAAAATAAAAATAAAAAAAGACTAGAAATGTATTTCAGTAGCAAAGAGCCAGCTGGGGTTGTGGATCAGTAGTAGAGCACTTGCCTAGCAGGTGTATGAGGCACTGGATTTGATCCTCAGCACCACATAAAAATAAATAAAATAGAATAAATTTCTATCAACAACTAAAAATAAAGAAATGCTCTATGGGTTGGGGATGTGACTCAGTGGTGGAGCACTTGACTATGCATGAGAACTTTGGTTTACTAGAACCAGTAAAAAAAAAAATTATGCTGTTGGGCTGGGGTTATGGCTCAGTGCTTGGGCACTTGCCTCACACGTGTGAGGCACTGGGTTCAATCCTCAGCGCCTCATAAAAATAAATAAATAAATAAAGATATTGTGTCCATCGACAACTAAAAAAATTTTTTTTTAAAAATTATGCTGTAAGGGAATCTGGATTTTCTTCAGTGATTCTTGTCACCAGGCAATTTTGGGAAACGTAGCAATCCTTTCAGGTATGAAATATCTGTATGACTATTAGAGAAGAAAACTGTCTAAATGAAATGGACTGGTCCGAGAACCAGTCAAAGAACTAGGAACCAAAGATCCAACTAACTCCTTGTTGTCTATAATTTTAAAAAATTGTATGTTACCACAAAATGACCGAGGCGGACACAAACTTCACAGGTCAGCACAGCCTTTATTCGGCATCTGATGGACCCACTTTCCTGATGGAAAATGAGCCACTGGCCAAAGGAGGAATCTGTGCTTATATATGTTACACTGAAAGGTGACCTAATTATTGACAGAGCTTGGCAGTTTGGACATTCAGGAAATAATTTGTAAGAATTTGAAATTTGTTCTTAATGGGCAATGTTTTTACTTGGGGAAGAATGGAGGGTCTGGGGTCAGTGTTCAGTGCTTATCTCTTCAAGGTCCCATTGTATCATCACTGGGAAAGGATTTATTTGGGGAAGGATCAATGCTTTAGCTTCCTCCCAGAAACAGCTATTTTAAACTTGATGGATATCTCCTTCCCAGAGATTGTCTTGTCACTGGATGATGTTTGTTCCCTTCCCAGGGATTGTCCTGTCACTGGGAAAGAATGTATTGGCAAAAGATCAATGTTACCAATGTGTTGCCTTCTTCCTCACTCCCTCTTCCTAGGCCACACTATTTTGGGGGTTTTGATCTTCCATATCTTTTACTGTATAACATTTGGACAGTGATTATCCTTTGAAGGGAGGTAGTACCAGGAAGGAGACACAAAAGGGCTTGTTCTCTGCCCTGATCTGGGTGACCAGGCATGCTCATTTTGTGAAAATTCATCAAGATGTATATTTATTTGTGCATTTTTTCTCTATTTACATTATATATCAATAAAAGTTTACAAAAGACAAATATATGGTTTAAATATATATTAATTTTGTTCCAAAAATGCATCTCCTTTGAAAGATATGGAAAATGACAATCACTGGGAAGAAGACAAACATTAATCTTTTCCCAGTGACAATGAACCCCGGAGGAAGAAGATAAGCAATGAGCGCTGGGCTCGAGACTTTTCATCCTTTCAGGAAAAAATGGGTTTCAGACTTTTACAGCCTATTTTATGACGTCCCAAACCAACATGTTCTGTTGAAGTCTGCAATGATTAAGTCATCCTCGTTGTAACCTATAAAACACAGACCCCTCTTATAACCAGTCACCATTTTCTCCCTTGAAAATGTGCCATATGTCATTCCACCACTGCTTAAAAAAAAAAAAAAAAAAGACAGCTTGCTGATCCGAGGTCTGCTCCCATTTTCAGTTATTTTTGCTTATATCCTTCTACTACATGCCGAAGATCCTCAGACTTTAGAATGCATCAGAATCACTTGGAAAACTTGTACAGATTGCCAGGCATCACTCCTAGAATTATTGCCCCACCCCAACTACTGGGGAATAAACCTAGCATCTCAAGCTTACTAGGCATGATCTCTACCACTGAGCTATTTCCAGCCTTCCCCAGAATTAATTTATTTCTTTCCTTCCTTTCTCTCTTTCTCTCATTCTTTTACCCAGAGGCAATTTACCACTGAGCTGAATCCCCTGCCCTTTTAAAAAATTTTCAAAAATTTTTATTTTGATTCGGGGTCTCTCCTTGCTAAATTGCTAAGACTGGCCTCAAATTGCAAACCTCCTGACTCAAGTCTCTGGGATTATAGTCATGCACCACTGTGTTGGTTCTTTTTCATTTTCTTTTTTTTTTCTTCTCCTTTTAGTGCTAGAGATTGAATCCAGGCACCAGGCATACTAGGCACAGGCACATACTGTGCCACGGAGCTACACCCTCTGTCCCAACCCCCAGAATTCCAGAGCCAGGAAGTTCTAGGATCAGACCCCAAACTCAGCATTTCTAACAAGTTCCCAGGCAATGTTGATGCTCAGGGATCCCATTTTGAGAACTATTACACTGTGCTATCATAATCTTGTTAATCCCAACAGCTATGATCTGGGAGACAGTGCTCTAGCAAGAGTTAATAATTTAGGCTTTCAAGGTATATGGATCAAAAATCCAGTCCTTCTCTCCACAACTTGCTTGCCTCTGGAAGATCAATATTAGGGAGACTAGAGTTGGTGGGAAGAAAATCAGTTTTATTTACTGGGACCAGCATCCTGAGAAGATGGGGTGGGGAGCACTATTGCCTCAGAGCACCATTTTAGGGAACTCAGAGGCGCATGGGGCTTTTATAGGGAAGGAAAGGAGCGATAGGCAGGAAGGCTACGTGGGAGTTGGGGGTAGTGCTGTCTTCTAATTCCAGGGCTTGTATCTGCCCCCCAATCAACTTTGACCTCCAAGGGCTAGTTACAAACATATTCTTTTTCTACAAGTTCCATCACAGCAATGTAAATGCTTTGTATTAGGAGATGCACAGAATTAAAGAAGGGGAGCAATTTACAAATCCTGATGTTATCTGAGGGTCAGATGTTCTAGATTCTGTAAATCTAAAGAAAAAATTATTTAGCAATTAATGTCTTAACTATTTAGGTGCAGCTTTCCTTTAGAATTTAGAATGCCAGGCAGAGGGAGGGGAAGAAAAGAAACTGCCAAGAAAGACTCTCAAAGGAGCAGCCACTACTGTTACATTGCTTTGGGGGTCTTAGACAAAGTCACCTGGACCTCAGTATCCAAATCTCTATGAAAATAATGAATTCTACCTCTAGGGTGTTGTGAAGATTCAAGGAGATTCAGGGCAGGCACTTGATGGTTCTCCAGGGAGAAGCTAAGTTGAAGTTCCCCAATCCCAGCCATGCCATTTTCTCATTTTTTTCATGCTGTATGGCTTTTTCTTCCAGGTTCTTTGATCCACAACTCAGCCCAGTCTTGATCTGTTAAAAAAAATACAGGAACAGTGGGTGATAATGCCTTGTGCCACCTTCACCCTCCTTCTGCTCAGAACACCTGGGTCATCTGATGTCCTGGGTGCTAAGCCTGGGCTGGGAGCCTGGAAGAGTCTGAGGCCAGCAAAGGAAAGAGGTTCCAAGGCCTCTTGGAAGAGGAGGAGGGAAAGGAGCTGGTTGCAGAGCTGGAAGGACTTGGGAGACAAACCCCAGCGGCCCACATGCCGCCTGTCACTTACCAGCTTTCCCTGCAGAACACTTAGTCATGAGGCTGTCCCCTTCTTCCCTGGATCCGCTCTGCTTTCAATTGCCAGAGGCAGCAAAAGACTTGAAAAGCTGTGTGTTAATGGAGAGAAGACACTGGACCAGGCTTCAGAGAACCTGAGATCTGGATCCAAAGAGACTATTTAAGACCTCATGCCATAGCTCTATTATTTTCTCTCTCTGAGGCTGTTTCCTCATCTGCAAAATGAGGTTTGCAAGTTCTGCCCCAGATAGGGTTGCCAGATTTAGAAAGTAAAAATATAGAATGCCCAGTTAAATTTGAATTTCGAATTAACAATGGATAATACTATAAACATGGTCAAACATTGCATGTAACTTACTTGTGATAAAATTTTTTTCACTCTCTAAAAAACATCCTGTATGTTCTTGGGCACTGCTGTTTCCAGTAATAATCAGGGATAGTAAATATAAATGCCTCCAAGTAAAATAAAAAAATAACATCTAATGTTTATTTTCTACACTGTAATTACTAAATGGTGTCCTAAGTGTTTCATATGCACTCCCTTATCAAATACTCACCCCAACCAGTTTTCTCAGTTTCCTCATCTATAAAATGGAAATAGTGTACTCACTTCATTAGCAGATATGCTAAAATGGAATAATACAGAGAAAATTAGCATTGTCCCTGCACAAGGATGTCATGCAAGTTCATGAAGCCATTCTTTTTCTTTCTTTCTTCTTTTTTTTTTTTTCTTGGTACTGGGGATTGAACTCAGGGATGATTTACCACTGAGCTACATCACAGCCCTTTTTATTTTTATTTTGAGAAAGGATCTTGCTAAGTTGCTGAGGCTGACCTTGAACTTACAATCCTCCTGCCTCAGCCTCCCAAGTTGCTGGGATTACAGGCATGTGCCACTAATGGATGCACATTCCATATTTTAAAAGAACTAAAATCAGCATACTACTGTGATACATGCATACCAATGTTTATAGCAGCGCAATTCACAACAGCCAAATTGTGGAACCAGCATCGGTGTTTGACAAATGGAAAAAGAAAACATGGTATATATACACAATGGAGTTTTACTCAGCCATAAAAAAAGAATGAAATTATGTCATTTGCTGGCAAATGGATGGAGCTGGAAAACGTCAGGCGAAATAAAATAAGCCAGACTCAGACAGTCAAGGGTCAAATGTTTTATCTCATATTGAAGCTAGAGAGAGGGAGGGAGAAAGAAAAATAAGTTTAAAAAAAAAAGGAATCTCATAAAAATAGAAGAGAAACCAATAGAGTAGAGGAAGAAGACTGAGAGGGAGAGAGAAGGGGAGACATGGGGAACTACTGGGGACAAAATCTACCAAATTATGCTATGAGCATATACACATATACCACAATGAAACATATATATTTATAATGCACTAATTAAAATAATAATGAGGGGCTGGAGTTATGGCTCAGCAGAAGAGCTCACACATGCGAGATCCTGGGTTCAATCCTCAGCACCACATAAAAAATAAATAAATAAAATAAAGGTATTGTGTCTGACTACAACTTACAACTAAAAAATAAATATTTTTAAAAAATAATAATGAAAATGAGAATAGTAATGTGCCCTATCTTGAGGATTGTTGTGAGGATTAAATTAGCTAGTACATGAAAAACACTTAGAACAAGGCCAGGCAAACACTCAATAAGCAATAGCTGTAATTTACCCCATTATGCAGATGGGGAAACCGAGTCTCAGAGAGGCAAAGTAACCAACCTATAGTATCATAGCTAGCAAGTGGCAGAATCGGTTCCCCCTTTTCTTGTTTTCAAATCTGTGGTCTTTCTTCCAGTAAAGCACTATCAGCCCATGTCTACACAATTACTTTTTTTTTTTTCTTGAGTTCTCACTGAAGATGTGAACTCAACCAGAGTCTGCATTTTAAAAAAAGAAAAGAACTCAGGAGGCTGAGACAGGAGTTCAAAGCCAGCCTCAGCAAAAGTGAGGTGCTAAGCAACTCAGTGAAACCCTGTCTCTATATAAAATACAAAATAGGGCTGGGGTTGTGGCTCAGCGGTAGAGTGCTTGCCTTGCACATTCGAGGCCCTGGGTTCGCTCCTCAGCACCACATTAAAAAAATACATAAGTAAAATAAAAATAAATATTAAAAAAAAGCAGGGGGCGGGGGGTAGCCGGGGATGTGACTTGAGTAGTATAAAGCGCCCCTGGGTTAGATCCCTAGTACTCCCCCTCCAAAAAAAAGAAAAGAAAAAGAAAGAAAGAAATAGAAAACAAAAGAAAGAAAAAAGATTAAAACCACACCTACAGATTCCTCAAGCAAAAATAGAATCAAGCAACCAGCATCCAGGTCACCTTACGCAAGCTGGGAAGGTATCAGATTGAAACACTCCCAGGAATCTCAGAACTCAAACTTGATTCATGTAAACTTCTCCTGACTGGGAGTAAGGTATAATTAGAAATATGCAAATGTATGACTTTGTTCAGTGCTTGAGGACCTTATAGATTTGGATGGAGGAGGGGCAGATTCCACAAGGTCAACTGGTCCAGTCACCTGGGTTCAGGCTGTTTCCTCATCTTCAAGAAGGAGTAGAGGTAGTGCCTTACCTCTTAGGTTTATGAAGGGAGGACAAAATAAGAACTGACACAGGACAGGCCCAAGTGTGCAGTAAAAGTTAGAGTTTGGTTTTTCAGATGTGGCAACTGTGTTCAAAAGCCATTAGGTGACCAATTTGAGATCAGCTAGTAACTGGTAGCACTAGAATTCAAATTTGGCAGTCCAACTCTAGGGCCCTCACCCTTCACAGTTAAGCCAAAGTCTTTCAAGGGGCTGTGCATTGATGGATGTATAAAAGATGATTTTAATAGTGCCATAAATGGTCATTCAAAGGTGGTGCACCAGGCAAGGTGGTGCACACCAGTAATCCCAGCAACTCAGGAGGCTGAGGCAGGAGGATCAAAGCCAGCCTCAGCAAAAGCAAGGTGCTAAAGCAACTCAGTGAAACCCTGTCTCTAAATAAAATACAAAATAGGGTTGGGGATGTAGCTCAGTGGCTCAGTATTCAAAACAAAACCACAAAATACTTTGACAAAAAATTTTAAAGATATATAAAATAAGAGAAAATAAGCCAAGTGCAGTGACACATACCTGTAATTCCAGCTACTTGAGAGGCTGAGGCAAGAGGATTGTAAATTCAAGACGAATTTGGGCAATTTAGAGAGACCCTGTCTCAAAATAAAAAATAAAAAGGGCTGGGGATAAGGTTTGGTGGTAAGCACCTCTGCAGAAAGAAAGAAAAGAAATAAAAAGAAAGAAAAGAAAATACAGAATGACTAAAAAGCACATGACAAGATGCCCAACTTTGTTAGTCATAAGTTAAATGTAAATTAAAACCACAACAGGATGCCATTTTACACCCACTAGAATAGTTATAATAATGAGACAATAACAATATTAACAAGAATGTGGAGATTTAGAAGTCTCAAATATTGCTGATAGGAATACAAAAAAAAATACAATCATTTTGGAAAACTGTTTGGCAGTTTTTTTAAAAAGTTAAACACTTATCACCTTGGGCAGGGAGGTAGAATGGGATTGAGGGTAGGAATTGGGATTTCATTGTAAACAGCCATGAGAGATCTTACCAGAGTGAGGAAAATCTTCTAATGGATTGCACAGCTCAAGAAATTTACTATAAATTGGGCTGGTGGTGCATGCCTGTAATCCCAGCTACTTGGGAGGCTGAGACAGGGGGATCGAAAGTTTGAGGCCAGCCTTGGCAATTTAGCAAGACCTTGTCTTAAAATTTTAAAATAAAAATTTTTAAAGGACAGGGGAGCTGGGCATGGTGGTGTACTCCTGTAATCCCAGCAGTTTGAGAGGCTGAGGCAGGAGGATCAAGAGTTCAAAGCCAGCCTCAGGAATTTAGCAAGGCCCTAAGCAACTCAGTGAGACCCTGTCTCTAAATAAAATACAAAAAGGGCTGGGGATGTGGCTCAGCGGTCGAGTGCCCCTGAGTTCAATCCCTGGTACCAAAAAAAAAAAAAAAAAAAAGATAGGAAGGATAGGGGATTTGGCTCAGTGGTAGAGTGCTTCTGGGTTTAATCCCAGAATTTAGGAGGAAAAAAAAGAAAAAAAGAAACTTACTATAAACCATTGGACTGTATGTTTTAAATGGGTGAATTTTATGGTATTACAATTATACCTCTTCAAAGTTATCTTAGAAGACAATTATCCTAAAATGTTCAACATCTTTAGCAATAAGGGAAATGCAAATCAAAATGACACAATTTCATCTCACCCAGTTTAGAATGGCTACCATCAAGAACACAAATAACAGGGCTAGGGTTGTAGCTCAGTGATGGAATGCTTGCCTCACATGTATGAGGCACTGGGTTCAATCCTTAGCACCACATAAAAAATAAGTACAATTAAGGTATTGTGTTCATCTTTCATATATAACTAAAAAAAATAAATAATTTTTTTTTTTTTTTTTTTGGTACTGGGGATTGAATCCAACCACTGAGCCACATCCCCAGCCCTTTTTACATTTTATTTAGATGCAGGTCTTGCTAAATTGCTTAAAGCCTCACTAAGTTGCCAAGGCTGGCTTTGAACTTGCAATACTCCTGCCTCAGCCTCCAGAGCTGCTGGGATTATAGGCATGCACTGCCGTCTAAAAATTTATTTATAAAAGAATACAAATAACAATAATTGCTGGCCAGAATGCAGAGGAGGGGTACACATGGCTGGTGGGACAGCACATTAATAAAACCACTTTAGAAAGCAGTATGGAGATTCCTTAAAAAACTAGGAATGGCCAAAGCAGGTGGCACAGGCCTATAATCCCAGTGGGTTGGGAGGCTGAGTCAGAAGGATCACGAGTTCAAAGCCAGCCTCAGCAAAAGCCAGGCGCTAAGCAACTCAGTAAGACCCTGTCTCTAAATAAATATACAAGGCTGAGGATGTGGCTCAGTGGTTGTGTGCCCCTGAGTTCAATCCCCAGTAACCAAAAAACAAAACAAAAACTAGGAGTGGAACCAACATATGACCCAGCTATCCCACTTCTTGGTATTTATTGAAAAGAACTAAAATCAGCATACTATAGTGAGATATATATATATATATATATATATATATATATATATATATATATATATATATATATATCTTAATATTTATAGCATGGTATGTTTACACAATGGAGTTTTACTTGGTCATAAAAAAGAATGAAATTGTTTCATTGTCTGATAAACTTATGGAACTGGAGAAAATCAAACTAAGTGAAATAAGCCAGACTCAGAGCCAAAGTTCAAATTTTTCCACTCATATGCACAAGCTAGAGAAAAATAAGGAACAAAGAAAGGTGGGGTTATGAAAATAAACAGGAGAACATTGGAGGAGAGGGAGGGGATTGAGGGGAAGAGTGGAAGGGCAGGAAAGGATATTGGTGAATGAAATTGACCAAGTTATTCTATGTGCACATATGAATACATTGCAATGAATTCTACTTTTATATATAACTCTAGTTATATATAAAAATTATAGAATACTAAATGTTAAAAAATCAATAGAGAAGGGGGAGGGGATCAGAGTTAGAGGGGAGGGGAGGGGAGGGGGGCTGGAGTTGTGGCTCAGTGGTAGAGTACTTGCCTAGCGCACATGAGACACTAGGTTAAATCCTCAGCACCACCTAAAAATAATAAATAAATAAATAAAGATATTTTGTCTGTCCACATTAAAATTAGAGAGAGAGAGAGAGAGAGAGAGAGAGAGAGGCGGGAGAGAAAAGAAAAGTACTAGGGATTGAAAAGGAGAAAATTATATTACATGCATTTATGATTATGTCAAAATGAACCCCACTATTACATAAAACTATAATGAACTAATAAAAACATTTAAAAGAGAAGAAAATACATAGGCTAGCTGGGAACAGTGGCATACCCATGTAACCCCAGCAACTTGGGAGACTGAGGCAGAAGGCTCAAGCTCAAGCTTCAGGTCACCTTTAGGAACCCAGCAAGACCCAGCTTTAAAATAAAAAATAAAAAGGACTGGGGTTGTGACTCAATGGTAGAACACTTGCCTGGCATGTATGAAGCCCTGGGTTCAATCTTTAGCACCACATATAAACAAACAAATAAAGTAAAAAATCCATTGGCAACTAAAAAATATTAAAAAAAAAAAAAAAGGACTGGGAGTGTAGTTCAGTGGTAAAGTGCCCCTGGGATCAATCCTCAGAAACAAAAAAGACATAAAATACACACGTTAGTTGTTCCCAGTGGTTCCACTTCTAGGAATTCATCTTTTAGATAAATATACACTTATCAAAATAACAGATAAACATATTTATCATAAGTTGTGACAGGAAAACATTGGAACTAAGTTCAATATGCATTAGTAAAGAACTAGATGAATTATGGTACTAGAAAACTATTTAGTCATACAAATAAGAACAAGGCAGATCTCTGAGTACAGACATGAAAGTTTCCAAACTATTTTACTTAGAAAATAAAGCCTAACAGTTGATTTTTAAAGATGGTATGTCCATTTGCTTGTATATGCATAGGCAAAATCTCTGAAGGACACAAGGAAATTTAATAAGGTAGGATGTCTCCACGCCCCTGCTCCTTTTGATACCAGGATTGAACCCAGGGGCACTTAACCACTGACCCACATCCCAGGCCTTTTTTTATATTTTATTTAGAGACAGGGCCTTGCTAAGTTGCTTAGGGCCTCTCTAAATTGCTGAGGCTGGCTTTGAACTCATGATCCTCCTGACTCAGCCTCCCCAGGAATTACAGGCATGCATCACTGTGCTCTGCTTTGATAAAATGTCTCTTTGATAAGATGTCTCTTTTTTGGGGAGGGTGGGGGGTTACCAGGAATTGAACTCAGGGGCACTCGACCACTAAGCCACATCCCTAGACCTATTTTTGCATTTTATTAGAGACAGGGTCTCATTGAGTTGCTTGGTGCCTCACTAAATTGCTGAGGTTGACTTTGAACTCAAGATCCTCCTACCTCGCCTCCCAAGCCACTGGGATTAAAAGGTGTACGCCACTGCACCTGCCGATAAAATGTCTCTTAAAGGATGTGGGTGGCTAGGGTACAAGGATAAAGGAAAAAACTTTTCCCTCTATACTGTTCAAATAATGTATCAGATGCTTATATCATCTATTTGAAAGGCTTTATTTATTTGTTTGTTTGTTTTTAGCCAATTTGAGGATTAAATCCAGGACCTTGTATATGTACTCAGTACTCTACCACTGAGCCCCAGAGGTTTTTTTCTTTTTTCTTACCAGAGAGTGAATCCAGGAGTGCTTTATCACTGAGCTACATCCACAACCCTTTTTATTTTTTGAGACAGGTTCTTGCTAAGTTGCTTAGAGCCTCACTAAATTGCTGAGGCTGGCCTAGAACTTGTGATCCTCCTGCCTTAGCCTTCAGAGTCACTGGGATTACAGGCATGTGGCACCAAGCCCAGAACTTTTTTTTTTTCCTCTTCAGTTTTCGGTGGACACAAAATCTTTATTTTTATTTTATGTGGTGCTGAGGATCATGTGCATGCCAGGCGAGTGCGTTACCACTTGAGCCACATCCCCAGCCCATGCCCAGAACTTTAAAAAAATAAAATAAACCTTTTAAGTTTAAAAAAGGTGAGTTGACTTAAAGAAAACTATGACTAAGTTATGTCACAGAGTATGTGCAGAGGAGGACAAACTACTAAGGAGGATGTGGACAAGTGGAGTTGGGAGCCAGCCCAGGGAGAAAGAGACCAACCAGCCCAAGTTTGCCTTCCTGATGGCTCCACACCCTGTCTGCCCAGTCTGGGTCAGAGGTTGGGCCCCTGAACCTTGAGCCTACCAGACATTGCCCAGTGCAGTGGTCATGAAGGAAGCTGCCAGGTCTTGTGACCACTGCTTAGAAGAGTCAGAATGGGTTCATGTTACAGGCACAGAGTTTCCACCCACCAGGCAGTCACAATCCTACTCCCACCAGTGACAGTCAGAACACCCACTTCTTTGGAACAAGCAGGATGGTTCCTCCGCCTATGGAAGAGGAAAGAGGAAGAGCTTTCTCCCACCCCTCTGCAGTTAAGATGCAGAGATCAGGATGTAGAATCTGAATCTTAGTTCTGCTGTTTATTTGCTCTGTGACCTCAGGCAAGTTGCCCACCTTCTCTAAGCCTTTCTTTTCTCAACTATAAACATGGACATTATATGCTTTAGAAATACATATAGATGAGGACTTGGGGTGTAGCTCAGTGGCAGGGTGCCTCCAGATTCAATCACAAGTAACATAAAAACAAACAAAAATTCCTAATTAAATAGCTCAGCATAATACACATGGTATACAAACCTGATGAAGTTGTTATGCAGTATACCACCAGTCAAGATTTTTAGTTGCTAGACAAAATAAGAAAAGAAAACCAGAAAACCGTAGGCCAATACCCCTGAGAAAACAATTGCAAAAATCCTCCAGACTATAGCTCAGTGGTAAAGCACCCATGGGTACAATCCCTGGTACAACAACAACAAACTCAAGAAAATACTAGCAGGTGGCACATGCCTGCGGCTCAGGAGGCTGAGACAGGAGGATCTCATGTTCAAAGCCAGCCTTAGCAATGGTGAGGCCCTCAGCAACTCAGCCCCTGTCTCTAAATAAAATACAAAATAGGGCTGGGGATGTGGCTCAGTGGTTGAGTGCCCCTGGGTTCAATCACCAGTACAAAAAAAGAAAAAAAAAGAAAATACTAGCAAACTGAGTGCAACAGCTCATCCAAAAAATTATTAATCATGAATAAGTGGAATTCATCTCAGGGATGGAAGTATGGCTCAATTGATATGCAAATCAGCAAACATAACACATGACATTAACAGAATGAAGGACAAAAACCATATGATCATTTTGAATGATGCAGAAAAGGCACTTGAAAAAATTCAGTATGTCTTCATGATAACAAAATAGGTATAGAAGGAAATGTACCTCACAATAATAAAGTCCACATATGATAAGTCGTAGCCTATATCACACTGATTGGGGAAAATCTGAAAGCTTCCATCTAGGATCTGGAACAAAATAATAATACCCACTTTCACCATTTTTATTCAACATAGTTTTGTTTTTTTTTGAGAGAGAGAAAGAGAGAGAGTTTTAATATTTATTTTCTTATTTTTTTTCCCGGACACAACATCAGTGTTTGTATGCGGTGCTGAGGATCGAACCTGGGCCACACGCATGCCAGGTGAGCGCGCTACCGCTTGAGCCACATCCCCAACAATCAACATAGTTCTTACCAGAGCAATTAGGCAAGAGAGAGAAATGTAAGGCATCCAAATTGGAAAGAGAGGAATTCAGGTGGCCCCCTTTACAGTCAACATGATCCTGTATATAGAAAAGCCAAAGGTGCAGCAAAAAACTTAGATCTAAAAAATAAATTCAGTACATGTAGGATACAAAATCCATTTGCAAAATTCATTAGTGTTACACTAACAGCAACCTATCTGAAAAAGAAAAATTTTTAAAAATCACATTTACAATAGCTACAAGAAAAATATTAAATAGGTGCTGGGGATGTGGCTCAAGCGGTAGCGCGCTCGCCTGGCATGCGTGCGTTCTGGGTTCGATCCTCAGCACCACATACAAAGATGTTGTGTCTGCCGAAAACTAAAAAATAAATATTAAAAAAATTCTCTCTCTCTCCCCCTCCCCCCCCCTCTCCCCCCCCCTAAATAATTTGGTAGCCAGGCGTGGTGGTGGTGCATGTCTGGAATGCCAGCAGCTTAGGAGGCTGAGGCAGGAGGATCACCAGTTCAAAGTCAGCCTCAGCAATTTAGAGAGAACCTGTCTCAAAATTAAAATTAAAAATTAAAAAAAAAAAAGCCTGGAGGTGTGGCTCCGTGGTTAAGTGCCCTTGGGTTCAGTCCTTGGTGTGTTTGAATAAACAAACAAACAAATAGATAAATAAAACAAATAAAATGATTTGGTGATGGTTGCACAACTCTGAACATATTTTGAGAGGGGATCTCACTAGGTTTCTTACAGCAGCGCTAAATTGCTGAGGATGGCTTTGAACTCCTGATCCTTCTGCCTCAGCCTCCTGAGCGGCTAGGATTACAGGTGTGAGCCACCATGCCCATCCAGATTATAGGGTTTTAAAAAAATATATTTATTTTCTTAGATGTAGTTGGACACAATGCCTTTATTTTATTTATTTATTTTTACGTGGTGCTGAGAATCGAACCCAGGACCTTGCATGTGCTAGGTGACCACTCTACCGCTGAGCCACAACACCATCCCCCAGATTATAGGTTTTAAATGGGTGAATTGTATATGTGAATGCTATTCATGAAAACTTTCTTTTGTTGGGGGATACTGGGAATTGAACCCAGGAGTGTTCTACCCACTGAGTTACATTCCCAATCCTTTTTATTTTATTTTGAGACAGGGTCTTGCTAATTTGTTGAGACTTGCCTTGAATTTGTGATACTCCTGCCTCAGCCTCCTAAATCACTGGGATTACAGGCTTGTGCCATTGCATTCAGCTCAAAAAAGCTATAAAAATGTTTTTAGCTACAAATGAAATAAACCAACCAATCGTGCTTTGATTTGAGCGAGTGGTTCATGAAATCTCCATGACAGCCAAAGCACCAGTGTTGAGGGGCTGTGTATTGGTAGAACAATTCCCAAAATCACCCTGAGGAGTCAAACCAGGGGAGATGCATGACCAGTGTGATTTCACATTATGTACAACCACAAGAATGAGATCCTAATTGGAACGGGTTGTACTCCATGTATGTATTATATGTCAAAATACACTCTACTGTCACATATATGTAAAAACAACAAATAAAATCAATCAATCAAACAATATCCTATTGGCCAGGCTAGATCCCACTTCTTCAGAAAAACTTTGCCTTTAAAAAAGCTGTTATCTTATTTGGGGCTGGGGTTGTGGCTCAGTGGTAGAGAGCTTGCCTAGTATGCATGAGGCACTGGGTTTGAGTCTCAGCACCACATACAAATAAATAAAATAAAGATCCATCAACAACTTAATTTTTTTTTTTAAAAGCTGTTATCTGGGACTGGAGCTGGGGCTTAGTGGTAGAGCGCTTGCTTGCCTTGCACATGTGAGGTACTGGGTTCAATCCTCAGCACCACAGAAAAATAAATGAACAAAATAAAGGTATTGTGTTCATCTACAATATATATATGTGTGTGTGTGTGTGTGTATAAAAGCTGCTATCTGTGCTCAATTCTAATCACCTCAAAAGAAAAATAAAGTAAATGCACCAAAACAACAATAACAACAGGGGAGACACCAGAGTTACCACTGCAGGACAAGAGACACTGTAGCTCATTTTGCCAATCCTGAGTTTTAGATGAGACCAATAACAAACCACCCTAATTTCTCTGTGCCTCAGTTTCCTTATTTATTAGATACAAACATTATTCATATACTTTAAGGATATTTGGACACATATATTACATCATGTGGGTAAAGTGCCAGGTCAGATGCTAGACACAAGGTAACTTCTTACCAATTAGGGTTAGAAGGGTTAGCATTGGCAAGGTCATGTGGCACTTTGTAGGACTTGTTCTGAAATGCAGGTAAGACATTCTGAAAAGTTCCCAAGCCATTCTTGGAGGAGTCTTGACAAGGAATGCCAGCTATACCAGCAGATTGGGACTCAGTATCATAGAATTGTTTTTTAAAATTATTTTAATGAGAATATGTTATATTGGTGCACATGCTAACAAGTCCTTATCTTCATTTTAATAATTTGCAAAAAGGCAGGAACTGGGAGAGCCAGAAATATTCAGGATTTAATCCACCTCTACAACTTCCCAGCTGGGTGGTCCTGAATAAGTGATTTCTTTCCTTTTCATTTTCCTGTGTGTGTGTGTGTGTGTGTGTGTGTGGTACTGGGGAAGACACTCAGGGATGCTTTACCATTGAACTACATCCCCAGCCCCTTTTTAAAATTTATTTTGAGACAAGTTCTCACTAAGTTTCCCAGGCTGGCCTTGAACTTGGGGTCCTCCTGCCTCAGCCAAGATTACTACTGTAATTCTTACTGAGGGCTGTTCCACCTTGTGTGGCTGAGATTTCATCTTTCTGAGCCTTGGTGTTCTCATCTGCAAATGGAGATGATAATGAGATTTTTGGCTCAAATGAGAAGTAGTGCCAAGCCTGGCATAGAGCAGGTGCCTGATAAAGGTAATAGAAACAGGTATTACTTTCATTATTGTTATCATTGCTCTTCTAGTCCATGTAAGAAGCCCAGTCATGGGACAGCTTGTACCATAAACAGCAGGATGTGGAGTCATAAGCTCAGTGCCCAGTATGGGACAAGTTCTGGAGGCAGAGCCATCTAAAGGTGGGGATACGTTTATTGTAGTGGTCAGAATGACAGTTCAGAGAGGATGAGGACAACCCAGTTTGTCAGTTCACATGATAGCAGACCAGTTCCGGAGGATAAATTCACAAACTCAACAGGAGATCAGTAGTTTGATCCAGGCTGTGGGGTTAGGCAAAGCTAATTTCACAACCCTACCACAAGGTCACTATGTGACCTAGGAGAAGTTCCTTATTTTCTCTGACCTTTGTTTTATGTACTATGAAAGGATTTATTGTCTTTCTTTCATTCTTCTTCCTTTCATCCTTCTGAGATGTTTGGTTCAACATCAGAGCCTTCCTTAGTCTCTTTGTCTTCTGATGATCTCTCAGGGTCATACATGCACACAAAGTATGAATATTTTCCTGCCCCCTCCTCTTCCATCTCTAATCTCACAAAAAACCCACAGGCCCTCACATACTGCTGCTTGTCTCCTCCTCTTCCATGTATCACTGGTTGACTTGGATTCCCAGCTCCAACATTGGGATCAACCTCTTGCCCCACCCTCTGCTAAGTAATCCACAACTCAGGACAGGGTTCTCTGGTAGCCATGCTAAACATAGTTGGAGAAAACCATATACATCCTAGCTTTAAGTTTGACTTTAGCTACAAGCTCATAAGCCCCAATGGGGTCTCAATCTTACAGGGATATCTTACCATGTTTTCCCTTTGGTTCAAACAACTGATGTGTTTTCCTCTTCAAATGTCTCTCACAGATCTCTTGGCACTTACAGTTGGCAGTGTTGTCTCAAGTGTTTTTTTTTTTTTGTACCAAGGATTGAACTCAGGGGCACTCTACCACTGAGCCACATCCCAGCCCTATTTTGTATTTTACTTAGAGACAGGGGCTCACTGAGTTGCTTAGCACCTCTCTTCTGCTGTGGCTGGCTTTGAAGTGGTGATCCTCCTGTCTCAGCCTCCTGAGCCACTAGGATTACAGGTGTGTACCACCACACCTAGGGGTGTTGTCTCAAGCTTTTTGAGGAAGTAGAAGTCAAAAGAACTCCCTCCGGGCCGGGGCTATGGTTCAGTGGTAGAGTGCTTGCCTAGCATGTATAAGGCACTGGTTCAATCCTCAGCACCACAATAAATAAAATAAAGGTATTGTGTCCATTATATATATATATATATATATATATATATATATATATATATATATATATATAAACATGAACTTACTCACTTTCTTATCAGCATTAAAGAAATATTTTTCACTCTAACTAAAACCATCCCTTTGGGGGTGTAGCTCCGTGGTAGAGTGCATGTTTAGCATGCATGAGGCCCTGGATTCAATCAGTCACTAAAACCATCCCTTCCATGGATGCTCTGAGTCTCTAGGTCCCATCACTTTCACCTTTTCAATTGCAACTCTTCTTTGACCCCACTTTCTCCTCTGCATTTCCATTGTGTTTCCTTCCACAGTCACGTGCCACTGTGCCCAGTACCATAGGCAAACTACCTCAAGGTACTGACTCAATTCAGTGTCTCCACTTTCTCATCCCAAATTCACTTTTTAATCATATTCTAATTTAACTTCTTTCTCTTTATTTCCACTGAAAATACTCTCATCCAGTCACCAACAAAGTTGATGCTTCCAAATCCAGTGAGCATCCATGGTTAGGAGCATACTGGGTGAGAAACCAGGTTCCCTCACTTACTTGCTGTGTAGCCTTAAGCAGGTTGTTTTATCCCTTTGAAATACAATGGCAAGTAGAGGATGAACACAATAATAGTGCCTACCCCACAGACTTCTATAAAGATTCTTTGTGTAATTGTGTGTAAAGCACTAAACACAGTGCCTGGGTACATAGTACAGTATTCAATACATACAGCTTTTGGGGGGTTATTGCTAGTATCATCAGTCTGTCTGAGTCAGTTTTCTGCTGCTGTAACAGAAAACTGCAGATTTGGTAATTTTTAAATAGTATGAATTTATTTGGCTCATAGTTCTGGAGGCTGGGCTGTCTGAGGACACTGCACCAGCATCTGGCCACGGCTTTTGTGCTGTGTCATAAAAAGCAGAAGAAATCAGGCCAAATTCATTCTTTCCTCAGCAGGCCACTCCCTTAATAACTAACCCACCTGTATAATGGCATCAGTTCACTCATGAGGACAGAGCCCTAATCACTTCTTAAAATTTCCACTTTTTTTTTTCTTTTTGTACCAGGATTGAACCCCAGGGCACTTAATCACTGAGCCACATCCTCAGCTCTTTTAATTTTTAATTTTGAGGCAGGATCTTGCTAAGTTGATGAGGCTGCCTTTGAAATTGCAATCCTCCTGTCTAAGCCTCTGAGTTGCTGAAGGTATAGGCATGCACCACTGTGTCCAGCTGAAAGTTCCACTTCTCAATACATTCACAATGGCAATTAAATTTCAACTTGTGTTCTGAAGGGGACCTTCAAATGGTAGCACTGTCCATGTTTGAACTCTCAGCAGCTGCCAATACAATTGTGAACCCTACATTGGTAATGAAAACTTTGCTTTCTGAGACCTTGGTATGTCAAAGTGCTGATTTCCCTCCTGCCAGTTATTCTACCTGACATCCAAACACTGCTGTCCTCAGGAACCTGCTTCTTCTCCTGCTGTCATATTCATTGCACTGGCTTCAGATGAGTAAGGAAGCATAACATGATCTTTGGACACAGCCCTCTGAGTGTGCATACTTAAAGAGATACATTCTGAGGACCAAAACTTTATTTGGCATTTTTTATTTATTACTATTAATGTTGGCATAGTAATTTTGTAATTAATGTATACATATTCAGTATATATATACATATATAAATATATAAGTATATATAAGTAAACAAGATAATATTAGGAATAGAATATTTCCATTTAAGAGAAAAGAGATCCTAATATAAAGTCAGAGAAGTTTAAACTGGCTGGGTGTGATGGCAAGTGCCTATAATCCCAGCAGTTCAGGAGACAGGCTGAAGGATTCCAAGTTTAAAGCCAGCTTCAGAAATTTAGTGAAGACCTAAGCAACTTAGTGAAACTCTGTCTCAAAAAAAAAAAAAAAAAAAGGCCTGGGAACGTGGCTCAATGATTAAGTGCCCTGGGTTCAAGCCCTGGTATCCAAAATAAAAATAAATATTAAAAAATTCAAGCTGATTATGTGATGCATGCCTGTAATCCCAGCTGCTCGGGAGGCTGAGGTAGGAAGATGGAAAGTTCAAAGCCAGAGGCAGCAATTTAGTGAAGCCCTAAGCAACTTAGCGAGTCCCTGTCTCTAAATAAAATATAAAAAAGGGTTGAGGGGCTTGGGTTGTAGCTCAGTGGTAGAGCGCTTACCTTGCTTGTGTGAAGTACTGGATTCGATCCTCAGTTTCACATAAAATTAAATAAATAAAATAAAGTCATTATGTCCATCTATAACTAACAATATTTTTAAATACTGAAAAAAAAGGGAGACTAGGGATGTGGCTCAGTGGTTAAGCACTTCTGGGTTCAATTCCTGATTTAAAAAAAAAAGGGCTGGGGATGTGGTTCAATTAATCAGTGCTCATTTGGTAAAGCACCTCTGGATTTAACCCTCAGTACTGCAAAAACATTAGAATTTAAAAAGTAAAATAAAGGGCTGGAAACATTGCTTAGTGGTAGAGCACCCACCTTGCAAATTCAAGGTGCTGGGTACAATCCTGAACCAAGAAAAAGAAAGTTCAGAAAAACACCTATGAATTATGGATTAGAAATAATCATATAACCTCATGGTATATGTGTGTGTATGCATATATATGGGTGTATACATATCATATATATTCACACATATATTCATTAATACAATATTATTTGGATAGTTTCTTCACATGTATTTGCTAATGAGCACTGAAGCTGATACTTGAGTGGAACTCCAGACTTCCCTTTTCAGCTCTCTTTTCCAGTGCTCTCTCCTGCAAACTCCAACCTCCTTGGTCTCCCCAGATTCTCAGCTCCATGTTTTCAACTCAGTCTGCTTGACTCTAGTTGGGTTACCCTTCCCTGCCCCATGGTCTGGGAAAACTATCTAGACAGTAGTTTTAGGAAATCATGGTCTCACTTCATTTGTTTCCAGTCTCTCACGGATCACTATCCCTCATTGTTTCATGACCCCTTTCTTGAAAAAAAATAGTTTCATTTCCCCCCAATGTTTGTTTTCAGATGGAATGTATATCCAGTGCCTTTAGGGGAGTGGGGCAGAAAGGCTTCACAAACTTCAATATCTAGGCCATATCCTAGACAATTAAATCCAGATTTTTTTTTTCACTAGGGATTGAACTCAGGGACACTTAAGCACTGAGCCACATCCCCAGCCCTTTTTGTATTTTTTATATTTTATTTAGAGACAGGATCTTGCTAAGTTGCTTAGGGACTCACTAAATTGCTGAGGCTGGCTTTGAACTCTTGATCTGCCTGCCTCAGCGTCCAGAGCTCCTGAGATTTCAGGAGTATACCACTGCACCCAGTCAAAGCCAGATCTTTGAGGGTTGGGAGTGTAGCTCAGTGGTAGAGTACTTGCCTAGCATGTCCAAGGCCCTGGGTTTGATCCCCAACACTGCCAAAAAAAAAAAAATCCAAATCTCTGGAGATGGGACACAGGTATCAGTGTTAACCCCTCAGGCTGATTCCAATGTGCATCCAAATTAAAGGGCCAGGATTTTACAATATAATTTTACTAATTTAATGATTTTAAAATAAAATACTTATTTATTTTAGTTGTAGTTGGACACAATATCTTTATTTTGTTTATTTATTTTTATGTGGCGCTGAGGATCAAATCCAGGGCCTCACACATGCTGGGTGAATGCTCTACCTTTGAGCCACAACCCCAGCCCAAAATAATTTATTTTAAACCAGGATTGACCATAGGAAGAAACACTAGAGTACATTTTCTTTCTTTCTTTCTTTCTTTTTTTAAGAGAGAGTGAGAGGGAGAGAGAATTTTTTTTTTAATATTTATTTTTCAGTTATTGGCAGACACAACATCCTTGTTTGCATGTGGTGCTGAGGATCGAACCCGGGGCCGCAGGCACGACAGGGGAGCGCGCCACCGCTTGAGCCACATCCCAGCCCTACAGTACATTTTCAAGTTACCTGATTAAAGAGATGAAATATCTTTAAAGTTCCCCTGATTAAATGCAAAGTTCATCTTAAGCCCCAAACAGGGCAGAACCTGCATGTGAGAGTTAAGTGGCTCCAGCTGGAGGGAGAAGCGTTGGGGCAGTGCGGTGGGGACCATTTCCAGTTTTTTGTTTCTATTCAATACAGTTTTCTTCCCCCATCAACCTGAAAGCAAAATTCACCATTTCTTTTGGGTAGCATGTCTCATGCTGTAATCCCAGGGACTCAGGAATCTGAGGATTGCAAGTTCAAGGCCTGCCTGGGCAATTTAGCAAGACTCTGTCTCAAAACTTAAAAAGAGGGCTGGGGATGTGGCTCAAGCCATGCACGCCGCCTGGGTTTGATCCTCAGCACCACATACAAACAAAGATGTTGTGTCTGCCGAAAACTAAAAAAATAAATATTAAATTCTCTCTCTTTCTCTCTCTCAAAAAAAAATGCTAGAACATTTAAGGGTAAAGTGGCCCTGGGTTCCATTTCCCAGTACACACACACACACACACACAAAGTAAAAAGAACTGGGGTATAGCTCAGTGATAGAGTGCCTAAAGAAAAAAGAAAGAAAAGAAAAAATTCATTATTTTGGTTTGGTAGATGAGGAAATGGGGCTTACAAGGTTGAGTGACTTTTCAAAGGGCAAGTATGAAGCAGAGTTAAAATTTAAACCTGTTTCTCAGAGACAGATTAAGGAGCAGAACGGTCCTTTTCTGGGTAGCTTCCAAGGGTCAGGGAACATCCCTGAAAAGTGCTGAGATGGAGCATATTTCTGTTGATCAGGGCTCCTAACAGAAGAGCAAGACATTTCCTTCATAAATTCTGGAGGTGGGGTTTGGGGTGGTAGAGACCACTTCCAAGGGGAGTGACAAATGGTCTCTAACTTGCCTTCTAAGGAGAGGAGATCAAGGTTTCCTACAGGACTTCTTTCATTCTTGAGAGCAGGTATTTAAGAGCTGAATTGCCAGCTGAATTGCCCTCCTGGTCATTCTTCAACCTCTGCTCTCAATATAATACAGCAATATTGGCATCCATGAGCTTAGTGTTTGCTGTAAGACAGACCCTGTTCATACATCACCTTTATATACTTATTTATTTATTTCTAGTGTTGGACAGTAAACTCAGGGCCTCTCACATGCTAAAGTAGTAGCATTCTACCACAGAGCTATACCCCTAATCCTTTTTTTAAAAATTATTTTTAGTTGTTGATGGACCTTTATTTTTATTCATTTATTTAGATGCAGTGCTGAGAATCAAACCCAGTGCCTCACACATGTGAGTCAAGCACTCTACTACTAAGCCACAACCCCGGCCCCCAATTTTTTTAAATTTCCAGTGACTTTAAATTTTATTTTTTTCTGTGACATAGATACCTCTTTTTAAAACTTAATTAATTTATTTTAATTAGGTATATATGACAGCTGAATGCATTTTGATTCATTGTACACAATTGCAACACAACTTTACATTTTTATGGTTGTACACAATGTAGCGTCACACCATATGTGCAGTCATATCTCATTGCACCATCTTTCCTGCCCCCTTACGCCCTCCCTCCCCTCCAACCCCTCCCTCTCCTCTGCCCAGTTAAAGTGCCTCCATTTTTCCCAAGCCTCCAGCGTCCCCATTATCGATCAGCATCCACTTATCAGAGAGAATATTTGGCCTTTGGTTTTGGGGATTGGCTTACTTTGCTTAGCATGATATTCTCCAACTCCCCCCAGTTCTTTCACACACACACACACACACACATATATTTTTTAGTTGTTGATAGACCTTTATTTTATTTATATGCGTTGATGAGAATTGAACCCAGTGCCTCACACATGCCAGGCAAGTGCGCTACTACTGAGCCACAGACCTCCCCCACAGTCCTTTTTAAGTTTTGGTTTTTTTCCTATACTGGAGATAAAACCCTGGGGTACTTTACCCTTGATATACATCCCCAGCCCCCCACTCTTTTTTTTCAAGATAGTGTCTTGCTCGCTATTAAGAATACAAACAATAATAAGTATTGGCAAGGATGTGGAGAGAAAGGCACACTCATGCATTGCTGGTGGGACTGCAATTGGTGCAACTAATATGGAAAGCAATATGGAGATTCCTTGGAAAACTTGGAGTAGAATCACCATTTGACCCAGTTATCCCACTCCCTGGTTTATACCCAAAGGACTTAAAAACATCATACCATAGTAACGCAACCACATCAATCTTTATAGCAGCACAATTCACAATAGCTAAATTGTGGAACCAACCTAGATGTCCTTCAATAGATGAATGGATAAAGAAACTGAGGTATACATACACAGTGGCATATTACTCAGCAAAAGAGAATAAAATTATGGCATTTGCAGGTAAATGGATGGATTGGAGAATATTATACTAATGAAATAAGCCAATCCCAAAGAACCAAATGCCAAATGTTTTCTCTGATATGAGGATGCTGATCTATAAAGGGCATGGGGGGAGGAGCATAGGAGGGATGGAGGAACTTTAGATAGAGCAAAGGGGAGGGAGGGAAAGGGAAAGGGCAGGGGGTAGGAAAGACAGTGGAATGAGATGGACATCATTACCCCAGATACATATATGAAGACATGAATGGTGTGACTCTACTTTGTGTACAACCAGAGACATGAAAAATTGTGCTCTATATGTGTACTATGAGTTGAAATGCATTCTGTTATACATTGTCATGTATAACAAATTAGAATAAATAAATAAAATTTAAAAAAGAAACTAAAAAAATAAAAAGATAGGGTCTTGCTCAATCATCAAGGCTGGCTTTGAATTTGGAATCATCATGCCTCAGCCTCCTGAGTCACTGAGACTACTGGCATGTGCTGCCACACCTGGCTTTTAAATTATTTTTTTAATTAAAAGTGTTTTTAAAATCCTGAGAGTCTCACTAAATTGCCCTATCCTCCAGTATTGGAATTACAGGTCCTGGGCCCCATATATAATCTTACTGAATCCTCATTATATGAAGCAGGTATTATCACCCTCATTTAAAGATAAGAAAAAGAAGGCAAAAATTTATTGTATTAATAATCTGTTGCTGCATAAGAAATCAACCCAAAATGTAATAGCTTAAAACAGTAATAATTTATAATCTTATCTATTTTCTATGGATTCAGAATTTGGTAGCAGATTAACTGGGTGATTCTCACCTGGAACATCTCGTGAGGTTCTAGTCCAGATGTCAGCCTGGGATGTAGTTATCTTAAGCTTGACAGGGGTTGAAGCATCTAATTCCACGTAGTTCATGCCAAGGCAAATTGGTTCCCTGCTGGCAAATTGGTTCACTGCTGCCAAGGATCTCAGTTACTTGCTGCTATGATTTAAATGTTCTCTCTCAAACTCATGTGGATATTTAATTGCTACGGTAACAGTGTTGAGAGTTAGGATCTTTAAGGGGCAATTATGGCATTCATAAGGGCTGATGTCATTATCCTGAAGTGGGTCAGTTATCACGAAACAGGTTTGTCATAAAAGCAAATTTAGTCCCCTCTTGATCACTCTCTTGCATGTTCTTTCACCACCTGATGCCTCCTGCCATGTTAGGATGTAGCAAGAAGGACCTCACCAGAGTGGTCCCTAGATTCTGGACTTTTCTGCCTGCAGAACCAAATAAACTTCTACTGTTTATGATTTATCCAGTCTGAGGTATTACTGTAGGAGCAAAAAACAGACTAAGTCATGTGCTATGTGAACCTCTCCACAGGGCTGCTCAATTATCCTTAACATCTGCCCTTGTCCCTCAGAGCAAGTGCTCCAAGATATCTAGGTAGAGCGGCAGTGTCTTCTCTGACATAATCCAGAAGTCAGACTGTCATTTCTGCAATCTCCTCATGGTTACGTAGGTGCATTTTTTGGGAAGGGACAGACTACACAAGGGAATGAATACCAAGATGTGAGAATCATTCAGGGCCATCTTGGAAGTGACTGCCACAGTGACAAAGTAATTTACCCAAGGACACACACAGGAAGGTGAGGGTAGGCTTTGAACTCGGGCAGTTCCTATGTCACAGTCAGTGTTGGCTGGAAGGAGTGGGACAGGAAGGTGCTCCCAGGTCTCCCATGTCCTGCAGGCATTCATACCTGAGATCCCACTTCTTATTCCAATAATCTGGTGGTGAGATAGTACCTGATGTGTCAGACAGGCACTTTATCAGAACAACATAGTTGACACATTCATAAGAGTTTGCACAAGGTGTCACGTGATGGTGGACTTGCTGTGTCAAAGGGAAACTGGATCCTGGGTCCAGCGTAGCTGTGGACTTACTGTGGGACTTTGAAGTTCCAGTCCCTGTGGGAGCCTTTGTTTTCTCATCTGTACACTGGAAAGGTTCAGTTCCACAGACTCTGAGGTCTTCAGGGATTCTGTGGATAGGGTTGTTCACTGGGGATACTGGGGGGGGGGTTCTCTCTTTACCTTCTGTGGCTGTTTTGGACCTTTGCCTAAGTGGAGTGGACCCCTCAGGTACAAGGGGCACTCTTCTGGACCCAGGCCAGATCAGGCCAGGCTGTGCAGCCCTGTTTCACCCGAAGCTGGCTGGCACCATTGTTCCCCCATAAAGCCGGGCCCCTTTCCAGCTGTTGCTGCCCTCGGGTCAGAGGAAAGGCTCAAAGGACTTAGTTGTGTGGCCTCCCTCCTCCCCCAGGGCAGGCCTGGGTCACCCAACAGGCTGACTCAGCCCATGCAGGGGAACAAAGAAGATAAGAGATGGTTTAGGGAAAGAATTTGACATTTACCATCCCCCCCCATAAAACTTCAAAATAGTCATCATAGGGAAAATGCTAATTCTACAGCTCATTTGCATTTTTAAAAATTAGGGTGAGGACACTGCTTCCTATTTCAGTGCTGAGGGACCCATATCTTATGTTTCTCTGGTGGACATTGTTTGCCTTTGAAAACTTTTGAAAATGAAATACATGTAATAACTGATAAGTCATTAAACTAATTTCAGTATTTAAAAATTATATTGTGTCATATAACATAAGGGTGCATGTCACAATGTTGGATCTTAAATTTGATGAAATATGGTACTTAGACCATCTCCTTAGAGCTTGAACCTACTAGATGTCTAGCTTCTCCATCCCCTTACACAAACTCCTTTATACTACCCACCCATTTGTCCTTATCCTGGAGTCTTGACTTTGTCTTCAGCTTTTTTCTTTTTTTGGTACCAAAGATTGAACCCAGGGGCACTTAACTACTGAGCCATGACCCCAGCCCTTTTTATTTTTTATTTTGAGACAGGGTCTCACTAAGTTGCTTAGGGCCTTACTAAGTTGCTGAGGCTGGCTTCGAATTTGTGATCCTCCTGCGTCAGCCTCCCAAGCCACTGGGATTATGGACATGTGCCACCATGCCCAGCTTGTCTCTAACTTTTTAAAGCTTCCCCTCACCATAAGATCCTGCAGCAACTTTGAGGTGAAGCTCTCCCCACCTCTACTCATGACCAACATAGAGAGATTATTTGATATCATGAAAAGGCATAGGAGAATAAAGAGAAATTTAATTACAACCATGTGTAGCAGGCACTATTGTATATGTTTGATGTGTGTTAACTCAATACTTAGCAATAATTTATCAGGTGGCTTCCAGTAAATCTCTAATTTTACCCATGGGGACAATTTCAGAAGCAATATAACCAAGCATAATTCTTTTGCCCCTTCAGCCAATCCTTGCCCCAGAGGAAACATGGTCATAAGTGTGCTTATCCTGCCGGCAAGACCTTGTTTTTATGCACTTTTGGTATAAACATGTAGAAAAATATCACTTTGCTTTTCAAGAGGGTCTTGTTGTTCTAGCTTTTCCTACTTACCCCCATGACTTAGGTGTTTCCTTTCTTTCTTTCTTTCTTTTTTTTTTTTGGTACTGGGGATTGAACTCAGGGGCACTCAACTACTGAGCCACATCCCCAGCCCTATTTTGTATTTTATTTAGAGACAGGTCCCTCACTGAGTGGCTAAGTTCTTCAGCATTGCTGAGGTTGGCTTTGAACTCGCGATCCTCCTGCCTCAGCCTCCTAAATCACCAGGATTACAGGCGTGCACCATCACACTCAAATGGCATATTTTTTCTATATAAGTATATATGGAAAACCAGCTCTTTAACTGCCAGCCAGTATATTGTGAAAATACACCCAAGTGCCCATGAGGTTCCAGGCCCTGTTTTATATGCTTCTCATACATGTCTCTTTCAAGCAGTCTGAGGTCACTAGTGATTTTTCCATTTTAAAGATGAAAAAAGGGAGTGGAGCATGGTGACTCATACCTATAAACTCCGTGGCTCAGGAAGCTGAGGCAGGAGGACTGATAATTCAAAGCCAGCCTCAGCAAATTAGTGAGGCTCTAAGCAACTCAGCAGTGGTGGCATAAGATTATACTGGAGCTGAAAAATTCCTACCACTTAGTGATGTTGTAGCCCTTGTATGTAGTGCAACATATTATTGTGTTGTGGTGATTCTGGTCTGAATGAACCTACTGTTCTGCCAGTCAAGTAAAAGTATATCCCATATAATGCTGTACAATAATAATACTTAATAATGACAATTAATGACTATGTCACTGGTTTGCATATTATTTACTAGACATTTTTTTTTTTTTTTTGGTATTGGGAATTGAACCCAGAGATTCTTTACCTCGGAGCCACATCCCCTGTTCTTTTTTATTTTTAACAGTGTCTCACTGAGAGTCTTGCTAATTTTCTGAGGTTGGCCTTGAACTTGTGATTCTCCTACCCCAGCCTCCTGAGCCACTGGGATTAGAGACATGTACCACCACATCCAGTTCTTTTTTCTTTTTGAAATGGGTATTTCATACGTAATCCAGGTTGGCCTTGTCAAACTCAGATCTTCCCATGCTAAATTTCTGACTAGTGGCAGCAGGATGATAAGGTCCAGGATGTGGCCAGTGGAGTGGGGGAGCTGAAGTAAAGTGCAGGTGAAGGGCATCCATAATCAGGAGCACAAGGAATCTGGACGTGGAGGTGGAGGACGGGTGGACCTCATGGAATTATAAATCATACAAGAGGACGGCAGGGCTTGGAAGGGAGAGGAGAAGCATGGGGCAGGAACCAAAGTCTTCAGTGAATGAAGAGGAGGCTGACAGAAACAGCGAAGCAGTGGAGAGGAATGTGATTGAATAGCATGAATTCAAAAGAGCTGTCTTATTAATGAAAGGAAGAATATATCAGTCAGGATCATTTTCATTGTAAGGAACAAAAAATTATTCTGCCATGTAAGTATCCCATTTCATGAAGAGCCTGTTCAAGTCTTCAGCCTTTTCTTCCATTATTATTATTTGTGTGTCTGTGGTTTTTGCTGGGGATCAAACCCAGGATCTCACACATGCCAGGCAAGGGCTGTACCGCTGAGCTACACCCTCAGATTGATTTTTCCCCCTAGTATTGGAGATTGAACCCAGGGCCCCATGAATGCTAGTCAAGTGTTCTACCACTGCACTATATTTCCAGCTCTCTCTCTCTCTCTCTCTCTCTCTCTCTCTCTATATATATATATATATATATATATATATATTTTTTTTTTTTTTTGGAGACTGGGCCTTACAAAGTTGCTAAAGCTGTCCTTGAACTTGCAATCCTCCTGTCTCAGCCTCCCAAATTGCTGGGATTACAAGTATGTGCCACTATGCCCTGCTCAGCTTCTACTTTTGGGGGTACTGGGGATTGAACTCAGGGGCACTAAACTACTGAGCCACATCCTCAGCCATATTTTGTATTTTATTTAAAGACAAGGTCTCACTGAGTTGCTTAGCACCTGGCTTTTGCTGAGGCTGTTTTGAACTTGTGATCCTCCTGCCTCAGCCTCCTGAGCTGCTGGAATTACAGGTGTGGGCACCACGCTCCAGCTCAGCATCTACTTTTTAGGGAGATTAAAGAGTTTAGAATTGTGGAGAGCATAGAAGTACTCAATAAATCGTAATTAGTATTATTATACTATCATTATATCTCCTATGACTACCAACGTCCAGAACAGATGAGTCCCTGGTCAAAGACCACTTATCAGCAAGGTCCACCAAGCTTCCTTGAGTTTTCGCTCGTTCTCCAGTGGGAGGAAGCTGTGAACTGCATTTCACTTGTCTCCCAGTGCAGATGGGAGGTTTGTAGATCCAAATGCCACCCCTTAGGAGAGATTTGTTCTGCCGAGGGCTGAAGCTAAAGCTGGGAGTAGGGTGCCCTCGCCTGGCAGAGTGGGGTAAAAGCGACTCTAACCTGACAGGCTGACCTAGGAAGTCTAGGGTGCTAAGATGTGGTGCTGTCAGAACGCGGTGCTATCAGGCCAAGGGAGACAGGCAGAGAGGCAGCGGGCCAGCGGGCTGGGGAGGAGCCTCTTGCAGCTCCGCAGCTTGGCGTCCCTGCCTCCCTTTTTGTCTGCTGAACTCTTCCTTCAGATTGTTCCAGGGACATTCCCGATACCATCACACCCCCTTCTGACTGACCCAGGTCTCCTGTTATAAACTCTCAGGGCATTTGTTTGCCTTCTGCATTCCTCTGTGGGGTTATAATCTGAGAAATGAGGGGGAGTGGTAGCATCCTCGGCCATTTCATTCCTAGGGTCCCTGCACCAGGTTCTAGAAAACGTTAGAATAAAAGAATTATGGAAGCCCAGCAGGCTCGAGTGGGAAGTGACCTCAGAGGCCATCTGGCTCTATCACGGACGGCTCCAGGTTTGGTCGGGACTTTAGAGACGAATTCAGGGAATCCACTATCTCAAAGACATCCAGGACTGTGGGCTGAAGCCAAGAGTCCTGGGCAGACATCCAGGGACATTCATTCATTCCACAAATATTGTGTGCTTTCTGTGTACCAGAAACACAAACCGGACACATTCCTGAACCTCTGGAAGTAGTGGGGCAGATATAACCAGACAATTTCGATATAATGAAATTATACTTCATACATCTCATGTGCATATTCAAGCACTCGCCCTTGTACTTACACACCCCATTTTTCAGTTGGAAAGGTTGAAGCTCAGAAAAAACACGCGGCTAGTGAGGAACAGTCTCCTATTGGATGAAGTCTGGAGAACTCCTCCAACTGGAGAGGCGTGTCGGTGACGGCCCCGTCTTCACCCACAGCACAGCAGTCCGGAATCAGAGGGGGTGGGGGAAGGGAAATCTTGTTCCTAGATCTCTATGAAGTTTTCCGCCTACTGGTGACAACCGGGAGGACCCAGGGGGCGTTTACACATCACTGGGGGCCTGGAGAGAAGGGAGTGGGCGGAGGGGGGAGGATACACCCGGATGGGGCGGAGCAGTAGGGAGTCCAACCAGAGCTTAGCAGTCCCGCCGGGTCACCAGCAGCTGATGTCCTCTGCACCTGGACCTCAGGCTTCCACCTGGTAGACACCCAACAGTCCGCGGTGAGAGGCTGGACCGCGGCCCACATGTCCCCCGCGGCCAATGGGCGGGCTCCTGCCTCCTCCGCCCCTCGGGCGGGTGTGTGCAAAAGCAAACACTGAAAGGGCAGGTGCAAAGGGCGAGACGGGCCCCTGACCTATCCTGTGCTCACGGTTTCCAGGGCTCTGTGCCCGCCCAGAGGTGTCCCTGGAGCCCGGACCCGAGAAGAGTCGTCTGACGGTTATTTGTTCACTGTGCCTTCAGCAGAGTGGATTGTCGCCTCTCCCCCACAGGAAGCATTGTTAGAGGTTCCTTGTGTATCTGGCGCGCGCGCGCGCGCACACACACACACACACACACAAATACCTGCTTATGGTTTTTTTTGTTTGTTTTTTTTAACACAAATAATAGCATACTGGGAACACTGTTCTACAGGTAGCTCCCTCCCACCTTCTTCATGTAATATTATATCCTAAAAACCGTTTCGTATTAATAAACTTCTTTTTTTAAAAAAACCTTTTTTTAGTTGTAGATGGACACAGTTCCTTTGTTTTACTTAGTTATTTTTATGTGGTGCTGAGGATTGAACCCAGTGCCTCATATAATGTGTGAGGTAAGCCCTGTGCTACGGAGCCACAACCCCAGCCCTTAATACAACATCTTTAAAAAGGCTGCCTCAAGGGCGGGGGCTGGGGCTCAGTGGCAGAGCGCTTGCCTAGCATGCTTGAGGCACTGGGTTTGATCCTCAGCACTACATTGAAAATAAATAAGTAAAAAAACAAAACAAGGGCATTCTGTTCATCTACAGTTATTAAAAAAAAATTAAAAGGCTGCCTCACTATTCCAAGGTGTAGACTTTATCATTATTTATTTAAGTCTTCTGTAGAAGACTTCTAATGAAGACGTTTAGACTGTTTCCCTCCCTCCCTCCCTTCCTTCCTTCCTTTCTCTCTCTCTTTCTTTTGCACTGGGGATTGAACCTAGGCGTGCTGAACCACTGAGTTACATCCCCAGCCCTTCTTTATATTATTTTGAGACAGAGTCTCACTCAGTTGCTTAAGGGCCTTACTAAATTGCTGAGGCTGGTCTGGAACTTGTGATCCTCCTGCTTCAGTCTCCCAGACTTCTGGGATTACAGGCTGGCAGCGCCATCAGGCCTGTTTCCAATCTTCAGCTTTTAATGTCATTTCACTCAAGTGTGTATATATCTTTGGGATAAATTCCTGAAAGTGGAACTGCTTGATCAAAGGGTATGTGGGTTTGTAATCTTGGTAACTATTACTAGGGTACTGTTTATGAGTTTTCCAGATGCAATATATGAGGGGGCCTGTTTTCCCCACAGCCTCATCAACAGAGTATACAATCACACTTTTTAATCTTTATCCACCTAATAGTAAATTTAAAAAGAAAATAGATTATTCCCTTTCCTAAACCACAAGGGGAGCCTGGACTTCCAGCCTCATGTTTCTGTCATTGTTTCCTTTCCATCATATAATGATAAAAGTGTCAAACAAACAAGAAGTAATAGAATCCTAAATGTGTATGCACAAAACAACAGAGTTACAAAATATGTGAGGCAAAAGCCAATAGATTGAAAAGAAGAAACAAATCCACAATTATAGTTGGAGGTGTAAACACCCCATTCATCAGCTGACAGAACAACTAGAAAGAAAATCAACAAGTATATAGAAGAACTCAACAATACAATTGACCAAAAGTATCTAATTGCCTCTACCCAGCAACAGAATACACATTTGTTTCAAAGTGCTTGAAAAACATATACCAAGATTGACCACATCCTGGGTCATAAAACTAGAAATTAATAACAGAAAGATAATGGGAAAATCTCCAAGCGCTTGGAAACTAAACAACACATTTCTGGCCCGTTGTTTTTTGTTTTTTGGTATTGGGGATTGAACCCAGGAGCACATTACCAGTGAGCCACATCCCCAGCTCTTTTTATTTTTTTATTTTGAGACAGGGTCTTGCTAAGTTGCTTAGGGCCTCACTAAATTGCTGAGGTTGGCCTCAAATTTACATCCTCCTACTTTGCTGGGATTACAGGGATGTGTACCACTCTGCCTGGATAACCATGTTTCTAAAGTTTATAGGTCAAACAGGAAGTCTCAAGGGAAATTTAAAAATTAATTGAACTGAATGAATATAGAACCAAAAAATATTAAAATTTGTGCCAAAGCAGTGCTAAGAGGGGAATTTGTAATACTAAATGTATACATTAGAAATGAAGAAAAGTTAGAGTGGGGCTTTAGCACAATGCTAGAGAGGGTGCCTATCAAGTGCAAGACCCTGGGTTCAATCCCCCTGCACCAAGGAAGGAAGAAAAGACACAAAGAAAAGACTATCCGGAGGCTGGTGTTGTGGCTCAGTGGCAAAGCGCTCATCTAGCATGTGTGAGCTCTGGGTTCGATCCTTAGCACCGCATATGAAAATAAATAAAATAAAGGCATGATGTCCATCTATCACTAAAAAAAATAAAATAAATATAAAAAAACTTTAAAAAAAAAGAAAAGAAAAGAGCATCTGGTCTAATACCTAGGTGTAGATTTGACAAAGGGGAATGAAGGGAAGGGAGGGAGGATAGAAATAGGAAAGTCAGTCGAATGAATCTGACATAACTTTCCTGTGTATATATATGAATATACCACAGTGAATCTCAACTTCATGTACATCCACAAGACTGGGATCCTAATTAGAAGAAGATATACTCCATGTTTGTATACATGTCAAAATACACTCTACTGTCATGTGTAACTAAAAAGAAAAAATTTTAAAAAAAGAAAGTCTTAAGTCAACAATGTAAGCTCCCCACCTCAAGTACACAGGAAAAGTAGAGCAGAATAAACCCAAAGCAAGAAGAAAGAAAGAAAGAATAAAGAGCGGAAATCTATGAAGTTGAGAACAAAAACAATAGAGAAATTCAATGAAACAAAGAACCAGTTCTTTGAAAAGATCAATACAATTGAGAAACCACAAGAAAGATTGACATAATAAAAAGAGAAAAAGACACAAATAACCAGTGTCAGGACAAAACAGAGATATCATCAGTAGACCTGCAGATATCAAAAGAATAATAAAGAGCTGGGCACAGTGGTCCACACTAGTAACCCTGGGAACTCCAGAGGCTGAGGCAGGAGGATCACAAGTTCAAGGCCTGCCATAGCAACTCAGTGTGGCCCTAAGCAATTTAAACCCTGTCCCACCACCACCACCACCACCACCACCACCACTCCCCAAAAAAAGAAAGGCTGGGCATATAGCTCAGTAGTAAAGCACTCTGGGTTAAATCTTCAGAACAACAACAACAACAATAAAAGAACTCCTTGAAAAACCCAGACTACTATAACTCACCTAAGGTGAAATAGATGATTTGCGTAGTCCTGTAACTATTAAGGAAACAAACTTCATAATTTAAAACTCTTCAAAAAAGAGAAGTCTATCCGAGACTTAAAGAAGAAGTAATACAAGTTCTGTACAATCTAGTCTAGAAAATAGAACAAAAAGAATTATATACCATAATCAAGTGATGTTTATTTCAAGGATGAAAAGTCTTGGAATACACACACACACACACACACATGCACACACATATATATGTGTATATCAAGTATATAAGTATATATATATACACATATATATGTATGTGGGCATGTGTTTGTATGTAATTTTTTTCTTTTTGGTACTGGGAATAGAACCCAGGGGTGTTCTATCACTAGGCTACATTCCCAGATCTTTTTTTATTTTGAGATGTGGGTCTCACTGAGTTGCTGATGATGGCCTTGAACTTGCAGTCCTCCTGTGTAAGTCTCCTGAATCATTGAATTACAGGTGTGTGCCAAAGTCCTCAACTAGTTTAATGTGTTAAAACCAATCAATCCAATTCATCATATTAACAGACTAAAGAAGAAAAGACTCACGATATTAATTAAGATCATAAAACAAGCATATGACAATTCAATACTTGTTTGTGATTAAAAGAAAAAAAAAAACAACAACAACCAGTTGTGTGTGGTGGCACATGCTTGTATTTCAGCTACTGGGCGGGGGTCAAGGCAGGAGGACTGCAAGCTTGAGACTGACCTCAGCTATTTATTGAGATCTTGTCTCAAAAATTTAAAAAAGGGCTAGGGATGTAACTCAGTGGTAGAGTGCCCATGGGTTCAATCCCCATTTCTGGAAAAAAAAAAAAAGAGTATCTGTTTAAAAAAAAATCTATGGCTAACATACTCTTAAGTGGTAAAAATTAAATATTTTCCCCCTAAGATCAGAAAAAAGGCAAGGATGTCTTTCTCCCGCCTTCCCCATCTCTCTCCCTCTCTTTTTTGAGATGGGGTTTCACTGATCCAAGGCTGGTCTTGAACTCCTATATTCAAGCAATTTTCCTGCCTCTGCCTCCTAAGTAGTTAGGACTACAGCACCTGGCTTGCTCTCACCATTCTTATTCAACATAATGTTAAAAGTTCTAGTCAGCAAAGCAAGGAAATAAACGGCATACAGATAAGACTGGATAAAATAAAACTATTCCTATTTGCAAATGACATAGTTGGCTCCACAGAAAACTCCAGTGTCTACAAAAACAAAAACAATTTTCTATAAGAAGTGAGTTGAGGAAGAATAATCTATCCTCAGGGTAGAAAAGACACAAAACCCAATTGTATCTCTCTCTTTTTTTTTTTTTTAGTTGAACATGGACACAATATCTTTTATTTATTTATTTATTTATTTATTTATTTATTTATTTATTTATTTATTTATTTTTGTGGTGCTGAGGATTGAACTCAGTGTCTCATGTGTGCAAAGCAAGCACTCCACCATTGAGCCACAACCCCAGCCCCACCCAATTGTATTTCAATGTACTAACACCAATTCAAAAATATAGTGATATTCATAATCACAAGAAGAAGAAGAAGGAGGAGGCCAGAGAAGGAAAGAAAGGGGGAGGGGAGGATGAGACACAGGTGTAAATAGAACAAAATATATACAGGGTTTGTGTGCTTAAAACTACAGAACTCTAATGATGGTCACCAAAGAAGACTTCCTAAATGGAGAAACATACTGAGTTTAAAAATGGAAAGGGAGGGGCTGGGGATGTGGCTCAAGCGGTAGCGCGCTCGCCTGGCATGCATGCGGCCCGGGTTCGATCCTCAGCACCACATACAAACAAAGATGTTGTGTCCGCCAAAAACTAAAAAATAAATATTAAAAAAAAAATAAAAATGGAAAGGGGAGCTGGGGATATAGCTCAGTTGGTAGAGTGCTTGCCTTGCATGCACAAGGCCCTGGGCTCAATACTCAGCACCAAAAAAAAAAAAAAAAAGGAAAGGGCCAGGCATAGTGGCACATGCCTATAATCCCAGCAGCTTTGGAGGCTGAGACAGGAGAATTCCATGTTTAAGCCCAGCCAGGGCAATTTAGCAAAACTTGGTCTCAAAAAGGAAAAAAATAAATAAATAAATAGATAGATAAATAAATAAAAGGGGCGGGGTCTATACCTCAGTTACTAGAGTGCTTGCTTGCATGCATGCATAAGGGCCTGGGTTCAGTCACACACACACACACACACACACACACACAGGAAAAAAAGAAAGAACATGAGACATAGCTCAGTGGTAGAGTGCCCCTAGTTTCATTCTCCAGCACCACAAGATTTTTAAAAAGTGGAAGAAAGAAAGAAAAGGATATACAAATGGCAAATAAATATATGAAAATAATATTCAATATGTAGCCGTCAAAGAAATGTAAATCACACACCTATTTGAATAGCTAAAAATTTTAAAAAGTAGTAACAAAACCAAATGCTGGCAAGGATGTAGAGCAATCCAATAACTCACACATTGCTGATGGGCATATAAAATGGCACTTCAGGCCCTCTGGAAAACAGTGTGACAATTTATGTTTTTTAATTTTTGGCTTTAGATGAACACAATACCTTTATTTTTTATTCTTTTTTACGTTGTGCTGAGGATCAAACGCAGTGCCTCACACAGGAAAGCTAAGCCTCTAACACTGAGCTATAACCCCATCCCCTAGGGTTTAACAATTTCTTCTTCTTCTTCTTCTTTTGGTATCCGGGATTGAACTCAGGGGTGCTCAACCACTGAGCCATATCCACAGCCTTATTTTGTATTTATTTGGAGACAGGGTCTCACTGAGTTGCTTAGCGCCTGGCTTTTGCTGAGGCTGGCTTTGAACTCACAATCCTCCTGCCTCAGCCTCCTGAGCCACTGAGATTACAGGCATGTGCCACTGCATCTGGCTGACAATTTATTCTTATAAAACTCAGTATGCAATTATCATATATCTCTAATTGCACTCCTGAGCATTTTATCCCTGAAAAATGAAAACTGCTGTTCACATAAAAATCTGCACACAAGGACTGGGGATGTGGCTCAGTGGTACAATGTTTGCCCGGCATGTGTGAGACTCTGGGTTCCATCTGTAGATACACAAATATCTACAATAGCTTTATCTGATATTTTCTTTTTGGCAGTACTGGGGATTGAACCCAGGGATATTTTATCACTGACAACATTTCTGGCCCCCCCCTTTTTTTTACTTTAAGACAACTCGCTAAGTTGCATAGGACCTCACTAAGTTGCTGAGGCTGGCCTCAAACTTGTGATCCTTCTGCCTCAGCTGGGACTACAGGAGTGTGCCTGGAGTGTGCTAGGCACTGACGTGTGGGAGACCAACCTTGTACTTAGTCTACTGAGTCACACTCCCCAGCTGGGTGCTGAGACGCTCAGTCACAGAAATGTGGCAGAGCTTTCCCCACCCTTCTTGGGTTCAAGGGTTGGTGTCTCGTGCATGGGTGTGTCTTGCTACAGCCCCATGGGTGAAATTATGCTCACCTGTTCCTTTGTAATATAACCCCTTGCCCTGTTTAGGATAGAATCTTCCATGGAAGTGCCTTGTGTGGGTGTCCTTCTCTTTTTGGCAGTACTGGGGATTGAACCCAGAGATATTCTATCACCGAGCAACATTTCTGGCCCTTTTTATTTTTTACCCAGGTGTCAGTCAACCTGCTTACAGTGGACATCATGAAGATAGACTCAGCCCCCTGAAACCTGACCCCTTGCCTCATTTGAATAGCTTCTCCTCAATAAAAGGGGGTCAGTGAGTGCTCTCTCTCTCTTTCTTTCTGTGGACCCTTAAGGTCAGAGGAGCCTTCACAGCGACCCCAAAGAAAAAGGTATTTGTGTCTCTTGTGTGGTTATTTTGCGCAGCCCAGTCAGCCCAGTTCAAATGGAGTGACCCCTGAGCCTTTTAGTTGCAAGAACAGAAACCCGGCACTGACGTCTTTTACTGGGTGCATAGTCAAGCAATTGGTGTATTTACACCATGGAATACTATTCATCGAGGGAAAAGGAATAACTATTGGTAATGATAAAAGCTAATACCAGTAGTATACGTAGTGTATGCTTCCATTTATATAACATGATATGTATTTGAACACATAAATGTTCAAAAAGAATATTCTCCCCCCCCGCCCACCTTATGATGCTGTGGATGGAACCCATGGCTTCAAGCATGCTAGACAAGTGCTCTAACTCTGAGCTACATTCCTAGCTCATATAGCACTCTTTTTTTTTTTTTTTGGTACCAGGACCCAAGATTACATAACCACTGAGTCACAATTCTAGCCCCCCCCTTTTTTTTAAATTTATTTTTTAGTTTTTGGTGGACACAATGTCTTTATTTTATTTTATGTGGTGCTGAGGATCGAACCCAGCGCCCTGCGCATGCCAGGCAAACGCGTTACCGCTTGAGCCACATCCCCAGCCCAAGCCCTTTTTATTTTATTTATTTATTATTATTTTTTAGTTGTTAATGGATCTTTTTTGTATTTATTTATATGTATATGCAGTGCTGAGAATCAAAGCCAGGGCCTCACACATGCTAGCCAAGTACTTTACCACTGAGCTACAATCCCAGACCTTTTATTTTTTATTTTGAGACATGGTCTTGCTAGGTTACTTACAGTCTCAATAAATTGCTGAGACTGGCTTCGAACCTGCAATCCTCCTACCTGAGCTGTTGGGATTACAGGCATGCGCCACCATATCTGGCCTCATATAACATTCTTTTTTTTAAAAAAAAATATTTTTTAGTTGTAGTTGGAGCCAATACCTTTATTTTATTACAATACCTTATTTTATTTATTTATTTTTATGTGGTGCTGAGGATCGAACCCAGGGCCTTGCATTTGCTAGGCGAGCTTGAAACAACAAAATTAGAGGAATGGCGCAGGGGTTAAGGAAGGATTGGGATTTATAACTGTGGCTAAAAAAGGGCAACATGAGGGATCTTGTAGTGATTAACTATTTTGTATCTTAACTGTATCACTGCCAATATTCTAGTTGTGATATCTATCATTTTGCAAGATGTCACCATTTTAGGACAAAAATGAATAGAAATAGGAGGTCTAGTATTTTCCTGTTGTACACTAATGGATCATTTTGTAATCATGCTGGCAAATGTGTATCCCACTTTATAGAAGACTGTGTTAAGCACTTAAAAAAAAAAAAACCACTGAATGTGTAGTATTAAGCAAAGGGAAGATATGACCAGATTTGTGTTTTTAAAAGATCGCTCTGGCTATAGGGATGAGGCACAGTTAGGCTGCATGCCCAGAGACTAGTCAAGAGGCTGGTGAAGGATGGAATTGGGTCATTGGCCACAGGTTGGATTTGAGAGCTCTTTTGATGGTTAAATGGATAGTTACTGGGCAGAGGGAAGTGTTAGCTGGTTAATGATATGAAGCATATGAGCACTAGTGGAATAGGATAAGGGTGCTTATTTATGTCATCTCTTCCAATTACCATTTACCATTGGTCTAGCCAATGCAGTAAAGCAAAAGAAAATAAGGTGTCCAAATTGGAAAATAAACAAAATTCATTACATACAGATGGTATGATTTTATACATAGTAAATAGAAAATAATTTATAGACAAGTAAAAAATCATCAGGGCTTCCAAATAGATTAATCAACTAAAAGCAGTTTGTCACAAACACTTAAAAAGTGAAAAATTTAAAAAGATAAGTTTAAAATAACACAGGCAACTGGGGTTGTAACTCAGTGGTAGAGTACATGCTTAAGGCCCTGGGTTCTATCCCCAGCACCACCAAAAAACAAAAACAAAAAAACAAACAAACAAACAAACACTACAGCACTGAAAAAAAAATTAAAATATCAAAAATCACCAAGGAATGAATCTATTGAAATAAGTTGCTGAGGCTAGCTTCATACCTGAAATCCTCAGAGTTTTTTTTTTTTTTTTGTTAGTTTGACTTCTGGGGATCAAACCCAGAGCTTCACTCATGCTAGGGAAGTGCTGTACCACTGAGGTACAACCCTGCCCCAAATGTAGAATTTTATTGAGAGACATTAAAAAAAAAGATCTAAATAAAGGAAGAAAAATATACCATATATATATATCCCATGCTAATAGATAACTCAGTGACATAAAGATGTCACTCAAAATACTTTGTTTTCCTAAAAATACTTTACAAAGTAATACAATTTCAGGAAAAAAATACCCTAAAGTTTTTATTCTCTAGAACCTGAGGTAGCTCCAAAATTATATGGATGTGTGTGTTTAGGACAGCCAAGACACTCTTTAAGAAGAACAAAATTGGGGGATTTCCCCTATCAGATGTTGTGACTTATAATAAAGCTCCAGTAATTCTGACAGTGTAGGCTTGGTGTAGACTAATGCATCAGAAGAGAGAGAGCAGAAAAACACCCAAATATGGTGGACATTCTATGTCAGAGATGGTCCTGCAGGTCAGTGGGAAAGGGTGCACTCTTCATTGAGTGGTACTGAAAAAACTGCTTATCCACATGAGAAAAAAAAATGAAAAAGAATTTCAACCTCACTCTACATACGTCCTCAAATTATAAAACGTGGAGAAGAAATCAGTAGGGAAATTCTTTATGACTTTGGGATATAAAGGCTTCTTTCTCTCTCTCTCTCTCTTTCATGAGGACTGGGGATTGAACCCAGGCGTACCCTACCACTGAGCTACATCCCCAACTCCCCCTCTGCCCCGCCCCTTTTAAATTTTGAAACGGGTCTCGCTAAGTTGCTGAGTCTAAACTCAAACTTGTTGTTCTCCTGTTCTCAGTCTTCTGAGTAGCTGGGATTCCAGGTGTGTGTCACTATGACTGGCTGATAAATCAGCTTTCTAAAATAAGTTTAAAAATTCCCACTAATTTTCTTTTGTTTTGGTGGTGGTGCTGGGGATTGAACCCAGGGCCTTAGGCTTACAAGGCAAGCACTCTTTCAACTGAGCTACATCCCTAGCCCCCCACTAACTTTTAAAGGAAAAGATTGGTACATTAAAAATAAGATTTTCTATTCATCAAAAAAACAACATGGGGCCAGGTATGGCAGCAAATGCCTATAATCTCAGATACTCAGGAGACTGAGGCAGGAGGATTGCAAGTTCAAGGCCAGCCTTGGCAATGAAATGCTATCTCAAAATAAAAAAATAAAAAAGGGTTGGGAGTGCATTAGTCTACACCAAGCCTACACTGTCAGAATTACTGGAGCTTTATTATAAGTCACAACATCTGATAGGGGAAATCCCCCAATTTTGTTCTTCTTAAAGAGTGTCTTGGCTGTCCTAAACACACACATCCATATAATTTTGGAGCTACAAGGTGGCAGAGCACCCCTTGGTTCAATCCTCCATACTTCAAAAACCAAAATCCAAAACAAAACAGTCTAGGGAGGGTGAGAAGATCAAATCAATCATAAGCCTGTAGAAGATTTTTGCGACCCATATAATTAGCAAGAGACTAGTCTGAAGAATATTTAAAGAATTCTTAATAAATTAAAGGAAAAAAAAATCACCTATTTTAAATGGGTAAAGACTTGAATGGAACTTTTACAGACAGAGAAACCCAGATGGGTTATAAAATAAATAGATGCTCAACCTCAAGAGTAATCAAAGAAATGCAAATTAAAACCACAATGAGATACCATTTCCCACCCACCAGATATGCATAAAATAAAAAATTTGATAATAGGAAGAGCAGGTAAGAACACAGAAATGATGTCAAAAATTTTTATCTACTTATGGTGGGAGTATAGATTGGTGCAATGGCTTCATGAAAACAGCTTCATGTTATCTAGGAAAGTTGGACCTGAACAATTCAATTCCTAGAACTATACATACATAAGAATGTTAGCATAGTATTATTTGTGGTAGTAAGAAATTGGAACAGCCCAATGTCCATCAATAATAGAATAAATAGATTATGATATATTCATTCAATTTGCTATATAAAGATGGAAATAAATCAGCAACAGCTATAGAATCTACATGAATGACCTCAAAAACAATGTTGAGAGAGGAAAGCACAGTTTTTAGAAAAATATATACAGTATAACTTCATTTTTCCAAAGGCAAAAAGCAGTTAATATGAAATAGTGTATTGTTTAGGGATGTACTGTTTGTCATATACCTAGTAAAACTCATTAAGAAAATAAAATAAGGGCTGGGGATGTGGCTCAAGCGGTAGCGCGTTTGCCTGGCATGTGTGTGGCCCAGGTTCCATCCTCAGCACCACATACAAAGATGTTGTTTCCACCGAAAACTAAAAAAATAAATATTAAAATTCTCTCTCTCTCTCTCTCTCTCTCAAAAAAAAAATTCTCTCTCTTAAAAAAAAAAAAAAAAAGAAAAGAAAATAAGCTGGGTGGAGTGGCACATGCCTAGAATCCCAGTGCTGAGGCTATCTAGTGAGGCCCTAGCAATTAAACAAGACCCTGTCTCTAAAAAGTAGATAAAAGACTGGGATGTGGCTCAGTGATTAAGTGCCCCTGGATTCAATCTCCCATACCAAAATAAATGAATGAATGAATGAATGATGTCAAAACTCACTGTAGGGTAACTCCAGAGAGAGAGAGAGAGGAAGGGCTTGTGATTGAGAAAGGAAACAGATGACCTCTGGGATAAGGAAATGTTTTATTCCATGGACACACAGATCAACCAGATGGAAGTGGTCAGAGCTGCCTTAAGTGTGGGTGAGATGGCCCAGGAAGGGGTAAAGGGATCGTTATGTTGAGTGTGCATTTGTAGTCACATTACTGAGGAAGCTGCCATAAGGCTAGGGTTGTAGCTCAGTAGTGGAGCACTTGCCTAGCACAAATGAGGCCCTGAGTTTGATCCTCAGCACTACATTAAAAAAAATAAATAAATAAAAATAAAAACCATTAACCCTGGAAGATGTTGGAGGAGAAGAGGGAGGAAGTTGCTATTAAGGCCAGATAAAGAGAAAGAAGAGTAGGAGTAGAGTAAGCAGAAGTCAAGAGGTGGGCTGGGATGCAGGCTGAGGCAACATTGGTCGGATTACGTCAGATTCCCTGATGACCTTGGCTGAAGCAGTTTCATATAAGATCTGGGATTGGAGGCCATGCAGTTTGACCGATTGGGCGATGAAAAGGTGCCAACCTAGAGTAGGGACAAACTCTGAAAAAGTTTGAGAAGGTGAAGAAAGGGGAGGGGAAGGGTGGAAGTAGGAGAAATGGAGATAGGCAGGGGTGCCTGAGTGGGAAAATCTTTCTTTCTTTTCTATTTTTGGTATTGGGGATTGAACCCAGGAGCACTTTACCACTGGGAGTGGTAAGAAACAGCTACCTTAGAGACTCCCGCCCCTTTTTTGGGACAGGGTCTCACTTAATTGCCCAAGTCCTAGGGAGGTTGTTGAGGCTGGCTTTGAATTTATGATCCTCCTGCCTCAGCCCCAAATCGCTGGGATTAAAGGCATGTATCATCTCAGCAGGCTGGAGAATCTCTTGATGGTTGTTACAGTATCTTCAGGTGGCCAATTAAAACCATAAGGAGATACATTTTCATTCCCATCAGTTTCAATAAAAATTTATGTCAGACGATGACAAGTGGTAACAGGGATGTAGAGTGACCAGCCTGAACACTAGAGTGGAAGGGTAAATAATAAAACCACCTTGGAAAGGAATGGGCAATATCTAGGAAAGCTCAAGATACATGGATATTCCATTCCTAATGGCCCAGAGAAACCTACTCATGGGCATCAGGAGGTAAGTATTTCAAAGGTTTGTTTGTTTTTAACATCGGATATGCTGGCTGAACCAATGAGACAAAGAACGGCCTTGGCTGGTTCTCAGGCCGCTCTCCTTGGTGCCAGAGGTCTAAGGGCCGCACCTGATAAAACGTGTACTTTTCTCCTCAGGGATCGAAGTCTGTCTCGGCCCCGCCCCCATGCGCTGGGCCCCGCCCCGGACGACTCAGCCCTCGGGACTCATGAATATGCAAGTAAGAGGAAGATATTTAAAGAAGACGGCGCCACACGCAGATCTCTAACGCGCGCCTCCCGCCAGGTGCCGGTTCTCAGTCCAAGGCCCACCCCCCTTTGCCTGTGTCCATCGCTGCGTGCGGAAGTGCCGCCAGCATGTCTGACAAACTGCCCTACAAAGTCGGTGAGTTCCAGGACTGCAGCCTGCTGCGACTACTCTGTGCGTGCCGAGGGTTTGTGCGGGATGGCGGCCGCCGGGCTGACCCGGAGCTTGTTGGGGCAGCGGCCGTAAGGCTGCCGAGGGGCCGCCCCGGGCAGCCCCGAAGCCCCTTGAATCACAGTCTCCGCGCGCTCCTGAGCGCGGGGCCGCCTGGGGGCTGGAGTTCTCCCATCGCGACGTGCGGGTCTTGGGAGGCAGCCGCGGACTACAAGTTCCGGCATGCCCCGCGACGCCGCGCGGGCTACCAGCGCCGATCTGGTGGCGCGTTCCGCTTCCAGCGGCTAGGTGGGTGCAGGAAGTGCACCTGGCCGCGGCCTGGAACTAGTGGCCCCCGCTGGAACCTGCCTAGGCATCCAGATCCTGCCTTTTGGCCAACTGGGTTGCCCCAGGCAAGGGCTCACCTTTTTCTTGGCCTCCTACAGGGAAGGCGAGGGCACCCGCTTGTGAAGAGAGGCCTGGAAAGGGAGCCCGAGGCCGCACTGATCCGCTCTCCGGGAACTTTGGGCTAGTTCCTCGACCTGTGGGACCTGCCCAACAGGGACCATTGTGCAGAGAATCACGAATAAAATTTAGGGAGTTTGGAAAAATTCTCCCTCTGCCCCACGGACCAGAAGGCTGATCAAACCTTCACTGAGCGTTTAACTGTGGCATGGACACTACCTTCTAGCTTTATTCTAGATTAACCCATCTTTTTCTCATAGCTCTCAAGAATAGTTGAGGGACTATTTTTGCTTTACGATGGATCCTAAAGGTCACTTGTCCACAGTTTTACAGCTGGAAAGTGATGGAGCAGGATTTGAACCAGGGTATCTAGACCTCTGAGCCCACCCTTTTCATCACTGTGTACCAGTGAACACACTTGGAACAACCTTATTTTTACCAATAATCTGTTCAGGTTGATTAGCAGCTTTAAAAGTAAAGTTACTTTAAGTAACTTTAAGGCACCATTAACTCTGCACCGTAAAAAAAAAAGTGTAATGGAAATGCTTTTTATATTGAGTATATTACATGTCAAAACTGATCAAATTACATACCTCAAATATGTGCATTTTGTAATTAAAAATAAATTTTAAAAAATTAAATTTAAATTAAAAAAAGTTTTCAATTAAAAAAGACACCATTAATTGGATGAGGTGGTGCACTGTGATAATTTAAGCAGCTCTGGAGGCTAGGACAGGAGGATTGCATGTTCAAGGCCAGCACCAGCAATTTAGCTAGGCCCCAAGCACCTTAGACCCTGTCTCAAAAATAAAGAATTAAAAAAAAAAGGGCTTGTTATGATAAAATTGCTCCTGGGTTAAATTCCCAGTATCCCCTCCCACTAAAAAAGGACCCCCTTAAAGTGGAGAAAGATACCAATATATTTGTATCTGGTGATTTGTTGATTACAAAATCTTTTTAGAAGTGGACATTATCCCATTGTACAGAGGAAGAAACTGAAGAATTGACTTGTAAATATTATGTTGAAATCGTTCATCAGAGTAGACTATTGCCCACATTGTGTAGATGATGATGCTGTAGCCCAGAAAGGCAAGGTCACATTAGTGGAATGGCTGGAATAGGGACTTTGTCATACTGTGGAGGGTCTGGGTAGAGGGCATTGAGTTGTGTGGGTGAACATAAGGGTGGATTTGGAATGGGGGGTCTTGGTTATGTAAGAATGGAGGAAAGAAGCCTCTGTCAAAATCTGCAGATTTTACCCATTTGGCATTTTGTGTAATCCTCAGGGGACACAGCAAGGTTAGGGATGGTTATCCTCACTCTATAGATGAAGAAGGAGAGGTTTAACAAGGGTCTTACTGTTCCTCTTGTGTTCCTGCAATTTCTGCAGGTCCTTAGCTCCCCAGGGTACCAAAAGCCCGAGAACTTGGAGCTCCAGCCCCTTCTGCACCCTTGAAGTTGAGGGTTCCATGGAAAACTCTATGGCTAGCAAAGTTTCCATGTGGACATCATTGAAAGTATTATTTTTAGGTTGAGGGACAGATGGTAGTAAAGTAGGTAGGGTAGCACAGAACCCATTGTCACTATTGCAGGGCCTTGTGAAGGGTCTGTCTTTGCCTGGCCACCAGACCCACCTTTGCCATTGACTGGCTATGGAACCTGTGGCAAACTCCTGTTTGGGCTTGTTCCTCATTGGTAAAATGCTAGGAGTTGGACTAGGTTCTGATTTTTTTTTTTTTTTTGCCACCTCTGGCCAGTGCCAGCCCCTTTTCCTGAATGTGTTCTTTTTTCTTTTCTTTTTTTTAGTTGTAGATGGACAATAACTTTTTATTTATTTATTTTCTTACGTGGTGCTGAGGATTGAACCCAGTGACTCACACATGCTAAGCTAAGCAAGCACATTCTGCCAGTGAGCCACAATCCCAGCCCCTGAATCTTCTCTTGTTCAATTTTTTTTTTTTTTTTAATACCAGGGATTGAACCCAAGGGTTCTTAACAACTGAGCCACATCCTCAGCTCTTTTGTTTTTTATTCTGAGACTGAATTTCATTAGGTTGCTTACAGCCTCACTAAGTTGCTGAGACTGGCTTTGAGTCTTCGATCCTTCTGCCTTGGCCTCCTAAGCAGCTGGGACTACAGGCATGCACTTTTCATTCGTTTCTAACAACAGATAAATATCTGCTGACTTCTTCTCTGTGCCAGGGTCTGCTGGGCACTGGAGATGCAAAGGTGACCCAAGGACAGGTAGGTGGGACAGACATGTAGTATTGTCACTGTTAGCTGCATTATAGGAGTCTCAAGTTCAGGGGAGTCCTTACCCTAGAGAAGGAATTCAAAACCCTAAGGCTACAAAGATTCACCTGGGAAGAATTAGAAAGAGGGAGATGTTTGGAGCCCTGAGGGCTTCCAAATATTTGAGTCTGTTAGTTCAAGAGGAGCCAGGAAGGAAGGAGGAGGAGAACCAGAAGCCAATAAAGCCTGGATTTCTGAGTCATTGCAGTGGTGCTTGCCTGTAATCCCCACCGCTCCAGAGGCTCTGGAGACTGAGACTGGAGGATTGCGAGTTCAAAGCCAGCCTCAGCAACTTAGCAAGGCACTTAGTAACTCAGTGAGACCCTGTCTCTAAACAAAATGTAAAACAGGATGGGGGATGTGGCTCAGAGGTTAAGCACCCCAGGTTCAATCCTCAGTATCAAAAAAAAAGTCCCCTGATTGGGGATCAGGCTGGTCTTTGGGCACTTTTTTTTTTTTTTTTGGTATTGGGGATTGAACTCAGGGGCATTTAACCAATGGGGTCCATCTCCTGTGTGTATCTTAAAAAAAAAAAAATATGTATATGTATATATATGTATTTGTAGATGGACACAATACCTTTATTTTATGTGGTGCTGGGGATTGAACCCAGTGCCTCACGCATGCTAGGCAAGCACTCTACCACTGAGCCACAAACCCAGCCCTTTTTTTTTTTTTTTAATTTTGAGACAGAGGCTCACTAACTTACCAAGGCTGGCCTCAAACTTGGGATCATCCTGCATCAGCTTCCTAAGTTGCTGGGATTATGTGCCCAGCTACTAGACTCATTGAGAAGTGGAGTACTGAGGTTCTGAAGGAGGAGAGAAGATAGGAGATCAGGGACAGCTTGTCTGTTGTAACAGAAAAGCTTGCCTAGTCTGTAAGTCTAAATGAGGAGAGCAGTGGATTCCTTGGAGGAAAAGTGGCATGATCCTGAATTCATTCTTTCTTTCTTTTTCCCTCCCTCCCTTCCTCCCTCCCTCCCTCCCTCCCTCCCTTCCTTCCTTCCTTTGTTGTAGTTGGACACAGTACCTTTATTTATTTAGTTTTTTTATGTGGTGCTGAGGATTGAACCCAGGGCCCCACATGTGCTAGATGAGATACCACTGAGCCACAACCCCAACCCCAATTTTTTTTTTTTTTTTTTTGGTGGTGCTGGGGATTGAACCCAGGGCCTTGTGCATGTAAGGCAAGCACTCTACCAACTGACCTATATCCCCAGCCCCCTGAATTCTTAATGAATTGTGAAATGAGGTTATTAGTTAATGCGGAGAGGTGTTGGAGGTTTGGGAAAAGTTGAAAAGAAAAGTAAATTTACTAGGAAAATATTAAATGATTGCTGGAATGTGCTTTGTCCCTTTAGATTTATGATCTTAGTGAATAAGACCTCTTGGTGTGGTTGATTCTCCTTCTGGGTCACTGGCTTAGGTGCAGCAGAGGGTTGGGTTTAACCAGGGTGGGAGTTTTGCCAAGTGAGTTCTCAGAGGAAAGAGGGCAGAGGGATGGAGATTGAAATCCTAAGCTGGGGAAGGAAGAAGTTCTTACCTGACTGGTTGCCATCTTGTTGAAGTTGGGGCAAGAGGGAAAGAATTGGAAAGTTGGGACATGACCAGAGTTGGTTGCTTGAAATCCAGATTTCCAAGGGAGAGCTATCATCCTCAGTGTCTGTCCTCCCAGGGCGGGTGGGCAAGGGGAGTGGTAGGAAGTGGGATCTCGTCAAGGTGCAGCAGGAGTGGTGACTTCCATGGGGGTGGAGTATTTCACCTCTGACACTATTCTGGTGCTGGGATTGAACCCAGGGTCTTGCATGTGCCTACCATTGAACTAGACCTGCAACCCTTCTTGTTTAAAGGTTCAATAGGACGCAGACTGATTCAGTTTCGTTATTTGTTATTAAGCTCTCTAGAGTCAATTGGGCACACTGGTGCAGGTCTGTAATCCCAGCAATTTGGGAGGCTGAGACAAGAGGATTGCAAGTTCAAGGCCAACCTGGGTGGCCAATTTAATAAGACTCTGTCTCAAAATAAAATTAGAAAAAGTGCTGGGGTAGGGGTACACACCTGTAATTTCAGCAACTTGGGAGGCTGAGACAGGAGGATTGCAAGTTCAAGGCCAGCCTTAGCATCTTGGTGAGGCCCTAAGCAATGAGACAGCGACAGAACTTATAATAGTATCCTTTCCTGCTTGAGAATTGGCAAAATTTGAGACATTTGAGGTGTCAGCTAAAGACCAAAATAAACTATTTATTACTGATAACATCAAAGCCAGAGGTGTAGCTTAGTGTAAAAGCCAAATGATCCTGCTAACTGAACCCTGCTTACCCACCAGTCACAGTCAAGAGAGCTGAGAATACCTGATTCCTGCAGGTGGGCAGGTAGGTGCTTGCTTGCAAAAGAAGGGAAAGCCAAACTGAGCATGCCTAGTTTATTCATCTCACATTCATTTATTTTTTTAGCTGACTTAAGTTTTTTTTTTTTAGGGTTGATGGACCTTATTTTATTCATTTATTTATATGTAGTGCTGAGAATTGAACCTAGTGCCTCACACATGTGAGGCAAGCAGTCTATCACTGAGCCACGATCCCAGCCCATCCTCTCATATTTATTAATCAGACAAGCCAATCCACCTTCCTTGGGACAGAGAATGTTATTTATACTGATGAATTCCCTCCATGTGGAAACATCAGGAGTGGGGAGGAAGCATTTTCATGTTGCCACGGAGCTCAAGGATCTGTGTCAAGTCCAAGATTTTGGATAATATTTGAGTGTTGAATCACCAAAAGTCATAATGTGGAGAGGAAATGGAGCTAAAATTTTTAGGGAATGAGTGACCTGGAGGTGACAGTAGAAAGGAAGGGTGGTGGGAGGTGACAGATCTTTTTTGAAGGGGTACTTCTGTGTTGTAACTTTGGTGTACCTGGGTGATTCTTTGATTAAATGTATTCTCTATAAGACGATAAGCTGCATTTAAATAGGTACCATTGTTTTTCTCTTTAGGCTGCCCAGTTGCATACATAGTTATTAAATGAGAGAATGCAGTGACACATAGTCAAGCCCAGGGGTTTGGGGCCCATATGTGGATCGGGTCTTTACACTGTGCTCATGCTTCGTGGTTGGTGGGAGGAGATGGCTTATGGGACTCCCATTCATCTTGCCCCTGCAGCGGACATTGGCCTGGCCGCCTGGGGACGCAAGGCCCTGGACATTGCAGAGAATGAGATGCCTGGCCTGATGCGCATGCGGGAGATGTACTCGGCCTCCAAGCCACTGAAGGGCGCCCGCATTGCAGGGTGCCTACACATGACAGTAGAGACTGCTGTCCTCATTGAGACTCTTGTTGCCCTGGGTGCTGAGGTAAGACCCACTGCTGTGTGACCCTGGGTGAGTCCCTTCCCCTCTCTGGGTTCCGCCAGGGAAGAAGACTCTACAGGAGTGGGGAGAAGTCCAGGTGTGGGGCCAACTCTGGTCCAGCAGGGTCTCTCCTCCCTATCACTTGAGTTTTCCCTTTCCCAGTGCTGCCACCCTCGTGGTGAATGTTCTACAGATTTTCTCTCTGACCAGAAAGATAGCTTCTGACCGAGCTCAACACACCTTCCTGGCTTTGAGCTCTAGTAGGAAAAACTCAACCTCAAAGCCCTATTTAGTATTCTAAGGACTGCCTTTCATTGTCCCTGCTCTGGTCATGTGCCTGCCCTGGACCAATCATGCTTTCCAGAGGATTGGAGTGCTCTGATTGATTTAGTCTGGGTCATGTGTACCAATAATTGACAGTTTATTCAAGATCTCAGTGAGTCGTGAAGCAAGGTGGTTTCCAAAGGTGAGCAGGGCAGTGCCAGGCAGCCAAAACCAGCAGAGTACTCCAGGGCTCAGTCCTTAGCCCTCTTCTTTTTTCTTCACATTCAGTCTCTTTCTTCCTTTTTTTTTTTTTTTGGTACCAGGGATTTAACCCAGGGGTATTCAACCACTGAGTCACACCCCTGGCTCTTTTTATAATTTATATAGAGACAAGGTCTCACTGAGTTCCTGAGGCTGACTTTGAACTCGAGATCCTCCTGCCTCAGCCTCCTGAGCTGCTGGGATTACAGGTGTGCGTCACCATCCTGGGCCACATTTAGTCTTGGTGGTCAGATTTTATGACTTTAAATACTGTCTGTATGGTGATGACACCCAAATACCTGTATTTAGGCTGAACTTCTGGAATTCCAGTCTTATACCTTCTGGTTCTAATGTGTCTTTTCCACTTGGAAATCAGGTACATATCTCAAATTAAACATTTTTGAACAAACTCGATTTTTAGCCTTCTGCTCTTCCCGGAGTCTTCCCCATGTCAGTAAGTGACAACACCAGCCTTCCAGATTCTCTCAGTTCAGGAAACCTGGACACATGACAGCTCATCGCCTCCAGGGTTCCCACTGTGTTTCCTATGGACTTTTCTTCAGTAGCCTCTTTACTTGTCTCTTTGCTTCAGCCCTTTCCCTTCTATCAGAGCTGCATCTTGTCACTGCTATGGCTCCCATCCACTCACCCAGTGTGTGGTTGTGGCACTGGCTGGACTGTGGTCCCCAGCCTCTCACACCTAGAACCAGGGCTTTTCCTTCTCCCTGCCCATGACCCTGGTGCTTCTGACCATCAGTGACCTACAGCCTTGTTTTGCCGACCCTTCTAGGTGCGGTGGTCTAGCTGTAACATCTTCTCCACTCAGGACCATGCAGCAGCTGCCATTGCCAAGGCTGGCATTCCAGGTGAGGCCTACTTGCTCCTGGGGCATATGGGAATGCATGAACGGACTCCTCTTCTCCCTGTTTGCTTCATTGACCCCTAGAGCAACAGGCTTCTTACAGCAGGGCAGAGGATCATAGCCTGGTGACCCATAGGAAAGAGCTGCTTTGTTTTACTATCATCTAAAATCCTGGGGAAGTGCTTATTGAGCCATCTCAAGCCTGTGACTAGGATGGGCAGGATCTTATGATTGGGAGCCACATGATATAGAGGAAGAGAAGTTCCTTAAAGGAAGGATGTGGATTTGTTTCCAAAGAACTGGGGAGGGAGAGGGCAGAAAAAGAGCCCAGAGGTCCACTGCAGAGATATGGTAGTGTAAGGGGCTAGGAAGGACCAGGACTAAAGAAGAAGGACTTTCTCATGAACTGCTGGAGAAGGGCACATGTCTGCACTAAGAGGAGGGAGTAGTTAGATCTGATGGTGATTAAGTAGGACATTCAAGATTCCTTCTGATTAGCCACAGATGAGATGAAGAGGGCTTCTTCATAGACTGGGATTAAATGGGCATGTCCCACAGGCCTCAGCCTTGGCTGGGTTCCATGACCCCATGAAAGGCCTTATTTTCAAGACCATTATATTCTCTACTTGTGGGGAAAGGCAGCCGGCCCTACTTGGCCTATGTCCTTTGCTCACAGTAATTTCCTGGGAACCCCACACCTATGTCCTTGTTACTCCATATGATGGGAGGAGCACAGCTGGCCCTCAATAGCTCTGGGTTCTGTGCCTCTCTGGGATACCATGCTACATGATACAGGTACATCTTAGGCTCTCTCTGGGTGTAAGTGGTGACAGTGGTAACGCCTGCCCCGCAGGGCTTCTATAAGGAAAAATGAGATGCAGTATAAAGCGATAGAGTAATGTCTGGCACAGAGAAAGTGCTTCATTTGTAGTAGCTGCTATTAGTAATTTTTTGGCCAGACATTGCCTGAGACTACCCACCACAGAGGCTGCTGTGCCCTTAAGACCTTTCAGAACAGAACAATGTCTGGATCCAGCCATGTGGTTTCCACTGAGTAGGAGGTCTCACTATGGGTGGGAGCTCTGGTCTGTGTGGGTTGATACCCCAGTCCTTGGGGCTTAGGCAGAAGGGGATGAGAAAGGAACAATTTCCACATACTTGTACCTGTGGGGCTATACTTGGCCTCTGTCTCATTTAATCTGTACTGTTGTGAGCCCCATATACAGAGGAAGAAACTGAAGCTCAGAGAAGTGAGGTGATTAGCTCAAGGTTATATAGCTGGTAAGCGGCAGAGCTAGGATTTGAACTTAGATCTCTCTGGTTCCAAGTTGTGTTTGTACCCCTGCTGGGTTCTCAGGGCTGGAAGTGGCTGGGCATGGAAATTAGGAAGGAGGTAGCATTGGCCTGCCTGGGCAATTCCCTTGAGCAGAGGTGCCGATGGGGAAGGTCAGGCCCTGATGTGCCACTCACCCTCCAGTGTATGCCTGGAAGGGTGAAACAGATGAAGAGTACCTGTGGTGCATCGAGCAGACACTGTACTTCAAGGATGGGCCCCTCAATATGATTCTGGACGACGGTGGAGACCTTACTAACCTCATCCACACAAAGTACCCACAGCTTCTGTCAGGTGAGCAGGGCCAGGGGGTGGGCTGGGTGCCCGAGGCCTGGAAAAATGCCCAGATTCTGTGGAAGACAGGAGGACATGAGACTCTTGCAGGCAGACAGGCTGGGGCCCGGCCTCTGGGATTTATGCCGACTCAGGGCTGGGTGGCTGAGGTTGCCGGCTGAGTTGATAGCCCGAGGGCTGGCATAATGCCAAGACTGAGAATAGCTGGAAAGGAGCCAGCTTTGTTAAAAGCAGGGTGGGGAGGAGAGTATCTGGGGAGTGGTATATGGAGAGTGCAAAGGCCCTGAGGCAGGAAAGGAATGACTATTAAGTAAATAGGAAGCTAGCATGGCTGCAATGGATGGAGGGAGCCTTCCTTAGGGAATATTCCACGATGTGGAGCTTTAGTTGAAGACCAGGTGTGACCTAAAAATGCTATAAGAAAGTTGGCTTAAACCTGAGGGAAAAGGAAATAATTGGAGGGTTTTGAGATTTCTGTTAAAATATACATGAAAAAAGTGGCTACAACTGCTTTATGGAGGATGAACTGTGGCAGAAAGACTAGGTGAGAAATGATGGCAGCCACAATCATTTGGGTGTGGTGGCACATGCCTGTAATCCTAGTGACCTGGGAGATTGAGGCAGGAGGATTGTCAAAATCAAAGCCAGCCTCAACAAATTAGCGAGATCTTCAGCAACTTAAGGGATGGGGATGTGGCTCAGTGGTTAAGCACTCCTGGGTTTAATCCCTGGTACCAAAAATAAATAAATAAAACCAGAAGAAGAAAAAGTGATAATAGCAGTGAGAATGGAGAGGTTGGGAGAGGCTGGGAGGTGGAATCATCTGGCCTGGTGATGGATTCCTTGTAGGAGGGCATCTCGTGGCTCCTCCCCTATGTTGGCCTGGGTGATTGGGTGGACTGTACTGTCAGTCACGGAGCTGGGAACCCTGAAAGACGAATGGCATTATGGGATAAAGATGGGGAATTTAGGTGAATCAGAGCTGGTCTCTGACATTCTTTCCCTTTTGTTCAGGCATCCGAGGCATCTCTGAGGAGACCACAACTGGGGTCCACAATCTATATAAGATGATGGCCAATGGGATACTGAAGGTTCCGGCCATCAATGTCAATGACTCTGTTACCAAGGTGAGTCCTTGGGGCAGTGCCAGCTCCAGCTTAGAGAGTCCTTCACAGATGGCATCAAGTGAGCCACAGATGTGATGATTGTGCGCAGTGGTAGCAGGCTATAGAGACATGGGCAAGGGCTGTTCCCAGACCCTGAGGGATTTTCAGACCCATGTTATCATCTTCCTGAAGAAGCCTACCCAGGAAGGCTGCAGACCAGGGACATGAAGCCATCATCTGAGGGGAAAAGGGGTATAGACCAAGGGTAACAAGTACATTAAAGAAGGAAAAAACTGCACAGTGGGCCTCAGACCTGGGTTTCAAGAGCATTGTCTTTGGCTGTCACGAGCTTTAAAATTAACCCAGTTCTTTGATCCATCAGTCTCTCCTAGTGATTGATGCCTAGAAGGCTTCTGGACCAGCAGGAAAGACTAGGGAGAAGGTCTTGGAGCTGATTAGGGTGAGGGGCATGTTGGGCATTGGATGGTCGGGGGGAGTCCCAGAGGGGTTCAGCCAGGCCGAGTTGCTGAGTGGGCCTGAGGCTTGGGGCCCTATGGAACAATTCTGAAGCCTAGCCCCAAGACCTTGTTTGTCCCCATCATCCCTATCCTCTCTCTTTTCAGAGTAAATTTGACAACCTCTATGGCTGCCGGGAGTCCCTCATAGATGGCATCAAACGGGCCACAGATGTGATGATTGCGGGCAAGGTGGCAGTAGTAGCCGGCTATGGTGACGTGGGCAAGGGCTGTGCCCAGGCCCTGAGGGGCTTTGGGGCTCGTGTCATCATTACCGAGATTGACCCTATCAATGCGCTACAGGCTGCCATGGAAGGTATGATAAGGTGGGGTCGACACTGGGGCCAGGGGAGAGACAAGCCCCTCCTGGATAACCCATGGTTACTGTCTCCACAGGGTATGAGGTGACTACCATGGACGAGGCTTGCAAGGAGGGCAACATCTTTGTCACTACCACAGGCTGTGTGGACATCATCTTGGGCCGGTAGGTGCCAGGGGGCATCCTGGGGAGCAAAGGAGGGGTGTAGACTTGTGACTGCTCTTTGTCTCTGATGGTCTCCTGTGGGCTTGGGCTCCCTGACAGGCACTTTGAGCAGATGAAGGATGATGCCATCGTGTGTAACATTGGGCACTTTGATGTGGAAATTGATGTGAAGTGGCTCAATGAGAATGCTGTGGAGAAGGTGAACATCAAGCCCCAGGTGAGAGGCCCTAGCTCTGCCGGCACCTGCAGTGGAGGACTGAGCCCACCTGCTTTGGGCTGCCCCCCAGGAAGAGCAGATTAGGAGGCTGTTGCCAGCAGGGGTGTGGGAAAGAGCCTGGTTTCAGAGCTAGTACTGAGATGGCAGATTTGATCCTGAAGGCAGCCAGAATCCCTAACCATATTAGGTAGGTGAACTGTGTACATCATGAGGTTGCTGTACTCATGCTGCTACTGTGTGGAGCATGGAAACTGGCATGGGGGCAGGGGAGGCTTTGAGAGGGTGCTCTCAAAACCCTGCAGAGGTGTTGGCAACCAGCACTCTAGGAGAGTGTTGGGGATGACAGACTGGAGTCAGACAAGGGGAAGAATTTGAAAAGGATGCTGGGTTTCTGGCTGGAACAGCTGTGTGAAAAGTGGGCTGCTTACTCTTGGAGAGTGTTGGGGATGATGGACTGAAGTCTGGCTGGAACAACTGTGTGAAAAGTGGGCTGCTTACTGGTCAAAGGACAGGTTTGCAGTGGGCTATCGAGAGATGAATTCCTTTGGGGTGTGTGAAATATTATTTGGCTTATATTTATGTGTGTATATGGGATTGGACCTAGGGCCTTGTGTGTGATAAGCACACACTCTGCCACTGAGCCATACTCCCTTCCCTTAAGCAAACTCTGAGCTATCTCTCCTAGTAATTAATCCTTGAGTATACACAAGTTGTTGATCTTTTTTTTTTTTTGTACCAGAGGTTAAACCCAGGGACTCTTTACCACTGAGCTATATCCCTAGCCCTTTTTGTTTTTTATTTTGATACAGGGTCTCTAAATTGCTGAGGGCCTCACAAAATTGCTGAGCATGGCCTGGAATTTGTGATCCTCCTGCCTCAGCCTCCCAAGTTGCTGAGATTACAGGCCTGCCCCACCACACCTGGAGATCATTTAAAAAAAAAATTTTTTTTTTTTTTTTTTTTTTAAGTTTTAAGAGGAGAAAGCCTGCTTGTGGGGTTCTTTGAGTTAGTGCCTCATCTTTGAGATGTTGTACAGAACGTGTAGACACAGAGTTGACCAAAGCCCTAAGACTGCCCAGTCAGAGCCACACCATGGGACCAGCCAGGAGCCTAGAGCCTCTGGGGGGCAGGCAAGCCTCCATGGACATACCACACACACATGCCCCACCCTACTCCTGGGCCCTCTGCCTGAGCCTCTGGGGGGCAGGCAAGCTTCCATGGACATACCACACACACATGCCCCACCCTACTCCTGGGCCCTCTGCCTGTGGGAGGTCTCCTTGGGTAGGTCCTGTGCTAGCCTGCAGTGTCAGTTCCTGGCTATGTGGAGGGTGCCTCCTTCTTTCTGCTGAGAGTGCCTGGTGCCACAGCGGGGCTTGCTTCCCTGGCAGCCAGAAAGATGTTCTACAAAGGTATCACAGGCTTACTTCAGGGTGATGGATCTCTCTTCTCTAAGATCTCCTCCAAAGCTGGGCTCTGTCCTCACTCTCAGAATTCCTGCAGTTTGTCAGCCTCCTTCCCAACTTCATCTCTTAAGAACCTGTACGCTCAGGCCATCTTGGACCCTTCTCCCTGAATATTACACCACACTCCTGTTTCTGGTTACCTTTTTAGCCAGTTCCTTTTGTTTGGAGCAGAGGAGTGCCCTTTTCCTTGCCATTCTCTAAGCTCCAGCTCAAGGGACCCACTTCCTAGCCAGCTCCTTGGGTGGTGGGCAGTCCCCCTGTGCTCTGTACAGCCCCATTGTGCAGCACCCATTTTGTTGCAGTTAGGTCACTGGCTTTACCTCCACTGCTGTACCATGAGGAGGGAGAAAGCAAATTTTTGTGTGTTTAGATACCTGGAAGAAGTGGAAGATTGAGGGCACTGAGACTGGGAATTTCTCCTCTTTCATTCACTGAAGCAGGAGTTCTTGACCTCTGCAGACAGACAGACACACATATACACACACACACACACACACACACACACCCTGTGGCCTGGAATCTGGGAGTAGAGCCCGGCATCCCCATTTTTAAGGTTCCCAATGTGATTCCAACATGCAGCTCAAGCTGAGTGTCCTTGCACTCAGCTTTACTAAGCTTTTCTAAGTTGCATTCAACTTTCTAATGGTGGTTGAAAGCTGGGATACGTCCTCAGGCTGACAAAGCTGACAGGTGGCACTTGTAAACTTCAGTTTCTTTGTCTGTGAAAGGGAAATTATAGTAGTTCTTAAATCATAGTGTTGTTTTAGGAGGGCGTGTCGTAGTTACATGTAAAGGACTTAGTACAGGGTATCTGGCATATATTAGCTGCATTTACTCGGTGCCTCATGTAAAGCCAAGTGCTATACAGGTAGCAGCTTACTAAATTCTCATAGCAGATCTGTAAGGTTATTGGCTATTAGTTATTCACTGTGTGTGCCAGCCTTGTGTGGAAGTTGTTCTGGTGCATTCCAGGCCCCTGCTAGGTGCGGTGGGAGGCAGGGGTAGATTGGGCAGTGCCCCACCAGCCCTCACTGTTGCCCTGGTGACCTGCAGGTGGACCGCTACTGGCTGAAGAATGGGCGCCGCATCATCCTGCTTGCTGAGGGCCGGCTGGTCAACCTGGGTTGTGCCATGGGCCACCCTAGCTTTGTGATGAGCAACTCCTTCACCAACCAGGTGCTGGCACAGATTGAGCTGTGGACCCACTCAGACAAGTACCCTGTTGGGGTTCACTTCCTGCCTAAGAAGGTGAGTTCTTCCCTCCATCTCAAGCCAGGGGTCATGTGTTTGATCCTGGGCTTCCCACACAGAACTTGCTAGAATTTATAAGGAAAGTGTCTGCCTTCCCTCTTAGAGGTCCCCACAGGGTTCTATACAATGATAAAATTATTCTCCCCATGTGACAAAAGAGGAAACAGGCCCACTGAGGCCCAGAGGAATCTGTGGGGAGTGACTCCTTATAGTACATCCAGAGTGGCTTACCCTGTCTGATCCTCAGGTTCCTTATTGGGTAACCAGTAAGAGTAGCTCTTGTTCTTCCAGCCTTTGGCTGCTGGAGAGTCTGTGATAGATCTTGATACCACCCTTCTACCCCTTGGTTCTGACAACTGAGGAAGAATATCTACTTGGCCTGGAGCATGTACCCTCTGGACCAGCCAACTTTTTCCCCTTCATGTCCCTGAGCCACTGTTCTACTGTACCAAATGTTTTACCCAGAAGGACCTTAAAGTTATCCTGTTGTGTGCAGCCTGCCAGGTCCTTAGGCTTGTTGTAGGGTCTGTTTAACCACTGTGGCACACTTGCCTTCTGATGTGGTTGCTGGGAAAATGAAATCATCCTGAGCTAGGCTGGGGCGAGTAAAGGGATGATTTAGTTGGTACTCAGAGTACTTTCTCTAGGCTTAAGTTTCTTCTTCTGTTAAAAACCAGTATAAACCCTGCCCTTCCTGCTTCTTAGGGATGTTTGTGAGACTCCAGTGAAATAGTAGATGTGAAACCACTTGGGAGTGTAAAAGCTTTCTGAGCTGGGCTGTGATTAGAGGTTGTGGTGCCATCTTGGGATGGGACTTGGGGCCCTCGGGGAAGAGAGAGGTCCCACCCAGAGCTAGAAGCTGAGAAAAGTGACAGCCACACTCAGAATTGACCCTTCTCTTAACTACAGCATCTTGACCTTCTTTTCAGGCTCCTTTCATGCATTTTGGCACTGGTCAAAGTTAGAGGTTTGCCTTATATAACTCCAGCCTCCATCCCCCTTGGTTTCTGCTCCATCTCTTCAAAACTGCCCTGGAGGCTCTAGCTCAGATGCTTAATACACATTTTGGGAGCCAGATGGCTCCCAAATGTTCAAATCCTAGCTTTGTCATTCACTAGCTGTGTGACTTTGGGTGAGTCATTTCATCTTTTATAACCTTGACGTTCTCATTTGTAAAAAGAGGTGGCAGGGTTTTGGTTTTTTGTTTTGTTTTGTGTTTTTGGTACTGGGGATTGAGCCCAGGAGTGCTTTACTACTAAGCCATATCTCCAGCTCTTTTTATTTTTTATTTTGATTCAGGGTCTCACTAAGTTGCTTAGGGGCTCACTAATTTGCTGATATTGGTCTCAAACTTGTGATTCTCCTTCCTCAGTCTCCCGAGTCACTGGGATTACAGGTGTACAAAACCATGCCTGGTTAGGATGGCAGTTTTATTAGTTAGGATCCTTTTGGTAGCCAGTAATAGAAATTGGTTCAAATCAGGGTGTTTATCTATTGCTACAAGCATTTGACCTCAAAACTTACTGGCTTAAAACAGTAAACATTTAGCTAGGTGCATGGCATGCACCTTTAGTCCCAGTTACTTGGGAAGCTAAAGGCAGGATTGCTTGAACCTGGGCAACATAGTTAGGTGCTGTCTCACAAAACAAAACAATAAACATTTATTTCTGCTTCTGTGGGTAGGAGTTTGAGATCAGCTTAGCTCTCTGGTTTTGACCAAAGATCATTTTCAAGAGGTTACAATTAAGATTTCTGCCAGGGCTGCAAACATCTGAAGACTTGACTGGGTTGAAAAATCTGCCTTCACATCACTGTTGATGGGAGATCTCAGTTTCTCTCTCCTATGTCTCTTCATAGAGCTGTTTGCATGTCCTCATGAGATGGCAGCTGGCTTCCCTGAGTGAGTGACCCAGGGGAGAGCAAGGAGGAAGTCACATTGCTTTTTATACCTTGTCTCCAGAGTCATACTCATTACTTCTGCTTTATTCTGTTCATTTGAATTGAGTCATTCAAGGGATAGAGAATTAGGATCTCTTTTTTCTCTCTCTCTCTCTCTTTCTTTCTTTCTTCTTCTTCTTCTTCTTTTTTTTTGAGACAAGGTCTTATTGTGTTGCCCTGGCTGGCCACAAACTTGCCATCCTCCTGCTTCAGCCTCCCAAGTAGCTGGGATTACAGTGTGAATCAACATGCCTGGTTAGGTTCTTCCTCTTTTTTTTTTTTTTTTAATTATTATTTTTTTAGTTGTTGATGGACCTTTATTTTATTTACTTGTTTATATGTGGTGCTGAGAATTGAATCCAGTGCCTCATGCATACTAGGCAAGCACTCTGCTCTCAGGTTCTTCCTCTTGAAGGAAGGAGTATCAAAGAATGTATGAATATATTTAGTTATTTGTTTATTAATTCATTTATTTTTGTTCTGGGTTTTGAATTCTAGGTCTTGCACATATGGATATATTTTAATCAAAAAAGGAAACCGTTTAATGAGGGAAAAGGAGTGTTTGGGCAGTATGGTGGGTCTAAGATCCACACACTGGATTCAAGATTCAGTGTCATCATATCTCTGATTGTTTTGGGTATGGGGGTTGCTGGGAATTGAACCCAGGGCCTTGTACACGCTGAGCATGTGTTCTACCACTGAGTGACACTCTAGCTCCATAGTTCTGTTTTTCTCTGTGTCTTGACTCTTGATTTCTCTACATTCATTTCACTTGTCAAGTAGACTTGCTACTGGTGAACTGAGATTGATTACCCTTCTCTGTTTAGGAATCCCAGTGTAAACAGAATCCCCTGACTCTATCTGTCATGGAAAATATGTCCTGGACTGACAACAAATTCCAGAGAAGCATTGTAGTTAGCTGCTTAAATTGGTGGAAGATGAGGAAGGAGATATAATCAGTGGTCCCACTGGGACTACTTGGTGGGGAGATGTGCAGCCAAAACAACACACCCACTGAGGCTGGCTGTGAGAATAGAATGAGGTATAATGTGTTCAGTTGGCAGATACCCCAACTGAACAGTTTCTGCCTTTCTTGGTAGCTGGATACAAGTGCAGGGTCCCTGAACATGGCACTAATTCCAGGTTTTTCTCTGTTTTTCCCTAGCTGGATGAAGCAGTGGCCGAAGCCCACCTGAGCAAACTTAATGTGAAACTGACCAAGCTGACTGAAAAGCAGGCCCAGTACCTGGGCATGTCCCGTGATGGCCCCTTCAAGCCTGATCACTACCGCTACTGAGCCAGGACTGCCTGTCACCTTCCAGCTGCTATCCCTGTCCAGGCCCCACTTCTCCAAGACAAATGGCACCATCTTTGCAATTACTTTGTCAATGTCCCCCATCAATTCACTGGGGCTGGGCACTCAGTCTTTGGCCTGTGCTGCATCCCTCATTGTTCCAACTGTGCCAAGGGGAATTGAGAGACCCTGGTCAAGATGCAGATACAGGGGAGATATCCACAGGGAACCTTGAGCTTAGGGGTTGTGGTACTGCTCATTAGTCAGTGCTTTCTTAGAGGGGAAGTTGGTAGTGGTGGTCACAAAGCCCATGCACTTTATACAGGCCTCACCTGGTCTGTGAACTAAGATCTCTGTGCTTCGTTTACCAGTTCACTGTTTTTTCAGCCTATGACAGATAAAAAGGAGCCATATCAAAGGACAAAGAAGAACTGTGGAGTTTGAATCTTCCCGAGAGCTTCATTTACTTCATGGTGGGTCTTCTCAAACCTCAGAACCCCTATTTCACAGGGGTTAGAATAGACTGTTAAAAGACAGCCAAGAAAGGACAAGAGAAATCACAGCCAGAGATTGAGAGAGGCCAGAAAAACACAAATAGGCGTAAATCTGCCACCACTTTGTAACATGATAGTTCCTACCACAACCCTGGGTTAAAAAGATTAATTTTGGTTTATGATGTTTATATATTGTTTCGAATGTTAAAAGAAAGCAGGAAGGTGGGTAAATAAAATTTTGGTGCCTAAAAGGATTTTGAGCCTTTATCATATAATCTACTGCCAGTACTGTAGGCCTTGAAGTAGAGGTTATTGTCATGTACTGGTGAAGATTGAGAAGACCAGGGTTTGACTCTGTGGGATGGTAAGGGCTGCAGGCAGGTTCTTAGACTTCAAAGGATTGGTAAAGAGGGGACTCTTCTCCCTCCCTCCCCCCCACCCCCCAGGGAACTCTCTTTTCAGATGTGTCTTATAAATAATCTGTTTCTGTAACCAAATCTGAGACTGTCATTTAATTGGAGAATTTAACCCATTTATAATTGTAATCACTGTTTGCATTTTCCTGTGTGTATGTGTGTGTGCGTGCGCGCGCCTGTTTGTATTTTTTTCTTCCCCATTTCCACTTTTCTTTGGATTGATCCAGTGTACCATGAGGGGGCTATTACTTATTGACACTAGTGTGCCAGGGGCACAACAATCTTAGTAATATTTTTAGCTAATTTTGTAGATGAGAATGGTGACTCGGGGGTGGCTTTCCTAAAACTCTCCCCCACCAAAGACCTCATCATGATTTGAATCACAGGAAGGTGTGTGGGGAATTGGGTTCCTCCTGTTTGCCTAAATGAGCACTTATGGGTTCTTGGAAATCAAATAGAAGAAAGAACATATCTAGGGAGGGTAACCAGACTGTTCAAAGGGCCAGCCACTGAATGGAAGGCCTGATGGGAGATGTATGTTTGAGTGACCTGGCTGCTGGGATATCAAAGCTAGAGAGAAAGCATGGACGTAAATGGCTTTGCTATCTCTTGGCATTTCCCCTTTCTGCCCAGCTTCAGAGTTCAGTGCCTGGCAGCAGTAGGAGAAAGGCATCAGGGAAGCTTGAGTAGATTTTGAAAGAACTTGAAGATTTTAGCAGAAATTGAAGTCAAGGGCATTCCAAGTGACAGAACAAGTGAGTGAGGGGATATTAAAGAGGGCAAGAGTTACAGACTTGAGAGCTGAATAAACAAGGGACTGTGAGGTACCAGAGGTTAAGGCTGTTTGCCAATAAGCTTTCCAACTGTAAGTGCACACCCTGTGCTTGACACTCCCTTGTCTGTATTTGGTATTGAAACTACCTCTTCTGTTTGAGGAAAATGCATCTGAGTGCCAAGAAGGGTCTTGTTTGCTGTTTGTTCTGTTTAGTTTTTGCAGTACTGGGAATTAGACTCGGGTGCTTTACCACTGTGCTATATCCCCAGCCCTTTTCATCTTGAGATAGGGTCTTGCTAAGTTCCTAAGGCTGACCTTGATCCTCCTGCCTCAGCTTCCCAAGTAGTAACTGGGATTATAAGTGTGTGCCACCATGCCTGGTGAGCCTGCGTCATACTCCATGGCCTATAGTCAGGCATGAGGGGCTGAACTCATTCAGGCTTAGGTACTCATCAGGGGATGATCCTCACCTGTTTTTCCTGAGTGTGCATAGTTGAAGTTGTGTAAGTTGCATGCATATGTGATATGATTGCTGAAAATTGTGAACTTTGATAATTCAACTATTACCAGTTGCCAGGGACATACTTACCAGCTGATCAAGATGCCAATGGTCAAAACAGATGAGTTACCTGTTTTGACCTGCTGCTACTTCTTGCACACCCTTTGTGTGTCAAGCTTTGTGTTGTAAACACTTTTTAGGTATGATCTTATTCATTAGGAGATCTTTGTCAAGACTTGAATCCCTGTGGTATGTAACAGGAAACTGAGGGTCTAAGAGGAGCCTTAAGTATGAGCTGTACTGGTGGGACTCAGACCAAAATCCAAATCCTTTCCACACCCATAGGCCCAGGTTTAGGAGAAAAAGAATCTGGTTTGAGACTCCCCATCACTAGGATCAGTCACTCCGAAACTGTCCCTAAGGGCAAGACTGGCAGCCGAGAGGGCTGTTAAAGCCTCACCTGGCATGATGTCTTAGAAAGAAGGAGACTGCTGTTCATCTGAGCTGGAGAGGTTACACTGCACAGCTGCTGAGCAGCTCCTTCCTAAGGACCCCTTCCCTGTGTAAGTCTGTTTCCACCCAGACACAGGGACACAGGTGGATGTTTCCAGATGTTTCTTTCCATGCAATCCCCTACCTCTGATCCCTCGGGTGTTCTGGTTTCTGTTATTTTGTTGCTTTGCTTTACTCTTTGGAGATGTCTTGCCAGTTCTCAGAACATTCCTTTTTTTTTTAAACTCTCCTTTCACATCTGGTCTCAGATGTACCTCTGATCTCAGGTCTGCTAATCTGTCACATGTGTGACACTGACCATGTACCCATAATGAAAGATGATGACGTGTCTCCTGCTCCCCCACCCCCTTTCTTTGTGGGTGGGTGGGGTGCTGGTGTTTGAACCCAGGGTGCAAGGCAAACACCCTACCAACTGAGCTATATCTCCAGCCCCCCACCCCCATTCTTGATGTCAGTGGTAGAGCACTTGCCTAACACATGCAAGGTCCTGGGTTTGATCCCCAGCGCTGGAAAGAAAAAAAAAAAAAAAAAAACTTCTTCATGGGGAAGGAAAGTTCTGCAGTATCTGGTATCTGGACTGGCTCTTGTATTTTTTTCCAGGAAAGGGAGAAGGGTAGATGAAGCCTAGGGGTTTATGGAGCAGTGAGTTGAGATTTGGAAGGAGAATACCTGGGCCTGCTGTTGATATATCATGTTATTTGAGATAGGAATAGAAATATCTACCTTGGTTAGGTGCAGTGGTGTATGCCTGTAATCCCAGCAGCTCTGGAGGCTGAGGCAGGAGGATTGCAAGTTCAAAGCCAGCCTCAGCAATTTAGTGAGGCCTGAAGCAACTTAGTGAGACTGTCTCAAAGTAAAAAATAAAAAGGGCTGGAGATGTGGCTTAGTGGTTAAGCACCACCCTGGATTCAGTCCCTGATATAAAAAGAAAAAAAAATCTACATCAGATGGTTATTTTGGTGTTCAAATGATAATATTTATGTGAAGAGGTATTTTTATTTTTTTGTACTTGAGATTGAACTTAACCACTGAGCCTCATTGCCAGCTCCTTTTATATTTTGGGACAGGTTCTCACTAAATTGCTTAGTGCCTTGCTAATTTGCTGAGTCACCTCAATGTGCAATCTTCCTACCTCCTGAGTCACCGCACCTGGCTCTAATTTATGTTTTTATTTTTCAGTACTAGAGATTGAACCCAGTATGTCACGTATGTTAGGTAAGCACTTAACCACTGAGTCACATCTCTAGCCCCATAACATACTAATTTAAAATGCTTAGTGTGAGGCCAGGTGCAGTGGTGCATTCCTGTAATTCCAGTGGTTTGGGAGACTGAGGCAGGAAGAGTTCAAAGCCAGCGTAAGTAACTTAATGAGGCCCCAAGCAACTTAGTGAGACCCTGCCTCAAAAAAGAAGGGCTGGGGATGTGAATCCCCTAGGTTTGATCCCTAGCACCAAAAATAAATAAATAAATAAGGTTTCACCTGGGGGCTGAGGGATTAGCTCAGTGGTAAAGCCTTTGCCCAGCATGGATGAGGACCTAGGTTCCATCTCCAGCATTGGGGGGAAAAAATCAGGGCAACATCTCAGGGCTACATGCTTAGCCCTGGCATCTTTAATATTTGAAAATCATTGCTTCAGAATATGTCAGAATTCTGGAACTGGAAACGTCCTCAATAGATTGAAGAGTCTAGCCCCTCTTAGGGCCAATTATGGATTTTGCTCCCCACAGGAACCATATCCGTGATTTTCACTTGGAGAATTATTACATATTACACAGGGATTTTTGGAATTGTCAATTGTCAATCAAGATGGACCACCCTTTCCTAGGCACCAGGTCAAGTCAATCAGACTGCTGGGAAGAGGAATTCTAAATGGTCAAGTACAAGGACTGAAGAGGTTGAAGCTGACTTATCCCTGTGGCCTTGCTGTGAAGACATTGTCCATTGGTTTCTGCCACTTGGCTTCTCTAGCACCCCTTAGGCTTTCCTGTGAGATCTCCAAACCTGTCCTGTAGATAACCTCTCACCTTCCCCACAACCTTACACTAACCAAAATACTTTGATTTAATCCTCACTTTATAAACAGGAATTGGTATCACTGAAAGTGACTTGTTAAAGGCCACACTGTGAAAACTCTGGGTACAAATTTAAGGCTGGAAGAAATGATTATGAATCAATAGTCATAAAGGTAAAGCAAAGCTTTCCAGGACAGAGTTCACCCTGTGTGTGAAAGAGGGGGCCAGTGCTCGATGCTAGCGTACTTGCCCAGCTCTAGCGTGTGTGTGTGTGTGTGTGTGTGTAACGGGGAGGGGGTGGTGAAAGGATGAATAATGATGTTGATCCTCCTAACAATGGAACTGTAACTCATCAAACTGGGCAGAGTTTTGCAGAGGCCCAGAATCATGCTCCCAGGACCCTAAGATTTGATGAGAAATTCTGAAAATGTACAAGAATCTCAGGATCTCAAACAGAAGGGAAACTTGGGCAGGTAAATACTAAACTAGGGATCTGAGTCAACAGAAGCAAGAGTCTGAAAGAAGAAATCATACTAACAATTGCTTTAACCTTTAGCAAGGGCCAATGGTCATGGGCCACTGGACCATAGCTCTATAGGGAAAGCATCCATGTTTGATTTCTTCCACAGTATTTGTAGCATCTGGTACACAGTAGGTCCCTGTACACAGTTAGTGAATAATGAATGGATGGATTAGTTCTGTTTGAGGCTGTCTGTATCCAGCAGCTAAACGGCATTGTTACTGATGCACTCAATCTTTAGCTGTGCCTCCCCAACCTCACCCTGGGGGCCAAATGGGGCCTGGCTGGTGAACAGTGTCTGGAAAACACAGGAGCAGTTGCTGCAATATGCTCCCAATAGTCTTATTATTGATGACATTTACTCAGCAACAACTATGGTACAAGGGACAAAAGAGTCTTGCCCTGTGGGCTTACAGCCTAAATGACAGAAAACAAAATAAGCAACTGGCAGCTTCTATGTGTGGGTGTGCATGGTTGTTGTGTTAGGCACAGAAAAACAACAACATACCTTGGATTTATAACGAGAACAGCAGGAATGATTATTTTCCATTTTATACACAAGTAAATGGAAGCTCAAAAAGACACAAAGACTTGCCCAGTGTGCAGTTGTCTTGCCTAGCCTGGAGAGTACCCATCTTTTGGGATCTGTCCAGGTAGTTACCACTCCAAGACAGGGTCTTTTGGAGAGAGGTACTTGGCTCATTTTTTCCATATTAGCTATGTCACTACAGGCAAGATTTGGGTCTCCAGCTGGGAAAAAGTTTGGGACAAGAAGGGAGTTTTCAATGATGAAAGAGGAAAAATTAAGTGGACAAGAGGGTAGGTGGTCCCACTTATGTTCGCCCCTGAGCCTGTCTGTCCTCAGAGATCTGTGGTGATTAGTCAGCAGTGAGGTAAGGGATTCATGTTTTCTTGTCTCATGGCCTCTCTCTAGATTTTTTTACGGCACTGGCCCTTTTCAATGTTATCTTCTATTACCACCATTGGGGAATGGCTCTGGCTGTTAAGGGGCACTGACAAGTGGTATCTTCTCAGCTCTTCTCCCTACTGGCAGGGTTCCCTCCAGCCACGCAGAACAAGTAGCTGATGTCAGCTGGAACCCTTCTTCCCAAGGACCTGGGAATTTCCTTGTCACACTGCACCCTGGCTGGCACTTCCTTATAGACACTGCTCCTTCCTCTGACCCCTCATTCCTCAAAGCAGTATCTAGGTGCTTCCCCTCTCAGGGCGTTTTCAAATATACAATGCTGCTGTTGGGGTAAACATAATCAGTGCCTAGGAATGAAGGACTTTAAACAGTGCTAAAAGGAAGGAAATGGAGAAGGGAAACTGGGCACTCCCCTTGTCTCCAATCTTTAGGTGAGGATCAAAGCAGAGTGACCTTGGTTGTAAGGTAAAAGAATGTACTCTTAGGGGCTGGGGTTGTGGTTCAGAGGTAGAACACTTGCCTCAAATGTGTGAGGCACTGGGTTCAAGTCTCAGCACCACATAAAAATTAAAAAAAATAGATATTGTGTATACCTATAATTAAAAAATATTTTTTTTAGAAAAGAATGTACTTATAAAACATCTGAAGAAATCCATCTGTGCAGTAGGCAGGCAACCATATTATATATTCTCCTTGCTTGTAGCCTGCTGCAGCCCTCTATTTTATCCTGTCCTGCTTTCCACCCTCCCCAGTACGTGAGTAATAAAATGTCCAAACCCTCTCAGATGATTCTGCTGTTGGAGTAAGGAGAAAAGTTCTTTTTTTTTTTTTTTTTTTTGATTTGAAAACAGTACCCCGGAGCCTATGCAGTCCTGAGGTTGAAAGCTGCACCTCAGTTTCTCACATTCTTACATTTGTGGAATTTCAGGGAACAGCTTGCAATATTTTTGGCAACAGCACTTTGATAATTGAGCACAATGATTGCTGAATACACACCAAGCTCAGGCCCACTGCCTCCATACTTGCTGATACAGCTAGGGTGGGGAGTGAAGAGGGGGTCCTTTTTTGGGAGGTTGGGGGGTACCGGGATTGGAACCCAGGGGCGCTTAATCACTGAGCCCCATCCCCAGCCCTTTTCATGTTTTATTTTGAGACATGGCCTCGCTGAATTGCTTAGGGCCTCACTAAGTTGCTGAAGCTGGCTTTGAATTTGCGGTCCTCCTGCCTCAGCCTTCGAGGGATTACAGGCGTGTACCAGCGCGCCAGCGAGATCCCGAAATCCTTGCTTTCTGCCCAAACCCTCTCGGCCTCCAGAGTTAAAAATGCCTGGGGATCAACATCAATATTCATTTAGCTTTGGGTGGAAGAAAACTCTTCCCAGCTCCCAATACCTTGTGGGAGAGAGAGAGAGCTAGAGAGAGGAGTGGGCTCCAGTGGCACCTTTGGGAGCCTCCTAAGCCTCTAAGGTCCTCAGCCCTGAGCCTTTTGGCGTTGAAACCTCAGCAAACATCCAGTCACAGTCAGCCGACCATCTTTGTCCGCAAATTCCGCTGAACCAACAGCCCAGTGAGACTGCATGGAGTTCTAACATTTCTTATATTCTTTAGGGGGTGGTTGAGAAGAGAGGAAGAAGGCACTGAGGAGAGCTTCTTAGAACTAGAAAAGGTTAAAGACTGAAAGGGGGCTTCTTGATAGCTCTCTCTGCTAGCCTGGTCTGCACTCCCTCGGTGTTCCCAGTGCTCAGAGGTTGGGTGGAGAAGCGAGTATCCGAGTGCAGCAGTGAGCCGAGCTAACTGGGCTTTCCCACCCCAGGAAAGTAGCGCTTGCGCATTCCGTGGGACTTCGCAGCGTGGGAGGATCGATCAAGGAATAGCGAGCTTTCTGGTTCTTTAAAGAAACAGCAACACAACTTCGAGCAGCCGACAAATGCTATATTCAGATTTTAGCTTAAATCTGACTCCGTGAAGTCCCGCCTCCTGAAAACCCTGGCCCAATCCCAATAGCTACGCCCGCACTAGTCCCAGAAGGGTACACTTTGTTAGAGTACCCCGCCCTTGAAGCCCTCCCTCCCGGAAGCCCCACCCAATCCGCGCCCCGGAAGCCCCGCCCTTCCCCTCCTGCAGCCGAGAGTGGACGCACTCAGCAGTTGCGGTTGAGTACGCGACAGGAGCAGACGCTGCCGAAGAAGCGGCACACGCAGGAGGCGCACGGGTCGCAGCAGGGTGGCGACGGCGACTTGCAGCTGTCGCGGGCGGCCACGCAGGGCGTGGGCGGAGGGGGCCGGGGCCGCGCTACCTTCTTCATCGGAGCCTTTTTCTGTAGGGGAAATGCCGGGCTGCTGGAACTGGCCATGCCTGCCGTGCTTATCGTCTCGGCCTGAAAATTCGGGGCTATGAAGCCTCGGGGCCAGACACCCCCGCCACTGACCGCTCTACTCATGCTCACAGAGCACCGCAGCTGGTCCCTGCCCGTTCCCCCAATCAGGTCACCCCTTCTGTCTCTGGATCCCTGTCCAGACTTACCTGGCTTTGGCCTGGCCTTTTTCTCTCCTTAGAGGACCCTACTCAGCTCCATCGTTTTAAACTAGTTTATCCACAGTCCCTTTCCCTATCCACAGTTGTGTCTTCACAGTAGATCCGGAGTTCCCCCACTTCTCTCTCACCGCGGATACCCAGGGCCGGCCACTATCTTCTCCCCGCTGTCGTTTTGGCCCCTTACGGTTCATCCTTCAGGGAACTGAAGGAACCTTGTGGAGACCTAAGATCGCATCCCACCCCAGCTTAAAGCCTTCTGGTAGTTTCTTCTTGCATTTCGAATGAACTCAGGGCTTCAGTTATGCTAGACAAGCGTTCTGCCTCTGAGCTACACCCCCTGCTTTTTTATTTTTATTTTGAGGTGGAGTCTCTTCAATTTGCCTTCCTCCTGCCTCATCTTCATTAGTATCTGGGATTACAGGTGTGCGCCCAGCACACTCCCCTTTGGCCTCAGACCTCTGACTACACAGCAAATGAATTTTTGCTGTGGGATCTTTGAACTTGCTACTTTCTTGCCTGGGGGTCATTCTTTGCTGGCTATCCAGTACAAGTAGCCACAGCCACTCAGTACTGAAATGTGTCTAATGCAACTGAGGAACTTAATTTTCTATTAAAATTTTTTTTCAAGTACTGGGGATAAAACCCAGGGTCATTCTACCACTGAATCACACCCCCAGTCTTTATTTTTTATTTTTGGCACTGGGGAATGAACCCAGAGGCACTTTACCACTGCACTACATCCCCAGTCCTTTTTTTTATTTTTTATTTTGAGACAGGGCCTAGCAAAAGTGCTGAGGATCTTGCTAAATTGCCAAAGCTGGCCTCTGATTTGCGATCCTCTTGCCTCAGCCTTTTGAATCACTGGTATTACAGAAGTGTGTCCCCACCCCTGGCTATTTAATTTTAATTAATTTAAAAACGGAAGCATTGTAAAAACTTATTATTTTTCTTTCTTTTTTTTTTTTTTAGCCATTAAACACAGGTTTATTTTATCAGGACCACATTTTACTTTGTTGAAGATTTAGCTTTGAATTTGAGATGTGCTGCATCAGCTATACTGTACACCAGATTTCAAAGACTTAGCATAAAAAATGAATATTTCAGTAACTTACAATTGATTGAATGTTGAAATGTTAATATTTTAAATACGATGGGCTGTTATTAAATTAATTGCAGCTGTTTCTTATTTTTTTCTAATGTGGCTATTAGAGAATTTATACTTCTATATATGGCCCTCATTGTTCATTAGACATTGCTGCTCTAGGTTATTGAGTTTTTATTTCAGTGCTCTTTCTTTAGGCCTTTTTTTGACTAGTCTTCCCTTCATTTTCTTTCATCATTGTGCTTTAATTTCTTCACAGCCTTTATCATCTGAATTTATTTTACCTCTATTTACTTGCTGTTCACTTGTTTCCCCACAAAAATGTAACCTTTGTGAAAGCAGGGATATTTCTTTTTTGTTCACTGTATATTCCTAGTACCTAGCATGTAAATATATTAGTCCATTATATATTATCTGTCAGTCATCTGACCTGCTCATTCCTCTAGAGCCATCAAAACAGGACCAGAGAAGCAGAGACTTTCTCAAGATCACACAGTATGCCAGATTCTACCTCTCTATACCTAGCCCACTGGTTCTGCTGTGGTTTCAGTTGATCTGATAAATGGAGGCACATTAAAACAGGATAATGTGTACATCCAGTGTTTCCCAAAGTGTGGGGACCTGTATTATGGTGCAGTGATTTGAGGTGAGACATGAATATTAAATGACCCTGAATCATACAATGAGAAAGGATTCTTTTAAATATCTCAACTTGAAAGGCTCAGTTGGATGCTAATATGTACTTAATGTTTCTTTAACACTATCTGCTTTTTTAAACACAGAGATCAGGCTTCAGATTTAGAGCATTTAGTAGACAGTACCATCCAGTGAGACTTCACTAACAATATTTTATTTTCACTTATTTTTCTATTAATAGTGATACTGTTTTTCTATTATCTTTCTGTATTTTTAAAAGTTTTGATTTGAAATAAGTAGGTAAAACTCAGATATGGCAAAGGTTGTGGAAGTGATTCTGAAATAACCCCTTGGAAAAGACTGAGCAATAGTGAATTTTCAGACAAGGGGCTAAATCAGCATCAGAAGATGCTTTTCAGTAGGTAAGCAATTTTGCTCAGTGAACTTCATCTCCCTGGGCTTCTGTGGGGGGCGGGGGGCCTGAGGACTCTACGCCAGGAATCCTTTAGGTAGCTTTGAGTTCTTTGGTTAATGTAGGCCTTGAAAATGTTTTATTTCATTTTTAACCACGGCTTAGGGGTCCTTCCCTTTTAAGTCTGATCCACCCTCCCCCACAATGAAAACTCTCAGGCCTACCTTGGAAGATCTTGTCCTCTTTTCTGCTTCTGTTCTGCTGATCTTTTTGGATTTCTTGTTCAGTGCTTCAAAGAGAGACAGAAGGAACAAAGCCAGATGTTTCCGGGGACCCTTTTACAGCAGTAAAATGGAAGGAGCTGAGGGCCTCAGAGGGTGGGGGAGGGGGAGGGGTTGGCCTTGGCTGGATGAATCACATCATGGGACTCAGCAGCAGGTTCTTGTTAGCCTGGCTGCTAACCTGGAGCCAGGAACTGAGGGCAGTGAACTCTGAGGAAGGCAAACAGGAAATCTGAGGAGGCTCTGGGATCTGCCTGTAATATCCATGAGAGGCCTGGTCTTTTGACCTTTTTAGCCCTCACCACTCAGTTACCCCAGGTGCTTCTTTAGTCTTTAACCTGGCAGGTGAAAGATATTGTTATCTCCTGAAAATGGGATAATGGGATATCAATACCTGGATACAACTGTGTTACTACTTTCTATTTCTCAGAGCTTGGAGCCAGGCAGATCTGATTTAAATTCTGATTCTGTCATATAACAGCCTTAGAACCTGCCATGCAACAGGTGAGGTTACCTCATTAACCTCCTTGAGACTCAGTTTTCTCATCTGCGAAAGGGTTCTATTTACCTATCTTGCAGGGATAAATGAGTGTGTTTATAAAGTGAAGTTTGCCATATTAAAGATAATCAGTCAATGTTGGTGTTGCCTCCCTTCCCTGCCCTTAATCCCCTGATATGTTTAGAATATCCTCTTTTCCTAGGGAGAGACAAAGGCAATAAAGAGATATTAGTTTTGAGCTTTAACATTTCATTTGAGTTTGAATTCTGGCTCTGCCAATTAAGAACTTTCTGATCTTATGCTAGTTATTTAATTTTTCTAAGCCTCAATTTCCTCAATTGTGATATATAAATAAAAACAGCCCCCACCTCATAGTACGTCAATTATTATTTTGGTTAGGATGGAGCCTGGGGCCTTGCACGTGCTATGCGCACACTCTACCACTGAGCTGCTCCCCCAGCCCATGTCTACTATTATCAGATGAAGTCAAACCAGATCTCTAATGCCAGGTTCTAATGCCCCTCATATTTTCCCCTGGGCAGCAATTCTAAACCTTGCCATGGCAGGACTAGTTTATCCCAGACTTGGTTATATTCTCCAGCATTTCCTAAAATTTGTTACCATTGATAGGAGTCCTGGGATTCATTAACTTTCAGAAATGCTGTTAGAACAAAGTTCACCAAGCATCTTGACTTCAGGGTTTCTCAGAGTTTCTAACATGCTAAGCTGCATTTTAGATTGGTTGCATGCAGGGCTTTCCCAAACCCAAGGAATTAAAGGATACTTTGTTCCCCTAGGACTGTTTTACAGGATGAACAAGAAGGACCCATGACTATGGTAGTGAATTTTGGTAACAACTTGGGGACTAGGCTTGACATCCTGAAGCCCCCTTTTATTGGCCAGATACCAGAGGCTGGACGCCTGGCTACTTACCCACAATAGAGACAGAAGGGATATCCAGTACTTTCATGGAGGAGTTGCTCCTTAGGCTCCCGTCATCTCTGGGCTCCTCCTCAGGTGCCAGATGACTGTAAGCAGCGAGGATGCATAGGAAGACCAGTAGGGTGGCCAGAAGTAGGCGGGTGATATCCATCCCAAGAGGCCTGAGTGGGACAGCGAAAGTGCTTGGCAGCAGGTGGGTCAGGGGTAGTGGCAAGAGGATGTGCTTGCCTGCTTTCTTTGTGTTCCTTTGGGCTGGCGTTGTTCTGCCTGTTCCACAAGTGTTCCAGTAGAGCAGAGGACTAGTAAAGGCTTAGGACAGGGAACGGGAATTGATGTAGGAAGAAGAGAGAACAGGGGATGGGGAGAGGAAGAGAAAGACGAAGGAAGGAAGGGAGGGAGATCGAAGCAAAGAGAAAAGGAATGCATTGTGTTGGTTTCTGCTATCCAGAGGGCGGAGTACTGTTTCTGTTTTATTATTATTTTTTTAAAGTCAATAGTCCCAAGAGTCCCTAGGCCTGGGCAGAGTTGTTGAAAGTCCTGCAGTAGTGCCTCACTGTGGCCGAGGTTTTACTAAGGTGCAGAGAATAAGTCTAATAAGATAGTTCACAATGCAGGAATAAATGGCTCCTTCAGACAAGTAAGTGTATTAGATTCCCACATGCAGAGGAAATGAATGCAGGTACAGTTTGTGTCAGAAGAATGAGCCCATCTACATAAGGTAACTGGATTTATTTATTTGCTAGCTGAATTTTGAAGGAGGCAGATAAATCTCAGAGTGGTTTTCTTCACTTAATGCTGGGTTTTGCTCAAACATCTTCAAAGAGCTTCAGCAGCATCTTTGCTTCCTCCAAGTATGGAACCCCCTACCCCGACCCCTGCCAACACCCTTCTCTACTTCTCTATTTTCATTCGTGTCTATAAAACGATTGGAACTGCTTTTCCAAGGTTCCCTCCATCCTAGCCATAAGCTACTGTGGGAGAGAAGAGAACAAAACACTTCGTTCATGCTGGTCCTACCCACTCCTGGGTAAAGCAGCCAGGCTAGGTTCTAGCCTACTTCTCCTGGCCCTCAGCTTGGTTGGAGTCAAATTTTCTGTATGTCTGTTACCTTGCAGGAGAAAACCCAACCAGCCACCTGCACCCTCATTCCAAGTTTTTTGAAGTTGGAGGGGACAGTCCTGACTTTTTGAAGTTCATCCTTTACCCTTCTCAGCCCTAATTTCAGTTCTGATTTCTTCAGATTCTCTCATCATTGGGCACTGATTATCATAATCTATTTGTCACTAGCAAATTTTCCTCAGGGTCTAAGTCCTAAAATATCTTTCTTGAAGCCTAGTAAGTTGATGGAATGGGCATTAGCCCGAGAGTCAGGACCACTGAGTTCTTATCTTTGCTTAGTTGTTAATAAGATGCATGACTTGGGCAAACTGGTTCTGTTTTATGAGCTCCAATTCTCTTGGTGAAATGAACACATTGGGCTAGATCAGTGGTTTGTATTCATTTATCGGAGGAACTCTTTTTTCAAAAAACTTCACTTAGGTCCTAAACAATTTATTGAGATCCCGTCTCAAAGAAAATATAAAGGTGGGTGCCATGGTGCAAACCTGCAATCCCAGTTCGTATCAGAAGAATGAGCCCATCTACATAAGATAACTGGATTTATTTATTTGCTAGCTGAATTTTGAAGGAGGCAGATAAATCTCAGGAGGCTGAGGCAGGAGGATCACAAGTTCAAAATCACCCTTAGAAACTTAGCAAAGCCTTAAACAACTTAGCAAGACCCTGTCTCAAAATAAGTAAAAATAAAGTATAAAAATGGCTGACGATGTGATTCAGTGATTGTGAGTGTCCCTGCATTCAATTCCTGGTACCAAACAAATAAACCAAAAAACCAACCTATCAACTTAAACAAAACAAAACATTGGCATGGAGAATCTCATATGTAAAACAGAAAGAGGCAATAAAGGTGTTTTCAGGCAGTCCATACCTTTGTTGTGTGTGAGAACAACACATTTCCTCAGGGTCTAAGTCCTAAAATATCTTCTGAGGCCCTGTGTTTTCCAGCTCTGGGCAGTTTGATCTTTGAGGTTTTTAGCCCCTAATAACAATAATAAAATCTAATAAACCTATATAAAAAAAGTCTTGGGACTGGAGTGTAGTTATTTGCTCCATCTTCTGCTTCTTAAAGGTTGTTTTATCCTTGAACAAAGTGTTCATCTCTTTTACTTGATAAAAAAAAAAAAAAAGAGTTCATGTTCTACTCATTTTTGTGACCCCAATTGACACAGTGACCAGCCCAGGGCAGTAACTCAAAATGTTGGCTGAATAAATGTTTGTGTACTGAACTAAGCTCCTCATCTTCCCTACTTACCAACACAAAAATATTTTTTCAGCCGGGCGCAGTGGCGCACGCCTGCAATCCCAGCGGCTCTGGAGGCTGAGACAGGCGGATCGTGAGTTCAGAGCCAGGCTTAGCAACTTAGTAAGGCACTTAGCAACTCAGCAAGACTCTGTCTCTAAATAAAATATGAAAAAGGAATGGGGATGTGACTCAGTGGTTAAGTACCCCTGGGTTTAATCCTCAATACCAAAAAAAAAAAAAAAAGTTGTCTCCTTAGCATGAGCTATTATCTTTCCCCTAAGAGGAAGTCTTAGATACACATTTTGAATTGACAGTGACCTAACCCCTATCTCCAGGTAAGCCCTTGATTTCTCCATGACGAGTAGGATAATCCTGTCCCATCCTCTCCAGTTCAGACATGGCATCTGACTAGATATGGTCTAATCAGAGGAAGCCCAGGCCTTTATCTGACTGAGGAAACCCTCTTTCACTGGGTATGTAATATACAGCCAGCAGTTCTGGTTAGTGCTGGCAGTCACTTTATAAATAGAGCCAGTTTTAGGATGAAGCTCTCCGTGGAAGATGGACTGGGCAGATAGTGAAAAAGAACCTCAGTAAACTATTCAACCACTGGATCAGAACTTGCCCGAAGATCATCTTCTATCTGGATTTAACAGATTAGGCAATTATTATCCTTTACTGTTTTAGGATAGTGTGAGTTGAGTTTTCTTTGACTCTCAACCCAAGGCATCCTAAAGGATACTTTCCTTTGCAAATTGCAGTGGAGTTGCATCTTACCAAATGGTTTAGGACTAAAGTCAGACTTCAGGGAAAAAAACTGCACAGAGTACAAATTTTCTCCAGCACGGCAAATGATGGCTCTTCTCCCCACAACTGAGGCCTTTTCTTTCTCTCCTCTTTATCCTCCTATTCCTTTCATTTTGCAGCAGAATAAGTAGTTGGTTTACTTTTAAAAATTTTGTTGCATGAAAAAATTTTTTTTCTTTGAATATTAGGATCATGATGTGAACATAGCAGAAGACTTTCACCCTGTGACAGGAACTGAGACTCATTGACGGCACAGCAGATCCCAGCTCCTAGTTCTCCTCACCCCAGAGCAGATACTGTCCAGATGAAATGTTGAGCAGAATCACCTGCATTATTTAAATTACTCCTCTCCTGGCTTTACTCATTCACAAAGTACATATAGTTGACTTTGCAGATGTTAAATATATGCATGATCTGACTCCATTATAAGTTCTATCTTTGTTCAGTGACTATCTCTTCCCAAGGAAAGAATCTTGGTCTCCATCTTTGACTTACATTTTCCCGACCTTTATATATCCTGTCACCGAGTTTAACTTTTTGTTCCCTTCAAATTATTCCTCATTTTCTATTTTCTGTCCACCTCAGTTCATTGCTCATTCTCAGTGGAACAAGTTTCACACCACTCCCATCTCTGTGCTTTTGCTCTGGCTTCATTAACATTCACTCTCTCAGCTGCCCAGGTCATATCTCATCCTTCTCCAGGGCCCAGTTGGAATAGTATATTCAGTGTATTTTCTCTTTCAGCACCAGGACATTCCAAATAGTGCTCCCCTTTTCTAAACTCCTCCAATCTTAATACTGTATTGTTTAGTACTTTATTGTTCTTTAATTGTTCATGTGGATTATTCTCATCAGTTAGACACAGGAGGACTGTGCCCCTGAAAGAATACAGGCCCTGTGGTTAGATATACGTGACTTACTACTTACAAGCTATGTGAGGGTATAGGGGAGAGAGAGATCCCCTCGACCCCCTCTTAGTTATTATGTGGGCTCTTTGGCTGGATCTAGGAACCCATTTAATACAAAACTGATTAACAAGAGAAAAGCATAACGATTTTATTAAATTTACATGTACTTGGGGATCTTCACAAGAAAGTGAAGTCCAAAGAAACGCCTAAAGCACGATGCTTTTATACTTCTTAAACAAAGAACAATAAATTTGTGAAGTAATGACAGGACAAATGGCTATATGGACTCGGAGGTAAATTTTGGGGATGTATGGGGTGGGGTAAAAAAGCTAGTGGAAGACAAGGGTTACTTCATAGTTTGTTTATTCAGGTTAATTTCCCCCCCACCCCGCCATTACCAGTCTCTGGTGATTAAGGCTATTTTCTGGCCTTGGTATGTGAAGGGCATCATTTCACAAAGAATCTCTATGGCTTATTGCATGTAAGAAAAAACAGATCAAATAGCCCTTTCCTGAAGTTACACTTCCTCTAGTGATTTCAATTTGAAATAATCAATATACCATTTGTCTATTTTGTGGGTGTTGCAACATGTGACTAAATCAGGTTCATTCTGTGTGAATTGGGCTGGTGACTAAAAACCACACAAAATAACTTTTTTGAAGTGCAGTGATGGCTCCTCGGCCTCAGCTCCCAAAAGGGAGGCAAGAGAGACAGGCAAGAGAGAGCACGCCCCAACCCTGGTTTTTATTGGGGAAAGCTGTTTGATAAAATATTCCATCCAAGTAAGACAAAAGGGTACTATTATAAGAGAACAAGGGGTCGGGTTTCAGGGGATTGCTTGGTGATGTCTTGTGGCCAGCAGATTGACCAACATCTTGGAAAGCCATACCCATCTCAGGTGCTATGTGGGATCACAGCAGAGTGAGCGAAAAGGCACTCATACATGGCACAGCCCAATCAGACAGCAATGTCAGTCCAGTTTTCTCATATGCTCAAATGCGCATAGCTCCCACACACAGCCCATGGCTGGCTCATGTTTTTGGTGCTGGGGGTTGAATCCAGGGACACTTAACAATTGAGCTACATCCCAAGCCCTTTTTATTTTGAGACAGGATCTTATTAAGTTGCTTAGGGCCTTGCTGAGTTGTTGAGGTGGCCCTGAACTTTCAATCCTCCTACCTTACTCTCCCAAGTCACTAGGATTACAAGGTGTGGACCACCATGCCCAACTAAATTTGCCTATTCTGAGATGGCATGTCCTCACTTATTTCGAGGGCAAGTCAGTCACTTAACCATTCTGAACCTCACTTTCTTCATCCATGAAAAGTGGCATCATACTATCTCCTATACAGGGTATTCTGGGAATTAAAACAGGACCAGCTAACTATATTATTATATTTACACCAGGTAAACCTGGTGTAAATATAATAATATAGTTAGCTGTATTTTATAATTATAGTTACCTATATATATATTTATAGAAGTCATATCTTGAAGTATATATTTTCTCTTAAACTCATACAGTTTTGATTTTAATCTTGGACTATAAAGACTATCCCTCCAATTTAAGAAGCATGGAATGAAAGTGGAGGCCAGTTGTTTGGGTCTCTACCTCCTCAAGTTTTAGTAGATAGTGAACAGTGTTTAGTCACTCAGAGCTAAACTGGAAGTCCTCCTCCTCCTCCATAACTTCTTCTTCTTACTAGGGACTGGGGATCAAATCCAGGGGCGCTTTACCCTTGAGCTACACTCCCAGCCCTTTTTATTTTTTGAGACAGGGTTTCTCTACGTTGCTGAGGCTAGCCTTCAAACTTGTATTTCTCTTGCCTCAACCTCCCGAGTAGGAAATACCTCTTTGTATGTGACATTCCTATGATCCAAGGCACAGAGTTGGGTGTGTTCATCTAAGATCAGACACACAAGGGCAGGGGATGTTGTTGGTTTTCTTCTGTGCAAGCAATAGTTCAGTTCTACAGAGGGGAGTGTCTTGTTGGAAGGAACACATCATTCTAGACTGGTGCTGGTTTAGAAGATATTAAACAAATACAACATTGAAGCAAATTGAAATATATAAACATTGTAATCTCATTTTGTGAACAAATATCAAAACATTCTCAAATATGTTTATGCTTGTGTATGTAAAATGAAATGTCTGGAAGGATATCCATTAATAATTGAATAGTGACTATCCCTTAAGAACAGAACTGAGGTCAGGGAATGAAGTAGAAATAAGCACTTTTCACTTTATGTACTTTGTATTTGTGTTTTTAAATAAGCATGACACAATTTTGTAATAAAAAACAAAGGATGATAGAAATAAAATACCGAATGTAACTTGACTATCCTCAAAGGATTAAAAAAAGCTGAATGGGAGTCAAACTTGATTTGTGATGAGGCTCAGGGATTTGTGGGACTCTTTTTCTTCAGAGTGAAAAAAAAATTTACTTATGAAAATCTTGAGTATAAAACTCAGAAGTTCCACTCAGGTAGCACCAGGATGTAATGCTACACAATTTTAGTCTTTTCCATAAAATGAATAAGACATGAATTTGACAGAGAATAGTAATCCTTAATTTTTGATAGTTTTTATTTTTATCTTATTTATTTGCAGTGCTTGGGATCAAACACAGGGCTTTGCACATGCCTGGCACATGCTCTACCACTGAACTCCAGCCCCAGTCCCTTAAAATGTTTCTTTTTTCCTCTTCAAGTGGGAAATGGTCTTTGTTTCCTTAAAACAAGCCTCATGAAGCTGCTCAGTCTGGAGTAGTGCAGTTCTTACATTTCCCAAGTTTTTCTCCTTTTCGGTGTTTGGGGCTTAGTTGTCATGAGGTTCTCTGACTTCAAAAGGACTCATTTCTCAAAGTGGGAAACTTGTCTCCTCCTCACTCCTCCGCTTCTCAGAACCTACAGCCAGGTCCCTCACTGGGCTGGGCATCCTCAGCCCACTGCTGTGGCTTGGACAATTGATTGCAATCTCTGCTACAACACAAGCTGGTCTCCATGGGGTGCATCAAGGAGCTGTCTACTCTGCTAAGAGCCTCAGTGGCTGCCCACTCTGGGATGAGGCATCTCCAACATTTCAGCCCCTCAAGACTTTTCCCAGACTGGTCTCACCAGGCTCTTCAGCCTCATCTTCCTTCATGGCTTTTAAAAACTTATCTGCCCTCGGTTAGCCTAGAGGCTTACCGAGGGGATTATGCTGCTGTCATTACCGCATTCAAGTTGACAACTGTGGCAGCATAGATTCCAGTTTCCAATAAGAAACCAGTATTTGATCTCAAAGCAAGTTTGTCTCATCCCTTTAACAATGAACCATACAAAGGGAAGCTAAAATCATGAAGGCAATCTAAAGAAAATAATTCTTGCAGTGAATATGTTAACTGAGTTGGCTTCAGCCAGGCATGGTGGTGCATGCCTGCAATCCCAGTGATTGGGGAGGCTGAGGCAGGAGGATTGCAAGTTCAAAGCAAGCCTCAGAAACTTAGTGAGGCTCTAAACAACTTAGTGAGACCTTGTCAAATTAAAAAATAAAAAAGGCTGGGGATGTGTTGAGCATCTTTAGATTTAATTCCTGGTACCCCCCAAACCAACCAAAACCAAAATGAAAAACAACAAAAAAACCAACTGGGGGCTGGGGCTATAGCTCAGCATTAGAGCTCTTGCCTCATACATGTGAGGCACTGGGTTTGATCTTCAGCACCACATAAAAATAAATAAACATATTGTGTCCATCTGCAACTAAAAAAAAAATTAAAATAGAAAAACACACACACACACACACAAACAAGTTGGCCTCCACAAGAAAATTTACATATGACTTGACCTCTGGATTAGGGAAAAGGAATGGAAGAAACCTCCTTATTTCTCTCTCTCAGGGTGTAAGCTATAGGCAGGCTACCTAATTTGCTGGTCCCTGTGAAAAATGAAAAATACAGGATCCCTTGCTAAAAAATTAAGAATTTCAATGTGGTGACAGGAGAGCATTAAGCCAAGCTTGAGGCCCTTTAAACATGGGGACCGCGTGTGACTACATAAGTTGCACACTCGTGGAGCCCACCGTGGTTACAATATTGAGAAAGTTAACACTGAATGTGTTGTGGTGGCTATGAAGAGGTTAGTGCATGCAGGGAAATGTTAAGTTATACTCAGCAAAGTTTCAGCAGTAAGTTATTTAATAATGAGAGTACTTGTAGCTATCACCTGTACCTATCTAACCAGGGGTCCAGGCATCAGACATCTCAGTGGAACAGGGGACAAAATGGACCAGCATCTGGAAACTTGGGTTCTAGATTCAGCCCTGCTGCTAACTTACTGTGCAGCTTCTAGCAAGTTACAATTCTTGTAGAGATTACATGAAATTTTCTACACTTAAAAATATTCTCAAGCCACATCAATGTTTATAGCAGCTCAATTCACAATAGTTAAACTATGGAACCAATCTAGATGCCCTTCAAAAAGATGAATAGATAAAGAAAATGTGGTACATATACACAATGGAATATTACTCAGCCTTAAAGAAGAATGAAATTATGGCATTTGCAGGTAAATGGATGGAATTAGAGAATATGCTAAGTGAAATAAGCCAATCCCCCAAAACCAAAAGCCAAATGTTTTCTCTGATAGCGAAAGCTGATCCATAGTAGGGCAGAGGAGGAGGGAGGGAAGAATGAAGGAATTTTGTTTTGTGTAGAGAAGAGGGAAAGGGGAGACTTTGGGGATTGGAAGGACGGTAGAATGATATAGACATTATTATCCTATAGACACGTATGATTACACTAGTGGAGTGACTCTGCACCATGTACAGCCAGAGGATGGAGAAGTTGTGCTCTATTTGTGTACAATATTTCAAAATGCATTCTACTGTCATGGATAACTAATTAGAGCAAATAAAAAATATTCTTAGCTGGGCCTGGTGGCACACACCTATAATCCCAGGGACTCAGGAAGTTGAAACCAATTTGAGGGCAATTTAGTGAGACCTTGTCTCAAAACTTTAAAAAAAAAAAAGGACTAGGATGTAATTCCTGTCACAGGTAAATTGTACTCTGGTTTGGTCTTTGTTTCTGGCAGATTAAGGCCCTTTGAAATGTTGATTAGGGTTTCAGGGCTCTGAGGTCTTTCTATTTTCCAAGAATAAGGCAATTATTTATAGCCAAGCCACCATGGAAGTTCTGATTCTTTTTGAACAAGATGACTTTCTTTTTTTTTCTTTTTGCCAGAGTAAAGTATTTATTTATATGTGGTGCTGCAAGATGAGGGTTTGTGAATCAGTGGTGTTCACTCCAAAATAGGCTCCAACTTGCCCAGGTGGGGAAAGAAATGAGGGATGGAAAACAAAATTCGATCAGTATTAGTTAGATTCAGCTGTTGATAGACATGCCTGACGCCCCAGCAAGGCTCTCTGCAATGGAGGGAGGAGAATCAGTAAGAGAAAAAGGCCTGGACTTGTAGCTTCCAATTTACAAATGAGGATCTTTTTTACCTTGTTGAGAATATCATGCCCATTCTCCATCTCCCTCTCCAAATCTTGCCTTCCTTTAAGATCCTGATTAAGTTTTGCCTTCTCCTGGTCTACTGTCCTTCAACCTACCTCTGGACTCTTGTCTATTGCCAAACAAGAGGGAGTCCACCCCGGTGCTACAAAGGACAGGAATAAATGCCCTGGATTTTCATTTATTGAGGTTCCTATGGAAAGTCAATTCTCTGTTGTTCCAAGTCCTTCTACCTTGTGATTCAGTAACAGAAGTTCAAGATCATTAATGCCTCTAGTTAATGTCTTCCTTCAGACAACCTGTCTCTGATGGTCTGAGTTCTATGAGAAGGCAAAGTAGGAACTACTTACAAAATAGGATTAAAGACATATTCTGTTTCAATTCAATGCAATTCCCATCAAAATCCCAATGACATTCCTTGCAGAAATAGAAAAAGCAATCATGAAATTCATCTGGAAAAACAAGAGACCCAGAATAGCTAAAGTAATTCTAAGCAGGAAGAGTGAAATTGGTGGTATCGTGATTTCAGATTTTAAACTATACCATAGAGCAATAGTAACAAAAACAGCATGGTACTGGCACCAAAACAGGCTGGTAGACCAATGGTACAAAATAGAGGTCACAGAGACAAATCCACAAAATTACAACTACCTTATATTAGACAAAGGCGCTAATGGAGAAAATGCAATGGAGAAAGGATAGCATCTTCAACAAATGGTGCTGGGAGAACTGGAAATCCATATGCAACAAAATGAAATTGAATCCCTTTCTCTCACCATGCACAAAAGTCAACTCAAAATGGATCAAGGAGCTAGGAATCAGACCAGAGACTCTGTGTCTAATAGAAGATAAAGTTGGTCCTAATCTTCATCACGTGGGGGCAGGCCCCAAATTTCTTAATAGGACACCCATAGCACAATAGTTAAAACCAAGAATCAACAAATGGGATTAATTCAAACTAAAAAGCTTTTTTCTCAGCAAGAGAAATAATATGCTAAGTGAATAGGGAGCCTACATCCTGGGAACAAATTTTTACCCCTCAAACATCAGATAGAGCTCTAATCTCTAGAGTACACAAAGAACTCAAAAAGTTAAACAACAAAAAAGCAAATAACCCAATCAACAAATGGGCCAAGGACTTGAACAGAAACTTCTCAGAGGAGGATATACAATCAATCAACAAATGCATGAAAAAATGGTCACCATCTCTAGCAATCAGAAAAATGCAAATTAAAACTACTCTAAGATACCATCTCACTCCAATAAGAATGGCAGCCATTATGAAGTCAAACAACAAGTGCTGGCAAGGATGCAGGGGGGAAAAGGTACACTCATACATTGCTGGTGGGACTGCAAATTGGTGCAGCCAATTTGGAAAGCAATATGGAGATTCCTTGGAAAGCTGGGAATGGAACCACCATTTGACCCAGCTATTCCCCTTCTCGGACTATACCCAAAAGACCTAAGAAGAGCATACTACAGGGACACAGCCACATCAATGTTTATAGCAGCACAATTCACAATAGCTAGACTGTGGAACCAACCTAGATGCCCTTCAATGGATGAATGGATTAAAAAAATGTGGCATTTATACACAATGGAATATTACTCAGCACTAAAAAATAATAAAATCATGGCATTTGCAGGCAAATGGATGGCATTAGAGCAGATTATGCTTAGTGAAGTTAGCCAATCCCTAAAAAACAAATGCTGAATGTCTTCTCTGATATAAGGGTGGTGACTCAAAATGGGATAGGGAGGAAGAGCATGAGAAGAAGACTACCACTAAATAGGGAAGAGAGGTGGTAGGGAAAAAGAGGGAGAAGGGGAGTTGCACAGAAGATGGGAGGAGAACCTCATTGTTATACAGAATACATATATGATGTTGTGATGAGAAAAAGAAAAAAAAAGTGTGTCACATTAGATTGGATAGAGAGAAAGGATGGGAGAGGAGGGGAGGAGTAGGGAAGATAGGAAGGGCAGCAGAATAGAATAGACAATATGATTGATGTACGTACATTCCATGTATGTATTATATATCAAAATGCATTCTACTGTCATGTATGACTAAAAAAATAATAAATAAAGATTAAAAAAAAGACATATTCTATTTCAAACTATCTTCCCTTTAATAAGCCATGTTCCACAACATGTCCCATGGGCTACTATTGTAATAGTGCAAATGATCCCATACATGGTTAATTTGGTAGCAATTGGTTTTCTATTTTCCTTTCTAAGCATAGAGTTCTAAAGAAGAAAAGAGGGAAGAAGGAAAGAAAGAATGGCCCAGAGAGCTTCGGGGCATGGTGTCAGAAGGGCAGATTCTGAGGCTGGGGAGAGGACACAAAAGGAAAGAAGGAACTGATGAAAGGGGCCTGGAGACACCCCAGTCATAAATTAGGCTCACTTCTCAAGACTGCCTCCTAGTGAGTGAGAAAGGCACTTCAGGAACCGAGCCATTCTGAAGGATCTTTTGATCATCCTCAGCCATGACTGGTGGGGAAACATTAGAAAGACAAGGCCAACTGAGCATGATGAATTCATCAACATCTGAGGTTGTTAGTTCTCCCTCTCTGTCTTTGGTTAGCCCAGTCCCAGAGGTTCAAAGTCCCTGCTGAGCCACTAAACAAAAACTTACAGTTACCATAGGCCCATCTGACAAACCCTGTTTCCTGGACAAATGGGTCACTTTTTTTTTTTTTTTTAAATATTTATTTATTTTTTTAGTTCTCGGTGGACACAACATCTTTGTTTGTATGTGGTGCTGAGGATCGAACCCGGGCCGCACGCATGACAGGCGAGCGCGCTACCGCTTGAGCCACATCCCCAGCCCCACAAATGGGTCACTTAATTCACATCCTTGTCTCCATTCTATCCTGTTCCATCCACTCCCCATGGAGTTTGGTTTTGCTTTTTGTTTCTCCTGAAACAATCCAAATCACATTACTTCCTGCTTAAAACCCTTAAAACTACCTATTGTTCTTGAAATAAAATTAAAATTTCCTATACAGGGTCTTGCTATCTTCTCTGACTTCACCTGATAGGCTCTTTCTAAAGCACTACATTCTAGACATATTGTGCTCCTGTTTGTAGAATCTTCCCCACTTTGAGGCCTTTACACTTGTCATTCCCTTGGCCCTAAATATTCTTTCTCTGGCTGTGACTTTCTCAGCTTTTCACTTGAATGGATCTTTGTCAGACTTTGGCACAAATATCACCTCTTTCTTTGATCCCTCTCAGTGTCCTTCCTGCTCTATCCTATCCATCCTGTTTCTTTCACAGCACCTACCATACTTCATAATTATCTCTATCTTCCTGTTGGTTTTCTCTCCCTTGTAGAGTCTAAATTCCACAAAGACAGGTGTCTTGCTCTCACATTCATTTTGCTGCTGTCAACACCAGCAATGCCCAGCATAAAGCAGACACTAAAGAACCAACAACAGACAATCCTAATTTGCTGATCCCTTTGACCAACGAGACAGGTTACCAGATGGCAAATGTATTGTCCTTAGCCTCTGTGCTGTCCTGCTGAGGCCTGAAAGTCCTGTATCAGTGTTCCTTATCTAAGTGCTGTGATAGGTTTAGGATTCTAACTCTCCTTAATATCTTTTTTAAAATATACATATATTTTAGTTGTCAATGGATATCTATCTATTTATTTATATATGGTACTGAGGATCAAACCCAGAGCCTCACACATGCTAGACAAGTGCTCTACCACTGAGCCACCGCCCCATCCTCTCCTTAATATCTTTGTTCACGACTATGACCAAGAAAGGTAAAAGATCACACTTGTGGATAAAAGTGGCAAGGGGGCTGTGCAGGGGCTACAAAAAACAAAATGTTGGAACTGGAGGAGAATCTAGGGATCCTCCTGTCCAGGATACTGACACTTGACTGTGCTTTAAGAGTTGCCAGGGAAGCTTTTTACTCTCCACGCTAACAGCAATTTGTTGAGACATATACAGTAAAATGCACAGATCTTTCTTTCTTTCTTTTTTTTGTGGGGGTTTTACAAAACATAGCCCCCAAAGTCTGCCCTAGCTCTCTGAATCTGAATCTCCAGTGATGGAGCCTGGGAAACTTTTTTTTTTTCAGTGCTGGGGATAAAACCTAGGGCCTCATGCATGCATGCTTCACCCTTGAGCTGCATCCCAACCCGGGAGACATATTTTTAATAACTCCTGGTATTATGTTGTGTAAGAAATACTGGTTTGGTCAATCTACTCTTGTTCTACAGATGTGGAAACTGAGGCCCAGAATAGGTAGGGGAATAAGTTTCTTTCAGCTCCACCCACCCCCAGCCTCCAGGGAGGGGAAAGTGACTGGCAGTTAAGTTGGTCAATGATTTAATCAACCATGCCTTTGTAATCCCGCCTCCATAAAATCCCAAAAGGGTAAAGTTCAGAGAATGGTGGTATAGCATTGAAAGTCCAGACTACAATCTTTTCCACTGTATTCCTTTTTCTTTTTCTTTTTTTTTTTAAATTTATTAGTTGTTGATGGACCTTTATTTATTTTTATGTGGTGCTGAGAATCTAATCCAGTGCCTCACACATGCTAGGCAAGTGCTCTGCCACGGATCCACAATCCCCGCCCCTGTATTATTTTTTCTATTGAAAGACAACTCAAATATCTAGTGACAAAAATCGTAAAAGCTTCCACTTATTGAAATAACTGCTATATGGCAGGCTCTGCTCTAGACATAGTATGGACGTCTAATCCTCTTAACAAGATACTTATCACAGCTGAGGAAACTTAAACCCACTGTTCAAGGTCCCAGAGCTAGTGAGTGTCAAACAGAGGCGTCAATCCCAGGTTTGCACAACTTCAGAGTCACACAAGAAAGTTGATACTTTTCCTGAAGTAAAAGAAAAGAAAAACAAGTTCTCTCGTTGGCTGTCCTGGCTCAGTCCAACTTGCTATGAAAGAAATTTTAGGTGACTGTGTGTGTGTGTGTGTGTGTGTGTGTGTTGAAGTGCTTTAGAGTTCCTTCAGTTCTGTACACACAGTGAAAGTTGTCAACTGTCAGGTGACTAAAGATGTTCCAGAAAAGGGAAGGGAATGTGTTTGCTTAAAGACTAGCTCTTCCTCCTTTATTGACAAGTTTCCCCCGGGGTGGGGACTGCAAATACTGCCAGTGGGGCTGTCAGGGATGGCCTTCCACATCTGGGGAGCAAGTTTCCCAAAGCAGAGAAGCCCTGACTCATCAGGGAGTGAACTGGGAATCAGAGACACATCTGCTAGATGAGATGCTGAATCTGGAGTTGCGAGGGTCTGGCCTTCTCATTTTTCAGTAAGTGGAGAGTCTGGGATGTATAAGGGAAGGGGCTGCTTGAAGGAAGTGCAGACCTCTCTTTTGTGGTTGGTAGGGTAGGGGCAGCAAGATGGGACAAAATGGGGGGAAGAGGAGAAAGCTGTGGATACCGAAAAAGACTCTCCTTGACCAAACTGTAGTTAGGTTCTTCTGAACCCTTTTCTTAACTAGGCCTTGATGCAGATCTCCAGTCCTATCTTTGGCCTATTTAGCCCAGATTTAGCAAGAATCCTGCTAAGTCAGTTTAGCAAAAACCCCCATTCTCGACATACAATCAAGTTCCTCATCCCCTCCTTTGATGTATATGCCTTTGACCTCACTTCAGTGAGATGGGTTTAGCACGAATCCCCCTATCCTTGATGTCTCAGCAATTTTTCATTTATTGTCTCCCTCACTGTGCTCTTTGGATAGAAATTCCCAGTTGTCTTTGTCAGCAAAATTTCTCTCCTCGATTGCAGTAGCACTATTGTAAAAGGTTGGTTTTACCATTTAAATAAGCATCAGAATGATTTTTTCTTTAACGATACCAAAATTATTTGATCTCTTTATTTATTTATTTGAGTGGTGATACTGGGAATTGAACCCAGGGGCACTTTACTACTGAGCCACATCCGCAGCCCTTTTAATTAATTTATTTTTTATTTTGAGATGAGGTCTCACTAATTTGCTTAGGGCCTCCCTAATTTGCTGAGCCTGACCTGGAACTTGAGATCCTCCTGCCTCAGCCTCCTGAATTGCTGGGCTTATAGGCATGTGCCACCACAACCGGCTTCATATTTGATCTCTTGGTCTGCATCTACTCACACAGACTGATTTGCCTAACAGATGCTGAATTGAATAATATTCTAATGGATAGTATGATGTTATAAAACATATATTTGGTCTTCCTATTTTCTAGCATAGAAATCTTAAAGTTCTGGAATCTGCAAAGTGGTAAATATCTCTCTGTATGTGAATGAGTTGACTGATGCTTGGCAGCCCCAATGTAGCTTCAGGATGGGGACTGGTTAGGGGAAGGACTAAGGAAAAATTAAAGGGTTAGAATTCTGAGCTCCACCCCCAGCCTCCAGGGAGAGTAAAATGACTGATGGTTATGCTGGTCAATGATCTAATCAATCATGGCTTTGTAATGAAGCCTTCATAAAACCCCAAAAGGCAAAGTTCAGAGAATGTTGGGACAGCTGATCACATGGAGGTTCTTGGAGGATGGTGCACCAGAGGCGCTCATGGAAGCTGTGTGCCTCCTTGCCCAAACCTTGCCCTGTGTCCTTGTTCACTGTCGTTCATCATTATCCTTTGTGATATCATTTCTAATAACTTGGTAAACACAAGTGTTTCCCCAAGTTTTGTGAATTTCTCTAGCAAATTAATTGCTAAAGGGGGCTGTAGGGACCCCAACTTATCACTCGTCAGTCAGAAGCAGAACTAAAACAACACAAGAGTCATCCAGGCTGCTGTTTGTCAATATGGAATCTGTCTCCCTATTCCACTGGAACAGGAGTCCAGGCTTCCCAGATACCCACTGTTACTATACAGGGAATACAGTGCTGGTAAGAGCTGCTAAAGCAATTGCTTTAAATCTCCTTGTCATCGTTCACGTCAGCCTGCTTTATCTATCATTACTCCACAAAGACCTTTGGGGTGCTATATTGATTTTATTTTTGCTCTTTAGAAACCACTTCTCTACCTCTTCTTTGCCCCAGTAATCATACTGTCTTTTGATTTTCTGAGTTCTTTTTATTTGAATTCATTTGGCATCCATTAAGCATGGCTGAAGGTAAGCCACTGGTCTGCTATAGCTTTCAAAAACTTTACAATAGAAGGAAGAAAGACACTTTTGATGTCAGGTGAAATTTTCTGCTGGAAAGGATCAAGTCAGAACCGAGGAAATTCAGCTGAGCAAACCTTCAGGATATGTTTGAATAGGTTCTGTTTGGAGAAAGCAGAAAAGTCTTCAAGACACACACCTGTGAAAGTGCTTTTTGGAGGGGCTCAAGATCTCTTGATCTTATTAAGCCCCCCAAATAACCAAAGAAAACCAAAAGTGGCTCCAACATGCCATCCATTTCATCTCCTAGAGCCTATCCAAAGGAAACAGCAGAACTAATGTCTAATGTTGCTGAAGCAGAGCAAACTTACCCACAATTGAGGACATTAGCTCAAGCTTTCCCCTAATGGGCATTAATATTTGTCAAAACGAGGATCTACTCAATTCAAATTGAACACTTAGAACGGAAAAGGAAAGTCTGTAATAAATGGAATTTGGGTTCCAATGAATATGAAACGAACCAGTGCTGCACCTGCAGATGGATCCCCCAAAGCTAAATTCTGTTTTGTAAGAGCCATTACAAATCGGACTCTACAAACACTTTCTGAAAACATCTAAAGAAACATTAGAGTGTGACTCTGGGTCAGGATTGCTATTTAGGACTACTTCTTTCTTAAAATAACTTATTTTTTTTAAAAAAAAATTTACTTTTTTACTGTGAGGAAATGGAAAAAGCAGGGTAAAAAGAAATTAGAAGCACTGGTTAGCAGAAGATCAGTTGCTTTCTTTATGCTAACCCCCTCTTAACTACTTTGACCTTCAAAAGTGAATCAAATAGATCTGTTTAAGTTTCCAAGAAATGACTGATGACTAAGAAGTTCTTTACTCATTCTGGAAGCAAATTAAAATTGCCAGCTGAACTTGGTATACTTTCCACCAAGGAGTGGAGGCAAGGAACTTTGTTTTTCATCTTGCAGCAGAGGTTTGCTGTTACTTGTTTGAAATTTCAAACACAAGAATAAGAAAACAACCAGCATGCCTACAAATATCATTTCAAATTTCATTCCATTTCATAGGCAGGAAGATTCTTACAGACCCACTGTGAAAAGAAGAAAGGTTTCATAAGTTGAAAAGCAGCAGTGAGCAGACCAGGAGAGCAGATTTAAAAAAAAAAAAGAAAGAAACCCAAGTAAAGGGTAACCTTTGTTTTGGAGAGAGGGTCCCTCGCAGCCCATGTCATTTGAAACTTAAACAGAGAAGGAAATAGAGTCTTGCAGCAGAAGAGAAGAAAATTGTTTCCTTATACTTACAGTTCAAGTGACTCTGCCCTCAATCAGTCTCACTAAGGGGAGCCAGAGCAGAGCGTCTTCCCTGTCCTTGGGAGGCAGAGGTAAGGCACGTTGCAGTGAGATATTTCAAAGACCCAGGGAATCCCAGCGCTGCCTTCCCCATCTTATCCTTTTGCTTTCAGCCAAGGCAACATTGTGGGTTCCAACTCATCCCAGTGGCCACAAGTTTTGTGGTCTGGTCTCCCTGTATTTCTCCTTAGTCTTTGGAAATGGAATTGGTGTTGACACTGAGGTTAGAAGGGGATAGAAGAGATGTGGTTACACTGGGGATATTCCATGGGCAAAGTTTCATGAGAATGCAATTCAGAAAGAACCCCGGGAGACAGAATGAAACTTAGGCCTAGTAAATTAACCTGGAAAAAACTGATCCTGTCTTAGTAGGGTTTAATGCAGCTTGTTTCAGAAATTCTGGGTGGGCTAGGGAGCAGTTGGTAGAGAAGTAAAAACCTACATGGGCAGATTGCTGAGGCCTGGCCTGCCTTATTAGTAAAAATCTCTTTGGAGGCTTTCATTATTGGCCTCATAATTTTCTAATTTCAATGTAAAATCCACCCACTAAAGGAGCCGCTCTTCCGTGGACTCTGTAAACTATTAGACCACGCCTTTCTTCTTTACTTGGTTTTTCTTCGAATCATATAGAATTTATAAGGTCATCATAATTTATGAACCCCAGGGTGATGAGAAGATAGAGGCTCTGCAGAAGGATACAAGCTTATAGCAGGGCCCTGCAGAAAGCATTGTGTCTATTTTGTGTGGGTAAAGGTGAAAGGGTAGGATGGAGGTGGCACAGCCTTACATTGATTTATCCTTATTTCTAAGAAACAATACTTTAAAAAAGTGTTTTTAGTTGTAAATGGACAGAATACTTTAATTAATTTGTTATTTTTATGTGGTGCTGAGGATGGAACCCAATGTGTCAAACATGCGAGGCAAGTTCTGCTCTACCACTGAGCTACAACTCCAGTCCCCAGACCAATGCTTTTTTAGTGGTTTATAGGGACGAAGGCAACTGGAAAGAAAAGTGAATAAAAAGTCAGAGTGGGGGCTGGGGATGTGGCTCAAGCGGTAGCATGCTCGCCTAGCATGCACGTGCTGCCCGGGTTCGATCCTCAGCACCACATACAAACAAAGATGTTGCATCTGCCAAAAACTGAAAAATAAATATTGAAATTATCAAAAAAAAAAAAAAAAAAAAAAAAAGTCAGAGTGGGCTGGGGATATAGCTCAATAGTAGAGTGCTTGGAGAGGCAATGGGTTTGATCCAAAGCACTAGGGGGCAAAAGTAGTGAGACAGGAAAATTAGATTCCAATTCAGCCTTTATTACTTTCTCTGTCACATAAACTGAACCCCACTATCTCATCTACTTACCACAATGGACTGAAAAGAGGATCAAATGAGATCATGAAGATACATCAAAAACTGTGAAGCATTTCTACACACATGAATGTTTTCTATTTTTAAAATTATTTATGTAGTTTTGAGAAAAAGGGAAAAGAAGTTTTATTGCTTTGCTAGAAAAGGAGAAACACAAGGGACTCCTGTCCCACAGTCTGTGATTCTCCCCATCAGGAGGAACAGGGGACTTTTTTCTTTTCTTTCTTTTCTTCTTATTTTTCAGGGATGGGAGGTACTGAGGATTGAACCCAGGGGTGCTCTACTACTGAGCCACATCCCCAAACCTTTTTTTTTTTTTTAAATTTTGAGGCAGGGTCTCACTAAGTTGCTTAGGGTCTCAATAAGTTGCTGAGGCTGGCTTTGAACTTGCAATCCTCCTGCCCAAGCCTCCCAAATCACTGTATTACAGGCATTTGCCACTGTACTGGGCAGATGGACACAATATCTTTATTTGTTTATTTATTTTTATGTGGTGCTGAGGATTGAACCCAGGGCCTCACACCTGCAAGGCAAGTGCTCTACCACTGAGTTACAGCCTCAGCCCCAGAGTAGAGGATTTTTAAAGAAGTGTTTCAAAGGCTACATTCTAGGTGTACCTGATGAACCCAACCTAATTCTATCCTAAGATTGGGAGCCATCTCATCACAAAGTTTTAAAAAGTTCATTTCTGTTTTACTAAACAGAAATAAAAGAAAACCAAAAGTGGCTCCAACATGCCATCCATTTCATCTCCTAGAGCCTATCCAAAGGAAACAGCCTGGCAGTACTCTGAAGGCTAATCTTGTTTGGAATTCCTGCCCATGCTCTAAACTCACCCATGCCTGGCTCTCCTTGACCAGATAACAACCCTCCCTAAAACCTTAGCAGCCCCTCATAAATTCTGATGTTGGAATCTAAATTTACTCCTTACCTTGAAATGTTAAGCCACATAGATCATTAACCTGCTGTCTGCCTTTGTATTATGTTTGCCAGAATCCTGTTAGCTGTAAGTTCCCAAGACACCCCCTTTGTAACTTTTTGTGCTATAAAACCATTTTTTTCTGGAGAGCTGGGGTGCTGTTCTCTAGCCTGGCTTTGGGTGAGACAGTCGTTGGCCAGCTAGCTCACTTGTGTACGCAATATAAGCTTGCTTTAATTTGATTTAAAATTGGAGTCGGTGATCTTTTCTTTGCGTCATGGGTTCAACAGTACCCTGATGGGGGTCATAACAAATATGAGTGTTTTCTAAATTTTAATTCATCACATGAGTCAAAAAATAAGGTCATTAGATAAATAAAGCATTTGAATATGGGGTTGGGAGAAGGAGCAACATCCTAAGCCTGATGGATGTTAGGTGACTGGACACAGGGATGGAAGGAGTTCAACTAAATGGAAAAGAAGAAGAAAAAGTAGATAAAGAAAGCAGAAAAGACACCAAGTTCCTAGAGAAAGCCTTAGCTTGGGTGCTGGTTAGGGGTTATAACACTAAATATAATCCTGCTCATATATAAAATAATGGGACCTAAGTAAACAATCAACAATTATTTCCTTAAAAGTAATTAGCCAGGATCCGGGGATATAGCTCAGTTGGTAGAGTGTTTGCTTTGCATGCAGAAGGCCCTGGCTTCTAAGCACCAGCAACCCCCCCCCCCACACACACACACACTCACACACACGCAGGAAATGAAAAAAAAGTGCAGTAGTGGTAAGATCGGCGTTTAGGAATACAAAGAGAATCCTAGGTCTCAAAAGAGAAATATCCATAAACCATCGGCATGCAGAACAAACATTATGGATCTCATGTGCAACCCAGCCTGTGTCCTTGTGCCCATAACCGTGCCCATGGCTTGCTCTTTGGCTGATGAAAGAGCAACAAAAAGGTAAGATTCCCACAGGGCATCTGAGGGAAACTCTCCTTTAGGGAGCTTGTGCATTAGAGACTTGGGTGACTGAGAAATGACTCTAGCCTTATTATAAAACTAAAACTCACAGCCCTGGGTGAAGATTTAATGAGACACATGAAGAATGAAGTAGCATGACTAGAATCTTTGAGGGCAATGTTCAAGTGCAAGGAAAACTTCTATGAAATTGCTTGACTCCGCCTACACTCCACCTCTAGTTCCTCTCCCTAGCTACTATCCTTTTATAAATGTTGAAATTCCAGACCAAAACAAGGCAACTCACTCTATGGCTCTGCCCACATGCTTTCTTTGTACTTTTCTTTGAAGTGTGTACTTCTTGCTTTTCAATAAAGTGCTCCCTTCTTGCTCTACAATTGTTCTTAAATCTTTTTCTGTGATGCACTCAAGGACTTGGAAGGTTTAAGCAATGGTCTCCTCTGCTTCTGAAGAGAACTCTTTGGACCCCCATGCAGTGATATGGGGGTTCAAAGCAAATTTGAGAAGACAGAAAATTTAAAGATAGAACCATAGAAATGACCAAGTTGGAGGAACAGAAAGAAAAAAGATTGAAGGAAAGTAAACAGAGCCTAAAGGACACCATCAAGCAGAACAACATATACACTGTGAAGTCCCAAAAGGAGAAGAGGGAGAGAGAGAGAAAGGAACAGAGAACAGTTGAAGAAATAATGACTGAATCTTCCAAAATTTGATGAAAGCTATAATATAAACATCCAAGAAGCTCAGGGAATTCTAAATAAGATGGACTCAAAGAGGCTCACGCAAAGACACATAATTAAATTTTCAAAAGCCCAAAACAAAGAACCACCAAGAGACAAATGACTTATTACATATAAGGAATCCTCAAAAATGTTAGATTTCTCATCAGAAATTTAGAAGGCCAGAAGGCAGTAGGCTGATAGATTCAAAGTGATGAAAGAAAAACTGTCAACCAAGAATCTTTTATCTAGATCATCTCAAATGATACTGAAAAAGCATTTGACAAAACCCTTTTACTCTTCACGTTTTCAGTAAACTGGGAATAGAAGGAAATTACTGTAACCTAATAAAAGTCATATATGAGAATTCCACAGAAAACATCATGCTTAATTTATTTATCCATATTTTACTGTGATGGTCATATGAGTTGCACTCAGTTTGGAGTATTAAGAAAAATGTTGTCCTGAACATTCTTCTTAAAGTCTCTTGGGCACCCAAGAAGTGGTTACTGCATATACCCAGGAGCAGACTGATGGACTTTAAGATTATGTATATGTTTAACTTCCAAATTGCTTCCCAAGTTCAAGTTCATTTTTTCAGTTTAATGGTCTAGTCAGGAGAAAGAAAGAGAGAGAGAGAGAAATATATATATATGTGGAAAGAAATATATTATTATATAATATATTATATAATATATATGTGTGTATGTAGATATAGATACATATATATAAAAGTTGCACTAGCAGAATTGATAACTACATATATACATATATATCTATACATACATATATATTATATAAAGATGTTTTATATAATATATAAAGATATATATATATACTTACACACATATATAATATAATATTATATATATATATATATATATATAAACTTAAAAGCATTTGCCTGTTTGGTATAAAACAGTATCTCATCATAGTTATCATGGTTTCAACTTGTATTTTCTTAATTACTAAGGAGATTTTCTCTTTATTTTTATGGATATTTTAATTTTCTTTTTTGTGACATTCCAATTAATGTCCTATCCCAATTTTCCGAGTCTTTTTTTAAATTCACTAATAACTTGTATACTAATCCTCTGTTAGTCATATATGTCAAAAATATTTCTCCCAGTTTTTGGCTTGTCCTTTTACTCTCTTCATGGTATCAAAATTCACTTTAATGTAGCTGAATTTATCAGCATTTTCTTTTTGTGTGTTTAAGAAATATTTTCTGGGCTGTGGCTGTGGCTCAGTGGTAGAGCACTTGCCTAGTATGTGTGAGGCACTGGGTTCCATTCTCAGCACCACATTAAAAAAATAAATAAAATAAAGGTATTGTGTTCAAATATAACTAAAAATATATATATTAAAAAATATTTTCCTATCCCATGGTCATAAAGATATTTTCCTACATTATCTTATAAAATGTTTATAGTTTTTCATTTCACATAAAGCTCTAACTTTTTATAACAGAGAATTTAAAATATGTAAAAAAGTTGAGAAAATAGTATATTGAAATTTTATTTTCTCCTTCTCAGTTTGAACAACTCTTGTTTTATCTATAATTTTACCTACTTCACCCCACGAACATAATATTTTACACATTAATATTATAGAATGTTTTTCTAAAATATAAGAACAATTTAAAAATGTAATCATAATACTAATCTTATACCCTAAAATATTAAGATTTTCTTTATACCATCAATTAACTATTCTGAGTTATGCATATTTAAATCTTTAGTCAACTTAGAATTAAGTGATACATAGTATAAAGAAGGAATCCTGCATAATTTTTCTCATAATGATTGTTCTAGGACTTTCCACTGAATAGTTTATTCTTTTCTGCAGTGCTCATTGTCATAAATATAGTTTCCATATAGGTCTGAGTTTGTTTTTGAGCTTTCTATTTTGTTTCATTGGTTTATTTGTCTTAAGCATTGTCTTAATAACTTTATAATTCCTGATATCTAGGAGGGCAAATCCTTCCACTTTGTTTTTCAGAAATGTCTTGGCCATTACTGGCCTTTTCCTCTTCCATATATACATATTTATGGAATATATATACATATATATAAAAGTTATATATGTAAGATTCCACCCCCCACCCACAAAGGCTGTTGGGATTTTTAGAAATTGCATTATATCTATAACTCAATATGTGGAGAAATGTCATCTTAAATTATCTTTTTAGTCATTTTTTCTCCTTTGTAGGATGCTGAGGATTGAACTCAGGTCCTTATGAACACTAGGCAAATGCTCTACCACTGAGCTCATCCCCAGCCTTAAAATATTTTTTTTTAAGAGGGAATTTTTAATATTTATTTTTTAGTTTTCGGCGGACACAACGTCTTTGTATGTGGTGCTAAGGATCGAACCCGGGCCGCACGCATGCCAGGCGAGTGCGCTACAGCTTGAGCCACATCCCCAGCCCTAAAATATCTTTTTATATTAACATCTTGCTCCATTTATTTAGTTTTCTTTTTTTTTTCTTTCTTTCTTTTTTCTTTTTGGTAGTACAGGGATTGAATAGAGTGCTTTACCACTGAGAGCTGTTTTACTGAGCTACATACCCAGTCCTTTTTACTTTTTTTAAATTTTGAGACAGGGTCTCCCTAAGTCACCAAGTCAGCCTCCCAAGTTGCTGGAATTATAAGTGTGTGCCACTGTGTTATTTAGCTATTCTTCAATGGTTTTCAATTTCAACTTAAAAATTTTCTCCTTAATGCTTGCATAGCTTTTGATTTAGTCTTAGGTATTTTTGTTGCTATTATAAATGACATTTTTATATAAATTATATTCACTACTGTTGCTGGCATAAAGAAATCTAATAGACTTTCATAAACTGATTTTATGCCCATAAGCCTTACTAACTTCCCTTAATTACAGTAAGTAATTTATAGATTATTTTAGATTTTCTGCATAGACGAACATATATCCACAAATAACCACTGTGTGTTTCCTCTTTCATTCCAATTGTTGTTTATTTATTTATATTGGGGACTGAACCCAGGGACACTTTGTCACTGAAAGCTACATCCCAAGTTATTTTTATTTTTATTTTGAGACAATGTCTCACTAAGTTGCTTAGGACCTGACTAAGTTGCTGAGGTTGACCTTGAGTTTTCAATCCTCCTGCCTTAGCCACCTGAGTTGCTGGGATTACAGGTGTGTGCCACCGTGCCTGGCTTCCCTGCAACTTCTATTTCTTATTCTTGTCTTGTTGAACTGACTAGGATCCTCAATATGGTATGGAATAACATAAAGCATGCACGATAATTTTTCTTTCTTTTTAAAAAAATTTTTTTAGATGTCGATGACCTTTATTTTATTCATTTATTTATATGTGGTGCTGAGAATTGAACCCAGTGCCTCTCACATGCTAGGCAAGTGCTCTACTGCTGAACCACACCCCCAGCCAGATAATTTTTCAATAAAGGGAATGCTTTCAACATTTTACAACCTTATATGGTATTATAGATGTCCTTTATTAGATTAAGAAGTTTCCTTTCTGGTTGCTTTCTTTTTTTGGGTACCAGGATTCAACTCAGGGGCACTCAACCATTGAGTCACATACTCAGCCCTATTTTGTTTTTTATTTAGAGACAGGGTCTCACTGAGTTGCTTAGTGCCTCACTTTTGCTGAGGCTGGCTTTGAACTTGTGATTCTCCTGCCTCAGCCTCCTGAGACGCTGGGATTATAGCCATGTGCCACCACGTCTGGCCTAAAGTAATTTCTTATATTTATGAATGAAACGAACATGTAATTTTCCTTTATTTTACTGTCTTTGATTTGGGTATAAAAATTATGTTACCTTCATAAAATGAACGGACAGTGTCTATCCTCTGTTTTTTTTTTTTTTTTTTGTTAATTCTCTGGAAACCTCGTATAACACTGTATGTTCCTTGCAATTTTGGTAGAACTTATCTGTCCAGGCTTATCAGAGTGCTAAGATTTTTAAACTATGACCCATTTTTTTATATTTATTTTTTAGTTTTTTTTTTTAGGTGAACACAATATCTTTATTTTATTTTTATGTGGTGCTAAGAATCGAACCCAGTGCCTCACGCGTGCTAGGCGAGCGCACTACCCAGCCCATATGACCCAATTTTTAATGGTCAATTAAAGTTTAAAGGACAATTAAAGTTTTCTATTTGTTCTTGAATCAATTGAAATGTATTTCATGTTTTCAAACTTCTTGGCCTAAAATTGTTCATGCTATTCTTACCTACTTAATCTCTTCATCATCTGCCGTATCATCTTTATCATTTATAAGTTTGCTTATGTTTGCTTCCTTTTTACTTAATTGAACAGATAATTTCAAAACATTGTATATTTGCTTCATTTTTCATTAATTTCTGCTCTCATTTTTATCAATATTTTTCTTTCACTTTCTTTGAGCTTATTCTGCTATTATTTTTCTTAACTTCCTATTTGAATGCTTACTTTATTCATCTGGAATACTTACAGAAATGGAAAGTACATACATTTTAAACTTCATTAGAAATTGCCAAATTGCTTTCCCAAAGTGTTTGTATCAATTTTTTCTTCCATGGGAATGTGTGAGGACTTCTATGTCTTAACATTCTTGCCAATAGTTTAAAGTTTTTACTTATTTATCAAATTTCTGATGCTTAGCACAGGGCCTGGCACAGAGTAGTATCTGGGTTAATCTTTGTTTACTGAGCAAATCTACAAGGAAATAGAGTTTGCCTTAAAATTTAAGGAAGGATTTTTTAATTGAAGCTGGCACAAGACTGGATGAGCTGGGCTGGGGATGTGGCTCAAGTGGTAGCGCGCTCGCCTGGCATGCGTGCAGCCCCAGGTTTGATTCTCAGCACCACATACAAACAAAGATGTTATGTCCGCCAAGAACTAAAAAATAAATAAATATTAAAAATTCTCTCTCTCTCTCTCTCTAAAAAAAAAAAAGACTGGATGAGCTATGCAAGGAGGTCCTGTGTTCTCCATTACTCAAGTCTTTGGAGCACAGTCTGAATGATTGCTTGGAAAGGCTGTAGTAGAGGAGGTCCCAACCTTCTAGTAAAGGGCTAAACGCCAGAGCCTTTAACGTTTAAATCAATTCTGAATTTTAAAGACATTCTATAGATTTGAAAGAAAAAGACCCACATTTTGATGATGGTGGTCATGAAATGAGGGAAAGATTGAATGCATAAATCATAGGGGAGTGGCATGGGGAAGAATGGGGACATGGGCTAGAGGAAGGGTTGTAAAAAACAAGGGAGTACTATAGAAGGTGACGCCTAGCTTATTTTGTAATTTGGCTGGTGTCTAGCCCCAAGTGAGAGCTCCGGGGGGACAGAGGTCACTTTCTTAGTATTTTTGTGTTTGTGTGAGTGGTGGTGCTGGGGATTGAACCCAGGGCCTTAGTGCATGCAAAGCAAGCACTCCACCAACTGAGCTACATCCCCAGCCCATCTTGCTTAGTATTTTGACAACTTTGTAGCTTTGTGTTTGTGTGGAGTAGCAGTGAAATCATAAGTTAAGAGCAAACTCTTCTAAGAATTACTGTACCAGAGGCTAAGAAAGCACTAACTCTAACCCCAAGCCACCTTTGGTGATAATAGAGTAGACCTAATTGCCATAGTATGATTAGAAAATGTTGTTACAGTATGAATATCCAGGTAATGCATTTACAGAAATAGTACTATATGCCAGGCATTGTAAGTACTGAGGATATATACATGAAGGTAATATATTTTTTGTATCTAAAGTGTTCATAATCTAGTAGGACCCAAAGATCTAAAGTAAATCAAGATAGTATCTATAGTCACTTATGAATTTCTGCTTCTCTGATCCTTACCTGCCCAAAGCTTTATCAGCTTTCAGGGATTTGAAGTTTGCTGCACTTAATTTCATGATGTAAAATTCAAGATACTTCAAAATAAGATACAAGTGCCCTGGAACTAAAACTTTATGTTTTAAATACATAATAAATTGCTTTTCTTTACTTTGAGCCTGCTATATTTGTATGAAAATCATCAGTGGTGGGAGGTAATTGTTGAATGTGTAGTTTCGTGGGTACGGCTCCAGATCTATGGAATCAGAGTCTCAGAAGGTGAGGCTGTGGACTCTGCAGTTGATTCCCTTGCATGGTAAGGTTAAGAATCTCTACAATGAAATGCTAAAATCCATAACAATTGTGAAAATTGATGATTCAAATTGGAGTAGTTTCTGCCACACTCAATTAAATAGTCTAAAGCCATGTGGGGGTTAGGCCACAAATGGCTTCTCTAGGAATTGTCTGGCAACCCAATTTGCTATGACTTTAGAATTAGTTTTTCCTAGTAACTTCAGCCACCCACCAATCAGAGCCCTTGCACAAAGGCCACAAGTGCCAATGAACTTTCTTTCAAAACACTTTAGGTACCTTTTCTCTTTCTCCAAACAAATCCCAATCTTTGTCTTTGCACATTAGACATATCAGAGGCTTATGTGTGTATGTACAGGATTGCAATCTTATTTTTTCTTTATTATCAAATAAAACGTTTTAAATGAAGATTTGTCTCTTTTTATTTGATTTTGACAAGAATCCTCAATCCTGGAGATTGAACCCTTGACTTCCAGAAGCTCAGAGATTACTTAAATATCACAACAGAGAAAGAGACTGTTTCTTCTGAGGCTGAGAACTCTTTTTTTTAATATTTATTAATTTTTTTAGTTGTACACAACACCTTAATTTTGTTTATTTATTTTTATGTGGTGCTGAGGATCGAACCCAGGGCCTCGCCTGTGCTAGACGAGCGCTCTACCGCTGAGCCCACAACCCCAGCCCGGCTGAGAACTCTTTGGCACTTAACTGGAGTAAGAATATCCCAAGGATTGCTACATGATCCCTGAATTACCAAGCACCCTTTTGCCAGGCACGTTATGGGGTTAATAAATTCTCATTTGGAACTTGCACTCTCTACTTTGGCACATATTCATAAAGTCTCCCTTTCAATGTTTGTAGATTTCAGACTCTATATGCCCACCCTTCTCTGGGCTCTTGATTAATCCTCAATGGAGGAAGGAGATTTTCAGAAAAATTCCTGTGGTAGGGCTGGGGATACGGCTCAGTTGGTAGAGTGCTTGCCTCACATGCACAAGTCCTGTGTTCAATACCTAGCAACACACACACACACACACACACACACACACAAATGCAAGAAATCTCTGTGGTAATTGTTATTAAAGAAAATAATGTGGGAAATTACCCAGCGGTAGGTATTCAATTTGTCGAAGAGAAAAAAATAAAGCAAAATACTATACAATATCAAAACAAAAGTATTTACTAAAAATTGCAATCAAGGCAGATCTCATTCTAATGATTAATAATAAGAATAACATTTAGACATAAACATAATTCATAAATTGATTAGTTGCTCTTTTTTCATTGAGAATATAAGTTAGCTTTCATTTACATTTTTAGCCATAGAAAACACACACACACACACACACAGCTAATGGGTAACAGGAGCTTAAATTAATATATTGAAGACCTATCTTCACCTGAAATTAGATTCTAAAATCAATATACAAGGTGAAAATTACATATAGTCAAATTGCCATTAAAATATTTTAGGAAGATGGCATCTTGGAGTCTACTGTCTTAATAAACGTCACTGTCCTCTGATATTAGGACAAATTACTATTATTTTAGTTGAGCACCAGATTACAGAGCTGACTTACATCCAGGGACCAGGCCATAAAGGCATTCTTAACTTGCTAGACTCACAGTCCAAGAGAAGCTCATGCAAAAACTGAGAGCTTAGCTGGGTGGTGACCCATGTCTGTAGCCCCAGTACCTGGGGGGCTGAAGTGGGAAGATACCTTAAATCTAAGAGGCTGGCAACAGACCAAGACCTTGTCTCAATCAATCAATCAAATAAAATAATAAAAATATTGAGACAGCCTCCCATTTCACATTCATAAGACTATTGAGTGGAATCATAGAGAAATCCTCAGCTCTATTTAAGTCTCTTTTTCCCTTTTTTTCTGTCCTTTTTGTTTAGCAATATGATTGAGTTTGTAGCATCTCTTTAAAGTTTTTGTGGTGCTGGGGATCAAAGCCAGGGCCTTGTACATGCAAGACAAACACTCTTCCAACTGAGCTATATCCCCAGCCCTCTATAAAGCCTCTTGATACAAAGCTTTAAGAAAGGATTAGGTAATAAAATGAAACAAGTTTTGGACTGACATTGACTTTCTTAAAGGTCTAAAATCACACAAAGCAAACATTTAGATTCTCAATGAGTTACAATAGATTAATCCATTCAATTTCAACAAATTCAAATATTTGTTGAACATTTATTTTTTTGGGTCAGGTATCACTGGCACTGGAGATACAATAATAAATAAATCAAACAAGAACAGTGATTCCTAGATGGAACTTAGTCCCTTAGTACTCTGTAAATCTCTTCTATCTTATGTTGCTCAAAGTGAAGAGGAAATGAATAATGGCAGTTTAAACAGATGAAAATAACAGTCCAAGACCCAGGTCATCTTGTTCTCTTTAATTCCTAACTTTTTTTTTTTAACACTCTGGGTATGACCTAGCCCAGCAGTAATAATAATACTAGCTACTAAATAATTGTCTCTTACTGTGCACCAGCTGCTATGCTAAGTGCTTCACAGCTTCTCTCACAATGATCTTATAAAGTAGGTATTATTCTCATCTAAACTTGAGAAAACAGACATACAGCAGTTAAAAGATCAGATTTGAATTATTCCACTATATACTGTCTCTCAAAATTCCACTCTATACTGCCTCTCAAATGTCCCTTACCACCAGGGATGTAACTCAGTGGTAGATCAATCCCCATTGAACCAGGTTCAATCCCCAGTACCTAAAAGCAAAAACAATTGAATATCCCTTAACATTACATAGAGGGAAATGCAGTTGTTGAATGTTTTGTAGGTGTTCAGTCTTGGGCTCATCCTATAGGGAAAACAGAAGCTGAAAGAAGATTTTGTACCCGATTTTAAGGAACAAAATCCTTTAAGATGAGTCAAGGTAACATTTTAGTGAAGGAAGGAATAGAGGGGTTCAGTGAGACCTGGAATCAGACTGCAAGTCAGGGCTGAGATGTGAGCCCCCAGTATTGAACCGGAAGTCATTCTTCTCTCCCTTTTAAGGCACCCAGAACCTGCCCTAAGCTCCCATCTTTTCACTTCTGTCCTCCCTTCCTGTGGCCAGTCTATGAATTCCAGAAGCTCCATGGAGACCCAATCTGATTTTTGTCCAGGAAACAGTGGAAAAGGGTTTGGGGGACCTGCTTTGGGATTGTACAATTTGAGGTTTTAGAGTTTAGGGTAAATCTGAAGAAAAAAATTTATTTTCAAATTATTAAAAGAAAATCTTTAGGGGAAGGTTTTACACCATCTCAGACAACTGGAATAAGTGGCCATGTTTTTGAGGCACATCTGATAGACTATTCTTCCACAGCCACTTCCTTTGTTTTTATAAAACTGGGTCATAAACTGTTGAAAGATTTAGCAAGGCATAATGAATAATAGGAGCAAACACTGCTATCAGGTTTCATGGGTATTCTAAATTTGTGAACTTATTGGAGATGTCACAGAGTGCTGTGGTTCAAAGCTACTACTTATTACTTAAATTTCGATGGTTGCAAGTTGAGAAAGAATAAACCTCAAGTTAATTCTTGCCTAGTTGTTTTCTTCTGAACACATTTTAACACATGTGAGGGCTCCCTGTTGCTCTGATGGCAATCTGTATTTTTCTTAGAGTCCACAAAATTATATATATATTTTTTGTGGTTTGTCCAATGCCTGTTTTCTGTTCTACATTGTAAACTCAAAGAACGGAGGTATTTAAATGCCTTTGTTCATCACTGTGTCCAGAAGTCTTGTATCTTCTGCCAGCATCCCTAAGACAGTAATATTCTAATTTATTAGATTTTAAGTAGAATAAAATCAAATTTTGGACTTGAGAATTTGAGGATGGGATGCTAAACAGAAACATGACTTTTGGAAGACGAAAGACATGGGTCCCAAGGGTAGTATTTAGGGTTCTGAGGACACTCCTGGGATTTGGTAGTCAATGTTCTTGCTCAAGTCGTGGGTAGGTAGGAAGGAGTAAATGTCTTTGACTGTCCTGCCTGTTAATGAGACTGAGTGGGAGGATGGAAACAAGCCATTTAAATGGTGCCTTAAGTGGTGTTACTCTTCTCAGGATTGGAGGAAGAAAGGATATTGTCAGGACAAATGGGACAGTGAGGCCAGAGAGCCTCAGACAAAAGACAATGTGGCTTTGACTAATGAGCCAAAACTGAAACAAATGGCGTCAACAATGAGAGCCTTGAGTTTTGGAGGAACTAAAAACATTGAAAGTTTGGTTGAGCAAGTAGTTCAGCAGAAACAATTCAGAGTCCTAGGAAGAGTCTCAGTTGAAGGGTAGGCCTTTTCCTAGTACAGCAGAACTACCTACCTGACAGTCACCAAATGCAATGTTAAAAACAAAACAACTGGGAGTGATGTGTGCCTGTAATCCCAGTGGCTTGGGAGGCTGAGATAGGAGGATCACGAGTTCAAAGCCAGCCTCAGCAACTTAGCAGGTCTCTAAGAAACTTAGTGAGACCCTGTCTTAAAATAAAATAAAAAGCCTGGAGATGTGGCTCAGTGGTTAAGTCCCCTGGATTCAATCCCCAGTGCAAAAACAAAACAAAACAAAAGTCAACTAATCTACTACTAAGCTTTTATTGAAATTGAACTCCTGACCTATGGAGACTGTGTAACCCTTCAGCCTGATGGTCCCATCTTGGGTAGGCCAACAAGAACTCAACAATTAACAAGGGAAGGTCCAACAAGCCTTGCTACTCAAGTGGAAATGCCTGGTTCATTGATGATTTTGCTAAAATTAAAGCTGAGGGTATTAACCAGATGGGTGGCCCCAGTGACCACTCTGTAAGACCAATTACGGTAAGGCCAGTTAACACAATGGGCTAAAGCGAAAGCTATCTTCTAGAGGATACATTTTTACTGACCTTTATCCTATGGCCACTGTCTGGCCTGACATTTGAAGACTATAGACTGGCAGATTAAAGGCACCCCTGTTTGGGTCATGGGTTCTGGAAACAAACTGTATCTGCCAATCACACAGTCTAGACTATTCTTCTGATATACATGGTAAGGGATCATTCTCTTCTGAGACCAACTAGAATCAAGTTTTTGATCAAGCTTGCACCCTTTGGATTGTGGTAGTTACTACCTAGATCCATCACATCGATTGTAGCACACATGTACTACATGGACTGCCACAAAGTAAAGGACTCTTTTTTTTTTTTTTTTAGGATCCTGTTTTTGATGTAGAAACTACCACTCTATATCAAACTTCTGACTTCTACCAAAGCTGGCTATTTGTCTCATGGTGAAAGAAGTCATTTATATTTGATATTGACCCACTAGCTCTTGGCAAATTGATGACATAAACTTTTGACCCCATCTGAAGGATTCCCATTCATATCTTATTGTCTATGACTAATTCTTGGGCGATAGTTTTTTTTTTTTTTTTTTGGTGCTGGGGGTTGAACCCAGAGCAAACACTCTACCAACTGAGCTAATCCCCAGCACTTGGGTTATAGCTTTTATGTTTTAGTTTGATCATTAACTCTGGTCACACCATTGCGGCCCTTGTAACTATCATGGTTTTGGCTTTCTGGACCATGGTAATAGTGTACCTTTCAATGCAAAAGCCCATTTAAAATATGGGCTGAAGTCAAAGAATTTGTTAGGCATTTCATTTCCCCTATCATCCTCAGACTGTTGGCATCATTGAGAGATACAATAAGCTTTTACTAAGTAATTACTTTATTGAGACATAATTCAGATGTCATAAAATTCACCCTTTGGAAGTAAATGACATTTTCATATTGAATCTCTCTCTCTCTCTCTCTTTTTTTTTTAGGATGGGGTCTTGCTATATTGCCTAGGCTTGATTCCAACTCATAATCTACATGTCTCAGCCTTCTGAATGGCTGACTTTATAGGTATATGCTACCATGCCCAGCTGGTATCTTCTGATTCATGGACATGGTATATCTCTCTACTTATTTAGGTTTTCTTTAATTTCTCTAGGCAATGTATTATAGTTTCAGTATATAAATTTTTGCACAGATTTATCACTAAGTAATAGTTTTGATGCTACTATAAGTAGTATTTTTTAAAATTCAATTTCTGTTGTCTTTGTGAATGTATAAAAATACAACTAATTTTTACATATTGATTTTGTATTCTTCAAACTTGCTAAGTTCATTTATTAGTTCTGTTTTATCGCAAAGCTGTCACTTGTCTTTTTTTTCTCCTTTTATTTATTTTCAATGGGGTCTTGTTATATTGCCCAGGCTGGCCTTTAGCTCTCGATCCTCCTGCTTCAGTCTCCTGAGTAGCTGGGATTACAGTCTATGTGTCACCAAGCCTGGTTTATAACTTGTTTTAAAATTAAAATTTGTGATTTTCTTGGATGGCACTGCCTTGCCATCCAAGAAAGTTGGGTGAAGTTTTCCAATGGCACCTCTTACTAAACCAAATTTACTTTTGTAATGACCCAAGAAAATGCTAGATAATTAATATCAATTATTACATAATACACAGGTAGAGTGTTTTTGCCAATATGGTCAGTTGATGTAGGAAACACATGTTCTGAAACAGTTGCAGATATAGTTATGAAATAAATATTTAAAAATCAGTGGTTTTTGTATACACAAACAATAACCCATTAAAAGCTATAATGGCAAACTAAAAAGATCTATGAATAGCAGAAAAAATAACAAAAACAAAATAATTAGAAAAATACCTAAGCAGGGCTGGGGCTGTAGCTCAATTTGTAGAGTGCTTGCCTAGAATGTGTGAGGCACTGGGTTATATACTGAAACTATAATACATTGCCTAGAGAAATTAAAGAAAACCTAAAAAAGTAGAGAGATATACCACATAAAAATAAAATAAGTATTGTGTCCATCTACTATTAAAAATATTTTTTAAAAAAGAAATATACTTAAGCAATTACAAGGACCTTTATAAAAACAACAACAACAACTCTATAATGAGAGACACAAGGAAAAACTTGAATAAGTATAGATTTTAAGTTATTTTCCTCAATGGTAAAAATTATTATTCTAAAACAAAATTTCCTCAGATGAATGTATAAATTTAACATATTGTCAATCTAAACACCAAAGTAACTTTTATTGTTTTGAAACCTGTCTCTGAAATTGATTTGAGAAAAACTGTGAGGCTAACCAAGGATATATTGAAAAACAAGGTTAATAGGAGGAGCACATCTTATTAGATGTTAAAAAGTATCAAAAAGCTATAATAATTTTAATTTCATGTCACTGGAGCTAGAATAGGTCAATAGAACAAAAAAAAGTCTAAAAATACATTCAACAATATTATTAAGAATTTCCTATGTAACAAAAATGGCTATTACCTGAAGCCTTAGTAGTAGGGCTTCAGAGGGTATAAAGATGAAAGAGATGCATAAATTAAAATGTTAAGTGGCATAAGGAACTATAAAAACTCAAAGGAAAGAGAAAACAAGTTTTGGTCTGATTTTCTGAGCTTTGAACGTTAGACCTTTCTTTGTGTCCCAAAGATTGTCAGCATACCCTGGTTTTGCAATTTCAAGTGGGATTAGGCCAGTGTGGGAGCCACAGAGGCTACTCCACCACACTTTTAAATCATTTCATTAGAGCTGCCCGAGAAGTACTGGTGAGACAATCCCAGGAGTCCCCTTTGGTTGTTTTGCTTGATTTTTTTCCATTCTGCTAGACTCCTGAATCTGGGCAGCCCCTTCCTTTTTCACTCTGTCCCTTCAGTGTCATTTAAGAAAATGTGCGCATGTTTCTGGTTCATTACTATTATGATGATCATTCTCACAAATGCTTTTGACGTCTAAAAGCCTTAAGAGCTAGCTACTCAATAGGTTTGTCTGAGCTAGTCTCCTGGAACGCAAGTATCTCCTTGCGTACTAGCAAAGCAGAATGGCTTTGATCTGAGAGGACGGTCTGCAATCATGAGGCTGAGTGTGGTAAAGTCCTGAGAAGGCACACATGTATCTGCCCAGTCATCCCAAGGAAGCAGCTCATTATTCCCTGAATGTTTCTTGAAGGGTCTCCTGAGTACCTATTGCATTATCATCACCCTCAGAGCTGTTGCTGGGCTCCCCTTCAGATCTGCAAGCCAGAATCTCAGGATCTAGGTCCTAAAAATATATTTCACAAGTTCTTTGCATGCTAGGTTTTCTAACATGCCCCCTAGTCTGTTTCTAGTTTTGGAGTTGCTCAATCTGGATAAATACGGCCCTGGGAGTAATGAGTCTGAGTTAAAAGTTCTTAATTATTTTTTAAAAGATGCTTCACAAGCTCTGAGTTCTAAACCCCACTGGAGTTATTGAAGCCTACTTATCAGCTGTAGCTCATAGCAGGTCTGATTTCATTCTTAATCTATAGGCTTTTTTTCATTCATCTTCCTCTCTGTAACCTACCATTACCAACCTAAATTCTTTTAGGTTTTGTAAGTTGTATTAAGTCAGATTTTCATTGTCATGACAAAATACCTGAGAAAAACAATTTAAATAAGGAAAGATTTGTCTCTTGGTTTTAGTCCATGGATGGCTTGGTTCCATTGCTTTGGGCTTGAGGCAAGGCAGAACATCATGGTGGAAGGGTGTGGCAGAGGAATTGCTGTTCATTTCATGACAGTGGTGGAGCAGAGAAAGTGAAGTGGGGGTGGTGGTGAAGGGGCTAGGAAGAAGATAAACTCTTCGAGGGTTCAATCCTAGTGACCTGGTTCCTCCAACTGCGTTCTCCTTCCTACAAGTCTGATCACCTCCCAAAAGTCCATTAAATTATGAACACATCAATGGGTTAATCCATTAATGAGAACAGAGCTCTCATGATCCAATCACTTTCCAAAAATCTCACCTCTGAATATTGCTGCACTGGGGACCAAGACTTCAAAATGTGAAACTTGGAATCAGTGACAGAGGATGGCATGAGAACATTGGTCATAATCAATGCATTTATTGGAGGAACCAGTGAGAACCATATTAAAAAAATATGGTTAAGTCCTGAGGGCAGAACTGGAAAAATCAACCCATGCTTCTCAGACTTTGCTTGGATTATAGCCTTTAGAAAATTATAGACAAACTGGAACGTGTTCAAGGGAGAGAAAAGGGACTAGAAATCAACATCTTATAAATATTACTGAGCAACTATTAGATGCCAAGTACTGACTTGTGATGGTTAATTTGAATTGTCAGCTTGATTGGATTAATAGAGTCTAAGATTAAGAGGCTTCTAGGTGTCTTGGTGAGGGTGTTTCTAAGAATGATTGGCATATGGAACAGTGAACTGCAGTGGTGACCCACCCTAAGTGTGGGCAGTATAACCCAATAGATTGGAAGCTTGGATAGAACAAAAGTTGGAAGAACAAGGAAGCAGCAGCAGATGTAAGCTTGATTCTTCTTGAATGATTCTTCTTGAAGGGGTTCTTGATTGCTGCTGCAATCTGAGGACATCAGACTCCAGCTCCTTTAATCTTCCAGAGTAGACTCTGCCCAGTGACTCTCCAGGGAGTTTCCAGGCCTTTGATCCTGGACTGGGGCTGTATCATTGATCCCTCTTGTTCTTGGACTGAGCAGCTACTAGAGGTTCTAGTTCTCCAGCCTGCAGATGGCCATTGTGGGACTACAGCTTCTGGTTGTGTAAGCCAATATATTAAGTCCCCTTTTTATAATATACCTACATACACATATCCTGTTGGTTTTGTTCCTCTAGAGAACCCTTATACATGTCTTTACATTTGGATACACTGGTGAACAACAACCACTCCCACAACAAAAAGCCTGCTGCCCTCATGGAACTTTTTTCAAAGCTAGGCAGACAATAAACATAACTACTTAATATAGTTTTGTTTTAGGAGATGAAAAGTGCTTTTGATGAAGAGCAAAAATAGGATGGGTAAAGGGAACCATGTGAGAAATGTCAGGAAAAATTGAAGGATGTAAATTTCATTAGCTTAGAGAAAGAGAAGATCAAATGATGGTGGTAGGCAGTAGATGTTAAAATTAGATCAAACTATCTGAAAGTCAACCAGATAGAAAATAATTGAGACAATCTGTGTGGTCCAAAATAAGGACCACTGGATACATGTCACAGGGAATTCAGATGACTATAAGGAATAATTCCCCCGTAATCTGAATAGTAGAATGATAAAATGGGCTTCTCTAATTGATAATAAACTCTTTATCAAGGGGTTGGAGTTGTAGCTCAATGGTAGAGCACTTGTCTTGCAATTATGAGGCCCTGGGTTCGATCCTAGCACCACATAAAAACAAATAAAGGCATTGAGTCCATATACAACTAAAAAACTTTTTTAAAAAAGCTCTTCATCACAGTTGGTGTTTCAGAGGTCATATACATTTGACAAGGATACTGAACATGTGATTCCTTTTTTTTTGTACTGGGGATAAAACCCAGGGGTGCTTTACCAATGAACTATATCCCCTGTCCCTTTTAGACATGGGATGCTTCACTGTGGCCAATAAAAAATGCCTATATTAGTTATGATGGGTTAGGTTATTGCAAAATGCCACGCAAATCTCAGTGACTTATGGCAGCAGTGGGTTTTTTAATATTTATTTTTTAGTTTTAGGTGGACACTATATCTGTATTTTATTTTTATGTGGTGCTAAGGATCGAACCCAGTGCCTCATGCATGGTAGGCGAGCACTCTAGTCCCCAGCTCCCCCACCCCCACCCCCAAGCAGTGTTTTAAAAAAATTTTTTTTTCATTCACACTACCTGCCTATTATAGATCAGCTGCATCTCTGCTTCACATTGTCTTTATTCCAAGATTCAGGCCTTCCATCTGAAACATTGCCTATCTTATGACAGAAGGAAAAGAGGAATGTAAGCCACATACTGGCTCTTAAAAGTTCCTGCCCAGAAATCACACATGTCACCAATTTTATTGGTTAAGGAAAATCACATGATGTGGTGGGTTTTACTATGTGTCCACACATTGTTTTTTGACACTCCTGTCTTTAGAAGGTAGAGTCTAATTCTTCTCCCCTGGAATCAGAGTCATGTGCTTCTAACACATAGAATGTGGCAGAAGTGATGATGTGTGATCTCCAAGGCAGGGTTACTGCTCTCTCTTTTGTATTACTCCCTTGGAAAAAACTAGCTGCCATGTCACGAGGATACTGTTGGACCCCTGTTGGACCCCTGGGGAAAGAAGGTTTGCCTTTCACCAACATCCACTTGGGAACTGAGATCTCCTGCCCTTAACCTGTGAATGAGTCCTTATGGAAGCCTTCAGATGACTGCAGCCCCAGCCAATATCTTAATTATAGCCTCATGAGAGATCCTGAGCCAGAAACATATAGATAAACGACTTCTAAATTCTTTTTTTTTTCTTAAATAAGTTTTAGTTGATCTTTTTATTTATTTACTTATATGTGATGTTGAGGATCAAACCCAGGGCCTCACACATGCCAGGCAAGTGCTCTACCACTGAGCCATAACTCCAGCCCCCAAGTTCTTAATTAATAGAAACTGTGATATCATAAATATTAACTTATTTTAACTTCTGGATTGAACCCAGGGTGTTTAACCACTGAGCCCTATCCCCAGCCCTTCCCTTAAAAAAGAATATATATATATATATATATATACACACACATACATATATATGTATATATAATGTATATATGTATGTTCATATTATATATATATATATATATATATATATATATATATATATATATATATAATTTAGAGACAGGGTCTCTCTGAATTGCTTAGGGCCTAAATTGTTGAGGCTGGCTTTGAACTAACAATCTTCCTGCCTCAGCCTTCCAAGCCACTGAGATCTAAGGCGTGCACCACTGTGCCTGGCATTAACTTCTGATTTTTGAAGTAATATGTTTCACAGCAGTATACATGACCACTCCTGTGTTCAACAAGGCAGAAAGTAAAATCCCACTGCAGGGTAGGTATGATAGAGAAGCTGGAATATTTGGTGAGCAGTAATATCTATCACAGTAGCTGAAATTTATAAACCCAATCCTGTACCCATATTCATTAGACAAGTATATGAAGCAAGGAATAAATCACATAATCTCTGTTTAAACATTTACTCCCCTTTCCCCACCCTATTGTCCGACTAACCACATAATCATCAAATAAGAAAGTATTTTAAATCTGGGATCTTATAGTCTAATCTCTATCCCCTTCTCCTTCCTAGAGTTTTAGGGTTGTCAGATTCTATCCTTTTCCTGCTTTTGATTCCTCCTTAGTCTCAAATGAACTTACTGTTCCGTAGTTGAGATTTGTTAGGAAAGATCTGGTAATTCCAATGATATCATCTCTAGGTTTCAGTTAAACCATGACCTTTTCTTCTTATACACCAAGGTTTTTCTGACAGTGTCATTACCCAGATTGACTTTTATTACTCTTGCCATCCTGTGGTATTGCCAGTATTTTTAATTTTAACTATTCTAATGAGCTTGAAATTATATCTTCTTGTGATTTTTGTTTTCATTCCCTGATGACTAACAGAGTTATCTTTCTTTGTGTTTCTTTTGACCATTTAATGTATCTCCTGATGTGAAATGTTCAACTATTTTGCCCATGTTTTAATTGAGTTGACTTATTATTGAATTTTTAAGAGTTTTGTTTTAAAAAATGTATTCTAGATATAAGTTCTTTGTCAGATATATGTATTGTAAGTATTTTCTCCTGTCTCAGGCTTGCCTTTTTACTTTCTTAAGAAAATTTTTTTGAAAAGTAGGTCTTTCTTAATGAAGTTAAATTCATCAATTATTTTCTTTTATGGTTAAATGCTTTTGTATCTTAAGAAATCTTTGTCTGTATCAATATAGTAAAGATTAATTGGGAGGCTGAAGCAGGAGGATGACAAGTTCAAGGCCACTCTGGGAAACTTAGCAAGACCTGTCTCAAAATAATAAATGAAAAAGGCTGGAGATTTGGCTCAGTAGTAGAGAGCACCCCTGGGTTTGATCTCCAATAGCCAAAAAAAAAAAAAAAAAAAAAAAAAATTTATTCCAATGTTTTGTTCTAGAGTAAACAAAATATAATTCTATCTTTAGCTGGAAGTTTACCTTTAATATGGGCCTAGAAGATACTAGGTCTTTTTACATACTTAATTGGATCTGTAATATGATTGAAATTTTCTGTATTAATTAAATGTAGCGAAACTTAAATCACTCTATAGCTTATATAAGATATACTGATTATACATTGCAACTCATTATGTTGTCATAGAAATGATATTTTCATCTAGATAATGAACCTCATGTATATTACACTTATGATCCATAGAAAACCAAAACATCAGAGAATTTGAACAGGAAGACACACAAAGAAATTAGAAATAATCTTTTAAACCCTAACCTACGAAACTACAAATAGGATCTAGTGAGAATGACAGTTAAAAAAAAACAACCCAAACCTAAACCAAACCCTTAGCCCTTGTACAAACAGGAGCTTGGGATAGTAAGTCTCATGCATTCCTGTTGTGACATGTTGAAAAAAATTCTTATAGGCCTGGCTTCCAGGCTAAAGCCCTGAAGATTATATAGACACAGCTGAGATGACCACTGGATAAGTGATGCAGAAATACCCCACTTCCTCATTTTTTTGCATCAGTTAATGTTTGATTGTTCCTGACTATGAATCTGAAAAGTTAAAAGTAGGATGAAAGATTCAGATCAGCAACATTTCCTTTTTCAGTCTTGACAGGAATTATGTGCAATCAGAGGTCAGAAGAAAACGTGAAGAAGAGGGAATCTTCACCTTCTTTCCAGGTACATCTCAATTCTTTATACTAGACTTCTACTTATTTATGCAAAGAGAAAAGTCCTTTCCCGCACAAGATTTGCTCCTCTCTTTCCCTATCAAAGACTGAGTCTTTTATCCTTACTTTCTGAATTTTTTACTAGTATTTGTTTCCCTTTTCCTGTCTCAGTTTGGGCATTCAAGGAGACAGCTTGGGACAAAGCCCTGGTCAGTTTATAGGAATTACAAACCTTCATCTAACCTCAATAGGTTTTGCCTATTGCTTATTCAGGCTTTTCCAAATAGAAGTTTATATTGTTTTTCTGGTTATAAAGGAAATAAAGGCTCATAAAATGAAACAATATACAAAAATAAGACATGAAATTCTTCAGAATTGTATTATGTATATACAAATACACATACATTGTATTTTTCTTTTTATACAACTGTTATAAGATACATTTTTGGCTATATTTTTTTCAGTTAATAAATTGTGGTCTTTCTATATTAGTACCAACAGATCTATCTTATTATTAAAACTGTATAATAGAGAGGGGCCAAAAAAGACAGGAAGAATAGGTTAAGAACACATAACAAAAGATTTATTGATATGACTTACAATACATGATATGTTCAATTTGTTGCCCCTCATTAGCAGCATAGTTCAAAGAACATGGTCCATTAAAGTGTGTTTTATACTCTTTAGGTGTGGGCAGTCAAGTGCAGCCACAAGAGGAGACACAGAAGATATTAAGGAAAATAAATTTTTGTTTTGGTTTTGGTTTGGGGCAGTAATGGAGATTGAATACAAGATTTTATCCATGTTTAACCACTGATCTACCTCCCCAGCCCAAACAAAAGTTTTATACTCACAGAAGTCACATGGAAACCCCCCTGGGTGGTTAGCATACAGAAGATAGAAGCAAGGGAAAAGCAACAGGCCAGAGCCTTTATTGGGGATTCTTCAGAAAAGGAAAACAGGACAGTATACATAATTCAGAATTGGCTAACTTGAATAATTTCCGCAGATTCTAAAGTATAAGGGTGGTTCCTAGATGTCTGGGATCAGGTCCTAGTACAGTTTTTTGGGTGTATTGGCAAACTACAGGAGGTATGCCTTGGGATTGGTTAGGTTACAGGAAAGCATACTCCCAGTGGGCTGTTTATTAGCCCTGAGAAGGGCCATCTCACCTTAGAAAAAATTCTAGAGATGTTATAATATCCTAGTATAAAGAATATTTATTACAATGCTGTAGTTTCGTTAGTTCCTACACATGCATTGCCTCAGTTGATTTGTGGCTTTGATTTTACTGACTAAACCTGTTTTTTAGCTGTATACCAGAAGGAATCAAGGGGGCAGGTGTCTGATTCTTTTTTTTCTTTTTTTAAATAAAATTGTTTTCAGACTCTGAACACTCTGTATGTCATTGTGCAGATGTATTTGAATTCGTCCATGCCAGTTTGTGGACTTAACTAATTATTTTTTGAGATAAAGGTAGAATCAATGGGTCAAAATGCATAACATTTAACATTTGATAAGTTATTGTCAAACTGCTTTCCATAAAAGTTGAAGCAGCCGCTATTCTTACTAACATTTGAATCAGTTTGTATTCCCACCTACAGAGCATGAGACTGTTTCCTCACATTTCACCATTGCTGGCTATCACTGAGCATTTCACATGTCTCCTTATTGTTTATTTATTTATTTTAAAGAGAGAGAGAGAGAGAGAGAGAGAGAGAGAGAGAGAGAGAATTTTGTAATATTTATTTTTTAGCGGACACAACATCTTCATTTGTATGTGGTGCTGAGGACCGAACCGGGCCGCCCGCATGCCAGGCGAGCATGCTACCGCTTGAGCCACATTCCCAGCCCTTATTGTTTATTTTTTAAAATATATTTTTAATTATTGATGGACCTTTATTTATTTGCTTATTTATATATGGTGCTGGGAACTGAACCCAGTGCCTCACATGTACAAGGCAAATGTTCTACCTCTGAGCTACAACTCCAGCCCCTGTTTGTTTGTTTTGATACTAGAGATTGAACTCAGGGGCACTCAAGTACTGAGCCACATCCCCAACCCTATTTTGTATTTTATTTAGAGACAGGGTCTCACTGAGTTGCTTAGTGCCTCGCCATTGCTGAGGCTGGCTTTGAACTCGCGATCCTCCTGTCTCAGCCTCCCGAGCCGCTGGGATTACAGGTGTGCACCACCGAGCCCGGCTCCTATATCAATTTTAGAAAATGTTTTAACTTCATTGGAAACTCCAATTATTTGTCCAAAGTGGTTGTACAATTTGATACTCCCATCCACAAAGTATGAGCAGTTCAGTTAACTCCATGTACTCATCATCACTTGATATTGGGCCTCACATATGCTAGGCAGGTATTCTACCACTGAGCTACATTACTAGCCCCTTTTTTTAAAAAAATATGTATTTTTTAAGTTGTAGATGGACACAATGCTTTTATTTTATTTATTTATTTAATTAATTTTTTCGTAGTTGTACACAATAACTTTTATTGATTGATTAATTGATTGATTGATTGATTTTTATGTGGTGCTGAGGATCGAACCCAGGGCCTCACAAGTGCTAGGCAAGCACTCTACCACTGAGCCCCAGCCCCAGTCCTGCTAGCCCTTTTTAAAATTTAAAAGTTTTTAAAAACTTTGAGACAGGGTTTAAATTACTGTTATGATTCAGATTAGGTGTCTCCCAAAAGTTCATGTGTGAAACAATGCAAGAAGGTTTAGAGGTGAAGTGGTTGGGTTATGAGAACCTTAACCCAATCAGTGAATTAATCCTTTGGTAAGGATTAATTGAGTGATAGCTATAGACAGGTAGAGTATGGCTAAAGGAGGTGGATCCCTGGGGATGTGCTTTTGGGATTTAGATTTTGTCTGTACTCAGCAGAGATCTCTCTGTTTCCTGGTGCCATGTCCCTAGCTGCTTTCCTCTGCCACACCCTTCTGCCATGATGTTCTGCCTCTCCTCAAGCCCTGAGGTATGGAGCTGGCTTTCTAGGGAATGAGCTCTGAAGCTGTGAGCCCCCCAATAAACTTTTTCTCCTCTAATTGTTTTTGTCAGGTCTTTTGGTCACAGTACTGAAAAAGCTGACTAAAACAGTTACCCAGCCTGCCCTTGAATTTGTAATCCTACTGTTTTAGCCTCCTGAGTAGTTGGGATTATAGGTCTGTGCAACTAGGCCTGACTCATTTTCATTTTTAAGTAATATTTTTTAACATTTAAGAGTTCATCTTTGGTATGGCTTTATCTACCTGAATTTTTTGTGGATTCTTATTTCTCCATGATGGATTGAGGTTGTGTCCACCCAAAGAGGGTTAGTATTTACTCTTGTGAAATACCTCCATGTATGTGTCAGTTTTTCATTACTATAACGAAATACCTGAGATAACAGGCTTAAGAGAGAAAAGGTTTATTTTGGCTCATGATTTCAGCCCATGGTCAATTGTCTCTGTTGCTTTGGGACTATTACAACACAGTACATTGTGGCAAGAGCACATGGTGAAGGAAATCTGTTTACCTCATAACAGTTACGAAGGAGGGAGAGAGAGGAAGGGGCCAGGTATCCCAACATCCTTTTCAGAGCATGTACCCAATGATCTAACTTCCTTCTACCAGGTTGCACCTCCTAAAGACTACCACCTTACAATAGTGCCACAGTTGGTGACCAAGACTTTAATGCATTTCAAATCCAAACTCTAACAATGAAGAACCAATATTTTGCTTTAATGTTTTGGCTTGAAGCTCATAAAAATATGTGGTTAGAGTAAATATGATCCTCAAAAACCACCTGATGATGATAGGTTAGAAGTTCTAGAAGGAGACTTTTTTCCATGTAGGATAACACTTATTATACAGGGATACATCCTTATTATATGTCTATGATAGTGGAAGATCTCTAGTTCAGGCATTGACTGGAGGTTCAATATTTTCCTGGGGATTTGAGTTCTAATTTCCTGCTTCATTTTCTATGCTTCAATGAAAACACCAAAACACCAGCTTGTGTGTGTGTGTGTGTGTGTGTGTGTGTGTGTGTTGAGGATCTAACTCAGAATCTCGCATGTGCTAGGTATACTGTACTACTGAGCTATATCTCCAGCCCAAACACTAGGCCATTGGTTACTGAGTAAGCAGCCTCTACTGCTCTAACCATAGGATCAATTCCTAGCTCTCTTCTAGGACAGTTTTAGCTCCTTCTGTATTTTAGATTCCCAGACTAAGAGGGGAGAGAGAGAGAGAATAGATAGATCCTAGATTTTTACTCTCTTTGAAGCTCAAAGTTGCCGCTCACAGTGGCATATACCTGTAATCCCAGTGGCTCCGGAGGCTGAGGCAGGAGGATTGCAAGTTCAAAGCCAGCCTCAGCAAAAAGCAAGCTGATAAGCAACTCTGTGAGACCCGTTTTCTAAATAAAATACAAAATAGGGCTGGGGATGTGGCTCAGTGGTCAAGTGTCCCTGAGTTCAATCCCCAGTACCCCCTCCCCCCAAAACAAAGAGCTCAAAGTTCATTTAAAATAATATTTATGATGTTTTAGTCAGAAATGTTAGGTGTTTTCTAGCAAAGGGTTTCCAGAAAATCTAAACTGAAATCCTGCCAAACATTTCTATATCCATCAAACTCTAGCTTTTCTCATCTCCTCACAGTCCCTTGGGAGAAAATGTGTAACAAAGATGTGAGGGCCTCTTGAATCAATGCAGACTTACTTGGAGTCTAAAAAGCCAAAATAGTGTAGCATAATTTTCCTCATTAAGATTCTGCTTAAACTTTGAGGATTTTGTTATTTGGTTTTGTTTAATTTTATCCATATCCTTTTTCCCAGAATTGGGCATTATGGGGGCTCTAATGGCTTCTTGAACATCAAATAGTTCTTGAAAGTAAAAATGTGATGGATTGAATGTGAATGAAGCAAACAGGGATCAAATTTTCATTGAAATACATATGGAATTAATAATTAGCAGGAAAGCTCTTCATAATTAGAAAAAAATGTTTGGGGATAATGTTTGAGATGCCTGAGAAATGAATGTTGCTGGACTGTACTCTCTCAAATCATAATTTTTCTCTGAAACAATGATGTCACAGCCAGAGAACAATTAATCTCAACCAGGAGGTAAAAAATGCTGGCACAGTTTCTGCTGTGTAGTAAGCAACTAAGGAGTTTCTGCTTAATCTCTATTTTACAAATGTTTCAAACATCACTAAGCTTATGTCTAGGGAAGAAACTTCTTTCATGCCTGCCCTCAGGAGTTCATAGTTTGGTAGAGGAGTGGATGTGCAAAGAAATAAAAAAAAAAAATAGGATGTTCAGAGTCTGAAGCAGAGAGAAGAGGAGTTAGTACATTGTGCCTGAAGGCATCTAGAAAGGCAGCAGGATGAGAGTTTGGGCTGCGTCCTAAAGGAAGAGCTGCTTGCCTGGTGGACTCTGCTGGGCAGGGGAGCAACACCTGTGGAGACTCAGAGCCAGGAAGACAGCTTGGAATTTTTAAGGAAGTGCCTTTAAAGTGGGAAGCCATGATACAGGAGAGGAGGACACATTAAAGTTGGGGTTGCAGGGCCAGTTCGAGTCCCAACTAAAGAGGGATCTGGGGCTTTATCCTGAAAGACCAATATTGTGATTGTCATCAAAGTGTCTCAGCCCTCACTTTACATAGACATATTATAAGATAACTTTTATTGAGGCATAATTTATTTATAATAAAATGCACCCATTTTAAGTTTATGTTTTGGTGACTTTTGACAAATTATTTACCTGTGCAACCACTATAACCTGGAGATTATCGATATCTCAACATTTGCTTCTCAATGCTTTTCCCCCTATACACACCCAGGCAACCCGTGTATATTTTCACTATTATAAATTACATCTGTCTTTAGGACTGGGGTTGTAGCTCAGTGGTAGAGCGCTTGCCTTGCATGCGTGAGGCCCTGGGTTCAATCCTCAGCACCACATAAAAAAATAAATAAAAATAAAGATATTGCGTTCATCTAAAACTAAAAATAAAAATAAATTACACCTGTCTTTTCTAAAGTTTCCAAAAAATGAAATCAAATACTTTGTATTTTGTGTATGGCTTCTTTTGCTCAGCTTGATGTTGTGTTTTGTTGCAATACTGGAAATTAAAACCATAAGCACTCTACCACTGAACTATATCCCCAGCCCTTTTTTATTTGAAGCAGAGTCTCATTGAGCTGGCCAGCCTGGCCTCGAACTTGCAATCCGCTTAGCCTCCTCTGTAGTTGGGTTTATGGACGTGTGCCACTGTGGCTGAGGTTCACTGATGTCGTTGAAAATTTAATTTATTGTTATTGCTGAGGTTTCATTAGGCTTACTTTTTTTAGAGAGAGAGAGAATTTTTTAATATTTATTTTTTAGTTTTTGGTGAACACAACATCTTTGTTTGTATGTGGTGCTGAGGATCGAACCCGGGCCGCACGCATGCCAGGTGAGCGCGCGACCGCTTGAGCCACATCCCCAGCCCTCATTAGGCTTATTTAACAGATTTGTTTACCTAGTTACCTACTGAGGAAACTTATTTTTTCCACATTATTTTTATTGGTGCATTATAGTTGTACATACTAATGGCATTTGTTGTTGCAAATATAATATATATAATATAATAATATCATTTGGCTAATATCCCTCCCCAGCACTTCCTCCCAGCCCGTCTCCCATTCTTGGTCCCTTTCCTCTACTGATTTCCTTTGATTTTAGGAGATCCACAATACCTTGATGACATCTATTGAGGAACATAGGAGTCATTTCTGAATTTTATAAAGCTACTATGGACATTTGTGTACTATTCTGTATCAACATTTACTGTAACATGTGTTGTAGCTAATAAGTCTGGGAGGATCTTATTACCACTAACCAAAAATACGAGTGGTGGCAGGCAGTGAGGGGAGGGTAATGTGAAGATTTGCCTCAAACCTAGACAAATAGTTCCTCCATTCCCTGGCAAATGTAGTTGGTCCAAGGAGCAGTCATGCGACCCAAGAAGGTAGAATATTTTCTCATGAGAGTATTTGTCCACTTGGGTTTCTAAAATGGGACTGTGGAAGCTTCAAGCTGTCATACCTTTCTACCCTGGTTGCATAAGGAAGCCCTTCTGTGGTAGGAAAGAACAAGAACCACGAGGAGGAAAAAGAGAGTGGGGAGAGAGAATGAGACTCCCTGCCTCCTCCAGGAATTAGACTGAAACTTGACCACATCCACGTTCGCTGAGGAACCCAGTGAAGAAGAAACTGGATTCCTATGTACATATATGAATGTACCACAGTAAATCTTCAACATCATGTACATCAACAAGACTGGGATCCTAATTAGAATAAGATATATTCCATGCTTGTATAAATATGTCAAAATCAATTCTACTGTCATGAATAACTAAAAAGAACAAATAAAAAAAAAAGAAAAAAAGAAGAAGAAATTGGAGACTAGAGGAGAAAGGACATAATGGAGACAGCTCAAAGTCATGCATCATATTCTCAGTGTCCTGATTTCCAAGGGACCAGCCCTTTCTTAACTTTGATATTAGACAAGGAACTTCCAGGCTGAGGCCCTGACAAAGAGGATGAAACTGACTCTTCATCTGCAGAGAGAGACCATGAAGACATAGAATAGTTTCCCTTAACCACCTTTGTCTCCACCTATCCTTAGCTGAGCTCAACAGATACATATTGATATCTACCTATTACTATACCAGTGAGATTGAGTCCGAGGATACAAAGATAAATAAGACAGTCTGTCTCTCTTTCAGGACCTCACAAAGGAATGGAGGAGGGGTACCTTGTGCATCCTGAAGGTGAGGGCAGTAAGGAGCTAAGATTTATGGGATGAAGTGAGAAAGAGGAACAAGAGCACTACATGCAGACAACAAGCATTTTGTGTCCTAGAATATGTGGTGAAAGATGGGAAGTAGAGATATTACTAATGAAGCAGAGGTAAGCTGGGGATGGGGGTACATGTCTGTAATTCCTGATACTGGGGAGGCTGAGGCCTGAAATCTAACACTTAAATTTGAGACTTATCATTCCTTGCACAGGCAAGGAATGATAAGGAGCTGAGAGCCAACTCTCAGATGCTATCTACCTAGAAAATAAATCACTTAAATATAAGTGGCTTATGAACAGTTTATGACATTTCCCACAGAACAGATTCTGCTATACAAGATGTTTACGCACATTTGCTTTGAAAGAGGAGAAAGGGAAGTGGAATGAGGCAAGAGGGAGTTCCATGAAGGATTCTTCAAGTACATGAAGACTTTAGAAGACTCCCTAGGTTCAGATTCTGTTTTTTAATTTTCACTGGTCCTGCTCCTATTCTCATTCTTTTGTGGAGATCTATTTTTGATGTGCTCTAATGATCATGATATATGGACTTGGTCTTTCTGAAGTCTTAGTTCTGGCTATTACTAGGTGAATGATCTTGGGAAAGTCATTTCAACTTTCAAACCTCATATGTACAATTTCTGGACATGTACATGGAGATGAGAATAACAATATCAACCTCAAAGTTTGTTGAAAAAATAAAATGAGATTATTCATGAAAAATAATTTTTAAAAGCTGTACACTTGTTAGTTATTGCACTTGGCATTCACAAAAGATACTTTAAGGTATGTAATTGGGTATGGGAGGCAGATATTCCTTACAGAGCATACTAGTGGCTATAATTCATTGAGTTGCCTACTCTGAGCCCTGACTGTGAACCATTGAGTCCTGTTTCTTCTAGAAGGGGATCCCCAGATCACAGGAGTTGGTTAAGTAGTAATTGTGACAATATTTAGAAAATATGAGACACTTGCCTGGGCAATTTTGATTTGATTACCAAGAAAGAAAAAAAAGATGTCTGCTTTCAGTAAGAGCTAGATTTGGGGGGAGGGGCACTGTTTGATCATTAAAGGAAGGGAATAAGTAGACAAAAGCAGACGGAGAAAGCTACTCTCGAGGCTGAGGCCAGAGGACCTCAAGTTTGAGGCCAGCCTGGGAACTTAGTGAGACCCGGTCCAAAATAAAATATAAAAAAAAGGTCTGGGATGTAGCTCTGTGGTAGATCACTTGCATAGCATGCATAGGACCACAGGTTCAATCTCTAGCACCACTTAAAACACACACACACACAATGAAAACACACACACACACAACTTAAAAAAAAACACCCACAATGAAAAGGGAGAGAGAGACAGAACAGCAAGAGGCAATATGAAAACAAAGGGCAAAATCAGAAAAGAGGCTAGAAAAGTAAAAAAAAACAAAAGTTTTTCCCAAATGTCTCCTATTTCAGACCTCATATTCATGCCTCATTTTCTGAAGAACATGAACCTCAAGAAAGAGGGGAAGAGTTGACCTGAGTTTATTATTACATATAATATTTCTCTGTGAATTATATACCTAACTCAATGCAAATTTAGACTACAATCCACTTGATGTAGATTTTATTCAACGTTTTGGAGAAGATGATTTAGTTTATCATACTCTGCTTCAACAACCTTACCCAAAAGGGGAATGTTTCTTCAAGGAAGTTTTCACATGAGAAAACTTCTTTGATTTGAAACTACACAATAATAATCTTCCTTTATAGCCCACCAAATTCTTTTATAACAAAACTAGAAAACATGGCAAGAATTGGTGCCAGATGATACCAGGAGTCAATCATTTATTCACTCTTTGAACAAATGTGTATTGAACAGGAGACTTTTTGCCAGGTGTGAGGTTTAGAGTGGGGGAAGAAAATAGACATGGTTCTTACTCTCATGGAGCTTATAGTCATGTGGAAGAGTTAGATAGTAAATAAATACATCAACAAACATATAATCAACATATAATTAAAAATTCTGAAAAGAGAAGTTCCTCAAAATAACTTCAGATGTAGGAGTGGAGGCTTCAGATGTAGAAGTGTTGAGGAAATGAAATTTAAATTGAAACCTGAAGGATGAGAAAGACTTTCCTGAGCAGAATAAGAGTAGTCTAGGCAAAGGAAATGAAATGTTTGTAGCTCAGAGACGGGAAGAGTTCAATTGTAGAGCTCATCAAAGCAGGCTCATGTGGAAGATCTCAGGAGTCAATGTAGGCAAAGCTCAATAAAAAATGATCCTTCTGTTGTCTCTCATGACCTCATAGTTCAGGATAATTGTTCAATGTCTTGGATGTGGTCAAGGCTGAAACAAATGCCAACAGCTCGACAGAGCTATCGATAAGGCCAGGGCTAACTCAGCCCCTGATGAAGACAAAGGGCAGAATGAAGTAGGGTAATTGAATTTCAGGATTCAGCATGTTTGAGCCTTATTCAGTATGTTCTCCTAAGTGGATCACTTAATTGGATTTTCTTGACATTCCACCACTGTTTTTATAGTGCAAATTTTACTGGTGATTTGGTGACCTGATTCATGTGTCCCTTACTTCTCTGATTGATGCTCTAACTACTGTCATCAACTCTGTGGCAATTTCCAGGCCAAGCATCTCAGAGCCAATTTAGACTCTTCTGTCATGTAGAGATACACAATGAGCAAGACAGTCCCTGCCCTTGTGGGGCCAACATTTTCACAAAAGGATTGTAAAGTTTCAACCAAAGAAATAGATCAAGCCAGAGTAAGACAGGAAAATTCCCCCACAATAGATTAAATGAGTTCCTAGGACTCTTTGAACGAAATCTTGCATCTGATATTAGACTGGGAAGCTAGTTAATCATTGCTGGATTACACTATGGTAGTAAAGGGAAATAAAGTTGGAGAGGTTAAGATTCATTTATGGAAGACCTTGAATACTAGGCTACTGAGTGATAGACACAGATAATGAAGAGGCATCCATTTTTTTCTGATGCTTTTTAAAAATCAGATTCTGAAGAACCATCAGGTTTCTTCGTATCCAGTCTTCTTCAACAAAACTGGAAAAGGTATTGCCTCCAAATCTTTGTACTTAGTGACCGACTAATGACCTACATTTGATGTTGCCTCTTTTATTATTATTTACATTTCAGTTTGTTTTTATAACTTTACACCAAAGGACTCAGAAATCAGAAGAGTAATGTCAGTTAAATGGCTGACTGGAGGTGCCAAAACAAGGGAGTGTTCCAGACAGAGCACCTGAGTGCAGGGTGGAGGCAGAAATGTTGTAGAGCACCAAGATGCAAGATGTCCTTATAAAGAAAGAACTGAGCACATAGTATCTGCTGTCCCTTCTCTTGAGATCTATTCTGAACCAAAAGGGACTTTGTTCTGCAGGGAAAAGGTAAACAGGAGACTCCCCAACAGTCCCCACTCATACCACAGACAACTGAAGCTTTTGCTACTGAAGAAGCCCGTATCCCTCACAGGCCCTGAGCCCAGTTTGGGGAGCTGCCAGGTTATCACCTTACCCATTGAACTGGAGAACCCCTGCCCCCACCAAATTCTACTGCACAGTGCTGACGTAGCACAGAGAAAGAGGTTGGTTTCTTTGTCTCATTAATTTGAAGAATAAAATCCACAGACACAGGATGAAAACAAAGTAGCAGGATTTATGACAGTAACAGAAGGCAAGCAGAGCTCCCAAAAAGGGAGGTGTCCCAAGACAGGGATACCAAAGTGTGGCTATTGCCTATGGGTTTATCTATCAGTTTAAGGAAGTCAGCCCCTTGCCCAATCCTGGATTAGGCATTCAGTGTCCATGAGGTAATCATGAAGTCTTTAGTCCAATCAAAATATCAATCAGGCGTTTTTTTCCTTCTTTGGAGAGGCATGGATCCCAGTCACATAGGTCCTGATTTTAAAATAGCCTTTTGTAAGTTTCTTAGCAAATATCGGCAGGTGCTGCCCAGGAAGTTACCCAGGGGCCCACTCCCTAACCTCCCAGCCTTATCTCTTCCTCCTGACATCACTGAGACCACACCCATTTGGGGACCTGGGAAACAGCCAGGCAGCTTCCCCCAGCAGCTGGGCTAAACTATACCCCAGAACCAGAAAAGTGGCTCCATTCATTCTCCAACAGTCCCAGAAACTCCTGGGCAGCCCAGCCTGAATGGCTCCACTTACTTGCAGAAGTATCAGTCAGGTGCCCTGCATTCCCTCCTGCTGCCCTGAAAGCAGCAGCATGCAAGTTTTTTTTATCTTAGGTCTTGGGAAGCAACCAAGTATGAGGGACTCCACCCACCAAGGCCCCAACGAAGCAGCCAGATGTCCCTGCTTTCCCACGCATCTGGGATGCAGCTGAGCAACCTTCCTTGAGTGGTTCTATCCAAAGAGAAGACCTGGAAGCAGCTGGGTAGCTCTACCAATCCTCCTGCAGCCCACAAGGTGGTTGAGTAGCCATTCTCAGGTTGGCCTGGTAAGGTCCTGTGAGCAGAGTGTTTCTTCCACCCACTCTCAGCCTGGGGAAGCAGCTGGGTAGCCCACCTTGGGCATATTGTCCCCTGAAAGCCCCATACAGCCCTTAACCATACCCCATATAGCCCTTGGAAACTGACAGGCACCCCATGTGGGCTCTGGGCACGGTGCAGCCTCAGACACTGAGCACCCTGCCCCATATAGGGCATGCTGTGGTGTATCTACCTGGGCCCATGTGGTGTGGGACATGACCCCCACATGAACCACAGAAACTGACAGATGGTCCACAACTGAATCTGGGTGTACCAGTCCAGAGCTGCCAGCAACTATGGGAGCTGCATCTCAACTGGCAGTGCAATCCTTCAGGGCTGCAGCTTAGGCTCTCGAGACATCCACAGGCTCACCAACATGGATTACAGCTGAAGAAGCTACATTGGCACCACACTAAAGTACCTACATGGAACCAAAGCCAACACAGCACATCCAACCAACACACTAGACCACAGCACCAGCAGAAAGTCTTTTTACTGAAAAAGCCACCTTATATAATCGCTAAAGGCAACTGATCTGTCAGATGAACACACCAACATAGGGACACAAGAAGCCTGAAAAAACAAGGTAAGTGTGACGCCTCCAAAGGAACAGAGTAATAACTCTCTCACTACTGTCAGGAGGAAGAGATAAGGCTGGGAGGTTACCTCGTGGACACTGAATGCCTAACTCAGGATTGGGCAAGGGGCTGACTTCCTTAAACCTATAGATCTATATAAACCCCTAGACAATAGCCACTCTTTGGTGTCCCTGACTTGGGACCCCTCCCTCTTTGGGAGCTCTGTTTTCTTTTCATTACTGTCATAAATCCTGCTACTTTGCTCTCAGCCTTGTGTCTGTGAATTTTATTCTTCATATTCATGAGACAACCCAACCCAACTCTCTGTGCTACATCAAGCACAACAGACTTTCAAGAAAAGTAAATTGGTGAATTGTTTGAAAAATGCATTTCAAAGAATGCTTTTTATGGGAACTTAATGATGTACAAGAGAATACACAGAGGCAAGTCAGTGAAGTTAGAAAGACAATTCATGATATGAATGTGAAATTTAGTGGAGAGAGAGATTCTAGTAGGAACCAAACAGCAATCTTGGTGCTAAAGAACTCAGTGAATAAAACTAAAAATACAGCTGAAAGCCTAAGAGCAGAATTGATTAGGCAGAAGAAAAAATTTTTAAGCTTGAAAACAAGTCTTTGGAAATCATCCAATCAGATAAAAAAATTTTAAAAATCAAAATGAGAAAGAACAAAAAGAGCCTTCAAGACTTATGGGACATGATTAAGTGAGCAAACATTTGTGTTATGAGTGTTTCAGAAGGAGAAAAGAAATGGCATTCTATCTGACGTGATAAATATGCCAGTTACTGTGACCCAATCATTATACACTGTATTTATTGAATATATATGATTTCTATGTATTTATTATAAATAAAATATAATAGATATGAAAATCATTTTAATACACAATTTTTTTGTTGTCATTGTTGGGAATTAACCCCCATAGCTTCATGTATACTACATAAGTGTTCTACCCCTGAACCACATCTCCAGCCCCTGAAAATAATTTTTAAATGGCAGAAATTAGAAAGTCAATCCATAAAATTTCATATTCACCTTCATCCCAGGGCAGATCACCTGGCACCTATTGAACTTGTTCCTTAAGACCCTTATGGTCTTAGCAACACATGTCTTCCCACTCTTTTCTATATTTACTGGCTTCTCGGCCTATTCTGAGCAGTTACCTCTAGACTCAGATCAGCCTTTGCTCTGAGGGTAAAGCCCAGAAAAATTCTCTTTCCCTTGCTTTTACGCTTTCCAGCCCTCTGTCAATGAGTCCCAGGTGGTCTACTTAGTGCAGTTTTTTTTTTTAATGTTTTTTGGTTGTTGATAGACCTATTTATATGCAGTGCTGAGAATCAAACCCAATTGCTCACACACACCAGGCAAGTGCAATACCCATGAGCCCCAGCCCCAGCCCTAGGGCAGTTTTAATTAACACTTAATGGCTGTTCAAAACCTTACCTGACATACTGCAACAACACTAACTGATAGAGGATTTTTCAGAGTCTTTTTGGAATGAGTCTTTTCTCCTTATGGCAAAATTACTGAATCTATACGCAATTCATAATGAGTACAATCATACCACTTCAGCTTGGCATGAGTATACATATGGATCATGCTTTTCAGTTATTTCTTGACCAATACCAACCATGTCAGAATTCTCTCATGCAACTTTTCTTGGCAAGGTAAAAGTAGTGAAGTCAGGAGGAAGAGATAAGTCTAGGAAGACAGGGAAATGGGTCCCCGGCAACTTCCTGAGCAGCAGAACACAAACAACAGCTGCAGGATTTTGCTGAGAAACTTGTAAAAGCTTATTTTTAAATTGAGACATATGTGACGTGGAGTCCATGGCCTCTCCAAAGAAGGAAAAATGCCTGGTCAATATTTTCAATGGACTAAATTTTGCATGAACGCCTCATAGACACCAAGTGCCTTACCCAGGATTGGACCAGGGGCTGACTTCCTTAAATCCATATATCCATAAAACCCCTACATAATAGCCATTCACTGGAAACCCTCTGGGTCTTCTCCCCACTGCAGGGGGAGAAGAACTTTGCTTTCCCCTTCTGCTGTCTTTGAATCTTATTCTTTGAATTCTCAAGACAAGAACCCACTTGATTTCATGTTCTGTGTTACATCTGTTAGGGGCTCATCTAGGATCTGCAGAAGGATGAGTAAAGCTGACCAGTGAGCTGCTGCCTTTTCTGGAAGCACTAGCTCCATTAATTAGCTCTCCTTTTCTTTGAAACAAAAACTGGCACCTGTCAGTCACTTAAGAGCAAATAGCAAGGATGCGGGTCTACAAGACTCAGATGACAGGCTATGTTTCAGTTTCCTCTCTGTGGGGGAAAATTAGTATGTGGGACAGAGAAAGGTTTGAGACAATTGAAGGCAGAGGTCTGGGGCCACTCCATCATGCTGCATGAAGGTCCCATGTCCTGAGTCTGACCCCAACAGCCCTTAGGGCACCAACCATTGACCCTCTCTCTTTTGCTGTAAATACCATTTTCCCCTGCCTCTGCCAAAATGCCTTACCTGTGCAACTCCAGTGCCACTTGTGACCCCCTCTTCCCCCACTTTCCTTCCCCGATTCTTGAAAGTCTCTAGGAGGGAGGTTCAAGGATGGAAATTATGAAAGAGAATTCTAGGCCTTCTTCATGACCTCCTGTCTCTGGTGCCTCTTTGATCCAAAGAAAGAAAGGAGTCAGTCCCCTCGATCCCTGATCCACAATTCATCTCAGGTAGAATCTCAAGAGAAATGATGTTTTTTTTTTTTTTTTTGCTTACCTTAGCATTTCCACTAAGGGTTGACCTCAAACCAGGGTATACTAAACATTATCATATGCAGTGTCTTTCCTCTGGGTCCTCAATCTTGAGTGTACTCCAATGGAAATATTGTTCTTGGTTCTATATAGGACCTGCTTGCTCCAAATGAAAGATAGGGGCTTCCATAACCTTGATTATGATTTTGAGGGCAAATGTGGGCCATAACAAAGGTTGATGAGACTGACTGAAGAAACATGAGCTAGATTAAACAGTCCCTTTCTAACCCAAATATACCTCAGGAAGATATCGAGCCTCTTCTTAAAGGAATTTACCCCAAATTAAATAACTGGTGGGCAAAGTATCTAAGGACCCAAAGCCCACAGGCACCTGGGTAAGTGTGACTACTCTGACAGGCTACATAGGTAGCTCCTTTATGGTCACACATAAAAGGAGGGAAATCAATGCCAGGGGTCGCTCTGGCAAGGAGATGGACACACTGCCCTTGTCCCTGTCCCTTTATCTCATAGATGGTAAACACTTCTACTTCCTGTACTCCTCTAGAATGTGTTGAAAAAAACTGGGACAAATCTGACCCTCATAACCTGAAAAAAAAAATCACCTGAGATTTTCCTGTGCTTAACCTTGCCTTTCATATTAGCTGGGAGATGAGGAAAGATAGTCTCCAAGGGACACATCAACTATAACACCATCTTACAGCTAGACTTGTTTTACAAAAGGGAAGAAAATGGTCAAAATTGCCTTATGTGTAAGCATTTTGCTTTTCATGCTGAAAACAGCAGCTTTCCTCTCTCCTTAGCTGCCTGAGATCCATCTGGAATGTAAACTGCAGGAGCAACTGCCCAAAGCAGTTCAGGACCAGAGGGGGAGAGGGAATGTCACTTTTAAACCCAAGCTGCTATGGGACATAGAAGACAATTTTCTCTTTTTTTGTGCTCTGGGATTCTGCTCACTCAGTAAGTTCCTCCTTAAATGCTAGAGAAAGGAGGAAACAGAGAGGAAGGAGATATGAAAAGGCCAGCTGCACCAAGCCCCTGACCTTTTCAGGATGTTTAAGGGGCCCACAATCTGCTCTGAGGACAATGTAACTGGCATTGTCCCAAATTGCACGGATTTAGCTTCAGAAATCTGACACAACAGGCCCATCAGGGATGTCCTTATTCCTGTGGGATTTTTCTCTTCTCTCCAGATGGGCACAGAGGAAAAAAGAATTAAGACATCCATATGTACAAGTTTTCTTTTTCTTAAAAACCTTTTCATAGGGGCTGTGGTGGTGGCTCAGTGGTAGAACGCTTGCCTCACATGTATGAGATACTGTGTTCAATACTCAGCTCCACATATAAAGAAATGAATAAAATAAAGGTCCATCAACAACTAAAAAATATTAAAAAGCAAAACAAAACTCTTTTCTTAGCTGGCCACAGAGGCTCAGGAGGCTGTAGCAGGAGGATCATGAGTTCAAAGCCAGCCTCGGCAACTTAGTGAGGCCCTAAGCGACTCAGCAAGACTCAGTCTCTAAATAAAATTAAAAGATGGGCTGGGGTGTGGCTCAGTGGTTAATCATTGGTACCAAAAAGCAAAACAAAGCCAAAAAACCCCCACCTTTTCTTGACCCCAAAATCTCCACCAGAAAACTTCTAGAACTCATAAACAAATCCAGCAAAGTAGCAGGCTATAAAATTAACACCCATAAATCAAATTATATTCCTATTCATCAATGATAAATCAACTTAAATATAAATTAGGAAAACTATCCCATTCACAATATCCTCAGCAAGAAAAAATAAAATACTTGGAAATCAATCTAACAAAAGAGGTGAAAGACCTCTATGATGGAAACTACAGAACACTAAAGAAAGAAACTGAAGAAGACCTTAGAAGATGGAAAAAATCTCCCATGTTTTTGGATAGGCAGAATTAATATTGTCAAAATGGCCATACACCAAAAGTGCTATATAGATTTGACAAAATTCCTATTAAAATTCCAATGATGTTCTTCATAGAAATAGAAAAAGCAGTCATGAAATTCATTTGGAAAAATAAGCGGTCCAGAATAGCCAAAGCAATCCTTAGCAAGAATTGTGAAGCATGAGGCATCACAATACCAGACATTAAATTATACTATAGAACTATAGTAACAAAAACAGCATGGTATTGGCATGAAAAAGACATGAAGACCATTGGAACAGAATAGAAGACACAGGGTCAAACCCACAAAAATACAGTTACCTCATACTAGAAAAGGCACCATAAATGTACATTGGAGAAAAGATAGCCTTTCCAACAAATGGTGCTGGGAAAACTGGAAATCCATATGTAGTAGAATGAACTTGAACCCTATCTCTCACCCTGCACAAAACTCAATTCAAAGTAGATCAAGAACCTAGATCAAAGACCCTGCACTTACTAGAAGAAAATGTAGGCCCAACTTTCTATCACATTGGCTTAGGAATTAACTTCCTTAACAAGACTCATAAAGCACAAGAAGTAAAATCAAGAATCAATAAATTGGATCAAACTAAAAAGCTTCTTCAGAGCAAAGGAAACAAGAATGTGAAGAAAAAATCTACACGATGGGAGAAAATCTTTGCCACCTGCATCTCAGATATATAAAGAACTAAAAAAACTTACTCCCTGCAAACAAAAACAAAAACAAAAAAACAAATAACCCAATCAATAAGTGGGAAAAGGAACTGGACCGTCACTTCACAGAAGAAGAAATATGAATGGTCAAGAAACATATTAAAAATATTCAATATCTCTAGCAATTAGAGAAATGCAAATAAAAACTACACTGAGATTTCATCTCACTCCAGTCAGAATGGCAATTATCAAGAATACAAGTATGGGCTGGGGTTGTGGCTCAGTGGTATAGCACTTGACTAGCATGTGTGAGGCACTGGGATCTATTCTCAGCACCACATATAAATAAAAAATAATAAAGGTCAATTGACAACTAAAAATTTTTTTAAAAAGAATACAAGTAATGATAAATGTTGGCAAGGATGTGGGGAAAAAGGTACACTCATATATTGTTGGTGGTACAATCACTCTGGAAGCAGTATGGAGATTCCTCAGAAAACTTGGAATGGAACTACCATTTGACCCAGTTTCCCAATCCCTGGCATCTACCCAAAGGACTTAAAATCAGCATACTACAGTGACACAACCACATCAATGTTTTTAGAAGCTCAATTCACAATAGCTAAGCCATGGAACCAATCTAGGTGCCCTTCAACAGATGAATGGATAAAGAAAATGTGGTACATATATACAATGGAATATTACTTAGCCATAAAGAACAATGAAATTATGACATTTGCCAGTAAATGGATGAAACTGGAGACTAAAAACTATCATGCTAAGTAAAATAAGCCAATCTCAAAAAAACCAAAGGCTGAGTGTTGTTTCTAATATGCAGATACTAATACACAATAAGCGGGGGAGGGGAGGATAGAAGTTTATTGGATCAGACAAAGGGGAATGAAGAGAAAGGAGGGGGAATGGGAATAGGAAAGACAATAGAATGAATCAGGGCTGGGATGTGGCTCAAGCCGTAGCGCGCTCGCCTGGCATGCGTGCTGCCCGGGTTCGATCCTCAGCACCACATACAAACAAAGATGTTGTGTCCGCCGAAAACTAAAAAATAAATATTAAAAAATTCTCTCTCTCTCTCTAGAATGAATCAGACATAACTTTCCTACATTCATATATGAATACGCCAATAGTGAGATTCCACATCATGTACAACCACAAAAATGGGATCCTAATTAGAACAAGTTATACTCCATGATACATTCTACTGTCATGTAAATCTAAAAAGAACAAATAAAAAATATAAAAATTTTTCCCTGAGGATTTCATGGGCTCCCAGATTCTTTAAATATCTGGACTGACTCTAGTCTGATCCAAAGTGCAATCTGGTCTGCTATAGATGTTTCATATGCTCTTACTCGAGTAGTTTATTGCCATGCCATTTTCCCCCAAACTTCTCTTTTTGAGTTTATGGTTTTTCTGGTGATTTACTTTTGGTCCTATTCTTTTAATTCTGATTAATTTTGTTCTGTTTAAATGGAATTTTTTGGCCCTCTGTTTTTTTTTGTTTGTTTGTTTTGTTTTTCCCTTGCTGTTTTTATTCAAAAGCCAATTAACTTTGAAATATGCTGGACACCTGTGACAGGCTCTGTTTTAATTTCTAAAGAATCAAATCTAACAGTCTGTGTGATATTTCCTGACTGTTTTCATGGTGTATTTGTGCACACCTGTGTATTGTGTGTTGTGTCTACATATGTGCTTGTGTCTCTATATAATTTACATGCTATCAAACTTCACTTATAGATAAATGAGCACTCATAAATTTAAAAGAAATGGATCCAAATGTCTTTTAGTTTATATGACTTAAATAAATATTTAACAAAAAGATAATAGTAAAGATGTCTTTGAATTTACTAATGAACATGTTTTTCTAGGCAGTCAGCCAATCAAGAAAGTGTTGGTGGCTGTAAAATGTTTATAGTGTCCGTTGCTTTTAAGGTTTTTTCCTTCATGGGAAAGATTACTTGAAATATTAACTAGTCTTGTCTGTTATCTTGATTTTCATCAATAACCTACAGTTCCAAGCATTCTTGGCTTCTTCTTCTTCTTCTTCTTTTTTTTTTTTTTTTTGCGGGTACGGGGGGACACTGGGGATTGAAACCAAAATTTGGAGACCAAAGCCAAGGAAGTAAAAGGGGCTGAGGAAAAAGTAGCCAATATTTTGGCCTTTCCCTCTAAGGTCAGCTAGGATACAGGGATTGATGGGACCCTCTACGGGCCCTGCAACTCTGGTGAATCACCTGATTCTTCCAAGGGAAGACTTGTGTGACCAGCAGGACCCTGACCCATCCTAGCAGATGGCACAATTGGTAGGAGAAAAACTAAAGGATCCAAGAGGCTTCTCACAAGTTCCCAAGAGTGATCCCTGGAAAACCTCAGCTGACCTTAACAGTATATAAGAACAAGGTTCTGGCACTGGGGCTGTGACTCAGTGGCAGAGCACTTGCCCCACACATATGAGGCACTGGGTTCGGTCCTCAGCACCACATAAAAAAATAAACAAAATAATGATACCGTGTCTATGTATAACTAAAAATATATTTTAAAAAAACAAAAAAGAACAAGGTTCATTTTGACCAACTCAGTCTTAAACACCTGTCAGGAAAGTATAACCAAAGTACAGTCACACAAGAACTTGTGTCAGTTCCCCCAAGAGTAAGCAAAACTGGAGGGTTATAAGGCCAGGGCTCTTATGTAGGAGTGCCTAAATTAACTATTATAAAAGGACTTTGTCTGAGTCACAAGTTTGTCCTGAGTCTTTTTGAGCTTAATCTCATGGATTTACAAATCTTCCAAACTACCTACATAGGCAGACTCAATCTGTGCTTTTGTTTTTCACTAGTGTAACTAGACCTGATATTTATTCCTCACAATGGCCTAAACATATAATGTAACACATAAAAGCCTAACCAACTTTATCAAGAGAGCCCCACATAACACAACTAAAAGAATCCCTCTAAAACACAAAAGTAACACCAATGAGAAAACTATTTTACAGAAATCAGATGACATTACATATCTTAACCTTAGCTCAAGGTGACACCTATACCGTTATGAAGACTAAATGTTGTGGCTATGTCTAACAACTCTGCTAGTGTTCCTAAAATCTCAAAATGACTTCTACTCACAAATGAGTGGCATATCAGACCACACCTCAAGTACTAATAAATCACTGTCTTCAAGATGTTCAGAGGCTGGCTGATAATACTGATTGTTTTTGTGCTAATTGTTTACAGAGAATAATGCTTTTCTGCCTTGTTTATTGTTGTCCTAGCATGATTCCTACCCTGTGTACACCTTGCAAAACATCATCTGCCAATTGCCACCATGGACATCTGGATTGCCCTGAAGCATGACATGCCTGCAGAATCCATTAAGCTACAGATGGTTATGGAGATGCAACCTACCATGGAAGTACCAAATGACTTCTATAAGGGGTCATTAGATATGCCTCGGTAGAAGGACCCTAACTGCTATTCCCCTTTCAACACCCCTTTTCATCCTGAAGAAGCTAGAGTGGTCATTGTCCAAATTCACCTCTTCAGAGGTGGGAAATGAAATCAGGAGGAAGAGATAAAGCTGAACAGATAGGGAAATGGGCCTCCAGGTGACTTTCTGGGCAGTAGAGTACTAATAGCAGCTGCAGGTTTTTGCTGAGAAACTTACGAAAAGGTTATTTTTAAATTGGGACAAAGATGACCTGGAGTTCATAGAAAATTGGGAAATATGTGACCTGGAGTCCATAGCCTTGCCAAAGAAGGAAGATACCTAATCAGTATCAGATTAAAGGCTGCATGAATACCTCATAGTCACTGAGCGCCTTACCCAGGATTGGGCCAGGGGCTGACTTCCTTAAACCTATAGATCCATATAAACCCTAGACAATAGTTGTTCACTGGCAGTGCTCTCAGGTCATCTCCCAGGCATGGGAGTTTTACTTCACTTTGCTTTAATAAATTCTCATATTTGCTTTTACCTTCTGGGGTCCATGAATCTAGTTCTTTGAATTTGTGAGACAAAGAACCCGCTCAACTCCATACTCCATATCACAGTAGCAATTTCCCAAGTCATGTTCCAAGGTCGCTCCTCACTTCTTTTGGAATGTCCACATCAGAGCCTCTTGAACACTAACTACAACCACTTTAAAATCTGCCTGGAAAAAATGCCCATACTCCCTTTCCTATCATAAAATTAATTATCTTTCTCTGCATATAATATACTTAATCCCTTTCAAGTTTCCTTTACAAATTTTTCTAAAAGTGACTCCTTATGACACCTAGGAAGAAGCACAGAGCTCCATAATTTCGTTGTTCTTATTATCACCTCCATTGAACTATTAGCATAACAACGACTGAGAGGCTGATTTTGCTAAAAATATTGACTGTTTACTTGGGACTGCAAATGTCCAATGTGTAACTAAAGCAGGATTTAAAAAAAAAAACCTACACACTTGGTATCTCTGTCTCCATTCTGCATTTGTCTCCTTTGTTCTGAGTTAGCTTGGATTCCAGGGACAACAGGTCTGTGCAAACATCTTGTGCTGAGACACAACTACTCTCCCCCCGGCAACAATAACTTTTTCATCACCAGCAAGGAAGCCACTGTCAGATTAATCCTGAGGTAAGGATCAACCAGACTACAGTTTGACAAAGACTGCTTGACTATGCATATTTCTGGTTGCCCTTGTCTATATAATTTGGAGATTCATGCCAGTAATCCTATAGACAAAGAACCCACTCGACTCCAAACTCCATATCACAGTGGCAATTTCCCAAGTCATGTTCCAAGGTCGCTCCTAACTTCTTTTGGAATGTCCACATCAGAGCTGGAAACCCTGATGATCTTTGTCTTCCCTAAATAGCTATATTGATTAAAATTTCTTTCCAGGTTTTCACCATTACTTTTTCCATTTGGTCTTTAGGGTAGGACAAGCATTTGTTCACTGTCCTTTTGTCCCCTCTGAGGTAACTCTCAGACCTGATATGTTGGGACCCCCGAGTCAAGCCTCTGGTAACATAAGAATAGATATTCTAAGATAAAAACCTAAAACTCAGTTATGCTTTAATTATCTTCACCTTACACAGACTAGCATTAGTTAGAACCCATATACAAATCTGTATGATTTGGGGAAAGAAGGTCATGTTAGCCCAACAAAAGAGGTTGTGGTAGAGAGAATAGAACTTTGTCACTTATTTTTAATTTCTTTGGCCAAAACTGCATGAAAGCATGTGTCAGGGGAACTCAGCATGATTGTCCTGGAACGTGACAGCAGGGCTGCACTTCATCATTCTGGGCTACTCACATCTGGGAATTCCCACTGGAAAAGTGTCTTTGTGCTGTCTGCCTTCTTTCTCACAGACATCTGCTCTGGAGGGGACATGTAGATGGGGTGAAGTTTCTAAGCAAGTGAGGAAGGCCTAGAAACAGAACACATCAAAGTATAGACTTATTCCTTTCTTCTAATATATTGGAGTCTAAAGATTTAAACTTTGTCTTCTCTGGAGGCTGGTAGCGGTTTTCTCCTTATAGAAAAGTTGCAGCTCTTTAAAGGGATGTAGAAATTCTCTTTGACTGGCAAACATCTGAGCAAAGAGCTGGTCTTCAAGGTCAGATAGGCATTTGTGCACTGTACTGGTGCCTTCTCTGAGGCAACTCTGAGCTATTGACAGCTTCCTCCTCCTTCCTGCGGCCAGGTCAGGGGCATTGAAGGACAACAACAGCACCATAACAAAGGCCCAATAGAAATCTTGTTTTTTTTTTTTTCTTGTTTTCTAAACTGTGTTGTCTTTCCCTCCGCAGATGTGCTGGAATCTGATTACCTCAGGATTATGTGTAATGGGTGGAGAACATGGAATTTGGAAGCTTCTTCTTTTAAATCCTTTTTAGAAATGTGCTAGAGACAACTAGTTGCTCCTTACTCTTACACAAAGAAAGCTGTCTCTGGACGGGTATGGTGAGTTCAAGGATATATTCATAATATTTGAAGGACAGGTTACATTGTCTCATTACTCATCCTTATATAAAAAGTTCCAAATTAAGGAATCATGCACTCATATTTGTCAAAGGAAAATATCACTGGTGAATTACTAAAAAGATGAGCTTAGGAATAGAAAATAACTTTTGAATAGAAAATAACTTTTCAGATGTGCAAGAAAATCTTTTCCCGAGATTCTCTGGCTTGTATATCCAGGATTCTCTTAAATCACAGAATTCTTCACATCACAATGAATAAAATTCAAATTTCGCAGCATGGAAAATAAGACCCTTTAGGCCCTGCATATCTGACTCTTTTCTCTCTCCAACCTCAACAGCCTTCTGAGCCACACCTGCCCCAATCCTCCAGCCACGTGAAACCACTGTGGAAAGAGCTGTGCTGTCTCTGCCTCTGGGTCTTTATTTGTGCTGCTGCCCCTGTCTGGGAAAACCCATCTCCTCCTTGGTCTATTTAGCTGTGGCTCCCACTCTCTGTAAGCTCCTGGAAGGCAGGGACTGACTGTTCTCTACCATGCCTGATACTAGCTCAAGGCAGGTTTTCCAGTGAATGAAAAAAATCACTTAAAAGTATTCTTAATTAATAACAGCCCAACAGTCTAAGCAGTTGGTTGTCATGCACAAATGCAACCTGTCGGAAGAGAAACTGTCTTTCCAGAAGCCAGAGGTGTTCCTGGGTTTTGATAAAATTATCATTGGCTTGATTTAATTTGTAGAGTTTCCTGAAAATTTTCAACAAATTATTATATTTAAAAATAAGTCTATTAAAATTTCATCATTTAGCATCAACAGCACTCACTAATCTACCTGAGATTTGCTGTTTTCTGGATGTCATAAGTATGTGACGTTTTCTTTTAGGAATGAGCATGGAACACGTCCCATTTCCACAAAGAAGATAGGTACGCTTTTGATCACTGCCAGAAAGGAAAATCACTCAGAGTGTACATATGCTGCTGGCAAACTATTAGGAATATTATTTACACATGTTCAGGACTATCCACAATGGGTATCATGGTCTGAATGCAGAGACTAGTGGCTCATTCACAGCAAATGGGCTTGTGGGACATGCCCATGTGAAAGGAGAAAGCACAGATTAGAGCTTTATAAAGAAATAAAGTGAATGTTTAAGATCACTTTTTTTATAGCATTAGGGCTTCATTAACTGGTATTGAAATTAACTGATAAGCAACCATAAAAAGTGTTTTTTATTAATTTTGTGAACCTCCAAATCCAGCTTTATTTTTCTCTAGATGAGATGGTTTGGGAAAAGATATGAGCTAATCCCAATTTCATTTTTAAATGTATTCAAAAACATTTATCAAGTACCCATTCTATACCAGCCATCATGCCAGGTGACATAGATAAAAACACATGAACAAAACAATCTTTGTATGTAAGGAGCTCCTAGTCAAGCAGGATTCTGCAGGGGAGCTGGGGGAGCCATAAGCCCTCATGAAGACACACTACAGACTTCCAGGGCCAGTTATCAAAGCATTGCCTCATCTACTTCTGATGGGATAGGCTGCACACTAGAGAGCCCAACATGTTCACTGAAATTATAATTTGGTAAGCACTGTAACAGATATGCCTAGGGTATTACTATAAGCATACCCAATTTTAACTCGGCAGACAGGAAGTCTCAGGGGCAGTTAAACATGTACCTTGAAATAGGTCTCAGACTTTGAAGACACTGATTTAAGAGTCATCAATTTACACATGGAAATTAGAGCACTGAGAGTATAGGCTCACCCAAAGAACATGTATGAAACTGGAAGAAAATAATGTCTTTATCATTATCATCCTCTGAACCATTTATTTACTCAATGATTGTCACTGTGTGCCAGATGGAGTGCTAGGAACTTTATATGCAATATCCTAGGTAACCATCACAACACACCTACAAGGTCAGGTGCTATGGGACCTTTGGCACTCAAACATTTAACAGGCTGGCAGGCAAGTAGGCTGTCTCTAGGAGTCTGGAGGGGGAGCCACCAGAGAAACAGAGGAAAGAGGAGAGGGTGGTGTCTTAGGAACTAGGCAGAGGAGTGTTTTGGGAAAGGGCAGGGCAGCCGTGCTCCATGCTGCAAAGGTGCCAAGGGAAATGAGGAGTACAGAGGAGCCATTTGTCATTCAGAAGTAAAGGGGACCTGATGGAAAGCATTTTTCCAGTGTGGTGAGGGAGGGCGATAGATCTATTTCTAATGTTGAGGAAAGGATGAATGTGCAGAGGAGAGGAACTGAGGCTAAAGTTGGGTTGTAAAAGGAAATAAAGAGGAATTTGAGAGGGATGGTGGGGAAAGGGCAGAAATGAAAAGGAGAAAAGAACACATAGGGACAACAGGACTGAAGAGCTTAGTCCAAGGATCCCATTTCCACAAAGAATTTAGAAGGTGGGAGAAAAGACAGGCAAGGAGGTGTCAGAGGTTCAGTGGAATGGTGAGCCTTGAACTTGAAGAAGGACTCCTCCTTCAGTAAGAAGGAAAGAACAGAGAGGTGGAGGAGATAGGAGTTCTGGAAGCTTACTATTAAGGAGATGTTTCTCATCGTTAAAGTTGGAGACAAGGTCATCTGCAAAAAATAGGTGTCTGGGGGACTTAAGAAGAATGGGGCATGATATGTCAAGATCAAAAAAACAAAACAAAACAAAACAAAAATTAGAATGGAAGGATGTGACACAGGACTACTTTAACTACTTTATCCCAAACCATGTATTCCGATATTCTTAAGACTTTAGAGTTGAAAAGAGGGAGGAAAAAAAAAGAACACAATGGCTCCACTTCCCCTTTCATAAAAACATGGCTCTAGACTGATCATTGCCTTAGGTTAGGGGGATGGAGTTTCCTCTGTGGAGGGGAACTGGCGAAGATGGTGAATGGAAGAGTAAAGGATCAGGGCAAAAGTGAGTTGTTCTCAGGAGCAGCTTATACACACTTTTAGAAGTGCAGCAAAATAATTAAAATATCCAGAACTCCTGGTTTGAACCCAGAGATGGCCTGACATTGACAGTGGATCAGATGCATTCTGATGTGTCAATGAAGAGAATTTAGAAAGAGAAATTTCTCAGAAAGAGAAATTAACTAACTCTGGAGCAGTGGAAGAGATCTATACCTAACATATTCAGTCATTCCTGGAGGGCAGGGGAGATCTCTTTGGGGAGTTTTATTTTAAAATTAAGCAAAATATATTACAAAATAACAAGTAACCCTCTGTAAAGAATATTATCTCCATTTCAAAGTGTCACTTGAAATGAAATGGACATTTTACTAGAGAATTTCTCAGAGTGTGGTCTGAAGAACAAAGGCATTGGGGTGGTGAGGGGAGAAGATAAGACTAGGGGTTGGTGCATGTGAGGACAGAGAAGATTATTAACATTGTAGTTTCCTGGATGCTATGTTAGACTTGCTAAATTGGAATCTCTGAATAGGAAAGAGGCCTGGAAATGTATATATTTTACATATTTGCATGATGGAAAATTTCAGCCCTAAACAAGAGTAGAATAGTAGAATGAATCCTATGGGACCTATAACACAACTGGGGGCCAGGCATTAGGTGGGAGTTGGTAAGGAAAGAATTGATGAGTTCTGCTCAGGTCAAGTAAATGCTGAGGCCACCTATGCAAACTACTACTCAAATTCACTTTAAAAAAATACTTTTATTAGTTATTGATGGACCTCTATTTATTTATTTATTTGTATGTGGTGCTGAGAATCGAACCCAGGGCCTCACACATGCCAGGCAAGCGCTCTACCACTGAGCCACAGCTCCAGCCCTTGAATTTACTTTTACTCTTGGAGCTGCTACAGGAGTAAACTGCCTTTTCTAAAACAGAAAAAGCAGTGATAGCTAAGGTAGGATAGGAAACATAAGCAAAGACAGAAAGGAGGCATGTGGGTCAAGCAGAGTGTCCATGATTTAAAGTCCACTATCACATGGATTAAAGTCCAGAGTTAGAGGTCACTTTCACATACTTTGATTACAAACAGCACCATTAAACCAATTATCAGAACTTTTCTGTAGGTCCATAAATAACTTCTTTTTGGACCTGAACCTAAAAGAAAAACAGGTCCAAACACGCCTTTGCTCAACAAGTAGATATTTTGTGGATTTGTAATTTTAAGATCCCATTGTCTCATCTATATGTCACACTCTCAACCAAGTTATGCCAACGTAGTACTATTTAAGTTCACAAAACAGAAGGATAAGGCCCCCTGCACCCCAGCCATGAGGGATATTATTAGAGATTTTTCATGAAAAGCAAGAAGAAAAGAAAATGACCCCTTGAAGGTAATTGTTAACATACCAAATCCCCAACACAAAGGAGAACTAAAAACACACTCTTAGATCATGTCCCTGTACTACTGGTCTTACATGTATAAATATGCCTGGCTAAGATGGAGCTGGCACGTTCCTCTCCAATGCCTGCACGCTGCCCTGTCTCTGAGGATGTACTTCTTTCTTTCTTTCCATAAATTCAACCTGTACCTCCTTTGGCTTGTCCTTAAATTCCATTCTGAGACTACATCACAGCCTGATTGGACCTCCTCAGGACACTTTCCTGGTGAAAATAACCACAAATACTTTTAGCATGTAAAGAAAACCTATGGTTCTTTCTCTATTTTACAGAATGCAAATGCAGCAAAAATTCTTTGAGTGATTCTGAATTGAAGGTCTGCATAAATCTCTTTTTTAGTTTTTGGCCATGTGTAGTTCTAGAAATATTTTGATCACTTACTGTGACCATCTTATGCTGCAAGGTCTAAGTTGCCATTGCAGAGAGATCTCAAAACAGTGACTCAAACAATATAGGTGTGCATTTTTCCCCCTCTTACAACCTGGGGGGTGGGATGGGTATGGTAGGCATTGAAGCAAGGAAAATGGATTTTGAGGGAGGAACTGAACAATTAGCCATGTCTGGTCTACCACTTTGTACCAGGCTTAGAGGTGAGCCCAGGGGCAGATCCAGGTTTTGCCCATCTGAAGCTTATATAAATTTGGAGACTGTTTTTAAGAGAATATAGAATTATAAATACAAAATTAAGTATGGGGACCTAAGCAAGTGAAGGTCACTAAAGCCATTGTTTACTTAGCTTTTTAGCAAAGTCAACTCTGAGTATGCTTCTGCCTTCCAGGCCAGATTTGTTCAAAATGGACAGTGAGAGACCTGTGTGAGCTGGTCTGCTGTCACAGTACAATTGACTCAATGGTCTGAAGAAAGGTGTAAATAGTTTGTTATACTAAGAGCTCTGGACAGCCATGAAGGCTTGAGAAATGAGATTGAGGAATGTTTGTTGGCGCTATCAAGAAAGGCTTCACAAAGAAAGTTGAGCCAGACCCCAGAGGATGGGTAGGACTGGAAAAGGCAGAATGAAGGGAAGAGGATCTGCATCTGCCAAGTCCAGAAAGCAGGAATAAGCAGAGCGTTTGGGAAATATGAGGACACTTGGACTGGATCTAGTCTTGATGTTCTGTTGAACAACAGAAGATTAGGCAGAGACAAAGGATGAAAGGTCCTAAGGGGGAGAGAGGAAAAGGGGGAGCGCTGGGGACTCAATTAGAACAAATTATATTCCATGCTTTTATAACTATAATGAAAAGCAACCCCCCAAAAAAGAAAAAAAGAAAAAAATGGAAAAAGAAAGGTCCTGCTGGGATGCCCGTGTGAGGCACTGGATTTGATCAGATAGACTGGGTCAGCCAGCTGCATCAGCAAGCAGGCCAAATCTGGCCCTCTTTTTGGTTTTAATAACAAACATTATTGGGGTACACCCATGCCTGCTCCTTCACATAGTGTGGTGGCTACTTTCCTAAGCAAATCTGAGTAGTTGCCACACAGGCCTTATGACCCTCAAAGCCTTTACAGAAAGTTTGCTGATCCCTGAGATAGACAGTCAAGACTTGAGGAAAGTGGGATTTAAGAGAACACTATCAGCTTAATCTAACACTGTAAACTAACATGGATTCAAGCTTGAAATGTTCAGAAAATTTCACATGTAGATGGTAAGAATCTTAGGTCAAAGAATGGGGAGTGTAAAGTCCTCTAATAAAGAAGAGAAATAAACTTTTATTGGATATCACTTTAAAAATTGATATATTTACAGATTCTTCAATAAAGCTCCAAGGCAGATTTGGAAGATGTCAATTGAAATATTTTTCCTGGTTTGTAGAGAATGTGCCATAAGGGATAATTTAGGCTGAAATATATCTCATCTTCTTGTTTTAGTCGTTCTTGAGTCATTATTTGCTTTTTCCCTGAAGTTCTTTTGTTTCTAAATCTTTCACAGACCAATTGGTGCCAATTATCTTCCACCCAATTAAAATCAAATAGTTGGTGCCAAGCAGCTCTTTAATGCAGCTGTTTCTCCTTAATCTTGGGCATTTTATAGGATGCTATTTTTGTCTCCCAACTAAAGCTCTTTCATTCTATGATGTGGGCAAGGCACTTGAAAATTAATATTTCCAACAAATGTTTTTTCAGAATTTAACTTTTCTGAGCATTCTCATCCCTCCTGTATTCACCGCCCAAGAGTACCCTCAATCTCCATAAAGTACTGTTTGGGATTTATTTTCATTTCACATAGCAGAAGAAACAAGTGAGATTATTATGCCTAACAAAGACGAATGTAACATTTCATGTGAAGGTAACATTTTCTTCTTTAAAAAGTTACTTTCACTTATTGACATTTGTGCCACCAATTGCTACATCCTCAAAGCCAATTAATATTCATTGAAATCTTACAACGTGCATGGCAATGGAGATACAGAAAGGTACAAGACCTGCCTCCTGTTCTCTTACAATTTAGAGCAGCATGTCTCAACCTTTTTGGATTCAGAACCTTTTTACACTCTGCACAATTTAAGGATTCCTAAGCATGTTTTGTGTTTGTGAGTTTTAGCTACTGATTCTTACTACATTAGAAATTGAGGATGAAAGATGTTTAACTATTCATTCATTTATTTTAAATTAGAAATTGTTAACTCAATGGCATAACACTTGAATCCCAGCTATTTGGGAGGGTGAAAGGAGGAATGCAAATTTGAGGCCAACCTGGGTAACTTAGTGAGACCTATTCTCAAAATAAAAAATGAAAATTGTTGGTGATGTAGCTAAATGGTCATGTATCCCTGGCTTTAATCCCCAGTATTGAAAAATGTAAATAACTAAAAAATAAAAATAGCAAGAATATTCCTATTAGAATACAAAAAATTTATAGAACTATTAAGTGAGTTCATGAATTTTGCAAGATTGAAGATATAAAAAAATCAATTGTAGCCAGGCACATGCCTTTAATCCCAAAAACTTGGGAGGCTAAGGCAGGAGGATCATGAATCAAAGCCAGCCTCAGCAAATTAGCAAGGCCCTAAGCAACTTAGCAAGACCTTGTCTCCAAATAAAATATAAAAAGGGCTCAGTGGTTAAGTGCCTCTGGGTTCCATCCCTAGTTAAAAAAAAAATCAATTGCATATCTGTGTACCGGCCTGAAAACAGGGACATCAAAATTTAAAATACCGTTACAATACCACTTATGAATTCTCAAAGCACAAGAAATTACTTAGATGCAGACAGATAAATGGTGATAGGTAGGGGACTTATTTTGGGGGTGATAGAAATCCTTAGGAATTAGATAGTGTTGTTGGTTACATAGCACAGTAAATATTAAAAACTATTGGAGTGTACATTTTAAAGCCAAATTTTAAGTGATAGGGATCATATCTCAATAAAAATGCTTTTTTAAAAAAAAAAGCAAATAGCAAGATGATGTACTTGAATCTAACCATATCAATAATCACACAAGTAGCCAGGCACGGTGGCACATCCCTGCAATCCCAGCTGCTCAGGAGGCTGAGGCAGAAGGAACACAAGTTCAAAGCCAGCTTCAGCAATTTAGTGAGGCTCTAAGCAATTCAATGAGACCCTGTCTCTAAATAAAATTCAAAAAAGGACTGGGGATGTGGCTCAGTGGTTAAGTGCCCCTGGGTTCAATCCTCAGTACCCCCTCTCCCCATCAAAAAAAAAAAAAAAAAGAAAAGAAAAGAAAAAACATACACATTAGAATGGACTGGCTTTGCTTAAGAGTGTTGACCTCTTGGCTACCTGCCTTACAATATGTTCTCCTAAAACAATACAAAACAAAAACCAAACAACAACCAAAACAAGAAGGGTGAAATAAATGTACACAAAAGTCATGTCCCCAGCATAATCTGAAGTCAGAGAAGTCTGAAACTTCAAGACAGTTATAAAAAGAGAAAAGTCACCAAATTATAACATGTCATTTCCAGTCCTCCCACCATCCCCTTGCTCTGCTGTCAGGTTCTGTGGGGAGCAGACAGGTGGAGAAACACTGTGGGAAGAGAGCGGACCCACTGATGGGGCCAAGGCTTGGTCTAAAATCACTTTGAGAAAGAATAATACCTACCAAGTATGAAAATTAAAAAGAAAATCCAGATAGGTCAGAATGAGGAAGTAAATTGAAAACATAGGTAACTTAAAGAGAGAACCTTTAAAAGCATTGCTTCTGGAGGAAAAAAAAACAAGAGATGAGTCAAAGACAGCCAAATAAAGTGTGGACTTTTTAATACAGGGGGATGGGACACTGGATGGGCTGTTAGGAAAAAAACTAAATTAGCTGCATACCTTATGGCATTCATAAGAAGAGACTCCACATGGATTATAGATCTAGGTGCACAGAATGAAATCCTGTACTAGGAGAAAATGTGAGTCAGTTCTACTATTATAAGACCCAGAACAAAAAAGAAAAGAAACTGATACACTGGGTGAAAATATCTTCAAATGTACCACAGACCAAGGGCTAATCTCCTTAGAATATTAAGAATTCTTAAAATTTGAGTAGAGAAGCTGGGGGATATAGCTAGCCATCGAGTGCTTACCTTGCATGTGTGAGGTCCTTGGTTCTATAGCCCCAGCACTCCAAAAAAAATTAAAAAATAAATTGAGTAGATAGGGTTAAGAACCTGAAAGTTGCGGGAGGGGGGGTGAGAATTGGAAATGACCTGAACTAGGGAAGTAGAACTCACAATGAGACAAAACCACAATAATAGTAGCAACCTAGAACCATCAATGGGTATTAAAATCAGGTGGAATGAGGAGAAATACTATATTTGTACATATTCCCTTTTATTTTTTCCTCAAATTTTTTATTTTATTTATATTGTATTAGTACACCATAGTTGTACATATTGATGGGATTTTTTTGTTACATATTCGTATATGCACACAGTATAATAACATAATTTGGCCAGTATCACTCTCCAGCACTCCCCCCTCCTTCCCTACCTCTCACCCCTCGGTCCCTTTCCTCTACTGATCTCCCTTTGATTCTTAGGAGATCCAATCTCACCTTTGTTTTCCTTTCTCCTCTTTAGCTTCTGCATATGAGAGAAAATATACAACCCTTAACCTTCTGAGTTTGACTTATTTCACTTAACATGATGGACTCTAGAGCCATCCATTTTCCTGTAAATGCCATAATTTCATTTTTCTTTATGGCTGAAAAAAACTCCATTGTATTTGCACATGTTATTACAAGATACATATTATTTACAAAGGATAAAATAGTAACTCCATGTGAAGAGACCCTAAAGATACCAATTTAATTAAGATTTCTGGGTTGACAGCACCAGTACAGGATATAACACCATCATGGGCCCCCGGATAGAATACACTTAGAAGGGCTCATCATCACTTTTGCAGCCTTCTTGCCCAAAGTGAATAACTTTGACCTAATCATGCAAAAACCTCAGACAAACCCAAATTCAAGGAACTTTCACAAAATATGTGGCCAGTACTCTTCAAAAGTATAAAATCATAAAACATAAAGATTGGAGGTACTATCACAGTTTGAAGGAACTAAGCAGTCATGACAACTCATTGCAATTTGGGATCCTACATTTATGAGTCTTGTACTAAAAAAGAACATTAATGGGAAAACTGGTAAAATTCAATGTAAATTCAGTAATAGTATTGTATCAGTGTAAATTTTCTGGCTTTGAACATTGTGCTGTGGGTTTTTGTTTGTTTGTTTGTTTTTGGTACTAGGGATTGAACTCAGGGGCACTTGACCACTGAGCAACATCCCCAGCGTAATTTTGTATTTTATTTAGAGACAGGGTCTTACTGAGTTGCTTAGCACCTACCCATTGCTGAGGCTGGCTTTGAACTCTCTATCCTCCTGTCTCAGCCTCCCCAGCCTCTGGGATTACTGGTGTGCACCACCATGCCCAGTTTTGTGTCGTGATTTTGTAAAATGTTAACATTAAAGAAAGAGGTGAAAAGCTGCTCAGTGGTGCATGCCTGTAATACCAGCAGCTTGGGAGGCTCAGGCAGAAGGATCACAAGTTCAAGCCAGCCTTAGCAATTTAGCCCTAAGCAACTCAGCCAAACCCTGTCACTAAATATAAAAAAGGGGTGGGGATGTGGCGGCTCAGTGGTTAAATGCCTCTGGGTTCAATCCCTAGTACAAAAAAAAAAAAAGAGGTGAAAGGTGTACAGACTAGTATCTTGCAGCTTATTTTCTAGTCAGAATAAAATATTTTAAAAAGTATAGGAGACTGGCGCAGTGGCACACGCCTGTATTCCCAGTGGCTCGGGAGGCTGAAGCAGGAGAATTGCAAGTTCAAAGCCAGCTTCAGCAACTTAGTGAAATCCTAATGAACTCGGTGAAATCCTGTTTCTAAATCAAATATAAAAGGGCTGGGGATGTGGCTCAGTGATTAAGCATCATTGGGTTGAATCCCCAGTATAAAAAATAAATAAATAAATAGTATAGAAGTTATGTACGAGGCCGAATTCAAAATAGCCCTCATGACTTCTGCCCCAGAGGGGTTTTGCAGATGTAATTAAGGTTACCAATCAATAGTCCTTAAAATAGGGATATTATTCACGTGGGCCCAGCCCAATCAAATGCACTATTTAAAATTAGAGAATTTTCTCCCTCTGGTGGCAAAAATCAGAGAGATTCAAGGCATTAGGGAGATTCTGAGAGGGAGGGAGATTCTGGGAGGAAGGGAGATTCTGCTGCTGACCTGGTATTCTGTTGCTACCATACTGTGAGGGGGCCACAGAAGACTTATTCATGCAGATTCTAGGTGGTAAGGGAAGCCACCAGCTAGCAGCCAGCAAGGAAATGAGAAACCCAATCCTATGGTCACAGGAACTGAATCTGGCAACAATGTGAATGGCTTGAAAATAGACTCTTCCCTCAGATGAGAACGCCAGCAGCCTACACCTTGATTTTATCTTGGGACATAGACCCTTTGCAGAATTCAGCTACAGCAAAACAGACTTCTGACCTACAGAACTGTGAGTTAATAAGCTCCTTAATGCATCATAATTTGTTACACAACAATAAAACTCTAATATAAATACCAATGTCAGACTGGATGAAAAAGCAAGACCAAACTGTATGTTGCTTGCACACAGACACACATATAGAAGGACATAGATTAAAACAATATCCTATACAGACAGTAACCAAAAGAAAGCTGAAAGTTAATGGCTCCACTCACATTTGACAAAATAAAATTCAGGGTAAAAGAGCATCAAGGAGTTAAAGAGGACTATTTCTTTCTTTCTTTCTTTTTAAAATATTTTTTAACAGAAAAGGCCCAGTGGCCCACGGAGGGGCGGAGCTTCCAATCACTCCTGCAAGGTAGGCGGGCCTGCGACCCACTGGCAGAAGAGGAGCAGCGGCCTGCTGAGAGGCAGAGCTGCCCCCTCCCCCTGCACCGGCAAGGTAGACGGAACGTGACCACCATCAGAACAGGCCAGACCTGCAACCGAGAGACAGAACAGGCCCAGTGGCCTGAGGAAGGGTAGAGCCGCCCCCCCCCCCGCGCCTGCAAGGTAGGTGGACCTGCGACCCACAGGCAGAACAGCCCCAGAGGCCTGCAGAGGGGCAGTGCCGCTGCCTGCGCCTGCAAAGGAGGCAGAATTGCGACCACCGACAGAACAACCCTAGCGGCCCGCAGAGGGACAGAGCCGCTGCCCGCGCCTGCAAGGTAGGCGGACCTGCTACCGACCGGCAGAGCAGGCCCAGCGGCCTGCCGGCGTGGTAGGCACATTGCCCCAATTGGAGGAGGGGCAGAGCCGCCGCCCGTGCCTGTGAGGGAGACTTTGCAACTATACAAGACCAATATAAATATATAGGGGGAAAATTCAATAGCACAACAGTTTCACCAAGTAGAAAGGAACGCGAACAGTATGAAGAGACAAGGAAAGAAAGGACCACAAGCATTGCAGGTCAACTCAACGTTAGAAGAGGTAATAGCTGCAGCAGATGGAATGTCAGATAAAGAATTCAGGATATACATGCTTCAGATGATCTGGAGTCTCAAGGAAGACATCAGACAGCAAAATCAGACAATGAAAGATCACTTCAACAATGAATTACATAAACAAATCCAAGAAGCAAAAGATCAACTATACAGGGAAATAGAGGTTATAAAAAACAAACAAACAGAAATCCTAGAAATGCAGGAAGCAATAAACCAACTTAAAAACTCAATTGAGAATACTACCAGCAGAGTAGAACACTTAGAAGATAGAACATCAGACAATGAAGATAAAGTATTTCAACTTGAAAAGAACATAGACAGCTCAGCAAGACTGTTAAGAAACCATGAGCAGAACATCCAAGAAATATGGGATAACATCAAGAGACCAAATTTAAGAGTCATTGGGATACAGGAAGGGACAGAGTTTCAAACCAAAGGAATGAGCAATCTATTCAATGAAATAATTCGAGAAAACTTCCCAGACTTGAAGAATGAGACAGAATCCCAAATCCTAGAAGCCTACAGGATGCCGAATGTGCAAAATCATAAGAGACCCACACCTAGACACATTATAATGAAGATGCACAACATACAGAATAAGGAGAGAATTTTAAAAGCTACAAGAGAAAGGAAGCAGATCACATTTAGGGGTAAGCCAATCAGGATAACAGCTGATCTTTCAACACAGACTCTGAAAGCTAGAAGATCCTGGAATAACATATTTCAAACACTGAAAGAAAATGGGTTCCAACCAAGAATTGTGTTTCCAGCGAAATTAGGCTTCAGGATGGAAGATGAAATTAAAACCTTCCACGATAAACAAATGTTAAAAGAATTTGCAGCTAGAAAACCATCTCTTCAAAACATCCTTGGCAAAACATTACAGGAAGAGGAAATGGAAAATAACAATGAAAACCAACAGTGGGAGGTAGGACACTAAAGGGGGGAAAATAATCAAAGAGGAAAACAAACCATGTTTAGTAACATAAATAAACAAATATGGCTGGAAGAACAACCCATATCTCAATAATAACCCTAAATGTTAATGGCTTAAACTCACCAATCAAGAGACACAGGCTAGTAGAATGGATCACAAAACAAGACCCAACAATATGCTGCCTACAGGAGACGCATTTGATAGGAAAAGACATACATAGGCTGAAGGTGAAAGGTTGGGAAAAATCATATCACTCATATGGACTTCGGAAACAAGCAGGAGTGTCCATACTCATATCAAATAAAATAGATTTCAAGCCAAAGTTAATCAAAAGGGATAAAGAGGGACACTACATACTGCTCAAGGGAACCATACACCAACAAGACATAACAATCATAAATATATATGCCCCAAACAATGGTGCAGCTATGTTCATCAAACAAACTCTTCTCAAGTTCAAGAGTCTAATAGACCACCATACAATAATCATGGGAGACTTCAACACACCTCTCTCGCCACTGGACAGATCTTCCAAACAAAAGTTGAATAAGGAAACTATAGAACTCAATAACACAATTAATAACCTAGACTTAATTGACATATATAGAATATACCACCCAACATCAAGCAGTTACACTTTTTTCTCAGCAGCACATGGATCCTTCTCAAAAATAGATCATATATTATGTCACAGGGAAACTCTTAGACAATATAAAGGAGTAGAGATAATACCATGCATCCTATCTGATCATAATGGAATGGAACTGAAAATCAACGATAAAAGAAGGAAGGAAAAAGAATACATCACTTGGAGAATGAACAATAGGTTACTGAATGATCAATGGGTTATAGAAGACATCAAGGAGGAAATTAAAAAATTCTTAGAGATTAATGAAAACACAGACACAACATATTGGAATCTATGGGACACATTGAAAGCAGTTCTAAGAGGAAAATTCATTGCTTGGAGTTCATTCCTTAAAAAAAGAAAAAACCAACAAATAAATGATCTCATACTTCATCTCAAAATCCTAGAAAAAGAAGAGCAAAACAACAGCAAAAGAAGTAGAAGGCAAGAAATAATTAAAATCAGAGCTGAAATTAATGAAATCGAAACAAAAGAAACAATTGAAAAAATTGACAAAACTAAAAGTTGGTTCTTTGAAAAAATAAACAAAATCGACAGCCCCTTAGCCATGCTAGTGAAGAGAAGAAGAGAGAGAACTCAAATTACTAGCATATGGGATGAAAAAGGCAATATCACAACAGACACTTCAGATATACAGAAGATAATCAAAAATTATTTTGAATCCTTATACTCCAATAAATTAGAAGATAGTGAAGGCATCGATAAATTTCTTAAGTCATATGATCTGCCCAGATTGAGTCAGGAGGATATAGACAACCTAAACAGACCAATATCAATTGAGGAAATAGAAGAAACCATCAAAAGACTACCAACTAAGAAAAGCCCAGGACCGGATGGGTATACAGCAGAGTTTTACAAAACCTTTAAAGAGGAACTAATACCAATACTTTTAAAGCTACTTCAGGAAATAGAAAAAGAGGGAGAACTTCCAAATTCATTCTACGAGGCCAACATCGCCCTGATACCTAAACCAGACAAAGACACTTCAAAGAAAGAAAACTACAGACCAATATCTCTAATGAACCTAGATGCAAAAATCCTCAATAAAATTCTGGCGAATCGGATACGAAAACATATCAAAAAAATTGTGCACCATGATCAAGTAGGATTCATCCCTGGGATGCAAGGCTGGTTCAATATACGGAAATCAATAAATGTTATTCACCACATCAATAGACTTAAAAATAAGAACCATATGATCATCTCGATAGATGCGGAAAAAGCATTCGACAAAGTACAGCATCCCTTTATGTTCAAAACTCTAGAAAAACTAGGGATAACAGGAACATACCTCAATATTGTAAAAGCAATCTATGCTAAGCCTCAGGCTAGCATCATTCTGAATGGAGAAAAATTGAAGGCATTCCCTCTAAAATCTGGAACAAGACAGGGATGCCCTCTCTCACCACTTCTGTTCAACATAGTTCTCGAAACACTGGCCAGAGCAATTAGACAGACGAAAGAAATTAAAGGCATCAAAATAGGAAAAGAAGAACTTAAATTATCACTATTTGCAGATGACATGATTCTATACCTAGCAGACCCAAAAGGGTCTACAAAGAAACTATTAGAGCTAATAAATGAATTCAGCAAAGTGGCAGGATATAAAATCAACACGCATAAATCAAAGGCATTCCTGTATATCAGCGACAAATCCTCTGAAATGGAAATGAGGACAACCACTCCATTCACAATATCTTCAAAAAAAAATAAAATACTTGGGAATCAACCTAACAAAAGAGGTGAAAGACTTATACAATGAAAACTACAGAACCCTAAAGAGAGAAATAGAAGAAGATCTTAGAAGATGGAAAAATATACCCTGTTCATGGATAGGCAGAACTAACATCATCAAAATGGCGATATTACCAAAAGTTCTCTATAGGTTTAATGCAATGCCAATCAAAATCCCAACGGCATTTCTTGTAGAAATAGAGAAAGCAATCATGAAATTCATATGGAAAAACAAAAGACCTAGAATAGCAAAAACAATGCTAAGCAGGAAGTGTGAATCAGGCGGTATTGCGATACCAGACTTCAAACTATACTACAGAGCAATAGTAACAAAAACAGCATGGTACTGGTTCCAAAACAGGCGGGTGGACCAATGGTACAGAATAGAGGACACAGAAACCAATCCACAAAACTACAACTACCTTATATTTGATAAAGGGGCTAAAAGCATGCAATGGAGGAAGGATAGCATCTTCAACAAATGGTGCTGGGAAAACTGGAAATCCATATGCAACAAAATGAAACTGAATCCCTTTCTCTCGCCATGCACAAAAGTGAATTCAAAATGGATCAAGGAGCTTGATATCAAATCAGAGACACGCCGTCTGATAGAAGAAAAAGTTGGCTACGATCTACATACTGTGGGGTCGGGCTCCAAATTCCTCAATAGGACACCCATAGCACAAAAGTTAATAACTAGAATCAACAAATGGGACTTACTCAAACTAAAAAGTTTTTTCTCAGCAAAAGATACAATAAGAGAGGTAAATAGAGAGCCTACATCCTGGGAACAAATCTTTACTCCTCACACTTCAGATAGAGCCCTAATATCCAGAGTATACAAAGAACTCAAAAAATTAGACAATAAGAGAACAAACAACCCAATCAACAAATGGGCCAAGGACCTGAACAGACACTTCTCAGAGGAGGACATACAATCAATCAACAAGTACATGAAAAAATGCTCACCATCTCTAGCAGTCAGAGAAATGCAAATCAAAACCACCCTAAGATACCATCTCACTCCAGTTAGATTGGCAGCCATTATGAAGTCAAACAACAACAAGTGCTGGCGAGGATGTGGGGAAAAGGGTACACTTGTACATTGCTGGTGGGACTGCAAATTGGTGCAGCCAATTTGGAAAGCAGTATGGAGATTTCTTGGAAAGCTGGGAATGGAGCCACCATTTGACCCAGCTATTCCCCTTCTCGGTCTATTCCCTAAAGACCTAAAAAGAGCATGCTACAGGGACACTGCTATATCGATGTTCATAGCAGCACAATTCACAATAGCTAGACTGTGGAACCAACCTAGATGCCCTTCAATGGATGAATGGATAAAAAAAATGTGGCATTTATACACAATGGAGTATTACTCTGCATTAAAAAATGACAAAATCATAGAATTTACAGGGAAATGGATGGCATTAGAGCAGATTCTGCTAAGTGAAGCTAGCCAATCCCTAAAAAACAAATGCCAAATGTCTTCTTTGATATAAGGAGAGTAACTAAGAACAGAGTAGGGTCGAAGAGCATGAGAAGAAGATTAACATTAAACAGGGATGAGAGGTGGGAGGGAAAGGGAGAGAGAAGGGAAAATGCATGGAAATGGAAGGAGACCCTCAGAGTTATACAAAAGTACATACAAGAGGAAGTGAGGGGAAGGGGAAAAATAATATAAGGGGGACAAACGAATGTCAGTAGAGGGAGCAGAGAGAGAAGAGGGGAGGGGAGGGGAGGGGAGGGGAGGGGAGGGGGGATAGTAGAGGATAGGAAAGGCAGCAGAATACAACAGACACTAGTATGGCAATATGTAAATCAATGGATGTGTAACTGATGTGATTCTGCAATCTGTATATGGGGTAAAAATGGGAGCTCATAACCCACTTGAATCAAATTGTGAAATATGATATATCAAGAACTATGTAATGTTTTGAACAGCCAACAATAAAAAATTTAAAAAAAAAATAAATAAATATTAACTTATTTTAACTTCTGGATTGAACCCAGGGTGTTTAACCACTGAGCCCTATCCCCAGCCCTTCCCTTAAAAAAGAATATATATATATATATATATATATATATATATATATATATATATATATAAAATTTAGAGACAGGGTCTCTCTGAATTGCTTAGGGCCTAAATTGTTGAGGCTGGCTTTGAACTAACAATCTTCCTGCCTCAGCCTTCCAAGCCACTGAGATCTAAGGCGTGCACCACTGTGCCTGGCATTAACTTCTGATTTTTGAAGTAATATGTTTCACAGCAGTATACATGACCACTCCTGTGTTCAACAAGGCAGAAAGTAAAATCCCACTGCAGGGTAGGTATGATAGAGAAGCTGGAATATTTGGTGAGCAGTAATATCTATCACAGTAGCTGAAATTTATAAACCCAATCCTGTACCCATATTCATTAGACAAGTATATGAAGCAAGGAATAAATCACATAATCTCTGTTTAAACATTTACTCCCCTTTCCCCACCCTATTGTCCGACTAACCACATAATCATCAAATAAGAAAGTATTTTAAATCTGGGATCTTATAGTCTAATCTCTATCCCCTTCTCCTTCCTAGAGTTTTAGGGTTGTCAGATTCTATCCTTTTCCTGCTTTTGATTCCTCCTTAGTCTCAAATGAACTTACTGTTCCGTAGTTGAGATTTGTTAGGAAAGATCTGGTAATTCCAATGATATCATCTCTAGGTTTCAGTTAAACCATGACCTTTTCTTCTTATACACCAAGGTTTTTCTGACAGTGTCATTACCCAGATTGACTTTTATTACTCTTGCCATCCTGTGGTATTGCCAGTATTTTTAATTTTAACTATTCTAATGAGCTTGAAATTATATCTTCTTGTGATTTTTGTTTTCATTCCCTGATGACTAACAGAGTTATCTTTCTTTGTGTTTCTTTTGACCATTTAATGTATCTCCTGATGTGAAATGTTCAACTATTTTGCCCATGTTTTAATTGAGTTGACTTATTATTGAATTTTTAAGAGTTTTGTTTTAAAAAATGTATTCTAGATATAAGTTCTTTGTCAGATATATGTATTGTAAGTATTTTCTCCTGTCTCAGGCTTGCCTTTTTACTTTCTTAAGAAAATTTTTTTGAAAAGTAGGTCTTTCTTAATGAAGTTAAATTCATCAATTATTTTCTTTTATGGTTAAATGCTTTTGTATCTTAAGAAATCTTTGTCTGTATCAATATAGTAAAGATTAATTGGGAGGCTGAAGCAGGAGGATGACAAGTTCAAGGCCACTCTGGGAAACTTAGCAAGACCTGTCTCAAAATAATAAATGAAAAAGGCTGGAGATTTGGCTCAGTAGTAGAGAGCACCCCTGGGTTTGATCTCCAATAGCCAAAAAAAAAAAAAAAAAAAAAAAAATTTATTCCAATGTTTTGTTCTAGAGTAAACAAAATATAATTCTATCTTTAGCTGGAAGTTTACCTTTAATATGGGCCTAGAAGATACTAGGTCTTTTTACATACTTAATTGGATCTGTAATATGATTGAAATTTTCTGTATTAATTAAATGTAGCGAAACTTAAATCACTCTATAGCTTATATAAGATATACTGATTATACATTGCAACTCATTATGTTGTCATAGAAATGATATTTTCATCTAGATAATGAACCTCATGTATATTACACTTATGATCCATAGAAAAGCAAAACATCAGAGAATTTGAACAGGAAGACACACAAAGAAATTAGAAATAATCTTTTAAACCCTAACCTACGAAACTACAAATAGGATCTAGTGAGAATGACAGTTAAAAAAAAACAACCCAAACCTAAACCAAACCCTTAGCCCTTGTACAAACAGGAGCTTGGGATAGTAAGTCTCATGCATTCCTGTTGTGACATGTTGAAAAAAATTCTTATAGGCCTGGCTTCCAGGCTAAAGCCCTGAAGATTATATAGACACAGCTGAGATGACCACTGGATAAGTGATGCAGAAATACCCCACTTCCTCATTTTTTTGCATCAGTTAATGTTTGATTGTTCCTGACTATGAATCTGAAAAGTTAAAAGTAGGATGAAAGATTCAGATCAGCAACATTTCCTTTTTCAGTCTTGACAGGAATTATGTGCAATCAGAGGTCAGAAGAAAACGTGAAGAAGAGGGAATCTTCACCTTCTTTCCAGGTACATCTCAATTCTTTATACTAGACTTCTACTTATTTATGCAAAGAGAAAAGTCCTTTCCCGCACAAGATTTGCTCCTCTCTTTCCCTATCAAAGACTGAGTCTTTTATCCTTACTTTCTGAATTTTTTACTAGTATTTGTTTCCCTTTTCCTGTCTCAGTTTGGGCATTCAAGGAGACAGCTTGGGACAAAGCCCTGGTCAGTTTATAGGAATTACAAACCTTCATCTAACCTCAATAGGTTTTGCCTATTGCTTATTCAGGCTTTTCCAAATAGAAGTTTATATTGTTTTTCTGGTTATAAAGGAAATAAAGGCTCATAAAATGAAACAATATACAAAAATAAGACATGAAATTCTTCAGAATTGTATTATGTATATACAAATACACATACATTGTATTTTTCTTTTTATACAACTGTTATAAGATACATTTTTGGCTATATTTTTTTCAGTTAATAAATTGTGGTCTTTCTATATTAGTACCAACAGATCTATCTTATTATTAAAACTGTATAATAGAGAGGGGCCAAAAAAGACAGGAAGAATAGGTTAAGAACACATAACAAAAGATTTATTGATATGACTTACAATACATGATATGTTCAATTTGTTGCCCCTCATTAGCAGCATAGTTCAAAGAACATGGTCCATTAAAGTGTGTTTTATACTCTTTAGGTGTGGGCAGTCAAGTGCAGCCACAAGAGGAGACACAGAAGATATTAAGGAAAATAAATTTTTGTTTTGGTTTTGGTTTGGGGCAGTAATGGAGATTGAATACAAGATTTTATCCATGTTTAACCACTGATCTACCTCCCCAGCCCAAACAAAAGTTTTATACTCACAGAAGTCACATGGAAACCCCCCTGGGTGGTTAGCATACAGAAGATAGAAGCAAGGGAAAAGCAACAGGCCAGAGCCTTTATTGGGGATTCTTCAGAAAAGGAAAACAGGACAGTATACATAATTCAGAATTGGCTAACTTGAATAATTTCCGCAGATTCTAAAGTATAAGGGTGGTTCCTAGATGTCTGGGATCAGGTCCTAGTACAGTTTTTTGGGTGTATTGGCAAACTACAGGAGGTATGCCTTGGGATTGGTTAGGTTACAGGAAAGCATACTCCCAGTGGGCTGTTTATTAGCCCTGAGAAGGGCCATCTCACCTTAGAAAAAATTCTAGAGATGTTATAATATCCTAGTATAAAGAATATTTATTACAATGCTGTAGTTTCGTTAGTTCCTACACATGCATTGCCTCAGTTGATTTGTGGCTTTGATTTTACTGACTAAACCTGTTTTTTAGCTGTATACCAGAAGGAATCAAGGGGGCAGGTGTCTGATTCTTTTTTTTCTTTTTTTAAATAAAATTGTTTTCAGACTCTGAACACTCTGTATGTCATTGTGCAGATGTATTTGAATTCGTCCATGCCAGTTTGTGGACTTAACTAATTATTTTTTGAGATAAAGGTAGAATCAATGGGTCAAAATGCATAACATTTAACATTTGATAAGTTATTGTCAAACTGCTTTCCATAAAAGTTGAAGCAGCCGCTATTCTTACTAACATTTGAATCAGTTTGTATTCCCACCTACAGAGCATGAGACTGTTTCCTCACATTTCACCATTGCTGGCTATCACTGAGCATTTCACATGTCTCCTTATTGTTTATTTATTTATTTTAAAGAGAGAGAGAGAGAGAGAGAGAGAGAGAGAGAGAGAGAATTTTGTAATATTTATTTTTTAGCGGACACAACATCTTCATTTGTATGTGGTGCTGAGGACCGAACCGGGCCGCCCGCATGCCAGGCGAGCATGCTACCGCTTGAGCCACATTCCCAGCCCTTATTGTTTATTTTTTAAAATATATTTTTAATTATTGATGGACCTTTATTTATTTGCTTATTTATATATGGTGCTGGGAACTGAACCCAGTGCCTCACATGTACAAGGCAAATGTTCTACCTCTGAGCTACAACTCCAGCCCCTGTTTGTTTGTTTTGATACTAGAGATTGAACTCAAGTACTGAGCCACATCCCCAACCCTATTTTGTATTTTATTTAGAGACAGGGTCTCACTGAGTTGCTTAGTGCCTCGCCATTGCTGAGGCTGGCTTTGAACTCGCGATCCTCCTGTCTCAGCCTCCCGAGCCGCTGGGATTACAGGTGTGCACCACCGAGCCCGGCTCCTATATCAATTTTAGAAAATGTTTTAACTTCATTGGAAACTCCAATTATTTGTCCAAAGTGGTTGTACAATTTGATACTCCCATCCACAAAGTATGAGCAGTTCAGTTAACTCCATGTACTCATCATCACTTGATATTGGGCCTCACATATGCTAGGCAGGTATTCTACCACTGAGCTACATTACTAGCCCCTTTTTTAAAAAAATATGTATTTTTTAAGTTGTAGATGGACACAATGCTTTTATTTTATTTATTTATTTAATTAATTTTTTCGTAGTTGTACACAATAACTTTTATTGATTGATTAATTGATTGATTGATTTTTATGTGGTGCTGAGGATCGAACCCAGGGCCTCACAAGTGCTAGGCAAGCACTCTACCACTGAGCCCCAGCCCCAGTCCTGCTAGCCCTTTTTAAAATTTAAAAGTTTTTAAAAACTTTGAGACAGGGTTTAAATTACTGTTATGATTCAGATTAGGTGTCTCCCAAAAGTTCATGTGTGAAACAATGCAAGAAGGTTTAGAGGTGAAGTGATTGGGTTATGAGAACCTTAACCCAATCAGTGAATTAATCCTTTGGTAAGGATTAATTGAGTGATAGCTATAGACAGGTAGAGTATGGCTAAAGGAGGTGGATCCCTGGGGATGTGCTTTTGGGATTTAGATTTTGTCTGTACTCAGCAGACTAATAAAGATATGAAAAATCTAAACATGTATCGAAGAAACAGAAATTAAACCAAAGGCAATGCCATTTTACATGCACTACAATATCTAAAAACAAAAACAATACAAAACATAAAAATTCTTACTACCAAATGTTGGTGAGGATGTGGAGCAAAGAGAACTCTTATATGTCGCTGCTGGGAGAATAAGAATGTTTGAAGCCTAGTGTGGAAGTGGGAGCATGTAGTCTCAGCAACTCCAGAGGAGGAGGCAGGAGAATCATTTGAGCCCAGTCAGTCCAGGCCACCCCTGCAACATAGTGAGACCCCATCTCAAAACACAAAAACAAACAAACAAAAATATTCTGACACTTTGGAAACCGAGCTATTCTCAAAACTCATCACACTATATGCATATGGTCTATGGGTTGCCCTACCTGTAAATTACACTTCTATTTTAAAAAGAAAAGTGGCAGGGAATGAGGATATGTTACAACACTGTTCAAAACTCTAAACTTCCTGTCCTTAAGACCCCGGCTCTTTGCCACGGCTTCCAGGGGCTTCTATGACCTGGCCTCACCTCTTTGCCAGCACATCCCCTGAACCCCTCCTTATTCACTGTGCTAGAGCCACATTGGTCTTTCCTGAGTTCCTCACACATTACAAGCCTTTTTCTGCCCCAAGACCCTGGTTTGCTATTTCCTCTGTTTAGAACCCTTTTCCCAGCTTGTTGCCTGCTTGGTTTCTCTCATTCTGAAGTCTTATCTCTACCATCATGTCCTCAAAGGACTCTTTCCTGACTACCCTAAGGTAATCCCAGTCCAATAATTCTTTGACCTCATCCTATTTATGACCTTTTTGGCATGCATTCTCGATATATGTTACAATTTTGGTTTTGGTTTTGTTGTTCATTTTTTATTTTCATCTTCCTCCATTTTCAATGTGTTTTTCCTGTAATACTGTATCCTCATTGTCTAGAATAGAGTCTGCTAGATAAAAAGTACTTAGTAAATACCTGTTGACTGAATGAATAAATTGTCCTCTGAAAGTAGAAGGTAGAAGGCAAGTCCTTAGTGAATACAAAAATCATAATTGAAGAACATATTCCTTCAGCCTAATTTATCTGCAGAAGTTATCCCCAAATTTCTTGGAAAGATCTGGTACATGCATCGGGAAAAAATTACTAAGAGGGAAAGAAAACATAGTTTAAAAGTTCAAGGATTTGAGACCTGGGTGCTTAGCCTGTCAGAGGTCCTGGGTTTAATCCCTATCACCGAAAACATTAGTGAATAAACTACTAAAATTCAAATTAATTTTATAATAGAAATGAATTATAAAGACAATTTAGTGAAGATGTGGCATATAGAAATATAATTTAGATGGGCTGGGGTTGTAGCTCAGTAGAAGAGCACTAGCCTAGCATGTGTGAGGCACTGGGTTCGATTCTCAGCACCACATAGGAATAAATTAAGGAGAAGGTCCATCAACAACTAAAAAATATTTTTTTTAAAGAGAGAGAGAGAGAGAGAGAGAGAGAGAGAGAGAGAGAGAGAGAGAGAGAATTTTAATATTTATTTTTTAGTTTTCGGCGGACACAACATCTTTTGTTTGTATGTGGTGCTGAGGATCGAACCCGGGCCACACACATGCCAGGCAAGCGCGCTACCGCTTGAGCCACATCCTCAGCCCCCCTAAAAAGTATTTTTAAAATATAGATATAATTTAGGAGATATTAATGTGGGCTCACTTGAAAGTGGAAATTCTGGGAAATAACAAAATGTTAACCTGCTCCAGATACAATCACTGAGGGACCAAGAGTCAATTGGAATTAACAATATTGCAGAAGTCAGGGTGCAGTGGCACATGCCTGTCAACCACAGCTACTGGACAGGCTGAGGCAGAAGGGTCACAAATATGAGGCCAGACTCAGCAACTTAGCCAGACACATTCCAAAATAAAAAGTAGAAAGGGCTGGGAATGTAGCTCAGTGGTAGAGGCCCCCCGGGATTCAATGCTCAGTACCACAAAACATAACAAATTCAGGAATCATGATAAGCAGGGACATCTTATATGTGAATCAATCACTTGATAATAGAAATGAATAGGTATATAGAGCTTGCCTGTCAATATTGATGGAAATGTGAGAAGTGAATGGAACTTTCCTACATATGAAGTATAAAGTAAAAGAGCTGATATGTTGAAATGAGCAAAAGAAGACACAGAAAAAGAGGAATATGTTCTTCAAAAAATTTTATAATATAAATGAATTACAAAGATAATTTAGTAAATCTGGCATATAGAAATATAATTTAGATGGGCTGGGGTTGTAGCTCAGTGGAAGAGCACTTGCCTCGCATGTGTGTGTGAGCCAGAGAGAAAGTACACAGACAAGCAAAGCTTAACTTCGGGTGTTAGAAGTCGGGTTAGTGGTTCTCCCTGGGAGGAGAAGAGACTTGGAGGGGGAATGAAGGGCTCTGGGCGCTGGTCATGTCCTCTCTCTAGACCTACATTCGGGTGTTCTGATTGTGTTCACAGGGTGAAAATCCATCCAGCCAAACACTTCTCAGTACATGTGTTTTCTTTCACTAGAAACTTGACTTAAAAGACAAGTGTGTCCAGAACACTTAGGAGTTAGGCAAAATAAATTAAGCCATTAAATAAAAAAGTCAGCTTGTCCCAACACACAGGGTCTGAACCAGTTCTCTCTCCCCAGGTAGGGCAGATCTTCAGGCTGTGCTCTTATCCACAAAAATGCCTGCCAGGAGGGGAGGCCAGTCTTTGCTGTCCCAGTTGATGCCAAGGAAGACAGAAGCCCAGGGCAGGTCAGTGAGTAGATGAAAGCCTCACAGGCAGTTAGAGATGGGCACAGGGCTGTCTGCAACCACTCTTTCTGACTTTCTGAACCAGAGAGCCCGCTCACACTCCTCATCCTCCCATCTGTTCAACAAGCTCACATGGTGGTTGAGAATGTTTCACATCAACTACTTTTGCTCCAAGCCAATTCTTCTTAAACAAAAAAAACAAACAAAGAAACACCCGAATGCAAAGAAAATCTGTAAGCACAGGTTTGGGGATCAGTCCAGCAGGCGATTTATGGCTGGATCCCACCTGTGTGGAGGTCATGCAAGGGATTATGCAGCCCTCCCCCCATGAAAGCCCATATTCCTCTTTCTTTTCCTTTGCCCTCTGAGCAAAATGCAGACTCTAGAGGCTTTGGGGACTGCTTTACCCCAAGAGTCAGCTAGACAGCTTTTAAATTGATCACAGACTCTAGCTTTACAATCCTTCCCGATTTCCTGCCAAAATCTGAGTAAGTCTTCCCAGCCCAACTCAAGTCAGTTTTCGCTCACCGCCCAATCCACTTCTTTATGTACATTCTCCTCTGAATTATGTCCTTTCTTTCATCAATCAGAGGTGTCACCCTCCCCACAGCCCCACTCTCACACATCTGATCTTTTTCCTTCCGTGTTCTATTTTTCTTGTCTAAGGCTTTCTCTCCCCGTTGTCACCAGTGCCCTGGCTCTGCTTCCTTCCCTCCTTTGCCTAAATCTGAGCCCTGGCTCCCTGCCTTCCTCAAGCCCACTGCAGCAGCTGCCAAGTTGACACAATGCCTGAACGGGCACCCATCTGCAGAAGCACTTGGAAGAGGGAAACACTCATCCTTTTCCTTGATGGGGCAAGTCTGATGTGCTTTCCAACTTCTTGGCCCCTTTTGAGATTGCATTCCAAGCCAAAGCTACTTACAAAAACATGAGGGTTTCTGCACTGGACGCTAGAACAGCCTATTTTAAGTAATTGTCTCATTTTGGCTACACATTTCCTTATGTCTTTGAATTTGCAAGAGCACTGGAGCAATAGAACCAAGTATTTGTTTCCTGGACACATAAAATCCCGTTTTTCAAAGCTTCAACCTAACAGAGGCTGAAACAAAATACTTCAACCTGCAGCTTTCCTCTTTGAGGTAAGGGTCAGGTCTCCTTCCTTCATCTGTCTGACAGGATGTTGGAGTAATCAAGTCAAACAGCTATAATGGGCCCCCATTCCTGGTAATTACCTTTGCATGGGGCTGTCCTGCTGAGGGTTGTGCCCAAAGTAAAGCCATCATTGTTAGTGCTTTATCCTTAATGGGATCCCTGTGGCTGAAGGGAAGGTACACAGACAAACTCTGTACCTTCCATGTGACTCACATCCTTTCCTTCATGTTTACAGAGCAGCTTGAGCCAAAGAGCCATCTCCTTCTCAGGGCTCAGCCTGGTTGGGAGATTGTTAACAGAATGCTTCCAGGCATGGGCCAGGACTCCCTGGGGCTTGCCTTCTGTTTGTGTTGTCAGCACAGGGTCCCAGGACCACTTCCTCCATCAGGGATCTTCTGCTTTCTACACATGTATCAAGTAGGGCTCTGTATGCAGCCAGAGTGAAGGGTTCAGACCTGGCATCTTTTCTTTCTTGGTGCCATCTCAGCTACTTGTCTACCAGGTATGAACAGTGGCCAGATGCCTTTACAGCAATTTAGGTGTTTAAACATTTTGGAAAATTCTGCACCTGAATAAGAATCTGTGATTCTAAACAGAATTGCAGAACTTACGCTGCCAAAATCATGTAAATATCTTGGCTCAGGAAAAGTTTTACTTCAGAAGAAGCAAACAAATAAATAAATAAAATTATTTGATGGAGAAGGAACAGACAAGGAGGAATAAGAGGAGAATTAGAAATGAGTTTATAGATACAACTGTAGGGTAGTATTATACTAAGACACACACTGGGAGAGAAAAATAAATTTCTTCTTTTCCCAATGGGACTCACCTCTCACTCTACTGGCCTGTCCCAGTAGCTGCTGTCTGTGGTCAATAACAGATAATTCCAAATTAAAGGAAAGTTTCTGAAATCAAGATGTAGTGTTTAGATTGATGGTTCTTCGAATGGAATCCAGGGATCTCTAGGTTTGTGGAGATTCTTCTGATCATTCCGTGGGCTGGGTCAAAATGCAATGCACACAAGTGTGTTGGGTGGTTTTGTTCACTTTTTTTTTCCCTTGAAACATATTTTCCACTGCAGATTTGAGTCAAAATTTAAAAGCACCGAAACAAACATTCATGAAAGGAGTTATAAATAATCAGAGGGGATTCAACAAAACGTTTTCTTTTCTTACTTGTTTATTGAATCTGGTAAATAGGTGAGACTCTTATTCTATTCAAATAGTCGAAGGGTTGAAAATTTTGAAATTCACCCATCCAGAAGAAAAGATGTGTCTTTTTGAGAGGAGGAAAGTAAGATAATTTCCCTTGGCTTCTCATTTCCTAGTATCATTTGTTCCTGGTTCTGACTTTCAGCACTGCTTTCTAGCTTGATGCTCACAGCTTGCAATTAGAAGCAGCCCCTGGCAAGAAGAACTGCTGTCTGCTGCCAGGGCTGTCTTCCTCAGGTTTCTCTTGCCGGGAGCAGGAGCTCAGGTGTGGAGTGAAGGGTTTGTGAGGGGCTGTGTCTTAGGATGATCTGTTTTTCCTCATCCTAGCCCCACAGCAAGAGTTAACCCCAGAAGAGCTGGGCTGCTGGAGGAGAGTTTCGTGAGTTATCTAATGACCTGGTTGTTAACTATATAGCACAACAAAGCTGCCCAGACATTCAGGCTGCTCAGTTGCCACGAGATAAAATTTCATAGTAATGCCTTGATTGGCCTTTCTCCTTCAAAGAAATAACATGCACATTTGACTATTTGGACCAATTTGCGCAGCATAGTTTCCTAGAAGAATTTAAAGACAAATGGGTTCCCTTCACCAGAGGAAAACAGTTCAGAAGCTATAAATTAAAGTGGACTTGCAGACCTTCAATTGGATTTTGCTAAAGTGATTTCAATACCATTTATTTATCTAGTGACTCTGCTGTGTGTATAAAATGCTCTCCGATAACTCAAATGCCACCCTATATTACCCAGATGCTGTTAGCCTCTCTATCATTTGGTGCAGACCTGCCCAGGAAGGAAAGAAGCATTGTTCTTTGCTTGATAAGGTGAAAACAACTTGTTCACTCTTTGTGTATGATTGATAAAAGAAAGAATAAGAAGAAAAAGAAAAAAAAAAAAACAATCCAAACATCTGGATAGAATTTATTACATACCTCCTGGGACCCCTGGTTCCTGAAGTTTCAGTTACTGATTTTCTCTTCCAAGTCGGCGGAGGCTCAAGGACTCACACTGTCTGGGAATAATGCTGTGCTACCAGTTGTTGCAAGTTGGTTTAAATAGGTTGGTAAGATGCTGTTGCCTGGTCCAAGCCCCTGCCATGGGGAGGTGGGGCAGCACATGCCACATACTCATGCTCACTTGCTTTAGAGCGCATATCCAGAAGCAAGGTATTTGCCACTTGTAGAGACACTGGTTCCTGTTGTATTGCACACCATCTCAGCCCTAGAATCTACCTCATGTAGGTAGAGTTCACAAACTTCCTCCTGTCTTTGGGAGAAGATCTCTGTTTCATTCCTATCATGGTTAAGGTTTCTGGACATGTCAGAATACAGCAGAAGGAGGATCAGAGAGACTCAGACGACCTATTTTCAGATCCAGCTGCCACTTACCTGCTCTGTTATTTGAGCTGGTTTATCTGCCTTCTCTGAGTCTCAGTTGCTTTGTCAAGAATGTGGGTAAATAAGGGGCTGGGGTTGTGGCTCAGTGGTAGAGCATTTGCCTAACACATGTAAGTCACTGAGTTTCATCCTTAGTACCACATAAAAATAAACAAATTAAAAAAAGGTATTGTGTCCACCTACAACTAAAATATATATATATTTTTAAAAGAATGTGGGTAAATGATATCTTCAATGGAATTACCACAATATGAGTTTAGTTAATGGTATCTGGTGGGGCTCAAGGAATAAAGCTATTTTAGCCCCTGTTCTAGCCAGTTATCCTATCAACATGGTAGTATTCCTGAGAGTAAAGATAATTTTCTAACACATAATGAAAATCTATAGGTAAGAGTTATATGAACAAAGTCTAATATATAGAAAAGATATTGTTCAGCTTTGTTTTCTTCTTAGTTCTTTTAGTTAGCCTGAATCTTGCTTGCCAGCAATTTTAAGTTCCACTTTTTTTTCCCTTCAGTTTCATACTCTGGGATACTGGGTCAATTCAAACTAATTTTAATTAGTAACCTCGATGTGCAAAGCAATATAGGTTAGGTCCTTAAGAGGATGAATATGAATAAACGAAGATCCCTGCTTCAAAAGTGGAGAGTCATATAAATTGTTATTCCTAGTATTAACCCAGAAATGACATATTCTTGTAAGGAGTACTTATGCTATTAAGAACCATATTTTTAAAAATCACATATGTGACCTAGCACATTGCATTCCATAATGTAATTTTAACCTTTTAAAATCATTGCCATCTCCAAGGTTCCGGATCGGGATGTGATGAGGAAACCTAGTCATGCCTACTGAGAGGCTTATCCCAGAAATGAACATTGAAAGCATTTTCTGAAGTGCAGCTGAACCCAGAGTATTTCTTGGCGTTAACATTGTAATTGAGAAAGTCATTCATCCCTGAGATGACCTAGGGTGCTCACTCCTCATCCTTCTGAAGCTTGCCCCTGAGTAACATGTTCTTCAACTGAAGCGTCCTGCCTACTAAGCAAGAGGTCAGGTGGATGAATACATTACCTCTAAGATGTACAAAGTAGGGCTTAAGGGAACCAAAATTTGTTGAATATCTACCATGTACTATACATATCTTTTTTTTTTTTTTTATTCCCCTGCATGACTATACCACAACTTATCCAGTCTCTATGATGGACAACTGACTCATTTCCAGGTTTTGGCTATTGTAAGTAAAGCCACTATGAACACTTTTATTTTTAATTTTTTGTCCTGGGGATGCTCTATCACTGAGCTACATCTCCATTCTTTTTTATTTATTTTTTTTATTTTGAGATAGGGTCTTGCTAAGTTGCTGCAACTGGCAAAAGTAGCTGATGATAAGAGACCATAAAGAAAGGCACAAAATTTAAAAAAAAAATCTGAAAAAAGATACTATATGTGATTAGCAAACTCCTAAAAAATGAATAAAAAGACAATTAGAAAATTGGGCAGATGACATCAATAAATTTTAACTGAATAGAGAACAGAGTAGAATAAACTTTTGAAGAATCCATCTCTCTATTAGTCACCTTTCTGCTCCAACAATACTGCCTCTAAGAGAAAAGGTTTGTTTTGGCTCTCAGTTTTGGAGGTCTGTTGTGATTGGTTGGCCCCCTTGCTGTGGGCCTGTGGTGAGACTGTCCATCACAGCAGGAGCATGTCCATCACAGCAGGAGCACGTCCATCATAGCAGAAGCATGTGGCACTGCAAAACTTCCCACCTTGTGATGGGGAAGCAAGAGAGTAAGAGGAAAAGGCCAGGTCTATACATATCTCAATTAAAGCTCACCTTAGCACTGTAAAGTAGGTATCATTGCCTCCATTTTTCATCTGAGGAATTTGAGACCCAAAGAGGTTAAATAATGCATCTGAGATCACATAGCTAGTAAGCAGTAAAGCTATGATTCAGATGTAGACAATGGCAGTTGATGGAGTCCTAGTTCAGAAATTTGTCGAGTCCTGGCTTCACCTGGCTGTCCACTAAGGCTAAGGGACATTTCAAATTAATGAACTACTCCAAAACCTTGGGCAGGAAGATCCCACACAAGTAGTTAGACTCCAGAGAGACCCCAGACACCGCCTGAAATCCTGTCACACCAAATGCCCTTGGTCTCTGAAATTCGTTTTTTTAAAAAATTTTTTAGTCATCAATGGATCGTCTATTTATTTATTCATTTATATGTGGTGCTGAGGATCGAACCCAGGGCCTCACACATGCCAGGCAAGGGCTCTACCACTGGGCTACAACACCAGCTCCTGAAATTCAGTTTTTGCACCTTCATTTCAGGCTGCTTCCTGATTGGAAATGTGATAGCTAAATGTGATAGTTGACATTTGCAAAAGAACTCACACTAAGAAAATCCCTGCTGAGTTGGCAGCACCCTGGGTGGTGGGAATACCTGAGGCAGAGGAGATCACTGAGTAGCCCTGAATGTACTGTGACCCAGCAGGATGCAGTGGTTAGAGGGGTGGCTCCACAACTAGAGGACATTAGTGGCTCAGGGTTGCATAAAAAGCAATGGAAAAGTAGGGGATAGCTTTGATCAGTCTGTCAAAGTCATTGCATCAAAGCTGAGACTCTGAATTCACCATCCCTTCCCATTCAGTAATTTACAAAGTAAACTCAAAGGGGAATTTCTTCAGGAATCTGCTGATATAAAGATGTCATCACCAAAGCTAGAGACAAAACAGAGCAGTGATGATGATGTAATTTAATTATGATGTCAATTCATTTTTCTATAGGGAGCTTGGCAGGGATCTCTAAGACAATAGACAATCCTCAAATCATTATTTAGAATTTGGGGTGACATTGATAACAATAGGATTTAATTCCTGATTATGTTTAACTTGAATTGACAATCAAAATAATTGTAGTCCTTGGGAATGCACTGACTGATGGAGAAGACACAAAGGAGAACCAACTGGTTATTTAGAAATGAATGGATCAGTGATTCACACTTGAGGAAGGGAATTGTAATGAATAATTCTAACAGCAGCCAGGCTCTGGTTCTATTCAGTATTTGGGCACAACACCAAACTAGACTAAGAAGAAAGATTTGTGGATCTTCTGAAATCTTTCTTGGTTGTACACATTTCAGAAAGGAGTTTCTTTTCAAACCTGTGTTTTTCTTTGACCTACAAAATTCTTCTCAGAGGAAAAAGGCAAGCCCCTGCTTCAGACAAGGGTCAAGTATGTAAAGTTTGTGAGTTTCTTCTCTGTCCACAGACCCAGTCACTTTAAAGATGACCTTCCCCAGGGTTGAGTATCTACTGATGAGGTTTTTGTCTTTCTCATAGGAGGGCCCTGAACTTCCTACAATGCCTTTGAGAGATTCGTTGTATTATTTTATAAACAGTAGTTACTGACTTACTGTATTAATCACTACAATTATCCATACAAAATCAAAAAAAATGTATTCTGATGGATACAAATGTAGAGGCCCAGTCTCTTAGAAATGGTAGGTAAGGAGTGTTTGATGGTTTATTTTTGGTATAAAACACACCTAGAGCATATGGCTTATTCTAAATGACCTTATAGAGGGAGCACTACTTTGGAATTGTTCTATCACTTAAAATGGGGTAGAACCATTATGAGAGTACATATAGTTGCAGAAGCCAGATCTCCAAATTCAAAAGAGGAGGAAAAAACTACTATTTGCATAGTTCAGTCCTTATAAGCAATTTTATTCTGCTGATGCATGGTGTATCCACATCTTGCTTAGACTTTAGGCTGAGCTTGTTATTGATTGGAGATGGAAGCTGAGGGAGTATGTTTCAGAAATCTTGTCTTTGGGGTCTGGGGTTGTGGCTCAGTGGTAGAGCGCTTGCCTAGCATGTGCAGGGCCCTGGGTTCCATCCTTAGCACCACATAAAAATAAATAACTAAATAAATAAAGGTATTGTGTGAAAAGAAAAGAAATGAAATCTTGTCCTTTTCTTGCCTCCCAGGATCCTATTTGTATTAAGGTATTCTAATACCATTATATCCAGTCAGCTAGCATCCAGGTATTTTGCGATTATATATTATTTTATCTTTCTATCCTCATTGCCAAAAAGAAAAAAAAAAAAAGAAATCTCATACTAGGTTATAAAAGTGGCAACACAAACCTGTAAAAGAGGTGAGGTTGACCTTTGATGACCCTCCAATTCAGTTTATTCATTTTTTTCTAGCTACTCAATAGCCCCATGACCCAGGTCTGGTTTACCCTCATGCAACAAACCATTTGCTTCCAAAAGTTTAGGACATGCTTGAAGTTTACCTCTGGCAATAGTAGTTATTTAGAATTTGGTGGGTTGTTTTATTATTTTTTTTCTGGGATTATATTCTGTATATGTTAAATAACACTAACTTGATGAATTTTTCTTTTTAAATTTTAAGTTTAAACTTAAGGTTTGAAAGAGTTAGTTGATTTCAAGAAAAGTATTAATAATAATATGGGATTGGCAGCCATTATGAAGTCAAACAACAACAAGTGCTGGCGAGGATGTGGGGAAAAGGGTACACTTGTACATTGCTGGTGGGACTGCAAATTGGTGCAGCCAATTTGGAAAGCAGTATGGAGATTTCTTGGAAAGCTGGGAATGGAGCCACCATTTGACCCAGCTATTCCCCTTCTCGGTCTATTCCCTAAAGACCTAAAAAGAGCATTCTACAGGGACACTGCTACATCGATGTTCATAGCAGCACAATTCACAATAGCAAGACTGTGGAACCAACCTAGATGCCCTTCAATAGATGAATGGATAAAAAAAATGTGGCATTTATACACAGTGGAGTATTACTCTGCATTAAAAAAATGACAAAATCATAGAATTTACAGGGAAATGGATGGCATTAGAGCAGATTATGCTAAGTGAAGCTAGCCAATCCCTAAAAAACAAATGCCAAATGTCTTCTTTGATATAAGGAGAGTAACTAAGTGTCGCGACCCCTTGCCCGCAAGGAAGACGCAACTCGGGAATCTTCTTTCAACAGTTTATTCAGGCCCTTGATATTTCTTCTTCTCTCTCCCGGATGCCCCTCCCAGCCTTAATAAAGCATCCCAAGCCCCAATGCAAAGCTGCCGCGTGGAGCTTTCTCACAGGGTGGTGAAAAATCATGTGCCAACTTTCCCAGATAAGAAGTTGTTTGTCACAGACCACAGCGGAGCCAGCGTCATCTTGTAATGGCGACCATAGTCTGCAGAAACGGCAGAAGCGGCTCACCACAGTTCCCCCTTTTCTGTTTTCTTAAAACAATACAGGCGAGAGTAGAGGTCCTATCCCACTGTGCAGAAGTGGCTGCATAGTATGACTCAGTCCTAAGGAGGCGCCTTCCCCAGATCTGAAGCCATATCAGCCGACGCCTTTATTCGTGGGGCGGGGCGTGAACGCGTCTAACCCGCATGCAATAGGACATGCTCTCCTTGAGGTCCACGTCAAGGATCACTCAAGTGCAGTGCCTTGCCTCGCATCCTGTATCGTGACGATGGTGGACGAAGGGGGATAGCTGAGGCTGAACTGTGGCTGTTTATAAGGACAAACAAGTTGACAGCACCCTGAAAGAAAGGCACGAACTTCAAGGCGATAGAAAAGTACTAGTGTGGAAACCCATCTGCGTGCAATGGCAGTAAGACCGGCAGAGTGCAAGGGCTTTCCAACACTAAGAGAATAACAAGGAAAGTCATGTCGATCCCAGTGCAATGTTATAATAACTTGGGGTGTAACGACCATGACAAAGGTTTACTGCTTAAGATGCGCAAGCCAGACTTGAGGCGAGTTGCCATTTTCTAAAGCTGCAAGAGCTTGTATGATCATAGCCTTTTCTTGTGCATGGCGAGTTTTAAGGCGACAGAGAAGCCACAAACAGAGTACAACACCGAAGCAACACATTGCACCAAAAATGCCTACTCCCACCCATTCTTTGAAGAAGGAAAAGGCAGAAGATATCCAATCGGTGAATTGACCCAAAGTCACTGGTTCAACACGGGTACTATTCAAAACAGCAATCTGAGTTAGTTGAGACTGGATCAAGTTTTCTGCTGCCATGGACCAATTTCCGGCCAAATATTCGCCAATGATGCGGGAGGCATTCCTGGAATCATTAAATCTGACAGAGGTTATGCATAAATGTGCACGTTGGTCAACACAACCCAAAAGCACCAAGTCGGCCAATTCTTCTACCTGAGCTTGGAGTAAATCTATTCTTTGGTTGGCAGCTAAAATCCCTGACAAAATATGTTGATTAATTGAATTTTGGGACTCAAGTATGGTGGAAGTTTGTTGAACAACTTGATTAATGGTGGCAGCAGTTTGTACTTGACTGGCCATGGCCACTCCGGCCGTAACCGCTGCAGCAGCAGACACTGCCACAGCTGTCACTATAGCTGCCGTAATTCCAAAATCCCTTCGGACTCTAAGTAGCTCAACAATGGGGAATTTATCTGGGTCCGCAGTGACTGGGATTGGGACAAAGGTTGGAATTTTCATAACCACTGCTACAGTCCAAGAACCATTCCAACACTCAGATAAGAGACAGGTAACACTAGAACAATCCAGCATCCCCGACGAGGTGTCATTAGCCAAAAGGAGCAAGAATGGGGATTGGACGCAGACCATCGCAGGGGGCAATGTGGCATTATATAGCAAAGAGTTGAACGAAACAGATGTAAGTCTATTACCTCGTTCACTCTCCCTAACAGTGCCAGAAACATTAGCCAGCCAGCTTTTGGCTCCCAGCAATTGAGCCAATGCAGAAATATCAGCTGAAGCCCCCTTCTCATTGGAAATCAGCCATTGAAACCAGGACCAACCTACTCCTGTAGAGGAGTTGGCACTATGGTTAAAGTTATAAACATACCTCTTAAGAGAGGGGGAAAAGGAGAAACCCTTAGCAACTTGAAGTTTCTCCCAAGAATGATCCTGACAAGGCGTAAATGTTGGGGGGAAACCAAGATTAGGGGTACAGTAAGGAGAGGCCTTGAAATGAGTGGCATTGTAAGTACTATTAGAAGAAGGAGGCACTGGGATTAGTACCTTGGAGATCATAGCCAAGGTAGTTATGTTTAAAGCAGAGCTATTTACAGGGGTCCCTGAACCTGATTGTTTTCCTGAAACTACTTGGCTCAGTACGGCATTAATAATACTCCCTGAGACCTGATTGGACCGCAATGGGTCCTCCCAGTTAGTCAAATTTTTGGTCTTAAGGCTGATGCAATTAGCGTTTCCAAGGCTGAAACAAAAAACTCCTGTGAGATTAACCTGAGATTGATTAAAAATGCTCTCCATGTCCCCTCTAGGAGAGGCACAGGGAGCAGACATCTCACATGAGGTAGAGAAAAGAGTGGGGAGGACACTAGAACTACCATGAACTGGCATCGGCATTGGCCAAGCCCGTGCCACTGCCCACCACTGCATTGGTGTCGTCTGTGCCATCGGCACCAGCACCAGAACCAGAGCACGTAGCAGAGTGAAGATCCTCATCACAGGATTGCTGTGGTATCTTGTTGCTGGTCGGTTGATGTCAAGACTCTTCTTGTCAGGCGTTCAGGGACCCACAACGGCTCCGTGCGATCCTGGGGAAAAACACATACAGATCCTCGTGCCCATGTCAGCACGGGGTCGGGGCCGTTCCATTGGCCTGTAAGAACATCCTTCCACTTAACATAGCCAATCACAGAGGGCTGAGGGGACACATGTCTATCAGCCACAGAGCGACCATGAATATCCAAATTCAAAAAATTAATGGTAAAGAGAGCTAAGGACAGGCGTTCTTTAGGAGTGTGTTCAGCTCCTATTCCCCCTTTTTGTTTTTGTAAAGTTTCTTTTAAGGTGCGATGAGCACGCTCAACAATGCCTTGTCCTTGAGGATTGTAAGGCAGACCATGAGTAAGTTGCACTCCCATGGTAGAACAAAAGGATGTAAATTGTCTGCCAGTATAAGCAGGTCCATTATCAGTCTTAAGGGATGCAGGAGCACCCCATGCTGCCCATGCTTCTAGGCAATGAGTAATAACATTACGTGCCTTCTCTCCCGACAAAGCAGAGGCATGAATAACTCCAGAGCACATATCAACAGAAACATGTACATACTTGAGGTTACCAAAGTCAGGTATGTGCGTCACATCCATTTGCCAGACAACCAATGGCTTCAATCCCCGTGGGTTCACTCCATAAGTAGGGGGATGAAGAAATGTGACACAATGGGGACATTGTAATACTATCTGACGAGCATCCGCTCTTGAAATGGAAAAACGCCTGCGCAGCGTTAAAGCATTAACATGGAAATTCTGGTGAAATAATTTAGCCCCCTCTAAGGAGGAAGCCAAGCATATCAACTGGCCTCTAGTGGCTGAGTCCGCACAGGCATTACCCTGTGATAACGGACCAGGAAGAGAGGTGTGAGCCCGGATGTGCATTGGATAAAAAGGAGCAGTGCGGCTACAGATAAGTTGTTGAAGCTGATTAAAGTAAGCAGATACATTATGGGCATTACTAATAGCTCCCACGGCCTCCAGGACTTTGAGTGCTTGTACCACATAAATGGAGTCCGAGATAAGATTAAAAGGAAAAGAACACTGTTTAAAAACCTCAATAACAATTTGTAGTTCAACCCATTGTGGATTACCAGGAGAAAATTGATGCTGAACAGGGGGAGAATCATTAATTACATAAGCTCCCATTCCAGACTTGGAACCATCAGTGAAAATATTAACAGCCCCCGGAATTGGATTGGGTGAAGTTACCTTAGGGAAAATGATGGGATGTTCTTTAACAAAATGGAGTAATGGATGGGAAGGGTAATGATTATCAATATCCCCTTGAAACGAGCAACATAGAATAGCCCAGTTGTCTAGAGTAGCACACAAAACATTAAGTTGAGCCTTAGTATAGGGTATAATAAGAGAAGAAGGTGATTGTCCGAAAAATTGAATGCTTTGGTGGATCCCTTTAAGTGCTAACGCTGCAACAGCATCAGGATAGTATTCTAAAGATTTTCCTGGGGATATATGTGGGTGGATCCATAGTAAAGGCCCATCTTGCCACAGTACTCCAGTAGGCTGCCGCATAGTGGCAAGCACACATAACTGGAAAGGTTTATCACTTTGGAGCCTGCATAGAGTAGCATGTTGTATAGCTTCTTCTACTGTTATAAGGGCCGCCCTAGCCTCTTTGGTGAGGCTACGAGGAGAAGCAAGATCTGGATCACCCTTAAGGGTAGCATACAAAGGCTGGAGCACACCATTAGGAATATGTAAATATCCCCTTATCCAATTAATATCTCCCAGCAGTTTTTGAAAATCATTCAGAGTTTGGAGATCCTGAGTTCTTATGGTGATTTTTTGTGGTTTCAATTTGTCATACCCAATTATTGCTCCCAAATACTCAATAGAATTCCCCGTTTGAACCTTTTCAGGTGCGATATGTAGCCCATATTGAGCTAACAGCTTTACTAAGTCTTAATAGGCCTCATTAACTATCTGCTCTAACTTAGCGGCCAATAACACATCATCCATATAATGAATGATCTTGATGGAGGAATACTTATGTCTGAGAGGTGCGAGTGCCTTCCCCACATACATCTGGCACATCGTGGGACTATTAGCCATTCCCTGCGGCAACACCACCCACTCAAACCTAAGATCTGGCTCCTCGTGGTTACACGAGGGAAGGGTGAAAGCAAAACGTTGTGAGTCTTTAGGATGCAAAGGAATAGAAAAGAAACAGTCTTTAATGTCAATAGCAATAATATGCCAGCCCTGAGGAATAGAGGAGAGCAGAGGCAGCCCTCTTTGAATGGGCCCCATAAGTTGCATTTGAGCATTAACTGCTCGTAAATCATGCAGTAGGCGCCACTTTCCTGATTTTTTCCTAATAACAAATATGGGAGTATTCCATGGAGAAGTAGAAGGTTGGATGTGACCCAAGTCCAGTTGTTCTTTGATTAAATTATGGGCTGCTGCCAATTTAACCGAGGGAAGAGGCCACTGAGGCACCCAAACAGGCTCCTCGGTGAGCCATGTTATGGGTATTTGAGCCCCAGTGGCCCCTAGGAAAAACCCAGACCAAATCTGTTAAGCTTTTGATGACCTTGCACAGGATGCCTACGCCCCTGTAGGTGTTTTCCTAGTCCTAGACCTGGCCTATACCCCATATTTTGCATAATCTGTTGAGACACCGGGGAATAGTCATTACTAAGAGTGAACCCCATGTCTTTCATCAGATCACGACCCCATAAAGAGATAGGTAAATCAAGTACATAAGGCTGAAAGGTGCCATTGTGTCCTTCTGGGTCCTTCCAAGATAGATGTCTACAGCTGATTTGAGGGGCTTGGGCATATCCCAAACCTCTTAGTGATTGATCTGAGAGCTGCACCGGCCACCCCTTTGACCAGTCCTTTTGTGCAATTATACTATGATCTGCTCCAGTATCTAGCAATCCCAAAATTGATTTGCCTTCTATGGTTAAGTTTAAAGTAGGACGGTCATTCATATCTAAGGACAAATAAACAGAATTCCCTCCAGTAACTCCAATCTCATCACTTGTCCTTGAAAAGGAATCAGCAGGAAAGCGGGTATGTAGACTGGGTAGAATTAGCAATTGGGCAATCCGGTCTCCTGGGGAAATAGACACAATGCCCCTTGGAGCCTCCACCATAACCTTTATTGCCCCTACAGTATCAGGGCTAATGACTCCAGGAAAGACATGAAGACCTTGTAAAGTAGAGGATGCACGTCCAATTAGCAAACCTATAGTGCCAGGCGGTAAAGGCCCTTTGAACTCAGTTTCCACCAATTGGACTCCCATCTTAGGTGTTAATACGAGTCTGGAGGTGGAACAGAGGTCCAATCCCGCGGCACCTGTAGTGGCTCTCCGCGTCTCATGGGATGGCGTAGAGATGGCCATGTCTCGGGTTTGGGTGTGACATTCTCCATTGCCCCATATATTTGTGGGCCCTGGGGTCGGGGGCCCCTTCGGCCGTTTTTTGGCCCAGCTGAAATAGGCTGTCCATGGATGTCCCTCACTGATCTACACTCTTTTGCCCAATGCTTCCCCTTTTTACATTTTGGACACAGCCCCGGTTGACGAAGGCCATTGGAAGGGCCACCGTGAGGGGGTCCAGTAAAATTATCTTTTTTAGGACATTCACGTCTGAAATGACCGGGCTGACCACAATGGAAGCATGTTCCGGCACCAGGATTGCCCCCTTTTGCCATCCGAAGGACAGCAGCTGCAAGACCTGCATTAGTTAAAGGTCCTCCAATCTCTCTACACACTTTCATCCATGCTTCTATGCCCTTATTTTTATAAGGAGTGATTGCCGCTTTACATTCCTTGGTGCATTGCTCAAAGACCAATTGCTTGATAAGGGGCATGGCTCTATCAGGATCCCCAAAAATCTTTCCAGCGGCATCCACCATCCTTGCTACAAAATCTGAAAAGGGTTCTGTAGGGCCTTGTAGAATCTTGGTCAAATTACCAGACACCTCTCCTCTATTTGGAAGCGACTTCCATGCCCGAATGCAAATGTTGTTAATTTGATCATATGCCTCAAGAGGAAATCCTGTCTGTTGATTTGCAAATCTACCCTGTCCCAAGAGCATATCTTTGTCCCAATGGGGGTGTCCCGCCGCATGGTTTTGGGCGGCCTGCTCTATTGCGCCCTCTAGCACGAATGCTCTCCAGTCCAAATATTTACCCGGGGAAACGCAAGCCCGAACAAGGCTAGCCCAATCAGAGGGAGTCATACAGTATCTAGACAGACTCTCCACCTGAGTCAGCGTGAAGGCGGCATCCACCCCATAAGTGCGTACAGACTCCGCCAGGGTCTTCACAATTTTAAAATCTAAGGGTTCATGGACTCTTCCCCTGTTGTCATCCTGAAAAACTGGATAAGCAAGACCCATCTCAGCGTGAACAGCCCTCCATGTTTGGGCATGGAAAGCTCTCCCCGAAACGCCCCCACCATACGGCGGTGGATCCGGGGGATCGCTTTTCTTGAGCCCTTGTTTATCTTTGTTCCCTTCTCCTATAGCTAAACTCCCTAGCTGACGAGACAGCCTCCCGAGCTCTTCCTCCTCCTCCTCCTCCTCCTCTGACCCACTTTCGCATGGGGGTGTACGCAGCGTACTGAGATTTGGATACAACCGTTTCCTCCCCTGTCTCATGCTCCGCACACTCCCATCCTCCCGAGTCACTTCACTTTCTGCCATCTCCGATTTTTCCTCATGCAATTGCTCTAAAACCTCCTGTCCTTTAGTAAGTGCTTCCTGACATCTGCCATCTGTAAGGCAACCACGGACCATTTTCCAAAGGGGTATCACCCCACCCTCTAATATGCCCTGCTCAGAAGCAAAGTCAAGATCTTTGCCTAATTTATCCCAACTAGGTACAGTAAGGCTGCCCGAAAATGCAAACCACGGTGCAGCGATATCTATCTTCTGTAAAAATCTCTGTAAAGTACTATGTTTCACTTCCAGTCCCTTGGAACGTAACAGGCCATCTAGGGCCAGGAGAAGCGGACTTGAAGATGCGGCACCCATGACACAACAACAAAGGAAGCACAAAAAAAAGAAAGCGAAAGTAGAAGCGAAAGTACACAGTGCAGCTGCAATAAAATGTAAGGCTCTCTCTTTCATTACAGAGGAGCTGCCCCGCTTTGGTCGCGGATCCCACTTACTAGGGACTAACCCCGCTTTGATCGCGGATCCCACTTACCTGGGACTAACCGGTGCACCACCCCTGACTGTTGAAAGTTCTGGTTCCCGGGTTTCGGCACCACTTGTCGCGACCCCTTGCCCGCAAGGAAGACACAACTCGGGAATCTTCTTTCAACAGTTTATTCAGGCCCTTGATATTTCTTCTTCTCTCTCCCGGATGCCCCTCCCAGCCTTAATAAAGCATCCCAAGCCCCAATGCAAAGCTGCCGCGTGGAGCTTTCTCACAGGGTGGTGAAAAATCATGTGCCAACTTTCCCAGATAAGAAGTTGTTTGTCACAGACCACAGCGGAGCCAGCGTCATCTTGTAATGGCGACCATAGTCTGCAGAAACGGCAGAAGCGGCTCACCACAACTAAGAACAGAGTAGGGTCGAAGAGCATGAGAAGAAGATTAACATTAAACAGGGATGAGAGGTGGGAGGGAAAGGGAGAGAGAAGGGAAATTGCATGGAAATGGAAGGAGACCCTCAGGGTTATTGCTGCGTCCGGCCAAGGGAGCCGAGTCCGGCGAGGGACGGCGAGGTTAAAAGACACACAGGACACCAAGGTTCTTCATCCAGGAGTCAATACCCTTTATTGCTAACACACCTTTTTTATACCCCAAGCAGCAGAAGTGGAAAACTACCCAAAAGCAGGAGGGAGGGGGGAGAAATTTAGTTTCAACATCTATTATTGTCAGGTACCGAAACCTCCCTTAACAATAAGTCCATCAGACCAGAAAAGGTCAAGGCATTCCCGTGGGATACATATGTCTCAGACGGACAAGCAGGAACAGAAAAACCGCAAGTTCGCCATGGCCTTGTGAGCTGGCCACACTGGCATGCAGAACAAACTAGTGGAGGTAGGGCTCCAGGGGCCAGGGTGGACGTGCTGCCAACAGGTTATACAAAAGTACATACAAGAGGAAGTGAGGGGAAAGGGAAAAATAATACAAGGGGGACAAATGAATGACAGTAGAGGGGGCAGAGAGAGAAGAGGGAAGGGGAGGGGAGGGGAGGGGGGATAGTAGAGGTTAGGAAAGGCAGCAGAACACAACAGACACTAGTATGGCAATATGTAAATCAATGGATGTGTAACTGATGTGATTCTGCAATCTGTATATGGGGTAAAAATGGTAGCTCATAACCCACTTGAATCAAAGGGTGAAATATGATATATCAAGAACTATGTAATGTTTTGAATAACCAACAATAAAAAATTTTAAAAAAAATAATAATATGGCAGTTCAGGAATATGGTTGAAATTCAGATGCTGCTGTCCAAATGATTGTATTTGGAAAACATTTCTTTTCTCTACTTCCAGCCCCACCAAAGTTATTGTTCATGTCTTGTTCCTGCCAGTTTGACCTAAATCAATTCAGAATTATGATAACGACTAATAATGGTTGAGAACTGTATTTCTCCCTGTAATAGAGGTTTAAGATCTTAAGCTTAAAGAAATTATTTTAATGGTGAAATTTTAAAAGATAAATAAGACAAATATTTGTAGTAGATATAACTGTCATAATAATAATGCTATTAAGTCTGCCATTTATTTGAGCTTTTTGAGTTTTCTCTAATACTACAACCCTGTAAGGCATTTTTCAGACAAGAAAACTGAGGCTCAGGGAGGTAAAGACAAATAACAACCTTATTCTTAATTACTCAAGCAACAAAGAGCAGAGCCAAGGCTTTTCCACAGTGCTGGGAGCCATTAGCCAAGTAGGTATGACAATTTCCTTGCCAGCATACCCCATATTGCAGTGACATTGAATGTAGGTGACCTTGCTCAAGGACCAAGGCGGATTAGGGTGTTCCTGGTTTAAGATAATCGTGTTTAGGGTGTTCCCAGTTTAGGTTCCAGGTTTAAGGTTTAAGATTATTCCTGCTGGGAATAGGGCGTATCCTGCTGCCTGAGTTCCCCTTGAGTTCTCACGGGATTCAGAGTATTTTTTGGGAGACAGATGCCCAGTGGAGGTGGATTTGGGCAGAGAACGTGGATTTGGGCAGAGAACGTGGATTTCCCCAGAACGTGATTGTAGACGGCTGGTGTGAGTTTGGGAATAAAGAGTTGCTGTTTGAATCTACAAGCTGTGTGGTGGCTCGTGATTGTGTGCCCAGCCAGACTGTGGCATTTGTGCCCAGCCAGACTGTGGCATTTGGCGGCTCATACGGGGAACATCTGAAGCTTGGAGGTAAGTGAAATTGCTTGCCCCTGAGGGAAGGCGAGAGAATGGGTGATCAATTCAAAAAACAATGTGTTCCTGTTGTGATTTATTTTGTTTTTGTTTCAAGCTGCCTATCCCTAGAAATTTCTCAGGCAAACTGGGAAAAATGGTTGGCTAAAGGTTTGAAGTTTGTCAGCCCTGAGGAAGAGAAAATTGATACAACGATTTTTTATTCCGTTTTTGTTTTATTCAGTTTCGGTTTTGTTTTGTGTTATCTTATTGGGTTGCGTTATCTTTATAGTAGATTAGAAATTAGTAAAAAACAAACCGAAAAGATGTTAAGTAAATTGTTAGAGGTTCAGACCATGGAGAAAGACATTTTAGATCAAGCAAAAGAGAAGGTCTCTCGAGCTAGTCAGACAGAGGAAGAAAATTTAAAGGAAAAGGGGTTGTTAGGAAAAAGGCCACAACAGGAGGCTGTTAGTAACTCCGTTTTATCACAAGAGGGCGTAATTCAACCAACAGCCCCACCGATGGAGACAGCTGAGTGGCCCTCAAACCCTGTAGTTGATAAATGGGATCCTGAGACAGGACCTCAAAGATTAGCATGCCCTGTACTTGAACAGGCAGGAGGGCAGCAAATTCACCGTGCTTTAGATTTTAAAACAGTGAAGCAGTTAAAGGAGGCTGTAACAACCTATGGTCCCCAAGCTCCCTTCACGGTAAGCATGGTTGAGTCCATTACTAACTTGGACATGACGCCAGCAGATTGGGCTAGCATGTGTAAATCTGTACTAAATGGAGGACAATATTTGTTATGGAAGGTTGCCAATGAGGAATTTTGCGCGGAGACAGCTAGGCGAAATGAAGCAGCCGGTTACCCTCAAAGAAATCTAGATATGTTGTTAGGAAAAGGACCTTATGAGGGTCAACGGCAACAAATTGAATATGATCCTGCTATATATGCACAAATTGCTGCAGACGCAGTTAGGGCATGGAAGACTTTACAAGGACATGGAGATTTACAAGGTCAGCTATCTAAGGTAATACAGAGAGCTAATGAACCTTACGCTGACTTTGTAGATAGGCTAATTCAAACGGCTGCCAAAATTTTTGGGGATACAGAACAAGCAATGCCATTAATAAAACAACTGGCTAATGACCAAGCAAATCGTTGCTGCAGAGAGGTTATTAGACCATGGAGACATGAAGATTTAAATACATATATTAAATTATGTAGAGATATTAATGAACAAGGGCAAGTCTTGGCAGCTGCAGTACAACAGGCTTTAGATGCCAGGCCAAAAACATGCTGTGATTGTGAACAAACAGGACATTTTAAAAGGAATTGCCCCATAGGAGGAGGGTTTAACAAAAGTAGGTATCAAAGGAATAGAATACCGGGTATTTGCCCACAATGCCGTAGAGGGAGACATTGGGCTAATGAATGCCGTTCTCAAACCACCATAGAAGGTACTCCCTTATCAAAAAACGGACAAAGACCAGGTATTTATCCAAGATATCGTGGAGAAAGGCATCAGGCTCCATTGCCAAAAAACGGACAGGGGGGCCCAATGCCCCGGGGCCCACAACCACAAATCTACGGGGCAGTGGAGGAAACCAGCAACACCATCAGGCTAGTGCCCAGGACACATTGTCCATTAAATCCCTCATCAGACAAACCCGAGGGAGCGCAGGGTTGGACATCTGCGCCTCTGCCAGAGCAGTATTAACTCCAGAGATGGGAGTTCAAATCATTCCCACAGGAGTAAAATGACCTCTTCCCCAAGGAACAGTAGGCTTATTACTGGGACGTAGTTCATCTACATTAAAAGGACTATGATAAGTCCTGGGGTAATTGATCCCGATTATGTAGGTGAAATAAAAATTATAGCTAGTTCTCCAAGAGGTATATCAATAATTTCACCTGGAGATAGAATAGCACAGTTGTTAATAATACCCAGCCTACATAATAAATTTCCTAGTCATAGTGTAGAAAGAGGTTCCAGGGGATTAGGCTCCACAGGTGTAGATTGGGCTATGTTGTCTTTAAATTTAGATTCTCGCCCAATGCTAAAACTAAATATTCAAGGTCATGAGTTTAATGGGCTACTGGACACAGGAGCTGACTTTAGCATCATATCTCGTCAAGAATGGCCAAAACATTGGCCATTACAACAAGCCACTCAAACGCTTCGAGGCCTAGGAGTGGCGACTAATCCCCATAGAAGTTCTATGATATTGGATTGGAAGGATCCTGAAGGATGTGAAGGAACTATACAGCCATATGTATTGGATCATCTTCCTATAAATTTATGGGGACGAGATGTCCTAGATCAATTAGGTTTGATGTTAACAAATAACATCAATCCTAATGCGCCCACTACTAGGGCTAGACAAGGCTTTAGGAAAGAAAAAAGATTAGGAAAACAAGGGCAAGGTATAGCAGCACCAATACAAATAGATCAAGGAACAGACAGACATGGGTTGGATTTTCAGAAAGGGCCACTGAGACAATCAAAATTACTTGGAAATCAGAAAGACCAGTGTGGGTTCCTCAGTGGCCCCTGACTAAAGAAAAGATACAAGCAGCCCATGATCTGGTCAAACAACAATTAGCGGAAGGACATATACAACCTTCCATATCTCCCCATAATACTCCCATTTTTGTCATCAAAAAGAAATCTGGTAAATGGAGATTATTGCAAGATTTAAGAGCCATTAATAATGAGATGGTCTTTATGGGACCTGCTCAATCAGGGATTCCTCAATTGTCTGCTTTGCCAAAAACCTGGCATGTTTTAGCTATAGATATTAAAGATTGTTTTTTTTCAATTCCAATTCATCCTGAGGATAGTCCACGTTTTGCATTTACTATCCCTGCATTAAATCATGAAGGTCCTGATCAGAGATATGAATGGAAAGTACTCCCTCAAGGGATGGCTAACAGTCCAACTATGTGTCAAATATATGTTAACAAAGCAATCCAGCCACTTAGAAATCAAAATCCTGAACTACAAATATTTCACTATATGGATGATGTATTATTGGCACATAAAGATAAAAACATATTGCTGGAATGTTATGCCACACTTACAAACTTATTAAAAAATTATAATCTAGAGATAGCAATAGATAAAGTACAATTAAATTTCCAATTAATTATTTAGGAGTTCTATTATCCTCAACCATGGTCAGTCCACCAAAAATTCAAATACGAGTAGATCAACTCAAATCACTTAACGACTTTCAAAAGTTATTGGGAGACATAAATTGGATAAGGCCTTATCTAGGTATACCAACAGGAGAGTTGGGACCTTTATTTGATATTCTAAAAGGTCCATCAGATCCAAATTCACCCCGCATGTTAACTCCTAAAGCAAGAAAGGCATTAAAAATTATTGAAACATATATGGAAAATATGCATTTGGATAGAATTGATATAAGTTTGCCTTTATTATTTATTGTACTACCAACAAAAAATATTCCTACAGGAGTATTTTGGCAAGAAGGTCCATTATTGTGGATACATTTATCTTATTCTCCTAACACTATTCTTACTAGGTATCCTGAGGCTGTAGGACAATTAATACTCAAAGGAATAAAAGCAGTGAAGGGAGTGTTTGGAATTTCTCCCAATAAAATTATTACTCCATATACTATGGATCAAATTGATGAGTTAGCTAATGAGTTAAATACTTGGGCAATAATCATGTGTAAATCTAATGTTACATTTGATAATCATTTACCATCTAATCCTTTGTTGTCTTTTTGGTCTAAGCATCCTGTAGTTTTTCCTAAAATGACAAGAAAAACACCTATCATGAATGCTCCAAATATATTCACTGATGGGTCTAATAATGGTACAGCAGCAGTAGTTACCCCAGATCGAACTTTTACATTTTTAGTACCAAAACAATCAGCTCAAAAGGTAGAGCTTAATGCAGTTTTACAAGCTTTTTTGATGTTTAAAGATTCTGTATTTAATTTATTTTCTGATAGTCAGTATGTAGTTAATGCTATAGTATCTCTTGAAGATGCTGGTAGGATTTCCCCTTCTTCTACTGTTTTCTCTTTGTTTTCCACTATACAAAGTCTAATCTGGGACAGAAAAGATCCATTCTTCATAGGACATATTAGGGCACATACAGGATTGCCTGGAGCCCTTAGTTTAGGCAATGATTTTGCAGATAAAACTACACATGACATACATATTTTCTCTACATTTGAAGAAGCTATAAATTTTCATAAAAGGTTTCATGTTAATGCTAATACTTTACAAAAGTGTTTTAAAATAACTAAGGAACAAGCCAGACATATAATAAAACAATGTCAAAATTGTGTGACATTTTTACCACAAGTTAATCTTGGAGTCAATCCTAGAGGACTGATACCTAACCATATTTGGCAGATGGATGTCACACACTTGCCAGAATTTGGAAAATTAAAATATTTACACGTTACAGTCGATACTTCTTCCGGATTTTTGATGGGCTCCCTTCATGCCGGAGAAAAAACTAAAGATGTTATAGCTCATTGCTTACAAAATTTTGCCACTGTGGGCGTTCCTAAACAGTTAAAAACCGATAATGGTCCTGGCTATACCTCTACCTCTTTTAAACAATTTTGCTCATCATTTGGTATTACTCATATAACAGGAATCCCATACAATCCACAGGGACAAGGCATAGTTGAAAGAGCTCATCAAACTATTAAAACATACTTATTAAAGCAAAAAGAGGGAATTGGAAAGGGGTATATATCCCCCAAAGATAAACTTAAAATAACGCTTTTTACTCTAAACTTTTTAAATTTGGATTCATCAGGACTTAGTGCTGCGGAAAGGCACATGTATCCAAAAAATGTACATAAGCCTAAAGTACTTTGGAAAGATATTCTAACAGGACAATGGAAAGGTCCTGACCCAGTGATTGTCTGGAGTCGGGGCTCTGTTTGTGTTTTTCCACAGGGAGAACAGCAGCCGATTTGGATTCCAGAGAGATTAACTAAAACAATTTCTACAGATCGAAAAGAAGATGATTTGACTCAAATCCATAACAGCTGATATCCAGAACTCCAGCTTGGCCATTCTTACATCTGCGACAGTGATTAACCAGGATGCTTTTTTCAATAGCTATTTTATTATTGCATTTTTCTACATCATAAGGTTCTATTTTTATTTTTTGAGCTCATACAAACCTAGGTTAATGTTTTTCTGATCAGTTTTATTTTTTTGACTGTGGAGTTTTTAAACATTGCAATGGAGATTTCACCTAGGTAAAGCTACAAGGCCTTTACTATTTTCTTATGTGTTGTACGTTTGTGTACACTCTTGTGTTTTGTGTTGTATGTCTGTGTGTGCGTATGTCCATATTTCTTATATGAGGAGCGCTCATGAAAAAATGGATCCGAATTATTATTTTTTTTTATTCACGTGATTTAAATGGTTTAATTTAAATTAGGTAAACAGCTGTTAAGGATTGTTTTTAAAGTAGGTTAACAGATCTGTTTGTTTACTTTCACCTTTCCTTTTCATTATATTTAATAATTCTTTTCAGGATAATGTCTTTTTAGCATCATTGCCAGAATTCCTATCTTCATCCCAGTGCCGGTGAAGACAAAGATAAAACCAGACTACAGCTTCTGTGATAGCTATCACAGTAAACTGTATAAACTGATGCATCAATGAATTTAACTCAACAAGTAATGCTCAATCAAGGAGTCAACTTACTTTGGGAGGAAATGGATTTTGGGAGGAAATGGACATATTGATAGATTCCTCCGCTTTGAACTGCTTGCAGAACTTGCCTGGACTATGTAACTCTCGTTTGGTGCAGCGAATTGTGGTAATGCTGGTATATCTTTGCTGATGGTGTCACCAGTGATGCAATTTTTATTTCCTTGCCAGCGCACCCCATGTTAATTGTGGTAGTGCTGGCATATCTTTGCTGATGGTGTCACCAGTGATGCAATTTTTCCCAAGGAGCCGTCAATTGGCTTGGTCTCGTGGCATTTCTGTATCCTCCTCCCTTCTGCTAGTGATGGTCTAAAATTTGGGGGCCAATGGCTGTATGCTGGACCGGTAGTCAGTGACGGGTATGATCCAATTGCAGTGGTATCAACCTAAGACAGGAGGCTGACGCCTAAAGGTCAGTTTTCCGATGACGGGTAAGAACCATATGTTGAATTGGACAACCTACCAGGCACGGTCCTTAAGCCACATTGCTTGTTGTTTAATTAATCGGAAGGGGGGAGATGCTGGGAGCCATTAGCCAAGTAGGTATGACAATTTCCTTGCCAGCATACCCCATATTGCAGTGACATTGAATGTAGGTGACCTTGCTCAAGGACCAAGGCGGATTAGGGTGTTCCCGGTTTAAGATAATCGTGTTTAGGGCGTTCCCAGTTTAGGTTCCAGGTTTAAGGTTTAAGATTATTCCTGCTGGGAATAGGGCGTATCCTGCTGCCTGAGTTCCCCTTGAGTTCTCACGGGATTCAGAGTATTTTTTGGGAGACAGATGCCCAGTGGAGGTGGATTTGGGCAGAGAACGCGGATTTGGGCAGAGAACGTGGATATCCCCAGAACGTGATTGTAGACGGTGTGAGTTCGGGAATAAAGAGTTGCTGTTTGAATCTACAAGCTGTGTGGTGGCTCGTGATTGTGTGCCCAGCCAGACTGCGGCATTTGTGCCCAGCCAGACTGTGGCACCACAGCATCTTTGGTTTGTAGTGCCTAGAATCTCTGGCCATGTGGGTACCTACCTTTCCCTCTAAGCACAAGGAAAACTCTAAAAAAGCCACACAGATGAAAAATCTGAGGAACCCAAGGGAGCATGTGAATAAGTACATAATATAACACAGCAACTCTGAACTACTATGGAAATATATTCAGAGTGAGTGAGACCACTAGAAGAAAGTAAGGGCTCTACCATAGGAATAGGGAGTTACCTCACTGCTTTCTTCTCTTTGCCCTGCCCTGTTGTCCCACAAACCTCCTTGGAGGGCCAGATCAGTATCCTAGGCACTCAGTGTAGAGTAAGTGCTTTGTTCGCCTTTCTTCCTTGCCTACAGGGGTTAGTGAACTGCTATCTTCAGGAGACGCAGAGGCAGGCAGGCTACCCCTGCTTCTGAAGATGAGGGCCCTGCAGAGTTCCTGTTAGTTCTGCCACTATGCCCAACAGCCTTTCTAACCCAGGGCCACAGGCCAGCTATACTTTTTGTTTATTTAGATTTTTTTTTTTTAATGTGGTGCTGGGGATCAAACCCAGTGCCTCATGCATGCTAGGCAAGTCCTCTAACACTGATTCACAACCCCAGACCAGCCTATATACTTAACCAGGACTGGAGGCAAGAGTTTCAAGTCCTTTTTTAGGAATCATTCAGTGTCATGACTACCTGGGGCTTCAAGCCTACAGCTGGAAATAAATATCCTCTATGATACAATATAAGAGTCTGTGTTAGCTTTCTGTCTTTGTTACCAAAATACGTGAGAAGAACAACTTAGAGGAGGAAAAGTTTATTTTGGCTCACTGTTCCAGAAGTTTAGTCCATGGTTGGTCAAGTCCACTGCTCTGGGCAGAAGGGTGTGGCAGAGGAGCTGGCTCCATTCATGGCAGACAGGAAGCAAAGAAAGGGAAAGGGAAAGTTGCCACAAGGAAGATGAGCCCTTCCAGAGCACGTCACCAGTGACCCACCTCCTCTAGCCATGTCCCACCTGCCTACAGTTACCACCCAGTCCATTTAAACTAGGATGGACTGATTAGGTTACATTTCTCAAAATCCAATCATTTTGCCTCCAAAACCTTCTGCATCAACACAGGAGCTTTTGGGGGACACTTCCTATCCAAAACATAACAGAGTCCCATCTCTTGCCTGCCCAGTGGATCAGATCTCTTGCAGCCTTGTATCATCCCAATGATTTTACCAGTTTGTTTACAGAAACCCTCAGATGAGAATTAAGATAATGGCTATGAAAACAGTTGATAAACTCCACAGCCCCAGGAAAATATTCAAGAGGACATCACCAATGCTTTCCTAACCCATCCCAGGCTTTAGTTCCTAGGTCTCTATTCTTGTTTTATTCCCATTCTCCCTGGGTGATTTCATCTGCTCCCCTGGTTTTAATTACATTTATATACTCATAATACCCAAGTCTGCATGTCTAGTTTAGATCTTACCCCAGGACTTTAGATTTTTATTTCTGACAGATTCCTGGGCATCTCTATTTCAGCATTCCCACAGATACCTCAGGGCAGACTCTCCTCTTTTGTGCTAAGTCTTGCTTGGCCTTTGGAATTTTGTATCTCATCAGGGTTACCATCAGTCACACAGTCACCTGGGTTAGACACCAGAGAGCCTTCCCTTGCCTCTTCCTTTGCCTTCATCTAGTTGCATCCAAGGTCTGAGATCTGTTGTTTCTTCCTCAAATTCACTAATTCAGGTGCTCTTTTGTTCTCCCCAACCCCACCCTCATATTATTCTGCTTTCACCTAGATTATTTTCTTTGGTCTCTGTCTCCAGATGTATCATATCAATGTACCATTCATATTTCTGCTAGCATGATATTTGTAAAATTAAACCTGCCTATATATTCTTCAATGACTCCACAGGAAATTATCCAGACTCTTTAACCCCTTATGTGTAAGGCTCTTGCTGTCTGCCTTTTCTGCTTCTCTGGGCTCCTCCTGCTCTCTCACTCTTGTTTCTCTCCATATTTTTGCAAGTACTGGCCTTTCTGTCTGAAATGTAATCTCTTTCTGCCATCAACCCCTTGCTCCTACAAAGATAAATCCTATTTATCATTTAAAATTCCACTCAGATATCACTTCTTTCATGAATCTTTTACTGATATTCCCATCTCCTGGCCCCTTAGGTGCTTGTATATCTCAGGTGTGCCTCTATCAATATGTAGATCACATTTACTTTTGCTATTATTGCTATAATAATAAATAACAACATTTATTATTATACATAACAATGTTTATTATTTATTTATTATTGTTATTTGTTATTTCTCTTATAATTACATCATAATAGCATTATATCCTGATTCTTCATCCGGGGCATAAATGAAGCCTGTAATAATTGAATGACTGTCAGAAAAATAGTCTTAAAAATTTCTTCAGTGGTAAAACTGAAAAATTATTTTTGCTAAATCTCAGCTAGAATTCTCTTGCCTCAAACCCCTGAGCATTTTAGCTAGTGAACTGAATCTGTTTCTCTGAATCTATTTTAAATTTATGTCAGCAAAGTCATAGTGACATTGTAAAAAGACATTACTTAAGTATTTCAGTGTCCAACTTGGTAGTGATGGGACTTGGCGTCTTCCCTTGTTTACCTACTACTGGGTCTCCAAAGAGCTCCCTCTGGAAGAGATATGCACATCTCTCCAAGTGTTGTCCCTACACCAAGTACAGAGTAGAGCTCCTCCTCTGTGGCCACCTGGGGGCAGTGCAGACTTGTGGATGGGTTCTGCAGCAGGACTTGGGGAACCCCGTTCCTGAGCAATCCCAGTTGTGTGGGCCACTTCTGTCCAGCTTCTTTTCTTCTCTCTTCAGGGAGCATCCTTGGTTGAGTGCTCCTTTAACTCAGGCTTCCACTGAATTGATGAGGGAGGGACTGGAATTGAGTGCCCCAGGCCAAGGCTCACTCAGAATAGCATGCACATCCATATGCAAGTATTCTGTAACACTTCCAGCCTCCAACTCCTGAGAGGCAGGGTTAAACAAAACAAGCTGGAGGCTTCTTTGAACCAGGAAATGTGAACGCTTTAAAGGAAAGAGTGGAGACTGATGTTAAACACTGCTAACAGGTATAACTTTGATCCTTGCTAGGTTGTGGAAATACCACAATTTTTTAGTTTTCTACATTAAATACCCTTGGTTCTTATCTAACAATTGGGTGCAAAAAAATTCAATCTGGGGCCCTTTTCAGGAGCTTGGAAGAAGACATCTCTTAGTTAGTGCCTGCCATTCTTGGTGCTCTTTCCCCATGATGGTGGTTTACTCTAGGACCATTTCTCTTGGCCTACCTGAAGCATAAAGATCTCTGCTCATGCTCCCAAATCGCAGTGCTTTTTTCCTCCTCCTGAGCAAACATTCCATTCAAACCCCTACAGCCCCAGGGGTCTGTGAAAGAGCTAGAGCAAGACCCAGTCCTGCAAGGAGGCCACAGTGCTCCTCAGCACCATCCCCTCAAAGTCAGGCTCAGGAAATATTCTCTCCATCCCTCCTCTAATTCTGACAGTCCTTCTTTCTTTAGTCAAAACAACTTTATCACTTCTGAGACCATGGACTGATTTAAAAATCAAAACTCCATTGATTTCTTTTTTTCTTTCTCTGAGATACAAGAAGGCCTGATCTCCAAAACAGAAAGCACTGGTTATTCTTTGGGGATGAGGAATGTGGAAAAGAGGAATGATCCATTCTTTAATGAAGAGTAGAAATGTCTAACACCACAGAAATAAGAGAGTCAGTTCCTCAGGCAAGTTATCCAATTAAACATTAAAACAGTGCTTATCTAAGGCCTTGTTCAGAGGTATGGGACCTCTACAAGAAGAGGAAGCAGGCTGGACAGTGGGTAGGAATCCACACTGACACTGCTCCAGCCTCACATTGGAGGCTGCTTCAGGTTAGAATTAAACAGCAAACTTAGTTTCCCCATCTTCTCTATAGGGTCCCTGGTGAGGGCCATGATAGTAATCCCAGATTTCAATTCCTGGGGGCTGACCTAATTTAGGTCTTCCCATTACCTGACCTAAGATTTGAAAAATCTAGGTGAAAGTTATTCCAGAATTCCATATAACCCTTGAATAATGAGCTGATTAATGGAAAAGCAGAAGAGAGCTCCTTGGATCACTGATTTCCTTTGCATAAATTATTTTTAATATTTCATTAAAATATAATTAATTTGATATATTGAGATTTTTGGCACCCCCTTGAATTTTGTACCTGAGCTGTATGTCTCATTCATTTCATCCTAGACTGTCCATGGGTGCCTAGGTTGCCAGCGGTACCTAGCTCTTAATGCTGGGCTACCAAAGTATTTAAACACTTGTTGAATATAATGAAGACTAGAAACATCAGGCAAAATGTGGTGATTCTTTTATTTTAATTTTCTATTTCTGCTTCTCAGGAGATTTTGATTACTGGTTCCAATTCCTCTCTTGATCATTTTTTTTCCTCTTTCTTTTCTCTTTGGAATGCTGGGGATTGAACAAAGGCCCTTGCTTGACATGCTAAGCAAGTGCTTTACCACGGAGCTATATCCCTGTTAGTGAAGCTCAGTTCTTGTCCCCTATGCCAATCCAATATTGAGGACATGGATTTGAGAAAATAGAAAAAGAAATTTCATCACTTTGCTAGCAAAGGAAAAGCATAGGAGACTCCTGTCCCAGAGGCTGTAATTCTGCCGAACTGGGAGAACCAAGGGCTTTTATTCAAAAGCTATATTCTATGTATCCCCTGTTGGGGGATTGTGATTTACTTGTTAATTTAGGAGAGGGAGAAGAGGAAAAAACATGTCTATTTTAAAATAAGCCTCATTGGCAGAGCAGTAAGAGCTATATTCAAGCATAAATTGCACCACTGCTTTATTCCTATTCTTTTTAAAAAAATTTCACTTTGAGACAGGGTCTTGCTAAATTGTCCAAGCAGGACTCAAACTTGTCATCCTCCTGTCTTAGCCTCCCCCAAGTAGCTGGGAGTACAAGTGTGTACCCCCACACCCAGTTCTCCTGATCGTTTCTATTCTTTCTGGCCATATGCATACCATTCCAATTTTACCTAGTTTTTCTGGCTAGCTCTCCCACCCTAGTCCTCCATTCATTATTCTCCTCATTCAGCACATGTCTCTTGAGCACTTGTTATTCTTCAGGCTCTATATTAGACATTGAAGAGTTCTAGGACGAAAATAGGGTAACAGGATAGGGAGTTAAGTGGGTATAACTTGAGATAGGTTGGTCAGACATGTCCTCTCTAAGGAGGAGACACTTGAAATCTGAAGGACAAGAAGGAATCAGTAATATTAGGATTTGCTGGAAAAGTCTCCAAGCAGAGAGAACAGGAAGTACATAGTCCCTGAGACAACAACAAGTAGCTAAAAACTATAAAGCTTTATACAATTAAGTAAAATAATTGCTTTAAGGTTTTCCTCAGCCTGTCATTATTCCTTTACGCCTTTCACTCAAGAGTAGATTGAGAGCTGAGGTTATGGCTCAGTGGTAGAGCACTCGCCTAGCATGTACAAGGCCTGAGTTTGATCCTTAGCACCATATAAAAATAAATAAATTAAAGATATTGTGTCCAACTACAACTAATATATCTATATCTCTATCTATCTATATATCTATATCTATCTATCTATCTATCTATATCTATCTATCTATATATCTATATCTATCTATCTATCTATCTATCTATCTATCTATCTATCTATCTATATATATATATATAATAGATTGATCCTTTCTGAGAAGTGATTGACTTCACTTTCTTACCACTCAAAATACAGAACTTTCTTCCAATGAATTTCATTGAAGATCATCTGATATTTATCTGACCCCAATCATCTATGAAATTAGAAGATTTGTGTGGTATCTTATATCAGAAAATACTTCTGTCCTCTATTTCACAGGAAGATTCAGATGGAAATTCAGGGGTAGTACAGAGGGTAAAAAGTCAATTCTCTGGATCACACCTACAGGTGCCTAAACATGGAGTTTACCTCTGCAAATTCCAGGGATATCTCCCCATCCCTATAGTCACTCTGGTTACCTTTTCTCCATACTTCACATTGCCCTCCAATAGGCTCTCATGCCCAGCTGTGAGGGAATCCAAAAGAGCTGGCCTCCTCTCTTAAATGACAGAATAGCTACTTAAAGAGGCTAGAGGGCTTCCTGCCACTGGAGACATAAAAAGCTCTCAGTAAGCCAAGGACCAGAATCAAAACCATATGGTTTGCTTTGCAATAAAGATCACAGGGCATGGAAAGTATGAAAAAGAAGGGCCAGCCAAGGGGCAAGCTCTTGGGAGTGAAGGAGATGTGCCTATCCTAAACCTGGCAGCCCAGTACTCACAAAAGGAACAGACCTTCTACTCTAGAGACTTCCTGTTCGTTGACTCCTCTTAGATTCCTGGGCCAGCTGGACTCTTCTCAGGCCCACTCCAGTGGAAGTTTCAAACAAAACTGGTTGAAAGAACAACACTACTTACTCACTGAAATATGAGGATCCCCTAAAAACTTTCTGACCAGATGCCGTCCAAGTGATAACTGCCCTTATTTACTCATTTTTCTAACCAACAGACATACCCTGTATCTTAGAAATATAAAGCAAGCAGCCCCTTATCTGCTTGTTTGCTGTGTATCTAAATAGATAGTTTTTCTAAGAGGGGATCCAAGGTGCTCCTGAGGTAGAACCCACATGCATTAAAAAGAAACTCACACTAAAGACTCCTTAGACTACGTGAACCCAGTTTGGGGAGTCTGGATTTGGATCTGCTTGGGGACTTTAAATGCCAGAATTTATGTTGGTTCCAATATGCCAGCAGGGATGGACTGCAGGAAGTTGGGGAAGGAGTGCTACTGGGACAGGGGTAGCAAGCAGTGTCTTCTATTTTGCAGAGCAAGGCCAAGGCACCTGAGGAATGGTTGAGTCCTACTTCTCACCTGCTGCCTCCCTGCTCCCCCACCTCAACCCAACCTGCTTCAGTGGCTTCATGCAAAAGGCATATGGACATGTGGGGAAAGATCCTCATGCTCATGTGTAAGAGTTTGGGGGAGATGTTTTTGCTTTAGGACCCAGGTCAACTCATAAGTGGAAGGAACATTCCAGCAGTCCTTTAATCTGCTCACCGAGGGCAGGTCTGCAATACGCTGGGTCAAGGAAGAAAAGAAAAAACAAAAAGCACAAAAAAGGGCAGGAATATAGTTCAGTGCTAGAGCACTTGCCTGGTATGTGTGAGGCCATAGGTTCAATCCTCAGCACTGAAAAAGCAAAATAAAACACATAAATAGGGTTTCCCTCACTTTCTTTTTTTTAAAAACTTTTTTATTAGTTGCCCAAAACATTACAATGATCTTGACATATCATACATTTGATTCAAATGGGGTACGTAATCTTATTTTTCCACGTGTACAGACTGCAGGATCACATTGGTTATATAGCTACGTTTATACATAGGGCCATACTAGTGTCTATTGTATTCTGCTACCCTTCCTATCCCCCCCTCCCCTCTCCCTCACTTTCTTATATAGGTGTTATCTTGGATGAGAAGGAAAACGAAAAGTCTAATAAAGAGGAAGTTTTCCCTTAGGGTGTTCTTGAAAGTGAGCATTTACAAGGTTGTGGGTAATCAGTGATTTGTGCGTGGAACTTCGTCTTGAGCTTCTCAAAGTTGCAAGAACGGGTTATTGTAAGAGCCAAGATCAACATGACAACTTGTCTTCCTCCTACATCCTCTGACTTACTATGATCGTAATAGGGAGTAGACTTCTGAAGCTATTGGGCCCTTCAATTCTATCCAACAAAGACTTGGCCTGATTCTAGAAACTTTAACCATGCACTCGCTTTCAGGTGGCTTACAAAAGTTGGAGCTAAGGGGCTGGGGGTTTTGCTCAGTGGTAGAACACTTGCCTGGCATGCACAAAGCCCTAGTTTCAATTTCCAGTACTGACAAAAGAAAGAATCTGGAGCTAACCTTTGTTCAACTCTTGATGGTATTTCTCTTTACCCTTCAGGGACTATACACTGAACCCAAGGGGCTGGTTCTCTGGGTAAGTTCAATGGGGGCATTGCAAATTATACTCCATTCTTGTCAACCACAAAAATAGGATTAAATTAGAATTTATGTAAGCTTTTATTTATCTAAAATCACAGCTTTTGACACAATTTGCGTATGATTTATCTCCACAAAAACTCATATTAATGCCTAGTCCCCAGTGTAATGGGGTAAGAGGTGATAGGGCTTTTAAAAGGAAATTTGGGTCATGAGGGATTACTGTAGTTCTCCTGAGAGCGGGTAAATCATCGTAAAAGCAAATTGATATAAAATGAGCCTCCTAAGTCTAAGGACTTAGACTCAAAAGCCAAAATAAACCCATTTAACCAAAACAGACTAAGACCACATCCCAGAGTGTACTAGGTTAGCAGGATTGTTTAAAGTACTAGGTTAGCATGATTGTTTAAAGTTTTTGACCAGGTTAACAATAAATATACTTTTACAGGTCTTAAATATTTTATAGACCCCTTTCCCCCCTTTTTAAAAATATTTTTTTAGTTGTAGGTGGACACAATACCTTTATTTGTTTATTTTTATGTGGTGTGGGGGATTAAACCCAGAGCCTCATGCATGCTAGGCGAGCGGTCTACCACTGAGCCATAACCTCATCCCTCCTCCCCCCGCCTATTTAATTTTTTTTTTAATATTTATGTTTTAGTTGTAGTTGGACACAATATCTTTATTTTATTTATTGGGTTTTTATGTGGTACTGAGGATAGAACCCAGGACCTCGCACATGCTAGATAAGTGCTCTACCACTGAGCCACACCCAAGCTCCCCCCCCCCACCTTTTTTAACAGAGGTTTTCAAGATAGCTTCTAATTCCTGAGTCTAAGTGATCTTCCTGCTTCAACCTTTGAAGTAATACAAGCTTCTCCCACCATGTCCAGCAGACCCCGTTTTTAAAAAAGATTTACCATAGTACTATGCTTTCAAAAAGTAGAGTATAATTATTGCCATTAGCTCTAAGAGAAAACAAGCAGAAATTAAAGTATAAAAATAAAGCGTGCCCAAATTTACCTTCCTCTGTTGTGACCAGAATCAAGATTTAGAACACTGACAATCTTACTTGTAGTTCACTGGCCTTCCCACCACTCCATCTTAAAAACAATTATCCTCCAGAAAGTTATAGAAAGACAAAGGATTTGAAAATTGTTGAACTTCTTCCCTAGCTTCACATTATAAATGTGAAATCCTCCCCTTTTGATGTAGAAACCTCCTTTGCCACAAAATGCTCCTCTAGATTCAGATGCAGTTCATGTGCATTGAGTTGCACCAGATACCACTAACTCAATTCACATGGCCGTATCTCCATTGAGGATATTATTTATACACAAAGTAACTGAGGCTCAGAGAAGGCAGATAAACCAGCTTAAATCACAGAGCAGGTAAGTGGCAACTGGATCTGAAAACAGGTCTTCTGAGTCTCTCTGATCCTCTTTCTGCTATATCCTAATGTGTCCAGAAAACTTAACCATAACAGGAACCAAACATATATCTTCACGAACTCTACCTACATGAAGTAGATTCTAGGGCTGAGATGGCACACAAGATAGCAGAGAACTTCCGGTGTCTCCACAAGTGGCAAATACCTTCCTACTGGGTGTGCACAATGAAGCAAGTGAGCATGCATACATGTCTCACCTCCCCATGGCAGGGGTTTGGACAGGGAAATAGCATCTTAAAACCTATTTCAAACAGGGTATTGTGGCATGTGCCTGTATCCCAGCAACTCAGGAGACTGGGAAAGAGGATCATAAGTTCAACGCTAGCCACACAGCAATGTACTGAGGCCCTAAGCAACTTAGTGAGATACTGTATAAAAATAAAAAGGGCTGCTGATGTGACTCAGTGGTTTAGCACTCTGGGTTCAATCCCCAGTACCAAACCAAACCAAACAACTTATTTAAACCAACTGGCAGCAACTGGAAGCACAGCAGCATTCCCAGATAGTGTGAGTCCATGAGCCTCCACAGACTTGGAAGAGGAAATCAGTAACTGAAACATTCAGGAACCAGGGGGATCCCAGGAGGTGTGTAATAAATTCCATCCAGATGTTGGAATTGGTTTTCCTCCTCCTCCTTTTCTTCTTCTCTTTCCAATCATACTTAGAGTAAACCAGTTATCTTCCTACTTTCAGAAAATGGGAAGAACACTGCTTCTTTCCTTCCTGGGCAGATCTACACCAAAGGATCGAGAGCCTAACAACATCTGGATAATACAGGGTGGCATCTGAATTATCAGAGAGTACTTTGTACACACAGCAGAATTAGTAGATAGATAAATGGCACTGCATTCATTTTCACAAAATCCAACCGGAAGTCTGCAAGTCCTCTTCAATTTACTGCTTACAATTTTGAAAACTTTCTAGGAAAATCAGACTGTATAAGTTAGTCCCACAAAGAGCTGAATATCTTGTGGTAACTGAGCAGCCTGAATGTCAAATTCAAAGACATAAGGAAATGTGTAGCCAAATCAAGACAATTGCTTAAAATAGGCTGTTCTAGTGTCCAGTGCAGAAACCCTCATGTTTTTATAAGTAGCTTTGGCTTGGGCAGCTTTATGGTGCAATGTGGCTAACAACTAGGTCATTAAATAACTCATAAACCCCTCCTCCAGCACCCAGCTCTCCTGGGGTTAACTCTTGCTGTGGGGCTAGGATGAGGAAAAACAGATCATCCAAAGCACAGCCTCACAAACCCTTCACTCCACATCTGAGCTCCTGCTCCCGGCAAGAAAAACCTGAGGAAGACCGCCCTGGCAGCAGAGAGTGGTTCTTCTTGCCAGGGGCTGCTTCTGATTGCAAGCTGTGGGCATCAAGCTAGAAAGCAGTGCTGAGAGTCAGAAGCAGGAACAAATGATACTAGGAAATGGGAAGCCAAGGGAAGAAAGGATCTTACTTTCCTTTCTTACCATTCATAACCCCCTTTATAAATGTTTATTTTGGTACTTTTAAATTTTGACTCAAATCTGCAGTGGAAAGTATGTTTCAAGGGGAAAAAAAGTGAAAAAAACAAAAAACAAAAAAAACTAACACACTTGTGTGTACAGTATTTTGACTCAGCCCATAGAACAATCGGAGGAATCTCCACAGACCAAGAGATTCCCTGATTCCGTTCAAAGAACCATCAGTCTAAACACTACATCATGATTTCAGAGCCTTTCTGTAGACCTGGAAAGCAGATACTGACAGTTCCTGAAAAAGGGCCCTGAATAACAAGAGTAGAGCCCCACCCAGTGGGGGAAAAAGAAATTTCTTTAGCATTCTCAGGTGTTGCTGTACAATACAATATCTATGCTATAGTCATACGCCCATGGCTCAATTTTTTTCTTTCTCTCCTTCTCCTTCTCTAATTCCTCCTTTGTTCCCCCTCCTCCTCTTTTTATCATTTTATTTTTGTTTGCTTGTTTCTTCTATAAGAAAGCTTCCCTTCTCCCTGAGCCCTGAGAAGGAGATGGCTCTTTGGCTCAAGCTGCTCTGTAAACATGAAGGAAAAGGATGTGAGTCACATGGAAGGTACAGAGTTTGTCTGTGTACCTTCCCTTCAGCCACAGGGATCCCATTAAGGATAAAGCACTAACAATGATGGCTTTACTTTGGGCACAACCCTCAGCAGGACAGCCCCATGCAAAGGTAATTACCAGGAATGGGGGCCCATTATAGCTGTTTGACTTGATTACTCCAACATCCTGTCAGACAGATGAAGGAAGGAGACCTGACCCTTACCTCAAAGAGGAAAGCTGCAGGTTGAAGTATTTTGTTTCAGCCTCTGTTAGGTTGAAGCTTTGAAAAACGGGATTTTATGTGTCCAGGAAACAAATACTTGGTTCTATTGCTCCAGTGCTCTTGCAAATTCAAAGACATAAGGAAATGTGTAGCCAAAATGAGACAATTACTTAAAATAGGCTGTTCTAGCGTCCAGTGCAGAAACCCTCATGTTTTTGTAAGTAGCTTTGGCTTGGAATGCAATCTCAAAAGGGGCCAAGAAGTTGGAAAGCACATCAGACTTGCCCCATCAAGGAAAAGGATGAGTGTTTCCCTCTTCCAAGTGCTTCTGCAGATGGGTGCCCGTTCAGGCATTGTGTCAACTTGGCAGCTGCTGCAGTGGGCTTGAGGAAGGCAGGGAGCCAGGGCTCAGATTTAGGCAAAGGAGGGAAGGAAGCAGAGCCAGGGCACTGGTGACAACGGGGAGAGAAAGCCTTAGACAAGAAAAATAGAACACAGAAGGAAAAAGATCAGATGTCTGAGAGTGGGGCTGTGGGGAGGGTGACACCTCTGATTGATGAAAGAAAGGACATAATTCAGAGGAGAATGTACATAAAGAAGTGGATTGGGCGGTGAGCGAAAACTGACTTGAGTTGGGCTGGGAAGACTTACTCAGATTTTGGCAGGAAATCGGGAAGGATTGTAAAGCTAGAGTCTGTGTCCAATTTAAAAGCTGTCTAGCTGACTCTTGGGGTAAAGCAGTCCCTAAAGCCTCTAGAGTCTGCATTTTGCTCAGAGGGCAAAGGAAAAGAAAGAGGAATATGGGCTTTCATGGGGGGAGGGCTGCATAATCCCTTGCATGACCTCCACACAGGTGGGATCCAGCCATAAATCGCCTGCTGGACTGATCCCCAAACCTGTGCTTACAGATTTTCTTTTTGAATTCAGGTTTGTTGTTGTTGTTGTTTGTTTGTTTTTGTTTGTTTTAAGAAGAATTGGCTTGGAGCAAAAGTAGTTGATGTGAAACATTCTCAACCACCATGTGAGCTTGTTGAACAGATAGGAGGATGAGGAGTGTGAGCGGGCTCTCTGGTTCAGAAAGTCAGAAAGAGTGGTTGCAGACAGCCCTGTGCCCATCTCTAACTGCCTGTGAGGCTTTCATCTACTCACTGACCTGCCCTGGGCTTCTGTCTTCCTTGGCATCAACTGGGACAGCAAAGACTGGCCTCCCCTCCTGGCAGGCATTCTTGTGGATAAGAGCACAGCCTGAAGATCTGCCCTACCTGGGGAGAGGGAACTGGTTCAGACCCTGTGTGTTGGGACAAGCTGACTTTTTTACTTGATGGCTTAGTTTCTTTTTAGTCATCTTTCCCCTTTTGCCTAATTCCTAAGTATTCTGGACACACTTGTCTTTTAAGTCAAGTTTTTAGTGAAAGAAAGCACATGTACAGAGAAATGTTTGGCTGGATGGATTTTCACCCTGTGAACACAATCAGAACACCAGAATGCAGGTCTAGAGACAGGACATGACCAGCGCCCAGAGCCCCCCATTCCCTCTCCAAGTCTCTTCTCCTCCCAAGGAGAACCACTAACCTGATTTCTAACACCTGAAGTTAAGTTTTGCTTGTTTGGGGCATTCTTTCTGTATGTGTCTTTTGCTCATTTCAACATATCAGCTCTTTTATTTTATGCTTCATATGTAGGAAAGTTTCATTCACTTCTCACATTCCCTTCAATATTGACAGGTAAGCTCTTTGGGTGAGATTCAGAGGCCTCTTATATGGGACCTTGGCTTGCTCATCAAGTGCCTAGGAGGATCAAGTGATTGATACACATATAAGTTGTCCCTGCTTATCATGATTCCTGAGTTCTGCAATATTGGTTTTTAATTGTTATGTTTTGTGGTACTGAGCATTGAACCCAGGGGGCTCTACCGTTGAGCTACATTCCCAGCCCTTTCTACTTTGTATATTGAAACAGTGTCTGGCTAAGTTGCTGAGTCTGGCCTCATATTTGTGACCCTCCTGCCCCCTTCTCCCCAGTAGCTGTGATTGACAGGCATGTGCCACTGCACCCAACCTGACTTCTGCAATATTGTTAATTCCAAGTGATTCTTGGTCCCTCAGTGATTATGTCTGGAGCGAAGGAACATTTTGTTATTTCCCGGGATATTTTAACATTTTCTAAATTATATTTTTATATGGCAGATTTTCACTAAATTATCTTTGCAAATCATTTCTATTATAAAATTAATTTAAATCTTAACAGTTTATTATCAATTTTTGGTGCTGGGAATTGAACCCAGAACCTCTGATATACTAAGCCCCAGGTCTCAAATCTTTGCATTTTAAATCTATGCAGGTTTTTCCCTTATAATTTTTTCATGATGCAGGTTACCACCAGATCTTCCAAGAAATTCTGGAATATCTCTGCAGATAAATTGGACTAATGGAGTATGTTCCTCATTACGTTTTTTTTTTTTTGTTGTTGTTGTTGTTTTGGTTTTTTTTAGTTATAGATAGACACAGTACCTTTATTTATTTTTATGTGGTGCTGAGGATCGAACCCAGTGCCTCACATGTGCTAGGCAAGCGCTCTGCCCCTGAGCCATAACCCCAGCCCCAGTTCCGTTTTTTTATTCACTAAGGACTTGCCTTCTACCATCTACTTCAGAGGACAATTTATTCATCCAGTCAACAGATATTTATTAAGTACTTTTTATCTGGCAGGCTCTATTCTAGACAATGAGGATACAATATTACAGGAAAAACACATTGAAAATGGAGGAAGATGAAAATAAAAAATGAACAACAAAACCGAAACCAAAACCAAAATTGAAACATATCCATACCAAAAAGGTCATAAATAGGATGAGGACAAAGAATTATTGGAGGGCTGGGGTGGTGGCTCAGTGGCAGAGCGCTTGCCTGGCATGTGTGAGGCACCGGGTTCGATCCTCAGCACCACGTATCAATAAATAAAATAAAGGTCCATTGGCAACTAAAAAAAGAAGAAGAAGAAGAAGAAGAAGAATTGGACTGGGCTTACCTTAGACAGGGTGGTCAGGAAAGAGCTCTTTGAGGACATGAAGGTAGAGATAAGACTTCAGAATAGGAGAAACCAAGCAGGCAACAAGCTGGGAAAAGGGTTCTAAACAGAGGAAATAGCAAACCAGGGTCTTGGGGCAGAAAAAGGCTTGTAATGTGTGAGGAACTCAGGAAAGACCAGTGTGGCTCTAGCACAGTGAATAAGGAGGGGCTCAGGGGATGTGCTGGCAAAGAGGTGAGGCCAGGTCATAGAGGCCCCTGGAAGCCTTGACAAAGAGCCGGGGTCTTGAGGACAGGAAGTTCAGAGTTTTAAACAGTGTTGTAACATATCCTCATCCCACCCCCCTTTTCTTTTTATAATAGAGGTGTAATTTACAGGTAGGGCAACCCATAGACCATATGTGAATTGTATGATACATTTTGAGACTTGCACTGCAGTTGAGTTTCCAAAGTGGGAAAGCATTTAAAGTTCCCATCAGCTATATATAAGAATTTTCCACATCCTTTTGCCTGTTAATGGTAGTTTTGTTTTTTTAAATTTTTTTTGTGAGTTTTTAAAGGGGTATTTTAGTGGATGTAAAATGGTCTCTCATTGTGATTTAATTTGTATTTCTTTGATGCATATGATATTTAAGTTTTTTAATGTTTTTTGGCTATTTGTATACCTTCCTTTATGAATAGTCTATCCCAAATTTTAGCCCATTTTAATTTTTTTTGTTTTTTTTTTTTTTTTGAGATGGGTTCTAACTATTTTGCCTAGGCTGGGCTCCATCTCCTGGGTTCAAGCTATCCTCCTACCTTAGCTCAAGTTTATTTCACTGTGACAAGCTTAGCCCATTTAAAAATTGGACTTGTTGGGCTGGGGTTGTAGCTCAGTGGTAGAGCGCTTACTTAGCATGTGTGAGGTACTGTGTTCAATCCTCAGCACCACATAAAAATAAATAAAATATAATAAAAGTATTATGTCAGTCTATAACTAAATTTTTTTTAAAATTGGACTTGTCTTTTATTATCCAGTAGGAGTTGTTTATATAGAGATTCTTTGTCAGATATGTGTGTCATGAATATATTTCCTATGTTAAAGTTTGTTTATTCATTTCCTTTTCATTGCCTTCTAAAGACTAGATTAAAAAACTTAGAATTAATTTCATACTTATGAAAAACTTGAAAAAAATAAGAACAGTACATAAATCATCTGAATTTCCCCTACCTAGCTTTACCTTCTGTAAACATTTAAAAAAAATTTTTAACTTCTTTTTAAAAAATATTTTTTAAGTGTAGATGGACACAATACCTTTATTTATTTTTATGTGGTGCTAAGGATTGAACCCAGTGCCTCACATGTGCTAGGTAAGCACTCTGCCCCTAAGCCATAACTGCAGCCCCAATTCTGTTAACATTCATCCCATTTGCTTTATTATTTTTCCTCTCTTTCTCTGAAAAAACACTTAGACACATACACACACACACACACACACACGAACACACGCAGTTTTTGTTCTCTTTATTAGTGCACTATAATTGTACATAATAGTTGCGTTCATTTTCACATAATCATACATGCATGTAATTTAATTTACTCCATTTCAGTTTCTGGTCCCCTCCCCTTTCCTTTCCCTTCCACCCCCCCGCCACCCCATTCCCTTTCCTCTACTCTCCTGGTCTACCTTCCACTCATTTATTTATTTATTAATGAAATTATTATTTATTCTAATTTGTTATACATGATGGCAGAATGCAATTCATTTCTTATTACACATATAGAACACAATTTTTCAAGTCACTGATTATACACTATTTATTTTTAATTTATTGATACTTTATATATATATACAAAGGTTGAATTCACTGTGGTACATTTATACATGAACATAATGTAACTTTGTCAGATTTAGTCTACATTTTCTCCTCTTTCCAAATTAATTTTAGGACTGTTTTTTCTAGTTCCATGAAAAATGTTTTTGTTTTTCTGATCAATTTTCCCCCCCTGCCTCAGTCTCCTTCTGTGCCATGGGTCTTTCTTCTCTCTTCATGATATCCACCCTGACATTTTCCCCCCTTATTTTGCTCTTGCTTCCATATATTTTCTGAGTCTGGCTTATTTCAATTAGCATGATACTCCTCAGTTTCATTCATTTACTAGCAAATGCCATAATTTTATCTTTATGGCCAAGTAAAACTCCATTATGTAAATATATCACATTTTTTTAATCCATTCATGTGTGGACAGGTACCTGGACTGATTTCATATCTTGGCCATTGTGAGTTGTACTGCTATTGATGTGGCTGTATTACTACAGTATGATGAATTTAATTCTTTTGGTTATAGATACAGAGGAGTGAGATACCTGAGTCATATAGTGGTTCCCCCTTCCTTATTTTTTGGGGAATCCCCTGCTTTCCAGAGTGGTTTTATAATTTGCAATCCCACTAACAATGCATGAATGTACACTTTCCCCCACAAAATTCTCATCAGCATTTATTATTTGTATTCTTGATAACTGCCATTCTGACTGGATGAGATAAAATCTCAGTGTAATTTTGATTTCCATTTCTGTAATTGTTAGAGATGTTGAACTTTTTTTGTATATTGTGGCCTTTTGTGTTTCATCTTTTGAGAAATATTTGTTTAGTTTTTCTGCCCATTTCTTGATTCTGTTATTTGTTTTTGTTTTTGTTTTATGTTAAGCATTTTGAGTTCTTTATATTTTCTGGTTATTAATCCCCTGTCAGATTACTAGCTGGCAAAGATTTTCTCCCATTTTGTAGGCTCTCTCATACTCTTTATCATTTCCTTTGCTGTGCAGAAGTTTTTGAATTTGATACTGTCCCACTTACTGAGTCTTGGTTTTATTTCTTGAGCTTTTGGGGTCTTGTTAAAGAAGTCGGTCCCTAAACCCATATGTTGGAGGGTTGAATCTGTTTTCTTCTAGCAGTTTCTGTTCTAATTCCAAAGTCTTTGATCTACTTTGATTTGACTTTTGTGCAAGGTGAGAGATAGGGATCTAGTTTCAACCTTCTACAGATGGATATCCAGTTTCCCCAGCACCATTTGTTGAAAAGGCTATCTTTTATCCAATTTATGTTTTTGGCACCTTTGTCAATTATCAGTGAGTGTAATTTTGTGGATTTGTCTCTGTGCCTTCTCTTCTGTTCCACTGATCTTCCTGTCTATTTTGATGCCAGTACCATGCTGGTTTTGTTACTATAGTTCTGTAGTATAATTTGAGATCAGGTATTGAGATGCCTCCAGCATCACTCTTCTTGCTTAAGATTGTTTTGTCTTTGCTGGGTCTTTTATTCTTCCGAATTAATTTTAGGACTGTTTTTTCTAGTTCCATGAAGAATGTTTTTGTTTTTCTGATCGATTTGAGAGTAGCTGCAAACATCATGGCCTAAACACACATTGTGTATTTCCTAAGAATTAGAATATCTTATGACCTAATTAGAAGTTGTTGATTAACATCAGAAAATTTAACATTTATATAATGTTTTAATCTACTGTCCATACACTAATTTTGTTAATTGTCCATTAGTGTCCATTATGGCTTTTCTCCCATTCTATCTAGCAGAGGATCCAGTGTGTGATCAGTCATTGCATTTAGTTTTCATCTCTTTGGTATCTTTTAATCTAGAACTGTTCTACAGAATTTCTTTTTCTTTAAAAAATAATTGGACATCCCTCATTTGAGGTTTGTCTGATATTTCCTCAATTAGAGTCATGTTATGCATTGATAATTAGAATATTATATAAATTCTTTATGTTCTCCTCAAGGTTTAATATCTAGAGGCACACAATATACACATGCCTCTTATTGGAGATGATGATTGTGATCAGCTGTTCAAGTTGTCTGATTTTTTTTCCACTTCAGAGTTACAAGTTTTCTCATGGCAAGCAATAAACCATCTAGGTGATACACTCTAAGTTCATGCAATATCTTGCCTCTCATCAAAACTTGCCCTTAGATGTAGCAATCACTGATAATCTTGCTGGAACTAAACTTTGTTATGATGGCTACAAAATGGTTTTACAACATCAGCATTCTTTCCACATTTACCAGTAATTATTAGGCATTCTACTGTATGCAACTATCCTCCCATCTCTTCTGCTGGCTTATAATATAAGTTAGAATTCATGGCTTTCTAATTTTAATGATTTCTAATTTATTACTGTCCTTAATTATTTTGGTGCTAAAATTGTCCCAGATATGGTCATAGTAGGAGCTCCTTCAAGCCTGCTGCATTGCTCTTGAGATGTATACCCATCATAATTCTGAGTAATTCCTTACTTTACAGCATAAGGTGTTCCAATCTCGTTTTGTGCCTCCTGTACTCCAGTTCTGGAATGAACCGTCTTCTCAAGGAGTCTTGGTTCTACACAATTTGTTTTTAAATAAACATATAGTAAAATTGATGTTTTTGTGTACAGTTCATTTTAACGTGTGTAGATTCATATGCCCACCACCAAAACAGGACACAAAACAGTTCCATCAATTCAAAAAAATGTCTTGAGCTATCACTTTGTGGTTGTTCTCCCAAATTCACCCCATTCCTCCTGAAACCCTAGCAAGCACTCATTATATAACCTATTACTATTGTTTTATATCATAGCTTTATCTTTTTAAAAATATTTTTATTAGTTGTTAATGGACCTTTATTTTATTTACTTATTTATATGTGGTGCTGAGAATCGAACCCAGTGCCTCACACATGCTAGGCAAGCACTCTACCACTGAGCCACAACCCCAGCCACCATAGTTTTATCTTTTTGAGAATGTATTGAAATGAAATAGTATAGTATGTGAACTGTGAAACCACTTGGGACTGGAGATTTGTATTCTGGTAAGGTTTTTGACTATGAATTCAAAACCTCTAATAGTTATAGGAGTGTTGAGGTTATCTATTTCATCTTGAGGAAATTTTGAAAATCTGTGATTTTCAAGGAATTGTTCCATTTCATCTAAGTTGTTGAAATTATGTGGATGGAATTGTTTATAGTCTTCCCTTATTACTCTTTAAATATCTGTGGGGTCTTTAGTGATAACTCCACTAATATTGACAATTTGTATCTTTTCTCTCTTTTTTATTTTCAGTTTTTCTAGTGGTTTTTTTAATATATATATTTTGAAAGAACTAGCTTTTAGTTTTCTAAGTTTTTTCTTCTCTACCCTGTTTTCGATTTCATTGATTCCTGTTATAATAGTTATTACTTCCTTCCTTTGGCTGGCCTAGGGTTTAGTTTGTTTCTATTTGTCTAGTTTCTTTTTAAAATTGTTTTTTAGTTATAGATGAACACAATACCTTTATTTATCTTTTTATGTGGTGCTGAAGATCGAACTCAGGGTCTCACGTATGCTAGGCAAGCACTCTACAACTAAGCCACTAGCCCAGCCCTAGTTTCTTTTTAAAAAATTTTATTCTTTTTAGATATACATGAGAGTAGAGTATATTTTTCTAGTTTCTTAAGGTACCAGGATAAATTATTAATTTGAGACTTTTCTAATAGAAGCATTTGATGCTATAAATTTCCTTCTAAGCACTACTTTAACTGCACTCTTCTCTAAGATATCATCTCACTCCAGTCAGAACGGCCGCTATTATGAAGACAAATAACAATAAGTGTTGGCAAGGATGTGAGGGAAAAGGTACACTCATACATTGCTGGTAGGACTGCAAATTGTTTCAGCCAATATGGAAAGCATATGGAGATTCCTTGGAAATCTGGGAATGGAACCACCAGCTATCCTATCCCTCTTCTTGGTTTATACTGAAAAGACTTAAAAACAGCATACTACAGAGACATAGCCACATCAATGTTTATAGCATCACAATTCACAATAGCTAAACTGTGGAGCCAACCTAGATGCCCTTCAGTGGATGAATGGATAAAAAAAAATGTAGCATATATACACAATGGAATTTTACTCAGCAATAAAAGAGAATAAAATCATGGCATTTGCAGGTAAATGGATGGAGTTGGAGAAGATAATGCTAAGTGAAGTTAGCCAGTCCCAAAAAAACAAATGCCGAGTGTTTTTTTCTGATATAAGGAGGCTGACTCATAGTGGGGTAGGTAGGGGGAGCATGGGAGGAATAGATGAATTCTAGATAGGGCAGAGGGGTGGGAGGGAAAGAGAGGGGGCAGGGGATTAGCAAGGATGGTGGAATGTGATAGATATCATCATCCAAAGTACATGTATGAAGAGACGAATTGGTGTCAACATACTTTAATACAACCAGAGTTATGAAAAATTGTGCTGTATACATGTAATAAGAATTGTAATGGATTCCGCTGTCATTTATTTTTTTAAAAAAATCAATAAATAAAATAAAGTAAAACTTTTGAGTTGTTGTATTGTTATTTTTGTCAGTTCAAAATAGTTTATGGGCTGGGGATATAGCTCAATTGGTAGAGTGCTTGCCTCGCATACACAAGGCCCTGGGTTCAATCTCTAGCACCACACACACACACACACACACACACACACACACACAAAGTTTATAATTTCACAAGGCACGCTGGTATAATCTCAGCAACTCCAGAGCCTGAGGCAGGAGGATCATAAGTTTGAGGCTAGCCTGGACAACTTGGTGAGACCCTGTATCAAAATTAAAAATAAAATGCTGTGTAGTTCAGTAGTAGAGTGCCCCTGGTTCAATCCCCAGTCCTCCCCCAACAAAAAATCATAATTTCACTTGAGAATTACTATTGACATTTTGATCATTTAGAAGTATGTTGCTTAATAGCCAAATGTTTGGATATCCTACTGAAATCTTTCTGTTTTGATTTCAGTCTATTCCATTACAGTGGAAGAAAATACTCTTCATGATTTAAAGTATTCTGATATTTATGCTAATTATAGGACCCATTATATGGTCTACCTTGGTGAACAGTCCATGTGTACTTGGGGAAAAAATGTCTATTTTGCAGATGTTGAATGGACTTCCCTATAGATCTCAATTAGATCCATTTTGTTGAGTTCTTCTGTATGCTCACTTATTTTCTCATAGTTGTATTAATTACTGAGATAGGAGTGCTGGCATTCCAACTATCATTGTGGATTTTTCTATGAATTTCCCTTTCAATTCAATCAGTTTTCATTTCATGTACTCTTCTGGTGGGTGTACATGTATTTAAAATTATTATATATTCTTGGTGAATTGATGCTTTTATTATCATGCAATTCCCCTATTTACAATTAGTAATTTTCTTTGCTCTAAAGTCTACTTTTTCTTATATGAATATAGCCACTGATTTTCTTTTGATTAATGTTTTCACATTTCACATAATTTTACATTTAGCCTAGCTATTTATTTATTGTTATTACTTATTTTGAGACAGGGTCTCACTAAGTTGATGAGGCTGACTTTGAATTTGCAATCCTCCTGCCTCAGTCTCCTGAATAGCTGGGGTTAAAAGCAGGTGCCATCACACCTGGCTAATACATCATTATATTTGAAATGAATTTTTTGTAGACAGCACATACTTCTCATATTCTTAAAAAAATCCATTCTAACATCTTCTGCATATTATTAGATGTGTTTGACCACCTACATTTAATGTGATAATGTTAGGATTTAGATCTATCATTTTATTATTTATTTTTTATTTTTTCCCCTTTTTTGTTCCTATTTCCCCTTTCCTGTCCTCTTTGAACTATTTGAATTCTTTCAGTTTTCTATCGAATTTTTTTTACTACATCATTATGTTTAGTTACTTTTTAAATGACTGCTAAAGGGATTACAATATGCACAAATTTTCAGTTTACTTAAAGTCATTATTTTACTAATTCTACAGGAATATAGAATGCTACCACTATATTATTCCCTTTACTTCACCCCCATGATGCAGTTGTCTTATATTTTACATCTACTCACATAGAAAACCTCATTAGACAATATTATAACTTTTTTTTTTTTGAGACGGGTCTTCTAACATTGTAAATGATCCTCCCCTCTTAGCCTTCTAAGTAGCTGAGACTACAGGCATGTACCACCACACCCAGCTTATAACTTTAGCTTTTATCCATCAAAAATTTTAAAGAACTAAGAAGAAGAAAAATAGTCCATTACATTTACCCAGATACTTCCCATTTCTGTTGCTCCTCCTTGATTCCTGATGTTTCTAGTTTCCTTCTGGTATCATTTTCCTTTTCCCTGAAGAACTTTCTCTAGATTTCTTTTAGAGCAGGTCTACAGGAAATATACCTTCATCTGAGAATGAGAACTACCTTTATTTCATGCTCAGTTATTACGGACATTTTACTTAGATATAGAATTCTGGGTTATATATTTTTAACATGTTAAAAGTGTTTCATTTCATTTTGGTCTCCATCGTTTATGATGAGAAATCCACAGCAATCAAATCTTTGGTTTCTTATAAGTAATATGCCATTTTTATTCTGTCTACTTTCAGTACATTTTCTTTGTCTTCAGTTTTCAACAGACTGGTTATGAAGTGTTGTATCACAGATTTCTATTGGTTTATTTTGTTTGGTGTTTTCTGAACTTCTTGGACTCATCAAATCTGTGAAGTTCTAAGACATTATTTCTTCAAATAAGTTTTCTGTTCTGAACTCTTGCTCCCTTTCCTCTGAAACTCCAATGGCATAATAGTTAGGCCTTTTGAAATTGTGCCATTTTGCTCTGCTCATTTGAAAAAATAATTATTCTTTGTTGTTCAGATTAAAATTTCTATTCTATCTTTACATTCATAGACTCATTTATCTGTTATCTCTGGTCTACTATCAAATCTGCCAATTTTATTTTGGTTATTATACTTTCTGTAAGGTCTGTAAATGATAACCTCTCATTTATACTATGAGTATTTTCAAGTCCTTAATCAGGCTAGCTAGAGGTTACCTATTTTATTAAAAATTTTCAAAGAACCATCTTTTATTTCCAGATTTTCTTAAAATTTTTATGTTCTACTTTAGGGTTGTACAATCCACAAATGTCTATACATGGTTTTAATTATTTTTCATTTCAAAATATTTTCTCATTTCCTTTCTGATTTCCTCTTGGACTCATGGATATAAGACAAATAAGAATCATATTTTCCCATTTTCAAGAGTTTTGGAGATTTTGCCACATAACTTTTCATTAGTGTTTCTTTATTTAATTCTCATGTGGCTTACAATAGGTATATAGCATATTCTATATAATTTCAATCTATAAAATGTTCTAAGAGCTACGTATAGTCAAGTATGTGGTCTATATTAATGAATATTCCAGATGTACTTGGAAAGAGTGTATATTTTTCCATTTGAGTAGACAGTCTGATAATTGGCAGTTCTGTCCATTTGGTTTACATTGTGTCATTCAAGACAATCAGCATTACTGATTCTGTGACTACTTGTTCTACCAATTGCTAACAGAAAGGTGCTGAGATCTCCTACTGTAATTGTGTATTCGTCTATTTTTCCTTTCCATCTGCCAGCTTTTATTTCATTGTTTGAAACTTTGTTATTATATGCATACACATAGGCATATGCTATGCCTTTTTGTTGAATAGACCTTTTTATTATTAAGAAATAGTTCTTTTTAAATAACTCCTTGGGGTGGAGAGCCTTGTGCAAGGTTTCAGGTCAGAGGGTGGGTTTCACATTGCTTCATGGTCTCAGAGGATGTGGGTTCTGAATGTTGCAGTCAGCCAAAAGAAGTCCAGGAAGTCCCAGATCAGAACCACGTAAGAATGGGAAGGCCATGAAGATACCATGTCACTTGTTCTCTCACCTCAAGAAAGCTCTACACGAGAGGGAACTGTGACCACGCACAGAGCAGGCCCAGCGGCCTGCTGAGGGGCAGAGCCGCCCCCCCACCCCCCCGCGCCTGCCAGGTAGGGGAACTGTGACCACAGACAGAAAAGGCCCAGTGGCCCGCGGCGGGACAGAGCTTCCAATCACTCCTGCAAGGTAGGCGGGCCTGCGACCCACCAGCAGAAGAGGAGCAGCGACCTGCTGAGAGGCAGAGCCGCCCCCTCCCCCTGCACCGGCAAGGTAGAGGGAACTGTGACCACGCACAGAGCAGGCCCAGCGGCCTGCTGAGGGGCAGAGCCGCCCCCCACCCCCCGCGCCTGCCAGGTAGGGGAACTGTGACCACGGACAGAAAAGGCCCAGTGGCCCGCGGCGGGACAGAGCTTCCAATCACTCCTGCAAGGTAGGCGGGCCTGCGACCCACCGGCAGAAGAGGAGCAGCGGCCTGCTGAGAGGCAGAGCCGCCCCCTCCCCCTGCACCGGTAAGGTAGAGGGAACTGTGACCATGCACAGAGCAGGCCCAGCGGCCTGCTGAGAGGCAGAGCCGCCCCCTCCCCCCCACGCCTGCAAGGTAGACGGAACTGTGACCACCATCAGAACAGGCCAGACCTGCAACTGAGAGACAGAATAGGCCCAGTGGCCTGAGGAAGGGTAGAGCCTCCCCCCCCCTGCGCCTGCAAGGTAGGCGGACCTGCGACCCACTGGCAGTACAGCCCCAGAGGCCTGCAGAGGGGCAGTGCCGCTGCCTGCGCCTGCAAAGTAGACAGAACTGTGACCACCGACAGAACAAGCCTAGCGGCCCGCAGAGGGACAGAGCCGCCGCCCGCGCCTGCGAGGGAGACTTTGCAACTATACAAGACCAATATAAATTTATAGGGGGAAAATTCAATAGCACAACAGTTTCACCAAGTAGAAAGGAACGCGAACAGTATGAAGAGACAAGGAAAGAAAGGACCACAAGCATTGCAGGTCAACTCAACGTTAGAAGAGGTAATAGCTGCAGCAGATGGAATGTCAGATAAAGAATTCAGGATATACATGCTTCAGATGATCTGGAGTCTCAAGGAAGACATCAGACAGCAAAATCAGACAATGAAAGATCACTTCAACAATGAATTACATAAACAAATCCAAGAAGCAAAAGATCAACTATACAGGGAAATAGAGGTTATAAAAAACAAACAAACAGAAATCCTAGAAATGCAGGAAGCAATAAGCCAACTTAAAAACTCAATTGAGAATACTACCAGCAGAGTAGAACACTTAGAAGACAGAACATCAGACAATGAAGATAAAGTATTTCAACTTGAAAAGAACATAGACAGCTCAGCAAGACTGTTAAGAAACCATGAGCAGAACATCCAAGAAATATGGGATAACATCAAGAGACCAAATTTAAGAGTCATTGGGATACAGGAAGGGACAGAGTTTCAAACCAAAGGAATGAGCAATCTATTCAATGAAATAATACGAGAAAACTTCCCAGACTTGAAGAATGAGACAGAACCCCAAATCCTAGAAGCCTACAGGACGCCGAATGTGCAAAATCATAAGAGACCCACACCTAGACACATTATAATGAAGATGCCCAACATACAGAATAAGGAGAGAATTTTAAAAGCTACAAGAGAAAGGAAGCAGATCACATTTAGGGGTAAGCCAATCAGGATAACAGCTGATCTTTCAACACAGACTCTGAAAGCTAGAAGATCCTGGAATAACATATTTCAAACACTGAAAGAAAATGGGTTCCAACCAAGAATTGTGTTTCCAGCGAAATTAGGCTTCAGGATGGAAGATGAAATTAAAACCTTCCACGATAAACAAAAGTTAAAAGAATTTGCAGCTAGAAAACCATCTCTTCAAAACATCCTTGGCAAAACATTACAGGAAGAGGAAATGGAAAATAACAATGAAAACCAACAGTGGGAGGTAGGACACTAAAGGGGGAAAATAATCAAAGAGGAAAACAAACCATGTTTAGTAACATAAATAAACAAATATAGCTGGAAGAACAACCCATATCTCAATAATAACCCTAAATGTTAATGGCTTAAACTCACCAATCAAGAGACACAGGCTAGTAGAATGGATCACAAAACAAGACCCAACAATATGCTGCCTACAGGAGACGCATTTGATAGGAAAAGACATACATAGGCTGAAGGTGAAAGGTTGGGAAAAATCATATCACTCATATGGACTTCGGAAACAAGCAGGAGTGTCCATACTCATATCAAATAAAATAGAATTCAAGCCAAAGTTAATCAAAAGGGATAAAGAGGGACACTACATACTGCTCAAGGGAACCATACACCAACAAGACATAACAATCATTAATATATATGCCCCAAACAATGGTGCAGCTATGTTCATCAAACAAACTCTTCTCAAGTTCAAGAGTCTAATAGACCACCATACAATAATCATGGGAGACTTCAACACACCTCTATCACCACTGGACAGATCTTCCAAACAAAAGTTGAATAAGGAGACTATAGAACTCAATAACACAATTAATAACCTAGACTTAATTGACATATATAGAATATACCACCCAACATCAAGCAGTTACACTTTTTTCTCAGCAGCACATGGATCCTTCTCAAAAATAGATCATATATTATGTCACAGGGAAACTCTTAGACAATATAAAGGAGTAGAGATAATACCATGCATCCTATCTGATCATAATGGAATGGAACTGAAAATCAACGATAAAAGAAGGAAGGGAAAAGAATACATCACTTGGAGAATGAACAATAGGTTACTGAATGATCAATGGGTTATAGAAGACATCAAGGAAGAAATTAAAAAATTCTTAGAGATTAATGAAAACACAGACACAACATATCGGAATCTATGGGACACATTGAAAGCAGTTCTAAGAGGAAAATTCATTGCTTGGAGTTCATTCCTTAAAAAAAGAAAAAAACCAACAAATAAATGATCTCATACTTCATCTCAAAATCCTAGAAAAAGAAGAGCAAAACAACAGCAAAAGAAGTAGAAGGCAAGAAATAATTAAAATCAGAGCTGAAATTAATGAAATCGAAACAAAAGAAACAATTGAAAAAATTGACAAAACTAAAAGTTGGTTCTTTGAAAAAATAAACAAAATCGACAGCCCCTTAGCCATGCTAGCGAAGAGAAGAAGAGAGAGAACTCAAATTACTAGCATATGGGATGAAAAAGGCAATATCACAACAGACACTTCAGATATACAGAAGATAATCAAAAATTATTTTGAATCCTTATACTCCAATAAATTAGAAGATAGTGAAGGCATCGATAAATTTCTTAAGTCATATGATCTGCCCAGATTGAGTCAGGAGGATATAGACAACCTAAACAGACCAATATCAATTGAGGAAATAGAAGAAACCATCAAAAGACTACCAACTAAGAAAAGCCCAGGACCGGATGGGTATACAGCAGAGTTTTACAAAACCTTTAAAGAGGAACTAATACCAATACTTTTAAAGCTACTTCGGGAAATAGAAAAAGAGGGAGAACTTCCAAATTCATTCTATGAGGCCAACATCACCCTGATACCTAAACCAGACAAAGACACTTCAAAGAAAGAAAACTACAGACCAATATCTCTAATGAACCTAGATGCAAAAATCCTCAATAAAATTCTGGCCACTCGGATACAAAAACTTATCAAAAAAATTGTGCACCATGATCAAGTAGGATTCATCCCTGGGATGCAAGGCTGGTTCAATATACGGAAATCAATAAATGTTATTCACCACATCAATAGACTTAAAAATAAAAATCATATGATCATCTCGATAGATGCGGAAAAAGCATTCGACAAAGTACAGCATCCCTTTATGTTCAAAACTCTAGAAAAACTAGGGATAACAGGAACATACCTCAATATTGTAAAAGCAATCTATTCTAAGCCTCAGGCTAGCATCATTCTGAATGGAGAAAAATTGAAGGCATTCCCTCTAAAATCTGGAACAAGACAGGGATGCCCTCTCTCACCACTTCTGTTCAACATAGTTCTCGAAACACTGGCCAGAGCAATTAGACAGACGAAAGAAATTAAAGGCATCAAAATAGGAAAAGAAGAACTTAAATTATCACTATTTGCAGATGACATGATTCTATACCTAGCAGACCCAAAAGGGTCTACAAAGAAACTATTAGAGCTAATAAATGAATTCAGCAAAGTGGCGGGATATAAAATCAACACGCATAAATCAAAGGCATTCCTGTATATCAGCGACAAATCCTCTGAAGTGGAAATGAGGACAACCACTCCATTCACAATATCTTCAAAAAAAATAAAATACTTGGGAATCAACCTAACAAAAGAGGTGAAAGACTTATACAATGAAAACTACAGAACCCTAAAGAGAGAAATAGAAGATCTTAGAAGATGGAAAAATATACCCTGTTCATGGATAGGCAGAACTAACATCATCAAAATGGCGATATTACCAAAAGTTCTCTATAGGTTTAATGCAATGCCAATCAAAATCCCAACGGCATTTCTTGTAGAAATAGAGAAAGCAATCATGAAATTCATATGGAAAAACAAAAGACCCAGAATAGCAAAAACAATGCTAAGCAGGAAGTGTGAATCAGGCGGTATAGCGATACCAGACTTCAAACTATACTACAGAGCAATAGTAACAAAAACAGCATGGTACTGGTTCCAAAACAGGTGGGTGGACCAATGGTACAGAATAGAGGACACAGAAACCAATCCACAAAACTACAACTACCTTATATTTGATAAAGGGGCTAAAAGCATGCAATGGAGGAAGGATAGCATCTTCAACAAATGGTGCTGGGAAAACTGGAAATCCATATGCAACAAAATGAAACTGAATCCCTTTCTCTCGCCATGCACAAAAGTTAATTCAAAATGGATCAAGGAGCTTGATATCAAATCAGAGACATGCCATCTGATAGAAGAAAAAGTTGGCTACGATCTACATACTGTGGGGTCGGGCTCCAAATTCCTCAATAGGACACCCATAGCACAAAAGTTAATAACTAGAATCAACAAATGGGACTTACTCAAACTAAAAAGTTTTTTCTCAGCAAAAGAAACAATAAGAGAGGTAAATAGAGAGCCTACATCCTGGGAACAAATCTTTACTCCTCACACTTCAGATAGAGCCCTAATATCCAGAGTATACAAAGAACTCAAAAAATTAGACAATAAGAGAACAAACAACCCAATCAACAAATGGGCCAAGGACCTGAACAGACACTTCTCAGAGGAGGACATACAATCAATCAACAAGTACATGAAAAAATGCTCACCATCTCTAGCAGTCAGAGAAATGCAAATCAAAACCACCCTAAGATACCATCTCACTCCAGTTAGATTGGCAGCCATTATGAAGTCAAACAACAACAAGTGCTGGCGAGGATGTGGGGAAAAGGGTACACTTGTACATTGCTGGTGGGACTGCAAATTGGTGCAGCCAATTTGGAAAGCAGTATGGAGAGTTCTTGGAAAGCTGGGAATGGAGCCACCATTTGACCCAGCTATTCCCCTTCTCGGTCTATTCCCTAAAGACCTAAAAAGAGCATGCTACAGGGACACTGCTACATCGATGTTCATAGCAGCACAATTCACAATAGCTAGACTGTGGAACCAACCTAGATGCCCTTCAATGGATGAATGGATAAAAAAAATGTGGCATTTATACACAATGGAGTATTACTCTGCATTAAAAATGACAAAATCATAGAATTTACAGGGAAATGGATGGCATTAGAGCAGATTCTGCTAAGTGAAGCTAGCTAATCCCTAAAAAACAAATGCCAAATGTCTTCTTTGATATAAGGAGAGTAACTAAGAACAGAGTAGGGTCGAAGAGCATGAGAAGAAGATTAACATTAAACAGGGATGAGAGGTGGGAGGGAAAGGGAGAGAGAAGGGAAAATGCATGGAAATGGAAGGAGACCCTCAGAGTTATACAAAAGTACATACAAGAGGAAGTGAGGGGAAGGGGAAAAATAATATAAGGGGGACAAACGAATGTCAGTAGAGGGAGCAGAGAGAGAAGAGGGGAGGGGAGGGGAGGGGAGGGGAGGGGGGATAGTAGAGGATAGGAAAGGCAGCAGAATACAACAGACACTAGTATGGCAATATGTAAATCAATGGATGTGTAACTGATGTGATTCTGCAATCTGTATATGGGGTAAAAATGGGAGCTCATAACCCACTTGAATCAAATTGTGAAATATGATATATCAAGAACTATGTAATGTTTTGAACAGCCAACAATAAAAAATTAAAAAAAAAAAAAAAGAAAGCTCTACACATACAAGAAATATTAACTGTGACAATGACAATTGCTCACATTCATTGAGCATTTACATTGTTTCACTTGTATGCTGTGAACACTTTTACTTTAAACCCACCTTTAAATTTTTTTCTCAAAAATAAGACAATATATTCATTTTTATAATAAAATTGTCTCCAATTTGCCTCCTTAAAAAAAAAATAAATAAATAAATAAATAACTCCTTGGTGCTTCGTTATCCTGAATTTTACTTTGTCTAATTTGAGTGGAGCCATTAACTTTCGGGATTTTTTTTTTTTTTGTACCAGGGATTGAACCCAAGGGCACTTAATCACTGAGCCACATCCCCAGCCCTTTTTGGTTTTTATTTTGAGATAATTTCCCTAAGTTTCTTAGGGCCTTGCTAAATTGCTGAGACTGGCCTCAAACCTGTTATCCTCCTGCCTCAACCTCCAGAGCTGCAGGATTACAGGAGTGCACCACAGTGCTTGGCTAACTTTCAGCTCTCTTATGGTTACTGTTCGTATATACATGTAGGACATTGTTTTATCCCCATGTCCTTCTATATGTGTGTCTATGTGTAAGCAATATACAGTTTGGTCTTGCTTTTCCATCCAGTCTAACATTAGTATTTATATTAAAGTTTTATTGTTGTGAAACAAATTACAATGTATTACAGAGCTTACTAACTCACAGTTCTGTAGATCAGAAGTCTGTTATGCTGTAGCCACATTCACTGCTAAGGATTTCTTTTCATTTTCTTTTTGGCTACTAGCTGGTGGCTCCCTTCACCACTTAAGACTGCATGCATGAATCTTCATGAGGCCCCCTCACAATATGGTAGCAAGAGAATCCCAGCAACAAAAATCTCCTTCCCATAAACTCTCTGACACTTTGAATCTCTTTGACTTTTGCCACCAGAGGGATAAAATTCTCTCTTTTTTTAAATAGTCCATTTGGTTGGGTTAGGCTCCCCTAGATAACATTCCTTTTTAGAGTCAATTGATTAGTAACCTTAATTATATATGCAAAACCCCTCTGGGGCAAAAGTCATGGGCCCACTTTGAATTCTGCCTAGGCCACCACTGCTATACTTTTTAAAAGATTTTATTTTGCAACAATTTTAGAGAAAACCTGCAAGATACTAGTTTCTATACATCTTTCACCTCTCTTTCTTTAATGTTAACATCATACATAACCATAGCACAATGTTCAAAACAAGGAAATTGACGTTGATATGATGCTACTAGTGAATGTACATTGAATTTTACAGTTTTCCCCACTAATGTCCTTTTTCTAGTGCAAGACTCAATCTAGTATCCCACATTGCAATAAGTTGTCATGACTGCTTAGTCCCTTCAAATTGTGACAGCACCTCTAGTTTCTATGTTTTATGATTTGATTCTTTTGAAGAGCGCTAGCCACATATTTTGTAGAAGTTCCCCAAATTTGGATTTGTTTGAGGTTTTTATACTTTAAGTTAAAGTTATTAAGTTTTGGTAAGAACTTAGGAAAATTCATATTTCATCCCTTATTCTTATACCTTCCCCAGTAGGTAACCTTTACAATAATTTCTGGTTTATCCTCCCTGTATGTCCTTTGCACAAATAAGCAGATGTATGCATACATCATATATTCTTTATTTTTTCCATAAAATGATACATACTATGCTAGCTTGCTAGGGCTACCATGGTAAAATACTACAAACTGGGTGACCAAAATAACAAATTTATTTTCTCACATTCTGAGACTGGAAGGTAAGTAGCAAATTGTCTGCAGGTTTGGTTGCTTCTCAGACCTCTCCTTATCTTACGGATGTTTGCCTTTTCTTTGTGTGCACATGTGATTTTTTCCTCTGTGCACATGTTCCTGCAGTCTTTTTGTGCGTTTAAATTTCCTTTTCTCATAAGGACTCCAGTCAGACTGCTAAGTCCCACCCCAACAAACTCAAGTTAACTTTAATCATCTCTTTAAAACCTCTGCCTGCAAATACAGTCACATTCAAAGGTACTGAGAATTATGACTCCAAAATACTACAAAGTTTGAGGAGACAAAATTCAGGCCATGACACTCTTTTGTACTTGGTTTATTTTTAATTTAACAGAATATCATGGAAGTCACTCCATATCTGTTGATAGAGATCATCCTGATTCTGTCTTATAGCCATGTAGTAGCTCATTGTGTAGCTGTACCTTGGTTTATGTACCCACTTCTCCTATTTAGGGACACTTGGATTTTTATCTCCATTTTATGAACACAAGCAATCCTGGCAATGAATAATTGCATGGATATGTGTTTTCATACTGTTGGAGATTCTTAGGATTGCTATGTCAAAAGGTAATGCCTGTAATCCCAGTGGCTCAGGAGGCTGAGGCAGGAGGATTACGAGTTCAAAGCCAGCCTCAGCAACTTAGTGGGGCCCTGAGCAACTCAGTGAGACCCTGTCTCTAAATGAAATATAAAAAAGGGCTGGGGATGTGGCTCAGTGGTAAACAGTCCGTGGGTTCAATAGCGGGTACCAAAAAAAAGTTAGTGGCAAATTCATAGAGAGAAAATAAATACATTTAGTGGTTGACTGGTGAGGTGAGGGTGGGCAGGAATGGGAAATAACTTCTGATGCCCAGGAATTTCTGTCTGGGGTATGGAAAGGTTCTAAAATTGAATTGTGGTGATGCTTACATGATTTTTGTGAATATCCTAAAAACTTCTGAACCATATACTACAAATCACTCAACTTATGATATATGAAAAATATTTCAATAAAACTGTAAAAAATGGCCGGGCCTGATGGCACATGCCTGTAATCCCAGCAGCTCAGGAGACTGAAGCAGTAAGATTACGAGTTCAAAGCCAGCAATAGGGAGGTGCTAAGTAACTCAGTGAGACCCTATCTCTAAATACAATACAAAATAGGGCCGAGGATATGGTTCAGTAGCTGAGTGCCCCTGAGTTCAATCCCCAGTACCCCTCACACACACACACACAAAAAAAAAAAAAAAAAAAAAACCCTGCAACAAATGAAGGTAAGTGCGTATGAAGTTTTGTTAGGCATTGCCAAATTTCTCTCCAAATAGCTTATACTAAATTGCATTCCTGCCATTGATATATTAGAGTACCAGTGTCCTACAGCCCTACATGAGAATGTATTGTCAAACTTTTAATTTTTGCCAACTTTTATGCCGGAGTCTGGCTGGGCACAATCAGGAGCCACTTGTCAAAAGAAACTAACTTTATTTTTAGAACCACACACGCCAAACAAAACAGCCTCTCAGGAAAAACCCTCAGAGCCTCAACTGCCACCACCGGCTTTCCACAAGCCTCTCTCTCCCACACAAGCTTCTCTCCACCTCCCACAATCCTCCTGCTCTTGAGGCCGATTGGCTGGGTCACGTGGGCGGAGACAAAAAAGTCCCCCAATGAGCAGCTCCGTGGTCTGAAAGGGCAGGGAAACAGCCCAATGAGCATCACCGCAGAGGAGCCAATCAGCTAGATGTTGCTGGGGCCGAGGAGTCAATCAGCTAGATGTTGCTGGGGCCGCTGTGAGCCAATCATCAGCCGGCAGCTTGAAGTTTGCTGGCAGCTGGAAGTTTGCTGGGGCCCCTTCGGCTGTGGCTCTCAACAGTCATGACCAGAAAAAATATTTCGTAAAGTAATAAAGTAACTTATATACTGGGCGAAAATAATTGCAGCATTGCCATAGAGGAAGGGCTGATCTCCCTAGTGTGTAAAGAATTCTTAAAATTTGAGTAGAGAAGCTGGGGATATAGCTAGTGGTAAAGCACTTGCCTTGCATGTGTGAAGCCCTTGGTTCTAGTCCCAGCACTGCTAAGAAAAAATAAAAAAGAGTAGAGAGGATTAAAAACCTGAAAATTGGAAAAATAAAATTGTGAAATGACTTGGATGACTTCACATACATGCCAAAAATATATAAAAGTGTTGAGAGCCACAGCCGAAGGGGCCCCAGCAAACTTCCAGCTGCCGGCTGATGATTGGCTCACAGCGGCCCCAGCAACATCTAGCTGATTGGCTCCTCTGCGGTGATGCTCATTGGGCTGTTTCCCTGCCCTTTCAGACCACGGAGCTGCTCATTGGGGGACTTTTTTGGCTCCACCCATGTGACCCAGCCAATCGGCCTCAAGAGCAGGAGGATTGTGGGAGGTGGAGAGAAGCTTGTGTGGGAGAGAGAGGCTTGTGGAAAGCCGGTGGTGGAAGTTGAGGCTCTGAGGGTTTTTCCTGAGAGGCTGTTTTGTTTGGCGTGTGTGGTTCTAAAAATAAAGTTAGTTTCTTTTGACAAGTGGCTCCTGATTGTGCCCAGCCAGACTGCGGCATTTGGTGGCTCGCACGGGGAGCGACTGAGGGTAAGTGAACTGCTCGCCCCTAAGGGCAGGGCGAGAGGATGGGTAGCCATTTTAAGATTCTTCTTTTGTTATTTTGTTTCACTTTTGTTTTAAGTTGCCTGTCCCTGGAGATGTGTAAGATGGAAGAAAAACCGATCACATCTGAGGAACAGATAGGGAGAAAGGACGGACGGACATTTCAGGAGGCTATTATAATGATTTTGTGTTGTTCCAATTTTGTTTCACTCAGTTTCAGTTTTGTTAGGCGTTATCTTGTTGGGTTGTATTATAGTAGAAATACGGGATCAGAAATTAGTAAAAAACAAACTGAAAGAGTGTTAAGTAAATTGTTAGAGGAAGGAGGCATCTCAGTAAAATCAAGAACAATCAGGGCATACGTTGATACAATACAAAAATGTAGCCCATGGCTTCTTAAGGAGGAGTTGTTAAATATATCACAATGAAACCATCATGGTGAAGATTTAAAAAGAATAGAAAAGAAAAGCCCAGGGACTCTGCCAGTTGGCACATTGCCATTGTGGACGTTCATATCTTGTTTGCTTAGTCCAAAGCGTTCAGTTCAGACAATGGTAGAGGAAGGAGAAGACATATTGATTCAAGTAAAAGAGAAGGTCTCTCAAGTTAGTCAGACAGAGGAAAAGATTCAAGTAAAAGAGAAGGCCTCTCAAGCTAGTCAGACAGAGAAAGAAAGTGTAAAACAGAAAAAGCCATCAGGGGGAAAGTTACAACAGGAGACTGCTACTAACACCTTTCTATCACCAGAGGACATAAGTGTCCAACTAACAAGGCCACCTCCATATGCTGGGAGGTCCCCAACCCCTGCAGTTGATAGTTGGGATCCTGAGACAAGATCTCAAATATTAACATGCCCTGTATTTGAGGCAGGAGGGCAGCGATTTTACCAAGTTTGAAATTTCAAAACAGTGAAGCAGCTAAAAGAGGCTGTAACAACCTATGGTCCTCAAGCACCCTTCACTGTAAGCATGGTCAAATCCATTAACAACTTGAACATGACGCCAGCAGATTGGGCTAATATGTGTAAAGCTGTGCTAAATGGAGGACAATACCTGTTATGGAAGGTTGCCAATGAGGAATTTTGCAAGGAGACGGCTAGGCGAAATGCAGCAGCTGGTTATCCTCAGAGAAATCTAGATATGTTGTTAGGAAAGGGACCTTATGAGGATCAGCAGCAACAAATTGCATATGATCCTGGCGTATACGCACAAATTGCTGCAGATGCAATTAAGGCATGGAAGACTTTACAAGGACATGGAGGTTTACAAGGTCAATTATCTAAGGTAATACAAGGAGCTAATGAACCTTATGCTGAATTTGTAGATAGGCTTATTCAAACAGCTACCAGAGTTTTTGGGAATACAGAACAAGCAATGCCATTACTAAAACACCTGGCTTATGAGCAAGCGAATCGTTGGTGCAGAGATATCATTAGACCATGGAAACGTGAAGATTTAAACACATATATTAAATTATGTAGAGACATTAATGAACAAGAGCAAGTCGTGGCAGCTGCAGTAAAACAGGCTTTAGATGCCAGAGACATTAATGAACAAGGGCAAATTGTGGCAGCTGCAGTAAACCAGGCTTTAGATGCCAGGCCAAGAACATGCTACAATTGTGAACAAACAGGACATTTTAAAAGGAATTGCCCCATTGGAGGAGGGTTTAACAAAACTAGGTATCAAAGGAGTAGAATACCAGGTATTTGCCCACGATGCCGTAGAGGGAGACATTGGGCTAATCAATGCCATTCTCAAACCACCATAGAGGGTACTCCATTATCAAAAAACGAACAAGGACCAGGTGTTTATCCACGATATCGTGGAGAAAGGCATCGGGCTCCATTGCCAAAAAATGGACAGGGGGGCCCAATGCTCCGGGGCCCAAAACCACAAATATACGGAGCACTGGAGGAACCCAGCAACCCCATCAGGGTAGTTCCCAGGACACATTGTCCATCAGATCCCTCATCAGACAAACCAGAGGGAGCGCAGGGTTGGACATCTGCGCCTCCGCCAGAGCAGTACTAACTCCAGAGATGGGAGTTCAAATCATTCCCACAGGGGTGAAAGGACCTCTTCCCAAAGGAACAGTAGGCTTATTATTGGGACGCAGCTCTTCTACTCTAAAAGGACTTATGATAAGTCCTGGGGTAATTGATCCCGACTATGAAGGTGAAGTAAAAATTATAGCCAGTTCTCCAAAGGGTATATCAGTAATTTCACCAGGAGATAGAATAGCACAGTTACTAATAATACCCAGCCTACATGAATAATTTTCCAGTCGTGCTGTAGAAAGAGGTTCCAAGGGATTAGGCTCCACAGGTGTAGATTGGGCTATGCTTTCTTTAAATTTAGATTCTCGCCCCATGCTAAAACTCAATATTCAAGGACATGAATTTAATGGGCTACTGGATACAGGTGCAGACCTTAGCATCATCTCTCGTCAAGAATGGCCAAAACATTGGCCATTACAACAAGCCACTCAAACGCTTCGAGGCCTAGGAGTGGCGACTAATCCCCATAGAAGTGCAATGGTATTAGATTGGAAGGATCCTGAAGGATGTGAAGGAACTATACAGCCATGTGTATTGGATCATCTTCCCGTAAATTTATGGGGACGAGATGTCCTAGATCAATTAGGTTTGACATTAACAAATAACATCAACCAAAATGCACCCACTATTATGACTAGACAAGGTTTTAGGAAAGGAAAAAGATTAGAAAAACAAGAACAAGGTATAGCAGCACCAATACAAATAGATCAAGGAACAGAAAGACATGGGTTGGATTTTCAGAAAGGGCCACTGAGACAATAAAAATTACTTGGAAATCAGAAAGACCAGTATGGGTTCCTCAGTGGCCCCTGACTAAAGAAAAGATACAAGCAGCCCATGACCTGGTCAAACAACAATTAGCGGAAGGACATATACAACCTTCTGTATCTCCCAATAATACTCCCATTTTTGTCATCAAAAAGAAATCTGGTAAATGGAGATTATTGCAAGATTTAAGAGCCATTAATAATGAGATGGTTATTATGGGACCTGCTCAATCAGGGATTCCTCAGTTGTCTGCTTTGCCAAAAACCTGGTATGTTTTAGTTATAGATATTAAAGATTGTTTTTTTTTCAATTCCAATTCATCCTGAGGATAGTCCACGTTTTGCCTTTACTATCCCTGCACTGAATCATGAAGGTCCTGATCAGAGATATGAATGGAAAGTACTCCCTCAAGGGATGGCTAACAGCCCAACTATGTGTCAAATTTATGTTAACAAAGTAATCCAGCCACTTAGAAATCAAAATCCTGAACTACAAATATTTCACTATATGGATGATGTATTATTAGCACACAAAGATAAAAACACATTGCTAGAATGTTATGCCACACTTACAAACTTATTAAAAAATTATAACCTAGAGATAGCAATAGATAAAGTACAATTAAATTTTCCAATTAATTATTTAGGAGTTCTATTATCCTCAACCATGGTCCGTCCACCAAAAATTCAAATACGAGTAGATCAACTCAAATCACTTAATGACTTTCAAAAGTTATTAGGAGACATAAATTGGATAAGGCCTTATTTAGGTATACCAACAGGAGAGTTGGGACCTTTATTTGATATCCTAAAAGGTCCATCAGATCCAAATTCACCCCGAATGTTAACGCCTGAAGCAAGAAAGGCATTAAAAATCATTGAAACATATATGGAAAATATGCATTTGGATAGAATTGATATAAGTTTGCCTTTATTATTTATTGTACTACCAACAAAAAACATTCCTACAGGAGTATTTTGGCAAGAAGGTCCATTATTATGGATACATTTATCTTATTCTCCTAACACTATCCTTACTAGGTATCCTGAGGCTGTAGGACAATTAATACTCAAAGGAACAAAAGCAGCAAAGGGAGTGTTTGGAATTTCTCCCAATAAAATTATTACTCCATATACTATGAATCAAATTGATGAGTTAGCTAATGAGTTAAATACTTGGGCAATAATCATGTGCAAATCTAATGTTTCATTTGATAACCACTTACCATCTAATCCTTTATTGTCTTTTTGGTCATTGCATCCTGTAATTTTTCCAAAAATGACAAGAAAAACACCTATCATGAATGCTCCAAATATATTCACTGATGGGTCAAATAATGGTACAGCAGCAGTAGTTACCCCTGATCAAACTTTTACATTTTTAGTACCCAAACAATCAGCTCAAAAGGTAGAGCTTAATGCAGTTTTACAAGCTTTTGTGATGTTTAAAGATTCTGTATTTAATTTATTTTCTGATAGTCAGTATGTAGTTAATGCTATAGTATCTCTTGAAGATGCTGGTAGGATTTCCCCTTCTTCTACTGTTTTCTCTTTGCTTTCCACTATACAAAGTCTAATCTGGGACAGAAAAGATCCATTCTTTATAGGACATATCAGGGCACATACAGGATTGCCTGGAGCCCTTAGTTTGGGCAATGATTTAGCAGATAAAACTACACATGACATACATATTTTCTCTACACTAGAAGAAGCTATAAATTTTCATAAAAAGTTCCATGTCAATGCTAATACTTTACAAAAGCGTTTTAAAATAACTAAGGAACAAGCTAGACAAATAATAAAACAATGTCAAAATTGTGTGACCTTTTTACCACACGTTAATCTTGGAGTCAATCCTAGAGGATTGATACCTAACCATATTTGGCAGATGGACGTCACACACTTGCCAGAATTTGGAAAATTAAAATATTTGCATGTTACAGTTGATACTTCTTCTGGATTTTTGATGGGCTCCCTTCATGCCGGAGAAAAAACTAAAGATGTTATAGCTCATTGCTTACAAAATTTTGCCACTGTGGGTGTTCCAAAACAGTTAAAAACAGATAATGCCCCTGGTTATACTTCTACCTCTTTTAAACAATTTTGCTCAACATTTGGCATTACTCATATAACAGGAATCCCATACAATCCACAGGGACAAGGCATAGTTGAAAGAGCTCATCAAGCTATTAAAATGTACTTATTAAAGCAAAAAGAAGGAATTGGGAAGGGGTATATATTCCCCAAAGATAAACTTAAAATAACCCTTTTTACTCTAAACTTTTTAAATTTGGATTCATCAGGACTTAGTGCTGCGGAAAGGCATATGTGTCCAAAAAATGTACATAAGCCCAAGGTACTTTGGAAGGATATTCTAACAGGACAATGGAAAGGTCCTGACCCAGTAATTGTCTGAAGTCGGGGGTCTGTTTGTGTGTTTCCACAGGGAGAACAGCAGCCGATTTGGATTCCAGAGAGATTAACCAAGGTCCTGACCCAGTGATTGTCTGGAGTCGGGGGTCTGTTTATGTGTTTCCACAGGGAGAACAGCAGCCGATTTGGATTCCAGAAAGGATTTCTACAGACCAAAAAGAAGATGATTTGGCTCAAATCCATAACAACTGATATCCAAAACTCCAGTTTGGCTATTCTTACATCTGCAACAGAACCAGGATGCTTTTTTCAATATCTATCTTATTATTGCCCTTTGCCATATCATGAAGTTCTATTTTGTTTTTTGAGCTCATACAGACCTAGGTTAATGTTTTGCTGATCAGTTCTATTTTTTGACTATAGAGTTTTTAAACATTGCAATGGAGATTTCACCTGTAAAAAGTTATAAGGCCTTTACTATAATGTTATGTGTTGTATGTATTATATTATGTGTGCACACTTGTGTTTTGTGTTATATGTTTGAATGTACGTATGTCCATATATCATATATGATGAGCGCTCATGATAAAATGGATCCAAATATTTTTTTTCACGTGATTTATATGGTTTAATTTAAATTGGGTAAACAACTGTTGAGGATTGTTTTAATATGTAAACAAAAAAGAAGGTTAACAGATCTGTTTGTTTACTTTCACCTTTCCTTTTCATTATATTTAATAATTCTCTTAAAGATAATGTAAATTGTTAAGAAAATTGTTTTCTTTTAGTGCCTTCTGTAATGTTACATAATTTTTTCTTTAGCCATTATTGCCAGAATTCCTATCTTCATCCCAGTGCTGGTGAAGTCAAAGATAAAACCAATCTACAGCTTCTACAATAGCCATCACTGAACTGCTTGCAGAACTTGCCTGGACACATTGTGAGCTCACCTGTATGCATTGTGAACTATCTGTTGGTACAGCGAATTGTGGTAGTGCTGGAGTATTTTTGCTGATGGTGTCTCCGGTGGTACAATTTTTCAAAGGAGCCCTCAATTGGCTTAATGTCATGGCATTTTGCATCCTCCTCTACTAGTGATGGTCTAAAATTTGGGGGCCAACAGAGGTGAGGCAAAGAACCTCATCCCCCCACTGGTGCAAAGGCCTATCCACAAGTATAGCTGTATGCTGGACCGGTAGTCAGTGACGGGTATGATCCAATTGCAGTGGTACCAACCTAAGACAGGAGGCTGACGCCTAGAGGTCAGTTCATCCGATGACGGGTGCCGCAGTCCGGCTGCAGCAAAATAACCGGGGGGTGACGAACAACTTGTGAACGTTGATACAGCAGGAGTAGGAGCCGTTTATTGCAGGACAGGAGCAGTATTTATACATTCCACAGAGCTTATCTAATTAGCATAAACTAGATACATCAGTCAACCAATAACGAATCTCCACACTTAATGGCTTGTTTTTGTTACTTCTCAAACCACTCCCTCAGGCGTTTTGCCAGGCACCATCCAGACTTGTTTACGAACTCTAACATTCCCCTGGCAAAATGCCAGGTGTTATTTTTGACTTGTTTACAGACTCTAACATTTCCCCCTTTTGTTTAATTTAAATAACGACCATAGTGGTTTTTACAGAAACACCATAAATAACCTGCTACAAACAGAAAGGGAGGATACAAAATGCCACAATACCAAGCCACTTGATGGCTCCATGCAAGAAGCCCTTGGAAAAATTATACCAGCAATGACACTGTTAGCAAAGATACCGAGTTACAATTTGTTATAGATTACAGTTTGTTGTCTCAGTCCAGGTAAAGCAGTGTCTCAATAGATTAACTCACAGTCCAGGTAAATCACAGTCCAGGTAAATTCTGCAGGCAGCTAGCTTAAATCACAGTCCAGGTAAGTTCTGCAGGCAGCTAGCTTAATCCGAAGTCTCGTCCGGTTCTCAGCTGAAATCTCAGTCCGGTTCTCAGCAACACGGGAAATTTTTCCATCCTCGTCCTCACCGGCACTGGGACGAAGGCAGGAACTCTTGCAAAGATGCTAAAGAAAATCCTGTAGCATTCCACTAAGAAAACAACCTTCTGAACAATTTAGTACATTATCTCAAGGTTTTTTTACATTTGAAATAAGCCTTAATGGTGCTCATTACTCATCAGCTTCCAGGTGTGGGAGAACCATTGTAGCTTAGTTATTGGCATTGAAAATGACCAAACATCAGGGACACCAGTAGTGTCTTCTGCGGCTGTAGCGTCCCGGGTAGCCCCAGATGGCCCTGGGGAGAGTCCCGGACTCAAACTGCTACTGGGCACAGGGAGCAAGAGCCTGCGAGACTGTGCCTCCAGGTCAGGTCTAGACTTGGGCTCGCGGCAGTGGAAGAGCCAGCTCCCCGGCCAGGAGGCGGGGAAGGGCCAGTCGCCACCGCCTCTTGGAAAATCCTTGCTGCGCTGTGACCGGCTTGCACACTCGGCAGCCGCCTCTCCGCTTCACGCACCCTCCGGTAACGAAAAGTATTTAGTAATAGCCTTTTGCTGCAATGTTTTTTCTGATAATCCTTCTTCTTCTGAACTTTCTTTTTCTTTCTGACTAGAGTTCTTGGGCTTTTATCAACACATGCCCTAACTATTCTTGGTTCCACTGGGGTGCCTTCTTCCCTTAGTAATTTACTTCTCACCCCTTCCATATTTTCATCACAAAGACAATACAACATTTCAAGACAAAACAAGACACAAACATACTGTATCAATCTTCTCCATTTTCTCGAAATGGCCATTTTTCCTCTCGCCCTATCTGCCTAGGGACGAGCAGATTGCTCCCATCCTATCTATGGACGGGCAGCTTTTTTTCGTCACTTACCCCCGAGTGTCCCGGGGCTCCCCGTAACAGGCCACCATCTGCCGCAGTCCGGCTGCAGCAAAATAACCGGGGGGTGACGAACAACTTGTGAACGTTGATACAGCAGGAGTAGGAGCCGTTTATTGCAGGACAGGAGCAGTATTTATACATTCCACAGAGCTTATCTAATTAGCATAAACTAGATACATCAGTCAACCAATAACGAATCTCCACACTTAATGGCTTGTTTTTGTTACTTCTCAAACCACTCCCTCAGGCGTTTTGCCAGGCACCATCCAGACTTGTTTACGAACTCTAACATTCCCCTGGCAAAATGCCAGGTGTTATTTTTGACTTGTTTACAGACTCTAACAGACGGGTAAGGACCATATGTTGAATTGGACTGCCTAACAGACACGGTCCCTAAGCCACATGCTTGTTGTTTAAACAGAGAGGGGGAGATGTTGAGAGCCACAGCCGAAGGGGCCCCAGCAAACTTCCAGCTGCCAGCAAACTTCCAGCTGCCGGCTGATGATTGGCTCACAGCGGCCCCAGCAACATCTAGCTGATTGACTCCTCGGCCCCAGCAACATCTAGCTGATTGGCTCCTCTGCGGTGATGCTCATTGGGCTGTTTCCCTGCCCTTTCAGACCACGGAGCTGCTCATTGGGGGACTTTTTTGGCTCCGCCCATGTGACCCAGCCAATTGGCCTCAAGAGCAGGAGGATTGTGGGAGGTGGAGAGAAGCTTGTGGGGGAGAGAGAGGCTTGTGGAGGGGAGAGAGAGGCTTGTGGAAAGCCGGTGGTGGCAGTTGAGGCTCTGAGGGTTTTTCCTGAGAGGCTGTTTTGTTTGGCATGTGTGGTTCTAAAAATAAAGTTAGTTTCTTTTGACAAGTGGCTCCTGATTGTGCCCAGCCAGACTGCGGCACATGACAAACTTTTAAAATAGTAAAATTTGTCAATCTTTTCTTTTCTTGTTCTGGATCTTATTATAGTAGAACTGACTCAGATTTTCTCCTAGTAAGTACAGGACTTCATTCTATACACCTAGATCTCTAATCCATGTGGAGTCTCTACTTATGAATGCCATAAGGTATGCAGCTAATTTACTTTTTTTCCTAACAGCCATCCAGTATCCCCTTCCCCTGTATTAAAAAGTCCACTCTTTATTTGGTCATCTTTGACTCATCCCTTGTCTTTTTTTCCTCCAGAAGCAATGCATTTTAAAGGTTCTCTCTTTAAGTTATCTATGCTTTCAATTTACTTCCTTATGCTGGCCTATCTAGATTTTCTTTTTTTTATATTTATTTTCTAGTTGTAGTTGGACACAATACCTTTATTTTATTTACTTTTAGTGGTGCTGAGGATTGAACCCAGGACCTTGCATGTGCTAGGTGCACGCTCTATGACTAAGCCACAACTCCAGCCCATTCTTTTTAATTTTCATATTCAGTAGGTATTATTCTTTCTGCCTTGGCCCCAGAGTGGGTCCGCTCTCTTCCCTCACTGTTTCTCCACTTGTCTGCTCCCCAAAGAACCTGACAGCAGAGCAAGGGGATGGTGGGAGGACTGAAAATAACATATTAGAATTCGGTAACTTTTCTCTTCTTATAACTGTCTTTGAAGTTTCAGACTTCTCTGACTTCAGGCCATGCTGGGGACATGACTTTTGGGTACGTTTATTTCACCCTTCTTGTTTTGGATGTTGTTTGGTTTTTATTTTGTGTTGTTTTAGAAGAAAATATTGTAAGGCAGGTATGCAGGGCATCAGCACCTTTTTAAGCAAAGGCAGATCATTTCTATTTTATATAATTATTGTTATAGTTAGATTCAAGATCATCTTATTTGCTTTTTAAGAATATTTATATTGAAATAGAGTGCTCTACCACTGAGCCACAACCCCAGCCCAAGGCTAGTTTGTTTATTTATTTATTTATTTTTAATATTTTATTTTTAAGTTTTCGGCGGACACAACATCTTTGTTTTGTATGTGGTGCTGAGGATAGAACCCCGGCCGCATGCATGCCAGGCAAGCACGCTACCGCTTGAGCCACATCCCCAGCCCCCAAGGCTAGTTTATTTAAAATTGTTTTGTTATTGTTTATGGACTTTTATTTTATTTTTTTATTTATATATGGTGCTGAGAATTGAACCCAGTGTCTCACACATGCCAGGCAAGTACTCTACCACTGAGCTACAACCCCATCCCTGCTGAACTACTTTTTCACAGTAGTTGCACAATACTACATTCCTATCAGAAATGTATAAAGGTTCCAATTTCTTCACATCCTTTTCAGCACTTGTTATTTTTTTAAAAAATCATTGTTATAGCCATCCTACAGGATATGAAGTTATATCTCATTGTAGTAATGATTTTCATTTTTTATATAACCAGTAATGTTGAGCATCTTTTCATGTGTTGATTGCCCAATTGCTTATGCTTTTTGGAGAAATATCTATTCAAATCCTTTGCTCATTTTGAAAATTGGGATTTTTGCCTTAATATTGTTGAATAGCAAGAGTTCCTTGTAAATTCTGTATATTAAACATTATCAGCAATATGATTTATAAATATTTGCTCCCATTCTGAGTGTTGTCTTTTCACTTTCTTTATAGAATCCTTTGAAGCACAAAAGGATTTTTATTTTGAAGTCTAATTTATATAGTTTTCTTTAATTGCTTGTGATTTTGGTGTCTAATGCAAGAAATCATTGTCTAATGTAAGATTATGCAAATTTTAATCTGTTTTCTTCCAAGAATATTATAGTTTTAGCTTATGTATTCAGTTCTTTAGTCCACTTTGAATTAACTCTTGTATAGGATGTGAGGTAGGGGTCCAACTTTATTCTTTTGCATTTACATATCCAATTGTCCCAATGACACTTGTTGAAAAGATTATTCTTTCTCCATTCAGTAATCCTGGCCTCCTTGTCAAAAAGCAGGTGATTAAGGATGTATGGGTTTATTTCTGGACTTTCGATTCTTTAAAAAAATTCTGACCACTTTATGTATAACTTTAAAACCTTATGGTGGAACACTTACATTTCTGTCTTCCTCCCTTTTTATTTTATGTAAGTTATAAATCCCACAGTACACTTTTATTGTTTTTTCCTTGAGTAGTCAGTTATTTTTAAAGAAATTTTTTAACAAGTGAGAGTTAAATATTTATAATAACCATTTCCAATGCTCTTAATTTATATTATAGATCCAAGTTCTCGTCTAGTATCAGAATTTCCTTTAATATTTCTTTTTTAAAAAAATTTTTAGTTGTTGATGGACCTTTATTTTATTCATTTATTTATATGCAGTGCTGAGAATCGAACGGAGTGTCTCAAACATGCTAGGCAAGTGCTCTACCACTGAACCACAACCCCAGCACTTGCCTAGCATGTGTGAAGCACTGGGTTTGATTCTCAGCACCGCATATAAATAAATGAATAAAATAAACGTCCATCAAAACTAAAAATATATGTAAAATAATTTTTAAAAAATATTTCTTATTTTTCAGGTCCAAGGAAACAAATTAACCCAGATTTTATTTTTCTATGAATGTCTTCATTGCACCTTAATTTTGAAGAACATTTTTATTGCATATAGAATTCTGGGCTTGCCTCTTTTCTTTTTATACTCTTTAAATGTCATTGAATTGTTTCCTAGTTTATATTGTTTATTATGAGAAGTCATCAGAATTCTTTTTAAAAAATATTTAATTTTTTTTTTGTTTTAGGTGGACACAATATCTTTATTTTATTTTTATGTGGTGCTGATGATCAGACCCAGAGCCTCATGCTAGGCGAGCACTCTACCACTGAGCCACAACCCCAGCCCCTTCATCAGAATCTTTACCATCATTTCCCTATATATAATGTGTTTTAAGATTTTGTTGTTGTTTTTAGTTTTCAGAAATTTTCATACTCTTGATTATTTTAGCTTGATAATAAGACTAAAAATTGGGTAGAATGATTCCTCACATTTTACTCTTTTTTCAAAATTGTATTAGCCCTTCTAGAACCTTTGTCTTTTTATATAAATTTTAGAATAATCTTATTAATCTCTACTATGAAAAACTTGTGATATTTTTATATCAATTAAACTACATATTATTTTGAGAACTGACACTTTATCGAATCTTCTAATCCATGAATATATTTGTTTCTCCATCTATTTAGATCTTTAATTAGTGTTTGTAGCTTTCAGTATATAAGTCCTGTTCATGATTTGTTAGATTTACATCTAAGTAGTTTCTTTTTTTGTGCTTGGAGAATTCATAATTGTATTGCAATAGTATTTTAAATTTATATGTCCCTATTTTCAGGCCAGTAGGTAGAAATACAATTGATTTTTGTATGTCTTGCATCTTGCAAAATTTATGAACTCACTTAATAATCCCATAATTTTTTTCATTGTAATAAGCATAGTATTGTTATTTTTATTTAATTTCATTATTGGTATTGGGGTTGACCCCGGGATGCTTTATGTCTGAGCTACATCCCCAGCCCTTTTTATTTTTTATTTTCAGACAGCATCTTGCAAAATTACTCAAGTTAGCCTCACACTTGAAGTTCTGCCTCAGCCTCCCAAGTAGCTGGGATTCAAATCATGGGCAACTGAGCCATCAATTACTTTTTTGAAATAAATAAATGAATAGTTACATATTTTCTTGTCCTTAGTTTCTAATGTAGAAAATATCAATAGCTAAAACTCACATAAACAAGAGCTGCTTGGGATCCTCAACTTTTGCAGAGAGTAAAGAGGTCCTGATCCAAAAAGTTTAAGAGTTGCTGTTCTACATTATAAGAGGACAGTGCCATGCATGTTATAAGATTTCAATGAATGTTAATTGATTATGAAGATGTGATAATTGGGGGCATGAATATCAATAAGGAAGAATGTTTTGTCATCACCTGAAATATCACATTCTATTCTTCTTTGTTGGGTAAAATTCCCTAGGTATATGATTTCACTTGTTTCTTCTGCTTGCATTCATGGTGAAATAAATATGAGTAAAAATAAAATTCTTTATTAAGCCTAAGGTGCTCCTGGGCTGTTAATATAGGAAGGATGACAATGCTCAGAAAGGTTGAAACACTGCAAAATGTTTGTTGGAAATACTAATTTTCAAGTGCCTTGCCCACATCATAGAATGAGAAAGCTTCAGTTGGGAAACAAAATAGCATCCTTTAAAATGCCCAAGATTAAGGAGAAACAGCTGCATTAAAGAGCTGCTTGGCACCAACTATTTGATTTTAATTTTGTGGAAGATAATTGGCCCCAACTGGTCTGTGAAAGACTTAGAAACAAAAGAACTTCAGGGAAAAAGCAAATAATGACTCAAGAACTGCTAACGCAAGAAGATGAGATACATTTCAGCCTAAATTATCCCTTATGGCACATTCTCTACAAACCAGGAAAATATTTCAATTAACATCTTCCAAATCTGCCTTGGGCTTTATTGAAGAATCTGTAAATATACTAGTTTTTAAAGTGATGTCCAATAAAAGTTTATTTCTCTTCTTTATTAGAGGACTTTACACTCCCCATTCTTTGACCTAAGATTCTTATCATCTACATGTGAAATTTTCTGAACATTTCAAGCTTGAATCCATGCTGGTTTACAGTGTTAGATTAAGCTGATAGTGTTCTCTTAAATCCCACTTTCCTCAAGTCTTGACTGTCTGTCTCAGGGATCAGCAAACTTTCTGTAAAGGCTTTGAGGGTCATAAGGCCTGTGTGGCAACTACTCAGATTTGCTTAGGAAAGTAGTCACCACACTATGTGAAGGAGCAGGCATGGGTGTATCCCAATAATACCTTGTTATTAAAACCAAAAAGTGGGCCAGATTTTGGCCTGCTTGCTGATGTAGCTGGCTGACCCAGTCTATCTGATCAAATCATCCCAGCAGGACCTTTCTTTTCCATTTTTTATTGGTTGCTTTTCATTATAGTTATAAAAGCATGGAATATGATTTGTTCTAATTGAGTCCCCAGCGCTCCCCCTTTTCCTCTCTCCCCCTTAGGACCTTTCATCCTTTGTCTCTGCCTAATCTTCTGTTGTTCAACAGAACATCAAGACTAGATCCAGTCCAAGTGTCCTCACATTTCCCAAACGCTCTGCTTATTCCTGCTTTCTGGACTTGGCAGATGCAGATCCTCTTCCCTTCATTCTGCCTTTCCCAATCCTACCCATCCTTTGGGGTCTGGTTCAACTTTCTTTGTGAAGTCTTTGTGAAGCAGGAAAGCTCCAAAACTATAGGATTTCTTTACATACTAAAAGTATATGTGGTCATTTTCACCAGGAAAGTGTCCTGAGGAGGTCCAATCAGGTTGTGATGTAATCTCAGAATGGAATTTAAGGACAAGTCAAAGGAGGTACAGGTTCAATTCATGGAGAGAAAGAAAGAAGTACATCCTCAGAGACAGGGCAGCGTGCAGGCATTGGAGAGGAACATGCCAGCTCCATCTTAGCTAGGCATATTTATATATGTAAGACCAGAAATACAGGGATATGATCTAAGAGGGTGTTTTTAGTTCTCCTTTGTGTTGGGGACTTGGTATGTTAACAATTACCTACAAGGGGTCATTCTCTTTTCTTCTTTGTCTTTCATGAAAAATCTCTAATAATAGCCCCATGGCTGGGGGGCAGGGGGCCTTATCCTTCTGCTTTGTGAACTTAAATGGTACTATGTTGGCATAAGTTTGGTTGAGATTGTGACATATAGATGAGACAATGGGATCTTAAAATTACAAATCCACAAAATATCTACTTGTTGAGCAAAGGCGTGTTTGGACCTGTTTTTCTTTTAGGTTCAGGTCCAAAAAGAAGTTATTTATGGACCTACAGAAAAGTTCTGATAATTGGTTTAATGGTGCTGTTTGTAATCAAAGTATGTGAAAGTGACCTCTAACTGTGGACTTTAATCCAAGTGATAGTGGATTTTAAATCATGGACACTCTACTTGACCCACATGCCTCCTTTCTGTCTTTGCTTATGTTTCCTTTCCTACCTTAGCTATCACTGCTTTTTCTGTTTTAGAAAAGGCAGTTTACTCCTGTAGCAGCTCCAAGAGTAAAAGTAAATTCTAGGGCTGGAGCTGTGGCTCAGTGGTAGAGTGCTTGCCTGGCATGTGTGAGGCCCTGGGTTCGATTCTCAGCACCACATACAAATAAATAAATAAATAAAGGTCCATCAATAACTAATAAAAGTATTTTTTTAAAGTGAATTTGAGTAGTAGTTTGCACAGGTGGCCTCAGCATTTACTTGACTTGAGCAGAACTCATCAATTCTTTCCTTACCAACTCCCACCTAATGCCTGGCCCCCAGTTGTGTTATAGGTCTCATAGGATTCATTCTACTATTCTACTCTTGTTTAGGGCTGAAATTTTCCATCATGCAAATATGTAAAATATATACATTTCTAGGTCTTTTTCCTATTCAGAGATTCCAATTTAGTGTGGGTACTTGGTGAATATTTTTGAATAAATTTAAAAATGAAATTGGGATTAGCTCATATCTGTTCCCAAAATAGAACTATATGTGGGGATTCAAGAAATTAATAACTTTTATGATTGCTTATCTAGTCAGTTTCAATACCAGTTAATGAAGTCCTAATGCTACCACACAGGTGGTCTTAAACATTCTCTGAATTTCTTTATAAAGCTCTAGTCTGATCACAATGGAATGGAATTAGAAATCAACGATAAACTAAAAAGTAGAAGCTACTCTAACAAATGGAGACTAAATAATACACTATTGAATAATGAATGGATGATAGAAGAAATCAAAGATGAAATAAAAAAATCTTAAAGGTAAATGAGAAGGGGCTGGGGTTGTGGCTCAGTGGTACAGCACTTCCCTAGCATGTGTGAGGCACTGGATTTGATCCAGCACCATATAAAAAGAAATAAAATAAAGGTAAATGAGAACACTGATACAACATATCAAAATCTCTGGGACACTATTAAGGCAGTACTAAGAGGAAAGTTTATTGCACTGAGCACATTCATTAATAGAATAAAAAATCAACAAATAAATGACCTAACTCTACATCTCAAAGCCCTAGAAAGAGAAGAACACATCAATATCAAAAGCAATAGAAGACAGGAAATAATTAAAATCAGAGCTGAAATCAATGAAATCAAAACAACTGAAAAAATTTACAAAACAAAAAGTTGGTTCTTTGAAAAAATAAATAAAATAAATAAACCCCCTAAAAAAAACCAGATAAACCCCTGATCATGCTAACAAAAAGAAAAAGAAAACTCAAATGTCTAAAATACAAGATAAAGGAAATATCATAACAGACATGTCTGAAATACAGAAGACAATCAGAAACTATTTTGAAAATTTATACTCCAATAATATAGGAAATATAGAAGACATCGACAAATTTCTAGAGACATATGACCTACCCAAACTGAATGAGGAGGTCATACACGATTTAATCAGATAAATTGCAAGTAATGAAATATAAAACGCCATCAAAAGCCAACCAACCAAGAAAATCCCAGGACCAGATATATTCTCAGTCAAGTTCTACAAGACTTTCAAAGAAGAATTAACACCAATACTCCTCAAAGTATTCTATGAAATAGAAAAGGAAGAAACCCTTCCAAACTCATTTTATGAGGCTAATATCAAACCTGATATCAAAACCAAAGACACATCAAGGAAAGAAAACTTCAGACCAATATCCCTGATGAACATAGATGCAAAAATACTCAATAAAACTCTGGCAAATCATATACAAAAACATATTAAAAAGATAGTGCACCTTGATCAAATGGTTTCCTCCCAAGAATGCAGGGTTGGTTCAACATATGGAAATCAATAAATGTAATTCATCATATTAATAGACTTAAAAACAAGAATCATATGATCATCTCAGTAGATGCAGAAAAAGCATTTGACAAAATACAGCATACCTTCATATTCAAAACACTAGAAAACTAGGGATAATAGGAACAAACTTCAATATTGTAAAAGCTGTATATGGTAAACCCAAGCCCAGCATCATTCTAAATCGAGAAAAATTGAAAGCATTACCTCTAAAAACTGGAAGAAGGAAAAGATGTCCTCTTTAATCACTTCTATTCAACATCATCCTTGAAACTCTAGCCAAAGCAGTTAGGAATACAAATAGGTAAAGAAGAACTCAAACTATCTCTACTTGCTGATGACATGATTCTATATCTAGAAAATTCAAAAAATTCCATCAGAAAATTCTAGAACTAATAAAGGAATTCATCAAAGTAGCAGGATATAAAATCAACCCATAAATCAAATATATTCCTATACATCAATGATGAATCCACTAAAAGAGAAATTAGGAAAACTACTCCATTCACAATAGCCTCAAATAAAATAAAATACCTGGGAATCAATCTAACAAAAGATGTGAAAGACCTCTATTTGTTTTTTTCTACTACCTACAGAACACTAAAGAAAGAAACTGAAGAAAACCTCAGAAGATGGAAAGATCTCCCATGCTCCTGGATAGGCAGAATTAATATTGTCAAAATGACCATACTATCAAAAGTGTTATACAGATTTAACGCAATTCCTATTAAAATCCCAATAACATTCTTCATAGAAATAGAAAGAGCAATCATAATTTTTTTTGGAAAAATAAGAGATCCAGAATAGCCAAAGCAATCCTCAGCAAGAAAAGTGAAGCAGGAGGCATCACAATACCAGACCTTAAAACTATACTACAGAGCTATAGTAACAAAAACCACATTGTCTTGGCACCAAAATAGACTTGTAGACCAATGATACAGAATAGAGGACACAGAGACAAACCCACATAAATATGGTTATCTCATACTAGACAAAGATGCCAAAAACATTCATTGGAAAGGAGATAGCCTATTCAACAAATGGTGCTGGTAAAACTGGAAATTCATATGTAGCAAAATGAAATGAAACCTCTACCTCTCACCCTGCACAAAAATCAACTCCAAGTGGATCAAACCCTTAGGCACTAGAACAGAGACCCTGAACATAATAGAAGAAAATGCAGGCCCAAATCTTCACCATGTCAGCCTAGGATCTGACTTCCTTAACAAGACCCCTAAAACACAAGAAGTAAAATCAAGGATCAATAAATGGGATGGATTCAAATTAAAAAGCTTCTTCTCAGCAAAGGAAACAATCAATAATGTCAGGAGAGCACCTACAGATTGGGAGAAAATCTTTACCACATGCACCTCTGATATAGCATTAATCTCTAGGATATATAAAGAACTCAAAAAACTTAACACCAAAAAAATAATAACCCAATCAATAAATGGGCTAATGAACTGAACAGACACTTCACAGAAGAAATACAATCAATCAACAATATATAAAAAAGTGTTCAACATCTCTAGCAATTAGAGAGATGCAAATAAAAACTATACTAAGATTTCATCTCACTCCAGTCAAAATGGCAATCATCAAGAATATAGGCAACAATAAATGTTGGCAAGGATGTAGGGAAAAGGTACACTCATATATACTGCAAATTGGTCCAACCACTATGGAAAGTAGTATGGTGATTCCTCAGAAAACTTGGAAAGGAACCACCATTTGACCCAGCTATCCCACTCTTAGATTTATATCCAAAGGACTTAAAAATCAGCATACTAGAGTAATGAGCCACATCAATGTTTATAGCAGCTCAATTCACAAAGCTAAACTATGGAACCAACCTAAGTGTCCTTCAATAGATGAATGGATAAAGAAAATGTGATATATATACATATTTTTCCCCCAATGGAATATACTCAGCTTTAAAGAAGAATGAAATTATGGCACTTGCCAGTAAATGGATGAAGTTTGAGAATATTACACTAAGCGAAATAAGCCGATCCCAAAAAAAACAAAGGTCGAATGTTTTCTCTAATATGCGAATGATAATTCACAAGAAGCGGGGCAGGGCACTAGAGAAGGACAGAGTTACCTTAAGTTAGGAAAAGGGAAGTGACAGGAGAGGAGAGGAGGGGAGGGCATAGAAAGGATAGTAGGACAAAATACACATTATTACTTTATGTATATATGTGATTGCATGACCAATGTGATTCTACAACATGTGCACTCAGAAAAATGAGAAATTATATCTCTATGTAAAATATATCAAAGTGCATAAATGCATTCTATTATCATGTATAACTAATTAAAACAAAATTTAAAAAAAAGAATGGCAAATTTAATACAGTGAAAAAAAAGTTCTAGTGTATGCTGTGAATGGGCCACTGGTTCACAGACCATGATACTCATTGTGGATAGTCCTAAACAGGTGTAAATAATATTCCTAATAGTTTTCCAGCAGCATATGTACACTCTGAGTGATTTTCCTTTCTGGAAGTGATCAAAAGCATACCTAGGGCTGGGGATGTGGCACAAACGGTAGCGCGCTCGCCTGGCATGCGTGCGGCCCGGGTTCGATCCTCAGCACCACAAACAAACAAAGATGTTGTGTCCGCCGAAAAAACTAAAAAAAAATATTAAAAAAAAAGCATACCTATCTTCTTTTTGGAAATGGGACGTGTTCCATGCTCATTCCTAAAAGAAAACATCACATAATTATGACATCCAGAAAACAGCAAATCTCAGGTAGATTAGTGAATGCTGTTGTTCTAAATGATATGATTTTAATAGATTTTCTTTAAATATAATCATTCGTTAAAATTTATCAGGAAACTCTACATTTAATCAAGTCAATGATAAATGTACCAAAACCCAGGAACACCTGATACTGTGAAGAAATGTCTCTGGCTTCTGGAAAGACAGTATCTCTCTGTCTAGTTGCATTTGTGCATGACAACCAACAGCCTAGACTGTTGGTCTGTTATTTTTTGTTTTTAGTTGTCAGTGAACTTTATTTTATTTATTTCTATGCGGTGCTGAGAATCGAACCCAGTGCCTCACACTTGCTAGGCAAGCGTTCTACCACTGAGCCACAGCACCAGCCCTGTTGGGCTTTTATTAATTAAGAATATTTTTAAGTGATTTTTTTCATTCACTGGATAACCTGCCTTGAGCTAGATATCAGGCATGGTAGAGAACAGTCAGTCCCTGCCTTCCAGGAGCTTACAGAGAGTGGGAGCCACAGCTTAATAGACCAAGGAGGAGATGGGTTTTCCCAGACAGGGGCAGCAGCACAAATAAAGGCCCAGAGGCAGAGACAGCACAGCTCTTTCCACAGTGGTTCCACATGGCTAGAGTATTGGGGCAGGTGTGGCGCAGAAGGCTGTTGAGATTGGAGAGAGAAAAGGGTCAGATATGCAGGGCTTAAAGGGTCTTATTTGCCATGCTGAGAAATTTGAATTTTATTCACTGTGATGTGGAGAATTCTGTAATATGAGAGAATCCTGGATATACAAGCCAGAGAATCTTGGGAAAAGATTTTTCTTGCACATCTGAAAAGTTATTTTCTATTCAAACATTACTCCTAAGCTCATCTTTTTGGTAACTCACCAGTGATATTTTCCTTTGACAAATAGGAGTGTGTAGTTCCTTAATTTGGATCTTTTTATATAAGGATGAGTAATGAGACAATGTAAGCTATTCTTCAAATATGATGAATATATCCTTGAACTCCGCATACCCTTTCAGAGGCAGCTTTCTTTGTGTAATAATAAGAAGCAACTAGTTGTCTCCAGTGCATTTCTAAAAGGGTTTAAAAGCAGAAGCTCCAAATTTCCTCATTCCACATAATCCTAAAGTAGTCAGATTTCAGCACATCTAAGGAGGGAAAGACAAGACAGCTTAGAAAGCAAGAAAAACCCAAGATTTCTATTGGACCTTTGTTATGGCACTGTTGTCCTTCAATGCCCCTGACTTGGCCACAGGAAAAAGGAGGAAGCTGTCAACAGCTCAGAGTTGCCTCAAAGAAGGCACCAGTACAGTGGACAAATGCCTTCAAGTAGACCTTGAAGACCCGCTCTTTGCTCAGATATTTGCTAGTCAAAGGGAATTTCTAGCTGGGCGTGGTGGCACACACACCTGTAATCCTAGTGGCTCAGGAGCTTGTAGCAGGAGGATCCTGAGTTCAAAGCCAGTCTCAGCAATTTAGCAAGGCCCTAAGAAACTCAGTGAGACCTCATTTCTAAATAAAATATTAAAAATGGGCTGGGTTTGTTGCTCAGTGGTTAAGCACCCTGGTTTCATTCCCAGGGAGAGAGAGAGAGAGAGAGAGAGAGAGAGGGAGAGAGAGAGAGATTCTATATTCCTTTAAAGAGCTGCAGCTTTCCCCTTCTGTAAGGGCGGGAACTACTCCCAGCTTCTAGAGAGGACAAAGTTTAAATCTTTAGACTCCAATATATCAGAAGAAAGGAATATGTCTATACTTTGATGTGTTCTGTTTTTAGGCCTTCCCTACTTGCTCAGAAACTTCATCCCATCCACATGTCCCCTCCAGAGCAGATGTCTGTAAGAAAGACAGCAGACAGCACAAAGACACTTTTCAAGTGGGAATACCCAGATGTGAGTAGCCCAGAATGATGAAGTACAGCCCTGCTGTCACATTCTAGGACAATCATGCTGAGTTCCCCTGACACATGCTTTTGTGCAGTTTTGACCAAAGAAGCCTAAATTAGAAGTAAGTGACAAAGCTCTGTTCTCTCTACCACAACCTCTTTTGTTGGGCTAACATGATTTTCTTTCCCCTAAATTATACAAGATTTGTGTATGGGTAGTAAGTAGTTCTAGTCTGTCTACCTTAAGGCAATGAAAATGTAGGTATTTTATTTTGTTTTATCCTGATATATTGCCCAAATACTTCTGTGGAGAAGACAATAAGAATATCAAAATATTGTATATCCTTGCTTGCTAATTGCTATGAAGAATCGCTCATAAAAAAACTTGTGAAGTTACCTTTGAAAATGACTGAGAGGGTATGAGCAAGTGGCCAGGCTGTATGATGGCAAGGGATAGGCTAGTTTGTACATTGATCTCAGACAGATTTCTAAATGGTTTCTTAGTAATTGAGGTTCAAGAGACACTGAAATAGGAATTTTAAATGGTGTTTAAAACTCATTATGCTGATATTCAAGGCCTTCCATGAAAGGTCTTCACCTCTCCAACCTAATTTACCTTTACTACCCTTCTCTATATCAGTGATGAATAACTTGTTGTCCACTAGTTTCTCAGTCTAATTTCGGATGGAATCTTTTAGTATCCTAGGAACTTATCTAATTTGCTGTGGCATTTTTTTCTTGTCTTACTCTGGCTTAATATATATTTCAGTTTAATCTTTACCATCTTTTTGCGAAAATGTCGGCTCTACAAGGTAAGGACTCTATTTGTCTTACTAACTGTATATCTACAGTGCCCAGCACTGTTCAACATATAATATATACTCAATAAATATTTATTGAATGAATGAATAAAAAAATGCTTTAAAGCACTACAAAACTGTGGGATGGGAAGACCAAATGGGTGAGGGGGTAAGTACACTAGACAGACAGAAGAACAAAAGCTGAGCTAACTGTAAGGATGCTGCTTTCCAAGGCCTAAGGGTGAACCAGTTAAGGGGATTCCTTCACAGTGAAAATGTTCAGAATTGAGAAAGGGGCAGAATTAGTATAGTCAAAAGATGAACATGATAGAAACTTGAAGGATAGATTGAGATTGATGAAGCTGGAGAGAGAACTGAGCAGACTGGCATGGTCATTGGCCATGAGAATCAACCAGAGGCAACTCATTGGAGAGACAGTGCTTTACTCTCAAGAACTTAGTGTTTTTGACAAATGACAGAAGAGTCTAAATTGGGTCTAAGGTGCCTGGTCTGGAAATTGCCATGGGGTGATGATGGCAGTAGAAGCATCAAACACAGAAGTAGGGGACAAAGGAATCAGGTCATCAAATCTTTAGAAAAATTTGCACAGTAAAAAACAATGGTGATGTGTTAGAAAAAAATTCAGACAACTGCAGTTTAAGCAGTCCCCCTCTGAAGACATACTGAATAAAGTACAAATATACTAGATCCTGAAGTTCGGTTTATTCCCCCTGAATCTCTTTGTTCTCGCCCCCCAGAGGCTGTTTGGCCTGGCCTCAGGGGTAGCTATTTGAACTGTTGGCAGTTGCTTCAGCCTTGACCATATCTAAGACATTTAGAAATTAGTCAGGATGAACTCTGAGAATATGAGAAGCAAGAGAAGGATCTTTTTATTGAACTTTGCCTAGATTGACTCATGAGCCTGCTTTAATGAACCACATGAATCTGCTTTGATGAACTCCACAACTGAACTCTTTCTTGCCTCTGGGCTATAAACATGTCATTTCGTCTGCCTGGGCTATTTTTCCTCATTCTTCTCAGGACTAAGTCTTACTCATCCTTCAGGTTTCAGTTTAAAAGTCATTTCCTTAGCATTACCACATCTGAGGGATCTGAATGAGGTACATAATTCATAAAAATATGAATTATTATATATAATGACAACTCAAGCCCAAATATCCTGGAATCATTTCTTGCAACCAACAATATTAGGAATAATGAGTTGACATTGACCAGGCATAAACCTTAATGATATTAAAAAGAAGAGCTTCTCTCCTCTCCCTTGAGATTCTTGTATTTAAGAAGGAGACATGAATACAACCTGAAATAAGAAACATTTGGGGAAAGCTTTTGTTTTTGCTTTTCTAGTCTCTTTCCTGATTTCTCCTTTTGTTTTCATATTACCTCTTATGGCTTTCTCTCATTACTTTTTTCAGTGCTTTTGTCTATTTGTTTTCTTCCCTTTGTTTTAGTGAAATTAAACACGTCCCCAAATTCTAGCATTTACTGAAATCAAACCTCTTTTCCCCCCCTTTCCTGGTAATAAGATTCAAATAGACCAGAAAAGAGCTTTGTTCTTCTCAAATATTCATATAACTAGTAGTTAACCAATTCCTGTGATCTGGGAATCCCCTGCTACAAGAAATGGGTACTCAAGGGCTCACAGCCAGGGCTCACAGTAGCAACTCAATGAATCACAGCCACTAGTATGCTCTGTAAGGAATATCTGCCTCCCATACCCACCTATAGACCTAAAAGTATCTTTTGGGAATACCAAGTACAATAAATAACAAGTATACAGCTTTTAAAAAATTCTTTTCATGAATAATCTCATTTTATTCTTTTAATAAATTGTAAGATAAGTATTAATTTCATCCCCATTTTATATACTAGGAAACTGACGTTCACACACACACACACACATTGGTTTTTGTCCATGGTTTTTAGTTTGCAGGTCCCTCCAAAAGGCAGGATATAGAAGCTAGAATTTCTTTTCTAGCTTAGAGTGTCAGTAACTCTATAATCTTCTCCCACCTTTCTGTCTTAAGTTGGCCATAATGAATTTCTCTTCATGTACCTTGCTTGATAGTAGACTATAAGATCCTTCTCATTCCAAAGGGCTCTTTTGCCATCCTCTGGGCTATTCAGATTATTCATGACAGAGAAGCTCTAAATAATCTGAATAGATGGGATTTGCTGGGTTTCCCCACTCAGTCTATTAGCAATCATGTCTATATAATGAAGTTTCTGTAAAATCCCAAAGGACAGGGTTTGTAGAGCTTCCAGAGAGCTGAACATATGGAATTTTTTGGAGAGTGGCAAGCTTAAAGACATCATGGAAACTCTATGCACCTTCTCTCATACCTTCACCAGCCATCTCTTCATTTGTGTCCTTTATAACATTCTTTATAATAAACTGGTAAACCTACATGTTTCCTTGAGTTCTGTGAGATGCTCAAGCAAATTCATAGAATCCTAGGAGAGATTTTTAGGAGTCCCCATTTTACCAGACCAGTCAGAACCACAGATAAAACAACCTAGGGCTTGCAAGTAGCACCTAGATGTGTGTATGTTTGCCAGCGGGTTGGGAGGGTACTCTTAAAATTGAGCCCTCACCCTCAACCTGTGGGATCAGATGCTGTTTCCACATCGATAGCATCAGAACTGAACTGAATAAGAGGACATACAAATGGTATCCCATGCTGCAGAACTGCTTGCTTGCCTGAGAGAAACCCTTATACTTTCTATGGTCACAAAAGTCTTCTGTGTTGATTGTGGTGTGACAGAGGATAGACTGTTTTCCAAACATATCTTGCCTGGAATAATTTCAAAAACCTTGAGTAAGGCTCAGGTTTCTTGTCTTGTCCTCCCTCAGGCTGTCCTTCATATTATTGCCAGTAATACTTCTGAAGTATAGAATCTGTTCATACCCTTCCTTACTTAAAATCCTTTAGTGGCTTCTGTTTTGAACTGAATTGTTTCCTCCAAAATTCATATGTCAAGGTCCTAACCTTATATCTTATAACCTTATAACAGTATTTGGAGGCAGGGTCTTTTTTTTTTTTTAAAAGTATTTATTTATTTATTAGTTTTCGGCGGACACAACATCTTTGTTTGTATGTGGTGCTGAGGATCGAACCCAGGCCGCACGCATGCCAGGCGAGCGCGCTACCACTTGAGCCACATCCCCAGCCCTGGGGCAGGGTCTTTTTTAAAAATATTTTTTAGTTGTCAATGGACATTTATTTTATTTATTTATATATGGTGCTCAGAATCAAACCCACTGTCTCACACATGCTAGGCAAGCTCTCTACCACTGTGCCACAACCCCAGCCCTAGGAGGTAGGGTCTTTAAAGGGGTAATTAAACTAAAATGAGATCTTTAAGATGAGCCCTACTCCAATCTGATTGCTGTCTTTATAAGAAAGAAAACGTGGACATAGACACATACAGAGGGAAGCCAGTGTGAAGATATAGGAGGATATAGCCATCTGCAAGCCAAGAAGTGAGGCCTTAGAAGAAATCAAATCTCCCAACAACCTGATCTTAGACTTCTTCTCCTTTCTCCTTCTCCTCCTCCTCCTCCTCCTCCTCCTCCTCCTCCTCCTCCTTCTAACATTTTTAATGCTTTTTATTGTAGTAACATAATAGGATATATGCACATATTATAAGTACTGAATTTTTAAAAAAAAATTTTAATTTGTTATAGATGACAACAGAATGCATTATTGATCTTAGACTTCTGACCTCAACACTGTGAGAAAGTACAGTTCCATTGTTTAAGCTACCCAGTCTGTGGCACATTGTGATGGCAGTCCTAGAAGACTAATACAAGTTCCCAGTGCCTACTAGAAGCTAGGCTACATGAGATATACCTCCTCCATTAATGTGTGAGGTCCTGGAAAAGACAGACTATCTTATTTTCTTTGTATCCTCAGACTCAATCTTACTGTTATACTAACAGGCCTCAACTAAGGATAGGTGGAGACAAAGGTGGTAAGGGAAACTGTTCTATGTGTTCATGGTCTCTCTCTCTGCAGATGAAGAACCAGATTCATTCTCTTTGTCAGGGCCTCAGCCTGGAAGCTTCCTTGTCTAATATTAAAATTAAGAAAGGGCTGAACCCTTGCAAATCAGGACACTGAGACCATGATACATGACTTTTAGCTGCCTCCTTTACGTCCCTTCTCCTCTAGCCTCCAGTTTCTTCTTCACTGGGTTCCTCAGGGTCCCAGTTCCATCTGAACATTGATGTGGTCAAGTTTCAATCTAATTCCTGGAGAAGGCAGGGAGTCTCATTCTCTCCCCCTACTCTCTTTTTCCTCTGTGTGGTTCTTGTTCTCTCCTACCACATAAGGGCTTCCTTATGCAACCAGGGTAGAAAGGTATGGCAGTTCAAGCTTTCACAGTCCCATTTTAGCAACCCTAGTGGAAAATATTTCTTTCTTTCTTTTTTTTTTTCACGTCAGACGGGTAATGTGCTGATGTCGTAATAAGGTTTAGAGGGAGGCACATCTCACACAAGAGCGTGAATACCCAATCATCACGCTTATGAACCGAAGGATCAAAATATTTCTTTCTTATGAGAAAAGCCTCTAACTTTGGGTCAATGACTGCTCCTTGGACCAACTACTTTTGCCGGGGTAGGAAAGAACTATTTGTCTAAGTTTGAGGCAAACTTTCATATTTCTGCCTGCCACCACTCATATTTTTTGGCTAGTGGTGATGGGGTGGTAGGATCTGCCCAGATTTATTAGCTACAACACATGTTACAGTAAATGTTGACACAGATTCATACATAAATGTCCAAAGTAGCTTTATAAAAGCCAGAAGCTGGAAATGACTCAGATGTCTATCACTAAATGTCAACAGGTAATATCCCGGTGGCTCAGATGGCTGAAGCAGGAGGATCACAAGTTCAAAGTCAGCCTTAGGAATTTAGAGAGGCCCTAAGCAACTTAGAAAAACCCTGTATCAAAATAAAAAAAAAATGGGGGGGGGGGCAGCTGGGGATTGGCTCAGTGGTTAAGTGCCCCTGGGTTCAATCCCTGGTATTAAAAAAAAAAAGTTACGGAGACGTGTACTTGAAATGGGTTTATTTATTGTACATAAATTATGCCTCAATAAAAGTTATCTTATGTCTATGTAAAGTGAGGGCTGAGACACTGTGATGACAATCACAATATTGATCTTTCAGGATAAAGCCCCAGATCCCTCTTTAGTTGGGACTCGAACTGGCCCTGCAACCCCAACTTTAATGTGTCCTCCTCTCCTGTATCATGGCTTCCCACTTTAAAGGCACTTCCTTAAAAATTCCAAGCTGTCTTCCTGGCTCTGAGTCTCCACAGGTGTTGCTCCCCTGCCCAGCAGAGTCCACCAGGCAAGCAGCTCTTCCTTTAGGACGCAGCCCAAACTCTCATCCTGCTGCCTTTCTAGATGCCTTCAGGCACAATGTACTAACTCCTCTTCTCTCTGCGTCAGACTCTAAACATCCCATTGTTTTTATTTCTTTGCACATCCACTCCTCTACCAAACTATGAACTCCTGAGGGCAGGCATGAAAGAAGTTTCTTCCCTAGACATAAGCTTAGTGATGTTTGAAACATTTGTAAAATAGAGATTAAGTAGAAACTCCTTAATTGCTTACTACCCAGCAGAAACTGTGTCAGCATTTTTTAAATTAATTTATTTTAATTAGGTATATACAATAGCAGAATGCATTTTGATTCATTGTACACAGTTGCAGCACAACTTTACATTTCTGTAGTTATACACAATGTAGTGTCACACCATTCAGTCATACATGTACCTAGGTAATGATGTCCATCTCATTCCACCATCTTTCCTGCCACCATGAACCCTCCCTATCTTCCCTCCCCTTTGCCCAATCAAAGTTCCTCCATTTTCTTCATACTCCACCCCCCCTTATGAATCAGCATCCACTTATCAGAGAGAACATTTGGCCTTTGGATTTAGGGGATTGGCTTACTTCACTTAGCATGATATTCTCCAACTCTATCCATTTACCTGAAAATGCCATAATTTTATTCTCTTTTAATGCTGAGTAATATACCATTGTGGGTATATATACCATAGTTTCTTTATCCATTCATCTATTGAAGGGCATCGAGGTTGGTTCCACAGTTTAGGTATTGTGAATTAAGCTGCTATGAACATTGATGTGGCTGCATTACTGTAGTATGCTGATTTTAAGTCTTTGGGTTATAGACCAAGGAGTGGGACAGCTGGGTCAAATGGTGGTTCCATTCCAAGTTTTCTAATGAATCTCCATACTACTTTCCAGATTGGTTGCACCAATTTGCAGTCCCACCAGCAATGTATGAGTGCACCTTTCCCCCCCACATCCTCACCAATATTTATTGTTGTCTGTATTCTTGATAGCTGCCATTCTTACTGGTGTGAGATGAAATCTTAGAGTAGTTTTGATTTGCATTTCTCTAGTTAGTAGAGATGCTGAACATTTTTTCATATATTTGTTGATTGAATGTATATATTTGTTGATTGAATGTATATCTTTTTCTGAGAAGTGTCTGTTCAGCTCGTTAGCCCATTTATTGATTTTTTTTTGGTGTTAAGTTTTTTGAGTTCTTTATATATCCTTTATATATCCTAGAGCGTGCGCGCAAACGCATGCACACACACACACACACACACACACACACACATATATGCTCTATCTGACATGTGTGTGGCAAAAATTTGCTCCCAAAGTATGGACTCTCTGTTTACTTCATTGATTGCTTTGTTTGCTGAGAAGAGGCTTTTTAGTTTGAATTCATCCCATTTATTAATTCTTGATTTTAGTTCTTGTGCTTTAGGATTCTTGTTAAGTAAGTCGGGGCCTAATCCAACATGATGAAGATTTGGGCCTTTTTCCTCTATTAGGCACAGGATCTCTGAATTCTAGATACTAATTCCTAGATCCTTGATCCAGTTTGAGTTGAGTTTTGTGCATGGTGAGAGATAGGAGTGTACTAGCATTTTTTACTTCCTGTTTGGGACTAATTATTCTCTGGCCGTGACATCATTGTTTCAGAAAAAAAATTAAAATCTGAGAGTACAATCCAGCCATGTTTCCCCTTTCTCAAACAATATCCTAATAATTTAGTTTATTATGAAGAGCTTTCCTGCTAATTATTAAGTCCATATGTATTTCAATGAAAATTTAATTCCTGTTTACTTCATTCACACTCAATTCATCAAATTTTACTTTCAAGAGCTGTTTGATGTTCAAAAAGCCATTAGAGCCCCCATAATGCCCATTTTGGAGAAAAAGGATAAAATTAAACAGAACCAAAGTTAATAAAATCCTCAGAATTAAGCAGAATCTTAATGGGGAAAGCTATGCTACACTGTTTTGGCTTTTTAGACTCCAAGTAAGGCTATGTTGACTGGAGAGGCCCTCACATCTCCATTATATGTTTTCTCCCAAGAGACTGTGAGGAGATGAGAAAAAGAAGAGTTGATAGCACAGAAATGTTTGGCATTCTGTTTCCAGCAGTATTTCTACTTAGATTTTCTGGAAACCCTCTGCTTTCTAGTCCCTAAAATTGCTGACTCAAACATCATAAATATTATTTTAAATGTACATTGAGCACTTAAGAAAGTAAAAGTTCAGGATATTTCTGCCTGTCTTTCTGTCTGACTCTGTCCAGAGGAAAAAAAAATACACAGTTACCTAAAACTGGAGGAGAAACACAAATTGAATAGATAGGGAAGTGAAGGACATTATTTATTAACTAATCAAGAATATGGTATTTGGATAGATATACAGGGATAGAGAATGAAGCAGGGAATTGGAATTCAGATACCCAGGAAGAACTTGAACCTTCAGTGAAAAAATAAACTAGAGTTTTCTATCATCATAGAGATGATGGTGCTTTATTTAACCTTGCTCTGCATAAAAAGATCTTTCTCAAGAATTTGTTACTCTCAGATAAGTTTGAAGATCATATTCACATGCTTTTAGAGCCTTCAAGCCAAAATTTTTACATAGAAAGTGGTCTTACATGGAGGCATTTGACAAGAACAAATACTAATCTTCCCTAGAAGAACCCAGCTTCAACCCAGGTCACACAAAATTCAGACAAATAACTACCAAGATGTGTTCTTAGCCATCATAAAATATAACTTAAAAGTGAAAAATCTGTCTGGTGCAGTACTGCATGTCTCTTATCCCAGTGACTCAGATGGCTGAGGTTGGAAGATCACAAGTTTGAGGCTAGCCTTGACAACCTTGTCTTTTAAAAAAGGAGGGGTAGGACTAGAGATATAGCTCTATAGTAGAGTGCCCCTGAGCTCAAGTCCCAGTACCGTGAAGAGAAAAAAAGGAAAAATAAAAGTAAAATTCCAACAAAAAATTTCACAATAAGTGAATCAGCCCAGGAACTGTTTATAAATCTGGAACAGAAAAAATAGGAGATACACCTATAATACTTTGTCATACCATCTAGCAAGGATGCAATCAGAGGCTTCTAGGATAATGTAAAAAACAAAACAAAACAACAAATTTCTGGGGCCAGCGCAGTGGTACACACCTGTATTCCCAGTGGCTCTGGAAGCTGAGGCAGGAGGATCACATCTTCAAAGCCAGCCTCAGAAACTTCGCAAGGCTCTAGGGGCTGGGGATATGGCTCTAGCGATAGCGCGCTTGCCTGGCATGCGTGCAGCCCGGGTTTGATCCTCAGCACCACATACAAACAAAGATGTTGTGTCCGCAGAGAACTGAAAAATAAATATTTTAAAAAAATTCTCTAAAAATAAAAGAAACTTAGCAAGGCTCTAAACAACTCTGTAAGACCCTGACTCTAAATAAAAGTCAGGGCTCAGTGGGTAAGTTCAATCCCTGGTACCAACAAACAAAAAACTCTAGAAACTGCATAAAGAAGTTCTCAATGAACTTCTTCAACTGGGACAACTGGAGTGTTGATAGAAATAATAATGGCAATGGATTAAAATTAATTCCTCAAGTATACTTAAATCCTTGAGCTCATAATGAAATTTTAAATTTCATTTTATTTTAATTTTTTAAAGATTTTTTTTAATTGGTTCATTATGACTGTACATAATAGTGGGTTTCATTGTTATGTATTTGTACATGCAATTACATAATTTATTTCCATAGTACCTCCCCTTTCCCTTCTCCTGGTCCATTTCCTCTACTTAGTAGTCTCCCTTCCATTTTCCTGAATTCCCTCCCTTTTGTTCTTTTTTTCTCTCTAGCTTCCACATATGAGAGAGAAAATATATGACCCTTGACTCTGAGTCTGGCTTATTTCACTAAACATAATGCTCTCGCATTCCATTCATAGGTGAATGACATAATTTTGTTCTTCTTCATGGCTAAGTAAAACTCCATTGTGTATATATATATATATATATATATATATATATACCACATTTTCTTTATCCATTCATCTGTTGACAGTCACCTAGGCTGATTCCATAATTTTTCTATTCCTATAGTATGCTGACTTTAATTCTTGTGGATAAATATCAAAGAATGGAATAACTGGGTCATGGTAATTCTATTCCTAGTTTTTTGAAAAACCTTCACACTGGTTTCCATTGTAGTTGTACTAATTTACAACCCCATAATGTATAAGAATTCCTTTTCACCTACATCTTCACCAGCATTTATTACATTTCTATTCTTTTTAAAAATGTATTTATTCATTCTAATTTGTTATGCATGATAGCAGAATGCATTTCAATTCATAGTACACATATAGAGCATAATTTTTCATGTCTCTGGTTGTATACAAAGTAGAGTCACACCATTTGTGTCTTCATACATGTACTTAGGGTAATGATGTCCATCTCATTCCACCATCTTTCCTACCTCCATATCCCTCCCTCCCCTTTGCCCTATCTAAAGTTCTTCCACTATATTTCTATTCTTGATGACTGCCATTCTAACTGGAATGAGATGAAATCTTAATGTAATTTTGATTTGTATTTCCATGATTACTAAAAATATTGAACATTTTTGTTTATGTTCATTGTCTATTTGTATTTCTTCTTTTGAGAGGTGTCCATTTATTGATTGGATTATTTGTTTTTGGTGGTTGCATTCTTTATATATTCTGGATATTAATCATCTGTTGGAAGACTAGCTGGCAAAGACTTCTCCCATTCTGCTCTCTTCACACTTTTAATTATCTCCTTAGCTCTGCAGAAGCTTTTAAATTTGATGCCATACCATTTGTTGATTCTTCTTTTTTTTTTTTTGTTACTGGGGATTGAACCCAGGGACACTTAACCTCTGTGCCCCATCCTCAGCCCTTTTTATATATATTTTATTTAGATACAGGGTCTCACTAAGTTGCTTAGGGCCTCACTAAGTTGCTGAGACTGGCTTTGAACTCAGAATCCTCCTATCTCAGTCTCCTGAGCTGCTGGGATTATAGGCATACACCTGCAATTTGTTGATTCTTAATGTTATTTCCTGAGCTTCAGGAGTCCTATTGAGGGATTTGTTGCCTGTGGCTATATGTTGAAGTGTTGACATTACATTTTCTTCTGATAGTTTGCAAAGTTTCTGGTCTAGTTCCTAGATCTTTGATCTAAATTTTGAGTTGACTTTTGTGCAGGTTGAGAGATAGGGATCTAGTTTCATTCTTCTGCATATGGCTATCCAATTTTCCTACCAGTTATTTGCTAAAAAAGGCTGTCTTTTCTCCAATGTATGTTTTTGGTGCCTTTGTCAAGGATCAGATGACTGTATTGTGTGGATCTGTCTCTGTGTCCTCTGCTCTATTTTATTCTATTCCATTGGTTTATATGTCTTTTTTTGTTGTTGTTTGTACTGAGAATTGAGCCCAGGGGTGCTCTAGACTTTTTTTTTTTTGGTGGTGTGGGAGATTGAACCCAGTACCTCACACATGGTAGGCAAGTTGTATATCACTGAGCTATATCCCCAGGCTCCAACCATATTTATTTTTTATTTCTATTTTTGGTACTAAGGATTGAACCCAGGGGCACTTTATCATTGAGCTACATCACCAGCCTTTTTAAAATATTTTTTTTAGTTGTCAATGGATCTTTATTTATTTATATGTGATGCTGAGAAATTGAACCCTGTGCTTCACACATGCTAAGCAAGTGCTCTACCACTGAGCTACGACCCCAGCCTTTTTTTTCATTTTGAGACAGAGTCTTGTTAAGTTGCTTAAGGCCTTGCTAAATTGCAAAGGCTGGCCTCAAATTTGCAATCTTCCTGCCTCAGTCTCCTGAGTTGCTGGGATTACAGGTGTGCACCACTGCATCTAGCTTGTTTTGTATTTTGAGATAGGGCTTATATTGCTGAGGGTCTTGCTAAGTTACTAAGGCTGGTATCAAACTTGTGATCCTCCTGCCTTAGTCTCCTGAGTCACTGGGATAACAGGCATGTACCATCATTTGTCTGGATCTCAATTTATTTATCTGTAAAATGTTGAATTTAGAATACATGACATAGAAAGTCTTCTCAGCTTTTTAAAATTTTTTTTTTTAGTTGTAGATGGATATAATACCTTTATTTTATTTATTTATTTTTTTAATGTGGTGCTGAGGATCGAACCCAGTGCCTCACACATGCAAGGCAAGCACTCTACCACTGAGCCACAACCCCAACCCCTCTTCTTCTCAGCTTTTTAATGTTAGGTTTAATTTTAACACAAAAGGTTATACACAATTTTCAGCTACTAGAGTGGTATGTTGGAAACTGTTTAATGATAACTTGCTCTGGGTGGGGGAAACTTCTGTTTTATTATGAAACAAAACAATGGTGCAGATATTTCTTTTTTTTTTTTTTTGAGAGAGAGAGAGAGAATTTTAATATTTATTTATTTTTTTAGTTTTTCTGCGGACACAACATCCTTGTTTGTATGTGGTACTGAGGCTCGAACCCAGGCCGCACGCATGCCAGGCGAGCGCGCTACCGCTTGAGCCACATCCCCAGCCCTGGTGCAGATATTTCTACCAAGGTCTGTCGCGACCCCTCGCCGGCAAGGGAAAACACGACACAGGATTCTTCTTTCAGCAGTTTATTCAGGCCTTGTTTCATGTATCATCTTCTAGTGACCCCCCGCCGAGCGCCCAAGCATAGCCTAATAAAGCTTACTCAAGTCCAATCCAAAGCTGCCACGCAGGGTTTTCTCATAGGGTATTGAGGGACAGCACGCCAACTCTCCCAAATAAGGAGTTGTTTACCAAGATCCACAACGGAGACTGGCGCCATCTTCTAATGGCGGCAATGGTCTACAAACACGGCTCACCACAGTTCCCCCTTATCTCTTAAAAAACAATGCAGGCGAAAGTAGAGGTCCTATCCCACTGTGCAAACATGGCTGCAATGTATGGCTCAGTCCCAAGGAGGCGCCTTCCCTAGATCTGACACCATATCAGCCGACGCCTTTTTTCGTGGGATGGGGCGTGGACGCCAAACCCGTATGCAACAGGACATGCTTCCCTTGAGGTCCGGAGATCGGATCACTCAAGTGCAGTGCCTTGCCTCGCATCCTGCATCGTGATGACGGTGAAAAAGAAAGGGGATTTTACAAGTAGCCGGTCAGTGACTATGAGGTTGGAAGTGGCAACACCATCCCTCAGCCCCTGAGAAAACGAAGGGTCCAAAGCATAAAGTGCAGCACCAGCATGGAAGCCCACCTGCGTGCAATGGCAACAAGGCCTGCAGAGTGCATGGGCCTTCCATAACTGGGAAGGCAGGAAGAGGAGGGCATGCCAATCCCAGTGCAATGTCAAAGATAACTTGGGGTGCAATGGCCAAAACCCAGGAAATTATTGCTTAAGTTGCGCAAGCCAAACTTGTGGAGAGATACCATTCTCTAGGGCTGCAAAAGCCTGGACGATCATAGCCTTTTCTTGGCTATGGCGAGCTCTTAGGCGACAGAAAAGCCACAGACAAAGGACAACCCCAAAACAACACATCGCTCCAAAAATGCCTACTCCCACCCATTCCTTAAAGAAAGAAAAAGCAGAAGACAACCAATTCGTAAATTGGCCCAATGTCACAGGGTCCACACGAGTGTTGTTCAACATGGCAATTTGTGTCAGTTGGGTCTGGATCAACTTCTCTGCTTCCATGGACCAGTTTCCGGCCAGGTACTGTCCGATGATTTGAGAGGTATTTCTGGAATCATTAAATCTGAGAGATGTTATACATAGATGTGCACGATGATCAACACAACCCAAATGTACTAGGTCTAACAATTCCTCAATCTGAGCTTGAAGGAGATCCACCCTTTGATTAACGGCCAAAATTCCTGATAAAATATGTTGATTGATTTTACTTTGAGACTCTAAAATGCTGGAAGTTTGTTGGATAACCTGATTAACCGTGGCCGCAGTCTGCACTTGATTAGCCATGGCCACTCCAGCAGTGACAGCTGCAGCAGCAGACACTGCAACCGCTGTCACAATAGCTGCCGTGATTCCAAAATCCCTACGGCTCCTGAGCACCTCAACAATAGGGAAGGAGTCCGGATCCGCAGTAACCGGAATCGGGACAAAAGTTGGAATTTTCATAACCACTGCCATAGGCCAGGATCCATTCCAACACTCAGACAAGTAACAGGTAGTATTAGAACAATTAAGCATCCCCTGTGATGTAACATTAGCCAAAAGGAACAGAAACGGAGATTGGAGACAGACTGCTGCAGAGGGTAACGTTGCATTACCTAATAGTGCATTGTGTGAAATAGATTTGAGTCTCCTACCCCACCCCGAGTCTTGGGTACTGCCAGAAACATTAAACAGCCAACTTTGGACTCCTCGTAATTGAGCCAAAGCGGAGATGTTGGCTGTGGCCCCCTTTTCATTGGAAATCAACCATTGAAACCAGGACCAACCCGCTCCTATAGAGGAATGTTGGAAGAATTATACAAGTACCTTTTGAGAGAGGGGGAAAGGGAAAAACCTTTGGCGACCTGATGTTTCTCCCAAGAGTGATCTTGACAAGGTGTAAATATAGGAGGGAAGCCATACTCAGGGGTGCAATAAGGAGAAGCCTTAAAATGAGTGGCATTAGAAGTCTCATTAGAAGGAGACAACGGAATTAACACCTGGGAAGTAATGGCCAAAGTGGTTATATTAAACTCAGATGTATTTGTCGGGACTCTTCTTGTCAGGCGTTCTGGAACCCACACCGGCTCCGTCCGGTCCCGGCCCCCGGCGGCGCTCCGCTTTCTCCGCAGCGTGAGCCCGCTCCGCAGCAGTGCAAGCAGGTCCTTCAGCCACGGCCGCAGCGACGCCGGCGGCTGCTCGCGCTCCGGCTCGCGGGCGCTGGGACTGTGGCGCAGAGCGCTGTCCGCCGCCGCCACCGCCACGGTTAGGGCCGGGTTCTCGCATGGTGGCTGCATCTTGACTGAGCCCACCGCCATCCTCATGCCCAGACCGCGGCTGTGGCCCTGGCAGCTTCTCTCAAAAACATCTGCAAAGTGCTCTGCTTTACCTTAAGTCCTTTTGAACGTAGCAACCCATCTAGGGCCAACAAAATTGGGCTTGAAGAAGCAACGCCCATAATGTTTTTAGAGCTATAAAGAAAGTGAAAGTACAAAAATCCCCGCTCTCTTCCTTTTACAGGGGAGCGTTCCGTTCTATGAATTCCCCGCTCTCTTCCTTTTACAGGGGAGCGTTCCGTTCTATGAATTCCCCGCTCTCTTCCTTTTACAGGGGAGCATCCTTTTTTCCGCTCTCTCTCTATTTACAGAGAGAGCGCCCCGCTATTTGCTTGCGGATTCCCACTTTACCTGGGAACTTACCGGTGCACCACCCTGACTGCTGAAAGTTCTGGATCCTGGGTTCGAGGAATATAATTCCCCGTACGGGCCACCAATTGTCGCGACCCCTCGCCGGCAAGGGAAAACATGACACAGGATTCTTCTTTCAGCAGTTTATTCAGGCCTTGTTTCATGTATCATCTTCTAGTGACCCCCCGCCGAGCGCCCAAGCATAGCCTAATAAAGCTTACTCAAGTCCAATCCAAAGCTGCCACGCGGGGTTTTCTCATAGGGTATTGAGGGACAGCACGCCAACTCTCCCAAATAAGGAGTTGTTTACCAAGATCCACAACGGAGACCGGCGCCATCTTCTAATGGCGGCAACGGTCTACAAACACGGCTCACCACAAAGGTCAATTTTCAATAGTTTAACAGTCTGTTAGCAAAATTTCTGAGAATTTAACCATCAGCACTCAGAAGCCAGGAAGAGCAGGCTCACTAGATAGGACTCCATTTATTCGTGTGATCATTTATTAAATCATTCAACACTCATCGAGTATTTCCTCTGAGCAAGATCCAAACTAAATGGAGTGTACAATTATGGGTACGACCTGGTTCTTGTCCCCAAGGGACTTGGACTCTAGTAAGCAGAAAATAAATATAGATAACTTTGATGCTAAAGACAGCATGACAAATAATATAAATAATGTATAAATAAAAGCAAAAATCAGCAGAGAAAAAGACTATTTCCTACAGAGGATATATGGGTAAAAGTGACCTTGGGGAAGGAAAAGGGAAGATTTCTCAAAAAGAACAAGACAATTCAAAGTATTTTTGTGTGTGTATATGTGGTGCTAGGGATTGAACCTAGGGCCTTGTGCACATGAGGTAAGCACTCTACCAACTGAGCTATATCCCCAGCCCCAAAGTATTTTTCAGAAGACTTATCTAATACCAGTAATACTGTATGTGAAGAAATACTTAGAGGAAGCTAGAAATAAAAGGACAAGAGGTGATTATATATGTGAAAGAATTGGGGCTGGGGTTGTGGTTCAGTGGTAGAGTGCTTGCCTAGCAAGCATAAGGCACAGGGTTCGATCCTCAGCACCATATAAATGTAAAATAAAGATATTGTATCCACATAAAGCTTGAGAATAAATATTTTTTTAAAAAAAGAATAATAAAAGCCAGAAGCCTCCACTAAGAACAATCTTAAACTGGAGTAACTAAAACACCATTACAAAGAAATTAAAACAATTTATGAAAGAAGACAGTAAAAGTGCCCTTGGTCATTTCAAAGGCACCCACCTACATTTTATAGTTCAGAATTTCATCCCAGGATACTTAAAGATGTTACTAGTGACATTTGGATTTACTTCCAGGACTCTGTAGGAAATCAAAGAGACAGAGTCTAGAAACAACTAAAGATGGTCCAAATTTTTACATTTCAGAAAATAGTGATCTCTCAGGGCTGGGGCTGGGACTCAGCAGTAGCACAATTCCCTGGCATGTGTGAGGCACTGGGTTCAATTCTGAGTACTGCATATAAATAAATAAAAGTAAGGTCTATCAACAACTAAAAAAATACATATTAAAAAATAATGATTTCTGGAAACAATAGCCCAGTTAGTGACTTACATTTTGTGCAATATTATAAAATGAAGCCATGGTTTGGGAACACACTTGGAGAAACATGAAATAGAGAAATGGGTATGAGTTAACTAAAACAAGCCATATCAAATGAATTACATTTCCTTTATGAATATGGCTGGTAAACAGATGAAGTATATCCTCCCTTTCATCCTGATTTCAGGTTCATATTTGACAGTCTCCCATGGTAACAATGGAGATACAAAACAGAAATGGGTGCCACTGAAGAAGTAAAATGAAATGAATTTGCAGTTGAGCCAATCATCAGCTGGCAGTCTGAAAGTTTGCTGGGGCCCCTTCGGCTGTGGCTCTCAACAAGCTCTACCTCTACTTTTGAGCTGATTGTTTGGGTACTAAAAATGTAAAAGTTTGATCAGGGGTAACTATTGCTGCTGTACCATTATTTGACCCATCAGTGAATATATTTGGAGCATTCATGATAGGTGTTTTTCTTGTCATTTTTGAAAAATTACAGGATGCAATGACCAAAAAGACAATAAAGGATTAGATGGTAAGTGGTTATCAAATGAAACATTAGATTTGCACATGATTATTGCCCAAGTATTTAACTCATTAGCTAACTCATCAATTTGATTCATAGTATATGGAGTAATAATTTTATTGGGGGAAATTCCAAACACTCCCTTAGCTGCTTTTATTCCTTTGAGTATTCATTGTCCTACAGCCTCAGGATACCTAGTAAGGATAGTGTTAGGAGAATAAGATAAATGTATCCATAATAATGGACCTTCTTGCCAAAATACTCCTGTAGGAATGTTTTTTGTTGGTAGTACAATAAATAATAAAGGCAAACTTATATCAATTCTATCCAAATGCATATTTTCCATATATGTTTCAATGATTTTTAATGCCTTTCTGGCTTCAGGCGTTAACATGCGGGGTGAATTTGGATCTGATGGACCTTTTAGGATATCAAATAAAGGTCCCAACTCTCCTGTTGGTATACCTAGATAAGGCCTTATCCAATTTATGTCTCCTAATAACTTTTGAAAGTCGTTAAGTGATTTGAGTTGATCTACTCGTATTTGAATTTTTGGTGGCCGGACCATGGTTGAGGATAATAGAACTCCTAAATAATTAATTGGAAAATTTAATTGTACTTTATCTATTGCTATCTCTAGATTATAATTTTTTAATAAGTTTGTAAGTGTGGCATAACATTCTAGCAATGTGTTTTTAGCTTTGTGTGCTAATAATACATCATCCATATAGTGAAATATTTGTAGTTCAGGATTTTGATTTCTAAGTGGCTGGATTACTTTGTTAACATAAATTTGACACATAGTTGGGCTGTTAGCCATCCCTTGAGGGAGTACTTTCCATTCATATCTCTGATCAGGACCTTCATGATTCAGTGCAGGGATAGTAAATGCAAAACGTGGACTATCCTCAGGATGAATTGGAATTGAAAAACAACAATCTTTAATATCTATAACTAAAACATACCAGGTTTTTGGCAAAGCAGACAATTGAGGAATCCCCGATTGAGCAGGTCCCATAATAACCATCTCATTATTAATGGCTCTTAAATCTTGCAATAATCTCCATTTACCAGATTTCTTTTTGATGACAAAAATGGGAGTATTATGGGGAGATATAGAAGATTGTATATGTCCTTCTGCTAATTGTTGTTTGACCAGGTCATGGGCTGCTTGTATCTTTTCTTTAGTCAGGGGCCACTGAGGAACCCATACTGGTCTTTCTGATTTCCAAGTAATTTTTATTGTCTCAGTAGCCCTTTCTGAAAATCCAACCCATGTCTGTCTGTTCCTTGATCTATTATTTGTACTGGTGCTGCTATACCTTGTTCTTGTTTTTCTAATCTTTTTCCTTTCCTAAAACCTTGTCTAGTCATAATAGTGGGTGCATTTTGGTTGATGTTATTTGTTAATGTCAAACCTAATTGATCTAGGACATTTCGTCCCCATAAATTTACGGGAAGATGATCCAATACATATGGCTGTATAGTTCCTTCACATCCTTCAGGATCCTTCCAATCTAATACCATTGCACTTCTATGGGGATTAGTCGCCACTCCTAGGCCTCGAAGCGTTTGAGTGGCTTGTTGTAATGGCCAATGTTTTGGCCATTCTTGACGAGAGATGATGCTAAGGTCTGCACCTGTATCCAGTAGCCCATTAAATTCATGTCCTTGAATATTTAGTTTTAGCATGGGGCGAGAATCTAAATTTAAAGAAAGCATAGCCCAATCTACACCTGTGGAGCCTAATCCCTTGGAACCTCTTTCTACAGCACAACTGGAAAATTATTCATGTAGGCTGGGTATTATTAGTAACTGTGCTATTCTATCTCCTGGTGAAATTACTGATATACCCTTTGGAGAACTGGCTATAATTTTTACTTCACCTTCATAGTCGGGATCAATTACCCCAGGACTTATCATAAGTCCTTTTAGAGTAGAAGAGCTGCGTCCCAATAATAAGCCTACTGTTCCTTTGGGAAGAGGTCCTTTTACCCCTGTGGGAATGATTTGAACTCCCATCTCTGGAGTTAGTACTGCTCTGGCGGAGGCACAGATGTCCAACCCTGCGCTCCCTCTGGTTTGTCTGATGAGGGATCTGATGGACAATGTGTCCTGGGAACTACCCTGATGGGGTTGCTGGGTTCCTCCAGTGCTCTGTATATTTGTGGTTTTGGGCCCCGGAGCATTGGGCCCCCCGTCCATTTTTTGGCAACGGAGCCTGATGCCTTTCTCCATGATATCGTGGATAAACACCTGGTCCTTTTTCGTTTTTTGATAATGGAGTACCCTCTATGGTGGTTTGAGAACGGCATTCATTAGCCCAATGTCTCCCTCTACGGCATCGTGGGCAAATACCTGGTATTCTACTCCTTTGATACCTAGTTTTGTTAAACCCTCCTCCTATGGGGCAATTCCTTTTAAAATGTCCTGTTTGTTCACAATTGTAGCATGTTCTTGGCCTGGCATCTAAAGCCTGGTTTACTGCAGCTGCCACAATTTGCCCTTGTTCATTAATGTCTCTGGCATCTAAAGCCTGTTTTACTGCAGCTGCCACGACTTGCTCTTGTTCATTAATGTCTCTACATAATTTAATATATGTGTTTAAATCTTCACGTTTCCATGGTCTAATGATATCTCTGCACCAATGATTCGCTTACTCATAAGCCAGTTGTTTTAGTAATGGCATTGCTTGTTCTGTATTCCCAAAAACTCTGGTAGCTGTTTGAATAAGCCTATCTACAAATTCAGCATAAGGTTCATTAGCTCCTTGTATTACCTTAGATAATTGACCTTGTAAACCTCCATGTCCTTGTAAAGTCTTCCATGCCTTAATTGCATCTGCAGCAATTTGTGCATATACACCAGGATCATATGCAATTTGTTGCTGCTGATCCTCATAAGGTCCCTTTCCTAACAACATATCTAGATTTCTCTGAGGATAACCAGCTGCTGCATTTTGCCTAGCCGTCTCCTTGCAAAATTCCTCATTGGCAACCTTCCATAACAGGTATTGTCCTCCATTTAGCACAGCTTTACACATATTAGCCCAATCTGCTGGCGTCATGTTCAAGTTGTTACTGGATTTGACCATGCTTACAGTGAAGGGTGCTTGAGGACCATAGGTTGTTACAGCCTCTTTTAGCTGCTTCACTGTTTTGAAATTTAAAGCATGGTAAACTCGCTGCCCTCCTGCCTCAAATACAGGGCATGTTAATATTTGAGATCTTGTCTCAGGATCCCAACTATCAACTGCGGGGGTTGGGGGCCTCCCAGCATATGGAGGTGGCCTTGTTAGTTGGACACTTACGTCCTCTGGTGATAGAAAGGTGTTAGTAGCAGTCTCCTGTAGAGGTGGTGCTGTTGGTTGGACACTTACACCCTCTGGTGATAGAAAGGTGTTAGTAGCAGTCTCCTGTTGTAACTTTCCCCCTGATGGCTTTTTCTGTTTTACACTTTCTTTCTCTGTCTGACTAGCTTGAGAGGCCTTCTCTTTTACTTGAATTTTTTCCTCTGTCTGACTAGCTCGAGAGACCTTCTCTTTTACTTGAATCTTTTCCTCTGTCTGGCTAACTTGAGAGACCTTCTCTTTTACTTGAATCAATATGTCTTCTCCTTCCTCTACCATTGTCTGAACTGAACGCTTTGGACTAAGCAAACAAGATACGAATGTCCACAATGGCAATGTGCCAACTGGCAGAGTCTCTGGGCTTTTCTTTTCTATTTTTTTTAAATCTTCACCATGATGGTTCCATTGTGATATATTTAACAACTCCTCCTTTAAAAGCCATGGGCTACATTTTTGTATTGTATCAACGTATGCCCTGACTGCTCTTGATTTTACTGGGATGCCTCCTTCCTCTAACAATTTACTTAACACTCTTTCAGTTTGTTTTTTACTAATTTCTGATCCCATATTTCTACTATAATACAACCCAACAAGATAACACCAAACAAAACTGAGATAGAATGAAATAAAAATGGAACAACAAAAAATATTATAGCCTTTCTCCCTATCTGTTCCTCAGACGCAAATAGTTTTTCCTCAGATTTGAGCGGTTTTTCTTCCGTCTCACTCATCTCCAGGGACAGGCAACTTAAAACAAAAGTGAAGCCAAATAAAAGAGGAATCTTAAAATGGCTACCCATCCTCTCGCCCTGCCCTCAGGGGCGAGCAGTTTACCTTATCACTTACCCTCAGTCGCTCTCCGTGCGAGCCACCAAATGCCACAGTCTGGCTGGGCACAATCAGGAGCCACTTGTCAAAAGAAACTAACTTTATTTTTAGAACCACACACGCCAAACTAAACAGCTCCTCAGGAAAAACCCTCAGAGCCCCAACTGCCACCACCGGCTTCCCACAAGCCTCTCCCTCAACCACAAGCCTCACCACCTCCCACAGTCCTCCTGCTGTTGAGGCCAATTGGCTGGGTCGCATGGGCAGAGCCAAAAAATTCCCCCAATGAGCAACTCCGTGGTCTGAAAGGGCAGGGAAACAGCCCAATGAGCATCACCAAAGAGGAGCCAATCAGCCAGTTGCTGCTGGGGCCGTTGTGAGCCAGCTGGCAGTCTGAAAGTTTGCTGGGGCCCCTTCGGCTGTGGCTCTCAAGAGGGTGCCCCTGAAGAAGTAAAATGAAATGAATTTGCAGTTGCCTGCATGGTTGATTGGATGTCTAGGAACCTTGACAAAGGTATAATATTGGGCCATACTTGGCCATATCACTTCAATATTTTTATTAACAAATTTGAGAAAGTCATATAACTTGTGTCTACACAGTTAATTTTTTAAAACAAAGATGGGGGATATAGCTAAAATGGTAACAGAAGCACATCAAAATTTTTTTCAGAGAATTAACTGGTGTTATGATATAGCTACTATCAAAAGAAACAAGGGCTAGGGATGTGGCTCAGTGCTTGAGAGCTTGTCTTGCATACATAAAGCCTTGGTTTTGATTTCTCACATGAAGAAGAAGAAAAGAAGGACAAGGATAAGGAAAAGAAGCAGGGTGCAGGGGGAGTTGTCATATTTTAAATAAGGCATCTATTATCTGCTCAAATTACATCTAGAGTATGATATTACTTAGTATCTTTGAGCCCATTTTTCTATTTGTAATGCAGAGATAATTCCAATACCTAATTTACAGGGTTGCTTATGATAGGAAAATAAGATGATGTATTAAAGAGCTTAGCAAGATGTTTAAAAAGGAAACACTCAAGTACTAGCTACAGGGCTGGAGTTGTAGCTCAGTGGTAGAGTGCTTGCCTAGTACGTGTGAGGCACTGGGCTCAATCCTTAGTGCCACATAAAAATAAATAAATAAAAATAAAGGTATCATGTTCATCTACAACTAAAATATTAAATTTAAATATTAAAATATTAAATTTAAATGTTAGCTATAATAATATAGCGTTAGTTGATAAATTGCTATGCTCTAAAACATATTAAACAACCAGACAAGTTCTATAAATTAAGACTCCCTTTTATAGGGCATTTTTATTGTAGTAAAGTGTATTTTAAATTTCCAAAGGTGATCTGCAGTTCTCTAGGTATCGGTGAATACATTGTCTCACACTGTTTATATTTATCAAGATCACAAAATCTCTTACTTATGTACCCCTCAGCAGGCTTTGTCTTTCCATGCTATCGTTTTGTTTAGATGGCTCATAGATTCTACTCCACATTTTGTAAGAACATGGATAAAAGTAAGAATAAGAATCAAATTTTCCAAATGTGGGGGGCACTTTATGCCACAGATTTACTCTGTCTATACTTTGAGTAAAAATACAAATCATTGGGGGCTGAGACTGTAGCTCAGTGGTAAAGCGCTTGCCTCTCATGCGTGAGGCACTGAGTTTGATCCTCAGCAACACATAAAAATAAATAAAGATACTGTGTGTTCATCTACAACTAAAAAATATACATAAAAATATTTTATAAAAAATACGAATCATTAAGACATTCTTTCTTTGGGATGAAATAGACTTTTTTTTTTTTTAGCTCCAACTCAATCATCAGTTTAACAACAAAAACAGAATTTTCTTTTTTTTTTATTGGTTGTTCAAAACATTACAAAGCTCTTGACATATCATATTTCATACATTTGATTCAAGTGGGTTATGAACTCCCATTTTTACCCCGTATACAGATTGCAGAATCACATCAGTTACACATCCACGTTTTTACATATTGCCATACTAATGACTGTTGTATTCTGCTATCTTTCCTATCCTCTACTATCCCCGCTCCCCTCCCCTCCCATCTTCTCTCTCTACCCCATCTACTGTAATTCATTTCTCAATCCCTTGATTTTTTTTCCCTTTCCCCTCACATCCTTTTATATGTAATTTTGTATAACAATGAGGGTCTCCTTCCATTTCCATGCAATTTCCCTTCTCTCTCCCTTTCCCTCCCACCTCTCATCCCTGTTTAATGTTAATCTTTTTCTCATGCTCTTCCTCCCTGCTCTGTTTTTAGTTGCTCTCCTTATATCAAATAAGACATTTGGCATTTGTTTTTTAGGGATTGGCTAGCTTCACTTAGCATAATCTGCTCTAATGCCATCCATTTCCCTGCAAATTCCATGATTTTGTCATTTTTTAGTGCTGAGTAATACTCCATTGTGTATAAATGCCACATTTTAAAAAATCCATTCATCTATTGAAGGGCATCTAAGTTGGTTCCACAGTCTAGCTATTGTGAATTGTGCTGCTATGAACATTGATGTAGCAGTATCCCTATAGTATGCTCTTTTAAGGTCTTCAGGGAATAGTCTTGAGAAGGGGAATACCTGGGTCAAATGGTGGTTCCATTCCCAGCTTTCCCAGGAATCTCCATACTGCTTTCCAAATTCGCAGCACCAATTTGCAGTCCCACCAGCAATGTACAAGTGTACACTTTTCCCCACATCCTCGCCAGCACTTGTTGTTGTTTGACTTCATAATGGCTGCCAATCTTACTGGAGTGAGATGGTATCTTAGGGTGATTTTGATTTGCATTTCTCTGACTGCTAGAGATGGTGAGCATTTTTTCATGTACTTGTTGATTGACTGTATATCCTCCTCTGAAAAGTGTCTGTTCAGGTCCTTGGCCCATTTGTTGATTGGGTTATTTGTTTTCTTATTGCTTAATTTTTTGAGTTCTTTGTATACTCTGGATATTAGGGCTCTATCTGAAGTGTGAGGAGTAAAGATTTGTTCCCAGGATATAGGCTCCCTATTTACCTCTCTTATTGTTTCTCTTGCTGAGAACAAACTTTTTAGTTTGAGTAAGTCCCATTTGTTGATTCTTGTTTTTAACTCTTGTGCTATGGGTGTCCTATTAAGGAATTTCCGACCCCACAATATGTAGATTGGAGCCAACTTTTTCTTCTATCAGACACAGAGTCTCTGATTTGATATCAAGCTCCTTGATCCATTTTGAGTTAACTTTTGTGCATGGTGAGAGAAAGGGATTCAGTTTCATTTTGTTGTATATGGATTTCCAGTTTTCCCAGCACCATTTGTTGAAGATGCTATCCTTCCTCCATTGCATGCTTTTAGCCCCTTTATCGAATATAAGATAGTTGTAATTTTGTGGATTGGTTTCTGTGTCCTCTATTCTGTACCATTCGTCCACCTGCCTGTTTTGGTACCAGTACCATGCTGTTTTTGTTACTATTGCTCTGTAGTACAGTTTGAAATCTGGTATCGCTATACCTCCTGATTCACACTTCCTGCTTAGAATTGCTTTTGCTATTCTGGGTCTTTTATTTTTCCATATGAATTTCATGATTGCTTTATCTATTTCTACAAGAAATGCCGTTGGGATTTTGATTGGCATTGCATTGAACCTATAGAGAACTTTTGGTAATATCGCCATTTTGATGATGTTAGTTCTGCCTATCCATGAACAGGGTATATTTTTCCATCTTCTAAGATCTTCTTCTATTTCTCTCTTTAGGGTTCTGTAGGTTTCATTGTATAAATCTTCCACCTCTTTTGTTAGGTTGATTCCCAAGTATTTTTTTTTTCTTGAGGATATTGTGAATGGGGTGGTTTTCCTCGTTTCCAGTTCAGAAGATTTGTCGCTGATATACAGGAATGCCTTTGATTTATGCGTATTGATTTTATATCCTGCTACTTTGCTGAATTCATTTATTAGCTCTAGTAGTTTCTTTGTAGACCCTTTTGTGTCTTCTAGGTATAGGATCATATCATCTGCAAATAGTGATAATTTAAGTTCTTCTTTTCCTATCTTAATGCCTTTAATTTCTTTTGTCTGTCTAATTGCTCTGGCCAGTGTTTCGAGAACTATTTTGAATAGAAGTGGTGACAGAGGGCATCCCTGTCTTGTTCCAGATTTTAGAGGGAATGCCTTCAGTTTTTCTCCATTTAGAATGATGCTAGCCTGAGGCTTAACATATATAGCGTTTACAATGTTGAGGTAAGTTCCTGTTATCCCTAGTTTTTCTAGTGTTTTGAACATAAAGGGATGCTGTACTTTGTCGAATGCTTTTTTTTGTGTCTATCGAGATGATCATATGGTTCTTATCTTTAAGTCTATTGATGTGGTGAATAACGTTTATTGATTTCCGTATATTGAACCAGCCTTGCATCCCAGGGATGAATCCTACTTGATCATGGTGCACGATCTTTTTGATATGTTTTTGTATCCAATTTGCCAGAATTTTATTGAGGATTTTTGCATCTAAATTCATTAGGGATATTGGTCTGTAGTTTTCTTTCTTTGAAGTGTCTTTATCTGGTTTGGGAATCAGGGTGATATTGGCCTCATAGAATGAATTTGGAAGTTCTCCCTCTTTTTCTATCTCCTGAAATAGATTGTAGAGTATTGGTATTAGTTCTTCTTTAAAGTTCTTGTAAAACTCTGCTGTATATCCACCCGGTCCTGGGCTTTTCTTGGTTGGTAGTCTTTTGATGGCTTCTTCTATTTCCTCACTTGATATTGGTCTGTTTAGGTTGTTTATATCATCCTGACTCAATCTGGGTGGTTCATATGTCTTAAGGAATTTATCGATGCCTTCACTATCTTCTATTTTATTAGAGTATAGGGTTTCAAAATAATTTCTAATTATCTTCTGTATTTCTGAATTGTCTGATGTGATGTTGCCTTTTTCATCCCGTAAGCTAGTAATTTGGGTTCTCTCTCTTCTTCTCTTTGTTAGCGTGGCTAGTGGTCTATCAATCTTATTTATTTTTTCAAAGAACCAACTTTTAGTTTTGTCGATTTTTTCTATTGTTTCTTTTGTTTCGATTTCATTGATTTCAGCTCTAATTTTAATTATTTCTTGCCTTCTACCGTATTTGCTGCTGATTTGTTCTTCTTTTTCTAAGGCTTCGAGGTGTAGTGTGAGGTCATTTATTTGTTGGCTTTTCCTTCTTTTAAGGAATGAACTCCATGAAATGAATTTTCCTCTTAGTACTGCTTTCATAGTGTCCCAGAGATTTCGATATGTTGTGTCTGAGTTTTCATTTACCTCTAAGAATTTTTTAATTTCCTCTTTGAAGTCTTCTGTAACCCTTTGTTCATTCAGTAGCATATTGTTTAATCTCCATGTGATGTAGGATTTTTCCTTTCTCATTTTATTATTGATTTCCAATTTCATTCCATTATGATCAGATAAAATGCATAGTAGTATCCCTACTCCTTTGTAATTGCTAAGATTTGCCCTGTGACATAATATATGGTCTATTTTTGAGAAGGATCCATGTGTTGCTGAGAAGAAAGTGTATCTGCTTGATGTTGGGTGGTATATTCTCTATATATCAATTAAGTCTAAATTATTAATTGTATTATTGAGCTCTATGGTTTCTTTATTCAACTTTTGTTTAGAAGATCTGTCCAGTGGTGAGAGAGGTGTGTTAAAATCTCCCATGATTATTGTGTTGTGGTCTATTTGACTCTTGAACTTGAGAAGAGTTTGTTTGATGAACGTAGCTGCACCATTGTTTGGGGCATATATATTAATGATCGTCAAGTCTTGTTGGTGTATGGTTCCCTTGAGCAGTATGTAGTGTCCTTGTTTATCCCTTTTGATTAACTTTGGCTTGAAGTCTATTTTATTTGATACAAGTATGGACACCCCTGCTTGCTTCCGGGGTTCGTATGAGTGATATGATTTTTCCCAACCTTTCACCTTCAGTCTGTGTATGTCTTTTCCTATCAGATGAGTCTCCTGTAGGCAGCATATTGTTGGATCTTTTTTTGTAATCCATTCTACTAGCCTATGTCTTTTGATTGGTTCATTTAAGCCATTAACATTTAGGGTTACTATTGAGATATGGTTTGTATTTCCAGCCATATTTGATTATGTATGTTACTTAGCATGATTTGGTTTTCCTCTATGATTAGTTTTTCCTTTACTGTACTACCTCCCACTGTTGGTTTTCATTGTTATTTTTCATTTTCTCTTCCTGTAATGTTTTGCCAAGGATGTTTTGAAGAGCTGGTTTTCTAGCTGCAAATTCTTTTAACTTTTGTTTATCGTGGAAGATTTTTATTTCATCTTCAATCCTGAAGCTTAATTTTGCTGGATACATGATTCTTGGTTGGAACCCTTTTTCTTTCAGCATTTGAAATATGTTGTTCCAGGATCTTCTAGCTTTCAGAGTCTTTTTTGAAAGATCAGCAGTTATCCTGATTGGTTTACCCCTAAATGTAATCTGCTCCCTCTCTCTTGTGGCTTTTAAGATTCTCTCTTTATTCTGTATGTTGGGCATCTTCATTATTATGTGTCTTGGTGTGGATCTCTTATGATTTTGTACATTCGGTGTCCTGTAGGCTTCTAGTATTTGGATTTCTTTTTCATTCTTTAAGTCTGGGAAGTTTTCTAGTATTATTTCATTGAATAGATTGCTCATTCCCTTGGTTTGGACCTCTATACCCTCTTGTATCCCAATAACTCTTAGGTTTGGTTTCTTTATGTTATCCCATAATTCTTGGATGTTCTGCTCATGATTTCTTAACATTCTCGCTGAGCTGTCTATGTTCTTTTCAAGTTGAAAAACTTTGTCTTCATTGTCTGAAGTTCTATCTTCTAAGTGTTCTACTCTGCTGGTAATACTCTCATTTGAGTTTTTAATTTGGTTTATTGTTTCCTGCATTTCCAGGATTTCTGTTTGTTTTTTATATTCTCTATCTCCCTATAGAGTTGATCTTTTGCTTCTTGGATTTGTTTATGTAATTCATTGTCAAAGTGATCTTTCATTGTCTGAATTTGCTGTATAATGTCTTCCTTGAGACTCCAGATCATCTGAAGCATGTATATCCTGAACTCTTTGTCTGACATTCCATCAGCTGCAGATATTACCTCATCTAATGTTGAATTGACCTGTATTCAAAAACAGAATTTTCCAGGGGCATATATAACTTTTTGTCATTTCTAAAAGGGGAAAATTTAATGGCAATCACTCTCCTCAAAATACTAGTCAATATATCTCTGGAAACATTTAATTGATGCCTGTGAGAAACAGACAACAGGAATATGATATGATACGTGGGAAATTTCAGAGGCAAAGGTAGATTGGTACTTTTAAAGTTCTTGTAGTTTAATTGAGAAAACATAATCATCCCTAGTTGAGTACATTGGGGCGTATTTGCTATTGAAAGGGATTTAGCACACAGGAGTTCTTTTTGGATATTAGTAATTGCAATTTAGCTTCTGGGGTAAACACAAGAAATGGGAGGGCCAGAGACAATACAGCTAAGGTCACAGAGCCAATAAGTAGTAGAAAGGGACTTAAACCTAAATTATTGCAATTCCAAATATAAGACAGTCTGAAGACACTGCCTTGAGGAAAACATCTCATTGAAATTTTTTAATATCTATGACATTCATTTAATTCTCTCTCCTACCGCCCCCCCACATTCAGCCAATAAGAATGATTAAAACTCAGAAAACAGCAGCACTCTAACATTGCATTTTGTTTCTCTCATTTTGGGAGGATGACAGCACCTGTGACACCCCAAACTAATTGCGATTTCTCAAAGAAAATGGCATAATTATGGTTTATTGTTCTTGGATATCTGTGGTTGTAAACTTCTAATATTCTACCCCCATTTCTCTTTAAAGAAAGTTTATATCATTTTTTTTAAATTAATGGTCTGGATGGACACTTAAGATATTCTTCTCCTCCTGCTGCCTCTCTCTGATATTTTAAATATTTATCAAGATAATACTTGCACAGACTTTTTTTTTTTTTTTTGCATACTGGGGAATGAACTCATGGCCTGTCTTATGCTAGATAAGCACCCTACCATTGAGCTATATCCCAGCCTTATTGTAAATACTTTACAAAGTCACATGATTTTAAAAAAAAGGAAGGAGGAAGAGGAGAAAGAGAGAGAAAAAAAGAAAGAGAAAGGAAAGGAAAGGCAAGACCCATGGCACTACCAGGTTCATAACAAAAAAATAGCAGGAGTATATTTACCATACCTATACACATATAACCTTACTCACAAAAATGCATGCACAAATTTTAAAAGGTGGGGGCAAAAGCAGTGATCTTCCCCAAATCTGAAACACCCTCCAAAACTCTTCCACTTCCTTCTTTTTTAAAAAAAATTATTTTTAAAAATATTTTTGTACACAATACCTTCATTGTATTAATTAATTTATTTTTATGTGGTGCTGAAGATCGAACCCAGGGCCTCATATGTGCTAGGTGAGCAGTCTACTGCTGAGCCACAACTTCAGCCCCTTACTTTCTTCTTTTAATTTTTACCAATATTTACCAAATAAAACATTTCTATTGCTCTATTGGTTTATAAATGTTAAATAAGATCTAATATCAAATATTTTTTTATTAAATCAATGTTTCCTGTTAACCTTGTGATGGTTTTATAAGTATGGTTTACTCTGAATCCATCAGTCATTATTGTGATTAAATTTCCTTTCTTATAGAATTTTTTGTTCTTGAAATTAATAATTGCCTCAGTTTTTTATTTGCCAGATTTTGTATGTCATCATCACTAATTCTTCCAGATTCTCCAATAGAAATATAAAAATGCCTAAACTATTTTAAACACAAATATGACAGGCATTCTATCAGGTTCACTGGAATGCGCCCTCCAACCCCCAGAGTACTCCATCTTCCAATTTGTCTGTCCCTTGCTAGGCTGACTGTAGAGCTGCCATGTTGGAACTTCTTTTGCTTCTTTCCGACATTGATGTGTTCCCTAAAACCTACATCTTTTAAAAACTTATTTTAGTAGATCACATCCTTTAGTGGCTTCCTGAGAGAAATTATGTGTATGTAAGGGAGGCAAATTTTTGTTCACTGCATGCCTGAAAAGATCTTTATTCATCCCTCATATTTGATTGATAATGTAGCTTAGCAGAGTTCTAGGTTGAAAATCATTTCCCCTCAATTTTGAAAGCATTGCTTCATTGTCTTCTAGCCACCAGTATTACTGGTGAGAAATATGTAACTCTTAGTAACTACTCTTTTTTCAGGTAATCTGTTTGCTTTTCCCTGCTCCTTCGTTTTCCCCAACCACCAAGTTGTTTTTATCTTCTCTTTATCTCTTGTGTTTTGACATTTTATGATGATGTGTCATAGTGTTTGTTGTTGTCATCTTTTTTTCTTCATTATCGTGAGCACTCAGCAGGCTCTGCCAGTCTGGAAACTCATGTTCTTCAGTTATCAGACATGTTCTCAGTTGTTTCTTTAATAATTTCCTTCCCTCCATTTATTCCCTAGTTCTAGAACTCTGATTAATTTAATGTTGGACCTATGAATTAACCTTTTCATTATCTTCTTTTGTTTTCTATTTTTGTTCTTGTGTTCTATTTTCTGAGAGATTTTCTCAAATTTATATATTAAGACTTGAATGAATATATTTAAAAATAAATATATTTTTGCTACTACATTTGTAATTTCCCAGAGCTATTACTTAGTCTCTGTTTCTGTTGGAGCATCTTGCCCTTACCTTATGGATGCATTATTTTCTACTATCTCTCAGAGAATGCTTTTTTTTAAAAAATATTCTTCTCCTTGTCTGTTTCCTTGGGTTTCTTTTTTCTTTGCCATTTCTATTTGATGTTATTTTTCCTGATATATATTAAGTATCTGGTAATTCTTTGCTGTCTCTTCTGTATTTAAGAGTGAGTCACCAAATAATTATTTGGAAGCTTTGTGTTAATAGAAGAATTTGTCACTTGGTGAGTTTCCTTGTAGAATAATAAAGTGGGGACCCAGGTGCTTTTTAAGGGACCCTCAACTATCAGTAGCTATAGAAGTTCTCTCTGGGGTTATTCAATTTTAAGTTCCTACTAAAATTATCTCTGATATCCTATCTGGGGAATATAATCCTTGCTATCAGCTTTCTTAGAACAAAATGTAGCAAGAGGGTAAGGGTAAGTTTCATTGTTCAATATGTAGACAATTCGTCTAACCTCTGTTTTCTGCATAGTTTCCTCCTACCTTGGCTTCATTGGCTATTATCCTTAGCATGCTGGTATCTCAGAGTCTGACGCTTCTCTAGTTTGATTTTTTTTTTTTTTCCACAGAAAAATGTCCAGGGTTCTATTGGGAAATGGAAGGAAAGTAAGTAGGATAGAGGAAGAAAACTGATAGTTTAACTTCCTATTCCTATAAAGGCTTTTGGCCAATCCCCCTCTTTTCTACCCTTCATATCAACCTCTGTCTCTGAAACATTTGCACCCTCCAATTCCTGACATTCTAGTATTCTACAATATGAAGCTGCTTGTCTCTTCTTAGTATGTTCTTGGTATACCCCTCTGAAAACATTTAGAACTCAGTTTTCTCAGCTCAACTGCGGCTTTCTATTTTCTATGTGTTGATGTCCTCCATTGGCTCTTATCCTCTTTTTTTTTTACTCTCTTTGTCCTAATAGGCTAGTAACTTTAAAAATATTTGTTCCCCATCATTTTACTGATTTGGGGATGTGAACAGGGATAAACATATATGTTTATTCTGTTCATGCACAGCCAGAGTAAAAGATGCTCATCCTTTGCTACAAAAAAACACCAAAAAGTCAGAATCAGAAAATGCAGAGAAAAAATTTTGTTCCCATAAGGTTGATTTAGAAAAGCAAGAGTCTGAGAACTGCAGAACCTCTGTCTAAGTTCTGTTATTATTTATTAGTTGCTTGATGTTAAATTTTCTTACTACTTGTTACTTCATCTACAAAATGATAATAACCATCTCTACACAGTCTCTTTTACTTGTTTGATGAAGAAAGATAATTGATACAAATGTACAAATATATATCAAATGCATATCATTTATCATAGACTATACATTATATAAGTATAGTCAAATATATTTTGAGGAGCAGTATAACTCCTCAAAACTTCTATAGTAGAAGAAGTATGGATATCAGAATCATACATATCTGAACCTGTTGACTTCACCTTTCTGAGCTTTATTTTCTCCTTTTATAAAATAGGTAAAATATTATTAACCTGAAAATTCTGCTCTGAATATCAAATGAGACAGTGCTGTGGGCCTGACACTTAATGGTACTCAACAGATATTATTCCCTTTTAGTCCCCAATTTTGGACTAGCATCCTTATATTAACATGAAAATCTTGAGCTGTATTTCCTCAGTTAATGCTAAACCACATGGATAATTAGCATCTTACATCATTAATAGGCCTCGTAAAAGATGTTTATTTGCTGCTTTCCTGGAGCCGAATTATAAGGTGAACAACCCAAATTGAAAGGGTTCAGCGTACAAATCCTTTGAGGTGGTAACAAGCTATTGCTGAGACATCTTCAAGAACATTTTGTTATGAAATAAGACGCGAAACTAGTAATAAATATCAAGAGACATGGGACACTGGAATACTGGGAAAAGTCCTAATCAAAACATTGTCCTAAGAATTGTTTTGTTTTTTATATGAGTCTCATACACACCCAGAGTTGGCAGGCTTTACTGTCCTGATTAAAGATAAAGGAACAGGGACACTGAGTAAAGAAGAAACTTGCTCAGGATTTACTAGTCATCAAGGAATAATCAAGAACTCTAATCATGGCCTTTTGAAGTCCTGTTCAGTATCCTTTTAAAAAGAAAATTGTGGAAGAATACATGTACCATACCATTTTTAACCATTTTTAAGTTGTGTACAGTTAAGTACATTTACATTGTTTGCAACCAATTTCCAGAATTCTTTTAATCTTGCAAAGCTGAAATTCTGTGCTCATTAAACAACAATATCCCTTTCACTACTGCTATCAGTCCTTGGCAACCATCATTCTACTTTCTTTTTCTATAAATTTTACTATTATAGGTACCTCGTACAAGTGGGATAATATAATATTGTCATTTTATGACTTACTTATTTCACTTAGCATAATGTCCTCAAGCTTTATCCATAGTATAGTATCTGTCATAATTTCCTTCCTTTTTAAGGCTAAATGATATTCCACTGTATGTATATACCACATTTTGCTTATCCATATGGTAATGAGCACTTGGATTGTTTCTACTTCTTGGCTATTGTGAATAATGTTGCTATGAACTTGGGTGTCCAAATAAATACCTCTTAAATACTCAGTTTTCAATTCTCTTGAATATAAACCTAAAAGTAGAATTGTTGGATCATGTGGTTATTGTATTTAAAATTTTTTGAGTGGACTGGGGTTGTGGCTCAGCAGTAGTGCACTTGCCTGGCATGTGTGAGGTACTGGGTTCGATTCTCAGCACCACATATGAATAAATAAAATAAAGGTCTATCAACAACTAAAAAAAAATTTTTTTTGAGGAACTGTCATGCTGTTTTTCACAATGGTTGTACCATTTTACATTCCTACCAACTGTGCACAAAGGTTCCAATTTCTCCACATCCTTAAAACATCTGTCATATTTTGGTGTGTGGATCTTTTGCTTTTGTTTTTACAGTAGCCATTCTAATCAGCATAAGGTGGTATCTCACTGTGGTTTTGAGATGCCAAGATACTAAGTAACCCTGGGTAACTTCACCAATAATTTATAATATTAAGCTCTTACTAGGGCTGCGGTTGTGGCTCAGTGGTAGTGTGCTTGCCTAGCATGTGTGAGGCACTGGGTTCAATTCTCAGCAATGCATATAAATAAATGAATAAAATAAAGATATTGTGTCCATTTTTTTAAAAAAAGATCCTACTAGATTTTTAAAAATATTTTTTTCATGTTGATAGACCTTTATTTATTTTTATGCAGTGCTGAGAATTAAACCCAGTGTCTCACACATGCCAGGCAAGTACGCTACCACTGACACAACCCAGCCCCCCTACTAGATTTTTTAAAAAAATATTTTTAGTTGTAGATGGACACAATACCTTTATTTTGCTTATTTAGTTTTTTATGTGATGCTGTGTCTCATGCATGCTAGGCAAGTGTTCTACCACTGAGCCATAACCCCAGCCCAGATTCTACCAGATTTAAGACATTGTATGAGGCACAATTTTAATACATGGCCTCTCAAGAATTTTTAAACTGAGAAATTTTTAAAAATATCTTTAGTTATAGATGGACCTAACTTTATTTTATTTATTTATTTTTATGTGGTGCTGAGGATGGAACCCAGTGCCTCACATGTGCTAGGCAAGCACTCTACCACCAAGCCACTAACCTGAGAAATTTTTAAAAACATGAAAAGAAGAAAAAATTTTTAAAAGGAATCTTAAAATCTTGCTTAGAAGAAAGGAAAATGCATTTTAAAATAAACAACAATGCAAAATAGAATAGGCTAAATGTTTATCCAATATTTATCCAATAAGTATTAAATGACAACAGAAAAGGGTAATATTATAATAGGCTAAGTTGATTATAAAAGGTTATAAAACCATAAATGAGAATGAAATTATATCTGGGCTGGGACTGTAGCTCAGATATAATTTCATTAAAATAAAGGCATTCTGTCCATCTATAACTACAAAAAAAATTTTAAAAAGAATGAAATTATATCATTTGCAAGAAAATGGATGGAACTGGAAAGCATTTTTAAGTGAAATATGCCAGATTCAGAAAGTCAAAGGTCATGTTTCCTCTCATAAAAGTGGAAGCTGGAGAGAAAAAAGGGGATCTTATGAAAATAGAAAGGAGATCAGTAAGATAAAGGAAGGGAGTCAGGGAGAGAAAGGAGGGGAGGGCAAGAGAAGGTTCTGGGGAATGAAATTGATCAAATTATGGTTTGTGCATATACAAATATGCCACAATGAAACTCATTATTCTGTATAATTATTACACACCAATAAAAATATTTTTAAAAGGAAAAGGCTATATGGTATGTTGGCATACACCTGTAATCCCACTGGCTTGGGAGGCTGAGGCAGGAGGATTGCGAGTTGAAAGCCAGCTTCAGCAAAAGTAAGGTGCTAAGCAACTCAGTGAGACCCTGTCTCTAAATAAAATATAAAATATGGCTGGGGATGTGGCTCAGTGGTTGAGTGCCCCTGAGTTCATTACCGAGTCCCCCCTTCCCAACAAAAAGGAAAACGCTATAAAGAGGAACTGGAATATAAAAACATTTTAAGAGGGAAGGCTTAAATTATCTGACAGGAGACGGGAAAGTTTCATTTTTGTTTTATTAATTCATAAGTCTTTCAATAAACATTTATTGAGCTCCTAATAAGTATTAGGCACTGTGCGGGATGTTGATATTACAATGTCTTTCGAGAGCAAGGGGGAAAGATTAGCAATTAATAGTGAGAATCCAAAACATTTTTAAAAACAGTGACAATCCACAGTACTGAGTATGTACAAGGTACAATGAATCACTCCTTTGAGAGCCTGCTGATGTCAAGAAGAATGTTATTACCTCCTTTTATAGTGAATCATAAAGGGAATATGTAAAACACATTTCTTTCCTGACTGTGTTCATACTCTATTATTCCAAACAGAATATAGCTGGGAAATTTCCCATCCTCCCTTGGGAAGGAGGTTGTGCTCAAGAAGCTAAGTCTGTTGGCAAGTTAGTTATTAGTGCTCCTATCTCTCACTTCATATAGGTTTTGCTTTCACAAACATGTGCTAGGTGTTGGAAAAGCACAGAAAGTTGAGTAAGACACAGATCCTGCCCTCCATGACCTCAAAGACAGCTACCCATGATATGGTAAGGACTGTGATAGAGTAGTAGAGAGAAAACAAGAATGAAATCAAAGCGTTCTTCAAAAGTAACATCTAGCTGGATTTTAAAGGATGATAGGAGTTCATCAGATGGAAAAAGCAGGCAAAGACATTCTAGCCAGCGGAAATAGTATGGAAAAAATCAAGGAGCACAGCATGTTCATGAAATATTAAGGGATACAGTGCAGCTAGAACTTAGCATCTGTGAATGGGGAATGGTAAGAAAGATAGATAGTAAAATTGTAAGGGGAGGTGGACATTGAGAGAGACTTGGGCTAGCTATTATTCGGAAGGTAACAGAATTAATTGATTTTTAATCAGGAGAACAACACAATTAGATTTCTTTTTATTTAAAAAACTTTATAGGCTAAAGAGGATGAACTGGAATTACAAGATACCAAAGGAGGTGGTAAACTGGCTAACCAAATAATCTCAAGGACCTTTAGGTGGAATACCAGAGTTCAGGATCTCATATTTGGCCTCCAAAATCAGAAACCTAATTTTCATAATGCATGTAGTACAGAACACTTGAAGACTGACTCACAATAAAAAATACTTGAAGACTGACTCACAATAAAAAATGCATAAGAGACTGTGGTATAAAATATAATCCTAATTTACTAATACACATTCATTCATTCACCAAGTACTTATAAAGAATCTACTTTGGGGGGATGTGGCCCAGTGATTAAGTGCCCTGGGTTCAATCCCTAGTACCCACCAAAAAAAAAAAATCTGCTTTGTGCTCAGCATAGTTCTATAAAGAGCGAGGATGTAACTGTGATGATCAATTTTCTGTCCTCACAGAATTATGTTCTAATGTGAAATGCATTTTTCCAGTGACAAGAATATTTACGTTTGTTGTCTAAATCATTTCTTTCCCAGTATGAAGGTACCAAGGAATCTAAGTTGATAATCAAAACACTACTTGGGAATGATCAGAAAAAAGGAGGTTGATGTTATTAAGGTCTATTTAATTCAGGTCACAGGTAAAGCATAAGAAATGATCTATGCTCTAGAATAAGTGTACCTCTCTAATAACTAACTTAACAATATTCTTTGGGTTCATAATTTCTCAATCCTGAACATGCTGGATGGAAAACATGACCAAATCCTGAGTGTTTCCTCTCTTTCTGGATTCCAGGTGTATAGTTTTAATTTCAACACACACTTTCAAATATACTATAATACAATTGATTTTAATTATGGTAGGTAGTTTCAGTCAATTTTACCAGGTTTGATTAAATAAAGGCCTCAACTTCAACTATTTCACTATAAGAATCATGCTATAATTCTGGACTATTAAATTTTCATTGATTAATTCAACAAATATTCTAAAGTATTTATTAATTTCCTATGATGAGCTAGGTCCTCTGCTAGATGCTGGGATTATTAGAGTGAACAAGACAGACTCTGTACCTATTCTCAAAGAATTTCTGTATAGTCTAGTAGTAATATAAGATTAAGAAAATCACAAGTAAATAGCAGATCAGTAAATTAAACAAACTGTGATAAGTGTTGTGAAGGGACAAAAGGAAAATATTACAGTATCCAAGAAAAATATGACAATCACTTAGATTAGGCTAGTAGTATTGAAGACAGAGATAAGTTGTTTGAATTTCAGATTTATTAATACTCGATAATGGATTGGAGGACAAAGGTAAAGGAAAGGAAAGAGGACAAAGGTAAAGGAAAGGAAAGAATTGAGGGTAACTCCTGGATTTCTAATACAAGCAACTGAGCAGAGAACATTGCCATTAACTGATGTGAGGAAAATTTAATGTGGAAAATAATAAAATTCTTTTTAAACCTCTGTAAGACAACCAAATTCAAAGTAGGCATTATGTGCGGCTAGAACTCAGAGGAGAGGTCTGGATTGGAAATACAGATTTGGGAATTATTAACATAATGATGCTATGAAATATAGTATTTCCTGGGCAACTTTCTTAGAATTGGTGATTCCTGAATCTCCTCAGTGACACATTTTTAAAGACAATTTTATCATTTTCACATATTACTAAATTTGATAATTAAGAATTTATTCCTATTAATCTATTTCTCAAAGGCTAACCCTATGCAAAACTTCTTTAGGGGAAGACTCACTGCACCTTCTGAAGTCTACTACATCAACCCAAATATAAATTTAATTTTGTAGTTACTAGTTGCTTTTCATTAATAAATACTATGTCTTTTTTAAAATACTTTTTAGTTGTCAACGGACCTTTATTCTATTTATTTATTTATATGTGGTTCTGAGAATTGAACCCAGTGCCTCACACATGCTAGTCAAGTGCTCTACCACTGAGCCACAACCCCAACCCTACTATGACTTTCTTTTCCTCACTAAAGCTAACTTTTTAAAAAATATATATATTTTTTAGTTGTAGCTGGACACAATACCTTTATTTTATTTATTTAGATGTGGTGCTGAGGATTGAACCCAGGGCCTTGCACGTGCTAGACAAGTGCTCTACTGCTGAGCCCCAGACCCAGCCCTAAAACTAACTTTTTAAGACCCCTATGTAATGAAGTACTCAAATGGTTGGATAAGTCTGGTATGTGTATTAGAGTTTTGTGTATTACTATGTGTATTAGAGTTATTATTATTATGTGTATTACTATGTGTATTAGAGTTTCTGTCTTAATTATTTTTTCTGTAAGCTAAGTATTACCAAGTGAAAAGTATACTAGACTAAGAATCATGAGATCTGGGTACTAGTTCAAGTACTGTCACTATTGTTTTAAGTCAAAGTCTCTATAGGCCTGCTATTTTATAGGTCAAATGAAGAGACTATGGAATATTTTAAAGCCAATAAAATATTGGCTTTAAACATAATTTAGCATTCAATTGAAGTATTATCATCTTTAGCTTACTATTAGGTAGTTGAAGATCTGGGGTGGTGCTAAACATAAAGAATGATCCAGAGTGAAGATCCCTGTAGGCTGTTTCCAGATTTATCACTATTTTTTGTGGACTCCATATTTTGGCTTCTGTATCTATAAAACAGGAAAATCAAAATGATTTCCTTCACAGGTATGAGATGAAAATTAATAAACATCATATGCTTTGTAAAAATTCCTACATGAAAGAAGTTATGAAAATAAAAGTGATTGTTTGTGATAATGCTGAGTAGAATCTAGCTCTTAGAAAACCTGAAAAAAACTTAGCTATCATAGCTTTGTGACAATGGCCAGCTCACTAGGGAATCTTGACTTTTCCTGGAACATAAACTACTACCTTAGAAGAAGTGATATCGCTGAAGGAAGGCTTCTTTCAAGTAGCCAGTTCAAGGAGGTTATAGCTGGTACCATGCTGTAAAGAAAAAGAAATACTTTCACAAATTGATCAAGACTCTTTGCTAAGCATACCAGCATTTTCCAAATAGGACTCCCTTAGTGTGTTTTTGTTAGTGTGAAATAACTTTGCTAATGTGAACTGAGTGAAGTAAGGCTACATTCCTCGAGTTCCTTTTCTCCATCTTTATCCCTTCTCAGTTCTCCCTTTGCATTTTCCACTTGATTTGTTTTTCCCTTCTCTGTCTTCATTTTCCTAGAAGACTTTTCAAGAACTTAGTACACAGTGTCCTCGTCTCCTCTTCAAGGCCTCCCCATTCAAAGTTATTTGGGGACTGTCAGGTCTCAAATGTTTGTTTTATTTCAAAGACCCAGGAAGAGATAAAAGGCATATGCCAGTGCTTCTCAACCAGAGATGACTTTGTCCTTCAGGGGACACTTGGCAATGCGTGGAGGTATTTTTTTTTTTTAAGAGAGAGAGAGAGAGAGAGAGAAGAGAGAATTTTAATATTTATTTTTCAGTTTTTGGCGGACACAACATCATTGTTTGTATGTGGTGCTGAGGATAGAACCCGGGCCGCACGCATGCCAGGCGAGCGCGCTACCGCTTGAGCCACATCCCCAGCCCTTGGAGGTATTTTTTGGTTGTTATTAGTAGAGGGAGATCCTATTAGAATCCATGAATAGAAGCCACAGATGCAGCCAAATGTCCTACAGTGCATAGACCATGACCCCGTAATACAGAATTGTTGGTCCAAAATGTCAATAGCACTGCTGTTGAGAAATTATGATATGTACAGATATCAGTAGCTGAAGATGATAACTGAGATTTAGTGGCAGCAATTTAGGGTCCTTAGGAATTCATATTCTTAAAGTGATAAAGGGACAGTTACCAGTATCAGATTGTCTGGACTTGGATTCCCAGATTTCCTGTTTTGCTGACTGTATATGACTTTAAACTAATTATTCAATGCAACAAAAGCAGTTTCCTAATCTGAAAAAAGGGTTAGTAAAATATCCATCTCACTAAACTAGTAGGTACTTGGAGGCAAGAACCAGCTGTGCTTAGATTAGAGATAAGTATACAGTGGGGAGTGCTAAATATTTATACTAAATGTTTGATTATCAAACACCAGTTGTTTTGAAACTAAAGCAGAGATCATATATTACATAATATGGAACATAATGAGGAAAAAGCAGCCCCTGATAGTGGGGTTGGGGAGTAGGCTGGCACCATCACCTAGCATATGCTGACCTGTTGAATTAAATAATTTCACGGAACACCAACATCTGACAAGGCTACTCTATGATCACAATGAATCCAAACAAAACAAAAAAACCCCACTCTGTAATCATATTTGAATACAAACAAAAAAGCCTTGTTTCAACCACAAAAAATGACTAAATATTCCCTTATCATCTGTCATATGAAGGAGTATTGCTTCTTCACCAATCAGAGCTTTAGTCTCACTCGGATCTTCTCCCTTTTTATGGAAGAATTATTAAAATACCCAGTCACAGAATTACACCCACCTTCTAATAAACATCCGATTCGGAGAGAAGCCCAGCCTCCTGAACTCTACCACAAATTACCTGAGAAGCCCAAACTGTAAATCCTTTCTAACACTGTCCCTGAGATGTCCTGCTGTTTCCTACAGGTGCCTCCCTCCTTGCAAGGAGTCAATAAACCCAATTTGTCCAGCCCCAGAGGAGTTCTGGGTGATCTGGAGAGCACCGACAGAGTGAGATCACCCTAAACGTTAGTTAACTATTATGCCCCAAAGGGAACTGCAGGTGCACCCTGTGCAGTCAAGCGGCGACTTCATAAACAAGTACAGTCCTGCGCCACCTAACGAAGTTTCTGTCCAGGACCGACAAGACACACGGTGGTGGTCCCACAGGGACATTGTAGCCCATTTCGTTGTGTGATGATGTTCCACGACGAGGAAATTGCCGAATCACACACTTCTCAACATGTATCTGTCATTAAGCGAGGCATGGCTGTTTTGAGGCTTCCGGAGCCTCTCTCGCCGGTCCGTTTCTCCTCAGGGAATGCCTTCTTTCCTCAGGCCACCTCTGGAGAGACAGGGGGAGAAGGCTTTCGGTTTCCTGTCTTCCAAGTAAAAAGTTAATACGTTAAATGTCTCACGAAGTAAAACCTTCTAGTGAGGCGCGCATCTCCAGTTCCGACTTAGAATTCCTCAAATACTAGAATACCTCAGGGACAGGGGGAAACAGCACGCCGGTTTCATATTACTGTCTCACCTACCTGCCTATCTCAGGAGAAATGGCCCCCAATTCACTCTATAAGCAGACTAGCATAGCTCTACGAACAATACCGAACTCTCCGAAAGGCTCAGGCAATAGTCACAACAAGAAACCGAATCCCTAGGCTGGGCTCGCTCAGACTCCGCGCACCGATTGCAAGGCGGCTGCCTCTTCCAGGAGAACTACAAGTCCCGGCATGCCCGCGCAGCAGCGTCCCCTGGTTACTCGCGCCACATGAAGCGCACTGGGTGGGCTCTTCCGCGCGCCTGCGCCTCGGCGAGCTCTGCGCAGGCGCACTTCCAACGTTTGGGAGGAGGGCGGGGTGTCGTTCCCTTTCGCTGATGCAAGAGCCTAGTGCGGTGCTGGGAGAGGTGTCGGTAGGAGCAGCGCTGCCGCCGAGGCCAGGGGCTGACCCGTCTGACTTCTCGTTCGTGCCGAGCCCGCTCGAACCGCAGCCATGTCCGGGGACGAGGTGAGCGCCTGAGCCCGGCGCTAGGGCTAAGGATAAGGCAGGAAGCCTTACCCACCCAGTGGGGGAAACCGGGCCTGCGGCCTAGCGGCCGGCCGCCGCCATGTGGGGCACCCGGGCCTAGGCAGCCCGGAGCGGTGGAGCCGGCGAGGATTCTGGATCCGCATGCTTGGCCGCTCCCGGCTCTCCTCAGAGCCACAGCGCCGGGGCCGGCTTCTTCCTGGGGTCGGCGTTCCGGGAGTGGAGAGCACGCGTTGGGGCGCCGGTCCTGAAGGGACTGATGCCCCGACTGAACTAGATTGGGGCTGGCGACTCCTTCACTCGTTTCCGCTGGGCACTGATCAGCTCGCTTCTCTGGGCGCCCCGAGGAGCCTCCCTCGGCTCCGATGGAACACTGTAGTTAAAAAGTTTGTAGTCGAGTTTTTCCAGGCAGGTATCCCGCCCTTGTTTTCCTCTCGAGCGTTATTCTTAAAAAGACGAGAGGGTAAGGAAGTTAGGATTCGAGGAGAAGACCCTTCGGCTTCAAAAAGTGAGCAGCCTTCTCGGAAAGTTTCCGGGCGGATGTCCCCGAGCTTCCTTTAACAGGGCTCATAGCGATCTGAGCGAGAAGTCCGGGCTGCGAAGCTGACTGAGCCCCTTTCTCCAGTCGTACTTGGATCTCAAATCCCCACCCCACCCCCGCTATTTATGCTAGTTCATGTAAAATCAAACGACTTAAAATGAAATTGGTGTTAAAAGAGCTCTCACTCGGTATTGCTGAACACAGGAGGTAGAGTGCCCCCACCAAAACTACACCCCGTGTCAAAAAAAAAAAAAAAAGTATGAAGAATTTGTAGTTTTTTTCTGTCTAGAGGGCCTTGGAAGGGATGATGAGGAAGAATTCGAGGTTCTCTAAACTAGTGTTGGCTTTTGAGTAGACCCTGAACGATGCTTAGAATTTTCTCCAGCAGTGGGAAGGCTTGATTTATAGGATAAGGCAAATAGCAAGTTAAGAGTGCTTACACAGAGTGGAGTGTTCTCCAGTTTGGTTAGAGTTAAGCAATGAAGACTTGAAAAACAGGTAGTGGCTAGTTCATTCAGTACTTTCAAGTTAAGAAATTTGTAATTCTAGAGGGGACTTCGTTCTCATTTGGGTCTCAGGATAACCCTGTAAAATTGGTCCTATTCTGCCCATTTTACAGGTGAAAAACCGAGGTTCACAGTTGTATAATGCCTACTGATCAGATTCTCAGCTCCCGAGCCAGGAGTAGAATTCCAAAATGCTGCTTTCATCTAGGTGATAGGAATCAGGCTTAGAGAAACAGTCTGAAGGAGGTAGATGGTTCTGGCTTGGAGGTCATGGTAAACATGGCTCTCAGTTACTGTATTACTGAGAGGTGGTGTTTCACACTTATTTTATTTCTTCTACTTTTTCAAATTTTCATAATGTTTAGCAACTGTAGTACTTATGTAGAGCAATGTGCTGTGGGGAATTGTGGGTATGGTTTCAGTGATAAAGTACTCATACTGTCATAAGGGATATAGCTGTAATGCAAGGTAGAAGAGATACAATAGTAAGATAGCTGTAATGAAAGATAGAAATTGTCATAAGAAGTAGATATAGGCCCATCAACATAACAATTTGGGAGTGCTGGCAGGATCATTTTTGTAATAGGATCAGGTTTTTTTTAATATTTAATTTTTAGTTTTAGATTTCACAATATTTTTATTTTTTATTTTTATGTGATGCTGAGAATCAAACCCAGTGCCTCACATATGCTAGGCAAGCGCGCTACCACTTGAGCCACATCCCCAGCCCAAGATCAGGTTATTTGAAAGAAGTGGAATTTGAATACATAACTGAAGGATGAACAAGATTTTGTTCAGCATAGGTAGCAGAATCAGCATTCCAGCAGTGGACTTTGGAAGCTGATATAGTATATGCAGCTTGGCACTTCCTAGACTTACCAGTACTACTTCATTTTATAGATAGGAGAGTAGGCCCAAGGAGGTTAACTTGCCTTAGGTCATGCGCCAAGTTAGTGGGACTAGAACCTAGAACCTCTGTCAGGTGGAAGTTAACTGGTGAAGAGAGGTCTGAAGAATGGGGTGTAGATTCTGGTTCATGTAGTGTTATTAACAAGATAATTATTAGAAAAGTCCTTTCTGACCGCTTTACAGACTTGTGAAGACCAAATGAAAACGTGCACTTGGAAATGACTTATAAACTATCAGTAACTTTCTATAGTTTCTTTTTACTTTAAATGGCTCATTGAAATATAATTGCCATAAACGGCACATGTTACTTTTTAAACCTTGTAATTAAGCCAAAAAGATCATCAAAACATGATCCTTTTTAACCTAGTGGAACTATGAAAAAGCAATGACCTAGAAATGTGTTACTTGATAAGGGGAAAAAAAAATCCCCTAATTTGCAGGCACTCAGAATCTTTTTTTTTTGGTACGGGGGATTGAACCCAGGGGTACTTAACCAGTGAACCACATCCCCAGCTCTTTTTATTTTGAGACAGGAACTTGCTGAGTTGCTTAGGACTTCACTAAATTGCTGAGGCTGGCTTTCAACTTGGAATCCTCCTGCCTCAGCCTCCCAGATTGCTGGGATTACAGGGGTGCACTGCCACGCCCAGCATAGAGTTTTTTGTTTTTAAGCACTGTTAATGTCTTCTTAGACTTGCTTAATACTAGACACTAGTCACAAGGTATCAGAACATTGGGTTTTCACAATATGGTAAGGTGTTTTTCCAAAATAAGTTTTAAATTTAAAAAAGTTTCTGATTAAAAATAGAATGTGTGTTATGCAAATGAAGTTTATAAAACACAGAAGAATACAAGAAATAAAAATTTCCCAGAATCCTGTCACCTGGAGATGAAAAATGCTGTTAGCATTTCAGCCCTGAAAGGAACTTCAGATCAATACCTTTCTTTGCAAGTTCTTTTGAGAATATACATGCCTTCTGGGTGTAGTATGGACAAAAAAGTTGATTTCTTTGTAAGGTATGCTGGAGACAATTTGATGAAGCACTTCAGGCTGTAATCAGGGTAATTTTAGCTGGTATTCTCTTTTCTTGCCTTCTCCAACCCAACAAAGATAAGTTGAAAATGGAAATTTTATGCTTTTGAAGGCTTCATTGTAGACTTAGTAACTATTTGCTTCTCAAACCCAAACTAGCCTCATAAACAAAACCTCTGGAATGTAATCAATAATTTGAAAGTCAGATATAAAAGCCTTAAACCATGATCTTAGTCAAAACTGACATGGCCTTATGTTTTGGTGAGTCCTGCTTTGGTTGCTACTTCAGAATCCCTGGTTTCCTTATTTGTAAGCTACTTTGCAGGGTTGTGTGAATGAAATGAGGCATTGAGTATGTTAAGTACATAAGTATTAAGTATCCAGAGGTAGTAATTGAGAGAGATGTTAATTATTTCAGCATATGATTCCCAAATGTTTATTACCTTTGATAGGGCCATAGTCTGTTTACCTGTAGACCTAAATAAGAATTTTTTCCTGGGCTAAGAAGGCTGCTGGGAGGTTTCAGGATCCCTTCTATCTTTTGTCTGGCTTGCTGAATAATAATAATTAAAAGGCAGTTAATATTCCAGGGAACCTGAAGCATGAAAAAAAATTGCAATGAATGGATTATAAACTTTGCCAAAACCAGATTTATAGTGTCTGGAGTGCTGTCTGTTCTTTTGCCAAGTCTCCCTATTTCAGGAATGATGATGAACTGTACCTACCCCTGTACAGATTGCAGTATTCCATGTAGGATGACCCAAGGTCCACTATAGGTCAATAGTGGGGATTCCTTTTCCTGACTCATCTATCCTGGAAGGAATGCTTCTTTAAGTTTCTCAGTTAATGTTCTTCCAACTGACTGCATTTCAGAATTACTCATTTACACAGTTGGATTCTAGAGAATAACTTTGAAATGTTACTATAAAAATTTCCATAAAGCCTTGTGTATACTTCTCTACTAGATGAGGACAGTAGCTACCCTACCTTATTATAGACTATAGCTTAGTTTCCTTAATGTGCTTGGGACATAAAAAGAAAATTAAATTAATTATAATCAGTTTGGGGAAGTTTTGAGAGCTTCATGATACATCTGGCAAATTAGATCACCTGAGTTGAGGATGTTTCAGTGATAGGAATCAGATACCATGTTTTGTGAACTGTAAAGCATTATATAAATCATAATGTAAGGGCTTTATGTTTGCTTATTGGATGCTTGCAGTAACCTTGTCAGGTTTGGTTTTAGTTCAGCTTATCTCCATTTTACACATGAGGCATGAGGTGACACAGGTATGAGCCAGAGTCTGGATTTAAATCCAGGCAGTTGTGCTCCAGATTTGTTTCTGATCACTACACAGTCTACAACACAGCAGATCAGTGGGCAAAGATTGGTAAGGAGCTCAGGGGAAAAAATACTTGGATTTGAATCTAATTCTGTTTGACTTAAAGACTTTGCTCTTTCTGCTCTGTCAGGTGCCTGCCCTGTGTGTGTAAACTATTACATCTAAAATAACTTTTCAAGTAATCAGTGCAGTCTACAAGTTAGAAATTACTTTTCTACTTACTGTATGGTGAACATTTAGATAAAAATAATATAAGCAAATTTTTCGTATTCCACAAACAAAAAGCAGTGTAAAAACTTCTAAGGAAATTTCTCAGAGATTTACTGATTTGCTGATGGATTTTCTTAAAATTTAAGGTTTGTCTGGACTTCAGAATAAATTTTTAAAAAAATCAAGATCTAGCCTCCACATATAGCCACTCCAGGTTATCAATAAGATGAACTAAACTTTCCAAGGTATCGATTTTCTCATTTATGAATGAGGGACGTCTAACCATAGCTTGTTGCTAAAGTTCCTTCCCTTAATTCCATGATTCATTCAGGATGTCCAAATTTGCTTATGAAATTAAAAGTGAAGTTCCTTTATCTTATGATAGGTACCTTACAGATTGAAAGGCATGTGCACATGTTTCAGACACTCCCTCTCCCTGCACTCCATATTTAGTAGTACAAGGAAGGTTGGATGGACAGTTTTATTTTTTATACCTTTTACTTTTAAGAGTTTGCCTTTTGAGGATAAAGCATCATTAAGAAATAATCACTTGGTCTCTTTTTATTCTTTATTGTTTTTTAAACAGATGATTTTTGATCCTACAATGAGTAAGAAGAAAAAGAAGAAGAAGAAGCCCTTTATGTTAGATGAGGAAGGGGATGCCCAGACAGAAGAAACCCAGCCCTCTGAAACAAAAGAAGTGGAACCAGAACCAACTGAGGATAAAGATGTGGAAGCTGATGAAGAAGACAGTAGGAAAAAAGGTAAGTGGTTGATGTCAGAGTCACTATTGTGCTGGGAGCCCATTAAAGTTAAGGCCATTAGCAGTCTGTTCATTGAGCCTTACCAGATACATGATGGGTTTTTTGCAGGAAATTCCCACTGAATTCACAAGTGCAAAGATGATGACACTTCATCCTTCTGGAGCTGGTTTTCCAGCTTTAATGGGATTGTATTTGAGTATGAGCAGAAAGGAATAGAATCAAGGATAGGTGTTTTTTGAATATTTTTTTTTTTAATAATTTTTTTTCCGTTGTAGATGGACACAATAACTTATAATTTATATGTGGTGCTGAGGCTCAAACCCAGTGCCTCACACATGCAAGGCGAGTGCTCTACCATGGAGCCACAACCCCAGCACCCCCCCCCCCCATAGGCAGTTTTTGTATTAGCAAATCTGAAAATGCATATAAAATATTAATTAGTCTGAAATGTTTGGGGTTAAGTACTAGCTTTATTTTTTCACTCATGGTAGTACTCTAACATAGAAACAATTTGACTATTAGAAATAAATGATTCAGTAAATATAGTTTGTATCAAATATAAGATTCCTAGAGTAGAGAGAACTGATAATCATTGAGCAAATACCTTGTGCTGTCTTGTACATGTTTGAAACCAACTTTAGAAAGTAAATCATTTCTGTTTTAATAAGATAAAATGAATTCATAAATAGTTCTTTGAAAAACTTTGTAGTAGAGGGATCCTAAATACACAAAATGGCAGAGCAAATAGAAAACTTTCTGAACAGAACCTATTCTTGCTCATTAACGATAGTTTCATCAATATTCATATTTGTTGTACAGCCTTATTTTAATTAAATGTGAAGTAATTTATATAAGACCTTTCAATGATTGATTAGTTCAATAAAATGTTGAGGTAGGCACTGGGATTTAGTTGGACAAGGTTTATCCTCTTAGTATCTAGAAGGGAGACAGGTAAAGCAAACTTGTAGTAATTACCTCAGTATGCCCAAGTATCCTGAGAATACCTAACCCAGTTACAGGCTTAGAGAAGACTTCTTGGTAGAAGTAGCTCCTAATCAAGGTGGTGAGATGGAACAAATTGCTATATGAGAGGGCTCATGGGAATGCTTGAAGGTGAGACTACACACACATTGCACTAGGAATTGGAAGAAGTTCTATAGGCCTGGAGCAGGGGTTGAGGTGTGGAAGGTGGGGTACAGGGCTAGGTAGAAGTGAAGAAATAAAGGTGAAGGGTCTTGGAAGTTGTGTGAGAGCTGTGACTTTGTTTTGGAAACAAGAATGATATGGTCAGAGATTACTAAATAAATATGCTTAAAATGTCCCCTAACCAGATTCTTTGCTAGAAAGCTTGGAGTTGACCTGTCATTGTGCTTTTTAGTACCACAACCTTTACTTTTGTGGAAGGTCTACTGTACTAATTAATATATCTGATCTCTCTTTTCTGGTGACTTAGTTAATAGTTGGAATGTGTAACTCTTAATTTGATGCTCAATCTGTCTTTTATAGATGCTTCCGATGATCTAGATGATTTGAACTTCTTTAATCAAAAGAAAAAGAAGAAAAAAACAAAAAAGATATTTGATATTGATGAAGCTGAAGAAGGTGTAAAGGTAGTATTGCTTTCTTGTTGAAGGTAAAATTTGACCTCTTGAAAGGTTGCTAAATGGCTGTTTCTCACCCATTGTCTTATCTCTTAGCAGCTTTGCTTTATAGTTGTTAAGCACTTAATCACCACTGTTAAGGTCATTTTCTTGTATCTCTGACTTTTTTTTTTTTTTTTTTTTTTGGTACTGGGGATTTTAACCCAGGGGCACTTGACCACTGTACTATATTCCCAGGCTTTTTTTTTTTTTTTTTAAACTTTGAGACAGGCTCTCACTAAGTTCCTTAGAGCTGTGCTAAGTTGCTGAGGCTCTCCTCAAACTTCCTCAACCTTCCAAGTTACTAGAATTACAGGTGTACACCACTGTACCTGGCATGACTACATATTTTAAAGATTATTCTAGGAATGTAAATTTAGGTCTTAATATTATATTGTGTATCATTGAGATGATCATGAAGTGTCCCTGTCTTTAACCATACTGCGATTGTTTGGATGAAGAGAGATTTATCTAAGTGAGAAATCTTATGGAGCACATATTCCTGTGGGGTTTTTTTTTTGTTTAAACTTTTGGTAGCAGTAAAGAATAGTTCCCAGGCTTCAGTGTTTAGTAGCTGTTGATAGTGTATCCTGTAGGAAAACCAGAACACTGAGGCTACTTCTGTGGAATTCTTTGATTTTGTAGGGACTTGAAACCTCATGATTGTCTTGCCACTACTGAATTGGTTTCTAGTTCAAATACATGAAAAATTTTTTGAACAGGAATCAGATACATAGGTGGGTAGGTAGGTGAATAAGAGGGTGGATAAATGAGGAAAGAACTGAATGTCTGTTCTTTCCCTTCCTAGAACTACTACTTTAAAGAACTTTTAGAGAAATCACTTTAGCAGAGCCCACACATCTATTTTATACACCCCAGCATATAGCAGTTTTAATGTGTGTGTGTGTGTGTATTCAGAGAGAAAAGAGTAAGAACACGTATGCACATAAAGACACACCAAGAATCCCATTTTGTGCCTTCTACTGAAACTTTTCTTTAGTAAATAGTTAATTTGCTCAAATATAAGTAAATAATTTCACATGTGTCGGATATTTGTATCATAATCCATTGAGTTTTGGAAATAATGTCTTAATTTTGATGGCTGTTAATTAAGCAAATGCATATTAGTGTTTACAGTGAATCAGGCATTGTTGGTAATAAGTTTTTTTCTATTTTCAGATTCATTTTAGTTCAGGGATAATTTATTTATTTATTTATTTATTTTTTAGTTCTCGGCAGACACAACATCTTTGTTTGTATGTGGTGCTGAGGATCGAACCCGGGCTGCACGCATGCCAGGCGAGCGTGCTACCGCTTGAGCCACATCCCCAGCCCCAAGTTCAGGGATAATTTAGAATCCTTTAGAACAAGATGATTTTTACCTGGATTTGACTTTTTATCTCCCTGTTTGGAGAGTCTCATTTCCTTCTATTACTGCAGGGGAATTGAGAAAGAGAAATGCTCATATTGTACTGAACAAATTGGGTTTTAATATCCTGATAACAAGATGAAACATCAGAGATGTGCCACAGAAATTAACAAAGTTTTGTTAGTTGATTCTTTTTTTTTTCTCTCATGTTCTGTATGGATTATATTTTGTTATTCACGTCAATAATGTGTCCAACTTTAATAAAAACTGGGTCATTACAGATGGAAGGACAAAATGCTTCATAGGCTGTTAAAGCAGTTTATTCTTTGAGTCATGAAATGCCCTTGGGACATGAGTGGGCATATTTGTTACTTCTAGTAGCTTTTGTCCTCAAGAGTCACTAATAAGCTCCACTTGTAAGTGCTTGGATACATTTTTTTCTCTGTTATTGAAGTCATAACCTTAGGAAGATGTTACAGGTATCCTGGTCATGAAGCAAGAAAGGCATGGATATCGATCTTGAAGCTGAAATGTTTTTGAGGTCATAAGTTACGCTCCCACCTGAATTTTCTGACCATTCCAGGACTTTTGAACCACCTGAAAAACAATTTTTGCTTGTGTCTGCCTCTTACTGTTTCTTGGCCTTAGTTTAGAGGTAGATCTAATTATTAGGATTAAGTCAATAGGAGCATAGGACTAAAAGCTAGCCAGTATGTGCTAATTTAAATTCAAATTTCTACATTTCTCATTTACTATCATCTTAGAGACTAGATCAATATCTAGTTTCCTGTTTTAGTATACCTAGCTAATACAATGGGTTGATTAGTGTGACACCAGATTACAGAACTGGATTTGGGATCCCAAGTCTGAATTTTGTTTACTCATCTCTTCCAACTTTTCTGCTGATAAGGTTTCTGAAATTACCATAGCATTGTCATAGTAGTTCAGAGTATAGGTACACAAAAAATAGAATTGTGGCTAATGTTGACAGTATACTTGGAATAGGAGTTGGGTAAGCTGGTGAGAAGAGGAAGTAATTAAAAGGCTGGAGACTGAGGTAGGCCCTTTTTTTTTCCAGAGGTGTTTATGATTCATCTCTAACATGCCCTATTTAACATCCATACCTCTAGCAGCTAATCTTGGTCAAGCTGTACCTTGTCTGCATCCATTCATCATAAGATCCTAATTCCCTGTGGGTGGGGGGGTCTATCTTTCCCTCTTTCGTGATGTCATCTATAGAAATGCTGATTAAGGACTTCTCCAGCCTGTTGCCAAGCTGAAGTGGTGTAATAAAAGAGATATTTGTCTTTTAACTGTTGGCAGTCTTCAAAATGATAAATATCTTTCGTATGCTAATGAAAAGACTGATTACTAGGAGGCCCCTAGATAGCTTGAGATAGGGGCTGGTCATCAGGCAGATCAAGCCATGATTAGAGGATTGGAACTTTCCTTGATCCCTGCCACTTCTGAGGATGGACGGTCTAGAGATTGAGTTCTTTTGGCTTGCCAGTGGCCATTGATTTAGTAAATTACACATTTTTAATGAAACTTTAAGTAATGGAGTTCAGAGAACTTCCAGGTTGGTGGCCTCATTGAAGTGCTGGGAGGGTGGCATGCCTAGAGACATGCCTTCCTTGACATGTTCCCATCTCCCCACATTTTGTCCCTATGGATTGCTTCCCTTTGGCTTTTTTTTTTTTTTAAGTTGTATCCCTTGTAATAAAACTGGTAAATAAAGCACTTTTTTTGAGTTCTGTGTGTCATTTTAGCAAATGATTGAATTTGGGGAAGGCATTGTGGGAACCTCTGAATTTGTAGACAAGTCAGTGTGGGTAACTTTGGGAACCTGATACTTGTTACTACCATCTGGAGTGAGAATCGATAAACTATGAAACTGAGCCTTTAAACCTTTGGAGTCTGACAGTAACTCCAGATAGTATCAAAATTTAATTGGAGGATGTCTAGTTGATATTAGAGAATTGTTGTGGAAAAACATCACGTATTTGGTTTCAGCAGGAGAATTACCCACTAACTGCATCATATTTAGTCAGAAACTTATAAAAAAAACCCTCAGTCCTTTTCCACTAAAGATTGTCAGAAGATTAAAGAATTTTCTTTAATTTTTTATCAGAACCAGATGGTTCTGATAGTAGCCTGTTTTGGAAACATGAATAATAAGATTCCCAAGCCTGAAGAATAAAAAAGAGGAGGGAAAAGATCCCACAAAGTATTTTGAGAAATTTATGGTTTTAATGATAATCCCTGAGCCAGTTTTTCCCACTTGTGAGAGGTATTTCTTATCTGTAACTTTAGCTTTGAATATTTGATTGTTTTTGCTCTAAAATGATGGTAGGCCACTGTCTTTTTAATTAAAAACTATTGCCCTAGTATCAAAATGTTGAGACTTTTCTCAATTTCTTAGGATCTTAAGATTGAAAGTGATGTTCAAGAGCCAGCTGAACCAGAGGATGATCTTGATATTATGCTTGGCAATAAAAAGAAGAAAAAGAAGAATGTCAAGTTCCCAGATGAGGATGAAATATTAGAGAAAGATGAAGGTAATATTGGGGACTCAACATCTCTTCTAGGCTTGACGCTTGGCTCTTCATCTCCTTGATTGGGGCTAGGGGACTTCTTTTAAAGTTCAGTTTTATCAGTTTTTAAATACTATAGTTTTTAGAGAATTTTTCATATAGTCATCAGATGGGTTTTTATGGATGTGGAAGTTTCTTAAATGCTTTCAAAATTAAACTCTTTTCCTTCTAATTATTTATAGCTAGCAATTATTCTAGCAGTTATTTCGTTGTATTTGTTAAGTCAAGAAACATTTCACCATGTGTTAACATTAATATATATATTAAGGGTCTTATGCATTTCATAACATCCTTGCCTTTAAGGGAAAGGGGATTGTTTGTGATCCTTGGTCTCTTTATGCTTACGGCTGTCATGAATGAATGCCTTAGTGAAAGGGACCACAAATGTCTTTGAAGCCCCCTCCCCCTCTGTTGGTATAATAGAATCCACCCCCATTCTTACAATCTTTGTTATCTGTAGCTGTAGAAGATGAAGATAGCAAAAAAGATGATGGGATCTCATTCAGTAACCAGACAGGTCCTGCTTGGGCAGGCTCAGAAAGAGACTACACCTATGAGGAGGTAAGACAAATTCTCTTACAAGAAGGGGCTAAGCTGTTCACTAGAACTTAAAAACATGATAGCTGGTCACAGTGGTGCACACCTATAATCTCAGTAAAAGTAAAAAGGGCTGAGGATGTGGTTTAGTGGTAGAGTGCCCAGATTGACTCCACCAAACCGTGCACACAAAGAAAAACAAGGTAAATGATCCTCAAATTGGAAGGGCCCTTGAGATACAGGTTGATGGTAAAACAGAGACAGAGAGGTCACAGCCAGTTCATAGCATTTTCTGATGCCTACCTGTGGGCAGCCTGCCTAGAATGTGACAGTCATTGTAATACTCACTATTCCCATCTGTGTTCAGGGACTTCTGAGGTATGGAGCCTGAGGATTAGAGTGGCATTGGTGACAGAATGACTAATTTGGAACCAGGGTAGTCTGGAGTTGCTTGAATCTTCCACAGATCATATACTTTTCTTTAAACATAGCAGAATTAGTTGTGTGCGTTTACTTTGGACAAGAAAGAATCACTATCTGTAATGGAATCACTCACCATCTTTATTGGGACAGATAGATCCTGGTTGGTGATGAGTTCCTGCCTTCAGGGAGCTTCTAGAACATTTAGTGATGTTTGTGTATATTTAGTAAAAAGTGAAATATGTCCATCTGTGACAATGTGGATGAACTTGGAGGAAATATGCTCACTGAAATAGGTCAGATATAGAAAGACACATACTGCATGATCTCCCTTATGTGAAATTTAAAAAAAATCAAACTCGTAGAAATAATAGAAAGGTGGTTGGCAGGGTTGGAGGATGGGTGAAATGGAGAGGTGTTGGCAAAGGGGTAAATACCTTTAATTATAATAATGTCTAGAGATCTAATGTAAAGCATGATGACTTTAGTTAATCATATTGTGATGTTAACTTGATTTTGCTAAGAGTAGGTTCTAAGTGTTCTTTCATGGGTGAGTGGGAAGAGGAAAAGTAAGTGAGGTGATGGATATTTTAACTAACTTGACTAGGGTAATCATTTTACAATATATATATCAAATCATCACATTGTATACCATGAGTATGTACAGTTTTATTTATCAGTTATATCTCAATAAACAGAGGGTGCACACACAAGAAAAGTAAAGAAATATGCTCCATTAAAGCAGTGACTCAAATGTGAACTTTATACCCCTGCTATTACTAAGAATGTGCTTGAATACCACTTTATCCCTATAGCTACTGAATCGAGTGTTCAACATCATGAGGGAAAAGAATCCAGATATGGTTGCTGGAGAAAAAAGAAAATTTGTTATGAAACCTCCACAGGTTGTCCGAGTAGGAACCAAGAAAACTTCTTTTGTCAACTTTACAGATATCTGTAAACTGTAAGTTGGTTAATGGAGACCCTCCATCCAAATACCAGATTTTCAGTGAATTTTTCAGGATGTTAAATATCCTTATTGCGGGTTTATTGCAGGTAAAAAATAAAATGCACAGGTGTAGGGATTAGGTTGAGGAGGATCACAATGTAGGTCCATCAAGTTTCAAATCAGGTTTCAGGGTTCATTTTTGTGGTGATGATGAAAGAAGTCAATTCATACATACTAGTCTATGAGAATGGGTCCTAAACAGATGGAATGAGGAGTGAGGGGCCTGAATGTAGTTCTCAGACAGGAGTCTATGGAGGTAAAAAGTTAGGTGGGGCTGGGCCTATCAAGCCAATAGTGAGCTCTGAAAAGTGGCTCAATATGATATGCCTCTTCCTTGGATGGTCTTTGCCAGATGAGATTTCTACTTTCTTAATACCATCACATTCTATGCCAGTGTCACAGGTGACATTTTTGGGCCTTGTTTTTCTCAGAGCTCCTCAGCAATGCCTTTCATTGTTCTTCTACATAAGAGATATACATGCTTGCTGCAGTAAAAAGATAACCACTTGTTTTCGTTACTTACAGGCATTACTTTTTAGACTTCTTTGTTAAAACAATAGTACTATATACTTATTAGAAAATAAAGACACTCTAAAGAAAATGAAAACTCATTCAAAGTTCACCATTGAGATGGATGACCATAGTTTAATGCACATATCTTTAAATATATTGGTATCATACTGATTTAACCTGGTTTTTCCAGTAGTTTTAAAACTTTTGCTTATGTCATTAAATAGCATTCCTGTGTTTTAAATACCTTCACAAAATATTCTCATAGTTCTTAAGTTGGACATTGTTGCTCTCAGATTTATATTGTTGGAGGCAAAGCTTCAGGGAACGAAGATGTTCATGGACATCTTTAGACATGTGTTTTTGCAGTAGTTCAGAACAGAGTCTTAGATCAAAAATTCCCAAAGTGGAATTCCTGAATTTAAAAAAATGGATATTTTAATGGCAAGCATTGGCAAATGCATTCCAGCAAGCTTTTAAGTATTTGTACTCCCACTAACAACATAGAAGTTCATCTGTTTTATTATATTTTCACCAACTCTCACCCATTACCTTTTGGGAAAATATTCCCTTACTTGTCTGCTTATTAAAACACATTTATTTTTTATTTTTATTTTTTAAAGAAAGAGGAGAGAGAGAGAGAGAGAGATTTTTTTTTTTTTTTTTAATATTTATTTTTCAGTTCTCGGCAGATACAACATCTTTGTTTGTATGTGGTGCTGAGGATCGAACCCAGGCCGCACGCATGGCAGGCGAGCGCGCTACCGCTTGAGCCACATCCCCAGCCCTTAAAACGCATTTAAATGATACCAAGTGTATAGATTTAAAAGGTGAAAGTAGTGAGTGGCATTGCTCTGCCTGTTATCTGTGTACTTTAGGGAAAAAAAGAGACCTATCTTGTTCTAAAAGCAGGATGGTACACCATTGAATAAATGTATCATATATACATTTATGATACAAATATTTCATATTGGTAAATATTTAAGCAGTTTGTTTTTGTGCTATTGTGCTACCCTGACATGCCTACATGTATATATAGTTTCTTTTTATTTTTAAAGAACAGCTTCAAACAAGAAACAGGAATTGGCATAACAAACATCTAAATAGCCATCATCTAGGTTTGGTATATTTTAACCTTTTGATACATTTGCTTCAGATCTTTTTGCTTCTTTGTTGTTGTTGTAGATGGATACAATATCTTTATTTTTATGTGGTGCTGAGGTTCAAACCCAGTGTCTCACACATGTGAGGTAGGTGCTCTACCACTGAGCTACAGCCCCAGCCCTTCTTTTTACTTCTTCAAAGAGAAGTTTTACAGCTGGGCACGGTGGCGCACACCTCTAATCCCTATGGCTCGGGAGGCTGAGACAGGAGGATTTCGAGTTCAGACCCAACCTCAGCAACCATGAAGCGCTGAGCAACTCAGTGAGACCCTGTCTCTAATATAAAGTAGGGCTGGGGGTGTGGCTCAGTGGTTGAGTGCCCTTAAGTTCAATCTTCAGTACCAATAAATAAATAGATAGATATAGATAGATAGATGATAGATAGTTTTACAATTAAGGCCTTTGTATCATTTTGATTCCTTTCTTCTTCCTTCCCAGAGGAAGATACTATCCTCAAAAGTTCTTGTTCCTATCCATGTTTTTCTATGGAAATAGAATAATAATGTTAATAATAATGTTATTATAAGTATTGAACTATTGAAAAAAAGTCTTATCATATAGTATATATTTTTATTTCAAAGTTTAAATGAATTATGTCCTGAAATTCAGCTAAAAGCTGAGTAATAACAAATTGAAATTCTGAACAGGGTGGCTTTTTAGAAGTTTAGTTTTTTTTAGATTTCCATGAAAGCTACAGTTCATTTATTTGATTTTCTTTTTAGATTACATCGTCAGCCCAAACATCTCCTTGCATTTTTATTGGCAGAATTGGGTACAAGGTAAGAAATTGTATTCATATTTATGTACTACCAGACATTTCATAAGAACTTCTCTACTTAAAAAGATATGTAATGTGCTCAGAAATAACATTTACCTGATATCCAGAACTTTTAGAGCTGTAGAGAAGTGAAACCACTTCATTTCTATGGAAGAGCTTGGCTGGGGCTCAGTGGTAGCGCACTTGCCTGGCATGTGTGAGGCACTGGATTCAATTCTTAGCACCACATATAAATAAATAAATAAAATAAAGGTCTATCAACAGCTTAAAAAAAAAAAAAACAGGGTACAGAGTTGACTGGCTCATCTGATCAGGCCCACTGATATACCAAACTGAAAGCACAAGTACTCCCATGTTTAGACTTCCCTGTCACTAATTGGAACTCTCGGTCTTTTTTGTGGAGCACATATTAGATTTCAGAGGAACCCATTTTCTTGAGTCAGAACTTTTTTTCTAAATTGACAACAGGGTATTGGAGAAATAGTTTGTAAGGTAATGAGTAGCATAGGAGAAACCATTGAAGTAAGGATTTGAGTTCAGTAGCTATTTCAGGGAAGTAGATAAACCCTACAATCAACTGTATTGATTGTAGGGTTCATCTATTGAAGGCACTGAGCCAGTCCATCCCCATTCAAAGAGGCCAGGATCTCATGGAGCCCAGGCCAATGAGTTTAATTACTATAAGTTCAGGAAGCCAAATGTCCCTTTAAAATAGATAATGTAGACTTCATTTATAATAATGATGACACACGTGGAGCACCTGTTGTGCAGTGCTTTTTGGTTACAATCTCAATCTTTACAATGTTTCTATAAAGTAGAAAATAATACCAGTGCTCAGATTTGGAAACAGATTTAGTGAAGTGGTGGTTCCTGTGGCTAGTTAGTGGCACAGTCAAGATGCAAACTTGGATCTTACTTGTTTCTGGAGCTTGAGTTCTTCAAGGGCTTAATTGCCTGTGCCTTACTGTCAGCACAGAGATAAATAAGGTGTTTTGTGCTTTTACTCTCTAAAAAAATCACAAGTGGAGTTTGCTATACTTGCTGTGGGGTTAAGAACTAATTTATTAACCATGATAGATAAGTAAGCTCTGTTATAGAATTGTAGTTTTTTAAAAAATTCAATACAATCATTGTTTATTTTTAAGCAGAAAAAAAGTGTGACAGTGTTTTTTCTACTCAGAATAATTAGCATTTTTGTAGAGGTGAACTTGTGGTAGTTGGGTTAAATATCTTAGGGTTTGAGAAAATTCTATTTCTTTTAACAGTGCATGAAAAAAATATGCCTCCATTGGAGTCACCATAGCCTAGAAATTAAAGATTATAGTTCATGGAGTGTGATATTAAACCCTTATAGTTAAAGAAGAATCATAGGAAATGTTCTTGTAAAAGTCAGTTTTATGATAAAATACAGAACAAATATAAACTTTACTCTTTAACTGAATTGTTGTTTTATTGATTTGTAATTTGGGGAGGGAGAAGGGTACCAGGGACTTAACTCAGGGGCACTCAACCATTGAGCCACTTCTCCATCCCTATTTTGTATTTTATTTATATTTTTTGTGTAATGAGATCCCACTATGTTGTCCAGGTTGACCCTGGACTCCTGGGCTCAAGTGATCCTCCTAACTCACCCTCCTGAATAACTGAGATTACAGGTGGATACCACCACATGCAACTTAGAATTTTTAAAAATACATGTAATCCTTTTCATATTTTTATATTTATAGCTCACATTGCTTTGCATGTGCTGTGCATTCAGTAAAAGTTTGTTTTCCTTTATTTGATGAATGGGCTCATAAATGCAATTAATAATTCAGTTATTAATTAAAATTAGTTATGAATCTGATTGTTGTCCCTGCAGAAGTAATTGGTTAAAATTAGATTTAATGTTAGGGAAGATAGGTAGGTCATCAGGCTTTGATGACTTGATTAAAAATAAAATTTAAGGGCTGGGGTTGTGGCTCAGAGGTAGAACACTCACCTACCATGTGTGAGGCACTGGGTTTGATCCTTAGCACCACATAAACGCGAGCACGCGTGTGTGTGTGTGTGTGTGTGTGTGTGTGTGTGTGTGTGTGTGTATGTGTGTGTTGCTGGGGATCAAACCCAGGACCTTGCACATGACAGGCAGGCAGGTGCTAAATCAACTGAGTTACATCCCTAACCCTGAATATATTTTAAATTGATGAAATATAAAGATGTTAGAATTTGATTCTTTGAGGGAAAAATAAAAATAATAAAGCTATTTTTGTTTTTCATAGTGGATCTATAGATGGAAATAACCAACTTGTAATCAAAGGAAGATTCCAACAGAAACAAATAGAAAATGTCTTGAGAAGATATATAAGTAAGTGTGTAACTTAATTTTATTACATCACTCTAAACTTCTCATCAGGCTGCTGTGTTTTGGGAGAGCCTTTTGTTTGTAATGAGCCTGGAAAAGCAGTCTTTTAAAAGACCAGCGGGGAAAGGATTGTAAAGGGAAAGTTGGACAGGGGCACAAGGGAAAAGGACTTGAATTTCCTAAGGCCCAGCTGATTGAGCCTGCTGGTTGATTCTGGAGCTGAAGGCGAAATCTGCCTACGATTCAGGCTAGGCTTGGCCTGCTTTTGTGACCTTACTAATTACTTAAAATTGCTATGGCATGCCTGTTTCCATGTAGGAAGGTATGGGGTCTGTAGTGTAGACGGAAGCAAGAAGAGGCAGCTTCATCTTATCTCTTCAAACTCAGCTTCATCCTTTTTTGCTCCAGGATGAAGAATTTAGAATCTTTTTTTTTTTTTTTTTAAAGAATCCCCCCATCGCCCAACCCATGTTTTAGTGCCAGGACATTACAGAAGACAACTTGTGTTTTCTGATTGCTGCCCCAATAGCTGAAATTCAGTTAAGCTTCCCTGTCTGGGTGCACAATTAAATTGCAGTCTGAGTCTAGGCTTATTGAGTCCAACGTAGATGCAATGTAAATGCAGAGGAGAGCAACCTCTGTTTCAGGGTGGCTACCAGTAATGCTATGTGTTGCTTTTCCTGCAGAGGAATATGTCACATGCCACACATGCCGATCACCGGACACCATCCTGCAGAAGGACACCCGGCTCTATTTCTTACAGTGTGAAACCTGTCATTCTCGATGCTCTGTTGCTAGTATCAAAACCGGCTTCCAGGCTGTCACGGGCAAGCGAGCACAGCTCCGTGCCAAAGCTAACTAATTTGCTAATCACCACTGATTTTGCAAAGTGTGTTGTGGAGATTTGGCTGGACAGGTTTACCATCAGAGTGGATATACCATTATATTAAAAACAAGATAGAAAAGCTGCCAAGTTCTTTGGTGAGTGGTTGGTTGATCTGAAATCCTTGCAGGATGCCGATGCTCAAGCTGTTGACATACTCATTGCCTACTTTAACAAGTGTCAGACATGATGGGGTAAGGAGGTGCTTTTTTAAAATCGTTCATAGACTTCTGTAAAATGCAAGATAAATTAAAGTTATTATAACAGTGATTCTTTCAATTTGGTTTGTCCTTCAGTTTTCTCTTCTATAAAAAAATGTACTTGGTGAATTCAACAGAGACAAAACAAGTTTGTGCCTGGGCTCTGGTGAGCTCTCTGGATCTTTGTTCTGAGAAACTGGATGCTGGAAGGCACTTCATTCAGCTGGGAAGCCATTTTCCTTCTCAGCTTCTTTGGAGATACAAGGCTAACGTGACATGGCTTCCCATGAGAGGGTGGTTGGAGCATGAGATCTAGGACAAATACTGCTTATTTTCAATGTCCAGGGAATGACTGTAAAATTCAATTCTTTTCTTTATGTGAGGGTTGTTGCTGCTACCTCACTGCTAGGTCCTCCTCCAACTTTACCACATGAGGGAAATATAAGGTGCTAAGTACCCTCCCTCAGAATTTTCTTCCTTAATGGCCTATAAATCTGTCTTGTAACTGGCACATTAGTTGGGTATCTGTGTTGGCAAGGAAGTGGTGTGGTATATGCAGTAGAGAACTCTTCTGAGTCTAAATGGTGGTGCTAGAGGAAGCTTCTCCCCTCCATCCCTCACTTAGTGTTCTGGGTCTCAAGAAGGCCAACCACAAAAGCTTTTCTATTTTCTGTAATAAAGTAACTTTTAAATGGGACCATGAGAAACCAAGATATGCTGCTGCTGATGGGGTACCTCCAGTTCTGCCTCCTGAGGACTTAGCTCGAAGGGTTTCTCTGTTGATGCACAGGGAGAAGGCTATCTCATGGGTCTCTGCTGTGATCTTCCTTGCCCCAATCTGCTAAGGATAAGGCATACACAGTACTCGATTTCTTATTGCCAGGCTGTTCCTACTAAGTGGCCAGGAGCAGTTACTTGACCCCGAGTGTCTCGACCATGCTGTATTAAATCACTGTGACCCCTAATTTTAAAGTATAGGCCAAGTGTTGTCAAAGTACCTTGGCTGTGTAGTGGTAGAGGGAGGCCTCCCCTCCCTCAAGCAAGTAGGTCCTGGGGGAACCACACACTGGTTGAGCTGTCATCACTGCCATGATGAACCCAACTATTGTTTATGATCCCATTTTCCTTTTTTTGTATCTATACCCACACAATTCCCAATGTTGGATATTACTACGTGAATAAAGCAAGGATCAGTGCCTCTTGTATAATTAGCGCTCCTTTGCTTTTGTGTGTATGTATGTGTGTTCATTTCTTTAGTGGGACCTCTTAAGGGAAGGTATGGGATGTTAGAGTTTGGTGACAGGTTCGTTCATAAACAGTTATGATTTAAACTTCTGTTTTTAAACTTCATTCTCAAAACAGATTCTCATGATTGATTCTGCCTCTTTAAGATATTCCAGTTGACATACTGTTTGGTTAAAATTGAATTGACTATATGCCAAAAATGATAGGTTGCCCTAGACTGCTCATACACAGTAGCATCAGCCTACTTCTACTTCTTAACACCCTGAGCTCAGTTGGAAGGAACCTTGCCATGAAATGAAGAAAACAAAGGCAATTGAGGGTTTGTGATCAAGAGCTATGTTTGAGACCAGACCATCATTTACAATTCAAATTATATTAAAAACAGTGTTAAGAACTGTTCCTAATTAGGCAGCCCAAAAAAGGAAAAGGGGTTCCATGGTAAAGAACAGCTTGAGAATAAACAGGTTTCATAATTTCCTAAGGAAACTTCAATGTGCTGATACACATTTTTATCTGCATATAAACATGAAGTCATAGTTCTACTCTTTGGAAAATCCTGTTAATTCCATATCCTTCACCCCCACCTACAGAAAAGCTTAAAGCTTTGCAAGGGTATCCACCAGGTTCTCTTTACACTTCAGGTCCCAGCCTCCTGTGGACAAGATAATGCCCACCTGCTGGCCCACCATGAAGTTAAGCTTTGAGAGCAAGCTTAACTTATATATACCCAGCGTTAAGAGAAGAACAGTACCAAAAAAGCTATAGATGGCTGGGGCTGGGGCCAGGGCCCAGTGGCAGAGCACTTGCCTAGCATGTCAGGTACTGGGTTAGATCCTCAGCACCACATAAAAATAAATCATTATTAAATACTTGAATATTTTCAGTTTCAAGTGTACCAAGACAGGTGTTTTTTATTTATTTATTTATTTTACGGCCCAGAATCTGAGCTATTCTTACATACAGAAATCCTCACTGTTTGCCAGGCTCTGTTCTAGGCACTTTATATTAACTCATTTACATTTCACAGACACCCTTTGAAATAGGTGTATGTTATCTCTCTTTTCTAGATGAGAAAATTGGGACAGGTCAAGCCACTCACCCAAGGTCACAGCTGGTAAATGGTGGAGCCAGGATGTACTTCCAGGCATTTGGGCTTTAGAATATGCTCTTAACCACTCTGGAGTGCTGCCTCTCAGTGTCATGTTCGAAAGTGTCATCTGAGTACCCATAGTAAAGGGCAGTCCCTGTCCTCCAGAGCTTATAGTCTAGTGGAAATGAGAGTAAATTGTCTGCTATTAGCTATGAGGAGAGTAGTACCCAGGAGGGGCAGTTGAGCAGGTGATTTCTGAGCAGAGCTATGAAGGATAATGGGGGTTATCCAGGGGGAGAAGACATAAGCATTTAAGGGCAAGGAAACATCATGTGTAGAGGCACAGAAGCCAAAGAGCACAAGTCTTTTCAATAGTTCCATGTGGCTTGAGATTAGGAGGTAGATTTTGGAAAGGGAGGTACTAAGCTAGAGAGAAGGGGAAACTATAGAGAAGTATTGCAAAAGTAAGATAGGGAATGGGCAGTGGAGTGAACAAGGTTAGACCCAAGATATATCATGGAAGAAGTTAATAGTTGGGAAGCAGGGAGCAAAGGATGTAGGCATGAGCGACAGGTAGAAAGTAGTGCCATTCCTCAAAATAGGGATTCATAAAGAAACGCAAAGATGGGCTGGATACAGCAGAGCTCCAATGAGGTCCTTATGGACATCCAAGTGCCCATGGGGAAGAATGGAATTTAAAAGATGGAGGTAGAGAAATGTGTACCATGAAAAAGTGAGTGGAGAAGGGCTGGCATAAGAGGAACACCGAGGATTGCACAGTGGAAAACCAGGAAAGAGTGTTGCAGAAATCAAGAGCAGTATTTCAAAGAGTCACTTATGATGAAAGTGGGGATTTATATCATGCTTCCTCCTCCTTCAGGTGACATGAGTTTAGACAATTATTCAACTTCCCAACCTATTACATGGGTTAAGTATCTATCCCTGGGGGATTGTTGTGAAGAGACATAAGATAATGTGATATATGTAAAGAACTTAGCAGAGCACCCAGGGAATGCTTACACACACACATACACACACACACTCTCCCCCCTCCCTCTCCTAAAAAGCCAAGGAGTATAATTAAGAAGCAGCTGTGGCTGTAGCTCAGTGGCAGAGCACTTGCCTAGTACCTGTGAGAAACTGGGTTTGATCCTCAGCACCACATAAAATAAAGGTTTAAAAATAACACACAAAAGCAGATGTTGGACATATCAGATAACAGACTCCTGGAGGTTTTCATAACCAGGGGGGACTGAGCATTGTCCCAAGCCTGGCCTTCATCCTCCACCAAAACCTATAGCCAAGGCCTAGGTGGAAGCTATGCTATAGAACTGGTGACTAAAAAATTTCAATAAGAATTTCAGCAGCCTGGCAAACTTTGAGGAACATGTAAAGATGGAAGGAAAGAACCCAGGCCACCCACTTTCTGATGATGGACCTGGGTTTCCTGAGTTGGGGAAGGTCTTTAAAGGAAAAATGCAGAAGAGCAATGGGTTGGTCTGAGACTCAGAAGTGATGATCCTTGAGCAGCAGCTTAAGGTGAGCAGACATTTCCCAGGTAAGGCATGTCTCTGGTGCCGCCCTCTGTTGCCTCATACTAATGAGAACATCCACATCTGTATCACTCACTTTGCTGGCTGAGGTGGGTACTGGTAACCTATGACTAAATTCAAAAGGATCTGCTGTGGCAATTAATTCTTTTGGGAACCTGAAGTGGGGGAAATTAATTCCTTGCGGGGAATAAAAGGGAAAGAGGATAAATTAGGACGTGGTGGACTATATGCAATCTGTGAAGCAACAGAAGTTTGAAGGAACCTCGCCAGGTATTAAGGGCAAATGCCAGACTGGTGGCCCACCACGGGGGCATCTCTTGACCTGAGGTAACCAGTGGGGGCTCCATTCCTTGCCACCAAAACTGCCTGGAACATGAAGCACTTGGATGTATTGTGAGGCTGAAGTGGATGGTCTGCATGGAGGCAGGAAGGGGGTGGTGAGAAGGAGGCCAGAGCAAGCAGGAGCACACAACTCACATTCAGGAATTGGGATTTTTGTCCTGATGATGAGTCAGGCAATAAAAGCTTTTACACAGGGAATGGGCATGTTTCAGTAATAACATGATCTGGTGATCCTGTGAAGGAATCTGAAGGAGGCTGCTTGGTAACTCCCAAGACCCCTTTCAGAACATAGCTGAAGAGGTACTGCTGACTCCATTGTCTCCTATCTTCCTCATGGAGCACTGAAGGTCTAAGTCAATCCCTCTTGGGCCAGATTCTGCTTTTTGAATTGGGTGTTGCATTCCTTTTGCCATCTGGGGTACCTGGATTAGCCTGCATAGTGAGAGAGGTCTTCTCTTTTGGTTTGTGGTAGTTGAGTCAATGGCAAAAATTAGTCTTAAAGGTAATCAGCAGTGATGGCCATATTGCAGGAGGTATGAGCAACTGCTCAGAATCTGCAGATATGTGGATTCTATCCCTCTCCCTTTTTTATACACTGAGCTGGGAAAAGTCATTGGTTAAATTGGCCAAGGGGTTCTAGAGCCAAAGCCAGTTTCTGGCAGTTGAGCACTTAAAAGTCACCAGGTCACTTGCCACCAACACATCCTAATTGGCTTAGGCTTTTATCTCTGAGACATCTAAAATCCAAAATAAAAGTGGTACCTAATTGCTAACCATCTGAGTACTCCTGCTTTCCAGTTAATGTCCATTTTCACATGTGTTAGGTATAGGTATTTGGCCCTGGAAGGTACAAATGCTTGCAAAACTGGCAAAATCTTACTAAGGAGTCATTTTATTTTATTTATTTTTAATACCTTTATTTTATTTATTTTTATGTGGTGCTGAGGATTGAACCCAGGGCCTTGCATGTGCAAGGTGAGTGCTCTACCACTGAGCTACCCCCTCAACCCCTCAATTTTTTTTTGCCACTTTGAGAAGACTTTTACCAAAGACCACATGAAAAGCTTAAGCTACTAAAAACTACCAACTTTTTTGCTTTATTACCCCCAAGACGAAGAAAGCTAGGTAAAGTACAAAATCCTCAGATCCAGCAGGCATAGAAAATATTTCCTTTGCCCTATTTGAAAATGAGCTACACCCCGAAGTCAATAATCTAATTAAGAAATGAGCTAAATTAATAGGACTATTTTGAAACGCTTTCAAATTTAGGATTGTCTAGCTAACATTTGTTCAGAGTGATGATAAACAAGTGATTAAAGAACTGGCTCTCTGTAGGAGGGAACAATATTAAAATAGGCAAATGAAGAATCCTGGCCTGGGACTATAGCTCAGCAGTACAGCATTTATCTTAAGTTCCTGGGTTCCATCCCCAGCATGTGCACACGTACACTCATGTGTACACACATATGCACACACACACATGCTTTAGTCTGTTTCTGTGTTGTCAGTGTTGTCCATATGCACACGATAAACTTCTACCAAAATACATGAAACAACTATTTAACTGACTTAAGGAAAAGTTAAAACACTTAATAATTAATCGGACGTGTGTGTGTGTGTGTGTGTGTGTGTACACATGTATACATATATGAGGCTATAGGTTCAGCCCAGAAGCAGACAAGCAGAATGAGAATGAGGTGCTTGATGGACCTTAGTTGAGAGAAAAGAGTAAAACGGAAACATGTTGACTTAACCTTTTGTTTTTTTAAGTCTCTCTCCTCTGTGATATTTTTGATATTTGCCTGACCTGTTATTGAGCTGAGAATGTGAAGAGCAGCTGCTATGTTTCCTGTGGGAACCATCTTGCTTTGAGATTATGTCTTTGCTTTTAAGGCCCTGAGGTCTGGACAGGTGGTCATGGTGAAATTTGGAGACAAGAATGTTTCTATGGCACCTGGACTGCCAGCCTCAGAGTGGGGCCAGGCTCAGCACGGTCCCATCTGTTTTCTCTTAGTCCTGTCTCCTGGGCTAAGGAGGGTTGGAGCCTCCAGGCACTGTGTTCATAGCTACCTAGCCTCTGTATCTGGTGTGTGAGCCAATGCTCCAGATGGGCATTGCCCTTAGTAACTGTCCTGTGTTCCATGTGGGTGCTCAGGATATGCTTTGGTTAGAACGAAAAATAGTAATAAAGACAATAGCTAGTTTTGTTTTCCAAAGCATTTCAAATAGAGTAAAACAGGTAAATGTAAATGGCATAAACTCTCCAGTTTCTTTTTTTCTTTTCTTTTTGGTCGGGGTAGTGGTGGTAATTTGAAACCTTAAAAGGAAATTAAGTTCTGGGCCATTTCTCAATAAAACACTGAAACATTAATTGTTAAGCATAAGTTTAAAATTTGTATTTTTGGCATGTGGTTTTTATATAGTACAAAGAAGCTAAATATATTTGGGTCTTTTAGTAAATGTGTCCCATTCCATATTTTTAAAATGTTAGGACTGAGCACCTTTTTCTAGAAATTATGAAAATTCTACAGAATACTGATTCATAATTTGCTAAGGACTTAAATTCTAATGGGTGGTAACTAAAAATAAGGTGGGAAACAACTCCATATACCAGGCCGTTAACACATGAAGATTATAGATCATGAAGATGCTTTTCAGGGGGAAAAAAAAGAGTGGTTCTTCCAGCATGAGAGAAGAAAAGTATGGGAAAAATGACTAGTGGTTGAAGGAAACTCTGGAAGGTCTGTCTGTGGAAGATTAGTCTTGTAAAAGAAATTTTATGTGAGATCCAGTTGGCTAAGTTAGAAGGGAATTACAAGTTTTTCTTTACTTTTTAGATAACTGACCTGGGGGGGGGGGGATTCTATGAGAATTTATTGTGCTTTGTGCCCTTGAAATTTTTTGTCACTTTGACTTCACAATGATTCTTTGATCCTATTTAATCCCTGTGATTTTCTGACAAACTTCCCCACATCAAATTCTAAAACTACACCTTTTTGAACTTGAACTGCTTTGGGATTTCCAGAAGGAAAGTACAATAGAGATGAATTAGGCTTACTTTGATGTGCTTAATCATATAGGCAGCATTGTCGAATAAGAAATGATCTTTACCTTTTTCAGATGTATGGATTTATTAATGTGTGCTCCAAAAATTGTATGATTCCTAGAAATCTGACGTGTCTTGGTATGTCCTATTAGTCATGATTCTAGTTATGTTAAATTACCACAGAGATAAACTCTAACCAGATCATGAGTCATGGCTACCTTAAGTTTTGTTGTTCATAGTTAAATTGAAGTGCTATGTCTTTGTCAAGGAGTTCATGAAAAGGATGAAAAGAACTCTACTAACTTTGGATCTGGTAAGAACTCACAAGTTTTGATGGGTTTATGAAACTGCTGACTACAATCAAACAGTATAATTAAACAAGACTGATGAACTGATGAAAAATAATTATAGGTTTTTACTTTTTAACATTGCTTTTTGTAGTTCACTTTCCAGATTTATGGAAAGTTTCTTTCAAACTATAGTTTACTACAATTTCATAAAATATATTTTTGTAAATGAAAATTCAAACATTCACTTTTTCTCCTCATCTGACCCCTCCAGAATCTGGAAGCTATATTTGAGTATACTTATTTATATGGCTATATGGTTATTTGCATAACTTCAAAAAATTATTCTTTTTATAACAGGATACAATTGGAAATACTGGTTGTCACTAGGATGCCATATTTAAGAATATCCATAGAAACCCTGCCCTCAAGGGTTCCCAGCTTTATAACAAGTGAGTAAAAATCATCACATCCCAAAACCCTCGAGATTATAGGTTAAGGGGCTGGGGTTGTGGCTCAGCAGTAGAGCACTTGGCTAGTGCATGCGAGGCGCTGGGTTGGATCCTCAGCACCACATAAAAATAAATAAAAGGTGTCCAGCTATAACTGTGTGTGTGGGTGTGTGTGTGTGTGTGTATTTTTTTTAAGATATGTTAAAAAGATTACAGGGTAAATTACAGGGTATTATAAGTCTGAAGTCTGCCTTGGTTTGGCTTTCTAGTCTCAAGGAGTTTTAAACGTCCAATCTGAAGTTTCTGGTCAAATTTCCAACCAAACTAATTTAAAAACAGCCATGGTTATTATGGCTATTCTTATGCATATTATCAGGCCTACTGTCTATTATGCATATAATAGACCTATTGTGCAAACAAATTGATCTTAATGTGATTACCTTTGGGAAAAAAAACTGGGGTGATTATAAACAGAAAAATGTTTCAGAAAAAAAAAAAAATACAGTACACTTACTAATGATTGTAGCCCTGTTCATTGCTTTTGGGGTTTTTTGTTGTTGTTTTGTAGCTGTACATGGACAGCATGCCTTTATTTTATTTATTTTTATGTGGTGCTGAGGATCAAACCCAGTGCCACAAGCATGCTAGGCAAGAGCTCTGCCAGTGAGCTAAAAGCCCTAGCCCGGCTTTTAAGTTTTTATGATTAGCATAAACTGCACTTGTTTCTGGATTCATCTAGTTTTCTATAATATCTGGCTATAACTCTCCAATTAAGAACAAAAACTGCTCAGTTCCTTAAGCCCTATAAACTGAAGCTGGACAACTCAATGTAAATTTCAAGAGATTAGTCTCGTGCCTTTTGTGCAGGCCATTTCAGGTAAGCTGAACTGGCACTGGGTGAAGACACCTGAAGCTACACTTTGAACCCCCAAGTGCCTAGTGGGCCATATCTAAAATGCCTGATCACAGCCAGGGATATTAAACTACACACCAGATGAGAAAATGACTTCACACTGTGAGCAACTTCTCCGGAGCTGATGGAACAAAAATCCCTACCATAAGACTCTGACCCCACCCTCTTAATTTTTCTTTGCTGATGCTTACCTCTCTAGCTTTGCAGTATGCCAAGAATTTCCCAATAAGTAATTTCTGTGGGTGACCTGATGGAGTGTTGGATCTGTTACGTCAAACCCAGATCTTTATAGTCGTAAGAGATCCTTTAGTCCACCTCTCGTATGGACCAGGTTAAGTTTAGTGACATCCATAATGCAACCACCTGTTCAAAACTATACTATGGTCTTATAATTTTATAGGGTTAGCATGCCCTGCTTTAATTTATCCCATTCCTCTTTTTTTTTTCTTTTCTAATTGGTGCTTGGGATAGAAGCATAGGCAGGCATCTTACCACTAAGCTACACCCCCAGCCCTAACCCACTGCTGGGATGCTAGATGATAGTACCTAGCTGAACAGGGAAGGGATCAGTTGCTGACACTTCTCATTCCATATAGATAAATACATTGGGTATTGCAAAAATGAATGAACAGACTCTACTTCATTAAAACAGATTTCTCATCTGTCTCTGATCTATTCAATGTAGCTGGTTTGGTTTATGGAGACTGGCTAAGGAGCATAATTCCAAACTCTTGATATGATTCTCTAGTCATAATAGTAGTCATCCTGGTTGTAGCTTCCCAAAGAGTTTTATCTGCATACAGTCATCTGATGAATTTCAATGGTCTCTTTTGGGCTAGAATGGTGAAAACAAAAGAAATGTCTGACTATGAGAACCCTATAACCTATGAGGATGTACTGAGATCAGAAGCTCAAAATAATGGTGACTTAAACAGCAAGAATACCCTAAAGGTTTGGTACACTCTCACCTAAGGGAGAGCCTGACCAAAGGAGGGCAAACAACTTTGAAATGACCAGTCCACCTTTTGTTCTTTGTTTTTGCTTTCTTCACAGGCTTTTTCTGTCCATGTAACCAACTCTGTTTATGGAAACATTCTATTTTATGGAATGAATTATTGCCTAATTTGAAATCAAAATAAAGCCAATTAAGATTATTGAAAAAAAGTAAACTAGAAAAAACACTATGGTGGGTGGTGGGAAATTGCTCAGGAGAGAAGCTGGAGATTGGGAGGCTAGTGAGAAGGCAAAGTCCAAGTGAAAAAACCATGATATGCTAAGGCAGGATAGAGAAGGCAAAGTCGGTAGTAGATTCTAGAATCATTTTAGAGCTGGGAAAGACCAAAGTTAATGAGAAACTGAGGAAAAGATGAGGCCATGATGTACTCCTGGGTAGCAAATGGGTCACAATTACTTGGCACTTTAGCTAGCAAAGAGTACTCCTGGGTACTAGCACATCCAACCCTCTCCAGCAGCCCTACTTGGCCATTCACATCACCATTTTAATTAAGGAAACTAAGGCCCAGATGAATCAGTATTAAGACACCCTAGACAATGTTCCCTGGGAGGGATAAGTGAAGAAGAGTGAATCAGACCCTTTCTAGTGAGCAGAAGGGCCAGGATACTGTGATGAGAAAACACAAACCATCCCATCTTATAGTAGGTTTGGATCCAATCTCTTTATTATCAGGGTCCCCCCCTCCTTGTACCACCCACCCCTCCAAAACTATAGAAAAACCCCAAGCCTGGGCTTGTCCTAGGGAGAGAAGGCAGAGTGTAGGGAACCCCCTGTGCTCTGCCACCTAGCCTGGGCAGTGCAGACAGGGAAGGTGCATGGGGAATGGGTAGACTGGTAACTCCACCTGCAGAGGATGTGACACTGGCTGGGATGTGGGGGCGGGGGGAGAAGTGCCTGCTGCCAGCTTTCCTCTGGCACCCACTACAGGTTGGCATCCATGGGTGGGTGCCCAGCTTGAGGTCTGGGACAGTGATGCCCTTCTGCTGGTGGCCGCTGCTCCTGTCAGGCTGAGAAAGAGACAAAGAAGACACCAAGGCTGAGAGGAAGGGACCCTAGTACTCTTGATCACAGGGGTAGGGAAAACCAACAGGTGGAATGATATCTGCAGACCAAGAGATACCTGCACTTTGGTTCTGACCTCATTTAATTTTCTGGCCATATAGTTATATGGGCAAGTCCTACCCCATCTCTGTGCTTCCATTTCCTTACCTAACCTGTGAAATAGCTTCACAAGGCAAAATTTAGCCTCCTTTTAAACAAGTTATGGAATTCCAAGAAGAAAGGCTGCACATGAGGCCTTTTCTAAGCTTAACTGTTCTGGAAGTCCTTGTGGTAGAAGTATCCTAAAACATGAATGTGTTATCTATCAAGACACCTCCCTGGGAGCATTAGAGTTTGAGGTCTCCCTTTACCCTAAGCCTGTCTTATTCTGAACATGGCCCCTTAAGAAATGTGTCAGATAGCTGGATGTGACCTAGTTTTCCTGTAGGGTAAGGCAGAGCAGGGCAGTGGACAGTGGTCAGCGAGCAGGCTTTAAAGTTACATCCACTGGGTTCCAAGCTAAGATACATCAATTACTATCTTGGGATCTTATAAGATATGTTGTTATCTCCCTGCACCCTTCAGTAAGTTTCCGCATCTCAACCCTGCAGGGCCAAAGATGTAATCAGACAAAGTAGGTGCACCTACTGTCCCACAGGGCATTCCCCCACACACAACAAGATCAAGCCTAAGCCCCTAAATCTAGCACATAGGATGCTTCACAGTCATCACCCTATGATGATGAACAGTGTTCTTTCCCTACCATGCAGAACTGAACTGCAACATGAGAGAGTCCCTTGGCTTCATCACACTCCAAGGACTGTCACAGTGCTGCACCTCTGCTAAGGCTATTCCCTTGGAGTGGAATGCTTCTCCCTTAATCAGGAGCAGGCTCAGCTACACATTGTTTTTTCCTTTATCTAGACTTCCCACCATTGTCATCCTGCTCATACTTGGTGGCAATTAATCTAGTCTGTATCTTCCTCCACCAGACTAGAAGTTCCTCAAGGGTGGAGACAGGCAACATGGCTCAGAGTGTGCTGAGGGAACCCTTGCTGAATGGGTGTGGCTATGCATGACATCCTGCTTCCTCAACCTGCCAAGCTCCCACCATAGACTGGTATGGCAAGATGCTGGATGTGAAGGGGCTTTCATTCCTCAACATAGTACTATCCTTCTAGGCCAGCTCCAGGGAAAAGGCATGCCCTCCACTTCACTGTTCCCCTCCCTCTCCCACCTACACGGTCCCCATACCTGCTTACTGCAAGGCCCCATCCTCCACATCTGTGTCCTGGCTGTGCTCCTGATAGGGAGAAGGCAAGCAGAGACCACATATTACTGACTGCAAGATCTGAGTTCTGCCCTGATTCTACCTATTCCGAAGGTCCTGGGGCCCAGAGCACATTTGGAGAATAGTCAGAAAGGAGGAGGGGCAGCCAAGGGGAATGACTATGGAACCAGCCAATAAGGCTGATGATCCTGGAAGGACAATATGAGAGCCCCCCTCAGCAAAAAAAAAAAAACCAGTCATGGGAGCTATAGAAGTGGCAGGGGGCAACTTCTCTGCATAGAAAGACCTTGGACTAGAGCGAGCCGAGAGCTTTGAAGACTGGTGGGACCTCATCTTTGAAGGCATCTAAATTTTCATTAGGACCCTTAAGGAGACTACTAAGCCCAAGAAAATAATATGAAGTAACAGGCTAGGTTCAAAGAAAAACAAGTCAGGCATGAGGAGGAGCTCTTGACTGTTATGGTCACGAGCCATCTGTCCTCATGCAAGAGCCCAGCAGTGATAAAAAGAAGCTCCAGACCCAGTGAGTAAGTTTGGCCTCCAAGCAGGGCGCGGTGGCACACACCTGAAATCCAAGCTGGTTGGGAGGCCGAGGCAAGAGGATTATGGATTCATGGCAAGCCCCAGCAAGAGCAAGTTGCTAAGCAACTCAGTAGAGACCCTGTCTCTAAATAAAATACAAAATAGGGCTGGGGGTGTGGCTCAACGGTCAAGTGCCCCTGAGTTCAATTCCTAATACAAAAAAAAAAAAAGTTTGGGCTCCAAGCCTGGCTTTTACTCCTTATTAACTCCAAGGCCCTGAGGAAGTTACCTGACCCCTCTGAGCCACAGTTTCCTCAAAGGTAAAACAGGGGAACAGTAATACTTTGTACAGTACAGAACTATTGTTAAGAGTAATCAAGTTAGAAAGTATGGACTATAGGGTGTGGTGCTTAATGGGCAATCATTAAGTTAATGAGCAAAAAGTATATAGCAGGTATCTTATATTCTCTGAGTCTGATCTACCCTCCCACTCAATGTAAGATCCTTGTCAATGGCTCCCTAGCCTGAATATTTCCAGTGTAGATAGGAACTAACTCCCTTATGAGACAGCCTGTTTTATGCTCAAGCAGCAAAGGCTTATGGAAAATCTTCATGTGGAACTGATACCCACCTCCCTGTGGCTTCCCCAAGCAACCCCAGTAATGCTCTCTCTCTCTGGAATTCTGAAGGCCATGTATGTGCCCCTTGAGCCAAATTCTCCCTTTCTCTAACCCACAAGGAGAATGGGGGCCAGAACAAGCTATAGGCTTAGCTGAAATGTCTCTCTGTCCTCAGAGGAACTTAGGACTGACAGTTGAAACAGATAATTGCCTCTGGCTCAATTCTTTCCTCCTCCCCTAAGGACTAGAACCTCCTGGGAAGAAGAGGAGGGTCAACCAGCTCAGAGGTTCCCCATCCCTATTGCCCTTCTGCCACCAGGAGTGCAAATTCAGTCCCAGCCCCTCCCAGCCATGCCCCTGTCCAAGACCTCACCAATTCTTCCTCGCTATGTGTCAGCAGGCCCTCCTCGTCGCCATCATCTCGAGTCTGGGTTTCTCCCTGGGGCGTGCCTGCCTCAGAAACTGCATCCTCTTGGGGGGCTGGTGGCCGGCTGCTGTTGCCACTATTGCCACTGCTACTGCCACTGCCACCACTGCCGCCACCACCACCGCCGCCGCCGCCGCCGCCGCCGCCACCACCACTACCACCACCACCACCACCACCGCCGCCGCTGCTGCTGCTGCTGTCATTCTTCTTCTTGCCATCTTGGGGGTTAAGGGTAGAGGAAGAAGGACTAACATTCAGCCTGCAAGAAATGCCTCTGCATAGTAGGTCCAGGTGGACTGGGACCTGCAGGGGTCTGGGAAAGGAGGCCACCCCAGCCTCTCCTCCCTCCACCCCCCAGGTGCACTATATTCCTCATGCTTTGTCCTGTGCACCTGGTCACTGAGCTGGGTGAGAAACCTCAGAGGCTGACCTGGGTTGGCCTTTTGCTCCTCAGCAATTTGCTCCAAGCGGCCCAAAAGGGCATCGATGTTGGACTTGATCTGCGTCAGCTCTGTCTTGATGGTCTGCAGCTCACTGCTCTTCACTAGGAGTGGAAGGTGGACAGGGCTGTCACCTGGGGGCTTGACCCTAACAAAACCCCAGCCCCATTCTATCAGCTAGGAAGGTAATTCCCTTTTTGGTTCTTTTCCTGCCCAGGAAAAAGGCCTCTTCCTGAGGCTGACTACAGGCTATCCCTAGAGTGACCAGCCCATATTTCTCATCCTGGCTGTCTTCCCCTCAGACCTCTTAATTTGAAAGGGACTGGGGATGAGCAGGAATGCAAGTCTGTGGTATGCTCCTGTGCACCTGAGCAAAAACATGTCCCCTTGTTGTGTTAGAGGATGGAGCCTGTCTTTCAAGGTGTGAAAGCAGAGTCTTTTGCTATCAGATTTCCTGGGTGCCTGATTACAGTAAATATCAAGAGTGAATGCGAAATATTAAGCCTGTGTACACCTGTCCTTGTTTTTACTAGCAGAAAAAACACCATCTCCTCACTGAGATCCACGCCACAGCACTAGACTCTCTGTGCCCAACCCAAGCCCCCTTCTTAATTGTTAACTTTTACTCTGAGAAATGCATGAAAATACTCACTTTGTTGTGTTAGAGCAGCAGAACTGTGGGAGATTTGTTCCTTTATCTATTTTCCAATGTAAAAAAATGTGATTCTATTATTTTGCTAATGATAAATATATAAAATATCTAGGAAGAAAATTTAGTTACTCACACTTGATCTTGGCTGAGCCAGTGGTGATGGCTGTAGAACGAGCAAAGAGCTTGACAGGTATGGTAGTTTTGACACGACGGACCAAAGGTACTGTGACCCGGGGTCGCTTCACAGGGACTGCCCTGGGTACTGGCACAGGTGACAGGCGGCCACGGTAGTCAAAAAGCCTGTGAGGGCAAACAGGAAAGAGGCTGCAGCATATAGCCTGAGACTATCAGGAGTGGCTGGTGACAGTCTGGGAGGCCTGTGCTACGCACCTCTACTGCTCCCAACAAGCCCTGGGGTAAAGAGAAGGGCTTTCTGGTCCTTGACATTTGCTGGGATCCTCACTGTAACTACCTGTCCTGCCAGCCAGGCCAAGTTAGAGTGAAGCAGCAGAAGATGAAAATGTTCATATCCCACCCCAAAAAGGAAAAAACAGCTCCAGCCTTCCCTAGAGTACTCTTGACACCCAGATCTCCCCTACTACATGACCTGGCTTCTCCTCAGTCAACTGCCACCCCAACCTCTAGTCAAAGCTTACAAATCTCAAAGCAGCACAAATCCCCAGTGGGGACAGAAAGGCATGGAAGTGAGGGCTTGAGAGCTTTCCTGAGCCTCAGTTTTTCCACCTGCCTAGAGGGGAAGGCTATACAAATTTGGTGTCTATCCAAGTCTGCTGTGAGGGTACAGGATAAAGAGAATCTGGTTAAAAACACATATTAGAAAGTATTATAGGCAAAAGTCAGGATAGGAGTCCCCCAGCTCAAAACTCAGAAATGAGGCTAGACTCATAAGTTCTTTTCTGTTTCTGGGCCTCTATAATATATTTCTTGCTCCATTTCAGAGATAGGGAGACCAGGGGCTCAACAGCATATCAAACATGGATAGTTCAATCAGATGCTAGGGCCCTAGACTGTGCTGTTCCCACAAGCACCATCATCTGGCCCTTTCTAGGAGGGCTTCTTTTCCTGCCCCACCAGGCAGAAACAGTAGGATGGGTAGGAGTCTTTCCTACTACATCTACTAACACTGTTCTGTAGTAAACCATAGCCTTGGTACTATTTTCCTAAAGACAGCCATGATACTTGCCATCATTGGGCAATTCAATATCCCATTCCTTAGCACTCCTTTGTTTAGGGAATATCGTCTCTGGGGATAGTAATGGCTGGAAATGAAGAATCTATGGAAATGGACCCACTTCTGAACCCTGCATGTCTACCCCCAAGGGGAGGGGGCGGCTCTGGTCTTGGTCAGCATCACTGAACCACAGAATCCCCAAACTAGAAGGACCCTAAGAGATCACTTGGCACAGCTCATTTCACAGACTGGGAAGATTTGCCTCAAATCCCATAATCCATTCAGTGGCAGAGCTGGAATTAGCACCCAAGTCTTCTGACTTATAGGTTACGGCACTTTACAACACCACAGTGTAACCTGAAATCACTCACAGATGGAAAAAAACAAGGCTCAGAAGGGTTGTGTTCTTCCTGGGCTGCCTGAGGTCGGCAAATTGGAGACAGGGAGGGAAGCAAGGAGGAAAAGAGATTGGGCTACACTTTACCATAACTTCTATTCAAATGTGGCTGGTGCCACTGAAGTGGGAGCCCACAGCTTCAAAGCTGGAGTCTGGGTAGGCTTGGAGTAAAAGGTGGGCCACAGGGGACTAAATTTCAGACCTCCAGAAGGGTCCTATCCTCTTGGCTATAAATATAAGACCAAAAGACTCAGACTAAGCTCTGGATTTCCTTCTGGCTGGTTAGGCACCTCATAGAGGTAGAAACTAAAAAGCAAATTACAAGGGCTACAACTCCCTGCAACTGGCCTGTACAATGTTTGTATTCCAACTAGTTATATTTTTATGTCCCTTGGTTTTACAGTCCCTTCAAGTCACACTGCAGGACTAGGAGGAGGAAAAGCAATCAGTGTGACCCAGTGTGGTGTGACGGTGGGAGCTCTGGCCTGGGCACCTGAAGAACTGGACCCTAGTCCCAGTTCTACCACTGATTTGTGGAGTAACTTTGGGCAAATGCCTGTCCACACTTCTGGACTTTGGCTCCCAACTGAAGGACTGAGTGGGGCTGTACCAGCAATCTCTCAGGACCCTTCCAGCTTGGTTTTATGCCTGGGCACGCCCCTCCCCTGCTCACCTGTCGTAGAAGTCGTCCCGGTAGTAATCATAGCCAAAGCTGTAGCCACTGGGGAAACAAAGGGGAGAGGGCCAGAACTTAGGAATGGCCACTCAGCCTACTCTTCACAGGCCCTCATCTCCAAATGTCTCCCAAGCTCTAGGTTCAGCATTCCATCTCTATCAGCATCTACTCCCTCTGTGGAAAGAGGGACCCACCCCATCCAGATAGACAGAGTGCCCCACCTGTATATGGCAGATGCTGCTCTCTTTAGCCCTTTGGGTCTATTGGGCTTAGGTTCTCCAGCCATGTTGATGTCTGTGAAAAAGGAGAAGGCAAGGTCAAAATATTGGCTTAATAGCAGTGTATCCATACATGTACATACACAGGTATTCATGTGGTTATATGATGTTTACAATGTACTGAGGCATCTAACAAAAGTCTTCACATATTTAGTCCTCAAACTAGGTGCATATTAGATGCATATTCGTATCATATGAATATGCCTGTTTACATATTCATATACATTTCAGACACACACATTCATATTCACAAATCACATGTACATCACATATGTGCATTCTCAAGTATAGTTACATAAACATATAAATCAGGTATATGGGAACATAGACAAATCCTAACATACATTCACATATCTAAGAAAGTCACACAGATAAAATGTGCCCTCTCAAGCACACACAGACTTGACCCCAATATCATATATGTAACTGCCCATATGCAAAGGAGCCAATGCATATTCTCATGAACATCCCATCAAATATCTTTATGGTTAGAACAGTGCATAATACATAAGAACTCAACAAATATTTGGTAAATAAACATATGCATAAGTGCTTACATATTCAAGTATATTTTCACACACACACTAGGACCTATACATACAAAGGTATGTGTCCACATATTCTCCACATGTTCTCCACATGTTCAATTACATCTGTATACTTAGTATTCATGAACACAATGGGAGATTATATATATATATATATATATATATATATATATATACACATACACACACACACACACACACATACACATATAAAATATATATATTCCTTCTCATACACACATATATAAATAGAAGTATGTACACACACATTAGATACTCCAAGATAGACTATCAGCATGGTCATATTATCACATGTATGTAGTACCAAGGCCAAGGGGACCTGCCCCACTTTGATCTTTTGTTTCAATCCCTCCTCTTGGCTTTCAAAGTTCTAGTCTGAGTCATCTACAGATCAAAATAATAGACTATGCTAGTCCAATATGTCCCCTTCTTTGGAGAATGTGCATTTTTATTGGAACCATAAAGTTTGTTATTGAGAATATAGCTCAGTTGGCAGAGTGCTTGCCTTGCATGCACAAGGCCCTGGGTTCAATCCCTAACACCACCATCACCACCAAAAAAAAAGCTTCATTTGTAGTAGGGATGATAGTTTAAAAATAAAGCCATTAAAAAAAAGAAGCTCCAAGAAAGCAGGGACAGGACATAAGTGGTTTTCCAGAGGCTTCTAAAATTCTTTCCTATGGGCATCAATTTTATAATTACTTATTTTATAACTTAAATATAACTTAAATTTTACTTAAATATAATTTATAACTATTGAACTTATAAATCCTCAGAGCAATGAAAGTGTGGTAGGGGATGGGAAAGAGGGCAAAGGGGAAGCGAAAGACAGTAGTTATAAACTGAGCCCTGTGCAGAGAGGCTTAACTTACCCAGGGTCTGCCCAGCCAGCACCCTCCCATTCTCTCCCAGCACAGCTGCCCGGGCATGGCGCTCATTGGCATACTGGACAAAGGCATATCCCTTGTGCACCGAACAGCCGGCCACACGGCCATACTTAGAGAAGATGGTCTCCACATCAGACTTCTTCACCACAGCTGTGTTGAGGTTTCCAATGAAGACCCGAGAGTTGATGGACTTGGGGTCATTCTTGTTGGTTACATTGCTTGTCTGGATTTTCAAGGACATGATGGCAATCTGGAGAGAGAGAAAGAGAGCAACTATGAGACTGGGTCCCAGGGCTGGGCTCAAGGGCTGCTTATGGACACATCCAGACTAAACTGGACTGCTCCTTGCCTTCCTACACAGGAAGCCTCCCTGTTTCTGTTATCTTGTTATATTACCAAGAATTACCACATACTGGCTGCTGATCTTATGATGGGTGCTTTAAAATGTTCCCTCATTTGGTACTCACCTAAGTAGAACCACAATATTGTACATGGGAGGAACCTAACCTTTAGAAGTCATCATGCACTTCAGTAGGGCTGAGATTGACAAGTATACCTGATGCAAATTCTTTTAAGCCCACACCTTGTTTACTATTCATCTCAAATGTAACCCCTTTTGGAATCTAAATTTAAAGATGTTCCACAGGATTCTCCCCTCCGTTCCTTCAATGTAAAACCATAGCAAAGAGGTAATTACAAATAATATTTTCTCTAGAACAAGATCATATGCTCACTCTGATCCAGACATGGACCTAGTGACGATGATGACAACTTTACCATAAATGGAGATGCTGGTGAGATCATTAACTTGACAATAACAGGTGCTCAAACCCAGATGAGTTGGCCCATAAAGCTCATTTCTGTCAGCTTCATCACTTTGTTTCCCAGAGTAAAGGCAATTCAAATACCATAATAAAATGGCATATTTACCTAAAACTGTTTTAAATATTGATACTTTTTTATTCAAATTGTGTTCCATTTGGCTTAGAGATAAGTTTATAAATATTTTCTAGATTTTGGAATGTCTTTTACCCCAAAGGGTCACTCAGCATGGGCTCCAGGGAGAAGAGGAGGAGGTTCAATTTCAGCAGGAAAAGCCTAGAGTTAAGCCTTGGCATTTGTACTTCCTGGACCCATCTTCTGTTCACTGGAACAAGTAGTTTCAACTCATTCTCAATCTCTCCTAAGGCCATTTTCAGAAGGTGTTAAAGCACCCACACAGAATGTGTAAAAATTCTCGTCAGGCTACCGGCCTATTACCTAATATTTTGGGCAGAGAGGAGGGGTTTTCTTTTCAATGAATTAGAAAAGAATGTAAGCTGGGAAAATATGTTTATCTTGTATCCTACTCCAGTAAGAGACCCCTTATTTCTCCTAAATGCTCCCCGCCTAGAAATTAGCATGTTCTGACCAGCAGGTGGCTCTGTTTACAAGAAAATCTAACAGAGAATTTCATTCTGAGGAAGAAACATGCCCAGTGGTAGGTTTGCTATTGCAAACTCAAATGAATACACTGGGGTTGGGGTGCACCATTCTTAAGCAAGGGACAGGGACGATGGAGGTGAGGCAGTGCCATCACTGCTACTGATATAAAGGAACTAGTGCCAATTTTGGAATTGACATGGAAAAGACAGAATCTTGTTTCTCAGTGTACTTTTACATCCAATCATCAACATTCATAAAGCAATGAGGGAGAGGGAGAGAGGGAGAGAGAGACATGATGGTACAGAGATCTGTTGATGACTGCTGACTGCCATTGACCTGGCAAGGATATGACGGCTGTGGGTTTCCTCAGACCTCTGCCAGAACTCTCTAACACCACTGAGCAGGAAGCATTTGCTGCACACCCATGTTAGGTACTATGGAGGTTCAGTACTTACACATTCACTGTTGAGCAATCTTTCAGGTTTGGTCCCTACTCAGTCTTTTCTCTTACACCTGGGGTTTGGGCAATGTGCATAAAAGAACTCTGCAAGCTGTCAAGTCCTTTATAAGATCTAGTAAATATTTTGACTACAGGTACTTTATTCTAATGCTGCTACTTGTGGGTTCATTCTTGATTAGGAGATCAAGGTCAGATAGGAGCACATTCTCTATCTTGCACGTGTGGCTGCTCTAGGTGAGAAATTTGCAGGGCCAAGGAGAAATGCCCACCTGGAGCATGCTGTAGGTACCCAACCCCTGAGTCTCCCATTTAAATAGCCCTCATTTTTAAAGGCAAAAAACCCTTGGAGGGCAGGCTATGCTGCTGCTAGATAGACTCCCTAAGCCTGAGAGTATAGATTTCTCTGGGATTGTAGAAAAAAATGTCCATGAGGCATCTCAAATGAGAGATGGAGCTGGGAGTAGGAAATAAAAAGGAGGTGGGCCCAATACTGGGTCTCCCTGTCAGGTTTAGTGCAGAATTCCTAAGGGTCCAACAAGTTTAAATCCATATATGACTTCTAGGTAGTTATAAATATAAATATCAGTTTGTAAAATTTGAATATAGTTTTCACATGTTTAGACATATAGTACATGGATTTCCATTTGTTTCCTTAGCCCTCCATCTGTATTCTTAACTCTGCTCTACAAAGTAAGAGGCAGACTTGACAGAGCGTGGAGACAGCAAGTACTCAATTAATACTAAGGAGGAAGAAGGGTTTGTTGTGGCGCGCCTTAAATGGTTAGGATCACTGAGGCAGGGGTCCCAGGCACATTCTTCCTCTGACTCAAATACCCACCTCTGCAAAACCAAGCCCCCCCAACTTGATACATTCCCCTAATTCTTCCTATGTTTAGAGGTGGGTTTAGACCCTAAAATAATATTGATATCCTATTGAGCAAAAGCTGCTTAACTTTTGTAAGCTATTTCCCATCTTATGAGCCAATCTCTTGTCACAGAGATTAACTGTGTAATTGAGAGTAAGGTGTGTGGAACAATGGAGGCGCCCTCTGCTTAGAAATGAGAGAAGACAGATGGATGACAAGATTGTTCTTGGTATTAGTAGGGAAGGAAGGGAGGAAGGGAAAAACCAGATTTGTTCCTAGAGATTTTTATAATGTCAGATAAAGAGAGACTTAGTGAGCACAGAGTTCATATGCCCTCACTCTGAGGAACAGAAGGAAAGGTACTTGGCCAGGATACCACAGCTAGTGAGTAGCAAGGCCAAGAGTATCCTGAGGGGTCCTGATTCCAAGTCTAGGGTTCTTATATTCCATTTTTCCTTTTAGGCTAGTTAGAGAGAGACCCTAGGATAGTGAGGAGATTGAAAAAGGCATAGCATCTCAAAAAACTGCTGAAGAAAACTAGGGGCCACCAGCCAGGTACATGTCCTTACCCTTACTGCTGAAGAAACAACTGCTGCATAAAAGTTGGAGCCTAAAGCTAATTAAAACCCACCAGGGGCAAAGATTTTGAAATGCAATTTACAACTCAAAAAGGATGGGCTGGTTTTTCCAGGCTAGTAAGAACATAAGAAATTTGGCAAAAACTAATCATTTTTCCCAATTGAAACATTTGAGATGGAAACTATGTTTCAGAAGTCAGGAGCCAAGCCTCAATATGTAGAAAGGTGACAGAGTTTTACAAAGGTAGAAAAGCCCCAAAAGGCACCTCTACCACTAAACTTTGGATAAATGAGACCTGGAGGAGCCATCACAGTAAAAAGAACCTCTAATTCCAAGTGCCAATGCTGTGTCAGAGACTTTACACACCTCACCTCATTTAATCCTCACAACAGCTTCTGAGGAGGTGTTTTAGATAACTCAAGACTCAAGAGAGGTAGCTAGCTGATTAACAGAACAAAGCCAGAACCGGAACTCAGGTCTGTTTTTTGACAAGATATACAAGGGCAAAATTGCATATGCATAGACACTCATTTGGGTACTAATTTCAATGGTTAGAATACTTACCCTGAGTTAGTTCTTCCTCATTTCTACAATTCCTTATATCTGCACAAGATTTTCATAAACAAAGCCAGTTTATGTCTACTATAGTCTGAATATGCACACCTCCTTCCTCAAGTTCTTTGTTGAAACCCAATCCCCAATGTGATAATATATAGGAGCCAGGGCCTGGCAAGTTTAATGAGATTAATAGATGTTCTGTCATCCCTGGCTGCCTGGTAACCAGGAGCCTCTGGACCAAGGAAGCTCTGGACATTGATCTGCTAACTGCTTGGCTTTCTCCAGAAATAGGCTTCCCATCATTCATTGTTGGCTGTTTTTCCTTCTAAATCACCCAGGTGTCCCCAGGGTTATCTAAGGGAAAAAGAATGGGGTCTTTGGGGAGGGAGGTGATTAGGTCATGAGGGCCAAGTCCCTTATAAAAGAGGCCCCAGAGTAATGCCTTGCCTTTCCACCATGTGAGAACAGAGTGAAAAGACAGCTATTCCTAAACTGGTATGCAGGGCTTCACCAGAGAGTAAATTTGCTGGTGCCTTAATATTGGACTTCTCAGTCTCTAGAACTATTGAGAAATAAATTTCTGTTGTTTATAAACACACAATTGTGTTATAGCAGCATAAAAGGACTAGGACAATATCCTTTATCTTGACATTATTAGTCCTATTTTATGGATTAAAAAAAAAAAAAGAAGAAGAAGAAGCTCATGATCAGCAAATTTAAGTGACTTACTTAAAGGTCAACCGTCTAGTGAGAGTAGCTAGGTGATTTGTCTAACTCTCTACCGGCCACTGTTTCAATAGATGCCTAAGCCTCTGTCTCTGTTATGTCTCTCCTGTGCTTCCCATTCCTCCCTTCAGATATAACACAGGCTTTAAACACTGCCCAGCACTGGACTCCCTCCCACAATGCTGATCCCAAAGGAGGAACTGTTGCTCTTGGCCTCCAGGGTTGTTTAGAACCTCTTTCTTAGTCTTACTTGACACTCTAGCTTTATTCTCTTGCAAGGAGATGAGAGTCACAGAAGCCTGTGGCCAGTCGTCTGCCCTCAGATAACCCAAGGGACATCTGATTAGTTTTGAAGGAAAACAGATATCCTATTTCTGGAGAAAGCCAAGTAATTTTACAGATCAGTGTCCAGGCCCTCCTTGGTTCACAAATTCCTGGTTACCAGGCAGCCAGAGATGACATAACATCTATTAATCTCATTAAACTTGCCAGTCCCCTACTCATTAGCATTGCCCAAATGATCATCACTGGCCAAAAAGGACTAATTTTCTCAGGAGTGCTCTTTGGCTCCTGAAACGCCAGAACCCAGCTTACCACACACAGAGGGTTCCTGAATAAGTAGAAATGTAAAGAGTGCAGGCTACAGTCCTAGAAGTCTTGGCTCTGCTGTTCTAAGTTATGTGACCTCACATCATGTGACTTCTCTGGGCCTTATTGTCATTATTCTAAAGAACAGACATCACCTTTTCTCCCCAATTACCTTTCTTACCTGATGCAAGAATCAAACAGGCTAATCAATGTGAAAGTGCTAATGCATCTGCAAAACGCTACAAAAGGATATAAGATCATACCTATTCCTATTATTGCCCAATTCCTATCCCCTTCACTCATTCAATAAGCATTCCTTAAAGTGTTCTCCTCTGTGCTGGCCCTATGGAGATCCTGGGAAACAGTGCTTATAGGCTTTGTGCACTTGTCAAGAAGCCCTCTCTTCAGGAACCTGTTTTTTGACTATTTCCAAATAAAGGAAAAATGCACAAAAAATAGCAAAAACAGCACAGGCTCTGGAGTCAGATACGACTGACTTCCAAATCCAGACCTACCCTTAAAAGCTGTCACCCTGGCCATGTCTCCTAACCTGGGCAGGCCTCAGATACCCCAACTGCATAAAAGAAATTATACCAATCCCCCAGTGTCTAAGATGAATTCTCACAGGGTATTGACAAAGGGAGAGGCTATGCCAGGTAGGAGGAACTGCAGAAACAATGTACAAAATGTGTCCCTTTCTTTTTTTTGACCCCCTATTCATTTCCTTTCTCCTGAAAGAGAACACAGAGGTAGAGGGCTAGAAAAAGAAGAAATATAAAAATGCCATCATTGTTATTTCCCGTTTCTTTGAGAGATACATACTTATTCTTTTCTTAAGGGAGTACAAAAAGGGAGCACACAATCTAATATGCAACAACTTTACACCAGGTACCTGTTGGAAGCTTTAGAAGTATAATTCTTCATAATCCAGATCACAACCTAATGAGATAAATAGTGTTACCTTCATTCTAGAGATAAAGAAACTAAGGCTCAGAGAAAGCTCAAATAGTTTATCCACATTCACATTAAGTGGCATGATTAGGATCAAAAGACCCCAACTTTTCTGATTTTAAAGCCTGTGCTCTTCCTGTTCCACAAAATGCTTCCAATGCCACCCCCACTCCCATACCCTCCACCCAAGAAGAATGGTTCCTGGCTTTGCAGATGTGCCACATGACCTTGGGTTTTAGACCCTATGCCTACAAAAGGTCCTTTGAGGGCTGAATGAATAAACATAATAAGAGTACTTACTACTTGTACTAAGCCTTTTGCTATGACACAGGTGATAATATGTGCTGTGACCATTCACATGAGGAAAGTAAGGCTTCGTGCTTAGTCCTACTCAACCCAGGAAATGGCAGAGCTGGGACAAATCTGTTTTGAGTCCAGAACTGATCATTTTAACCTTGGCCCAAAAATGACTTCAATGCTAGGCAAGCCCTGTACCTGCCGGCTTTAGGCACAGACTCATAGGGCCTTGCTGAGGGTACACTCTCAAGTCCAAGAGCCAATCAGCATGTGCTGTGAGCCTAGGGATGGCTCACTCCCCCTTCCCAAGCCCTACTGGCCTGGCTCCTCACAGTGATAATGTGGCAAGATTAGTCACTGCTTGCTGTTGGTTGATTATAGCTATTCTTTTCTGTAAATGAAGTTTAAAAGTCATCAAAGGGTTTGTCAGCTGTGACTTATGAGCCTCTTTCCCACAGGGAAGTCAGGCAGTGACAAATGCCCCTCTCATGCTGCCATCCATTATAAGTTGGAAGGTGCCATGTTCCAATTACTGGAGACCCCGATGCAGCTCATGGAAAACCCTGCTCTAGGCTGCGGCCATTACTCAGGCCTGGCAGGGATACCAGCAGGGCTGCCCTAGACCTAGGCCCCGCTGAATAGAAATAGAATAAGAGCACTTTCCTGACTCTGAACAAGCTCTTCTACCTCTTGTGTTATCCCTGATGGTTTTCCCTAGATATATTTCACAGCACCATGTGGGCTGTCTCAAGACTGCCTGAGACAGACATGAGGAAATAAGATACTGCCAGGTGGATTATGTGGGAAATATGATGTTCCAGAGGGAGGGCAGAGGATGAATATCTAGGATGTTCAGAGAAAGCAGACACTGAAAGAACCACCAGAGATCCTCTAATGGCATCAATGGTTTCAGTGCTCAACACCCATTATATGCCAGGCTCTGTTAACTCAGATGCTATATAACTGAAGATGAATAAAATATAGTTCCTGTCACAGAAGGTAGATGAGAAAATTAAGGTCCAGATAAAGGGACTTGCTCAAGGTAACAAAATAAGTTAGGGTCAGTGATGGAGTTAGAAAATAGATTTCTACTTCTGATGATACAGAGAAGTAGGGAGATGGACCTCCTATGTGCTAGGTAGGCTCTTTATATAGCATATGGTATATATTCAAATCCCACCTGCCTACTGACTACATGTTAGACTTCTGGCAAGCTCGTTGTACAACCTATACAAAAGCTCAGAAAAATGAGGAAGATAATACTTACTTCAGAGGTACAGTGAGAAGTATATAAAATAATATACATACAGAGCGGAGTGGTAGGCACACATTAAGTGCCCAAAGTATTATTTATGATTAAATAATTTCTAAAACAACTCTTTGAGGCAGATACTATTAATTTCATTTTACAGACAAGAAGATTGAGGTTCTTTTCCACTTCATCATTCTTAAAATAGTACCTCTCAAAATTATTTGTAGTGAAGGACCAATTTTTTGTTTCTTAAAAATTCCTAATTCATTACAGATAAATACTGGTAAAATACAATAAAAATATAAACTACTACACAAGTTTCCAAAAGTTGCTAAGTACTGACTCTCAATTTCTATCCTTAAAGTGAACTAGCAAAAGTTCATGAACTGGCACCCATTCAGTAGGCTATATTTTTGAGTGGCATGGCTGTAAACCACTCTTGCTCCATCCACCCTGTCAACCTCTACAAAACTAAAGCAAAAAGAAGAGAGTTAACTTCATTTCTTTCAAGTCCCTTAGCTTGATTTATTTTTTAAACTTAGTGTTAAGAATTTCTAAAATAATCCCTACCTCCTTTTTTTCCCTCTCTATCAAAAGAGAAGGTAGGCAGGCCAAGGGTGAGTTTATCCAGAACCTTGGTCATCGGCTCTAGGTCATGTTATACCCTACAAGATAAGATGGTGTAGACTTAATGAAGACTGGAATAACCTTCCTGGGGCCCAGGCATCTGACAAGAGGGCATGCACATTGCTGAAGAAGCTGGTACTCACAGGTCATCTTTCTCTAGAACAGAAGACATGAGGAAACTAGCCAGGAAGGAGAAAGGCATGTTGTTTAATTTCTGGTATTTTCTCTTCTCCTCGCCTGTCTTCTCCTCTCCCTCTCTCTCTCTCTCTCTCTCTCTCTCTCTCTCTCTCTCTCTTTTTATGTGTGTGGGGGATTACTGGAGATTGAACCCAGGGGTCCTTTACCACTGAGCTATGCCTCCAGTCTTCTTTCTAATTTTTATTTTGAGACACGGTCTCATTAAGTTGCTGAGGTTAGCCTCATACTTGAAATCCTTCAGTCACTGGGGTTATAGGCATGTGACACCACACCCGATACTTTTCTGGTATTATATCATGGCTGTTTGTAAAATAGCCTTCTCTTTTCATCTAGCAGGCTAGAGTAAAAGGGATAACAGATTTATTCCCAAATAGAACTGTACACTAACAGCTGAGTAGCTGGGCAGATAAGTAGTTCTTCTTAACTAGCATTCAAAGGCACGATAATGTACCTTGACTCTTCCAGGGGCATGGTTAAATTTCTGTCAGTGTACAAAACCTTTTGCTCTAATTGAACTTAAAAGGTGTTATCTTTTAGCACAATCAGAGCTGAGTGGTCATGTGACACAATATAGACAGGGATACAACTTCCTGTGAGTGTAAGTTGAACACATGGCCTTTCTATCAAGCAGGAGCTAAAGCCTAAATCATTATTCCCATATGAGAGGCCATGGAATGCAGTCGAGAGTAACTCTGAAACCAGAATACCTTTATCTTGCTACTAAACTAGATGTATGATGTCACTTTCAGACAGTATCTTAAAATCATTGTACTTCAGTTATCTTGCCTGTAAAATGAGGACAGTAATATATATCACTAGAGTTTTTACAAGATAAATATGTTTAATTCACATAAGCATTCACAACAATGTCTGGCACATTAGAAACTATGCAAATACTACCTCCCACCATCACTATTATTACTGATATTAAAGCCTGCAAGAACTTTTCCTTCTGAGTCAAGTGCTACTGTAACTTTAACCTAGAGCTGAACTAGGTTATGATGGAGAAAACGGTGCTATTTACTGTGCACCCATTTTCAAGTGTGTCACCAAAATGCTAGCATTTGGAAACATGCCTTGAACACAATGGTAACTACACAAGTAGATGCTCATTAAATATTTGATATATAAATAAATTAGAGTCCCCAAAGAATACAGGCTAAGAAGCAAGACAGGAAGAAGCCCTTAAACCAAAGTTCCACAAAAGGCTTCCATGTACCTTGAGGAGCATAAAGACAGACTGGATTTCCCTTCTATGATTAACAGTGCCTGGGAGGTTCATAGTGCACGAAACCCCTACTTGCTCACTATTCTATGTCTCTGTTGGAACTCTACGTTCTGTGGCTGCTCTATTCTAATTAAGGATACATAAGACTATGTTATGGTAGTGTACATGTCTCATACATTATATTAGAGGAAGTAAGTGACTCTCTGAGAAAGACAAAAGGAAAGCCCACAGTAGGCTTAGCCCTGAGTTAAAATAGTATTTGGGAACTTATTAGCCTTGGATTCCTCTTGCAGGTGGAACCTCCTGATTCCTACCTGTACTACCTATGTGATCCTGGGAAGGCACTTCACTCCTCTGAAGGTCAAGATTCGCTATCTGTAAAACAGGAATAAAAATTCTTGTCCTGCCCATTTGCAGCACAGATTGTTGTGAAGATCAAAGAAGATAGCATGCTGTTACTGGAAATGTGCTACATGGATGTAGGCAGAAATATTCCCTGAGATGGAAAGCTGCTGCAGGTCTTCCTAGACAGAGGTTAGAAGCAGGGGCTCAGTGGTACAAAAGCTGGCACTGGAACCAGGTGCTGTACTCCTTGGGGGTAAGGACAGTTAATTAAAACCCTTTCATATAGAATCAACATTCTTCATTACAATAATCCTCCTCATTGGAAATACATAACACCACTCCTCACAGTTCCATAAGGCTTGATCCCAAAGACAGTTATAAGTATTGGCCTATATATTTTTCCCCCTCACCTTTAGGCAAGAGTAAAGAGGACCTCTCTCCAGTGTGTTGATCCAAATATAAGCTTGGTCCCCAGGGAGATGGTAGAACTTCTGAAAGGTGGGCCTAGTGGGAGGTCCTTAGGTCATTGAAGGTGTGCCCTCAAAAAAGGATTGTGGAACCCAAATAAACCTTTCTCTATAAGTTAATTACCTTAGGTATTTCTCCTCCACTTTCTCTTTGCTCCCTGGCCTGTGCTGTGTTGTTTTGCTTTACCACACACTTTTGTCATGATGTGCTGCTTTGCCACAGGCCCAAAGCAATAGGTACAACTGATTATAGACTGGAACTTCTAAATCTGGGAGCCAAAATAAATCTTTTCCTTTTATAATTAATTATTTTAGGTTCTTCATTATTGTCATGGAAAACTCAGTTACCAGGGTATTTAGACATTCCTATGTTCCCATCAAATATGACTTTATATATAATTGTTCCTGAGTACCTGTAAGTACTTAGAGCATAAACTCTAAGCATCATCCCATGGCGCCACATGTTTGGTGCAAAGAGGACCACTGAGAATGATGCCACAGTCACAACCACTCAGTCTTTGTCTCTTTGGTAACAACTCTACAAATACTTTTAAGCTTCTGTCTCCTATGTGATCAGACAAATATTCCCCTGCCACCTCCTGTGAGGGGCTTCCCACCACCAAGAACAAGTCTAAGCCCTTTAAAAAGAGTGTACAAGTCCCTTTGTGACTTAAGGCTACCAAATTCATTTACAACAATCCTCTGAGTAACTGTAATTCATATTCACTTTATAAATGAGTAAGCCCTAGTGTGCAGCTATTAGGCTCCTTTGCAAAGGCAAAATCAGTTGCCCCAAGTCACAAAGGAAACAAGTCAGTATGAACTGGGTTCCTCCTGAAGGGATGAATATCATACTCCAAAGTATAGATTCAAGTTCAAAACTACCTTCACATGGATTAATCTATGTGAAGCAGGTATTGGGATGGGGCACTGTATGGTGCAGGGGAATCTTTCCTTTGGGGAGCAACTTAGACACTATCCCTTGCTTCAAGCTGCCAACTTGACTCTTCACACTCCCATAGTTGCAGCATCATTAATAGACTTGGTTTAAAGACCAAAATGTTCATTTGCATATAATGTGGCAAATATACCTAAGTTTTGAAAAGCCCCTGAATAAGGCCAACCAATGAACCATTACAACTTAGCAAAAACAAAACCAGTTAGTACCCAACATGTCAGTAAAACATACCCAATGTTGATCATACTGAATCATTCACTCAGCTCTGCTGATTTGTTGGCCTCATATATCTAGAATGTGGCACAAGGTGGGCCTACCATCACTCTTTAAATTCATCCTCTGTTGTCACTAGAGTAATATCACCAATTACTCCCTTGCTTAAAAGTGAAATCAAGATCAGAGTTTTGCTTTATTATTTTAAAATGTTTAACCAACAAAATGGGTAAGAACTTATATTATTTAGTATGTTTATTATTTTAAATTGCTATATATAAATCACCTAAACCTTCTATCCCTCCACAGGCCATAACTACTCTTGGCATATTGTCATTATTTCCTTCTTTCCTTATCGTTTTCTTGTGTTACAGAGTTGGACTATTCAATTTGATACCCTATTTTTTCCAACTAATGTTATAAGACATTTTTTAATACATTTATTTTATTTGTGTATTTTTATGTGGTGCCAGGGATCGAAATCAGTGTCTCATACACGCTAGGCAAGCACTCTGCCCTCTGAGCCACAACCCTGGCCCCATGTTATAAGACATTTATTATACCTGTTATATCTAACTTTATTGCAGGGCAGTTTTCAATATGCACCTTTGTTTTTTTTTTTATAACTACTATTTAATAGCTTATAGTTTTCCCTAAGTGGATTTATCCATAGTTTTAGACTGGTGGGCATTTCAGCTTTTTCCAGTTTCTCACTTCTATAAATAATAGCATCTAAAGGGAAGTTTATTCTATACTAGATTATTTCCTTAGGACAGATTCTCAGAAGTGGAATTACCAGTCAGAATGTATGAACATGTATATGGTTCTTGAGATACACTGCCTAATTGCTTTCCAAAAGGGCTATACCAATTTACACTGCTATCTCCAATGAACCTGGCAACCACTGGGTGGTCATGTATTATCCAACTGTGTGTGGGGGTGGAGGGACTGACAAAATCCACAAAATGTGGTTCTTACTAACATGTGAAGATCTTTACTAGCATTTGACTGTATAGGTGTTTTGTTTTTGTTTTATTTTGTTTTAAGTTGTAGATGGACACAATAGCTTTATTTTATTTATTTATTTTTATTTGGTGCTGAGAATCAAACCCAGTGCCTCACACGTGCTAGGCAAGTGTTCTACCACTGAGCCACATCCACAGTCCCTAAGCAGAGAGATAACATATTGAAAAGATTTATTGACTCATTTATTTGAAAATCATTTATTGAGCACCTATTACTGTCAAACACTTATAAAGTATAGTGGTAAATAGAGAATAATCTGCCCAGGAAAACCAGAACCTATGTTTCATGTTGGTAAGAGATATGAAAGGAGCAACTGAGAACTCAGAGACTCATCACTTACCTAAGAAACAGAAGGGAAGGGAAAAGAGAAAACCAAAGAGGAGGGGGCTTCAAGAAGTTCAGATCTTGTTTTGAGGGACAAAATATGAAGGTGAGAGAGAGAGTATTTAGGAAAGAGGAAACAGCATATGCAAAGTTATGGAAACATGACAAAGTTTCCATTATTTAGTGATATGTATATGTTCCATTATATGTACTATAGTTTGACCAGTCTAGGATGCAAGAATGCATGTTGCAAGATATGACACCAGAAAGCCTGAAAGATGTCTGATAGGGAGAAATTTGTGGCCACTGAAGAGTCTGGCCATTATGGGAGCCAATAACCATTCCTATGTCATATGCTGTACAGTGTTTAGTAAGGTAGTACACAGAAGTCCCTATAGCTCTTGAGAGTTTAAACCACACACAGTTCAACCTCTAAGCAAAATAGCCTGTCTAGAGTCAATTCCTCTTTGTTTCAGGTACTAGTAGTCTTCTCTTACCAAGCTATATAGAGGTTTACAGATATTTTCTACATCATCTAACACATTGCTAGACACTTGGCAGGGGCTCCAATAACACTTGTGGACTTATTTATCAGAGGTGGCTCATGTAAAAATATGTATACTCACAAAGCTTTGGCATTGCCTTTATCACTCTGAGCAGACACTCAGCCACTACTTCTCTTGGCAGATGTCTTGCCTCTAAAGCTATCTCCCACTTCTTGCTTATTCTGCCAAATAAAATAATGGGCCTGGGTACAAGAAGCTATAAAGTATGTGATAACTCAGGAGCATATCAGGTGGCTAGGAAGGAGACTTGGTGGAACATAAATCCTTCCCCACAGTATATTCCTCAAGCCAAGGACTCCCTCAGCCTACCAGCAGTTTCAAAACATTTCCACCTCCCCTACCATAAAAATAAAATGGGCTTTTTCAATTGAGCATAGTTAAAGTCTCTTTTGAGGAGCTCAAGACCTTCTCTAAGGTATTAGTACTTTCTACATTAATGACAACTGACTTAATGGTGACAAAGATATTAGGAGAATGATTACATTAACAATTAATATAATAGCAAGGCATTCTTGCCTTGCTAGTTGTGGTATGAGATGTGGGCAGCAGGGTCTGATGTGCTGGCTGAGATTCATCTAAGGAGTCTATATTAAAATTATCTGTTTCAATATGTCATCTCTCCTCCAAGGCTGATTCAATTCTTGGACAGCAGGGACTACAATCTATTTCATCTCAGCATCCTCACTGCCTTTAAGAAAAGTCTCCACAGTAAGTACTCAGGGAGTATCTACTGAACTGAGTTTAGCTGAACAATGTACCACTGTACCCACCCCAACCCCTTCCCCATGCATGCTTTTTAAGAAAAGAATCAGGAAAGAGTAAGCAAAACCTGAAAAGAAACATCTTTACAGGGGCTCAATCCATTCTAGCCCTGAGGAAAGGAAGTTTTATAACATAAATGATTTCTTTGATTTAGTAATTGATTATGTGGTAGATGCATTACTAAGCATCACATTTCTCACTGTTACAACTCTTTTTTTTTTTAAAGAGAGAGATAGAAAGAGAGAGAGAGAACGCAAACTCCTTAGTATCTATTTCCCAGGCTTCGGCAGACACAACATCTTTGTATATGGTGCTGAGGATTGAACCCAGGCCGCACGCATGCCAGGCAAGCGCGCTACCACTTGAGCCACATCCCCAGCCCCATGTTACAACTCTTTTATCACACTTCTTATCATCACAACACATTTTATCAAGGACTCAATGATCCTTTTAGGGCCTCTTTTAACTTCTGCCTCTCTCTCTCCTTCTTTTCTCCCTCTGACTCCTCCCTCTCTGTCCCTCTTTCTTGTTTTGTTACCCATGCTGGTCTTGAACTTAGGCTTTAAGTGACCCTCCTACTTCAGCCTCCTGAACACCTGGGACTGCAGGTGTGTGCCACCACACATAGCTTAGGTCCCTTTTCTTAGAATGATTCTAGAGTCAGACTACTTGGTTCAAATCTCAGCTCTACCATGTTATGAGCTGTATAACCCTGGGCAAATGATTGAACCTCCCTGGGTCATACTTTTCTTATTTGTAAAATGGAAATATTATAAGCCCCTCCCACAGGCTGATAAGAAAATTCAATAAGGTAATGTACTAGCAAGTTATTCACTCAGGAATTTTCTAAATAAAAATGGCATTATTACTCTGCCCCCATTTAATAGATGACTTCAAATATCACAATCTTTTTAAAATTTTTTTTTAGTTGTTGAAGAACGTTTATTTTATTTATTTATATGTGGTACTGAGAATCAAACCCAGTTCTTCACAAGTGCTAGGCAAGTGCTCTATCACTGAGCTATAAAAACCCAGTCCCAAATATCAAAATCTTAATAAGATTGAGAGATGCTGTTTCATCAATAAAGCAGGACTGGAACCCAATTTCTGATTTGATAACAGACAAAGGATTTTTCTGAGCAGAAATCTGTTGATGTGATGCCCTGATGAAAACTCCTCAGGACTTGAAAGGCTGAGGCAGGAGGATCTCAAGTTCAAGGCCAATCTGAGCAACTTAGCAAGAATCTGTCTCAAAATTTAAAAAATAAAAAGTGTGAGGGATGTAGCTCAATGGTAAAATGCCCTGGGTTTAATTCCCAGTACCAAAAATAAATTAATGAATAAATAAGAAAATTCCTCAGCAAAGATTTTGTTTCCTACCCCCAGGCAGAGACCTAGCCATTCCTTCACCAGAATTCTGATATCCTCCAAAAAACTCTGCTGTGAGAACATCTGCTGCACTTTTGTGTTTGCATACCTGTGCCTCTCCATTAGATTCTGAACTCCTTGAAGGCGAGACTGATTTATTCATCTCTGCAATCCCACCCTCTAGCACTGTGCTGCAACCAGTAGATGGTTTAGTGAATTTCTGCTAAAAAACAGGTGAAAGAATCCTAGATAGGAAGAGTAAAAGCTGGGGGTGACTAGTGTCTTTATTCAATATGCTACAGGGAACAGAGGCTATGAGAGGCCAGACTGCTGAATCTGGGATTCCTGTGGTGAGGAAAATATACAAGGTTCTCACCAAGCAGAGAGCAATAAAAGTCAAATAATGCTATCCTTGTCAGCCACCAACATAGAGAGGGAAACCCAGCCTTCCATCTCTGTATAATCTAGTGACTCAGAGATAAGCCCAATAATTGAGTTCCACCATACCAGCTTTCTAGAACAAATACTGAACAGAGTGTTTTTTAAAACCTAAAGTTCATTCCTGAGACTAATTTTTCAATCAATAAATATTCTTGAACATATTAGTACCTGTGAGCTAACAAAAGAACCTATCCCCTATTTGCTGTCAGACCCTTGGATAAGTAACTATCCCTCTCCTAGTGTTAATATCCTCATGTGCCATGTGAAAGATAACCTCAATATCACAGGACTGTTTTCAATATGTGTTGAAGAGTCTACCATACAACTTTGCAAATATAAAGGAGGCTTAAGTAAAGTGCAAGGATAGCCCCCACTAAATGCCAAGGGGACCTCCCTCTGCCAGGGTCTAGATAGATATCTCAGAGCATATTCCTACCCTCAGAACACTGTAGTGAAGATAATGATAGAAGAGTATCAGTGAGATACATAAAATTTGACATTTCTCTTCAAATGCCTCTAGAGATCTTTGATTACTGGTGTCAAGTCAGAGTGGTCCTCATTGGGAGCTACAATGTAGACCTCCTAGATCGAGTTCCCCTGATACAACCCAAATTTCTCACAGCAAGAATACAGATATCAGTTTTGTGGGTTACAGGTGCCTTTACAAACACTAAGCCAATTATCTGACCCCTGGTCCTTTAACTGTTTGGAAACACTTGATTACCATTAAGCTGTTTCCTCATGAGAAACTAATGTGACTCCATTTTTGAGAAACCAGCCTCTACCTCAGAGCAAAGCCTGTCCAAGGAAGGGGGCGTGACCCTTGTCCTTGGAAAAACCCACAGAGCACTCCTAAGCATATACCCACCCTGCTGAGTTGTTTGTCTGTAAATAACAGGAGAGGTCTGTGGTGCCAGGTGTCCCTGACTCAGTTAGGCTAGGTGAGGACCCATAGCAACCCCCCTAGCAACCTCTAATCAGCCTGAGACAGGGAAAATACCTGGAATGCCAAGTAGTTTATGGTAGTTGATAACATGTTGGGAAACCATGTAGTTTAGCATGTATGCCCCTTGTGGCCTAAACCAATCAGTTCAAACGAATCCCCCTCTTGTACTAACCAATCACCCCTACGCAACTTGTTGCCGCCACTGAATGTACTAATCAATGTTAAGAGTTGTTGTTTGATTTTCCTGCAGTATGAAATGATTTGCTGTGTGATGTTGTGACGCATAGAGTATCCCCCCAAAACCTATAAAATCTCACTGAACAAAGGACCGGGGCTCACTTCCTGGGACCTCTGCATCGAAAACGGTTGTGAGTCCAGGCTCGAGTTTGCAATAAAGACTCTTGTGTGATTGCATCGGATTCGGCTCCTGGAGGTCTACTGGGGTCCCATGAATCTGCCATAAACACTCATTTTTCTGCTTACTGGAACAAACACATCAAAACAACGTTTAGTTTAGATACTAAAACAATGTTGATTAGTGGTTTACAGAAACTTCTGTAATTTTAGGATTTGTTAGTTAGAAAAGAAAGAATGGTCAAGTACAAATAAGTGGTGTGGTCCAAAAGGGAGTGACGCACCTTGAGCTTTACGCTTGGTTCTGAGGTCCATTATAGGTCTCACCTTCCTCCCCTGGATGATGAAAGAACTGAAGCACATTAGTCTCGTATGAACACTTCCATGGAAGGTCACTGTTCTTCAAAATATTAAGGGGGGGGGGCGGCTGGGGATGTGGCTCAAGCAGTGGCGCGCTCGCCTGGCATGCGTGCGGCCCGGGTTCGATCCTCAGCACCACATACAAAACAAAGATGTTGTGTCTGCCGAGAACTAAAAAAGAAATAAATGTTGAAAAAATTCTCTCTCTCTCTCTAAAAAAAAAATAAAAATAAAATTTAAAAAAATATATTAAGGGGAATTCCTCAGAAAAGAGACTCCAAGGTCAAATAAGAACAGAACATTTAGCATACTCTATTCACTGACAGTGCCTCCAACCACTCCCAAAGCCACATGCCCAGTTAGGCTCTGCGAAGTCAGCAATAAAGAGATAATATTATTCAACCTCACTTTTTCCAAATTATTAACGTATGTTCTGTGGAATATTCAGCTTGAGAAATACACAGATTTCTAGAGTCCCTATCAACTCTAACCTACTATGATTTGCATCAGAAGTATTTAGCCAGTGCCAGAACATCCCTATTTCCGTCCAATATAGTTCTTTTAACCCAGTGAGACACATAAACCATACTCGGGTTAACAGAAATTATGTGTAGTTCATTTTACTGATTTTCAAAGGTTCAGAGTTTAAAACATTGAGAAGGGAACATGCAGTGACCTCCTAATACTTTTTCTGTACTGCATCAGCAGTAGAAATGATATGATGTTTTACATATATCACTTAATCCTTGGACAACCACAAGTAGATGTTATTATTTTCACATTGCAGAGAAAGAAATTGAGGCTCAGAGAGTAACTTGCCCAGAGCTGCACAGCTAGAAAATGGTAAGCTCCACATTTCAAACTCACAACTACTTATCTCAGTTCTTGATTATGTTTTGAGCTCCACCACCACAATTATCAGATGGTTAACAAGCCTACCCTAATCTTCCCTGAGCTTTAGTCTCCTCAACTGTCAAATGGGAACAGAATTCCTTGCACTATTTCTCTCACAGAGCTGCTCTGTAGTTTATAGCAGTAACAGTTACAAAAGAGTTCTATAATGTATAAAGATATGAATATTAGAAATATTCAAAACATCATGAATAAATGTTGCTGTTACCTTTCATGATTTATAAGGTCCTTACTGGGTTCCCAGCCATTCTGCCTCAATTTGCCAGTTAGGATTTTGATAAATAGGAAATACCAATTTCTCTCAGTATTGATTACTCTTTAGGATGTTGGCAGAATCAAACCAAGCAAAAAATCAGGTTAAGGAGTCAGGGAATAAAAACAGAAGAATGGGTGGGAACCTGCTGGGAGGCCTACAGCCCAAGTGATCGACACAAAGGAGATTCCAGACTGGCTATGGGGCCTGATTCGTTAGCCTTATCTTAGAATATGCCTAGGAAACAGGTACAAGAGGTCTTTTGGGACAGGAGATCTTAGAAGCTCTTATATGAGGTGTGTCCAGGAAGAGAAGATAGGCACAGGGGGACTAGAGATGGGAAATGCGACCGGATTAGCCAGCTTCACTTTGCTCTGGGATGCAGAATACTCTGGTAAGGGACCTAGGCACAAAAACAGCAGTAGTTCGGTATAAGGCTCTCAACTCATCCTCTAGCTCTGCCTCATCATCCATGCTGTTGTGGCCATCTGCTTTCCCAAGCTTCTGATAGACTAAAGCCAAAAACAACAGCAAAGAATTCTTGGATCTAGGCCCTGGCTGGGGACCAAAAAATAAGTAACCCAAGTCTGTGTTCTCAGAAAAGGAAGGTACTGTACCAAGATGGTTTGAGTCTAACTAGAGGTTCTCTTGTATAGCTAATTCCCTGGTACATAGGGTATACTCAAGAAATGTCTGAACTAAACTGAATTGAAGACTATATTCTATGATTTAAGAGTACCTGTTTGGTGTTAAGAGCCCAAGATTGTATAGTCCTGGTTCTTGAATGAACAAGTGATTAACTCTGGACTGCTTAAGTTCTGTGAACCTCAATGTGCCCATCTATAAAGCCGGCTCTTTACACCACACACTACTATGAGCAGACAATGAGATAATGATTGAGACAGCACTCTGTAAAGGGCATAAGATGGAACAGCAGGAGCACTGTGCACATAGTCTTAAACGTTCAGGATCCAGCCTGGACAAGATCTGAAATAAGTTCCCTTTCTTTCTCCCCTGCTTTTCACACTGTAGACATTCTTTACATTTCTAATGACCTTGAAAGGGGTGGGAGGGAACAATTTGCTGCCTAGGTTGGGGACAGTAAGGTCATCTTTTTACTTCTCAAAGTTTGTTTAGCTCCACTGTACTGCAAAACAGCTCAGGATTTGGATTTTTAATCCTAACTTTTGGTAATCAAAAAACCTGTACAACCATGAACAAGTCTTAACCTCTGAGTCTTAATTTTCTCATCTGTAAACAGTGGGGAAATTTCCTAAATCATAAGACTATACTTAAGATTCAATGAATTAATGATATGAAGTGTCTCAAACCCAAAGAATGCCATACCAACACCAGTCATTACAAAGTTGTTTCCTCACCAGCTCCTGAGCTACACAAGACAATGGCTATTTCCCACCTGACAGGTGATATCAAAACCCAGAGAAAATGTTAAAAGTAACACATTGCTTAATCTTTTTTTTCTAATTTTCTTAAATTGTAGATGGACATAGTATCTTTATTTTATTTATTTATTTTTATGTGGTGCTGAGTTCTAACCCATTTCTCCTATGTACAAGGCAAGCACTCTACCACTGAGCCCCAGCCCCAGCCCATATTGCTTAATCTTGACTTCTTCCAACAGAGGTAACTATTCCTTTGATTTATATATTCATTGATTTGTTTGCCTCATTGTACTGAAGATCTCTGAGGAAGGGAACTACACAGATCTTATTCATTTTTTGTACCCCAATGTCCATTATGGCTCACTTAAAAAACATTAAATAAATATTACCAGAATGATTAACAACATATTGATAGCAGAAACACTTCTGAAACCCAGGATTCTTAATCCCAGAACCTCAGTTCTTTATAACTAAAGAGAAAATTACTAAAACCTCATAGATATGAACTGACTTAACTTTTCATCTTTTCTTCAATTCTTCCATGCTAGCAAGACTCAACATTCCTGGAAAGTCTCCAGTTCCTCAGCTTTAACATTCTTCATCTACCACTCTGCTGAGTTAATTCTTATCCAGTCCCCGAAACTTGGAGGACTTTCTAACCTCCCCTGATACTGGGGTCAAATATTCTCTTACTCCAGGTCTGTTTTGTTTTATTACAAAATCCTAGTACACAAAATATGCCAAAATTATCTGTTGAAAGTTGAATGGATGAAATATTGAGTCTAGAAATCAAAAGTAGAAATATTCTTGATCTGGATATCAGATGGCCTGATTCTAATTCTGACTCCATCACTAACATACTTGGGGTGATCTTAAACAAATCCCAATTCTTGTTTGGATCATCCACAAATGAATTATCATTCATCAATGATTTCAGAAGGTCCTTCCAGTGGTGATGGTGAGACTTAAGATTCACGCGAAGTGCCTCTGATGCAAGCTGTATGTTCCACAGAATAGGAAGCTAAACACCTGCAGTCCTCAGCAGCCCTAGGCACATAGGACTCTGCTGTCAGTAGCCTCCCAACCCACTGGTGTACTTAATTCCTCCTGATGAAGTACCAAGAATAAATTGTAGGGGAGCTGCAGAGCATTTTAATGAGTCCAGAGACTAATGAATCTTTTCCTTCCTGTGTCAATTAGAAATTCAAAGCTAAGATCCCCAAGGACCAATTTATTGGGAACAGAGAGAAGCCTTTTGTTCATCAGCTGCTGCCTGAGTTACCTGCCCTGCCCCCTGTAAATCTGCTAGATAACAATTCTTCTTAATCAGGTATGATGGTTGGTGGGATAGAGGCTGAACTGGAAGTTTCCTTTTTGCTCAGTATTTCTGGGGTCTGAACTTGAAGAAGGAAAGGAGGGATCCAGGGCATTTTTTAGGGTGAGGTTAAAAAGTGGGGGTGGTTAAAGACTCAGAGCAGCCCGGACTTTATTGCCACCTCCTAGAGATATTAGTCTTCAAGGAGCTAATAGCAACAGATAAACTTGCCAAAGTTTCAGGTACTGTACGATATCGATTTACCTACAGTATTTTGAGTTCTCACAACAACCTCAAAAGCAGTTAGCAACAGCATTATTTTAAACAGGTAAACTGAGGCTCCGGGAGAAATAGTAAGAATTAGGTTAGGGAGCCAAGCACAGTGGCACATGCCTGTTTTCCAAGGGGCTCAGGAGGCTGATGCAGTAGCATCACAAATTCAAAGCCAGCCTCAGCAACTTAGACCCTGTCTCAAAATAAAAAATAAAAAAGGGCCAGGGATGAGGCTCAGCAGTTAAGCACTCTGGGGTTTAATCCCTAGTTTAAAAAAATAAAATAAAATAACACAAGTAGTAACAATCTGACAGGGATCTGAACATCTGAACTGATGTCTATTCAATTCCAAAGACTTGGCTCTATCAAAGCGACAGCTGCCTTATCCAGAGGCCAGCAGTGATGTCCTGAATGGCAAAGATGGCCCACAGGCAGCACAGCAACCTTGGACACTTGGCAACACATATAGTCTATCCAGGTACAAGTAAAGGTGTTGTGTATTGCTAGTCCTTTCGTAAGGTGGAGTTAGCAATCACCACCCCAGAAGATAATTCAGTGTTACCATCAACACTACTTTCAATCCTACCCAAGAAATCTTCTGATTTTGTTGATTTGTAAGGAATTCCAATCCTTGATCTAATGGCTCCCAGCATGTAGGGCCAGACCAGTTGCTACTGCTCAGTCATCAGAAACATTTCCCAAGGTAAGTAGGTAAGCAAGTCATGTTTCCAAATGAGATTGAATTTTAGGGAAATTCTTTCGGAAGGAAAAATACAATAGAATAAAGTCCAGTTTACATAGCTAAAAATTCACAAAGCAACAACTGGAACATAGGTACATACTAAATCCTAACCTGGCCTCAGATAAATATAACCAAACCTATAAATAATGAGATCTGTGCTAAAAAAAAAAAAAATTAATTTTTACCTTGCCATAATATCCTGCTGTAGATTCACAAGCTAAAAGCACTTAACACAGTGTCTAGCACAGAGAAACCTACCCAAGAAATGTTAGCTATTAGATAATTAGAAAAAGGGAGAGGGCTTTCAGGAAGGGCCTTTGAGTGAAGTAGAGTTTCCCTTTACAGAATACTTAATAAATACACACACATAATACCTTAAATAATCCTTCCAGTAACCCCAGGTAGCAGGTATTAACAGCCCTATTTTATAGATGAGAAAACTGTTCTCTGAACATAAGTAACCTGTTTGAGATTACTTTGTCCCAGTATGTGCCAAAGCTGGAATTTAAATCTAGATATAGCCAACTTCAAACCTAATTCTTCTTCCATATTTCTTCTCTGGAGGTTAAGACGGGCTGGCATAAAGAAGAATGAAATCATGGTATTTGCTGGCAAATGGATAGAACTGGAGACTATAATGCTAAATGAAATAAGCCAATCCCAAAACCCAAATGTTCTGATAGGTAGATTCTGACTTTGGGGGGGGGGGGGAGGGGAGTGGGAAAGACAGTACAATGAATCAGACATAACATTCCTATGTTCATACATGAACACATGACCAGTGTAACTCCACATCACGTATAACCACAAAAATGGGAAGTTACACTCCATGTGTGAATGATGTCAAAATACATCTACTGTCATATATAATTAAAAAGAACCAAAAAAAAAAAAAAAAAAAGACTGGGGTTGGGCTTCAAAGTCTGAATACTGACTGGTGGTTAAGAACAGACTGCTAGTTCAGATATGAAGGTAGCAAGAATGAGGGTGGGAAATTAGCAACATGCTATCTTTGCAGAGGATGTAGTTAAATAAAGACAATAGTCAGAATAAAACAGTAAAATTCACTTGACAAAACCCACATAAAAAGGTGAAGTAAAAGGCAGATTGCAGGAGGCCCTAGCTGCTCTTGCCAACGAAATAGGTAACAACTTTGTTTTACTGGAGACTAATTAATGAAAGAGATGTAGCATGCAGAAAATTATGACTCAGAGACTGGAAGGCAAGAGAACTGGAGAAAGGAAATTAAGTTCTGCCAATAACTAGATAAATGGTATTGGGCAAGTCATTGCCTTTGGATTTTTCAGAGATTGAACTAACATATGTCTACAGACCCCTCTAGCTTTGATCTTCCAGGAAATACTCTATTACCAGGTTATGTGAGCAAATGTGGGTGAGAGAAATGCTGTGAAAGAAAGCTGAGTGTGGGACATGAGAATAAAGGTGTTAAATGGGATTCAAGTTAAGACTGGGCAAAAGCCAGAAGATGGCAGGAAGCAAGGGAAGGCTGAACCACGAAAGTATCAATCCTGCCCTTGCTATTAACTTGCTTTGTGATTCTGACTACCTGATGGCATCATTTCCTCACTGTCCAAATGGACCTCAGGCCTTTGTTCTGGTCACAGCTGCCCCCTCTTCCTGTCTCTTTCCCCTTGCCAGTGCTGCTCTAGTCACACTGCCTGCCTTCTAGTTATTCTACACACTTTTACTTTAGGATCTTTTCACCTGTTCTTCTCTCAGGTGGAAATGATCTTCCTCCTCTTTTTTTCTTCTTATTTATATTTCTTCATTTTCTATCTCCCCCACTAAAATAAGTTCCATAAAAATTCAGTCTTTGGGGGCTGGGGATGTGGCTCAAGCAGTAGCGTGCTTGCCTGGCATGCATGCGGCCTGGGTTCGATCCTCAGCACCACATACAAACAAAGATGTTGTGTCCGCCGAAAAACTAACTAAATAAATAAATAAATATATTTTTTAAAGAAAATTCAGTCTTTGTTTTGTTCACTATTGTATCACATCTCTAAGAGCTATATCAAGCATTTTATTGAATAAATGTGCTTGTAAACTAGTGGTGTTCTAAGGTTCTTTTTGATTCTTACATGCTGTGACTAACTTATAGGTTTGTGGAACTGAGGAACACTTCAGAAGTTCCAGGCCTGGAGTGAGCTTAGGTTTAACCTATCCTTCTGGCTCCAATTTTTGAGATTTGCTTTATCTCAGGAGTACTTCAAATGTAAAACAAACAGCCTAATACACAGTTAAATGCACAAGTAGACAAATAAAATTAATTCATGAATCATGAACTCATGAATACATATCATGTAATTCATGAATTCAATGTCATATGCTAAGTGTAAACTGTAAACACAATAACCTGGAATACTAGGTCTGGCTTAAAGTCTGGCTTACTTTGGTAACTTCATACTCCTATTTCTGAAATTCTATACTCTGGCTACACTGAACTGTTTTCCCTTCTCTGAAACACACACTTAAGTCTCTTATACACTTAATATCCCCTCATCCAAGCTCCTAAAACACTATTCATGCTTCTATTATACCAATCATCACTGTGGTCTACTTTCTTTACCTGATTGTCCTCCTTAACTGTTCATGCATTCCAAAGGCCTTAATGGTATATTTGGCTCCTCCTTACCAAGGACTTACTCCTGTGACTGGCACAAATGTTCACAAAATTTTATGTTAATATAGCCCCACAATTAAGAATGTTTCCTAACTGTCACTGGCAGACTTGATCGGGAACTTGTCCTTCATATTATCTAAGTTTCCCTGTGAACTGCCATAGAACAGACAGCATAAGAGGAAGGGGGCTGAAGAGGCTGGACAGAAAGGAGAGAAAGAGTCTTTGCAGAATTTTGAATGTCATGCTGAGGAGATGGGAATGATCTTAACAGGTTTCACAAGCAGGGAAGTGATAAGAGTAAGATCTCTTAAAACCCAGGAAAGAGAAATGAGTTATATTTCAGGGGCAAAGATGGGAGTGAATAATTTAAAACAGTCCCAGTGAAAAATGATTTAAGATATGGCATTGGTAGTAGCAGTGGAGATGAGAAGATGGGCAAAATACGTTCAGAGATAAAACAACGTAATGAAAGCAGGTGCCTACTTTACCAATGAGTGAACTGTCTCTGTGCACAAGATAAACTTCCTCCAAATGAACTCTAACTCTTTGCATCCAATATGGCCCCCCCAAGGGCAACCATGAGCAAATAAAAAGCCTTTTTGGCCAGGGAAAGGGGAAGAAGTCAAGGATTAGGAAAGAGCAGCAGCCCCCAGGGGCTGGGGTTGTGACTCAGAGGTAGAGCGCTTGCCTAGCATGCTGGGGCACTGGGTTCAATCCTCAGTACCAAATAAAGTAAAATAAAAACATTGTGTCCACCTATAACTAAAAAATAAATATTTAAAAAAAAAAAAAAAAAGAGCAGCCTGCAGGCCACAGAGTAGGGTTACAGAGAAGAGAACTCAAGATATTGCTGATGGCTATTACCTGCAGAAACTTCCCAAAAGAGGCCAGTCTGTGTCCTGAGCAGAAAGGTATCTTCCTAGGTTGAGACAGCTTTAGCCAGGTTTAATACAAGAGGCTTTGATAGTTTAAGTGATTCCATATTAAGGAAAATTATTCAAAACTTGAATGTAAGACAAAAAGATGATTGTATGGCCTTTTGGGACATTCTTTATTATGCATCTAAGAGCCATCTGACACTTGGAAAAGGGAATTTTGTTTGACTTACTCACAAACCAATAGGGCCCAAATGTTTTAAAATTCTGCAAAGTTAGAAGTTAATTTGTAAAAAACTGAGAAGATACACTTTTTTTTTTTTTTTTTTTTTGGAGGGTAATTGTATAGGTTACATTTTCAGGACATTAAACAATTTTGGATCTAGTTTAAGCAATTTTATTACAGTAATCCTTTTTTCACTAACAACCTAAATCCAGTTTCTCAGCTATTCTTTTTCTCCTGGTTTCCCTATTAATTAAAACTTGATGCATGGTCATTGGGTGTACGAAAATTATGCCTTGACTAGGGTAACAAACCCACAGGCTTGCAAATGTCACAGAACAAGAAGATGGGAAGCAAGAGAAACCTGAAACCCAGGCAGAAGATGCCATGAAGTATCATAGATGGTCACTTAGGAAATGACACAATGACAGAAAGCCCAATGTAGAAGAAAGGGCTCTAGGCTGAGAGTCAGAACATCTGCCATTTGTTCATGGTATGATCCTGGGCACATTACTGCCTTTTGCTGGGCCTCAATTTCACAATTACAAAATAGGAAAGTTGGTCACAATGGTGGTTTACAAACTGTGTTCCTGGGAACTCTGCAGGTTTAAGGGATATGCCTCAGGGGCTGTCTTTGGGAAGAGTAGTGGGGAAGCTGACCCATTAAGGCCTACTGCTGTTTCTTCAACCAGAGATGCTCTATTATATTACACATTTAAATAAAAGGTTCCTCTGTAAACCTGATGATTGTCAATTAAGATCCATATTTGATATCCTAAAGTTCCAAAATTTTATGGCAAATGATGTTGAGAAAAATTTAAACACAAAAATATCTCCTCTCACCCTATGCCTCAAAAGACATCATCTAAAGAATGCTCATTAAGAAATCCCTAGCAAAGCCAGGTGCAGTGGTGCGTGACTATAATCCCAGCAACTCTGGAGGCAGAGGCAGGAGGATTTCAAGCTCTAAGCCAGCCTCAGCAATTTAGCAAGGCCCTAAGCAACTTGGTGAGACCCTGTCCCTAAACAAAATATTAAAAAGGGCCGGGGATGTGGCTCAGTAGTTAAGTGCTCTTGGATGCAATCCCTGGTACATAAAAAAGGAAAAAGAAATACCTAGAGCACAGAGGAGGGCTTGGAAAAGGGAAGAGAATAAGGGACTGCCCCTTTTGCAACTGAAGTGGGTAGGCTCAATACTGAAAAGAGAATCCTCTTAGGGAGGACTTAAAAACTCTTCCTCATTATCAAGATTGAAGTTTTGTACTCTAGCCCTGGTTCTAGCACATAAAGGCAGATTCCTTCTGTTTCTTCATACTATGATCTCTGAAGGTAAAGTGCTTTGTAAATTGAAAAGTGAGTATGGACTTGAGGACCTATCAGAACAATTTTATTCCTTAAATCTTTTACATGTGTATGTCTCATATGTCTCATCTTCTGCCCAGTCCCTGGAGGACATTCATCAGGTTGAAATGTACAGACCTCCTTTTTCTTTTTCTTTCCCTGTATTTCAGAAGCGGGCATAGAAATAGTGGGCTTAATGCTTGAAGTATTCCATCCATTCAACTTAAAAATGACAAATAGAATTAGCTTTTTACTAGGAAATCTGTTTTCATGTTGAAGATGAAAAACTGGTCTCTCATCTCTTGGATCTCTAGGCCCCACACCTAGGATTTAGAGAAGGTAGTTTGAGACAAGATAAGGCAGAAACTTGGGAAAATGCACTAAAGGCATGGAAGATATTTTTATTATGCCTGGATCATCAATTGTTCCTTTTTGGGTACTTCTGAATACAGCCCAGAAAGACTGCAGCCAAAGGCCAGGGAGGCAGTACAATACTCAAGAACGAGTTCAGCCTATAGGGTCAGGAGGGCCTGAGTTCAAATTCCAGCTCTTTGACAGACTAGACATTTAGACAGTAAATTTATTTAGTTCACTCTGGAGCTATTGGTACCTTAGAGAGTTAGCAAGATTGAAGTCCTACCATAAAACCTGGCACACAACAGGCACAAAATAAATGTTGCTCAAGGGGAAAAAGAGCAAACTAGTACAAAAGACTGAATGTGAATTCACGCATCAGGTAAGGAAGACTTAGGGACAAACCCTAGTTAGCAACAGACCAGAGTTGTAAGTTGATTAGAATGGGAAAGAGTTGATTGGGAGAATATGTTGTGCTATTCTAAGAGCATATGGATCTTGAACCAGCCAAAGCAAATCAAACATGAGTGCTTATGGAGCACTTGTTTCTAAAACAAGTATGGGCTGTGTTATTGACACAAGCCACAGGGGATTTGAGTAGGCTGTTGGTGGAGATGTTAAGAAAGCTGACATGGGGCCGGGGATGTGGCTCAAGCGGTAGCGCGCTCATCTGGCATGCGTCCGGCCAGGGTTCGATCCTCAGCACCACATACAAACAAAGACGTTGTGTCCGCCGAAAACTAAAAAATAAATATTAAAAAAAAAAAAAAAGAAAGCTGACATGCTTTCAGTTCTAATCTTTGCTACTGCATACATATGGGTGTAACTGACCTTGGCCCTAGAGAAAAAAAAATGCGGAATGAGACACAAGAAACTTGGGTTCTGGTCCGAGCTCGAACATGAGCAAGATACTTCATATGTCTCAGGCCTCAGTTTTTTCTTTCGTGTTCTAAACAATAATTCTGTATGTGCCTACTCGATTATCACTATCCCCACTTTCAATCAATTGTACTATGGTTCACAGAGATTTAGGTATTACTGGCAGGAACTGGAATTCAGAGTTTACTACATTGTCTCTCAGTATTAAATGAGGGGGGTGGATCAGGTGAACCAAAGCATTTCTAGTGTTGAAAACTAAATGATTCTTGGTGGCTTAAAACTGAAGTTTCAAAAGCATTCTAAATACTCAGCACTAGACAAAGCCTATCTACTTAGAATCTCATTCATAATAGGCAAAGCCTTGCTGGATGAAAAACCTTCTCAAATAATTCTCCACACTCAGGGCAAAAGCTGGAGTACAAATACAACTTGAGGGTCCTGAAAGAATAGAAATTGAAATTCATAAAGTTATCCCTGGATAGGCTCTTGGAGAAAACTCTAACTTAACTTACAGATGGAGATAGGGAGGCCACAAAAAGAGAAATAGCTTGGCTGGAAACAGCCAGTAAGTAAGTAATGGAGCACAAACTGGGTCCTATGCTCATGGTTTTCCTCACAGTTGCTAGCCACTTGGTCTTCAATCTTTCAAGCCATTTTGACCTTCACTTTGATGTTTCTTTTCCAAATGGTGGGTGACAGTCACTGCCCCTAGAGCAGATTACCAGCCTCTGCCAACACCTTTTTACTATAAATAATGGCTCCTTCTTTGTAACTGCCCCTGGTATATCCTTTAGCAGGACTGAAGTTGAGGTTTCTTCTTTTGCCTCTCCTGATGATGTCTTAGGACAACAGTGTGCCTTTGGAGGCTAGAACTGGAAGGAACATCAGCAATTATAATCAACACTTTCATTTCATTCCATCCTTGAAAAACTGAGGAAACAGGTGGGAAGGATAGCTCAGTGATGGAGTGTTTGCCTAGTATGTATGAGGTCCTGGGTTCGATTCCCAGCACCACAAAATAAAAAATAAATTAAAAAAAAAAAAAAAAAAAAAAAAAGCTGAGACCCAGGAATAAATACTTTCCAAGGTTGAATTAGTAAATTTCAGAGTCTGACATTCTCCTTTTTCAATCTAACACTAAACACATGGTTTCACAATTTATTTCAATCACTGGTAATTGAACACCAATCCAGGTTAAGTTTTTTTGCTTGTTTGTTTGTTTTGGCACTGGGGATTAAACCTAGGGGTGCTTAACCACTAAGCCACATCCCTAGCCATTTTTATTTTGAGACAGGGTCTCCCTACATTGCTAAGGCTGGCTTTGAACTTGCAATCCTCCTGCCCCACCTCCTGAACTAATGGGATTACAGGTATGTGCCACCTGGCCAGGTTTTTGTTTTTGTTTTTTGATTTAAAAAATATTAGCATCAAAATATCCTCAGAAAGTAGAATTGTTCTCATTTTGCAGTTGTAGACTACAGCTCAGAGAAATTAGTGGGAAATACAAGAACAAGCCAGATGTTGGTAAATCTGGCTCTAAAGCCCCCCCCCCCTTTCTCCCAACATCATATGGCCTAAGGTTTTAAAGAATATACATAATGGTGAGGAAGATGCAGCTAAATAATTTTCCCAAAGACCAGCTGTACCATAGGTATCTTGTATCTTGCCCTATACATTTAGTTCAGTTAACTCGACAGATAATTCTAACTGAAGAGATGGAAGTGGGTCATGATGAATATAGGAGTGGAGAACAGAGATTCAGATAACACAGATAATTCCCAAAGAAGCAATTTGTTTTATGTTAATTGGGTACTTTATAGAATATACTTTTCCCCCTGCATTTGCCCAATTAGACAAGTCTCCTTCATTTATCTCTTACTCATCTCAGGATTCTAGCACCACAGTTGCTGATGGACCTTGGTTTCCTGAATTATAGTTTCCCATTCTCCTAACTTGGTTTTTGATCTCTTGCTATATTCTTAAATTCAGGACTCTGTCTCTCTGCCACAGCCAACATCCCTAGAACTGACTTCTAGCTGATCTGACCTAGAAGATCTGTCAGTCACTTCAATATTTGATAATCTTCTGTTCTTCCAGTGAAAAGCAAGAAAGATCCCCTTAGTTTTAATGAAAACAGGGCGACTCAGGACCCAATGGGGCACAGAGCTTTTTTTTTTTTGCATGCTATTCCTTTCCAGGAAACAAGCTGGACCTTATTGCTTTGCTGTGACAGCAACCTTCAAGAAAGCCAGCTGTTTCTCAAGCCAAAATAATAAAATATGGCTCAAATCCCTGGGTGTGGAATGAATACAGACAGCTGTTTCTTATGAGTTGCTCTGGCAGTCTCCCTCATATTCCTCCCGACAGAATTCTCTAGTCACCATGATGCTTATACTGGCAGACAGTGGGCCTCCTGCTTTTTAAGGTACTAATGCCACTTTGATCAAACATTCATCTCTACACCTTGAAAGATGATGATGCACTGCTACTGATCTTGGATCTTCCTAGATTCTGTTTTCAAGTCACATCACTAGAATTACTAACATTAATAGTCCCTTACATTTGTACAGTATAATGGCTTTATACAGGACTTATTGGAAATGTGCCTTACACAAGGCTGGGCAGAAACTATTATTCCTTGTTTATAGAAGAGGAAACTAAAGACCACAGGTAAGTAACTAGCAAGCCCAGGCATTGCTCCAACTCCTCCTACCTCAATGTTATCTAGAGGATCTGCATTTTAAACCTTATTTGTATAATGCAATCTAATATCTACTTAGAATCTCATTCACAATAGGCAACAGAAGTATTTAGGCAAGGCCCCAAAGTCATCCTGAAGCCTCTGTATCAGTTAATTTTCCTCAGATCTCTGGTTTGCCATGTGCCACCACACTCATAACTTCAATTTAAAGCTCAGGCCTGCCCACTTCTGACTTGGGGCAGGCAGGATCCAGGCTGCTAAGCACTATAGGTCTAGCCTTTACCCCATCTCTGTGGGTAACATACACCATGGACCACTTATCTCCCCTTGTTATTTCTGAAGTAGACCCTCTTTGAGGCTCCAGAGGCTACTACTACATTAGAGGGAGCAATCTGACAGCCAACGGGTCTAGTCAAGTCTGAAGAAGAATTTGATTTGGGCTGCACAGGGCCTCAGAAATCAATAGCCTAACCCTTAACCAGAGAAAGAAAAGCAAATTAAACCCAAAACAAGTAGAAGTTAGGGGCTGGGGCTGGGTCTCAGTGGTATAGCACTCGCCTAGCATTCATGAGGCACTGTGTTCGATCCTTGGTACCACATACAAATAAAGGTATTATGTTCACCTACAACTAAAAAATAATTTTTTTAAAAAAAAAGAAGTGGGGCTGGGGATGTGGCTCAAGCGGTAGCGCGCTCGCCTGGCATGCGTGCGGCCCAGGTTCGATCCTCAGCACCACATACAAACAAAGATGTTGTGTCTACCAAAAACTAAAAAAAATAAATAAATATTAAAATTCTCTCTCTCTCAAAAAAAAAAAAAAAAAAAGAAGTTAGAAAATAACAAAGAGGAAATAGATGGAACAATGAAACCAAAAACTGGTTCTTTGAAAATATCAACAAAACTAACAAACCTGTAACTAAGCTAATTAAGAAAGAAAACACAAATTACCAAAACCAGAAATGAAAAGGGGAATATTACCACTGATCTTATATAAGTTAAGTAAATTATAAGGAAATACTATGAATAATTTTAAACCAACAAATCAAACAACTTAGATGAAGTGGACAAATTCCTAGAAAGACAAAAATTATCCAAAGTGACTAAAAACGAAACAGGAAATCTAAGTTGATCTATTATAAGGGGGGGAAAAACTTAATTAGTAATTTTAAAATCCCCCCTCCCCCCCAAAAAAAGCCCAGGCCCACATGGCTGCATGGTGAATTCTATCAAATATTTCAAGAAGAAATAATAACAAGCCATTACAAACTCAGGAGGAAACACTGTAATTCATTCTATGAGGTCACTATTACCCTGATACTGAAACCAGACAAAGATACAAAATACTATGGACCAAGCCTGACCTGGTGGTACATGCCTGCAATCCCAGCTAACTCAAGAAGCTGAAGCAGAACCAACAAGTTCAAGTCCATCCTGGGAAACTTAGTAAGAGTTTGTCTCAAAATAAATAAAAAGAGCTGGGGGTCAATCCCCAGTAATTGGGGAGAAGGGGGCAGAGAGGGAGGAGGGAAGATACTACAGATCAGTGTCCCTCAGCAAATTTTAAAAGAATTTAATTCATTTTTAAAATTTAAAATCAATTATATGCTACAACCAAATTCTAGGAATGCAAAGTTGGTTTAATAACTAAAAATAAAATTTATATACCATGTTAGTAGAACAAAAACACAGAATCTGCAAAAAATACCTATCCATTATAAAACTCTCTTAGCCTGGTATAAGGCGTGTTCGTTCTCTCGCACGCACGCACACACACGCGCGCGCACACACACACACACACACAATTTTAATGATGAAAGACTCAATTCTCCCCTTACCCCCTGAACTAGAAACAAGGTAAGGTTGTCTCTTCTGACCACTTCTATTCAACATTATATCAGATTGAGGACTAGAGGTACCAGTTGGTGCAATCAGGCAGACTTAAAAAAAAAAAAAAAGATGTATCATTATGTCACTAATAAGCAGATTTTTTTTTTTAAAAATGGATGTCTGATTATATCACTTCTCTACTCAAAATTCTCCAATGGCTTCTTACTTCACTCAGGATAAAGCACTACATGATTTGCCCTGTCTACCCTTATGACTTCTTTTCGATATTCCACTCTCCCCCTTGCTCACTTACTCTCCTCTCACTGGTTTCCTTTTACTCCTAAAATACAATAAGCATGCTCCTATTTCAGGATCTCTGAACTTCCTGAACTCCAAACAGCCAGAATGTTATTTCCCAAGATACACATATAGATCACTACTACAGTTCCAGCAAATTCCTGGGTAGATCTTTCCTCAGGGAGGCCTTCTTTGATAATCAAGCTGCTCACTATTTCCTTATCCTGCTTTATTTTTCTTCACATTTATTCATTCTTCACACTTCTTTTTTCTTCTTCTTCTTTTGTTTTTTTTCCCCAGTAACAGGGATTGAACTCAGGGGCACTCGACCACTGAACCACATCCCCAGCCCTCCCACCACACTTTTTTTTTTTTTTAAGTTTTTGTTGTTGTTTTAAATATTTTTTTTAGTTGTAGATTTAATTCATTCATTTATTTTTATATGGTACTGAGGATCAAACTCAGTGCCTCACACATGCTAGGCAAGCGCTCTACTACTGAGCTATAACCCCACCCCCCAGTCCTTTTTAATATTTTATTTAGACACAGGGTCTCACTGAGTTGCTTAGTGCCTGACTTTTGCTGAGACTGGGTTTGAACTCATAATCCTCCTGCCTCAGCCTCTCTAATCACTGGGATTACAGGCATGCGCCATTACACCCAGCTTCATTTATATACTTTCTTCCACTAGAATATAAACTCCATGAATTAGAAATACAAGGGAACTTTCTTAGCCTGATAAAAGCCATCCACAAAAAAACCCCAATGATGAAAGACTGTATACTTCCCCCACCCCCCACAAGAGAAAACTATTTTATTCACTGGTACATCTCAAATACTTAAAATGGAACCTGGTTCATAGTAGAAGTTCAACAAATACTCAGTAAATGAATCATGAACAAGTATCTTCAAAAAGAAAAATTTATATTGGAAAATGACGAGGAAAGGTTTGGAAACTCCTGGCCCATGAAAGGAAATTGTTGTTGAAGGGCACACACTGAAATAGCTATAAACCCAGGTTTTCCAACTTCAACCCAACTCTCCAAGGTTGAGAAGGACAGGGTTTTTAGGTCATAAAAAAAGAGCTAATATAGGATAACATTAAAAACTTAGTTCTCTGGAGCTAAATTCTTTTGGGTTCTAAGCGTAGCTCTTCTGCCTACAGGTCCCTAAGTCTCAGTCATTTATAAAGCAAGAATATCACCACCTACCTCCTAAGTTGCTATGAAAATGAAATTCATGTACAGTATTCATTATATTACTGATAATATAATAGATGCTATAATTAATTAATGCAACATTTTCTGAAAATTCTGGCCTTCAAAAAAGAATTTAAAACAATGGTAGAAATTATATAGCTCCACCCCTATCTTACTGATGCACATAGATGTTTGTAGGACTACTGCCCTCCAGTCTCCTGTTTTAACTTCTCTTTCTTATCATTTTATTTCACCCCTCCCATTACTAACAGCTTTCAGGTATCACCTCCAGCAGCTATTAATATAGTACCTCCTCTCCCTTTTTTAATATGTTGCTTTTAATCATATTGGGGGTTAGAAACCAGAATGCTAAATTTATTATTAACAACACATAAAAACAAGAGTTAGCACCGGCTTAAGGATGACAACCCTTTGCTTCCCTCTTGTTTTTTATTTAGGTTCTGGAAAAATGAGGCTGTTAGCTGAATAAGCTATTATAAGGATAACTCTACATTATACATTTATTTATATAGAAACTTTTTGTACTGGGAATTGAATCCAGGGGTGCTTTACCACTGAGAGACATCTCTAGTCCTTTTCTTTTTATTTTGAGACAGTGTCTCACTAAGTTGCTGAGGATCTCACTAAATGGCTGACCTCCAAGTTGCAATCCTCCTGCCTCAGCCTCCCAAATAGCTGGAATTATGTGCCACCACACTCACCTTGAAACCATTCATATTTTAAAATAGTAGTCAAACTGTTTCAGGAAAAATATGATCTACCCAGGCCATGGAAAGGCCAGAAACTGTAGGAGTTTAGACTACCAAGATAAAAAGAGGTGTCGACAAGAGCCTGGAAACTCATAGTATGAAGAAAAGGTTGGAGTTGGCTATGTGAAATCCAAGAGCACCAGGTGCGGATGAGACTCCTCCATGGCCCCCCAGGCAGAGAGAGGGAAAAACAAAATGTCCATTAGGGAAAAAGCAAGATGACAGGAAACTGGAATGACTATGGTTTTCAATAAGATATGCAACTACAGTATAAACGCCTTTTTCACTATAATTTGGGTAAGGAAGGGAAGGGGGCAAGAAATCTGATCAAAATAGGAATAGCTTTCTCCTGAGATGACACTAAGGAAACAAGGCAACTTCTTCAGAAAAACCATTCCGTGAGAACAGACTTACACTAGGATAGACTCCTGAAAACTGCTTAAATATCTATGGCCTTGCAGCCAGGGCATAAGTGCATTTAAAGCCACATTCTGCAACCTGCATGCTGTAAACTGCAGCTGTGAATGCTATCTGGCTTTGTCATCTGTGCTCTGGAATCCTTTTCCTTATGGAAAAACTGAGCTGCTGTGGGAAGGGTCAACAGGAGAAAGGAAGGAAGAGAAGGAATGGGAGATGTTTTACAACAGAAATTCCCAAAGGAAAACCTTCCCTTTTACTTTGGCGAGTAGTAGAGTGGCAAACAAGTCAGGGGCTGAGATGCTACAGATAGCTATAATGCTTTCTTCTCATTTTCTTCTTTCTTGTTTCTTTCATGCTGCTTTATGGTTCACAATGTGGCATTTCTCATTAGCTTCTCTACAACATCCCCGCATGGTTGTCAAACACACAAAGGTTGGGGGGAAGGCAGGCATTCCAATTTTACAAATAGGGAAATAAAAGTTGTCGAAGGGCACACACTAAAATAGATAAAAACCCAGGTTTTCCAACTTCAACCCAACTCTCCAAGTCCCCAATTTGTGTCAGTCAAATGTTTATGGGATCCATGTGTTGGACATTTTCTTCTCCTTCCAGTCCTATTTAGCTGGGTTTCTGCCTACATAAAACTGTTGCTCAGAAGGGATCACTAATTCCTGACTGCCCTTCTGAATCTCTCAAATATAGAATCCTTAAAGAGGTCTGTCTTGAATTTTCTAAGAAAAACCAGGATACTAGAAAGATTAGCAGTGCAGGAAAAGCCATCAAATCAGGAAAAACAAGGGTATTATTTATATTTAGACTGAACTAGGTACTACAATCAGCTTTATGGGGTGTCAGGCATAAAGCCTGAAAAATTTTTCAGCTTCCTAAGCCTCAATTTCCTTATCTTTAAAATGGAATTGTCTAAAGAGATTAAAGGAAATCTAACAAAATAAGTTCTTAGTATGTTGATTTCCTTCCCTTCACTATCTGTGGTCCTCCTTTTTCTTTCCTGACTTCCCATTCATATAGCCTTACTATATAACTCAATCACCACCACTACTATCACACTTTTCAGGACTAAGAGAATTATAGGATTTCCTAAGGCTAACCTAGGGTCTAGGTAGGCCATGGCAGAGACTGAAGTCAAGAAAGCCTCAGAGTTGTGGAGGTCATATTGAAAGAGCTTATGGGAATACAGGCAAAACTGCCAGGTCCCAGGATACCCCCCAGCAGAAAGCAGCTGGCAGAAGCAAGAAAGAAGTAAGCCTGCTTTGCCTTACTAATAGTAAATAAAAATGATACCAGACATTCTCATTGCAGCTCCAAGAAAGTTATCTCAACACTACTCCCAGACCAGGAGGCTACCTATCCCAATATCCAATCTTTTAGTCATGGCGTAGGAAAGTAATCACCTGTAAGTTATCTGTACTAAGGGTAAAAATAATCCCCAAACTTGTTAGCCTATATCTTAGCCCTAGCTTGCCCAGAGTCTGACCAAGAACTCTCACTCACCAGTATTGAGGCTGGACTTAGCCAGTTATTTCCTCCTTTGGGTTACAGGGTTAGCAGCAACTGCCTCTGGGAACAGTCCTCACCTATAACAGAGAGAGAAGTCCATTAGGGGTCCTGTTCAGAATAGACATTAACTTAGGATAGTATGGGCATTCGAAGTTCCTACCCTCATACATTTTGCACTTTTTTTTTTTCCAGACAGTGCTAAGTGCTATTTGAAAAAAAAAAAAAAAAATCAAAGCAGGGTAAGGAAGAAAAGAAATAACAAGGAGAAAGAGTAGAATTCTATTTCACATAAAATAGTCAGGGGCTGGGCATGGTGGCACACGCCTGTAATCCCAGCGGTTTGGGAGGCTGAGATAGGAGGATCATGAGTTCAAAGCCAGCCTCAGCAAAAATGAGGTGCTAAGCAACTCAGTAAGAATGTTTCTAAATAAAATACAAAATGGGGCTGGGAATGCAGCTCAGTTGTTGAGTGCCACCAAGTTCAATCCCCAGTACCACAAAAAAAAAAAAAAAAAAAAAACAGAAGGTGGCAGAAAACATGTTCTCTAGGCTCTAGGTGATATGGCTCAGAGCTCCCTACCCATTTACAAGCTAGCCTGATATCTTCTCCATTTACTTGCAGTCCAGTATAAAGACTAAAGAGTCCTTTAACTTGTGTTTTTATGGAATACAAGTTAAAGGACTCTTTAGTCTTTGAGCCAGGTGGTTCCAAAGACTTCTCTAGTCTATAATCTGTAGCTTCTGTGAGGACCAAACCACAATGAAAAGAGCCATTTAGAATAGCCACTATCATTTACCTCACACTTGGAAATAGATTAGGTTCTAAGCTAAGCACCTTATATGCACTATCTTGTTTCAGTGAAGGAGTGAGAATTGTTTCAAGATATAAATAGAGATATGGTTAGGGGGGACTCCACATCTGGAACAAAACGGCAAAAACAAAGACCTGAAAGATATCTATAGGCCCAGGTCAAAGGAGGGCAGGTGGGCGCACGGACTGAACTAGCAGTAGCACCTCCAACTCCACATGTCAACAAGATGAACTCATCTTCTATTTCCCAGCCTCCAAGGTTTAGCAAGTGGCATAACCATTTCCTCAGGTTTTGTTTTGTTTTGTTTTGTTTTTTAGTTGTAAATGGATCTTTTATTTATTTATATGCGGTGCTGAGGATCAAACCCAGGGCCTCACACATGCCAGGCAAGTGCTCTACCACTGAGCCATAACTCCAACCCCTTCTCTACATTCTTAGGACTCCAAATGTTCTTACTGTCAATCCCACCTTTCCCTTTTCCACAACTGCCAAGTCCTTGTGTTTTATTTTGGTTTTCCCTCTAAGGGCTGTATATTCACGTCTTTTCCTTTATTCCCTACTATGTTAACTTCTTTTTCTTCTTACCTATCTACCTACCTACATACCTACCTATCAAGTGCTCAGTGGGTATCAAACCCAAGGCCTCATGCATGCCAGGCAAGCACTATACCACTAAGCCATATCCTCATCAGCCTTCAACTTCCTCTTGATTAAGGATCGAATCAGCAGGGCTGGTGGTATAACTGAGAGGTAAGGCACTTCCCTTGTATGTGGCACACGTGAGGCCCTGCGGTCAATCCCTACCACCAAAAAAAAAAGGATCACATTATCTCCTCCACTACTGGAATATTTCTCAAAAATTACTAGCATTACAAGGACAGATTATCATAGTAATCTCCCATCCTACTCCAATCCACTGCATCCACACTGTGAAATGGTCCTAATGCCACTCCCCTGCTCAAAAAAAAAAAAAAAAAAAAAGTCAAGGTTCCCTATCACCTCAACCTTGCTCTCTAAGGTATGCCATGATCTGGTCATCATCTGCCTTAACCTCTAGTGAGCATTCCAGCTCCCATACTTTTGTCCATGCTGTTGTTCATTTGTACGTATTCAAATCCTTCTTAATTTTCAAAGTCTGCAAAGCTATAAAGTTATTCTGAATATTTTCTCACCACTCTATGGCCTTACTATATATACGTGGTTCTGAGTTAGGGCTTATGGAGAATGCAAAGATGATTGTGAATAGTCCTCATCCTTAGGCATCTTGCAGTTCCAGTGTATCAAACCCCCACAAATGACTGCTAAGAATATTAGGCAGGATCTAAAATTGAAAGAACTTCATATATTTGAAAGTGGATAAAGAAATCAGTCTGACCAGGTCTCTGAAGTTTCACAGAAGTGAAGATTTAAACAAGGTCTTAGAATAGGGAAAGACACTACTATGTCCAGGCACTGGACTAGAAGTTAAACTATTAATCCTCATAATATCTTATAACACACCCATTTTACAGCCAAAGTAACTTAAGATAGGTGAGGTTAAGTAAGTGTGTCATTCGCAATCAAACAGCCAGAAAGTTGCAGAGCTAGGATGTAAACTGAGGCTTTTCCAAAGCCTATGTGTTTTCTCTTACTTTATATAGGTCCACCTTACTTCATTACAGAGCAACATGAAAGTAGGACCAAATAAAACTCTTAAGTTCCTTCTACCTCAAAATTCAAATTACTTGTCTCAGGGAAGGGGGTGCCTTTCACTATGTATTCTCTGCAAGACTTTTCTTATGGCAGGATTAGGGTCTTATTAAATGTAACAGCTCAAGCACCTGACATAGCCTAGCAGATAGAAGATATTAAGTATTTGAGGAACATATGTTTGGATAAACCCTGCCCCATCAACTTTTGTTCTGAAGACTAAAAGAAAGGTCCAAAATCTCAACTTCCATGTTCTGTCAGCCTCAGAATCAACACCAATCTCAAGTACCTAACAGTCTATTGATTGGAGGTATCCTTTTCTTATTTTCAAGAGTAAGGGGGAAAGTGAGGAGAGAAAAAGATAAGGGAAGTTGGGCAGGAGTAGAAAAAAAGAGAGGAAGAAAAAAGTGGTGAAAGGAAAGAAGGTAAGGAAAGAGACAAAATGAAAGAAAATGTTGGGCAGGATTGAAATGTCTGAGGCCTCGAGATTGAAAAAGGTTTCCTTTACTTTCTGGTTCCAAAATCAAGGTTTTGTTCTGTTTTTAGATTGTTTTTAGAGTAGTAGTAGAAAATTCCTTTTTATAAATTTTAAATGAAGCGAACTTGCCTATCTAAATCCCAGATCAAATCTGTCAGCAAGAGGTAAAGTGAAACACTTAAGCTTCCCAGGATTCCCATCCCCAATCCTCACTAACTGTCCCAGCCAACCACAATCTGGTTTAGGCTGAAGACAGAAGTCAAAAGACCAGAAAGTTCTTCCTCTATAGTCCACTGCTTCCTTCTTTACCAAGTTTATCTCAGACTAGTAAGACCTGGGAGTCTATCTTTTCTTAAGGATACGCAGATACTGACGTGATCTGGAGGCTTCCCCACAGTTCCATGTGATAAATACTTTCTTTGGGAAAGAAAGGTGTTTCTTTCTGATTAGTTCTTCAAAAGTATACAAGTAAACTGGCAAAGTCCCTTCAGAACTGTCTAGGTCCTGGGCCTAGACCTAAATCTCTCTCTTTTTTTTTTTGGGGGGGGGGGCATTTATAGGGAATTGAACTCAGGGGCACTCCACCACTAAGCCACATCCTCAGCCCTATTTTGTATTTTATTTAGAGAAAGGGTCTCACTGAGTTGCTTAGCTCCTCATTGTTGCTGAGGCTGGTTTTGAACTCGCAATCCTCCTGCCTCAATCTTCCAAGCCACTGCGCCCAGCCAGTTCAATTCTTTTTAGGCCTGATCTTCACCTTATATACAGGTATCTCTTCTGCCTAAATTAGTCAAGAGGATACTGGGCTGAGAATCAGAAACCCTACAATCTAGCTCCAATTCTTTTTCTAATTCACTGTGACTGAACAAATAATTTCACCTTCTTGGACCCTAGTTATCAGATCTGTAAAATTAGGGTGATCATATTTGCTCTTCTGAAGGACCAAAGATGACTTACAAGAACAAGTTAACTGTTGACATCTATGGCAAGATATGAAGCGGCAATGAAGGAAGACGAGAATGACCTCTATAATAACCTTTTCAGTTAAAAGAATCTTCTGAGTGAAAAGAATCAGGAAACACTAGGGCAGAAAGACTCACTGTCTATACCACCATCAAAATTAGGCACCCTCAAGACTAGAAAAAGTCCAAAAACTATATGCACACAATCCGGATAGGTATAAGCAGACAGAAATTAAGAACCAGTAGAAGTCACAGATTATTCAGGGAAAAGTGACAGAAAGGTAAAAATAATCAACTTAGTGGTAAAGAGCCTATGCTCTAGATTAAGAGACAACTGGGTTTGAATACCAGCTCTGCTTCACTGGCTTTGTAACCTTAGGCAATACACTTATTTCCATGCCTCAGTTCCCTACATTTGATTTAAAAGGTTTCTGCTTCAGAAATGTGTTACCAAGTAAAAAATGATATACTGTGGGAAAGCCCTATATCAGAGCCCAGCAATAAGTACTCAATGATAAATACTGTTATTCCATTCAAATAATACAAAAGGATAAATACAAAGCAATAAAAAAGTTCTAAGGGAGAAAAATGTAATTTGCTTCTATTACCTATGTATAATGCCTTGTGCCCAAAGCCTTAATTATTCTCATTTATTCCTAATGAACTTTTAGTGCCACAAAAATTATCCCCATCTTACAGAAGAGGAAACCAAGCCTCAGAGAAATAGAAATACCTTGTCTAAAAACTACATAGCTAGAAAGTAGAAATGACTGGCACCCAGATCTGCTCCAAAGTGTCCTTTTCCTATATCTTACAATTTCAAGTGTCCTTTCCCTATATATCTTGCACTTTCTTATTCCCAAAGACCTCCTTGCATATCAAAATAGGTGCCAATGACAAAGTGTTAGATCAAATTCTCTCATTTTTACTTGGTTTTGCATACCTAGAACAAAGATGGGCAGGGACGAAATCCAAGTACACCAACAGATAGGGCTTGATAAATCAGGTCCTCCTTAGGAGACCTCCTAAGGACTCTCTTATTGAGAGCTTACAGAGGCTTTTACTACAACCTAAAGAAATGTTACAAGTAGGCCTATTCTGAACCAAAATACCTGATCAAAACACCTTATACACCAATATGGACAACTTTCCAAGCATGAGCAAATACTGTGTGCTAGGTATGCGCTCTGTCCACATTTCTGGGAAGCACTCTACTATGCCCAGATAAATGCCAACTTAGTCTAAAGACAAATGCTTTTCCCATGGCTAGGTTATTATATTCAAGCATTCCATCTAAAAAAATAATAGGAACAGGTTCTACAAGAATACAAGGAAACAGGAATCTATAGTTGGAGGTTAGAGGAAGAAAGCCAAGAAGTGAACAAAAAGAGAAAATTATGGGAAGACAGGAGGACTTAATACTTCAAAGGGTAGGGAATCAAGCAAAAGGTCAGGGACAAGAAAAAGGGAGCACTTCAGGGGAGAGAAGAGAAAAGACTTTGACAGAAAAAAAAAATATATCATCTACATTTATAAAACTTTGTTTAAAAAAGAAAAGAAAATGAAGATTAAAAAAAACAAAAACAAAAAAACCCAGTATGTCCCTACAGAACCCTTGCCATTCTAGGGCCTGCAGAAAGACTGGATGAAAGAGGTGTTCCTGGAGTGGCATCTTCCTCAGGGAGGGGAAGGAAAGGGGGAGCTATGTTTTCTAGCCCTTGTGGTGGTAACCAAGGCAAGGGTGAACAATCGCTGGAGATCATCATAACCTAACAGCTCCAGGCTCCCACAGGCAGGGGCTCACCACAGACATTTCTGCTATAATCAGCTCTGCGGGCTCACAACTGCCCAGATGCAAGGAGTAAAAGAATGACACAGAGCAAACAGTCCTTGCTTGTCCCAACCAAGCTTGCCACTCAATTTGCTAGTACTATACCAAGTGTCCTAACCTCTTAAGTCTCAAAACTGCCTCAACCCTTCTATGAGGCCTTCTTTTCCCAGAATTGACCAAACCCTCTGATCTTGCCATTCTACCAGACTCCTCCCACTCATAAGGACACCTGACCTTGACTTTTGTGTCTAGAGTAATATATCAACTGGCTGTGTTGTCGTGGGGGTTAAAAACATGACCTTACAACATAATAAAAATGCAGCCAGGTCACAAAATGGCTCAGTAAAACGCTACCCTACTCCCCAACAAAGACAGGTGTCAGGATGCCCAGCATATCATAAAAAGAGACCCAAAAGGGCAGCTGGTTTCTTAATGACAGGAGATGTTAAAACTCTTGAGCCCCAACTCATGTCCACATACGAGAACATAATGCATGCCATAAATAGATGAAACTCAATCCAGACAGTCTCCAGGCTGCCTGGAGGAACGTCCAGAGAATACAACAGATGTGTTAAGACAATCATTCTTCCCTCTGCAAATTCTGAGCACTAACAGCATTTCTCCTTCCTTAGCTAAAGCTATCTCCAGTTTTCCCCTCCTCCTTCTCTAGAAGAACCAACCCTGCAGGAATTATCAAGGGAGGCACAAGTAATTACTGTTTTCTTTTCTCCATACTAATGAGACAGTTGGATGGTTCCCCATCCCCCTCTTGAGCTGGAAGGGAGAATCTAAAGCTTTATAATCAGTAACCAACACACCAAAGCTGAAACCAGACAGTGCTCTGTGCAACTGAAACTGTGTTAGAAGATAGCATTCTGTCCCTGATGAGGCTAGAGCTGAAAAGTTCCTACAATTTATAGAAAGGGAGTTAGACTAGGGCAGGGAGATCTTTCAAGTCACAGGGGGAAGTCAATGGCAAGGACCAAAACCAATCTCCTTACTCCCAACCAGGGTACTTCCCAAATCACCCTACAATATAGAATGACTTTGAAGTTATTCTCAATGTGCAGTCTGGCATTGCAAGTTTCAAGTTCACATATCAACTTCTGAACAGGTATTTAAAAGCAATGACAAAACTCTGCAGATGCAGACTCAGCCCAAGAAACCAGGTCTGAGGTGGAAGGCCAGGGTGTAAGATATGATTCCAATCTTATCCCCAAAATTAAAATCACAGTGTACTACTGTGCCCACCCCCCCCCCAAAAAAAATCTGATTTTTAGGTGAGAGCTCAGTTACATAAAGACTACGTGCACAAGAATGAGGTCTGGATTTATCCTTAGGAACGAACTTCAGGTCTGGTGGATAAAGGTACTCTGGAGTACAGACCACTAGGACCTCAGACCGCTATTCCCCTCAGTATATAGATTTAAAAAAAAATTGAACCCAGCACTCTCAGGGGATTCAGACAAGGGCCCAAGATGAAGCAGGGAGACTGAAAGACATTAAAATGAGAGCTAGCCATGTCCTGCCTAACTATGGTCAAAGAAAAAGGAAGATATGATCTCTAGCAAAAGGAGCCAGCATTTGCACATGCTGTGCTGAGAAAAAAATGGTTTAAGTTTTTAAGTTGGAATAATTTATAAAATTGAACAAGTTTTGTTTTTTCAACCTGAAGATAGGCTCCTATAGTCTCTTGCCTTGCCTCTCAATGACTACCCCAACTCTACCATTTCAGTGGGATTCAGCAACTCAAATTGTTTTCAGACTAATTATGACTCCAGGTGGAAAAAATTTTAAACAGTCTTAGCCTTAAATCCCATCCCCTACCCATATATAAGCCAACCCTTCCTCCTTGCCATCTCCCAGACTGACTGGGGCTCTTGTGGTACTCTAGAATATGGTCAGTGCTGACCACCAGACTTCACCTTCTAGAGGGAACAAAAAACAGGTGCTTCATTCTACAAATGGGCCCAGGTCCATGTGAGAGGCCCTATCCTTGGTCAGCTGCCTAAGATTTCTGACCCCTCCTAGGACTACTCCAAGGCCATGCTTCTCTACCAACAGTCATTCTCCAGAGATTGCCTGCCAGTCAGGACTTCCACCCTCCTGCAAGGAAGGCAGCATGGTATGGTAGAAACAGCATGCAAAACACCTGTAGTTGAGCCCTGACTTAGTCATCCAACCTGGGTAACATTAGTACTTGGATCACTCTGTTTACATGTCTGTCTCTTTTTACAACAGGCCAACTTCGTTAGTTCTTCCTTCCCAGAAGCCAGAAATATTTAGTTGTTCCCTTGTATCCTCAATGAGCCAGGCACTAACAGTCACTGTTTACTTTAATAATTCTCTGAGGGGCTGAGATTGTGGCTCAGCGGAAGAGCGATAGAGTGCTCGTCTTGCACATGCAAGACCCTGGGTTCTATCCTCAGCACCACATAGAAATAAATAAGTGAAATAAAGGTATTGTGTCCAATTACAACTAAAAAATAAATATAAAAAAAAAATAATACTTTGAAAGTTCTCATGTGTATGAAATGGTGATAAAATCACTCTAAGCTGGGTGAGATGTCGCACGCCTATAATCTCAGCAGCTCGGGAGGCTGACACAAGAGGATCGCAAGTTCAAAGCCAGCCTCAGCAAAAACCAAGGAGCTAAGCAACTCAGTAAGACCCTGTCTCTAAATACAAAATAAGGTTGGGGATGTGACTCGGTGGTCAAGTGCCCCCGAGTTCAATCCCAAGTACCCAAAAAAAAAAAAAAAAAATCACTTTCAGGGTTATGAGGACAAAAGGGGGGCGGGATTGAAAGTTTGTAAACTGCCTAAATCAGTATCTGGTCCTTCTTCTAAGGATGTTGGATGCCCAGGGCCAAGTGTTTGCCTATATTGAACCAGATTGCCCATCCTGGAGATGTCATGCTTTGTTGAAACTAAGGTCAGCAGGACGTGGCTCCCAGGGTCTATTCCTTTCTAGTAATCAGATCGACTGCAAGTACCTAGACCCCTGACAATAAAAACAACTAGAGATAATCATGATTATTCTCTTCACAGTGAATGGCAGTGAATTTCAAGCAAATGTGTAGACATACAGTAATATCTTAGAATGAAAGTAGTGGGGAGCTTTGGGGGAAAATAAAAGGGAAAAGGCTATGCTCTAAAATTGAGGACTTAGTGAAAAAAATTCCAAAAAGCAGCCAAAGTCATCCTTACATGTTTACATGTCTGTCTAAAGGGCACAAAAAACAGGTGCTTCATTCTACAAATGGGCCCAAGTTCATGTGAGAGGCCCTACAAGGGCCAGAGATACAAAATGAATTAATTGAAATCACACAGTAAGCCAAAGGCAAAAATACCGTTGGAATTCACCACTGTGGTCTTACCACCTAATGCTTTGTTCCATCCTACATGGCAAATGTACAATGCTATAGGAAAAAAGGGAGTGTGGTACAGGGACTCAGTGATTTGGTAGAAGAGGCATACAGTAGCTCCCCACTACAACAAACTTTTTTGTATAGGGCCAGATAGTAGTTTAGGCTTGGTGTGCTACAGTAGGCTCTGTAGTAAACTTTACCACTGCAGTGCCAAAGCAACCCTGGATGAACAAATAAGTTCCTTGGGTCTATAGTTGTATACCAGTAAAAACTACAAAAAGGTAGTGGGCTACCTTCAGTTCATGACCCATAGTTTGCTGACATCTGTTCTAACTAATCTACTGTCTCCAATCACATCTGACAATCCACTATATACAATGTACCACAACTCTGCACCCTCAATAGATCCCTCTTGCCTGCAGGATAAAGTTTAAATTGTACCTCATCCTCTACCATATCCCTTCCCTGCATATTATACTCAAACCACACTAAGCTATCACCTAGTAGTTCCTACCTTTGGCCATGCTGTTCCCTAACACCTGTAATGATCTTCTCCAACCTCTGCCAATATCCCCCATTCAAGAACAAGCCCAATGCCAAAACCTGTGGACTTTGACAAAGACCTGCACCACCCCGGGAGGTATCCTTCTTCACTCTTCCTGATCCCCCTCCTCCCCAGGTAAAACTTTCTCCCCCCACTTTTTTTACTGGTGCATTATAGTTGTATGTAATGATGGGATTTGTAATTACATATTTGTACATGCATACAATATAACAATATGAGTTGGTCAATAACTCCCCAGCACTTCCTCCTTCCCTCTCTGCCTCTCACCACTAGGTCCCTTTTCTCTACTGATCTCTCCCTTTTTTTGTTTGTTTGTTTTTGGTGATGCTGGGGATTAAACCCAGGGCATTGTGCATGCAAGGCAAACACTCTACCAACTGAGCTATATCCCCAGCCCCTCCCTTTGATTTTTTTGAAATTCACCCCCACCTTCCTTTTTCCTCTCTAGCTTCCACATGAGAAAACCATACAACCTTCTGAGTTTGACTTATTTCACTTAACATGACGGTCTCTAGATCCATCCATATTCCTACAAATGTCATAATTTCATTTTTATTCATGGCCAAATAAAAATCCACTGTGTACATACACATTGTCTTTATCCATTCATCTGTAGATGGACACCAAGATTGGTTCCCAGGTAAAACTTTATCTAACACATCCTCCATATGTTCTTGTTACAGCGAACTTTCACATGCCTGCCTGTCCTAACGTAAGCCCTTGAAAGTAGGTACTATGTCTGATACATTTACATACTATTTTCAGTACCTGATACACAGTAGGCACTCAAGCTTTCCATCCACTGAATAAAGTTTGTTCTGCCTTACATAATTTGTCCCTCACTTTGTCCCTCACTTACCTGCCTCCCGACTCCCCACAATTCTAAAAGTTTCTCAGAAGCAGGGACTTTGTCTTATTCAACTGTATTCCTTGCAGTACCTAACACAGCAGCCAGTGTGTCTGCCAATTTAAAGAGGCTTCTAGCCTGAGAGTGTATTACTAGAACATAGTATCTTTGGTTCTAGGAGATGCATGAGATGATTCACGGCATCAACAGATCTTCAGTTCACGTCAACGGGCTTGACTCCACCTCCCACCCTATCAGGTTCCTCAAGGCTAGAATATGAGCTCTGTTCCATAAGGAAGAATCCAACCCATCAAGGCTAGTCAGGAAAGCAAGAAGGGCCAAGATCAGTTATCTCTCAGGATGGTTCTTTCTAGCCTATACTGAGTTAAAGGACTGAATATATATTAAGAGAATAGGGTTATTTTCAGACCTCCTTGTCCCACTCTTAACACTAGCTGTAAACTAACCATAGATATAGAGTTAGCCCTAGACCAGCAGGACAGTCTTACAACAAATGCAGATCCTTGGTTCCCCAAGGCAGGGACTTTCACTGAAGGGAACGCTGGAGCCTAATCTCAATAGAAAACTCAGAGGTATGTGCTAAGAATCGGAGTATCACCTCTGGTATAAAGAGAACTTTTTAGAGATTAGGGGTCCTGGGTAAATCTTTAGCCCATAAATACAGCTATCCTAGCTTTGTGAATCTATGGGACCAAAGACTAAGAGGCTCACGGGGAAAACAAAAACAATCAAACAAAAGAATTTTTCTCCTAAGCCCAGAACAGAACAACATTCCATCTGGGTAAGCAAGCTTGTCACAAACATGGGGTATTTAGCATATCTGCCATTCCAAGATTACGGCTGTCAAATTTTAATTAGGGTAATTAGAGTTAAAAATGTAATTTCATTTCAGGAGTATTTTGAACAAATTCCATTAATTTTTTTTTTTTTGGGGGGGGGTGTCGGGCAAAGAAGGGGCACGCTGTGTGAAACAAACAGAGACACCAACCCATCTGCCCAGGCCAGAACAACTTTCAAAACACTACCAAGAACCCATCACACTTCTGCAGCTTGGCCCAGAGGACAGAGGTCTGCTGTTCTTTCCTCTCCTCTTCCCCACAGAATTCTGTTTCAAATGACATCTGCTAATAAATCTACCTCCTCCTTCCTACCTGCTGCTTCTGCATTACTACCATCCAATGGCTACTACTACAGTCTGAAATCTGGCAAAGGGCAAGGACTCAGGCAGTCATTTCAATTTGCTACATGTTAGTGATAGTTCTAAGGTTTCATGCTTTTGTTTGTGCTATTCCCTGGTCTGGGATATCTGTCCCTGCCTTAACTCTTACTTCTCCTTCAGTGCTCTAATCCCAGAGTCCCTTGTACACACTTCTATTAAGGCACACATACTGTGGTTTGTATCCTTGTCTTAACTTTGATGTTAGATTATGAGATCATCTAGGAATCCTTAGCACTAGCACAAGCCCTGACACATACAAGATGCTCAGCAAATATTTGTTCATCAACTATAGGAGGAATTTGGTCTGGCTACACTAGCCTCTGGGCATATTAAGTATTCAGGTTCTCCAATACCTAAAAATACCATCATGAGTCCCTTCCCCCTCCTTGCACAGGGCCAGTTCAGAAAACTGATTCTGCACTCCACATTGGAGAAAGCCCTCCCACTGATTCCAAATGATGATTGATCTCTCCCATTAGAGCCTGCTCACTCCTTAGGGACCTTGGAAAGGAGATGAGAAAGCAAAAGCAAACAGAGAATCTTTCCCTCCCTACTCCTAGCACCTCTCTCACCACTGGTTTTAAAGATTTCCTCCAGTCTTTGCAGGGCTCCAGGGAGAGGGCCTGACCTCCACTTCAGTCTAAAGGAAGGTAAGGGAGAGTCCTGGCACAAAACCATTCATCAGTTAGAACTAGTGTCGCAAATGTTATAATATAATACCATAGAGAATATGCTATGTAACACTGGGAAGCCAAGTCATTTCACTTTGATTTCTCTCAGCTTCACTTTCCTTTTCCCACCTACTCCAAATAAACATACAAAGGGGCTTAACTCAGTATTTAATGCTTAGTAGGCATTAAATTAGTGACTGTTCCATGAGGAAGGGGCTTATACTATATACCTAACATCATATATGTATGAGTCTATAAAAAAGTAAGGAGAATATATTAAAGGGAATTCAAGCTAACCATTTCCCCCACTTGCTCAGAGCAGCCCTGCCTGCTGTTCCCAGAAGAGGGCTATACCAGCAAAACTGTTGTGTTGACAAGTGTAACCCAGACCCATTTCATGGTAATCAGACTCTCCCCAGCTATGAGCATTCCTCAGGTCTCCTCCCAGGTTCCCCAGGCCTGGCTATAGGCCCATATTGATCCATTTCTAATTAGGAGATATGTCAATGCTTCTGACAGAAGGTCAGGGCCCAGACTGCCTCTGCTGGCCTCTGTCCAAATGCCCTGAAATGCCCTGCCCTGTGAGGTAGATATCAGACTCCCCAGTGATGTAGAAAAACATCCCAGACTAAACTCTTCATAAAACAGCATGAAATCTTAGAACTAAAAGGGTCCTTTATGAGCATGGGCTTTGTTATATTACAGTTGAGAAAGCTGAGGTCCAGAAAAGATACTTGTCCAAGGTGTTAGAGAAAAATAATGCAGATCTTCTTCTAATTCTTTCCTCTAGATAAGTATTTCCCAACCTAGTTACACAACAGAAGGACATAGGAAATGTGTTAAAAATATTTGTTTGTAGATTACATCCCAAAGACACTGTTTGGAACACATTCAGTGACTCTGACTCTCTTTTGCTAAGTATGTGATCATCTTCCAACAGAAATGAACTCTGAAATCAATGCACCTGGTTTGGACCTAGGTTCAAATTCACGATAGGTCATAAGAATGCCATTTAGAAGCAACCCACTATTGTATGATCCAACCCTCCCTCTCCCTGACATTGTAGTGACGCAAGACCAAAGGATTTGTCATAAATGGTTCAGACTGCCTAACAGTTCACCAGCTTGGCTATGTACCTAACATCATATATGTATAAGTCTATAAAAAAGTAAGGAAAATATATTAAAGGGAATTCAAGCAAAACTAGTTTGAAACTTATCTGTTATACATGTCTGTTACAAAGACAGATGAACTTAAGGTAGAGGATAGTGTAGCATCTGGATGGAAGCAGTATCTGGGAGAAGCTATTGTATGAAGCGAGTGGTATCTAGGGCATGGGCAGGGGTGTCAGTGCATGTGTAGGCGTGTGTAGAGGGAAGGATTTGTATTATATATGTAAGGGGATGTGAACAGTGTGGTGTCTGAGATAGGCTTGCAGGCTTTTATAGACAGACAATTCCAGGTATCTGGGTAGAAGACAGTGATTGGGGTATAAGGAGGTAAATATGTGTATATATGGAAGGGGAATATAGATCACTTGAAAATGTAAAAGAGATAGTATGCATGTATATGGAAGAGAAGACACATATTCATCAGTGCCTCAAGAGTATGAGTGTGGGAGTGTGAGTCAGTCAGAGTCTCTCTCTCTCTCTCTCTCTCTCAGGAATATAAGCCTGAAAGAGATATATGTATATGTATCTGTATGGCCTATATACCTGTATGTGTGAGAAAAGAGCAAACAGAGAATCTAGGAGCATTTCTGACTCATCCAGTCCTTGCTTTGCCTGAAGGCTTGTACCACTCAAGGGCAGGCCTGTCTGCAGAAATTTCTCATTAAAACTGACATTTTGACAACTACTAAAAAATAAAATAACGACATCCTCAGCATCATGGGAAGTTAAAAAAAAGTCAATGCCAATAAAACATGAGAGACACAGGAGAAGCAATTATGCCACAATTACTTCTCAGTTTCACAAGGGGAGGTGTTATTTGTAGTAAAATATTGTATGGTTGATTCACATCCCTACCCATAGGCCTGGATTTCCTAGGAAGAGGATAAGAAAAAGAAAGAAGGTAAACAATAAAGTATTTAAAAAAAAAAAAAAAAAGAATTGGGAAGATGAAAGAAAGAGTTAGGAAAAAAACAAAAATAAAGAGCAAGAAATAGAGTTATAAAAAGTAGGGAAAAGGAAGAAAAAAGATAGAAATGACAATAGTAAAGAGAGGATTTCCCTTATGCTAGTGTAGGGATATTTAGCACACGCTGTAGCAGGGGAATTGTGGATGAGAGGATGCATAGATTAGTACGTGCGGCCTGACCTCTCTACTTCCTCACTGGTTTTATTTCAACAATGCCCTCCCTCTGGAATTACTTCCCACATCTCTGCCAGCTGAACCTCAGAAACTTCAAAGACATATAAAATGCTATGAGCCTCCAGAAGCTTCCAAAACTTCTCCCAGTTAAAAGTTATCTCGCCAGGCTTGGTGGTGTACACCTGTAATCCCAGCAGCTTGGGAGGCTGAGACAGGAGGATTGCAAGTTCAAAACCAGCCTCAGCAAAAGCGAGGTGCTAAGTAACTCGTGAAACCCTGTCTCTAAATAAAATACAAAATCGGGATGGGGATATGGCTCAGTGGTCAAGTGCCCCTGAGTTCAATCACCAGTAACCCCCCACCCCACCCCCCCGAAAAGTTATCTCTTGCCATGTACGAAAACAATTACTTGGGAGGATAAGGCAACAGGATCCCAAGTGTGAAGCTGGCCAAGACCCTGTCTCAAAATAGAATATTTTTAAAAGGGCTGGGAAATAGCTCAATGGTAAAGTTCAATCACCAGTACCATAAAAACAAAACAAAACAAACAAAAGTTATCTCTCAAGAACTCCAGTCACTCTAAAAGCACTTTGTTGTATTTTATCTATAGCACTTAACATTCAGCTTTATACCATGGGTTATCAGTACACATACATTTCTATCATTCATTCTACAAGCACTATTGTGCCAGGCCTACTATAAAGACACAAAGGAAACAGATATAACCAACACATGGACCCTTGCCCTATAAGATCTCAATCTCATTACTGAAAAGAGTTCAAGGATGATACAGCACTAAAGAGCAACTATAGAAGATCAAGCAAAGCACACAAAGGATTAAAATTAATTCTGCTTGTGCAGTGATCAGGGAAAGCATCAGAGAAGATGCCTGGAGTTAGGATAAAAAGATGAACATAAGTTTGTCAAGTGAAGGGGGCATTGAGATGAGAGGGCTTAGAGGAAAAAGTCAAAACAAAGTCATGACAGAGGCTGTCACATCCAAGGAATTTTCTCCAAGAGCAGAAATACAGGGAAACTATGGTTGGTAAGCACCACACCATTGACATAGGCAGCAAAGAGAGGTGGTACCAGACTCTAAGAGCCTTGCAGTCAAGGCCAGAGTTTAGATGTTATCCTTTTCAACCTGGGAAAGCAGGTAGAAAAGAAGACAGTTTCAAGAAGTCTCAATCTCCCCTATTTAATTACCCTACTTTACACAGAACCCTCATAAACACAGAAAATAACTCTAATCCCACACTCTGCCTATTGCAGTGGCATTAGAAGAAATTTCTCAGCCAAGAAGGGCAACAGTGAGAGAGTAGGAGAGGAAAAGGATGAAGAAGGAAAGGCAGTAGGGCTCAAAAAGTAAAGACATGAAGAAAAGAAACAGAAGAGGCAAGAAAGACACAAGGAGACAGATTGTTGTCAGCACTGGGGCTCCTTGTTGCTGAGCTGTTTTCTACACCTTTCTAAGTAAAACAACAAAAACAACAAAAGGGGAAAAAAAGTCAATAGTGTCAGAAAACAAACCCTTTGCACCAAGGAAAGGCTAAGCAAGTTACCAACTACCACCTTAACCCTCCTCCCCAAGGTAACAAGACCATATAAGTAGTGTCAGCCCAGCTTTACCACTTATCCCCAAAGTGTGCCAGAAAGTCTTCTGCCCTATGCCTTAAAGAATGTGTGAGAGGGCTGGGGATGTGGCTCAAGCGGTAGCGCACTCGCCTGGCATGCGTGCGGCCCGGGTTCAGCCCTCAGCACAACATACAAAGAAAGATGTTGTGTCTGCCGAAAACTAAAAAAAAAAAAAATATTAATTCTCTCTCTCTCTCTCAAAAAAAAAAAAAAAAAAGAATGTGTGAGAAAGGAGGCTGGGGTTGTGGCTTAGCAGTAGAGCACTCGCCTAGCACATGCAAAGCCCTGGGTTCGATCCTTAGCACTACATAAATAAATAAAGATATTGTGTCCAACTACAACTAAAAAAAAAAAAATTTTTTTAAAGAATGTGGGAGACAGGAGCATCAAAGATCTGGAGTTTGAAATGGGTCCTGTTCAACCTGCTCAGGTCTAATAGTGCTGCTTACGGTCCCAGAAGAAAGCTCCAGTTCACTCTCTAGACCTTAGTTTCGTGTACAAAATAAGGTAGGAATAAATAAGGTCTGAGACAGCATGTGAGACTACAGAAGCTGCTTCCCAGAGGGGAATGCTTAATATGGGAATTTGTCTTACCGTACCAAGTATCTTAGCTTCATTCTTTCTACTCTGAGCGAAGGCCTATTTGAAGTCAAGAAGGAGCCAGACTCAGAACGGCAGCCATTCCTGCCACTACCACCCCAACTAAAGTCTAGTTCCTGCCCAGACTTGTATTTATTTCACAGGCAAAAAAAACAGATGTTCAGACCCAAGGATGGATCTTATCTGATCAACACTGATTTGCTTAAAGACTTTAAAGTTCATTGCCAATATTCAAAATCAAATCTTGCTTTTTAAAAAGTTAGATTCCCAGTGCTGGGTACAGTGACACATGCCTGTAATCCCAGCAACTTGAGAAGCTGAGGCAGGAGGATCACAAAGTCAAAGCCAGGCTCAGCAACTTAGTAAGGCCCTGTCTCAAAATAAAAAATAATGAGGGCTAGGAATGTGGCCCAGTGGTTAAGCGTCCCTGGGTTCAACGCCTGATACCAAAAAATAAATAAATATATAATTAGATGTCCAGCTGCTCTTAAAAAAAAGTTGACATGGTACCACTCAACCCTCTAGGGTAGAAGTCAAAGGGCCTGCTACAATCCTAATTTGATGTCTTCTCATTTTACCTCAAAAATCCATGCTAATTTATCATCCATTTCATAATATAATTAGTGTTAAGAGCAAACTTTTAAATTATCAGTTATAATATTTAAACTAATCTAACTCCAAAAATCATGAATACACTAACACTTCAAGAAAATATGTTTATCCTGTGATTTCACATGTCGTCCAATATGGAGCCATATGTCCCACCTTGAGAAAATACAACACAAGTTTACTCATTCACCTCAAAATTACTTAGATCCTATAAGCAGGCACTGAGAAAACATTGTTAACAAGACAGACATGGTTCCTACCTTCATGGAACTCATCGTTCAGCAAAACATAATGGAAGCCAGGTGTGGTGGTACACACCTGTAATCCCAGCAGCTTGGGAGGCTGAGGCAGGAGGATCACTAGTTCAAAGCCAGCCTCAGCAATGGCAAGAACTAAACAACTCAGTTAGATCCTATCTCTAATAAAATACAAAATAGGGCTGGGGATATGACACAGTAGTTGAGTACCCCTGAGTTTAATCCCTGGTACCAAAAAAAAAAAAAAAAAGGAAAATCATACAAAATAAGAGGCACAGAAAGAAACTAAACAGGATGTAGAATTTATTTCACAACAACCTAGGCAAACTGCTTAACCCCTTTGAACTTGTTTCTTCCAGTTAAAGAAGTCTGCTGCGCAACCAGCACGCTAGCTTCATACTAGAGGTCCTAAGCATAGAAGTTAACTAGTGAGATCAAAATAAACACACATAAACTCAATTTACCTTTTTCTTGACCAGGTCTGAGACGGCCCTCCCTGGCTCCTGCCTCGAGCCACCAGGTGGGGTAGCGAGACTAGCAGGAGAGAGGAAGGGCACGCCAGAGAGTGGCCTTTTAATGGGGAACAAGAAATTTAGGGGAAAATTCCATCCAATGAAGGTCGAGGGGGACAGCATTCCAAGGTCAGGGTCAGTGATTGGTCTCAGTGTCAATGGTCAGTCACACCCCCACCCAGACGGGCTTTCGTACCTAAAAAGGGTGGGGATAGGTTCTGACACAGCTTGGCATAACGCCTCACACCCAGTCAGGGAGGTGCCCAATCATGTGCGAGAACGGCTTCCCACAAAGAAGTTTAGTTAGGCAACTGCTGCTGAAAAGTTCTTCAAGCTCAAAACTCTAATAGAGTCACAAGAACCTTCTGAGGCTCTAAGATTTATTAGCTAGCTTCCTCTCTTTATTTGGGAAATCATGATCAGTTGTCATGGAAATTACCATGGTGCTCCACATACTGGATGTCAATGTTATAATAATTATAAGAAGTCAAAGGGAAGAGGCAGTAAGAAAAGTCACTTACTCAAAAGTTACCTACTTTCAATACATAGTAGATACTACTCACTGCAGCTAGAGGGAAAATAAGACCAGGAACTAACTCCTAAGTAGAACAATAGCTTTGATTTTAATTAGATGTTGTGATTTCTTAACACCTTAAATCAATTCCCATCCCTACATCTAGTTTTCAAGTTTGGGGGGGGGGGGGGATGGACACATGACACGACACTTAGCAAGATACACTGGCACACACTTATAATCCCAGTTATTTGGGACACTGAGCCAGGATTCACCTGAGCAATACAGCAAAACCCAGTCTTTGAGGAAAGGGAGGTGTGGGAACAACTTGACAAAGATAAGGTCCATTAAGTCTTGGCTAGTTTGCTGTCCATGTTGAGTCCTAAAACAAACCCAGACACAGACCAAATAGCCAAGAGTGGCACCAAAATGAAGACCATTCACTTAGTTCCAGGGGACTTACCAGCACTGTAACTAGAGAGTTCCATCTAGAGCTGGGTTGGTCTGGAGGCTAAGCAAGTAGGAAAACAAAGTGATCGAGTATGTCAAGAAAAAAGTGCTCATCTGGTGATAAACAGCAACTGGCAATGGGTAGAGGTATGAAAGAGATAATAGAAATGGTGTGGCTTTGACTAAACTTGAGAACAAATATCTTCCTATCTAGAGGAGCCTGACAATAAGCAAGCAATAAATGGAAGAAATGAAGAATGTGAGGTTGTAAATTCAAAGCTTCTGCTAAATTGAGCTGATGCTCCAAAGGGTTGCACAAAGATTCCAGACATGTCTCTTTGCCTCAGAGTCCCCCCCCACCATTATTACCACCACCACAAAAAAAAAAAAAAAAAAGCCAGGCTACAAGCTGATTTAAACAGGCAAGCCAGTGTACCAAGAGTCATAATATAAGGAGCCCCAGTAGAGGGCTTGAGAGTGAAGCTTTCTGAAAGGGAACAACTAGAGGCTGCCTGTTCCCACTCCTGTGACTAGGAAAATTGCTCATGGTCAACATCAGGTTCTAGCCTCCATTACTTCTTCAAATATTCTCCTCCCTCTTTACATGAATATCAGTCACCTCATAGCACACATTCCAGGGCTATCTCCACTAAAGTAGTCCCAATCTTCCCAGGCTAGGGTCCAATTCAAAATAAAAATACTATAGGCCAAACAAAATATGTACATAGGCCTAACAAATCCCAAGGGGCTGCCAGTTCTAGTAGGTAAGACAATCTGAACAGATCTGGAACAAAAAGCATTAGGAATCCCCATGTGAGATAAGGTATGAGCAGCTTGGCTCCCCCAAAAAAGTTACCTTTAAAACTCTTCTCCCCTGAACTTCACAACTAAAAATTTCTTTTCATTGCAAAAAAGCAAAATTGCTTCCATTACAGTCAGATGCCATTGGGAGCAAATAGTAGTATCAACACTAAATGTTTGCTCACCCTTAAAGCAGGATGGCATTCGATGCTTCGCTCCATCATTATTCTCCTCTCCAGATTCCTTCATCATTTCCATAAAAGCCATACCAACTTTGCCAGACAGAAGAGAAAATAGCCTAGTTGCCCTTGAAATAGTAACTCAATACAAGGAAAAAATGTTTATGCTGGGGGAAAAAATTTTGTTTTTTATTTACCAAGTCTCCCCAGTTAGATGTATGAGCAGGGAATACACACACACACACACACACACACACACACACACACACAGTTTTTAGAAAAGGCACCTAAAAGTATCAACAGACATATCAGGGTTGAGATGAGAATTAAGTAAGATTTTTTATGTATAAAGAATTTAGCACATAGTAATCTTCAGTAAATATTACGTTAATTAGCATGAACACAAGGTACTAAGAATGGTATCTTGACAAAATGGGCACCCAACACAGGAGAGCTATTATTAATATAAAAGACAGGTTTAGAACCCAGGTCAGATTTTTAATCAAGTACTCAACTTGACAAGGGGCCTAGACACCCTCTGATGACTGTTTCCAGTGACAGCTCAAACACCCTCAGTCTCTGAACAAACTCCCCAGGACCTGGCACAGGATCAGGAGCTGACTATTTAACATGAAAGTGCTGCTCCCTGGGAGCACACAGGGCCATCTTATTTCCCCTACTAGGTAATTTAAGGTACATTTTCTAATATTTGCTGAGAGAACAAAGAGAAAGGCTCTAAGATATGATCAATGTTCATGCCAGCCTTCAAAGTGATTTGGTAAAACTACAGAAAATAAACACCCAGCTAGGTCCACCAGCAGGATAAAAGCTAAGAAAGAAATGGCAATTTTTCCCTGAGTAAATATACTAGTAATAGGTGAGCTATGAGAGACTAAGCTCTTTAGGTTTTGGTGTTTCCCTCCTTTCTCCATGTTAATGAAAACAAATTCTTTCCACATACTTCAAGTATGACTGCTGGATTAATTTCTTCCCAAGATCATGTAATTATAAGCACTGATCATTTAAATACAAACTTGATTCACTGCAGTAAGATCTTCTGCAGTTGTTCTTGGACGGTATAAGAAGGCATCACCCTCCCACAAAGTATGGAACACCTCTGTAACCCCTGCTCATTAGCAGAAATATAGATGCTACTCTGTCTGGTCATCTATATATCTCTGCTCAAGTTGTGCCCATTACACAAAATGTCTTCTATCTCTGTAGCCCAAATTTCCTATGACTTTGTGAAAAAGGGAGAGGAGACAAGGAAGAACATTAACTGAGAAAAGATAGGGTGCTTCTGGGTAGTTTTGAGACAAAATACAGAAATGGAAACACTGGCATTTCATAATTTATAAGCTCAACCAGACAGAATATTAGAAATTAGGGTGGTCCTAGACAACATATAATCACTATCCTTATGCTACAAAGCCTATCCAGCTCAAACAATCACTATCTTATTCTTTTTTTTTTAAGTTGTAGATGGACACAATACCTTTATCTTATTTATTTTTATGTGGTGCTGAGGACTGAACCCATGCTGCACACATGCTAGGCAAGCACTCTACCACTGAGCTACAACTCCATCCCCACTCCCTTATTCTTTTTCTCAATTCCATAGACCAGATCTTATAACTATTCCTGATCACTAAAGCCCAAAGAGATCTCCCCACCTATGAGAAACCCTGCCACTGACCCATCACCTCTGACAAATGATTAATGGATTCTTCATATATAAAGTGCCTCATTATTTTCCATATACTTTTAAAAACATTATCTTATTTGTCCCTTACTACATTGTGAGGAAGGCAAGACATGAGGTATTAATTCCATTTTACAGATTAGAAAATGCAGGTTGAAAGAGAAAAAAATGACTTCTCCAGTTTACTTGGCCTTCTTTTTTTTTTAAAGTTTTTTTTTTTGGGGGGGGGGGCGGTGTAGATGGACACAACACAATGCCTTTATTTTTATGTGGTGCTGAGGATCGAACCCAGGTCCCGCCAGTGCTAGGAGAGCGCTCTACCGCTGAGCCACAATCCGAGCCCCTACTTGGCCTTCTTAATGCCAGGATAGACCTTAGTCACCTGAACTAAGCCCTACAAACTGATTTATCAGCTATATCTCCATGGTGTTATTATCTTATCTCCCCAAAGACACTATAAGGCCCTTGAAGACTAGAGTGTGCCTAACTCATTTATTTATATCCCTGCCCCCCAGCCCCAAGTAAGGCACAGTGGGCTCTAAATAGTTTGATCAACTGATTTCAACATTAACCCCAACCTTCAGGAAATAACATAGGCATACTTCCTTTCTCTTCTTTTAGATCCCATAAGCAATGCTAAATTGTTGGAAGAAATCATGAACACAACATAGCTTCTCAACAAATAACATTTCTCCTTTAAGGATACAAAGAAGGGAAAAGTCTTTCAAGATTAGGGCATCGTCAATGTTCCCTCCACTTCCATTTCCTAGGGCTTCATGCAGCTACCTGTTCAAAGAAGGATGGCATGGGCAGTAACAATAGGCTTTGAGAACCACAGTATAACCACCATTAGTAAGTTGCAAATTGGTCAAATGCCAAAAACCACACCATGAATAATTCTACTTGCAAACAAAATAGGTATTTTGTATTAAAACTGTATAATAAAATTTAAAATAATTCAGTATAAAACTTAATTTTATTCATTCCCAAATAAGCAGCTAGATAATACCAAATCTTTCTGGAAACCAGTCACAGAACTAACATGAGAATAGGAAGACAATAAGCAGATATGAACATTTAAACCTGGAGGACAAGGTTGGTCCCTACCCTAACATTCTTGACTTTACATATTGGGAACTGGATACCTTAATAATAAAAGGTAAGCAGCTATTATATCAGAGAGAAGAGGAGGAAACAGGAACAATACCAAAAATAAGTCTAAGTACTAGAAGTCAGACAATCATACACATTGCCTTGCCTAGAGATAAATTCATCAATCATGCTATTTCCAGTTCAAACTCACAACCCAAATATCTGTGCCATAGCAGCGAAGATAGAGAGGGACTAGGATTTATCTGTTTCCCTCTCAATGCTGAAATAAATTTGAGGGCAGGATTCATGTCCTGATTGATTTTTATGTTCCCCATAGGAAGAACACATAGTAGGAACTCAAAATTACTGGAAAGAATGGTTGAGTTTAGGGATGATAAGATTGTTGGATTTCCAAGCGTCAGTAATCCTGGCATACTAAGTGACCTACTCAGCATGGTAACTCTACCCAAAACCCTAAGTGTAGTAAGGACTGATTTTAATTGGTGTGAAAATCAATTTAGGATAAATCTTTAAGGTTTAAAGAAAAGTTATTCTTGTATTCAACTGATTCATGCACAGCCCTAATTATGACAGCACCACTGCCCTCATTATGATATTGATGCATCATTCCTCAGTGCCAGCTTAAAGCTAACTACAAGAATAAAGTCCAGAAGTCTCATAGTGGTCTTGTGGAAGCAGGGAACATTTGACTTTTCAGTGCAGCATGATCATGTCTTACATAAAGAAAACCCAGACCTACAGAAATGATGAGTTACCAAAACGACCCTTTTAAATCTACTGCTGAGTCTGCTTTCACTAGCACAAAGAATTACTAAGGAAACTAAACAAACAGACCAAGAGAAACCATGCAAACAGCACCTTTAACAAGCTAACTAAAATAATTAATAAAACAAATAAACAAGAGACAGCTAAATACCAGATAAATGCCTCTGGAATGAAGAAAACCTAGCCAACAACATTAAGCCTCTAAACTTGACCTTCTAAAAGAGAATACTTATTTGGAATAAAGCAATGATTCTTAGCTTGAAAAATAAACAAAACTATTCAGATTCTACATATGGCATTTCAAGAGCCAGGTAATCTACCTCACATAAGGCAAAAGCTTTAAGGAGGGCTGGGGTTGTGGCTCAGTTGTAAAGCGCTCGCCCAGCACATTTGAGGCCCTCAGGACCACATAAAAATAAACAAAATAAAACTATTATGCCCCAACAAACAAACAAATAAATGCTTTAAGGAAATCCAAGTTCCTGGTCTAGTGTTGTTCCAGGCCTACTACAGTTGAGAAGAATCTTATTGTGTGTTTGTTTTTTTTTCTCTCTCCTTCTTCATGTGATTTTAAACAGTTTGCTACATATTTAAATATGTTAGGGGCTGGGGATGTGGCTCAAGCGGTAGCACGCTAGCCTGGCATGCGTGCGGCCCGGATTCAATCCTCAGCACCACATACATGCGTGCAGCCCGGGTTCAATCCTCAGTACCACATACATGCGTGCGGCCTGGGTTCGATCCTCAGCACCACATACAAAGATGCTGTGTCTGCCGAAAACTAAAAAATAAATATTAAAATTCTCTCTCTCTCTCTCTCTCTCTTTTAAATAAATAAATGTATGTTATAAGTCTTAAGACTCCAAAGTTTGTCCCATGGGACCACAGCTCCAAGTTTATAAAGGAACTCAACAGACAATTTGATAAAATTTTTCTCACAGGCAATTTTTTAGCAATCTGCCCACTATAAAAAAAAAGCAATATCTGTTTATATACTGAAAGGTATTGTCCATGAACCTGGAATTTAACCCTCTGAGATACTCTCAATGTCCTAGTAAAAGTCCTTTCTCCTTCCAAAGATGAATTATTACTATTTCCAAAAAAAAAAAAAAAAAAAGAGAGAGAGATTCAGACTACTAAAAGATATAGAAATATCATCCAAGATTATCTAGCCCAAGCCTGAAGCAGGAGGAATAGTGAGTTCAAAGCCAGCTTTAGCAAAAGCAAGGTACTAAGCAACTCAGTGAGACCCTGTCTCTAAATAAAATACAAAATAGGGCTGGGGATGTGGCTCAGTGGTTGAGTGCCCCTCAGTTCAATTCCTGGTACCAAAAAAAAAAAAAAAAAAAAAGATCTATTCCACGTAGCTCAGTGGTAGAGCACTTGTCTAGCATGCTCAGCACCACATAAAAATAAATGATTTTCTAGTCCAGCACCCTTGTTTTACAGACAAGAAAACTGATATTCCGAAGAGTATTTGATAATTACAATTAACATGAGCTTGGCAAGCATCAAAAGCCCACTAAATGCCCCAGTGGAACTCACTGGGTATGTTGGGAAGTTAGCCAGATTTGCACTTCAGTCAGTAGAGCACTCCTAATACATGTGCCCTCTAGCAAATCTGAGTATTCAGACACAACCCACCTTCCCTACCCCAGCTTTGAGAGGAGAGGGCAGTGGACAGCTTGAATGGCTCTTTTTTTTTTTTAAAGAGAGAGTGAGAGAGGGGGAGAGAGAGAATTTTAATATTTACTTTTTTAGTTATCGGTGGACACAACATCTTTGTTTGTATGTGGTGCTGAGGATCAAACCCGGGCCGCACGCATGCCAGGCGAGCACGCCACCGCCTGAGCCACATCCCCGGCCCTTGAATGGCTCTTTTAGAGGTGGAGACCAGAGCCCAGAGACAAAAATCCCATTCTTTCTCTTTCTCCCAGGAGGTACAGCACCATTATTTATTACTATTATAAATGACAACACACTGAGGAAAAAGGAAGGGCTGTGGATACAGAAAAGAACTAACATTGATACTTGGGCAGATTCACTTTTCTATTTAATCATTAAGGGTAGGGAGGGCGCTCCAATCCTTTTTGTGGGTCCACTTCCCAGACATACTCTTTGAACTTTTATAGAATTGCAGGGACCTCCTGGATTACTTTATGAGAAAACAGGGCCAGAGAAGGAAAGGGACATGGTCAAGCCCACACACTGAGTTACTAGCAAGGACCAAACCAAATGATCCTCAGACCACTGAGAAAACTTCCAATTTATCCCATTACTCTCTCTTCTAAAGTCCTAAGGGTCTGTGAGCTGCACCCTGAGCACAGGTCTGAAACTTTCCTTAGAGTACCCAAGGGAAAGCAGAGTGACATTATACATTTTATACATTAAGTTAAAATTGAATAAAACTGCCGGTTGCAGTGGCATACACCTGTAACCCCAGTGGCTGGGAGGCGGAGGCAGAAGGATCACAACTTCAAAGCCAGCCTCAGCAAAAGCAAGGTGCTAAGCAATTCAGTGAGATCCTGTCTCTAAATAAATTACAAAATAGGGCTGGGGATGTGGCTCAGTGGTTGAGTGCCCCTGGGTTCAATCCCAGGTACCAAAAAAAAAAAAAAAGGAAGAAGAAGAAGAAAAAATGAACAAAACCAGGCTTTTACACTCATGTGAAAACCTGCTTGCTATCTCCATCCCTACCCCGACCCACCAACACTGCCTAAGAAAGGAGGGAGGAATACCTACCTCTCTTAGAGATATATTGTCTAAATCATCATCTAGAACCATAAAATGTTATTGCTAGAAGGAACCTTGGGGGTCATCTAGTCATTATTTCCCTTCTCATTCAGATGAATAAACCTGGACATTTGCCACCTGACAAAACGACTGGAGCCCAGGGCAAGGTCTCCTGACTCCTATTTCTAATAAAGAATCCCCATTCTGTCTTGCTCTGCCACTACCCTCTCCCTGACTCCTGTCCTCAACTCCTAGCTACCGTATCTAACACCCTTTTGGAACATGAGGTCCCTCAGGCTGTTATACTCATATTTGTTTTCCCAATTCCTAGTGGAGAAGTACCTTAAGACTTACAGAGAGGGGTTGGGGATATGACTCAGTAATAAAGTACTTGCCCAGCATATACAAGGTCTCAGGTTCCATCCCCAATAAGGCAAAACAGAACAAAAGAGAGGGATACAGTAGTACATGTAGGGGACACTATCTGGAGAAAATCTAAGCTTTTCTAGGCTTAATATAAGCAGTCTTTGGGGTTGTGCAGGAATAGGAATAAATGTACCCACCTCTCAGGGTGGTTATGGAAAGAAGTGAATTAACCTATTAGATGTTTAGAGTGGATCGTGGTGGCCCACCTCTGTAATACCTGCGGCTGAGGCAGGAGGATGGGGAGTTCAAAGCCAGCCTTAGCAAAAACAAGGCCCTAAGCAACTCAGTGAAACCCTATCTCTAAATAAAATACAAAATAGGGCTGAGGATGTGGTTCAGTGGCTGAGCGCCCCTGAGTTCAATCCCCAGTAAACCTCCCCCAAGAAAAGATGTTTAGTATAGTACTTATTAAATATAATGAACAGCCAAAAATCTCACCTATTATCTTCATTATCTCTGGACTTGAGGTTCCTTCTATCAGAACTTTTTTTTTTAAGTAGTTGCAGACCTTTATTTTATTTCTTTATATGCGGTTCAGAGAATCGAACCAATGCCTCACAGATGCCAGGCAAGTGCAATACAGCTGAGCCACTGCCACAGCCCCTATCAGAACAGTCTTATTGCTGCCTCCCTACCTCTTTTCCTGGCTTACACCAATTTTCTTCTCAGCATCTAGGTTTAGCCAACTTCTCCAAGGAAAACTTTCCTGGTCCCCCAATACTGGGTTAAATACCATTTCTCTGTGCTCTCATGATGCTGGTCCTTTCCACAACACTTCTCATATGCATATTTTCCTTGCCTGTCTTCCCCACAAGGCTGTATGCATCTAAATCCCCAACTTAATACCATGCCTGATAGATGCTTTAAAATTATTTGGTGAATGGAAAACTTTCCAGTAACAAATGAGGCATCCATTGAAACAGAATCTCAACAAGGGAATTTTAAAAGGTTAAATGCAGCATCTAACTTCACCTTAACCACCTGAAAGCAGTAAGAATCCACTGATACCCTCTTAAGAACCCAAATGTTAATCCCTCCTATGCACCTTTATAGAAAGAAGAGGACACAGAGAAGGAGCACATTATAAAAGCAATCCACTAATCAGCCTCTGAATAGTTTTTGATTCATGCTGCTGTCATAGATAGCACTGCTATTCCTGATCACTGCAGCCCCATGGCTGCTTTTCTGATTCTGAGTGGTCAAAAAGCAGGTGCAAACAAGACCAAAGATGGGGAGTTATCTGAGTTCTGCTTCAAGGGTAGATCTCTTCTGAAGATACAGAAGGAACTAGCAGATCCAAAAAGGGCTTCAGCAATAAGGAACTTCAACCCCAGAGGAGGAGGGGTTAAAACATACAACCAGGCCTGGATTCCTGCTCTAGAGCTTAATGCCACACCCTACTGCAGATGAAAATAATCAATTTGCATTTACAAACACTCTGGAGACTAAAAAAGGCATTTGTGCCAGTCACAAAAGGACAAGGATTCCATTTATGCAAGTTTCCTAAAGTAGTCAAATTCAAAGACAGAAAGTAGAATGGTTGTTGCCAGAGGCTAGCAGGAAAAGGGAATAGGAAGTGTTTAATGGATAGAGTGTTTCAGATAGGGACTGTAAGAAGTTCTAGAGATGGATGATGGTGATTGATTGTAGAAAGTGAATGTACTTAATATCACAGAATAGCACATTTAAAAAATGGTTAAAATGGTAAAATTAAAAAAGTGTGTAGGGCTGGGGATATAGCTTAGTTGGTAGAGTGCTTGCCTCGAATGCACAAGGCCCTGGGTTCAATCCCCAGCAACACACACACACACACACACACACACACACAAAGTATGTGTAGGGGCCAGAATTGCAGTTCAGGAGTAGAGTGCTTGCTTAGCATGTGTGACACACTGGGTTCGATCCTAAGCACCACATAAAAGTAAATAAACAAAACTGTGTCCATCTACAACTAAAAAAAAAAATTTTTTTTTAAAGTATGCCTACACACACACACAATTTTTACAGCATACCAGTTGAAAATTACATTGTCTGCAGTCTGAACCCTGGCTTGGCCACTTATTGATTACAGGGTCCTAAGCAAGTCATATAAACTCTGTACCCAATTCATAGGTTGCTCTAAGGATTAAATGACATGTTCCACATAAAGTCCTTAGTCCAGTGACTGATAGTACATGTTAAGTACTCAACAAAGCCCTTTGACATCTATCTTTTCATTGACCCACAACAATCCTATGAGAGTTTACACATATGGAAACTGAAGCTCAGAGGGCCACAATGAGTGGCTCAGTACATGATGCAAGTTCAAATCTTCTATCCATGAAGATATCCTGTCTTCAACACTTGTTAATTCCATTATCTAAGACAAGAGCCCTAACCTTGCTATGTATGTCTCCACTGTTACAGTTAAAAGGAGACATAAGGGCTGGGGTTGTGCTTCTGTGGTAGAGCACTTGCTTAGCATGTGTGAGGTACTCAGCACCACATAAAAATAAAATAAGGTATTATGGGCTGGGATTGTGGCTCAGCAGTAGAGCACTCGCCTAGCACGGGCAGGACCCGGATTCGATCCTCAGCACCACATAAAAAAATATATATATAAAATGCATTGTGTTGTGTCCATCTACACCAAAAAATAAATATTTTAAAAAAAAGGTATTGTGTCCATCTATGGCCAAAATAAATATAAGATTTTTTAAAAGGAGACATAAACCATGCTCTGCAAACTCACAAAACTAGAAATCAGATAATGGTAACAAATGAGTACTGTAAACTATAAATAATGTAAAAGTCACTACTTAAGAGAACTGGTACACCTGTACAAAACCTGGCCTTTTAACATAGGGCACAGAAAGTAGGTGTAACTACTTGGTATTTCCATATTCAGGGTTTCTGGTCTTAAGCCCTTAATAAGTAGTTTAGTGCCTTAGGTTGAAGAGGTGGTAAGGTATGTGAGAAATTTAAAAATTATTGGACTGGGAGCAAGACCACTAGAGATTCTGGTTCTGACTGTCCCTAAGGCAGGCTATGAATTTGGACAACTTACTTCCCATTCCAAGGTTCAATCCATAGGAAGAAGAGAAAGATGAAAGTTGGACCAGTCTGTAAGAAGTTGTCTGTAAGTAAATGATGTGACCTAACACTAAGTCAAAATATCTTCTCTGCTAAGAAATGACTTATACACCATAAAATAAAAAGTATAGCATCACTGTTTGCCCTTCTGTGGCTACTGTGAGTTGAAGAAACTCCTATATGCCACCTCCTATATACCATCACTCCTAAATCTAGAAATCTTAGGCAGGGGGTGGGTGTCGTGTAGCAGACCAACCAGTGGCAAAGAAATCATGCAAACATCAGGAGATTCCTCAAGATCTGGCAGAAAAAAACTTCTCAGCCTAATTTTTAGACACTCCCCACAACCAGGATCAAACACAGTGGAAAACTGGAACACTTGCCAAAGCTAATTTTAGTTCACTTTAACCCCTCTGGGCCTTATCTGAAAATAGGAGAAATTTTAAAAAGAGGACTTGAGCTATACTCAACCCTTTCTCCCAACTAGGATCTACAAATCTAAACCTAGATGACATGCAAGGTTTGGGAGGAAAAACAAGCCCTAAGCAAAATGAAGGAAGGACTTCACTGTTTACAGACTTTAGCCAAATGCTGGAGAACTTCAGTTGTGGAATCTCCTACATCCGTCAAATTATACAAGCAATACCAGCAAGAAACCATTCACACCTCCTTTCCCTTGAAGCTCTAATAGCAGCAAATTGGGATTTCATCTATAGTACAGTGGACACCGGCCCAGGAGTCAGGAAAAACCCAGAGTTGTATCTCTAAATGATGTGACCTAACAGTAAGTCAAAATATCCTTTGTACTTAAGAGATGACACATACACCAGGAAATAGGAGTTACAGCACCAATGTTTTGCACTTTTGCACTTTTGTGGCTACGGTGAGTTGGAGGAAATTAACTTCTCTGCGCCTGTTTCTGTAATTGGGAACAACCCTGAAAGGCCACTGTTAGCATTAAATGATACAGGTTTATGAAGTTCCTGAGTCAGTCTCATTAAATGTTACCTGTTGGTATTAAACACTTCTCGCACATGTTAGTTTCCCTCCCTGAATACACGAACACTGCGAGGCTAGTTTCTCTCTTTACTCCATTTCACGGAGGAGCAAACCGAGGCTCCCCCGCCAAGAGGAATAGGTGAAGTTCGATCACCGCCCCAGCTCGTGGGCCTGTTGTTCCTCTCAGATCCCGAGATGTGCAACATGCCCAGGACAGGCAGAAGTGGGGGGCAAAACGCTCAGACCCTTCGGGAACGAAGCAGGGGCAGTTTTGCGCGCCTTGGGGAGCTGGCTGACCCAGCTCGGGCGGGAAAGCCGGAAGAAGCCCGGGGCCGGGGCTGGGACCAGGGCCTTCCCCGCCCGAGGCCTCCCGGACGCGGCCTCCGCTCTCTTCCCTCCTCCCCTCGCCGGGCGGGGCGGGGCGCGAGCACAAAAGACTCCAACTTCCGAGCGGCGCGGGCCCACCCCGCCAACTCCTGGCCCAGGCCCGGCCCGCGAGAAGGAAGCGGGCAGCGAACGCCACGGAGGCCAAGAGCCAGCACTGGTGGGCCGGGGCCGCCAGCCCAGAGTGGCAGACCCGGGAGAGGGAAGGGGAGGTGGGGGCCTGGAGTTACTCGGGCTCCCGGGACTCCCCGAATGGCCGAAAAAAGAGTTTCTAAAAATAGGCAGCGGCGAGTCTTAAGAGGTGGGCGACAGAACAGGCACAAGGAACAACCCCCGCACGCTGAAGAAGACGCCCGCGGGCCCCAACTCACCCGCGCCGAGAGGTCTGGAGGAAGACGCGCGGCGCGGAAGGAGGCGGTGCCGCCGAACTCAGGGGCGGAAGGGAGGGAGGAAGGAGGCGGCCCTAGCCGCCGCGCGAGGAGACCGAGCACACGCACGCGAGTCGCCACCGCGACCGCCCCCTCAGCTTCCCGGCTCTGCGCCCTGCGCCCGCGCTGCCCGCGCGCCCCGCCGCACTGACAGCGGCGCGAGCACCGCAGCCGTGAGTCCTTCCCTTGGCTCGCACCACTCAGGCGCGCGGAGATAGGGGTGTCCAGAGCGGCTTCCCTCCCTCGGCCCTGCCTGCCGCTCCGATCCTAGCCCTGGGCTCTCCCTCCCTCTAGCTTCTGTTTCCCGGGAAGGACACGGTGACACAAACACTAGGAGTCCGCAACCCCTGAAAAACCCTGGCTCCCCAGGCGCAAGAACCCTCCCCACCCTCTGAGTCTGGCTTTGGAAAGGTCCTGAGCTTCGGCGGGGAAGAGGAGAAAGGCGGGGCTGGGGCGGGGCCTGGCGGGGGGGAGGAACGGAGGTGGGAGGCGGGGCTAGGTGGGGAAGGGAGTCGCTTACACCAGTATGGAGCTGAAGGCGGGGCAGGCGAAAGCGTGGTGGTGCCCTGGGAATTGGGGTGCCAGATAGGTGTAGAAGATCTCCTGGGAGACCGAGGAGCCAAGGCAGCGCTCCACAGGAGGAGGAGAAGTAGGTGGAGCTAAGGAGAGAAAGTGCCCAGAGGAAGAGTCCGGAAGGGGGCGGGGCCTTCTGAAGGGAGGAGGGTGTGGGCGGAGCCGAAGAGAAGCTTTGCGGGGGATTGAAGCTGGCCTGGAGGAGGCGGGCCCGGAAGCACAGCAGGGAGGAGGGGGTCTGAGGTGGCCAATCTGGGGAGGAGCCGGAAGGAGGCGGGCCCTAAAGGAGGGATGAGAGGGTGGTGCTTGAAGTGGGCGAGGCTTGGAGATAAGGCCCTAACCAGTAGGCTGGCTGCGGTGCGGGAGGAATCCGGAAAAGATCAGGTGGGGAGAAGCGCCAGGTCCTTTCACTTTCAAGGAAGCGGTTCGCGGACTGGGTGAGGATCGCTCCTCGCTGCCAAAGGCTGGGACTAGGCGGAGAGACCGCGGTGAGGATGGTCCAGGGAGGAGATTCCACTTACTTAAAAAAAAAAAAAAAATTATGTTCAAGTAGCTTTCCTCTTCTGAGGTGGTGATGTTTTATATGACCGAGTGGTAGTGATTCTTCCTAAACACTCCTAAGCGTATCCCTGTAGGAATCTCATTTGAAACAGTTCCAGGCTATAACATCTCAGAACAGCTGGAGGGGTCTTCTTAGAGTACAAAAGAACCATTGCCAGCTATAGACCTCAGTGAGGGCTGGAAATGGACCGTTTTCTTCATACCTTTTCTGACCTGTGATTTTCTCATGCGTCTTCCCATCTGCAGTTTCATGATTATATTTTTACATTGCCTCTCCTAGAACCTGCCTAAGATGTGAAATTCCTGAGAACAGAGCAGTTTGAATTGAGAGTCCTGACTCTGGCAAACCAACAATAGTAACTGCCCTTCCTTTATTTGATGACCTCCATGTCCTATTTTAAAAGAAAGAGAAATCAAATTAGAGAGATGGTGATACAGAAGAGCAAGGCCCAGAATATTCTTTCCCCAAGTCTCTGATTAAATATTTCTTCCTCAGAGAGGTCTTTCCTCCTAAAGGTGTTCTCTAGTTTGACATTTTGTTCTGTCGATTGTTTATTTATGTATTTTTGTCTCTCCACTTTTAGAATGTAAGTTCCATGAGACTAGGAATTTTCATCACTGTGTTCCCAGAATTAGTGCAATGGCTAGCACATATCTAGTGTTCAATAAACAATCAATTAAAGTTGGCCCCTGCCAGCCTAGTCTGCCTACTTTCTGATAACTCCCTGGCTCTTCCCTTGCACACTAGCCTTACCATTTTTAGTTAAGTACATCACAATCTTTCAGCATTCTCTGCTGTAAGCATTTTCAGTACTTGAATTTCTCCTCCCTTTCTGCCCAGATACCTCTAATTCATCCTTCAGCACTCAGTTTAGGAACCACCTCCTCTGAGAAGTGTTCTCTGACCTCCCTTCAGCCCTACCACCAGAAAACTTAAGGCTGTCACTTTGCTCAGTTTATGGCCTTGGTTACAAAAATTTGCCTGTGCAGGTGATGCCCTGTCCCTAGCTGGCACTGAAGATTATGTTGATGTTCTACAAAATCCTGTGTGATCTGCTACTCTTTGATTTTATCTCTATTAGTCTTACCCTGCCCTACTCTGCTCCAGCCTCTATCCCTTTTTTTATAACAATGTGGGCTTTTTACCCCAGGGCTTTTGCACTTGCAATAGCAAGTATCTGCCTCAAATTCTCTTTTCTAAGACATTGGTATGGCTCACTTACCTTAAGAGGCTTTCCCTGGCCCACATTTAAACTTGCAGCATCCCACTGGGCATAGTGGTGCACATCTAGAATGCCAACTACTCAGGAGGATCACAAATTCAAGACCAGCCTGGGCAACTCTCAAAATAAAATTTTAAAAGGGCTGGGGTGTATTCCAGTGGTAGAATGCTTGCCTGGGGCATGTGCAAGGCCTTGGGTTGGATCCCCAGTACCACAAAAATAAATAAATTAAATAGCAATACTCCATGCCATAATTCCTCCTACCCTTTCCTGCTGGATTTTTCTTCATAACCCTATTGTGTGTATTTCTTTATTGTCTCTCTCCCATCCCCACCTTCAACTATGATGTAATCTCCACAAGGACAGGATATTGTCAGTTTTGCTCATTCCTCAGAGCCCAAAACAATAGTCCTTCTTTTAATATTTGTTGAATGATTAACTACAAATTCAACAGAGAAATCTCAGGAAGACTTAGTGTTTCCAGAAGAATCTCTGAAGATTACAGTATGAAGGGAGATGTTTCTAAGGAAATACAGTGGCAACGCAAGCCAACATGTATGGGGCATTTACTAGTTGCTAGGAAGTCTGCTAACTGCTTTTCAAGTTTATTTAATTCCTACAACAGCCTTGAAGAAGATGCTATTATAATCGCTATTATACGGATAAGGAAACCGTGTCACAGATTAACTTTCCCAAGGGTCATACACTTAAGAGATAATAATTTTAAGTCCAACTTTAGAACCTGCATGTTAAATCTCTATACTGTCTTGCCACCTAATTGTTAAGGACCCAGGGCTGTTGGTCAATGAAAGAATATTCTTTTGTTTTCTACATAGTGTGGTGCAGTGTGCCTACAGTTGCAGCCAAATATTTTTTTTCTTCTTTCTTTTTTTTTTTTTTTTTTTTAGTTACCATGAGGAAAGCCAGTCAGAAGACAAAACCTGATGGAAGTTTTGGAGGAAGACAGAACTAAGAAAACATTACACAAAAATTGAACTAGAGAGTCCATTCTGTGGGGCTCGGGATGTGGCTCAAGTGGTAGCATGCTCGCCTGGCATGCGTGAGGCACTGGGTTCCATCCTCAGCACCACATAAAAATAAAATAAAGATATTGTGTCCATCTAAAAATAAAAAAGAGTCCATTCTGAAGCTTGACCCACCTCTGAGTTTTAACAGGAACTAACACATCTTTATTAGTTTATTTGAGGTTTTTGTACTGGGAACTGTAACTCCCTAACTAAAACAGATAAGTTTGGGAATGTGGCTCAGTGGTAGAGTGCTTGCCTAGCACACATCAGGCCCTGGATTTGATCCCCAGCAACACACACACACACACACACACACAAAATAAAAGCCCTGAATTTGAATTTTAGTTTCAATAAAACGTGTAGTGTTCTACAGGTAGAAATATTAGTGCCTCACATTTTTATAGGAATTGTGTTTACAGAATGCTGTGGGGTATTCTAGACAGAGGGAACAGCAAACAGAAAAAGACAAAGACTATGAGGGCTGGGGATATAGTTCAGTTGGTAGAGTGCTTGCCTCACATATACAAGGCCCTGGGTTCAATCTCCAGCACCACCAAAAAAAAAAAAAAAAGACAGGACTATAAGCTAGAGGTTTCTGTAGAAGAAGGTATGAGTTGAGAAAACTAAATGTAAAGGGAACTGGTTTTTATACTCAACTTGATAGAAAATGGGAATCATTGGAAGGTTTGCACAAAAGGTGCTTTCAAACTATTCTGGTTCAACCGCCTTGTTAACCCTCCCAGCAACCCCACAATGTTACTTCCAGCTTTGTCCCCATGTCACAGATGAGGAAATGTAACAGCCAATGTCTCAACACATGTAGCAACCAGGATTTGAACCCAGGGCTATCTAAGCCCCAACCATGCATTCAACCACTTTCTCTCCCCATCATTAGAATTAATCCTGCTGGCCAGTCATAGTGGTGCACGCCTGTAATCCCAGCACCTCGGGAGGCTGAGGCAGGAGGATCATAAGTTCAAAGCCAGCCTCAGCAAAAGCAAGGCACTAAGCAACTCGATGAGACCCTGTCTGTAAATTAAATGCAAAAAAAAAATAGGGCTGGGGGTGTGGCTCACTGGTCGAGTGCCCCTGAGTTCAATCCCTGGTACCCCCCAAAAAAATTAATTCTGCTGTCGCAAAAAAAAAAAAAAAATGGCAGCAGTCAGGTCAAGCTGAATCCCTATAAGCCGAATCCCATCTGGAGGAGGGAGAAGAGCGGGAGAGGAGAATCAGCATGTGGAGATGATGAATGTTAAAAGGAAAAAGACAGAGGCTTGTCACCTGCAAAGTCACCTTGTCTTCCTCATCTGCCTTTGACCAACTCAGGGCAACCAGGAAGCAGAGAGAAAGAGGCAGGAAAGCCATGGGGACAGACAGAGTTCCCAGGCCATGCATGCCCCCAGCGACCTACTTCCTCCAGCCATGTCCCACTTTGTTTATGCCCCACCCAGTAGTCCATTCACATTAATAATCCATCAGATGGATTAATTCACTGATAAGGTTACAGCCCTCACAATGCTATCATTTTGCCTAACATGAGCTTTGGAGCAAGGAAGGGAAGAGGGAGAAATCCCCGATACAAACCATAATGGATAGATACTTCCCAGGCCAATAATGCACTTTCCAGTGTGGATGGCACCATATCTTTCCTGCTCTGAGATTTGGGAATAAACCCTCTCTTTGCTCCTACCTGATTGGGGTAAAGAGTAGCCCCCGCAGTATTGCTTCAAAGCCCAGGATATAGCCAGGTTTCTCCATTGCAAATTCAAAAGAAGTCAGGCTAACAGAAGCATAAGAGAAATTAATCAGGAGTATATATGAGCAGTTCCCAGAATTGATAGGATGGCTGGAGAACTCAGAAAATGAGCCAAGGGGATGGGAGCAAATACTTGAATGTTGCTGTGACTCTTTCTTCCAGATCTTGTCTTTCATCTCTGCATGTGAGCTATTCTCAAGATTGGACACTCAGCTGCAACAGCTGTCACCACTCACAGCTCTCGGCTGCTCCATCAGAGCAAACGAGGCATTCTGCTTCTGGTCTTAAGTACAAAATTTTAGGGAAGGACTTCGATTGCTAACCATCCCTGGACCAGTCATCTATGACTGGAGGGCTAGGCCCTGTGATTAGACCAGCTTAAGCCAACTACAACTCTTTAACCAATCATTGTGAATGAGAGGTGGGACATATAAAGAGATCTTAGCAGTTCAGCTGGAACCATACAGCCAAAGAAGGGGAAGGTGCATTTGCCACAAGATGTGATGCATGTCTGAGTAGATTAAATAATAGATTTTTTATTTTAACCTACCCAGAGACACTTTATTGCTTTCCTTATTGTGCAGCTCTCATCCTTCTTCCTTTATTCAGAAGCCTTTAATGGCTTCCCATTGCCATGCCAACAACATGGATCAAAAATCCAGATGCCTACAGGGGGCAGAAAGCAGTTTAGGAGCAGGACAGTAGGACATAGTGAACTGGAGAGCACACACCACACAGATACGGGCCAATTAGCCAGCTGTTGCTAGGATTTAGGTGGTGAGATGCAGAATTTTTCAAGAGAGCCCCCCCCCCAAATCTTAATTTTCATCTGAAATTTCCCAGTTTTTAAACATTGGCTCAAACATTTTCAAATTGCCCCATAAGAGCCAAATAAATTTTGTCTACAGGCCAATTATGGTAGACTGTGCTCTGAAAATTGGCATTCTCTGGTCTTTAGGATAAAGTCTATCATTAGGCACCTTTGAGGTCTCTGTTATCTATTGCTCTATATTAAACCACCGTAAAACTTACTGGCTCAAAACAATGATTTGTTACTTCTTATACATTTATTGGTTAACCAGGTGACTCTTCTGCCCACTGTGACGTTAGATGGGAAAAGCCTCCTCCCATCTCTACCTCCACATTTTCCAGTATTTCTCTTTCAATCCCATGAGTCATTGATGCCTCCCCCATGAAGCCCACCTCATCTCTCCAGCCAACACAGAGTCTGGATAAGTGTAAGTGAGATGCTCTGCCCTCCCAAGCTTGTCCTTTACTTATAACTATTAGAGCATATATCCAACTCACCTTGGACGGAAACCTGTCTTGTCCATTTTTTGTACCCTTGTCACTCTGGAAGTCCCCATAAATGCTGTCAGTTTAGATTGAGCTGAATTAATCTTCGGAGATGCTGAGTCCAATTTGCCCCATTCTATAACTAGAGAACTAAGCTTACAGAGGGAAACATACATCAGGTACACTGAAAGCTGCAGATCAAAAGAATTGCAGAATAGGTGAGGCCCTCGCATCTTGACTCCTAATGTAGAGCAGGTTAAAATCTATTTAATTCTTGTCAATGTGGATGTCTAGGACCTGAATAGGAAACATTTCTCATTTCAGGTGCATCCATTAGCAAGTCTTAGCCAGGATCCTAGCCCTTCCTTGTGTTCAGTCATCGATGACACCAAAGTCAGAAATCAGATGAATAGGACTCTGTTCAAACCCCAGTCCTGCTGCTTACAGGACAAGATCCTCAAGCTTTGTATGCCCCAGTTTTCTCCTCTGTAAAATGGGCATAAATTACATTTACCTTGAAAGTTATTGTGAAGTCTAGAAATAAAGCACGTAGCATCCCCTGACACATAGAAGGTGCTCAGGAAACAGTAAGCTCTTAGAATGATGGTTATTGATGATGAAGAGGATGGAAAGCAAGAACTCCGACTTCTCAGAGAGGAGAGGATCATTCCTGAGTCTCATCTCTTGAATGACATAAATCTATATCTTTTTCCTGAATAAATCCCCTTGTTAGGAAGAAAGAAAGGAAAGCAAGGATAGGGAAAAGAAGAAAGGAAAATAGACAACAGGGAGGAACACTCTTCCTGAGCCTCGCTTTGCTACCCCCACGCCAAACTCTGGTCCATCCCATTTCCATGCGGAGCTCAGACCATTCACAGATGTGTTCATGAGAGACTACCAGCTTTGAGCCATCTTGACTGGGAGGAAAAAAGAGGCATATGGTAGAATCAGAGAACCCCCCCCCCAGAACAGCAGAGAGCAGAGCATACTGTCCCTCGCCCTGTGACTGGTGGCTAGAGGACTCAGTTATGGGGGAAGCTCTCAAAGCAAGATATGTCTCTCATTCATTCCCCACTGGCTCAGAACCCTAGCTCTCTGCCTTCCTGCTGCATCTCCATATTTGTTTTGTTTTTAAATCAAACAAAGGACAGCCTGGCATCTTTAAATTATGGTCTCCATTAAGTAGGAAGCAGATCATTCCACATCTTTCCTCCCAATGCCTCCCTCACCAGTGCCTTCAAGCTCCTAACAAGAGGGGCACCTCCTCCCACTTCCCACTGACCTTCCCCCTCATCCCCCCCCATTGCATCCGTGAGCTGCACCACAGAGATCAGATGCAGCGGCGTTAATTGAAATTGACATTAAGGGCTCACTTGCTCAAGCAGAAGCATATTAGAAGAAATATAAATGAGGAAGGCATTGCATCTTTGGCATTTGTTTTAATGAGAAAAACCATTTCTGAAGTATCTTATTCAAAAAGGATTGCATGCCCAGGAAATGACAGATACATATAGACTTCCACCCCCACCACACTCCCAGTGTTCAGAAGAATCTTTTACACACACACACACACACACACACACTTTACACTTTTCCAGAGACTTCCCAATTAATTCTGCTTTGGTCCTGGTCTCCCAGATGCATTTCTTCAGGTAACACCTATCACCCTCCATCTTTTATTCTCTGCTTCTCCAAATAGACTTCTCTTCTATTTATTTATTTAATTTGGGGGGGGGGTATTGGGGATTGAACTCAGGAGCACTCAACCACTGAGCCACACCCTAACCCTATTTTGTATTTTATTAGAGATAAGGTCTCGCTGAGTTGCTTAGCACCTTGCTAAATTGCTGAGGCTGGCTTTGCACTTAGGATCCTCCTGCCTCCATCTCCTGAGTTGCTGGGATTACAGACATGCACCACCACACCTGGCTTTGACTTCTCTTTTATGTATTTATTTTTATTCTATTTTATTACATTCACTTATTTGTGCTGGGTATTGAACACAGAGGCACCTTACCACGAAGCTACACCCCAGCCCCTTTTAAAAAATTTTTGAGACAGAGTCCTGCTAAGTTGCTAAGGCTGCCTCAAATCTGTGATTCTCCTGCCTCTACAGGAGGATCTCTATCATGCCTAATCGCTTCATATTATTTTAAGAGTTCATAGCCAGATGTTGGACCAGATGTTTTTACTTGTTGTACCTCACTCAGGACTTCTTGATCAGATGGCCTGAAAACTTTTTGGTTTTGAATCCATCAAGGATTCTGATGGCACCTGAACCAGATCTGGCCAATCAGGACATTGCACAACACTGCCCACTATGGAGTCCTTCTCCACACATGGACACATGTTGTGGTTTGGATGTGAGGTGTCCTCCAAAAGCTCACGTGTGAGACAGTGCAAGAAGGTTCAGAGAGAAATGACTAGGTTGTAAGAGTCTTTACCCAATCAATGATTTAATCCCCCGATAGGGATTAACTGAGTGGAACTGAAGTGGTAGGGTGTGGCTGGAGGAGTGTGTGGCATTAGGTATATTTTATATCCGGCAAGTGGACTCTGTCTCTGCTTCCTGACCACCATGTGAGCTGCTTCCTTCTGCCACACTCCAGGCAAAGGCCCACCTCTTCACTTAAGCCATTAGACTCCAGGAATAATTGCAGAAAACTATTATTTTGGTGGCCTTCAATGAACCAGGCTCCTGGGCATTCACACTCCTTATGTAGTCCTCTCCCACAAGAACTTGGGGCTTGGCCAAGTGTTGTACACTGGCCAACAGGCCATCAGCAAGCAGGAGCTTGATAAATGCTCCGCACTGGGGTCTGGTCTTCTTGGAATGTTCATTCTTGGGAACCCTGGACAACTATTTAAGAAGTCTAGGGGCTGGGATTGTGGCTCAGCGGTAGAGCGCTCTCCTAGCACAGGCGGGGCCCGGGTTCGATCCTCAGCACCACATAAAAATAAAGGCATTGTGTTGTGTCCAGCTACACCTAAAACATAAATATTAAAAAAAAGAAGTCTAGAGAGATTATGTAGGGGAAAAAGGCCCTAAAACTACATGGAGTTGGGGGCCTGGGCTTGTAGCTCAGTGGTAGAGAGCTTGCCTACCACATGTAAGGCACTGGATTTCATTCTCAGCACCACATATAAATAATTAAAATAAAAGTCCATCGCCAACTAAAAAAATATTAAAACAACGACAAAAAACTACATGGAGTCAGAAGCCCAGCCATCAATCAACCTGCCAGTTATATGAAGCCACAAGAGTGATCACTGCCCACCTGCGCCCAGCCCAGCCTGAATAATCTGCAGCAAATCAAATGGTTATTATTTTAAACCACTAAGACTTAAACCACTAAGTCTCAGGGTGTCACATAGCAGTAAACAACCCAAACAGCAGTCAAGTTCAACTATATTTCGTAGCTCCATAGAATCCTCAAGCCCTTCACTCCTAAGAGAATGGAATTGTTATTACCCCCATTTTACAGGTGGGGAAGCTGAGGCCCAAAGAAGGGAGGCAGCAGAGTCCCAGCCAAGCAGAGACAGAGCTGCCAAACTCACATGTCTGAGCCAGCCCCTTCTGCTACCTTCCACTGCTGGAGCTCTCATCCAGATGAAGAAGCAGAAACAGCTGTGCTGTGGGAGCACCGGGCTGGGAGTCACAACGTCCTAGTTTGAAGCTGCCCTTTTGGTGGCTGTATGAGCGGACACCACTCAAATCACCTCCCGCTCTGAGCCCCAGCCTTTCCAATTGTTCAGTGAGTGGGGAGACAAGCTCAGATGGTCACAGGGACCAGGCATATAGCAGAGACCAGGGAGGCAGGCCAGGGGGGACCGTGGTGGGTAAATACACACCTGTTGAAGGTAGGGGGTCACAGCCCAGCTCCAGCTAGGGATGACCATGTGGAATCTGGACTCCGTGTGGCCAGATTAACAGATTTATCTTTCCTGAGTAAGGCAAGAAATATATGTTACGAAGTGAAATTTCCCAAGATTAAAATAGTCATTTGCATTTAAAAACAATATTGTGTGAGATAAATTAATACACACACACACACACACACACACCCATTAGCCTTCAGGCTACTAATCTGAGACCCTTTAACTACGTTATTTCATAATGTCTTGCCAAAGGTTATGCCAGCATCAAAGGATGCCTACCATCCCACCCCTGTCCTACACCCAGAGAATGGTTCTTTCTGCCTATCCCACCCCCATCACAGGGCCTGAATATCAGGGAGGGCTTGGGTGTGACTGTTGTTGTTCCTTCCTCAGATTTTCATCTTCAGCCCTCCCATCCCCTGTCTGCAGGGAAAAGGTACAGAGACCCAGGCTCAACTCTGTAATGCAGTTGGAGCCTCCTAGGAGGGCCAGGAGTGGAAAGGAATTAACACCCATTAAGCACCTACTGTGGGCTAGACATACAATAGAATCTTTGCTGCATCTTATAATAGTGAAGGGCCCAGACCATCCAGTCAAACAGACCTGGGTTCTAATCCTGGCTCTGCCACTTGTGAAGTGAATATCCCTCGGCTACTTCCTTGCCTCCCAGTCTCAGTTTACTCATCTATAACAGCAATCACATTTCTGGTCTCTCCAGGATTTAGTAGGGATTAGATAGGAGCATGCATTATGTGGTAGATACCATAAATCAGCTGCCTCCAATTGTTTCCAGCCTCCCTTGCCATTCCCCTGGCTTGATTTCTTAGGCTCTGTAGCAGGTAGGGTTGGTCATGGGACATAGTTTTGGCCAATGATATGCAAGTGGAAGTTGCTTGGTGTATCAGGAGAGGTATTTTGGTTTTTTGTTTGTCTGTTTGTTTGTTTTAAGAAACATAGGAGGCTGAAACAGGAGGATCATGAGTTTGAGCCTTGGCAATTTAGTGACATCATCAATAACTTAGTGAGATTCTGTCTCCAAATAAACTGAGCTACGGATGTAGCTCACTGGCAAAACATCCCTGGGTTCAATTCCAAGGAAGAAAGGAAGGGAGGGAGGGAGGAAGGAAGGAAAGTACTCAACTGGCAGTCTTCAGTCTTTTGTATTCCCTCTCTCCCTACCCTCCATTCTCTGCCCTCCATCTCCATGTTCTACCTGGAACACAAATATGATGCACAGAGGCACAGCAGCCATCTTGAAAACTCGAGAACAAAACTTGACTTGATGAGGATAGCAAAACACAAATAAAGAGCCTGGATTCTTCCAGACTTTTTGTTATAGGAGATAAATAAAGCCTCCTGTGTTTGTGCTGCTGTTACTTCTGATTTTTCTTCTTTCTGTCAAGCACATTTCTGACTCATACAGCACAATATCTGGTTCACTGTAGTGCTCAATAAATATTAGCTATTGTTACTTTGCCTGCATTACCTTTTATAATCATAACCATCTATGCTGTGTGTATTATTAACCTCAATTTAGAAAAAAATTGGATTTCTTCCCAAGGTGGGTTTTAACATTTCACTGAGATGGGTAGGCACCACTTATCTGAACTGGTACAGTTCTAAATGCTTCCTATAAGCTGGGCACAGTGGCGCACACTTGTCATCCCAGAGGCTTGAGGCTAACACAGGAGAATTGCGAGTTCAAAGCCAGCCTCAGCCATGGTGAGGTGTGGACTAAGCAACTCAGTGAGTCCCTGTCTCTAAGTAAAATACAAAAATACAAAAAAGGGCTGGGGATGTGGCTCAGTGGCCAAATACCCCAAGTTCAATCCCCGGTACCAAAAAAAAAAAAAAAAGGATTTCTATATATTAACTTGCTTAATCCTCAGAGCAAACCAGTAGTAAAATGCTATCATTACTCCCTCTTACATGAGAAACAGAGAAGTTATGTTGCCCAAGGTCATACAACTAGCCAGCTGTAGATCCAGGATTCAAACTCAGCAGCTTAGGATACTATGTGGGGTGAGTGTGTGTGTGTGTGTGTGTGTGTGTGTGTGTGTGTGTTTTAATTATAAAGAAGAGACTGCAGATCACAGGGGTTAAATGAATTATTTAAAGCCACATAGTCACACACAGTCAGAGAGAGGTGTGTCAGGATTTGAATCCAGATCCAGCTGACTCCAGAGCCACATCATCCAGGGGATCCTTGTAGGTGAAGAGATGTGTGGCCCTGCAGTATTGAGGCCATATTTGAGGTTGCTGCCCCATCCAGATAAAGAATCCAAGGCTCAGAGAAGGAAAGTAACTTGCCTAAGGTCACCGGACTAGAAAGGGACATTGCAGGGACTGGGATCCCACTCTACGACTGGAGACATGCCTAAGGGATAGAGGAGCCCTTTTCATTCTGATCACAATGAACCTTCAAGACAGGCAGCCACAGTTGCAGCAGCAGCAGGAAGGGATGGCCCAGCTATGATTTACACAAATTAAGAGGGCATTCAGTGAAAGGGACACACACGAGCCCTTCGGTCACCAGCTAGTGCTCTGACAACCTCGCCATTTTCCGCAAAGGCCAGCTGGGCTTATGTGGGGCTCAGAGAGTAGCCCCTCACCCCATGGCTCTCTACTAAAAGCACTTAATTGTCTGAAAGAAAATACCAGCCCTTTTGCCCAGCTCTGGATGAAGCTGTAATAAACTAATTGAAATTAGATGACTTGGATCTCAGGAGGAAAAAGGCCACTGGTAGAAAACCTAGAGCGTGTTTTTTTCAACATATATTTATTTCACATATTTTATGTGCTTGGCACAGTGCTACATGACACGAACATGCCAATGATCAAAGAGAAAGACACCTGTCCCCATAGAGATCATATTTGTGAGGATGTTGAACTTTACCTTCTATAACTCATAGGCACACACACACACACACAAGTTAAGATTCTTTATTTTCTATAAGTAACTAAATTTTTTTCTTATTCCTTTTTTTTCTTTTACTGAGAAAGAAAAACATAAAACTGATTATTGACTATAATCTAATCTCTTCCAGTTTAAAATGGTGTCGCTCATGTAGACAATTCTTTCTTTTCCTTTTGGGTGCTGGAATTTGAACCCAGGGCCTTGTGTAAGCTAAGCCCATGCCCAATTTCTGAGCTATGCCTCCAGCCCTTTTGAGTCAAAGACTTATCTTTTGGTATTCTCTACCCTTTCTTCTACTCAAATTGGTGTCTGGATATTGGCAGTCCCCACACAGTTCATGCCATCATCTGGAAATGTTCCCTGAGAGGACAGAGACAGTATATGGACCTACATGTAGACCACCCTCCCTTCCCCTGATTCAGTGTTAGGGTTGGATAGACCCCAGGAAGTCATAGTTTAGAGGAATAAAAATTCTGCCAATGTCCCACCTATATCTTCTCAGCACTCCAAAGGTATTTACTACAGCAATGACGCTGAGGGTTCCTCGCCATAGGAGCAAGCTTGGCCACTCACTGGACACAGTAGAAAGACTAGAGATGTAAAACTGCAGAAATATCCTTTAGCCAATGACAGATGAAGAGCTGACTCTGACACTGCTGTTCTTCCCCATCATATAGGATAACTCCCAAGAGTGTGTGTCTGACTGTCTTCCAGAGGTCCCAGGAGAATTAAGCCCCAGTTACTCACAGTGGTAAATTGCTTTGACACACATGATTTATTGGCAGCTCTGTCTCACTCTCCACTCAAATTCTGTTGCCTCAGCTCATCCCTCAAGTAAACTACTTGGTCTCAAATTTTTGTCCCAAGATGTGGATCTGAGGAAACCCTGAGACATCATTTATTTACTATTTTTTAAATGTTGCATCCATTATGTATTCTATTAGGGAGTGATATACAATATACAAATATGGTAGAAGTTCCTTCATTCCATATAATCAAGACAGACTTTTAGGGGTGTAGATAGTGGTAAAGTGTGTTTCCCTAGCAAGCACCAGACCCTGAGTTCAATTCCCTGTAACATAAACACACACACACACACACACACTCATATTTAGCCTGTCGATGAAAATTATTAATTCAAATGTGAATTAATCATAACAATGATACATTTATACATATATACATTATATATATATATATATATATATATATATATATATATATATATATATATCTTACTTTAAAATGAATAAACATAGGTGACAATCTTTTTTTTTTTTTTTTTGGTGCCAGGGATTGAACTCAGGGGCACTCGACCCCTGAGCCACACACCCAGCCCTATTTTCTATTTTATTTAGAGACAGGGTCTCACTGAGTTGCTTAGTGCCTTGCTTTGCTGAGGCTGGTTTTTTGAACTCGTGATCCTCCTGACTCAGGCTGCCGAGCCACTGGGATTACAGGAGTGCACCACTACTCCTGGCAAGTGACAATCTTTTGACAAAGGGCCAGTCTTCAGAAAACTCCACATCACTCCCTAGGCTTCTGGGCAATTGGAAATACTCTTGAGGGCAGATTGAAGAAAAGGCAAGGGAATGACAGAAGGGAGTTGATTGGTGGCATGGCAGAACCAGCTCTGGAATTCAGGCTGGTGAGTCCCAACCCTCATGTCAAGGTCAAAATGCTCCAAGCCTCAGAGTCACAATTACAGCAAAGCTGGCCAGGAACCTGCCCTCCCATGGGTTCAGGGACAGGGGGCAATCATGTTTCCAACAATGCTGCCCCAGAAAGCTGGGCAGCTGCTGCCTGGTTTTAGACAGCTACACTGGTAGCATTTAATCTGCCCCAACCACTGAGCCACAGGGACCAAAGCCAGAGGGCCACCAAAGAGAGTGGGAAAGGGAACTGCCTCCCTGAATAGTATGCTATTTTATAGCAAGGTCGTCATGGATTGTCATTGTGGGAGGGACTTCCAGATCACCCCCTCCTACCCTAATGTACAGATGGGCCTTCTGAGGTGCAGACTGGGGAGAGGGCTTGCTACCCTCTGGGTGATTCTCATAGGAGCACTATAGTTCATACAAATTAAGTGGTTTCATTGTTCCCAGTGATTTCCCTGTGGCCACATTGGTGATTGCCACCTTTGGACATTGTTGGTTCACGCCACACACATTTAACTCAAGCCAGGCCAATGAGCTTGTAGCTTTTTACATCAAAGCTAAGGGGAAAATGTTCTCTATGCTCTGGGAGTTGCTAAATCAGACAGCTGTGGTTCTAGAGTTGCCAAAGTTCATACTCCTCTCCCTGAGAAGAAAGGTCATCTGTGATAGGCACAAATTGCTACAACAAACAAAGAGCAGTAGAGAAAAAAGAAAAGCCTTGATGGAATTTGAATATTTGAATCCAGGCATCCCTGGAATCATTTCACCTTGCACTGTCCATGGTTTGGTTATGTGAACCAATAAATCTCCTCTCTTGCCCTAACTAATTGCTATTGGATTTATGTCACTTCCAACAAAGGACCCTTGACCAATCATGGAAGAGGAGGAGCCTTCAGGTGGCCTCCCAGACATAGGCAGGGGCTTGGCAAGAACAGGGTGGCTATATAGAGATAGTTGCCAATAATTGGTCTTTGGGCATGTAAGAAATACCTTGCAGCGACTCCTAAGAATACACATATCTAAGGCTTAATTCTTCTTTACACACACACACACACACACACACACACACACACATTCCAGGGATAAAGGAAAAAAGTTTAGGGAAAACCTATCACCATAACACAACATCCTAAGTCAGGAGCTCTGTTATATAACCTCTTTGTAAAGCCCATTCCCCAAGTTTGTTCTCTTCAGTTATATAAGGCAGCAAAGAAAATAAATGTTTTAGCTATTGTTCTGGCTCCTATTCTCTCTCTCCTTTCTGAATCATTTCTAAATTAATTTATTACCTTTTATAACCTTATATAACCATAAACCGAGAACAAAGCCACTCTTTATGAGGAATTGCTCAATACACATCTCCTCTCAAACAGAAGGTCTCCTGGGCCTGTGAAAGCCTGAGTATAAAGCACTGGAGTTACTATCAAGTGTCCTTCAAGAGCAGGACCTAGCCCAATGGGCAGAGGAGGGAGCTCAGAAGCATAAACTCTAAGACAATATTTTATTTCTTCTTTATTATTGGGGAAAACATTGGTTAATTAAGAAAAAGGATTATAAATTGCTCTAAAGCCCTATTCTGGGAGATGGGGGAAGCACCCATCATGTGAATATTCATTATTCAAGTTTTAATTCTACTTCAGTACTTATTTTTCCCCTTTGGTACTGGGGATTGTACCCAGGGGTGTTTTACCACTGAGCCACATTCCCAGCCATTTGCTTTTCTTTTTTTATCATTATTATTAATTTTGTTTGTTTGTTTGTTTGAGACACGATCTTGCTAAGTTGCTTAAGGCCTCAGTAAGTTGTTGAGGCTGGCCTTGAACTTGTGATCCACCTGCCTCAGCCCCCTGAGTCATTGAAATCACAGGTGTATGCCACCACTCCTGGCTCTACTCTGGAACTTTGGGGTTAAAGGTAGAACACAAGGAAGAATTTATAAACAGGGCTTGAGGTCCCATATGAATAAAAAAAGATAAGACCAACCACAGGCTTTTGATAGATTAGCTTGATGACAGGAGCATTACCTCTCTTGCCTTCCACTTCCATGAGTGGAGCATACTTCCTCACCCTGTGACTTTGGGCTCGACCATGAAACTTGCTTTGGCCAATGGAATGTCACCAGACACAAGCCAATGGGCCTGAATTAGGTTTACAGAGTTGGGCATGCTTTCTTGCAATTCTGTCCTCTTCAAGAGCTAAGTGTGTTCTGGTCCCAGGAGGAGGACGGGAGATACACAGAGCAGAACCACCCCAGCCAACTTATGGAATGAAAAAGAGTCACCCAGCTGACTAGAAACTCAGGACCCTAAACGAAATGCTTACTGTCATATGCCACCAACAGTTTGAATTTGGTTGTTATGTGGCATTATGATAGCAATAACACATTGACCCAGCCATTAGTGTGATTTCCCTCAAATGTACAAATTAGAGAAGCCCAGCAACATTTGGGTTATTTTACCAATAAAAGTTAAAGTCTTGGGACTTGGCCTGGAGCTCAGCAGTAGAGCACTTGCCTTGCAAGTGTGAGGCACTAGGTTTGATCCTCAGCACCACATAAAAATAAATTAATAGACAAAGATATTTTTTTAAAAAAAAGTTAAAGTACTGAAGTGAGCCAACTGTACACTTTTTTTTATTAACAATTAGAGTTGAGATGAACCCAGCAATACGTCTACCCTACCATTCTACTGACCTTAGGCTGTGCTTTCAGGAGTGAGGGGAGGCAGTGGCAGTGTTTCAGCTCTGGGACCTCACAGCACCCCCTAGCCTGCCTGACCTGGACCGTGGGGACAGGGATATGCATGAGCCCAGAGCCTCCCTGAATGTTCTTTTTTGTTGTTGTTGTTGTAAATGGACACAATACTTTTTATTTATTTATTTATTTTTATGTGGTGCTGAAGATGGAACCTAGTGCCTCAAAGCACTCTACCATGGAGCTACAACTCCAGCACCCCCTGTATGTTCTTGCTGGATGTGCCAGGAATAAAAGTTCCTGACTGCCCTTGACTCAGGTCACTTCTCAGGGTTGTATTTGCAGCAAGCAGCCTTGAAGAATGAAGTCATGTCTTCCTCCACACAAAGATCAGGCTTGCACTGCTTACTGTAAAAGTGGTAGCTTCCCCAAGCTCAGTATTCTCCTATGACACAGCTCACCTTGTGTGAAGGCCCACCTGTACCACCTCCTAGGGACTTGGGAAGCACCAGGAATCAGGCAGAACTTGAAGCTCTGCCTACACTTTCTCTGTGACGAATATACTTCCTTGTCTCTGACCTAGGAGTCTGTGTCTTTTGCCAGCATTCCAGAAACAACCTAACTGATGAACTTGCAGATAGAGTGAAACCTCAGACTCTTCACAGTTCCTAACACGGGTTACCTAACTGCTGCATGCATTACATAGGAATGAAATTTGTGAGCTTCTTCAGAAAAGTGAGACTTCTGGGGCAACACACAGAGGTAAGCTGGAAAGGGAATCTCATGTATCCTCAAATGTAAAAATTAGAAGAAAGAGACTTTTGTGATCAGAAGAAAAGTGTTGTGCAGTAATTCCTAGAAGGGGTTTTGCCCCTGGTGGGCCACAAGATAATTTTAGTTGACATGTGGAAAGTATGATTTTTAAATTTTAGTAGCATTTTTTCTAATATTTGTTATAAAAGTATTTTAAAGATATCCCGTTTATTTATCTATTTAGACAGGGTCTCACTATGTTGTCCAGGTTGGCCTTGAACTCCATGGCTGAAGGGATCCTCCTGCCTCAGCCTCTCAAATAGCTAGGGCTACAAATGTACACCAGCCAGAGATTTTCCCCTTTAAAGGCATGTTTAAATGAAAAGAGTAGGTTGACTTAAAGATATAAATAAATAAGACTACAAATATGTATTAAACCACAAGAACCAAACGCAGTAATCTCACATATTGAAAAGACTGAAAGTTCTAGCTATTTCTGTATAACAAATCAACTCACTTCAGTGATCTAAAACAAAGACAATTTTATTCTGCTCACAGGTTCTGAGGATCAGGGATTCAGGTGGGGCACAGTGGGGATAACTTCTTGGTGTTTAGGGGCCTCATCAAAAGAGACTTGCATGGCGGAAGGTTGAAATCTCCTGGAAATTTTTTCCTCATATATCTGGAGCCTAGGCTGAGGTGACGCAAAGGCTGTTTGTTCAGTGGAGCCTGTTAACAGCTTCTCCAGATGGCTGGGTTTCTTCCTAACATGGCAGCCACAGTGGAGTCAAAATTCTTACACAGTGGCTCAGAGCTCCAGGAGCAAGAATGCCAGTGAGCAAGATGGCAGCCACATGTTCTTTTGTGATCCAGTCTCTGAAATCATGCAGTATCACTGCTGCTATACTCTATTGATCAAAACAGTCAAAAGCCCACCCATGTTTAAAAGGAGGAGACAGGGCTGGGGTTGTAGCTCAGTGGTAGAGAGCTTGCCTAGCATGTGTAAGGCACTGGGTTCGATTATCAGCACCACATGTAAATAAATATAATAAAGGTCTATCAACAATTAAAAAAATAAAGGAGGAGACAGATACCACCCTTTGATAGCAAGTACAGGGATCCCTTGGTATCCATGGGGATTGGTTCCAGAACCCAAAAATCTTTAGATGCTCAAGTCCCACACATAAAATGCCATAGTATTTGTATATAGCCTTAATTATTAGCTTACTTATTATACCTAATGCCAGGTAAGTGCTGTGTAAACAGTTGTTGTGTTGCTTAGGGAATAATGGCAAGAAAAAAGGCTACATATTCAGAACAGACACAGTTTTCTTCCCCAAATAGGTTTCATCCATGTTGGTTGAATTCATGGATGTGGAACCCACAGAAATGGAAGGTCAACTGTATATCAAAGAATTTACAGGGCTAGCAAAGACTTAAATTTCCAAAAGACCTTCAGCAGATAACTTTAAATATATCATTTTTTTAAAAAAGATTCTAGATTTCTATACTTGAGATGCTGCCTGACACTAACTCTAAAGTGCTCAGAAAATTGCTTGTTATGATCACTCGATCCTTCCAGATTTTTCCCCACATGTATTGTACTATATATAGGTATTTAAGTATCATTGCACACCAATGAGATATTATAAAATTCTATAATTTAAAAAAAACTGCAATGTGGGGCTGGGGTTGTGGCTCAGCGGCAGATCGTTCACCTAGCACATGCGAGACCCTGGGTTCAATCCTCAGCACCACATAAATATAAATAAAATAAAGGTATTGTGTCCAACTACAACTAAAAAATAAATATTAAAAAAAACTGCAATGTGGAGCTTGGCGTGATGGCACATGCCTATAATCTGAGCAATTTGGGAAGCTAAGACAGGAGGATTGCAAGTTCAAGACCAGCCTCAGCAACTTAGTGAGATCCCATCTCAAAATAAAAAATAAGAAGGGGCTGGGGATGTGGTTCAGTGGTAAAGCATCCCTGGATTCCATCCCCAGTACCAAAAAACAAACAAACAAACAAAACAAAAACAACAACAACAAAAACCTATAGCTATAAAATCATCCCTTTTTAAAAATGTTTTCATTATAGAAAATTCCAAACATATACAAAAGTAGAGGGAATCATGTAACAAAGACCCATGGGCCCATCACTCAACTTCATTGATTATCAACTTGTGGCCAGTCTAGTTTCATCTCTCACACCCATTTCCTTTCCTCCTATAATACTTTGAAGTGAATCTTAGACTCATTTAATTCGTAAACATTTTAGTATGTATTAGAGATCCTTTCTCTCTACCTTTTAGATGATAAAAGCAAAAACCCGATTGTTATACAGAAACAATATTTTAGACACAAACACAGAAAATAAATATTCCTTATAGCCACAACCTCTAGAGATATCTGCTATTAACATAATCTTAATGAATACCCCTCTAGATCTCTCTTTCTGTGCATGGACTAGCATATATTAATGCTTTTCAAAATAAAACAGGCCCATTTGGTGCATTTATTTGCAACAGGAATATTTTATTTAGCATCGTATCTTGGACATTTGCAGTAAAGGTTTTATTTCTTTCTGGTAGATTCTCCCAGCTCCTGAGACTGTGGGAAGATGCTGCAAGCTCTGGTGCGAAGATTTTGAGGGAAGCCACTGTGTAAACTCAGGAAAGCCAGCGTTTCCCCCCTCCCTCTCCTCCTCTCCTGTCTTGGTTAGATTTCTAGTTAAATTGGTTCAGCTCAGTCAGGACTAGTAAGGGTTGGGATTTGACAGGAGTTCTGAGCTGGTTTTGACATGGCTCCCCAGCTGCAAACCACACAACTGGCCTACTGGTCTGTGCCTAGAAGTGGCAGTGGATCAGCGGAGTGGTGAAGTGTCAGCCCCGGTGGCAAGCACACCCGTGGTCATGTGGAACCTGGCATGAAGGCGTGGCCAGCCTGAAGCACCGAGGCCCGCAGAGCCAGGGCAAGTCACCCGGGCCTGCACACAGTAGGGATGCCTGCTGCAGAAGCGCACTGAGGGCATCCCTGCAGTCCCATCCCACGACCTCAACCTCCCACTTCCTGACCTGCAACAGGAAAATGGAAGTGGGACAGACTTGAATGAAAGTTGGGACTCAAGAATTGACCAATACTGTTAGTCGTTTCCAAGTCCTAATTAGCATTAGTTTGGACCAATGAGACTGAACTACGTGGTATAGAAACCGCTAGACTAGCGTACTCAGAGGTAGAAAACCGGCTGTGTGGTCCCCATTTGTACTGCAGGAGTTCTGTACCTGTTTCTAGTTTTCAATGAACCCTACTGTTAGGCTCACTGGTCTGTGAATTTCACTCTAAGAATTCAGTAGACCGCGAGCTGCTGAGGTCTGCGGCAACGCAGGAGGGCATGGCCCGCTATTAAGAGCTGCAACACAGATCCGCTGCAGAGGTCTGCAGCCTGACACAGACCTCACCCGCCGGCAGAAGCCAAGAATCCAGTTTCAGTTCAAAACTTCGGTTTCAGTTTCTTGAGGAGCAGCAGTAATGGGGGGTGAAGGTAGACAGGCCCTTGTGTGAGCAGACTGGAATTTTGTACACCTAAACCTGTTAATCTTGACTCTGACCTTTGCATCCTTTATTATGGATAATGTATTGAAACAGCTCTTTTCCAGATAGCTTGTAAGGATACAAAAGAGGAAATTGAGCTGACAAAGGTGCATGCATATAATCCCAGCTTCCTGGGAGATAAGGCAGGAGGATTGTGAGTTGAAAGCCAGCTTCAGCAATTAAGCAAGACCCTGTCTCTAAATAAAATATTAAAATGGGCTGGGGATCTGGCTCAGTGGTTAGTTGCCCCTGGATTCAATCCCTAGTAGCAAAAAAATAAAAAGGGAATTGAGGTCACTTTTTAATTTTTTTCTTTGGTACTAGGGATTGAACCCAGGGACGTTTTACTATTGAACTGCATCCCCAGCCCTCTTTATGTTTTATTTTGAGATAGGGCCTGTGTTGCTGAGACTGGTCTTGAACTTGTGCTCCTCTTACCTCAGCCTCCCAAGTTGCTGAGATTACAAGTATGGGCCACTGTACCTGGCTGCCAGGCTTCTTCTTAATAGGTCATCATCTTATCAGGCATAAATTTGGAAAAGACAAATATATTGCTACTTGGAGGAAAGAATTATGTAACTGGAAATATTTAAAAAATCAATTAATAAAAGAATTCAGGGCTAGGGATGTGGCTCAAGCAGTAGCGCGCTTGCCTGGCACGCACGGGGCGCTGCGTTCGATCCTCAGCACCACATAAAAATAAAATAAAGATGTTGTGTTCACCGAAAACTAAAATAAATAAATAAATATTTTTTAAAAATTCTCTCTCTTTAAAAAAAAAAAGAATTCAATAGAATAACATGGTAAAGGATTAGTAACAACTACTGCTTTCATATGTGCAACCAGCAACCAGCTAGAAAACATAATGGAAGAAAACATCTCATTTATAACAGCAATAGATTTGAGCAAATAAGAAAACATATCATGCTCCTGGATAAGAGAACCAAATAATGCAAAGACGTCATTTTTCATGTATATTTGTGTTTGTGTGTGTGTATGTATGTATATATATACACATATACCAGATATATATATGCGCGCACACACACACACACAGACACATATACACCCCAGTTAAGATTATAAAGGTATAAGAGTAGGGAGGGAATTGATGTTGCTTTTATTTATTTATTTTGTAGTTTTTATACCTTTACTTTATTTATTTTTATGTGGTGTGGAGGATCAAACCAGGGCCTCACATGTGCTAGGCAAGCGCTCTACTACTGAACTACAGCCCCAGCCCCTGAGGTTGCTTTTTAATATATGTTTAAATTGATGCCGTTAAGAATCTAACAGATGGGCTGGGGATGTGGCTCAAGCAGTAGCGCACTCGCCTGGTATGTGTGCGGCCTGGGTTCGATCCTCAGCACCACATACAAACAAAGATGTTGTGTCCACTGAAAACTAAAAAAAATTAAACATTAAAAAAATTCTCTCTATCTTTTTTTTTTAAAGAATCCAACAGACTTATATTTTTTAATTAAATTTAAAATTTTTTTTTTGTACTGGGCATTGAACCTGGGGTGCTCTACCACTAAGTCACGTCCTCAGCCCTTTTTAAAATCTTTTATTTTGAGACAGGTTCTTGCTAAATTGCTTAGGACCTCATTAAGTTGCTGAGGCTGGCTTGGAACTTATGATCCTCCTGCCTCAGCCTCTCCAGCTGCTGGGATTACAGGCATGCATCATTGTGCCCAGGAAACAAGGTGATTTTTAATTTCTTTTCTTTTCGATAGTACTAGGGATTGAAACCAGTGGTACTCTACCACTGAGCCCAGTCCTTTTTTGATCTTTTTTGTGGGGGGGGACGTTTACGGGGATTGAACTCAGGGTCACTTGACCACTGAGCCACATCCCCAGCCCTATTTTGTATTTTATTTAGAGATAGGATCTCACTGAATTGCTTAGTGCCTCACTTTTGCTGAGGCTGGCTTTGAACTTGTGACCCTCCTGCCTTAGCCTCCAAGGCTGCTGGCCTTATAAGCATTTGCCACTGCACCAGCTGTTTTTTTTTTTTTTTTTTTTGAGTCAGGGTCTTAAGGTCCTGAGGCTAGCCTTGAACTCCTGTCTCAGCTCCCTGAGTCATAGGGATTGTAAGTGTGCATCATGCCCAGTTGATTTTAAATTTCATTAGAAAAATAAATAGACAAGAATAATAGAAAGGGCTAAGGATGTAATTGAGGGTAGAGTAGTTACCTAACAGACCGGAGACACTGGGTTCAGTCCCTAGCACTTTTAAAAGGAACAAACAAAGGCTGGGGCTGGGGCTCAGTGGTAGAGCACTTGCCTAGCATGTGTGAGGCCCTGGGTTCCATCCTCAGCACCACATATAAATAAATAAATAAAGGTATTATGTCCATCTACAACTTTAAAATATTTTTTTAAAGGAGACAAATAAAAAAGAATAACAGAGAGGGTTTGGGGTGTAGCTCAGTGATAGAGCATATGTGAAGCCCTGGGTTCTACCCCTAGTTCTGGGTGAAGTGGGGAGAGAAACAGGGAAAACTCTGAAAAGAAAAAATAGTGAGAAAGCCCTATCAAGAATTCAAACTTACATGGCCATGACAATTTAAATAGGATTGTGATGATGCATGAATAGTTGGATGACCAACTGAACATACTAGAAAGGACAGAATACACTCAAAATGAATATAGGATATAAATATATGATATTGGTGGCATTTCACATCAGAAGCGTTAAGAGACTTTTTAAAGAGAGTTGAAGGGATAACCAGATAGATATAAGGGAAAAATTAGATCCATGGTTTCCTTCTTCCTTTCTTTCTTTTTTTTTTTTTTTTTTTAGTTATAGTAGGTGAGCGTTCTACTGCTGAGCCACACCCCAGCCCTTAGATCCATGATTTCTATATGGATCAAATAATTAAAATTTTAAAAGTACAAATTACAAGAAAACAGGGAAAAATCTTTTCAGGGAGTGAAAAAGGCCAACTTACAGCTCAAAATCCAGAGATAATTGACTAAAAATGAAAAAAAAAATCTTCTGCATAGTAAAAAATACCATAAGTGAATTTAAAAGACAGACAGTAAATTGGAGGAAATTTTTTTTAAATTCACATCATAGATGAGGGGCTAATCTAATATGTAAAGAGCTCCAAAAATTAAAACAAACAAACAGTAACTAAAAATGGATAAGGGATAAGAACAAATGATTCACAGAAAATAAAATACATGAAGAAACACTCAATTTGATTTGTAGCAAAAATGCAAACTAAAGCACACTGAGCTACCTACCACTTTTCACTATCAGGTTGACAAAAACCCTAATGTCACTCTGTGCTGGGGAGGTCAAAGCAGTCTCATGTCTCTCAAGTGAAGAGAATGAGGAATATGGACATACAGGGGAATTTGGAAATATAAAATATTTAAACATATATGCTCTCTAACAGAATAATTTCATTTCTGAGAATTTACAACAGCAATATATACCATTCAGTGTAAAATGAGGAATGCACAAAGTTATTCACTATGGCATTGTTCATACTGGCTTATGATTAGAATCTAAGTGTTCATCAGGAAATTGATTAAATACATTGCAAAACATTCACATAACAGTACATGGACATAAAAATAGAACCTGTGGGACTTCTAGTTCCATCAAAATGCAATAGCTCTATTTCTCTTAGGTCCTCTTGCTTGCAAATAAAAAGCCCTGAAAATAACATAAGGATAGGAAGGCTCTGAAGGGTAGAAAGGAACAGACACACTACAAATCCATAGCAGTTAGCCTGGGGATGTAGCTCAATGTAGCTCAGCAGAGCGTTTGCCTAATGTATGTGAGGCCCTGGGTTCAATTTCCAGTACTGAAAACAAAACAAACAAAATCACTCTTATAAACTTATATTAGCAAATCAAATCCAGCATTGCATAAAAAGAATCATACATTGATAATACATACACCATGATCAAGTGAGATGTATTTCAGATATGTAAAGTCTGGTTCAGCATTTGAAAATAATCAATTTGATCTATGATATCAATAGGCTAAAATAGGGAAATCATGTATCAATTGACATAATCATGAGAAAACTCTCAGGAGACTGGGGAGATGGGGGAATTTCTTCAACTTTATAAAAAGCATCTGAAAGCACATGAAAGAGAATACAAAAAGAAAAAGAAATGGAGGCTGACCTCAACAGTGATGCTTTATTCAGCACTGGAGAAGCACATCTGGGGAGGGCAAGGCACCACCAGGAGGGTATGAGTTTTACAGCAGGCCCAGGTCATAGGATGAGTTGGTCGGTCACTTTTGGCAGGCTCTTTGGGGGTGGGACAGGAGGGCAAGTAAGGAAGTTCCTGGGGCCTATTGTCCTGGGGCCAGCTGATTCCGGCAGGTGGGGGTCAGGTGAGAGTTCCCTTTATGTCTTTGTTTTCTGCCTTGCTGCTGACTGAGGACTGGGCTTCTAAATGACAAAAACTCCAATTTACCACAATGTCTCCTTGTACCCAGGGAGGCAGGTAGGGGGAACAGCTGCAGATAGGGGGAATGCCTTGGGGTTTATTCTCCATGTCCTTTAGCATCTACAAAAATCCTACTGCTAATATCATACAACAACAAAAGATTGAGTGCTTCCCTCTATGATTGGGAACAAGATGTGGATGTCTGCTATTACTATTCTTTTTTTTTTTTTTTTAAGTTTGCAAAATCATTGTATACTTACTATATTTAGCTTACTTTTTTGTTTTTTGTTATTTATTTGTTTGTTCTAACCAGTTACACATGTCAGAAGAATGTTATTCAATTCATTGTACACAAATGGAGCACAATTTTTCACTCCTCTGATTGTACACAAAGGAGGGTCACACCACTTGTGCAATCATACTTTTTTAAAAAATATTTTGTTAATTTGTTTTTTTTTTTTAGTTGTTGATGGACCTTTATTTTCTTTATTTATTTGTATGTGGTGCTGAGAATCAAACCCAGTGCCTCACACATGCTAGGCAAGTCTCTACCACAAGACAAGCCCTAGCCTCAATCATACATTCTTAATTAACCCATGTCTAGGAGTTACAGACACTGCAATATGGCAAGAAAAAGAAATAAGAGATAGGAAGAAATAAAACTACCTCTGCAGATGACATGAGTGCTTATACAGAAAATCTCAAAGAATCATTGTTTTTGTTGTTTGTTTTTGTGGTGCTAGAGATTGTGCCCAAGGTCTTGCATATGCTAGGCAAGTGCTCTCCTATGGAGCTATATCCCCAGATATACAATCATTGTTTTTTAAATCTTAGAACTAATAAGCAAGTTCAGAAAGTTTATGGATGTAAGATCAACACACACAAAAAAAGTGTTATCTATGAACTAACATGTATGTCTACTTACTAACTATAGACTGACGTTGAACATGTGGAGATTGAGATTGAAATTTAAAACACAATAAATATCATTTATTATGACTCCAAAGAAAAATAAATACTTAGGTATAAATATAACAAAACATATATAGATCTGTATGCTGAAAAAAAAATCACAAAATGCTGATGAAAGAAATCAAAGAATACCTAAATAATTGGAAGAACATATTATATTTTAATTGGAAGACTTGATATGGTAAAGATGTCAATTCTCCCCAAATACATTCTACAGATTTAATGTAACTCCTATCAAAATTCTAATAAGGATTTTTTTGTAGACATACAGAAGTTTAGATTAGTTAAACCAATGTTGAAAAGGAAAAATCACTCTACTGATATTAAAGTCTACTATGAAAGTATGATAATCAAAACAACAGTATTGGCAGAGAGACAGACACATAGATCAACGGAACAAATGGAGAATCCAGAAATAGAGTACACAAATATGCCAAACTGGTTTTTGACAAAGGGGCAAAATTCAGCAGAGGAAAGATAGCCTGCTTAACAAATAATGCTGAAACAAAATACGCCAATAATAATAATAATAATAATGGAAGGAAAGAAGGAAGGGAGCAGGGCATGGTGACACACACCCATAATTCCAGAGGCTTGGGAGACTGAGGCAGGAGGATTTCAAAACCAGTCTCAGTAATATAGCAGTGCCCTAAACAACTTAGTTTGACCCTGTCTCAAAATAAAAAATAAAAGGTGCTTGGGATGCAGCTCAGTGGTTAAGTACTCCTAGATTCAATCTGTAGTACCACACACAAACACACACACACAAAAAAAAAAAGAGGGGAAAGAAACTAGACCTAAAACTTAAACCTAATATAAAAATTTAATTAAAAATGAGTCACAGACTTAAATATAAAACTATAAAAATTTTAGAAAAAAATAAGAAAAAATCTTTGGGATCTAGTGCTAGGCAAAGAGTTCTTAGACTTGACCCCAAAAGTATGGTTGGTAAAATGGATAAGTTGGTCTTTGTTAAAGTTAAAAACATTTTCTCTTTAAAAGATCCTGTTAAGCGACACACTGGGAAAATTTTAAAAAAGCGACGGACATATCTGAGGGACTAGTATCTAGAAGATAAAAAGAACTCTCAAAACTTAATAGTAAAACCCAAACAATCCACTTAGAAGATGGACAACAGACATAAATAGACATGTCACCAAAGAAAATATACAGAAGGCATACAAGAACAAGTGAGCCATTATGGACATGCCCATCAAAACTTGAATGAGATGTCACTATGCACCTACAGAGTGTCTAAAACAAAAAAAAAAAAACAATGGCATCACATGCTGGTAAGGATTCAGAGGAACTGAATCACTCATACATTGCTGGTGAGAATGTAAAATGATACAGCTACTCTGAAAAACAGTTTAGCGGTTTCTTATAAAAATAAGCATGCAGGTGGTTGCCAGGGGCTGGGGGAGGAAGGAAGGGGATAACGAGCACAGAGTTTCAGTTTTGCAAGGTTAAAAAAAGTTCTGGCGACAGATGGTGGTGATAGTGCGCTGCAACGTGGATGTTCTCAAAGCCACTGAACTCTATACTTAAAAATGGTTAAAATGGTAAATTATGTTGCACATATCTTACTATTACTAAATATGCAACTACAGCACCATCCGGCAGTTACATGGTTGGGCATTTATTCTAGAGAAATGAAAGCTTACATTCCCATGGGAAACCTGTATACAAGTGCTCCTAGCTGTGTGACTAATAGTAACCTCAAACTTGAAACAACCTAGATGTCCTTCAGTGGGTAAAAAGTTAAACAAGCTGTGGGGCCCATACCAGGGTCTACTTGTCAGTGATAAAAAGAAACAGACTATTGATACACATAAGAACCTGCATGAATCATCAGGAATTATGCTGACCCATGCGGTGCAGGGGTGGCACTACCTGTAATCCCAGCAGCTTGGAAGGCTGAGGCAAGGAGATTGCAATGTCAAAGCCAGCCTCAGCAATTCAGTGAGGCCCTAAGCAGTTTGGCAAGACTCTCACAATAAAAAATAGGGCTGGGGATGTGGCTCAGTAGTTAAGCACCCTTGGGTTCAATCCCCGGTACCAAAAAAATCAGTCCCGGAAGGTGACATAGTGCATGATTCCATAGTGACATAGTGCATGATTCCATTCTTCAGTTAACAAAAGTATAGACATGGAGAATAGATTAGTGGATTCCAGGGGAAAGGGAAGAGTGGGAAGGAGGAGGAATGGAGGAACCAGTAGGGAGGAAGCTGACTGTGGCTGTAAAAGGACAACACACAAGACCTTTGTATTGATGTAACAGTTCTGTGTGTTGACGACAATCATAACAGTATGCAGGTTGGATATTGTACTATAGTTTTCAAGATGTCACAGTTGGGGGAAATTGGATACATGGTATATAGGCTCTCTCTGTATTATTTCTTACAACTGCATGTGAATCTATAATCATCTCAAAATAAGTGTGTTATGAGAGAGAGAGAGAGAGAGAGAGAGAGAGAGAGAGAGAGAGAGAGAGAGAATGAGAATGAATGAAGATGCTCTCTGTACTGATCTGGAAAGATCTCACTGTCAAGTAAAAGTTAAAAGAAAAAAAAAAGAAAGAAAAGTTCCCAAGAGTCTGGGTATTTGTATGCATAGAGAAATCTGGAAGGAAGCACAAGAAATTAGAGTGATTCCCTGAGGAGAGGATGGGAAGAGATGAATGGGGGAATAAGAATACACATTTTAATAATGTTTGGCTTTTTAACTATGTGCAAAAACGTATACACGTTTTTTATAATGTTTAGCTTTTTAACTATATGCCAAAACTCAAAAAATGAAAAGAATCCCAAAGCTGCTATGTTGAGAGTAGACTGGAGAGGCCAACTGGAAAGAACAGAAAAAGGGAGAGTCACGGTCACCCACCAGACAGAGTTCCACACTTCAAAGAAGCCTAGCTTGCCTTTGAGAACCAAACAGCCCTGCCCTGCTTAGGAACCTTCATACCCCTAGTTCATACTCTTGGGACAAAGGCAGCAGCTCAGTAAGGCGCTGGGGGCACTTGGTCCCCAGCTGTCCTTACCAGGCTCATCCTCTCTCACAACCTTATCAACCATGGTGCTGCCTTTGTTCTGTGTACTCTGAGCCTTTGCCTTCGCTGTACCTGCTCCTGGAATGCTTGTCCTGAGGATTGTACCCCAGGGGGTGATCTATCACTGAGCCACATCCCTAGCCCTTTTAAAATTTATTTTGAGAAAGGGCCTTGCTAAGTTGCTGAGGCTGGCTTTGAACTTGCAATCCTCCTGCTTCAGCCTCCCCAGCCATTGGAATTCCAGTCATGCACCATGGTACCCAGCTGACCCATTCATCTCAACTGCTTTCTGTTAGGTGTCCCCAAATACTCTGACATTTTATCACTTGCAAGATTGGCATGTACTCAGGTGTCACTGTAATTAATTGTTATTAAATACAGATGCTCCTTGATTTACAATTGGGTTATGACCCAATAGGCTCATCCTAAAGACAAAAATTTGTAAGTTGTCTGTAATTGAGGGGTCATTTGTTTAATAGCCCTTTTCCCTTATTAGATTGCCAGTTCCAGGAAGGGTAGAGCCCATGTCTATCACAACCTAATTGACAGGGACAGTGTCTAGGATGCGGGAGCTCACTGCTAAGGACTTCTCTGAAAGGCCTGGGATCTTGAACCTCCACTGTCTTAGTCTGTTTGTGCTGTTATAACAAAGTACCGGAGACTGGGTAATTTATAAAGAATGGAAATTAACATCTGGGATTGTAGCCCCGTGGTAAAGCGCTTACCTAGCACATGTGAGGCACTGGATTTGATTTTCAGTACTACGTAAAAGTAAAAAAATAAAATAAAGGTATTGTGTCCATCCACAACCTAAAAAATATTTTTTTCTTTATTTTTAATTTATATATGACAGCAGAATGCATTACAATTCTTATTACATATATACAGCACAATTTTTCATATCTCTGGTTATATACATAGTATACTAAAAAATATTTTAAAAAAAATAATAATAATGGAGCCAGGCACGGTGGCACACATCTGTAATCCCAGCGGTTTGGGAGGCTGAGGCAGGAGAATCGGGAGTTCAAAGCCAACTTCAGCAAAAAGCAAGGCGCTAAGCAACTCAGTGAGACCCTGTCTGTAAAGAAAAATACAAAATAGGGCTGGGGATGTGGCTAAGTGGTTGAATGCCCTTGAGTTCAATCCCTGGTACAAAAAAAAAAAAGAATGGAAATTAATTTTCTCTCAGATCTGGAGCTGAGAAGTCCAAGATCAAGGTGCCAGCAGATTAAGTGTCTGGTGAGAGTTGCTCTCTGCTTCCAGTAGCTTTGCTGCTGAATCCTCTGGAGGGGACAAACACTGTGTACTCACATGGCAGAAGAGAAACATGGGCTGAGCTTGCCCCCTCAGCCCTTTGATAAGACACTAATCTACTCCTAAGGGCAGAGCCCACATGGCTAAATCACCTCCTAAAGACCCACCTTTTAATACTGTTGCACCAGGCGTTAAATTCAACATATACCTTGGAGGTGAGGCACCCACTCATCTTAAAGGAACAGCGTTCTGCATGTGATGCCCAGAGCATGTTCTAATCAGTGGCTCCTACATCCCTATTATTGGAGCCCTACCTAAATAGGCCACTGATCTTCTTGGGCTTCCAGCCCAATAGAGTCAAGCCCCTGACACAAAGGTCAGTGTGCATGTCCATTACAGGAGCCATGCTGTACGTGGCCATTTACATTTAAATTAATTAAAGTTAAGCAGGGTGTTAAGTGGCTCATACTTGCAATCCCAGCTACTTTGGAGACTAAGGCAGGAAGATAGCAAATTTGAGGCCAGCCTCAGCGATTTAGCAAGACTGTGTCAAAACAAAACAAAAACAACAAAGAAAAACCTGGGGATGGAGCTGAGTGGTAGAACTCCTGGGTTCAATCCCCAGTACCACACACACACACAAAAAAATCAATCCTGAGCCAAGCTAGTCCATATCCATATTTTAAATGCCCAATAACCATCTGTGGCAAGTGGCTCCTGTAAAAGACAGCACATAAGATTAGAAAACATTTCCATCATCCCAGAAATTTCCACTGGACATCACTGGACTAGAGAATTACCATTTACTATGCTTACTATAAGATACAACATCTGGGCTGGGGCTGGGGCTCAGTGGTAGAGCACTCGCCTAGCATGTGTGAGGCCCTGGGTTTGATCCTCAGCACCCCATAAAAATGAATAAATAAAATAAAGGCATTGTGTCCAACTACAACTAAAAAAGTAAATATTAAAAACAAAAACAAACAAAAAGAAGATACAACAGTCTGTCGAAGCATCTCAGAGGGCATGCTCTAGGACCAGACTGGTTTTGAGCCCCAGTCACCAGCTCTGCCAATCACTAGCTGTGTGACCTTGAACAATGTACCTTGCCTCTCTGTGCTTCATTTTCTTCAGCTGTAAGTTGGAGAATCACACTACTGTCTACCTCACGAGTTTCCTGTGAAGATTCAACGAGATAATACACATCAAACCCTTGAATAATACTCTGATCTTTAGTGAAACCTCAACACCTGTTATTTTAATTGAAGCCTCGCCATGGGTGCTATGATGATTCCCATTTACAGATAGGGAAATTGAGTCCCAGAGAGTAGGAGGAACTTATCCAACATCACATAGTGATAAAGTGGCCAAGCTTTTGAACCCCAAAGTGCGCCGTTTTCTAGACTCAAGCTCCTTTGAGGGGTGGGAATGGATCTGTCTGAGCTCCAGTTGGAACTTGGTCTTGTTCCACAGCCCTCTGTGCCAGATGATCTCCTGCCAACCCTACCAGGGGCTCCAAGCACTCAAATGGTGCACCCTGTTCCCATCAGCAGGGACCTCGGCCTTCATCTGCAACCTGTCAGAAAGCCTTCTTCCTGCTGCCCTGGATGAGATGCTGGACCCGGAGCGCTGTGCAAATAGAACATGAATTGTGCTGACAGGGTAATAATAAGGCTCCTAAATCAGCACTTGGGCTTTTTTGCTTTACATATATTACTCAAATTACATGTCAGGGATTAATATACATTATAAACCAGATGTGCTAGATGCGTATTTCTCTTTGAACGCTCTCGGGTGCCTCCTGAAACTGCTAGTGGTGTTAATCACACATTCTCCCCGCCATTCGTGAGCCTTGGTGAGGCCACACAGACAGCCGGAGGGACAGGGAAGGGTCAGGAAGAAAGGGCAGCCTACAGCTGCTGTGAGGGGTCCCTGAGGCTGAGTTTCTGGCCCTGGATCCAGGCCCAGCTGTGTGGAATTTCACAGCCACTTTGCTGTCTGTCCACGGCCCAGTCTGCGTATTTCAGCTCGGGATCCTCAGTTGTCAGAAAGGATCTTACACACAGTACATTTTCAGAGGATGTGACTGAGGCTGCCGATTGCCTGCCGAAAGTCTATTCTCTCTTTGTTTCTAATTAAGAGGATCCTGATATTATTTGGGGCTGCAAAATATCAAGCTAAAAATACTCTTCTTCATATTTCCTTTGTCAGTGAGATAAAAGAAGAAGTATGCTGGGGATTTCTAGGAAATTTTAACATGAGGATACTCCTTACTTCTCAACTTCCTTTTCTCCCTGCCTGTAATGTAGTTGTGATGGTCACAGTGGCAGCCATCCTGTGAGCATGAGGATACAGGCTTGGATGAAAAGATGGGAAGAGCATGGAATCCTGTGGACATATCTAGCTTTTGCACCGGCTTTGTTCTGCCCACCCCCCAACATGTGAATATGCAAATAAATAAATAAATAAGCCCCTATTTTAAACTTGCAGTTACTAGGACTTATTGTATTCCTGATGCATTTGCTTTCAGTACACTTGAAAACCACAAAGAAGCAATTCTTGGGGTGGCCCCTCAGCCCTTTTTTCTCTTCTCTGAAGTGTGCCTATCACTACTTTCCCGCCCAGAACCCCTTGTAGACAGTTTCCACCACATTCTTTACTGGTGGGCAGTGGATCGTGGCCATAATTGGCTATGCCAATGGGATAAACCTGACCCAACCCGGTTGTCTTCCTGACAATTTCAAATGGACTCAGAGATTTACATTCAGAACGCACCAACTGGCATCTGCAGTCTGTTGTGGCCTCAGGAAGGTTTCACTTGGCCTGAACAAGTGCTTTCTTAGATTTTTGGAAAGCATCCGACTTCACATAGAAATCTGGATTCCTGGCTTCACTTGAAGTCATGGAGAATCTGGCATTGCTGGGCTCCTATTCCACACCGCAATAAATGGCTGTTGCTGAGAAGTGATTTTCTCTTCCAGACGGGCTCAGTTCTCCTGTTTTCCCATGGTTCCCACCTGGCCCTGATGTGGCTGTGTACATGGCTCCCCTCACTCACTCCTGGTGCTTGTCTGGCTCTCGTAGGCATTTGAGTTTATGACGCTGCTCTAGGTAGTCTCCATGAGGCTCTTGAGTCATGACGGTGATAATAACGGTGATTATAAAGATAAGAGCAACTGTTATTGTTGGGTACTCTGAGCCAAAGAGCTTGGTGAGAGCTTTATTCGCATTATCTTATTTAGTCCTCAAATCAAGGCAATCCCAGTATTATTCCCATCGTACAATTGAGGAAACAGCTCAAAGAGGTGCAGTAACTTGACCCAAAGCTCGTAGTTAGAACACTGTTCGTCTGAGATTTTGAATCCAGACATTCTGACGTGAAAATGGGTGCCTCTTCCTAACTAATGGGCCATACTGAAGAGCTGGAGAGGAATATGGCAGAGAGATAGATAGATAGATAGATAGATAGATAGATAGATAGAGAAGGCTCCACAGTGAAAAGCAGAGCGGGGTCTGCCTAGACTTTTTTCTGTCTCCTTGTGAGCGCTGCCAGCCATCTGCACGGGGTGCAAGGGAATCTCCCCCAGTTGGGATTCATAAATGCAAGAAAAAGAGACTGGCTCTGGGAATTTAAGCAGAGGAGGAATCAGTGGGAAAGATAAAGGGGCGCTTTTGGCTTTTCTGGGAAGAGTGGCACACAGACCTAGCGGCCATGATGGCAAAAGCACAGAGCTGATCTGGTGACGACTCTGCTGCCCCCACTGCAGGGTGCAGACCCCTCGGCTTGCCCCTCTGACTCCTCACCTGGAGACTAGGAACTGCCACTGGCCCCACCACCCAGACTGCTCCAGGCAGGATGGTGCTACTTCTATGCCCACCAACACCAGGCTAGCCCTCCTCCTCTAGTCCTTATGCCTTTTTTGTCACTCCTCCTCATTCAAAGCCTAATTTGTGCCTCTAACTGGCTGAGCTTAGATCACATGTCCAGACCCTAGCTGCAAGGGAGGCTGGGAAACCAAGAACCAGCCCTTCCACTTTCCATATGGGGAGCAAGCTAGACGTCCTTCCCAGCAGGACTCATAGGTCAGAAAGATCCAGACGTTGAGTATGGATTTCTGAAGTTGTGCAGCCAAAAGAGACAATGATCCCTGAAAATTCATGGGTGTCCTCTTTTAAAGCAGCTAGCTTGAGTGATTGTCATGGTTGAGTGACATCAGGAGAGAGATGATGAACATGGAGCAATAGCGGAGCATATCAAAGTGCAAGAGGGTTGAGGGAAGCCAACAAGAAGGGAAGAGGGACGTCATGACTGAAGGCCTGAAGGAGCAAGGAGAGAGGATGCTTATGGGTCTGCAAAAAAGAGCTGGAGTTGTAGAAAGGTCTTCAGAATGATTCTGGTCCTTGGCTCCAGTGAGAGGACACTGGGGGAATAAATACCCTCATTTCTCCTCCCTCTAAACTCCTGGGGGTGGCTCCCATAGAAGCCGGACAGCAGGGAAACCTGTGGACATAGTCCCTAAAGGAGAGTCCCTGGTGTAGCACCCCCAGGTGGGCAGGGGGGAGGATAGCTCTGGAGGGCCAAACAGAACTGCTACCAACTGTGTGTGAGCTTGGCCTATCACTCTGAACTGGTTTTCCCACTTAAACTCAGGGGTCCTAGCTGGGTGTGGTGGCGCACGCCTGTAAGGCCAGCAACCCAGGAGACTGAGGCAGGAGGATCACAAATTCCAGGCCAGCTTCAGCAATTTATCAAGACCCTAAGAACTTAGTGAAACCCTGTCTCAAAATTAAAAAAACAAAAAGGAAAGAAAAGAAACAGGGTTGTGGCTCAGTGATAAAGTGCTCTTGGATCCAGTCTCCAGTAGAATAATGATAATTCATCATCATCATCATCATCTGAGGTGTCCTGACATGTTGTGGTCCTCTCAGGCCTCCCCGTTGGCTGCCCCTCCAGCAGTCTCCTTTCTGGCCTGCCTCTGTCCCTCTTGCAGCCTCCACTGAAAGGTCAAAGCCTTTGGTTTCCAATATGCAGCGTCTCTTCTGTGTGGTCACAGGGATTCTTCGTTGTTGCCAGTGGAACCAGTTCTCTATCCAGCTTCTCAGACTCTGATTTGAGAACTCCCCAGGAATTTTGCTGTACAAGCAATATGCCCTTTCAAGGCATATTGTCTGCCAGATTTCAAGAGCTGCCCTGGTGGGGCTGTTTCTTTAATCCTTTAATGCCTCACTTGCTCTGTCTTCCTCTTAGGCTTGATCTTTCAGCCAAATTCCACCCTGGCTTTCCACAGTCCCCCTGGAGTGATCATTTCTCTGTGACCCAGATTTCCATCTCTCTCTGAATCCTCTACCTTAGCTACAGTTTGGTGACTCCATTTCCAGCATGGGTTGAAATTGTTCTTGCCCAGATCTCTAAAGGGAGAAGCAAAGTTGTTCCTCATTCCTAGATAAATGAGCAACGGCGCTCTGAAGACAGGGCTCAAAACAGAGACTTTTTTTTAGTGGGGGTGTGGGGGGGTTACAGGTATTGAACTCAGGGGCGCTTGACCACTGAGTCACATCCCCAGACCTACTTTGTATTTTATTTAGAGATAGTCTCACTGAGTTGCTTAGCACCTCGACTTTGTTGAGACTGGTTTTGAACTCACAATCCTCCTGCCTCAGCCTCCCAAGCTCTGGGATTACAGATGTGCGCCACCACGTGTGACTCTCAAAGCAGAGACATTTAGCAGTGTGATCCTAGGGAAGGTATATGTAGCTAAGGTAACTCATTCAATAAGGGAGTCCAAAAGTGTAATGTATACCTGTATCATGAGTGACAGTCTTGTTATTAAAGTCAGCATCAGAATTCTTAGGGAGCTGTAGCCATGGAGCAGAATCTGATTTCCACACAGACCCTTTGACAAATGAAGGAATTATTCCTCCAGCTACGAGGAGTACGGTTGACAGATGACCCTTAGCTGTACACACCCTTTAGGGAAGGCAGCAGCCTCTATACAACACTGATCAGCTTGAAAGCCTAGAAGTTTGATCCTCTTTGCCCATGGAGTCAGTCAAAACCCTGGTTCCGACATCATTGTTGAACTACTTCCTTTCTTCATTCAGCGGCTTTCTCTCTTCCACTGACATTGATCCCAAGAGTCCTCCTTCAGTAACCTCCCGATGCTCAGCTCCATCTCAGAACCTGCTTCCCAGTGAACCCTACCTGGGGTTCTCCCCTCCCCACCATACCCACACCCCTTGGAATGTGAGTTAGCAGCATCTGAAGAGATGGAGTCTAATTTTTCCATACCTTGGATCTAAGCTGGTCTTGAGACTTGCTTTGGTCAACAGAATGAGACCAAAGTGACCTTGTGCCAGTTCTGAACTGAGTCTCCAGGAAACTTGCATGCTTCTGCTCTCACTCTTGGAACCCTGCCACTGCCAAGGGAATAAGCCAGAGCTAGCCTGCTGGAGCTAGATAGACAGGCCACCAAGCCGCCACTGACAGTGAACCAACCCCTGAAGCAGAGTCACCCAGCTGACCACAGTGTGTGAATGAACTTAGCCTAAACCAGGGATAATACCTCATTGAACCCACAGGTGGCCAACCCAGAGACTTATGTGCTTAATAAATTGTGTTTTAGGATGGTTTGCTCTATAGAAATTCCTGATCCCAAAGGGAATTGTGTTTGAGAAGCCACTAATTGTGAGGGCAGGAGTACCAGGTTCATAACAACCAAAAAAGATGATTAAGCAGCTTTTCATGCGAAAATGGGAGGAATTTATTTCTTGCCTTTGTGAAGACGGGTGGGAGCATAAGAAGAAGGAAGGAGGAGAAAGTAGTCAGCAAGAGGGTGTGTGCAAGGAACAATGTGGGTTGAAGATACAGGTGGGATTCCCCGAGGGGCTTGCACCTAAGTTCAAAGAGGCCAAGTGGCAGGAAAACACAGAAACTCCCAGGTGCCTAATAGTTATTTTGAACCTGGTTTCTTTCTTTCTTTCTTTATGTACTTGCTTCACTGTTTATTCATATTCCATCCAAATTTTCAGAAAATCTCCTTATAAAACAGGAGCCTTCTTACTCTCGCAAGTGGAAGCATTAACATGGCACAGCACTTTGGAGAGTAATTTGGTAGTATTTATCTATGGAAGTACAGAATGGCATGCCCTTTGACCAGGAAATTTCACTTCCAGGAATTTACAGAGAAACTCTTGCACCTGTATGACAGGAAATACATACAGCAGGGTTTGCTCTTCGAAGCATTATCCGGAACAGAGGAAATTTGGGGAAAAACCTTAATTGCTTACAAGTAGAGCTTTAAAGAGATACATGTATAAATATTTATGTGATGAAGTGCCACATTACAGTTAATATGAATGAACTATATATATATTTGTCCATATATATCATCAAAGATAGTTCTCAGAAATACAATATTACATAAAAAGCATCTTGAAGAAAATAAAATATGATAGCATTTTTGTGCTTTTTAAAATCACACAAGACAAGCATTTATGAATACATTATCTACCATAAAACTATAAACACAAGATGTGGAAGGGCAGATATCAAATTTCTGATGGTGGATTCTTCTGGGGTTGGAGGTATGCATAGGTTTCACTTTTAATCCAATTATGTCTTTAAAAAATCAGAAGTAAATACTGTAAAATGCTAACACTAAATTCTGAGAGTTGGAGGGCATGGGTATTTTGTTAGATTACTCTGTGTTCTCTTCTGTATTTAAAATTGTTACCAACTGAGAAAAAAAAAATCTAATTATACCCATGAGTGCTTTTTGTGATTTGAGTGGTTATTTGTCTGTGTGTGGCTGAGTTTCACATCTGGGTCACTGAGATTCATGCCAGAATCAGGACCTTGGAGGCAGATGTTACTAAGCATGTGAGTCCCTTGGGGTCTGCAAGCGCTTGAGAAGCGCCGGTGGACCTACAGGCAATGGAACTGGAATGGAGTCCATGTTCCTGAGAGACCCTGGGGAACATCTGGGTTACACGTGTAATTGTCACAGGCACTGGCACCAGTAGTGAGCAGGTCTCATAAATTAAAAGGGTGGTGAAAAAAAAATTCTTCTCAATTTGCTAATTTCCCAGTGTCTATGATCTGGCTTGATAGAGAGGTTATTCTCTGATATAATGTATAATCCCACATGCATTTAAAGAGAAGTTTCTGGAATTACTGAGATGTCAGCATTGGTTCATGAGAGACAGATCAGAGCAGCAAGGAGACATGGGGGAGTTAGGAATGAAGAGAAGGCTCCCACTACAGGGGTCAGGAGGCCCCTGGCTCTCAGTCCACTGTGGGTGCCTAATTCACACCCACCTATTGCCTCTCTGGCTAAAATTTCTTCTCCAAAATCTCTTACCATATTGCTTGCCTCACCTTGAGTCCTGACCCTCACAGAGTCATAGACAGCTGGCTTTACATCCCATATTAGCTGTGTGGTCTTGAACAAGTCATTGAAGTCCCATAAAATATGGATTGCAATCTTAGCTTTCCCCATAGGACGGTTATAGAAGATTAAATAAGATTATGGACATGCTAGCCGACTCATAATCTGTAAGGCACTAGATAGAACAGTTACAAACTATTTCGTAACTCTTGGTAGCAACTGCTATAGATCTTTTTATTTCTTTAAATTAAATGTAAAAGTGACGGGAGCCACCCCACATCGCTGTCGCTGCTGTTGATCTGCTCTCCCGGGAGAGGGAGCGATCACAGTGGTGGATCTCCTACGTCTTTAGGTGCTGTGGGTCTAGGCTGCAGCAACATCTTGCAAGACTTGTCGTAGCCTGGGCCATTGTAGCCTTGGAAGGAGGACCTTCCACTACTCTGGGCGGGTCTTTGACACCAGGTACTCAGGTCACAACTCTTGTACCCAGCCTTTCTCCTCTGGAGTACAGATGTTCAAGACGCTTTTTTTTTTTTTTTTTTTTTGGTACCAGGGATTGAACTCAGGGGTATTTAACCACTGAGCCCCATCTCCAGCCCATTTTTGTATTTTATTTGTAGACAGGGTCTCGCTAAGTTGCTTAGCACCTCGCCAAATTGCTGAGGCTGGAGTATAGATGTTCAGAAGGCTTTCTTGCCAGAGCTATTTAGACATCTTTTCTTTATAAAAACCACAATTATTTTTCCCTCTTTCTGGTCTAAAGGATAGATCAATTTCCTTCAGGAGGGATGAGGGCAGAGGTATTAAAAATAAAGAAAAATGTAAAGAACAAAATAATAACCCATATTTTACCATGTTTCATCTTGGCATATTGCAGTCATTTACAAAATTAACCCTATTGTTTTGTGAAAATGATACAACCCTTTTATGAACAATCTAATAATGCAGAAAAGGAAGTCAAAAGGAGAAAAGAAAATCATTCCAAACCCTGTGTTTAGAAATTACAAGACATGAACATTATTTAAAACATCTCTCTATGCCAATATAAAATTAGAATGAGAGAAATATTTTTCTTAAAGTGGGATTATAAGTTCAAATTTTAATTAAAAGCATTACTTTATTTATTTTTGTAATTTACAAGAAGAAATAAAAACAGAAAAAAAAAACTAAATAAATTACTGAAAGCCAAATAAATGTTTTTGTACTTCAAGAGATAATTTCTTGAGGCTGGGGTTGTGGCTCAGTGGTAGAGCACTCGCTTCGCGTGTGAGAGACCCTGGGTCCGATCCTCAGCACCACATAAAAATAAATCAACAAGATAAAGATATTGTGTCCATGTATAACTAAAAAAATATTTTTTTAAAAAAGAGATAATTTCTTAAAATAGCCCATTTGCAACATTGAAGTTGGGGTCATTATGTTTTTATTTCAAACTTTGGGCTTCAGATTTGTTTGTCTTCCCTTTTGAAAATGATGAGACTAGCACTCTTCCCTCCTTGTTTTACCTCTTAATTTTTATTACTTATTACTTATTATGTTGTTCAGATTCCTGTCAATTTTTCTAATGATAAGTTGAATGGATTTTTGTATACATTTTCATTAAGATTTAAACCTTACAAAGAAGTCACTAATTTTTATATGTGTGTGTGTGTGTGTGTGCGTGTGTGTGTGTGTTTAGCTGTAGATGGACACAATACCTTCATTTTGTTCTATTTGTTTTTATGTGGTGCTGAGGATTGAACCCCGTGCCTCACACGTGGGAGGCAAGCGCTCTACCACCGAGCCACAACCCCAGCCCAGAAGTCACTATTTTAAAGTATAAAATTTAGTAGTTTTCACTAAGCAAGATTGTGCAGCCATCACTATTATGTAATCCCAGACTATTTGTACCACCCTAAAAAGAAATCCCATTATCAATCACTCTCCATTCCCACCCTTCCCTTCTCCCCAACACCCACTGGCAATCATTAACCCACTTTGAATCCCAACAGATTTGCCTAATCTGAACATTTCTCATAAATGGAATCCTGCAACCTGTGGCCTTTGGGCCTAGCTTCTTTACCTAACATAATGTCGTCCAGGTTCATCCATGTCACATCATGTTTCTGTTTTTCATTCCTTTTTGATATTGAATAATATTCCATTACATGGATATACAATGTTTTATTAATCCATTCATCAGTTGATGGACATTTGGGTTGTTTCCACTTTGAGGCTATTAGGAGTAATGTTGCCATAATATTTGTGTGTGTATTTTACTATGAACATATGCTTTTAATTCTCTTGGATGCAGACCCAGGAGTAGAATTGCTGGGTTGTACGATAGTTCCATTTAACATTTTGAGGACCTGCCAAACTGTTTTCCAAGCGACTGCACCATTTTACATTCTCATCCACAATGTATGAGTGTTCCAATTTCTCCACATTCCCCCCCAACATTGTTGGCTGTTTGGTTTTTGGTTTGGGTTTTCAATTTGCATTTTTCTAGTGGCTAATGATGATGAGCATCTTTTCATGTTCATCTTGGCAATTTATATGTCTTCTATGGAGAAAGTCTTTACAAATCTTTTGTCCATTTTTAAATTGCATTTTTTAAATGGTTGAATTGTGAGAGTTCTTTATATATTCTAGATACTAGATTTTTATCAGATACACAATTTGAAAATATTTTCTCCCATTTTGTGGATCTTTTGCCCTATTATACCACAGAAGTTTTTAATTTTGGTGAAGTCCAGTTTATCTACTTTTTGTTGTTTGTGGCTTTGATGCAAACCATTGTTTGTCTCAGCCAAAGTCACAAAGGTTTTCCCTTTTTTTCCTTCTAAGAGTTTTATAGTGTTAGGTCTTACCTTTAAGTATTTGACCCATTTTTAATTACTTTTTACGGTGTGAGGTAGGGTCCAACTGTATTCTTTTCTATGTGGATGTTGTCCAAGTGCCATTTGTTCAAACAACTGTTGTTTCCTCATTGAATTGTCTTGGCACTCTTGTGGTAGGTTTGGTCTCAATACGGAATATTTCTTATTAAAATTTCCAGCAACACTGCACTTTTTCTTCCAAAGATTTGTGCTTTTTTTTCCCATTTCAGAGAAATTCACTTGCTTTATATTTTGACTCTATCTTCTTTTCATTTGTTGTATTCTCCAATTCATAGATGTCAGTTATCTGAGAAGAGGAGGGGAGGGGAGGGCCACAGGGAAGATGCACTAAATCATCTTTGTCTGCCTTCCATATTTAGTAGTTTCTAATTGTTTTAAACCCACTTTCTTTTCATTTGAATTTACCATTATTATCTCACGTCTTTAAGAGCAATAATAGCTATTAAATAATAGTATTGCCATTTTTCAGTGGTATATGTTCTTTGTAGCTTTAAATTACTAGTGCCATAATGAAGCTACTTTGACCTTTAAATGTTTTCTTTGAATCCTAGATTTGTCATTTTGATCATCTTTTTTTTTTAATGGGTTTGGGTGTTACAAGCTTTTTTGTTGTTATTTTAATATGTTTTAGTTGTCAATGGATCCTTTATTTTTATCTATTTATATGTGGTGCTGAGACTAACCCAGTGCCTCACACATGCTAGTAGGCAAGCGCTCTACCACTGAGCCACAACCTCAGTCCTCATTTTTATCATCTTATCTTGAGCTCTTTTTTAAAAAATAAAATTAGAGGACTGGAGATGTAGCTCAGTGGTAGAGCACTTGCTTAGCATGAGCAAGGCCCAGGGTTATGTTCCCAGCACAACAAAAATAAATAAATAAGGTAAGATTCTTATATTTTTGAGATATAAAGCTATTTTCATTAATTTTTCGTCTGTCTTTGAAGTTATGTTTTCTTCCCATGTGGGCTCTCTAGTTGTACTATTTTTGATGTTGGGGGAAAGGGGTGTTTGCACATGTGTATGTACACACACACACACACACACACACACATACTGAAAGAGCTCTGGCCTGTCTTCTTTGCATTCAGCTCACTTTTTGATGGTTCTGTCTATATGTATTCTGTTTGCTCTGTATTACCCTGTCCCACTATAATCAAAATAAGTTAAGGGCTGGGGATGTGGCCCAGTGGATGGCCCTGGGTTCAAACCTCAGTACCCGCACCCCCACCAAAAAAAAAGAAAAAGAAATTTACTTATTTTTCCCTCTGAAACATAGTGTAAGGGTTGTACATTTGATGTCTACTTTTTTGCCATTTGTGGAAATTATGGAGGGAAAGGGACAGAGCTCAGCTGCAATTGTGTGTGAACTTCCTTAGCCTATGTAGCCTCTTCCCTCTCTTCTGAGCTTTTGCTGAACAGCCTATTCCAACGTCCACTCCACCATGGCCAGGGGTGTGTCCCATTCCTGAGGAAGAAAGCTAGTTTCAGATTTTGGATCAGTCTCTCAATTCAGTGTGTTTACTTCATCAGCAAGACACAGCAATATTGCCCACTTATTTTCACCTGATTCTTCCTGGTAGCCATCTCTACTATTATTCCATCCGGAGAAGGAAAAGATGAGGGTGCTGTTTTAGTCAGCTTTTCATGGCTGTGACCAAAACACTCAACAAGAAAAGTTTATTTGGGGCTCACGGTTTCAGGAGTCTCAGTCCATTGATGACTGGCACCATTGCTCTGGGCCCAAGGCAAGGCAGCACATCATGGAGGACTGGCCCAGCAATGGCTCAGAAAGCAGAGAGAGAGGGAGGGAGAGAGAAGAGGAGGGGAGAGGAGGGCCACAGGGAAGATGCACCCTTCCAGGGCACACCCCCAGTGACCCTCTTCCTCCAGCCACACACCACCTGACTACAGTTACTACCTAGTCGGTTCCATTTAAGCTAGAATGGACTGATTAGGTCACAGCTTTCATATCTACTCCTTTTACCTCTGAATATTCCTACAAACAGGATCTTTAGGGGGACACCTCATATTTAAACCATAACAGATGTTCACTCATCTTGCTTTTCTCCAAATTTGGATGTTCTAGGGAATTCTGTGGATTTTGTCAATTCATCAGTGTTTCAGGTTATGGGCTTACTCTAGAATCTTCTAGTTCTTTTTTTGATTATCTGTTCTAGAAATTTTTTTACATTGTGTCATGCCCTTTCATTGTTTGATTATTATATTAGTTTTAGGCTGATATAACAAAATAGCAAGCTGGATGGTTAAAAACTTATCAGCGGACAGTTTCAGGAGTGGAAATCCAAAATCAAGGTGTCAGAAGGGTTGATTCCTTCTGAGGCTGTAGGATCTGGCCCACACTTCTCCCATTGGCTTGCACACGGCCATCTTCTCATGTCTCTTCACATCATCTCTATGTGTGTCTCAGAACCTAAAGTTCCCCTTTTTATGATAATGTCATACTGGATCAGGGCCCACCCTAATGCCCTCATTTTATTTTATTTTATTTTTTATTATTATTGTTCAAAACATTACAATGCTCTTGACATATCATATTTCATACATTTGATTCAAGTGGGTTATGAACTCCCATTTTTACCAAGTGTACAGATTGCAGATTCACATTGGTTACACATCCACGTTTATGCATACTGCCATACTAGTGTCTGTTGTATTTTGCTGCCTTTCCTATCCCCTACTATCCCCCCTCCCCTCCCCTCCCTTCTTCTCTAATGCCCTCATTTTAACTTGATTACCTCTGTAAAGACCCTATCTCCAAATAAAGTCACATTGTAAGACACCGACACCGAGGTTAAGACATATGAATGGGGGCGGAGGAGTCACAGTTCAACCCATACAGTCAGTTATCTGTTTTGTTTAGTTTGCTAGTTTGTGGTTCTGTCATTTTTCTTCTTGCTTTTTATTATCTTTTGCTCATATTTTTAAGTATTAGTGAAGGAACATTTCAACTGATTCTCTTAACCTGAAAACTTCTTTAGTTTCCTTTGTAACCCTTGAATTGCAAAGGATTCATTCTAATTCCTTAGCTTCTGGGAAGGGTTTTACCTACATCGTCCAATTTGTGGTGACTGAGCACTTGAAATGTGGTTAGTGTGAGCTGGGTGTGGTGGTGCTCGACCTGTAATCCCAGTGGCCTGGAGGCTGAGGAAGGAGGATCACGAGTTCAAAGCCAGCCTCAACAAAAAGCAAAATGCTAAGCAACTCAGTGAGACCCTCTCTCTAAATAAAATACAAAATAGGGCTGGGGGTGTGGCTCAGTGGTCGAGCACCCCTGAGTTCAATCCCGGGTACCAAAAAAAAGAAGAAAAAGAAGAAGAAATATGGCTAGTGTGAATCAAGATGTGCTGTAAGTTAAAATACACACTGGATTTCAAAGACGTGGTACAAAATAAAAAATAATATAAATAAAAATTTTAGGGCTCAGGGATACAGTACTTGTTCAGCATGTATGAGGCCTTGGGTTCAATCCCTAGCACACCACACATAAATATTTTGAAATGGTATTTTTATTTATTGGGTTAAATAAAACATTAATGTCATCTGTACTTTTTAGTGTGCCTACTAGAAAATTTTTAATTACAAATGTGACTTCATTTGTGATTCATATTATATTCCTACTTGTTCTATATATTTCTGGAACTATACAGCCAACCCTCAGTATCCTTGGGGCCTTTGTTCCAGGACCCCCTCTCCCAAATATCAAAATCAGAGGATGCTCAAGTCCTTTATATAAAATTGCATAGGTCTAGGAATGTGGCTCAGAGGTAAAATGCTCACCTACCATGTATGAAGCCCTGGGTTCCATCTCCAGCCCTGCCAATAAATAAAGAAATGGAATAGTATTTGCACAAAATCTATATGCATCCTCTTGCATACTTTAAATCCTCTTTAAATGACTTATAATACCTAATGCTATGTAAATAATTTTTAGACTGTATTATTTAGGGAATAATGACAAGAAAAAAGTCTGTACGTGTTCAATGCATCCACATTCTTTTTTTTTTTTTTCCAAATATAGAATCTGCAGATGTGAAGCCAATGAATACGAAGGGCTGACTGACTGTATTCTCTATTTGGGGGCTGACCTGGATTCCATGATATTCACCATGGTGCTGGCAGGGGTTGAAGGTTATCTTGCATGTCCAACCCAAGAACAGGGTGATGTACCAATAACTCTTTTGTTGAGACAGAAAATGCACAAGTTAAGTCTTCCCTGGGCCGCTGTGCTCCTTAAAGCATCAGCAGGTCACCTCAGTATATATCTACCAGTTTAAGGTATTGATTATTATCATGACCTCGGGTGTTCCTTGCTTCTCCTGATCTCACCCATCGTAACTCATTTTGGAACTGAGCCCCTGAGCTCTGGTACCTACCAGCTGGGTCTGTGGCTTCACTCGGAGGCAGCCTGCACTCGAGCAATAATTTATTCTCTGAATTGGCTCCTGCCCAATCTTTGCAAAGGATCTGCCAAATTGCATCTCCAGATGAGAACAGCCTCCTCCCCTTTTCATTCCTTTCTATCATTTTAGAATATGTAAGATGATGTAAATTTCCCTTCATCTCGATGAAAGTGTGAATGAGTAATGCCCACCAAAAAAAAAAAAAAATGTAAACCTACAGGAGCCTAAGCCACTTACATGAGGAAGACTCAAATATCCATTCCAGATCCCACACAGGCCCCCCAGAGGGAGGCATTCAGTGTGAAATTCAATTACCAGACTTGGTTTCAGCTGTTCCCTGGAAGACCAATTAATTTCCCCCCTTTTTCGGCATATGGAGCCTCTTTATAAAGCTGCAGTTAAGAGGTTTCCAAAAGCAAAACCAGTTCTAAGTTTTAGGTAAATACCACTAACAGAAAGCAGATTCTTATTCTTTCTGTAAGAGGGGAGCCCAAGGCCCAGGAAGTAACCCACACCTGTGGATAGAGCCTCATCCAACTCTCCCCCCCCACCACCTGGGTCCGCCAGGGAAATGTGGAAATGCAGCGAGATCCCTTCTTTTGTGTTTGCGGAGGATCTTGGAGCTCCAGGACCCCCAGGATGCTGGGACAATTCTGAAGGACAAACAACGTCCAGCTGCTGGGAGCCAAGGGCTAATTGGTGTAATTAGCATCATACAGCTCTGTAAAGGAAAGAGGCAGACCTTGGGATAGCAGGCAGACACCTTGTCCCATTGCCACTTTTTCTAGACTCTTATTTTACTTTATTGTAGCTTTTTGTTTGTTTGTTTTCATCAGAGGACCTTCCCTAGGGCTACCTAGGACGACCCCTAAACATCCACAAGGCACTGTTTAAAAGCCCCTGGGAGCTGGCATGGTAATGTTACCGCTGTTGACCGGTGACAAGTTCTTGCTTCCCCAATGTTGAAGAATAACACCAAAGAAGCACGCCGAGGCAAGGTCAGAGTAGAAATTAGAAGTTTATTAAAGGACAGCAGAAAAGACTTCTCCCGGAGGAAGAAGGGGACCCAAGAGGTGGAATCCGTGGAAGGGATGTTGTCTCCCCTTTTTATAGTTCTTTCAGTGATGGAATGTAGGTGGGAAGGCCCGAGGGGTGGGACACAGGTGGGCCAAAGAAGTAATCTGGTCAGGAAGGACTTCTGAGTCAGCACCTTTTCGCTGGGGGCTGTTCATTAACATTTCTTTGAGGTGGACTTTGGCCTAGGGCCTTTTCGGGACTTCATTAACATTCCATGAGTTGTCCTGCGTTTCCCGGAATCATTGCCAGCATGGCCTCCATTTTAGATTTCACTCGATATTAGACCCGATTTACCTAACTACACTGACTACCTAACTTTAAATCTGGCTTCAGTAATGCACACCTGTAATCCCAGTGGCTCCAGAGGCTGAGGCAGGAGGATCCTGAGTTCAAGGTCAGCTTCAGCAATTTAGTGAGGCTGTAAGCAATTCAGCAAGACCTTGTCTCAAAATAAAACATGAAAAGGGCTGGGGATATTGTTCAGTGGTTAAGTGTCCCTGGGTTCAATCCATGGTTTAAAAAAAAAAAAGCCATGGAGTTGAGAAGTTATCTCCAGAATGTCCCTCTTAACTGTCTAGTCCAAATCCTTCCCCAAGCCGCAGCCAATAGGAATCACATTCTCATCCTGACTTGTCCAAATCTACAAGCCTGTCCTCCTGGTGACATCAGAAGCACCTACTTCATTAGCTTGTAAGAATGACATGGGGAGCACTAGCACAGCCTATGGCACACAGTGGGTATGTGATTGTTCTAACAGTTCTTAGTCAGTCTTGGACTCTGACACTCAGCAGGTTGCCCGATCTGGCAATTCCTCACACACTGCACTGACGAATGGGCTCCTGCCTGGCCCCTGGGTCTGGATTCCCACCCCCAATCTGCCCTTGGTCTAGGAGGCCCCGGCCCAGGCTGGAGAACTTCTGGTCCTGATGCATAGGGAAGAGTCCTCCCAGGTGCAGCTTTGATTCGAATGGGTCTTAGTTCTAAATTATTTTCACAGGGTCCCTAGGCCATGACTTCTGACCTACATGGTATTCAAACCCCTGTCCCTTTTCTCTTGCTATAGTTTGGCTCTTGGAAGTCCCTTTGCTCATGTGTCAAAGACTTATGTCCCAGCTTGGCACCATTGGGAGGTGGTGAAAACTTCAAGAGGTTGAGCCAAGGGGGAGGTCCTCTGGTCATTTGGGGTATTCTCTTGAAGGGACTTGTAGTCCCTCAGTCCCTTCTCTTCCTCTCTCACCACAGGCTCAAAAGCAACAGGACCAACCAGCCATGGACTGAAACCTCCAAAACTAAAACCCAAATAAACCTTTCTTATTTTTAAGTTGATTATCTCAAGTATTTTGTAACAGTAATGGAAAATTGATCAACACATTCCTAAAGTCTGTGGATATGCCCTGGTAGCTGCTACAACGTCCACTGAAAGTTTATTGTTCTTACTTGATGATCCCTCGTATTTTCATACACTTAGGGATTTCCCTTTCCTCCTCCTAAACTCAGCTGTGTATCAAATACATATGTTTTAAGACTTTTCTCTTGCATTCCCATATGTTTGCAGCTGCAGCAAGCTTGGTAGATTACATTGCCAAAATCAGAATTCTCTTTCAAATAATGGTGTAAAGACTTCATGTTCATTTTTACTCTCTTGTGCTACTAAAAGCCTATATCTCTTTTTTTCTAAGGAAAGTCCTCCCACACTGATTGAGTGGTAGCTGTCCTTCTCATGTGGGAATTATGTCCTAACTTCAACATTGTAAAGCATAAATTACTCCTTATCAAAATGATCCTGAAGATTCTGTATGAATTATCTTCCAATCAAAGATATTTTAATTATCTTTCAAATTCCTAAAGACCTAGTTTTTTTTTTTTTTTTTTTTTTTGGCTTCTCTTTCTATTCAATTGTGCCTTGCTTTACCTGAAGCAGTGAGAGTAGAGATCTGATGAGAAAGAGGGTAAGAAGGGTCAAGGGTAAGTGCAGGATAATACATGGATATTGTTGCTAATAGTTGAGCCCATGTCATTCATATTTTGTCTATTATAGTTTTTACATGCCTATAAGAAGACATAGCATTTCTTTTTGCCTGGTGCAGTGGTTCACGCCTGTAATCCCAGCAACTTGGGAGACTGAGGCAGGAGGAGTACAAGTTCTAGGCCAGCCTGGGAAAATTAACCAGACCCTGTCTCAAAATAAAGTAGAATAAAAAGGGCTGGGGATGTAGCACAGTAGTAGAGGTTCCTGGGTTAAAAACAAAGCAAACCGACCAAGGCAGCATAGTGTTTCTTTCTTTTTATTTTTTGATTAATTAATTAATTATTTTGGGTTGGAAATGGACACATATCTTTATTTTATTTATTTTTTTATTATGCGGTGCTGAGGAGTGAGCCCTTGCCTCACACCTGCTAGGCCAGTCAGCGCTGTACCACTGAGCCACACCTGCAGTCCCCACAGTGTTTCTCCTTATAATTTTCACTGCCTTCCAAGGAGGGGAGGGCCAGTAAGTGGAAGGTGTTTGTGTTCCACTGTGGGTGGGGAGGGCGAGGCTGCTTGTGCAGGGAGGCTGGGCGGGGAGAGCAGAATTAATCTCATACTTAAGGCAGAAGAATCTGGATGGGGAGATCCAGAGTCAATGGTGGAGAAATAGAAACGGTGGAGGAACAAGGAGTCAGAGAGAAGGTGGAAGGGCGGGACTAGGTGGGGGTGCGGTGGGGAGGGCCTGTCGCAGGAGGCCTGGAGGAAACTGACAACTCTCATGTTGGGCGGGGCTCAGTGGCAGAGCTCTGGCCTCACACGTGTGAGGCACTGGGTTCGATTCTCAGCGTCTCATATAAACCAACAAACAAATAAATAAAATGAAGTTCCATCAACAACTAAAAAAAAATTTTATATATATATATATATATATATAAAACTGTCACATCTAAAGATCAACCTGAAGCAACTTGTGTAACAAACAGTAAACCCTTCCTCTACCATTGTACCCTCATGCTTTTTGTAAGCTCTACCATATTTACAAAACAAACTATATAAAGATATATACTTTATTATTGTGTGTGTGTATGTATATATATATATATTTTTTTTTTTTCTTGTTGTTGTTGTTGTTCCTTTTTTCTTGGTGGGAGCGGGACTGAACTCAGGGGTACTCAACAACTGAGCCACATCCCCAACCCTGTTTTGTATTTTATTTTGAGGCAGGGTCTCACTGAGTTGCTTAGGGCCTAGCTTTTGCTGAGGCTGGCTTTGAACTCATGATCCTCCTGTCTCAGCCTCCTGGGATTACAGGCATGCACCAACACGCTTAGCTTGTTATTATTTTGAGGTGAGGGTCTCTCTATGTTACCCAAGCTGGTCTTGAACTTCTGCACTCAAGTGATCCTCCTGCCTCAGCCTCCTGAGTAGATGAAACTAAGGGCATAAATCACCACACCTAGCTAAAAAAAAAAAAAATCACATTAATTTGTTTTTTTGTTTTGTAAGTTTTATTTTAATTTTTCAAACTGTTACATAAAAGCCTAGTTATATATTAAGGGTGTACAGTCTAATGTTCAAAACAAAAATTTTTTTGAGTGGGAGTTTATATGTGGGAATTAAGAAAGATATGGGATTTCACATCTGGATCAACAAAGTACAAAGTAATACCAGCTGAACCTGATAGGATGCTGTCTGTTTGGGCATATTAATTTCTTTAACCTTTATAACAACCTGAAGAGGTAAGTGCTATTATTATTTCCATTTTGCAAATGAGGAAAGTGAGGACTGAAGAGGTTAACTTGCCCAAGGTCACTCATAGAGTAAGTATTAGATCTGGGAATCAATCCAGGAAAGTCAGACTCAGAGTCCACACTCTTTTTAAAATTAATTAATCAATTTTGGTACCAGGGATTGAACCCAGAGGCACCTAACCTCTGAACCACATCCCCAGCCCTTTTTATATTTTATTTTGAGACAGGGCCTCACTAAGTTGCTTAGGACCTCACTAAGTTGCTGAGGCTGGCTTTGAACTCGCGATCCTCCTGCCTCAGCCGCCCAGGTAGCTCGGATCACAGGTGTGTGCCACCGCCTGCTCAGAGTCCATACTCTTAACTTCTAAATTTCACCATCTCTCAAGACAAATATTCCAGAAACCTGTAATCAGAGGCACACAAAAGTGATTCATAAAATTCACAGGACATTGTCTAGCATTTTCTAATAGGCACTGTTCTGATCCTTCATAAGCACTAACCTGTATACAAGGGGCAAGTGGGAGATTTGAATTCATCTTAGGCTGATTCAAGAAGCTGGAAGCCCTGCTTCGATGGGAGTTGCACACTTTATCTCACTGACTCCTTGCAGCAACTTCCTAAGGCTGGCATTGTCCCCACGGAACTGACATGGAGCCCCAGGATCAGGGAAAAGACATCCCCTGCCCCAGATCACCAGAATGTGCAAGGTTCATACTGCAAAGCTAGAAGTTGAATGCACATCTCCCTACCTACCTCTGAAGCCAGGCCCCCTGGGTCTCCTAAAATTCAGTATCCTCAAGGTGTAGACCCAATTGGGCCGGTGCCCAATGCCCGGAGCAGGGAAGCAAGCAAATTGTTTCCAACAGTTTGCAGATTAATGAGGCAGTCACTGGCTCATCCAAGCGGCTAAATGGCATCTAAACATGTTTCAGAACCACTTAGCAGAGGCTTTGGAGATGGCTCCCCTGAGCCCAGGGAGTCTGATTCCACAAAGAGTAACAGGGCAGGACAGGGAAGCCATGAATTAAAACATGCACACAGCTTCCCCAACCAATGCACAAGGGTGAGTCTTTTGTTATGTTTTGACAAATACAGCCCTGGGAATAAAAGGGATGGGACCCAACTTCAAATGACACCCACATTTCATCCTCTAGCTCAAAAGCCACAGTATATTGTAAAATATTCAAGATCTCAGCCTGGGCTGCTGGAGAAGCTGGGTTGGTGGTCCAACAGGCTAAGCAATATCTTACAGGACTATATGGGAATATGGGGAGCAGAATAAGCCCTCTGCCCATTTCATGGATAGGATAGGATGTAAGCTGTGTCTTAAGGCTACGGACCCAGAAAGGGACCTAACCCATAGAGCAGGGAAACTGGAACAGAACTTGATGTTGGGGGCTGAGCCCCAGTGGGAGAGCTGTGGTTGAAATTCAGCAAGTGTCTCAGTTACTATTGCAGCATAACAAAAACTCCCAACTTATTGTCTTAATTCAGAAATCATTTACCTATTTCTTGAGCCTGCAATTTTGGCAGAGCTCTGCAGGGACAGCTCATCTTTGCTTATGCAATGACAGATGGGCCATCTCCACTAAGGTTGGAGTATTCTCCCAGATGGCAATTTGGCCTTTCCATGTGGATCTTTTCTTAAAGCAGCTTGGGCTTCCTCACAGCATGGTGGCTAGGTTTGAAGTATGAATATACAGGCTGGGCATTCACATAATATTGTTGTAGGGACAAACGAGGCAAGGCACCAAAGATAGCAGGAAATAGTTTTATTTGGCTGCAGCCAGGTTGAGAGGGCACAGCTTTTGCTGTAATCAATCAATCCCCTGAACCCTGAGTTCAGGGAGTTTCAGAGTGTTATACCCAGCATGTAAGGGGAGGGGCTCAGAAGTTCCCAGTCTGCAGAAGTTCACATAAAAGCAGCTTTTTCTTTCACTGTTCTGGGCAAGTTAACCCTTCAAGGACAGCACCTGAGAAGGAGAGAGCTGCTTCTCCCCTCTCTTTCCTCCCCCTGCCAGCTGTTACCAGGGAGCCCAGTTGTAACATCTTAAAAATATAGACATCTCTGTGAAACCCCAGCTCAAGGCCAGAGGCCTTGTTTGCACATTTCTTCAAAGTACTATACTGGATATGTTTGTGAAAAACTAGTAAGGGGTGTCCAGCACCTGGGGTGCTGGTATCTTCTCGGCCAGTGGCCAAGTAGAACAGGGTGACACGAAAATAGGAAGTTTTTCTACATTGAACTCTTTTGCAGAGTCTCTTTTGCTGACAGTCCTAAAATCAGTCTGGGTAAAGATTTCTGGAGAAGCCCAGTTAAGTCTTTTCTGTGGAGAAAGGGGGTGCCACTTCAATCTCAACTACTTGGAAGGCTAAGGCAGAAGGATTGCAAGTTCAAGGCCAGCCTCAGCAACTTAGGAGACCCTGCTTCAAAATTTTAAAAAAAAGTGGGGGGCTAGGGATGAGAGCCTGGATTTGATCTCCAGTATCACAAAGAAGAAAGAGGAGGAGGAGAGGGAGGGGAGGAGAAAGAGGAGGAGGAGGAGGAGGAGGAGGAGGAGGAGGAGGAGGAGGAGGAGGAGGGTGGCTCAAAAGAACAGAAAGGAGTTGCCAGTTGCCAGCTTCTGAAGACCTGCTCCTGGAAACTGGTATAACATCATTTCTGCCATATCCTATTGGTCAAGCATTCACAGTGCCCAGATTCAAGGGGAAGTATCATATGTCCCACCATTTAGTAGGAGGAATGTCAAAGAATTTGAAAGCTTTATTTTAAACTGCCACAGCAAGAATCTTCTCTTGCATCCTTTTATCATAAAAAGTCCCATTTTGTTGACCTCCTCCAATTCATTAGAAGATATGGCTGGACCACTGTACTGAGGAGCTGGGAACTGTCCTCAGCCTCAGCAGGAAAGAATGACATGACTGATTAGTGACTGCATAGACACAGGAGTGGGGAGTAGAAGCATGTGTGCAACAAGCATTTGCCATCTCTCTCTCTCTCAAGGGTTTAGGTTCCAGAGCTGGAATATCTCTCCAGCACTTTGTTCTGTTTATTCATTCATTCATGCAGGCATTTCTTCATTCATTCATTGAATTAAACAATATTTATTAAGCACCTACTCTGCTGCAAATACACCACAATAGTGGTGAATAAAGCAGACCTGGAAAGCACACCCATGGAATTTATGTACCATGGAGGAATCAGATGATAAGCAGGTAAACAAACAAATATGTAATTTCTTCTCTCTCTCTCTCTCTCTCTCTCTCTCTCTCTCTCTCGTTAAAAATATTTTTTTAGTTGTCAATGGATCTTCATTTTATTTATTTATATGCGGTGCTGAGAATTGAACCCAGAGCCTCACATGCTAGAGCTCTACCACTGAGCTACAACCCCATCTCTCTCTCTCTCTCTCTCTCTCTCTCTCTCTCTCTCTCTCGGCACCAGGGATTGAACCCAGGTATACCTAATCATTGAAGAGTATCTCCAGCCAACCCAATTTTGATACAAATTGTCGATAAATTGCTGAAGATGGCCTTGAACTTGTGATCCTCTTGCCTCAGTCTCCTAAACCACTGAGATTACAGGTGTGAACCACCCACCGTGCCCGGCTCTACTCATTTCTTTTTTTCTTGTTTTTATGTTTCATTAATTACTTTATTTTTATGTGGTGCTGAAGATCGAACTCAGGTCCTCACCCGTGGTAGGCGAGCGCTCTACTGCTGAGCCACAACCCCAGCCCATCTTCTCATTTCTTATAAGAATACTTGTCATTATATTTATTGCTTAACTGGATAATCCAGGATGATCTCATCCCAAAATCCTTTAATTAATTATATCTGCAAAAGCCCTTTTTTCAAACAAGGTCATGTTCACAGGTTCTGTGGATTAGGATATAAATGTATTTTGTGGGGGAGGCGCACAATTCAACCTAAACTACTGGGGTTACAGCTGATACTTAAAATCAGGGAACAATGGGAACAGAGGGTCACCACAGAATGAATCATCTCTTAAACGGAGCATTAGATGTTGCTGTGGCCAACCTCAGCTCCCAAACCCCACCCCGTCACCACTGTCTTGACTTCTTCCACCCTGGGCTGTTGGCAAGCTCTCTCTTCCCCAACTCCCCTCTATGTGTTATTTACAAACATCATTAAAATAAAGTGCTAAATAAAGGCTGGAAATAAAGAGACGGGCAAAGATATATAAGGCAAAGGAAAAAAAACCACACTTGGGAAAACCCAAAGGCACAACACCACTGGCCCCTGGCAGGCATCTCATCCGCCCCCTGCATTTCTTTGCATAATCAAATAGGTCTTTTGAAATATTTTCCCAAACAAAAGAACTGTTCTCACAAGGAAGGATTCCAGCATCTGCCCACAGACAGCGATTCCCACAGACTGCCTGGACACGGACACTCTCCCTCCCAGAGCCCGGAACCCCAAGACCAGGCAGGAGGATAGGCTTCTGGGCTCCCTGTTCAAGAAGGGATTTTTCTGGGACTGGAAAAGTTGTGGGTGCAGGGACTACTGAGTTAGACTGTGCTCATCATTGTTTTCTCCAATTGTTCCAAACAGAAAACAACCCTAACTTATGTGTATCTGTGATTTTTAAATACAGGGGTTTTTTTTGTGGGGAAGGGATGTCCCCTCTCTGGGCTCAGTTTGTTTTGTTTTTTTTTTTTCTGTCACCAACACAGGAGGGAGAATGCCCAAGACATCTGCAGAGAGACCTCAGAGGTTGCTGCCTGTCATCTGTTCCATGTTAGGTTCCATGTGACATAAGATTGAAGACCAGTGGGCTCACCGACTTCTAAGGGCCTGTTGAGTTCTGCCTTTTGTTGGGCTGTTCAATACTATTTACCGACACCTGCTAGGCCCAAGCACTGCTGTAGGTACTGTGGACACGGCCGTGAAGCTGACAGGCACAGATCCCTGCCCTGGATGGGGCAGCCGCTGGGGTGGGAGGACAGGAGACCATTTTCTTTTTAAATCAGATTGTGCATTCCACTAGGAGGTGCTCTGGAAAAGACTCTGGCAGCAGGGGGAGGCGCAGTGTTTAAAAGGGCCACCAGGGAAGACTTCCTCCAAGGCAGTATTTGAACCCATCAAAGGAAGTGAGCAGTGAGCCATGAGGGTATGGGGAGGAGCCTGGTGACAGATCTCCCTCATGCAGACTCCAGGTCCTCGGTCCTCTGCTGGCTCCTCAGACTGTGTCACTTGTCACACTTAGCTGAAGATACTCTGTGTGGGCTCTGATGGATCTCATGCCTGGACCACCTATCTCATGCCTCTTGCCCCAGAAATTCTCTGTTGATGCTGAAGTAGGGGACCCAAAACTTGCTGGGGTACCCACAAAGGAGCCACCAGGAAGGGCAGGAGCGTTCATACCCCACAAGGGTGAAGCTCTGCCAGTGGAACCTCTGTTCAGTGGAACTGAGACCAGTGGATGGATTTCTCCCCACTCCCTCCTCAGGTGGACAGTCCTGAGTTGACTTCATTTACATGGGCTCTCAGAAGATTTCCATGTGATCAGTCAGGGGCATCCTGCTTCGTGGTACGCCCTTGTCCTGGGTCTTCCCCCTTGGATTGTACCTTCTAGCAAACACACACAATAAACAAGCAAAGGAAACAGGAAGTGCAAAAGCCCTGAGACAGGAGCAAGTCTGGTGTGACTCAAGAACGGCAGGAGGAGACCAAGTAGCTGGAGCAGAGGGACAGAGAAAGGGAGAGGGAAAATGGTAGAAGGGACTGGGACAGGGGCTGAAGGAAGACCCTGGGGGAGCGCTTAGGCCAGCCTGTGCTTCTCAAATTTGATGTGCATATGAATCACCTGGGAGCTCGTTAAAATATAGACTGTGGTTCAGCAGGTCCAGGGTGAGATTTGATATTGCACATTTCTATCAGCTCCCTGGTGATATGGATACCGCTGGACCACACTTTGAGTAGCACCTCTCTTTGAGTAGCAAGGTGTTGGCCATAGTAAGTTCTATGTCTTTTACTCTGAGAGGAGAGCCACTAGGGGTTTGAGTGGAGAGAGGACATGGCCTGATATTCATTTTTAAAGGATAACTCCAGCCGCTGAGAGGAAAATAGATGGGGGTAAGGGCTAGTGAGAGCGGAAACAGATAAGTTAGGAGGCTATTTCAATAATCCAGGTGAGAGAGGATCTAACCAGTGCCTAGCGTTCATGAGGCCTTGGGTTCTAGCACTGCAGGGGCCACCAGTTAAAGCAGGATCTTGAATTTCTCAATAGCTCATCTCAAAGTTTGTCTTTTAAATTTAGTATTTATAATTATCTACTAAAATATAAGAATCAAATCAATGCTAGTATATGAGATTATTGCAGGTAAGACAAAGTAACTGTGCTTTATTGTGAGAGTTATGTGTTTACTGAAGTATGTTTAGTTTTCATTGTAAGTGATGGTGTACAGTTATCTTTTCAAATAAAAAATTCAAGTTTATGAGCAACAGTTGGTTTAAAATAAACTACTAAGTAAATTAGCAGCTGTGACATAAATCTTATGGTAAATGTGAAGGTGGTTCCAAAAGACCTGAGGTCCAGGAAACACTGACTTTAAAATTCATTATTACTGGTGGTTGTTTATTTCATTAAATTATTACAGGTGGTAATTTTTTTTTTAATTTCTTGAAGAAAGTGTCTCATAGTCTCTGATTTAAAAAAAGAGAGAGAGAGAGAAATTAGGAACCAAAAATTGATGCTGGCTCTGTGAGCCTCCTTTCAAAAATCATCCCAGAGTTTGATTAACATTTACTTTTCATAAAATTGTTGTCTAAAAGGACAGTAACGGAGGGGCACACTTGAAGGATCCCCCACAGTGGCTGATTCAGGGGCCACCAGTTAAAGCAGCTATCCTCAAATCTGGCAGACCATGGAAACCTCTTTGAAAGAAAAAGAAAGCGCAGGCCCCAGCCCAGGTCAGTCACAGCAGCATCTGAGGGTCAGGTCTGGGAAGGATGAGTGCTGAGAGCTCCCAGGTGATACACGCCTGTCCGTCTTCTCGCTCCCAGGTACAGAGGAGAGGGTTAAGATAGGCCTGGGTTCAAGTCCTCCATTTATATTCTGTGTGATCTTGACACTTCTTTAGCCTTTCTGAGCTTTGTGCTGCTTATCTGTGCAAGACTATTCAATGACACAGAATCTGCCATGTGTCACAGTAGAGCTCTGAGCCGACTATTTGGGGGAGTAACAACGACTGTGAATCAAATCCTTAATTCATTATTTTCCATTTAATTAATATTTAATTATATTAGTTACAGTTGACTCACTCTTTTTTAAAAAAATTAATAGAATGTTATAAATAAAGCACAAGCCTCTTTGCTCATTCCCCACATCCTGGCCCATGGCCTCCTTCCCAATCTTGGATTTAGCTGGTACCTCCCAGACATTTAAAAATACATTTACAGAGATGAAAGTGGTAGAACGAGTACCTAGCATTCATGGGTTCTATCAGCACTGCATACACATTATATATATCTCATATTGTTTAATAGGGTTTTAGTGAATAGGTGATGATTTTTTTTTTTTTGGTATCAGGATTGAACCCAGGGGGCTTAACCACTGAGCCACATCCCCAGCCCTTTTTATTTTTTGAGACAGGATCTTACTAAGTTGTTCAGAACTTCACTAAGTTGCCAAGTCTGGCTTTGAATTTATAATCCTCTTGTCTCCAAGCCACTGGGATTACAGATGTGCACCACCATGCCTGGCTGATTTTTTAATTGTATATATCTTTATGCAATTTTTCTTCATGCAGTTGTAATAGAGGTTCGCTTGCTGCTTTGACTGTATCCCTTGTGGCTTTGAAACTTACATGTTATTTTTTTTTTCCCCAATCTTCTTTTCCCTAAACTTCTCCCTGATCTTCTCCTTCCTGATCTCGTTTTCTCTGAATCACTTCTATAAAAGTCCCCTGCACTTCTCCTTTACTAGCAAAGCAATAAACCTTCTTTTTCCTTTTTCTCAAGACCTTGTCTTCATTCTTGAATGGGCATCAAGGACGAGGACCAAGCTTTCAGTTACAAGTGCAATGACCTATTTGTAGGATTTACTCTTATTGTTACATACAGTTGAGTTCATTTTTTGACTCTTTCATACTATTCAATTATAAAGATGCACCATAATTTATGTAAGTGTTTTCCTATTGATAGACATCTGTCGGGTGTGTGTGTGTGTGTGTGTGTGTGTGTGTGTGTGTGAGTGAGAGAGAGAGAGGGGGAGAGATGCTGGGGCTCGAACCCAGGGCCTGTGCATCCTAGGCAGGTGCTTTCCCACTAAGCTATATCCCTAGCCTCTTTCTGACTTCTTAACATCACAAACAAAGCTACAGTGCCCACCTCCTCATACTCACGGGTATCTTTCACCTTTACTATTACTCTTCATTCATTCAGTAGTGGAATGAGTCCCAGATTGGGAGCCAGTGCATTTTGAGCTGGTTGCCCGGAGCCTCTGAATCCTAGGCTCTCTGCCCTCGTGACAGGTCTCTGTGGCCTTTCCACCATGATTCTCTCACCTTAACCGTGACACCTCCCTCATTACTGAGCTCCCTGTCTCTGGCTGGATCTCTGGTTCTTCCCAATCTTCCCTGTCATCAGTCATCATGTCCTGCTTAAAAGAGGTGAAGCACGGGAAGCCGAGGCAGGGGAAGGGGACAGGCAGAAGCACAGGGATGTAAAGTGTTCCTGAGTTCAATCCCCAGTACCAAGAAAAAGGAGGTGGGGAAGGAGAGGGAGAGAGAGAGAAGGGGCACAGGGAGGGGACAACATAGAACTACAATGACATGGAGAAGACCAGCCTGAAGACCTCCCCACCAAGCACTCAAACACCTCTCCCCAGGAAGACTACCTGGGTGTGGTGCCATCCTACCTCCTATTTATTTATTTATTCGAAGTGCTGGGGTCAATCCCCAGGGCCTTGTGCATGGGGAGCGTGCGCTATATCACTGAGCCCGCACTCCCACCTTATGTGCCCCGTGGGCCTGTGTCCTGCTACTATTTCGGCACCTTGCACACTGAATTTTAGCATATCATCTTGCTGCCTGTTTCCCCTTTGGCCTGGAAGCTCCTTGGAGCCTGAGAGTGTCTCTAAATGCTCAGTGACCAGGACTGGCTTGATTTAAGTGAGACCTCTGAATCAGTGTTTGTTGAATTGAGCAATCTTGGGCTCGGAGCTGGATGGGCTGGCCATCAGAGCAACCCTGACAGGTGGCCGGCTTCTGGAGAGCCACATGTGTGTCAGTCCAGACTTCTGAGTTTGACAAGATATAGTGTACAACATCCAAAGTGGCAGGCAGGGAGCCAGACTCCAGTCCTTAGAAGGGCTGGTGTGTCAGTTGCCCATGTTTGAACAATCCTCTCCTCCCAAGGCTCAAAATGATTTATTATTATTTACAATTGTGGGGAAGGCCAGGTCGAGCTGGGCAGTTCTGTTCCACTGGATGTTTGAGGGGGTCATTCCCACATTCAGCTGGGAGATCAGAGGCTAGAACTTTCACCATACAAGTGGGAAAGCTCTGGCCCCTTCCCCATCCCGGAGTTCAATCCTGAACCTCAGCCCTAAACTGCTCCTACCATGGTCCTGCCTCTGTGCTCCTGTCATCTATCCCCCTTGTTGGGAGTCTGGACTGTCAAGGGGTGTCTGGAACAGGGAGGGGCTACTTGGTTCTCATCCTTCTGCAGATTAGTTGGACTTCTTTCTCAGGGGCTCAGAGCTCCAAAAGAGCACCCGCAGCCCAGACTCTTAGGATTAGGCCAGGAATTGGCACAGCAGCAGGTGAAAACAAGTTACAAGCTCAGCCCAGACTCCAGGGAGGAGAAATGGCGCCACCTCTTGACAGGAGAAGCAGCATGTGTGTCCAGGAATGGGGGAGATTGTTGGCGGCCATCTTTGGAAACCATCAGCCAGGGTTAAGAAATCTTCTCACCCACATGCCAGCCTTTACAGCCACCTTTTTCTAGGTCTTAGGTGGGGAACTGGTGGGGAGAGGACAGGTGGTTGGTGAAGCCCATGAGAGTGGTCCAACATTGGTAGAAAAAATTCCAGATTTGTCAAGAACTGCCAAGAAATTTTAACCTAAGAGACCACAGGTCTCACTCCCCAGAGAGGGCTCTGGATCCTTCACCCTTTGAAATCATTCCTGAGCCCACCCCATCCACACCTAAAAGCAAAACAATTTTATTCCAATATCCTGCAGTTATAGAACAAGGACATCTGTCCAGTCTCTCTCCTGCTAATAAATATTTGAACAGTGGTTTGTTAATTTTTCTTACTCTCTACAACAGAGATTAACTGCTATTTTACATTACACTCAGCTTCTATTAGCTTAGGATTTACTCTCTCAGTGATATTGCTAGCATTGGGCTTCAATAAAACATTTTAGCCCAGACAAACTCATTATATTCTTGAAGGCGAGTGGACAGAGAGGAGGGGGAACAAGCCCTAGTTTTGCAATTTTGAGGCATCGGTTAAGATCCATCAAGCAAGTGTCAAGCAGATTGGGGTAGGGACATACTAGATGGTGAAGGGTGGAAGCCATTGGAAGGACAGTTGTTCAATCCTGCTGGCCTCAGCCATCAGAACCAGCCCTTCCCCAGAGACAGTCCCACTGCTCAGCTGACTTCTGACCCCAAGTCTTCACAGTCTCAGATCCACAGAGCTTCTCCTGACTCAAATAGGGATCCATTTCTCCGTCTGTTTCAAATCATCCTACCTTCTGACCACTGACTGAGTCATATTTTTAGGATCTGATTAACTCCTCAGACTTCACACTGAACCATGCTGAAAGTGAAGCTTTCTCTTTTGTAACCAGGAGATGTTGTGATCATGATCATGTTCACCATCATTATTATTATAAATATCATGCTGTCCTTGACCTGAGAGCAGGACCCTGCTTTGGAGATTCCCCCATCCCCTGTGGTACATGCCCATCTGTGACAGTGACGCCCTAGATGAATGAGAACCCCTGTTGCCCAGAAGCCAATTTACCCACTCGTCTCTGACCCTGTACCCTACAGGGTCCATTCCTCCCTCACAGGGCCAAAAAAGTCCAATAAATTCTGTAGGAAGAACTGAAGGAGAAGGTGTTCAGATTTTAGAAATATAATTTCTGATCTTCCTCTCAGTTTCCTGGAAGACTTCCAACTTCTGTCTTGTTTTTAAGAGTTTGACCTTAATCCTTCGACTTGACATTCGGCTCTGCTGAGAGTAGTAAAACAACATTCCCGGGGGTAACAGCTAGAGGGAAGGAGGTACAAAAGGCCAGTGTCTAACATGCTCGTCGGTACAGACTCCCTCTGTACTTGTGGCCATTTTCCATGTGGGTCTTTGTCATTTTTTCTCAGGGTCCTCAGTCAAGCTCATTCCAACCCATTAGGATCTGATCATGTTTTACCCCCAAAGAGCAGAGCGGGAGACCTCAGTTCCTGACCTTCCGCCAGCTCTTGGCCTGCATGCATATTTGCCCAACTCAGCTCCAGACACCACAGATTTATTTGGAGGGGCATATTTATGATGCCACAGAATGTCTTTGGTGGTGCTGTTCCCCCCAAAGCAAAAGGTATCCACTAATTTCACAACTGCATATTTCAGAGGGAAGTTTCTGGAAGAGTTCAAAGAGAATCTGCTGCACCTGGTTTGGGAAGTTTATTGAGTAACACCTGACTTCCCACTTAATAAGACCACTTGGAAGGTCAAGGGGAGAGACGTGGGCAGTGCTCAGGCTAGCAGGAGAGCCTCAGGACTCTTCACCCTGCCCCTGTCCTGGAGTTCATGTCTTTCTCCCCTCCCCCAGCTTCCTTGGCTCATACGCCTTTATACTGTTCACAGCCACCTGTGTTCTGGTCCCCCAGAAACTGACCTTGAGACAAAGATTCAAGTAGAAGTGGTTCACCTGGGAAGTGATCCCAGGAAATTCTGGTAGGGATGTGGGAAAGGGAGACAGAGACAGGGAGGAGGCATGGTGGGGTCAGTTAATGCTGTGGACAGTGGGGACCCAATCCTACCAGGGGACTCTGGACACAAGGTAGAACAAGAGTCCGAGTTATCTGACCCCAGGGGAAATGGAGCTGCAGTGCGACCCCATCAGTTCCCTGGGCACTAGCCCTCTGGCTCTGGTGCTGCCTGAATGCAGATGCCTGTGTCCAGAGCAGAAAAGAACCAGATAAAAGCCTTTAGGTGGAAGGTGGCAGGTCCCCGGTGTTTGCAATAACATGACCAGGATGTGGAGCTGGGGCTCTTGTAGTTTTGGGTAGAGAGCCAGCCATGGCTGTTCCCTTGTCCCAGCCCAGACCCCTGCCCTTTGTATTTTGGGATTTGTGTCCTCCCAATATTTGTGTGCTGAAGCCCTAACCTCCAATACTTCAGAATGTGGTTATCTTGAATATAAAGCCTTTAAAGAGGAGATTAAGTTGAAAGGAGACTGTTGGGGTAAGCCCTAATCCCATCTGACTGGTGTCCTTCCAAGAGGAAATGTGAACACCCAAAGAGACTCCAGGGATTCTCGAACACAGAAGGCAGGCCAGGTGAGGACACAGTAAGAAGGCATCCGCCAACAGGCTGAGAAGAGAAGCCAAAGGAGAAACCAACCTTGCTGCCGCCTTGATCTTAGATTTCTAGTCTCTAGATAAATAAATCGCTGTTGTTAAAGCTGTCCTGTCTGTGCCCATTTGTTACAGCAGCCCTAGTAAACCCATACCGCATTCCCTGGTTCCATCTTTTTCATTGCCAGAGTTGCCTCTGCTTGGTCCTTCTCTTTGAGCCAGGCTACAAGTCAGAACCACCTTTGGTCAGATGTCCAGGAGAGTCCATCAGCTGTTAAGGGAAGCACAGCCACATGGTCAGGGCTGTGGCTTGGCCTGTACCTCGGCCTGGGATGCTCCTGGCCTGAGCTGGCCAGTCACCCACCTACTCACTTTCATCTGGGCCATCTCCATACCAGTGTCTGTCCTGGAGCTGGGTCGTTCAGGAAATAAGTCAACACAGTGCTGAACATACAGACGCTGCTTCCAACACCCCACACCTTGGGGCACGTGTGGGCTGGTTTCCTGGCTCAGAGATTGTGACACGAAAAGCTCCAAGCCCCGTCCACTGGGACCGAATCGGAAGATGAGAGGCACAGCTCGCCTTGTCTGGAAACCAGCAGGATGTGATGCTGACAGTTAATTAGGTTAATTAGGAAACCATGCCTTAAAATGTAATGCTGCTTTCATGAGCTTTTAAAGCCTATCAAAATGTTTGCTGAGCTTTATGGCCGGTAATTAACAACCTTGTAAAAATATACCAGGAAACAAGCAGATTCGAGGCAGCTGCCAGGCCCACAGAGCTTGGTCCTTACCTTCCTATCACCTAGGTTCAAATCCCAGTGCTGCCCCAACTTGCTGTGACTTCAGACAAGCCGTGTACCCTCTCTGCTCTCTGGATATGGATAGCTTCTTCTGTCCAAGAAAATGGCTGGGTGACTTCTAAGCCCTGGGCCGCCATGTTTCTCAGGCTCTCTCTTTCTTGCACTTCAGAGCTCAGCCCGCTGAACTCTGAGGGCTCTTTGATTGTCAAGGATAGACAGTAGGGTAGGAACCTAGTATCTCTAGGGTACCCTTACCATCCCACTGCATGGAAGTGGACGTACATAGCTTTTGTGGTCCATGCACCCTACTTGGGTAACAAGCTTTACCTTCGGGAGGCCACTCCCTCACAGTTCACAGTCTGACTTAGAATTCAACTCTACCCCTAGTGCTAACGGGTTATTCATGTGACTCAGCTTAGCCAATCAGATCATCTTAAGGATAATCACTTGACCTAGTCAGAACCAATGAAGCACAATGGACAGTCAGGCCATTTATTTATTTCCACTGAGATGACTTCAGACGTGGTGTAGCCCCCGGTTGGCACCATGTGGAGTGTGAACGCCAGTCCAGCATGGAGCAAGGCTGAGCCAGAGGGTGGAGAAAGACCAAGTACCATTGTTTGGGCTCCTGAGATTAGCAAAGTCTTAAGTTTACCCTTGAACTTTTCAGTCCCATGAACCTCCACATCCTGTTGTTTGTTCAAGCCACTTTGAGGTGAGTTTTCTGTTAGTTGCAAACAAGAATTCTAGCAGTTACATGGTGTGTTTGTAAAGGTAAGGGTGTGAGAGAGAAAGAGGGAGAGGAAGAAAAAACAAAGACATGAAACAGAGAAAAAAAATTTAAGTGTATAAAACAAATGCCAGAATTGGTATATGTCATTCTCTGTGCACAAAATGGTATTGACTCTCCTTTTCCCTTTGAGAATTCCTATTCTTCCTCTCAAAACCTCAGTGGCATCTCCTCTTTCCCATCTCCCCAGGCAGTAAGTTGGTCACCCAGTGGCCCTGGGGTGGTTGACATATAACCTTGACTGATTTCCTTTTCCCCTTCTAACTTTAGCCCTGGGACTCACCATATTTAGATTGAAGTGGATACCCAGGGCAAGTACCTGGGTCAAGTTGTCAGAAAGGGACCAGGAAAAGAACATTCAAATTTTTCAATTTCTCAGCTTGAAAATAAAAGTGTTTGGAAAGGAGATGAGAGCAGAAAGAACCAAGTTTTGCCTGTTCCAGCTGGTCCTCTGCCTCTGTGTATTCAACCACCCGTGGATCAAAAAGCTGTGTCTGTTCTGAACACATACAGACATTTTTCTGGTCCATATTCTCCAAATAATACAGTATAACAACAGTTTGCATAGCATTTACATTGTATGAAGTATTCTAAATAATCTAAAGATAAAGTAGTCCAGGAACAGTGGCACATGACTATAATCCCAGCAGCTGGGGAGGCTGAGGCAGGAGGATTGCAAGTTCAAAGCCAGCCTCAGCAACCTAGCGAGGCCTTAAGCAACTCAGTGAGACCCTGCCTCTAAAATAGAATACAAAAAAAGGGTTGGGGATGTGGCTCAGTGGTTAAGTGCCCCTGGGTTCAATCCCTGGTACAAAAAAAAAAAAAAAGATAAAGTAGGAGTATGAACACAGGTTATATGCAAATATGACCCCATTCTATATAAGCAAGTTAAGCATTTTGGGGGTTCTAGAACCAAGCCTCTCCAGCAGATACTGAGGGACAACAGTACTCAAACCTGTTCCCCTTTTTCCATAGGAATAGGGCTTAAACCAGGTACATGGCAACTTCCCAGCTACAGACAACATGTCCCAGCCTTCTTTGTGGCTACTGTGGCCACACGGCTAAGTTGTCACCACTAGCACATGAACAGAGGAGGCAGAAGCATCTTCTGCCTGACCGCTCTTTCTCCTTCTCTGACCACAGATGGGCTAACGCCAAGCTCTGACAATGGCGCTGAGCAGAACACCCTGAGAGATACAGAGGAACAGATGCAGGGTCTAGGGTACCGATGGGCAAGCAGAACAGCTACCCTCAAACAGAGCCACCTATCTGCAGGCTGTCCCACGAGAGTGAACACACTTCTATTTTCTTCATGACACCATATTTTGTGTCCTTTTTATTTCAGCTGCTTAGGCTTCTTCTATTTAATATGTTCCCAGGCTCCTCTAATGATTAGAAAAACCCTAAGGATGAAATTTCAGAGGAAAAAAAAAGAGAGAGAAGAGTTCAGGCTATACAATCCACCTGCTGCCCTTTCTCCTAAAACAAGCCACAGACCTGATGGCAGAGGGAAACACAATAAAACTCCTTTTGAAATTTGGGGGATTAAAGAATAAAGAGAACTCATGTCTTATTTCATCTGGAATTTGCACTTCCTGGTAGGAGCTGAACATCTGTTACTTTGTCTCCCAGCATCCCTCACCCTGCTTCTGATCATTGTGCCCCAGTATCCTGGGAAACCACCTTCTCGCCTTTGTAGAACCTGAGAAATGCCCGGAGCTGTGTCTTGTCACACTACGCCTGCTTTTTACAGCTGTGTGGTTTGCGCACTGCACAACCTTTGGGAACACACTTCACATAGGCCAATGTGTGGCTGGCATCTCCTGGAGTTGAGTGGCAGGGCAGTCCACACTGGCTAACTCTTGTTCTCCATAAAAATGATCCCTTCCTAATGTGGCTTCCTCAGGAACACAGCGGTTCTCAAACTGGATCGAATCGGCCATGAATCCATGGTGTGATAAACACTTAATAAACATGACAGTGTCTCTCCCACACTGTGCTTCCCATGACCAGTTATATCCTGGGAGAACACTGTTCCCTTGTGATTCTACTATAATCCTGTTGTTGACAACCTTCATTATCCAATATCTCCTTTCTAAGAATTCAGGATAAATTCCCAGATTGGGCTGGGCTGCCTGAACAATTGGGAGATTTCTTTCTTTAGTGACAGTTATGGGCTCCTTTGCATTTTCCTTTAGTTTTCCCCATCACAAGACCAAGATCTAAACTAAGTGCTCTTATCAAAGTCACCAATGACCATGACCACCATGTTGCTAAATCCAGGCCACCCATCAGCAGCGCCTGACACAGAAAACCACTCGCCCCTGAGAACATTTTCTTTTTTTTTTTTTTTTTTTTTTTTCTAAAGAGAGAGTGAGAGAGATAGAGGTAGAGAGAGAGAGAATTTTTTAATATTTATTTTTTAGTATTTGGCGGACACAACATCTTTGTTTGTATGTGGTGCTGAGGATCGAACCCGGGCCGCACGCATGCCAGGCGAGCGCGCTACCGCTTGAGCCACATCCCAGCCCTGAGAACATTTTCTGAATTTGGCTTCCAGGACCCTTTGCTCTCAGGGTTTCATTCCTGTTTTACTGGTCACTTCCTACTCTCCTCTGTTGATTTTTCCTCATCTTCCTGACCTATAAGCAAAGGAAGCTCATAGTGTCCATCCTTCTCCGTGTTCTAATTCTCCTCTGGCCATCTCTTAGTCTCATGACTTTACATACCATCTTGTTGACCTTCTCTGGACTTTTCTCCCAAGCTCTGGACCCATATATGCAACTGTCAATTTTTTAAAAAATATTTATTTTTTTAGTTGTAGTTGGACACAATTCCTTTATTTTATTTATTTCTATGTGGTGCTGAGGATCGAGCCCAGGGCCTCACACTTGCTAGGCGAGTGCACTACAGCTGAGCCCCAGCCCCAGCCCCAGCCCTGTGCAACCGTCAATTTTGATATTTCTTCTGAAACACCTAACAGACTCCTCAAACTACACATGTCCAAGACTAAACTCCTTTTCATCAAATCTCCTCTACCCATAGCTTTCCTCACCTTAGGAAATGAAAATGGTTACCTTTCAGTTGCTCAGGCCAAGAGCCTTGGAGACTTTCTTGACTTCATCTTTCCCCCCTCCCCACACCCTGCTCCAATCTGTTAGGTGCAGGACAGACTGAACTATGTTGTCTGCAGGTCATGCCAAACAAAGTTAGCTGCAGGATGACCCGGCCGCTCAAACCCTCTGTCTGGTTCTTTATCACCTGTTTGCTTCAAGCCCAAACGCCCAAGACCCCGCTCAAGGCTGAGCGCTTCGCCCCTCTGCTCAAGGCTGAACACTTAACCCCCCTTGTGCCAACAAGGCAGCTTGCAGACCCAGAGACCCTGTTAGATTTAGGCAGCACAGCAGAAGGGCTATAAAAGCCTTCGGCAGCCTGGCCCCCCCCACTTCCCTCTCTCTCTTTTCTCCTCTGTTGCAATGATACAATAAAGATCTCTTGGTCGCTCCGAGTGTTGTGGTCACTTTCCTTTCACAATCCATCAGCAAATTCTCTCACCTCTGTCTTGAAAATATATCCTCTACCGGACCTCAGCTCCTTGCTGCATCCGCTCTATTCCAAACGACCAGCATCTCTTGTCTGGATGATGACAATCTTCTAGCTGTTTTTCCTGCTTCTGCCCTGCGTGAGCTTTCCTTTACTGTAACAAAAGACCTGAGATAAGCAACTTAAGAGGAAAGTTTATTTTGGCTCATAGTTTTGGAGGTTACAGTCCATGGTCATTTGGCCCCAATCTGTGGATGGTGTCTCCTGGAGTTATCTGGGGCCTTTGGCAATACAGCATATCATGACAGAAGTAAAACCAAGTGCAAAACCTTTAACTCATGGCTGGGAAGCAAAAGAGGAAGAGGGGACATGGGTCCCACTCTGCCTTTCAAGGCCATGCCCCAGCAACCTCAAGCCTCCCACTAGGCCCTGTCTCTTATTAGAGTTCCCACGACTTCTTAATAGCACCATGGTGGGTGAAAGTGTTTAACAAACAGATTTGGGGGGATATGTAAGGTCCAATCCATAGCATGTCCCCATCACTCCCTGGTCCATTTAAATCATAACCTCCAAAGAGATTTCTTCCAAGCCGTCATCCTATCATGACATCCTCAGATCCTCCAGTGGTGCCTGCATTCTTGGAGTTAAGGCCAGAGCTTCTTACCTGGCTCATGGTCTGTCCCCCTGTTACCTCTCTGATCTTTCCCATTGATTGACTTCTTCTCATGCAAAGATGGTGAGGTGTGGTCATGGGAGCCGTTGAGGTTACTGAGGACAAGGGGAGTAAGCTGGAGGAGAGGGGAGGGGAGAGAAAGGGAGAGGACAGGAGCCTGGGGGAGACGTAGGGGTGAGCAGAAGAAAGGGCTGCCAGAGAAGAAGGAAAGAAGCCAAGGGGGTTCACGGCAGGACCAGGTCTTAAGAAGGAATGATCTCAAGTTCAAAGCCAGCCTCAGCCACTAAGCCAAACCCTGTCTCAAAAGGAACAATAGAAAGGGCTGGGGAGGTGGCTCATGCTAAGTACCCCTGGTTTCAATCCCTAGTACCAAAAAAAGAGGAAGAAATGATCTCTCACTGAGATCAAGGCAGGATGTCCCATCCCTTTCATGCTGTTAAAAATTTTAAACCTTTTCAGATGATGAGCAATTTATCAGGGAAGCAGCATCTTGGCAGCCAAGCTGGGGAAGGAGAAAAAATATTAGCATCTCTCGACTGGTCATTTTTCTCCCTTTTCAGCCTTCGCAGGCCAGAGCCAGTTTCCATTATTAATAGATGCATGTTTTATTGACGGTATAAAGACCAAAGATTTGTAACTTTAATAATCCAGATTCTTATTTCAAATTCTCCAACATTATTACTCATTGATCGGCTGGGGATGTTTCTTTGGTGATTGCCAATCTGCCAATTCCTGGAGGGAAAACAGAAGTGGTGGAATTAGACTGGCAAGTGTGGGATCTGACTCACTCCACGACAAAATGAGCACCCTGTCTGTGCCAGGCCCCAGGATAACCAAGGCACAACCTGCACCTAACTGGGGAGGCAGTCAAATAAAGTTATACAGAGAATATAATAGGCAGGTGTGTCAGAGAGGGACAGAGTTGAATGGGGCTGTGGTTTAGGTAAGTGTCCCCCAAAGGCCCAGGTATTAAAGGCTTGGTTCCCAGGGAGTTTTTATTAAGGGAAACTTTGAGAGGTGGGGTTTGGTGGGAGATTTTAGGCCATTGGGAGCATACCCTTAAAAGGGATAATGGGACCTCAGACTCTTCCTCTTCTCTCTTTTGCACCCAGGTTTGAAGTAGGTGAATAGGCCTCATTCACCATGTACTCCTGACAAAGCAACAAGGCTAATCAGCCATTGACTGCACCCTCAAAACTGTGAACCAAAACAAACCTTTCCTCTTTTTAAATTAATTAACCTCAGGCATTTGTTATAGTAATGGAAAGCTGACTAACACAAGTAGTCAAATTTTTCCCCCTAGAATTAGGATGATTAAAGTCTCAGGGGCATAAATTACTGGCTGTTTGATCTTGGTCATGGTATGTTCCCTCTCCAAACCTCAGTTTGTTCATCTATAAAATGAGGATAGCACAGGGTTGTCATTAAGATTAACTTAACTGGGCTGAGGTTGTGGCTTAGCGGTAGAACATTTGCCTAGTACATTCGAAACTCTGGGTTCGATCCTCAGCACCACATAAAATAAATAAATAAAATAAAGATTTTAAAAAAATATTAACTTAGCTATTGATGCATACATTGTGTTTGGATGGTAGTCTACATGTAGTCAGCTCTCATTAAGCTCTAGCTAAGGTAGTAATGGTGATAGTGACATAATGGGGAGCACATACTCTGGGTGCTAATTCTTTCTGGAGGAGGGGCATTAAGAAAAGTTTTCAGAGAGTAGCCTACATTTGAGTACTTCTTTTCTTTTCTTTCTTTTCTTTTCTTTTCTTTTCTTTTGAGTACTGGGGATTGAATTCACAGCCACTCACCCACTGAGCCACATTCCCAGCTCTTTTTTACGTCTTATTAAGAGATAGAGTCTCACTGAGTTGCTGGGCTGCCACCCTTCTGCTTTCTCTTTCTGATTTGAACACTTTAGATTCCTTCCTACAGTGTTTGTCTTTTTGCGATGGTTTATTTCACTTAGCAAAATGTCCTCAGGCACCATCCCTGTTGTCCAACATGGCAGGATTTCCTTCTTCTTAGAGGCTAAATAATGCTTCAGTGTGCAGATAAATCACATTTTCTTGGCCCAGTTTTACCTTCAGGGGTGTTAGGCAATGATGTGGCCCAACGCAGTCTGCGATTTAGAACAGTCGCTCTGGGGGGGCAGGGTGGTGTCTAGACCAGCACAGAGGGGCCAAAGTGGTACCAGGAGTCCAGGGAGGGGCTGGCACAGGGGTTCAGGTACAAGATGACAGTGACCTCACCTCAGGTGGCAGAGGACTTGGATGTCAGAAACATTCTAGAAGCCGAATTGGTGGGACTTATCAGGCGCAGAGGGTGGTGCACTCCTGTAATCCCAGCAGCTGGGGAGGCTGAGGCAGGAGAATCGTGAATTCAAAACTAGCCTTGGCAACTTAGCGAGGCACTAAGCAACTCAGTGAGAGTCTGTCACTAAATAAAGTATTAAAAAAGGACTGGGGGTGTGGCTCAGTGGTTAAGTGCCCCTGGGTTCAATCCCTGGTACAAAAAAAAAAAAAAAATGAAGTGGTGGGATTTGGTAATGGTGACAATATATCTGTTCTAACTTTAGAAATCCAAAGGCAGCTTAGGTCTTACCAAAAAGAGGAAAGGAGAGTCTGGTTGGTCCCCTACGAGGGTGAGGAAGGAGCTAGAGGTTGCTACGGTGGGTGAAAGGCAAACTCTCCACTTCTATAAACCTTCAGCAAGTTCCTGCCATAGGCCCTCCCGCCTCCAGCAGGCCAGACATTGGGCAGGATGGCCGACCCCCCTATGTGGTGAGGGAACACAGCTCGGAGGCAAGAGGGAACTCTTCCAGTCCCCGAACCACTCAAGACTTGCAGTGTGACCTGGGATAAGGCTGCCCCCCTCTCTGGGCCTCAGTTTCTCTGGGTACTGTGGGCCCCGGGTGCTGGTGGTAGTGGCAATGATGGCAGCCAACTTATTCTGAGTACTGACCCCACGCCAGACACCCTGCTCCTTGCTTCTCAAGTGTTCATCGATTCACTTCCTCTCAGGGACTATTATCACCTCCATTGTCAGGTGAGAAAACGAAGGTGCCTGCAGGAGGTCACAGTGACAACAGAGAGCTCAAATTCAAATTCAGGCAGCCCGGCTTCACCCAGTACAGCCCTGGAATCAGGAGCATTAAAATGTCAGATTCCTGGGCCACCCCAGACCTGCTGGCCCAGGGCCTCCAACGCAGTCCCCAGCATCCATGGCTAAGCCATTCTCTGGTCTTAGAGAAGGTGGGGTGGGAACTGAGGGTCCCATGGAGACGTTCAACTCAAGTCTGGCCTGAGAGAAAGAGAGAAGCCTGACTCTCCGCCTGCCCTGAGCATGTTTCCTGTGAGTCTGGGGCTGAATGGCCCTGTTGGGGGAAAACCCAAAGTGGGTGCCCAGATGGCTCCCACCCTCTCATACATGATCTCAAGGGAGCAGCCCCAACCTCCCAGCCCCCATCCCCAGCCCTCCAGAGAGGGTCCCTGCAGGATCCACAGGAAACAGGCGACAAATAATCCCAAGGAAAGATATTCAGTGTCTGGTAACCCAGGAAATGGGGGTTAAAGCAGCAAGAAGATGCCCTGGAAAGAGGGGAGAGAGGTGGTCAGACGCCCTCCCTGCTAATCAAACCCGGCCCTGCTGTGTTTGGAATGTGAATGTAGCTGAGAAATTTCAAGAGCTAAATTATTCCTTTATTTTTTTGTACATACTATAATGACAGTATTAGACCCATGAGTATCTTAGCATTTGTTTTTTTCCTTAAAGGGTGACATTATTGTCAAACTAGACACCAACAACCAGTTATCACTAATCACTTTTTTCTTTTCCTTTTCTTTCTTTCTTTTTCTTTTCTTTTTTTTTTCTTTAGTACCAGGGATTGAACCCAGAGACTCTTAACCACTGAGCCCTTTTTTGTATTTTATTTTGAGAGAGGGTCTCGCTAAGGTTGCTTAGGGCCTCACTAAGTTGCTGAAACTGTCTTTGAACTTGAAATCCTCCTGCCTCAGCCTCCCAAGTCCCTGAGATTACAGGCGTGCACCCCCATGCCCTGCCACTAATTACTTTTTAAAATCTTAGTCTAAAAGGGAATTCAAGAATGACTGCTGCATACAACAAGAGTGAATCTCGTAGATGTAGTGGATGAGGAAAAAAGCCAACACAAAAAACTAGATACCAGCGTTTCCATCTTATGAGTTTCAAGAACAGACAAAACCAACGTGTGGTGGTAGAAGTCGGAATACCGGTGTCTTTGAGGGGTGTTGACTAGGAGGGAAACTCCCTGGGGGGACTGGGAATGTCCTGCCTCCTCCTGGGTGGGGACTTCATGGGTGTAGCCAATCAAGGTTTTCTGGGCTGTGCTTTTGGGATTCATGCACTTTACTGTGTACAACTCATAACCCCCAAACTGTTTGAAGGGTTGGAGTTTTAAAGCTGGACATGGGTGGCACACACTGTGGTCCCAGCTACTCTGGAGGCTGAGGCAAGAGGATGGGTTGAGCCCAGGAGTTTGAGACCAGTCTGCACAACATAGTGAGACACTATCTAAAATAATAATAATAATAATAATAATAATAATAATAATAATAATAATAAATTTTAAAAAATTTAGATTATTAGTTCTGTGTGGCTGTCCATGTCTCTCACTGAGATTCAGCACTGACCGAGTGCCTACAGCGAGTACAGTCACCCACATGGGACAAGTGGCAGAAGCAATGGGCCACCAGGGCTTTGCTTTCTACCAGCCAGGAGCTGGTGCTTGGCTTTGGACCTAGAGCAAGGCTTACAGTGGAGGCCAGTGGTGCTTGATCCCCTGATATCCCCACTCCCAAACGCCTCCCAAAAGACCAGGGCCAGACCCAGGAAGCCTGCTCCACTGGGCAACTGGACCAATCAGAAGGCAGCTGGGACCTGAATGCAGCCAGGATAAGCCTTAGTGAACAGCTACCTTGGCCACAGGCTCATGAGAATGGGTCAGGCCCACAGGGCAAGGTTAAGGCCAAGCCAGCAGGAAAGAGAGTTAGGAAGGACATCAGCGCAGAGATGAGAGGATCCAAACTACGTGCCAGGTGATGAGAGCTCACCCTGGGGTTGGGCCAATCGGACGGGAGATGACAGTCAGCCCAGAGAGAGACCAGAGACATCAACTCCTGCCCAGCGTTACACAGCAAGTCAGGGAATCAGTCAGGCCGGGACCCCACGACATCATCTGGCTGCTCCAACCACACCTGCCCTGATTCTTAGAAATACTTGCATCATTTTAAAAGTGGAGGAGAAGAACCATCCCACACCACCCCACAGATCTGTGCCATGTGGGGAAGCATAAACAAACAGAAAGAGTGATAATGACTTGTAAATCCAGGCGAGGTGTATGGAACGTGAACCGTTTGGGTAATCGGCTGGGGCGGTGCCATGAAGTGGTAATTAATTTGTGTTTTTCTTTTTTTTTTCCTTAAAATGCTTTACTTAATTAAGGGAGGTGCTGATTTATATCCACCAGTCCCCTGGGGATGGTTTATAAAACAGGAGAAAATCCTGACCATCCCCCTGCCACGTTTTTCATGGAATTATCTCATTACAGTCAGATACACTTTTGCAACACTGATTGTGACAGATTCCGGAGTTATGAGCTCATAAATACTGGTGGGGGGAGCCCAAGACGCACACTTAATGGGAAATGTTCTCATAATCAAAAGAATATTTCAGGCTGTGACAATGCAGGCCAAGAGAGGGAGACGGAGCTGCTTTTTTTTTTTTTCAAAGAATAACGGATGCTGAAATCAACCAACACCTGGAATTTTGCCTCCTTGGAGTCAGCTGGGCTCCCAGGTCTCAGCCGGCACAGGGCGGAAGTCAGGAGAATGTGGATCTTGCCCTGGCTTTGTCATAACTCCCTTTGAACTGATAATAGCTTAACTTGGTTCTTCCATTTATTCAATTACTATTTATTGAGCACCTTCTATGCCGCAGTCTGGCTGGGCACAAATGCCGCAGTCTGGCTGGGCACACAATCACGAGCCACCACACAGCTTGTAGATTCAAACAGCAACTCTTTATTCCCGAACTCACACCAGCCGTCTACAATCACATTCTGGGGAAATCCACGTTCTCTGCCCAAATCCCCCTCCACTGGGCTTCTATCTCCAAAATATATTGTCTGAATCCCTGAGAACTCAAGGGGAACTCAGGCAGCAGGATACGCCCTATTCCCAGCAGGAATAATCTTAAACCTTAAACCTGGAACCTAAACTGGGAACGCCCTAAACAAGATTATCTTAAAACCGGGAACACCCTAATCTGCCTTGGTCCTTGAGCAAGGTCACGTACATTCAATGTCACTGCAACATGTCAGCAACATGGGGTATGCTGGCAAGGAAATTGTCATACCTACTTGGCTAATGGCTCCCAGCACTTCTATGTGCCATCTACCGAGCCGTGAATGTAATGCTGAACCACAGAGGCTTGTTTCATGCCTACATGGAACTTCTAGTCTAGTGAAGGAAAAATACTATAAACAAGTGAAAGAATAGCTGGTAAATATGTGCCCATTTTATGATCTAGCAATTCCCAGGCATATATCCAAAAGAAATCAATGCACATCTCTACCAAAAGATGTGCAAAAGAAAATGTTCATAGCAGTATTATCCAACAGCTGAAAATCAGGAATATCCCAAACCTCCATCAACAGAAGACTGGATAGATGAATAGTGGTATATTTCTATAATGAAATAGTACACAGCAAGAAAAAGGAACGAAGCTCCTGTAGCAGGTGACCACTTGCAAACATGGGCAAGTACTACAGTGATAAAGAAAGAAGGTGGACAAAAGGAATGTAGACCACATGATTCCACTAAACTAATCTATGATGGAAGGCAGAGGTAGAATAGCGACTACTCTGGGGGCAGGAAGCATGAGCGCATTGGAAACATTCCATGTCCTAATATTGGAAGTGGTTACATGTTTACAAATATAAAAGCTCATTGAACTGTATACTTAATATTATACCTAAGTTACAACAAACCTTTCTTTTAAAAAAGAATATCTAAATGAAAACAAATCCTTTTTGTATTATTTTTTTAGTTATAGATGAACACAATAACTTTTATTTATTTGTTTGTTTGTTTTTATGTGGTCTGAGGATCAAACCTAGCATCTCACCCAGGCTAGGCAAGCATTCTATCACTGAGCCACAACCCCAGCCCCAAACAAATCTTTTTATAAAAAGTCTAAAGCCTGGCATGATGGTATGTCTGTGATCCCAGCAATTCAGGAAGCTGAGGCAGGGGGATCACAAGTTCAATGTCAGCCTCAGCAACTCAGCGAGGCCCTAAACAACTTAGGGAGACTGTCTCCAAATAAAAAATGAAAAAGGGCTGGGGATGTGGCTCAGTGGTTTAACACCCCTAGGTTCAACTCTAGTATTTATTTATTTATTTTTTAGGTGTAGACGCATATAACACAATGCCTTTATTTTTATGTGGTGCTGAGGATCAAACCTGGGTCCTGCCAGTGCTAGGTGAGCACTCTATCCCTGAGCCACAATCCCAGCCCCTCAACTCTAGTATTTAAAAAAAAAAGAATTGTTATGGGCCAGGCTATATGGGCAATTACCAAACAGACGCCACCTACCTTGAGACTTCGTATCATGTAAGAAATACTTTTCCCGTGGGAAAGCCCCGCCTCTGTACCCATTAATAACATACTTGGCAACACAAAATAGCAATTCTTTTTTTAAATATTTATTTTTTAGTTTTTTAGGTGGACACAATATCTTTATTTTACACTTATGTGGTGCTGAGGATCAAACCCAGTGCCTCGTGCATGCTAGGCGAGCACTCTATACCACTGAGCTACAACCCCAGCCCCAAAATAGCAATTCTAATACAATGTAAGATTGTTCTCTTTGGTTTCCATTTTTCTTGGGCAATCTACCTTGTCACAGATTGATTGTCTCTAACTTGTACTGAACTAGGGTCATTTTGACCCCCTTCCCTTCTGCTTGCTTGCTGCCATGCCAACCTGGAGAGTCCCGTGGGAAATACCAACGTACCCATTGCATTGTCTCGCTAACTGCCCAGTCCAGCTTCTGTACCTGCTTGCTTGCGTCAATCCGGATGTGGTTTTTGCCTTTAAATATCAGGCTCTGGGCTGTTCCTTGCAGAGATAGTTATGGGTCCTGCGGGGAGCAGTCTCTAACCGGCTAAATAAAGACTCTTCCATTTGGACAAAACTGGGACTTGGAGTGTTTTCTGAGCGACCTGCCCCACAGCAGAACGAGAGAAGTTTTTATACTAATAATTAGCTAAATAAGTTCACACAGTGACAAGAGACAGAACGTACAACCAGGCGTGGTGACGGAGAGGGACTGAGGGTGTGGGTGGAGGTGTGGGCAGTCCCAGGGGAGAGGCCAGGGCAGGGTCTCTGTGAAGACGGCTTTGTCTGATCTGAATGCCAGGAAGGAAGAGGCCCCTAGGAAAATCAGGATGATTGTCCCCGACAAAGGACCCAGAAAGGACAAAGCCCAAGTGGGAGCCCCTGGCATGTGTGAGGAGCAGCGTGGAGTTTCAGGTGGGAGCGGAGGAGGGGGAGAAGAGGCCACAGAGGGGCTGGGCGAGAAAGACCCTGGAGGCTTGAAGGGTTTGTAATATGAGCCATCTGGGGGCCAATCCGAGCAGAGACCTTCCTCGATTAATGGATTTTAAACATTGAGGCTCTCTACTAGAGCAGGAAAGAAAGGAAAGAAAAAAAAAAACTAAGAATACCAAGTGCTGGTGAGGATATTGAGCAACAGGGACTTTTACACATTACTGGCAGGAATGCCAACTGGTACAGCCACTTTGGAAAGTGCTTTGGCGATAAGACGTTAAGCATACCCACACCAAACGACCCAGAAATCCTACTCCCCAGTATTCACCCAAGTGAAGCCAAAGCCTGCATTAAATAAAAAACCCGGATGCAAATGCTCATATCAGCTTTATCCCCTCCATTGGGGAATAGATTGACAGTCACACAGTGGGGCACTAGTCAGCTATAAAAAAGGTCAAGCAATTGACATTTGCAACTACTTAGATGAATCTTAAGTGAAACTTTTTTTTCTGGAAGAAGCCAAGGACAAAAAGTTACCTACTATGTGAGTTCATTGATGTGACTTGGGGAAAAGGCAGAACTAAGGATGTAAAAGTTCCGAGGATGCTGGAGGGTGAGGGGAGGGGAGGGGTTGGCGACAAGGGGGTATCACAAAAGAACCTGTAGATTGACGCACTTCCTCCATGTAGACAGTTCTACATTTGAATGTGATGGTAATTTCAATTTTGCATTTCTCAAAACTCAGAACTATACACCAAAAAAAGAGTACATCTTACTGCAAGTTTAAAAACAAGTTTTAAACTTAAAATAAATAAATTGGGTTGTACCTTTCTATTAAAAATAAAAACCATCTGGCCAGGTGCAGTGGCGCATGCCTGTAATCCTAGCAGCTTGGGAGGCTGAGGCAGGAGGACCATAAGTTCAAAGCCAGCCTCAGCAATTTAGCGAGGCTCTAAGCAACTCAGTGAGACCCTGTTTCTAAATAAAACACAAAAGAGTACTGGGGATGTAGCTAGTGGTTAAGCACCCTGGGTTCAATCCCCAGTAAAATAATATAAAATAAAATAAAAACATCTGAAAAGTTGAGGCCTTGTGGGTCCAGGATGTCCTGGGGAGCAGTCCAGGCCCTCTCAAGTAGGAACTGGGGAAAGCGTCCCCTACTCACACTCAGCCTTGTCTCTGGACACTAAATTTTTCAAGAGCCCACTGGTCCCCATCTCAGAGGGATCAATTTGGCTGTAGATCCAAAGACAAGGATCCCTGGGTGGGCAGTTTATTAAGGTTGTTTCTACCAGGAACTGGTGACGGGGCCTGCGGGAAGATGGGAAAGAGAAGGAGTCACACAAGGTGCCGCTTCAGGGACAGCCCCAGCCTCAGCCTGGCAGCCAGCTGGGGAAGGTCTGAGAGTGTGACAGGGGACAAGGGAGCCGGGGCGGGGGAGGGGTATCCTACTCCTGGACCCCCTGGTCTATGGCCCGGGACCACCTGAGGGAAATGAACCCCAGGCACTCTCAGGTCCCTGCAGGGGCAGCAGGTGGCTCCAGGAGCCCAGGGCCATCCTCTGCTCTAGGATTCAACAGGTTCATCGACAAGCATCATCACTTCACGCATTCTGTAAAGGTGAGGAGTGAGTTGGGAAGTCACGGAGAATGGAACGCAAGGTCTCACGTGCGCTAGGCGCATGCTCTGCCTGAGCTACATCCCTAGTCGCCAGGACAGCAGTTTAGGGCTCTGGGGGGCACAACTGGTATTTGTCCCAAAGCCCAACTATGTTCACATCTTGGTTTCTATGAAACTCACAGACACCTTAGCAAACCCTTTTGGTTTTTTTTTCTCTTTCTCTCTCCTTGTTTTTTTTTTTTTTGTTTGTTTGTTTTTTTTTTTTTTTTGGTATATTCTGAACCCAGGGGGTGCTTAACCACTGGGCTACAACCCCAGCTCTCATTTAATTTTCTTTTTTTTTTTAGTTGTTGATGGACCTTTATTTATTTATCTGTGGTGCTGAGAATCAAACCCAGGGCCTCACACATGCCAGGCAAGTGCGCTACCACTGAGCCATAGCCCCAGCTCCACTCATTTAACTTTTTAAAACATTGTTTGTCACCCTTCTTGTCCCTACACTTTCAGAGGGACAGAATGTGACTGGAGTTTGTTTCATGGATGATGAGACTGATGGCAATGTCCCAAACCATTTCATTTGTGACTGACTTATTATTTTGGGAAAAGGGGAAAAAAAAGACACACTTAGATCCTCTCCTCAAAATGTCCTCAAAAGTCATTGCAGCTAAATGTAAACAAACATTTAAATCTAGAAAGAAAAAAAAAATAGAAATAGCCAGGCATGGTGACTCACACCTGTAATCCCAGCAACTCAGGAGACTGAGACAGGAGGATCGCAAATCTGAGGCCAGCCTTAGCAACTTAGCAAGACCTATCTCAAAATATATAATAAAAAGCGCTGGAAGTTAAAAAAAAATCATCAAATGGGATAAGATTCCTTAAAGTCAAAAAGCACTGGAGAAAAAAAAAAGTCATGCTGAGAAAAAAAGATTGATAGATTTGACTCTCAGAAGTTCAACCACCTCTACAGAAACAACTCACAAACTGGGCATGTAGGCAAGCAATGAATTGGGATGATAGTTGCCCCCCCAGACATCCTTAATATAGATATTTCTTGCAAATCAACAGGTAAAACCCTAAGATCACCAACAGATAGGGTATTGACAGTTTTATACAAGAAGAAATACCTATGGTTGATACATGTTGTATTCAGATGTTCAGTATCACAAAAATTCAAGAAATCTGAAGAAATTGAAAAGTTCAGTTTTTATTTCTACACATTAAATTAGTAAATATTTAAAAAGAAATAACAATTGATGTTGGAAAGGGTATATTTAATGGTCACACATATAATTTAAGCATGATTAAAAATTTGTTTGGATTTTGGGGTTTTTAAAAGTGAATTGCAGGGCTGGGGCTGGGCTCAGCGGTAGAGCGCTTGTCTAGCACTGCGAGGAGCTGGGTTTGATCCTCAGCACCACATAAAAATAAATAAATTAAATAAAGGTATTATGTCCAGCTACAACTAAAAAAATATATTTTTAAAAAAAGCGAGGGGATGGGATGGGATGTAGCGTGGAGGTAGAGCATCTTGCCTGGTGTGCATGAGGCTCTGAGTTCAACCCCCAGCACCACAAAAAAAAAAAAAAAAGAAAAAAGAAAGAAAGAAAATGCCCTAATAAGGCTTTTCTCTGCTCTCTGTCTTTGCCTCTGTCCTTCTGGAAGGCTCCTCAGTCCTAGTTGGTACCTAGGATCTCTACTGGTGGTGTGTGAATGATATAAATGGTCCTTAGAGAATCTTCATAAAAGATTGAAACAAGTGTTAAAACTTTATTAAAAGGACATCACATGTGTTTTCATAGCCTGGCTATAAGCTTGACATCTTACAGTCAATATGTTTCTCAATTTGTATTTATTATCCCACTAAAAGTCTTAATTACAAAAATACGGGGGAGAATGGCATCTCTAAAACGTTTACAATTCTTGGACCTTGATTACACTTCAGGAATATGAGTCTAAGGAAATAATCTGAAACAGTGTGAGACTTTATATACAAAGTTTTCTCTTAGTCACTGTATTGTGATGCAATGATAAAATAACAACCTTAAAATAATCCAAATTTCATCTGGGCATGGTGGTGCATGCCTATAATCCCAGTTACTCAGGAGGTTGAGGCAGGAGGATCACAAATTCAAGGCTAGCCTCAGCAATTTATGAAGGCTCTAAGCAACTTAGTGAGAGACCCTGTCTCAAAAGGGGGTGGGGGTGGGGTGTGGCTCAGTGGTTAAGCATGCCTGCGTTAAATCTTCAGTACTGAAACAAAAATTCCGTATTCAGGAATGATCAGTAAATTGCCCAAACAATGGTGTTCAATGTAATTATTAAAAGTAAAAATCATGCTGGGTGCAGTGGCGCACACCTATGATCCCAGCAGCTCAGGAGGCTGAGTCAGGAGGATTACAAGTTCAAAGCCAGCCTTAGTAAAAGCAAGGCACTAAGCAAATAGTGAGACCTTGTCTCTGAATGAAATACAAAATAATGCTGGGGATGTGGCTTAGTGGGTAAACACCTCTAGGTTAACTCTCCAATACCAAAAATAAAAAAAGGTAAAAATCATGTTTGCAAAGAGATTTTAGGGGTATGGACAAATATTCATGTAATAATGTTATGTGAGGAAAAAAAGCAAGACATCAAATTGTGTATTTGCTATGTACTCAGTTATGGGGAAAAAAGAAAAAGAAAAAACAAATTAAAGTTAATAGTGGTTTTCCCAGGAGGTGGGGCAATGGGCAATTTTAATTTTTCAACTTTGCTATAAATTTCCCAAATTGTCCACAATGCCCATAGGTTGCTCTTCTACCAAAAAAAAAGTATATGTATATATATACACATACATACACATACACACACACACACATATATATACATACATTCACACACATACATACATATACATATATGTATGTATGTGTATATATATATTATTTTTATATACTTTTTACTTTGTTCTAATTAATTATATGTGACAATAGAATGCATTTTGACACATCATACATAAAAAGAATACAACTTTTCATCTGTCTGGTTGTACATGATGTAGAGTTACACAGGTCACATAATCATATATGCACATAGGGTAATAATGTCTAATTCATTCTACTATCATTCCTACCCCCATACCCTCTCTCCTCCTTTTACTCCCCTCTGTCTAGTCCAAAATAATTTTATTCTTCCCCTGCTCTTTATTGTGAATTAGCATCCACATATCAGAGAAAACATTCGGCCTTTGGTTCTTAGGATTGGCTTATTTTGCTAAGCATAATATTCTCCAGGTCCACCCATTTACTGGCAAATGCTATAATTTCACTCTTCTTTAAGGCTGAGTAATATTCCATTGTGTATATATACTACAGTTTCTTTATCCATTCCTTTGTTGAAGGGCACCTACGTTTAGCTATTGTGAATTGAGCTACTATAAACTTAGATGTGGCTGCGTCACTGTAGTATGTTGATTTAAGTCCTTTGAGTATAAACCTCGGAGTGGGATAGCTGGGTCAAATGGTGGTTCCATTCCAAGTTCATATTTAAAAGGGGAGATTATTTTTGGAGACAAGGGCGGAGCAGACACACTTGGATGATTCCAGGACAGAGGGAGGAGCCCTAGGGAGGCAGGTGAGGGCGGAACTTGAGGCAGAACTTCATCACAGACAGCACCGGGCCCTGGGGAAGCCAGCCATGTCAGCAGGGAGAGAGGCCCCACTCCCAGGCACACTCGAGCAGAGACCCGGTGACCCCTTGGCAACGGTGCCACCAAAGAGGAATTCAAGGCTGGAGGGGGTTAGGACGGATGAGGAAGGCTCCAATTTGCCCTGCTAGGAAAGGATGGAGGACAGTGGGAGACCCTCTGTCGCCGAGCAAGCAGCAGAGGAGTTTTGTTCAGAGAGGGGAACTGGATGGGGGATGGGTGTCCTTCCAGCCTGGGTGCAGAGTGACCCATGGTGACCATTCTGGGTACTGGATGGTACTTTGGGCTTTCTCCCCTGTCTTGGCTGGAGACAGGGAGGCTCTGAGGGTGAGCCTTCCACTTCTCCTACCTTCCGTGTCCTTGTGAGAGGCCCTGGGGCTCCTGGGAGAGAGTCCTGCACATTCCCTTGCTCACTGGGTCCTCATAAAACCCTGAGGCAGGACCTATTTTATAGGCAAGGAAGCTGGGAAGAGGGAAGGAGGGTCAGCCTGTTTACATGGTGTGCAGAGACTGCCTTTGAAGCTTCAGGGACTTTCAGAGGAGCTGAGGGGACAGGCTGGGCCACCCACACCAGCTAGACCCTGTGCTTCACCTGCTGGGTCTTTCCCACCCTCCTGTGAGACAGATTCCGTTCCTGTACTTCAACAAGTCTACCATGGCATCGAGAGGCACCATTATTGCATTACCACCAAGGAAGAAAGGAAATGTTACTGATGAAAACTAGGACACACCAGCTCTATAAGATACAGTCCATTTTCAGTGTGAAATCTATGATCCTCGAATCAATAAACTATGGCAGATTCCCATTTTTCAGATGAAATCACCAAGGCAACAAGAGTTAATGTTCTGTTCAAAATTGCGCAGTTAATAAGCAGCAGAACCAGGATTCAAATCCGCATCTATCTGACCCTGAGCCTAGTTTTGAAGCTGCCATAGACTCTTCTGCGGAGTTTTGTCAGACAGGATGAGCCCTGGACGATGAATGGTGCCTCTGGGAGTTGTGCAGTGCCCATCCTGAGCTGCTGTAGTTGGCAGTCCTGGATTTGTTCCTCTGAGCCCAGCTAAGTGGTAGGGTTAGGATGGTAACGAACATCGCAGGAGCAATGGGATGTACTCAGCCAAGACACTCCGGTAGGAGCCATCATGGAGCCTGGGGCTGGAAATCAGCCTGACCTCAGAGGATGCCAGACATCTGGCTCCTGTGCTGCTCACCCAGGTTTGCAGCTGAGCTGTTGATATTCCCGCCATGATCCAGCTGGCGTTTCCCTTCCCTTTTTTCCCACTGCCATTGCAAGTTTCATCAAAAGGACACTTGTCCAATGTGTGGCCTGAGGATGCTTGGCGCCTGGAGAGGTTATTAGGAGGGCTCCTGGGGACACCGCCTCGCTTCACACCTGAAGCGGGTCCTGCAGTTGACAGAACTTGTTTCTGATCCTTTTGATCTTGCTCTCTTTTCCATCCTCAGGGCTGCTGGCCCAGCAGGCTTAAGCAGCAGGGCTTTTCGAAGGGAAGTGGTATCCCTCTGTCCCTCTGTCCCTCTGTCCCTGCCTTGACTTCCCACTGTGCAGAGGGCCTCTTTATCTGACTCCCAGGCGTTTCCAGGATGAGGCGAGTGTGGCCGCATCTCTGGGCTCCACGAGAGCAGGGAAGAAGCCGGCAGCAGCCACACACAGGACGGCTTAGCCAGCACTCCCGCAGCGCCCGGCGAGCTAGTGAGGAGCGCTGTAAGGAATGCTGAAGGCAGAGATTTATAAAAGAAAAGGTTGGTTTGGGCTCATGGTTTTGGAGGTTTAGTCCATGATCAGTTGGCCCAGTTGGTTTGGGGTCTGTGTCAAGACAGTATCATGGCGGATGCATGTGACAGGAAAACCACTGCCCTCATGGCCAGGAGGCAAAAGAGGAAGAGAGCCAGGCGCCATGGCGCATGCCCCTGGGGTGGCTTGGGAGGCTGAGGCAGGAGGATCGGGAGTTCAAAGCCAGCCTCAGCAAAAGCAAGGCACCAAGCAACTCAGGGAGACCCTGTCTCTAAATAAAATGCAAAATAGGGCTGGGAATGGGGCTCAGTGATTGAGCGCCCCTGAGTTCAATTCCCAGTGCCCAACCCCCCCAAAAAAAAGGAAGAGAAAGGGTCTCAGTCCTTCTCTTCCCTTCAAGGTCACAGCCCCAGGGACCTGAAGACCTCCAAAAGGCCCCCCTCTCAAAGTTTCCCCCACCTTCCAATATGGCCATGGGGTGGGACCAAGCCTTTAACACAAGGGCCTCTGTGGGACGTTTTATTTTTGGAGGTGCTGGGGATGGAACCCAGGGCCTTGTGCATGCTAGGCAACCACTCTACCAACTGAGCTGTATCCCCAGACCCCATGTGGGACATTTTAGATCCAGACTGTAGCACTCCTTTCATGGGACGTTCGCCCAGCCATGGGTGGGGAGTCTGTCATCCAGGACAGCTGACAGAAACCCAATCCACACCAGCTTCAGAAAAAATGGAAACTGACTCATGCAAACTGGAGATAAGCTGAACAACCACCACTCAGGCCAGGGAGGGACACACCTGTACCTTGGTGACACCTGGTACCCAAGACTAAAGGTGACCATGGTCCCTTTCCTTACCTCTTGGCTGTTTCTCCGTATACCAAACTCGTGCTCTCTCCTCTAAGATATAATCGAGGTCCCCATGTCCCCCCTCCTTGCTCCAGAGAGCAGAGTGGACTCTCCATTACAGATTCAGGGACTCCCCCTGGCCCAGCTGGATAGCTGCGGTCAGAAGTCGGGCCACTCGGCTGCGGCTGGGTGGGAAGGGGCCGCTGTCCAAAACCTGAGGCTCCCGCTAGACCCAGGTTAGACCAGGAAGGACCAGGAAGGGAAGGCTGGTCCCGAACATCAGCACAGCCAGGGTGCCATACAGGTGAGCATCACCCCGCGTTACAGTTAAAGAAACAGCAGCTGGCTTTGTGCCGGATCAGGAAGGGAGGAAACAAGGCATTCCTCCAAATGTCTCCCTTATCCAGGAGAAAATCTTAACAGAAGCCTCCAGCACGCTTGCCCTTCCTTATTGTGGACTGGAATTGACATAATAATTTGGATCACTTTTAATTCATCCCTGGCAGCTGATCACATGGCTGCCTGGACAATAAGGCATCTAATTCCCCATTTTCTAGGACTGTCACCTTCATCTATTGGCTGGGGTCCACGTCTGGGCTCAAGTGGAGATGACTCCAGAGCGCCCCCTGGGGTTCGCTTAGGCTTCTGCTGGCCCAACCCATCGTCCCCAGCTCCCAGAGCGCACTCCCCAGCAGCCTTCCCACCGTCTCCACCAATCACAGTCTTCTGTCCTGCTGAGCCTGAACAGAACCTCAGAATCCTTCTCAACACAGCCTCCCAGACCACCACTAACTACCATGGGATCAGATTTATCACACAAGGTACAATCATTAATCTAATCTTTGGATCTAAAAGAAGAGCTCAGAGAGAGGAAAATTCCAGTTTGTTCCAATTTACTTTGAATCGATCAAAAGAAAAGACACTTTACAAAGGAATCCGTAGATAGACAGTCAAATAATTGTGACAAAGATTTCCAGATTTCCCCAAGTCCCTGAGGTTTTTCCTCCCAGCCCACAAAAATAGCTGCTACCCATCAGATGTCCTCTGTTAAAAACTAGTTAATGATCGCCTAATAAACTTGATAGCTGCTGTCCCTAATGGTGACAGTTGGGCCCTACAGAGCGATCTCAGTATATTTCTGTTTCCCCTGTTCAGAAGGCCAGCCCTGGGGGGCCTGAGCACTGTTTGATATGCCAAGACAGTTAACAGACAGACCAGCGTTTTAATTCGCTCACACACCTGTCCTTGACTGGGCCCTGGTCGAGCGGGAAGAAAGTCCCTTCAGCTTTCTAGAAAGATGGTATATTTCTCCGAATGTCTCTGTTATTATTATTGATCTCCCTGAGTTTCTTTATGGCCAGAAATAAGAAATCCAATTTGATTAGGGACAGATTTGGCCTCCAAGGCAAGACGCATCAATGCAAAGCTGAGACTCAAACAGGCACTGATCTGGTTAGAGTTGGGGGGGCACAGGGTGGAGCAGAGCCCGCCCTCGCCCCTCAGCCACCCCTTACAGCTGTCAGCCGCCTCTGTCACTTCTCTGCTGACCCCCAACTGAGATGGAGGGTAATAAAGAGACAGGCTCCAGGCACAGCCAAGGGTAGGGACATCCCACGTGTCCACCTCTGTCTTGTCATCTCTCTCTGGCGGTGCAGAGAGGTGACATACTGGCTTTGGAGATGGACCCCCTTGAGTTCAAATCTTAACTCTCACGTGCTGGAGGGCTTCAGGTCAGTCATTGCCTCTGAGCCCCCAATTCCTCATTTGTAAATGAGCATGATTATCGGGGTCCCTTTGGGTTCCAGTGGCAGAAACCCTGCCTCAATCCCTTATCCTTCCTTCCATCTTCCTTCCTTCTTTTCTCTGATGGTCCTGGGGATGGAACCCAGGGTCTCTTTACCCCTGAGCCACCTCCCCAGCCCTTTTTATTTTTTATTTTGAAACAGGGTCTCCCTAAGTTGCTGAGGCTGGCCTTGAACTTGCGGTCCTCTTGCCTCAGCCTCCAGAGTCTCTGGGATTACGGGCGTGCGCCATGGCACCGGCTCAAACCCTTATCCTCTCCTCAGCCTTACCCAGGCTCTCCAGGTCCCTCCAAGGTGCCCCATCTCCTGCCCAGAGCCTTCCAGGTCTCAGCCTCCAGGACATTTCTCCTGCCTCCCTCTCCCTGGCCCTGGGTCAGGGGTCCTGGCTTTGGACCCCGTAGGGCTGTGTCCTCTTGTCACAGCCCTCATCTCTCTGCATTGCCAGGGCCTCCCTCATGAGTCTGTGAGCCCTGGGAAGGCAGAGACCTCGTGTTTCTTTTGTCCCTTGTCCTCTGTGTCCACCACAGGACAAGGCCCAGCGCGGGCACTCAGTGATTGGATCAACGCGGCCTGTGGTGATGAGCCACTGTTCTGGTGTCTGTCACTGCATGATGACCACCCCCCCACCGGCCTTCAACCACTGCTCTGCTGGGCTCACAGGTGTGAGGGTCAGCATCCAGCAGGGCACAGCGGGACCGGCCTCTCCTGCTCCTGGAGGTCTGCAGTCTTGGCTGGGGATACTGGATGGTTTGGAACTGAGGTGTCACCTCTCCCTCCAGGTTGGCTGCTGGTTGAACCCTCAGGGTGGACTTTAAGCACTTGCAGGTGGCCCAGCTTCAGGTCAGGCCATAGCGGGGTAACTGGGAAAGGACAACAAATGTGGTCACCCTTAGTGACCAGCTGGGGTGGGGAATAGAAACACCCTTATACGGATAGGGAAGGTGCAGGATCACTGAGAAGGCCCCACCCCCAGGCCCAGGGACACCGTGTGGCTGAAGACACCACAGTCACCATCTCAACAGCTGGAGCATCTATAAGTGACAGGCCCAGGCCCCTGGGGTAGAGGACCCTCATGGGGCTCACACAGGAGGACCCACGGGAATCTGGAGACCAACTCCTGGGACAGAGTTGGTACAGAGGGGCGTCAGTGGAGGAGGGCTTCCGGGGAGCCTGTCCCCTACTCTCAGAACTTCCCCTTCTCTGGGGCCTCAGAATCTCAGAAAGGGGGGTGCCATGCAGAGGGAGCAGCCCCCATTTCCCAGTGTCTCTCGGGTCACCCCTCTCAGCTCCTCTCCCGGGAGAGCCAGGGCAGACAGCCAGGGCAGAGGGGACACCTGGGCCTCACCCTGGCGCCTGGGGAGTCAGCGTGTGGAGGCTCCTGGAAGCTATGAAGAAGGCCGGGGGGGGGGAGACCTGCCGCTGTCCCGGGGAGGGCTGGCTGCCGGCCACCGAGGGCCCCGAGGAAAGCAGGGGGTGAGCTGTGGGAGAGAAGGAGGCAGCAGAACTGGCCTTGGGGGACAGGGGCCGCTGAAGGACACCCATCCATACCACACATGAGGGCCACCATTTGGGTACGAATGACACAGAAGTCTCCCGTGGCCACTCAGGGGTGGACTGAGAAAGGACATTGGCCGCCAGGAAGTATGAGGTGAGAGGCCCTTTCCCTGTCCCCTCCCTCCTCTGGCCTGGCCCACCTTCCTGTCCCCACACTCCCCCTCGGGGACACACTGTTGAGTTGACTCAGATGAGGTGGGGGCTGGCCTGGTGGGGACTTCCTCATACGCCAAAGCCATCAGCCATGCAGGGGACAAGCTCGAGGTGTCCTGAAGGGACAGGGAAGCCGAGTCCAGGGAGCACAGCGATGGCAGTGACAGGCGGAGAATCAAACCCAAAGCACTGAGCTCTGTGCCCACAAGAGTCACTCTCCAGCCAAGCAGTGACGCGGGACACAGCCCTGTCTTCACTGGCTTTGACTTCTTGTCCCCATTATGGCTCCGGGTAAAGATCCAGTTTCCCCAGAGGCAAGAGCCAAGTGCCATTACTGTGTAATTGGGCCCTGTCCCCCCACCCCTCAAAAAACGGCCTGTTGATGTACTAACCTCCAGGACCTCTGAAGGTGCCCCCCTTGACAGCAGGGTCACTGCAGATGTGACTAGTTAAGATGAAGTCATAGAGACCAGAGCGAGCCCCTGATCCAATGCGACTGTGTCCCTCCGAGGAGAGACCACGTGGAAACAGGGGGAGGCCACCGACCACAAGGGCCAAGGCTGGAGTGACCTGGCTGAAGCTGAGCCACACCAAAGGCGCTCTGCACGGCTCCCAGGGCCCCACCCGCTTCACCTCAGATTTCAGACTTTTGGCCTCGAGCTCTGTGAGAGAATAATGTCTGCTGTTTTAAGTGACCCAGTTTGTTACAGCAGCCTCAGGAAACTAATATCTTTGAAAGCGTGTCACATTCTGCCTGAAAGAAGTGGCTGGCACATCCCCAGGTGGACAAATCATGATCAGATTTAAATAATTAACGAGGACTGATATCTATTGCTCAGGAAGTGCACCTACTATGTTTGGGGTCCCATCCTAAGCACAGTATGTGTATCAACCCAAGCAAGTAGGTACTGTTGCAAATCTATCTCATGGATAAAGAAATGGAGGGCTGGGGATGTGGCTCAAGCGGTAGCGCGCTCGCCTGGCATGCGTGCGGCCCGGGTTCGATCCTCAGCACCACATACAAACAAAGATGTTGTGTCCGCCGAGAACTAAAATGTAAGTAAAAAAAAAAAAAAAGAAAAGAAATGGAGGCACAGAGAGGTGAAGTTATTTACCCCAAGTCATACAGCTAGCAGTTATCAGGGTCAGAATTTGAACCTAGGCTGTCGGACTCCCAAGCTAAGTCTCTTAATCACACCATCTGCCTGAACATATCTGTATCCCTGTTCCCTGTTCCCTGTGCCAGGAAGAGGCCCATTCGAGGGGCAGGGGATGTAGCTCAATGATGGAGCGCTTGCCTGGCCTGCATGAGGTCCTAGGTTTACTCCCCAGCACCACAAAAATAAATAAATAAAAATATAAGACTTCTGATTTCTGTTTGCGAACAATCACACATCTCCCCTCTGTCCCAACCCTCCTGGGAGGCCAACACCCAGGCAACCTCCTGAGGCCGAGTGCAGACTCCCTGGGGCAGCTCAGACACGGCCAGCTTGGAACTCACCTGCGCTGAGCCTGCAAGTGTGAACACCATCTCCACCGTGAAGCTGGCGTGCTGTGCTTGGTCTGCAGGTTGAGTGACTGCCATCGGGCCCGTGTAAGACGCGGTCCCCGGTGGCCCCGTAAGGAGGTGATGTGATCTTTTAAGAAGCAGGGCCTAGTGGGAGGTCCTTAGGCCATTGGCAAGGTGCCTTCAAAAGGGACCCTGGCTGGTTCTCTCTCTCTCTCTCTCTCTCTCTCTCTCTCTCTCTCTCTCTCTCTCTCTCTCCCCTTCCTGGTTTGAGGTGTAATCACTCATTCCAACACACACTCTTATCACGATAAGCTACTCTCACCTGAAGCCCAACCCACAGGGCCACCCAGTATTTTTTTTCTTGGTGGTACCAGGGATTGAACCCAGGGGCTCTTTTTTTTTTTTTTCAGTTATACATGGGCACAATATCTTTATTTTGTTTATTTATTTTTATGTGGTGCTGAGGATCAAACCCAGGATCTCACACATGCAAGGCGGGAGCTCTACCGCTGAGCCACAACCCCAGCCCAAACCCAGGGGCTCTTAACCACTGAGCCACATCCCCAGCCCGGTTTACTTTTCATTTTGAGACACCATCTCCTTAACTTGCTAGGTTGCTGAGGCTGGCCTCGAACTTTCAAGCCTCCTGCCTCAGCCTCTGGAGTTGCTGGGGTTACAGGTGTGTTCTACCATGCCTGGCTGGGGCTACCCAATCTTGAACTCAAACCTCCCAAACCCTGAGCTAAATAAACCTTTTTTCTTTATAAGTTACTCGACTCAGGCATTTTACTATAGTAATACAAAGTTAACTCTAAAATATGGTCAGAGGCAAAGATACAGAGCAGGGTGCATGTGAGTGTCTCCTGTCCATGTATACACGCATCTGAGCACATATGGGTGCTTTCACGCATGTACTAGTGAAAGTTCGGAGGGGTCTTCATATCAGACTCTGTTGCTGCACAGAATTAGGATTTGTCTTCTCCTTCTATGACCATTGATTATCTACTGTGCACCAGGCCCTGTCCTAGAAGCTGGGGTCCACCAGTGAGCAAGACGATCGAATTACTTGCCCTAAGGCAGATGTAAACAGGGGAATTTCAGATGATGATAAACACAATGAGAAAATAGTTGATGTACAGTCAGCGCTGGTGGCCGTAACAAAATACCAGAGAGCAGAGCCAAGACAACAGAAATTCCTCTCCTCCTAGCTCCTAGCTCTGGAGGTTGGAAGTCCAAGATCAAAGCTCTGGCAGAATTGGCTTCCACTGTCCTTGGCCACCTCCTCGCGGAGCCCTTGTGCCTCATCCCTGGTGTCTCTTCCTCTTCTTTGAGGCCCCCAATCATGTTGGGTTAGGGCCCCACCCCTACAGGCTCATTTTAACGTGATCGCTTCTGCACAGACCTTACTTTCAAATACAGTGACGTTCTGAGGAGGTTGTCAGGGACAGTGTTGGCAAGGCCTCGTCGGTCACAGGGTTTTGCTCTATTCTTTTCCTGCTTCATCAGAGATCTCTGGGATGCTGTAAGAGGTACTGGCACATAGTGATAAACCCCCTCCCACTGCCAAGGGGCTCCCAGGCCAGGCAGGCAGGTAAACAGAGGATGTAATCCATCCCCACCATTCCTGAGGCACAGGGGGTAAGGGGACTCCAGAGGCCCAAAGTGCCAGCTCTGCTGAACTTTGTTAGGTCAGGCATCTCCAGAGGGCTGCAGTATTCATGACTTGAGGATGCACTGCCCAAGATAAAGAAACAGAAGAACCTTCCAGGCAGATGGAACGGCATGGGCAAAAGCTTAGAGAGGTGAAAGGGCCGCAGGTGAGCTCAGGGAGTCTGAAGCATCCATCACCCGAGAGCTTGCTAAAGAAATTGGGTTCAAATCATGCCTTAATCCATCATCTGCTGCTGTAACAAAACACTTGAGACTGGGTAATTTATAAAGAAGGGAAGTTTATTTGGCTCATTGTTTTGAAGTCTGGGAAGTACAAGGGCTGGGCATCAGTGGCTGCTCAGAATCTGTGGAAGGCTTTCATCATAACATGTGGAAGGCATCACATGGCAAGACACAGCATGCATGTGCTAGCTTGAGTCTCTCTTCTAAGATAAAGTGACTAATGCTATCATAGGACCCCACCCTTAGGACCTAACCTAACCTAACCTAATCTAATCAACTTCTCAAAGGCCCCACCTCCAAATGTCATTACCATATGAATTTGGGGATTCTGTTTCCAACACAAGAACTTTGGGGGACACAGGAAAACCATAATAAGCTGTACAGTGGACTATTATGCAGCCAAACAAAAGAATGTTCCAAGCCAGGCATGGTGGCACACACCTGTAATCCCAGTGACTCAGGAGGCTGAGGCAGGAGGATCACAAGTTCAAAGCCAGCCTCAGTAAGTTATCAAGGCACTAAACAACTTAGTGAGATACTGTCTCAAAATTTAAATAAATAAACAAGGCTGGGGACGTGACTCAATGGTTAAGTGCCCCTGGCTTCAGTCCCTGGTACTAAGAAAAAAAGTGCTAGCTCTCTCTCTACAGATCTCCAAGATACATTAAGTACAAAAAGCAACATAAAGAACCATAATAAGCTATCATATGAGTAAAACTATGAAGGGCTTAAGATTTTGCTCACATTTGCATGAATTCTGGAAGGATACGTGAGGGACATGGGGGGACTGGGTAGATGAGGGCTGTGGGAATGAGACGTGTTCTCCTGTGTGCCTTTTGAATTTGCTATTTTGTTATGGTGGTGCTGGGGATTGAACTTCTCCCATGCTAGTCAGGCACTCTACCCCAGCCCTTTTTAGTTTTATATTTTTTTTAAATTTTGAGACAGCTTCTCACTAAGTTGCTGAGGCTGGCCTCGAGCTTGTGATCCTCTGGCCTTAGCCTCCTGAGTCACTGGGATTACAGGCATGCCCCACCACACCCAGCTCAAGTTGGATTTTTGTAACCTCTGATTGTATAACCCATTTAAAAACAACAACAACAACAAACAAACAAACAAACAAAAACTTAACGGCAAGAATACAGAGGGTGAGTACTGAGGGCAGAGTGCGGCAGGGACCAGAGTACTATGGGATAAGTACTGTGGCTGTGAGATTAATGACAGCCATAAAGCCCCCTCAAGCATCTCACAGGGTGACACTGTGTCACTTAACAGCCTGCTGCAACCTGGCCTGCGGGTTCCCAGGAGACAAGGCCACCCTGCACAGTGCACCTTCGTGAACCTTCGAAGAGGCTCGCCCGGATGCCAGTGGCCAACGGCTGCCTTCTGAAAGGACCACCTGGCAACGCAGCGTCCAGGAGGCGGGGGAGGCAGGAGGCTCATCATGCCCCACTATCCAGCCCCGCCATCTGCCTGCTCCAGCTGTCTTCCAAGACACCACCCAGGAAAGGACCTGAGCGCCAGAGCCGTCCACAGCTCACCTTGATGTGAGTCCAGCCAAGGACAGCAGCCCCCCCGGGGAAGCTGGTTATCGAGGACCTCCCGGACCCCAGCCATGACAGCTGTCTGTCACCTGTCACGCACACAGGGAGGAGCCATGGGGAGGGAATCCAAGGTGGGGAAGAGATAGACGTGCATGACATGACAGACTTGTGAGTGGCCAGCGGGGAGAATGGCTTACAGGGGACGAGACCAGAGCTGCGAGGGCAGCACAGACGGGCAGGCGTGACCGTCCAGCAAGGGGCCTGGTCACAGCCCCTCAAAGGCAGAATAAATGAGGCCACCGCTGTGGGGCGTGGGGACAGAGGCTGTCAGCTGGTTCCTCCCCATCTGAAGGGATGGGGGGTGTCAGTCCCCGCCCCTCGCCAGGGCCAGCGCCAGCCCCAGCTGAGCGCCCAGTGGAGGGTGGGAGGCTGCGGAGGCCGATCGAGCCAGAGCAGAGGGAGCCGTCCGGGCGGCCTCCCGGCTCCAGATCCCGGCCTCGCCGCTCCCGCGGGCTTTGGGCAAACAGCCAAGCCCGGTCCTGAATGGGACCCCTGGTCATCCGTCACACAAGGCCACTGCACCGTGGCGGGGGCAGCGCCGCTGATGAGATCAGGCCGCGATCTCCGAGGCGGAGCGGGGAGGGCCGCTCGCGAGGGGCGCAGGCAGCAGGTGCGAGTCACCAGGGCCCAGAGTCCCTCACTGCGGAGAAACGTCCCATCCAAACCCGCCTGCTCTGCTCTCTTACCGAGGGAATGCGGTTTTTTTGCAGAGTGGGGAGAAAACAACATGTTCCTTCCGTTGCATCAGGGGGTCGCCGTGGACAGACCCTTCTGACAAGGAGACAAGACCAAACGGTGGGGGGTATTAAAGATGGGGTGCTGGGAAGGTCCCAGCCGGCAGCCTCTCTGGCAGCTTCATGGAGCCATTCACCTGCTGGTTGGCCACATGGGACTTCCGGTTGGGAAGGGGCGGGGGGGGGGGGGGGATTGAACCTTGCTGAGGCCGAACTTGAACTTATGATCCTCCTGCCTCAGCCTCCCGAGCATGCATTTTTTGGTGGTGCTGGGGATTGAACCCTGGGCCTTGTGTGTATGAGGCAAACACTCCACCAACCATGTCCCAGTCCTGGGCTGTGGTTTTCATGACTCCCTGAGAGGGAGCTTGAAGTTCCAGGCCCCTTGAGAGGCAGGAGCTGGGCCTCCTCCGCTCCCTATCTGGGGAAAAACTGGAAATGAGCTGCTTCCCCATTCTGGAATGGGAACTGGAAAACAGCCCCAGTTACCACGGGCCTGCAGCCTTCAAGAAGGTTCCCTGCCCTGACCATAGAAGGAAAAATCCATCCAAGAAAAACTGGGCAGGGGTGGGGCGGAAACTCAGCAGATGAATGTCACAATGGTCCAGTGGATTCATTTGCCAGGGCTTCTATTTAAAAAAGAAAAAAATACCACCCATCTAGTGGCTTAAATAACAAAAATATATTTTCTCACAGTCCTGGAGGTTGGAAGTCCAAGACTAAGGTGCTGGCAGTCTGGGTTCCTTCTGAGGCTCCTCCGCTTGACTGGCAGATGGCGTCTTTCCTCTGGGTCCTCACGTGGTCTTCTCTCTGTGTGTGCCCATCCTCATCCCCCACCCCTGTCCTTTTGAGCATCCAAACCTCTTATTATGACACCGGTCATTCTGGGTTAGGGCCCTAACAGCCTCGTCTTAACCCAATCACTTTTTAAGGGCCTTCCCTCCAAATGCAGGCACATTCCACAGTCCTGGGGTCAGGAATTTGGCAGGGGCACTGTTCAGCCCGTACTGTCTAGACACCACCGAAAAGAAATGCTGCCCAGAGGACCTGTCAACCCAGAGTATAGCACATGGAGAGATACAGAAATGCAAACTATGAAAGAGAAGACGCATCACACCTGATAGGCAGACTCCCATGGAGACCATAAGGAGGCATGGGGAGGGTAACTCAGACAGTCCTCAACTTACCTACCATTTTTTGACTTTACGATGACGTGAATACCCATTTGTTGAAACCGCATTTTGAGTTTTTAATCTCAATCTTTCCCCCTGGCTAGTGATATTTGGAGGACACTCCCAGGTGTTGGTGAGCAGTGGCCACGGTCCACAGCCCCCATCAGTCATGTGATCACAGGGGACCAACCAACACCCTCGGGTGCTCTGTGCTGCTCAGCTCTGAGGTTCGGCAGGCAGATGGATCAAATGGCTTAGGATGTTTTCAATTTACAGTGGGTTTATTGGGATGCGACCCCAAGAAAAGTCAAGGGGCACAGGTCCCACCACGGTTAGACTGTCGTGTGGATGGCCACCAGAAGATCCAACACCAAGCTCCCAGCCAATGCACTATGACCCCTCTGGGAATACAGAGACCAGGGAGTGACGGCAGAGTCCCGTGGGAGATCCAGAGGCCCACCCTCCCCGCAGAGCACTTCTTAGGGAGATGTCTTCTACCTGCCCTGCTCCGAAAAGAGCCAACTCAGATTCACCCCTCCGCACACCTTTGCCTGGACGACTTCCCTGATTGGTTCATCGGCACAGCTCCCAGCCCCATCTGTCCCCTGGGCTAGGGGTCCACACTTGGGTCCCAAAACCCTGAGCTCAGCAATGGCTGGGGCTGTGGTTAGTGCTCCATCAGGAGGACGTTCACGGACTCACGGCCATTTCTGAGCCTCAGCTGAGCGGCAAGGAGTGGGGTTTGGTTTTTGCTGGGCCTGGGCCCTGCCCCTGCCACTCCTGAACCTGGACAGGCGTTTTCAGCTGAGTAGGGCCAGCTGGCCTCCACCTGACCACGTCTCTGGGGAAGGTGCTGGTGAGGCAGGAAGGGCCTCCCTGGGGGACCCCTGGAAGGAACCCTGTTATGGGGCAACTGCTCAGAAAACACTCTAAGTCTGGATTTAAATCAAGTTAGAGAGTCTTTTATTATGTGGCCAGAGACTGTTCCTCTCAGAGTCCAAAGGACCCTAGGGAAGAACAGCAGCCATCTGTGAATAGGCCAGAAACCACATCTCATGAAACCCGCGAGTTGGAAGCCAGCAGGGGACACAAGGGCCGAGAAGGCAGTTTGCAGAGCAAAAACAACCATATCCTCATTTATGGGGTCTACATCCTCATTCGTATGGGTGTATACTCGAAAACAATTTCTTTTAAAAAACATCTTAAGAACAGTCTGTATATATATAGACTGTTTATAGAAGAGTCATAAAATGGAGTCACTATGGCTATGCTCATCTATATTTGTCTATGGTAATACTGACTTAACCTTGTGAACCGATTAGCCTATCCTTACCCATACCTACGGACCCAAACTTATCCCCTTACAGCGTAAATCCTGTGTCTTACAGTTAGAAGACTGTCCTACTTATTGCTTATGCTTACTCATGAGAAACTTATGTTTATTGCTCCCAACGTATAACTAGAGTAACTTAACATTACTTATAATACTATTATCTTACTTATTAATATTTTATAATTTATAATCTAGAATCTGTAATACATATCTATATTGACTATCTATATCTATATTGACTAAGCTTAGACCATAACAACCCGAGGCAAGCAAAGAACCCTCTCAGTGGCATTGACCAAGGGCAAGTGGGCAGGACACTGGCCATGTCCACTGCAGGAAGGTCAAGTGTGGTGTGGCTTCAGAATAGAGGAGACAGGAGGTAGACTGCAAGGATTCCCTCTCTCCCCTCCTCCTCCTCCTCCACGTTAGTCAGGGTTCTTCAAACAAACAGAATCCATCAGAGAGAGAATTTTTTAAAGGAACTGGCTCACACAATCGTGGAGCTGACCAGCCTGAAATATGGAGGGCAGGTCGTAGTCCAGGAACTCAGGTAGGATTTTATGCTGCAAACTTGAGGCAGAATTTCTTTTTCTTCTGGAAGCTTCCCTTTCTGTTTCTAAAGAGGCCCACCCACATTACCTTTACTTAAAAGTCACCTGTCCACTTTAACCTCATCCACAAAATACCTTCGCAGCAACCCCTAGACGGGTGTTTGAGTCACCACAGCCTCGATGAGTTGACATGTAGGTCCGTCATCGCACCCTGCTCCTCTCCACTGTCCCCTCTCCTTCCATGGAAAGGCCCCCACAGGTTTCCTCTCACAGGCGGGGAAGGCTGTGCCCAGTGCCCCCTGGTGCCTGTCAGCCTGCTGGCTTGGGGACGCCCCCACCACCCTGTCAAGGAACCTGGAGATGGCACCCACCTCTTCAACACTAAGGTGCCCCAGCTTCACTGTTCTGGTATCTTCTCCAGCCATGCAGTGACACCTGCGTCCTGGGAGGTGTGCAGAGGCCCAGAGCAGACCTTGCTCGAAGTCCCTCAGCTATTAAGTCGAGGGTCCAAGATTTCACCCAGGTCCTCGTGAAGCCAAAGCCCCGGATGGAAACTTCTCAAAGCTCCATTCTGCCTCTTACAAACAGCCTTTCTGGAAAAGCAAAGATCAGGAGTTGATTCTGATTTGAACCAAACCTTGGCGCCCCCAGTGTGTTCAGAAAGGTGAGGTCTGGCCACGGGGACGGTGCTTGGAGCAGGGAGGGTGCTGGTGTCTCGTCCCAGCTTCTTCTGGGTCCCCACCACTGGCCACAACTCTGACAGCAGCTGCCCTACGCTCTTGCCTAATTAAAATTAAAATCAAAAAAAAAAAAAAAAGAAAACGTTTTATTGTACTTCCCTAATGGTGGAAATAGTTTCAGACATAAAAAGACATTCAGCTGGCGACTTCCCAGGCGTCAAAAATTAACAGCCACTACATTTTATTCTGAGGAATTAATGGAAAATTTTACATGGTGGTGTAAAATGCAGGGGACAAGTTGAAGGACAGGATTCTTCATGGAAGAGCTCAGCCCCTCGTCTGCATCTGCTCTGAGCAGGAGCCACAGGGCCTCAGGGCCTGGAGGGGAGGTGCGGGGGACAGGCTCCAAAGCCTCACATTTGACCTTGCCTTGATGAGCTGGCGTCTTTCCTGCATGCCTCTCTTCCCTTGAAATCATTGCTGTGGTGAGAACTTCAGCCCAAGGGGCAGCGGGCCTAGGTTCTACTCCTGGTTCTGCCTCAGTCTCTCCATCTGTGAAATGGCCACAAGAGCCCTGGGAACCCTCTGGCCCCTGGGTTAGATACAAGGTGTCCCCCAAAAGCTCACCTGTGAGACAATGCAAGACTATGACGAGATTATGAGAGTCGTAACTTAATTAGTGGATTAATCCACTGATATGGATTAACTGGGTGGTAACTATAGGCAGGTGGGTGTGGCTGGAGGGAGTAGATCACTGGAGGTGTGACTGTGGGGTTTATATTTTTCTCTGCTTGCTGGTTGCCTGTCCTGAGCTGCTTTCCTCTACCACACCTTCTGCCGTATATTCTGCCTCACTCCGGCCCAGAGCCATGGAGTCGGCAGACCACGGACTGAACCTCTGAAACCTTGAGCCAGAATAAGCTTTTCCTGCTCTAAGTTGTTTGTTTGTTTGTTTTTGGTACCAGGGATTGAACCTAGGGTGCTTAACCACTGAGCCACATCCTCAGCCCTTTTTTACATTTTATTTAGAGACAGGTTGCTTAAGGCCTCAATGAGTGGCTGAGGCTGACTTTGAACGCACAGTCCTCCTGCCTCAGCCTCCCAGGTTGCTGGGACTACAGGTGTGCGCTACTGTGCCCGGCTTCTAAGTTGTTCTTGTCAATCCTTTTGGTCACAGCCGAGAAAAGCCGACTGAAACACACGGTCATGGTTTTCACCTGTAAACCTGAACAGGAACCTGGGCTTCGGAGCTGAGGAGACCTGGGCTCAAATCCTAGTTCGGCCACTTATTGGATTTCTAGCCTTCGTCCAGTCGCCTTTTGGAGCCTCAGCTTGCACCCCTGTCAGGCTGACTGGAGCACCTGGACTCTGGCTCATCCCGTCTCCTCTAGTTTGGGGACCTCCCAGGTGAACTGAGCTCCCAAGGACACAGGCTCTAGCTCCTCCTAGTTCTTTCTTTTTTTTCTTTTTTCTTTTTCTTTCTTTCTTTCTTTCTTTCTTTTTTTTTTGGTGTGTGTGTGTGTGTGTGTGTGTGTGTGTGTGTGGTGCTGGGGATTGAACCCAGGGCCTTGTGCATGTGAGGCAAGCACTCTGCCAACCAGGCTACCTCCCAGCCTCCTCCTATTTCTACAAGCGTTCACTGCCCCCAGGCTAGTGAGCCCCCAACACTTAACAGCCTCCACGGCGGGGTGGATTATGTTACCCACAGCCCAGTGTGGAGGCCCCCTTTGGAACAAAGAGCAGAAGCAGCGCTCAGATACTCTCTAGAGGGTAGGATGAAGGGGCAGGGAGGACAGACGGCTTTTTCATTTTGTTTGGAGCACCAGGGGTAGAACTCAGTTGTGCCCTGCCACTAAGCTACTCCCCAGCCTTTTATATAAATTTTTTATTTTGAGGCAGGGTCTCACTAAGTTGCTGAGGCTGTCCTTGAACTTTCGATCCTCCACTCTCAGCCTCCCGAGTCACTGGGATTAGAGGTGTGCCACTGCATCCAATTTCACAGACAGGTTTTTAAGAAATGTATAATTTGGGCTGGGGCTGAGGCTCAGTGGCACAGCGCTTGCCTTGCACGTGTGAGGCACTGGGCTCGATCCTCAGCACCACAAATAAATAAATACAAAAAAAAATTTTTTTAAAGAAATGTATAATTTAAGTCTATTTGGGAAAGGCCATATCTAATTCAGATATCATGTCTCTGCTTTTTCCTTAAAATGTTTCTAAAATCCAAATTTTGAGTATATCAACATATTTATTTTAAAAGTAAATATTAATATTTGAGCTAATATTGATGATGAATTTCTCGGAGGGGCGGTAAGCCCTGCGTAACGTCACACTTCTCTGGGGCTTTCTGTCCCCCCTAGAGCCCTACTGGTCCCCTGCCCAGCCTTGCTCAGGCTCCTTCTCAAGCTAGATCTTTCTCCAGACCATGGGTGCTGGGCCTCTGGACTCTTCCTCGAAGTCCTTCCACCGAGCACCCAGCACCATCACAGGTGCTCCGTGGTCCCCACCCTGACTCCTCCCACTCATGTGAGGCAGAGTCCCAGGTGCCAATAGCCCCCCTCAGGGATCGTCCCCGTGGAACCCGAGTCTGTCCCCTCCTCTCGAGGTCTGCTGCTCTCACCCTAGCTCAGGCTGTCACTTGACACCTACCTGGTCATGGCCTCCCCATGCAGGCGGAATGAGCTTCCTCAACACCCTGCCCTCACATCCCTCCCCTGGCCCCAACAATCACTGGCTCCCTAGGGCCCAGGCCAACACCCCCACTCCTCAGCACCAACGCAGTGCAGGGCCCGGCCCCTGAGGGTCTCTCCAGCCTCATCACTGGAGCGTTAGGTTCTGGTGACAGTCACACAGCTCCACAGCCCTGACAACATTCTGACACCAAGCTTTGGCTCACGCGGTGCCCTCTCTCTGGCATACCTTCCCACTCTTGCCTCCCTTACCTCATCTCCACATCCTTTGTACCTCACCTTCCAGCCGGGTTCAGCCAATTGGCAACACTGTTCAAAAGTGTGTAATGAAACCCCAGTGCAAGGGTGCAGCCCACAATCCCACTATTCAGGAGGCTGAGGCAGGAGGATCACAAGGTTGAGGCCAGCCTGAGAAACTTAGTGAGACCTTGTCTCAAAATTTAAAAAGGCTGAGAATGGGCTGGGGCTGGGGCTCAGTGGTACAGCACATGTGAGGCCCTGGGTTTGACCCTCAGCACCACATACAGATAAATAAATAAAGGCACTGTGTCCAAATGGAGGGGAAGCCAACAGGACTGGTTTCCAGAAGAAGCCTCATACAGTGGAGGAACCCAGGTTGGCTCCCTGGGGAGAGGAGGTGAGCCAGGCTGGCAGAGGATGAGGCGCGGAGCCTGCAAAGGAGGAAGGAACCATTCCACAGCAGAGAACCCAGCATCCGCAAAGGCCTGGGGCTGCCATGTCTAAGGAGGCTTGACTCCTCCCAGGGCTCCTTTGCCATGAACTAGATCTGGAACATTCCCCACCCTCCACTGCGCTGCCTGCAGGAGGGCCTCTCTGAGGACAGGACTTGTTTATGTGGTTGTAAAATGAAAGCCAGGCCAGGGCTGGGCAGGAAGAGCGGAAAAGGAAGCAGAGGGGGGCCGTCCTCCCGCCCCAGGGCCCCCGAGCCCGCACCTTCCCTCTGCCCAGTGCTCCTCCAACACAGTTCTCCCAACCACACACAGTGAGCACCTGCTGTTTGCCACCCCTGAACCAAGTGCCAGGGATTCAGCTGCTAAAAAGAAAAGGGCCCTTCTGTCAGCCAGAGATAGATAGGCCAGAGGGGCTGCCGCCAAGGTGGCAGGAACCCTGGGGCCATGAGAGCCAGAGGAGGCCCCTGACCCAGCCTGGAGGTGAGGGGAGTGAGAGGGCTGGGTGGGGCGGCCTCCAGGGCAGAGGCCAGGCTGCTGCCTCAGCAGAACCCCCTCAACATGGCACAAGACCCCTCTGCCCTTCTAGGGGGCTCCATCTCTGCCAATGGTCCCTTTGAAGATTCCTTCTCTCCTGCAGGGATGGGACAATAACAGCTACGATCCAATAATTCTCCTTTCTCCGTCCCCTGCTGGTTTCCTGCTTATGGAGAGAGGACAGGAGGAGGGGTTGGGAGGTGGCTGGGACCGCAGAACTTGCTGCTCTGCCTCGAGGGTGTGTCCAGCCTCACGTTGAATCTGCTCCTTAGAATGTGGGGTATCCAGTGCCTTTGCTTGACCCCAGTCACTATTTCTGGGGCCACAGAACACTTTAATCCGGATCATCCTGCTACGCACACAAAGGTGTTCACTGGCCCCTTATCTGCAAAAACTGGAATCAACCCTAGTGCCCAATAGTGGAAGAGGATGAGAACCCACAAGAGCAGGGACAGCATCTTTATTTCTCATGGTTACATCCCCAGTGCCTAAGGCACATAGTAGGTGCTCAGGAAACATCTGTGGAAGAAAAGAAGAGGAGATGGAGAAAAGGAAGAGGAAAACTCTGAAAGTTTCTTTCAGAATCCCGGAAATGTCCCCTTCAGCGGAACTGAAAAAGACGAGCTTTCAGAGGCTGTTATTGTTCATTTTTAAAACTTCCATCAAATGACTCCAAAATTCAATTCCACCCTGAATGTTTTTCTTTTTCATTTTCGCCCTCCACCATCTTCTTAACACTCTCTGTTGAATTTCCTGTTTGGAGAGGCTGATTGAATTGTGGCTCTGGGGACTTGTGACAGTCACTTTAGACACTTAGAGTTCCAATCACGCTGCTGCCATCCCAGCCCCCTTGCCTTAGTGCCAGAGAAACCATCTCTTGTGAGAGCTGATTACATCTTTACAGCCCAGAACGTCACACTCTAAAACAGAGGCTGTAAAATCAGAATCCTCTGGGACTTACGTAGTCCAGGGAACATACTAAATTCTCGTTTAATGGGGAAAGCCTGATTAGGAAAAATGCCAGCACTGGTGACGTCATTGGAGAATCACCAGGAAGAGTCTGGGAAGGCTACGGAGTCACCTGGCCAGAAGTCCAACGTCCGTCCAGCCCTGGGGTTTCCACAGTCCTCTCTCCAGAGAGAGCGGCAGCCAAGGAAGTCCATGGGGGTGAACCAGGGTGGAGTGTTGAGGAGGATGCACATTGTTTGAGCACCTACCTTGTGCTAGACACAATCTCACAGAATCCTGGGAAGAACCCTATCAGGGAGATTTATTTCCACCCTTTTACAGAGGGGGTTTCCTGCAGGGTCTCAAAGGCTGAAGCAGTGGGAGCAGGTGGTGGCACAGCTTGTAATCCCAGCAATTTGGGAGGCTGAGGCAGGAGGATCACGAGTTTAAGGCCAGTCTGGGCAACTTAGTGAGATCCTGTCTCAAAAAACAAAAAGGACTGGGGTGTGGCTCAGTGGTAGAGCACCCCTGGGACCAATCCCCAGTACCAGGGAGAAAAGGGAAAATTAAATAAATAAATAAAGCCTAGTCAACTCACTTCTCTTATTCCCAGGACCCATTGGTGATCCCCGATCTAGAAAGAGATGAGAAAGGGACACACAGGAAAAAGAGAGATTGCAGAAGGAGGGGGCAACATGGGAGGCTGTATGGAGATATCTAAGGCTGCCAGGAAGTGAATCAGGTAGGGCACGAAGGGCTTGTGACATGCAAGTACACACTGGGCCACACATGCACGCACACACAAGAAGAGTGCACACACGTGCTCACAGACACACGGGTGCACGCGCATGCACTAGAACATGTACGCAGGCCCACATGCACCCCTTTCCATACACAGGGGTGACACAAACGAGGAGGAAGGCGAACACGCACACGCAGACATGCGCACTCAGCCCCACGACGTGTGTCTGCACGCAGACGGGCACACACGTGTGCACGAAGCCCGCGCCCTCCCAGGGTCCCTGCCCACACCTCACAAAGCCCTGCCGGTTCCAACCCAGCAACCAGCGACTCAATAAATATGACAAACAGCCCCTCCAGATGGCGCCGCACACGCCCCACTCCTCATGCTCGGAGGAATGGCACTTTCTATGCCAATAAATCCTCCTGTTTGGAAACATTTGCCTTCTTAATTGGCCCGTTTATGGGTAAAATATGTTCCTGGGCACGGCTCTGCCGCAACAGGGCGCCTCGCCGCAGGAGGCGGGGTCTGACGCCCCGCCCACCCGCTCCCGCCCACCCGCTCCCGGGACGCGGCCGTGGGAGGTCTGGGGCTCCCGGGGCCTCTCCTCCCCGCGCCTGGGTTTCTGATCTCTCCCGGAGGACTCACACTTGCTGAGGCGACTGCACCAGCGTCGAGGTCTTAGAGGAGAGTCCTGGGGCCCTCACTGTCATTTCTCTGTGAGGTGTGGTCCACTGTGACATCCCCGGAGTGGGCTGAAGGGTGGCCCCCCAGAGGATATGTCCACACTAGACCCCGAGACCCTGAGAACGTGACCTTAGTGGAGAAAACGCCTTTGCAGATACAATTGAAGGTTTCGAGGTACCATCTTGAATGGGGCTGGGGATGTGGCTCAGTGGTAGAGCACCTGCCTGGCTTGCACCAGCCCTGGGTCCCTTCCCAGCGCCACCAAGGGAAAAAAAAAAAAAGAAAAAGAAAGATCTTGAAACCCCCCAGTGGCCCCGAATCCAATGACAAGTGTCCTTACAAGAGAAGACAGAGAGAACAGGAAGGATGAGAGATCAGAGGCTTCAACCCCAAGGGCTGCGGGCTGTGGCAGCAGGACAGCCCCCCAGATGAGGCAAGGAAGGACTGTGCCCTAGAGCCTCTGCTGGAGCGTGGCCCTGCTGACAGCTTGCCTGGAGACCTGGGCCTCCTGAGCCCAGGGAATAGCTGCTGTGGTTTCAAGCCAGCCAGTGGGAGGGGATTTGTTATGGCAGTCTCAGGGACGGGATCCACCCCCTCGTTTACATGGAGGCGGCCACACCTCCTGTGGGTTCTGTGGGAGATCCACGCTGGAGGTGGGGAAACTGAGGCCCTCAGAGGCCAGGGCATCATCCAGTGCTAACCAGCCCCCTGACCCTCCTGGTGCTGCACCTCCTGCCGGGTCCTCTCTAGGTGCAGAGCAGGCAGCTACACCTTGCCCAGGGCAACCTCCTCCTCACCTGCCCCCCAACCCAGGCAGGGGGCACTGATGTCCATTCCCCCCTTGCTCTAGCTCCTGGGTCACATCCCACCCCAACTCCTGGGATTTCCAACCCACTTAGCCAGCCTGCCTCTGGGCGGGGGATCACGGAGGGGGGGCGCAGTTACTTCCCAGGGCCAGGAGACACAATCAGGCCATAGAAGGCCCTGGTTCCTCTTCCTCTCTTGTCCTTAAGAGCTGGTGTATAGTTCAGTGGCCCCACTGTGCCCAGGGGCCACAGTGGGTGGGAAGTAGGAGTCCCCCACTGGGTGACTTTGACCAACTCATTCCCTCCTCTGAGCCTTCACATATTCAACTACACAACGAAGATCATAATAATAACCACTCCTGCTGGGCACAGTGGCACATGCCTGTAATCCCAGCAGCTCAGGAGGTTGAGGCAGGAGGATCTCGAGTTCAAAGCCACCCTCAGGAATTTAGCAAGGCCCTAAGTGATTCAGCAATGAAAGAGGGCTGGGGATGTGGCTCGGTGGTTAAGATGTGGCCCCTGGGTTCAATCCCTGGTACCAAAAATAAATGAATTAATGATTATAATGATAATAATTACAATAATAACAACCATTCCTAAGGGTCTCTGTGAGAAAATGGTGGAAAAACTCCAGGGAGCCCTTCTCAACATGCTGGACACCCAATAAGTGCTTAATAAATGCTGGCAGGTATTAAAGAGAGCTTAGAGGCCTATAAGAAGGGGCGCTTAGCCTCTGGCTGAAGGAGGTCACCTGACCAAAGAAAGGCCAGGGTGACAGCAGAGCCAGGGACAGGCAGGCTGCACCAGTGGCGATGGCCCCATGGGGCTGCAGCACGCCCCCACGCTCCACACAGGACACCAAATCCCTTGCTCGTGACTGTGACTCAGCTTAGATGCTGCTCTCAGAGCCCAGGGGTGGCCCAGGGTGATCCACGCACAGGGAGGAGGGGAGCTGGGGATATCATCTGGATTTACAACCAGTGTGACAGCCAAGGTTCAGAGTCTGGCTAATAGGAATGTAAACCAGGTTATTAACATGCAGCCAAGAAGTGTTGACTAAGGTTAAATGTAGGGAGCACAAAGGAGACCTGTAATAGTGTTGTCACCAAACCTTTCACAGTTCTGTAGAAACACTGAGTGCACCATCCAGGCCAGGGCTGCAGTCTCCCACCCCCACTGCAGGCAAAGCCACAGGATACCTGTGGATACAATGGCAGCTGCTCTTGTGGAACTTACGGTCTGCAGGCGGGGAGACTGAGGCCTGCAGAGGGTCAGGGCATCACCCAGGACCCAGGCCCTGACCCTCTTTGTGCTGCACCTCCATGTAGACAGTACCTTACAAGTAAATGTGAAGTTTCTACAGCAATGAGAACTGAGCAGGGACACTCAAGTGACAAACTGTGAGAATATATACCAAAGGAACCAAGGGTCAGGGAAACAGACCAGGCAGAAGGGCCTCTCCCAGCTCATAAGGGCAGACGGAATTCAGGGAAGTGACAAAACCTGGCTTAGATATTCAAACACACCCCTGGCTGCTGGGTGAAGGATAGTTTATAGGGGGTCAGGGAGATATAGGAAGGACAGAGAAGAGGTCATGACTGGCAAGTGATGCTGGTGAGCTGGATCAGAGACAGCACAGATGTCACCAGTGTGAGACTATGCAGCTACACAGGGCCCTCAGTCAGAAGGGTCCATGCCTAGTTTAAGACTCTATTGTTTCTGTCTTGAAATTCTTAATAATTTTGGAGCCACAGGCAGTGTGTTTTCATTTTGCACTGGGCCCTGTGGGTTAGTGACCAGCCCTGACCGAAGTAGCCTCAAAGACACCTTTCCCCACTGTGTGCTGCAGCTGCTGTCCCACCTCCCAGAGCCAATTGGTTCATTTTGATTTTTTTCTTTTTTAAAAAAATGGTTTGAAGGGGCTGGGGATATAGCTCAGTTGGTAGAGCGCTTTCCTTGCATGCACAAGGCCCTGGGTTGGATCCTCAGCATCAAAAACATGGTTTGCAACTCACCATTTAGGGAGTTTTTACAGCAAACATTAGCCCCCAGCCCCAAGGCTGTCTTTATCAGCTATTCCCAGAAAATATCTAAGGTCCACCTCAGCCCTGTGCTGAAAAGACAGTTTTGGGCACCCTCGCCAGGAGACTGGGTCACCACAGTCCCCTAAGTCTGGAGGGCCAGGGCAGGAAGGCAAAGGCCCTCATGGGACAAAGAGGCAGAGGAAACCAGTTTTGTTGGGTGGAAACACTTGGCCTGGGCTGCTGAGGTGGGCTGCTCCTTAGGACAGAGAGGGCAGCCGTTTGGGGCCCCAGCTTCAGTGTCCACTGCAACCACTGAAGTCCCCAGCCTTGGACCCGCTTTCCCCCGCTGGAAGTGGGCAGTTAGCTGCCCCCCAGCCAAACTAGGGAGAAGGTCTGACCACGTGCTTCCCTCCTTGGCCAGACTCAGGGCCCGGGGAGGGACTTCCCAGAGGGTGAGGAGCCCCCACAGCAGCCCTCGGCCGGGCAATGCAGGGCCCTTGCAAAGCCAGACAAGGAAAATGACGACGATTGTCACCACTGCTGTGGATGCACTGGTCCCACCTTCAGGCTGGCGTGTCCCACTTCCTACTCCCTCTCCTACTGGCCAGGACCCTGCGGGAGCCAGGACACATTGCACCCCCCTGCGTGTTGGGCTGGCAGGGGTGAGGGGGCTGGGTGAGGGAGTAGGAGGTAACAGGGGTGGCCGGGGGCACGGGGTGCCGGGATCCTAAGCGAACACCCCTCCTCACGCTCCACCTGGCAAAGACCACCCCCCCACACCCCCGGGAAGGACCCAGCCTCCCCAGTCAGGCAGCGCGTGGGCCTCACTGCCTGGGCGATGGCGCCACCTGCAGGCCCCCTGGCGCCCTGCCGCGTTGGCCCCTCGTACCCTAAGCCCCAGGCCCTGCTCCCTCTCAGGACTGGGTTACTCTGTCCCTCAGCGTTTCCCAAATGGTGTTGCTCCTTGATCCAGTAGTTTGGGAAATGTCTTGGAGATTCTCAACGCACATTTGACTTGAGTTTACTCCTCGGTTCCCTGAATTCTGAGGCTGAGGGAGAAATGACTCATTCTGGGCTTTGGTTTCCTCATCTGCAGAATGGGCTGGAAGTGTTGCACTAGAAGAGATGATCTCAAAGGCAAGGTGGGATTTTCAGATTTTAATGAGAATCATCTGAAAGTGCATTTAAAATTCAAGTTTCTGGGCTGGGGCTGAGGCTCAGTGGTAGAGCACTCATCTGGCATGTGTGAGGCCCTAGGTTTGATCCTCAGCACCACATAAAAATAAACAAATAAAACTAAGGTATTGTGTCCATCTACAACTAAAAAGAAAAAGAAATTGGTTCGAGTTCCTGCTAGATGTGGTGGCCCACGCCTGCAATCCCAGCAACTGGGAGGATAAGGCAGGAGGAGGGTATCCAGATTGAGGCCAGCCTGGGTAAATTAGCAAAACACAGCCTTAAAATTTAAAAATTAGTTCTTAATAAGCAGGAGGGAAAAGTAGGGGCGTGACTGAACAGAAAGCACCCTGGAGTTCAATTCCTGGTTTCATAAATAAATAAGCAAGCCCCTGGGCGCCACACCCTTAGGAATTCTGACCCATGCAGGAGTCTGATGCAGAAGATCTGCCCAGCCCAGGAAGAGATGTGGAAGGAACAGGACTTCAGTGGGCTACAAAAGCAGGCAAGGGCCAGGTCCTGCTGGCACCCGATGTTGAGACATCCAGAGGTCAGCAGAAGCCAGGGGAGGTTGTAGAGGGGGAGTGGCAGCCCTTTAGAACACTCACTCTGCCCTAACAGGTAGGAGGGAGGCACCAGTGGGAGTTGACCAGGTGGGTGGCAGAGACCAGGGAGGTAACTGCAGAAGTCACCCAGAGAGACAATAATGTCCTGGGCCCAGTGCTGGTAGTGGAGGGGGACAGAGGGATGAAGCAGATTTCAGAGGTAAATCCTTTCCCTTCTTTGGAAGACAGGAAGAAAGCTCTGGAATCTTTATTATGCTTATTCTTATACCGACCTTTAAAAACTTCAGTAAGTTGTATATAACTCATTACACACTATAGCTATACAGTAGTACATATATAGAATGGATAGATGAACATGATATATATTCAAAAATATTCAAAAATACTTTCAAGGGCTGTGGCTGTGGCTCAGTGGTGGAGCACTTGCCTAGCATGTGTGGGGCCCTGGGTTCGATCCTCAGCACCGCATATAAGGACATAAAATAATGGTCCATCTACAACTTAAAAAATATTAAAAGAAAAAATTTATCTTAAAAAAAATACTTTTGACATGAGTCGAGAGACCAGATGAGTTAGCGTAATACCTGGCACACACGAAACCCTGTCAATTATCACAGTAGACTGTGTTTCCCAAAGATGGTCTCAGTGACATCTCCTGCCCCCAGCCCATGCTCTGAGAATTAACCACGTCCCTATCAGAGGTGGACTCCTCTTCCCCTCCTCTTGAGTCTGGGTGGGTTTGCAACTCACTTATAATTAGTGAAATCAGTAAAGTATCCTTGTGGCTTTTGAGGCTAGGTCACCAAGGTGACACGCCTCCCGTCTTACTGGCTGGGACAATAGCTTTGAGAACCCTGAGCTCTGATGGTGTTGAGGCTGACATGATGTAAGGAAGCCCAGGTCACAAGGAGAGACCACATGTTCTCGCTGACAGACCCAGGGCAAGTCCCAGTGGCAAGTGGCATCCACTCACTACCACACACACAACATGACCCAAGAGGGCAGCGAGTGGTTCCTGCCTCCAGCACTGGGTCACTCCAGCCTCCAAGCCTTCTCAGGTAGGCCTCAGTTATCACAGATCAGAGACAAGTCACTCCTCCGAGGGAGGGGGGGTTTGCAAATTTCTAATCCACAGAATCTGAGAGTTCATTAAAATAGTTCTTTTCCCAAATAAGTTTCAGAGTGGTTTCTTTTTTCTTTTTCTTTGTTTGGTACTGGGGATTGAACTCGGGGCACTCGACCACTGAGCCCCATCCCCAGCCCTATTCTGTGTTTTATTTAGAGATAGTGACTCACTGAGTCGCTTAGTGCCTCTCCATTGCTGAGGCTGGCTTTGAACTTGCAATCCTGCTGTCTCAGCCTCCAGAGCCGCTGGGATTACGGGCATGCGCCACCGCACCTGGCTGCAATATCCTTTTTAGTCATCCCATCAAACCGTGAGCTTCATGAGCACTGGCACAGAGGTGCTCAAATACATTTGCAAGGTTTCAAGTGGTAGAATTCGACTGGCAGAATGTCGGGGGCTCTGGTAGAATGTCAGGGGCTCTGGGTTCCATCCCCAGCACCACAAAATAAATCAGTGAAAAATAAAATTTAAAAAAGGGACCAAGAAGACTGCAAAGAGGAGAGGAAGGCCAAGGGCCAGAACTCTGGGTAACAGGAGTTGGGGGGATATGAAGGAAAGGGCCCGGTCATAGAGGGGCCACGAAAGCCATTCTGAGAACTGTCCACCTGAATACTCCAGTGTGGGTCCCAGCCCATCTACATTACAATCACCCAAGGAGTGATTCTCCAGCCCCCAGTTCTGGGGCTTTCAACCAGCTTCTTGGGTGATTCTGAGGCACCTTTAGTTTTCCAAACACAGAAGAGAAGGTAGAGGCTAAGGGGGTTGAAAGAAATGTCATGATCCGACCTGCTTTTAAAAGAAACCGGTAGCACTAACCACATTCGGGTTTGTTTGTGGGGTCTGATGATTGTGTCAACTACCCAGCCACCGTCCCCCACTTCTTCCCAGGTATCAATTGGATGGGCTGCAACAATCTCAGGGAAGGGTGGCCCCACCCTCAGCCTTATGGGAGAATCCTGACTGAACCCCTTTGTCTGGCTCCCACTTTCCCAGACTTCCTTGGAGCAAGTAGTAGTCATGCGTCAGGCATGACCCATGAGTCCTGAGGGCATTTGCGTGGGTCTTCCGGGAGTCTGCCTCCTGGTGACGTGGGCAGGGTGAAGGCAGAGTCAGCAGGTACTGATGACAGGCTCCTGGCCTCTGGGGTGTGACGCAATGCCAGTTAATGACCCAGAGGTGGCAAGTCCAAGGAGGAAAAGCCTATGTGCTCAGGACAGCAGAGCAGAAGGACCCCAAGAGCCTGGTTCCTGAGGACATGGTTGAGCACTGCCCCCAATCCCCAACCCACCACTACTACCAATCCTGAGATTAGAAGATTGTTACCAACCTGAAGGTAGAGACCCCACCTGTGGGTCATGCACTCCCAGTGCCTTCAACAGTACCTGGCACAAAGGAGGTGCTAAATACTTTTTAAAAATAAATAAATGTTTATTTTGTTATTGGGGGGGCAGTTACTGCAGCTTGAACCCAGGAGTGCTTAACCACTGAACCACATCCCTGGTCCTTTTCATTTCTTAAGACAGGATCTCACTAAGTTGCTTACGGCCTCACTAATTACTGAGGCTGACCTTGAACTTGTGATCCTCCTGCCTAAGCCTTCCAAGCTACTGGGCTTACAGGTGTGCACCACCATGCACAGCAACTTGGAGTGAATTTTGAACGAATAAGTGAATGTCACTTAGGTCTGTTGGTTGAGTCTTCTGTTGCAGGTGAAGGAGGGATGCACTACTCTTCTTTTTTTTTGGTACCGGGGATTGAATTCAGGGGCATTGACCACTGAGCCACATCCCCAGCCCTATTTTGTATTTTTTATTTAGAGACAGGGTCTTACTAAATTGCTTGGTGCCTCACCATTGCTGAGGCTGGCTTTGAACTTGTGATCCTCCTGTCTCAGCCTCCCGAGCAGCTGGAATTATAGGGGTGTGCCACCATGCCCGGCTTCCTGGTTGGTTTTAATCTTAAGAGGTTCGGGGAAAATGGGGTATCCTCTCACTACTGCCAATTTGCATGCATACTTTGCAATGAACGTGCATAATCTATTTTGCTGAGAGTCTAAAGTGTTCATCCAATTCTCCAGCAGGTACAAGAGTTATAAAAAGTGCAGAGAATGGAATGGGCTGGACCACAGTCACATGGCAACCCGCAGCAGACTGGAAACAAGGGTTTGTGTTAATTCTGTCACTGCCCGTACTTCCTCCCCAGGGAAAGGCCAATTTCTTCAATCCCATTGGCCTTGCCCAGTGGGAGCACCAGGGTTTCCAAGAGGAGAGGCTCCTGCCCGTGGACATGGACAGAAGAGGACGAAGACCCTGGAACTATGTGAGAGCCAACTCACCTGAACTGAGCCCAGGGGATCCCCAAGCAAGGTGAGCCTCACAGATCCAGGGCCTCTAGAACCAGAGTAGATGTCTGATGAGATAGGCTCCGCTCTTTGGCTCAGACTGTTGATATATGTCATGTTCAAGTTTTCCTTGTTTCCATAGACACCACTGGACCCCATGCTGGCCTGGGAAAGGTCAGCTCCCAAGGTAAATGACAGACTAATTGAACACAACGGCAAAGTATGAAAATTAATTGAGATATTTAATAGACAGTGCAAACCATAATTTCATCTGAATATAAATGTATGCACATGTTTCCAATGAGTTATCTATCAGTTATCACAAACAGCAACAAGGACCTTAGAGCCATGTTAGAAAACCGTAAAGCTGGAATTTAATTCTAACAATCTCACTTGCTCTCAAGAGAACACATCCATTTCAAATCAGTGTCACAAACTCCAAAAGAGCAGGGGGGTGGGAGTGAGGAGGGCCAGGGTGGTAAACACGGGGGCCAGTACACAGGTGACAGACAGAAAAGAAACACAGCTCTCGAGGAAGCCAAAACCAATGCGATATTACAGCTAAGGACAAGGAAAAGCCTATGGCTTTTAAAAAACGACTTTTCTGCCAGTACCATACAGTCTTACAAAGAGATGTGCGACAAGTCAACTGACTTAAAAGGACAGAGGCTACATTTTCAGATCATTTCAACTGCAAATGGTCGACCCTTTCCATTGAGGATTCAGCAGTGGAGTTAGCATAGTCCAGAAGCTCAATGTTGGATTTGCAAATACAGTTTATTTTACAGAAATTCAACATTATAAACAGCAGGCACCTCCCTCCCTCCCGCCCGTCCCTCCCCCCGCCCTCCCACTGGGCGCAGACCATGCTCTGCGAGAGTGAGCAGCGATGCGGCCTGCTGCTGCTTTGGAGTGAGATTGAGAGCGATGGAGGCTGCCTGCACCACATCCTGCCTGCCCGCACACGCAGCGCCTGCCCACAGCGCAGGCCACCAGAGTCTGTCTGGGCCCAGCCTGCACTGGACCAGTTATATGGATCCGGCCCAGTTCTCTAATTCCTTCATGTCGTCGTCCTCCTCTTCCTTCTTCTTGGCTGTTGAAGACAGAACAGGCTGTTTAGGGGCTGGCTGAGAGGATGCTGGCGCACTCTGGCTGGGGACCAGGGCTGCGCTCCACCCTGCAGCCCCCTGGCCTCCAGGCTGTTAACCAGCGGCTCCTCAGGGCCTAAAGCTGTCACACAAAACTCCAGGACCCCAGGTTCTCCCTCCCCAGCACCTCCCCTCGGTCCAGCAGGGGCAGATAGGTGAGGAAGTCTCCACACTGAGAGTCACCAGCATTCCCACGAGGTCTCAGTCTCAGAGCACCATAGGCGGTGGAGAAGGGAAGTAGTTCACAGGAGCTCGATCCTCGCCAGCCTCCCACCTCCACCCCAACTGCTTGAACCCCCAGGGCACGGCCCCAGGAGGCTTGCTGGGCACTGACTGTGTAAGAGGCCTCTCCTCTTATACAGAAGACACGGGTGACTACGGCCTGGTCTCACACCACTGCCTGGGTGCTCTCTCCACACCAGATCAACTGCTTTACCTTTTTTTAAAAAAATATTTTTAGTGTAGATGGACACAATAACTCTATTTTATTTACTGATTTTTATGTGGTGCTGAGGATCGATCCCAGTGCCTCACACATGCCAAGTGCTCTGCCACTGAGCATTTATCAAGAAGCTCTGGGTGGAATATTTTTATCAGGGGTGAAATATCATGATAGGGGAGGGGGAAAGTGACAGGGAGAAGGAAACCATGGGACAGCCAAAGCTGTTCCCCACCAGGGGCTGTCTCCGAGGGCCTGGGCTTTTCAGGTGTGCATAGCACAGGATACTAGATGGAGCATGAGCTACTCGACTAAAATTCTCACACCTTCTCACAGTGCCTAGAACTTTCTCTGGCGAAATATCAGTCTAGAATAGGGGCTCTCAAATGGGAATGAGTCCCCAACCCCCACTGCCAGAGGACATTTGGCAATGCCTGGACAAGCTTTTAGTTTCACAAAACAGAGGGTGTTGCTACTGGGGGAGGCCAGGGGTGTTGTTATTACCCACAGTGCACAGGACAGCCTCCCAGGCTTACCCCTACCTTCAGAATTATCTGGCCAAGTCCATAGTGCTAAGGTTAAAACAAAACAAAAACAACAAAAAAACCTGTTCTAGAAACTAGAAAAACGCAGAAGACATTGTTACTGTGGCCACTGCAACACATTCTGGTTCTCAACCCTGCACAAGCCCAGGACCCAGACTGAAGTCAACCAACCATAAGACACCCCTCACCTGGTGCCGGTAGATGCTGGCTGTAATAAGAAATACTCACTAGGTTTGGAGGGTAGGGCTATAGAGGGAACATTTGGTAGAGGAACTGTTTCGGGTCCACTGATCTCCAGCAAATTCTTGTCTAGCTCCTCCTGTTCTAGTTCTTCTAATTCTGCCATGAGCTCATCCTGGTGAAAGAAAACAGAGTGAGGGAGGTAAGGTAAGAGGCTAGGCTGGTTTCTCCTTATATGACGCAAGTCAGAGAACACAAAGAATTTGAGAAGGGCTGACCTTCAAGGGACTCAAATCTAAGGCATAATGAAGTATCCTCACTAGGGGCTGCTACTGTATTTTAAAAACCCAAGGGACTCCAAGTCCCAAACTGTAGAGCAGCAATGGATAGGTAGGTGGCCAATGTCCAGAAGGATGGTTCAGAGATCAGAGCTAAATGCTCCTTCCCTGGCTTTTCCTTTATGTCAGAGCTGTCCGAGGGGAAATCCCATATACTTCTCCAGGACATGGTCACCTCTGCTCCCCCACCTCTGAGCCCAGTGCCCACCACGGAAAGGTGCAGGGTAAATGCTTGTTGAAACCAATTACGGAGCTGATGCCCGATGAAGGTTCCTTTAGGTCAACTACCCAAAACCATGACAGCATCCCTCAAAATCTAGCATTCAGGAAGACTTAACACCATGCCTGTCTCTATCCAAGTCTGGAGGGGTAAGAACTGGTGATTTCCAAACCACACACCCCTGCTGAGAACCTTCAATAACACATCAAGGGACGGCCTGGCCTGGGTGTCGCCTGTGAGGTTTCTGTGATCTGAATGAAACCACTTACCTCATCAAATTCTTCTCCAAATCCTACAGGTTTTGAAATAGCTGTTGAAATCTCCTCTGCAAGTTCTTGCTGGTCAGCAATGTCCTGCATTAACTCATCGACTTTATCGATGTCCCTTGAAATGAAATGAACAGATTGTCATACTGGCCGACGGGTCTGCGTGAGGAGCTGCAAAGCAGAGCAGAAACCCTCCGCACACAGCCCGCTTCCCAGCTCCATCGCTACCATCAGTCAGGCCCCTCCAGGGATTACTTGTCATAACTGCCTCTACTCCCCTTTAAAATAAGGAACAGGTATGTCCTTAAGACATCACCTAGTCTAACACCCTAAGAAAATAAGGCTCAGCAAAGTTAAGTGGCACAGTCAAGGTCCCAAACGCAAACGAGCAAACATGTCAGATGAGCCCACAGGACTTTAACTCCTGAACCAACAGCTCTTTTTCAAGCTCAAAGGCAACTCTGTAGGGAGGGAGGTAAAATCACAAATCACAAAATACAGCATGTGACCTGAAAGCCTTTCACATCTGCCCAAATCCACTCTGGCTCCACTACTAGGAAAGGAGAAGTGTGTATGCCAAAAGAAAGGCAGTGTGTATGCAGCACTGACCATGAAACACACAACTATTCAATATGAGCCACGTGCATGTACTTCAAGGCATGCACAGTGTTTACAGAGACGTGCTCTGTTCTAGGTGACTGAGAGAACAGCCCTCACCAGATCAGCTCGGTCCAATGAGCATCCACCCTCAGATGACACCTCCCTTATGTAAAAATAACTTTTCCCAAAAAACTCTCATTTCTAGAGCAAGGAGCAGCAAACTCTTTCTGTAAAAGGCCTGATAATATATATTTGTGAATTTGTGGTATCTCTGTAATAAACATTCAACCTTGCTTTGTAGCACAAAAGCAGTCACGGGACTGGGGTAATAGCTCAGTGGTTGAGCACTTGTCGACTAAGTGTGAGGCACTGGGTTCTATCCTAAGCACCACATAAAAATAAATAAAATAAAGGTACTGTGCCCATCCCAAACCAAAATTAAAAAAAAAAAAAAAGCAGCCACAGATGATAACTAAATTAAAGGCATGACTATGTCTCAATAAAGCTTTATTTACAAAAATAGGTGGCAGGCTCACAGGCTGCATTTTTTGGGTGAGGTGGGTACCAGAGAATGAACCAAGGGGTTCACTGAGCCACATCCCCAGCCCTTTCTCATATTTTACTTTGAGACAGGGTCTCGCTAAGTTGTTCAGAGCCTAAGTTGCTGAAGCTGACTTTGAACTTGTGATCCTCCTGTCTTGGGCTCCTGAGCTGCTGGGATTACCAGCATGTGCCACCACGCCCAGCCCAGAGGCTGCATTTTGCCAACCCCTGTCCTAGAGCACAGCTGAGTACTAAAAGGGAAGCAGGAAGGGTTCCAAGCACCCGCAATATAAGCTGCCAAGTCAAGAACTAAAAACAAATACAGAATTTTGTTCATGGAAAAGGCCCTCATTTGAAGCCTCCTAACCTTTAGTTACAATTTTAATAACCTTGGTTATCTTATTTCTTAGGTCATTCCCATGAGAAGCAGCCACCCAGAGAAGGAAGGACTGCTGAAGGCAAAAACATTGCCAATATGACAGCCATAGCCCAAGAGCAAGGGAAAAGGCAAGTTTCCACCACAAGCAGACATAAGAGCAGGGAGATCCAAAGCTCCTGGAAGCACCACACACACTGGGGCCCTACAGTGACGGCAAAGTCACGACCACTGGTTCTAGCCCCAGTTCTGTCCATGCTCACACATAACCCAGGGCGTGTGGCCTTCCTCCTCTGGGATACAAGCTTCTCTTCTTGATGAGAAGACTTCCTAAGGACATTCCCAGCTTAAAAAGTACACTCATCACAATAGTAAAGAATCAGGTAAAAAAATATTTTCTTCACTCCACGAGCTTTGCTTCCAAAGGCAACAGGATTCATAATTATAATTCATTTTAGAAGGCTCCCCAAAAGAAGGCAGATTAAATCAAATTCGGGTGCTTAAATAAGTCAAGGGGTCCACCCCAGGACACAGCCTAAGTGTGTGCAGCAAGCCAGGGCTGCCCTACACTTGGATGTTCCTTGCACCAGCAGTGACACGTACATGTTGTCGTGGGCAGCCTTCATGGCCTTGGCGGCATAGCCCATGTTCTTGAGCACCTCAGTGTTGGTGTTGGCGTTCTCCAGGGCCTCCCGCTGGAACTCGATGGTGGACAGCGTGCCGTCAATCTGCGCCAGCTGCTTCTCGTACCTCTTCTTGCGCTTCAGCGCCTGTAAGGCCGCTGCATGGGGAGAAAACATGATTTCAGAGAGCCCAGACTTGGGAGATATCCTAGAAGTCACTTGAGCATTCCCCCATTTGGGACCTCAGTTGTCGCCTCCACTACAACCAATGGTTAATAAAATATTCTCTTCTACAAAGAAAGCACGTCAATTTTCTAATAAAACACAAAAAATTTGCATACCTCAAAATGCAGCCAAGGAGCAAGCACACAAGCAAAAGTTCACACCTCTGCCAACACACACCCAAACCAAAGCACCCAGAAGATCACTTTGAGGTCAAAGTCCAGATCCCAGATGTTGGTGAGCTAGTAAGCTTCCTGCTAATGTATGCAAACACCTAGCACCTTAAAATGTAGACACCCCCGCCTAAAGCCCAGCAGCGCTGATTATTATAAAGCAAAATTAAAGCACCATTTAATGCCAACTAATTCTAAAAGTAATAAATGCCTATACCAAATACTAGGCGAATTCACATTAAAATGCTAAGCCAACAACTCTATAAATGTTTGCATGTGCCACAGTACCCAGCCTGGCTTCTTAAGACTGTAGGGGGTGCTGGGGATGTGGCTCAAGCAGTAGTGCGCTCACGTGGCATGCGCAGGGTGCTGGGTTCAAACCTCAATACCACATAAAAATAAAAGATATTGTGTTCATCTAAAACTAAAAAGTAAATATTAAAAAAAAAAAAAGACTGTAGGGGTGATTTTGTTTTAAAGGCCCAGTCAAAGCAAGCAATTTGACCAAGATGAATTTGTGAAAAAGCTGTGCCAAAACTACATTTCTCAAACCCAGATTTCCTTCCCGTTACTGTCTCAGTTCCCCTCTTCAACACCCATCTTAGATGGGCATCAAAGGCAAAAAGGCACCTCAGCAGCCTGAGGCAGAAGGAATGGTTGAGCTGGGCCACACTGGGCTGTGCAGGCTGCCCAACCCCACCTCAGGCCCAGGAACACCAGGCCCACAGACACACGCAAGCCTATGCGCTCCCTGGGGTCCAAGAGCTACAGAACCAGAGCCACCTCCTGCAGGCTATAGGTTACAATCACCCCCCCCCACACACACACACACAGGGCTGTTTCTCTGTCACATCAACATGAATAGCTAACAAATTTCTTCTACTCATATACACTGTTAGTCTAGGATTCCTTCCTGAGAACCACTCGCCAAGGGAAAATGGCTTGGCCTCTACGTTAGTGTCCACAGGTCCTCCAAAAAAAAAGCAACAGCTGAAACAACCAGGAAGAACTCCCCCAGCCAAAGGATAAAGCAGGCTAAAGAGAACTTGCAGCAAAAGTGAAGAACAATAAAATGTGCCTCATTAAATCTGAAAAGCCACTTAATCTGTTTCTCTCTTGATCCTGACATGAATCACTAAAATGGCTGACCCCAAAACCCTTGCTGAAAACCCTCACCTCCTGCCACCACTAAATCACATGCATGCTACAGAAGTTCCTCACAACGGCAACCCTGTAGGCAGAAGAGGAAGCTGAGGTTCAGAAAGGTTCCGTAACCCAGTCCAGGTTGTCAAGGTAATGGAGAGGGATTTAAGCCAGGTGTGGAATCCCAGGTCCATGCACGTCCTGCCTTTCTGTTGTGCCTCCCACTTGATGGAGAGGGCAGGATCTTGCCCTGGAGGGGCTACCAATCCATTAGTGAGTGCCCAGGGGACTGTGGAACAGAAGAGGGAGTGAAAACCAACCACTCCTTTGCTTGAAAAAATCTCAAATCCTCCATCTGCCCCCAGGACAAAATTTCCACATGGTTTCATGTGGCCTGAAAGGACCTGCAGAATCAAGGGACTGGGATTCTCTTCATAAACCCGAGTCTTGGGAGCCCTAGCACCAGGTCTTCAACAACCACGACAGAGAAAGCTACCCTGGGAGAATCCTGCGGCTGCTGACCTGCTTCTTTCCTGGGTAACTTCCTTGCTGCTTCTCCTGTGACAGAAAACGGCCTAGACACACCCTAATCACCCAGTGATGGTTCAAGCTCAGCTCAGGCACCCTTTCCCAGGTTCCCCACCCTCCTTTGTCTACCATTCTAGATTCACCAAGGCATTCTAAGAGCCTGCCACCAGCAGGGCAGCAGTCCCACCCATCTCATTTCATTGAATCTTCTGTCACTCAGTGATGATAGAGAGCCAGACCCCACTCTAACACAGACAGTGTGGGTCAAAAGGATGAAAGGACACCCAGGCTAGCTGTGTGATGTGAGGAGGGGAGGGCTTGGCCACTGTCTGTGTAACCCCCAGCCCTCTGCTGTTCCCTACCATGGGCTCAGAATTACAGCAAGCAATTCAGGGACAGTTCTCAAGAACAAACACAGAGATGATGGAGCAGTCTTGCTTTTTAGTGTCCCAAGTGTAACAGGAGCCTGATAAAATGTTTATGAAGCTGATTTTATACCATCAACATCCTGATCTGTAAAAATTAAAGTTAGTGTTTCCAAGGGGAGGGGGCCTGCGGGTAGGGATGATAGTAGAATGAATCGGATATTATTACCCTGAGTGCATGGACGATTACACGACTGGTGTAACTACATCATGTACAACCAGAAGAATACACTCCATTTATGTATGATGTGTAAAAATGCATTCTACTGTCATGTATAACTAATTAAAACAAATAAAAATTTCAAATTAAAAAAAGATAAAGTTATTGTTTCCATATTAACATCACAAATTTAGAACTGCTTTTTCTTTTTTGTGTGTATGTAGGGCGGGGGGGGGGCACTGAACAAAAAGGATGCTCTTTAACTGAGCTAGATCCTCAACCCTTTTTAATTTTAAGACAGAGTCTTGCTGGATTGCCAATGGTAGCTTCAAACTTGCGATTCTCCTGCCTCAGCCTCCAGTAGCTGGGATTATAGGCTTGTGCTATCACACCCAGCTTGTTAAAACATGTCCACTGGCAGTGACTTCTTGATGCCAACCTCTACCTCCTCTTCTCAGCTTCCCCCAAGCAATAAATGATCTGGAAGCAAATACTACTACACAAGGAGATAAGCAAGAGACACCCTGCAATGAAAAATCATGATAATACTATTTATCTTTGCAGACTAACATCTAGCACAAGGACTAGGTACACAATATATGCCTAGTATATATTAAACTGAATCTCTACTTTCATCTGTTTTATAAGATTTCTATACACACATAGTCTCCAATTTAGAATCTTTCACTTTACAACAGTGCAAATGCACATCTATATAACCACTTCGATTTTCATTTTCAGTATGGTATTCAATAAATTACACAGACATTCAACAACACTTCATTATAAGTAGGCTTTGTGTTACATCATTTTGCACACTTGTAGGCTAATGTTAAGTATTCTGAGCATATTTACAATAGGCTAGGCTAAAATATGATGTTCAATATTAAATGCATTTTTGAAGCACCTGTATTCTGGCGAGGGTTCCCCATGTGAGGTGCAATTCCGACTCAGAGGAAAAATGACAGCATCTTGTTGAAACTCAGACTAGAGCAATCATCTGGCATGATCCTCTCCCTGCATCTCTTCTGTTCATCAAATAGGACCTTCTACAAGCTACTCACCATGAAGTGTACTCCTCTGAGACTGGGAACAGGTTCCCAGCAAGGAGCCTGGTTCCAGCAGCCTCTACCTACTACAAGGTTGGCGTAGCTGCCTCCCCTCCAGGCGGGTTCAAGGACTGCTGATCTTTTTTACTCCATCTAACTTCCACATGTATTTCTCAACTCACTGAGAACGCCAAAAAGAAAAGGTATATCCTGAGAAAAGCCTAAACACAATTCACAAGTAAAGTAACCCTGTCTGCATGTGGGCTGCAAGAATATGTGTGTCAATAAATAGTCACAGCACTGGAACCATCCCATCCCGTACAACCTGGAGCACCGCAGTGGAGTGTAACTTGGGGTACACAGAAGGCTGAGAGGAGCCCATTGCTTCTAAAGGTAAGCAATACCCTTCCTGAACAATATCCTTCTTAAAACTTCCTCCAACACAACCATATTCCTGACCATAGAGATTTCCTTCTACATGTAGCCAAAGTCCAAAAGGCCAAGCCCAATGTTTACATAAAAACATCCAGGCTTTTAATGCTGTGCCTAAGGTTTATAAGTTCCTGATGGTTAGATTAAAAACAAGCATTTAAGGACTGGGGATATGGTGCAGTGGCAGAGTATCTGCTTAGTAGGCAAAGGACCCAGGTTGGATCCCTAGTACTACTTCTTATTTTTGACTAATGAGGGGCTGTTCATCTAAACCAAATATTCAAAGAGGTAGCCAAAGAAATTCCTTTTCTGCCAAAGAACTCCCGGTGTCGTTTGTAAACAAAATGGCTTTAATAACTGAAATCTAACCCAGACCAGGCTGATAGAAGTTTAAGAGGTTGCTTTTAGATGGAAAAAATAGTCCTTGGAATCTCCATATTTAATTATGCCTTTGCTGGTTCCAAGAGAGTAATTACAGCAGCAATTACAGAATCTAATAACCAGCTTTATTGGCTCTGAAAGCTGAAGCAAAAACAACTCCAACCATGTTGAAATAAACATTGGTCTCCAGACAGCTGCTTCATTAGACCCTCCAACAGCTATTTGGGAGAAAGATACAGAAAAGACACCCTAAGAAGCAAAGAGACCAGTGGGAAAGACATTCACTTAGGATCAGAAACCTTTTCTGCAAGGCATCTGTTGTGACCACAGAAATCATTTTCAGAGACTACATCAGTTCAACACAACTAGATAGGACACGGCTATCTCCTAAGCAAAGGCCAACATCGCTTTGAAGTGGTGTGAGAAGGAAGGCAAGGCTGCCTGCTACAATATGCCCGAAATTCAGCACAGGGCCAAATAGCCCAGAGTATGTCTAAGACGCCACAAACTCATGACCACGCAATCCCTACTAGCACAGAGTCTCTGGCATGTAGAGGAGGGCCCAGTGATCTGCTCTCACTAAACACACAGTGGGGTCCACAGCTCTTTCAAAGACCAAGATCCTACATTTGAAGGTATCTAACAGAAGGGCTGGGAGGGAAGAAGTGCCCACTGTCAGCATGAAGAAGACAACAAACACAAGCACACTCCAAAGGACACTTACACACAAATGCAACACTGAACTCCAGCTAGGGGGAGAATTCTGAAGAACCCTCAGCAGCCTGGGGGCACGCAACAGGGCACTGGCAGGCAGCCAGGCAAGTGAGGCTAGGGAGCCCCAGGGAGCCCCGTTCTCCCTGCCTCCCCCCATTGCTCAGACATTTCTGGCTCATTATGCTTGTGAATCGACTTCAGATGATGAGGGAACCCTAAGCCAGGAGAACCACATCTGGCCTTCAAGCCACTAGTCACTTTACCAGAGGTGAGGTGGGTAGGGGTATCATCTGTCATCTGCCTCCTGTATCTGAACAAGATATTGAAAGTCAAAACCACAAAATTAACCAATGCCAAAGAAACTCATCCTGTAGAAACCTGATGGTTATTAGCAACCATCCCTGCACCACATGACAATGTGGTATGAACTTGACCAGTTAAGAGTTACAATCTTTTTTTTTTTTTAAAGAGAGAGAGAGAGAATTTTTTAATATTTATTTTTTAGTTTTTGGTGGACACAACATTTTTGTTTGTATGTGGTGCTGAGGATAGAACCCGGGCCGCACGCATGCCAGGAGAGCGCGCTACCGCTTGAGACACATCCCTAGCCCCAAGAGTTACACTCTTGGTATCAAGGGCAGAGAGGTCTCAGAGGTACTGAATTCAGTCCAACTCTTCTCATTATATAACTGAGAAAAATGATGTGCAGAGAAGTGGGCACAGGCTGCCAGGACCTCACAGAAAGTCAGAAAAAGAATCAGGACTAGAACTAGCTCAGAACTCCTTCTGCTACCAACTCTGTTATCTACAAACTAACTTGCTAAAAATAAATCAGCAGCTCCCCTTGCCATAAGAAAATATCTGCCTAACTGTCTTTCAAAACTCTTCTCTTTGCAAACCCCATTTAAAAGTTTGTGTCACTAGGAGGCTGAAGCAGGAGGATAGCAAGTTCAAGGCCAGTCTCAGCAACTCAGTGAAGCCCTAAGCAACTTAGACCCTATCTCAAAATAAAAAAGCAAAAAAGGCTGGGGATGTAGTTCAGTGGTAAAATCTCCATTACCAAAAAAAAAAAAAAGTTCCTGTCAAGTCAGGCTTGTGGCACATGTAATCCCAGCTACTTGGGAGGCTGAGCCAGGAGGATCCCAAGTTCAAAGTCAGCCTCAACAACTTAGTGAGACTCTGTCTAAACATAAAATTTAAAAAAGCTTGGAGATATGGTTCATCTTGCCTTATGAGTGTGAGGATCTGGGCTCAATCTCCAGTATCCCATAGGGAAAAAAAAGTGCATGCTAAGAATCAGAAAGCTATCTAATTTGCTCTTAGAAGTCCCCAGTTAGAAGAAAAAGAAAGAATGGAAAAGAGGTGTTAACTGGTCTGGGTCATGAGTATTTTCCCAAATGGGTGCTACTGATCTTACCTACAGTTTCAGAAGATGGAGACAGGGTGGGGCTCCCATTTCTCTACCCTGTACAGAGGTGGCAGGAATAGCATGGATCTATAAGGCTTACAGAAAATTCTCAGATTTTGGGCTGGAGATGTAGTTGAGTGGTATAGCACCTTCCTAGCATGAAATTCAATCCCAGAACCACCAAAAAAAAAAAAAAAAAAAAAGCTCAGAAACCAAATGCACCTTTGAAGCCCTAACAGACCGTTTTCTGTCAACCACTGCTCAGAGTCCAGGCTCACCTGCAGGCCTGAATGCCTTCTCCTGCAACAGCCCTGGACTGCTGTCCCAACACTGCTGTATTTTTCTCCCAGGTACTTGTGGGCAGGGTGGTTGAGGCCAGAGGCACAGACACATTTTCCAGAGCAGCCTCCATCTCTGTGATATATCTCTCTGTTCCCCTAATGTGCTCTCCGTGGCCGGGAGCTAATATGCTCCATTTAGAGATGGTAAAATAAGTATTTGTGTATGACCAGGAAATCAGAGTCTGAAGCCCTGCTGACTTCATCAGCAAACACACAGGGAGTACAGTACTCACTGCGAAGGAAAATTCTGGAGAAAAAGAAAGCCCTTTATTATTTTAACAGGGACAAAGAAGAAATAAGCTAGCACCACAATAAACAAACTAACAAAATAGCAAATGCTCCAAAATAATTTATTTACTTTTTTTGGGGGAGGGTGTACCAGGGACTGACTGAGTTTACCAGGGATTGCTTAACCACTGAGCCACATCCTTATTTTTGACTTTGAAACAGGGTCTCACTAAGTAAGATGCTAAGACTGGTTTCAAACCTGTGATCCTCCTGCCTCAACCTTCCAAGTCACTGGGATTACGGGCTTGTGCCACCCAAAATCATTAAAATAGCATATACAACTGGTGTTCTTTACAAGGCTTGATGAGGCACCTGAGCAGTCAAGGAAGCTGGGCCACTTCAAATTACAATAGTGGTTTAAGGTTATCCAGTTTTCCAGCTTCAACTTTCAGTTCCACCATCAAGTCCCCCTAAGCAAATTACTTAACCTCACAAATCCCCGTGATAACAACAGCACCAGCACACAGGGCTATTGTAGGATTAGGATGAGGCAAGTATGTGATGTGCCAGCACAGAGCCTGAAACACAGTGAAGCGCTAAGTGTCTGCCACTTGTATTTGTAACTGCAGGATTTCTCAGAACCTGTTTTAACGGGAAGAGAACATACCACCACCACAATCCCAGACCCCTCGGAAACCATTTGCAAACCACATTGGGAAAAGTAAATTTAAAACCACCTTGATCATTTTAGCCAATGCAGATTTTGTCACCCCTACCATGGCTGAAGCTTACCAGCACTGTAAGAAAACCAGGTCAGAAACCTGTCTCTAACCCTGAGTGTCAGGTAAGTTACTTCAACTCTGAATGTGTTTCAACAGATACAAAATGGGTGTGGTACCACTACCGCCCGGGACAGATGAGCTCTATGAAGACACTTGATGAGTGTGGTGTTCTCTCCTGCTTGCCTGCTTCCTCCTCCTCTGCCTCTTGTGCCCTGCTGGTGTCCATTATGCTCTCTGGAATCTCTAACTTCCAGTTCTTGTCCCATCTCCTAGTTTAGCATGTCCCTCTAAGAAAGAGTATGGTAGAAAAAAATATAATCCTGTAAGTAGTCCCCCTTACCTGTGGGAGCTAGGTTCCAAGAACTGGGTAGGTGACTGAAACTGTAGATAGTACCAAACTCTATAAATAATATTTTCTCCTATATGTACATACATGTATGTACATAAAGTTCAGTTTATAAGTTAGGCTTAATAAAAGATTAACAATAATAAAGCAGAAAAATTAGAACCATATATTCTAATAAAAATTTTATGAACTGCTTATTTCTGGAGTTTCCCATTTAATATTTTCAGATCACAGATGACCTGTGAGTAATTGAAATTGCAAAAGGCAAAACTGCTGCTAAAGGAGTGCTACTGTATAAAACAGAGTTAACATTTATGAGGGGTGCTAACCACCATGAGTGGTATGTGCTCACTGGCTATGCAGGAGCTGTTATTGTTCCACTTGGCAGATCAGGATATTGAGGCTGGTCAAGGTCACTAAGTCATATGGTTATATAGTGGCAGTCTGGGATCAAAGCCAGGATATGCCTGTCTGCATAGGGCATATTCTTTCTCTGCAGAGGAACACCTATCCTGCCCAAGTAGGCAACTGGGCCTGTTTCTGCCCTGAGCCTGGCAATCTGAGAGCCTCTGCATCCCACAGATTCTGCAAACTAGCAGTCTGATACCAAGGGCTTCCAGGGGCTTCTCGGTCTAGCCAGAAACTCCACTAACTGGTAATCCAGGTGGGAAGGCAATAAAAGCCTCTGAACAAAATTTCTTTCTCATGGATTTTAAATTGGTTAAAAGCACATGTGATGAAATTCAATCACTTTATCATCTCCCTGCACTTATGCTGATGATTCGACACAGCTGGGAAGTTTACAGAATTCTTCTTTCTAGGTTTCAAGGGATAACTGTCTTCTCCCATGCCTGTCCTATGTCTTCCCTAGACAAGCAGCCCCCCAAGGGCAGAAGCTACCTCTCTGTGTCCCTAACAATACTGAGAAAGGAAGAAAGGCAAGGCATACCAAAATGCTCAGCCAGGTCCTGTCACTTCTTTACCAGTCAATGCCCTCTGTCTCCTAATGGCCTTCCTTCTACATGCCAAAGGTCCAGGGACCTTAGTAAGACCTTAAGGTTTCCCACATTTCTGTCATTGCCTGCTTTTTCCCTATGTTAACGCCATTGAGATTCCAAAGGGTCCAAAGGGTTTGTTATCAGAGATAGTCAGCCTGGGACCTCCCCAGTGACTACCTGGTACCACCTCAAGGGAAGAGGCACAGACCCAGAGTGAGCAGTGGTCTGTTCCAGAACTAGGCAGCAGGAGTGGCCCAAGCTATGAGAAAAAATGGCCAAGGGAAATCAGACCCAGCAAAGGGACCAGCAGAAGGGTCTGTGTGGCTGGCTGTGGCTTCCAAAAGGGCGGCTGATAGCTTCCCATAGCTCTGTTGCAGTTAGATTCTATTCAGACAGAAAGAGGAGATTGGTTTTTTTCTTTTTCTTTTGGCAGTGCTGGGGATGAACCCAGGGTCTCCTGCACGCTAGGCAAGCAATCTATCACTGAGCTACACCCCCAATCCCAAGAAGAGCTGTTTCACTTCCCAGACACAGCAGGCAGCAGAGAATATGTAGCTCTTAGTGTTAACTCAGGATGGGATAACTAGGATCCCAGGAAAGAAAGTGACCTACCCCTAGTTATTGAGAGTCATAGTCAAAAAGTCTATGCTCTGAAATCCAAGGTCAAGGTCCTTTCTTATACACAAAAGTTTACAGAATTTCATTAAAACAGCTTTCAGAGGCTAGCACTGAGCATCCATGAAGCCCACAGATTTTTTTTAATAGTTGTAGAGGGACACAATATCTTTTTATTTATTTGTTTGTTTGTTTGTTTATATGTGGTGCTGAGGATTGAACCCAGGGCCTCACATGTGAGGAGCAAGCGTTGTACCACTGAGCTACAACCCCAGCTCCACACAGATGTTTTAATTGTTCCAAGTCTTAATTAAAACATGTCTTAATATGTAAATTTGAATGTTACATATTTCACACAAAAATTCATCTTTGGGGTTTCTTTTGTAAATTCAGAGTATCTGAAACCACACTGGCACCTAGCAACAATCCATTGGAACTGAGTAGCTGTCATCTTTTAGAAGGAGCACACTCCCATTCACCTCAGAACCTACCACTGCCCACCACCTGCTTCTGGACTGGCCCTCTAACACTTGACACTAATCTGGAGGAAACTGCTAGGAGTTATCTGGTACAACTGCTTGCCTTCAAGCAATTAAGGTTATGCCCAATTTAAAGCTAGTCAAATAAAGTCCCAAAGGTTTGCTTAAGGTCACAAAATTAGAGGTAATAGACAAAGAATCCAAGCCAAGTGTCCTGAATAGATTAACGCTCCTTCAACAACTCCTGAAAAGACTTGTGTCCAAATACCACCTGCAGCATGGTCTTGTAGTCCTGTATGTGGCTTTCATTTCCAACTATGCCATAACCAAATTATGTCACTAAACAAGCCTTCTCACTTCTTAGGACCTCAGACTTCTCAAAGACAAGGGGAAGGTAGATATTCTAGTCTTCCTCCAAATGAAACATGATACAGGAAGCCATGTGGGTCTAACTAGATTTAAAAAAAAAAAAAAAAAAAAAAAAAGCCTTTTTCTGGTTGACCTTGTGTGATCCTGAAAATGTAATTAACATCTTTACAATCCATTTCCTGAGCATGTCACATAATCAAGTTTGCCCTGTCCGATGAAATTAGCAGTTTCTCTCTCATTTTAACTGATTTCACAAACTGAGTTAGAAAGATCGGAGACTCCCTCTAGCCTCTGAACTCAGCTGCTCCAGCTGGGTAAAGGCAGCCAGTACTGAGATTAAATGCTCACCACAGATGTCACTCAGGAAGAAGAGGTAAACGCAGTCAGAATGTGAACCCAGATGCCTCACGACCTTACAAATTCTAGCAGTGTTGCCCTCTTGCCTGAAAATCCTCTCCTGCCAGCCCTGGGCGACACCCTAGCATGGCTCCCCTACCCGGCAGCCATTTCTCCCCCCCCCTCTTTTTTGACAGGGGAACAGGGCTGAAGATCAAACTCATGCATACTAAGCAAATGCTCTACCACTGAGCCACACCCTCAGCCCTAGCCATTTCTTCTTGTGCATTTTTCCTAAATCCTTTCCTTCTTCTTAATTCCTAATGGTTGGAGATCAACCTTTGGTTCTGAGTTCTTCCTTTCTCACATACTAACCTAAGGTAACACCTATTCAGAAAGTTGGTTTTTCATTTAATCATCATAGTAAGAAATACATTTAATTAGCCTATTTTGCAAATGAGATTTGAGGCCTAGAAAGATTAAAAGTGACTAACTAAACTCTAAAAACTTGTGAATAATGAACGGGCAGACAAGATTCAAATAAATGCAGCGCATGGTGGCTCGTGCCTGTAATCATAGCAACTTGGGAGGCTGAGGCAGGAGAATTATAAGTTTGAGACCAGCTTCAGCAACTTGATGAGGCCCTAAGCAACTTAGCAAGACTCTGTCTCAAAATAAAATAAAAATAAAAAGGGCTGTAGATGTAGCTCAGTGGTAAAGAGTGGCTCTGGGTTCAATCTATAGCACCAAAAACCAAACAAACAAACAAATAAACATTTCTGCTTCAGCTAAGATAGAGTGGAAGGGACTAGATTTACCCTCCCACCCAAGATAAATGAAAAAGTAGTTTTCAAGACACTGAATATCAGGCAAAAAAGGACAATGATCCCTGAAATATAGGATATAAACAAGGTGAACCCATGACTGCCCCAGCCCTTACTGCTTTGAGAGTTTCTAGGCCGAGGTACAAGAAGGCAGACTAAGCTTACATTCAGGGTTGACAAGACAGAGCTGAGAGTCTGTAGAGACCAAAGTAGCTGTGGCAGAACACAGGGCACCAGAGGAGAGAGCTGCAGAGGGTAACCCTGAAATAGTAGAATAGTGACCAGCACACACGAAGCAGCAGCAGCTACCTAAGGAACCACTAAAAAGGATGAGAGAGAACAGAAATAGAGGCCAGCTGGAGTACAGTTCCTCAGCCAGACGGGAAAAGCCTCATAATTCACAGTTTTTCAGCAGGGTCTTATCTCGAAGTAGGGAATAAGTGCCTTGTACTAGATTAACACTGCTCCAGTGTTAATCTTGTTAACACTTGCCTAACAAATCTTAAAAGCAAGACCCAGAAGGACAAAATGTTACCAAGAAAATTGTGCCCAAGACAAAGGTAAAAAACATGTAAAGGAATACAGAAATTTTACCAGGGTAAAATTGATATTTGACATCCAATCAAATATTAGTAAGCATGCAAAACAGTGGGTAAATAATATCCATAATAGGAAGAAAAACAAATCAACAAACTATCAAGTAATTCAGAACTAATGTGGATGTCAGAATTAGCAAACTTTTATTAAAACAGTTATAACTGCTATGTGTTCAAAAAGTTAAGGAAACACATGGAAGATTTTTTTTAAATCCAAATTGAGCTGTGAAAGATTAAAATTATTAAATGGGATTAACAGCAGATTAACACTGCAGAAAACAAGACTGTTAAACTTGAATACATAACAACATAAACTATCCAAAAGAAACACACCTGGTACTAAGTGAAAGAAATATTTCAAAAAATAATGGTTTAAATTTTTCCAATTTGATAAGAACTATAAACCTACAGATCCAACCTCAACAAACCCTGAACATAAGAAACACGAAGAAAACGACACCAGAGCATAGTATGGTAAAATTCATCAAGACCAGAGATTAAAAAAAAAAAAAAAAAAAAAAACTTCAAAAGCAGCCAAAAGAAAATACAATCATTATTTATGAGTGTATGTATGTATGAGGAACAACGATAAAAATGACAAGTAGGGGCCGGGGTTGTGGCTCAGTGGCAGAGCGCTTGCCTAGCCTGTGTGAGGCACTGGGTTTGATCTCAGCACCACATAAAAATAAATACAGGGGGCTGGGGATGTGGCTCAAGCGGTAACATGCTCGCCTGGCATGCGCAGGGCACTGGGTTCGATCCTCAGCACCATATAAAAATAAAATAAAGATGTTGTGTCCACCGAAAACTGAAAAATAAATATTAAAAAATTCTCTCTCTTAAAAAAAAATTAAAATAAATAAATAAATGTGGTCCATCTATAACTAAAAAAATATTTTAAAAAATTGATCTTCTAGCCAGACTGATCAGGAAAAAAAGATTACAAATACCAGGAATGACAGATGCAGTATCACTACAGATTTCACAAATAAGAAAGGGATAAGAGGGGCTGGGGATACGGCTCAAGTAGTAGCGTGCTCGCCTGGCATGCATGAGGCACTGGGTTCGATCCTCAGTACCACATAAAAATAAAATAAAAATATTGTGTCCACCTAAAACTAAAAAATAAATATTTTAAAAAAAGAAAGGGAGGGCTGGGGTTGTGGCTCAGTGGTAGAGTGCTTGCCTAGAACATGTGAGGCACTGGGTTTGATCCTCAGCACTACATAAAAATAAACAAATAAAAAAAGAAAGGGATAAGAAGGAAATATTATTAAAAACATCATGTCAATAAATTTGACTACTCAGATGAAATGGAAAAATTCTTTTGAACTATCCAAACCTATGCTCTTTTTTACTATATCAGAGATTATATTTTGCTCATGATATTTTGCTAGGAACCTAAGGACAAAAATTATACAGTCCCAAGGCTAAAAGAGCTCCCAGGCCAGTAGAGACAGGTAATGTGAGACGATGAAAGAGGTAAGCACCAGGCGCTGGAGAAGACTAGAGGAGGAAACCTGACTTTGAAGTTATATATATATATGTTTTTTGGTACCAGAAATTGAACCCAGGAGCGCTTAACCACTGAGTCACATCCCCACACCTTTTTATTTTGAAACAAGCTCTAAGTTATTTAGGGCCTTACTAAATTGCTGAAGCTAGCTTCGAACTTCCTGAGTCAGAGTTATAGTTGCCACCGCACCCTGCTGAGTTATCACACATTTTAAAGGATGGCAAAGGGCCATCTCCCAGCGGGAGGAACCCAGAGGCACCCAGAGTAATAAGCAAAGATAAAAGTCTAGGAGAGAAACTCAAGAATAGACTTGTATGTCTGGCTACGGAGCTGCTGGACTTTATCCTAGGGTTACTAGGAAGCTATTAAATGATTCAAAACAGGACAGAAATGTGAGCAGATTTACATTTCAGCAAGATCCCCCTGGTTGCTGGGGGAAAAAATATTCAACCACTGCAATAATCAGAGGGTTTGGTTTCAAGGGCCTGAACTGAGGCCACAGCAGAGGGCTGGCCAGAGGGCTTGCACTTGAGACACTCAGAGGAAGACTCCAGGGGCCTCTGCCACCTGTTTGAACATCCAAGCGAAGGAAATGGAAAGAGATTCAGGATCAACTTCCAGGTTCCTGGCAGGGGTAGCCAGGTTATGGAGATGCCATTAAAAGAAAAAAAAAAAATTACTCAGGGAAGACAGGGCCAGTACCAGAAATCACTCTCCAGGTCTTTCTGTGGAGCTGTGGCCTTCAAAATTCAAATTAGCACCTGAGATTTGAATTCTCATTCTCATCCATATGATGAAGATGAAATTCAGGAACTTCTGAATGGGTCAAATCAAAATAATTTCTCACAAAACTATAAAAAGCACAGGATTCAAAGGTATCCTAAGAAGCTGGGAATGGTGGTACACTCCTGTAATCCTAAGGGCTTGGAGGCTGAGGCAGGAATAAGTTTGAGGCCAGCCTCAGCAACTCAGCAAGACCCTTGTCTCAATATTACAAAATAAAAATAACTGGGGCTGGGGATGTAGCTCAGTGGTGCAGTATTTGCCTAGCATGTGTGAGAGGCACTGGGTTTGATTCTTAGCACCACATATGAATAAATAAAGGTCAATCAACAACTGAAAATTTAAAAAAAAAAAAAGACTGGGGATGTAACTCAGTGGTAGAGTTCCCCGGGGTTCAGTCCCCAGTACCCCCTGCCCCCCTCACACACACTCAAAAGGTAACCTAAGAGTTACTATTTATGCATGTGTGTGCATCAGGAAACTGTACAATCATGCATTTGTATTTGCAGGGACTATTTTGGGGCCTCATAGCCAGTCACCTTTGAGAGGCACAGAGTAGGTGGGGAAGGAAAGGTACTTTTAAAATTATGTACCATTTATAGGACAGGCTAAAAAAAGTATAAACAAAAAAGCAACAGCCAATTTCTTCCTCTCCTCAGACAGAAAGTCAGTTGTATTTAAAACAGCAAAGGTCAGCTAAGAACAGCCTAATTGCATGACACTGGAGCTACAGTCTGTCCCACCCATAAAAGTGAAGCCCCCCCCCCCCCCCAGATCCCAGGCTGGATGCTCTTAGCCAGACTTGCTCGGGGTGAGCAGGTTCTTGGCTGAGACAGAAGGGGAAAAGGCCTCCCTTGGTTTCCGTTCCCAGGCTGGGATGCACTGTTTCTTTTCCAACTGGCTTTTCTTCCTCTGGTTCCAGCTGAATCCATGCCAACAAGAGCCCCCTTCTGCCTGAACAAGCACAAGAGTAGCAACTGAGAGGACAACAAAGGGCTAGGGACTGGGACATTTGTAGGGAGGTTGGGGGAAAGGGGAACATCAGTAGAAAAGTATTTCCAAGTTGTGCATACTGCTCTTGTTAGAAGAGCAAAGCAACAGGGAAACTAAACCAGCTAGTTCTCCTTTAGCAATCAAAGAGAAATGCTGAGGGGGCGGGAAGGGGTGGGGGTTGGAGAGACAAATCATTCTCCTGTGGTGGCGAGGGATGAAAGGAGAAGCAGGTTCTCTCTGGGAAAAGGTAGCCTTCCCTTGGTCCACAAAAAATGGGGCACACAGTCCTGGTATCCTACTGAGTATCTCCTTTTTAAACTTCATGCAATTTAACTAGAATGTACACTCCTGGAGGACAGGCACAGAGCCATATTCACCTCTGAGTCCTTGGTACAAAGGAGGTACTCAGTGTTGACTGGTTCAACACTCGTACTGTCAGGGAAACTAAGGCTCAGGAAGTAGATGCTCAGCAAGGTCTCCTACCTTTCCCATCAGCCCTGCTGGGGTTACGCACCAACAGGAGCTAGGGAAGAGGAGAAACAGGACCAGGCAACTGTTTTCCTAAGGACCAACCTAAAGACCAAGCCTTTGCAAACAGACTGGCCTCCCAGGCCATAAAGTGGTGGGGCAAGCCTGGGATCCAAGATAAGACAAAGAACCTGGTTCTCTGGATTATAGTGACTGGCTAGCCATGAGCACATGATCCCTGGAACCAATCAGAAGCCCGCTCTGGGATTTTTCTAATAGAGCAAGGAGACAACTGAGATAGATGGAGGGACTTTCCCTCCAGGAACCAAAACTATAAACCTTAGTGGCCTGCAGCCATGGACTTGGACTCACAAGGAAGTCAGTACCTAATAAAGTCAACAGGCAGAAAGAGAGCAGTTCTACCCTGCCCTTTCCCCACAGTCATGAGAGTCAATAATTCCCTTTCTGCAAGGTAAAATGGTATGAGCAAGCATGCTGTCACCTGTAACTAAAAAGTACAGTTAGCAACGGTGGAGTCTGAATTCAAACTCAGTTCGCTGACTCCAGAGCCATTTTTACAGTCGAGGGCCCAAGCTCCTAGAGGTCAAATAGCTAATCTTAATGGCAAGAGCCAAATATAAGCACTATTTTACTTAAGAGCAAAACAGATTGGTACAACAAGAAGTGGCACAGAACTGCACATTTATAAATGGTTAAAATGGTTAATTTTATGTTGTGTATATTCTACCACAATTAAAAACAACAAAAACTGGGGATGGGAGTGTAGCTCAGTGGTACAGTATATGCCACTGCATGAAGTGATATAAATGCATGAAGCCCTTGGTTCAATTCCCAGAACCAAAATAAAACCCCAAACACTCTACTCGTCTCCTTGCCATAACCCTTGCCTAAACTGATTAGTGCCTTCATGCTCCATCGGACATAAGACCTGATTCTGGCTCCAGCTCTGCTGCCAGCCAGCTCTGATCAAAAGTCTTATTTTCCTCATCTGTAAATGGTGTAGGTAAATGGACCTAAATGATTTCTAGGCCTGTATTTCTGAAGAGACACAGTAACTCATTAGAACCCCAACAAGAGTCAGTCAGGCTGAGCCATCGCCCATCTTTGTTTCCTATCTGCTCTCTACACATGTACCAAGATGTGGCTCTGTAATGTTCAGATGTCCTAGGGTGCTGTCTCTTCACACTGCCCCTACCTTAGGAACTGGTCTTAATTACCCCAGCTGCCTTTCTTTAAAGAAGACAATCCCTATGCATCTATGCTGGACATGGCCTTCTTACCTCCTACCAACCACAGAGTCATATGCCTTTATTAGCAATTAAAAATCAAACAAAAACTTGATTCTCATGCAAAGGCTCAGAAAAGCCCTTCCTGGGTATGTTTTCACTTAAGAAATAGAAAAGTCTACGTTTTAAAGTATACCACCGTGCTCGCTTCGGCAGCACATATACTAATATTAAAGTATACCACCAAACAGGGTAGAGAAAATCAGGCCAAAATTATCTCACAAGACAAAAAAGAAGTCAGCTGGGCTGGGGTTGTGGCTCAGTGGTGGAGCTCTCTCTCCTGGCATGTGTGAGGCACTGGGTTCAATCCTCAGCACCACATAAATAAATCAATAAAGGTATTGTGTTCATCTACAACTAAAAAAAAAAAAAAAAAAAAAAAAAGGAGAGAGAGAGAGAGAGGTCAGTTCCTCAGAGCCTGAGGGCTAAAGAAAGGAAGGAAAGCTTGTTTTTGCTTCTGCTTTCAGCCATGCTGTCCCAGTTGCCACATGCTTCCCAGAGGAGAAGGCAAGGCTGAGCAAACTCCACGACTGCAGATCTTCAGCCGGGCTTGTACCACTCCAAGTATCAACTTGGCTGGAGAATGCAAAGAACTGGCTAGAAGTGGCTATAGTTCATGTGGGTTCACAAACACTGCAGAGACTGGGAAACTTAACACGCACGTTACATAAACATGCACACCCTTTCCTCTCCCAGAGAGGCAGCCTCTCCCCCAAGTTTCTTCTCCAGCCCTTCTCACTTTTTCCCTTGGATTCTGGTCATAATCCCTTGTGGACTATAAACCCAAAACAGAAGCCAATCATTCCTCATTTCTGTGCTCCCAGCAATACCTAGCACAGCATCCTGTACTATAAGGTGTTTGGGAAACACATGGAATGAATAGAAGGATAAATGGCCTCTGAGATTCTTAAAGAAACTGGGGGCTCATGCCTGTAATCCCAGCAGCTCAGGAGGCTGGCAGAGGATTGCGAGTTCGAAGTTAGCCTCAGCAAAACCAAGGCACTAAGCAACTCAGCAAGACCCTGTCTCTAAATAAAATACAAAATAGGGCTGGGGATGCGGCTTCATAGTTGAGTGCCCCTGAATTCAATCCCCAGTACCAAAAAAAAAAAAAAAAAGAAGAAGAAGAAGTTGGGGTAAACAAATTCTGCTTTCTTTTCAAGTCCTCATCTGTTAAAAAAAATCATCAAGACTGCTGGGGTGCTACAAATGTGCTCTACACTGCCTGAATATACACACATATGTATATATCTGTAAAAACTTACTGAGCTACACAATTAAGACTTGTCTGCCTTATTATAAATATGTTGCACCTCAATTTTTTAAAAAGACACCAAAAATTGCTATTTATGTATACCAACATTTTCTTAGGTCTATCTACAGATTTCCTAATCCTCACCAGTCTTGTAAAATGGGCTCAAAGAAATTATTCTGAACTGTTAGATGGGAGGAAGCTGGGACACAGGGAGAGACAGTTACTTATCAGCCTGCTCACACAGAGTCAGAAATGTAGCAGCAACAAGACCCTGGGATTTGTGATTCTCCACCCAGGCTGTACCAGCCCACCAAACCACTGACAACCAGTTACAACTCCAAAGAAAACAACCCCCTGAAATAGCAACTGTTTGCTCTGCCTCTCCTGTCAGCTGGCTTTCTACATGACAACTTTATTTTCAAAACCTGGCAGGTTGGGAACTGGCCGCCACAGAGGCTGTTTGAGGAACAGTGAGGCTGCAGAACTCACTGGATGAGGAGACTGGAACCACAGGTTCCCAGTACCAGCTCTGCCTCCAGTGAGTTGTCTCTATTAACAGGTCACCTACCCTCTGGGTGTAGAATTTCTCTAGGTATGGGTAAGATGAGCTCTGAAGTTGTGTGATTTTCCAAAGCTGCTTAAGAGACAGGAATACACTGTGCACGTTAATAAAAGGGCAAGAGCTGATTTAATGGGCACTAGTAGGGACTTGAGGTTTTAAAGGTCCTAATTTAGAACCAGGTGGGTGATGTTTTCCATATTCCTAAGAGGCTTAGCTGCTCCTGCTGGGGCCAGGACTTACACTAAGCACAAGAACACAGGCCTCTTTCCAACACTCCCCACATCACCACTGGAGATGGTGATCACCAGTCACCATCCTAAATTAGAGTAGATTTAACCACAACCACTCAAGTCCCGCCAGCCCTTAGCAGCTGCTTTGGTTCTCCACTATTCTTACATAAGAGACAAATTCCTTAATACCCTGTGGTCCCACAGGTGGGTCACAAGGATGCACCCCTAGTGTGCTTAACTGGTCACTGCTGGGTTTCTGTCCAGTAGGGCTTGAGCCTGCTCATCCCCAAAGAAATCTCTGATTTGTCAAAAGGCTGGCAATAAAGTCAGGGAGGCAGGTCATTGATTGAAAAGAGGCTCAAGCACCAGGAAAGTCTCCCTCTGGCATTGATGCTCCTTGCCTAGATGGAGGCTCAGGGGAGCAGCCAAAAGCCATTATTCAGCACTGGCCTCTGAACCAGGAAATCAAAATGGAAAAATGTCCAGCACCTCTACAAAACAACCTGTGGCCGCCCTCGACTTTTACAATGAGCAGAGGCATACCCAAGCTGTTAACAGACAAATGAATGCTGAGCTACTCCATCATTTTATGCCGCAAAACTGTTTGAAGCAACACCTGGCTTTCTGGAGGGTCACTGGAACATTGCACCTGTTGACTCAGAGGACGGTAGCCAGGAAAGAACCTCAGCACTCATTTAACACAGGCTTCTCTTTTTATTGTTGAGAAAACAAAGTCCCAGAGGTGGGAAGGCACTTGCCAAAACAAACACAGTAACAGAGGAGAACTAGAACCCGGGTGCACAGAGTCTTGAAGTCCCCTGGCTCTGTTTGACTGTCACAGGTGATGAAGAGAGCACCCAGGGGGTGTGCTTCTCAAGAGTTTTGTAAATGAATTAAGAGTCTTAGCTGAATCTAAGATGTATTGCCTCAGAAACAGGTCACTGTCAGCCAAGAGAGGCTCCCACAGACCCTTCGGCCTGCAATGGTCCTACCCCTCCCTTCCTCTGTCCCAAATCCCATTCGTCTGTCAAGACCCCATGAGAACTCTCCCTTCCATGCTGGAATTCATTTCTCCCTCCTTCCTTCTCCTGCCATACTTTAAATACCAATGACAATGTGCCTCATTGTACAGATGGCTGTCTTCCCCAGAGCTCACCAGACTGGAGCTCCTGGAGAGTGCTATACTGTCCTACACAAGAAGTTTCACAGTGAATACTCAAAATGTTTGTCTAATTGGGTGGAACTTACTCTAACAACATTTTTCCTTTTACTGTCATTGTCTGAAAGATGCCCAGGAGGAGCCTGGAATGGTTTCCTCTGTTTTAAGGGGACATTTGTGTGGCCTGGCCTCTCTGCTTCTCACCTCTGAAATAATAATAGTTCTTGTCTGAGAAGCTGAGTGCTTTGAGATGAGAATCTCTAGAAACACAGATTCTCAAGTTCAAGGCCATTATTTTAAACTCCCTTTAGACCCTTGCACCATTTACCAACTAATGCTAGAAACTTAAAGCTTGTTTCTAGCCAAATGCCTCTTCTTTGATCACAAATGCCCCAGTGTATAGCTGTTGAGAGAGCTGCCCTGAGGACTCTGGGTAGCCTGTTGACTTTTTATTTCCAGAGTGTGGAGATTTCCATCTCAAGTGTAGAGACAGTTCATGGTTTCAGGAAAAGGCCAGAGTTTCAGACCTGCTATTCTCTTGAATCTCCTGGTAAAATGCTTCTAATAGTCAGTTCTCAGCCTACAGGTTGTGAACCCGCTGGGTTCCCAGTTAGCACTCCAGCGCCCTGTCAATCTGCCTATAAGCATACCACACTCTAATGACAGACAGCCCTAGGCTAGAGACACAGAAAAGTGCATGCTTAATGAAAACTGGTTGAAGGAAATTATGCTGTATTTTCTCATTAATGGATACTAAAAGTACAACTATTATCACATGACCATTCCTGATGTGTTTTGGAATTAGAAAAGGATTGTCCAACCTGAAAATACTGAGGATCTTTGGGATTGATAAAAAAAAAACCCTGGGTGGGAAGAATTCAGGTTTGGGTCCCAGATAAGCAAGACTCCCAGAAAGCAAAGCCAGGTTGCCCTGAGCTAAGACTCTAGTCTTCAGCTTCCTCAGAACAACAAAAGTGTATGACTAAAAGTATTCTATCAGGTCCTCTAAGCCTGCTCTTTATGACCCTTTCATCCTTAGATCTGACTCTGGCATTCTAGAGTGACATATGCCTCGGCTGACAAGCCCTAGAGCAGTGGCACTCAACTGAGGAGCTTCTGTCCTCCCAGGGGACATTTAGGAATATTGGGAGACATTTTAGTTGCCATAACTGGAGAAGGATGCTATGGACATCTAGTGGTTAGAGTCTAAAGATGCTGCTAAACACCCTACAATGCACAGGACAAGCCTCCCACAACAAAGAATTCTCTAATCCAATGTCAATAGTGCCAAGGCTGAGAAACACCATTCCAGAGACTACAAAGAAAATTAGCCTGTCATGGGAAAAGGTAGAAGCCAGGTGAGGAAATGCACAATGCTGACGTCATAGCAGACTGTGAGTAGATTAATACAAGTGAATAAAGGTTATCAAATCATTCCAGACATGTATAAACAGTCTCTCTTTCTGCCTTTCTGGCCCTAGTACCACTGTATGCAGTATGATCCAGCCACACTAAGGACTCCATTCCCAACCTGTCCTCCTTAACCTGACCCTACCTACTACAAGGCTGACACACAGCCTTGCTGAAGCTGGCAGGGGAAGCTGAGAATGAGAATAGGAAGGAGCCAGGTGGCAGCGTGACATGGCAGGAAAGCGCTAAATATATCCTAAAGAGGGTTCTAGCCTTGACTCTGCCTTTGGAGAAACGACTTAATCACTCTGAGCCTTAGTTTCCTTTTCTACAAAATGGGGCTAAATATCACATCCATCCTCCCCTGCGTGCTTTAAGGCTTTGCCGAGTTTCAAAACCAGATTACGACAAATAAAAAATTTAAAAAAAAAAAAAAAACAGTTTATGATGTAAAATTGATTTGGAAGCCATAAAATCCTGTATAAACATGAAGTACTCCTCTACAGGTGCTCACACTAGGGAGGAAATATTATAAAATTTATCTCCTAATAAAAGCATTCTGTCCACTGACAATTTATGAGCATTCAAGGATGTGGAGTTCTAGCCCTATGTGAACACCAAAGACACCAGAATTCAACGGGATGCAGTCCAATTCAGGATCCCCAAGTCTGACTTGGGACAGTCCAGTGATTCACGTAATCTGAACGCTTTCTCATCTTTGAAATGGGATAATACCACTGAACACATGAGGTTACTCTAATGATCAAAAGTGATCAAGTTTACAAAGTATATGACATTTCCAAAAGATGGAAGATGTTATTATTTTTTATGATTTTTCCCCCTCCAGAAAAAATTTTAAAGTTTGAAATACAGGGCTGGTGATGTGACTCAGTGGTATGATGCTTGCCTAGCACACATGAGGTCGTGGTTCGATCATTTGTGGAAGGAAGGAAGGGAGGGAGGGAGGGAGGGAGGGAGGGAGGAAGGGAGGAAGGGAGGAAGGGAGGAAGGAAGGAAGGAAGGAAGGAAGGAAGGAAGGAAGGAAGGAAGGAAGGAAGACCGGTCAATCAATCGATCATTCTTGGGAGGGGGGATGATGAAAATTACTTAAGTATTTCTATACTGTTATCTGTTTTTCCTGTTATCTGTTCTTTACAACTCTAAAATCTAACCATTAGAAGGACTATGTGTAAGCCAGGTATGATGGCACATACCCATAATTCCAGCTACTTGGGAGGCTGAGGCAGGAGGATTTTGAATTCAAATCCAGCCTGGGAAACTCAGAGAGACCCTGTCTCAAAATAAAAAAGGGTTGGGGGGGTATATCTAGGTGGTAGAATCCTTGCCTAAAAATGTACAAATCCCTGGGTTCAATTCCAGATTTTGGGTTTTTTTTTTTTTTTGGGGGGGGGGGCGCGGGGAGCGAAGGACTGTGTGAAAGCTATGAGTCCTGCTGCCCTGTCAACTAGGAGTCCTGAGCTGTATGGAAAGCAGGCTGACACCAGTTCCCTCCTTGCATTTGACCACAGAAGGCTACCTATGCATTTACAACTCAAATTACACTCAAATCTTCTAACTCCAGACTTGCCAAGAAATCAGTGACAATGAACTACCTGTGTGTAAGACTCTAAGGGGAGAAATGCTCTGGAGAGGTGAAAGCCACTAACCCACTAGAGAAGAATTAGCTTTTTTTTTTTTTTTGTGGTGGTGCTGGGGATTGAACCCAGGGCGTTGTGCATGCGAGGCAGGCACTCTACCAACTGAGCTATATCCCCAGCCATGGAGGGAGAATTAAAAACTAGTAATCATTTGGGTTTTAAATGTCAGCTTTGCCAGTCAATGACTTCAAATTTTAAGAACACTGGGACACCATCATAATCAACTTCTTCACCCCAATGGGGAAGTCACAAAGTAAACACTTCATTCCGGGTGCCTAGTCTGGGCAGCAACTCCTCTCAAAGCCTCTGCAGGGAACAGCAGCCAAGTTACACATATGGACAAGACTTGCTTTTACTTTTATAATTATCAGATCTTATAGGAGTACAACAAGGAATTTACAGTCCTGCTTATGCAGACTGTAATAGAGAAAACATTCCTTAGATTTCTTAGATCCTACTTCTTTTTGTAGAAAGCAAGACAAATTAATTATCAAATTATACTATGTCTTAAATTTAGTATTCCAAGGCTAATTATTTTATGACTAACCTAAATTAAACATTGATCCATTCTTATGGCCCCCCCACTCTAGGGGTTTCTGATTCAGATAAAGTGCTTTTAAAAATTGCTACATATATTTCCTTGTTACTGTTTTTTTTCTTCCTCAAAACACTTTTCCTATCAATTCAAAGATATACGCACTTGCATATTTTGAGTTCCTTTCTGAATTAACATTTCACTACTCTCCAAAAAAACTATTCAATAAAACAGATTGGAGGCCCCTCCAATGTAGCTGAAACTGCTTCAGCTCCCTCTACTGCATGTCAAGTACTCTGGATTCTGAACATGCCTCCAGAACAGATCACACTGTACCCCCAATTATCTATTTACCTGCCTGTTAGACTACAAGCTCCTCAGAAACAATGACCTGACTTGTCTGCACTTACCTAGAAACTAGGACAGTATCTGGCACATAGCTCCACTTAAAATATGCTTATCTTATCAAATGGATTCAGGAATGAAGCAAAAGTTTCCAGCTACTTTAAAAAAAAAACAAAACATGAAATTAAATGCAAATGTCCATCTATGCAGCATTAAGACTAAAAATATTAAATTTCAACACTGGAATCCCCAAACAGTATTTCAACACTGGAATCAGCTTCAAAATACCCTAAACTTTAATCAGTATACAAACCACCTAGGGAATCTCATGAAACGGCAGGTTCTGCTTCAGTAAGTCAAGATGTGGCCTTGGAGTATGCATTTGTGGCAAATTCCCAGAAATTTCCACAGACCACAATTTGTACCAAAGCCATAATACTGTGATCTGATTTTTGCAGTTTTAGAAGCTACTGCTCATCAGGCATGGTGGTGCATACCTGTAATCCCAGCAACTTGGCAGGAGGATCATAAGTTCAAGGATAGCTTCAGTAACTTAGTGACATCCTGCCTCAAAATAAAAGATAAAAAGGACTGGGATATAGCTCAGTGATGAAGTGACAACAGTGACAATTACTGCTTAGGGATACGAGGAAACTTGCCTAGAATTACAAAACTACCAAGTGGCAGAGATAGAATGTGAACTCACAGGTCTTCTGACCCCCAAACCAGCACCTTTCACTATGCCGTGTCACTAAACTTTTGAGCTAAATAGCCACAACCAAAGGGATGTATAGCTTCCCCGACTCTCTCAAATAAATTCTCTAGGCAGCTTTGCCCTTTAAGAAAGAGAGGTTGAATTATGGGAGAATAAAGCCTGTCAGTTTTTCATGTTAACTTCGTGTTTATTTCTTTTTTTTTCTTTTAATAAGAATTTTTTATTTTATGTTATTATTATTTATTTGTGTGTGTGTGTGTGTGTGTGTTTTGCTAGGGATTGAACCCAGTGCCTTGTGCATGTGATGCAAGCACTCTACCAACTGAGCTATATCCCCAGTCCCTGTTTATTGGTTTTCTTATTCTTTTTTTTTTTTTTTTAAGGTATTGGGTTTTGCACCCAGGGCATTCTTACTACTGAGTTACATCACCAGCCCTTATTTTTTCTTTTGAAACAGGGTATCACTAAATTGCCTAGGATGGTCTCAATTTTGCAATCCTCCTGTCTCAACCCTCCTAGGCGCTGGGACTAAAAGTGTGCACCACCGCGCCCAGAGCTCACGTACACCTCAATCTTTCAATTCTTCAGCTAAGACTTTTTTTTTCTTTTTGGTACTAGGCTTTGACTCAGAGGCACTTAATCACTGAGCCATATCCCCAGCCTCCTTTTATTTTTTATTTTAGGACAGGGCCTCATTAAGTTGCTGAGGCTCGCCTTGAACTTGCAATCCTGCCTCAACCTCCCAAGCTGCTGGGATTATAGGCATGTGCCACCATGCTGGGTTCTTGACTCTTTAAAAAGGGGTTGGAGCTGTAGCTAGCTCAGTGGCAGAGCACTTGCCTACCACTTGCGATGCACTGGGTTTGATCCTTAGCACCACATAAAAATTAACAAATAATAAAGGCATGCTGTCCATCTAAAACTACAAAAAAAAAAAAAAAAGAAGAAGAAGAAGAAGAAGAGGGCTGAATAAGGGGCTGAGGGTGTAGCTCAATGGTAGAGTACGTATTCAGCATGTGAGGCCCTAGGTCTAATCCCCAGCACACACACACAAACAAAATGGAATGGCTGTACAGAATCTAAACAGTTCTTTCTTTCTTTTTTTTTAATATTTATTTTTTAGGTGTAGATGGACACAACACAATGCCTTTATTTTTATGTGGTGCTGAGGATCGAACCCGGGTTCCGCCCAAGCTAGGCAAGCGCTCTACTGCTGAGCCACAACCCCAGCCCCTAAACATTTCTTTATTATCAAAAGGCCACAGGAAAGTAGGATTGCTTTTTGGTTGTGGTGGGGGATCTGTCTCAGTAATATGGAAATTATCAGGGCCAAAAAGCTACAGAATTAAATTAACTCCTAAACAAATGACTTGACCCTGTATGGTTCTGGTCTGTGCTACTTACACCCTGGCTGGAATATTCTGAGTATTCAGCTCTGCCCACTGCACACTACAAGAGCATACTACAAGAGCAACATGTGAACAGGAGTGTATCTAGAGGACGATCACAACGAAGGAACAGAAACACCATGTAATGAATAATCAAGGGAATTGCGGTCTATCCCAGAGAAGTGCAGGCTTAAGAAATAAGCACCATCTTTCTCCATCTGTCACCTCGAAGGGGGATCAGATCCAATCTCTGTGGCCTCAGGATGAAGAATTAACAGCCTGTTTTCCAGTTTACAGTTGTCTAATATCTGAGCTGGGATTTGCCCCCAGACATTTCATCTCCAACATGACTCCACCAGCCCAGGTTGCTCCCCTACAAAGCTACCACCCCAATCTGTATCCAAGGTACTATGGAAATCAGGCCTCAGTTTCAAATAAAAAGGTGATTTCACAGTCAGAGCTGTCCAAAGACAGAGTAGGCTGTGATGTGCAAGGACAGAGCACCTAATACAGATGCTGTTAGCAGAGGGGTTCAATTGGAGGTTGATCACTAGGCAGGATACTTACAAAGGGAATCTGGGCTTGGATGGGTGCTGGGTAAGATCAACTCCGCCAATCCCAGAAGAATTATCTCTTCCCACTGTGTTTTCTTCTAATGCTTCATTTGTATCTTACTATAGTTTGTCTTTCATCATGGTTACTTATACCAGTGTGGATTTTCCTTGCTGAACTATTGAGTCCTGGTGAGAAGGCAGGGTCTTATCCCCCTTTAAACCCTTACTCTGCCTAAGACTATATGGAGGAAGCCAAGGAAACACCTCTCTCCTATGTGCCAGCCCCTCTGCTAAACACTTTATATACACACACCACTTATTCCAGACCCTCACAAGAAGCCTATGAAGAAAGTAGTAGTATTTGCTTTTAACACATGGGAAAACGAAACTTAGAAGAGGGTAGTAACTGCTGGTAAGTAGTAAAGTTGTATGTGAACTGGGAATCTTTTGCCTACACCACCACACTGCCTTCCTTCCAGAAGGCAGCTGACTTGAGCTCAACACCTTAAGAGCAGGTAAGTACCATAACAGCCAGATCTGTTGTTTCCTGTTGGTGTGCTTAAATTTTCCTTGCAAATATACTCATCTTTCCTAAAAATGACCAATCTAAAGTTGTTTGGGAAAATCCTCTCTCAAGACTGGCACAGCACAAAACAATTCTGAGCAAGAGGACTATGTTTTCAGATCTTTGTTCCTCCCAGTGAGCCCTGACTCCATGTCAGGACTCTGACCGCTGGAAATAAGTGAGATCCTGGCTTTCTGCCTCAGAGACTGGTGGCCTGTCTACATCACAGGCTGTTCTCTGGGACCTCACTCCCCACACTCAGTTACAACTCTGGACAACTCAAGATCTCCCCCAGCACAATGGGCCAGCTTAAAGGTCCTCATATTGGTTAAATTTCCAAGCGAAATCTATCTTGAATTTCAAATCACATTATAAACCTACTCCAGCAGGCACTTAAAAATATTTAATCTCCCTGCCAAATGAGGCAAGAAAAGATTTTGTCATTTGAATCAAAGGCGCCAGCATGTTTGTACAGCCAAAACATAGGGCCACTCTGACACTCCATCTGTCTTAAGAAGTAAAGCAAACCCAATCTGGCCAACTATTTCTTCTAATGAGAAATTTCAATATCACTAAGGGAAATTCCCACTGCTTAGTTCCCTGGGTGGGTTTCAGGTTTTCCACCTCTGGGTTTCTGGGATAGGAGCTCCTGTTGGCACATATACCATTAAGATGCTGTGGTTTTCATCCTGATATCTTGAAATGCCAGAGAATCAAAAGGCCATGTTCACTATAAATTTAACTTATTAAGATGTCTTCCCATATGCTAATGTTTTAGAGTGACTTTATTAAATATAAGAATGCCACCCTTTTTGCAGCAATGAGCAAGAACTTAATGAGGATATATTTCCCACGAGTTCCTGGCCTCTTTGAATCCATCAACATTCTCAGCTGAACCTAAATTAACCTGCAAATGAACTGATTTGCATCCATAAATCCACAGAAATGTACCAATGTAGGGTGTTTGAGATACCCAGTCTCCATTTCCTAATCTCACACAATTCTCTTGTTGAAGTAAGGTCCTTTCTACAAATCATTTTCCAATTTATTAAAACAGGGGGAAAAAAGGGAGGTGGGTAAAATCTGAACCACCTAGGGTAGATTTTTTTCCTTAACTTGTTACCATGCCATAAAAAGAAACTGATCTGTAACTGGGCACAACAGCACATACCTGTACTCCCTGCTACTCAGGAGGCTGATGCAGCAGTATGGCAAGTTTGAGGTTAACTTCAGCAACTTAGTGAGACCCCATCTTAAAATGAAACTAAAGGATCAAAGATACAGATCAAATATATAGCTCAGTGATTGCCTAGTACAGCAAAAAAAGAAAGAAAAGAATCTTATGTTTCATTATCTTTTTTAGGTAGAAAACCAACAGAACTGTTTATAAAGGTACCAAAAAAGACATAAGTTTGGGTGATTCTTGTTAGCTCACCCAGAACATGATCCTGTTTTGCATTCAGCTCTCAGTGAAAAAACTTCACCATTTGACAATTAAACCACAAAAGTCTGATCAATAATAACTTTATCAGAAACGCAAAGAAAATACACTCACTCGTTATCTACAACATGCCACACCCTTTCCTACATTATCTTAGCTAATCCTCACTAGAGCCATGTGAGAATATTATCTCATAAGTGATATTTAAGTTTCTTGGTTGGCAGGGACCGCATCCAGTTCATCTCTGTATCCCAGCACTGAGTATAGGGCCTAAAACACAGCCTACTGAGCACAATGGCACATGCCTGTAATCCAAGTGGCTTGGGAGGCTGAGGCAGGAGAATTGCAAGTTCAAAGGCAGCCTCAGCAACTGAGCAAGGCCCTAAGCAACTTCGTGAGACCTTGTCTCAAAATTAAAATAAAAAGGGCTTAGGGTGTAGCTCGGTGATAAAGCACCTCTGGGTACAATCCCTGGCACGATAGATAGATAGATAGATAGATAGATAGATAGATAGATAGATAGATGGATGGATGGATGGCAGCCTGCCACATTCTTGGGAATGAATACATGGCTAAAGGAATGGAAAATAAATTTAGAACAAAACATGTACACCAAATTTTGCTGTAGGCCTCTACCTGAAACAAATGCCTGGGATACACTGCAAAAGTTTGTTCAAAGAGCTGTTTGTCATCTTTCTAATGTGCACACCACCAAGATAGCTTCCACATTTGGCTACATATTCTGCAGGACAAGGCTTGGTCCCATCTCACTTTTCTCTCATTTCTTTCTCACTTAGCACCACACCTTGTATAGGTGGGGCATTTAATAAACTAAGCAATAACAAAGGCCATGATGATACCTCTGGAGATCATGGGAGTAAATAGAATGCAAGAAGCCCGCAGCCACCAAATACGTTAGCCTCTGAGTTGAGTTCCACCCCCTTAAGCCTCAATCTCCTCTCTGTACAATGGAAACACCAGAACATACCCACAACACTGAGCCTTAACCAAATGCCAGGCACTGTGCTGGGAACACAGTGGGGAGTATGACCATAACTTCCTGCTGTGAGCCTCGAACGTAAGAGTTTCATAAACTTCTGTACTGTTATGACACTTCTCCCCGTTTCCCGGCTTGCTTAATGGCATCACCATCTACAACAGCCCAAACTGTAAACTTTGGAGTTGTTCTCCTCTCTCCTTCATCAGACCCACTCCCACAATTCCATTAAATCACCAAGTCTTCCTTGATTCTCCTTCAGAAGTCCCTGACGTGTTATTTCTCTTTCTGTTTTCCATGCTTCTACTCTGGGCCCTCTGTTCCCACCTGAACAACTGCAGGTCTCCCAGTGATAATGATAATGGAGGGCGTTTATTGATCTCTCACCATATGGCAGGCACTATGCTAAGAGCTTTGCATACTTAACATATTTCAATCCTATAAGGCAAAGACTAGAACCGTGATTTATAGAGGAAGACTCAGAGGCTTGGAGTAACCTGCCCCTGACACACAGCTAGAAAGTAATGAAACTATAGCTCAAATCCAGGCCTTCGAGATTCTATCCATCCCTTACTGTATTCCTGCCTCTCAGTCCCTTCCTGGTCAGTCTACACTCCTTTATTTATGCTAATGAATATAGGAGAGGAGGTAAACTGACACCCTCCAATAGGGCCCACCTCATTCTCCTTCCTCTGCAAAGCCCGTAACAGCCCTTCCACAGGAACTCACCTCTTCAGCCTCAGCCACCTACACATTCATGCTTTAGCACTGACATAATTACTCTCCACCCTCCCCCTCCCCCACACTTCCAATCCTGACTTCCTGGAGGGCAGGCACAGTGTCTGCTCATCTCTGAAGCTCAAGGTCCCAGCACTGTAGCAGGTCAATAATTATGCTGAGTGATTGGTATGTAGGTGGTGGTGTTAACACCTCACAGAAGCATTCCAGGAAGCAGATAAGACCCTTCTTACAGAGGACAGTAACAAAAAGACAGGCTAACTCAAGGACAGACTAGAACCCAGCCCAGTGGTGCACACCTGACATCCCAGCTACATAAAAGTCTGAGGCAGGAGGATTCCAAAAAAAAAAAAAAAAAAAAGACTACTCTGAACAGTAATTGCCAAGTGAGACTGATGTTCCAGCATGCCAGCAGCCTTTCTCCAAACCTCCTGAAAGCCAATTCAATCACCTGTACAACTGCAGAAACTACAGGACAACTGCTCTCTCAGATGTGAGAGGAGGTAAACTGAAACCTCCTCCACTACCCTGCAACAGGACAAGCTTTCCACAGTGCAGACAGGCAGAAACCATGATTCTAATTACCACTGGAAAATAACAGAATCCTAATCAAGGGAGAGTTCTCAGAGAAAAAAGCTAGTGACAGCAAAATACAGCCCTGCTCTCTATCTCCACAGTTACAACTGGAGTCAAGGCCTCAGGTGGACATCTACAACTGCCAGATGACCCACCTCCTTACTCCAGCCCTCATCCCCTCCCACTTTCCAAAGAGCAGTTAGACAATGTTTTAAAACTCTTATCACTGATTAGGGCACACTCCAACATAAAACCCTCCAAAATTCTTCTATCCACTTAGAATCCAATCCTTGAACCACAACTGAAAAGTCTGGATTCTAAGTTGAAGGTCCAATTGGACCTTCTCCTTATTTCACATTACTCTCCCTTCAATCACTACACTTCTTTTGCTTTCTTCCTCTTTTGGCCAACTTCCTGGCCTTTTCCCTTGCACTCCTCCCAGCCTAGAAGGCTCCTCCTTCCGTCTAAAGGCTCAGTTCAAACTTTACCTTTTCAAAGAGGCCTTCCCTGATCATTCTATCAAAAGTGACATCCCTCCTACCCATCACCTATTTTTCTTGTTCAGTTCTTAATTCCATCTCCAAAATGAATACTTTCTTCATTTATTGTTCTGTATCTGTCTCTCCCCCACTGGGGTGGAGGTCATGTTTTGTTCACCCCTATGAGTACACCATTAGGCACTCAGGAAGAATTTCCAGAATGTTTGTTGATTATTGATTTTTTTTTAAATGGCAAAAACATCTATTTAGCTCCTACTATGTGCTGAGCACTGTGAATCCAAGATCTTCCTTTCAGAAGGGTAAATTAACTAGCTCAAGGTCACACTACAGACTTTGCTAGCTGACTTCTGAGTTAAATACTTGTTTGACTCTTAAACCCCTCTCATTTCTGCCCTCTTTGAGGGGAAGCACTGCCACTACTATGATTCTTTCTCACATTACAGTAACAAAAAAAACAAGCTTTACAGTTGTCAAAGCATTTTCACATTCAAATTCACTCAAGAAAAATAAAAAGTACTTGCTCAGAATGCAATAAAACAACAAGAAGTAAAGTAAGGGTGCCTCAAAGATCAACAACCGGGAGTGTGGACTGGGGAGGAGTCTGGCCAATGAGGCTTGGAGTCCATATTTCTAGTTCAGAAGGGATGGGGAAGCAGTGAGTCACAGGATTGCAATACGAGGAAACTGATAAAGCCAAGCTGAGGCAACCAAAAGTGAATCACAGAGCTGGAGGACACCTTAGGCCTCATGGAGGCCAAACCCTAGCTGATGGATGGGGAAACTGAGGTCTCAGGGGAAAGCAACTTGTTCAAGTTCACTTAGAATGTAAACAGAGCTGAAACCAGGGGGGCCTCCTGTCCCCCAATCTTCTTTTTTCTCCATCGAGGAGAGTTTTCAAGGAGAACCCTGAGTCAGGGGTAGGGAAGGGGCTAAGGGCAGCTCAAAGACTCCACGTAGGGGTCGGGAGAGGGCAGGGGTGGGGCCAGGAAGCACTTAAATGTTAGGATGGGGGAGCAGACAGGAGCCAAGAAGGGTCAGGAGCAGTGGCCGGGAAGGTGTGTGAGAACAAACAGGAAAAGGAGGAACAGACAGGAACAGAAGGCAAGTGCTGCCAGATCAGAGTCTGAAGGGGCCTGGCAGGGTGAGGAGAGCCGGAGGGGAGAGGGGTGGCATGAGTCTGGTGTGGAAGAGCCCAGGGTCGGGAGATACTGAAGAGGTCAGAGGCGTCCCGACCCGGAAGGCCACAGAAGGGGGTCTGACGGGGAAGAGTTCCAGGGTCGTAGAAGACCCCTAGGCGAATCAGACGAAGGTAGAGTCCGGGCCCGGGGAGCCTGAGGGGAGCGAGTGGGGAGGTGGCGGGGCCCGGCTGCCTCACCGCGCTTGTTTTTGGTGCCGTGCTTCTTAGCGGCCGTCAGCTCCTGTTCGATCTTCTTCTCCAGGAACTCCTGTTTCTTGCTTAGCATCTCCTCCGTGTCCCGCAGCCGCTGGATGGCCTCTTGGGGGGTCGGGCCGCCCTTGCCGGCCTTACCCCCTCCAGCCCCGAACAGCTTCCCGAACACCGACATGGTTGCTGCTAGCCGAGGCGGCCTTCGCCGCCCGCTCCGGCTCGGCTCAGCTCCGGCGCCCGCTCCCGGCCCCGCCGCGCCCTGCCGCCGCAGGCCTCTCCTCCGCCTCCGCCCCGCAGCTGGGCCCGGCCGCGCCACCTCCCACAGGCCCCCACGCCCGGCCCGGCCGGCGTCAGGGCAACGCGCCGCCGACTACAACTCCCGGTGTGCAATGTGCTGGCGGCGCCTCGAATCTAATGGTGGGGGCCGCGCTGCATGCCGGGAGGCTATAGTCTTCCGGCTTGAGGCGCTCCACGGCGCACCTTTTTGGTATCTCTGGGGTCAAAGGGCGAGGTGGCATGCTGGGAAATGTAGTCCCCTAGGACTAAATTTCTGTAGGGCTGGAAGAACAGGAAGGGAATTAACAGTATTAAAAAGATAGGAGTTGGGGATGTTGTATTAAAAAGACAGGAGTTGTTGGATGATGTTAGAGCCCTGAGTGCTATCCTAGCGCCTAAAAGAATAATAATTATAATTATATTTATAATATAATATTATAATATTATGTTATCTTATATATTATGATAATTATTAAATATTATATTTAATGATGTTATAATTATAATGTTATAAAATATTATAGTTATGTTAAATGCTATATGTAATGTATAGTGTGTACTATATATTATATGATATTATTATTATATAATTAATGGGCACATTCTATGAACTACACAACACATATTATCATATTTAAATCCCATAAGCAGCCCATGATAGATAATACATGTTCCTATTTTGTAGATGAGCAAACTAAGACTCAGAACTGAGCGACACAAACTAGCTTCATGTACTAGCCCTATTTTTACAAATGCTGTTCCCTCTACAAGTAATGCCTTTCTACTCTTCACACACCTAACAGGTTTCTTGAAATCAGGGAGAGGCTGACTACCTTGGCACAGGGCTTAAACTGCAAAGCTTCAAAATTTGCCTTGACGACTTGGGCAAGTTACTTCCCCTACCCTGTGTGCCTCCCTTTCTGCAACTGTAACTGAACATGATGATAACAGGACCTCCTAGAAGTTTACATGAGATAGGGAATGTAAACTGCTTACTTAGCATAGACCTGGCACACAGCAGGCAGAAGCACTCAAAAATGTGTATTTGAGCCAGGTGTAGTGGTACTTACCTGTCATCCCAGAAACTCTGAAGGCTAAGGCAGGAGGATTGCAAGTCAGAGGCCAGTTTTAGCAACCAGTGAGACCCTGTCTCAAAATCAAAACCAAAAAGGACTGGGAATGTAGCTCAGTGGTAGAGGGCCCCTGGGTTCAATACACAGTACAGGGGTAGGGAAAAAGTATTATTCCTAAGCATTCTGGATCATCACTATGGGCAATTATAATTAAAGCAGGGGGCAACCCAGCACTTTCAAAAGTAACAAAAGTGTTGAGGATTTTTTCCCTGTGCAGTAAATTTGCCCCACCGGTTCTAGGGCTGCGTTTCATTGTTATTCCTTATGTTTGCTGTCAAGAATCACTTCTCAGAACTGTAGATAAGGCTGGAGCTGAGTGGTAGAGTGTGCCAAGGCCTGAGTTTCATCCCCAGCACTGCAAAAACAAAAAGAATCACTTCTCCTCCATTAATAGCCGATCAAATACATCATTCTAATTTGCTGCTTTCAATCTTTTGCATTTGTTAGACTCACATGAAAACAGAGTAAATCAGATCTGAAGTGTTCTACAATAAAGAAAAATATGATTTCTCAAAGGTCTTTTATTCCTCCCTGGACCTTTCTAAGTTACTTGGAAAAAAAGAATTTTAAATAAATGAGAATTTAATGAACTTCTCCTCTATTACATGAGAAAATATAGATGAATCTTGTCTCCTCCTTTGGCTACGATCCACATATAAATAATAACCACGCCTTGGATATTGTTGTGGTTGTTGTTTCGATATGCCACAATCCCCACCTGCACATTCAGACAGCCACTCCCAGAGGGGTAGAGTTCATGTCACCCAACTTTCCATGTTGGAAGAAATTTTCAAATGTGGAAGACATGCTAGAACTGTCAAGAACTCAAAGCAGCACGAATTGTGAAGTATAAGTCACACTTGTATTTGCTCTGTGATTGAGACATTGCAATGTTTTCATCAAAGTAAACAGAGAGAGAGAGAGAGAGAGAGAGAGGGAGAGAGAGAGAAAGAACCAAGGATGTTTCAACTAAGCCCCATAATGGGTACAACAACCACTTCAGATCTAAGCAGTCTGCACCCTTGCCTCTTATCTAAGTCATGCTCGAAGGCACACAGATGATAAAAGATTTGCTAGGTTTGAGCCATTTACCCAAAAAATATATGAAGAGGCAGGTGCTGCAGACCTCACCATCCACAGTCTCACAGTGCTGTGGGGCAAGCTGAGCCCCTCATGTCATAACTCTGTGAACCCAGAAAAATGTCTTGGGAATATTACAGCAGAAAACTCAAATTTAATCTCAAGTACCAGCCCCTAAGCAATTGGCATTGGCCACCTGCGCTGCTTGGTTAAGAATAATTTTGAGCCTACCTCAGGACTCACCTTGGTTAAGAATAATTTTTTCCCTACCTTAGGAAAAAAGTGCCAAGATCAATTCGTGATGTTCACCTAAGATGCAGGATGGGAAGTGGTGACATGTGGGCAAAGGAAGCTGCATCTTGGCTGACATTTCAGCTGCCATGGTGAGGACTCACAGGGTGAACTGCTTATCAACGGGGATCCTTGGGCTTTAGTTTTCTGGTCTCTTGTGCAAATGCACAGCCTTTTCAAACCTTGACCAACTGGTATTAGTTCATTTAAAACTATGTGAAAAAGAATAAGCCACCAGTACATGTAAGCTTGGAAGACTAACAGGTATTATAGTGAGTGAAAGAAAGCAGACATAAAAGCCTATTAAGAATGTTCAAGCTGGGGATGTGGCTCAGTGGCCAAGTGCCCCGAGTTTAATCCCTGGCACATACACACAAAAAAAATGTTCAAGGGGCTGGGATTGTGGCTCGGCGGTAGCACAATTGCCTGGCATATGTGAGGCACTGGGTTCGATTCTCAGCACCGCATGTAAATAAAAAATTTAATTGTCTATCAACAACTAAAAACCAAAAAAATTTAAAAAAAAGAATGTTCAAAATAGGCAAGGGGCTGGGGTTGTGTCTCAGTGGTGGAGTGCTCGCCTAGGATGCATGAGGCACTGGGTTTGATCCTCAGCACCACATAAATGTAAAATAAAGATATTGTGTCCACCTAAAACTAAAAAATAAATATTTTTTAAATAGACAAAACTAATCTATGATGATAGGAGTCATAACAGTGGTTACCTCTGGTAATACAATTACAAGGTATTGGACAGGTTCAATAGCAGGATTCTATGGTGTTCACATGGTACATGAGAATTCACAAGTCTTTACACATAAGATCAATGCCTTTACACACTGTATGTACTTTACTAACATGTTATACTGCAATGTAAAAGCCATCTCTAGTAAGAGCAGCAATAGAAGCATATGGTTTTATTTGAAAAATACCTTTGCATACAAGATCCTATCTCATCTCCATGATCCTTCAAAGCCCTGTAATATATAAGCATACTATATCACCTCCTATTGTACAGCCCAAAGTTAATAGGAATTACCCAAGGTCACACAGTTTAGGATGCCCAGTCATCAATTTGTAGTCTTCTTTGAAAACTTGTCAAAAAATGAAAAATTAATAAAACCTTAATTATTATAAAACTTGGTCTCATATAATTATGTTAAATTAAATATGGAAGATTTTGCTGATTTTTAGTTGCCAAGACAATCAAGTGTAACCAACATATTCTCCTGATTTAAAAAAAAAAAAAATTTTAAAAGGCTGGGGTTGTGGCTCAGTGGTAGAACGCTTGCCTAGCATGTGTGAGGCCCTGGGTTCTGTTCTCAGTACCTCACATAAATAAAATAAAGGTGCATTGATAACTAAAAACATGTTTTAAAAATTAAATAAATAAATAAAAATTAAAAAAAGATTTAATGAACTTTAGGAGAGATCTGCTCAAACTGGTTAAAGGATATATCTGAGAACCCAGATAATATCATACTTAGTAGTGAAAGACTAGAAGTTTCTCTCCTAATCAGGAATAAGATAAAAATACCTATTCTCACCACTTCTATAAAACACCATAGTAAAAGTTCTTGCCAGGGCAATTAAACAACAACAACAAAAAAAAAGATCCAGATTTAGAAAATAATTAAAACAATGTCACTTTGCAGATGACATGATCTGAGATATATGAACTAAAACTATAAATCTCTTAGAAAGAAACGTGTAAACTCTGTGACCTTGAATTAGGTTAAGTTTCCTAAATATGACACCAGAAGCAGAATCAAAAGCAATAAAAGAAAAAAATAGATATTGAACTTCATCAAAACCAAAAATCTTTTGGGGGCTAGGGTTATTGCTCAGTGGTAGAGCATTTGCCTAACGTGTGTGAGGCCCTGGGTTCCATCTCCAGCTCCGCAAAACAAAACAACCATAAAACCCTACAAACTCCTTTGCCCATCAAAAGAAGTTATCACGGGGCTGGGGTTGTGGCTCAAGTGGTAGTGCGTTCACCTAGCATGCGCGAGGCACTGGGTTCGATCCTCAGCACCACATAAATGTAAAATAAAGATATTGTGTCCACCTAAAAACTAAAAAATAAATATTAAAAAAAAGAAAGTGAAAAGATAACCCTCATAATGGAAGTAAATCTTTGCAAATCATATATCTGATTAGAGGTTAATATTCAGCATACACATGTGTGTGTTTCTTTTTCTTTTTCTTTTCTTTTTTTTTTTTTTTTGCAGTTCTGCAGTGCTGAGGATAAACCCCAGCATATTCAAGCACTCTACTACTGAGCTGCACCCCCAGCCCCCAGAATATACTTTTTAAAACTCAAGAACAAAAAAGACAAATAATCCAATTAAAACATAAGCAAAAGATTTGAATAGAGCTCTTTTCAAAAAAGTTACACAGTCAATAAGCACAATCCGCCCCAAAGATTGTTAACATCATTAGTCGTTAGAGCAATCAAATCAAAATCCCAATATCACAGTGAGATGCTTCATTCCCACTAGGAGGGCAGAAACTAGCCAACAAAACAGAAAATATTGAATGTTGGCAGGAATGTGGAAAACTGAAATTCTCATATATTTCTGATAGGATGTAAACTAATGTTACTGCCGTGGAAAACAGTTTGGCAGCTCTTCAAAAAGCTAATCATAGAGTTACCATATGACTCAGCAATTCCACTCCTACTTTTATACCCAAGAAACATATGTTCACAAAAAAACTTGTACACCAGTGTTCATAGCAACATTATTCCTAATAGCCAAAAAGTGGAAACCACCATTGATATCTAGCAATGGGTAATGAATAAACAAAATGTTCTGTATTCATACAATGGAATATTATTTGGCTGAAAAAAGGGAATGAAAAAAATAAAAGAAAAAAGTTAAAAACAAATAAAAAGGCATGAAGTTCTGACTCATGCTAGATTCATAAATTAACCTTTAAAATGTAGCACTAAGTGACAGAAACCAGACACAAAAGGCCTTATGCTATATTCCATTTATATAAAATGTCCAAAATAGGCAAATCTGTAGGGATAACATGTTAGTGGTTGTCAGGTGATCGGGAAGGGAAAATGAGGAGTGAATGCTTCCTGGGTACAGGGTTCCTTTTAGGAAGATGAAAACTTAATAGAACTAGAGAGTGGCAATTATCACACAAAATTGTGACTATGCTGAAAAGCACTGGATTATATGTGTTCAAATAGTTGAAATGATGAATTTTATGCCATTTTTTTGATACTGAGGATTAAACTCAGGGGCACTCAACCACTGAGCCACATCCCCAGACCTATTCTGTATTTTATTTAGAGACAGAGTCTCACTGAGTTGCTTAGTGCCTTGCTTTTGCTGAGGCTGGATTTGAACTTGTGATCCTCCTGCCTCAGCCTCCTAAGCCGCTGGGATCACAGGCATGTGCCGCCACACCTGGCTTTATCTCAATTTTAAAAAATATGTTGAAGTAATGAAAAGAGAATATGCTTTGGTGCCCACCATACACATCTAGATTGGAACTGGAGTGCAGGGAGATTTGTGGGGCTACTAGTGTAGCTCAGGAGCAGAGATAGGCTAAGCTTGCATGATATGAAGCCTTGGGGTTAACCCCAGCACCAAAAAAAAAAAAAAAAAAAAAAAATCAAGGCTATGGCATTCTTTCATGTACTTTACTTGCCTCGGTTTCCTCATCTGTAAAACAAATGACATCATCTTCCTCACCAAGTCATTCTGAGAATTCAATGAGAACACAGAAAAAAAGTACCTGACACTGAGTGTGCATCCAATAAGTATTTATAAAATAAACAGCCATCATAGGAATAAAAATCAACAGCTGTCGAGCCCCCACTCTGGGTTAGACAGCTCACATAGAATATCCTATTTAGGCTGGAACTGGGGCTCAGTGGGAGAGAGAACGCTGAGCATGCAGAAGGCCCTGGTTTCAATCTCCACCACTAAAAACACAACCCCAAAAAATCTCATTTAGGGGCTAGGGCTAGGGCTCAGTGGTAGAGCGCTTGCCTGGCACATGTGAGGCACTGGCAGTGTTCGATCCTCAGCACCACACTGAAAAATAAACAAATAAATCAAAACATTAAAAAATTATAATTTAATCATCCAATGACAGCCCTGTGAGGCAGATAGGTTACAGCTGAAAAAACAGAAGCTTAGAGGTTGAATAACTTGCCCAAGATCACACCATCATTAAGTGGTGAGGCTGCCACTTGGACCCTGAGAAAATAATAGAAAATCCTTATGGAGCACTTTTTAAGCCACACCAGACACTGAGCTGAGCTTGCTACGTGCATTATCTTGTTTCGCCCACACAAGTGCCTGAAGTGATCCCCATTTTAGACATTAGGAACTGGAGAAACAGGAGGAACAGCTTTCCAAGGTCACATGGTTTGTAGGCTGCAGAGCTGGGATTCATACTGTAAAGGGCAACAGCTCGGCCGCTGGCCTGTCCTGCCCGCATCCTAATGAATGAATGGACAGAGAGACGCAGGCACAGAGGAAAGTAAATGAAGTGTGGTCGGTCTAGGAGCAGGTGTGACCTCCCTGGGGAGTGGGTCAAGTTGGCAGTAGGGTAGATCAGACCCGACCCAGCAGAACCTAGGAGGGATGAGCAGGGGGTAGGGGAGACCGTGGGTTGGAGAGGGGCCTACACTTGAGGTGATGGGGGGTTGCAGGGCCTACTCCATGCCCATTCAGCTGAGCACATACTGACCAGTTGGCAAGTACTATGTTCTCTCAAGGGCCACAGAGGCTCCAGGAAATGACTTGTGACCTCCTGACCTTACCCCAGAGAAACTTCCTCACCCAGGCCTAGGCCCAAGGCCAAGGTAAACTAGAAATTTCCTTCTGCAAGGAAAGAAAGGTCCATGTCCAAACCTGTAGATTATCTGGTTTGTTCAAAATACATCCAGAATCCCACTATTCGTTACCATCTTCACAACTGTCCCTTCGGTCCAGGTCACCATCTCTTTTGCCTGGACTATTGCAGGAGTCTTTTGTTGAGGGTAGAATAAGAGTCTTCCGAAGTTGTCCATGTCCTTTCCCCAGAATATCCCCTTAAGTGGACTTTGCAGGGCCTGAGACAGGGAGAATATTCTAGGGTATCTGGCTGGATACGATGTAATCATAAGAAGGAAGCAGGAGGGTCAATGAAAGCAAAAATAACCGAAATGGGGACAGACCTCAACAGATGGACGATGCCTTTTATTAGCAAGCAGCAGGGCTAAGCATCAGAGGGGCACATTTTCAGGAAAGATGACAACTGGTTACAAGAAGGGTCTGATTTTTATAGGGTTTAAATGAGACTTGAATCATAGCAGCATCTGTCCTTGGGCAGCCTGTGTCCTTGGGCAGCCTGTGTCCTTGGGCAGTCAATCCTTTGTGAAAGTCCAAAGCCTACTGTTTTCCTTCCTCCCCAGGACCCGTCCCTGGGGGTTCTTGTTCCCCCTTTTCCCTGGGGGCTGCTGTTTTCCATATCCTTCAGTCAGGGTGAGAGAAAGACTGCCAGATGCTACCCTGCCTGCTCTGAAGCTAGATAACAGGGCCACAAAGCAAGGAATGTAGGTGATTTCTACCTGCTGGAAAAGGCAATGGAGCAGATTGTCCTCACCTCCCCCACAGCCTCTAGGAGGAACACAGCCCTGCCAGCCACCTGATTTTAGTCCAAGGATAAGTACAGACTTCTGATTCCCATTCCTATAAGATAATGAATTTGGGTGGTTTTACGTGTTTGGTAACTTGTTACAGCAGCTATGGAAGCCTCATACACTTTACCACTGGCCTTCCTTGCCCCTTCCACTCTCTACGTGGCAACCAGAAAAGTCCTTTAAAAAATATGTTAGATGCAGGGTGGGAGGGAAAGGGAGGAGGCAGGGGAGTAGCAAGGATGGTGGAATGTGATGGACATCATTATACAAAGTACATGTATGAAGACTCGAATTGGGTGTCAACATACTTTATATACAGAGATACAAAAATTGTGGTATATATGTGTATTAAGAATTGTAATGCAAAAAAAGAATAGCATTACCTTAGATTAGGTAGAGGGAAGTGAAAGGAGGGGAAGGCAGGGGATGTGGGGATAAGAAAGGTAGTAGAGGGCTGGGGATGTGGCTCAAGTGGGAGCGCACTCGCCTGGCATGCGTGGGGTGCTGGGTTCGATCCTCAGCTCCACATAAAAATAAATAAAGATGTTGTGTCCATCAAAAACTAAAAAATAAATATTAAAAAATTTTCTCTTTTTTTTTTTTAAAAAAAGAGAGTAGAATGAAACAGACATTATTGCTTTATGTATGTGACTGTATGACCAATGTGATTCTACAATATGTATACTCAGAAAAATGAGAAGTTATATCCCATCTATGTATATTACATCAAAATATATAAGTGCATTCTACTGTCATGTATAACTAATTAAACAAATTTTAAAAATTTAAAAAGTTAAAAAAAATTAAAAAATTTTAAAAATGTCAGATGCAGTCAACTACACTGCCCACAACCCTCCAACAGCTCTCCATGTCCCATCAAGAGTAAGAGTCAAAGACCTTTCAATGTCCCCCTATGATGTGTCATGTTCCTCCTGACTCCTCCCCTGCTAGGGATTGAACCCAGGTATCACTTAACCACTGAGCCAAAACCCATAGCCACATTTTTTTTTAGGGTCTCACTGTGTTGCTTAGGCCGTCCCTAAGTTGCTGAGCCTGCCTCAGTCTCCCAAGCTGCTGAGATTCTAGGCGAGCACCACCACACCTGGCCCCATCTTCCTTTTTCACACGTCATTCCAGACACATTGGCCACTCTGCTGCTCCTGGAACACGCCTGCCCCAGCCCCATGCTCCCCAAACCTCTCCTGTTTTTTTCTTTTCCGGTACTTAACGGCTGCCAACACATTCCATGGCTCACTTTGCTGCTTGACTTCTGCTCTCTCCACAAGGGATCACCACAGATCATTGTTTACGATGTCCTTTAAATGCCTAGAACTATGCCTGGCACATAGTAGGTGCTCAACAAATATTTGTTAAATGAATTTATGAAAGGACCAGGGTAGCAGTGACCTAGGGGGCAGCCTTGCCACAATGAGACCTTAGACAAGACCCTGCTCTCTCTGGGGCCCAATTTATTTTCTGTGACTCTATAAAGGACCCACAGCCTGAAGCTGGCCTTTGGCCACCAGCCCTGGGCTCTGTGTCTGAGTATACACCGAGCACCCTGGGCAAGTACCCTTAACTCAGAGGTGGCGCTAGCCTCCCTGGTCACCCCTCTCAGGTCCTGGGAAGCCAGGCCCTCACTCACTGGCTGGCTTCTCTGGCTGCCATGGGGGCTGGGACAACCTGCAGCTGCCACTTCCACTCCTTCCTCCCCAGGCAGGCAAACTGGTATGACCTGTTTTCCTGGTCCACAGGGACACCTGCTCTGTCAACTGAAACCTCCCAGCCACTGCCTCATCAGATTCTTCCTCTGTCTTCAGTTTTATCAATATTATCTCCCAGGATTTGGGGCCAGGGGTGTCTCAGCCTACAGGCAGGCTCTGCACCTCATTTCCCTACCATGGGAAAGAGGATGGGTCAGGTGTGCCTCGTTTTCTCAAGTGCTCTTGTTCTTCCGTCAACAAATACTGGTTGAACAATTCCTGGGCACTCCTAGGCACTGTAAATGGACCTGTGAACAAAAGAGGCAAAAGCCTTGGCCTTTGTGGAACTTTTGTTTGTAATGACAATAGACTATAAAGAACTGTCTAATGTGATGTCAAGGGTGATGAATAAAAATAAAACAGGACAAGGAACTAGGAGAATGTTGGGGGCCAGGCTATTTTAAATAAATCCACTGAGAAATGCCACTCTGGGGAAATGACTCTGAACAACTGTGAACAAAGGGAGTGGGGCTTGCAAAATGAAAATCTATAGGAAGAAAATTCTAGACAAAGGGAATAACAAGTGCAAAGGGCCTGAGGCAGGAATTAATTTATGTACTTGTGGAAGAGCAAGAAGATAGATGTGGTTAGAGTGGAGGGAGAGGAGAGAGTGGTGGGAGACAAGATTGAAGAGTTAGTAGAGGCCATGTCAGGTAGAACCTTGCAATCTATGGGGGAAATGTTGGATTTCCTATTGGGAGAGATCAGAAGCCACTGAAGGAGCCAGGTGTGGTGGTGCAGGCCTGTAATCCTGTGACTCAGGAGGCTGAGGCAGGAGGATTCCAAGCTCAAGGGCAGCCTCAGCAATTAGTAAAGCCCTAAGCAATTTAAGCCTGTCTCAAAATGAAAAATGAAAAGGTCTGGGGATGTGACTCAGGGGTTGAAAGAAAGAAAAAAAAGAAGCTGAAATTGACACTAGAGCCACTCAAGCAAGTCAGCCATGATGGAAACGTCCACTTTGTGTGTGGGGGTGGTTTTGGGGATTGAGCCCAGGGCCTTGGGCATGCGAGGCAAGCACTCTACCAGCTGAGCTGTATCCCCACTTTTGCTGCTAGAGAAAATGAGGCCAGCAAGCTCAGAGGGTGATGGAGGACCACAGGGGAAGAAGGGAAGGAAGCAGGTCCCCAGGGTCCAGTCCTGTACCCACAGAGTCCAGACAACAAGATGGATGAGTGAACCGGGCACGGAATGTCGAAGACCACGTGACTCTTCCTGGCCACCTTGTTTTCCTACTTTTGCGAGACATGGAACTTATAAATACTTCTCTGTAGTATAGCAGACAGCAACTGATATTCAGTCGCAATGTCAGGAAGACCGCAGGGAGGAACAGGGACGATGGCCACCTGGAATGCAATTGTCCACCTAAAGGGACTAGCTAGATCGGCCCTACCTGCTACCACACCATACCAGATTATCCAATTTTCTTTTTCATTTATTTATTGTGCACTGCTGGGGACTGAGCCCGGGATCTTGCACATGCTAGACAAGCACTCAACCACTGAGCTTCATCCCAACCCTTTTTATTTTTTGAGACTAGTTCTCGCTAAGTTGCCCAGGCTGACCTAATACCATCCTCCTGCTTCAGGGTTCTGAAAAACTGGGATTACAGGTATGCACTTACGTCCCTAGGCTAAAGTGACTCCATTTAGAAATTCAGCACCTGCCCACCCAGGCATGACCTTCCCATTAGGCCTACCCCGAAGGAGTCCTTAACTACCAAAACCACAGATAAGACATCAAGTAACAATCACAGCACAGACGGGTTATTTTTTAACTACTCCACTGTATTTGACTACAGAATTAAAAAGTTTTTTTCTAGCAGGCTGCTGCGCCTTACAGAAGGGCAGCCTGGCAGATATTCTGTCAATAAACCTTTGCTTGAACTCAGAGCTGTCTCTCTTGTGGATATTTGTGCCAGTTACCCTAACATGCACCACTGGCTGAAATGTCACTTTTTTTTTTTTTTTGGTACTGGGGATTGAACCCAGGGGAGCTTAACTACTGAGCCACACCATGTCCCCAGCCCTCTTTATCTTTTTTATTTTAAGAAAGGATCTCACCAACTTCTTAGGGCCTTACATGTTGCTAAGGCTGAACTTGTGATCCTTCTGCCTTATCCTCCTGAGTCACTGGGATTATAGGCTATGTGCCACTGCACCTGGCTAAAATATCCTAATTTAATTACATTTTTAAATTTGCCTCTAGAGTAAAGGAACACAGTGAATTTGTATATATTGATCAGCTATTTCAGCATCCTTGCTATATCTTATCCTTTGTGATTCTTATATTTTTTTCTTCTCTTATTGCTTTGGCCAGGCCTCCAATGCTATGTTGGAATAATGATAGAAGGCATCCTTGGAGGCTGGGGCTGTAGCTCAGTGGTAGAGCGCTTGCCTAGCATGCACCAAATAAACAAATAAAGGTATTGTGTCCATCTACAACTAGAAAGAAATTACAAAAACAAAAACAAACCCATGGGGGGAAAAAGGCATCCTTGTCTTATTCCTGACACAGAAGAAATGTATCTTACATTTTGCCATTGCAGTATGTATTTTTTAAAAATGTTTTGTTTTAGTTGTAGTTGGACAGAATACCTTTATTTTATTTCTATGTGGTGCTGAGGATCGAACCCAGTGCCCTGCACGTGCTAGGTGAGTGCTCTACCACTGAGCCACAACCCCAGCCCTGTAGTATATTTTTAACTTCATAATTTTTATTAATTTATTTTCATAGTGCTGATGACTCAACACTGTGACTCAACACAGTATGCTAAGCAAGTGCTCTACTACTGACCTACACTCCCAATCCAAATTTCATTATTTTTAAGTGTAAGCTCACTTTTTTTCAAAGATCATAAATGCCAATTTGTCTGTTGGCTGGATTCAATCCATGAGTTGCCAATTTGTGGTCTCTGCTTTGTTTGGATTATTTCCCTGAGTTATAACATCTGAAGGATACGGAAAATCCCCAGAGGAAAAGGGGAATAACAACCTTCAGGGAAAAAAGAAGAACAGTGTGACATGGGAGGTGTGGGAGGGGGGAGGCAAACAGCAGGCCCTGGGCTCTGGAGTTTCACCCTTTCCCAGCCACAGTGGTTATGGAACTTTTGCAACTGTTTCCCTGACTTAGGCTTTGAACTTGTGCAACTGTTCCCCCTGACTGCCCAACCCACAAACTTTGCAAATGATTCAAATCTTATTTATTATGAAATAATAACTCAAACATTATAAAAATAAATATATAAACATTATAAAAATCCCAGACATTTTTCTCACCTGAGAATGTGCCATTCTTCTGCTTAATAAAGAAAGCTTGCTGATTCATTGAGGTCTGTTCCCCATTTGGGTTATTTTTGCTTTCAACATCAATCTCATTGGGAAGGTATGATTATTCTTTTTAGGGACATGAGGAGACTGAGACTCAGAAGTGAAATGACCTGCCACAGTCAAAAAGCTTGGAAGCAGCAGAATCAGCTCAACCTGATGCCACAGTCTGTGCTCTTTCTGAAGTGAGAGAGGGACCCTGGACCCCTTAGGCCACCTTCTCTTCACACTCTGCCTGGCTCAACTTCTTGGGGCCCTCCAAGGGGGCTCTGGAGTCCCTGTCATCAATTCTCTGTGACCCTACCCAAAGGCCTCCTCATCTCTGGGTCTCAGCTTCCCCATCTGTTAACCTAGGAAGGACTCAGTAGGGGAACCCCAATACTGTCCCAGCCCCGTCCCCCCATCCAATTCTTCATCTGTGAAATATCAGACCTGACCTTGTTATTTCCCTTATTCTGTGGCCTGCTTCTGCAGCTTACCTGCTGTGATACTTGGACTGCTTAACCTTGACGCACCTCTTACCTCATCTTGGCTGCAAAATGGGGTTAAAAGCAGTACCTACCTTGGTGTTATGGCTCAGTGGCAGAGCGCTTGCCTAGCATGTAGAGGCCCTGGGTTCCAGCCCCAGGACTAAGAAAAAAAAAAGTAATACACGCCTCGAAGTTCTTAGAATAATACCAGCCCTGCGATAAGTGTCTAGTAAGTGTTAGTTTTCATGATCACTAGTAAGTGTGTGTATGTGTACGCTGACAGGAAAAAGTTGTACTAGAATAGAGAAATGGTTCTATTAATGTCATTGCTCCAAATTAAAACCCTGTTTGCTGCGACCCATGACTCCTGCATTATAGAGAGTGAAGTCCAAATTTCTTAACCCACATCCAAGGCTCTCCTTCGCCATCTACCCATGTTTCAAAGAGCAAAGCAGCCAGGAGCCCGGTGTGGAGGCAGGTCTCCTGGTTCTAACCCCAGCTCTGCAGCTCACTATCTACGTGAGCTTGGGTGAGGAACTTTGTCTCTCTGGGCCTCCGTTTCTCAACTGTAAAATGTGGAAAGTAACAGCACTCACCTGATAGGCTGAGGCAATGTGAAGTAAAAATAGCTTAGCCAGCAGGGAGAAATTAGTGGCTGGGGATATAGCTCAGTTGATAGAGAGCTTGCCTTGCATGCACAGGGCCTGAGGTTCAATCCCCAGCACCACCAAATAAATAAATAAAATAATAATAACTAAAAAAATACATACATATATAATTATCCCTGCCCCCATCCAAGTCTCTGGTCAGCCCCAGCCCTCAAGGTCTTGGCTCGCACCTTGCTCTTCCCCATCTGTCCATCCAGCAGAGCATCCTCTGCAAAGGGCCCAGCTCAGATATCGCTGCCTCTGAAACTTACTGGTCCCTCCTCTGGCCTCTTGCAGGCTGAAATGCTCACAGCCCTCACCATCAGCTTTGTCCCCGCTGACACACCGCGCCCTTCCTGCCTAAGGATGCCAAAAGTGGGGCCTGGCTCTGAGCTGCAGCCCTGGATGCCAACACTGAGGCCTGAGGGACGCGCTGGTCTCTGAGGAAACTCAGTGTCTGCCCTGGCCGCCCTCCAAACTCAGCTTCCTCGCCTGTAACAAAGGCAAAGTGGCCCAGGGGCCCTGAAGATACATGGGAAACCTGGTCAAGGCCCCTTTCCTCCCTCCTGTCTCGCACCTGTACTAGCTGGGGAGGGAAGAAGAGGGGACAGGAGAGGCTGGCGTTGCTGGCTATGCAGGGGTCCGCTCAGGATGGGCTCCTGGCTCTGGGCAGAATTCCTGGTTCTGAAAGGCTGGGGCGAGGCCCGGGATCCTGAATTTTTCTCAAGCAGGCATAAGCCTTCCCCGGAGTGTGTGCCCAGCTCAGGCTCTGTAACAACCATCCCAGGAGCACACACACTCCTCCCTCATAACCTCACAGTGGCTGCAATGTGCCAGCTTCCCAGCCCCAAGGCTTTGGAGGAGAAGACTGTCACCTAGGGGCTAAGAAAGGAACTGCCAGGCTCGGGTCTGAGCCATTTGGACACATATGATAGAAACATTTATTGAGTACTTTCCCAGTGAGGGCACCATACCAGACGATCTGCACATTTCACCATACTGAACCCCCAAACCAACCCCAGGAGGTAGGACCATCACAAGCCCACTGTATGGATGAGGAACAGGGGAGCTCAGAGAAGTGAAGTGACTTTACTGAGGTCACAAAGTAAGTGCTTGGCAGCTCTTGGATTTGAAGCCAGATCTGGCTCACAGCTGCCATCTACCTGCCATACTGAAGTGCCTCCTAAATGCCTACCTCACAGTTTTCTGGGGACACTGTGAGGAACCCTAAGGGAAAAGGTCCACTAGGTAAGGACTCTGACCATGTCCAGTCTCCTGAAGAGAAGCTTGATTAGAGGCCATCCCAGGCGGCTGGAGAAGGGTGGCTGGGGCCACCCTGTCTGCCTTGGAGGTGGTCTCACCACCAGCCTAGCTTAGCCAGGCCCGGGCTTCTCGGGCTCCGGCCTTCTCTCTTGCCATTTGCTCTGTCCTGGGGATGAATCCCAGGATGCTGCAGGGCCCTCCAGCAGACTGGGGGCATAGAAGGGCAGCCAGGGGCCCGAGCTTACATTCCAAAAGGGCTTCTGCCACGGCTCACTTCCCCTGGAAGGATCTCTGGTCCGCCTGGGCCGCGGGGCCCACAGGCATCAGGTTGGCCTGTGGGAGCAGGAGCTCCACCTCACTCCGAGGCCTGGATGTAGACAGGTACCGCGAGCATGGCACACGAGCCCTCGGCCCCCGCCTGCAGCTCTGCCAGTGCCAAGTTGGAGCCCAGCCCCTCAGCATGGCCTGGCACTACCAGCTCAGGGTCCCCGCCCACAGCGCCACCCACTACGATGGACAGCACAGCATCCTGCTCCGAGAAGGGTGGCTTGCCGGGGGCAGCCTCGGGCACTGGCCCGGCCCCTGCATCCTTCAGTTCCTCTAGTCCCAGTGGGTCCTGCAAGGGGGCCACCACCTTGTGCCCGCCACCGCTGCTGCTGCCGCTGCTGCTGCGGGGAGCTGCCCTCCTCCGGGGTGGCCGCCGGGTTTGCAGGTCCTTGTCCTTTGGGGGGCCAAGGCGGCAGCGGTGATCCTTGAGGTACTTGTGGCGGGAAAAGCCCTTGGCACAGCCGGTGCAGCGGAACTTGTAGTTGCCTGTGTGAGCACGCTGGTGCTCGGCGAGGTGGGCACGACGGCTGAAGGACTTGCTGCACAGGCCGCATTTGTGCAGCTTCATGCCTGAGGGGGTAGAGGCAAGTCAGTTTGAGGAAGCAGACCCTCACCCTGCAGGGGTGCTTCGCCCAGGGAATGACACTCAGTGTCCTGCCTACTGGCCCTGGCTTCCTCCACTCTCCTCTCCCACCTCCTCCCAGCTAGTCACTCTTGCCAGCCATATACTTCCTTAATGCAGTAAGCTGGCTGCTGCCCCTGGGCCTTTGCACTTGCCATTTCCTCCGCATGGACCAGTCCACTTAATCCTTAAATCTTGGTAAACTTTGCAGGTCACCATGATCTCTCACCTGGATGACAGAGGCAGCTACCTCCTCTGGTCTGCCTACCTCACTACAGGGAGCTAGAAATGTCTTTGCAAAACACAAACGAGCAAGGTGTTCCCTGTTCCAAACCTCCCACTGATTCCCTATGTTCCCTAAAAAGCACGCTGCTGTCTGGCAGCCCCCTCACCTCTCGGCCCCATCTCCTGTCTCCAACCAGGCCCTGTGCACGGCCTCCCACCCCCCCTTCTCCCTCACCGTGAGGTCAGCTCTGTTGCCCCCTCTCCCAAAGAGCCATTTCCTGGCTCTTCTCATCCTTCGGGACTCGGCTCCCAGGGGCCTCCCTCATCCCCACACCCTTCACTCTCCGCCCTGTTTCCCTCCTCCCTGCACCCAGTGTGCTTGCTGCTTTATTTGCTCACTGTATACTTTTGGTCTCCCCACTAACTGGGAAGTTTCCCAAGAGGGCTGGGTGGGTTCTGCCTGGCTGATGCCCTATGCCACCCACGCCTGAGCCAGGGTCAGGCCTCGAGTCACTCCTGAATGAATCCCTGGTGTCCACATCACCCTCAAGTCAACCCAGCTCCTGCTCACCCTGGTCCATGCACACGCCCTTGGTCGCCGCAGCCTTCTTGGGATGGAGGCTCAGAGAGGCAGTGACTTGCCTGAAGCCACCCAGCAGCAAAGTGACAGCCCTGATTCAAACCCAGATCCTGCCTCAACTCCTTCAACTACTCTCAGTTTTCAGGGTTTCTTTAGCCACTGGGTCCTGTCTGTGGCCAGTAGTTCTCACCCAGGGGTGACTTCATCCCATCCCCAGGAGACTCTTGGCCATGCCTAGAGACACAGCTGATAGTCACACTACTGGGGGAAAGCCACTGACACCAAGTGGACAGACACCTATCAGGGCACAAGACAACCTCCCACGACAAAGAATTACCCAGCCCACGGTGTCAAGGCTGCCAGGATGAAACATCCTCTTCGAGACTAAGCAGTGGGTGGAACCCCACAGAGCTGCTCTAGGGAGCCCCTGGGAAACGAGGAGTGGTTTGAAGACCCTGCCCAGCCAAGGAGCCTCCCAGCCACATCCTGGACCACACCTGATCCACACTCCTCACACCGGGCACCACTCCAATTCAAATGTCCCTTCTCAGGCTGGCCTTCCCCTCAGACTGGGGGGCTGTGAGATTCGTCTGTACCCCTCAGATTCCGAGCACAGACTGGCTTCCAGCCCACGAGGGCAAGTCCGTTGGCTGGACTCCACCAGGCAGGGACAGTTGGCCTCGCGGGTGTGTCTGCTTTTCCTCCTCCTGCCGTCGTCACCCAGGGCTTGGGCTGAACCGCCCGCCTGGCAGGCCGTGGGTCCCTTACCTGAGTGGGACAGGATGTGAGCCTTCAGCTTGTCTGGCCGGTTGAACTCTTTACTGCAGCCCGTGTGCGTCCTGGAACCCACAGGCATGAGTCAGGGGAGCGCAGCAAGCTTGGAGCCCTCTTGCTGGCCCCCCAGTGGCCCTGGACAGGACGGAGGGACACCCTTTCGCCCTAAGGGCTGGGAAAGGAAGCAGAGTAGGCCTGGCATCTTTGGGTCCAGCCCTCCCTGGGGGGACTCCACACTCCGCCACCACCTGCCGCAGCTCTACTCACGAGAAGGGGCATTTGTATTTCTTGAAGGGCTCGTGGATCAGCATGTGCCTCTTCAGCTTGTCCTTGCGGTTGAAGGCGGACTCGCACACGGGGCATTTGTAGGGCTTCTCACCTGCAGGAGACACCCCGCCAGAGTGAGGGTCCCAGGGCTCCCCACTGAGCCTCTCAGGGCGGCAGCTCCGCCACGGAGGTGGGCTGGGAAAAACGACTTCTCATTTCTCGATTTTGTTTTGCCAGGGAGAAGAGAGGACTCTTTTATTTTTTTTTTTAAAGATGGGGTCTCGCTGCATTGCCCAGATGCCTCTGAACTCCTGGGCTCAAGGGCTCCTCCGAGGGACTATTTTAGACAGGCTGGTGGGAGACGCGCCTCCGGTACAGCAACTCATGAAGAGAGACCCCGGACACGGAGCTGCCAAGGAAACGCAGGCAAGGGTCCAGGCAAGAGGGAAAGCAGAAGCATGCTGGGGTTCCTGAGGAGCCCCGGGAGGCCCGCATGGGGAGGAAGGGGCATGGGTGAGGTCACCAGGCAGCTGGCCTCATGGGAGGATCTGGGCGGCTGAGGTCGGACCGTGGCTTGCATTCTGAGCTGGATGAGAAGCCAGCAGAGGGTCAGAGCAGAGGAGGGACAGGCCCCTCTGGCTGCGTGTGGAGAGCAGACTCGGGGGAGTCAGGCTGCAGGCTGGGTGGAGGCTGGGCAACAGGGAAGCGGCAGAGGACAGGCCAGGTCAGGGAAGTGGGGTCAGCAGCCCTCACCAGGGGATTGGCCATGCATGAGAGGAAGAGAACGTCCAGCATGAATCTAAGGTGTGCCTGAGTCACGGTGGATGGTCACAGCGTCAAAGCCATCGGGTCCACAATGGAGAGGGAGACTCACACTTTATCCAATCAAATCCCTGGGGTAAGGACTACTATTGTCCCCGTGTTACAGCTGGGAAAGAGAAGGTCAGGGTGACCAGCCCGCAGTCCACACTCTGGCTGGGCAGCTAGGATTCCAGCCCAGCGGTGCGATCCAGAGCCCACCTGAGCTGCCCCAGGTCTTCCTGCTGCTAAGCTGAGCCTATCTGGCAGTGGAGGGGTGTGTCTCACCTGATGGCTGCAGAGCCCTCAGGACACCAAGGGAGGTGCCTACAAAGCTCATGTGCGGTCACAAGCTGCTCTTTGGAAAGGGCTATTCCGGGGCTGATTTGATTTTCTACCCTTGTGTCCTCTCTGTCCTCCCGCAGAAGGAACAGTGCTTTGGAAAAACTTCAATGCAAGTGCTTACGGGAATTCTGGTGCTTACTATGGAATGGTCTGCAGCCAGCAGGGTGTGCAGTGGCGCACACATGCCTGTGATCCCAGCGCTCAGGAGGCTGAGGCAGAGGGATTGTGAGATCAAAGCCAGCCCAGGAAAAGCGAGGCCCTAAGAAACTCAGTGAGACCCTGTCTCTAAATAAAATACAAAATAGGGCTGGGGATGGGGCTCAGTGGTTAAGTGCCCCTGAGCTCAATCCCCAGTACCAAAAAATAAAAAATAAAAAAAGACTAAGGTCAATCTGTGTTCTGTTCTCTCATCTGGAAAGATCCCTTAGCCAAAGTGGCAGAGGAAAACTATAAGGTAGTTTAACAAAGTCACTTTCTTGTTAGGAAAAAGTATAATCCTTATGCCTCATAAAACCCCAGGGGAAGCTGGGTACAGTGGTGCACACCTGTAATCCAGCTAACACGGAGGCTGAGGCCAGCTTGGGCAATTTAGTGAAATTCTGCCGCGACAGGTGACTAAATCAGTCAGGGTCACTCCAGGTGAACTGGGTTGGCACTGAATAATCACACAGAGACAGAGAAAATACCTTTTTCTTGGGGTTCAGTGAGGGCTCCTTGGCCCCAGCTCCCACAAGGGAAGCAAGAGAGGCAGACAGAAGAGCGCCTGCCGGTGGCCTTGTTTACTGAGGGGAAGAAAGCTCCACCCACATGAGGCCAGGGATTGGGTTTCAGTCTCACTGGGTGACGCCCACTCCCAGAGCTTCATTCCTCTGCCAATTTTGAGATCCACCTGTTTCTGTGTGCAGGGGAAACCAGTGGATGTGTGCGCTCAAGGCTAAGGGTGCTCAGCTCCTGTGTGGCAGCTCCTGACAAAATTTTGTCTCAAAATAAAAAATAAAAAAGGCTGGGAATGTGGCTCAGTGTTAAGTACCCCTGGGTCCAATCCTGAGGATGAAACAACAACAACAACAAAAATTACAAAGCTTAAGACTTTCCTTTTTTATTAAAGGTAAAATATATATAACATAAAATTTACCATCTTAGCCATCTTTCAGTATTCATGTCGTTCAGTGGCATTAAGCACATGTGCACTGTCGTGCAGCCATCAAGACCATCCATCTCCATAACTTTTTCCATCATCCCAAGAAGAAACTCAGTACTGCACTTACATTTTATTTTTATTTTTTTATTTTTATTGATACTGGGGATTGAACCCAGGGCATTTTACCATGGAGCTACATCCCCAGCCGTTTTTTTACTTTTACTTTTTTTAATTTTTGAGACAGGATCTTGCTAAGTTGTTGAGGCTGGCCTCCAACATATGATCTTCCTGCCTAAGTGGGGAGTCCCTGGGATTACAGGCATGTGTGACCACACCCAGCCTGCACATACATTTTAATCTAGCACTTTCTTTTTTTTAATATTTATTTTTTAGCTGTAGTTGGACACAATACCTTTATTTTATTTATTTATACGTGGTGCTGAGGATCGAACCCAGGGTCTCGCACATGCTAGGTGAGCACTCTACCGCTGAGCCACAACCCCAGCCCTTAATTTAGCACTTTCACTGCTGGGAATATATGCTACCGATCTATACCCGAAGTTTGCCAAAGGACCCACATAGCATTGTGTGAACCTTACAAACTAACAGCTGAAAAAAAACTGAAGGGCCTGCCCATTGTTCAGCTCGACAAAGGAATACTATACAACTATGAAGACAGAGTTGCTATTCAAGAACATCTTCAGCTATACTGACAAGGAATTCTGACACAGAATTCCAAATTATATTCTATGTTTACCTACATAAAAGTAAGCAAGTATGTTGTACAGATATAAAATAAAACCAGGGCAGCCCCTACTAGGTCCTCTCTCACCCTGTGAGAACTCTGGCTCTTTTCTTCTCACTTGAATAAATCCTATTATTTTATACTGGAATGAATGAGTGAATAGATAAATAAATAAATAAATAAATAAATAAAATAAAACAAAACTAGATTGACCCAAACTAGACAGTAATAGCAGTTACTTTCAGGGAGGGGATTAGGAGTATCTTACAAACTCCCAAGTAGCTGGGACTACAGGTACATGCTGCCATGCCCAGTTAGTAGTTATTTTAAAAAATGAACACAATTGAAAATATTGCTTTGTGAAACTTTGGTTTCAACATATCCTATGTGCATGTACATATTTCCTGGGTTGTGATATAAAATATGCTTTACTAAAAAGAATTTGAAAACTGGATTGTCCATGTAATAGAGCACTAGCCTAGCAAGCGCAAGGCCCTGGGGACCGTGGGGGGAAAATAACATTTAAAGATTAAAAAAAAAAAAAAATCAATGTCTCAACTGAGGAGAGAGGGTTTCGCCCAGATTTGGTGGGAATTTTGCTCTAGACTCCCGGAGCAGTCTCGGGGCAGAGCCAAGGTCCCCGCCCCAACACCAGCCTCTAGCAGCTTCTCCCTGCTCTAGTGCTGGTGGGGACCCAGGGTTCATGAGGGAGAGCTGGTGGGCGTAGGGCGGGAGGAGGGGCGGGGCCTGGGCAGGAGTGGGCGGGGCGAGGTACCCACCTGAGTGGATGTGAGCGTGCAGCTTGAGGTAGTGCTCCCTCCGGAAGAACTTCTTGCACACCTGGCACTTGAACCTGCCTCCGCTGCCATGCGTGGGCAGGTGACGCCGCAGATAGCGTTCACAAGGGAACACCTGGAGGCAGAGCGCTCGGCTTCAGTGCTGCCTCCCCAGGCCCCCTCCCGCGCACCTTCAGAGCTCACGAGCCCCTCGTGTCCACCCCCAATGGAGATACCCTTCCTTCTGCTCACCTGAGACCAGGCCCGCAGCGGCAGACCCAGCCCTCAGCACCTTGTGGCTTCTCTACTCACCCAGGAGACAAGCCCAAAATGCACCTTCTCTGAGTTTCTGCCCAGGCTGTTCTTCCTACCCACAGGGCCTTTCTCTATTAGTCTCACAAACTCCTACTCATCCTTCAAGACCCAACTCAGATGCCAGTGCCGCTGTAAAGTCTTCCCTGAATTCCTGGTGCCTAGCTAGACAAAGAAGATCCTGCCTCCCAGTGATCACTCACGTTTTAAAATCAGCATTTAACCCACTGGACTAGGATCCCTGGCTTACATGGGGACTCTAGGAGGGCAGAGGGACTTTCATTCCTCAGCAAAGAGCCCGGGTCAAACGACTGTCGGGTAAAGGAATGAACAGAAAGGTAATAAAGACCCAGAAAACACAGGAACCCAGACCTTTCCCTGTAGACAGAGGAAAGGCTTCACTCATTCACTCACTGGGTTAAGAGAAGCCGTCAAGGGCACAGACACAGCGCCCCACCCTCATGAGCCCCATCACTTCCTAGCTAGGTGGCCTTTCCGGGTCTTGTTTCCCCCTGTAAAATGGGGACAGAAAGAGTATATCTGCCCTCCAGGGCTAAGTGGGTCAATTCAGATAGAATAATGGCACCTGGCAGGTGCTTTTTTCTCGACTCATGATACTTTTTGCTTAGACCACAAATTCTGAAGTTAGGTATGTAATTAGAAACATCTAGAACAAGGCTAAAGTGGAGAGAAAAAAAAAAAAAGGCTGTCCTGGAAAATCTGCATGTAAGGTTGTCTCTCATGAGTAGAACCTGGTGACGGCAACCCAGGGGAGCAATCAGCAAACCCAGATGGCAGGAAGCCCCACAGGGCCAACGGCCCAGTTCCTTGGAGAGATAAATTAAAAGGGGGAATAAAAAAGGAGGCGCTGGGGCAGGGGCGCGGGTTAACAGAAGCTTCTGTTGTGTGGATAACTGCAATATAGGGACTGATTCAAATCAACCATGACACTTGAGCCGGGGACAATGGAAACACTTCCTGGATGTCTGATGGCATAGGAGCAGGTTTTAGGAAGGACTTCCAGAGTCACCAACAAGAAGGTCCAATGATGACGACAGGATGGTACATTGGGAAGCTGGAGGCCACACTCAGATGCCTGTCGGCCCCCTGCACCCACTGGCACTTCCCGAGGTGGAGGAGAGACAGAAAGGGCAAGGCGTTTACCCGCCACCTCCCTTGTCACCACCCGTAGGGCCAGCACCCACCTTCTGGCAGTGCGGGCAGGGGAAGTTGTGAGTGGCGGTCTGCAGGTGGTGCTCCAGGGCCTCGGGAGTGGAGTACTTGTTGACACATTTGACACACCTGAGTGGGGAGGAGCCGCAGAGGTGAGAGCAGCTGGGCAGGCGCAGGTCTGTCCCCGTTGCCCCAGGCCATCATCCCTCCTGCCCCAGGCCATCGTTAGGAGGCAAGGGCCTGAGTTTCCCTGGTTCTCAATCCACTCCTCTCTCCTGCCACTGCCTCCATCCTCCACCCAGCTGCTGCCACCACCTGCTGGGACATGCACAGTAGCCTCTGGTTCAAGTTCCTGTCCCCAACCTGTCCCTGAACATCCATTCAGAGAGCAGCCAGAGGGAGCCTTTAAAAATAAAAATCAAGGGCTGGAGTGGCAGAGCGCTCGCCTAGCATGTGTGAGGCATTGGGCTCGATCCTCAGCACCACATACAAATAAATAAATTAAATAAGGGCATTATGTCCATCTACAACTAAAACAAATATTAAAAATAAAAAAACAAAAACAACAAAAATCAAGCCAGCCATGGTGAAGAACACCTATAATTCCAGCTACTTGGGAGGCTGAGGCAAGTTTAAGGCCAGCCTCGACAACTTAGTGAGACCCTGTCTTAAAATAAAAAATAAAAAGGGCTGGGGTATAGTTCAGTGGTAGAGCACACTTGTATTCGGTCCCTAGCATGACAAAGGAAATCAATCAGTCAATCAGTCAGGGCTCTGTGTAGCTCGGTGGTGGAGCGCTTGCCTAGCATGCACAAGGCCCTGGGTTCCATCCCCAGCACTGCACACACATACACAAATCAACAAATAACTAAAAAATGAAAGTGAGAGTGTCCCCCAGTTGCTTGCACTTTGTTGCACACCACGGCCTATGAGGCCCTACGGTCTGACCCACTCCTACCCCTCAGACTTCTTCCCCTACTCCCTACCCAAACCGCTCTGTCCCAGCACCCTGGCCTCCTTGATGAACCTTGCACACAGCAAGATCATTCCTGCCTCAGGACCTTTACACTTGCTGTTCCAGTTCAAATGTCACCTCCTTGGAGAAGCACTCCTTGACCATTCTGTCTCAAGTTGCCCCCCACAGTCTACCCCAGGCACCCCCTGTTATGTCACCCAGCTTATTTTCTCCTTAGCACTAATTACTAGGAATTATTTTATTTGCTTGCTTGGTTATGAACAGTCTCCTCCCCTACACATGGTCCCTAACAATGGAACTACACCTTTCCTATTCACAGCTTGCTCAGGGTACCAGCGAGAATCTGTCATATGCAAGAGCCACACAAAGGGACGCAGGTCCAGCTCCTTCCTGCCTGATGCTCTAGGTTTCCTCACTTGTGACATGGCCCTGCCTGATGGTCATTCTAAGATTGCCACAGAGTCGAAGGACACAACTGTGCTGAGTGGCTCATAACTGAAAAGTGTGGTATACACAGCTCCTGTGGCTGACATGCCCCTGGAACAGCATGTTCAGGGACTGTGGTATAGCCTATGTTTAGCCTGTGCTTAGCATGTGCAAGGCCTGGGTTCAATCCCCAGCACCACAAGGAGAAAAACGGAACAGCACTTGTAGGTCCTGAGCCACTCTGAAGGAATAAGACCACCATCTCCCACCACAAAGACATTCACCAGCCAATGGACCCTTATATAATGAGATACCTGTGGGGCATGTCACAGGTGAGCAGGCAAATCATGCCAAAACAGAAACACATGAGCCCTGTGGTCCTTACACTAGTGCCACCCACGGGAAGCCCCAGGAAGATGGCACCCATGGTGGATCTAGGGGACCCCTCAGACCACACTCTGAAAACCACACACAAAGTTCTCCAGACAGCAAGAGAGGGAGGGGGGTAGACTGGAGGGAGATACCAGGGGAGCAGAGACCCAACAAGCTGGTGAGGGGACAGGACTAAACCTCAAGTCTGGGGCCGGGGGAGATCAGCAAAAGCCATGAAAATCAAAACTCCCTGCCAGAAATACCTCCTTCACTAAGTCATCCAAGGCAGCACAACAAGTTATGGGACACATGATCATTACGTGCCTCCTGAGATGGTGCCCGGAGAGGGACAGTGTCACTAGTGATGTTCCTGCCAAAAGGACACATCCTGGATATAATAGCCAGGTAAAATCAGGCAGACCCAAACAAAGGCATTCTACAAAACAACTCAACGACACTCTAAAAATATCAAGGTCAGGCTGGGCACGGTGGTGCACGCCTGTAATCCCAGTGGCTCTGGAGGCTGAGGCAGGAGGATCATGAGTTCAAAGCCAGCCTCAGCAAAAGCGAGGAGCTAATCAACTCAGTGAGACTCTGCCTCTAAATAAATACAAAATAGGTCTGTGGATGTGGCTCAGTGGTCGAGTGTCCTTGAGTTCAATCCCTGGTACCCCCCCCCACCAAAAAAAAAACCTAGGTCAGAGCCAGGTGTGGTGACACACACCTGTAATCCCCAAAACTTGGAAGGCTGAGGAATGAGGATCAAAAGTTCAAGGCCAGACTGGGCAACTTATCGAGGTCTCATCTCTAGATCAACAACAGGAAGGGCCGGGGATGTGGCTCGGTGGTTAAGCACCCCTCGGCTCAATCCCTGTTCTCTCTCTCTCTCTCTCTCTCTCTCTCTCTCTCTCTCTCTCTCAAACACACACATACACACACACACACACTCAAGGTCAGGCTGGAAATGTTGCTTAGCACAAGAGCACTTGCCCACGTGCCCAAGGCCCTAGGTTCACTTCTAGTTCTTCAAGGTCATGAAAAGCAAAGAGAGCATGAAACTGTTCCAGCTTCAAGGAGGTGAAAGAGGCATGACAATGAAGGTGAGGTGTGATCCCAGGCTGGACCCTGGGCCAGAAAAAAATGTGTGTGCTTTTCTTTTTTTTTTTATTTTATAAAGGATATTAATAGAACAATTTGGAAGTTTTAAATAAGGCCTGAAGATGAGCTAATAGAATTATACTGATTTTTTTTTTTTTTTGGTACCAGGGATTGAACTCAGGCGCACTCGAAAACTGAGCCACACCCCCAGCCATATTTTGTATTTTATTTAAAGACAGGGTCTCACTGACTTGCTTTGCGCCTCACCATTGCTAAGACTGGCTTTGAACTCTCAGCCCTCCTATCTCAGCCTCCTGAGCTGCTGGGATTACATTCACCCTATGCTTCCCTTGTTTGGGGCAAATGTACACAGAAGATAAAAAGGAAAGAACATCACATCTTCAAATGACTCTGAAATGCTTCCAAATATGATAAAACAAATGGGATATGACGTGTGCAATTGGGAAATTGGGTGAAGGTAGATATGGGAATCTCTGTACTAGTCTTATAACTCTTTGGGAAGTTGGAAATTATGCCAAAATAAAAAGTTTTAAAAGAGCTTATTTCTTCACAGTAGGGCCTCATGCATACAAAGCTATTTTTTTTTTTAATTTTCTACCTGTGATATTGTTACTGGAGTAATGTTTACTTTGTGTATATGTGGTACTAGGGCTTGTAGCCAGATGCCACATCCCCAGTCCTTTTTTCTTTATTTATTTTGAGACAGGGTCTCACTAAGTGGCTGAGGCTGGACTTGAACTTGCCATTCTCCTGCCTCAGGCTCCCAAGTCACTGAGATTACAGGCGTGTACTACTACACCTGGCAGTTTTTATTTTTGAAGTTAAATTTGGAACATGTGGGTCAATGGGATAACTATAATCAAGTGGTTCTGTTTTCAACAAGGACTACATAGGTTAAAGCATTGGCAAAAATCAAAGGATAGTTCTATACCTCTCCTACGTGGAGGCGACAGTGCCAGTGACTCGGTAATAAACAGTAATAAAACACTTATTCAGTTGAAGCTAACAGACCCAAACCAGATTTTAAATGGTTGGCATTTTTCTCATCTATATGGTACTGAAAACAAAATTCTAAAAGTTTCATTGACCATTTTATATGTTTAAAGTTCAATTTATGTTTAAGGTCCAGATACATGCACATGATTTAAAAGAGTATTTATTGGTTATCTTGCGTGTATTAAACCTATAAATCTTTAACTCTACAAAGTTTTTTTTTTTTTTTTCTCTTGTGGTGCTAGGGATTGAACCCAGGGCTTCATGCATGCTACGCAAGTATTCTACACTAAGCTGTACCCCACTCCACAAACTTCTGCATGATATTTTTAGAAAGCTCAAACATGTCATATTTAATCCTGAGATAAATATGCATCTTCAGTCACAGATACACAGGGTGCCAAATACACCTCAGAAACCCAAAATAATATTTGTTATTTAACTAGATTTATAAAGTGGTCATTTAAAAAACAAAGAGACAGGGACTCAGTAGAGCACTTGCCTCACACATATAAGGCCCTGGGTTCAATTCTCAGCACCACATATAAATAAATAAAAAATAAAAAGGGCTGGGGGCGCAGCTGAATGATAGGACACCCCTGGGTTCAATTGCCAGTATCTCAAAAAAAAAAAAAATCTTTTAAATTGTAGCCAACTTAATCACACATAAATGTTCTAATATTTGTCCTCCACAGCCTTCTGCAACCTGCTTAGACATTCTACAACTTGTTTTCATCCTTAGTTTTCTGTCCCATTTTTCTTTTTCCCATCCTGGAACAATCAAGTTACTTTATTTTAGGACAAAAATCTTACTTTACCATTCGAAATCTTTTCTCAACCAAAAACATTCTCCAAAATATGTCCTCATACTCATAACCTTCTTAGGTCTTTCTCCTACTTGCTAATTCTTTTCTGCCCTTTTTTTCTAAGTTTGCATTTTAAAACAATTTTACAGGGGCTGGAGTTATAGCTCAGTGGTAGAGCGCCTGCCTCGCACTTGTGAGGTACTGGGTTCTATCCTCAGCCCCACATAAAAAAAAATAAATAAATAAATAAAATAAAGATATTGTGTCCATCTTTAAAAGCAAAACAAAACAATCTTACAAAATTTCTGAATTTAAAAAAAATCACTCCTTTTTCTCAAAAAGATGAAATACTAGCTGGGCGTGGTGGTGCACGCCTTAATCCCAGCAACCTGGGAAGCTGGTGCAGGAGGATAGCAAGTTTGAGGCCAGCCTGGGCAACTTAGCAAGGCCCTAAGCAACTTAGCAAGACCCTATCTCCAAATAATAAATAAATAAGTAGGGCTGAGAATGTAACTCAATGGTAGAGCGACATGGCTCAATCTCCAGTACTGGGGGGAAAAAAAGATAAAATATATACTTTTCATAATTTTTTCTCATTAAAACACAGCTCAAAGTGTTAGAATTATAATTTTTAGTAATCTTTAATGAAGACCCAGGAAGAAAGCAATCTTGAATGTTTTTTGATACATCAACAACTTATAACCCCTTGTAGGTGGACACAATATCTTTATTTTATTTTTATAAGGTGCTGAGGATCAAATCTAGTGCCTCACGCATACCAGGCAAGCGCTCTACCACTGAGCCACAGCCCCAGATCATGAAAACACATTTAATGACCAAAATATAGTATATTTTTATAGACTTTAAGATACTTATTTGCAAGTTTTATGTAAACCTTGAACTAAGCAGTTTTCCATAGCAACAGCTGGGTTTTAGAAAGCTTTCTTTCATCCAGTTGTTTTCCCTCAGTCCTGAGTGGGTTTGAGAGTTAACCCTTGTATACCAGCTCTAAAGTTGAAGGTTAACCCTTGAATAACCAGATTTTGAGAAAAGATGGGGGAGGGCAGTAGTCAGAGAGCCCCAAATTTCCATTTAGACAAAACAAAAAGCTCAAGTTCCTATGAACACCCCAGCCCAAGGCAGGATGAGCTGATAATCTCACTCTGATTTTCAGATATGGCCATATTGATTAAAGTTCCATTCCTACAGACCCCAAAACCGAATCCATCAGAAAAACCATGAGCTCAAAAAGGCAGAAGAAATTATTTTTCTTAATCATAGGTTTATAGCTATAAACAAACAAAACAGTAAAAAAATTCTCTCTAGTGGGCACTGAGACAAAATCGGTACTTTCCATTATTATGCAAAACACAACAGAGATATCCTCAAACTAGCCTGGTTTCTCTGTGTACCTCATGTCCCTTCCCTGCTAAGTGGTACCACAAAGTTACAGAATCCAAACTTCCCTATTAGACAAAGGGCAGAGGCCCAAATTGGTTTAAAAGAACCACACTGGTTCAAAGGAACCCCAAACAATAAGGAAAAAGAGGGGTGAGGGCTGACGTGCACCATCAGGGAGAACTTACCAGGGCTCAGAGTTCAGGGCCTGTAGGTCCAAAAGTTTATTTCTCTGCTTCACCAAATCATGGTAAATGCAGCCAATGCTGGCCCAGAGTGGAAGGAAAAAAAGAAATCCCTGAAACAAAGATAGTTTCAGTAGCTGCAAAAAACTGCCCTTTCCTTCCCCTTGGCCAGGCTGTCCAGGGGCAAGTAGCTGATGCCCAAATTTCTCCTGGCTGGCTCGCCAAAATTTTTATCAAGAGTCCTAGGCTGGGAGGCCTGACTCCAGGGGTTCCACCAAACCAAGTCTAGCTATTCACCCAAAAAATGAAACCAAGAAGTTAATGGTAAAAAGCAGACAAGGACTTTAATCAATATGGCCAGAATGGGAAGTCAAAGTGAGACCATGCAACTCAGTCCTTTGGGGTGTTCACATGAGTTTTAGATTTAAATAGAGGAAGAATCAGGGGAGGGGAATGAGAGATATGCAGAATTAAACGGTTTTGATCAAACTGTGGTCTGGATGATCATGATCTCACTCTGGTTCTGTAAGGTGTGGCTCAGGAGAAATCCTTATTACTTGAGGGGGCAATCTCCATTTTCTTCTTAGAATGCAGGAGGTTTAGTTATCAGACCTGTGATCCAGGAAGCGGGTAACTTGGTTCCTATGAGACAAGTGCTTCTGCTTAGGGGGCAGTCTCATCATGGGTGATGTGTCTGCAAGATTCCACTCTTTCTGGAAGGTATGGGGTAGACTGGAGATTTCTTTTTCTTTTCTTTCTTTTTTTTTTTTGGGGGGGGGTGTGAGTGTGGTGCTGGGGATTGAACCCAGGGCCTTGTGCATGAGAAGCAAGCACTCTACCAACAGCTATATCCCCAGCTCAAGACTGGAGATTTCTAGGCACCACTCCAAGGTTCTGAAACAGGATGAAATTCAAATGTCCCTACAGATCTTTCCTCAGACTTGAAAGGAGACAAGACGGTTTAGGTAATTTAGGGCTAATAAACCTTATATTGCTAGCTTTTAAATGAACACTCCTTAAAGAATCAACATGCCTAATGCAGAGCTGAGCAGGTCACAAAGTTTAAGGTGATAAAGGAGACAGATACAAATGAAGGCAGAGAAGCCAGGTTTTATCATGCTTTTAGTTCCCCATTGGGCACCTGAAGGCCTAAATGAAGAATCAGTGCTGTTAGCAAAAGCACCTTCTCTAAGTTCCTGTTACAATGTGGAGAAGTGGGTCAGGGTAGATAAGGAATTCCTACTCACTCTGTGCCCATTTATGGTTTTTAAATATTGTACTATTTGCACATAACAATTAGTTTTTGAAGGGGGCAATTAATCTTTTTTTAGAACCCCCATGGGTCTCTGACTTGCAAAATTGTTTCTAGGAACTTACAAATGAGTAAAGATGTATGTCCAAAGTTATTCCCTGTAGTACTGTTTATAATAATGACAACTGGAGATAACCAATTATCTAGGAATGAGGGATGGTTTAAATAAGTTATAGCACATCCATGTGCAAAGGAATACTCAGCAGCTGTCTAAAAGAATGAGGCAGATCTGCTTATGCTGAAAAGTAGCGATGTCTATATTACAGTTTAAGTTTTATAGTTTAAAGGTTGAAATGATAACACAAGGGAAGAGTGGATAAAGGGAGGCTGGAATTGATTAGTGAACACTACATGCATGTGTTAAAATATCACACTAAACACCATTTATGTGTACAATATGTTAATCAAAAATAAAATTTATACTACATATATAAGCATGTGCACTGTGTGTGTGTGTGTGTGTGTGTGTGTGTGTGTGTAAGACACAGAGTCTTTCTGTGCTGCCCAGCTGGACTTGAACTTGTGATCTTCCTGCCTCAGCCTCCTGAGTAGCTGGGACTACAGGTATTTACCACCATATCCTGTTAAAATATATATTTTTAAAAATAACAACACTGAAGGTACAGAGGAATCCCTCTAAGTTTCAGTCCATTTGTCATAAGCTGCACAATAGAAAGATGGCGTGATGAATTTTCACCAAATCCTATGACCATGTTTAGGATTACCAGACTCAATGTGTGTGTGTGTGTGTGTGATGTGTATATCTGTATCTATATCTATAATCGTATACATTACAGATATATACCAAAATACACCAAGAGATTAACAGTGGTTATCTTTGGGTGATAGGCATTGTGAGTTTTCTCCTGTGTAAGGTTTTTTAAAAATCCTTTCTCAGGAGGCATGATGGCACTCACTTGTAATCCCAGCAACTCAGGAGAATGAGGCAGAGGATCACAAGTTCAAGGTCAGCCTAGGCAACTTGGTGAGACCCTGTCTCAAAATAAAATTTTAAAAAAGGGCTGGGAGGGCTGGGGACATAACTCAGTTAGTAGAGTGCTTGCCTCACATGCACAAGGCCCTGGGTTCAATCTCCAGGGGGAGGTGGGGCAGGGCTGGGAATGAAGCTTAAAGGTACAGCACCCTTGAGTTAAATCCCCAGTTCTGCCCCCACCCCAAATCCTTTTTCTCGGTATTAAACATGGATGACTTCTGCAATCAGGAAGGAAAAAATCAATTACATATATATGTAACTTACATATGCATATAAGTTTCATATAATGTAACATGCATGTGTGTATGGGTGTGTCTATATATATATATATATATATTTTTTTTAATCAGGCACACTTTACTACTGAGCTACATCCCCAGATCTTCTTATTTTATTTCTCATTTGAGGCAGGGTCTTACTAAGTTGCTGAGGCTGGCCTTGAACTTATGATCTGCCTGCCTCAGCCTCTCAAGTCATTGGGATTACAAGCATGCACCACTACACCTGGTGATACTCCTTATATTGAAAATAAAAATATAAGGCTGGGAAAGCAGCTCATTGGTAGAGCATCCACCTAGCATGCACAAGGCCCTGGGTTCAATTCCCAGTGCATCCCCCCCACCAAAAAAATATATAATCCTCAGCAACAAAAGTGAGGCAGGGGGCATTACAACATCAGAGCTTAAATTAAACTACAGAGCTATAGTAACAAACACAGCATGGTATCAGCACCAAAACAGACATGAAGACCAATGGTACAGAAGAGAAGACACAGAGATAAACCCACATAAATACAGTTATCTCATACTAGACAAAGGTGCCATAAACATACATTGGAGGAAAAACAGCATCTTCAACAAATGGTGTTGGGGAAACTGGAAATCCATACATAGCAAACTGAAATCAGACCCCTATCTCTCACTCTGCACAAAACTCAACTCAAGTGGATCAAGGACCTAGGCATTAGACTAGAGACCCTGCACCTACTAGAAGAAAAAGTAGGCCCAAATCTCCATGTCAGCTTAGGAACCGAATTCCTCAACAAGACTCGTAAAATGCAAGAAGTAAAATGAAAAATAAATGGGGAAAAGGTACACTCATACATTACTGATGGGACTGCAAATTGGTGCAACCACTATGGAAAGCAGTATGGACCCAGCTATCCCACTCCTTGGTTTATATCCAAAGGACTTAAAATCAGCAGCCACATCAATTTTTATAGCAGCTCAATTCACAATAGTTAGACTATTGAACCAACCTAGGTGTCCCTCAATAGATGAGTGGATAAAGACCATGTGGTATATATAGTCAATGGAATACTACTCAGCTTAAAAAAGGAGTGAAAGTCTGGCGTTTGCCAGTAAATGGTTGGAGCTGGAGAATATCATGCTAAGTGAAATAAGCCAATCCCAAAAAAACCAAAGGCTGAATGTTTTCTCTAATATGCGGATGCTAATTCACAATAAGGTGAGGGGCACTAGGGAAGAGTAGAGTCACCTTAGATTAGGCAGAGGGAAGTAATGGGGGAGGGGATGTGGGGATAGGAAAAACAGTAGAATGAATCAGACATAACTTTCCTATGTTCTTATATGAATACATGACCAGCGTAACTCCACATCATGTACAATCACAAGAATGGGAAGTCATATCCATGTCTGATATGTCAAAACACATTCTACTCTCATGTATAACTAAAAAGAATTTAAAAAATTAAACATGCAAAATACATATAGCATAAATACAGCAGCAGATGTAAGATGCACCTCCGAGCTCTGGGGAGGTACTCACAGGCAGGCCAAGGCTACGTGACTCCCAAGGAACAGAGCAACCACAGGCTCGGACAGGCCTGGACCTCTGAAAATATGAAGGCGCCACACCTGCTCCAATATTAGAGAAATTCTCACCTGTTTCAGTTACCATTACTCTGGGTCTCTATTGTGCCAAACCTACACTGAAGTAATCCAATAACTGTAGCAACCAACTTCACTGAGACCCACGATGCTCCAGGCACCATGTCCACATGCCTCATGCCTATCTTTCTAGATCATAAAGGGTCCAACACGGTAGGCACTATCATGATCCCCATCTAAAAGATGAGGAAACTGAGGCCCTCGGTAGCTGAGTGCTTTGCACTCGTCCATAAGGCTTGCAGTTAATGGGATCCTAACACAGGTAGTGGCTCCAGAGCCCTACATTACCCATGACACCATTCCACCCTCGGGTTTGGCTGATGGCCATCTGCTCCTTGACCAAACTTTGGGACTAACAGGTCAGCCTTTTATCACAGTGAACAGTGTTTCTCCCTGAGCAACGGTGCTTTCTAACCTCAAGGCCTGTGTTTATTTATCTCTAAATCTCAGAAGCCTCACCCAGGAGTTCCAGGGCTAATGGAAGTCACCAACCAAGTCCCTAGAAGGTACAAGTTTGTACAGAGAAATGTACAAATGGCCTCCAGACAGACATCCCTCTAGGTTCCCAGGCCCCATCCCCATGCACAGGATTACAGGCAAATGTACAGAGGAACACCTGCAGGGCCAAAGCCCAGGATGGGGAAAGGTGGGAAGTGCGTGTCTGCAGAAAACGCCCACTAGAGGGGAGCGCCTGGCAGAGGGCCTGGACAGCAGCCGGGGAGCCCTCCAAAGGACCACCACAGGCCCAACACCCCAAGGAGAACTACCTGAGGATCTAAGGATGAGCACGAGGCCCCCGGGGGGATCTTCTTAATGACTCAAAGCAAGACTCAAGTGATGGGAAGGGGGATCTGAAAAGTCACCCCATGTCCACCTACACGAGGTTCACTCCTTATCCATCCCAAGAATCAGCACCCAGCTCCAACTTTAACCCACATTTAACAGATCATTAAACCAACAAATCTTATTTTTAGGATTTTTGCTTTCCAACATGTGCTTGTTTGAATTTTTTAGTTTAGAAAAAACAATCAAACCTTTTTCCCATTACAAAAGAAGAGATATTAGTTTCCTTTTTTTAAAAATATTTTTTTTCTAGCTATCAGCGGACTTTATTTTATTTATTTACATGTGGTGCTAAAGATGGAACCCAGTGCCCTGCACTTGCTGGCAAGCGCTCTGCCACTGAGCCCCGCCCCGCGAGGTCCCCTTTTTCAGGGTGTCCTTGTCTCTAGTGAATGTCCACCAAGTCGGAAGCCACGTGAGCAGGGCAGCACTGGCTCCCAGCTGTGCCAACATGCAAACTCGCCCGAGGCTGAGCCTCGCTTCCTCCTGAGGTGTTTCACCAGGACACAGGCCCCCCTGCGCTGTCCCCTGCCCCGCCCTGTGCACTGGGATGGCAGGTGGAGGCACCTACTTGTAGACGGCACTGTCCTTCTTGGGGCTGTGCTGCGGCAGGAGGCTATGGGAGTACTGGTGCACGCCCAGGTCGTACAGCGAGGGGAAGTCCTTGCCACAGAGGTGGCAGCGGTAGCTGAGCTCCTCCTGGTGGCTCTTGATGTGTTCCAGAAATGCGTCAAGCTTGGGGAACGTCTGGGCGCAGCTTTTGACCACACACTTGTACACCTTGAGGGGAGACTCGGGAATGAGGGGAGGCGGCTGGGGGGGGGGCGGTAGGAATCTGTGACACCAGCCTGGGGCACTGCTGGTGGGTACCTGACCACGTTGCCCCGCTCCCTACTGCCGGAGCCCTGGTTTGCTTTGCTTAGTTTTACTTGATTTGATTTGATTGATTTTGTGGCATTGAGGGCTGAACCCAGCTGCTCTACCACCGAGCTACACCCGTGGCCCTTTTTATTTTTTGAGACAGGGTCTTGCTAAGTTGCCCAGGCTGGCCTTGAACTATGATCCATCCTCTCACCTCAGCCTCCGGGGAACTGAAATCACAGCGTGCACCACTGTGCCCAGCTTGTATATGGATGTTCTTTTGAACCGACTTTAATAAGTAAAATTCTGACTTATATCCAGGGTCTCATCTGTAGAAAAGGTATGTTTCTAGCATTTTGAAAACTATATTTTGATAAGTATATTGTGGGGTGCCCACATAATATCACACACTCTTTCTTTCCAACAAAATGAACCCCAATTTACTCAGGGTAACAACATACCTACTTCAAACACTGGATTCCCCTGGCTTCCGTGAATCTAGTGTCAGCCTCGTGACTCCTTTTTGACAATGATATGTAGGCAGCAGTCTTTTAGGATGGCACCCCTCCCAGAATGAAAAGGTAAAAGTTTCCTAAGAGAAATCCCCTCTACCTTTTGCATTTGTCCTGACTGGAATATAGATGTGATGAACAGAGATATAGTAGCTATTTTGTCACCTTGAGAAAGTACGCTACCAGCTAAGGTAGAAGAGAAGAAAGCTAGGAGCTGGAAGAATCCTGGTCCATGATACCATGTTTGAATTGCTATGCAAGCCCAGCTCTACCTACGTATGGGCTTCTGATGTGAGGGAAATTAAACTCTTAATATTAATCCAATTTCCTCTTATTTGCGGCATAGTAACACATTTCTCAATGACAGAGCACAGGCACTGGCTCTGGATAATCAGAGATCTACAGAATGCCTCTAGGAAAGGTTTCCTTGCTGCTCTCAAGGTTTCCATGGTTGGGGACATAGCTCAGTGGCAGACTGCTTGCCTAGCAAGCCCGAGGCCCTGAGTTCAACCCCCAGCACAGCAAAAAATAAGTAAAATTCAATGAAAGAAAAAAAAGGTTTCCATTGTTTCCAAATAATATGATTGAATTGCTGCCTAGGAAGAGTGGCCACCATCCAGCAAGGCAAGGAGAGCCACGGCAGAGGACAATGGTGGCAACCAGAGGAGGAAATTGGTTGAGTCACCTGTCACCCTATCTCAGGCCTCTTGTGCCACAGATGACAGACTTCTCAACTGTTTAAGGTCTCTGTGATTTGCCCTAGGGTGACCGGACTTACTCCACCAACACCCCTAAGAATCTCCCCTAAGGAAAGAGAAGGGATGGGACCAAGCTGCAGAAAACATTGTGACTGCGTCCTGTCCCTTCAGGACAGCATTCAAGACCCCAGCACTGGCCAAGGCTCCTGATGACGGCCGTGGCCACTGCCGCCCGCCACAGGCCTACCTGCTGGTTCTTGTGCTGCGTCATGTGGGACTTGAGCTGGAAATAGGTGCTGAACGTGCTGGGGCAGAACTGGCACAGGTAGGAGCTGTCGATGAGGACCACCTGCCCGGGCCCCAGCTTGTCCCCCTCTGCCTCACCAACAGCGGGCAAGGCCTGGGGCTGCGGGGGCGCACTCGACAGGCTCTGGCCCAGCCCTGTGGAGGAAGCCAGGGGAGGAAGTCACCGAGAAGCCGATTAAGGCTCCAACCAGGAGCCACACATTCAGGTGGGACTCAGAACACCTACTGCACACTCCTCCGGGTTTCCCCTGCCGACTGCCACGCACCTGGTGTGGCACAATATCCTCAGGTCCACAGTCACAGCCAGCAGGTGTGCACCAGCACAGCCAGGCTGGAGGCGCACAAGCAAGGCCTCAGGCGGACCTCCTGGCCTTGGCCTCCCCTCCTGGCCTTGGCCTCCCCTCCTGGCCTTCACCTGAGACACCGCCCACGTCTCTGTGCTCTGTGAACACCCTGCACACGCTCCTCGCTCACTCCTGCCTCTCCAGGCCCTTGTTCCCATTACAATCATTGCTTCATTGACTTTCTTCACTAGACTGCTCCTCACTCCCCTGCACCTCTGACCTCATCTCTGTGTGACCTGATGCACAGTAGGCTCCATAAAAATTTGCTCAGTGGTGGAACCTTTGGTGCTAGGCACTGTCAGGGTTACGAAAGCACTGGGAGAAGGGTTCCTTCTCTACGGAGCTCACAGAACTCAGGGCATGTTCCAACAGGAAGCCCCGATGGCCAATCGGACAAAAGTGGCCACACACTGTCACCCAGCAAAAGTCCCCATTCAGCAGCTGTCATGTGGTTGGCATTGCTCACCCTCGGTGCTATGTGGAAAGGACTTTGGCTCTGCTCTCCACTGTCCAACACAGTGACTGTGAGTCACACATGACAACTGAGAACTTGAAGTGTGGCCAGTCCAAATCCACATGTGCTGTCTATGTAAATACACACGGCTATGGAGACTGAGCAAATTTTATTATGTGCATTTATAAACATGGCATAATGAATCCCACTATCATGTATGATTATAAAGTACCAATAATTTTTTTTTTTTTTTTTTCAGCAGGGATTGAACCCAGGGTTGTTTAACCACTGAGCCCCGTCCCCAGGCCTTTTTATATTTTATTTAGAGACAGGGTCTTGCTGAATTGCTTAGGACCTTTCTAAGTTGCTGAGGCTGACTTTGAACTTGTGATCCTCCTGCTTCAGCCTCCGAGCCACTGGGATAATAGACATGCACCACCACGCCCAGCAGTAAAATTTTTTTTAAAAAGTAAATACACATTGGATTTCAAAAATTAGTATAAGAAGCATATAAAGCATTTCAATATGGCTGAGAGCACAGCTAGGTGGTAGAGCACTTGCCCAGAGAGCATAAGGCTCCGAGTTCAATTCTCAGCCCCTTAAAAAGAAAACAAAACAAAATTAAAAAAAAAAAATCACACCTCAATAATTTCTTTATGTTACATGTTAAAATAATAATATATTGGACTAAATAAAGTATATGATTAAAATTAATTTTGTGTTTTCTAAAGTGATTTTAATGTAGCTACTAGAGAAGCTTTAACCCTATGTGGTGCTCACGTTATACTTCTGTTAGACAGCGTCACTCCAACCCTAGTGAGTCCCCAGTCCCTCTGCACAAAAGAAATAAATCAATACTAGGGACAGAAGCATTAGCTCTGGAACAAGTGACAGCTTCAATGAATGAGAACCCAATAACATACACAGAGCTCTGGAGACCAACTGTCCCCAGGTTTCAACTCCTAATCAACCAGAGTCACTGCCTGGAATAACATACTCGAAATGAATTGTGAGGTGGGATTCGGGCTCAATGAAAAAAGAGACAGGTAGTTAATTAGGGATGTCTGCCCGGGGTACAGTGCTAAGGTGATGCCTCACATATGTCATCTTTCCTTTCACCATATGCCCTCTTTTATAAAGTAGACTGAAGCCCAGAGAGGTCGGGAAGTTTGCTCAAGGTCACACAGCTGGCAACAGAAACCTAAAAGCTGCAGGAGTGATGAACTGGGAGAGTGGCTTTCCTCACATCCACCCACCTGTATTCTCCTCTTCCTCTTGCCTGCTGGGGTCTAAGGCCATGACTTGGACAGTCACTGAGTTGCGAGAAACAGTGCCACCACTGCGCCCTGGAGGCCACACCTTATGGGTCTGCATGTGTTTCTTGACGTTGGACTTCTGAGCGAAGGCACGGCCACACGCAATGCACTGGAAGGGCTTCTCACCGGTGTGGCTGGGGAAAGAAGGCCGGTTAGCTTGCCTGTGTAGGAATGGGGACCCAGCCTCTGCCCAGGAGCTCCCAGCCGCAGGAAGGCTCACGGAGCAGGCCCAGATGATGTGGACACTCTGACCCCCTGTGGATACATCCTCTGGCTGAGGAAGGCAGACGAGGGGTGGAAAGACCCTGAGCTCTGGATCCTGTTACTGAGCTGCTGAATCAACAACGCTAGAGCTGACCTGCTCCAAGGCTATCTAATATCTAATATCGTGAGAGCAAACGTTTCTTAATTGCTCCAGCCCATTCAATGGGGACTTCTGTTATTTGAAGAAAACATCATAGCTGCCAAAGCACAACACCTCTACCTCTTTTTTATCAAGTTGGGCATGGTGGCACATGCCTGAAACCCAGCGGCTCCAGAGGCTAAGGCAGGAGGATCACAAGTTCAAAGTCAACCTCAGTAACTTAGCAAGGTCCTAAGTAACTCAGTGAGACCTTGTCTCTGAATAAAGTACAAAAAAGGGCTTGGGACCTGGTTCAGTGGTTAGCAACACTGGGTTCAATCCCCAGCACCAAAAAAAAAAGAAAAAGACACTCTTTATCAAGTCAATTCATTCTTTTTTTTTTTTTGGTTGTCAATGGACCTTCATTTATTTATATGTGGTGCTGAGAATTGAACCCAGTGTCTCACACATGCTAGGCAAGCGCTCTGCCACTGAGCTAGGACCCCAGCCCCAAATCAACTCACTTTTTAAAAAATTATAGCAATTCTGAAATGAAGAGTCCTATTATTACTGGATATGAAAAACTACTCGTCATAAATACCAAGTAATCAAAATTGCAATAATTCTAAAATAATGTCAATATCCAGAGATGCACTGTTCAATAAGATGGATACCAGTCACATAAGGCTACTTACATTTAAATTCGTTAAAATAAAATTTTTTCAGTTCAGTTTCTCAGCTGTTCTAGACACACTGCAAGAATTCAACAGCTATATACGGCTAGGAGCTACCCACAGTGGACAGCACCAGTTGGCATTTACATCACCACAGAAAAATCTACTGGAGAACAGCAGCATAGACCGGTCATACTCAACAGAGGATGACCTTGCCCTCCAGAAGAGACCTGGCAATGTATGGAGACATTTTTGGCTGTCAGAGCTGTGGGGTGGGCAGTCACTGGCATCTAATGGTTAGAAATCAAGCTTGCTGGGCTGAGGATGTGGCTCAAGCAGTAGTGCGCTCGCCTGGCATGCGTGCGGCCCGGGTTCGATCCTCAGCACCACATACAAACAAAGATGTTATGTCCTCCGAAAACTAAAAAATAAATATTAAAAAATTTCTCTCTCTCTCTCTCTCTCTCTCTAAAAAAAAAAAGAAAAGAAATCAAGCCTGCTGCCAGGCATGCTGGTACATGCAAGCCAATGAGCCCAGTAGCTCAGGAGGCTGAGGCAGGAGGATCACAAGAACAAGGCCAGCCTCAGCAACTTAGTGAGGCCCTAAGCAACTTAATGAGACCCTGTATCAAAAAAATAAATAAAAAGGGCTGGGGATGTGGTCAGTGGTTAAGTGCCCCCAGTTTAAATCCCTGGTACCTAAAAAAAAAGACAACAACGAAGTCAAAGATGCTGCTAAACGGTCCACAAAGCACAGCTCGGCCACCAGGAAAGAATGAGTGACTCCAAATCCCTAAAGGCAACAGAAACATGGTCTGGAAAGAAGTCGTCCCTGCCACGGTTGGAATCTGAAGCAGCCTCTCCTCCCCGGCCTGAGAAGAGCAGGTATGTGTGAGTATCAGACAGTCTAGCACCAAAGAGAGGGTTGCTGTCGATTCTCCAAGAGCTGAAACTGCAAGGGGAATAATCTCATCACATCTTTAGATTTTTTTTTTTTTTTTTTTTTTTTTTTGGTCCTGGGGATTGAACTCCAAGGGAGTTTTGCCCCTAAGCTACAGTGGCCAAAATTTTTTTTATTTTTTTTACTTTGAGACAGGGTCTTGCTCAGTTGCTGGGGATCACACTAAATTGCTAAGGCTGGCCTTGAACTTGCCATTCTTCTGCCTCGGCCTCCCGAGGTGCTGGGATTACAGGCACGTGCTACTGTGCCTGGCTAGAACTTTTCAACACTGTGTCTATAAAACACCTAAATCACCTCACGGATCAACATATGTCACTGTTATGGTTTGGAGAGGTGGTATCCCCAAAAGCTCATGTGTGAGGCAATGTAAGAAAGTGCAGAGGTGAAATAACTGGGTCAGGAGACCTTAACCCAATCAATGCATTAATCCACTTGAGTGATCAGCTGGGCGCTGACTGAAGGCAGGTAGGGTGTGGCTGGGGGACGGAGGTCACCGAGGGCCTGCCTTTGGGGTCTCCATGCTGCTCCTGGTGACCAGTGCTCTCTCTGCTTCCTGGTGCCATGTCCTGAGCTGCCTTCCTCCTCCACGCCCTTCTGCTAGGACGTTCTGCGTCAGCCACCTATGGGCTGAGACCTCTGGAACCCCGATCCCCAGTGAGGTCCCTCCTCTACAGTAGGTCCCATCAGGCCTTGTGGTCACAGTGGCAAAGAAGCTGCCGACGACCCCCAGGTCTGCGGAGCTCTCGACACCCCTCCACTCACACGTGGAAGACGGGCCTAGACAGGCGGGCACGCTCTTAGGACAAGAGGCCCAGTTCAGCCGAGTGGCCCAGGCAGCACAGGTGGCCTGGCAGCTAGCTCCCCCGGGCAGCGCAGGACTGAGGTGCCTCACGCAGGCGCAGAGCCCCTCTTGCTCAAGCACATCGCCCGCACCCTCTACCCACCCTGATGGTCCTCTTGCACTGCGCCCCGGCCTGGGCTGCGCCCTGCACACCGTGACAGTGCAGAGGGCCGGCCGAAGTGACCCCAGCCTCAAAGGGAGGAGGGGCTCGCCCACCTACCTTCGGATGTGCTGCTGCAGGTCGAAGTTTTTGGTGAAGGACTTGTCGCAGTAGGAGCACTTGAGCTGCTGAGCCTTGGGCTTCCCTGCAGCTGAAAGACAGTGCCAGGAGGGGCTGGTGAGACTGGGGCACCGCTGAGGGGACCACCCCATCCCCCGGACCTGCGGCCACACAGCCCACACCCAGGAAGGCCACGTCCATGCACAGGCAGGGCGAGAGGCATGGGGGGCTCCTCCCAGTGCCCCGGGAAACCAGCGAGTGCTCTGGCTGGAAAGCAGGACGGCACCCTCAAAGGCTCTCCTCGCCCCGGGGGAAAATCCCACCTTTCCTATGGCCTCCAGCACCCGCACCCTCTGATTCTCCTCAACCTCTCAGCCCTCCACCCAGCTGCAGTGGACTCCTTACTAACCTTGAAAGACCTCAAGCAAGGTCCCATCTCTGGACCTATGCACCCGCAGGTCCCCTTGCACAGATACCCACAAGGCTGCTTCCTTTCCCTCCCCAGACGAACAGGTGGCATCATTTGGGCCCGGGCACTGGGGACTGAACTCAGGGGCGCTTAACCACTGAGCTACATTCCCAGCTTTTTTTCATTGTTTATGTGGAGACAGGGTCTGGCTGAGCTGCTTAGAGCCTCACTGAATTGCTGAGGCTAGCCTTGCCCTTGAGATCCTCCTGCTCAGCCTCCCCAGACTCTTGGGATTATAGGTGTGCGCCACCACGCCCAGCCAGACCGCAGCACTTCCCAGCCTCTCCCCAGCACCTGAATCACAGAACCCTGCTAATCTCCTTCCTAGAGTGACTCCCAGATATTTATTTCCTGTCTCGCTCTCCCAGTAAGCTCTGAGTAACTGAGGGCAAAGGCATCGTGGACCAAGATATGAGACCCCCAGTGCCCGACGTGGAGCCTGGTGCTCGCAGGTCAACACATATTTGTGGAAGGAAAGAAAAGGAAAAATGGTTGACTGGAAAGCCTCTGGGAAATTCTCAGTATCTTTCCCTCCTTCTACCTCCTGCTTCTGACACTGTCACCCACCCCATACTCAGCACCTCCAAGACGGTAACAGACACTACTACTTGTCTAACAGCCATTCTCTCCGTCTTCCCTCAAAAATTCCCTTACATAATGGGAACATCAGTGCTCCTAGCTAAAGCAGACATTTCCCAGCTTCCTTTCCAGCTAGGTATGGCCATGTGACTAAGTTCTCACCAATTAGATGTAAGCAAAAGTCTCATACAGAACTTCTGGAAGCTGGGAGGTACCCCTTTTACCCTTCCTTTCTTCCTCCTTCTTACTGCCTGGAATATGAAATTGATGACTGGAGCTCCAGCAGCCATTTTAGATGATGAGGCACCCTGATAAATGAAGCCATGCTCTGGGGATAGAGGAACAGAAAGACAGAAGATACATGGGTGCCTGGTGACCACGTCACATTATCCCCAGATTGCCTGCTTCTGGTCTTGTTCTACCCAAGACAGAAAAGAAATTCTATCACTTTTTAAGTCACTTGTTTTAGATTTTTCTATTACATGCAACCAAAATTAATCCTAACCATTACAAAAGGGAAGACCAGAACCAAACAGCCTGCGGATAGGCTAATGCCAAGGGAAGATGCTCATGGCAGGCTGGGGGCCCACCTTCCGGGAGTCCACTGGCACCTTTAGCCCGTCTGGTCTTCAGTGTTGGTGGGGAGTCAAAGGTGGCCACTGTGCCCCCAGTGGCGCTGGTCATAGGGACAGCAGGGTTTGGTCCTTTCGGTTTGAATCCCTGTTTGCCAGGGCTGTACACCGGAGGTGTGGGGTACACTGGAGCTTCCACACACTGATTTGGCACCTAGAAAGACAGCACGTCAGGGAAAGAGCCTGGGGCAGGAGAAGAGCCCCCAGCCTCACCACCAGCCTCAATGGGGTTCAGGCACCTGTCACTCCAAGACCCCCGGGATCTTCAAAAGCCCTGCCTGGGATCAAATCCGGGCTCTGCCACTTACTATTGAAGTGGCCCCTGGTTTTAATCTCTCTGCCTCAGTTTCCTCCTCTGTGAAATGGGGCTCATCACAGCTCCCTCTCATCGGGTTGTTGTGAGAATTTAAAAAGGAACAATTAAGAGCTTAGAGCAGAAGTTGGCATACATCAGGCACTGATAAACATGAGCTGTTATTAATGCTATTATAACTCCTTTTTTTTTTTTTTTCCTTTTCAGGGCTGGGATTGAACCCAGTGGGGGCACTTTACCACTGAGCCACATCTCCAGTTATTTTTTATTTTTTTTTTTCATTTTTTATGTTCTATTTTGAGAGAGGGCCTTGTTAAGTTGCTAAGGCTAGCTTCAAACTTGCAATCCTCCTGCCTCAGCCTCCTGAGCCACCAGGATTATAGAAGTGTGCCACCACACCCAGCTATTATTGCTCTTGGTGATAGTTTTAGCACAGGAAGCCCAAAGGGCCTGTGTCCTCACAGCTAACTAACACCACCAGATGCTGCAGTAACAGCCTCCTGTCAACTGGGAGCCGATGCTGATGCCACAGAAAGCTGCTGAATGAATTCTGAGTCATTCACAAAACTGAGTTAACTAAGCCGGGATCATGACTGGCACATTGTGAAGAACTTGTTTGCATATCATTCATGGGTCTTTCTGGGATATTCTACCCAAAATGACACTTCCTATCCCTCTCTGCTTTATTTTTCTCCTTACACTTACTATTATCTGAAATTCTGAGCCAGGAATGGTGGTGGCACATGCCTGTAGTCCCAGCAACTTGGAGGTTGAGGCAGGAGGATTGCAAGGTTGAGGCCTGTTTCAGCCACTTAGCAAGGCCCTAAGCAATTTAGCAAGATATTGTCTCAAAAATACAAAATAAAGGGCTGGGGTTGTGGCTCAGTGGCAGAACACTTGCCTACCATGTGTGAGGCACTGGGTTTGATCCCCAGCACCACATAAAAAAAAAAATAAATAAACAACATAAACGTATTGTGGCCATCTACAATTAAAAATATTTTTTAAAAAAATTAAAAAATAAAAAATAAAAAAGGCTGGGGATGAGGCTCAGTGGTAAAGTGCCCTGGGTTCAGTCAATTAAAATCAGACATTTTTCCTGTTTGTCCGGCTTCATTCCACAGGGCAGGGAGTTCTGCTCCCTACTCCAGGCCCAGGCTCAGAGCCATGCTTGGCTTGAGCAGGGGTTTGATAACGGTCTGCTGAACGAGCGCCCTCCCTAAAGTGCTCAGTGGGCACCCGACAGGGCCCAGGCTCAGCCCGGAAATGCACCTCCCTGGAGAGCAAGGTTTTGAACTTAAGACGAGGTTCTGCCCAGCAGCAGCTTCTGCATGAGATCTGGATGCACAGTGGGGCAGAGAGTGCCTTGTCCAGCAGCCACGTGGGAGAGGGCGGGCTGTGCAAGTCACAAGCAAAGGAGCCGCTGACCCCGCTCAACATGCCCCTCCTGCTCCCCAGGCCCCATGCCCCAGGCCTCGGGCAGCAGCAGACTCCACGCCCCATGGGCCCCTGGCATCAGGGCGCAGCAGCCACACCCTGGCTCCCTGGGCTGCCGGGCCTGAAAACCAGTGGCGCTTCTGCAGCCCTTCCTCCAGCGCTGAAGACACCTACCTTCTGTATTAAATCCCTCTGCCAGAAACGCACAGTGTGGTGTGCACTTCCCTGATCGACCCTGACCAGGACTGCACTCGATCAATATCTGTCCCAGGCACGAATTCACCTATCACTCAAGGCCTTCCTGAGCAATCAGGTGACCACCACTGCTCATGACACACTGACTGTGCCGTGGCCCCGACTCTTCCCTCCCTGGACCCACACCTGTGCTGGACCTTTGCAGGATGACTCTACAGCTCTTCCCACTGAGAAGCGGCATCAGGTCGGTCCCCTGAATCTAGGCTGGCCTCATAGCCTACTGTGGCTGGGAGAAATGACTCGTGTCCTTACGGGTCTAAGCTTAGAGTGGCCTCAAGCATTTCTGTGTATTTGCCTCCACCACGGCCAGGAGAACCCGCAGGGGGATGAGAGCCACAAAGAGCAGAGCTGAGTCTCATCCTTGTCGCAGTCCAGGCCATCCCAGGGCAGCTGACACCCAGCCAAGGTCAGCAGAGGTGCCTGGCTGACTGGTGTGAGCACTTGGACCTAAACACTGAGGTCCTGGGGGGTTCTTACACAGCAATAGATAATTGATTCATCTCACTTGTAAAAGAACGAGACAGTTATGCTGATAATTTGGGGGGATCTTCTCCCCAAAGGCAAGTATCCTGACCGTTCTAACTGCCCCTGAGCAGGGCTAGTGTTTCTGCTTCGACCTCTACTTCATCCCACCTCCCCAGTCGCGTTTTCCATCGGTGGCTATGATGCTTCTATCGAGGTCCAGCTTTCTCCCACAATGCATCTCCCATGAGGGCCAGGGTGGGTCTGGTTCAGTATCCCACGGTACCACAGCCCTAGCACAGAGCCTGGCACACAGCCGGTGCTCAGGAAAGACCTTGGCCATGCCCTGCTCCCCACACCCCTCCCTGCCCTGGCTCACCTCCAGTGGCGGGTAGGGCTGCATTCCCAGGGCCTGGATCTCCACCGTCCCACTCCCAGCCATGGGCGCAGCAGCACTGTACACCTCCACCACGCCACTGCCACCAGGGTTGGGACGCCCGGGGGGGCCCAGGCTCTGGGGTGGGGGTGGCGGGGGTTGTGAGGGTGGAGGTGGCGGCAGAGGTGGTGGGGGTGGAGGAGGTGGCGGAGGCTGAGTGAGGTAGCTGGGCACAGAATGCATGTTCAGGCTGCTCTGAAATCAGAAGCAAAGCAAAGCAAAGCATTAGAGCTGCTGGCTGCCAGCAGCATCGACGAGGAAGACTGTGTACCTGCGCCTCCTCAGGGGACGGGAACGACTCACAGGGACCTCAGAGGGGACAGGGAAACAAAGTCCCAGAAGAATTCTGAGGGGGCATCAGCCTGGAGCCGCTATTCTTTTTTCTAAGAACATCAGCAAAACCGACCAGCATGTTGCCATCTTAAGGAGGCCTGTTTACAGGGCTGGCTCTGACGGGCACCTGAGAACGCAGCTTTGGGACACTCCTGGCTGATACAGCTGCTCTGCCCGCCAGCGGCACAGACCACATTGTGCCAGTACCAGCTCATCTAGACGCTTTGTACCAACAGTGTGGTTTACTGGGAGCATCTCCGCCCCTCCTGGGAGTCTGGAATTGGTGTCACGGTGGTCGGTCGCCTATGGGTATTAGAAAAATCCCAAGGAGCCCCGGTGTATCTTCTAATATTTGGGGGCGGGAGGATTTAACTCAGGGGCACTTTATGATTAAGCTACATCTGCAGAGACTTGAACTTGTGAGCTCCTGCCTCACCCTCCCAAATCACTGGGATTATAGCACACCCAGCTGACAAGGGACACTTTTAAAAAACAAAAGCAGGAGTCAAAATAGCCAAATTGTGGCGGTTCCCTCACGGCAGTGAGGCTGGCCGCGGGAGGCTGACAGGCCCCCTCAGCATGGAGAAGGCCGGCCCAAGCCCCCTTTTTTCTACAAGGTACTGAACACAGGCCTGGAGACAAGACCCAGTGAGACTTGCTTAGCGTGTGTAAGGTCTCCAGTTTGATCCTCAAGACTACAAATAAACACAAAGAACAAAGCAAGAAAAAGACCCTGTGAGAAGCCCGTGGTCTCCTTACCTGCACAGGCGGGGGCCCCTGGGGCATGGGCTGGTCCAGGGACGTGAAGGCTGACATGGCGGACATGAGCACGTCATCGCTCACCAAGATGTTGCCCTGCACCAGGGTCTGGATCAGTGGGGACGGGGGCACTGTGATGTACGTGGAGATCTGAGCAGCAAGAGAGACAGACAGACAGGAGGGATGTGTGAACACGTCTGAGGCTCTGCAGGGAAGCTGAGGGAAATATCCAAGTTCCCGAGTCCCACAGACCCGACCGTGTGACCCTGGCCCTCCTCCTCTCCGCTCAGTCCTCCCCAAAGCAGAATAACTGACACCTCTCTGCAAAGTACAAGCCTCTGATCCAGCAATAACACTTCCGGTTTCTAGACCAGGGAACCGCTCACACGCTGCACAGGGAGCCCAGATGAGAGGCTCCCACGAGCCTTGATTCTTTACCACGGAGCCACACCCCTGGCCCTTTTTCTTTTTTGAGACAGGGTCTTGCCAAGTTGCTGAGGCTGGCTTTGAACTTGCTATCCCCCTGCCTCAGCCTCCCCAATCACTGGGATGACAGTGTATGCCACTGGGCCGGCCACACAGCCTGTTTCCAACAGTGGAAAACTAAATAATGTCCACCAATGGGGGAATAACCACAGGGCCGGTGCTGGGGCTCTGTGGTGGAGCACTTGCCTAGCATACGTGAGGCACTGGGTTCGATCCTCAGCACCACATAAAAAGAAATAAATAAAATAAAGGTATAAATTTTTTTTAAATAACATCATATTCCTGGAATAGAATACTGTATGGCATAAAAAATAAAATTGCATATAATACGAAGATTATGTGTTCTTATTTTAAAAAAATCTAAAACAATAGCATATGATTCCTTAGTTACTTAAATAAAATATTTGAATGTACCTTAGATCATGAAGGATATCTGCCAACAGCAACCTGGGGGCAGGGGAGAGGAGCAGCACCAAACGAGTCTTGATTTGTAACCTTCTAACTTTCAAAAGGTACAAGGGGGCTGGGGCTGTAGCTCAGTGGCAGAGCACTTGCCTCACTCGTGTGGGGCACTGGGTTTGATCCTCAGCACCACACAAAAATTAATTAATAGACAAAGATATTGTGTCCATCTACAACTAAAAAATACTTTAAAAATAGAAAGTAGGAGGCAAGGTCTATATTACCAGCAAAGGTACAAATCAATAAAAATTAAAATATCATGCTTACAATAGTGAGGGGACAGGCAGATCTTACAAGAAAGCGTCAAACTGGCTGGGTGCGGTGGCACATGCCTGTAATCCCAGCAGCTTGGGAGGCTGAAGCAGGAGGATCGCAAGTTCAAAGGCAGCTTCAGCAACTTAGTGAGGCCCTAAGCAGCTTAGTGAGACCCTGTCTCTAAATAAAATACAAAAAAGGGCTGGGGATATGGCTCAGTGGTTAAGTAGTGGGTTCAATTCTTGGTACCAATATAATAATAATAATAAATTTTTAAAAGTAAATAAATAAAATAAAATAAAAAATGTTGTTGGTAGAGCACTTGCCAAGCATGTGTGAGGCACTGGGTTCGATCCTCAGCACCATATATAAATAAATGAATAAAATAAAAGATCTATCAATATGTAAAAATATAGAGGATGTAGCTCAATGGTAAAAACCCCTGAGTTCAATCTCCAATACTAAAAACAAACAACAAAAACAGAAAGAAAGAATTTTTCTTCTCTTTTTTTGTTGAAAAAAAAAAAAGTAGGGGAGGGGAATATTTTCTTCTAGTAAAACTCATAATCGAGGAGTTAGAGAAATGACTGTGTCCTATGCTAGGAGATCCTGTGGCAATTTGAAAAGTTTCAGTCTGCATGTCCCAGTGGGCTGGGGGTGAATGCTCTTTCTGATGGCAGAACTGTGTCCATATAATTTTTGAGAGATTCTAAAAGAGTAAGGAGAGAGGAGGAAACCACAGGGAAATTCAGCTCCTTGACTCTTCCTGAGACACGCCCAGCCTCCTTCATAAGGGATCCTTTAACCCAGGCCCCCACCAGGATGTCCTTGCTCTAGAACCATGTTCCAGCCTGCCCGCCTTCTGACCTCGGCCTTGGGGTCTGCACAGTCTACACTGCCTCCCTCTACAGCTCCCAGAGCTCGTCCAGATGAACTCCTAATACCCTGCTGAAATATTCTCCTGGTAGCTTTCCCACTTTGGACGATGCAACTCCAACTCAAGTCACCCTTGACTCCTCTTTATGTCTCTTTATGTCACACTCCTCACTAAACTGGCCTACACACCCTTTTGTTAACACCTTCAAAATATTTCCCAAGTCTCCTTCTCACCCCGTCCTCAGGCACCACCTTAGTCCAGCCGCGCCGCCCACTGCCTGGAACTAACTGCTGTCACGGCTGCCTCCTGCTCTCCTACCTGTCAGAATCTAATCTCTCGATAGCAGCTGGAGAGACCTGGTTAGAGCATAAGTCAGACTACACCCCTCTGCTGCTCAAAGCTTTCTGGCACTTCCCATCTCACTCCAGGTGAAGCCCACAAGGCCGACCCACCTGCCAGGCCCCTCTTGCGGCCCCTGTCACCCTCCGTCTTCCTCACTCTCCCAGCCGCTGTCCCTTCCTTGTACCTGGAATGACCTGGCACACTCTGCCTCAGATTTTTGTACCTGCTGATCCCTTCACCTGGAACACTCTTCCCCTCACCTCCTTGGGTCTCTGCTCACATATCACCTTTCCACAGAGTCCTTCCCCAGGTACCACTCTGCCTTGGCGTCCCCTAGCTCCACACTCAACACAGGAAGTACAGCTTCACGTATTTGTTTGCATACTACCCGTGTCACTCAGCTCCACAAGAGCAGTGACCTGATCTGTTTTATCCACTGATGTACCTCCTGGGCCCAGCAGTGCCCGACACACAGTAGGTGCTTGGAAAGATCTGCTGGGACAGATGTGGTGGCACACACCTGTCATCCCAGCTCAACTCAGGCAGCTTGGCAAGTTCAGCCTGGGCGACAGCAAGACCTAGCTTAAAAAAAAAAAAAGCTGGGAAGATAAATGAGTGAATGAATACCTGGCGATTGGCAGGAGGCGGGGCCTGCTGGACTGTGGCAGGTGCTGCTGGAGGCGTGTAGATGCTGTTTGTGGCCAGCGAGACAGTGGCCAGGGCAGGTGCGTTCCCCTGGCACTGTTCTCGCTTGTGGGTCATAAAGGCTGGCAGCGAATTGAACTGCTTCTTGCACTTTCCGCAGAGAAAGACATCCTCATCATCTAAGGGTCATACCCAGATGCAGGAAGGGACCATAGAGGGATTGAGTAATGGGGGAAAAAAAAGCAAGATTAAGTCAGGGGCATCATGGTGAAGAGTGGGAGACCGCAGAACAGAGAGAACAGCAATTCTGGACAGCATTCGCGATTTGTTGAGTATGTCGAACATCAACCGGGAGCTTCCTGGGAGCTACACAGGCTCCTGTGGGAAGAGCCAGCCATGTGCAGCTAGGTAGCAAACCATTAGACACCAGGAAATAATAGAGTGGGTTCAGTTCAAAGTTGATAATTTCATATTTTTTTTTCCTTTTTGGTACCAGGGATTCAATACAGGAGTGCTTAAGCACTGAGCCACATCCCCAGCCCTTTTTTGTATTTTATTTAGAGACAGGGTCTCACTGAGTTGCTTAGGGCCTCACTCAATTGCGGAGGCTAGCTTTGAACTCACGATCCTCCTGCCTCAGCTTCCCAAACCCCTGAGATTACAGGCTTGTGCCACTTCACCCAGCTAGGAATCTTTATCCTGCCTGAATTTATTCCTCTGTCTCCAAATGGACCAGGTGAGCACACTGCCCGCTGCTGAGCTGCTTCTCTTAGAACAACTCATTCTGCAAGGCTCACCTCCTCCAGGAAGGCTTCCCAAAGCCCTTGGCCAGAGTTCCTTCCTTTGGGTTCACCTCTCATATATTAGCTTTCTCATCATCACCAAACGGTGAGTCCCCTAAGGGAAAGAAATGTGTCTTCTTTATCACCACAGCTGGGGTATCTTCTGGACACTTAGGAGGTCCTCAATGGATGTTTGTTGAATAAATGAAAAGTTAATTGAGCCAGGCATGGTGACACATAATAATCCCAGCAGCTCGGATCACAGATTCGAAGCCAGCCTAAGTAACTTAGCAAGGCTATAAGGAACTCTATGGGACCCTGTCTCCAAATAAAAAAATAAAACAGGCTGGGATGTGGCTTAGTGGTTAAGTGTCCCTGGGTTCAATCTCCACTACAAAAGAAGGAAGGAAGGAAGGAAGAAGGAAGGAAGGAAGGAAGGAAAAAATTAGTGGGAAACATGGCTTCCTAGTTAAAGGTGTGAGTGAGTGACAGACTTCCCAGCCTGCCTTGTAGCAGCATGTCATGTGACTGAATTCTGACCAACAGAATGACAGCAGAATGTAGGGTATGTGCAACTTCCCCTTAAAAGGAAAAGGCTTGATTTCCACTTCTTTCTTTCTTCCCTTTGTGTTGGCCGGGAGGTGGTGACCACAGTAGGAGCTGGGTGGGGTGGCCACCCTGGACTGCACGTGAGGACAGCAGATCCACAGAAAGAAATCACCAGACTCACCTCAAATGCCCACCAGGGCTTCACCCAACAGAGAGATAAAGTTAATCTTCTAAAAACCATAAGAAACTTTCCTTTCTCATCTACAACAGTTGAAACCAAGTCCCAAGTACTCTCATAAGGTTCCTATGAAACAGGACAATTATCCTCATTTAACAGACATGGAAACCGACGCATAAGGAGGTTGATTCACTTGGCCAGGGCCACAGAGCCAGGGACTATGGACACAAAATTCAAACCAGGTTTTTATCCTTTTGTCCCGAGAGTGCTTCCTAAGTGCTTAAGAATGTTTGTGGAAGAAATAAATGAACATGCAGTCTCACATAAGGACTTGCAACAGAGTTTTTCCCTGTGTCTTAGGGACTTGGTCTTTAAATTGAAGACATTCATGTTCAGCCTATTGTTTCTGGAGAGTTGAGAAACAACTTCCAGAGAAAATGAAAAGCATTGCCCAGCATCGGGCTCCCACAGCCACTAAGTAAGTGAGAGAGCGTCCTCAGAGCTACGCAGAGAAGGCCTGAATAAACCTGAAGGTCCAGGCTGGGAGGGTGGGAGACAGGGTTCAGATTCCCAGGGATATCCTGGGGACCCAGTGACAGTTTACTCCCACGCCCCCTCAGGAGCTCTACGTGCTCTTCCTAAGCTCGGAGCCACTGGCTCTCCACTGGTGGGTAGAGCAGATACTCACCCAATGGCTGGATGGCAGGGGGCGCACTGACATTCTGGCCTGTTGGATCAGGGACTGCTCCTTGGCCATCCAACAGTGACTGGACGGCCAGAACAGTCTGATTGTCCATTCCTGAAAAAGACAACACGGGCTCTGAGGAAAGTGGGCCCAGACCTTGCTGTCTTCATCCTCCCGAGCCAGACCCACTGCAACGCCAGGGTAGAGACAGCTGGCAGCGCCCAGTAGATGTTCTCTCCTACTGCCCTGTAACAGATCCCAAGATTTGCTGGGCACGGTTGCACACATCTGTAATGCCAGCAGCTCAGGAGGCTGAGGCAAGAGGATTGAGAGTTCAAAGCCAGCCCCAGCAAAAGTGAGACGCTAAGCAACTCAGTGAGACCCTGTCTCTAAAGAAAATATAAAATAGGGCTGGGGAGGTGGCTCAGCGGTTAAGCACCCTGGGTTTAATCCCTGGCACCAGAGAGAGAGAGAGAGAGAGAGAGAGAGAGAGATTTGGAAAGATTCTGGGCCTGTGAGAAGCCTGTACCTGCCATCCTCACACTGCAAACTGACTTCCGCTGGATTCTCCCATGAAACAAACAATGTTCCAGCCTCTTTCCGTCACTGCTAGTTTGGATTCCTCTCTTACTGATGGCTACCTCTAATCCTAAACCGTGGAGCCCCTCTGGAAATCTTTCTCACCCATGCCGCATATCTCAAAGTCTGTCTGCATCCGGGCACCCTGGCCTTCTTTGTTCCCATCTGTCTTCCCTTCACTATCAAGCATCTGCTGAAGGCTGTCCTGCTCTTCATCTACCTACCTTCCAATCCTCCTGCTCCAGAGGGACTTAAGCTTCCACCTACACCAAAGACCACCTGGCAGCATCCAGACACGCCATGGAACACTTCCTTCTTGGCTCCAGGTACCACCCTTCCAAGGTCTCCTCCTCCTTTCTGGGGACTTGCTGTAGTTTGGATAAGGAATATCCCCCAAAGCCTCATGTGTTGAAGGCATGGTCCCCAATGCAGCAATAGTCAGAAGTGGGGCTTTGGGAAGTGATTGGATCATGAAGGTCTGATCTCATTAACAGACTAACCTCTGATGGGTTCATGCTTGAATGGACTACTGGAAAGGGGTGGAAACTAGGAGGTGGGGCCTGGTGGGAGGAAGTGCGTCCTTGGGGACATGCTCTGCAAAGAATACATTCTTGTCCCTGGCCCTCCCTGCCAAGATGTAGTGAGGCAATGTTCTGCCTTATCACAGGCCCACAGCAATGGGGCCAGCTGACTAGGGACTGAAACCTCTGGAATCATGAGCTAAATTAATCTTTCACCCTTTAAGCTGTTTATCTCAGGCATTTCATCATAGTTATAAAAAGCCATCTAGCACACACCTCCTTTCCTCTCCTGTCTGCTCCCTAAACATTGCTATTTCCAGAGGTTCCTTCTGTCTGGACTCTTTCCTATCCTGTCCCTGAGCGGGATGCAAAACTGTGTTTTAGAATCTGGGTACAAATCTGTACATGAATGCCCACAGAACTTTTACTCATGATTTTAAAAATCTGGAAACATTTCAGAAGACCCTCCAGTGGACAAATGGTTAAACTGGATCATCCATACCATGAAATATTCAGCAATATGAAAAAACTAGCCACGCAAAAGGGCACACATCTATTATCCAAGTGGCTTGGGAGGCTGAGGCAGGAGGATTGCAAGTTCAAAGCCAGCCTCAGCAAAAGTGAGGTGTTAGGCAACTCAGTGAGATCCTGTCTCTAAATAAAATACAAAATAGGGCTGAGGGTGTGGCTCAGTGGTCAAGTGCCCTGAATTCAACCCTCAGTTACCCCTCCCCAAAAAAGAAAAGGAACAACCTATTGATAGCCACAACAACTTGAATCAACCTTCAACTGAGATGTGTGGGAAAAAAAGCAAGTCTCAAAGGTTATATATTCTACAATTCCATTAATAGGATGTTCTTTTGTGAGTGTGTGGGTGCTGGGGACTGAACCCAGGGCCTTGCACATGCTAGGCAAGTGCTCTGCCAGTGAGCTACCCCCCAGCCCTATAATATTCTTTAAATGACAAAACTTTAGAAACAGAGCAGATTAGCAGTTGCCAGGGGTCAAGGATGATGTGAATGGAAGAAGGATTTGTGATGTGGCTAGAAAAGGACAACACCTGGTAGTGACAGAACTGTTTTGTGTTGATTGACAGTGATATTCTCTAGTGTTACAAGATGTTACCATTGGGGGAGACTGGGTATAGGATATGGGGGATCATTCTATTATTTTTTAATTGGTGCATTATAATTTTAAATAATAGTGGGATTCAACTGGGTGTGGGGACACACACCAATAATCTCAGAGACTGTGGAGGCTGAGGGAAGATAGAAAGTTTCAGTTCAGCCTAAATAACTTAGCAAGACCCTATTTCAAAATAAAAAAAATACAGAAGGGCTGGGAATACAGCTCAGTGGTAGAGCATCCCTGGGTTCAATCCCCAGTACCACACACAGACAGAATAGAGCACCACTCCCAAAATGCCTCTTGGGCACCCCTTCATTCTTTCCTTACCTACTGCTCCCTCCTCCACTTTCTGGTCTTTTAGCAAACCTAGCTACCAAATTTGTCTCAGATCCACTCTTTCAATCCCCTCAGCTGTCCCCTGGCCGGGGCCACCATCAGTTCTCAGCTGACTCTGGGCAGAGTCCTCACTCACCTCCCAAGAGCCACTCTGGCCCCCTCCAGTCTGTTCCCGCAGAGGCCATGGTGAACTTTATAAAACATACATTAGCTTGTGCGGCTCCCCTGCTGAAAATCTTTTCTTAGCTCCACACTGATCCCAAGATAAAGTTCAGAAGCTTCATCAAACCAATGGAAGCCTCTTCTCTAGCTGCTCCCCTGCATGAGAAACCAGGGGAGAGCTTTGCAAATGCAGTTCCCACTGCCTGCGTCATTCAGATGACCCTCTCCCCTGGATCTTCAGGCCTGCTGCCCTTCCCTCGCCCAGCAGGCATGGTGATGTCCTAGGGGCTGATTTCTCTTTTACTTATTCATTTATATTTTGGTGTTGGGAACTGAACCCAGAGCTTGTGCATGACCCTCCTCTACCACAAGCTCTAGTCCCAGCTGATTTCTCTTTTAATTTCTTCTTTATTCAATACACAAATTAATTCTTGTAATTATCATTCTAATAGTGCAGATGAAAGAGAAAGGCCTCACTCCATCTTCTTATCCTCCCACACAGAACCCCCACTGACCCTCACCCTTCACATCCATCACCCCTATTTTCTTCATTTTGCACAAATGGCCAGCTGAGATCTTCTTTCACCATCTACCTTTTCTAGAATTCTATCATTTCTACAATTGCTTTTTCTATGTCTCTCTCCACCACAACCACTAGACTGGGGGGTGCAGATGGGAAGTGTGTCTGGCTCAATGACTATTCTTGAAATTGAACCCCCCTCCATGGTGAGAACTCTTAACCGTTCAAGAAGTAAAGCAAGTGGCCCAGATTTCCAAGGGAGGTGCAGGACTCAAAGTCTCCTCCCACCACCCACCCCACCTCACCCCACCCCAGCCCCACCAGCCCAATCCACTTCCGTTTGCATTCTAGCCAATTACTCATCATTCTAGGGTCTGTATTTCCCCCAGGGTCTACTGTGTGCCCTGGTCCGGGGTAGCTAAGGCTACCCTTGCCCCCTGATGCCAGCAGGTGCACACGGAAGCGCTCCAAGTTTGCTGTATCTGAAGCCTCCGATTCTCTGAGGCTAAGAACCACTCTCCATCCCGGGATCCTGCAGATCAAGGGGCAGTCAGTGGGCACCCAGTATTTACAGCTTGGATCTGAGAGCACCGCATCCCGCCAGGCACATGCCGGTGGGCATCGTGTGTTGGTCTGAGTGTGCAACAGTCGGTGCCCCAGCAGGGCACACGCGGTAGAAGCCCAGGTGTGCGGGCTTGGGTCTGTGAACTGCTAGTCTCGAGCCTGCACACCGATGGCGCCTCTCCCTTGCCAGTCTGCATATAAGGGACTACGTGCCAGCACGAGGCACAGTTCGCACAGGGAAGCTCTTCATGGGCAGGGCGCTGGCCCAGCTGCCCAAGCCCTGGCGCGGGTCAGCGGCTCCTGCACCGCGTCCCTCCGCGCCCGGGTCCTGCGGAGCAGCGGTGCGGCCCGGCTGTTCCCGCCCGGACACCCCTCCCGCGCCGGCCCGAGGCCCTGAGGCTGGAGCTGTTCCGGGCCCGCGGCCCCCTCCCCGCTGGACCAGCTCTCGACGGCTGTTCGGGGACCGGTGCCCACGCCAGGCCTCGGCTCCCGCGGCTGTTCCGGTCCCGCTGCGCCCTCCCCGCCGGACCGCGGCTCCAGCGGCTCTTCTCGCCTGCGCCCCTCCCGCCCCGCGGCTGTTCCGGGCCCCGCGCCCTCCGCCCCGAGGCCGCCGCGCGCCCTGGGCCCGGCGCTGCGAGGGCGCGGCGGGAGGGGGCGCAGCGCGGAACAGCCGCCTCCGCGGGCCCCGTAGCTGCTCACCCTCCAGGGCCTCGAAGATCGCCTGCGCCATCTTGGAGCCGCCGCCGCCGCCGCGGGAGCCCAAGCGGGGCTACGCGAGCATTGTGGGAGCAGCGGCGGTGGCGGGGTTGGGGCCGCCAGGGGGCGCCCGAGAGCCGCCGCCGAGCCCCCGGCCCCCGCACCAGGCCACTGCTGGCGGGACCCCAGCGTCCCTAGGCTCCCGCATCTCGCCCCGGTGGCGCAGTGTCTGGCGCCTCCGGGCCCCTTCCCCACCTCCATGGAGGACCTCAATGGGCCGCGCCCACGGGACCCTCCCGCCCTGTTATCTGAACCACTCACCAGACCAGACCCCCCACCGACACCCCGACCCTGCTCCCATCCCAACTTTGCAACACCAGCTCCAGCTCACGCGGACCACTCGACTCTGTCACAAGGACTCCCGCAAACCCCAACTGGGCGACCCAGGTTCCACCCCTTGTCACAGACTTCCCTCCCGCGGAAGCCCCCATCTTTCCCCACCACCGGTCTCTCCTCGTGTAACTTCCCATCACTGCCTGGGCTTAATCAGGGCAGCAGAATAGAATAGACATTATGATTGATGTATGTATATAGGTGACTCTATGACCAGTGTGATTCTGCAATCTGTACAATCAGAAAAATGAGAAATTATACCCCAATGATACAAATGTATGAATTGCCAAGATCATTGTAATGTCATGTGTAGATAAAATAAATAAATAATAAAAAGCTTGTGACACTGAAAAAAAAATCCCCTATCACCTCAGATTCCTCCATGGCTGAAGACCCCCCCCCATTTCCACCTTTCGGGGGCCTCCTATTTTCCTTTCCTATGGATCCATTCCTGCTTCCCCAGGGACTCCCATTTTCTTTTTTCTTTTTTGAAACAAGGTCTTGCTGGATTGCTGAGGGTCTCCCTAAATTTCCTAGGCTGGCCTCAAACTTGAGATCCTCCTGCCTCAGTCTCCTGAGTAGCTGGGATTACAGGCATGTGCTGAGCCCTGCTAAAGACCCTATTTTTGATACATAAACCCCCAGTGCTCAGCCAGTCACTCCCAGCCCAGCCTCACAGAGGTCCATTCAGGTCTCACAGGGACCCTCCCACCTACCTCTCTCTGTATCTTCCCCCAGATTCATTCATTCTCTCTCTCTCTCTCTCTCTCTCTCTCTCTCTCTCTCTCTCTCTCTCACACACACACACACACACACCCTCACCCTCTATACAACCAAATTCTCTTAGCTCTAAAAATTCACTGATCCTTTCCCATGAAGGAGTGGGAGAAAACAGACATTCAATCTTTTATTTTTTTTTAATATTTTTTAGTTTTCAATGAACCTTTATTTTATTTATTTATATGTGGTGCTGAGGATCATGGAATCATAGTCTAGCAGGGGAGATAGGCTGTAAACAGTGCCCAGTGCCTCAAACATGCTAGGCAAGCGCTCTACCACTGACATTCAATCTTAAAAATTATTATTTTTTTAGCCGGGCACAGTGGCGCACGTCTGTAATCCCAGTGGCTCAGGAGGCTGAGGCAGCAGGATCTCGAGTTCAGACCCAGCCTCAGCAACAGTGAGGTGCTGAGCAACTAATTCAGTGAGACCCTGTCTCTAAATAAAATACGAAATAGGGCTGGGATTGTGGCTCAGTGGTTGAGTGCCCTTGAGTTCAATCCCTGGTACCAAAAATAAAATGAATTTTAAAAAAATCTTTAATGGTTCTGGGGATTGAACCCAGGGCCCTGGGTCTTGCTAGGGAAGTGCTCTACCCGGTGCTGTGCTGAGGTGCATCCCCAGCCCATCTACTTTCATTCTGCAGACCCCCAAACCACTACATACAGATCCCCTAAGGAGGGTGTGTAGCTCAGTGGTAGAACACTGCACAGTATGTGTGAAGCCCTGGGTTCAATCCCCAGCACCCAAATAAATGAATAAATACATTTGTCCTAAAAATTAAGCAATATTCATTCAAAGCTTCTCCCCTTGTGGAATGCTGCCAGTTCACTGTTCTGATGACTTGCTGCACAGACCCTCTGTTTATCCACCACCCAAGACTCATTTCTAACAATGAACTCCCCATCCTGCTCTGAATCACCCTGTTCCCCCACTACTACCACCACCCTCTCCATTCCCCCTTGCACATGAGCCCTGAGCAAATATCTCCCACAGAAAACCCCCTCTTCTAGACTCTATACCTGGCTCCTTTCCTGGGAAACTTGAGACCCAGGGCCTACCTATTGCCTCTCTGGTAGGAGTAAGAGCAGGGTTCCCTCTTCGCATAACTTTATTATTATTATTATTATTATTATTATTCAAGTAATAATATATCCACATTCATTTTTTAAAATTTTGGACGTCTACTATGTGCTGTATTGTTCTAAATGCTGGGGACACATCCCTGACAAAAAGACAAAAATCCTTGCCTTTATAGAATCATGGTGTAGCAGGCGAGATAGGCTGTAAACAAGAGAGAGAGAGGTTCTGTGACTTTAATTTTTTCTGAGAGAAAACGAGGCTGTTTTAATGAGGGTGATCAGGAAGGGTCTCTCTGAGGAGATGGACCTGAGAAATGAGCTGGAGTCAGCTATACGAAGAGAGAACACGAAGAACAGAGCGGACACTGGGGTGGGGCTCAGTGGTAGAGCACTCACCTGGCAGGTGTGAGGACTGGATTCCATCCTCAGCACCACATAAAAATAATCACACAAGATAAAGGTATTGTGCCCATCTACAACTAAAAAATATATATATTTTTAAAAAGAAAAGAAAGGCAGAGGGGGCAGGTGCAGTGCCTTAGGCCTCCAGCTACATGGAGACTGAGCACAGAGGATCAAAAGTTTGAGGTCAGCCTGGGCAACTTAGCGAGCCATTGTCTCAAAATAAAAAATAAAAAATGGGGCTGGGGTGGTAGCTCAGTGGTAGAGCGCTCACCTTGCATGCATGAGGCACTGGGTTCGATCCTCAGCACACATAAATGTAAAATAAAGATATTGTGTCCACCTAAAACTAAAAAAATAAATGTTAAAAATAAATAAATAAAAAGTAAAAAATGCTGGGGATTGAGCTGTGGCTGTGGCTCAGTGGTAGAGCACTTGCCTAGCATGCGTGAGACACTGGGTTCCATCCTCGGCACCACATAAAAATAAACAGATAAAATAAAGGCATTCTGTTCACCTACAACTACAGAATTTTTTTTTAAATGCTGAGGATGGAGGCTGGGGTTGTGGCTTAGTGACAGAGCACTTGCATAGCCTGTGCGAGGCACTGAATAAAATAAAGTCATTGTGTCCTTCCACAACTAAAAATTACAAAAGAAGAAGAAGATTCCACTAACAAAAAGCAACACGAAACATGGTGGTTTTCCAACATGCACATAGTATATTTTGATCACAGCATATTTAAATTTTATTCTTATTTATTTATTTTACAGTAGAATGCATTTTGACATATTGTATACAAATGGAGCACAACTTCTCATTCCTCTGGCTGTACATGGTGCAGAGTCACTCTAGCAGTGTAATCATACATGTATATAGGGTAAAATGTCTGTCTCATTCTACTGTCCTTCCCATCCCCACAGCCCCACCCCTCCCCTCACTCCCTTCTACACAAACCAAAGTTCCTTCCTTCTTCCCTCTCTCCCCCTCCCCTGCCCTTTGAGGATCATCATCCGTTTATCAGAGAAACCATTTGGCTTTTGGTTTTGGGGGATTGGCTCATTTCACTTAGCATGATATTCTCTAGTTCCATCCATTTACTTCCAAATGCCATAATTTCATTCTCCTTTAAGGCTGAGTAGTATTCCATTGTGTATATATACCATATTTTCTTTATCCATTTATCTGTTGAAGGGCATCTAGGTTGATTCCATAGTTTAGCTATTGTGAATTGAACTGCTATAAACACCGATATGACTGCGTCCCTGTAAGTATGCTGATTTTAAGTCCTTTAGGTATAGACTGAGGCGTGGGATAGCTGGGTCCAATGGTGGTTCCATTCCCAGTCTTCTGAGGGTCTCCATACTGCTTTCCATAGTGGTTGCACCAATTTGCAGTCCCACCAGCCATGTCTGAGTGTGCCTTTCCCCCCACATCCTTGCCAACCCTTATTATTGCTGCTATTGTTCTAACTGGAGTTGGTTACGGTATACTTTTATCAGCTCTACAGGGCATTTGCACATGCTGTTCTCTCTTCCTGAAAGGCTGTTTTCCTACCTTCATCAGAACAATGGGAACGTGCCTTCTTGCCTCCTCTGACAAGCTCTCCCTGACCTCCAGGATGGCTTTAAACCCTCCTTTGCCATTTTAGGTTCTCCAGTGCCTGGTACAAATGATAGACCCAACCTGATCTTTTCTTAAAATTGGGAGCCATCTCGCCACAAAGCCATGAAAAGATAATTTCGGCTTTACTATAAATTACTGCAAATTCTGAACCTGCTTGGAATGCCTGCCCGTGCCTTGAACTCACCCATGCCTGGCTCTCTGACCAGATAGCAGCCCTCTCTGAAACTTTAGTGACGCCTCACAAATCTTGGCCTTCCCTGGCCAGACAACGACCCTCTCTGAGGCTCTAATGGTCCTCATAAATTCTAATGTTGGGGCCAGCAAAAAATGTAAACTACCATCAGTGTGATGCTCGTCAGAGTTCTGTTATCTGTAACCCCCCTTTGAGTAACTTTCTGAGCTATAAAGCTGGGCTGCAGGAAAGCTGGGGTGCTGTCTTGTTCCCGCCGTTTTGGGAGGGAGAGGCAGCCCGGCCGGTCGAAATAATAAGCTTGCTTTAATTTGATTTTAATTGGAGTCAGTGGTCTTTTCTTGCGTCCTGGTCTAACAAAACCCCTATTATGTGATACTCCGCTATTGGCGGTTCTGTTTTTCTCCACTCCTTCCATAGGGAGCCCTATGTTGAAGTGAAAAGGTTGGGCGAACGTGGGAGGAAAAGACCACCAAGAGACTGTCTCATGCAACAGCAAAGGGTTTATTGGGGGTCCAGCATGCTGGGGCTCAGAGCTCACTTCGGAGGAGCGGAGAGCAAAGAGCCCTCCGCAGTACAGCTTGAGCAGGGCTTATATACATTTTTTGAAAAGGGGCAGGGACTTCACGTTCAGCATAACAAATCATCACACGCCGCTGGAAAATCAAACAACAACTCAACCATGATTAGTACATTCACTGGCGGGAACAGGTCGGGTAGGGGTGATTGGTCAGCACAAAGAAGGGTATACATACGAACTGATTGGCTTAAGTCCTGAGGTGTGTACATGCCGGACTGCACGGTTTCTGGGTGGGAAGGGGGTTGTTTTTACAGAGCAACCAGATGGTCAGGGGAGATTTCAACATACATTTCAGTGGCTTTTCCGGGAGTTGTTTTAAACTTCCACATGAATTTCGGGTTCCAAATACAACTTAACAGAACTTAAAAACTTTACAGAACTTGAAACAAATCTTATCTTTTACATTTCAATTTCTTTAACCTTTCAGAAGGAGTGTGGTGGGGGTGGGCACAGTGGGCCACTTCACCTTTTGAATATAGCCCTCCTTGCTCTCAGGCTTATTTTTAAAAGAACATGTTTTTTTCTCTTCTCCCCCTCCCCTGTCTAACAAGATTAGGGTGACTGTGTTATCTTCCCCTAGTTAATTGCCCATGAACACACTTGCCAAGGAAGGAGCTATCTGCCAGAGGATCTAAGAAGTGAATACCTAACACAGTTAGGGTGGCCCCGGACCCCCTACTGGATGCAACCCTTGAAGGAGTTCTTTAAAATCCCCCTGTTCCTCCTGATGGACAGAATTGCAGCCTCTGGGACAGGAATCCCCTGTGTTTCTTCTTTACTTGCAAAGCAATAACACTTTTTTCCTTTTTCTCAAGACTGTGCCCTCATGATTAAGTTGGCATGAATTGGCATCACCGGGGACAAGGACTGAGATTGTGGTAACAGTTGGATCTCAAGGCTTGGCACAGAGGCAACCGTGGAAATGCCCTGACTTGATGGGACAGCTCATGAAGGGCTCCGAGATGCAGAGCTCTAGAGCCCCACCCCAGCAGGCAGGCAGCCTCCTGCCACAAGCTTTCAACACCAACATTTTATTAGTCCCATGTCCCATGTCCTCAAGGCCACCTAGTTGACACTGAACAGCTTAGTCTGGTGGCTAATCGCAGCTTAGAGACTTCTGGGACAAGGAGTCGTGTAGTAATTCCAGGCATAGAGCCAAGTAGGGAAAAGGGAAAGTTTGAGGAATTTCTAGTGTCCCACTCCACAGTGAGTGTCCCAGCTACCCCAGATAAGTTGACTTCTGTATCGGGAGGGGAGAATCATGAGGCACTGGAACCAAACTCCCAGTGGAAGAGGAGTAGAGGACACACAGGGAGCAGCGCTGGGTATCACCCTCTTGTTAGACTTGTCGGCATTGAGACGAGGCAGAAAAGCATGGCAACTGTTATGGACTGAACTTGTGACATTCCCCCACTGCCACCAGAATTCACATACCTCAGAATGTGGCAGTATTTGGAGATAGGGCTTTTACAGAGGTAACTAAAGCTGATTGAGGTCACATAAGTGGGCCCCAATCCAATATGATGTGCTTATATGGAAAATGCGAGGACCCACCGAGGTGGGCAGAGCGGGCAATCATGTGAGGACACAGAAGGTGGCTATTAGCAAGCCAAGGAGAGAGGCCTCAGGAAAAAGTAAACTTACTGACCCCCTGAATTTGAACCTCTAGCCTCCAGAATTGTGAGAATATTTATGTTGCTATGCCACCCAGTCTGTAGTATATTGTGATGGCAACCTTAGAAAACTAATATAGTGGTTAAGATAAAGGACTCTGGAGCCAAGGCAGGAGGCTTGGACTCCAACCTGGCCCCATCCCTTATTAGCAGTATCATCTTGCTTTTCTGTGCCTCAGTCTCCGAGAGGATAAGTGGGCATGGTTATAGAAACTACTTCTTAGGTCGTTGTGACAAGGAAATCATTAACAAAGCATTCAGGGGCTGGGGCTGGGGCTCGGTGGTACAGCACTCGCCTACCATGCAGGAAGCCCTGGGTTGGCCTCAGCACTGCCAAGAAACAAAAAAAAAGGTGGGGGAAGGGGGAAGCCAGGCACAGTGGCGAATGCCTGTAATCCCAGCCTCTCGGGAGGCTGAGGCAGGAGGATTGTGAGTTCAAAGCCAGCCTCAGCAACGGTGAGGTGCTTAGCAACTCAGAGAGACCCTGTTTCTAAATAAAAGACAAAAGAGGGCTGGGGATGTGGCTCAGTGGTTGAGTGCCCCTGAGTTCAATCCCCAGTACACCCCCCAAAAAAGAAAACAATTTCTGATATTCAATAAGTATTCCAGGATGCTCATTAAATAAATTTTATTTATCTGGTCAAAGGTCCCTATTATTGAGAGACTCAGAGTTGTGTAAATTAAAAAGTGTCACCAGGTAATAAGTGTTTCTATTGTAGCAACTCTTTACCCTTACCACCCTGGGAGGCTGGTGAGGGCAGAATTTTTTCATCTATGTATGAAAGGGATTAGCAAAAGATGCCACCTGGAAGAACTTACCAAACCAAAGAATTTCCAAATATCCTCTGCTTTTTCTTTTTTCTGTTTTTCTGCTGATGCCAGACTATGTCATGGCTTAGTGACAAATTCTCCATGCAAATAGCAGGTGACATTTCTAAAAGTTTCTATGTAGTTCCTTTTCAAATTAACTATATTTTAAAAAGTTTGTTATTTGTTGCTATTTTCTAACTTTGAATTTTGTGTGCACTATTTTCTTAAAACCTGTCTGTATATTATAATATCTGAAATCTATGTTAATCTGTTGGTTCTTCGCATTGTCTTGGGAGTCTGGTATCTCTGTGATGGGCATCATACTTGAAGAATTATTTATGGTGGTTCCCTGAAACCAAAGATGGATATGCCCTTCTCCAGAGAGGGTTTGTATTTGCTTTTGTCAAGGGTGTGGGTCACTCTTCATTATTTATCACCTCAAGCCAGGTTCCCCGTTTGTAGCTTGATTCACCAGTCTCTACTTCCTGGGCTGCGCTAGAACTCGTCAATGGTTACAACTTCCCAAGGAAGGGCTTTCAAACAATTAATTTGTCCTTTCTCTTCAACTTTTCTGCTCAACCCCAGACAGTGTTTTCTGCACTTCCCTGGGCCCAGCCAATCCGGTTGCACAAGTTCTTCATGTTGTCAGTGGGTTCTTATCGCATTAGACCAAAAAGTGAAACTCTTTGGGGGCAGTATCTCAGCTTAATGTGAGGAGATTCTGCTTTAAGACTCCCCACTTTGGGCAGGCCATGGGCTGACACTTCTCTCCCTCTTTTCCTGTGTGGTTGACAAACTGAAACTCACAGTTTCAATATTTGCAAATGCCCTCATATCATAAGTGGCTTGAGTGCACCAGTATTTGAATTCTATTGTTTATTATCTTATTACCAGCTTGCACTCAATAATTGGCCCAGACATTCCTCACACTGTTTAGCATGTCAGTGTTTATAAGAGGATATATATCACACATACATATATGTGTATACAAATACATGCCTTTTTGGTATATAAAATCTTTATTAATAGAAAATGCCTATAGACTCATTTCTTCTTGGACACACTATGGTACAGACATGGTGACCAGTGGTCTTGGTGTTCTGGCCTCAAATGTGAAGTGCCCAGAAGTGGCACAGGCCTCTATCTTCTTCAGTTGCTCCCCATCTTCACAGAGATTGTTGTGCAGATCATTGGCCAGAACTTTGGGTGTCTGGTATCTCTGATTTTTTGCTGGTCATCATGTGCGGGCTATATTTTCCACTCTTTACATCTTTCTATCTGTTCAAGAACCAATCTGGAAGCCAGCAGCTTGTGAGGCTGAGCAGGAGGATCTCGAGTTCAGAGGCTCTAAGAAACTCAGTGAGACACCGTCTCTAAATAAAATACAAAACAGGACTGGGGATGTGGCTCAGTGGCCAAGTGCCCCTGAGTTAAATAACTGGTTATCCCCTCACCCCCCAAAAAAAGTTTTATATACTATCTAAGAAAGTAACTTTTTGGAGGAATGATTAACTAAATAAGTTAGTTCACCATTACTAAAGGGGAAAAAAAAACCCAGAAAATCCAGTTTTAATAATAAAATAGATCCAGCAATTCTCTTCTTCACTGGGCTTTGATGTTGTCCTCTGACATTGCTTGATCCACCAGTCTCTACTGGCAATAATATCATGAGGTAAATATCGTATGGTCCAAGGGGACACTACTACAAGTCACAGCCATCAACCAGTCGCAGCTGCTCACTCCTGTAATCCCACTGACTCTGCGGAGGCTGTGGCAGGAGGACTGAAAGTACAAACCAGCCTGGGCAATTTAGCAAGACCCTGTTTCGAGATAAAAAATAAATAAATAAATAAACACAAATGGCAATGTAGCCTAGTGGTAAAGCACCCCTGGGTTTGATCCTCGGTCAAAAAAAGAAAAGTCACAGCTATCAGTCAGTGTGTAGCTGTTAGCCAGTGTCAACCCCACACAGTAATGTCATATGTAAGTGTCACCCATAAACGCTATGAAACATGAAAGCCCCAAGCTGTATTGCCAAGTCGTATTGCTTCCAAAAGCATGTATGGATTAGGGTTACATCAAAAACAAAACGAAAAAGAAGACTAACAGGGAGCAGTGCTATTTTCCATGGGATATCTAGGAAGGCCTCTCTGATAACATGGTGTGTGAGCTGAAACCTGAAGGTTGAGAGGAAGTCAGCCATGGGAAGAGCTGGGGGCGGGCGGGGGGACGCATACCCGGTGGGGAAATAGTTACGTGCAAAGGGTTTGAGGCAGAAGGGTTCTTGGAAAGCTCAAGGAACAGAAAGGAAGCCTGTTGGGTGGAGAGGAGCGAGTGAGGTGGCAAGTGAGGAAGGTAGCACTAGTGAGGGAGGCGGGGGCCAGGGCATAAAGTTCTTTTCCTGTGGACCCTGGGGAGGAGTTTGGCTTTTAAGAGTTGGTGGAAGTCACTTAGGGTGTCACTTGATTTATGCTCTGAAAAGATGGTCGTGATGTGGGCTACCAAGTCAGAAGCGTCAAGCCAGGTTCCTCCTAATGTCACCACCTAAATCGTCTGTTCCAACTACAACAAGCCCACCTCTTCCTGGAAGCCTCCCTGCTGGCCCATGGCTGCCACACCCCCTTCCAAGCCCCTCGGTGAACCGAACACGCCTCTAAGGAAAAGTGGCTTCTAATTGGACAACTGCAGGTTTGCCAACCTTCCGGAGGCAAAGTCATTGTGATTGGCTAAAGCTCTCCTCTCCCTTCCAATCAGACGGTTATTTTTAAGAGTGAAAGCATCCCATTATTGTTGTGGACGAATAAGCTTTTGTGATTGGCTCACTCTACATGAGTGACGGCAGATGTAGCCTATGGGTACAAAGACGTGGCGGCGCTTTCCGTAGGCGGTGAGCTGTGCTACCGCAAGCCGGGCCTGTCAGTGTGAGTCCAGCTGAGTCCATCAACCCTATTTGCCTCCCGCGCTATGGCCGCTCCGCCGCAGCTACAGGCTCTACTCAAGGCGGTCAACGCACTGCTGCGCAAGCGCCGCTACCACGCTGCGTTGGCCCTGATTAAGGGCTTCCGGAACGGGATCGTGTGAGTGGGGCGATAGGGCTGGGAGGGGCTGAGGAACCCGGCCAGGTTGAGTTGGAGACGCGAGTTCGAGGCCCGGCGCCGCTGCCTGTTGTGCCCTTGAGCAGCCGTCGCGTGTCTCTAGGACTCGGTGTCCACCATCTGTGCAGTGGGAGCCGGGTTTTGACTTCCAAACGCCTTGCCATCTCTGAGCCAGGGCTCCCACTGCGCTGTTTCTGGATCCTCCCGTGCCAGCACCTGTATCCCCTTATTTGGGCCCAGTTCATTCAGCCTGGCAGTGCACCCTTTGGCCTATCTGGCTTCTGCGGCCCTTCTACACAAACTGGACTCTGGCCTCTAGCAGGCACCTTCTGTCTATGTGCACCCATTAGGCTGCCTTTGGGCTCACATCCTTCGGCGCTAAGTCCTCATCTGACACTGGGGACTCCTGGGGGAAGTCAAAGAAAGTAAGAAAAGCAGCAAATATTTGCTGGGCAAATTGATTTCACCTCTTTATAACCTGAGGAGTGAGGTCTTGGGGTCATTTCACCTGGCTGGTGCCCTAAAGGGAGCTTGGCCACCTTTAAACCTCATTCGTGACAGCCTCCATTTATTGACAGCCTACTGTGTTGGAACTGGCGACCAAGCAGAGAAGCAACCAAAGACCTGTGTTCCCCTGAGATGACATTCTTGGTGGCAAAATGGCATGCTGGCAAGCATTTGCACTGTCAAGATTTGAATCCTGGTGCCACCTATCTGTGTGATCTTGAGCAAGTCATTTAACCTCTTTTAGTCTCAATTTCTGTAAAATGAAACAGTAGTTCTTAAGTCATACTGTCAGAGGACTGAGTCAATATGTGTGGAATATTTACCCCCACACACATAATTGTTGGCCGTTATTGTGTTACAGTCACGTGATGTCTACCTAGCTCACTCAATCACCTTTCACAGGCCTCTGCTTAATTATCACCTCTTCATTGAGGCCATCTCTCCGCTGGGGCCATCTCTCCGCCTCCTTTTCTATTTGTCTCTGTGGTACTTGTCACTATGGGATGCTAAAACATTTGCTTATCTATCTTGTTTTATGGTCCAACTGCCTCACTAGGAAGTGAACTTGATGAGGACAGAAATGTTTACCTACTGTGTCCTTTGATGTACTCACAGTACCCGCTACATAACTATAAATTCTCAAATATTTATTGAACGAATGAATGCCAGCAAAGTAGGTATTGCCATTGTCCCCATTTCCCATATGGGAAGATTGTGGCTCAGAGAAATATACTCATTGCTCATGGTCCCATCACTTGGTCAGGACTTGAGCCAGGATTGGAGCCCAGGGATGCTCAACCCCAATGACAGACTCTTGGCTTTCATAAAAACTCAGAGGCAGGTGGAAGCTAGTTCTTGCTGGATCTGACCAGATCATATCAGCCACTCCTTTTGTGACCAGAGTGGGGTGAGTCCTGAGATAACATCAGTATCCCCTTTGCCAACATGTTCACAGGACAAAACAGAAGTGAATAGGAGTCACACAGCCCCAGGGTCAGCAGGCATTGCCCAATAATGTTGTCTTTGTACATCTACCTCTGCTCTAGCTGTCCCTGTGCCTGCAGTGGACCTTCCCAGCCAAGGCCAACACCTTCTGGGTCAGATCCTTGGGCTCTAATCCCAGATCTTTCATCTTTGAAGCTGAATGATGCTTCATCTCTTTTGGCCTCCATTTCCTGCTCTATAAAACGGAAACAGTCAAGTCCAAAGGGGAAGTCTGAGTTAAACTACCAGGTAACAAATGTCTTTCACAGGAGGTGGTAGTTGTTTTCTGAAGTTGGGATTTTTCCAGGGAAAGAAGGGCATCCCCAGCAAGGGAATGACCGGAATGAAATCCGGAGGTGGAAAAGAATATCCTGCTTGTGAAGAGAGGGTATTCATTTAGAGAGGCAACTTAGATGAGGTGTTCGAACTTGGTAAAAATTTAACTCACTCTGATGTTTCACTCCTCAATATTTCAATTGTCAAACTTTACTCCTGAAATATTTCATGGTGCTTCTCTAAAACTAAAAGCATTAAGCATTTTCCTATACAGCTAAAGTGTCATGATTGCATTTAATCAATTAATGATAAGAATTCTATATTATTGACCTTTGCTCAGTCAATAGTCAGATTGTCTCAGTTGTCCCACAAGTGTCCTCTACAGCTAGTTTATCCAAGTCAGGACTCTCCAGGACATGACATGTCCTATCATTATGTTCTTTAAGTACTCTTTGATCCATTTAAAAGAATAATCCTATGAACAGGAGAGTAACTGACTGGATCTTGCCGGATCATATCAACCACTCTTGGCTATGACAAATCTCATTATAGTTTGAGGACTTTGGGAAGGGGCTTGGCTGATATAGGGAGTTGGGGGCACTGTTCTGATTGTGTTTGGGGTAAAAGGAAGGGCCATTTAGCTTTGGTCAACTGGAGAAGGCTCAAGGCCTCTCTGTGCAGGAGACATAGATGTGGCTCTGGAGGGTCCTAGAGGAAGACAGCTTCCTGAGCTGAGATGGGGGCTCTGGGCCTCCTGCTTACTGTCAGGCGAGGGAGAAGACAGGAGGTTCAGTGGCCTCTGCAACCATAAACCAGTTTTTTTGTTTTGTTTTGTTTGGGCACTGGGGGTTGAACCCAGGGGCACTTAACCACTGAGCCACATCCCCAATCTTTTTGTTGTATTTTTATTTGAGACAGGGTCTCATTAAATTGCTTAGGGCCTCAGGGCTGGGGATGTGGCTCAAGTGGTAGCGCGCTCCCCTGGCATGCGTGCGGCCCGGGTTCGATCCTCAGCACCACATACAAACAAAGATGTTGTGTCCACCGATAATTAAAAAATAAATATTAAAATTCTCTCTCTCTCTCTCTTTAAAAAATAAAATAAATTGCTTAGGGCTTCACTAATTTGCTAAGACTGGCTTTGAACTGTGCTCCTCCTGCTTCAGCCTCCAGAGCTGCTGGGATTACAGGGGTACGCCACCACACCTAGTTTATAACCAGCTTTAAATTGTTGACATTTTAAAATTTCTTTCTAATTTTTCTTTTTGACACTGATGATAGAACCCAGGGCCTTGTGCATATTCAGCAAGTACTCTACCACTGAACTACATTTTCAGCTCATTTTTAAATTTATTTTGAGGCAATCTCATTAAATTGCCCAAGCTGACCTCAAATTTGCAATCCTCCTACTTCAGCCTCCTGAATAGCTGGGATTACAGGTGCATAATCCCACTGCACCCAGCTAATTTCATTTTTTAAAAAATTAGTTAATGGAGCTGGGCATGGTAGTGCACACCTATAATCCCAGCTGCTTTGGAGGCTGAGGCAGGAGGATTGTGAATTCAAAGTCAGAATCAGCAAAAATGAGGTGCTAAGCAACTCAGTGAGACCCTGTCTCTAAATAAAATACAAAGTAGGGCTGGGGATGTGGCTCAGTGGTAGAATGCCCTGAGTTTAATCCTGGGTACAAAAAAAAAAATTTTTTTTGGTTAATGGGTTAGAGATGTAATTCAGTGGTAGGGTGCTTACCTAGCATATGTAAGGTTCGGGGTTCAAGCCCAAGTACTGCCCCCGCCCAAAGGCAACACTTTCACACAAAACTGTAAAAAAAAGTTCTGTGCTAAGTTGGAGGTGTAGCTCAATGATAAAGTGTGCCCATAGCACGTATGAGGGCCAAGTTCCATCCCCAGCTCCAAAAATTAAAAGTGAAAAATTAAATGCTAAAATGTCCTGCCTGCTCCATCCCTCTGCCACCAGTCTCCCCATGAAGACCGTCCCTGTGTCCAGTCTCATATCTTCCTCCAGGAACGATGTATGCATATACAAATAAATATGTTCTCCCCCACATCTTTTAAATTTTTTTCTTCTGAAATTTGTACAATTTGTACAATTATAGAAGAATTTCCTCATTTTTTGCAATTTCTGCTGTAATGCACATAGTTACACAACTTGCTATTATAAATCCCACAGACTCTCCAAATCAGTGTGCATAAAGTCGCTCATGCTTTCCACTGGATGATGAAACCATGTGTATTTACCCAGCAGCCTCCTGTGGACAGATGTGGGTTTGATTCATATATTCAGACACAACAAGGAGGCCCGTAAGGATCTTTAGGTCTGGTAAGACCTGTGTCAGGCAGATAGAAAACCTGGTTAAGACTGAGGGTGGAGACACCCAACAAGGAAAAGTAAAAGATGTGCTAGAATCTTTTGCATGTGTTATATCTTATGTGAAATGGAGAATACCTTTTGTTTTTTATTTTTAAAATTTTGGGGTACTGGAGATTGAACCCAGGGATGCTTTACCACTGAGGTACACCTCCAGCCATTTTTAGTTTTTGTCTTGAGACAGGGTGTCACTGAGTTGCTTAGGATCTTGTTAAGTTACTGAGGCTGGCCTTGAATTTATGATCCTCCTGTCTCCATATTCCAGATCACTGGGATTACAGATATGTGCCACCATGCCTGAGGAGAATACCTTTCATTGATGGGGAAAGGAAAGCTCAGAGGTTAAGTGATTTATCTGAGTTCACACAGCAAAACATGGTAGGGCTTTGATGCCAACTACCATTGTCTTTCTCCTACCCGTTTTTTTTTTTTTTTTTTTGGTGGGGGGATACCAGGGATTGAATTCATGGGCACCCAAGCACTGAGCCACATCCCCAGCCCAATTTTGTATTTTATTAGAGACAGAGTCTCACTGAGTTGCTTAGTGCTTCACCATTGCTGAGACTGGCTTTGAACACCTGTCTCAGATTCCCAAGCAGCTGGGACGACAGGTGTGTGCCGCGCCCAGCCCACTACCCATTTTTATAACAGTGAAGGTGAACACTGTTTTGTTCATACAATCCCAGATGCTCAAAGGATAAAGTTGAAAGGATGGTCAGGGGGAAGAGATTTGAATTTTAAAAAGAGGCAAGGATGTACCATCTAAAAGCAGTGCTTAGCTGGGTGCAGGGGGACATGCCTACAATCCCAGCGACTTGGGACATGAAGACAGGAGGAGCACTAGTTCAAGGCAAGCCTCAGAAAATGAGTAAGACCCTGACTAAGGATATAGCTTAGTGATAAAGCACCTCTGGGTTAAATCCCCAGTACAATCAATCAATGCATGATTATTAGAGATCATTTTGGAAGTGCTAAAAGGTTAAAAAAGCAAACAAAAACAAATTTCCAGGCTGATGATGTAGCTCAGTGGTTGGGTTTGTCCTGGGTTCAATCCCCATTACCCAAGAGAATAATAAGTAAAACAACATTGTGACGTATTTCTGTCTAATCATTTTAAATGTCTAGTCTTTCTTTAATGCATAATTAAAAACTTGGGGTCCAGTGTATAATAGTTGTCAAAACATATGTATTAAACATGTAGAAGAAAGTAAAATGTTACGTGATGGGCTGGGGCTGGGGCTCAGTGGTAGAGCGTTTGCTTAGCACAGGTGAGGCACTGGGTTTGAGCCTTAGCACCTATTTGGTGCTATTTATTATTTATTTTTATATAAAATAAAGTAAAGGTATTATATCCACCTACAACTAAAAAAATACATTAAAAATGTTACATGACAGATGTTTTAGGGAATCTCTTAAATTGGACTAAGCTGAAGATAGAACCTTCTAGAAATCACCTTCCCTCATGAGTAATTAAGGACTCTACTAGAATCAGCCAATCAGTAATCATCTACTGAGCATATACTATACGTTAGGTATCCTTCTGGGTGCTTGGGGACTCTGCAGAGGACAAACAAGACCCAGTCCCTGTCCTCATAGAGCCCACAGTCCAGTGGAGGAGGGAGTTAACTATAAAAGGATAAATTACTAGGGATAAATGAGCCTTTGAATTGGGCATATGAAGAGCTGCAGAGAGCCAGGCGTAGTGGTGCTCCCCTATGATCCCAACAGTTTGAGAGGCTGAGGCAGGAGGATCGAGAGTTCAAAGCCAGCCTCAGCAACCTAGTTAAGACCCTGTCTCTAACTAAAACACAAAAGGACTGGGGACGTGGCTCAGTGGTTAAGCGCCCGTGGGTTCGATCCCTGGTACCAAAAAATTTTTTTAAAAAAGATCTGCAGAGAAGTTTGGAGGTCTGTGGGGCAATAAACTATTGCCCAAATCTCATCTTAAGGTCAGAAGGTCCAGCTGAGATTAGAAAGCTGAGGGAGAAAAGGTGGCTGGGAGGGGTAAGGGAAGAGCATGCTGTGGACCAAGGCAGGACGGCAGGGGCCAGGCATGTCAGGACCTGCAGGGAGGTCAGCAGCTTCCATCAGAATTATGCCCAGAACCCCAAGGGTTTGCATCTCTTTTTACAGTTGAGGAAACTGAGGCTCAGAGATGTCCAATGACGAGCTGTATCCATACCACAGGATAAGAAGAGCTGAGCTTGAACCCAGATCTCACTGGGGAGCCATCATTATTTCCCTTCCCTGAGTGGTATTAGAATGAGGAATGGGGAGAGGGGACAGGGTTCAAAGAGGGTGTCCAAAAAGAAGCTACGAGCCCGTGATGCCAGAGTAACCGTTTTCTTTTGTTTCTGCAGCTATGGAGTCAAAATCCGGGCCCCTCACGCACTGGTCATGACCTTCCTCTTCAGGAGTGGCAGGTACCACCCATTCTGGGCACCCTTCAAACCAGTTCCACCCTCTGTGCCAGGAAGATAGTAGTGCCTGGCTGGGTCGAGCCTGGGCCCTGCCGTACCTAACTCCAGCTCCGGTCCCACGTCCTTGCTTGAAAATGCCCAGGCTCCCCACTGTTTCCAAAGAAGTCCAACTTCCAGGCCTGGCCTTCAGTGCCTTCTGTAGCCTGGCCTCAGCTCTGTCCCCACTCTGTCCACCCAGGGATGCCCTGGGCACACAGAGCTCCCTACCTTTCCATGCACTTACCACAAGTGGTTCCACTTCCATTTGCCCAGCTCCACCCACCTCCAGGATGCCCTGTCCTCCTCCTCCACACCTTTACTTCCCTCCTGTCAACCTACACCTGCTCTTTGTGGCTCTGTCCTCTGCAAAGTTGTCTCTGATCCCTCCTCTCTCACTTAAGCATCTCTGCCTTCCTTCTGATCTCCCATAACTCTTCCCTTCTCAGAAGACATCTTGTGGTGCAATAACCTACCTGGAGCTTGTAGGGGTCACAGAAGCTCCTACCAACCACGTCCAACTCACAAGAGTTTCTCATTTTGTATTTTTATTTTGCTGGTTTATTTTTGTTTGGGCTTTTAACCCTCTGAACTTTTTTTTTTTAACTGATTCATTTAACAAATGTTTATCAAGAGGACAGGGATTGTGAGGGAAAAGGTGAGGAAAATATTTATTTACTTAACTATAAAATATTTATTTACTATGTGCCAGACACTATTCTAGGTACCAGGGATACGACAGGGAACAAAACTACGATTGTGGCGCTGTGATTGCAGCAGCTCAAGAGGCTGAGACAGGAGAGACAGCAGGTTCAAAGCCAGCCTCGGCAGCTTAGCGAGGCACTAAGCAACTCCATGAGACCCTGTTTCTAAATAAAATACAAAATAGGGCTGGGGATGTGGCTCAGTGGTTGAGTGTCCTGAGTTCAATTCTCAGTACCAAAAACAAAGCAAAACAATGATTCCTGCCTTCCTAGAGCTTATCTTCTAGCAGCAGGTGGCAGAAAGCCAGCATAATAAATAAAGAAAGCAGATGGAGTGTCAGAAGGTGAAAGAGACTGTGGAAAAGAAAAATTGGAACAGAAGAGGGAAGAGTGGAGGGTGCTGTAGGCAGGCAGGCTGCCAAATTCAGTAGTGAGATCTTCCATGAGAAAGTGATATTGGCAGCTGAGCACAGCGGTGCAGGCCGGTAATCCCAGCGGCTCGGGAGGCTGAGGCAGGAGGATCACAAGTTCAAAGCCAGCCTCAGCAAAAGCAAGGTGCTGAGCAACGCAGTGAGACCCTGTCTCTAAATAAAACACAAACTAGGGGTGGGGATGTGGCTCAGTGTTTGAGTGCCCCTGAGTTCAATCCCTGGTATCCCCTACCCCCCCCAAAAAAAACAAAGAAAATGACGGTGGCCTTATGACTAGAGTGGGTGAAAGAGCTGGCCAAGCAGTCACCAGGGGAAGGAGCATTCGAGGGTACTAGAACGATCAGCGCAAAGACTCAGGTGGGATCATGCCCAGTGAATCTGAGGAGGCAGGAGCTGTGTGGTTGAAGGGGAGAGGACAGAAGAGGGTCACAGCAGCAACCTGGGTCAGGCCTGTCCAGCTTAAGGCCAGAGAGAGGAATTCGGCTTTTCCTTTAGTAAAACAGGAAGCTGTTGTAAGATTTTAAACAGGAGTTGCCATTGACCCCCTCCATGGGGATGGGGGTCTTGCTGTGTTGTCCAGGCTGGCCTCAAACTCCTGGCTTCGATCCTCCTGTCTCAGCCTCACAAGTGGCTGGGACTACTGGCACATGCCACTGTGTCTGGCTTATCTGACTTACTGCAGTGGTGTGAGGGTTACTAATGTGCAGCCGGGTTAAGAAGAGATTGGCAGGGGAGGTGGGAGTGGCACCGGGCCAGAGTAGGTGTGTACATAGGCTGACAGTGGTGCCACAGACTGTCAGGGAGAGGCCAGCTGCTCAGGAGGCTGAGGCAGTAAGATCACGAGTTCAAGGCCATGCAACATAGCGAAAGCCTGTCTCAAACAAACAGAAGTAGGTGTCCATTAGGAGACAGGGGCAGTGACCTAGGTGAGCAAAAACTGGCCTGGACTGAGATTTCACAGGGAAATCCAGCTTTCTTTCCTTAGAACTGACAACAGTGGGACCCATGTTCCGGTGGGGCGAGAACCAGCTGCTCCTGGCAAATTTCCACTGGGCCCAATGGACCCACCTCACTCCTTTAGGGTCCTTGAGGGCTCTCGGATGTGGTATTCCTGATTGAGAGGTGTACACTCGGCTTCCCCCTGCCATCTCTTTACTGCCACCTAGTGGGGGTTTTTTGTTTTGTAGTCTGAGGGTTTAACCCAAGGGCTCATATATACTGGGCATGCGCTCTACCACTGAGATCCATCCCCAGCCCTTTTTATTTTAATTTGAGATAGGGTTTTGCCAAATTGCCTCCAATCTGCCATCCTCCTGCCTCAGCCTCGCCAGTAGTTGGGATTACAGGCTTGCTGCGGTTCCCAGCGCCCCCTAGTGATCCTCAAAAGGATCACCTCTATTAAACCGGTCCCCTTTCAGGATGAAGACAAAGCTCAGGGTGGTCCCCTCCTCCTGCTGCCCTGCAGCATTCTCTACTCACGGCCTCAGTGGTCTCTCTCTGTTCCTTTACCCCATGCTCTGTCCCTCCTCAGGGACTCTGCACATGCCGAGTCCTGTGCCTGGGATGGTCCTCTCTCCCCACCTGACTTCATTGATTCCTCCCCATCTTTCAGACCCTGGTGCCATCTTTTATCAAAGTTGGACCCTCATTTTGTCATTATGACATAGTCCCCTCATAATTCCCATGAAGGCAGCAAGCATATTGGGTTTTTCTTGGAATCATGTCCCCAGACCCGGCACAAACTGGGGAGACAGCCACTCTTTCATTTCTTCACATGTTCAAAAAGTTTTGTTTTGTTTGGTACCAGGGATTGAACTCAGGGGCACTCAACCACTGGGCCAAATTCCCCAGTCCTGTTTTGTGTTTTATTTAGAGACAGGGTCTCACTGAGTTGATTAGCGCCTCACTTTTGGTGAGGCTAGCTTTGAACTCAAGATCCTCCTGTCTCAGCCTCCAAAGCCACTGGGGTTACAGGCATGCACCACTGTGCCCAGCACAAAAAGTATTTTTTTTAAGACCTACTATGTGCCCGGCCCTGTCCTGGGCCCTGCAGATGAGTAAGCCAGATCTGGACACTACCTTCCAGGTGTGGAGGCAGGGATAATGGAACATGATACAAACCAGGAAAGGTCAGGTGGTGAAAAGAGCCATGAAAAGAAAGTAGGGTATGGGGACAGGGTGTGGTGGCATTCCCTGTGTGGGTGTCAGGGACCAGGTGGCAGTAGTGAAGGCCCAATCTGTTGAGAGAGCTGCAGTCTAGGCTTAACGAGCTTCTGCCCCAAGCTTCTGCCCTTGAGCTCCTCGCCTAGTTGAGTTTCAGCGTGTGTGATGGGTAACTGCCCTTGGAACAGCTGGGCTCACTCTCACGGGAGCTCCCTGTGTCTGTGCAGCCTCCGAGACAAGCTGCGAGCCATTCTGCAGGCCACCTACACCCACTCCTGGAATCTGGCTTGCTTCGTGTTTGTCTACAAGGGCCTCTGCGCCCTGCAGGCCCACACACAGGGCAAGACCTACCAGTCGCACTCATTCCTGGCTGCCTTCATCGGGGGCTTCCTGTTGTTTGGAGACAACAATAACATCAACAGCCAGGTAAAAATCCCCCTCAGGTGGGGCTGGGGGGCGGGACAAAGTTTAGGTATAAAGCTCAGGGTGGGAGTTGAAGATGAACCCTTGACTATCTTCCATGTCTGAGGTCTGTGACTGGCCAGTCCTTGGAAGGTCACTTCTCCCCTCTGTTTCCCCATGTGTAAATCCAGCAACTGCCTGGAACTCATGTCTCCCAAGTCAATGTTACATTGCTCTCTAGGGAAAATAAATTGTTTTTTAAAAATTTGCTCTGTAAACTGGGCACAGGTGGCACACACCTGTAATCCTGGTGGCTCGGGGGGCTGAGGCAGGAGGATCACAAGTTCAAAGGTACTAATGCTTTGACAGATATAGTTTCATAAGTATCTCTCTCCTTCTCTCATCTATAGCTATTCTTCTTCTTCTTCTTTTGGTACTAGGGATTGAGCTTAGGGCCAGTTACCACTTTACCACTGAGCCACATCATTTTGTTTGTTTGTTTGTTTCTATTTGTTCTAATTAGTTATACATGACAGTTGAATGCATTTTGACACATCATACATAAATGGAGTATAACTTCTCATTCTTCTGGTTGTACGAGATGGAGAGTTACACAGGCTGTGTAATCATATATACACATAGGGTAGTAATGTCCAGCTCATTCTATCATTCCTACCCCCATGCCCCCTCTCTCCCTTCACTCCCCTCTGTCTAATCCAAAATACCTCTATTCTTAACCCCCCTTTAATTCTCAGACAAGGTCTCCTGGGCGTGGTGGCTCATGCCTGTAATCCTAGCTGCTCAGGAGGCTGAGACAGAGGATCAGGAATTCAAAGCCAGCCTCAGTGAAAAGCGAGGCACTAAGCAACTCAATGAGACCCTGTCTCTAAATAAAACACAAATCTGGGCTGGGGAATTTGGCCCAGTGGTTGAGTGCCCCTGAGTTCAATACCTAGTACCTGCCCCCTCAAAAAAGGAAAAAAAAAAAATACCGTTTGTCACTGATTTGCTTAGGGCCTCACTAAGTTGCTGAGACTGGTCTCAAACTGGTGATCCTCCTGCCTCAGCCTCCTGAGTCTGGGATCACAGGCATACACTGTCCTGGCTCCAGCTCTTCTTTTCAATCTCTTCACATGGACTTTCACAGAGAAAATTTTTAAATTTCAAAGAGATTCAGTTTATCAAAATTTCCTGTTGTGGATTATACTTTTGATAACAAGTTACCTTTTGGTTTTGAACCAGGTATATTTATTTAAAAAAAAAATATATAGTGAAAAAGAGTAATAAATAGCAGACAACTAGAAATCCTAGATGTCAGCCACCTGCCGCCTCACACCATCTTGCACACCTACTTTGAGAAGCCCTGGGCCCCAGCCCAGGAGAGGCCCCGGTGTGGGGGCTGGGGTGGGAGGAGGGTTCCCGGGGGCCATGTCCGTGAGTAACCCGGGCACCCCTCTCCGCAGATCAACATGTACCTGACGTCGCGTGTCCTCTTCGCGCTGTGCCGCCTGGGCGTGGAGAAGGGCTACATCCCGGAGCTCCGGTGGGACCCGTTCCCTCTCTACACGGCAGTGGTTTGGGGGCTTGTCCTGTGGCTCTTTGAGTATCACCGGCCCACGCTGCAGCCTTCGCTGCAGTCCTCCATGACCTACCTGTACGAGGACAGCAACGTGTGGCACGACCTCTCGGACTTCCTCATCTACAACAAGAGCCGCGCTTCCAAGTAGGCGGCTCCCAGGTGCTCACCCCGGCCCCAGGCACCTGGCGAGCTCCGCTGGGCGCCGTCAGCACACCCTCCAGAGGGTCCTGCCTTCTGGAAGTCAGGCCTCACACTCCGACTTGGCTCATCCCAGGGCTCCATTTGTGGAAGGAAAAGCACAGATTTTCACGTCTCAGTAGGTACTTTGAACCGTGCGACAGACGGCTGAGTCAGGTTGAGGAGTCCTGGGCTTGATTCCAGCCACGCTGCTGCCCTCCATGACCAGGGCAAGGTCTCTGGGCTTCAGGGGTCCTTGAGCCCAGAAGAGGATCCTTAGAGAGGGTCTCTTTCTGGTGGATATGTTCATTCTTCCACTGTTCTTCTGTAACAGAAGGCACCTGGATGGTGGGCAGCGGGTTGCAAATACTTTTTAAAGAAATATGAAGTTCCTCTCTCTGGTGTTGTATTGGAGAAGTTCTAGAACCGCACTGTCCAGTAGAAACATAATGTGAGTCATACATGGAGTTAGATTTTTTTCTAGGGCTGGGGATGTAACTCAGTGGTAGGGAACTTGTCTAGCCTTTGTGAGGCCCTGGGTTTAATCCTCAGTGCTACCAGGAAAAACCTTTTTTTTTCCTAGAAGCCAACATTAAAAAAAAAAAAAATAGAAACAGATGGGATTGATTTTAATTATATATTTTGACCTAATGTTAACAAAACATTATAACTTCAACAAATGATTAGCATAGTGAGATATTTTACCATCTTTTTTCTTATACTAAGTCTTCAAAATCAGGTGTGTGGACAGGCACAATGGCACACACCTGGAATCCCAGTGACTCGGGAGGCGGGGGCAGGAAGATTGCAAGCTTGAGGACAGCCTTGGAAATTTAGCAAGACCCTGTCTCAAAATAAAAGAAAAAGGACTAGGGATGTAGCTCAGTGTAGAGTGCCCCTGGGTTCAAACGCCAGTACTCCCCCCCCCCAAAAAAAAATCAGTGCATATTTAATACTTCCGATACACCTCAGTTTGGATGAGCTACATTCCAGTACCCAGTAGCCACATGGGGTTAGTGGCTTCCATATCAAGCAACACAGATACAGAACACTTCTATTCCCGAAGAAGTTTCTAGTGGACAGTGCAGATCTAGAGCTGGAGGATATGACTTCTGTGCTCCCACTCCACTGTGAACCCTTGGGGAAGGTTCTCGACCTCTCAGAGCCTCAATTTCTCATAAAATGAGAATAATCATAATACCCAGTGTCCACATTGGACTCTTACAACCACAACTTCTGCCACTACTATTGATTCCTTCCACTTAGTGAGTTCTAATTTCCTCCTGGGTGCTTTGCATATTTTTATTTTTAATCCAAACAGTGACATTGCAAGTGTGTCTGTTGATCCCCATTTTATGGATGTAAAAACTGAGGGTCAAAGAGAGGAGGTAACCTGCCCAGGGGAATACAGTTCAGGTAACAGCCCAATCAGTATTTGAACCCAGATCTGCCTGATTCCGAAGCCCGTGTCTTTTTTAGTGCCTTGTTTAAAATTTTGATGCTATGCCATGCAAATATTAGCTAGTCATAGGATCTGGCCCCAAAGGGGTACCAACTCAGATGCCTGCAGTCGTTCCTAGTGGCATAAATGGAAATGTTTGGGGTGCTCTGCAGTGGAGAGTGACAGGCACAGTGGATCAGAGCCTGGGTGCCAGTGGAATTTTTTCAAACCACTGTGCAGAACAAGTCTCCAGGAAGACATGGTCCATAGGCTATCAGTCTGGGACCCTCGGTCTACTAGGAATACTTCCATTAACACACATACCACTTCCATATCCTTTTGTATCTTAGAAGTTACTAGAAATGTCCATAGACATCACTAGAGAGCTTGTAAAAATGTAGATTCTGATGGATTGGGTCTGGATTGGGGATCAGACAGGCTCCCCACTGCGGACTCCCAGATGAGGCTGGTGCCGCAGCCCTGAGCCCCACCCCAAGTAGCAGGGTGGTGTGGGGCATGACAGAGCCATCCATCATTATCCCCTGTGACCAGTGCGTCACAGTGTGGGGTGACTGAGGTGGGATCATGTCGGATTGGACAGGCAGTGCTCCTAGCACGGTTGACTGCAAGCTCAGGGGAGGTGATTCTGGAGCTCCTTGCCCTCACTGTGGAGGCGTGGGGGGGGGGGGGTCTGGCCATCTCAAAGCAGGTTGTACTGATGAGGTGGTGGGGAGCGTGACCTGCTCCACCTCCTCCAACCTGCCACTTCCACGCAACCAGCCACCTCTCCTGTTGCCACCATCTCCTGCCTGAGAATTCGCCTGTCACTGGGTTCCACTTCTCCAGCTGCAGCTCCCCCTCTGGGCGGGGAAACCCTAGGCTTGAGCCCTGTGCTGGCCCCCAGAGCTCCCCAGCTGGCTGGAGCCTCAGGAGACCACAGTGGGCTAGCTCAAAGCCACGCCCTCCCTGCGCCCTTTCTTGAGCCTCTGCCAGTGCTTCCTGGGGTCCCCCCCCGCCTGCAAACCACTCAGGCCCTTGCCTCAGGGTCTGCTGTTGGGGAACCCCAAACTAAAATTGGCCTCTGTACAGCAGGTGGAGAACGAGCATGACATGGCAGTTAGGGACATGGGCTTTGGAACCAGACCGCCTGGGCTCAAGACCTGGCCTGGCCCCTCCTGGGCAAGTGACTGACCCTCCGTGCCTCTGTCTCCTCATCTGTAAAGTAGCTCTGTAACAGCTCCTGCCTTGGAGGGTCTGGGTGATTAATTGATTCAACATATAAAAGTGAACACTCAATAAACGTCGTCGTTATTTCTAACATGGCGTCTGATGCAGATGGATGCGAGGTCCTGAGAACTGAGTGCACCCCGCTCTTAGCCTGCCCTGCTCCCTGGCCTTGGCCGCCTGCCCTCCTGGGGTCCCCCCACTGCTGTGGGGTAGGTCTGCTCCACCACCGACTGTCTCTGCTCTCTAAGAATAGGTTTCCCTCACAGATGGCATCTCCCTGGATCCTGTCGGAGCATCTGCTGCCTCCAACTGCACTCGCCAGGGAGGAAGGCGGTGGGGTGGTCCCTGCCAGGGAGCAGGACTCTGCCTTCCAGCAGCCGAGGAAGAGCCCTCAGCTCCTTCCTAGCTGGGCCTCCATTTTCTTTATACTTTTCTTTTTTGAGGGAATGCCAGGGATTGAACTCAGGGGCACGCAGCCACTGAGCCACTTCCCCAGCCCTATTTTGTATTTTATTTAATAAGAGACAGGGTCTCTCTGAGTTACTTAAGACCTCAGTAAGTTGCCGAGGCTGGCTTTGAACTCTCGATCTTCCTGCCTCAGCCTCCCAAGCCACCGGGATTGCAGGCGTGTGCCACTGCCCAGCTGAGTCTCCATGTTCTGTGATCTGTGAAACAGGATGGCCAAAGGACACTCGACCCGGTAGCCACTTACTGCTTCCGAATGCTAGCTCCTGAAACAGCATCCTGGTTTAACCTGTATTTACTTAAGTCTTTTGACATGCAAAACTATAAAAAAAAAAAAAACTTTAAATCAATTATACGGACACATAGTACAAAACTCAAATGGTATAAAAAATGTGTAATGGAAAAACCAGGTTCCCTCCTACACTTAAGCTCCACTCCAAATGCCTCCTCTGCCAGGGGCGCCCACTCTCAGCACTTTCCGAAAATACACAGCCACCTCTCCTCGTCTCATAAGAGACTGTACATTGCAATGTCATCTCACCTCTTTGGTATTTCCTTCCTTGTCCTCTGTGTGTTTGGTTTCTCTTTGGTTAATAAACCAGTATAAAAGTGAGTCTGTGGGCCTGGCCTGTCCCTTTGCCCCCAAGTCTACCTCCGGAATAGCTTGGGAAGACCTGCTTGTGATCAGTGCAATAGTAAACCACCCTGGACATCCTGAGCTTCCATGTAGATGGCGCCCAATGTTCCGGTCCCAGAACGCCAAGTGAAAAAGGAAGGACAAAGTGAAGTTAATTTGAGGCCCTTCTGCTGCTCAGCTCCCAAATTAGAGCTGGCTGAGCGAGCCCACGGGAGAGCGATGATTCATGTGCTGAGCCGCCAAGAAACTGCCTGGTTTGGTGCTGGTCGCTCTGGCCGTCCACACCCGCGCTCCAGAAAGGATCCTGAGGGGGCATCTCCGTCCACGCCGCCGTCCACTCTTCCTGCACCGTGACTGCACTTTGGCTTTGAAGCTGGCATCCCCCCAAACCAGGGCACCTCATGTGCTCCACCTCCTGGAACCAGCCCACAAACCCACAACTGTGACTTCAAATGGCCGCTTTCTTTGACAAATTAGAGGGTATTTATAAAAAGAAACGCTTTTTTTTCCCCCTCTCCTTTTCTTGTTCCAGTTTCCCAGGGGGAGAATGTCTGTCTTTAACCTTAAAGGGCTTTTTTTTTTTTTTTTTGGTAAATGGGATTGAACCCAGGGTCTAGTGCCTGCTACGCACACACTCTACTTCTGAGCTACACCCACAGTCCGACAATATTAAATTTTCTGTTTCTAATTTAAATTATCATTATTATTATTATTATTATTATTATTATTCTGATACTGGGATTGAACTCAGAGGTGCTGTACACTGAGCTGCATGCATCCTCACCTTTTTTTTTTAATTTTTTTTTTTTTTTGGTTGTACTTGGACACAATACCTTTATTTTATTTATTTATTTTTGCGCTGAGCCACAACCCTAGTCCCGCTTTTTATTTTTTTATTTTGAGACAGGGTCTCGCTAAATTGCTCAGGGCCTCGCTCATTTGTGGAGGCTGGCTTTGAATGTGATCCTCCTGCCTCACCCTCCCAAGCTGCTGGAGTTAGAGGTGTGCACCACCGTGCCCCAGGCTGAAGGGCATTTTTGAGTGAGGAGGTTTGGGTTTTCACCAGAAGGCCCCTTTTAGGACTCACTGTACTGTAGGTAGCAGGAAGCCAGACTGGCCCACTTAGAGGACAAAGAAAGACTGTACTCTTTTCTGGTGTTGATTTGAGGAGCTTCCCAAGGGAGGACTCTCTGTTTTCTATACCAGAACTCTGTGCTCAACGCTGCTGTGGATGTCGTGATTTAATAAATGAGACAAAAACCAGGCAGAATCGAAACGCAGGTCCCGGGACTGGTGTCAGAAACCCTGATCTCATTGCTCTTCCGGGCTTCTCCCTGGAGCCTCTGCCTGTGAGCTGCATGTCAGCTGAGAGTAGGACCCGGGCCAGGCCACATCAGCTCTTTTAAGACACTTCTTTTAGAGTGTCTTTGTTTACGTGTGTCATGAACCCCTTTGGCATTTGGTGGAGCCTATCAACCCTCTTGAGTGCTGCTTCCAAAACCCATTCAGTAAAATACATAGGATGACAAGAAAGACCAATTATAATGAGTATTGAAATGGTTCTCAGAAACAATCTGTGTGTGTGTGTGTGTGTGTGTGTGTGTTGGGAATCTAACACACTTGTTAGGCAAGCACTCTAATACTGAGCTATACCTTCAGCGCCCCTCCCCCATTTTTTTTTTTAAATTCATGATAGGAATGTGTGCTCTTACAAATATATTAAATGCAAGTTCTAGAGGCAGAGTCCAAAACCATGATTTTAAAATTGTGATAAACAGTATCCCAAGTTAATTGCAGCAAGTCAGTCGTGGTGGTGCACGCCTGTCATCCCAGCAACTTGGGAGGCTGAGGCAGGAGGATTGCAAGTTCAAGGCCAGCCTCAGCAACTTAGTGAGAATCTACCTCAAACTAAAAAATAAAAAAGGACTGCAGATGTCGCTCAGTGTTGGAGCACCCTTGGGTTGTATCCCAGTTACTAGGGGCAGGAAAAGGAAGTAGAAAGAGAAAAGAATCAAGGAAGTGCTAGGTTCTGTGAAGGCAGTGTCATGGAGGGACCAGAGAGGGGAGAGCGGGGTATTGTGTCTCCGAGGAGGTGAAGTTTGCTGTGAGCCCTGAATAAAGAGAGCTATGCAAAGCGGTGGAGGAAGGGTATTTCTGGCCAAAGATCTTCAAAGTGCACAGTCCCTGAGGAGGGAACAGCTGAAGGCACTGGCATTCCAAGGGCCTGAAGAGGAGACTGCAGCCGGCTCCTGGAGGGGCAGCCCAGGGGCAGGCTGGCCTGGGGCAGGCTTCTCAGGCTGGGGAAAGCATTGGGTTTTCTTTTAAGCCTGATGGGCAGCCTTTGTTTTTAGGAGGTAAAGGATGTGATGTGGTGCTAGTTACATGTGGGCAAAATGCTTCTAGCAGCTTATGGAGGACAGAGCATAGGGCCAGGCTGGCAGCAGGAATCCATGTGGCCTAGAGATGAGAGACCATGGTGACTAGGACAGAGGCCGGGATGGTGACAGATAGAGAGCAACAGGCAGATCTGGGGTGTACTCTGCAGAGGCCCCGTGGCCTAGGGCCTTGGAGGTGCAGTAAGGGGGGTAATGATGGCCTCCATGCTTCCCCTCTTTAGGCCTTGCCCCCTGGCTAAGAAACGGGCCCTGACCTTGCCCCCCACCTTGCCTGCTCGGCCCCCCACTGCCCTCCCTGGCCCCTCTGGGGCCTGCCTGCCTACCCACCAGGCCCCTGGCGTGCCAGGCTTCCCAGCTGGCCCTGATTGTTGTCACTCCCCAGGGAGCCATGGGAACACACTCTGCCTGCTTTGCCACCCCCCTCTTCCCAGACAGGCCCAGGCCCTAACAATGCCCCCACCGCCAGCCAGTGGTCTGCACACAATGCCCCTGTTTCGGTTCAGCGCCAGCCCCGGGAGGCCTGGTGGGTTTCCTGGGCTGTTTGGCATATATATAACCCTGGCTTCCAGCAGGGATTTTTTTGTTGTTTAAAAAAAGGGGGAGGGAACCTCTGGCTCCTCCTCTCTGAATATCTTAATATATTATAAAAAGCCTTTCTCTTCCCTCCCTGAACGCTCCCCATGGCCCTCCCTGACTGCATTTGCCCTGTGCCTGTCAACCCGGGTACCAAATGCAGGGCAGCAGGTGTCATCAGGAAAACAAGAAAAGGATTAAAAAAAAAAAAAGGCGCTAATGGTTCCCAGTGGCCAGCCTCAGCCTCGGATGCTGAAGATCCTGGGGTAACCTGAGGGCTGTGACAAGCCAGGTGCTGGACCAGGGCTGGTGTCAGAAACCAGTGCTGTTTTTTTTTTTTTTTTGGTGGGTGGGGGAGGATGCAGGGGGTGCTGGGGATTGAACCCAGGGTGCTGCTCTATCGCTGACTTACACCCCAGACCCCTCCGCATTTAAAAATAAATTTTTTTTTTAGCTGTAGATGGACACAATACCTTTATTGAATTAATTTTTTAATGTGGTGCTGAGGATCGCCCTCAATGCCTCACATGTGCTAGGCAAGCACTCTACCACTGAGCCCCAGCCCCAGTACTTTTTGAACATCATTTCTAAGATGCCACCAAAGATGAGTGGTGGTTTCAATTTTTTTTTCGGGGTGGAGGTACCAGGGATTGAACTCAGGGGCGCTCACCTACTGAGCCCCATCCCCAGCCCTATTTTGTATATTATTTAGAGACAGGGTCTCACTGAGTTGCTGAGGGCCTCACTAAGTTGCTCAGGCTGGCTTTGAACCCCAGATCCTCCTGCCTCCGCTTCCGGAGCCGCTGGGATTACAGGTGTGAGCCACCGTGCCTGGCAGATATTTGAATTCTTCTATAGGATTCCCTAATTTTTAAACCTTAAAACGAATTCATAACTGAAAAAATTACTCAGTGGGCAAATTGTATCACACCTGTGGGCCAGCTGGTGAACTCGGCTTGTGTTCTCATGTGACCCTGATACCCGTCCTGGTACCCCTGGTTCTGGGGCTGAGGTCACACTTCCCAGGTCAGAAAACCAAGAAGGCCCAGAGCTGACGTCTGCCTGAGTCCGAGGCCTTGCTCCCAGGTTACACCACTGCTTGGCTGGGCAGGAGGCCTGTTCAGACACAGTCGGAGCTGGCACAGTGACAGAACAGCTCCAAGGACAGTAAACTGTCAGTCAGTGCAGCGTCCCTGGGCCATTCAAGAGGAACAGGGAGATGCAGATGCAAAACTCCCCACTTCCCTCTGCCAGGACTCAACAATGGATGTCTCTGTGCCCCTTAATAAAATTAAGTCACCACAGAACCATTTCTCCCAATTATGCATTCCTTATAATGATGACACAATCATATTTGGAAGTTTTTTTTTTTTTTTAAGATAAGAATGTATGTTTGTGGGAGGTGCTGTGTGTGAAATAAATAGTTTTCAATTATTTGTGTCAGTCGGCAGATTCTTAATGAGGATACTGTGTTAGTCCATAGAAATAATTCTTTACTTTCCCGCTGGATTGTGAGCTCCAGGTGCCCAGGAGCGGTCTGTTTTGTTTATGGCTGTGTCCCCAAACACCCAGCACAACGCCTGATTACATGGTAGGTGCTCAGTAAATATCAGTGGATTGAATGAGTGAGGCATAGAGGAAATGAAGGGAATCACACAGACCAAGATTCCTATTTATGTCCATGTGATTTGGAAGTCCCTCCTATTACCTTTATGTCATCCTGCATCTTAGAAAGAACCAAGGGAAAGATGTCTCTAGGCAGAGGGCCCCCGGCCTAGGAACTTCTGCCTTCATGGATTCCTACAGAGGAGGTAGAGATAATGATGGGTCTAAACACCTACTAACTATGCTATTATCTACCATAATGAATTTTGGAAACCACACATTATAATCTCAATAGCCCTGAGCCTGGTTCTTGGGGTACTAACAGAGGGTGGCAAGATTTTGCAGTAGAACAGGCTAAGTTACCATTTCAGTTCTGCTGTGTGACCTTGAACTGTGAGTACCCCTCTCTGAGCTGCCTCCTTCCTGAGCCATGTAGATAAACAAGCTTCATTTTCAGGATTATTGGGTTGAAAGGGGACCATCAATGAAAGTGGCTGCCCAGTGACTGTGGATTTTTGGAAGCCAATCATCTGGAGAACTGCTGACATTGAGAACAGCCTTATCAGGATCTTCCAGGCTCAGGGCCAAGAGGCCCCATCTCTCAGGCCTTTCTGCTTCCCAGTAGGTATCTCCACAGATCCAGAAGCCCTTATCTCTTCCTGGTTTCATGCTGGAGATCCTGGTCTTCACTCCTTTCTGCTGCAGCAGGACACCAGGGATTGTGGGAAGGAGGCAGCTGCTTCCACCTGCCATGTGTACTGGAATAATTTGGGCAGGGCTGAACTTTGAAAAACCTCTGGCTTTGGCCTCCTGAAGCATGAGTAATACCTTTTTCATCGACTAGGCAAGCTCATGCTCTTTGGGCCTCAGTTTCCTCATCATAAAATGGGGCGATAACAACAATCTGTTTCCCCTGTCCAGCAACCACCATGGTGAGGCTTTGTGCCTGTTGAAAGACTATGAGGTAGGAAAGGCCTTTACAAAAGGGAATTTTATTGGGGCTGGGGTTGTGGCTCAGTGGTAGAGCACTTGCCTAGCATGTGTGAGGCCCTGGGTTCGAGTCTCATCACCACATATAAATAAATAAAATAAAGTTACATTTACAACGAAAATGAACATATCTTTTAAAAGTGAATTTTACTGTCATTGAGGCTCTTTAGGAAGGAGTGGGAAGGGCTGAGGACATGGCTCAGTGGTAGAGTACTTGCCTACCATAGGTGAGGCCCTGGGTTCCATTCCTAGCACCATCAAAAAATTAAAAGACGGGCTGGGGATGTGGCTCAAGCGGTAGCGCGCTTGCCTGGCATGCGTGCGGCCCGGGTTCGATCCTCAGCACCACATACAAACAAAGATGTCGTGTCTGCCGAAAACTAAAAAATAAATATTAAAAAAAAATTAAAAGACCATATAAAAAAGGAAGGAGTGGGGAAAGGCACTGTCTCCATCTGCAATGGGAAAGTGCTAGCCTCTCGGCCTCTGGCTGACTTTCCCCTTCCTGGAATGGACCTCATTTTCCCATCTGTACAGCAAGAAGCTTATGTGGTCCCTGTGGGCCTTTGTAGTTCTGATACATTCTAGGATTTTTGCAGTACTAAGGGTTGAATCCAAGAGCACTCTATCCCTGAGCTATATCCTCAGCCCTTTTTATTTATTTTGAGAAAGAGTTTCACTAAGTTACTGAAGCTGGCTTGAATTTATAATCCTCCTGCCTCAGCCTCCCAAATTGCTGGGATTGGGGCATGTGCCACCATGTGGGTTTATATAGTCTAGGATTTATATTGGACTAATTTTATAAACTGCTCATCAGAGGGGGAAAAAAACTCCTGCTACTTTTTGAATCCACTTCATAGACAATAAAAGATTTTCAAATCCCTTGTGCTTTTCATCCTTATAGCAGTCCTAGAAGGGGCAGGACAAGGTCAATAATATACCCATTTTATAGAGGAGGAAATAGGCTGAGAAGCATCTTTAGGAACTGTAACTTGAGAGACACATTGGTTGTGCATCAATTTGTTCTCAAAGGTAAGTACACATAAAAAATCACCTGGTAAGTTGGGTATGGTAGCATACACCTGTAATCCTAGATACTGGGGAGGCTGAGGCAGGAGGATTCAAAAATCAAGATCAGCCTGTTCAGTAGCAGAGGGCTTGCTTAGCATGTGCGAGGCTCTGGGCTCAATCCTCAGTGTCTCTCTCTCTCTCTCTCTCTCTCTCACACACACACACACACACACACATAAAATTCAAAGTCAGCCTGGGCAATGTACAGAGACCCTATCTCAAAAATATAAAATAAGGGCTGGGGCAATAGCTCAGTGTTGAAGCGCTTGCCTAGCATGTGTGAGGCACTGGGTTTGATCCTCAGCATTGCATAAAAATAAATAAGATTAAAAAATAAATATGAAAAAAAATATATATATATAAAATTAAAAGGGCTGGAGATGTAACTCAGGGGTAGAGCGGATGGCCCTAGTTCAAAATACAAGTACTGCCAACAACAAACAAAAACCCCACCCGGTATGGGGATGGGGGTTGCTTATTAAAATGCAAATTTGGGGGCTCCTAGAAATTCTAAATTGTCAGGGCTGGGGTAGATCTGAAGTTAACAAGTGCCCAGGTGATTCTGAAGCCAGGTCCCTAAGGACCATGGGGAACCATGGCCTCCTTTTTGTGTCCTTCCTCACAACGTTGGGCTCCATTTCTCTCATAATCTTTTTCAGCACCAACTGGAGGCCAGGCCAGTGGGAGGAGGCCTCGCTGGAGCCCCCAGACTGGCGAGGAAGGCCAGCGGAGGAATGCAGGGTGTGGTCATGTTGGGGCAGACATAGCATGGGCAATGGAGAAAACGAGGAACCCTGATTCCGGAAGGCTCCCAGGGGGAAGTGACGCTGACGCTGGGCCTGAGGATTTGATTCTTGTTTGTATCCTAGCTACTTTTTTTACCCTTGTGGGTCACACGGGTCACACACCAGAGGGCAGGCAAGCCTGTAGACTTTACTGGTAGTGTTTCACATCTGTCCTTGGTGCTGGCACATGGCCTAGCCCAGAGAGGACAATATTGGTCTGATCGGCTGACCTGAGCAATGAGAAATGCTGATGGAACTGTCCCAGGGCCTCAGGATTAAATGCATTTTCACGCTCAGCATCCTTACCTTCTCCCTTTGTGAGGTCTAACATGGAGTTTATTTTTTTGGTACTGGGGATTAAACCCAGGGAGGGGTTTACCACTGAACTACATTCCCAACCGTTTTTATTTTTTAAGACAGGGTCTCGCTAAATTGCTCAGGAACTCTCTAAATTGATGAGGCTGGCCTCGAACTTGCGATGCTCAAGCCTCCAGAGCCGCTGGGATGACAGGCTTGCGCCACCCAGCTTGGAACATGGATTTACTTTTTAATGGTTGACTCTTCATGATACCGTGAACACGTTTTCTCTTCCCCTTCTTCCCTTTTCACTAGACTGTGAGCTCCGTAAGGCCCTAAGTCAAGGTCTGAACTAAGGATTTCTGAACTGAGTAGGTTCTCAAAACGTCTCTCGAGCATTCGGAGAGGAGTGAGCTCAAGCTGAGGTGCGCGTGCCCTGGCGCTGGGGGTACGTTGCTATTGAAGGGACTGCAGCTAAAACTGGGCTTGGGCACTGGGCAAAAGGGCTGGGCCAGGAAAAGGATTTGAGTAAGCGGTGTAGGTGGGTCAAGCTGAGGATGGCGCACGTGGCTGGGGCTTTGGAGGTGGGAGGTGAGCCTGGGCATCCAGAAAAGAGGAGGGGTCCGTTTCTGGAGCCCTGAGCTGAGGGTGTGGGGGCTTCAGGTGGAGGGTTTGGGGGGTCACGTGGGGTCTGCTGACGGGGAGATGTGCAAAACTTTGAGCTAAGCCTTCACTACACCCGTATCATCAGGACAGGGTGTGTAGGGGCGGAGGTGGGGTCAGTGTCCCCACGCCTCCAGCAGAGGCCGTCCGACCTGGGGGCGGGGAGAAAGAACGCGCCTGGCACCGCCCCGACAAAGCCTGCGCGCGCCCCGCCCCGCGATTGGCCGCCCCGCCCCGCGCCGCCGCCCGGTTCCGCCCTTCACAGCCGGTCTGGCGCGCTGCAGCCAACAGGAGGCACCGCCGCCGCCTCCGTCAGAGTACGGACAACCAATGGTGACGGCGCTCTGCGGCTCGTGGCTCTTTCGCGGCAAAAAGGATTTGGCGCGTAAAAGTGGCCAGGACTTTGCAGGCAGCGGCGGCCGGGGGCGGAGCGGGATCGAGCCCTCGCCGGGGCCAGCCGCCATGGGCCCGCGCCGCCGCCGCCGCCTGACACCCAGGCCGCGCGGGCCGTGAGCACCATGGCCGTGGCTGGGGCCCCCGCAGGCGGCCCATGCGCGCCGGCGCTGGAGGCCCTGCTCGGGGCCGGCGCGCTGCGGCTGCTCGACTCCTCGCAGATCGTCATCATTTCCACGGCGCAGGACGCCAGCGCCCCGCCGGCTCCAGCTGGCCCCACGGCGCCCGCCGCCGGCCCCCGCGACCCCGACCTGCTGCTCTTCGCCACGCCGCAGGCGCCCCGGCCCACACCCAGCGCGCCGCGTCCGGCTCTTGGCCGCCCGCCGGTACGGACCCTAGGGTCGCCAGGCCCTGTGCGCCACCGTACCCCCGCGCAGACCCGGCCTGGCGCGGTGTTTGACCCCTAGGCGGCGGGGGAGGGGGGACCGAGGAGTCTGGCTGGGCTGTGCAGAGCCTGGGTTGGGCCTATGGGCCCCGCCCCGGGGTGCGGGGTGACCTCGGGCCAGTCCCTGTTTGCTTCTCTGTGCTTTGGGCCTCAGCGTCCTCACTGGAGCCACTCAATCGTCGGTCAGTGACAATTGTGGCCCACATGTATTCAGCTGGTGCTTACCATATGCCAGGCCTTTGGTAGACTTGAAGCCAGCTAAACTGTGAGCTTGATGTCACTGTGCCCATCTGACAGATGGAGAGACTGAGGCTCAGAGGGGGAAGTGACTTGTCAGACAGCTGGAGATGGTGGGACTGGGATTTGTTGGCTTCGACCAGAATCTGTGGCTGGGTAGTGGGCACAGTTGCGGGGGGGGGGGCGCGGCGGAGGCTGGGGAAGGCCCTGGAGCTTGACCGTTGGGGAACCATTGAAGAGCCCCTTTCTGCCTAAATGCAGGACTGCCAGGTGCAGGCCTGTCCCTCCAGGCCTCTGGGGATAGGCCTCCTGACTGGGAGGCCTTCTCTGCAGGGGCGGGGCACTGGGCCAGCTGCTGATCCCCTCCCTCAGCCTGTCCTTCCATCTGCCACCCTCCCAGCCCCTGGTTACCATGGAACCTCATTAATCAGGCAAACCCCTGAGCCTCTGTAGAAGGACTGGGTGGGCTGGGCCTCTGGGAGCTGGAGAGGAGGCCCCTAGTGCCAGGAGAGAATGTCCCAGGGAGATCCCTGGATAAAGTCCTTCCTGACCTCCCAGCAGCAGGAAGCTCAAGACCAGTTTAGACTGGGGGTTCTAGAAGAGGCAGGTGAATTACAGTGGGAGAAGGGAGCAGAGGCCTGAAGCTTGAACCTGTGCAGGGCAGGGTGTGGAGACCAGTTTTACTGGCATGGCCTGTGACTGAAGGTGGGGCAGGGGCAGGCAGTCAGAGGTTGGCTAGGCAGGATGGGGGTCTCAGGAGGGCCTGGAGAAAGTGGAAGGGGTGAGGACAAGGAGGGAGATGCTTCTCAACTGCTGATGGGGGTGTGGGTGGCAGCTGGTTCCTAAGGCATCCTGGGAAGGCCCCCAACCCCCTTGGCCCAGTGCCCAGTGCTGCTTTCCTTCCGGAATCACCAAGATGCTAATAATAATAACAATAGCAGCTACCATTGTTTTGAGGATGTTTTGTGTGCCAGGCTCTGTGCCAAACATTTTACCCAATTAACTCATTTAACCCTGTCAGCAACCTTTTTGTAGATGGGGAAGCTGAGACCTAGGGATGGTGGAAACATCTCTAGTAATTAAGCCAGCAAGTGGTGGGACCAGGCCATATTTCCTGAGTGTTGACCTTCTGGAGATGCTGATAGAAGTTGAAGAAACCATAAGAAGTTCTTAGGGGCTGGGGATGTGGCTCAAGCGGTTGTATGCTCGCCTGGCATGCGTGCGGCCCAGGTTTGATCCTCAGCACCACATACAAACAAAGATGTGGTGTCCGAAGAAAAAAACTAAAAAAATTAATAAAAACTCTCTCTCTCAAAAATAAATACATAAAATAAACCTTTCCTTTAAAAAAAGAAAAGAAGTTCTTAGGACCCCTTCCTCCTAATGAAGGACTAGAAGGGGAGGTTGTATAGAGTGGGTTAGCTGGCTTGTCTACTATATACTCCAGGGACTTGTCCCTGCGGGTACTAGCTTGTGGCAGTCCTAGGGCTGCAGAGACCAACAACTTGTGGGTGCTGTCCTCAGGGAGCTGAGCTGCAGACTCAGAGGAGTGGACTGTGATGAAGAGAAATGCCCTCTTCTAAGCATCCCATTCATTCAATTCCCACCACTGCAAAAAAAAAAAAAAGCCAGTAGTTGTTTAGTTAGTAAGTGCCTCTGATGTGCTAGGCACAGAGGCCAGGAAGGATCCTTTGCCCTCTTAGGGCCAGCAGGCATTTCTCTATGTGGGCAGTGGAGGGGTTAGCACCATCCTTGAGTTCAAAGCCAGAAACACAGGGGCAGCTTTTGACCTCCACCAACTCCTCTGACTGTTTTGTTGGTTTTGGTATCGCGGCTTGAGCCCAGAGTGCTCTACCTCTGAGTTACATTCACTTTTTATTTTATTTGTTTTTTATTTTTAACTGAGGGTTGAATCCAGGGGTGCTTTACTACTAAGCTAAGTCCTCAGTCCATTGATTATTTTCAGACAGGGTCACATTATGTTGCTGATTCCAGTCTCAGACTTGGAATTCTTCAGCCTCAGCCTCCTGAATTGCTGGGATAACAAGCATATACCATTGGGGACTAAATGTTTGTGGTTGTCCCCCCCCGCCCCCCATGGATGGGTATGAGAGTCTTTTTTTTTTCCCCAGTGAATGTCTCCACCTCTGGCTTTTAGGTCCCCTGTGCCAAGGTTTATGTAGAGAGCAGTGCCAAAAATGGGCATCTGCTTGGGCCCTCATTTTAGGGTATGGCTGTGACCTGTCTTGGGAGAGGGCAGGGACGAGGTTACCAGGGAGAAAGTGATGGCTGTGGCAGGAACATGCTAGGGTTCAGGCCCAGCTGTTGATCTGAAGAAGGGAGTATATTTCTTTGGTCCTTTTTTTTTTTTTTTTTTGTGCTGCTGGGGGTCGAACCCAGGGCCTTGTGCATGCAAGGCAAGCCCTCTACCAACTGAGCTATGTCCCCAGCCCAAGGGAGTATATTTCTGTCTGACTTGTGGGGGCCTCACTTCTAGACTGGGCTTTGTATCAGCCTGTTGGGGTACAAATCTTGGCCCCACTCCTTACTAGTGGGGTGTCCCCAGAATAGAGGCCAGAAGAGAAGTAAGTACGTGCAAGAGGGAGCACCATGTACCACATGTGAAGAAATTCATTTGGCAAACATTTGGTGCCCAGGTCCCATGGCAGACACTGGATACTCTGAGAGAGAGATGGACACCATGCAGAAGTTTGTAATGAGAGACAGCATGGGAAAAGGTTGGGTTTGAGGCAGTTCAGATGGAAAGAGGTAGTACCTCTTTTAAGAGATGGGAAAGGTTCCTGCTCAGGTGAGAATAGCAGGTGCAAGGAGGGAAGGGAAGGGGCCAGTGTGGTCTAGGGCTTGGAAGCACAGATTTGTGAGAAGACACCTCTCAGCAGAAGTTCACATGGAGAAGCAATGCCAGTGGAAAGTCTTAAGTAGGGGCTAAAACATAATGAGACTTGTAGGGGGACTGTTGTTGTAGAGGGGACAGATGGAGGCAGGGAGACCCAGCGGTCCAGTGGGAGGTGATAATGGCTGTGGTGATGAGTTCTTGGCAGCTAGATGTGGTGAGAGTGGCTGGTGGAATGGATGGTACATCTGGTTTTGTTCAGGGTACTTGAGTTGCCTATGGGACCTCCAGAATAATCTCTAGGCTCGAGAGCATGACTAAGCTAGACAGTGTAGAGGTCAGCAGCTTGTTTTCTTCTCAGACAGTCCTGGGTAGGAATCCTGGCTATATGATCTTGGGCTTCAGTGGCCTTCTCTGCAAAATGGGGTCATTATTGTATTGTTGTTCTATGGGATGGAGTAAACTAACGAATGCAGACAGTTGGTGAGCACCAGCTGCTGCCATGTTACAGATTAGTAGATTTCTTGAAAACCACAGAGGAAGTGACTGCTTAAGGGACATGTGTACTCAGTGCTTTAAAACAAGCATTTAGTCTGGCATGGCAGTCCCAGTGATGCTGGAGATTGAAGCAGGAGGACCACAAGGTCAATTTAGCAAGACCCTGTCTCAAAAAGGTCTGGGAATGTATTCTAGGTTCAAGCCTCAGAACTTAAAAAAAAAGAAAAAAAGAAAGAAAAAAGGAAAAAAAAGAAGAAAAAAAAAGGAAAAAAAGAAAAGAAAAAGGAAAAAAAAGGTCTGGGAATGTAGCTCAATGTAGAGGTATTCTAGGTTCAAGCCTCAGAACTTAAAAAAAATCTGTAATTTCTGTGGGTTGGGGATTCAGGGGAGACTTAGTTGAACACTTCTGGCTCAGGGCTTTTCTGGGGTTACAGCCAAAATGCTGGCCCCAGTTGCAGTCAGAAGTCTTTTTTTTTTTTTAATTTTTAGTTATACATGAACATAATACCTTTATTTTCTTTATGTGATGCTGAGGCTTGAACCCAGTGCCTCATACGTGCTAGGCAAGTGCTCTACCACTGAGCCACAACCTCAGCCCCACAAGTCTTAGCTTGTAGGGTTTGCTTCGAAGCTTGCCCACATTACTGTTAGGAAGTCTCAGTTCCATGTGACTGGGGCCCATCATTAGGGCTACTTGAGTGTTCATGTGATGTGGTACCTAGCTTCCCCCAGAGTGGTTGATCTAAATAGAGGACAAGGAGGAAGCTCCAGTGGCTCTGTGACCCAGCCGTAGAAGCATTACACCATCTCTGCTGCCACATTCTTTTTTTTTTTTTTTTTTTTAGAATTTTAATATTTTTTTTTTTTTAGTTTTCGGCGGACACAACATCTTTGTTTGTCTGTGGTGCTGAGGATCGAACCCGGGCCACACACATGCCAGGCGAGCGCGCTACCAGGCGAGCCACATCCCCAGCCCCACATTCTTATTTATTTATTTTGGTGCCAGGGATTGAACCCAGGGGCATTTAGCCACTGAGCCACATACCCAGCCCTTTTATTTTTTGAGACAGGGTCTCACTATGTTGCCTAGGGCCTCCCTAAGTTGATGAGACTGGCCTTGAACTTGAATTCCTCCTGCCTCAGCCTCCTAAATTGCTGGGATTATAGGTGGTGGTTAACCCAGGTCTTCTGCCTTCCACTTGAGGGTCCTGTGTGGTAGGATTATAATGCTCATGTTGTGTCCCCTACAATATGTCCCCCTCACTCACACACTTAGGCATTCTGGTAGAGAAACAGAGGCAGGGGACAGGCATCCCAGGGGCACCACGCCTTTACCCAAGTCTTTTGTAGCCTCCCTCCTGGTTACTGGGCATCCTCCCATTGTTTCTGCCACAGGTGAAGCGGAGGCTGGACCTGGAAACTGACCATCAGTACCTGGCTGAGAGCAGTGGGCCTGTTCGGGGTAGAGGCCGACACCCAGGAAAAGGTACCGGTGGAACTTAACCTGGGTAGGCCCCTCTGACCAGGCCCAGGTTGGGGTTGTACATGGATAAACATGCTTGCAGACTAAAAAATCTAACTGGTGAGGTCTGAGCTTAAGTCAGGCATCTGGGGGCCTGGTAGGCAGCTAGAGTGGCCGCCTGGCATGACTTCCCTGGGCACCGGGGGTGGGGAGTTCCCCAGCCAGAAGAGAAATGCTGTGGTTGGCAGGCAGCAGCCACAGGGCCTCCCTGCTTGGCCCTACCAAGGGGAGGAGCCACCTGCCCCCCAGTACTGCTGCTCCACCTTGCTTGAACAGTCTCTCCGACCAGGTGCAAAATCCCCGGGGGAGAAGTCACGCTATGAGACGTCCCTGAATCTTACCACCAAACGTTTCCTGGAGCTGTTGAGCCGCTCAGCTGATGGCGTTGTTGATCTGAACTGGGCAGCTGAGGTGCTGAAGGTGCAGAAACGGCGCATCTACGACATCACCAATGTCCTGGAGGGCATCCAGCTCATTGCCAAGAAGTCCAAGAACCACATCCAGTGGCTGTAGGTACCAGGCAATCAGGAGGGCAGGCACAAATACCTGCCCGTGCTGCTGGCAATACCCACTGACTTCTGCATTCCCGTCTTACAGTTGGGGCACTGAAGCTGCAGATGTGGTTTCCCTAGGCTGTTAGATGCTGAGAAGTTCACAAATCTTTTTTTGTACTGGGGATTGAACCCAAGACTACTTTACCACTGAGCTGCATTCCCAGTCCTTTTTACTGAGTCAGGGTCTTGCTAAGTTGCTGAGGCTGGCCTTGAACTTGCAATCCTTCCCCCGAGTCACTGGGATTATAGGTCCTTCCCCCGAATCACTGGGATTATAGGTGAGTATCATCACACCTGGCAACAGACACAGATTTCAAACTTATCCAGCTCACTGTAGCTGTACATATTTGTTCATCTGAGTAACCACCAAGATCAAGATTTTTAAAAAACTTCTTCAACCCCCAGGAGGTTTCCTTGTGCCCCTTCCTGGTCATTGCTTATCTCATACCACCAGGTAGTCCCCATTCTGGCTTCTGCTCCCATTGATGAGATTTGTTTGACACAGATGTATAGATGTTTTAGATGTGTTCCTGCCCCGCCCCCCCCCCCCATTTTTTGGTTTTTGTTTTTTAATAACATCTGTTTCTCTAGGCTGGCCTCAAACTTGTGATCCTCCTGCCTCCTGTCTCCAGGTAGCTGGAACTAGAGGTTTACGCCACCATGCCTGGCTATCCTGTTAATTCTTTATTTTTCCCTTCTCGCCTCTCCCCAGGCAACCCTACTACCCTGTCTTTGACACATTGGTCTTTTCAGTTTGGGGTAGATCATCCTATTCTGCATCACTTTGTTTTTCTTTTCACTTGACAACATGTCTTGGAAATAATTTCATGTGTACATCTAATTCATTCTCATCCTTTTATACAGCTGGGTCATTTTCCAGGGCATATCTCTGCCATCATCTATTTACTCAGCCTCCTGGTAGGGACATGTAGGTGTTTGTTGGCAGTCAGGCCAGTCTGATTTGGAACCCAACTGAGAAGCTGGAGCCAGAGAGGAGAAATCCTGTCAGAATCTGAGATCAGGGGCTGGGGCAGTGATTCAGTGGTAGAGCACTTGCCTTGCTCATATGAGGCACTGGGTTCTATCCTCAGCACCACATAAAAAAATAAATAAAGGTACTATGTCCATCTACAACTTAAAAAAAAAAATTAAAAGAAAAAAAAATAATCTGAGATCAGTGGCCACAGCAGACTCTGTCCCAAGGGCCAGGGCTGATGGGCAGAGGGGCTGGGAGCTGCTAACCCTCCTAAACGCCTCTCCACAGAGGCAGCCACGCCACAGTGGGGATCGGTGGGCGGCTTGAAGGGCTGACCCAGGACCTCCAGCAACTGCAGGAGAGTGAGCAGCAGCTGGACCATCTGATGCACATCTGCACCACACAGCTGCGGCTGCTCTCTGAGGACTCTGACAGCCAGCGATATCCTTGGATTGGCTGGGGACTTGGAGGACAGGTGTGATAGGTGGGGTTACCCACCCAAGTGGGTGGAGAGGCCCTGGATCTCAGATTCAGGAGAAGGCTCTGTCACTGAGTGCAAGTTGGTAGAGTGCTTGATCAAAGCCTTGGGTTTAATCCCTAGGACCTCAAAAAATATACATATATTTTTGGCCATAGCCATCAATTGACACCAAGATCACAGGCCAATATACTCTCAACACCAGGCCTGGCATCGTGTTAAGCTTTTTATGTGGAATTATCACAGTCAGCCATCATTCGCTTTGAATGAGATGGGTAGATAGTCCCACTGTACTGATGTGGCCATTGATGTCCAGGGGAATGAAGTGTTGAACACCAATTATAATCCAAACCTTATGGTGGATCAGGAAGACGAGTGAAAAGGCAAGTATGGACCCTGTCTTGGGGGCTGTCACTGTGAGTGGCCTCCAGAGGCCAAAGATCATATACTCCTTGACTCCACCAACCCTGGCCTATGTGACATGCCAGGACCTTCGTAGCATTGCAGACCCTGCAGAGCAGATGGTCATGGTGATCAAGGCTCCTCCTGAGACCCAACTCCAAGCCGTGGACTCTTCAGAGGTAAAACCAGGGACTTCAGGCCCAACGAGGACAAGCTGGGCTGGGATAGTGGTCACCTGGGCCTCAGGTAATTCTGCCTGCTGCCTCTACCCAGACCTTTCAGATCTCCCTCAAGAGCAAACAAGGCCCCATTGATGTTTTCCTGTGCCCTGAAGAGAGTGTGGGTGGGATCAGCCCAGCAAAGACTCCATCCCAGGAGGCAGCTTCTGGAGAGGAGGACAGGACAACTGACCCCGTCACCACAGTGCCACCACCATCACCTCCGCCTTCGTCCCCTGCTATGGATACCAGCCAGTCCCTGCTCAGCCTGGAGCAAGGTGGGTAAGGGTGAGTGGGGGGGCCCCCCTAGATGGGTGAGCAGGCATGGCAGCCCCCTCTGTCCTCTCTGCTGGGCCATCCCTGGCCTGTGATGCTCCCCCGTCTCCCCAGAGCCACTGTTGTCAAGGATGGGTGGCCTGCGGGCCCCCATGGATGAGGACCGCCTGTCCCCGCTGGTGGCTGCTGACTCACTCCTGGAGCATGTGCGGGAAGACTTCTCCGGGCTCCTACCTGAGGAGTTCATCAGCCTCTCCCCACCCCACGAGGCCCTCGACTACCACTTTGGCCTTGAGGAGGGTGAGGGCATCAGAGACCTCTTCGACTGTGACTTTGGGGATCTGACCCCCCTGGATTTCTGACAGGTCCTAGGGGGCCAGGGTCTCCTGAGATGCCCCTCCCTGTCTCTGCAGCCCTGGAGCCCCCTGCCCTAGGCCATCCTTCCAGCCCTTTTGGAAAAGTGTAATTTATACCCTCTCTCCTATCTCAGCAGCTTCTAGCTCTGGGGTCTGGCTGCCACCAGGAGGTTGAGCAAGCCAGGAAGGGAAGGATTCTGTTTGTGGTGTGTATGTGCATGCACCCAGCACCCCACGTGTGTGTAACTGGGGTGAGTGGTGTGTGAGTATGAGTGTGTGCATGTACCGGGGAATGAAGGTGAACACATCTGTGCGTGCACTGCAGACACGCCCCAGTGTGTCCACGTGTGTGCATGAGTCCATGTGTGTGCATGGGGGGCTCTAACTGCACTTTCGGTCTCCTTGCTCCAGGGGCCCTTGAAGGCCCAGGGTTGGCCGCCTGCCCCCAGAATCCTGTGTGCTGACCTGGCCAGGCAGGGAGGCCTTGGCTGGCTGGGTTTGCAAGAGCACTTCTGTCTTAAGGTTTTCTGATCGAAGCTTTAATGGAGCGTTATTTATTTATCTAGGCCTCTTTGGCAAGCCTGGGAAACAAGACTGGGAGGGATGTGGGGTTGATACCCTAACTCCCTATACCCCTGAGCAAAGACAGGGGTCCCCAAGTGGTTCTTTTGCCCCATCCCGAGGGAGCTGAGGCCTGAGCGATTTATTTATTGGGGAAAGGCAGAAGGGAGACAGACTGACAGCTATGGGTGGATGGAGGGGTGGTCCCTTTCCAGGGGTCACTTCAGAGCCCCAGATGCCCTCCCCATGGATATGAGATGGGAGAGGTGAGTGGGGACCTTCATTGACAGGGTGGGCAGGAGGGGTGGGTGAAGGGCTCCCCAGCCTAGACTGAGGGGACCCTCCTGTGGTGTTTGAAGTGCCCCCCTCCCACTTATTGCTCTGCCCCACCCTCCAATCTGCACTTTGATTTGTTTCCTAACAGCTGTTTCCTCCTGCTTTGGTTTTAATAAACATTTTGATGATGTTTGGGCTGGGTTTTAGGTCTCTACTTGATGTAAGTCTGGGAGTGGGAGAAACCAGGGTTTTTAGGGAAAATGCCCATTCTCCTCTCTGTCCCTCAGATGGATTTCATTCTATTTGAGTTTCATAACCCTAAGAAAGGAAGGCTTCCTAACTTAAAGTTTTTTCCTAACTTAAAAACTGATCCAGTAAATATTGCCAAAGTGTGGAAGTAATAGGTGAGTTTCTCTCCTTTCAGCCCCAGGGGTCACTGATATTTTTGGTATGTTCCTTCTAGAAGTTTCTAGGCATTAGTAAACATGCAACAAATACAATGGACTGCATTTGTATCCGTGTCAGGTACTTTCCAGTCCTGGGGTGAGTGGGTTCCCTCCCCTCAAGGGTGTTTTGATGGGAATTTGTGCAAAAGAAAAATTAGGGGAGAGCTTTCTGGAAGAGGTGGTGCTTAGGCTGAAAACTGAGGGTCAATAGGGGTTAACTGGAGGAAGGAAGAGGAACACACCAAGCAGAGAAAAAAAGTATGGGCAAAGAGGCCCTGGGGCCCAGTGGGGCAGGTCAGAGGAGCTGACCTAATGAGGCTGGAGTCCTGAGGGAGGAGAGACATTCATTCTAGGGTTTTATTCAGGGTACAGAGTCACCAGGCAGTCTAAGGAGGGACATGTCCTGTTTCATATTTAAAGCTCCCTCTGGCAGCTGTACAGAGACCGTTGAAGGGAGTGCCCAAATAGCTTGGGGGGAAAGAAGGCTGAGGACTCTGAAAGTGCAGACAGTGTGGGGTCAGGACACTTGAGACCTGGGAAAGGGGAGAGTGACAGCAGCATGGACCTGTGTAACAGACCGTTGGGTGGGCGGTCTCTGAGCTGGCCCAATTTAACCCCTTTACATTCAATGCATCACCACGACTCCTATGGGGGCGTCCACTTTTACCCCCATTAGACAAACCTACGGGAGAAGACGACCCTTGGGTTGGCCGCTGACCCTCTGGGCCTTGCGTCCTGTGTTCGCGCAGCCCTCCCGTTCTGCTCTTGCGGTACACACCCGCGCTGGCTGGATCTGCTCGGCTCGGCCCGTCCCGAGTGGAAATTACCCCTTGGGTGGTTCCTCACTCCTCGGTGGCGCACCCGCGGGGAGGGTCCAGGCTGGACCTGGGCGCAGCCTGGGCTCCAGACGGGGAAACCGAGGCCCGGCGTGGCCGGCAGAGGCCAGTCCCGGGCGCACGGCGGGGGCGGGGCGGGGGCGGGGCCGCGCTCGCGCCGGCGCCAATGGGCGGGCGCCCCCAGCCCCCGGCCCGCCGCGGCGTCCGGCCCGAGGGAGCCTCGGCGGAGAGCGGCCGGCGGAGCACAGCCAGCCGAGCAGGCGGCTGCGCCATGGCGTGCGCAGGGCTGCTCACCGTGTGCTTGCTCCGGCCGCCCGCGGCCCCGCGGCCCCCTGGATCCCCAGCTGCCGCCGCCGCCGGCGGGCCCGCCGGACACGCGCTCTTCCAGGACGTGAGTGGGGCGCGGGCGGGGCGTCTCCCGGGCTCGCTGTCACTGTCTCCCGGCCCCGTCTCTGTGCTCCCGCATCTCGGTCTCAGTGCGTGTCTCCCTGACCCTGTCCCTCTCGCGATCTCTGACCCACCTGTCCCTCTGTCCCTCGTCTTCCTTATTCCGATCTCGCTGCCTCCGCGTCCCCAGTCCTGTCTTTTCATATCACTCCTTGTCTCTGCTCCAGTGTCGCTGTCCCTGCTGTCCCAAACCCCCAAACAATCTGTCTGGTGGGGGTGGGGACTGTCAACACAATTAAGATAGCAGTCACTGTCCCTGCTCTGTGGTGGCGCCTGGCCACATTAGGAGCCCTCTCCTGACCCTAGTAGTACCTCCAGAGCCCCTCTGACCCAAGGGCAAGAGGAGTCCTGCAGCTGGTGAAGGCTGCCCGCAGCCATCCTCTGTGGTCTGGGTACCACTCCATGGGGCAGCAGGTGGCCCTGCAGCCCCCTTCTGTGAGTATGGAGCAGCATTTCTGGGTCTCAGTCACTTCCTTTTACCCCTGTGCTCAGTCCCCATTCCAGAGGTCCCTACCAGTGGGAAAGACTGTACTCCTGCCCCCTCCCCACAACCCCCAGTGACTCAGCACCTTGACCACAAACAGTTCTGACTGAAAGCTGACCCTCCTGCTTCTCAGATAGGAACACCCAGGCCTAAGGGGATATGTCCATATTGAAGCAGGGGCATTACTGGGTGTGGCCCCAGGTGTCTTCTCAATTTAGCTCCCTGCCCATATCTCCATCTACCCACCCAGGCCCCATTGGGCTGCTGTGTGATCCCAACCCTGTAGCATACCTTCTCTGATTCAGGCTAGGCATTAGATTGATTCTTTAGACCCACTGACCCTGAGGAGATCATCCAAAGGGAGTGAGGACTTGAAGCTATGAGGGCTCTCTGTCCAGGTTTTGGTCTGCATCTCTTTTTTAGGCCTGCTGGGCTGCCCTTTGCTGGGCTTTGGGGGACCTGGAAGTTTCTGGTCCCTGAGAGGCTGTCTTACTGCCTCTGGTGCCTTTCGTCTCCTCTTCTCAGTAAATAAAATCTGCTGATCTTTGCCTCCCCACCCTCACCTCCCTTGGGCACTCACACACCTACCCACAGCCCTCACATAAAGTTGTCTCTGTGGGAAGCCCCGGCCCTGAAAGGGTTAACCCTAGGCTGCTCCTTGGGACACTAGTGGGAAAACTGAGGTATGGCAAAGAAGGGAATGGCCACTTCCTGCACAGGCATGCAGGGGACCGGCTCAGAGGACGAAGACTGGGGTGGACTGTGGGTGGCCAGAGTTGGGGTTCAGGTCTGGTTTGGATCCTTGGACTGCATCTTGACCCATCTCTGCACCTTCTTCAAGCTGGGACATGCCAGGGGCTGATGCATCAGACAGAACTCAGGCTGGCGTCCAGGTGTGGGAGGTGGGGTGCAGGAGCTGGCCTGGGGCACCCCATGGAGCCAGGCTCTGCAGGAGCAGGGAGCAAGCAGTGGGACCTGCTGTGCGCCCTTCCTGTGCCTCCCTTGTTGGAAAAGCACCTGCCGGCTGAGCTGAGCAGGCGGCTGGGGCAGGCTGAGCAGGAGGTAAGGCCAGGCAGCGGGGAGGCAGAGCAGCTGGGGCCCTGGGGTCGGGCGGAGCCTCTTGCTTCTTACCCCCACCCAGCTCCCACTCCTGTCCCTTTGTCCTCTAGGTTTTCCGCAGAGCAGACAAGAATGGTGAGTGTCGCTTTCCCTGGGACTCAGTGGTGAGTGGGAGTCCATCAGGGAGACTCAGGGGAGAGTTGGGGAATTGGGGGAGAATTTGAGTGGAGACAAATCTTGGGGGCCCTGAAACAGGGAGATCAAATCAATGCATCCTTCCCGGAGTAAGTGCTATTCCGAGTCAAATTTGGAAGGGAGAGCAGAGGGAGAGTGGTTTGGGTAGAGGCTGGAAGTGGGGGCTTGTTTTCACACAGTGCCCTAGCACAGTGATGGGTACTTCCGGTATGTGACCTGTGTTGCCTTGCAGCGCCAGCTGGATTGAGATTCCTTACCCATTTCACAGACAAAGGAGTAGAACCCTAGAGAGGGGAAGCAAGCTACCTGAGGTCACACAGCCTTTAATTGGTGGTGATGTGTGGTCCTAAATTCCCTGTGTGAGGGGCTTGGAAGGGTGGGATAATGGAGGCCCTGTGGGGTACTTCACCCAGATTTTTAGAGGTCTCGCTTTCCACGTGACTTACCATCTAGCTCCAGCGAGGGCTCAGAGGACACAATTAAACCCAGCCTTTGGGCAAGGATACAGTGGGGTCCAGTAACCTGAGTCAGCTCCTTCTGCCCCTGGTCCAGCCTAGCGTGCTATAGGTTTGCTGCCTCTAGATGGCTGGGAACAGCCCCCTGTAGTGACCAGCCAGTGGAGGGTCTGAGCTGAGGGGGCCATTTTGCCTGGAGCTCCCCTCCCTCTGGGTCTTTACCTACCTCCCACCCCCATGTTCCAGCCTCCTTGAGATGGGGTAGTGTCCCCACTTCTTGCTCCTTCTCCTTGGGTATTTTTTAATTGGTGGGAACCATTTGTCCCAACCCACTGACTGAGACACATGCCCTGCCTGGGTGTGGTGGCACATGCCTGTAATTCCAGTAGCTCGAGAGGATGAGGCAGGAGGATTGTGAGTTCAAAGCCAGCCTCAGCAACAGTGAGGCCCTAAGCAACTCAGTGAGACCCTGTCTTTAAACAAAATATAAAAATGGCTGGAGATGTGGCTCAGTGGTATAGCGCCCCTGATTCAATCCCCGGTATACCCCCAACCCTTCTCTCCCCACCAAAAAAGACACATCCCCCCTTTGATTGGGGCATTCCTTCTGGAGAGCCTCAGGCCTTACCACCCCTACTCCTGCTCTGCAGCTGCCCCTCCCCATTTATTAGTGACTCTCTACATCATTCAGGCCGACTCTCTGGCATCTTTGAACATCCCACTCAACTGCACCGCTTGGCTTACCCTGTCCCCCAGGGACAGCATTTCCTCCAGAGCCAGCCTGAAGCTTCTTACAGAGTCCACCTATTTAGGAAGATTTCCTAGGCCTCCCACTGGCTTCTCAGTGAAGGTTCTGGGTCCAGAGCACAGAAGTCCTTGTACCCAGGGTGAAGCTGACCAGCCTCAGGGCCAGACCCTCTGCCCTAAGTCCTCCCCAGCCAGATCAGGCTGTGATGCAGTTGTGTCCGGGATGATTTTTCATTTCCTCATTTGGCTAACATTTGGATCCTCCCCTGTTCTGGGGACTCCAGTCCTTTTCTCCCAGCAGTCAGGGGCTAAGCTCAGAGCCCATGGCACCTGGCTAGGTGGTTGTGAGATATGGGGAGGCCTTGAGGGGCTTGGACCTGGAGGCAGGGCATGATCTGGGCTCAGGGACACTGACGCTCTCCCTGCCCCTCCTAGATGATGGCAAGCTCTCATTTGAAGAGTTCCAGAACTATTTTGCCGATGGGGTTCTCAGCCCCGGGGAGCTACGGGAACTGTTCAGCAGCATTGACGGCTGTCCCACTGAGTGAGTGAGAGGGGGTGACTGAGCGTGGGTGGGTGCCAGGCCAGGTTGTCCCAGCCCACTTTGTCCCCTACTGCCTCCGTTCTTTTTGGAGGACTGGGGTGGGTAGTGGGAAGAAAGGTGCCAGGGTTTGGTGCCAGCTTTACCCCCTCTTCCAGCCTTGCCCACCACGCTGCTTTCGGCTGGAACCCCAAAATAGACCTGAGTCACCACCTGTGGCTCAACCCCTTCATTCCCGCTTCCTGCAGGAACCAGAGGCTGCCTGGGGACAGCTGGGCTCCGCCTGCCCCCACCCGCCTCCACCCAGGGGTGCAGGTGCACACACACACCCCTTCCCACATCTTCCCACGTGTGCTCCCACGTCTACACATCTTGGCAGGGCGAGTGAGCTCCTCCCAGCTTCCTCGCTCTGGTGCACACACATTGCACATGTATACGCCTTCCCTTCCGTCTCCTCAGGGTAAACCCCAGACTCTGGGCTGGCATGCGGGGCTCCCAAGACTTGGGCTGGACCCTTTGTCTGCAGCACTCCCCCCCACTCACTGACCAGATACCCCAAATTCCTTGTCAGGCTGAGTTGGGAGTCAGGGGTGGGGTGGGGACATTCCAGTTTGCCAGGCCAGGCCTCAGGGTCTGAAGGGTGTCTTTTTTTTTTTCCTCTGCAGCAATTTAGAAACAGAGAAACTATGTGGTGAGTAGGTGCATGTTTCCCAGGTCCCTGGGCAGGTGGATATGGTGAGGGGCTGTTGCTGGGTTCCTGATGGGACAGAAGGGGCTGGGTTCAAGATATGAGAACTGCTTGGTAGCTGGGGAACTCTAGGTGGCCAAATTCCCAATTGGGGAGCAGGGCTCAGAACCCATGAGCACCTCTTCTCCTTGCAGACTACTTCTCCAAACGCCTGGGTGTCTACCGGCCTGTGCTGGCTGCACTGGAGTCACTGAACCGTGCAGTACTCACTGCCATGGACGCCACCAAGCTGGTGAGTGGAGTGGCTGATGGTGGGTCCCCACATGGGTATCTGCTATGCTTTGGACACTGTTGTCATGGCTCAAGCTTGCAGAGCTTCTCCCACTTAGTGGCTATGCCTCTTTGCCTCTCTGGACCTCAGTTTCCTCATCTGTCTGTACTTTTTGTTGTGATAATTAAATGAGAATGAAGGCAGGGATTTTTGCATAGTTTTGTTTTCTTTGTTCCCAGCACCCAGAACAAGGCCTTGCACACAGTGGGTGCTTTAGACCTGGAGCAGTGTTGCTGGTTTTGGTTTTGGCCAGACATAAATGCTGGGAACTATCAAGCCAGAACCCAGTGGGCATAGGCTGGTTCATGGGGGGACAAGCTCATCATGCCCAAAGCCTGTGCTGGTGCATGGAGCCATGGGGTCTTGCCCTAAGGACATATGTGAATAGGCAGGTATGTGTGTGGCCATGTGTTTGTGTGCATGTGTGGACACCTTTGGGCACAAGTGTAAACGGTGCTGACAGCTAGGGCTCCAAGTTCTTGGAGAGTGACTTCAAAAAAATAAGCCACCCCTCCCTTTATGTATTCTTCCCTCTCCCCCTGCAGTGCTGGGAGTCAAACTCAGGGCCTCAGGCATATAGGCAGGCAGCCACCTCTCCAGTCCTGTGCTCCTTTTAAGAAATGTCTCCACTTCCTTTTGCCCCACAGCTCCTCCAGTTGGGGCTGAGTGGGGAGGAGCAGTGAGCAGCTCTGGGAGAGTGCCCGATCCTGCCTTTTTAAATTATTTTTTATTTTTCCTCTATTGGGGATTGAATCCAGGGCTCTGCACACATTAGGCAAGTGCTGTATCTGTCAGCTACATCCTCAGTCCTCTGACCCCACTTTATACCAAAAGGGAGACTGAGATTCCAGAGTTTAAAAGATCACACAACTAGGGACAGGGCTTCTACTGATTGCTTTCATGTGACATAGCCTTGGGCCTGGCCTTGCAAATGGATAGCTGGACTGACATTCTCTGAACTGGCAGTGGGTTGGGGGATTCAAACTGCAAGTCAATGTGAGGGCCCAGTGGGTCCCATCTGCCCCCTCCTGACCCAGAAAGGGAGTGGAGTTGACCCACCTCCACATGATGAGCCTGCCAGCTCCAAACACTTGACATTTCTTTATCTAGTCTCAAGGCTGATAGGACAGTGACTCAACCTAGAGCCAATGTCCTTGCAGTCCCCAGGTTGCACCACCACCTCCTGGCAAACATGGCTCAGTTGAACACTTCGTGCACCAGCCTGGAGCCACATTCCTGGTACATGGCGCGAGTCATCCAATCACACTGGAAGGAGCCCAAGGAGGCCACCATGGAGCCTCCAGTCCACACAGCTGAGCCACGTCCAGGGTTGGCCACCAGGCGGGGCCGTAGTGCGGGATAGCCGTGCCGCCGGCACTGACCCTCCAGCTCCAGGTCAAGGCGCTGAATGAAGCCAGGGAAAAGCGTGGAACCGCCGGCGAGCACCACAGTGTTGGCTAGCCCTGTTCGCAGTGTTGGGGGCATTTTCTGCAGTGCCTGGAAGGCCAGTGCAGCCAGTCCTGGCTCAGACTGGCCAAGCAGACACGGCTGGAAGATGGGTTCGGGGCAACAGAAACGCTCGCTGGTGATGCGCAGATAGCACCCCTTGCCCAAGCAGAAACTGGCCGGATGGTGGCGGGCAGGGTTACGGAGATCACCCTCGAAATCCAGCGACACATAGCAGCAGCGCTTCTTAAGCTGTGTGATGGTCTTGCGGGGCAAGGCCTGCACCCCGATGTTGGGACACGCTGTCACCAGCAGGTCTCGCAAGTAGCGCGACAAGGTGCTGCCTGCTACATCCTGCCGGAAAGTGGCCTTGTGCCACGAATGACTCCCATAGATGGGCGTGGCGTGGCACACGCCCGCGCCCGCTTCTACGGCCAGCCCGCTGAGCGCACCGGAGGAGCAGAGCGCCAGCAGCGCGGTGCTGGCCATGTGGCACGCGGGCACTGCCAGGGCCTCGAACAGCAGCTCAGCTGCTTTCTCGCGGTCCTCAGGTGGCGACGATGGCGAGTTGCTCACCAGCACGGGCCACTGCTCCGGTAGCACTCGCAGGCCGCCCACCAGCAGGCGCTGCCAGAGCCCCTCCAGCGCCTCCCAGTCCACCACCACGCCGTGCTTGATGGGGTGCGCCCGCGCCACGCCGCCCGCCAGCTCGCAGCCCAGCGTGCCTGGCTGCACGGACCGGTCCCAGCTGGGCACCAGACTGGAGCTCTTCAGTACTATGCGCGGCTCCTCCTCGCCCGCGAAGCCCGCCTTTGTGAAGCCCGAGCCCAGGTCCACCACCACGGCGACGTGGCCCAGGGAGTGCCGCCGGCGGACCCGGCGGCTACGGGAAGCAGACGCCACCTTCCGGCTAAGGCTCAGCCCTCCTCAGAGACTCGGCCGGGCCCCAGAGCCTGGTCCGCCTGAGCCTCCAAGTCCTAGTTTTTCTGCGCTGGATAATTGTCCCTCTCAGTCCGTGACTTCGTCCGCCGGTCGTGTGCCCCACTCCCCACCCTTCGGGCAGAGTGGCCGCCTTCTTTTCTGCTCGTGGCTCCGCCCTAGGCCGGAGGCCCCGCCCTCAGCTCCAGGGTCTACCTCTGCTCCCGCGGGGTCCCAGCGGCGGCTGGGTTTGGTTGTCCTGGGTTGCAAGCTCCAGGCTCCTCCAGGCCCAGCACTTCCTCGGGACTCGTCGTGGTCGCGCGGACCCGCCTCCTCAGGTCTTGCTGGGGTGGATGACGAGAGGGCCAGGCCAAATCCTTTGGATACTGAGAAACTGCTGGGAAAGCAGAGCTCAGGCAATGAAAGGCCCTTGTGGCAAGGCCATCAGGACATATATACCCCCGTGGGGATGCTGGAGTCCTGGCTAACCCTTAAGCTCCAGGCAGTCTCCTGGCACCTCTCGCCTGGCTTGGCTAAAGAAGTTTCTCGTTGTGGAGGTGGGAGAGGACCGTCAGAGAAGAGAACTTGTATTGGGCTCTTTGTGACCTCAGCACTGACTGAGCGTCTCTGGCCCCTCCCCCCAAGAAAACGCTGGACCTATCTTCCTCTTCTGTCCAAGCCAAGGGCAGCGGTTTGGGCATTCATGTTCTGGCCTCAGCTGCCCAGCACAAGGAGTCTGATTCTTTCCCAAAATAGCTGGATTATCTGCTCTATTCGTGCCAGATGTACGGCCCTTTCACTTGCTAAAGTTTTTTTTTTTTTTGGGGGGGGGGTACACGGAATTGAACCCAGGGTCACCCAACCCCTGAACCACATCCCCACCCCAATTTTGTATTTTTATTTAGAGACAGGGTCTCACTGAGTTGCTTAGCGCCTTGATAAGTTGCTGAGGCTGGCTTTGAACTTGCGGTCCTCCTGTCTCAGCCTCTTGAGCCACTGGGTGCGCACCACCAGGCAGGCCAACTAAAATAAGGATTTTATACTGAATCTTGTTTTATCTTATGGATACCAAGGATAAGGGTGAAATCAGTTTTCAGGAAGAGAGTCTGACCTCAGGGTTGAGGGGAACCAGGATGTGCAGTCTTTGTGCGGTTTTTATTCCTCTGAAGACTGGCTTTAGCCAGTCCACGTTCATGTAGAAATCATTGTCCCTTACAGCTCCCAAATTTCAGTCCCAGAGAAGGGGCTGATAAAAGTCAGCTTGGGCTAGTCACGCACACAGGAGTGCAGTTATCCTGACTGTAACCATCTGGATGGCAGGAGAGTCAGTTCTCACAATGTAGGGGCTGCTGTATGGGTCATGCAACCTCCTGTGATGTAGGCCTTCTGGAGGGGATGTCCCTTGTGTTGACAGTAACAAAAGTGTATCTGTAGCAGAAGCTAGACCTGTGGTGCTAGTGAGCTGGGCTACCCCCAAAGGGGGCTTTCTGAAATTGGTCACCAGTGTGGGGTAGGAAGGCAGGCTGCAGATATGGCACGCTGGGGTGGCTTTGGGGCCTGGAGCTGGGTTTGAGAACCAAGAGAGTGTGGTGAGGAGAGGCAGCCCAGATTGTGCTGGGCCTCTTGTGATATATGAAGTGAGCCTCACATGGAGACCACAAGTGCTGATTTGGCTAGAGCAGGGATGAGGGGGCACCACTGAGAGGCCCTCAGAGGGGAAGATAGAGGCTGGGGAGAAGACCTGCATAGTCCCAGAGCGCAGTGGAGAACCAGCGAGACTTAGGATAGACACTGTTTGAAAGAAGTCTTTGGTGAAATGTGAGAAGGGACAGTACAGAGTAGGGACAAGGGATGAATTTGAGGTGCCTTGGGAGTCATGGAGCACAATGGGGGTAGGAGTGATGGTCAGAGGCCCAGGGACCCCAGCTCCTCCTCCTGGCTGCTCCCACAGGCAGAATCTGCGTCTCAGGCTTCACCCATCTGCCTGGGGATCCTTGCTGTTCTCCCTGGGGTGCTGCTTATCTGCCGGGACCTCTCCCTCTGCCTGAGGAAGATTCCTGAATGCCAGGGACTCTTGGAGATGTCAGGCCTTTGCTGGAACAGGTCCTTCCAGCGTAGCCAAGACCGGATTTGCCAGAGTCCACCTACTTTGAGCTTGCAAGACCTGGCAGGGTCTGATTAGGGTCTGGAGTGTCGCCGGAAACCCTTGTGTCACAAGCAAGTGCCCCAGCTCCAGGCCATCGGCGGTGACTGCATCCCATCGGCTAAACTCTGGTTCACCCCTGCCCTTGTAGCCCGGGACAGAACCAGCAGACTCCAGAGTTGTTCTGCGCTCTTTATTGGGCTGGATCCCGGGGCCGGGGCTGGGCGGGGCCCCCGCTCAGGGCCTCGGGCGAGGGCAGCGGCGCTGCTTGCGGGGCTGCTCCTCGCCAGGGTCGCCCTCGCCGTTCGCCTCGCTCTCGGTCAGCAGGCGCGCGTACAGCCGCTGCCAACCCTGCGCGGCCTTGGCCCCGCCTCCGGGTCCGCCCCCCGATCCGGCCCCGCTCCCCGCGCGGCGCCCCTCCTCCTGCAGCCGCGCGTCCTGCAGCAGCAGCAGGACCAGGATTTTCTTCATCTCTCTCTCGCGCGCGCCTTCGCACGTCTGCGCGCAGTCGCCCGCCCCTCGCAGCATGGACGCCGCCGCCGGGGCGCCGGATGCGTTCTCACCCGACCGGCCAGGCCGTGCGCCAGGGCCTGCCGCCGCCGCCTCGGCCAGCTGCTGCCGCTTGTCCAACGGGAAAAGCAGCACGATCTTGGTCTTGGGGTGGGTGGGCGGGAGGGAAGGTCGCGCCTGCGGAGGAGCGCACCACCCTCTAGAGCCCGTCTCCTCCCAGGAACTGTTATATTTCTGGGACCTTTGTCATCTTGCCACGCGTGGGAGTGCGGGGACCTCATCGGGTCCTGGGAAGGCGCACCCGCGTGTCCCCACTAGAGGTCAGGGACCCTCCCCACCCCACTGGCTTGCCGGGACCCCGCCATCCCCTCTGGAAGCCCTCACCCGCCCAGACCGACCTACTGCCGGGGTCCCTGCCTCCCCTCCAGCCTTGATGCCTGGGGCTCTCACCCACCTCAGCCTGGTCAAGGGCCTCTCCCCAGGTGAAGAGGCGGAAAGTGGTATGTTTTGAGCCTGCGGTCTGGAGAGAGGGCACAAGGGAATTCCCTGTGTCACAGCCACAGTGGTACCAACGAGGGCTACTTCCCCATGCCTGACCTCCAGGCCCATTTTTGTCCAGGGTCGGGGGAACCCCACTTCTGTCCATCTTCCTGGGCTCACAGATCTTGTAGACCCTTCTAGGTTTTGGAACCCTTGCCCTCCCTTTTGGGCTTTCAGGACCCCCACACCCACCCATGTGGACTTCTGGAACCTCTGTCCTCTGGAGGGATGCTGTAACCCCTCTAGGACTTCTGCCTACAGGCCCACACTTAGAGCATCCCCTTCTGTCCAGGACTTCCTATTCCCACCCCCTACTTGTTCCCCCACCTCCCCAAACTCACACTTGGCTTCTTCCGCTGGAGGTGGCTGGAGAACTGTTTCCGCCGGCCCTTGTCCATGTCCGGTGGCCTCTCCTTGTGGGCCTGCTTGGGTGCTTTGGTCCTCTTGTGGGAACTGTTGTTTCCCATGGTAGGGCTGGTTACCACTGGGGGCCACAGCCCATGCTGCCTCTGCCCTGCCCTCTGACCTGGGGCCCTGCAGGGGGGTGGGGTATAGGAGGGAAGCTACATTGTGACCTCATGGGTGCACCTCACCAGCTGGACTCCAACCTCCTGCTCTCAGAACCTCCAGGTGAATCTGGGCTCCATTCACACTGTCTGTGACCTCTGACCTTGATTTCCCAGCTGTAAAACTGGGCAAATGACCATCAATGAAACAGTGCTTGTAAGGAGCTTGGTGGTGAGTGGAAAGGCATTTTTGTGGCTTGGCTTTGAAATCTGGCCCTGTCACTAACTAGCTGTGTGACCTTGAAGGAAGAAATCAACCTTTCTAGACCTCAATCTTCTCATCTGCAAAATAGGGTCGGTTATGGTTCCTGTAAATTGTTATGAAGGTTAAGTGGAATTATTCCTAGGATAGTGCCTGACACGGAGTGGGTGCTTGAGCCAGCTAAGTTTTTTGATTGCAAGTCACGGAAACTGATCAAACATCTTCAGCACCGAAAGGGAGTTCATTGGAAGGATTTCATGCAGACAGAAACACTAGCCTAAGAAAAATATGACTCCATCCCTCTTTCTCCAGGACTCCCGTCATGGGTGTGTGTGTGTGTGTGTGTGTGTGTGTGTGAGAGAGAGAGAGAGAGAGAGAGAGAGAGAGAGAGAGAGAGAGAGAGAGAGAGAGAGAAATAGATATGGGGCTGAGGAATTCTCAAGACATCTGTGACTGCTGGGTCACAAGTGGGCAGATTCCTTATTAGCAGTATATTTGACAAAAATGTCGACAGTTCTCCTGGTATTGAAACTCTTGTGCCGGGTACTGGGCCCAGTCCTATGTAGGAATTAACCGAGGGAGGCTCCCAGTAGCTCAGTGGGATGAGACTTCTCATTCCTGTTTTATAGCTGAGGAAACTAGGGCACAGGAAGGTGAAGGTGGTTGAGAAGTCTCTTTTGAGAATCCCAAAGTGGGTGGCACAGGGCCTGGCACATGGTCACACTGGGAGGAGGTGCTGGCCTGTGTGTGTGCCCGCTCACGCACAGGTATGTGTGTGTTGTGTACAAGTCAACAGGTTATCTTGTATTGGTAACTCCAGAGAGCATGTGGTGACCTTTGGTGGCAAGGTTGAATGAATGAATACATGTGTGGACACATGTAGATTGCAAGTTTGGGGCCAGCTGGGTCAATATGGGGCCACATCACACCATCATCTTGCACCATGTGCCAAATTAGCCCTTGGATGCCTGTGACCACCACTACCAGCCCCACCCTGTGTGATTATGACGGGGCCTCACTAGCCATGCTGCCCAAGGTGGTGGGCCCAAGAGGAAGAGGATTTGAGATCCAAAAGAGCCCAGCACCCCAGCTGCCAGCTGCTCCCTGTGGGCTGGCCTCACAAGTCCCAGCAGGAGAGGCCAGGGCTGGACAAGGAAGGGTCCAGGCCCTCCCTGCCCTGAGTCTCGGTGCCCCACTGTTTGGGCCAGGTCTGAAGCTCCCCCTCTTTACACTCCTCTGTTACCCGGATGGGCATAAGGCAGCCAACCAGGGAGGCGGCTCACCACTCGGAAATACCTGCTCAGGGCTCAAGAGATGCTGTCCACTTCCTCTCTGCCCCCAGGAGTATGAGCAGGCCTCCAAGGTGGACCAGTTTGTGACACGTTTCCTGCTGCGGGAGACCGTGGGCCAGCTGCAAGCTCTGCAGAGCTCACTGGAAGGAGCGTCGGAAACCCTGGAGGTCCAGGCCTGTGGCCTGCGGTATGTGAGGGCTCTGCCAGCCTGGGGTCCAGTGCATGAATGCCCATTGTCCCTGCATTCCAGACCCCTGGTGTCATCACATTCTATAGCTCCACATCATGGAGCCCCAAGTCTTGGGCAGGTGAGGAGGGGTAGCTGCTCTGAGGAGACCTTTGCCCACTCAAGCCTGGTTCTCTCTGGGAACCTGAGTCCTTGGCCCGAGGGTCTGGGAGCCGCAGGCTGACCCTCCACTTCCCCAGGTCAAGTGAACAGAATGTGGAAGTGCAGAGCAGGCCCTGTGGCAGCCGGCGGGCAGGACGCAGGGCCCTGAGGAACATCAGCCGGTCACCGTCCTGGTCTCCTGGTTCCTCTGACATAGGTGTGCCTGGGGTAGGGTGGGAGGCCTGGCTGCATGGGGTCCAGGGCAGGCATGGCACCTCTGTGTCCATAGTGCCTGCTCCTCCATTGCTCCAGTGGCCTCCCAGCCTCTGGGACCCACAGCTGACCCTGGCCTGGCCTCCACCCCAGGACAGAGCTCAGAGGCGGAGATGCAGTGGCGGCTCCAGGTGAACCGCCTCCAGGAGCTCATAGACCAGTTGGAGTGTAAAGTGAGTGGCCCTGTGGTCAGCACCCTTGGGGAGCATCCCTGGCATCCACCCAGGCACACTTGCCAGGGGCTCAGCCCCCATTCTGTGTCCCTTACAGGCCCCCCGGCTGGAGCCCCTGCATGAAGAGGACCTTGCTAATGGTCCTGACTCGGTGAGCCTGGGCAGAGGAAGCTGCTGGATGCTAGGGAGTAGGGGTGCTCAGGAAGTGAGGGTTTTATGGAGCCCACCCTCTGCTCTCATATGTGCCCCATTCCCCAGGTCTGGCCAGCAGGTGCTGGGTTCTGGTCCTTGCTATATAATCCTGCAGAAATCACTGCCTCTCTAACTGGACACAGTGGCACATGCTGTAATTCTAAAGACTCAGGAGGCTGAGACAGGAGGATCACAAGTTTGAGGCCAGCCTCAGCAATTTAGCCAAAAGGGGGAGGGGCTGAGGATATACTTCAATGGTAGAGTGCCCCTGGGTTAAATCCTACAGAAAAGAAACCACTGCTCTCTCAGTGTTAGCTTTCGTTCACTTATACTTCTGAAAGTCACGTCTGGGGCAGTGGATAGAAACTGAGGGGGACAGTGGGTAGAAACTGAGGGGGGCAGAAGAAAGTGGTGGCATTCTGCAGAACAGGGGGACAATGGTTGGGTTAAGGCTATGATCTTGGAGGATAGAGTCAGAGACGCCAAGGGGCTTGTTGGCGGCAGGGACATAACCCCAGTGTGAGCCAGTGGGATGGGCCCAGGCCAGGAAGGGCAGAGTCCTCCCCCTGGGCCTGCCCTACTCAGCTGACCAGATGCCTCTCTCATCAGCACATCCTCGTCGCCCAGAGGCAGGTGCAGGTGGCAGAGGAAGCCCTGGAGGACTTCCACCGGGCCCTGTGCTGCTACGTGGACTTCACCAGAGCCCAGAGCCACTGTCTGCAGTGAGTCTCTGCCAGCTGGTGGGACAGCTGAGGTGGGGCGGGGGTGCATGAGAGGGATATTGGGCTGGGCGTCCTGGGCGGGGTCCTGTGAGGCCTGGCGCGGTGGCCCTGGCCTGGCCTGGTCTCTCTGGCGCCACAGTGTATCCGCTCAGAAGCTGCTGGGCAGCGCCTCCTTCAGCCTGTACGAGTTCTGGCGGGATGAAGCCTCCTGGAGAAGGTACGTGGTCCTCTGCTGGCTGACTCTGAGGTGGCCTGAGCGCCAGGTCCGCCTTCAAGCCCTGCCCTCCCAATCACTGGAGTGTGACCTCAGTTGAGCTACCCAAGCTAGCTGAGCCCATCGCCTCCATTTTAAAATGGGGGCAATAGCAGTCCAGCCTCCAGGGGCAAAATCCGATGTGTAAGGACCTGAATGCAGAGCTGAGGAGGGAGAGCTGGAGGCCCCCTCCCAGAGCCTCTCTCTCACACACACACCAGAATGCAATGCCAGGTACACAGGAGGCGCTCAGTGAGCAACACTGTTGCTGTGTGCCACGTGCACCCTATACGGGGCCTCATACATTCAGTGAAGCAGACACTCTGACCTCCTCTACCGAGGAGAGTGAGGCCCAGCCATTATGGGAAAGGTCAGGATCTAAATCAGGCAGCAAAATGCGGTGGGGGGACCCAAGAGCAGGTGACCCTGATCCTGGAGCAGATGGATTCAGCCTTGGTCCCCTCCACGGCTGTCCCCAGGCACCAGCAGTCACCCTGCAGCAAGGCCTTCCAGCGCATCCTCATCGACCACCTGCGGGCTCCAGACACCCTCACCACCGTGTTCTTCCCAGGTGGGCTGCAGCCCACAGAGTCTCCACAGCCCTGGGACCCCCCCGGGGGGCAAGGGGCCCCTGATGGCTCCTGACCCCCGACCTCTGACCCACAGCCTCCTGGTGGGTTATGAATAACAACTGAGCCTGACCTGCTTAAGCTGAGGACCCTGAGGCCCTGCCTGTCTCCTTCTAGAGCCTTCTGCACTGGTCAACTCAACACTAAAACCAAGGATGCTGCTTTCTCCTGGAAGCCCCAGGGCCTGGCCCGCTGGGGGAGGCTCAGCCCAGGGATCGGGGACTGGGCTGCTTGCTATTTACTTATTTATTAGTGTGAATTCTGGTCCCCTCTGCCCCTGCGTTGTTGTGATCAGCCAGGTCCCTTCCCTCTCTGGCTGCCTAGTGGCGTCCTGCTTCCTTCCTGCTGTCTTGGGGCCAGGCTTCTGCTCTTCCCCAACCAGCAGCAGAACCAGGGCTGAGCTCAGGGACCCCCAACCCCCCAAACCTCAACCCCTGAGGTTGGGCCAGATCAGTATATGGGGTAGGGACTTGGGTGTCCCCATCACCCTCCTGGGCCAGCACCAGACTTCCATCCAACACCTGAGGCTACACCACGGACCTCTGGAGGAACCTGGGCTGGTCTGCATATAATTTGCATATCATTTGCATGCTCACAACCCATCCATTCTCAGGGCACTATGGGAAGCCCCCAAGGTGACCTTGTCAAGTAGCAATAATTTGGGCTTAGAGTCACCTGCTGTCCCCAGAGACTTCTGAACCCCAGCCCACGACCCCAGCACAGAGGCAATAAAGGCAGTAGTCACCTCTCACGTTGCCTCCTCTCTCCTGCGTGGTGATGGGATCCTGCGCCTCCCTGACCAGAAACTCAGGGCAGGATACCTGTCTTCAAAATCGGTCCATTCCAAAAAAAAAAAAAAAAAAATCGGTCCATTCCAGACTGGGAGTGCAGCTCAGTGTGAAGTGCTTGCCTGGCATGCCTGAGGCCCTGGATTGGATTCCCAGCACCAAAAAAAAAAAAAAAAAAAATTCAGTCCATTCCTGTAGCAGGGATTGGTGGTACACACCTATAATCCCAGCTACTCAGGAGGCTGAGACAGGAGGACTACAAGTTTGAGGCTACCCTGGGCAGAACTTAGGGAGACCCTGTCTCAAAATAAATTTTAAAAAGAACTGGGGATGTAGCTAAGAGGTGGAGTCCCTCTGGGTTCAGTCCCCAGTGCTAAAAAAGCAAATACCCTCAGCTGATTCCTGTCTGGAGTGTCGCACCTTCAGAGTGGATGCTTCACCAGAGCTGGTACAGGTTTTCTTGGTCCAGGCCCCTGTGTCCTTTGGACCCTGGCTTTGGGGCCCTGCCTGGGAAAAGGAGTGACATGTTCCAAAATCCGATGGGGTTGTAGCTTTACCCCACAGAGACTTCCCAGGTCTCAGAGACTTGGCCGGATTTCTGGGGAAGACCTGGCCTGACAGGACCTCCTCTGCCAGGCTTGCCACCACCACTGCCACCTGACACAGCAGATCCAGGAGGATAACAGCCAAGTCACAGAAGGACCAGTCACAGAGGGACCCCTTTGGTGGAAGGGACTGGGTAGCAGGGATTGGTGGTACACACTCCCTATAAATGGGGAGGCGTGTGGCATCCCAAGAGCATAGGATGCCATCTGACCTGGTCTGGGGTCTTGGGGTCAAGAGTTTTCTAGGCAGACCAAGAGGCTCACCTGGGCTTTGAGGGGGAGGGGCGGGGGCCCCCTAAGCTGAGGGAAGCCCAGCAGCGGGCTGAGGCCAGGGACAGGGGAGTGAGCCGGGTGCAGCCGGGGAGGCAGGGCCCCAAAGGTGCTTCATCCTGAGGAGGCCATGGGAGGTATTGAGCCAGGGTTGGTAGCTGGGGGGCTGGCGTTTTACCAGTGTTCCTGAAAGCTGCTGATGTCAGGTCAGATGGTACCGGCTCCGGGGACTGCACCCCGCCCCAGCAGCCTTCCCTATAGTTCCTCCCTAACAGCTCCTGAGGGTCAGTCTCTCTACCAGCCTGGCTGCTCAGGCCCAAGACCCATTGTGTAGGGTTCCTGGTGTCTCCTTGGTCAGTGCCAGGCTACCCCCGACCCTGCCCCGGCTCCCAGTGGCTCCTAGAACATGTCGCCAGCATCTGTGCCACACACGGCACCGGGTTGGCTTGGGAGGTTTGCTCCTCTCCGATTTCAGTGTCTCCTTGTTAGAGAAGCCAGTCCAGGGGAAATCATCCTGCCCTTGATCCTTGTTGTAATTTCACAAATAGTAGTGAAAACAAACCCTTTAAACTAGAAAATCTGTCACTGCCAACTGTGAACAACCTGTAGCAGTGCCTTCTTGGAGTCCCAAGCACCTTATCAGGTTTCTGAGTTCACAATTTTTTTTGTGTGTGTGTGTGGTACTGGGGATTGAACCCAGGGCCTTGTGCATGGGAGGCAAGCACTCTACCAACTGAGCTGTATCCCCAGCCCCATTTCTCTTGGCATCCAGGATTGAACCCAGGGGTGCTTAACCACTGGACAACACCCCCAGCCCTATTTTGTATTTCATTTAGAGACAGGGTCTCCCTGAGTTGCTTAGCACCTTGCTTTTGCTGAGGCTGGCCTTGAACTTGTGATCCTACTTGTGATCCTCCTGCCTCAGCCTCCCGAGCCACTGGGATTACAGGCGTGCACCATGGCACCCAGCACAATTTTCTCTAAGACAATGCAGTCCTCCCTGCCTTACTGAAAGCCTGGAGCTGTTGGAGGACACTGTAGGGCTGGCAAAGGTCTTGGCCCTTGGGGTGGGGCGGGGCAAGAAGTGCGTTGTGCAGGAGGACCCTCAGTATAAGGATGTGAGTGAGTCCAGGCCCAGGAAGTTTCGATGCTGTGTGACAGGTAAGGGGAGCCAGATGGGAGCTCCTGGGTGCGGGCAGTCGACACAGGAGGCTGGAGTCACAGTCACAGAAAAACTCACTTCTGAGCTGGGGTCAGGGCAGTGGGGACACAGAGTGGGTCCCTCTGATGCCCACCTTCTCGCTGTCCCCACTGTAACACACACAACCTGCAGCAGTGGCTTCACTGAGTAGGCTTCCGGCTCCACTTTGAGCCATTCCCTGTAAAGAAGCAGGGGAAGGGGGCTCTCAGAATGTTGTCATGGTGACCATGTTCTTCTGGCCCAGACCCTTCCATGGCTTCCACTTTCTTCAGCATGAAGATCAAGTGTGGTTTTTTCCTGGCATTCAAGGCCAGTGAGCCCCCCTTCCAATCTGTGTAGCCACCTCTGCCTAAATCACTCAGCCCGACTAGGCCGTCCACAGCCTTGGTCACTCCCTGCTTAGGCCCCTGTCTCGCTTATGTCCACCACCCACACCTCCCCAGCCTTCCATCTGTAGGTCAGATGCCGCAGTCTGGCTGGGCACAATCAGGAGCCACTTGTCAAAAGAAACTAACTTTATTTTTAGAACCACACACGCCAAACAAAACAGCCTCTCAGGAAAAACCCTCAGAGCCTCAACTGCCACCACCGGCTTTCCACAAGCCTCTCTCTCCCACACAAGCTTCTCTCCACCTCCCACAATCCTCCTGCTCTTGAGGCCGATTGGCTGGGTCACGTGGGCGGAGCCAAAAAAGTCCCCCAATGAGCAGCTCCGTGGTCTGAAAGGGCAGGGAAACAGCCCAATGAGCATCACCGCAGAGGAGCCAATCAGCTAGATGTTGCTGGGGCCGCTGTGAGCCAATCATCAGCTGGCAGCTGGAAGTTTGCTGGGGCCCCTTAGGCTGTGGCTCTCAACACAGAGCCAAGTTCTTTTCTCAACCCATGTGCTTATGCCATTGCTCTTAGTGGCTCTTAGTTCCTTTTGACAGTTGCTGGGGACCTGCTTTGTGGCAGGTGCTGGGGATAATGAGATGTCCTATACTAGTGTCAACACCCAGGTGGAGGGCTGGTGGAGTCCCACAGACCTGAGCACTCCAGGCACTTCACCTGCTCCCTGCACCTCCTCCCCACTCCCCTCAGGCCTGTACCCAACTCACCTGCACACGTGCAAACCTGCGGCAAGCCAGGGGAGCGTTGGTCTAGGTGTGGCTATTGCCCTATAGTTCAGAGAGAGGCAGTTGCGGGGGGCAGGGGGGGCAGAGGGCCGATACCTGCTCACTGAGTTCCCTTGACACAGCCTTTGGTGGGGCAAAAGGAAGGGATAAGAAGGAACAAGCAGGTGGGGCTGGTGGCACTTGCCGGTAATCCCAGAGGCTTGGAGGCTGAGGTAGGAGGATAGCGAGTTCAAAGCCAGCCTCAGCAACAGCCAGGCGCTAAGCAACCCAGTGAGACCCTGTCTCTAAACAAAATACAAAATAGGATTGGGAGTGTGGCTCAGTGGTCAAGTATCCCTGGGATCAATCCCTGGTGTCCCCCTCCCCCACAAAAGGAGGAGGTGGGTCCCCAAGAAGTCATATTCAAAACAAATATTACTTGATCAAGATAGGTAGGCTCCACACAGGGTGCTGGAGGCAAAGATGAATCTTCAAGGAAACACAGATTGGAAGAGAATCAGGCCATGAGGGCAACCATGTTTACAGTGGCTTCCTGGGCACAGGGCTCTGTGCCAGCAGCAATACCCATGTCATCACATTTCACCCTCAGGACCCCCCAGTGGCAGAGGCATTGCTAGTATCCCCCAGCGGCAGAAGAACAGAAGCTCAGGGAATAAGTGCCTTGCTCTGGTCACATAGCAGGGATCCTCTCCCTGACACCAACAGCTACTTGCCATTGGGTGTGTAAAGAGCTGAGAGGCAGGGACAACTATGACAGGAGAGAGTGTAGTCCCTGGGCCTGTGGAGTTGCTGATGGGGATGGCAAGGAAGAGCCCAGCACAAGGTCGAGGGCAGACTGACCCTCAGGGAGGTTGGATCCTGACAGGTTCTGGAACTCCCTAGGAGTGCCCAGAGAGCTGCAGCGGAACTCAAGGGCAGGAAGGGAGCCTCATAAAAAGCTGGTGTAGAGAGAGAGAGAGAGCGAGGGGGGGGGAGGGAGAGAGAGAGAAGGGGGAAAGACTGGTGCGCAGGGAAAGGCCTAAGTAACAGGTTACCCAATAGCAATCTGGCTAGTGAATGGAGGCAGCAGGCCCAGCTCTGTCCACCAGAGGGCGCCCGGCACTTAGCAATGAAGCCAGCAAGGCATGGAGGGTGAGGACAGATAGAGCTAATTCACCACCTTGTAAGACCAGCAGCAAGAAATAAGCCCAGAAGGCCAAGGGGAGTCGAGATCGCTGTGTTTGCTCATCCTGAGATGATTATCAACTATTTCCTTCAATACTGAGAAAACCAAGCCATGTGACTTCCTGTCTCCATCCCCTCCCAACTTCCCTTGCAACTCTATTTTCCATCTCTCTGACTTGCTGTGACAAGGAGTCATATGGTAATGTGCCAGTAATCTCCAAATTCACCTAACTTGCTCTTTAATGATGCGCTATTTCAGTGTCTGTCATTTCCACTATCTATCTTCAGATCTGCCTGACCACCTGCCTCGGCTCTTATTTTTCACTCATTTTTTCCATCACCCCCTTTAGAAGTTTCCTATCACACTTTACAGCCTCCCTCTGCCAAGTCCAACAGCCCAAGTCCTGGCATCCAAATCAATCACTTATTGTTCCTGCTGACACTTGCTCATGGTGGCTCACTTCCTTAGATGAGTATTTAAATTGCTCAGTAATTTTTCCGGACAGCCTGCGACACCTTGACATGTACTATCTGGGACTCCTGAAGGAAGACCCTTTTCTCCCAAATATTTACATTTTCATGACAGACACCAGGAGATTCTAGCCTAGAATCATCTTAATTTCTCAGCCCTGGAGTTATTTGACCTCTGGAGTAAACCTGAACTAGGTGACAGCAGACCTAAGATTACAATCTCTGCTGAGGTTCTTTTACTTTCTCTCAAGAGGGGATGGAGATGTCTGAGGTCAGTTCCCATTGTAACCAGGCAGATTCTCCAAGGCTTTTTCACAGGGTCAAAGCCCCTGAGTGACCTGGCTTCCAGGAGTGGGATGAGTCCCAGGCAGCTCATCTCTTAAACTCTGAGTTCTTGGAATATTTTCCTCCTAACAGCACACGTTTCCTCTTTTGTATTGAATCACCGCTGGGATAAGCTCACTCTTAATTTTCTTCTGACCCTTGAGATTTCCTGTATAAAGGAAGTACCTTCATTAGTATTACTCTGCATTTAGGTGTTCGTTTTATTACTCTGCATTTAGGGTTCAACCCCCAGTACCAAAATAAAGAAGTTATTAGGAAAGAAAAATGTCTCTAGTACTTTACCTTATTTTTCAAATTTCCTGTGGCTGAATTTCCCTTACCAAAAGATCATATAATGGTGAAGAAGAAGCAAGAACAAGGACCTGGGAGTGTGTTGTGTGTGCACAACTGCAGGCAATGGCTGCAGGCCTCTGGGTGGGCATGTGCAACCAGCCTGCTCCCCTGGGCCAGACAAGGTGACCGACCGAACTAGCTTCCCACAGGGCCCAGCTGCAGGCCCTGCAGGGCTCCAGTGCTGGAACTATCTCTGTAGCAGCTCAGCCTCAGCAACTGGGCAGGAGCACCTCTCCCTCAGCCCTCCAATTTGGGAACTAGGGGGAGGGGACACAGAGCCCCTGTCAGGCCACTCACAGTGTACACCTTCCCTCCCAGGCCCAGTTCAGTTTGAGTCAGAAAAGGAATATAGCCTTTTTATTGACTACTTTAAGTAGAACAAACTAAATACATATTTAACAGTTTTGGTTCATTTATACAGTACATTAAATAAGTTATGCACAGAGTTAAGTAACAAAAGTTCCTATCAGAGTAAAATGACAAAGCACAGAAAAATCAGACTAACGCATTCTGAGGGTGGTTTCACATTCATGTCCCCCTTTGAAAATTGCGCTCTGCGGCTTAGTTTTCTACTTATTTACATTATCAGCTTTCTTTTATGGACGGAGCCTTTGTAGCCTTATCAGGAACTTGGAAAGCCATGTCAGTGGGCTGAAGGCCTCTTAGCCAAACAGCCCTTTCAACCATTCACCGAATGCTTATTGCTGCTTCTCTCTGCTGACTCCAAGACAGGGACGGGGCTGTCCCTGACAGACACCAGCCACACATGCCCTATTTGGTTTAAGCATCAATGAGAGTATACACTGGCAGCTGGAGGCCTGACCAGATGGGGGGTGCGTGGGAAGCGCCATTTTCTGTGGCTTGGAGGGGGCCTGCCCTCAGGCTTCCCAACCTTCTGGCTCATGATGGGAAAGGTCACCTGCTCCATCATCTTTGGAAATGAGCATGTCAATGCACCGGAGCAAAGAGGCCAGTAGTCAGCATTTTGGTTTCACAAGAACATCCTCAAGTGGGAAGGGGCCTGCCGAACAGCCGGCCCTGTTGCCCAGTTGGGCCCAGGCAGGGCTCTTCTCTGACAGCTGGCTATTTGGCCTGTGCTGGGACAGTCCTTCTGGCTTTTCTCACATTTGGTTCAAACATGCCGCCACCCAAGTAAAAACCATCCAAAAAACTGGCTTGGAATCCACAGCCTTTGAACCTTGGTTCTAGTTCAGTTATGAAGAAAGCCCCCAAGATGTATCGTACTGGTAATGCTTTATTCCATCCGTGGCCCTCTACAGTTTCCAGAACAAATGGCCATCTGGTGGTCCTTTATGCTCTCTCTGGACAACTCACTACCACACATTCCAATTATACTGTTGAATCTTCAAACACAATTGCTGAGATATCTTCCAGAATGACCCGAACCAATGTCTACAGCCTTGTGAGCAGTGACAGTTGGGGATCACTTCAACTTTGGGACAGGTTGTACAAAGAAAGCAACATGTAGATGTTTCTGTCTGGATGCTAAAGATGCACAGGTTGACACCAAGAAATGATGAATTCTAGGGGAACTGATGGGCAGATAGCAAAGGGTCCACACTGCAGAGGGGAGCAGTCAGTGCCAAGGGTAGACCTGAGGTTCCCAGATGTAGATATCCTGGCAGACACGACTCAGGGGTGCCCTAAGAATGATCCATCCACCCAATCTGAGCAGATGTGCTGAAATTTCAGCCCTGGAGCTGAAATTTGATCAGTACCAGCTCTAGAGGGTGGTTCACAGGGTGGACTGCCTATTCCTGGGCTTGAGTCACCTTCACGGTTGCATGGAGTCAGGACAGTGCAGGTGAAAGGGGACACAGAAAACAACTGAAGATAGAAACCCTGCCCTCAACTATCCCTTGGGACACTTAAGTCGGTTCCAAGCCAGGTATGGTGATGCACATCTATAATCCCAGTGACATGGGAGACTGAAGCAAGTTCAAGGCCAGACTTAGCAACTTGGTGAGGCCCTAAGCAAGTTAGGGAGACCCTATCTCAAAGTAAAAAATAAAAAGGGTTGGGGATGTGGTCAGTGATAAAGCATCCCTGGGTTCAATCTCAAGATACACCCCCCCTCAAAAAAAAAAAAAAAAAAAAAAAAAGTCGGCTCCTACTTTGGCCACATTTGGTGTTCTCTGGTTCCTGCAATCATTCTTTTGGCAAAGAACTCATCAGTGTCCCTCAGCAAGCGATGTTGAGCACTGGCCTTATGCTCTTTGCTTCTGGTTTCCATGATAAAATCAAAGAGCCTCTGACTGCCTTGCCCTGCACACTTTTGTACCATCATCCCAGCCTCTTAGCCTGAGTAGAGGCCAGACCTCTGAGCAACCTCATTATACGGATACTACTTCTTTTAAATCCTAGTGGAGATGAGAAAGGTGGTGGTGGTGGGGGGCGCTTTATGCTCAACTCTAACCTGGAACCTGGACTCACATCTGTCCCCCCAGCCACCTACCTCATCCTAGGTTCTGCTCTTCCCCTCAATTAGGAAGTTGGATTAGAGAAAGGAAGTTCCCAGAGAAAGGGATTCCTTAAGTTTGAATAGTTAGTCCTGTACTGATGCCCTAGTGACTTGTGTGTGACACTGACCAGAATGAACATAGGGAATGGTCTGAGAACTGTGGTGCACAATTTTGCTCAGGTCTGCAGACAGGCTTCCAGTATCACATGAGCAAAGCAGTCTAGAACAGCATTACAAAGACTTGGAAACAGGAACTGTCATTGAAACCAGAGCCCACAGAAGTAGGTCAGGCCCTACACCCCAAATCGACCTCAAGCCCTGATAAGTATTATATTTGTTTTGGCTCTTTATTCCAGCCAGTAAAAAACTTGAGCTACCCTGGCTAGTCTTGTTGCCAGTGAAGATTTTAAAAAGCTGTTTAGGTGTTCATCTAACTTATTTAAGGAAAATAACCCGAGGGCAGATCCAGTATATAATGTGAGATGCCCTCCTTCTACAACTGAGTTAGAGGCTCAAAGGTCTTTTCAGAAGATACCGCCTTTCTTATGGAAATGTGGGTGCACAATTTGAGGATTGACTCCATGCCTAGTAAAGCCAGGCTGCCCTAGCTGCTAGGGCTCCAGGAGGTAGAGGTGGTGGGGACACAGCCATACAGGCTGACAGAAAACAGGGGGTCTTATGTGGTCAAGGAGCATGATTCTCTGTTCTTCTTTTTCTGAGTATACCTTGCTTTATAGGATGGAAATCTAGGGATTTTAAAGGTGTCTTGTATTGAGTGTCTAAGACTGGTTAAGATGAATCAGGTGGGTTCTAAAGGAAGATGCCCCTCTATGCAAGAACACCACTGTGTCCATCCCTCTTCCTGCACTCTGTCTGTGTGAAGGTGGTGATCTAACCCTGGCTCTCAAGCCAGCAGGAGCAGGGCTAACCACGTCACTCCAACTGATTCCACGGGACAGGACACTAGAGGCTCAAAGGTGCCAAGCAGGAGGGGCAGGCAAGGTCCTTGGGCTCCCGACAAAACCCAAATGGCAGAAGAGAACCTGTGAGGCAGTGGCCACCACTGTGAAAGGGATACAGGTAATGTCAATTTGGAGTGCCAGGAAGCAGGAAAACTCCTGGAGAGAGGAGGAAGAACGGGTCAGGCTTGCTTTCCTAGATGAGTCCCACACTCCACGAACCAGAGGGAAGGTACTGAACAGCTAAGGGAAGGTAAACTGAGACTGTGCCTGCTAATGACTCCATGGAGCAGGTCTGAAGGATTCCTTCAGGTCCAGGAGGGCTGCTCAGAGAAGACCAGGCCTTGGTGGGTGGGGCAAGTCCTACAAACACACCACAGCACATCCAGGGGGACAACTGTGGCCTAAAGGTGCTAAACAGAGCCCGTGGGCAGAAGATGCCCACAGCAGTCTGGACGTGTGTGGTCTGAGAGAGAAAAGGACATAGAACGAGACAACTGTGCAAACAGCCAGGCGAGGGCAGAAGGCTCTGCATTTCCAAGGGATGATCCACTCAGTGATTTGATGACAGGAGGTGGTCAACATGCTCAGAGAGAAAAGACTAACATGATGGAGTCTCATTCTCTCTTGGACAAATCCATGCGCTGGAAAATATTTTCTGCACAAGCAAAATCAAGAAAGAGGGAGAAAAATGGGTTCCAAAGTAAAGTAGCCAGCCAGGTTGGAAAATCTTGTCCAAAATGATCTGTGTTGCTTAGGGAAGATTTATTTATTTATTTTTATTATCATGGGTGCTCATATTAAAGTGGTGACTTCTTTCCTGTCATTTCTGAGCATCTTAAGTCTGAAAGCAGGGTTGAGAAGGGAGTCTCAAGGTGATGCTTTTGGTATACCCAAGTGCCCATGAAGCCAATCAGTGTCGCCTTCTGAGGATGGAAAAGGGCTCAAAGAGCTACTCAGTGGGAGGGGGGAATCCTTCTCCTCCTCAGTCTGCTGCCAGGCTCGAGGTCTCTGCCATCTGAGGACCATGGACAGAGTGGGAGATAGTACATGGCAAGCTGCTGCCAGCCTGGCTATCACATTCATCAGTCTGCTGACTCAAGGAGCTGGGGAAGTTGTGGCCTCCAAGGAGCCAAGCCAGCTTCAGCTGGGAAGGAACACACCATGAAAGCCCCCAGAAGAAGCAGCTCAGATGGGCTGCTTGTGTGCAGAGAATGGCACTCATTCTACCAGGACACAGATGCAAGTCCAAGACAGACCACAGAGTGCTGCTTGGATGTTTCCTGCTGCACTTCATTTCTTGCTGATGACCCAAGCTACTTATTCCAACAGCCAGGCCCTTTGGTGCAAGGGTTCTGTCATTCAGAGTGGTCATCAGAGAAGTGGAACTTGGGGTTTAGAGTCCATTGGTATCAATGGCTGTCACAGAGGCAGGAGTTGAGGAACGTGAGGTGGCTGCTGAGGTCTTGTCCAGGGCTGGGCTGGGCACACTGCAGTCAGCAGACCTGACCGAGGAGCCCCTCCCTCCAGGAAGCAGCGGCCGGCCCTGGCTGTGGGGACTCTGGCCATGCAGGCTCTGGCCACAGAGGCGGTGGTGCCGCTCCCAGTCCTTGTGCTGGCAGAAAGAGCCGCAGTACCGTGCGATATTGCAGCCACTGCATGTCTCACTGGCTTTGCGGCCACAGTTCCAGCAGTTCTGCAAGACACAGGTATCATCAGTTAGTGGTTGCTGGGATCTTGGGGGATGGACTTGTCATGTCACTTTCTCCTGCATGACAGAGCAAGGGCTGTGGAGCCACACACTGTGGTTGAGTCCTGCCTCTGCTGCTATCTGCATAACCATGGGACATATGCACCCCCTTTCCGAGCATCCTTAATCTGTAGAGCAAACAAACTTCCTTCTCATGGGGCCATGGGCAAAGTGAGGGCCTATGTGAAGACACTTTGATCAGTACCAGCTCTAGAGGGTGGTTCCCATCTTCTGCTTAAGGCACAGATTCTCTCTCTCGTTTCTCCCCTTCTTCTTTTTGGTGGTACAGGAGATTTAACCTGGAAGTTTTTTAAATTTGTTTATTTTTTGTGCTGCTGGGGATCGAACCCAGGGCCTGTGCATGTGAGGCAAGCACTCTACCAACTGAGCTATATCCCTATATCCCCAGCCTGGAAGTTGTTTTTAACTACTAAGCTACATCCCCAGCCTTTTTTATTTTGTGACAGGCTCTTGCTAAGTTGCTGAGGCTAGACCTGAACCTGCAATCCTGCCTCAGCCTCCCAAGCCACCGAGATTACATGCATGCACTATCATACCCAGCAATACTGTTTTTTTTTTTTTTTAAAACCAAAGACTAGTGTATAGGCCAAACTGATCTTAAAAAGTCACCTGGGAGGTGGCTGTGCTACTTCCAATTTTGTTCTCTGCCTTGCCTGTCTTCCCTTCACTGCTGTGTCTCTTTACAGACTGGGCTAGGATCATGGGAAAGTTAAAAGCCCAGTCTTGGGGCCACTCAGCACTCAGGGCTCTGTAAGTCTAACTTACAGCATCTTCTTATTACTTCCTGTACTTTCTCAGAGTGGGCAGGTGTGACCAGGATTCAGTAGAACCCCTGGGGAGAGTGTACCAGTATTAATTTTATTACTGAGGATATGAGCCAAGTGAGGCTTGGGGAGGGCTGAAGCAGTGCCAAGAAGCAGGAATAGAATCAGTCCCTACACAGACAACCTAACGTCTCCCCACTCAGCTCAAAGGGAGGAATGCATGGGAATAAACCTGGCCACAATGCAGGCCCCAGTGCTGCGGCCTTTCTTTCCTGTAGGCTCCCTAAGATTCACCAGTGACACGTCAATGTTCTGCAGGACCTACTGCTAAGAGAAAAGCTTTACGGCAATGACCAGGTGAAGCTATCAGCCAGCGTTCCTGCCCACGAAACCAAGACTGGGAGAAGCCAATCTCCAGGCTGGCTGTGAAACTACTTAGGCAATAATCATCCCTACCTTCAAATGAAATCAGGATGTCTGACCCGAGTACAAAACAGGCAACAGGGCAAAAATGGATGCTGGGGTCTCCTTTACCACCTTGTATGTTGCACAAATGGGAAAAACGAGGGCCAGACTTTCTAAGGTTACAAATGATCAAGGGGCTATGCAAAGTCTGGAACCTGGACCTCCTGATACTCCATGTATGAATCTGGTTTCAAAGCACATTAGAAAAGACTGCCGATGCCCTGCTAACACAGGCTTCCCAGGAAACACACTGTAGGGAATGTCAAAACTTGCCAACACCAACACCAGAGGACCAAAATAGGGAACAGATGTAATTCTTAGGTTACATTTACAGACCCTCAAGCAAACTGTGTTCCAGACAATTTCCTACTATGGAGTCCAACAGGCTGACTCCCAAAAATCCTTTGGCTGAATGTTGTCACTTGTGGGGAAGAACCCAGCTGCTGCCTCACAAGCTGCCACCAGCAGGATGGGCAAGCCTCTTCTTCCTCGGTCCACAAGGACATCTCAGAACTGGATCAGAGTATTAAACCTCTGGTACTTTCATCTTGGCTGCCATTATTTTTGAAAAAGCTTTTGAAATACAGAAGGTTTATGAAAGACAGAAAAACGAAGAACACAGCCTCCCCCAGAGGCATGCTCACAGACGTGCAGAACAACAGAGTGTCAGAGCAGCCAAGGGTGACAAGGACAGTTTCCCGTTTTCTTTCCCTTGTTGGGCTTGTCCCTGAATTGACTAAGAGGGGTTTATTTTTTTTAAGATATGAGACAAACTCAGGTGTGGTGCTGCGTGACGACTCAGCAGACTGAGGCAGGAGGACAGCTTGAGCCCAGGAGTTTGAGCCAGGCTGGGCTCAAGACCCTAATGAAACAACAACAAAAAGAGCCGGGCGAGGTAGACATAAGGCAGTGATCCCAACAACCTGGGAGGCTGAGGCAGCAGGATAGAAAGTTTGAAGCCAGCCTCACAACTTAGTGAGACCTTGTCTCAAAATAAAAAACATAAAGGGTTGGGGATATAGTTCAGTGGTAAAACACCTTGGGTTCAACCTCCAGTGTAAAAACAAAAAACAAACAAACAACACACATACACACACACAAAACCCCAAAACAAAAAAAAACCCCAAATCTTATTGTAGTCACCCTTCAAATCAGCTTCAGCTATAGCTTTGAGGCAAGAAGCTGATTCTTAAGGATACACTGCAAGTGTGAAGAAAGCTGGGACTGGAGCTCAGGGCTCCTAACCTCTAGGACTTAGCCAAATTATGCTCTGTGGTTAATGGGGCAAGGTTATAAACCTTCCAAGTTACTGGTCATGGAAATCATAAATATGATTCCAGAATTTCCATTGTCAAATGGGGGCTATCACTTATGTCAGCATTACTCCAAGTGAGGGCCAGGGTCCACAAAAACCACCTGGTGCTTTCCAGAAGCCGTGGAACCTCCCTGACCTTACTGCGATCCTCACAGGGGAAAGAATTCCCCATTTTACTGTTGCCTGCTAGCCCATTATGTTTGCCAGGAGACCCAGGCTGGGAATAGAACATGTCCTATGATACAGACAAGGGGACCTCTCATTTGTCCCTTCAACCTAAGGCACTACAGGGAAGCTGGGGTCTGGGGCTGTGCTGTGTGAGCGGTCAAAGCTTACATACTAATGACACAACAAAGTCCTTTCTACCTGCACAGTGCTACCAGGCCAACAGGAAGGCGCTACTATATCCACTGTACACAGAAGGAAGCTCACTCTTAAGGGTACACTGCTAGTGTGAAGGAAGCTGGGACTGGAGCTCAGGGCTCCTAACCTCTAGTCTGCTTCCTCATACCAACCAGTTTCTCACAAGGTAAAAGAGAAGGTACAGATACTTGATAAACTTTAAGGAGAATTTTCTGGGATGAAGTCCCAAGAGAATTGGCCTTTCTGGTCAGTGAAAACTCACCCAAAGCTTAGGCCCTCTATTCCCCTCCTATTTTGGAAAGCAAGTTTGCTGGGATAGAAGCTGCTCTACCCCTCACCTACAGGCCACTCTGTGAGTTGTTTAAGAGTATAGCTTCTTAAAAGCACAACCCTCTAAATGGACAGCTGGGATTATAGCTAGGCCGTCCAGACTCAGAATCCATGTTCTTAGCCAAAAGCCACATTCCGTCTTTGGAGACAGACACAGTTAAGGATAAACATAGATATAAAAGTAGATAAATACGGGCAGATGTATATATTGATATAAATAGTTAAGGATACAGAATTAAACACAGGGAACAGAAATAAATATTATCGCTCAAGAATCATTCTATAGAAAAAGTAGGAGTGGGGAAGGAAAAGAGAGAGGTTTACAGGAACTATAGTCTCATACTTGGTATCTTCACTATAAGAGAACCAGAAGGCTTTTTACTCCTTTTGCCGCAGTGACAGGACAGTTAGGCATTTTCATTCCCACAGTGCAATGCTGGGCCTTGCTACACTGAATTGGAACATTTAAATAAACAAAAAAGTACTTTAATTTAAAACCACTTTTGGGACTGTTAAGTTTCTGCCATACCACCCCTCCCTTTTTTTCATGTTTGTCCTTGTTACACAGAAGCATCACCAAGTTGTAGGCTGTAAGTCCTGGGCACTGGGCAAGTCTGCCCAATCTGTCACTTCCATCCATAATAAGTTTTATTTATAAAAAACTAGATTCAAGTAGAACCTGCCCTTTCTTACCCCTGTACTTATCCTCAGCACTGTGGGTGTCAGTTATATTCCCTGAGCCACTGCTGCATCTACAGATTATGGGATTCAATAATACCTACCTTCCATGCTCACGGTGAGGACCAAAAAGAAAACACACTTACATGGCTGGGTTTCTGACACCCAGTCAGTCCACTCAAGTCAGTTATCATTATCAAGCAATGACACAAACTCTACCCTTAGGATAAGTTTTCAAAACTTAAAGTAACTATAATGAGGTTTTGTGTGTGTGTGTGTGTGTGTGTAAATACAATACAATAATTTAAAGTGAATAAATAAACAGAAATAAAACTGTTCTGGTATTGCCTAAAAATTCTAGTCTTGTCCACAAGTGAACTCTGTCTTCCTGCCCAGCAATTGAGGCAGGCAGAGCTGCTCCCCGAAATGCCCAGCCCCAGGCCCTAACAGAGCGCTGACCTCGGTCGACTCTTCCTGCTCGTTGATGACGAGGAAGGCGTCCTCCGCAGCCTGTCGTTTGACGTCCGCTATGGTCTGCTCCATTCGCGCTCTCTCTGTTGCAATCACTTCAAAGGCTTTTTGCTCAGCCTCAGCCACGGCCTTCTGTACTTCTGACATGGCCTGAATTTTCACCTTATTCACAGCTTCTTCTAGAAGAAAGTCACAGTAAAATCAACTGGTCAAGAAATCTTTCCCCCCACCCCACAGCATTTCCAAAGATGGAGCAGAGACAAGATTCACAGGGGTAAACACATGGCATATGTAGGTATATTCATTCTTACAATCACTTGTCCATTCATGCAATAATTTTTTGGGTGTGCATATGGAGGTACCTACTGTGGCGGGTTTGGGGATACAAAGGAGACAGAACATTGTCCACACCTCAGAACTGTTTTTCTTATCAAGTATAATGGTGGCTAAGGTGCCATCATGTATGTCAGTATGAAAGGCTAGAAGGAGAAAAGTGGGAGGGAAGGATCAAAAAAACATGCTCTGCCCAGACAGTGGTACACGCCTGAAATACTAGCAACTTGGAAGGCTGAGGCAGGAAGATCACAAGTTTCAAGGCCACCTTCAGCAACTTAGCAAGACCCTGTCTCAAAAAATAAAAAGGGGCTGGAGATGTACTTCAGTGGTATATTGAACCCTGGGGGTTCAATCCCCAGTATCAACGCCCCACTCTCAAAGTGCTCTGGTTGAGATGGCAGGTGGAAATGAGATTTTGGAAAGTTTTGCATGCCTTACTTGGCCTTATTTTCTAAAGGAAATGTGAACCCCTTAAAGGATTCTCTGCAACTGACAGGTTGTGGCAGTCATCCAGTTGATAGAGCAAGTGGCACCCAGGAAGGGAAGAGCCAAAGGTTGGTAGCACTAAAGGGTCTAGAAGTGGAGGTAAAAGAGATGGGAGTGTTATGCAATGAAATGGGTGATATGTAAGAAGCTGGTGTGGAGGCAAATGAGATGGTTTGATGTGTCTCTGGAGAGCCAGGTATAAATGACCAGGAGGCAGAGTTGTTGACATGATACTGAGCACCACAGAGAAACAAGCTGAAGATACAGATCTAAGTAGACTGCCCTAGGCTTCTAAACCCTGTCCAGTCACCATCACGCCACCTGGTGACTTCCTCCCATCTCCACTACCCTGGCTTGGTTTCCATAAGTGGACACTCCAAATGACATATGTTCTATGCATCTGAGCCTCAATCTCCAATGTGAATGTGAATGACCTTCCACACGCATGAGTCCACAGACTACACAACTGCTTTCTGAGTGGTACAGGTTGTTCCATCATGGTCCACTTTGAGAAAAAGGAAATCGAACTCCGTAAAGTCGCAAAACCCTTGGCTATCTGCACAACTCCTGCACTATGTATGCCTTGTAGTCACCTGCCATTGCCACCGTGAACCTCTGGACTGCTCTGATGCCAAATGCCCTTAACTGTCCACACCCCACTTGACAGAGAACAAGAACTTTGGCCAGGTGCAGGCCTGTAGTCCCAGCAGCTCCGGAAGCTGAGGCAGAAGGATCGTGAGTTCAAAGCCAGCCTCAGCAACAGCGAGGCACTAAGTAATCAGTGAGACCCTGTCTCTAAATAAAATACTAAAGAGGGCTGGGGATGTGGCTCAGTGGTTGAGTGTCCCTGAGTTCAATCCCCAGTAACCCTCCCCAACCAAAAAGGGAACAAGAACTTTGGGTTACTTCCCCCAACTTAGCCCTCTTTCAGCAGGAAGCAGCTTGGAGATGTTGGCATCTATTTTTCCATAGAAATGGAATGTAGAAATTGACAGGAAATATAATAGTGATTCACTTTATGCTCTGAATATAGTCCTTATGGCTCTGCCACTGTGACTTATTTTTAAAATGGACCTGTTCTTTCTTTTCTTCTCTCCCTGCTCCTCTCTAATCTTTCCCCATCCCTAATCTCAAGGGAAATAGGATTACTGTTCTTCCCCTCCTAGACAGATTTATCTGTCCTTGAGTACACACCCACCATAGGAATGAAGTAATCCAGACTTTGGGGATGGCACCAGAAGATCTCAGAAACTGGTAATTTTCCAAATTAACCAGTGAATTATAAGTCCAACAGAGAACACATGGAATGCAGCCTTTGAGTAACCTCTTTAGTTCTTTGGATGAGCAGAATCACAACATCTGGGACAGGAGTCCCTGTTTCTCCTTTGCTAGCAAAGCAATAAACCTCTTTCCTTAACAAACAAACAAAAAGACTACATAACTTAGATGCCTAAGGAAATCCTTCCATGGTCATCTTTCTCTTATGATTATCTTCATTTCCCACAACTATATCCCACTTATTATGACGGTGATATACATTTTCCCATTTCCAATTGCATGAAATTTTCTAAATCATTTTAAATTTTTATTTTGTTGTGGTATCAAACTATAAGTTAACTATAAGTGAATAGATATTTTGGCATTCTCCATATTCAGGTTGCCTCAAGAATCTACAAAAAACACTCTTTTTGGTAGGGGATGGAGGGTGTATCACTGAACAACACCCCATAAAAACAGTTTCTTTATCACTTACAATTTGTGTTTAGTCTGGATAATTTGGTTTTGGAAGGAAACATTCAAAAGCATGGGAGTGAAGAATCAGCATGTAATAACTGTTGGTAACATTTGACCATTTGACTTTTTATATAAAACTGAGGAATTATCTCGAAAATTTTGTCTATAACTGGGCGTTAAGGATTTTGGGTGCTAATTTATTGGGATTCATTTATCATGCACATTCTTGCTTATTGAGGAAAAAATTTTACAGTAAGTTGATCTGTATTTGCCATAGCATAATCTGTCTGTCTACTCATATCTTTTATCCATTTGTTTTTTTGGTACCAGGGATTGAACCCAAGGTCACTTAACAGCTAAGCCCCATCCCAGGCCCTTTTTTTTTTTTTTTTTTGGTATTTTTTATTTAGAGATAGGGTCTTACTGAGTTCCTAAGGGCCTAAATTGCTGCAGCTGGCTTTGAACTCAAGATCCTCCTGCCTCAGCCTCCCAAACTGCTGGGATTACAGGCAAGTGCCACCACCCCTGGCCTTTGTCCATTTGTTTGTTATCTGAAGAACAGAGAGATTAAAGGGCTGCTCCAAGAGCAACATTGAGTGAATGTGGCAGCAGTGTGAACACACTGTGTGATGCTAGCAAGGAGATCAGGCAGAAATGAATTCAATTTATATCAAAAGGGTGGGAAGAGCTCATTATTTCATGCCTCAGAGTAATCCAACAGAAAGGTGAGAAAGAACCTGGAGGGAGCTATCCCAAACCCCTGACCTGCAAAGAAACATGACAGGCAGCCCAGGACAAAGTGGAAGGGGGAAGAAGCAAGAGCCATGAGCTCCACCAGGGGAAGTTTCTAGACAACCAGACAGCCAGTCACCAACCTTTCCCCCAGTGTGTGTTCCCTGCTTATACAAACTAGTGAGTTCATGCAGGCTCTAAGCAGATAGACACATACCTGTTTTCTTCCAAAACTCCACAGGTACGTATCCTGTTCCTGGTCTACTACTGAATTCCCGCTGAGAATCTACAAAAGAAAAATAAAGAATATAGGGTCAGAAGCTCTTTTAATCAGCAGTTTCATTTTATGAAACATACACAATTTTTTTTTTTTGGTGGTGATGGGGATCAAACTCAGGGCATCATGTGAGCTATCACTACCTCTAAGCTATCACTCGGAGCCCTGAAACAGATTTTTATTAGACTTTTCATTCATTAGACTCAAAATGTATTGCCTTAGTCCAAAAAAATTTCTGATAAAGGAAAATCAGATTATGAAATAATATCAAATATTAATAGTATTTAATAAACAGTGAGATGATAAGCCCACAGATATATGTACATTTGTCTCTGTGTCTCCATTTTCTATTTAACTCTCTCCCCTTGTGCACACACAGGTCTCTAGCTCTGATTTGTAGATGTCAGGAAGGATAGCTTTAGTTTCTTGGCAACTCAGAATCTCTGTATATAATTTAAGGTGGTTTCCTTTTAAAGTTTCTTAAAATGCTTGTGAACTAAACTAAGGGAGGGGAAAAAATAAACAAGTAGTAAAGAAAATACACAGAGGGGGCTGGGCTGGGGTTCAGTGGCAGGGCGCTTGCCTAGCATGTTGTGAGGCACTGGGTTCCATCCTTAGCATCACATAAAAATAAACAAATAAAGGCATTCTATCCATTTATGGCTACAAAAAAATTTTTTTCAAAAGAAAATATAGAGAGCTGGGGATGAAGGCACACACCCATGATCCTAGCTACTCAGTTTGATGAGGCAGGAGGATCAAGCTTGAGGAGAGCCCTCGCAACTTAGTGAGACCCTGTCTCAAAATTTAAAATAAAGAGAAGAAAGAAAAGGTGCAGGTCTAAAATAGTGCTAAGCCCAAAAGACACCCCTGTGATTCACTAGGAAGGACATGGGTAGAGGGTGACTCATCACAGAGTGTTTGCCTAGCACATGTGAGGCACTAGGTTAAATTCTTAACACTGCATAAAAATAAGTAAAAGCATTCTGTCCACATATATTTTTGGTGGTATGGGTGATTGAAACTGGAGGATTGGGGGGAGCGATTACTACTGAGCTATATCCTTACTTCCCAGTCCAGGTACTTCACCACTGAGCCACATCCCCAGCCCTTTTTATTTTGAGACAGGGTCTCACCAAATTGCTTAGGACCTCACTTAAAAAAAAGTGTTCTAATTAATTTAATGCTGTCAACAACCGACCATTATTATTTTCTTTGAGCTTTAAAAAATGTATAGTGTGGTAGCAAACACCTGTTATCTGAGCTACCCAGGAGGCTGAGGCAGGAGGACTCCAAGTTCAAGGCCAGCCTGGACCCAGTCTCAATATAAAAAATAGAGCCGGAGGGCTGGGGATGTGGCTCAAGCGGTAGCGCGCTCGCCTGGCGTGCGTGCGGCCCGGGTTCGATCCTCAGCACCATATACAAAGATGTTGTGTCCACCGATAACTAAAAAATAAATATATTAAAAATTCTCTCTCTCTCTCTCTCTCTCTTTAAAAAAAAAAAAAAAAAAAAAAAATAGAGCCGGAGATGGTGGCACATACCTGTAATCCCAGTGGCTCAGGACACTGAGGCAGGATGATCCCAAATTCAAAATCAGCCTCAGCAATTTAGTGAGGTCCTAAGCAACTCAGACCCCGTTTCAAAATAAAAATATAAAAAGGGCTAGGGATGTGGCTCAGTGGTTAAGTGCCCTTGGGTTCAATCCCTGATACCAAAATAAATGAATGAATGAATAAATAAAATAAAGACTGAGGATATAGTAGCTCAGCAGCAGGGCACCCCTGGCTAACCCCCTAGATGTATAGGACAGAGGATCTCTAGATCAGTGATAAGAGAACTTATCGGAGCCCTAGGTTTAGTGTCCTGTGCAAAGGCGATGGGATAAAATAAATCTAAAATTTGCCATTTTTAAAACTGAGGTGAGTTGGGTGTGGTGACACACACCTGTAATCCCAGCAGCCGGGGAGGCTGAGGCAGGAGGATCAAAACTAGTCTCAGTAACTTAGCAAGACCCTGTCTTTAAATAAAAAATAAAAAGGGTTTGGAATGTGGATCAGTGGTTAAGCGCCCCTGGATTCAATCCCTGGTTCTAAAAACTACCACCAACAAAAAAAATAGTTGATTGGTTACTGGGGATTGACTCCAGGGCACTCTACTACTGAGCTTCATCCCCAGTTCTTTTATTTTACTTTGAGACAGACTTGCCAAGTGGCCAAGACTGGCCTGAAACTTGCAATCCTCTTGCTTTTCGTCTCCTGAGTAGCTGGAATTACAGGTGTGTACCACAATACCAGGATAAGTATAGAACTATGTTAAAATGACTTTCTTCAGAAGTGATTACAAATGAATAGTCTGTGCCCCTACCCCAATACTGGTTCAACCTAGATCTCTCAGATCTTGGCTAATTTTTGGAATTACTTCAATTAGTACTCTATCTTCTTGGCCTTTTTTTTTTTTTAAAGATTTATTTATTTTTATGTGGTGCAGAGAATTGAACCAGTGCTTCAACATCTTAGCAAGCGCTCTACCACTGAGCCACAACACCAGCCCTCTGCCTCTTTTGTACACTCCTTCTGGAACTTGTGACTTGGAGTATGAGTTGAGTAGTTCTTCTAACATTCTTTTTTTCCTCGATGAATGATAATAATAATTTCTTTAAGTTTTCTTTTCTCTGAAGAACTGCTATCAACTGCCACTTTTGTCTTATTACTTCGTTTCTATCTTTCATATTAGAGGCTCACTTCTGGAGCCTGCTCACCCTTAACTCCTCATGCATGCCACTAAAAAGTTACATGGGTCAAGCATGGTGGTGAACGCCTAGAATCCCAGGGACTCTGAAGGCTGAGGTAGGAGGATAGCAAGTTTGAGGTCAGCCTCAGAAACTTGGTGAGATCCTGTCTCAAAATAGAAAAATAATAAAGCCTGGGAATTTGGCTCATTGGCTCCCCTGGGTTTAATCCCCAGTACCAAAAAAGTTACAAAAAGTGGCTGAGACTATCTACTATGGTCTTAACTATAGGCAATTATCCAATCTTGCCTGATTACTGGTCTCATTGAACAGATATATTCAGATTCTTGGGTCCCTGAACCCTTTAAGGAAGGACCTGTAGAAAATACACAGGCTGACACTCATTTTGAGGAAAAACTGATAGCAAGATTCATTTCTGTCCTTTAACCCCCGCCCCCCCCCAGTCAAGGGAGAATGTGAGCTATCTCAAGAGTGAGCTTTGGGGGTAAAGCAAGGAATACATATACACATTGAAGGGAGACCATGAGTCGCCTCCAGAGGGAGAAAGAGCCTAAAATTTTTTAAAATTGAAAATTATTAGATGGTTCACAAGTTCATAAAAACATTAGTGTGAAATTTAATGAAAAATCGGCAGGTAAACCAAAGCAATGTGTAAAAATGATGCCAGATAGACTGGCAACCCTGTCCTTACAACTGCTGACAAGACACATTAAGAGCGCACTAGCTATGTCTTCTCCATTAATGTCAGAGGAAACCACTCATCTTACTTTTGTAAGAATTTTCTTCTTCATGATTTTTGCACTTATTTATGTATCCTTAGGTAAATTATCAAAATAAATCACTTGTTAGAACAAAATTGTTCCTGAAAATACTGTGAATCTCAAAGTTTTCAGATGAGAGATATGTGTTTTATTTCATTTATTTATTTTTGGAGTGCTCTATCACTAAAAATATTCCCAGCCCTTTTTATGTTTTTCATCTTGAGACAGGACCTCTCATGAGTTGCCAAGGATGGACTTGAACTTGTGATCCTCCAGTCTCAGTCTCCCAACTTTCTGGGATTACACTTGGTTAAATTGGTTCCAAATTATCTTATTTTTTGAGAGGAAAATATTAGTAATAACGATGACAGGATACAGATTTAAATTAGGACCACCCCAGGTAAAACTGAAAATATAGTCAATCTAGCTAGAAGGAGGAGTATTGGTAATGCACAGCAAGCAATGTTTAGACACCACCAAGACGTGAAATTCTGGCTTGAGAACACCACCTCTCAGGACTGTGGCCACTTTGCTCTCTACATCAGCTCATGTGCACACACACACACACTCACTCACTGATAGAAGGCATGTAGTTTGGAAGGTGAATTTCAGCAGTTTCTGCAAGTTGTTATCATGAATATTTTTAAGGGTGTAGATCGTGAGGGAGACCCAAGGGTTAGATTTGTCTGTTTTTGATGTTTTTATCAAAGGAATCACACAAGTACAAATATTCTGATATCTTTCTGTGCTACACATACACGTAATGGTGCTATAATCCACGGCTGGATCAAGAGATAGGGCTGCTGGTGGGGTGGGAGAGTGGGCTCTTTTAGCCACTGAGCATTTGGACACATGATATTAATTCTGGCTCTGTCTCAGCAAGTTGCAGTCTTTTTGAGACTAACAGCTGTCTTCTCTGGAATGTGCTAGGTCTGTCATAAGAAATTTGTTCTCCCCGATGACATTTGGGAACTTAAAAGTGGGTGGGTGGGTAAAGAGCGTGATCACAGATGGCCTGTCATTTAGCTGTGCCTGTGGATAGGGTACCTTTTCAGTTACTGGGTGAAAGTAAAGGAACATTTTGGGGGATAACTCTGGCTTCTTAAATATTATTTTTGAGAGAAGAACTATCTTGTCTCTGCTGCTTCAGGCTGGGAAAACGTGAGATGGGACAATCCAGTTTGGTATAGCCAAACCTTTTGTGGAAGGCTACCAGGAAGTGGTTGATAGTTTTATTTTCCTGAATAAGGTACTGGGGAAAAGAGGAGGCAAAATGAGGCGAACACTTTCTAGGTTACTCTGAGAAATAAAAGTGATGGCACGAGAATACAGTTGTTATTATGATATGCACACAAGAATAACTCTGTTCTTCCCCCACTTTTGTTAGAGCTGGCCATAAGGAAATTCTCTAAACCACCTTGTCTGATAATTGGTTAGTAGATACTCCTCATTCTACAGAGGTCCTGCCCCATGCCCTGAAGGAAGAGCTGCTGCAAAGAAGACAAGGATGTTGGAGAAGGAGTTGCTGGGTTTCCCCACCCAGTCCACTGGCATTAGATACACAATGAAGACTTCATAAACCCCCAAGGGTCAGGGCTAAGAGAACTTCAGAACACATTCAGTTAGCCAGACATGTGGAGATTGCTGAAAGATGGCAGGTCTGGAGAAGGCATGCAAACTCTGTGTCCCTTCCCCCATATCCTTCCTTATATGTCACTTCATCTGTATCCTCTGTAATATACTTTATAAGAAATCTGTTCCCCCGAATTCCACAAGCCACCCATCCAAATAAAAGAATCCAAGCAGGGAATTGTGGGAAGCTTGGTTTATATCCAAGAGGTCAGAAGCATGGGTAAAGCAACCTGGGGCCTGTTCCCGGCATGTAAGGCTGAGGTGATACAAGTTGGGGACTGAGCTCCCAACATGTGGTACCTGACAGTACCTCCAGGTAGACAGTGTCAGAACTGAATTGGACTGGAGGACAGTCAGTGGGTCTCCACTGCTGCAGGACCGCTTTTTTGCTGATGGGGAGAAATCTTTTGTGGTGATTGTAGTGTGAAGAGCACAAGAAGGAAAAAGACAGTTTTTCCTGACAGGATAGTACATTCAGCAAGCCTGAATTTAACAACCACTCTTTGATCATTCTCGTGTGTGTGTGTGTGTGTGTGTGTGTGTGTGTGTGTGTGTGTGTGGTATGGGAAGGGGGAAAAGAACAAAATAAAAAATATTCTCATTCTCTGAGGAAGAATGAACATTCTTAGAATATGACAAGTACCAGCACTTCACATATTTTTTCCTTTACTCTTCATAGTCACCCAATTCTCCCTAACTCCACAGTGTAGTACCACTTTTCTTTAAAGTAGAACAGATCTGGCATATTAGGTGGAATCCAAAGGCTGATGTTTACTCTGAGTTCCGTCAGACTCTGCCCTTACCACTGCTGAGTGAATCTGCACTCCCAGGGCTGTGCTGCCTGGAGACCAACTCGGTCCCTGTTTTCCTCATCTCTGTGTTTTCATTAAATCGTCTTTTCCAGTAGTTGAGTTCTTCACGGTCAGATTCCTGGCAGCGCCTCAGAACTGCCATGGAGCGCCTTGTTTTCTCTACCATTTCCATAATGCAATTCAGGGCCTGACCGAGAGAGAAAGTAAGGCTGAGATGAGGAAATTCAAACAATGTACACTGAAAATTGAGGACAGGCAAACACAATATATATATCCTTACACATTTATGTGGGATTGGTTCCAGGAACCCAGTGGATACCAAAGCCATAGACATTCAAGTCTTTTATATAAAATAGGGTTGTATTTGCATAATCTATGCATATCCTCCCATATATCTTAAATTAACTCTAGACTACTTATAAATACCTAATCCAATATGAATGTGATGTAAATAGTTGTTATACTATGAATACACAAGGCCTACAGCACAAAACACATAATTTAAGTACTGTCACATGTTGCTTAATGATAGGGACATGTTCTGAGAAATATGTAATTGGGCAATTCTGTTGTGTGAACATCATGGAGTATACTTCCATAGACTAAGACAGTTACAACCTCCCTAGGTGACATATCTTGTGGGAAGATGATCATAAATGTTGTAAGTCGTTGACTGAAATATCAATATGCAGCAGATATTGTATTACTTTTTTGGATTAAAAAAAACTGTTTTTTGGGTTCTTCCAAGTTGAAGTAACCATACAATCTCATTATAACATGAAGCTTTAAAAACTGATTAAACCATATTAAGTCTCTGCCTAAATAAATAGTCATGTGATAAAACTAGAGATTTCTATAATAATATGAGACACAAGGATCAGCAACAATGATTGCTCAAGGAGAAAAAACTATAATATGCCCACTTCAAACAGGCACTACACATTTTATTCCCTTTTTAAGGCAGGAAAATTCTTCCAAAGGGAAAGAGAACCCAAGCTTACATTCTGTACACTACTAATTATTGTTTGTATTTGGAGGAGTTCCATTTACTTAATTAACACTTTCTATGTGTCCGGCCCAATAGTAACCATGTTATATATTGGTAAAACCCTACTGTGAATTCAAATAATGCTGAATTCTTTTATGTATATATAAAAACTAAGGCTAACAAAGGTAAAACAATTTACTGAGATGAAGAAGGCAGGAAGAGGGAAAAACTGGAACGTAAACTCATAAGCCTATGCTTCAACCATTTTCTATATGATCACCTGGTTCATAAACTGAAGAGATCATCCTACCAAGAGCTGAGTGTGACTCCGTAGCTCTCCAGCTGAGGGAGTAGTGGAGAGTTTTAATTAAAAGAAAGGATCTCATGGCTCTCATTATATTCACTTCAAGCATACATGAACTGTCGGTAGTATTAAGAATTAACGGTAATAAAAAGTTAGGGAACTTAAACATGCTAAGCTTCTTACATGGTCAAGATGTTTCCATTCATCAGCCCATTCCCTTTCTGTCAAACGGTGGTCTACCAACTCATCCTGATAGCCTCCATTTAGACCTATTAGAAAATAAAGAATAATATGAAGAGTGGGAAGAATACAGTAGAATTAAATTCTGCCAAGTAAACATACACAATCTTAAAAACTTTAATATCATAAACTTGAAAAAATACTCCACACTTACAAGCAGTTTTTATTTTTATTAAAAATAAAAACTTCACTGAGAAAGCAGTTCATATCCAACATAGTGGGAAAAATAAAAATTTCAGATGATACTTTGCTGACAGAAAAGTGATACAATATAACTGCTTAACCACTAAAACTAGACTGTATAATGGAAACAGCAGTGTATCACCAATATTTGATATATACCAAAATTTCTTTTTTACTCTGTGTGTGTGTGTGTGTGTGTGTGTGTTAGTTATTAGGGATTAAACCCAGGGGTTCATGCATACTAGGCAAATGCTTTACTCCTGTGCTATAGCCCGACCCAAATAAACATTGAAATTTCTAGGAATACCATGATTTTGTGAATCAAGGGTACACCAAATCAAGAAGTAACACTATTTTGAAAAACTCATGTTACAGACAGTAACACACTGATTATAGTCTTTGAGTCATTAATAAAACACTCTCACCATCAGTCTGAATTTACAGGTATATTCATATTGGTTCTGCATTAGTGTAAGAATCTGCTTATTTCATCTTATTTTCCAGTGTAGCCATGTCTGAACACAAACACATTTAATAATGTAATAACTTCTTACATATTACAGTTATGATAGAATATTGATCCTAAAATTATGGATTTAAAGTAGGCTACAGTATCCATGAAGTTCATTTTAGAAGAGCAAAAGGGGAAATATATTTGCTTAAGAGAGGTGGGTTCCATGATGAATTAAGTAAGGATTAAGAACCATTGGGGGGGTGGGGGGATGGGAGTAGAAGTTCATTGGATTGCACAAAGGAAAGAGGGGATGAGAATGGGAAAGTCAGTAGAATGAATCAGACAGAACTTTCCTGTGTTCGTATATGAATACACAACCAGTATATTACATCTTGTACAACTATAAGAATGGGAAGTTATACTCCATATATGTATGAGGTATCAAAATATATTCTACTGTCATATATAACTAAAAATAATAAAAAAAGAAATAGATGTCAAATAATTATAAATAAAGTTGTCATTTATATAACAACAACAACAACAAAAACCATTATAATAGAGGACATGTTTTCAAGCAGGTCTGGGAAAAATTAAGGAATCTATAATGAGCCTGGCAGACAGAGTATTGACCCTAAAAGAAATCATAAATAATCATTCAAGTGGGCCACAGTAGCACATGCCTGTAATCATAGCAGCTCACAAGGCTGAGGCAAGAGGACGGCAAGTGCTAAGCAACTCAGTGAGACCCTGTCTCTAAATAAAATACAAAATAGGGCTGGGGATATGACTCAGTGGTTGACTACTCCTGAGTTTAATTCCCAGTACACAAACAGAAAAATAAAAATAGATAAATAAACAAATAATCATATAAAGTATATTTCAAGATGATAGGGAAAAAAGTCTAAAACTGTTAGAAATACAAATGAAATCTGTTAAGATACATATGGCTAGTTTTTAGCTTTCTTTTCTCTCAATCAAACCGGCAGAAAATGTGTATGTGGAGCTGGGGTGTGGCTCAGTAGTAGAGTGCTCACCTAGCTTTCATGGGGCACTGGGTTTGATCCTCAGCACCACATAAAAATAAGATTTGTCCACCTAAAACTAAAAAATAAGTTTGAAAAAAGATAAGAAAATGTGTATGAGGAGGTGGGGTGAATAGATACTGGTGAGTGAAGGCAAGGGCAAAATACCACTCTTTTTTTTTTTTTTTAAAACAAGGTCTCCCTAAATTGCTGAGGCTGGCCTCAAACCTGCAATCCTCCCACCTCAGCCTCTGGAGTCACTGGGATTACAGGCACCACCATGCCCAGCTAGCAAGTCTAGTTTTTAACAGATAAATAAGAGGTGTGGGAAAATAGGAAGTAGGTTTTAAAGGAGGATCCTGATATACTGCCAAGACCGAATCTCTGGGGATCCGAGTTTGCATCTGAATCTTGTTTCTGCCGTTTATTAAAGCTATATCTATTGGCCATAGTTGTTCTTTATCACATCTGTTAAATGGACATGAATGCTTTGGGCTTCTTTGAGAATTAAATTACATACTGCAGTGTTAGCAAAGACTCAGTTAATGCTGGTAGCTGGAAACAACAAGGCTATCAGCCTTCACCATTTAGCTACCACTGCATGAAGTCTGCAGCATTAAGCCTCTGAAAAAAAGCCAGTGAGCCAAGTGGCGGGGGAGGGGCAAAGATGTTGCAATATTTTACTCCACAAGGTAAGTGCCTCACAAATGGAAATGTAGGAAAAACCCTGGAAGCAAATAGCCCTTTGATTCTTCCTCCTGAACAATGGTCAGCAGTTAAACTCCAAAAAAATCTTCTGCAATAAACTTGTTTGAATACAATCTAAAAAATTCTAAAAACAGATCACAGATTAGATTTGTTGGGGTCCCGCCCCGCCAAATTTAATGGTTTGAGGCTAGGATATACAAATTTAACAATCCAGCAAAGGAGATAGTTTTCGCTCCATTGCAGAAATTACTATTCTTGAGGCTTAGAGAACCCAAGCAACTTCCATGAGATCACACAGCTAGTTAGATGTAGAGCCAAGATTTTTTCCCCCTGGGGCGGGGTTGGGGGTGGGGTGCTCTAAAAGCAGAGCAATATGCTCAGCACTTTTTTGTTTTCACTGAGACAGGATCTTGCTGAGTAGCTGAGGCTGGCCTCAAACTTGTGATTTTCCTGCCTCAGCCTCCTGAGTTACTGGGATTACAAGTATGTACCACTGGGCGGGGCAGATGTAGAGGCAAGATTTAAGTTTAGTTATACCTCACCTCCTTATAAAACATTTATAAACTTTCACAGCTCACACTGAAGTGGCACCCCCTTTCTCCACAGAAAAGCCTGCTTCACCATGGCTGATTTTAGGACTGCAGCAAGAGTCCGTTGTAGATAAACTTCCTATTTTCATGTTGCCCTGTTTACTTGGCCACTGGCAGAGAAGATACCAGCACTCCAGGTGCTAGACACCCCCTTACTAGTTTTTCACAAACTTATCCAGTATAGTACTTTGAAGAAATGTGCAAATAAGGCCTCTGGCCTTGAGCTGGGCTTCAAAGAGATGTCTACTACATTTTTAAGATAAGTTACAAATGGGCCCATGGTAACAGCTGGCAGGGGGAGGAAAGAAAAGGGGAGATGAAGCTCTCCCCTTCTCAGGTGTTGTCCTTGAAGAGTTAACATATCCAGAACAGTGAAAGAAAAAGCTGCTTTTATGTGAACTTCTGCAGACTGTGAACTTCTGAGCCCCTCCCCTTACACACTGGGTATAAAACTCTGAAACTCCCTGAACTCGGGGTTCAGGGGATTGATTGATTACAGCAAAGGCTGTACCCTCTGAACCTGGCTGCAGCCAAATAAAACTGTTTCCTGCTATCTTCGGTGCCTTGCCTCGTTTGTCCGTAAAACAACACCACATTATTTTACACCTTTTGTGTTTATTATTATTTTAAAAATTTTTTTGATACCAGGGATTGGATCCAGTGGTGCTTAACCACTAAGTCACATCCCAACCCTCTTTTTATTTTGAGAAATAGTCTCCATTAATTGCTATCATTGGCTTAGTGATCCTCCTGCCTCAGCATCCTGATCTGTTGGGATTTACAGGCATGTGCCATCGTGCCCGACTTTTGTGTTTGATTTTAAAGACTTTTAATTCTAATATAAATTCAGACTTACAGAAGTTATGAGTAGTATAAAAAATTGTTATAGGCCAGCATGGTGACACATGCTTGTAATCCCAGAGACTTGGAAATGGAGGCAGAAGGATCACAAGTTCAAAGCCAGCCTCAGCAACTCAGCAAGCCTTAAGCAATTTAGGGAGATCCTTTCTCTATTAAGTGCTCCTGAATTCAATCCCAGCAAAAATCCTTACATAGCTATTATACCTTTTGTATAGATTTCCATGTTAACATTTTACCTCATTTGCCTTTTAATTCTCTATTTTGAACCATCTGAGAATAAGTGAAGCCCTTTTATTCTTTATTCCAGTGTACTTCCTAGAATTTGTTCAGTTCTAGTCTCTATCATTGTATATATTTTGCTATTTTTGTAAAATTGATTTTCCCTTTTCAGATTTTTTGCCTCTTTTTTTTTTTTTCCTTATGTTTGAAGGCAGGGGTGCTCTACCACTGAGCTACATTCCCAACCTTCCTTTTTTTTTCATTTTTTGACAGGGTCTTGCTAACTTGCACAGGCTGTCCTCAAACTTGAGATCCTCCTGCTGCAGACTCCTGAGTAGCTGGGATTGAAGATAAGAGCCACTGGGCCAAATTTCAGTTTTCCTTCATATAATGGAATAGCAACAATATTTGAAGCCAGTTCAACTTCTAATAAGATCAACTATGATTGTAATATTCTTTTTTATGTATATTATTGCTTTAATTTATCACTGAAAAGAAGCAATAGCACTGGATTTTATTACTGAGTAGGAAAGAAATTCAAGGATTCTGTCTAGATTTAGACCCTCAACATGCTGTTTAGGATACTTACTAAGATTGTGGTGCCTCTCACGAACTTCTCGATGTTCTAGCATCTTATTGGGTTCCCGATATAGGTGAGAAGTTGCAATATCTTCTAACGTATAGTGCTGGAGAGGTGGAGGAGTAGGATGGAACTGGCCCCCAGGATTCATAAGGGGCACAGTGAGGGCAGGACTGTGCCTAGGAGCAGGGCTGATGGTACACACTCTCTTGGCTGGAGGCTCAGGAGGAATAGTATCTCTTTCAAAATTACTCTCTTCCCTTCTGTAGAAGAAACAGAAGCGCATATCTGCGCATGTCAACAAGAGTTCATGCAAACATTTCCTGAGCACTACTCTACATGTACTGTGCCAGCATGTTCTTAAGCAGGAAGACTGTAATGAAAAGGGTCTTGCTATGCTGCTCAAGTTAGATAAACTCCTGGGCTTAAATGATCCCTCTGCCTCAGCTTAGGAGAAGCTGAGAACTATGCCACCATGCCTAGTTTAGGAAAGATTTGAGGCATAAAATGAATAGTCTTTAGGGGCAAAGCATATTATTATTATTATAAATTGCTGATTTATTCCAGCATAAAAAGAGGTCAAATCTATCCATAATCAGGCAGAAACATATAATCCTCATGAAGAGAACAAGTAAATGACATTATTTTTCTATGAGAGGGGAATATGGAAGGTAATGAATTCAAGTATGCTTTAGGAATATTTTAAGGTCAAATGTGTTCCTATGGAGGTGGATTATTAAGAACAATACCGGCTGGAATTGTAGCTCAGTAGTAGAGCACTGTGTGTGTGTGTGTGTGTGTGTGTGTGTGTGTTGGGCGGGAGGTACTGGCTTTGATTCTCAGCACTCATAAATTTTTTTAAAAAGCCCATCAACAACTAAAAAAAGGGGGGACACATAACTAATCCTCTTATTACTTGATAGGATTTTCAATCACTCAGCTTCAACTGTCACCAATTTTCCATTGTTGTTAAAATATTGCTTCCTTGATAAACTACTTGGGATATTGTGAAATAAATATTTGGTCTTCATCCAGTTTCCAGGCACATAAACTCCTAAAATCCTTGGAATCTTCAAAGTGTTAAGTGTCTTTTTCTATGTTAATGACTGATGGAAGGAAGCACCAAGGTAACTTCCTCATGGGGGATGGTCCCTGGAAGGACCAAGGCAGCTTTAGAGGGCTGGGACTTTCTGCCCAACCCCCAACCTCTAGGGAAAGAAGAAAGACTGAAGATCAAATTTATACTAGTGGCCAATGATTTCATCAATTATGCCTATGTAATGAAACCTCCACAAAAATTCAATGGATGGAGAACATTTTTTTGGGGGGGGGAATGACAATAGGGATTTAACCCAGGGGTGCTCTACCACTGAGTTACACTCCAGCACCCACCCCCACCTTTTTTGAGACAGGGTCTCACTAAGTTGCAAAGGCTGTCCTTGAACTTGTTATTCTCTGGATTCGGCCTTGGAGAAGTTAGGATTATAGGCATAAATCAGCAGGGTCAGAACAACAGAACAGGGAAGATCCTGGAGGGTGGTGCACTTACCAGGATAGGGTGTGGAAACTCCACTTTCTATCCCCCATATCTTGTCCTATTCATCTTTGTAGCTGGTTTTTATTAATAGCCTGTGTAATATCCTTTATTATAAACCAATAAATGCCAAAGTTTCCAAGTTCTGTAAGCTACTAGAGCTAATTAATAAAATTTGAGGAGCAGATATATGAAACCCAATTTATATAGCCAGTTAGTCAGACACACTGGTAAAACAATCTGGGGTTTGTTTTAATAGCATCTGAAGGAAGCATGCAATTTAGGGGTCTGAGCCTTCAAACCACAGAATCTGCCATAGTATTTCCAGGTAGACAGCATCAGAACTGAAGGACAACCTCTACAGAACTGATTCCTGCCTGATGTATGGGGGGAAATATCCACATTTGGTCAAAGAAGTCTTTTATGTTGATTGCTGAGTGAAGGTATAGGAGTAAACGAGTTTCTTCTGCTTCTGGAGCAGTGGACTACAGTCATCTGAAGAATTGCTGGGACAAAGCAAAACTAACCTTAGAAAGTCTAAGACATTATCCATCTACAACCACAGCAATTAAATTCTTTCGTTCAAAATCAAAGAGGAAGGTCAGTGAGGTTCCAGAGAGCAAGAATAATAGATCTTTTCTTTGCTCACCTCTCTGGACTGGGTCTTTTTCCATTTCCATGAACCTCCATGAGCAGCTCTGAAGAATCGGCAGGAGACGCGATACTGGTGTTGAGCAGAAGGTGTTCGTGCTGAGCAAGGTACTGGGACGGGGTCTGCTTGGCAGCCCGAGCACAGTGCAGCAGTTCTCGCTGCAGCAGGGGCAAGTTGGCCTTGAAAACAAGAGGCAAATTTCCCAGTGCTGAGCCCTACACAACAGGGATTAGCACCTCAAAGAGCTTTCACAAAGCAGGTTAACACAAGACAAAAGCTCTCTGCTTCTTAGTCAGATTCTCATCAGCCTCTTTTGTGAGTGAAGTGTGGTCTATTATGCAGTACTTGAATTACTGCTACTTGTTTCTTGCCCCCAAAGATGTAAATGAATCCCCTACAAGGAAGGGACTGTGACTCATTTACTTTTGTGGCCTAGTCAAGGGTAAAAGTTCAATAAAAATTTGTTGATCATAATAATTTTGAAACAATTTTTGAAAGACCTTGGTCAGGTATAGCCTACACAAGAATAGGAGAAATTAACTCTACCATTACAAACCCTAGTTTCTCCCTTCTGAGTCTCCATCTATCTCTGATAGCACTATTCAGCCTTCTCTTCATGTTCTCTAGAGTGCTACCTTTGAATTCTGGCAACTGGAATTATTCTAAAACATAAGGGATTTATTTTTTGGGGGGTGGGGTAAGGTGAGGATGTTGGTACTGGAGGTTGAACCCAGGGGCATTCTACCACTGAGCAACCAACATCCCCCTGGCCCTCCTCCTCTTTTTGTTTGAGACAGGATTTTGCTCAGGCTGTCCTTGAACTTGCTATCCTGCCTTAGCCTCTGGAGCCATCTCAACCCACTGGAACCTGAGGTTTTGAAAAAAAAAATTGGGAGTGATGTAGCCTGTGAAAGGAGAATTAATTGCATACAGATATTTCTTCTCTTAAACTTTTTTTTTTTTAAGAGAGAGTGTGTGAGAGACAGAGAGAGAATTTTTAAATATTTATTTGTTTTTTTTAGTTTTTGGCGGACACAACACCTTTGTTTGTATGTGGTGCTGAGGATCGAACCCGGGCCGCACGCAACCGCTTGAGCCACATCCCCAGCCCTTCTCTTAAGCTTTAAACTCAGAATTCAAATTCCTCATACACAGAATGCCAGGTCGGTGGAAGTGACTTAAGAGAACAAAGCAGCCCGCGCTGGAAAGAAACATTCTTCAGGTGCTGATGGAAAGGCCTGTCAGTAAGGGGGATCTCCGGGCTAGCGCCTGTCAATCAGCAGGATCTTCTGACCAATCCTGGAGTTCAGCCAGCTCCCCTGACCAACTCAAGCGGGACAAGGAACTCTAAAAACACCTTTTCCTGTCCTAAGCCCCTCCCTTCCTGCTGTAAGGCCCATAAAATCCCAGTCCGGTCGACCTCCCAGGCGGTTTCTCAGGGACCCTTCTCCTGTGCACTTTGCCAGTCTGATCGTGTTCCGCCCCTGAGTGACATCTCAGTAAAGCCTCTTTCAGCGGCCTTTTAAAATCTGCCTCCTTTGGTTGCTGCCCGCCTCCCTTGAACTCACACAGAATAGCATTTTCCACATTTATTTCATTTAAATAAATTGAAAAGAATCATATTTCTCCCCAAATTTAAACATAATTCAAGCTTAAGCTTGTAATAGAACGCTTTTATTCTAAGGGATAGATTGAGCAAGTGAAGGAGAGGGTTAATATCAGTGACTTTTAAAACAAATAAATTGACAAAACTCTAAAAACTAGCCAAAAAGCTGCTATAACCACCTACCTTGTGCTGTTTTCCAAAAACAGGTTCTAAGTCTGTTCTATAACCCCAATCTTGTTGCAACTATAAAAATTTAATGGAGGGCTGTGGTTGTGGCTCAGTGGTAGTCTAGCTATTGTGAATTGTGCTGCTATGAACATCAATGTAGCAGTATCCCTAAAATACGCTCTTTTAAGGTCTTCAGGGTAGCGCACTCACCTACCATGCGTGTGACACTGGGTTGGATCCTCAGCACCACATAAAAATAACATAAAAATCTTGTATCCACCTATAACTAAAAAATAAATATTAAAAAAAATAAGGGAGTTTGTCTCTTAAAAACAAAAAACAAAAAAAACCTGAAAAAAGCCATGTCAGATCTTTATATCTGTGATGAGTACCTTTTAGTGAGTTTTTTAAAATGCTAATTGTTTTTTAACACAAATTTCACAGATCTTTCTTGACTTTACAGTCTTAGGGGAAATAGCAAACTGTCAGCTCTGACATACAGAAAGGAGATCAAGATAGAAGTAGCACCACTGTTTAAAGTCCGAAAAAGGCACCACAAGCTGCTCTGAGCACAGCAGCTAGGCTTGTGCACCTTGGATGGATCTGCACTTTCCTGCAGGTCTGCCATGCTCTGTTCAGAAGGTTTTTAAAATCAGTGCAGATCTAGCTCTCCTATACAACTTTGTATAACAACTCATTTTTTTGAAGCTGTAACATTTTGGGGGGGCTGGGGATGCAGCTCAGTTGGTAGAGTGCCTGCCTTGCATGCACAGGGCCCTGGGTTCAATTCGCAGTACCACAAAAAACAAAATGAAACATTTTCTAGGGAAATGAAAGAAAGATAAAAGAGAGTAAAGGGGTTATATTTATATGGCTTTGTATTAGTGTTAGGCTTTGTGAGGTAAGAGGCAAAATTAAAGCTATTAATATAGGTACTCATAAAAAGAAAACAATTTCCATATATTGTACTAAACAAAACATAATATACAGCTGAACAGTTTTTTTTTTTGAGGGGGGGGGTAATTAATTATCAATCTACTACTAACAAGAATGGAGACTCCAGACAGATGGAATAACATTTAGCTTAATTGGGGTTCAAGTTACTAATTCCTATAATCAAATGAACTGCAAATATTTAAAAGCCATTCTTAGTTGTACAAAACCATGTGGTGTACTAGATTTGGATCATATTTCACTAAACTTGGTTTACAACAAACTGGTATGTGACTCTATCTAGTCTTTGGTTGCCTCTGAGTTACAACTCTAACTTAGAGATAACTGACAGTGGTGGAAGTAACTGTTGCCTATGGACACGAAAATTATGGCTGAGGAGGTTTAACTGACTTCTCTTGCCCACTGGAAAAGAAGATAGTTCTACTTGTGTTTGCAAAATCCTATCAGTATTTTTTTTTTTGGGGGGGGGGGTACTAGGGATTGAACCCAGGGGCACTCAACACTGAGCCACATCCCCAGACCTTTTCATATTTTATTTAGATACAGTATCTCACTAAGTTGCTTAAGAGTCTGGCTAAACTGCTCAGGCTGGACTGAAACTAAATCGATCAGGCTGGATAGGAACTCTCCATCCTCCTACCTCAGCCTCCAGAGCCAATGGGATTACAGGCATGTGCCATGGTACCTGGCCCTATCAGTAATTCTGATATATAAATGTTTCTATTATTTTAATTCTCTTTTGAATTGTTTGAGATATCTTAATCCTTCCTTAACTATGAACTAAATAAAATCTTTGCTATGCATTCACTGTTACCTATGAATGACAATATTATCTATTTTTGGAAAATTATGATAAAATTGGAGAAAACAGTAACTTTATGGTGGGAAAATATGACAGACATTGACCCAACGAAGGGTCAAATCACTACCTAGCTCTTCTATAGCTTGTCATAATCCACTATGGGCTTTGCTTTCCAAAATCATCACCAGATTCTACTCATAAAGAGTGTTAGAACAAAACAAATTAAGGAGTATTCTATAAAGTAACCTATGTAAACCTTTAAAAAAAAATGTAAAGTTCATGAAAAGCTGAGAAACTGTTCCAGTGGACTAGAAAGGCAAATAAATGTAACATGTGACACTGAATTCAATGCAGGATCATGCTTCTAGCCCCACAAAGTTTTCTTTTGCTGTAAAGAACATTAGTGAGACATTGGTGAAACATAAATAAGTTCTACAGATCAGGTAACAGTATATGTGTGCTAGGCGAGCACTCTACAGCTGAGCCACAATCCTCGCCCCTGATAATTGCATTTAGATGTATCAAGCATTTCTAAAGAAATACATATTGATAATACAACTGTAGTAAAATGTTAACTTTAGTGTAGAATCTGGGTGAAGGCAATACAGGAATTTTATTGTACTATTTTGTACTTTATCTGTAAGCACGAAATTATTTCAAAATAAAAAATCTTTATGAAAGGGCCATGATTCCATATAAATATACACTGCCTCACTTAACAGGAAAACTGATTTTTAGAAGTGTCACCAAAAGTTATGATCCAGAAAATAGTTTCAGAGGATACTAATAAAGACTAGACTAATTGGAGCTTGGGGAGACACAAACATTGCCTTCTCACTTCCTACAGACCTTAGCATAAGATCAAAATACGTCCTCTCAGATAATACACTTTTCTACCTCCGCCACACCCTAAAGATTTACTGGCCAGTAATTTCTCTACTTGCCCCTTCTGTGTATTATCAACAGTGACTGCACAAAGATCACAACACAAGGCTATTAAAATTCTCATTTCATCAAGCATGAGGCTAATGTATTTGGAAAACTGCATTTACACCTCTCTACCAGCCCCCAATAAAACATTGATATGAAAATGTGGCAACCCACCCTGATTTAGATCACATAACAGGGATCCCTGGATCTTGTGGAAATGTTGAAGAAAACAATTACATTCAGTGGTTCTCATAGAATTACCTTGAGGAATGGAATCACAAAAGGACGAAGAGGAAAGTTTGTAGCCTCTTGGAGCTTGCAATGGAATTCTTCAATTGTCACTGTTGAGTTCTGAAAAGGAATAAATTCAACTTCCAACACTGACTCAGTGCTGAACCCTTTTAAATCATACAGAACTTAAGAACTCTAATCTTACTCAAAGGTTGACTCAATACTGTTTCCCCACGCCCACCCCACTGGTTACTAGATATTTAACCCAGGAATGCTTTACCACTGGGAGCCACATCCCCAGCCCTTTTTGTTTTTTTGTTTGTTTGTTTTGAGACAGCCTTGTTTAGGGTCTTACTAACTTGCTGATGCTGGTCTTGAACTGGCAATCCTCATATGTCAGCCTCCTGAGCTGCTGGGGTTACAGATATGCCTCACTGTGTCCGGACAAAATGCTGTTTTCTTTCTTTCTGTTTTTTGAGCATTTTTAAAATTTGTTCTTTTTAATTATATAGGACAGTAAAATGTATTTTCACATATCATACATACATGGAGTACAAATTCCCATTCCTGTGGTTATATATGATATGAAGTTACACTGGTTGTGCTCCAATTCATTCCACTGTCTTTCCCATTCCCACCTGCCCCTAGTCTAATCAGGTGGAACCCCGCCCTCCCATTGTGAGTCAGCATCTGCATATCAGAGAGAACATTTGGATTTTGCTTTTTGGGGATTAGTTTATTTCCTGGCATGATAGCCTCCAGTTCCACCCATTTACGGGCATTTGCCCTAATTTCATTCTTCTTTATGGCCAAGGAACATGCCATTGTGTATACTGATCACAAAATGCTGTTTTATTAATGGCAGAAATTCTACGACCCCCAAATCTAAATTCTTCCTTCTGGGAAAGAATAGGCACTTAATTCCTCACAACCTATGAAAAGAGGCCCTCAGGTCCCCTCATCTTGAGGGGGTTCACTGAAGTCTTCTCAGTTCCACAGAATCAAGTATACAGTTCTTCCTGAATTAACAACCTAGTGTCAAACTTTTTGAAAAGTTCCCTTTTTTGGTACTGAGGATTGAACTCAGGGGGACTTAACCATAGAGCAAAACCTCCAGTCCTTTTTATATTTTATTTGGAGACAGGGTCTTGTTGAGTTGCTTAGGGCCTTGCTAAATAGCTAAGGCTGGCTTTGAACTTCTGGTCCTCCTGCCTCAGCCTCCCAAACTACTGGGATTACAGGTGTGCACCACTGCAACCCACTAAAAATTCCCTTTTTAAGGCAAGGATTCACACACGCTGTGCAAGAATTCTACCAGTGAGCTACATTCCTAGCCCTGAAGTTCATTTTTTTCATAGGCTCAACATACCTCCTGGGTATAACTTTCTCAATGTTTTTAAAGGAAAAGAAAAATAAGAGCAATAGGTACATTCTACCTTGAAGTGCCCTGTGTGCTATCAGAACAACTCCAAAAGGCAAAGCATCACTGATTGATTGGTTTTTATTACTCTAGCACTTCCCCATATTTTTTAAAAAGAAGCTATACTTTGGAGAGCAGCCATTACAGGAGCTGGAGCTGCGTGTTAAGGCTGCATTCAGAGGACAACCTGGGATGGGGATATAGCTCCATGGCAGAGCACTTTCCTGGCATGTGTGAGGCACTGGGTTCAATCCTTAGCACCACATAAAAATAAAGAAAATTAAATAAAGCATTCTGTCCATAGACAAGTACCAAAAAAAAAGAGAGAGAACCTCTCCAAAGCACCTAAAGTCCCTATGGGAAAAAGCCAGTAGGGATGTTACCGCTGTTGATCGGTGACGAATCCTTGCTTCCCCAATGTTGAAGTATAACACCAGAGAAGCACGACGAGGCAAGATCAGAGTGGAAAATAGAAGCTTATTAAAGGACAGCAGAAAAGAGTCTCCCGGAGGAAGAAGGGGTCCCAAGAGATGGAATCCAAGGAAGTGTGGTAGTTTCCCCTTTTTTAGTTCTTTCATTGATGGAATGTAGGGAAGGCCCAAAGGGTGGGGCACAGGTGGGGCAAACAAGTAATCTTCATTAACATTTCTTTGGGATGGGCTCTGGGCTTTTCAGGGACCTCATTAACATTCCAAGAGTTGTTCAACTTTTCCTGGAATTCATTCTAAACATGGCCTCCATTTTGGATCTTACCGATATTAGACCGGATTTACTTAACTGCACTACCTAACTTTAAATCTGGCTTCAGGGAAACTGGCTGGGACTGGTGAAGTCCTGGGCAAGAAACTGGAGGAAAGCGGCTTTGACAAGGCATATGTCATTCTTGGTCAGTTTTTGGTGCTAAAGAAAGATGACCTCTTCTGGGAATGGCTGAAGGACACATGTGGCACCAATGTCAAGCAGTCCTAGGACTGCTTTGAGTGCACTGAAGAGTGTTGTGATGCATTCTTGTGATATTCTCTGGGAACTCCTTAATCCCCAGCTCCATATCAAGCCTCCAGAGCTTGCAGCTGAGTGAGGGCTCCTTGTCATCTACAAAGGAAAGATTGCTGTTGTCCTCCTGCAGGGTCCTCCCCGCACCACTGCAATCTTTCTGGAATTACTGCTCTTGCATTCACCCCCTTCCTCTCTCCCCTGCAAGGTCCATGGACACAGTTAACCAGCTTTTCTGACTGGATTTCTGACCCCCACACCTTTACCTATGGTCTGTTTGATGCTACATAGCCTTTTTATAATCAGAAGAGATTCACTGTTTTTTTCTTCCCATATTTTAAAAAATATTTATTTTTTAATTTTAGGTGGACACAATATCTTTATTTTTTATGTGGTGCTGAGGATTAAACCCAGTGCCCCATGCATGCTAGGTGAGCACTCTACCAATGAGCCACAACCCCAGCCATCCATATTTTTAATTATCACCATTGCACCAATACAGCTTTATATACATATATCTTTTTTTAAAAAATGTTTTTTATTTTTTATTTGTAGTTGGACACAATACCTTTATTTTATTTATTTATTTTTATGTGGTCCTGAGGATCGAACCCAGGGCCTCGCATGTGCTAAGCGAGCACTCCACGGCTGAGCCACAACCCCAGCCCTATATACATATGTCTTAAACTTCATTTTCAATTTTTCAGCAATTCAAATACATAATATGTTATTATTTTGAGAATACAAAGAACACAACACAAAGGAAGATTGAGAAAATAGGTTCCCAGGAGTTAATCACTAGTGATTTTACAGACTTCCTTTTAGTGTTTTCTACTGGGATTTTAAAGTGTCCTACCATGGCTCTGTAAGAAAAGGGCTTCCTATATGGAGAGGAATGATAAATATGGACCCAAAGTTAGAAAAATTTAAGAATGAAACCCAGGAGAAAAAAAAAATGTATTTTGAAGCCAAATATAAGAATCCCTCTTCAGCCAGAATGTTCATACCCAAATAGGTGCTAGGGAAGAAATTATATCCTCCCATTTCATTCTCAAAATTGCCTATTAACAAACAAACTAAGTGGTGCCCATTCATCTAGAGGTGGTGAACTGTCCTCATAGCATGGTGAAAGGAACAGCAGGACAGAGAGAAGGAAAAGTGATGGGAGAGCAACTTGCTATTAAGATACCCTAGCTGGCGGGTATCAAAGTCTAAAACAAAACTTATCCCACATAAAGCTGTGATTCTCCAACTTCCTTCATAAATGACAATATATGTAATAGCGGCTTTCTACTGAAGAGCTATATGGATTGGAAAATAAATGTATGGAAAGGAGTCAGTGAAAGAATTCTCCACGCAAAGACACTTCGCCGGGAGAATTCCAATTTTATTGCAAAAGGCTGTGTGCTTATATATAACTAAGGGGGAGATGGTAGGGCTTAGATAAATGGCAGGCCACACGTTTATTGGCAAGTTCTTCCAGATATCAGCTCGGGAGCCCAGGAATTAGTTCTTATTGGGGCTAAGGTTCCCCGCCAGAGAGATTTGAATTTGGCGCCTTTGGCGCCGGTGCGGGAACTTTTCGCGCCACTGCAGAAAAGAAGAAGGTAGGAAGAAGAGGTCCTTAGGCGCCATGTTGGGGTTTTTCTCTGGGGTGCGGCTGCCGTTTATACTTCCCAACAGTCAGATATCCAGGCAGCAAGGCAGTGAGATGGAATGTTTTTAAACCTCTCTGTTCTACAGATCAGGTTAAAAGCACAATTCTTCAAATTAGGTCAAATAAAGGGGTGAATATAAATTAATGCTGTGCTTCAAATGTAGCAACTAGATGGAGATGCAAAAAATTAAACACTTAGAATATAACTTGGAAAGCAGAGCCCCGTGATATTTCCTTCACTACAGAAATATCCATTGTTATGTTGCACTATTCAATAAAAGAACAGGGGCTGGGATATGGCTCAAGTGGTAGTGTGCTCGCCTGGCATGAGTGTGGCCCGGATTCGATCCTCAGCACCACATACAAAGATGTTGTGTCCGGCGAGAACTAAAAAATAAAAATTAAAATTCTTTCTCTCTCTCTCTCTCTCTCTCTCTCTTTTGATTTAAAAAAAAATAAAAGAACAGTACTGGTGCCACCAATACACCCTCTTATCATAGGAAGAGACACGTAAACCCACAAGAGATTGATGGAGCTGCACCTAGAGCTGTGGTTCATTGAACAGAACAAGCCTAAAGGAATCTATATATAGAAGAGACCCAGGACACCCATCTTTCTCCAAACCTACCCTTATCAAACTCTGAATTTGTAAATAGTGAGGTCAGGCTGTCCATTTTCAGTGTCTTTTTTGGGTAGTGGAAAAGAAAGTTTCAAGGCTTTATCTCCCCTGAAATTGTTAAATAGGGTTTCACAATCAGGCACACAAGGATCATGAGGAGATTCTGAAATCACCTCAAGAATTTAAAAGATAAAGAAAAATTCTCCAGATTAGAGGTTATTTCCCCTCAAAAATTTTGACAGTGGTTGTTTGAACCCTGTATAGCCAGCCACACGTACAGTTAAGATCTACTGTTTTCCTGCACTGGTCATTACCAGGAAAACATAGACACTCTCTGGCTGTACAGTAAGTAATGACATAGGAGACAAACATAAATCAGCTTGAATGTAATGGAGAAGCTATGAAAAAGATTGCCCATTCATTTTGGTTTCAGGGACAGAAGTGGTTCCTAACATCCCCCATAGATTGGTTTCCTCAAAGCCATTTTTATTCTTCAAGTTTGTCCTTACTGTCTTCCAATGCTATTCAAAACTGGACCCAGTTGGATGGTTGTGGTGCCTGGTTTGGAACAGAGCTGGATGCAGTACTAAAGTCTCTGCAAAAGTCATTGCTTGCAGAAACTGGAGCTGGTGCTCATGTTGTGACAAGTGCAGGAAAATCCAAATCTAAGGGGATATCCAAATCACTACCTCCAAGGTTGGATTTTGGAATGGGTCATGTAGTGCCATGATTACTGAAGGCAACTGAAGAGGATGGTGGGGGAACAGTGACTGTGCCTCCAGGGGGAGGAAGAAATAAGCTTAGGCCTCCAGCTCCTGTAGTCCTGGGAGTAGAAGGATCCCCTTTCTTGGTTGTAATGTTCCCAACACTCAACTTGATGATCTGTCCATCTGAGATTTCTAAATCTCAGATTCCTGTTTTACCTATTTGAAGTGATCTTACAAAGAGACATTAAAGTCAAAGGCATCTCTGGAATCTGTGAATCCAACACAATTGAACAGACTATGCCCAGTACCATCCTGGATTTGAATTACAAAGTAGCAGCTGAGACAAGAGAATTGCAAGTTCAAAGCCAGCCTCAGTAACAGTGAGGCACTAAGAAACTTAGTGAGACCCTATCTCTAAACAAAATACAAAATAGGGCTGGGGATATGGCTGGATGGTGAAGTTCAACCCCTAGTATAAAAACCAAAAATAAAGTCGCAGTTAGAATTTGTCACTGACTCCACAGCAATAACAAGATATTGTTCCACTGAGGCCTGAGCAAAGAGCTCTCCAGAAATTTTATCTTCGAGTTTGATATAAGCATTCTTCCTTTTGAAGTGATTCAGAGACTACCAGTCAAATCAGGTTGGTCTAATTTCCAGTCAGATGACCTGTAACTGAGGCCCATGGCAGAATCGAGTAGACATGAGTTCTCACTTAACATAAAGCATAGATTCATATCACAACTTGGCCACCATCTTGGCTCTCACTTTTTTTTGGTAAATGAGCTTTGGCCAATTAAAATTTTTACTCTTGATTTTTTTTTGGGGGGGGGGGCTAATGGGGATTGAAATGTGGTGTACTTTACCACTATACTGCATTCCCAGACTTTTTAAAATATTTTGACAGGGTCTGGCTAAGTTATTTACAGCCTTGCTAAACTGCTACGACTGGCCTTGAATTTAAGGTCCTTCTGCCTCAATTTCTGAAGCTGCTAGGATTACACCGATGTGCCACCATGCCCAGCTTGAAATTATCTTTAAGCACAGACTCTATTAAAGTAATTTGCTGCTGGAATTGCATAACATCTTGATGTCTGCTCTATTTTCAACTTTGGCATTCAAGACAAAGTACAATAGTCTAGATCCAATAAGACTTTTCTATAGAGTCTAAAATTGACCAATAGTTTTTTTTTTTTTTTTTTTCAAAAAACAAAATAAGAAAAAAAAAAGACTATAAACACATACACACCAAGACAAATTTAAAAACAATCCCAGATTTTTCCTGATAGAGGTATCCTGATAGGTCCTCACTCACTGTATCTAGACCGTTTCTGCTAACAACATATATGATTTATACTAAACACCTACTTTCCTTCTGGAAGGTGCCAGGGATAGAGGGTCTATGTGACCAGGTCCCAATAAAGCCTTGAGTAGACTCTCTAATAGCCTTCCCTTGGCAGGAGCACTGTATACATGCTGCTGTATACTCCCTTTTGGAAAGAGAATGCATTCTGTATGAGTATTCAAGAGAGGGAGAGAGCACAAAGGAAGATGAAACATGGATTTATCCAGACTCTGCCATGTCACTCTCCTTTTTGATTGGGCTATGTATTCTTATTATATACCTGTAATAAATCATCACTCTAGATGGGCATGGTGGTGCATGCCTGTAATTCCAGTGGCTCAGGAGGTTAAGGCAGGAGGATCACAAGATCAAGGCCAGCCTCAGCAACTGAGAGAGGCCCTAAGCAGCTTAGCAAGACCCTGTCTCTATGTCATTAATGATGGAAGTCATTTATTGCATTTGTTTTTCATAAAGTTGTTTCTTGAATATTAGACTTAGAAATCTTCTTAGGAAACTCCACCAGACAACTTCTAGAATTAATTAATGAATTCAGCAAAGTAACAGGATATAAAATCAATACCCATAAGTCAAATGCATTTCTATACATCAGTGATGAATCCTCTAAAAAAGAAATTAGGAAAAATTGGGAACGAACTTAACAAAAGAGATGAAGGAAGACCTCTACAATGAAAACTACAGGATGCTAAAGAAAGAAATTGAAGAAGACCTTAGGAGATGGAAAGATCTCACATGCTCTTTGATAGGCAAAATTAATATTGTCAAAATGCGCATACTACCCAAAGCGCCAAACAGATTCATCATTCCTTATAGAAATAGAAAAAGCAATCATGAAATTCATTTGGAAAAATAAGAGACCCAAAATAGACAAAGCAATCCTTAGCAAGAACAATGAAGCAAGAGGCATCAGAATACTAGACATTAAACGATACTACAAAGCTTATAGTAACAAAACAGCATGATATTGGCACCAAAACAGACATGTAGACCAATGAATGATACAGAATAGAAGACACAGTGACAAGCCCACAGAAATACAGTTATCTCATACTAGACAAAGGTGCCATAAACATACATTGGAGAAAAGATAGCCTCTTCAACAAATTATGCTGGGAGAATTGGAAATCCATATGCAGCAAAATGAAAAAAAAACCCTATCTCTCACCATGCAACAAAACTCAACTCAAAGTCGATTAAGGACCTAGGAATTAGTCCAGAGACCCTGTGCCTAACAGAGGAAAAAGTAAGCCCAAATCTTCATCACATCCGATTAGGCCCCAACTTCCTTAATAAGACTCCTAATGCATAAGAGTTAAAATAAAAAATTAGCCAGACGCAGTGGTGCACACCTATAATCCCAGAGGCTCAGGAGGCTGAGGCAGGAGGATCATTAGTTCAAAGCCAGCCTCAGCAAAAAGCAAGGCACTAAGCAAGTCAGTGAGATTCTGTCTCTAAATAAAATTCAAAAAAGGGCTGGGGATGTGGCTGAGTGCTCCTGAGTTCAATCCCTGGTACAAAAAAAAAAAAAAAAAAAAAAAGAATTAATAAATGGGATGGACTCAAACTAAAAATCTTCTTCTCAGCAAAAGAAACTATCAATGAGGTGAATAGAAAGCCTACATTTTGGGAACATATTTTTGCCACATGCATTAATAGAGCATTAATCTCCAGGATATACAAAGAACTCAAACTTACCACCAAAAAAGAAAAAAAATCCAATCAATAAATGGGCTAATGAGCTGAACAGACACTTCTCAGAAGAAGATATACATTCAATCAACAAATATATGAAAAAAAAGGTTCAACATCTCTAATAATTAGAGAAATCAAAGCTACTCTAAGATTTCAAATCACTCCAGTCAGAACAGCAGTTATCAAGAATACAGACAAGGGGCTGGGGATGTGGCTCAATCGGTAGAGCGCTCGCCTGGCATGCGTGCGGCCCGGGTTCGATCCTCAGCACCACATACAAAAGATGTTGTGTCTGCCGAAAACTAAAAAATAAATATGGGGCTGGGGATGTGGCTCAATCGGTATCGCGCTTGCCTGGCATGCGTGCGGCCCGGGTTCGATTCTCAGCACCACATACAAAGATGTTGTGTTCGCTGAAAACTGAAAAAAATAAATAAATAAAAATGTTTAAAAAAAAAAAAAAGAATACAGACAACAATTAGTGTTGTCAAGGATGTGGGGGAAAAGGTACACTCATACATTGCTGGTGGGACTGCAAATTGGTGTAACCAATATAGAAAGCAGTATGGAGAGTTCTTAGAAAACTTGGAATGAAACCACCATTTGACCCAGCTCTCCCCCCTCCTCAGTCTATACCCAAAGGACTGAAAAATCAGCATACTATAATAATGTGTAGCCACATCAATGTTCATAGCAGCTCAATTCACAATAGCTAAACTGTAGAGCCAACCTAGATGCCCTTCAATAGATGAATGGATAAAGAAACTGGTATATATACACAATGGAATATTACCCAGCATTAAAAGAGAGTAAGATTATGGTATTTGCAGGTGAATGGATGGAACTGGAGAATATCATGCTAAGTGAAGTAAGCTAATCCCAAAAAACCAAAGGCTGAAATGTTCTGATAATTGAATGCAGATTCATAAAGGATGGGGGGTGGGGGAGATGAAGGAACTTTGGAAAAAGGGAGGGAGAGGGAGGGAGCATACATGGGGGCAGGAAAAATGGTGGAATGAGATGGACATCATTACCCTAGGTTCATGTATGCATATATGGTGCAATGCTACATCATGTACAACCAGAGACATGAAAAGTTGTGCTTCAACTGTGGACAATGAATCAAAATGCATTCTGCTGTCATATATACCTAATTAAAATAAATAAATTAAAAAAAAGAAATCTATTAAGGAGTCAGTTCTTAAACCTTTTAGTCTCAGAATCCCTATAATTTATGTGAATTACATCTATTGATATTCACACCAATTTAGAAATTAGAACTGAGGTTTTAGAGCCAGGCATGGTGGTGCATACCTGTAATCCCAGTAGCTTGGGAGGCTGAGGCAGGAGATTTTTGAGTTCAAGCCCTGTCTAAAAATATAAAAACTGGCTGAGGATGTGGCTCAGTGATTAAGTGCCCCAGGTTCAATCCCTGGTACAAAAAAAAAAAAAAAAAAAAAAAAAGTTTTGACCTATTTCAAAATAATCCATTACATATTTTATAACATTTTAAAAATAAAAAATTTTCTGAGAGAAATGTGCTGAGTGTTCTGTTTCACGGTTTTATAAATCTCTTAAATATCCAGCATAACAGAAGACAACTAATTTCTACTATCTGCTTCTATATACTTTATCTTTTGCAATATTTCATGCCATATAGCCCCTAGCAAATTCCACTGCAAACTCATTCCCCATTGCCCACCTTCCACCCCATCCCTGAATCCAGGGCAATTTACCATTGAGCCACATGCTCAATCCTTTTTATTTTTATTTTATTGTTATTTTTTGGAGACAGGGTCCACAAAGTTGCTGAGGCTGACCTCAAAATGGAAATCATCCTGTCTCAAACTCCTGATCCTCTGTGATTACATGTGTGTGACACAATGCCTGGTTTTACTTTCAATCTTAAGTCTTACTAAGTTCCCAGGCTAGGCTCCAACTTTTGATCCTCCTGCCTTGGCCCTCCCAAGTAATTGGGCTATATTATAGGCACATGCCACTGAGCCTGGCTCACTGCAAATTTTTGTTTCTTTAGTATCAGAAATTGAATCAGGCGTGCTCAATCACTGAACCACATCCTCAGCCCTTTTATATTTTATGTTGAGACTCGCAGTTGCTTAGGGCCTCACTAAGTTGCTGAGGATGGCTTTGAACTTGCAGTCCTCTTGCCTCAACCTCCTGAGCTGCTGGGACTATAGGCATGTGCCACTTTGCCAGGCTCACCACACATTCTTAAAAGAACAACAACAAAAAGTCAAATAAATAACTTAATATGGCTATGAAAATAATTCTGACCTTTTGGACCACCAGAAAGGATTCTGAATTATACTCTGAGAAATGTGACATGAAGGTAAATAATGTGACTGTCAGGTAAATAATGGTAACAGAATAATGTGTTAAAATAGAAGTGCAGAGCCAGGCATCAGCGCCAGACCTTCATTTTCTTTTTATCACATATATACTAATATGCAGGAAGGAGCACAGAACACTTTTCTTGAGATAAATTCTGAAGTATCTATCTGATATATACTGAAAACTGGTAGCATTTCCCTTATAAACTCAGAGAGTCAAACCTCATCCAGCTAGTGATTTCAGAAAAGCAGTATTTTACAATACAGGCTCACCATGTTCAGTGTAGAAAGAAAAATATGTGTACCTTAAAAATCCTAAAGAAACTGTATGCATGATGAGCTGAACAATGTAATCCTTTGATACTATTTATTTAAATGATGAAACTTACAATTTTACAAACCATTATTCTAAAAATTAAACTTGATACTTCTCTACTCTCTTTGGTTTGGAAACAATGCACTAGGGACTGAATATATTAAATCACAAAAAAACCTTGTATTAACCTCAGCAGGTCTGCTGAAACCAGTTTTAAGCCAAATCCTAAGCTTATTAGAATTAAATCAACACTTTAACCAACAAGGTAAGCATTAATGACTTTGTTACTTTTATAAACCTTACCATCATGAAGCTATAATTCAACAGCTTTATATAAATTATAAAAATCTACAACTTCTCTGCTGGCTATGGATGTGACCCACACACTCAGGGCACAGAGATGCTATACTTACCACCAGTGCTAGAACGAGAGTCCGAACTTTCTCCCCAATCTCAGGCGAGATATCATTGCCAAACTGTTGCAGAGTGGTGAGAAAGCGTTTCAACTTGCTGAGTTGCCGAGCTCCACAAGTGGCTGGTAACTGCTGATTTGTTAGCGCAGATGAAGTGGAAGAGGCAGGACCATTGCTGAATCTCTGTGGTGGTGATGGAGCGCCATTCAGGGTAGGAGGAGAATGGTTGATACCATTGCTTACTAAAAGGAAGCCAAAATTGAAAGACTCAATTTACAGACCACGAAGGCCTTTGTTAATTTCTTCTGGTTGTGTTCTCTTTCATTTATTCATTCAAATTTTGTAAAGTACATTTTAAAAGAATATGCAAAGCTGTTTCTGTCCTCAATAATACTTTTATGTATAATGAAACAGACTGTCAGGTAAATAATGGTAACAGAATAATGTGTTAAAACAGAAGTGCAGAGCCAGGCATCAGCGCCAGACTTTTTTTTTTTTTTTGGAGGAGCTATGTTCTTGGTGGCATGACATAAAAAACTCTGTCACTGAACAGTGAGATAAAAATCACCTAGTCCCAAGTTTCAAATAGATTTTACTTAATCATAAAATCTAAGGTGAGCTGGGCTTGGTGGCACAAGCCTGTAATCCCAGTGGCTCAGGAAGCTGAGGCATGAAGATCGCAAGTTCAAAACCAGCCTCAGCACTTTAGCGAGGCCTTGTCTCTAAATAAAAAAATAGAAAGGGCTGGGAATGTGACTCAGTGGTTAAGCATCCCTGGTTCAATCTTTGGTACCAAAAAAAAAAAAAGAAAGAAAGAAAAGAAAAAGATATCTAAGATGAAAGTATCTAAAAACGTAGGAAACAATTTAAGCCAAGATTTGAGAAAAGTTGAAAAGCCTAATCATGCAGTCCCAGTGGCATATGCCTATAATATCAGTGACTTAGCAAGATTCTGTCTCAAAATAGAAACAAAAAGGGCTCAGGATGTAGTTCAGTGCCCCTGGGTTAGATCTCCAGTACCTCCCCACTAAAAAAAAAAAGCCTAAGCATTTAATCTTTACCTAGCTTAGAAAACTGATATTTACCTGTATTATGTCCACAAAAACTCATCAATCACAACCATTTTCCTACTTCACTTTTCTTTCCTCTAAGTTAGTCAAAGTCACCTGACCATCTCTGTTTTCTCTTCCTGGACCAATCCATATTCAAATTTGACCTCTATAGTTTAGGTATCACCTGTATTAAGAAGCTTTCTTTGAAAAACACATTGCTGCTCCACTTTAAGTTTAAATGTTGGCAGATTTAATAAATATTCTTTGTTGCCTGTGTACATACTTCCACTATTTTACTTTCTAAACTATACTTCTTTCCTTCTTTCATTTTTGGTGGTACTGAGGATTGAACCCAGGCATACTTTAGCACTGACCTATATTCCCAGCGCCTTTTGATCTTTTGAGACAAGCTTTCACTAAGTTGCTCAGGCTCATCTCAAACTTATAATCCTCCTGCCTCAGCTTCCTGAGCAGCCGGGGTTGCAGTCATACACCATGCACATCTACTTATTTTTATCTATATTTGCATTGCCAATAGATTACACATTTTCTCTCTCTCTCTCTCTCTCTACCAGGGATTGAACCCAGGGGTGCTGAACCACTGAGTCAACTCCAGCTTTTTCTTTTCTTTTTTTTTTTTTTAAAAACACATGGTCTCCCTAAGTTATTGAAGCTGGTTTTTGATACTTCTCAGATGCCTAAATGCTGTGATCACATGTGTGCACCACCACATCTTGATGAGAAATACCTTACACATTAGTGCATTCTCTTAAGCTTTTGTAAACCGTATATACCATGTGTACTTTTAATTTTTATTCATTAGTTAACCAAGGTAAGTTTTCAAGAAAATAGTGCTAAATGCTACACTGCATAAAAGACTAGCTAAAGCAGAGGAAAAATGGATGAATTCTCTCCTATTTTCTTATAAGAGATTACTAAAGCCACTGGAAAGGAAAGCTAAACATTCAACCTCAACAACACAAAAAATTAGTTATAATGGTCTGTCATTTCTCCGTTTTCACAGAAAGGTCAATTCTCCGAATAGAGCTGCCCTCTTGAAACAATGTAATAAGATATTACTGTGTTTTTAGCCACCATGACATGCAGATAGGCTTTTTTACAGTCTTCTTAATAAAACCTTATGCTTACATTTTCCAAAATAAAATATATCCGCCTCCATGCAGCCAAATGTGGAGGTAAAAAAGACTAACATCTTATTTATTTATTACTACGGGATATTTCAGTACATGTATACATCAGGACTAGATTTACATATACCTATTGTGTGTGTGTGTTAAAATTTGAACAATAAGCAGGGTTTTTTGTTGTTGTTGTCGATGCTGTTTTGTTGGTACCAGGGATTGAATCCAGGGGTGCTGAATCACTGAACCACATCCCTAGCCCTTTTCATTTTTAATTTTAAGACAGAGTCTTGCGAAGTTGCTGAGGCTGGCTTTGAATTTGCAGCCTCTTGCCTCAGCCTCCTGGGCTGCTGGCACTACAGGTGTGCACACTGGCACTCAGCTAAGCACGAATTAAATCTGTTTCATTTCAAGTCTACCTATGACTAAGGCTGTTTACTTTTGAGATACAAAACAGAATTAAGAAAAAGGTTATTAAACTTCTTTTATTTTACTCTGGTTCAACTGAATGCTACAATTATTAGTTATCTGATTTCAAATGTTTGGGGAAAATAATTAAACCTTCTACTAGGGCTATACATCTTACACTCTCTTGCCTTTTATTTTTTTCTTTTTAAAAAATATTTATTTTTTAGTTGTAGCTGTCAATACCTTTATTTATTTATTTTTATGTGGTGCTGAGGATCGAACCCAGGGCCTCACATGCACTAGGTGAGTGCTCTATGGCTGAGCCACAACTTAGCCCCTCTCTTGCCTTTTTTTCCTCCACAACTGCTATATTAGGAATCATACCAGGGCCTCAAAAATGCTAGGCATGTGGTCTATCACTGCACTACATTCCCAGCCCTCTCTTGTGTTTTAAAATGATAAACATAAAAACACAAATTTGAGCAAGTATAATATATAAGTTGTACAATCCATTTAAATAAAACAATATACCCAGCATCTACCACAATGCTCTGACATGTTTTCGGCACTCCACAAAGAGCAAGTGTGTTCTGGTTTATGAGACAAAATATGTACAAGAGGGTCAACATAAACTAGGGATGGCAGCATTTGCATGAAAAGTAGAATTAAATCAAGACATATATGTATGTATCTAAGCCTAGATTTTAAATTGAGGCTTGTTTAAATATATATATATGAGTGAAATTGCTGACATATAAAATGTGTGGAAATTCAGCTTTGGAACATACTGCCAAACAATTTGCACAAGTGACTGTACCCAATTATACTTCAACTAGCAATTCACAAGTGTTCAGATTGCTCATAAATTCACAGCAAAACTTGACATTCTTTTATACTTTGAACATAGTAGTTGTGCAAAGGTATTATACTAGTTTATAATTTTCCTTGCTAGTGAAGTTGAATCCTTTGTTATATATTTATAGGCTCATGTAAATGTTATGGACTGAATTGTGTCTGCTTGAAAATTCACATGCTGAAGTCCAAACCCTTCAAACCTCAGAATGTAAATGTATTTGGAGACAAGGACTTGAAGGAATACACAATGGTTAAATTAGATCAAATTAGTGTTCTTATACACAGAAGAAGAGATAGCAGGACCAGCAAGAAGGTGAGCATCCATAAGCCCAAGGAGAAAGGCTTCAGGACAGACCACACCTGCCAACACCTTGACCTTTGACTTCTAATCTGCTGAACTTTTAGAAATAAATAAGTCAACCAATGATATGATATTTTGTTTTAGCAGCCCTACAAAACTAAGACCATAACATTTTCTTTCATAAAGGGATTTAACAATGATAGTCCTGGAACAGTTTTAGAAGTAGTTCAATAATTTTATAAAATTTATTTTGAATCTTATAAATCAATATAATTTAAATTCATTTTTTGAGTAAAAGAAATAAAATATTTACTTAACAACTAAAGAGTATGAAAACAATATGCTCTACTTTTTTTTTTTTTTTACTTTTAGATGGACACAATATCTTTATTTTTATGTAGTGCTGAGGATCGAACCCAGTGCCTCACGAATGCCAGGCAAGTGCACTACCACTTGAGCCACATCCCGAGCCCTCCATTTTTTTTTTTAAACCTAAGATTATTATAATTCTCAGAGAGAATAAGAAACTTATGAAAGTTGGAAACAACCATATCTATTTGTTACCATATTTTAATAGCATTTTGCCTTTTTTTTTTTTTTTTTTTTGATACAAGGAATTAAATCCAGGATCACTTAACCACTGAGCAGTATCCCCAGCCTTTTTTTTTTTTAATATTTTGAGACAGGGTCTTGCTGAGTTGCCTAGGGCCTCACTAGGTTGCTGAGGCTGGCTCTGAACTGGCAATCCTCTTGCCTCAGTCTCCCAAGCTGCTAGGATTATATGAGTGCACCACTATATCTGGCTTACTAGTACTTTGAAAATGTTGAATAGTATATGTGTAATGAAAGTCACTTACTTAGTCACTTAGGTACAAATGTCACTCTGAACCACAAACCCAAGTAATTAAGAGTTCTCACATGCTGTAGGAGTAAAGGACACTGGCCTTGGTCCTCCTGGATTTATTGGTGGGAGGGGTGGCATGATGGGAGGTGAGGATCTTGACTGTATCTTCACTTCCACAGGCGATCCAGGCATTGCTGGCACCCTTTTCTCAGAACCAACTGGAGAGAATAAAATAAATGGAGGTCAGAGTTCCTACAAGGCATTAAAACAGCAAATTAATTTGAAATTCCAACTTGTTTTCCTAGAAGACTGAAAAGTAGAGGTTTAGTACATGGGTGAAATGTTTGCTTCCAAAAAAGATTATGTCTATTCCTAACATCATTTTTAAAAAAATATTTTTTAGTTGTTGATGTGCCCTTTATTATCTATCTATCTATCTATGGTGCTAAGGATCAAACCTGGTGCCTCACACACTCTAGGCAAGAGCTCTGCCACTGAGCCACAACCCTAGCCCCCATTTCCTAACATCTTGATGTGTGAATGCTACCTATTGGGGAGAAGTGTCTTTGAAGATGTAATTAGGGTAAGGGACTGCAGAGATCATCTTGAGTAATTAAGTGGGCTATGAATCCAATATGAAGGTGTCTTTAAAAAAGAAAAGACAGGTCTGTGGGTGCCACTTTGTAGTAGAGCACATGCCTGGCATGCGTAAGTTCCTAGTTTGATCCTCAGTGCCACAACAGATAAATGGATAAATGGACAGACAGGTACATAGGTAGGTAGATAGAAGACACACAAACAGAGGGAAGTATATATGAAAATCATCACATAGAAGATCATGTGGCAATAAAGGCACAGACTCAAGGATTCATCTACAAACTAAGGACTGCAGAGAATATTGGCAAACACCAGAAATTGGGAGCCAGGCACGGAACTGATATCTCCCTCTAAGGACTCAAGGAAGAATCAGCCCTGCGCGCGCATGAGATCTCGGTCTTTCTCTCTCCCTCCCTCCCTACACACATACACACACACCTTGATTTTGATTTTGGACTTCTCACTCCTAAAGTGTAAGAGAATAAACTTCTAACATCTTAAGGCAACCAGTTTGTGGTACTTTGTTTTGTCAACATTACAAACTAAAACAAGGGAACAAGGACAACAGGTGATAGGAACTGAAAGTTAACAGTTTACAGAGTGTCTGAGAAAGGGAGAAACCAGATTCCAAACTTGGGTACCTCAATTGTATTCTTTCTAGACTACTCCTTATAAACAAATCAATTAAGTAAAGTGGAAACAGCTAAACTATAAACAGCTAAAAGGCCTCAACTGCATGACATGGAAACAGAATCAATATCAGTTGTATATAAATTTCTGCTGGTGATGAAATACTAAATTTTTATATAGTCAACTATACTAATAAAGGAAAAGAAGGTAGAGTCAATGTCACTTATGATATAAGCTATACAAAAAAAATTAAAAGTACAACTGATTCTAAACTAAGATGAACAATTTCATCCCTGTAGGTAACCGACAACAAGCAGCTGTTTGATAACAATGAACAACAAAGAAACTCCAGAAAGAGAAATTAGATAAACTTACTGACATTGAAAAGAGTTTTCAGGTGCCAGACATAGTGACTCATTCCTACAATTTCAGTTACTCAGAAGGTTGAGGCAGGAGAATGGCAACTTTGAGACCAGCCTTAACAACTAAGCAAGGGGCTGGGGATGTGGCTCAAGCGGTAGCGCGCTCGCCTGGCATGCATGCGGCCCAGGTTCGATCCTCAGCACCACATACAAACAAAGATGTTGTGTCCACCGAAAACTAAAAAATAAATATATATATAAAAAAAAATCTCTCTCAAAAAACAAAAAAACAAAACAAAACCCAACAAACAACAACTAAGCAAGGCTCTCCGTAACTTGTTTATTTATTTTTAGTACCCAGAACTGGAGACCACTGAGCCACACCCTATCCCTATTTTATATTTTATTTACAGACAGGGTCTTGCTAAGTTGCTTAGCGCCTTGCTTTTGTTGTTTGTTTTGTTCTGCCTCAGCCTCCCGTGCTGCTAGGGATACAGGCGTGTGCCCATGTGCCCAGCTTCAGTAACTTATTTTTATTTCAATATAGGATTTTGCTAAGTTGTCCCACCTGGCCTCAAACTTGCAATCTCCTGCCTCAGCCTCCTGATTCACTGTGATTATAGGCCCAATTATTACCTTTAATGCTTCAGTTTGTAGTGACCGCATTTTGGGAAAGGATATAATGAATAAAGAAAGTCAAAGGAGCCAAGCTCCCAAGTTACAAATCCCTGTCAAAAAGGTGTAGTATTGGGCAGGGGATGTGGCTCAAGTGGTAGCGCACTCGCCTGGCATGTGTGCGGCCCGGGTTCGATCCTCAGCACCACATACAAACAAAGATGTTGTCTCTGCCAAAAACTAAAATGTAAATAAAATATTTAAAAAAAAAAAAAAGAAAAAAAAAAAAAAAAGGTGTAGTATTGGGGCTGGGGTTGTGGCTCAGCGGTAGAGCGCTAGCCTAGCGTGCGAGGCCCTGGGTTCGATCCTCAGCACCACATAACAATAAATAAAATAAAGATATTGTGTCCAACTACAACTAAAAAAAATTTTTTTTTAAATGTATAGTATTCTGAAAGCCCTTGTCATCCCTCTGCTCAGGACATTTTCCCTGTGAAATTGATGGACATCCTGTCTGATTAGTGGCCTAATGAGCTGTTGCGCTTGCCTTTTTCTCCCTGACAGTGTTTTCTCAATGCCCTTCAAAGAACACTTGACACATTTCCAGCTCTTCCATCTGGGGCCCAGCTTTCTGTAGGGGGTGGAGAAGGGAAGGAAGGAACTGACAGTTGTCTCCCACTGTTATGTGTATGTACCGTGTGCAACAACCTGGAGGGAGTCTTTCTTCAGACCACCTGCCTTTACAGCGAGGGCGCCAAAGGCCCGAGGAGGGCGTAACAGTGAGATGTGTTTTAACATTCAGCATTTGGCAGGATAAAAAAGGTGGAATAGACCAACTGCACTGACATGATACTCTTACCAACTGAAAGTTTAGACAGTGAACAAAGCTCAGCCTTGAAAATACTGTTTACACGTCCTACGCCTCTCTTACTAACTTCATTACCCATAAACCTGCAACCTCAGTGTCATTCCTCATGTTTCAAGCAACACTACAGCAGGAAAATCACAGGTAAGGATATACGTTTGGTGTGAAAACTTTTCTGTTACATGGATTTTAGCAAATCATTTTACCTTTCTGGATCTCATTTTTCAACATACGTAAAAGTGAGGGATAATAAGAACAAACTAGGATTAGGAATGTAGCTCAATGGTAGAGCGTTTGCCTAGTATGCATTAAGTCCTGGGTTTGATCCCCAGCACCACAAACAAACAACTTGGCAGCCAGGCATAGTGCTGCATACCTGTAGTTCCAACTACTCAGAATTTTTCTGACTAATAATTTATCTATATATAACCTCAGACATACTATATAGAATGATCCAAGAATTTAAAGTCATAAAAGCACCAAATACAATATACATATTTTTGTTAGAGTCTGGGTTGCATGAATGCACCTCATGTTTTGTATAACCTGATCAAACTGATCAGTTGCTCAGATGATAGGTAAAGGGTATGTTTCAAAGTACGCATTTTAACTCTGCTTGGGGTCACAGTAGGAGCAGAGGAACTTCCTATAGGAAGACAGATAGCTATGGCATGCCCTTATGTCATCATTGTGAAAGTGACTTCTTCTTGAATTTTTATGAAATCACTGTTTATATATATTTTGGCTGAATCCCTTAAAGAACCAACCACACATATCTTGAGCACTTTTGAATTTCAAAAATTTTAAAGTTCAAAAACCAGAAAATTCTTTCCAATCCCAAGCACAATGGCACATGCTTGTGATCCCAATTACTTAAGAGGCTAAAAACAGGAGGGTTGCAAATTTGAGGCCAGCCTGAACAATTTAGCAAGACCTGTCTCAAAATACCGGCCTCCATATTTTTTTATTGGTGCATTATAGTTATACATGATAATGGGATATGTTACTACATATGTGCATGCACACAATGTATAAAAATAGAATTTGGCCTATATCACTCCCTAGCACTCCCTCCTCCCTTCCTCCCTTTGGTCCCTTTCTTCTATTGATCTCTCTTTGATTTTCATGAGTTCTACCTTCAAAATAAAAACTTTTGAAAAGGGACGTAGTTTAGTGGTAGAGTTCTCCTGGGTTCAATCTCTAAACCATAAAAACAAACAATCACGAAACTATAAAGAATTATTCTATAGGTCCACAAAAGAAAGTACTATTGAATATATTATTGGTAAATACCCTAGACAAGTACTATTTGAGAAGAATCCTCCATGAAAAATTGCCCACAAACAGGGATATTTACAAATAATTATAAAATATATTTCCTTGGAAGTTTTTTAAACTTCTTATGAGGCTGGCAAAGAAACAATAAAGAACAGAGATGTAAATATGAGATCAAAAATAATGCTATAATATGAGGGAAAAGACTACAACCCAAACTGGAAACATAAGAAATTCCAAGATCTAAAGGATGGCACCACATTTAGAAAAAAGAAGCTGAGTTTGATGTGTAAAGGATATTTTATAATGATAGTTGGTTTGTTTTCCCATTTGTCTTTGGGGATTACACAACAAAGGCTGGTTCTGAGGGTATCATAATGAATATAACAGAGGCTGGTATGCAGCACACTCATACATGTTTTACTTTAATTAGATTAAAAATTCGTTAGAATTAATCATTTTACTTGGCTTTTGAGATAGTTATCTAAACTAAATTTTGGAAAGAAGATATATATGGTCAAGTATTCCTGCGTATCATCACTGAGAGAAAAAAAAAAAAAAGAGTAAAATGTAGATTTTTCAGAAGTATGCCAGAAATAATGATCATTCCAAACAGGATGGCCAAGGAAGCCATTATATCTGAATCTTTAAAACCTAATCAGTCTGCTAAGAAATATTGGGAGAGCTGGGTAAGGTAAAACACACTTAGGAGGCTAAGACAGAAGGATCTCAAGTTCGAGGCTAGCCTTATCAACTTAAAGTTGAGAATGTCTCACAGTAATTTAAGCGGGGCAGGGCACCTGAGGATATAGCTCAATGGTAGAGAGCCTGTCTAGCATGCATGAGGCCCTGGGTTCCATCCCTAAGAGACAGAGACAGAGAGAGAGGGAGGCGAGGAGGGGGAGACAGACACCCCCAAAAGAAGATATTGAATGGCTAATAAACACATAATAAAATGCTCAACATTAGTTAAAGAATAACAAAATTATAACACACAGGAACTAACTCCTGACACACATACATGGATAGATAAATGTCTAAAGTATTAAGGTAAGTGAAAGATGAAAGATGACAAAGAGCCACATACCACACTATTTCATTTATATGAAACTTTAGACAAAGCCGGCTTTGAAAGCACCCAGTGGCTTCCAGGGACTGATAGAAAGAAATTAAACATAAAGGGGCATAAGAGAAGACAACAATGAAACTGAGAAAAAATAGTAAACCAAATCTAACAGTGCATTCTTTACAAAAATCATACTCAAGTTTATTCGAGAATACAAGGATACTTTAATATTAGAAAAAAACAAAGCCATCCAGCTGCTGTGGTGTGCACGCCTGTAATCCCAGTGGCTCAGGAGGCTGAGGCAGGAGGATTGAGAGTTCAAAGCCAGGGCAGGGGATGTGGCTCAAGCGGTATCGTGCTCACCTGGCATGCATGCGGCCCAGGTTAGATCCTCAGCACCACATACAAACAAAGCTGTTGTGTCTGCTGAAAACTAAAAAATAAATATTTAAAAAAAAAAAAAAAAAAGGGCTGGGGATGTGGCTCAGTGGTCAAATGCCCATGAATTCACTCCCTGGTACAAAAAAAAAAAAAGAGTTCAAAGCCAGCCTCAGCAACTTAGTGAGGCCCTAAGCTACTCAGCAAGACCCTGTCTCTCTCTCTTTTTTTTTTTTTTGGGGGGGGGGTGGCAGGGGTGCTGGGGATTGAACCCAGGGCCTTGTGCATGTGAGGCAAGCTATATCCCCATCCCTAAATAAAATATTTTTAATAAGGGCTGGGGATGTGGCTCAGTAGTTAAATGTCTCTGGATTCAATCCCTGAGTACTCCCTACACAGGGGGGAAAAAAAAAAAAAGGAGGGAGGAAGGGAATGAATGAACAATATAAACAGATAAAAACTCCCCATATAAACAGATTAAAAAGAAGAAAATTTTAAGATTATCTCAGTAATTAAAGAAAAGGCATTTGGGAAAACACAGTTCCTATTCATAACATCAACAAAAGCAGAAATATTTCAATTCCTTAATAAAGGTTTTTTTCCAATAACCCACATAAATGTCATACTTATTGGGAAAATACTACAAGCATTTCTTTCAACTCAAAAGAAACAGGTGTCCAATATAAACACTTTTATTCACCATTTATTTAGGAGTCAGGCCATAGTGGCATGACAGCAAAAAGAATACAGGGTGTAAGGACTGGAAAAGAAGAAAGAAAATCTTTTTGAATAAGCCAGATGACTTTCTACATAGAAGGCAAAGAGAAATTTACAACCCAGTTATTAAGATTAAGACATAGGAGCTAGGAGTGGTGGCATTCGCCTGTAATCCCAGCTGCTAAGGAGGCCAAGGGAAGAGGATTGCAAGTTCGAGACCAGCCTCAGCAATTTAGCAAGACCTTGTCTCAAAATAAAAAGCAAAAGGGCTGAGGATGTGGCTCAGTGGTTGAGTGACCCTGGGTTCAATCCCTGGTACAAAAACAAAAACGATATAGGTTCACCAAGGTTGTTAGAGGAAGATCTATGCTTTTAAAAATTAATTGCATTCTCCCTGGATATGTGGGCACAAACTTATAATCTCAGAGACTCAGGAGACTGAGGCAGGAGGATTGCAAGTTTGAGGCCAGCCTGGGAAACTTAGAAAGATTCTATTCCAAAATAAAAATTTGGGGGTGGGGTGGGTGTGTAACAATAGGTTTCCTATTGCAGAAGATAAATAATTTTTTAAAAAAAAAAAAGGATTACATGAGACAGGTCAAGGTACAATCCTGAGGTTTTATCCTGAGCAACAGGAAGGAGGAGTTGAAATGGGAAAGAAGATAGGCTGAGGAGCAGCTAAAGAATGGGATTAACTGGTGAGATGCCTAGTAGATATTCCATCAGAAATGTAGGACACGCAGCCAGGTATAGAAAGAAGTCTGGAGCTGAGGCATGAGGTAGAAAGAAAGAACTTGTAATGAGATGTTGTCAATTAATGGTATGTAAATATACAATTCCTATTTATAAATCCTATTTAATGCACCAGGGAGCGGGCCCAGCATGGTGGTACATGCCTGTAATCCCACATACTCAGGGAGAACAGGAGGAGAGCATGTTTGAGGCCAGCCTCAGTAACTTAAAAAGACCCTGCCTCAAAATAAAAAGGGCTGGGGATGTAGCTTGCATGGCATGTGCCAAGTATCTGGGTTCTATCCCCAGTACTAAAAAAAAAAAAAAAAAATCAGCTCAAGACCAAATATCTACAAGAAAGTGAGAATAAAATAGAGGTTCAAGAACTGATCCTCATGAAAAGTCAAGAATCTAAAAAAGGTGACTGAATAGAGCAGCCTGGCTTCCTCATTTGTAAAATGGAGATAGGGTAGGGCCTGAAAAGGGCAACTAAAGTAACAGATTACATGCCTGTAATCCTGGCAGCTTGGGAAGCTGAAGCTAGAGGATCCTGAGTTCAAAGCCAGCTTCAGCCTAAATAACTCAGTGAGATACTGTCTCTGTCTCTAAATGAAATATTTTAAAAGGGAAGGGGATATAGCTTAGAGGTATAGTTCCCTTGGGTTCAATCCTTGGTACAAGAGAGAAAAGAAAAAAAAAATGGATATTTTATTTGTAACAAAGGGTATATAAATATAAACATGTAAAACACTGTACACAACTCTCACTCTAGAACTTAACTGAATGAGGAACAATGGCTATATATACTACATTAGGCCAGATAATGCAGTTTGGCAAATGCACAAAATTCTACACCAGCTAGAGATTTATGTTCTTGAAGAGTCATAGGCAGGTTACTGTAGAATGACACTGGGCAATGAAACTGGAAGCTGTGACTCAACCCTCATTCTGTTAATTTATCAGATACTGTGGAACCCTGGACAAGTCACTCCAGAGCACTGGCTTCCTCATTTGTAAAATGGAGATAGGGTAGGGCCTGAAAAAGGCAACTAAAGTAACAGATAAGAAACTGCTCTATCAGACCCAAATATAAGGTTTTATTAGCTACCCAATGCATCAACAATCACCATGCTACTATATGCTGAGAGTAACTCAAGGGTCTCTTCCAATGCTAATTATTTTAATATTTAAAGATACATTGTAATCAGCCTGCCAACATCAACCCCTCCTTGATAATCTTAATGCAAGTTAAAAGCAGCAGCAACACAGCTGACCTGATAATGTAAATAGGGAAAAGTGAAATGTGGATTGCTGCTTCCCAGCTCCAACAATATTACTTGGAATAATATAGTTATCTACTCCAACTGCACACCATCTGCTTCAAGTCTCCACCAAGTTAATATTTCTCACATGAACAGACATTACTTAAATTACATTTGATGAGCATCTTGCCCTCTTATGGAGGCTATACCTCTTTAACACTGTGCAGCAAAGTCAGAGAACTCAGAGAATCTGAGACTATCAGGGAATAAACTCTTTCTAATCTTGGGGGGGGGGGGGGCGGAGAAAAAGTTGTTTTTTCCTGTTGGAGACTCCTTTTCAGGGGGGTGTGTGGAGAGGAGGATAAATCAAAACAATTTTCATATCTTAAGGGGTGATTCGCTTTTATTTTTTTGGTACTGGGGATGGAACCCAGGGGCGCTGAACCACTGAGCCACTGAGCCACATAACCAGCCCATTTTTATTTTTTAGACAGGGTCTCTAGTAATTTCAGGGCCTTGCTAAATTGCTGAGGCTGGACTCAAACTTGCAATCTTCCTGCCTCAGTCTCCTGAGCTGCTGGGATTATAGGTGTGCACCACCATGACTAGCTTAATTTTTTTTTTTTTTTAATTTTCAAAGTGTGTGTGTGTGTGTGTGTGTGTTCCATAAACATTAACTTGGGGGCCTTAATAATTTTTACAAGGGTAAAGGGATCCTGAAACCAAGGAGTTTGAAAAATGCTAACTTATTCCAAGTTTTTCAAAATCAACTATTCTACCTGTCCTGTCTCTTATTACAACATGAGCCATGCTGTCATTTTCTCTATCAAATATACCAAGAGAACTCCACTTCAGTGTCAGCTCAGACTATTTCTTATGTTTAGAATTGCTCCTGGGTCCCGCTGTTCATGTCTGACCTCTTGCCATTCTGATGTCACCTCAAATGTCATTTGCTCCAGAGGGATCTTCCCCAACTCAAGTTCTCCTCCACTCCTTCTACCAGATTAACCCACAATATTTTCTTCACTGCACTTGTTACCTGAAAGTGCCTGCGGTCCATAGCACTGGAATAACAAAAAGCTTTGCACATTTCCCTGACGTACCCTAAGCAACTAAGGCACCCACACCAAATTACAGTGGTCTAAAGTGGCACTGCATTAAAACTCGACTGGACTTTCAATTTTTCTTCTTTCGTGTCCCTGGGCCTAGCATAACCTTGTCATTTCTACTTCTTCATAAGCATCCCTGATCCATTCCTAGGGCAGTTGTTTCTTGCCGCTCTCCTAAATGATCCTTCTCAAGGATTCAACCTAATTTGCACTCTGCTGCCAAGCACCTACTTCATCAGGAATTCCCACTATTTTCTTCTGCTCTCAGACTGGCCTTCATGGTCCTCTGAATGTTGCTAAACTCTGATATTCTTCTATAACCATGAAAAGGGATGGGGATGTAGCTCATTGGTAGAGAGTCCCTAGATTCAATATCCAGAATCACACACAAAACAAAACAGATGAAAGACTGAGTTGGGGTGGGAGAGCAGTCTGAAGTAGAAGCTGCCTCGTGTGGGAAATTGAAGTAGAGAACAAGGAGGGGTTTCATCCAACTGTTGGTATCCAACAGGTGTAGAATAAATTTGTTGGTTCCTTGAGATAACAAATGGGGCTGGGGATGTGGCTCAAGCGGTAGCGCGCTCGCCTGGCATGCATGCGGCCCGGGTTCGATCCTCAGCACCACATACAAACAAAGATGTTATGTCCGCCAAAAAACTAAAAAAAAATAAAGAAATATTAAAATTAAAAAAAAAAAAAAGAGATAACAAATGTAAAAGAACTTTGGAGCCTGCAACAGGAAAATCCCAAGTTCATGGCCAGCTGGGGCAGGTAAGCAAGACCCTGTCTCAAAAGGAATGTGGTAGGGGAGAGCCTAGAGGTGTAACTTAGTGACAAAACACCCGTTTTCAAAGGGCAGTATCGCAAGTAATTAATTAAAAGTGGAGAGAGGGGGCTGAGGATATAACTCAGTGGTAGAGTGCTTGCAAGGCCCCGATTTGATTCCCAGCACTGCATTTTATTCTTTTTTCCTTTTCCATTTCTACTGTCTTTGTTCAGACATTTACTATTTTCTCTGGCTCGGTCTGTTGTGATCCTCTTGTTTGGATCTAAACCCTTCTGATGCATCTTCCTTCCAACTACATCATAGTAATCACAAAGATATTTTATCTTTCAGAACATAAACCCACTTGTTACTTTCATGCTTAAACCCTTCAGTATCTCTTGCATGTACTTACTTGACAGTAAATCTTATGCCTCCTTATGGTAGCCACTGATGATTTCAACATTACAACACAGTAGCTGACTACTACAGAGCAAATAGAAGGAAAAAAAAGAAAATGTAATCAGTTGTGCATGCTTGGTTGGAACATAAAGTGGTACAACTTCTGTGGAAAACAGTGTAAAAGTACTTCGAAAAATAAGAAATCGAATAACCATATGATCCAGTACCTTCACTTCTCTGTTTACTCAAAAGAATTTTAAAATCAGGATCCTGAAGACATACTTATACTCCCATAGTCACGGCATTTTTCACAATGGAATCAAACCAAGTGTACTGAACAGATGAATGAACAAAATGTAGTACATATCTACAGCCTTGGAATATCATTCAGCCTTAAAAGGAAGGCTTGAATTCAAGCCAGGTGTGGGGGCAAACACTTGTAACCTGCGTAGGAGGCTGAGGCAGGGGTATTCCAAATTCAAGACCAGCCTCAGCAACTTAGTGAGGTCCTGTCTCAAAATAAAAAATAATAAAGGGCTGGAGATGTGACTCAGTGTTCAAGCACCCTGGGTTCAATTCCTGCACCCCAAATAAATTTTAAAACAATAATATAAAAATTAAAAGGAATGAAATTCAAACATGCTTCAACATGGAGGAACCTTGAGGATATTATGCTCAATAGGTAGCCAGAAAAAGACAAAGACTATATGCTTCCACTTATTTTTTTTTTTTAAGAGAGAGTGAGAGAGAGGTAGAGAGAGAGAGAATTTTAATATTTATTTTTTAGTATTTGGCGGACACAACATCTTTGTTTATATGTGGTGCTGAGGATCGAACCCGGGCCGCACGCATGCCAGGCGAGCGCGCTACCGCTTGAGCCACATCCCCAGCCCTGCTTCCACTTATATTAGGTACATAGAATAGTCAAATTCACAGAGAAAATAGAAGGGTAGCTGTCAGAGGCTGGAAGTAGAAAGAAATGGAGAGTTATTGTTTAATGGACAAAGTTTGTTCTTTGAAAAGCATTCTGGAGATGGATGATGATAATGGCTGCAAAACAGTATGAATGTACTCCATATCACTGAACTGTAACATAAAATGATTTATGATGATAGATGTTATAAATTAGTATTTTACCATATTAAATAAAGTTAGGAAAAGTTTTTTTTTTAAAAAAAGGACAATTATGGTATTTAGTTATAATGGCTCAGTTATAAGCAGGTTATATTTACCATAATTCTGGGTCACAGACCATTCAGTTAATCTTACATATTCAGGCAGCTTTATGTGATAGGAGAGACAAAGAATTATATAAATTCTTCAGTACCACTTAATAAATATACCATTAATACATCACTGTGACGTTAAAGAAGACAACACAACGTTATAGAAATCATGGCTCCATTAATTGTGTTAATTAAGAAGCTCAATATCTATGTTCTTAAATTGCTGTGTAATATTGGAGACAAATGCAGACATCACTATTTTTTGTTCATATAATTCTCTCCGTAGGCTTTTCCATCTCAAAAGATGCTTTATTTACTTATTTATTTTGGTACGAGGGATTGAACTCAGGGGCGCTTGGCCAATGAGCCATACCCCCAGCCCTATTTTGTATTTTATTTAGAGATAGAGTCTCACTGAGTTGCTTAGCACCTCACTTTTTGCTAAGGCTGACTCTGAACTTGAGATCCTCCTGCCTCAGCCTCCCAAGCCGCTGGAATTACAGGAGTCCGCCACCATGCCCAGCAAAGATGCTATATTTATTTAGATGTATCTTCCTCCTCCATACACGTGTTATTATTTCAGATTGAAAAATATTAATTTTTAGAGCCAGGCACAGTGGCACAAGAGTGTAGTCCTAGCAGCTTGGGAGCTGAGGCAGGAGGATCACAAGTTCAAAGCCAGTCCCAGCAACTTAGTAGGCACTTAGCAACTCAGCAAGACCCTATCTCTAAAATACAATTTTACAAAAAAGGGCTGGGGATGTGGCTCAGTGGCTAACAGCTCTTGGGTTCAATCACCAGTATGGGCGTAGGGGTGGGGACACAACTTTTAAAAGGCTGTTAACTTTCGCTATTTTAATCTTATTCTATTAAGTAAAAATAAACTCATCCAATACAAAAGAATATGTGCCCATTCTCATCTTTCAGTTAGAAAGTAAACTTGATCAAGTTCACTGTGACTTAAAATATATTTTTTAAATTACATTACCTATTCAGATAACCTGTATGCTGCAAATATTTTTTTTTCTTTTTGTACATTTTCATCTGTCAACCTTTAAAAGAACTTGCCGTCTGTGAACCGTAGCTCACACCTATAATCCCAGTGACTCGGAATGCTGAAGCAGAAGGATCATAAGTTTCAAGGCATCTTGGGTAACTTAGCAAGACCCTGTATTTATTTATTTATTTATTTATTTTTAAAGAGAGAGTGAAAGAGAGAGAGAGACAGACAGAGAATTTTAATATTTATTTTTTAGTTATCGGCGGACACAACATCTTTGTTTTGTATGTGGTGCTGAGGATCGAACCCGGGCCGCACGCATGCCAGGCGAGCGCACTACCGCTTGAGCCACATCCCCAGCCCAAGACCCTGTATTTAAAAAAAAAAAAAAAAAGGCTAGCTAATGCTCAGGTTCCAACTGGTTCAATGGCCCTTAAATTTTGTTGTTGTTGTTTTGGTGGTGCTGGGAATTGATCCCAGGGCCTTGTGCATGTGAGGCAAGCATTCTAAACGGAGCTATGTCCCCAGCCCTCCTTAATATTAAACAAACTGATTTTCTTAAGTTCCCTCAAGCCGCTGGCCAGTCAGCCCATTTAGCTTTTGATCTGGGGTGGAGAACCACAAAGAGAACTGAAGACTCAAGAGTAGCAGAGATCAAAGATCCAGCTCTCTCCCATGATGGGAAGCCCCTGGACAACATCCCTGCTTGCCTGACAGCTTCTGTTAAGGAACTTTTGGCACTCAGGGCTTTGCCTTACTAAAAAGATAGCATATGCCATTGCCAATTAACTGGGAACTGGTTTTTGGCAATGGTTACCAATTGGTGAAAACAATCTATCATGCCTAATCAAAAAAGACAGGTGGTTGTATAAATCCACCAAACCTCATATTGCTGCTACATGCATATAGCTTTAGTGGAGTCTGGGCAAAATGAAGCTTTATGTGTTTTAATCAATCTGGTTAAGAGTTTACACACCTTCTGAGATAAGAAATACTTAAAAATAAACTAGTGTTTGATTCTTTATTTTAACCACTTTTTGGAAGCTCTTTTGGGGCAGGACAATAACATGGCAAATTTTTTTTTTTTTTAAAGAGCAGACCTGCCCCTGAAACATGTCAACAAATAAATATGTACTGAATTTTGGATTATTTATAGAAAACTCTGGTAAATTTGCCATGTAAGGCAAAGATTTATTTATAGCTTTTATTTAACCTATTTATTTATAGGTTTCCGTTTCCTGTGACCAAAATACCTGACCAAAACAACCTGGAGAAAAGTTTATTTTAAGCTCATGGTTTCAAGCCAGGCATAGTGGTGCACACCTGAGACAGGAGGATCACGAGTTCAAAGCCAGCCTCAGCAAAAGCAAGATGCTAAGGCACTCAGTGAGACCCTGTTTCTAAATAAAATACAAAATAGGGCTGGGGATGTGGCTCAGTGGCTGAATGCCCCTGGGTGCCACCGCTATCACCATCACCACCAGGGGAGTGGAGGGGAGGGGAGGGGAGGGCAAAAAACGCTCATGGTTTTAGAGGTTCAGTCCATGATTGGCCAACTCCATGACTGGGCCTGAAGTAAAGGCGGAACATCATAGCAGAAGGGCATGGCAGAAGAGAGTTGCTCACCTTAAGATAGCCAGAAAGCTGAGAGAGATTGGGAGAAGCCAGAGACAAGATCTCTCTCTCTCGCAGGAAAGCCCCCAGTGACCCACTTCCTCCAGCCAAGCCCCACCTTGCCCACAACTACTACCTAGTAATCTATACAAACTATTAATCCATCAAATTGGATCAATCCATGTCGCATCACAGCTCTTATAATTTAATCAATTCCACCTCCTGCATTAACACAGGAGCTGTCAGGGGAAACCTCATATCCAAACTATAACAGTAACATTATGTAACTTACCACAGATTTCACATTTTGTAAGTATAGATTTCTGCACAGGTTTTTATAATACGGGTCTATATTCCCCAATATGATAATCAATAGCTACATGGGATTATGGAGCATTTAAAATGAGGCCAGTCTAGACTGAGATGTGCTATACATTTCAAAGACTTAATAATTAGAAAAAATGTAAAACATCAATTTTATAATGATTATGCACTTAAATAGATATTAAATTAAATAATTGCCAAAAATAATTTCAAACAAAAGAGAAAAGGGGAGCAAAGGGAAAACAGGCTGAAGTGGCTAACCAAGAAACTACATTCTACCTGCAGGCAAATTCAGCCTCTGGTGAATCAGGAGAAAGAAGCCAAGTTTGATTAATCATACACCATGTCTCCCTTACCTGTCTCCCTTCTTGTATAATCCAGAGGAATGAACTATTTTGTAAATTCAAGTTTTTAGTAGCTCCAGAAACATTTTTACAAGAAGAGAATCCCCTAAATCATTCCCTTTAAATGTAAATGATGGTTCTTTTAGAAGTGAAAATGTTTGCTGGTTTTTGTTTTTTTGGGGGGGTACAACAGAAAAAAGTAGGATGTTGAATTGTGGGAGGCTTGGACTGTTTTAACATTCCATAGGTGAGAGGTTAGTTTTATATCCCACAATACAAAGCATATTATACTTTAATTTGGAGCTGAGAAGGAAAAAAAAAAAAAAAAAAACCTTACCCATTTTCTTATTTTGTAAATAAGGCTATCAGGATATTTTAAATTACATATGTGGTCTCTTTTTTGTTGCTTGCATTATATTTCAGTTCTGGTGTGCTAAAAGAAAAAAATACAGGCTCTGTATTCAAATTGAGACTATGCTACGTTTCTAGTTCTTTGATAATGAGAATAGTTCCTCCCTAAAAGTCTGTTTCCTTGGGCTGGGGTTGTGGCCCAAGTGTTTCCCTATTATTACATGCATTCAATACTGTCCAGCTACCAGCGTTGTTGGCAATCAAATGGAAAAAAAAAAAAAATACAAGCTAGTGCAGATTCCATGCCACAAAGAAAGAAATTCATCTTTATTTATTGTTTCCTGAGAAATATGAACTACTAGGATCTTACCCTCTTCAGGCAGAGGAATTAAGGGTTTATTCTTCCTTTCTAGAGCTTAAAATCAAATTGGCTTGGACGTAGCTCAGTGGTAGTGTGCTTGCATAGGTGTAGAGGCTCTGGGTTCAATTCCCAGCAGTGCAACAAACAAATTAAAAGAATTCATGTAACAGATCATTTTGGGAGGCCTAAATCTTTAAGGAATGTCAAAAATGAATATGAACATCAGGTGTGGGTGGTGCAGTGGTACACACGTGTAATCTAAATGACTTGGGAGGTTGAAGCAGGAGAATGGTGAGTTTAAAGCCAGCCTCAGAAACTTAGAGAGAAGCCCTAAGCAACTGAGTGAGATCCCGTCTCTAAATAAAAAATTAAAAGGGCTGAGAATATGGCTCAGTGGTTGAGCCCCCCTTGGTTCAATCCCTAGTAACCACCCCCACGCTGCCACCCACCAGAAAAGAATAAAAAAAGGAAGTGTTTCACTATAATGAATCCAGGGAAACAGTATCATATTAAGTGTCTCTACAACAAATAAACACAACAGGAGCTATCTCCTCAGTAACTGGCTGCTTTTTATGGAAATGGTTGTGGTTTCTTTTTCCTTTCAACTCCTTAATGTTGAATCATCCTTGCTTTGTGCGACCAACCTTCCATGGTTAGACTGTATTACTCCCATGTACGTTGTAATTAATAATAAACCAAGGAATAAAGAAAAAGATTATAGTAGTGTTAGTCTTTCCAACAAGTGAGAAATGAAGGAGCAAGAAAGAAACTTGAGGAGAAGGATGGGGTGGTGAACACCTATAATCCCAGAGACTTGGGAAACTAATGAGGCAGTGGGATCAGGAATCTGAGGTCAGCCTCAGCAACTTTTGGCAGGCCAAAGGCAAGTTAGGGAGACCTTGTCTCAAAATAAAAAATAAAAGGGCTGGGGTTGTTACTCAGTGGTTAAACAGTACTCCTAACTTCAATCCCCAGCATACCACCTCCCCAAAAAAAGAAAGAAAGAGAGAGAAAAGATATATGAGGTGAACGGTAATGGCACTTTATTTAAAAATATATTTTTTGTTCATGTGCATTTAAGTTTCTATTTAATTACAGGACACTCTTCAAATCATTCATATTTTCATCTATAAGTTCATCATTTGAACACTTAAGCAAAGCTCAAACAAGATTACCAATGAATACTTTAAAATGTCAACATACCACACACTAAAAATTAATGAAGAGGACAGAAACTGGGAGGTGACAGCCATGTTTTCAGCTTTGATAGTGGTGATGATTTCATAGGTGCATACTTTTCAAACATTGAATACATACATATAGCTTCTTATAATGTCACTCATGAAGTTTCTTTTACACAAAAACTAATTGTAGGGGGTTGGGGTTGTGGCTCAGTGGTGGAGCACTTACCTAGCATGCGTGAGACCCTGGGTTCAATCCCCAGGACTACATAAAACTAAATAAACAAAATAGGGGTGTCATGTCCATCTACAACTAAGAATATTAAATAAACAACAACAACAACAACAAAAAAAAACTAATTGTACTTTCAGTCTGTATTTCCACATTGTTGGAAGTTTTCATCATCCTCTTTCAGTGGGTCAGCTGAATGATTCATTTTACATTCTTGACTTCCTTACTAAAAATTTCTAAAGCAATTTAAATTATCTGAATGAAACCATGTTTAGAACAAGTGGTCCAGATGTGAGCATCTGACTCTGATTTGCCTTAGGATAGAAATCCCTAAGATTAATGGCTTTAAATACCAAAACAGACCAGACATAACAAATTAAAGTGAAAGGCATGTAAAACAATTCAACTTTTGTCTTAGAAATATCTAAGATGTTTTCTATACAGGTCCACTAAGGAAATGAAATTAAAGCTGACTTCAATGAACAAGGCAGAGACTATTTATTATATTTAGATAGTGAGGTTTTAATTGAGAAGTTTATTTTTAGGTCAGGCTCATTATGTTGCCCAAACTGGTCTCAAACTCTTGGGCTCAAGCAATCCTCCTGCCTCAGCCTCCAGAGTAGCTGGAACTACAGGTGCATGCTATCAATCAAGTTTGTAACTTCCAAAGTAGAATAATTCAGAATTTTTATGCCCTAATTCCTATTTTCTCTTAAGGAAAAGAGAAACTGTCTGTGGAATCACATCATCAGAGATGTTTTTCTATTGGTATTTCCCTTATTATGAGTCCTCTTGGCTCTTTAAGTTCTAATCACAAAGTCCTTTTTCTTTTCCCATTGCTAGGGATCGAACCCAGGATCTTGTAAACTCTAGGCAAGTGCTCTATCACCAAATTACACACCCAGCCCACAGAGTACTTCTGATTACTTATATAGTCCTGGTTTTGAAGAGATTGTAAGATTTTATCTATATTGAGTTCATAGCCAATGCAAATTTCTGCTATAGAATATGAATGGCTTCCATGAATCCAGTTTCTGCTAAAAACTGAAGAGAAAGATGGGATAAGAGTATATTCCACTGTTTTAAGAACAGACTCAAAATCATTTAACTTTAGTTTTTTCTTCTCTGTAACAGAGTTAACAATAATAATTGATCATTATGTTGACAGAATTACATGAGTCCATACTGGCAGTTTTTTTGACACTACAAATTAAGCATACACATTAATTAGCTTTTTAGAGATGGATATGTACAAAGAAGAATTAAGGACTAAACCTACAATTCAACAGCAAACCATAAAGAATAATTGTGCTTTAATTCTAGAGTTAACTTTAATTTTATTATAGCCAAGGTTTAATACTAATTTCCCCACGTTTTTTCCATTGACCCTCCATTCAACCACATCAAAATGGATGGTGAATTTTAGAAGAAAATAAATTTGTATTTCTAATTCAGGCTAGAAGACTTTCTAGATTATCTATATGCTTATTTGCTTCCATTAGTTCAAGTATCCAATTACTAATGTACCAGGGAAAAAGGCACAGAAATAAATGTCTGTTGGCTGGGGCTGTAGCTCAGCGGCAGAGTGCTTGCCTAGCATAAATGGGGCACTGGGTTCAATCCTCAGCACCACATAAAAAGAAATAAATAAAATAAAGGCATGCTGCTTATACCAAAAAAAAAAAAAAAAAGAAAAGAAAGAAAGAAATGTATGTTGAAGTTCCAACACAATTAGTGGCATTAAAAATAAAACCAAAAACATTTCTTTCCCAGTAAATTGTTCATTCCATTTGACTGTATGACTGTATGACCATTCTCCTGGGAATTTCTCCCTAAGAAAACAGCTGAAAAAGAAGCAACTTATTCCACAGAGGAACAATAAATTAAATGGTGGAACCGCATATTAATATGAACTATGAAGGCATTAAAAGTCATAATTATGAAGATCATCTGACACTTGAGGGAATATATAAACTACAAAGCTAGGTGGGGGAAACAACTACAATATAGTATAATTATAATTATTTATAAAAAAATAAATACATAGTCATAGCATGAAAAAGAACATGAACATGGAACTGATGACATGGTAGGGAAAATGGGTAAATACCAATTTCCTTGAATCTTTGGAACACTGCTTATTTCATTTGTTCACTCCCATCCCCTAACCCCAACATGCTTTCCTACAGAAGAATTATTCGACATTCTCTGGACTGCTAAACATTACTAACGTGTTAAGTCTTTTTCATATAGAGGTAGCATTATCTGCAATGAATTCTGAAAAAAGCTGCAATTTTTTCAAGTAAACTTGAAGGAACACTAAGATAGAGTACCTAAAAATAGCAAAAATTACAAAAAAAAAAAAAAAAAAAGGCTGGAAGTCAGAAGCCCTACCTCAGACTTTCTCCACCTTAAAAGACATAAATGGCTAACAAACATCCCCTCCAATGAGACTGACTGCTCTATGCTACAATCAACAATTTACTGATCAAACACATCTCATTTAACCCATTTAACCTCATTGTGAGTTTAAAGGATATAATTTTTTGGCATTTACTAAATGCATAAACAAACAAATACACCAAAAACTGTGGCTCATCATCTCTGTAAAATAGGCAATTAAGTCTGCCTTTCTCCCTAATCTGTTTTGCTATTACGAAATAAAGTTAATAATCCAGTTCTGAAATGCATGCCATTATATAAAATGTTATAGTTATCATCTCTACTGCCCCTACTAAGACCTGGTGGCTTAAGGTGAAATCTTCTAATCTTAAAAATGTTGTTTAAACCAAATGGCAAAGGTGAGAATACACAATAAAAAAGGAAAAATACAATTCAATACATGACATATAGGAGGGAGTACAGAAAATGCTTTCAAATTTCAAGGCAATTATCCTCCCAGTGGACAATGAAAGTAGTGAGAACGAATACGTAATACAGCAGAACTCCCTGTAGAAAGAATACATTTGCTAGTAGAAATTCCGGCCATCATTTAAATTTAAGCAAGTTAGAACTTAATATCTACCAATCTTCTCTATAATTACTTAAATCTGACAATTCAGTCTTAATTATATGTAGTTACCTTTTACAAAATATATGATTTAAAAATATTTACTAAATATGGCTTAGTAAATATGGTTTAAAAAGTATGGTTTGCTTGGGGGCTGGGGTTGTGGCTGAGTGGTAGAGTGTACGTGTGAGGCACTGGGTTCAATCCTCAGCACCACCTAAAATATATTGTGTCCAACTACAACTAAAAAAATTTTTAAAAATTAAATAAAAACATATGGTTTGCTTAAAGGGAAAAAATACTCTAAGCTTCATCATATATTATAATCAATTTAAGGGTACATAGAAATAACATCACCTCCCCAAACAATTAATTGAAGAACTTTAAACCAGAAAGCCATGTATAGTCATCCCATCTAGACAAAGAAAAACCTAGACAAGGTTATGTACTGGGACTCTTAGACTGTGGCCCTGGAAAGGGGTCAATTATCATGTGGCTAGAACAACTTTGTAGTAGTAATATGTACACTGAAACGATTGGTTTCTCAAATTAGTACAACAGTGTTCCCCCAAAAAGGACAGCTAGATGGTAATATAATCTAATAAAATAATGGTACCTTATGTCGATTAAAAAACCAGTACATTCTGGGTACAGTAGGGCATAGCTATAATCACAACAATTCAGGAGGCTGAGGGAGAAGGATTGGAAGTTCAAGGCTTGAGCAAGTTAGTGAGGCCCTGTCTCAAAAATTTTAAAAAGGGCTGTAAAATATTGGGGATATACCTCAGTAGTAGAGCACTTGCCTAGCATGTGCAAGTCCTGGGGGTACAAGTCCTGGGGGTTCAATCCTCAGTACCACAAAAATAAATAAATTTGATTAATTAATTTAAAACAGTCAAGGGGGTTGTCACTCAGGCAGGGCACGTCTGGATTAAATCCCCAGTACCACGGTGAGTGGGGGAAAAAAATGCACATTCTGAGCCTAATTCTCCATAGAAACAACAGATAAACATAATAGCAGCACAGAAAACACCATGATATAATGAAAGAGCAAGGTATAATTTACATTTGTGAAAACAACATGGAAAAAGTCTGTACATGTGTAAGCAAAAGCCAGAAAACAATGTTGAAGAAATAAGAAGTTGGTTTTAATAAAAGTAGTGCTCTCACTTTTTATTGGGGGGGGGGGGGGGTACTGGGGATTGAACTCAGGTACTTTACCACTGGGCTACATCCTCAGTCTGGTGTTTTGTTTTTTGTTTTGAGATTGGGTCTTGCTAAATTGGTAAGGGGCTCACTAAATTGCTAAAGCTGACCTTGGACTTGCAATCCTCCTGCCTGGGTCTCTTGAGTTGCTGGGATTTTACAGGTGTGCACCAACATGCCCAGCTAGTACTCTCACTTGTAATACAAGAAGTTAACCATGAAGGGGGCAGAGGAGCGCTGGGGGCTGGGACTGAACCCAGGGTACTTTACCTCTGAGCTACATCCCCAGTCTTTTTATTTTTTGAGATAGGGTCTTACTAAGTAGCTTGTGATCCTACTGCCTTAGCCTCCTGAGTCTGAGGCATGAGCCACAATGCCCACACCATGATTCTTTTTTTATTTTTTATTTTTTATATAGTTATAGATGGATAGCATGCCTTTATATGTTTAGTCTTTTATGCGGTGCTAAGAATAGAATCCAATGCCTTACACGTGCTAGGCAAGCGCTCTGCCACTGAGCTACAGCCCCAGTTTCCATGATTCATTTTTATCATGTTACTAAAAGGGTAACCTGACTAAACACTGTTCTAAGTGCTTGGTATACAAACATAAAGCTGAGATACAAAGTTGTGCTTTCAGAGCTCAACAAGTTCATGAAGTAGCTAGGTGGTCAGAGTTAAAGGAGAGCACCTCAAATAGACAAGGAGTGGTACAGAACACACAAAACAGGGAAACTCATGTGTACAATCAAATCATGTTTATTTTATGATCTCAAATACTACTTGGGGTTATGGCTACCTTTACAAATCAGAAGAAAACTGAGATTCTTTCTATCGAATAAGAATATACTTCTGTAACCAAATCCAGAAGTGCCTACATATAGACACAAAGTTCTCTCCTCAGACTTCACTCAGCCCCCCTCCTTAATTCTAAGACTAAGTTTCATTCGGGTTTGGAAATAGGGAACAGATGGCCTATGCAGCATAAACTCTCACAAGAACTAATTTTTACCAATCACGTGTGGCTAAAATCCAGACTTTTACCTACAGATTAGTGAGCAACAGAAACCCTTATAATGATGTGACAATTATTCAGTGTGACAGTTGTTTGTATCACTACCAAATGTGAGTTTTAAAACATAGGCTAACACCTCTGGTTCCCCGGGATTAAAGCAAAACAAAACAACAACCAAAAAAAAAAAAAAAAAAAAGGAAAAGAAAAAATAGCATGAGAAATATAAAACAAGTCATTGCAAAGAAATTTTTTCTTTTAAAAGTGAGTAATTCTTAGAAAGTAGGTAACAAAGAAAAATACAGATATACAGAACTACTCATTCCAGTATTCATTATACCATGGCTTCAGGAAATATTTTCATTAAATAATCATCATCATCATCATCAAAGGGAATAAAGTAATCTGTATCCTACTTATTCAAATTGTGATGCTTTCATCAGTGACTGCTAATGAAGAACACTGAAGACTTCTGTTCACATCACAAGGTCCTAAATGCATCATTTGTTCCTTTTTGTTTCAGAAGAAGTGAGCCTCTCCCCTCAGGTTGCAAGCTCCTTGAGAGTTGGTATCATGTCTGTTTTGATCACCGCTGTATTCAAGTCCAGTGACCAGAACATAGTCCTTGCTGGCTTTTCACTTGTATGTAAAGCAAAATTTTAGATATTTCTTAGTGTGTTACACAGGTTATGTCGCCCATGTTTACCTAATGATAGGAATAGCTTAAAAAAAAAAATCAGGATTCAAAATTAGGACTAAATGTCAACTTTGATTTTAAATTCAATGAAAAACAAGGTAGAAGCAGGTGTGGTGGCGCATGCCTATAATCACAACAATGCAGAAGGATCACAAGCTGAGGTCAGCCTAGGCAACTCAGGTGAGAGATTCTGTCCGAAAATAAAAGGGCTAGAAATGTTGTTCAGTGGTAGAGAATCTACATATCATGTGCAAGTTCCTGGATTCAGTTCAATCTCCACTACTGAAAGAAAGAAGGGAAGGCACCATTAAGAAAATGAAGAGTTGATTCACAGATTGAGAAAAATTGTTCACAGCTCATATACCTGACAAAAAGCTTACACAGATCTAGAATGAACAAAGAAATTCAACAAAAAACCCCAAAAGTAATCAAAATTTTAAGTGATATATGAAAGAACAGAGACTGTTCATATTGAACAAAATATCATACCTAAAGATAAAGCAATATGCACACAGGTGGTAAACATTTATCATCAAGGAAATGCAAATTAAAAGCACAATGAGTTATCATCACTTACTCAATAAAATAGCTAAAATAAAAATGAACGACTAAATGTTAAGAAGAACACAAAGCATCCAGAACTCTAAGGCACTGTGGTAAGGGTTTTAAATGGTACATTTTGGGTAACTATTTCACAGTTTCCTATAAAGTTAAACATATTTCTACCCAATGGCTTTATAATTCAACCTCAACACAAATTAAAACATATGTTCACAAAAACTTCTCCAGGTATACTTACAGCAGTCTTACTCATAATATAAAAAGTCTGGAAATAACCCAAAAGTCCACCATCAGATGAATGGAAAAAGTATGGTACATCCATAAAATAGAATACTGCAACATTAAAATAAAACCCTTTTGATTCCTGCAATTACATGTATGAAACTCACAAACAAACAAGCCAAACACTAGAGTATGCACACTGTATGATTTCATTTACATGAAATACAAATACAGGGGGAGAATTGAAATAATGTCGCAGGGAGGTAAGCAGGAACTTTCTGGTAAAAGTTAAGAGTCCTAAATTTTTAGTTACTAAAAGTTACAGAAATACAGATTTATTATTTATTTATTTTTATTTTTTTGAGCGGGGCATTTACCAGGGATTGAACCCAGGGGCACTTAACCACTGAGCCACATCATCAGACCTTTTTATTTTTTGAGACAAGGTCTCACTTAGTTATTTAGGGCCGTGCTAAGTTGTGATCCTCCTGCCTCAGCCTTCAGAACACTAGGATTACAGATATGTATCATGTTCTTCTAGATGACTACTTTTTAAAACCTCATTGAATTGAACATGTATCTGTGCATTTAATTTGACTTATATATTTCTAAAATCAATGCAAAAGGATTTCAACACTCATTCTACTGTTAACTGCCTTTTGTAAGGGCAGTATCAGTATATAAACATTATGGTATTTCTTAACACAAAGAAATACTTAGGATATCTCTGTGCAGCTCTGTTCAATAGCTATGAAAAAAGGGTCTTCTTTCAGATTCTCTGAACAGCTAGTTAAGTCATCTTTCATTTTCCTCCAGCATTTCATCCTGAAGGCTGAGCTTGATAATCAGACTAGCACTATTACATCCTGACTGACCAGCAATCACTTCTAATCAATAGCAAATGTGGGAATGGTGACAGGGTGGGCCTTAAGCCAAAGTAACAATTTTCATCCTATTCAAGAGCAAATACCCTTCTTAAGATCTAAGTCATCCAAACAGAGAGAATGACATCTGGAAATATACTGCAATGCCATGTGTTTGGCTCTTTTGGAGGATAGCTCTAGGCACCACACGCAGAAAGTTGTTGTGTTAGCCTCATGGAACACCACAGAGTATAGCAACTCCACACCTTGCAATATGGAGAGTCAATGGCTGCAATCAAAAGTAACTTAAGAAAACTCCTTTGATTATGATACTTTTGCAAACAGAAATTGTTTATCTTATTTTCACACTAAACTTTAGGCCTAAGTTCTCTATTTGTTCAGTCTTCTCAATTATTTGCTATTTGGGGGGGTGTCTTTTAAAAATTAATATTCCCCCAAAAAACATTAATCAATGCAAAATCATTCAATCATATATAGATTGCCCTTAAAAATTACAAACTTTTTGGGTAGGGCTGTGGCTCAGTGGTAAGCACGCTTGCCTGGCATGCATGAGGCACAGGGTTCAATCCTCAGCATAATAAAAGCAAAATAAAGATATTGTGTCTAACTACAACTTTTAAAAATACATGTTTTCGGACTGGGAATGTGGCTCAAGTGGTAGCGTGCTCGCCTGGCATGCGTGCGGCCCGGGTTCGATCCTCAGCACCACATACAAACAAAGATGTTGTGTCCGCCGAAAAACTAAAAAATAAACAAAATTCTCTCTCTCTCTCTCTCTTAAAAAAAAAAAAAAAAAAAAAAAAAAAATACATGTTTTCTTAAAAATTACAAAATTTTAAAGAATTTTTCCAGTGTTGAGGATTAAGCCCAGGACCCCACACATGCTAAGAAAGACTCTACCACTGAGCAACACCCCCCCCCCCCCAAATTTTCAATTAGGTGACTTTTTTTTTTTTTTTTTTTTTTAAATTTTTTTTAATATTTATTTTTTAGTTTTTCGGCGGACACAACATCTTTGTTTGTTGTGGTGCTGGGAATCGAACCGGGGCCCCATGCATGCCAGGCGAGTGCGCTACCGCTTGAGCCACATCCCTAGCCCCAATTAGGTGACTTTTTAAAATAAGCTACTAAAGCAGTCAGTTGTAAAGGGAAAAAGAGAAGAGAGGCCACTTTATCACTTTACTCAACCAGAAACTAAGGCTCACGAAATTAAACCATGCCCATGAAAATTTAGATAAAAAAGAGGTGACAGTTCTGCTGGGCTCCAGAGACTGTAACTATAGCAAAAGAAGTCTGAATTGAGTGAGGCTGAAAGAGTGAATTATTATAAAACTCAATGAAGCTTCTTGTACATGGTGGGTGACCAAAAATTTAATAAGAGAAAAGAAATGAGCACTGATCACAGACTTCATATTACAGTTGCTGTCTTTCTTCACAAATATATGGGGGACTAGGGTTGTAGCTCAGTGGTAGATCACTTACTTGCCTTACATGCGTGAGGCACTGGGTTTGAGTCTCAGCATCACATAAAAACAAATGAATAAAGATATTGTGTCTATCTACAATGAAAACAATATTTTAAAAAATTAAAAAGTAGTGCCTGTGGCTGAAGCAAACCCTAGGAAAGTTAGAAGGGAAATAATACAACAAGTTTTTATTAAAGAGGAGCCCATTTATATCCTCAACTGACAATCAAAAAAATTTTTGACAAAGCAAGCCTACTGTCACTGAATGGGCTTGAGGACTGCAGTGGGAGTACTTTAAGGTGTAGTAACAAATAAATCAAGATTTTGAAAATGCTGGTTCCATATAGATCACACTTTCCTTCCTAGTATAATTCAACTGGGTGTCATGGTGCATGCCTGTAATCCCAGTTAACTCAGGAGGCTAAAGCAAGAAGAGTCCAAGTTCAAGGCAGCCTGGGCAACTTAGTGAGACCGTGTCTGAAAATTAAAAAAAATAATAAGGGTTACAGGATAACTTGGTGATAAAGCATCCTTGGGTCCAATCCCCAGAACAACAAACAACAACAACAACAATAAGAAACCTAACAATCCAGAAAGCTCACTCCTTCACTATTTCCAAAATCCACAAACTTTAGAAAACTGTATAAATACCAAGTATAGGCATAAAGGATCAAAGGCTGCTCACTGAAATTGACTATTTTAACAAAAACACCCTAAAACATAATCTGAGATCCTATGTTTTCCAAAACAGACTGAAGGACTGAGACAGAACAAAACTAGTTAGAAAAAAATCTCTTTGGCAAACACTTCAGAGGCGCAATTAGCACCCACTCAATTCATCTATTATGATAGCTCAGACTTATTTTGGCATTTAACTAAGATTGGTATAGGGATGATGGCCTCAACATGGCAATAAATGAACTGAGAAAAGTACCAACTGTGGGATCTCATAGACAACCCCACTCAATATAGAATACTCCCAGAGATAAAGCACATCTATAAATTTGGAATGGTTTAACTTGCATTCTTCCAAATTCTGTAACTCTTTACAAGTGCAAGTAGAAATATAGATATGCTGTAGCAAAAAGATACAGCTGCAGCTTGCAGATGTCAGGCTGTTTGCTCTGTGATCAGCAACTAGGCCTGTGTGCCTTGCCAGGGTTTTCCTGGTGGCTGCCTAAATCAGCTCTCTGGGCTATGCCCAGAGAACTGAGGGAGGTTCTTCCTACTAGACAGCAATATAGGAACTAAAATGTAATAGGATGATAATGTCTCAGCTTTCTCCTCTATAAAAAATAAAAATACCATTTATCTGGGTTTTCCTCCCTATCCTGGGGGGAGGGTTCATTATGAGGATAAAAGGCTCTGAAAATTAAAAGTGCAATGCAAATATGAAGCCATTAATATAGTTGGGACTGAATGTGAACAACATAAATGGAAGGTAGATGGGTACTTCGTCAGGGCAAATAACCATGTATGCCATCAGAACAAACTCACGAATACCAATACCTACTACTTTTACATTTAAGAGGAGACCTTCAGGGGATGGTGTTGTGGTTCAGTGGTAGAGTGCTTGCCTAGAATGTGCGAGGCATGGCTTAGATCCTCAGCAGCACATACAAATAAAAGTATTGTGTAAAAAATGTGTGTGTGTATGGGGGGAGACCAATAGATAATTAAACAGGCAGTATTCTTTATGTCCTGCCTTTCCTGTCACAGGTAATTTAGAACTACTCCTACTTAAAGGTATAACTCAAACATCACCTCTTCATGAATACTTCCTTATACTCACCTTGAGAGAATTAAATCCTTCCACATCTGCACTCTTACATTACAGCCCCATAAGTACTTCTATGGTGTCACCTGTCATAATGTACCAAGTGACTTATTTTCTATGCCTGTGACTGTTGATTTCTTGGAGCGATTCACTTCTATGACCACAGCTCCCAGTGTCCTATTTGGACACACTATATATTCTAACTTAATTCCAGTTAATCAACTATGATACAGTGGAAGAAAAGTTTCTATATATTTTTTCTGCTAAGGCAGAATTCCTAGATACTAATTAGCTAGATATTAATTCACACTGATAAATGGATGAGTTAATGAGATACTGATTTATTCAGCCTGGGATTGCCAATCAACTTATTTTCTATTGTGCTATGATGTGAAAAAAGGTTAGGAAACACTATGTAAATGTAAAATTTAAAATTTTTTAAATATTAAACTAATAGAAAAGCAGATTAAGCACTAAACAAATAGGGACATCAATTAAAGCATCAAGAAAAAAAATACAATGACTACAATAATTATTTCACATAGTGTTGACTAGAAAATAAATATTTCAGAACATTGGCATCAGGTAAAGCATCATATCCTGAAAGAAAAAAATAACACAGCTACCTCACATAAGCAGTCAGTCTGTGCAAACACCATATGGTCTGCTAATTTAATCAAAAAAAAAAACCAGAATTTACTTTTTCATCTTGCAAATAAAAATGAAAATGAAGCTGCCAGAAATATTTTAGAAATTGTTTTCCCACCCCCAAATGTCTAATAAAATACATACAGTACCCTAAGTTTGTTCATCAAACTCCCTTGGAAAGCACAAAGTGCTTTATCAGCCACATTTTTTTAAAAAGCAAAATTGTTCAGGTTAACCTTTTCATTTTAAATCTGTATTTTAAAACCACATTCTTTGCATTTCGCACACCACAAGTTCAAATCCTCTTCCCTTCCCTCTCTATTCCACCTACAAAATTCAGGCCTCTGCCATCTCTTGCTTATACCTACCCTAACCATCTCAAATTGCGTCCCTAAAATTCATATTTTCCCAGTAAATTACCTCAAAAATACCTAATAAGTCATGTTTCCCTCTTTTTAAAAACAAAATAAAACTGTAACTATTTTAATCCTATTACCTATAGGATAAAATATATGCTCTTACATATAGCATAGAAGGTGTTCTACAACCTAGACATCAGTTACCTATCCAGTCTTATTTAACTCCACCCTCGACTTCATCCTCCATGAGGACTCTTCTCTTCATCTTCTCAAAGCTAACTTTCAAAGCTAACTTTCATACACACAAGAACTGCCCTGGGTATTATCCGTTCAGAAGAAACTTTTCCTGGCTCATTATGCAAGAACTGAAAGCCTCTCTGGAGTGTGTTCTCTAACCAGATAAGAGGATTGAGGTAACAACCTTATTTTTACTAAAAGGAAACCTAGGTTAGTACAAGGCTGAGCAGCAACAGCTTCACTTTACTACTCAAATTCTTTGGCTCTTGATCCTCTGCCCATTTTAAGGGTTGTCTTTTTAATACATTTTTGTTGTTGTTGTTGTATATACCTCAAAACCCTTGTTCACAGATTAATATTAAAGCAGAATAACCTTGCAAGTTGTTTATAGGGAATATTTTTCTGTCGATAACTTAATTTCCTACTATATATGAATGTTTTACATTCCTATTTCCATTGTCTTACCAAGACCTATACCTCACCTTTTCTCCCCCTACCCCACCCCATCCCACCCCACCACTGAGATTGAACCTGGGGTCTTGCACACAATATCTAGGCAAGTGCTATTCCACTCTGCTACACCCCAGCCCTTTTAATTTTTTATTGACACAGGGCCTCGATGATAAGTTTTTGAGGCTGGCCTTCAACTTTTGGTTCTCCTACCTCAGCATCCCAAGTAGCTGGGACTACATGCATGCATCATCATGCCTGGTGACCTGTACTTCTTTAAGCCTTACACTGCTAAAAAGGATGAATGCCAATATCATAGGTAGAGTCAGAATTATACCCCATAAGGAATTATTATCATCAAGCTTATTAAGCATAGTATGTACTCAAAAGCTGAAACAAATGTGCCACATACAATGCTGAACCCTAATATTTATCTTCTTGCCATTTCAAAATCACCTTTCAGTGAGGGTCCTCCCCATACCTTCAACTTAACCTGAATCTTCCTCTTTCCTTAGCCTTTTCATTTTTGTAACATTTTAAATATCAATCACCTTAAACATATAAAACATTTTCAGGCTGCATATATATAACTTTGCTGTTTGTCTCTTCCATTAGAATTGAATTTCAATGAAGGCAAAAGCTTTGTTTTATTCCTTGATTTAACTTCAATACTAGAATGCTGCCTGGAGTGAAGTCAGCAGTTAAATATTTAATAAATGTGAATAACAAAGAAGATGGACCTGATGCTATTTAAAAGAACCCTTCCACCTTTATTAATATTTACTCCATCAACCAGTGCAGAAATTCAACTACTTCCGAAATATAACAAATGATCTATCCTGTTCTATCTTCCACTGCCCATAAACCATCCAAACACCTTTTTCACTTCTGCTTCAAGCCATGCTGCTATGAAATTCTTTCCTCATACCACACGGGGAGTTTGAAAATGTAAATCAGATCACGTAACTATCACATTGATAACCCTTCAATGGTTACCCATTACTCAGAATAAAATCAGCATCCCAATTCAGAACACACAAGTTTCCTTCTTCAGACAACTCTAAGCTGACCACTTAATATTATTCTGTTTGTTGTTGTTAACAGGAATCTATTACTCAGTACTCTATTTCTTTTATCCCAACTTAAAAAGATTATTCATTTTGAAATAATCTCAAATTTTCAATAATAATTCAAAGAACTCTATAGATATCATTACCCAAATACACAAATTGATCGATTTTTATCATTTTCCTTTTTTCTATCTACCTACCTTTTAATCTCCCTGTTTGCCTAAACCAGTTGACAGTAAGCTAGAAACATTTTATGACTTTACCTGTAAATATCTTAAGTGTATAATTATTAAGAACTAGAAGACTGGCCAGGCACAGTGATACTTGCCTGTAATCCCAGTGACTTGGGAGGCTGAGGCAAGAGGATCCCAAGTTCTAGGACACCTCAGCAATTTAGCAAGACCTGTTTCAAAATAAAAGGTTTTGGGGATGTAGTTCAGTGGTAAAGCACCCCTGGGTTAAATCCTCAGTACCAATAACAAAAAGAGTTAGAAAATTTACTTATATACTCATAGTATAATTATCAAAATAACTGACATTAATATCATACCACCATCTACTTGCAAACTTAGTCTAAGATTTATATGGAAAGGCAAAGCCGAATGTTTTCCTAGGATCAAGGCAAACAGAGAAAGCTGGTTACTATACTACATGATGGAATACTACTTCACCAACAAACTATTGATGAACATAAGATGAATCTCAAATGTGTTACACTAAGTTAAAGGAGCCACACAGAGAAGGCTATATACTATAATTCTATTTATATGACATTTTATACACATACATAAGAGTGAAGATACCGTGTTCATCTACAACTAAAAAAAAAAAAATTAAAAAAACAAAAAACAAAAAACTAAGGGCTGAGGTTGTAGTTCAGTAGTAAAGTTCCCCTGGGTTCAATTCCCAGCACCAATAAAGTAAAATAAAACAAAAATGGAAAATAATACTTCTAGAAAATCAATCACACCAAGTTTGCGATCCTTCCTTATTTGAAAAATTTCTTAAGATGAGTGGGATGGGTAAGGATGCCTGGGATCCAAAATAAGTGCAGGACTGACCTTCACAGTGTCTCAAAGTCTGCACCTTAGGTACCTCACTCATGCCCCCACTAGACCCAGCCCTATTGAAGTCTCCAGCAAATATTTCATTTGGGCAGTCAAAGCACATATAGTTACTTGCTATGCCTCTCTTCTTGGGAAAACAGAAGCAAACTTTGCTTGTGAAAATGCAGTTCTCATTCAAGGGTGAAAAATATTTATCATAGCTTTATCATGGCATTAATTCTAAGAATGGTACAGGAAAACGTATCTCATAAAATTAAAAGGATAGAAAAGAAAATTAGTCTCAATAGTCAGGAAAGGAAATCCCATCCTTCAGGAGTCCCAAAATACAAAGGCTAAAAACACATGCACCTACTGTAATCCCAGTTACTCAGGAAGTTGATGTGAGAGGATAGAGAGTTTAAGCCCAGCCCGGGCAAAAAGGAGGGAGGGAACCAGGGAAGGAGGGGAGGGAGGAGAGGGGAGGGGGGGAGAGGGGAGAGGGGAGGGAGGGGAGAGAAGGGAGAGGGAGGAGGGGAGGGGGAGGGGGAGGGGAGGGGGAGGGGGAAGGGGAGAGGGAGGGGAAGGGGAGAGGGAGGGGAAGGGGAGAGAGAGGGGAAGGGAGAGGGAGGGGAAGGGGAGAGGGAGGGGAAGGGGAGGAGGAAGGGGAGGAAGAAGAGGAAGAGGAAGAGGAGGGAAGGAGGAAGAAGAGGGAGGGAGGGGAGGAGGAGAGGGAGGGGAGGAGAGGAGGAGGGAGGGGAGGAGGAGGGAGGGGAGGAGGAGAGGGGAAGGGAGGGGAGGAGGAGGGGAGGAGGAGGGGAGGGGAGGAGGAGGGAGGGGAGGGAGGGGAGGAGGGGAGGGAGGGGAGGAGGGGAGGAGAGGAGGACGGAAGGGAGGAGGGAGGGGAAGAGGAGGGGAGGAAGAGGGAGGGGAGGAGGAGGGAGGGGAGGAAGAGAAGGGAGGGGAGGGGAGGGAGGGGGGAGGGGAGGGGAGGGAGGGGGGAGGGGAGGGGAGGGGAGGGAGGGGGGAGGGGAGGGGAGGGGAGGGAGGGGGGAGGGAAGGAAGAAAGGGAGGAGGAAGGAAGGAGGAGGGAGGAAAAAAATTCCCCTTCCAGATTTGTGATAAAAGCTCAGTGTAGCTAAGTTTAAGGAGAGGAGGAGGGAGGGAGGGGAGGGAGGAGAAGAGGGAGGGAGGTGGGAGGGGAGGGAAAAGTAACTGAAATTGTTACTTTTTTTATTTGTCAGTACTGGTGACCTAACTCAGAGCCTCCTGCATGCTAGATAAAAGCACTCTACCTCTGAGCTACATCCCAGCCTTGTTTCATTTTAAGGTATCTTTTTGTTAAATTGCCCAAGCTGGCCTAGAACTCATGATCTACCTGTCTCCATCTCCAGAATAGCTAGGATTATAGGCTTGCACCACCACTCGTGGTTGACATTATTACTTTAAATGTTAGAATTATTAAATAATTTAATTTGGAAGTTAACTGAAGACTTAACTTTAAAACTGAGTTGCATATCTAAACAATCAGCAATCAAAAGTCAATTACTTCTCCCTGGGCCGTTAACTTGTGCAGGCAACCAGGACTCTTGGCACTAACTGATAAGGGTAGTGACTTTACTAAGGTTACAATACAAATCATCAGGAGCCAATAACAACTTCAGACTGTCCTTAAAATTGGATGTAGAATTTTAAGTAAGGTACTTAAAATTACCTGTTTATAATCTTGATTTGCAACCCTAACCTAAATTTCAAACACTTAAATTTGTGAACTGATTAAGGAAGAAGTCTATGACACCAACCTTCTTACTGTGCTTTTCATTCTAAGTAAACTAGAACAATATTTATACAAACAAGATAATGCAATACTAAAGGATTTTTAATATTGTTACATAATTTTTTCAGAAAAGCATACTATCATTTTATTTTATTGTGGTTTTTTTAACATTGTAGGAAACTAGAGTTTTTTGTTTGTTTTTTTTTTTTGAGAGAGAATTTTTTAATATTTATTTTTTAGTTCTCGGTGGACACAACATCTTTGTATGTGGTGCTGAGGATCGAACCCGGGCCGCACACTTGCCAGGTCCCTTTTCTAACATACTGCCCACCCCAATTAAATTTAATAAACCAAAAGGCAAGTGATGAAAATTTTTGTTTCCCCAACTCCCACTCCAGGGACCTATTGGGCCATGGTTTACTTGAATATTATGGGTGTGGTATGAAATATTTAAAGCACTGACTAAAATTTTCCATAAAAGCCCATCCAAAGTCGAACAGTTTTACTACTTAGAAACAGATTCATCTCAAGACACTGAAAAGATTTACTATTCTACTTATGACACTCTGGTTTTTCTACACTTAATATTTAGGTAGGAGGTGGTAAAGGGGGGAGAACGAGGGCGTAATTAGTTTTGCTTGTAAAACGTTCATCACAGTTGTAGTGCCAACTGAGCCATACAGCCTATTGGGGGTCTAATAGATTTCAGAGTATTATAGTTTGAGTAATAGAGGTGGGGGTTGTGGTGGAAATCAATAAATGGCTACTACTTCTTTGCACAGACCCATATGGAAGTAATCAAGCGCAAGGGTGGCAGCTGGGGCCAATAACAGTCACCTGCAGTTGAGGGACATGGGGGTTTCAGATGGGTTTTTAATGCTAATTTCCTACAGAAACAATGAGCTAGAAAGAGCAGAGTAACAGACGAGGCCGGATGAAGAGAGACCAGCCAGAACAATGGCTGCACCTGGTGCTGGGAGCAGAGGGACAGAGCCGGCACGCGCCCGCCGGCAACAGAGGGCACATCTGTCACCCTCAAAGCGGCCCATCCCCCAGCTCATCAGCAGGGTAAGTAATGCAAGGTTCCCAAACATTAACAGCTTGCCACACAGCAACAGGTTTGAGTTTTTAAGGCTGCTGCAATCTCTACACACACCTTTCTCTCATAACTAAGAATCAGTTAAGGAAGCAGGGTTGGTCAGTCTGAAGCGAGATATTCAAAATATGCAAGAAACACATTTAAACTAAAATCTTTCAGTTATTGTGACTTCAATGTTTTGAGGGATAAGGATGTACCTCAGTGCTAGAAAGCTTCAGTGCCTAGCATGGTTGAGGCCCTGGGCCAATCCCCTGCAACACAGAAAGAAAATACATACATATCACGTGGAAAGATAAATCTTAGTAACTAGAATGCTTCACAAATACTCTCTAATTTAATACTTTAATACTCATTTTTGTTTCCACCTTACAGTTTAGAAAACAGAGGCTCAGAGGAGAAGGTTAAATTAGCTCACAGTTACAGTCTCATGCCAAAGCCTATACACAGTATTTTCATCTCCTTTTTTCCATCTGTCCTAACCACCACAACCAAACTAAAATCCATATTCTATTTGTTTTAGTTCCAGCTGTAAGATATCGATTGCAGATATTATGGACATACATGTTCTACACAGAACTGCACTCCACCTTACCAGAGATCTCTAACAAGCTGCTCAGGATTCAAAGATAGAAGGATTTCACTAGCTGTTGCTTAAACAAAACACAAAGAGTTGCTTTTAGCAGGTTTTGACATATTTTAGAAAAGTAAATCCATATGCATTTAAATTTCCTAGCATAAATCTGTGTCATTACCTAGTTCTTAAAAGTTAGATGCTATTTCAGAAGCACATCAGCCAATGAGAATATAACAATCACTTATAATGGGTTGTTTTCCTGCAAGATACAGCCACCACTAATTCCTTTATTTGCTGGCTTGGAGGGGAAATTAAACAACCTCACAGTCCATCATAGTAGAAACCTTTTCAATTAGAGCTTCCTGGTATGTAAACCACAAATTTAAGGGAGAATAAAAATGTATGTGATAAGTATAGATAAGTATAGGTAAGTATAAGTATAGATAAGTATCTCAGAAGCAAACAACTGTTCTTGGATTTGGAAAGATCACCACAGCTAGGAATACTTCAAAACACAGTAAAAATTAACACTGAGTAAGTATGCATTTGACAAAGTCTTACTTAAGGCACTGACACCCAGTGGTACTTGAACTTAGTTCTATCTATCCACTTCGTTCCTTCCAAACACGAGGAGTACAAATCCTTCCTGTCCTGCAATATTTTCTAATCAAATGCAAACCTCTTTCAAGAAGGCTCTCTGATTTCCTCCGATTGATACTAATTTCTAGACTTAACTACTATTGTGCATTCATGAAATATTTTATCTTCTCTATGAAATTTCACTTAGAAAAAAAAAAAAAAGAAATAAAAAACAGGAGCACTTTACCACTGAGCCATATCTCCAGCCCTTTTGAGACAGGGTCTTTCCCTTTCGGAGCCAGGATGCCTTGAACTTGTGTTCTTCCTGTACCACCCTTCCAAGAAGCTGGAATTATAGGCACTTTATTTATCTCTTAATACATTTTCCCACACAACAGGCCATCAAAAAATGTCTACAAGTCAGGCACAGTGGCACACGCAGGTGCATTTGTAAAATGAATGTCCTAGAAGATCTGAACACATCCCAGTCCAATCACCAACTATAACTTTTAAACTCTAGGCCAGGCAGACTTTTTACCACTTCTTAGCCTTTCCTCAAGTTTCCTTACTGATAAAATAAAGCATTTGACTAGATCACCTATCCTTAAGATGCTTTCCTGTTGATAGGTCACCACTGGAAACTTATGAGCATTTCTTACACTGAGTGGCCTTTAAATAACCATCAATGAACTGACTTAACCAATCTTTCAGATCCACTTGGGATTTTTCTACTCATGTATAAAATGTTAACTCACACTCAAAAGCAATATTTTTTTTGATGTTGCAAAGATGCCATTTGTCATGAACCTCATCTCTAGTTTGTTGCCATAAATGCATTATATGCTTTTAGTCCAACACAGACACTTGATATGAAGGAAAAAAAAAAAAAATCCATCACTACCAGAAACCAAATAAGAAGATCTTTTCCCCCCACTTTGGTGGTGCTAGGGAATGAACCCAGGGCCTCGTGCATGCAAGGCAAGCACTCTACCAACTGAGCTACATCCCCAGTCCAAGAGATTTTTCTTCTCTTCATAGCAGTAAAGCTTCATAAGATGCTTTCAAAGTCTTCAGAAAGTATATGATTTTACTCTAGCAGTATTCAACTCAAAGATGTCTTGGTTACAATCTTAGTAAGAAGCAACTATTCTCCTAAACTGTTTTATCCTACCAGGACGTTTAACCAACTACCTTTATTTAAAGTCAGTGATTCTTCGCTTATTATAATGCATATTATTTATCATTTCTTATGTCTCTTAAAACTCTAGCATTTAAAGTATTTCTGTGGATCACGGGGTGTAGCTCAGTAGTAGAGCACATGATTAAGCATACGCCCGTTCAATTTTCATCACCAAAATAAACAAACAACAACAAAAGTAAAACAAAAAGGTATTCTTTCTAACATGAACATACAGAACTATAACACCCTTTTCAGGCCCTCTGTAGTAGACCACAGCCTAGACTATTGCTTCATTCAGCATTAGGTCGTTTTCTCCCTACTCTTCCTTAGAATCATGTCTCCTAAGGGAACAATGTAAAGTGTTTGCTCAAAGAGGGAATACCACATAAATTTACTGTAAACACTATATCCTTTCAAATATTCAGACAAGTCCCAAAAATGCTGAACCTATCAACTGGAAGCCTCCAATTTTTACTAAACCATTTGGTCAATTTGGCATAAAAGAAAACTTTTACAATAGTCCATTTAAAAAGTTCCTTCCACCAAGAAATCTGACCATAAAATTAAAGAAAGAAATTGAATAGTACTGTACTGTTCTCTTAAAATACTGATATAAGATTGAAGAACTTTAAGCAATGAAAATATTTTTAAAACTTTTTATTTGAAATTAAAAAAAAAAAAAACTTTCTATTTGAGAACTCATAGAATTTTGGAGGGGGGGGGGGTACAATTTAAACAGTGCTGTCACAAACCACTGCAATTTAGGACCTCTCTCTTGAATGTTGATTTTTCTCAAAGTTCTGTTCTGGTGTAGTCTAACAGGTTCATTTGTATTATAGAACTGGAATGTTCTCCAAACTCTTTATAAACTTGGAGAGGCAAAGATGGCATGTAACATTTATAACAGATACAGCTGATTTGGAAGGTAGGTGCAGCAATAGGAAAGGTACCCTGAAAATAAGTGCCCCAAACAAGACCCGTTTTCAGTTCAAGAGCTGAAAAAATGCAAAAGGGTTTAGAAACTACTGCAACAGAAAAATAATCTAGGAACTCTTATACTAAAATGCATACCACCTTCTATGTACTGTCAAATTATTTCCCCAATAACATGAATCAGGAACTAAACAAAAATAAAAACTCGGGGCTGGGGATGTGGCTCAAGCGGTAGCGCGCTCGCCTGGCATGCGTGCGGCCCGGGTTCGATCCTCAGCACCACATACAAAGAAAGATGTTGTGTCCGCCGAGAACTAAAAAATAAATATTAAAAAAAAAATTTCTCTCTCTCTCTCCCTCCGTCTCTCACTCTATCTTAAAAAAAAAAAAAAAAATAAAAAAAATAAAAACTCAAACAGAACATAGAGATAAAAGCACTAATGAATAATGGCTATACAGTATGGGCAACTAATGGGACACAGTGTTGCAGGCCTCATAGCAGAGACTCATGAGGCTGAGGCAGTAGTATTATAAGTTCAAGGCCAGCCTCAGCAACTTAGGCAGACCTTATCTCAAAAATAAAAAAATAAATAAAATGGGCTGAGGACATAGCTCAGAGGAAGAGCACCCCTGGGTTTAATCCACAGTGCCACAGGAAGGAAAAAGTATACCTAATCCACTAACTCATGTTCTTCCATAGGTGTCTGAATTTGGAGGTCTCAAAACATGATGAATACAATGTACAATAGCAGCAAAAAGTAGCAAAAATCCAAAATAGACATCAAAAACTACCATGATTATAGAACATGGTAGTTATGTATGTGGTACCCCCTACTCACAATTCCAGTTGGATTTGATATTATTTATTTTGCACACAGGAGTAAAAAGGAGAAAACAGCACAGGAAAAAAATGTAACATAAAGAAGCTAAATATGCTACTAGTTAAATATGTTACTAATTTTACTGCAATTTCTTTTAGTTGTAACTTGCCTGAACACATTGAAATAAAACCTGACAAAGTAATTGTAAGTAAAATGTGTTTTATGAGCCATCTCTTTAATATTGCCCATTTGAAGTATGCATACTTAAGAACAAAATTCCCTCAACACATCAGAGAAGAATTCAATGTGGAAGAGTTTACAGAAATATTTGTGGGATGTCTTTTAGCTGTAGAATTCATACATTACATCTGACTATTAACTAAACTTTCCATTCAAAAAGCACAGCATTCAAATATAAAGGTGGCAACTGAAAAATGAGATAGAAACATGAACAAAATGAACCATCAAAATGAAACTGAGTGAAGACTGAACTCAAACATCACCATAATTTAAGATACGTAAAAAGCTTGGAAAGGCAGAGAATTGTGCACTTTCTCCCCCAAAACTAAATAAAAATGTACTTACCCTGAACGCCCAGGTTATAACAATCCAAGTTTTTAGTATAAAATTTATTTGAATTAGATATTTAAAAGCTCTTCTTTTTCTCCTCCTAATCTTCAAAGCCCAATCGGAGACCAGCCTTCCTCCTCCTTTCATTAGCTGGACATGTGTCAGCTCTCTCACATCTGCGATTTCTCACTGACTGGAGCTGCCTGTCCCATTCCAGGGAAACACAGATGGATCCCAGATGGGAAGGTCCTGCCAAACAGACCAGCTCTTCACCTTGCCAGAATCCCCAGATACAGTCAGTCTCTCTCTGTCTCTTTTCCTCTCTCCCTCCTGCTTCCTCTCTCTCCACAACCCTTCCAACCCTCCCTGTTACCAGGGCTCTTTGCCAGCTGATGTCACTAAGTACACACCTCCCGGTGGCTCCTGGCCAATCTGACATTAACTTGTTAAATACGTGTAATTTGTTTATGGCTGACAGTAACAGCAAAGATATTGTGCAAAACCTATCTGTGCAAGTCCTAGTGGAATAGCATATAGATACACACTAAGATTTTTGAGAACATGCAAATGTTTAGCAATTACCATTTAAAGTCCTACATATTGTGCGGTTTCTGCTATTGTTTAATAGTTCTGCTCTTTGAGCCAATTTTTAAATCACAGATGACAAATTCCTTCATAAAATGAATTATTAAAATGTGTTTTGAACATACAAGTGGATAAAAAATATAAAGTTCCAAATTAATTTGGAGAATATAAACAGAAATGTATGTAAATGATTCACACAAGCTGCCTCTCAGATCCAGACTTGGTAGCACTGCAAAACTGGCATGTGATTAAAATAAGACAATGCAGGCAACATGGTTCTGGTGCTGTAAAGATTATAAAACAAAGATGGGAACACAGTGTAAAAATTGTTTTAAAAGAAAGTAAATATGAAAGTGAGGAATAACAATGTTTAACATTAAAAAGAGCTGCAAATAAGTTTCAACAAAGAACACAAGAATAAAAACTATATTTGGAGACAATTATTCTGACAAGCCAAAAACAAGAAGAACTGCACAAGGTCAGAGTTTAATCTACTCTCAAGAGCTGGCATATAAATAGCTGCTTAGCTGATTTCTGCTGAATGAAAACTGATAATTAAAAATTGATATTATACTTACATAAGACATTACCATTGGGGTAAACTGATGAGGAGTCACTTACATAAGATGTTACCATTGGGGTAAACTGGGCAAAGGGTGCAGGGGACCATCATATACATTTTTTCCTTTTTCTACTGCAACTTTCTATGAATCCATGTTTTAAAATAAAAGGTTAAACTGGGCGTGGTGGCTTGTGCCTGTAATCCCAGGGACTAGGGAGGCTGAGGAAGGAGGATTACAAATATGAGACCAGTTTGGGAACTTAATAAGACACTATCTAAATCAAAAAGTAAAAAGGGCTGGGGATGTAACTCAGTGATAGCAGGCCTCTGTGTTCAATCCTTAATACTACTACTACAAAAAATAATAATAATAATAATAAAAATAAAAGTTAATGGAGGAGGGCTGGGCTTCTTCCTGGATTATATTAACACATTTCTTACTACTAAAATGTACATTAACAGAATACAAATAGAAGACTGTTCATATACATAATCGAACAGGATGGTTATAATTCTCTAACCCTTAATCATCTACCAATTTGAGATATCTAGAATCTATAATAAAAAAAAATCTTCTGCCTTGGCAATTTTTGGCAAATAAGAAGGAATATTATTTCTATCTAGGGCAACTTTATGACTATGTTTCAGGTCTTTAGTTCATTCCATTGGTGGTAGTGGTAAATACAGTAGCAGCAGGTAGAGATTTACCATGAATATTCTGTAACTGCCAGAGATTACTCGAATTCCCTGAAACATCATGAAGATTGGGGAATGAGGGTATTCTCCAAAACTTACTTAACACCTGGAGCACTACTCTTTATTGTCAACTAGGAATATGAATCAAAAGATGCTACTGAGCTGAGCTTGGTGACTCATGCCTGTAATACCAGCATTCAGGAGACTGAAGGAGGAGGATGGCAAATTTGAAGCCAGACTCCACAAATTAGCAAGTCCCTGTTTCAAAATAAAATAAAACAAAACAAAATGGGTTGGGAATGTAGCTTGGTGGTGGTAGAGGGCCCCTGGGTTCCAATGCCAGTAACACACACAAAGCTACTGAAACAGAGTATGGTGACATGTACCTGTAGTCCCAGTTACTCAGGAGGCTGAGACATTAGCTCACTTGAGCCCAAGAGTTTGAATCCAGCCTGGGCTACATAATGAGACCTCATCTCAAAAAAATAAAAGATAATACAGACTATCCCGAACTACTCAGCCCTAAGAGGTCCTTCTAATGATGAATTGAGATTTCTTGCCAACACTCAGTATCAAACTAGTTCCCTATGTTAAGTAAAACAATCTTGACAGCAGACCAGGCCATTAGCATCCTGATAAGCCACCTTGGAATTATGACCTAAAGAAACTGCCGAATATAATAAATATTTCTTGTTATCCACAAAGGAAAAAGGCAATGGTTTGGCTTTTTTTTTTTTTTTAAACTTCTACCACAGATTATGGATCCTAAATATCATTTCCCAATAAAAGTAAGCTCTTTAGAAAAATAATGGACCCCAATTATGAGACAGGAAATGTATAAAATTTGTCATATCAGAAAGCAATCAGGCTGGGCTGGGGGTGTACCTCAGATTGCTTGCCTAGCATGTGTGAAGCACTGGGTTTGATCCCCAGCTTCGCATAAAAATAAATTAAAAAATGAAAGTATTCTGTCCATTTACAACCTAGAAAAATAAAAAAACATTTAAAAAGGCAATAAGGCTATCAAAGACTTCTGGAGTTACATCCAAAGAACTTGGCCAACCTTAGGAAGCTTCCACTAACATAGATGAAATAATTTGAGCATCAATAAGAAATAATTGCAACCGATTTAACCAAAACAAAATGTTTAAAACTGTGAGTTCATAATGTTACTACTTGTAAAAACCTAACTGATCCGGCTGGGGTTGTGTCTCAGCAGAAGAGCATGTGCGAGGCCCTGGGTTTTTCGATCCTCAGCAGCACATGAAATTAAATAAATAAAATAAAGGTATTGTGTCCAACTACAAGGAAAAAAAAAAATTAAAAAAAAAAAACCCTAACCTTTTGGGGAGTACCAGAAAACAAATTCATACTTCTGAAAACTGCTGAATCAAGCATTTCACTAGTTTTTCCTATATTACTTGTGTTTCTAAGTAAATAAATAATTGGACAAAACATTAAACCTAATAAATGAGAAATAACATATCTGTACTGTCATCATTATGCAAATATTTAATTAAAAAAAAAAATCAATCTATCCTAAGTTATACTCTATGTATGTATGTCAAAATACACTCTACTGTCATGTATATCTAAACAGAACATTTAAAAATGAATCTAAGTAATGATAAATTGTTACTAATATAAGATGAAAGACACAGATATTAATGTGCTTTCTAATGACCATACCATAGCTACAAAGCACTCTTGATGAAATAAGTAAATCTGAATTTGACAGAGCCTCTAAATCTAACAATCAAGTTACAGGACATTGAGGAGATGTATGAACTAGTTATTAACAAGATGGTTACACAGGTAGCCAAGTCCAGAATGTGGGCAGTTTCCCAAACAACCCAGATTCTTCACAAAAGAAAGATGGGGAAAGAGTGGAAAAGAAACTATACATTAAAAGACTAAAACAAATGCAAATTATAGACCTCATTAGGGCCTGGTTCAAACAATCAACTGTTAAAAAAAAAAATCTTTAGCTATACATAGTGGCACGTGCCTATAATGCCAGCTACTCAGGAGGTTGATAAAGGAGGATCACTTGAGCCCAGGAGCTCAAGACCAGCCTAGTCAACAAAGCAAAAAGTTAGATAAATGGAAATGTTTAAGACTCACTATTTAATTATATTGAAATTATTTTTAACTTATTCATGTATAATTATACATTTGTTTTTAAGAAGAATACTTATATTTTTATGTTTTTTAGTACTAGGAATTGAACTCATGGGTACTTAACCACTGAACCACATCCCCACACTTTTATTTTTTATTTCAAGACAGGGTTTCAATAAGTTGCTTAGACTGGCCTCAAACTTGTAATCCTCTTGCCTCTCAGTCTTCCAAATTGCCAGGATTACAGGTATGCACCACCACACCTGGCAAAGTACTTATATTTTAAGAGATATGGATGAAAATATTTATGGACAAGTTTATGTTATTTGGGATTTTCTTCAAGAAGAATCAATTTTGTAATTATCCTAACAAAGTGTTTATCTTGTCCATCTGGGGGGCTATTTAATATTTTCCATGATACAAGGTTTTAAAAATTTTTTAAAAGACAAGCCGGGCATAGTGGCACACATCTATAATGCCAGGTACTCAGAACACTGAGGAAGGAGGATCTCAAGTTTCAAGCCAGCTTTGGTAACTTTGTGACCTTGTCTCAAAATAAAAATTAAAAAGGGGCTGGAGTTGTGGCTCAGTGGTTCAGCACTTGCCTAGCATGTGTGAGGCACTGGGTTCAATCCTCCTGAGTACCACATAAAAATAAATAAAGGTATTGAGGGGCTGGGGATGTGGCTCAACCGGTAGCGCGCTTGCCTGGCATGCGTGCGGCCCGGGTTCAATCCTCAGCACCACATACAATGATGTTGTGTCCGCCGAGAACTAAAAAAATAAATATTAAAAAAATTCTCTCTCTTTAAAATAAATAAATAAATAAAGGTATTGTGTTCGTCTACAACTAAAAAAATTAAAAATAAAGATTGGAGATGTACTCAGCAGTACAGTGTCCTTGGGTTAAATCCCTAATGTCACTATAAATAATAAATAAGTGATTAAATAGTATGCCAAGTTATACGTGAGAATGACAGATGGATAAGGAGTTTTTGTTTTGTTTAAGTAACTCAGACAAAAGGAATTCGTGTCTGCCATGAGGTTCAATATGGTACCAACACAGTCATTTAACTCTGTAATCACATCACCAGTTCATATACTATGAGCTTTTGAAAATAATGAGAAACAAACAGTACAAGATGATCAGGAATAGTAAAACAGCTTCTAAATTGGTTACTTTGTAACATCATTTGTAAAGTGGTTGATAAGGATTCCATATTGTTATAGTCGATTATTTTTGTTGTTATTATTTGGGCTTGTCTTTTTTTTTTTTTTTTGATGGTACTGGGGATTGAACTTAGGGTTCACACATGATACAGCCAAACGCTCTCTGTCTACCACGAAGGTACTATATTCCCACTCCTAGTAATACTGTATTTTAATTGTAATTAATAATTGATGATTATTTGATGGATGTGGTGGCACATCCAGCAATTTGGGAGGCTAAAGTGGAAGGCCCAAGTTCCAAGCTAGCCTATGCAACTTTTAAGACTTTACCTCAACATAAAAATATAAATAAAAATAAAAACCTGAGGATGTGCTTCAGAGGTACAGCAAGCACCTCTGGGTTCAATTCCCAGTACTGAAGGAAAAAGAAGTCCTTATAGAGGATTTGTAAGATTGTGTAATAAGAGTTTCAAGTCCAATAAAATTAAGAGATGATAGTTCACAGCAGAGGTCAGCAAACTATAGTCTGCTTACCTAAGTTCCTCTAGAACAGAATCATGCCTGTTCCTTTATATATTGTCCATTAATGGCTGCTTCCAACTACACAGGTTTTATTTGTCCCACAGAATCAAGTATGTTTACCATCTTGCCTTACAAAAAAAAAAAAACCCTAAACTCAGATTTATAGCAATGCAATATCATTTAGAAAAAAAGAGTGCTAGCCAAATGCAGTAGTGCACACCTATTATCTCAGCGGCTCAGGAGGCTGAGATTGGAGGATCATGAATTCAAAGCCAGACTCACCAAGAGTGAGGTGGCAAGGTGCTGAGCAACTCAGTGAGACCCTGTCTCTAAAAATAAAATACAAAATAGGACTGGGGATGTGGCTCAGTGGTTGAGTGGCCCCAAGTTCAATCCTCAGTATCAAAAAAAGGAAAAAGAACACTGCTGGCCAGGCTCCGTGGCATAAGTAATCCCAGCAGCTGGGGAGGCTGAGGCAGGAGGATCAAGGACAGCCTCAGCAACTTATCGAAGCCCTAAGCAACTCAGTGAGACCCTGTCTCTAAATATAAAAAGGGCTGGGGATGTGGCTTATTGGATAAGCTCCCCTGGGTTCAATCTCTGGTACCAAAAAAAAAAAAAAAGAGAGAGAGAAAGAAAGAAAAGAACACTACACTCAAACACTGCAGTTACAGAGAGCTTACATTCTGCTAGAGAAAAAAGTTAATTATCATACAAATAAATGTATAATATACAATAAGTGCTATAAAAGAAAAATAAAGGTAGAAGGGCAAGGGGTACGCTATACAGAGTAAGGGCTATTCTCTGATGAACTTAAATTTAAAACATGAGAAATGTGTTTGTTTTAAGAGATGGAGATTTTTTCAGACAAAGGGAACAAGATATAAAAAAAATAAAATCTTGAGATGGTAAGAGCTATGGCTAAAGCATTAAGAAGGGCAAGTTTATTTTACTGTCATGAATACCTAAAAAGAACAAATAAAAAGAAGGGGAGTGGGGCATAAAGTGACACTAGCCTAGCTACTCCAAAGGCTGAGGCAGGTCCATCCTTTGAGAGCAAAAGTTCATGGCCAGCCTGGGCAACATAGAAACACCTACACACACACACACACACACACACACACACACACACACACACACACACAGGCACCCCTTACCTAATGTCGGGGCAAAGAGGGGAGGGGGGAAAGTAACTGATCTGCAGGACTAGAAGCATTAAACCTATAGGAGGAAGATGAAACAGGGACAAGCAAAGGGAAGACCACCTAGAGCTTTTCTGAGGTGGAGGGCCCAGCATAAGCAATTTGATTCAAAAAACTCCAAAGACAGTCTCTCTTAATACTTTTCAGATCCACAGGGCCTGACACAGTATACAATAGTAGCATTTAAAGTTTGAAATATACAAAAAATGGAGTGTTTTCCTTTTTAGGTTATCTACAGAAAACATTTCAACAGTCATTGGTTTCTTTGGAATGCAGTAGAAAAAGCCTACAGAAGTGTTCCAATTCAGTTATGAATTATCTAAACTGGTAACCTATCACCTGTTAAATCAGAGGGCAGGGGCTGGGGATGTGGCTCAAGCGGTAGCGCACTCGCCTGGCATGCATGCGGCCCGGGTTCGATCCTCAGCACCACATACAAAGATGCTGTGTCAGCGGATAACTAAAAAATTCTCTCTCTCACTCTCTTTAAAAAAAAAAATCAGAGGGCAGGACTGACAAAGTTGTATCTGCAGTCCCCTGCAAATTTTGTCTTTCTATCTAGCACTTTTTTAAACTGCTCTAGATCAGTTAGTCCTCCTTATAGTGTCTAGTATCATCATTAAGCCAAATAACCTGGAAATAAAATAGAGGTTTGAGGCTCTCAGAAACAAGATGCAGGCCAGGCTCCCGTGGCACACATCTAGAATGCCAACAGCTTGTGAAGCTGAGGGTTAGGGTTAGGGTTAGGGTTCAGAGTTCAAAACCAGCCTCAGCAAGACCCTGTCTCTAAATAAAATACAAAAAGGGATGTGGCAGAGAGATTAAGTTAACTCAGACAAAAGGGATTCTGCCAGGAGGTTCAATATGGTACCAGTAGTCATTTAACTCTGTAATTGTATCACCAGTTCATATACCAGGAGCTTTTGAAAATAATAAGAAAGTGCTCCTGTGTTCAATCCCCAGTACCGAAAAAAAGAAATATGGATCAGAATATTGGCTCTTTTCTGATTTACGTGACAATAGATTCCCTTTTTATTAACATATTTCATAATTTACCAATTATTTTGTTTTATGCACATAATTTTACAAAGCTTGGAAAAAATTTTCGCCAACTTAAAAACAGAGAAGCACCAAGCACCCAGTACATGTCTATAATCCCAGCTACTCAGGACAGTGAGGCAGGAAGATCAGATTGCCAGATCGGTCCAGGTAACTAAGTGAGTTGAGACCCTGTCTCAAAATGAAAAATTAAAAGGACTGGAGATATAGCTCAGTGGTAAAGCATACTCCATTCAATTTCTAGCACCACAAACAAAACAAGCAAACAAAATTAGAAATGATTCTGAAAACTCAAAACTGAAATAATTCTGATGTTTGAGATAGTCATCAGCTCAGGAATCCTCCTGCCCCAGCCTCCCTAGTAGCTGGCATTACAGGCATATACTACCAGGCCCAGCACTTATGGTTACTAGTCAGGCTACACTTAAAATTTCAACATTAAGTTGTTGTTGTTGTTTTTAAATACTTTTTTAGTTGTAGATGGACACGATATCTTTATCTATTAAGTTAGTTATTTTTATGTGGTGCTGAGGATCGAACCTAGCACTTTACCACTGAGATACAGCCTCAGCCCTCCCCCCCCCCTTTTTTAAACATTTTTAAAGTTGAAGAAACAAAATCACAGAAAATAACTGGATATAGAAACTCTCATTTGCTGGAAGATTCCAACACACAACCCTATATTCTAAACTATGAAGGATATGCAGTTATTCTACTCAAATCAGACCACTGACCTAATTTCATTCCTTTACTATGCACAGTTCTTTCACATCAATTATTCTCCATACCCCTTCCTATTCAGGCTATCTGGAGCCAAGATTTATACTTAAATTTTTATTCCAAGCATCTTGCCTTTGGGAGAGATGTTTCCTGAAATAGCTAACAATTAACCATCCCACCATGTAACTTGATAATACTTAAGATAAGGAGTAAGACAGTACATTAATAAAGATTTCCAATTATTTGTTGATCAAAGTTCTCAATACTACTTCCTGAGGGGTGAAGGAAATGTTTTAATTAACATACTCATTGCTTAATTGTTGCATAAATAATTTTAAATATTCTTTGAAACTGGGGATACAGTTCAGAGGTAACACACAGGTTTTTGTTTGTGTTTTAGTACTGACATTTGAATCTAGGAGCGCTTTACCAATGAGCAAAATCCCCAGCCCTTTTACTTTTTTATTTTGAGACAGAGTCTAAATTGCTGAGGGTGACCTCAAACTTAAGATCCTCCTAACTCAGCCTCCCAAATCAACAGGATTACAGGAAGTTGTCACCATATCTAGCTAGAGCACACATTCTTAGAGGCACAAAGGCCTGGGTTACATCCCCAGTACTATGAAATATAAACATAAAACATCCAGTTTGTTTAAAAAATAAACTTAAGAGGATCAAACCACAGAACATAGGCTTTAGGAAAAGTCTTAAAGCTATTCATTTAATTAAAAGGAGAACAGAGGATAAGGTCAAAAGGTTGAATTACTTCTATATTAATTGTGATATATTCAACACAAATTATGTTCTGTTCAAGAATTTTTTATGATATATATAACTATTTGTTTTGTTGGTTTGTTTAGTGATCCTAGAGACTGAACCCAAGTGGACTACTTCGGAGCTACATTGCCAACCCTTATATATTTTATATTTTGAAACAGGGTCTCAATGAGTTGTTCAGGCTAGCCTCAAACCTAGAATCTTCCTGCCCCAGCCTCCATAGTAGCTGGTACAGGCGTGTACTACCAGGCCCAGCAAGGTGGTTTTTTAAGGTTTTATTTTGTTTTGATGCTGGAGACGAACCCAAAGCCTTGAGAATGTTAGGCAAGTACTGAGATACATCCCCAGTCCATGACTGTTTTTTCTTTTTTTTTTCTTTTTTTGCCCCCAGTTGTAGGTGGACACAATACCTTTATTTAATTTATTTATTTTTTTTATGTGGTGCTGAGGATGGAACCCTCACACATGCTAGGTGAGCACTCTACCACTAAGCTAAAACTCCAGCCTGGTTCTTTTTGTTGTTATTGTTGTTTTGGTATCAGGGATTGAACCTAGGGGTGCTGAACCACTGAGCCCTTCCCCAGCCCTATTTTGTATTTTACTTAGGGACAGGGCCTGAGTTGCTTAGCGCCTCGCTTTTTGCTGAGGCTAGCTTTGAACTTGCGATCCTCCTGCCTCAACCTCCTGAGCTGCTGAGATTATAGGAGTGTGACACCGTGCCCCTCCCATGACTGGTTTTGTTTTTAATATTTATTTTTTAGTTGTAGTTGGACACAATACCTCTATTTCATTTATTTATTTTTATGTGATGCTGAGGATCGAACCCTGGGTCTTACGCAGTGCTCTACCACTGAACCACAACCCCAGCCCCCCGTGACTGGTTTTTGAAAGGACTAAAAGTTATTTAATAAATGAGACCACTTTGTAAATAACTATTTTTAAATAATTGCTCCAGAGCTGGTTTTCCCAAATATGGGGCCATTTTTGCTACTCTGCTGTGTCCCAAATAAAATATGATTCATTCTTGGAGTACAAACCTATTTGGAAGGACAACAGAAAGCATTATAACATTGGTCAGGATAAGATCTGTAGTTCATACTATCTACTAAAAAGATTATGTGAAAAACAAAATTTGATGTCCAAATTCTTCTCAGGAAAGACAGGTGTTTATATTTTATAAATTTAAAAACAAGGTTTATGTCTTTGATACCCTTATACCAGGGGTATGGGTTCATGCAGGCATAATATACCCGCCCATGACTGGTTTTGTTTTTAATATTTATTTTTTAGTTTTTAATATTTATTTTTTAGTTGTAGTTGGACACACCTTTTTCTCCACCTTGGGGGGAAATTAAACCAGTACCACTCTACCATAGAGCTACATCCCCAGTCTTTTTTTTTTTTTTTAATTTTTTTTAGTTGTAGATGAACACAATATCTTTATTTTATTTATTTATTTATACTTGTGTGGTGCCGAGGATCGAACTCAGTGCCTCACACTTGCTAGGCAAGCGCTCTACCACTGATCCACAACCCCAGCTCTCCCTAGTCATTTTTAGAGACAGGGTCTTTTTAAATTGCCCAGGTTGACCTGGAACTTTTGATCTTCCTGCCTTAACCACCCAAGTACTTAGGATTATAGGCATGTGATACTGCTCCTGACAAAATGTACACACTATTTTTATTTTTGAGACAGGAACTCACTGTGTTACCCAGGCTGGCTGTGAACCCCTGAACTGAAGCAATCCTCCTGCCTCCGCCTCCCAAGCAGCAGAAGCATGGCAAAAATCAACCCACATTAAATACAAAATTCAATGATTTTTAATAAATATATGGAGTTGTACAAGCATTACCACAATATGTAACATTTTTACCACCCCCCCAAATCCCTCATGTCCCTTTCACCATAAATCCCATTTTCATTTTCATCCACAGTCGAAGACAATCACTAATCTGTTTCTCTGTCCTCATAAATTTGCTTTTCCTGGACACTGCACATGGATAGAATAATGTGTCTCCTTTTGTGTGTTTGGCTTCTTTATTCTAAGTAACTTGGAATACTTTGAGATACATCTGTGTGGTAGCAGGAATCCGAACTCACACCTCCTTACTGCTGAGCAGAGTTCTATTGATGAACATATCATCAATATGTTACAATGTTTATCAATTTGCATTTTGTTTATTGAGTTGTATTTTTTTAATTTATTAGTTATTGATGGATCTTTATTCATTTATATGCGGGGCTGAGAATCAAACCCAGTGCCTCACACATGCTAGGCAAGCGCTCTACCACTAAGCCCCAGCCACAGCCCCCATCTGCATTTTGATGGAATGTAAATTGTTCCAAATGTTTGGCTACTGAGTAAATGGCACTGGGAGGATTAAAATTATTTTTTTTTAATTTTATCAGCATTTGGAGAGAAGATTTGCCAAGCATATTACTCTGCCATTGCAGAAAGGCTATCTCAACCAATTTTTTAAAAGTGATACTCTCTTTATATTTTGAGATTCCAATGTCACTGGTAGTTGGTTACGATTGTGATATCATATACAGAAAGTTTATCCCTCTCTCACTCTTACAAGCTCTCGAGCAATGGTCATGGCTTCACTTTTTAAATTCAACAACGCCCCTTTTTTTTTTCAGTGCTAGGGATAGGCCCAGGGTCTCACACATGTTAGACAAATATTGTACTGCTAAGTTATATCCCCAGCCCTTTTAAAATATTTTGAGACAAGGTCTCCTTAATAACTTGGGATCTTCCTGCCTAGCCTGATGAGTAGCTGGAATTATAGGTGTTTGCCATCACCATGCCCGGCTACCATTCATTCTTTACTACAATTTTTTTTTTTATTTTAACAATTTTTTTTCTTTTTTAAAGAGAGAGAGAGAATTTTAATATTTATTTTTTAGTTTTCGGTGGACACAACAGCTTTGTTTGTATGTGGTGCTGAGGATCGAACCCAGGCTGCATGCATGGCAGGCGAGCGCACTACTGCTTGGGCCACATCCCCAGCCCTACAATTTATTTTTGATACATGTAAAAATTCCGAGTTGAAGTCTATCCATTACCGAGTAAAAAAATCAATATCCAAAGACTAAAAATAACTAAGACCTCAAAACTCCAGTAATTGGGCCAGGTACGGTAGTGCACACCTGTAATCCCAGCGGCTTGGAGGCTGAGGCAGAGGAGGACTGCAAGTTCAAAGCCAGCAACTTAGTGAAGCCCTAAGCAAGTCAGTCAGACCCTGTCTCTAAATAAAATATAAAAAAGGGCTGGGGATGTGGCTCAGTGGTAAAGTACCCCTGGGTTTAATTCCTGGTACCAAAAAAAGAAAAAATCCTTTAGTAATCAAGATAAAACTAATCCCACAGGTGAAAGCTAAAAATCACAAGAGTCCTACCATTTACAAGAAATCTGAATAATCCAGAGACTCTGCCTTCCTTATAAATTTCTCACTTTATATATTGGGATTATTTATTTTTCTACTCTTCAGTAAAATGTTTCTTGTTTTATAATAAAAGCTAGTAGGAAAATAATGTTCACAGAGAGATTATTAAAACTAGTTTTATTGAAATGATTTTATTCAGAAACCCTAGTGTCAAACATGGTGGTGCACACGTGAATATCAGCAACTCAAGAAGCTGAGGCAAGAGGACAGTAAATTTGAGGACAGCCTGGGCAACTTAGTAAGACCTTGTCTCAAAAAAATTTAAAATAAAACTGGGAATGTTGCTCAGCAGTAGACTACCCATGGGTTCTATCTCCAGTCCCACAAAAAATACCAAACCCTGGAATGCCTGTATGATTTTTATATTAACCTGTTACTTTCTGCCAAGCAAATTTATTATTTCCTGTCTTTGACAGAACCTAAGAAAACTTAAAACCATTCAGTATTTCATGCACACAGTCAACATCTCTGTTGGAAACACAAAATAGTAAGGTTAACAATAGTACTCTACTTTTATGAAATAACTATTGAACTTATATAGAGAAATATATAGTTCATATATCCAACTGGAAGATCCTACAAATTATTCAATTATTTCTAATTATTCCTATGAATCTTAATAGAAAATTATACTTTTCATATTCCTTGATAATTTCCTTAATAAGGCCTAATTATTTCACACATTTAACAAACTCTGGTTCATAAATGAAACTAAACAGAAAAGCAATGTAAAATTATTTTTCTGTATTCCAAATTATAAATTTTTCACTGCAAAGAAAACATACCCAGATAGGCTATGATGAGTTAAAGTGACTTGGAACTAAACAAAACAAAACAAAAAGAGGGATTCAAAACTCACAACTGAAAATTTCATTTCCTCTAGCTTTTGGAGTATGACCACTAATGCCCAGCTTTATAACCTTCATTATTTATCCTACATAAAGACCACCATAAAATTTTTTTTACTCTGGATGGGCACAGTAGTACATGCCTGTAATCCCAGCTCCTCTCTCAAGAGGCTGAGGCAAAAGAACTGCACACATTCAAGGCCAGACTGATAAACTTAGCAAGACCCTGTCTTAGAAATGGTGTGGGTGGGGGGCCACTGGAAATATAGCTCAATTGGTAGAGGACCTGCCTCACACGCACAAGGCCTTGGGTTCAATCCCCAGCACCACATAAAAATAAAGATATTGTATCCATATACAACTAAAAATATATTTTTAAAAGCAGGGGGTGGCCTAGGGATGTAGTTCAGTGGTAAAGTACCTCTGGGTTCAATTCCCAGTTCCAAAACCATCTTTTTAATGTTTATTTTATTATGAAATCACTGCAAATCTTTTAGGAAAAAGGAAAGAAAACATGTCAGTTATTAAAAAAATACATTACCAATTTTAGGGTTGGGGGGTAGGACACCTGACTTGCAGGCTCTGGGTTCAATCCCCAGTACCAAAAGGGGGAAAAAAAGCATATAACTCAGTTATATTACTCACCAACTATTATTAAGTATCTACCACATGGTGGTCTTGTACAAAAATATACAGGTCTTATAGGACATTAAACTAAACACCCTCCATAAGTAGTGCTTTCATTATTTAAATTGGCACATGACAGATTATGTTAACAGATTTATTTATTAACTAAATTTTATCATATTTCCTCAGATGGCATAAATATGATATCTACTATTTGCTCAACACTAGATGTTTGTTCAAAAGTCTTCCCTATCATACCTGATTTTCTACAGATTGATTGATTTTTTACTTCTGGAATTAAATCCAGGGATGCTTTACCACTGATGTACATCCCTAGTCCTTTTTTAAATTTTATTTTCAGACAGGGTCTTGTTAAATTGCTGAGGCTGGCCTTGAACTTGCAATCCTCCTGCCTTAGCCTTCCAAGTTGCTGTGCCTAGCTTTATAGCAGAACTTTGAGGTGCCCCCCACCACTATTCCCATGCCTAGATGAATTTGTGAGTTTAAATGAAATTTTTCATGGTAAATTGGGAAAAGGAAAACGCAAATGAAAACAAACAAAAAAACTCATTTCATTTGTGAATTCCATTAATAAGTTAAAGAAAGCCAGGCGCAGTGGTACATACCTGTAATCCCCAGCAGCTAGGGAGGCTGAGGCAGGAGGTAACAAGTTCAAAGCCAGCCTCAACAACTTGGAGAGGCCCTTAGCAACTTAGTGAAACCCTGTCTCAAAAATAAAAAATAAAAGAGGCTGGGGATGTGGTTCCACGGTTAGATGCCCCTGGGTTCAATCCTCAGTACAAAAAGAAAAAAAAAGTCAAAGAATTTGCTCTTTATGTCAAGGAAATAGAACGTTTTGTAATTAGCAATGAATTAGGATCCAAAATGACCTAACAATATTTTTCAAAAACTAGTCAAGGTACCCAGGTGTAGTATTATACATCTATAATCTCAACTATTGGGAGACTGAGGCAAAAGAATTGCAAGTTCAAGGCCAGCCTGAGCAACACAGCAAAACCACATCTTAAAAAAAAAAAAAAATAGTCATCACTATTTAAGGGTAGAAGGTAGGAATAGAACCAGCACTGAACTACACCCCAGCCCTAAATCTTTACATTTGCTTACATTTGTCTTTAACTGCAAATGGTGCCAAACATAATTTGCAAGTGTTTGTGTAAATTCTGATAAATTTTATTTTATTTATTTATTATTATTTTTGTGTATGTAGTGCTGGGGATTGAACCCAGGGCCTTGCGCATGTGAGGCAAGCACTCTACCAACGGAGCTATGTCACCAGCCTAAATTTTAGTTTTTATGATTGATTTATATATTTTTACGGTAGTAAATGTTAAATAGACAACTATTTACATTTTTATATCTTCATGATCTACCTCTAATTTTTTAAATATTTCTAAACTATGTGGTTCTTCTTGTCAAATTTTTGAAGAATCTGCCCCCCCCCCCAAAAAAAAAAAAAAAGCCCCATAAGTGGACCCTGCAGTTCAAACCCATGTTCTTCATCTGTTAGCAGATGATAAGAAGTGGGTTTGGGGATAAATTTAAATAGGATATCGTGGTTGGCCTGAGAAAAATACAAAGAAATGAGCCATAGAACAGGTGAAGAAAGAGCAATCTAGGCAAATGTCCTAAGGCAAGACCAAGGCTTGAGATTTATGTGGCTGGAGCTGAGAAAGCAATAAGGGTATTAGTTCAAACAAGTTAAATGGGGAGCAAAGAAAGAGAGATAGATAGATATTGTTGTAGATATCAAAGAACACTTGACAGCCACAGGAAAAAAGAACTCTAGCTTTAAGGAAACTGGACCTCATTAACAGAGTTTATCAGAGTTCACATGATCTGATTAAATTTGATAACTATCAAAGGATACTGTAAAGGATACTGTGTGCATGTGTAAATATGTAACAACAAATCACACCATTATTCACAACTATAAAGCATCAATTTTAAAAATGTGGGAGAAAGGGCTGGGGATATGGCTCGAGTAGTAGGGCGCTCGCCTGGCATGCATGAGGCACTGGGTTCGATCCTCAGCACCACATAAAGATATTGTATCCACCTAAAGCTAAAAAATAAATATAAAAAAAAGTGGGAGAAAAAGGAGGATACTGTAAAAGTATAGCACACAGGGAGATAAGGGATAAAACAACAGAAAGTGAGCTCTAGAAATCAAATGAAGAAAATGTTTTCAAAAAGTAAAGAGTACCAGGTGCAGTGGCCCACACCTGTAATGCCAGAGACTTGGGAGACTGAAGCTGGAGCATTCCAAGTTCACAGCCAGCCTCAACGATAGAGGGACCCTCAGCACTTAGTGAGACCTTGTATCAAAAAAAAAAAAAAGAACTAGGGATGGAACTCAGTGGTAAAAGCAACCATGGGTGTGGGGGGGGTGGGGGGGTGGTAGAGGTGGTGGTGGTGGTGGTAGAGGAGGAGGAGGAGGAGAAAAGTAGAAGTAGTAGTAGTAGTAGTAGTAGTAGTAGTAGTAGTAGTAGTAGAAGAAGAAGAATGTGGTCACATTGGAACATGCCGGTGGTCCCAGTAACTTGGGAGGCTGAGGCAAAAGAATTGCAAGTTGAAGGTCAGCCTGGTGTGGTGCTGGAGATTGAACCCAGGCCCTTGTACATGCAAGGCAAGCACTCTACCAACTGAGTTATATCCCCAGCCTGAGATCCTATCTTAAAATAAAAAAAGGGCTGGGCTGGGGATGTGGCTCAAGCGGTAGCGCACTCGCCTGGCATGCGTGCGGCCCGGGTTCGATCCTCAGCACCACATACAAACAGGGATGTTGTGTCTGCCAATAACTAAAAAATAAATATTAAAAAATTCTCTCTCTCAAAAATAAAAAAATAAAAATAAAAAAGGGCTGGGTTCAATCCCCAGTACTGGGGTAGGGAAATAGAAAGTAAGAAGTAAAAAGTACCAAAAGGGACAAGAAAAATCTCTTCCAAGTAAGTAAAGGACATAAAAGGCTTCATGGAAAAGATAAAGGAATTTGAGTTTGTATGAGTTAGGGCAATATACCTATAAACTGAGAGAAATGGGAAAAAACTCTGATTCTAAAAAAATCATTTAGAATTGAGTGATAAGCTATCATCTTAGGCTAGAACATATAAGTCATAACTGTCTACCACATCAAGCCGCTGTCTGAGCAATAGGGCAGGAGAAAAAAACTTATCTTTAGACTTTACAAGGCCCAGATCTAACAAAAGAAGAGAGCCCTGCTTCTCTTTCCTTGCTAAGCTACGTGAATCATCAATTTCAAGTCCCTTCCATGTACCTACAGTATAATCTAAGAATGATAACTAGTCAATCTCCAGTCAATAGGGAAGGGGCAGGTAAGTGGATTTCCGGTTACATTTGACACCAAAATAGGCCTAATCTCTTTCCAACCACTTGGCTCTGAGTGAACTTCTAATCATTTGACCTTTGACATCTAGACCACATGACTGCCACCTTTTAGTACACTCAAAGCTGCACTTTATTCCTGATTTCAACTCTATCATCTAAATTCAAGGAGCAATGAAAAAGAATCTACCAAAGTACTCCGTGGCACTATGACAAAGTCTAGGTTTCAGTTAATGATTGGTTCCAGAACTCAGATTTCCTGGCTGCCTGCAAATTACTTTCTAGTGTCCCTCAGTGCATCTTAAATTCTAGCTCTCAAGCAATGTTCATATGACTTCAATGACTTATTAGAACCAAAGGCATTAAGCCAAATACCTCCTACTTACATAACTCTCAGGGTTACCTTTTACATTCACTTTCTATAAGAACAGAACCTCACAGAGCACAACTCCAGAACGCAATGTGAATGGTGACCCAAGAGTTATAAACTGTATATTAAATAGGTGTCCCAACAAATATCTTATATTTGAAGATTTATAACATAATTTATAAGCTAACCAACTAAGGAAAAGTCTGATCCAAAAGCTTTGAATGCTTATTGTGGGGTTTTTGTTTGTTTTCATACTGAGGGATAAACCCAGGGTGCTTTACCACTGAACTACATCCCCAGTCCTTATTTTATTTTTAAATTTGAGACAGGTCCTAAATTGCTGAGGCTGGCCTCCAATTTATAATCTTCCTGCCTCAGCCTTCAGAGTATCTGGGATTACAGGCTTATGTTTTGAAAAGGAGATCTTGCTGATTGGTCTCAAAACTCCTTGGCTCAAAAAATTCTCCCATCTCAACTGAGTAGCTGAGAACAAGTGTATGTCACATCTGGCTTATATCATAGATTGTTTTTGTTTGTTTGGCAGTACTGGTGACCGAACCCAGAGCCTCCCACATTCTAGCAAGCATTCTACCACTAAACTACATCTTCAGCCCTATACTGTAGATTTTTAACACAATAAATAAAGGCAGACTGAACCATCTCCGGTTTTGAAACCCCTTATTATAATATGCTAATTAGTCAGACACATCTTGCTCTAATCAGCTTAGTCTTACCACAGAACTTCTTACAGGAACCTGAAAGATCTTAAGCTGTTTATCAAAAAGCTTATGATGCACCTGTAATCCCAGCACCCTGGGAGGCTGAGGCAGGAGGATGGCAAATTCCAAACCAGATTCAGCAATCTGACGAGGCCCCAAGTAACTTAGTAACAGCCTGTCTCAAAATAAAATATAAAAAAGGACTGGGGATGCGGCTCAGTGGTTAAGCACCCCTATGCTCTATCCCCCCCACCAAAAAAGGCAAGGGATAGATGCTGAGGATATACCTCAGTAGTAGAGAACCCCTGGGTTCAATGCCTAGCACCAGATTTAAAAAATAAAAAGTTTGACAAACGTGGTAGTACACTTCTATAATCCCAGCAACTTGGGAGGCTTAAGGCAGGAGGATTGCAAATTCAAGACCAGCTTTAGCAACTTGTTGCTCAGTGGTTAAGCATCCCTGAATTCAATGACTGTTATTTAAAAAAAAAAAAAAAAAAAAAAGTTCAAAAGATATATTTCCAGGGCTGGGGCTGAGCGGTAGAGAGCTCACCTAGCATGTGGGAGGCCCTGGGTTCAATCTTCAGCGCCACATAAAAAATAAACAAACAAAATAAAGGTATTGGTGTCCATGCCAAAAACAAAAGTATTTAATAAAAAGAATAGAGAGAAATCAGTAACTGGAATGCACTTTATTAACATTGGAATATGCGTCAGATTCAAACGGCCTGAAAGGAGGCAAAAGTATCCTGAGATGAGAATAACAGCAAAAATAACAGTAAAGAAACAGGATATGAAGCCAGGCACATGGTCCACGCCTGTAATCCCAGCAGCTTGGGAGGCTGAGGCAAGAGGATCTCAAATTCACAGCCAGCCTGAGCAATTTAGTGAGGCCCTAAACAATTTTGTGAAACCTTGTCTCTAAATAAAAAAAGTGGAGGGAGCCAGGCTTGGTGGTGTGCACCTGTAATCCCAGCAGCTCGGGAAGAATGAAGCAGGAGGATTGCAAGTTCAAAGCCAGCCATAGCAGCGGCGAGGCACTAAGCAACTCAATGAAACCCTGTCTCTAAATGAAACAAAAAATAGGGCTGGGATGTGGCTCAGTGGTGGAGTGCCCCTGCGTTCAATCCTTAGTATTGAAAAAAGAAAAAGAAACAGGATATGGAATCAAGCATCCGTTCAGTCACTCAGTGCTTACCTTAGTTCCAGGTTAAATATTTACTGACTACTCACATTGTATTGTAGGCACATGACTAAGATTACTGTGTTCTCTCTTTTTTATAGAGAGAGAAGGGAAACTGCATGAAAATGGAAGGAGACCCTCAGGGTTATACAAAAGTACATACAAGAGGAAGTGAGGGGAAAGGGAAAAATAATACAAGGGGGACAAATGAATGACAGTAGAGGGGGCAGAGAGAGAAGAGGGGAGGGGGGGATAGTAGAGGATAGGAAAGGCAGCAGAACACAACAGACACTAGTATGGCAATATGTAAATCAATGGATGTGTAACTGATGTGATTCTGCAATCTGTATATGGGGTAAAAATGGGAGCTCATAACCCACTTGAATCAAAGGGTGAAATATGATATATCAAAAACTATGTAATGTTTTGAATAACCAACAATAAAAATAAATAAATAAATAAGATATTTGTCCTACTTTCAAAAAAAAAAAGACCCTCTTGTGTTACTGTTTTCCTACAGATGAGCAAACAAATCCAAAAGTTAAGAAACTTGCCCAAGATTACACATAGACATTAAGGAACAAAGCAGAAATTCAAATCAAATTTCCCAAAACAACTCTGATGCCCCCTCCCCATCATTTTTTAAGTGGGAGCTGGGCTGGAATAAATCAGACTGGTGTTGGGCTGGGGATGTGGCTCAAGCGGTAGCGCGCTCGCCTGGCATGCGTGCAGCCCGGGTTCGATCCTCAGCACCACATACAAACAAAGATGTTGTGTCCGCCAAAAACTAAAAAACTAAATATTAAAAAATTCTCTCTCTCTCTCTTTCTCTGTCTCTCTCTCTCTCTTTAAAAAAAAAATCAGATTGATGTTTATAAATTAATTATTAGCAGGAAGGGAAAGATCCTAATGTGGAGACATAAGTTAGGACTACATGTAATTGGTACATGGGAACCATTATATGGCTCTGAACAGAATGAAACCACTATTTTCCAAAGGCAAATTTTCATAGTCACAAAGGAGATAAACTAAAAAAGAAAAACTGGTATTAAGAACTCACTTAGATCACCGAGTGATTTTCTTTCCATTTCCAATGGAGGAAGGCAGGAACATGCCTCTATTGGATACAATTCATACTTCACATGTATAAGCCCCATTATACTAAAAATGAAAAGGAAATCCATTGAAATATATTTTTTAAACTAATAAAATGAGTGAATTTATCCAAGTTGTGGAATACAAGATCAAAATACAAAAAGTCAACTTCATTCCTATTTAGAAGCAATGGTCAAAAATCGGGACTACAGTATGACTCAGTAGAAAAACATTCACTAGCAACATGAGGCCCTGGGTTCAATTTCCACCACCACACACAAACACACAAAATAAAATTTAAAAAATAAATAAATAAATAAGGTAGCATCAAAAATTATGAAATACTGCTAGGCGCAGTGGTACAAGCCTGTAATCCCAGAAGCTCTGGAGGCTGAGGCAGGAGGATTGCCAATTTCATGGAAGCCTCAGCAAAAGCAAGGCATTAAGCAACTCAGTGAAACCCTGTCTCCAAATAAAATACAAAATAGGGCTGGGGATGTGGTTCAGGGGTTGTAATTCATCTTGATAAAAAGTATTCAAAAACACACATGGTTTACCAGAAAATATCTGAAACAGACTTATATTTCTAAGTTGCTTCAAACATGAAGAGAAACTACATCTAAAATATATCGTTATAAATGTAACATAAATGTCATGTTCTAATCAGCCCAGTAAAAAAGAGCTAACACATCACTTACACTGCTGTCTCAGAGATCCATCCCCTACCCTCTTGCTCCAACCTTCTATTATAAGATCAAATGCCTTCTTATTATTATTGTTTTTATTTTTTTAAGGGGGTTGGGTACTGCAGATTTAATCCAGGGCACTTTACCACTGAGCTATATACCCAGCCCTTTTTTGTTTGTTTTTATTTTGAGACAGGGTCTCACTAAGTTGCTTAGGATGTCCTTATATTGCTGATGCTGGCCTTGAACTTGCAATCCTCCTATCCTGGCCTCCAGAGCCCTTAGGATTATAGGCATGACCCCCTGTATCCAGCTAAATACCATCTTCTTGATAAAACCTTTCTCCTTTCACTGTGTTCCCTTGATAGAATTACATATTTTTGCCCCTAAAACTACACTGGCACAACAACTTATTTCCCGTAGCTATGAGAGGTTAAGTGATGTCCTACCCATAACAAAGTCTAAACACAGCGTTCTGCATATACAGGCGCTAAAACAGGGGAAAGAACTGGTTGATGGCAGAAGTTCAAAAAGGTGACAAGACTTAGAGAGGTCTGGAGACCAAACCCAGGGCTCATCAGAGTACTGGTTTCCTTTCATTCTGTCTGATAACTGTAACTCATTGGAGATAAGGAGAGTGATCAAGGTGATTTACCCGCATTATTCTGTCTACTTTTGTGTTTATTCAAAATTCTCAACAATAGCTGGGCGTGGGGGCACATGACTGTAATCCCAGTGGCTTGGGAGGCTAAGACAGGAGGATGCCGAGTTCAAAGCCAGCCTCAGCAGCGGCGAGGCACTAAGCAATGTGGCTCAGTAGCTGAGTGAGTACTCCTGGGTTTAATCCCTGGTACGAAAACACAACAAAAAATAAATAAATTCTCAACAATAAATTGTTGGGCAGGAGGGAGAGAGAGAGATAATAGATGGAGAAGTCAGGTGTGGTAGCACACCTATAATCCCAGCAACTAGGAGGCTGAGGCAGGAGGATCACAAGTTCCAGGCCTCAGCAACTTAGAGAACCTGTATCAAAAAATAAAAAGGTTGGGGAATCAGCTCAGTGGAAAAGCACCTAGGCTTCATCCCCAGTACAAAAAAGAAAAAAGAGAGAGAGTAGGTGAAGATATGATTAAATCTTTCTTGTTCTTACTTTCCTACCTTTGAACTTTTCTTTTTCCTTTTAACTTGATCTTTGCCAGTCTCCCGTTTTTGCTGTCAACAGGTCCACTGGGTCATTAGCCATTTAACAAATGGTGGTTAGGAGGATAAAAGACAGATCCTTTGTGCAGGCAGTGGAATTCCAAATCCTAGACTCTTGGCTCCATAATGTCTGATTCAGAAGAACTGCTGGGAGCTATTAGTTTAGCTTGCCCACCCAAGCATTTAAGACTCAGAGTTCTTTTACACCACTCCCATATGCCTCTCATTTATGCCTTCACAGCTTTGTGATTGTATGCTTTCATTTAGCACAGGAACAGATCAGGCCCAGTGTGACCACAGCCATTATTAGGAAGGTCCAAGGATAAGGATGCAGGCTAAAGCAGTTTCAAATGTGAAACTGTAACATATCAGAATGTTTTTCCCTAGAAAAATACAGTTCAAAATCCCCAAACACAAGATGAAGAGGACATATAGTAACAGTATATGAGATGCATTCTGGCCTAAATGAGAGCATTTGTCATTTGTAAGCATCCCTTATACTTTTCTACCTCCGAGACTTTGCTAACACTCTCCCCTGTACTTGTAACTGTGGTGTATGTAGATCATGTCATCCTTCATCTTGGAGGATCATACTCATCCTTCAGTGAGCACCTATGAATACTATACTCTGACACTGAAACTACACTGCACCCTGGCATTTAGTCCCTAAACCCTTGTTCTCAAATTCTTCTCTGTTACTCCACCTAAAAGCCATCTCTTATACTCTTGGAAGACCCAAAGCACTTTTTATGGTACATCCCACAAGCCAAGTCAAAACGGACACAAGACCTAAAAGCTAAATTAGGCTATTTTCCTAGACTCTTAAGTGGAAAGCTGACAATGTCCCCTCATGTTCCCTTTCAGGATGGGAGAGGTATATGAACATGCAACATTAGCCCACTTTGGTAACCAGAAGTGAAGTCAGCTTTCAGGGAATTCAGACCCTGAGCAAGAATACATCAGAGAAACAAAGGAACCTCGGTGCTAATTCACATCATGGAGTTGTTGCAGTAATCAGTCCTGAAGTCCCTCCGCCACACTAATACTCCAGTCCACATACCAATACATCTTTCTCGCTTATATTGTTCCAATTTTCAGATATCAGAAACCAAAAGGAATCGCTTCTCAGCCTTTTGGCTAAGATCAAGTGCAGAAACCAAAAGGAGATAGCAAGTTTGAGGCCAGCCTCAACTTACAAGGTCCTGTCTCAAAATACAAAATAAAATGGATTGGGGATACAGCTCAGTGGGAGGACCCCTTGAGTTTAATACCCAGCACCCACCCATCCCCACACCCCCCAAAACTCCTATTTTCCTCTTCAATACTGAATTATAAACTCTGATTTATTTTGGTGTTCTCGTAAGAGCGCATTCTTCAACAGGACATGGTAACATAGGCCTATATTCCCAGCAACTCATAAACTAAGGAGGCTGATACAGGAGGATCATAAGTTTAAGGCCAACCTGAGCAATTTATAAAGTCCTTAAGCAACTAGGGGGACCCTGTCTCTAAATAAAATACAAAAAGGGCTAGGGGGGTGGCTCAGTGGCTAGGGGGGCAACAATCCAAGAAAAATACAGTTCAAAATCCCCAAACACAAGATGAAGAGAACATATAGTAACAGTATATGAGATGCATTCTGGCCTAAATGAGAGCATTCGTCATTTGTAAGCATGATATGTATGATACCAAAAATAAAAAAAATAAATAAATCTTTAAAAAAGGGAGGGGGCTAGGATATAGCTCAGTGATAGAGCATCTCTGGGTGTAAGCTCTAATACACAAAAACAAAAAGAAAAAGATAACTTTCTCCAATTCTTCCTTCTGGGTAACATATATAAAACATTATTTAGGTCTACTACAAGACATGCTCAAACCATTAAATAAAAGAACAAAAAAGCAAAACACCAATTTTCACATAAGAGTTGTCTTCCCACTTGCCTAAACCCTTGTTCTCAATTCCTCTCTGTTACTCCAGAATTCTGTAACAGGAGTGATGGTTCCAAGCAGATTCCTCCATACACAAATCTAGTTTTCCCTAACAACTGCATATCAGACATATAAAAATCACAAGGGACCCAAATCTTACCCTAGAATTAATTAAAATTCAAGCCCAAAATCTAGTTTCATGTTCTAACAACACAAGTCCTCCTGTCATACAGCAGCACACAAGTAGTAGGCTCCAAAACTGTATTCCAAGCCAGCTCCACTCCCTCATAGTGGAGCTAGGTATTTTGAAGCAGGCCCCAAATGATAAATTGTTCACATTATAAAAACTGTTTTAAGTCAGGTGCAAGTTTGGAAAACACATTTTCCCATAAAAGTATTATTAAAGCCAGGTGAAGTGGTGCATACCCATAATTTCAGGTAACTACTCAGGAAGGTGAGGAAAAAGAAGGATCCCAAGTTCAAACCCAGTCTGGAAAACTTACTGAGACTCTATCTCAAAACGACAAATAAACAAACGAGTAAAATAAAAGCGTTATTAAAAGAGCCAAAGGAACTTGGCTATAATGGCCCACACCTGTAATCCCAGTGGAGAGGCTAATGTAGGAAGACCTTTATTCTCTACCACTAATTTCACAGGATATCCTTTGGGAAATACCATAATGGACAATAGTACTATTGTCACCGTGAATAACTAAGCAAATTTTGTTTGTTTTTTTATGGTGCTGGGGATTGAACCCAGGGCACTGTGCATGTAAGGCAAGCACTCTACCAACTGAGCTATATCCCCAGCCATAACTAAGCAAATTTTAACAAACTTGAATATGGTTTTTACTGATCTTAGACGTTGGACTCATAGAATAAAAGTTATTAGGAAAATAACAAAGAAAACAAATTTACAGTGATTAGTAGAAGCTTTGGGAAGGCTTATTTTAAAAAGAATGGCATATCTGAATCTCTTAATTCATTTCTTTTTTTAGTTGTAAATGAACACAATATCTTTATTTATTTATATTTATAAGGTGCTGAGGATCGAACCTAGTGCCTCACACGTTCAAGGCAGGTGCTCTACCACTGAGCTACAGCCCTAGTCCCCTCTTAATTCATTTTTAAAATTATTATTACTTCTTTCTCCTTTTATGATACAAAGATACTAAGGTAATTTCATGTCTGGCTTGTTATTCTTTTTTTCTTAACACACACAAACACACACACACACACACACAAAAAAAAAAAGAGGGTTAGGAACAGTGGTACTTGCTTGTAGTCTCAACTACTTAAGAGGCTGAGACAGGAGGATTACTTGAGCCCAGGCATTTGGGTGCAAGTAGGAACAACACAGAAAAATCTTGTCTCCTAAAAAGAAAAATAACTAAAATCAATACACAAAGAGAGAAAGATTTCCTGCAGTAATTACACTAGAGTTGGAAGAAAAATTATAGGAGGTTAAAGCTTAAAAGTTTAAAGAATGCTAGAAGGTTGGAAGAGAACAGATATGTGGTTAAAAAAAAAAAAAGTCAAAGTTAACGTCACTGGGTCCATATGTAATTAATTAGAATAAAAGAAAGAAAGTAACTGGGACATCCACAGTGCAAATTCCCAAAAGGGAAAGAAAAAGGTTAAATAAACACTTCCTCCTACCAGCCAACTAGTGGCTCCAAGAGCTTAGGACATGGTACTGACTGGAACAGATTAGTTCTTAGGCAAACAGCGATCTCAACCAAATGAGTGGAGAGTATAAAGCTTGCTGAACCCAGATGAGTATACAATTCTGGCAAAAAAAAGTGTAAAAGGTATTAAGAGGCCACATAAGTCATATCCATGATTCCACACACAGAGTTGGAACAGTCAGGCAAGTGGCAACACCCTGTAATCTAGTCAATTTTTAGCAGTACTGAGTATTGAAACTATGGGTTCCTGTGTGCTTTACCATTTAGCTACATTACCAGCCTCTATCACTTAGCTATAACCCCAGCCGTTGTTTGCTAATTTTATTTTGAGACAGTTTTACTAATTACAGAGGTCCCAAATTTGCTATCCTTCTACCCCAGCCTCCTGAATTGAGGCCATATTGCTGGTTTACGGCGGTGTGGCCCCAAGCCTCAACTTAAAGTTTCTGAAGATCTGAGAAACTAGTCTTATATAAAATTCCAGCTTTCTGCTAAATACACACACACACACACACACATAAACAATTTCTTTTTTTTTTTTTTTTTTTTGGTTTTTTGAAACAAATGAAATCTGTACAAATCACAATCTCCAGACTACAGGAAAATGAAATCTGAATAATCAGAAAACACTTCTTATAAAACACACAAATTAAATGATAAAATTATAACTAAGAGATACAGAAAAATAATTTTTAGAAAGGCTCCTGGGTTTAGCACTTTACCAAATATATGTACAGATGGCTAGCTAAAAGATAGGCTTGCATGTAGCTGAGAACTTGAACTAAAATTGCTTACTGCCAATTCATCCTATAAAATTAGGAAATTTTAGAATGATTACATACTCAGGTATTGACAAGTGTAGAGATCTGTTTAGACCAACATTCAAATGAACACCTGCACTCACTTAAGTGTATGTTTGTGGCCTGACTCAGCCTAAATGCTGAAATAAAAGCCAGGAGTAAGATATGGAACAAAGAGAATTTTCTAGGCATTCCAACCTTAAAACATAAGACTTAATCCCTCTCAGGGTGGTCTTTAGAACAGTCTTCTTCACATGGAAACATGGCCTAAGATTTATACTTCCTTTTTTACAATCAATTTGAAATTTCTATTTGGCCCTATTGAAAAAAGTTGAACACCCACAATAATCTCTCAATATTACTCCAAGAAGGTAATTTATACTTCTGAATTTCAGTCTTCAAAAATTCTATGCTTTTATAGTTTCGACATAAAATACATTTATTCATTAAATATGTTTTGAAGCTGAGCATGGAGGCCTATGCCAGCAATCCCTTGGACTCAGGAGGGTGAGGCAGGAGGATCCAAAGTTGGGGGCCAGTCTGGGCAACCTAGCAATCTGTCACAAAATAAAAATTTTAAAAAGAGGGCTGGGAATGTGGCTCAGCGGTAGAGCGCTCGCCTAGCATGGGCAGGGACCGGGTTAAATCCTCAGCACCACATAAAAATAAAGGTATTGTGTTGTGTCCATCTACACCTAAAAAATAAATATTAAAAAAAATTTTTTTAAAGACTAAGGGTATAATTCAGTGGTATAATGCATGTTGAGCATACTAAAGATCCTGGGTTCAATCCCCAGTACAATAAAATAATTTTTAAAAGTACTGGCCACGGATGTGGAACCATTCACAATAAAAACCCTTATGCACTATTAGAATCCTCATCTACTGCCAATGACAATTTTAAAATGGAAAAATTATACGCCTACATATAATTAATAGCTACATATAATACATAGCTACATCCCCAGCTATTTTTTGAGACAAGACAATATGTCTACACAAAAACTAGCATCCATGTTTATAACATGTTTCTTAATAGCCAAAAGTAGAAACAAATCAAAGATCAATTGAGGAAGAGGTAAGTAAAATGTGGTAAAGCAGATCAAGAAGCTGAGCAGTGATACCAGATTTCCTGCTGACTCCCTGTTTAATCTCACCTGACAGTTTTCTTCCAAAATAATCAAGTGAGGCATGTTTTCTTTAATTACCCTGAGTATGGGCAAGAGGGCCTCAGGATAGCTACTCCCTCTAGCATGGCCATTATATAATGTATGACAGCAATTGCAGGAGGGCAAAGGAATCAGTGATTGAGAATAGTCTCAGGAAATAATGATCTTTGTTTTTGAGATTTATAGAACTGAAAAACAGCTCCTGACTAGAAGAGGAGGGTTAGGATCTTATGTGTGACACCTGGTCGCAAACCTCCCACTTTGAGATGATGCCCACCAGTCCCCTATCACCCATCTCCTATATACACCACTCCTAAATCAGCTTCCCCACATATTCCAATCAGCTATCTATCTCATCTTAATGAAGTTCTTTCTCTGACCTCTTGACTAACTGGCTTCTGATATGCAGTGAACAGACCAAGTGCAGTAATAATCCTTGCTATTGCTATTGCCACTAAAATTGAGGTAACCAATACTGAACCATTGCTCCTGGGAGAAATACAGGAATAGGGTACTGTGAGCCTCCAAGTCATGTTTTTGTCAACCAATCAGTATCTAATTTTTTTATTTTTCTGTTTAAAGCTTCGGACTTAATGTATACATTACTACTGAACTATTAGTTCTTTAACATGGCAACCTGAAGCTTACTAACATTTTCTCCATAAGATACACTCTAACAGATGCAATGGCACTTACCTGTAATCCTATTCAGGGGGCACAGGCAAGAAATAACAAGTTGAAGGCCAGCCTCAACAACTTAATGAGAGCATGTCTCAAATAAAAAATAAAAGGGGCTAGGGATGTAGCTAAGAGATACAGCATCCTGGGTTTAACTCCCAGTACAGAAAAAATAAATTTGCAATAAAATTCTTACATCTGAAAACCAGAACATTTGCAAGTTTGCAGTATGCTTATCTAGGCAGTTGGGAGGGGGCAGGGACAAAGGGGGAGAAATGTTACAAATCTCTCAAGAACCCACAGTCTAAAAAACCCTTAGTTATTTCCAAAACCATACCCATATGGTGTGCAACAGAGTGGAGACCACTTCTCTATTCAGATCCTCAGATACTGGATTCCAACAGAATACAAAAATCACAGTATGAGAAAGGGAACAAAATAATGTACCTTTCGATTCCATGTCCTTCTGCATGGTCTTAACCATAATTATCAGCCTACACTACTTGCAGGTCACACTGAAAGTTGTGATCCTTCCTTCCTTCCTTCCTCCCTCCCTCCCTTCCTTTTTTTTTTATTTATTTTTTTTTAATATTTTTTTTTATTTTTGTTCCAGGGGCCCTTTCCTACTCAAATTTGAGGCCAGCCACATTCCCAGTCCTTTTTTATTTTATTTTGAGGCAGAGTCTAATTAAATTGCTTAGGGCCTCAGGAACTTGCTAAGCCTGGTCTCAAACCTGTGATACTCCTGCCTCAGCCTCCCGAGTTGCTGGGACTACAGGCGTGCCTGGCCTTGATTTTTTTTTAATAATAGAATTTGAGACTTATTAGAAGGCATTTTTTTAAAAAATATTTTTTAGTTGTAGTTGGATACAATACCTTTATTTTATTTATTTATTTTTATGTGGTGCTGAGGATTGAACCCAGGGCCTCACACATGCTAGGCAAGCACTCTACCACTGAGCCACAACCTCAGCCCCAGAAGGCATTTTAATTTTTATTAAATGTTATGTGCCAAGCACTGAATCACAGGCAATTCTTAAAAAAAAAAAAAAAAAAAACATACCTGTGCCTATTTGTGTCCTTAAAACTGGTATCTACTCTAAAACCTACCTGACCAAGTGACACTATGAAACTAAAACAAAAACAGACATAGGAATACACCAAAAGATTCTCCAAAACCTTAATCTGGTTACTTTTTTCCAAAGTATATCCAACTGGGGTTTTAGTATATCATCTGTTTGCTTGTTAGCTATCTCTTGTTACAAGCAGCCTAGTCCAGGGACCCTGCCTGGATACTGGCTGGCTAGATTGAGCCTCAGGCCCACATAAAATAGGCAAACAGTACAAAAGAAAAAAAAATGAATTTTTTTCTTTTCTAATACTGAGAATTGAACCCAGGGGCGCTCTACCAATGAACTACACACCCAGTCCTTTTAATTTTTTCATTTTGAGACACGGTCTTGATAACTCTGTCTGGAAAAATGAATTTTATGCAATTTGATTAAACTGAGAAGTTTGGTCCTCCAGTCCCATAAAACTGGTTACAATTTATAGGTGATAATGTGGACTTAACCAGCCAGGGAATGGGTCAGTCTTCATTTTCTTGGCATCTACCTTCAAAAGTAGGAATTAAGAAATAATGGGGGGGGCTGGGGATGTGGCTCAAGCGGTAGCACGCTCGCCTGGCATGCGTGCGGCCCGGGTTCGATCCTCAGCACCACATACCAACAAAGATGTTGTGTCCAATGATAACTAAAAAATAAATATTAAAAAAAAAAAAAAAAGAAAAAGAAATAATGGGGGACTGGGGCTGTAGCTCAATATGTGAGGCACTGGGTTCAATCCTTAGCACCAAAAAAAAAAGGAGAGATAGAATGGCTATAGAAAAAGTTATCACAAATTTGTTTTTAATTTCAAAGAGGTCTGCTTCAACTACACTGTAAGCCCTCCTGGGTAAGATTCATCTCATCTAAATAATAACCCATATGAAAAATGCTTTTGGATACTGGGCACAGTGGAGCATGCCTATGATGACAGCTGTGGCTGAGGCAGGAGAATCACAAATTTGAGGCCAGCCTAGGCAGTTTAGTAAGACCCCCTCTCAAAAAATAGAAAAAGAGCTGGGCACAACTGGCACATACCTGTAATCCCAGCAGCTCAGGAGGCTGAGGCAGGAGGATCAAGAGTTCAAAGCCAGGGCTGGGGCTAGGGCTCAGTGGTAGAGCACTTGCCTGCGACCTGTGAGGCACCGGTTCACTCCTCAGCACCACATAAAAATAAAATAAAGGTATTGTGTCAACAACTAAAAAAAAAAAAATTTTTTTTTAAGTTCAAAGCCAGCCTCAGCAACGGTGATGCGCTAAGCAACTCAGTGAGACCGTCTCTAAATAAAATGCAAAAGCCGCCTGAGGATGTAGCTCATAGGAAGAGCTCCCTTGAGTTCATTCAACCCTCCATATGGCAAAAAAGTAAATAAAAATTTAAGTAAGGGCAGGATGATATAGGTCAGTGATAGAGTGCTTACCTAGCATGGGCAAGGTTCTGGGTCCAATCCCCAGTATCACCAAAATAAAACAAAAAATGCTTTTGGAAAGTAAGAATTGCTTATCTTAATTCATTACAGTTGGGGCTGGGGATGTGGATCAAGCGGTAGCGCGCTCTCCTGGCATGCGTGCGGCCTGGGTTCGATCCTCAGCACCACATACAAACAATGATGTTGTGTCGTGTCTGCCAATAACTAAAAAATAAATATTAAAAAATTCTCTCTCTCTTTGAAAAAAAAAATCATTACAGTTTATGGTTTGTTGTGTACAGGAGCACATGCCAATAATCCCAGCAAATGGGAAGGTTGAGGAAGGAGGATCGAAAGTTTGAGGCCAGCCTCTTCAATTCAGCAAGGACCTAAGCAAACTTAAAATAAAAAAATAAAAAGAACTGGGGATGGGCTGGGGCTGGGTCTCAGCAGTAGAGCACTAGCCTAGCACATGCAAGGCCCTGAGTTAGGCCCTGAGTACGACCCTCAGCACCACATGAAAATAAATAAAATGAAGGTATTGTGTCCAACTACATATAAAACATAAATATTAAAAAAAAAAAAACTGGGGATGTAGCTCAGTGTTAAAACAACCCTAGGTTCAATCCCCAGTACCAAAAGAATCAAAAAAACAAAAACAAAAAATACCATAAACCAAGCAAGGTAATGCACACCTGTAATCCCAGAGATTTGGGAAGCTAAAGCAAGAGGGTTGCAAGCTCAAGGCCAGCCTCAGCAATTCAGCGAGACCTGACTCAAAAATTTTAAAAGGGCTTGGGATGTAGTTCAGTGGCAGAGCACCCCTGAGTTCAATCCCCAGTACCAAAACAAAACACCTTAAATCACTTGCTCAGCACTGATATCTCTCTCTCTCTCTCTCTCTCTCTCTCTCTCTCTCTCACACACACACACACACACACACACACACATCTTAATTTGCTTACTTACACCAGCCAAATTTGCACCCCTTTTGTTCACTTTTGCTGTCACTGTCCTGACCAGAGTCAACACCTATGTCAAGGTAAAGGCTGTGCTTAGGTATATGAAACTGGAAAAGCAATCAATTATCTCTTCTCCTAAGTCTCACCAGCTGTGTTTTCCTGATGACACAGAATCTGTCCACCTGCTCGCACAGATGGTACAGCTGCACTTAAAAAGTAAAACACCTGTTTCAGTTTATCCATTCCATGCAATTAGAACAATACTAGCTACAGATCAGGCAAGCCCTGGTCAACATTTTCATTTTACTGCCCAGATAAAGACCAAGGACATTTATAGGATGCTAAAATACATCTTTCATCCCGAAAACACAAATACAGCCATTTGAAGTTACTATAATAATGTCAAAAATTGTAATAAGGTATTATAATCCTAGATTACAAATATAGCTATAAAGCTAGGTGTGGTGGTCTCAGCTATTCAGGAGACTGAGATGAGATCATGAGTTTGAAATGATCCTGGGCAACATAGCAAGACCATTTCAAAACAAAAAAACAAATTTGGTTTTCGTTAATCACTTCTCAAACTACTTAATTTAGAATACTACTCCTAGTAAAATAGGCTCATTACTCACTTGCAGTCAGAACTTCAATAGCAGTAAACACGCTGAATGGATGGATAATGTTAAATAAAAAGCAGGTGACACATACGAAGTTCTTCCTTGTTTCATACCTAAGAAATTTTGTAATTGAGAAATATTTTACTTTCCCTGTGGGAACTTAAATCAACTTCACCTTAACTTAAATTCCCAGAGGAATTTCTTCTAAGGAGACTCATTAATATTGGTGAACTAAAAACAGTGATTATTTCCTATGCAGATAAACAAAAACATTCATGAGATGATAGATGATTTATGTCATATTCCATGAGTTAGTCTGAGTGTTGAAAAGTTTTACATTTTAGGGTAATTTGAGGGCTTATGGAGAAAGTAGTGTAGTATGTTGGAAATCAAGGATGCCCCAGGAGTACAATAAACAAATATGAAAGCTTGGTTATTAAAGGACATAATATCATTATCAGGAATATCAAATAAAAAGCAATCAAACAAAAGATATGTTCCTCAAGTTTAAAATAAAATCTGGGCTGAGTATGATGGCACACACCTGTAATCCTAGAGACTCTGGAGGATCACAAGTTCCAGTTCAGCCTCAGCAATTTAGTGAGACCGTAAGCAATTTAGTAAAACCCTGTCTCAAAACAAAACATAAAAAGGGCTGGGGATGTAGCTTAGTGGTAGAGCACCCCTGGGTTCAATGCCCAGTACCAAAAATAAAAGAAAAAATTAAAAAATATGCAATAACCTATCTCATGAATCAGTTTACAATGATGAAAATACACACCAAGGTATATTTTATGGTGATGGGTGATGAACTAATTTGGCAAGGCTTCTATGGACTTAGGCAGAGCTTGGTTCCACCTGAAGCTTCCTGTCTCCTATGTCAAACAGTAGTAAAGGACCTATTTTTATTTCCAGCACAAATCTGCCTGGTTCCAGAACTTCACAGGTTAATGCCTTTTCCTACTGTTATAGAAACATTATCTCCTATAACCACAGGTAACAGGTACATCTTTAAGAAGCAATTGCTCTAAAATGGACGACCTTACACTTTCTGAGGAAAAAGGATTTGAATGGTGCTTGGCAAACTCATGAAGCAGTCTATCACAAACCTGTCTTTTCACAGAGTATTTGCAAAGTTCTCTAAAATGAAAGGTGTGATCACTTTAGAGGAATCTCATTACTAACACTGAACAAATCAATACTGACTTCTGTACATATATCAAAACATCATATTGTACCTGGTACATAAATTAAAGACAAACACTGCAAATTTTCTTTTATATATGCAAGCTAAAAACAGTTTATTTGAATATAGAATAATGACTATTAGAGATTGGAAGGTTGGAGTGGAGGAGATAGATGAAGGCAGGATAGCAAATAAGAAAACGTAGAAAGTAAGTTTTAGTGTTCCACAGCACAATGCGGTGGCTATAGTTCTCAATAACATGCTATATATTTTACTCAGGACTAGAAGAGAGAAGTTCAAAGGCTCCAAAGAAATGATAAGTAGATGAACATGATAATTAGCCTGATTTAAAAAAAAATTTTTAGTTATAGATGGACACACACCTTTATTATTTTTATGCGGTGCTGAAGACCATACCTAGGGCCTCACATGTGCCGGGCAAGTGCTCTACCACTAAGCGACATCCCCAATCCTAATCTGCCTGATTTGATTAATGCATGCTGTATACATGTTGCAATATCACACTGTACCCATAAATACATACAATTTTTGTCAATTACAAAATGTAATAACAAAATACTATTGAGGACTTAGACTCAAAGGGAAAAAAATGATCTCAGGGTAAATAGCATATATTATTTATAAAATGTAAATAACTATTTTCACTTATTATAGATGTAACATATTTTTACTTTTTTTTGGTGGTGGTGCTGGGGATTGAACCCAGGACTTGCATATGAGGCAAGCATTCTACCAACTGAGCTATATCCCCAGCCCTATTTTTTACTTTTAAAAAATAACAACAACAACAACAACAACAAAATAGCCACATTAGGGCTTGGATTGTGGCTCAGAGGGAAAGTGTTCGCCTCACATTCATGAGGCACGGGGTTCGATCCTCAGCACCACATAAAAAATAAAGTGAAGATATTGTGTCCACCTATAACAACAACAAAAAAAAAACATTAAAAAATAAAATAAAAAATAGCCACATTAGGTGGGCATGGTGGCACACGCTTGGGAGGCTGAGGCAGGAGGATCGAAAGTTCAAAGCCAGCCTCAGCAACTAAGCTAGTCCTAAGCAACTTATGAGACCCTGTCTCTAATAAAATATAAAAAAGGGCTGGGGTTGTAGCTCAGGGGTAGAGCATTTGCCTAGGACAGGTGAGGCCCTGGGTTCTATCCTTAGCACCACATAATAAATAGATAGATAGATAGATAGATAGATAGATAGATAGATAGATAGATAGATGGATGGATGGATGTAAAATCCTTTTAAAAGTGGGGGGGGCTAAGGATGTGGCTCAGTAGTTAAGCACCCCTGTGTTCAATCCCCAGTACAAAAAGAAAAAAATAGCCACATTAATAAAACAAAATAGAATCACTATAGCTTTAGAAAATACCTTGCTAAATGACAGATTAAATGGCCTTACCCAGTTCACTTTATCCGTTTCTCTTATTCTTGAACATTTATGTTACTAATAAATGTAAAGTCAACATTAAAAACAATACTGAATGCTGCTATTGTTGTTCATAAAATCCAAGGTACTTATCACAACAAAAAGAGACAAATGGTTTTGCTCTTGTTTAAAGATCTGATAGAATATGTCTGTGGACTTCCCATCTTTATAAAGACTGCAAAATATTACACACAGTATGATGAAAACACTGTATTATACATGTATAAATAGATATACAAAAACATCTGGAAATACAAACTTTCAGTAATGAAGTGAAAGGTAATTTTTACTTTTTACTCAGTTTAACTAGAAGTTCTTTTAGAATATCTTAGGCTGGGGCCTGGGGATATTGCCTAGCATACATGAGACTGTAGGTTGAATCCCCAGAACCACAAAAGTAAAATCAAAGAAAATCCATATGTGGGTCTGGGTATGTAGCTCAGTGGTATAGTGCTTACCTAAGCATGCTGAAAGCCCTGGTTAGATCAGGGGGGGGGGGGATTTTTGGAGGGAAAAAAAAAAAATAGTGAGTATAATGTCACTCCTCTATTCAAAAACCTGTAATGGCTTATTCAGAAAATCCAAAATCTTTACCAAGACCCTAAGTCCCTGTCTGCCTTCTAACATTGGCTTTTACTGCTATTCCTGCTAGCCTCATGCTATTTTGTGAACCTATTAAGTATGTTCCTACCTCAGGGCCTCAATACTTATTATTCTAGTTGCCTGAATTGCTCCTGTCCCAGATGTGACATGTGCTTCTGTCAGATCTTTTTTCAAATGTGATGCAAACCTCTAATCCTGGCTACTAGGACAGCTAAAACAGGATATCAAATTCAAGGCCAGTTTCAGCAACTTAATGAGATCCTGTCTCAAAATAAAAAGGGCTGGGTATGTGGTTCATTAGTGGAACTCTGGTGGGTTCAATCCCCAGTATTACCAAAAACACATGTCACTTGTTCAGAAAAGTTTTTCACTTTCAAAGAACATTCTTCATCACCCTCCTCTCTTTATCTTCATGGGTGGGGGGCATGACACACACTCAGACTTGGAGGTGGAGTTTCACTATGTTGCCCAGGCTGGTCTAGAACTTGGGGGCTCAAGTGATCCTCTCACCTTGAGATAAGGATTTAGGATAAGTCTAAGTATGGCCCATTGAGATGCAAAAAGGGCCCTGGAACAAAGGCAACTCCTAAGCACTTACCCTTGACCCATGCCCTTTAACAAGGGAAATATGCAAACACAGGAAAAACTGGTGCAAAATTATGTAGCTCCACCTTGGTTCCACCTCTAGTTCAGACTCTAGTGACCACCACTCTATAAATATTAACACCCCACACCAATGAGTTGCCTTCTCTTCTTTCCTCCCTCCCTAGAACTGACTTCCCTCCTTTTCTCCCTCCCTGAAGAGAGCCCACATCCCCCTTGAATGCGTATTCCTTGCTTTACCTCAAAGGCATTTCTCTTGAGATTGCTCCCATTCTCCCTTGACTATTTATCTACTTACTTTCCTAAACAAGCCTCTGTCTATGCCTTTGACTGGCTCCTGCTGAAATTCTTTACCCTCACCAAGAATCCCATTGATCCAGAGTCAATTCCCCCACTTCTCTATGTGAACTCCTTAGACACTTCCTTTTTTGGAGACATGTCTTCTGATTGACCTCAGCCTGCACATGCCACCATGTTCCAGTACTAGGGATTGAATAAGGGGTGGGGGAGGACTCTACCACTGAACTACATGCCTAGCACTTTTTTTAATTTTTTGAGACAGGTTTTCACTAAGATACTCATGCTGGCCTCGAACTTGCGATCCACCTGCCTCAGCCTCCCAAACTGCTGGATTACAGGCAGACCCACCACATCCAGAATAAACAAAACTCTTAAAAAGACTATAATCCAAGTATTAATTTATACAACAACTCTGAAAAAATGTTTTGACAGTAGCAGTATCTAATGAAGTCAAACATACACACACACACTTGGAATTGAAAGAATTGGAAGAATACAGTCTTCCAATTCTACTCCTAGGTATGTAGCCAACAAAAATGAATAGATATGTTAATATGTGCAAGGCCCTAGGTTCATTCCCTGGCACCAAGATAGGGCGGTGGAAATGACATCCATGTACCCAAAGACACAGAAGACTGTTTCCTGCTTATTCCTAATAGGCAAATACTAAAAACAATCAAAATATCCATCAACAACAGAATGGACAAACTGTGGCACATAGCTAGAATTCTATTCAGCAATGAGAATGAACTATTGTTACACACATGAACATGTATTATTATCAAACAAAAGAAGCCAGATACAGAAAAACATGCTATATATGACTATTTGTATAATGTTCCCCAAAAGAGAAATACTAATGAATGTGATAGAGATCAGAATAGTAAGCAGAAGGAGGGATAAGTGGCAAGTAAAAGGCAGAGTGTTTTATTTTTTTGGGGGGGCGGCGTGGCACGGGGTGAGTAAACCCAAAATTGAACAACTTAGGGGCACTTGCCAGCGGAGCCACATCCCCAGCCCTATTTTGTATTTTATTTAGACACAGGGTCTCACTGAATTGCTTAGCGCCTTGCTTTTGCTGAGGCTGGCTTTGAACTTGCGATCCTCCTGTAACAGCCTCCCGGCCACTGGGGATTGCTGGGGATTACAGGCGTATGCCGCCACAGCGCCTAGCAGGAGATGGGTTTCTGAAGTACAAAATGTTTTAGGGGCTGGAGATGTGGCTCAAGCGGTAGCGTGCTCGCCTGGCATGCGTGTGGCCCGGGTTCGATTCTCAGCACCACATACAAAAAAAAAAAAAACAAAGATGTTGTGTCCGCCGAGAACTAAAAAATAAATATTAAAAATTCTCTCTCGGGGCTGGGGATGTGGCTCAAGTGGTAGCGCGCTCGCCTGGCATGCGTGCGGCCCGGGTTCGATCCTCAGCACCACATACAAAACAAAGATGTTGTATCCGCCGATAACTAAAAAATAAATATTAAAATTCTCTCTCTCTCTCTCTCCTCTCTCACTCTCTTTAAAAAAAAAAAAATTCTCTCTCTTAAAAAAAAAAAAAAAGAAAAGAAAAGAAAATGTTTTATGTTGATTTATGTAGTAGTTACACAAGTATGATCGCTGTTACAGTTTGGATCTGGAAGGTCCTCCAGAGGCTTATGTGTTGAAGTGTTGGTCCCCCATGCACCAATGTTCACAGGTTGGGCTGCTGGGAAGTAATTGTGTGGGAGGCCAACCTTACACGTGACTTGAGTTACACTCCCCGCTGGGTGCTGAGGCTCTCAGTCGCAGAAATGTGGCACCCTTCTTGGGCGCAAGGATCAATGTCTCGTGCATGGGTGTGCCTTCCTACAGCCCCATGGGTGAAGCTATGCTCACCTGTTCCTTTGTAATATAATCCCTTGCCCCGTTTAGGATAGAATCTTCCATGGAGTATGGCAATATGTAAATCAATGGATGTGTAACTGATGTGATTCTGCAATCTGTATACGGGGTAAAAATGGGAGTTCATAACCCACTTGAATCAAAGTGTGAAATATGATATATCAAGAACTATGTAATGTTTTGAACAACCAACAATAAAAATTAAAAAAAGAAAAAGAAAAAAAAAAAAAAAGAATCTTCCATGGAAGTGCCTTGTGTGCGTCTCCTTCTCTTACTGTGCCCTTGGGTGTGGCCTAACCAGGTGTCAGTCAACCTGCTGACAGTGGACATCATGAAGATACTCAGCCCCCTGAAACGTGACCCCTTGCCTCATTTGAATAGCTTCTCTTCAATAAAAGGGGTCAGTGCATGCTCTTGCTCTCTCTCTCTTTCTGCAGACCCTTAAGGTCAGAGGAGCCATCACAGCGACCCCAAAGAAAAAGGTATTTGTGTCTCTTGTGTGGTTATTTCGTGCAGCCCAGTTAGCCCAGTTTAACTGGAGTGACCCCTGAGCCTTTTAGTTGCGAGAACAGAAACCCGGCATAATTGGACCATAAGGGTACTAACCTGATCAATGGATACCCTTTGAAGGGTATGTTTTATTCCTAGACACTTCCCAGCCCCTTTGGCTTCCTGGCTGTCATCATGTGAGCAGTCTCCTCAATCCAACACTCATGCCATCATGATATTTTGCCTCACCTCCGTCCCAAAGCAAGAGCCAGATGAACCTGGACTGAAACCTGAGACAAAAAAATAAAAAACAGGGGCTGGGGATGTGGCTCAAGTGGTAGCGCGCTCGCCTGGCATGCGTGCGGCCCGGGTTCGATGCTCAACACACACCACATACAAACAAAGATGTTGTGTCTGCCAAAAACTAAAAAAACAAATATTAAATTCTCTCTCTCTTTTAAAAAAAAAAAACAACAAAACTTTTCTTGCTCTCAGGTATTTTGTCATAGAAATGGAGAGCTGACACATCACTTTGTAAAAATTCACTTTGTGAAAGCTGTATGCTTACAATTTGTGCATTTGTGCATTTTGTCTGTTTAATAAAGTTCAAACAGGGGAAAAAAGAAAGCTATCTTCCAGCCAGATTTAGTAGCACATGCCTATAATCCAGTTATGTAAGAGGCTAAGATAGGAAGACCACAAGTTCAAAGCCAGCCTCCACAACTCAGTGAGGCCCCAAGCAACTCAGCAAGATCCTGTTTCAAAATTAAAAATAAGGGGGGGCTAGGATGTAGTTCAGTGGTAAAGGTCCCTGGGTTCAATCTCTAGTACTAAAAAAAAAAAAAGAAGGCTATCTTCCAAAAAAGCTATAATAGCTAATATTTATAACATCCTTCTAATATTGGCCATAAGCAAAAAATGTGTATTTTTTTTCATTTAATATATAATTCAAGATTAAATGATGGGCTAAAGCCACAACTTGAGTCACCTATAAAGTGCAGTCTAATTATTGAGTAAACATCCAAAGCTCCTTTCTCACTAGGCCCTGTCATTTATATAGATAGATGGACCTTTCTAAATAAGGAAATTTTTACACATCTATTACACATAGACTTTCCCCAAAGATTTCATTTTTCAAAATGCCATTATTCAGAGTAAATAATAAATTTTTTTTTATTTTTTTCCCCTTAATCTGTGTGATCTGAATCAGTCTGTCATGAACGAATTTTTAATTGGCATGGATTCTTCTGCCTGTTTCCCTGTTGAGAATAGGATTCACATCTAAACATAATTGATCTGACAATTGAAGAAATGCACAGATATCCCTTCTTTAAAATAAGTTTGGGCTCTTCCACATATTGCCAAAATCTCCCAATAAATTAACCCTTCGGCAGCTCCCAAGCAAATTAAACCAATTAAACCCTATTCAGATCTTGACTTATTTCTGATAGAAGTTTAAATAAACCCCTCTTGGTTTATGAGCACCTTCAGTGAGTACTCGGCTGATCTTCCCAGATAATCCTGTCACACTTAGTTCCAAATCTGGTCTGGGCACCTTAGCCAGATCCTGTCACAAAGTTAATAAACGGGGGGGGGTGTCTGAGTGGGGATGCTGGGCCAGGAATGGAGTTGAACAAGAGGAGTAAAGAAAAGAGACTGCAGCACTGCAGCGTGACTGTCACATTTTTTTTTTTAGTTGTTGATGGAGCTTTATTTTATTTATATGTGGTGCTGAGAATCGAACCCAGTACCTCACACATGCTAAGCAAGCGCTCTACCACTGAACCACAACCCCAGCTCCAACTGTCACATTCTTGACTCCCAGCTTAGGCAGGAGCTCACTAGGTCCAAGGCCCCAGAGCTGGACAGCTGCCCTTAGACTTTGAGTTGACTAGCCTAATTAGCAGGAGCCAAAGTAAAACTTCCAGGGGCTGCCAGGAGAATCAAGTCACCACATGACCCACCACCAAGGGCCGAGTGATGTCCTGAAGCAACTGGAGTTCCTGGGGTGCTACTCCCCCAGTCCTGCTTCATCTCTATCAGGACCTACACATATTCTTTGAGACAGTAAAGCCTCAAGATGCTTTTTAAGGAAGTGTTTCAAAATCATACAAATTGAGAGACGCTGCACATTATACCTTCTGGGGAGTCACAATTCCAATTGACATGTTAAGGGCTCTGAAAAGTTTTCATAGCTGTTTTGGAATGAAACATGTTAATATTTAATAAACTTAATATGTGTGTGGTGGGGAAAGGGCTGGGGCATAGCTCAGTAATAAAGCAACCCCTGGGTTAATCCCCAGAACCACACACACACACACAAAAAGAAAAAGAAAAAAGGAAAAAAGCCCTGGAAACCTCAAGTGATTTAAAAATTGAAATGATAGTCAGAAATGTACTCCCAGGGACTTGGGAGACTGAAGCAGGAGAATCACAAGTTCAAGACCAACTCAGCAACTTAGTGAGACTCTGCCTCAAAATTAAAAGTTTTTACTTTTAATTGGAGGATGTGGCTCGGTGGTAAAGGGCCACTGGGTTCAAAGTAACAAGAACCAAGAGACTGAAATGGCAAGTGAGCAAAAATAATCCACAAAAAAGGATATCCACTGATAAGGAAATAATTTTTATATTTCAAACAGCTAAACAGCCATGATTTCTATGAAAACTCTCATCATTTACTATATCATTCCTCACAGTCCAATGGTCACAAAATTAGCATGGACTATTTAGAGACATATAAAGATCATAGCACCAAATGTTGATGTTCACAGCTGCAGTTAAGTACTCACTGCCTCTGAGGCATGGATGGCATCCCATTTTTCTTGAAAAATTCTCTGCTTCCACTGATTAAAACAGAATTCTTGTGTCTCTATTCTCAACACAACCCTGCCTACCAGCATCAATTACAAGAGAAAAAGATGAATAACCACTATAAAAACTTAACTGAAACCCATTTTGGGGTTGGGAATGGATGTGGCTCAGTGGTAGAGTACTTGCCTGGCATGTGAGGCCCTGGGTTCAATCCTCAGCATCATGAGAAGAGAAAAGGAAAGGGAAAAAAAAAAAAGTTTCCTCACAAGAACAATCAACAAAGTGTTAGAAGATAGAAGGAAAGACAAACTGGAAGATCTCTCTGAGGACAGAGATGGAATCTTACAGATGTGGCAGCTCCACAGCACTTAACAAAGTCCCTGCATCCAACAACTTCACAATACAGTTGTTAATGAATGGCTGCCTTCACTTAGACCAGGAAAGGGAGTATCACTTTATTTTTATTTTTTTATTTTATTTTTTTAGTTTTTGGTGGACCTTTATTTGATTCATTTATTTTTATGTGGTGATAAGAATCAAACTCAGTGCTTCACACAAGTGCAAATGCTCTACCACTGAGCCAGGACCCCAGCCCAGGAGTATTACTTTATCTTCATTGTTTACATACATACATTTACTTATTTATGGTACTGGAAAATGAACCCAGGGGTACTTTACCATTGAGTTACCGAGTTCTATTTTCTATTTTGAGACAGGGTCTCACTGAGTTGCTGAAACTGGCCTTGAATTTGCAAACCTCCCTGCTTGGCCTCCTGAGTCACTAGGATTACAGGTGTGCTACTTTACCATGCCCCACTTCTCCCCTATTTCTATACATTTTTTTCCCCAGCAAACTTGGTCCCGTAAAATTAGGGAAATCAAACAAATTAGTAGTATTACAAAATTATTCATGTAATAACATAATGTTCAAAACATGGTTAACAATCCAAATATTGGTTCTTGCTTTGTGAGGTAGACAGAAGAGGTATGGATGTTTGCCAAGCATGGTGACGCACATCTGTAATTCCAGCAAATGAGGCTGAGGCAGGAGGATGGCATGTTCAAAAGCCAGCCTCAGCAATCTAATGAGGCCCTAATCAATTTAGTGAGATCCTGTCTCAAAATAAAGAATAAAAAAGGCTGGGGATGTGGTTCAATGCCACTGGGTTCAATCTCTTGTACAAAAAAAAAAAAGTGGGGGTATAGCTCAGTTGGTAGAGTGCTGCATGCACAAGGCCCTGGTTCAATCCTCAGCACTACCAAAAATAAAAGAGTTAAGGCTATCCACATTTCAAATGATGAAATAAACTCAAAGTCCAAATATGAATTGATCAAGGTTGCATTGCTTGTGAAATAAAAGTAAGAAGATTGGGATGATATCCATATCTTCTTTTTCAACTCTATCTTAAAGACCTAAGAACCAGGCACAGGGACACATGCCTATAATACCAGCAACTCAGGATGGTGAAGCAGGAAGACTCCAAGTTGGAGGACAGCCTGGGAAATTTAATGAGACACTGACTTAAAATGGGGGGGGGGGGGGAGGAACACTGGTGATGTAGAGCTCAGTGGTAGAGTACCTCTGGGTTCAACCCTTTGTACCACAAAATCAATAAATTATAGGTACATAAATTAAATAGCACAGAGTTGGATAGGACAACACCTGTAATTCCCAAGACTTGGAGGCTAAGGCAAGAGGATAACAGGTTTGAAGCCAGCTTAGACAACTTAGAACACTATTTCAAAATAAAAAGGGCTGGGAATGTATCTCAATGATAAAGCACTACTGTGTTCAATCCCCAATTGGGGGGGGGTCACCTCAGGTGCTTCTTTTTTCTAAGGAATTAGTATAATGTTGACAGAGCTCATTCCTGTAGCTACCACTACCCGACTTTCAACACCATTTACCAATTTTCCCCATTCAAAACCTTCAAAAAGGGCAAACCAGAGTTATCATGTGCAAATATATTTGAAAAATGAGCACGCTAAAATTGCTTTTGTGAAGTTGCAAAGGCAAATCAGTAAGTAGACTAAAGCATTAATTATCACCACAAGAAAAAAATTGACTTTTCACTATCACTAAAAACAAGAAATCAGCAGGTGCAAATTACTATGCCCATATAAAATGTAAAAACTAATCATCTGGGGCAAGGTAAACACTCCATGGCTGAGTTAATTAAAAGCTCTTCCAAAAGGTGAACAGAAATGCTGATATTTATTTGAAATAAAGAATTTCAAGTTATTCTGAAATTCTGCCAAAAGGCAGAACATGGGAGAAATTCTTAAAAAGTACAAAATGAATATTTTTCATATATATAAAATCTTACATAATAAATGTGTGCCTAAAATTACAAAATAATGGCTGAAGATATAGCCTAGTGGTAGAACATTTGCCTAGCACAAGTGAGGCCCTGGATTCAAACTCCAGTACCACAAAAACTGCCGCAGTCTGGCTGGGCACAAATCAAGCAGGAACAAACTTTATTTCCAAGCTCCCCTGGCCTTTCCAGGGACACCACACACCAACCGAACTTCAGGAACCAACTGGAACTCTCTAGGAATCCCCAGGAGCCGAGGCAGCAGGAGTCTATATACAATTGAATACATAGCCTATTTCAATCCAGCATCATCCAGTCACAGCAATCATACACAGCTTAACTTAATTATCATTATCTTAATGGCTTGCCTCTCAACCATTAGTTCCGGCAAAATGCCAGGGACTGTGGCTCTCAACAAAAAACAAAATACTGATCATGGTTCTGCCGTGAACTACACCCCCAGCCTTTTTTTTTTTTTTTTTTGGTAGTAGAGATTGAACTCTGGCAATTTACCACTAATCTACATTCCAGCAATTTAGGAGGCAATTTAGGAGGCTGAGGCAGAAAGATTACAAGTTTGAGACAAGGCTCAGCAATTTAATGAGATCCTGCCTCAAGACAAAAAAGCACCAGTGGGTCTAATCTCTAGTGCCACAAATAAATAAAGTCTGGGGATGTAGCTAGCTCATAGGCAGAACACTCCTGGTTTCCATCACTAATTAATCAAATTAAACCAAATAATTAAGGAGTGACCCCAAGTTATGGCAAGGCCCAGGGTCCTGAGGATGTTAGGTAAGTGCTCTAGTGCTCTAACACTGAGTTACAGCCACAGCCCAGTTTTGTTTTGTTTTAAAACAAGGTCTTACTAAGATATTCAGGCTTGGCTCAAATTTGTTATCCTCCTCCCTCAAACGCTCAAGTACCTGAGATTACAGGCATGAGCCAAGGCACCTAGCCCAAGCTAACTTTTCAACTCAATATATTGATTATAAACTCTCAAGCTTAAAAGAAAGAACAAGCCAGGTGTGGTCATGCACACCTGTAATTCCAGCAGCTCAGGAGGCTGAGGAAGGAGGATCACAAGTTCAAAGCCAGCCTCAGCCAATTAACAAGGCTCTAAGCAATTTAGGGAGACCCTTTTTGAAAATAAAAAAATCTCAAAAGGGCTAGGGATGTAGTTCAATGGTTAAGTGCCCCTGGGTTCAATTTCTAGTACCAAAAAAAGAAAGATTGACTTAACTAAACACTCAACTCCAACTTGCAGATATTTCATAGAAACATGGTTAGTAATTCTAAAGCTATTTTTGGTATCTTCTATGATTGAACAAATAAACAGGTAGATTGTGGATAAGAGGAGTTGACCTTTTCAATACAAAAAATTTGCAAATATGGAAAGGAGAAAGGCTAAAGGAACTTTGCCGTGTTGGGCTGGAATTGGAGGAATTAGCATGAACTCATGTTTTTTATCATATATAGACAAAAACAGAAATAAATCATCTATATACAGTGGCACAAGTATGTAATCACAGCAACTCAGGAGGCTGTGAAATAGGAGAATCGCAAATTCCAGGTCAGTCTCACTAACCCAGCCTGATCCTGTCTCAACATAAAATAAAAATGAAAAGGAGCTGGATTTGCTGTCATATACCTGTAATCCAGCAACTCAGAAGGCTGAGGCAGAAGGAGCACAAACTTGAGGACAGCCTCAGCATCTTAGGGAGACCTTCAGCAACACAGCAAGACCTGGTCTCAAACATAAAAACATAATAGTGCATATCTGTAAACCAAGCAACTTGGGAGGAGGAGGCAGGAAGACCACAAATTCTAGGCCAACCTGGGCAATTTAGCAAGACCCTAAGGAAGCCGGGCATTGATGGTGCACACCTACAATCCCAGTGACTCAGGAGGCTGAGGCAGGAGGATCTCACATTCAGGGGCAGCCTCAACAATTTAGTGGGGCCCTAAGCAACTTAGCAAGACTATCTCAAAGTCAAACATAAAAAGGGGCTCAGGATGTGGCTCAGAGCCCCCTGGGTTCAATCCCCAGGACCAAAAAAAAAAGGCTGGGGTTGTAGTTCGTGGTAGAGAACTCCCCAGTTCAATCCCCAATACTGCAAAAAATAAAGTGGCTTATACAAAAATATACATAATATATTTTAGAAGAGCTAAGAGTCAAGCATTGTATAAACTTCCATCAACAGCAGACCATACATACAGTGGTCTATACATATACAGTGGTATATGTCATAAAAACTGAGGCATGCAGTAGGCCATGCCACCTCAGTTTAAGCCCAATATAAGATTCCCACAATGACAAAAATCAACTAAGGATGCATTTCTAAACACATTACTTTCAGGCTAGGACTACAGATCAGTGGCAGAGCAACTTGCCTATCTTGCACCAAGCCCTGGGTGCAATCCCCAGTATCCCCAACAACAACAACAAAAACCAAGAACATATTCCTGTCATTAACACATGACTGTTATCTGGCCAGACCAACCCAAGGGAAAATTAAGGAGAACCTATAAACACCTGGGGAATCCGAAAGAGGCCAAGACCATGACCTCTACCCTCAAGGCTGGTTTCATTTCCCTATGGGAAAAAAAAAAAATATTAAAGACAAAAAAAAAAACAAAAAAAAACTGCCACATTTTTAGTGGGGCAAAAAGGTCAACACATTAGTTTTTATTTGGGGGACAGAGAGTAGGTAATGGGAAATGGTGAGAACAGTGAACTAGATAAAAATTACAAGGGACCCAGGACTGCAAAAGAAATAAAAATTTTAAAAATTATATATTTAAAAAAAAAATTATATATTTAAAATATATAAAAACTACAAATGAATTAATTGAAATTCAGTTACGTATGGCTAGTGTAGTTCTAGGGATATGAACCTAAAGTGAAAATCTGTGCTATTTGAATGTCTGTTCTCATATGGCTTCAAAAATCAAAAGCAGGCAGGACCTCTGTATGGCTGGCTAAGTTAACAACAAAGGAATAAGGGAGACATTTGTAAGAGTAGAAAAGGTCAAAGTAATATGTCAAGGGAGACTTGCAATGCCTGATATTAACATTTCACTTGAGCTGCTGCAGAGGTCAGATTACATATTTGTCCCCATCAGCTAATTTAATTAAAAGGTCTAGCCATCTCTGAAACAATAAATTCAGACTGAAGGATACCTACTTCTGGGTTACTCTGAATTTTACTTTGATTTCTACATTTAATTAAGCAATACAAAACCTAGGGGAAGGATCAAATCTTAAGAAGTCATATTGAAAAGTAGTCCATATACCACAGTTCAGAATCTGTATTTGACAACTCCTCACAGAGCCATACAAAATTAACATGGACATTTTCTTGAGCTTTTGATGTTCACTGCCATCATCTGCTTCACAGTTAAGATCAGGAAACATACGGGATGGATTGGTAAAGGCTGCTGAGTTTCTGTTATGTTTTTTCCCCTCTAATTCATATCTAAGACCAAGTTAGGACACCCCTGAACAAGACCTTTGATATCCATCTTTAAATCATCTCAATTCTAAGAAACAATTGTTTAGTTAGTTAGTTAGTTAGTTTTACGGTACTGGAGACTGAACCCAGGGGCACTTTTCTACTGAGCTACATCCCCAGCAGCAGCAGCAGCAGCATTTTTGGAGACAGGGTTTTGCTGCTAAGTTGCCCAGACTGACCTCGAACTTGTGATCCTCCTACCTCAATCTCCCAGGTGGCTGGGATTACAGGCATCTGATTCTAGGACAATTTTATTTTACTTTTTTTTTTTATAATTGTAGATGAACACAATACCTTTATTTTATTTTTATGTGGAGCTGAGGATCGAATCCAGTGCCTTACACCTGTAAGATGAGCGCTACCACTGAGCCACAGCCCCAGACTCTCTAGACTTTAAAATAAGAGACATTAAGGAAAGAAATTTGAAGAAATATGATGGAAAAGTCAAGTATCTTAAGAAACCTCTGGGCTCCTCTAGAACATTCATCTAAAAACTCTAGTAAAAAGAAGCAGCCATGTAATGGAGAATTTAAAAAATGGTTCTGCCAAGTGAAGAGGCACACAACTGTAACCTCAGATACTTGGGAAACTGAGGCAAGAGGATCTGAAGTTCCAGGTTAACCTTTAGCAAAATTCTGCCTTAAAAAAAAAATATTTTTTTGGGGGGGGGGGACTGTAGCTCCATGGTGGAGTACTAACATTTGTGAGACGCTGGGTTCAATCCCCAGTACCACAAAAAGAAAGAAAGAGAGAGAGAGAGAGAGAGAGAGAGAGAGAGAGAAAGAAACAGGAAAAAAAAAAAAAGAAGGCATATTCACTTGACATATCTGCTACTGACTCATTTGCAAAGTATAACTTATTGTACCCCAGTCCCTGTAATTTCAGATACCCTCAAGGCCTTCAAGATGCCAGAGACAAAAACCAGAGACAGAGGAAAAAAGCCACTTCACCAACTGTAATACAACCCAGAAACAGGGTCTGTCACATGTACATACACTAGTGCATACTGCACACGCACACTGTCAACACAGCTCTATTAAGGTCCAAACAAGAACTAAGATTCACTCTAATTAACCTTCAAGCTTTCATGAATTTGAAGCAAATGTTTACAATCCAGTGATCACTTTCTGTAATATGAGGTTCAAAACACTTCTCTGAAATTAAGAAATGAAGATAAAACTGAAGGCAAGAAACACAGTTCACCATCTCTCTCCTCCATATTCCTTGTCTTGGAAGAGATATAAACTTAGTGAATTAACTAATCTTGATCCTAGTGCTGCATTATATACTGCCATTTAAAACATCTTTCTTCATACTTACAAACATTCATTAAATTCAAATAATTGAATCGGGGAATAATGGCACACATCTGCAATCCCAGCTACAGGGGAAGCTTAAGCAGAAGGATCTAAAAGCTTGAGAACAACCTGGGCAATTTAGCCAGTCCTTGTCTCGAAAATAAAATTAAAAGGCTAGGCGCAGTGGTGGATGCCTATAATCCCAGCAGCTTGGGAGAGTGAGGCAGAGGGATCATGAGTTCAAAGCCAGCCTCAGCAATGGCGAGGCGATAAGCAACTCAATGAGACCCTGTCTCTAAATAAAATACAAAACAGGGCTGGAGATGTGGCTCAGTGGCCAAGTTCCCCTGAGTTCAATCCCCAGTAACCCAAAAAATAAAATTTAAACTAAATTAAATGAAAAGAGTTAAGCATGGGGGCTGGGGATGTGGCTCAAGCGGTAGCGCGCTCGCCTGGCATGTGTGCGGCCTGGGTTCGATCCTCAGCACCACATACAAATAAAGATGTTGTGTCTGCTAAAAACTAAATAAATAAATGTTAAAAAAATAAATAAAAGAGTTAAGCATGTAGCTCAGTGCCAGCGTGCCCCTGGGTTCAATCCCCAGTACTGTTGAAAGAAAGGAAGGAAAGAAGGAAACAAACACAACTAAAGAACAAGCTTTAAGTATCTCTCTCTGCTTATTTAATTCTGCTATGAGCTGGGGACTCAGACATCTTTCTGTTTGAAGTATATGCAGAATACAAATAAGTTTTGAATGACAGTCTCAGGAAAAATGGAATAGTCCAGTAAGGTAATTTAAGAAGGGTTTAATAAGGTAGTAAACAAGTGTGAATGGGCATAATATATTTACAAATAATAGTAACTCTTTGGGATCAATGAGAGCACTTTTATGCTAGAGGAACAAAGGGAAAAAATTTCCCAAACCCAGAAGGAGGGAATCATGTAGAGAGAACCTTATTTATTTGTTTTTTATTTTTTTATTTTATACTGGGGTTTGAACTCAGAAGCGTTTTACCATTGAGCCACACCTCCATCCCTTTTTATTGTTTACTTTAAAAGGGGGGGGTATTGTGGCTCAGTGGTAGAGAACTCGCCTAGCATGCATGAGGCACTGGGTTAGATCCTCAGCACCACATAAATGTAAAATAAAGATATTGTGTCCACCTAAAACTAAAAAATAAATATATTGGGCTGGGATTGTGGATCAGTGGTACAGCGCTCGCCTAGCACGGGCAGGACCCAGGTTCGATCCTCAGCACCACATAAAAATAAAGGCATTGTGTTGTATCCATCTACACCTAGAAAATAAATAATAATAATAAAAAAAAAAGAACAGGGTCTCACAAAGTTGCTTAGGGCCTTGCCATATTGCTTGAGGTTGGCTTCAAATTTATGATCCTCCTGCCTCAGCCTCCCCAGTCTTGTCATATATTGTACTGATGAAGATTATAAGTTGCTGGGGCTGGTTTAAAGCCTCTGTAAATGTTACCTACATCTTTACCCAGTCCTTACTTAAACCCTCAAAGAACAACTAGTTATGCTTCCTTTGTATCCCAAAAGCCTTTGATTATAACATTGAAAGCACTTTATAACTGTTTAAGTCCCCATAGACTGAGATCCTAAGTCATCTTTTTGTATCCTTAACCACAAAAAGCAAACAAAACAGCCTATCAAGCATTGTTTAAGTTGTTTACATAAATTAACACAAACATCACATTAACATATATTACTCTTGCCCAGTGCATGGCATGCATATAATCCCAGCAATTTGTGAAGCTGAGGCAGAAGAATCACTTGAGCCCAGGAGTTGCAGGTCACCCTAAGTAACAGCAAGACTCTGTCTCGAAATAAAAAATAAAGGTCCAGGCATGGTGGTGTACCCCTATAATTCCAGCAACTCGGGAGGCCGAGGCCGGAAGACCCCAGGTTCAAAGACAGCCTCAGCAACTCAGTGAGGCCCTAAACGACTTGGTGAGACCCTGTCTCAAAATGAAAAAAATAAAAAGGTCTGAAAATGTGGCTCAGGGGTTAAATTACATATAAAATAATAATAATAATAATAATAATAATAAAAAGAGCTGGGATGTAGCTCACTAGTAGAATGATCCTGGGTTCAATCCCCAGTACCACAAAAAAATAAAAAAACTGGGGATGTAGCTCTGTTGTAAAGTGCCCATAGGTTCAATCATCAGTACCAAAACAACAAACTATTAATCATGGCAATAAAACTGTAAATGAGGGGGTAGGGTTGTGGCTCAGTGGTAGATTGCCTCCCTAGCATGTATGAGGCACTGGGTTCAATCCTCAGCACTACATAAAAATAGATAAATAAAACAAAGATGTTTTGTCTATCTACAAACAAAAAAAAAATTTTTTTTTTAAATAAAAACTCTAAATGAGGTAGGACTGCTGTGTGTGTGTTACTTGGGATTGAACCCAGGCATGCTCTACCACTTAGCTAAATCCTCTCCTTTTAAAACAGGGTCTTGCTAAATTGTCCAGGCTGGCTTCAAACTTGCAATCCTCCTGCCTCAGCCTCCGGAGCAGCTGGCATTACGCATGTCCCACTGCATCAGGCTTAATGTAAGAACTTTCATTGTCTCAATTTCACAGATGAGGAAAATAAAGTGTAGAGAAAGTTCCAAAGTCTCAAAGCTTATAAAGACTGGCCAGGCACAGTGGTGCACACCTGTAATCCCAGCAGCAGTTCAGAAGGCTGAGGCAGGAGGATGGAGAGTTCAAAGCCAGCCTCAGCAACTTGAGGCCCTAAACAATTCAGAGATCTTGTCTCTAAATAAAATATTTTAGGGCAGGGGATGTGACTCAATGTTTAAGCATTTTTGGGTTCAATCCTTGATTTAAAAAAAAAAAGGGCTGGGGATGTGGCTCAAGCGGTAGCGCACTCGCCTGGCATGCGTGCGGCCCGGGTTCGATCCTCAGCACCACATACAAAGATGTTGTGTCCACCGAAAACTGAAAAATAAATATTAAAATTCTCATTTTCCTCTCTCTCTTTAAAAAAAAAAAAAAAAGGCTTATAAGGACTACCCACCAGGTTTTCAACCTATGCCCAACTCTAGAATTAATTTCAAAAGTTTAGAATTTCAAGCTAAACTGTTACATTTTACTACTTCTTTTTTTTTGGGGGGGGGGGGAGTACCAGGGATTGATTTAACTCAGGGGCACCTGACCACGGAGCCCCATCCCTAGTCCTACTTTGTATTTTTTTTTATTAGAGACAGGGTCTCACTGAGTTGCTTAAATTGCTGAGGCTGGCTTTGAACTTGCAATCCACCTCCCTAGCCACTGGGATTACAGACATGTGCCACATTATACTTCTATTGAATAACCCAGATTTTTTTTTTTTTTTTTTTTTTTAGAATTTAATCTTTATTTTGTTGTTGTTGTTTATGTGGTGCTGAGAATTGAACCCAGCCTCACCAGTGCTAGGCAAGAGCTCTACCACTGAGCCACAACCTCAGCCCCCAGATTTTTTTTTTTTTCAGGAGTAGCAGACCTAATGGGTTGAAGGAAAGGTGCCACTATAAGATCAATGATCTCCATCACCAGAGGAATAGTTACTATTCACACACTGGGATGTGAAAAGACAATACTGGAACTTCTACAAATATTTATTTTTAGCTCATTCTTTTGTAAAATGTTGCATGTTACAAAATATATATAAACTACAACTATAAATTTTTTTGTATGTGTGTCATACTAGGGATTGAATTCAGGGCCTTCACATGTTAGGCAAGCACTAAGCTACATCCTCAGCCCTTTTCTAAATTTTGAGATAGGGTCTAGACAACTTCCCAGGCTGGCCTTGAACAGGGTCTAGACAAACTGCCCAAACTGGCCTAGATCGTCCTGCCTCAACCTCCTTAGCAGCTGTGATTATAGGCACATGTCACCAAACCTGGCAATACTATCATATTTCAATGCAATTTACTTGATTCTTCTAGATTAAAAGAAAAAGTACAGTAGGGTGTGGTGGCACATGCCTATAAAATCCTGAGAAGCTGAAGCAGAAAGATTGGGAGTTAGAGGTTATCTGGCAAAAGACCCTGTCTCAAAAAATAGAAAGAAAAAGAGAAAGTATACCAAGTGAAAGTGGTACATGCTTACAATCCCAGCTATCCTGGAAGATTTCAAGTTTGAGGCAAGTTTTGAGGATTTAACGAGAACCTTTCACAAAAAAGGGTTGGGATTTTAGTTCAGTAGTAGGTAGCCCCAGCATTAAAGCCTCAGTACTACAAAAGAAAAAAAAAAGAAAAAGTTACATTAACAGAACCAAAAGTACTTATAAAAACAAAATATTTAGATATAAAAATTTTAAATTCAATCAGGCATGGTAGCACATGCCTGTAATATCAGTTACTCAGGAGGCTGAGGCAGGAGGCAGCAAGTTTGAAGCCAGTCTGGGCAATTTAGAGAAACTTTGGCACATGCCTTGTAATCCCAGCAGCTCAGGAGGCTGAGACAGGAGGATCTTGAGTTCAAACCCAGCCTAACAAAAGCAATGTGCTAAGCAACTCAGTGAGACCCTGTCTCTAAATAAAATACAAAATAGGGTTGGGAATGTGGCTCAGTTGTCAAGTGCCCGGTACAAAAAAGAAATAAAAGGGGGCTGAGGATTTAGCTCAGTAGTAGAGTGTTCCTGGGTTCAATCTCCAGCACAGCAAAAGGAAAAAAAAAATTAAGTTCAGATAAAAGATCCAAACTTGTGGGGTCACCTGTCTGTGTCTCTATTGATAAATTTCAAAAGGTATGGCTCAAACCAAAACCAGCAACTGCAGATCTAACTAGGAAATGCATAAACTAAATCTACTTTGTATTTCTTCAATGCAACATTTAAGGGGTACCAAAGAAGGAATAAAGGCTGCATAAAACTTTCCCCCTTTTTTTTGCATTACAATTCTTATTATACATACAGAGCACAATTTTTCATACCTCTGTATATAAAGTATGTTCACGCCAATTCATGCCTTTATACATGTACCTTTCTGTTTTTGCATTACAATTCTTAATACACATATATACCACAATTTTTGTAAGGCTTCCCTTTTATTATGTGGTGAAGAACACTGCTTTGGGGCTAGAGTTCTAATGTCACTCGGTTTCATCCTCTGCAAAATGGGTGTATTTAAATACAAAGCTCTTTAGATTTTCACAATGCTTAAACAACTGAGAAACCATTTATCTGTTTCTTCATTTACTGGGTCTCTTCCTTCTCTCAACTAAACTCAAAAGCAGTCTGGTCTATCTTTTTTTGTTGTTGTTGCTATATTTTCAGGGCCTAGAATGGTACTTTTTACTCAAGAGATGATTTAATAAATATTAAATGAATAGAATTGTAAAATGCCTCGTGCATGAAAACTGTTGGCTATTATTGCTATTCTAATGAAAAAGACTTAAAACAATTAAAATTTTATTGTTCTTATTAAAAGATGCCACCCTTCCCCCAAGGATCTCACAAGTCTAGGAGGTACATTCGATAAATGCTGGAATGGCGAAATGGAGGTAAGAATAACAATTGGACAATTGGATCATAGAGTACGACTAACCAACGACCACATAAAATCTTAAATACCCAACCAAGAGTCCAATTTCAGACTATTCCAAGTGAGGTTCACACAGAATGATTAATAAACTGCGATTACAATAATGACAGTTTTCACGCTGGTGTCTGTGCCAGGGTGTACCAATCATTCCTCTAGCTTCACTACACCCAACTCTGGAGAATGGAGAAAACGTTTTTCACACCCCCATTTTTCAGATGGGTAACTGAGACCAGGGGAGAGCCAAGGTGACAGACATGAATGGGGGCGGGGGGGGGAGAATGGGAACCTAGGCAGTCCGACCCCTGAGCCTGCACGCAACAGGCCCCTCTGCGGCGCCATTCTCACCTGCTCCAGCACTGACCACACAGCTCTCATAATCAGGCGTGTGTAATATTTCCCCAGAGCTGGACTTTTGGCCCCAGCGCCTGGAGAACAAAACAATTCTTGTCCGCCGCAAGTCGGATGGACGCCCGCCCGGCTGGGCTTCGAGGCCGCGGTCCCCAGTTTCACTCACACCTTGAGCCGCTAGACACCCGGAGGCGCAGGAAGCGAAGGGGTGGCCTCGGGGACCCGCGAAGCCCGGCCCGCCCGGTGACCTTGGACTCGCCGCCCTGCGTAGGGCCTCAGTTTCCCCATACCGGCCTCGCTCCGGGAACTCTTGGGAACCTCGCGTCGGTGGAGCTGCAGGCCCCTCACACGCCCCCCTAAGCCGCCCGCCTTCCCTCCCAGCTTACTCTGGAAGGCGGCCGCTCCAGGGACGCCCACCATCGCCGACGGCCACACGCCGCGCGCCTCCGCCCGCGGCCCGGGTGCCTCACAGGCGCCGCCGCAGGACCTGAGGGCGCGGAGCCCACCAACACCAGCTCCGCTGTCGTCGCCGCCGCCGTTAGGCCGCGCGCAACCCCGCCCCCCTGCTGGCCCCGCCCCGCCTCCGGACACGCCCCCGCCGCGCGCTCTCCCCCGCCAGACCAACGCACGCGGAAGCCCGGCCTTAAGACCTACTCCCGCTAAACCCCGCCCCCTGACCCGATCCGCCCCTTCCGCGCGAACCTATGGACCTATCCCGGCGCATCCTATTTCTCAGACCCACCCCCCCTGCGTCACGCTCTCGCGTCTCGAGCCGTAGCTTCTAGTCCTGAGCTTCCGGATATGGCCAAGGCAGCCCCCGAGGCGAGGGAGATGCGGGGCGGGGCGGGGGGGGACTGGGCGGAGTCGTGGGGGCGGAGCTTAGGGAAAGGTAACAGGTCTCACCTGAGTTCACCAGGTACAGGCCTGATTACCTTTGCCCAAGTCTTTGAGCAAGTTACTTCCCTTTTTGGGTCTACAGCGTTCTAAATGCCTAAAATGTCATAAAATTAGTAACTGTTAGTTACCATTGTTATTGAGCCCTTTGTCAGGTTCAGGTGCTGTTTTAGTACAATCCCTGCAGTTAATCCTCCCAGTGGGATAGAGAAATATTATTCCGCCTTTTCTACATATGAGGAAAGATCTTGCCCATCCATTTCTGTTGGAGAAATGAAAACACAGAGGCCATAAAACCAAAGTAATTCTGGCTTCAGATCTAGTGCTTTGAGATTTTCTGAACTACTCTGACTCCAACGTCTCAGAAAGGGGGATTAAACCTACAATAAGGGATGGGGGTGTAACTCAGTGATAGAATCCTTGCATAGTACGCACCCGGCCCTGGATTCTCCAGGACCCCCAAATAAATAAATAAATAAATAGTAGTATGAGCAAAGATGAAGGAAGTTCTCTATGTTGTTTTGACTAACACAGCAAAAGGCCCCAATTTACTCAGGAGGTACCAGGTAGGGGCTTTTAGCTAAACCTGAAAGGAATTCAAATGACAGAAACAACAAAGCTGAAATGTTATTTCCTTTGTGAAAATCTCTCCAATGCCACATCATAAAATAAATTTCAAATAAAATTAAAAACAAAAAGAAAAGCCAAGTAGCAACTTGGGAGACTGAGGCAGGAGGATCACAAGTTCAAGGCCAACCTCAGCAACTTGGGGAAAACTTGTCTCAAAATAAAAAAATAAGGGCTGGGGTTGTGGCTCAGTGGTAGAGCGCTTGCCTAGCATGTGTGAGACACTGGGTTCTATTCTCAGCACTGTCAGCAAAATAAAGGTCCATTGACAACTAAAATAATATTTTAATAAATAAATAAAAAGGATTGGGGTCATGGCTCAGTGGTTAAGCATGCCTGGGTTCAATCCTTGGTATGAAAAAAAAACAAAAAACAAATCTACAAAAAAGTGAGGAAAATGTTACTGTAATCGGTCTGGGTGTGTGTGTGTGTGTGTGTGTGTTTGCATGTGCCTGCAGGCAGTACTCTGTATCAAACCCTGGAATGCTCTACCCCTCTACCTGAGCAATCTGTCCCCATCCCTTTGTTCATTTTTTTTTATATTCTTTTAGTTGTTGATAGAACTTTATTTTTTATTTATTTATATGTAGTGCTGGGAATCGAACCCAGTGCCTCACACATGCTAGGCAAGTGTGCTACCACTGAGCCATAGCCTCAGCCCCGCTTTGTTCATTTTTTAAGACAGGATCTCCCCAAGTTGCTCAGGCTGGCCAGGAACTTGTGACTGGATCAAGGTTAAATGACCATGCTGTTCCTTTCGCTCCAAAGAATCTAGAACTACTGTCAAGGAAGGCCCTACCCTGTCCATCTGCTTGTCTCGGAGCTAGGGAAGAAAAATAACTTGCTTGTTGGTGAAGGAAGAAGTTGTGTGGGATGAAGATGAAATCTAAATAAAATCCAAACTTGTCCGAGATGTGCTGTTGCTTTAAATAGCTTTAAATCAGATGTTATTTTCAATAGAATGCCTTTTTTTGTTGTTCAAAATTATTGGAATGCACTTCTTTTTGGGGGGGTATTGGGGCTCGAACGCAGGAACACTTAACCACTGAGCCACATGTCCATCCCTTTTTACTTTTTATTTTGAGAAAAGTTCTCACTAAGTTGCTTAGGCCCTCATAAGCTGCTGAGGCTGACGTTGAACTTGCAATACTCATGCCTCAGCCTCCCAAGTCACTGGGATTACAGGCATAAACCACTGCACCCAGTGAAATGCACAATTTTTAATTAGTAAATAAAAAATTCTGTTTTTGGTTTTGCAGTACTAGAATTGAATTCAGAATCCCACACATTTTTGGTAAGTGATCTACCATAGAGCTAAATCCTGAGATCCTCATAATGTTTTTTATTTTTTATTTTTAGATACTGGAGCTTGATCTCAGGGACTTATGAATGCTAGTCAAGTGCTCTCCACTGAGCCATATGCCAGCCCTTTTTATTTATTTTTAAACAGGATCTCACTAAATTGCCCAGGCTGACTGGGGACTTGCCATCCTCCTGCATCAGCCCCCAAACAGCTGAGATTACAGGTGTGGGCCACCATGCCTGGCTATCCCTTTATCCTCTTTTTTTTTTTTTTTTTATAGTTGTGAAGTATGTCATTGTTGAATTTCATTACCTTCTACTGTTTTAGAAAACAAACACTTTCTTGTTGAGGACCTCAACAGGCCTACCTTGGAATGTCTCAAATTCTGTTTCTCAAATATAGAGATTATAAATTAATCTCTGAAAATCACTCTCTCTTCTTTATTTTTCTTGCTTAATCATAGTGCAGTATGTGTTTTGGGGTGGGGGATAAGACCTCTGGGAACAGGCCACAAAGCATCAGACAGTATTGTTTAGTTACCTAAAGTCTAAGGGTTTAAGTGTCAGGGATGGGGCTGGAAGATGAAGCTCAATGGTAAAGCCCTTGCCTCAGATTCAGGAAGTTCAGGGATTATTCCCTAGCAATAGGATTGGGTGCATTATAAAGTGAATTTGATTTCGGTTTTGCCACACTGGATTTTCCTGACAAACACATTAAGTGTGAGAAAGGTTAAGAGACACTATAAAGTCTGCTCAAGTCTGAAGCTCAGCAGAATCTCAAATAGAGTCAAATTGTGACCTTTTTTTCCCTTTTTTTTTTCTTGCAGTGCTAGGGATCCAACTAGGGACTCCCATATGGTAAGTAAGTGCTCCACTGCTGAGTGACCCCCAAGTGCCTCTGATATTTTTTTCACAATTTACTAAAATTGTGAAATTTGGGGGGGGTCTGAGGATTAGCAGTAGCACACTTGCCTGGCATGTGTGAGGCACTGGGGGCTTCGATTCTCAGCACCACATATAAATAAATAAAATAAATCTGTCAACAACTAAAAAATATATATACTAAAAAATTGTGAGATTTTAGGTTCTGGGAGCTGGGCATACTGCTCAGTGATAAGAGCACTTGTCCAGCATGCATGCGGTCCTAATGTGGCCAGGACTGGAAAGGAAGGAAGGAAGGAAGGGAGGGAGGGAGGGAGGAAGGAAGGAAGGTTAATTGTAGGTTTGATTCATGTCCAAACCAAGTGAATGTTCCCCCCCACACCTTTTTTTTTTAAGTTTTATTTATTTCTATGTAGTACTGAGAATCGAACCCTCTGCCTCACACATGGTAGCCAAGTGCTACAACCCCAGCCCTGAACGTTTTTCTTTAGTGACAGGAAGGATAAAGATGGGTGGCAGGGAGAGTGCATGCTGCCTACCATCTGCCCTGGCCGTGCCCCTTCTGCTAATGAAGGATAAACACAAGGCTAGGCCAGACAGTTAGTAGGGGAAGCAACTCAAAGGTATATGGTCCTTGGATAAACAGGATTCTGAAATATCTGTAGCTGTTTACAAAACCTATCTGTGTGCCAGAGAAATATTTGCCATGGTTGCAAATTTTCTAACAGGAAAGCCTTTTCCCCAAAGTTAGTTGGAAAGTTCAAGAGCTCCCAAAGAAAGAGATAAACAGGTTGAGTTTTTACATACTAGTTAAACTATTAAAATGTAGTATTTTCTATAATTATGAAAGAACATGAGCATGCTCATGGTCATGGTCATGGTCAAGAATCTGTACACTGAACAATAAGATTGAGAAATGGAAAAACAACTCAGGTTTTTGTGGGGGGGTTTGTTTTTTTTTTTTTTTTTATAAATATTTATTTATTTAGTTAGTTAGTTTTCCGTGGACACAACATCTTTGTTTGTATGTGGTGCTGAGGATCGAACCCGGGCCGCACGCATGCCAGGCAAGTGCGCTACCGCTTGAGCCACATCCCCAGCCCTGTTTTTGTTTTTGTTTTGTGTGTGTGCTGAGGATTAAATACAGGGATGCCTTAACCACTAAGCCACATATCCCCAGCCCTTTTTATTTTTTTTTTTTTTTTAGTTATCGGCGGATACAACATCTTCGTTTTGTATGTGGTGCTGAGGATCGAACCCTGGCCACACGCATGCCAGGCGAGCGCGCTACCGCTTGAGCCACATCCCCAGCCCTTTATTTTGTATTTTGAGACAGGATCTTGCTCATTTGCTTAGGGCCTTGGTAAAATGCGGAGGCTGGCTGGAATTTACAATGTTCCTGCCTCAAGCCCCCAAATTGTTGGTATTACAGGTGTGCACCACCCTGTGGGCCTCTCTCCTCTTCTCTACCTTCTCCTACTGTAGAACCTCCTCCCACCCTGCTCTGGTACTAGAGATTGCTCTACCACTACATCCCCATCCCTTTTTATTCTTTGAGACAGGGTTCTCCTATCTCAGCTTCCTGAGTGGCTGGGATTACAGACATGTGCCACAATGTCCTGCTCCCACCTGCAGGGCTTTTGATTCTGTCACATGCTGGTTCTCACTGAGGAGAATGAGAGAGACCTGGGCAAGGTGAGCTGAGCTCCTGAATGCTTACATGGAGATCTGGGGAAGGATATTGAAGCCTGGAGTAAAGGACCGCATATAAAAGATAAAAGAATAAAAGGGGTTTTTTTTGGGGGGGCAAGAGATTGAACCCCGGAGCGCTTAACCACTGAGTCACATTCCAAGCCTTTTTTAATATTTTATTTAGAGACGAGGTCTCAGTGAGTTGCTTGGGGCCTCACTAAGTTGCTGAGACTGGTTTTGAACTCTTGATCCTCCTGCCTCAGCCTCCCAAACTGTTGGGATTACAGACATGTGCCACCACACTTAACTAGCATATAAAAGGTTTCTATTTCACTCTGAGGCTTCTGATTTGCCATATCCTTCCCTTAAACAAGAGAAGAGAAATCCAGAGATTTCTTTGTGTGTGTGTGTGTGTATGTGTGTTTGTGGTACTGGGTATTGAATTTAGGGGAGCTCTAACACTGAGTAACACTTGGGTCTCTGTCATAGCGAATTATTATATTAACATAGACCAAAAACATTTGTGTCTTTCCACAATGTCAGAATTTATTGAATTACATTAAATTCACAAGCTATACCACTCTAATCAGTGGCAGTTCAGTAAATACTTGTGGATCGCCTGGTGGTCAAGAGCCAGGCAGTCACAAATTCTTTATTCCAATCTTAATTTTTTGGGAGGGAGGGTACCAGGGGTTGAACTCAGGGGCACTCGAACACTGAGCCACATCCCCAGCCCTATTTTGTATTTTATTTAGAGACAGGGTCTCACTGAGTTGCTTAGTGCCTCATCATTGCTGAGGCTGGCTTTGAACTCGTGATCCTCCTGCCTCAGCCTCCTGAACTGGCTCCAATCATAATTTTTTAAAATATACTTTTAGTTGTAGATGGACACATACTTCTCTCTCTCTTTCTCTCAATTGAACCCAGTGCCTCACACATGCTAGGCAAACACTGTACCACTAAACTATAGCCTGAGCCCCTAATCTTACCGCTGAGCCACAACCCCAGCCCCAATCACACATTACATTTTACACAATCACCTCTATAGGTTACAGAAAGGCTAAGAAAGGGTTGAGGTTCCAGAGGCTGAAGTGAGAGCATTGGCAGAGAGAGGACTACAGAGAGTCACTGGAGGTGGTCATATAGGATGAAGAACCGGCCTAAGAACTTGGTCAGGGCACAGAGCTGTCAAAGCACAGGAATTTATTCTAGCAAAGTTTGAAAAACCCTGCTTTCACAGTGTCAGCTTGAGAAGTCAACTTGGAGAGGGCCATGCATGGTTGCCAAGTTCAGGAGAAACCACATTCTGCTAAAGCCCAAGGACAGAGACTCATCACTATGGAGAATTTCCTGGGCAAGTTTCATGATGAGTGGCCAGGTGACAGGGTCAGAGTGTCCAGTCTCGGGATACTTCTCCTTTTATGGATCATTGCCTCATTTGGTGGTCTGGTGTGTTCGATAAGCTCATGGGCCTAGTTTTTCTGATATGAGTTTAATACATGTGATGATGGCCTTAGGCCTGAGCCTAAGCAACTCCATTTTAAAAACTCCAGTTTGAAACCACAGTCTCAGTAGGCACACCTAACAGAGCCCTCCAATATGGCCCTCAGACAAGTCACTTCCCCTCACCCTGACAAACAGAGTGAAGCTTCTGGCAGACTGTCCTCACCTGATAAGGGAGAAAGGCAAAAGGCGAGAAGATCAGGGTGGAGACCAACAGACCAGATGTTTCTGATCCTGGGGTAAATGATGTCATGGAGAAATCTGGTGGTAGCTGTTAAGGATTGAAAGGGGGGTCAGAAGCCCCAAAATTTAGTATAAATAATAGAGCTAATGATCAGGGATTCAGCCAGCCGAAACAAGGATGCACTGAAGCTGGAGGGCCTGATGAGGACCTGGACTGACATCCTATCACTTGTCATCGTTTTCCTGATCCTCTGTGTGATCCTCACCGCTCTCAAACTCTACCACCTCATCTGGACCCTGGTGAGAGCCGCAACTTCTCCCTAAAACCCTCTCCTCAACTGTCTTCCACTCCATGCCAGGAGAAACCTGCCTTGGTTCCGGACCTGGTCACCACGGTCTGAGTGAGTGTGCATCTGCTGGACATAAAGCCTAAGGCTTGAGACTTTTGAACTTAGCATGCAGAGAGAATGTCTGTCACTAACCTGTCATGATTGAGTGTGTTTGTAGTGCTTAGAATTAATTTAGAATTGTTTGCAGTGAATTAATTAATCTAGAATTGTTTGCTGTGAATTGATGATGTCTATTGCAGTGCCGAGCATTAGGGATTGTCATTTTCTTGATTAAGAACCTATAGAGTGGGCTGGGGTTGTAGCTCAGTGGTAGAGTGCTCGCCTAGCACATGTGAGCCCTGGGTTCAATCCTCTGTACCACATGAAGATAAATAAATAAACTAAAGGTATTTTATCTATCTACAACTACAAAAAAAATTAAAAAGAACCTATAGAGTGGAATTGTATTGAATAATTAGAGTGAATAAAGCAGTGAAAAGGGCAGAAGAGCATGGACATTATTTCTCCCCCTTGACTGCATACATCGCAACTTTGCCCCCTCGCAACTATACACCTGAGCATACATATGCTTCTGATTAATTTGATAAGTTTACAGGTGGTCATTCTCCTTAGCACAATTAAATTTATTTATTGGTGGGCTGGGGATGTGCCTCAAGCGGTAGCGCGCTCGCCTGGCATGCGTGCAGCCCGGGTTCGATCCTCAGCACCACATAACAAACAAAGATGTTGTGTCTGCCGAAAACTAAAAAAAAATAAAATAAATATTAAAAATTCTCTCTCTCTCGTTCTCTCTTTAAAAAAAAAATTATTTATTGGTTTGTGCCTTATGGTTGTGCCAGGCAGATGGTGGCTGTTTATATGTATGAACAAGGTGTAGAGTCATTTCACCTCAGTACTTGAATTCACAATAGAGCAGCTTACGAAAACTACTGCTTTACAACATGGGGTAACACAAGTATAGGCACAGCCTGAAAACTGCTGTTGTCTACACCATGAAGTAACTCAGAACAGGGCACAGCTTGCTGTACTGATCACTAAATTGCCCAGGCTGCCTTCAAACTTGAGATCTTGCTGCCTCAACCCCCCAAATCGCTGGCTTATAAGCCTGCAGCACTATGCCAAGGCGAGAAATCTAGGGATTTGGATTTTCCTCTGTTAAAAGTTCATCTATTTAAAGCTGCCCACCCTTAGAGCAGAGAATCTCAACCCTCATTCCTATGCAACTGAATCCACCTGGGAATTCAGAATTTGGTCTCCTAGTCAGGAGTGATAGCAGAAGCCTGTTATCCCAGTGGCTGGGGAGGCTGAGGCAAGAGGATCGTCAATTCAAAGTCAGCCTCAGCCATGTAGTAAGGCCCTAAGCAACTTAGTGAGACCCTTTCTCTAAATAAAATATAAAAAAAGAGCTGGGGGTGTGGCTCAGTAGTGCAACACTTGGTTTAGCATGCAAGAGGCCCTAGGTTCAATGCTCAGTGTCATTAAAGAAAAAAGAAGTTTTCTCTAAAGAAGTGATACGCACATTCCTGAAACCCAAAGGTCACTAGCTGCTTGTGATTTAGTGAGAGAACAAGTTGCTTTTGGAGGAAGATAGCATGTCACTGAAAGGCCATCAGTACATAACTAGAGAAAGGGACTAGGGCAAGGGCCACAGAATGTGGGGACTACAGAGCCAAAACAAGGAATTTGGCTTTGTTCTAAATCAATTTCCATTTAGAGATTGGGTGTGGTGGCTCTTGCATGTAATCCCAGCTACTGGGGAGGCTGAGGCAGGAAGATCACAAGTTTCAGGTCAGACTGAGCAATTTAGTGAGACGGTCTTAAAATAAAATAAAATTTATGCAGAGCTTGGTGGTGCACTCTTGTAATCCCAGCAACTCCGAAAACAGACAAGATGATTTTCAAGTTTGAAGTCAGCCTGGGTTACTTAGTGAAACCCTATCTTAAAATTTCAAAAAATTAGCCTTCAGTATAGTTTCCCACTTGGCTCCCTGTGGTGATTGATATCTCCTGGTTTTCTTTCTCCAGTCCTTATGTCTAAAGCAGGAAACCTGGGCCTCAAACCCATCCCCTCCCTAATTTGACATTATGTATTGTGGGAGGTTTTGCTGGTTTTCTTCTGAAATTGAAATATGCAAAATTTTAAAAAATGCAGTTTTTAACAAAAAAGGCCAGGCGGGGGAGGGGAGCATTAGGGATGTAGATCAGATAGTGGTGAAGCATCTCTGGGTTGAATCCCCAGTACCTAAATAAACAAATAAATAAAATAAAAATTTTAAAAGGGCTCAGGAGCCAGGAATGATGGCATATGATCATAATCCTGTCAACTGGAGAGGCTAAGACCACCAGAGGATCTTAGACAGACCTTTAGCAATTTAGTAAGACCTTGTCTCAAAGTAAAAAGAAAAAAGGACTGGGGTTGTAGCTCAGTGGTAGTGCACTTGCCTAGCATGCGTGAGGCCCTGGGTACCATCCCTAGGACTGCAAGAATAATACGTAATTTCATTTCAGAGCCAGTAGATAGTTTAAAGCAAAGGAGTGATATGATTTTTATCTACCCAGGGTAAAGAGTGTACTAGAGGAGGTCAAGGTAGAATGTCACTAGAGTGCTCCTGGAGGGAGATCATGGTGGCCACCACCAGGGGTGGGGCCATGGAGTGGTGAGAAGGCATTGGATTTAAGATACATTTTGAAGGTGTAGCAATAGGATTTGCCCAAGGCTTGTTTGTGTGGTGTAAGAACAAGAAAGGTCAAAGGTAACTCCAAGGTTTGGATCCTGAACAGCTGAAAGGATGGAACAGCCTTCTGCTAAGATGGGGACAGCTGTGGGATGAATCAACACATCCTGGAGGCAAAAGCAAGAGTCCAGGTGTGGAGATGTGAACTTTGAGATGCCGAGACAGTCACATAGTAGTGAAGATATTGTTGTTGTGTTTGCTCAATCCCTGCTTCTCTGCAGAAAGGAGGTAGGGTCACAGCAGATGTGGGATGTGTAAGGTTTGAAATAGTCTGAATGTGACCCAGTCATCCCTTCCTTAGCCTCTGGCGCAGCTGAGCCTTGGCCACTGGGAAGGCTGCCAGCCCCCCTCCCCCTCCCCTGGCCTCTGAGCCTCCCATCTGGCACACCTTCCCCAGGTGTCAGCTGTGCTGGAAACTGCTCATCCCAGGCCCAGGCTGTGTGACCTTAAACTGCCTAAGGGAGGTAGTGGGGACAAGGCCCACAACTTTCAGTACTTTCCCTCCCTCCCTCACCTCCAGGAGGTGGAGGCTCCTATTGGGGCCTGGAACAAAGTTGGGTGCAGTTGTTTGCTTTACAGCACAGACCATTGAGCCCACCCCCTAGGTGCTCTAGGGCACAGCTCCACACCTGTTCTCCACCCTCCACCCAGGTGCAGGCCCGCAGAAAACAAAAGAACACCCACTCAGCAAGGTCATTACTTTGTTGGGGGCAGGGAGAAAGGCTGCTAAAGCAGGAGCCCTGTTGTAGAAAGGGAGAAAAACTCTGGAGGATTCGTGGTTTGAATCAGGAGCTTCCAATAAAGCTTCTTGTGATGATCTGTATCTGTGGTGTTCAGAATGAGGGTCCCCAGTATGTGCCCTGTAACTATTTTCTTTCTCTCTCGTTCTTCTCTCTCTCTTTTTTTTTCTTCCTTCCTCCCTTTCTTTCTTTTTTTCTTGGTGTGTGTGGCAGGGATTCAACCCACGGGCACTCAACCCAACCCTGGTTTATATTTTATTTAGAGTCAGGGTCTCATTGAATTGCTTAGGGCCTCACCAAGTTGCTGAGACTGGCTTGGAACTCTTTTTTTTTTTTTTTTTTTTTTTTTTTTTATTCATTTATTTTTTAGGTGGACATAACATCTTTGTTTGTATGTGGTGCTGAGGATCGAACCCGGGCCGCACGCATGCCAGGTGAGCACACTACCGCTTGAGCCACATCCCCAGGCCCCCGGCTTGGAACTCTTGATCCTCCTGCCTCAGCCTCCAGAGCTGCTGGGATTACAGGTGTAGACTACTGCACCCGGACTTTTTTTTCTTTTTTTGAGATAGGGTCTCACTAAATTGCCCAGGCTGGTCTTGAACTTGCTATCTTCCTGCCTCAGTTTCCTAAATTGCCTGGATTACAGGCGTGTGCCACCACACCCGGCTCCTTTTCTTTCATTTTTTTTTTCTTTTTTAATGCGGTATTAGATAGAACCTAGAGCCTTGAGCATGATAGGCAAGTGGTCTACCAATGAGCTACATCCCTAACCCCTACATGTGACTCTTGGGCATTTAAAATATGGCTGCTGTGACTCAGAAACTAATTTATTTATTATTATTAGTGGTACTGAGTGTCAGGTCCGTGATGGTGACTTAGAACAAAGCAGCCCGCGCCAGAAAGAAACATCAATCAGGCGCCAACAGAAACGCCTGTCAATCAGCGGGATCTCTTGACAAACGCCAGTCAATCATCAGGACCCCCTGGCCAATCCTGGAGTTCAGCCAGCTCCCCCGACCAACTCCAGCGGGACAAGGGACTCTAAAAACACGTTTTCTTGGCCCAAGCCCTTCCCTTCCTGCTGTAAACCCCATAAAAGTCCAGTCAGGTGGAGCTTCCACGAAAAAGCTTCCACGCGGTTTCTCCTCAGACCTTTCTTCTGTCCACTCTGTCGGTCTGATCGAGTTCCGCCCGCCGGGGAGTGACATCTCAATAAAGCCTCGTTCAGCGGCCTCCTTTGGTCCCTGCCGGACTCGCCTGATCTTACACTGAGGACTGAACCCATTGATGCTCTATGGCTGAGCTACTTTCCCAGCCCTTTTTGAGATATGGTCTCACTAAATTGCCCAGACAGGACTTGAACTTGTGATTCTCCTGCCTTGATCTTCAGCATTGCTGGGATTATAGTTGGGCACCACTAGCCTGGGCAACTGTGGATTGATTTTCTTTTTTTGTGGTGCTGTGAATGAACCTAGGGCTTTGTGCATGCTAAACAAGTGCTCTACCACTGAGTTACATCTCTAGCTCTGGTCTCAGAACTTTCTAATCCTCCTGCTTCAGCCTCCTGAATAGCTGGAATTACAGGCTTATGCCACCATGCCCCACTTGATTTTATTTGATTTTAATTAATTTGAATTTAAATACCCACATGTGCCTAGTAGCCTGTATTGGATAACACAGGATCTAACCGTTGGCTCTGGAATGTTTGAATGTTAAAATATTTAAATAATAAGTAAGAACAGCCATCATTTGTTGAACACACTCTTTATCCCTGGATCTCATTTCCTGCTCATAAACACTATGTAGGGAAAATGTTCTCCATTTGACAGATGAAGAAACTGAGGATAGACTGGCAAGTCACATGGCCAAAGTCCCTGGGTAAGGAAGTGCTGAAGATTCAAAGAGAACACCCCCAAAAGCACATGTCAAAACCCCTCTCAAAAAAAGGAGCAGACAGACTTTGCATCAGTCTAGCTTTCTACAAATGAATGGGGTGTGCAAATCGCTGAAGAATGCAAATCAGTCTTTGATTTGGGGGACAATAGCTCAGGCGCTCTGATCACACCCTGAGTCTCTTTGGGCTGTGGGCAGATATGGGCCGAGGCTGAGTGACAGGGAGGGACCTGAGAGGAGGAGAGATTGGGGCGGCGGTGGACTCGGCCAGCTGGTGTCGGCGACACAGGACATCAGCTGGCTGGCGGGCCGGCAGGCTCAGACAATGGGCGGGGGGTGGGAGGTCTGGCCGGAACCCTCCTCCCTCGGTGCCTAGCCCCCTCCCAGCACCCTGGCCAGCTGCCGTGGGCACCTTCTCGGGTCTCGGGCTGAGGTCTGAGAGGCACAGGACCGCGTGCAGGGGGGCAAGAGAGGATGCCGGGAAGGTCTGTCTGGAATCGCCTGAGGTGGAGGTGTGGATGGGGGAGAAGGGTGGAGGACTGGGGAGGTTGAGAGCTTTTATGAAGGTCTCCCGGGTGCTAGACATTGTGCTGGAGGATTTGCATATGTCCTTCCGCTTGCTCCTCCCAAAGTCCCCCTGGTAATAGTAATAATAATTATTACCAACAATAGCAATCCAATGGCTCCCGCTGAGCCCGCCTGCTGGAGCTGAAGGCGTTATCTCAGTTAATCCTCGTGACCGCCTTGGGAACCAAGGACTTTTATTATAGCCCTTTTCCAAATGAGAAGCCCCAGGCTCAGAGTGGTTAAGGGACTTCTCTGACACCAGAGAGGTGGGGCAAACTACCCCCCCCCAGGAAAGCTTTATCTCCAGGTTTGGAAAACCTTTCCCTCACTCTAAAAGTTAGGTGAAACTCAAACTTTGTGGTATTTAGAAGAATCTTTTGCAACTAAACTGCATATATATATATACATTTTTTTTTCTTTTCTTTTTTTTTTTTTTCTTTTGGTCTATGGCTCATGTTGGGCATGACTGATTGCTATGACAGCAGACAGAGACCCAAACCCGCATGGCTCATCCAGCCTCTGTTTTAATGTGTTCCTCTTTTTGATGGAAAAAAAAAAAAAGTTTGCCCACCCCTGCTCAACTTGGCCCCTTCCCCAGAAGCTGGCTCCAGAATGGGGTGGGAGCCCAAACGCTCAGTCCCCTGAAGATCCTTCTTTCCTTGGCATCCCCTGATCCTTGGCAGTTCTTGTCTCTAGCAGGTCCTTTTCTTTGTGGCCTGTAGGAGTGTGATAGGTGTTTACAAATATAGTATACCAGGCACTGGTCTGGGCGTGAGGCACAAAGTAGAGTGGTCCTTGTCTCTACATATTAGTCAAAAGAATCACCCAGAATCTCTAAATACAAATAGTACAATCTTAGGAACATATTTCTGGATTGGACGGTGTACTGTTTTTCTAGCTTGCATGAGGCTCAGAGTTCCTTCCCAGGTGCCGCTAAAAACTTATAATTAAAAAAAAAAAAAAAAAGCTAGGCGCAGTGGTTTATGCCTGTAATCCCAGCAGCTCAGGAGGTTGAGGCAGGAGGATCTCAAGTTCAAGTCCAGCCTGGGCAAAATAATAAGAGCCCATCTCAACAACAACAACAAAGAAATAGAATGGAGGAGCTTGAAGAGCATTCAACAAGGGAGCCAAATCAATCTGGTCATCAGGAAGAGCTTCCTGGAGGAGGTGATAGCAGTTTAAAATATAGAAAAATGTGCCAGGCGCCATGGTGTACACCTGTAATCCCAGCAGCTCTGGAGGCTGAGACGAGAATCGCATTCAAAGCCAGCCTCAGCAATGGCAAAGCGCTAAGCAACTCATTGAGACCCTTTCTCTAAATAAAATGCAAAATAGGGCTGGGGATGGGGCTCAGTGGTCAAGTACTCCTGATTTCAATCCCCAGTACCAAAAAAAAAAAAAAAAAAAAGACACAGAAAAATGAGACGTTTCCAGGATCTGGGACAGCCCCCTTCCAGACTCACTCTTCCTCCTCCTTATTTCAATTCCTTTCCCTCTCCTAGGAACCTCAAGATTTTGTCTCAAGGGAGCTCCATTTTTTTGGGGGGGAGGGGGAACATGGCACAGCAACTCCCCCATTCACCATGAGCTAAAGCATGACTGGGGACAGGTTGTTTCACCAGAAACAGGTGGGTAGGTTAGCATCACCATTTTTAAAAGTGATCCTATGAGGCTGGACATTGTGGTGCACATCTAAAATTCCAGCTGTTAGGGAGACTGAGGCAGGAGGTTCACAATTTTGAGGCTAGCATTAGCAACTTAGCAAGACCCTGTCTCAAAAGTTAAAAAAAAAAATGAATAAAAGGGCCTGGGATGTAGCTTAGTGGTAAAGCATCCCAGGTTCAATCCCCAGTATCACACATACACACAAAGGATTCTATGGGGCTCTGCTAGCAGGGCGGGAATACTAAGACACCATGAAATTCAAATCAATAGGACTCTTGAGTCATGGAATTCTGAGTAACAGAATTCTGTGGCCACGGAATGCTAATCAATATTTCTCTGGTGCCATAAAATTCTAATCAATAGAATTCTCTGTCTTGAAATTCTAATAGAACTCTGAAGCCTTACAATTCAAATCAATCAGGAAACTTCCCTATAAACAAGAAAGAATATACCCAGAGGGCAGGCTGTAAGGTCCTGAGGCAGGAGGGTGGAAAGGTTAAGAAGCTGGAATGGGCTGCTAACCAGTCATTCCATCAGTAAGACCATTATTGTAAAAGGGTCCATTTTTCTACCTTTGAACAACACTAGAGTTTTGTTAGCAGGGAACTTTTAAAACTCATATACCCAACTGGGCATGGTGGTTCATGCTGTGGCCCCAGCTACTGGGGAGGCTAAGGCAGGAGGATTGCACAATTTGAGGCCAGTCAGGCAATTCTGCAAGATCCTGTCTCAAAATAGAATTTGTCTTTTAAAAAAAAGGGGAGGGGGCTGGGGATGTGGCTCAAGCGGTAGCGCGCTCGCCTGGCATGCGTGCGGCCTGGGTTCGATCCTCAGCACCACATACAAACAAAGATGTTGTGTCCGCCGAAAACTAAAAAATAAATATTAAAAAATTCTCTCTCTCTCACTCACTCTCTCTTTAAAAAAAAAAATAAATAAAATAAAATAAATAAAAACGGGGGAGGGTGCTTATGGATATAGCTGAGTGGTAGAGTGCTTGTCTAGCCTGAGAGAGGCCCTTGGTTCATTTGAAAAAAAGAAGGCTAGATGCCCCACCTGGGTTGAGCCAGATCTCCAATTCCAAATTTTCCTCCAACCAGGCCTGTGGCCAATGTGTCCCTCTCCACACTGCACTGTCAGGAGATTCTGCAGTGATAGTGTTTGGCCACTCTGCTCCTTATGAGCATTAGTTTTAATAATGGTGTTTTTATAGACTTCCTCTTCTCTTCCCCTATCACTCATTCTTCCATCCAGTGTTATCTTTAGTAATGGCAATAGCCACCTCTGCTGTGTGCCTGCCATGAAGCCACGTGTTCTACAATCATGGTTACTGGCCTGGTGCCGTGGTGCAGGCCTGTAATCCCAGGGACTGGGGAGGCTGAGGCAGGAGGATTGCCATTTCAAAACTAGCCTGAGCAATTTAGTGAGACCCTGTTTCAAAATTTAAAAAGGGCTGGGCTGGGGATATAGCTCAGTGGTAAAGTGCCTTTAGGTCCAATTCTCAGTACAAGAAAAACCAATTGTAAGATCAGGCAAGGCGTTAATCAGGAGATCCTGCTGATTGACAGGCATTTCTGTGGGCACCTGATTGATGTTTCTTTCCCGCCAGGGCTGCTTTGTCCTAAGTCACCTCCACCGATCTGACACCAATTATGACTCAAAGTTTGGTCATGAGTAATGACAGTATCCAAACTGTAACCATAAAATAAGTAAGAAATAGAGCATGTTTAGAAACTTTTTTTAAACATTTATTTTTTAGTTATAGGTGGACACAATATCTTTATTTTACTTTTATGTGGTGTTGAGGATTGAACTCAGTGCCTCACTCATGCTAGGTGAGCACATTACCACGGAGCCACAGCCACAGCCCTAGCTAGCCCTTAGAAACTTTGTTTTTAACCCAGAGGTGCTATGAGCTACATATCCAGCTCTTTTTATTTTTTAATTTTCTGAATCAGGGTTTTGCTAGGATACTGAGGCTGGCCTCAAATTTACAAACCTCCTGCCTCAGCTTCCTGAATTGTTGGGATTACAGGTGTGCACCACATCACTTGGTTTAGAAACTGCTATTTTATAGCAATTTGATATTACTGTGATATCTGCGCATGTGATTATTTTTCTGGTAATTCACTTAATTGTACTTTACAAAAATATTAGTCCCCATTGGATTGGAAACAATAACTTTTCCCTTATCACAGATAGTGAGAATAGCCCTGCTCAACCCACTTTATGTGTGTGCGTGTGTGTGTGTGTGTGTGTGTGTGTTTTGGGGGCGAGTTCTGGAAATTGAACCCAAGGCCTCACACATGCTAGACAAGTGTTCTACCACTGAATTACATGCCCAGCCCTCGCTGTGTCTTTTCATTTGTTTGCGGTTGGGTCTGGTGGCACATGCCTGTAATCCCAGCTGCTCTGGAGGCTGAGGCAGGAGAATCAAGAGTTCAAAGCCAGCCTCAGCAAAAAGTGAGGTGCTAAGCAACTCAGTGAGACCTTGTCTCGAAATAAAATACAAAATAGGGTGGGGATGTGGCTCATTAGTCAAGTGCTCCAAGTTCAATCCCCAGTGCACCTCCCCCCAAAAAAGAGTTAATGTAACAATGCTGAGTGACCTTAGGAGCATTTTAACTCTGAGCTTCATCCCCAACCCTTCTTTTTCTATTTTATTTTGAAACAGTTTCTCAAAATAGGATGGCTTTGAACTTATGATCCTCTTGCCTCCTTTCCTAAGTAGCTGGGATTCTAGGTGTGGGCCACTACACCCAGTTTTCCAGTCCTTTCTTTGTGTCCTTTCTTTGTGTGTACAAGTCCTTTCTTGTTAGTGGCCCAAGGCTTGATCCTAAGATCAATTCAAACTTGGTGATGTACACCTCTAATTCTAGTGGGGGGCAGGCTGGGGCGCTTTACCACTAAGCTACACCCCCAACATTTTTTGTTTTTTATTTTGAGACAGGGTCTTGCTAAATTGCTGAGGCTGGTCTCAAATTTGCAATCCTCATGTCTTAGCCTTTCTAGTAGCTGGGATTCCGGGAGTGTGCCACTCTGCCCAGTTTATAGGGTCTTGTTACATTGCCCTGGCGATGTCCCACTCCTGAGTGCATACCATTGTCCTGCCTCAGACTCCCAAGTAGCTGGGAGTAGAAGTGCAGGTCACTGTGCCCAGCTCCTGCGTCATCCTTCCTGATCACAAGTCCCCATCAAAGTGTGCTGCTCCAAGATTCTTTGTTCCTGTTCTCTCCCTTCTGGTCTTTTCTCTCTTCTACATCTGGGGCTCTGAGAGGCTTTTACTTTGTCAGTGTCTCCCAGAGAGCACCAGGTAGGGCAAGATCCAGGTCCCAGGTTTCTAATTTCTAGGCTCTACTACCCACTGGGCAGCCACCACATGACCTTGGGAAAGTTCTCTAACCTCTCTGAGATTGGTTTTTACGGGCAAGGCCCTGGGTTCGATCCTCAGCACCACATAAAAATGATTAATTAAAGATATTTTTTTAAAAAAAGCAATGGGGATGTAGCTTAGTAGTGAAGTGCCCCAGGAGCAGGTGCTGGGAGCCTAGGGTTGAGGGACACTCCTGTGTGTATGTTGGGGACAGACTTGGCTCTTTCTGGGACCCAGCTAGGTTCTTGGTACCTGAGCAAGAACCCACCTAGGAAAAAACAACAACAACACAAAACCCACCTGGCTTAGGGCTGGCTGGGTCCCGAAGGAGGATTTGGGAGCCCAGGAAAGCTGGTGGAGGTCACGTGACATCTGAAACCTAAGTTACCGCTGATGGATGGCCTGAAAGTCATGGTCTGAAAGTCATGGCCCACAGATCACCCCCCAGGTACTTAAGGACCTTCCAACATGGCCTGCCAGCCACTAGGTCAAATGAGAAGCCCTTTCCTGGGGTCTGCTCAGGGTAGGAATGGAAGAGGAGACGGAAGAAGAGAAGGACGTGAGGTGACAGAGCATGCCAGGAAGGACAGTTTGAGGAGTCTTTTCATTTCCTGGAGGCAGGAGGCACCATGGGATGTACATCGGCATACAGTTCTAGCATGTTCCAGGTTGGAATCCTGAGTCTTGCATGCTTAAATGAGGAAGCTGAGGCTCTGAAGCCACACAGACAATGACATTATTAGCTGTGTCATTTTGGGGCAAATCCTTTGAAATATCTGAGACTCTGTTTCCAAATTAGTAAGGCGACAGCATACTACTCAGTGGGTTTGGGAGAATTCAGAACTGACATGTGGTGCCTAGCACATGGGCAGTACTCATTAAATATTAGTTATTATATTATTTGTAGTGGTAGTAGTATCAAGGATTGAACCCAGAGGCGCTTTAACCCTGAGCTACATTCCCCAACTCTTTTTATTTTTTGTTTTGAAACAGGGTTATGCTAAGTTGCTTCAGGCCTCAAGTTGCTGAGGCTGGCTTTGAACTTGCGATGCCCCTGCCTCAGCCTCAGCCTCCTGGGATTACAGGTTGCACCAGGGAGCCCAGCTAAATATTAGTTATCATCATCATTAAGTTAAACTTTCTGATCTTCAGGGCCCTTATCACTGAATTCATGGGATCAGGATGAGTTGACATGGGAGGCAGCGAATTGTAGCAGAGAAGTATTTCATCTCTGCTGGCACATGTCTTTAACCCCATCTACTCTGGAGGCTGAAACAGGAGGATCACAAATTCCAGGTAAGCCTGGGCAACACAGTGAGACTCTGTTTCAAAATAAAATCAAAAGGGGTGAGGATGTAGCTTTAATGGTAGAACACTTGCCTAGCCTGTGTAGGAAGCCCCAGGTTTAGACCCCAGTACTGGAAAAAGAAAAAGGTTCATCTCCGGAGTCAGATTCCCACCTCTGCCAGGTGTGACTCCATTTCTTCTTCTCTACAGTGGGGAGGAATTTGAATCTGTGCAGTGCTTGGTCCTCCTGAACAGTTAATGGACCTCCATTTTCTTCATCCAGCTTTCTCTTCCCAGCCTTTACAGGCTGATCTCCTGAATTTCTGGCCAGATTTCTTTCTATGTACAAACATTTGCATAATTATTACTTCCGGAATTCTGGATTGCTACTCTACTCTTTCCCTGGGTGCCAAATATGGATTCAGAGGGGCAAAGGACCTGTTCAGTGCCACACAGTGCTAATATTTGGATTGTGGGACATGAATCTGATCTGCCATTGTGTTTCTTTTAACATAGGGACACTTTGCTTTTCCTTCTTTCCTTCTTCTCTCTCTCTCTCTCTTTCTCTCTCTCTCTCCATCTGTCTCAGCCTCAGTCTCTGATTCTCTGTTTTTAGATGGAACTGGAGATTGAACTCAGGAGCACTTCCCAACAACTACATCCCCAGCTCTTTTTATTTTTATTATTTTTTTAAATTTTGAGATAGAGTCTTACAAGTTGCTGACTGGCCTTGAACTTGTGGTCTTCTCAGCCTCTTGAGTCACTGGAATTAGAGGTGGGCACCACAGATCCTGGTTCCAAAGGCAGTGTCTTTCTTTTTTCTTTTTTTTTTTTTTAGTTGTAAGTGGACACAAAATACCTTTATTGAATTAATTAATTTATTTTCTATTTGGTGCTGAGTCAGATTCCCATCTCTGCCAGGTGAGACTCCATTTCTTTTTCTACCACTGAGCCCCAGCCCCAGCCCAAGAGTAGTGTCTGAGGGAGTCTTGGTCATGCCTTGGAAGGGGGTGATTTGGGAACACTATTTACAGGGTAAGGGGGTCTGGGTTCTAGTGGTGTTAGGTGGTCTTTTTTTTAAGGCAGGAAAGTGGGATCGGGCTGGATTGGTGACTTAATAGTTTAGGGTGATAGAGAACTAACAAGAAGCTCTTAAACATGATATCAAACTGTGGTCTGGTCACGGATATATTTGCTAAGGTAAGCAAACTGTTTGCCCAAACAAATTGGTTTGCAAGTATTTCCTGAGGCAAACAGTGAGGTTATTTATTGGTTTACAGTCTTGTCTTTCTGGGCAAGAGTTTCTTGGAAGAGTGAAGTCACGTTGACACTGGGGACCTCAGTTCTCAAACCCGAGTGTAGGGTAAGGTCGAGGAAGATAGGCACAGCTCTTAGACTTATCCAGTCTCCTACTGATGGGCACTTACTTTCCTCCCAGTATTTCTCTGTCACCCTCGGTCAGTGCTGCATGACACCCTGAACATGCATGGCTGAGACTTTCTGGGGTTCCCATCCATTGCTAGGCAGTGAGAGATGAGCAACTGCAATTTTCCTAGAGTTCTGTATTCTTTCTAACCTCCCTGCTTCCCAGAAGAGGAAAACCTCCCTCCAAGGGCCACCAGAGCAGACGGCAGGAACTGCCAGGGCTTTGCCCACACCGGCTGCCTGCCCACCCGCCCGCCCTCCCTTGTTCTGTCAGATTAATGGTGACCTGTGACCCTGACAGGCTGGCCACACTCCCGGCCAATTTCAGCCTGTGGAAAGGAGTCCCAGGGGTGGTCAGGGCCTGGGGATGTGTTGGCCAGATGGGCCTGGGAGGTCTCGGGTTGGCTTATCCCAGGAGGCAGAGCAGGTGGGCAGCCCCTAGTGCCCCCCCCCCCATTTTCCCCATCATGCATCACTAGGCTGGAGGAGAAGCCAGATGGCGGGGATGGGGCAGCCTTGCAGCTTCTGGCCTGACAAAGGATCCTCTATGCTGCTCCCCCCGCCACTGATCCTGACCAGCTTGGCAAGGCTAGTCTCCCGCTACCCAGTCCCCTCAGCCCTGGCCACCTCCTGCCCTGGGCAGCTTTTCTGCTGAGACTGTCTCTTCCCCCATCTCATTCGTGGAGGAAATTTCCAGGCAATGCTCCTGGAGGACCTGGGACTTGGAAACCCTCTTCTCAACCTGAGAGTGGGCAACAATGGCCAAGCCTCTGTGACCCCTGTGCTTGTAACTGGTCACAGATTCCAATGCAGTAGCAGGATAAGCGCCACGGGTCAGGTTGGGATTGTGTTGGCGGAGGCCTAGAGTGGAGGGCGCTTGGGGAAGAGTCTCATGGTGAGAAGAGGTCTGGGAATCAGGACTAACTCATTAGAGAATCCATATCTGCTCCCCAGAAGGAGCCCTTGCGATGGCTGCAGTTATCAGTCTCCCCATCGGAAATGGGGCTAATTAAATCCTTATCATAGAAAATAGTCCTCAGGGTGACTTTAACTTAAGGGTCGATAAGCCAACCCAAGACCTTCCCACAAGGAAGAATCCGGTAGACAGTAAGCACTCAATACTTGTGAACTAAATCTCATTCTTTTTCTAAATCTAGAAAAAATTTGCAAGCCTGAACTACCAAAAGCCCCAGGACGGCGAGATGAGGATCCCAGGACGTCAGCAACCCAGTAGCCAAGTGTTCAGGCTCGGAGTCCTCCCTGAAGACTTTTGTGATCCTCTTGCTGGAACTCGGTTTCCTTATCTGTAAAATGGGTTAACTATCAGCAGTTGCCCCACAGGGGTACTGTGAGTAGTAAGTCAGTTCTCATTTGGGAAGTTCAGGGAGTATGATCAATAAGTATAGCTATTATCAGGAGGCAAGTGGGGGGAAACTGAGGAAGGTGTTCAGGTTTGGGGGTCCCCCCCGGTTAAACCTGGAAGCATCTCCAAGTCAGATCTGCCTTGGGGATTAAGGAAGGGGAGAAAAGGGAAAAACCTGTACAGGGTGGCTGGGAAGCCTGGGTTTCCTTCTAGGTTCTGCCTCTATTTTGCTGTGTGACTCCAGGCCTCTGCATTGTTTGGCTTCTACCATTTTTCTTTTTCTTCCATTTTTCTTCTTCTTTCTTTCTTTTTTTAAACTAGAGATTGAACCCAGGGTGCTTAACCTCTGAGCTACAATCCCAGACCTTTTTATTTTTTATTTTGAGGCAGGGTCTCACTAAATTGCTGAGGCTGACCTCCAATTTGCAATCCTCCTGCCTCAGCCTTTCAAGTGGCTGGGATTACAGGCATGTGCCACTGCTCCTGACCATAGTTTTCTTCTTTTTTTCTTTTTGGTCCTGGGGACTGAATCCAGGGGTGCTTTACCACTGAGCTACAATCCCCAGTTCTTTGTATTTGTGTGTGTGTGTGTGAATGTGTGTGTGTGTGTGTGTGTGTGTGTGCAAGCGTGTATGCACGCGCATGTGGTGCTGGGGATTAGGACCCAGGGTCTTGTGCATGCAAGGCAGGTACTCTACCAACTGAGCTATATCCCCAGCCCTGTATTTTTTATTTTGAGACCGGATCTTGATAAGTTTCTGAGAGTCTTGCTAAATTGTCGAGGCTGGCCTCAACCTTGCAATCCTCCTGCCTCAGCCTTCTAAGTCACTGGGATTACAGCCTGCACCTTCTTCTTTTTTGTCCTCTACTATTTCTCAGGAACCTGTGGTTCAAATACACCCTTTTATTTGAGTCAGAGCATGTGGTAGCAAAGGCCCGGGGAGAGAGAGGCAAGCCAAGGCCAGCCCAGGGGCTGTGGCCAGAGCAGCTCTCCTGCGGGGCTGCCTCCAGGAATCCCTCCTCACACACAGAGCCTCGGAGCCAAGTGAAGTCTATTAATAACAAAGTAATGAGGTAATTACTGTGATTTGGAAAAATTACCAGTGACTGCTTTTTGAGGGAATTCAGAAGAGAGAGAAGGGTGAGGGAAACATCTGTGAGGAGAGGGATGAAATGTTTTCTGGATGAAGCGTGCGTGTGGGTGAGGTCTGGGGCCAAGGTAGGGAGCAAGGGTTCACGCGGGGTGGGAAGCTGCACCGGTGGGAGCATGCGCGTGGGACTTCTGGAAAGAGCGATGGAGGTAGGGGCCTGTGCGTGAACCCGCGGGTGGGATTGCAGGTCCTAGAGACACCCTGACTCTGGCTGCTGCAAAGCAGCAGTTTCCAGAGTGGGGGGAAAACCTGGAGCCCGAGGCCAGTTCCTTTTCCTACCCCAGCCTGCAGCCTCTGAGCCTCCTGGACTGATCCCCGTCCTCAGAGTCACCAGTCTGCAGAAGGACTGGGTGAAAGACTCCAAGCAGGAGAGGCTGGGAGGAGCTCAGAGCAGAGGCTGTCAAGATGTCATTCTTGGATTGGCAGCCCGGTCCTCACCTGAGAATTTGTTATTCTCGGTCTACCACAGACCCAGTGAACCAGAAAGTGGAGTGTGGACTGGAAATCTGTTTTAACAAGTCCTTCATAGAGGTGTGAATGGAGGGGCGGCGCCAGGCCTGGGAGATGGAGGATGGAGACTGCTTTCAGAGCCTTTTTTTTTTTTTTTTTTGGTACCCGTGATTGAACCCAGGGGTGCTTAACCCCTGAGTCACATCCCCAGCCCTTTTTATTTTTTTTATTTTGAGACAGGGTCTTGCTAAATTGCTGAGGCTGCTTTAGCCTCCTGCACAGCTTACTTTTAAGAGGTCAAATCCACCAGGAACTGATGTCACAGTGGCTGTGCAAGATAGTATGGTACTAGTACCTGGAGCCACAATAATTACAGTGACCGTGACAGGACTATATTTTGCATTTTATAGACACTACCTCATTTCATCCACAGCAACCCCAATGAGTAGATATTGAAATGATCCTAATTTTTGTTTTGCATCACTGAGGAGCAGAGAGGCTGAGTGGCCAAGGTTGCACAGCTGATAGGTGTGGGAACCAGGATGCAATTTCAGCTTCCAGATGCTGGGATTTTACTTCCCCTCTGAAACCAGGCTGCTTGGATCATCTGAGGAGAGCGACCTGGTGAAATTAGCACTGCCCAGGGGAGACACAAGTTCAAGGGAGGCTGCGTTGGTCAGCTGTGTGTTCCTATAGTGAAATACCTCCCACAGGCTACTTGTGAAGTAAAGAGAGGTTCTCTTCGGCTCACAGTTCTGGAGGTTCAAGTCCAGGATTGGGAAGCCCCACTGGTTTGAGCCTCTGTTGAGGGTGGCACATCATGGCAGAAGTGTATGTTGAAGCCAGTGTACATCTCTAGTCAAGGAGAGGTGGCCGGGAGGGGGAACAGGCAAGATCCTGTAATCCCCTTTATTTATACATCTCCAGCCCTTTTTTATTTTGTGACAGGATCTCACCAAATTGAAGAGGCTGGCCTCAAACTTGTGATCCTCCTGCCTGAGCTTCCAGAATTCCTAGGATTACAGGCATGTGCCTAGTTAGACTTACTTCCAACTATACTATTTTATAGATATGTCATTGAGGCTCAGAGACTGCCTAGTGAGTAGCCCAATAAAAATTTAAAGCAAGGTAGCAATAATTTGGAATTCTGGCTTTTAATGCTGATATGCAGACCCTAGACTTGAAGGGACCCACCCCACTCAAAGTGGTACTTTCCTGGTTCTTGCTGACCTGAAATGCCACTCTGTCCCCAGTACTTAGGACAGAACCAGGCACAGAGTATAACCACAATGAATGTCTGTTAAATGACATTAATAATGTAAGTCTAAATAAAATATCCTTTTTTAAACAGTATTAGAAATAATCCCTAGTGTGCTGGGCAAGTGGTCTGCCACTGAGCTACCACCCAGTCCAATAAAATAGTCTTCAAAAGCCAGGAGCAGGGATTAAATTGATGAAGGCTCTTTCACATGTCAGGCCCTTACCCCAGGCCAAGTTAATTCTTCCAGAGATTTCAGCTTTTCATTTTCTTAACCTCATTTTACAGATGAGGACAGAGACTCAGTGGGTAAGTGACCTGTTTATGGTCACACATTAAGTCAGTGGAAAGCCAGGGTTTGGGTCCAAGTCTGTCTGGTCCCCAAGCTGTTCCTTTTTTCTGTTGTCCCAGTCTGTGACTCAGGCTGGGGGAGTAAGAATGCGATGGGCTAAAACAATGTGGCAATAATAATAATAATAGTTATCACCGTGGGTATGTAATCCTCACATGGAGAAGGGAGGAAAGTGCTTCAAAATTGAGGCTGAGCCTGCATAGTGGTGCCTGGGAGGCTGAAACAGGAGGGTTGCAAGTAGCTCAGTGGTAAAGCACCTCTGGGTTCAATATTCAGCACAAAAACAAAACAACAACAATAACAACAACAAACCCCTAGAAACAACAACAACAAAAAGTGACGTTGAGCCAGCCACAGTGGCACTGTTACCCAGTGACCCAGGAAGCTGAGGCAGGGAGATCAGAAGTTCAAGGACAGCTCAATAACTTAGTAAAACCACTTCTATGAAAGGAAGAAAGGAAGAAAAAAGAAAGAAAGGAAGGAAGAAAGGAAGGAAGGAAGGAAGGAAGGCAAAAAATTAAAGAGGGCTGGGGGTAGTGCGCCCTGGGTTCCTCAGTAGCAAGGGGAAAAAAAGTGAGGCCAATGCAGCAGGATGCACGTCCAAGGCCAGCTGGGCAACTTAGCGAGACGCCGTCTCAAAATAAAATAACCTGGGCTGTGGGTGCTGCTCCGGGGTAGAGTACTTGCCTATCAATTAGAATGCAGAAGGCCCTGGGTTCAAACCCCAATAGGCAAAAAATAAAACACAACACAAAACAAAGCCCAGCACAGTGGCACGTGCCTGTGATCCCAGGGGCTCAGGAGGCTGAGGCAGGAGGATTGCAAGTTCAAAGCCAGCCTCAGCAACAGTGAGGTGCTAAGCAACTCAGTGAGACCCTGTCTCTAAACAAAACACAAAATAGGGCTGGGGATGTGGCTCAGTGGTTCAATGCCCCTGAGTTCAATCCCTGGTACCTAAAACACAAAAACAAAAGCCCCAAGAAGCCTTGCTTCCCACCCCTCCTCTCTCTCACATACCCCTCACCTCCACCACGGCTGAGCTATTCCTCTATCCCTTTCCCTGTCCTCTGCCAGATGTGAGTTGGCCTCATTGCTAGTACCCTGGGCGGGCAGTCCTGACTCTCTGCTGCCCCCTTCTGGTATCTTTTGGATGTGGTGCCTGGGTGCAGAATCTGCCTACCCTCCAGCGTTTAGCCTGTATTTAGCCCTTGACACTGTTTTTTTTTTTTAAGATGTACAAGTATTTATATACATGTATATTTTAGTTGTAGTTTGACACAATACTATGTTTTTTAAAAATTTATTTATTTGTATGTGGTGCTGAGGATGACCCTTCTTGGGTCTCTGGTTCTTCCTTTGTGAAGTGCTGGACTGTCACTAAAAGCTCTCAGACTATAAATCTGAATCTACTGGCTCTTATTTTCTCCGGCGTTCCCTACCTGAGCTCAGCTTGAACTGTCATCATCACTCTCAGGTTTATTTTCCTGTCCTGGGGTCCAGGATTAATGTCTGGTTTGGGAGAAAAGCCCTCCTCTACTCACCCTGCCTGCCCCCATCCCACAGCAAGTGTCCCGCTTCCTCAGGTCACTCTTTTGCTGGAGAGAGGCTCCAGGGCTCAGGGCCTGGCCTCTTTGTCTTCATCTAACCTCCCTCTTAGGTTATCTAGATTGAGGAGAGCAGGCTGTGCCCGCTCTGAGTGACTCCATGATGTACTGAACGGTAGCTTTCGGGCTGTGCTTATCCCTAAGTTACCCCCTTTTGTAAAGCCGTAGTTTTGCCGTGAGTGCTTCATCTTGTGTCCAAATGCCAAGGTAGAATGACCGTACACTTTGTGCCAACTTATCAAATAAAATCAAAAGCATCTGGACACACGGATATCCCAAATCATATCAGGAACACCAGACCAGGAGGTTATCAGCCTTGCCAGAGGTAACCCCTCCCCTAAAACCCATAAGAGGAGGAGCCCCACCAGACCGGCCACAGCAGCACCCTAACCCTGTCACCTGGTCACTCATCATGAGCCTTGCCCAGGAAAATCGCCACAGTGACAAACTTCTGGCTCTGTCCCTAAGGCTTCAGTCCAGCTTGGGTTCTCCTGCCTGTGACTGCCATTTATGGCCTACTGCGAGCTGACATCTCATGCTGACACTGAGACTGCCAGCTGTCCCCTGTAGTCTGCTCTCTCGGGTCTTGACAATCTGTGGAACTGGGGCTGTAACTCAGTGGCAGAGTGCTTGCCTGGGCCGTGTGAGGCACTCACACCACATAAAAAATAAACAAATAAAATAAAAGTATTGTGTCCATCTAGAACTAAAATACACATGTAAAAAATAATTTAGTAAGACTTACAAACAAACAAACAAAAATCCCTTGCCTGCCTGGGTGCAGTGGTGCATGCCGGTGGTTCCAGTGACTCAGGAGGATGAAGCAGGAGGATTGCAAGGTTGAGGCCAGTCTCTGTAACTTAGTGATATCTTGTCTCAAAATAAAAAGTAAAAAGGGCTGGGGATGTGGCTCAGTGGTAAAGCACCCCTGGGTTCAATCTCCAGCACCAAAACAAACTAATAAAAAATGCACTTGGCCAGACGTGGCGCACAGCCCTGTGATCCCAGCTACTTGGGAGGCTGAGACGGGGGGTTGGCAAGTTCATAGCCAGCCTGGGAAATTTAGTGAGACTCTGTCTCAAAATAAATAAAAAGGGCTGGCAAAGTAGCTCAGTGGTAGAGTGCTTGTCTGGCATGCATGAGACACTGGGTTCAAGCCTCAGTATTGAAATAAACAAAGTTGCATCTATACTGAACACATACAGCTATTTTTAATGTCAGTATTCCCTTAACAATGTAGTATAACAACCATTAGCACTACCTTTACATTATATTAAGTATTATAAGTAATGGAGACATGATTTATAGTATATGGGAGGTCTGGATGCAGCGGTGCAGGCCTGTAATCTGAGCTACTGGGAAGGCTGAGGCAGGAGGATTGCAAGTTTGAGGCCAGCCTGGGGTGAGTTAGTAGGACCCTGCCTCAAAATTAAAAAAAAAAAAAAAAAGAAAAAAGACTGAATGTAGGTCAGTGGTAAAGTGCCTGGGGTCCAATCCCCAGTTCTGCAGATAAATAAACGAATGAGTAAACAAGTAAGTAAAGTATACAGGAGGATGTGTGTATGTTACATCCAAATAGCTCTATGTCATTTAATAGAAGGGACTTGAGCACCAATGCATTTTGGAATCTGTGGGGTGGGTGATGGAGTTAGATCTGGTGACATTTGAAGAGAATCTCCTAAATGCCAAGATTTTAGGGTTCTAACATTCCTTTTCTCTAAATTCCATATGTCTACAATTTAAATTCTCTAACGCTCCGAGTGTCTGATTCTAACCAGTGTCCTAGGGTAGCCCAGTTGAAGGGCTTTGGATTCAGAAATCACCTGGTTTGTATCTGGGCTCTGTGGTTTATTTGCTGTGTGACCTTGAGCAAAACATTTTCCCTTTCTGAATCTTGATTTCTTTTTCTGCAAAATGGAGGTGAGAATGACCACCTCATGAGGCTGCAATGAGAACTAAACAGCAATGTGTAAGGGACACCAGACACAGGAAGTTATCAGCCTTGTCAGAAGTAACCCCTCCCCTAAGACCCATAAGAGGAGGAGCCCTACAAGACCGGACTCTGTAGCACCCTAACCCTGTCACCTGGTCACTCATCACAAGCCTTGCTCAGGAAAATCACCACAGTGACAAGCTTCTGACTCTGTCCCTATGGCTTCAGTCCAGCTCGGTTTCCCCTGCTCTATACTTTTCTTTTTTTTCTTTTGGTAGCAGGGATTGAACTCAGGGGCACTTACCACTGAGCCCCATCCCCAGCCCTTTTTATATTTTATTTAGAGACAGGGTCTCACTGAGTTGCTTAGGGCCTCACTAAATTGCTGAGGCTGGATTTGAACTCACAATCCTCCTGCCTCAGCCTCTCAAGCCTGGCTTCTGCATCTTCTTTCTCTGCTAGCTCCTCTGCGTACAGAACTCCTCTGCTTCTTCCCTCCCCTTCGATTCACAGGAAACAGTACCCAGGGGAGGACTTTCCTCCAGGGCTCTTTCTCTTGGGATCATTTGATTCCCATCCCACAGAGTACCTCAGAGCCTTAGGCTTTCGCTGACACCTAAATGTCTCGTAGGGTGCAGTGTCACAGTGAGCTGTGGTTTTAGACTGCCTGTGTTACTATGTCATGTCTCTGAGCCTCAGTGTTCTCATCTGGCTAATGGGAATAGTAATAAGACCGCTTTCCTAGGATTGTATGTAAGTTTAAGTGAGATGATCCGCAGAAAGCACTAATTAAGTAGGCCGGTCATGTTAACTCTCATTGTTACTGCTGTCTCTGGGTGTGGGAGGCCATGACTGTAGGAATCTCTGCTCCTTGCCCTGCAGCCCCTGTCTGAGCAGAAACCTCCCTGTCTGAGCAGGACCTCAAACCCTTGCTCCAAAGGTGGCCTGTAAGGCCTTCAGTGAGCTGGAAATTTATCTCCATCTTTATTGTGTGTGTGTGTGTTTGTGTGTGTGTACTGGGGATTCAACATGGGGCCTCACACAGGCTAGGCAAGCACTCTGCCAGTGAGCCACATCCCCAGCCCATTTTTAAAATATTTCATTTTGTCTGGATGCCATGGCACATGCCTGTAATCCCAGAGACTCTGGAGGCTTAGTCAGGAGAATCTCAGGTTCAAAGCCAGCCTCAGAACTAAGCCAGATCCTGTCTCAAAATAGAAAATAAAAAGAACTGGGGATGTAGCTCTCAGTGATAAAGCACCCTGAGTTCAATCCCCAGTACTGAAAAAAGATTTTATTTTGAGACAGAGTTTGGCTAAGTTGCCCAGGCTGGCCTTGAACTTGCCAAGACTTTTGCATCAGTCTCCTGAGTAGCTGGAATTGATAGTGTGCACTACCGTGCCTGGCTTATATCCTTCCTTTTCCCTCCCCCACCTCTGATTCCTTCAGAGTGAACAGGTTGCCTCTGGAAGCTCTGTCTGGGGTTTGGTGGGGAGCCAGGTCTGTGGCCGTGGAGGGAGGCAATTTGTTAGTCACAGCAGAGAAGGATCAGCTGACCAAGGGAAGAAGACAGTGTTACTTCAGTTACAGGTTCCCGAGACAGCTGGCACGACTCAGGTGACGGGCACTGCCCCTACTGTGTGATCACGGACATGTGCACGTGCAATGCATGTACCATACACATACATACACACGTGTGCACACGCCACTGTTTTCCCCTGCTCTTCCTTCTCTGCCAGCTCCCTGCATACACATCTCCTCCGCTTCTCCCCTTCCATTGATTCACAGGAAACGGTGCCCAGGGGCGGACTTTCCTCCCGGGCTCTTTCTCGTTAAGTTTGCTTGGGTCTTATTAAGTCTCTTTTAAGCAGGGCAGTACGTGGGGGGACTTTTAAGAATCTGGTTCCAGGCTTTGGTCCTGGGAAAGGAGCCTCGCTTCCTTCCGTCTCCTGCCTGCTGTCTCCGTTTGTCCCTTCTCTACCATCAAAGGGAAGCTTCCAGAAGCCAAGTAGGATGGGATTCTCTCGCTGATCCTAGGTTCTTGCCCCCAACTTCACAGGCTGTTGTACAATCTTTAAGCAAAATCATGCTTTTGAAGTATCAGTGCTCATATGTAATCGAATTCCCTCCTTTTCCCACTTCCCTCCCATCCTTCCTATCTTTCCTCCCTTCCTTTTCTCTTTCTTTCCTCCCGCAGTCCTCCCCATTTCTTTCTTCCATATATCATATATATGCCAGAACATGATCCTTTTTTAAAAATCTGCACCAGGGATTGAACCCAGAGGCATTAGACCAAAAAAGCTGCATCCCCAGCCCTTTTAAAATTTGAGAACAGGGTCTCACTAAATTGCTCAGGCTGGCCTTGAACTTGAGATCCTCCTGCCTCAGCCTCCAGCCTCTGAGTATCTGGGATTACATATACATGTGCCACCATGCCTGGCTTGATTTTTTTTTTAAATTAACCTATGTTTCCCCCTGTTTTGACACTTAGTACTTAGTTGTCTACATTAAAGCTATTTAGTTGATGCTTGTCTCCCAAAATAATTAGAATATGTACATATATGTGTGTGTGTACGTATTGTGTGTGTGTGTATGTGTGTGTGTATATATATATATATATATATATATATATATATATAGTTAGTGATTGACCCAGGGGTGCTTTACTACTATACCCACAGCATTTTTAAAATTTTTTTAAAATTTTGGGATGGGGTCTTACTAAATTAGGACCTCACTAAGTTGTTGAGGTTGACCTTGAATTTGCAATCCTCCTGCCTCAGCCTCAGAGTCACTGGGATTACAGGTGTGCACCACAGTGCTGGGCCAAACATATCCTTTTCATCACTGTGAGAACATTCTTCCCACTGGATTGTATGCTCTGTGAGGTGAGACCCTGTGTGTCTTCTTTATGACTAATCTCTACACCTAGCACTATGACACAGAGTGGCTATTCAATAAATATTTTTTGTTTTTTGGAAGTACTTGGGATTGAACCAAGAGCCACATCCTTAGCCCTTTTAAATTTGAGACAGGTTCTTGCTAAGTTGCTGAGGCTAGCCGTGAACTTGTGCCCCCCCTGCCTCAGCCTCCTGAGTTGCTGGGGTTAGAGGTGTGCACCTCTGTGCTGCTCCGTAAATACTTGTTGAATGAATGAATTGTAAAACCATCCCCTCCTACTATGTGTGCTTCAGAAAAAAGCAGGAGGTATATGAACTTGGAAGCCAGATAGACTCAGGTAAGAATAGAGGTCTATTCTCCCCGCAACCCCCAACCCCCATTGTATAGGGATTAAACCCAAGGTCTCATTCATATTAGGCAAGCATTCATTCTTTTTTTTTTTTGGGGGGGGGGAAGTACCGGGATTGAACTCAGGGGCACTCGACAACTGAGCCATATACCCTGCCCTATTTTGTATTTTATTTAGAGAGTTGCTTAGAGCCATGCTGTTTCTGAGTGAGGCTGGCTTTGAACCTGTGATCCTCCTGTCTCAGCTTCCTGAACCGCTGGGATTACAGGTGTGTGCCACCATGCCCAGCTTATTTTTACTTTTTTTTTTTGTGTGTGTGTATGTGTGTGGTACAAAGAATTGAACCCAGGGGCACTCTACCACTGAGTTACATTCCCAACATTTCTATTTTTTATTTTGAGATAAGATCTTGCTAAATTGCTGAGGTTGGCTCCAAACTTGGGATCCTCTTGCCTCAGCTTCCCAAATCACTGTGATTACAGGTGTGTACCATTGCACTGGGCTTCATCTTTACTTTGAAACAGGGTCTCACTAAGTTTCCCAGGCTGGCTTTGAATTTGGGATCTTCTTGCCTCAGCATCCCAAGTAGCTGGGATTACAAGTATGCACCATGCGGGCAGTTTAGGTGGGGGTTAAATGACAATGTATATAAATCAGCCCACTCATGTGCTGTTATATAACAAATACTGAATAAATGACATAAATGCATGGCCTCAGGGGATTTCCAGTGGTAAAGAGCTATTGTTGGACACTTTGGTTTGTGTCTGGTGATTTGTGGATAAGTTTATTGTGGACAACTGTATATGTGCCTGTTTTCTTATGTTTTCTCTTTATTTCCTTGATAGTATTTTACATGGAGGGTTCTACCCAAGGGTGCAGAGAATCTATATAATAGTATGGCCTTACCTATTTATTGTCCAACATGTTCCAGCTGGGAGTGAAAGATGGAGACAAGGGACAGAGATGGAGAAGGCCAGTTGTAGTGTGTGATGTGGTGAGATTTTTTTCTGATAAAAATCAGGCCTTATTTCATATTCAGCAGCTGTCTTAACACTCAGTAGAGCAGTTCCATGCCCAGCCATTGGCATGGCTCAGTTTGAATCCCAGATCTGTCCTGCTCATAAATGTGTGACCTAGGCCAATAAGACCGTTTTTTTTTTGTTGTTGTTGTTAATTTTTTTCTTCTTCTTGGTTGTTGATAGACTTTTATTTTATTTATTTATATGCGAGGCTGAGAACTGAACCCAGTGCCTTACACATGCCAGGCAAGTGTGCTATGGCTAAGCCACAGCCTCAGCCTGGCCAATTAGACCTTGCAATCCAAGTTTTTTCTTCTAGCCACCCTCTCCATCCTAGGGATTGGATGTAGGTAGTTCCACCACTGAGCTACTCCCTAGCCCTTTTAATTAATACTGGGGATTGAACCCAGGAGTGCTCTACTACTGAACTACACCGCCTGTCCTTTTTTTATTTTGAGGAACGGTCTCACTGAGTTGCTTAGCGCCTGGCTTTTGCTGAGGCTGGCTTTGAATTCGTGATCCTCCTGCTTCAGCCTCCAGAGCTGCTGGGATTACAGGAGTGTGCACTGTGTCCAGCCTTTTTTATTTTTTGAGACAGGGTCTCCCTAAACTACTGAGGCTGGAATTTGTAATCCTGCCTCATTCTCTCGAGCTGCTGGGATTGCAGGCAGGGGCAACGGAGACCGGCAAATGGCTGTATAATGTGGGTTTCCAGTAGAGATTTCATGAAGTGACTATAAAGATAATACATGAAAAAAACTCAGTGCTGCAGTTGGCCATAGTAAGTATATAATGAAAGTGATTGTATCAGTGGTATAGACATTCACAGTTTAGGAAGCATTTTCATTTCGATTCAATCCCTACACAAGTCCTGCAGGATAGGGATAATTATTATTCCCATTCCATAGATGAGATCAAGACTCAGAGAAGTGAAGTTCAGGGACTAAGGTCAACTTGGAGTTGACAGAGTTTCTGGGCAAGCATTCAACATTAGGTCTCCAGACGTCTAAATCTAAGAGCATCCAACCCTGCAAACCTCTCACAAATCGGAAGTTCTGGATTCTCTTGCTAGACCTCCCGATATGGGCTTTTGAGCTTTTCTTTACTCAACTGTGAACACAGCAGGGTGTTAATTTCTTTATTTTTTATATTTTTAAATATTTATTTTTTAGGTGTAGATGGACATAACACAATGCCTTCATTTTTATGAGGTGCTGAGGATCAAACCCGGGTCCCGCCCGTGCTAGGTGAGCCCTCTACCACTGAGCCACAGTCCTAGCCCGGGGTGTTAATTTCTTAAACTCCCCTCCAGTTTTGTTATTTTCGGGGGGTACTGGATATTGTACCCATAGGTGCTTTATCACTGAGGGCTACATCTCCTGTGCTTTTTAAAAATTTTTTTTTTCCTTTTGAGACAGGGTCTTGCTAAATTACTGAGGGTCTCTCTAAACTGCTGACGTTAGCCTCGAACTTGCAATCCTCCTGCCTTAGCCTCCAGAGTCTCCGGGATTACAGGCATGCGCACCACTCCTGGCTCCTCTCCAGTCTGTAAGAGTTCAATCCCTCTTCAAACTCTAAATGGAGTCTGCGACTATCTCCTTCCAAATGGGCAGGGCCTGCTACCTTTCGAAGCTGCACCTCACACTAAGTCAGGCAAATAGACCGAAGCCCAGACACCAGAATGGGAAACCAACTTCTGAAAACTCCCCGACTAGCAAACCTGACGGCGAAGTCCCTGGAGTTCAGCGCTCCGCCACACGTGGCTCTGCCCAGACGCCCAACCCCTCGCACCAGGACCCAGAGTTTGTCTTTTTTTCATTGTGTTTCCAAGACCGTGAACAACGGTTTGGGTCCTTCGACAGCGTTTCCCAGGACAGAGCCTCCATCCCGGGATCCCTGGGTCCCGCCCCTGACATGAAGCCCTGCCCCCCGAGGACCCCACCCAGCACCCACCCCTCATCGGCCTCCTTCTCTTACTTTGTGGCCCCGCCCCGACGCCTCTAGTCCCACCCTCCAAGCGGTCCTGCCCCAAGTCCTTAGGAAGCCGGGCCTCCTCTCAGCCTTTTGCTCCGGCAGGGGGCCCCGCCCCGCCCTGCCCCGCCCCCGGGTATTAGCCACACCCCGAGCCAGTGACGCCCCCCGAAGCTCCGCCTCCAGCAGCCCGGGGTAGGGTGGCGGCTGGCCCAGCCGGGCCCCCGCTGCCCTCTGCCCTGGGCCCTCGGTTGGAGGCGGCCGGGCGCGGCGGGACCGGGCGAGCGCGGAGGCCGGGGGGCTCGGAGGCGAAGATGGCGTCAGGCAGGCGTGCCCCGCGCACCGGGCTGCTGGAGCTGCGCGCCGGGGCGGGCTCGGGGGCCGGCGGCGAGCAGTGGCAGCGGGTGCTGCTCAGTCTGACCGAGGACGCCCTGACCGTGAGCCTCGCCGACGGCGAGCCCGGCCCCGAGCCCGGCGTTCCACGGGAGCCGGAGCCCGCGCAGCTCAACGGCGCCACCGAGCCGGGCGCAGCGCCCCCGCAGCTGCCCGAAGCGCTGCTGCTCCAGCGGCGCCGCGTGACGGTGCGCAAGGCCGACGCCGGCGGGCTGGGCATCAGCATCAAAGGTGGGCGCGGGGCACTGAGGGCACCGGGTCGCGGTGTCTGTGGGGCCGCCGAGGGCGCAGGGGTCGCGGGGGCTGGCAGTGCACGGAGAACGTGGAGTTGGAGGCCTTCTGTCTGGGGCTAAGGGGAGTCGAAGGAGATAGAGGGAACCCAGGGCACTCAGAGCATCAAGGTCGGAGGGGGTCTCAGGGTGCCACGCCAGGCACAGTTGTGGAGGAGATCGCGGGTGCGCCAAGGACACATGGGTAGGAGCCATAGGAGTCAGAAAGGAGCAAACTAGGGTGGGCATCAAGGACAAGAGGGGCCCCAGAAAAGCAGACAGGGGAGAAAGAGGGTTGAGGCCTGGGGGCAAGTCCCAGAGGGAGAACCAAGGTGGGGCAAGTCCCAGAGGGAGAACCAAGGTGGGGCAAGGCGAGGAGTCTGGGAAACTCGAGTAGAAGATGTAGATGCAGGCACAGGTGATGCTGGTGGGGCCAGAGAGGACCTAGATATCTGAGGCCCCAGGAAGGTTCTGTACCTGAGCAGGGAGCTGTGACAACTGGATTTGAGACTCCTGACCTGGCCATCTCTGCTTTACCCAGGATGGAGAGGGTGGACCCAGAGTTGCCATTCCTCCTGGAGAGCTCTCAGCCCCTAAGGCTGACAGCCTTCTTTAGGGTCAACCAGAATGAGTTGGAGTCCAGGGTTGCAGAGTGAACTTGGACAAGTAACTTCCCATCTCTGAAACTTAGTTCCCTCAATTGTATAATGAAGGTGATGATAGAGTTGTGATGTTCCTATGAGAATGGGGCCAGCACATTTGAAGTGCTTGGTTTATTATTGCTGTTAGACAAGAGGAACATGGAGGCCAGGAGGGACTTCCAAAAGCAGCTAACCACGGTGCTTAAAATCCCTTCATATCCCCAGTAGCTGGGTTCACCATTCTTGTCCATCTGCCAGTCAGAATCTCAGCTCCGGTCTCAGCAGGCTGCCTTGGGAAAGGGTGTCAGTCCTTTTGTCACCTTGATTGTGCACTGTCCCCTCCCAGGCTGCCTGCCTTGGTGCTGGCTGTGTTCACTGGTGCTGCCAAACCCTTTGGCCTGGGTGAGGGGGCGGGAATGATAGTGAATGCTACTACTATGTCCTGAGTGCTATGAAAGTACACTTGGCTCATTATCTACTTCACCTTGGCAACAAGTGATGAACGGTAGTGGACATAATCCCCATGTTGCAGGAGAAGCAACTGAGACTCAGAAAAGGAAAATGATTTTCAGAGGATCCCACTGTCCGTGATTGGCAGAGCTGGGATTTGAACCTTAATTATCAGACTATGATTCCCCTAGAAAGCATATAGGAGTTGGTTCTTCCCAATGGAAGGACACATCCCCAGGCAGCTAACCCACAGGGTCTAATGGGGGAAGTGGGGGAAATCAGAGAGTGGACACCCATCTAACCCCCAAACTTTAGCATAGGATAGGGCAACAAACCCATCCCAAAGTTGTACACTCAGAGTGTCAGAGCTGGAAAGAAACTTTTAAGTTCCATTTTGCAGATGGGCAAACTTGACTCTCAGGAGAGCAGGATCTTTCCATGGGCACACAAAGTTACTCCCCAGCTCTGCATTTACAGATGGATGTGAGGATATTTTTAGGAGGCTTTCAAGGGAAATACCAGCTCGATCCAATTCCTTGTGGATGGAGACGGGGCTCTTGTCACCGTGGTGATCTATACTCTGGGGTCCAGCTGAATCCAAGGCAGCCATGAATATCATAACTTCAAACTAAACTGAAGTCCCTAGTTTTATCTCCTTTTGTATCTCCCTTCACCCCTGGCTTCCTTCCTTTTCTTATGTCGTGCGTGCTAGGCAAGTGTTCTACCACTGAGCTACATCCCTGCCCACATTCTTAGTTTTAGGTAGGGGAGGGCAGATATAAATAGAAATCCCTTCTGCTCATAGACCTCAAGCTTTTTTTTTTTTTTGTCAATCATGATCTGGCCTTGAGCTAACTATTGGGCCTGTGTGGGGATCAGGTGAGGTGTTCCACTTCTAGCTCTGCCACCAACTTATGTGACCTTGGAACAATGACCTTCTGCTCTTAGTGATTAGTTCCTGATCTTTAGTACTCCTAGGATAGGCCAGGAGTATGAAATTTCAGGGCCTGACTTGCAGTCTACCATAGGGTTAAGAGTGTGGTTCTGGAGCCAGGAGACTTGGTGGCTTTGCCACTTATTAGCTAGGTGACCTTGGTCAAGGGGTTTGTTTCCACACTGCCTGTTGATGGGGTGTTGTGAAGATGTGGAGGGACAATAGTACATTATAGACTTGATATGTGTAACTAGGCTGAACTCATGTTATCTGATATCTGTTATTACTTTTTTTTTTGTGGGGGGGAGGTAGTCCTGGGGATCGAACCCAGGACCTCAAGCATGCTAGGTAAGTGCTCTACCACTGAGCTACATACTAGCCCTTTTTGTATTCTCCAATTTGAGATGAGTTTCACTGTTGCCCAGGCTGGCTTTGAACTTGTGATCCTTCTGCCTCAGTCTCCCCAGTAGCTAGAATTATAGGCATGCACCATAGGCCTGGCTGTTCTTACTATTTATTATTTAAAAAGCCATTTAGGAGTTTAGCAATAGGAGCTGGGGTTGTAGCTCAGTAGTAGACTACTTGCCTAGCATGTGTGAGGCACTGAGTTCAATTCTCAGCATCACATATAAATAAATAAAAAATAAAAAGGTCCATCAACAACTTAGAAAATATTTAAAAAAAAAGAGTTTAAGTAGGGCTGGATTTGTGACTCAGTGGTAGTATACTTGCCTGGCATGTGTGAAGCCCTGGTTTTGATCCTCAGCACCACATATAAATAAATAGAAAATCCATTGACAATTAAAAAATAAAAGAGTTTAGCAATAAAGCAATTCAGTAAAATGTATTAGAGTTGTTTGCATCAGAGGTGAAATTCAGATTGGCTCTGAAATCCCTAGTATCTTAGGCCTTGGTTTCTGGTCTGAAGCTTGGATTGCAAAACTTTATGGTTGCTGAGGAGGTATTTGGGGCCATAGCAATCACTGACTTCTATCTTAATTCCAGATCAGAGGGTTTCAGCGAGTTTTCACATTGTAGGAAAATTGATTAAAATCCAAAATATTTAACTCAAGAAAGAACTATTGAAGTTACTCCAACAGTGGTGAACATGCAAACATTTAACCAAAAGATCCAGCACTGGCTGGGCACTGAGGGAGCCCTTCAGAAGTAATCTTACCTTCCCAGTGACTAGGAGGCTCAGGCAGGAGGATCGCCATGTTTAAAGCCAACCTCAGCAACTTAGCAAGTCCCTAGGTGATATCCTGTCTCTAATATATAAAAAAGGGCTAGGGGTGTGGCTCAGCGGTTAAGCACCCTTGGGTTAAATCCCCTGTACCAAAAAATACATAAATAAATAAATAATAAAAGAAGAAGAAGTAATTTTACCTTGGTGTGACTCCTAATTATTGGAGTGTCTGCCTCACTGTCTTCCTCCTCTGTGCCTGTGCAGGAGGCCGGGAGAACAAGATGCCCATTCTCATTTCCAAGATCTTTAAGGGACTGGCCGCAGACCAGACGGAGGCCCTCTTTGTGGGGGATGCTATCCTGTCGGTGAATGGTGAAGACTTGTCCTCTGCCACCCATGATGAGGCGGTGCAGGCCCTCAAGAAGACCGGCAAGGAGGTGGTGCTGGAGGGTGAGTGCTGGGGTCTAGAGCCCGGAGGGCTGGGCAGGGGTGTTGAATTCCTTCCTCTCTCCCCCAGGCCTGAAGCGGCCTCAGCCTGGCCTAGAGGGATGGGAGGTAGCAGAAAACAGAGACTGAACCTGGAACCTGCCTGGAGCCAGCGTGGGCTGGTGGAGCACAGAGCTGATCAGACCTGGTTTGCAGTTCCTTTGGCCCACTTGCTAGCATTGTGACCTTGGATGAATCACTTCTTTTCCTTGAACCTTAGTTTCCTCATCTGTAAAATGGGGTTATAGCTCTTGCCTTCCTGGGTTGTTGTACAGGACAAAAGGTACAAGGTGGGATGCACAACCCAGTGAGGGAGAGGAGTGAGGACTGGAGAAGGGACAGTTGAGATGCCTTCCCAGAGGGCCTGGGGAGCTTTGAACTCTTGGTTCTTCTGGCACACAGGGGCCCTAAAATCCTGAGATCCATTTTCCTTTCGGGGAGAACTTGGCCATTAGGTAACAAGACCTCAAATCCCTCCTCCAAGGATAGAGATGAGTTTGGTGGCAGGAACTGTGGCGGGGTAGCATTCTCCACTGTCCCTGTGTGGTCTTGGATGAGACTCTTGCCTTCTCTGGGCCTCAGTTTCCCCATTGGTGTGGCGGGCCTCCTGCTTGGCTGCCCCGTGTCTGTCTTTGCCATCTCTGTCAGGAGCTTTCTGCTTTGCTCAGCCCTTTCCTCTGACTCTACTCTGCCAGCTCCGGAAGACCATGGGGGGCTGAGGAATGTGTCTTGGCTCGTTGCCCAGAATAGGCACAGGGAGGTGGCAGGGGCTGATGGAGAGGCCAGGGCCAGCAGAGCTGCTCGGCTGAGTCCCAGGTCCAGACCCCACTAGATTGCCTTGGTTTCCCCTCCAAGAGGCCATCGAAGCAAACAGGCTGTGGGCCTCTGGTGATCTTGGCACACTCATGACCTTAATTCCCACTTGATTTTGTTTTATTTTTATATTTTGGGAATATCTATAAGTGCTGCTGTTGCATTTTCTTTTCATACTTAAAAAGGGCTGACTTGAGAGCCTTGGACCCTAAAATCTTCAGTGTTATCAATCACATTATGTATCTGAACCCAGGGCCTCGTGGGTGCTGGGGTGTGCTGCTCCCGAGCCACACACCCAGCCTCTACCTCTCACCTTTTAATAGCTAAGTCAAATATAGGGTCATACATAAGTGATATGAATGTAAGAGGCTTTCCCCCAGATGCCTTATTACTTTGATATTTATAGCCAGCAGTGCAGTTTAAAACAATTGACATTCATTGAAATGTCAAATTTTAGTTGACTTGAAAGCTTTTTTTAGTTTCTGCTATTTGAAAATTTAGTCTACAGATGGTAAAATTTCTACTGTAGCTATGTTTCTTTTCTTTCTTTTTTTATTATTATTTTTTTTACTGAGGTATTGGGGATTGAACTCAGGGACTAGCACATGCTAGGTAAGCCCTCTACCACTGAGCTACAGCCAAAACCCTTTTTATTTTTATGTTGAGACAGGATCTCACAAAGTTGCCCAGGTTGGTCTTGAATTTTTGATCCTCCTGCTTCAGCTTCCCTAGTAGCTGGGACGCTGGTGTGTCTCCATGCCTGGCCTGTAGCCACATGTCGATTCCACACTGAGATCCCTTCACCCTTCTTATCTTTAGGTTGAGAACATCAATGTCAGGGTACTTAGCATGTACATCATTTAGAGAAGGAAGTATCTCTGAATGTTTGACACTTGAAGCATCTCTTGATTTTAGGAGCTGATATCCAGACTGTCCTTGTAACCCAAGTACTCCATTTCTTCCCACTAAGTCAAGAAACATTCATCGATAGGTACTTCCTGCCTGGTATATAGAGCATTGGGGTCAGAAGTACAGCCAGACCCAGGCTTTTGGGGAAAACAAAACATAAACACTGTTTCCTCCCTGCAAACTGAAAATCAATTCTTAGTATTAAAATACTGTCTGCACTGTGATGAATCAGAAGGGACATCCAACAGTTTTCATTTAGAGTGTTAGCTCCCCTGGTAGCTTACTGAGAGTCCCATATTTGGGAGGATTGGGAGGTCTTGTCTGGGCTCAGCAGAAACGATCTGGAGTTGATTAGCAATGTCTACCCCAGATGCAGTACGGAAGAGAAGTACCAGTGTACCATTCCAGCTCTCAGTCTCTAACTTATATGTTCTGAGATTTTTTCAAAGGGTAAGATCATTTCTTGGTAGATTCTTCTGTAGACCTAGAGAAGAGGAAAGAGATTATGTTCTTTTTTTTTTTTTTAAAGTTGTTGATAGACCTTTATTTTATTTATGTATTTATATGTGGTACTGAGAATCGAACCCAGTGCCTTACACATGCCAGGCAAGTGCGCTACCTCTGAGCCCCAGCCCTAGCCCTGTGATTATGGTCTTATTGTTGTTTTTTCCCAGCTTTTTCTTAGTTGAATTCTTTTTTTTTTTTTGGGGGGGGTTTACTAGGGATTGAACTCAGGCACTTGACCACTGAGCCACATCCCCACCCTATTTTGTATTTTATTTAGAGACAGGGTCTCACCGAGTTGCTTAGCACGTTGCTTTTGCTGAGTCTGGCTTTGAACCCGTGATTCTCCTGCCTCAGCCTCCCTAGCCACTAGGAATTACAGGCATGTGCCACTGCCTGGCTGAATTCTCTTTTGACCTGGTTTCCTGGCCCAGCAGATTGAAGTAATTCCACCTAAGGCAGTACTAAGAGCTGGTGGGTGGGGTGTGTGGGTGAGGAACTGGGCCCAAGAATCTCTGAATTGGGCTGGGCATGGTGGTGCACACCTGTAATCCCAGCAGGTCCAGAGGCTGAGTCCAGAGAATTGCAAGTTCAAAGCCAGCCTTAGCCACTTAGTGAGGTCCTGAGCAACTTGGCCAGACCCTGTCTCAAAATAAAATATAAAAAAGGGCTGTGGATGTGGCTCAGTGGTTAAACACTCCTGGGTTCAATCTCTGGTACAAAAATAAATAAATAAATAAATGAAATAAAATGAAGAATCTCTGATTTTCCAGTGTGGGAAACCTGGAGCACAAGGACAGGAAGGTGTTGGCTTGTGCCTGGTCCTCGAGACTTCGGGGAGTTTGTGGAGAAGGTCGGGGTTCGGCAGTTGCCTTATCTGGAACAGGGTTCCTGGGAGCCCCTCTGGGCCGAGGTCCCCTCTGGAGCACATCACATCCACATTGTTCAGAATTTCTTCACTCCTGACCTGTTTCTGAGGCCACTTCCAAGGAACCATGGAAGAATGGCCTGTCCTTTGGATGTGAACTTGGCAAGGCAGCTTGGGCAAATTTCTTGGGGCCTGGGGCTTGGTAGGTACAGAATTCCTGGAGAATGTCCTGGAAGAACAGGTCTGGCTAGCAAACTCCAGGTGCCAGCCAGAGCCCTCATTCCTTAAGTTGGGGGTTCAGCCGTGCTTCAGCAGCCCAGCTGCTGGGACCTTTCCTCTGCTAGGTCAGAGATTTGCACAAATGTTCAGAGCCTGTTCTCAGCCGCAGGGATGTGTTTGTGACAGAGTCTGGGTGCAAGCTGGCAGCCAGCACGCCTCTGCCTGCTGCTTAGAGAGGCCCATTGTGTGTGCAGAGCGCCTGCCAGGCTCAGCCGGGCCCTTGGAGACCAGGCCTGGGGGAAGAGGGAGGGATCTCTATGAGGAAAATGTGCTTCCTTTTCCCTCCTCCAGTGTGGCTGGACACACTGACAGTAACCACAGTGAGCCTGTCGTGCATTAAAAGATAATACTAAAAGCTAATTTAGTGCTTTGTACAAAGTAGAAGTATATCCTACACAGAAATTGGGCTTTTAAAAGACCTGAGCATGTAGTAGCCTTTGAATACATGTGCATGATAAAAGTCTGTAGAATGGGGTGTGCTGGTGCACACCTGTAATCCCAGTGACTTGGGAGGCTGAGGCAGGAGGATCACAAGTTCAAAGCCAGCCTCAGCAACTTAGCGAGGCCCTAAGCAATTCAGTGAGACCCTGTCTCTAAATAAAATATTAAAAAGGGCTGGGGATGTGGCTCAGTGGTTAAACACCCCTGGGTTCAATGCCTGGTACAATAAACAAACAAACAAACAAATAAATAAATAAAACAGTCTGTAGAGTAATAGGAATTGCTTTCATCCCCATTTCACAGATAAGATTGCAGGAGCAATGTGGGAAACCTGCAGCACAGGGACAGGAGGATGTTGGCTTGTGCCTGGTCCTCAAGACTTCAGGGATCTGGGGAGAAGGTCAGGGTTCAGCAGTTGCCCTAATCTGGAACAGGGTTCCTGGGAGCCTCTCTGGAGGGGACCTAGGTTCTTTCTTTCGTACTAAGGATTGAATGCAGGGGTGCTCTAACTCTGAGCCACATCCTCAGTCCTATTTTTTATTTTATTTAGAGGCAGGTCTGAGTTGCTTAGCACCTTGCTAAGTTGCCGAGGCTGGCTTTGAACTTTAGATCCTCCTGTCTCAGCTTTCCGAGCTGTGGGGATTACAGGCATGTGCCACCATGTTTGCTGAAAACCACTTATTCTGAACAAAGCTTGAAAACTTCATCTGTGCCAGATGTGGGGACACATGGCTTTAATCCCAGTACTCTGGAGGCTGAGCAGGAGGACTGCAAGTTCCAGGCCAGCCAGGACAACCTAGTAGACCCTGTCTCAAAATAAAACATTAAAATGGCTGGGGATGTAGGTCAGTGGTAGAGCACTTCGTGTTCAATCTCTAGTTTCCCTGCCCCCACCCCCCACACAAAAGAGTAAGTACGCTAAGAGTAAGGTGCTAAGCAATTCAGTGAGACCCTGTCTCTAAATAAAATACAAAATAGGGCTGGGGATGTGGCTCAATGGTCGAGTGACTCCGAGTTCATTCCCCAGTATACCCCCCCCCAAAAAAAAAAAAAAAGAAGAAGAAGAAGAAGAGGCTCAAAGCTCACACGGGGCTTGACTGACTCCCGAGCTTTTCTCTGTTATGAGTCTTTAGACTCTGAGGCCAGTGCCCTGCCTGTCCTTTCTCCGGGAGATGGACATTGCCAGGTGTCCTGCCCATGGTTTGGCTCCATGCCTTACTGCTGTCAAAAGTGAGATGCAGCTAATTTGGGGTCACCCTGTTTAGCTGAGCCAAGTATGCTGGGCCCCTGAGGCGCCTGAGGGACTCCTGTCCTGGTAGGCATGAATGGAGCCCCCACCCAGGTCTCTGGTGGCTGCAAAGACCTGTTGTTCTGACCATTGTTCTCAAGGAAACATTTATTTGGCTGCACACACACATAACTTTGGACCATGTGATTTGCCACAGTCAAAACTTGGCCTAATCCATCCTTGGCCTGATCCCCAGACCTCAATTAAAATGCCGGTGGGCCTCTGGAGGTAGGCTCTGACCCGTGAGCTGTGTGACCCTGGCTGTTATAGTGGTGGAGAAAATCACAATGATAATAATCAGGAGAAGAGTGTCTACTATTTATTGAGCACCTACAATGTGCTGGACATTGTGCTAAGTGTCTTTCATGTAATATTTCGTTGAATCCTCAATGCCACCCCCACATTATTTATCCTATTAAACAGATGAGAACTCAGGTGGTGACTTGGCCCAGGTTACACAGTGGCAGAGAGAATTTCAACTGAATCTCTCAGAAGCCAAACTCCGTGGTCTTAACTATTTATACTGTGCTGAAAGTCATGTCACCCCTCTGAGGCTGGGTTTATCCATCCATTAAACAAGGATATCAATTCATTTCATTGAATTGGTAAAATCAGGTGAAGATGTGTTTGAGAAAGATGAACTTGGTATTTGGTATGTAGTAAGCACTCAATTAGTGCTCCTTTCTCCCTTTGCTAATATACTAGAACTCTGAATCTTGGCTTCCTGAGTTGATATGGGTCCTTTTTTTTTAATATTTATTTTTTAGGTGTAGATGGACACAACACAATGCCTTTATTTTTATGTGGTGCTGAGGATCGAACCCAGGGCCTCGCACATGCTAGGCGAGTGCTCTACTGCTAAGCCACAACCCCAGCCCCGATATGGGTCCTTTTCAAATTTTCTTTTGTACCAGGGATTGAACCCAGGGATGCTGAACTACTGAGCCACATCCCCATCCCTTTTTATTTTGAGACAGGGTCTCACTAAGTGCTTGGGCCTTGCTAAATTGCTGAGGCTGTCCTTGAACTTGCAATCTTCCTGCGTCAGCCTCCTGGTTTCACTGGGATTATAGACATGTGCCACGGAAAGTCATGTCACTCCTCTGTATGTATGTTTTTATTAATTAATAAGTCAAGGATATGTAACTCTTTCTTATTCCTTTTAATGGTTGCATAATATTCTGTTACTGGGATTCATTAATTCATCTAGCAAGTATTTACTGAACCCTTTTCTGGGCCAGGACTTGTTGTAGGTATCAGGGATGTGTGGTTTCTGACAGTCAGGAAGCTTATCTTTTTTTTTCTTTTCTTTTTTTGGTAACAGCAATTGAACCCAGGGCTACCCCTGAGCTCCATTCCCAGTCCTTTTTATTTTATTTTTTTATTTTGAGACAAGATCTTGCTAAGTTGCTTAGGGGCTAACTAAATTGCTAAGGCTGGCGTTGAACTTATGATCCTCTTGCCTTAGCCCCCTGAGTTTCTGGGATTACAGGCGTCTGCCCTCCTGCCTTGGTGTTAGCTGTAGAATCTTGATAGGTGGTATCCTCTGCCTCCCTGCCCATACTAAAGGGTGTGTTAAGGTGAGATTTTATTTTTCAAGGTGTGGCAGTCTGGGCTTTGCTGGTCAGCCCTGATGCCAGGTCCGCCAGTGTCCAGGAACTATTTTTAGTCCAGCCTTGCTAGGCCAGTAAATCCTTAAAGATCATTCCTCTGAGCCTGTTGGAATCTCAAGTTTTCTCCGCCATCCTGGGCAGGTGGTGGATAGCTGATCATGAATCCTCACAGTGCCTTGCTTAGAGAGCTGATGTATCAGAACCTCTTATACAGGAAAGGAACTGAGGCTCAGAGAGCAAATCACAGGACTTGTATTCCTATCCTCTGTTTGTGCCATCACATCCTGTGACTGTCTCTTCATATTGTCATGCTAAACATGGCAGTAGAAGTAATAACCACACTACTGCCAACTGAAGAACCATCCTGTGCCAGGCGGGAAAAGTGCTTTATAGGTATTGGGTCTTTCAATACCTCATGAGGTACATATAATTTTACTCCCATTTTAAAATTGAGGAAATGTGGGTTCATGGAGGTTAAGTCACCTGTCCAAGATCATAGATCAAGGATGGGAAACCAAAGCTGCCTTCCTCCAGAGCCACATTCTTTTTCATGTTCCTGCCCCAGGCTGAGAAGCCCTAGGACTTTTAATGTCCATTCATTTAGCAAATTTCTTCCCTTCCCTGTACTTGCCATTGAACCCAGGGCCTTGCCCATGCTAGGCAAGCCCTCTACTACTGAGCTACGTCCACCCCCATCTCCATTATCTAAGAAATGTCTTCTCCATTGATTACCTGGTGTACATATAGAAGCTTGGCCAGCAAGAGATCAGGTTCCTGTGCTCATGGGTTCGAGGAGAGAGGCCCTGGACTAGTAAACAAATGGATTGATCATGGACTTTCAAGCAGAAGTAAATAAGTGACCACCCACTGAACAGACCAGGAACAGCTTGAGCTTGGCAGAGAGGTTTTTCTGCAGCCAAGACTTGAAGTCAGGGCATTCAGTCACCAACATTCATTGAGCCCTGGGATAAGTTCTGGGGATGCTATGTTGAGCCAAAGCAGATGTGTCTGCTTCTCTCAGCATCACATGTGACCCCATACCCCTCAATTATACTGGGCCGGGTGAATGGTCCTGCCCTGTTTCTGTTCTTTGCGTTTCTAGTGGAATCTCTTTCCTGGTTCTTGGGGCCAGAGCTGGGTCCTGGCTTTTCTCCTTGGGGAAGCTGGATGTCCCTGGGTATTGGGGCCTCTGTTTGTGTCTGCCCCAGGTTCTCTTAAGGAGGAAGGAAGGAAGTGCCCATGTGAGCTTTACCAGGCTCGTGGGCCAAGGGCTTGGCTGGGGAGCGTGGACACTGGGTGGGCCTGCTCTTGGGCCCTTAGCTCCTGAGGCTGAAGCCTGTGGGCAGCCCCGCCCTGCCCGGTCAAATGACTCAGTGGGGAGGAGGCTTCAGAGCGGGGCTATTTATGGCCACATGCTGGGGGCCCCCAGGATCCCACCCCCACTCTGGGTGAGGCCACTTGGTTTGTGAAATCCAAGCCCCATTTCTGGCACCAGCAGTCTGGTGTGCTGTCCATTTATAGCATGTTCCTGCAGGAAAGGAGAGGAGGGCCCAGTCTGGTATGACCGGGTGAGCAGGGACTCAGCGGTTTCTCTGGCTTCAAAATTGACAAATGTTCATTTGCTGAGCACGTAGCGTATGAGATCCCTGCTGAATTCTAGAGAGATAGAAATGAATCACAGAGGTCCCTGCCCTCACAGTGCTCCTGCCTGGTGGGGGACACGAACCCCACATAATCAATCAGAGGGGATGTGGTCTTGGGAACTGCAGAGGGGTGGGATGGATCCAGACCGAGCACCTGGGAGGGCTTCCTAGGTGAGCTGGGCTTGGGCATCTGAGCTGTGACATCTTCCTTCTGTTCAGTGAACCTATCCCAGTGGGGACTGCATTTTCAAAGGTGCGGGAGTTTGGAAACGGATAGCTTCTGAGAGCTGAGAGTAGATGGTCTGATTGGATTAGAGAGTGGGATTAGGGATGTGGGAGATGGTAAAACCCGGAGGTAGGCAGGGCAAGTCCTGGAGGGCATTGAAGTTGGGTAAAGGTGCAGGGGAGAAGCGTGGACTTTTATTGGAGTTATATTATATATAATTAGTTGTATATGGACATAATACCTTTATTTTATTTGTTTATTTTTTTATGTGGTGCTGAGGATGGAACCCAGGCCCCATACATGCTAGGCAAGTGCACTGCCACTGAGCTCCAGCCCCAGCTCCGCCCCAGGAGTGTGGACTTTTTGCAAGGAGGTACAACAGTTGCACCACTGGGGACTGTAGTATTCAGGATGGTTAGTTTTTTGTTTGTTTTTTTGGTGGCACTGGGAATGGAACCCAGATCTTCTTCTCATAGACTGAGCTCCAGCCCCAACCCAGGACACTTTTTTTTTTTTTGGTACTGGGGATTGGACCTAGGGGCACTTTACCACTGAGTTAAGTCCCCAGCAGCCCCCTGCCTTTCTTTGGACACAGGGTCTCACAAAGTTACTTAAGAGTCTTGCTAAGTTGCTTGAAGCAACTTACTTGTAATCCTCCTGCCTCAGCCTCCTGAGTCCCTGGGATTACAGGCATGTGCCACTGTGCCTGGCCTAGGATGCTTTTGAGTGCAAATAATAGGAGCCCAATTCAAGGATTTTCCCTCCCTCTTTTTAAAATTTTTAATTGAGTGTGTACCTATATATGGGGTACAGTGTGATAGTTCAATAATAGTCAAATCGAGATAATTAGCATATCCATGACCTCAAACATATTTCTTTGTGTCGGGAATGTTCAAAGTCCTCTCTTCTGTCTACGTTGAAATATATAATAAATTATTGATGACTATAGTCACACTCTTATGCTATAGGACATTTGAATTTATTCCTATCCAACTATGATTTTTGTACCGGTTAATCAACTTCTCTCTATCCCCCTCCAATAAATGTAAGCACTGAATAAAATATGTCATCTTCTAGAACATCTTGAAGCAGCATGGATCAGGGTAGATTAATTTGGGGTCTTAGGGTCTTTGAAGACCAAGGTCTGTCCATCTTTCTGCTTCATCATCCTCCAGGTGTGCACCCCAACCTTTAGGTGAAAATGTTGTTTACCATTTCTCTCAGACCAAGTTCTCTCCCAAGCAACTTGGCAAGGCTAGAAGAGAGAAAAGGAAGGGAGTGTTTTCCCTCACATCTCATCGGCCAGAATTATATCATCTGCCCCTTTCCAAACCAGTCACAAGCAAAAAGTTTAGAATAAGCCCGATTAACTTTGACCAATCAAGACTCTCTCTATAGGTTGGGAGAAGCTGAGCTCCCAGGGCTCAGGATTTTGTTAGCATGGAGAAGGCAGGGAGATGGCTTTTGGCTATCAGGTGAGCTGTGACGTGTTCCCCCCGCCATGGCCCTTTGAGACATAATCTAATAGTTCCCAGGTAAGTCACTGCTTCAGTGATGAGTCTTTTTTTTTTTCAATACCAGGGATTGAACCCAGGGGTGCTTAACTACTGGGCCATATCTCCAGACCTTTTTATCTCTTATTTTGAGACAGGATCTCCCTAAGTTGCTTACTGTCTCACAAAGTTGCTGAGGTTGGCTTTGAACTTGCAATCCACCTGCCTCAGCATCCTAAATTGCTGGGATTACAGATTTGTGCCACTGTGCCCAGCTGACGTGAGTCATTTTTAGTTCTGGTTCCCAAACTTCAGACTAGGCTTAATTCTTAAAATAAAACATAAACAAACAAACAAACAAACAAACCCTGCCCTTGCTTTCAGCATAACTTCTCATCCTCCTCGCTGGGGTTTGTAAGTCTGAACCTTAGTGGTGTCTCCTATGACAGAAATAGCTTCTCATCGGGTTGTTCCAGGGAACTGGGCCAAGAACTGCCTCCTAACCCTGTCCTGGACTGTCCACTCACAGGCAGGACATGCTGGGCTTAATTGTGAGACTTTGATAGCTAACTAGCAGATGGCCATGGCCCTGGGTGTGGTTGAGGGGAGAGGGAGGCTGACAGGTATCAGGCACTCCCCAGCAGATCAGCAGAGGGCATGGCGTGGCTGAGGAAGTCCGACCAGGCTTGAACAAGTCTTCTAAGCATCTTTTAAAAAATGTTTTTGAATATTTTTTTTAGTTGTAGAAGGACACAATATCTTTATTTTGTTTATTCATTTTTATGTGTTATTGAGGATCGAACCCAGTGCCTCACATGTGCTGGGCAAGTGCTCTATCCCTGAGCCCCAGCCCTCTTTTAACCATCTTGGTCTATATACTGTCTTCTAGTAGCTCATTTTAGATGTAAGGAGACTGTCCTCATCAGAAGAGCCCAAATTCTCCAGGGAAGTGTAGTAGACACTTTGGAACTATTTCCTCCTCTTCCTCACTAATAGAAACCTGATTTTGTAGACCAAGCGGAACTATAGCTTATGATCATTCCCTTCTGTTGACTGGGCCAGCAGTGGACACACAGTTCACTTCTGACCAATGAGATATAAGGAAACGTCTGTTGGCTGCTTCATGGAAATTCCTAACTTTTCGATAAGAGGGAAGTGTGAGGAGAGAACGCATTGTCTCCTCTATGCCTGCTTTGGATTTTATCCCAGAAGGAATGATCAGCTTGAGCTGTGGTCATGAGGAAAAGAACCAGGGAAGGCAAAGGGGCCCGCCCAGAATCCAGGGTCATCAGCCCCTAACTCAATCCTGAGTCCCCTTCCTCAAGATTCCTGTCTTTCTTTTTCCCCCTGGTACTAGGGATTGAACTCAGGGATACTTTACCACTGAACTACAGACCAGCACTTTTTTTTTTCTTTTTAATTAATATCCTTTTTCTTTTTTTTTGTACTGCTGGGTATTAGAACCCAGGGCCTTGGCCATGTGAGGTATATCCCCAGCCCTAGCCCCAGCACTTTTTATTTTTATTTTTATGTTTGTTTGTTTGTTTTTTGTTCTGGAGATTGAACTCAGAAGCACTCAACCACTGAACCACATCCTCAGCCCTATTTTATATTTTATTTAGAGACAGGGCCTCACTGAGTTGATTAGCTCCTCACTTTTGCTGAGGCTGGCTTTGAACTCACGATCCTCCTGCCTCAGCCTCCTGAGCCGCTGGGATTAGGTATGTGCTACTGCATCTGGCTCTTTCCTTTTTTTTTTTTTTGTTTTGTTTACAGTTATTTTATTGAAATGAAAATATACCTGAAGTTTCAACAATTGTCTTGCAGTTTGTAGGTAGAAGGACAAAAATAGGAAAGAAGAGTTAGAATTCATAGCATCAATATCGGCAGTTTCTGACCATATTCTGTAGATCTCTGAGCCCAAGGTCTTTTTCTTTTCTTCCACATTTTTTTATTGGTGTCTTATAGTTGTACATAATGATGGGATTTGTTGTGACATATTTGTAGATGCACACACTATAACAATAGAATTTGGACAATGTCACTCCCCAGCATTTCTCCCCTCTTCTTTTTTATTTTTGGTACTAGGTTTTGCACCCAAGTGTGCTTTACCGGTGAACCACATCCCCAGGATCTTGCTAAGTTATTTAGGGCCTTACTAAATTGCTGAATCTGGCCTTGAACTTGTGATCCTCCTGCCTCAGCCTCCTGAGCTCCTGGGATTACAGGAGTGTACCCCTGCACCTGGCTCTTTTCTTTTTTAAATGCCATGATAGGAAGCAATGTACTATAGAGAAAGGAAATATTTCCCACCCAAAATATAGAAATCTGTACAGTTTTGTGACAATCAATGTACCTGAACGGTACAAATTTAAACCAGTTCATAATTTACCAAATGAAAGAAGTATATGGAATGCTTCATGAATTTGTATGCCATCCTTGCAAAGGGGCCACACTAATCTCTGTATTATTCCAATTTTAGTATGTGTGCTGCTGAAGCTAGCCCTCCTCAAGAGTTGTTAAATTAAATCATAAATATCTTTTTGGTTAAGACCCTATTATCATGTATTCAATTATTTGCAATTAAACCCATCTAATTGATTTAACAAGAGTGTCCAAAAGGTTTTATTACCGGCCTTAATTGATTTGTAATGACACTATGATTGATCAGCGATGTCTTCCATGAGCAAGGGATAAAGAAGTGGTGGCACAAATGTCAGGTGTTTGCCATCTGGTCCTAGGGCCAGGACAATACCTGGCACTTAGTAGGTCCTCAAGAAAGCTGGCTTGTCCCTGACACTCTCTACTCTGGCCAAGCTTTTCCCAGATCAGCTGTGTGGTTCTGTTGCCTTTGGCTTCCAGCTGCCATTGGTGGTGAGATCTCCTTTTCTTTTCTACAAGGGTGTGGGACCCTAATCCTTATCACTGGGGCCCCCAATATCAGAACCCCAAGTGGGTTTGCAACCCAACTTTCTGAAGGACAGACATCAGAAACTGGAATGTCAGCAGGTAGCTGGCAGACCTGCCTTCTATCTCTCCTCATGTCTGCACCAGTCTCTTTCTACAGAGCAGCTTTCTTCTCTTTCTGTCCCCTGAGAACAGATGACAGTCAGGCTCTCAGTGTAGACTTCTCCAGTCTCAATCTGGATCGCCTGGTGTGGCTTTGGTGTTCACCTCTGACCTGTCAGAACAGGACTTTATGGGTCAGTTGGGCAGAGAAACAGGTCTGGGCAGGTATTCTAGAACTGTTCTGTCCAATGTGGTTGCTATTATCTCTATGTCATTATTTGATTTTAATTTTTTCTAATTCCCATTTATTTTTGGCTCTTGAAACAGTACCACCTTTTTTTTTTTCTTTTTTCTTTTTTCCTTGTTCGTGCTAGGGAATTGAACTAGAGGCCCTTTATCAGTGAGCTGCATTCCCAGCCCTTTTCGTATCTTTTCTTTGAGACAGGGTTTCACTAAGTTGTCTAGGGTCTTGCTAAGTTACTGAGGGTGACCTTGAACTGTGATTCCCCTGCCTTAACCTCCCAAATTACTGGGATTACAGGTGTGTGCCATGGTGCCCAGTTCATCTTTAATTGCGTATGTGTGTGTGTGTGTGTGTGTGTGTGTGTGTGTGGTGCTGGGTATTGAACCCAGGGCCTTGTGTATGTGAGGCAAGCACTCTACCAACTGAGCTATAACCCCAGCCCTGCAGCTCATCTTTTTAACATGAAAAAAAAGCCTCAAGTTCAATACAAAATAGAAATCTGAAGTGTAGATTAGGATAAAATCAAGGATAGGGAGGATTGAATTTAATTTTAAGATAAAGTAAATAAAAATCTAAAAATCAGTTTTTTATATTAACAAGTACTCATTGGCTACACGTGGGTAGTCACTACTGTATGGTACAAAGTATAGGTTACACATTTCCATCCTAATAGAAGGTTCTGTTAGAGAATATTGATCTACAAGGTGACTACTGCATTTACTCAGTAGGAATTGGCCAGACCTTCAAGGGCTTTTGAGCAACCATATATATATTTTAATTTTTCTATTTTAGTTGTTGATGAACCTTTATTTTATTTATATTTTGTATGTGGTACTGAGAATTGAACCCAGTGCCTGACACATGCTAGGCAAGTGCTCTACCACTGAGCTACAACCCCAGCCCTGGGCAACTATACTGATTAGTGTACAAACTATGCTACTGTTAGAAAGAAACCCATAAACTTGTGCCGTAAATATAATAGAAGGTTGGGCTGTGGATACAGCTCGATAGAGTGCTTGTCTTGTATGCACAAGGCCCTGGGTGCAATCTTCAGCTCCCCCCCGCCCCCGCCCCACCCCGACACACACAAAGAGTATATGTACATATACATACGTGTGTGTGTGTGTGTGTGTGTGTGTATGAATGAAGGTTTTTGCTTTCTCAGTTGACAGTCCAAGTCTGCCATGGTACCTTGGAAACATCAGCATCTGCTTATTTCTATTTTGTTGGTTGGACTTCCTTAGAGTATGGCTCATGTCCTCATGGTCAAGATAGTGCCCCACCAATCTGGTTTCCAGGCAGTGAAAGGTGAAGTGGGGAAGGGAAGGGCACACCCCTTTTTATAGTGGGCAAAACCTGATAGCTACACACATCGTGTCTGTTCTCATCCTATTGGCCAGACTTGGCCACATGGGCACTTGTAGTTGTAAGGGAACCTGGTAAATGAAATCTTTTTCTTTTTTTAATAATAACTTTATTTTATTTATTTATATGTGGTGCTGAGGATTGAACCCAGGGCCTTACACTTGCAAGGCGAACGCTCTACCGCTGAGCCATAACCCCAGCCCCTAAATGAAGTCTTTAGCTGAGAAGCTGTTGCTATGTTGGAGGACAATGAGTGGCTTCTATTATAGGACAATCTTTTTTTTTTTTTTTGCACCAGGAATTGGTACTTAACCACTGAGCCACATCTCTAGCCCTTTTATTTATTTTTATTTTGAGACAGGGCCTCACTCTGTTGCTGAGGCTGGTTTTGAACTTGCAATATTCCTGCCTTAGCCTCCTGAGCTGCTGGGATTACAGGCATGTTCTACCACTCCGGACCATATTATAGGACCATCTTATTCCAACTTTTTCCCTCCTGCAGTACTGGGGATCAAACCCAGGGGCAGTCTACTACTGAACCACATCCCCATCCCTTTTTATTTTTTACTTTGGGAGAGGGTTTTGCTAAGTTGCTTAGGGCCTTGCCACATTGCTGAGGCTGGCCTCAAACTTGTGATCCTCTTGCCTTGGACTCCTGAGTTGCTGGATCAACACCTCCTTTCTGCAGAAGCAAAGGATGAAGAGGTAGGAGAAAGCAATAGGACAATGACAGAGCAGTCACATGTCCTGACGCCCACCTTAGGCTCGTCCCCTGTCTTGCTGCAGCTGCTGTCTATTTTCCTTGAGTAGTCATCCCAAAGGTCCAAATCCAGTCGGGCATGTTGGTGCACGCCTGTAATCTGAGTAACTTGAGGCAGGGAGGCTGAGGCAGGGAGTTAATTCACTGATGAGGTTAACATTAGTGAATTAACAAAACCCTGTTTCAAAATAAAAATAAAGAGTACTGGGGTGTTGCTCAGTCATAAAGTGCTGGGTTCAGTCTCCAGTACAAAGAAACAAACCATAGGTCTAAACCTTCCACTTTATGGTGAGAATTTAGTCACTTGGCCATACCTGCTGCAAAGGAGGCTGGGAAGTATAGTCTTTCTTACAGATGGCCAGGTGGCCATAGACCAGGGGGCAGGTAAGTGAATGGATATGAGCAGGCATTCAGTACTTCCTGTCTCACTCACTGCCCTGAGAAAGGCTTTAGCTTACAATAAGGTAGTGATATTGGATATAATTAAGCTTTTTTTTAGTACTGTAGAGTAAACCTAGGGTTTTGCAAGTGCTCTACTGCTGAGCTACATCCCCAGCCCCCCCCCCTTTTTTTTTGTATTTTATTTAGAGACAGGGTCCTACTGAGTTGCTTAGGGCCTTGCCATTGCCGAGGCTGGCTTTGAATTTGCAATCCTCCTGCCTCAGCCTCCTGAGTCGCTGGGATTATAGGAATGCACCACTACACCTGGCTTTTTTTTTTTATATACCTTTTTTTCCACCCTCTCTCCCTTCCTCCCTCCCTCCCTCCCTCCCTTCCTCCCTTCCTTCCTTCCTTCCTTCCTTTCATGCTGAGGATTGAACCCAGTGTCTCACACATGCTAGGCAAGTGCTCTGTCACTGAGCCACAACCCCAGTCTCCATCCCCTGCCTTTTTAAATTTTAATTTTTTTAGCTGGGCACAGTGGTGCATGCCTGTAATCTCAGCAGCTTGGGAGGCTAAGACATGAGGATCGTGAGTTCAAAGGCAGCCCCCCCAAAAGCGAGACACTAAGCAACTCAGTGAGACTCATCTCTAAAAAAAATACAAAATAGGCCTGGGAATGTGGCTCAGTGGTTTAGTGCTACTGAATTCAATCACTGGTACCTACCCCCCCAATTTGGTGTGTGTGTGTGTGTGTATGTGTGTGTGTGTACTGGGGATTGAACTCAGGTGCACCAGACCACTAAGCGACATCCTCAGTCCTATTTTTTTGTATTTTATTTAGAGACAGGATCTCACTGAGTTGTTAGCGCCTTGCTTTTTGCTAAGGCTGGCTTTGAACTCATGATCCTCCTGTCTCAGTCTCCTGAGCTGCTTGGATTACAGGTGTGTGCCACTGCACCTGGCCCCCACCAAAATTAAAAAAAAAATTATTATTTTTTTTACTGTACTGGAATTTGGACCGAGGGGCACTTTACCACTGAGCCACATCTCCAGCCCTTTTAATTTTTTGTTTTGAGATGGGTCTCACTAAGTTGCTGGGCTGGCCTTGAATTTATGACTCTCTTGCCTCTGCCTTCCAAGTTGCTGAGATTATAAGCACACACCACAATACCTGGCATAAGTTAAACTATTTTTTTTTTTTTGTGACACTGGTGTTTGAAACTAGGGGTGTTCTACCTCCGAGCTATAAGCCCAACTCTTTTTATTTTATTTTGAGATAGGGTCTTGGTAAGTGACCCAAGCTGGCTTCGAACTTATGATCCTCTTGCCTCAGCCTCTTGAGTTTCTGGGATTATAGGTATGTGCCACTGTGCCCTGGCTTTCCCTTTTAATTAACTAGTGACACTTGTGGGCTACATGGGGGCCTGTGTCACAGTAGTAACTGCTGACCTCTCTCCTGACCAGTCAAATACATGAAGGAGGTCTCACCATATTTCAAGAACTCTGCCAGCGGGACCTCGGTTGGCTGGGACTCACCCCCGTCCTCACCCCTTCAGCGGCAGCCTTCCTCCCCTGGTCCCCAACCCCGGAACCTCAGTGAGGTCAAACACGTGTCCTTGAAGATGGCATATGTTTCAAGAAGGTGCACCCCTACTGACCCCGAGCCCAGGTAAGGCTGGCGTAAGGCGGTGTTAGGTGGTGAGATCAAAGGAGAGCTTCCTCTGGGTCGTCTAAGTGGCAGGCACAGTGCTGGCACGTAACAGCTGCTGAAGAAATGGGTCAAATGGGTGCGCGAGTGAAGTCACGGACAGTGGTGTGCTTTGCTTCTCATGTTTCCCTCTGGGCTGTTCACATCTGAGGAGGACCTTGGTCTGGGTTCTGTCCTGATCCTCCTTGACCCAGCTCCTTTTCCTCACTGGCCTTTAGACTCTCCATTGTGAAATGACATTGTTGGGCCCAGTGATCCCTCTAGTCTCTGCCACGTTGGGGGAGGTTCTGAGATACGGCATTCATGTCAGGGCCACGGAAGGTTGTCATCCCTCACACCTGAGCAGCCTTCAGCTGTTCACTAACAAGGTTGGGCCTGGCCAGCATTTACTGAGTGCTTACTGTTTCCCCAGCACTGTGTCTAGTGGTACCCAGGCACAATTTCATCTCCCTCTCACAGAGCCTTTGAGTAAAGTCCTATTGCTCACCTCTTTTTATGATGAGGACCGAGGCACTCACCTTATTATTATTTTTTGGTACCAGGGATTGAACTCAGGGGTGCTTAACCACTGAGCTGCATCATGTGCCCTTTTTATGTTTTATTTTGAGATAGGGTCTCACTAAGTTGCTTAGGGCCTTACTTAATTGGTGAGGCTGGCCCTGAACTTGGGATCCTCCTGCCCTAGCCTCTCTAACATTGAGATTACAGGTGTGCCCGACCACGCCCAGCTTTCTGTCTTTTTTATTATGATATTTCTTTATGGAGGCAGGGTGATGGCTATACCTCCAAGCATTTTGTCTAATTCCAAACAAGAAAGAGACAAAAGCCTTTGCCTGGCTATCTATTCCAGCATAACAAACCATCCCAGCTGAGCGCAATGGCACACACCTGAATCTCAGTGACCTGGGAGGCTGAGGCAGGAAGATCACGAGTTCAAAGCCAGCCTCAGCAACTTGGCGAGGGCTTAAGCAACTTAGTAAGACCCTGTCCCAAAATAAAACCTAAAAAGAGCTGGGGATATAGCTCAGTGGTAAGTACCCTTGGGTTTAACCCCCAGTAGCAAAAACAAACAACCAGCCACACCCCCCAAAACCCCAATTATCCTAAACTTAGTACCTTCAAAAATAACAATTTATTATTTCTTCCAATTTGGCAGTGTGCCGGCACAGTCTGCCATTTCTTCTGTTCCCTTTGCTGTCTGCTGTGGCTTGAAGGCCAAGCTAGCGGTAACGCCCTCTTGTTTCCTTGGTGGGAAGGTCCAACATCTGGGGGCTGACTGAGCATTTCTCTTCCTATCTGGCCTTTCTACACAGTTATCTTGTGCTTCCTTATAGCATGGTGGTCTCAGTGTAGCTGGACCTCTTTTTTTTTTATATTTATTTTTTAGTTTTGGGTGGACACAATATCTTTATTTTTTATTTTTATGTGGTGCTGAGGATCAAACCCAGTGCCTCATGCATGCTAGGCGAGCACTCTACCACTGAGCCCCAGCCTCAGCCCTGGACCTCTTTTTTCAAAACATATTTTTAGTTATAGGTGGACAAATACCTTTATTTATTTAGGTATTTATTTTTAAATGTGGTGCTGGGGATCGAATCCAGTGCCTCACCCGTGCTCAGCAAGTGCTCTGCCCCTGAGCCACAATCCCAGCCCCTTGGACTTCTTATATAGTGGCTTGGAAATTCCACAGTGTCCCTTCTGCCATATTTTCTTTGTTGACCCAAGCCACAAAGTCTAGGAGAAGGAACACAAACCTCAGCCTCTGCGGGGAGTAGTGGACTATGTGTACAGGGAGGGATGGATTTGGTGGAATCCGTCTTTGGGCATGGATCTGCCCTTCACTTGGAATGGTCACCCTCTCCAGAGACTTCTAGGTGTGTCTTTTTGGTCAGAACTGGGCCACGTGGTCAGCCCTAGCTGCAGAGGAGGCTGGGAATTCAAGCACCTTGCTTTCTAGTTCTGAAGCAGACGTGAAGGGAGCAGAACGGGTGTAGTAAGCCACCCTCCACTTCTGTCCCGCCCTATCTAGTTCAGAAATGCCAAAGGGGAGTGACTCTTTAGTGCCCCACAAAGCCTTCTGAAAATGCCTTGCACACTGTGCCCGTTGAAACCCCCCTGAAACTCTCCCTCACAGCGGCCTGCATGTCCTTGTCTCCTCCCTTACCCCCACTTCATTTCCCAAGCTCTTTATTATGTAGGTCCATTTGGTCTCTTGACCACTTTCGTGTTTTTTCCCCTTGTAAGTATGCACACTACTTTGGTTTCATACAAAAGGAGAACCTGGGAGCTGGTCCAGCAAAAGAATCTTCCTTAAAAAACAGGAGAAAAGAGCATGATAATTACTCAGAGTAAAAATTTTGTCCCCCAGAACACATGTTTGAGTGTAATTGTGTGTTTGTGCACACGTGTGTGTGTGACATAGCCCTGTGTCCCTAGACCCCAACAACTGGAGCTGGGGCCCCAGCAGTGAACGTTGCTACTGATTCTCTCCTGGACATTCCCTGTGGCTGCTTCCGGTTTGGTGGTGGATTGGGTTTCTTAGGCCAGACTTCAGGGCTGGACAGCTGAAGCCCAGTGACAGGCCTCCCCTGCTCCATTTGTGCCCACAGGTATCTGGAGATCTGTGCAGCAGATGGCCAGGAGACGTTCTTCTTGAGGGCCAAGGATGAGGCTGGTGCAAGGTCATGGGCTGGTGCCATCCAAGCTCAGATCAACGCGCTGATGCCCTGGGTCAAGGAAGAGCTGCAGGCACTGCTGGCAGCCACGGGCACAGCTGGGAACCAGGACATCAAGCAGATTGGCTGGCTGACGGAACAGGTATCTGCCGGTTCCTCGGTGTAGCCCTCACTTTGACGCTGGCCTGTTCCCAATGCCCCTCTTCCTCCTCACTCTCCCTCTGACCTCTCCCCTTCCTATCCCTCCGCAGCTGCCCAGTGGGGGCACGGCCCCCACCCTGGCCCTGCTGACTGAAAAGGAACTGCTCCTCTATTCTAGTCTCCCTCAGACCCGTGAGGCCCTGAGCCGACCAGCCCGGACCGCCCCGCTCATTGCCACCAGGTATCCATGGGCACGGACTGTGTGACTCACCCAGAGCCTGGGGACAGATGCTTCAGATAGGTCCAGAAGCTATGCATTCCTGCCCTATTCTTCCCTGCCCTATTATTCCCTAAGTGATCTGAAGCAAGTCTCTGCCTTGTCTGGGCCCTCGGTTTCCTCATCTGTGAAATGGGGGCTTGGAGTAGAAAGGTGTAAGGTCCACTACACCCCATGCTGCATGGTTCAGAGGACTCAGAGCTTATCCCAGCAGACACTGCCCTCAGGGAGAACCCAGCCTGGTCCAGCAGACAGACCTAAGAGGTGACATTACAGTGCAGGGTTGAAGGAACCACTTATCTCTACCTGGCCTGGTTGGGGAAGGCTTTGAGGATGAGGTGACATCTGAGCTGTACTTGATGGGTGAGTTGATTATTTAGGAAAGGATGGACGAGCCTCTCATACAGGGAGTGTCGTGATCAGAGGTGCTGAGGCATCCAGGGCTGTGGCGTGTTCGTGGAGCTAGGAGTGCAGCATAACCAGGTACATAGTCCACGCAGGACACGCATTGAAAAGAGACAGGGGTCGGTGGGGCCTGATCTTGCGGGGCCTCTGCTGTCTGGTTAAGGATGCTGGCTTCCCTTTAAGACCTGTGGCAGAGCTGAAAGGGTTAAGCCAGGGAGTCCGGTGACTGGGGTTGTGTTTTTCAAAAAGTCTCCTGTGGCTGTCACTTGGGAAATGCACCGGAAAGGGCAGGATGGAAGCTGGCAGCCCCTGCAGCCTGCAGGGGAGCTGGTGTGACTGGGGGAGGCAGGTGGGCAGAGGCAGCAGATGGGGAAGAGAGGCAGCATTTGCAGTGGAGAATACACGTTGGGAAAATTCACAGCCTGGCGCTTGCCAGATGGGGAGGGAGAAGGAGGTGTCCCAGGATGAATAGGAGGTTGCAGTTTGGGGGGCAGGTGGGACTGGAGGTGGGAGTGCAAAGGGAGGAGGCTGGAGTGAGGTGCTGAGTCAGGTCCAAAGTGTGCGGGGGACAGATATGGAACTTGGATAGGGAGCTTGGGGACTTGCAAGTCTGTGGCTTATGGCTGGAATGTAGGAGATTGGGTGTCAGAAGGAGCCCTAAAGAGAAACTAGAGCTCCAGGAGAGAGAGAGCGTGGACAGGGTGAAGAGCAGAGAGGGCTGTGTCCAGAACTCTGAGGTCTGCTGATCAGAGAGAAGCAGTGAGCTGCCCAAGGCCACACAGCAAGAGGCTCCTCTCCTTGGGCTGGTTCTGGCCTGTGTGTCAGGAGTTTGCTGGTTACTGGGGACGAGTGGGTAGTAGATTGCCTACTTAATCAGCTGACTTATTAAGGCAACAAATGTTTGTGGAGCTCCTACTATGTGTCGGGCATGGTTTTGAGTTACTGGAATAGTGGTGGACAAATAGACAAAAGTTTCTACCCTAGTGGACATTCCAGTGAAAAAGCCAATGGAAGCAAACAAATAAAAAGCGCGATTTCTGGTGTCATGAGGAAAAGTAGGGCTAGTGAGAGAGAAGGGTGCTGTTGGCCAGGGCGGCCAGGGTGGGAGCTTTGATCAGCCTTTCCAGTGCTGTTCCCAAAGGCCTGACAAGAGCAGCTTCGGAGGAGGAAGCGTCTGTTTGGTGCTCGTAGTTTCAGAGTCTCAGTCCGTAGATGGCCAGCTCCATTGCTCTGGGCCAGAGGTGAGGCAGGACCTCATGGCGAAGGGCCGGCAGAGGAAAGGAGCTCCTGACAGTGCACCAGGAAGCAGAGAAAGAGAGGGATCCTTTCAACAAGGACAAAGGCATGTCCCCAGGGACCCACCTGCTCCAGCCATAGTTCCCTGCCTTTCGTTGCCACCCAGTTAGTCCCTGTCAGGGATTAATGCACTGAGAACCCAATCACTTCACCTCGCACACATGAGCTGTTAGGGGACACCTCATATCTAAACCCTGACTCTGGGCTTCTCAGAGGACGGACGTGACCTTTGAGCAAAGACCTGAAAGACGTGGAAAGGCGAGCCGGGGAGACCGTAGTGTTGAGGCAAAGGGAACAGCGCGTGCAGGGGTGCTGGGGCAGGAGTGTGCCTGGCGGGACACCACTGTGGCTGGAGCCGGGCCACCGGAGGAGGGTGGGGGAATCGCCTCTTGCTGAGTCCCCATTAGTGGGAAGGATCCACGGGTCACTGATCACTGCCCACTTTGTCCAGACTCTTCCCCCACCCCAGGGCCTCATGCGTCGCCCTCTGCCCTCCACCGCAGGCTGGTGCACTCAGGCCCCTCCAAGGGCTCGGTGCCCTACGACGCAGAGCTGTCCTTTGCCCTGCGCACGGGCACACGCCACGGTGTGGATACTCACTTGTTCAGCGTGGAGTCACCTCAGGAGCTGGCTGCCTGGACCCGACAGCTGGTGGATGGCTGTCACCGGGCTGCTGAGGGTGTGCAAGAGGTGTCCACAGGTGCGCTTGGATCTGGGAGTGTCTCTCTTGTAATGAGCCTCTTCCCCCTGGAGGAGGCATTCAACCTCTTCCTCTTCCTCCTTTTCCTCCCCGTCTCCTCATTCCTTATTTATTTATTTACTTATTTATTTGTGGTACTGAGGATTAAAAACTGGGGTGCTCTACCACTGAGCTGCATCCCCAGCCCTTTTTATCTTTTGAGACAGGGTCTCACTAAGTTGCCCAGGCTGGCCTTGAACTTGTAATCCTCCTGCCTCAGCCTCTCAAGTAGCTGGGATCACAGGCATGTGACACTACAGTTGGCTCAAGCTCCTTCTTTAGGGTACCCTAGAAGGGGGAGAGTAAGTGGGGTTTGGGTTCTCCAGAGGCCCTGTCTTTTGGATATGTAGATACCCTGGTAGGTCGTGGGTCTTTTCCCTTGGACCTTTCAAGCTGTGTCCTTGTAAAAGTTGGCACTTGGGGTGGGACTCCAGATGAAATGTAGGACACTCAGTTAAATTCGAATTTCAGATAAACAACAAATACTTTTTTTTCTGGTGGTTATTTATTTATTATTTTGATACCAGGGATTGAACCCAGAGGCATTTAACCACTGAACTACATCCTCAGCCCTTTTTATTTTTATTTTTAAATTTTTAGACAGGGTCTTGCTAAGTTGCCTGGGGCCTTGCTAAGTTTCTGAGACTGTGTTTGACTTCTCCTGCTTCAGCCTCCCAAAATGCTGAGATTTCAGGCACATGCTAACCATGCCCAGCTAATAGTATATACTTAAAAAAAAAAAAACCTAAGTATGTCTAAATTTTCTGCTGTTTTTCTGAAATTATTTTCTTTTTTGTTCTGGGGATTGAGCCCAAGGGTGCTTTACTGCTGAACTACATCTTCATTCCGTTTTACTTTTTATTTTGGGACAGGGTCTTGCTAAGTGACTGAGGCTGTCCTTGAGCTTGCAATCCTCCTGCCTTAGCCTCCTGAGAGCTGGGATTACAGGCTTGCACCACCATGTCCACCTGAAATTTAAATTTAGCGAGGCACCTCTATAGGTCTCTGGGACCATGCTTAGTGGGCTTGCTGATGTCTTTTTGGGGAGTGAGCCTCTTGCCATGGTAGATTCTTAAGCTCCCCCCTTTCTACTTATGGGGCTGCTAGGTGGGACTGGAAGCAGGCGCAGGTTCTCTGAGGGCCTGTCTTACTGAGTTTTAGGGTGGTGGTGACTGCACAGGGAGGTGAGCTCCCAGCCCTGGGGGTACTTTAGCCCCACTTTGTGGAGCTGCTGGTGGGGTTGGAGGTGGGTCACATGGTTTCTGAGGTGCCAGCTGTGCCTGTGCCCACGTGCCTTCCCTGCAGCCTGCACGTGGCATGGCCGTCCCTGCAGCCTCTCCGTGCACATCGACAAGGGCTTCACGCTGTGGGCTGCTGAACCGGGAGCAGCCCGGGCCGTGTTGCTCCGACAGCCTTTTGAGAAGCTGCAGATGTCCTCGGATGATGGCGCCAGTCTCCTTTTCCTGGACTTTGGAGGCGCTGAAGGCGAGATCGTAAGTGGAGGGTCACCTCTGTACCGTGAGGGGGGTGCACTCCAGGATGCCTGGCTGGACTGGGCCCTGACCCTTCTCTCCATCCTTCCTGCAGCAGCTGGACCTGCACTCCTGTCCCAAAACCATGGTCTTCATCATCCACTCCTTCCTCTCAGCCAAAGTCACCCGCCTGGGGCTCTTGGCCTAGAAGTCACCAGATGGGCTAGCCCTGAAGAGGGGGTGTCTGCCACGTGACCCGGCCCTCTGCTGACTGCCTGCTCACTGCTGGGCTGAGGGAGAGGAGAGGAGAACAGGGCCTGAGAGACCCAGCCTGTGAGGGAGGCTGGATTGGTCTTGGGGGCCAGGACCCAGACCCAGGACCCAGTGGACCTTGCCTGTGATGGGGTGGCCTTCCTGCTGCCCTCCTCCACCAGTGCCTTTTGCAGAGAGATATTTTGTGTACACAGAAGCCATTCCGAGCCTGGGACCTGCCGACCCCAGCTAACAACTGAGCTGCCGGGCCTCCTGAGGCCCCTATGCCACCCCAGAGGCCCCATCTGAGGGTGGAGTTCCCTGGTTAGCAGCAGGAGAAAGAAGAGGAGCCTTTCTGTTCACTTTCCCTTACGCCCACCACCTGAGGGCCCCTGGTTTTCCCTCCACCCCGCCCCCCTACTTCCTCTCTCTCTCCTCCTTCTGCTTGGATAATAAACAGCCTGTGAGCACATAGGCAGCCTGGCTCGGAGTCTGTGGTTTGCACCTTGGTTTGGGGGCCCTGTGGTGGCTCCTGAAGTTCCAACATGAATCAGACCAAGGATTGGGGCCTCTCTCCCTGGAGAAGAGGAGACCTTTAACCTAAGGGCCCCAAAGAGAGTGTGTTGTGTGACGAAGTACCTTCATATTTAGTGGTGCAAAACAACAGTATGTATTATTTCCTAGGTCCTGTGGGTCAGCAGTTTAAGAGGGGCTCAGTTGGGTTGTTTGTGACTCAGAAGGCTGCAGTCACCTGGGGTGGAGGGGCCGTTTCCTACATCGCTCTCACTTGTGGCTGTTGGTCGGAGTCCTCAGTTCCTGAGCACAGAGGCCAAACCACACAACTCCCTGAGTGTCCTCACAACATGGCAGCTGGCTTCCCCTAAATTGAGTGACTCAGAAAAGAGCAGGGAGGACCCGCTCTTGTGTCATGTAGTCACTTCTGCTTTGTTCTGTTCATTAGAAGTGAGTCACCAAGCCCAGCACACATTCAAGGAGGGGGTAAGTAGGTGCCACTATTTTTTTTTGTACTGGGGATTGGACCTAGGGGTGCTTTACCATTCCTTTTTTTTGAGAAAGGGTCTTGCTAGGCTGTGTAGGGCCTTGCAAAGTTGCTAAGGCTGGTCTCTAACTCTCAAGTCTCCTGTCTCAGCCTCCGCAGCTACTGGGATGACAGGTATGCACACTGTGCCTGGCTACACCTTTTGTAAAAGAGATGGGGGTCTTGTGTTGCCCATGTTGGTGTTGAAGGCAATCCTGCATCAATCTCCTAAGTAGCTGGGACTGTTGCGTTTCCGGTGACTTAAACACTCGGGTCACTCCAGGGGAACTGGGCCTCGCGAAATAACCACACAAGAGACAGAAATGCCTTTTTCTTTGGGGAGTACTGTGATGGCTCCTCTGACCTTAAGGATCCGCAGAGAGAGAAAGAGAGAGAGAGAGAGAGAGAGAGAGAGAGAGAGAGCACGTTCTGACCCCTTTTATTGAGTAGAAGCCATTCAAATAAGGCAAGGGGTCAGGTTTCAGGGGACTGAGTCTAGCTTCATGATGTCTGCTGCCAGCAGGTTGACTGACATCTAGGAAGTCCACACCCAAGGGCAGAGTAAGAGAAGGGGACACACAAGGGGCATTTCCATGGAACATTCTATCCTAAATAGGGCAAGGGGGTAATATTACAAAGGAACAGGTGAGCATAGCTCCACCCAGGGGGATGTGGGAAGGCACGCCCATGCACGAAGACACAGTTTCTTGACCCTAACATCTGAGTTACCTAGGCAACCAGATCACAGAGTGCCAGAGGATGCCACACCAATCAGAAGAGGAGACATATGCGGTCACATGCTAGTCAGCCTCCCACATGGGACAATGCCCATGTCACGATGCCTAGCTAGGATCCACTTTTTTTTTTTTTGTACCAGGCATTCAACTCAGGGGCACTTAACCACTGAGCCACATCCCCAGCCCTATTTTGAATTTTATTTAGAGACAGGGTCTCACTGAGTTGCTTGGTGCCTCGCTTTTGCTGAGACTGGCTCTGAACTCGTGATCCTCCTTCCTCAGCCTCCAGAGCCGCTGGGATTACAGGCATGTGCCACAGTGCCTAGCCCCCATCCCCCTTTTATTTTTTATTTTGAAACAAGGTCTTGTTAAGTTGCTGAAACTGGCCTCAAACTTGCAATCCTCCTTGCCTCATCCTCCTGAGCATCACTGGGATTACAGGTGTGAACCACCAAACTGGCTTAACATTTCTTTTTTTATACTGTTTTGAAAACTCAGGATGTATTTTACACCTCAGCACATCTCTATTAAGATGCCAAATTTCAATTGAAATACTGGATTTGTGTTTACACTTTTAAAAAATATGTATATATACTTCTGTATGTATATTTATATATGTATTCTAATGAATAGAATACATATATATACACACATATGTATTTTAAGTTGTAGTTGGATACAATACCTTTATTTTATTTATTTATTTTTCTGTGGTGCTAAGGATTGAACCCAGGGCCTCACATGCGCTAGGTGATCGCTCTACCTCTGAGCCACAACCCCAGCCCCTGTATTTAGATTTTATAACTTTTACATTTGAAAAACATAGATCCACACACTATGTTATTCTAAACATTCTAAAATCTTCTTAATTGCATTGTGTGTCAGATTTTAAATGAAAATAAAATCCAGTCTCATTCACACTAGCTGCATATCAAGTGCTCTGTAGCCACACGTGGTTCTTGCTTTGGGCTTAGTGGTTCTAATTGATCCTCCACATGAGGCAATGGGCACATGCAGCTACTAACAAGTCAGACCCAGAGCTGGTTCCAGAAGCCAGGTAATAGAAAATGGGGGGATGCAGGTAAACAGAGCCATTCCGACCTTGCTTACCCATCCATCCATTTACTCATCCATCTGTCAACCCCCTGTTCATCTGAGAAGCGTCTTGTTTTCTGCTCTGAACTTGTCCCCAGGGCCAGGAGATGATGTAGCCGTGAGTGAGGCAGACAGATCCCCATCCTCAGAGAAAGAAATTCATTAGCAGTTTCCATAATCAAATGGCGTGATTCCAATTGGGCAGACACATGGGGGTGGCAGTGGGATCTGACCTGAGCGGGGGGGCGGGGGGGTAGGGAAGGTTTCTCTCAGGAGGAGACACTGACATGGATGTCCACCAAAAGGAGCATGCTCTAATCAGTGCTGTGGAAAAACCCAGCCCCCATCTCAGCGGCTACAGCAACTAGCATCTATATTCATGCTCTGGGCTGCATGGTGATGAATTTGACTAGTATAAGCTAGGCTGGGTGGGGTGGTTTTGCTCCAGATTGTAGCCTGAGTTTGTGTTCCTTCTAGAGCCCAGGATGAGGGGGCTTCAGCTCCCAGAGCATGCTCTTCCCATGGCAAGTCACTGGGATACAAAGAAAGGTAAACCACGCAAGGCATATTCATGGCCGCAGCCTGACATCAGTGGGAAAGGAAATGCACTCCACCCACAGGGGGTGCAGAACGGTGGGAATAATCGCTCAGCATTATTAGGACGTTCACTGGCCAGTAGGAGTCGGGGGGAAAGTGGGAGGGCATCTCAGGCAAAGCATTCAGGAGAAAGGTCCTGAGGGAGGATGGAACCTGGGCTCCCCAATCTGGAGAGTTTGTTCTCGTCACTTTCACTGCCTAAGATACCACACCAGTCCAGCGGTCCAATGGCCACAGTCCCCAGATGCTCTCTGACTGGGCTCCCTGCTCCCTCTCCCGCCCTCACTGCAGTGTATTCTCCACACAGCAGCCACCACCTAGGCGAAGACCCTGGAGTCAGCAGGGACTGGCTTGGCCGTGGTGACCCATGGAAGCCGCAGCGCCTCAGTGGGAAGCTGGCCTGTCTAAGGCTGGATCAGTCACCAGAGGGGAGAGCAGGGCTTCAGGATCAGACTGTACTGTGGTAGATCCCAGCACAGTGACCTTACAGAGCTTCACAGTTCGAGTAGTTGGGTTCATCTCTATAAACTCACACATGCATGGAATTCACTTTCTGTTCCTGATCCTCCCACCTTATAGGTTTGCCTGCCTTCCTGCCTTCCTGCCTTCCTCCCTCCCCCCTCCCTCCCTCCCTCCCTTCCTATGTACTGGGAAATGAACCCAGGAGCACTCTACTACTGAGCCACATCCTCAGCCCTTTTTATTTTAAGGCAGGGTCTTGCTAAATTGCTTAGGGCCTCACTAAATTGTGGAGGCTGGCGTTGAACTCTCAATCCTCCTATCTCAGCCTCCCCAGCCGCTGGGATTACAGGTGTGTGCCACTTGACCACTGAGCCCAGCCCTATTTTATATTTCATTTAGAGATAGGGTCTCACTGAGCCACTTAGCATTTCGCTTTTGCTGAGGCTGGCTTTGAATTTGCGATCTTCCTGTCTCAGCCTCCTGAGCTGCTGGGATTACAGGCATGCACCCCCATGCCCAGCTTTTATAGGGTTTTTAATGAGGAGTGAAGAGTTTGGGTATAGCAAGGGTTTTCAGGGACCTCAGTGCTCTACTGGTTCAGGGTTCCAGAGCATTTTTGCATCTTATTGCCAGAGGGAATTCCTCCATCATCCTCCATCACCGGTCCCTCCACATGGCAAAATAGAGGAATTAGCACACCCAGCTGTGTCCTTCACCCCATGACTATAGTGTATAACTATCCTGACTCCCTCTCCCCTTGGGTGGGATAATTCTGTGGTTTATGAATATATTGGGGGGTTCTCCAGAAAAACAGAACTAACAGATTATATCCATATGTCTGTATCTAAGTCTGTTTGGGCTTTATAACAAAAATACCATAAATTACCAGGTGTGGTGGTGAGTGTCTACACTCCCAGTTACTGGGCCCCTGGCAATGTGGCTTATAAACAACAAAAACTTATTTCTCATAGTCCCGGAGGCTGCAAAGTCCAAGATCATGGGGCCAGCAGATTTACTGTCTAGAGAAGACCCATTTTCTGATTCCTACACATCATCTTCTCACTGTCCTCACATGCAGAAGGGGTGAGGGGTCTTCTGGGGTCCCTTTTATAAGGACACAACCCCTATTCCTGAGGGTTCTACCTTACAACCTAATCACCTTCCAAAGACCTCATTTCCTAACACTATTCCCTTGGGGGTTAGAATTTCAATACACAGACATTCTGACCATAGCAATATCTGTATTGCTACAGTATATACCTACAATGATATTTATTATGAGGAATTGGCTCACGTGGTTGTGGCAGCTATGTCCTACAAATTGCCTCCTGAAATCTGATCAACAAGGGAAAGTGGTAGCATAAATTTCAGTTCTGAGAACCAAGAATGCTAATGGTGTGAGTACTAGTCCTGGGGCAGGAGAAGATGGATGCTCAGTTCAAGCAGCAAGGCAGAGAAAGAATTCAGCCTTTGTCTGACTTTTTACTTTCCGTGGGCCCTCCAATGTCCACCCATCCACACTGGACAGGGCCATCTGCTTTACTCAGTCCACCAATTCAAATACTGTTCTCTTCCTCCAGAAATACCTTCAAGAACACAGTCAGAAATAATGTTTCACCAGATATCTGGGCATCCCATGGCCCAGTCAAGATGATACATAAAGTTAACTATCACAATATCCTACATTATTTCCTAGAGTTCCTAGCAGAATTAAGACCCAGATGCCCACAGGAAACTTGCTTGATACTACTATTTATTAGCTGTCTGTCATTCCTTATCTCATTCTCTGACTACCCTACCATCATGTCCTGAGATCATCTCCAAAGCCAAGTACCTGCACTCAAATGCTTATCTCAGGGTTGGCATCTGGGGAACACATAGTAAGACAGAAAGCAAAACAAGCATTTGTGAAACTCCTCAACAAGTCAGGCCCTGAGTGGATGGTGGGAACATAGAAGCAAACAAGACCTAACTTGTCCCTGCTCTCAGGAAGTTGAGAGTCGGGGAATGGGGGATGGCAAGTAAACAAATAATGCCATAATTTTTGATAGTGGCAAACATGAGAAGAAAATGATCTGATAAGTGATGGGAATTGTTTTAAGACCTCTCTGAAGATCTGATATTTAAGCTGAGTTCTTTAGGGTGAAAACCAGGCCAGCCATGGAACAATTTGAGGGAAGAACATTCCAGAAAGATAATGGTTGAGTACAAAGGCACTGAGATAAAAATGTGCTAGGGATATTGGAGGAGCAAAATTAAATTATGTAGTTGAAGTATACTTAACTAAAGAGAATGTTGTAGGAAAATTAGTAGTAAAAAGTAAGAGGGTAGCCAGGTGCACGCTTCTAATCCCAGTGGCAACTTAGTGAGACCCTGCCTCAAAATAAAAAATGAATAAATAAATAAAAAGGGCCGAGGATGAGGCTCAGTGGTTAAGCGCCCATGGGTTCAATTCCTGATATCAAGAAAAATAAAAAGTAAGTGGGTTGGTAAAGTAAAACTATAAGTAAGCAGGAGTCAGATCATGCAGGTCTTAGGATGCAGTGGGAAAGCAGGATTTTCTTTATTTTTCTTTGTCTTTTTGTTGTTGTTGTTGTTGTTTTTTGGCTCTTTTGGGGATTGAACCCTTATACATGCTAGGGAAAGTCTGGGTTTTATTGCAATGGCAAAGGGAAGCTGATGGGAATTTTCAGCAAAGGGGTGATAGGAATCTGATTTAATTAAACAAAAAGGTAAACTCTTAGGCTCTGTAGGAGACAATGTCAAGGACAAATTGAGACTAGTTAGCAGTGGATTGTGATTGTTTCCAGTGAGATGATGGTGGCCTGGGCTTAGAATTGTAGAAGTGGAGGAAGGAAAATGGACAGATGGAGATATCGCAGTCAGAGCTGACCTGCTGATGGACTGACTATGGAGATTAAAGGACAGGAAACAAAAATGACTCTTTGGTTCCTAGTGCAACTAGAAGGGTGGTTGATTCCCTGAGATGGGACAGATTGGCAAAACAAAAATGCGTGTGTGAAAACGAAGAGTTCTGTATTAGGTTAGAGATGATCATTAGACACCCCAGGAGATGTTCCAAATAGGCAACTGGGTTACTGGTCTGGAACTTCAGGGAGGTCCTGGCTCAGAGATGCATCAAGAAGTCATTGATCTACACAGCGTCACTGTCCAATGCAAATGGAATGAGAGCTATGTATGTGATTTAAAATTTTCTAGTAGTCACATTAAAAAAGTAAAAAGCAGAGTGCTTACCTAGCATGTACAAGGCCCTGAGTTTGATACCCTACACTGAAAAGAATTTGAAATAATAAGTCATGTTTATCACAGCAATACTCACAATAGCTAAGTTATGGAATCAGTCTAGATGCTCAGCAGTGAATAAATGGATAAAGAAAAATGTAGTACATATACACAGTGGAATATTATTCAGCCATAAAGAAGAATGAAATTATGTCACTTGCAGGAAAATGGATGGAACTAGAACTTATCATGTTAAGCAAAATAAGCCAGGTTTAGAAAGAAAAATATCACATGTTTTCTCTCATATTTGGAATCTGGGGAGGGAGAATAACATGAAAATAAAAGGGAGATGTTAGGGAAAGGGAAAAGGGTTGGAAGGAAAGAATGAGAAACAGGAAGGCTGAATACAATCAAAGCACCTTATATGTATATGTGAAATTGTCACAATGAAATTCCATTATTCTCCGGGGCTGGGGTTGTGGCTCAGTGGTAGTGCACTTGCCTAGCATGGGTGAGGCACTGGGTTCAATTCTCAGCTCCGCACATAAATATTTGACAACTAAAAAAAATAAAAATAAAAAACTAAAAAAAACTATGGTTTTTAACAAATGTTTCTTCTATCCCTCACGAAAGAAGGTGGGGGCTGTGAATATTTCAGTTACTGAAGTCTTAACTCCATAAATTAATAAATTCCATTATTCTGTACAAATAATATGCGCTAATTATAACAAAAAGAAAAAACAGATGAAATTAATTCAAATAATATATTTATTTTAACCAATGTATCCCAACTATTACTTCAACACATAATCAATATAAAAATTGTCGATAGCATATTTTAGGTTTTCTCATCTAAAAAAGGTGTATCTACTACATTTTGAGATTTTCTTTTTGGTGGTGCTAGATACGAGTCCAGGACCTCGCTTACACCAGGTAAGCATTCTACCTCTGAGCTACACCCCACCCTAGTTAAGGGTGCATTTAATTCGCATTCACCACCCTTCAAGAGCTCAATTGCCTCCTACTGGCTAGCGCGTGCCACGCCGCTCCGCGCAGCCCTTGGATTTTTCCGAAGCCAGGAGCTTGGGTCCACTCGGACCATATAGGAGAAGCACTTCCGTTGGGACGTCTCGGCGGAACGGAAGTCGTGCGTATACACGCGCAGCGGCGGACAGCTGAGTGGAGGACCGCACCGCCTAGCGGAGCTTCCGCTGAAGGACACTAGATCCGGCGGCTAGTAGAGGTGAGCGGCGGTCGGCGAGGGCTCGGTGAGTCACCTGCCCCTTGGCTGCACTCTGGAAATGCAGGGGGCTTATGGGGAAGTTGTCACAGTGGCTGCGGCGCGGGGCCTGGAGTCTGGGGTTCGTGCCCAACCCCGCTGCGTACTCCCGTGTGACCTTGGGCAAGTCACCCCACTTCTTCTGAGCACTAGCTTCGTCACCTGTGAAATGGGGATGATAAAACGAGCCTCACAGAGTTGCTGTGAGTTCTGTGCAGTAATCCTTGAAAAGTGCTTTGCTGCATACTTAACACGTTGTAACCATCTAATCAAAATGTGAGCATGTTGTAGGCTGTTGTGGCAGACTTAGAAAATTCATCTGAGACCCCCGATAGGCGCCTGCATCGCTCTGCAAAGCATTAAACCTGTGTCATCGCAATTGATTCTCACAACAGACTTAACAGAGATCGGTGCTGTTATTCTCATTTCACGCGAAAATGGAGATTCCCAGAGTTTAAGATAGGTGCCTAAGGTTATCTGGTTAGGCAACATTTGGGTCCGATTCTGACTCTAATATCCATACTTTTTTTTTTGATATTTATTTTTTAGTTCTAGGTAGACACAATATCTTTATTTTATTTTTATGTGTGCTGAGAATCGAACCCAGTGCCTCACGCATGCTAAGCGAGTGCGCTACCACTTGAGCCACATCCCCAGCCTTATCCATACTTTTAACCACAATGCTCTTCTATCCCTCACGAAAGAAGGTGGGGGCTGTGAATATTTCAGTTACTGAAGTCTTAACTCCATGCCAAGTTGGGTTTTTAATATCTTCCTTAATTCTCATAACACCCCTGGAGGGTAGGTATAACATTTATCTTTCTTTTATGGATGTGTAATTGGCAGTCCAGAAGGAGGAATTTGACTTGCCAAAGGTCACACAGCAATTAAGAGACAGAAATGGATGATTTTTTTTTTTTTGGGGGGGAGGCGGGTTCCTAAGAATTGAACCCAGGAGCGCTCAACCTCTGAGCCACATCCCTAGCCCTTTTTTATAAATTATTTAGAGACATTTTATATTTTATAAATTATTTAGGGTCTTGATGAGTTGCTGAGACTGGCTTTGAACTTGAGATGCCTCCCCAGCCTCTAGGATTACTGGCATGTATCATGGCCAATAATGGGTGATTTTTAAAGTTCACACTAAAAGTCTAAAGTGCTGATAGTAGATACTGCAGGTGATGAAGTTGGAAAGGTAACAGTGCATTATGCACGTGTAGCACTTGCCACAAGCCATTTCCTAAAATTGCTTAAGTGTTCTAGAACTGGGAGATGCTGAGGGCATAGAAATAATGAGATTTGGGGCTGGGGTTGTGGCTCAGTGGTAGAGTGCTTGCCTAGCACATGTGAGGCCCTGGGTTTGATCCTCAGCACCACATAAAAATAAATAAACAAAATAAAGGTGTTGTATACAACTAAAAAATAAATATTAAAAAAAAAGAAAAAATGAGATTTGTTTATTGCTTTCAGCAAGCTCCCAGCTTACAAGAGATGGCAGAGTGTAAGTTGTATTTGACAGAAAAGTGTGAACGTTATGTGTGTGTTTATTTGTTTGTTTTTGCAGCACTGGAAATTGAACCCAGGGCCTCACACAAGTATTCTCCCACCGAGTTACACTCCCACCCTTGTGAATGAGTCTCGTGATGGAGAGTTAGAAGAGTACTTTGGGAACTCAGAAGAGGATCCCAGCCTAAATTGGGGATGGTGGCCAGGGTAGGCTTTAGGAGGAAGCAGGGACCTGAAGGTGGCACAGAAGTTGGCCAGGCCACCAGAGGGAAGATAGGCTAGCCAGAGAGGACAGCATGTTTTAAAATTGAGAAGCTAGTGGCAATCAATACAGAGGTGCATTATAAGTGCAGAAGTGAGGCAGTCAGACCATAAATATTGGGTCCATTGAGAATGTGTGGTGTGGCCTGAGGGTATAGCCCAGGGGTATAATACATGCTCAGCATGTGCAAGGCCTTGGTTTTGACACACTTTCACTCAAAAGTAGTGGAAAGTATATTTTCATCTCCTGTACCTTAGACACTTAAGTCTTTTTCTGAGAGGCAACTATTGTTTCTTAGGCATGCTAGCAATATTATATATACCTAAAAATACGTATGCCTCAATATTTCCTGCCACTCCCCAGATTTAAGTATAGCATACTATAGGTAGTACTGAGCGCTTTTCTTCCTTGTTTTTCTTGTGTATAGATTCAGGCTCATTTTCTTTTTTTCTTTTTTAGTTGTCAATGAACATTTATTTATTTACTTATGGTGCTGAGAATCGAACCCAGAGCCTCACACATGCTAGGCAAGTGCTCTACCACTGAGCCTTAACCCCAGCCCTCAGCCTCATTTTCTAACAGTTGTATCTTATTCTGTTGTATGGATGTAGCAGGACTTATATAATTAGTTCCCCTATTGATGACATTCACATATTTTCCATTCTTTTGCCATTAGAAGCACTGCTGCACTGAATATCATTTTACAAATGTCCTCTTGAACTTGTTTATCTGTAGGATAAATATCTAGGAATGGAAGTTATTAGGCAAAGAATTCATGCATTTGTAATTTTGATGGAAAGTGGCAAATTGTCCTTTGTGAAGGTTGTGCTGTTTTCCACATGAGAGGGTCTGGGTAGGATGCTTTTGAAAGTAGCAGTTTGAGACTCTTGGAACATGAAAGAAGTCACACAGTAGACGCTGTCCTTTTGAAGGAACTCAAAGGAAGATGCCCTCAGACAGTGCGTGGTTTTTAGCAGGAAGCAGTATAGCAAGGTGGCTCTGGGCATGGGCTTTCGTTGAGTCCTGGCTCTCCTGGCTGGAGGAGCTTAGGTTAAGTCTCTTGTCTGTTTCATCATTTCTGAATGTCAATAATAATGGTGCTTTTTGCCTTTTTTCTGGCACTCCTCTCTGGGTTCTTTGGCATATTACCTTAGTTTTTTCACCTGTGAAACATGATGATGATGATGGTGATGATGGTATTGTTGTTGTTATCATTATTATTACACTGGGGATGGAACCTAGGGACACTTTAACACTCCCAGCCTTTTTCTGTTTTTTTCTGTCTTTTTCTGAGGATTGAACTCAGGGGCACTTAACCGCTGAACCACATCCCCAGCCCTTTTTTATGTTTTATTTAGAGACAGGGTCTCGCTAAGTTGCTTAGGGCCTTGCTAAGTTGCTGAGGCTGACTTTGAATTTGTAATCTTCTTGTTTTGACTTCCCAAATTGTTAGGATAATAGGCATGCACCACTGTACTGGCTTATTATAATTATAATAATAATAATTATTATTATTTTGGTACTGGGGATTGAACTCAGGGGCACTTGGCCACTGAGCCACATCCCCAGCCATATTTTGATTTTTATTTAGAGACAGGGTCTCCCTAGGTTGCTTAATGTCTTGCTGATGCTGATGCTGAGGCTGGCTCTGAACTCATGATCCTCCTGTCTCAGACTTCCAAGCAGCTGGGATTACATGTTTACACCACTGTGCCCGGCTTATAATTAGTTTTTAAGAAATGGTATTGCCATATCGGCCAGATTGGCCTTGAGTTCCTGGGCTCAAGTGATCCTCCTTCCTCAGCCTTAAAGTAGTTGGGTCTGTAGACATGCACTACTGTGCTCAGCTTGAAATAATATTATTAACCTCTTCATGGGCTTTTGCAAAGGATAAATGAATCAATATACACATGCTCAGAGCAGTATCTGTACATCAATAAATAAATAGTGTGTCTCATTCTTTTGCAGACTTTGGGCTGTTCAGTGCCATGCATCCTTTACAATGCATTCTTCGAGTACAGAGGTCTCTAAGGTGGGAACCGTTGACCTCTGTGTCCTGGCTCTTGTTCAAGACCTGTAAGGCACACAGCACTCTCCCCAGCACTGCATGCCCCAGTCCAGGCCAACAGGAGGATGGAGTTCGCAAGGATTTCAGCTCCAGGTTGGCCACTGGACCGACTTTTCAGCATTTTTTAAGAGCTTCAGCTCCTCAAGAGAAACCATCCTCTCCAGAAGCAGAGGACCCACCCCACTATCTCACAGTGGATGAACTTCTAGGAAGGCAGAGAAAAGGTTGGTTTTACTTTTCTTTCTCTTTTTTATTTGTGTTTCTTCAGACTGGAGTTTGAACTGAGGGGCCCTATACCACTGAGCCATATCCCTATCCTCTGTTTTTTTTTTTTTTTTCCCCCCTGCAGTGCTGAGGATTGAACCCAGGGCCTTGTGTATGCTAGGCAAGCACTCTACCAACTGAGCTATGTTCCCAGCCCCCATCCCTTTTTATATTTTATTTTGAGTCAGTGTCTTGCTAAAGTGCCCAGACAGGCCTGTAACTTGCAATCCTCCTGCCTCAGCCTCTGGAGTGGCTGGGATTACCTGTATACACTGGTGTGCTTGGCTCATTTTGTGTTTTGTTTTGTTTTGTTTTCCCTGTGGCCACCACACTGCTTCCAGGCTGGAGAGCCTCTTCATTTCTGGGATGAGTGTAACATGTGGATTTAAACTTATTTTGCTCTCAGGCTGATAAACCGATCACTGGTCCTTCCTTTTCTGTTTTTAAAAACCATATTTCCTCATATTTTAAATGACATGGCTTGTAACTGGTGTATGTATATAACATGGCATTTCTTTTGTTTAGAAACGCTGCAATTAATTTGGGGTACATCTGGCAATCGATAGTATTTTAGGATAGAGGCAGTAGGAGACTTAGTGGGTAATCGGTTGCCTCAGGTGTTCCTAAGGCTCTTGACGCCTTTTGAGACATGTGACCCATTGTCATGTTCTTCTCATTGCAGTCTATCTTGAGACCTACGGCTGCCAGATGAACGTGAATGATACAGAGATAGCCTGGTCCATCTTACAGAAGAGTGGCTACCTGCGGACCAGTAACCTCCAAGAGGTACATGCATTTCCTGCTTCCTTGTGTTTTCTGGTCCTGGGAGAGACTGCGTTTATTGCTAATTCTTAAGTGCAGCCTGCTGGGAGAATCTTTTGTGTGGGGTGTACCATGGGACTGAGATGTACTTTTGTTCCAGCTTTTTTTTTTTTCCTCCTATTGGGGATTAAACTCAGCCACATTCCCAGTCTTTTTTGTATTTTATTTTGAGAAAGGGTCTTGCCAAGTTGCTTAGGACCTTGTCAAGTTGCTGAGTCTGGCTTTGAAGTCATGATCCTCTTGCCTCAGCCTCCCCAGCCACTGGGATTACAGGCTTTTTTTTTTTTTTTTTAATATTTTTTTAGTTGTTGGCAGACCTTTATTATTTACTTATTTGTTTATATGTGGTGCTGAGAATCGAACCCAGGGCCTCACACATGTCAGGCAAGTACTCTACCACTGACCCCAACCCCAACCCCTACAGGCTATTTTTGAGACTCTTATGACGACACTTAACTTTAGGCAAGGACTTTTAAAAATTTGCTGTGGGGAGGGGAGGCGGAGAGTTAGTACTTAGTGGGTACAGTTTTAGTTGTGGAGGATGAGGTAGTCCTAGAGGTAGATGGTGGTGATGGTTGCATGATAGTGTGAACGTTCTTAGTGCCGCAGAACATCATCGTGTTTGAAATGATAAAAGTTTGTGTATGTTTTACTAGGGTGCTGATTCTACAAAGCCAATTTCATAGATTACAATTTTCCTTTTTTCCCTTGTTTTCTGTTCAGGCTGATGTGATTCTTCTTGTCACTTGTTCTATCAGGTATGAATTTTCTTCCCCAAGAAGGTGAATTATGTAATTATGAATTATGTAATTATGTAATTGTGCCAGAGCTATCAGCATGCAGTGGACTTACCAGTGGAGGCGAGCCCATGGCTGCATGTTAGCTGACTTGCAATTTTCCTGCAGTGGAACTGGTCTTGATGCAGCCGACTGTCATATGCTGAGCACATGCTGTATGTCAGGTTCCCCGTGAACACTGTACATGTGTTAACGAGTTTAATTTTCATAACCGCGATATAAGGTTAGCATTCTTATCAAACCTATTTTATAGGTGCAGAAACCCCAAAGTGTGTTGAGTCACCCAACCTTTCCTGAGGTCTTCCTTGTTACTAATGGCATATGTGTATAATATAACTGCCTGAGTGAGGGTGCAGCCAGTGGCTGGGGGAGAAAGAGTTCTTCACAGAGATGCTTCCTGGCATCCATTAGGGGTGTCTGGGAAGCCCTTGGCTGTAGGAAGCCGTTTCCGTATTCAGGCATGTGTTTCCTTAGCTGGCTGAGCCATCGACTGTGTTTCATCATTTTTATTCTGAGGGCCTTTTTGCTGTATGGCACACAGTGAGGAGCTTTAGGAGATTCAGAAATGAACCCTTTGGGGCTGGGGATATAGCTCAGTCAAAGAGTGGCCCCTGGGTTCAATCACCAGTAAGGAAAAAAAAAAAAAGAAAAGAAGCCTTCTATGGAGCCTAGCTTTAAAGGAGCTTATTCTCATATTGGAACTAGAACAGATGTACAGATCACTCTGACATTCCATAGAAAATACTAGGTAAAGACTAAAACAACAAAAGCAAATTGCTACAAACAGTGAAAACCATAAAGTGGAAAGTGAGTTGAAGGGAGGAAAAACTCTTTTGCAGAGGTGGGGAAGGCTTTGAAAAGTAGACTGTTTTCTTTTTTTTTGGGAGGGGAGTACTGGAGATTGAACTTAGGATACTCAACCACTGAGCTACATCCCCAGCCCTATTTTGTATTTTATTTAGAGACAGGTTCTCATTGAGTTGCTTAGTGCCTCGCCGTTGCTGAGGCTGGCTTTGAACTTGCGGTCCTCCTGCCTCAGCCTCCTTCTGGGATTACAGACATGCACCACTGTGCTTGGCAAAAAGTAGACTGTTTTTGAGTTTGGCTTATAGTCTTGTCAGGATTTGGGGATGTGTAGGATAGGTGTTATTCTAGGAAAAGTGGATTATAGCAAGCAGTGCTTCTTCAGTTGACCCAGCTAACCTCTCTGAGTATAAAGGTAGACGTCATTTAAAAGGTTGAAGGTGGTTTTATTTCCTTTACTTTGTTCTACTCTCCTAATTTCTCTATAGATTATTTTTGGTTCAGTTTTGCCTCTCTTGATCTCTGTAGGGAGAAGGCTGAACAGACCATCTGGAACCGTTTACATCAGCTTAAAGCTTTGAAGATGAAACGATCCCGCTCCCGGGTGCCTCTGAGGATTGGGATTCTAGGTATCCGGTAATTTGCAGATTTTGTCCTTTTTGAGACTTGGATTCCAAAGGGGCTTATATGCTAGAGTTTCCCTTAGAGGCTCGTATCCCAGGGCATGAAGAAACCTTATATACCCTATGCAACTCTTATTCTTAACATCAAAGGCTACAAGATTAAATGAGATAAAGCCCATAAAAGGGCTTTCCATAGTTCCTGGAAGTATAGGTGCTCAGAAAATGGTATATCTTTCCTCCAGTCTGATGCAGCTCATGGTGGCATGGGATTATGGATGGGGTAGTGTTTGGAATTTGAAGGGGCAGCATAAAGTTTCAATGTAGGCACCTTTTGTCTGGACCCCTAACACATGCCTGAGTGAAGAGACAGGCCTGCTTTGATTAGTGTGATAGCCACTAGCTACAGTTATAAAAAAAAGTTCACCTCAGTTGCTTTAGCCACATTTCCAACTGCTCAGTGGACACACAAGATGACAGCTACTAGGTTGGACAGCACATTCAGTCATTTCCATCCAGCACATTCTATCACTTATTAGAAAGTTCTGTTAGACAGTTTTGACCTAAATGGCTGAGATGCATATTTTTAAAAAATGCTCCCAGCCAGGCATCGTGGTACACATGCCTGTAATCCCAGCAATTTAGGAGGCTGTGGTAGGAGGATTGTGAGTTCAAAGCCAGCCTCAGCAACTTAGCAAGGCCCTAAGCACCTCAGTGAGACCCTGTCTCTAAATAAAATACAAAAATAGGCGCTGGGGATGTGGCTCAGTGGTTGAATGCCCCTGAGTACCAATCCTCTGTACCAAAAAAAAAAAAAAGCTCCTTATTCTTTCTGTCCCAGAATTTAGTTAACATACTTAACATTATGGATTCTAGTCTGTGTCATTGTGGAATAAATTAATCCCTCATGATGAGTCAACACATTTAGAGTAAATCTGGTTATACTGATGAATGTAGTAAGAGATGCTGGAAGATGAGATTGCGGAAATGTTTTTTTTTTTTTTTTTAATAATATCTGTTTCTTTTAATTGTACACAATACCTTTATTTTATTTATTTATTTTTATGTGGTGCTGAGGATCGAACCCAGGGCCTTGCACGATCTAGGCGAGTACTCTACTGCTGAGCCACAACCCCAGCCCAGTGGAAACGTTTTGTTTCACTTCACTTCCTTTGTTAGAGAAGCTTCCTTTGTTATAGCAGCACAATTCACAAGAGCTAAACTGGGGAGCCAACTTAGATTTCCTTGATTTTCTTATGTAGGAAGATGCAGGTTCCAGTGCTGTGGTTCAAATTTGAAGGATGCTACTAAACTCTTTGAGAATTTTCTGTGCTGTGGTCTGTAATTAAAGCTAGGGATGATGGATACTGAGAAGAAGGCATGAAAGCAGATGAGTTTGCAGATAGATGCTTGTTTCTTTTCCCCGCCAGGCTGCATGGCTGAGAGACTAAAGGAGGAGATCCTCAACAGGGAGAAAATGGTGGATCTCTTGGCTGGTCCGGATGCCTATCGAGACCTTCCCCGACTGCTGGCTGTCGCGGAGTCAGGGCAACAAGCTGCCAATGTGCTGCTGTCTTTGGAGGAGACCTATGCTGATGTCATGCCAGTCCAGACAAGCCCCAGTGCCACCTCTGCCTTCGTGTGAGTTATTGCCTAGGACTTGGGAGATGAGACTCTTTTCCTTTTCACTTTTAAAATAACACATAACTTTCATTATGTTTAAAAAAAAAAAAAAATATATATATATGTATATACACACACACACGTATACACACACATATATATGTACGTGGAATGGTACAAAACACAAAAAATAATATTGTAAGAGTGCTTCACACCCATCATCCCTAGTCTCTAAACTTCTTATTCTTTTGTGATTCAGGGACTTGTGCATGCATGTGCTTAGCCACTGAGCTACAGTCCTAGCCCTCTTAATTTTATTTTGCTTAGTTTGCCAGACTGGCCTTGACCTTGCAGTCTTTCTGCTTCAGCCTCTGAGATAGCTGAGATTGCAAGTGTGCACTACCTCCCCTTGCTGAATATTTCTTTTTTTTTTTTTTTGTATTTTTTTTAATTGGTTGTTCAAAATATTACAAAGCTCTTGACATATCATATTTCATACATTTGATTCAAGTGGGTTATGAACTCCCATTTTTACCCCGTATACAGATTGCAGAATCACATTGGTTACACATCCACGTTTTTACATATTGCCATACTAGTGACTGTTGTATTCTGCTTTCTGCTATCTTTCCTATCCTTTACTATCTCCCCTCCCTTCCCCTCCCATCTTCTCTCTCTACCCCATCTACTGTAATTCATTTCTCTCCCTTGTTTTTTTTTTTTCCCCCTTTCCCCTCACATCCTCTTATATGTAATTTTGTATAACAATGAGGGTCTCCTTCCATTTCCATGCAATTTCCCTTCTCTCTCCCTTTCCCTCCAACCTCCCATCCCTGTTTAATGTTCATCTTTTTCTCATGCTCTTCCTCTTTGCTCTGTTTTTAGTTGCTCTCCTTATATCAAAGAAGACATTTGGCATTTGTTTTTTAGGGATTGGCTAGCTTCACTTAGCATAATCTGCTCTAATGCCATTCATTTCCCTGCAAATTCCATGATTTTGTCATTTTTTAGTGCTGCGTAATACTCCATTGTGTATAAATGCCACATTTTTTAATCCATTCATCTATTGAAGGGCATCTAAGTTGGTTCCACAGTCTAGCTATTGTGAATTGAGCTGCTATGAACATCAATGTAGCAGTATCCCTATAGTACGCTCTTTTAAGGTCTTCAGGGAATAGTCCGAGAAGGGCAATAGCTGGGTCAAATGGTGGTTCCATTCCCAGCTTTCCCTGGAATCTCCATACTGCTTTCCAAATTGGCCGCACCAATTTGCAGTCCCACCAGCAATGTACAAGTGTACCCTTTTCCCCACATCCTTGCCAGCACTTGTTGTTGTTTGACTTCATAATGGCTGCCAATCTTACTGGAGTGAGATGGTATCTTAGGGTGGTTTTGATTTGCATTTCTCTGACTGCTAGAGATGGTGAGCATTTTTTCATGTACTTGTTGATTGATTGTATATCCTCCTCTGAAAAGTGTCTGTTCAGGTCCTTGGCCCATTTGTTGATTGGGTTATTTGTTTTCTTATTGTTTAATTTTTTGAGTTCTTTGTATACTCTGGATATTAGGGCTCCATGTGAAGTGTGAGGAGTAAAGATTCGTTCCCAGGATATAGGCTCCCTATTTACCTCTCTTATTGTTTCTCTTGCTGAGAAAAAACTTTTTAGTTTGAGTAAGTCCCATTTGTTGATTCTTGTTTTTAACTCTTGTGCTATGGGTGTCCTATTAAGGAATTTGGAGCCTGACCCCACAATATGTAGATCAGAGCCAACTTTTTCTTCTATCAGATGCAGAGTCTCTGATTTGATATCAAGCTCCTTGATCCATTTTGAGTTAACTTTTGTGCATGGTGAGAGAAAGGGATTCAGTTTCATTTTGTTGCATATGGATTTCCAGTTTTCCCAGCACCTTTGTTGAAGATGCTATCCTTCCTCCATTGCATGCTTTTAGCCCCTTTATCGAATATAAGATAGTTGTAATTTTGTGGATTGGTTTCTGTGTCCTCTATTCTGTACCATTGGTCCACCTGCCTGTTTTGGTACCAGTACCATGCTGTTTTTGTTACTATTGCTCTGTAGTACAGTTTGAAATCTGGTATTGCTATACCTCCTGATTCACACTTCCTGCTTAGAATTACTTTTGCTATTCTGGGTCTTTTATTTTTCCATATGAATTTCATGATTGCTTTCTCTATTTCTACAAGAAATGCCGTTGGGATTTTGATTGGCATTGCATTGAACCTATAGAGAACTTTTGGTAATATCGCCATTTTGATGATGTTAGTTCTGCCTATCCATGAACAGGGTATATTTTTCCATCTTCTAAGATCTTCTTCTATTTCTCTCTTTAGGGTTCTGTAGTTTTCATTGTATAAATCTTTCACCTCTTTTGTTAGGTTGATTCCCAAGTATTTTATTTTTTTGAGGATATTGTGAATGGGGTGGTTTTCCTCATTTCTATTTCAGAAGATTTGTCGCTGATATACAGGAATGCCTTTGATTTATGTGTGTTGATTTTATATCCTGCCACTTTGCTGAATTCATTTATTAGCTCTAGTAGTTTCTTTGTAGACCCTTTTGTGTCTTCTAGGTATAGGATCATATCATCTGCAAATAGTGATAAATTAAGTTCTTCTTTTCCTATCTTAATGCCTTTAATTTCTTTTGTCTGTCTAATTGCTCTGGCCAGTATTTCGAGAACTATATTGAATAGAAGTGGTGAGAGAGGGCATCCCTGTCTTGTTCCAGATTTTAGAGGGAATGCCTTCAATTTTTCTCCATTCAGAATGATGCTAGCCTGAGGCTTAGCATAGATAGCTTTTACAATGTTGAGGTAAGTTCCTGTTATCCCTAGTTTTTCTAGTGTTTTGAATATAAAGGGATGCTGTACTTTGTCGAATGCTTTTTCTGCATCTATCGAGATGATCATATGGTTCTTATCTTTAAGTCTATTGATGTGGTGAATAATGTTTATTGATTTCCGTATGTTGAACCAGCCTTGCATCCCAGGGATGAATCCTACTTGATCATGGTGCACGATCTTTTTGATATGTTTTTGTATCCGATTTGTCAGAATTTTATTGAGGATTTTTGCATCTAAATTCATTAGGGATATTGGTCTGTAGTTTTCTTTCTTTGAGGTGTCTTTATCTGGTTTGGGAATCAGGGTGATATTGGCCTCATAGAATGAATTTGGAAGTTCTCCCTCTTTTTCTATCTCCTGAAATAGATTGTAGAGTATTGGTATTAGTTCCTCTTTAAAGTTCTTGTAAAACTCTGCTGTATATCCATCCGGTCCTGGGCTTATCTTGGTTGGTAGTCTTTTGATGGCTTCTTCTATTTCCTCACTTGATATTGGTCTGTTTAGGTTGTTTATATCATCCTGACTCAATCTGGGTAGTTCATATGTCTTAAGGAATTTATCGATGCCTTCACTATCTTCTATTTTATTAGAGTATAGGGTTTCAAGATAATTTCTAATTATCTTCTGTATTTCTGAATTGTCTGTTGTGATGTTGCCTTTTTCATCCCATAAGCTAGTAATTTGGGTTCTCTCTCTTCTTCTCTTTGTTAGCGTGGCTAGTGGTCTATCAATCTTATTTATTTTTTCAAAGAACCAACTTTTAGTTTTGTCAATTTTTTCAATTGTTTCTTTTGTTTCGATTTCATTGATTTCAGCTCTAATTTTAATTATTTCTTGCCTTCTACTGTACTTGCTGCTGATTTGTTCTTCTTTTTCTAAGGCTTCGAGGTGTAGTTGTGAGGTCATTTATTTGTTGGTTTTTCCTTATTTTAAGGAAATGAATTTTCCTCTTAGTACTGCTTTCATAGTGGCCCAGAGATTTCAATATGTTGTGTCTGAGTTTTCATTTACCTCTAAGAATTTTTTAATTTCCTCTTTGGTGTCTTCTGTAACCCTTTGTTCATTCAGTAGCATATTGTTTAATCTCCATGTGATGTAGGATTTTTTCCTTTCTCATTTTATTATTGATTTCCAATTTCATTCCATTATGATCAGATAAAATGCATGGTAATATCTCTACTCCTTTGTAATTGCTAAGATTTGCCCTGTGACATAATATATGGTCTATTTTTGAGAAGGATCCATGTGCTGCTGAGAAGAAAGTGTATCCGCTTGATGTTGGGTGGTATATTCTGTATATATCAATTAAGTCTAAATTATTAATTGTATTATTGAGCTCTATGGTTTCTTTATTCAGCTTTTGTTTGGAAGATCTGTCCAGTGGTGAGAGAGGTGTGTTAAAATCTTCCATGATTATTGTGTTGTGGTCTATTTGACTCTTGAACTTGAGAAGAGTTTGATGAATGTAGTTAGTTGCACCATTGTTTGGGGCATATATATTAATGATTGTCAAGTCTTGTTGGTGTATGGTTCCCTTGAGCAGTTTGTAGTGTCCTTGTTTATCCCTTTTGATTAACTTTGGCTTGAAGTCTATTTTATTTGATACAAGTATGGTCACCCCTGCTTGCTTCTGGGGTCCATATGAGTGATATGATTTTTCCCAACCTTTCACCTTCAGTCTGTGTATGTCTTTTCCTATCAGATGAGTCTCCTGTAGGCAGCATATTGTTGGATCTTTTTTTTTAATCCATTCTACTAGACTATGTCTTTTGATTGGTGCATTTAAGCCATTAACATTTAGGGTTACTATTGAGATATGGTTTGTATTTCCAGCCATATTTGATTATGTATGTTACTTAACATGATTTGGTTTTCCTCTATGATTAGTTTTTCCTTTACTGTACTACCTCCCGCTGTTGGTTTTCATTATTATTTTTCATTTCCTCTTCCTGTAATGTTTTGCCAAGGATTTTTTGAAGAGCTGGTTTTCTAGCTGCAAATTCTTTTAACTTTTGTTTATCGTGGAAGATTTTTATTTCATCTTCAATCCTGAAGCTTAATTTCGCTGGATACATGATTCTTGGTTGGAACCCTTTTTCTTTCAGCATTTGAAATATGTTGTTCCAGGATCTTCTAGCTTTCAGAGTCTGTGTTGAAAGATCAGCCGTTATCCTGATTGGCTTACCCCTAAATGTAATCTGCTTCCTCTCTCTTGTGGCTTTTAAGATTCTCTCCTTATTCTGTATGTTGGGCATCTTCATTATTATGTGTCTTGGTGTGGATCTCTTATGATTTTGTACATTCAGTGTCCTGTAGGCTTCTAGTATTTGGATTTCTTTTTCATTCTTTAAGTCTGGGAAGTTTTCTAGTATTATTTCATTGAATAGATTGCTCATTCCCTTGGTTTGGACCTCTATACCCTCTTGTATCCCAATAACTCTTAGGTTTGCTTTCTTTATATTATCCCATAATTCTTGGATATTCTGCTCATGATTTCTTAACATTCTCGCTGAGCTGTCTATGTTCTTTTCAAGTTGAAAAACTTTGTCTTCGTTGTCTGAAGTTCTATCTTGTGTTCTACTCTGCTGGTAATGCTCTCATTTGAGTTTTTAATTTGGTTTATTGTTTCCTGCTTTTCCAGGAATTCTGTTTGTTTGTTTTTTATATCCTCTATCTCCCTATAGAGTTGATCTTTTGCTTCTTGGATTTGTTTATGTAATTCATTGTCAAAGTGATCTTTCATTGTCTGAATTTGCTGTATAATGTCTTCCTTGAGACTCCAGATCATCTGAAGCATATATATCCTAACTCTTTGTCTGACATTCCATCAGCTGCAGATATTACCTCATCTAATGTTGAATTGACCTGTATTGTTTATGGTCCTTTCTTTTCTTGTCTTTTCATACTGCTCATGATTCTTTCTAGCTTTGTGAAACTGTTGTGTTAATGTTTTTCCCCTTATATATTTGTATTGTTCTTGTATAGCTCCAAAATCCCTCTTTTTCGGAGAAAGACAATGTTAACAGTTCCCAGTATCAACAGTACATCATCTAAGCACAAGTTTTCATTATTAATACATTGATAGTTAGATTCTAAGTCTATAGATATTGGTTTTAATTATTACTTAAGAATATAGTCATTAGTTTCATAAAAGGCATACCATATAGAAAACTTAATTTCAGACGAAGGATGTTATACTTAGAGGGAAAGGAGTGAGGGTATGAGGTTAAACTAACTTAGCACCTTTGGAGAACTCTCACCAATAGACTGGTAATTTATGGAAGAATGTATAGACTCAACCTCCTATCTGTATTTAGATAGTTACCCTATGTATAGGTAGCAAAAATTAGGATATTGAAAGTGCGATAGAGGGAATACGAATGAAAAAAAGAAAAAAATAACAAGGAAGAAAAGAGAAATAAGAGAGAAGGAAAAGGAAAGTAAGATAGAAATAAAGAAAAAAAAATGGGGGGAAGGTGGGGTATATGCAATTCCTCTATATTATATTACTTTGGTAATTCGGTTGTTCATGCACAGTTCTTGGTTTCACGTATGTTGAAGTTGTGGAAGAGAGAGAAGAAAAGAGAGAAAGAGAAAAAAAAAAGTCTCTCAGAACACCGTTTTCCTTGCTTCCAGTAGGTGGCGTTGTCTATTCCTAGCTTGAGCCTCTGTATTCAGGGTGGTGGGTATAGCCAGTGTGAAAGGAAATGAGCTTCCTCCTGTATCTTCCCTACTCTAGTCTCTGAGGTAGAAACCAGGTGCCTGTACAGTTGTTGTTTTGCGTTGATAGCTACAACCCCCAAAAGCTTGTGGGAAATATTTTTGAGTTATCGCAGCTAAGGGTGGGGGAGTTGGAAACCGGGTACCTGGATCAGCCGCAGAACTGTGCTGGTAGCCACACCCGCTTTGATGGGTTTTAAGGGTTGATGGGCTTCCTCTGGACTAGCACACGGGGCGGGGCTGGGCTTCCTCCTCCGGTCTGGCTTGGCTGGCGCCGGGCTTCCCCCTCCGGTCTCGCTGAATATTTCTTAAAGTGGCATTAAATTTTCTATGACAGATTTTATAAATTTTTGCAAATTTTATTGGAATAGGCCCATTTATTTACATATTGCTTAGCTGCTTTCATCACTGCAGCAAGAGTTGTGTAGTTGTGATGCAGAGGGAGGCCTGTTTACCATCTTTTTTTTACAGAACAAATTTGCTAACCTTTGTTCATTTTAATGGTATCTCATTCTGTTGTTGAAATAAATGTTCAGTAAACACAATAGCTAACATTTATTAAATAGTTCTTCAGTGAACATTTTTGATTCATATCTGTAATTCCTTAACATAAATTAAAATTCTTATACAGAGAATGCAAATGAAAGAGAGTGATTTAATTTGGGTATCTAGCAGTTGGATCAGGATTCTGTGAGAAATGCAGGGTCTTCTCTCTCTTCTCTCTGCGCATGCACACACACTGACCACTCACTCTTTGACACTTATATTTTTTCTGATCTAGATATAAAAAGTTCAAATAGTGTGCCCATAAAAATAGAAGCTGGTGATGGTACACGCCTATATTCCTAGCCAATTGGAAGGCTGAAGCAGGAGGAGTTTGAAGTCAGCCTTAGCAACTTTTTGAGACCTTGTTTTAAAATAAAAAATGAAAAGAACTGGGACTGTAGTTTAGTGGAGAGCATACCTGGGTTCATTCCACAGAACTGTGACAAAACAAGTCAAGACAGAAGTTCATGTGTGGTGAGTCTGTAAGCCATCCCTTCACCACTGAGCTCCCTCAGGCTAACCACTGTCTTCCATTTACAGTTTGGTTTGTGTTCTGTGACTAGACACTAGTTTTTTTTTTTTTTTTTAATATATGTATTCTTTTTAAGAGAGAGAATATTTAATATTTATTTTCTCAGTTTTCGGCGGACACAACATCTTTGTTGGTATGTGGTGCTGAGGATCGAACCCGGGCCGCACGCATGCCAGGCGCGCGATACCGCTTGAGCCACACCCCCAGCCCAACACTAGTTTTTAAAAGCTAAAAAATGTCTGCTTTAGTTCTTTATAGATCTCAGATTGGCCCAGTGTGACTGTGCAAGCTAGAGGATTCAGAGCCAAAAAATAATCCCACGGGAACTCTTGGGGTCATGCCAAGACACCCTGCTCTGTTAAATAAGATCTGGTAACTTTCTTCCCCAGGTCAATAATGCGGGGCTGTGACAACATGTGCAGCTATTGCATTGTTCCGTTCACACGTGGTAGGGAAAGGAGTCGGCCTGTGGCCTCCATTCTGGAGGAGGTGAGGAAGCTTTCTGAGCAGGTGAGTGATCCAGGCTCTCTTTCTATGATTGTGTCTTGGGAGGATGAGGACAACCTATTTTAATATTGTAGCCTCTGCTGTCTGTATGTTGTGCAAATGTAGGACCATGCCTGGCCAGAAATACTTGGGTGTATATCTTTGGTTTATCACCACAAATTATAGGCTTTTTGCTTAGGAGGTAGCACAGTGCAATGGCTAGAGCATGAGTTTAGAATCAGGTGACCAAATGTGAATTCTCTCTGTACTATTCTCTAGCCTGGTACCTAGGTATGTCATTTGACCATCTTCTTTGAAACACAATTTCCCCATCTATGAAAAGAAGATAATACCTTCCTTGTAGAGTCATGGAAAAGATTGAGGAAAAGTTTTTGGTTTTTTTTTAATATTTATTTTTTAGTTTTAGGTGGATACAATATCTTTATTTTACATTTATGTGGTGCTGAGGATCAAACCCAGTGCCTCGTGCATGCTAGGCAAGCACTCTACCACTGCGTCACAACCCCAGCTCCAAGATTGAGGAAAAGTTTTAAATTCCCTGGCATATAGTAGGTTTTTGGGGAATGACACATTAGTCTGTCCTTTTTAGGGGAATCTCCCACATCTGTAGTTCATCTTATCACTGAGTCAGCTTCCTAGGTCAGGGACAGAGAACAGATGAGGGGAGTGAGTCAGATTAAGGCCAGAGGAGAGAGATCTGCTTCCCTGCCTCCTTAGAGGAGTTGGTCCCTCAGCCTTTCAGCAGGTCTTTGCCTAGGCAAAGAGGACAGTAAGTGGCACTATGGTTCTTCTCTTCCGGTGGGCTCTCCCTGTTTCCTTCCTTGTTTGACTTGGGAACTGTGGGAGCAGGCAGGTTAGCCTCTGCCAGTTCTAAGTCAGCTATTTGTCTCATGATCACATTCTGGCTCTGTTATTGTCTTTGCCCTCTTGCCCCCATTCCCAGATAATCCTGTCCTGGATTTGGTCTTTCTTGCTAAGTTGCTGAGGCTGGCTTTGAACTTGTCATCTTCCTGCCTCAGCCTCCTGAGCCCCTGGGATTACAGGTGTGCACCACCATGCCTAGCTCATTTAGATTTTTACACTACAGTTGCAGAGAATAGAATATTGTGTATTTAACAGAATGTTTGTTTATTTTTTCAAACAATGATTATTGATTGATTGATTGAAGTCCTCTGAGCTATATCTAGCCCTTTTTAAATTTTGAGACAGTCTCCTAAGTACTGAGACTGTTGAGATCATCCTGCCTCAGCCTCCTAATCACTGGGATTATAGGCCTGTGTCCCTTTCCTTTTAAGTATGTGCCTAGGCTGGCCTCAAAGTTGAGATCCCTCTGTCTCATATTCCTGAGTAGCTCCTGAGGTGCATCAGCTGGTTTAAAGCAGCTTTTTAAATGTCTTCTTTAATTTTTTTAAGTTTGATTTAAAAGATATGGGGGCTGGCAGTATAACTCAGTTGGTAGAGTGCCTGAATTAGGTAGTAATATTGTATGAATATATCTGATTTTGACAGTTCTCTTGTGATTATATAGGACAATATCCTTGTTTTTAGTTTTACACTCAGAAGTATTTAAATTTAAATGGAAAAAATTTAAATACACAGAAAAGAGAGACTAGTATAAGGATCCCTCTCTCTGAGCTTACAGTCATCTATTTTTTTTTAATTGTTTATTGACCTTTATTTATTTACTTATATGTGGTACTGAGGATCAAACCCAGTGCTTCATACGTGCTAGGCAAGCGCTTTACCACTGAGCTACAACCCCAGCCCCAGTCATCTAAATTTAACAATGATTACATTGTGCCACATTTGTTTCATATATATATATATTTTTTGTTATTGATAAAATATTTCAAAATGGAGCCGGGCATTTCACCTGTAAGTAATTATGCATCTCTAAAAATTAGGATATTTTCAATATCATCAGTTCTAGCAAGACTAATAAAAATTGCTAACTACTATCTCATCTTGGTCAACCCAAATTTATATTTCCCCATTTGTCCCATAAATATTTCTGCATATGTGTACATGTATGTGTGTGTTTTTAGGTGCTGGTGATAAACCCATTAGTTTTTGTCTTTTTATATGTGTGCATTTTATCTATCTATTTATTTATTAAAGTTATAGATGGACACAATACCTTTTATTTATTTATTTATTTTCATGTAATACTGAGGATTGAACCCAGTGCCTCATACTTGAGAGGCAAACACTCTGCCACTGAGCCACAATCCCAGCCCTTTACTTAGTTTTATATCCTACTTTTTTCCTACAATAAACTTTTTGTTTTAAAATAACTTTACATTTACACAGAAGTTGCAAAGATAGCATAGAGAATTTCCTCTAATGTTAACAACTTAGAGAGATTTGGTACTTTAGTCAAAACTAAGAGACTAATGTTAGCACATTATATTAACTAACTTCAGACTTTATTTCGATTTTGCCATTTTTCCCACTAAGTGTCTTTTTTCTTTTCCAGGATCCAATCCAGGATCCACGTTGCATTTAGTATATCCTTCTTTTTATATTATCAGTTTGTCACACTTTTTAAAGAATAGTCTTTGTGGAGACTGGAATCATGTCAGCTAAATGCACTGTTCTGGATTGAGTTTCTGATCAGAAGGGAAAAAAGTTCTAAAGGATGTTATTTGGACAATTGAAAAAGTTTGATTTAAAAGATATGGGGGCTGGCAGTATAGCTCAGTTGGTAGAATGCCTGAATTAGGTAGTAATATCGTATGAATATATCTGATTTTGACAATTCTCTTGTGATTATATAGGACAATATCCTTGTTTTTAGTTTGATACTCAGAAGTATTTAGGAGTAAAAGTAGGATGTCTGCAGCATATTCTCTGAAGGCTTAAAGTATGTGTGTTTGTGAATGGGAATGATACATAAATGGACACAACATTAGTTGATGAATATGGGCAAAGGTATTTGAGAGTTATTTTATAATTGCAGTTTATGTTTGAAATTATGTCAAAGTTATAAAAATAGTTCTATAGCTACCTTTTTTATGACTTAAAAATTTTTTTTTATTAGTTATTGATGGATCTTTATTCATTATTTGTTTATATGTGGTGTTGAGAATCGAACCCAGTGCCTCACATATGCTAGGCAAGCACTTGCCACTGAGCAACAACCCCAGCCCCTTTTTATGACTTTTTTAATACAAATTTTTGACACACAAATTGAAGACTAGTGTAATAAATGTGATTGTTCAAATTTGTTTTATCCACCTACCTCCTTCCATATATAAATTTTTTTTTTTCTGAACCATTTTGAAACTAAGATTTAGGCATTAGCCTGCTTACCCCTACATCTTCAGTATGTATCTTCTAAGAATATTTTCCTCTTCATAACCATAATTCCATCATAATATGTTTTTTTAAAAATGATGGTATTATCTAATATGCAGTCCATATTCAAAAAGTGTGTTTTTGAGATAAGGTTTTACTATGTTGCTGAGGCTAACCTCCAGCTGTTGGGCTCAAGCAATCCTCTTGTCTTGCCTTGGCCTCCTGTATAGCAGGGTCTACAGGCAGGTGTCACCAGGCCTGACTTGGTTATTAGTAGTCAGGTATAAAACCTTGAGATTTAGGTTATGTATTTTTGGTGAGTATACTTAATAGACTCATGTTATATGATATTCAGTTGTCAAAATATGTCATAAATTAGCAATTGTTTTTGAACATTGAGTTTGTTTCTGGTTTCTTTTGTTACTATTCTAAATAATGTTTTGAAGTTTAATTTTTACTTAAGTTTGTTTATTTTTTGGGGGTGGGGGTGGATTGAACCCAGGCCTTAGCACATGCTAGGCAATGCACTACTACTGAGCTACTCCCCTCTTTTTAAACTTTGAGATAGGGTCTTTAAGTTGCCCAGGCGTGCTTCAGACTTGCTACCCTCCTGCCTCAGCCTCTTGAGTAGCTGGGATTATAGGAGTGCACCATCACACCTGGGTTCCTTAGAGTTTTATTCTGCAGGTCAGTTCTTTAGATAATTATTGAGTTAAAGGTAGAACACATTTATAGTTGTCTCTTGATAGGTACAGCTAATTTTGATTAAGGCATAAAGCTACTCAGAAGTTTTTAAGTTCCTTCCAACATAGTTTTCCTTTTTTTAGGGGCTAAAAGAAGTGACCCTTCTTGGTCAGAATGTTAATAGTTTTCGGGACAATTCCGAGATTCAGTTCAACAGTGCAGTGTCTACCAACCTCAGCCGAGGCTTCACCACCAACTATAAAACCAAACAAGGGGGCCTTCGTTTTTCTCACCTTCTGGATCAGGTTTCCAGAGTAGATCCTGAAATGAGGATCCGTTTCACTTCTCCCCACCCCAAGGATTTTCCTGATGAGGTGAGTGTCATCAGTCAGTCGTGGCAAATTATGTCAATATCCTGAAGCATACCAGAAGGCTGGACCCACTAGGGATGTTAGCAGATACCTTGAGTCCTGCTTGGGGGACCTTGTGGTGTATCAGTATGTCACCCTCTGGATCTAATGCCTCTTTGGAAAAGTTTAATATCCAACAAAGTTGAGATGGAGATAGGACTGATATTGAAGAGGAGGTGAAGACCCCCTGTGGGATAGCAAAGGCTGAGCAGAGTGTTTTATCACAAGGTGGGCAGCTGCATGGCAGTGATGGTGGCGCTGGTAGCATTAGCATGGGGAAGATAGGAAGTGGGTAATGTGATGTGGTGGCAGATAGCCCAGGCTTTTGCTTTAGACAGACCTGGGTTCAAATCCCTGCTCTTCCACTGCTTTACCAGTAGGAGTGTAAAGATACATTTTAACTCCTCAACCTCCTCTGTAAAGTGGGAATAATAGTTACTTCTTACTTTGAGTGGGTTGTGACAAGATAAAAACTTCAGATTTAGCTGGGTGCTAGGCATTGCATAGGTAGCCCACATGTAGAACCTTTCTTCTGATGTTTTTGGTTTTGGTGAAACGTCTGTCTTTTGGCCCCACTCCTGCCTTTTCCCTCCTGCATTGTCTTCTTATTGAATTGTTTAAGTTCTTAATGTGTGTTGTTGTTGTTGTTGTTTGTTTGTTTGTTTTTTAGTACCAGAGATTGAAACTAGGACCTTGCATATGCTAGACAAGCATTCTACCTCTGAGCTACATCCCCACCCTTTTAATTCATTTTGAGATAGGTTCTAAGTTGTACAGGCTGGCTTTGAACTTGTGATCCCCTTTCCTCAGCTTCCTGATTATAGGTGTGTGCCACTGTGTTGGCCTTCATGTATCTTTTTTTTTTTTTTTTTTTTTTAAGTACTAGGGATTGAACTGGGGAGCTTTGTCCCTGAGCTACATCCCAGCCCCTTTTTATTTTGAGGTGAGGTCTTACTAAATTGCTGAGGTTGGCCTCAAACATGTGATTCTCCTATCTTGGCCTCCTGCATTGCTGGAATTACATATTTGTGCTGTCACACCCAGCTTCATGTATTTTTTGATACAGATCCTTAGTCAACATGTTTTTCAGATATTTTCTTCTAGTTTTAATTCAATAGTTTTATGACTATGCCCCAAAGATATAGATTTAAGTTTATTTAGGAAAATAAATACAAATTTAAGGGAAAATGGGGGAGGGGCAGAAAGGGGGCAGGCCGTTGTGGGTAAAGTAAGGAATATGCGTTTTGTGCAGGCCATCTCCAGAGGGAGAAACAGTCTTGTGGTGTTTCTTGAGGTGGTTAATTAGTTTGTGAGATAGATGGAAAAAATTGCTATTTTTTCCTTCCTGGCCGCTGACCCTTGTATCAGTCCTACCTGATAAACTCCCTGGCTTGAATCTCATCTCTCCTTCCTTTCTTCTTCCCACTCTTTGAAATATCTGGGGGAGAGAGAAGATGGCTTGAATAAAAGTTAGGAGTTTGGGTAATTTGTGTTTGATTTAATCAACCTTTTAATTACTTGAAAATAAACCCTAGAGGAGAAACAGAGTGGTATTATTTTCTGCAATGTGCTGTGGTGAGATTTGGGGGCTCACAGTGTGTTCTGTTTAATCAGGTTCTACAGCTGATTCACGAAAGAGGCAACATCTGTAAGCAGATCCACCTGCCTGCCCAGAGTGGAAGCAGTCGTGTGCTGGATGCCATGCGGAGGGGGTCAGACTTACTTGGGCAGGGGACATCCTGTACCTTTCCATTTTTCTTTAATGACCAACAATATTAACACCTATCACTAGATGTTGTTAGGAACCTAGCATGGTTTATGGCACATAGTAGGTACTCATAAAATCATTATTGTGTGGGTAGTGCCTGTGGACATTGGGACTTGATGTTCTTTATAAGCAGAATAAGAATTGAATCATTCATTTCATTTGTTTAGCATTTTTAAAAAAAATTTTATTAGTTTTGATGGACCTTTATTTATTTATTTGTTTATATGTGGTGCTGAGGATTGAACCCAGTGCCTCACACTTGCTAGGCAAGAGCTCTGCCACTGAGCCACAACCCCAGCCCTAGCATATTTTTTATTGAGCACCTACCATATGATGTACTGAGTAATCATTTTATTTTTTCAGGACTGGGGATTGAACCCAGGGCCTTGTAATCCTAGGCAAGTGCTCTACATCCCAAACTGGTTAATTTTAAGATAGGGTCTTGCTAATAAGTTGCCCAGGCTGACCTCAAACTAATGATCCTCTGCAGCCTCTTGGGTAGCTGGAATTATAGGTGTGCACTCCACATCTGACTGACTTTGAGGCTTTGGTCCTTTAACTTTTGAGAATAATGAAATCTTTTAGGTCTTGCAATTTAAATGTAGCTCTGTTCACTTACTTTGGGAATAATAAGTATCACGGAGGTAAGATTGAGGGGTGAATGGAACCCAAGGCTAATTGCATAGAGCCAGTACCTTGCCGTGTTTTCCACAGTGGCAGAGAGCTTTTGAAAGCCTCTTAAATGTTTAGTGTGTCTTGATTTGTTAAGTAAAAAGCCTATTTAAAATAAAAATTCATAGTCTAAATTAAATCAAGTTTGATCAAAAGGGCTGTTTAACCTACTACTACTGTGCCATGCTTTGTGAATTAGAAGTGATTTATAGTATTATCTTTAAAAAATTTTTTTAGTTGTAGATGGACACAATATCTATCTACCTATCTTTCTTCCTTTTCTTTTTTCTTTTCTTTCGTCACTGAGGGTCGAACCTAGTGCCTCATATGTGCAAGGCAAGTGCTCTACCACTGAGTTACAACCCAGCCCTACTGTTATCTTTTTATAGCATTAATTTAAAAAAGATTAGTGGGCTGGGGGTGTAGCTCAGTGATAGACCATTTGCCTAGAGTGTGCAAGGCCCTGGATTTAGTCCTCAGAAATGGAAAACAAAAAGATTGGTTCATCTAGGTCTTTCTTTTTGTTCTTTATTACAGATATTCAAGAGAAGCTTATGTGGAGTTAGTTCACCATATCAGAGAGTCTATCCCAGGTATGTTTAAAAAACTGAGCATATTAATCTGTTGTAGTTCATAGCCATCTTAGTCAGATACAGGCCACAACAATCCCTGTGACACCATATTATACTTCTCTTGCTCCTCTTGATTTTACCCCCTTCCCTCTTTTTTGTGCATCTTTCTATTTTTTGATTTCTTGGTCCTTCTAGCAATATTCAGAGGTCTAGAATCAGCTTGTGGTCTCAAGGCTAAAGAGATTATTTTTCCTTGGTGATGTTGGGATCGAACCTAAGGTCTTATGCATGCTAGGCGTGCACTCTACCCCTGAGCTACATTCTTAGGCCTGAGAGAGATTTCTATAGTCTTTGTGTTTGTTTCCGAATATGTGGAAAAGATCTTTGCCCGCCCTTCCTTCCTTCCTTCTTTCTTTCTTTCTTTCTATACTGTTGAATGAACTAAGGATTCTCTACCACTGAGCTATATCTCCAGGTCTTTTTTTTTTTTCTTCTTAATTTTGACATAGGGTCTCACAAAGTTGCTTAGGGCCTTGATAAGTTGCTGGGCCGGCCTTGAACTTGCAATCCTCCTGCCTCAGCTTTCCGAGTCATTGGGATTCCAGGTGTGTGCCACTGTTCACACTGCACTGTTGCTACTGTTTTAAATGAACATGTGTTAAACTAAATTTAAAAGGATATGTTTTGTCCCATAAATAGGTACAATTATCATGTGTTTATTTTAAAAAATAGAAGAATATTTTTGTATGAGGTGCTTCAAGATTTTCACTCATAAAAGCAGGACCAATTTGAAAATGCATACTCCTAGTGTATTTCCGAATCTGTCATTTGAACTAAAACTACCTTTTCTAGTGCCGGGAGATGCAGGCTGAGAAGGTAGCTCTGGCATTGATCATGGTGGAGAAGCAGGTCCATCCCCCTTGCTCTGATGGTGTTTCTGTTTTACTTTGGTGTGGCCTGAGTATCCTAGAACGCCTTACACTTACCCTCCCTCTCTCTCTAATCCATAATGCCAAAGGCTCCTCTTGAAGGTAAGCAGCACCATCCTCTTGCCCTTTTTCCATTGTTGTGTATCACAGGTGTGAGCCTCAGCAGCGATTTCATTGCTGGCTTTTGCGGGGAGACAGAGGAAGACCATCTGCAGACAGTGTCTTTGCTTCGGGAAGTTCAGTACAACATGGGTTTCCTCTTTGCCTACAGCATGAGACAGGTGAGCCCTAGGATGGGGAAGAGCTGACCAGCTTGGGGCTGATTTATAGACACCTGGGCCGAAAAGAGGGGCAGGAAGGCATTCCTTGCAAAACCACAGGATCTTACTCTTCTTTTGTATTTTTCAGGTTACCTCTTATCTACTCTTTGACACAATTCAGCAATTTGAGATGAAAAAAGATTACTGTGCCAATGTTCCTGTTTATTAAAATATTTTAAATGATATTTAGGTTGTTTAACAGTTTAATTTGGAAGGAAAGAGACTTATTCTGATAAGAAACCTAAAAGATTTCTCAACATGACTTCTTTTCTGGTCTATGAATGTTTATTTTACAGAAACCTCTTGTTATCTTACCAGCCACCCTTAACTATTTTTAATTGCTATTTTTCTTGGGGTTTCCCCTGTAACATAAATTCCCAGGAAAATAAAGCAGATTAGAAAGGAAAGGAAGAATAATGAATATTTTCTTCAGAGAAAGATAATTCTGGTCTGCCATTTTCTTGGTGGTGGGAATTATTTGCATGGGTCACTCACCATCCCCCAGTCACCTTGAACCAGCATGCCTGGGATGGAGACTGAGGGTGCCCTGTGATCATGGAGCTCAGGAAAGCTGACTGATGAATGAACCTCAAGCTCATTAATTTGTTTTAAATCCCACTGCCTAATGTTCTTTAGGCAGTGTAAGTGGGCCAGTGTATTTTCATGTCTTTTGCAGAATTACTTCAAAGAGACAAAGCTTCAGAGGAGCTTTTAGATTCTGTTTTGCTTCTTTTCCATGGACATCACAAATTCTTTTTTTTTGGTAGTTGTAGATGGACAGAATGCCTTTTTTTATTTGTTTTTTTATTTTTATATGGTGCTAAGAATCGAAGCCAGTGCCTCACGCATGCTAGGCGAGTGCTCTGCCACTGAGCTCAGCCACTCCTTTTTTTTCTTTTTTGGTTATCAGGGATTGAACCCAGGGGAGCATTACCACGGAGCCACATCGCCAGCTGTTTAGCCTTTTTATATTTTATTTAGAGACAAGGTCTCAGTAAGATGGTAGGGCCTTGCTAAATCGCTGAGGCTGGCCTTGATCCTCCTGCCTGGTATTACAAGTGTGAACCACCACACCTGGCACAAGTTGTTATAGAATATCTATAGAGAAAGATACCCTGTGGGCATTGAATATGAGTGTTCATTTTGGGCCCCAATTCCTAGTTAGTGTTAGGATTATAGAAGACTTGAATCAAGTAACCTAGTAGATGAAGACAGGTACTCAAATTGTGCCTTTGCCATTTAATAACTATGTGACATTGGGCAAGGTTCTTGGTTTTCTCATTGGTGAAATGAGGATAACATTAGCTCCAACTTAATAGGGTTGTTTTGAGTAGTCAGTAAGAACATGTATTACTTAAGTAGTATTCTGTACACAGTAAGTGCATGATAAGGGTAAGTTATTGCTAACAAGACAGAATGGAATAAGACCCAAGTATTTTAGGCTCTGTTTTCCTCTTTGGATTTTCTTATTCTTTCAAAGGGAGATTGGTTTGAATGTTCACATGGTAGAGTGTAGATTTTTCTTTTTATTCCATAGTTTTGTCTAACTCGTTGTTTCTCCAACTGTTTTGAACATGATCGTAGGTACATTAAGAAATATATTTGAACATTTGCACACACTTTGGTTTTGGATGTTTAAAGACTTTTCAAGTATAATTCATTTTGTTGACTAGGTAATACATGCTTATGGTGTAAAATTCCAAAGGTTAAAATGACATAAAGTGAGAAGTAGTTCTTCCTTCTTCTCAGGTTGCCTAGTTTTTCAGTTCCTTCCTTGGAGGCAATCACTTTTAGTAATTTCTTCTATAACCTTCCAGTGTATTTCATGTATTTATAAACACATTTATATGTATTTATTCTACACCAAAGGTCTACATGTTAATCTGTATATATTTCATTTAATAACATTTTGAAGACTTGTTTATTTAGTACATATTGAGCTATTATTCTTATACAGCTGTATAATACTTCATTGGGTAGATAAATTATAATTTGTTTTACTAGTTGCCTATCTATAAGCATTTAGGCTGCTTTGCACCTTTTGTCTTTATAAACAGTGCTGATGAATAACCTAATACATGAATTATTTAGTATAACCCTTTGTGATAAACATCAAGAGTAATTTTGAGTCTATGATTTTTTTTTTTTAAACTTAACCCAAGAATCTTTATTTATTTATTTATTTTGTGGTGCTAGGGATTGAACCCATGGTCTTGTGCATGGGAAGCAAGCACTTTACCAACTGAGCTATATCCCCAGCCCCGTGTCTATGATTTTTTATATGCTAAATTTAGAATTTGACCCTTGCAAAAATGCACTTCCACTTCAGAGAGAATCTTTTTCTCTTGGAATGTTCCCAGATCCAGAGAAATCTCTCAGTTCCTTAATGTGTTTCTGTGCATGTGTCTGTAACTTGCAGGTAGATTGAACATATTTTCTCCATACACTACAAATAGATTCTATGTCTTTACTGACCTCCATCTTCTCTTTTTTGTAGAAGACACGGGCTTATCATAGGCTGAAGGATGACGTCCCAGAAGAAGTAAAATTAAGGCGTTTGGAGGAACTTATCACTGTTTTCCGAGAAGAAGCTTCAAAAGCCAATGGGACCTGTGTAGGCGGTACCCAGCTGGTACTGGTAGAAGGGGTGAGGCCATATGTATATGTATATATTTTATTTTTATTTTTATGGTACTGGGGATTGAAGCCAGGGCTTATCACATGCTAGGCAAGCAGTCTGCCACTGAGCTATACTCAGTACCTATTTATTTTGAGACAGGGTCTTGCTAAGTTTCCCATGCTAACCTTGAACTTGTTGATTTTCTGCCTCAGCCTCCTAGAATTTCAGGCATTTACCACCAAGCCTGACATATTATTTTTTAGAACGCAGTATATTTCTCCTTTATTCATATATTTTTTGATGTTTTTAGTTAAAGTTTTTTTGTAGTTTTCAGTATATAAGCCCTGTACATGTTTTATAACGTCTACACGTATTTCATTTAAATTATATATATATATATATTTTTTAATATTTATATATATTTTTAATACACAAGAGAGTCTGTCAGAGCTGACAAATCAAGGCACATCCCTCCATAATGGAGAGAGGCTCATTTAAAATCTTTTTGGAGCTATTGTAAATGGTATTTTGTTTTCAGTTTTGGTATCTGTTCATTGCTATTTCATAGAAATTGAATTTTTTATGTTTATCTTATAGTCTATTAACCTTCCTGAATTTAGTGGTTCTAGCAGGATTTTTTCCCCCCTCTTTGTAGATTCTTTGGGATTTTCTTGTTTACAAACATGTCATCATGTTTTTTCTTCCTTCTTGATGTACCAAAGTTCCCTCTTTTGTTGTTCCCTTTCTATTTATTGGAGGAACTTATCACTGTTTTCCGAGAAAAAAAACATTTAGAGAACCTCCCTTTAGCCAAATTCTCTTGGTTTCCTTCACCTTGGAGGGCCTTCACTTCTGTCTCACTCCTGAAGGGTGTTTTTGCTGGATGCTGGGTTCTGGTTTGGTAGTACTTTTCTTTTAGCTCTTGAAAACTGTGCTACTTCCTTCTAGCCTCCATTGTTTCTGATGGGAAATTGCAGGATTTTCCCCTTGTAAGGGAAGACATTTTTCATTCACTGCCTTTAAGAATTTTGTTTGTTTTGGTGCTAATGATTAAATGATATTCAGTTTTAAGTGTCTGGATTTTGCACTAGGGTTTGTTCAGCCAGGAAGTTAACTTGTTTGCAATTCAGTTAGATCCTTTCAAGGCTTAGTTTTTCTGTTCCTTTTTTTTTTTTTGTTGACATTTTTTAGTTGTAGAGGGATACACAGTATCTTTGTTTATTAATTTATTTTTTATTTGGTGCTGAGGATGGGACCAGTGCCTCACACACGCTAGGCAAGCACTCTTCACTGAGCTCCAGCCCAGCCTGTGTGGTTTTCTTTTCTTTCTTTTTTTTTTTTTTTTTTGCAGTGCAGGGAATGAAACCCATGCCTTATGCATGGTAGGCAAGTGCTCTACCACTGAGCTATACCCCAGCTCTCAAAGCTGTTTTTAATTGTGTTAGAAGCACTTTTTTGTTTTGGGGATAGTTCAGCATTACGACTAAGATATAGCCTCAGTTGGGTGTGGTGGTGCACACCTGTAGTTCCAGCTACCCAGGAGGCTAGGGCTGGAGGGTTTGAGCGTAGCCTGGGCAACACAGATCCTGTCTCAAAAAACAGACTCACCCTTTCAGGAATTGAATGTTCCAGGGAACCAGTGAAGACTATTTGTTGGCAGATCAAGTGATTTTCAGCCCTGTTTCAGCTATGGGAATGGTTCAGCTGACAGTTTCCAGGTTGCTCTCTTTGGCTAATTTCATGGAGTTTGACTCTGTACTTGAGTTTTCAGCAGAGACTCGTGGGAATTCCATGAATATTTCTAAAGTTTTTTTTTTCTAGAGTTTTTTTTTTTTTTTTCCTACTTACCTCCCTTCTCTCTACAGTTTGCTACAAATTTTTTAGCTTTCTCAGGATGTTTGAACCTGATCCTTTTCTTTCTCTATTTTTTTTTCTTTCCATACTGGGAATTGAACCCACGGCCTTGGACATATTAGGCAAGCACTCTATCAACTGAGATATATCCCCAGCTCCCAGGCCTTTTTTTTTTTTTTTAATATTTTTTTTTTTAGTTGTAGATGGACACAATATCTTTATCTTTTTTTTTTTAATTAATTAATTTATTTATTTTTAGTTTTCGGCGGACACAACATCTTTGTTTGTATGTGGTGCTGAGGATCGAACCTGGGCCGCACGCTTGCCAGGCGAGTGCGCTACTGCTTGAACCACATCCCCAGCCCTCTTTATCTTCATTTATTTATTTTTATGTGGTGCTGAGGATCGAACCCAGAGGGCCTCATGCATGCAAGGCAGACGCTCTACCATTGAACTACAACCCCAGCCCCATCCCAGGCCTTTTTAATATTTTATTTAGAGGCAGGGTCTCGTTCAGTTACTTAGGGCCTCGCTAAGTGGCTAAGGCTGGCTTGGAACTAGCAATCCTCCTGCCTCAGCCTCCTGAGCTGCTGGGATTACAGGTATGTACCACTGTGCCTGGCAATTTCTGTCACTTAAAATGGGTGGAAGAGAAAGACTTCGGCATTTTTAAGAAATTAATCCCATCATAGTGGTTCACTTTTCCTTTAGCCTCATGTTGTGTTGGAGACTGTCATTTTGAATCTGCCTGTTCAATAGGGGCAGGTAATCCAGGCCAAACAATCCCAGAACACTCTGATTACTATGAGACTGTGTAACATGAATGTTGATTTGCCAAGTGCATCACCATAAATACCTGGGCTTTAGGCTTGTTAGAAGTTCATTTCTTCAGAAAACAATTCTGCCTAGACTCATTGATTGAAAGATTCATTAAAATGCAGTTATCAATGGAGTGTGGTGGCAGGCCCATCCCAGCTACTTCAGAAACTGAGGCAGAAGGATCACAGTTTTTTTTTTTCTTAAAATATTTATTTGGGGGCTGGGGTTGTGGCTCAGTGGCAGAGTGCTTGCCTAGCATGTGTGAGGCACTGGGTTCTGTTCTCAGCACCACATACAAATAAATGAACAAAATAAAGGTCCATCAACATCTAAAAAATTAAAAAAATATATATTTTTTTGATTGTAGATGAAACAATATTTTTATTTTATTTTTTAATTTTTTTATGTGGTGCTAAGCATTGAACCCAGTGCCTTACACATGTGAGGCAAGTGCTCAACCACTGAGCTCCAACCCCTGCCCTGAGGATCACAAGTTTGAGGCCAGCCTGAGTAACTTAGTGAGACTCTGTCTCAAAATAAAAATGAAAAGGTCTGAGGATGTAGCTCAGTGTAGAGTGCCCCTGGATTCAATCCCAGTATTGCTAAAACAAACAAACAAACAAAACATTATAGTTTCTTCTTTGTGCTGTGTACCATCCTGGGTTAGTACCGTGAATACTGAGCTTTCTGTGGTCTTGAAGGCTTGAGACAGAGAAGGCACAGTTTCTGCCCTCCTAGAATTGAGAATTGTCACAGATTCATAACCTTTTCTTTCTCTAGCCCAGCAAACGCTCTGCCACTGACCTGTGTGGCCGGAATGATGGAAATCTTAAAGTGATCTTTCCTGATGCAGAGATGGAGGATGCTGCTAACCCTGGGCTCAGGGTCAGAGCACAGCCTGGGGACTATGTGCTAGTGAAGGTAAGGTATTCTTTGGACTTTTGGCTTGAAATGAATATTAGTTTGGATAATTCAGTGGAATAAATTATTTTCCTAGAGAAATTCTTTAATAAAATAAAAATCTCTTCTCAACCAGTACAATGAAAGGGTACCTTGGATTAAATTTTTGACTACTTATAATTAATACCTTCTTGTTTTTCTGATCTTTTCTCCTGACGAGCTCTTGGGTATATAGTAGCATGCAATTTCCTGCTGCAAGAGAGGCCAGGAAGTGCAGGTGATTTTAAGTGAGTGGAGAGTACCCTCTGCCAGAGGCTGGCATGCCTTTGGGATTCTCGGATATCCAGGCATCCTTGACTCATAGGTGCTCCCATTTCCTGCGTCCCTTCCCTGCACTAGCAGATGGAGCTGTATGATGGAGGGACTTCCTTCTTCCTCTTTCGTCCTTTCACTGGGGATATTTCTCCTTTCCTCTCTCCTTCCTCTTCCTCTTCTCTCACTGCTACAGGTCTACTAGTTTCTTTTTGGTTCTCACATCTGCTTTACCCCATAGCCAGAAATTGGCAGGATGAGCTGGGCAGGAACAAAGATGCTTTTCTAACACTGAGGGAGGAAAGGAGTGAGGTGGTTCTGTTTCTGCTGGTACTGCTCAGTGCCTTGTCTCTTCCCTACACCATAGTGCCTCAGCTTCTGTTCTGCTTTGTGTCCTTGCTCTTGTTATCTGTCTTGACTGATAGGGGAGATGCAGCCCATGGCTTGCATCTGAGGGAGGCGCATTTCCCTGGCATGCAACTTCTGTGGGTTGGCCTGGAAATTTTACTGCTATTCAAAACTTTTCTGTTTCTATGGGAACTCTGTCCCCCCTAGTTCTGTCCATTTGACAAAAACTGAGAACAGGATCAGCATGCTGGTTGGGGATTTTCTTCCTGTCTTTTGTCCTTGCCCTGACTGGGAATTATCTTTCTTAAATGTTACCTAGGAATTTCTTAAGGGCAGTGATTCCCACTAGTTAGCAATGCAATTGATATGGAAGTATCCCTCATAGGCTTCTCCTTTTTTTTTCCTTTTAAAATTTCTGAAAATTGCTAGGAGTGGTGGTACATACCTGTAATCCCAGTGACTCTAGGGGCTGATACTGGAGGTTGCAAATTCAAAGCCAGCCTCAGCAATTTATCGAGGCCCTAAGCAACTTAGTGAGACCCTGTCTCAAATTTAAAAAATTAAAAAGGGCTAGGGATATGGCTCAGTGGTTAACTACCCCTGGGTTTAATCCCTGATATAGAAAAAATTTTTTCTGTATCTAATTTTCTTGTCTTTTTTTGAGGGTTTGCTTCTTTGACTTTTAGTTGCTTTGCCAAACCACATTTTTTTTAAAGATTTATTTTTTAGTTGTAGTTGGACAGAATACCTTTATTTTATTTATTTATTTTATGTGGTGCTGAGGATTGAACCCAGGGCCCCACATGTGCTAGGCAAGTGCTCCACTGCTGAGCCACAACCCCAGCCCCAAACCACATTTTTTTCTGTTGTAATTATGGGTCACTTGACAAAAAGGGATTAGGTTGGTGGGCTGGTTGTAGCATTAATATTTTTTTCAAAATGAAAGAGTTTAATTTGGCAAGAACGTGAAATTGAACTCAACTTTTTCTTTTTTTTCTTTTTTTTAAGTACTGGGGATTGAACCTAGGGCCTCACACATGCTATGTAAGAAGAGCTCTATCACTGAGCTGTACCTCTAGCCCTAAATATTTTGTTCCAAGTGACATAAATCCCACAAGTACGATTTAGAGGGATGATTGAAATGAAGAAGGAGCTGTAGAACAGGGTTGATTCTTTGTTCCTCTTTTCTGCTGTTGGCATGTTCTGTCCACTCTAGGCTTCCTAGAACACTCTCATAAATTTCATGCATTTGCCTGCTCGCAGCCTTGGTAGAACTGGTTGTGTGTTTACTCTGCATCTGCATCTAATGCAACACTGATGGGGAAGAAACACACAGTTTGATGGTAGATTAGGGTACATGGTGGCCACAGAGAGCTCCAAATACAGTGGCTTAACTAAGGTAGGAATTCTCTTCCTCCTAAGAATCTAGATATGGAGTGTCGAGGACTGGTGATTGTGATGGCTGTGTGGGCAGGGCTCCAGGGTCCAGGGCCCAGACTTCTGTTTTTTGTTCTGCCTGTGCCTTCACTCCCAAGGTCCCCTCATTCAGAAGGCTCTAGTCATCATGTTCATATTCAGCAGTAACTGAGAAGGAGGAGAAGGGCATGCTCTCCTCCTTTCAGGATGCTTTGTAGAAGTTCCCTATATCACTTCTGCCCTAGTAACATATCACACCCGGCCGCAAGAAAACTGAGAAGTTGGATCTTCATTCTGAATGACCATGTGCCCAGCAAAGGATTGACAATTCAGTTACTAAGGAGGAAGAGAAAAGATGTTGGGGTGTAGGTAGTAGTCTTTGGTGCATGAATTGACTGCACTTTTTAAAATTCATGACCATAAAAATCAAATGAACCTCAGCATGGCCCTGAAATCCTGATCCCACTGTGTTTTCCTTGTAAATTGATTTCCCCACTCTCTTTCTTAAAACTTCACTCTCCTGTGCAATCCTTTGTGTTTTGCTGATGTCTTTGCCTCATATTTTAGAGAAAATATGTACAATTAGACAAAACGTCATTGTCTGTTTTCTGCAGCCTGTCACTTGTCTACCTTCCTTGGACCATAGGTTTTGTCTGCATACTCTGCTGTCCGTGCTGCCCCTTGGGCTTTACGTCCAGCCCTTCCCATTCTCAAGAGATTGGCATTTATCTCCTCCATCTCTTGCATCTTAATGTGGCTAAAATGGAATTACTCTCTCCCACTTTTCAAGCCTTCCCCATTTCAGAGAGTGGCACCACTCAGCCGCTCAAGCCCCCAGCAGGCGCTCTCCTGCATTCCCCTTTGCAGCCAGTCTGCGTTGGCCTCACCTCCGGAGTACGCCTGGGACCCGGCCACTTCATCCTCTCTCCAAGCAGCTTCCCTGGTCTTTTGCTTCCATATTTAAAAAATGAATCATAACTGAAATACACCACAAGTGTAGACAGTTGCCCACATTATAAGTGAAATTATATGATGAATTATAGTGGCACTACCCATGTAAGTGTCACCCAGATTAAAAAGAAGTATTTTCAGAACCCCAGAATCCTCTTTCATGTTCCTCCCAGTCACTCCCCTTCTCTACATTTTAAAATTAACTGCTTTCCTGATTTCCATACCATAGTTTAGTTTTGGCTGGGTTTGATTGTCATCAAAACGAATCACACAGTATATAGTTTTGGTGTCTCCCTTCTGTCCTTCAAATTGCGTTCTGTGAATCAACCGTGATTATATTTTTTCATCACCACAATTTATATGGGTATTGTACTATTGGTGGCCGTTTGGTTGTTTCCAGTTTGGAGCAATTTCACATAATATTGCTCTGAATATTCCTGTACATGTGTTTTGGTGCACATGTATATTTGCTTCTGTTGGATATCTGAGTTGGAATTGCTGGGTCATAGGGTATGTATGATAGAAATAGCCAAAGTGATTGTGTCATTTTATAGTCCTGCCAGCAGTGCTTGAGAATTCTAGAAGCTTCTTCCCTGCTTCCACTCTTGCCCTTCTCTAGCCTGTTTACCCCACAGCAGTCAGTGTTATCCATCTAAGTCAGATCACTCTCCTCAGAGTTAGCCTCCAGTGGCTCCTCATTGCAGCCAGCGTGACATGCAGAGTGGCCAAGGCCTTTTGGGAGGGAGCCCAGCTACCTTCCAATTTCATATCTGCTTTTTATTCTGTCCTTCAGCCTTGTGGTCTCCTTTGTTGGCCCTCAGCCTGGTTTTATTCTCAGGGACTTTGCACATGCTGTCCATGCTTGGGCTCAGATCTTTTAATTTTCCAGTTCTCTCTCAAATGTCACCTTCTCAAGCTGGGGCTGGGGCTCAGTGGTAGAGCGTTCGCCTAGCATGTGTGAGGTGCTGGGTTCCATCCTTAGCACTGCATAAAGATGAATAAATAAAGATATCATGTCCAACTACAACTAAAAATAAAAATAAAAATAAAAAGTCACCTTCTCAGGCCTTCCCTGGACATTGTCTTTTTGAAGCAGCTTTCCCTTGCCTTACTTTCTTTCCTACTTAACCCGTTATATCTTTGAAGCATTTTCCAATATTTGAAATCGTCTTTGTTTACGTACTTACTACCTGTTTTATCCTGAAAGGTCCGTTGAGGGCAGGGAAATACTGTTTTACTACTTCTGTGTCTGCAACATCTAGGGAAATTCCTAGTACAGAATAAGTACTCCATGAATACTTACTAATGTACCAACTTGATCTGGTCAGAAATGGGACTGTTGGTAATGTTGGGGTCACAGCCTTTCAGCTCTCAGAGGAAAAAGAGAAACTTTCTTACCAAATTTGTCAATAAATACCCTATGGAAGGATTTAACTAGCTCAGATAGGAGCACATCTCACCCTGTGACTAGAAGGGCAGTCCTCATGGGCAGTTCCTGTGAACCTCATGGTTGGAGCTGGGGAGGAGCTGTCTCCCAAAAGACAAGGAGGACGTGACCATGGGGGATGGGCCTGTGTTTGAGATCATGTGCTGCCATTCCATCAGCGAGCGCTTCCTCCCAGGTTTCAGGCACGCAAGAACCGTGCAGTCTCTGCCATCCTGTCGCTGCCATCAGATTCCTTTTGGTGGCCTCTGGATGAGGAGAGCATTAAGTGCCTGTGGTGCAGTCCTGGTTATCTTGCCATCTTCCCACTGGTTTTCTTTCAGATCACCTCTGCCAGCTCTCAGACACTTAAAGGACATGTCCTCTGTAGGACCACTCTGAAGGACTCCTTGGCACATTGCTGACCTGAGGGGATGGGCTCAGCATTGAGTTGGGCCATCCTTCTCTACAGGAAGGGCAACATGACTGGTCACTAATGAAAGTGGCAATGAAGCTTCAGAGACAGGAGCGAGTGGTGAAGTGACTGTGTCTAATGGAAGCCTGCATCTCCTTGTGCTGCATGAACACCTTGATAGTCATTAAATTTGCCTGAAACGAATGGACATACTTTTACTTCATATTTGCCTCAGTTATTGTCTCTGGGTTTTTCCCTGAAGTCTCTGTATTAGTTTTCTCAGCCCAGTTTCTGCTGAGAAACTGACACTGACAAACTCTGTTTCTTTCCCTGGGAGGACCCTAGGAGGAAGAGCCAAAGTGGGGGATGGTGGGGAGAACCATTTGCTTAGGGGGAAAAAAAAACCTCTCCAGAACCTTCTGAAAATTTTATTTGATGCGATTGACTCAGCTGCTCATCCCTTCGTTTTATGTATTTTGCCTGAGAATTTCCCTCACGGACTCTTTAACCTGTCAGTTCATTCTTTCAGGTCTGAGAACACTTGGAGTTTTGGAAACAGGCTCTGAGCAGTGGTTCTCAGTCCATTCAACTCCTGTGCTACTTTGTTCATTGTGAGAAAACCTAAGGTATGGTATCATGGAATGTGTGGAGTCAGAAAGATCTCCAGTTCAAGTTGCTACATCATTGTTTAATAAGAGTCTGAACCTAGTTTTTCTCACATGTGACCTGAGGGTAATAATACAATTCTTATCTTAGGAATTGAGATAATTATATCTCAATATAATTATCTCAATTCCTAAGATAATTGGTATAGTCCAGGGGTTGAGCATTTTCTAGCACATTTGAGGTCCTGGGTTTGATCCCCATTGCCAAAAGGGGGAAAAAATTCCTACAGAATAATGTAAGCTCTTACCAAATGGAAGTGATCTTGAAGACTTTGCTTCTGAAGCACACTGCATATTAGGGTGTGCCGAGGTACCACGTGAGTCTGGCCATGATCTCCTTTAGACCCTCTCTGTTGACTTGCGTGAAAGCCCTGGGGAGCCTCTTCTTCAGGGCTGGTTCCTACTGAGGAAGGTTGGTTTCTGCTATCAGGTTCCGTGTGCTGCCAAAAACATTTGTTATGGCTCTTTACACAGTTCTTCATTTAAAAGGCATTTAAAACAAGTTTTAACATTTTACTCATTTAAAATTTTAAAACATACATATGGGAGCTGGGTGTGATGACGTGCCTGTCGTCCCAGCTGGAGAGGCTGAAGTGGGAGATGAGTCCATTGTTTCCAGACCAGCCCCAACAAGATAGCAAGGACTTGATGGGAACAAAAGCAAAAGCATACATGTGGTGGATAATCCAAACCATAAATACTATTTAAAACTAGGTTTTTAAATTTCCAAATATTTTGGGGTTTTCTTGAGACCTGTATGTTAATGATTTCTAATTTAAATCTACCATGATAAAAGAACAAACTTTCTATGACTTTAATCATTTGCATTTATTGGAACTTGTTTAGTGGCTCAGAATATGATATCTTGGTGTTTAGTGTACATTTGAGTTGAGAATATATGTTGCTGGTAAAGAGTTCTATAAACTGCAGGGCACCATGGCGCACACCTGAAATCCTAGCGGTTTGGGAAGCTGAGGTAGGAGGATGGCGAGTTCAAAGCCAGCCTCAACAATGACGAGGTGCTTAAATCTCAGTGAGCCCCTGTCTCTAAATAAAATACAAAATAGGGCTGGGGATGGGGCTCAGCCCCTGAATTCAATCTTTGGTATGAAAAGAAAAAAAAAAAAAAAAAACTTCTATGAACTGAAATCAAATTCCATGCATGTTTGATTTTGTTGGGATAATCCAACTATAATGTATGGTTATAATGCTTTAATAAAAAAAAAGTTCTGTAACTGCTGTCAGTTCAGGTTGTTCAAGTTTAATATCCTTTCTTATCTGCCAAATTGTTCTGTTGAGAGAGGGCTATTGAAATTTTCTGAAAATAATTGTACATTTGTCTAATTTTTCCTTGTGGTTGCTGTCACATTTTGCTTCGTGTACTTTGAAATTCTGTTACTAGGTAAATAGACATTTAGGATTTCTATCTTCCTTTGATTAATTGACACCTTTATCATTATGATATCACCTTCTTTTTCCCTGGTAATATTTTTTGCTTTGAAATCTACATTGTCTATATGCTTAGCTGTCTCCTCTCGCTCTCTCCCTCACCCCCTTCCTTTCTCTCATTTTTGTTTTTTTGGTGCTGGAGATTGGATCCAGGGCCTCATGCATGGTAGGCAAGTGCTGTCCCCAATCTACATCCCCAACCTCTTTTCTCTCTTTTTATTTTATTTAGTTAATTAATTAGGTACTGGGGATTGAACCCAGGGGTGCATAGCCACTGAACCACACCCCCAGCCCTATTTTGTATTTTATCTAGAGACAGAGTAACTGAGTTGCTTAGTGCCTGGCTTTTGCTTAGGCTGGCTTTGAACTTGCTATCCTCCTGCCTCATCCTTGAGAGCTGCTGTGATTATAGGCGTGTGTTACCATGCCCAGCTTCCAGCCCCCAGCCCCTTTTTAGACTTTTTTATTTTGAGGCAGGTCTCTCTAGTTGCTTATGGCCTTGCTAAATTGCTGAGGCTGACTTTGAATTTGCAGTCCTCCTGCCTCAGCTTCCTAAGTCACTGGGATTACAGGTATGCACCACCACACCTGGCTTCTTTCTTTTTAATTGAGAAATAATTCACATACCATTAATTTCACTATTTTGAAGTATATAAATCAGTATTTCTTTTTTAGTATGTTCACAAGGGGTTGTGACAATCATTACTGTTTCATTCCAGAACATTTCCCTCACTCCAAAAAGAAATCCTGTATCTGTTAGCAGCCTTTCTTTCTTTCTTTCTTGGTGGGGATCGAACCCAGAGCCTTGTGCATGCAAGCCAAGCACTCTACCAACTGAGCTATATCCCCAGCTTCTAATTCCTCATTCTCCTTCCCCACATCCCCTGGCAAATGTATATATACACATACATGTGTGTGTCTGTGGATTGCCTGTTCTGAACATTCCATATAATTGAATCATACAAAATGTGACCTCTGGCTTTGTCTTTTTTCACTTAGCCTGTTTTCAAGGTTCATTCCTGTTGTATTTATCAGTACTTTTTTTGGGGACACAATACCTTTACTTTTTATTTATTTATTTTATGTGGTGCTGAGGATCGAACCCAGTGCCTCACATGTGCGAGGCAAGCGCTCTGCCACTGAGCCCCAGCCCCAGCCCAGTACTTTTTATGTCTTAACTGATATTCCATTGCATGCATATACCACATTTGCTTATCCATTTATCCACAAATGAACATTGAGTTGTTTGTTCCTTTTGGCTATTGTGAATGGTGCTGCTGTGAACAGTGTGGACAGGGTGTGAGCACCTGTTTTCAGTTCTTTGAGATCTATACCTAGGAATGGAATTACTAAGCTGTATGTTAATTCTGTGTTTAACTTTTTGAGGAATAGTTTACCTATTTTCTGTAGTTGCTGAATCATTTTTACACTGCAACTAGCAGTGTATAAATGTTTTGATTTTTCCATATGTTTACCAATGAATAAAAGATTTTTATGTAGGCAAACATTTTTATAATGGATCAGAGGTGGCAAGAGTAGAAGGAGGGCGTGACTTGGACTAGGTTAGTGAGGGAGAGAAACATAGATGAGACATACTCTTGAGACAGAATCAACAGGACTTAGTGTATTGGTGAGGGAGGAATCAAGAATGATTTCTGGGGGTCTGACTAGAACACCTGGGTGGATTATACTATTTGCCATGGTGGGATTCACTGTAGAGGTCTGACCCAGTGGGATATCAGGACCTTAGATCTTTTGACAAATGCAGATATGAGTGTAATTTGGCAAGGCCAGTCTCTGGCCCCACTTCCCTTATATGGTCTTTGTGGTCACAATTTGAGCTCTTTCTGTTCCAAAGCAGACATGTTATGCAGACACTGGGCACAGAGCAGAGGGTCTCTGTCTGGTACAGAGATGGTGATTATGTTCCCAGCATCCCTTTTTCTGGGTCTCTGCTTTTATCAGCTGCATTTATTGGCTTGTTTCTACTCAAGGCCACTTGGCCAGCTGTAGTCACTGACCTGGGACTTAGAGACCTTGGTGCCTGGTTCTTTTTTTTTAATTTATTTTTTAGTTTTCGGTGGACACAACATATTTGTTTGTATGTGGTGCTGAGGATCGAACCCGGGCTGCACACATGCCAGGCGAGCACGCTACCGCTTGAGCCACATCCCCAGCCCACTGCCTGGTTCTTGATGTTCCAGACTCTTACCTGCTCTGTTCATCCCACTTTGCATTTGGACTGTGCCCGTTGGTGTTTACATGGAGCAGTTGAACTCTCGCCCCTGTGTATTGTGCCAGCTCTTAGTGTTGTGAGTGTTTCAGTCAGCTTTCCGTCACTATAACAAACACCTGAGATAATCAATTTGTAAAGAGAAGGTTTATTTTGCCCTCCAGTTTTAGAGATTCCAGTCTATGATTGGCTCTGTTGCTTCTGGGCCAGTAGCAAGGCAGCACATCTTGGCGGGAAGCATGTGGGAGAGCAGAACTGCTCATCTGGTGGCCAGTTATCAAAAACAGAGACCAGGGTCCCACTATCCTCTTCAAGGGAATAATGGCCTAGGACATCCCCCAGACCCTCCCTCTCAAAGTTTCCTCCACCTCCCAGTAGTGCCAAGCTAGGGCCAGCCATCAACACACTGGCCTTTGGGGGACATTCCAGATCCAACTACAGGGAGAAAGGGGGCAAAAACTCAGGAAGAAAGTCTTACCCATTGTCATGATTGCCCCCGTCCACTAGATAACTGGGTTTTCTTGCCCTATCATTCATATTAATTTTTCTTTGACTAGTCATAAACACAGAAATTCCTTGACTATAGGAAGTGACAACAAATGAGTCATTTTTTGCATGAAAACAGATGTTTATTAAAGAGCTGATTATAACAATGCTAAAAATCCTTGAATTTTTGCCTGTCTTGCATATGTTAAGGTAGTTGGTATAATTCCATAGGGTACTGGGCATTTTAAGGCTAACTCTACTGGATTCCTCAATCACAGGGACACCCTTGGCTTGATACTTTTAGGAAACTTTTACAGAATGTTTTTGCTTTATTCAGGAGCATGGCCTGTTTCGGGCTTGCCGGGTTCAGCTTGCTGCCTGAAGATCATTCTGTGAAGAGATTAAAAGACAACCAGTTATGCATGGGGCTGGGATGTAGCTCAGTGGTAGAACACTTGCCTAGCCTGCAGAGGTCCTGGGTCAGTCCCCAGTACTACAAACAGAACAAGATAGCCAGTTATGCAGAAACTTAGATGCGTAGGCTGACTGCAGGCACAGTCTCAGCTAGCTGGTGTGCTCCTGTCTCTGGCCCAGTGCTTGCTCCAGGAAAGGGGGTGAAACAAGTCTGACCCATGTGAGCCCCAGAAGGTGGAAAAGAAACAGAGGTTGAAGCTCCTGGTAAGTGAGAGCTTCCATGTAGACCCAAAACAGAGCCCATCCGGAAAGAGGGGAGTCAAGAGACTGCTTCCATGTCATTGTTTAGACTCTGAATCAAGCCACTTGTGAAGCTAGCACCCCTGGCTGTTTAAAACCTATAATTTTTAAAATTGTTGCATTTTGGGCTGGGCTTTCTATCACCTGTAGCTGTGACCCTTGACTTAAGGCTGACTTGAGGAGGTAAGTGGTATTTCCAAGGCTGCTCAGCCATGGAGTGTAAGAGCTGGAGATTGAAAACTAACACCCAGGCAAGTGCTGATTCTACCATACTATACACTCTGAAGTTGATTTGGATACAGATACAGGGAAATTCAAAGGTTAAGTAAAACCAGGAAGGTGCAACTTGTCAGATTCGTGCCAAAGTGAAAGATACAGATGTTCTACTGGTCAGATTTCATACTCATTAAGCAGATCTATCAACAATGGAATTTATAGCTGGGTGGGTTGGTGCATGTCTGTAATCCCAGATACTTGGGAGACTGAAGCAGGAGGATTGTCAGTTTGAGGCCAGCCTGAGAAACACAGCAAGATCTCATCTTAAACAAAACAACAAAAACCTTTACCAAGCTGAATTTGTCACCAAAAGGGGTAAGGGGAGGAACTTCTAAAAGTTGATTTCTTTTTTTTTTTTTTTTGGTACCAGGGATTGACCAAGTGCTTAACTACTGAATTTATATATTATTTAGAGGTAGGACCTTGCTGAATTGCTTAGGGCCTCGCTAAGTTGCTGAGGCTAATTTTGAACTTGCAGTCCTCCTGCCTCAGCCTCCTGAGTTGCTGGGATTGCAAGGGTGCACCACTGCCCAGCAAGGTTAGGAGATTGTAAACCTCTTAACTCTCATGTACCATCTGCGGTTCCATCTTCAGGGTGTGATCTTTTACTTTGAAAGTATTGAATAAAAATCTCATTCTTTTCAGGAAGAAGATCTCCTTCATTTTTTTTTTTTTCCCCTGAGTTCAGGGTTAGATAGGCAGGAAGAAGGGGAATTTGCGTCAGGACGGAGGGGATGACAGGCTCAACAAGTGATAGGCTGAGTCATACATAGTGGGGACTTTTCCAAAGGAATCATTGTGATCTATCCAGATAAATGTGGGAGCCCTTCTGGAACAGTAGGATGGATTATCTCATCATTTATGGTTATAGCTTAGGAAGTGTAAGGTGACTGAAAGGACAACAAACAGCATTTCTACCAGGAGGGAGTGGGGACATTGGATGGAACTGATAGGGAAGCCAGGAACAGACTGATGCCAGGTCCCACTGGTTCCCTTTATTCCTGAGAAAACCCCCAGCCCAGAGTGGCCTCTGGTGCAAAAGGGAAGTGTTTGTGGAATGCTCGCCCAGCATGCGGAAGGCCTTGGGTTCGGTCCCCAGCACTGCAAAATGCAAGAAAGGAAAAAATTTGTATTTCTTACCGATTTAATCACGATAACCTTGGCATCAATTAAGGGCTGTGAGGTTACTCCTACTGGGACATTCCATTGTTTAGACCATTCTGAAATAAAGAAGCATCATCTTATGAGTTGAAAGAAACAAATATCTGCGTGGCTTTTTTTAGCCCACAGTATGTGGCTCGAGGAGAAATCACTGCCCTGCTAGATAAGCAGAACAACCCTAGTAAAGACCTAGGTCTCTCCCTGTCTGTTGGGTTTGGGATTGAGAGTGGGGTAGCAAGGAAGAGAGACTCCAGAACCATGTAGAGTCCAAATATTGATGCCCAGGGGTACACTGGCATGGCTGACCTCACTGTTAAGACACCATGAGAACTGGCCCATGCAGTTTTGGTGGTAAGTGCACTATTTTGAATTCCTTTAGAATTGACCAAAAATATGTGCAGATGCATGTCGCAGCATCAGTGTTGGTCATAAGGGCTATAATCGCAGCCTCCTGAATGTCTGCATGACCCAGTAACCTAGTCCATGTTTCTACTAAGTAGTAAGAGGGTATTGGTCCCAAGTATACTTTGTGGGCTACATTTCATTAAGTACTGTGGAGAAGGCATTTTGGTTTGGTTTTCATTTTTACTGTATAAAATGCTGTTTCCCCTGTTTTAAAAAAATGTGCTACCAAGGTGGCGATGGAATGGCCTTGTGCTCTGTGGGCACTACCCTGCAGGGGTGACCCACACCCAGGGATCTCTTCTGCAACACTGACTCTTCCAGGTTCCACATACCAATAGCAGCAGACAGGAGCTTCTTCAGAACCCCAGACAGCAGATCTTGCACCTCGTCACTCTGCAAGAGATGGAAAGAGCGTTGTCATCAGTGCCTTCTAGTGGTCCCCCAGTTGGGTGTTGCAGCCAGGGAAAGCAGGCTTACGGCTCTGTGTCTGTTACTGGATAAGGCTGGGTGGGGAGCTGGGTTTCAGTCCATCCCTCAGGCCTCTACATCTCTGAGAGTTTTTGAGGCCCTTTGGTAGATTCACTGCCCTTGGTGTCTCCTATGTGCCAGACACCGCGGTAGGCACAGCGGTCAGCCCTGTCCCTTCAGGTCAAACACTGAGTTCCGCAGTGGGAGGACCCTATTGACAAGTGCTTGTTCCCTCCTTTGCAAGGAGGTCAGGCCCTCCCGGATTTGGTCCTCCCTTCTGGTGCTCTCCTCCCTCCCCGCCTGCCCCCTGGTCCCCCCTGTAGCCCCGAAGTTCAGGCCACTTATATTTTGCACATGTGGTTCCCTCTCCCTGGTCCACCTCTCCCTAGTGTGTGCCACCACGTCCTGCTCCTTTATGACAGAGTTCAGGGACTGCCTGTGTGGTCATCTCATTCTCTGCCTCCCAGTTGAGCCCTGTCCACTCTGTCTTCTTCATGCTCAGTTGACAACTATTTGCATAAATGTCTGTGTTGCCTGTCAGGTGAACAGTCTTTCTGAATTGCTCCCCCTGGACACAGAGCCTGTCATATCCTGTAAATGCCTGGCAAAATTGAGATTAAGGGAACCATAAGCTTGTGATGATTCCAGAGTCGCCACTCTGCTGACCCCCCATTATCTCAGGGCTAACAAGGGGGACCCAGTTCCTCAACCCACAATCGTACTCTTTATCTCTAGTTGACCATTATGGGCCTCCATCTAACATGTGGCTAACTGTGGCCTACTTATTGTGTGCTTGTATGGACTCATTTGGCCTCCACACTGGAATGTCAGTTCCTGAGTTAGTTCTTTGTCATGGCTTCATGCTGTCTTTGGGGCCAAGCAAATAGCAGATGCTCTCTAAGCATTTCTTGAATTGAGAAATAAACATGCTCAGAATAAATGTCTGAAACAGGGGTGGTTGATGAGCCTTTGGTCAGTTCCATCTCTGTTGCCGGAGCCTGGCCCTGGCCCCAGCCCCTGCCTTACTCTGCTCTCCTCTCCTCCCCAGGCTCTTGGTGATCTGTGTGCTTGCCCGGGAACATGCTTACTCCACGGAACATGGGTGGGAGCACAGGGAACCGAGGCCATGGGAAACTGTGCTTATGAGATGCTCTAGTGAGCTGAGTCAGCTTAGCTTCTAGATCATCTTTCCATGCTTCTAGTGGGTCCCAGGCTTGTTGGCACATTGGAACACTCAGGACACTTCAGGAGCACAGACTCAAGGACCTTCTCGGGTACTGACTGAATGTGGCACGGCACAGTGGGCTTGGGCAGCCATGTTCTAGGAACTCCCCAGAAAGCCCTGATTAGGAGTCTGTGTTCATGACACAATGTATCTGTTATCTAGTGTTCATGACTTCCTCCTTTCCCAGAGTCCCCGTGTCACTCAATGTCTGGAATTAAACTAATTCTCATATACCATAAATAAAAATATTTAAAACCACATCAACTCACAGCCTCAGGGGGGTTCACACTGTGGTCAGATCTGTGAGGAAACAAAATACAGAGAAATTAGGTTCATATAAAAATTACAACTCAGTGGCAGAGCACTTGCCTCACATGCATGAGGCACTGTGTTTGATCCTCAGCACCACATAAAAATAAATAAAGGCATTCTGTCTCTTTACAACTACAAAAAAATTTTTTTAAAAATTACAACTCAATTTCAGAATTTAAATATTGTCTTAGTTGTTTCTTCTTTTTCTTTTTTTCTATACTGGGGATTGAGCCCAGGGAGCTCTATTATTGAGATACATCACAAATCTTTCTTATTTTTATTATTTTAAAAAATTTGAAGCCAGGCACAGTGATGCACACCTATAATTCCAACATCTCAGGAGACTGAGGAAGGAGGATTGTGAGTTCAAAGCCAGCCTCAGCAAAAGTGAGGTGCTAAGCAACTCAATGAGACCCTGTCTCTAAATAAAATATGAAATAGGGCTGGGGATATGGCTCAGTGGAGAACACTTGCTAGCATGTGTGAGGCACTGGGTTAGATTCTCAGCACCACATATAAATAAATAAAATGTCTATCAAGAACTAAAATTATATATATAAAATGAATGAAAAATAGGGCTAGGCATGTGGCTCGGTGGTCAAGTGCCCCTCCCAAATTAATGAATGAATAAATAAATAAAACAAAAAGTAAAAATTTTGAGACAGGGTCTTGTTGCTGAGACTGGCCTCAAACTTGTAATCCTCCTGCTTCAGCCTCCTAGGTTGCTGAAATTACAGAGGTGTGCCACCATACCTATCTCTCAGTTGCTTTTTGTTTGCAGTGCTGGGGATGGAATGAACCCTGGGCCTTGTGCATGCTAGGAAAGTGGTCTACCATGGAGCCACATCCCTAGCCCTCTCAGTTGCTTCTTAATGAAAGTTTTAAATTAGAAACTACTAATTAGAAAGGGACAATTTAAGATGAATAAGAGCATGAGTTTAAAACTCCATCTGACTTCCTTGCAATTGTCCAAGTATTTCCCAAGAGCCTGTGAATCATACTGGGTTTCATATTTTTTCTTAAATTTGCAGGAGGAGGATGTAGTCATTGGTAGTACCTTACAAGTTTGATGTTGACTGTCATTTTGTCTTTTGAAATCTTGCACTCATGTGAGATGATGAGGGTCTGAAATAACACAAGAGGAGTGTCAGAGTAGCACCCTGACCTGGCTACTCAAAAACATGTCACATTATGAGATGACCAGCAGTCCCAGGCCGGATGCAGAGTGGCACCTGCCCAACCTCCTCTCCCCAGGTTAGACTGGTGTCCCTGCTGTCCACTGGAGAGTCTGGCTGTCTGGCTGTCTGTCTCTTCATCCTAGAGTTACCAGGCACTCTGCACCTTGGGCTTAGGTAGCAGCTTAGCCCTGGAACATGACCGCTCCTAGTCCTTCCTCATGACCTGGTTCTGATCCGTTTCTTGGCACTCACCGTTTTCCCAGTGGCATAGCTCTCCTCGTCTTTCCTGATGTCAGTCCAGTAGGAGGCCTGGATGGTGCTGTCTGGCTGGAAGGTGTAGGTGATTTTGGTGATGCTCGCCTCCAGGTTGTCTGCCTGTGGTCAGGAATGCATGGGTTAGCGTGGGGAAGAGGACAGACGGCAGACGCTATCTCATGGCCATGCGTGCAGCGCTCACATCATTCATTCCAGCATTTATCAGTCCTCTAGTGTGTGTCACCGGCCACCTATCTGAGGCTGGAGCAGCTGAAGCAACCATGACTGACAAAGTCCCCTTCTAGATGGTTCCCTGCATCTCATTTGCTTCTTCGGAAGATGAAGGGCATATTACAAACTTTTGCCTTCCTCATTATGCCTTGTCAAACTTGAAGACTGTTTCTCTCTATGCCCTTGTGGCACGACAGTTCTCAGATAATCATTTGGGGACATGTGTATTGCTTCAAATCCAGCCTCGCACATGGAGAACCGTCACTGACTCTTGATGTTGTTGCTTCCTTTTGCCACTTTAAGGGCTAAGAGCAAAGGAATGCCTCATGGGTACATAAACTACCATCGCGCCTTCTGTGGCTTGGTAATGTCATTCTCTCCCTTAGGTCTTGTGAAATGGGAATAAGAATACCTCCACCTGGCTGTGTACCTGGTACACACATGGCACATGGAGATTGATTGTTCTCCTGCTGTCTGCTTTCTATTGATGTAAATAGGGACCTGCTTATTTGATCACTAAGGGACAGTGGAATCCCAGGGCATCAGTTGTGCTTATCCCTGGAGGAATATTCTGAACCCATTTGCATCCCCACCTTCTCACTCTCAGAGTTGACAGACTCCACCGACACACAGAATGGAACTGTGACGGGGGCCACATGTGGATAACGCTTACCTTGACAGAGCTTATCTTGGCTGCGTAAGTAATGATTGTCTTGAGCAACGTGTGAGACAGAGTCATGGAAATGTTGGCATTTTTAGGATCAGGAGGGAGGATACTTCCAGTGACAGGGACTGTATTTTTGCCAAAGATGGCTTCGGCCTAGAGAGAGAAACAGAAAAATCTCCATCAGGCAGAGACTGACGCGGATGTTAAGGCCTTTGCAGGCTGGCTGTGAAGTGAAGGAGGAGGTGGCCCGGCCAGTGTTGTGGGAGTGTGGGTTTGTGGTGACTGCAGAGGGGGAGCCCAGGGGAAGGAAGCCCTGAGGCAGTGTGGCCTGGCGCAGCCCCATCTCTGATTTTTCCAAGAGAAGCCACAGATCCTTAATTTCCAGGGCCATTCCCCCGTTTACACGTGGCGTCCAGTAAGGAGTGTCTGTTCAGTGGTCAACATGTCCTCCCAGCCCAGAAGATCCTGATCTTTCCTGCCTTTCAAAGCCCATCTTGTCAAGAAATCATTTCACGGATGTTCTGGCCTACATGTTAACTAACTCCTTTTTTGATATCCATTTTCCTCTCTGCTTATAAAATGTAAACTCCACATGGCAGGAAAGGTGGAAAACTTAGAGAAGTGGGAAGGAAGATTTCTTCAAATGTCACTGGTATTTCCATGCATACCCCATTGGATTTTTAATATACTTTGAAAAAAATTAATACGTGTAGCATTTCCGGACACAAACTTTAAATATTTGGATTGCTCTCATCCTTGGCTTAGCTTTTTCAGGTTGTTTTTTCTAATCTCATCATGAACATCTTTTTCTCTGTGCTTTGCTATAGCTATACCTGGGGTGATGAATTTCTGGAAGAGAAGCTGAGGTACAAATGTTCAGCACATGTCACACCCAGGCTTTGCCCCCCCTGGTGCTGGGAAGAGACAGCACTTTTTGTTTTGTTCAGTGTCTAGATCTGTGCTGAGCAGATCATAAAGGTCAAGGTATGGTTGTCTTTGTTGGAATATCTCTGAGGGCATCGTCCAATGGACTTGAATGGAAGAAAACACAAAGCTGAGCCCCGGGGTGGGTGCCCTGGAGTTGTGGTAGAATTCTAAGACTGACCCCAGGATAAAGGTGTGAGGATCAGACAAGAGATGACAGTGCCTTTGCCCTGTCCTTCTGATGTGTTTTTTTGGTTGGGGGGTGCTGGGGATTGAACTCAGGGGCACTTGACCACTGAGCCACATCCCCAGTCCTATTTTGTATTTCATTTAGAGACAGGGTCTCACTGAGTTGCTTAGTTCCTCACTATTGCTGAGTCTGGCTTTGAACTCATGATCCTCCTGCCTCAGCCTCCCGAGCCTCTGGGATTACAGGCCTGCACCACTGCCTGGCTGTCCTCCTAGTGTGTTTTTTAGCTCAGCTGCACCTCCAGCCTCCACCCACGGCTTTATAAGCGCACAGGACACTTACGCAGTAGAAGATGGAAAGGCCTTGTGGGGAAATCCTGGAGCTTTTAAGTTGGAACTTGAACAAGCCAGTGGCTGCAGGGGAGAGAGGAGACAGCGGTGGAACTACAGCCTTCCCCAGCAGCTGTTGTGCCCTAAGCTCTCTGTTCAGTGCTGTCCTCCCCGTGGGGGACCAGTGTGGACACCTGCTCTCTGGGTCTCAAGCAGGAAGCTGGTACCCTCCACTGGCTTCTCCGCAGGTATCTGGGATGCCATGGGAGGACGCTTCCCCGAACTCCCCTTCCCTGATGGGCCCAAACCTCCCCGAGAGGAGACACTTCCTGGCCATGAGTTCTGTGTTTTGTCTATTCTGGGACTTAGCAAATGTCACTGATTTCCTACTTCCATTGTCATTTTAGGTGTCCTATGATTCCTTTCTTTCAACATGTGTTGGGGACTTTGGGGATTTTCCTGATTCTCGGCTCCTGGTGTGGGGGCAAGGACCACGCCGTGACCAGATGGTGCATGTGTGGACTTTGTAAATCATCTGGGGCCAGGAGCTTCAGAGAGTCTCTGAGGGGCCCTTTGTCCTATTCCCTTCCTGGGGAACAAGTCTCAGGGGCCTGGAGGAAGGTTAGCTGGGACAGGCCCTCTCCAGGGCCCTGGGGAGAGGAGGAGGGGCGTTGGCAGGTGCTGGCTGTGGTTGCGATTCAGAGCCTCCAGCCCTCTGGTTGGTCACCCCGGGGAATCCCTTAAGAAACCTCGGCCATCTCTCTCCACTGACAGTGGCTTCCCCAAGGAGGTGAGCATTTATACTCACAGTTCTTGCAGTCGTTGAAGTCATTGAGAACAATGTCACAGGAGTCCGTTTCTTGTACCTGTGAAGTCATCCCCAGGACTTTCCCAACCGAGCGCCACCTTAGCCGTCTCCCTCAGCCCACCTCCTTTTCTTCCCTGTCCTCCTTCCCTTTCCCGCTCCTATTTTCTTGGCCTCCTTGGCAGAAGTAATCCCTCCCTCCCTCAGGGGTCATCTTCTTGCTGGTGAGCCATTTTAGCCAGAGGTCCTGCTTGTCCCATAGTGAGGGTCTCTGGAGGGCCTGGGCCTCCTTCCTAAGTCTTTCTCAGCGTCAGGCCCTCTGAGGCAAGGCTTCTCCCCATGTAACCCTAACGGTGCAGGCCTTTGAGGGGGTGCCCCCTCCTCCCCAGCACTTACCTTTTTATTCAGCTCCACTGTCAACAGTTGAAGGATGAGGTCCTCCAAGGGCAAAGGTATAGGGACAGGCACAGGCAGAGTGTCTGTGATCCTGGAAAAGACGTCCATGGAGAACCGAGTGATTCTCGTGTTTCTGGATTTGCACAAACGTTGGACAAGCCCATCCACTGATGAAAGAGCCACAACGATGTCCTGCTGCTTACTCTGCACACCTGAGCCCTTCCCCTTCAAAATGACCCCAGCCCAGGGCACCTGGCCCACCAATCATCGGGAGGAGCTGACTCTGCAGACCCGTGCATGCTGGTGGGCAGCCTCATTTGTGATCTTGTTCATTTGAGTTGGGTGTAAACATTAACAGCTGATAAGGGACTGGTTAAAGAAATCATAGTGCGATGGTACACACTTGTAATCCCAGTAGCTCGGGAGGCTGAGGCAGGAGGATCAGCCTCAACAATGGTGAAGTGCTAATCAACTCACCTGTCTCTGAATAAAATATAAAATAGGGCTGGGGATGGGCTCAGTGGTCAAGTGCCCCTGAGTTCAATCCCGGCATCCCCCACTACCAAAAAAAAAACAAACGAAAAAAAAGAAATCAGTACGTCTTCCTGACGTACCTTTTGACTTCCTAATTCTAGGGAGTCAAAGAATGAAGAAGCTGGTATTTTTTGTTGTTTTTTGCTGATGAAATACATTCCCAGCTATTTTTAAAAATGTGAATCAAAGTGCAGAAAGGTTTGTAAGATAGCTGCCCTTTTCTTTTCTTTTTTGTTTTTGTGGTACTGGTGCCTGAAGCCAGGGCCTTGTGCATGTTGGGTAAGAGCTCCACCACTGAGCTATGTGCTTAGTCCGGCATCTACTCCTTTCTGCATGTGAACACACAGATGGAAAATTACATGCATGTTCAAAACGCATCTGTGAAAGCAAACAGAGGAGCCTGGATCCATTGGTTGCTTCCAGGAAGAGGCCTAGCAGGGAGGGAGGCTTCACTCTATGGCCCTTTGTATTTTTTCAATTTTGACTGAGATGAACGTAATGACTATGGAAAAACTAGAATGAATTATGAAAGTAGTTAGCCGCCAGAGTGCAGGGTGGGCGGAGAGACCTCTCTCTGGGCCTTTGTTTACTGATCATTCAAACCATTTATTTGGACCAGCTCATCTCTGGGGGTGGTACCAGTGGGGACATGTTTGGCACATAGGCCTCTCAGAAAATGAGAAAAATTGTCTTACGTACATCTTTACTATCTGAAGGGTCACTTTGTTGACATTGATTTGTGTTTCCTGGACCTCGAGGTTGACACATTGGGTGTTGTTGGCAGAAATAGCAATTGTCAGAGTCGTGTCCGATTTCACTTGAAATCCCACTAGGCTGATTACAGGTCCAGCTATGCTGTGGGGAGCAAGACACAGGGGACTTTGAGCAAGGTTTGAAATTGCTTTTGCCAGTCTGAACTGATTTCTGGTTGGGAGACACAACTGCTTCTCTGGTAAGGTTGCAGGGAGGCTGCTGTGAAGTCCTGTAGGTGTTGGGACAGTGAGATGCCTAGCTCTATGCCCTAGTCCGTGGTTCATTCTTTCCCCAGTGGGGTTGCCCTGTCCCTGCTATCTTCTGGGTGCCCAGAGACTACCCTGTAACATGCTCCTCCGTCACATTTGTTGCTCATTGAAGATGGGGACTGTCTTTAGTCCTTTCTTTGTGTCCATTGTGGCATCTTAACTGTGTATCAGGTGGATGAATGAATGAATGCATGCAGGGATGTGAAATCTGTAAGTCATCTCTATTTCCCCAACTGATTAGAACAGTGTTGGAGCAGAGCGGGCTGATCCTAACGGAGCCTCGAGTATTTGGAAGGTATGTTTCATATGAGACCAATGGAGATGTCACAATGAGGTCTGTTCTCTGTGGCTTCTAGCTTCACTGCCCGGGTATGAACTGGGGCAGATTTCCCATGAATGTCTTTGCTTACACCAGTGAAGGCTGAAACTCCCCGGGGGCCCATCTCCAGCCTCGCGCCTCTGGGCTGGGGGTGAAGGGGAGCTGTATGTGGTGGCCTGCTTGCACCTTCCTCCCCCACTTTGTGGCACTCTGTATCCTCCGAGTCTGGGCTTTGGACCCTGGAACTTAAAGCTCTGGTCTTGAGTGACCCAGTTGGCTTTTGTGAAAACAGTCTCACCCTTTTCCACCTATGGTGGCAGTAGTGGCAGCACGGACGTGGATCTCATTGCCTGCCACAGATGACTCCATGCTATCCACAGTCACTTCTTGGACCTCTAATCTGCAAAGTGACAGCATCAAGTATCAGTTCTTCAGGAGAACTACCAACCAGCTCACACCCCACAAGTCACTGTTTCTTCTCTTGGCCCCTCAGCCCCCACACTTGCTCATGTGTTTGAACTCAAGAAATCTGGCCGGTGCAGGGGTGCACACCTGTCATCCCAGCGGCTCAGGAGCCTGAGAAGGAGGATCACAAGTTCAAAGGCAGCCTCAGAACTTAGCGAGGCCCTAAGCAACACAGTGAGACCCTGTCTCTAAATAAAATATAAAAAATGTCTGGGGATGTGGCTCAGTGGTTAGGTGTCCTGGTCCAGTCCCTAGTACCAAGACAAACAAACAACAAACAAACAAAATCAAGAAATCTGTATTACAGTTTCCCCTGGAAGGGCATAATTTCAGCTGGAGCTAGTATAGTGCTTTGTGAAAAGGTAACTGTGGCTTTCATTTGGGATCGTTGGAAGTTGAACTTGAACATCCCAAATAAGCAGCTTTTGAGATGCCAGAAGCCTAGAGGTCAAGGAAGCACTTACCCCAACAAGAGCTCTTCCAGGTTAATGTTTCCCAGCAGGCCTGAGACTGCATCTTTGACGTCTGGCGGCAGGGCACCCTTCACCAAGTCCTGCGTGGATTCCTTGAGGCCGTTAGCTTTTTTCATCACGTCGCTCAGGGGGTCCTGGAGGCCAGACACACCAGTGCTGTCGAGGAGTCCTTTTACAGGGTTCTTGTCTGGACCGCCAGGGACTATGCCACCCAGAATATCCTGATTCAGTGGTAGCAGGTTGCTGACTGCACCGGTGGCTTGGGAGAGTGAATCCAGGGGTTTGCCGCTGCCTCCTTTGCCTAGAATCCCTCCAAGGCCACCACCTCCTATATCTAGCACTGAAGTGACATCTAACAGTGAGAGCAGGTTGGAATCGCCCAGCACGGACAGCGCTGAGCCGATAATGCCAGCTATGTTCACGTCCTCACACTTCAGCAGCTTCTCGATCTGCGGGGGCAGGGTGGCATTCAAATCTGAAAGACATCAAGAGACACGGTCCTGCTGCGGGTGCCTGATCAGTGCCCTGCTGCCCAGGGCTCAGTGTTGGCTCTGACCCTTACAGGCTGAGTAGCCTGGGGCAGGGTCTTTTCTATTCTGGGTCCCAGTCTCTGCACCTGGCCAGGGACCCATGACAGGAACTGCCACCTGGTGGGGGCAATGGGTGACTGAGGTGATGGTGAAGTGGGGGCGGCTGGGGCAGTGGGCATGGAGTTGGCAGATCTGAGCTCTTCAAGTCCCTCTCCCTTCTCCTTTTCTCCTTGTGGGTCATTGGGAGGTGCTGTCCCCTGGAGGAGGTGCTGTCCCCTGGAAGGGCTGCCTCTGGTAGAGAGCCCCCTGTGAGCTGGCCTTGCGACAATGTTTTCTGCATACTGGGGCAGGTGCTAGCCACGGGTTTCCCTCCCTCAGGATTGTCTGGGCAGGGGGAGCTAGAAGCCTGATGCCTATGGGAAGGGACTGAGGCCATCCCTGGGCCTTGGAGAGCTGCTCTGTCACCAGGGTCCTATCCCATTGTGGGGCTCTTGGTGGTCTTAGTAGGAACTGAAGGAAAAAGCTATAAATCTGGATGGCAGTCCCCCCTGCTGGCCTCAGGGCTGAAGTTAATTGGTTAACTTCAAGTGAATGTCCAAGGATGACATTTCTGACCCAGCAGAGCAGCTGTGGGAGGAAGTCCCCTAGGAGCAACCCCCGTGGGACTAGTGGCTGTGACCTCTGGAGCCTTGCTGCTTCCTTTGCCCAGAGCTCTCATTCTGAGATCGTGCCTGTGTGGGGTGACAAGAACACATCTCGACCCCTGACTTATGCCCTAGGGGGTCTCTGGCGCATGCACACCAGGACACCTTCATTAGAATGCATGTTGGGTTTGGAGTCACAGAAAGGTAGGAAAAAACCAAAATAGAATATATGCATAAATTATGGCTGGTTCATCAGTAGGACAGAGCATGAAGACAAGCAGGCGACACTTTCTCATCACATACATCACCCCCATGTGTGGTCAGGGACACAGCAAGCAGGTTGCCTATTCTGGAAACCATAACACGTAGTGCAAGCTCTTTTGTCGGTAAGGAATATCCACATGTCATAAGATTAAAAAAAAATGCTAGGGAAAAATAATCAGGTTAGAGGCCTTCTCTGGGTCGGGTAGAGGGACAGGGAGGAAGGATGAGGTGGCATGTGCATGGCCGAGGGCCTCCAGTCCCAGGGCTGGCTTTATTCCTTAATCTAGGTGGTAGCACATGGATATTTGCCCTATTTATTCTTTTTTTATATTTATTTTTTTAGTTGTAGTTAGATACAATATGTTTATTTTACCTATTGTTACGTGGTGCTGAGGATCGAGCCCAGGGCCTCGCATGTGCTAGGCGAGCGCTCTACCGCTGAGCCACGACCCCTGCCCCCTGCCCTGTTTATTCTTTAGCATTTTTTTTTTAATCTGAAAAGGAAATGGACGACATTACCACCAAATTATTGCTTAAAAGGAACCCATCTGTTTTTCTTACGACTGTCTGACCTTGTCTTACTTTGAAATATTTGTAACAGGGAAGGGTGCCGGGCAGAGGTGAGCACCTCAAGGTTGTTTTGCTCCTCAAGGCAAAGCAGTGGAGCCGTTGGCCTGCCTAGTGTGGCCCCTGGTCAGGTTCTGTGTCCCCTCTGTCACCCTGCACGCTGTCTTAGAAGGCCATGGCTGCCCTGCTGAGCTATGAGGGGTTTTCTGCCTTGTCTTCACTTGCCAGTGAGTCCTGCCCCCTTACAGCTTCCCACGTGGAAGCCACTTCTTGGTGAAGCCTTAGCTGCGAGTTCCTGTGCTCTCAGCCTGTGTGGGAAGCTGGAGTGGCAGAGGTCCTTACCTCATGGAAGACGTGCTGCCAGACTCAGGGAGGGAGTGAAGTGGCAGTTTGGAGAGGGCAAGTCGGGGCTCAAGGGGTTTGGAGGTGGAGCCTGGGTTTCCCATTTTCTAGCTCCTGGGCAAGCTGAGGGGGTCTGGTGGGCACTGGGGCCAGCAGTGAGATCTGGCCCCGTCTCTAGGCAATGACTCACGTCAAAGGTAACAAGGCATGGGCATCCTGGCCCCGTCCACCCCCGTGTGTCCAGTTAGCCTTCTCCTCATCGTGGAGCCCGTGGCATAGCCAGGCTCTGCCTCCGAGTGTCCGGCTCTCTATGCGCTCCCGGGGCCCAGGGCTCCTCGCTCGTTCAGAAGGTGGAACCAGGCCTCCTGGCTTGGAGAGCTATGACTGCCTGTGCCTGGGTGGACAGGACCAGAGGTGCAGGGGGAACAGTTCCTACTCACAGTCATCAAGTTTGCTGCTGGACACGAAGTACTTGACCGCGGATTTGCACTTGCCCTTGGCGTTTCCCACTCGGGACTTTCTGGGAGGAGAGTTCCTCTGGACCCTGGGACTTCTGAAGGCCTGCGGCTGTGACACACTGACAGGGACAGATTTCAAGCTGGAAGTGGAGTCTTGTCCCACAGGAAGGCTTTCCAATACTGTGTTTACTTGTGGCACATCAAGGGCTCCTGCTTTGATGGCCAACACGACGGCCAAGGCCCAGAGAGTCCACATTTTGGTGGGTGACACCTGTAAAGGAGGACTTCATCAGACACTACATTCCCAGTGGGCCACAGGCCTGTCACAGATGTTTGTGTAAAATGGCTTTCTGACTCTTAAGAGGTTGTCACTCAAGAGGCAGGTGTTCTGCTGGGCACAGTGGCGCATGCCTATAATCCCGGTGGCTTGGGAGGCTGAGGCAGGAGGATCTTGAGTTGAAAGCCAGCCTCAGCATGTGAGGCCCTCAGCAACTCAGTGAGACCCTGTCTCTAAATAAAATACAAAAAAAAAAAAATAGGGCTGGGGATGTGGCTCAGTGGTCGAGTGCCCCTGAGCTCAATCCTGGGACCAAAAAAAAAAAAAAAAGAGGCGCACATTCTAGTCTGCACACTGTATTCTTGGGAAAATGTTCCAACACAGTGGGCACTGTCTTGAGGAAGCAGCCCTTTTCTACCTCTAATTGGGCTTTTCATAAATGTTCTCTAAGGACTGGTTGCAGCATTGGAGAAAGTCCACCTCTGCCCAGTCACACATTCTCCTGCCGTCTTCCTCAGTCAAACATCCTTGGCTCTGTCTTAATCGGTAACTGGGGAACTGGAGAGTTTTGAATCATGCAGTTACGATCTCAGGCCTGCCCCTTTCCACTGGAATGTGTCCATTGACATCTGTTCAGTGAGCCAATGAGCAGATGCTGTCCAGTGAGCTCAGCACCTTCTCCACAGCTGTGTCAGTCATTCTATCCGCTCATCCAGGCTGCAGGTCCCCCACGTCTGCCTGAAGATCTTCGTAGGGAAGCGGAGAGCTGGGTGCAGCCCACTAAGACCCTGCTGTTTGGGTCTTAGCTGTTCTAGGTGACTTCTGGGGATCACCTCCCACCCTTCACGCTCAGGTTCCTCTCTCACTTAATTTCCCCAGTGTTTTACCCTCTAACGTTTAGGGTCACGTGGAAGCTTATGTCTCTAACAGCATTTTCCTGAGAACGTAGACTCTGGAGTTCCTATTTGCCTTTCACAGCCCATCAAGTTTTGTAAAATCAGGGTTGTGGGTCTTTGTTCTTGAAATATGAAAGTTGTCAGAATCAACCTGGAGTTGCTTTTGTCAAGCCCTAACCCCCAAGATAAGTAAATGAAGCTGAGGGATTATGAAGGAGGGGATCCCGCGTGTGTGTACCCGATAAAAACCACTATTACCAGAAGACTTGACCAGAACCTTGCACAAAAGTAACTTGCAGGAATATCTGCCCAGCAAATGTCAGTTCAACCTTGGACTGGCATCACCCCTGTTATTAGTCGATTATTATTATTATTATTTTGGTACTGGGGATTGAACTCAGGGGCACTTCACCACTGAGCCACATCCCCAGCCCTTTTCTGTATTTTGTTCAGAGACAAGGTCTCACTGAGTTGCTTAGCACCTCACTAAGTTGCTGAGGCAGGTTTTGAACTTTGCAATCCTCCTGCCTCAGCCTCCTGAGCTGCTGGGATGACAGGCGTGTGCTACCACTCCTGGATAATCCATTATTTTTTTTCAAAATATTTCATGTAATCCTCATCTTACCTTAAAAAACTTCCCCTTGCCCCAGCCTGCTTGAATACACTCCCAGTTCACTGTGGTGTAGTTATTTCCATTGTTGTTATTCTATTCCCCGCCCCCCCCCCCAAATTAATTCATCTGTAGAGACTTATGATTTTTATTAGGTTGAGCTTGCAACCAATAGGCTGAGCCTCCTTGAAGACAGGGGGCCCAGCCCCAGGGAGATGAAGCAGGTAGTCAAAATCAATCTCTCGTTCAGACTCTTGCTTTGACAGCTGAGATTGCCCCAAACAGCACGACAGCATGTTACAGGAGAAAATTACAGATCTTCAAGTGGAAGGAGTCTAGTAGTTGACGAGCAAAAAAAGCAAGCCTTCTGCCATTTGCCAACACGGTGAAAAGAGCGGTTATGGCATAATCTGAAACCAGCTACAATTCTTCATCTTGAATCAATGAACTTTTCGAAAACAAAACCAATCACAAAACTTGGTATATTTTCCCAGCTTTCTCACTTGACTCATCTGGGAGACTGGAATGAATCTCACACAACAGCTAAGCATTCTTTAAGGGGAAAAAAAATCCTGTGCCAGAGTCACTGTGTTCACAGCAATGTTATTAGACTGTGACCCAGTGGAATACTTAAAGAATCCCAGGAATAGCTGGGTGCCGTGGCACACACCTGTAATTCCAGCGACTTGGGAGGCTGGGGCAGGAGGATCACGAGTTCAAAGCCAGCCTCAGCAAAAGCAAGGCCCTAAGCAACTCAGTGAGACTCTGTCTCTAAATAAAATACAGAATAGGGCTGGGGATGTGGCTCAGTGGTCAAGTGCCCCTGAGTTCAATCCTTGGTACCAAAAAAAAAAAAAAATCGCAGGAATACTCCCCCCCCCATTCTCTTAAAAGCACCTCCATAGCAGGTGCTCAGTCCCCTCCCCTTTCTGGGTGGACTGTGCTTCATTTCAGCGTGGAGGCCGCTGCTAGATCTGAACCTTAAACCCTAGATACGGGTCCTTAGATAGCTGCCCTCTGCTTGCTGCTATTGCAGAGTTGCGACCTTCTCCTCTCTGCGTTTGATGCGCAAGTCCTTACCTGGCCCGGTGTTGGTGGGTCTCAGTTTTCAGCAGCTGCCTCTCCTGCTCTTGCCCCTGAACTATCGATGGCGAAGCTGCATCCTATTTTTATAGACTGGTGTCTCTTGAAAAAGTCATCAGAGAAGATGGGACATGATTCAAGCGTGCTGATAAGGGTGGCGTGACCCCGGCTGTCTTCCAAGATCAGCACCTGCTCATTGCTAGGCCATTGTTCTGAGACTTCCTGGAAGGTGTTTGGAGTGGCTGGAGCTTCTCGGGAAGGGGCAGTCAGCTACGGGTCTGTCCCCTTCTTATTTACACCTTCCTAGTTCTGCTTGGAGCTGTGAGGACATTGGGCGAGGCAGAGCAGAAGGGCCTGCAGAGGGGGCAGGTACCCGTCCTGTGGGGCCCATTTTGGTGCCCTCGCGGTGCCCTGGGCGGAGGCAGCCCTCAGCACTGAGTGAACAAGCCCAGGGCAGGAATCTGTGATGGAGGTCTGAGGTCCTTTGCACAGGGTGCCCAGGGACGGTCTCCTGTCAAGGACAGTGACCTCAGGCTTGAGTGAGTGAACGACCTAGCTAAGGACAAGCAGCAGGTGCAAGGGGACCAGAAGGTACACACAGCCTGAAATGGCAGGGCAAGAACGAGGCCTAGAGGGCGTTCAGCAGGGCAGCGAGGGGACAGTAGCCTGCTGTGGTCTCATTTATATTCAAGAAATTCTGGTCTCTAGGCCAGACTGTCTCTCACTGTGATTTAATTCCTGGAGCCTATTTTCTGGGCCTCGGGCTTTCCCTTCATCCCCAGAGAAAGGCCACGAGGCTCCCACCGTTCGAAGTTTTGTGGTTTTTTCCTGAACCCACTGTCGTGCTCTGTAGGACAATCAGAGTTTCCAAAACAGGACTCTGGGCAAGGGGCTCATTTTGACTAAGGAGGGTCAGTGCCTGCTCCCTCTCGATGCACGCTGGGCATGGACTGGGTCGTGGCCTTCAAGAGGCTCGGCATGTTGGTCGCAGGGCCGTCTCCTGTCCTCTCCAGTTCTCATAGCACAAACCTCCACTACAGTCGCATTTGCCAAAGGTCCCATTTGGGCCATTGCTGAAATGTCAGATGCAAAGAACAAATAACAGTTGACCTTTTCTCACAGGGTAGAACTGAGAGTTTTGCACATGATGATAAGTAGAAGACAAAATCCGACTGTCCTGTGTCTTATTTTTCTTGGACATTTGAGGGAAATTGAGTCATCTTTGAGGTGAAGTTTGTGCCACCCATTGGTGGGTGTGCCCTTGATTTTGGTACCTATAATGGTTCTCTGGAGCCAGAGAATAACCCCAACTCCAGCAGTGGGGAGGGGCACATCCGGGAGGCGGCTTTGATGGCTCCTGGGGCCTGTTGGTTCTTTGTGTTTCTCCCCTTCTTTGAACTCAGGGCAGCCAGTGAATCTGCTAATCCAGGCTCTGCAAAGAGAGGGAGAACATTTCTTATCAGATGGGAGGAGGCTGACTTGTTCCAGGCACTAAGTGATTTAACCTGCTGACCTTTGAAGGGAGGGCTCCTTTCAAGACGGGCCAAGGCCTGGCTGGAATCACAATTGCCAGTGATAAGGCAGGTGCCAATTCTTAATGGCTTCTGTGTGAAGAGATCACAAAGGCTAGGCCGTGTGAGGGTGTCCCTTGATAGGGGATTTTGACCTTTCTTAGGTGTTATCTTCAGACACACACAATACCCATACCTTTGGACACAGTTATCCCTTTATCCTTTTAAATCCTTGTCTCCAGCCCCCTGGAACTCCGAGTCTTGTCAGCATCCCTGTCTCAGTCCTGGGGTCTACTTCATCTTGGATCACGGGCAGTCACGACTCACAGGGGCCTCTCAAAGGAACTTTGTGTCCCTGAATCCTTTGACATTGCATGTAAAATTTAGCGCTAACATTCACTTCTAGAGACATACCTTTAACGCAATTCTTGATGGATCTTATGATTTTTAAAAGGTTAAGAGCCAGTGGTTTAGAAATAGGCAGTTTATGTTCACAGCCTTTGGTGCCAGACAGAGCTGGGTGTAAATTTTCTTTTTTTCCTTGTACTGGGGATTGAACTCAAGGGGAGCTTTACCACTGAGTTATATCCTCAGCCCTTTTTATTTTATTTTTTAATTTTGAGACAGGGTTTCTCTAAGATAATAAGAGTGGCCTTGAACTCATGATCCTCCTGCCTCAGCCTTCTGAGTTGCTGGGATTAGGCTTTTTCTCAGATTTTATACCATTAGGCAAGTATGGTGGCTTATGCCTGTAATCCCAGTGGCTTGGAGGCTGATGCAGGAGAATTGTAAGTTCAAAGCCAGCCTCAACAACTTAGTGAGGCCCTAAGCAACTTAATGAAACCCTGACTCAAAAAAAAAAAAAAAAAAAAAAAAAAAGGGCTGGGGATGTGACTCATTGTTAAAGCACCCCTGGTGGGAGGAGGCTGACTCGTTCCAAGCACTAAGTGATTTAACCTGCTGACCTTGCTTTAAAGTATCAAAAAAAAAAAAAAAATCTATATCGTTTACCTGTGAATTCAGTATGGACACCATTCACCTGAATCCGATATGGACAACTTGCTTGCAACAATTCAATATGGATTTTTGGTTTTCTTTCTTTGCAGAAAACAAAATGGATTCTTTACAATACTTTTAAACAGAATGAAGGCAGATATAGAACTGTCTTTAACCTCACACTGAAGGTTTCATTTTCAGTGACAGGATAGAGTTTTCTTGACATATTCTACCAAAATATTTACATGAACCAACCTTGTCACAAGTACATTAAAAATTTCCAAAAGCTAAGTATTTGCCTTAAGACATATTTGTTGCATTTTTGGAGACAAGGATCACTGTGTTGCCCAAGCAGGTCTTGAACTTTTTTTTTTTTTTTTTTTAAAGAGAGAGGGAGAGAGAGAGAGTTTTAATATCTATTTTTTAGTATTTGGCGGACACAACATCTTTGTTTGTATGTGGTGCTGAGGATCGAACCTGGGCCGCACGCATGCCAGGCGAGTGCGCTACTGCTTGAACCACATCCCCAGCCTTTTTTTTTTTTTTTTTTTTTTTGGTGCTGGGGATTAAACCCGAGGCCTTGTGCATGCAAGGCAAGCACTCTTATCAACTAAGGTATATCCCCAGTCCTAGTTCTCGAACTCAAGTGATCCCCCACCTTGGCCTGTAGGTAGCTGGGACAACAGGTGCATGTCACCGTGCCTGGCCAGTGTCTGTTTGCCTGCTTCTTCTATCCAGTTACCCCACAGATGTCAACATCCAGCGTTGGCCCTGTGGTTTCTTTTTCTTTCTTTTTTTGGTAGGTGTGGGGGTTACTGGGGATTGAACTCAAGGGCACTCAACTACTGAGATGCATCCTCAGCTCTTTTTTATATTTTATTTGGAGACAGGGTCTCACTGATTTGCTTAGGACCTCACCATTGCTGAGGCTGGCTTTGAACTCATGATCCTCCTGTCTCAGCCTCCTGAGCTGCTGGGATTACAGGCGGGCACTCCTTTCCCTCCTTTCCTGCTGAAGACCTTCTGCCTCTTTTCCTTTGACTGGGTGCCCATGGCCTCTTCGATGTGCAGTGATAGTGATAGTGATAGCCGCAAGTATCTCTGGGCTGCCATTTGCCTGTGGACTCAGCCAGCCTGGGTTCCACATGGAGAACTAACACTGCCCAGGATGGAGCGGGGGTGTGTGTGTCAAGGAAATCACACTGAAACTTCTGCCAAGCCACCAAACCCTCCCCACTGAGCTCTTGGAAAATGCTGCCCACCCTTACAGCAAGCAGCCAGTTGTCCTGAGCAGCCGCAGCATTACCCCTGTCATCTGCATCATCCTACCAAGAAACTGCAACTCGAAAAGTGAAGTTCCTCCTCTGCGAGTGTCAGGACTGGCTCTCAAACCCCAGTGTGCCTGCTAACAAAGCCTGGACCTGGGGTATGCTCTTTATCTTCTCGTCTCAGATTCTTGAGGCTGGGGCACGCGCCCCAGGCCCACGGCATCCCTCTCTTCATGGTGTGCAGTGAAGAGTGAGCCAGCCTCTCAGGGCCTCAGCTTCTGTCCATCAAATAGGCTAACACCTCCCCGCCTGCTTCTCCTTCATGGGGCTCCTGGGAATCAGAGAAGCCGCAGCTCTGAGTGTGGAAGGTGGCAGCCTGCACGAGGCCGGGGACTTCCGCCCTCTTCATCCCTATCACCGTCCCACTTCAGAATGGCACTGGGCAGAAATAAGGGCTCCCTGGGCTGCCAGTTTGGATGGATCAGAGCTGAGTCTCCTAACACTTCACAATAAAACAGGTGCAAAACCAAGTGTGATGTTGCGCGCCTATAATCCCAGCTACTCGGGAGGCTGAGGCAGGAGGATTGCAAGCTCTAAGCCAGCCTCAGCAATTTAGCAAGACCTGGTCTCAAAACAATAAAAGGGGTTGGGGATATAGCTTGGAAGTGGAGTGCCCTGGGTTCAATCTCCAATACCCCCAAATAAAACAAAACCAGATACTCCCCACTCCTTTGCACTATTCCCAAAGTTCTGGGAATCTAGCCATGGCTCCATCTCTTTTTTTCTCTTAAAAATGTCTGACCAAATTCATATTCAGCCCACTACAGGGCTGGGCCTGTAGCTCTTTAAACAGTGGCTGACCACTGCACACAGAACACTATCCACATTTTTGGCATTGGCCTGTGAGCTCTGTGTGGTTGGAACCCTGCCGGCCTCTCCAATCTTGTCCCCACCTCTTCTTGCTAATCATTTTAGCTGTATTGGTTTAGTTTTAGTTTCTCAGACATATCTAGCTCGTTCCCACCTCAGGACCTTTGTACATTCTGTTCCCATGCCTGAAACTCTTTTATCCACCCACATTTTGCCTGACTCACTCATCCTGTAGACCTTGGCTCAATATCTTCTCTGAGAGGCCTTTCCTGGCCACCTCACCTTAAAAACGCTGCTCCCTCCACTAATCTCCTCCTGGTACCTTGGAGATTTCATCTCAGCCCTCATTGGAATTCATGGTCATGTGTCTTTTGCCGGCTGAATTGTCTAGTGTCATCTCCCTCATCAGCTCCATGAGGGCACAAGAGGGCCACTCTTGCTTTGCTTGCTTGTGTGGCACACAAGAGGTGCTTGATATACATTTATTGAGTGAATGAGAACATTCTTTTTTCCTCTAACGATAAAAGCAACCATATTCATGACAAAAAGTTTGGAAAAGATTTTAAGAAACAAAAATCATCTGCAATCCTATTGCTCAAGCTGTCTGATAATTACGGCCAACATTTTGAGTGGATGTATTTTAATTTTTTGTAGTTGTAGATGGACAGCAAGCTTTTATTTTGTTTATTTTTGTGTGGTGCTGAGGATCAAACCCAGTGCCTCACATGTGCTAGGCAAGTGCTCGGCCACTGAGCTACACCCCCAGCCTGAGTGGATGTGTTTTATATATATTCAAACATGGGATCACAGTCTGAATAGATTTGTATCCTGATCTTGTGACCATATTTTTATGACATCAAATACTTTTTTAAAGCATTATTTTATTTTATTTTTTTGTTCTAACTAGTTATACATGACAGTAGAGTGAATTTTGACACATCCTACATAAAAGGAGTATAACTTCTCAATCTTGTAGTTGTACCTGATGTAGAGCTACAGGGTCATGTAATCATATATGCACACAGGGTAATAATGTCTGAGTCATTCTACTATCATTCCTACCCCCATTACCCCTCCCTTCCCTTCGCTTCCCTCTATCTAGTCCAAAGTACCTCTGTTCTTCCCTAGCCACCCCACTTATTGTGAATTAGCATCCGCATATCAGAGAAAACATTTGGCCTTTGTTTTTTTTAGATTGTCTTATTTTGCTTAGCATGATATTCTCCAGCTCCATCCATTTACCAGCCAATACCATAATTTCATTCTTCTTTAAGGCTGAGTAATATTGCATTGTGTATATGTATGTATGTGTATGTATGTGTGTGTGTATATATATATCACAATTTCTTTATCCATTCATCTGTTGAAGGGCACCTAGGTTGGTTCCATAGTTTAGCTATTATGAATTGAACTGTTAATGCATTATTTTAATGGCTGTATAATATTTCTCATTAAGAAATTATCATAAAAAGCAATCCTTTAAGGTTGGACAGTTAGGTTATTCCCAAATTTTCACCATAAAAACCAATGCTGTGTCAACAGTCTTGCCCTTTGTCTTTGCATGTCCAATTTTTTTTTTCTCTAGGAAGTTTCCAGAAGTGGGGACAATAGATGTAGCTCAGTAGTAGAGCACTTGCTTAGCATACATGAGGCCCTGGGTTCAATTTCCAGTCACACACACACGCACACACACACACCAAAAAATAAAAAAAAGAAAAGAAAAAAGAAATCCCTAGAAGTGAGATTTTATCATATGCATTTCAAATAACATGAATAGTTTCAAGATTCCTGGGTTCCTCATGCCAATCTTAAGTATGTGGAGGTGCTCTGGCCCTGAGCTACATCCCACTCCCCAGCCCTTTTCATTTCTCATTTGGAGACAGGCTCCCGAAGTTGCCCAGACTGCTCCAAATTTGTGATCCTCCTGCCTCACCTCCCAAATAGTTGGGATTGCAGGCATGTACCTCTGAGCCCAAAAGTATTTGGATTTCTTGTGGGAAAAAGTGAGAGTCAATTAGTGAAATATATGAATTACAGATTTACTTTGGAAAGAAAAATGGTTCAGCATAGCCTTTTAAACTGGGTTGCATTTGTTTTAAAATGTCATTACAGGGCTGGAGCTGTAGCTCAGTGGTAGAGTGCTTGCCTAGCACGTGTGAGGTACTGGGTTTGATCCTCGGTACCACATAAAAATAAATGAACCAAATAAAGGTATTGTGCCCATCTACAACTTAAAAAAAAAGAAAAAAAAAAGTCACTACTGAGCTGGGTGCAGTGGTGCATGCCCATAATCCCAGCACCTTGGAGGCTGAGACAGGAGGATTGCAAGTTCAAAGCCAGCCTCAGCAAAAGCCAGGTGCTAAGCAACTCAGTGAGACCCTGACTCTAAATAAAACACAAAAAGGACTGGGGATGTGGGGCTCAGTGGCTCAGCACCCCTGGGTTCAATCCCTGGTACAAAAAAAAAAAAAAAAAAAAAGAGCCACTACTAGGGGCTCTTGATTCGAATACAAAAGAATGATTTATCACTGTATTATATTTTTATGCAAATAGAGACTCTGAAGTCCTCAGCCCCCTGGGGGCCAGCAGTGGTGTCTCGGATGCTGGCAGGGCCTGGGTTGGTGGTGGTTAAGTTTGCCCAGGCCTGGATCCAGCTCTCCCTAGATGACTCCTTAGCGAGACGGGCATGGGATGAGAAAACAGGCTAGCAGTCACAGAGTGCGGGAGAAACCAAGTTAGAGACTAGGGTCACGGAGGAGGCCCCGAGGAAGGGGCTTCTCATTCCTCTTTTTCTTTTCTTTCTTTTTTTTTGAAAACACATTATGAAGGTACATTTTTGAAAGTAATAAAAAGTTGGCAATATTAACATATAAGACAACATAATAGAGTTTTTTTTACATGTGTCAAGGACATTTTTAAAAAGCACACTCCCATAAAATATTACCTTTTTGCTCTTCACTCTGTCACTAAGTAAGGATGTATTAAAGTGTTGAAGTAAAAATAAAAGTATTAGCCAGGTGCAGCGGGGTCCGCCTTTAATCCCAGGAACTGGGAGGCGGGAGGATTGTAAATTAGTGCCATCCTGGGCAGCTTAGTGATGCCCAGTCCCCAAATGAAAAACAGAAAGGGCTGGTGTTGCCCAGGCTGGTTGATCCTCCCACCTCAGCCTCAGCTTCTGGGACCCTAGGTGCATGCCACTAGGTGCATTTCCCATGTCATCATTTACGTCTGGATGTAGCAGAGATTTTTCCAAGCATAAATTTCCTTGGATGGTAGTAAAAGGGGGAAAAAAGTCCCTGAGAAATTTTAAATATTTTCAAATTGTAATTGACACATAATAATTGCATATATTTGAGGGGATAGCGTGGTGTTCCCACACAGCACCCCATGTGTAACGAGCAGAGTCCGTGACACGTCGTCACCTCAAACATTTATCATTGTTGGGAACATTAGGACCTCAGAGAGGGTGATGTCCAAGTTGACCTCAAGGAGAGAAGGCAGGACCCTGCAGGTGTGGGAGGAGGGAGGGGAGGGTTCAGGCGCTGGAGCAGCTCTGGGCTCCTGGGCAGAGCAGAGAGGGGTGAAGGGCCGAGCTGGGCCAGGTGGGCCTCCAGGAAGACTGTGGATGTTCTAAGGGGGACGGAGCAACAGGGAGTCTTCTGAAAACTCACTCTGGTGGGGTGTGGGCCTGGTGGGAGCAGGGAGACCGGAGAAGACGTGTAGAGTCACCTGCGAGAGGCGGGGAGCCCTTGTCCAGTGTGACATCGTGACAGCTGATGGGCTGCTGGCCAAGGTGTGGAGGAGCGACGGCCTTTGGGATGTGGGGCCTGCAGCCCTGGCTGGGGCGTGGCTGCCTGGTGCTGGCCGGGGAGGAGCGTGGCTCTGCGCTCCCTGCTCGAGGCCCCTGTTTCCCAGCACCCACCCCACCACTCTTAGTTATTACCCCAACTGTCAAAATACACCCGTCCCATGTGCCTTTGGCCCTGGGGTTCTTGAGGGCTCCGGCCTAGGCCTGATCTCCACTCAGAGCAAGCGCGGAGGCTCCCCAGAGGGGCCTGGAAAGTGGGCCTTGGCCGGGCAGCCTCCCCAGCCTCACTGAGGCCACAGAAGCGCTCCTGTGGTCGGCTGTAGGCGTTGCTTTGCTGTGCAAGGTTTCATTTGAAGAAATGGATCATTAGCCTTGAAAAGTTTGAAAGCCGCTGCTGCTGCTGCTGCTTCGTCTTCTTCTTCTTTTAAATATTTTTTAGTACCTTTATTTTTTATTTATTTATAGGTGGTGCTGAGGGTCGAACCTGGTGCCTCACACATGCTAGGCAAGTGCTCTGCCACCGAGCCCCAGCCCAGCCCTGAAAGCCACTTCTTCCTTAAGACGACCTTCACGACCTTCACGGGTGAGGGCAGGGGAGATGCTGGGCCACCAGAGTGCAAGAGGCATTTGGGGCAGGGTTACAGATTGACCCTTTGCTCCCCGCTGAGTAGCGAGGCTGGCCTGGGAGAGGACGTGGGGGCTCGTCTCCTGGGTGTGGAAATGGCCTTGGTTACAGAGGGGTTTGGCGCTATAGGGTGAAGTTAGGCTGGTTTCCTCCTTGGCACTCGTGGGACACCCGGGCTGGTTGTGTAGGTTAGAACTTCAACTCCAGAGGGCAGCTGCGAAAGGTGGGAGTGGGAGCCCCGATTTATTCCCCTCCTCCCCGGCCATGTCCAGTATGGCTGTGTGTCCGTTTAGCACTAATTTGCGATGGGGGAAGGCCAAAGCCTGCCACAGTCTGGCTGGGCACAAAATCACGAGCCACTCACAGCCTTGTAGATTCAAACAGCAATTCTTTATTCCCGACCTCTCACGGGCACTCTACACGCACGTTCTGGGGAAAATTCCACACCTCCACCGGGCTCTGCATCCCAAATACTCTCTGAATCCCGCGAGAACTCAATGGGAACTCAAGGAGCGGGCACCTGAGGCAGCAGGATACGCCCTGTTCCCAGCAGGATCCACACCCTAAACCTGGAACCGCCCTAAACCCGAATCCGCCCTGGTCCTTGAGCAGGGTCACCTTTCTCAAACATTCATGCAATGTCACTGCAAATGACCTGGGTCCAAGGCAAGCCCATTTCCACAATGGAGAGTCCTCCCTCTAAGCAACATTGGGTAGGCTGACAAGGAAATTGCCATGCGTCATTCCTACTTGGCTATGGCTCTCAGCATCACTGGTGACACCATCATAATTGCAGTGATGCAATTGTTAGAAATTTTTTTCAAAAAGCCCATTAACTTTAATTTCTGGTGGTGCAGAAATTAGAAGTCTCAGATGAGGGTGTTAAAATTTGTAGACAAGAGCCAATTTAGAAAACATTAAACTAGAAGGAAATTGGTTTAAAACCACATCAAAAAATTAAAAGGACTAAAGTAATTCTAAAAACTAAGACAAAATGCTTTTGGAAGACTTTAATTTAAAAGATCTTTAAATTTCCAAAGGATGCATATAGGATATTTTGGAACATCATCCCTAAAGAAAAATCAGTTAATGTTTTACTTAACAGGAATCCTATACAATCCACAGGGACAAAGCATAGTTGAAAGAGCTCATCAAACTATTAAAACGTACTTATTAAAGCAAAAAGAGGGAATTGGGAAGGGGTATATATTCCCCAAAGATAAACTTAAAATAACGCTTTTTACTCTAAACTTTTAAAATTTAGATTCATCAGGGCTCAGTGCTGCGGAAAGACATATGTATCCAAAAAATTACATAAACCTAAGGTACTTTGGAAAGATATTCTAACAGGACAATGGAAAGGTCCTGACCCAGTGATTGTCTGGAGTCAGGGTTCTCTTTGTGTGTTTCCACAGGGAGAACAGCAGCAGATTTGGATTCCAGAGAGACTAACCAAAGCAATTTCTACAGACCAAAAAGAAGATGATTTGACTTAAATCCATAACAGCTGATATCCAGAGCTCCAGCTTGGCTATTCTTACATCTGCGAACTGCTTGCAGAACTTTCCTGGACTATGTATCACTTGTATACATTGTGAACTATCGTTTGGTGCAACGAATTGTGGTAGTGCTGGCATATCTTTGCTGATGGTGTCACCAGTGATGCAATTTTTCCAAAGGAGCCGTCAATTGGCTTGGTGTCATGGCATTTCTGTATCCTCCTCCCTTCTGCTAGTGATGGTCTAAAATTTGGGGGCCAACAGAGGTGAGGCAAAGAACCTCACCCCCCCCCCCCACTGGCACCAAGTCCAAATTTGGGGGCCAACAGAGGTGAGGCAAGAACCTCACCCCCCACTGGTGCAAAGGCCTATCCACAAGTATGGCTGTATGCTGGACCGGTAGTCAGTGACGGGTATGATCCAATTGCAGTGGTATCAACCTAAGACAGGAGGCTGACACCTAGAGGTCAGCTCATCCCATGACGGGTAAGAACCATATGTTGAATTGGACAACCTAACAGGCACGGTCCCTAAGCCACATTGCTTGTTGTTTAATTAATCAGAAGGGGGGAGATGCTGAGAGCCATAGCCAAGTAGGAATGATGCATGGCAATTTCCTTGTCAGCCTACCCAATGTTGCTTAGAGGGAGGACTCTCCATTGTGGAAATGGGCTTGCCTTGGACCCAGGTCATTTGCAGTGACATTGCATGAATGTTTGAGAAAGGTGACCCTGCTCAAGGACCAGGGCAGATTCGGGTTTAGGGCGGTTCCAGGTTTAGGGTGTGGATCCTGCTGGGAACAGGGCGTATCCTGCTGCCTCAGGCACCCACTCCTTGAGTTCCCGTTGAGTTCTCGCGGGATTCAGAGAGTATTTGGGATGCAGAGCCCGGTGGAGGTGTGGAATTTTCCCCAGAACGTGCGTGTAGAGTGCCCGTGAGAGGTCGGGAATAAATAATTGCTGTTTGAATCTACAAGGCTGTGAGTGGCTCGTGATTTTGTGCCCAGCCAGACTGTGGCAAAAGCCCAGCGCCTAACATTCAGTACCTGCCTCCTGCCTTCAGGGCCCACTGTTACTGGAAACATTGGATTCACTGCTGCATTGTTTTGTAGGAATATTATTTTCCAGAACTCTCAGGGTGAGCCTGCCCACCTGGGAGTGGCGACCAGCCCGCATGCCCGCCTGGCACCTCAGTTCTCTCTGAAGATGAAGGAGGCTGCCTGCAAGCTGTGAAGGGAGGTGCCTGATAAAGTCACTGGAGGCCTTCAAGGCCCTGAGGCCACCTCCACGGGCCATTTTGTGCCCCTGACTAAACTAGGCCTGCAGCAAGCTGGGTGCTGAATCCGTGAGTTTTGTAAAAAGTGTATCATCCGCGAGGCGGGCAAATAGACGAGCTGGAAGACCAAGCCTCAAATCTGCCCCTGGCCCGGGCTATGCCCGGAGAACAGGCAGATGGTCAGAGGGTGGGAAGGGCTATCGGAGGTGAGGAAAAGTGGAGAAGCCGGGTCCACGCTTGGGGGTCCACACTTAGGAGTCCACACTTGGGGGTCCACACTTGGGGGTCCACACACAGGCAGTCGTACTTTGTGGCTCTTCAAAGACACACTTTCAGCTAGTGGCCCTTCATGTCAAAACGTCAGCCATCGGACACTTAGGACCCCAAACAACATAGACAAACTCGCCACTGTGACCCGTGTGCTTGAGGTGTCACCTGAAGCAAAGCTGATGGGGACACACACGCTGCTTAGCAGGGTGACCCTTAACACTGGTGAAGGGGTACGCAGGGTCTCCAGTAGCCCTCTGGTGTAGTGGGCATCCCCAGGTACTGGGCGGGTGCTGGGTGTGACCTGGGTGGGTGGGGCTTCCCTGGGGAGGGGCTCCCAGGCTCCCTTGGGCTCACCATGGCTGCAGAGCCACCCTCGAACCCAAGACCTTCAGGGAGCTGTGGGGGGCTGTGTCCTTACTGTGGGTGTGACAGGTGATGGGTGTGAGGACCTGTGCTGTGTCTGCTCTGCTCTGCGGGCCCCAGGCTTCCTGCTGCACCAGCCCGTGCCCTGCCTTTCCCTGCTCCCCACCTTCTGCCTGGGCCACTTGACATCTCTGGGACCCTCCCGACGATGGCACATGGTCATGGCACACCCGTCCTGCACGACGGTCACCCCATCCGCTCAGGGCCTGGGCTTTGGAAACTCACAGGCTTTTCTTTGTTTTTGGAGGAAACTCCCTTTCCTTGAAGAGCTGAGAACAGAGCTCAGACCCCCCACCCCCAGGCCCCAGGAGCCAGGACCACGGGCTTCATTTAAATAGCTGGACACAGCCCCCCGCCTCCCAGAACCCCATGGGTCAGCGAGCTCAGAGCAGACTCCTCCTCCAGAAGGAAGCATCTTTATTGTACAGAGAAGTCCACGGTGATTCAGCCATTCTTGACCTGGAGGTCCTGAGCATGCGTGGTTGAGGGCAGGGACTGGTCCTGGGTCAGAACCGGCTACTCTGGAATGGTCAGCAGCAGGTAGTCCTGTGAACAGAGGCAGAGTTGCGCTCCCCATAAAACCCACTCTCCCTGAGGCTGTTCTAGAGAGGGACTGCACCCTGTCCCAAGGACACTCCAAGAAGGAAGAGTCAGGGACCAGCTGGACAAAGAGGATTGAGCAGAGGGGAAGGAGTCTCGGAGATGCTTGCGAGCAAGGAACAGACCAGATTGGGAGCTTTTCCTGAGATACATTGACTGAATGAGTGAATGGCAATGAAGGAATGAGGGGCCATCAGGCCTGCCATGCAAAGATGTGTAGGTTGTGCACTGCTCAACTCCTGGTGGCATTGGTCATGTAAACTATAGCCCTGTTCTGGGGACACCTGAGTTCTAGGGAGGTGGGTAGTCCGGGCTAAGGTAACAATAGGCTTTGAGTTCAGATGAGCCCCTTGGACTCCAGCTCTGCTGTGCTGGGCAAGTTTTCTCATTTTCTCTGCCTCTCTGAGCCTTTAGTTCCCTCCGTGATAAAAATGACTTTATGGAGCTGATTGTGAGAGTCCTGCATGTGTGGAAGGTGTTGAGCTTGTGAGCCCTGTGGTCTGGCTTCCTGAAGGTCTCTGTAGGTCTGGGGAGCCTCGCTCTCCTCATCTGTAATGGGGCCTGGCGTCCAGGACAGCTGTGAGAGGTGATTAAGGAAAGGGGGACAAAGGGCTGGGTCCACGCAGGCGCATCGTCCAACTGAGCCTCCGCCCCCCACCTCCCCTGCAAGGGGCTCCCTCTGCACCTACCTCGGAGAGGTCCATGTGGGCCTGGTTGAAGGAGAGGCCCTTGACGTTGGGCAGCGGGAGGCTGTGTCCTCTGAGCTGCGCTGCAAGAGGGGAGCGGGGAGGGGAGCTGGGGGTGAGCAGGGCCAGGCCCGAGGACCCTTCCTGCTCCCCTGGGAAGGCTCTGGAAAATGACCTTCCACAAGACAGCTCCCTGAGGGGAGAGCCAACCTCCTCCCTCCTGCCCTGTCCCCAGCCTCTCCACCAAACCAAACATTTACCCTCCCAACCCCAACGGGGCCTGTAGGGAGGGGGCAGTACTGAACCCCGGCCCTGGGCTTTGACCTTCCCCATGGCAGATGGTCCCTGGAAGGAGAGGAGCACAGAGTGAGGCTCTAGTCGCAGAGGAAGGACGGTAAGCAGTGGATTCCGAGTTGTGAGCTCTTCCCGTGACTTCCTACCACTGCCTTCCCGAGTTCAGATTTCAACCAGCACAACTAGGTCCCCGAGTGTCCCAGCAGCTCTGCCCGCAGGCTCCAGTGAGTAATTCACCCTCATGGTAAACTGTAAAACCCAGCCTCCTTCTATAACCTGGGGCCACCTCCACACCAGAAAATGAGCCTCCTCTGCAGGATGGATAGACTTGCTGCTCCAGGTTGGCCTCCGGCCTCTGTCATTGTGAGCCACACCCCCACCTCCCAACCTTCTGGGGATTGAACCCAGGGTCCTGGGGCACTCAGAGGCCCAAGATCCTCTGTTTAGCAGCACGTTAAGGAATGATCAATTTGTTGAGGCTTCTCAGGAGTCCTTCAGGAAGGCGCATTGTTCTTCAGCTGTGGGAAAACTGTGCTGGAAATACTGAGCTCCTAAAAAATGCTGAAATGTCAGTAGAAACAGAATGGCTCAAAAACAGGATTGGAAAAAAGTCGGAATAAACCGAAAATTCACCTGAAAACGCTAAAAATTGGATTCTGCTAATAAGATGATATCCATCAAATATATAAGTGTATTCACAAATACACTTATCTACCCAGAGTCCTTAAAGCAAGTTTTTGGTAAATGTGGAGAACTGGTCATTTTGCAATTTCAGTTTCTGTGAATTAGCTACTCCGCCAGTTGGTTTTTGCAAACTTCCTTAGACTTGAACTTGAGGCCTGGCTTGGGCTCCCAGACTCCTCTTCAGGGCTGAGCAGCCCTTAGCCAGCCCCACCCACACTGTCACCTGGCCCCAGGGAAGGAGAGTGTAACCCCCCCCAACTGTGTCCTTCTGGCACAGGCAGGTGGGGGTGGGATGGAGGAAGAGTGACAGGTGCGTGTCTTCCTTCTGTCCTCAGGCCATGCAGAGGCCTCTCCACAGTCCCTGGGCCCCACTTGGTCCTTTCCCTGTGTGGAGGCCAGATGGCCCTCCTGCCGATTCTCCTATTTGGGCTGCTTCTTGCAGGCAGCCCTCGGGGATTCCTCAGTGGCCTTGGCCCTGGCCTCCCGTTGCAGGGAGGCTGCAGTAGGAAGAGCACCCCTTTTCCCCAGCAGGCTGCGCCCCTGTTCACCTGGCACCTGGCTGCCTCTCTGGGTCTTCCCTTACCACCCTCCTCTGCCCTCAATTAGTCCCCTTCTCAATACACATTTTATCACTTCATGCCCAGCTTCCCTGGCCCCGTAGGTCTCAGTCTGGCTGACATTGGAGCCCACCTGCTTCTTTACCCTGGGGTCCTAACAGGAGCCACAGCACAAGGACTCCTGTCGGGGAAGCCAGAAACCAGGGTTCTGGAATCAACTCTGCCAGAGACTTGCTATGTGACCTTGGGTCAGTCACTTAACCTCTCTGGACCTGGTGGCATGGTTCCATCTGAAAGATGAAGAGCCAGGGGGTGAGCAGATTCGGTCTGTTTATCCTACATGAGTGTCTTCGGGGCGTGAGGCACTGGGCAGAGTGCTGGATGCATGGGAGACCTGGGGGCTCTGCTCTCAGGCAGCTCACCCTCTGGTTGGGGTGCAGACACTTAAATCATCACATGGCGAATGGTGATGGCCCCGCTCACTGCAGGGGAGGCTGAGGCCGGGAGGCCGAGTTCATCTCTGTAGCACTGAGCCCCAGCTGCACGCGGTCTTCCCGGCTCACTTCCCCAGGATACCGCCGGTTACGGTGGCGAGTCCTGCGGCCCACGGGTGGAAGTTTGAACACTGGACAGGGACGCGGAGGCAGGCGGCACAGAGACCAGGCCAGACACATGTCACAGATCATTCCTGCCTTCTGTCCAGGAACGGGACTGACCTACGGGAACGGACCCACTTTCTGGTGGAAAATGAGCCACTGAACCAAGGAGGGGGCTGGGCTTGTATAGGCTGTGGGTGACTTAGCGAGCGTGTCACTCAGGAACTTGAGTCCTTGGGCTGGGGGTGGGTGGCCAGCACTTGGAGAGGGATCAGTGTTTTCTAGAGACTGTCACTGTGAGATACGATGAGACGCTTTCTCCGGCCGCGGCAGCACCGGGAGGGTTCCTCTTGGGAGAGGAGAAGGCCGTCAAGGTGGCCTCCCCACTTCCTCCCTCGGGTCTCACTGTCTTGGGTTTTAATTCTTATTTTTTCACATCACACAGGGGTTTATTTATAAAGTAGTGACACAGACTTCTCCCGGGAGGGAGAGGAGGGCTACGGCTGGTGTCCTGGTGTCCCTAGGAGGGTGCCCTGTCCCTCTTAGGCTTCCTGGTCTTTCTTGGTTCTCCTGCCTCCTCCCCTTGCCTCTCTCCTTCTGCGTGTGACCAGGCCCAGGAGGCGCCGGAGGGTGGCTAAAAGGTGAGGAGCAAATGGACTGGGGCAGGGTCAAGAGGAGTATTCCTGCCGAAAGCCCAGGAGACATCAACTAACAGACTTTTCAGCTCCAATAGGGAGGGACAATCCCTGGGACAGGTCACCTTGGCGACAGGTTGGAGCAGGGGCAGGTGGGGGAGGGCTCTGAGGCTCTGACAGATCAGTCTCCCAGGGGCCACCTGCAGCTTCCCGGCCCCAAACGGCCTTCCCCACTGCTGCCTGGACAGGCTTTCTTGCTTCACCCAGACCAGCCTTCCTTCCCGGGGCCTGCTTTTGGGGGAGCCCCAGGGAGACTGTGGAAGAGCTTGAATTTCTTCCTAGTATTATTAGTTAGAAAAAAGACAAGCCCCCAATGGCGAGGCCTGGGAGAAGGGAGTGAGAAAGAGCCAGACGCCGCCCACTCTCACCTCTCCCCAAAAAACCGTCTCCAGGTGCTGAGCACAGACCCCCGGCCCCAAGTTCAAATTCCCCACGTCCAGCTGACCCGCTCACCAAGTCACCTCTCAGGATAGCCTAGTCAAGCCCGGCCCCTCCTGAGAGCAGAGGCTCGTTTTCCCGCAGGGAAGTGGCCCTTTGGAGGTGCAGTCTCTTCCCTGAGTAAAAGGCCGAGATGGCCCCTTGCTGGCAGCTGATCCCTGATCCTGCGTCTGGCCCGTCTTTTCGTGCTAACAAGTGTCCGGCATTGGGGTGAAGATGAAGTGCTGCTCTCCGCATCTCTCAGGTCAGGATCCCTGCCCTGTGCGCGGTCACTGACGAGCCGCCCCTTCCCGTGGCCTCCCGAGGCCCAGCTGGTGCTCTGCCGGGCTGCCTCACCTCCAGGCTCTTCTGCCGAACGCCAGCCTCCCCCTCCCGAGCAGCCATGCCCGACTCCATTCCCAGCTGCCCTCACACAGCCACCCGGCAGGACAAGAGGGCACTTGCCCGTCACACCAGGTCCAGTGTCTGCCCTGCCGCCTGCCTTCCCTGAGATAGTTCTCAGCCCACCTGGGGACAAGGCCCTTTGGACTTGTTTGGAGCTGCTGCAAGCCATGTGACCTGTGGCATGGCGGAGAGTCACATGGGGCTTACCGTTGTGAAGGGGCAGGAACCTCCTCTTCAGGAACCCAGAGAGAGAAGCCCGCAGCTGCTCCTCCTGCAGCAGAGCAAGGGGGACAGGAAGGTCACCTCCAGGAATGTCCCCTCGGCTGGGCTGGCAGATCCTGCCCACAGGGACGAAGGACCCAGTGCACAGATGCCCATGGGGACAACATGGAGATCGCACTTTTGAAGGACCTTGGAGCCAGCTGGCCAGACTGGTGAAGGGACTGGGGGACATGGAGGGCCCCAGAAAGAGACACCCTCACCCTGTGGACTCTCTGGGGGAGAAACTGGTTGGTCTGTGGAGCCCAGGGCCAAAGCCTCACAGGTGCCCACTGGGGACAATCGAGGGAGCTCTCTAAGGCTGAGAGGTGCCAGTAATGTCACACGGGGAGCTGCCACCCCCTGTCACTGAGGACGTGCTGAGGGGTCCCGATCAGGATGGTCCCAACCCAGGCGGACAGGTTGGGAAAGGCCCCTCCTCTTCATCGCCCTCCTCCTATCCCCCGGGAGGTGGTCACAGGAGGTAGGTGGTGTCTATGACGCAGGTGGCACGGACAGCCGTGGCTTGTCTGACCACATGCATGGCAGCCTGGTCTGAGGACTGCCCCTGGGGTGTCACAGAAGTCCCTGACCCAGGCACATGATCCTCGGGACCTCCAGCCCTGGGACTCTGTGAGGTAGAGATGGAGGGAGGAAGGTCCAAGGTGGCGCGGGTGGTGACATTTGTCGTGTTGGCCGGGGTTGTGCTCTGGCCTGGCTGGAGTTAAGGACGACGTGCCGAGAACTGTTTTCTCATCCCACATTTCCTCACACTCAAAGCAAAGACTGAAGGGCTGTCCCTGCTGGCCCCGGGGACACGGAGGAGGCTGAGAACGGAGCGTGCCCCTGGCCCTTCTACACAGGCACCTGGCCCTGGGCCCTGGGCCCTGGAAGAGGCCTCCCCCTCTCCTCCCTTGTGAGCAGGGGGCTCAGGCCAGTCCCGTGCAGCAGGGAGCCCTGCGTGGCTGTCCTCAACATGCAGGGGATGAGGTGCCCGTGGAAAACCTGGCTCTGGACACCGCTCTTCCCCCACATCGGCTCCACTGAGAGGTCCCTTTAGTGCCACCTTCGAGCACACCCATAACTGACTGCTGCCCTCCAGTGCCACCAGCTCCTCACTCAGGGCCTCTCCAGTGCTGGGCTGCACCTCCTGCCAGCCTTCTTCCTGGCTCCCGGCCTCCACCTGGCCCTCCAGTCTGAGCCTCCTCTGCTTCGACACTCCCTTCCATAGCTCCTGGCTCACTCAGAGGACCGGCCACCCCTGCTGTGAGCCTGGCCCTGCCCCCTCTGTGACCCTCTTCACTGTCCCTGCGACAGCCACCTGTCCATCAGGCACGCCTGGCCAGAGGCCTGGGTCCACTTCTTCCCACTTCTTCTCTGAGTCTCAGCTTGTCAGCGAGGCCTTCGCAGACCTTCCTTTTCAGTCTGACCCCAACCCATATGCCTGATCCCCTGTCCCCTCCCCCCGGTTGCCTGTGGCCTATGAGGTGCTCTACAATGTGCCCTACTGCGGCTCCTGGGGAGTGTGGCCTCACCCCTCTGACGCAGGCCTTCCACAGGGCAGGGACCTTCTCGCTGCTCCCCAACACATCCCTGAGCAGGGCCAGGCAGAGTCGGTGCTCGGTTAGTGTTGGCTCAGTGTGAGGGGGAGGGTAAGGGGCGAGTTGAAGCCCGGAGGCTTCTCCCTGCCACCCCAGTGGGAGAGGAGATGGGACAGGAAGCGAATGAGCCTTTCCACCCAGCTGCACCAGTGCCTTGGGACCTTGGGTTTGTCCAGCGCTGGGTCCTTTGAGACCACAGGGAGGCCAAGGCTATGGGAAGGGACTCACCTGCTTCTTGAGAACAGCCGGGTAAGGGCCCAGGGTGACCACGGCACTATCAGAGGAAGGAGGTTGGTCTCAGTTCAGGGCAGCTGTCGGGGCTGGCGGGGTGGACACAGCGCCCGTCCCTCCCCCCATGCTGACAGCAGGTGGGACTGTGCCCACAACCACACCCTCCCCCTCCACTCTTGCTGTCGGCTGTCTTTTTTTTTTTTTCCAGAACATTCCAAACCAAACAACATTACCTGTTTGGAGTGAACTGGAGTTTTAATTTCTGATTTGTGGAGGAAAATGCAGCCCTTGACAGGAGTTTCTAGGAGGAATTGAGAGAATGAAGTTGGGAGGGGAGTGGGATTTGTATTCCAGGCGGGGAACCGTCCGCTCCTGTGCCAGCGTGGGCCCCGCCAGGGGAGAGGCCAGGGCTGGCTGCCCAGGGGGGTGGGGGAGCCTTTGCAGTGACCGTCACTGTCTCCAGCACCTGGCTCTGGAAGCAGAGAGCCCTGGGCTGTGAGGAGGCCCCTCCAGATTCACCTTTCAAAAATGGACTTTTTGCACCAGCCAGACGTGGCCAGCTTCTGGGCCACGGAATCTTACAACAGGCTCCAGGGACCCCGAGGACTCACGGACCCCCGGCCCCTTATCTGAGGCACCAGGTCTGTTAAATGGGAAGTGGTCACCTCAGGGGAACAGAATCAAGAGACAACCAGGGGCTGTCTGTCCCCCAGGCCCCCGGGCTGCCCTCTCAGCCTGGCTGGCCCTGGGGCATGGAGGACCCGGCCTCTTCCTGGGCTCCTAATGCCTTGATGCCCAGGGAGACGGTGCAGGGACCTTGGTCACCCAGCAGGAGTGCAGAGCTGAGGGGCGGGGACACGACCCTTCAGTTCTGAGGACACCAGTGGGCAGCCCTGGGGGTGGACTCCGGGAGCAGGTGCTAGTGGGCTTCACGTCCTGGCAGTGGGCACGGTGGCCTGAGTGTGACTGAATGTCAACTGACGACACGGTGGTGAGATCTGCCCTGCCCTCCTGTTACCCTGCCCACGGTCAGCGGGCCCAGGACCCCCTGGAACAACCACCTTCGAGCCTCACTCACCCAGGAAATGGAGCTGGAGGTGTTGTTGGGCCCCAGCAGTACCAGGGAGCCCGGCTGGGTGACCATAGCTGTGTGGCCGTTCAGATGGACAGTGGGAGGATCCGGAGTGTTGATGGTCAGTCCCACGCTCCCTCTGGACCCATCAGAAGCCTGAAGGAAGTTAGAGCAGAGACGGTGAAGCCGTGGCCGGGAGATGGTCCCTGGGCCTCAGCTCAGAGAATGGGAACAAGACCATCTTCGGAGGCAGGGCGTCTGGATTTTCATTCTAGCTCCGCAGCAGCTTGCTGTGAGACCTTGGGGAGGTCGCTTACCCTCTCTGAACTTTTCAGATGTGGGATTACATCCTCTTTGTCCTGTTCATACTTAAACTAAGAACATAAATTATGGGCACCAGAGTCCTAGTCCTACCCCCTGTCAAGCTGTGTGACCTGAGGCAAGTTTCTCAATCTCTCTGTGCACCTACCCATAAAGCCGGGAGGGATTAAAGGAGCTTACTCAGTTCCCTCCCCTAAGTGCTGGGAGAACCTGCTCCTGGGAATGCTACACACTTGCCAGCACTTGTGGTCATTGTTATTGTCACTGCCCACTCAATGCCACATTCCAAAAGCCTTTGAAGAGGGCACTGAGCTTGGACTTGGGGGCCAGAGGCTGGTTTCAAATCCCGGTTCTGCCATGCGCTTCGCAATGTGAGGTGACAAGTGACTTCCCTGGTTGAGCCTCTGAAGGGGGGACCTGACCCGGTGGAGGGCCGCACACTGCCCTGCCCAGCGGGTGGGGCTCCTCAAGGTCACGGTCACCTGTGCTGGCAGCACCTCAGGCGTGCATTTGCTGTCCCTCGTTTCCTCCCCAGGCCTGGGAGGCAGGTCAGGGATTTCTGGAGTCCCCGGCGGGGAGCCCTGGCCAGATGGAGCCCGCCCAGCCCCGACCCGTTCCAGAACCTTCCCTGACACCGGCCAGGGCGCTGGCAGTGCCCCTACCGTGGGCCCGGGCTCCAGCTCTCCCGGGGACAGCAGCTGGACCAGGTCAGCAGCCTGGAAAAAGGACAGAGTGTGTGTGCATGTCCTGTAGCCCCGGGGACGGGGACGCCGCCTGCGCTGTGGCCGGTCTCTGTAGGACAGGGGCCCGCGCCCAGCGTCTCCGTAGGGTCCGTCTGGAAACTCAACTTCTCCTTGTTTCCACGGTTTTTCTCTCAGCTGATTCTGAGAACTCCTACACGGCGACGTGGAGAGACCGTCACGTGGATCACGTCACTCAGCACGGGTTCCCGGACGACCTCCTGGGTCGCTTTGCCTTGTACAAGCCATAAATGGGGACACCCCCACCCAGGGGACTTTCCCACGCCACGTGGGAACATGCTAATCGGGAGAACGTCAGAGTCACTTGGGAACCTGCTGGCCACATGCACTGCCTCCTGGTCCCACCTGAGGTGACACGAATCCTCCTTAGCACACTCCATTCTGCCACACCCACCCAGACCTGCTGTATGTGGCCAGACGCCCACGTCAACGGCGCTTTCCCTCCTATCACAAGTGGGGCTGCAAAGAGTACCCTGGCACATCGACCCCCGTCCACGGGCACAAGAACTTCTGCAGACAAGGGATCACGGGCTTCCACCTAACTGTCTCAGGGCTCCACACTTCTGTGGGACAGAGGGGACGGGGGGGGGGGGGGGCAGCAGGGCGAGGCAGGAGGCCTGGCTGTAGTCCAGATGTGACCTGCTGGGTGACCTTAGACACATCACTTGCCCTATCTGGGCCTTGGTTTGTACACACTATTTTACATAGTTTTTTTTGTTTGTTTTTTTCCATGAACCAGATTCATGCAAAAAAAAAAAAGTGAAATTTTCCACTTTGCATATATAACCTTATATACACGTGTGTATATATAAAGTTAGAATGTGACCAGTGTTTTGGTGGGATTGGAAGAGGTCAGGAAGGTGCTTTCTGAGCAGGTGACGTTTGAACTGAGACCAACAGTGGAGAGAAGAGTGTTCCAGGCAGAGAACAGTAGGTGCAAAGGCCCTGAGGTAGGAGCCAGTTCAGCCTGTGTGGCTGGAATGGTGGGGCTAGAGAGAGGGACAGGGGTCAGATGGCACAGAACCCTGAAGCTGCAGGAAGGAGACTTTATTCTGGGTGGATCCATCTGTGTTTCTTGCTCGTTTGATCCCCATCCACCCTGGGAACTGGCTTTTCTTGTGGACCTCTGAGTGTGTGCTTCCTTGCTCTGTCTAGGCCACTTCTTGGAGATATCGTCACACACTGCGCTGTCCACAGTGGCCCTTTGGCTATCACCAGCCACTGGCTACCCCAGTGCCCTGCTTCTTTTAAATAAAATAAGCTGTTTGTGTACCAGGCTATTTCATTGTTCAGTGTCTAGTCCCCACGAGGCCCTGAGCTCTGCAGGGGCATGGGACCCAGGACATGGTAGGCCTTCAACAAACATTTGCCGCTGAGTGCTGCGGATGAAGAGGGGCAGTAAGGGCTGTGAGCAGCGACGTCTCCGGCGAGGGGCTTCTGTGCGGGGTTCTGAGGGTGACTTAGGAGTCCCCAGGTGAGCCCAGGGCACGGGCGACTTGTGTGGGCCCAGGACAGCACTTTGCCACTGGGCCTTAGTTTCTTCCTGGTGAAGGCCCTTCCGCCCCCACCCCTCGAGCACTCACTGCGGGGTCCTGGGGGGCCACGAGGACTTCCTTGCTCGCGTAGAGGCAGGACAGGATGTCGTTGTAGAGCTCCATCTGAAAGACCAGGTCCGCCATGCTGCCTGGGGCTAATGGTGGGAGGGGTCGCGGGGCCAGGTGGTCAGGCCTTGGGGCCCTCTGGCCCGGGCCACAGGGGGTCACAAGCTTCAGAGAGAAGAAGGAAGGGGACATTGAGCCGAGCAGCTCCCGGCCGGGGCCTGGCTCCTCGCGTCCCCCTGGTTTGATCCCACCCTTTTCTCTGTGCCTTTGTCCGAAGGGCCCCATGGGACCCAGGCAGATTCCGCATCCTGCCACCTCCTGTGTCCCAAGGAGCAGGGGACAGAAGTGGGGCAGACACCGCGGTTCCCCAGGTGGGGGGACCTCCCGGGTGGGAGTGTTGGGACAGAGCTGAGCCCCCCTCGCTGGCCAGGCAGCCCTGGGTGAGCTCCGGGGCCACGGGCCTCCTCCCCCTTCCTCCTCCTCCTCCTCTGCCTCCTCCTCCTCTGCCTCCTCCTCCTCTGCCTCCTCCTCCTCCTCCCTTCCTCCTCCTCCTCCTCTGCCTCCTCCTCCTCCCCCTTCCTCCTCCTCCTCCTCTGCCTCCTCCTCCTCCTCCCTTCCTCCTCCTCCTCCTCTGCCTCCTCCTCCTCTGCCTCCTCCTCCTCCTCCTCCTCCCTTCCTCCTCCTCCTCCTCCCTTCCTCCTCCTCCTCCGCCTCCTCCTCCTCCTCCTCCTCCCTTCCTCCTCCTCCTCCTCCCTTCCTCCTCCTCCTCCTCCTCCCTTCCTCCTCCTTCCTCCCTCCTCCTCCTCTGCCTCCCATCTCCTTGACCCCCTCGTCCATCTCCCCTGGACCACTGGTCCCCAGAGGGTCTGCTGGCCAAGGGCCGCTCACCTGGACTCTCATCAGGATGGCCTCCTCCCTGAACTCCGTGGTGGTGACATAGTATTGGACGTCCTCTGGGCCCGAGATGGCCGGGGCTAGGTGGACACAGAACCAGGGCTCAGCCCACGGCAGGGGAGGGGTGGGGGCAGGAGGAAGGTCCCCCCGACCCCCAGCCTTGAGATGGCTGCGCTTGTGCATCTTAGAACAAAGTGAGCGGCAGCTTCGTGCAGGATTGTGGGTCACCCAGCGGCCCTGCTCTGTGGGCCCCTTGAATCAGACAGGGAAACAGGGGCTCAGAGGGTCAAGGACTGTCAAGGTCACCAGTGACATGGCCCCTTCCCCCCACTAGAAAGCAGGGTCCCTGCGGGAGGTCTGCCTTGTCCCAGTCGCATTCCCAGAGCCTAGAACAGTGCCTGGCGCCGGGCGGGGGAGTGGACGCCTCTGCCCTGAGCAGCAGTGACCTACGGAGGACGATGGTCAGTAGGTCTTCCAGCAGGGAGCTGAGCAGGGCCGTGGCCGGGGGACATACCTGGGGGACGACACGGGTCCTCCTTAGCATGGGGTCACGGCCGGCGTGCTCCCTTGGTGCGGGCAGGAGGCAGGGCAGAGGGCCACTCACCATCTTCTGCAGCAGGAAGGGCAGGGAGTGGTCCAGGACGCCGGCCACCAACTCCAGAGGTTTGTCCACCAGGAGGGCGTCTGTCCTAGGGGAAGGGGACAGCTGTGGGACCCGACACACTGTGCAAGGGCAGGCATGGGTCAGAGAGGGGAGACCGGGCTGGGCTGAGGGGCCCCTGCTGGCCTGGGTGGCTTGGCCTCTCCCTTCCCGGGTGCCGCCCTCCTGTCCTCTCTCTCCGCTTTGCGGTCTGCTCGTCCCCCCTCTTTCTCTCCTGCCGACTCTACTTTCTCCTGATTCTCTTCCCTTCTCTCTTTGGTAGGGTCCATGGCACAGAGATCTAGCTGGCCGCAGAGGCCACGGAAGGCCTCCCGGAGGACGTTCTGCACGGGGTGCGTCCCCATGAGATCGACAGGCAGCGTCACCTCCTGCGGCAGCTCCTGCGCTGGGTGGGCCTTGGCTGACCCCTCCCCATGCCGCCCCGCTGGCGGGTGGCGGGGGCACCTCATTTTCTGGTGGGGAACCCGAGGCCAGGAGCGGGGCAGCCTGGGCAGGTCCTCCCTGTAGGAAGGGACCAGGCGGAGGTCTGAGCCTGCCCGAGGTGGCGGCTCTCAGCCATGACATCCAGTGTGGAGGCAGGAGATGGGGACAGGTGGCCTGTCAGCCTGCGGCCTTGGAGATGACCCTGTCCCCCATGCCCTGGGCACTCTAGACCCTAGGGAGAGGCAGCAGTCCCAGCCCTGGGTCTCCGAGGTCGGTCAGCTCAGGAGGAGTGGGCCCGGGCTCTGCCACTCACTGCCCCAGGATCTCCACGCTCAGGCTCCCGGGAGGGGTGTGGCACTCCTCCAAGGCCACTGTGGTCCTGTTCCCCGTCTGCTCCAGCCGCACCCCCATGCGAATGTTCTTGATGACTTTGAGCCGCAGGATCCTGGAGGGACGGTGTGTGGGACAGGCTCTAACCGGGCCCGAGGTCGAGGCAGGACGTCACAGCCAGCCTCACGGTTGCCCCGAGGACTCAGATTGAAAATCAGGGGAGCTCCTTAAAACAGGGACAACCGGGGGACCTGACGGCACCCTCACAGGGGACCCACACTTGGAGCTGAGGGTGGCCTTGGGGTGGGCCTCAGGCTCCTCTGCTTGCTACAGCCCCCACCAGGACGATGGTCACTCAGCACGTTGACAGCGCCACCCGACAAGGGGAAGGAAGATATTTTACAAGGAAAAGGGGGGGTGGACGTGTAGCTGAAGGGCATCCATGAGTTTTCCTGCTTCCTGGGCAAACAGTGGTCCACGGGCTGCTCTGTGGCATTTCTGAGTTTTGCAGATGAACACTCAGTACCACTTAGTGCAGGGGGCCCCGTGCCCATTTCACAGATGAGGAAACCGAGGCCAGGGAGCAGACCTGCCTGGTCAGTTGCCTAGCCCAGGAGTGCCAGCCTCCAGGTGAGTGCGTATCAGACCCTCCTCAGGCCACGCTATTAGTGCCCCGAGCTTCCCAGGTGCCCAGAGGGGGTGTGTGTCCCCCAGCATGGAGTCAGAAGGCTGGATGACTCGCTGTGTGATCCAGGCAAGTCCCTTTCCCATTCTGTGCTTCATTTTTCCCACCAGCAAAATGGCTTTCAAACGTGCACGGATAGAAAGGACTATCAGGGTCCTTGTGGTGACACGTGGCCCGTGGCTTTGGCTGGCGTCCTGGCAGTGCAGGTCTGGGTGGTGAGGAAGCCCACGTGTACTTACTCCTGGAGTGAGAGGTACAGTTTGCAGCACAGCGTGACCTGTAGCAGGCTGTCGCTTAGGATTTGCAGGGTGACCTCGGGTCCTTTGGCATCTTCTATGACCAACCTGGAGAGGCACGGGGTGCTGTGTGGCTTGTGGGGGTGTGTATCTGAATGGGTGGGAACAGGGGCAGACCCCAGGAGAAGCTGGGGCGACCGTTGGGACAAACCCTCCCGGTGACCCCAGCCTGGCTGTGGAACACCGGGCTCTAATCGCAGTCTCCAAGCCCTGAAGACGGGACAAGCCCCTTCCCTTGTCTGGACCTCAGTGTCCACCTCTGTGAAATGGGGAGGAGACCGTGGAGGAGCCGTCTTGTCATGCTTCACCTGTCTGAACTCAAATACGGGCCTCTGGGCTGGGGACAAGGATTGGGGTAGAGCATTTGCCTGGCATGTGCAAGGCCCTGGGTTCGGTCCCCAGCCTCGATAAAACAAAACAAACAAACAGCTACACAAAATCAGAAAACAAGACCACGAAGGCAGGCTCTGGCAAAGAAGAGCAAAGAGAGTCCGGCAGCAGCAAGTTCAAACGGGAGGAAACCCTGGCCTCCAGCAGGGAACTTTCTGGAAGGTTCCAGAATGCCTTGGAATCCGTGCAGCTTTCCTGCGCTCTCCCAAGCCATGCCCTGGCGGGGCGGGCAGGAGAGGCACTGGGAATGCCCAGGCCAGGGTGACCGCAGCCGACCCGGGCCTTGGCCAGGCTGGGCCCCCGTGGGCCACACCTCCTCCCATCAGCAGTGCCCTGGCCTTTCACCCCACCCCACCCCCCCGAAAACGTCCTCTGAGTCGTCCGCTGTCTTAGGGTTTGGCCTGCTGTCCCGAGGCGCTCATGCTGGGGACGGATGTGGCGGGAGCCCCACCGGGGGAGCCCTGCCCTGTGCGCTGGCACTTGTCTCACGGGTCCCCATGTCCGTCCTTAATTCTCTGCCTCAATTGTTTTCAGAGCCAAGCAAGGGACATAGTGAGTGGTGGGGCAGCTGGGGACGGACTCAGGGCCATGACCTTACACCCGTGGTCATCCTGGAGGGACCAACCAGGTGGCCCAGAGTTCTGCTTTAAGGAGAATCAGTGTCATGGGCTGAATTACGTCCCTGGCTCCCAAATTCATATGTTGAAGTCCTAATCCCTAGAGCCTCAGAATGTGACCTTATTGGGAAACAAGGTCATTGCAGACGTGATCCGTCATCCCAGGCTGTCCTGGAGTCGTATAGGCCCCTAATCCACATGACGGTGTCCTGGGGTAGGGGGATTCTGGACACGCAGAGCACGGAGGGGTGGAGTTCCTACACCCAGCACCAGAGGGCGCCCTAGGTGACAGCAGCCGAGGAGCCAGCCCACAGGGGGCGGCGACCCCACACTGTACTTGGGCCTGATTTCTAGGCAGACAGTGAGACTGTTTAGGTGACTCAGCTTGGGGCACTTTGACAAACAGACATAATTGGACAAGTCAGATTTTTAGAAAAATCCTCTATTTGTTCCCCTTTGCTCTTGGCGGGGTGGGTCTGAGCCAGGGCGTGCCCTGAGCCACACTCCTGGCCCAGAGAGTCTCGACTGCTACATGGGGTCAGTTTATTTAAAATATCTTTCAAGACATGACACAGGTTTGTAGAGAAAGGGGATAGGGCGGCCGCGCTGCGGGGCTCCGAGCCTGGCTCAGACCCCACTCCTGCCTTCCCAGGGGGTTTCAGCGGCTTGGAGGGACAGAAGGACACCCTTGCTTTGTGCTCGAGGCTGCAGAGGCCACAGAGACACCCGGCTGCCCACCTTGTCTCCGCTGGATAGGCGAGAACGTGGTGTGGGGTTGGGGACGCAGGCCCTGTCTCCGGGACAGGAAAGGCCACAGCAGCCTCAGGCCACTCACCCTGCGGCCTGGAGCAGGTCCGACAGCAGAGGGAGGCTCTTCCCCGAGAGCAGGTCCCCGACCAGTGACGGGTCCAGCCCGCTGCTCTTCTTGGACAGGCTTTTGCTGACAAAGGGCAGGTGGTCCAGGACAGTCGCGCCTTCCCTCGGGGTCCCCGTCACAGGCACCCTGACTACGCGGCTCAGGACCTGGTGCTCTGCAAACAGGTCTGAAATGTCTGTAGACACGGCCTCCTCAGCCTGGGCCTTCCCCCTCACTCGTTCACCAGCCCCCCCTCCCCCATCACCCAGGCTGCACCTGAAAGCCTGGGCCCCAGCCATCCTCCTGCCTCTGCCTCCCGAGGAGCCGGACTCCAGGTGTGTCCCCACTGCCCGTGGCTGACAGGCCCTTATGAAGCACTTCTCAGCAGGGCTCTGGGGACAGCAGCACCCTGGTTCTGACCCCACGGAGTTTACACTCTAGTCAGGGAGACGACAACAACCCAGCGCTCAGAGCAGTGAGCAAAGAAATTTTTAGCATCAATTAAGTGCTACAGACTAAAAGGGAGCAGATGAAGCCTGACAGGCTGAGGGCCTGTTTGGGACAGAGGGATTAGGAAGGGCCTCGCTGAGGAGGTAACCTTTGAACTGAGGCCTGAAGGAAGTGAGGAGCCCACTGTTGACCATCTGGGGAAGAACGACATAGGCAACGGTGTGTGCAAAGGCCCTGAGGTGGTTATGAGCCTGGTGGGTTTGTGAAACAGAAAGATGGGCTGGTGGGAGGGGTGGGATGGGGGGGCACAAGTGGCTCACAGCCAACGGGGCAGGAGCCACACAGAGGGACCGGGCGACAGGTGCAATGTTATACTTGGATGGGGCCATAGAAGAGGCTCCACCAAAGGACTGGGGAGCCCAAAGGAGGGAGAGTCCTGCTGGGAGGATCAGGAGGGATTTCCAGAGGAGGCGCAGGAAGAGCTTTGCCTTCTCAGAGGGTCCGAGTTCTCCGTGAGGAGCGGGCAGCCGTTTTGGCAGAAGGGTCGTGTAAGAAAGGAAGGAGACGGAGGTCATGGAGAGGAGGGGAGAGCTGGGAGATGCGGGACTTTGACTGCGAGGACCAGGAGCTTAGAAATGCTTTCGAAAAGCCAGGCGCCGGGCGCACACCTGTAATCCCAGCGGCTCGGGAGGCTGAGGCCAGAGGATCACCAGTTCAAAGCCAGCCTCAGCAACAGCAAGGCACTAAGCCACGCAGTGAGACCCTGTCTCTAAATAAAACATACAAACTAGGGCTGGGGATGGGGCTCAGGGGTCGAGGGCCCCTGGGTTCAATCCCTGGTACCAAAAACAAACAAAAAGTGCTCTTTAGGGCACTGGGGAGCCACACCAAGTGACAGAGCAGGAGAGAGACAGGTCAGTCCCCGGGACCGGCAGGTGAGTCCCATGGCTGGTGGGGAGAAGCTGGGGGGTGCGGCCCCCTCTCCTGACCCCCGCCTCCCGCCACGCACCCTCCACATTCACCTGTCTGCAGCTGACCCTTGCTGACCCGCAGGTAGAGCGGGCTGTGGGCCTTGCCCTGGGCGGGGGGCGGCAGTGCCCAGCACAGCAGGGACGCCCAGAGCAGCCGCATCCTCCTGTCCAGATCTGTGGATGCAGAGCGTGAGAACGTCCAGGTCCCAGCCGGCGACTGGCTGCCCTTTTCCCGGCTCTGCCTCCCCGACCCCGTCCTCCCAGCCCCCTGCCTGCCCAGCTCCCATCCGCGGGTCCTGGAACACAGCCACCACAGCTCTGGCCCGGGCCCTTCCCCTCCTGCAGGCCGGCTTCAAAGTCCGGCTCTGACATTCCCGTCTGTCTGGCCTGCCCAGGTCCCTTGACTCCTCTCTGCCTCAGTTTTCTCATATGAAAAATGGGGACGATCACGGGTTGTTGACAATGTGCAGCAAGCACACAGCGAGCGCCCACAGCTGCCAGCGTGGCGGCCCGTGGTGAGGGGTCCACGGGCCCAGGGCTCCCTTCACAGCTGGATGCTTCTGGATTGTGAGGAAACCAGGGGTGGGGTCCTGATGGAGGTGACCGTGGCTGATGGGGCAGGAGCCAAGTAGCAGGGAAATCATGCAGGTTTGTGAATCAGCATTTGTACCAGTGCCAACCAGCAGGCCCTCAGCCCTCCCCAGTTGGCCAAAAGGAGCAGCCGGGCCCCCGGAGGCCGCAGGCAGGAGGTCACCACCAGGAAGCCAAGCTCTGGAGCGACACGCAGCCCAGTGAATGCGGCATCTCCAGGCAGACGTCACGGTGAGCAGGGACCTCCGAGGAGGCGCACGGAGGGCCCCAGATGGCTGAGCCACTCGTGAGTGCCTGGGAGAGCTCTAGGACCCAGCCGGCTGCTCCTTGGGGGACCTCGCTCAGCGTGTGCGTGGCCCCGGGTTCAGTCTCCAGGACCCCAACAAACACAAGCAAACCCACAACTCGGTGATGAAATTGGGTAGTAGAAATTAATATGCAAATCTTGGTCTGTGAAGTTTGTGGCTGTGGCATTGACTCTCCTATTTGGTTTCCAGGATGATTTTTTTTTTTTTTTTTTTTTGTGGTGCTGGGGATCGAACCCAGCGTCTCTCACATGCTGGATGCTGGGCAAGTGCTCTACCACTGAGCCACACCGTGACACCTGCAGCCCTTTTAAAAATTTTTATTTTGAGGCAGGCCCTTGCTAAGTTGCTGAGGCTGGCCTCGAACTTGCAATCCTCCTGCCTCAGCCTCCCAAGTTGCTGCACAGGCTTCCGGACTGATCTTAAACTCAGCCACTGTTCATTCTGCCAGCCAGCGTTGAGTTGGTCTCTGTCAGGCCCTTTTCTCTGTCAGTTCACCACTCCCTGGCCTTGGCCCTGCGCACCCCACGCCCAGCCCTCCCCAGCTCTCCTCCTGAGGCATCCACGCCTGTCCTGACCTCTTGAGTCCTCACTGGGTGCCAAGAACTCTATAGGCTTCATCAAATCATTATGTCCTCATCAAGATGGGATCACTGACGTCCAGACCTATTTTACAGATGAGGAAACTGAGGCTGAGAAAGGAGAAATGGCTTGCTCCTGGGGACAGAGTAAGAGGCAGAGCTGGGACTGAACCTGGCTCTCCTGGCACTAAGAAGCCATGCACCATTTCACCAGGTCTCAGCCTTGTTGGGGAGACGCCCGTGTTGGCCTCCTCCTCCTTACCTCTCCCCGAGTGCAGCCTCCCAGGATCCAGGTCTCGGCCTCTGCCTCCAGCTTCCCGACAACTTTTATAACTGAGCTCTGAAGTGGGGGGTGGGCATGTGGACAGGAAGTCCAGCCCCTGGCCAGGCCCTGCCCTTCAGAGGAGCTGTTGAGGGGAGGGAGGGTCCTCCTGGCACTGGGTGACAAGGGGCTTCTTGCCCAAACTGATAGGACCTGGCATGGAGGACAGGGGCAGGCTCTGGGCCCCGGGGCCAGCAGCCCCCAGGAGGAAGTGGGCGGGCCGTGTGGTTTGGGACGTGGGCCACTTCCCTTTGGATCAACAGCAGAGAAACAGGGCCAGGGCTGCAGCCCTCCCAGGACAGAGTCATGGAACCCGAGGAGTGAGGAAGCGGGGTGCAGCAGGGATAGCAGAGCAGGTGGGGCGCAGAGGTGGGGCTGAGGGGCGCCGGTGACCAGCAGCGGGCCTCCCCAAGCCTTTTCCGCGTCTGTTGTTCAAGCTACAATTTTCACTCTGATTCCCAAGGACATGTCTCTGGGTTCAGTCTGCCTCTGATGTCCAGGGGCTGTGTGACTGTGGGCAGGCGACCTTCCTTCCGAGACCCCCTTCTCCTCGCCGGGTAATGCACATAGTGAATCTACCTGTGTCCCCTGGAGGGAGGTCACGAGGCTATCACTACGGGGCCTGGCACATGGGAATGGTTAAAAAATGGCTTCACTCCCACTTTACAGATGAGGAAACTGAGACATGTTCCAGGTCGTGCAGCATGTCTGAGGTCAAGCTGGGGTTTGTGACCTGGGATTTGGTGTCCCTGCGCCTGACAGCCCCAGGACTCTGCCAGAGCCTCTGATGTGGGGACACTGGCGCCCCCTGCTGACCATCACGGCTGGTGGTGCAGTCCCCAACTGGCAGAGGTGTGTAGGCGGCTGGTAGGTGTCCCCTGGGATCAATTCCTTGTTCTTTCTCAACCCAGGGATGTAGCCAGGGCAGGTGTTGGACTCCTGGAGGAACCGAGGACAGAGGGGCTGAGGTGGAAGGCCGGGTCCTGGAGGACAGCGACGGCCACACGAGGTCCATGTTAGCTGGTTCTTTGGCTAATAGCAAAGGCAATGGCTAAGCTTAGTGTGACTCAGCGCGTCTGCTGGATGGAATCTTGTTCTAGAATCTCAGAGGCCTAAAGTCACGGGCTTTTGGGTTGGAGGATGCTCTAAGAGTTGATGAGTCCCCTGATTTCTGTCGACTGGGTCTCAACATCACCGTCAGGAGGCGTCTTGCTGCCTGAGAAGGGCCCCCAGGGGACCTGCCTCCTCTGAGTCCCTGGGGAGCGTTCCCAGGATGCTCAGGGAAGTGCCTCTTTCAAATCTCACCTCTAAAGAAAAGAGGAGGGAAGGATTCCTTAGAGCCCCAAAGGGCTCTCTGCTTCCCCAATGACTAAAGAGAGAGGGAGGTTTCCCGGGAGTCTTTTCCATGCGGAGAACCCCTGGGAAGGACGCAGAAGGTACAGGGCCCAGCTACTGATTCCCTCTGAACCTCAGTTTGTTGATGTGTAAGATGGGAATGTAAACCCCCAGGAAGCTGGGAACCCAAGAGCCCTCGTTAATTGTGATACCAGTTATTACCGTCCCCGTTCCTCCCGTCAGGAATAAGAAAACTGGGCCAATGTCCTGCTGTGGGTGAGGCCTGGGCTAGGCCCGCCCCACCTCGTTACCTGAGGTCTTCTCTGAGACAGGACGACCGTGGTCTCTGTGACGCAGGAGGATGTGCGAGCGTCACTTGGTGTTTGCTCTTTTCTCTGGCTGCTGAGACTCAGAAGTCGGGGCGTTCTCTCCCCCCAGGCCCAGGAAGGTGACGGGGCCTTGGAGTCCCCATCTGGGGACTCCTGCCTCGGGGTTCATGGGTGGCTGGTGTGTTCCTTGACCATACAGAAAAACGGTCCCTCTCCTGAAGATGCTGGGGTCATTTATCCACCAGCTCCTAGCAAGTCCCAGAGGACGTGTGTGGTCAGACCCCGGGGTCCTTGGCCATGGCTGCTTGGAGCAGGACCCCCACGTCCTGGCTCGGCTGTGGGGTGGAGCTGCTCACCTCTGGGCTGGAATAGAGGCCCCTTCACTGGACCAGACGGGGCCAAAGACAAGAACCCTGTCCCTTCCTCCAGGCCCTTGGCAGCCCCCTGCCTGGGTGGACGGATCTGGTAGGACCCCGGGGAGCCAACAAGACCTGTCCAGACCAGGAGACGGACCTCTGCCTCCTTGAGGTTCAAACCTAGATTTAAAAGGATTTAGAAAACAAAAACCCCAAACCAGGACGTGATGGGTCTGAGCAAGGTCCTCCGGGTCCTCCAAGGTGGCGGGGCTGGGGGACCTGGGTCTGGGCACAGGCCTGGTGCTCAGGGACTGCTCAGGGCTGGCCCACACTGGGGGCTGGCATGGGACCGGCCCTGGCCGTCCGTGTGCCTGTCGGCCTGGCCCATCGTGGGGACTGGACAGAGCCTCGCCGGCTGCCCTGGGCTGAGCGGTCCTCTCGTGTGTGTGTCCTGGGATTGAGTAACAGGTACGCCGTTCCCCAAGGCCACGCCGCGCCACTCTTCCTGTCAGGCCCCCCATGGAACTGAAGCGCTCTGGGTACCCGGGGGAGAACAGGGGCCCTACTGTCTGTCCTGAACCTCCTGGGGCCTCGGGGGGCCAGGGAGACAATGGCAGTCACCACTGCCTGAGTGGGAAGGGTGCTTGGTGATAAGGCCCCGTACCTCAAGGCCAGTAACAACAGTGACGATGGCGTCACCCACAGATGACACTGTCTGAGTGCCTACTGTGGGCCTGGCACTATTTGCTCTCATTCATTTTATTTAAGGTACTGGGAGTTGAGCCACACCCCAGCACCACCCCCCCTTTTACAATATTTTACTTAGAGACAGGGTGTCGCTAAGTTGCTGGGGCTGGCCTCCTACTTGTGATCCTCCTGCCTCAGCCTCCCGAGTCCCTGGGATTACAGGCAAGTGCCACCGTGCCTGATGCAACTGTTTTCTCTCATTTAAATCTGAACCACAACCCTCCAAGGCCAGGACTATGATTGTCCCCATTTTACAGAGAAGGAAACTGAGGCTCACAGAGGGGAAGCCACATTTCAGGATCAAAGAGGGGCCAGAACAGAACTCGAAGCCTGGTTCGCTTGCCTCTGGGGCCTCGTGACACACCACGCCACTAAGATCAACAGAATGTGTGTCCCCACCAGACAAGGCCACCATAGATGTGTTGAGGGCAGGCGGGGAGACGGGGCCTTCTAGCGCCTGAACCCGGGGAGTGGTCAAGACGGCTGACCCATCATCACGGGGACTGATGTCACCCAGACACAGCTAAGGCGCTGCCCAGACTGGCAGATGTGCCTGAACGTGACCCAGGTGTAGCTCGGACGGCTGACTCCTGTGCTGGGACAGTCACACTCCAGACAGCAGGGGTCACAGAGAAGTGTTTATTGATCATGGAGAGGGACACTCCCAGCTGGGGACCAGCCTGTGCTGGATGGCCGCCATCCATGTCTTCACTGGGAGACAGGGAGGTCCCAGGAGGTGGCTGGGGCGAGCACCAGGGCATCCTGGGATTGGAGAAGAAGAGTCAAGGCGTTGATTTATTTTTACCTCCCGCCCTTCCCAGGTTGGAGCTGGTTTTGTCTCCATGAGGTGACTGCTGGCCCCGGGGGGGGGGGGGACAGGACCCTAACTCCCTCCTGCAGAATTCTTGGAAGGGCCAGAGGGGAACAGTTGTGTCGCACAGCTGTCTCCGTACAGGGGATGTGTCCACGTGCAGTGAGTCTTGTAGGACCGCTGTCCCCAAGCCCTGCCTGCCACCAAAACTCTCCAAGAAGTTTTATAAAGTGTAGATTCCTGGCTGTGAACCCACTGGGGTCAGGCAGCTCGATTTATTTTTTATCTTTTGGTTCCAGGGATTGAACCCAGGGACACTTAGCCACTGAGCCACATCCCCTGCCTTTTATTTATTTATTTATAAATATTTTTTTAGTTGTAGTTGGACACAATATCTTTATGCATTTTTATGTGGTGCTGAGGATCGAACCCAGTGCCTCACACATGCCAGGTGAGCACTGTTCCACTGAGCCCCAGCCCAACCCCATCCCCAGCCCTTTTTATGTTTTATTTTGAGACAGGATCTTGCTAAATTGCTTAGGGCCTCACTAAGTTGCCCGGGTTGACCTCAAACTTGTGATCCTCCTGCCTCAGCCTCCTGAGTTGCTGGGATTACAGGCCTGCGCCACCACGCCTGGCATCCAAGATTTTATTATAACCATTTTAAACATCCAGTAAAGCAGAATTGTAGAGTGAACACCGTCCACTCATCACCTGGATTCTTACCCAGACCAACATGCCTGTCCTTTTATTCATTCTTCTTACTAGATTTTAAGATACATGACATTGTGAAACTATAGAGAGGAAATCGAGGTACTGCTGGCTGGGAACGGTCGGGCAGAGCAAGACAGGAAACGTGGACATTAATGTGAATAATGAACTGAACTCTGTGGCTTCTCCAGGGTTAAATGACTCCGGAATTCAGTGGTCCTGGTCAATGGCTTTGGGCAAATCAGGGCCAATGAGAGTCAGAGTTTGGTGCAAAGCACCTCTGAAGCCCTACGATGGACACTTTGTCACTGAGGGGTGGGGACAAGTCCTCTCTGGGTTTTCTTAAGTGCTAATGATTCTGTTTTCAACATTTTTCCCTCAAGAGTGGAATCAAATCTCAGAGAAGCCAAGGTTTCTGACTGTTTTGTCCACTGTTGTGATCAGTGCATACATGCAGCTGGTGCTTAATAAATGCCTGCTAGCTGGCTGGCCAACAGAAAGGGTCACCTCACTGATAGTGGCTCATACAGAGGTGGGGGTCCAAGGCAGGGGTTATGAGGAGAGGTGCTGAAGGGTGACGTTTGGGGTAAGGGCTGTGACAGCCCATCTCCCAGATGATGCCAGGGAGAGTCACTTGCTCCCCAGGTATTTCTGGAACAACTAGTGTGTACCAGGCCTTGCTGACAGCACTGGGGACAGAGGCATGGACAGGACAGACGTCATCCTGATGCTCGTGGGCTGAGCCCATTTGGCCATAGGAGCTGTGTGTGGTCTACACACCCTGGATGCTGCCTCACATCTGGGCCTCCTTCCTTACCTTTCTGCCTCAGGGCCTTTGCACACACTGTCCACTCTGACAGGATGCTCCTCCTGGCTTCCCAGAGGGCTCACTGTCCCACTTCCTCTTGACCATCCCATCTAAAACAGCCTCTCTCCTTGGCCTCACGCTCTCCTCTGAGCCTGCTCTACTTTCCTTCTTGGCCCTTCCCTACTTGGCCTGATGTGAGATATTTATGGGTTTACGTATCTACAAACGGGGGTGGGCGGGTTCACTTCCGGGGCCTTCGGCCCTCACAGGCAGCTGTGCCGTGGGGTGGGCCTTCGGAAACGACTGACGGCTGAGCAGTGGATGAATAATGACAATCTGTAGATGAGGAGGGGGGACCCTGGGAGGGGCAGGGACTTGCCCAGGTCGCCCCACAGGGGACCAGCAGGGCGGGGACTGGAGGGCAGCCCCTCAGTCCCGTGTCACTCACCTTGGTCACACACGGCGTCACTGACTCGTATCCCAAGGCCTTCACTATCAACATGGGGATCCCAGTTCTTAGTTTGCCTGGAACGATAAATGTGGTCAGAGGCTGGGGCACGGGTGGGCCTGGCAGTGCCAAACAGGCTCTGGCACCTCTTCCGGTGGCCCCAAAGTGAGCCCTCACGTCCTCCATCCTCCTGCTCAAGAACCCTCATGGGCTCCCTCATCCACGGCTAATAAAGTGAAGTTAAAGCTGGTGCACGCCTGTAACGCCAGAGGCCTGGAGGCTGAGGCAGGAGGATCAAAAGCTGGGGGCCAGCCTTCGCAACTTAGTGAGGCCCTATGCAACTTAGCAAGACCCTGTCTCAAAATAAAAATAAAAAGGGCCGGGGGTGTGGCTCAGAGAGTGGTCAGGCACCCCTGGGTTCAATCCCTGGTGCAAAAAAAAAGAAAAAAATTTAATGATATTAAAATGGTGATGCTGGTTTAGGTCACATACTCTCCCACCCACTCAACGTGGGGTTTGGGGTCATTTTCTCCCGCTACCCCTGCTGGTGACGTAGCTATGGCACCAGCAGCAGCGATGCTAGGAAAGGCCGAGCAGTGGACGGGCCCTGCTGCCCAACACGCATGGTGCCTCGGGAGCTGCTCTGACTCTCCCATTGCACTGGTGCAGAGACTGAGGCTCAGGAGAACCGAGCAGCCTGTCCGAGACCAGGCAGCCGGCACGAGGGGCTAGGACTTGACCCAGGCCTGCTGCCCCTCGAGTCTGCTCCAGGACCTGGGTGTGCCGCCCGCCCTGCGAGGCCCGTCCCTGCGCCCTGGTACTGGCTCTAGTGAAGGGCGGGGCTGGGCGGCTGAGGTGGGATTTGGACTAGGACCTGAAGGTGGTGGGAGATGGAGAAAAGGGACCCCAGGTGAGGACACAGGAGAGGGGAGCAGGCGGCAGAGGGACGCACCGTTCTCGGTTATCAGCAGCGCAGAGTTGAGGATCTTGGTGATGATGTCTTTGAGAAGCTCAGGCTGCGAGAGAGAAGGGACCTGTCACCCCGGCTGAGCCCCAGGTCCTCCTGGCCATTCCAGTGGGTGCGGGTCAGCCCCAGGGTGAGGGCAGAGCCAGAGCCCCTGGAATCTCAGGTCCCCTGCGAGTCTGAGCTGCAGAGGATGCCGCGGCCGCACAGACGGGACGAGAAGGACTCGGCCGCCCAGGGTCCCCGCAGGAGGAGGGTCAGGTGCACGGTCAGGTGCACCCCACCCGGGGCTCCATCCACCGCTCTATCAGATGCTCCAAGGGAACCTGGCCCTGCCTTGCCTGCGTTCCTAACTTCTAGGGAATTCAGAGCCCCACGGGCCAAAACAGCCAGGGGCGGTGGCCCAGGCTGTAATCCCAGGGGCTCAGGAGGCTGAGACAGGAGGATGGTGAGTTCAAAGCCAGCCTCAGCAAAAGTGAGGTGCTGAGCCACTCAGTGAGACCCTGTCTCTAAATAAAACACAAAATAGGGCTGGGGATGGGGCTCAGTGGCTGAGTGCCCCTGAGCTAGATCCCTGGTACCAAAAAACAAAAACAAACAAACAACAAAAAAACATAAAGATCAGAGAAAACATCAGAGAAGATTCAGCGAGTGTGAGGTCGCTGGTGCAGCTGGACCCCGAAGGCAAATGGGGTCCGAGAGAAGGGGCTGCCCGGGTTCCTGGGGTGGGTCCGGCAGGGTTTGAGGCCGGGAGTGGAGGGGTTTGTTTCCTGACACAGGGTCAGACTTCTGCTGCAGGAAAGCGCGCGGGGGTGTCCCCACGGCCCACACAGCAGATGCCCAGCCAGCGTCCACAGAGCTGGGGGCTTGGGTAGGTGACCCGCAGGTCCCGAGCTGTTGGGGTCTCATCTGAAGCTAGTCCTGGGCAATGTCTCTTTGCAGAATGGGCCATTCTGGCGGGAGCCCCTGTGGCCTTGGGGACGACTGTGGATACTTACGTTGAATAGTTTAATGTCCGAGTTCATCAGTTTGATCCGCTCGGCGCTGCAACAAAAGGTGCCCGTGAGGTGACCCCGGGAACCCCAGCCGTGCGGCCACCGGCTGCTTACTGAGCACCTGCTGTGTACCAGGCGCGGCGCAGGCCTCAGTGGCAGGTGCCGCTCCAGGATACACACAAGAGCCCCACAGGGAACCCCCGGTGGCTTGGGGAGCCCAGGCCTCCTAGAAGGTCCCCTTGCTCCGGGTTCAGGGTCGTGGCTGTGGAGGGAGGCCAAGCCCAGCGCGGCCAAGTGGTCTGATGTCTATGTTGCAGCAGATTTATAAACTCCAGCCTCGTGGGAACTGATCAAAACTCGCCCCGAGCCTGGTTTATCCTGTGAGGCTCCAGTGCACGACCCTGAACTTGCTCTAGGGCAGAGGAGGGTGGTGGGACGGGGGACAACTGCAGGGGCACAGAGGCACTTCCGTGCTGGGCTCCAAGGGCTGTCACTGCTGCTGTCTTGGAGGTGTCCAGTCTGGGCTGCCCGAGGCCTGGGGACGGTGCCCCGCAGGCCGATCCTGAGCAGGGCCGGCTCACCCCGAGGCTGCTGGGAGGCCCTTCCCTGTCCTTCCCTGTCCCCTGCATTCAGTGGTCAGTGGCAGGAGATCCAGCAAGGCACTCGCCACCCAGCCTGGGCAGCACCCACTGAGCTCCACCTCTGGGCACTCAGGCCCACGGTCGGGGTGGGGGGAAGCGCTCATTTCGGCTGTAGGAGCTCCGCGGCGATGCGCCTCACCTGATGTCATTAAAGCTGAGCACAAGTTGGTCACCTTCAGTGTAAAACTGAGCTTCTGATTTCGCTTCCTGCAACAAGAGAAGCCACGCTCTGTCCCTCTGAAGAGGGTGTGGGGTGGGGGGACCCGAGGAGGCTCTGGGGTCCAGCACACCTGGTCTGGACCTCAGCGGCTGGCCCCTCGGGAGAAAGTTTGCCCTCTGGGCCTCACTTTCCACATCTGTGAAACGGGACAGTACTTGTCTCCCCTGTCCCCACCCAATAGATGACAACACAGCGTGTCTCAGGGATGACGGCGAAGATGGCGAAGATGAGCATGGGCCCTTGCTCAGTGTCAGCAAAGCTTGAGGGTCTTGGTCCCTCTCTCCTCTGATCCTGTCACCCTGCCAGGTGGGGCCTGCTGTTCCCTACGGCACAGGCGAGGAAACTGGGGACAGACAGGACCAGGAAGGCCCTGCTGCCTGTTAGCCAGGGTCAGTGTCACTGGACTGTCCAGAAGCCACGCTAGCCCCAGTACGGGGCCCAGGCCTGCATCCACTTGAGCCCGGGGCCCAGGAATGAGCTGGTCCACAGGTCGGGCATGGCGGCCTAGGGGCACGCATCCTGGACCTTCACAAAGACCAGGGCTGACCCCTTGCCTTCAGGCCACCCCAGGCCAGGGGTCAAGGTGATGCCCATCTCTCTATTTTTTTGTACCAGGGATTGAACCCAGGGACGTGTAACCACTGAGCCCCATCCCAGCCCTTTGCATTTTTTATTTTGAGACAGGGTCTTGCCAAATTGCTGAGGGCCTCACTAAAGGGCTGAGGCTGGCTTTGAGTTTGAGATCCTCCTGCCTCAGCCTCCAGAGCCACTGGGATCACAGGTGTGCGCTATGGTGCCCGGCAGATGCACATCTTAGGCCCTGTATCTGGGACTGGCCTCGCTTCTGGACTTTCCAATGACACTGACACGGGCTGACTGCAGGCTGTGCCGGAGAGCCAGTTGTAAGGACAGTGTCACCTGAGGCTCGTTTAACAACCAGGCGCTGGCCGGCTCCTTGTGAAGCTGGGCACAGGTCTCTGCTGCTCAGCGCCAGCCATGAGTTCTGCCTCATCTCCGACCTTCGCTGCCCCCGGGGGTTGGCCACTCGAGGTCACAGCTGTCCCCTCCCTGGGGCATTTCCCTTGCTTGAATGGAGCTGCCTTGCTGGGGGCTCTGTGACCCCTGCCCCTGGTGACTGACGACGGGTGAGAAGGGCTGCCTTCTGGCCTCAGTGGGACTCAGCGTGCTGCCATCCATGCCCCTTCTGGGGTCAAGCCGTGCACTCTCCCGCTGAGACTCACCTTTGCTCAGACCCTCCCCTGCCCTGATCTGCTTCTTTCAATAAATCACCTGCTCCTGGGGCCTCCTGCTAGGCTTGTCCTTCCATGATCCCCACCCCCACGTCCCCCCCAGCGCCCCCCACGTGCCAATATGAGGTGTCTGAGATCTGAACTGCTGGGGCTGCTGACGACATCAGTTAAGAACTTCCTTGGAGCCGGGCACAGTGCGCACACCTGTCATCCCAGCGGCTCAGGAGGCTGGGGCAGGAGGGTCACGAGTTCAAAGCCAGCCTCAGCAAAAGCGAGGCGCTAAGCTACTCAGTGAGACCCTGTCTCTAAATAAAATACAAAATAGGGCTGGGGATGGGGCTCAGTGGGTGAGTGCCCCTGAGTTCAATTCCCGGTACTAAAAAAAAAAGAACTTCCTTGGAGATCATTTACTCCCGTTTAGACATCGGGAGAGGACTTATCCTTCCCTCTCTCCGTGTGGTGTCGATGGAGTCAACTTCCAATCCCCAGCTGGTGTGCGCTCCACGTCACAAAATTTCCATATTTCATTTTCCAGACTCCACAGGCACATGACCTATGCTCAGCCAATGAGACTCATCCCTGAGACATTTGCTGGAGCTACTGGGAAAGAGAAGTTCCTCCTGCTGGGACTGGGCAGTTGATAGGGGCCTGAGGCAGCTGGGGGTGCTTCCACGAGCAGACAGTCTGCCTGAGGCCGGAGGCAGCACAGATGAAGATGAAATTGCTTGAGCACCTGGATCCAGCTATTCCTGAAGCCAATCCCTTCTGGACCTTTCAGTTATATGAGTGAATACAACTCTTTTTTGTGCATGTGAGTCGAGTTTCTGTCCAAAGATCCCTGACTAATAAAGTCACAAGGTCAGAGTTGGGTCCCCAAAGCTCCTGACTCTTGGTTCAGAGCTGCCCCTCCGGGTGACAAGAGTGGTGAACAGGAGAGCCCCAGGTTGCCACCCGTGCCACACACAACCACACTCACGATGCCCAGGGTGAAGAGCGGCCGTAGGGCTGTATTGGTGGGAAACAGGTCCAACACGATCAGCTGGGCTGCCTGGGCGCCGCCCTGGCTCAGCAGCAGCTGGGGGGTCTTCCGAGTCTGGAACTTCACCAGCTGGGTGCCGTCCAGCTTCTCTGCGGCCTGGAAGGACAGCAGACAGCGTGGGACCTCCGAGGGCCTCTCGAGGCCCCAGCCCCCGCCCTTCAGGTGCACAGGGATGAAACTCTGTGTAATCCTTTGACCTAAACGGCCTGACTAGATAGAACCCTCCGGGGGCCCGGGGTCCGTTGTGAGCGTCCCCAGTGGTGGAAAGACGACAGTAATCTCTGGAAGCCTCTGGCAGCGAGACCCACGGGGCTGCAGGTGTGACGGACCCACCTGTTCACTGATCTCCTTGATGCTCGACTTCAGCTCCTTGGCCAGGTCAGGGAGCTGTGGACAAGAGGAAGCCAGGGCGGTGGGCTGCACCCCACTGCTGGGAGGAAGGTGTCCCAGAACCCCTCAGAAGCTGGGTGGGTCCTGGTCCCAGGCCACGTGTCTGTCAGTGGTGCAAAAATATCCCCTGGGTCAGCCGCCCTGGGGCCTGGGGTCCCTGGTGACCTTCCGGCCGTGGTTGGTGGTGGCTGGGGTCTGCCGGCCACTCCTTGCTCCCGGAAGACGCACAAAAGTGACTCCAGTGCTTGCTGCAGCCACAAATGTGATCGCTAGTGACCACTGACCATCTGTTCACTGTCCCAGCCCCGAATCCTGAGCGTGGACCCTGAGGACTTGGTATGTGTCCTCTGTCCGCAGAGCAGGACCTGCCCCCTCCAGAACTCAGCCCAGCCTTTCCCGCTGGACCTCGGCTTCCCCAGCAGCTCCGCCGAGGAGGTGGCCGCGGCCGGGCTCCAGCCTTCTGTGCTGATCCCAAGGTGGCATCTGGGCTCGGTGGCCAGGAGGGCCAGATCCGTCAGGGAAGTCCGCCACAGGTCACACAGTGGGGAACAGCGGCAGAACTGCCGTCCCCGGACCACTCAGAGCTACAGTGCCCTTCGCCCCCCAGGACTCTTTGGTAGAGGAAATACGTGCTTCAGACTCCAGGCCAGAGCGCCATGTCACAGACGTTTCCCGCTCGGAGCTGGAGGTCAGAGGGAGGGATACCACCACACCTGTCGGGGCCAGGGAGCCTCGCGTCCCCTGAGGTCCAGCAGACGCTGCCGCAGCAGGGGCCCCACCCTCCGTCCCCACCCAGGCTTACCACGTAGTCCAACAGGACCGTGAGTTTATCCGGAGGGAGCAGAACAGCCACCACCGCATTCAGGACATCCTGCCTCATGACGAAGCTGAACGGGGCGCCGTCCAGGGGGGGCATCGCCAGGGACACCGAAGAGTCGTTGAGCCAGTTGGTCACCTTGCTCTGGGAGTCCAGCAGTTTGGCCTGAGAAGACACGGAGCAGGAGGGAGTTGGGAACCTGAACTGCACAGCTCGCCCAATGACAACCTGGCAGGAAATGACACTGCTGTGACTCAAATGTGTCCCCCAAAGTTCATGTGTCGGAAACAATCTCCAGGGCAACAGGATTGAGAGGCAGGGCCCTACAAGGCGATTAGGTCACGACTGATGGGTTACTGATGTTTTCGCCAGCGCGGGCTGTGATGGAAGTGAACTTGGCCCTCTGTTGCTTTTGCTGTCTTGCCCTTCTGCCTTCCGCCATGGAGCGATGCAAGCTTGAAAGCCCTTGCCGGATGCTGACACCATGCCCTAGGACTTCCCAGTTTCCAGACAATGTGTAAAAATAAACTTAAAGTGTTTATAAATTATTCAGTCTCAGGTGCTTGTTATCACAACACAAAATGGACTCAGACACCATTCAGCCTGTTTCCCTTTTTGCATCTGTTGTCAGGAATCTTAGCTTGGAATTCAGTGCCTTGCTGTAGACATTGAGTTATGCCAGGGGTCTGGCAATATCTATGCCACCTGAATGATCTCTGGATTTTGTTTTAATTTAACAGTTGGGGTCTTGTTCTATGCCTAGGCTGGCCCTGAACTACGGGGTTCAAGTGATCCTCCTGCCTCAGCCTCCCAAGTAGCTGGGACTTTAAGCATGTAGTGCCATGCCTTTCAATTGGAATATCTTATTTTTCACATATTTCAACTTCTCAGACACCTCAAATCCTTTCAATGAGGGGATAACTCAAAATTGCAACAAAATGGGTGGAAATATTGGATGCTGCAATTCTCCAAAGGATTCCTCAGAACTATTCGGGATTTACCCCAGTTAGCCTTACCCTTCAGGGAGTCCACCCCCAGATGGGTGTGCAGCTCCATTTTTTTAGAGGACAGTTACTGGGAACTTCCTGTCAGGTCCTCTGTGGTCTCATTTTATTCTCTCCTCAGTGACTATTAGTATTTACCTTTACAGCTAAGGAAACTGAGGTTCAGAGAGGTGAAGAAACTTGCCCAATATCACACAGCCAGGAAGTCACGGAGCTGGGAAACTTAGGTCTGTGTGATCTTCCAGGATGCCTCTCTACTCTGAGCTCTGGTTTCAATGTTTCCAGAGGTCCCGAGATGGGCAGGACTGTTCAGGGTCAGGGTCGGGAGTGCTCCTGGGTGCATATTCTGTGTCTGGTCCTTAGGTTCCCCTCCTGGTCCTCTCCCTCAGAATCCTGTTCAGGCTGCTGTGACTTCTAAACCAGGCCGTGTGCCCTGAGAGTGAGCAGGGTCTTCTCCCCCAGCGGTCTCACCCTGGGTGGTCAGGGAAGAGCGGTAAGGTCCCGGTTTACTCTGAGGTTCCGTGACGCTCACCTGCAGGTTGAGCTGGATGACATCGCCCTCGATGTAGGAAGACAGAAGGTCAAACAGCAGGCCTCCCGGGCTCAGGGGGATGGGCACTGCTCGGGGAGAAGAGAGATCTGTGAGGGGGAGCACTGGGCGGGGTGCGGTGCCAGTGCTAACCCTGTAAACCTGTCAACTGTCAGCCCCATGGTCACCTGAGGAGGTGGGTGCTGTTACTACCGCCGTTTACACAAGGGGAAACAAGGCACAGAGAAGCGACACGAAGTGCCCGGTCGTCCTGGGAGCAGCTTTGGATCCAGTCTGTCTTACGTCAAACCTGAACTGCTGCTTAGAACTCTCCGCTCTCCCACCGGACTGTACCCAGCACCGTCCAGGGCGCAGCTGGACACCAGGTCACCGGCGTTCGCCTCGGGATGCCCCAAATGGCCACCAGGTGGCGGTGGCGTCTCATCTGCCCCCTGGGATCTCTGACCTTGACTCTGACCATGGGAGCCAGGAGCCACACAGACTGGGGTCTGAGCTTGGGTGAAACTTCCCGCCTCTGAAGGGCCCTCTGTCTGTCCTCCCGTTTTCCTTCCCGTGGCGCCAGGCCTCGCGCCTGCATGGAGCCCCAGCCCCGCCCCAGCCCCGCCCCAGCCCCGCCCCAGCCCCGCCCCAGCCCCGCCCCAGCCCCGCCCCAGCCCCGCCCCAGCCCCGCCCCAGCCCCGCCCCAGCCCCGCCCCGTGTCCTCCTGGTAAAGCGGGATCTCATGAGTAACCACCAAAACTGCATCACACCCGCTGGCAATGGGAAGAATCGGGTTCAAGCTCCCCCCTGTCGCCGGTTTCCCCTGGGGGCAGGACAAACGACCTCACTGCTCTGAGCCTCGGTTTCCTCGTGTGCGAAGTGGGGCGACTCCGGGCCGAGGGAGAGCAGCCGCCCGCGGCCGGTCCCTCAGCCGATGGCCTCTGGCGTCAAAGCGCCTCCGGTCCATCTCCTCGCCCAGGGCTCCCTGGCCGCCCTTTTAATGGGCCTCTTTAGATCCCAGGTGCTAGAATTTTCTTCTTGCCTGTCAATTCCCACTCCACGGGGACTGAGCGGGGCCGACTTCGGGATGGGGGTGGGCAGAAGCCCCGTCCCCCCAACTCTGCTCTCGGGCAGGAGTGGTGACCGCCCTCCCTGGTGCCTGTCTTGGCTCCTCCCTGTTCCCCTTCTCTAGTAGCACACGGTGGTCGCTGTGTTGTCCACCCGCCCCCCCCTCCGCCCCGTCCATCTGTCACTCAGCCAGCACTTGTGAGTCCCTCTGGGTGCCAAGCCGGGCACCTGCTATGTTCCTGGAACCTTCAGTAAACTTTTAATTCTCACCTACAGTCCTATGAAGTAGGGAATGTAAGCTCCGTTTTACAGATGGAGGACTGAGGATAAGTAGGTGGACGTCCCCAAGGTCATGGAAGAGCAGAGATTTGAACTGGGGTTTATCAGGGGTCCCACAGGCCTCCCTAGAACCTTGCCGAGTCATGGATTCCTCCCTGCTGGTCCTCTACCGGTAGGCCTGGGGAGGCCTGGGGAAGGCAGAGCCTGGAGGCCACCCACCTAGGTCAGGGAAAAGTTAGGGGAGGGAGCGGGGCACCTACCCCTCACCAGCTTCAGGAAGTCTTGGAACATGTCCTTGAAGGCTGCCTGGATCACAGGACACAGCTGTAAGAGCAAAACGGGCTCCTTCAGCACGGTTCTCCACTCCCCCGCCTTCCCTGCTGCTCAGAATCCACTGCTAGGGCCCTGAGCCACCTGGGACCCTTGGCAGTGTTGTGACCTTTGCCCTGTGTCTTGGTGTGCCTGGCAGTCCAGCTCCCCTCCCAGAGCGCCTTGTCTCATTCACAGGTTTTCCTTAAAGGGAGTAAACAATTTGGTTATTCACAGAATAGATCCTCGCCAAGTCCCTTCTGGAACAGCTCAGCCCCCATGACAGTGTGACCCAGCGAGAGTGTTGGTGGGACCAAGTTGAGGCCCCTGCCTCTCCTATTCTGCTTAAGGGGGCTGGATATTTGACTTGCCAGCTTGTGGGACCCAAAGGCCTGTTTCCTGCCCCGAGGCATCCTGTTTTCTGGATGGTGCTCCAAGATTGTTGAGGTCATTTTATTTTAGGTACCATTGTCCTAGTTAATCATTTCTTAATACTTTCCAGGAATGAGTGCATTTTGACTGAGGGCTTTCTTACTTTTATTTTTGGTACTGGGGATTAACCCAGGGGTGCTTTACCACTGAGCTACATCTCAGTCTTTTTTATTTTGAGACAGTGAGATTCTTGCTTACTTGTTGAGGCTGGACTCCACCTTGTAATCCTCCTGCCTCAGCCTCCTGAGTTGCTGGGAGTATAGTCATGTGCACCACTCCCAGCCCACAGTGCACTTGGGGAAATGGTAACTTTTTCTATGCATCACTATTCCCTGTTCCTGTCTGCTTTTATCAACCCAGAATTTAGGAGGAATCGGCTGAGAGACTCCCAGCATGTAATCTGGGGATACCTTTCCTGTGAAGAGCAGGGGATCCGCTGTCTCTGGCCTCCTCTGCATTTTCTCCTATAATTCCACAATTCATGTCACGAGAGTCTGTCTCAACCCTGGCTGCACAGTAGAGTCCTCTAGGACACAGGGTCCCACCAAGCCAATTGCATCTGAATAGGGGCGGGGCCAGTCACCCCCCAAATTTAACCCTTCGGATGGCTCTGAGGTGCAGGCAAGGCTGAGAGCCTCCGGTCTACATGGATGGAAAAGGGCTTCTGCATTTTCCAGATGAGCCCCTCCACGCACTCACCCGCTGACTGGGAGCCTCTCCCTTCATGCCAAAGAAAATCTTGACGGGACCCTCATGGCAGAGCCAGCGAATTACGTGGGAAACCACGGTGATAAACGGGAGGTTTCCCACACTTGGCTTTTCCCCTGAGCCACAGACAGGTCCCATGCAAAGAGCATTTTATAATTCCAAGTTCTTGCCATCTTGTCTATGTTTTTAGGTATTAAATAGGAAATTTGAGGAAAATATTCTTGGATTTTAAAATATAATGCCGGATTAGTTACATTTCCCCCCTCCCCCGAGGCTGGGGGAAAATTTGCACCTGGGCCCCACTTGAAGAATTTCCTGCCCCTGGAACCACCCTAGGCCCCAGCTACACCACTCCTTGGCATTCATCTAAAGAATCAAAGTCGCCTGCTCTGGTGGTCCATGCCACCTGCGGTTACAGCAGCGGGTTCACAGTAGCGAACTAGGGCCTAGGTGTCCCTCAGTGGGAGAAGGGTCAAGCAGATGTGGTCTACGTGCGCAGTGGGGTTCTGCTCAGCCAGAAAGCAAAATGAAATTAGGTCATTTACAGGAACATGGATGGAACTTGAAACCATTGTGTTAAGTGAAATAAGCCAAATTCAGAAGGTCAAGGGTCGCATGTTTTTCTCCCATATGTGGAAGCTCAAGAGGAGAAAGGAAAAAAGTGGGGGTCGGAGGATCTCCCGAAAATCTACGGGAGATCAGTGGAAGAGAGGAAAGGGACCAGGGCGTGGGAGGAAGGGAGAGATGGGGACCTGCTGGGGACTGATACTGGGCAGATTACATTGTTGTACTGTGGGCAGGTACAAATACCTCCCATCAAACCCCACCAGTATGTACAGCTATAAGTAAATAGATAAATGAGTGTGGGGAAAGGAATTCCTGCCTTTGCATAGAAAAATAAAGGGCTTAAAAAAAACCTCACATAAGAAAAGGCAATCATATGAAATTATTCACTTTCACGTTCCCTTTAAAACCCTCCCTGGGTACGTACCTTTGCTAACAAATAGGAGCCTCAAAATTCTAACAACAACAGACCTTGGCCTTGACTTTGATGCTGCACATTTATATTAACTCGCGTTCAAAACCTCCCATCTCCTGCCTCTTTCCCTCCTCACCCTGTTCCAATAAGGTACTGCAGAAAGTAGCTTGCATTCACAGAACCAGGGTTGTTTCTTTCTTTCTTTGGTACCAGGGATTGAACCCAGGGACACTTAACCACTGAGCCACATCCCCAGCCCTTTTAAATTTTTTATTATAAGACAGGGTCTTGCCAAGTTGCTTAGGGTCTCACTAAATTGCTGAGGCTGGCGAGAGTGGGAGGATTATGGGTATTTCTCTCCCCAAATCACCTTAGCTATTATACCATCTTTTCAATTAAAAAGGTCTTATAAAAAAAAAATCAACTGGTTGTCAAGGTGTTTGGCCCCCTGAGGGTAACCCACCATCATGACCACGAATCTAGGCATTCACAGCAGAAATCACTGGGAATGTGATGAATCCAATTTACAAAATTTCATTTTAACTGTGACACATCAGGGGCATGGTAAATGAAAGTCCCCTATGCTTACTGACTCAGAAAAAGAAATCCAACAGGACCTGGTTGACCCACCCAGATTGGTGCATGACAGTGGCATGCTAGAGCCAGCAAGGACGTTTAAGGAGAAATTGTTAAATTTTCAGGAATTTTTGAGGTGGGTGCTGAACCCAGGCATTCTTTAAAATTCAATTATATAAACTTAAAATAAAAACTTATGTTAAAATGAATTGAGCCGGGTGCGGTGCACACCTGTAAGCCCAGCGGCTCGGGAGGCTGAGGCAGGAGGATCGTGAGTTCAAAGCCAGCCTCAGCAACTTAGCAAGGCCCTAAGCAACTCAGCAAAACCCTGTCTCTAAATAAATACAAAGGGCTTGGGGATGTGGCTTGGGTTTAGTCTCCAGTGGTTGAGTGCCCTGGGTTTAATCTCCAGTACTCTCTCCCCGAAAAAAAAGAACAGAATACAGTTTTAAATCTCACGATTCCCTAGGAGTTCTGCTATCTTTTTCAATTATTTGTTGCCCTTGAGGCTGCCTCTGTTTTAGCTCTCTGGAGGAAATGTGCCACTGTGCATCTCTGCCCAGCTCTGCTCAGTGACGTCACATTGGTAGTTTAAAAGGAGGGAGGATTTACACCAGCAGATAAATCAGGAAGATCAGGGCGCCCCTCAACTCCTCCAGGGAAAACCGTTAAACAATTTATCAGCACAACACTGATCAAGGCCTCCCGGCTGCTCCATTTCCTTGACTGCCCTGGGCCAGCTGGGCCAGTGTCCAATCCATTGCCCTTGAGCTTTACTGAAGGAATTATTCAACCCCTTGGCACCAGCTTGCAGTTCCACCCTAGTCCCACAGGGGGGCGCAGCCTTCATAGTCCAGAGAGGCCAGATGCCACTCACCTGGGTCTTCACCAGTTTGGGCAGTGTTGGCATCAGGAGGCTGGTGACTTTATCCACTAAGGGGCTGACCCAGAAGGAGATCCTTGGGGAGAGGAGAGTGAGGAGATCAGGGAGGGTCAGGGAGGTTCACCTCTCTCCTGCTAGAAAGCGCCTCCCTAGAGTCCAGGGAGGAAGGAAGAGCCTCATGCATGCCAGGCGAGCGCTCTACCGCTGAGCCCCAGCCCAGATTCCCTGGGAGGAGCCCCAGGTCAGGAACCAGGAGGGACCCGTCCCCTTCTTTCTCTAAGCCTCGTGTTCCCCATCTTTAAATGGAAGCAGGCCACGGCCTGGCCTCCCTCTGGGTCTAGGGGAGCCAGCGTGGCTAGATACTCACTTGCGGAGCAGGCTGATGCGCAGGGTGCCCTGTCTGTTGAAGCAGTCGCTGAGGACGAGGGCCGAGGGGCCCACCTGCTCGCTGTCCACTCTGATGCGGGCTTCCACCTCAGACTGCATGTGCATCTCCACAATGGTCTTGACCAGGGGCCTGGGGGCGGCAGCACCAAGGCCTGAGTGCCATCCTGACTGGGCCTGGTCTAAGCCACCACCATCCCCTCCTGAGCTGTTGTGGTATCTTCTAGGTGGCCTCCCTGCCTCCACTTTTGCCCCCACACAGTCTGCCTTCCCCATAGTCTGCAGAAGGATGCGTTAGGAATGTTCGGCCATGTCCTGCCCCTCCTGGGCTGAGACCCTCCATGGCTCCTATGCATCTCAGTGAAAGCCAAGGCCTGACCTTGGCCCCTGAATCTTGGCATAATCTGGCCTCAGTTGCCCGTCGACCTCATCTCTGGCCCCTCTCCCTGCTGCAACCCTTCTCTTTGCCATTCTTTGGACAAGATGAGTATATCCCTGCCTCAGGACCTTTGCAGTTGCTCTTCTAGGGACTATCTTTTTTAGATACTTGCATGGGGGAGGAGACTGAGTGGACCAACCAGTCAGGCCCACTGCCTGACTGAGGGGTCACTCACGTGTTGAATCCAGCTACCATGTCCAGGGGGATCTTGATTACTAGCTCCTGGTCCTGGTCTGAGGGTTGGATCTGCAGCTGGGTGATGGCAGCGGAAGTAACCTTCAGCCTGGATGGGATTCGCGAGAAGTAAGAATCATGCTCAGCTGAGTGCCGTCCCCAAGCCTGCTCCCTCTCCGTCTGTCCTGTCTTTCCTGGGTGCATGGCCAGTGACAGGATCCCAGGCCCTGTCCAGTGGCTCCTCTCCAGCCTGGTCTTGCCCATCACGGTCCTCCACCTGTGTCTGCCGCACTCTACGATGGCTCCTCGCCCTTTAGGAGGTGACTCTCCGCTTCTTGGCGGACCCTCAAGTCTCCCTGGGACCTGGCCCTGTGGACTCTTGCTCCTTGCTGTGACCTCAGCCACTCTGCTCTGCTGTCCCCACTCCATGCCTTTGCCCAGGCTGGTCCCCCTTCCTGGAAGGCCACTTTCTTCAGGTCTTTGGCTCAGCTGTCCCCTCTACTGGGAGGCGTCCCCTCGTCCCTTCATTCTCGCCTCTCAGGCCCCCTTCTTCTGGAGTCGCCCTCTCAGGGTTCCTGCGTCCCTCTCTGTGCCACCTCTGGCTGCTCTGGGAGCCCCTGGAGGGAGGGACTTGTCCCATCCACTCTCCACAGCGGGGGGACGCGGGGTCAGTGTGGCCTGAGGGCTGTGGACCCTCAGCTCAGTGGGCACCCCCTAGGCTCTCTCTCTTCTCAGCCTGCCCCCTCCTCGACCCCTGGCAGTCCTGTGGGCAGGGGCGTGGGAGGAGGGTCCTGGTCCGGCTCCACTTACCAGATGACATGCTTCATGATGGTGTCCTTGAGGCCGCTCAGCAGGCCCCGGGAGGACTCCTCCCGCATGGCGCTGAGCAGCGGCAGCTGCTGGAGTATGGCGGTGGCATCGTGATACTTCAGCTTCTGAGTCAGCCCTGGGGGCACATCCAGACTCAGGGGCCAGGAGGAGGGGCAAGAAACGGGTCGCTGGGGGGGCTCCAGGCCAGGGAGGGCTGTCACTCGGGGCTCCTCAGATCCTGACGTCGGGTGAGGGTGTGACCACCCCCACTCTGACCTGGGCAGCTGTGGCCTTGAGGATGGGGACCCACCATGAGGAGTGAGGCTGAGGGGAGGTGGGGCCACTCAGACCCCAGGCTCTGCCGGGAGCCTTGGCCAGGGCATCCAGCACGAGAGGCAGGGGGACCAGAGTCCCCGCTGGGGCAGTTTGGCCGCCCACAGGTGCTTACGATGCTGGCATCTGTGTCCCAGGGCCTGTGGACCAAAGCCCCTCAGGGGCCGCGGTTCAGGGCCCTGGTTCTGGTCCCTCCAGGCTCTCTCGCTAGCAGCCCCAGGACATTTGGTTGGGGTATAACCTCCCCCCTGCCACCCTGTGGTGGCACTGCCTTGTGACACCGGGCCATGGTCACACTGCTGAGGGTTGGGGGTGAGTTCTGTGGGCCCCTGGGGAGCTTGCAGGCCGTGTCCCAGAGATGGTCTCCCAGGGGTTCCCTGTGACCCGCTTCCTCCAGCCGCAGCTTCCAGAAAATGTCATGGGGCCCTGGGTGGCTCTGTGTGCGTTAGCCTCCGGTGGCCGGCTGTGAGCAGCACTGACCGGGGACAGTGCAGTGTGCCTCAACTGTACCGTTCCAGCGAGGTCTGGGGGCGCCCTGCTCTGCCTTCGTTCTGTCCTTGAGTCCCCTTCGTCCCTGGGTACCCTCTAGGCTCTCTCTCTCTCTTCTTAGCCTGTCCCCATCCCTCCGACCCCCTGGTAGTCCTGCTCTCATCCACCTGTTGGGGTGTGGGCATGGCTCTGTCTGCTGCTTGGCCCCTACTAACAGTTGCCCGGCAGGACCGAGTTCTAGCCCCCGCAGTGGCCATGGGCCGGCCGTCCTGGGCCGTGTCCTCCTCCCCAGCTTCCTCCCTGTTGTCCTGCAGAGATCCCGGGGTCTCCTCTCAGACCCTCCAGGTGCAGTCAGCTCCTGGGTTCTGGCCGTGACCGCCCACTCCAGGCTCCTCCTGGTCAGGGCTGTGCCTGGGCCTCCGCAGCCTGGCCCAGGCGTCCCCTCCCCACACCCGTCCCCGGCTCTCTGCTCCCCATGCCCCTCGGATCCAGCCACCAGCCCTGGCTCAGCTCCATGGACTGCTCTGGTCCCCAAGAGCTTCAGGTGGCCCTCCAGAGCTGACGACACCCCTCTCTGGGGCCACACTGTGGGGCTGTGGCCTCACTTTGTCCCTGTGTGGAGGGTTTTGCCAAAGGCACCCCCCTCCCCCGCGCGCAGGACAGACCCATGGAGTGGGAACTGTGCTCTTGGGTGTCCGTGACACCCGCGACGACGGCCTCCTATCTGTTTCCAGAGAGGAAGTCAAGGCTCAGGGATGTGCCCAGGGTCACAGAGCTGGAGAGTGACAAGGCCATGTGCGGACCCCAGGCCTCCAGGTTCCCTGTTGGGGCCGTTGGTCGAGGGCTGGGAGGGCTGGGCCTGCCAGGGAGCGCACCCTGACGTCAGGGGTCCCAGGCCAGGGCAGGGCGGGAGCAGGATCACAGCACACAGTGGCCACATGTCCCTTCTGCAGGTCACAGGGCCCCAGCACAGTGGGCTTTGAGAAAGGGACCTGGCATAGGGGGCTCTCGAGACCGGAGGCAGCGGGGACCTCCAGGGCTGGCCCTCTCACACTCCCAGTCCTGCTCCCTTAGGGAGGCCAGGCCCCTGGTGGAGTCTGCTCCACCTGTCCCCACCTCCTGGTGGCCGCAAGAGGCTCAGCTGAGACTTACTTTCTTTGATGACGTCTGGGCCCAGGTTGAGGACTGCAGGGGCGCTGAAGGTGGCTTGAGCCAAGGTGGCAGCCAGCAAGCCACAGAGAAGGGTGGCGGTCCACCGCACGGCCATCTTCCCAGGTGTAGTTGTGGCAGGTGGCAGGTGGCAGAGCCTGGGGGGACAGAGAGCCCTCCAAGTAGGGCAGGAGGCCCAGGGCAGGTCTGCGATGCCCACCAACCTGGGGAGCGTGGCCAGGAGCGGCCCCTCGCTGGGCAGTGTCGTGTGGCCGTGGAGAGTCCACCTGCCCGCAGTGAGCACCTCCCCAGCCCGCAGGACGGAGGGAGGGAGGCCGTGGAGAGCGCGTGGGGATGTCTGTTATTTCCTTACAGAAAACCCACCAGCGACGGTCAGGGCGAAGCCCTCTGGCCACCCCTGGCCCGGCCCATCAGTCCGGCACTCAGAGCCCTCCGCGGTCAGCCCCCGAGGCCCCCGCACCCTGCTTGTCTCTTCCCACTCCATCACACTCCAGCCCCTCCAAGCTGCCCAGCCTGGCAGGTCCGAGCCTGTGCTCTGATTCTTCCCAGAGGGCTTGGCTCCTTCCAAATCTGCCTGGTGGGCTCCTATCCATCAAAGCCTGCCCAGAAGGTCACCTTCTTAATGTGTAATGGCGAGGGGACCCAGGAGGGGGGGTGGCTTTGTGGAGCCAGGGAGAGACAGAGAGGAACAGACAGACAGGCCGACACAGGGGCTGTGGGCAAGGGAGAGGAGCTATGGGTGTTCTGTGCCCTCCTTGATACAGCGGGCCGGCGCCTGTCACCTGTCCCGAGCTCTCAGCTCACAGCCTGCTCTGCCCCACAGCCCTTCGGAGCTGCCCCCTGTGGACAGTCCTGCTTGGACAGAGGAGCCCTGTGGACCCAGAGGCCCAAGCCCTTGGCTGGCTCAGTGTGTGTGCTCTTGTTGCCAAAGACAAAGGTGGCATCCGGGTGGCACAGGGTGCTGTGGCTTGGGAAGCGGGGCTCTTCTGAGACGTCCTGCTCTGACCCTGCCCCCTGACCAGGCCCTGAGCTTGGCAGGGAGGCCTTGGGCTGCTGCTCCCCACCGCGTCCCGGGTGCCCAGCACAGAGCCCGCACACAGAGACCCGCCCACTAACGGGCACTTGGGGACCCTGGGGGGACCAGGAGTCTGAGCTTCCTGTGCTGAGGAGCTCTGGGCTGGCGTGTCCCCTGTGAGCCACAGGGCCATCCTGAGCGTCAGGAGCCCGGGGATGCAGGGGGACCACCCTGCCCTTTGGCCTTCAGAGCCAGACCCACGCAGGAGGTCTGCCTCCACCCCGCTCTGTGATGGTGGACGGGCGACTCGCCCTCTCTGCGCCTCCCAGGGTGCTCGGCTGTGAAATGGGGAAACCGTGGTACACACACCTCGAGGCTCGGCGGAGACAAGGGTTTAATAAATGCAGCTACAACGAGGAAGGGGACGATGGCGCTTACTGCTGATAGTGGCGTCGGAAGGAGCGGCTCGCAGTCAGGGCCAGAGGACAGAGGGGACCGCAGGCGTGCTGCTCTGCCCAGGAGCCCCGGCCACGCCACATCCCCGGCAGGAAGGCCCTGCGCTCCTCCTAGCGAGGGCCACGCCACCTCCTCCAGGAAGCCCTCTCTGACCTCCCCACGCCCCGTCCCTGGCCTCTGGAGCCTGTGTTGGCCACACTGGGCATCCCTGGGCTCTCTGCCTGGTCCTCCTCTGTCCTCTTGTCACCCCTGCACAGCTCGGGCTCAGAGCACTGGGTGTGCAGGGCAGGTTTGTGTCACAGAGACCCCTCAGACTGTCCCCTCCCCTTATCCCTGCCCTCTGGCCTTCAGAACCAGGGAGCTGGCACCTCTCTGCCCCTGGCCCTCACCCTTGGAGGGTCCCCCTGGCTGAGTGGCGACGCCTGTCGTCCATCCTGAACTGAGCAGAACTACCCTGCCCTGTACCTGGACACGCCGGGTGCTCTGCCGGTCCTCTCCTGTCCTGGGCAGTGGGACTGGAGATCTAGGCTTATATCCTGCACGTCCGGCCCCAGACGCCACCCTGGGAGTGTGGGCGGAGGCGCCGGGCTGGGCCGAGGTCTCCAAGGTAAATATTTGTGGCTCTTGGTCAAGTGGAGCCCTTCCCAGACGCAGCCTCCGGCCTCCAGCCTCCTGAGACCTGAGAAAGGAGGGTCCCAGCAGGCGTGGGGGGTGGGGGGCGGGACTAGGGCACATGCAGCAGCTAGCCCAGGCAGTCACCCCCATGGGACACAATGAGAACAGTAACAGTGACAGGAATGAGCACCTTGGACAGGACAAGTGCCACCTCCAGTTCTACGTTTGTTACATTGGTGGGGCCTCAGCTCCATCCGGGGTCGGTCGGTTGTCCTGACTGTGCCCAGGAGGGGCAGACTCCATGGTTGGCAAATGGCAGGGCCAGAATTTGAAGAACTCTGACTTTTAAATCCTCCTAGGGATGTCTACACAGCATGGTGGACACAGAGGTGTCATGAGCTAGACTGGGTTCAAATCCTGGCTCTACCATTTCCATTCTGTGTGACTCAGGGTTCAGTCAATTACATCTCTGAGCCTCAGTGTTGCCACCTGCAAAATGGGCAACTCCTAGCAGCTCTCCTGGAGTGTGGAGAGGAATGCAGTGGGGGGGGATACCTGCCATTGAACTCAGGGGCATTCGACTACTGAGCCACATCCCCAGCCCTATTTTGTATTTTATTTAGAGACAGGGTCTTACTGAGTGAGTTGCTTAGTAGTGCGCCTTTGCTGAGGCTGGCTTTGAACTTGTTTGAACTTGCAATCCTCCTGTCTCAGCCTCCTGAGCCGCTGGGATTACAGGAGTGCGCCACCACGCCCGGCCAATCTCCATTAATTTAAGACCCTAAGAGCATATGTTTAAACCCCATTTCAGCCACTTCTTTGCTGTGTATCTCTGGGCAAGGTGCTTCACTTCTCTGGGCCTCCATGACCTCATCTACAGAATGGGGATGATGGTAGCATCTCCTCCCAGCCCCTGAAGGGCATGAACCAAGGTGCTGCCCACACAGCACTTGGCACCAGGGCTTTCCGGCTTTCTGCAGCACTGAGCACCACCTGACCTTGTCCGTCATGTCTCAACAGGAAGGTCGTGAGGATTTGTGGAGTGGAAGGAAAATGAGGCTTGACTGGACTCACAGGAGCAAACAGCCCTGCCGAAGCCCCATCCTGCCCACCTGGTCCCAGGCCCCGCTGAACCAGATGTCACCCTGCGGGGGGAGGGGGGAGGAGGGACAGGATGGGGAATCAGCAGCCCTTTTTAAATTTATTTATTTTGGTGCTGAGGACTGAACCCAGGGGCGCTAACCACTGGGCAAGGTCTCCAGCCCTTTTGGAGACAAGGCCCCGCTAAGTTGCTGAGGCTGGCCTTGAAGATTGGGATCCTCCTGTCTCAGCCTCTGGAGTCCCTGGGATTACAGGTGGGTGCCACTGCTCCCCAACAGTGGCCCTGGGTTTTCCTGAGGGCATGAGGCTCAGAGAGGACAGTGACTTGCTCCAGGTCACGTGACCAGGATGGCTGCGTGCAGACCCCATCACTTGACCACACACTGCTCTTCCCCCGGGCTCCGGGTTGGCGTTGGAGCTTCGTCCTGGTGGCCGACCTGTCTAGGGCCAGTTGCTGTGGCTTAGGGCTGTGGTCATCGCTGGGTCCTGTCTCAATCTGCAGGGGGACCAGACGGGGCAGGGGACGTCCTGGGGTCAGGGCGTGCAATCGGCCCTGGCTAGCCCCCTCTGCTTGGTGCTGCCAAGAGGAACAAGGCACAGAGCGTCTGTCGCCCGGCCACGTCTGTGAACCTGCCAAAGGCCCCGAGTCCCTGAGGAGGAAGCTCCGGAGCCAGGACTCCCCGGAAGGACCCTGCCAGCGCCTTGGGCACATCTCCAGGGAGGCACACGCCCCGCGGCGGCTCCCCGCTGGCCACGGCTGCTGCCCACGGACAATGCCCCTCTGTGGGTGCTGGAGGCTGAGCCAGGGTCTGGGCCCCTGTCGGCCGCTGCTTCCTGCCTCCAGCCCTGGCCTGGGCTGGGGTCTGCAAGCACCAGGGACCGGCCCCCGCCCAGGCTCACTGACGCCCACGGGAGCCGGAGGGCAGCCTCTGGAGTCCCAAGGCCCCGCAGGCACCTGGCTCTCTGGGGGCATCTGCGGCCTCAGCAGAGTGGCTTCCTCCCCCGGGCTCTCCTCCTCCACTGGGGACCGACTCAAGGTCACAGAGGAGGCCACGGGATCCTTGGCACCTCAGAGAATTTGGTACTTGGGAAGCCGACGGCCACCTTCGAGACCTGACTCAGAAGGCAGCGTCTGCAGGGAGCTGCCCCCGGGAGGGTGACTCAGAGCACCAGCTCTTCACCCTCGTAGGCCGTGGGTCGCCCTCTGCCTAGAGGGATGTCCATGATTCACTCATTCATTCCCCTTCTCTGGTCTCCTGTCTCCACCTTTGGTCCCCTTTAAAGTCCAGCTCTGCGCACAGCCAGTTAGCTCTCAAGGCGTTACTCCCCACTCCTCTGCCCGTGAGGACTCTCCAAGGCTCCGTTGCTCTCATGTGAGAACCAGGGTCTGGGAGACCCGTCGTGGTCGGTTGCTGTTCTCCCTTCAAACTTCATCTCTCACCACTTTGCCCCTTGTGCCTTTCATTCCCACCTCAGGGCCTTTGCACATGCGGAGCCTGCTGCCGTTCTCCCCTCTCCCGCCTCTGCTGGCTTCTTTTCATTTGCCAAGCCTCAGCTTCAGAGTCCCCTCCTTGGAAAGGCCTTTCCTGCTCACCTGACCCTAGCAGGGCGCTTCTTGCTGCACCCTGATGGGCACTAGCATTTGCTGGAACTGGATCTGAAAACTCATGTGTCATTCTAGGCCCTACAACGCAGCGACGGTGTGCACCAAGGATCGGGCCCTGCCACGGTGCAGCCAGGGGGCCAAGAACAGGTTCGCAGCTCTTGGGTCCCTCATGCAGGGGACACTGAGTCAGCTGGAGACAAAGGGGTCAAGAGGGGCAGGAAGACCACCGGCTGATGACGGCCTTGGGTGTCGGGTGGATTAGCCAGGCCTGTCCCGAGCAGGACAGACGCCACACCCCGGCCACATCCCACCCACACCGCGTCCCACACCCCGCCCCAGGTCCCCTGGAGATTATGGGGTCGGTGGTAAAATCTTAAAGAGATGACAGAGTGGGGAGAAGGTCTCTTGGTGACGTGGAGTCGGCCACTCCCTGGGGCTGATTTTGGATAAGCCAGCTCTTATCTCTCAGTGTCCCCAGCTGTCAAATAAGGACGTTGCGCCCCACGTGGCCAATGCCACCAGGTGTGACGGGCTCTGCTGTCTGCACTGGGAGCCGCTCAACGCCATGAGGCACCGCGCTGTGGGCCCAGGGCACGTGGGCTCTGCCAAGGGCGTTGCAGAGGATCGGGAGGAGAGAGCTGCGGGACTCAGCCTGCGTCCTTAGCTATGATCGTCCCCAAGTGGGGCCAGCTTAATGTCCAGTAACAGGCAATTCATCAAATAAACCTGGGCCACAGGTCACTGCAGGGCGACCGAGCTGGACCAACACGGAAAACAGTTCCCTCTGTTTTCATTAAAAAAAATTTTTTTTTTTTTCCTCTAGAGAACATTCTGGAAGGAGTGCACCCATCAGGTGACCGTATTTGTTTTTTGATGATGTGATCCACTGGGTGACTTTTGCCATTTTCTTGGTGTTTTTCAAAATTTAAGAAAACAAGAAAAATTCTTTTTACACTGAATATGTTTTTCTTTCTTTCTTTTTTTTTGATCTGCAAACAAACTCCGTGGCTTGAGAGTGAGTCAACAGAGGTCGGGCAGAGGACAAGGGAGGGGGGGAAACCTCATGCCTCCATCTGCCCCCACCTCCTCCGGATTCCAGGGACACTTTGCTGATAACGGTGACAAAAGCAGGGTCACGTCAGTCCCGGAACCACTGGAAAGAAATAAAGAAAGCAGTTCTGGAACTTTCCGGGTATGAGTTCCCTTTTGTGGGACAGAGACGGATTAAATTCAGTGCAAACAAACCCTGGTGAACCAGGCGGTGTCCCAGCTCTGCGTGGGACATGAGGACCCCGTCCCTGCCCCCGTGGGACTCCCAGTCCAGCTGAAGCAAGTGCATAGAGTGGCCTCACCAAGGTCACCTTGGGGCGACCAAGTTTTGCGAGTTCCAGCCCAAAGGACAGTGTGGGATGGAGGGACGTCACCTGAACAGGCTTATTCGGAGGGGGGCCCAGGCCAACTGTCACACACCAGCACGGAGGTTGACTCAGGGATTGTCATCAGGGCCGAATGTGGGACCTCACGTGCGGGTGTGACAAAAGGTTGCAGAGAGACACAGGCAGCAGGATCAGCACCTGCCTGGGGTGTGACTGTCCCCACTCGATAGGTGGCCCAGAGGCGGGGGTTCAGCTCAACTGGGCTGGTTCAAAGAGGCCTTCAAGGAAGAGATGACATCTGACCCAGGCTTCAGGCAGGGAGGTGATGGCACGAGGTGGCACATGGGTGAGCGGGGGAGGGTCCCCGGGAGGGTGGGCTATGAGGAGCGAGGCCGGAAGACTGTTGGAGACTCGTGAAGGGGGACAGTCTAGGTGGGTGGCAGGGGAGGGGGTGTCCCCACCAGAACTGGAACTCGGGGTGGAGGGGAGATGGCTGGGGGGTGGGAACTGAGCAAAGCTGGGGCGCTGGGGTCTGCAGCATGCCCCAGAGCGACACGGGCCGCAGTGGAACTTCTGCCCCCATAAACCAGGCCTGGGACCCTGCCGCCAGCCTCTGGCCTCCGAGGCCTGCACTTCTCCGTTCTGGTTCCCTGCATCTGTCTCCTTACTTTTTTTTTGTACCCAGGGCCACCTAATCCCTGAGCCACACCTCCAGCCCTTTTAAAATATAGGGCCTTGCTAAATTCCTGAGGCTGACCTTGAACTCGTGATCCTCCTGCCTCAGCCTCCCAAGCTGCTAGGATTACAGACATGAGCCACTGCGCCCAGCTCTGTCTTCCTCCTTTTATCCCCTTCTTTCTGTTTCCTCCCCCTCTGTCTGTCCCTGTCCTGACCCTCCCCTCCCCCTCTCTCTGTTTCTTCTTATATCTTTTTCACTTTGTCTCTGGTCATCTCTCTCTCTCTCTCTCTCTCTCTCTCTCTCTCTTTTTAAAGAGAGAGAATTTTTTAATATTTATTTTTCAGTTTTCGGTGGACACAATATCTTTTATTTTATGTGGTGTTGAGGTTAGAACCCAGCGCCCTGCGCATGCCAGGCGAGCGCGCTACAGCTGAAGCCACATCCCCAACCCCTCTGGTTATCTCTTGGGTGCCTCTCTGAAGTCCCGGGACAGAGCTGGGGTCCCCGAGGAAAGAACAGACGTTGGCATGTGGACATGCCAAGAGTGATCTGCCTCTACTGTGTGACCTTAGGCACATGTCCTCCCCTCTCTGTGCTACACCCTGGACTGGCAAAGGGGCTCTGGGTCCCATCCTCATCACTGAGCTGTGCCTGACCTTGACTCAGGTGTGGACATGGAGAGCCCAGCAGGAACCGGTCAACTGCATGACCACATGGCTCTAGGGGCCTGGGACCCAGGAAGGGGCTCTCTCTCTCTCTCTCTCTCTCTCTCTCTCTCTCTCTGTGTGTGTGTCTCTCTCTCTCTGTTTTCTTTGCAGAGCTGGGGATGGGACCCAGGGCCGTCTGCGAGTGCAGGTATCGCTATTGGTCGGAGCATTTGTTACCCTACGGTCCTTACAGCTATCCTGTGGCTGTAGCCATAGGACAAGGGACGAAGTAGGTGTTTAACAAGCCCAGGGGTGTGACGACTCTTCCCTGGGCATGGTTTCCTGTTCTTAGAAACAAGTTGTGACTATCTATGTAGGGCCTGGGAAATGGGGTGTCTCTGGGATATAGGGAGCCCTGGGAATGGGGTTGTTACTGGAACAGGCCTCTGGGGGCAGCTGAGTCCCTCAAATGGGGATGTTTCAGCTCCAGGGGACTCAGGTTGAGCCTTGTGTCTCCCCTGTGGCCACCACTAGAGACACACTGCCAGCGTACCCCCCACTCCCACCCCATCGCCACTCTCTCTAGGTCAGGAGAGTGGAGAGGGTCCCACCTGCAGCCCACAGCAGAATCACAGGCGCCTACACTTGGAGCCCGTGACTTGGTGGGTGTTTTAGGGGTCCATCCCCGTGTCTCTCCCTGATGAAGGCATAGGACAGATCCTGGGTGTGGACACTGTTCTGAGCCCTGGACAGGCAGGAGGACCAGCCCAGCCCTGGCCCTCTGTGTGCTCATATTCTCCTGGGAAGATAGAGTGAGCTAGAGACTGATAAAGTAATGTGAAGTCACCTTGCTCCTGTCTCAGGGGGAGGACCTGAACAAAAAGAACACAGGTGGAATATTGGAGACGATGGCAAGCGCCATGCAGCTTTGAGGGTTTAAGAAGTTTCAGCACCCCCTAGGAACTAGATGTCCCCCAACACACACACACACACACACACACACACACACACCATGTGACTCCCTGTTCATTTTTCATGCATTTGACTTTGAATCTAATTTTGGGGGCTGATCATGCCCATAAGGAAAGGGGACTGTGGAAGCATAGAACAGATTGGTCCTACCATTTCTAAGAGCTTACTACCTGCCAGGCTCAGCCCAGAGCCCATGGGACAGATGGATAAATGGAGGAAGAGGGGGGCTGGGATTGTGGCTCAGTGGTGGAGTGCTCGCCTACCATGCATGAGGCACTGGGTTTGATCCTCAGCACCACATAAATGTAAAATAAAGATATTATGTCCACCTACAACTAAAAATATAAATATTTTTTAAAAAAGAAGAAATGGAGGCACAGAAAGGCTGAATGATTTGCTCCAGGTCACACAGCTATCTGGACCAGAAGTCAGGATTTGAACTCGGGCCTGTCTGATTCCAAATCCTGTGCGCATATCTTTCGGCCAGTGTATGGTCATTTCTGTAAGGTTGTCACCACCTCCTGGGTCCACCTCCATATTTTACTATTCCCACCAACTCCTGGGGTTATTATCTCCTCAGCAGACATTTAGGCAAAATAACTCACAGTTGAAAACTTAGATAAGGAATTTGTGTCTCACAGTCCAAGGTGAGAAACATAATTTCCCACAAACAGAAAGTGACAACAGGCTTACAGAGATGGTGATACGGGTGACAGTTAAGCTGCCTAAGTGCTCACTGAGGGCTGGGTGCTGCTTACTCCCACGGGTGCCTGTGCGTGGGATGGGGGAGGTCTGGCTGAGCCCCTGTCAGAGGCGACACCTTTTTCCAAGGCCTCAGTGGAAACAGAAACACACTAGTTCTGTGCCGGGGGCCAGCCCCAGGGGGGATCCGGGGGTCCTGTACGGAGGAAGAAGAGACAGGACAACAGGTTGCAAGTCAGGAGCAGCCTCCAGCAAAGACCTGCTGCCCCCGGAGGGGCCCTTATTTTAATACCATTTTTACAGATGGTTTTTTTCGGGTAGTTAAAGGAGAGCCTCAAAGCCCGAAACCTCTTTGATTTACATAATTTTCAAGAGTTACAATCTTTTCTGACATACACTGATTACCTAGGATATTGAGTACCTTGTTTAAAATATTATCCCATAACCTTTGCCAATCATGGTTAAGCTTCTACGTTTTCACCTCGATCACTAGGTGCTAGACTACGCAGCTCGGCCCCAGGTCTCCTGACCTTTATTCACTTCCAACTTTACCGCATACCTATAACTATTTCATTAACCTTTAACTTTAAAGCATACTTATGATTACTGGTAAGCTTTCTTACTTCTAAACTAAAATCCCAGTAAAACACACTTAGAGTAGTGAAAGTCTATTATTTAAAAGCCTACTGCTCTGAAGTGCCTTTAAACTACATCTATGTTAATTTTACATTATTCTATTTTAATTTCCAAGGTAATTTCCTTTTTTCATATGACCTATTCAACTGCTTTCTTAAAAAGTTTCCTGATCCTTGGTCAAGGATCACCAATTCTTACGTCTTGTAATCTTTAACCGAAGGGCAGGCACTGCACCTCAACCCATTTGTCATTAACATCAATTATGTGTTTCCCAATTTCAGCATAAATTCCTGTGCAAGGCAGAGGAGGGTGTTGGTGGGGGAATGCATTTGTGTTAGCCTCCTGTACCCGAGGGGGATACCATAAGCTGCCTTCGGTGGTCCTGGTTCTGTGGACACAGCAATTGTTTTTCTGTAGCCAGGTGTCACACAGGTTGTGGCTTTAGGAGATGGGTAGAGTAAATTGTTAACCGTGGGCTCAGGTTTGAGGAATGACACTATTGTTTGTATCCCGAGAGATACTGAAATGCACCTCGGGGCACGTCTTTATGATATCCTTGGTCTCCTTCTGGAATTTTCCTGCAATCTCAGGCAATGCGTACTTGGATGATTGATTGACGTGAGCCCTGTGATCTGTATCATGAGGATCATAAACAAAACTCCTAACACTCCCCAGGGTTCCGGTTTCCAGATGGGGTGGCCCTGCCGCAGCCTCCCCCACGCTGTGACCCTGTCAGACGGGGGTGCAGGAGCCCCTTCACCAGCTCTGGCCGGCAAAGCTGGGGGTCAAGCCCAGGACCTGCCGTATGCCAGGCAAGCGCTGTCCCGCTGAGCCGTGTCCCCAGCCCTTGCTCTGTCTTTTCAAAGCCACTATTAGGGACAGGTGTGGAGACCTCGGGGCCTCCAAGGTCCCCGTTCGCAGGCAGCCTGTGCTCCTGCCAACCCTGCCCGAGCTGTCTGGGGTCACCTAACAATCCTTGGGGGCTTCTGAGCACGTGGAGCCAGACCCCACCTCTTCCCCATGGAGGACCCCAGCCCCGAGGGAAGGGGGTTCTCTGCCTCTTTGTGTCTGATCTGGATTCTGAGTCCTGCTTCTTGTTTGTTTTGCTTTGGTGTCTTCCTGGGGCCAGGCGGGGTGGGGGGGGGGCGGGGGGCAGGGAACCATGTGACATCTCCTTCATGGCCCCCGCAGGGTTGGTTTCCTGTGGGAACGTGGACTGGTCACCAGGGCTTCAGGAGGGGAGATGAGGGCTGCCCTCAGGTGAGTGAGGCACCCCGCAGCAGCCCCTCCCCAGCCCAGCAGGCCTCTGGCTGCTCCTGAGACGCCATCCCCACAGCAGGCCTGGCTCTTAGAGGCTCCCTCAAAGGGAATCTCTCTCCGTCCACCCCCCCACTGCCCGGCCGCCCTCAGTCTTCCTTATTTCTTCTTCAATGGACTGACCTCCACCTGACCCCCTCAAGTTTATTCTCACCACTGTAGCCAGGGCCATCTTGCCTTCCCCCAGGAAGCATTAGAGAAAAGTTGGTTTTTCCAGAGAACTCTATCGACCAGCTCCGTTCTACCATGAGCATTTTACTGCACTTGCTTTAGAATCCGTCCGTCCACCCATCCATCCATCCATCCACCCATCCATCCATCCATCCGTCCATCCACCCATCCATCCATCCACCCATCCATCCGTCTCTCTGTCCGTCCATCCATCCATCTTACTGTTTTGATGATTTCCCCAGGGAAGCCCTTAGGTCCACCCCCCTGGACTCCAGCTCTCATCCTGCCTGGAGCTTGGTATTTGTTTACCGTTCAACTTTCAGCTCAGAGGAGGCCAAGGTGCAGCTTCCTTTTGATTGTCTAACATCCGGGTTCAGCCACCTCAAACCAACACATCAGGTCTGGGGTGCAGCTCAGGGCTAGAGTGCTTACCTGCTTGTATATTTCCAAGCACCATAAAAGAAAAAAAAAAAAAAAAACAACTAGCACATAGTAGAAGCTCAGTAAATATTCTCCTCTGTAGAGTAATGGAGAACAGAGCAGGAGTTTCAAATGCAATGCCTTTAGAGGAAGATTGGGAGAGTCACCTGCTGAGTTAGAGGAATAGTCAGGAGACCAGCAAAGTGGCTGTGAAGCCAACATGGGAAATGAACAAAGGATGTGGGTCAGACAGGCACCGCCGGATTTTTTCTTTTCTGCATTAAAAATACATATCACTGGGTGCAGCAGCTCATTCTTATAGTCCCAGTGAATTGGGAGGCTGAGGCAGGAGGATTGGAAATTTGAGACCAGTCTCAGCAAATTAGCAAAGCTCTAAGCAACTTGGCAAGACCCTGTCTCAAAAAAAAAACAAAAAAAAAAAAACAAACAAAAAAACAGGCTGGGGATGTGGCTCACTGGTTAATCACCCCTGAGTTCAGTATGAATATATATATTCAAATACAACTGGGTTTCATCTATCTATCTATCTATCTATCTATCTCCATAGTCACTTCTACTATATAGATAGGAGTGAAACCCAGTTGTATTTGAATTTCAGATGATGATCAAAAGCAAAATTTTAGTATAATTATATCCCATGAAATATTTGAGATACTTACACTAAAAATCATTTGTTGTTTATCTGAAATGCATTTTAATAGTGATATATATTAATTAAATGTACATATTTAATTTTATGTGCTGGAGATGGAACCCGAGGTCTTGTTTGTGCTCAGCACATGTTCTAGTACTGAGCCACACCCCCCATAAATGCCTATGTTTTTATAAGTAAATCTACAATCCTACTTGATAAATCTGCAACTCTAGGGGACAAGCAGTTCATGTGAGAGAATCCGATGTTCTGGCTGGGAAAATGGAGAATGCATTCACAGTTAGCACCCAGCTGGCGAATAATCAGTGTGCAAAGCAAAATAATTTTTTTTAAAAAAGTGGCTGGGCATGTTGGTGAATGCCCATAATCCCAGATACTCAAGAGGCTGAGGCAGGAGGGTCAGAAGCTCAAGGTCAGCCTGAGCAATGTATCAAGGCTCTTTCTCAAAATAAAAAATAGAAAGGGCTAGCGAACCTTTAGCCCTTTCTGGGGTGCTATCAGATTTGGGCAAAGCCGTGAGTTTTGAATCTACAGCGACACCCTGAACTCTGAAGCCCGACTTCTGGATCTGCTCCCTGGTCCATGGCCCACAAGCTCTGTGACTTTGGGCCTTAGGACCCCAACTCTGTGTAGATTAGATGAGACCCTTCCTTGCAGGACAGGAGGAGCTGGATCCTAGTCACTGCTACCAAATTTTACTATTTATCCCAGGAAGAGATGCTGGGAAGAACCGTTCATCTGCTCCCTCTAGTGGTCACAGAGAGAACTCAGGAACCAGGTTGATCAGGCCCCAGCTCCCTGGACTTCAGTCATTTACAGATCCCCTCACGCCTCATGCCACAAATCAGATGCATTTACCTTTATGTACTTAATATGTTCCTTTAAGTTGTCTCCCTATGTTCAGTTCAAGAAATCTTGTAATAGCAAACTTACCCCATTATTTATTTTTCTCCAAGAATTTTAGGATGAGCTTGTCAATTTCTGCAAAGAAGTCAGCTGGGATTTTGAGAGAGATTTCACTGTATCTGTAGATCCATTTTGGGAGTATTGGCAAGACCCTGTCTCAAAATAAAAAATAAATAAATAAAACGGGCTGGGGATGTGGCTCACTGGTTAATCACCCCTGAGTTCAGTATGAATATATATATTCAAATACAACTGGGTTTCATCCATCTATCTATCATCTATCTATCTATCTATCTATCTATCTATCTCCATAGTCACTTCTACTATTCAAATCCACACACATAGGAGGTCTTTTCATTCACTTAGGTATTTTAAAATTTCTTTCCACATTAATCTCTTTTCAGTATGCAACAAATATTTCAAATCCTGTTCAAATTTATTTCTAAGTATTTTATCTCCTTTGATGCACTCATAAACGCAATTATTTTCTTAATTTTGTTTTTTGGTTGTTTCCTTGGCACTGTATAGAGACATGGCTGATTTTAACATATTGATCCTGTATTCTGCAATCTGGCTGAATTCATTCATTAGTTCTAACAGTTTTTTTTAGTGGAAATTTTGGAGTTTCTATACATAACATCATGTAAATAGATATAGTTTTAATCACTTTTTCTTAATCTTTTCTTCTTTGTTACTGGGGATAGCACTCAGGGGCACTTAACCACTGAGCCACATCCCAGGCTCTTTTCATTTTTTAATTTTGAGACAGGGTCTCACAAAGTCGCTTAGGGCCTCACTAAGTTGCTGAGACTGTCCTTGAAATTACGATCCTCCTGACTCAACTTCCCAAATCTCTGGGATTATAGACACGGGCCACTGTCCCTGGCTTTCTTACTTTATTAATCTATTCATGAACAATATGGCATGGTACCAACTACCTGATATCAAGCCATCCAAGAAAGAAAAGACGCAGAATTGGTTAGAGTAGTCAGAGAGGGTTTTTTTTTTTTTTTGGAAGCAGATTGGTTGGGCCTAAAACTTGGTAGAATTTGAGTGAAACATTCCAGGAGAGGAAATGAAAGAACGAACAAGGCTTGTCATAGGAAAAAATGCCCGTTTATTGAAGAACAGCTCTGCATATTTATAGAGCCGGGGGTGGTTTGACAGTTATGACAGTTTAACAGTTGAAGGGTTTGACAGTTGGCATGGGGTGCTTTCTGATTGGTGGGTAAGGATCATGTGAGCCTGCAGGGCTAGCCTTCCTTGGAAATGAATGGCACCTCCAAAGTGTGGCTGCAGAGTCACTCACAGAACCACCATCCTCTGCTCCGTTGCCTTGAGGGAGTAAAGTGACAGCTAGCTGCTGAGCAGAGTCCCCAGCCTCCCATCTTCAGTTTCTTGTTCATTAAAACATTACCCTGACTCCAGTCAGGACAGGGTAAAGGGCCTCCCTTCCTCAAATCCTCCTGAGGCTCCTATCCATACCACTTTTACAACCTCCAATCTCCATTTAAATATCTCCCAAAGTGAAAGAGTCACATCGACACCAGTTTGGCAGGTGTTCAAAGCGTGGTTTTATTACACATCGATGGAAGTGGCCTCCGCCATCCATTCCTTCAACCTGTACTTGCTAAGCGTCTATTATGTGGCAGTCACGGTTCAGATGCTGGGGATTCAGCTGTGGAGGAGGAGACAGAGCTCTTACCTCCTGAAGCTTACCCTCTAGTGAGGGAGCATCATAGTGAATGGGGAAGGAAAGAAAGAAACAGCAATTTCAGAGCGTTTTAAATAATGTGAACAAAAAAACAAACCAGAGAAATTAAGCGTGAGAGAGCAATTTAAGGGGCCAAATTAAGAGAGGGTGATGTTGTAGACTGAAAGTTTATGTCCTCTCAAAATTCCCATGTTGAAGACCTCATCCCATGGTCCCAACTGGATGGTATTTGGAGATAGGAACTTTTAGTTGGAGTGTTTAAACCATTTACATTTAATGTAATTGCTGATAACACAGGATTTAAACATGGTGTTTTGATATTTGTTTTCTGTATGCATTATGTTTTGTTGTTATTGTTGTTGGGCTTTTTGTTTGTTTTGAGATGGGATCTAGCTGTGTTGCTCAGGCTGGTCTTGAACTCCCAGTCTCAAGTGATCCCTCTACCTCAGCCTCCAGAGTGTTGGGAGTAAAAGCACATATCATTGCACCCAGTTATGTGTTTTATATTTCTTTCTTTTTCAATTACCAACTGACACTTGTGTAGATGTGTATTTCCTAGTGTACGGTTTTAATTCCTTTACTTTGTTTTATGTGTTATTTTCTGAGTAGTTGCCCTAAGGATTACAATAAGCATCTTAATTGTTAAGTCTATTCAGCTTCATATGAACTTAATCTCAATACTACATAAATATTTTTGCCTCTACGGATCTCTGCCCACTCCCTTACTCCATGCTGTTATTTTTATACAAGTTATATCTTTATACATTGTATGCCCCATCATCACAAATTTCTTTTCTTTCTCTCTTCCTTTTCTCTTTTTGGTAATGAAGATTGAGCTCAGGGGTGCTTAACTGCTGAGCAGCATTCCCCAATCCTTTTTATTTTTATTTTTTTTAATTTTGAGACAAAGTCTTGCTAAGTTGCTGAGGGCCTTGTTGAGTTGCTGAGGCTGTCTTGGAACTTGCAGTCCTCCTGCCCCAGTCTCCCCAGTTAGGGTATGTGCCACTCTGTCCCAGCCTCATCATCACACATTTCTAATTATTGTTTTGTCATTTAAATAAAACAGAGAAAAGAGATATAAACAAAAACCCCACTGTCTTTTATATTCGCCTAAGTAGTTAACTTTACTGGTGCTCTTTATTTCTTCCTGCAGTCTGTATCAAGTATCCTTTCATTTCACCCCAAAAGACTCATCAGGGCATGTTCTCTAGTGTTAAGTTCTTTCTGTTTTATTTATGTGGAAATGCCTTACCTTCTCCTACACTTTTGAAGGATTGTTTCGCTGGATATAGAATTCTTGGTTGATAGTCTTTTTTTTTGTTGTTTATTTTTATTTATATATGACAGCAGAATGCATGACAATTCTTATTACACATCGAGAGCACATTTTTTCATATCTCTGGTTGTACACAAAGTATATTCACACCAGTTCGTGTCTTCATACATCTACTTTGGATAATAATGACCATCACATTCCACAATCATTTCTAACCCCATGCCCCTCCCTTTCCCTCCCACCCCTCTGCCCTATCTAGAGTTCCTCTATTCCTCCCATGATCCCTCTCCCTACCCCACTATGTATCAGCCTCCCTATATCAGAGAAAACATTTGGCCTTTGGTTTTTTGGGATTGGCTAACTTCACTTAGCATTATTTTCTCTAACTCCATCCATTTATCTGAAAATGCCATGATTTCATTCTCTTTTATTGCTGAGTAATATTCCATTGTGTATTTTTGCTACATTTTTTTTATCCATTCATCTATTGGAGGACATCTAGTTGGTTCCAAAGTTTAGCTATTGTGAATTGTGCTGCTATAAACAATGCTGTGGCTGTGTCCCTTGATAGTCTTTTTCTCTTAGCACTTTGAGTAAGACATTCAACTGCCTTTTGGCCTCCAAGGTTTCTGATTAAAAATCAGATGTTAGTCTTATTGAGACTTTCTTATACTTGATGACTCACTTTTGTCCTATTGCTTTTAAGATGCTCTCTTTGTCTTTTGTTTTATTATAAATTGTTTAAGTGTGAATTTCTTGTTGAGCTCTTTGAAGTGATGATTATTTTTTTAATCAAAATTGGAAAAATTGAAGCCATTCTTTCAAATGTTCTTTTCTCACCCTCTCTCCTCTTCTGTGACTCCCATGATGTGTATGTTCATATGCTTGATGACCTTTGAATCTTTATTCATTTATATATATATATATATATATATATATATATATATATATATATATATAATTTCTTCTTTCTGCTCTACAGATTAAAGAATATCAATTGATCTGCTACCAAGCTTGCAGATTATTTTCCTTGGCCTGTTAAAATCTGCTGTTTCATTTTTTAAGTGAATTTTCCATTTCAGTTACTGTACTTTTCAGCTGCAGAATTTCTGTTTGTCAATGATTTCTATGACTTTATACACATTCTCTATTTTCTAGATTTTGTTCTGAGATTTCCTTTAGTTTTTAGATATGGTTTCTTAACATATATTCTCCGAACATATTTAAATAGTGAATTTAAGTTCTTGTGTAGTGAGTCCAACACCTGAGATTCTTTGGAGACAGTTTTTCATGGGTATAGGCCAAGTTTTCTTGTTGATTTGCATGTCTTATACAAGTGTTTTGCATATTTTATACAAATATCTGGTTTATTAGCTGAACACTGGATATTTAAAAAATATAATGTGGTAGTTTCTGGAAATTGGATTCTCCCTCCCCTCAGAGTTTGTTATTGTTACTGGTTGTTGTAGTTATTTGTTTAGAGACTTTCCTGAATCAATTCAGTGAAGTCTGTATTCTTTGTCATATGAAGTTTCTGTAGTCTCTCCTTGGTTATCTTAGTGGCCAATTAATGGTTATGCTGAGAAAGGCAGTCTTGTGTGTGCAATCTTTCAAACTTCTGTTTAGTCTCATGAGAGTGAGCCTTGGGCCTGAGATACCTCCTTACCCTAAGATGAGGAGCTCACATGGTGTGTACATTATGTGGTTATAGCTTTTCCTGCTTCAAACTCAATATGTACTCCTTTTTTTTTTTTAAGTGTCTGCATCAAAGGCCCTCAAATATGTCCCCAGTTTTCAGTTTTCAGACTCTATTAGGGAAGGGGAGGAGCCTCTAGGCTCAAGAGCAGTGAGCATAGCCAATTGCTTGGTACCAGTGACTTGGGTGGGGGGACTTGTTAACCATGGGGAATGATGCACATTATTGAAGTCCTCTTGCTCTGTCTCCTCTCCATCTAAGTGTTTTTCTACCCAGTGCTGACTGTGTTGTTTTTCTTGGAGATTCCCATGCAGATGCATTGAGCAGAAGTGCGTAGAGTCTACCCTGGGGACTGGTGACCACTCTCTCCCCGGGGTTCATAACTGGTATACACTCTTCTACTTATCAGTTTGGCACAGTGATCAGAGTTGCCAAAGAAACACACCATGGCAGGGTATAAATGCAACTCCACTCTACCAGGGGAGAGCCAGCTCCCTGGGTGCAGTGGGTTGGTTGAGGCTGGCCACCATCTGGCTGCACAGAGATAAATGAGATGAGGCATGAACTCCCATGGAGTTCTGGGGGTTGGAGATGATGTCTGGGGGAGGTAGAGGGCCTGGTACAGAGAGTGCTTGAGGACCTCTAGTGAGATGTGTTTTCTTGTAGTGCTGAGCAACTCTTGGTGTGGTTTAAAAATGGGGGAGAGTAGACAATCAAAGGGCAAATATGGAAAAAGTCCAGGAACGTCTCATGCAGCTCAGTTGTGGTTTGTCTGATATTGGATCATTTTAGACTCAAATGTCTCGGGTAGAATGACACATCAGGATGGAAACCAGGCATGTAGGTCCCACCAGACACCAGTGGCCCTGTGCCCCTGTTGAGATTAAGAGGGAATCCAGGGAATTCAGACTTTAGGGGATTTTGGATACTGGTGCTTACATGACAATATTTTTAGGAAATATTAGGGGGAAAATTAACCTGGTGACATTGCAGGGGAGGGAGATTTGGGGCAAATTCAGTGACCCAAAGTGTTTTTCTGCTTGTGGTCATTGAGCTTGTGTGAGGGCCTCTTGGGCTATTTTAGGGTGCTGGTGACCATGGTTCCCATTGTGAGTGAGTCACAGGGCTGACATTTGGCTGCTTGTGGCATAGAATGTCACCATCTCCTGAGGAGGTATGTCTCTGCAGAGCTAAGAATGTGAGCCACACAGTGGGATGGGTGCTCTTTGGCCTGACACCTGAGGTACCCAAACACCCGTGGGCTACTCAATAGAAAGCGGCCTGCAGACTGGGTGGACCAGGGGGCATTGCTTTCTCAACTGGGCACTGGCTGCAGCAGGGCTGTTACAGACCACCTTGTCCCATGGACAGTTGGGCTCGGCTGGCCCCACAGGCATCCAGGGCCCAGAGCTGCCAGTGGGCTCTGCAGACTAAGTGCTGAGGTGCTGCCCTTGGCCCCTGGAGTCCCAGGTGTCCTCCCTGTTCCTCAGGCAGGGACAAAGATGGGGAGGTTGTCCTTGAATTGGCTGGTACCTTTTCTCCATCTCTTCACCCAGCGGGTGACCCCGAAGCTGTTGAAGTCAAGGATGCCCCACAATCTGGATATTCGGGCCAGTGGGTCCAGATGGCTCCAAGAAAACAAATTGTTCCCAAAGAAAATTGGAGACATTACCGAGAACTAGAAACTGCCTGGGTCTGGCCTGTTGACCCCTCCAGGCCCACGCTCTGTTGTCCCCAGCCACCTGGGTCAGGGCCAGTCCCAGCCGGGAGCCCTCACGTGATGCTGAAGAAGCACAAGATGCCCTGGTGCAGAAGAGGAGCGGTTTTATTTGGTGGGGAGCAGGGGAGGTTCCGCACACCTAGGGGGAGTGTTAGAGTCTGTAAACAAGTCAGGATGGCGCCTGGCAAAATGCCAGAGGGAGTGGTTTGTGAAGTAACGCCAGCGAGCCATGAAGTGTGGAGATTCCTGATTGGTTGACTGCTGTATCTAGTTTATGCTAATTAGATAAGCTGTGTGGAATGTATAAATACCCCTCCTGTCCTACAATAAAGGGCTCCCACTCCTGCTGTATCAATCTACACAAGTTGTTCATCACCCCCCGGCTATTTTGCTGCAGCCAGAGGAGGAGGTGGCACAGGCTCCCAGGGACGAGGCAGCCTTGTCATTTTGTAGGACGTGGGGCCAGCCTTTCCTGTCCTGGGCAGGAGCGGGTGGACTGCAGCAAGAAGCGGGTCTGTGGGGAGAAGAGCCCAGTCAGCAGGGAGACTCAAGGTCATGGACTCTTATTGGTATTGATCCAGCATCAAACCTGCCCTCCAGGGGGACAGAAGGAGGCTGAGACCCTGGGCCTAGAGGCTTGGCCTTATTCACAAGGGTAGCCCAGGCTGGATCATGCATTTGAGAGCGTGTGTCCATGAGCTCAAGTGGACTTGCGTGTGGTGATTCTGGATGTGTGTGCTCAGCTCTTGCTCTTTCTTTTGTGCTTTGTGCCTGATGAGGTGAGCATCTGCTCCATCACATGCTCCCACCACGAGGCACTGCCTCACCGTGACAAGGGTCGCCCATCAATCATGGACTGGAAACAAACTGTGGGCCCAAACAAACCTTTTTTGTCTTGATAATTTATTACTTTTGGCATTTCGTTACAGGGAGGGAAAGCTGACTTATATAAGTGTCATTAGTCTCAAGACCCCTGCTGCCTCCTACCAGCAGAGTAACAGACTGTCCCAGATCCTGTGGGGCAGGGAGCCACACTAAGCAGCAGAGCAGAGACCAGGGTCCTTTCAGCAAGGCCTAGACCCTGATGACAAGATTCACTTCAGGGATCAGCTTGTCTAGAAAATGAAAAACAAAACAGAAAACCAGTCTAGAGTCCTGGTCGTGAGGAGAAGGAGTCAGGGAGAGCCACATTCCTCCTGACGTGGAGGGCCAGCAAGTGGGGCTGCTGGAGACCCGTCATGCTCAGGCTGGTCGGATGAGGACGGGCCCTTCCACCCAGGGCCCAGCTGGTCTCAGTGTCAGGGCCAAGGAGGGCAGCCTTTGACCTCAGAACTTTCCGGATACTTCAGGGGAACAAAGAAACCAAAACCAAGGTAAGGTGGAAGCAGAGGCCCGAGCTGCCCTGTGGTGTGCAGGGACAAAACCCCTGGGGACATGGCTGCTCTTGCAGAGGGGGAGAGAGCTTGGAAGCACCACTTACGAATGATCTCATGCACCAGGGGGATGTCCAGTTTTTCGAGAACGCCATTGACCAGACGGCACACCTGAGCCAGGCAGAGAGGGGAGTTACCAAAGGGGCACCCGTGGGACACCCGGGAGCATCATCGTCTCTATTGGGGGTTCTCTGGGGAAGGTTTTCTGTCACTTCTCTGTGTCTAAGCGTTTGATTCTGAGCAGGTGTGGGGACGAATGTCTCAGGCACTCTAGGCAGAAGGAGAAACTAAAGGCATGAGGGACATTGGGAAGGGGCCTGAATGTCATGTTGAGGTGCGTTCACTCTGACTTTGCCTCTGTGGAAGGTTCTGGAAGGCGGTTTCTGGCCCTAGGAGACACCCGAGTCTAGCCTGGAAGACCTCTGGTCTGCAGCCATGGAGGGCTGGTGGGGCTTCTCAGGCAGGGCCGACCCAGTTCAGCTGCGGTGTGGACAGGCACGGGGCCTGGACCAGACTGTAGCCCACCGAGGCATTTGGAGGGACGGAAAGAACCAAGGACAGATGTAGCAACCGACAGACTGATGGACGGGTGGAATTACTTCTCAAACTGAGGGACTCAGGTAGCTCACCCCACGACTCTCTCAGCCTGAGAATCTCTGAGGCGCACGGATCAGGGGAGCCCCCAGCCCAGCCCACCTACCTTGCCCTGCACCAGCTCAGGAAGGACTTTATTCAAGATGCCCGTGAGGTTGTCCACGAGGTCTTGAATGGGGAAGGGAGCAAAAAAGCTGTGGGTGTGACTCAGGAGCCGAGGGTGGACCTGGAAAATTCTTGAGAGGGACACAGTGTCAGCATCAGACCAGGCCTATCCCCTCACCCCATGTGCAGCCAGGGTCCTACCCAGAGGGAGTCACGCCCTGCACACACAGGCACCAGGGGGAGGAGCCCACAGCCCCAGGACAGGGCAGGGGGAGAGAGAGCTTGGAAGCACCACTTTGATTTTCACAAGGACATCAAAGTATGACCCATGCTCCCTGTGGAGCTAGGAGGACTCCTGAGATGGCACGTGAAGACCTCGGCCATGGGGCCATGATTCCTACATGTTGGGTATGATCTCAGCCTTCCCAGGTGACAGGGGACTGAAACCAGTTTCCTAATCCAACATCAAATTGATGGGAAGGTGGATGGATGGATATGCGGGTGGGTGGATGGCAGCGGAGGGGTCAAATGAAGGAAAGCTTGGCTGGACAGAAGGGTGGATAGATGGATGTACAGACAGACGGTTTGTTCAGAGCATGAATGGGTGATGGTGGGAATAGTGGTAAGTCTGCACCAACGTCTAAGGGCCTGAATCACTCAAACTTAAGTCTGTCTCTCTGTAAGTCAGGGAGCCGGAGCCAGAGCCAGATCCTTGGCAATGGCTTTAACCCAGTCCCATCAAGGCCCAGTGAGGACCCTAGTGAGACTTCATGTCTGTTTGCCCCTTAGGGGACACAGCACTTTCACCCATGCTGTCTTGGGGGCTTTATCAGTGACCCCATGTAGTTCCACGTTACAGATAGGCAAGCCACAGCCACGCAGGAGAAGACCATTCAAGCTCAGAGGCCCTTCACCTCCCCTCAGCCCTGTCATAGCTGAGGCTTAAACTCAGACATCTTGTTGCCTAATCCAACGTCAAATTAGTCATGGTGGCCTAATAAGGATAAGTGAAAACTTTACCCTTCCATTTACTTATTAATCCGTCTATACATCTGTCCACACATATATCCATCCATCCATCCTTCCCTCCACACGTTTAACCATCTAAACATCCACCTCTATTAATCATCCATTCATCACCAACCGCCCACCCACCCACCCACCCACCCTCTCCTCCATCCACCCACCCACCCCTTATCCATCCTCCCTTCCATCCTCTTCCTCTTCCATTTTCCCAACATTCCATCTTTCCATCAATCCACCCACCATTCCACTCTGTTCCTCGGGGGCAGAGAGTCAGCCCTCGGCCTTACCCGTTAAGCAGGGAGATCCGCAGGCTGCCAGGGGAATGGGTGCAGTCACCAAGCACCAGGTGGCTCTTCCTCTCATTGTCTTTCACAACCAAGAGTTCCGCAGTGATGTTGAGCTTCACGTCCAGCTCCAGCAGACTTCCCACCAGGCCCCTGGTGAGGAGGCAACCCTGATGGCATCTGGCCTCCACATTCCACGGTGCAGCTGGTTTTTCCCCTTTTCAGACACGTGAGCCTCACCTGACCCCACCTTGCCCACAGGTGCACGCAGCTCACTTCCCCCAGGAGACCCAAGGCTCACAGAGGTCAAGTGAGTTCCCTCGGCACCCAAGGTTGCTCGGCAGAGTGGCAATTGAGCTGCAGACGGAGGCTCAGGTCGTTGCACTCCCACCCCCTGGTGCCTCCCCAGAGACCTCAGATCTCCCTTGCTGAGCCACCATTCCTTCCACCCTGGGGACCTACTCACGTATTCACTTTAAGTATCAATCCCAGAGGGATGGTGACGTAGAGGCCATGGGCGCTGTGGCTCTGCACATAACTGAGTTCCAACAGCTGGGGATTGGTGACCTTGATGCTGTCCAGGGTGCAACATCGGAGGGAGAAACATCAGCTCCTCGAGCCTCAAACCTGGACACCACCTTCAACCCCAGAGACCATCCAAGGGGAGGAGGAGCTGCCCACCAGGACCACGGAAGACAATGTGGGTGTCTTGCAGCCAGAGCCACACGGGTGCTGAGCCTCACAGCACTTCTCCCAGCCTCTGCCAAGACTGGATCCTGACATGGATGACGCCCTCTTCGTCTCAAGTCTATGAGGTCATCAAGGAGGGGACTGTGTCTGGGTTGGTGGCCTGCTGTGTGCCAGCTCAGGGACTTACCAAGGAAGGGGCTGCCCTTGTGGGTGGATGGGAAGGTGGGTGGATGGATATGCGGGTGGGTGGATGGCAGAGGAAGGGGTCAAATGAAGGAAAGCTTGTCTGGACAGATGGATGGACGGATGAATGGATGGATGGACGGTTTGTTCAGTGCATGAACGGGCGATGGTGGGAATAGTGGTAAGTCTGCGCCAACGTCTATGGGCCTGAATCACTCAATCTTAAGTCTGTCTCTCTGCCAGTCAGGGAGCCAGAGCCAGATCCTTGGCAATGGCTTTGACCCAATCCCATCCAGGCCCAGGCTGTGGCCACTCACAGACACCCTAGTGCTTCTGGCTCAGTGAGCTCTGGGGTGTCCCATGGGAAGCACCACTTCAGAACTTTCCACAGACACCGCCTGGCTCTGTTAGTGTCACTGATGACACCTTGGAGGCGGGAGCTGATGTTCTCCTGCCTCCATCAAAGTCCACTGTGTTCTCAGCGGGGGAGGGAGGAGATGGCAGTGGTGCAGAGGAAAATAGGTCGCCCTGGACTCAGGAAGTTACAGTGACATTCCTTGCTCTGCATCTCGTTAAGTGAGCACAGGCCTGTCCCTGTGCTCAGTGTCCTCATCTGTGAACTGGGCATCATTAAGCTGACCTTGAAGGGTTGTCCTGAGGACTGTAGATGGTTCTGGGACGTACTTCAGGGACTGGAGAAGAGGGCCAGTGTCCCTGCCAACTGAGTCCCGGCTGCAGGCTCAGGCCACCGCCCCCTCCCTCAGGGCTGCCACCTGGGGCTGGCAGATCTCAGCTGCTTCTGGGGTCCAGGGCAGTATTTAAGTCAACTCACTAGAGGATGTTGTTCAGGATGGAGAGAGAGGAAGCCAGTTTTCCGAAAAGGCCAACCAGGCCACCGGAAGTGCCCCCTCCAGGCTTCAGGATGTTCAAAAGCTGGAGGTGTTCCAGAATGTCCAGCAGACCCCCAAAGAGCAGGCCATTGCTGAGAGCTGGAAATGAGTAGAAGGGCCTCTGAGGGCACCTCTGTCACCTCCAGGCCCTCAGTTCCTCTCCCCTACTCATCGTGCCCCTTCTCCTACCAGATGGGGTGTTGTTTATGCACACCTGTGCACACGCGCACACACATGTACGTACACACCTCTGACAGAGGCCATCACAGACTTACCATCCCTCAAGCTTCCAGCAAGATCTATGGCATTTGAATCCAGGGCTGGAGTCAGATCCAAGGACAGAGTCGGGTCCAGGGGCTCGGGCAGGCCTGGGTCCAGCGGCACGGGCAGGCCTGCGAGCTGGGCTGTGACCTGGGCCAGCAGCCCACAGAAGACAATGAGGCCCCCAGTGTGAAACATCTCTTGGTGTCTGTGGACAGAATGAGTCCAATGTGGCACAAATTGGTCTCCTCCCCAGAGCACCTGGAGGTGACCAGCAGTAATGGCTAGACTGCTGGGCGTTTTCTCTGTGCCAGGCGACAGGTTGATGGCTGTACCCTGGGTGACTGATTTCATCTTCAGTATCTCCCAAGACATGAGCCCCTATCACTTGCACAGGTGAGGATACACAAACCTAGTGACCACAGGTAACTTCCCCCAATGTCCCCAAGGTTACAGAATCAGGGAGCTCTTGGGCTTGAAGTAGAGACAGTATTTGAAGCAGCTCTGCCTGACCCCCAGGCCTCTATTTAAGTGATCATCAGATTTACTCAGGTACACTCACATTTTGCTGGGGGATTGCAAATTGGCACAGCCAATCTGGAAAACATTATGGAGATTTCTTGGAAAACTGGGAATGGAACCACCATTTGACCCAGCTATCCCTCTCCTTGGTCTATACCCAAAGGACTTAAAAACAGCATACTACAGGGACACAGCCACAGCATTGTTTATAGCCGCACAATTCACAATAGCTAAACTGTGGAACCAACCTAGATGCCCCTCAATAGATGAATGGTTAAAAAAATGTGGCATATTTACAAAATGGAATATTACTCAGCAATAAGAGAGAACAAAATCATGGCATTTGCAGGCAAACGGATAGAGTTAGAGAAGATAATACTAAGTGAAGTTAGCAAATTCCAAAAAACCAAATGCAGAATGTTTGATATAAGGAGGCTGATTCATAGCGGGGTAGGGAGAGGGATCATGGGAGGAATAGAGGAACTCTAGATAGGGCAGAGAGGTGGGAGGGGAAGGGAGGGGCATGGGGTTAGAAATGATGGTGGAATGTGATGGTCATTATTATCCAAAGTAGATGTATGAAGACACGAACTGTTGTGAATATATTTTGTATACAACCAGAGATATGAAAAATTGTGCTTTATATGTGTAATAAGAATTGTCATGCATTCTGCTGTCATATATAAATTAAAAAAAAAAAGATTTACTCAGCAGCTGGGCTCACTTAAGGAGTCCCTAGTTCCACCTCCTCTGAGGAATTCCACCGACCTTTCTGCAGGGCTGGGATGGAACCCAGGGCCTCGTCCTCGCTAGGAGAGCGCTCTGCCTCGGAGCCTCCCCAGCCCAGTTCCTGCTCTTCAGACCAAGCAAATGAAGACTTCAATTTGCCAGTGACTGGAGCACCGAACTGCTTTGTCACCTCCCTGCTAAGCGGATGGCTCTTTGGTCTGGTTTGTGGATACCTTTGCAAGTCACCTAATATCAGAAGTCACCCGGCCGCAGTGAGCATCTCAGACCACACTGACAACCCCAAGTCAAATTCCTGCCCTGGAGCTCCTGGCTGAGGGTGTTGGAGCCTGATTTCCACGTCAGCATTGCTGGTCTCTTTGGGAAGTGGCCATTCCCAGCCCATGAACTTGGCCAGTTCTGTTTCCAAGGTCCCCCCCAATGACCCTAAGTGCAGTCTGCCAGTTTCTGCCCCATACTGAGGAAGCTGGCACCCTTGTCACCCAGAGTAGTGGGGGGGTAGTTGAAGGGACACGTCTCACCTGGGCTTCTTGAGGTCTCAGCAGTGTCTTGGTCTCCTTTCCTCCTCCTGAGTGCTTCTGCCTGGGAGGCAGCCTCTTTTATAGCTTGGGGATCAGCAAATGGGAGATTTCTTCAGAACTTAATTGAGAATTCTTCAATCAGGTGGTATCTTTCAGGGCTCTCCAAAACATAATTGCCAATCACATTAGCAGGTGGGTCAGTTCAGCAATTTGGTTCACAAGTTAAACAGAAAAACTTGAGATGGGCTGTTACTCAAGACTTCGTGGTTTCATTCACGCAGCAGAGGTTGGGGACCCACGCTCCCAGGTGACCTGGAAGATCATGTTAGGAACTCCAGACAGGGCAACCAGTTAGAGCCCAGGAAGGGACGTCTATGTCATCTCTTGTCCCCTTTCCTTCACTGGTCTGATTCTTTTTCTCTAATTGAGGAACTATTCCTACTCCTGCAATGTCAAGTGTCAAACTGCATCAGACTTCTCTATCTCTGGGGGTCTCTCCGTTCCTGCCTGGGGTTCTTCCATTTTCTGAGCCCCTGGTGCCTGATGGTCATGTGACTGCACATCCTCATCAGAACCTGGGAGGGGGAGGTGACTGTTCCTCCTTTTGGGAGGGAGAAACTGAGACCCAGTGGGGACACGTGACCCAGATAGCACATAGCACAGTTAGACCTCAACTCACCAGAAAATAACTGCAATTAAAAATGCCAACAGCTAACACCTGCTGAGTTTTTGCCATGTGCCAGGGACTCACAATCCCGGTTGAAATGGGAAGTGAGTTTTTCTTTTAATATATATTTTTAGATGTTGATGGGATTTATTTCATTCATTTATTTATATGTGGTGCTGAGAATCAAATCCAGTGCCTCACAAATCCTGGGCAAGTGCCTTAACACTGAGGCACAAACCCAGCCCTGGAAATCTGCTCTTCCTCAAAAGAAGCCTCAGGCACTTGTCTCCTGCACCTGGGCCTTTGGAGACTTTGCAGATGGAGAAAGAGAGGGGAGGAGAGGCTCAAGTCTTGAACTAGGAAAGCAGCTTTTGACCTGCAAAACCTGCCACCTTAGGAGCAGACCTGGAAAGAGGTGCTGAAGCTTCAGAGCATCTGTGAGGGTGGGAATTCTTTGTTTTGTTTTGGTACCAGGCATTGAACCCAGGCGGTTAACCACTGAGACACACCCCCAGCCCTTTTTTATATCTTATTTAGAGACAGGGTCTCACTGAGTTGCTTAGGGCCTAACTAAGTTGCTGAGGCTGGCTTTGAATTCGCAGTCCTCTTGCTTCAGCCTCTAGGCTGCTGGGATTACAGGCCTGTACCGTGGACCCTGTGGGAATCAATATTTAATAATTGAATAGACGGTAGCCAAGTAATTAGCAATGAATAAATGACATTGGATAAAAACTTCCCATCCCCCTACCCCACGCTGAGCCTATTATAAATGAGTTTCCATGTACTCTTCCCGGCAGGGGGGGAGGAACTGATGCTAAATGTTTATCCTAAAAATCATTAATCTCCATTATACCTAAGAAAAACTCGCAGCACACAGGAGGAGTTCAAGGAGTCTTCAGGCACTGAAGGCCCCTCCTGTAACCAGGACCCAGGTCTAGAGTCAGACTGTGACAGCGCTCTGAAGCAATCCTGGTGGCTGACCCTCACCCTCAGGTGACCACTGTCTTGGCCGGGAGTGTCCTGGGTCAGTTTTGCAGTTTTTGCAGCTTCGTGTCCCTGGGAGATGTCCCCTCTCATCTCCGTGCCTGGCGACGTTCACGTGATTTTACGTTTATGAGGCTCATCCGTGTGGCTGTGGGAAGCTGGAGGTGGCTTCGTTGCTACTGAGGGTATCAGTGAGTCGCTGTCCCAGCAGGTCATTACGCGTTTTGTTGGTTCTTTTGTGGGCATTTGGGGAGTGGTTAATTGGGGGCTGCTGGGAGCTCAGGGCCAGGCGCCTCCTTTCCTTCAGTGCGCATGTGCATTTGCTCCCAGAGGAACTGCGAGTCTCAGGGCGGGTGTGTGGGGTGTGTGTCTGGCTGTAGCTGATCTCAGTGTCCTGGGGGGGGGGGGCGCTCTGCTTTCCCTCCCATCAGCAGTGCCAGGGCTCCCTGGCTCCTCCTCCTGCAAGATTTTAATTACCATTTTGCAGATGATGAGGACCAAGAGGCAAAATGTAGTTTCCCAGAGCTGGTGAGTCCTGAGACCAGGATCTTCCACTCATTTAACCCTGAACCTGTACTGAGCTCACATCGTGGGGTGCTGGGGACTCACTGGTCACCGTGTCCCGAGGGGTCTATACCTCAAGGAACTCCTAGGGAGGCTGAATCAAATCTGAAGTCAGGTGTCTTTGGCACCAGTGTGTCTACATTTCCACACTGTCACCCTTTCTCTATAATGGACTCTTTGGATCCCAGTGACCACCACACAGTAGGTGCTCAATAAATATGGGGTGGGAGAATGAGGTGGGAGATCTCAGACCCTCCTGGCAGTGAGGAGCAAAGTCACAGATGACTGCAAAAGACAGGGCCAGAGTGTTTTCTTTGGTATTTCTGTGCCTGTGATCACGTCTGTCTGTTTCACAGGGCCACACAGAGGGGACCCGTGCACCCTTCAGAGCTAGTTTATTGTGGAAGAGGACAGGAATTGCCTAAGGCCTGGGGTCAAGTTTCTAGGGGCAGCAGAAGCCCCATGCTGAGGGAGACTTGAGTCCCACCAGGTGGAATCTCTCTGCAGTCAGTGGCAGGCAGCTGGAGGACCCTGGACACTGGTGACTGGAGCTTGCCTGGACTCACGGTTGGAAAAGTTGGTGAGCAGTCGCTTATTCTGTAAGGAAAGGGGACAGGGACAGACTCAGTCTCCAGGTGACCCTCTCAACCCCCAGGCCCACAGTGCAGGGAACTTCCCTCCCCCAAGGCTGACCAAAGGCTGGGGCCAGGAAAGTTTGTGTCACTCTTTCCAAATGACACCTGATCATTCTCTTCCCGTCCTCTATTTAGGAGCCTGGGCCTCCAGGAGACAAGGGCTGAAACTGGCCACCTTCCACAGGAGCAGGGGTGGTCTCAGGCCTGGGGTGGAGCCTGTGCTCCCTCCTGGATTTGGGGAGCTCTTGGGAGCAGCTAGAATCTTTGGTGTCCTGGGCTTGGGTGACTGGGCGGGGTTACTTGGTAGGGGTCCCCTATACAATCTCAGTTATCTTGGGGACCATAATGGCCATCATAATAGGGTTTCCTCTACTGTGTTCTCACAGCACATGGGGACACCCTCAGCAGGGCTCTTGTGGGTCCCAAGCCGGGGTCCTTCTTTCAATACTTGCCAATTCTGAGGGATCCTCCCAGGATGAACCAAATGGTCAACCATGAGGCCTTTGAGCAGTTCACATCCAGCTGCCTGAAGATCTCACCAGTCAGAGGACACACCTGGGCCACCAGCAGAGAGAAGGGTCAGGCCAGGGGCTGGGGAAGGAACACTGGGGGTCCTGTGGAGTGTCACCTCCACTGGGTTTCAGCAGGAACTGTGGCAAGCATGGCCGGGTGTAGTGGCACCCCCTCTTCCACAGGAAATCTTAATTAAGCTTCTCCAGAGACCCTCACCATAATTGTTCTTAGACAATCAGTATGAATTTCTGCAAAAGAGTTTTCAGGCAGGAAGTGTGTTCACAGAAGCAGGTAAGGGAGACTAAGTCAGGGCTCTATCTGGGCCTGCAGCCTTCACAGTGGTGTTTACATTTCAAAGAACAGCAATTAGATCCTGGGCAAAGTCCTTTATGATCCAAAAGATAAGAGTGAATGATAGAAATTAGGTTCCTTGGAAACCAGCTGGAGGGGGCGGGATATCATATTTCTCATAATGTACAACTTGAAATTCAAAAACACTTGGACAGATTTCTACAACATGACAGTTTTGGGCCTCGCCAGTCACCGTGGAATACACCCCTTTGGAGCTGATGATTACTGGCCAGTCCAAGATTTGCATGCGGTAAATCAAGCCACAGTCGCCTTACATCCTGTGGTCCCCAATCCATATACTCTGCCAAATCTGCTCCCAGCTGAAGCAGCCTAGTTCACGTGCTTGGACTAAAGATGCCTTCGTTTGCCACTCTGCCTTCCGAAGGGAAGATTCTAAGGGGAACAAAGGCCAGTTGACCTGGACTAGGCTACCACACGGTTTTGGAAATCACCAACTGTCTTTGGGACAGCACTGGCCTCTGACTAAAAGCCTTTCCTACAAAACAATGTGGGTGCACACTGCTCCAATATACAGATGGACTGTTGTCGGCCAGACAAGCAGAGAGGACAGCAGGGAAGGGACACAGCTGCTTCTCACTCTCCTGTGTCAGGCTGGTTACAAAGTTTCAAAATAAAATAAAATAAAGTCAAGTACCTGTGTTTCTATCTGACTCAGGGACAATGGCAGTTGGGCCCTGAGAGGAAACAGGTGATCTGCTCAATCCCAGTCTCTTCAACCCGCCATCAGATTACAGAATTTTAGGGGGCTGCTGGATACTTCCGTATATTGATCCCCAACTTTTCAGTTATGGCAAAACCCCTCTATGAAACCACAAAGGGGGGAAGACGGGATCCTCTAACATGGGGCCAACACAACAAAAGGCCTTTGAGGACATTAAACAAGCACTCACCAGGGCACAATAGACAGGGTCCCTGACCTCACCCAGCCTTTCTTTCCATGAGCTGTCCATGAGTGGTCTGGAATAGCCGTAGGAATCTTAACTCAAATGCTGGGGACATGGTACTGTCCAGTGGCCTACTTGTCCAAATAGCTAGACTCTGTAGCCACCTTGTTTGTGGTCCTTGCAGCCATGGCCCCTCTGGTGCTGGAAGCTGATAAACTGTCTATGGGATAAGATTTGGTTATCAGAGTTCCTCATTCAATTTTTTTTTTTTTTTTGTACCAGGGATAGAACCTAGGAGCACTTGACCACTGAGCCACATCCTTAGCCTTGTTTTGTATTTTATTTAGAGACAGGGTCTCACTGAGTTGCTTAGTGCCTCTCTATCTATCTATCTATCTATCTAGTATAATTTGTTATTCATGACAGCAGAATGCATTTCAACTCATAGTACACACACAGAGCACATTTTTTCATGTCTCTGGTTGTACAGAAAGTAGAGTCACACCATTCGTGTCTTCATATATGTACCTGGGGTGATGATGTCCATCACATTCCACCGTCTTTCCTACCCTCATACCCCTTCCCCTTTGCCCTATCTAAGGTTCCTCCATCCCTCCCATGCTCCCCCCACACCATTCCCATTATGGATCAGCGTCCTCATGTCAGAGAAAACATTCAGCATTTGTTTTTTTTGGAATTGGCTTACATCACTTACCATAATATTCTCCAACTCCATCCTTTACCTGCAAATGCCATGACTTTATTCTCTTTTAATCCTGAATAATATTCAATTGTATATGTATGCCACAGTTTCTTTATCCATTCATCTACTGAAGGGCATATAAGTTGGTTCTACAATTTTGCTATTGTGAATTTTGCTGCTATAAACATTGATGTGGCTGCGTCACTATAGTATACTATTTTTTAAAGTCCTTTGGGTATAAACTGAGAAGTGGGATAGCTGGGTCAAATGATGGTTCCATTCCCAGTTTTCCAAGGACTCTCCATACTGCTTTCCAGATTGGCTGCACCAATTTGCAGTCCCCCCAGCAATGTATGAGCATGTCTTTTCCCTACATCCTCACCAGCACTTATTGTTGTTTGTATTCTTTTTTTTAATATTTATTTTTTAGTTGTAGTTAGACACAATACCTTTATTTCACTCATTTATTTTTTTATGTGGTGCTGAGGATTGAACCCAGGGTCTCAGGCATGCAAGATGAGCGCTCTCCTGCTGAGCCACAACCCCATCCCCTGTTTGTATTCTTAATAGCTGCCATTCTGACTGGAGTGAGATGAAATCTTAGAGTAGTTTTAATTTGTATTTGTCTAATTTCTAGAGATGTTGAACATCTTTTCATATATTTGTTGATTGTATATCCTCTTCTGAGAAGTGTCTGTTCAGTTTCTTAGCCCATTTATTGATTGGGTTATTTGTATTTTTTGTGTTAAGATTTTTGAGTTTTTTATATACCCTAGAGATTAGTGCTCTATCTGATGTGCGTTGGTAAAGATTTGCTCCCAAGCTGTAGGCTCTCTATTCACCTCATTGATTGTTTCTTTTACTGAGAAGAAGCTTTTTAGTTTAAATCCATCCCATTTATTGATTCTTGATTTTATTTCTTGTGCTATAGGAGTCTTATTAAGGAAGTTGGGGCCTAATTTGACATGATGAAGATTTGGACCTACTTTTTCTTCTGGTAAGTGCAGGGTCTCTAGTTTAATTCCTAGATCCTTGATCCACTTGGAGTTGAGTTTGTGCATGGTGAGAGACAGGGAATTAATTTCATTTCGTTGCATATGGATTTCCAGTTTTCCCATTTGTTGAAGAGGCTATGTTTTCTCTAACATACGTTTTTGGCATCTTTGTCTAATATGAGATAACTCTATGTGGGTTTGGCTCTGTGTCCTTTATTCTGTACCATTTGGTGCCAATATCATGCTGTTTTTGTTACTATTGCTCTGTAGTATAGTTTAAGGTCTGGTATAGTGATGCCACCTGCTTTACTCTTCCTGCTAAGGATTGCTTTAGCTATTCTGGGTCTCTTATTTTTCCAGATGAATTTCATGACTGCCTTTTCTATTTCTATGAGGAATGTCATTGGGATTTTGATTGGAATTGCATTAACTCTGTATAGTGCTTTTGGTAGTTTGGTCATTTTGACAATATTGATTCTGCCTATCCAAGAACAAGGGAAAACTTTCCATCTTTTAAGGTCTTCTTTGATTTCTTTCTTTAGCATTCTGTAATTTTCATTGTAGAGGTCTTTCACCTCTTTCATTAAGTTGATTCCCAAATATTTTATTTTTCTGTGGCTATTGTAAATGGGGTAGTTTTCCTTTTCTCTTTCAGAGGATTTGTCCTGATGCACAGAAATGCCTTTGATTTATGGCTCTTGATTTTGCTATGTGGCTGAATTCATTTATTAGTTCTAGAAGTTTTCTGGTGGAATGTTTTGGGTCTTCTAGGTATAGAATCATATCATCATCAAATAGTGATAATTTGAGTTCTTCTTTTCCTATCCATATCCCTTTAATTTCTTTCACCTGTCTAATTGCTCTGGCTAGAGTTTCAATAACTGTTAAATAGGAGTGGTGAAAGGGGGCATTGTTGGGAATCGCCCGGCTCCAAAGACTATCTTCCCCATCCCCCCGAGAAGAGCCATCCAATGATGAGGCTGCTGGCTCACATGATCCTTACCCACCAACCAGACTAGCCCTGCTGGCTCACATGATCCTTACCCACCAATCAGACTAGCCCTGCTGGCTCACATGATCCTTACCCACCAATCAGAAAGCACCCCATGCCAACTGTCAAACTCGTCAACCATTAAACTGTCATATCTGTCAAACCACCCCCGGCTCTATTAATATGCAGAGCTGTTCCTCAATAAACGGGCATTTTCTCCGATGACAAGCCTTGATCGTTCTTTCAGGCATCACTGTCTTATTCCAGTTTTTAGAGGGAATGCTTTCAATTTTTCTCCATTTAGAATGATGTTGGCCTGGAGTTTAGCATAGATTGCTTTTACAATGTTGAGATATGGTCCTATTATCCCTAGTTTTTCTAGTGTTTTGAACATGAAGGGGTGCTATATTTTGTTGAATGCTTTTCTCTGCGTCTATTGAAATGATCATATGATTCTTATCTTTAAGTCTATTTGTTGGGAGCCACCCTGGCTCCAAAGACTAACTTCCCCATCCCCCAAGAAGAGCCATCCAATGGTGAGCCCTGCTGGCTCACATGATCCTTACCCACCAATCAGAAAGCACCCCAGCCAACTGTCAAACCGTTCAACCATTAAACTGTCATAACTGTCAAACCACCCCCGGCTCTATAAATATGCAGAGCTGTTCCTCAAAAGACGGGCATTTTCTCCGACGGCAAGACTTGATCGTTCTTTCATTGGTACCGAAACCCAGGAGGGGGAATGCCTCGCTGCTGGAGGGCCCCCTCTCTCAAGCCTTGCCGTCCTCGTCCACTCTTTCGAGCGCTGCTACTCGCACAACACCGGGTCTTCAGTGGGTGAGTTCCCCTATAGGGTCTCCAACTTCAGATAGGCTACTCAGGGGCTTTGACGGTGATCGTCCGGCAAACCTCTGACGCCCAATCTGGAAGAGAGAACGCACCCCACCACGACCTTCACAGTCACGGTGGACTCTCTGGAGCCCGATTCATGAGCGGGAGGTCCTGAGGGCTGGAAGAACAGGCACTCCTCTTTCTCTCTCTCTCTCTCTTAACCACCCTTGTTCCTCTCCTGACCTATGGGGGCCTCTTCTTCCCTCCCTGCAGACTCCCCCTTATTAAATTCTGCACACAAGATTGGCCTTACTATCAATTGGCCCCCAGGAGGATCCCTAGATCCCGCAATTCTCAGAGATCTGTTTAACTCCTGCGAGTGCTCAAAAAAGTGGAAGGAGATCCTATGTTGAGGCTTTTTCTCTTCTTCGTTCTCACCCTGACCTATCCGGCAGATGAACCCCCTCCCTACCGACCTCCCCCGTCAGCTCCGTCCAACCCCTCAGGTGCTCCCCATGATTCGGCCGACACCTTTAGTCCCCCCAAACTAGGTCCTGCCCCTAGTCCCACAAACCATGGCCCCCTTAAGAGAGGTTGCTGGACCTGAGGGCATTATCTGGGTACATGTCCCATTCTCTATGAATGACCTCATGCAACTCGAGCGAAGGTTGGGCTCATTCACCACAGAAGAGAGTTTCAGTGGGTCCTCCAGGCTTATAGCCTCACTCACCATGATATATACATGTTATTGGCTAATACTCTCCTTCCTGAGGAACGTACCAGAGTCTGGGAACTTGCCAGAGCCCATGTGGACGAAACTCACCGAGTTAATCCCAATCACCCTCCGGGGCCACTTGCTGCCCCAGATCAGACTCCTGACTGGGATTATAACACACAAGCTGGCATACAGAGTAGGGACCGACTCTCCGCATGTATTATTGCTGGGCTCAAAAAAGCGGCACGTAAGGCCGTCAATTTCCAAAAATTACAAGAGACCCCATTGGAATTTCTGGATTGGCTTACGAAAGCCCTTCAGCACTAACCTAGATCCCAAAACCCCAGATGGCCGTCATGTCCTTTTGACATATTTCCTCTCGCAGAGCTACCCCGATAGCTGGGCCAAACTAAAAAAAGCTCGAACATGGCCCTGCCACCCCCCAGACTAAGAAATTTCAGATGCTCGCCCAGGCCCTGCAGGGTGCTTCCTCGGGTCACCGCCCATCACTGAAAACCTCTCTGGGCGCCTGCTTCAAGTGTGGCAAGGAGGGACATTGGGCCAGAGCATGCCCTGCACCACGCACTCCACGTACTCCATGCCCTAAATATCAACAAGGTCTTTGGGGCTCTGACTGTCCTAGATCCCGTAGGAGGCCTATGGCCAGGGAACCCTTCGACCTTCTGGGCATGGCAATTGATTGACGGTGACTTGGGTCCTTGTCCCCGGCTGTAACGATCAATAGACAGGAACCCAGGGTGCAGATTCAGGTGGATGGATGCAAGGTTGACTTTCTCCTTGACACTGGGGCTACCTTCTCAGTCCTGACAGAATTCTGGGGGCAAACAGTGCTGTCCACCTCTCCTATTGCCGGGGTAGGAGGAAAGACCATCTATCCAAGAAAGACTCCCTATTTCTCTGTTCCATAGACAACTTCCCATTCTCTCAGACATTCCTAGTTATGCCCCAATGTCCAGTTCCTTTGCTCAGCCTGAGATATTCTCTCTAAACTCAATACAACAATCAACATCCGGGCTCCTGGCATCAGTCAGGCCCCAGAATCAGCCTGTTCATCTTTTCTGGCCCTTTTGGCAGAAGACTGGCCATTCTGCTCCACTTGTGAGGCTGACATGAAGCACCATACTAAAAAGGACCCCTTACCTACGAACCTGGTTGACCTGATTGTATGGGATACCCACATCCCCTCCACCGATTCCTTCCCACCAGTTAACATTCATCTCAAAGATCCTAACACCTTCCCAAATCAGGCCCAATACCCCCTGTCCACAAAAGCTCTTCTGGGCTTACAACCTATTATTCAGGACCTTCTTAGCAAGGGGTACCTCCGTCCTGCTCATTCCCCTTACAGTACTCCCATACTAGCGGTAAAAAAGCCCAACGGGTCCTACCTATGACTCATCAACACCTACGTCAGGCCCATACATCCTTTGGTTCCCAACCCATACACTCTGATGTCTCAGATCCCCACACTGCCACCCACTTCTCGGTCATAGATTTAAAGGATATCTTTTGCCTTTAACCTGGACTGTCCTTCCTCAGGGATTTCAAGATAGTCCACACCTCTTTGGACAAACCTTGGCCTCTGACCTCCAATCTTTTCACCCCCAGTGCCCCGAATCCACCCTCTTGCAATATGTTGATTATCGTCCGGCAAATCTCTTTGCCCACCTGCAGGGAGGAAAGCACCCCACCACAGCCTTTAAGGCTACGGTGGCCCTCAGAGACTCCTTCCTTGGGCAGATTCAAAAGTTCTAGTCCTCTTACCTTAAGACTCGGCCACTAGAGAGACACTTACCCTCCCTTTCCTCTCCCCTCTTTCTGGCCCTGGGAGTATCCGGCCTCTCCAGGAGGGGTCCCAAAAAGCCAAGGTCTCCCATGGCTCCGGCTCCATCCAGGATGAGAGCTTCGACTGTCAGGATTCGGTGATGACCAATCTCTGAAGCTTGAACCTGCCACTTAGGCACTCCTGATTTTTTGGCTCTAGCGGGAACGCCCCTTTTGCCAATAAATCAGTTTCCCCCTTCTCTGCATCCTCTTCCCTCCTCCTTACATGGGTAATGTGTCCTCTCTGCTGGTTGACTCTCCCCTACAACGCCTCTTGGATCAAATATAGCACCCAGGCCTGGCCCACTTATCCCTTAGACAACCATAGCAGATGGCCTCTTTTTGGGTCCCTGGATCCCTCCATTCTAAGGGATCTCTTCCAGGCTTTCTTCTTGCTCCGATCCAATCCTGCTCTCTGCACCCCTTGCAAACCTCTACAAATTCTTCTAGCCCGTCCAAAGGGCACTCAACAGATGACACAGTTCTCCTACTTAATTTCTTGGCCTTAAAGGGATATCAGGCCTCTCCACAAAAGGCCTAAATAGCATGTATCTAGAGTTCTCTATCTCTCAAGGGAAAAAGGCCATTACAGTAGACAGAAAACAGCTTATTGTGTCTATACCTACACCAAAGACCAAAGATGACTCTCCTTCTTGGGTTTGGCTGGGTACTTCAGGGCCTGGATTTCTTTTGAATTTCTCCCTCCTCACCAGGTCGCTCTATAATCTAGCCAAGGGCCCCCAATATGAACCCCTACCCCCAGTGGTAGGGAAGCCCTTTACAAAAAGGCCCTCCTCAGGGCACCCACCTTGCATCTCCCGACCTCTCCCGACCCTTCACCCTCTATGTACATGAAAAACAGGGACAAAGTCTGGGCGTTCTGGTCAGGAATATGGCCCCACATTTGCACCAGTGGCCTACCTAAGCAAACAGCTCAACCCCACCGTCAGGGGCTGGCCCCCATGCCTCAGAGCCCTAGCAGCAGCCCATGACCTTCAGAAAGAAGGACGCAAGCTTACCTTTGGCTCCCCACTAACCATCTCATCTCCTCACCATCTAAAGGATTTCCTCACTTCCAAGGGGCTACAGTCACTTCCTCCTTCCAGGGTTCTAAACCCTGCCTCCCTCCTCCCATCTTCTCCCTCACAAGATCCCGTCCACAAGTGCCTGGAGGTATTAGAGACGATTTTACCCTGGCCTACCACCATTTCTGAGGGACCCCTGCCCTCTTCGGACCTCATCTGGTTCTCAGATGGTAGCTCCTTTATACACGAAGGGGTTAAAGTGGCGGGGTATGCTGTCGTTTCCCTTCATCCATCATAGAGGCAAAACCTCTCCCACCCAATACCACCGACCAACAAGCTGAACTCAGAGCTGCCACAGGGCATGCGAGCTAGCGGAGGGAAAACCCCTCTCCCTATACACAGATTCCAAACACGTCTTCCGTATCCTGATCTCCCACGCAGCCATTTGGAAAGAAAGGGGGCTACCACCAGAGGGACGGCAGTCATTAATTCCACACTTATTTCTGGCCTTCTACGAGCCTCCAGGCTGCCTTCCCAACTGGGAATAATCCATTGCAAGGCCCCAAACTGACTCCTCCCTTACTACTATGGGGAATTCCAAGGCCGATCAAGCGGCTCGATCAGCCGCCCTTCAGAGCTTTACCTCTTCTCCGCTACTCTTCGTTACCACCGGGGATCGGCCCAAAGATCCCCAACAACTCTTCCAGTTTCTTCACTCTCTATTCCATTCTAGTCCACAGAGTCTCACTAACTTTCCTTCACTCCTTTTTCACCCTTTCCCCATTCAATAAGACCCTCCTTCAACAGATCACTTCCGCTGGTCAGATCTGCCAGAGAACCAATACCAATACTCCATTAAAACCTAAACCTTTCCCTTCTCATCAGGCCCGTGGTCATACCCCGGCTGCAGACTGGCAGATTGATTTCACCAACATGCCCCGAGTAAAAAACAAGCCTTTCCCACTTCTAACAAGCAGGCCTCCACGGCAGTTGACTCACATAATCCCCCGTTTTGGGATGCCCACTTCTATCCAATCAGACAATGGCCCAGAATTCACCTCGCAGGTAACTCAGGGACTGGCTCACGCGCTATCACTCCCTTGGCATTTCCATTGCCCTTACCGCCCCCAGGCTTTCGGAAAGGTTGAAAGGACCAATCGGTCCCTTAAAGAGACCCTCACCAAGCTCACCAAGCTCACTGGGTAAAGGTGCTCCCCTTGCTTTATTGCGCATTAGAGCCTTGCCAAAGAAGCCTTCTAATCTCTCACCTTATGAAGTCATGTATGGCTGTCCCCTCATTCCTCCTGGACTGCCTACAGAACCCCTACCCATCTCCAAAAACTATGCCCTGCCCCTCCTCTTCCATCTACACTCTGAACTCTGGCACTCTCAAGACTGGCTCCTTCCTGACCCCAGTCTCCCTCAAAACCCTACCTCCTTAACACCTGGTCAACTTGTTTACTATTGCCCACGAAGGGAAAATCCCCCTCTAAAACCAAAATGGGAGGGTCCTGCTCAGGTGACTATGTGTACTCCCTTGGCGGCCAAACTCAAACTACCTAATAACCAAAACGCCGTGGATTCACATTTCCAGGCTTAAGCCCAGAGCTCCTACACCTTCATCAGAAGAGCCAATGATCGTCACCTGTCATTAAGTACTCTTGTCATCCCTCCCCACAAGATCTCCTCAAGCTCTGCCTCTCCCGTGTCTCTGTTCTTAGCCCAATGTTCCATAAATGGGTTCTGCTAATGCTCCCCCTCATTTCTGGCCCCTCTTGGGTCCTCTCTTTGCCCTATATTCAAGGCAAGTGACCCTAAGGGCCCCCTCCAGCCAGACCCTCTTCTCTTCCTTACAGACCCCCCCACTTGATTGGATCTGGCCGGTAGTGGGACCATTGTGTATTGTCCTTCTGACAAACCACTTAGGTGTCCAGAGCATGGTGACCCCTGAATAAGTGTGCACTTTACCAGTTGCTTTTTGGGCCTAAGGAGGAACATGTGTGTTTTGTTTACCCTCCCAGTTTTGTAAGAATTTCAAGTATCAGTATTTGAAGTTGAGGTGTTTCACATAAAACCTAGAGAGATCTGACTGCTCTCAAAGGGAAATTTGGTAACAATGGGCCACCATCCTCCTTTGGCTGCCTTCGAGAAAAGCAAAGAGAGAAGCAAGCTGGTACCCCCAGTTAGGAGAAAGTTTGAAGAGCAGCCTTAATAGAGAGGGGAGGCAGCTAGATTGGACTAGGAATGTAGAGTGGAATTGAGGGTGTTAGGTGCAGGACAGGCTGGTCTGCAGGTCATGCCAAAGTTAGCTGCAGGATGACCTTGCTTCTCAAACCCTCTGTGTGGTTCTTTATCACCTGTTTGCTTCAAGCCCAAACGCCCATGCCCCCATCAAGGCTGAACACTTAACCCACCTTGTGCCAACAAGGCAGCTTGCAGACCCAGAGACCCCATTAGATTTGGGCTATAAAAACTCCCTGTGCCTGTTCCTTCCCTTTATCATAAAGCTCATTCAGACTCAGGTGGGTAAAATTTCTAATCAAGTTTTTAACCAGCTTCTCCTCAGGAATTACCAACTCCTGGCTATGGATGATACCTCCAGTAGAGACCTATGACGAATGGACTGACATCATCATGGATCTGTGGTGGCAAGGAACCTTCGTTGATACCGGTCTCCTCTGCCCACCTGAGGGGGCTCCTTACTTCCCTCCTCTCTTTCTCCACACCACCCCATCTCAGCAGGAAGCAGCCAGAATGAGTCGACGCCCACTTTCATTTAATAACAAGAGGGGGGAATGTTGGGAGTCACCCCGGCTCCAAAGATTAACTTCCCCATCCCCCAAGAAGAGCCATCCAATGGTGAGCCCTGCTGGCTCACATGATCCTTACCTACCAATCAGACTAGCCCTGCTGGCTCACATGATCCTTACCCACCAATCAGAAAGCACCCCAGCCAACTGTCAACTGTTCAACCATTAAACTGTCATAACTGTCAAACCACCCCCTCTCTCTATAAATATGCAGAGCTGTTCCTCAATAAAAGGGCATTTTCTCTGACAGCAAGCCTTGATCGTTCTTTCACTATTGATGAGATGAATTCATTTATTGATTTCTGTAAGTTGAACCAACATTGCATCCCTGGGATGAACCCCACCTGATCACGGTGCTCTATCTTTTTGATATGTTTTGTATTCAATCTGCCAGAATTTCACTGAGAATTTTTGTGTCTATGTTCATTAGAGATATTGGTCTGAAGTTTTATTTCTTTGATGTGTCTTTGGTTTTGGAATCAGGGTGATATTGGCCTCATAGAAGGAGTTTGGAAGTGCTCCCTATTTTTCTATTTCATGAGATAATTTGAGGAATACTGGTATTAGTTCTTCTTTGAAGGTCTTGTAGAACTTATTCCGGTTCTGGGCTCTTCTTGGTGGTAGGCTTCTGATCTGTTTAACTTGTGTATATCATCCTGATTCAGTTTGGGCAAATCATGTGACTCTAGAAATTTGTTGATGCCTTTGATATTTTATATTTTATTAAGTACAAATTTTCAAAATAATTTCAAATTATCTTCTGTATTTCTGCAGTGTCTTGCTAATGAGCAGTATGAAATGTCCTTCTTTATCCCTTTTGATGAACTTTGGCTTGAAGTCTACTTTATTTGATATGAGGATGGAAATCCTGCTTGCTTCTGCAGTCCATGTGAGTGGTATAATTTTTCCCAACCTTTCACCTTCAGTCTGTGGATCACTTTTACTATGAAATGAATCTCTTGGAGGCAGCATAGTGTTGGGTCTTCTTTTTTAATCCACTCTGCCAGTCTATGTCTTTTGATTTGTGAGTTTAGGCCATTAACATTCAGGGTTATTATTGAGACATGATTTGTATTTTCGATCACATTTGTTTATTTTTGGTATTTAACTTGACTTGGTTTCTCCTTTGATTGCTTTTTCCTTTAGTGTACTACCTCCCTTTGCTGATTTTCATTGTTGTTTTTCATTTCCTTTTCATGGAATATTTTGCCAAAGATGTTCTATAGTGTAGGCTTTCTAGTTGTAAATTATTTTAAATTTTGTTTAATCATGAAAGGTTTTTATTTCATCATCCAATCTAAAGTTTAATTTTTCTAGATATAAGATTGTTGGTTGGAATCCATTTTCTTTCAGAGCTTGGTCTATGTTCTAGGATTTTCTAGCTTTTAGGGTCTGGGTTGAAAAACCTGCAAATGTCCTAATTGGTTTCCTCCTGTATATAATCTGATTCCTTTCTGTCATGGCTTTTAAAAATTCTCTCCTTATTCTGTATGCTAGGCATTTTCATTATAATGTGCCTTTGTGTGGATCTGTTGTAATTTTGTACATTTGGTATCTTGTAGGCCTTATGTATTTGATTTTCCAATTCATTCTTCATGTTTGGAAAATTTTCTGATATTATTTCATTGAATAGATTGTTTATTCCTTTGGTTTGTAACTCTATGCCTTCTTCTATCCCAGTAATTCTGAAATTTCGTCTTTTTATGTTGTCCCACAATTCTTGAATGTTCTGCTCATGGTTTCTGACCATCTTCAGTGTGTGGCCAACATTCTTTTGAAGATTATATATTTTGTCTTCATGGTCTGAGGTCCTGTCTTCTAAGTGATCTAATCTGTTGGTGATGGTTTCTATTGAACTTTTAATTTGGATTCATTTTAAGGATTTCTGTTTGTTTGTTTTGTTTTGTTTTGTTTAGTTTTGGTTTTAGAATCTCTGACTCCCTATTTATTGAAGTAATCTTTTCTTCCTGTATTTGCTTATGTAGCTCTTTATCAAAATGATCATTTTCTGTCTGTATTTTCTCTCTTTTATCATTCTTTAATTCACAGAACATTTTAATTATGTATACCCTGAACTCCTTCTCTGTTATTTCTTCTGCTGTGCTGGGCATGGATTCTAATAATGTAGTATCTTGGTTTGTTTGGGGAACTTTCTTCTCTTGTTTTTTTTTTTTTTTTGTGTGTGTGTTGTTTGTGTGTCTTTCCTTCTAGTACTGCGGCTCTGAGGTGTAACGGTTTTTACCCTATACACTTATAGTGTCCCTGCAGGTTTCCAATACCTCTCCTTTAAGAAGGAGAACAATGTGAACAGATCCAAATACAAGCAATATATAACCTTAAGCCAAATACTTGCTATTAAGACGTTTATGGTTTCATCACAATATACAGAAATGGTGAGGTCAATTATTATCTACAATATAAACAGTAGGCTTGCAAAAGGGTCTACAGTTTCTGATGGTGGACAAAGAACCGGGGTGGGGTGTAGGATGAGATATTGGGGGTAGGAAGTGAGGATATAGAGTTATTAGATCTTAGAAAGCATAAAAGAGGAATCTAAAGAAGTTTGTTAGTAGCAGGAGAAGAGAGAGAAAGTGATTTGGGGGAGACAAGTAAGTAGGAAGACAGCAGAGAACAAAAAACAAACAAACATAAATATTAAGAAAAATAAAAAAAAATATAAAAGTAGGAGATAAAAGGTACACCACCACTGTAAAATACTATTCAGACATCCCAGTCCTCAGTAGCCTAACTCATGAAAAGTACTTGGTTTCACAGATGTTGGGGATGTGAGGGTGGGAGAAGAGAGATAGAGATAGAGAGATAGAGAGAGAGAGAGAGAGAGAGAGAGAGAGAGAGAGAGAGAGAGAGAGAGAGAGAGAGAAATCTTAAGGAAGATCCAAGGATTGTTTTGGTTGGAGATCAGGATCTTTCCAGCTTCCCTTCTCATCCAGTAGGTGGCGTTGTCTGCTGTTTGCTGGTGTCTCCACCTTCAGGATGTGGAAGGTTATTAGGGTGGGAGGGTTAGTCTTGGAGGCGTGGTCCTTGCCCATCCTGGATGGGAGACTGCACCCCAAGGATCTCCTTTGAGGCCCACTTGTATGATGTGGGTGCCTGGTCTTATCTTCTTCTTCTTTTATTTTTCGATTTTTTTCTTAGTTGTAGATGGACACAATACCTTTATTTTATTTATTTATTTTTATGTGGTGCTGGGGATTGAACCCAGGGCCTCGCACATGCTAAGCTATCACTCTACACTGAGCCCAACCCCTGCCCCCTGGTCTTATCTCCTTGTGTCCTGTAGACCTTGCAATCCCTGGTCTCTAATTGAGTCTCTAAGCTCTCACTCCCTCCCTCCCTTTCTACTCCCCAGTCAGGAGCCTCTCTCAGGAGGTCTTGGGGGCTGCACACCCACCATGGAGAGCTGTTTTATGTGGGCAGTTCAGGACCCGGTTTTGTGAGCTACAGACCTGCTGCGGAGCCACAGGCACTGTGCTAGGTTAGCAGCTGCTGGCGAGAGGGGGCAGCTGGGGACTTTGGGTACCTTGATTTGCTTCTAAGCCCCAGCTGGTATTCCAAGGTGGGAGTTGCCCCAACTAAAGATGGTGAGGAAGGTGTCCCAAGATGGAGTGGCTGCTTTCAATGATGGGGTGGGGGACTGGGAGGTGGCGTTGAGCGGCGATTTCAGAGATGCAGCTCTGTGGCATGCAGTATTGTGGCTTGTAGCTGTCCTTGGACCCAGTGCAGTGTCCCCAGGTGGAGGCTACCGCGTGTAGGGGACTGTGGTTGCAGTCTCCAAGATGGAGGTGACTGGGGGAGCCCCACTTTGGTAGATGGGGGTCCACATAGGAGTGGTGGCCAGGATTCTTTCGGGTTGGTAGCGACCAGGTGTCCTGTGTGGGAGCGGTGGCTGGGAATCCTGCACAGGTGCTGATGCCGGGGTCCTACTCAGGCACCTGGAGGATGTGTGTGGATAAGGGGTCTGAAGACCTGTGTGACATGGTGGCTGTGATTCCTGCCAGTGCCTCACTTTTGCTGAGGCTGGCTTTGAACTTGTGATCCTCCTGTCTCAGCCTCCCCAGCCGCTGGGATTACAGGTGTGTGCCACTGCACCCAGCTCCTCATTCAGTTTTCTTTTGTGTAGTTGTAGATGGACAAAATGCCTTCATTTGTTTATTTGTATGTGGTGCCGAGGATCCAACCCAGGGCCTCACACATGCCAGACAAATGCTCTGCCACTGAGCCCCAGCTCTAGCACCTCTCATTCAATTTGACATTGTAAAAACACAAAGGACAGTATTAGTTGAAGAAGAGGGATGATCAGATACTAGGACACATTGTGTGAAAATCCACATATCCATGTTGAAGTTGTTGGACTTTAAATCCAGCAACTTTGCTGCCCATCTGACCTGGACAAGCTGATCCCAATCGTATTGAGTCATGGATGAAGTGTTCTCCAGCGGACCACACCTGGCAGACCAGCCCTCAGGGACCCTGATGAGAGCACTTCACAGATGAAGGCAAATTCATAAAAGATGGGGTACATTTGGCTGGATAGGCAGTGGTCACTCCAGACTCCTCTGTTGAGGCAGAATCTCTGTCTCAGAAAACTTCAGCTCAAAAGGCAAAATTTATTGCTCTGACCTGAGCACTTCAGTTGTCAGCAAAAACTATGTAAATACACAGTCTCAAAATATGCTTTCACCATCCTTCATGTTCATGGGGACTTATATATTTTTTAAAAGGGGGTAATTAACCCAGGAGGAAAAGACATAAAATTGGGCAGGATATTCTTAATGAATATGGGCTACAGTATGGGCTCCCAGGAAAGTTGCATTTATACATTGCCACGGCCACCAAAGAGAAAACACCATGGTCACTCGGGGCAATCAGAGAGCTGACAGAGAGGCCAGAATAGGTGCCTGCAGGGAACAGGAAGGAAATCCAGGGCTTAAATGTGGTCCTTCTGCCGGACCCTCTACCAGGATGGAGCCCAGCTATTCCCAGCATGAAAGTAATTGGTTTAAGACTGAGAAGGAAAGGTGTCTCCCAGGTGATCTGTAAACATGTGAGGTTTGTGCCCATGACAGTCCTCGCCAAGGGCCAAGGCTTCCACAGGAACCCAAACTATAAGATGAGTACCCTTTGAGGACTTGGAGGTGGACTTCACTGACCACCAGGCTCACAGGGCTGTATATCTTTTGGTCTTTGTGAGCTCATGCGCTGGCTGGGTGGTGCCAGGATGCTCCCCTGGGAAACTTCCCAGAGTGGATAAGCCAATAACTGATGTCTTAAACAATGGGCCAGCTTTTGTGGCAGAGGTGATACAGTTATTGGCCCGGAGTTCCAATATCCGATGGAAATTCCATCCTGCCTGTGGGCCACAGCATTCTGGTACAGTTAAAAGGAGAGCTGGAACTTCAAAGGCTCAGTAAGGTAAACTGGGCAGGTCATTCACTGGCATTGGGATCACATCCTCCCTATTGCACCGTTAAGGATTAGGTCCACTGCCATCAAGGGGACAGGACTCTTTCCCTATGAGCTAGTGTACGGGAGACCTCCCCCCACTTATCAAGGGACTACAGGGAGGCTTAAGAAAAATAGAGAATTAACCCTGAGGGGACAGCTTCAGGCCTTAGGGAACCCTTTACAGGTTCTCCTCCAGTGGGTTAGAGAAAGTTGCCAGTAGTTTGACCACAGGGGCAGCTCCTTCAAGGCTGGAGATGCAGTCTGGGTCAAAGAATGGAATACTCAGCCCCTGGGGCCTCTTTGGAAGGGCCCTTTCACTGTTATTCTCTCCACCCCAACTACAATAAAGGTTACAGAGCCAGGTCTCTAGATTCATGACACCATGCTCAGAGCCTGCAGCTGTGGACTGGGCGTGCTCTCCAGAAGCTGCTACACTCCTGTGGAGACCATCGGAGGGGAGCAAGCACAGAAGCTCGAGGATCAGGAGACAACAGCCCTGCTCTAGTCACTCCCAGGGCTGACCAGCCTGCGCACGGCCAAAGCCACTCGGAGGCTGGCTGGTCAATGCACAGCAGAAGACAGACCTACCACAGGCAAATGGACCCCTCCACCTCTCAGATAGTGCTCATGCTGTAAGGCATTGCCACCCCGCCCTTCTAGCCATACAGACAGATCTGTTGCTACTGGTTTGGTAACAGTAACTCCCACTGACTGACTCTTGGTAACAAACTTTCCCTTATACTTTTTTGACTTTTCTTATAGAGGTTTTCTAGGGTTGGTTTGGTGTTTTCAGTTTGAAATTGTTAAAGTGCACTGTTTAACCTATATGTGGGTCTATTATATAAGTTGGTTGCCTTTAACTGTCTTAAGGGGACTCTCCCCCACTTCTGTCTCATTGATGAAAATCATGTTAACTATATGTCAAGCCAATCTATTATAACCAAGAGATGGTTAAAAAAAAAACAAACATATATTTAGGACCTGTCCTACCAGGAAGATGCTACAGGTGAATGACTGTTCATCTCTAAAGCGGAAAAAGAGGTCCATTGGAAAAGAACTTAATCTAGGAGGTCCACAGTGTTGGGGTGAAGATGACTGGCCACCCCAGAGGATTATTGCTACTTATGATCCTGCTACCTGGGCACAAGATGACAGTTGGGGCTATAGAACGCCTATGTACATGCTAAACAGCATTATTCACTTACAAGCTGGACTGAAAATTATTATTAACCAGACTGCCACAGCCTTTGACCTCCAAGCCACGCAACAGGCCCAGATGTGAGCAGCTATCTATCAAAACCACTTGGCATTAGATTACCTACTGGCTAAGGAGGGAAATATATATGAAAATTCAACAGCTCACACTGTTGCATGCAAATAGATGATTATGGACAAGCCGTTAAAGCCAACCACATAAGAAACCTAGCCCATATGCCAGTTCAAACCTGGAAGGCATTAAAGCTTGGGATCCAAACTCTCTGTTTGCAGGATGGTTTTCAACTTTTGGTAAATTTAAAAGCTTAATTGGTGTAATGGGTATTCATTCTGCTGTTAACCTGTTTGTTGCTCCATGTTTGTGCATTAAAACTTTAGATCCAGTATAGAAACAGTTGGTAAAATAGGACAACAACTAATGCATTGGCATGATATTAGCCTTTAAGCCTAAAGGATGATAATAATGCTCTTTAATTTAAAAGATCAAATTATGGGGAGCATCCTGAAAGGGGGGAATTGTAGTGGCACCCCTCCTCTCCTCCACAGAAAATCTTAATTAAGCTTCTCCAGAAACCCTCACCATAATTGTTCTTAGATACTCAGGAAAAATTTCTGCAGAAGAATTTTCAAGTGGGGGTGGGGGTTGGGTGGGGGTGGTTGGGGTGGGTGGGGGTGAGAGGGGAGGTGTTTACAGAAACAAAGTACAACTAACCCAAGGCCTTCTGCACAGAGGGGTTTGCATTTCAAAGGACACTATCAGGTCCTTGGAGGCCAGCTGGTGAGAAGGAAGGGGAGAACTCTCCCTTTCCCAGGCACTGATTTTCAGAGTGTCCTTGATTTTGTATCCAGGCCTGGTTGACTGCCCAGAATAATAGAAAAAAACTGCTTTCATGCAGATGTCTGCAGGTTGTGAGCCTCTGAGCCCCTCCTCTACACACTGGGTATAAAGTTCTGAAACTTTCTGAACTTGGGGTTCACAGGGATTGACTGATGGTGGTGGAAAGCCCTGCCTCTGAGCTTAGCTGCAGCCAGTAAACCCGCTTCCTGCTAATTCCTTACTGTCTACCTCCATCTGTCCTACAACAGGACTGAGGCCTTAGGGTCCCACAGAGACCAGTGGCCCTGTGCCCCTGTTGGGATGAAAAGGGAATCCAGGGAATTCAGACTTCCTGGGGCTTTTGGATGCTGGTGCTTACACGACAATATTTTGGGGAAAATATTAGGGGAAAAACTAAACTGATGACATTGGGGGCATTTGGGGACAAATGCAGTGTGACCTAAAGTGTTTTTCTGCTAATGGTGATTATGCTTGTGTGAGGGCCCCTTGGGCCATTTTGGGTGCTGGTGACCATGGTTCCCATTGGCTGCTTGTGGCACAGAATGTCACCACCTCCTGAGGAGGTATGTCCCTGAAGAGCTAAGAATGTGAGCCACACAGTGGGACGGGTGCTCTTTGGCCTGACACCCAAGGCACCCAAACACCCGTGGGCTGTCAACAGAAAGCAGTCCTGCAGACCGGGTGGTCCAGGGGGTGTCACTTTGTCAACTGGGCACTGGCTGCAGCAGGGCTGTTACAGACCACCTTGTCCCATGGACAGTCGGGCCTGGCCAGCCCCACAGGCCTCCAGGGCCCAGAGCTGCCAGTGGGCTCTGCAGACTGAGTGCTGAGGTGCTGCCCTTGGCCCCTGGGGTGCCAGATGTCCTCCCTGTCCCTCAGGCAGTGGCTCTCCACCCAGAGATGGGGAGGCTGTCCCTGAATTGGCTGATACCTTTTCCTCTATCCCTTGGAGGGCTGGAGATCAAGGCCAGTGTGCGCTCACAGGGCACTGAATGCATCTGCAGGGAGCCTCAGTGCCCCTGCAGCAAGCCACCAGCAGGTGGGCATGACCTTCAGCAAGCCCCAGAGGCAGGACATTCTGGTCATCCATTGCATAGATGACATTCTGAGAGTAGGGCAGCTCAAAAAACCAGTGGAGGTGACTCTGGGCTTGTCGCTGACACAATGACAGGCACTCACAAGGGCAGTAGACCCAATAAACTCTAGACTCCCACAACAGGGTGATTCCTGGAGGCCCCCTGGACAGGAAGCCAGAGGTGCATGCCAGCTATAGGGAAGCAGATACCTTTGGCCTTGGTGACACCCACTGATCATGAAGGAGGCCCATGAGCTGGTGGGCTCCTATGGGGAGCAGGGGCAGTGTGTGCTCCACCTGGGGTTCCTTCAGGCCCCTTATTCAAGTGACCTGCAAAGCAGCCAGTTTTGGATGGGAGCCTTGCGTCACAGGCCTCGGGAGGCATTCACCCCGTCATGGCCCAGGCACTGTCTCTGGGACCTTAGGAGCTGGCCCAGTGATACCACAGGTGTCCATGACCTCCGTGCATGGTTTCTGGTTTCCGTGGCAACAGGAAATCCCAACTGGGGTGCATCAGCCTATTGGCTTTGGGACACACAAGTTGTCAAGGTGTCTGCCGAGAGCTCCCCTATTGAATGGTAACCCCTGCGTACCACTGGGCGCTGGTGGGGCGACAGTCTGGGGCTGGGGTGCCACATGTACTGTTAGTTCCTGAGTTGCTGGCATTGGGTGCTTACAGATGCCACAATAATATTGGACACGTTCAACAGACGCCATCCGTCACCAGATGGAAATGAGGCATCTGAGACCGGCCCAGCCAGGACCAGGGTCTAGTGAGGCTCTGTGAACAAACAGCGGGTTTGCCAGAGGGGCTGAGCCACAAGGGGGCAAGATTTGACGATGCAACCTGACTTTCGACGGTTTTGCAGAGCTAAAGGTCTCTGGGTCCCACTGGGCCACAGCAGCCATCAGGCCATGACCGAGGCAGGACCTGGATGTTTTCCCAATGTGCGGCACTGTGTGCGGGGCAATGGCTGTGCGCCCCCGACCCCCCACTCTTGTTGCTGGTCACTGACTCAGGCCATCGGGTCAGCTTAGCTACCTGGTCAGGAGAATGGCACCCCAATGACTGGACTCCCACAGGGTCCCTGTGGAGGGGAGGACTTTGGTGGCAGTTTGTTCCCTAGGAGGGGCAGATGTTGGCCCCTCGTGGATGCTCAGAGCAAAGGGTCTTTGAACGTGGAACAGCGTGGAACTCCTGTGATCACGCCAGCTGCACCAACAGGCAGCGGCAATCACCTGCTGGATACACAGATGGGAGACATGAAAGTCCACTTCAGCTGCAGGAGTGGGCTGGCCCAGGGACCCTGAAGCTGTTGAGGTCAAGGATGAGCCTCAATCTGGAGATTCGGGCCAGTGGGTCCAGATGGTTCAAAGAAAAGAAATTGTTCCCAAAGAAAACCAGAGACATTACCGAGAACTAGACACTGCCTGGGTCTGGCCTGTTGACCCCTCAGGGCCCATACCTTACTGTCCCCAGCCACCCAGGTCAGGGCCCGTCCCAGCCAGGAGCCCTCACATGATGCTGAAGCAGCACAAGACGCCCTGGTGCAGAAGAGGAGCGGTTTTATTTGGTGGGGAGCAGGGGAGGTTCCGCACACCTGGGGGGAGGAGGGGGCGCAGGCTCCCAGGGACGAGGCAGCCTTGTCATTTTCAAGGACGTGGGGCCAGCCTTCCCTGTCCTGGGCAGGAGCTGGTAGACTGCAGCAAGAAGTGGGTCTGTGGGGAGAAGAGCCCAATCAGCAGGTAGACTCAAGGTCATGGACTCTTTTTGGGGGGGTTGGTGCGGGGGATTGAACTCAGGGGCGCTGGACCACTGAGCAACGTCCCCAATGCTATTTTGTATTTTCTTTAGAGATAGGGCCTCACTGAGTTGTTGAGTGCCTTGCTTTTGCTGAGACTGGCTTTGAACTTGTGATCCTCCTGCCTCGGCCTCTCAAGCTGCTGGATTACAGGCTTGTGCCACTCGCCCAACAAGGTCTTATTGGTATTGATCCAACATCAAATGGCCCTCCAGGGGGATAGGCGGAGGCCGAGACCCTGGAGCTAGCGGCTTGGCCTCAGTCACAAGGGTAGCCCAGGCTGGATCATGCATTTGAGAGTGTGTGTCCATGAGCTCAAGTGGACTTGCATGTGGTGATTCTGGATGTGTATGCTCAGTTCTTGCTCTTTCTTTTGTGCTTTGTGCCTGATGAGGTGAGCATCTGCTCCATCACATGCTCCCACCACGAGGCACTGCCTCACCGTGACAAGGGTCGCCCATCAATCATGGACTGGAAACAAACTGTGGGCCCAAACAAACCTTTTGTCTCTATAAGTTAATTAATTCAGACATTTCATGACAGTGATTGACAGCTGACTAATGTAGATGTCATGTTGCCTCCTACCAGCAGAGTAACAGGCTGTCCCAGATCCTGTGGGGCAGGGAGCCATACTAACCAGCAGAGCAGAGACCAGGGTCCGTCCTGCAAGGCTTAGACCTTGATGACAAATTCCAGTCCATTGATCAGCTTGTCTAGATAATGAAAAACAAACAACCCATCAAAAGAACAGTCTACAGCCATGGTCGTGAGGTGCAGGAGTCCCGGAAGAGCCATGTTCCTCTTGAGCTGCAGGGCCAGCAAGTGGGAGTTCTGGACTCTAGGCCATGCTTGGGCCAGCAAGAAGAGGGACAGGCCCCCATCTACTGGACAGTCCAGCTAGTCTCAGTGTCAGGGCCAAGGAGGATAGGCTTTCTACCTCAAAACTTTCGGGATACTTCAGGGAAACAAAGAAAACAAAAGCAAGGTAAGGTGGAAGCAGAGGCCCGAGCTGCCCTGTGGTGTGCAGGGACAAAACCCCTGGGGACATGGCTGCTCTTGCAGAGGGGGAGAGAGCTTGGAAGCACCACTTACTAAGAATATCATGCACCAGGGTGACATCCAAGAGTTTGAGAACGTCGTTGACCAGAGGGCACACCTGAGCCAGGCAGAGAGGGGAGTTAGCAAAGGGGCACCCGTGGGACACCAGGGAGCATCATCGTCTCTATTGGGGGTTCTCTGGGGAAGGTTTCCGTCACTTCTCTGTGTCTAAGCGTTTGATTCTGAGCAGGTGTGGGGACGAATGTCTCAGGCACTCTAGGCAGAAGGAGAAACTAAAGGCATGAGGGACATTGGGAAGGGGCCTGAATCTCTCGCTGAGGCACGTTCACTCTGTGACTTTGCCTCTGTGGAAGGTTCTGGAAGGCGGTTTCTGGCCCTAGGAGACACCTGAGTCTAGCCTGGAAGACCTCTGGTCTGCAGCCATGGAGGGCTGGTGGGGCTTCTCAGGCAGGGCCGACCCAGTTCAGCTGCAGTGTGGACAGGCACGGGGCCTGGACCGCACTGCAGCCCACCGAGGCATTTGGAGGGACGGAAAGAACCATGGACAGATGTAGCAACCGACAGACTGATGCACGGGTGGAATTACTTCTCAAACTGAGGGACTCAGGTAGCTCACCCCAGGACTCTCTCAGCCTGAGAATCTCTGAGGCCGACGGATCAGGGGAGCCCCCAGCCCAGCCCACCTACCTTGCCCTGCACCAGCTCAGGAAGGACTTTATTCAAGATGCCCGTGAGGTTGTCCACAAGGTCTTGAATGGGGAGGGAAGCGATTCTGGAAGAGAGAAGCTGTGGGTTTGACTCAGGAGCCCAGGGTGGACCTGGAAAACTCTTGAGAGGGACACAGTGTCAGCATCAGACCAGGCCTGTCCCCTCACCCCATGTGCAGCCAGGGTCCTACCCAGAGGGAGCCACGCTCTGCACACACAGGCACCAGGGGGAGGAGCCCACAGCCCCAGGACAGGGCAGATGTTCCACAGGACATCAAAATATGACCCATGCTCTGTGAGGAGCTAGGAGGACTCCTGAGATGGCATGTGAAGACCTTGGCCATGGGGCCATGACTCCTGCCTGTTGGGTATGATCTCAGCCTTCCCAGGTGACAGGGGATTGAAACCAGCACCCTAGTGAGGCTTCATGTCTGTTTCCCCCTTAAGGGACCCAACACTTCACTCCTGATGTCTTGGGGGCTTGATCAGTGACCGTGTAGTTCTATGTTACGGATAAGCAAGCCACAGCCACGCAGGAGAAGACCATTCAAGTTCAGAGGCCCTTCACCTCCCCTCAGCCCTGTCATAGCTGGGGCTTAAACTCAGACATCTTGTTGCCAAATCCAACATCAAATTAGTCATGGTGGCCTAACAAGAATAAGTGAAAACTTTACCCTTCTATTTACTTATTAATCTGTCCATACATCTGTCCACACATATCCATCCATCCATCCTTCCCTCCACACGTTTAACCATCTAACCATCCATCCCTCTGTTAGTCATCCATTCATCACCCAACCACCCACCCACCCCCTCCTCCACCCACCCACCATATCCCCACAATCTGGTTATGCATCGTCCCTTCCATCCTCTTCCTCTTCCATTTTCCCATCATTCCATCTTTCCATCCATCCACCCACCATTCCACTCTGTTCCTCGGGGGCAGAGAGTCAGCCCTCGGCCTTACCCGTTAAGCAGGGAGATCCGCAGGCTGCCAGGGGAATGGGTGCAGTCACCAAGCACCAGGTGGCTCTTCCCCTCACTGTCTCTCTCAACCAAGAGTTCCGCAGTGATGTTGAGCTTCACGTCCAGCTCCAGCAGACTTCCCACCAGGCCCCTGGTGAAGAGGGAACCCTGATGGCATCTGGCCGCCACATTCCATGGTGCAGGTGGTTTTTCCCCTTTTCAGACACGTGAGCCACACCTGACCCCACCTTGCCCACAGGTGCACGCAGCTCACTTCCCCCAGGAGACCCAAGGCTCACAGAGGTCAAGTGAGTTCCCTCGGCACCCAAGGTTGCTCGGCAGAGTGGCAATTGAGCTGCAGACGGAGGCTCAGGTCGTTGCACTCCCACCCCCTGGTGCCTCCCCAGAGACCTCAGATCTCCCTTGCTGAGCCACCATTCCTTCCACCCTGGGGACCTACTCACGTATTCACTTTAAGTATCAATCCCAGAGGGATGGTGACATAGAGGCGATGGCCATCAGGGGTCTGGACAAGACCGAGTTCCAACAGCTGGGGATTGGTGACCTTGATGCTGTCCAGGGTGCAACATCGGAGGGAGAAACATCAGCTCCTCGAGCCTCAAACCTGGACACCACCTTCAACCCCAGAGACCATCCAAGGGGAGGAGGAGCTGCCCACCAGGACCACGGAAGACAACGTGGGTGTCTTGCAGCCAGAGCCACACGGGTGCTGAGCCTCACAGCACTTCTCCCAGCCTCTGCCAAGACTGGATCCTGACATGTATGACGCCCTCTTCGTCTCAGGTCTATGAGGTCGTCCAGGAGGGGACTGTGTCTGGGTTGGTGGCCTATTGTGTGCCAGCTCAGGGACTTACCAAGGAAGGGGCTGCCCTTGTGGGTGGATGGGAAGGTGGGTGGATGGATATGCGGGTGGGTGGATGGCAGAGGAAGGGGTCAAATGAAGGAAAGCTTGGCTGGACAGATGGATGGACGGACGGATGGATGGATGGATGGTGGGAATAGTGGTAAGTCTGCACCAACGTCTATGGGCCTGAATCACTCAAACGTAAGTCTGTCTCTCTGCCAGTCAGGGAGCCAGAGCCAGATCCTTGGCAATGGCTTTGACCCAATCCCACCCAGGCCCAGGCTGTGGCCGCTCACAGACACCCTAGTGCTTGCTTCTGGCTCAGTGAGCTCTGGGGCGTCCCATGGGAAGCACCACTTCAGAACTTTCCACAGACACCGCCTGGCTCTGATAGTGTCACTGATGACACCTTGGAGGCGGGAGCTGATGTTCTCCTGCCTCCATCAAAGGCCGCTGTGTTCTCAGTGGGGGAGGGAGGAGATGGCAGTGGTGCAGAGGAAAAGGGCTGGGCCCTGGACTCAGGAGGTTAGAGTGACATTCCTTGCTCTGCATCTCGTTGAGTGAGCACAGGCCTGTCCCTGTGCTCAGTGTCCCCATCTGAGAACTGGGCATCATTAAGCTGACCTTGAAGGGTTGTCCTGAGGACTGTAGATGGTTCTGGAGCCCCAGGACATGCTTCAGGGACTGGAGAAGAGGGCCAGTGTCCCTGCCAGACTGAGTCCTGGCTCCAGGCTCAGGCCACCGCCCCCTTCCTCAGGGCTGCCACCGGGGGCTGGCAGATCTCAGCTGCTTCTGGGGACCAGGGCAGTATTGTAGGTCAACTCACGAGAGGATGTTGTTCAGGATGGGGAGAGAGGAAGTCAGTTTCCCAAGTAAGCCTCCAACCAGGCCACCGGAAGTGCCCCCTTCAGTCTTCAGGATGTCCAGAAGCGGGAGGTTTTCCAGAATGTCCAGCAGACCCCCGGAGAGCAGGCCTTTGCTGAGAGCTGGAAATGAGTAGAAGGGCCTCTGAGGGCACCTCTGTCATCTGTCATCTCCAGGCCCTCAGTCCCTCTCCCCTGTTCATCTGTGCACCTTCTCCTAACAGATGGGGGGTTGTTTATGCACACCTGTGCACACACGCACACACATGTACGTACACACCTCTGACAGAAGCTGTCACAGACTTACCCCCTGTCAAGCTGCCAGCAAGATCCTGGGGATTTGAAGGCAGGGCTGGAGACTGATCCAAAGGCAGAATCGGGTCCAGGGGCACGGGCAGGCCTGCGAGCTGGGCTGTGGCGTGGGCCAGCAGCCCACAGAAGACAACGAGGGCCCCAGTGGGAAACATCTCTAGGTATCTGTGGACAGAATGAGTTCAACGTGGCACAAATATGAGGAGAATCTGTCCGAGACCTGCCCTATTCCCCTAGTGGTTGGGGTTCTCATTCATCTCCTCCCTAGAGCACCCGGAGGTGATCAGCACTAATGGCTAGACTGCTGGGCGTTTTCTCTGTGCCAGGCGACAGGTGGATGACTGTACCCTGGGTGACCGATTTCATCTTCAGCATCTCCTGAGACATGGGTCCCTATCACCTGCACAGGTGAGGATACACAGACCTAGTGACCACAGGTAACTTCCCCCAAGGACCCCAAGGTTACGGGTTTACAATAGAGAGTGGGTTTGAAGCAGCTCTGCCTGACCTCGAAGCCTCTATTTAAGTGACCATCAGATTTACTCAGCAGCTGGGCTCACTTAAGGAGTCCCTAGTTCCACCTCCTCTGAGGAATTCCACCGACCTTTCTGCAGGGCTGGGATGGAACCCAGGGCCTCGTCCTCGCTAGGAGAGCGCTCTGCCTCGGAGCCTCCGCAGCCCAGTTCCTGCTCTTCAGACCAAGCAAATGAGACTTCAATTTGCCAGTGACTGGAGCACCGAACTGCTTTGTCACCTCCCTGCTAAGCGGATGGCTCTTTGGTCTGGTTTGTGGATACCCTTGCAAGTCACCTAATATCGGAAGTCACCGGGCCACACTGACAACCCCAAGTCAAATTCCTGCCCTGGAGCTCCTGGCTGAGGGTGTTGGAGCCTGATTTCCACGTCAGCCTTGCTGGTCTCCTAGGGAAGTGGCCATTCCCAGCCCATGACCTTGGCCAGTTCTGTTTCTAAGATCCCCTCAAAATGACCCTAAGTGCAGTCTGCCAGTTTCTGTCCCACAGTGAGGAAGCTGGCATCCTTGTCACCCAGAGCAGTGGGGGACAGTGAAGGGACACGTCTCACCTGGGTTTCTCAAAGTCTCAGCAGTGTCTTGGTCTCCTCTTCCTCTCCTGGGTGCTTCTGCCAGGGGAGCAGCCTCTTTTATAGCTTGGGGATCAGGAAATGGGAGATTGGATGATGGGTTTCAAGATAGTTTAGAATTCTTCAGTGTGGTTGTGTCTTTCAGGGCTCTCCAAAACAAATAATTGCCAATCACATTAGCAGGTGGGTCAGTTAAGTAATTTGGTTCACAAGTTAAACAGAAAAACTTGAGATGGGCTGTTACTCAAGACTTCGTGGTTTCATTCACGCAGCAGAGGTTGGGGACCCACGCTCCCAGGTGACCTGGAAGATCATGTTTGGAGCTCCAGACAGGGCAGCCAGTTAGAGCCCAGGATGGGACACCCGTGTCATCTCTTGTCCCCTCTCCTTCACTAGTCTGACTCTTTTTCTCTAATTGGAGAGCTCTTTCTACTCCTGCAATGTCAAGTGTCAAACTGCATCAGACTTCTCCATCTCTGGGGGTCTCTCCGCTCCTGCCTGGGGGTCTTCCATTTTCTGAGCCCCTGGTGCCTGATGGTCATGTAATTGCACATCCTCATCAGAACCTGGGAGGGGGAGGTGACTGTTCCTCCTTTTGGGAGGGAGAAACTGAGACCCAGTGGGGACACGTGACCCAGAGAGCACAGTTAGACCTCAACTCACTGGAAAATAACAGCAATTAAAAATGCCAACAGGGGGCTGGGGTTGTAGCTCAGTGGTAGAGCATTTGCCTTGCATGTGTGAGGTCCTGGGTTTGATCCTTAGCACCACATAAACACAAATAAATAAAATAAAGGTATTGTGTCTGTCTGCAACTAAAAAAATAAAAAGTAAATAAAAAGAGTGAATGTTCGAAAAAAGAATAATGCCAATGGCTAACACTTGTGAGTTTTTGCCACATGCCAGGGACACACAGCCCTGGTTGAAGTGGGAAGTGAGCTTTTACGTGGGGGAAATGGGTCTCAGAGTGCGAGACTGATGTGTCCAGAGTCGCCCAGTTGACATGGGGCACGGTGTTCACAGTTGGTCCTTTTCCTTCTAACTGGGCGGAGTGATGAATGTCCTATCCCCACACTGCTGACCATTGTGGCTGCCCACAGTGGTGAAGTCCATTCTCTCATGCTTCCCATTTGTATGTTCTGGAAAATTCTCTCCAGGTTCCCAGGCCTGAGGAATCCTGCTGCATCCTGGTCTCTCCCCTGCCTCTTCCTGCTGCTCTTCCCCCAAAGAAGCCTCGGGCACTTGTCTCCTGCACCTGGGCCTTTGGAGACTTTGCAGATGGAGAAAGAGAGGGGAGGAGAGGCTCAAGTCTTGAACTAGGAAAGCAGCTCTTGACCTGCAAACCTGCCACCATAGGAGCAGACGCGGAGAGCGGTGCTGAAGCTTCGGAGCATCTGTGATGATCCTGGGGAGAAACCGAGGCTCGGGGAGGGCACTGGCCTGCCCAGCTGGGCAGAGGTGAAGTCCGACTGTCATTCGGGGCTGTCCAGCCTCTGTGCTCCTCAGGGCAAGTTTGCATGTCAGTCTCTGGTTCAGAAAGCCCCTGCCCCTGATCTGGAGCCCTCCCCTGGGCTGGGACATCCGGCAGCTCTGAGTTCCAGACCCGGCTCAGCCCAGGACCAGCTTGTGGGTCTGGGCAAGATACTTCCCCTCTCTTCCTTTTCTTCCTACTTTTTGTTTGAAAATTGTAGTGGTTACCATGGGCTCTGTCCTCTTAGCAGACAAAAGTGCAGAGGACATTGTTACTGGGTCTCCAGGACTTGTTCACAGTTCCCCTCTCCCTCGCCCATGACCCAGAGCTAACAATGCCCATCTGGGTTATGGGAGGTTATAATTTGATGGAACAAATGTTGTCCCCACTTCGTGCCCCGACAGAGCCAGTGTAGGGTAGAGTAAGGGCATGGAAGTTTCAAGGCACTGATGGGCGGGGCCTGGACCAAACTTCTAAACATTTGGGGCTGAATTTCTGCGGACCTCAGCATCATCACAAGGTGCGTGTTCAACAAGCGCATCCAGGAGAAAGTGTGATGAGCTTACAGCTCCGCGAACCTTAAAATGAGAAGAAAATTCGAGAACCCCCAAGAGGCGACGTGAGGAAGGCCCTGAGCCAGCCCAGGAGGGGTCAGGAGGAACACACAAAAGCCGCCTTTGCCAGGGACCAGCCTCCCTCACTGGCCCTACCCTCCCGTGTTTGTTCTTTGACTCAGGAGCAGGAAGAACCCTGGAGCTGTCCAGGGGAATCATGGTGTTTAGGTTGCAAATCGCAGGCCAACCGTTTCAGATTAGGGAGGTTGAATTGAAAGATGGAGACAAGAAGTTCTCTGGCCCTATTCTCATCTCTAAGCTGTTGATACTTCCTTGTTTGAACTTTCCGTTCAGCTGAGCACGTATTTCATCATTTTCCCCTTGGTGTGTGTGTGTGTGGGGGGATGGGGGTGGGAGGGACCAAGGGGTGTTGGGAGGAAAGGGAGCCGGAGGGGAATTCACAGTGGCTAAGGACCCAGGGGCACTTAACTACTGAGACACATCCCCAGAGAGCTCTAGCATCTGGCTGTCCACCTGGCCATTTTCTGTGTGACCTTGGCCAAGTGACATTCTCGGAGCCTTGGCATTCTCAGGCGTCAATGCAACAGCAGCATTGTATTCCATGGGTTGCTGTGAGGGCGTAATGAGATGCTCAAGGTGAGCTCCAGCCACACACCAAGTGCTTAATATGGACGTTACTATTATTTTGGGTGGGGGCTATTTTCCTCTGTTTTCACCCTTGGATGAAGGAAGGTGGGAATTTTTTGTTTTGTTTTGGTACCAGGGATTGAACCCACGGGCACTTAAACACTGAGACACACCCCCAGCCCTTTTTTATATCTTATTTAGAGACAGGGTCTCACTGAGTTCTTAGGGCCTGGCTAAGTTGCCGAGGCTGGCTTTGAATTTGCAATCCTCTTGCCTCAGCCTCCAGCTGCTGGGATTAGAGGCCTGTACCGTGGACCCTGTGGGAATCAATATTTAATAATTGAATAGACGGTAGCCAAGTAATTAGCAATGAATAAATGACATTGGATAAAAACTTCCCATCCCCCTACCCCCCCCCACCCCCGCTGAGCCTATTATAAATGAGTTTTCATGTACTCTTTCCGGGGGAAACTGATGCTAAATGTTCATCCTAAAAATTATTAATCTCCATTATACCCAAGAAAAACTTGCAGCACACAGGAGGAGTTCAAGGAGTTCTGAAGGCCCCTCCCATAACCAGGACCCAGGTCTAGAGTCAGACTGTGACAGCGCTCCGAAGCAATCCTGGTGGCTGACCCTCACCCTCAGGTGACCACTGTCTTGGCCGGGAGTGTCATGGGTCAGTTTTGCAGTTTTTGCAGCTTCGTGTCCCTGGGAGATGTCCCCTCTCATCTCCGTGCCTGGCGACGTTCACGTGATTTTACGTTTATGAGGCTCATCCTTGTGGCTGTGGGAAGCTGGAGGTGGCTTCGTTGCTACTGAGGGTATCAGTGAGTCGCTGTCCCACCAGGTCATTACGCGTTTTGTTGGTTCTTTTGTGGACATTTGGGGAGTTGTTAATTGGGGGCTGCTGGGAGCTCAGGGCCAGGTGCCTCCTTTCCTTCTGTGCGCATGCGCATTCATTCCTCCCAGGGCGGGTGTGTGGGGTGTGTGTCTGGCTGTAGCTGGTCTCAGTGTCCTGGGGAGGTGGTCTGCTTTCCCTCCCACCAGCAGTGCCAGGGCTCCCTGGCTCCTCCTCCTGCAAGATGTTAATTACCATTTTGGAGATGATGAGTAAAAAGGCAGAATGCAGTTTCCCAAACAGAGCTGGTGAGTCCTGAGACCAGGATCTTCCACTCATTTAACCCTGAACCTGTACTGAGCTCACAGGTTGGGGTGCTGGGAACTCACTGGTCACTGTGTCCTGAGGGGTCTATACCTCAAGGAACTCCTTGGGAGCTGAATCAAATCTGAAGTCAGGTGTCTTTGGCACCAGTGTGTCTACATTTCCACTCTGTCACCCTTTCTCTATAATGGACTCTTTGGATCCCAGTGACCACCACATAGTAGGTGCTCAATAAATATGGGGTGGGAGAATGAGGTGGGAGATCTCAGACCCTCCTGGCAGTGAGGAGCAAAGTCACAGATGACCGCAAAAGACAGGGCCAGAGTGTTTTCTCTGGTATTTTTGTGCCTGTGATCACGTCTGTCTGTTTCACAGGGCCACACAGAGGGGACCCGTGCACCCTTCAGAGCTAGTTTATTGTGGAAGAGGACAGGAATTGCCTAAGGCCTGGGGTCAAGTTTCTAGGGGCAGCAGAAGCCCCATGCTGAGGGAGACTTGAGTCCCACCAGGTGGAATCTCTCTGCAGTCAGTGGCAGGCAGCTGGAGGGCCCTGGACACTGGTGACTGGAGCTTGCCTGGACTCACGGGTGGCCAAGTTGGGGAGCAGTCGCTTATTCTGTAAGGAGAGGGGACAGACTCAGTCGCCAGGTGACCCCAGGCCCACAGTGCAGGGAACTTCCCTCCCCCAAGGCTGACCAAAGGCTGGGACCAGGAAACTTTGTGTCAGTCTTTCCAAATGACACCTGATCATTCACTTCTCGTCCTCTACTTAGGAGCCTGGGCCTCAACGAGGGCAAGGGCTGAAACTGGCCACTTTCCACAGGAGCAGGGGGGTCTCAGGCCTGGGGCGGAGCCTGTGCTCCTTCCTGGATTGCGGGGGAGCTCTTGGGAGGATGTAGAATCTGTGGTGTCCTGGGTTTGGGTGACTGGGCGGGGTTACTTGGAAGAGGATCCCCTCTACAGTCCCAGTTCTCTTGGGGACCATAATGGCCATCATATTAGGTGTTTCTCAGCAGATGCAGACACCCTCAGCAGGCCTCTCGGGGGTCCCGGGGCTGGGGTCCTTCTTTCAATACTTGCCAATTCTGAGGGATCCTCCCGGGATGGACCAAGTGGTCGACCACGAGGCCTTTCAACAGTTTCACATCCAGCTGCCTGAGGATCTCACCAGTCAGAGGACACACCTGGGCCACCAGCAGAGAGAAGGGTCAGGCCCGGGGCTGGGGAAGGAACACTGGGGTCCTGTGGAGTGTCATCCCCACTGGGTTTCCAGCCAGAACCATGGCACACGAGGCTCCATGGGGCCTATCCGTGCTTTGAACCCCCAGGTCTTATGACAGCTCTGTGAGGTAGGACTATGCTGGTCCCCTTGCTGGACGGGGACACTGGGGCCCAGGAGGCCCTGTTCCTTGCCCGAGGATGCACTGGCTAAACTGAAAATTTCATTGAGATTTTTCAGTTTTAGTGTCCAAGGTTCAGAATGCTCTGCTCAGTTGCTCACGTATCTGTCCGACTCTCAGACTCAGGAGGCCCAGGGGCAAATATGTTTCTCAGACTCACCTGACTTTCTACCAGGTGTGGGATAATTTTTTCCAGGTTCTCTTTGAGGCTGTGCAGAAAATGTTTCATCCTGGGTGGGATGGCCCTAGAAAGAGAGGGAGACACCAGAACAGATCAGATCAATCTGGCAGCACCCACGCCAACTGCTATGTGGTGAGGACACTTTACAGACTTTCAATCCTCTCTGGTCCTATGTAAGAACTATTATTGTCAGCAATAGCCCAAGGGGAACTCAGAGAGGCTATGCGACTTGCCTAAGGTCACACAGCAGGAAAGTGCAAATTCTGTTAGAAGCATATCAGAAGAGCACCCAGAGTTCCAGGTCTTTTTCCACACTGTCCTCTTAGGAATGCCTGGCATAATCTAGATATTCAGTGAAGAAAGGAGCAGACATTCATTGAGTTCTTAATTGTTCAGCTTCGGGAATTTCAGAGATAAATCATCCCACATCTTGCCCTCAGGGGACAGTCTGTTGAGGATGGAAGACTTCTGCATTGAGCTTCATGAAGCTCTAATTTTTGTCATCTTTGCCCCTGTGCCCCTGGGTATTAGGCATGGTACCTGGAACATTATGGATTCTTGAGCAATATATATGAATGAAAGAGCGATTGTGGGGGGGGGGTGCTTTAGAGAAGACAGATAAGGCCTTTGAGGCTGCCGGGTCGGCATGTGCAAAGGCACGGTGGTATGAAGATGTGTGGTGTGTTGTGGAGGAGCAGGGCCTTTTGAGAGCCTGGAGGGTGGGGGGGCTACAGAATCAGGCAGGGGCGAGGACAGGTGGGGCTTGAGTGAGTCTGGGGGTTTGCTCTCCATCCCGAGGGTGGTAGAGAGCCACGGCAGGTTTTGGAGCACTGGCTGGGCTTCTGATCAGATTTCAGGGTTACAAAGTTCCTCCTGGTGAAGGGGGCAGAGGAGGCGAGGAACCAGTCTGGACCAGTGGGAGGCAGAGCCTGCTCTGAGGGGGTGGCCGAGGCGTCACTGCACAGGGACTCAGGAGGAGGCGGGGAAGGGAGGCTGCAGCTGGGCCTCACTCGGTGAGGACTGTCGTGTGGAGGCTGCCGGGCTCCACGAGGCACTCGCCCATCACCAGGTCCCTCCGGCCGAACTGGTCCTTCTGTAGCCAGAATTCCACAGCGAGGCTCATGTGCTCGTGAGTCTTCATGATGTTGTTGAAGGGCCTGAGGGCAGGAGAGAGGGGGCAGGGGACAGGGGGCAGGGGAGGGGGAGCAGGAGACAGGGCGAGGGTGTCGAGGGTGTCGGGGGAGCTGGAGCAGCCCGCAGGCGCTCTCTTTGGGGGAGACGGGCACTGTCCACCGCCAGCGCTTCCCCTGTCCCCCCCTCCCCAGTCCTTCCACCAAACCCCAGTTAAATCCTGGGGCCAGCGATCAAGAGGAAATTGGCTCTTAGCCAGTGACTTGTGCCCCTAGTGTTGGTGCTGGGGACACACCCAGGGCCTCAGCACGCTGGACACGGCTTCCCCAGGGAGCTACGTTCCTAGCCCCAGTGACTCCCCTGAGCAGACCAGGTAGGAGCCTTTGCAGTTCAAAGTTGCAAAAGTTCATCTCCATTTTAAAACCCTTTCCCACTTAGCTTGGGCCTCCCTTTCCCCGGGCAGTGGATGTTACGGGAGGATGGCGAGGGAGGAAGAGGTGGCAACCAAGCGGCCTTCCCCTCTCATTCACCAACCCGGTGGTGAACTCACGTCGGTTTAAATGAGCAGATGACCTGCCTCCACCGATAACGATTATCATTTCAGTGGAAAAAAACTAAGGCTCAGAGTGATGGGGTGACTCGCCCAAAGTCACACAGTAAGTGTGTTCAGAAGCTGGATTGGAATTCACGTCAGAACCATCTGGATTTCCTAGGCTGCCCATTCCCTCTCCTCCCAGCTCCCACGTCCCCAGTGAGGAGGACCAGCACCTGGCAGGTGTCATTCTGGAGGACTCACAGTCTCAAATCGATGTCGAATTCAAGCGAGATGTTTGCTGAGAACCACTCTTTATGGAAATGTATCTGGATCCCACCACAGTCCAGCTGAACGTTAGTGATGTTGATGCTGCACCGGTCAAGAGCAAGATCCGCGAGGGTGAGGCCCCAGAACAGGCAGAGCCCTGTCCTATCTGCCCGGGTTCGGAGTCAGCTCCTGTCATAGACGCTGTGAGGCCGGAGCCGGGGGCGGGGGCCCTGTTCCCAGGGCGCCCTGAGCAGCCCCGTACGGGTTAGGTGGGGGCAACCCCGGGCACAGCTGCAGTGCAAGACCCTGGTTCTGTTCTCGGACGATGCCTGCCCTCTTGGAAGATGGCCCCACCACTCTGCCTGGGAGCCCGAACTCTCACTGTCCTCCACCCCTCGCCCCACATTCCACCCACCCTAATCACGTTGGCTGTTTTCGAAAAATATGTCCTGAGTTTGGCTACTCGTGTTGCTCTCACGAGGTTAGTTCACCTCCTCCTGAAGTGGCTTCTGTTCCTCCCTGGGCTCCCCTCCACCATCTTGGCCCCTCTGAGGACTGTTCTCCACGAGGAGTTGAAGGGGGCCTCATGCTCCCCACTAACCAAGGGCTTCTCACTGCTCTTGGAACAAAGTTCGAACTCCACCTCGGACCCCAAGACCTGCGGGGCCTGGCCCTCCCTGCCCCACAGCCTCCTCTCCTCCACCCACACAGGACACTCCTCGAGCACCCCCGTCTCTTTCTACCTCATGGCCTCTGCGGCTACTGCCTGCTCTGCCACGTCCGTCCCCATGTCCCCAGCTCCCCTTCTCTCCATTCAGGTTTCTGCTCAAGGGCTTCAGAACAGTCTCCTGGGTCCGTTCCCTCGAGTGCCTCTCGCCCTGCTCTGTGCATCTTCATAACGTGACTGTCTACCTGACATTAGTGATTTACATTCAGTAGCCTGTGTCACTAACAAGGATGCGGGACCCCAAACAGCGGTGACCACACATCTGTTCTGTAGCTGCTTTCCCAGAACTCGGCCCAAGTCCCCGGATGTAGTAGCTGCCCAGTGAACCAGTATAGCATCAGTTAAAGGAATGAATGAAGGGAGGGGATCGTGGCCACCTGTACCATACGGAAGCCCTGCTGGTAACTGTTGGTGCCCATTAAAATGGAGAGAGTAAGTCCGAGGGAAGGGGCTGGAGGGCAGAGCCAACTGCCCAGTGGTATTGCTGGTGAGCAGCCCTGAGATGTGGGAAAGGCAGAGCCTGCTTCTTGGGCTGGGGGAGGTGGGGGTTGCCTATGGGTGTGAGCGGACAGGTCCAGTTCTGCAAGGTGAACTTTAGCGACTAAGGACTGTGTATCAGCCGCGTGCACCAGAGCACTGAAACGCATGCTTTGCAGAAGCTCCCAACGTATCCTGGGGCAGGGACAATTATGGTTCCCATTTTACTGATTCAAGGCTGAAGCTCAGAGCAGGCAACAGCTTTGCCCAGAACCACACAGCTGTCATGCAGTGGAGGGGGGGCTCAAAGGCCTGACCTAGACCTGACCTCCTTGGACAGCCCAGGTGGTCGCCCAGGCTGGCCCTGGGTCCCCGTTTTGTAGATGGGTCCAGAAGGGCCAGGCAACTTCCCCAAGGTTGGTGACAGAGCCAGGATTTCAATGCAGACACTTTAACCCCGAGCTGTCATTGTGAGTCACCCTGCTCTGCCACCTCCCCAAACAGTCCCTTGCATTGGGTCCCCATCTGTCCTTGTCCTGGGCTTTGGCCTGCTGTCTTCTCTTCTGTCCCTCTCACAGGCCTGCCACCACGTCCTCCCGTCTGCCCTCTGACTCCGAGCTCCATAACGAGTCCCAAGGCCGCGGGGGCCTCAGGCCTCACCTGATCTCGTGCTGCTGCTGGATGTTCATGCCCCCGATCAGCCAGCCCACCATCCCGGGGGCCATCCTCCCCGAGACGTTCAGACTGTCCAAGAGGTGGATGTTCTGGATTCCGTCCTCTGCGTTGTGATTCATGAGGCCCTGGGCAATAACTGGAAAAGGACAAGGACCAGTGACATTGCACAGTGCTGTGGAAGAGAGTGGGGCTGGGGGGACAGGAGGCCTGGGCCGCAGGCTGGGGCGGCCTCTTCCTCTGAGTGGCTGGTCCAGGCCACCCACATTCCCTATCTGTGAAGTTACGCTTTTCAAGATTGAGGTGAGACCCAAAGTCAGACGCTGTGGGGGTCCAGCGGGTGTGGGCCGTGCGGGGGAGACTTTCAGGGTGACAGCGGGAGCTCACCGCAGGACACGCCCATCACCCACAGGCTCCACCCACCACCGGGTCCCACTGAGAGAACCCTGGGTCACCACAGAGCAGCAGCTGTCCCTACTCCCTCCTCCAGGGCCAGCTCCAGGGGTCCTTCCAGGACCCCTCTGTCACAGATCTGGGTTCAAATCCTGGCTCTGTCACTTCCCTGAGTCTTGGTTTGCTTGTCTGTGTGATAAATGAAGGAAAAACCTCGGCCTCCCAGGGTCTTGGTGAGGAGGACAGAGACCCTCACCGGCCCCTGGCCCAGCAAGTATTCACTGAGCATCTCCTGGGTGTGGGGCCCTGAGCTGGGCACCACGGACACAAACCAGTTTTCTGTCCAGTCAGAGAGACACACTAACAAAGAGTTTCGAGGAGAGTGCAGCTGTAGGGAAGCCTGCCCTCCCAGCAGTGCTTGTTGATGGCCAGTGGCTGTCAGCCCAGTCTCCCTCCTCCCCTCCCTCCTCCCCTCCCTCCTCCCCTCCCTCCTCCCCTCCCTCCTCCCCTCCCTCCTCCCTTCCTTCTTTCCTTCCCTCCCGATCCATCCATCCACCTTCTAACCTACCTAGCATCCTGTTCATCCCCCTCCTCCCACTCATCCGACCGTCCATCCATCCTGTCCTTCCATCTCAGTCCTGATTCGATTCGGACACACTCTCCAATTTCTGATCCAGATATTGATTATCTGAGTCGTCATCGCGTGACACTCACCCTTAGGTTCAAACTGGCATGTGACCCAGACTCACATGAGGTCTCACGGCCCCCGTTCAGGAGGAGGGGTCCGTTCTCCTTCTCCTGTTGGAGAGGAGCGAGCAGCCCACGGCTCCCATAGCCACTGGCCACCATTTTCTACCACGCTGGGAACCAGCCTGGGGATGAGACCACACGTCGCAGAGCTGAGGAGGGGGCAGGATCCAACCAGATGGAAGCTTTGGGCCGCTGGTCCAGCCGAGCCCGGAGCTCGTACCACCTGAACCTGAGTTTTGTGAAATAACTTTCTTTTTTTTTTCACTGTTTATGCCAGGTTGAGCTGCATTTTCTGCTGTTCCCAGCTACATCCTTGACAGGGACCCTGGAAGGTGAGGACAGTGAGCCACGCGTTCACGCTGGAGAAGCACGTTGCACACACTCTCCTCAAGCCTCAAGAACAGCCTTGCACACCAGCATTCTAACCACACCCATTGTACAGATGAGGACGCCCGGACCCACAAACACACACCAGTATATTTGATGGCCTAAGAGAAACAGAGACCTTTGTGGCAAATCGTAAAATGCCCAGTTTTGATGAGGGGAAATGGAGAGCATCCATAATCCAAGAAACCCTAAGATTTTTTTTTTTTGTATCAGGGATTGAACCCAGGGGCATCTACCCACTGAGCCACATCCCGGCCCATCTGTTTTTTGTTTTTTTTTTGAGACAGGGTTTCACTAAGTTGCTCACTAAATTACGGAGCCTGGCTTTGAACTCGCCATCCTCCTGCCTCGGCCTCCTGAGCTTCTGGGATTACAGGCGTGTGCCATCACACACGGCAAGGAATTTCTGTTTTTTTCTGGCAAGGAATTTCTGAAGGAATAGAAACAATGGTTGAATTTCTCATTTCACAAAAGCTTCTTGCCCCCATGGTTGTATGGAAGAGTTCAAACAATTTTTTTTCCGTTGAAATAAAGACAGAAATTTTTAAAAAGAGAAAGACACCAAATTCATTCAATGAGGCTAGTATAACTTGTCTAGCCTCAAGGACAGTAGAAAGAAAAAATTGCAAAATAGTTTTACATATGAAAAATGCACTTAAATCCTAATTAAAGACTGGGAAGGAGAAGGATGAGGAGGGGAAGAAGTTAAACAGGGAGCATCAGAACACGGGTAGGAGGAATTAATTCTGGCTTTCTATAGCCTAGTAAGATAAATATGGGTTACAGCAATCTATATTTCAAAATACTAAAAGAAGTATGAAGATTCCCAAGATATAGAAGTTATAAATGATTGAGGAGATGGGAAGTGTTTATTACCCTGATTTTATCATTACACTTTATATACATATATTGCATTATTGTACTATTCCCTATAACTGTGTACAAATACATATGTCAGTCAAACATTTTAATAAATGGATTTCTACTCTAAAGAAAAAGAAAAAAAGAAAATTTTGCTAAAATCCTAAAAATCCTATTAGGCAATAAAATCTAACTGTACTTTGTAATTTATTTCAGAATGGCTGGGATGATTGAGCAGCAGAAAATTGATTAATGCAATTTATCATTTAATAGGTTAGAGGGAAAACTGATTAACTATCAGATGCAGAAAGACATTTGTTAAATATCAAGACTGACATGATTAAGAAAAATTCATAAAACTAGGAATTTAAGGCTGGGGTTGTGGCTCAGTGGTAGAGCGCTCGCCTTGCACGTGCGATATCCTGGGTTCGATCCTCAGCACCACATAAAAATAAATAAGTGAAATAAAGGTATTGTGTCCAACTACAACTAAAAAATAAATATTTAAACAAAAATTAGGAATTTAAGAAACTGTCTTAATGCAATAAAAATTTTATTCCAGCCGGGCGCGATGGTGCCCACCTGCAATCCCAGCGGCTTAGGAGGCTGAGGCAGGAGTTCAAAGCCAGCCTTAGTAACAGCAAAGCGCTAAGCACCTCAGTGAGACCCCGTCTCTAAATAAAATACAAAATAGGGCTGGGGAGGCTCAGTCGTTGACTGCCCCTGAGTTCAATCCCTGGTACCCCCACCCCAAAATTTTTATTCCAAAAACCTGCAGAAAATATCTTGCAGAGTGGAGAATTATAGATACATTCCCTTTCCTATAGAGGGCCCTGGCTACAACTCAAGCTAAGAAAAAGGCATAGGAAAAATAAGGGACCATGTAAAAACAGATAAAATGGTCACTGCTGATGACAGAATCTTCTAGAGAATCTAACCGAAAAAAAATAAGACAAGCTGTTAGAACTATAAAAGGTCAACAAGGCTTTTGTAGGTCAAGTTAATTTTCAAAACTCATCAGTTTCCCCCTCATCTTTACCAGCAACAACTAGAAAATAGAAAATTAGCATTTAATGTGTCAAGAAAAACTGCACATTCTCTAGGAACCAATTGATCAACTCATGCTCAAGACATTTACAGGACTTTAAAATTCTAGGATGAAATATAAAGTAAAATTTTAAAAAATTAAATGATATGCTAAATTTGTGATTGAGTAGTCAGGATTCTTGTGTGGCAACATTTAATTCTAAGTTAACCAAAAAATTAAATGTAACTCCAATCAAATTTCCAGATAAACAGTTTTACAGGAACTCAATGTGCTCATTTGGAAGAATAAAGTTCTATCAGCTAAACCAGCAGTGCTTGAAGACTTATGTTATTGGTATAGAGATGAATGCACAGAAACAGCATAGAGGACTCGGAAGGGAACCCTCACATTAGGGATTTGGTCTTTAAGAGATGGGTGGGGAGTGCTGTCTCACTCTAGGTACAGAAAGGAGCTGGTTATCTACCCACAACAGATGCACAGAGTGTCCGGATGGGTTAGCATCCCTAATCCAAAAGGTAAGACTATAAAGCTATAGAAAAACCCAATAGAGCTGGGCATGGTGGCATAAACCTATAATCTCAGCAGCTCAGGAGGCTGAGGCAGGAGGATTGAAAGTTGGAGGCCAGCCTCAGCAACTTACTGAGGCCCTAAGAAATTCAGTGAGACCCTGTCTCAAAACACAATGGGGGTGGATGGGGATGTGGCTCAGTGGTTAAGTGCCCAATCGAGAGAGAGAGAGAGAGAGAGAGAGAGAGAGAGAAGAGAACCCAAGAGTAGAATATGACTGGAACAGTGGAAGGTCCTAAGACTGTTCAAACACAAACCATAAGATGAGACACTGATGAGTTTGGAAATGTTCCTGTTCAGGAAACACAGTTAATTGATGGCTGTTGAGGAGAAATACAGCCAATCCTCTATCCACTGGTTTCACATTCTCAGATCCACTCTCAGCTGTGGAATGAAAATATTTGAAAAAAAAAATGTGTCTGTATTCAACTAATTTTTTTTGTGTTTACTTCCGAAACAATAACAGCTACTTACATCGTAACTGCAACTGTTTACAACTGCCTGTATACTCAAAACTATTTATGATATCTAGTTGACATTGTACTAGGTTTTATAAGTAATTGAGAGATGATTGGCAGCCCACAGGAGGGGGCTGTGGGTGGGTTCTGCTTTACATAGAGGACTGGAGTGTCTGCAGATGGTGCTACCTGCAGAGTCTGGTCCTGAAACTATACCCGGGGCACTGAGGGATTACTGTATCAACAATGGCTAAGTCTGATAAGGGAATAATGGCAAGAGGATATTAACATCTCAAAATCAAAGAGGATTAAGGAAAAGAGCAGGAAATAAAATAGAAAAAAGGATAAAAAGATAAGAACGGGGAATTCAAAAAAGTCAAGACAGTTGCCAGAATCATGCTGCGATGCTCAAACTTCCCACTCGTCAATAAAGCCAAGTTGAAACAATCGCCTCACTCACCAGACCCGCAGGTGTTAGCCAGAGGGCACTGTGCCCTGAAACCCGTCTCCTCCCCTCCAGCTTGACAATATTTGGAGATGGGACTTTTCAGGATGTAAATAAAGTTCAATGAGGTCGTAAGGTCGACCCTCATGGGCTAGACTGGGGATCTTATAAGCAGAGGGAGAGACGCCCTGCTCTGAAGGCTGAGCCAGGAGACATGAAGGTGGTAACCATCTGCACACCCTCAAGGGAGGCTGCACCCAAATCAACCCTGCCAGCACCTTGAACTTGGCCTTCTAGTCTCCTAAACTGAGAAATAAATGTCTGCTTTCGAGCCCCTCTGCTGCGGGTCTGTGGACCTGGCAGACAGTTCCCCAACAGTGGGGAGCGGGGAACAGGTTTGCTGTTTATTACTGGAGAGAAACAGTGTCGAGCGGCACAGCTGTTCTAGAGGATTCGGTCGTCAGAATCGAGCCTACTTCTGCTTTAGGGTGCAGGCGTCTTCCTTCTGGGCCCCTGAGAGAAATTCTCCGGGGGTCCAACAGGGACGTGGACAAGGGTGTTCATCTCGGTGCAGCTGACAACAGTAGGGATCACAGAAGCCTGAGTGTCCCCCCCTGGTGTGACCACCAGGTAAACTGAGATAGAGGAAATGGATGGACCTCTCTATGCCGCTGAGGTCACATAGATGTCACCACCGCATTCGGAGTGGAACCGCAAAAACCAGAAGGAGCTACGTGTGGCCCAACGGATTACGTCAATCAAAACGCTGCCTGCAGGGAACAGGCATATTGGAACACAGATGCTCAACACACCGGGTGCCTGCCAAGGACACCGGGGGATGGCATTGAGGCTAAGGGACAAAGGAGGAAGTACCAAAATAAAATAAGAGGGAACTTGGAGTGAGTGATTTCACGACCGGGGTGAGATTGAGGGAAATAAAAGAAAAAATTAAGTGACCCGAGGTCCCGCCCACCCACCCCCACCCCCCACCCACCCCCCACCCCACCGTGGACGGTGGGCAGAGCCCAGGGCTGAGCTTACTTCTGGCCAGGGTGGACTTGCTGTCTATGCGGGCCGTGGCCAGGCCAGCCCAAGGCTGCTCCTGCAGCGCCAAGGCCCAGGCCAGCAACGCCAGGAGGACGAGGAGCCTCCAGAGTGGCCTCATCTTGGGTTCTAGGACCTGCAGGTGTCAAGAAGGGTCAGATGGGGCCCGGGAAGATGGCTGTGCGGGTGGCCACGTGGATGGATGGGCACATGGCTTTCTGTAGGAAGATGGCCCCAGAGCTGGCCCCCAGCATGCTGTGGGGAGGTGGAGAGTGGACTCGACAGCAGCAGGCGGCTGGCTCACATGGCAAGGGTGGAACGCTGGGCAGGCCGGAGCCCCAGGGGGCTTGGTTGCCTGGAGACGCCCACCAGGGCCCACTGTTGGGTCATCTCTCCCAGACCCTGACCCAGGAGGCAGGTTGGTGGATGAGTGAGCGAGTGGGTGGGAGCGGCCCACTCCAGGCTGTCCAGTTTGAACTAGGTTTTTCTTAAGGGCAAGAAAAACCAACCTCTGTCCCCAGGGCCATGTTGGTTTACCAGAACAAAGAGCTAATGAATGTTTCTGAGTGCCCCAGGGCTGAGCAGAGGAGGAAACACAGTCTCAAATCCTTACCAAAGGATAGGTTTCTGGATGGGTGATGTCCCCAGCATCTCCCATGCTGGACACGTGGTAGTCCTGATGAATGCTTGTTACAGGGTACAGATGACTGGATGGATGGGTGGATGGTGGCCTCACCTTCCCATATAAGATTTATAGGAGGACAGACAAGCTCGAAGCTGAAGCATCAGGTTAACCACAGAGCCCTGGGGTGGGGAGGGGCGTCAGAGAGAATTCAGTTCAAATCCCATGTCCTATCTCAGGGATGCCAGTCTAAACTGGGCACGGTGGCCCTCCCCTGTCACCCCAGCAGCTCGGGAGGCTGAGGCAGGAGGATCACGAGTTTGAAGCCAGCCTCAGCAACATCGCGGCACTAAGCAACTGAGTGAGCCCATGTGTCTAAATAAAATACAAAATAGGGCTGGGGATGTGGCTCAGTGGTCGGGTGCCCCTGGGTTCAATTCCAGGCGTGCCCCCCCCCTCCAAAATAAGAAATGGCAGCCCACCCAGTGTCCAGCTCCAGCCCTTAGAGGTTGCTCCTAGGTCCTCTCTTCTCAGCTTGTACAACCCACACGTCAGGAGACCCTGTCCACTCTTCCAGAACCTGATCACGTCTGACCGCTTCTTAGCCATCACTGTCTTCATTTGAATTACTGCAAAGGGACCGTTTCCCTAGTAGCCGTCCCTGCTCCCCCGCAGCCCCTTCCCTGTGCAGCACCCAACCCGTCATGTGAGGCACAGCAGGGACCCTGCCCCTCCTCCGACCCCGGCTTCCTGTTACGCACTGAGCAGACTCCTCTGTGCGTGGCCTCCCCCGGCAGGACCCCTATGCCCCCCCTTCCTGTCATCTGCTCACTCCACAGCAGGCCTGGGGACCTGGGCCCCACAATCCCATGACGGAGGTGCTGAGACAAAGGCCTTTGTCACTGACCCTCTGCTTTCCACCCAACCCTGGGACATTGTGGGGGATATGGAGGGTCCCACACAGGTAGCAGATGACAATGTCTCCTTTGAGAATTCCCCAGAGGTCCTGGCTGCGTTCCTGGGCAGTGAGCTCTGGTGTCGTAAGAGATGTGCTGGGAACGGCGGCTCGGGGTGTCGGCTTTCTGCTCTGCGAGGCCCCCCTTTCTCCAAGTTCATGCTCCGCTTGGGGATGTTTGTAGAATATCAGTTACTTCAAGTGTCCTTTCCTAACCTTCCTGGTCTTGTGCAACTGGTAAGAATTTTGTTATTTTTTGGTCAAGAAAATAGGAACAGAGTGGGCGGGCACCAGACAGAGGGACAAATCTGTTGTCCCTGACCCTTAGGATACCTTAGCCCAGGGCTGGCTGTGCTTCTTGGAGTCACAGAATCTCATGACCCAGTGACCTGGAGGGTGGGGACTCTTGGTGTTTGGTGCATGATAAGGAGGACAGAGTTGGGGGACAAAAAGGTCCCGCTCAGGAGGTGAGCCCTGGATTTGGGGCCAGGTCCATGCGGAGTCATGTGCTTTAGACTCTTGGGTCAGGTATGGGGTATGGCATTAAAAAACTTCTTAAATATGTAATTCAGCTTCCATCTCCGCCCCTTGGCAGACTTGGGGTCCAAGGATAACAGGATAACAGGATGGCCCTGCAGGCCTCGGGGGTGGGCGGGGCCGAAGGGGGATGTGCCTGCCAGTCACATTCTAAGACTGCCCTTGTCTTTGTCCCCTCTTCTCTGAAACTCAGCTTCCTCATCCAGAACCCAAGGTGGCTGGTGAAGGGTGCCTGGGTCAGAGGAACTGCAAAATGTATACAGGAGCACCTCTAGCCGGGTGCAGTGGCACACAGCTGTAATGCCGGCAGTCTGGGAGGCTAAGGCAGGAGGATCGCCAGTCCAAAGCCAGCCTCAGCTATTTAGCGAGGCCCTAAGTAACTCAGCGAGACCCTGGGTCTAAATAAAATATCAGAAAAGGGCTGGGGATGTGGCTCAGTGGTTAAGCACCTCTGGGTTCAATCTTTAGCACCCTAAAAAAGTAGCAATAATAATAATAAAATTAAAAAAAAATAAAGGAGTCACCTCTGTTAAGACTGTCACTGTGAGAGCATGACTGGCGGGTGGCCCTGGCAGGAGGACATTCCAATGCACAGATGGCATGGGCAGTGGAGGTGCCATGGTCCCGGGTGGTGAGCCCCGCTGTCATTCATTCACTCACCAGGAAGAGGCACTGAGACCATCCAGCACTAAATGCCTGGCGCTGCGGAAGCTGGGGCCATGGGGGTCTTCAACATGCCCACGACGGGCTGTGGCTGTGAAGGGTGGCCAGGCTGATTCAAGGGAAAGACGGCGTGTTGGCAAATGACGCAGCGGCCGCTGCTCCCGGAGAGTGGGGACGCTTGGCCCTTTCTATTTTTTTTTAGACTTTGGTGGACATTTATCTTGTCCGTTTATTCACATTTATTTACATGAGTTCGATTCTCAGCCCTGCGTGGCCCTTTCTGAGCTGCTGGAGAATGGGCGCTTCTCCCTGGGGCTCATTCCCTGGGCTAAGCCTGCTCTTTGCAGGATCCACTTCACCCACATGCCACACAGTGAGGGGACAGGGACAGCTCCCTAAGCTCTCAGCCAGGCTCAGGTCCACTGGCATTCGGCAGCCTCTCTTGCCCTCCCAGAACCCTCCAGGTTGTCATTTCCTGTGGACACGGGAGCTCGGGACACTAGCAGACCCCGCGCGTGAGCACATTGTTCCTAGCCTTCATCTCAGGCCCTGCAAGCCTGCTCTGTCCAGATGCACTTCCGCTTGTAGTCCACGTGGGGGTCTACGAGAGTCCCCGAGGACTCCCTGGGACAGCCTGGGAGGTACCAGGGCTCCGGAGTCATCCACGCGGCAGAGCCGCCCGCTCCCTCCACGACCACACGGGGGCAGCCGCAGCGCGGGAGCTGGAGCGCTGGCTTAGCCTCTCAGGGAGGACGGGGGAGGCCAAGTCATTAACAATGACCAGCCATTCAGAGCCTCACCCGCCTTCAGCGTCAGCCAGGAGGAAAGAGGAAGTGTCTGCCAGTCACCCTGAAGATGGCACCGACCTGAGCGATTATTAATTTCTTCCTTCAAACAACTTGGCTTCTCCTCCGCTGCCCATTTCCTCTCTCCAAGGGACCGAGTTTTCTTTCTCTCCTTGTCCCTCTTCTTCTTTTATTAATTTTCTTTGGCAGGTGTCACTCAAAATTGTTCATCCTGCTTCACCTGCTCCTAAATTCTCATGGCAGCTAAGTTCCTCCATTTGGATCTGCCTCTGGGAATCGGGAGGCTATTCTTGGGGGAGGATTGTGTGGCTCTGGGAGTGACATTCCCCAACGGGGGGGGGGGGGCATTCATTGCCCAGGGAGTCAACAGTCTTACTGAGCAAAGCCGGCCAAACCTCCCACCTTTGCTGACTCGTAGCCCTGCCAGCCGAGGGGCAGTGCCGGGCAAAGGAATTCTAAGATGATTTCAACGGAGGCCAAGTGATGAGTACCGAGTCCGGCAGAGGAATTAAATGAGAAATGACATGGGGCCTGGAGGGTGGGAGCAGGGCCCCCCAGATGGGCTGGCCTGGATCCCCTCTCAAAGCTGAAGCTTGGAGGTCTGTAAGAGCCACAGGAGGCGAGGGCTGTGGATGTCCCAGGTGGTGTCTAGCCTGAGGCTGGAATGTTGAGAAAATTAATAAAAGAAAATTAATAAAAGAAGAAGAGGGACAAGGAGAGAAAGAAAACTCCGTCCCTTGGAGAGAGGAAATGGGCAGCGGAGGAGAAGCCAAGTTGTTTGAAGGAAGAAATTAATAATCGCTCAGGTCGGTGCCATCTTCAGGGTGGCTGGCAGACACTTCCTCTTTCCTCCTGGCTGACGCTGAAGGCGGGTGAGGCTCTGAATGGCTGGTCATTGTTAATGACTTGGCCTCCCCCGTCCTCCCTGAGAGGCTAAGGAAGTCAGTGAACCCAGAGCAAGAGAGAAGGGGGAAGAGCAGCAGGGCAGGGGCTCAAGTCTGCGCATGGGGACAGATCTGATGTGTCCTCGAGGGCCACGGTGAGGACCTGAGTGTTATTCAAGGACTGACACAGGTTTGAATTCTGATTCTACTGATTCTTACTGATGTGGCTTGGGCACATCCCCTCTACTCTCTAACCCTCAGTTTTCTTTTCTAATATCTCAAATGGAAGCCCAGAGTGACTTGAGGATTCAAGATCTTAGCTTTGTTTGAATTCTCCCAGATATTCCTGTTCCAAGTCTCAGAACCCATATCCTCCCCATCAATGCCTTAACTTTTATTTTATTTATATTTGATACCAGGGATTGAATCCGGGGGTACTTTACCATTGAACTACACCCGCACCTCTTTTTAGTTTTTATTTTGAGCCAGGGTCTCACTTTGTTGCTTAGGGCCTCGATAAGTTGTTGAGGCTGGCTTTGAACTCGCAATCCTCCTGCCTCAGCCTCCCGAGCTGCTGGGATGACAGGCATGCGCTGCTACGCCTATCGATGCCTTAACTTTTTAAGAGCAACTTGGTGAGGCTTTGGGTGTAAGTTACATTGTGATTATGTAACTCAGTTCTGATTTTCGGGGAGATCAGCCTTGCAACTGCAAGAAAGAGATGCCTCTTTGATTATCACTAGAGAAGTACTCTGGTTATTTTGTTGCCACTCAGACTCACCCCTTGCTGCTGTAAGAACTTCCAGTTCACCAGAAGCAGCCACCCTAGTCCTTGTGGACACCAGGAGTGCCACAAGGTTATGTGCGTCCGCCACCGGTTTCCCAAATCAACGGCTGTGCCGTGTTCGGGGGACCGGAAGTTCAGAGGAATGAAGAAGATAAATGGTTTGCAGAATCCCAGACCCAGCAGCGCAGCAGAGAGAGGGTTTGGGGACCAAGAGACAAAAGCTTCATAACCAGTCTAAAAGGGTAAGTGGCGTGAGTGGTGTGACGTAATGAAGTGCATAGGTGAGTGCCAGGTGTGAAGTGGGGACTTTTTGAAAGGCTGTGATGGCGAAGAGTGAGTGAGGGGCGGAGCCGCAGGTGGAGGGGGTTGGAGCGGGCGTCAAGCTGCATCTAAACCGAGGCGCGTGCGCACTGAAGAGCAGCTCCTTGGCCCTGGGCGTCAGTAGGTGTGTCTGCCCCAGAGCAAGGTGCTTTAAGGAGTTTGGGAGAAGAAACCAGGTCACATAAACCCGAGCAGCAGACGAAGGGGAGGACATAGAGGCTCCGAGTGACCTTTGGAGAAGACTAGTGGGGTTCAGGAGCGAGATAAGCTTTCTCCCACAAAGCATCACTTTGTGGATTGTTCTTGAGGAGGACACTTTGGGGGTGACACCAAAGTCCTCACTGCCCCGAGGATGGACCTGCCCAAAGTCACAGAATCGGTCCAGCAAACATCCCAGATGAGGCAGGGAGCCTTGGTCCTTAGCTTTTGGGAAACTCCGCCCCAGAATGTCCAGCAACTCCTGAGACAGGACAACGAACCGGCCTCTTCCAGACTTTGTGGTTATGATCAGACCAGCTCCCTCGGCTGCTGTGGCCCCCACCCACACGACACTGCGCAGGAAGGACAGTCTGCGAGTCAGAGCTGCAAAAGCATTTATTGCGGGAAGATCATGGGGTCAGCACGTGACCCTGGTGGGATTTGCGGGAGCAGCTTCTCTGCCCTGAGAAGGAGGGGGTCTTTGGACCCGCGGAGGTAAGTAACGCAATTTCAGGGGACGTGATCGAAGGCAGGTGGCAGGCGGAGGGTGGAGGGCATTCCCAGGAGATCAGCAAGCAGGACCTGGTTCGGTGGAGACAATCCCGGCGTCAGGCTCCGCCAAACCCTCGCCCAGCAGCCGGGAGCCCCTCCCCAGCCTGTGCCCTCGGCCGCCGGCAGGTGCGGCCGCCCCTCTCCATGGTGCTGAAACACGTCGCCACATGGCAGCCCGCGGCCCTGCCTGGGTACTCCACAAGGCCGCTCATCAGCTAAGGTGGGTCTGCCTACCTTGACCCTCTTCGTGACACTTTAATATTGGCAATTCCCTGACCCTTATAAGCTACTTTCTACACTCAACCGAATGTGCCTGTGAGCCGAGTGTGATAGGGAGGTCACAGATTTCCACTTCTGTGAGAAGTGGAGTCCCGAGAGAGTGTGGGGATAAAATGAGACAGGTGCTCCAGGTCTTCCGAAGTTTTGCAAGTGGCAGTGAGAAGGCTTGATAAGAGCTGGACCGTCCACTGGCTAGTAGCTGGCCACATGGGGCATCTGGCACTTCAGGCACAGCCAGTCCAAACCAAAACGCGCTCTTCAAAGAAAATGCACACCAGCTCGGCTTAGTACAAAAGCAGAATGCAAACTGTTTCACAATGATTTTATATCGATTCCACGTGGACGTGAGAATATTGTGCTTCTACTGGGTAAATTAAAATATGACTAAAAATCAGACCTTCTGTTTCTTTCTTTCCTCCTAAAAATGTCTTTGCTACAAAACTCAAAATTACACGGGTGTCTCGTGCCACATTTCAATTTGGTAGCCCTGGCTTAGAGAATCCCATAACTGAGCTCTTCAACCGAATGATGCGGATTCAACGATGGTGCCGACCATTCAGTTTCTTATGTGCCCTTCATAGACTGCACCTTCTTAGTGCCTCAGTCTGCCACATGTGCCCTTGTCCTCAGGGAGCATGTGTACAGATCTCTAAGAACTTATCCTTACTCCTCAAAGGACGGGGTCTCCATCCCTCATGACCCCTGGGACCAGCCCCGCAGCTTCTCTCTGAAGCCCTGGACCCTTTCCTGTTCCTGTGTATTTGCATGTTGTGTCCTCTGCTTAAAAGGCCTTTTGTCACCAAGAAACTTTCCACCACGCTTCAGTCCCCAGTTCCAATCCTGCTTCGTCTGGGATGCCCCCAGGAAGTCCCCGGGCATGGCTGCTGGCTCTTGCTTCTCTGCCTACCTAGACCCTCAGCCATAGCACCCCACTGACTTGTTTTAACCCTTTTTAGGCTGGTGACTCTTGAGGTCAGGTGCCATGTGATCCTGACCCCTCAGATCAAATGTGGAACAAGATAGAATTCCTGCCTCATGAAGTCTACATTCTAATGGAGGAGAGAGAAAAGAAGCAAGAGTATTGTAAACTCCGACAGCCATGAGTGAAGAAAAATACCCCAGGGAAGGGACTGGTGGGCGTGCTTCTTTTTGAGACTTCAGATGGTGGCATCTGAGCACAGGGTATTTGGCACAGAAGGCAAATAAAGCATGACAAATGAAATGAATAATGGCATCATTACAGAATGTCCCCCCCGCACCACTCTTGTACGCATGCCTCCTATAACTGAGCTCCCTCTACTGTCCAGCCATCTAGGCCTCCTTTCTTTGCTTTGGAAAGGAAAGCTCATTCATTTATGCCTCAGGGCCTTTGCACATCTTCACTTTCTGCTGAGATGTTTTTTTCCTGGGTCTTGGCACAAGTCCTGCCTCTCATTCAGGGCTTGACTGAAATCCTTTTCCTCAAAGAGCCTTCAGAATGACTGTATCATTTTGATGCTTCCCTTCCTGCCACCATCCCCATTACTCATTCTCATATCTTCCTACTTTGTTTTCTGCAAAATACCTGCCACCCTCTGGAATTTAGTTGACTATATACTTATTTCCTTGCTCCTTGTTATATACCTGGTTAGAACACAAACTCCAGGAGAGCACAGTCCTTGTCTACCCTATTTGCTGTGTATCCTGAGAACCTAGAACAGTGTCTAGAATACAGTAGATGCTTAACTAAAATTTTATGAATGAATAAATGACATAATGACGAAAAGGCCCAGAGTCATCACTAAGGAATGGAAATATGCTCTGGTCTCTCACCTGATTGGTAGTATGTGGCTCCTTCACTTTGAGGGTATTTCGTTGGTCTCTTGATCATCGCTGGGCTGCACAATTTTATCTAGAATAAAAAAACAGAACCTCATCCAGGGGGTTGGGAGAGGATCCTAGAGGCCAGAGGAGTTTCCTCTGTCCAACTGGAGCAGGCCAGGGTTGGGAATGAGCCAAAGGCATGGAGGCAGCTTTCTGATTTTTTGGGGGGTGTTGGAGATGGAACTCAGGAACCCCATGCTCGGCAACCCCTCCACCAACCTGGGCAACTTTGTGAGACCTGCCTCAAAACAGACAATTCACAGGGTTTCGGGGGTAGCTCCCTGGTAGAGGGGTGCTCAGCATGTGCAAGGCCCTGAGTTCCATCTCCGGCACCAAAAGGAAAAAGCCATCGGTGGAGTCATCCAAGACAGCCAGTGACAAGTCAGAGCTTCCCGCCCCAACCTCTGTCTCTGCGCCTTCGGGGACCCCACTGACAACCCTGTTTTGAGGCCCAATTGCTAACAGTGCCGGCCCTGTGGCTGAACAATGTGGGTTCTCTCTGTCTCTGCCAACTTCTTCCGTGAAACTATGGTCAAATATTTTTTTCTCTCGCTGTCTCTGTTTCCTCCTCTGTCACCCGCAGAGAGGGCTGAGCCCTACCCGATGGAGCGGTGTGGACTCATCTAAGACCCTCCAAGTTCCTGGCATATAGAAAAGCACTTCCTAAGCACTTAGTTTTCACGGCCAGTCTTCCTCACGGAGTCAGTCATCGATCAGCAGGTTGGGAACAACCACTTCCTCCCAGATGAATCTTGGACGAGCCGGTCACTCATAAGCTGATCTCGTGGAATGGGACAGTGGAGGAGGTTGGCATTCTAGGGTATCCACTGACCTGGCCATCTCTCCAAAGTGGTGGCCCAGCAGAAGAGCGAGGTTGAGCTTCTGAGCTGCCCTCTCACACTCCCTTTGGGCTAGCCTGGGAACCCAAGCTGTGGCAGTGCCAAGTCCACCCGGGTTTCCTTCATCAGAAGTAGTGAGCTCCCTGTCAATGGAGGCATGTGAGCAGAGGCCAGAAAGATTGCTTTCTGGGAGGGTCCCTTAAGGGAACTTCAGAAACCCCAGCATTAACACTCAGCAGGACTAGTGAATATCGAGCGAATGAAGGGAAAAAAAATTTTTTTTTTTTTTTTGGTACCAGAGATTGAACCCAGGGGCACTTAACCACTGAACCACACCCTCAGCCCTTTTTGGCATATTTTATTAAGAGACAGAGTCTTGCTGAGTTACTTAGGGGCTTGGTAAGTTACTGAGGCTTTGAACTTTGAGGCTCACAATCCTCCTGCTCAGCCTCCTGAGCTGCTGGGATTACAGGTGTGCCCCACAACATCCAGCCAGGAAGAGCTCTTCCAACCTATTCATTCTAATGGTTTTCAGACTCCTGAGATTCAATCTTAAATTTGTCACTTTGGGTTTTGGCAGACATGGAAATTTTGGGTGTTTGGGGTAGAGACCACTGGAAGGAGGTAGTTTTTGTCTGAGCTGAAACCAGGCTGATTTTCTGAAATATGCAACAGTATGCATTTGGGAGGAGGGTCAAGGGGGAATCAGGCAGATCTTCTACCCCAGAGAAGTTTCCATTCATATCTCACCTTCTCTAGGATTTTGAGGCCAAAATAGAATCAAGCATGCCCTTAGCTGGGAATGGGGTATCAATGGTGAGTACAGGCACCGTGCTTAACCCTGGCCTTGGTACACTGGACTCCCTCAGAAAATGACAGCTGTATTTCTTAGGTTTTTGTTTGTTTGCTTTTTGGTACTGGAGGTTGAACCCAGAGGCACTTGACCCCTGAGCAAGACCTCCAGTCCTTTTTATTTTGACACAGGGTCTTGCTAAGTTTCTGAGGCTGGTCTCTAGCTTGCAATCCTCCTGCCTCAGCCTCCCCAGTTGCTGGGATTCTAGGTGTGCACTGTCGTGGTTGAGTTTTTATTATCAGGGACCATTCTTCCTTAGCAGGGAAGAGATCTTTGGTCTAGGAGAGGTATCAAATGAGGTGAGTGAAGAGGGCAAGGAAGAAGTCTGAGTTCCTTCCTGGAGTTCTCCTGTCCCTTGCCCCCTCCAGCACTTACTTATTATTTCATTCACCACCTCTGGACTCAGGCCAGACAGAGCTCTGTCAATCACAGGACACATCTGAAAGGCAAGGTCATGGGCTCGAGTCGGTGGGGGCTCTGCCAATGCAGCCCGAACAGGGCCCTCAAGGAAAGGTGTCCTAAGCCAACACCACTGAGGGGACACACAGGTAGGAGGGGTGGGGGGACAGACTGCAACGGGGTCCTATGTCAGCTCAGCCTTTGACAACTGCATGACTTGGGGAAGTCATGGACCTTTTCTGGAACTTTCCTTAAGTTTAAAAATGGAGATAATAACATGACCTAGAGTATGAGATAAGAAGATTCATGGAAGACGCTTGAGCATCGGGTGTTCACTGATGATTATTCATGCTTTTGTACAGATAAGGACACTGAGTCTTGGGGAACCCCATCAACTCACCTCTGGTCACACAGATGCTGATTATTATTATTATTATTAGGTACTGGGGATTGAACTCAGGGACACTCGACCACTGAGCCCCATCCCCAGCCCTATTTTGTATCTTATTTAGAGACAGGGTCTCACTGAGCTGCTTAAGGCCTAGCTTTTGCTGAGGCTGGCTTTGAACTCGCGATCCTCCTGCCTCAGCCCCGTGAGCTGCTGGGGTGACAGGCGTGGGCCACATCGCCCGGCAGACGCTAGTTTTGGTGGGGGTTAAAGGCCTCTGTGGAGCCCATGCCAGCGCTGGGTGGGGCTTCCTAAAGGCTGCCGCTGTCCTCTGAGTCTCCTTCCCGGGACTTCGTCCCACTTCCCACCCACCCACCGCCTCTGGGTCTCCGGGTTCTGTGCACTCACCACTTCCCCCAGGTTGTGGGTCATTGTGACCAGCAGGACCCTCTCTATGCCTTTGATGACGAACTCCGGCAGCCTGGGGACCCTGCGTGGAGGAGGAAGGAGCTTCTTTCTCTGCATCTTCGCTCAGTGACCCCCCGTGGCTCGCGGCCGCCCCTGGTTTCCAGAGCCCCTGGACCCAGCCTCGGACTCCTCCTCCGCCCTGTTTAACCCGGGCCTGTCCTTGCTGTGCATCGTTTCCTCCTCCCTGACTGTCCTGTGACCGGCCCCCCCCCCCCCCCCCGGGCCTCCCTCGGTCAGATCCCGCGGCCTGGGGCTCCCTCCCCAGACCCGGCCTCGGCCCTGCCCCCGGCTCCTCCTCTCCTGCCCGCTTTTCTGTTTCTGCTCAGCTGAGGCCACCGTGGACTCCTCTGCTGCCCAGATGGCCACAGCCTGTGTGAAGGAGCGGGATGTCCTCCCTCAGCGGGGGAGATGCAGTAGCCAGGTCCCCAGTCCTCACGGGGGACGACTCTGACCTATTCTCAGGCCAAGGTTTATCTTTGTTCTCCACAGAGGTGGCAGAGCAGCTGGCCACCTGCCCCACCAGGGCTCACAAGGGCACTCACACCCGGGCTCTTCTTGAATCGTGAGCCACTGAGACGGATCAAGATAGAGAATCTTGAATGTAAAGGACAGGGTCTTAAAGGGCTGGTGATGACCACTGGACTCAGAGGTGGAGGTCAGCCTTAAAGAGGTTTAAGAGGCGCAGGCCTCTAATCCTAGCTGCTCGGGAGGCTGAGGCAGGAGGATTGCAAGTTGAAGGCCAACCCCAGCAACTTAGCAAGACCCTGTCTCAAAATAAAATAATAACAAGGGCCAGAGCCCCTGGGATTCTAGGGGTGCACTGCCAGGGTTGAGTTTTTATTATCAGGGACCATTCTTCCTTAGCAGGGAAGAGACCTTTGATCTAGGAGAGTTAGATTGAACCCCTGGTTCAATCCCTGGAGGGAAAAAAAAAGTTTCAAAAAGAGAGGATCCATTTAGAAGTAAACCTGTGCCCGGATGGAAGAGGGTGACTCAGAAAGCGTCTCCTCTCTACAGGAGCTGTCACAGGCTAAGAAGGAAAGGGTGAGAGAGCTGCTCTATGGGTCAAGGGAAGGAAACCAAGAGCCACGGTGTCATTTTCCATGAAAAGTCGTGCAGATGAGAATAATTCTACTGAGTGTGTTTGTGGGGGTGAAGCCCGCCAGGGCCAGCTGGCCTCGGGTCTCTCTGGTCCTGGTTACTGGCCAGGGGTTTGGTGAGTGATTTGGCAAAGCCTTTCTACTTAAAAGCCGTGAAACTGTCTATGCTTTCTGAATAACACCAACAACCCATGATAGGGAATGATTCTATTCGGTAGGAAAACTTCCTATATCCAAGGATCATTAGCAACAGCAAAAAAAAAAAATTGATAGAAAACTTAACCGTCAGCCAAGGTCAGCCAAGGTCAGCCAAGGTCAGCCAAGTTGACCTGCTTTTTCTTCATTTCCATTGGATGAACCTCTTTTCACATCTATGAACTAATGAACTAATGAACAAAAGTTCAGAGGGTCATAAATTCTGTCTCTCGCACACATGTCCCCATACATGTAAGGCTGATTTCAAAGGGCGCTGCTCGGCTGGTGACATTTTTCAGTGTTACCACCCCTTGTTTGGGGTTCGTCGTTTTGGGGTGCAGAAGGAAAGAGTAGGACTCACGGGTTTTCAGGCTGAATCTGCAAAAACTGAGGCAAGAGCCGGCAGTCCCGGAAGGCGAGTATGTATCTGTCTTCTAGATCCTTCTCCAGGGTGAGCTGGACCAGTATGTCTGCCCTCACGTTGAAGGTGAGTGAGCTGCAGGGGGCGGGGGCAGGGCAGAGCTGAGGCTGGGGGAGAGAACCCCAGAGCCTACCAGGCCCCCCTTTGTTCCTACGCGCGGCCCCAGATTTGCTCAGAGCCTCCCGAGCACCCCGGAGAGATCATCTCGTTTAAAAGGCGGCTGGGAACAAGCCCAGCTCTTCCCAAGCCGTGGGGCTGGATCAGACGGGCTGCACGCAGGACAGATGATTGACACCTGTGCCTCGGGTTCTGGGGACAAAAAGGAAAAGCTCAATTCTGGATGTGGCATCCTATGAAACTGAGAGACTGTCTGAGCTTGGAAAGAATCTTCTGGAAGACTCTGAAAACATGCTGTGCAGACTAAATATCTGAGGGCCACACACAGCCCCCCAGGGTGACCCCAGGCAAAGGTGCCAAAGGGCGTTGGGGTCAAGAGCGGATTTTGATTGGAGCTGAGAGGACTCGTGAAGTCTGAATCTCTTCTCCCCCAGAAGGTCCCCAGTGGGAAGCACTCAAGTGACCTGTGGAGTCCCCAGTCTGCTGTATGAGGGGGACCCAGGCCCAGAGAGGGCAGGTGTTGACCAAGACTCTCCCAGGGACACTCTCTGGCTCTGCCTGCCTCCCACCTTCCCGCGCCCCCTGCACAAGCCACTGGAGCTGGGGACCCACAGCTGTCACTTACTTGATCACCACACCAAACAACAGCGGGACCCTCAGGTAGGCCTCGTTGCTGGCAGCGCTGACCTCGAGGGAGACTTGGAGGAGCTGAGTGTCTTTGACCTGTATCCTGGGGGAAGAAACAGCCCCGTGGGGAGGCTGGGACTTCAGGTGTGGGAGGACCTCGCCTGGGGCCAAGGCAGGTCCTGGACAGAGCCACGGCCGCCCTTGTGCAAAGGTGGCCCTCACCCTTGACCAGGTGACCTGTTTTGCTAGGCACTCCTGGCACGTGGAGTCCAGGCCTGAGGGAGACGAAGCGCTTGCCTGAGAGCTTCTCCCTGACTGTGTCCTGCCCAGGTCCAGCCCCTTCAGCTGGGACCCCCGGGCTAATGACTGGGAGCCCCGAGCTGTAGAGGGGTGGGTGGCAGGGAAGAGAATAACTGGCCAGTGAGTCACGCTGCCCTGTCAGGCATAGGTGCTGTGGGCAGAGGGCCCACCGGGTCAGGAGAGGGAGGGTGACACTAGGAAGAGCAGCACTTTAGACGGGTGGCCAGGGAAGGGACATTTGGGTGGAGTCATGAAGTGGGGGTACAGGTCACGTGGACAGAAGGTGGGGCAGGTGCAGGCCGAGCCTAAAACATGGCTGAAGCCGGGGGACAGCAAGGGACTCAGGGGACAGTGAGGAGAAGAGGTCAGAGGGGCGTCCAGGGCCAGACTGCATGGGCCTTGGGCCAACCCTGGGGACTTTAGGTTTGCTTGAGGAGCGCTAGGGGGCAGGCCCAGGACGGGGACGTGAGGCGGCCTGAGAGGAAAGGAGGTGGGGACAACGATCAGATGTTTCAGAGTCCCCCGGGCAGAGCTGACCGGGGAGAGGCGCTCGGAGGGGCGGGCTGGTGGGGACCGGGAGGGTGGGACTGGCCGCTGACGTGTGGAATCTGAAATGCCCGGGGGACAGGGGCCCAGGTCCCCGCGTTGCTGTGGCCGACCTGAGCCCAGGATTGCTGGGCCTCACCCCCTGTTATCACGTCATCAGGGCTGCTGTTCTGTCACCGGGGACAGGGGCGGCCATTGTCTCACATATTATTTCATTTAACGTTCAGCGCCCCCTGTGGGGGTCGCTGCTGTAAATGCTACTTAATGGGAGCAGAAGTTGGGGTGCAGGGAGGGGAGGAGCTTGGAGGGGTCGCACAGGGGATCAGGGGACAGGAACCAGCGTCTCCCTCTGTCCTTCGCTCCAGCCTCCTGCCTCGTCCTGGGGCAGAGTTGCTCACAATGGGGGTCCAGGGCACCAGGGCTCTAAGTGAGGGTCGGCAGGGTCAGCACACGCCCGACAAACCCACAGACTGGGACCCTGGGATGCAGGCAGCCTCCGAGACCACTCACCCCAGATTCCCGTTGGCTCTGAAGAGCAGACTGCCCAGCAGGTCCTGGGGGCTGGCGTTCCTGTAGAAGGCCCTGTTGAGCCACCTCTGGAAGCTGGTGGAGCCCGCGGTGGCCAGGAAGCCGGCGCTGACCAGTCTTTGAGTTACTTCTGCAAACAAGCAAATAAGCATTGAACGGCCCAATTTATTTACTTATTTGCTTGTTTGCAGAAGTAACTCATCTTTCTGGCCTCGGGGGCTGTGTCCAGGTCCACTCCGTCAGCCTGCAGGCACCCGAAGAGGCCCACACGTCCCTGAGCCCTGCCCTGAGCTGGGATGCAGCGGGGAACACCCTGTGGAGCTGTCATTCCAGCCAGGGACGAGGGGACACAGGTGATCCCGCAGTGGGCACAGAGACAAGCAGGATCCAGCCAGCGCTGGGAGGGGGCCGCCAGCTCAGCTCAGCTCGGGCGTGGCCGGTCTCAAGAACACATGGGCTACAGTCTGGTGGCCATGTCCTGTCCCCAGGCTGTGCCAGGCGTAAACTCCCCAGGTTTGGGATTGGGAGGAAGCTGGCATTCTCCAGGGAAAGCTGGGTGGTGGGCTGACGAGGAGCAGCCACCTGGGAGCCTCTGAGTGTGGGGATATTTCCAGAATAGGACAGAATGACCAGACACGAAGTCAGCTGATTGTCAGTCCAGCCTTTCAAGGGAAAAACAAATGACAGGGTGAGGAATTGAGAGTACCAGATGAGGACAGCAGTTCATGCAGGGAGGTCCAAGAAGGCTTTTCTGCAAAGGCAACATTTGAGCAGAGACATGACAGAAGGGAGGCAGCCACATTATAAGGCAGGTTGTAGGAGAAGAGTGCTCCGGGCAGGGGGAACAGCATGTGCAAAGGCCCTGGGGTGTGCTTAATGTGTTGCAGAGGGGACTGAGGCAGGATGGAGGGGGTAAGGTAAGGTGGTAGGAGAGTCGGGCAGGGACTCTTCCATGCAGGGCTGGGCCATGGGTTTTGATAGATAAGCTAGGACGAGGAGACAGGGAAGGGGGGACTCTTTGGAAAAGTGGATTAAATGTAGTGGTGACCAGGATGCCGATGATGGGTAGTGCTCATGGCAGCCGGGGCACTGTGCTAGTGAGACTGGCATTTGTGGACTGGACTTCAAGGAGAGGCTACAGGTCTGGGCAGCCCAGGCACCACCCCAGGATGGGCTTTCTCACCACTGAGGAGCTGCTGGGCTTCCAGGGAGCCGAGGAGCCCGCAGAGAAGCACGAGGCCGACGGAGACCTTCAGCATCTCGGTTCAGGGGCCTGCGGGGGCAGGGAGAGAGTCGTGGGTCCCCGGAGAAGGGGTGCCCAGAGATGGGGGCTGAGGGTGCCCCAGAACACAGGGGAACCCGTTTCACAAACACCCATTTACAGACGCCTTTCCTCATGGTAGAGGCCAGAGGGGACAGCGGGAGCAAAAAGTCCCAGCCCAAGGCCACAGACCCGCAACTGTGCCAGGCCCTGGGCACGAAGCTTCTCCTGCAGCGGGACGGCCTTGCCTGGCGGGGCCGCGTGACCTGGCTCAGGAGAAGGGGCTCTGGACCCACGTCTTGCCCAGCACCGCCCAAGCCTCCAGGCAGGACAACTCTTCACTGCACTGTTGGTGGCCCTGGCCTCAGAGGCAGATGGCAGAGACAGTCCCAGTCCTGCCACCGACTTGCGGGAGAAACCTGGGCAATGCAGACTCCTGGAGCCACGGTTTCCTCATCTGGCAAAGCGCAGGTGAGCATCCGGCCCTGGCTCTCAGCCTCTGCGTAAGCACCTAGCACAGCACCTAGCACAGCACCTAGCACAGCACCCTCGGGTGTGGGTGCTCTCCAGAGGGCCGCAGAGTGCTGGGAGCCCTGTGGTCCTGATGAGAGTCATTGGTGATTTCTGGGATTTGGTGGGAATCCGAGTAGTCATGGCAGCCTGGAGTCGGCCGGGGTCAAGGCCGTGGAGACCCGGGGCTGATTAAACGGAGCGCACCCTGCCCTGGGGTCGGTCCCCAGAACCTGGACCCCACCCCTCGACTCTCGGTGCTCAAGACTCCATAAAGGTGTCGTTGGTGTCATTAGCTGGGACTTCAACCCAATGGCCCTGTAAATGGCTCCCCGTGAGACCTGAGACCCCCAGGGAGCGGCTGAGGGGGTCCAATCCTCTTGAGGCACCTGAAAAGTTCAGGGGACCCTGTGAGCCCCACTCCTGGCCACCATTCTCAGCAGTTATTTGATCAGCAGGAAGACGAAAGCCATCCTTGGGGACAGCAGAGGGAAGAGGGGCAGGGTCCCCCGGCTGCCTCTGGGCTTCTCCTAATTGAAGCCTGTCTCCTGTTCTGTGCTAGAACACAGTAGGCGTTTTAGCAGGCCACAGGGACTAACAGATTGGTCTGGTTTCACGTCTGATTTAAGAAAAGGCGGTTGGAGAGCGCATCATTGCCGCGTTACCTGGATCTCGCAGGTGTCACGATGTCGCTGGCCTCGGTCGCTGCTTCCTAATGGGCTCTACAGCGGGATGAGCCTTATAAATGGTGAGTGGCCCCAGTGCTGGGGAGACGTGGCACCGGGTGATGGACGGCTGGGAAGTGATGGGAAGCCCTCCATCTCCCTGCGTCCATCCAACAGCTCCAAAGCAAACATTCCGCCCAGAGACCCGGGGCTGAGGAAGCAGGGATCCCCGGCTCCCCCAGAGCAAACACCGCTGCAGAGAGGCCCGGGGCGTGTCGACCCGCGTGGGGAGGCCTGGAGGGCGGGAGCCCGGGGAGGGCCGCAGGGGGGTGGGTGGTGGTGGTCCTGCTGGCCCTGGTGGATGGAGGACTCGAATCCTGTTCTGCCTCCTGCCAAAGCCTGTGACCTTGATGCCACCAACTCCTCCTGGTGGGGGTGGATGACTGTCACCATGAGGGCCAAGGGCTTCAAAAGGAAAGTCACCCGTGAAAAAGCTCATGACGCTTCCCATCATTTGCTCCAGAGCTGGGGCCCCCCTCAAGCCCCCTAAAACCACAGGTGGGACTTAGCCTGAGGGTGGGGGCACTGAGGGTGGTGAGGGCACTGTTGTGGGTGGGACTGAGCCATGACATTCTGCCCTCGGGAACAGGATGAAGGAAAGAGCCTTCACAGAGCTGCCTGCCGCTCTGCTGCCCCTCTGCCATGTGGAGACACAGCATTTGTCCCTTTCCTGCCCGTCCTCTCCCATGGGACTATACCGTGACCAGGCGTCATCTCAGCACCCAGAGCAGGCCCTTACCAAACACCTCATCAGCTGGACCTCGACCTTGACCTTTGCAGCCTGCGGAACTGGGAGAAGCAAAGTCTGCTGTCTGAGCCACCCAGGGCAAGGCGCTCAGTGACAGCAGGAACAGCCCGAGACCCAGGCACTTCGGCCGCTCCAACAGTGCATGTGGATAAGGCTCATGTCAAAATATAGACACATACCAGAAAACGAGGTCCCTTAAGACTTCCTTCAGTGTGACCAGATACAGACATGACCCAGAGACTGGTCACTAGCCATTCTATTGCAGCAGGTCCCTGGGACAGATAACCAAGCAGTGCACTTTCTCACCTGCCACATTCAACACCCACCATTCTGGGCAAAGACTGGACTGTCCCACAGAAGCCCAGCTGGGGGGACCGTGACCTGCTAATCTCTAGCCAGTCATCCCAAAGGCAGCCCAAGTCTCCTGCGCCAGCCTCTTACCTCCCTGATGTACCCTCTGCCTCCTGCCCCAGGGCCTTTGCTCGAGCTGCTCTTAGGGCTGGCCTGGAAGACAGCAATTGCCCCCTGACGCTGTGTTCAAAGAATGGGCGCAGGAAAGGCCATTGTTTGAGGCTTTGCTCTAATCTTATTACTGATGGAAAACCTAGACGACCCTCTAGCTCCACTTGCTTTTAGGTGATTTTGCTAAGGTGTGATTCCAAAATTCCAACTAAAACTCCGGGTCTTTTTGAAGAAGACAAGGGATTTATACCGGCCAAGGCCACGGGAGCAGAAAGCAGGCAGTTCTGCTGCCCAAGACAAAGAGTGAGGTGAAGAATCAGCTTTAAGAACAAGAAAACTCAAAGTGGGGGTGGGGGAGAGGCAGATCCTAAGACACATGTCACACGGTGTAGAGCATCGAGTTCTCAGAACGGCACCTCCCTGCCCACTCGGGAAGTACGCGGGCACCAGCTTCATAGGGTGTCAGCTGCTCTGCGAGTGGGCTCTTGCAGGAAGGGGCCAGCTCCCTGCACAGGGACGTGTCTGAGCAGATGGGGTCAGCCCGTGACAATCTGAGTCACCCCTTTTGTAGGCCACACAGCATATGGCTTCGGTGTAGAGGATGCCTCTGGCGAAGCCAACTCACACTTCACCATCTTGTCCAGAGAAAGTGGCTCTCCCATTATTTGGCCCTATTCCCCGGGGTGGGGGGACAATGGCCTTCGCTGTCTCCCCTATTCTGTGGTGAAAGATGCTTTTGTATCCTCGTGATGCACTGGGGCTCAGCTGCTCCCGAGAAAGGAACTAAAAGGACGTGATCATGAGCTTTTTCACGGGTGACTTTCCTTCAGAAGCACAGAATCCAGGACATCCTCCGATGGCAGGCCACCAGAGATTTGGGACTCCCCTGGCACCTGCCTATCTGACGGGTCTCCCCCAAATCCCAGAGACTTTTGTGCACCTGTCACCCCTAAGGAGGGTGGCTTTTTAAGGACAGAGTCCCCTTCCAGCCTGCTGGCCCGTTGCCCCTGAGGCTCCCTCCTCATCGTCCTGATGTGTGTGGCTCTAGAGGGGACTTCTGGGGTCACAGCCTCACCCTGCCAAGAAGCTATGACAGGGCTGCCCCTGGCCAGGGAAAGGGGCCAGGCTCAGAGAAGGTCAGTAGCAGGGCCGCGGTCAACTAAGGGAGCCATGACCCCCTCAGACGCAGACCCTGGGGCCCAGGCCACGCTCCTGACCTGTGCCTTCCCTACCCGGCCATCTGGGTGGCGCTGGAACGCCACTGCACCACGGGCCACTTGAGAGCAGGGTCCTGCAGTCCTTAGAGCCCTGCCTGTGGTCCCCTTGCAGGACCAGGGCGAGGAGGCAGAGGCCGGGCAGGGGCCGGGCTCCAGGGGAAATGGCCTCAGGTGCAGCTCAGCCCGAGGAGCTGCCTTAACAGACTCATTAGGTCACCGCGACGCTGGGAGGCGTCCAGAGAGGTCTCAGGTGCCCCCTGCCACGTGCTCCTGAGCCCCCACTGCCAAGGTCCCACCCCGAGGGGCACGTCTGCCACAAGCCCTGCACCCACATGGGCCCCATAAGCACCCCAAGTCCGTGGTCACGGCCGGGCTCATTCTTGGTGCTGTGTGTTCTGTGGCTTTGGACAGATGTAGGAGACGTGTGGTCACTACTGTATCAGGTCCGTGTCCTGTAGATCTCCCATGATGCTCCTGTTCGTCCCCCTTGGCCTTGGCCACCACCGGTCTGGATTGTCATGGTCCCCACAGTGTCACCGGTTCTGGAAGGTCGTGTGGCATGGGGTCCTCGGGCTGTCTTCTTCCACCTGGTCACAGTTCAGCGTCCTCAGCCCTCTCCTGGCTCGGGGCTCCTATCTTGGTATCACTGACTAAGATTCCGGTGTCCAGATGTGCCACAGATTGTTTATCTGTCCACCCCCAAAGGCCACCTTGGCTGCTTCCAAGTTGTCCCCGTCATGAAGCTGCTGCTGCAAACATCCTGAGTGACAGGGCTTCTGGCTCCTCTGGGTAAACACCAAGGCGTGACTGAGTGGCCGGAGGACGCTCGGGAAGTGTCCATCAAGCCGCGGCCTCCAGATGCACAGGTGGCCTCGTGAGCCCGGCGGCCGCGGGCAGCCACGTGGACAGGGGCAGGGGGTGGCTAACAGGACAACAAGGACAAATGTTGACTTTGCCTTCTGGCCTGGGAGAGGCGCCAGAGGGACTCACCTGTTCCCACTTTGGGAACAAAGGGACTCTTTCTCCTCCCTGCGGCTCGCTCCCTCCCGGGCAGAGCAGGACCCAGTGTAGCCTCTGGAGCCTGGTCGGGGGCCTTGGGTGGCCGAGCATGACGGGGCCCCTTCTGCCCTGGTCTGCAGCCTGCTCCCCACCCCGACGGTCCCCCGGGTTGGACTTTTCTGGGCCTCTGCCTCCCTCCAGCCCCCTTCCCCACACCCACCAGAGGGGCTCCCTGAAACCGAGAGCCGACGGGGTCTCTCCCCCGCTCAGAGGCCTTCCTGGGCTCCCGAGTGCTTAGACCAAAGTTCTTAATGGGTGACCTGGGGGCTGGGGAGGGCTCCCCAAAACACTTTCAGGGCTCTGTCAGGTTGAAATGAAGACAAATTTAATACTGATACATTCGTTACCTTTTGCTTTCATTCCCACACTCCAGTGTGGAGGAATTTTCTAGATACGACCTGGCAGGTGATAAGAGACTGACCACAAAAGTTCCCTGAGAATCCAGCCGTCTTCAGTGATGCTGGTCCTTACAGAGATTATTATTATTTTTTTTTAATGTAAGACAGAGCCTTCAAGGGGCTCAATGGCAAAGGGCACAGCACTTGCCTCGTGTTCCCAAAGCCGTGGGTCCGATCCCCGTTCCAAAAAGAAAAAAAAAATGACAGATAAATGAAAGCCAGCAAAAAAGAAAATGAACAAACAAACAAAAACAGAGCCTTCCTCTCATTAGTGATGGCTCTGGGACATGAAGTCACTGTTGATAAGACGCCGTTGGCTGGAAGGCGGTGGGTTCGCTGCCGTCCTAAAGTGACGACTTGTTTTAAAGGTTTCTCGGTGTTAAGTCCTTTCCTGGTGGCTACTGATAGATGGGCCGTGTGCACTGGGGCCTCGAGGACGGTTTGGGGCCACCCGGGTGGCTTCAGGGCTCCCGCAGCCTCCAGGGCTGAGCCTCACCTCCTGGATCTGGCAATCCCTTCTTCTTCTGCTTCTCCCCCACCCCGCGCTGGGGCCTGCACTAGGGCCTCACACAGGCCAGGCCAGCCCCCGACACCGAGCTCCCTCCCAGCCTCCCAGTCCCTTGTGCTCCGGATGTCCCCTCTCCCTTCTCTGCCAGTCACCCTTCCAATTCCCACTCCATGAGCACCTCCTCCAGGAAGCCCCCCACTGCCTTCCCCTCCAGGCCGGGGCGGAAGTCCCTCCTCGGATTTCCACGTCTCAGAATTTCATTGTCTCTTGGTGATTCGTGACGCCATCCCTGCACCCTCGGAGGCTGCGGGCCTTGGCGAAGGTGACAGATCCTGCCCCCTCTGCCCAACGCCCCTCAGGAGGCGCACATGCCCTGCAGGCTGGAACCGCCTGTCACCCCCAGAATGCCAGCACAGGGTCTGCCTCTGCTGGGGACAGAGCACCTTCCCACTTTGTGGAGATGTGTTTCATTTTATTTTTTTGCATAAACAATAACATAGAAGTAAGTGTCATCCCGAAGGAACACAGTTTTGGTCAAATTTCAGTATCCTGTCTCAGGGTTTTATTTTGGTACCAGGGATTGAACTCAGGGGCCCTCGACCACTGAGCCACATCCCCAGCCCTACTTTGTATTTTATTTAGAGACAGGGTCTCACTGAGTTGCTTAGCGCCTCACTTTTGCTGAGGCTGGCTTTGAACTCATGATCCCCCTGCCTCAGCCTCCCAAGCCACTGGGATGACAGATGGGAGCCACCACACTGGGCCCTTCTCAGGTTTTTTTTAAACTAATTTTTTGTTCCACTTTCAGCTATTTGCCTACTTGTGATTCCAGCTAAGAACAGTTGGAAGGCCTGTATTCTCACCCAGCTGGAAATCACAATATTTCCGATCTTTTTCAACACTCAGAAAATAGTCTAGGGAACTGATGTCACCGTTGACCCCCCTAACTGGTGACCCGTGGCTTTTCCTGGGATAGGGCTTATTCTACTCCCATTCAAAGAGCAGATACTTTTCAAATGCATCCACCTGTTGGCCAAGGTGGGGTGGAAAGTGCTCTCTGGTCCCAGTGTCAACAGAAAGATCCGGTTTGGTGAATAATTTTGAGATGTGTTCCTGAGGTCATAAAATATCCCACGGTGCACAGTTAATAGCCCTGATCCTGAGCTGTAATCCCAAAGAGATTGTGCAAACACTGGAGGATCCACGTGAGAGGGCAGTGTTTGTTTAACTGAATGGAGCCTTCGAAGGAGGCTGCGCTGGAGTTTGGGGTTATTTCTAGAAGATTCCATGTCCCTTCTTCCCCCCAATTCTCTTATGGTGGATGTTCTCTTGCCCCTCAAATCTTCCTTGCCTTCCCCAAACCTCCTTCAGGAGATCCCACTACCTCCAGGAAGCCCTCACTCCTGCCTTGAGGTCCAGGCCTAGTGGCAAGAAGCAGGTGCTAGACCTGGGGGTGCCAGGTGGCAGGGGAGGGGACCACGCCCCTCACTTCTCCGTGGCCTCTCCCCCCTCATTGGCCACATCAGCCCCAGTGGACCTGGGTGGCCGTTTTTGCAGCTTTTGTGTCTCTGTGATCAATATACCCAACAAGAACGACTGGGGGGCGCTGCTCTGGGGTCACAGTCTGGAGGTCTCAGTCCATCGCCTGCCGGTTCCATTGCTGGGCCCAGGGTGGGGCAGAGCGTCCTGGCCGAGGAGCCTGGGAGCAGCAAGCCCCTGGGTCACGGTGGCCAGGAAGAGAGAGAGCAGAGGAGGGACCACAGGAAGAGGCACCCTCTGGGCACGTCCCTAGTGACCCACTGCCTCCAGCCACGCCCCACCCGCCTACAGTCACCGCCCGGTGAGTCCGTCCAGACGAGGGTCAGGTGGCAGCTCTCGTCATCTAACCATTTACCTCTGGATGTCCCTGCACTCATGAGCTTTGGGGGACACCTCATATCCAAGTCACAACAGTGGCCTTGACCTCCACATCCTGACCCCACACCCCCATCGCTGGTCCATAGCCCTCGGCTGCTGTGCCCACAGGCCAGGGAACTGGCTCCAGGGAACAGAAAGAGCAGCACTGTCCCAGCCCTGGGGTCTGGCCTCGTCCTGCTCATCCTTCCCTTCAGCTGCCCCCAGATGGTGTCGCCTGTGCAGAGCAGGAAGGGGGTCGTTGGCTCAGGGGAGCTTCACCTACTCGGTCACCCAGGGTTGGAGCCTGGGTGTCACTGTGTCACCTGCTCCTTCCCTGGGCACTGGGGCTGCTGAGAAGAGCCAAGCACCAGCCTCAGGGAGTCCCCAGGCTTTTGGGGCAGAGAGAAGCGAAAGCCCCCATGATTGGAGCCGAGTTTCCCGAGGGCTGTCTCTGTTCCCAGATGGCCTGGTGGACCCACCAGGGTTCTGTCTTGGCCCGTTTGCTGTTACTGTATCAAAATGCCGGAGGCTGAGGCTCGGGAGGCTGAGGCAGGAGGATCGCAAGTTCAAAGCCAGCCTCAGCAAAAGCAAGGCACTAAGCAACTCAGTGAGACTATGTCGCTAAATAAAATACAAAATAGGGCTGGGGATGGGGCTCAGTGGTCAAGTGCCCCTGAGTTCAATCCCTGGTACCCGCCCTGAAGTGACACCCCCTTTCTCCACTGAAAAGTCTTAACTGGGCTTCTCCAGAAATCTCCACCATGGCTGATTTTAGGACTGTCAGCAAGAGTCTCTGCAAGAGTTCAATGTAGATAAACTTCCGATTTTTGTGTCACCCTGTTTACTTGGCCACTGGCCGGGAAGATACTAGCGCTCCAGGTGCTGGACACTCCTTACTAGTTGTTCACAAACATATCCAGTATAGGACTTTGAAGAACTGTGCAAACGAGGCCTCTGGCCTTGAGCTGGGGTTTCACAGAGATGTCTACATTTCTAAGAAGTTACAACTGGGCTCCCTGGTAACAGCTGGCAGGGGGAGGAGAGAGAGGGGAGAAGCAGCTCTCTCCTTCTCAGGTGCTGTCCTTGAAGGGTTAACTTGCCCAGAACAGTGAAAGAAAAAGCTGCTTTTATGTGAACTTCTGCAGACTGGGAACTCCTGAGGCCCCCCTTATGCTGGGTATAACACTCTGAAACTGCCTGAACTCGGGGTTCAGGGGATTGATTGATTACAGCAAAAGCTGTGCCCCCTGAACCTGGCTGCAGCCAATTAAAACTGTTTCCTGCTGCCCTCGGTGCCTTGCCTCGTCTGTCCCCACAACAACCCCCCAAAAACAAAGTGCAGAGACGGGGTGATGGGGAAGAGCAGCTGCCCTGGGGCAGCAGGGAGCCCAGGCTGTTGGAGCTGGCAGGGCGGGACCTCCCTGCAGCATGGTGACGTGGAGGACCCGGCCAACGTGCCAGCTCAGACTGTCCTCCCGTCTCATGAAGCCACCAAAGTCACCGTGGAGCCCCACCTTGATGACCTCATCTAATCCCAATGACCCCCTGAGACCCCACCTCCAAGCACCGTCACCACATGGACTTTGGGGTCACATCCGATCACAGCGACCTGGGTCAGGAGGTAGTGTCTTTTTTTTTTTAAGAAACCTGAAGGAGAAGGCCCTGCTTGGCCCAAGGTGACTCACCAGCAGCTTGAAGGTTGAGGAGGATTTTTCTAGCCAGCGGGGACGAAGGTGTGGCCCTGACCTGAGCAGGCTCTTCCCTGAGTTCTGAGCTCATCCTGTGCGTTTTCTGAGGGTGTCATTGTCACAGGATACAGCCAGGAGGGACTCCTCTTTCCCTCTCTTGGCCGCCAGGGGCAGTATCCACCGAACAGGAGGCCAACCCTTGCGTGGCCAGCTGCAGGCCTCTGGCTGGCCACTTTCCCTCTGAGCCCGTCTCTGCCACAGTTACCCAAGCCACCACGTCACTGAGCCACTCAGTGAAATCCGAGCTCACCGAGATCCTGGGGTTCGGCTCCCACCCAAGGTCCTCCCCACCCAACCTCCCCCTGCCCCCCGTGGCCTCTCGCACGGTGCCAGGGCCCTCTCTGCAGGACAGGAGTTAGTAGCATCCCTAGTAGCTACCTGCCAGATGCCAGTGGCACCCCCGATTCTGTCCAACTTGTGAAAACAGAATATATACAGACATTGCCAAATGTCCCCTGGGAGACAAAGGCCACCAGTCTATTCCGGTGCCTGGTGTGTGGGAAAAACTGATTCTGTCCTTCCCTTTCAGCCCTGGAAAGAACGTTAACTTCTGTCCTGTTGCATCGGAAGGGCCCTCAGGAATCACTGGGCAGATAGAAACGTGGGGCACAGAGAGGGAAAGCGAGTAGCCTGCTGCCACCCAGCATGGTATTGGTAGAATGAGGGGTCAACAGAGAGAAAGCGCCCCTGACGGGACTGTGAAACGCAGGGGTCTCCATAGCAGTTCACGCCTTTCCTCCACAGAGCCCCTGGGTGGGTGGGAAGGAGGCTGAGGATGCTGTGCCCACACCGGTGTCTAGGCCGGCTACTCCAGTGGTCCCCATTTCTAACTGCAGAGAAGAGGGGATCCCAGGAGGAAGAGGAGGGACCCCTTCCTTTTTAAGCACAAATAGACCCTGTGCCTCCCTTCTGGTTACATGCCACCACCCAGACCTCAGTCAAATGACAGCATTCGGCCACAAGGGAGTCTGGGAGATGCCATGGGCTCAGGGGGTACGTGTGCCCCGCTGAAACTTGGGAAGGGAAGAGAAGGATGAACCCTGGGGACAGGAAGCAGTCTCACCTTGCCCAGTCAGGGTGGACGCCCAGAGGGGCCTGGGTGGAGATTCTCTCTCTCGTGCCAGTCATTTTATAAGTCAATCAACAAACGCAACAGTAATGTCACATCAGTCAACAGAGGCTGCTATGCATGCTGGGCTCGCGGGGTCCGGCCCTGGTTAAGCACCTCCTGCCCATCGACTCCTTTAGGGCCCAGGGGGGGTGAGGGTGACAGGACTGACTTCCCAGGGCAGCGACTTGCCCGAGGTCACAGAGCTAGCAAGGGCAGGGCCTCCCCCTACGGCCACCTCCTGGCTGCTGTCTCCGGGTCTGTGAGGGTCACTGTCCAGACATGTGGGAGGGTTAGGGGAGGGTCAGCTGGAAGGGCCCTGAGGTGACTGTCCCCGAGGCCACCTTCCTCAGACAGGAGGCCCTCCCTGAGATTCGCAGTGGGGACAGGCCCCATATGGCCTTGGCCTCTTCAGACCCAGTGTCCCCAGGCCCGAGCGCCGTCGCCCTCCTGGGGCCACTGGAGCTGCGAATGGGCTGCTTGGCAGAACGGACAGAGGTTCCTGGGGTCCTCCTGGAGGAGAGGCCATCGGGCACTAGCACGTGGCCCATGTCACACCCTGAAGAGTCCAACGTGGCAACGAGGAAGGGGCAGGGTCCCTTCCTAAAGCACAGAGGGAACCGAGACCAGGCCCGGGGTGAGGTGGGGGCAGGAGGACAGCCTCGAGGTGGCTCCTCTGTCCTGGGACAAAGGAAGCAGGGACAGGGACGTGGCCCAGCTGGGGCCGGCGGGAGAGGTGGCCCTCGGGCCCAGGGTGAAGTCAGCTCTCCGAGCCGGGGCCACTGTCTGGGGTCCCACCGCCATGAGCTCGGGCCCCAACTCTGTCACTTGCTCCTTATAACCTGAGTGGGTCACTCTGTCCGTGTGCCTCAGTGTCCCCCTGGGACGGGGGTGTGCTGAGGAACCCAGGAATCAAGGCAGGGGACACCAAGGCTTGTTAGCAACATGACGCTGCCTGACTCCCCCAGTACTGCCCGGGTGGGCTGAGTCCTGGGGCGAGGGTGGCTGAGCCCGTGGCTGGAGACCGGGAGCACCCAGCGCTGGCTCCAGGGGACCCTGGCCCCTCGGAGGGCAGGGGGCAGGCGAGGCCAGCACCACCTCTGACCCCTGGTCACTCTGTCCTGGGCTCCCGAGTCCTCCCCGAGTCCCCAGGCCTCTGGAGGGGCTCGCTGGCCGGGGTCATCCGCTGGCCAGGGTCACCCGCAGAGCAGGACTGTGACCCCTTGTGCCCGAGCCAGGTACTCAGCACACACTGCAGAGCGTGACCGGGGGCCAGACCGGGCTCCACCAGCACCTCGTCTGTCTGTGTGGCCGGTTTCCTGCCCTGTCCTTGCCCCAGCATCCCCACTTGTAACACAGAAGGTGGTGACCTCCATGTCCCTTCCAGCTCTGGATTCAGCAGCAACCCTGAGCACCCCCCGCACCAACGCCGTCGGAGACACTGCAAGGGGCCACACGGGAGATGCCAAAAGGGGCTTTTATTGTCACCGCTGGGATAACAGGGTAGAGGCCACTGTCCTGCTATGAGGAGGAGTGTCCAGAGGGTCCTCCGCTTCTTGGGCCTTCACTCTGGCTGGACGGTGGCAGCACCGTCCCAGAGAGCAGAGGCCGTAAAGCCAGCCGCCACGGATCAACCTGCAATGCCACCCACGGCAGGTCAGGACACCGCAGCCACAGCCGCGACGGCACCTGCCCTTGGCTGGACACTCGATGGAACCTGAGTCGACCTGGCTCCTCTGGTCCCACCATCCCCACTCCATTCTGGGGAGTCTTAGGTCTTGGAGAGAGAGTGGCCCCTGGGCTCCCGGTCTTTCTCTGGCCCCTGGGGCTCAGCCATCGTCACTCCTGTCACCTCTTTGGGACAGAGGCAGGTTTGAGAAGACCGAGCAGAGCCCTTGGCTGGAGCCAGGGTCAGGGTGCAGTCCTGGTCAGGACCACGGATCGGTCTGAAACCAGGATCAGGGCTCAGTCTGTGGCCAACGTTGGGGCTCAGTCAATAACTGGGATGAAGCTTTGGTCTGTAGCTAGGATCTAGGCTCAGTCTGGGAGTGTGATCGAGGCTCAGGGCTCAGTATATTCAGAGTGGGGACACGGTCTGGGGCCGGGCAGGCCTCCCTGTATGAGATGAGGCTCAGTTGACCGCGACAGGAGAAGCCCGGCCTTGCGTTTGCTCTGCCTCAGGCCCTGTGCACCGGGGTGCAGAGCCTGGCCTCACCTGCAGGTGGCACCACCACAGGCCTCCTGGTCCGGCCTCTTCAGACGTTGATGGGCAGGTTAGGCACGTTCTGAAGGCTGGCTGAAGAAATAAAACGAGTAACAGGCCTCAGTCTCTGTCTCCAGACCCCAAAAACCACTGCTCTGCGGTGGGCCAGTCTGACGGTCTGGGGGAACCTTAGGCACGTCACACCACCTCTCTGCCCTCAGTTGGTTCATCTGCAAAATGGGTACAATGACAGCGCCTGCCCCACAGGGCTGCCATGAGGACCCGCTGAGTCAGCACAGGCAGGGGCTGTTGTCATAGAAAAGCCACCTCCAGGGTCCTGACACTCTCATGGTCCCAGCAATGTCAACAACCCTGGCCAGGTCTGGTGACCTAAAGGCTCAGGAGTCCCCCAAGTGTCAGGAAGAGAAGCCGCAGCCCCAGGCCACGCTCAGGATGGAAGGTCCTTCTGCTTCCCGGAGTCCCCAGCAGGTGTGCCTGGGGTGGGCGCAGAGGGGACGCCTGCCCTGGGGAACCCCCCACCCGGGCTGTGACTTACAGAGGAGATTCTGAAGAAGATCCTCATTCAGGCTGCTGAGGAGGCCTTGGATCAGCGGGCACACCTGAGGGCCAGAGAGGGGACGGAGAGGACAGGAGGAGGAGGAGGGACGGGGCTTCAGCCCATTGTCCTCCACGGAGAGAGGCTCATTTCTAGGGATCTGAGAACCTCCGACTCTCAGGATTCTAGAACAACGGGATTCTAGTAGCCTAAAAGTTGTGAGGCCCAGGGAGCCGAGATCTAAAAACCTTCTCATGGAGAATTCTAGAACTTCAAGAATCTAGAGCCAGGAGTGTGAACATCCCTGACCGGGAACCTCACAGCGTCCACTGTTGCCCGGGGACGGCAGATTTCTCCCGCTTTCTCGTGAGCACGGTTCCCTGCAGACCCCCATCTGGCAGGTCTGGGCCGGGCCCGAGATCTGACACAGAACGGTGCCCGGGGACGCGGGGGCTCCCTGGGGATGGCCCTTGGCATGCTGGGGCTTTGGCTTAGTGAGTCCCAGAGCCACCTGAAGGAGTTTTCTTTTATAAACCCAGATTCCTGGGCCCCTTTCCGGAGTGACTGTGGAACTCTGGGCCCAGGAATCCTACACACGGCACCCAGGGTTCTGGATGATGCACATACGGAAAAAATAGACCCATTCTTTACTAGGTCTAGTTTATTTTTTCAACTAATTAGAGAATATGGTACATGATAGTCATTTTTCTTTTATGATAGGGTATAAAGTTTCCTTTTAAAAATAAATGCATTTAGGGGCTGGAGTTGTGGCTCAGTGGTGAGTACTTGCCTGGCGTGTGTGAGGCCCTGGGTTCAATCCTCAGCACCACATATAAGTGAATGAATGCATGAATGAATGAATAAGTAAAAAAGATCCATTGACAACTAAAAAATATTAAAATAAATAAATAAATGCATTTAGGGCTGGGGCTGTAGCTCAATGATAGAGCACTTGCCTAGCATGTATGAGGTACTGGGTTTGATCCTCAGCACCACAAAAAAATAAATTAATTAAATCAATGTTTAAAAAACAAACAAACAAATAAATAAATGTTTTTAGATATGGGCATGGTGTTACACTCCTTTAATCCCAGCAACTTGGGAGGCTGAGGTAGGAGGATTGCAAGTTCGAGGCCAGCCTCAGCCACTTACTGAGGCCCTAAGCAACTGAGCAAGACCCTGTCTCAATATAAAAAACAAAAAGTGTTGGGAGTGTAATCATGGTAAAGTGCCCCTGAGTTAAATCCCCAGTCCCACCCCCCCCAAAAAAAAATAAACCAAAAGACTTAAATTTGCTTTTTTAGGTAAAATTGGGTTGATTAAAAGGGAACATTGGCTAAAAAGGCGAATTGGTAGTGCATGGATATAGCAAATGGCTCAAGTTGGGGACCCGGTGATTTCGCCTGTGTCGAACCCTGCCTCGGCCCCCAGGCTGGGTCACAGAGGAGGAAGCTCCAGCCGAGTTCCCAAAGAGGGGTCTGCACCTCGGGGGAAACATGTCCGTGTCCTGCTAGTGCCACCCCGCCCCGCCCCCCAGGCTGGCTCTGGACCCCACGGGGAGGGGACTCACTATATTCTGCAGTAAAAGGGACACAGACTTTTCCAGGAGACCAGTCATACTGTCCAAGATCTTGTTGACCAGGTAGATTTTTCTGGAAAAAACAGGAAACTGATAACCCGGGCAAGGGCATGGGTCGGCCCACGGGACACCTTGAGGTCAGGCGAACCCCTGACTTGGAGGTGCCTTTCTGACCCCAGAGGGAGCCCACATGTGACCAGCTGTTCACCCAGCACCTCAGGAGATCCTCAGCGTAAGCCTGAGACCTCCTTCACTTACTCATTCACCCTGTGTGTCCAGTGCACCACCTGTATGCACCAAGCACCCAGCCGGGTCCTGAGGACAGGAATGGACCCAGGACAAACAGCCTCTAGCCCCTAAACAAGTCTCACCCAGGAGGCTCCCACCTTCAACCCTCAACATGACTGCCACCTCCTCTGGGCAGCCCTCCCAGATTGCTTGGAGCTCCGGGAGGGTTTAGCTACCAACTGCCTGTTCTGTGCAGGACTCCTTAGTTTCCTTGAGAGTCCTTCATTAATGCCTTGAAGCTTGTCTGCCTGCCCCTGTTTCTGGGGGTGAGTCCCACGAGAGTAGAGACCTTGTCTGTCCTGATCCATCCATTTTCCAGAGCTTAAACAGTGCTGACCTGGCTCATAGCTGGTGCCCAATGTAATTTTTGGCTAAAAGAATGGAAAAGGCAACACGCACATACATGTGACAAGTTCTCTGAAGGGCAACAGGGGACTCTTATGAAAGAGAATTGGAGAAATATTGCTAAGATCCTGAAGGATGAGAAGGAACACTGGGGTAGAGTGAGGAAGAAGGTGTAGAGCATCCCGTGCAAAGGTCCTGTGACAGGAAAAAGCCAGGATGTCTGGAGCAGGGTGAGGTTGAGCCCAGATCATATGGAGTCTACATGGCCATGAATAGAATCCAAAGTGCAAAGAAAAACTCTGAGAGGATTTGGAACCTCAGAGTGTGCCATTTTATAGATGTGGACATAGACGCAGATGGCAGGTTGAATTTCCTGGGGCTGCTTAGCAAGGCCGCGAGCGTCTGGATTTGCATCCTGGCATTTCTAGCTAACATCCGGCTGTGGAGCCTTTCTTTGGGTTTAGAGGTTCTTTGGGCAACCTGTGGTTGGATTCCTTGGTAGGGGGAGGGTGGTGTGACCTGTGGTCATGGCCATCAGGATTGAGAGCCAAGGACCCAGCCTTGTTCTGAGCCATGGCCACAGCCCCAGCCCTCAGCTTCCAGACTATTCATCTCCCCCAGCCACCAGCCGAGGTCACCCTTTATCTCTTACCCTTTTGTCTGGGCCAAATTTGCTTTTTTAAGCACACAATTTAAGTTGTAGATTTTGTGGATTAACAGGGAACAATGATTTAAATAGAGGGATTAAGGTTTCCAGATCTCCTTCCAGTAATTTTCTAGTGGGTGGAGAATGATTTGGGGACAATCTGAAATCAGAGTCATTCAGGCATTTATTCCCTCCCTCTCTTCCTCCCAACCAGAGGCAAGAAGGTAAATACAATTTTAATTGTTACCATTATGGAGGGACATTACATAACGATAAAGGGGGTCAGTTCTCCAAGAAGACCTGACTCTCTTAAACATGTATGCACCTACCAACAGAGGTTCGAAGGCATAAAGCAAACACAGAGTCCAAAGGCAAAATCAACCAATCAGCAAGGCAGCATGGGGTTTAGGATTATGGAGAGCCGTCATTCCAGGCTCTAGGCAGACATTTGTATTTTCTCATCTGTTTATCTCAGAAACCTATGAGCAGGGATCATTATTGTCCCCGTTTACAGATGTGAAAATAGAGATTTACGGAGCTTAGGTTGGTCTTAAGTTACAAATTAGTGGCAAAGTATGACATTTGAATCAAGGTCAGTCTGACTCCAGATCCTGAACTCCCCCAACACCCTACGCCACCCGCCAGTATTGGCTGAAGTTAAGGGTCCTCAAGCCCCCTGAGAGCCCAGTCCCGCCAGGGGGGGACAGGCCTTACCTGTCCAGCAGGGAGATTGAGATGCTGTTTGAGTCGAAGGGAGCACTCTTCGATGACCTTAACAGAGAGGCCGGAGCTGATGTCAGTGTCAAGCCTGATTCCAGTCAGGAGGTCCAGGGACACCTGGAGGTCGACCAACTTGCCAATGAGAGGCCTGCGGGAAATAGGATTCACAGTGGCCAGAGGCCTGGGAGGCCACTGGGACGCCTCGACCTTTCCGAACATCAACCAGGTTTACAGGGAATGTGGGCGCTGCCTGGGTAATGCCCCCCGAGCCGCGTTCTTTATGGGACTTGCACGTTTGTAGTAGGGCTTCTTCTCTGGGCCATGGTGGATTCCCGGGTTGGGGTCCATCCACCACACTGCCTCTCTCAGCATTGACTCTACTGAATACTCACAGCTTTACAGAGACATTAGCGGTGATTGGGATCCTCAGGTGGACGCCTTTGCCGTCACTGGACAGGTCAGCATGGATGTCCAAGACGGAGAGCTGGCCCGGTTTCAAGCTGTTCAAAATCCACAACCCACCCTTGTTATTCATCCCACAGCCATTCCCTGAGAACTCGTCCACGCCAGCAAGAATGAGCCTGGCCCTCAACTCTGTCCTCTTTGGTCTCACTGTGGCCCTGTTCAGAAGTTCGCTTCTCTCCGTTTAGGGCACAGCAGGCTGAGGCTCAGGCAGGTGCCACCCCCCACCCCCACCCAGTAAGTGCCAGAGCCAGAAATCGAATCCAGAACTCTCTGGCCTCAAAATTCCACGTACCAAGCTGCTACCTGGGACTAAGTGGTGCGGAATTCCTTTCCCCTTAAGGGGATTTGGACTTGGATCCCTGGCTGTATTTATGAAAACGAAAAGTCTTGTTCTTTGCAAAAGGGACTTTAGGCCCCAGGAAACAGGTGGACAGATCAGTATGTAGAGGATAATGAATAGGACCTTCTCACCTTGAGCCTAAAATCACAGAATGTGGGAACCCAAGCCCCCAGCACGCCCAGGCCAGCCCTGCAGCCCTGCTCCTGGGTCACTCAAGTGCTGGTGGGTCTGGCCCCTGAGGAGGAGAACCAGCCTGTCCCTCTGTCCTCAACTGTCCTTAAACTGACCTCCCCAAAGATAAGTATTCCCCTTCATTCGAATAAAGATCACCATGAGGCTCCAACGCACTTCAGTAGCTTCTGCTGGCCGGAAAGCAAGCCGCTCACCAAGTCCTCGGAATTTGAGATCAGTTTCGAAGCTACGGATTCCTCCAAGTCAGTCTTGAGTTTGGAAAGGACATCTGCAAAAGTTGGTCACCGTTTACCTGATGAGGCAGCTACGGTGCTCCAGGTACCCGATAAGAAAGTTCACTTAGGTCGTCTAATCCATTCAGTGAGAGGGACATTGCCATTCCCTTCAGTTTACAGAGGAGGAAGTAAAGCTTCAAAAAGGTTAACAAATATGTTGTGTCACATCCAGGAAACCCCTTGTCCCCCCCCCACCCCCCGTGATGCCTCCCTACTAACATAGACTGATAATTTATCAATGAAGCAGTCAATCAATTGGCTGGGCAATTGATATTGATTTTATACCTCTGTTTCTAGGGGTGACTTGGGAGCATATGGCTCTAAGCGAGATGATAACAGAAGTTTGAAAACGAGTCAAACAAGAGAATAAACTCAGAAATGGGAAATCTAAATTGAAGGAGTGTGGGGGAAGTAGGCCCAGGGAGCAAGAATTTGCACAGGAGTGAGAGGGCCAATGTCATACATTATACTCAGTCTCCAGAGTATAGAGGGATGAGACAGAACAAATGACATGATAGATGTTGAATGGTACCTATGAAAATAATTAAAGATAAAAATGTAGAAAATCATTCAAATGAGAAACAGCAAAGCAATTACTAACTCAAGGAAAAACCAAAAGCTATATAAAGAAAAGAAATGTAATTGTAGTACTTCAAGATGGCTCTGCCTTGGACCATATCTACCAGTTAGATGACGCAGAGATGCCAATTTAAATGAAACTGGTGGTGTGACTACATCTGGTCACATAACTCACTAGGTGACCTTAATCCAGACACTTGTACCTGTGACCCTCAGTTTTCCCAGCTGTGAAATTAGAGAATGGGCTCTTTCTGCATCTTTGAAAGTTGCCCAAGTGTTGATAAAGTTTGGAAGGCAACCGTTTTGCAAAAGTTACCTCTTCCTGTAAAAACTACTTGCCAGTGTGTTGTTAGTGTTTCCAAAAGATAAAATGTTATTTGGACAAGTCAGCATAAAATGGAGGTATGATTCAATGTAAAGGTAGAGCTAGGTTTATAGATGTCTGGATTAGGTAGGGCTACTTTCCTTAACTTCTAATGAGTTAACACAAATTCATAAGCAAAGGTCAAACACCCAACAGAAGAATATGCTCAAAATATGGACAAAATACTTAAGTTCAAATACATGAATGGATAGCAAATGCATGAAAAAATGGAAAGACTTTTGTAATAAAGAAGTGCAGAGTGAAATAAGTGACAATCTTTCGTCTATGAGACTGGCAAAGCATTTCAACTTGTCCAGACCTCGTGCTGGCAGGGGAGTATAAAAAAACGATACTCTCACAGCCTGTTCCAGAAAGTGTTAACAAGGAAGGTTATTTGTTAGCCTCTGTCATTATTTAAAATGTGCATTCTTTTTGAACCTTTGAAATGTATCCTGTGCATATAGGATAACTTTTCAAACAGTAACTTTTGCCTAAGGTTGCCTTCCAAACTTGGTCAACACTTGGGCAACTTTTAAAGATGCACTTTGAAGAATGTATCCTATGCATATGTGGGCAAACAATTATCAGGATATTTGCAGCACTGTTCCTAAAAATATAAGAGAACCAGCCAGGATTTGACCAGCCCTACCTTTCTTAGCAAAGGACTTACAAAGGGCACCTCCTGGGGGCAGCCTCTGGTATTGCAGGCAGAGTGTTCTGGGGGCCGGTTTGCGGTTCACTGAAGGTCACCCACCAACTCACTTGAGGTGCATTCTGAGGTCCCCAGACCCCACCTGGTGAAAGGTAGATACCTACCACCGCCCACATCCTCAAGAAGAGATGCCGAGGCCCCAGCGAGCAGGCCGCACAGGAGAACGAGTTTCCAAAGCTGGAACATCTTTAGTTGTGACCCCTAGAAAGTCATGGGAGGGACAAGAGTGAGAACTGCCAGGAAGAAAAGGGACCCTCAAGGCACACTAGTCGCCGCCTCCCTGGATCTTCCTCTAGGATAGCCGTGGCCACCTCCTGGTTGACGAAGGGCAGCCAAGGTCAGGAAGCTAGAGGGGCTCGCTCAGGCCCGGCTGGGGGGAGAGCTGGATCTGAAAATCCAGACGGGACTCGAGTCCAAGCTCTTGCCCACGGGGGGCGGGGGGGGGGGTCCTTTGGCCCATGTCTCTACTGAAATGTCTCTTCTCTTCTTTGATTTGTCACCCAGTCCGTCCTCTGGGTTCTCTGGCCTTAGTAGGACATCCCAACCTCTGCCCTCTTCCCAGAGTCGAGGTTGGGGGTCCCCACCCCATCTCCTGGCTGCCTTTGTTCTCTAATTGGGATCCTGGGGTCTGCCTCTCCTCCCAGACTGTAAGCTCCTTTGGGGAAGAACTGTGACTTACGTCACTGTTGGGTTCCCAGACCCCATCCAGCAAAGGGTCTACACCTACCACAGTGAGACAAATGAATTGGTTGTCTAAAGTGTAAAGAAATCAGTGGCCACCACCTCGTGACTGTGTCTCCCTCGTTGGTTGACCCTTCTCATAAGCTACATTTCTCTAACGTTGCCATATTTGAAATGTCGCTAATCCAGGCAGCCCCGTCCCTCTGCCTCTTGTCCCCAACGCTGCCTGAAGACGCCCGGGTGGAGTGTTGCTGGGGAGAGCCCCACTCACAGGTTGGGAGGAGGATGCTCACGAAGCGCTTGCTCCCCTGCACGGTCTCCCTGGATCCTGCTGGGCGATGGTGGACCTTATATAGCGGTGACAAGAGGAGAAGTGAGTCCTGGTTCCAGGACCATCCAAGAAGACTCCAAAGAAAATAACCCAGAAGGAGCCAAGATGCTTCCAACTCAAAGGTCACCCAGGATGCTTGAGCTGCACTGGTGGATTCGAGGAGAACCTTCTGCCAAGTCCAAGACCAGGTCCCCAGGAAGCCTGGACGCTGCCCAGGAGGTGACAGGTGCGGGTGGGGGATGGGGAGAAGACAGAGAAGGGGTAGGTGGGAGGACGTGCTGTTGGAGGGAGGACCCCGGGGCCCACCCAGCTCCGGCATCACTTGGACACTGAGGCTCAGAGAGGGGGAGCCTGAGGCCTTCCAGCGAGAGCCAGGCAGGAGTGCAGCACGGTCAGATGGGCTCTGCCAGGTCCCCCTGCGTCTGCGCCCCGGCAGCCCCTATGGCAGAGGCAACCTCAGTGTGAATGTGGCCGTGACGGGGAGGTCACCCCACCCCCGCCGGCTTGCTCCCTCTGGTTGCTGGAACGTTCTTCCTGGGAGTGGACGTGTCACCCCCAGGTGTGGCCCTGGGGCTCTCCTTCCTCAGGGTCTTGAGGTGCTGGCCTGTCCCTCGGACCCTCAGCATCTCCCTCTGGTGTTCTTTCAAGCCAGCCCCGAGCTGGGGTGGAGGTGAGACGTGTCCCCAGCGGCGCTCAGCAATGGTCGAGGGGGCGGCTGGATGGCCGTGAGCTGCGAGGCTGCATTCTGAGCCCAGGGACATGCTGCCTCTCGAGATCCTTCCCCCACGACGCCTGCCCTTTTCTTTTCTCACCCTCTCCACCTCCCAAGACCCCAGCTTCGCCCTCTTGGGGCCACTGTGGGGGGATCACTCAGGACATGGCCACCTACCCCCCCACACACCTGCATCAGCCACCTCTCGCGGCTGAGCTCTGCAGTGACACTAAATACACGCTCTAGTCCCCTTGGGGGGGGGGGCTGGACCCAGCAGGTGGCACAGAGGAGGTGACGCAGGCCAAGGCCCTGTTACCCCCCAGGAAGCTCCACGGCCTGTTCCTAAGGAGCCGTGTCCCAGGGTCTGGCAACCCGCTTGGCCCCAGCGACATGAGGACCAGACCTCCCAGGCCCTGTCAGGGGCCCTTCTGCTCGAGCACGGGGGACGCCCAGCGGTGGCCTACACCCTGCTAGACCTGCCGAGTGGGGAGAAACCACGCTCCTTCTTCCTCCGGACCCTACAACTGACAGAGTCAGAATCCTCCCACTAGCTGTGCTCCACGTTCAAGTCCTCACACTGTGCATGGGAACCAGGCCGCAGGGCTCCGCCCCCATGGAGGGAACAGGGGCCTCTCCCACTGCATGGGGGAACGTTGTCAGCGTCTCCTCAGCCTGACTGGTAGGAATGAAAGAACTCCCCCCGCACAGGGCACTTTGGGTCTCCACGGACACCTGGGTTTGGTTTCACCCTTAATGGCTCCAGATGGAACTCTCTGACGAAGCCCACCAGAGAACAAGCTGATACTGGGGAAAGGGGTCAATATATATTTTTGAGGGGACAATGGAATGATATATATTTCGAGGACAACATGTATCATCTGAGAGCCTGGATCCAGCAATGCCTGAAGCCATGTCTAACTCCTAGGATTTTCAGCTCAAATAAAATTCCTCCTCACTCCTTCGTAGTCTTGAACCCATGTGCCTTGGATGGCAGCCACCGAGACCATGGCAGCTCTGACCTTGGCCCCTGTGGACCCACATGGGCCTCCTCCCTGCCAAAGGCCCTGCGTGGGTCACCCGGCCACCCTGGAGACATGGCAGAAATCAAGGTGGGGGCGCTCGTCCTGTGGCCTCCTTGCTGGGCAGTAGAGAAGCCGTGTCCCTGAAGGGAGAAGGACCTAGGCAGGGCTACGCGCTGACCGCGAACCTGCTTAGTTCCTCTTTCATTGCTTTTTGTTGTTGTTTTGCTGGAATTTTCTACTCTGAGCAAAAGACACAAATGGACAAAACCCAGAAAGGATTCAAGGAAATCCCTTAGGAAAAAGGGTTAAAGCCCAGATGCCTGGGTCCCACCCTAGATAATTTCCGAGGGGCCCTGGGGGGAGCCTGTGTCCAGGCTGCCCAGGGTAGGTGACCAGGGGTAGGTGACAGGGGTAGGTGACCAGGGGTAGATGACAGGGGTAGGCGACCAGGGGTAGGTGACCAGGGGTAGGTGACCAGGGGTGGCAGCAGCTGGACCCGAGACTCACAGGTACTTTCCGCCCTGGGTTGGGTGAGCTCCGTCCCCACCGGCCTCCAGCCCCGGCTCAGCCTGGACACGCCCCTCAGCCCCACGGCTCATGGACACAGCCCTGTTCGATGTGACCTGTGGAGGCACAGACCCACATGAGGGGACAGTAGGTGATGACAGCTGCCATTTATTTGTCCCCAGATGCTTTTCCTGCTTCGTCTTGTTTCACCCTGGGCACCCTCACAGGAGTTATTGCCTCTGTTTTTTAGCTGAGGAGGATGAGCCTCAAATGGTGGGGACGGGCCTTGCTCAAGGCCTCAGGGAAGGACCCAGCTGGGAAGCGGAGCCGGTCTGCCCCTAGTCCAGGGTGAAAATGCCTGTTCGAGGGCTCAGGCTGCTGGAGCTGCAGTGAGTCACCCCCTTCTGTCCCCAGGGCGTGCAGGCTGGTGCCTGGCAGCTGTTTTGTGCCTGACATTGGGCTTGATGCTGTAGCTGCCCTCTTGCTGGCCAGGGCACACGATGGCTCCACGGTTGTTGGAGAGTTCAGAAAGGGAGGCGGCCGGCCAAGGCCTCCCAAGGGCAGAAACAGGGCATTTGGGCCCCAGGAAGGACCTTCCGCCCACATCAGGTGGAGGCCAGCTGGCAGGGCAGCGGTGCCCTGAGGCTTGAAGATCCTGTTTTGCCCTGGCCGCTGGTGTTTGACTTGGTGGTGATGCCTGGTGCTCTGGGCCCGCGTCAACCGGAACAGCACAGGAAACTCAGCCTGGTGCCCGCTTGGCCCCAGGCTGGGCAGGGCTGGCTCAGACCTGCGGGGTCTCAGTGTCCCTGCCCTTCTGCTCACCGTCCCCACCGCTCACAAGGGCCTGTCCTCCCTGTGAGCAGGTGGCTCCGGCAGCTGGATCTCCTGGAGCTGACCATGCATCATACTGGGACACACAGCAGGTGGCGGCCAGGAGCAGGTGGCAGCAGGACCCAAAGCCCAACCACCAGAGCCCCTCTGTGACCTGGCTGTGGCTGGGCCCGGTCCCAGACCTCTCCCCTGACCACCTGGCGCCAGAGCCCAGGGTGGGCCAGCTGAGAGGGGGTTCAGGTTCCAGAACAAGCCAAGGGGGAGAGGATGTGGGGACCTCGGTTGCCTGGTCTGTGAAACACCCTGTGTGGGTCTCAGTGGCATGGGGACAGGCAGGACCCTGGGGACCGGGGCTCTGAGGGGGCTGGGCAGGCCACTGAGGACCGTGCTCAGCTCCTGACCGTCGGGCGGCGGCACTGACCGGGGGACACGTGGCCGAGGCCCGGCGCGGGGCAGCCCCCCAGAACCGGACACGACGGTGGTGGGGGTGGTCCGGATGGTGTCAGCACCCTGGGGCCCTCGGGGGTGGTGGCAGGTGGGTGCTGTCAGAGACCCTCTGAGGCCCAGGCCGGCTGGTCTGAGTCATCCCAGAAAGAGCAGCGAGACAGGTCTCTGTGTGTCCCTCCTCTTCCTCCTCCTGTCCCCTCTCCAGGACAGGAAGTTTCCTGGCTTGGAAGGCACCTGTCTCTCAGGGACAATGGCCCCAGCCAGGGGGGTCGTGGGATGGGTTTCTCTTTGAAAATCTCCAGTGAGGCATTAAGGACTAGCTGTCCCAGGCCCACGACATCCTGCAGCTTCCTGGTCCCACGCGCTGACCCAGCCCTTCAATCGGGAGCTGCTAGTTCTTTTAAACACAGCTCAGCTCAGCTGCTTGACTAGAAAGGGTCTAGGAAGTCATCCAGACCATTGAGACCAGAGAGGGTGAGCCATAGGGCTGAGGTCACACAGGATCTGGCGCTGGGCTGGACTGAGGCTCAGGGCTCCTGACTGCCGCTCTGAGGCTCTGCCCCTCAGATTTCCCTTCTCCCTGAGGACAGAAGCCACCCCAGCCCTTCTCCAGCAGAAAACAAACACATAGACCGGCACCCAACCCTACCCATCGAATGAGATTTATGTCTTTTACTATAAATAAATAAATGAAGTCTTGTCGACGTTTGCTTTTGAAATCAGTCAGGTATAAAAAAATCATCCAGTTTATAATAAGTCCTAGTTTCTCCACCTGAACCACCCTCCAGGGAATTCGTTTCACAACAAAGTCCAAAGTATCGCAGCGTGTTCAGACACCCGGCGGTCCCACAATGACGGAATACGGCAAACGACCTGATGCTCATGATGTCACAGTCTGAAGACCTTTAAGTAAGGTTTTAGCAGTTTTGACAGCGTTCAGCTTTCTTTTCTTATTTAGGAGGTGACACATTTTATTTTTTTAGCCCTTAAACATTTCCTTCAGATCTTGTCCCTAGAAAATGGGGTGTCACCTCCCACAGACTGACTGGTGGGCAGAGGATCGTGCCCCACCTCAGGCTACTTCCTCCTGTCCCCTGGAATAATAATAATAATAATAATTATTATTATTATTATTATTATTAGGTACCGGATTGAACCCAGGCCACTTACCCACTGAGCCCCATCCCCGGCCATTTTTTATGGTTCATTTAGAGCCAGAGTCTCGCTGAGTGCTTAGGGCCTTGCTAAGTTGCTGAGGCCGGCCTTGGACGTGTGATCCTCCTGCCTCAGCCTCTGGGGCTGGGATCACAGTCGTGGGCGACAGAATTTCCCCTCCTGCTGCTCTGACTATCACGGAGCCCAGCCTTGAGGAAGGCCCTTGGTAAGCACTGAACTGGGCCGAACTGAGAACCTGGGTTCTTGAAAAGTAAAAGATATGACATTATGGGGAGGTGGAGGCAGATCACACTGAAGAGAAACGAATCTTAAACCTCGGAGTAACTCTGAGTGTATTTGTCTTGCAGGGTGGAGAAGTGGGGGGTTGTAATCAGGGTTTAAGAACTTTCTAGCTGTGTGGCTTTGGACAAGTCATATCACCTCTCTGATACTCCTTTTCCTTATTTGCAAAACAGAGCCCAGGACAGCCCACCTGCTGAAGCTGGTTTGAGATTAGAGTCCAGTGCCTGGCACACAGGAAATGCTCAGGTGAGAACTCAGCAGCCCATGGCTAGGGGCAGGATCCAGGGTGGGCAACAGGGCAGGGTCTCCATCTGGACTCTGCCGCTTACCAGCTGAGTGACCTTAGGCAAGGCAAATCACCTCTCTGATCTGCTATCTCCTCCTGTCTAAAATCAGTGCTCATCCTGGCCAGGAGGGAGTGGGGATGCATTAATAAGAGGAGCACCCAGAAGAGTTCTGGAGCATACTGTGGTGGCCACACAATTGAAAGGGGGCAGAGAAGCCACAGGAGAATATCAAAGCCCCTGTCCCTCCCCAGGGGACTCCTCACAGGACTCCTGCCTGTGGCATCTCAGTGCTTAGACTCCTCTGTCTCTTCTGAACATCTTTGTGGCCTTCTGTCTGTCTCCAACTTTCTTTGCATCAGATCTTCCTGACACCAACAGCCAGGATTGGAGACGTCCCATTCCTGCAAAATCTCCCTGTCCTTCAGACGGCCTCTCAGGACGCCCTCCTTGACTCACCCACCCTGCCCTTCACACTGTCTCTCCCTCCCTCTCCCTCTCTCTCCCCTGCCCCCCCCCACCACATCATTGCCAACTCTGGGGGGCCAAGCTCTGTCTGGGATTCATCCCTAAGGAACAGAAATGTGTTTGTCAGTTGCACCTGTCAAGATCCTTTGGGTTAATTGTAGTAGAAAATACAACCCAAACCGACTTAAGTGTGAAAGGGAGTCACTGGTTCAAGTAACCTGAAGGTCTGCGGATTTCAGGCATGGCTGCATCCAGGAGCCTGAAAGAACCTTCTCGACCATGTCTCTCTCCATGACTTGGCTCTGTTTTCTTCTGCACTGGCTTCATTCTCAAACTGACTTAGCCTCAAGAGATGGCCGGGATGGCCAGCCCAGCCCACACCTGTTTCCTGACATCTTTTTAAAAGTCCTTGAACCGATTCCCATTGTCCTGCTGAGGTCACACACTCAGCTTGAAATTGATCGCAGTGGCCAGGGCAAAGGAAGACACGAGTCCGATCTCAAAAGAGCTCTGCAGAGGAAGCGGAGCTGGGATGGTCAGAGGGCAGGAGGGGCCAGGGAGCAAGGCCAGGGGACAGGCTGCTTTCAGAGGGGAGGGGTAAGGTCTGTGCTTTGGTCAGAAAAGACCAGGCTGCCTGGTGCAGTGGCGCACACCTGTAACCCCAGCAGCTAGGGAGGCTGAGGCTGGAGGATCACATTGAAAGGCAGCCTCAGCAACTTAGTGAGGCCCTAAGTGACTTACTGAGACCCTGACTGTATAGAGTATAAAAACAGGCTGGGGGTGTGGCTCAGTGGTCAAGTGTCCCTGGGTTCAATCCCTGGTACCAGAAAAAGGTGAGGCTCACCGGGCCCGCGGTTTCGCGGGTGTTGGCCTCTGAGGACCTGCCCAGGTGGGTTTGGTGGGGTGAACAGAGGAACGGGGGCGAGTGGCGGGGGCATGTCCAAACATGTCCCAGCTGGAAGGCTGGCCCCTGACCAGTTGTCCTGGCCTCTCCCCCCAGCCCGGCCCTCTGCCCTTGACCCTGCATTTTAATAAGAGGCCAGAAGGTTTCTGGGCGTGTTCAAAGTTGAGAAGCCCATTCCAGGGACGCTGGCCGAGAAGGGGGGAGACGGCAAGAGGGAGCCGGTGGCAGGGACCTCTCCCCTCCTGAGCGGAGGCCGGAGCAGTCCCAGCGGCTGGGCGGTCTTTGTTCTTTACAATGGAAGCATGTGGGGGGGTTGGTTGGTTTGACCTTCTGTTCAGGGGGTGACATGCGCAGGACACTGTGTCGGGTTGCATAAGCCCGATTCCCATGCGACGTGACCTGGCTGTTCTCACTTTGGGAAAGAAGGCCGGTCATGGTGACATTGCTCCCGGACCTCCCTCACGGGCCTCAGCCTCCTTCCTGCCTTTATTGCTGGGCCTCGGAGACTCGGCCAGCTCTCCTGCCTCCTCCCTTCCTCCCCCTCGTCCCTGCCAGACTCCAAGATGTCCCCCGCACAGGAGGCTGAGAAAGCAAATGTTGTCCTGTGTGTCCCTGGCCACCGGCCCGGGGTGTCATCTCCTTGCAGAACCTGAGACCCCGCCCTCGTCACCTCCAGAAGGTGGCCTTCTGGGGACACTCCATTTCCCCCAGGTCTGCCGGAGGAGAACCGCGGGGAGCTGAAGGAGCCCCACGGTCCATCTCCATCCCTTGAGGCACCAGGGGGAAAGTCCAGGTGAGAACATGGGGCTCAGCAAGGACACAGCAGGGTGTCCCCGAGCCCCCCACCCCTCTAACTCCTGCTTTCTGCAGAGAGAACGGGGTCTCAGGCTCAACCCTGATTCCTCCAGCTGCGTGGAAGTGGGCGGGGCCATTCACCCCGCTGAGCCTCGGTTTCCTCATCTGCCAGGCAGGGGCACTAACAGCCAGCCCCACCTGGGGCAGTCGTGAGGTCCCAGGAAATGACCCGGGCTGGGCGCGGAGTGAAAATACACAAGTGGTTGCTATTCTCAGCCTGTGTTTCAACAGTGGGACTGAGGCACAGTGGGGTTAAGTGTCGTGGCCACCAAAGAACAGGATTCAAACCCAAGAATTCTGCTTCCCCAGCCCAAGGTTAGTCGTGCCGTCCACTCTGAGCCCCAGTCTCCTCATCTTCAGAGGAGAGAGGACCCCACAGCTGATGGGGGACAACTGAGAATTAAATGAGCAAGTGCCCAGTTTAGTGCCTGGCATAAAATCTGCTACTACAAAAAAGGGCTGAGGATGTGATTCAGTGGTTAAGTGCCCCTGAGGGCAGTGCCCAGTGCCAAAAACCAAAAATAAAACAAAAACCCCCTGAAAACTACTGCTTTATGCAAATAGCCTCATAACCTACGCGGGAGAAGCATGATTGGCAATGCCATAGCGCCACCTGATGTTCAGGCTCGTAACTGCACCCGTTCCATTCTCTAAGCCGCGGGGGGCTCTCCCCATTGCCCAGAGCAGGGGAGGGCAGCCCAGTGGCTTAGGGCCTTGCTAACTTGCTGAGGCTGGCTTTGAACTTGCAATCCTCCTGCCTCAGCCTCCTGAGCTGCTGGGATTACAGGAGTGCACCACTGCACCTGCAGTTTTTCCCCTCCTGCTGCTGCGACAGGCAAGGAACCCAGTCGTTGGGCTGAACTGTGTCCCCAGCACTGAGTGCCTTAGAGTCGATGTTCAGGTCACTGCAGCGGAATGAGTGGATGAAAAAGAAAACGAGGGAAAGAAGGAAAGAGCTCAATCAACCACTGAGAACCAGAGGTGCCAAAGCCACTCCCACTGTCAAAGGCTCCTTCAAGCTGGGGTGCCTTCCCCTTTCTGAACATCCCTTGTCCCCCCTGAAACACGGGGAGGTCAGGCGACAGCAGTGCTTTTTCTAGTATCCAACCTACAACTGAGATCGAAGGTGTGGACCGAAGATCAGGGCAGCAAGGTAAGAAGGAGCGAAGTGAACAACTTCAGAAGTGGTGGGGTCGTTCTCAGGGCTCCGTTACAGTGTGACAAGACTAACAGTCACGTTGCCAGACCCGGGAGAGCCTCGGTGACTGCTCAGTATACAGAAATGATGCCAGGGGACTTCCAGAACTGGATCGTGAAGGCGTCACAGGCTCCCAGGAGACATTTGCTTTTGAAGCAGAAGCCAAGGCAGGTGTCCAGGTGACAGCCAATGACAACAGCCAGGGAGATGAGGGAGGAGGCTCCACGTGATCTGGCCCAGCTGTCAGTCTTCCCAGCTAAGGCCCCAGACATCTTGGGGGCAGAGAAAAGCTGTCCTGACCCACGGCATCTGCAGGGCAGCCTCAGCCATGTTGACACCACTAGGTTTTGAGTGGTTTGTCATCAGGATCGGCATCAAGAGACCGCAGGCTGCTGAGGTTGCTGTCAGCGACACCAGAATCAGGACAAAGCAGAGGTGCAGGAGACGTCTCGATGCACATTCTGCCACTCAGTGCCCCAAGGAGCCCAGACACTGCTGTGCAGATGGCGGGATCGCGACGACTCTGAGGAGCAGTTCTGGTCATCGATGCGACCTCAGCACCATCCCAAGCCATTGGAGATGATTAGCAGCTTTTGCATTTCTGCCACAACCTGCTCGGCCATTGATTCAGAAACCAGCGAGGGGTGATGGGGGTTAGAAAAGACACACACACACAGAGAAAGCTGAGACCAGGTGGGACATCATTCCCTGTAGAGGATAATGACCCAGAGCTCAGCACGTTTATCATATGCGTTTTATCATCAAAGGGTTTTCTGTGAGCAAGTTTCTTCAAAGCAAGCTGGAATAGGGACGGAGTCTAGCAGCCAGTTATAATGATCAACCTGCACTCCCAGTTCTCTAGCCCTGAGCTGGTGTCTGAACTCAGGGTCAAGACTGATAGTCCTGTGCCCTGCACAGAACCTCCTTTAAGCAGAGGGTCACCATAGCAACTGGGCAGTCTTGACCTGCACCTTTGCACAGGAAGTTCCCAGCGCAGGTGCAGCTCCTGCTATAGGACAGTCAGAGTCCGGGATTCAAATCACCGCTCCTAGCACATTTCCACTTTTAAAAATCAGAACACCAACATAAGTTCGTGTGGCTTTATCGTTGCCAGGCCAGGAAGCCGCAGTGGGGGGAGCTGCGTGGTCTGGGCCCTGGACCATCAGGTGTGGTCGGAGGCCCTCTCTCAGGCCAGCAGCAATCCAATCACCCCCACTCTTCTTCCAGGCCTCTGAGACCGTCCTCATCATCAGGGCCTCAACCCTGTGCTCCCTGCTCAAACTCTAAACTGACCAGACCCAGTCTCTTCCTCCTACCCCACGATCTCAAACCCTTCAATGTCTCTTTGTGACAATGGGAAAGTAGATGAGTTACTTATAACTCAAAACGGTTATTAAAAATCTTCAGAACTTCTCTCAAATATTTAGTAACAGAATAAATCAAACTCATTGAAGGACACACGAGCCCTTCGATACGGCCGACATAACTGGGTGCAGGGCTTTGGGTGGGAGGGCCTGGCGGAGGACTCTGCTGCCCCTTCTGCAGGTCGAGGATCCAGGGCGAGAGGGGAGTGGGGAAGGAGGCCTGGCCAGACCCTGCCAGGGCTGTGGGAAGTGGAGAGGGGTCCGGACAGCTCTGGGCACCATGAGAAGTCCCTGGTGGGGCTCCAAGCAGCGGGGATAGGTGACAGGATTTGCAGTGGGTGGTGGAGAGTGACTAGCAAGAGAAAGGGGGGACCACAGAGAGGCTGAGGGGTGGCCTCAGGAGAGGTGATGGGTGGGGCCAGGGTAGAGCAGAGCAGGAACTGGTGAGGTCACAGGAGGTGGTTCTGACACAGTGGATGACGAAAGGGGTAGGTCACCAGAGGGACCTGAGGGTCCCCACCCCAGGCACTTCCCTCTAAGGCGGGGCTTCCTCCCTCTGGCCCCTCCCTGGCAGTATAGACAGGAAGTCCCGCCCTCCCTCTGCTTAGCTCCTCCCACCTGCAGGGCCCTGGAGACTGGGAGAGGCCAAGTCCCTGGGTGCTGGGGACGGGAAGGGGGATGGACTTCGAGGCCACAGAGGGGACCTGACGCACCTGCTCCTCAGGGAGGCCTTCCCTGACCACCAACGGCCGCTTTTGCTCCCTCCTCCCCTCCTGGACAGGCGTCCCTGTTTGTTTCTTCCCAGTGCTGGGGTTCCACCTGGGCCTCTGCCGGCCAGGCGGACCCTCTGCCCTGAGCCACACACACCCCAACTTGAAAGCACCCTGATTGTGCAAAAGGAACTTCCATATTTCTGGACGCCCCCAAGGCTGGAAGCAGCACAGAGCCCGCTAGGGAGCAGCCTGCCTCTGTTCAGCGAGAGACCCGCTGGGCACAACCTTGTCCAAGGGACATGCCAAGTGTCCCCCCAACACACTCAATCCCTCGTCCTCAGTTCAGCCCTGCTCAGAAGCAGGGGTTCCAAAAGCTCATGCTGTCCACTCTGTTACCAGTCACAGTGAGCACCTCTTGAGCATTTACTGTGTGCAGCCTCAGGGCTAAGTGCGCCAGAAGGAAAGGTCAATGTCCTCACCCCATCTTAGAGCAGAATTATTATCATTGTCCTTTTTTTAGGTGGGGAAACTGAGGTTCAGAAACACTAGAGGCGCAGTGAGGGGAAGGTGGGGACGGTGGCAGGTCGTGGTCCTCAGGGTTTGGGTTGGAGGTTAGAGGCAGGGCCAGCAGCTGGGGGAGAAATCAGGTGCGGAAGGTCATGCTGGCCACAGCCAGTGGGGCCTGGGGACCATGCCCTGGAGCAGCTGGAAATTTAAAGTTGTTTGGAGTCAACACTGATTCCAACCATGGGTTTGTCAGCCTCTACCCCTACCGTTCCAGTTCAGCGCTCAAATGCTTCAGATGAGACAGCATCACCGCCTTCAGGATGCCCAATGCCTGAAGGGAAAATGAAAGGCTGTCCAGTGAATGCAGAACCCTCTGGTCCAACCTGTGCCTGCCCACCAAGATCGTGCCTATGACTGTGTGGAGTGTCCTGTTCCAGGCGCTGCTGCTGAGAATAAGGAGAACCTGGATCCTCCAAATCTGATGCCACCACCTCATCAAACACCAGCTCCAGATCAGCGCTTTGCATTGTCTGCCGGAAGAGAGGAGAAAAAAGTGGGTTTATCCTTCTGAACAGATGTTCTGGAATGCAATGTTAAGGAAAGGGTGGAAGTGGAAGGATGAGGATATTAGTCAGAAAGATATCATTAAAATTCGCAATCAGAACAATGAACAGGCCTGGAAGGAGATCTTGAAGTGGGAAGCTCTTCATGCTGCGGAGTGCCCTTGTGGTCCATCCTTGATCCGATTCGGAGGGAAAGCAAAACAGTATTCACCGAGAGCAAGAATTGGTTCCTGGATGGGGTATGAGCTGCCTTTCGATGGGCACGGTGGGACCATCAGTCGCTGTGGCACGGAAGTTGGATATGTGACAGATCATCACGATGGCGGCGAAGTCAACCAGGACTAGCAGTTCACCATCCTGGACGTCGGCCCTGCCTGGGATTCGCTTTCAGCAGTGTGGGACAGAATGAAAGTTGCTTGTTGGCGCTGGACATCATAACCACTGTTTTGTTTGTGATGCAAAGTAGAAACCTTTTTTTTTTTTTCTGAGAGATACATAAAACTATTTTCCCCAAACTGAACTGCACTCGTGATGTAACAGGAACTTCAAGTGGGTCATACCCTTCACCCTCCACTTAGCAAAGGGCCCCTGCTCCATTCAGTTTTGAGCTGCGTTTTGCCTTGCGGTTTATAGCCAATAGTTCTAAGTTTTCTCCCCGTTTGGTTTAAGTGGGAAGCAGTCCCTCAGTTTGTCCGTTAGCTACAATATTGACTATGTATTTCATCGAGAAAAGTCTGAAAAACCTCTGAAAAAGAGTTTTTAGAAAGTGAGGAAAGCCGCTTTTTTCTTACCGTTTTCTCAGGAATATTTGAGAGGTGATACCTACAAGCCAGTGTACTGCTCGTGAGCTTTTACCTGGTCAAATCTTTTAACTGAAATCATTAATAGAAATAAGCAATATCTTTTTAAAAAGAGACTATTATTTCTGAAGTCCCTACAATTTAGTAGAGACCCTGAACAATATGCAAAGCCATACCCTTGCACTCCAGCAAGACTAAGGCGTGTCTTGGCTCTCAATTCTTATTTATATGCATTTTTTCAGACTGGGCCTTGTTAAAGAAGTTTCAACTCACCATGAGGTGCTGATGCATATGCTTTGAAACATATATTTTTAATTTTTAAAATATTTTTCTGTTGTTCTAATATGTAACTCTGCTCCCCCAAACAGGTCTCTTCATTGTCCCTGGAATTTCAAGTTATCCCAATTTTGAGTCCCATTTCTTCCTCCATTGGAAGCCTTCCTTCTGGTTGGCTTAATCCAGATTTAAAAGTCTGGCTCAAGTCACAGTGCCAGTGATTATATTTAGCTGAGTATTAACATTCACAAGAAGAGTATTTTTTCTCAGATGTAGTCATGTTTGCATTAATTCACTGTCTCAATTTTCATGTTTTAAGGAAGCTTTAAGCTTGGTGTTGAAATTCCTTGTATCAGTAACCCCAAAACTGGTTGTTCTAATTATAATAGCATGTTACAAATGACTGTTTTTTCAAGTGTTGATGATATTAAATCCTTTAATTTATCCTGAATATTGTAGTGTTAAATCAGTGGATGAAATTGGCAGTCTGTGAGTGATTAATTTGGTATGGGTTTCTTGGGAGTGTCAGTTTTGTGTGGAGTTTCAAAAATCCAAAAAGCTTACATTCTACATGTCAAGAGTATTTTGTACATTTTTAAATAAAGCTGATAGTTAACAAAAAAAAGAAAAAGAAAAAGAAAGAAAAGAAACACTAGAGGCCGCACAAGGGACATAACCAAGTGACAGAGATAGGATTTGGAACCCCTCCTCTTGACTCCCAGATCTTGCTCCTGAATGACCTCATGAGGCCACCAACTGACACCTGTGAATGCAACGCCGTCCTGTCAGCAGGGGACCCTCCTGGCCAGGGGTGGAGGTGAATAAGGAACATAAAGTCTCACACATGCAGGTGACTTGAAGACAAAGCTCCTCCCTGAAGGAGAAGCAGGTCTGAAGAGTTATGGCAGCGATCTTTGTTTATGTACGTCTCATGGTTGGCTTGAAGACTCGGCAAGCTTTGCTCTTTGTACTCCGACGGTTACATCTATTCGGCTCTTCCACAGTTGCAATGTGCAGATTTTAGGAGCCTGTGTAGCTCTCAAGAAAGCGCATGGTGTAAAGTACCTGTTCGTGGGCAGCACTGAAGAACAGGCTGTGAGACACTGTGGTCGTCTAGCGGGACAGTTCCTCTATCCCCAGGAGCTGGGTGCCTGAGATTAAGGTCCAGGTGGTAAGACTCTTTCTCAGAGGCTCCTCATGCAGGGAACCCCACAGCAGCTAGGCCTCCTGAGCCCTCGCACTGGAACATTCCCAGACCTGGACAGTGCTCTGCCATTCTCTGTCACCGCTCTCCACAGCTTTGGTGTCAAGGATTGAACCCAGGGATGCTCAACCACTGAGCCACATCCCCAGGCGCCCCCCCCCCCTTATTTTCTATTTTGAGGCAGGGTTTTGATAAATTGAGTAGGAGTTAGGGCCTCACTAAGTTGCTGAGGCTGGCCTCGAACCTGTGATCCTCCTGCCTCAGCTTCCAGAGTCGCTGAGACTACAGGCCTGTGTCACCACACCCGGCCCAGGCTGTTTTTAATAGACGGCCTCTTCCCTCCCGACTGGCAGATGGGGTTTCAGGAGCCTTGGGGGGTGTTGCTGTGAGGGGACAATGATGTGGCAGGATCTAGTTTCCCTTGAATGTCCGGCCGTGGGCCTAATGTCTAGAAGCCAAGGACGTGCTCTGAGAGGACGACGTGGGAGCCTCCGGGATCATTCTCTGGCTGTGACTGTGGTTTCACTGGCTTGGGTGGAAGCAGGAGGTACCTTGTATCTTTGCAAAACCTGTATGGCAACAGGAGCCAGGCCCCCTCAGCCACTGCCCCAGCCCCCTCCTACCAGGAAACATGGGGGAGTGCGGGAGACGTCACTGTGGCCACCCGGGTGTCCAGTCCCTCTCTCTGCCTGGGCAGGTCAGGCAGGGTCTCCTGACTGACCTTGGCCAATGAACCGTGAGAGAGCTGACCCGTCACGTGGTGTTACTGGGATTCTCCAGGCCCCGCCCTCTCCTCTGGGAACTGTATGACATCTTTGGGGGCCCCTGGAACTTGTGACCCAAGGCCACAGGGAGCCATTAGGACATGGGCCTGGAGTTATCAGGTCCACACCTCAGCTGGGTGACCTTGGACCAGTCACCACCGCCTTTCTCTGTGCCTCAGTTTCCCCACTTTTGAAACCAGGGCCAGCCTTGTGTGAACCCTGTGGTGCTCTCGTGAGGGTCAGTGAGATCAGGCGGCGGAGTCTCAGTTCAGGGCTCGCCAGGCACTTGGTGCCCAGCAGACGAGCGCCCCCGGGAGGCTTGGGCGGGGAGCCGTGCTATCCTTCCCCTTCCACCCTCCTCTGGCCCCGGGGAAGTCGCGGCTGGGAATCAGGAGGGGAGGGGACCCTGGTCATCATGGCTGTGAGATGTCTGGTGACCTTGAACTTGTGGTTTCTGCGTCCTGGCCCTCCCCGTGGGCTGAGGCGCGGGAAGGGAAACTGAGGCAGGAAGGACCCGCCCAGGGGATTGCAGAACAAAGGTGTGGAGAGCTGGAGTAAAGCCCTGCTGCTCAGCCCCGGCCCTGGATGTGCCTGAGCAATCCTCCAGCCCCATGCAGCTCCGGCTGCCAGGCCCCGGGGGCGCAGCAAGGAGGGAAGGAGTCAGACCTGTAGGCAGCAGTGGGGGCTGGCCCGGTGCAGGAAAGGGAATGTTTTATTGAAAGCCAAGATAACTCCTGGAGTCAGATCCGGCCTGAGGCCCAGTCCTCAGGGCCACCTCCTCCCCTGCAGAGCCCGGGGACTGCATGGTACAGTTTACTAACGGGACAGTGGCTGGATCCTTTCTGTCAGGTGGAGGCAGGTGGAGAAGAGGATTGGAGGCTGGGAGGGGCCTGCTGTGGAGGCCTCAGGGCTTCAGGGCCAGGGACCGTGTCCAGGCCAGTCCTCTCCAGGGCTGGTTCTGGCTTCTTCCAACAACGTCTCTGCCTCTGTCACTCAAGCGCTGAGCACCAGAAGGTCCTTGGAGGGCAGAAGAGAGAACCAGGTGAGCAGGTGGGGCCTGGGCTCTGGCCTCAGCTGCCGTGGACGGGGCGAGTGTGACTCAGGGGAGCGGTGACTCCAAATGGACTCTGTGAGGGGGTCACGTGGGCCTGGGGCCTCCTGTTCAGAGGACCTTGGGCAAGACACAGCCCTCCTTGGCCCCCATCCCCCTCCCCTAAATAAGCCCCGCAGGCCTGAGCCCTCTGCAGTCCTCCAAGGCCTAGTCCACGGGACTACACAAAAGTTCTGCAACAAAATAAGTGATGAAAGTAGAAATCAAACCTCAAAGAAGAAAAATAAGTATCCAAGAGTTCATATTGACTAAGTAAATAACTGACAAAGTAAATGAATACACGGGGGAGGAAGTTCAGCCCTTCCTTAAGGAAGAACTCCAAAAATCACAGTTAGGCCAACAGGACAGTGACGAATGGCAGACAAGAGCCACAGCCAGGGCCCAAATGGGTGGCGAGGGAGGGGAGGTCGTGTGCGGGTGCGAGCGGGACATGATGAACCCGCTGTGTCAGATGATCACGGTGCACCGTGGACAAAACACTTTTTGAACTAGAACTAAAAAAAAAAGAAAAAGAAAGGTTGTGGCTCAGTGGCGCAGCCTGTCAGCACCACATAAAAATAAATAGGTAAAACAAAGGTGCTGTGTCCAACTATAACTACAAACTTTTTTTGAAATAATAAAAATTTTAAAAAGAAGGTGGGGGAGAACCAGCTACTGATCAGTGACAAAGTGGAAAATAATAGCTTTTCAGTTGGAGGGACTTGGCAGGAGCCACCTCAAGCGAGTGATGGAAACAAATGTGTCCCACACGGTGTCCCTGACAGGGGCCTAGTGACAGCTCCAAGTTCCACTCCTGGGATGTCCTTGCCAAAAACACATGGCCTCAGTCCAGCCACGAGAGGATGGCACTCAGTCCAAGTGGAAGCCCATCCCACCCACAGGCCAGAGCTACCAGAAATGTCAAGGTCACAGGACGAGGAAGAGTCAGCAGTGTGACTTTTGCAAAAGGAATTGTCAACCTGGGACAAAGGCCCCTTGGTTCCATCTCTGGGAGTCCTAAGGACGAATCCTGAACCCAGAGGCAGCCCCCCTGCATCCATCCTTATCATATGCTCACACTGACATGACAGACCATTCCAGAACGCTTAGAGTGTCAGGGCTCAAGGGCACTACAGGAGAGGCTCATGTCATCCTAAACGCAGCCCCGTGGGTCGGCACTGGGACCAGCTTTTTTTTTTTTTTTTTTTTTTTTTAATAAAGGAGAAAACTGAGGCCCAGAGAAGTTAAGTAGCTCACCCAGAGTCACCCAGCTGTCAACTGGCAGAGTCGGGATTTGAACCCAGACTGCTGAATTCCAAGCCCTATTCTTTAGCCTCAGGGCTCTGCTGATGCCCTGGTCAAAGCCTTCTTTGAAAATAAAACTCCAGAAAGAAAAATAAATAAATAAAACTTCAGAAAGATTGGAATGAAAAACAACAACAACAAAAAAACATGTTCTAAGGGATGACTTGTCGGCTGCGCATATACTGAGGATACGCCTGTGTTCGCTTAATGTCCCTGTATTTTCCAAATTTCAGACGCTGAGCACATGTGGTCCTTATAGTGGTTGCAAGAGCCCCTTCTTCTGAACTTCAAGACACCTGCCGTCTATAATTAGCCAATGTCTTCAGGGACGTTTGCCCAAAGTCCTGTGTCCCTGCTGGGTTTGGAAGGCCCCGTATCCCAGGGCCTTGCAAAGTGTCTGAACATAGTAGGTGCTCAATAAAGGTTTTCCCAGTGAGCAACACCACCTTCACCTTTGGGGAAGCCCGAGGCTGGGGAGCCTCAGCTTTCCACCTGGAGGATGGGGCAGCTCTGAGTGGGATTGAGGACTTGCCTTGAAGGACTCTCAGTGGCCCTTTTCTTTGTTCCTCCGTCTCGTATGTTGGAGGGAGAGGCCTCAGGGCCCCCCTTCTCTCCCTTTTTCCAATTACGGACCTTTATCTGTGGCCAGAGGTGAGGACAGAGGGCAGCGGGGACACAGTGCTGTTCCCCTTACCTCCAAGACGTCGATGTCTGCGTTGCTGAAGTCGATGTTGAGGATTTTGGGGAGAGGGACCCCGGAACCCAGCACGGCTGAAAAACAACCACAGCGGCTCGAGGTCAGGCGAGGTCAGCGCGGCCAGGAGGCCTGGCCATCTCCTCGCGCCTGCCGACCCTCCCGGCCACAGCACACGGTCGCCCTGGCCTCCCTGTGGGTGGAGGGCCGTCCCCAAGGCTGTCCTGCTGGCCCATCCTCGAAAGGTTCCCTGACCCAGGTGACTGGGCCACCGCGGGACCAAGTGCCTCCAGCAGAGAGACGGCAAACTGTCACTGTCACCCTGCTACGCCGTGGGATCCCTGCAGGCAGGACGGTGTCCCCAGCACCACAGAGCCCTGGACACAGCACAGAGGAGGGGACACGATTGCTAAGTCAAGGAAGGGGCTGCCCGTGGGGACCAGCAAATGACGGGGACGGGGTTTGGTCCCGGGTCTCAAGTTGTCAGGACCAAGTGGACCTGTGACCCTTGTTCTAGAAGGAAGGACGGGAAAGGAGGGAAGCAGGGAGGGGGTGGGCAGGGGACAAGGCGCCTGGACCCCGCTGGACTTTTCGGGGGCTCTCGGGCTCTCCCGGTCCCGCCCTTTCCTGGGTATTGGGTGGGGCTGGTGTCTTCTGGACCCACTCCAAGAACCTAAGAAAAGTGACAGATGGCATTTCAGGGAGATGAAAGGACGTGCCCCAGTGCACCGCCCTCAGGGACCAAGCAGGCCTAGAGCCTCTGTCTCCTGTCCCCTGTCACCTCACCCGGCCCCTGACACCCTGCTGTCGTGCATGGGCTTTGTGACTGCTCTTTCTCTGTCACGGGGACTCAGCCTTCTCTGGGGCTGGGTCACAGAATAAGGCTCCATTAGACATCAGTGTCTCTCTAAATGAGCCCCGGCTGGTATGGGAGGTGACATCAACTGGGATGTGCCAGCCCACTTTGCCCCCAGCGCTGGATGAAGCAGGTTGGGGCTGAGGTCCCCGATCATCATGGGGTCACCCAGCTATCCCAGCCTCCTGGTGACCTCGAGGTTCCTCGAGTAGCCTCCCAATCCCATTCTTGAGACACTTGGTCTGTCCTACTCTTCAAGACGGGGAGGGAATCTTCTCAGTGATAATGTGGCTTCCCAGGGGACAGATTCTGAGTTAGGAGGTTGGGGACACTGGTGGGGACAACCTCAGCTCTATCTGCACAGACTGAAATTTTTCGAATCAGAATGTATTATCCGTGCAGTCCCTGCATAATTCAGAAGAAATCTGTGTTTAAAAAGGAGCCAGGCGATAAATTAACCCTAGAGAAATGGAGGAAAAGAGTTTAGAGGGAAATATACCCGGGTTCAGGTAATCGCCTCTGGGAGGTGAGACTTTCAAAATACATTGTTCCAGGATTTCTCAAGTTTGCACACATTCAGTTTTCAAGGTGATCAGAAAAACAAGACGCTCAGCCAAACAAGAAAGCGGCGGGATGGATTTGGAGGCCACACCACACGATGCCCCGTAAGTACACACAACTATTATTTGTTAATTAAAATACATTTTTAAAATCAATTTTTGAAACCTGAAAAATACTTGCATTTGGAAGCTTAAATCAACGTTTCAAGTGCAGCCTCAGAACTGCCTCTGAGGTGGAATGCCTGTGAGTCCCACGTGTCCTGCACACCAGCTGTCCCCAGGTCCCCAGGTCCCCGGGCCCCCAGCCCGCGCTCACCGTTCATTGCGGGCATGAAGGCCAGGTCGAAGATCTTCCCAACCAGCACTTCCATGAGGCCCACCTGCGGGGACAGAGGACTGAGCCTGGGCAGGGGCTTCCCGGCTCTGAAGGCCCCTGGGGGCCTGGAGTAGGGTCCAAGATGAGACCCAGAGCTGCTCAGGAGACTCTGGGAGTCCTGTCCACAGAGCCCCAGGACCTGGAACGGCTCAGCAGATGGCCCCAGGGCCACCTGGGTCACTGCTCCCTGTGCTGGTGGGAGGTGAGGCTGGCGGTCCCTGAGCCACAGGCAGGGCCCAGGGAGGCTCCCCTGGAGGGTGGAGCCTGGGGGGGAGGGAGGCTGGCCCTGAAGCACCCTTCCAAGGCCCTGCACCCTGCGGCCAGCGCCCCCGGCTCCATCCCAGCTCAGCCTCCTTCACCTCTGACCCTCAGCTCCCGAGGTCAGCCCGAAAGGACACAGCCAGGGTCAGGGGAGGCGCCCAGAGGGCCGGCCTCCTGCGCCCTCTGAGCCATCCTGTCACCCACGCGTTCTGCACCTGTGGGTGCCACCAACCTCGGATCCCAAATATTTGAAAGCAAATTCCCTCCGTCTTGGATGGGCACAGGCTCTCTTGCCATCACTCCCACAGTACAGTCTAACAACTGTCACCTGTCACTTAACAACGGGAAGCTCCTGGGAATGTGGTCCCCATGTGAGCGTCACAGTGTGTTTCATAAACCAAGATGGCTTTAATGTCACTAGGCCGTTTTGCCCTATGAGACTAGAACAGTCTCTGGTCCGTCGTTGAGGGGAATGTCCCACGTGGCCCGTGAATGCATTTATGTGGCACCGACATCCTGGGCGCCGCACAGCCATCCTAAGAGGATGGAAATGCTGAAGGTGGAGCAGGCCCCAGGCAGATGCCACGCCCTTGTCCACTTGGGGACCTTGGTGTCCCGGGGGACCCTGGGCCGATGCCCCTATGGATGGCAAAGGACAGCTGTGTCACCTCCCTTAACGTCTCTAAACCTTGGCTTCCACGTCTGAAGACAAGAGGGACTGACCCTCCCTTACGCTGGTTGTGAAAGTCCTTCCCGTCAGAGATCTGCAGAGTGCTCAGCGCCCGCCACTCAGTCCCACCTCGACTTCCGACCCACTGTCCCCTCCGGCCAGTCACTGAACCTCCCTGACGTCAGCTTCCTTATGGGAAAGTTGCCCAGATCCTAAGAACACTGTGAGGACCCAAAGAGAAACTGCCCAGCCAGCTGTGAGCCGGGACAGTTCTCCATCTAAAAATGAGCTGGGGACACGAATTTCACGGGCTGCGGATGTTCAAGAAACTCAAAAACAAGGAACAAGAGATGAATCTGCCCGGCTCACCCCAGGAAGCAAGCAAGGGCTCAGCTGTCAGCTTTTCTTGAGAGAGAGAGAGAGAGAGAGAGAGAGAGAGAGAGAGAGAGAGAGACATTGACTCCGAGGCCTTGGTGAGGTGCAGGGACCCAAGAACAGAGATGAAACAGGACCCGGCCCTGAATGTCTCAGAGTCTCGGGCCCTTGGAAAGAGTAAGAATGAGGATGAACACAAACCCAGCCCTGTTGATCTAAGAGGAGGAGACTGAGGCTCAGAGTGGCCGGTAATGCTCAAGTCACCCAGGGGTCAGCGGCCTCCTGACTCCCCTAGGACATGGCTGTCCCCACCGATGTGCACTAAGGTCCCCCATTAAAACAGAGCAGCAGGGGCCCGAGCAGGAGCCGCAGCCGACCCCTGCCCTCCCCCTGTGTCCCCGTTTCCCCATCTCTGCGTCCACGAGGAGGCCGGCCACCTGCTGGAGTCCCAGCCTCTCTGGCCCTGGGGAGAGGCCGTCCCCAGAGGAGCTTTCCCCAAGCCCGGGATGCTCCCCTGGGCCCCGATGTGGCACTTACGTCAAAGTTGCCCACATTCGAGGTCCGGAGGTTGAGGTTGGTCCTGCGGGTGATAATGTCAGCCCGTTAGAAGCAGCCATTATTGGGAGCCCGAGGTGCTGGGTTTCCAAAACTGTCTGAAGCCCTCCACCCACGACCTCTGGGAGCCCCTGGTCCTGGGGGAGTTGATGGGAATCACGTGGGTCCCGTGGACGGAGCAGTAACCATGGGCCAGACGCTATGCTCAGGGTGGGCAAGGTGCCTGTTGTGGCTTTGCCACCTATCGGCTGTGTGACCTTAGCCAAGGCCCTTCGCCTCTCTGTGCCTCTCTGCAGAGCGCAAGACTGCTCGGACTAAATGACAGAGTCATGGGTAACAAGAAGAGGACTCGGTGCTTTGAGCGAGTTTTCTTCCTTCGGACGCCGACGCCCGCCCTCCTCAGCCCCTCCTGCCACAACGCCTGAGTGCTTTTCCTCTCTGCCTGCTGGAACCCCGGCCTTCCCACGGCTGGGCCCCTGGCTGCATGTGGCCACCTTGGAACTCAGATGGCTGACTGATACCGTCTCGCAGTCCCCCTGGTTGGACTCCATGAGCTTTTGTCAAAGGAAAAACTTGCGATGACCTAACGCAAGCTGAAAATTTGACCCATGATCTCATTAAACCTCAAAATGAGCACCTAGTACTTATTTCCGTAGGCTGACGTCAACAACTAACCAAAGACACTCCTAGGACTTGGCTCAATGCCCGGCACGTGGAAGGTACCCAATAAATAATAGCTATTATCTTTAGGAATCTTATTAAGCAGGGACTGTGGTCTCCATTTTCCCATGAGAAGACAGAGCCTCAGAGGGGAAGTCACTTGGCCAATGTCATGCGGCCAGACAGTGGTCACATCAGGATTTGGACCCATATTCTGGAGTCCAAAGCCAGCACTTTTAACCATTCAATGCAGCAGGTCACATTCACTTGGGTTGGCTCCCAGCCCCTCTCTGTACTTGCTGTGTGGCCCTAAGTAGGTAAATCTACCTCTCTGAGCCCTAGTTTTCTCATCTTTAAAAAGGAGCATCCTAGCCCTGACTTCCCAGGTGCACTGGGAGCCCGTGGCAGAGCCTGGTTCGTCAGCATCAAGCTGGTTCTTCCTGTTTGAGTCACCCTACCTGGCTGGCCCCTGATGGAGCTCTCGGCAGACATGGGCCATTTTTGCCTCTGCAGCCTCTTGCATTGACCCACTCTGAAGGTCACTCCTGACACTAGGAGACCTCTGGTGCCCTGGTGCCCTTGGTGGCCGTCTAGGCCAGCACCAGCTACAACAGCCCCAAGATGGCTTCCTGAGGGGGAACCAGGGAAGCAAACCCCTTACTTGTCCAGCTTGGCATCGATCATGAGCTTATCCCCTTCCACAGAAAATGAGGCCAAGAGGTCGGTGTCCTGGAGGGAGGAGGAAGAGGTGACCGTCACTGCCAGCTTGTCAGGCTATTGTGCGGCCGCTGGATAGGAGCCCACTGACCCTGAGCGTCACCAAGGCTTGCTCCTGAGGCCCGGGCCAGGCTCCCTTTAAGCACAAGGCTCCCACACAGTAGGTTCACCTCCCCAGAGGAAGCAGGAGTCAGGAATGATAAAGGACCAGCATTAACGCGTGTTTGCGAGTTAGCTGAGTGAATACTTCCCACAAAGACAAATGACACAGAATCCCCATGACTGGCACTGGGGACGCTTACCAAGTCTCTCTGAGATGCCTCCAAGGGAGAGGCTTGAAGCCCAGGAAACTTGCTTTAGGAAAGCCATGCAGATGGGATTGGGCACCATTGCTGCCAAGCATTACTGCCCCGTCCCCCAGAACAGGGCATAAAAGGACCAGACTCATCTCCCTTTTCAAGCAGAAACTTTGCTGGAGGAAAATCCCTCTTTGCTCCCCTGACCCTCCTTCTAATAAATGAGATCATAAAGTTACATTTTTGAAAATAAAAATAAACCCCAATAAATTCATGCACTGGAATCAGCAACAATACTAGGGATTGCATGATGAAGAGCTAGGGGCGCTGGTTGCCTGTGACAGGGACCTAATCCATCACAAGAAGTCATCCTGTTTGAACTGAGGACTGAAGGATGTGCAAGCTTTGACTAGATGAAGAAGAGGGAGGCAGAGCCATCCAGGCAGTGGGGAGGGCATGTGCAAAGGCCCTGAGGCAGGAAGGAGGTTGGCATTAAAAGGAAAGAAAGAAGGTTGGAGATGGAGCTGGTGAGAGGACTCTGTGAGGCTGGGGCAGAATGCAGCCAGACCAGGCTGTGGGCCAGGAAGTCAGGGCTGCATCTCTGGGGCAATGGAGTCTGGTGTCAGGGTTGAGCTGGCTCAGACATTTGTGCTGTTGATGGGAATGTCACACAGCGGGGTTCAGATTGGGTGAGAATTGGCTCTTCTAATCTGCCATCTGATGATGTCCAAAAGGACCCCACACAGCTGGCCTGTCATGCTCCAGCAGGAAACCCACTTCCCAGACCAGATGCAGCTCACTTGATCTCAAGCCCTGGGGGCGGGGACGGGAAGGCAGCGGGTGGGCAGGGTCCTGTGGCAGGGCCTGTGGGGAGTGGTAGGGCCCGGGAGCTCCGGGGGGCCCGGTGGCTCTGGCTTGAGGCCCAGCCGGGGCCGCTGCAGCCCAGGCACTCACCACGTCGATGAGGCAGATGGTGGTCTCTACGTCATTGGGCTGGGACACCACGACCTCAGAGGTGGCGAACACCTGCACCAGCGCCTTGTCCTTCTGCAGCGTCACCGTGGGAGGGTTGGGCACCTGGATCCTGATGGTGAGCGGCCGGGACTCGGGGTACTGCTGGAACACCTGTGGGCGGGGCCGGCCGGTGGGCGGGGCCCTGGGCCTGGGGCGCCCCGGGGTGGGGTGGGGCGTGGGGAGGGGGCTGCCAGCGCCTTTCTAACCCGCACCTTCGGGCCCTAGGGACCACAGGCAAAGCCAAGGGCCGCTGTGGGGTCAGGGCGGGGGCTCCCCTCTCCACCTCTCCCTGGGCCACCGTGGGAATGAAGGTGACAATCCCAGACACAGGGACTGCTCAAAACCACCCGGCACTGAGCAGAGGGGGCCTCCTTGGGGCGCTGGGCGGGGCCGAGTGACCGTCTCCATTTCATTCAGTCATCACCGTCCTGCAGGGTCTCATCTCCAGGCCACAGATTTAAAGGGACATGTCAGGCCGGTCCAAGGCCAGCGAGGGAGGTGACCCCGCCCCAGGCTGTGCAACTCAGAGCCCGGGTGTCCACCACCCCTCCGGGAATGACAGGCCATCCCCCCGGGGTGTCCTGCGAAGTCCCAGAGCAAGGCACAGGCGCCCCAACCTGGATTCCCTGGGTCTCACAGTGGGACAGACCTGGGCCTACTGACCACAGAGTCAGTCCCCCAAAGCTAATTTACCAAAGGGACAATTCACCAAGTGACCTGTTTATCATATTCACTAAGTAACTTGTTCACAAAAAATAATCATAATTTTAAGGCCACTCTTCTTAAATATATTAACTGGGCACAGTTAAGTGTGCAAACCCACGAAGCTACTTTTTAAGAGTAGAGCCAGGTGCGGTGGTGCCCGCCCATAATCCCACGGGCTCAGGAGGCTGAGGCAGGAGGATCTTGAGTTCAAAGCCAGCCTCAGCAACAGTGAGGCACTAAGCAACTCAGTGAGACCCTGTCTCTAAATAAAGTGCAAAATAGTGCTGGGGAGGTGGCTCAGTGGTCAAGTGCCCCTGAGTTCAATCCCCAGTACCCCAAAAATAAATAAATAAAAGAGTAGAGAGAAGCTGTTTCCATGGAAACTTTGCCATATGCAATGCTACAGGGCAGGTCGGGTCCTAAAAAGATTCTATTCATTTCTCGAATATGTGCCAGATGAATTCTTCTGTTCAAGCTGCTGGTCAGTGGATAAATTTAGTTAATTCCTCCATTTGGCCCGTCCCTGAACTCACCCCTGGGCAGACGGACTTTGAACGAGTCAATACCTTACTATTGGCTTTTCGCGGGGTGGGGGGTTGTCAGTGCACTTTTCTGAAGGGCTCTGGGTTCCCAACCACCCAGACTGGAATGTGCAGAGTCCCCAAGAATTAGCAGTGCCCCTTCACAGAGATGCCTGGGGGTGCCTGTCTCAGCGCTGACTACGCCTCCCCCGTGACTCCACCCCAGATAGGCATCCAGGACACAGGAGGCGTCGCCCTGCCTGACCCTGCAGCAGCGGACCTGTGGCTATCTGGAGGCCTAACGCCTGCTCTGGGGCTGCCTCTTTGGATGACTCCCTGGGCCCCTCTTTCCCCATCTGTAAAATGGGGTGCTTGTCCATTTTGGCTGCGTGGGAGGGGATAAATAGGACCGAATTCTCAAAAGCTGTAAAATGCAGTGCGCATGGGAAATGGCCCAATAAATAAAAGGCCTCGCGATGGAGGACAGCCTGGCCACCTGAGCTGCTGCTGCTTCTGACATTGGACGGTGCCTCTGCATTTCTATTCTCAACCACACGAGGGCGATAGCGACCACCTGGTAAGTCCCATCTCTTCCCTACCTGGGACTGGCAGAGTTGGGGAAAGCCACAAAGGGCTGTAACTCTGAACAGGGATCTTTGTTGCCAGGAGCAAGGGGGCCAGCACCAGAGACCGGATCAACAACGGGGCAAGAGTGCATTTGCTCTTTAAAAATAAATAAATAACAACAACTTATAATTATTAAGAGCAAAGATAGTAACTAACATCGCCAAATGCCTGCTCTGTATCTGGGTTCCAGATTCCTGTTGAGGACCACCCATCAGAGTGAACACTACTATCCCCATTTTCCAGATGAGAAAAGTGAAGGCTCGGAGAGGTGAGGCCATTTGCTTACAGCAATGGGCTGGAGTGTGCTGAGCTGGGTCTCCAAGGACCTGGCTCTTCCCCTCCAGGCTCTCACAATTCACGTGTGCCTGGCCCTGTGTCCACACCTTGACCGCCTTATCCCTTCTCCTCCCCTAGATACCGGAACCCGTGTAAGAGGTGTCAGTGGGCATTTTTGACAGATGAGGGAATGGAGCTCAGAGAGGTTACAAGTTTTGATCAAGGTCACACAGTGAAGGAGTGGACGGCCAGGACCAGAACTTCAACAGCTGGTCCGCAGACAGAGCTCAGGCTCCTTCCCCCTCCTGCCTCCTCGCCCCTCAGTCCAGGAAGGCAGGCAGAGCAGCTGCCCCAGTGCTGGGCATCCTCCCCAGAGACCGGTACCTGGGACGGCTGGTGGGGGACAGTGGAGGACAGTGGTGACTTCCTGGCTTACATACCTTGGGAATCAGGGCTCCCAGTGTGGACGTGGTGAGCGGAGGAAGCTCTTCAAACTGTAGGACAAGGAAAAGGGTCATGTGAGTCCCGAGGTGACAGGGACAGATGGGCATTGCCAACATGGTGACCAGAACCATCTCCTTTCCCTAAAGGACCCCTTGGGAAGCCCCGCCTGTCCAGCAGTGGCCACTATGTAGACCAGGCTCACCACAGACCCCACCTGAAGAACGAAGGCGAGGCCCGAACCTTTCTTCTGCAGATGTGTGACTCTTTGCTAAGGCAAGGGGAGCGCCGTCGGGCCCCTTTGCAATGTCTGGGTCCCTGGCCCATGACTTCTGCCGTATCCCTGATACTGCCATTGGTTTCAGATCTTCCCTAAACCAACTCACTTTTGTGGGGAGGTACTGGGGTTGAACTCAGGGACACTCAACTACTGAGCCCCATCCCTAGCCCTATTTTGTATTTTATTAGAGACAGAGTCTCACTGAGTTGCTTAGCGCCTCTCCATTGCTGAGGCTGGCTTTGAACTCGCAATCCTCCTGCCTCGGCCTCCAGAGCGGCTGGAATTACAGGTGTGCACCATGGTGCCCAGCTTAACTCACTTCTGAAGACCTCAGATACTAAAAAGAGTGTACAGCCAGCACCACTTGACAGAAAGAGACGCCAACCATGAAGCCAGTGTCTGTTTTCTCCTAGTTAAACTGCAGGGGCAGAGGGTATAGGTCACTAAGTGTAATCAAACAGTGCCAGCGTTTGTATGGGCTTCTTGTTGCTTGTTTTGTTTGCAGACACCTGTTCTTGGAACAGGGAGGTGGTTTGTGGAGCAAATCCCATGGGGCCTCATGAAGCCCCAACTGTTCAACAGATAGGGTGGGTGGATGGATGGATGGACAGATATCTGACAGATTGTGGATGGAGGGATGGATGGGTGGGTGGATGACAGACAGATGGACAGGTATCTGACAGGTGATGGATGGATGGATAGGTGGGTGGGCGGCTGGGTGAATGATGGGTGGGTGAGTGGCTAGGTCAACAGGACAGTGGACAGACGACAGACAGGTGGTCAGGTGAAGGTCATGTGAGCACACATTGTCCCACCTTGAAACTTTTCTTAAGGTCTGACATTTTTCAAGAGAAAGTTTGGACAGGAAATGATCAAGGAGCGCGCTCTAGGTGGTGTTTTGTCCCCACCTAACTTAGTTCCCTAAGTGCCAACATTGGCCAAGGGAGTCTACACGTTTATGTGGAGAGACATACGTGTGACTCTACGGTGCCTCTTTTAGACAGGACAGAATATTAAACAGACTCCGCAGGCTCGTGATGCCACAGCGCTGCTCAGGGTCTGGTCTGTGAGCTCAGCCCAGGGAACGAAAGGAAGCGGACGGCGAGGAGGGTGGAGCCGAGCTGGGTAGGTGGAGCCGAGAGAGGTGGGAGGAGCCGAGCGGTGGGTGGAGCCGAGCAGGTGGGTGGAGCCGAGAGAGGTGGGTAGAGCCGAGTGAGGTGGGTGCAGCCAAGTGGGTAGGTGGAGCCGAGCGGGTGGGTGGAGCCGAGCGGGTGGGTGGAGCCGAGAGAGGTGGGCGGTCCGGTTCTCCCTCCAGGGCGCAGTCTCAGCCCGCCCCTAGGGGGCGCCACTCACCATGCCGTCGGTGATGTCGACGTCCAGCGCCCCCTGCTTCTGCAGCAGAGTGAGCACGGAGCCCAGGAAGTTGGCAGAGATGGCCAGCTGCGAGTTGGTGTTGTCGCCCATGGGCGGCAACTCGGGCATCCTCTGCCTGGGAGACACAGCCGGCCGCCCCAGCGGGTAGTCGATGAGCTCTCCGCCGGCCTCGCCCACCAGAGTCTGGGCAGCGGGGAAGAGGGCAGGGAGGAGGGAGAAGAGGGAGGCTGAGGGCGGCCGCCGGGCCCTGAACCCGCGCGGGCAGCCCCCGGGACCAGAGCCCTGGGTCTCAGCACTTGGTGTGGTGCGCGGCCTCTCACCTCCAGCCACTCTGCCCTCACCTTCCTACTGCAGCCCCCGGGGATTCGCCACCCGCAATGGGCCTTCCCGCGGACCTCCCCGCACTCTTCCTTGTGTGCCTCGGTCATCTTAGTTCAAGACCACCTCCTCCAGGAAGCCCTCCCGGACCTCCCTGAATGCATCACATGCCCCACATTAGGCTCTATTACAACATTAGATTAATAATTGTGTATTTATTGAGTGACCATTTCTCTCTCTCTCTCAATCCCCCCTCCACACACACACTTTTCTTTTTCTAGTACTGGGGTTTGAACCCAGTGCCTCTGAACCAGGAACTACACCCCTAACCTTTATTTTTAAATTTTATTTTGAGATGGGATGGGGATCTCACTAAGTTGCTGAAGCTGGCCTCAAACTCGTGATCCTCCTGCCTCAGCCTCCTACATCACAATAGATCACAAGTTCCCTCAGGGCAGGGACTTTGTCTGTCTTGTTCACTGCTGTACCGGGTCCTTGGTACACAGCAGGTAACTACCAAATGTCTCTGGAATGGGTGTGTTTTAGCGCACCTCAGGTGTGCGCGGTGTGCCTGGGGCCTCAGGAGCCGGGTGCACCTGCTGCTCTGAACTGCTGGGGGGAGTGAGGAGGCCTCCAGGTCTGTGGTCTCAGGGGACCCACGTAAGTCTGTGTGCCTGTGCGCAAGTAGGGCCAGGCTGGGGCCATGTGGTGACACAGCTCACTGTAGAGTGTCACATGTCTTCCAACTTCCCTTTCAGTGATGTCCTGTGGGTAGCTTGAAGTTGGCTCTGGGGGGAGTGTTTGTGCCTTGGAAATCAGCGAAGGCTGCCAATCGGACTTTTTTTAATCACGGGGAGCCCTTGGTAAATGCCTACAGCCTTCACTGTCAGGGTGTCAAGCCCAGGCTCCTGGGTGCAGCTCCACCATCAGGGAGGTGGCCTGACTCGGGCCCCTGGTCCACGTTATTAGCTGTGTGGCCCTGAACCACTGGCTTAACCTCTCTGTGCCTGTGTGTTCCCAGCGGGCCCCTTGTCCCTGTGGCTGCTGTGAGGACAGACTGGATGAATCTGCACACAGCATGTAAAACATGGCTGCTGCACAGCAGGCTTTGGAGACGGGCCGGCTGTGACTACAATCCTAACAGGGCTTCTAGGAGGTCCCCATCTAATTGGAAAATGGTCCCATTCAGACGTCGCTCCCCAAGCACCCAGTGGGAGCCCAGGGGCCCCTCCTTTCACCCCCACCTCCGGGCAGGAGGCCACCTCCCCTGAGCCAAGCCAGCACTCACGTTGAGGTCGAGTTCCAGGAACTCCCCGGTGACCAGGGGCAGGCTGGAGAAGGTGTACTGGACGCTCCCCAGGATCCCCAGCGGGACCAGAGCTGCAGGCAGAGGCGGGGGTCACGGGCGGCCTGGGGGCGCAGCCAAGGCTCCAGGTCCAGGCGCAGAGGTGAGCAAACCCCCCAGCAGGATGTCGGGACAGAGGGAAGGCCAGGTCACAGGCCCTCCTCCCAGGTGTGGCATGTCCCCGGGTCGGGCCCTGAGCTGCCGTTAGCAGGCCTCGGCCAAATGCAGCCGGGAGGAAGGAACTCACAGTCCACGAGCCCCAGCTGGTCGTTGACGAGACCCAGGACCACGTCCACGATGGGACAGAGCTGCAGGGAGACGTCACAGAGCTCTGGTGACATCAGGGAGCTGGGGAGGGAGCCGCCCCCCATGCCCACGGCTAAGGCTTGTTCTGCGCCCAGCGCTGTCCTCCCCCTGCCCCAGGGGGAGGCTCGGTCAGAATGGCCACCTCGGAGACCCAGGGAGGTGACCGGCCTCGTCACACAGCCGGAAGGAGCTGGAGCCGCAGGGAGCCCAGGGCTGGGTGGTGCCAACTCTCGCCCTCCTGTCCCTCTCCTCATCTGTCCCCAGGATCCTCGTGTCCTCCCCAGGCCCCCAAGAACGCATCCCGGCTCCTGGTTCCCTCCATCTCCCCGGGTCACCTCTGTGTCCCTGGACTGTGGCCCTGGTCTGCAGGTGCCCGTGCCCTCCCACCCCGTTCTTACCAAGTCGGGGAGGACGTTGGCCAGGACCCGGTTCACTAAGTTGTCCACGAGGTTGGGAAGAAGCCTGGGGACACGATGCAGGGTCAAGGCCAGGCGCAGACCGAGGGGCTCTCAGGACTGTCTGCCCTGGGGCGCCTCTGGGGAGTGAGACCCCTGGGCTGGACAATTGTGCCAGCAAAAGAGACTGCGGCCACCCGGAGCAGGCTCCCGCCAGCAGGGGCCGCGCATTCATCCGTCCACCCATCAAGACAGGCTGCCCGCTCTCCGGTGGCCTGGCCCTGCTGCCCGCTCCTGATTCCTAGTCCTTCCCCGGTTCCCACGCCCTCTGTGGGGCTGCTGACAGCAGAGGTCAAAGGAGCTCGCTGCTTTATCACAGCAGGATCTAGAACATTCCAGGGGCTCAGTAAGTGTGTGTGGAAGGGACAGAAGAAGAAATACTAGCCAATAAACTGTGCTCCTGGGGTTCACACCAAAGGGTGCCCAAGGGCAGAGCTGCTGTCCAGCACCGAGCTGAGGTGACAAAGAATTTCTTGAGGTAAAGTCCTAATTAGAGTGTTCCCCGAAAGCTAACCCTGGGACCCCTTCAGGTGGATCCACCTTCAGGAGACTAAGCCTGGTTCCAGTCCTCCTTGAGAACAGTCGTGCAGGTACACACAAGGGCTTGTGCGCCTGCGTGTATGTCGGGGGACAGTTTGCCATTGATCTATGTATACTCGGGGCCCAGACCCTTTTCTCCTCTGGGAAGTTACCTAACAGATACATCAGGTCACGTGTGAAATGACATCTGTAAAAGGTAATTCATTGTCACAGCAGCAGGTTGGACAAACTGAAATGCCCAGCCGTAGGGGACTGGGCAAATAGATGGTGGTTCACCCAGACCATGGAATATTACACAGCTCTGCAAAATGAAGCAGCAGGGACACGTGCCGTGTCTGGATGCAGAATATCCTCCTGAGGGAGGGGTGGTTACAGCAGGCACCCATCAGCATTAAAACCAGGGGCAGATAAGAATGCATGAACACGTTTGCTTCATTTAAACAAAGAAATTGGAAGGAAAATTAAGAACCGAATAACTGTAGTGAGCAGGGTGGGAGGGCAGAGGAGGTGGGATGGGAGGGACCCTCGTCACTCCTCGCCTTTCTGTCATTCTATAGTTTTGAACTGTGTATTACAGAATATGTATGATGGTAAAATGTGAATTTAAAAGTCCCCGAGGTTCCTATGTTCTGGACCCCAGCACCTGATTCCCCCTGAAGCAGAAACAGAGGCTCAGAGAGGCCCCCGTGAGCCAGGACGTGGGGCTCAAGTGGCTCAGTGACTGTCTCCGACCCTGAAGTCCAGATGAGATGGAGGCAGGGGCGCGTGGCCAGGGGTTGGTAAGACGGGGAGAAGGGGGACAGAGAGCCCCGAGACCCCCGAGACAGGCTGGAGCGGGCGCTCCCACCGTGTGGACGGGGGTAAAGGGGAGGGAGCTGGCATCCAGCCGTCCTGAGTACGCTCCCGTCCAGGACCTCCACCTGGGGACACGTGCTGGCCAATACAGGCGCCTGAAGACCTCTGGGCAGAGTGGGCTCTTGGACAGTTTGTGGAGAAGGTAAAATCGGAAAAAAATAAAACTGCAAAACCCTCACTCCCCGACCTGGGATACACTGAGCAGAGGGTGGATGGTCCAGTGTGACTTGTCACTGCTCTGTGACATCACTGTCCCCTCCAGGGACATGCGCAGGTGAGTGGCGCCGTTTATTTGCCAGAGATGGCTGTAGCACCCCCCGGGCACGAGGCGCCCGCTGGTACTCACCCCCGCAGTAGCTTGACTTTGATGCCCCCCAGCAGGGTGTCACAGCGCTCGATGACCAGCCGCGGATAGCCTGTGCGGTCCATGGTCAGCCGGACCTTGGCCGTGATGTTCACCTCCACTGCGATGTCCAGGAATCCAATGAGACTGGAGCCGACCAAGGACACCGGGAGTCACACCCCGGCCACCAGGGGGCGCACCTCTCACAGCCTGCGGAGCCTCTCCCCGCTGCCCTCGGCCCTGGCCCTTCCTGTCATCTGCCATGTCCCTTGCTCACCCTGTCCCTTGCTCAAATCAGGAGGTGTCCCTGATCCCTCCCCTTCAGCCTAAGAAAGCTCCAGAGGCTGGGAAGGAGGGTCCGTATATATTCTGGTTTCCAAGGTAACCAATCACCCAGCTGCAGGCACGACCTCATCTCATTATCCCTCATCTCAGGGATAATGAATGCAAAGTCTGCTTCTCAAGTCCCCCACTGAGCACCTACTTTGTGGCAGGCACCTGCTGCCCCCGGGAAAGGGAGGTGAGCTTACTCTTCCAGTGTGGGTGCTGACACTAAGGCTCAGTGACATCAAGAGACCCCTCCAAGATCACGCAGCTTGTAGGAGTAGGGATGGAGCCCAGGCTGCCCCCACCCCCAACCTCCCGGCCTCAACCATGGCGCTGGGCCATCCTCACTGCTGGCAAGACCACGGGGTGACTCAGTCCCAAACTGGGGCTCCCTGGTCCCGGTGTTATGGATACAGAGACCAGGTGGAGCGAGGGCAGCCCCTGGCCCACCCGCCCAGCAGGGACCCCCAGGGCCCAGGGCACACACCTCTTCCCGTTGATGGCCACGCGGGTGTACAGGCTCAGGTAGACGCCCACCCCGGGCAGCAGCCTCACGGACACCCGCGGGAGGGTCAGCTCCACAATGCGCAGCCTGTGGGGGCAGGGCTGGTGAGAGGCTGCCCCCCACACCCCTTCTTTGCTCCCCATCCATCCCCCCGACTGGAAGGAGACCTGGGGTCCAGGGGCAGAATGTGCAGCTCGCAGAGATGTCAAGGCCGGGGACGCCTCGCCCCCAGCCCTGGGCCAGCCCACTGTGGGTGTCTCCAGGAACTTCCCGCGAACGTTTTCCACACCAAGATGCCATCCCTTCTGCGTGTCCCCACCCCCTGCCTGGTTCCCTCCTGTCCATTCTCCAGCCTTGGGCCAAGGTCCTCCTCCTCCAGGAAGCCTCCCCTGACCTCCCGGAGGAGGCCGCTCATAACTGGATCACAGTCTCCAGGCTGCTTTATCCAAGCTGCTACCCCCTCCACCCGCCGCAGGCTCCCTGGAGACGGGGATGTCATTCATGGCTAACCACTGGGTGTGGTCCCAGCGTCAACCCGGAGTCCCTCAGCTGCGAGGAGCCCTGCGTGCTGTTGAACTGAGTGGCTCTGGGCTGGATGAAATCGTGGGGGATGAGACGGACCAGACACGGGCTGCTGGTCGGGAACCCTTGGGCCCATCCTCCTGGCTTCATTTCCGTGACCTTCCCACAGATGAGGAAACTGAGCCTCGGGGACAGGAAAGGAGACTCAACAGGACACAGGCAGACCCCGGTGGAGCGGGGTCCAGGCTCTGGGCTCTTCTACACCAAGCCCCCAAACCATGTGACTTGGGACCCTTAAGACGTCCAGCCCTAAGGCCATGTCCTGGAGACCAGGCACCCCCGCCCCAGCCCTTGGGTGCAGGCTCCCGGGGGCCGCAGGGAGGGCCCCCTGTCCTCACCCGGTGATGCCTTGCACGGTGCTGAGAATCCCGCCCTCGCCGAGCACACCCAGGACGCCGCCTCCTCCAAGAAGTCCTCCGTCACCGAGGAGACCGCCTCCGCCCAGCAGGCCTCCTTGGCCCGACAGGATGCCTTCGTTGGCCAGCATGCCCCCCGAGCCCAGCAGGCCCCCAGGGCCCAGGGCCCCGGTGGCCACCCCAGCTGGGATCTCCCCAGGCCGCAGCTCTCGCCGGTGACGGTGATGCCGGTTGTCCCCGATGGCTGCACCTTCCACCGAACGGTATCTGCCGCGATCGTCGCCGCTGCGGAGGTCTCGGATGCTGCCGTCGGGCTCCAGGATCTCTCCGTAGCGGTACTTGCCCCCCAGCTGGGCAGTGTTGTCGTTGGTGTCAATGTGCCCGTATTTGTAATTGCCACCAAGCTGTCTGCCATTGGTGTACTTGGGGGGAGGCTCTCGGACATGGAAGTCATTGTAAGGGACACCACCGACACCTCGGGGGAATTCAGCGCTTCTGTAGTCATCGTAACGGTGACGGCCACCACCCAAGAGGCCACCACTACCGCCCAGCAGGCCCCCGCCACTGCCCCCCAGCAGCCCCCCACCATGGTTCCCGCCACCACCGCCCAGCAGCCCCCCACCACTGCCCCCCAGCAGCCCCCCACCATGGCTCCCGCCACCACCACCCAGCAGCCCCCCACCACTGCCCCCCAGCAGCCCCCCACCACTGCTTCCACTGCCACCCAATAGACCTCCACCCAACAGGTCACCGCTGTCTCCTCCGCCCCCACCACCAAGCAGGCCCCCCAGGAGGCCCCCTCCCCCACCACCTCCACCTCCGCTTCCACCAAGCAGCCCCCCCAGCAAAGGCCCGCCACCGTCACCACCGGCTTTACCCATGGGCACCTCCCTCAGGGCCGAGCGGAGAGCGTCACTCTGCTCCAGGGTGCCGGAGATGGCTGCGGAGAGGCCGGGCGTCAGCCAGGGGTCCCCGACCCCCCCATGACCCTGCTCCCTAGCTCTGCAGCCCAGGGGCTCCCATGGCCCCTAGGTTTTGACACCCTTCAGCCAAACCCTGATGGGGTCCCTTTGTCACCCTCCCTCCCAAGTGTTCCTCGGCTTTAAAAAGTCCATCTCCTCGTGCGCCATCCATTCCTGGGAAACCGTCAGGGCCAAGCACCACGGAGGAAATCATCTCATTTTTATTGTCACAACCGCCCGGGGCTGGGACAGGCAATGTGTCCTCATATGCCAGATGACAAAGTAAAGACCTGAGCCCTGGAGGCAGGGATTACAGGTCCCACCCTCGGGGCCCACCAAAAGGTCAGATTCACAGAGGGGCACCCGGACGTCAAGTCAAAGGTCCTCCTCTCAGTCCTTGGAGATACGGACACCTGTGCCCACTTTTCAGACGAGGACACTGAGGCTCAGGGAACTCAAGTCAGGGATTCAAGGTCACTTAATCAGAATTGGAATCCCAGGAAGGCCGACTCCAGAACCCAGGTCCCTGACCACCTCTCTACTGTCCGGCCACTTGATGTGGAATCTGCCAGTCAGGGAGGGTCCTTGGGTACCTGAGCCCACCCTGCCCAATCAAGGCTACCCCGGTCCCCCTGGGCTGGACTCACCATTGCTCAGCACGTCTTTGGTGACCCTGAGGACTGTGTTTGTCTCCTGGCGGATGCCACCCACAGCAGTCACAAACAGGGCAGCCACACACCATGCTGTCCACATGCCGGTACAGCTTCCTCCTGGAGAGAGGGTGCACCCTGTGACGGTGGCCCAGCCGTGCCATCCCCCTGGCCAGCAGGCAGAATTAGACCCCCCTCGGCCAAGACTGGGATCCAACCCGAGACCCAAGGCCAGGGGAACTGACCGGGGAAGCTAACGTAGCAGAGAGGACCAGAATCCCCCACGCCACCTTCCAACTTTTCCAACTGAAATGAGTCTGGTGACACAAAACAGCGCCATGAACTGAACCATCCCAGAGAAGGGACGTCTGATTGTCTCCCAAGATGGTGTCCACAGACTGAGTTGCCGGCAGAGGGACAATGGGAATGCCAACAAAAACAGGAAACTGTAGCAGACAGGCTCTGGGGACATGTGTCCAGGGTTTACCCATCTGTCCACCCACCCACCTCTCCACTCACCCATCTCCTTCCACCCACCCAGCCACCCACCCAGCCAGCCACCCATTATCTACCCATCCACCCATCCACCCAACCTTCCATCCATCTTGCCTTGGGGCCATCCACTCACCCACACATCCCTTTGGCCACCTTCTGAACCTCCTGCAGCCAACAAACACCCCTAAACCTCCTTGGAGAACTCAGTTCTATTCCACGTGGTTAAAACCCTTGAGCAAAAGTCTGTACCTCTTTGAGCGCCTGCTTGCTGGTGGCCAGGACGCTGTGTCTAGTACACAGCGCCTTTGTTTGGGGACTATCCTACCAGACCTGGGCGGGAATGCTCTGAGCCTGGAGGGGTCACACGTGTGTTTTGGGGTGAGCTGGCTGACGTCCGGTGACCTCCGTGTTGCCGCCCTCTGCCCGCCTCTCCCACTCCCTCTTCCCAGGCCACATTCGCCAGCCTCGGAGAGCAGAGTCGAACCAAACTGAAATAGTCAGTTTCAGTCCCTCCGCGTGTCTACTCTCTCCTCTTTTCCTTGTTTCCATTCTTCTGGATTCCAGGGAGTCTCCACGCTTCCCCTTCCATCTGCTCCCAGGAAAGTGTGGGAGACGCTTATTTACACTACAATGTGAAGGGCTGACATGTTCAGGTGGTTCTTCACCTCCCCAACCCAGAGAGCGCTCTAGTCCAGACACAGTTAAAGAGATGGGCACCAGGGCAGGAATTTCCAGCATCAACCAGCAGCTGAGGAGTGTCAGGGAGGTAACAGATGTCCCGGGAAGTCAACGTCCCTGGGGAAGACCAGCAGGGCCCTGCTCACGCAGACACCTGGCCCGACTCGGGCCTTTTGTAGGTACTTTTGAGGTTGCAGGCAAGATGCCCAAGCTCTGAGAGGGCTCACCCTGACATGTCCCCAGTCTGGGACAGTCTCCCGGTCACCTCCCAGGCCTTGGCCTCCCTTGCTGGCCTGGACCCAGGAAAGGGAAGGGAGTCCTCCTTACCCCTGGAGGCCCCAGCAGCTCGGTCCTGAGGGTCCGGGTCACCAGGCCCTCTGCTTTGGAATCTGGCCACGATCAGCCCTTATATAGCAGCCTTCTGGGCCCGGAGGGGGGCGCACCGTGTAATCATGGGATCAGAATTACGAGAGACCGGAACTCTGCAAATTGAGCATTTAGCCCCAAAACCACAAGGGCTTGTGGTTTGTGGCTAATTCCAAGACTTGTCGGACCCAGATGGTGTCACATGAGCCAGGCTTTATCATGATCGCTCTTGGTCTAGGCCGTTTCTGGGAATCCGGGGTAGGCCCCAGATGGGCTCTGCCCGTTCCAGATGGATGGAGGGCAGGCTGGGTGCCCCAGACGACACTCAGCGCCAGGGGACCCAGGATCCAACCCTGCTCAGCCTCTGCTCCTCGGGCTGCTGGGGGACCAAGGCAGACGGACACGGCCCAGCTCCTCAGGTTTAGGGCTGATCGTGCACAGGCAGGTTTTCGAGGATCTAGACTTTTCCCCAAATATGTCATCATGACATCATCACGCAAACAGCCAATGAAAGAAGTTTTCGGGGGCGATCCGCGTACCCATCAGCCCACACCAGCTGGCCACAGCTGCCGTTTGCCCTGTCGCGTGCCTGGTCATACTGTCCACCCGTCCTTCAGCCCCTCTTTTATTTTTTATGCATTTCAAGGTCAGGTGCGGACACCGGCCTTCGCCCCATGGTTGATCACATCCACACGCACGCGACGTCTTCCCTTCTGTGTCAAGTTCCCAGACTGTGAAATGTAGAGACCCTGAGCGGCCATTTGCAGAGTTTTGACGATTGTATGTCTCTGTGTCACCCACGCTCCTGTCACCACAGAGAGCATCTCCCCAGAAAGCTCCCTGCTTCCTGGTCCCGTCAATCCCGGTTGCCCCGGGGGCATCCACTGCCCCTCCAGGATCTGCAGGGACGCGGCCCAGGCCCTCCCTTGGCATCCAGGGCTGTCCCCGCGGCCGCCCGCTCACTCCCCCGGTCCCCTTCGCGGCACCCCCGGGCTCCCTGCAGTCCTGCCCTCTGGGACGTCCTCCTTCAAATTCCACTGGTCAAGTTGTCACCCGCTACACAAAGCTTCCCACAGTGGCTCCCTTTCCTCTGGGCCACGGGGTCCCCTGGGCCCCCCACTGAGGTGGCCTTTCTCCAGACAGACCACGTGTGGCCTCCCACACAAGTGTCCCACCCTCCCTTGCTCTGGGGGTTCCCCGAGGCCCCCTGGGTCCCACCCCCCAACTCCGGCCCAGCTCCTGTCCCTGGGTTTTCAGATGCTCCCTCTTCTCAGCCCCCTGCCACCTGCCACTTCTGAGGGACAGAGTGCTCTCTGTCCCCGCCAAGGCTGGCCCTCAGGCGGCACCGAGTCTCGTGTTCCTGCCAGCCCTCCCCAGGCCACTTGCTCCTGCTCCCAGGGAGGGTCTCCGAGGGCCCAGCCGGGCTGACGTCACCACCAGCCTCCTCTGTCCCTGGGGCCAGCCTCGCTCGGGCACGCAGCTGCCCCATTGGCAGGGGGCACATCGAGGGCTGCTGTGCCTGCTGCCGTCCCTTCTCCGCTTCAGGTGATAAGATGGTGTCTGGGACCGTCCTGTCCTGCAAAGCTCTGAGAGCAGGCCCTGGCCTGCGGTGGGGCTCAGTGGGTGCTGTGTCCTGGCCACCCGGGTCCCTGCTGGCTCTGGGGAGGCTCCGGGGCATGAGGAGGAAGCCCGGGCAGGGCTGCCTTACTGTCCCTGCTGGCACTAGAAGGGTTCTGGGCACAGGCACCTCCAAAGTCACACACGCCACCTGTACTACCCTTTCTAGCAGGGTTTCAAGGATTAGGTAGGAAACTTCTAGAATGTTCCTGAAGCCGCAGTGAACTGTAGCCCCTCTCAGCTCCGCCGTGGAAGCAGCCGCTTCTGCAGAGGAGTCAGTTCGGCCCCACCTGCCCTGAGCATCACCCGCACGGCTGACTGTCCTTCTCTGCACCCGTGCCCACCCGTGAAACAGGAGAGGGGCGGGCACCTCGCGGCCACCATGCTCTCTGAGTCCTCTGACCCGGGGCTCCTCGTTTAATGTCCCCTGGCTCCCTATTGCAGGGCACTTGGCGTGACGAAACGGCTTGCTGAACAAACATTTCACCTTCTAAACCAAAGTAAAACGCAGAGGGGCCTCTCCCCACCTCCGGGCACAGGGACCAAGTGGCACTGCAAACAGCAGAGGGCAGTGTGGGCACAAAGGGCGTGTCAGTCACCAAGGCTCCGTCACCCTCGGCCCTGAGACCTGCCAGTCCCTGGTGGCCATCAGCTGATCTGTCCCCTGGGCTGGCCCTGGCCATCCTGAGAGGATTAGCACAGCCCTGGCGCCAGGGAGATCACCCGGGCTTAGCACCCCAAAGGCCCCTTTGTCTGGAGCTGGGGAGCCTGTGGGGGCTGGACGGAAGGACTTCCAGGTTCCCTGGGAGGTGATTCACCTTGAGGGTGACTCAACCATGCAGGGGGCCAAGTGGGCATGTGTGGGGTCACACAGGGGTTACTGAGATCGGGAAACAGACCCACATCCACCACTGGCCCCTCCCTCAGCCCCGCCCCCCTCATAAAAGGGGCTCTGGAGCTGGGGGAGCTGAGTTCAAATCCCAACCTGTCACTGCCTGGCTGTGTGGCCTTGGTACACCACTTAACCTCTCTGTGCCTCAGTTTCCTCAAATACAGGGTGAAGGTAAACACAGTTCTTAGAAAGCAGGACTGATGTGAGAAGTTGGTGACATAATGCACTTAAAGCTTCTAGAAGCATCTGTGAGCAGAGTCAGAGCAGCAAGGGCTCTTTTGGAGCAGCGACCTTGGCTCTGAAATCAAGGTCATAAATACTGCTTAGAATCATGCTCTCCCCCTTAGGAGCTCTCTTGATTCTGCTTCTCAAAGACTCAGTTTCCTTACATGTAAAATAGGATGTAAAGCATCTGACACAGTGTCTGGTATACAGTAGGTGCTCAATAAACATCAGTTGCTCTCACCACTACTCTATGCAGGTACTGGACTCACCATGGCATAGCTCTGTCCCTGACCTTGAGGAACTCTAGGTCAAGTGGGAGAATCAGACAGGGCAGTGGCCAGGTGGGGCCTAATGGAGGGTCTGGCTCACAGGGCCCCACTCTCACTGTGGCAGAGTAGGTTTCTTACTGTGGCTTCTTATAAAGGCCAAGTTCACCCCCCTCTGTTCTCTCTCTCTTCCCCTTTACCCTTCTGCCTTCTGCCATGGGATGACACAGTTCAAGAAGGCCCTTGCCAGATGCTGGTACCTTGATCTTGCTCTTCCTGGCCTCCAGAACCGTGAGCCAATAAATTTCTTTTCGTAAGAAATTACCCAGTCTCGGGCACTCTGTCGTAGTGGCACAAACCTGGCCAAGGCAGAGCCAGAGGAGCAGAGGCAGTTCTGTGCCCTCCATGCCCACCCATGGGCCTGGTTATAGGCCTTGAACCTGACCCGGGGACTTGGGCCACTTCCTGTTAGAACTAGGATCCTGTAGCTGAGCTGTCAGTGGACCAGAATGTCACATGAGGGCAAGAATGAGTGCGGCCAGGGGGTGGGAGACCCGGGGGATGGGGAGGAGCCGTAGGAGGAGAGGAGGTGGCACGGTGCTCTTGCTGATGAGGTGCCTTCCTGGGCGCTGGTGAAACCCTCACGACCCTATGACTGCATCTTCCTGGGTGACCAGTGAAGACACTAGGACTCAGATGACAGTGACCTGCTGGATGTCACATGGCCGTCCAGCAGCCGCTCACTGAACCACATGGGAATCAGGAGCCCCGGGAGAAAGGAGTCAGTGCTGACCTCCAACGCGACATGCCCACAGGGGCGGGTACCAGCCACATGGAGGGAGGAAGGTCACAGAGGAGGGAGAAGGGAGGGACGATGGCCTCAGGGCTGCTCTTCCTGGTGGACAAACCTTCAGATGGGCTCCAGCCCTCCTCTTCCTGTCCCAGCCCAAATCCTCAGAGCCAGTCACCAAGATTTCAGGGGCGCTCTGCCCTCAGGCCCACCCCCAGGTGCCAACAAGGGGCCACTCCTCACCAAGGAGGCCCGTCTTGAACAGCAGACTGCACCCAGGACCCCGAGGCAGAACCCAACTCTGCCTCCGTGTGGCCTGGAGCCGGCCAGGCCCTGCTGGGAGGCAGCTGTCCCCATGCACCAGGGGCTCTTTCCCTATGGGTGTGTCCACGTCGGCTGTCCAGCCAACAGGGGCCACCAGGACAGCGCCAGCCTCACTCATTCCCGCCTCCTGGAGGGCCGGCTCCTCTTCTCCCTGGAGGGCTCACAGCCACCCTTCAAAGTCCAGCTGAGGTCCTTCTGAGAAGTGTCCCCAAGTCAGAGTCAGAGAGAGGCGTGGGCTCAGACAGACTCAGAGCCAAAGACGGAGAGATGGAGGAAGAGGAGGAAAAGGAGGAGGGGGACGGGAGGAGAGAAGGGTCAGGAGGAAGGCAGGACGGGCACAGAGGCTACCCAGGTCAGCCAAGGGCTCCTCCTGCAGCTGGGGAGGACATCAGAGGCCGAGGCCGGGGCCAAGGCGCCCCGTGTGACTGGGGAACAGACCAGTCGGAGGCACTGAGATGGAGGAGCAGTTTATTGAAGGCTTGGGACTCGCACTGAGGCCTGGGGACTCTCTGAAGCAGTCCCAGCCCAGGCCGAGGCCAAGCTGAGTGGACCTGGGTGGATAGGGACACTTATACTGTCACCAACACAGACGAGAGACCAGAGGGAAGCTGAGGAGAGAGGGCAGGTGGACAGGGCTCTGGAGGTCATGAGGCGGGTGGAGGCCACTTCAGTCTCAGGACGCCACCGTCAGTACAACAGCATTCTGCCAGGAGCAAGAGTGCTCAATGAGGCCCTCTGGACCTTGTACCCACGTCCCTGCCTTGCCCCTCTGCCTGGGCCACCGGTTATCCCTACCTCCACCCTGGCCAGCACTGATGTCAGTCACTCCTTGAATGACTGCATGGACAAATGCAGAAATGGTGGATAAGGGACCCCCCAATGTGGGACAGGTTGCTGATTTAAGAGACTTAAGTTCAAGTGCCATTTCTGCCACAAGACTGGGTGACCTTGGGCCAGAAATTTGATTTCCCTCTGCCTCATCTGGAAAAGGGGGACCCCTGCTCTGCCCACCTCCCAGAGCAGTTCCAAGAATCAGAGTTTTGCTGGTTTGATCAGGATTGTGAGGCTGTGCTAATCTTCAGCAAGAAAAAGTGGCACAATCTATTAGTGGTGTCTGTCACTAGCACAGGATAAGGGAGGAACAGCACAGGTCCTCGCTACCCGTGGACCAGCAGAACGGTGACTCCGTGAGGAAATCTGAGCTTCCATTTTCCTGGGGAGACAAACTAGAATCCAACAGAATTTGTCTACCCAGGGCGGATTCTGATCGATTGGTGATGTCTGCCAGGGCAAGCTGGTAAGAAGCGGTACCCGCGTGCCACATAGTCTCCATTCCTGAGCTAAGCAACTTGTAATTCTCTGAGACATTTAGAAAATGATGGAAGGACCGAACCCAGAGGACGAGGTGGAGCATTGCCCCAGGAGTGTCAAACAGGGCTGTCCCGACACCAGCTTAAGGCCCCTCTGCTTGGGAAGCTCACCTCAATGATCTGCAGAACCGAATTGGCAAAATTGACGTTGAGAATCTTGGGCAAGGGAATTCCAACCGCCAAGTCCACTGTGAAGGAGGAAGAGTTGGAAAAAAGAAGCTGTGGGGAGGGCAGTCTCAGAGCCAGGGAGGCTTGGTCCTGCTGACCTTATTCTAGAACTTTCCTTGGACCAGCTCATTCTCTTCCTATGGGCAAACTCCATTCAACCTCCTACACCCCAACAAGAAAGTCCCTTTTCTGTATTGTGTCAGTGGCTCCCCTCAGCCAAGCCCCCCACAGCCTCCATCAATCCCTTGCCGGCCCTGGGTCACCTATTTGGAATCGCGTGTTTCACGGTTACTTCCCACTGGGATGGTGGGTGCTTCTGGCCGGACCCAGCTCAGCTCAGTTCTTGGGGCCCGGCCTGGTGTGGTGCGGGTGCGAGTCAGTGGGGTGTGAGTGGAGAGGGTGGTGCCCTGGTTCCTGCATCTTACGAGTGGGGACCGACCCCTCTCTGGCTTCCGTGTCCCCATCAGAGCCATGGGCAAGGCAACAGGTCAGACATTCTGTGACTAGGAAGAGAGCAGAGGGGACCGTACCGTTGAGCTTCTGCACGTAGGTGGCCTGGAGCACATCGCTGAGCCATTTCTCCAAGCGGGAGACCTGCAACAGAGCACGGCAGTGCTGGGCCACGGGGAGAGCCCCCTTGCCCAGGGAGGGACGTCCCGAGGCCCCACTGAGCCTCCCCGAGGCCTGCGGACGCAGCTCCTGGTGCTCGCAGGGCCCAGGGTGTGGACAGTCCACCACGGACCCTGAAGGGGCCTCTGGGAGTGAGGCTGGCTTCACCCTCCACCCATGACCCAGGTGTCCTCCTGGAAGGGTCTGCAGGGCCTGGAGTGGCACGTGGGGACATGGAGTGCCCGAGAAGAAGGAAGCGTCCTGGCTCCTGTGAAACCGTGGGGTCTGATCTGAGGCTCCTGTCAGTTCAGGGGCCTGGGAATGTTCTAGAACTTGGGACCGTCTCGAGATTCCAGAGCCTCAGAACTCTGTGAGAAGCAGGAACCCGGGGCCCAGTGGAGCCCGGAGTGTGAGAATGTCCTGAGTTGGGGACCTCGTTCCTTCCGACCGTCGGGCCCTAGAGGTCAGCAACTCTGAGGACCCAGGACCTCGAGATTCCCTTTCCTGAGATGGATACGGTGACCCCCACAGACGGGCCACACACGCCCTCCCACTTGCCCACTGTGGCCTGTTGGAGGAGAGGCCAGCTGAGGCCGCTCAGACAGGCTCGTGACACGTCCCCAACTCCTTCCCATGCCCTGTCCGAGGCCCTGACCTCCCCAAGCTTCTCCCGCTCCCAGGAACTTACGTCGAAGGTGTTGGTGATGGATGAGGCCAGCTTGAGGCTGAGCCTGGCGGAGAAAGAGGGAGGCTGGGCCTGCGGAGGCGCTCTGCCCCGACCCCCTGCCTGCCCAGGCCGCTCTCTGGGGTCGGAAACGGGGCTCGGGGGCCAGCACGGCCGCTAGCCAGCCTTGCCCAGGGCCTCAGTTTTCCAATCTGCAAAATGGACTGGAAGGGACATGACGTCTCTTCTGGGACGTCACAACCACCCCCTCTGACCCCACGGCCTTGGAGCCAGACCCTGGGTCAGCGAGTGGCCCTCCCCAGACTGAGCACTGGACACAGGAGGCCCCATATACAGCAGGTGCTCACTAAAGGCAGCGAACTATTGAAGGATCACAGCTGGCCCTCGTGCAGGTGGCCAGGGCCTAGACCCACGTCCCCACCTCCTGACGGCCTGGGAGGGGAGGCCGAGGCCGCAACCTGCTCCCAGGGCCACCTGCGACGTGAGCCGGGGCCGCAGAGGGCTCTGCTAACTATAAAGTGCTGTGCACGTGTAAGGAAGGACCCTCACGGACACTGTCACCTTAGCTGTTATGACTGTCATGATGCCGGGTCACCACAGAGACGGGAGGTTAGAGAAAGAACTGGTCAAAGGAGAGGCGAAGCTTTGGACAACACTCTGGGACCACTGTCCCCAAGGCCAGCCTCTGGGGCTGACACAGCAGGGCTCTGGGCTCTGTGTCCTGAAGGCAGCCGCGGCCCCCAGGGCAGAGAAGGGGCAGGGGAGGCGGCCCCCAGGGCCCTCTCTGCCCCCAGCTCCTCCCCTGCAGAGTGGCCACACCGTCCCCTCCTGGGCTGACCCTCCCATGTGCCACAAACAGCAGGCGGCCCCGTTCTCGGGTGTCCCTAACTCTTGTTCCCAGACACAGGAGAAAGGCCCAGTCCCCAGGGCCCCACGTTACCGTTCCAGGGACAGGGAGATGTGCAGCTTGGTGGCCGAAGGAGCCAGCTGGGCTTTGAGGGTCAGCGCCTGCGTGGGGAAGCGCACAGAACCGGGCAGGTCCACCTGGCGGCCGGGGCTCTGCCACCTCTTCCCCCCACGAACCTGCTGAAGCCCTACTGGGTGCTGGAACCAGAGCCAGGATCGGGGCTGCGGGGACTGGAGGAACCCCCTCCAGCCTGCAGGTGGGGGAAGGCGCCCCCACCAGGGACGAGGCGTGAACAGAGGGAGGGGAGGGAGGGGAGGGCGGCCCTGCCCCAGGTCAGCAGCGGTCCCGCAGGCCAGGTGGCCGAGGCAGTGGGCAGGACGCCAGGCTCAGAGCTGGGCCTCGGGAGTCGGGTCAGGGGGCAGCAGGGGGCCCGTCTCAGCCTGTGACTGGGGACCAGGGAGAGGGCTGGAGGAGGCACACTGGAAACGGGGGCGTCCACGAGAGAGCTGAGCAGGGAGGCCACAGAGATGCGGCTACTCCTAGGTCCCCAGAAACCAGAGGGGACAGGCCTGGGGCCGGTCAGAGGTGCAACCAGAGCCACAGGCGTCCAGCCAGCTGATGACGGTGACAGGGCTGCCCTGCATGGGGCCTCCATCTGAAATCAGGGAGAGGCCCCCAGGGCCATGCAGGACCCAGGGCCAGGTCCCCTCCTGCCTGAGCCACTGACCCCATTCAGCTCGAAGAGGAATTCGGGGCTCCCTCCAGGGACCGCAAACAGCACGCGGATGCTAGCTGGGATGGAGACGGCGGCCTTCTTGTTCTGGAGCGTGACGATGGGGACGTCCTTCACCCGCAGAAAGAGCAGGAGGTGCTGGCCTGGAGGCAGCTTCCCCAGGGCCTGCGGAGGGACAGGAGCAGAGCGGGGGCATGAGGGCCGCCGAGAGGCCCCGACTAGAACCGATCAGTCAGTCAACAAACACTCCTCGAGCAGCCCCTGGGCCCCGGGACTGTGCTGAGGTCCTGACCCTCGCGGGCCTTATCTTGGCCTCCATGAGGCTGACACTCAGGTAGAGACAGACCTGTAGAGCCACCAAGGCCGGCTCCTTCACTCAGGAAGGGGCAAAACCCTCCCAAGGCACACAGAGCTCGCCTGGTGCACCCCCTGCCTCCTGCTCATCTCGCCTCACCCTCTGCTGCTGGCAGCCTCCTCCCGCCTCCAGGCTCACTGGCCATGGGCAGTTCCTCCAACCTGCCACTCTGCTCCTGCCTCAGGGCCTTTGAACCTGCTGCTGCCTCTCCTGGAAATGTCTTCCCCAGGTGACTGCATGGTTTCCTCCCTCCCCTCTTTTGTCCTCTGCTTAAATGCCACCTCAGTGAGGCCTTTGTAAAAAGCACCAGCCCACACTCTGACGGGCTGTAACCAATCCCTCACCCTCCTGTACTGCTTGCAGTCTGTCTGCAGCCCCCAGACCCTTTTGTGTCCTCAAGGGAAGGTGGGGCTTGAACCAGCACGGGGCACAGGGCCTGGTACTAGGGGGCTCAGTTGACATTCGTGGACCAGCTAAATGAATCATGCAATCAGGACATCCGAGTCCTTAGTCACGCCTCGTAGAAGTGACAGGAATTGTGGAATCACAGGAGGACACTCCCAGGTTGGAATCTGGGGCTCCGTGGCTCGAGCCCAGGCTTTCCGAGGGGCAGAATCAACCAGGCCAGGAATCTCCAGGTCCACCCTCATGGTCCACAGAACCTGAAGCCACAGAGCGCCACTCAGAGCTGCAAGACTCCAAGGGCTCAGGCTCCAGAGAGGAGCCCAGCCTCCCTGCTCCTGAGGGGGACACTGTCCAGCTGGCTGCACCCACAGATCCCCACCCTAGCTGCCCCTGCCTATCCCAAGGCCCTCTCCATCATCTTACAACTCCAGCCCTCAGAAAGTTCTTCTGAATGTCTAACCCCAGTCCACTCCTTCCCTAAGACTCCTCCCATGCCCTTTAGCCAAGGGACTCTGAGAAGTTGCAGCCCCAACCTTAAGCCCCAAGGCTGCTTTCAATCACCACCTTCAAGAGCTCACAGAGTGGATCCTCTGCACCCCCAAACATGGCTGCCACCTGCATCCTCTTGGTGAATGCCCGAGTTCTCTGGCCTCTGTCAGAATCTGCTTTTCTATAAGGACCATGTAGTAGTCATTTCTACTTTAGTCGGAATTCAGATCCTCACAGTTGTAAAGCGGCTATTCCAGCCTCAGCTGAATGAATGGGAAAGCTGAGGCCGGGCCCTGGGACCATGTGTTAGGCCTGCCTCCCTGCCTCCCTGCCTCCTGCTTCTCTGCCTCCCGCCTCCCTGCCTCCCTGCCTCCCTGCCTCCCTGCCTCCTGCTTCTCTGCCTCCCGCCTCCCTGCCTCCCTGCCTCCCTGCCTCCCTGCCTCCTGCTTCTCTGCCTCCCGCCTCCCTGCCTCCCTGCCTCCCTGCCTCCTGCCTCCCTGCCTCCCTGCCTCTTCTCCCTTTTCTCCCCTCTCCAACCAGTGCCCCGCATCTTCTCACTGGGGAAGGAGGAGACAAAGATCAAGATGAAGTAAGGCACTTGGAGGAAAGAATCTCCTGATCTCTGCCTGGTGGAGGAGCAATAGTCGTAGAAAAATGTCCAGTTGGCTCCTTCGGGCCGGAAAACCTGGTCCTTCCCTCTCTAAGCAAAACCTGCTATCAGGAAGGGACGTGGTGTCAGTCTTTCACACTGTAGTATGAATTTGGATTCAGCATTCCCCACAGCTGCTGGAAGGTTGTGTTGAGAACGATTCTGGAGGCCACTCAGCCTCAGTGGGGGAAGGAGCTACAGCGATCAAAGCCCCTGAGAGGGCCACTCACCTCAGGGGCCAAAGCTGCCAGGTCTGTGGTTGACAGTGGGACGTTGTTGGGAACCTGGGCCGGAGACCAAATGGGAGAGAGAGTTGGGGTGAACACAGAAACGGGCCGAGGAGCCCCGGGGCACATGGAGCAGTTGTGTCCCTCCCTCCCCATCGCCTCCCTGGCACACATCGTGACAAACACTTGGGGTGATTCTGTGAGCCCGCGATTCCTGAGCACCCACCGCATGCCAGGCCCAGGTCGGGGCTTCTCCCGCCTTCACGCACCTCCCTGGACGACGCCTCCTGACCTAAGGCTCTCATCCAGGGTGAAACTGAGCGGGGCAGGCCGGCGTCAGAGGCCTCGGACTGCCCTGCGGATCGCGGGATCTGAAGGCCCCGGGACCCGGCCTCGGACACCTTTGCCTTTTATCCCAATATGAACTTCCTCCCACGTTTACAAACCAGGGGGTTCTATATAAATCTGCATTTCTGCCTAAAAAGGTGGAGAAGATGGTCACCCTGGGCCTGGACCCGCCCCTGGGGCAGCTGAGCGGCAGGTGGCCAGTTCACGATGGCCCCGCATCCCGGGCCCCTGGTGGCGAAGACCCTGCGAGCTGCACAAGCCCCCTTCTCAGAACAGAGCGGTTCACACGGGACAGTCACAGACACGCTGCGCGGGAGGGTCCCAGGCACTCACCCCCGCACACCTGCGAGGGCAGAAGCACCAGGGGCCTCCGAGGGCCTCTCTCGTGCCACAGAACTCAGGTGCCCGCACCCACACGCACAGGGTGCTCCGCCACACACGCTGACCCCGGCGTCTCTGCCTGGCATGACCGTGCCCATCCCCAGCTGAAAGACACCTGCTTCCCAACTCAGGGCCCGGCCCAACCTCCCCGAGGCCACCTCTGCTCTCGGGACCCCACCTGCAGAAACCGAGGGGCCAACCTCCTCCCCTGGGCCTGAGCTGCTGCTGGGGAGCCCAAGGAGCTCAGAGCCCACTGCCTCCCGGGAAGGCTGGGGCCGAGAAATGGCTCTGCGAGGGCCTGTGGCCTGGGCCGTCTGACCCGCAGGGTGATGAGGAGCCAGAGGGCAAGCAGAGAATCCCCAGGATTCGGAACAAAAGCACAAGCGACCTCCCACTGGCATAACCCAATCTTTCCAACTCCAGTCTGATCTTGAGAGGAGTGGAAATGTCAGCCACTCACACTTGAGTATAAAATGAGCTTAGACTCAAGAAGGACTCCAAGGTCAGAAGGGGCCTCCTTGCCTAGACCTGTTTGGACCAATCGAAGTGACCCCTGGAGTACTGAGTGGAGAGGGGTTCAGAGGTCTCACTGAGGCTTCACTTGCCGCACAGTGAAGTGGCAAATGTCCTCCCCAAGTACAGAGCCGGGCGCACGCGTTATCAACTTGTCAGCTCTCCCGTGTTACGACGGGTGGCTGGCTGCTTGGCGATGACGTGGCCGGTCAGCTCGGCCTTGCCACGGCTCCCCGGGAGGACACTCACCAGCTCAGGGGTGAGGTCTATGTTGAGGGCACCGTTGGCCTGCAGGAGTCCGAACACAGTGTTGAAGAGGTACAGCGGCACTGTCACCTGCGACGTGTGGTCATCTTTGGGGGGCACCTTGACTGGGACGTGGGGCTTGGGGAAGTCAATGACATCACCAGCTACGCTCTTCACGATGGGCTGCAGGGACATGAAACGGCCCAGGAGGGTCTTTGGCTGCCCACCCCCTGGCCTTGACCCAGCGTCCCCACCCCGCCACACCCTGGGCACAGGGGGGACCTCTGTCCTGGCACTCACGTTGATGTCCAGCTCTATGTACTGGTTGGAGATGAGCGGCAACGTGGCCAGCGAGAACTCCACGGACCCCAGAGCCCCCAGGGGCACCAGGCCTGTTGGGGACAGGACAGACAGATATGCCCTGGGAGCCCGTCCCCAGTGATAGTGGCCCCTGCACCTGCCCAGCGCCTGCTGCTGGCCTAGCGCTGCCCTGATCCCTCGCTTGGGTGCCACTGTCATCGCATCTCACAGAGGAGGAGACTGGGGCCCCTGAAGTCACCAGCCCGAGGCCACACAGCGAAGTGGCAGAGTCAGGAGCTCATCCCCTGACGTGGTCACCCTGCCCTTCACATAGCACCGCAGGTGGAGTTGCCTGCCCGTCCCCTCCTCCTCCTGGCCACATTCTGACATTCTCCAAAGCCCCTTAGTGAGCCCCAAAGGCACCCGCGCAGGGGACTGGGAGCTGGGGGCGCTGGGGCCTTGGTCGCCCTCCTCGAGCTCTCTGGGCCTCAGTCTTCTTGTCTGTCCCCTCCTGTGTCTGACCACAGGGGCTCAGCAGATGTCGCTCTGCAGCACCGACACGTGGAGATGGCTGAGGACATCGAGCGCCACCCCTGGCCCTAGGCCTGCACCGGGGTCCCCCAGCCCCCAGGGCAGCCTCCTCAGTCTGACGGGAAAGGGAAGGTCCAGGGCCCTGCACCTCGGCCGCCCTCGGGGCCTGCTGCCCTGGGGTGACAAGAGGGAGGGACAGGGACCCCAACCTACCCAGCGCAGCCCCCAGGAGCTCATTCACGACGCCCAGCACGCTGTCCACCACGGGGCACAGCTGCGGAGGCAGGGGACAGGAGCCATGAGCCAGAGCCCCGGGTGCAGGAGCCAGCGCTTTTCCTCTAAGTGGCCTGCTCTGTGGTTCTGGCACCAAGGGAAGGCAGAATGTGGGGACAGGTGGGGACACACAGGTGCGGCAGGGAGGGGCCCAGAGGGGCCCAGGCCCATTCCCCCTGTCACACAGCCCCATTAGGAACCCCCGAGGTTGCTGGGAAAACAGGGGACACATTTCCGCGGCCAGCGGGGGCTGTGCCTGAGGAGGCAAAGATGGTGGCCGTCCCCGTCCAGTCACTTGGGCCTACAGCTGGGTTAGAGAAGAAAGGCCCGGGCTGTCTGCAGAGTGGGATGCCCCAGCCCGGGGCCTCAAAGTCAGGCTGGTCAGGGGAATGAGGGAAGCACAGAGGCTGGCGGGTGGGGACTGGCCGGGTGGGGACAGCCCTGCACCACCGGGTGCCCTGCGGAGCGAGTCCCAGGCAGCCAGGGTGCTGCCAACGGACTCCGACAGCCTCTCTGCGACCCAGAGCTCAGCTTCTGGCTGGAGGCCCCCATTAGGGTCGCAGTGTAGATGCAGCCACACACCCTTGTTAAGTCCCCTCAGAGGGGGCCTGGTGGGGACCCCGCACTGACCATGGCCTTCTCCTGCAGCGCTTCTTCAAGCCTCAGGCAGAGTTGCCAGCCCCAGGTCCCCGTCTCCCTGCCACCTGCCATGTCTCCCTGTTGGAGGACCCACGGGGAGCCCAGCCTGCTGAGTGGGGGAGGCCTGACTCTCTCTATGGGACCCTGGTTTGTCGCTCCCCCACCCTCTGTAAATAGCCTTGGGCCATACCCAGCTGCAGCTGCCCCCTGAGGAAAGCCAGGCTTCCCACAGTCACAGGTCACCCCCACACACACGTTGCCCCCTGGGGCAGATGAATCACAATGTGGAAGAATATTCCTGGGTGGCCTTCTAGAGGTGATCGCCAAGCACAGGCTCCGCTTAGAACAAGGGACCCCATTTTAATCTAAAGGTCTTTTAAAGAAAAACCAAGTCAATAATAACACGTGGCAAAGACAGGGTGGGGGGAAAGAGGCAGATTTGGGGGCAGGGTCCCTTGCCACCTGGAGGTCTGGGGAGACTCTGCCCACACGTCCCCAGACCAGCAGGTGGTCCATGGGCACCTGGTGGCTTGCCGGTGGGGAGAGAGGAAGTGCCACCTGATCCTGCCCGAGAGGCCCTACCCACAACCAGGGAGGGGCCAGGCCCAGGGCACTCACCATTCCCGGCAGCACCTTGAACAGCATCTGCTCCACGACCCCAAAGAGTGGCGCAGGCAGCAGCCTGGGCGGGGAGACAGTGAGGCTACAGTGGCGGCGCGGGGACAGTGCACACGGGTGTTGGGGCGGGTGGGCGCTGGGCTCTGCATTGTCCCCTCTCTTGGTGGGTGGGCTGGGGCTCTGTGGACCTGGGAGTGAACCTTGCCCTATCTCACCGCAGGACCAGGGGCCAGCCCTAGGTCCCCCCTCCGGACAGTGCCTGCTTTGCCCGATTGCTGTGGCCCCATTAAGTGAGAGTGGCACGTGGGTAGTGTGCCACGGTATTCAGTAATGCCTGTCCCCCTGTCTCCCCGACATTGCAGACAAGGAACATGTGGGTCTGGAAAGGCACCCTGGGGTGCAGGGCCGCAGCCCCACAGAGCCACAACCACAGGGCACCCACACGGTGCTGGGCTCCCCTTCCCGCCTCCCTCCCCAAGCCCCGATGGCCCAGAGAAGCAGGACGGAGCCTCTGGAGTCCAAGAAGCTCAGCCCCTCCTGGGTCTCCTCATTCAGGTCCGTCTGGGGACAGGAGCACCAGGGCCACCCTATTCCTGGGAGCCCTCTCAAAGCTGTCGAAGTGTTGTCACTGTTCAGAGCCATTCAACAAACCCGGGAACAGTGCTGGCCTTGGGCTAGAAGGTAGACACTAATGGGGGGACACAGGAAGGGGGCGGGGAGGGTGCCCCGGGAGTGGGTGCCGAGCACCGCGGAAGCCTGGACCTCAGCAGAGACCCACTCCTCTCCATCTCTGCCTCATCAGTGGTGTGACCTTGGCAAGTCCTTGCGCTCTCTGGGCCTCCACTGTCCCATGGGAATGGCATTCGCAGAGTGCAGGGAAGCCCACCCATCTCTGGTGCCCCCCCCCCCAAGGAGGAATGTAAAAGTGTTTTCCGGATAGTCTGGTCCAGCCCCTGTGGTACAGATGGGGACACTGAGGCCCCGACCAGGAGGAGGGCACTCTGAGGTCACACAGCAACTCAGGGGCAGAGCCCGGCCTCTGATGTGCCACAGCAGGGACAGAGCTTGGAGCAGCTGCAGAGATCGGGGTGACCCCCTGGCCAGCTCTGTGAGAGGGACGCAGGATCCCCAGGGGCTGGAGGAGGAGGACGCCCAGAAGCGGGCAGGAGTCCTGTTGGGGGGATCTCAGACTGTCCATCTGTGCAGGGGCTTGACCCCACCCAGGGGGACCGGGGCAGGGTGAGTCCAGGCCACCCGGGGTGGACCCAGAAGGTGTCTAAGGCCCCCGCCGCCCCAGAGCGGTAGGGACAGGGCAGCAGGGCGACTCACCCCGACAGCAGGCTGATGTGGCCCAGGAGCGTGCTGCAGCGCTTGAGGATGAGGATGGGCGTCCCCCGCGGGCTCACACCCAGCGCCACCCGCGACGACACGTTCACCTCGACGCCCAGCTGCAGGAGGCCCCCCAGGGGGCTGCGAGACCGGGCACTGGGGCGTGGCCGGGCTGCCAGGCCCCACCCACCAGGCCACGCCCTGGCCACGCCCACCCCGGCGGCACGTCCCTGGTCCCACTCCTCCCACCAGCTCCCCTGAGGCCTGGGCAGTGGAGGGGGTCTGGAGAGGGCGAGATGGGAGTCCATGGGGTCAGTGGGCGGTGGTCTCTGGGGAGGGGAGCAGGACAGTAGGGTGGGAGTCCCTTGGGAGGCAGTAGGTTGGGAGGTCGGTGAACAGGAGGGAGCTGCCCCCTAACAGTGCGGTAGGCGCAGGCCCCCAGGGCACACTCACCCAGAGCCGTGCAGGCCCACTTTGGTGTGCAGGCTCAGCTGCACCCCAAAACCTGGCAGCAGCCTCAGCGACACCTTGGGCAGCGTGAGTTCCTCAATCTTCAGCCTGAGGGGGGGGAAGCACTGCTTACCCCAGACCCCGCTCCCCTCCCCACCAAGGGCCAGGACCACCCTGGACCAGGCAGGGCAGAGCCTCTCCCGGGTGGGTCTCCTTCTCACCTTGAACCTGCAGAGCCACCTGTGAAGGCTTGGGCCAGTTACTTTACCTCCTGGCTTCAGTGTCCCCATCTGTAAATTGGGCGGCACTCGCAGGGGTGAGGGAAAGACAAGTGGGGAAAGGGGGTGCAGACTCGGTGCAGTGTGTGCTCCGTACCTCTCCCACCATCCTCGCCGTAGGCGGTTCTCCCCGCCTGTCCCCACAGCCTCAGCCCTGGTTTGGCCTCTGACCTTGGCATTGCCCCCACCTGCACCCCCCAGGCTCCACATACACACAACCCAAGGGACCTCTGGGACAAGGCTCTCTTGGGTCATTACCCGCTCTGTCCTCCAGGTTCTGCCCAGCTAATGACCTGACTCTTTCCACTCCACAGTCCCTTTCAGTAACCTGGTCCTCCCGGCTAGAGGGTCCCCTCCCCCAGGAAGCCTGCCTTGCTTGTCTTGGCCACAGGGAGACACCCTCAAGGGGCTCCTGTCTCTCTGGGCCGCTCCATCACTGTTGAACTCATGGGATTGTCAGTGGCTCCCCAAGGTGAGGACAATGTCGGGTTCAGGCCCAGCCTCACCCCGCAGGGGGCTTCTCCGGCGGGAGACATATTTAATCCAACAGTACGACAGCAGGTATCAAGGACTCGTTGTTCTGGGCGCTATTTCAACAGCTGGACACAGTGACAACCCCACGAGTAGCTTCCGACAGTGCAGCCAGGGAGGCCACCCAGGTCCCAGCACTGCCCGGGCTTCAGCCTTCTGGGGACTCTCTTGGACATTCCCAGGTTTACCACCGTCCATCGACTGATGTCCCCTGGGCTTGGCCAGGCAGCGTGGCTTGTGATACACACTGACACTGTCCCCTCCTGCCCCAGGTCGGGGAGCGTGCCGAGGACCTCAATCTCTTCACATGCTAAGCGCAGTTGATGATTGTCCTGCCCCAGATTCAGCAGGACAATTCACTCATGATGCTCAGCACAGTGCCACACACAGAAACCCCGGGCAGCGGTCACTAAGTTCCAGACATTAGCTATTATGTGACATGTCTCATTCACTCCTTCAAAAATATGTGGGAAATGCCTGCTATGTGTCAGGTCCTATTTATGATATGGGGACACAGCAGGGAACCATCCAGATAAAGATCCTACTTATCCTGGTTGGGGTTTATGATGTACTAGGAGAGAAAAAACCCAAACCAGTAAAATGTGTGGTGTAAGGCAAAGTGGCACGTCCCCTGGAGACCTTGAAGGTGGGCGGGGGGAAGGGAGGAGATAATCAGGACAGGGTTCTTGAAGGAGGTTATTTAGGGAGCCATGCAGCTACCTGGATTAGCCCAGAGAGGCTAAGCAATCTGCTCTGGGTCACCCAGCAGGTAACTAGAACTGACTCCAGGGTGGGACCTCAATCATAGTGGCCTGTGGCCCTTCTTGTCCTGCCAGGCATGCAGTACAGGAGTTATGTTCCCGCCCTTCCTGCTCCACTCTCACGTCCAATTAAAGAGACCATTTCCCCTCGATTTCCTGAAGCAGGAGACATCCTGTAGGGTACACAGGTGGGCGTCCCCGGGCCCCGCAGGGACTCACCCAGATAGCTCCTCCACGACCCCAAAAATCCCTCCGTAGCTCAGCAGGCCACCTCCTCCAAGCAGCCCTCCTGAGCCCAGGAGACCCTGGTTCACAGACGTCACTGTCCCCAGCACGTTCTGCAGAATGGGTCCCCCAACCAGCGAGTTCTGAATGGCTGCAGAGAGGGCAGGTATAGAAGATGCTAGAACTCCACCCCTGCCCAGGGCCTCGCATCCGCCCCTCCTCTGAGCTGCGGGGAAAACAATTGTTTTGGTCAGAATTGACCTAGAGGTCACCCTCCAGTGACAGAAACCACCAGAGCCTCCTACTCCAGCCACAGGGCTGGTGACAACCCTCTGCCTGGCACCTGAATCCCATGACCCTCCTTAATTATACAGATGGGTAAACTGAGGCCCAGAGGAGCGGGGACTTGCACAGGACAGTGCAGAAGGTCAACCCGGGGCCCGCAGTGTGGCTGGGGCTCTGGATCCTGGGCTGCCCGGCGGCACCGTGAGGGACAGGAGCCCATGGCCACCGGGGGCTTGATGGCGATGGAGGAAGCCACCCTGGGGCCCCCAGGCCTGGCTCTGGGCAGAGGGGGAAGGGCTGGGTGCAAAGCACCGCCTGGGGGGCTGGTGTCCCCTGAAGGTCGCCGTTTGCCCCTCTTCGGCTGCACCCCTGAGGCCGCCCGGCTCACCTTTGCCGAGCTCGTCCTTGTCGATGCGCGCCAGCGTGCCCACCGTCTCCAGCAGCCCGTGGCTGGGCGCGGCCAGGCCCCAGAGCAGAAGCAGGGAGCACAGGCCCAGCATCCTCGGCGCACACCTGCCGGGCGGAGCCGGCCTCAGACGCTCCTCAGGCCCCGGCCTCCTCCTGTCCCCGACCGACAGGCCGCCCGTCCCTCCCAGCGCAGCCGGGGCAGCCTCACCCGCGGGAGGCACCCACAGGAGCACAGCGCCCAACAGCCGCGCCGCTCCGTGCAGCTCCAAACCCGCGGACTCAGAGCTGCCTCCCACGGCTTCCCCCCTCGTGGGCCCATTTCACAGAACCGATGCCCAGAGCTTGGAGGGGACTCGGCCAAGGCCACCGAGCTCATCAGTGGCGGGACCAGAATTCCAGGCTGAGTCCACGTGACTTCAGAGCCTTAGTGTGGCCCCGGTGGACCTGGCAGGACCTGGAGACAGCCCCTGAGGGGCCCTCCAGGACAGCAGGGGGCCCTGGCTCCTGGGCCACTTTTAGAAGGTGCGGCTGATCAGGGACCTGCAACCCTGAGACTTAAAATGTCCCATTTCTCGTTCTCCCCAGCTCCACTCCAAAGGGAAATGGATTGGAAAGTGGGAACACGGCTACATACTAGTTCCCACCCAATCAGACACCGTCTATCCTCCCCTGTCACCTCTGCTGAAACCCTTTGGTGGATCCCCACTGCCTTTGGAAGAAAACCCAGGCTCCTGACTCTTTGACCTCCAGGGTCTTGAGTATGCCAAGTGCCATCCCACCTCAGGGCCTTTGCTCATGCTCTTCCTTTTGCAAGGAAGGCTCCTCCCTGGGTCATTGCACAGCTGATTTCTTATCTTTCAGTTTCTAAATACTCGTGATCTTCTGGGAGAGGCCTTTCCCCTGTACATGTCTAAAGAAACCTGCCTGGCTCTGAGCACCAACCAGGGTATTTACGTTAAGGTATTCATCACAGTGTGCATGCACGCAGCCCGCGTTAGTGTCCTTGTTTGCCGTCTCTGTCGGTTCCCCGGGGCGGGGACTGTGCCTCAGGCCCCCACGCCTGGTTGTGTGCTGGACGGGTGCCGCCAGGGGCAGGGGGTGACTCGGCAGCCACATGCCCTGAGGAGGAGGCACCTTCCCTTCCTTGGCACCAAGGGGCCATGTGGGTGCCGTGTGGCCGGCAGAAGTCTTGGCTTTGTGCACCTCGTTTCACCCAGAGTGTCCCCGCAACCACCGGGGTCTCTCACAGGAGCCCCCATGGTGAGAAGCCAGCCAGGTTCCGCGACTTAGAGAAGAATGACACCTTTGACTCCTGCCCATAGGACCGTCCTGTCCCCAGCCCACCCAGACCCGCTGGGACCTCTCTGGGGCCCAGATCTGTAAGATGGGGTTTCCCTCCTGTCACCACCAGGCACTCCAGGCCCCTCCTAGGGGGACTCCTCTGGGCCCGTCATGCAGAGGGGCCCACAGGAGGCCACAGGGCCACCGCCCGCTGCCTTACCCGCTTGCTCCTGAGGCTCCTCGGGGTGGGTGGGGCTCGGGCCTCTGTCTGTCCCTCCACCAGCTGAGCCCAGGGACAGCCCTTATATGCCCGCAGCAGCTCGGGGACACAAAGGGGGCGAAGCGGCCAGGAACCCGTCAACGCGTCATGTCAGAAGCCAATTGTGGTTTCCCCCAGGGCCTGGCTAAGCCTTCCTCCTGCAGAGTGGGCCGCCAGCTGGGTCGCGCCCGGGCGGGAGAGGCTGCCCCTGGGGGCCAGGGGGCTGTGCCCCCAGACAGGGCCCCATCAGCCACCCCCAGGGCCAGAATCTTCTCTGCCCCCCTCTCCGCCCCTCGACGAAGGCCCCGGAGGAAGGAGGAGGTTAAGGCCACGGGGCCTTCTGTCCCTTCTCTGCCAGCCCTGGGCCTGGCGGGGCGACGGCCAAGGGCCTCGAGAGAGGGACTCTGGGTGGAGCTGGGGAGGGCGCCTGCTCCACCCCCTCCCAAGGCCCGACGTCCCCAGGACTCCAGAGCAGGCAGCTTCGTCCCCTCCTGAGGTGGGTCCGGATGACAGACGTGAGGTGTCCATTGCGTCAGTCGCTCACACTGCAGCAGGCAATTAGGGAGCACCTACTGTTTAAGGAGCTGACCACAGACCTTCAGGGCCACGTTTGTTTGTTGGCTTGTTTTGTTTTAAGGTTAAAGGCAAAGGTGAGGTGAGTCCTGCTAGCCTGGTCCCCCGAGCCTGGTCCCCCAAACTTTACCACCTCACGTGTCCAGCATGAAGTCCTCACGAGGGGGTCACTGTCTTCTGCTCAGATCTGCTTCCGTCACTCCAGAACTTGAGCCTGCCACACTTCAAGCCGCCTCCTTGGGTGGCCATTGGCTGTCCTGGGGGACACAAGGCTCTGGACCAAGCACCCAGGACACGGGGACGTGGGGGATGGTGCTCAGCGGGGCGGCCTGGGAAGGCACCCGGGAGGGGACGCTCCTGGGACAGCAGGGAGGCCCCTGGGGGCGCTGGGGCCGCGGAGGCCAGAGGTCTCGCTCTGCAGCCCGGCTCCGGCTGCCTTCCCCCCGCGGCCTGTCGGGCCCCCAGGAAGCCTCCTGAGCCCCAGCTGGATGAGGGGCCACCTGAGTCCCCCTGGTCCCTGTGATTTCCTCTGCCAGACGGTGACAGGCCAGCCGCGTCTCCTGCAGGGCCCTGGGCCTGTGCCTGGGGAGGTGGGGATGGCGGAGGGGACGCCTTGTTAGCCTCTGTGACCTCTGAACCCCTGGCTCCTCACACCCTGGGGACACGTCCCTTCTGCGCATGGCTCCCTGCACTCCCGCGTCCACAGGGCCCATTCCCGCGTCCACGTGGGCAAGGGCTTGCTGGCCGAGGGCCACTCGTGCCTGGACACTCTATTTGTCCCTGAGTCCTCCTGTCCAGAGGCGCCCAGCCTCCTGCCACTCACAGTGGTGAAGGCAGTTGCCGCGAGTGTGTGACCCTGTCTCACTCAGGTCACTGTGTGGTCTGTTCCACTGGCTGAGGCCGCGGTTCTCCCAGTGGCCTCCGCTCCAGCACTGGGTTCCACCAACACATGAAGACAGTTGTTCACAGAAAGCAGGCTCATGCCTAGCATTTATTGAGCACCAACTGTGTACCTGGCATCTGAGCCATGTGCACACATCTAGTCACCCAGGAGGTGAACGCTGTTATCATTTCCTGCCTTTCCTTAGCAGCATGGGCTCAGCAAGGGAAAGCAACCTGCCCAGGGCCACACAGCCGTCCAGCCAGGACTCCACACCCTCACTGTCCTGGCCACCACCCGGCCCGGCCTCTGGGAAGAGAGGGAAAGGCTACTGAGTTTCTGACCCGCCTCATCTCCTCTCCCTTCCGGGCCCCACGGGGGACACCAAGCCCCACCAGCTCCCTGGACGCCCCCTTGTCCTTGTGGACCCAAGCCGGGTCAGGATGGGGCCTGCCAGGGAGGGGGGTCACTTGACACTCTGGACTCCCCCTTTGCAACCCCGACAGTGGCTGTGGGGGCCCAGGTGCACGTCAGCTTGCAGGAGGGGCGGGGTGCGCAGCCTGGTGACAGGCGTGGGGGTGCCATGAGGGACGGTGCAGGGACGAGAGGTGACCCCAGGCATTGATTAGCTCCTGGCTGGGTTTTGCAGTCAGAGGTCCCGGGTTCCAATCCCAGCTGTCGGGGTGGGCTGAGGAGGCGGGCAGGGCAGGTGGGGGCAGGAAGGACGAGGGCTTCCTCTCCCCAGGGCAGGCACTGCCCCTTCTCGCCCTATGAACTTGTGCCTCTGTTTCTCTCTCTTTCTTCTCTCCCCACCCCGTATTCTGGTCATGGATCCCAGGGCGGTGCTCTACTGAGTCACACCCAGCCCTGCGTCACACTCTTTAAAGGATGTCATTGCCTCCCTGAGTGTGGTGTGAAGGATTGAGGAGGAGACAGGGTTCAAGTGCAGTTCCACCTGTGCTGTGTGTCCTTGGGCAGGACACTTCACCTCTCTGAGCCTCCCAGCCTCATAGGGGAAGGAGGAACAGTGTCTGGGGATGGGACCTCCAACACTGCCCTCAGGCTCCCTTTGTGGACTCAGCCTCGGTTTTCTACCCAGGTGAGTCCAGATCGCTGGCCACTCGAAGGCATTTGAAATCAGATTCGAGGCCAGAGCATCCAACCCTGAGGTCCAGGAAGAGCCGGGCTTGCCTGAGGCCACTCAGTGTCCAGCATCTGGTGGGACCCAGGCCTCTGAATCCAGCAGCCCTAAGTTTGCTGTCCCACCTGCACTTGGCCTGGGCAGGGTGGCCCTAGGGCTTAAGGTGGCTGTGAGTGTGCTGTTGAACACACCAGGCAGAGTTGGGGACACAGGGGCGTCTCTGGCACTCCCATGGATTAGCCAGGCGACTGTGCCTGCCAGAGTGTCTCAAGGCAGCCATTGTCCCAGAACTGGAGACGATGGGCCATGAGATTAGGGCTGATGCTGAGGGACAGGGGCGGCCTGGCAGGGATTGGGGCCAAACTGGGACAGAGTCCACCTGCAGGGCCTCAGGAGCTTGCGGAGCAACGGCCTCCTGACCAGACGTGGACTCCCCACACGCACAGAGGCACCCGGACCCTGCCAGAGCCTACCCCACGGAGACCCAGAAATCCTGACAGGTTCACACACCAACGTGTGGACACAGACACACGGACCCACGGACACACAGCCCCACCTGGCAATTCCCACGGGGTCCATGTGCTGCTCACCCAGGTGCACTTTTGTTTCAATGTTACAGATTCTTTTTTTAAAATATTTACTTCTAAGTTTTAGATGGATACAGTATCTTTATTTTACTTTTATGTGGTGCTGAGGCTGGAACCCAGGGCCTCCTGCATCCTGGGTGAGGGCGTTACCACTGAGCCCCAGCCCCAGCCCCTAGGTTTTTTTAACATTCTAGCAAATGAAACTGATTTCAGGGTCTGCAGAGAATACCCATTATAGCCCAACTGTACGTAAACAGACGTCCACTTTTAAAAAATGATTTTTAGTGGTCAATAGACATTTATTTATTTCTGTGTGGTGCTGAGGATCGAACTCAGTGCCTCTCACCTGTGAGGCAAGTGTTCTGCCACTGAGCCCCAGCCCCAGCCCAAGTCCCCACTTTTAAAAGAGTCAATTCTGAGAATAATAGGGCTGGGGACGGAGCTTAGGGGTGGAGCACTTGCTTGTCCCAAGGCCTGGGCTCCAGCTCCGGTTTACTAATTAACTGGCCCATGTGCTCTGGGGGATTCCTCTCTCCCCATCCCACAACTCCTGCTGGGGCTTGTGCGACGTCACCCTCTTCACAGTTGGAGAAGCTGAGGCCCGTGGGGGGGACGCTCTGCTCAGGCATACGGGGCAAGGACCAGAGCCAAGGTTCAAACCTGAGCTGGAACCCAGCCCCTGCTCTGCACCGTGGCTACCCAGGGCCTGGTGCCAGCCTTCCCACCTCTCTGAGCCTCAGTCTCCTCATCTGTGAAATGGGGACAGTCCTCGCCTGCCTCTGTTACTATGAGGACATGGAACAGCTTCTGGGGCACAGGCTCCTCGTGAGTAGAGCCATCCTCAAGTTGCCAAGATTTGGGGACACAAAGCTGAGATGGGAAGAGCTTGACCACTTGCTAAAGTGACCTTGAACCAGGGGGTCAACCACCCCGAGCGTCAACAACCTCATCCGTGAAGTGGGGAACACGGCGCTTGCCCTCCCCCCACGTGGTTATGGAGACGAGAAAAGCCCTGAGCCAGGCTTCAGTGGGTGCTCAAGCCCCCCACCAGACTGCAGTCCCTGTCCTCCAGACCCCAGTCACTGTCCTGTAGACCCCAGGCTGATCCCAGACCCTAGCACCCACCAAGGGGAGCCACACGGGGACTTGCTATTAGAAAAGAGACCAGAGTGTCGCGTCTGAAGGTCTTTCTCCTGTTTATTGCCAGGCCCGGGCCCCTCCCGGTCACTCCTCGACCTAAAAGCAGCCTCCGGTGGTAGTGGCCGCCAGCTCCAATCAGCGGGCTCCTCCACGGGGACAGGCGGGGGCCGCAGCTGGCGGGGGTCCTGACCCGTCAGTCCCGCTTCAGATCCAGCACTAGAGCATTCTGGCAGGAGAAAAGGGCCGGGTGGAGAGGGACCGGGGGAGCAGGGACGGGCCACCCGGCACAGGGGCGGGGCGGGGCTGGGCCCCTGGGAGGAGATGGAAAGCCTGCACTGTTTAAGTGAAGGTCGCGGGAGACTTGCCCTGTGACCCTGGGGACGTCCCTTCTCCTCTTGGGCCTCAATGTTTTCAACTGTCAAAGGGCAAAGCTCCCAGAGTGGAGAGATCGACGTGAGGAAAGTGAACCTTCCAAGTTCAAGGCGTGACATGCCAAGAAGCGCTTGTAATTATTGAGCACCTCCTGTATACCCTCGTGTGAATCATCTCAGTGGCTCCTAACAGCTCTGTGAGGTCCATGGCCGGATTGTCATCCCCATTTTAAACAGAAAAACAGTGGCAGAGGGAGGACAAGTGATGTGGCGGCAGAGGAAGAGAGCAGCAGCCTTCCAGGATTCTCCTGGGGACCCGCTGGCCCAGGAGGGCCCAGGTTGCGAGGGGCGGGGACTTGCTCAGGGGATTGACAGGGTCACACCATGGCCGCCGCCTCCCCAGCCCCACCCCCTCCCGTTTGAGAAGGGCAGGCTTTGCTCCTCGTCCATTGGCCTAAGTGTCAGTGGCGTGGCCACGCCCGGCCCCACCTCTGCTATGTGCAGCTCCGCCAGGTTGTAATCGATGGCCAGAAGATCCGGGAGCGGGAACCCCACTCGGAGCACATCTGAGAAGTACAGCAAGCGTCACTGGGGGCCTCGCTGCGGGGGACTAAGGACAGGTCACCTGGAGCCCAGTGCCGTGATCGATTTGCAATGTCCACTGGGGACAGTATTTGAGGCCCAGCTCAAGGTCTTGCTCATGATATGGGGGTCAAGGGTCAAAGACCAAACTGATGGGCCATGGTCCCCAGGCAGGTGACATTAAGACGACATTGACCTCAAAGATTCAGCAATGGCTCTCCACTCCCCTTTAGATCCCCCAGGTGGGTGGCATCTCTTCCCGGTGCTTCTTGGCACCAGTGAAGTGGACGCCTGTTGGAGGCCTCACCGTTGACCACGGGGACAAAGGCTTCCTGGAGATAATCGGTGATGTAGCCAGTCAGCTCCTCCTCCTGGGGGGGAGAGAGCACACCCGCCATCATTCATCCCCACCCGACCCCACCCAGTTCCCGGGCCTCACTCCGGCCAGGCCTGGGGACCACGGCAATGGACATTAGAGACTTTGAGCAGTTTGTCCGGCTCACTTCAAAGCTGGGCCTCGCTGGGTGCAGTGGTGCACGCAAGTAATCCCATCAGCCCAGGAGGCTGAGGCAGGAGGATCACGAGTTCAAAACCAGCTTCAGCAAACAGCGAGGCCCTCAGCAACTAGTGAGACCCAGTCTCTAAATAAAATACAGAATAGGGGCTCAGTGGGCAAGTGCCCCTGGGTACCAAAAAAACTCTGGGTCCTGCCCTGGGTGACCGTAGGCCTCTGCCCCTCTCTGCTTGGTGCCTGTTGGTGAGGTGTGGGCCTGGGTCATGGAGCGGGAATTGGAAATTCGGGAGGCAGAACTGTGGACCCTACTTCTGCTCCTACAAAACACAGCAGCTTTGATCCACCATTGGCGCCACCTCCCTGTGCCTCCCACGGGCTGTGGGAGCCCAGCACACTGGGTGGGGGATGGGCCTCTGTGGTTCTTATCAGCTCCTGCCAGAGTCAGGGACTGTGCCAGGCCCTGGGGCCACAGAAACTAATAAAAACCACAGCGTGGCTGAGGAAAGCCAGCCCAGAGTGCCACTGGGCCATGTTTTGAAAGTCAGTCCAGGGAGATATCCAGGTTCTAGCTAGAAAACGGGAACTCAGAAAGGTTAAGAGACTGCCCTGAGGTCACACAGTGGATCAGGAGTCTGGAGTCTCCCAATGGCCTTTCTCTCTTGGCTCTAACTCTGTTCGGAGACTTCTTCCCTGTGGTCCAGGACAGAACGGCTCAGCCCTGCCCTCAAACCAGACCAGGCAGAGGCTCTTGGGACACTTACGTTGAAGTTACCAATTGATGAGGACCCCCGCGTCAGGCTCAGCAATCTGTGGGGGAGGGGGCGGTCAGAGCCACAGGACCTGGCCCTGGAGAAGGGGGTCCCAAACTCCCAACCCCTCCCTGAGGCAGCCTTCGGGTGTTCGGAGCCTCTGCTTGCACGTCACCTGTGAGGGACGTGACCCGCCTCTTGACCATCCCTTCTGTGTCCACAGCTGAAACCACCAGATCTCCTGAACCTCCTCCCCAGACACGTCTTTGGCTCCTGCCCCAGGCCAGCTAGGTGAAGGGTCACGGCCAAGTTCACGTCCTTGCTGGACGCAGGGTAGGAGCCCTCGCCCAGCACATCTCCCCTTAGGCACGTGGGAAGGTGGTCGGGTGGCTCTGCCTGTCCACTCTATCCCCTTCTTAGTCCAAGGCACTGAGGAGAGCAAGACCCAAAGCCCCAAGGGAGCCAGGCCAGGTGACCAGACCATTCCATCCTTCAGTCCCTGTGACTGGCCCGGAGTTGGTCATGTGACCCACACTGGATCCAAGCCTTGGTGATCTTATTGGAACCATTCTCCTGTTGTTAGGGTCACTCTGCCACCCCAAGGGGAGAGGAGCCACAAAATGGATAGTCAGCTCAAGGGGAGGAGGGAGTCAGATTCTTGAGGATTTGTGTGTCTGGATCCAACCATGCCTGAAAGCACACCTGGCCCTAGAGTTTTCAGTTATGTGAGCCAAACAACTCCCTTTGGGGTTTAAAGCAGTTGAAGTTGGAGTTCTGTCTCTTTCAACTGAAAGAATCCCCAAATAGGATGAGTCACTCACTATTTAGACATATACAAAAATCAATGGGTGACTGAACATAAATCTAGGAAGTCAACATACTCTCCTCCGGAGCGTAAGAACGAATGTAATACATGTGGCCAGTGCCTCTCAAAGGCCCTGACTCTGGTGGCATTTGGGTGACATGGGCCAAAACCTATGAATGAAAAATGGGACATGGGCCCATGACCAGACCCTGTGACAGCCTAGTGGAAAAGTAGGGGAGAAGGAGGTGAACTTGAGCAAGTCTTGGAGTGCCAAGCTAAGACGTAAGAAAAGACAGTGCAGGCAGTGGGAGCCATTGAGGGTTCTAGAGCAGGGGCAGTGACCAGAGCAGCCTGGCAGCGTGGGCTGCACTGGACGGACCATGGGGAGAACCTGGAGCAGGAAGCCAAGCAGCGCCAGCTTGGGCAGCAGGCCCCCACCTGTCCACAGAGGTGTCCATCTGCAGCCGGTTCCCCTGCACCGAGTACTGGATTTTCAGGTTGAAGTGCTGGCGTCAGGGGAGGAAGCAGAGAGGGGCGGTGGCCCCCGTTGGCGCCACCATCGCGAAGACAAAGCCGAGTCCGGCTCTCTGCCCACAAGGCCTCCAGGAACCAGACCCAGCAGCCTCCCCCCGTCCCCAGGTTCCTTGTCTCTCCCTGTCCTGGGCCAGGACAGCACTTGCAGAATTCCATGGCACCGTGGAGGGTCCCTGCACATGCCACGTCTCACCCCAGGCCTCCACCTCGGCTGTCACCTTGGCTTGGGGTGTCCCCCATCCCTGCTCCCCAGTCAGTTGCTGCTCAACCTTCAAAACCCAGCTCAGCCATCACCTCCCTGTGGTTTCCCCAGACTGAACCTCGGTCTCTCTGGGCTCTCGTGTCCCCTAGGAGAACTGTCACTGCCCTTGTGGCTGCTACTGGAGGCCAAGGAGGGGCCCAGGGGCAGGAGTCCACACTGAGCCTCCTTGGCTGCTCTGTCCACTCCAAGGCTCAGTGGTGGAGCAGGAGTCAGACCCAGGTGACAGTGTCAGACCCAGGTGACAGTGCCCGGGAGGGCAGGGCCCCACAATCGAGGTGGACTAAGAATGCTTTGATCTCCTTCTGGGCTTTCAACTGAAATCCCACCCTCTAGTCCTGAACGTCCATGAGGCTGGGGACCCGTGGGGGACCGCCCACTCACTGTCTCCAGGAGGAACAGGGACATGGGGGGCTTGCCCCGCCGCCAGGTGGTGAAGATCTCCAGCGAGCCGTGGAAGTGCAGCAGGCTCTTGCCCGTCTTCATGGTGACCTTGGGGGGCTTGTTTATCCTGATCTGGGTCACTACGGGCTTGGGCTTGGGATAGGCCTCGGCCACCTGCAGGACCGGGCTGGGCCTTAGACAGGTGGCTTCAGGAGCAAGCAGAGTCCCTCAGGGGAGGGGTGATTTCCACCTTGGACCCAGGACATAGGACAGGCAAAGGGCTGGCAGGTGTCTCAGGAAAGAGGAGCAAACACTCAGCCGGGCTGTTCCAAACGCTGAGCTGCGGCTCCTGCTGGGCCCGGAGGGCGCTTCACGGGAAGCCAAGGGTGGGAGGGCGAGGGACTGGGCTGGAGAGCCCTGGGTGCCAGCAGGGTGCGGGGACAGGTCGGGGAGGACTGACACTCACCTCAGGGATGAAGCCGGCCAGGGTCACCGTGGTTTGTGGTGGCAGCTCACCAATCTACAAAATGACAGAGTTAGGGTCCCCAAGTCCCCGGACCACGCCTCTGGCTCAGCAGGTGCAGCCTCAGGCTCCACCTCCTGGCCCAGGGTCAGGGGTCAAGGCCACACTGTTGGATGGAGAAGCAGGAGGGAGATGGGAGGGGGCAGCCACAGCAGGTGAAGGGCCAGTGGAGGTGGGTGTGGGTGGCACAGGGGTGGGGGTGAGTGTGGGCTGATGGGAGTGAAAAGGCAGCCCTGGGTCCCCCAGCGGAGGTGTCCTGCTGCCCCAGGGCCATCTCAGGACAGACAACTCCGGGCAGAGGCCGGGGAGGCGGGCTCAGGGCTCACCGTCTGGTCCTGGATGTCCATGTTGAAGGACTTCTGCAGAAGGGCCAGCTCAGCTGTGAGGAGGGCGGCCGAGAGCAGCAGCTGCGATGACCCCTCGGCATAGCCCCCCGGGATCTCGAGGGGCCCCCCGTCCTCGGCCAGCTTGATGGTTTTGCCTTTCTGCTGCGTAACCTCGGGCTGTGGGGTGGCCAGGAGGGAGACACAGCTTTGAGAGCCTGTGGCCAGGGGGGACTCAAGCCAAGTCCCAGTCAGCAGGCCATGCAGCGTTCGAGCCAGGATGGCAGCAGGGACCCCCATGGACAGCGGGTGGGCTGAGGCCCAAGAGTGAGAAGGGAGCCAGTCCCCAGGCCTCTGGGCGTCTCCCTCAGGGGGGCAACCTCAGCAGGCCTGACTGATCGGCTGGGGCCTCGTCTCTCCAGAACACGATTCCTGCCGCACCCTCAGGAGAAAGAGGGAGGGGACCAACCCCACGGGACCCCAGGAGCCCACTGCAGGAAGACGTCATGGGGCGATGACCTCTAGGAGTCTTCTTCCCGGTCCTGGAAGATGCATCTCACCTTGTCACCTGGGGCCCTGGAGGCCACCGACTCCCATGGGACCCTAGCCAAGCCCTGCCCGTCCCCTTCTCCGTGTCCCCACCTGTGTGCCAGCCTTGGGACAAAGCGAGCAGCCCCCACAGCCAGCTGGGGGATCCACGGTCATGCTTAGAGCAGAGAGGGAGAGGACCCCCCTGCCGACCCCTGCCCTGGGGAACAGGCCCCACCCCCAGGTCCAGTGAGCCGAGGCCACCCCCGGGCCCAGCACTCACGCTGAAGTCCACCTGGATGTGGCTGGCCGTGGTGGCCGGTGTGGACATCAGGGCGTACTTGACAGTGCCCATCTGGCCCACGGGCATAGGGTCTGTGCAGAGGGGGTTCCACTCAGAGAGACGCCAGTCCCAGGGGCCCCCCAGAAAAGCCGGCACTGGCCAGCTGCTCCCGGAACCTGTCCCTCTGTGTCACCCCAGGCAGATTCTTAGCATCTCTGGACCTCAGAGACTTCAGGCCAGGAGGGGCCCGGCCGGGAGCCCCTCCCCTCTGCAGGATCAGAGGCTTCACCCAGGGCCTGATCTCACAGCCGGGGGGCAGGGCAGGGCTACCAGGGGCTTTGCAGATGAGCAGAGTCAGGCCACACTGCTGGGGACAATCCAAGCCATTGAGATTTCTTTTCTCCCATATTGGGGAGCCCCCTGGGTCCCCAAATGATGCAGGAAGCAGATCCCATTGGCCAAGAAGAGTCAGATACACCACGAGGACACGAGGCTGTGGCCCAGCATAGCGTGGCTACTGTCCCTAGCCGGGAGGGGTGGCTAGGGACACTCACCACTGAGTCTGGCCCACTTCTGGTTCACGTACACCAGGACTGCGTCAATGGCTGGACACAGCTGGAAGCAGAGAGGGCCCTGGGTGAGCGGGTCCCTGCAGGGGGCCTCGCCCTCCAGCTCAGTGTTCTGTGGGGACCCCAGGCACCTGTCCAGTCCAAGGACGTGTGGGAAAACTGAAGCCCAGGTCACACAGAAGCCACTGCGAGAGTCTGAACTAGAACGCAGAGCCCCTGACCAGAGCCTGAAAAGTCAGCGAGGTGTCCCTCCCCAGGGCCTGGTCATCTGAGCAGGAGCAAGCACCATTGCTTCCTCCACCCGTGCTCAGAGTGGCCATCTCTAGCTGACCACGGCATTCCTCCCGCCAAGCCTGAGCCACCCAGCAAGGAAGGCTGAGGCCACTCCGGCTGCTCACCATGCCGGGGAGGACCTTGTGCAGGGTGCTGTCCAGGAACTTGTTGACCATCTTGGGCAGCATGCTGGACGTGAGCACCGGAGCATGGGCCAGTGGCAGGAGGTCAGGCACAGGACACGAAGGGACAAGGTTAAGGAGGCTTGGTGCTCAGGAAGCGGGATGCAGGGGACAGTAGCAGGGTGGACCAGCCTCCCCGCCCCTGCTGCAGAGCCCCTCACTTGCTGGGCAGGTTGGTCTTCACGCTGACCAGGGTGATCTCACAGCCCTCGCTCTTGAACACGGGGAGGCCCGTCTCCTCCTCCTGCAGGAGCCGGTTGGTGGCTGTGATGTTCAGGACGATGATGATCTCCATGTTCCCTCCCATGAAACTGGAGGAGGGGGCAGGTCGGCATTGTGGGCATCTCCTATCCAGGGCCACTGTCCCTGTCCCCTCTTTGCCCATGATCTCAGCAGCCCTGAAAGGGAGGAAGGCAGGGAACCCCAGCCACGGGACAGGAAAGGCAATGGGACCCACACCAGGGGCCCCCTCTTCTCTGGTGAACTCCTACACATCCTTCAGAACCCGCTCGTGTTCCCAGAGCCTCTCCCAGCCCCCTCGCTCCTGCTCAGCAGTTCTTCTAGGGCATCATGCGGTGCCCGGTCATGCTGAGCCTGATTCCCATCAAAGCAGCAACCAGGCCCGATCATCTCAGATCCCAGCACCCAGAGCACACAGTAGGCGCACAATAAGTGTGCATGTAAGAGTGAGACGGGGAGGCCATTCTCCTCCCACTTCAGTCCCTGACAGACGCACCTCTTTCCCGTGATGGTCATGCCCGTGGACACACACTGGAAGATGCCCACTTCAGGGACGAAGTTCAGCGTGATGACAGGGAGCTGGACGTCCTTGACCTTCATGCTGGGAGAGAACAGGCACCCGCGGCAGTGAGGCCTGAGCTGGCAAGATCAGGCCCTCGGCCCCTCCTCGCCTCGCAGCGAGGCCTTGGGTAGCCTCCTCTCCCTGTCACAGGGATGAGCCTGCCCTGAGGGGACATCCCAAAATGTGAGCAAAATCTGAGTGTGAACCAATGGTACATGGAAAGCACTCATGGTATGTGGGCGAGACGCAGGGCTGACTCTGTGTGACATCTGACGGTTCCCTTCCCTTCTGTGGGGAACAAAATAGGGAGGTTTGCTCAGATGAAGGCTTCTGGTGGGTGGAAGGAAGCAGGACGGTCCCCAGGTGTGGCTGGCTGGCTGTCCCGTGCGCTGGCGAAAGGTTTAGTAGCCACTCTGACCTCAACCCACTAGATTCTGGTAACACTCCCCCACTCGCCTGCAAGTTGTGACAACCAAAAATGTCTCCAGACATTGCCAATGTCCCCTTGGAGGCACAACCAGCCCTGGATGAGGATCACCAGTCAAGATCCAAGGTAACAAGATGTGGTGCACGAACCTCCCCCTGCCTACCCTGAGCTCTTGGCAGACATTACTAATGGATCACAGTCCTATTTCCTGCTAAGTCCCAATAGAACCTGGGACCCTCCCCAGTGCCCCGGGCCAGCAGCCCCGAGCCATCGATGACCGATTCTTCCTGTCATCAAATGAGAGCTGACGCCCGCCGGGCTCCACGGCTTAAGGACTTTTTCATTTTCTTAGAGTTGGATTTTTGGACCTTGCATCCTCCTCACAAGGACCCAGCCCATCACAGGGCAGGAATTGTCCCCAGTGGGTGGCTGAGGAGGCCCAGGTAGGGGCAGTGACGGCCCAAGGACAGCGCAGGGTGGCCCTCCCCCCCCCCCCCGCCCCCACTTACTTGGTGATGCCCTTGATGGGCTTCACGCCCGGCCGCTTCTTGCCGGCTTCGGCTGCCATCTTCTCCAGGATGTGACTCTCCTCCATGGCGCTCTGCACCTCTGGAGGGGACGTCCAGAGGGACACTCAGGGGCTCCCACTCCTCCCTGCCCTGTGCCAATCTCTTGGGCATCTCAGGCCACTTACAACCACTGTGCCCCCCCCCCCCAGGCTGGACGGTGCCCCAAGCCTTGTCCTTCCCTAATGAGAAGAGACCCAGTCACCAGCAGTGACATTAACAAGTGACCAGAGCCAGCGGGAGGAGGGCAGGCAGAAACCACAGGAGGAAGGACAGGGCTGGGGAGTTTCCCAGAGGAGGGGACAGATCAGTGGGTCCTGGAAGGAGGAGCAGACACAGCAACCAGGGAGCAGGAGGGAAGAGGAGCGGACACGGGTGTGCAGGGTGGGGACAGTGGGCAGAGGACGGGGGAGTGCAGGGTGGGGACAGTGGGCAGAGGACGGGGGAGTGCAGGGTGGGGACAGTGGGCAGAGGACACTGGGGAGTGCAGGGTGGGGACCGAGGGCAGCCGGGAGCGGCGAGTGCATGGCCCGGAGGCTGGGGACACCGAGCTGTGTCACCGTTTCCTCGAGAACCAGATGTTCTCAGCCATGGTCAGCAGCGCCTCTGGGAGCTTGCTAAAGTGCAGGTCGCAGCCTGGGGCCAAGCAATTCTGCTCCCCAGGAAAGGAGGACCCCACCCCATGACACCCTGCCAGAAACACCCCCACAGGGCCACAGGCTAGTTCTCCGAGAAGGCCAGTCACCAGGCCGGTGGACCCGCCTTTAGCCCTTTGTACTTGGACTTGACTCCTTTCACCTTGTGGTGGTGGAGTTGGGGGTCGAGGTGGAAAACACATTTTACAAGATCTCTCCTACGGGATTTTAAGGTCATGTTCATTTGTTACCCTATTTTACATTTCTTCACATTTACAGATGGGCAAACAGCAACACAGAGAGGCCAAGTGACTTGCCTGAGGTCACACAGAGAGTTGTTTGGCAGAGCTGGGATTTGACCCACTCCTGTCACCCCCACAGCCCACATGTTGCCACCAACCCCTGCCATCAGGACCAAGGAGAGACTCTAAGGGACTGGGCTTCCCAGCTCTGCCTCTAACATGGAGAAGCTTGGACAAGTCATTTCATTTCCTCAGGGCCTCAATTTCCCCTTCTGTGGGATGGGACAATAATAACAACACATTGCTTGTGAGTTTGATTTGAGGACCTGCAAACATGAGCTGCCACCACCAACCACGTGCCCCACAGCCCACTCCTGGCCCCTCACCCCAGCCCGCAGGCTCACCATGGTTCAAGATGTCCATGCCCAACCGCAGCAGCGCGCCCGGGTCGGCTCGAGTGCCTGGCAGCAGGCCACAGAGTGCCAGGCACAGGATCCGCAGCATGGCTCCTCCTGGGGCGAGGGCCTGAATTGGGTGTAGGCCCCAGGGCCTTGGTGCCTGTAGGACATCCCAGGTCCCAGAGCAGGTGGGGGCCCAGGAGCCTTGGGGCTGCAGCCTGTGGTGGCCCGACCTGGATCAGCCCATACAGGGGCTCCCGCCAGAACCTGGCTGGCAGCAGGCTCAGGCACGGGGCTCCCCTGTCGCACAGGTCCTGAGAGACGGGCTCCTGCCAGTCAGCCGCCATCCCAACCCCAGCCTGAGCCTGCGCTCCTCCACTGATGCACGTTGATCGCGTGCCCACTGTGCCGGCAGACGGAGTGCAAAACCCTGAGGACTGAACCCAGGGCTCTCTACCAAGGAGCTGCACCCCCATTCCTTGAAGGGTCTCTCTGAGTTCCTTAGGTCCTCACTAAGTCATGATCCTTAGGGCCTCGAAGTTGTGATCCTCCTGCCTCAGCCTCCCAAGTGGCTGGGATCACAGGCATTCACCACCGTGCCCGAGAGGAAGGGAATGGGAGAAGGGACGAGGGGCCTGAAGGACCCCCTCCCCCAGGCTGAGATCTAACGGATGAGCAGGAGCTGGACCATGAAGACCCAATAATCAATATCACTAAATGAAAGTGGGATCGATTCTCCTGTCCCAATAGACTTTCAGGTTCTATCTGGGCTCAAAAGCCATCAACCCTCATGTTTTCTTGACCCCTGGGAGAGCTGCATGCGTGACAAGGACAGGCACTCCCTGTGCTGTGCTCCAGGGCAGAGCTCGTCATCACGGGGGCTGGGCAATTCTGGACCAGGTGGCAGAGCCGGCCCCAGCTCACACAGGGGGACACTGAGCGCTACCCCAGGCCCCCTCCCCGGCCCGACGGTGCCGGGTGTCCTGGTCCCTTGGGGCGGGGTGAATAATAAGGGTCCTGCAGGAGTTCTGGGGGTCTCATCGGGTTCTGTCTCTTGGTGCCTTTGCCTGCGCTGTCCCCACCTTTTAGAAACCCTGCCCTGCACCCAGCCACCCTTCGTCCCCTGCTGCCCCTCAGGGCCAGATTTCAGCCCTTGCACCTCCACTGGGAGGTCTCCCTTCAACCCTCGGCCTCAGAGGCCATGTTTGAGCCTGACCATGCAGAGAGCCCGTCTCTTGCTGACAGCCGCCCGCCTTTGCTGGCAGATCCTCTACCCAGGGTCCCTCGGTCCCTCCTCTGCCTGCCACTCGTCCTCAAGGCCCCCACCCAGGTCGCCCTGAGCCCGGCTTTTCTCCCTCAGAGTCTGAGGAGTCCCCCGAGTCTGTGGCCTAAGTCACACATCCAAGGTCACCGTGTCCAGACCCAAGCCCTGGCCCTGCCACCCATCTGCTGGGTCCTCTCGCTGGGCCTTGTGTCATCTGTGAAATGACGGTGCTGGGTAAGAGGCACTCTGGGAGGGTCCCAGATGGGGGACTGTCCTTACCTGGCCAAGCTCAGGGAGATCCTGCAGGCGACTGACCCCTGTTCCTGACCCTGAGGCAAGGAAGCCCTTATATTCAGGAGCCTGATTAGCTGCTCGGGTAATTAAGGGCTAGATAATTATCTAGAGGCCCAAAGAACAGGAGCCGGTGTGCTCACGTGACGCTTCAGTCTGTTCCAACATAAATAGCCCCGAAGACGGGGCGTCTCGGGAGCCGGGTGCTGCACCAGGGTGGCTCTGAGGACGGGCTGTGGCTGCCCAAGTGAGCATGGTGCTCACACTGTCCCCTCTCCTAGTCCCAGCACCTGCCCCAAGGCCGGACACACAGCAAGCACACATTCATTCCTTCAACAAATTTATTGAGTGCCTACTATGTGCTGGGGGCCATGCAGGGCATTGGGGTGACCACGGTGCACAAGGCAGTCGGGATCCCTGATCTGAGGGCTCCTGGGGCTCACAGGGGGCGACCGGGCCAATCACCGTCACGAAGCCACATCCCCCTGGGGGAGGCCGGGCAGGCGGCGGGATGGGAGAGAGGAGACCGGGGCCATCAACAGGGCTGACCCCACAAGGCCAGCAGATCTGTGTGCAGGAGGGTGACGCTGGCAAGGCCGGCCAGTGCAAAGGCCAGGAGATGTGGCCGGACCCGTGGGGACCTCAGGAGGCCCCTGAGACCCCCTTCCAGGGCACACAGGGAGCTAATAGCCAATTGGGCCATCTTCAGAAGGGCCCTCTGAGGACACGCGAAGAGGGACACAGCACGTGCCAGGAAGGAGGGCTTTCTCTCAGGGCCCACCCAGGGACCAAGAAGCAGAGGGTCACCAAGCGAGCCGGGGCTCAAACGTGGCCTCAGAGTCCCCAGCTTGGGAGGGCCTCCGGGGGGCCGAGGTGTCTGTTCTCGATGAACCACAGTCTAGGGGGCTGCTGGGGGCTGAGGACTTCCCAGGCAGCCTGGGAGCCACTGTGTCACGTGCACACGGGGCCGTCACGTCATGTGACTGAAGCCAGGTTGAGATGAGGCGAGAGAGAGCCCAGCGCCCCATGGGTCCCTACCCTGACCGCCCAGCCAGGGGGTCTCCTCAGGTAGCATCTCCTTATCCCTGTGACCTGCCCCCGCAGACGGACGGACAGGTGGGCCTCACAGATCCGACCGCCCTCAGGTCCACCCAGCGGGCGTGACCGCAGCCCCCTGGCCTCTCTGCCCTCCCTCAGCGCCATCCTGGGGATTGGGGGAGGGGCTGGAGGGACAGGAAGGTCATGGGGTCGGGGAACAGGAGAAGCCCCCTCAAGTGGGGTCAAAGGTCTGAGCCCCATCCCAGCCCCTGCCCCAGCTGTGTGGCCCTGGCAGTCCCCTGGGCCACTACTTGTCCTCTTTAGGGTGACGGTGGGGTTCTGCAGGGCAGGTAGCAAGGGTGATAATAGGTCCCGTCCACGGGACTTCACCTGGGCCCTCAGGTGAAGTTCCTGTGCGTCGTTGGCGGGGCCCACCCCGCTTTATCCCAGGGTCTAGCAGATGAGGTGGCTCCTCGGCCATTTTCCCTATTTTGCAGACAGAGAAAATGAGGCTCAGAGAGGTCAAGCCATTTGCCCGAGGTCACACTGCCTGGGGCTCAAGGCTGAGCCCAGCCTGAGCCAGAGCTCCAGCACAGACATGTGTGAGCAGTTCACCCACCACGCATTTGTGATGCCCCTGCTGTAGGCGGGACTCTGAGAAGAGTCAGAGGAGAATCCAAGGTGCGAAAGAAGCCACGGGCATCAGGAACCACATCCTGTGGTTGGAGCCGTGGCCCTGGAAGAGGGGTCTGGGGGCTGAGGGGCAGAGGGCGAGCAGGCCTGGGCAGACCCAGGAGGGCCAAAGGGCGGGACGGAGGCCTCAACAGGAAACGCGCAGGGACGCGTTCAAGGCTAAGTGTGAAGGCAGGTGGCAAGTGGGGTCCTTGAGGCCGAGCTGCGAGGACCTGGGCCTCCCATCTCTGCTTGGCCGTCGTTGCCTCTCGGCTCTGAACGCACCCAGGGCGCATCCTGCCTGGAGCAGGGCGCATCCTGAAGGGGGCACCTGGGGGCAGCGTGGGAAGAAGCCTGGGCCCAGACCCCAGCTCTCAGGGACCTTGCAGCCTCGGCCGGGGGACAGCCCTCCCGGCCCTCTCCAAGCTCATCTGCTCCTCTGGCCCATCCACTCCCCATGTGGCCTTCAGAGCAGCCTCGTGGCCCACAGCCACAGCCCTCGCCCCTGGCCCAGCAGCCACCAACGCCCCTGCTCTCCAACGCCCCTGCTGTCGGCGAGGCAGAGCTCCGCCTTCTGAAGCCCTCCCTCCCCGTGAGTCCTCCCCTCGGCCCTGGAGCATCAGAGGAAACTCCTTGCCACCCTTTGGTGGCTCTAGGGACAGGCAGGACCCAGGGGTGGCATGTAGGGAAGAGACCCCAGGTACAAAAAGACGTGGCTGGGCCTGGTGAAAGTTGCAACCAAGAGAAGTTTAATCAAGAGGAGGCCGATCCGACCGGCCCAGAGAGCAGCTGGTTCCCCGAAGAGGGTGCAGAGCAGGGGAGGGGACGGGGCTGGGGACACGGGCCCTCAGGGAAGGTTCGCAGCCCGGTCAGGCAGCCCGGCTCGCTGGCAATGGCTCCAGCTGGCTCTGCCTCCACTTCCCCAGTGACTTGCGGGATGGGGGCCCCTGGGCAGCGAGGCCGGCCTCTCCCAGCCCTCCTGGTGCTCCTGCCTCAGGGGTGGTATGAGAGTCCGCTGGAAATCACCACGGAGTTCTGAAGGGCAGAGAAAGCCATGGGCGGGTCAGAGGCCGAGGGGACAGGTAGGACCCAGTCACCCCCCAGCACCGACCTTCGCCTCTCTGGGCCTCCATTTCCTGCTCTGTCACTAGGGGACAACTGTACCCGAGGCTACAGTGAGGATGCAGTGAGAACCCATGGGAGCTGGGCACTCTGTGTGGTCAGTGCCATTGCTGTGGTATGACGGGGGGCCCAGGGCCATCGGACACCCTCTTCACGTCCCAGCAGAGCTAGGTGCCCCGTACCTCCCCAGGTCTAGTCATTCAGTCATTCAACAAACGTTCATTGAGCCTCTACTACACACCAAGCCCTGCGGCAGGTGTTGGGGCCTCAGCAAAGAACAAGCCAAACCCAGTCCCTGCTCGTTGGTAGCTCGCGGTCTAGGGCCACGTGGTCCAATATGGTGGCCGTTAGCCACACGCAGCCTCATAAAAATAATTTAAATGAAAAAAATAAAATTCAGCTCTTGTGTCGCAGGAGCCACACTCCAGGGGGCTCAGTTGTCACAGTTGCTGTGGCCACTGCTGTGGACGGTGCAGATTTCCATTTTGCAGAAAGTTCTACTGGGAGTGCACGTCTCTGCCTCTGGAGGACTAATGTGGGTCCGTCACCTGGAGAGTCCTGGGGATCCCCACCTGCCCCTCTGTGTGCTCCTTCCTATGGTGGGGATCCCCCAAGTGCCTGGGGACCACAGCTCCCAAGGAACAAGGGCTTCTCCCTGGAAGGACATCAGTGGGTCCCCCTTGGGATGTGGTGGCACAGAGCCAGCGTGGAGGGGCCTTGGCTCAGCGCTCTGTCCCGGGGGCTCCTGGCGGAGGGAATTCCCTTTTGTTTCCCAGGGGAGACAGGACGCCACTCTAGGGCGTCCCCGCAGGCGGCTGGGTGTTCTCCCCGGGCCAGTATTTCACATCTAGAGAGGTCCCTGTAGAAGGTCCCCTCCAGCCCACAGAGGTTGTCCCCAAGGCTGAGCCGCCATCCACCCCAGACTCCAAAGGGCCGTGCCCATCCAGGGCACAGGATCTGGGGAGACTTAGTGAGGACTAAAGCAGGGTGACGTCCTCACCACTGGAGTCCCTGGGTGTCCTGAGTCGCCCACCTCTTCACAGTAAGGGTCATGGTGTGGCTCTGGAGCAAGGTGAACCCCAGGCCTGGCTGACCCCAAGACCCTCTGTGGGTGCTAGCAGGTGTGAGGGAGAGAGGAGACCCCGGCCCCCCCATCCCAAAGACCCTCACCTCATTGATGCAGATATCAGAGTTGACATAGTGGAGGTTGGTCACCGTCGGGAGGGAGATGCCTATGCCCAGGAGCGCTGCAGGTGGGAAAGAAGTCACGGTCAGCCAGAGGCAGTGACCGACCACCACCTGGAGCCGGCCCTGGGTGTCATGCGGATGCCATTATTATTACGCCATTTTACAGAAGGAGGACATGAGACTCAGAGAGGGGAAGCAACTTAGTGGAGGTCACACAGCTACCATGCAGGTACATACCTAGATGCCCACACAGGCAGCTGGACTCTGGGGCCTGGGAGGCAGGAAGGGGGTGGGGCAGAGCACAGATGGGGTCTGGGGTCCACAGGGGACAGAGGCCCTGCTGTGCTGGGTGGGCACAGCTCACCATTGAAGTGTTCCAGCAGGGGCTTCTCGAACACGGTGTCCATGAGCGTGTACACGCCATCCAGCTGCAGCCACAGAGCCAGGGGCCGGGCCGAGAAGGAGGGACAATTAGGCTCACAGAGAGACAGACAGACAGAGGGACAGGCAGAGGGAGGAAGGCAGGTCACCCACCTCTGGGGACCGGGGGAAGCCTCCCAGGAGTGGGCCGCAGAGTGAGGCTAGGCTGAGTGACAGGCCCCAGTGGGCCAGCACGCACACACTGTGGCCACAGGGGACCAGCCAGCACCAGATGACAGGGACAGACCCACAGACGAGCGCATGGTGGCCAAGGACCTGACCACATGGCATGCCCACGGGACCAGCCAACACTGTCTGACTTGTCCTTTAATCACAAAGGACTCCTGGACTGAGGGCCAGGCCCATGGGGTATTGGTCCCCAGGCAGAGTGACCAGAGGCTGTGACTGACCCACAGCAGCAGGGCCCGGCCAGCTGACTGGCCACTGCCCCCAAGCGCCCCAGGGAGGCTGATTATGGTGGCACATGTGGGCACACACCCTGCCCAGGCTGGAGCTCTGCCCACCCGTAGGGAGCTCAGTGACTCTCCCCCCAACTCACGTTAATTGAGCCCACGTTGGAAGAGGCCACGGCCAGGTAGATGTCCCTGGGAGAGAAACAGGGGAGCTCCAGGGGGGCCTGGCTCCCCCCACCCCTGCAGCACCCGGCCGCACCCCAGGCTCCCCCACCGACGGCCGTGACCCCCGTGGCTGTGACCCGTGGCTGTGACCCGTGGCTGTGGACCCACTGCAGAGACCCTCCCACCGAGTCCTCTGGGGTCGAAGGCCTCGCTTACCCCACCACAGAGGTGGTCCCGTAGAGCTTCACCTTGGACACCGAGAGCTGAAGGTTCAGGTTCACCCCCTGGGTGCAGGGAGGGCAGGGTCAGGGCACAGCCATGCGGGAGCCCCTCCCCACCCTCCCCTCCCCCTCCCCCACCCCCACCCCGTTCGTTGGCGACACAGGTGTTTGTGAAGCACCGGGTGCCAGGTCCTGCACTCAGCCCTGGGGACAACGCAGTGTGAATGAAGCTGGCCAGGTCCCTGCCCAGGAGCCCACCACAGGCCAGTAGGGGTTAAGCAAAGTTAGAGTAACCAGACAGAGTCCTTGCAGGGAGTGGAGGATGAGCGGTGGTCTGGAAGGGCTAGAGGGAACCTTCTCCCTCAGGGTGGGGCAGGGTGCCCCGAGGAAGGCCACAGCATTTAATCTGAACCAAAAAATGCCAAGGAGCTAGCCATGCCAAGAGCAGGGAAGAGCCCTCTGCAGAGGGCCCAGTACGTGCAAAGGCACTGGGGCAGGAATGTGCTGCTAAACAAGTTCAAGAGACAACAGGGGACCACCGTGGACAGGAGAAAGCCGGCGAGGAGCTGTCAGGAACGCACGAGCTCTTGAGAGGCGCCCTACCTGGCAGCCCCACCTGGCTGGCTTCTTACCACAGTCAGGGAGAAGAGGGACTGGAAGGCCGAGTTGGAGGAGGTGGCCAGGACCTCCACCAGGGGCTGCAGCTGCAGCGTGATGCTCCTGTTGTGGAACGCAGCCACGGGCGTGGCACCCAGGCGCACCTTGAGCACCACGGGCTTGTGCTCGGGGACCTGGTGGGCCACCTGGAGAAGCAGAGAGGGCACGAGGGAGGGAGCCCTGCTAGGCGAGGGCTGAGCAGAAGTCCCACCCAGTCACCCCCGAGTGTGGCCACCACCAGGGCCCTCACGACTGGGCCACAGGGGCACATCCAGGCCAAGCCCGTGGCCTCCAGGAGGAGGCTCCTGAGCTGGGCCCTGAGGGTGAACAAGGCACAGGAAGAAGAAAGGGTGCCCGGCAGGGACACTGCTGGGCAGAGGCAGTGGGAGAGCAGAGCGAGATGTCCACACAGGCCAGGGGCACCCCGGAGGGCTGGGGAGCAGAGTTAAGGGCAGGTACTGAGCAAACCCACTTGGGACGGACATGAGCCAGCCGAGGTCGCACACCCCAGGGAGCCCCCAGTACCTGGGGTGACCAGAAAAGGCACCGACCTCGGGGATGAACTTGCTCAGGACGGAGGTGTTCAGCGGGTTGTCATCTGACTGCTGCAAGCCCCCACCCAGGACAAGTTTTAAGGCAGCCATTCCCCAAGCAAGGCTGCCACATGCCCCTCCCGGACAGGAACCCCGCCCGCCCCACGGATCCCACGCCACCTTGCCAGTGGCCACCCTGCAATCTGTCCCACCCGCCTGCCACTCGGCATCTGTGGTGTCCCTCGGGAAGGCCACTCACTGGGCAGAGGCCTCGCTCACCAGGTGCGCTGTGATGTCCAGGTTGAGGGCCCCGGCCTTCTGCAGCAGCAGCAGGACAGAGTCAAACAGGTTCTGAGACAGGGCCAGAGTGGCCATGGCCGCCTTGTTGCCCACTAACTCTGGCAGCTCCAAGTGGGGGGTGTCCATGGGCAGGATGATGGGGTTGCCCAGCAGGAAGAGAACCGCCTACGGTGGAGGTGGGAGAAGAGCAGCAGGGTCTCAGGAGGGACATGGCCCTGGGACAGGTCCAGCTCCTAGATCCCAACCCCCACCCAACCCGCCACGAGCACACCTCACGTGACCTCCTCTGCCTGGGGGTCACACTCCCTGCAGAACGTCACACCAGCCCCTCTCCCTTTCACTTCCCCATTTTTTTAAGACTCCTCAAGGACACCAAGGACCCCAGAGGCAACCAGCGCCAAGCACTGGGCTGACAGGAAGGTACTTGCATTTAGATTCATGGAAATGTAGTCCCGGGTGATGTTGGGTACATTCATCATGTAGTAGCAGATTTGGGACTCAGGGCTCACAGGGTTGAGGCCTTCATGAAATCAGGATGGAGAAGAAAAAAGGGGATAGTTAGACCAGCAAAACTAGGTTATCTGACTACCTTGAGTAGCCAGAACCAGGCCAGCCAAAGGGACCGGCCAGGCCTCTGGGGAAGCACATGTCAAAGGGCACACACCCAGGTGTTGCCCACCCACAGCCTGTTGACTCTTAGTTTAGACACAAATTTGGCAGGTGGCTTCTGCTTTCTCAATCAGTAAAAGACTAGTAATTCAAAATTAGAAGGAAGGAGAAGGCTCCGTCTGGGCACAAAATCTGCCTGATAAAAAGCGAGAAGGAAAATAGAAAAAGAAGCGAGCTCACATTTATCAAGTCCAGATACTTGACTTACTCTCATTCAGCCACCACCACAACACTAGAAGATGACTTTACCTACACACATGCACACACTGTTTGGAGTTCAGTGTTGCCTAGGATTGTATATTTGGTCAGTTTTCAGTCTGACCTCAAAGCTATGGTCGCTCCATCTAATCACACTGCCCCCTAAAGGAACACCAAAGGCACATATCCCCAGGTGCAGTCAGTGCAAGAGCACAGGAATCTGACTCCCCTACAAAGACTCAGGGCAGCTTGCAAGGAGGCACAATTAAGAGCCCAAAACCTATGAGGCAAGTTTACTCAAGGCTCTGAATATTCTGCATGGGAAAGGTTGCAGAAGTCATCCATGAGGGGAACCACATCCCTGGACCTGGCTGAAGGTGTCTCAGGTTAAGCTCAAGCCCAGCTGTTAGGAAAACCTACCTCAGCAAGAGCTCTGCTCCCAAGGCTCTGGATGACCAAGTTCACTATGTATGTATATGAGTCTGCATGGATATCAATGTGTATTATACTGTCTGTATTGTTTGGTTTTGTTTACATATAAAATATGTAATTACACTTAATATTTTCCATATAAAAACATAGGATATAAAAATATGTAAATATGTTTATAAATACATGAATGTATTTATCTCTATTCAGATTCCTGTTTTTCTATTGTCTCTTCTGGATTTAATTTTATTTTCTCTAATATTTTGGAAATGTTTTATGATTGTAAAAGCAACGTAGTATGACTCCATTTCTACAGATCAGGAGCAGTGGGCAGCATAAGGGACCTGGGAGCCAGTGTCATGCTCTGTACCTGAGTATGAGGGGATTATGCAGCTCTGCATTTGTCAAAATTCACTTTTTTAAAAAAAGGTGAATTATTCCATATTTTCATTATAAGTAGAATATTAAAAGTTTTTAAATAATGATATATATTCATGAAGGATGTTTAAGAAATGGGAAAAATAGATGAAAATGTAGCCCAGAATTTCAAATTTAAAAAAAAATTCCTTATGCAGAGGTAAATCTCTCTTTTTCCTGCCCTCCCTCCCTCCCTCTCTCCCTCCCTCTGTCTCTCTCTATCTCTCTCTCTCTCATCTAGGGTGAAACCCCACATAGTTTTGTGTTCTTCTGGGTTTTAAACAGAGTACTATTAGAGCTTTGGCTAAAGGCAGAGGGTGGGGGAGGCAGACGGAGCCTGACAGGTGGAGGGGAGGAAGGCCTTGACTAAGGGCCCTGCCTGCATGGTGGGTGGCCCCCAAACTTGTCCTGCAGGAAGGGCCCCCGGGGCAGCACACAATGGTCATGCCCCACCCCTAGGGCCCCTGACCCACCCTTCCTGCCCACTGCCTTTAATCTCACAGGCTGTGCATGGCCCTGAGCCTGATGCCCAAAGGCTCCAAGGACACAAAAAGGACAGGATGGGTGCCCTGGGGCCACTCATCCCCCTTCCTAGAGCTACTTCAAGAGTCCATCTGTAAAGTCCAGCACCCTGTCCCATAAACCCAGCTGGCTCCCTGGCTCAGCCTGGGCGCAGCACTTTACACGAATCGCTGCAGTTCATCCTCATGAAGGCCATGCTCCCATTTTACAGAGGAGGACACTGAGGCCCAGGAAGGCTGACTGACCTAACGTGGGTCACACAGCCAGGAGTCCAGCCAGTCAGGCTCAAGGGCAAGCTGTACTTGTCCTCCTACACTGGACCAACAGCTCTGCTTAAATCAACTTCCTTTTTCTTAAATTGATGGCAAAGGAAAAACCTCCCCTCACGTCAAAAATCAGAAATCTGCACTAATAGTCATGAAGTCCCCAAGTGGATGGGGTGGTCACCCATCCCTTCCAACATGGCCTTTGAATGCATAACTGTTCGATTGAAGAAACTGCATCCCGGACACACAATACATCTGCGACAGCCAGGCCTGAGCCCCGACCCCCAGGGCATGCCAGGCCAGCTCTAGTGACGCGCGTCCCCAAAGTCACAGCCTGCCTCCCAGGGTGGTGCAGACCGACTCCTGTGGATTCCCTTGGGGCTGCTGTGAGCTGACACACTGTGTCACAACAAATCCCAGCACATTGCAACTGTAACTCTATGGAAGGAAAAGGTCGCTATGAGGCCCCTTCCGAGTGTCAGAGCCCTGAAATCCCCCATTCCTGGAAATGATGCTGGACTTGAAGATTCTCCAATATTAAGACCCATGACTTAAAGATTTGCTTTTATTTCGTTTCTTCAGATGATTGGAGCTAAAATATGCAGGTTCTGGAATCAAAGAGAATTCAGAGTCTCCCAGGCTGCACAGAGACCTGCGGTTTGAAGACCCCACATCAGCCTTGCTAAGACTGGCCTCCCAGATTCCGGGGAGTCTTTGAAGGGTTTGGGGGCCCCAGGGCCCTGGCCTCCCATTGCCCTGAAGCCCCAGGTCTTACCGATTAAGGTGCCCATGTGGATATTGATGTTGTCCACCAGGTTGGCCAAGTTCAGGTTCAGCTGTGGGGGACAGAGAGAAGGTGGTGAGGGGCCACTGTGGCTACAGGCAGAGCTAGAAGGAGTCCAGGGCTGTGCCGAGGCTCCCCTTTCCCCTACGCCGAGCCCGGAATCCCACCCTGGCATCTTCCGGCTCCTCCTCTGGGCACCAGGGAATCTGAGAAGTGCCCCAGAGCTGGTCATGGCGGTGGGGCCCAGAGGCACACAGAAGCAGGGCTATGCAGGCTGCTGAGGTGGCCCCAGCCGGGGAAGTGACCAAAGCTGGGAGCCTACTGCCCCAGGGTCCAGAGGGCCAGCTTTGGAGGGGGCAGTGCCCAGGACAGGACAGCAGTCAGCAAGCCACAGATGCCAGTCCAGGGGCACTGGAGGTTCTCCCAGGCACAGTGGGCAGCCGTGTGCGCCATGCTCTGGCCAGAGGAGAGACCGCAAGGCTGGGGCACTCACCGCCCAGGCCAGGGACAGCTGAGGAGCCGGGCTATGCAAGACCAAGGCGGAGAGAACAGGGCCTTCCTGTCCCCTAGAGCCACACACGACCCCTGCCCTGAAGGATCTCGAAGCAGCTGCCCCATGGGCAAAGCCAGGGTCCTCCTGGGCAGCCTGTGGGACCCTGGGACAAGCTGCAGCCCCTCCTGCCTCCAGCCCGTCCTCCCATCAGCGGGAGGCTGTGGCCTCCTCTGGGAGGAATCGGCACGCAGAAGGCTGATCTGGCCTCTCCACACTCCTCACGGGGAGGAAGGGCTGGCCTGGAATGGCCGAGAGGGAGGACCCGTTCCCTGGGCAATGAGACCCGGCTCCAGGGGACAGCCTCCCCCCAGGCCAGTCGATGCTGACAATGACAACAGCAAAATCTGCTGTGACCCTAGCGCACCCACTCTGCCTCTCCCACGGGGGAGGGCGGACACTCACTGCAGACACGGAACCCGGGGCACCAGAGGGTGACGGCGGGGAGGAAGGTCAGGACCCACCCGGCTCATCTGCTCTGCGCCGTGCCCCGTCCACAAACACTGTCCCCGCCCAGCCTCTCCCACGGAACTGGGCTCCCCAAGGGCATGCGCCCCACGGGACCCATCCTCTCCCCCTGGACAACACATCAGCCCCTCTGTCCTCCGGGGGACTGTCCACAGGGGGCTGTCAAGGGCCCTGGGTGGGGACGTGCCCAGTGGTAGAACAGCGGCTCTCCGCGTGAGGCCCTGGGTTCCATCCGCCCCAGGCTCCCACTCCCTGTGCCCACAACCCCTCGTTCATTCACCCCTCCTTCAGACAGCAGCACCCCGTCCCGGGCCGCCCGCAGGGTCTTCACCTTGCTGCTGAGAACAGCTTTGATGTCCTTCTGTAGTGTGGCCAGCAACGCAGGGGACAGGCTGAGGAAGACATGCAGAAAGGTCCTTGAGTCCCCAGGGCCTGTCTCTCAGCAGGACGCTCACAGCCCAGGCCAGGGGAAGGCAGAGGAGCCCGGCCAAGCAAGGCCAAGGTGGAGAGGACAGGGCCTTCCTGTCCCTGTGCCCCAAGGCTGGGACAGAAGTCTCTGTCCCCAGTCAGGAGCCCAGTGATTCCTGCCAAGACCCCACGGGAATCAAGGTCCCACACTGCAGGGGAGGGAGCTGAGTCTTGGTCTCAAAGTGGCCGAGAAGGTGATGCCCGAGGCCAGGCTCGGGAGAGGCAGAGACCTTGCAAAGGCCAGAGGAGGCCACCCTGCTGTCCCCTGGCTTCATGACTACTCAGAGCCCAGGGCGGTGGGCTGGGGCGGCAGGACCCAGGGTCTGCTTCCTGCTTTGGTTCCAATTCTCTGTGACTAGTGAGGTCCCCCCCTGGCCCTGGAGCTCAGAGAGGGGGGTCTAAGTTGGTGGTTCTCAGAGGTGGCCCCGGGGAACCCGAGCTTCCTCCATCTGTCAGGGGTGGATGGAAGTCACAGCTGGGACTCACTGAACCACTGCCTGGGAGCGGGGAGAAGCATCTGGGTTTTCACCATGTCAGCTCTGGCTGCAGCCTCCCCTCCAACCACCAGGAGTGGCCCCTGCCTGCGGAGACCGCCAGGGACCACGGTCTACCCGGGACACGGCAGGAATGAACGAACGTGCGTGCACCCGTCTCTGGGGAAAGTGTTCAGGCTTTGTGCAAACATGGCGTTTTTTAAAGACTCCAAAATGCTCAACCACCTCGGAGTGAGCCCCTCCTCATGTTTGGGAAGATGGGGACACAGTGTTGGGGATTCAGGAACAGTGGGATCAGGCAGCTTCCTTTGCTTGAATTCAGCTCCTGGCCTTAGGCTAGTCACTCAGGTTCTCTGAGCTCCATTTGTTCTTCTGTAAAATGGAGGAGCCCTTACACCTACTGGGAGGAGCACACAGTAGGGTTCAGGCAGGTGCTGTGTTAGTCCACATGAAAACATGAGCGGCCTCTCCACCCTTTGCAAGCTGGCTTCCCACTCCCACTCTGCAGGGAAGGGTGGCCTCCGAGGCTCCCGACAGCCAATGTCATGGGCAGAGTCCCTCTCCAGGTGTCCATTACTGGCTGATAGGCTGTGTGACCTCAGGCAAGTCTCTCCCCCTCTCTGAGCTTCAGTGTCCTCCATCACAAAAGAGGCATGATAATGGGGGTCTCTTAGGTCTATTGTGCTCATTGGACAAATATTTGAGGGGGACACTCAAGAACTGGCCCCGCAGCCCTGACACGGGAGCTCCTGGGGCCCTGCCCCCCGTACCTGTAAGCAGACACCTACTTTTTGTTGTCATCAAGCACCGTGGCTCGGCCGAAGTGCGGGAAGAAGGTGGAGATGCTGATCTTGGGGGTCCCAAGGGAGCTCTGGGTCACACGTAAGTCAGACTGCAGTATCACAGGCACCATCAGCTCCAGGGACTCTGGGACGCTGCAGGGAGGCCAGGCCTGAGTGCGGGCGGTCCCACCCAGCACAACCTGCCCCAGCTGACCAAAGAACCCCAAGTCCCAGACCTGGGCTGCCCCCCACGGGGCATGAGACGGCTGCACCAGGGCAGGCCCAGAGCCCCCGGCCACAAGGGGTACAGATGTTGCAGTAGGTGAATTCTGGCCCTCTGAGCCCCCCACCGCAAGACCCTGGGCCAGTCACTCGCCAGGCACAGCCTCAGCTTGCTCTTCTGTGGAGTGGGCCTGGGACTGGTGGCACTTATCCCGCAGGGCTGTGCTGAGTCTCCCACGAGGTCACCAGGTGAAAAGAGCCCACTCTGAGCCCGGCCACCGTGAGCACTCATGAAACGGCAGTGCGGGGAACAGGGGGGAGAGCAAGGGCTCCCCAGAAGGCCAGCTCATGGCTTGGCCACGGACTGCCATCGCCTAAGGGCTGCCTGGTGCTCAGGACTCATTCTGATAGCTACGTTTATTGAGCACCTACTGTGTGCCTTCCACCATGAAAGAGGATGGTGCTGACAAGTAATGAATCCACTCACAGCCCCGCTGCGCAGTTTCACCCCATTTCACAGCGGGGGAATCTGAGGGTTGGGAAAAGGGCAGGGGCTGGGATCTCAGAGATTCTCTCACTGTCTTGTCCTGCTCACAGGGTACAAGAGAGTGGCCTGGAGGAGGTGCCGGCCCCCCAAAACCTGGTCTGCCTTACTCTGCTCCTTGGAGTGTCCCCCAACAGGGAGGTAGTCACTCACCAAAACACCTTGACAGTGAAATTGGCGGCCGCCCACACGGATATGCCGAAGTCAGGGAGGAACTTCAGGTGGAGGCGCGTCACGCGGACTTCTGGAACCTGAATCCTGCAGAACCAAGGTGACAAGGGAATCCACGCTGCAGCAGGGGTCCTGAGCCACCCTCACTCCGTTGGTGCTGAAGAAGGGTTTTCTGAGGACGGGACCATGAGGGGAGGGGGCGGCCGTGAGCCCTGGCAGGATGTGTACCAAGCAGGGCCACCGAGGGCCGAGCCTCCGGCAGGACTGAGTGACACCGGCAGGACTAAGTGACCTCACTCACTGCACAGGTTTCTGATGCTCCTGACCACAGAACTTAGGAAGGGGGAAGGACAGACCCTGGGACCCACTGAAGGTGGAAATCCCTCCAGGGCTTCCCCGCAGACAGGGTCAGCTTGCAGCCCTCCAGCAAGGGGACAGTCCCCCTCCAGGACTGCCCGTTCTGTTGGCCACGCTCTGTTCAATGACATTGTTTTCCTTTTTCCCAAGTGAAAGTCCCTTTATTTCTTAGTTGGGGGTGGGGGTGATCAGACACTACAAAACGGCAGGAGAGGTAAAGGTCACATCCAGACCCACCCTGAACACCCTGGCCATTGGCTTCAGGTGATGTGGGTCCACAGTGCACCCCAGCACACAGGCCACCCTAGAGCCTGCTCCACAACCACCTGAGTGTGTTCCCACAGCTGCAAATGAGGGCCCTTCTGTGGGATGTGCGTGGCATGGCCAGACCAGAGACCATGGCAGAAGCCTTGGTGGGTGGGTGTCTACGCAGTTCTCGGCTCTCAACCACTATTAACGTGCCACGAACAGCTTTCGAGTGCTCCTTGGGGCATCTCAAACCAGTGACCCCAAGCCACATGGTTATTTACCCATGTGTGTTCCACGGTCTTAAAGTTAAGTTTTTCAATTAGTTGTCATTGTTTGAAAGTATAGATGATAAGTAGGTAGGTGGGTGGATGGGTGGATGGATGGATAGATAGATAAATAGATATAGACAGACACAGACAGATATAGACAGATGCTATATGTAGATAAATAGATATAGCTAGATGATATAGAGATAAATAGAGATAGAGATAAGGGATAAAGACAGATAGATGAAAGATATAGACAGAGGTAGAAATAGACACATAGATGAGACAGATAGATAGATAGATAGATAGATAGATAGATAGATAGATAGATAGATAGATACATTCTTCTGGACACCCAGACTCCTGGCAGTAGCAAGTCTCTGTTCCCACATTAATGGGGACACTTTGCCCAATCTCTGCATGTTCCTGAGTTTGAGGTTCTGTGCATTAAAGGACAGAGGCGTGACGCTCAGACTTGTGTCTAAACCTGGTCCAGCTGTTGGAGGGAGCAGCTGGGGGTCCTGCCAGCTCTGTGGATCCTGGAGCCACAGTCTTGGCCCTGAGAACAGAAATCCACTGATCCAAAGGCGCAGGGGCCCTTGTGTCTCCATTTAGGTGCCATCTCCTAAATCTTGTAAGCAGTCACCCAGGCAGTGGGCACCTCTAACCTGGCAAGGGGAGCACTCCTCCATAGACAAGGGTGCTCATCCAGTGGTCTGGGAGTTGAGCCAGATGGAACGCCTCCTCCCAGGGGGCCTGCAGGGGGTGGGGGAGGCCTCCTGCAAAGCTCAGGCAGGATCCTCCCTCCTGATAGGCTGGAGCACACACCTGGCTGACTCCACCTGGGGTCGTGAGCACACTTCTAAAAAAGGGGAGCGCTCACCTGACAGTCTGAAGCACCTCACTACTCTGGTCCAGAAAATGCTGGTCATCGACCTTTAAGGCCTCCTGGAGAGGGACTTTCCCGAACTCAGACACTGTAGGGCCAGGACAGAGCAAGGTCAGGCTGCCTTGGTCATCACCAAGCAGCAAGACCACCACCTCCCATCTGCCCTGCACCTGGAGTGCAGGGGACTCAGATTCTGGAAGGGCCCAGCTTGCAAGCCGCCTCAAGGTGGTCCACCACTCACACCAGGCCCTCTGCAGGTCCACCACTCACACCAGGCCCTCTGCGGGACAGGCTGGTCCCCTCTCGCTTTTGCCTCTCAAACCCCTGCTTATTTCATTCCTCAGAGAATAAAATCCTTTGCCTCTGGCCAGGCTCCAGGAGGCTCCCAGCATGCCTGGCGGCTGAGGAGGCTGCCCCTGAGCAAGGAGGGACCTTGGCTGGAGGCTGAGCACCCCAAAGTCCCCAGAGTCTGGGTGCAAGTCCCAGCACTGCCGCACTGCCCGGGTGGCAGCTGCATGCCCCTGTTTCCACATTTGCAATGATTATAATGGTGCCGTCACCTGGGGCCACTGCAAAGACGGTGCGAAATGAGTGCTAGCTACCACCGCGGCGGCTGTCCTTACAGAGGACTAATGGTGGCTGTCCCTTACAGAGCCGGGCACTGTTCTGAGCTCCTTCCTCTTATACCGTGCCCAGGTTACAGGGAGGCGAGGACACCTGGCCAGGGAGATCTGGCCTGAGCCCCAGCAGCTGGCTCAAGTCTGTGCACGCCCCGCTCTCCGCTGCGCTGCGGGGGCCCTGGTGCTGATTAAAGGCAAGTTGAATGAAAACGAGGGACAATGGTTCTGGAAGGGAGGGTCAGCTCGGGAGCGGGGAGGCGATGGTGGAGATGGTGGGAAGAAGTCCTTGGGCCTCAGTTTCCCCAGAGGCAGAGCAGGAAGGCCGAAGCTCCAGCTCTTGGATTCCCACGTGCTGAGTCCCCTCTTTGGGGGGCTTGCAGTCTGGGGCTCCAGGTCGGGTGCCCTGATGCAGAGCAAGCCGCCCCATGTGGGCCTGGAAGCCCCCTGTGCCAGGTGCACCTCCCACCGGATGTCCACTAGGAACAGACACAGGGGGCGGAGCGTCAGGGGGCGGCAGCTCGTGGCCCCGCCCACAGGCATCCTTGCGAGACCGCAGACAAGTCAACAAGTCACGTTCGGGCTCGGATCACTGCCCATGCTCCCTGTCTGCTCATCTGCCCGGATCCGAGGTCCTGAAAGCCATTGCACCCTGAGGGCCGAGGGAGGGGACCCTGCTGCTTCGCAGAGCCCGGGGACACTGAAAATCCCTTCTGCTGCCTGCTGGAGCTGCTCACCCCGGCAGTTGTCCACCCTGACCCAGGTTTTGTGGGACACAGAAGCTCCCTGGGAGGCCACAGGTGGCGAACAGACTTCTGTGCTCAGTCCTGGACCGTGGCAACTTTGGTCCCTCCTGGGCCTAGGTTTCCTCATCGTGCCTTCCCCAGGGGACAGGGCAGGTCTCCAAAGGATTTAGCAGCAAAGTGATGAGACAGAGGCCTGGCCCAAAAGGGGCCTAGAGAGGGCTGGCTGGCCCACTGAGCCCAGCAAGGATCTAACCTCAGACACTCCCCACAGCACTGCTTGACCTGCTGCTCTCCCAGGACACCTGCACGTGCAGATGCCCCACGCACACATTATACCCGGAGAGCACAGCCATCCAGGCACATGCGGTGATCACACACCCTCCCCGACACTCGAGTACACACGTGAGCACATCTGCACAGAATTCCAAACTCAGCCAGGCATAGTGACGCTCGCCTGCAATCCCAGGGACTTGGGAGGCTGAGGCAGGAGGATTTCAAGTTCAAGGACAGCCTCAGCAATTTAGCAAGGCCCTAAGCAAGTTAGCTGGGGACGTGGCTCAGTGGTTAATCACCCCTGCGTTCAATCCCCAGTACCCACACACCCCCAAAACTCCAAATTCATAAGTAGACATACACTTGTAAAAATGACTACTGGAACTAACCACTAATACACGTGAACACAGACATGTGTACACGTTTGCATGTTGACCATATGATACATAGTCCTGCTCATTTAATAAATATTCATTGAGCAGTACTGGCTCAGGCACTGTCACAGCAGTGGATAAGAATCCTTTTGTGGCCAGGCACAACTATAGACCCAGTGGCTTGGGAGGCTGAGGCAGGAGGATGTTGAGTTCAAAGTCAGCCTCAGCAACTGAGTGAGGCCCCAGCAACTCAGCGAGACCCTGTCTCTAAATAAAACATTATAAGCTAAGGTGTAGCTGGGTGCAATGGCGTGTGCCTGTAATTTCAGAGGCTGAGGCAGGAGATACCTTGAGTTCAAAGCCAGCCTCAGCAACTTAGCAAGACCCTCAGCAACTTAATGAGACCCTGTCTCAAAATTTAAAAATTGAAAAAGGGCTGGGGATGTGGCTCAGTGGTTAAGCACCCCTGGGTTCAATCCTCAGTACCTCCCCACAAAAATAAAAAATAAGATAATTTTTTTTAAAAAAAAGAATTCTTTTGCGTTCACAGCACATACACACTTTGGAACGCCCACACATGCAGACACGGGCTCCACGCCCAGATTGGGTGGCACCTCTCTTACCGTAGCTCAGGACGGCCTTGTTGATTCGGACCACGGTGCCTACCGTGGAGGCGCTGACCACGGGCAGCAGCAGCGCCAGCAGAAGCCTCAGCCCATGCACCCCAGCCATGGCTGAACTGGCCTCTGCCCCAGGATCTGCAGGTGGATAGAGACAAGGCTCAGGTAGTGAGCCCGCACAGCCCACCCTTGGGCCGCTCACACCAGCCTGGTCTGGAGTACACAAGTCCTAAGTGAAGGGCACAGCCTTGCCCTGGACCCTGGACACCAGCTTTGCACCTTGGGAGTGACCGTCTCCCAGTCTGCTCCACCAGAACCAGGAGGGAAACTGGTTTGGAAACGGCTCCCAGACCCTGAGAAGGCGTGGCTTTGCCCCAAGCCACACAGCCTACAGGGGACAAGTGCAAACCCCACCTCATGTCAGAGGAGGGTGGTGAAACTCCTAGATGGGGAGATGGGGGGCAGCTTCCTGTCCCAAGAAGAGGACTCTGACCAGGGTCCCAAGGCCAGGGCTGTCACCAGTAGTCCAGTCTGGGGTGGCGGCCCACCCTGGCTCCAGGGTGCAGACCTGGCCAGGGGAGGACCCAGGTGGCTCCTGCCTGATCTCCTCCTAGCCAGGAGTAAGGGCCTGCATGTTGGCCTCCCCCAGGACCCCAACCCACCGGCCTGGCCTGGCTCAGTGAGCAGGTCTGTACCGAACCTGTGTTCAACCTCTGTCCCAGCAGGAAGGGACGAGGGGACACAGCTCAGAGGGGCCCTCTGAGGCCTAGCAAGGCAGCCCCTGCCCATAGTCCCCCAGCAAGGCCAGGGGTGGCTGGAGTCCCCTGCAGCAGGCAGCCAGAGGTCATGTCCCCATGGAGCAGGGGACAAGAGCCAGTCCCAGCCCCTTCCTACCTCAGGTAGTTCTTGAGGCAGGTGGACACTCAGCCCAGACAAGTCCGCTTCTGCCTGAGGTGGACGGGTGCGCAGGTGGCTTTATGAGGCTTCCCCGTGTGCAGGGCCCACTGGGCAGGGACTGGGGCAGAGGAGGTCCGTGGGCGGTGCCAAGTGTTTTCCCTGCAAACACGGTCTTTGCCAAGTGTCCATCTCAGTCATGTGCGATGGGCTGCCACGTCGCCAGGCCTGGCTGCCAACGGCTGCGAGACCCTGGAGCTAGACAGCGCTGGTCTCCAGGGCCAGGAGCCTCCGGAAGAGTGGCTGTCCCCAGGGGTGGTCCCTCATCAGCCCAGGCAGGCCCAGGCAAGGCCCAGGAAGAAGGGAGTGCCCAAACACAGGGGGACGGCCACAATGACCCCTCAAGCTTGGTGTCCCCACGCTGTCCCCAAAACACGACCCTTTCAGAGGAGAAGGAGGCTACCTGAGCCCCAGTCCCCTGATCCTGGCCACACCCTGAGCTTTGTCTCTGGGTAAACACTGAGACCTAACCCTTGTCACTGACTGAGGTCTGATGCTGGTCACACACTGAGCCTTCACTCAAAGCGAACAGAAGACAACGTGTGGATGACCCGTCCCCAACCTTAACACCCAGTCCCCCTCCAAACTCGCACACCCCATGCACAGTGGGTCTAACCCGTCCCCTCTCTCCACTGCGAACTCCACAGTCCACCGCAGCCACGCAGGACCCAGAGGACCGTGTGTGCCCCTGAAGCTGGCATGTCCACGTCTGTGCATGTGAGGGAGCACTATGTGTGTGTCCGTGAGTGTGGTGGTGTGTGCAGAGTTGCACATTCACATATGCATTAGGTTGTCATTTCTGGTTTCTGTGTGGGTGTATACGTGACAGGGCACATTGACACCTTGGTTTAGGATGTCACGTGCCAATTTACACAAAACTATAAGAGTGCAGATGTGAGGTGGTGGGCAAACAGGCACGTGTGACTTGGTCTACTGAGTGTTTGTGGGTCTGTGTGTGTTAGACGCCAGTGTGTGTAGTGGACTGCTTCCTGGTCCTGGGGTGTGTGTGTGAGTGTGAGTGTGTGCATGTACACATGTGCACAGGAGGTGACGTCTGGCTTCAAGGAGGGTCTTTCCATTCCTCTGCATGACTCAACTGGGACAGAGGGACAAGGGCCTAGAGGGCTTCCACCATTCCAGAATGCTCTGTGGCCCCCACTGAGTCCTCACCAGCCCAAGTACCAAGCCCCGAGCCCAGGCCGACCCTGTCCTGGGTTCCCATTAGTGCCCACAGGGCTGACAGGGACCTGGACACTATCAAGCCCTCCCTTGGGGACCCAGATCTCCCCTGGACTAGCCCTGTCTCCCGTCCTTGCTCCATAACCCCAATTCTAGAGGCCAAAAGGAATGAGAAGGGGCTGCTCTGAGCCCCTCCCATCCCACTCCTGGCCTTGGTTTGTCTACAGATGCCACAGACACTAGGCCTCCCGAGTCCTCAGCAGAGCAAACTCCATGAACAGAAGCGCAAATATTGACCGAAGGCATCTTGGTGTTTGCATTTGACATGAATGCTTCCTCTTCCTCAACACTTCTAGCACAGGGGACAACATTTAGGAACATCCAGGTGACACGAAGGAGGGATTCTCACCGGTTCACCCCTGAGCCCAGCAATCTCCCTACAGCACTTGGCAGGCTGTTTGCTAAGCACCTGTTCCCTGCAAGATGTCCCTTCAAGCCCAGGGACAGGAGCTGGTGTTGCTCAGCCCTGTATCCAGTGCCTAGACACAAATTTACTGAATGAATGTATAATTAATTCAAAGGCCCTTGTGACAACTAGTGACAGAATTTCAGTTTCCCCTTCACTGGATGTTCTCACGTTAGCCACCTACTGCTGCCATAATAAATTGCCTCACACTTAGTGACTGCACATGCAAATTCATCATCTTATGGTTCTAAGCATTAAAAGTCCAAAGTGAGTCTCACTGGGTTAGAATCAAGGATGTAGAGCAGGAGATTTCAGGAAGGAACGGTTTCCTGACTTTTTCCAGCATCTAGAGGCTGTCCTTGTTCCTCAGTCCCTGGCCTCTTTCTCCATCTCTAAAGCCAGCAACGTTGAGCAGAGAGCATCTCTGTCTCCCTCTTCCTTCTTCCATTTATAACTGCACTGGACCCACCTGGATAATCTAAGATAGTCTCCTCTCCTCAAGGTCATCTGAATTGGAACCTTAATTCTGTCTGCTAGCTTTAACTCCCTTTTGCCTAGTAACGTAACATATTCTTATGTTTAGATTTTAGCTCGGGAACCTCCTTAGGGGACCCTCATTCCACTTCCCACAGGTACTTAACCTGCAATTTTTAGTACCTGCCATCAGGGGGCAAAAGAGAGTTCACTTTTAGTGTCAATTCAAATGGTCAGGTTCTCCTTTTTTAAAAATTCTATATAGAATTAAAAAAAAAAAAAGGAGAACCTGACCATTTGACAGCAAAATGCATTTCAATTCATATTATACATATAGAGCACGATTTTTCATGTCTCTGGTTGTATACAAAGTAGAGTCTCACCATTGTGTCTTTATTACATGTACTTAGGATAATGATGTTTTTCTTATCCCCCTGCCTCCCCTTCCCCTCCCTCTCTTTTGCCCTATCTAAAGTTCCACTATTCATCCCACACTCCCCCCGCATCCCTGTTATGGATCAGTGTCCTCATATCAGAGAAAACATTTGGCATTTGGTTTTCTGGGATGGGCTTACTTCACTTAACATAGTATTCTCCAACTCCATCCATTTACCTGCAAATGCCACAATTTTATTCTCTTTTAATGCTGAATAATATTCCATTGTGTATATATACCACATTTTCTTTATCCAGTCATCTGCCAAAGGGCATCTAGGTTGATTCCACAATTTTGCTATTGTGAATTGTGCTGCTGTAAACATTGATGTGGCTGTGTCCCTGTAGTATGCTGTTTTTAAGTCCTTTAGATATAAACCAAAGAGTGGGACAGCTGAGTCAAACGGTGGTTACATTCAAAATTCCCAAGGAATCTCCAAACTGTTTTCCATATTGGCTGCACCAATTTGCAGTCCCACCTGCAATGTATGAGTGTGCCTTTCTCCCCACATCCTCACCAACACTTATTGTTGTTTATATTCTTTATAGCTGCCATTCTGATTGGAATGAGATAAAATCTTAGAGTAGTTTTGATTCACATTTCCCTAATTGCTAGAGATGTTGAACATTTTTTTCATATATTTGTTGATTGTATATCATCTTCTGAGAAGTGTCTGTTCAGTTTCTTAGCCCATTTATTGATTGGGTTATTTGTATTTTTGGTGTTAAGATTTTTGAGTTCTTTATATACCCTAGAGATTAGTGCTCTATCTGATGTGTGTGTGGTAAAAATTTTCTCCCATTCTGTAGGCTCCCTGTTCACTTCACTGATTGTTTCTTTTGCTGAGAAACTTTTTAGTTTGAATCCATCCCATTTCTTGATTCTTGATTTTATTTCTTGCACTATAGGAGTCTTGTTAAGGAAGTTGAGGCTCTAGCCAGAGCAATTAGAGAGATCGAAAGAAATTAAAGGGATACGAATAGGAAAAGAAGAACTCAAACTAGCATTACTAGCCCACAATATGATTCTATACCTAGAAGACCCAAAACATTCCACCAGAAATCTCTTAGAACTAATAAATGAATTCAGCCAAGTAGCAGGATATAAAATCAACACCCATAAATCAAAGGCATTTCTGTACATTAATAACAAATCCTCTGAAAGAGAAGCTAGGAAAACTATCCCATTTACAATATCCTCAAAAAATAAAAATACTTGGGAATCAACAAAAGAGGTGAAAGACCTCTACAATGAAAATTACAGAATGTTAAAGAAAATAGAGAAGAACTTAGAAGACGGAAAGATCTCCCTTGTTCTTGGATAGGCAGAATTAATATTGTCAAAATGACCACACTACCAAAAGCACTATACAGAGTTAATGGAATTTCAATCAAAATCCCAATGACATTCCTCATGGAAATAGAAAAGGCAGTCATGAAATTCATCTGGAAAAAATGAGAGACCCAGAGTAGCTAAAGCAATGCTTAGCAAGAAAGGTGAAGCAAGTGGCATCACTATACCAGACCTTAAACTATACTACAGAGCAATAGTAACAAAAACAGCATTGTATTGGCACCAAAATAGACTGGTAGACCAATGGTACAGAATAGAGGACATAGAGACTAACCCACCTAATTACAGTTATCTTACATTAGACAAAGGCGCCAAGAACGTATACTGGAGAAAAGATAGCCTCTTCAACAAATGATGCTAGGAAAACTGGAAATCCATATGCAGCAAAATGAAATTAAACCCCCTATCTCTCACCATGCACAAAACTTAACTCAAAATGGATCAAGGACCTAGGAATTAAACCAGAGACTCTGCGTCTATTGGAAGAAAAAGTTGGCTCAAATGGTCAGCTTCTCTACAGAGTTAACAGAAAAACATGTAGCCAGACATTTCCTTTAATCTTTTCCAGTAAATAGTAGACCTTCATTAAATAAATAACCCACATAATAGTATTTTGTGTGATGCAAAATGTCCACTGGTGAGAAGCTCAACAGTACGGAAAACATTCATGTACAACCTAAAATGGTAAATCAGAAAATTTGGGGCAGGTAGGAGTTTGGGAACAAGGAAAACCTGGTCCAGTTTTTGGAGACTCAACTCATCCCTATGCAACCCCGAGACCAAGCATGGCCCTCAATGTTTTTGTTTTTGTTTTGTTTTGTTTTTCCCTGTTCTTTTTGGTACTCGAGATTGAACCCAGGAAAGATTTACCACTGAGCTATATCCCCACCCTTTTTCATTTTTATTTTAAGACAATGTCTCACTTAGTTGCCCAGGCTGGCCTCAAACTCGCCATCCTCCTGCCTCAGCCTCCTGAGTCACTAAGTTACAGATGTGCCCTTCAGCACCCAGCGGCCCTTACTGCCTTATGCCTTCAATTTCCTCCATCTTAAACATGGAAAATTGTCACAATGGCTTCTTCTGAGGGGAGGTTCTGGGGCCAAGCTGGAGACTGGGTGTCCTCCCTGCCCACCTGCTCTGTGAGGTCATAGAGCCAACAATTCTCCCTGACCCTGGCAAATTCCACATGGCACCTTCCAGAGGACACTCTGAGGTGGTGGCAGCAGCTAGTTCCTCCTCATTGACTCCCAGAGATCCCCACCACCATCCATTAGCCCTACAGAAGGGAATCGATGCCACGGTCAAGGAACACTGGGGACCCAGGTTCCCTATGCGAAGATGGGATCCCCAATGTTAGGCCCAGGAGGTGAGGACAACAGCCCCTCCCTTGGCTCAGCCTTTAACAACTGACAAAAGGCAGCCCCTCCACCCCTGCTGGGAGGGGAGCTGGCATAACCGGCTGTGCTTTACAGTTGATGAGAGGTTGACAGTGGCTTTCCCAAAGTCTCTTGGCAAGGAGGTGGCCATCTTTCAGGATGTGTTTATTGAGCACCTACTCTTTGCCAGGCACCGTGCAGAGGACGGGGGCACCATGTTGAACCAGCCCCACGTGCTCCCTGCTATCATGGAGCTAGTCTGTGAGGGAGGCAGACACTGAACCAGGAAACACGTATCTCTGCCCTCTATCTGCCAGGAGGCCTCTAGCTGCAGGTGACAGGAATTCCAACATTCAAAAGGATACCCACTTCTGGGTCCCAGAACAGGGTGTGTATGTATCCCACCAGGGTTTACAAAAAAGCCATGGAGGTGAAGGAAGAAATCGTTGATGTTGCATGAGTATTTTTAGCTCATCCTCCTTGATTTAATTAACACATAATAATTGTGTCTATGGGTGCAAAGTGATAAGTTGGTACATGCTATCCTCTATAATGATCAGATCAGGGTAATGAGCATTTCTTTGTATTGGGAAGTTTCAAACTCCTCTCTTCTAGTTATTTTAAGGTCTACAGTAAGTTGTGAAGCTAGTCACCCCCCTGTGCTATATATTCCCCAGGAATGTATAAATGAATCTGTACATTGAGGAAGGGTAAGTGTATGTTGGCATAATTGGGAATTATGTGAGCTTTCTACCACTATAATAAAATGCCTGAGATAATTAAGTTATCAAGAGAAAAGGTATATTTCATGGTTTTGGAGGTTCTGGTCCATGATCAAGTGGCCCCCCTGTTTGGGGTGGCACTGCATCATGGTGAGAGTACATGGGGGAAGAAAATCACCCACCTAAGAAGCCAGGAAGGAAAGAAGGGAAGACTGGGGTCCCACAGTTCTCTCCAAGGACACGCCCCCAACAACCTAAGGACCTCCCACGAGGCCCCACCTCCTAAGGTCCACATTGTCTTCCCCTAGGGCCATTTGGGGACCCAAACCTTTAACACAGGAGCCTTTGGGGGACATTCAACATCCAAGCTGTAGCAGGTGTATATGTAATTTCTCAAGAAATAAATATAAACTCAAAGGGGGGACAATGAGAGAATGTTGGGGGACCACTGCCTGAGGAAATGAAAGGTTCTCATCTCACCTACCAAGGGCTCCTGACTGTGGCTCCAGAGTCCCTGGATTCTGCAGTGGTGCTGCCTCCGGAGACCAGGTTCCGGCTGTCACATGGGTCTTCCTTTTAGTCATCTCTCTCCGTCACAGTGTGGCCACCACAGCCCTCCGTGGGGGGCAGAAACATGACTACTTAGGGGGAAGGAGAGCGGTCACTGCTCCCTGTGGGTCTCAACTCAGCGATGAGGAAACCTTTACCCAAATCAGGCTTCTGCCACCAAGAGGAGTGGGTGGATTGGGGGTGATGGTCACCTGCAATGGCCACACCAACCACAGTCCTTGCCTTAAAAGACACCTGGATTTGGGGTCAGCCAGACCCTGATCTGTCCCTGTTCCCAGCCTGGTGGTCTTGGCAAACTTCTCTGTCACTCAGTTTCTCAATCTGGGATGCGGTGGCGTCACTGGCTTGTGTTGTAAACCGCGACTGTGAACCTTGTCGTCCCCAGATGCAACCCGCGACCCCGGAACACCAGCAGGATGGCGATGGACCCCTCACCAAGCAGGAGTGAGCAGAGAGGGGAGCGGGAGGGGGCCGTTGAGGGGCTGAGGCTCAGAGATGTTTAGCAGGAAATCCACTGTCACACAGCAAGAGGTGGAGGCAGAGGGGCAGGGACGCTCACTCCAAGCCCTGAGTGCCCCCCAGGTCTCCACCAGTCCACGTCTCAAAGGCAGTGACCTGACCGCCCATCGCTCCCTGCAGATGACAGCTTCCCGTTGCCCGCCCGCATCAATGCCCCGGCCATCAGCCTGACTCAGTTCCTGCTGGGATATCTGTGTGCGTATGGTCTGCAGAGTCCCCTCGGCCACCCCCTGGGCCCGGGAGGGTCGGGCCCCGCTAAGCTGGGGAGGGGGAGGCCCTGAGTTTGCAGGAGCCGCAGGTTAAGCTCCACCGGGGTGATCCCAGCCAGGACCCCTCTGATGGATGGAAGTGGAGGTCGGCAGGACACTGGCCGGTGAAGGGCTGCCCGCCAGCCCTCCTCTGCTGGGCCCCAGCCCGGCCCGGCTCCCGCGGAGTCACCCCCTCCAGCCGACAGCCTCTCTCATCTTCCAGTCCACTCATTTTCCAAGTCCAGCGGCCATTCCCTCCTCCATTCTCCCCCCCCACCCTTTTGCACCCCTGTTTCTGCCGGCCCCACGCTGAGCTTCCCCAGAGGAACCCAGCAAGGCCCCTCCGGTCCCAGGCTCCCAGGTTCTGGACCTGGGCATCAGCACATTCCAGCCCTTAGGGCCACAGCAGCGCTCACCTGCAGGACCCAGCGGGCACCAGCCTGGCACGTCCCATCGGCCAGGCCAGGGCCTGTCCTGGGCTTGACCAGCGAGTCCAGGGGGCCTCCCAGGGCTGGGGCTGGGCTCAGCCAGGGGCCTTGCCTCCCATGCGTGAGGCCTTGGGCTCGAGCCTCAGCACCACAGAAAAAATAAATAAGAAGAAGGCCGCCCAGCTCCAAGGTGCCCCCACAGCCCCAGGACCCGCTGTGGGACAGGGATGAGGCCCAAGGACTCACGCTCCGTCGTCTCCCCTGCAGCCTGGATCGCCTGCCTGGCCTACTTCCTGAGGACCCAGGCCCAGAAGGTCCTCTTCAACACCTGCCGGTGAGCGGCAGGGCCGGGCGGGCAGGCAGCCCGTCTTTGGCTTAGGCGTCCCTCTGGTAGCAGTGTAGACCAGGGACCCCAAGCTGGCCCCAGGGCCCCCCAGGGCTCCTCAGCCTCCCTCCGCAGCGGCTGCCCCTGGACCCCTGCCCCTTCTTTTCTAAGCTCCCCTCGTTGGCACCCAGCTTGGGGACAGAGGGCTGGGTCCTGGGCTTGACGCTCGGCCTCCTCCATTCATGTGAAGTCTGATGCCTGTCCTGGTCCCAGCCTCGGCCCACCCCTCGTGAGCTCCAGCCTGGAGACAAGGACAGACACAACCAGCGCTCGGCGGGGAGTGTGGGGGACCCTGGAGGTCCCAGCGGAGGCCTCATTCATCAGGGAGGGAGGGGGGGCAAACCACGCTGGTGGCCAGGACCGAGGAGGAGGCCCCTTGACTCTGGCTCCCCTGGCCTCCAGGTGCAGGCTGTTCTTCCAGAAGCTCATGGAGAAGACGGGCGTGCTGGTCCTCTGCGTTTTCGGTGGGTCTGCAGACCCCGGGCAGGTGGTGTCCCCAGGCTCTGGCCCCTGCTGGGAGAGGAGAGCAGGGGTCTAGCACTGTTCTGCGACACCTGGCCACACGTGTCCCCTGCACACGACTCAGCGTACCCACCTGTCTAATGAGGGTTCAGTGAAATGATGTCCAAGAAAAATTTTTGAAAGCCAAGAAGAGCTCTGGAAACCACAAAGTGTCATGCTTCTGAATATGGATACATGGTTGTTCCAGAACCATTTATTGAGAAGACTATTTTAGTCTTACTGAATGTCTCCACGCCCTTGTGAAAATCAGTTGACCGCAACTGTGAGGGCTTTACGTCTCGATTTTAGTGGGAAAGCTTCCATCCAGCGCCACCGATAGGATGTTAGCTGTGGGTTTCTGTTACACTGAGGAGGTTCTCTTCCGTTCCTAGTTTGTTAAGTGGTGTATCAAGCTGGGTGTGGTGGTCCACACCTCGAATCCCTGCCTCTTGGGAGGCAGAGTCAGGGAAATCACAAGTTCAAAACCAACCCCAGCAACTTAGCGAGGTCCTGTCTCAAAATTTTAAAAAATGTCAAAAGGACTGGGGATATGGCTCTGTGGTTAAGCACCCCTGCGTTTGATCCCTCACTCCAAAAAAAAAAAGTATTTTGTCAATAATAACAAATAGGTTTTAAAGGCTTTTAAACAACTGCTGAAATGGTGAGGTTTCAGCCTCATGAAATGCAGATCATGAAATGATCTGGAGATCATGAAATGCAGAAGAAACCACCTGCCTTCTTCTCTGTACTAATCCTCCCCAGCAAGGTCGGGATGGGAGTGTGAGACAGGTACCAGGTAGTTTATGTAACATACATTGCATGTGATTTCATTTGCACATGAAGTGGATTTTATGTTATTGCCATTTGGCAGAGGAGGAAACTGAGGCATAGAGGAATTAAGTCATTTCTCCCAAAGTTGTGCAATGCTAGCGAGTGGCAGGGCTGGGCTCTGACTCCAGAGCAGAGGCTCGCTCTTGACCTTCTATGTTAAGCAGCTGATTCTTGTTCTCATGGCCCTGCAGGATTCTGGATGTTTTCTATGCATTTACCATCAAAAATGGAAGTCTGGCAGGTGAGTGCGCCCTCGTCCAGCCCACAGCTGACTAGTCTCCCCCCGTCCAGCCCACAGCTGACTAGTCGTCTCCCCTCGTCCAGCCCACAGCTGACTAGTCGTCTCCCCTCGTCCAGCCCACAGCTGACTAGTCTCCCCTCGTCCAGCCCACAGCTGACTAGTCTCCCCTCGGGCAGCTAATTGTCCCTCCGTAGCTCCTCTTGCTCTCACCAAATCTGGACCCTGTCAAGTTGCTGCTTTATTCCAAACCAAATCTCTGCCTTGATCACGCCACCCATCTAGGACCCATCTCTCCTGCTACCTGTGACTTTCAAAGACCACATGCAATAGTCCCTCCACCAGGATGGCTCTCCTGTCACCCCCGAGATGACTCATCTCTCCTTTCTCAAGGCTCCCAATAAAGCGAGGCAGTGGGAAGGGGGAAGACCCTCTTTCTACTCAACAGTTTGTTCTTTTCTGCTTAAATGAGACAACGATACCCCTTTGCTTTGTGGTTTCTGGGGAGGAAAGAAGAGGGGAAAGGTGACTGGAGCTCCCTGTTCAAGGACGTCTCGCAACACCTGCAGGGACCGGGAACCCCAGAGGCCTATCTCTTCTCCTCTCCCTTATGAACCCTTTCACCTTCTTCAAGATTCCCAACATGTCGCTCCCTCCAGGAACAACCAGGCAGAGGTGGTCCCAGCCCCTTCCTTTCTCCCACAATGTCCTACACTCCTGACTGTCTCCCCAGCTCTGCTGCAGCAACTTGGAGGAAGGAGAGAGGGCGGTGTGACACCTCTGGGCAATTCCAGCTCAGTGCAGGGAAAAGGGCTGCCACGCTCAATGTTGAATGACTGATGGTCAGATGGGAGCCTGAATAGAGGGAGAAGGGATAGGAAGGTGGATGGATGGATGGATGGATGGATGGACGGACGTTGGACGTAATGGAGGTAGGGCTGGGAGAAACAGCAGAGGAACATATAAAAGGGAGAATGGGCAGGTGGGATAGATAGGTAAGTGGGGAGATGGATGGATGAGAGGAGGATATATGGGGTAGGGTGGACGGATGGGAGGGGGATGGACAGGGAGCTTGGGGAGACGGAAGGGTTGAAGGGTGAGGAAAGGTGATGGATGAGGATGGATGGATAAAACTAAGAGTAAACTGGAGTTTCGAGTTTGGAGAGATGGTAGGTGGGTGAATGGATGGAAGCCTACATGGGAAGGTGGATGAGTGGATGCACTTGTGGTTTTGGAGAATGGATGGAGGGAGCTCTCTCAGGCCAACTGAAGGGGATTTCTGCTTTCTTCAACACTCCTCCAGGATGACAGCATAAATAGTCCATTGCAGAGTTTGAGGTAAGAGGAATCTGCTGGTAAGTCCTATCATGTAAAAACAAAAAATACAGGTATAGGAAGACTCTGGGGTATATTGGCTAGGAACATGAGCTCACAGACAAACCTGGACTTCAGTCCTAGCTCTCATGAGTTTTACCTGTCTGGCCTGATGCCAAAGAAACTTCCTCTCACTGAGCTTTTAACACCTCATGTGTGAGATGAGGCAGAGTACTCCACCTTGCCCTGGGGAATTATGGGTATTAAAGAAAATCTGCATAGTTCCTGGTCCACAGTCAGTGATCAGTAAATGGTAGTCAAGAGATTTTAATGAACAAGTCACCACCTGGTAGCAGCATTCTTAACTGCAAACAAAATTCTCAGAAATATTTGGAAAGAATGAACTGGTCTTAAGCATATTCCAAGAAGAAAGAAGAGAATGGATAGTGTTTAACCTCTGGGTGAACCAGGAATGGGCCCAAGAGAGGAGAAGATGATGAAGCTAGTTCTTTGAGAGCTGACTAGCAAAGAGAGAACTTGAGGCCACAATAGCAGCATTACAAGGCAGTCACTTCTTGCTTCACTCCTTCCTGTTAAGGATGTACCAGGAGAAGGTGCGACATCACACTGGGGAAATCCAGGACCTCCGAGGCAGCATGAACCAGCTCATTGCCAGACTCCAAGAAATGGAGGCCATGTCAGATGAGGTGAGATGCCACTCATTCTGCCCCCAGACACCTAACTTCTTTGATGCCCTCTTTTTTATATCCTGAGTTTTCTCCTTTCTTGGTTTTATCCCTCATTTTAATGGAGCACATCCCCAAGTAACTACTGAGAAAAGAGCAAAAGAACTTAGAACTTACATATTTAAAAACACCTTTATTCTACCCTTGCACTTGATTGGTAGTTTGGCTGGGTATAGAATTCTAGAAAGGAAATTTTCTCCTGAGAACTCTGAAGGAGGTCTACCACTGTATTCTCATTTGTATTGTTGCTGTTGAGAATTATTATGCCACTCTGATTATTGACCCTTTGGGTTTAATCCATTTGTTACTCCTGGGAGTTTATAGGATATTCTTTTTGTGTCTAACATTCTTTTTTAAAAAATGTTTTTAGTTGTAGATGGACACAATACCTTTATTTTATTTTTATGTGGTACTGAGGATCCAGTGCCTCCCATGTGCAAGACAAGTGCTTCACCACTGAGCCACAATCCCAGCCCCTCATAGTCTATATATAACCAGCTTGGGGATTTCCTATATTTTTTAAATCTATATATTGATATTTTTCAATAGTTTTAAAAAATGCTTAGCCTTTCTCTCTTAAAATATTGATCTTCCCCATCATCACTCCTCTCTTGAATTCTGATTACTATGCTAGACCTTTAGAGTGTGTTTTATGTAATTCCTATGCTATCACCTGATTCACTTTTTTTTAAAAAAAATTCTTTTTCTCCATGTTTTGATATTGTTTTTTTTAATTTCTTCAGTTTCACTAATAATTCTGTATTCTGCCTGAGAAATCTACTATTATTTCATATATTGCATTATTTAGTTATACAATGCACATTTAACTCTTTTTCATAGACTTTAACTCTACAGTAAAATTCTCCATCATTTCATTTATGTTGTACATCTTTTCCTTTATTTTATTTAACTCATCAGTCATGGTTATCTTTCAAATCTTTGTCTGCTGACTCCAACATCTGGATTATCTTTGGCCTTCTTCTGTTTTCTGTTTTTTTCTCTTGGATATCAGCCATACAATCTTGACTCTTAGTGTCTATTTTTGTGTATGAAAATTTTTATACATTTTTATATTTTTAGTGTTTTCTGGTCATGGGATATAAAAGAACTCTATTGCTTCAAGTACTTTAAGACTTCTACCAGTACAGTTCCCTTTTCTTTGGAGGAGGATATGATCCCTTCTTTCTAGACACACACTGAGCTGGTTCAGACTGACCCAGATTGCAAATTTAAGAGATTTATTCAGATATTTTCAGGTTAGCTCTTTGGAAAGCTGCCCAGGCAGTTTCAAATATTTGGCAAGTGTTTAATGGGGAAGACTGACCATCGATCTGAGGGCTCTCAATTCTCCTTTTTCCTTCTAGCCCTGAATCAGTATAAAATCTCTGGCCCAATGGCACCTCCTCTTCCAGGGGCATACTTGAATTCCCACCTTCTAATGGTGCCCAGACTAGTTCAGTGCCTCGAGAAGGGCAGCTAGGGTACTCTGGGCTGACTCACTGCTCCTTCTAGGGCAGTGGGTCTCAGAGGACCACACTGCACCGTTACCTGGGGAAATGTCAGACATTCCAATGAATGGGCCCCACCCAGACCGGTTGGAGCTGAAGTCTGAGGACGGGAATCAAGCCAGGGGACGCTGATGCCAACCACAGAGAACCACGGTCCTACGGCTTTAGTCTCTCACTTGTTTTATTTTGTGCACTCCCCCCCCACACACACCATTTTATTTCCTAAGCTTTAGAAGACAGGAAGTTTAATTCTGCCTTCCAGAGCCTTGGAAGCAGCTCCTGGTCTCCTGTAGTCTTGGAGTCCAGGGAACACTTTGTGGGGGAGACTGGCCGAGGGTGCATTTCCTCTGTCCTGATTTGATCCCCTTAGCCCAGGGGGGACCACTATAACTTCAGTGCTCCTCCTTCTCCAGGAGTAGTTCAGAGTCTGGCCCAAGCCCTGATCCTTAGTCCATGATCCGAATTGTCAAACGACCCCAGGGGTCAAAATAAAATTGTCAGCAGAACTGGGCCTGGTTCTCCCCTCTCTGGAATTTTAGTCCCTAGCTCACATTGGCCTTGAAATATGATTCATTCAACTCTCTGACTTCTTCTAGTAGTTGCTGTGGTGGGCACTGGCCCTCCACACCAGGCCAGGTCTTACCTTCCATCCAAAACTTCAAGAAAAAACGCCCACGGGCCAGACACCCTGAGGAAGCTTTCAGTCCACAAACTCACCACCTTCCATCCTAAGAAATGTTCTTTAATCATGTGATCAAACTGGTGACCTCCTCCCTGGTCCTGTTTGCTCTATTCTTTTTTTTTTTTTAATTTGGGGATTGAACCCAGGGGTCCTCAACCACTGAGCCACACCCCCAGCCCTTTTTTATTTTTCATTTGGAGGCAGGGTCTCACTGAGTTGCTCAGGGCCTGGCTAAGTTGCTGAGGCTGGCTTTGAACTCAGGATCCTCCTGCCTCAGCCTCCTGAGCGCTGAGATGACAGGTGTGTGCCACCGTGCCTGGCTCTATTCTCACTTTTAAGCTTTTGTTATTTGGATGTCAACTCCTGAACAAGTCCTCTACTGTCTTTTCTCTTCTCGCCTCCTGGGCCTCTTTGTTCTACAGTTAATAAGGTAGCTTCAGCCTTATCTACCAAAACATCTGGTGAGTTTTCTTTGCCTAGAAGCCAAGTTTCTAAGAATTTACAGATGGGGGTTTTGCCGTGTGAGATCGAGCAAAGCTGCCTGAAGCTTGACTGTGCTTTTTGTTGTTTCAAAGTCCCAGGTTTCTGTCTGGGGCTATAGCTCAGTTGGTAGAGCGCTTGCAGCTTGAAGGGTCTGGAGAGTGGTGCTGGCCATCAGCCTTGCAAGCACAAGGCCCTGGGTTCAATCCCCAGTACCCCTTCCCCCCAAATTCCAGGTTTCCGGGGCTCCTTCCTCTCCCCCAAGCCTCTCAGGAATCAGAGGAGAGAGTGTGTCACTCTTCCTCACTCAGGAGTGAGGCCCCTGCAGGAGTTTCCTCTCTACATGGGGGAGGGAGGCAGGGATGGGCCAGGCGGGGGGTTGTAGAAGAGGGACCACTGACTCAGAGAGACAGTCAGCATGGTGGATATGAGCACTGGCTCTCGAGTCAAGTACTTGGATTTGAATCCCATGTTTACCATCTGTAAGTTGTGTGACTGCTCTCCTCCCTTAGCTTCTCTGTGCCTCAGTTTCCTCATCTACAAAATGGGTTGTATATGGATTAAACATGGTAATTCCTGTAATCCTTAGAATAATGTCTGTCATAGGGTAAGTGTTCCTTAAATGCTTGTTTCCTTGGAACAAAGGTAGAAGCCCAAGGCATACACTAATCAATACATAATCATTAAGCACCTACTGTATGCCTGGTCCCATTCTGGGGTTCAAGGATAGTGATAAACTAAATTCCATCCCTCCCTTCAAGGCAGTCCCAGGACCTGTGGACCCCTAACCAGACTTGGAGCCCAAAAAGGGCAGGGACCATCAGGGAAATTTCTTGGAGTTGGTGACCCAGTTTTGAGAAGAAATAAATGAGCATTTGCCCAGCAAACAAAGTAAGAGTTAGGGATACTTTATCTTTTGGAGCTGTGCAACCTAAGGCAGGCCATCAACCTATCTGAGCATCAGTTTCCAAATCAACAAAACAGAATTATAACCACTACCCCATAACAGCCTGGCTCTTGTTTAGTCACTATGGCTGCATCCCAAGGCATCCCAAGAATTAGTAGTGTAAAACAACCACTGTATCATGGTCAGAGAGTCTGCAGGTCAGGACAGGTCAAGGATGGTTGGTTTCTGCTCCACAACACCTGGGGCCTCAGCTGGGAAACCTCAACACAGGGGGCTTTGATGAAGAGTCTGGAGAGTGGTGCTGGCCATCAGCTAGGAACCGAGTTAGGCTGTTGACCAAAGCACCTCCTCATGCGGCCTGGGCTTCCTCACAACATGGAGGCAGCTTCCAAGAGTGGAGGTTTTAGAAAACCAGTCAGTGTTCTAGTGACTTTTAGGACTGAGCATCACTTCTGCCACAGTCACCAGCCCAGACTAATGGGGAGGGAGCTTATCTGCCTCTCAAGGGAAGAAGTCAGCATCACATTGAGTGTGGAATGGGAGACCTGGTTGCAGCCATGGTTGGAAATAGAATGGGCCACATGTGAAAGTCCTTTTGCCTCTACACTCTCACCTTTAAAATGGGAGGAAGACCGTCCACACTTCCTAGGATTGCTGCAGGAGGCTGAGGCCAGTCTTGGCACACACCGGGGTCTTTCTAGACCTCTCTAATCCTCTCTGAGAGGGAGACGCCATTACCACCCCGTCTTACGGGTCTCAAGTCTCAGAGGCACAGTATTGCCCAAGGCCCCACAGCACTCAGGTCCTGCTGATTCCAGAGCCCCTGTCCTTGCCCTCAGTGAGACTCTTGGCCCCTCTGTGACACAGTCATGGTGAGCTCAGACACTCAAAGTGAACCTCGGGGAGGGGGCAGGGCTCTGTGTCACTGGGTCGTCCTTCACAGTACAGGGACTGGGCAGTCCTGTGCTGGGCCATCAGAGGTTCCCCAAGAGGGTCTCCTGTTGCACCTGTCACCTGTGGAGGACACACCCCTGGGGCTTGTGATCTGTAAGGACACATCAAGGCACAGCCTGTGTTTTCTGCCTTCTCAGCAAAGAATGACCCAGAAAATAATGAAGATGATACAAGGCGATTACATTGAAAAGCCGGACTTTGCCCTTAAGTCTATAGGTAAGCGGCCTCCCCTGCCCGCTTCCACCCCCCTCAGCGTCTGCAGAAACCCTTCCATGCCTGGATTTTGGTTCTGGTGTGATACACCCTCTGCTTGAGGACAGTCCTCCTCAGAGCTAACCTCTGTTCTCAGCTGGTTTTCCTGCTAGAATTTATTTTGTCTAATGGAGCCAGAAGCAGGGATGGGGCTAGGAATCCAGATGCTCTCCACTGCCTGACCCCTCCACTGCCCCTCCCTCCTGCCCCTCCCTCAGCCTGGGGCTGCCACACAGTGGTCAACAGGACAAAGTGATCCCTGAGGAGTGGGGACACACTGACTAGAAATAAACCAATGTGGGCCAACAGTGAGTCAGGACTCAGGACTTCAGGGGCAATGAAGCAGGGAGCAGGGATAGAGGGGACCCCCGCGGGCAGAGTGACACTGGGTCCAGACCTGTGAGGAGGGAAAAGCCTTCCAGATGCCCCAGGGGAGGAGGTTAGCATGAGTGAGCAAGGGTCTCCTGGTGAGGGAGGCCAAAAGAGGGGCCCGGGAGGGCACCCTAACCTCAGTGAAACATGGGGGTCACAGGGCGTCTGCCCCGACCCCTGAGCGACTCTGGGTTCCATTCACCCTCTCAGAGCCAGAACTTCCCCTCTCTACTCTGTACAATGGGTGTAAAACCAGCCACAATAGCACAACAGGGCTGCCAGACATAGTGCGCACGTCTCCCCCAGGCTGGTGGGGAAAGCCCTGGCTCATTACCGCTGCCAGTGGACCTGGGGTGGGCGCTCTTTGGCGGCCTTTATGGTTACTGTCAGACCCACTGCCCAGAAGAGAGCACTGAGGTCCAGAGAGGGCGCGGTGAGGCCTCCCAGGGGCTCCGGCACACGGCGAGTGCCCTCCCCAGGCTGAATCTGATCCTCGCCCGGACATCCGTCCGTCCGCACAGGGGCCAGCATAGACTTCGAGCACACCTCAGCCACCTACAACTACGAAAAGGCTCGCTCCTGCTGGAACTGGATCCGGCTGTGGAACTACGCGCAGCCCCCAGACGTGATTCTCGAGGCAGGCGACAAGGGGCGAGGGACGGGTTTGGTCAGAGGCAGGGTCCTAGGATAGAGGCTGGCTGCAGAGGCTGGGCTGTGGAAGCAAGGGCAGCGGGACCTGGGGCGGGGCTAGAGGTGGGGCGGGGTTAAAGTTGGGGGCGGGGTTAGAGGTGGGGGCGGGGGAGGCAGGCAGCAAGAACAGAGAACAGGGCCCCAGGGGCTGCTGTAGGAGCAGGGCACTGGAAAGTCCCCCACCCCGCCCTTGAGACTTCAGGGTCTGAGAACCCTCAAGGCCACCAAGGCTCAAAGAGCCAGCTCGTCGCTGCAGGCCCACAGCTGGCCTCTAGTGAAGGGCAGAGCCAGAGTCCACCCAGCTTCGGCCCCCTGCGCCACAGCCCCTGGATGAGGAGACTGCCCCGGAGAGGGCAGGGGCTTGCTGGGTCACAGAGCAAGCACAGCTCCATTAGCAACCCCCGGCTGAGCATCCCGTCCCCGTGGCCAGCCTTGGGTGGTGCCAAGGCCATGGTGACTTTTCCATGGGTCCCTCAAGGAGCCCAGAGATGTCAGTGCTTGAGACCAGGCTGGGGCAATGGCCTTGCAGGGACAGCGGGCCTCCTGGAGGAGGTAGCCACGGGTGAGCAGGGTTCCTCAGGCAGAGCAGGTGTTAGGGGCCTTCCAGGGAGGAAGCAAGGTGACAGACCAGACCCTCGGAGGCTGGAGAGATCCTGCCCTCAGGCCTTCTGCCCTCTCCAGCTTAAGCCGCTCCCTGCAGCTAGTTCCTGTGGCCCTCAGAGCTGTGGCTGTCCCTCAACTCACTTTCCCCGATTGCTCCTGACCCCCCTTGGTCCCAGCTCCTCAAGAGGCCTTCCCTGACTCCACAGTCCCTGTCCCATCCCCGTCTCAGCATCTACTGTTCCACTTCAGAGCTGGCCACACTGAAAAGCTGCTGAATGAATGCCTTCGCTGTGTGATTTCAGCTGAAATGCTCTCCCTCTCTGAGCCTGTTTCCTCTTCATAGGATAGAAGATGGTAGTGGTTAAAAGCAAGTGGTCCAGGATCAAATTGCCCAGGCTGCACTCCCAGCTCTGCATGGTCCTGGCCAGTCATTTCCCTGCTCTGCTGCCCGGTTTCCACATCTGTCAAACAGGGATAGTAACTGTGCCTAGTTGTAGAGTGAGGAAGCCTCTGCCGCCCACTCAGCGTAACCCCATTACCTGCCTCTTCTAGCCCAACATGACACCTGGCAACTGCTGGGCCTTCACAGGTGACCGTGGCCAGGTGACCATCCGGCTGGCCCAGAAGGTCTACCTGTTCAACATCACCCTGCAGCACATCCCCAAATCCATCTCGCTGTCCGGCAGCGTGGACACGGCCCCCAAGGACTTCGTCATCTACGTGAGCACGCCCCTGCGAGGGGCGAGGCCGAGCTGAAGGGACAGCCTGGCGAGGTGGGGGTGCTCCGGGTCTGCACATCTGGAGGCGCGGGGGGGCTGGGGAGGCTCAGGGGGGCTGGGGGGTCAGAGCTCGCCTCCGAGGGCAGACGTCCCAGCTCCTCGATTTCCACCGGCTTTTCAGAGCCACCATAGCCTTCAGAGACCACTGTGCCCCCATTTTGTTGAGAAGGTCCAGAGAATTATCAGGAACTGCTCATCCAAATGGGGTCCAGAGAAGGGTCGGGAAACGCCCCAGGCCCTGGGGCCAGTGGCACGGTCAGCAGCTGGCCCTCGGCCTCTGCCTCCCAGGCCCTGGCTCTCTCCTGCTGTCACCTGTGCTGCCCTGGAAAGCTCCGGTCTGGGAGGGGCGCACGCCCAGGCTGGAGGGGAGCACCCCCAAGGCCCCTGTCTGACGGCTCTGGGTTCTGCCCCCAGGGCATGGAGAGCTCCCCCAGGGAGGAGGTATTCCTGGGAGCCTTCCAGTTCCAGCCAGAAAACACCATCCAGATGTTCCACCTCCAGGTACCTGAGCAAAGCCCTGCAATGGGGATCGCCCAGGGGCCACACGTCATCCCCCTGCGTCCCCGTGAGGTGCTCAGCCACTACTGACCCACTGGACAGGCTGGGCAGCTGAGGCTCAGGGAGCGGCAGCAGGGCCCGGAGTGGGACGGGGGGACCCACCCGGCCGCTGGCCTGACCCCCCAGGGATGGCTGGCTGCATTTCCCCCGGGGTTCCCCAGAACCCAGCAGGTGGGGTTTGCTGGCTCCAGAGTTGGAGAGCCCTCGCCCGGGGAGCCCCGCCCCCATCAGCACCTGTTCCCAGCCTGGGAGGGAATGGAGGCTGGAGGGGAGGGCTGGGAACAGAAGCAGACAGGCGCCTCTGGAATCACCAGGGGGCCGGACAGGGCGAGTGTCCAGGCTTGGAATCCAGCCAACACCGGCCCAGATACAAATGCTGTGTGGTCCTGGGATTTCCCTGCTTTCCTGGCCTCAGTGTCCCCGACCCCTGTAATTCCCTGAGAGACTGAAACCCAACAGTGAGAGCCTGAGGGCCGAGCCTCTCCAGCTTTGTGCCCTGGGCAGGAAGCAGGATAAACACAGGCCTCGCCCTCCATGAGAGCAGCGTGTGGGGTGCTGCTCAGCGCCCTCGTCCCAAGAGCTCAGTTCCCCACAATCCTGGCTCCAATCCTGGGGCACAGCCAGTACCACTCCCATCCTTCAGAAGGGGAAATGGGCTTGCCCAGGCCTATGGCAAACATGCTGCCAGGAGCCTGCGGCTGGGGCATTTCCCAGCCACTCTAGGTTGGTTCTGCTGGTCTCAGCACCTTCTATCCTGGCCCCTAAGTACTGACTTGCTGTGTGGCCTTGGGATACACCATTTCCCTCTCTGAGTCTCAGTCTCTCACCTGAGATATGGGAGGCTCTCTTTCCACTCTGCCACGGTGAGCTGCCCCATGTCTGATTCTGTTTTCCAGAACCATCCACCTCGAGCTTTTGGTGCTGTCAAGGTGAAGATCTCAAGCAACTGGGGGAACCCTCGCTTCACCTGCCTGTACCGAGTGCGCGTGCATGGCTCTGTGACCCTGCCCAAAGAGACTCCTAACTAGGACTCCTGCCCTGAGAGAGAGTAAAGTTTATTCTGTAGCCCGCGCCCCAGTCTGCATGTCTTTGGGCCCTGTAGAGGGAGAGGGGCCCAGCACTGAGGTCTGAGGCCACGGTGTGCAATTCCTGATCCCACGCTGGGCGCCCGCACATTACAACAGCCCCGGCAGGACACAGAAGCCTCTGAGCAGCCAAGTGACTGGTGGAGGTCTCCGCCAGCAAGTGGTAGCACCTGGACCCAAACCCAGGCAGTCTGGTTTTCTCTCTCTGGTTTCAAATTGATCCCACCCCTGGTCTCCCCATCTCTGCAACAAAGACAGGATGACATCTGTTAGGTAAGGTGGCAGAGGAGAGTGTTTCAACATCCTCTGAACAATTTTCTGTGTGATATCGAAAGGACGTACACCCTCTCTGGGCCTTAGTTCTTAGTTCCTCCTATTCCCCAGACTTCAGCCACTCATATTGGTCTGTAGTCTTCGCCAGAGCTGAGGCCACCTGTTCTAGTGATCGTTTCCTCGAGAGCATGAGTGCTAGACACGGTGTCCACCACCGTGAAATTCCCAGCACATAACATGATGCAGAGTAGGTGTTAGGTAAGTGATCACCGAGGGAACAACTGACCTCTGGCCCAGGCAGGCGACAGGAGGTCCAGTCCCAAGGAGGGAATGACACTTCCCTAAGCAGGGCCTGGGAATGGAGCAAGCTAGCCAAAGCGGAATGGGATCAAGTAGTGGAGCCGGAAAGAGAGGGGATGGATTCCAGGTGCTCCGTGAACAGGAGTCTTGTTCTTCACCTGAGGGGAGCCGCTGGGTGCGGCCAGGCCCTGCCCAAACGTCAGGTCCCTCTCTTCACAATCGGTTCCCCTCTGCCTGCCCCCCTCAGGCCCTCCCATCCCCCAGGGCCACGGTCCCCCGGGGAGCAACACAGTTCGCAGTGCCCTTGAAAAGCCCCTCTGCACAGGCAAGGTGGCAAGGCTGAGGGACAGCCCTACCCGAGTCCCACAGAGAGCCCTGCCCAACCCTGCAGGGAGCCAGGGCCTGGTCCAGCCAAGGGGGGCTTTGTTTCCAACGCAGACAGACATGGACCTGGGCCCCCCTCTGCCACCCCATCCCAGGTCCACAGGGAACAGGCTGGCCACTTGTCTGTCACCCAGGACACCCCCGACCAGGCCCACAGCAGGAATGGGCAGCCGGCCAGGGGGGTGCCGGCTCGCCCTGGCGGCCCAGACAGAACCGGAGGTGCAGAGCGCCAAGTCACCGGCAAGGCCCCGGAGTGGCGCCTCTGATAAACCCAGCTCCAGCCCAGGATGTGGCTAATCCCGTTAATCTCTGGAGCCAGGTCAGCTCAGTGGGAGCAGGTGGACAGGGCTCTGCTTCTGCAAGACCCAGAAACCCCTGGGCCAAGGGCAGGTGATGGCCCAGTGATGGCCCCGCATGTCCTCGCCTGTGCTGCTTCACGGTGTCACCTTGAGGGGTCACCCTCGGTGCCTCAGTTTCCCCAGCGGCATCAGGAGGTGCCAGCTGTCACCTCTCTCTGCCCAATGTGGACCGAGGCCCAAGACCCCCAGCACGAAAGGCCTTCAGCCATGGCCTTCAGTGTGACCAGCTTCGTGCCCAGGTGGGGAAGCACCGCGCGCTCATCTCTCCAGGTCTCAGCCTGAGCCCCTGAGCCCCTGGGTCAGTGGGAACCCCAGCCATGGTTTTCCAGGCCTCTGGATGCCAGGGAAGCAGGGCGAGGCAGGCTCCGGTCTCCAGCGGGGGTGAGGTTCTATCCCCTGCAGGCCTTTGAGCTCCTCAGGGGGGTCTGAAGTCGGAAGGGAAGGCAGGGTGACCCGTCCACCCAGGCTGGGGAGAGTAGAGCTCCCCAGGGACCTCCTCACCCCGCCGACCTTCCCACTGCCAATGACGCCAGCCAGCTATGTGGCCACAGTGGGCGCTGCCCCCGAGGGCCATGCCAGACAGGGGGAGTTCCTGATGGCCTCCACCAGGGACCGCCCCTGGGCTCGGAGACCCCAAGCTTTGCAAGGGAGATGGACAATAAAAATCAGATGAGATGCAGCCCGTCTCTTTCCCACACAGGGCCTGGGCTCCTGCAGGAAGGACTGCGGTTAAGGTCTCCACCTCCACATGGCACCCGGGTGGCCCGCCGGGCACCGTGTGGGAATCCCAGCACAGGTGGAGCTACTGGCCAGGGTGGGTGGCAGGGCGCAGAGCGGCTGAGAGCCAGGCCTGAGCTCGTCAATGCTGGTGGCCAGGAGGTGTCTCGGGGGCTTGGGAATCCACAGGCCTGTGGTGGCAGAGGGCACAGCAGGGGCGTCTCCTTCCCCCCAGAGAGAATGCACCGGATCCCAGCCAGGGCCTCGCATACCCACGGAAACGTTTTCCATGGAAGGCGAGGATCAGGTAAGGGAGGCGCTGCTGAGAGGCCACCTCTGAGGCCACAGACCCTGTCGGGGTGCCCCCTAGAGGCGCTGGCACTGAGCAGCCTGAGGCACCGTCCAGCACCCAGCTCTGCTCAGGCGCAACTCTGTGACCAAGGGCAAACCTCAACCTCTCTGAGCTCGGTTCCCACCAACAGGAACAGACACTCTAGGAGCAAGGAGGGGTCAGGCCCTGCAAAGCTTGAAGCCTGTCCCCCAGGTCTCCGGGGAACAGGACAGAGAGACAGCAGTCCCCAGTAACAAGAATGATCAGAGAGCACTCCCAGGACGACGGGGTGTGTGAGCCCAGCCCTGCCTGGTCTCCTCTCTCCAACGGGCTCCCAAGGCCACGAGACCTAGAGGACAGTCACTTGCCCATCACACAGCAACCCAGACTGGCCAGGCTTTCAAGCCAGAGTGACCCAGAGCTGCTCCAGCCCCGAGTGACATCAGGACATGACTCTCTTTCCTTGAGAAGTCTGTGTCCTGCAATGTGGAAGGCCCAGTGCTCAAGAAGGGTGGGGGGCATGTGACGGCAGGAAGGCCGGTCACAGGTGTGTCTAGAGACCGACAGGCCAGGGGCTGCCCCACTCACCTCCCCAAGGCCTCAGGGACTGTGAGTTTGCTCTGTAATCCACAAAAGTGGCTCTGAGGAGCAGGTCCTAGCAATGCCACTGCTTGTCAGCCCTGAGTGCCACTGTTCCAACCTTACCACCAAGTCCCAGAGGCCTAGAGCACTGCCCCTGGTCTGCACATCTACACAAGCTGCTGGCCCCCTCCAGCAAGCCAAGGGGAGCCCCAGGGTCAACATGAGGCACACCACAGGGGTCAAGTGCAGGCAAAGTCCCTGGGAGAAGCCAGAGGCCCCATGAAGGAATTCAACCACCGCTACTTCTCCCCATTCTATGGATGAAGAAACTGAGGATCTGAGAGATTTAAGCCCCCGCCCAGGGTCACATGGGGTGTGAGCAGAGAAGCCAACTCCAGAGTGCACTCTCTGAGCATCAATTCAACTTGAGACGTTACCAATTCCAGAGTCCTGCCTGGGCTCCCCCAACCTGATACCTCCAACGCCCTAGAGAGCCAGACAAAACCTATAACTCCCCTGAGTTCCTTCACCTGAAAAACGGGGAGCCACAAGTCCCACATAATGTGCTCGCTGAAGATAATAGCTGGGCTTTCCTCCCCAACAATGTCCCTGCCTAAGAACCCCCTCCCGGCTCGGCACAGACTCTCTCCCCTCCAGAACCTGGAGACCCTTCACCCCTCACCCACCCCTGCAGAGCCCCAGGTCAGGAAGCACCAGGCCAGGAAGATAGGGCGCCTCGCTGCGGTGGGGCCAACTTGAGAGCGCACAGGTCCCTGACGCAGTCACGGCAGTGGTCAGTGGTCAGAGAAGATGAGAACCAGCAGCAGAACCAGTCCCCAGGAGCAGCGCTGTGGGAGTGCAGGTGTGTGGCGCGTGTGACCAAATCACAGGTCAGTCTAGAAGCAGGCGTGGAACTTTATTCACCGCAGGCCAAGGGGCAGCGACCAAGTCAACTCTGCACCCTTGGACCCTTTGCAGAAGTTAGAGTGCATCTTTTATAGCCAAAACCCACAAGCTACCAGTAAATCAAAACCATAGCAACGTGGAAGTGGGTCAGAATGATCCAGTTCAGGGTGCAGTCAGGGTACATTGCCCAAGAAAAATGGGAACTGAAAAGAGAACATCTTACAAAAGCATTTCTTAATAATACATTGTATAAGAATAAAAGAAACGTTTTTCAGCAGCTTGGCCTTGGCCAAACAGGACGTGGGTAGCTGGAGGTGGGCTACAGAGGTGGAGTTTTCACAAGGGAGAAATTTCTTATATGAAATGGAGTCTGGGGTAAATGGAGTCTGTCTGGTCAAGGCACATACACTCGGGCCCACAACACAGGAACTTACTCTAGGCCACGGTCCAGAAGGAGTGCGTGCGGTTCAGAGTGTCAGCTTGGAGTAGGCCTCATGGTTGTGACCAGCAGGAGAAACCCAGCTCCCCTGAAGCCTGGGGATACATTCTTTTTTATACTTTTTAGTTATACATGGACACAATATCTTTGTTTATTTATTTTTTGTGGGCTGAGGCTCAAACCCAGGGCCTTACATGTGTGAGGCGAGCGCTCTGCCACTGAGCCACAACCCCAGCCCCAGACCCCTTTTATGGCCTGACTGGGGGAGTTGCCCCATGACATGGCCTGGTGAGTGTGATGAGCTCGTGGGCCTGATTTTTCCGATATGAGTTTGGCACGCCTGTGTGCCCGTGTGCTTCTGATTAATTCGGTAAATCCACAGGTGTCACTTTTATTAGCATGACTAACTTATTAGTTTGTGCCTTATGGCTGTGCTAGACAGATGGTGGCTGTTTACTTGTAGAGACATTTCATCTCGGAACTTAAACTCAAAATGGAGTTAGTAGCTTACGGCAAGCCACGGTCTCACAGAAGGGTCACTCAGGCTTAGGTGTCCCCCAACAACTGCTGCTCTCAGCATCGTGGGGTAACAGAACAGAGCATAGCTTGTTTTCCACAGTTACACATGGAGAACATGGCCACAGGACATGGGTGTTTTGGGTGACGTCTCTATAGGTGGAGGGTTGCTGGTCAACAGCAGAAAAATCCTCCAAGATGAAGAAAATTCCCCAGTGCCTCATAATGACATGGTTCTAGAAAGTTCAGAAGAGGCGAGGAAGAACCCTCCCCTCAGGATAACAGGCCGCCAACCTCCACCACAAGGAGACAATACATTTCCACCTTTGAGGCCAGAGAGCGACAGGCTCTGGGTGCCAGCAGGACACCTTTTCAGATCCACCATGGGGAAGAATTTTCTAGATTGGAAGGTGCTTAATGGATGTTTGTTGCACAAGTGAAAAACAACAAGGGCTGAGAGGGTTTAAGACAGCGCCCTGGTGAGCCAGTCTCCCGGCCCACAGCCTGATTCGTGTCTGTCTCTGAGGACTCGCCTCCTAGGGAGAAGTCGCTATGTGAGCTTTAAGCCCATGGAAACCCACATGTGCCTCTAAGGGCTCTGCACCCTGGGACGGCTGCCAGATGCTGTTCAAAATAAAGCCCGAAACCCTTTTTGTTTTTAATATTTATTTTTTAGTTGTAGTTGACCCAATACCTTTATTTATTTGTTTTTATGTGGTGCTGAGGATCCAACCCAGGGCCTCACATGTGCTAGGCAAGCGCTCTACTGCTGAGCCACAGCCCCAGCCTCCCACCCAACCCTTTTCTTTTCGGTGGGAGGGGTAGGTTGAACCAGGGGCGCTCTACCCCGAGTTACAACCCCAGCCTTGCTTTTTTATTTTTTTAACCTTCCAACAGGATCTTGATAAATTGCCCAGGATAGCCTCTAACTTTCAATCCTCCTGCCTCAGTCTCCAGAGTTGCTGGGATTATAAACAAGTGCCACCATGCCCAGCCTCCAGGGGTGGGTTCCATTCGTCTCAGTGAGGCGGGATAAAGGAATAAAGGTGGGTAGAAAGGAGACGAGAGGAAGGACAAGGAGATTATAGCTTTAATCTAAAAGCTAAAGTTCCTCCCACCTGTCCTTCCCAGGCCAGTTCTTCCCCAGGCCTGTCACTCCCAAGTTTCTGGGCAATCTACAAATCTTCGCTCAGGATCTTAAACTTACTGGAATTTGCCCACTTATGAAATCCTGTGCACAGTTAATCAGCCCATGAATACCTGTATTTTTAGAATACACTAGGCAAAGAGAGATACAAAATCTATAATCCAGTATATTTCCCCAAAGTTATATAATGTCTAGATAACAGATAACATCGATCTAAGGACTCTGGGAACAACCAGACAACCATAAGCCATCTGTGACCACCAGACTAATGTCATCCCCCCATACCTTCCCATGCCCACCTCTCAGTTTCCTTTAAAAAGAAGTGCCTGAGTCCTCCAAAGTATGTCTCACCCTTAAGATGACCCGCGTCCTCCACTAAATGTGCACTGCTTGCTTTCCTGAACAAATTTGTTGGTGCCTCTCTCTGACATGTCTTGAAATTCCTTTCTGTGATGTTTGTCAGGGACCCTGTCATCTTGAGTTAAGGTCCCTCTCTAGAGGACCTCCTCAGATGCCCTCCAGTGATATGATAACCCTTCCTCAAAGCACACTTGACACAGGACTCAATACACCCCGCATGTAAGAGATACACCTGTAGGGACTGCTCTGCGGGAGGTAGGGGCCTCGAACCTCCTGCCCTGGGGACTCAGACAGGCTCCCCTGGCCTCTCCACCCTCTGGGCAGCCAATTCAGGAGTGCACTGCCCTCGAGCTCAGCTCTGCTAGCCTGAGGACAGCTGTCTTGGGGTACCTGGGAGGAGTAGCATGGTCCACAACCATGGCAAGGGTGGGCCTAGGGGCTCTGTCTGTGCAGTGGTCACCAAAGCTAAAAAGGGCATAAGTTGGTTTGGGGTGACGGCCTGGCCGACAGGCCTGTGCCTCATGACCTCTAAATGCTATCTTCTGCATCCAAAAATCCCCACATGCCTCAAGATGGCTGGTGGCCCAGCAGAGGCCTAGATGGTGCTTCCGGGTCAGAGGGAGGCTCCAGAGCCAGGTGGGTACCATCTGTTTCCCCGCACAGGGGTGTAGCTGGAGTACCTGTGGGTGAGGGGGGCTGGACAGACAGCAGAGGAGGGGAAAAACAGCCACTGGCACCACCCGATGGGCTCTGGGCCTCATGTTCCATGAGACAGAACCAAGACTCTGGGCCATGCAGCTCCCCCAAGGTGTGACCCACCCGCCTCAGCACCAGGGGCCCACCAACGGCCCACCCTCAGGTGTCACCTATCGCCTGCCAGTCAACTGTGTCCAGGATCCTGGGGCCGGGACTCTCTGTGTCTTCCCAGGGGCCTCTCCAGGGTGTGGCTGATCGAAGCAGGGACTAAGGGTGTGAGCCCAGCCCAGCCTCATCACCTGCAGGACTCTGACAAATGAGAACATTTATTTTCTTCTCCAAGACTTTGTGCAGATCCAGAGAGAAGACAACAGGACTTCTCCAGAGAGGCAGAATGGGAGCCACTGGGGAAAAGCCCACAGTCCCCAGGACTGGCAAGGTGTGAGCCAGGGACAGCGGGACCCCACAAGCTGGTGCCTTGCTGGAGGGCTGGAGACAGGGGTGGACACTTCAGAACCTGACATGGAAGCTCCTCCTTGGGGAGGACATGACGGGGGCTTCCAGAGGCTTTGGGGGGCGCAGAAGGGAAGAGGCGACAGCCATGGTGATCTCTGGCCTCTGCAGGGTGGACTGGGACCCCTCAGGCAGGGCTGAGGGGGAGGTCATGGAGGCTGACCTGGGCCACGAGGTGGAGGACCGAGGCCGCAGGGAGGAGCTGGAGTCCAGCAGCCTGAAAGTCGAGGCTGCTGGGGACAAGGAGGAGGAGTGGGAGGAGGTAGCAATGGGCGTGGTGTCCACAAACACCTGGTCCCTGGGAGGCTCAAGATCATGCGCCACCCAGCGGATGTGCCGGCCCTGCTGGTCAAGGACCCTGTGTATCAGGGAGTCGGGCGGCTGGACAGGAGTTAGCTCGTTGAAGAACAGGTTCTGGTAGATCTGAGGAGAGATCTGCAGGGGACAGAGCAGCGAGGTGGGGCACTGTGGGGGCTGAGGGCACCCAGGACCAAGAGCAGGACCTCTCACGGAAAAGAAATCTCCAAGTACCAAGGCTATCACCAATGCCCACAGCCCGAGGGCCACGCACCCTCTGCAGAAGGCCCGGTCCCGGCCCCCAGCTCTTCACGCTTGTTGGGTGTTCACCACAAGCTGTGAGGTGGGCACCAGCACCCGAGCTGTTCCCTTCTCACAATGAGGCCACTAGCCAGGCCCACAGTGGGCCCAGGGGCAGAGAGCTCCTCAGGTGTACCCCACCTCTCCGATTCACTCTCACGATGCCATGAGGACCCGCCCAGGATGGGGCAGGGGTGCAAAGTGAGCCCTCTCATGCCAACCTGCCCCACGCCCAGGAGAGGCCCTGCAGAAGCCTGTCATGTTCTCATTCATTCGTCCCCACAGAGAAGGAGGGGCTCTCAGAATGCCCCACGGCAAACAAGGAGGGGGAGGCTGGGCTGCCTTGGCCAGGGACCAGTGCGTGCTGCCACTGAGCCACCTCTCCCCCCCCCCCCCGGGGCTCCTTTCTCTCCCACTCCCTTCCATGGACCCCATCCCTTCCTGTGTCCCTGAGACCATGACACCCTGTGCCTGTTCTTGAGTGCCCACATCCTGAGGACATGGACAATGGACACGTGGAAAAGCAAATGAGCAACCACAGACTGTGGGAGCACTTGGGAGGCTCCAGATGTGCCAGACCCCAGAGAACCCCTCCCACAGACCTAATGACGTTTGTCCTCTAGGATGAAACCTGTGCCAACAGCCTCAACCAGGGCCAGACCAGGGCCGTGACAGCAGTCTGTGGCTTAGAATCCTGATAAAGGACAAATGTCCCCATCACTCCCATTGGAAGCCACACGGGCACCACGGCGGCCACCACAGGAGATGGGATCCCCTAACCTCCATTAGCCCCGCATCTCAGGGGCAGGCCCCACACACCCGTACCTGCCGCTTCATCCAGGTGTTCTGCACGCCACTGAACAGGACTTTGGGGTTCTGCAACCGTTCCTTGGGCTTAAACGCTGCCCCCACCACTTTGCTCACCTGCAAGAGTCTCAGGTGAGAGTGAAGGCCAAGTGCTGAGCCTGCACCTGCCTGACCTCCCCCAGCCTACCCTGCAGGAGTCTCAGGAGAGAGTGAAGGCTAAATGCTGGGCCTGCACCTGCCCCACCTCCCCCAGCCTCACCTGCTTGCCCTTGGACTCCCACTCACTCCAGCTGGCTTCGATGTCTTGCAGGGAGTGCTCGCCAGCCCACGGGGACATTGGGGCCATCCTGTGCAGCTTGGCCCAAGCCTCCGCCTCTGTATCTGCTCTGCCACTCAACAGTAACATCAGCGCCTCTTGCTCCCGCCGTTGGTACACCAGCGCCTCAGCCAGATCCCTGCTGTTAAGAGCTCACCTTCACAAGATGCCCCTCCTGCTGCCAGGAGTTAAGAGAGGAGCTCCCAGTCCCGGGCCTGTCCTCCCCAGCCTTTCCCCCTCCCCCGTCCCCAGGCCATGCTCCCAGGGCCCATCACTGAGAAAGCCTTCAATGGCACTGCAAAGCCCAGATGCAGTGGCCTCTGCAAGTCCTGCCATTCCCCCCACCACCCTGTGCTGTCCTCCATGGAGGCTGTACCCCATTCTAACCTCACCTGGACCTCCCCTGTGGAATATTCAAACACCCTCCCACCCCAGGGAAACCCTGCCTTCGCCTTGTTTCATATGTCCCCACAGGACTGCCTTGATGGGAGCACAGGCATCACACAGATTCCATGGATTTTGGCAAACTCCTACTGAAATGTCAAAACCCAAGTCTACAATCTCCCTTCCTAAGAAGCCTTCCTTACCTGTTCCACCCAATCAGGTGGCTTGACCTCTAAACCATCCCTATTCCTAAATCATCACATGGCATTGCAGACATGGGCTTGTATGTCTGCCTCCCTGTGAGTCCTCTTGAAGCGGGACCTGTTGCCTGGACTGTCTTGGATTTCTGGAAACTTAGCTTAAGGTCTGGAAGTCAGACCTCTGTGAACTCTTTTTAAGCAACCAAGATTATATGAGACTTGGTCAGGAATAAGGGTTGAGCAGATGGAGTGAGTGGGAAGAAGAACAGAGCCCCTCTTGCCTACAAAGCAAGGAAATAACACAAATGTCTGCTCGGGACCAGAGACTTGGATGTGGGCCTCGCACCCTCCTGCCAGGGACCTCTGACCATGTGGAAATGACCTCTGCTAGCCTGGCAAATCCAAGTCTGGCTCAGGGGGGCCCCATCTAGGTGCTTGGGGCTCTGATTTTCTCCCCTTACTGCTCAATCTTCCGGCCAAGCTGCGCTAGAACGAGGCTTGGGCTCCCAGCCACAGCTGCCACCTATAGAGTAAAACTGCCTGCAGGCCCCAAGCCTCTGGCCTTCCAAGGGCCCTCCCCAACCATGCCCAGCACTGCCCAACTCAGGGAGAGGTTCCTGGGACCTGGGGAGGCCTGCGGCACCCCTGCTCTAGCCAGGAAGAGTCGGGGCTGGCCAACTCACTGCAGCTCCTGGTGGGAGGCCTTGAGGAGGGTGCCTATGGAGTCGGACTTTTCCTCCACGCTTTCTCTCTGTTCATGAATACCATCCATTTTGGCATCCTGTAGTCTTTTCCAAACATTCAGGCCAAATGTCCCTGTGATTTGATCCAGACCAAGGACTGAAACACCCTCCCTGAAACCTTTGCCCTTAACGTCCACCCTCAAGTCAGCCAGTGATCCCTTAACCTGCCCCATGCAAATACTGGTGCCCCTCATGTGCCGGGTATTGTGCTGGGTACCCAAAAAGCATCTCGATGACCAGACACCAGTGTCTGGATAGGCTCAGTGCTCAGGCCTCAATCATCTTTCCACACGTGCAGATTGAGATGGAGGGGGACCAGGGCAATGGCACATGGCCCTCAGCTGGGCTCCAAGTGGGCATCTATCCTGCGAGACTTGAGGTAGACTAAAAAGAAGGCACTGAAAATACAGCAATAGGGCAACAGGAGTCCTATTTCTGGGCAGGGTGCAGTGAGTAGTGGCCATTCTCCTGCTGCCGATTTTTTTTTTTTTTGGGCGGGGGAGGTACTGAAGCTTGAACCCAGGGCCTTGAGCATGCTTGGTAAGCGTTCTACCACAGAACTGCACCCCCAGACCCAGAACTTTTTAAATTAATAAAAATACAGCAGACGGCTGGGGCTGGGCTCAGCGGCAGAAAGCTTGCCTAGCATGCATGAGGCACTGGGTTAGATCCTCAGCACCACGTAAAGGTGGACAAATAAAATAAGGGCATGTTGTCCATCTACAGCTACAAAAAAAAAAAAAAATTAAAAAACAATGTAGCAGATGTGTTACAAAGTCATACTTTAAAAAAAAAATCAGAGAGCTATAGAAGCAAGGAAAACTAAATGCACTAAAATTACGGAAAGGAGTCTTTCCATGCCAAATGGGGATGGGAACTGCTTCCTTGAGGCTTTTCTAGATCTGGGAATAGGCTGAGAGAGAGCTGGACTGGGTTTAGCAGAAGTAAACTACTGGAGGGGAAAGTCCAGTGGACTGTAAAGGTGCCTCTCATCCCATAGGATATCTGCTAAACAGTAGAGAGGCTGGGATGCGGGGAGGAATGAGGTCAGCAAGAGACAGAAGGGGACAGTAGGGAAGAATGAAGGAACTTTGGATTGTGCAGTGGGGAGTGGGGGAGAGGGGGAAGGACGATGGAATGAGATGGACATTACTACCCTATACACATGGATGATAACACTACCTGCGTGACTCTGCATCATGTTCAGGGAAAGGAAGGAGAAGCTGTGCTCCATTTTGTACAATGTGTCAAAATGCATTCTACTGGGGCTGGGGTTGCGGCTCAGTGGTAGAGCACTTGCCTGAGCATGTGTGAGGTACTGAGTTCGATTCTCAGCACCACATGTAAATAAATAAAAAATAAAGGTCCAACAACAACTAAAAAAAAATTTTTTAATTAAAAAAACAAAATGCATTCTACTATCATGTATAACAAATTCAAACAAATTAAAAAATTATAAAGAAGGATCTAAAGAAAAAAGGAGAGAGACAGAGTCCCACAGAAGGAAGAATCCTGTCACAAATAGAACTGACTTCATTCTGAGGCCACAGAAGGCAAAGTAAACCAAGTCTACCTAAAGCCACAGTGCAGCCCCAACCCAGCTCAATCCCCGCCGGATGAAGGTGTTCCACCCCACACAGAAGAAAGAACAAATGCTCTGGGGGAAAGTAATGTCATCTCCAGTCTCCGTAGTTCATTTGTACAAAGTTCACAAAAGTTTTGTTTTGTTTTATTGACATGAAGAGGCAGAAAAATATAATCAGTCATCAAAAGAAAAAAATAGACATTAGAAGCAGACCCTTCAGATGATTCAGACATCGGGGTTTGCAAATAAAGCCTTTAAAATGACTATTGCAAGCAGTGTTAAATAAAATAAAAGCAAGTGTAAGGAAAATACCTGTTGGAAAGAAGGAGAATTTCAACAGAAAGTTGTGACCTATAGAAAAGAATCAAGGGAAGTGCTCTAGAGCCCGATCTGCCTTCCCGGGGTCCTGTGTGCCCAGGTCTCAGGACTGAGTGGAAGAAGATTGACCAACAGCATGATGAAGAAAAGTTGGCCAGACTTGAGGCTCAGGTCTGGGGCAAGGGCACAGCCTACAGAAAGAAGCTACAGCTGATGACAAAAAGCTTCAGAGTTCTCTAAAAAAACTGGCTATGAATAACATAGCTGGTATGGAAGAGGTGAACATGGTTAAAGATGATGGGACAGTTATTCATTTCAACAATCCAAAATCCCAAGCTTCCTTGTCTGCTAATACCTCCACAATTACTGGTCATGCAGAAGCCAAACCAATCACAGAAATGCTTCCTGGAATCTTAAGTCACCTTGGTGCTGACAGCTCAGCAAACCTGGGAACAGTTCCCATGGTAAATACTGGACAGTAAAGCACCAAACCCAGAAGAACACATTGATGAAGAGGATAAAGATTTCCTAGATCTTGTAGAAAATTTTAATGAAGCATCAAAGAATGAAGCTAACTAAAAAATTTTTTTGGTATTTTGGAGCTAGACTCGATTAACAAATAAGCTTGTGGTTTCAAAGTTTTACAGACCCAGAGAATATTACCTGCTACTAGTTCTGTGATAAAAATATTTTGCATATTAATAATGCTATTTGTTCAGCATTTTTTGGTCATTTGAATTTGCATTTTGTACTTCTTCCCAGGACCTATTCTTTTGGTCAAAATATGAAGTATTGGTGCAGTTTGGAAAAAAGGAACCAAATAGGTCTGAGGATGTAGCACAGTGGTAGAGCAATTGCCTAGCACATGTGAGGCCCTAAGTTCAATCCCCAGTACCACAAATAAATTAATTAAATTAAATTAAAATAATAAAATGATATCTCCGATAACTCACTTGGGCTGTTCACCATGGCCCATGCCTATAATCCTTACTACTTGGGAGGCTGAGGTGAGAGGATCACAAGTTCAAGGGCAGTCTAGGCAGTTTAATTTAGCAAGATTCTGTCTCAAAATCAAAAAAAAAAAAATTAAGACTGGGGATGAAGCTCAGAGGTAGAATAAAAAAGAAAAAGAAAGAAAGAAGAGAAAACAGCTAGTTGGCTGGATTTAATAGCAGAACTTCATCCAGAAAAAAATTCATAAACTGGAAAGTGGTTCAGTAAAAAATATCCAGTCTGGAATATAGAAATTAGAAAAAAAGATAAAAAGAACAGAACAGAGCATGAAAACATAGAAGACAAGATAAATGGTCCAGCACACACACAGCTAGGAACCTACAAAGAGGGATAGGAGGAAAGAGGGCAGAAGCGACAGTAAAGGCATATAATATCTAAGAATTTTTCAAAACTGAAGATGTCAGCCCATATATTTAAAAAACAATCAGTGGACTCCAAACAGGATAAATACAAATAAAACACACTTAGGCCTGTAATGGTGAAATTGCTAAAAACACAAAAAAGAAAAAGAACCTTCAAAGAAGCAACATACAATTAACTTTTCAACAAAACACATGGAAACCAGAAGACAAGTGAAAAGAACTTTTTTTAAGTGTTAACAGAAAAGAAACTGCCAGGTGAGGACTTAACATGTAGTAAAATAGTCTTCAATGTTTAGGACAGAATAAAGATGTTTTGCCAGGTATGATGGCACATGCCTGTAATCACAATGACTCTGGAGGCTGAGGTAGGAAGGTCATAAGTTCAAGGCCAGCCTGGGTAACTTAGACTCTATCGCGAGATAAAAAATTAAAATGGCTGGTACGTATCTCAGTTGTAGAGCATCCCCAGTACTGTAAAGTAAGTTAGTTAGTTAAAAAATAAAAATGAAATAAAGATGCTTTAAGATAAATAAATATTTAGAGAATTTATTAGTGGCGCATAACACAATAAGAAATAAAGAGGTCTAGGGATGTAGCTCAGTAGTACAGCACTTACCCAACATGGGCAAAGCCATGGTTGGGTTCAATCCCCATTATTGGCGTGAAAGAAAAAGAAGAAAGTTCTTCACGCTGAAGGTAAATGATTTACGAACATCCTAGAACCAGAACTTCAAGAATGAAGAGTATCAAATATGTCAAATATCTGGGTAAATGTGAAAGAAAACTGCCTAACCCAACATCAGGACAAATGTCTTAAAGGGAGACAGAACATAGGTACAAGTACAATATATGATCATAGCCTAACAGCTGGAGAGGGGAAGGTAATATCTTCCATAGACATAGTACTAAGAGTGTATATAATAATCTCTAGCCATAGATTATTGATAAAACAATATTTTTCTTAATAGATAATATAAAATAAAATTTAAATAATAAAGGAGATAAAACAAAATAATAGAAAAGATAAACAAAGTAATTTAAAAATATTTGATTCATCTAAAAGAAGAAAAGAGGATCAAAAACCAGATGTGATAAACAGAAAATAAATTAAACTGATTGTGGAGAATGAAAGAGCCCCTAATCCTGCGGTAAAGGTGTTGGTGCTGCATGGGTCTCGGCCAATGATAGACCCAGCTACAGAAGTAATTAATATTTTAATGGACTAAATATCAAGTTAAGAAGCATAGATTGCCAAACAAGATGAAAAAAAATAAGACTCAACTATACAGTGTTTAAAAGAGGCACAATTAGGGGGTTGTAGATGTAGCTCAGTGGTAGAGTGAACCCTTAGCCTGCATGGGGTCCTGGGTTCAAACCCCAGCACTCCCCAAAAAATAAGTAAATAAATACAACAAAATAGGCACACTTAAATACAAGGATAGACTGAAAGTTTCTTTTTAAATGTTAAAAAAGGGCTGGGGTTCTGGCTCAGTGGTAGAGCACCTGCCTAGCACGTGTGAGGCCCTGGGTTCGATCCTCAGCACCACATAAAAATAAACAAAGTTATGTCCATCTACAACTAATAAAATATTAAAAAACAAATAGATAAATGATAAAATATGTAGTGACGTTAAAGGTGGTGGGACCTTTAACAGATGAGATCTCATGAAAGGTGGTTATGATACTGGGAGCATTACCCTCAGAAGGGATTCATGCTGGTTTCCTGGGTGAATTAGTTCTCTGAAAGTGGTCTTATAAAAAGAGAGCTGGCCTCTCCCAAGTCTCTGGCTTCCTGCCTCACAATGCAATCTCTCTCTCATCTGCACTCCCACCATGATGACATCCACCATGTTGTGAAATAGCCAAGGAGCGCTCACCAGAGTGACGAGATGAATTTTCAACCTCTAATATGGTGAGCTAAGTAAATCTTCTTTCCTTATAAAATCTCTACTTTTGGATATTTTGTTATAGCCATTGAAAATGTGCCCCTTTGAGGGCACACTCCCCAGTGACTAGAAGACCTCCCACTAAGCTCCACCTCTTAAAATTTCCATCACCTCCCAATAGAACCTTTAACCCAAGGGCTTTTCAGGGACATTCCAGATCCAAACTATAGCAAAGACTCAAATAAATACAATGAGAAATGAGAGTGAAGACATTATTAACTAATGCCAGAGAAATATAAAGGATCACAAGAGATTACTATGGGACTAGGAGTACAGCTTAGTGGTCAAGTGTTGGCCTAGCATGCATGAGGTTCTGGATTCAATCCTCAGCACGAGAGAGAGAGAGAGAGAGAGAGAGAGAGAGAGAGAGAAAGAGAGAGAGAGAGAGAGAGAGAGAGAGAGAGAGATTACTATGCATAATTATATACCAACAAATTAAGTAACCTAGGAAAAAAATGGATAAATTCCTAGAAGCAATCAATCTATCAGACTGAATGATAAAAAATAAAACAAAACAAAACAAAAACCCAGAAAATCAGAACAGACCTAGAACTAGTTTGAATCAATAATCAAAAACCTCCCAACAAGCCAGGTGTGGTGGCACACACCTATAATCCCAGCAACAAGGGAGACTAAGGCAAGAGGATTGCAAGTTCAAGGCCAGCCTCAAAATAAAAATGGCTGAAGATATAGCTCAGTGGCAAAGGGCCCCTGGGTTCAATCCCCCATGCCAAAAAATAAAGAAAAAATTAAATTAAAAAAACTCCCAACCAAAAAAGAAAAAGCCTAGAGCCAGATGAAGTCATTGAAGAATTCTACCATTCAAAGAAGAAATAATATCACTCCTTCTCAAACTCTTCTAAAAAATTGAAGGAGGAAATACTTCTAAACTCAACTTCTGAGGCCATAATAACCTGGCCAATAACTGTAGCAAAGGCATTGTGAGAAAAGAAAACTACAGGCCAACAGTCCTGATAAATAGAGATGCAAAAATCCTCAACAAAATACTAGCAAACGGAATTCAACAGCATATGAAAAGGATAACACAACATGACCAAATAGGATTCACCCATGGATGCAAATATGATTCAACATACAAAAAAAAAAATCAATCAACACAACATACCACATTAATAGAACAAAAGATGGAAACCAAATGATCATTTCAGTTGGGGCAGAAAGCATATTCGAAAAAACTCAACATTCTTTTGTGATAAAAACTTTGAGCAAACTGGAAACAGAAGGAAAGTGCCTCAAATAATAAAGGAAGGCACACAGATAACATCATATTCCATTGTGAAAAACTGAAAGCTTTTCCTCTAAGGTCAGGAATAGGCAAGGATACTTATTTCCATCACTTCTATTCAGTGTAGGACTAGAAATCCTAGCTAGAGTAATTAGGCAAGAAAAAGAAATAATGACATCCAAATAAGAAAGAAAGTATTTCTGTTTGCAGGTAACATGAAGTTGTATGTAGAAAACCATCAAAAAAATTTTAAACTGTGATAACTAATAAATGAATTCAGAAAATTTATAAGATATGAAAATCAATGTACACAAATCAGTTGGGTTTCTACCCAAGAACAATGAGCAAGCTACTCAGGATGATAAGATAGGAGGATTGCAAGTTTTAGTCCAGCCTAGCAACTTAGTGAGATCCTGTCTCAAAATAAAAATAAAAAGGAAAAAAATAAGAAATTTAAAAATAAAAATTAAAGATAAATAAAAACTAAAAGGAAAAAAATAAAAATAAATAAAAAGGACTGGAAATGTGACTCAGTGGTGGCATGCCTGTGGGTTCAATCCCCAGTACCAAAAATTAAAAATAACAATGAGCAATACAAATAGGAAATTAAGAAAATAATCCCATTTAAAAATGCATCAAGCCAGACACAGTAGTGGCAGGGCTTTAATCCCAGCAACTCAGGAGACCAAAACAGGAGAATCACAAGTTGAAGAAGAGCCTTACCAACTTAGAGAGACCCAATCTCAAAATAAAATTTTTAAAAAAGGGCTGGGACTTTGGTTCAGTTGTAGAACACTCCTGAGTTTAATCCCTAGCCACTGCAAAAATAAATTAATTAATTAAAAATGTATCAAAGAGTAGAATATTTAGGAGTAAACTTAAACAAGGAGGCAAAAGACATTATATCCTGCAATCTATAAAACATTACTGAAAGAAATTAAAGACAACATAAATAAATGGGAAAACATCGGGTGTTCATCATTTGGTAGTCTTAAAATTGTTAAAATGTCCCTACTACCCAAAGTAACCTACAGATTCAGTGCATTCCCTATCAAAATCTCAATGCCATTTTTTTTTTCAGAAATAGGGAAAACATTCCTAAATTCATATAAAAGTACAGAGGAACCCTCAATAGCCAAAATATTTGGAGTAAAAGAGAAAACCTGGCTGGGAGGAGAAAGTGGAGCAGGTAAGCCTAAAACCTCACATTTCCTAATTTCAAAACATATTACAAAGCTTAAGTAATCGAATAGTATGATACTGGCATAAAGACAAGCACATAAACCAAACAGCATAAATAAACCCACCCATATGCCAAAAGCACAGACAGCAAAAGCAAAAAACAGACAAGTGGGAAATAAAAAGTTTCTGTATAGCAAACGAAATAATCAAATGATCTTTGACAAGAGTGACAAGACTATTAAAAAGGGGAGAGACAGTTTCTTAAACAAATGATGTACGAAACTGAGTATCTACACGCAAAAGAAGGAAATTGGACCTTCATCTCAAAATATACTGAAGACTTAAAAATAAAACCTGGAACTATAAAACTCCTAGAAGAAAACATAGGGAAAAGCTTCCTAAAAGTAGTTTTGGCAATGGTTTCCTGGAGATGACACCAAAAAGCAAAAACAGACAAATGAGACTACATCAAACCAAAAAGCTTCAAAGAGCAAAGGAAATAAATATGAGGGTGAAAAGACAAACTGTGGAATGGGAGGAAATGTTTTGTGAATATAAACCATGTATCTCACCAGGGGTTAGTATCCAATATATATATATCTCCTACAAGCTAAAAGCAAAACAATAAAAATAGATGATTTTTAAATGGGCAAAGGACTTCAGCACACATTTTCCCAAAGGGAAGACATAAAAAGGGGCTAAAAGGTTCATTAAAAGATGCTCAATATTCCTAATCATCAGGGAAGTATAAACCCACACCATAAAGAGGTATCACTTGCACCTGTTAAAATGGTTGTTATCAGAAAAACAGATAATAAAAAGTGTTGGAGAAGATTCAGAGAAATCAAAACCTTTATGGGAATGTACAATTGTATAGTTACTATGCAAAACAGTAGGACAGTTCCTCAAAATATTAAAAATAGAACTACCATCATTATCTAGCAATCCCCTTCTTGTTATTTATCCAAAATAAATACTAAGGACTTAATAAAACCAATTAAAACAGGATTACAAAGATTGTGCACCAGGTTTCAATGCAGCATTATTCACCAACCACAGCCAAGAGATGGAGGCAACCTAGGTGTCTGCTGGTGAGTGAATGAACCCAGAGAGCAGGATATAGACACACAATGGACTATTTTCCAGCCCTACAACGGGAGGAAATCTGTGATACCTACAACACTGATGAACCTTGAGAATACTGTGCTAAGTGAAATAAGCCGTGTACAGAATGACAAATACTGCACAATTCCACTCACATGAGACATCAAAGTAATGAAATCACACAAAACACAAGTAGAACTGCAAATGCCAGGGGCTGAGGAGAGCAGTGGGGAGTGGCCATGTATGGGTATAGTTTCAATCATACAAGATGAAAAGGTTCTAGAGATAATAGAGTATGTATGTTAACAATACTGTATACTTAGAATTTTGTTAAGAGAGTGTATTTTATGTCCTTTGGGTTATGCTACAATACAAAAAAGATGCAAAACATCAGCCAGAAGTGATGAGACAGATAAAATGATCTACCTTTGAAATGAATAACTTCTGATCATCAAAACTTATGACCAAGAATGAGAAGCAGGCCACAAAATGGAAGGAGAATCTATAAAATATGTAATTGTCAAATGACTCATATCCAGAAAACATAAGTAACTCCCATACATTCAAAAGACAATTCTACAGAAAAATGGGAAAAATTCTGAACAAGCATTTAACAAATGAATATAACCACCAAGTGACCAATATATAGACACTTAACCTCAGTAGTTGTGGTGAGCCGCTTCTGCCGTTTCTGCAGATTATGGTCGCCATTACAAGATGACGCTGGCTCCGCTGTGGTCTGTGACAAACAACTCCTTATCTGGGAGAGTTGGCACATGATTTTTCACCACCCTGTGAGAAAGCTCCACGCGGCAGCTTTGCATTGGGGCTTGGGATGCTTTATTAAGGCTGGGAGGGGCATCAGAGAGAGAGAAGAAATATCAAGGGCCTGAATAAACTGCTGAAAGAAGATTCCTGAGTTGCGTCTTCCTTGCGGGCAAGGGGTCGCGACAAGTGGTGCCGAAACCCGGGAACCAGAACTTTCAGCAGTCAGGGGTGGTGCACCGGTTAGTCCCAGGTAAGTGGGATCCGCGACTAAAGCGGGGTTAGTCCCAATAAGTGGGATCCGCTATCAAAGCGGGGTTAGTCCCTAGTAAGTGGGATCCGCGACCAAAGCGGGGCAGCTCCTCTGTAAACACAGAGAGAGCATTACATTTTATTGCAGCTGCACTGTGTACTTTCGCTTCTACTTTCGCTTTTGTTTTCTGTGTTTCTTTTGTTGTGTCATTTCGCTTTTGTTTTTTGTGCTTCTTTTGTTGTTGTGACGACAGGGACGCTCCCCTGTAAAAGGAAGAGAGCGGGGACTTTTGTACTTTCACTTTCTTTATAGCTCTAAAAACATTATGGGCGTTGCTTCTTCAAGCCCAATTTTGTTGGCCCTAGATGGGTTGTTACATTCAAAAGGACTTAAGATAAAGCAGAGTACTTTGCAGATGTTTTTAAGAGAAGCTGATATAGCGGCTCCTTGGTTTGCTTTTTCAGGGAGTCTTACGGTTCCCAGCTGGGACAAATTAGGGAAAGATCTAGATTTCGCTCATGAGCAAGGTACCTTGCAGGGTGGCATTATACCACTTTGGAAGTTAGTTAGAGGATGTATAACAGATGGTAAATGCCAGGAAGCTGTGAGTGAGGGTCAAGCTATTCTTGAGCAACTGCATGAGGAAAAATCTGAAGGATCATGTAGTGAAGTGGCAGAGAGTATTAAAAGTAACAGTAGTGAGAAGGCAAAAGAGCCTGAAGATAAAAATAGGAGAAGGCTCTACCCAGACTTGACCGAATTAAAAACGCCTGAGAACACAAGCGACTCAGAGAGTTCTGAGGACCTTGATATATTGTTACAACAACTACATAAGATAAAAATGAAAAAGAAGAAAAAGGAGACACAGGGCACGCAGGCCTACTGTAAGAAGGGGAAGGGAGTTAACATCGGTCAACAAAACTCTGAGGAGGAGGAGGTAGAATATCTAGAAGAAGATATGGTGCCGATTGCCCCACCTCCGTATGTGGGGGGGAGCCAAGGTTCCGGGAGATCTTTTCATGCACAAGTTTGGAGGACAGTTAATACAGATATGGGACTTGCATACCCTGTATTTCAGGACAATAACAGGGGAAGATATCATGAGCCTTTAGACTTTAAGATAATTAAAACCTTGGCAGAATCTGTCCGCACTTATGGCATAGATGCCGCTTTCACTCTCACTCAGGTGGAGGGACTTACTAAATTTTGCATGACTCCCTCAGATTGGGCTAGTCTAGTCCGCGCTTGTGTTTCCCCAGGGAAATATTAGGAGTCCAAAGTTGGCTGTTTAATGTTTCTGGCAGTACCCAAGACTCGGAGCGAGGTAGGAGGCTTAAAATTTCTGCAAATAATTCACAATTATCTAATGCTACATTACCCTCCGCAGCAGTCCGTCTCCAATCTCCGTTCCTGTTTCTTTTGGCTAATGTTACATCACAGGGGATGCTTAATTGTTCTAATATTACCTGTTATTTGTCTGAGTGTTGGAATGGCTCCTGGACTACGGCAGTGGTTATGAAAATTCCAACTTTTGTCCCGATCCCGGTTACTTCAGATCCAGAGTCATTTCCTATTGTTGAACTGATTAGAGCCCGTAGAGATTTTGGAATTACGGCAGCCATAGTGACAGCTGTGGCGGTATCTGCTGCTGCAGCAGTTATAGCTGGAGTAGCCATAGCCAGCCAAATTCAAACTGCTGCCACTATTAATCAGGTTATTCAACAAACATCCACAATACTTGAATCTCAAAGTAGAATTAATCAACACATTTTATCTGGGATTCTGGCTGCTAATCAAAGGATAGATCTGCTTCAAGCTCAAGTTGAGGAATTGTCTGACCTAGTACATTTGGGTTGTGTTGATCAACGTGCACATTTATGTATAACCTCTGTCAGATTTTATGATTCCAGAAATGCCTCCCACATCATCGGGGAGTATCCATCCGGAACCTGGTCCATGGCAGCGGAAGACATGATCCAGTCTCAACTAACCCAGATAGCTGTCTTGAACAGTACTCGTGTCGATCCTGTGACTTTGGGTCAATTCACCGATTGGATATCTTCTGCTTTTTCCTTCTTCAAAGAGTGGGTGGGAGTAGGCATTTTTGGGGCAATGTGTTGCTTCAGTGTTGTGCTTTGTTTGTGGCTTCTCTGTCGCCTTAAAACTCGCCATGCACAAGAAAAGGCTATGATCATACAAGCTCTTGCAGCTTTAGAAAATGGCAACTCGCCTCAAGTCTGGCTTGCGCATCTTAAGCAGTAAACCTTTGTCATGGTCGTTACACCCCAAGTTATTATAACATTGCACTGGGATCGACATGACTTTCCTTGTTATTCTCTTAGTGTTGGAAAGCCCTTGCACTCTGCCGGTCTTACTGCCGTTGCACGCAGATGGGTTTCCACACTAGTGCTTTTCTATCGCCTTGAAGTTCGTGCCTTTCTTTCAGGGTGCTGTCAACTTGTTTGTCATTATAAACAGCCACAGTTCAACCTCAGCTATCCCCCTTCGTCCACCATCGTCACGATACAGGATGCGAGGCAAGGCACTGCACTTGAGTGATCCTTGACGAGGACCTCAAGGAGAGCATGTCCTATTGCATGCGGGTTAGACGCGTTCACGCCCCGCCCCACGAAAAAAGGCGTCGGCTGATATGGCCTCAGATCTGGGGAAGGCGCCTCCTTAGGACTGAGCCATACTATGCAGCCACTTCTGCACAGTGGGATAGGACCTCTACTCTCGCCTGTATTGTTTTAAGAAAACAGAAAAGGGGGAACTGTGGTGAGCCGCTTCTGCCGTTTCTGCAGATTATGGTCGCCATTACAAGATGACGCTGGCTCCGCTGTGGTCTGTGACAAACAACTCCTTATCTGGGAGAGTTGGCACATGATTTTTCACCACCCTGTGAGAAAGCTCCATGCGGCAGCTTTGCATTGGGGCTTGGGATGCTTTATTAAGGCTGGGAGGGGCATCAGAGAGAGAGAAGAAGAAATATCAAGGGCCTGAATAAACTGCTGAAAGAAGATTCCTGAGTTGCGTCTTCCTTGCGGGCAAGGGGTCGCGACAAGTAGTCACCAGGGAAAGTCAAATAAAACCACAATGAGATGCCATTACATAACTCATCAAAGTGGCTAAAATGCAAAGCACTGACAATACCAAGTGTTGTCAAAATTATGGGGCAATGAAAATTCTCAAACGCAGCCGGTGAAAGAAGGCAAATTGATAACTACTTTGAAAAATCATTTGGCAACATCAATTGGGACTGAATACTATGCTTTCTGTAATTTGGGAATCTCATTTCTGGATGCATAGCCAAACAAAATGCCTACATTTGTTTACCAAAGAATACATATAAGAATGTTCATAGCTGCATTATTTTTAGTTACTCAAAATAGCTAGAAACAACCCCAATGCCCAACAACAACAAAGACAAGTAAATTATGGTGTCCAGTTCAATAAGAATGAATGAACTACCACACCACACAAATGGATGACTCTCACAAACGAAATGTTGAGAGAAAGGAGAACATATTACATGATTCTGTTTCTACCAAATTCAAAAACAGACACACTTAATATATGGATTTAGACATCAGGGTGATGCTAATTCTGAAGAGGAGTTGTTAGTGATGGTCCCAGAGGGAAATGTGAGGGGAGACCTTGGAGTGCTAGTTTCTGGAAATTCACCAAGATGAATCCTTTAGGTTTGTGGTTCTTCTTTAAGTATAACATAACAATTAAGTTCACTTTTTAAAAAAAGAAAAGAACATACTTTATCATATATATGACTTTCAAAAATATACAAAGGGAAATAAGGTGGGTGGGTGAGTGAATGAGTGGATGGATGGCTGACGGCTGAATGGACAGAGTACTGAATGGGCGACCAGACAGATGCGCATCCTGTAATCCTATTTGAGCAAAGGCAGTGGCTGTGGTCTGAGACCTCCCTACCCACAGGGTACACGTTCATGCCAGCTTATGTTCTATCAGGGACAGGGACAAGAATGAACATGGGTATGGGTATGCTTTGGTAGGCCCCATACCAATGGCATCACCGGAGAGTTTCCAAGCCTTGACGTCCCGGTCCTGGCCAGCGCTGATGACCAGTTGGAAGGTGTCTATGTACAGGATGTCCACAATGCTTTCCAAATGGCCTCTCCAGGTATTCAGGAGTTTGGGGGGAACCAGGGAAATGATCTGACCAGCCACAACCTATAGGGAACAGGAAATGACTTACTCCAAGGCTGTCACACAAATTCATCTGCAGGCATTCAGGACTGCAGACAGCAGAGCCCAGTGGAAGGGCCCTGGATCTTGAGCATTCTTGTTCTGGACACATTCCACATACCTCACTGGTGACCTTTGGTATTTCCCAGAACTTCTCTGGCCCTGTCTCCTTTGGTAAAATCATAAGAATCATTTTCAAATGTCTACATTATTTATCATCTATACAGATTACCCCTTTTGAACCTCACCACCTTACAGGACATATAAGATTCTCCGAGTCTTACAGAGGAGATAAGTAAGAGTTAGAGATGTTGCCAGGACAAGAGTCCAGGTATTCTAAAGTTCTTCAGTTGAACATTGGGAGAAGATATATATCCAAAATATCTAGGGGTGAGTAAGTAATATATAACATCATACCACAGATAATACAACTCTACTTAACTGGAAAATGGATGAAAATTAACAGGCCCATTTTTAAATTAACAAGATTAAAAAGGGGCATTTATTCTGCTATAGTCAAGTATATAGTTAGGTCAGAATAATGTAAACTATAAACAGAACAATGGAAGAAAACTAAGAACTCAAAAAAACCAACCTGAATATACATAAAACTTTGGTATGAGTGGCAATAGAAGCCAGGCATGGTGACGCACACCTGTAATCTCAGTGGCTCAGGAGGCTGAGACAGGAGGATCACGAGTTCAATCAAAACCAGCCTCAGCAACTTATAGAGGCTATAAGCAACTTAGTGAGAACCTGTCTCAAAAATAAAAAAATAAAAAGGGATGGGGATGTGAATCAGTGGTTAAGCATCCTTGGTTCAATCCCTCGTACAAAAAAAAAATAGTAGTAATAAAAAGCATTATTCAATAAACATTACTGGGATACCTGATGAAATATTAAGAGAAAACCAAATCATTATCTTTTTTTTTTTTTTTATGGTGCTGGGGATTGAACCCAGGGCTTTGTGCATGTCAGGCAAGCACTCCACCAACTGAGGGTAATCTGTATATCCCCCAGCCCCCAAATCATTATCTTATATCTTAAAATAAATACTTAAATGATTGAAGATTATTCTTTTTTAAAAAAACATCTTTATTTTATTTTTATGTGGTGCTGAGGATCGAACCCAGCGTCTCACTCATGGTAGACGAGCTCTCTACCTCTGAGCCATGACCCCAGCCCCTTGAAGATTATTTTTAAAGAATCAACAAACTTTTAAAAGAAATAATAATTGAAGGTTCAGTAGTAGAGTGCTTGCCTAACACATATGAGACCCTGTGTTAATTCCCAGTATAGGGGAGAAAAAAGAATAAACATTTACCTTTTCTCTGAATAAGAAAGTAATAGGTAATCAAAAATTTGCCTGTATCTAATCAATGCTTATTATTATCTGTAGCCAAGCTACTCAGTATGAAGTAGGACCTCATTATTGTTTTGCATGCATTTCCTTGATAGCTCACAATATTCAGTCTTATTTCATACACTCACAGGCCATTTGCATATCTTCTCTGAAGAAATGTCTGTTTAGCTCTTTTGCCCATATTTTGATTGGGTTATTTATATTTAATTAAGTTCTTCATATATTCTAGTACTAGTCCCTTCTCAAATATATAATTTCCACTGACCTATGTTTTTACTTATGCCAGCACTACACTGTCATGATTACTGTGGCTTTGGATTAAGTTTTGACCATTTAAGTATTTATTTTAAGATATAAGATAATGATTTGGTTTTCTCTTAATATTTCATCAGGTATCCCAGTACTTTTTAATGAATCATGCTGTTTTTTTCTTTTCCTTTCTTTCTTTTATTTTTTTTAAGACTTTAAGATTTATTGTTGTTATCATGCTATGTGTTTTGGTTTTGGTTCTGGGGAGTTTTGGGGAGGGGGTGTTTTTGTTTTTGACTATTCTAGATCCTTCGCATTTCCACATGAATTTTTGTGTCTACAAAAAAAAAAAAAAAAAAAAAAAAAAAAAACCAGCTGAGATTTTTACTTAAACTATAATGAATCATTTTGGAAAGCATGCTATACTAATAGTGTTAAATCTTCTACTACATGAACATGGGATGTGTTTCCATTTATTTAGGCTTTCTTTAATTTCTTTTAATAATGTTTTGCAGTTTTCAGAGCACAGATTTTACACTTCTTTTGCTAATTAGTTCCTATTTTAATTTTTTAAATGCCATTTGCAAGGGAAACATTTTTTCCTTCATTTCAATTTTTAAATGCTCATTGTTAGTTTATCAAAATATCTTGATGTTGTATATTGATCTTATATATTCCATTCCATTGAATTAATTTATGAGCGGTAATAGAATTTTAGTAGATTTTTTAGGATTTTCTATTTACAAAATCATGTCATCTACATATAAAGATAGTTTTAGTACTTCCATTACAATATAGAAGCCTTTTATTCTACTTTCTTTCCCAAATGACCTTCCAGTAAAATGCTAAATAGAAGTGGCAAGACTGGACTTTCTTATCTTATTCCTGATATTAGGGGAAAGTATTTGGTATTTCAACATTAAGTTAGCTGTGAATTTTCATAGATGGTCTTTACAAGGTTGAGGAAGTTCCTTTCTTAGCTTATGGAGTGTTTAAATCAGGAAAAGTTGGTCAATTTGGTCAAATGCTCTTTCATCATCTATTGAGATGAGCTTTTGTATTCTCTCAGTCAATATATTGTATCACATTGATTTTAGATACTGAACCAACTTTGCCTCCCTGGGATAACTCTCATTTGGTCATGGTATATGAATCTTTCGTATGTTGCTGGCTTCAATTTGCTAGAATTTTGTTTAAGATTTTTGCATGTATATTCATAAGAAATACTGGTTGGTAGTTTTGTTTTCTTGTGATACCTTTTCTGGTTTTGGTATCATATAAAACTCTTTTGGAAGAATTTGTGGAGAACTGGCATTAATTCTTTTAATAGTTGGTAGGATTCACTGAAAACATTTGAACCTTGACTTTTCTTGGTGGGAAGTTTTATTCTTGTTATATTCAGATTGATTCTTCAGATTTTCTATTTCTTCTTTAGTCAGTTTTAGTTAAAGTTTTTCTAAGTTTTGTCCATTTTTTTATAATAAAATTTTTAAACTGTCCTGAAGTCCAATAATAGGTAACAAGTTAAATGATATGATTCTTTTATACAATTAATATTTATAATTCTATAAAGTAAAATATATCACTTAATCATTAGATCTGACTTTCAAGAATATGTTATATGGCTAACATATGCAGATTTATAACTGTGACACCACATTAACAAAATGATCATCTGATAGATGCAGAAAAATCATTTGAAAAAGCTCAACACCTTATCATAATAAAAACTCTCAAGAAATTAGGAACAGGGGTTGAGATTGTGGTTCAGTGGCAGAGCGCTTACCCAGCATGTGTGAAACACTGGGTTCAATTCTCAGCACTTCATATAAATAAATAAAATAAATGTCCATTGACAACTAAAATATTTTTTTAAAAAATTAGGTATAGAGGGGATGTACCTCAACACAATAGAAGCCACCTCTGACAAACCCATAGCTAACCTCATACTCAACATAAAAATTTGAAAGCTTTTCCTCTAAGATCAAAGATAAAACAAGAATGCCCATTCCCACCGCTTGTTTTTTTTTTAATATTTATTTTTTGGTAATAGGTGGACACAATATCTTTATTTTATATTTATGAGGTACTGAGGATCAAACCCAGCACCTCAAACATGCTAGGCAAGTACTCTACCACAGAACAACAAAAATAAACTCTTAGTGCTAATAAATGAATTCAGTAAAGTTGCAAGATACAAAATCAACAGACAAAATCAGTAGTGTTTCTAAACACTAATAATGAAATATCTGAAAAGGAAAGCAATAAAACAACCCTCTTTACAATTGCAACAACAATAACAAAAATACTTAGGGGTAAATTTATCCATAGAAAACTTATACACTAAAAATTATATAACAGATTAAAGAAATTGAAGGTCTTTAGGGAATAGACCAAGAAGGGGAATAGCTGGGTCAAATGGTGGCTCCATTCCCAGCTTTCCAAGAAATCTCTATACTGCTTTCCAAATTGGCTGCACCAATTTGCAGTCCCACCAGCAATGTACAAGTGTACCCTTTTCCCCACATCCTCGCCAGCACTTGTTGTTGTTTGACTTTCTAATGGCTGCCAATCTTACTGGAGTGAGATGGTATCTTAGGGTGGTTTTGATTTGCATTTCTCTGACAGCTAGAGATGGTGAGCATTTTTTCATGTACTTGTTGATTGACTGTATGTCCTCCTCTGAGAAGTGTCTGTTCAGGTCCTTGGCCCATTTGTTGATTGGGTTGTTTGTTCTCTTATTGTCTAATTTTTTGAGTTCTTTGTATACTCTGGATATTAGGGCTCTATCTGAAGTGTGAGAAGTAAAGATTTGTTCCCAGGGTGTAGGCTCCCTATTTACCTCTCTTAAGAGCATGCTACAGAGACACTGCTACATCGATGTTCATAGCAGCACAATTCACAATAGCAAGACTGTGGAACCAACCTAGATGCCCTTCAATAGACGAATGGATAAAAAAAAGTGGCATTTATACACAATGGAGTATTACTCTGCATTAAAAAATGACAAAATCATAGAATTTGCAGGGAAATGGATGGCATTAGAGCAGATTATGCTAAGTGAAGCTAGCCAATCCCTAAAAAACAAATGCCAAATGTCTTCTTTGATATAAGGAGAGTAACTAAGAACACAGTAGGGACGAAGAGCATGAGAAGAAGATTAACATTTAACAGGGATGAGAGGTGGGAGGGAAAGGGAGAGAGAAGGGAAATTGCTTGGAAATGGAAGGAGACCCTCAGGGTTATATAGTGGAGGGGGTAGAGAGAGAGGAGGGGAGGGGAGGGGAGAGGTGGGGAGGGGGGATGGTGGAGGATGGGAAAGGCAGCGGAGCACAACAGACACTAGTATGGCAATATGTAAATCAATGGATGTGTAACTGATGTGATTCTGCAATCTGTGTATGGGGTGAAGGTGGGAGTTCATAACCCACTTGAATCAAAGTGTGGAATATGATATGTCAAGAAATTTGTAATGTTTTGAACAACCAACAATAAAAAATTTAAAAAACAAAAAAAATAAAGAAATTGAAGGGGAAAAAAACATAAATGAAAAGATAGCCTGGGTTCATGGGTTGGAATAATTAATCAAGAACAATATGCACAAATGGACAGGCCACAATGAAATCCACTATTCTGTATAATTAATAGATACCAATACAAACTAAATTTAAAAAGAATGATTGTTAAAATGTCCATACTACCCAAGGCAACCTACAGATCCAGGGAAATTCTTATCAAAATTTCAATGTCATTGAACAGAAAAAACAATCCTTACATTTCATAGAACCACAAGAGACCCTGAATAGCCAATGTCATCTTGAGCAAAAAAAACAAAGCTTGGGGCTGGGGCTGTAGCTCAGTAGCAGAGCACTTGCTGAGCATGTGTGAGGCACTGGGTTCGATCCTCAGCACCACATAAAAATAAACAAATAAAATAAAGGCATCCTGTCCATCCACAATTACAAAAAAGTTTAAAAAAGAACAAAGCTGGAGGCATCACACTTCCTGGCTTCAAAATATATTGTAAAGCTCCCATCATCAAAATAGCATGGCACTGGAACAGAACAGACAGCCTACAGGTACATTTCCAGTTATGGACAAATGATTTTTGACCAAGATGGCAAGAACACACAATGGGGGAGGACAGTCTCATCAATAAATAGTGCTGGGAAAACTGGATATCTACATACAGAAAAATGAAACTGGATCCTTATCTCACACTGTATACAAATATTGACTCAAGATGGGTTAAAAACTTAAACATAAGATCTGAAACTGTAAAGTTACTAGAAGAAAACCTAGGGCGAACACTGGTCTGGGCAATGACTTGTTAGATATGGCCCCAAACATAGGGAACCAAAGCAAAATAAACAAGTGGGACTACAGCACACTGACAACCTGTACGACAAAGGAAACGATCAACAAGGGGAGAAGAAACCCAGAAGAGTGTGTGTGTGTGTATGTTGGGGGTGGGGGGCGGGGGGGGGGAATAATTGTAAACCACACATCTCATAAAGGGTTAATATTCAAAATATATAAGGAACCCAAGCAACTCAACAGCAACAACCCAATTTAAAAATAAACAAAGGACTTAAGGAAGAATGAAATTATGGCATTTACATTTAAATGGAGGAACCTGGAGACTGTCAAGATAAGTGAAATAAGCCAATTCCAAAAAACCAAAGTCCAATCTTCTCTCTGACGTGTGGAGGCTGACTCACAAGAGGTTGGAGGGCAGGGGTTGCAGGTTCACCTGATTGGAAGAGGGAGGAGCAAGGGGAGTAGAGCAGGTTGGGAACGGGAAAGACTGTAGAATGAACCAGACATAACATTCCTATGGTCATATAGGAACACGACCAGTGCAACTGCATACCATGTACGACCACAGTAGCTACAGGAATGGGAAGTTACACTCCATGGATGTAGGATATGTCAAAATACACTCTACTTACTGTTTAACTAAAAGAAAAGAATTAACATCCAAAAAATAATAATTTTCCACATAAGTAGAGTCATAATCTCAGTAAGTGAACCAGCTCCTTATGGGGACATTCTTCTGACTGACCCTCCAGTAACCTTCCTACCTCCGTCTCCTTCAAGGGAATGTAGTGTGGGATGTTCATTTGGAACCGTTTAGGAATCAAGATCCGGAACTTGTTCTCTGTTTCAATGGGGATCTTGCTCTCACTGGTATGCAGTGGCTGCTGGTGGATAAGTATGCAGTAATCCTTAATGTCCCAGATCTAGGCACAAAGTGTGGGTTATTGACTTAGCAGCCCTTGACCCAATCCTGCTCTGTGGGCTCTTCCCAAACTACTCTTTAGGAGCAGTTCTTCTAGCTTTCAGACTATAACCATGGCCTTAGGGTCTTCTCAGCCACACCCCTTGATTAGCCAGCACAGGCATGTGACTGGCTCAAGGATGAGACACGCCTGCCCCATAAAGCACAAAATCAGCTCCTGAGACAGCTGATCACCTGAGACACCTGGCTGGGGATGGAGATGTAAGATAACAGTGGAGCAGAAGAATCACAGAGAAAGGCTTCTTGAAAGGGCCTTTTGGTGGCCATTTTGGTGCCCAGGCCAAAGCAGGAAGGGACTCCTAAGTAATCCACCCCCAGTGTTTTACAAATGAATCCAGTACCCAGAGGAAGCAGGGGGTAGATAAGGACCTTGGAGCAAAGGGGTGGGCAGCATTTGACTGATGCCAGTCCCCCAATCTCAACAGTCTTTCCTCACCTTGATGTGTCCTTTACAATCCCCTGTGATGAGGATCCAGTCATTTTCATCAGTGGCCATGGCACCCACAACCACATCCCCATTATCCTTAAGGTCCACAGGGAACTTGCCCAGCAGGCCTCCATTCCCGTGGATGGACCAAGCGTAGATGTGGCCGTCGATGCAGCTGCTCAGCATGGCAGCTGTGTGTGGCTGGCGAGGCCTGGTCTGCAGGAAGATGATCTGCGGGAGAAGTAGGCCTGGCTCGGCACAGCCGCAAGCCAGCATTTACTCTGGCTGCTGTCACACATTCCTCTGGGACCTGGGCAAGTCACCACACCAACCTGGTCCCCAATTTCCTAGATGTCCCTTTCTACTCAGCTGGTGATGCGAAACATCACACTAGACTATGAGCTACTTGAGGGCAGGGATTTGAGTGTGGTTTTTGTTATGGCTTTGTCCTCAGTAGCTACAGTGATAATAGCACAATAGCTACAATGACACATAGTACAAGATCAATAAATGTTTGTTGAAAACAAAATACACAATTTCATTCCCTAGTACTTCCCTGTTCCTTCCCCTTGGTTTGATTTGTCATAAGGCTCCAACAGAAATTTTCAAGACCTAGTAACTCAAAGTGATTTGAGGAAGGAGCTCATTCCCACTCACATAAACCTACAGCAAAATACCCATGTTTTCTAGCCAACTGCTGAGAGAGTATTTTAACCAAATTCTTTCTCAAGTCTTGCTTTGCTCATCCCTTTGATAATCCCCCCTCTGCTCACTTGAGCCTTACATGTCACTCCTGAGGCCCACATGGGGCCATGTAAGAAGCCACTCCGCACAGTGAGCATGAAGAGAGCTTCTTGGCTGTCTCCTGCTGGAAGCTGAGAGCACCATCATATGGCAGAACCAATCAGGCAGGGAACTGGAGGCCTTACCACTTCTGCTAAGTCATAACTTTACAGTGTGATGGCTTTTGTGTCCCCAAAACATATTGTCAAACAACAACAACAACAAAATCTTGATTATCCCTATTGCCATTGAGTCCAAAACAAGATACTTAGCCCACTTCCTATTGGGCGTTTTAGCTTGCTCAGTCCAGTGGCCCCAGACACAGGGGACCAAAGGTCCTTGACCACTACTGAGAAGGCCAGGGCATATGCATTATCAACAGGCTCTAAGGGGCACAGTTTAGCCCCCTGCGCTGGCTGCCTTCCCAGTACCCTGTCACACTTGCTTCCAAGATGGTCAGATAGAAGCGGTGGACAGGAAGACCACAGGCAAGACCCTTCTGCCAAGGCATCATTGCCCCACCCAACCTGAGCTCTTCTTCCACTAGAACCAAAACTGAAGCCAGAATTAGACAGGCAGACAGGCAAGAGTCAGATCCAGAGAATAGAGGGACTGGAAAAGTTAATTCCTTCAGAGGATAACCTGCCCCTGCTCCAACCTGCTGCTAAGGTAATCTGTCTCAGGGATTGTCCCTTCCCTAGGGAGTTGTTAATTAGCCCCCTTCCTGCCCAGAGCACTTCAACTTGGCCCCTATAGCCCATCTGCTTCTCACCTTTTGGCCATCCCCCCACCAAGGTGTGAGCTAGCAGGAAGGACAGAGAGAAAGGAGAACAAAGGAAGCCTAGGACACATAAGAGGGCAGAACACCCTCGCTGCTTGGGATACCAGGCCACCAGCTCCGGCCCCCTTCTCCCTCCCAGGAAAAGTCTATGTTACCCCCTTTTAAATAACCCCTGCTTCGTATGCTTGCCCTCGGTGGGCTTCTCCAATGTTATGCTTCAACCATGAGGGAGCAGGACACTGGTCACCAGTGGTATCAAAACCAGGGGTGACCCAAAAGCGCTGGACCTTCTCAACCAACCACCCAACTCCCAGAGAGAAGGGACATGGCTACTCTTGGAGCAAGAAGAAGGGCACTTAGAAGCCAGGGGTGGAGGTCAGCCTCAGAAGAGGGCGGCCTCACACAGAAACCACCAGGGTCAGTCACACAAATCCAATCAAGATTCATGACACAAATCTTTATTATATTTAGACCACCAGGCCAAGCAAAAAGCCCAAGGACTTCCCAACAGTAGCCATCCAAAGAGTTAAAAGAACTCAGGCTTTGAAGACTGTTAGGTCTCCCTCTTTATCAGGAGTGAGATATATCCGGGATCTCCTCCCTCGCCCCAATACATACTTGTTTTCTTCTTATTAACTTGCATTATTACTTTTTAAAAGTTTTTTAAAGGTATTTTTGGAAGAAAATTCATAACCTGAAGGGGGGAATGAGCTCCTCCCAGATCCCCACCCCACCACCACAGGGCCAGCTCTGAAGGTATCACCTGCCCCTTGTTTCTGAGTCCTTGGTCCCTGCAGCTGGATGAAGGGACAGGCCTGCCGCACCCTAACATGAACATGCAGTGCATTTTCAGGAGGGGCATCCAGGGTCAGACAGAGAAAAGTAGAAGAAGAAGAGAAGAGAACAAAGAGCCAGCCCCACCTGCATGGGGTACCCAACACCCTCCCCTCCCCAGCCCAAGCCCCCAACTAGGAGGGACACCACCCACATCCCTGGCTCTCCCTGACCCACCCTGAGGAGCTGTTCCCAGACAGAAACCCTGACTCCAGAATGCTCCCTGGGCACTGGGGCCTTTCCTAGCCACACCCTGCGCCCCCTCCCCCTGCCCCTGGCCCCTGGCTGAGCACAGCGACCTTTTCCACAGAGGCTCTGGACTGTTGCAGCAGCAGCTTCTTCTGAAGTTCCCCCTTTTTCCTTTGGGCCTCTTTGTACATTGACTGTTTGGTAAAGGTGTCTCTTGCCAGCCCGGATCTATCAAGGCTGAGAAGCATCTAGAAAGAAAAATAGGTCTCCCGGGTCACCATGAGGGTATTGATCAGGTGGATGATTAAAGAGTAGCCACCCGTGGCCTCCCACAGTAGGGAAAAGTCCAGTGGACTATTTGGTGGGTCCTGAGCCTTAGGACATGCGGATGGCTAGGGAATCAACATTTTAAGTGACTGCTGCAGTCTTGCTCTCTGGGACAGAGACTTGAGTTTGTCTTTGGAGAAGACCCTTCCTTTGTCCTGGAAGTGATCACTCTGGTTAAAAGTGAGGCTCAAGGAACCCGAGGCCCCACTGCTCTAGAAGATTTAACTGCAGGGTAACCCTGAGCCTTCAAAGATGGCCTGAGTGTCTCACAGTATATAAAGTGTATGCATTTTAGCAAAAGTATGTCCCAGCCGATCACGCTTGGGCTGGTCTACACTGCCCCATGCCTGGCAATGATCATGCACTTGGAGAAGGTGTGTTTCTCACCCAAGCCTCATCACCCAGGAGCTGGAATTAGGCCTTGATTATGGAAATGAACACAGTGGCTCCTCGAGCACCACATGAGAGATCCCTGTGCTCATCATGGGGATACTGTGGTCACTGCTACAAGCCCAAGGCCAGCCACTCCTGATGTCAAAAGAAGTAGCTCCTCCTGCTTTCTCCCTGTCCCCCCGAACAGAACAGTCATTCAACCTTGGAAGGGTCCATCCTGGGGCCAAGATAGCTCAGAGAAGGAAGGAAGTACTTGGCCTGCAACTCTGCTTCACCCCTTTGCAGGCTGGTCTGCAAGGAGGCAAGGCTTGCTGGAGCAGCCAGGGGGTCTGTGCTCACTCCTGGGCCGGGGCTGGGGGCTCAAGCTTGAGAACCGGCCCAGGATCTAATACCCAACTTCAGGTTTCCAGGGTTTTTTCCTGCAGGCCCTGACTCTCAGTCTTCAGACTCTTGAGCCTGGCCTGGCATTGCCCTGGAAGGCAGCAGGGTCTGTCCTGCTGCAGCACGGGGGATCAGATGCAGTAGGTCTGGGACAGGGAAGGACTCTGCTCTCTGGCCATCTCAAAACAAGTGGGCTAATGGTGAAGTCACCCTGAAAAGGTGCATCCAAATAAGAACACAAACACAACAAGAAAGACGCAGATAGCGGGCGCTTCTCCCACCTTGTAGGGCACAGGAATGTAGGATCTCTGGTGTCCTGGGAGCAAGGGGGAGAATGAGTGGCTCATCACAGGGGGTGCTGACACCAGATTCCGCCTCAGGTTGGCATTGGTTGTCACCCTGGAGGACTTTTGGGGCACCTTGTGTACCCACTTCTTTTGCTTCATGCAGGGTTTGTTGGAGTGCCTCTCAGCCAGGCACCCCTCAGTTAGCACCTGTGCCAGGGAGAAAACAGCCCTGAGGCTCTGCATCATCTAGAGAGAAATCCAGGCGGGCACCACAGGGCCCTCCGGCACCCATGGTTTGCTCTTAGAAACCTTGTCCCTTTAAAGACATCAGACCAAACCTCTAACCCCATCCCTGGGCCCACCACTGACACCATGAGTGCCCACAGGCAGGACACTGCTCCTGTGAGGAACTCAGTCTTCCCATCTATAAAATGGACTGTGAGTTCCAAATATTGTCATGGTTGTGCGTAATGTTAGGGACTTCCAGAGGATAAAACAGATTCAAAACTGAAGCAAAACCAAAAATATCCTGAGCTGCTCTTGGGGAAGCACCACCCAACTTGGCAGAGCTTTCAAGCACCCCTCCCCAAAACACTTGGGAAACCCAAGGAGGAAATAACCCCTAAAGTCCCTTCCAGCGTTAGTCTGCCAAGACATGGTAACTCTGACCACACAGGTTCCCCAATTCCCTCCCCAAGCCTGCTGAGCAGTCTATGCAACACCTAATAAGGACAGGAGCAGTACCAGCTCAGGGGCGGACTGCCCAAGTTTAGATCTACCCCTTGTGCGTTGTGTGGCCTCCAGAAAGGTGTGGACCCTCTCTGAGACTCAGTTTTCTCTTCAGTCACATGAAGATAAACAGAAACTGCTATCTATCTGTGGCTCTCTGCCTCTCCAGAACAAGCTCCACCTCCCCTCTGCTTCCCAGGTGCCCCCTACCCTCCCTGTCCCCCCCTGCGGCTGGCTGCCCTCAGCAGAGACAAGGGTGAGAGGCGAGCGTTCCCCCTGCCACCACCATACCTTCTTGGGTTTCAAGGGCAAGGGGCTGAAGGATGCATTGAATCTCAGGACGGGCTTCAATGTGTTGACGTTCCAGAAGAGGATGTCCCCATTGTAGGAGGAGGTGCCGAGGAACTGGTGCTGGTACTTGGCCATGCTCAGGACATCCTCCGTGTGGAAGGTCTGCCAGTGGTAGCACAAGAGCACCGGCTTGGTCTTGTGGAACCTGTGCACGTGGCCAGAGGCAGGAGGGCCGAGAGCTCAGCCTTTAATGCTCTTTGGGGGAAACCTTGGCCTTTATGATTTGGGGAGCCAACTCAGAGGAAGACATTCTCTGGTGTAGGCGCTGGCTGGAAGCCCAGCCCACCGACCTCATTTCCTAAGCATCTACTACATGCTTACTGTATAACAGCTGTCTTTGGGGCTTACAGATAGTCTTAATCCACCCCTGTTCAGATACCTGGCAAAGATTAAGGCTTAAAGGGGGAAATCATGACCCTACAAAGGCCCTCTGAAAAGGAAGGGCCTGTTCCTGGTGCTCCTACCCCCTGGAATGTGTGTTCTGCCCCAAGTACCTCAGATCACACCCCACCCAGACACCTCAGCTCAGCTATCCTGACACCCCCAAGTCAAAGCCATGTTTCTACCTCCCCCATAGAAACCTCGGCTTTCTTCTTTCACAGCACTCAGAACACTTCATAAATGAAATTATTTGATTTATAATGTTCATATTCCCCCAAATCCATAAGTTAACCCATAATCCTCAATGTGAGGAAATTTGGAGGTGATTTGCCCTTGTGAATGGGCTTGGTGTCCTTGTGAAATGAAGGCCCAGAGAAATACACTGCCCTTTCCACCATGTAAGGTGACCATGAGAAGATGGCCACCTGGTAATGAGAAGTGGGCTCTCCTCAGACTCCAAATGAGCCAGTGCTTTCATCTAGGACTTCCCAACCTCCCAAACTATAAAAGATACATTGCCATTCCTTGTAGCCACCCATGGTACAGTATCCAGTTACAGCTGTCTGAGACGCCAAGACAAACTGGCACCAGAAGGAGCTGCTGCTGTGAAAACACCTGAGAACACACGCACACATGGCTTGGGAACTGAAGAATTAGGCAGGGGTGGGAAGTGTCAAGGTGTATGCTAGAAAAAGCCCTCATGACCACACCTGGTCCATTAAGAGTGACTCTGATGAGGACACAGAAAAGAGCAGCATTATAAGGGGAAAAATAAATATACACACACACACACACACACACACACACACACACACATATATATATATATATATTTTTTTTTTTTTTAACTGCAGTGCTGGGAATCAAATCCAGGGCCTCACACATACTAAGCATGTGCTCTATCCTGAGCTATACCCACAGCTCTCAATCTTTTTGAATATCTTAAGTGGGGATTGCAGATGTGGCTCAGTGACAGAACACCAGCCTAGCATATGTGAGGCCCCAGTACTAAAAAACACAAAAACCTCTAAGTGATCTTGAGCAGATCATTGGTAGAAATATGGATGATAAAGACCACTTTGATGAGGCCTCAGGAGGAAATGGGGACATGTGCCTAGAAACTGGAGGGAAAGCCCTCCTTTTTATAAAGCAGCAGAGCCTGGCTGAACCGTGCTTGCATTCTGGGGTTTGTGGCAGGTAGATCTTCTAAGAAACGCTAGAGCATGCAGGGCCGGGGGTTTGATCCCCAGCAATCTCCCCCACCAAGGACATGAGGGAAGCCAAAATTCACAGCCTTTCCCTATTGACAGAAATAAGCAAGCTTGCTGGGATGTGTCAGAAGAGGAGATGGGAAAGGACCAGCCAGCTCAACAGAAGACAGGCAATTATTCTCCAAGACAATGGAAAAACGACCCCAAAGGTCGTTTTTCAAAGATTAGAACTGTTCCCCGACCACAGGTTCAGCAGAAGAAGGGTGGCCTCATCACATCACCCTCCACAGTCACCTCACCTCACAGGTTCCATCCTCCACTCTGGCACCATGCTCCTTGGCCACCCCATTTACAGTGTGGCCCATATACAGCAGAGCCAAGAGGGCCTAAATGTTCCCACCACCTGGATTTCAAAGGGCAAAGCCTTCCAGCAGAGTCACGGGCTCAGACTCCAGCCCCAGAGCCCCAGCCACGCAGAGAACCACTGCAGGAGCAGGCCCCAGAACAGAGCCACCAAGGCAGCAGGGCTACACAGTCATGGAGGCAGGCTGCCTGGAGACCAGGGGCCCAACCTCTACCTGGATGGCTTCCCAGTGAGTCTTGAAAGCAGGACCTCCACCCCAGTGGGCCTGGAGACGAGAATATTAAGCCAAAGAGGATTACTTAAAGTCTTAAGGTCTGAAGGAGTTTGTCCTAATGAGTTTTGGACTTGTTCATAATCTGCCACTCCTTTCTTCTCTCCTATTGCTCCGTTTCATCTACTCCATGCCGGTCCCATGGTTGTATTTCAGAAGTACACTACAAGTTGGTATCACAGGTCACAGCTGAGGAAGTCTGGCCTCACCTTGAGTCTCATGCTGATTTAGATAATATTTAGATGGGGACTGAGCTTAGACTTTAAAGTTGATGCTGGAAAAAGTGCCACCTCATGGAACATGCCCCGTATACCCTCCCCACACTAGTTGCATTCTTTGGGAAAGATATCAACACTGCGGGTAATAATCTAGCTCAGCCAACCAAGGAACCAATGTTGGGGGAACCCTGGGGCCAAAGAATTTATGCATGTGAGAGGACACAAATTTGGGGGAGCCAGAGGTGGAGTGCTGTAGACTGAACTTTGTCTTCTCCCCAATTCATACATTAAAATCTAATCCTTTATGTGAGGTATTAGGAGGCGGGGCCTGGGAAGGAGATGAGGTCGTGAGGGTGGAGCCCTAGGAATGGGATTAGGGCCCTTATAAGCCCCAGAGAGACCCCTCACCCTTCAACCTGGTACGGTTATATAACAAGAAGAGAGCTTTCTATGAACAAGGAGTGGGCCCCCCACCAGACAGCAACCTGCTGACACCTTGAGAAAATAAGTGTGTCGTGTATAAGCCACCCCGGTCTACACTATTCTATTATAAAAACCCAGACAGACGGAGACACCCCCCCCCACTGAATGAAATGTTCCAGAAGAAGCAAGGTACTTGCTTCTTAGGATCACCCAGAACCTGGCAGGAGGCCTAGACATATCAGCCTCAATGAGTATCGAATGAAAAGGACAGTCGGGCAGATGGAGCGTGGCCCATTACCTACCATGGAGCTAGGACTGGAGGAACCCAGAGAGCAAGAACACCCAGCTGCCCTCCCCTCACTGCGCGTGCTGGCTACTCACGTGAAATTGGTGATTCTCTTACTCCACCCCGTCATGTAGTATGCTTTGTTCATATGGACAAGTCCACTAATCTGTTGAAGATGAAAGAAAATAAAGCTCTAAAGCTCTTCAGAGAGCATGGCTCTGGACCCCAAATGTCTTCCTAAATGTGCCAGCAAGAAGTCAAAACTCTCAGTCATAAGGATTCCCTAGAGTTTTGCCAGCATGCATTTTTCAGAGTATTTTCACGTCCCATTATCTAATTTAATGGACCTAGACCATCGAACTTGACAGATTTAAAGGAAGCAGAGAGGGCAGGTACCCATGATCATTGTCTAGAGGGAGGGATGGAAACACACAAGTGACCTGGCTAAGGTCACTTACTGCTACTAAGTGACAGCATCTGGACCAGCATCCAAACCCCAGTCTTCTTGGCCAAGTATTCTTGCTGCGTTGGTTAAAGGACTGCATTATAGGGCTCAAGTCCCATAGGGCTGGCTTTGCTCTATGTCACACCCACAGACTGTCCCTAAGACCTTGTCAAGTATTTCCAATTAAGGGTGAGTACAGTAACTCTGAATCCCATTCCCCCTTCCCAGCTAGAAATGCAATCCAAAACTCCGATATGTGAAATAAGAAGTGCTAACAAATTTAGAGAGTAAGGAGCACTTGTGGAAACTTAATAAAGACAGCCACTATTGCCTGTCTTTATTTGACGTAAGATGCCACAAGGCTCAGGCAGGTTGAGGACAGGAGTCTGCCCAGATGGTACGGCCTTTCAGGAACACATAAAACTCATGTTCCAGCGCCCAGGAGCTGCGGTTAGCTGCTTGAGGGCCCTGCCCTGGCTCCGCAACACACCAGACTGACCTCCACCTTGTCTGGGTTGGGAAAGGTCAGGAGGCATTCCCCGCTGTTGTAGTTCCACATCTTCATGGTGCCATCTCGCAAACCTGTGAGCAGACACCGCTCGGACTCGTCCAGGGCCATGGAGGTCAGCTCCACAAAATGTGTGCCAGACACGGAGAAATCCACCATTTTTGTGCCGGTGAACAGCTCCCACACGCACACGGTGCCATGCAGGCAGCCACTCACTACCTGTGGGGGAACACAGCACCAGGACAGCAGCACCTCCATGCCAGGGCCTCCAGCCTGTGCTGCCCCAGCACTCCGCGCACCCAGAGATCAGGCTCCAGGGCCCTCCTGCTGCAGGGCAAGCCATGCCTCAAGTCAGTGCCAGCTCCCGCGCTACAGCCTTCCTCAGCTCTTACTTTAGAAGGTAAAGTCTCCTTAACTCAGAATCTATCCAGAAAAAAGTAATCTTCGATTCAGGGAAAGAAAAAAAAATGTTGGCTAAAGCATCATTATCCTGATGAAAACAAAGAAGAAGGTAAAGAAAGGAAGAATATCCTAACTTATACTAACTGGACCCTCTGCGGAGAGTAGAGGACGGTCATGCGGCTCCAGGGCTTGCTGCTGCAACAACTGTCACCACGCAGCAGAAGCAGGTGAAGCTATTTCAGACCCACCCTCCCACTGAACATCTAGAGAAGCCTGGATTTACTTAAAGACAAAGCAGGAACTATTCGACAGCACTGAAGAGCCTGACGCACGAGAGGTGAAGGAAGCTAGTGTGGGTCTTGTGCAGAAAAACACCCCCATAGCAGATGCAGCTGCCCCGGCTCGAGGGCCCAGGCTGGCAAGAGCAGGGTGGGCGAGGCCCTGGCATCCTTTTCTGTTCCCGTTTCTCATTAAGGATTCCTTGTGCCCAGCCTCTCTGGGCCCAGAGAGCTCTACTCAGGCCCAGGGTGCTGCCCACTACCTGGGTCTTCCCCTGCCCACTTCCTACAATAAATAGAGCCAAACAACAGTTTCCCTAAAAACTAGCGCCCGGGAACAAGAACTATGCTGGGAGCCCCAAAGAGCACCCCACAGCCAGCGTTCCAGCTGACTCATGTAGAGAGGCCTCGGGCAGCCAGCCCATGGCCCAGGGGCTGAGGGTAGCTGTGTGGTACCAGTTGGTGCCGTTCAAACCTCATCTCATGGCCACCCTTCTGCAGGGTTGCTGCCTGCTCCTCAAATGCACCCCCGGGCACATGGCGAGGTCTGGGTCCTGCCCCATGTCACCTGGCCCTCCCACCAGCCTTGGAGGTAAGTCCTGATCACTTACCTGCTTAAAGATCTTGCTGTAAAGGACATTGCACACGGCTGCACTGTGAGTTGACAGCTTTCCTGTTTTCATAGGCTGCTGACACTCCAAATAGCCATTTAAGATCCCAATCTGCAGGTGAGGAAAGTCAGAGGGGCTCTGCCTTCAGTGAGATGGGCCCTCAGTGACTGGCCCCAGGGAGATGGCTCCCATAAATCACTCCATCAAGATGTCTAGATGGCACCCAGTGAGGCTCCTGGGCCACTCTCCCTACTCCAGGGCTTCCATTCCCAGAGCTAGGCCTCTCAAACCCTAGTGTCCCTAGAACCCCAAGGCAGAAGTCCAAGGTCCCTCTCTCCTTATCATTTCTGAGAGGCTAAATCCTCTATCAGGGTTCCCTTCTCAAGGGAGTGTCTTATTCATATATTCTCAGCTCTTGACAAAGAACTGGAGGTTAACCATGTTTGACGACTAAAAGGAACCTGGAAGATCTAACTTGACAGAGGTCAACAGGTGGTCCAGCACTCAGCAAGATATGGAGGAACCCACAACCCTCCTTCAAAATCTGCTATGTGGGGAGAGGCAACAAAGGCACAAGAGGACATGTGCATCTTCTGCTAGAGTGGCCCAGCCAACAGAGGGCGCGAGGACTCGGTGAAGCTCCACCGCGAATGATGTCCTCTTCTCCTTCCTAGTCAGGACTGCCCCGCCTACTGGCTGCTGGTTACTCCCACAGCCCCAACTGGTCCCAGGCCCCACCACCACTCTGGACAGTCCACTTTCATGCTTGTCCCTCAGGAGCAGGACCTGTTGCAGGTACCAGTGTGGTCACCACTCACAGGGTCTTCCTGTCATCCCGAGGACCTCTCCTTCAGAATCTTGCTTGGGCCCAGCCCCGCCTTCCTAATGTTCATGATTTAGTAGGAAAAACAGTCCTGCAACCGTGATGGGCCAAGGGGACTCAGGAAGGACTCCTGACCCCACCTGGGGCAAGCGGTTCCAGAAGGAGAGCCCAAGGGATGCGGGGGTGGGGGTGAGCGGAGGTAGCGGTGGCAGAGAGGAAGGCAGGCCAGGGCCCAGACACTGCCTTCCAGGGAGGCCTGAGAGCAGGAACCTCATAGGCCAAGCTGGAGGCCAGCAGCTTCAGCAGTCTCAAGATTGCTGTTAAGGATGTGAAGACTCTTGGGTGTCCCTAGCTGATGTGCCCCCTCTGCCCGTGGCCATGAGTCCCTCCCTCCCGGGACAACACTCACGGAATAGGTGCTGCAGATGAGGGTGTTGTCGGTCTCGTGGAAGCAGGCACTGGTGATGGGGCAGTTCCCCAGGGCAAACAGCTTCCCGCAGAAGGACTGCAGGCAGATGTAGTCCTGCATGTCCCACACGCGGATGTTCTGGGTGGGAAACAGGCAAATGGTCGGGGATCCTCGGGGACACGTTACCCAAGCACCCCTAACACACATGCACTGCGTTAAGTGTCTGTGCTGGTGACAACCCTGCACTGGTGACAACCCTGCACTGTCTACACTTATGCTCCAATAGCCCAGCCACAGGTGAGTGACAGCAGAACACAGCTCCATCCCAGGGCTTTCCCTTAGGCCTCTACCCTGCAGAACACCCCCACCCAGACCCCCACCAGCTCCCACTTCAGCCTCACTCATGAAAAGCCAGCCTAGGACACAGTCAGAGTAGGTACAAACTTAATTGCCAAAATGGCCTGTGTGTCCCCAAAGTAGCCCCAGTGCAGTCATCCTGGGTTGAGGAAAGTTCCTTAGAGAGGCCCCATGTTAGTCCCCCCAGGACCCATTGCTCAGAGCCACCTCAGAGAGCTACACAAGGATGGACTTAGAATCAACCAGACCAGTGCACGCCCCAGCTCTTCCCATGGCTGTCACAAGGATGTCAGCTGGACCATCTCCATCACCCACCCCGTACCTCAGATCCCTCACCAGAGGTGAGGATACCAGTTTGCAGGTGTTAGGAGAGTCCCCTAGCAGCCTGAGTGAGGACATGTTGGGAAGGGTGGCCCAGTGACCCAAGGCTCTGAAAATTCTCCATCTGCTGAGCCAGAAAACTCAAATTGTTTCCTGAAGGAGACCCTGGGAGCCATGGGCCTCCTCCGCATGTTGGCCAGGATGCTGGAGCAGCAAGAAGGAGGCGCAGCATCCTGAACTAACAGCTGCCCCTGAACAAAGTGATGCCCCTCACCCCAGGCACTGAGGAAGGTCAAGTCAGGCTGACAGCCAGGGCGACCAAGGAGGGGGTCACTGGGACAGCTGAGGCGTGCAGATGTGGGTGGGGCAGGGACCAGCAGGGACAGGACTCAGATGTCTCATGCACCTACTGTGTGCCAGATGCTGCCTGCTCTCTTACTACCTGTTCTCCTCTAAACCATTCAAGAGCCAGCCTATTGATGAGGAAACTGGCTTTCTTTCAGGTAAAGAAGCCAGACTGGGCTACATGGGAACCCTGCTCTGGTGGACTGATGTGAGCTGGGATCAGGACTCTACTGGGCACTGTCAAAGATCTTCATGGTGATGCCAGGCACCTCTCTGTAGGCCTTTGGCTGAGGAGGGACGTTACCCTGTTCCTCTAGGCCTCAGATGCCTCCCAGCATGGGTCCCCTGGGCTGGCTGAGCCAGATTACTACCCCAGCATCAGTGTCTTTCTCCAAGAAACGGAACTGAGAGCAGCACCTTGTCCCTGGAGATGCTGATGAGGATGCTGCTATTCTTGCTGTTTATGAGGAGGTGCATCACGGAGGTCTGATGTCCCTTCATCACCCACACAGGCTTTTTGGAGAATAAGGGGTTCCACAGGTAGATGTGGGAGTCATAGCCACCAGTCGCTGGGGTAGAGAAATGAGTACCAGGCCCCTGGGCCTGCACTGGATGTACAAGGCCCAGCGCCAGCCCTCGGATGCCCACCAGGCTTGCCAGATGCAGAGAGGATCCCTGCAACCCACCACCGCCCCTCCTGCCCCATCCTCCCACACCTGCCCACCAGAGCCTTCCTCATTACACCGCCTTCTGGTGCCCATGAGTGCTGACAAGAGCAGCAGGAGAGAAGCCCTGTGGGAGGCCGGATGCTGGACCAACAGCTTATGGGGGACAGGAAGATGACTCACCCAGGAAGTTCCTGTCTGAGCAGTAATCAAAGCAAAGAACTCCTTTTCTTAAACTCAGCACTGTGAACCTACAACATGGAAGGGGTAAGGGCTGCAGGGCAGGGAACAGCAGCCTCAGGGGCCTCTGAGGGAGCTGAGGCAAGGGCTCCTGGGAGGCCTGGGAAAGGCACCACCTCTCCAACCAGAGAGAAGAGCGCCCTAGAAGCTGCCCAGAGCTGAGCATTGTGGGCAAAACAAATGCCAGACCAACAGTTCATGGAGGAAGCACTCACCTCCATGAACTGTTGGCTCCAAAGGAGGAGGAGCACCTGGCATTTGTAAAGTGTTTTGCCTGGTGTCAAGGGCAAACTTGACATGATTTTCACATCAACCAAACTGGGACAGGTAACTTCCGAGCCAGGACACAAATCAAAAAAGTGAGGGCTCCCAGGTCCAGAGAGTGTCCTGACCTGGCTGCCCTCCAATATGCTGGTCCTTCTTATGGGTCACCTGGACCCCACACACAACCCTGAAGAGTGTCACTGGCCCTGAGCCAGAGACAAAGACCCTAAAAGGAGACGCTAAGGAACTTTCCCAAGGTCACACAGGTAACAAATTGGCGTGGGGTAGAGGACTTAGCCCCAGGCTGAGTGGGTACAGCAAGAAGTGGCCGAGATCAGCACGAAAGAAAAAGGCTTGGAGAGCCAGAGAACCCAGACAGGAGTTCCAGGACAGTTAGGCCCTCACACGTTGCTCTGTGCCTCTGCCCACATGGCTTCCTCTTGCCCACACCCATCCTGCCTGCCAGATCCTTCTACCGGATGTTCCCTTAAAAACCCAGTTTGAAGAGCCCTGTCATAAAGCGCCCTAGCCTTCTCCATTGAACTGGCCCACCTGGGAGTCACCTCAGATGACACAATGGCTTCCGTCATCCCATCAGGCCAAATCCTCCCTACCCACTGCCCACGGTGACATGCCTCTGCCCAGCTCAGGTGCCTTCACCTTTGTGTCAGTCCCAGCTGGTTTCTTAACCTTTGGTCTTGCTCCCCCTCAAACCCTCCCTTCATGTCAACAGCCACAGGATTCCTCCAAAAATCAAAGCTTCAAGAAGAACATATGGAAGTGCGTGTATTTCATTTATGGTCGAGTCATATTCACTGCCCTCCTCCATGTATTTTTTTTTAATTTTACTTTTTTATTTCATTTTCCATTCTAATTTGGGGGTTTTTATTTATTTATTTATTTATTTATTCTAAATAGGTATATATGACAGCAGAATGCATTTGATCCATGCATTTTTCTTTGTACTGGGGATGGAGTGCAGGGGTACTTAGCCACTGAGCCACATCCCCAGCATGTTTATATTTTATTTAGAGACAGGGTCTCTCTGAGTTGCCTCAGCAACTTTGAACTCATGATCCTCCTGCCTCAGCCTCCCTAGCCACTAGGATTACAGGCACGTGCCACCACACCTGGCCCTCCATGCATTTATATGCAGAGAAAATATTCTGGAAGAAGAGTCACCAATGGTTAGCAGGAACAATCCAGGCTGATCCGCTCGCACATTCAACAAAGGCTTGCCAGCTCCAGCTCCTTGCCAGGTTCCAGAGGCATCGCTACGATGCCCCTGCCACATGGAGCTTCCCTTCTGGGGGAAATAGCAGCAAGGACATAGAGACAGGGAGAGGAACAGTGACAAATTGTGGCAAGTCCTGCAAGGGAAACAAGGAGGTGGCTTTGACAAAGGGAAACTGAGGCACATTAATTTTGAAAACCTCTCGAAGAGGGTACAGAGAAGCTGAGACGGAGGAGAAGGAACTGGCCACAGGAGCACTGGGGGGAGGACGAGGCCTTGCAAGTGCAAGGCCATGGGGCTGGCATGAGGGGCCCAGGAGGAGAGGGCACGAGAGGACAGCTAGAGGAGGCAGGTCTACACCACTGAAGGCTCCAGGAGGACCCCTGCTGAGACCTGCAGATGACCGCAGGCAGGGACAGTGGCCAGAGGGCATGCAGTGGGGCTGCTAAGAAGGCAAGCAGCTTGGGTGCAAGATGACAGTGGCCTCAACGAAAGGGAGGTGTTGTGGGTCCATCCACCCTCTAGACAATGGCTCCCGACCCACCCCTCAACCTCGCTGCTCCTACCCCAGCTTCACTTCTGGCCCTAACCACCCAAAGAGCGCAGAGATCAGCTATGGGAAGTCGGACCCGCAGGCCCACTCCTTGGAAATCGAGGCCGACTCTAGAAGAAGAGTCTGGGGCCACAGACAATGGCACATGCCTATTATCCCAGCAACTGGGGAGGCTAAGGCAGGAGGATCACAATTTTGAGGCCAGCCTTAGCAACCTGGCAAGACCCCATCTCAAAATAAAAATAAAAATGGCTAGGGACATTAGTTCAGTGGTAGAGTAGCTCAGTGGTAGAGGGCCCCCTAAGTTCAATTACAAGGAGAAGGAAGGGGAGGAGGAGGCAGAGGAAAAGGAGGAAGAGTTTAGGTTGGCAATGACTGACCCAACCTTCAGAGGCCATACACCAAGACAGCATCTTCAAAAATGGGAGACCAGAAAGTGGTCAATGGTGCCCCCTGCTGCCCAGGGCACTGTACTGCATTCAGACAAGAAGGTGTCTTGGGAGTGTGTATGTCTAAATATACTCTCCAGCCTAACCCCGCCCCTGCCAAATTTATACACTCCAATCCCTCCATCTCTACCCATGACCAACTCCAGGGTCATCCCGTGGCCTGAACCACTGCAACAGCCTCCTCACTTATGTTCCCACCTGCATTCCTGCCCGAGCATGTCCAACACATGCCTCAGACCACACTGTTCCTCTGCTCAAAACCACAGGAGAACTCTGCTTACATCTGATTCCAAATAATCATAAAGAGACACCTGGACTAAGTACTAGGTGATGATAAAGAGGAGTGCTATGTGTTTCTATTCTGTGTATGTTTGAAAGTTTTCATAATAAAAACAACAAAAAAGCAGGAGCGCGCCAGGCAGAGGAGAACAAGGCAAAGGCCTGAGGCATCAGGGACATGGTAGAGCAGCAGAACAGAGGCAGAGACCATTCAGCCACCAGGGCCAAGCAACGCCCCACCACCCCGCCCTGCTCAAAGCACGGAGCCAAGACAGAGCCCCCCAACACACACACACACACCAGACATTCGCAGGGCCCCTCCCACCTGGGGTGAGCCCACGACTTGGTTAAGAGTGAGCACAGTTTGGGGGACTAAAAGGTACTGGACTGAACAGCAGCCTGAGATCAAGCTCTGGCTCAAACGAGCAAAGACAGTCACTTGTCTTCAGCACCTCCCTGAACCTCGGGCTCCTGTCTGGAAAGTGAAGAGGCCACCCAAGGAGCCCTGTGACCTCAGGACTGGATTTTTCCTGAGAAACAACCAGCAGAAAGTAACAGTGAGGGCCTGCATGGCCCTTAGCACCGTGTCACACCCTGCGACTCCCCAACAGGGACCTCCAATCTCTTTTATTCCCCCAAAAGACATGCCTGGGGCACAGACCATCGTGCAGGCTGCTCAGGAGCCCAGCATCACAGAGCCCAGGACTCGAGGGGAAGGCTGTGGGGGCAGGAGAAACCAGCCAAGGAGCGCCACAGGAGGGAACCCTTGAGATGTGCCACACAGCAGAAGGAAGGTGTGAGCCAAAATGACAATGGCGGCAGGCTTCTGCCAACAATGAGACCATGGGGACAAGGGGAATCCCACGGGATTCCAACCATATTTATAACACTTTGATTCTGAAATAGATATGCATTTAATATACACTTGTGCAACTAATAACTGATTTTTAGTTTTGGTTTGGGTTCAGGAGATTTAAACCATGGGCAATTTACCATTAAGCCATATCTCTAGCCCTTTTTATTTTTTATTTTGAGACAGGATATCACTAAATTGCTGAGATTGGCCTTGAACTTGCTATCCTCCTGTTTCATCCTCTGGAGCCGAGCCCTGGGATTACAGACATGAGCCACTGTGCCTGGCTAGATTTTTTTTTTTTTTTTAAAGGAAAGGTGGGACTGGGGGTTTCACTCGGTGATAGAGCACTTGTTTAGCATGCTCAAGGCCCTGAGTTTGATTCCCAGTACCATAAAAAAAAAACAAATTTCCTCAGGGTTAGAGGAATCTAGAATGAAAAAAATGATTGGAATCATCTCTGAACAATAAATGCTACCAGTTGTTGAACACTTTCCACGTACAGCATTATTCCCTCAAGGAATCCTTGAGATATTTATTAAGTTAAGGTAAGTGCTTTCCTTAACTCATTTTACAGATAAGCAAACTGAGGGTCACAGAGTTGAACCAATTCATATTCATATTCACTCCTTCCTTCAGGAATGGTCTTGATGGGCACAGTGGCATACACCAGTAACCCCAGCAACTTGGGAGGCTGAGATAGGAGGATTGCAAGTTTGAGCCAGCCTTAGCAACACAGTGATGCCTTCAGCAACTTAGTGAGACCGTTTAAAATTTAAAAAAAAAAAAAAAAAAAAAAGGTAGTGGGGATGCTGCTCAGTGGCTAAGTGCCCCTGGGTTAAATCCCCAGTACAGGAATGAAGGAGGGGAGAAAGGGAGGGAAAGAAGGAGCTGTTGGCTTCTGTGCTGAGCTGTGGCTAGAAGAACACTATCACATTCTTAGCACTGGTGTGGAGGCTGGAGCAATAACTGAAACCAGACTCCAGAGTGTGCACTCTAATTCCTGACCTATGTCAGCCCATAGGACACACACTGCCTGCGCCTAGGCATGGTGTGATCCTCAGGACACTGCCCTGCTCACGGAGATGCCACTAGCACAGAGGTGAGTCCTCTCTGGCAGGGACATCACATGGCTGATGTGAACCCACCCACCGAGGCCCACTCACTGCCCACCTCCCTCTCAGCCACGCTGCCTCGGCCTGGAAAGGTGCTCTTTACCTGGGTTTCTCAAGGTCTTTGGCTGGCAACACTGTCAGCACCAGAGAGGACTTCTCAACGGCCGAACAGGAGACCACGAGGTTCAGATCGGAAATGAACTTGACCTTCTGACACCAGTTGGGATGGAGAGCCTGGGGAAGAGAGCCGCCCTCGTGGGAGACCCTCCAGAGGACAGCTGCATTCCAGGCCCAGCCCCTGGAACATGGCCAGGGTGAGGGGCTGGAGGGGCCTGGAGATGATGGAGCCTAACGAAGTGACCATGGCTTGAACAAATTGAAGTGGCCCAAAGTCCTAGCCCAGGTCCGGTGATCAGGAAAGTGTAGCCATCCCTTGTCTCAGAAAATGCTTAAAGGCATTTCATTTGAGCATTTGCTTTGTCCGTGAAAGGACCCATGAGGTTGGGCCTGTGCAAGTGTCATTCTCCCAAGGGGAGAATGGATGGAGTCATCCTCCACAGGAAGCGCCCACTGCGTGGACCTGTCCCTCTGGCCCACTGCCACCCTCTAAGTTTGTCAGACAAGTTCATGGGAGCCTGGGAGGTAAGGACAACCTGTGGCAGCCTTAACAAGAAAAGGAACACAAGTGGGCTGGCTGGCCTCTGACTTCCCCAGCTTGGGATCTGTGACCTCGACCAGAGCTTGGCCTCCCCAGCTGGAGACTTTCCTGTCTACAACAAGAATGGAGGAGAGGAAAGAATGGAGGCGGGTGGGAGAGATGGGACCATCCAACACTCATTCAGTGCCTTCTGTGTGCAAGGCACCAAGCCAGGTTTTCCAGTCTCACCAAGTGTCCGTCACAAGGAGGCACTAATCCAAGGCACTGAATGAGACTTGGGACATTAAGCAACTTGGAGGAAAAACCAAGCCCCAAAAGAGATTCCCACTGGAAGATGAAAAAGGAGATGACACAAAAACAAAATATTAAAAATAAATAAATAAATAAATAAAAAGGAGATGAGGTCGTAGGTGCCTCCTCCTACGAAAGTCACAGAGCCCACGCAGAAACAACATTCGGGAGCCTTCGACCACCCCACTCAGGCTTACCTTGAGGCTCTCATTCACTCATTTGTTCAACAGATGTGCTGGGAGCCCACTGTTGGAGGCACTAGAGATGGACCGGAGAGCACAACACACAAAGTCCCTGTCCTCAAGGAGCTGTCAATCTTGTGAGGATCACAGGGCAACAATAATGGGTGGACAATACAAAGTTGGAAGTGGAAAGTACAGGGTGAAGGGAGAAAAGACAGAGGAGGCAGCAGGTTATCCTGGGAAACAAGTAGAGGGTGGTAAACAGGAACCCAGGGGAACAGCACTGCAGTTGGAAGGGATGTCATGTGCCAAGGCCCTGTGGTAGGAAAGGGCTTGGGGGTATTTTGGGAGGGGAGAGCAAGGGAGCCTATGTCTCTGCAGCACAGTAAATGAGAAAAAAGGTAGAAAACAAGACCTAAAGCAAGTCAGGGGCCTCATGTCCTGATGCTTGTGGTAAGGACTTGAGAAGTTGTTTCAAATGTGATAGAAGCTACTGGAGTGACATGACAGTCATTCTAATGAATAATTCCTGTGACTGCCAAAAGGAGAAAAAGCTGCATAGAGAAAGGAGTGGGGAAGCCAGCTAGACACGCTGTAGGACTCCAGAAGACAGGGATGTCTGCAGGGCCAGGCCACAGCAGCAGCAGCAGCAGCAACAGCAGCAGCGGGAACGCCTGGCCTCGCTGGGACCCATGCATATCATGCAGATGGAACCCACGGCCTCCAACAACTGCCTTGGCTCTGGTTCTAGGGCCCGATCCCTAGAGCTAAGACTGGACCCTGGAGGTGAATCCACTTTCTGCATTTACTTTTGGGTGGTGTGTGTATTGGACGTTCACCATGGTCACTGGCCAAGAAGGTACAACTTACCCTCAGCTGGTAACTTCTGTATACAGCAGACTTCTCAGTTAAGAGTTTTGGCATGGAAACCTTGATCCAGTGATCTGATGGGGGGAAAACTGAGGTCCACACTAGCTTCCCTCTTTGCCAGCCATGCAGACTCTCAGATGATGTCTGGAGTTGACTGTCAACTCCTTGCTTCTCAAAGGTCTTTTCAGCCAAATGCGCATGGAGCCTCACTGTGACTTGAGAGGTTAGTGGGTGCCACCACTCAGGCGGCTCACAGCTGAGAAGCCAGGGCCCACATTCTCCCTCAGTGCTGCGTCCTGAACAAGCCACCTCACTACAGAGCTCCAATTTTTCTCCCCAGTGGAAACAAATGGAGATTCTAGACTCCCCTCGTCCTGAAATGTCATTCTTGGGGGATTTGCCACCAAACCCCTTGTTCAGAAAGCTCAAGTTCCAAGTAGAGGTTGCACCCATGCATCATAAAACGAGCAACTCTGACGAGCAGGTACTGCCGCAGCACAGCCCTGCCCTTGTGAACCTCCCGGCCACCAAACACCCAGGGGCAGCAGCTAATGAACCTCCAGGGAAAGCGAGCTGGACACAGACGGGTGGGCCAGGGGACACACACAGGCCACCCTCAGGGGCAATTTAAGGAAGTAGGTTGGAAACGCCTGACACTCTGGCCTTGGGTCTGATGGCAACTGCCAGGGAATGCGGAGGAAAGAGGCTGCGGGGGAAGGGGGGGTTAGGCCATGCATCTCACTGCTGCTCACCAGCTCCACCTTGAAGGCAGAAACAAGTGTGCTGGGAAGTCCCAAAGTCGGACGCTGCTCCAGGGGCAGGGCTGGTGTCCTGGATGGAGGGGGGTCAGGGTCCCTGTGGCTGGGACCCCTGGTGGCCTGCCTAGGCTCTTCTAAATGGATATGAAGTGGCCCAGAAACCCCAGCTCAGCCCCAGGTCCCATGGCTGCTGGGGATCTGGAACTCCTTGGCAGAGAAGTTCCAAATGGCATCCTTAAGCAGTTTAGGACGTGGCCCAGCAAATGGTTAAAAGTGTAGTCTCTGGCAGGTGCCCTGGCTTCAGACCTCAGACACCATTCAACAGCTGCGCACCGAGTGGCTCCAGCCCACCAACGCTCCTTCATTAACTCCCTCGGGACAGTAGGTGGAGACTGAGGGAGGTGACACACAGGCAACCTGCATGCAGCTGCTCAAAAGTGGCAACCACACTCACTCACGTTCCTGCCTAGCCAGGAGTCCTCCGGGCCCACCAGAGGCCACCTCTAGGGCCCCTCCACCACACCCCCACCCACCCAAAGGCAGCTCAAGGCCAAGGAGAACAGAAGCCACCTCACAATCATCCAAGGAAGTTCCACTACCCTGGCCTCAGAAGGCAGGAAGGACTTCCTCAGGTCATACCCAGCATGTTCCCTTCTTCCTGGGTAAGGAGTGTCCTGCAGCCCCTGGTCCTCACCTGCACAAGATCTGCCTGCAAAAGGATGGACCTCTTCTCAGCCCCTGGTCTTCTGCTGTTGCTCCCCCACCACTCCCTCTCCCATAGGCCACTCAGCCCAGTACCCACTGGTGCCTTGGCCACCTCCCCAGAGGTCCACAGCATGGAATGGGAAGAGCACCCCAGGGCCAGGGCCAGCTCAGGACCCACTTCAACCCACTCCCAACCTCTGCCCCATTCCTGTGCATCTGGGCTACCCCATTTGGAGAGTCTGGGGAGGATGTGGGGGTTGAACAGTCCGGTGGTCACACTGTCAGAGATGAAGACAATAACATTGCCCTTGGTGTCCCCATAGCAGAACACACCTCTGTGATAGTCAGACCTAAGGAAAGATGGGGACAGAACAGGCTGTGGATCCTCCTGTCCTTCACCCACCTGCCTCCCACAGCTCCCTCCACCTCGGGATCCGGGGCAGTTCCAACCAACTTCCCCAACCTTGCCCAGTGGCCCAGATCCAGACTGATACTCAATGAGAATTTGGTATTTTGTTTCAACCAAAACAAATTAATCCCTAGTCTTCCAACTCTCGTTATCAAGCCACCCCTCCCTATAGACTATGATGTTCCCAGAGTCCTCAGCTACAGTGGGACCAGCCTCTGCCAGGGTTTGACAGCTGACTGTACAGGAGAGGGATAGGGAGAGAAGCAACGACAACTCCAAGGTCAGAGTGACCATAAAGGCCACCCCAGGGGAAAAGCAGCTTGAGGGAAAGAGGATACAGGGCCTCAAACCAGTGGAGTGAGGATCTTTCCAGGCTGTCTACAGGGAGGTGTTCTGAGACCCCAGCCCCAGCCCCTCCTGTGATATGGCACCTGCCCAGACCCTTCTCCCATCTTCTGTGGGACTCACCAGTAGTTCATGGCCAAGACACAGCAGTCCAGATCAATAAAGGTGAAGGTCCGGACACATTTATGGTCACTAATATCAAAGAACTCTGGGGAAGAGACAGAAGAGCAGGAAAAGACACATATGGAACTGAAACCCCTTCAGTATCCCTGTGACAACCAGAGGCAGCCAATCAGAGTAAAGTCACCAAGCCAGTGCTTCCCACTGCGGCTAGATTGAATCTCCAGAGCCCACCATAGTGGCAAGGGCTTGTAGGACAGCCCGTGGGCCTCTGCACTCCATCCACATCCTGCCTGGCCACCACTCCTGCCTCTGTCCTGACCCCCGCCTGCCACCCCAGCCCTGGCCTACCAGGCTCCAGCCACACGCTCACCCCACCCCAGGCCCTCCCCACTGTTCCCTCCACCCGGAACGCTCCCGGGACTCCTTCAAGACCTACTCAAATGTCCTCTCAGAAAGGTCGTTCCCTGGACCCAGGCCTTATCGATTCCCTCATGGCACCTATCTCAACATCTAATTTGTCTGGGTCTTAGGGTCTGTCTCTCCTCTGCAGTGTGGCACCCACAGTGCCCAGCACAGCACCTAGGCTCTGAGGAATCTGCCAACAACAGCTGTGACAAGCAAATGCAGGGAAATGCTGAGCCCTGGGCTCTGCCTGCAGCGGGGTGCCTCTGCCCCTTGGCTCAGCTGGTCACTTGCTCTGTCCATCCCTGCACTGCAGGGACAGGGAGACCCACTTCCTCACCACCCTGCCACTCCCTCCTCAGGACCAGGGCCCAGCCCCACGCGTCCCACCACTGAAACCCCGGACGGGTCCGAGGCCAGGTAAGCAGACTCCGCACAGGTGCACTGGGATAGAGAAGAGACGGCTTCTTGCCATCTCGCCCCTTCTTTTACCCACCTGAGCCAGCCCTTCCAGACTAATTTTTTGAAAACACTATTTTCATTCTGTTCAAAACCCTTCAAAGGGGTCCTCACACCCAGCTGCTTCAAACCTCAAAACCCTTCTCAAAAAAGTCCAGCTGCTTCCAACAGATGGGCTCCAGTTCAGTCCCCATCTAATGAGCAGCAGCCTCACTAATGGAGCTGTCTTCACCCAGATACAGCTCTCCCCCCTCCACCTCTCTAGGAGCCAGCCACCGAGGAGGCTGTGGATCCCAGGGGAGGGCAGGCCTCTGGGCCACAGAGGCTGAGGCTCATGCTGGTGAGCCTCTGGCCTTGACCGAGTGTTCCCAGGAGATGACAGCTGCTCGGTGAGGAGGGCTGTGATGACACGATCCTCTCTGAGATTCTCATGCCAGTCTCTCAGGAATGAAGGACAAGAAAGAAGACAGGGACAGCACCTGGTCCTCAGGAAACATGTATTTGCAACTGAGGCCCTCCCTGGGTCTCAGATACCTCCCCCAGACTGCCTGCGCTCACCGATGACCACTTTCTCTTATCACATAATCTAACCTCATAGTCAGGCTGATATTGGTTGAACACCTACTAGATGCCAGGAGCCAGGCCGTGAGCTTCACACCTAAAGACTAAGCCACTAACCATAGGCTCCATCTTACTTCTGGGTAATCTGAAACCCTGGGAGGTAAAGTACTTGCCCAAAGTGTCACACCAACAGCGGGCAGGAGCAGGGTCTGAACCCAGGCCCAGCCTCTTCCAGAGCAGCAGGGGCTCATCCTCCACCTCAGCTCTGCCCCGTGAGCTCCAGCCTCACAACTGTCTCTCCTCCCCCGATCACTTTCCAGTCTGCTGGTGCCACCTCCACCTCTGCCTCTGGGACAGCTGGACACTTCATTCACTCACTCCTCCACCCACTTAATAGCCACCAGACATCTCACAGGTGCCAGCCACGGAGACAGGGGAGTAAAAGAGCTGCAGCCCTTGACTGCAGGAAGTCAGGGAGCCTTCAGGCTGGAGGAGGAAACAGGCACCACAGAACCACACTAGGACGTGTGACTGCACCTCAAAGGGACCCTGACTGGGAGAGGGACAATCTCACACAGGCCTTTTCAACAGAGGAAACTGACTTGGAGGAGATGGTCACAAAAGACCCCTGGAGGAAGTGAAATCTGAGATGAAACCTAAAGGGAAAGTAGACGCTGTGGGGGTGGGGAGAGGTGCCAGAGGATCGCTGGAGCACAGGGACGGAGGCCGCAGCACCCATCAGAAGAGGGGAGAGAAGGTCACAGTAGCCTCAGGCTCCAGGGACAGCAACAGGTAGAGAAGACTGTGGGGCCATAGGGGTCAGGACTTCCAGGGCCTGGGGCCAAGTTAAGGATCCCATCACCAGGCTAAGAGCAGGGGAGCGAATTGAAAGCTTTCTGCAGAAAGGCATTTTGAAAGCTGCTCCGTAGGCCTTGAGAGGAAGAGCGCAAGCAAGGCTTCAGTGCCACTCAAGTGAGAGCCCAGGGTGGCTCAGGCTGCAGGTGGCTGGAGAGGGGAGAATCAGGGCTAGAGGTGGACTGGTTATAGCCTCCAGTCGATAAATTTGGATCAATTCAATATTCAGGTATCCATTAAGCATTCCCTGCCTACTGAGAGGAGTTGGGCAGTCAACAAGTGACTGGTCCCTCTCGGTCCCTCCTATGGCACCCAGCACTCAGCAGCCACTCGGCACCTGATGACCAGGCCTCTCCTCCCACCAGTGCTTCCAGAGGGCTCGCATCCATGATACGGGGTGCTCAGCTGACACAGCTGCCCAAGTGCAAGTGCAGAAAGCAGGCCTGGGGAGCCCAGGACTCACCTATCTTCAGTTTGGTAGATGAAACTGCAATGAGGTTCAGGTTGGGCAGGCACACCATGTCTGTGACCCACATCTGCTGGCTGTGGAGCTGCAGGAACTGGCTAAGCTGGCAGAGGAAGACAAGGGGAGGCTTGGGCTGGGGAACTCCCCAGCAGAGCACACCATGAGCACGGGCTGTAAACCTTCTCCTGCCACACAGGACCCTGGAGCAGGCACAGACACAGAGCCTGGTGCTACGACCAACTCCTCATGACAGGCCTTTGAATAAGCTCCCTAACATCTCTGGTCTCAGTGTCCTCGTCTATAGTTTCAATAGGTTGTTCCAAAGTCTTGAATGTACAGAGCTTGGGATCCAGGGATTTGTTTTCAAGTCAAACCCATAGTGTGTGCAAAGGCAGGGGCTGCAGCGTGCCATGAAAGCAATGGGACACTACTATGGGCCACCACCAGACACAAAGAGTGAAGGGCTGTACACCTGCCAATAAAGAAGAGTTGCCACATATATTTACCAAGTGAGAAAGCAAGATGGAGAGCAGCATTACACTGTGACACCATCTGTACATTTACAAAGAAGAGGGGCCAGGTGTGGTGTCACACCCCTGTAATCCAAGCAACTTAGGCTGAGGCAGGAGGATCTTTCAAAGCCAGCCTCAGCAACTTGGTGAGACCCTAAGACATTTAGCAGAAGTGTTATATAAAGTCTGGGTATGTAGCTCAGTGGTAAAGTGCCCCTGTATTCAATCCCTAATATATTAAAAAAAAAATTAAATTAAAAAAGAAAAAGGGGGACACATATGTAAGTGACCCATGGAAGAGTGACCCAAAACTGGACACAGCAGATGTCTCCAGGAAGAGGAATTAGGGTTAGAGAAAAGAACCTGACTTCCCTGTGTCTGCCCCTCCCGATGTCTGAGTCTTGTTTACCATCTCAGGTGCCACCCAGTCACGGGGCTTGCTTGTTACCAAGGATGTATTCTGCCAGGTTGGGAGTAATGGATGGAATGAAGGGAGCGAAGGCATCCAGTGAGGGTCCGGGGCCTTCACTCTGAGCAGCTGTCTACTCAGACGAACTTGAGCTGGTCCTCCAAGGGGAAAGCCTTGAGCAAAGTCATGTCCCCTGCTATTTCCATGGGAAGAGAAAGCAGCCTGACAGGTGGGTGTAGAGAAGGATGAGATGAGTCAGGTAAGCCACCCCAGGAGTCTTTTTGGTGGGGAGGGTACCAGGAATTGAACCAGGGGTGCTTAACCACTGAGCCACCTCCCCACCCCTAAATATTTTATTTAGAGACACGATCTCAACTAAGTTGCTGAGGCTGGCTTAGAACACTTGATCCTCCTGCCTCAGCCTCCTGAGCCACTGGGATTACAGGTGTGCTCCACTGCGCCCAGCCCAAGGAGTCTTATTTTTAAGACTCCTTTGTTCCATGGTTAATACAATGGCTCTCAGCTAAAGAAAGCAGAATGGAGTCTGAAAAAGAAAGAAGGCTGGAGCTGGGATATAGCTCAATTAGAAGAGTGCTTGCCTCCTGTGCACAAGGCCCTGGGTTCAATCCCCCCCAAAAAAAGAAAGAAGCTATGTTTCAAAGAAGTTCCTCTAGATGGATGCCCAGAACTAGTGAGGCATTCCCACAGGGAGGACAAAGAACAGGCTATTCCATCAGAATGGACAGAACACCCAGACCACAGCCCTACACTCTCAGACTCCCCCACATGCCTCGGACAGTGAGGACGATGACTGGAAACCCCCAAGGTCCTCTCCCATCTTGGGTGGGGTCTGACCTACACACCCCCATAAACTGGTAACCTCCAGCATCCACACTATTCAGATGGGAAACCAGGAGCCCTGGAAGTTCCAGTGACCTGCCCAAGGTCACAGTACTAGTGATGGGAGTCCAGGCCCCACCTCAGACTCCAGAGTAGGTGTTCACAGATGGCTCACCCTTGCCAAAATCTACCTGCCAAAGCAGGAAGAACCTCCAGGTCCTCCAAGCCTTACCAGGACCCCTCCTAGGGAGCCTTCCTCTGTCCTCTTCAGCCCTCCCAGGCTTTGGCCCGTAAGGGGCACTGAGGTGACTGTGTAGCAGACACCACCAGGAGCTCTGGCAGCAATGCACCCTCCCTTAACACACAGAAAAGGCAGGAGTTTGCCAGAAGCCATAGCCTCAGGGAACCTCAGGAACCTCAGCTCCATCCAGCCCTCGCACCCCCAGGGATGGCTGCGGCTGCTGCTGCTGCTGCTGCTGCTGCTGCTGCTAGCCCTGGGCAGTCCCAAAGGAGGGGAGCCCTTCAGGCGGCTGGCAGCATTCTCCGCAAGCCCTCCTGCAGAGCCCTGGAGAACAGTGCTTGCCTCCTGTTCTGGAGCTTTTTGGAGTAGCCTGGCGATATCAAGCCCACAGCAGCTTTTCTTGAGTGTCCTATCACTACTACTCTGGGCCAGGACCTGGCGGCAGAAAGACCGCGACAATGTTGGCTTCTATTTATTGAGCACTTGCTGTGTGCCTTGTCCTAATCAAGCACAACCCACGTACGAGGTCATTAAATCCTCTCAACAAGCCCCCTTTCACAGATGAGGACTCAGAGGCCTGGAGAGCTGTATCATACCCTGCCGGGGTTTGGAGCCGGAAGGTGGTCCATTTGGGATTCTGAGCCTGCAATTGAGCTCCAGGGTCCATGCTCACAACCAGGTGATTTCCTACCTGGTCCAGGTAATGGGTTAAAACCAGCGGGACATGGAGACAGTATGAGTGTGACAAGGCAAGGAAAGAAGGCTGAACTTTAGTGCAGGAGCCTTGCTGGACGATGATGGCATTTGCTGAGATGACTCAAAAAAAATAGCCCTGTGGGCAGGGGGAGCTGGAGTGACATGCTATTTGGACAAACTAGGTTGGAGATGTCTATTGGGCGTCACGTCACGGTGGAGTCCTCCTTAGCAGAAAAGAAGTGTGAGGCTCCCACAGGAAAGCCAGACCATGGACCCACATCCTGTGACAAGTCCAGGCTGCTTAGACGACAAATGCCAAGAACAAGCCCACACTGGGTCCAGGTCACCTTCAATGTCAGGGTGCTAAGGCGATGCTCTCCGGTAACCCTACGTGTGCTCCACATGCACCACCCCACTCACCATAAAGGAGTTAATCAGTGAGAAAGACTCAGACCAGAACTGCAGGATCCCATCTTTGGTGATAGTCAGGAAACACCCAATCTTCTTGAATCGTTGGATGAAAAACTCCACTTTCACAATCTCACACCCATGATTCCTTTGAATGGTGAGAAGCAAACAGAAACAGCTCAGAAAGGAGGGTTATCACTACTCAACTGTACCATAAATAAGCAGCCTTAAATACGTACATGAACAGACAAGGCCATGTTTCAATAAAATTTTATTTAGGAAGACAGGTGGTGGGCCACCAAGCAGTCTAGAGCAGAACCCAGGGAAGGAAGGACAAAAGCAAGCAGGAGCAGCTTCATTCACACATGCACCAAGGGACAGTGGCTGGCCCCCTGAGACATGGGCTGCCCCCTCCTCCAAGCAGATTTCTATTAGACTGACAATGGCCACAAGAGCGAGCCCCAGTGAGGGCTGGGATGTAGCCCAGCGGTACAGGGCTTGCCTAGCAAGTGCAAGGCCCTGGATTCCATCCGCAGCACCACAAAAAGAAAAAAAGAATAAGAGCTATGTAGGACGATGGCATGAGATGGGCTCTAAAAGTTTATCCTGAGCAATAACCAGCCAACTTCCTCACCAGTGCGCGATGGGACAAACAAGGCAGAGAGCTGAGGTCTTCTTTTCTAGCAGAAGCAGCCCACCAAGGGTAAGCAGAGTGGGGCATGTGACTGAAACCTGAGAAATAACACTTTCTAGCCACTGCTCCAGTGCTCTGGGGTGGAGAACAGAACCCAAGCATGAGGTGGGTACACCAGAGGACAGTGAGGAATTAGGGCCCTGGGCAGCCAACTCTTCATCTCCTGGCCATGCACTGAACACAGAGAGAAGTTCCAGGGATAGACCTTGCCTCACCGGATGAGACCGGCAGCCTTCCCAGCATGCTTCAGTGCTACCTTCCAGTGGCTTCTTTCCTGCGCCAAAGCTGGCTAAGCCATCTGGCTAGAAAGGATGACCACCATTTTGACTTCCTGACATAGCATCATCAAGCACTCTGACACTTCATGTGTCCAATCTTTGGACCCTGGCAAGGCAGTGATGTCACTTCATCTTACAAAGAACCAATACCTAAAGTTCTGCACTGGTTTCCAACTGAGCTAAAACTAGAACCCAAGCATCTTCCCCCTCCCCCAGAGCCCTCTCCAAGCCTTGCTGTGGACATGATCTGATTTCTGGCTTAAGTATGACCCACACCCCTATGAAACTCGGCTGCTGTTGCCATCTCAGCGGAAGAGTAGGAAAAACATGTAGCTGGACACTGTTTTCCTGCTACTCCGTCCTCAGCCCACTGCTCTGTATGAACAATGGTGAACTCTCAGCTGCCTTTCTAATCATCATCTCCAATTCTGCCACTTCTGTCAAGACCAAAAACTGTGAGAAATAGACACAAGTAAGAGCTCTGAAAAGTTAGGATGGCCCCAGGGCAATGTCATGGTTTCCTTTTAGGCTGACAGCAGCACCCCTCGCAGGACAGCAGTGGGATCAAACAGGACAGTGCACTGGGCGCACTCAGCCTGGGTGGGGTCATTTAGATGACTCAGTGTTGAGGATCAAACCCAAGGCTTCCCGCATGCCAGACAAGTGCTCTACCACTGAGCCACATCCCCCTAGCCCAAAGTGAGTCCATTAAAAATTACCCTTTCAGCTGGGCGCAGTGGCACAAGCCTGTAATTCCAGTCAAGGCAAGAGGATTAGAGTTCAAATACAGCCTCTGCAAAAGTGAGAGGCTAAGCAACTCAGTGAGACCCTGTCTCTAAATAAAATACAAAATAGGGCTGGGGATGTGGCTCAGTGGTCAAATGCCCCTGAGTTCAATTCCTAGTACGGCTCCCTGCCAAAAATAAAAATAAAAAGTTACCCTCTTATAAAGACAACTAAATAATATTTGGCTATTTTCTCCCAAAAATTGGAAATGCTTTCTAGGTTTGCAGGTTAAGCAAATGAAATGGAGAAACTAAGACACAAGCTTTCTGACACTTTTTTCTCAGGACAAACAGCAGTCCAGCACAGGTATGACTACAGTGAGTAGTGTCTATGACAAAATTATGGTCATAAAACCTATTAATGTTCATATTTATTGGCTATTCCTCAATTAAATCCCAGCCAAATTCCACCTACAAAGTCCCCCTAACAATTCTCATTTAAAGTACCTTATTAAACTCTGAGCTACTGCAGGGCAAGGATGACTTCTAGTTCTTGGTCTTCCTGTGGCCTGACCTGGGTGTACTCCTGAGGAAATACCTACCCACAGCCCCCTCCTGACCAGGACACAAGTGCAGGCCACCACAGCTTATACCACAGGAGTTGGCTCCCCGGTCTCAGCCACCTGCCTAAGACAGTTGACACAGACCCAAGGTGAGTGGAGAGGGCCAAACAGTGCAACTCTACCATTTTCTGTCTATTGGCCTGCAAGACATTTGGCCTCTCTGAGCCCCAGTTTCCTCATATGTGAAATGGGAACAAATCACCTGTCTTCATCCTAATGAACACCTACATGATTGTGAGGCAGAAAAGAACTAAAAGGCATTCAGCATCAAGTCCAGTGTCAGATCCCTGGTTGGCACCAGCAAAGAATGGCTTATGACCTTAGGAAGGGGGCTCCTTGCAGGACTGGCACCAGCGCTTATTCAGTCAAACCCCCAGGTCCAGGGAAGAGGCTCCTTACAGGGGGATGATCCTCATAGGGAGCTGGAACAGCAGGCGGTACTGGCTCTTCCTCATCAACTCCAGCCCCTGGAACTCATGCATCATGTAATCCATATATTTCTCCTGCCTCAGAAAAATCAGGAAAGGGAGGGTGGATATTAGCAGTTCAGCAGTCACCTTCGGAAACCCAAGTGGTTTCTAGTGTCTTCCTCATCCCTCCCCAGCCCCTTCCAAGGGTTTCTGGGCTGTTTCCTGAGCACTCAAGGGAAGTGGCTAAACAACAGACCTGGGTTTGAATCCTGAACATGGGAAAGCCTATTTGCAAGCATCTGTTAATTCAGCAAAGCAACCCCTCTCCTGAACTCCCTCAGCAATGCTGAGGACAGCTCTCTATTCACCCTCCACTGTAGAGATAAGGAGGAGCCCCTTATGTAAGCATGTGTGAATTGCCAAATTCATGTACCAAGTTAACAACTGGGGAGAACCCATAACTAGGGCCATTTGGGCAACTCTAGGCTCCAAATAACTTCATGAAAATATTGCCAGAGCCAAAACAAGAAACAGGAGTCACATGTGGTGGTACCCGCCAGCTACGCAGGAGGTAAAGACGGGAAGATTGCTCGAGCCTATAGATTAAACACCAGCCTGGACAACAACAGCAAGACCAAGACCTCATATCAACAAAAAATAGAAAAAGAGAGAGGTGTTAAGAAGGATTGTTGTGTAGCCAAGCACAGTGGCCCACGCCTATAATCCCAGCAGCTCAGGAGGCTCATGCAGGAAGATTGCAAGTTCAAAGCCAGACTCAGCAAAAACAAGGCGCTAAGCAACTCAGTGAGACCCTGTCTCTAAAAAAAATACAAAATAGAGCTGAGGGTATGGCTCAGTGATCAAGTGCCCCTGAGTTCAATCCCTGGTACCCCCCCCCAAAAAAAAAAATAGAAAAAGAAGGATCATTGTGTAGATGGTGGAGAATGCTAGAAACATTTACTAAAGAATGTTTAGAGAAATAAAAGCAAAAAACTTTCAAAAATAAAACCTGCAATATATACTTAAACTAAGGGGGTAGGAGGGATGCCATGGTAGTTCATAAATGGACCTTAAAGAAGATCCCTGGGTTTGAATATTGCCTCAACTATTAGATAGCTCTGCAACCCTGGGCAAGTTCCTAACCTCTATGCTTCAGTTTCCCACTTCTACCTCATAGAATTCTTGTGAGGTTTAAGTAAACCTTAAAGTGTGAGGTCTCACACTTTATTAAGTGCTCTGCACGGTGCCCTATGTCATCTTTACTACATCCACATGTCATACTATGTTTGTACTTTGCTATATGTTTATATGCCATATGTGCTCATTATAGAACATTCAAAAACAGAAAAAACAAAACCACTATTACTGCTATCCTATAAAACCCCGATATTTTTGGATTTAACAGCCACAGGTTCGTCTTCTGAGTGACTATAAAGAGCCATGAGATGGTCATAATACTGGCTTGGATTCCCTAAACTGCATAAGAGGCTGGTGTGCAGTATAGCCACATGTCAGAGATACCCCACAAGAAGGTCTCACACAAGGACCATGGATACTTGTCACACACACTCTCCCATATCCCACTGCAGAATGAATTGCAATGAGCCCCGCTGACAGAAGTCTCGAGAAGGACTCCTAAGAGATATCAAGTTTCCTCCCTGGGCATGGTGGCGTACACCTGTAATCCCAGCAACTAGGGAGATTAAGGCATGAGGATCACAAGTTCAAAGCTGGCCTCAGCAACTTAGCAAGTCCCTATCTCAAAATAAAAACTAAACACAGCTGGGGATGTGGCTCAGTGGTCAAGCATTCCAGGTACCAGAGAGAGAGAGAGATACCAAGGTTCCTCTACCTGGCAAGCACGCCAGCTAGTGCCAGAATCCAAAGGGAGATTTTCTGATGCTGTGACTGCCTCCCATCTTCATACCTCCATTTGCTCCACCTGTTTAGGACTGTATCCTCCAGCCTCCCCGAGATATCTGAAGCAGCAAGGATACCCTCCTCACCCAGGTGATGAAGCCATTACAATTTGAGTCCGCCTTCAAAAACAGGGTCTCCAGCATCTCATCTGACACATTCTGCAGAACCTTCTTCATGGTCTTAATGAAAACTCCCAGATCCAGGACTTAAAGAGAGAAGAAAACATTATTCACTCAATCACAAGTCACAGAGGGCCATGGTGGCCATAGGTGCTAAGGGGACACAAGGAGAGGATATCTACTGGGTGCCTACAGTTCAAGGCACTCTCTGCTCCCTCCCCCAAGACAATCAGCTGGATCACTGGAGGGGAAACGGAAAGAAGCCTTAGGCAGCTGCCTTCTCCTCAGCCCCGCACGGAGTCGCTTGCTTGGCCCCATCTACCCTTCCTTTACCTCCCCAGCAGAGGCCCAATTGATTTCTGAGGTTTCCATCATCACTTGGTTATCTTTTGTATCTTTTTTTAATCTTAGGTACTGGAGATTGAATGCAGGGCACTCTACCACCGATACATCCCTTGCTGTTTTTAGGTTTTATTTGGAAACAGAGTCTCATTCAATTGTCTAGGCAGTCCTTGAACTTGGAACCCTCCTGACTTAGCCTTCAGAGTCAATGGAATTACAAGCATGCACCATGGCACCAGCTCTTTGAAAGCTTTTTAAGAGAGAAAAATGATCATATTTTCCCTTACTTTAAAACATCAATGAAAGGAGAATTTTCCTTTCCCTCAATTAATACCACAGCCAGCCTTTAAAAACAAGGAAGCTCTTTTTAGACTGATATGAAAATATCTCGGGCTGGGGATGTGGCTCAAGCAGTAGCATGCTTGCCTGGCATGCCTGGGGCGCTGGGTTCGATCCTCAGCACCACATAAAAATAAAATAAAGATGTTATGTCCACCGAAAAAACTAAAAAATAAATATTAAAAAATATATCTCTAATACATATTAAGTAAAATAAAAACTTAAAAACCAAGGTGGAAAACTTGTGAAAAATTAATTTTAAGAAATATCAAGGAGGGGCTGGGGATACAGCTTGGTGGCAGAGAACTTGCCTCACAAGGCGCAGCCAGGCATGGAGGTGCACACTTGTAATCCCAACCTCGTAGGAGGCTGAGGCAGGAAGATCTCAAATTCAAGACCAGTCTCAGCAACTTAGCAAGGTCCTAAGCAACTTAGTGAGACTCTGTCTCAAAAAATAAAAAGAGTTGGGGTGTGGCTCAACAGGAGAGCATTCCTGGGTTCAACCCCCAGTATCAAAGCAGGGGAAAAAAGTAAACAGAACAGTATGGGTCACAAGCTGTTACTGCATAGAACTCGCCATCTTGCTTCTAAAGGTCACAGGAAAAGCAGTAACCGCCTGCAGCAACACACCTGGGCAGCATGGATGGGGGAGAAAGACTTTCTCCACATACTAAAAGGTATCCTGGAAAAAGTACTTTCTGCATTTGAACTGTGTGAACACACTGTGTATTCAAAAGTAACCCGTACATGACAGGAACCATGGCTAAAGTAAAAAATGTTAGGTCCTCCATGATTCAGTGGTGGTAAAACCAAGGGAAAGTCTGAATAGACCTTCGCACTTCACTTGACTCCAGTTTCTTGCTTTTAGTGGACGTCATACAGCTGAGAAATGTAATTAGTCTGTCATTAGCTCTGTTTAGGTAGCACCTCTGACATGTGGGTTATGATAACGATGGTTGCCTGGGTTGTTTTTCAGGAACCTGAAGGCCACTTTTGTTGAAACCACCAACTCCTCCCATGGGTGACCTTTTGACATGAGGCCCAAAACCCCACCCTCAGATTGTGCTGACACAACCACTTTCTGAACATGTGGCCCACAGAAAGCCACACAATTTGACTACACATGCTCAGGCCACTACTTCACCTCCAGTCACCTTTCTCCATGTCTTAAATCTCCCTGTTTCTTTATCCCATCAATGTCCCCAAATCCTCTCCTGGGGGAGGTAGATTTGAGACTTGGGGTCTCCCACCTCCACACTTGGCTGCATCTTAAATACTTTCTCTTTTACAAAACTTGTTGTTTCAGTGATTGACATACTATGGGGCAGGAAAAAATGGGCCTAGCTAGGTAACACTGGCACCTCCTGGCTGCAAACATCAACACTGGAAAACCCCAGCTGGAGCCATCTCATCTTCAGGTCAGACATGAAGTGCCTCTCGGAGGCATCACTTCGTCATATTTCCTGCCCACATCAGAGAATAGTTGTAAAGCTCAAAAGAAATGAATTGGGCCAGGAGCAGTGCACATGCCTGTAATTGATTTTATGGGTATTTATTTATTTGTGCTATTATAAAGTCAAAAAAGTCTTGCCTCAAATACGTGAGGCACCTGTGCCATATTCTCTAGCCAAGAGAATATGGTACAGATGACAGGATATGCAAGACTAAATGCATATGGTCACATAACAGTGCACATGGCTCCTGTTGTTCAGGAAGCTGAGGCAGGAGGACTACTGGTCAAAGCCAGCCTCAGCAACTTAGCAATGCCCTAAGCAACTTAGTGAGAACCTGTCTCAAAATAAAATATAAAAAAAGGCTGGGGTTGTGGCTTAGTGGTTAAGTGCCCCTGGATTCAATCCCTGGTAACAAAAAAAAAAAAAGATAAAGAAAGAAATGGGAGGGGCTGGGGTTGTGGCTCAGTGGTAGTGTGCTTGTCTAACCTGCATGACGCACTGGGTTCGATTCTCAGCACCACATACAAATAAATAAAATAATGGTCCACCTAAACTAAAAAAAATATTAAAGAAAGAAAAAAAAATGAAGTAGGAAAGTAGATGGGGCCCTGTCTCTAGTGGCTATAAAGAAAGATGCCTTAATGAATTTCTGTTATTAGACTTTTAGGAGTATTGTCCCAAGGGGGAGAATTCAAGTTCTAAAGAAAGAAAAAGTCTGATGTGCAAAGAGTATCCTCAAAACATTATTTACACTTGATAACATCTAAATATGCAAAAATACGGGAATGGCTTAGTCAACCAGGGAACACTTAGATCTATTAATGATAGTTTAGAAGACTACATAGGAATAAGGAAAAATCCTTAAGATATTAAGTGAAAAAGGGTCTGAAATTACATATACACAGTATCTGACTTGCAATTTTTTTGACTTTATTTTTTTTCTTTTTTAAAATATCTTTATTGTATTTACTTATTTTTTATGTGGTGCTGAGGATTGAACCCAGTGCCTCACGTATGTGAGGCAAGAATATTTTGACTTCATAATAGCACAAATAAATAAACACCCATAAAATCATTGTTGTTTTTAATGGTTTTTATTTTTATTTTTTTCAGGGGGAAGGGATGATGGGGATTAAACCCAGGGGTGCTATATCACTGAGTTATATCCCTAGTGTTTTTTTATTTTTTGCTTTTTTGAGACAGAATCTCAAATTACCCAGGCTGGCCTTGAACTTTCGATCCTCCCGCCTCAGCTTACTGAGTCCCTAGGATTACAGGAGTGCACTATTTTTATAGTATTCAGTAGATTTTTAACACCTTATTATAAAACAGGGTTTGTGTTGGATGATTTTGCCCAACTAGGAGCTGAGCACATTTAAGCTAGGTTAGATTAATCTGCGGTGTTTAGTAGGTTAGGGGTACTAAATGCATTTCAGCTTGTGATATTTTCAGTTTGCCAGAACATACCCTATTTTAAGTCGAGGAGTATCTATTGTATGGAAGGATTCAGATACATGAAAACAAAATGCCATCTGTGCTAGGGAGGAAGCCCCCAGTATATCTGCTTCCTAGCTCAGGCCCTCCTGTGGTTCCCTCCTGCTAAGTAGGGTAGGACTTGTTACCTGCTTCTAGCCAAGAGAATATGGCACAGGTGACAGGATATGCAAGACTATATGCATATGGCCACATAACTGTTCTATGAGATTGCAACACAGTTCTGCTGGAGTGGTTCTCTCCCTGGTTGACTTGAGCCTTTTGAGAAGCCATGTTGGTGACTCCTACATGGCCAGAAACTGTGGGCAGTGTTGGGAGCTGAGGGCAGTCTCCCATCAACAGCCAGCAAGAAATGGATACCCTCGGTACTACTGCTACAAGGAATTAAATTCTGGGAGTGAGCTTAGAAATGGATCCTTTACCAGTCAAGCCCCAGATGCACTACAGTCCCAGCTGACAACTGATTTATGGCAGAAGAGCTATGACCATGGTCATGCTAACGACCCACCAGAACTGAGAGATAATAAATGTATAATAAGCAATTAAAATTGTGGGGCTACTGTTTCACAGCAATAGATAGTACAACATACATGAAACTGGAAAAAAATACAACAAAATATGCTAATAGCAGTTTGCTTCTGCGTGTTTGGACTAGAGAGATATTTTAATAGATCCCAGGTAACCTTCAATATGCTTTCACTGCTTAAACAATGTTTAAAAGGTTTTTTTTTGTTGTTGTTGTTGTTTTAGTATCAGGATTGAACCCAGGAGCGCTTAACCACTGAACCACATCCCCAGCACTTTTTTTTATTTTGAGACAGGCCCTCACTAAGTAGCTTAGGACCTTGCTAAGTTGCTGAAGCTGGCTTGGAACTTGCAATCCTCCTGCCTCAGCTTCCCGATTTGCTGGGATTACAGGCATATGCCACCATGCCTGGATGATAAAAAGTTTTAAATGAGATGCTGTACCCAAAAGTGTTTGTCAGGTCTGAGCCCTCAACACATCCCAGACACGGGGTCCTATTCAGAAATCAAAAAGACTGAAACTGCAGTATGCTTTACCTCCATTTGAATCAATGTTCTCCGCAAACATTCTCTCTAACTTGGCCAGGTGTAGCTCAGAAAACAGCGGAGTCCTATGTTCAGGCATCTGGCCACATGTGATGGATGATATCTTGGGTGTGGGAGCCTCCTTGTCCTGGAATTCACCTGGGCTAGATGGCTGGAACAAATATGACTACAAAAATGAGGGTCTGAGAGAGTTAATCTTTGAGACAAGCATTTTTCAGTACATTTCTCTTACTTAAAGAGAAAATCTTTGGGGAAGAACAAGTAGTGTAAGACTACTACAACTAATGGAAACAAATAAGTCGTGCCCACTTTGAGGCCTAGAAAGATCAGGAAAAAATCTAGACTAGACTGTAAGGTCAGGGATATGGCTCAGTAGTAGAAGTATCCAGCATGTGTGAGGCCCTGAGTTTGGTCCTCAGCACAAAGAAAGAAGGAAGGAAGGAAGGAAGGAAGGAAAGAAAGAAAGAAAGAAAAAAAAATGAAAGAAAAAGAAAAATATGGACTGTGGTTCTTAGAGGAATTAACCTTGTTCCCCTTCTCCAGATGCCACAGCTGAGGTTCAGGGAAGACACAAGGGCTTCGGCTCCAGTGATAAAGCAAGCGTGCTCATCCTCCTGTGGATGCTCACTCCCATGATCCACGCGCTCACTGCGTGCCTGGCACTGTGGGCACAGCGAGCGAGGAGGCCCTGCCAGGAAGCCCTGCCTCTACGTAGCCCAAGAGATGGAGTCAGTGTTCTCACCACCTACCCAGGCCCCTAGTAGAAATTCAGCACTACACCACCTTAAGCGCTTCCCTCTTCTCCCTTATTATTATTATTGGTCTTTTTTTGGGGGGAGGGGGTGTCACTGGAGATTGAACCCAGAGGTGCCTTACTACTGAGCTATATACCCCCAGTGCTTTTTTTTTTTTTTTTAAAGATAGGCTGGCCTCAAACTTGCAATCCTCCTGCATCAGTCTCCCAGGTGGCTAGGATTATAGGCATACAGTAGTGCACCCAGCTTCTAATCTACCTTTCTAATTTCCAAGAACAAACCATATTCCAGGCACACCAACTGCTCTCCCACCCCTGTATGACAAGTGTTCCTCTTATATGCACTCTGTCCCCATGCAGAGTTTACCCCACCTCTCCCTGGGTGAACTTCTACCCATCTGCAGAGGCTGGCTCAAATGGCACCTCCTTCAAAGAGCTTTTCCGATGAAAAGTACCACTGCCACCTCCACATTTCCAGGTGCTCTGCCTATTCCTGCCATGCTTGGCAGGCATCTAGCTACACAAGTAGACAGCAAGATGTCAGGAAAACATCATGGCTGTGGCTCAGAGCTTCGGGTTAGAATTCTGCCTGGCTCCCCCATTTACAAGTTATTTTATCTTGGGATTCTCGCATCCCTTCCCCAAGCCACAGATTTTGAAAGCAAGGGCACGTTAATTTTCCTTAATTTATACTAATTATCTTATTACCCAGCCCCAAGCACTTACTACTCCATACTTACCTATCTCGAGAATAATCAGTGTAGCCCATCTCACCCTTATCACCACTTAGTTGGACAAAATCAAGTATGGGCCATGGATGATCTGTGAATTCGGGTGCTGTTTACAGTGCACTACCTACCAGGCCTGTGAACACCTGAGTCTGCAACACCTAGTGCAGAAGCAATGGATTCCTGTGCTCACTGTGAGTTCAGGTGGATCCAGAACACCCCCGCACTGTACGTTCACTCTGGTGGTCTGCTTACCTTTTGAGGTTGAGGGCTTTCTTCGAAGTTCTCAGAAGACTGTGATGTTAACCTAAGACAAGGAATCACAGTCACTTTAACTCCAGTTTTGAAGGACCATGTGTGGCTGACCTAGCCAGGCCGCAGGAGAGAGGAAAAGACACGATCAAGGGGGGCAGGTGGCTGCCCATTACCCATGGATACTCCTAGCAAGCATTTGAAGAACATCCCTTTTTCCAGAGTCTTCTCTAGCACAGAACTGCCCCCAAGTTGACAACTAAGCTTTCCTTTCCCTAATGGAATGGAGTGGTCCTACTTCTGAATTTACAGGGCTTCTCAAGTTACTTTACTTCTGACTTAAAGCCAGAGGCTTCCTAAAGGTTGGGGGGCAGGTATCAATCTTCCTACAGAAAAAATTTAGGGAACCATATGGTAGTTCAAAAATAATTCAAAGGCTGGGGATGTGGCTCAAGCGGTAGCGTGCTCACCTGGCATGGGCGCGGCACGGGGCTCGATCCTCAGCACCACATACAAACAAAGATATTGTGTCTGCCGAAAACTAAATATTAAATTCTCTCTAAAAAATAATAACAAATAATAATAATTCACAGGAAAACAGGTCCAGAGGCAGGTCCACTTCTAAAGGTCAAAGACATGCACCAGAGGTGGGGCAAAACTAGCCCTGAACTTCCAGAACCCTCCCAGCCTGCCTTCCATGCCCGTGCAGGCAGGATTTCTCAGGGATGGGGCAGAGCTTAAGGAACTCTGTTTTTTGGTAATCAGGGATTGAACTCAGGAGTATTCAACCACTGAGCCACATACCCAGCCCTTTTTGTATTTTATTTAGAGACAGGGTCTGAGTTGCCTAGCGCCTCCCTTTTGCTGAGGCTGACTGAATTCGTGATCCTCCTGCCTCAGCCTCCTGAGCTGCTGGGATTATATATAGGTGTGTGTCACCACACCCAGGTTGAAACTCTTTTTTTCCTTTTTTTAAGTTTTTGATGAACCTTTATTTTATTTATTTATATGAGGTGCTGAGAATCAAACTTAGTGCCTCACACATACTAGGCAAGCGTTCTACCACTGAGCCACAACCCCAGCCCATGGGAACTCGCTTTTTAGCAGCATGAGGATCAGGCAAGAGCTGCATTCCCTGTAGCTCTGCTCTAAGAATGTAAAGGGCATATTCCTATTGGGCCCATACTTTGTTACGATCCTTAGAAACCAATCCAGTTCATCAGCAAGTCCCCCCAAGCAAGAGTGGAAGGGCCACTCTAGGGTGGCAGGGAAAGGCAAGCCAGGGTAAAACAGGGAAAGGCAAACCAGGAAAGGCAAGCCTGGCATGCACAGGGGACTGGCCAACTGAAATACCAGGCTTGAACAAGGACTGGGAGGAGGTGCGAAGGAGGGAGCAACAGTGGGAGAGGAGCGTGGAAAAAAGAAATTGTAAGCAAAATGCAAAATCTTAAATATCTTCCCAGGGAGACTGAATGAAATAAAGGGAAATTATGAAAATTCTCAGCACAGGATAGAGAGCAAGAGGAGGAGGAGGAAAACGACAGAGGATCCATCATGAGCATCCTTTCCTAATGGTGTCTTGAATACAGTTCAGATGTAAAGACCAAAGGAGAGAAAGCAGCTGCAGGGAAAAGAGGCTTCCAAGTAAAGAACCAGAATAACTGAGGGAAGTGAATCCTTTCCAGGGGAACAGAGAGTGAAAGTGGTCTTGTGTACATGACAAGAGGCTGTCCAGATAGACATGAAACACGAACACCTGGGAATCTGGGATCTAACATTTAAGGGGAAGTTACCTTGAGGGGAAAGGAGAAAACAAAAAAACACAAGAGGGTGGGTCGCTTCAGTAAGCCAAATCTGGGTGAAGGGGGATTCTTTACACAATTCTACAACTATTTTAAATATAATTATTTCAAAACTGTAAGAGAAATATATCTTCAACCAAGAGAGAACAGCTTTGTGTATGTTCACAGACCAAGGCAAAGAACCTTTAAAAAAAGCCACTGGCAACAGAGACCATTCAAAAGAAAAGGACAAGGGGCGGAGGTGTCGACAGTCCAGTAGTGCTTGCCTGGCATGCATGAGCCCTGGGCTCAATCCCCAGCACCACCAAAAAAAAAAAAAAAAAAAAGACAGAGGCTGGTGTTGTGGCTCAGTGGTAGAGTGCTTGCCTAGCACATGTGAGGCACAGGTTCAATTCTCAGCACCACGTAAAAATGAATAAAAAATAATTAAAGTTTTAAAAAAAAGTATAAAAGAGGGAAATAGAAATACTACTTCCAATACTAGAGAAAACAGAAATGAAGAGTTCAATTTATATCCAGAATTAGAGCCAGACAGAGTGGCACACTCCTGCAATCCCAGCTACTTGGGAGGTTGAGACAGGAGTGAAAGTTCAAAACCAGCCTTAGCATCTTAGCAAAACCCTTTCTCAAAATAAAAGAGGGCTGGGGTTGTAGCTCGGTGGTGGAGCACTTGCCTCACATGTATGAAGCACTGGGTTTGATCCTCAGCACCACATAAAAGTAAATAATTGTATTTTTTAAAAATCATTTATTAAAAAAAAAGGGATGGGGATGTACCTAATTGGTAAAGTACCTGAGTTCAATTCCTAGAGCAGAAAAATAAAATATGACTAGCAAACAGATAAGATTAGAAGTCATACTGACTGGCATCATGTTGAGAGTTTGGAACAGCTACTAGGGCAGCATGCCAGGCATGGACGGAGAATTACGGTTGGCACTTAATAGGGGCGATGACTGGAGGCTAACAGCATTTGCAGCTGTCCCAGAAATGGAAGAGATGCTCTCCTCTGGGCACATGGGTGCACACCTGTAATCCCAGCATCTCAGGAGACTAGGGCAGAAGATAGTGTTAGGTGCCAGCCTGAGCAACTTAGCAAAACCATACCTCAAAATTAAAAATCAGAAACAGCTGGGGATGTAGCTCAGCAGTAGCGTTCCCCTTGGTTAAATTCCCAGTACCACCGAGAGAGAGAGAGAGAGAGAGAGAGAGAGAGAGAGAAAGCAGCAAGAGAGATGCACTCCTCATTCCCATCCAGCCTTTCATGTCAAGCAAGTGAATCTTAAGACCAAGATGTCCAATTTTGGAAGAACAACAATAACCCAAATGCTCACTCACCCTGACCCAATTTGATTTCTCCAGTTAACTACACTGGCTGACAGGAAGCTATCAGCTTTCAACTCCCATTTAATGTGAGACATCTTGGCAGCTGTCCCTTAGCCCAAGATAGCTCCTCTATGAAGCTGCTGTGGAACTCTTGAGGGCTTCCACCTAAATAGTCACTTTTAGAACAGGGAAATAAGAGGATTCCACATGAAGAACATAAATGGAATATCAGAATCCAGCCCACAAACCACAACCACACAGCCATTTTTCATCCAACATGAGATATTCTTTTTATTAATGAAGTTGAACTTACAGCAAAGAGTGACAGGAGACAGTACAAATAGCCAGGACAAAATACAAAACAATCCATAGGACAAGTACAGGTACCACCCAATAAGAACCATGGAAAATGCCAGGGAGCCCTATGATATAAAGCAGGATTCACCCAAACCTAAAGGCCAACTGGCTCCCCCAGGTGGGACAGCAAAAGGCACATTGGCTCTCTAACACCCTCTGCATGAGCTCCACTTATATGAAAAGAGGAAGGCAACAAGAACATTATGTTTGAGAAGGGAGACTCACAAATCCAGGCTTCAGAGCAAGCCTGTACCTGATGTAACTTCTGCACAACCTTGGTCCATGGCACAACAGCAGGGCATGTTGGTGAAAGTCAAATCTCTTAATAGAGATTTCAAACAGGGACATGGATCCAGATCTTAAAAGATCACTCATTGAAACCAGGAAAACCATACTTAATGAGAAACTGAATGTTACCAAAATGCCAATCAATCACCAGACAAAACATTCTCCCTGGACCTAAACAGAGAACACCAACATACCAAAATAATTTCTGCTCCCATTCATCAATAATGGAGACAAAGAAAGTTGGTGGCATAAGCCTGCGATCCCAGTGACTTGGGGGGCTGAAGCAGAAGGGTTACAAACTCAAGGCCAGCCTTGACAACTTCATGAGATCCTGACTGAAAATAAAAGTAAAAAAGGGCTGGGGCTGTAGCTGAGGAATAGAGTCCTGGGTTAAATCCCAGTACCACATTTGGAAAAAGAGAGAGGGGGAAGAAGAGAAACAAAAGGATTCTGCCACACTGTAAAACATTAAAGGTAAAGTGGTCAAATGTCAAAAGTGCAGAGGTCCTTTTACTAGGTGTTAATGAACTTAAGGATAAAAAAAAAAAAAAAAAAAAGGTGGTTGATCAGTTAACTTTTTTCCATTGTTTTTTGGCTCAGTGAATTCATTTCTTACATGTTGGCTCACTCTCATCAATTCTACAGCAGTTTCTACATTATTCCAAGGACACACAATTACTAATCAAATGGTACCTATTTTTTCACTATAAACTATCTTTGCCAATATTTTTAATGGCAAAAATATGCTAGGTTCTGTCACAATTAATGTACTTTCCCCTCCCTGAGAGGAAACATGGAAAAAAAAAAAGATAGAAAACTCCACCTAAAGAGCAAAAATATAATCATCAATAACTCAACAGAAAAATAAACAGAAGGGAGGGCATTTAGAAGAAAAAGCTCCTAGATAAACCTCTGCACAAAAATAATTGTAGAATAAAGTTTAAAAGTCCTACTTGAGATTCAGGCATCACTTGCTAATGCTAAGGAAATACTGAGGGAAGGAAGCCACTATTAACACAGCTAACTCCCCTCCAGCGAGCGCCACCTTGGACTACCACTTGGCAACACCACCATGCTGTCCTCTCAGGCTTTGCGAATTTTAAGGTGCCCAACTTGAGTCCTTCAGTTCTATGTAATCTGTCAAAAATTTTAAGATGTAATCTGACAGCCAGAAAGGCTTTTTTTTTTTTTTAAAGGTAGTCTTTGACTGTTAGAACTACAGGGGACCCTGAAGATTACTATCAAGATCAGACCATTAGCTGGCAGTAAAAATGAGGTCAACTCTGCTCATGTGACCTTTAAAACAATGCTCTTAACTGGGTACAGTGACTCCTGCTTGTAATCCCAGTGACTTGGGAGGCTGAGGCAGGAGAATCTCAAATTCAAGGCAAGCCTCAGCAACTATACATGGCCCCAAGCAACTTAGTTAAACACCCTAACTCAAAATTAAAAATAAAAAGGGCTGGGGATGTAGCTCAGTGGTAAAGTGCCTCTGGGTTCAATCCCCAGTATCAAAAAAATTAAAACAATGCTCTTCCTACCACACTACCAAAGAGAACTCTGAGCTGGTGACAGTGGCTGGCCTGTAGTCCCAGCTACTCTAGAGGCTGAGATGGGAGGGAGGACTGCTAAAACCAGGGAGTACAAAGACAGCTTCTTGGGCCGTGTCTGAATTTAAAAAAAAAAAAAAAAAGAAGGAAAGAAAAAAAAAGAAAGAAAACTTCAGGTTTGGGTATCCCAAATATTCGAGAAAAAAGCAATGAGACCCAGTAGTTGCTTTAATTAAAAAAAAAAAAAGTGCTTCTTAAAGCTTGGGAATATTAAGTCAGCCACAAATCCTTAGGACTTTTAGTCCTAATGTTTATTTCATTCCACATTAAATTTCAAATCAGGTTTTAGAACTGATAAAAGGGGAGGGGCAAATTGAGTGAGCCTGTAACTACCTGCAAAAACACACGGCTTGCCAGCTGGCATGGAGGCACATGCCTGTAGGCTGAGGCAGGACGATCACAATCTCAAGGCCAGCCTAAGCAATCAGAAAGACCTTTGTCAAAAAAGAAAATTATTAAAAAATTTTTTTAAATTTTTTTAAAAAAGCACATAAGCTTATTCCATTCTCCTAGGCAAGATTTAAAACTTCAAAGTAAAAACAGCAATCATGTATAATTTTATATGTCTAACTCTACATTACTTTGTAGAAAAACATAAAATACAAAAAAAGAGACTATCAGGTTAGAAAATCCTAAAATGCTAGACAGCCTTGAGGTTATGTTGGATCTTAAAATCACCAGACCTACTTCTGAATGTGTAAACGGATCCCATATGAGAAACAAACAATAGAGAAGCAAGCACAAATAGAAAGAAATTTGAAAATCATTCAAGTTTAGATGGGATAAATCATGACAGGCCTTTGGTAAAACTCATTTAGATTCTTGCACTAAATGATGATTTGGGGACAGATCTTACTAGAGGGCTCTCCCTGAAGCTTGTAACCTATGGGAAATGGCCAAAGGCATGTTATTTCTATTTGCTATTTCTCCTGTCAAAGCTTCTTCCTACAGAGTTAAAACCTAAGTACTTTAATTAAAATACAGAAATTATACACTTATGGTTTCACCATTAAAACTTTTCCAAAAATTCCACATGTAAGACATATGCAACAGATGCTAAGAAACATTGTGCTTTTCTTTGAATCAAAAATGTCCGCTAGGTTTGGTGGCACACATCTGTAATCCCAGCTACTCGGGAGGTTGAGGCATGAGTATCCCAAGTTCAAGGCCAACCTTGGTAACTTAGAAAGACCCTGCCTTAAAATAAAAATAAAATAAAAAGGGTTGGGGGTATATCTCAGTGATAAAGCACCCCTGAGTTCAATCCCCAGTATGGGAGTGTGGGGGAGGATGTCCTTCATCTGACAAAAATTAGCCTCTAAAGATAATATCTGCTAGAAAGTGTTCATTCTCCCACTCTTTCTTGTTCCAGCCTCCTCTTGGCTTTTATACATTTAAACTTTATAAACCAAACAAAAGCTCACCTCCATGAGCTAATGAAAAGTCATCATCTGCAGATCCAGGAGGCAGAGTCTAAGGAAGACACTGGCCTCAATTTCTGGCTTTCCCACAACACTGTCATCTTCATTTATTTTGGTAAAGGTCAAAGGGGGGCTCGAGCCATAGACCCTATTTATATGTAGTCCGCCTACTTGTATGTGTGACCTTAAACTTAATTTCAATACTCTATATTTCAATTTGTGAATCATCCATAAGGTTAAGTTTTAAAATAGCATATCTACCTACCAGAAACTAGTGAGAGTCATAAAGCCAGCTTTTAAGAGTTACCCTGAAGGACTGAATCTCACCTATCAAAAATTTCCCACATCTCATTCTTATACCAGAACTGAAAGCTGATCTAAAGACATCAGTAGTCGATGGGACAAATTACTCTTCCTCCTCTGCTCATACCTGTGCCCAGCCAACCAATCTTATCAACAGTACCTGCAAACTGCACAAAAACATTTAAACTAAGCCAGAAAAAGTAAAGGGAGAATATTCCCCCCCCCCCCGCACTTTCAGTGCTGGAAATCAAACCCAGGATTGGACATGCTAGGCAAGCTCTCTAACAGTGAGCTACATCCCCCACCAGTTCAGAAAAATTTTTTAAAAGTCAGTCAAGGTATAGATTTCCAAACTGCTAAAATAGATATTTTACAATTCTAAATCTATCTCTTGAGGCCATTTACAAAGTTTTAGGCTTTGGTGGTCAGCCTGATTTGCTTTTGATTGGTCACTGCACTAAGAACTGCCTCTTCCAACCTCAGAAACGTGCCCAGGAAGGCATCTTCACTACACATTCAGCACCAAGGAGCCTCCAATGCAAAAGACATGAGGCCTATTTAAATTTTATGAAAATAAAACAAAGATTTAAAGTTCTAGATTAAGAAACCTAGAAATTTGACTCTAAAGCTAGACCTGCTCACTTAGATAACCAAATTCATGAAGCTACTTGACTACAGCCCCAACTCCAAGAAGTAAGGTAACAATACTTTGCAAATCAGAGTAAGCCAAAGAGGAAGCAGAGGAACCCTCATAAGTTAAAGCTACATAACAATTCAGCTGAAGTCATCTAGGTTAATGGTTCTAACTACAGTCAAGTTCAGTGTACAAGTACGGAATTCGCCCTTGGGCTTGCACACTCAAGTTACATGGTACTTTCATACTTTCAAAAACTGAGTAAAAAGCAGCAAATGTCATGAAGATACAGAAAGTGAACATGAACTCATCCAATTTTAAAATTAATTAAATGAGTGAATTCAAAGTATAACATAACATATTACTGACAGCAAGAGTGCTAGGTCAGAAAAATGGTGATTCATGGACACTGACCACAGGCTAAAGTTCATCATGGTTCAAAGCAATTACTTCTACTCTCTGCTGGTGACAGTCAGATTTGGGTCAACCACATGACAGCAAGCTAATCTGACCAGGCTGATCAGGTTTAAGGCCTGGGTTTCATTTGAAAATGAGCTCTTCATACATCTTATAGAACAATCCTTAAAGAAAAATTTTAGTAGAAAATTGCCTTGGTTAAAGCAAAAGAAAACTTCCTTTTTACAACTATATTACATCCTAGAAAGTAATCCTTGAGGAAAATATGATTGTTTTTTGAAACCAATAAACCTGAGTCACTAAATCTTCATTTAAAAGAAAATGGTGAAATGTGTGTTTAGACCTCAATTCCACTTAGGGAAAAACAGGATGAAAAATCATAGTTTGAAGACAGAAAAGAGCTGGACTTGTCAATACCACCAAGCTGAAAAAGAAACATTAAAAGAACTTGTTACTCATTTTAGAAAATACCCAAAGTTTATCTTAAGGAACCCCCTTCTTGAATTTACAAGATACAAAAACCCTGTTCTAAACTTTTTCTAATCTACAATTTCAGTCTGAATCTCAAGTATCCAGACCATAAATAAATACCTCTTGTCCGTACAGAACTTTCTAATACTGCTGCTGCTTTTCTTGTCCATCAGCTCAGATCCCAACAAGCACCCTCTGAAGAATGTACTTCAGCCAACATCATCATCCTTATTTTGCAGATAAGAACAAGAGAGTTCAACTAAAACTCAAAAGGGTAAAAGACTCAAATCTGACGTCTCCTCTGCCAGAATTAAAACTTGAAGTTGCACACATTTACGTAAGGCCCAAGAATGAGCCGGACTACTAGCTCAAACATAGGTCACGGAGATACATAGTAGAATGCAGATTTCCAATCTTCAAACTCCCCAGAAGACTCTGAAGTCCATCAGACAGAGACCGTCAGCCTAAGGAATGGATCTTGAATCCAAATCTAAGCAGAGAACCCATTTGTTGCTCTGTCCTCCATGCAACACAGAACTTGCCAAGCAACCAAGCAGCTCACTGAGTTTACCACACGAGTGTTTTAACCTATTATTAGTCACACCAAGACTTCATGTGCCTTAACCTAAAGTGCCAAATCAATGGGTCACAGGTACAACCAACATTGGCTTCACTCCTTACCAAGTAACTTAGTTGACAGCACCCAAGAGTATCTTCACAAACTCCATGCATTCCTGGCGGTATCTTCTGGTAGATTATGAACACCAAGGGTTTCATATTCCTTTGAAAGTGTGTAGCATTTCAAGGAAGGTATCATATCATTAACTTCCACAGAAAGTAAGGTGGTACAACCCTAATCAAGATGGATTTTTCAGAGCACCCAGAATTATGGGAGGTAAAGATAGCATAAGTAACTACCTTCCAACCATTTAACTTTATTTAGCACTGAAAATGGCAATAAGTTGCCTTTTAAACTCATTTATAAGGGTACAGAATTTTTTAAGGGAGGGAAAAAATGGTGACAACTTGATTATTTTATAGACTGAGATTGTGTTAAATTGTCTTTAAAACATAATTTCAGGGAAAAAAATATATACATACATATCTATATCTCATCCCTGTGGTCATCCACCAAATTTTATCCTGTTAAATTTCTCAGGAGGAAATGGCCTAAAGAAGGCTTCAAAGCAGTTAAGCTAAGCTTGGGCTTCTGGGAGGAAAAACCTCTCACAATAATGGGAATTTAAGAAATTAGGACACTAAGAAATATACTGTGAATGAAGAAAAAGGAAGTAGGCTTAGAAATTAGCACATTTAGTGTGTGTGTGTGGGGGGGGAAGTGGGGAATTTGAAAATACCAGTCCTAATTTAAGAAAGAAGTACAGGTACCTTATCTTATCTATAGAACCTAAAAGCTTATACCCAGGGCAAGACAAATTTCAGAAGACATGACACTCTTGAAATACAGAATTTTATTTAGAAACTGTTTAAAAGTAGAAAAAAACCCTGTCAAGAAAGACCAGGTGGAAAATGGGTTCCCGACAAAATGGAATTTTAGGGCAACAAAAGTCTAAAAGGCCACAAAAGAGAAATAGCACCACTGTCATTTGAACAATGGCTAGTTACTTGCATTTTTTGGCATTGTTAATCAATGAGTCTGGGTTTTCCTCTGAATTCCACACACAGCATGCACTACACAGCAATTTTATCATAAAATACCTGTTTTCTACACACATTTTAGGACAAGCTACCACCATAAACAAACCAATACAAACACATCAGGGGCTGAACAATCTCAGTAGTGGGTAACATACATTTTGCAGAATTCTGCCAAACAAGGGATTGAATAGGCCATGGGCAAAGCAAATAAAGAAGAGTTAAGGAATGGAAATATTTTAAATATTAATAATTAATTCAGACATGGTACTGTATTTTCTGCAAAAGAAATTAACATTTAGTAACATACTAGTGAATTTTATCTCCAAAGAGATTAGTGCACTGGCAAAGTATTTGGGTAACAGTGGAGAGCCAGGGACAGCAGATACAGAAAACACCCCAGCCTTGTAGATCCCAAGATAACGCTGGCCTTCACTGATCACTCCCTTTGCTAGAGATCCAGCAAGAGCTTGCAGCATGATCATCTGTCTGCTGTACTTCCAATGCTAAGCAGCAAACTTAAGGAGCCAAAGAGGAGTCCCCAGGGGGCAAGGGGACAGAGAAGAGAAATATATTAAATGTAAACTTAAGTAAAACAGGACACAACCCCCATCCAAATCCCAAGGATGTGGGTAATTCTCCAATAGTAGTTATTAGATTAAAAACTGGACACACTTCATTTTCCTCAACACATAGAAATTTCAGGAATAAATGGAAAAATCATCAGAAATTTCAGGAATAAATGGAAAAACCATCAGAGAAACACTCAATGAAACACTCTTCACCTCAAACATTTCAGGGCTGAATTACCTTCTATTCATCCAGGCAACCAAGCTGTTTGCTTTTAGCAGGGATGCAACTGGTCAATGACACAAAATGGTTTTACAGAGCAATTGCTTAAACTATCCTTTTGGGACAAAGCCTAGGCCTGTAGGGATTCAAGCAACCCCACAAGGCCTGTGACTGCAGGTTCCAAATGTTCTGAGGTCTGGACCTTCCTTCCCAGATACAATGTCAGACACATAAAATCTCTTGTCATGTTACATTTTATATTTTGAAATATGGAAGCATATTTTAAATACTCTTAAGGCATTTATTTATTAAAACGTTCTCTGCCAAGACTTCACATTAGGTTAAAACTCAATTCAGTCTTTACTGAAGTCACCACCTCAGTGTATTACATAAAAACACCTTCTCCAGCAATCAGTGTGACCAGCATTCCACATCGTGAGCCCCATAGTCAGCCTCTTTGATCCCCAGGTGAACGAACTAGATGTTAATACTGCTCTGCTACAAGGTAAAAGCTCCTAACTCAAACTTATTGGAAAAGGAGTGAAACTTCTGCAAAGTGCACTTTTAAAAAGAGGTACTTTTTGCTTATGAAAAGAAACCAGTGAATCCTCTAAGAATAATAAAAGGGAGTATTTTACAGTTAAGCACATGATTTGGAGTGAAGAATTCGGATGTAGCTTTGCTGGTCCAGGCTGTTAATACTCTTCTTGTTCCTCCTGTGGGCCCCCTTCATCAGGTATCACAAAGCCTTCCTGAAATGGGAAAATGAGAGGGGAAAGCTATTACTCAACAATGAATGATCACTTTCTATTGTGGGTCACTTTCTTCATATTTAAAGCCTTTCCAAGTAAGATGTTCTTCCTATCTCTACTACACACTTGACAATCACACAGGCCAAGTCATCTTTATTTTATTTCTTGAACAGTAGAACTGTATTTTACAAAAAGTCAAAACTAAGCACAATTAAATTAATGATGTAGGAAAACCAAGTGTGAAAAAAAAAAAAAAAAAAAACAGACTCATGGCTTCCATTTCATACCAACTGTAGAGCATTCCCCATACACTTACAACAGAGAATGGATACACTACTGTATCATGATAATTAACTTCTGAGTTGGCATGAAGGTGCACGCCTGTAATCCTAGCTTCTTGGGAGCCTAAGGCAGGAGGACCTTAAAATCAAGGCCAGCCTGGGCAACTCAGCTAAAACCTTGTCTCCAAAAAAAATTTTCAAGAAGGGCTGGGGATGTAGCTCAATGTTAGAACACCAACTGAGCATGTTTGAGGTCCTGAGTTCAATCCCCAGTATCTTCAACCATCTTTTCTTTTTCTTACACTAAATCTCTAGAGCTGAATTAAGATGCACGTCCACTAAAATTATAAGCTAGACCAAAGGACCTATACCTTCATCATCTTTATTTTCATTATCCAGTACACAAGTCCTAAAGATTTACTGAACAAATTATCAACTTTTTTATCATCTGGATTAATCCTTCACAATTCACAAGTTTAGAAGACAGTCATAATAATAGCATTATTATTAACTTATATTTGTATAATGTTATACATACTACAGATACTTAAGTAGTGTGGTCCTACAGACCTTGCTAGGCATGCAGAAATATAAATACACCTATTAAACATATTTAAAACCTTTCCAAGTAAGATGTTCTTCCTATCTTACTTGGAATATCCTAGATATCAATAGATAGACAGTTATCAAATCCTAAATCTACAGAAAATCAGACTTCTCCAATGAGCTAACGTGTCATAACTAAAACAGCAGGTTTGGCTGTGTGATAAACAAGGATGCAAAAAAACTTGATCATAAAGTACTTTCAGGGAATGGGTACCAGGGCAAGCTCCTTGGAGGGAAGGAAAAAAAGCACATTTTAGACAACTGGGGGCGCAGACAGTGAAAAAGGACCAATGGCATGCCTGAGGTCCTGAGGGGGTCTACCTGAGGGGTCCAAGCTACAGAGAGTGGGACGGGGGTGAAGGGTGCTTCTGGATGATGTATTTTGTGGCTTATCAGTGACTACAATCTATAGGAGGCAGGTAAAACAGCCACCTCCTTGTCCTATTGCTTCCTCTAAGGCTCACTGACCTCAAGGCAGAGGTGCCCTGTACTTAAAGGAATCAAAGATGAAATCTTTTTATGAAAGCTACACTGGAACACAATAGGAATTAGCACAAAGTTTGCTGAAACCAACTAATCTTATTTCCCCTTAGGAGGCAAAATGGAAAGAAAATGTGTCAACACATACATCTGTGGCATAGAGAATGTCTACAATCCTCTGTAATACAGGGTCGTTCTCCCCCTCGTTCTCCTGGCAAATCAATTCAATGTTCCTTAGCTTTCCAAAGTAGAAATCTCTCTCCTTCTCCAAGTCTTCAACAGTAAGTTTCAACACGTTGACCTATGCAAGGTATTGAAAAGGGAGAGAAATCTAGCGTTAGTGCAACAATAAAATATCACTCAAACTTTTAACCCCAAAGATGTTATGGTATTCAATCAAAGTCAAACAGACAGAAAGCCAATTCATTTTAATATCAATTTTTTTTCAGTTCCACGTAAGTATTACGTACTTGTTCAAGGAAACCTTGATCATAAAAGAAGGGCAGACTATAAGATTATACTTTGAAACTTGCAGGAACTTCTCAAGGACTGAGAAAGTATCAAGAAGAAAAAACTAAGGAAGTGAAGTGTGAGGCAACCCAGGCTGGCAAGGTGGCTAATAATCGCAAACTGAGTCCTTACCAGAGAAATGGTCAATCATGTCCAAGTCTGGCTACATGTGGAGGTCAATGGCAAGGGATGCCTGATCCCCCTCCAGTCTCACTGAGGGGCTGATTCCCACAGAGGTTATTAAAAAATAAATCTCAACATTTAGGTCAGGACTCTACCTAGCCAAGAGCAATAAAAGACACAATAACTCCCACAATCCTTTGTGTACTTTAGACATGTTACATCTTCATTTCAGTGTATTCAAATCTATGATGAGTGAATTTTTTTTGGTGGGGGGGCATGGGGGGACCCAGAGGTACTTAACCATAGAGCTACATCCCCAGCCCGTTTTTATATTTTAATTAGAGACAGAGTCTCAATGAATTGCTTACGGCCACATTGCTTTGAACTTGCAATCCTCCTGCCTCATCCTCTCAAACAGCTAGATATACAAGCGTGCGCCACAGCAACCAGCTGATAAATGAATTAATTTAACTCTCACTGAATGAAAACTGCATGGAATATCATGCAGCATAAAGCCTTCATAAAACGCTCAATCTAAAGGTTAGGGCCACAAAGCAACATGGAAAGCCAAACCAGGAAATTAAAGGTGCAAGATTGAGAACAATCTGAGCAGCAGCAAATTCTGAAAGTACCAGAAGGCACTAGAAATGATTGAGTCCGACCTTCTCAATATATAGATACAAAAGCAGAAGCACACTGCTGATCTAGCATCCCCACAGTTAGACACAATTGAGGAGCTCAGTCCCCATCCTCGAGTGGAAGGAAGCTCCCCTTCATAACCTGCAGTAAAGTAGCATTCAAAGAGTTGGGGGTGTGGCTCAGTAGGACAGTGTTGCAGACCAACCATGGGCTGTGTGAGCTATGAGCATTCTGAACGCACAATTGGAACGTTGCTGCTCTGTCTGGGCTGTTGTGCACGTATGGGTCCTTTTTGCTTGCTCTGCCTTTAATTCCACAAAGCACCTAAGATGGGTGTGACTTGCCAAGATGTCAACCTACTGACCACCAGACATCACAAAGCTAGACTCTACCCCCTGAAATTTGATCCCTTGCCTCATTTGGGTGGAACTTTCTCAAGTGCCTTCCCCTCAATAAATAAGATGATTTCAGGCATGCGCCCTCTTTTTTGTCTGCCTCTCTTGCTTCCTTTGTGGGAGCTGGGGCTGAGGAGCTGTCGCTGGACCCTAAGAAAAAGGTACTTTCTGTGTGTGATTATTTAGTGCCAACCCAAATTCACCTGGAGTGACCCTGAATGATTTAGTCGCATGTCGCACGCAGCAGGACAGCAGCACCTGTCTAGCACGTGCAAGGCCCTGAGTTTGATACCCAAAACCATAGAAAAAGAAGAAAAAGAAAAGGTGTGGGGAGAGCATTCAGAGACGAGGAGCAGACTACTAGGAACGCAAAGCCCTAACTTCAAAATTCACCATCAAAGTCCCGAACAGACCAAACCAAAATCAAGATTCTAAAGAACCTAACACCATTCCTATATCAATCACAGAAATCACTTTCAAAAATAATTTAAGCCAAGTGCAATGGCACATGTCTGTAATCTCAGTGACTCAGGAGGCTAAGGTAAAACGATCTCAAGTTTGAGGCCAACTTGGGCAACTTAGCAAGACCTTGTTTTAAAAAATAAAAATAAAAAAAGATATAGCTCAGGGGCAGAGGACTCCTAAATTCAATCTCCAGTACCACTACACAAAAATAATAAAAATTTTAAATGCCAATAAAATACTACCATTGCCTGGTGGCAAGCAAAGCTAAATCACCCACTTCTACCTTTGCAGCAGCCTGCAAAAACCAACAGCCATCCCAAGGTTTGGGGTTGTGGCTCAGTGGTAGCGTGCTCGCCTAGTATGCATGAGGCACTGGGTTCAATCCTCAACACCATATAAATACAAAATAAAGATATTTTGTCAACCTAAAAATACTAAAAAATAAATTAAAAAAAAAAAACTAACAGCCCCAAAGTGGGACACAAGAAAGAGATAAGGACAAAAGTTGAGTAACCCCGGCAACAGAAAGTTGCCTGAGCTTCAGTTCCACAATCCAAGAGAAGGTAACCTTAGTGAACTAGAAGAAAAGTCAAAATAGTCTAAAAAGGCAATATTAGCATCAAATCCCCACCTACACACTCATGTTTCACTAGTGTCAACCATACAAACGCATTTAAATCTTCCTCTGTCCTACAAATCATCAAGGCCACCAAAGTAGAATCCAGCTTCTGGGTGCCCCCTATAAGGCCAAATGCAGCATTTATCCACAACATCACTCAATAACTATGTATAAACAAGAAATAATATGTATGACTAAGTCACTAGCTTTCATGTGGTACTCCTCTAATGCTTATTTTTATGAGGTTATTAAAAATCTGTGGCAGGCTAAGGGTGTTGCTCAGTTGTAGAGTAGTTGCATAGCCCACATGAGGCCCTAGTTTTATCCCCAGCACCAACAAAAATAAAATCCAGTAATCACTGTCACTTTTAAAACCTTTCCTTATAGTAAAGCAACAGCCACAACCTAGGAAGCCTAAGGAGAATGTTTTGGGCCTACAATGGCCAAAACAGAAGCCATCAGGCACATGGGGTTATTTGACATTTGGCCAGCAGCAATGAGATGGGCTGCAAGTACTAAGTACACTTTTAGAGAGAGAGAATTTTAATATATATATATATTTTTTTTTATCGGCGGACACAACATCTTTGTTGGTATGTGGTGCTGAGGATCGAACCCGGGCTGAACCCATGCCAGATGAGCGCGCAACTGCTTGAGCCACATCCCCAGCCCCTAAGTATACTTTTAAAAGATCAAGTACAGATGAGACAATGTAAAAGATCTCAAAGTAACTTCTCCACAATGAGTTAAGAATGTGAAATCCCTATCCAGGCAAACGGTGCATGCCTTTCCAGCGGCTTCAGAGGTTGAGGCACGAGGATCACAAGTTCAAAGCCAACCTCAGCAACTAAGGCACTAAGCAACAGTGAGACCCTGTCTCTAAATAAAATACAAAGTAGGGCTGGGGATGTGGATGTGGTCTAGTGCCCCTGAGTTCAATCCTCAGAACCAAAAAAAGGGGGAGGAGGAAGGCTACAAATTCAAATACTTTCAGGAAGGCCAGACAGATCATGTAAATGAGCCAAAAGTCAGTAACAGAGTGGGCAAAGGACTCTGGCAAACTGGAAGAGCCTAAAATTCTTCCTATAAATTAAAATCAGTCAATCAAACAAAAAAAAACTCATAAGATGTGCAGGCCAAACAAAATACTTCTGTGGTAGAGATCAACCAACCAGCTGGGTATGAGAATTTGATCCCAGTCTTCCAGGATCAACTTTCAGCCACTGCATCCTAAGTCTCCCAAACCTTCTACAGCACTAAAAAAAGCACAGTCACACAATTTCAAACCTTCCCCTAATACACCACAACCCCTCCCAATCTCAACTGCTGAAGTTCTCCTACACTGGCCTTCCCACCGATTTTAACTATCCCTTCAGGGAAGCAAGCCTCCCAGTCTCCAACTACTCCCTCCTCTGCGAGACTTATGGCTCCTGCCTTCCAAAATCTTCAGATGAGATTTTGGTGTTTTGTTTTATTTTTGGGTATCAGGGATTGAACTCAGGGGTAGTACTTGACCACTGAGCTACATCCCTAGCCCTGTTCTGTATTTTATTCAAGACAGGGTCTCACTGAGTTGCTTAGTGCCTCACTAAATTGCCGAGGCTGGCTTTGAACTCGTGATCCTCCTGTCTCAGCCTCCCAAGCTGCTGAGATTACAGAAGTGCACCGCCACAACGGCCTTCAGCTAAGATTTTACTTCAGGATGGTACCACATATATCTTCTCCAACTATATCAAAAACCGCTTCTAGGGCTGGGGTTGTGGCTCAGTGGTAGAGTGCTTACCTAGCATTCATGAGGCACTGGGTTCAATCCTCAGCACCACATAAATGTAAAATCAAGATATTATGTCCACCTAAAACTAAAATATATATATATATATATATATATATATATTTTTTTTTAAAGTTTTCTGTAAAAAGAAAAAAACCACTTCTAGGCTGGGAATGTAACTCAGTGGTAGAACGCTGGCCTAGCACGTGCAAGGTCTTGGGTTCAATTCCCAGCACCAAGGGGGAAAAAAAAACTTTTAGTCCGTTGAGAGTGGTACATGCCTATAATCCAGCTACTCAGGAGGTTAAACAAAAGGACCCAAGTTCAAGGCCAACTGGGCAACTTAGTGAGATCCTGTCTCAAATTTAAATTTTAAAAAGAGCATTTGCCTAGCATTCACAAGGCCCTACATTCATCCCCAAGTTTTGTCAAAAAAAAAAAAAAAAAAAAGTCCACTTCTAGGCCTAGGCCAGATATTCCATACCTTGTTATATTCTAATACTTAGCAGCAATGTGTTCAGAGTAACTACAGTGAATAGTTACAATTTCCAATGGTAGGCACAAGAAAAAAACCTTCTGTATACCGCAGGTAAGTCACACAACCTCCTCCTTCATTTCCCATTTAGCAGTGACTGACTGACCCAGGCTCTAAAGCCAGACATACCTGGGTTCAAATCTTCACTCAAATTATTTAACTTCTTGAAGCCATTGTTAGCTGTAAAACCCTAAAGATTTGTTGCAAAAATGAAATGAAAGTACTTAATACATGGCATAACCACTCCAAAAACATTTTAGTTATTTTTGTTCTGAACATTCATAAGTTATTATTTCATACACAAGCCAAAAAACCCTGGTTCCTGTGAACTTTTAAAGAACACTGTAGCCAGGCATGGTGATACACACCTATAGTCCCAGTGACTGAGGAGGCTGAGGCAGGAGGACTGCCAAGTTCAAAGCCAGCTTCAGTAATTTAGTGAGACCATGTTTCAAAATTTAAAAAAAAAATAGGGGGAGGATTTCCAATTCTTGGGTCCCCTTCTTCCTCCGGGAGAAGTCTTTTCTGCTGTCCTTTAATAAACTTCTAATTTCTACTCTGAAAAAAAAAATAAATAAAAAAAATAAAAATAAAAATAAAAATAGGGCTGAGAATGTGACTCAGTGGTTAGCATCTCTGGGTTCAATCCCAAGTACAAAAAACAAAACAAAAATAACATTGTCGAACTTACTCCATTCTATCTAAAATAAATAAGAACAGACAAGAACCATAATAATCACTATTGCTTTTTATCCACTGTCATCACCCCAATGGAGTTGATACCAAACACAATTCCAGATACCCGATTTAACATCAGCTCATGTAATCTATTCAGCTACAGTAAACCTACAAACACATTTAAATCTTTTTTTTTTTAATTTTTTATTTTATTTTATTTTTTATTTATTGTTTTAGTTCTCTGCGGACACAACATCTTTGTTTGTATGTGGTGCTGAGGATCGAACCCAGGCCGCACGCATGCCAGGCAAGCGCGCTACTGCTTGAGCCACATCCCCAGCCCCCGCATTTAAATCTTGACTCTCATCTTTTTCTCTTCAACTGCTTTCTGCACATCCGTGCTACTAAAGAGAAAAGTCTCCTTTCTCTCCAGGACTTCTGTACTTTACAGCAACAGTGCCCAGATGGTGACTAAGTCAAAACAATCATCCAAAAGCAAAACAAAACATCTTAGAAGGATTCATAAGAGAATGTTTAAAAGGCTAAAATTTGTTCTGATCCACAGAAACCTCTGACAAGTACCTTAAGGACATTTAACCTGAAGATATTTCCAAATCACTGTACCGTTACAAACAGAATCTGAAGAGCAATAGCCCTGTCATACCAATTTTACGCTTAATTCCAATCTCCAGAAAGTAACTCCCCTTTATCTTTCACTCTCTGAATCCCAGAGAATCCTAAGAGACACCAGAAATATCCAACAGGGTTCTTCTTTAAGAGTTCGTTTCCAACACAGGTTTCTATCACACCAAGAAAGCACAAAAATGCCTGACTCTTTCTCCACCCTCACCCAATCTTGCTCCCCACATTGCAGTCAAAGTGCTCCCTCACCTCAGGAAGACCGCCCTTGCAAGCAGGACAAGCTTCCCCTCACTGCGGCAAGGAAGCCCCAGAGTGACTCATACTGTGGACACAGGAAGCACCCACCTGCTGCATCAATTCAGCTGCTTCATCATCGCCATTGCCTACACCAGGATTCTTTCGCACCACCCCTGGGCCAGCCTTAGGAGTCGCAGTAGTTCTCTGTGTTGAAATGGGTCTCTGTGGGGCTGAGAGAGGATTAGACATTTTTAATAGGAAAAATTTTTTTAATATTTTTTTAGTTTTAGAGGGAAACATATAATTTATTTTTTTATGTGGCATTGTGGCTTGAACCAGTGCCTCACACTTGCTAGGCAAGCGCTCTGCCACTGAGCTACAGCCTCAGCCCCTAAGAGGAAAATTTTAAAATACAAGTTCACAGGACAACAAAAGACATTCAGTGAAGGGGACCAAGTTAAGGAGCCCCACATGTAGGACACGCCCTACATTTGCCTAAAGTTGTTTTTATTCTGACAGCATAGTTAAGTATCAATTTTAGCCACACTCTGTCATGCTTAGAACAAATCCAGTGAGGTCTTTTCTCTGCTGTGTTAACAAGAGAGTCATCTGAAAGAGGCACAGTAGTTCTGGTGCATACAGACAATCTACCTTACCCCAGCTCTAACCAAATCCACAAACAGGACAGTTTCGTGGACCAAAGGCAAACTTCACACCAATACATCACAACCCCACCTACAGCTGTATATCCTCTGCTCCCCATCTGCAAAACTAGATCCTCAAACTTCTTGGATTAAGAGAAAGAAGTCTGTAAGAATGGCAGAGCCTATTCTTACCATTATGACTTCAAACCTCTATCTCTGCCCACCTCCTAGAAGACACTCAGAAGGGTCAGAAGAGAAATGTTTCTCACTGATGAGAATTTACAGACTTCTCTGAGTATTTATAGCCAAACACAGACAATGTAATAATACATTAACCTGTCTACAAGCTAAAATAATCCAGAATGAGTTACCTCAATATCTTATTCGTGATTTTACTTATTCATTTAGCAATTATTCTATAACATTACACCAGGCCTAGAAATATCTAATCTTCCTGATACCCCACACAGGCTTTTGCCCACAGTAACGGGCATTTCCTCTGGATGGCTCTCTCTACAATGTTTATCCTGAAAACTAAATGTTTACTGCAAGTCTCCTCTCAATTGTCAGCAACACCTGAAATATGAAATACACAAGGTAACCTAAGCAGGTGCCCATTCTGTACAGCTGAAGAATAAAAGCATGCAGTATCTGGGGAAATTGGAAACCTCATATACTGCTGATGGTACTGTACATAGTTCAGCCATTTTAGAAAGCAGGCAGCTCTACAAAAAGTTAAGTATAGTTACCATATGGCCCAGGAATTCTGCTCCAAGATATATACTCTTGGATATAAACCCAAGAGAAATGAGAACATATCCACACAAAGAGCTATACATGAATCTTGACAGCAGCATTACTCACAACAGCCAAAAAGTAGAAACAACTCAAATGACCATCAGCTGACAAATAAATGAGGTACAATCATATAACAGAATATTATTCTACAATAAAAAAGAATGAAGTACTGATAAATGCTATAGCATAGATGAACCCTGAAAACATGCTAAATGAAAAAGCCCAGACATGGGCTGGGGGTATAGCTCAGCTGGTTGAGTGCTTGCCACACATGCACAAGGCCCTGGGTTCAATCCCCAGCACCACTGGGGGGGGAAAAAAAAAAAAAAGGCAAGACACAAAGACCACATATTCTATAGTTTCATTTACACAAAATGTCTAGAACAAGCAAAACAATAAACAGAAAGTAGATCAGGGGCTGCCTAGGGCTTAGGGGAAGGCAGAAGAGCTGGGAAATGAAAAGTGACTACTATTAGAAACACAGAATGTTTCTGTTTGGGGTGATAAATATCATCTACAATTGTCTGCTATAATGGTTACATGACTTTTTTTTTTTTTTTTTTTTGGTAGTACTGGAGATTGAACCCAAGGGAACTCTACGACTGTGATATAACCCCAGCCCTTTTTATTTTATTGTCAGACAGGGTTTCACTAAATAACCCAGGCTGAATTTGGAATTTACAATCCTCCTGGCTCAGCCTCCCAAGTAGCTGGATTACTGGCATTGTGTCACTGCACCCAGTCACAACTCTTCAAATGTACTTTAAAAAAAAAAAAAAAAATTTAAACATTTTAAACAAGTGAAATATATAGCATGTGAACTATATGTCAACTAAAGCTATTTTAAAAGTACTTAATCTATCCTCTCTACCGGATGATCAGACTCTCTCAAGATACTGTGGTATCTTAATATTCTTGTCATCTTCTGGAAAAGGAGGAATGAAGCACCTGTAAAACATATAACATACCCCAACAAATACATATAATCTGTGTATATACTACTGCAAAACATCTTGGGAAACCTATCAGCTAATACCATCTTCAGAAATCTCTTAAAAAGCCCCTCCCACTGCCTCCCAGACTATGTATCAGAGCAAGCTACAGCCACTCAGAGTTCAAGCCCTCAGGAGGCAGGGAAGTCAGGAGTAAGCACAAAACTATAGACTAGCCAGCAGGATGATGAAAACAGCCTACGACAACCCACAACCTAGAAGGCTCCTTTGGGTGCTAGAAATTCAGGAACTCAGACTGTAACATGCCTGGGAAGCTCTGTGAAATGCCTCAGTTTTCCCCACATAGATAAAACTCTCTTATGTGAGCTGAGGGTTTCTATTCCACACAACTGAAGAGCTTTCACATAATAACATAAAGCAATTTGTTCAGGTCTCAAAAACAGCCTCTGGCCAAGGACTAAACTTCCCATTTTATAGAGGAAGAAACTATGGGGAAGAAGTGAAGGGGCTCACACAGGGTTGCACAGAACAAACACAATTTGCCTCAAGGCAGAATCAATGCTCTTGTCACATGCCAGGGATTATGCTTTAGAAGATTCCCAAGCCTATGTTTACTTAAAAATTCTAATTGAGATCCAGGTGTGCACACCTATAATCCCTAGATAATCTTGGGAGACCAAGGTAAAGGGACTACAAATTTAAGACAAGTCTTGGCAACTTAGCAAGACCCTGTCTCAAAGTTTAAAAAAAAAAAAAAAAAGGGGGGTGGGGGTTCTGGGGATACAGCTCAGTGATAGAGCATCCTTGGGTTCAATGCCCAGTACTGCCAAAAAATAAATAAATAAATAAAATTTTTAAAAACCTGGTTCGATATCAAATGAATGAATATCTGGAATACTATTATTATTTGGAAATGATGTCTGGAGGTTGTTTGCTTACCTGCACTGCTCGAGCTGAGAGGTTTCTTCGGTTTATTCAGAGCTGGAGCAACAAGAGAGGGAGCAACCGCAGTTTCTTGACCTTGTCTGGCAGCTACAGGGTCATAGTCTTTTCCATCATAGTTTGCATCAAAAAACTTCTTGAACCACTGCACGAACTCAAAATTATCCTGAAATTTTCCTTTTACTAATTTATCCACAGGAATTATCTGCAAAGAAAAACCAAGACTGTTTAGCCCAAAGTGAAGCTTTTGCTACTCAATCTGTCCATGCCTCAAATCAGTACAAAGTTCTGCCAAAGGGAAGAAAAATAATATTTTAGAGCTGGGCCTGGTGGTACACACCTGTAATCCCAGCAACTCGGAGGGCTAAGGCAGGAGGATTCCAAGTTCAAGGCTACCCTCTGCACTTAGCGAAGCCCTAAAGCAACTTAGCAAGACCCTATCTCAAAATAAGATACAAAATACGCTGAGGATGTGACTCACTGGTTAAGCACCCTTGGGTTCAATCCTCAGTACCAAAACATAAAATTTTTTAGAGAACTTGATGCTAAGCCCCTGTAAGTTTACCAGCCAAGTTTTGTTCAGTTTGTTTTCAAAAGGGCTAGGGATGTGGGAACGTAGGATCAATCCCCAGCACCACCAAAAACACCCAATACAAACTCTCATACACACACACACACACACACCACACATTCTCACATACACACACGTATGAGTACATATATAATTCCATAAAAAATAGAAAAATTATTGTGTATAAGCTACAACTATTTAAATCATGCCTAGGAACTACATGATGCTCTTATAAATGCTTATTTTATATAATATACACAAATGAAAGAAATAATTATTAAGACTGATTTCAAAATAAATAAAAAACAGATATAGAGCTAGGGATGTGGCTAAAGCGGCAACGTGCTCGCCTGGCATGAGTGCAGCCCGGGTTCGATCCTCAGCACCACATACAAACAAAGATGTTGTGTCTGCTGAAACTAAAAACTAAATACTAAAAAATTCTCTCTCTCTTAAAAAAAAAAAAAAAAAGATATAAAGATATACCAGCAAGATACTTAGGGGGTATTATAAGTTTTACTGAACAAAAGTTATACTCCTAAAAATGGCTTTAAAAGATAAATCTGCTAACTCCTTAATTTTGCAATCTATTATATGCTTGAGCTAATGAAATCTGGTGGACCGTTTCTGGTACCATCAAATAACCTTGAGACAGCAGGGACTTCCCAGCACTCCCCAGGGATCCTCCTCAGCCTCTGCATAAAAAGGAAATATTTCTAGAATCTTCTCTATTGAAACTACTTATTCATATACAATGCTTTACAGAAGTAAATCCAGAGATTAAACTACTAGAGAATTTACAAAAACTTTTTTTTTTTTTAAATCATTATAAACAAATATATACGTTGGCCAGGCCCAGTGGTGCATGCCTGGAATCCCAGTTGCTGAAGAGGCTGAGGCAGGAGGATTGCACTAAGTAATTCATTGAGAGTCTGTTTCTAAATAAAATACAAAATAGGGCTGGGGATGTGGCTCAGTGGTCAAGTGCCCCCGGTACCCACCCCACCCCACCCCCAAAATATATATATATGTTGATGCTTCCAAATAGTTACTACATTCACAGATGATGAAGACAGAAGACGGCAATGTAGAGGTAGGACAGTACAGGGAAACTTCGCTCTCTATAAATTATGTTAAGTAGAGAAAAGATAGCTATATAAATTGGGAAAAGAAAAAGAAAACACCAAAAGTCATGGGCTACCGTAAGTATCTTTAGTAATAATCATTAGTTAAAAAAATAATCTAAACAAAGGAATAAAATTTACTTACTTTGTCAACTCCCATCCTCTTAAAACCTGCTTGTAGTATTTTGAAGTTCTGGATATATTCATGTTCTAGCTTAGCTTGGAATTTCACTTTCTTCAAGGCAACAGAGCCCGGGAATAGCATGTCCATAAACTGACAATAGGCAGCTCCTGAATGAACAACAAAACAAAAAGGCCATAAACACCACAAACGTGAACTTTTTCCCAAATACAACTTAACAAAAAGTTGTAAAGGGAACCTATAAATCCCAAAACTTCGCCTGAGTGGCAAACACCTATATAATCAAACAACCTGGGAGGCTGAGGCAAGTGGCTGAAGTAGGAGAACTGTGTTCACGGCCAGCCTCAGCAATTTAATGAGGCCCTAAACAACTTAGCAAGATCCTGTCTCAAAATAAAAAAATCAAAAAGGGCTGGGGTGGCTCAGTGGTTAAATGTCTCTGGATTCAATCCCAGGTACTCTCCCCCAAAAAACCTAAAACCTTCATTACTTCTTGAGTTCAAAGTCAATTTTTAAAAATCTATTAACAACACTGGTTTTACCTGATAAATTCCACAACACAGTTGCAATTTGGAAGCCTATTAACAAGAGGAAAAAGAATATCTATGAAATTTTAAATCTCCTATTTCTTATTAGAAATCATGATGACAGCAGGCACAGTGGTACACATCTGTAACTTCAGCAATTAAAGAGGCTGAGGCAGGAGAAGCCCAAGTTTGAAGCCAGCCTCAGCAACTTATGGAGACTCTGCCTCAAAATTAAAAATGAAAAGGTCTGGGGATGTACCTCAGTGGTTAAGCACCCCTGGGTTCAATCCTGAGCACCGAAGAAAAAGAAAGGTTGGAAAAAAAAATTTAAACTGATATCCGAAAACTGTGACTCAAAACTACAGAAGCCAGAGACCAACCCACATCCAAGTAACCTCAATTCTTTTCCGTATCACCAGAGGCCTTCACAGGACACAGTAGAGCTGAGTAAAGAAACAATTCCTAGCAGGGAACAGTGGTGCACCGTGTAACCTAGCTCCAACAGAGGCTGAAGTAGGAGGATTGCAAGTTCAAAGCCAGCCTCAGCAACTTAGCTGGCCCTCAGTAAGGCCTTGTCTCAAAATAAAACATAAAAATGGGCTGGTACACGCCTGTAATTCAGAAGGCTAATGCAGGAGGACTGCAAGTTCAAGGCCAGCCTCAGTAATCTAAGAGACCCTGTCTCAAAATAAAAAGAGCTGGGGATGGGCCAGGGTTGTGGCTCAGTGGTAGGGCGCTTACCTAGCATGCATGAGGCATTGGGTTTGATCCTGGCACCACATAAAAAAATAAACAAATAAAGATTAAAAACAAAACAAAAAAAAGAGCTGGGAATATATCTCTGTGGCAAAGCACCTCTGGGTTCAATCCCCAGTACCAAAAACAAGCAAAGAAAATAAAAAGGGTTGGGATGGAGCTCAGTGATTAAGCACCCCTGGGCTCAATTCCCAGTACCAAAAAAGAAAAAAAAAAAAAAAAATTAAAGGACAAAGTTTTATGTATAAAACTGATTATAACTGTATTCACCAGAGTAAAAACTGTTAAGTACCGTACTTCTCACAGTAAGATCAACTACATAACTTTTAGCATAAAATCCTAACAAAAATTTGTTCCCCATTATTGAGTACTGAACCCAGCTCTACCACGAAGTTACATCCCCAGCCCTTTTTATTTTGAGACCGTATCTCACTGATTTGCCCAGGTTGGTCTGGAACTTCCAATTCTCTTACCTCAGCATCCCTAGTAGCTGGGCCACAATTAACAAAAAGTTGTAAAGGGAACCTATAAATCCCAAAACTTTTCTCTTACCTCAGCATCCCCAGGCATGAGCCACAATATGTGGTACTCGCAGAATTTCATGCAAACATTCAAACTATGTTTGTTCACTTTGGGGGGGGGGGGAACCTCAAGATATAACATTTAATGAATACGCAAGACAGAAAAACATAACCATAAGGTATCTTTATATGTGTAAAAATATCTTAATACATATGCACACAAAAACCAAGAAAACAAAGTATTAAATGAAGCCATAGGAATTTGTTTTGTAGAGTAAAAATGGTCAATAATGACCATGAGGGATGATGTAGAATGCATTATAGTTTTTCAATATTTAGCTATGTACTACAGAGAATATTATTTTTATAATAAGAATACAAAAAAAGGTTAAATTTCTGCCAGGCGCAGTGGTGCACGGCTGTAATCCCAGCTTCTGAGGAGGCTGAGGCAGGAGGATCACGAGTTCAAAGCCAGCCTCTGTAATGGCCAGGCGCTAAGCAATTCAGTGAGACCCTATCTCTAATATACAAAAGAGGGCTGGGGATGTGGCTCAGTGGTTGAGTGCCCCTGAGTTCAATCCCCGGTACCAAAAAAAGGTTAAATTTGTTAAAGAAAAAAGCTCATCAATGCTTTTTACAGGAAGAGTTGAAAACTCCTGGTCTATGTCTCAACTATGTGTAAAAGGGGCCTTCCTTCCAGTCTCTGACTTAATGACAATGTGACCAAGACAAGGGCAAATGCTGACAACACAAGCGGACTAGAAGAAGATTTCACTTTGGTGCCTCTGGCCCATCAATCTGCAAAATAAGTACAGGCCCATATAATTGATGGCTCAAGGACTCACAGAGTGTAGGATATATCATGGCACTGACTGCCACAGCGCCATTTTAACAGGCCCTGTGCTACAAGCAGAAACCACAACACAAGAGCAGGATGTGCACCAGTGTCAAACGCTTGCTTATCTCAAGTGCACTGGCTCAACCTTTTCAGGTCAGGGGAGTTAAATGAAAGCTGCAGCCAATAGTCTGCACAAAAGAGATGCTCACCTATCAGAAGACCAAAGTTTAAGAACTCTCAACGCTTTAATATTAACATACAGGAAACACACATGACTATTAAATTGAAAGTGTTCAAGGCTTCATGGAGTAGGTGAAACTTGAGTCATCTTAAATGATGAATAAAATCTGGAAAGAGAGGGCTGTGAGGAGTCATTAATAAAAACATTAAAATTCAAGCTCAGGATATTTCAACATGGGAAAATACAATTTTGGTTTTAAAATAGGAAATAAAGTTGTACAACACATGTGTGCTTATACGTCAATTACAGCAATGGTTTTCCAAGGGCAATAGACTAGAAATAAACTAAATATCCATTCCATCAATAGAAGACTGACACAAAGAAATCACAATATCACATAGCCATAAAAGAAAATACAGTGGCTTCTGAGATAAAAAAAAAAAAAAAAAATCCAAAACCACTGTGCTATTTTTTTTTTTTTTTTTGCAGGGGAGGTGGGTGGGAGGGTACCAGGGATTGAACCCAGAGTCATTTAACCACTGAACTACATCCCCAGCCCTTTCTATTTTTTTTATATTGAGATAGGGTCTCACTAAGTTGCTTAGGGGTTTGTTAAATTGCTGAGGCTAGCTTTGAACTTGCAATCCTCCTGCCTCAGCCTCCTGAGCAGCTAGGATTAGAGGCATGTCCCACTGTGCCTAGCTTAGGACAGAGTAATTAAACACGCTATCAAAGGAGAGAACCCATACGCTCAGCATACAGGTAAACAGCCATTTTTGCTTATACAAACACATACAGTACATACATACATACATAAAATTTAAAAATAAAAAGGGCTACGAATGTAGCTCAGTAGTCAAGCACCCCTGGATTCATCCCTGGTACCCACCCACCCCCCCACCCCTCAAAAAAGAAAGGCTGCAGATTGATGCAGTGTAAGAGGAGGAGGTGGGTAGGGAAGTTAGAAGGAACCCAGTATCCTTTTAGGAAGCCACTGTAGCAGCAGTGAGCTAATGGGAAAGGGGGTAGATCTCAAAGATCGTTCAGAAGACAAAGAGAATTTGTAATTAGCTTCAAAAGATGTTACTTAAACACTAGGAGTAAAGTAGAATCATGTCCTTAAATGAATAGTACTTGGAAAAGGAAGCCACCTTGAGGAGAAAACAAAGCTAGGATTTAGGTAATAAGAGAGGTAGGAAAAAATATACCAGACAGCAATACCAGACCAGAAGGCAGCAGGGGAGGCCTGGTTAACGGCTTGGTCAGAGTAGAAGGCCAAGGCCATTAACAGGCAGCATAAATAAGACTGACAGCTGCCTTATATGAACTCAACAGCCATCAGGGCCACACAATAAACTGGAAGAAAAGGAAGCTTATATACCCCTCTTATTTTTTGCAGAACAAGAACTATGAAGGAGGCCAGGTAGGGAGGGAGAATACGGAGAGGAGAATGGAGAACATTTAGTGAGGTCCCTCTGTGTACAAAGCAACATGCAGGATCTTTGAGAAAAATGCATTACAGTCTGACATGGAATGGAATTGGGAGGACAGAGTTACGACTGGCAAAATGCAAACAGCAATCTCTTTCTGACAAAAGCAATTCCCCATCAAAATCATTCTCTGTGGTCAGATTTTTTCCTTGATCACTCTTTCCAAAATACTTGACAACTGGGTCTCCAAAGTAGGGAGTTGACAGAACAGTAAATCTGTTTTTTTCTTACATTCAAGGGAAAACTTCCTACTTTTTAAACTTGGAGAATTCTGGTCTACTTGATCATGTGTTTGTTAGTTATAAGACCAGGAAGGATGAGGCACCAGTAAGAACAGCTGAGGATCTCCCTTGGGTCTCAGAAAGCACGAAGAGTTGAGAAGTCTCCCCTTCCCTGATTCCAAACCCTGGTAGCAGGCCATCTTCAGGGCAGTGTTTACAGCTCATCCTGTTTCTCACACTAGAAGCAAGATCCAGTTTTCAAAACATCAACATGAAACAAAATGCACCATACTCTAAGAGAGATCCTACATGGCTTTCAAGAGGAAGACTATTTATGAATGAGTAACCTTATTTACAAAACACAGAAGTACCCTGCACTTACCATTTTCTAACAGGGAAAAGTACTTTATCTCAGATAAGAAAAGTGGCAGGCATCATGTAAAATTGAAACACCTCACATATTCTACAGTGAAACAATGTCATTGTAATTAATTACATGAAATTTAAATCTGTCTAATTCTCTTCCAAATGCTTCTTTAAGACATAACATGTAGCTGGGCGCTGGGGCTCATGCCTACATCCCAGCAGCTCAGAAGACTGAGGCAGGAGGATCACAAATTCAAGCCAGCCTTGGCAACTCAGCAAGACCCTGTCTCAAAAAAGGCAGAGAATGTGGCTCAGTGGTTAAGCACTCATAGGTTCAATCCCTAATACCAAAAAAAAAAAAAAAGACATAATATGTAAGGCAGTAGAAAGCATGTGGGTTGGATAGTCAGAAACATATAGATTGAAAACAAGGATCTGGAATGCACAAGCTATGCCTCATGGGCAATCTTCCCACCTATAAATGAAGATGTGCCCTCTCAGAGATCTGCACTCATCTCCAGGGTGTGACACAGAATCAATACCTAAGAGCTATTATTACAGGGGACTCTCAATAACAACCAAACAGGTGGGCCGGGCCAGGCCAGGTACTACTGTCCAAGTTTGCAAATAAGGAACTAGAACATAACAGAACTTGTCCAAAGTCACATGGCTCAAGGTAGACTGGAGCATCTTTACATGCCCAGGCCTGTAAATGACATCTCCCTGGCTGAAGGACCTGTGGCTAGACTGGCACATTTCAATTTATCTACACATGAAAAAAGAATGCATTTTCCAATTAACTAAGTGAGATATACTTTGCAAGGTATTTATAGAAAGAAGTCAATTTTAGGGAGAAACTGCTAGTAAAAAAAAGGTGTCTCTAATGAGAACAAGGATGACCTCATCTCCACATCAGTCACAGATCATGAGGCAAACAAGTGTTTTAAAAGTCTCAAACAAATGGGGGCATGAATACTCTGGAAACAACAAAAAATAGGAGAAAAGCAACACAAATCTAAGGCTAAAAACTGTTGTCTACAACTAGCAAAGTAATTAATGTTTAACAAACATAATTCTTGGGAACCACTTCACTGGTAACCTCCCTCTGACCGTAAGATAGAGATTAGGGGCTGGGGTTGTGGCTCAGTGAAAGAGCGCTCGCCCAGCACATGCGAGGCCCTGGGTTCGATCCTCAGCACCACATAAAAATAAATGAACAAAGATATGGTGTCCAACTGAAAAATAAATATTAAAAAAAAGAGAGAGAGATTAAACCTCACAGGGGAAATTAGCAAATGAAACTAAGACCAAGAGTAGGTCCTGGGAGTGGTACGATGCAGAGGAAATACAGAAAATGAACTTGGGAGGAAAACAAAAATCAGAAACAGCAGTAATTTTAAACAATCCAAATGGCACCTGTTAATAAAGAGAAAGTTCAAAGAGCAACTAGGGTGTAGGGGTTGAAGAATATAGGTTCTTGATTTAGACAAAGGTTCAGATCCCAATTCTGTTCTTAGCTGTACAAAGCTGGTCTTGTTACTTCTCTAAACCATCTTTTTCATCTGAAAACAGAGAGCAACCATACCTACCTCATCAAAGTACAGTGAGAAATAAATGGAAAGGTTTCAAAAGCATTTAAATTACCCTGGCATACAAGTGTTCAAGTAAATGATTACTGTTCTTATTACTAGGAGAGACAGAGGGTTTCTGATTATCTATCCCACAATTTTTTTTTTTGGGGGGGGGAGTGGTGCTAGAGATAAACCCAGGACCTTATTTATGCTAGGCAAGTGCTCTACCACTAAGCTACATGCCCACCCCCAAGGCACGAATTTAAGTACTAGTAGGACACATATCCCATCCTTTTTCTGGCATATTTCTGATATCATCTCCTATTGGTGGAAAATCCAATTTTAATAAGCCTGACATGTTCTTTACTATGTTAGAACTCAGAAATAGTCAGCAGAACTCTCAAGAAATGAGAGAGAAGTCCATAAAGGAGCTGGACATGGTGATGCATGCCTATAATCCCAGTGGCTTGGTCAGCTGAGGCAGGAGGATCACAAGTTCAAGACTAGCCTGGGCAACTTAGCAAGCTCTCGTCTCAAAACAAAAAGGGCTGGAGATATAGCTCAATGATAGGAGTGCTTGCCTAGCATGCACAAAGCTCTGGGTTCCATCTCCAGTACCAACAAAAAAAAGTATACAGCCGTTCAAAGTAGTATTTCTAAATTAATGATACTGGAGAATATGCACAATATAATATTAAATTTGCAAAAACTTGGGATACACACATACACAAATTATACACAGAAATGTGACAGAAAGGATCCAACTAGTGGCTTTCCTGGAAAATGGAATTTTAGGTATTTTTTATTTGGTTACTAGTTTTCTAAATGTTATACAGTTAGCACATACAGAAACGGACCACATTTTTATTCTTGCTTTAAAATCATTACCTCTCTACCAAATTGCAGTTCTATTAAAACTGGCTAAAGGAACTGGTGGTAAAGCCCAGTGGTAGAGCAGTTGCCTAACACATATGAAGAACTGGGTTCAATAAAATCAAGTTTTGTGGGCTGGGGATGTGGCTCAAGAGGTAGCGCGATCGCCTGGCATGCGTGCGGCCCAGGTTCGATCTTCAGCACCACATACAAAGATGTTGTGTCCGCCGAAAACTAAGAAATAAATATTAAAAAATTAAAAAAAAAAAAAATCAAGTTTTGTGTCCATCTACAACTTAAAAAAAAAAAAAAAAGGCTCAAATGGCATTTGCCTGACTTTGGTCATGTGTTTTCCATAAGTAATAAATGCCAGTAATAAACTAATAAAACTAGAAGACTGGGGGTGTAGTTCAGTGGTAGAGCACTTACTCAGTATGTATGAGTAAGGCCCAGGATTCAATCTCCAGCACCACAAAAAAAAAAAACAAAAAAAAACCTACAACAGTACTACAATTAATGTCCTCAAACAAAACATTTGAAATCTGGATGTTCAAGAGTATAGACAGAAGTTGAGGCAGAGCTCCAGGTCACAGAATGCAGTCTCTGCAGCAGAAGAGGGTAGACATGCAGACTAGAAGCATAGCCTATTTAAGCATAGCTCCTTTTAGAAGAGGAAGCAGGGTAGGCCTGACAGGAAGGAATGGCAGCTTCTCTGTGTGGCTCTGTAGGCAGATACAGGCCTGAGTGCACCCAAAGAACCTAAAGGCATTCCTAGAAAAATGATCTAGTGAATTTCTCTTACCTGAGCACAATTGTTCAATCTTTGTCAGATTCAACTGCAGAGACTCATTGATCCAGGCCAGCATGTCATGTCGACTTAGGTTATCACTGGTGACTGACGTCGAGTATACGTTCACTGCCATCTTCTACAACATGCATAGAAAAGAGAAGGACTCATATTATGGTAGGCATACAAGTGAAGGAAAGCCTTTCCTAGTCACCCAGCATCAACCTGAGAAAATACCCAATTTGTAAGCCTCAACTTCTTCCCCAAGGTGCCAAACCAGAGACACTAGTGTTCCAGTCATAAGCCTGGGCTTCCATGTATATAAATGACTTTAGAAGCCAAGCAAGGTAGCACATAACCTGTAATCTCAACTCAGGAGGCTGAGGCAGGAGGATCACAAGTTCAAGGTCAGCCTCAGCAATTGAATGCGATTCTCAGCAACCAAGCAAGATGATATCTTAAAATAAAAATAAAAAGGACTGAGGGCTGAGCAGAGTGGCACACACCTGTATTCCCAGTAGCTTGGGAGGCTAAGGCAGGAGGATCAGAGCCAACCACAGCCAAAGTGAGGCATTAAGCAACTTAGTAAGACCCTGTCTCTAAATACAATACAAAATAGGGCTGGGGATGTGGTTCAGTGGTCAAGTGACCCTGAATTCAATCCTATTAATGCCCCCTCCCAAAAACAAAAGACAGGGGATGTTGCTCTGAAGCACCTGGGTTTAATCCCTGGTGAACAAACAAAAATGGCCTGAAATAAACTTTCCAACACCAGTCAGCCTAAAATTTAGATCCCATCTTAAGGAGACTGATATAAAATTTTAACTATAAAAGGCACTAAATAAAGGGAAAGGGCTTTACGGAGGGAGGCTGGTGCACAAACAAGAACTCTTACATTGGGCTTGGATTGTGGCTCAGTGATAGAGCGCTCGCCTAGCATGTGTGAGGCCCTGGGTTCGATCCTGAGCACCATGTAAAAATAAAATAAAGATATTGTGTCCAACTACAACTAAAAAATAAATATTTACCAAAAAAAGAGAACTCTATATTTAGAAGACATCAGTCCCAGTGTAGTTCAGAGAGGGCATCCTAATCTTAGCATGTATGAGGTCCTGGGATTAATCCCTAGCACCATGAACACACACACTCATCAGTCCAAGTATTTTATTAAGACATCAAAATGCTTACAGTTTTCTTTCATTACTTCTTTTTACCATTTTCAATACTTACCAAATTGTCTTTAAAGACTATATCTACTTTCATAATTTTCAATAACCTAGATACTATAAAGGTATGTCAAATGACAATCTTACAAGTGAAGAGTCCTTGATACTAATTCTCTGCTGACAACCCTCTGCAAGATCCACTTCATTCTCATTTTCTTTCTTTCTTTCTTTCTTTCTTTATTTATTTATTTTTATTGACTTTATTTTTTTAAATACACGACTGCAGAAATGCATTACAATTCTTATTATACATATAGAGCACAATTTTTAATATCTTTGTATGTAAAGTATGTTCTCGCCAATTCATGTCTTTATACGCGTACTTTGTGTTTTTTTTGTTTGTTTGTTTTTTGTTTTTTTTCACTTTCCTCATTTTATAAGTGAAGAAAGGGAGGCCCTGGGGATTGGCAGCCAAGCATGCCCAGACCCATCAGCCACACTCTCAGAAAACATTGCCCTCACCTTTCTGCCAGGTTTTCAAATTCAAAACATAAACATAAAGCAACAAATCTCATTGAATTTAATTATAACTATTTTATTTTTTTAGACAGAGTCTTGCTACATTGCCCAGGCTGGCCCTGAATTCCTGGGCTCAAGTGATCCTCCCGCCTCAGCCTCCCAAGTAGCAGGGACTTATAGGCACATACCACCACACTGAGGTAATAAATCTCACTTGAAACACAAATGGCTGGGGATCTAGCTTAGTGGTAGAGAACTTGCCTAGCATGTATGAGACCCTGGGTCCAATCCCTAGCACTGCGAAATCAAAAAACAAAACAAATAAAACACTAATAAATGTGGATACCATCGTCGAGGAGTCCCATTTGAATCACCCATCACCCACTCAACAAATTATTTTCTTGAAGCCAGGCATAGTGGTGCACACCTGTAATCCCAGTGACTGGGAAAGCCGAGGCAGGAGAATCTTAAGATTCCAGGCCAACCTCAGCAACTTAGTCAGACCCTAAGCAACTGTCTCAAAATAAAAAATAAAAAAGGGCTGGGGATATGGTTCAATGATTAAACAACCCTGTATTCAATCCCCAGTACCAAAAATAAATATTTTGCTGATCTCTACCACAGGCTGGGCACTATCCTAGGAACCTGAAAACAGACATGCAAGAGGGACAATGTGCCTGTCTGTAGGAGGTGACATTCGAGTACTGGGAAGTCTGACAATGACCCAACACAAAAAATCTCATTTTACACCAAACACTTGGCCAAAGTGGGTTGTGGAATATGGATGGGGAAGCCTCTCTGAAGTGACAGCAGAGCTTAAGAATCAGAAGGAAGCAACCACATCTGGAAGAATGATGCTACAGCCTAATGAACAAGAGGGAAAACAGGAACACAAATGGGAAAAGAAGTCAAGAGGCCAGATCATGTTAGGGCTCTTCAACCCCAGTAAGGAATACGGACTTTATTCTGTTACATGAATCCACTGTTGAGTTTTAAGTAGGGCAAAGTCTCATCTCATTAAAGTCTGAAAAAGATCACCTTAACTGCTGCTAGAGGAGAAGGCAGGGAGGTATGACTCAAGCAATATGAGATAAAGGAAGCAGAGAGGGAAGACTCATGCAGTATAAGAATAAGGACAGGCTACTCAGATCTAAATGAAACCCCTGGGCAGTCACCATGAGAATACCCCGTAACACAGATTTTATAGTGACCCTGACACTAATAGTTTTCCTCATTTCGTTAGACATCAACATTGCCAATGGTGCAAGAGGGGTGGGATTCACAGCAATCTGGAACTATCATCAAATTCAGCCTTTTGCTCTCTTGTGGCACCTCGTTCCCTCACCTAGAGTACGAGTTGGACTTCCCACATCCACCTTCTTCAGTAATCTACCTTGTAAGCCACATTCTCACACAGAATGTGAGAGCAAGAATAGTCAGGGATCCACCCATCCAATCTCCTTATGCAGGGGTGAATGGGGTCTAGAGAGTTAAATGACTTACCAGGTCTGTGCCCTCAGAGATCCCAACTGTACTTGACACAAAGCCTTGCACACAGTGAGGGCTACTAAAAGCTACCTGCTGTCAGGATGTACAGGGCAATGACAAAGAGAAAAAAGTATCTACATAAACTTTTTTTCAGAAAGCAATCCATCAACACTCTCACATTCCCGAAATCAGCTGATAAAAACATGTTATGCAAGAGAGCCAAACAATTTAGTTCCTGACTCCATTGGAAATTAATCCCTGTTTTTCCAGAACACTTCATTCAAACCTCTATGACTGCTGTAATCATCACATTAGATTGGCAGTATTTCTTCATTTCTGAACCATTCCTAGGTCAGGCAAGGATCAGAAAGCAATCCACTCCATGCACAGAGCCAATGATTTCAAACCAGGAGAACCTGGGTTTTAATGTGAGGCCATCTCTCATTAGTTGTGTGATCTTGTGCAAGTTACTGAAACTCAAGGTACATCAATTATCTTGTAACTTAAAACAACCTATTTGAAAAGGAGATTTATTTATTTTGGCTTGGGAATGTGATTCAGTGATAAAGTACTTCCCAAGCATGCAGGGAGAAATTTAAATGAGATAAGAAATAAAATACTCTCCACTGTATTAAACAAAAGAGGAATTCAACAAACATGACCCAAGGCTGCCACCCTGTTTCACACATTATCTTCAGTACTAAAAACAGTACCTGAGACCCATTACCACCATCCCTCATGGAGATCCACTGTCAAGTCTTCAAATTACTCTGTCTCAATCTGTTCTTACACAGCAGCCAGAAAGAATTTCCTGAATCACAAATCAGATAGTGTCTCCTGTTTTAAATCCCTGAGCAAATCAATGGAATGTATATTATGTGCAAAATGCTAATATCAAATACCAAAGAGAAACATCCAAACAAAAAAACATGGTCCCAGGCTGAGCACTTGCAGTCTATCTTGATGACATTCATGTGTACACTGGGTATTGTGCATTGCTACCATAAAATTTAAGCTGCTGATAAAGCCACGTGTCTCCTGACCACACCTCAGCTGAGAAAAGGTTAATGGCCTTTCATCATCATATAATTTTAAACTCTTTCATTAGCAGTAGATTAATAGCTAGTCCCATGTGCTCCACAAACTCTTCAGACACTAAATACACAGGATTAGGCACCCTGTGGATGTGCAATAAACATTCACTGACTTGAGCAATTAAGCAGCTCTTCCAGGCAGTCAAAATAGCCTAGTTCTCAGACCGATAGCTCCCTCTAGCTCTTCCTCATTAAAAATTCCATTGCCTGGCCCTGGGGTTATAGCTCAGAGGTAAGAGTGCTTGCCTAGCACATGTGAGGCACTGGGTGCGATCCTCAGCACCACATAAAAAAAATAAAGGCATTGTGTCCATCTATAACTAAGAAAATAAAATTAAGTTAAAATTAAAAAAAAAAAGAATCCCATTGTCTGCCCTCAATGGAAGACCCAAGACTACCCACAAACCTTACCTTCCCAGAACTCTTCAATCCAAGTTTTGATCACCATGAAAAAGCCCCCCTGTCTAACCAGCTAGCACAGCACGCTCTCTCGCTCTCTCTCCCCCTCTCTTTCTTCCTTCAGCAGCTCTCTTAGCAGGTTCTATCACTTGTTCTAATTCTATGCTAGCTGAAGAGCACCCAGTTACTCTCAAGGCACAACCCTGTGTCCTATAGAAAAAGCGGGAGGGAGGTGCCAAAAAGAGTTATGTGACCCTGGATAAAACACTTTCCCCACCAGTGGTGACTCAGAGGCTGAAGCAGAAGGATCATAAGCTAGAGGCCAGCCTCAACAACTTAGCAAGACTCCATTTCTAGATCAAAAATAAAAAGGACTAGCTAATTAAAAAAAATTAAAAATAAAAATGATGTAGTTCATTGATACAACCTGAGGTTCAATCCCTAGCACCAAACTAAATAAATCCAAGAAAAAAAAAAAAACTTTACAAATGGTTCATCTGTAAAATGGGTAAAACACTCTTTTACACAGAGTGGTGGTGAGAATTAAATGAGAATCTAGCTGAAAACACTGAACTGAAAAGCGCACCGGTGCCAAGTTTCCCTTGTGTCAGAAACTGCTATGCACACTCTGACACACCACAACCAAAGGCCCATCTAAACAAAATGGGCTTTCTAGTTCAGAAATTCAAGGAAAGTGTGAAATAAAGGTTAAGAGCCTGGATTCTGGAGCCACAGGTGCGGGTTTAGTCATTTGCCAAGCAGCATAGGCAAGTCTCTTCACTACTCAGAGTCTCAGACTCATTTGTAAAATGAAGGTGGCTGGGGACATAGTTCAGTGATAAAGCTCTTGCCTAGCATGCATGAAGCCCTGGATTCACCCAGCATCAAAATCAATGAATAAGCTCTCTAAAAGACAGTGTGAATATAAATGAAATAATGCCACATCAAACATTGAACACAATGCCTGGCACACAGCAAGTGCCAATTAATAAAGATCCATCTTTATTACTATTCTCCCGTCGTCCCATCAAAGAGGTGGAGGCCAGGTCTGGCAATAACTTCCCTCAGTGGGCTTCAGGACCCTCCTCCCCAAAATAGAGCAGAGGTCAGTTTCTGCCCTGTAGCACCCCAGGGCAGCTAAGAAATGGCCACCTGGAAATACACTGTGATATCATCCTACATTGTCCTCCTAGTAATTACAGAAATTATCTTGTCAATGTATTCATTTTCTTTTCCTAGCTCTCTCCTCACGAGGCAGACTCCTGGAGAGCATGTCTTTGCCTGCCTACTCCCGGGTGTGTAGCACGATGCCCAGCACCTAGTGGGCCACTCGACAAATATCCCTTGAAGGAAGGAGTACAAGGAGCTGGCTTACTTTTTGCCAAGCACCATGCAAAGCCCTTTCTGTACGTTGTATTACTGTGCACGTTTTACAGATGAGGAAGCTGAAACCCAGACATTACAGCACCTGCCCAGGGTCGCCGAGCAAGGAATCGAGGCCACGTCTGAACCCCCACAACGAGCCCACCCAAGAGGCAATACCGCCTAGCACTCTGCGGGTTCCAAGAGCGCCCGGCAGGCCCACCTCCCTCACACACCCACTCCGGGTCCACGGCCCAGGGACCTCGGATCGCCACCGCGCGAGTTCCACACCTCGGCGGCGACCCAGAAGCCCCCACGCCGAGGAGGAGCAGCCCCCACTTCCAGCCCGAGGCCCCGCCCCCAGCAGAGCACAGCGCGCGCCCCTCAACCCAGGCCGCGCGCTCCGGGTCACGGCCCCGCCCTTCCCCCACCCGGCCTGAACCGCACTGCCGTGTGGAGCGGCCTCCCTCAAGGCCTGCTTGTGCCTGCCTGCCGTGGCTCACCCGGCCACCCCCATGGCCGCCGCCCTATTCCCGCTAGCCGCCTCACCGGCTCTCGGCGGAACCGCGTCCACTGCCCGCGCCCGGCTCCGGTTCCGTCTTCGTCTCGTTCAAACCGCCCGACCCCGCCCGCCCGCGCGATGACCTCACACGCACCCACCGCCCGTGACGCTCCGACGTAAGGGCTCGTCACGCCAGCCGGCTCCTTTTATAGAGAGGGACTCGGCCGCGCGCCGGGGGCGGAGCTCAGCCCTTGATCGACAGCTGTTAAGGTCCAGGAGGCGGGGCGCCGATTGCAGCTACGGAGCACGTGGTCTGCTGCAGCCAATGAAGTCCCGCCTCAGGCAAGGTGTGACTGCCTAGAAGGCGGGGTCGAGTTACATGTTCTCTATTATCCAAAAGAAAATGGGTTTTATAATGAAGTTTTACAAAAATGGATTATTGAGAAGATACTTGGTACGTGCCTTAGAGAAAATCTTGAAATTCACCTCAGAGACATGTGTGTGGCCGCCCTGTTTGTAATGTCTCTGAAATATCTGGTTTATTTTCTTCCTAACAGTACTTGAAGTTATTCTTCTTACTTGTCTTTTCCTTTATTATGTGTCTTTCCATAAAATCCACAGACGCAAACCTCCTATTTTTGTTCCAGCCGTGTCCAATACCTGTACCTGGATTCTCATTAAAACTTTACTGAAAGAATCACACCACTTTACCAGAGAGGAAACTGAGGGTCAGAGAGGCCAATTGACTTCCCAGAATCACAGAGCTTGATCCAGACTTCGGACTGGTTTCTTTGTCTAGATATAATTTTATTCGTTAATTCAACAAGTATTTACTTTTTCCTAAGAAGGTCCTAGGGATTTGATGGTGAGCTCCGTAAACATCAAAAGTAGTCTCTAACCTCTTAAAGTTTCTAGTATGGAATAGAAGGCAAAGAGGACACAATGACAGAAATCCCTATTTAATTTCAAATCATACAGTGCTAGGCAGGAGGAGTATACGGCAGGGGTGATGGCACTTGTGTTACGTGGAGTAGAGTCCTAAAGGTGCCTTCTGGGACAAGTCTCACCCCTTAGTTGCTGAAGCCTAGCAAGTGTTCAGAGAAGAATGGGGAGCTGGGGTGGGAGCTGTTTATCAACCCGCCTGGGAACATTTTTGATATTCCAACCTCCAGTACATACTGGTAGTCTCTGTGGCATGTGCTACTCCAAGAGCATATCACAAAACTTGACATCACTCCCACAGTGTGGGATGACTTCCCTGAGAGGACACTCATCTTGAAAGATGAGGAGTTAGTCTAGCAGAAGAGTTGGGAAAGGAGAGGGCAAGCAAGAGGCAATAGCAGTTGAAGGTGGAGGAAAACACCTGTAATCCCAGCTACTTAGGAAGCTAAGGCAGAAAGATTCCAAATTCAAGGTCAGCTTTGGCAATTTGGTGATACACTGTCTTAAAATAAAAAAGGGTTGTGGAGGTAACTCAATGGTAGAGCACTTGCCTAGCATGTGCAAAGCCCTGGATTCAATCCCTAGCACTGAAAAAAAAAGAAAAGGAAAAAAAAAGTGTATAAAGTTCTTGGACCACTTTCAGCACACAGTATGTGCTTACTAAATGTCAGTGATGCTGGGCATGGTGGCACTCACCTATAATCCCAACAACATGGGAGACTGAGGCAGGATGATTGCAAATTCAAGGCCAATTTCTGCAACTTAGCCAGACTCTCAGCAACATAGTGAGACCGAAACATCAAAAGCAATCTCTAACCTGTTAAAGTTTCTAGTATGGAATAGGAGGCAAAGAGGCACAATGACAGAAATCGCTATTTAATTTCAAATCAGACAGTGCTAGGCAGGAGGAGTATATGGATCAAAATAAAGTAAAAAGGACTGAGGATGTAGCTCAGTGGTAAAGCATCCCTGGGTTCAATCCCCAGCACCAAAAAAATAATAAAAAATAAATGTTACAATGTCTGATCCTTTAACTTAACGTTAATTATCAAGATATATCAATTGGGTTGGGGGCATGCTCAGTGGTAGAACGCATGCCTAATACTCATATGAGGCCTGGATTCAATCACCATTATCTCTCTCTCTCACACACACACACACACACACAAAATGATGTCAATTAATTGGTGTCAGCATTACCTACAGGCCATTTTGTTTAGGGAATGAGGACTTTAGTATGGAAGATGAGGTCAGTAGAGAAAGTCAAGAAGCACATCTAGGGCCAGACCTGCTTCTAAACACATAGTGAATCACAGGAGGTTTCTGAACAAGATCCTCTAAAATAAAACTCACTCACCCTCCCAGACAGTTCCCAAAGAGATGACAGAGAAGATGACAGAGAAGCCCTACTCAGAGTCCACATCTCCAGCCTTTTTTATTTTTATTTTGAGGCAGGCTTAGGCTAAATTATCCAGGCTGACCTCAAACTTGCAATCTTCCTGCCTCAGTTTCCAAAATCCCTGGGATTACAGGCATGTATCACCACATCAGATGATAATATGCACCTTTAAGCAACTGTTTTAATTATTTTTATGTGATGCTGAGGATTGAACCCAGTGCCTCACATGTGCTAGGCAAGCATACTACCACTGAGTTAACAACCGAAGCTCTTCTGTTTTAAAGTGTGAAATAACCTCATGATCACCAATAGAAATTGTGAGTCTCCTCAGCAAAAACAAAACACCTTGTCTTCAAGTCCTGAGTTTTAGAAGTGTATGACAATTTCATTGAACTAAAAAATGGAGGTAGGGGAATCTCTTCTTTATATAATTAAAAAACTGTGTTGAGGAACTGGGCACAAGAGGGCATACAACTCAGGAGATTGAAGCAGGAGGATTATAAACTTGAGGCCAGCCACAGCAACTTAGCATGACCCTCAGCAACTTAGACCCCATCTCAAAGTAAAAATTAAAAAATGGGATGTAGCTGGGAACAACGGCATGTCTATAATCCCAGCACTTCAGGAGGTTGAGACAGTAGGAACGCGAGTTCAAAGCCAGCCTCGGCAACAGCAAGAGGCTAAGCAACTCAGTGAGACCCTGTCTCTAAATAAAATACAAAATAGGGCTGGGGATGTGGCTCAGTGGTCGAGGGCCCCTGAGTTCAATCCCTGGTACTAAAATAAAAGAGTAGGATGTAGCTCAGTGGTAAAGTGTCTCTGGGTTCAATCTCTAGTACCACACAAAAGAAAGAAAGAAAAGAACTTGTACTGAGGGTTTCATAAGCTAGTGGAACAGATGACTACAAAAATAGGAAATTATAATAATAATTATAATAATAATCCATGTGCTGACATGGATTCTTCCATCCGAATTCAGGGAAAGAGGACTCCAATTAGGGAAGAGCTCTTCTCCTGCCTAGAACAGGGGTAAGGAAGGTTTCTCAGAAGAGAAGGCTGTTCCAAGCAGAGATATATGAAGACTCAAAATGAACAGTTGTCAACACTAGTAAAGCCAACCTGTTTTCTTTCTGCAATGCTGTCAGTTCAGGATAAGCCAAAGCTCAGAAAATAGAGACAGGCTCCAAGACCTGAAGCCCCAGGCTTAATGCACTGTGACTTATGTATGTCACAACTAAAAATCTAAAAGAAGGTGACCATTCTGAGATCGCCCACCCTCCAATTCTCAAATGTGTTCTCCTTGCCCTTTATAACAAAATCTCTTGTCCTTCTACTCAAAAAACAAAAACTAAAAACTAAATGCAAGCATGTGACTCTAGAATGGGTACTAGACCTAACAAAAATATATGTAGAGCTAGGCCCAGTGATAAATGCCAGCAATTCAGCAAGCTAAAGCAGGAGGATCATGTGTTCGAGGCCAGTCTTGGCAATTTACTGAGGCCCTAAGCATATAGTGAGGCCTTGTCTCAAAGTCTCAAAATTAAAAATAAAAAGGGCCAGGAGGTGGCTCAGTGGTAAAGCACTCCTGGGTTCAATCCCCAGTATAAAAAAGAATGTATGTTTTTCTTTCTCTATGAAGATATTTTTGGAAAAAAAAAAATAACAAAAGGTATAATTGGAACCATTGGCAAAACCTACATAAAGCTTGTAATCTATATAAATAAATGGATGATTGTTCATTCCCCCACCCACCCCGCTGCAGTGCTGGATATTGAACTCAGATATGCTCTCTGGTGGAGCTACACCCCCCAACCCTTTTTCATTTAAGACAAGGGCTCACTGAGTTTCCCAGACTGGCCTTGAACTTGGGATCCTCCTGCCTTGGTCCCACCACACCCCGCTGAATGTTCATTTTCCGTTTGTGATAAATGTACTATAGTTACATAAGAGAATGTTCTAGTTTTAGAAGATACACACTAACAGATTTAAAGGGACAGAGAGACCATGTCTGCTTCTTTCACTTTGGCTCAGGAAAAAAAAAATTAATATAAAGGATGACAAAGAAAATGGGGCCAAATGTTCATATCTGAATGGCTGTCACGGAATTCTTTGTACTAGTTCTGCACCTTTTCTCTAAGTCTAGTCTAAAATTATTTTATAAGTTTTTAAAAACCAATAACTTTTAATCAGGAAGAAGGAAGGAAAGGTAAGAAAGAAGCTAAGGAGCAAGAAAGAAGGAAAGGAAGCAGGGAAGACAGCAGCTTCTCCCCCAGGCTGGAAAACAAACGCAAATGAGGTGAGATCCGCAAAGTAGGCTTTACCTGCGTGGAGGTGCACACCTGTAATCCCATTGGCTCAGGAGGCTGAGGAAGATTCAAAGCCAGCCTCAGCAGTTTAGCTAAAATTATTCAATGAGACCCTATCTGTAAATAAAATGTTTTTAAAAGGGCTGGGGATGTGGCTCCTATAATCATGGTAATCAGGCCTCACCTCAGGCTGCTAGAATTCCCTAATAATAAAAAGCAGTTCTCATTTGTGCTTCCCAAACGTTGAATTACTAGATTCCACGTATCAGCCCTGGGAAGGGCTGCTTTACAGCTGGGTAAAACAGGGCACAGAGGAGTACAGCCCAGGTCTCCAGCCAGTTGCTGGGTGAAGGCAGAACAGGAACTCTGTCTGGCTCCATGGAGGAAAACAAGGACCAAGTACAGCCCTGGAGCAGAGACTTGTCTATCCAGTACTGAACCCCAACACCACCATCATGAGATGGCAATGTCACAGACCCTGGACACAAACCCACAAAACTGCTTCAAAAATTTCCTACATGGGATGCAAACTGAGCTCTTTACATTATGTTCTCCCATTGCCACAGGCCAGAATCACTGGGATCCAACCATGGACCCATCTTGAGGAAACACAGGACAGTTTCTGATGCCTCCCCCAGCCTGCTGCACAAACAGATCAACATACCCCAGGACCCCTCACCTGGAGGGCTAGTCCACCTCTTCTCTTGGGATTCCAAGGCCGGGGCTGTTTGTTTTGCTTCATCCTGTCCTGGCATTTAGAGCAGCACTGTACACAAGATGACTTAATTGGGCAGGCAGGGCCCCTGGGGTCTCTTACACCTCACGGGGAGGAGGCCAGGCCCAGCCGCTTGCTAATTACCAGTTGTCTCACCATGGCAACTCACACCTGGGCTGTTGTAGCCAGTGGCAACTTTCTAATAACACATTTGGTTCCCCATCATTCCACTCCCCAAGCTTAGTCACTTAACCAACTGTGGGCAAGACCCTTTGGAAGCATGGTGGACCAAGGCGTGTAACCATAGAGAAGGGCATGATTGTAACCCAGGTAGAAAAAGTATCAGAGTCTGTTTGGTGCACAACAGATTAACTGGTGGCCAAGAGGGTCCCATTCACATCTCACTCCTTCCCTTTCTGCATTCACTTGTTGACAAGGAGACGTTTAACCTCAGAGATGTTTGTCTGGGGTCCATGATGGGCTCTGGCTTAATGGCAGACACACATACAATAAATCCTCAAGGAATAGTCTGGGATGTCAGTTCACAGAGAACCAACCACACTCTATCCCAACCAGGACGGGTGGAGAAGGACAACTTGGCAAGTTTGGAAGAAGTGCCAAGGAAACCACAAGGAGAATCAACCCTGGGGTTTCTTGGTGGATATCAGATTCCCAGATGTCTCAGCTTTCTTTAAATGAAATAACCATGTTTGGGTACCAAGGTTCAGACTAGCTCAGTGTGGTCAAGGAAGAGCACCTTCAAAGTCCTAGAGCATACATTATAAACTGAAGGGGGGGACCAGCAATCAATTGTCACAGTCCTCCAGGGGATGCAGAGTTCTCAGGACACTGCGCTAGACACCAAGGGCCCATGTCTTCCTGGGCTACTGTCCTATTCCACACTGTTGAATGAATGAAATGACCTATTTCCAACACCAACCCTTCCACTTTGGCCAGGCCCTCCCATAGCCCACCCCCAACCACCCGACCTGCAGAAGAACAAAAGGAAGAACAAAACGCCAGCCTGTTATAGAGAAATACTGATTTTAATTAAACAGAATAAGGTAAATTCTAGGCATCCGTGTCATCTTTCAGCCTAAAAATTAGCAAAAACAGTTGAAAACAAGGCACGGTTTTTCCCCATACTTGTGTTATGTGGCTCCAGTTACAAAAAAAAAAATTTTTAATGCAAATGTTAAACATAAAAATAGAAGTCTTGAGAGTATTTTTAAAAAGTGTATAAAAAGCCAAGGTTGTCAAGGTTGTTCCTGATTCTAAAAATAGCACCAGATAAGAGGAGTAAAAGGTGTTAAAAACCACTACAACAGCATTTCTGAAATGCAGCTTGTCTGACCTCCCTTTCCCCTTAAAAATGACGTTATCATGGAATAAAAAAGGATTTTAAAATCTCTGGAGGAACGATGCAGCTTTTATTGCAGCTTTCCCCTGCCATCTCTTAGATGAGGGGCAAGTGTGAGGAATGAGCTTCTGTCCCTGAATGTCCAGAAAGGATGAGGAATGTGAGCATCCAGGTTCTCATCTGGGGACCTGTGCCTGTCGGTGCACGGATGGGGGGGGGTCTTACCTAGCTCAGCCCCCTCCTTCATGCCCCTCATACAGGAAAGAGGAAGATGACTGAGAAGCTAAGTTCTCCTACATAATATATGGCAGCTTATATAATTCCGGCCCACCCCTTCCTGAGTGCCCCAGAGACTTCTATTGCAGATTCCAGGAGGGATTTAGCTAAGGGGGGCTCCTGCCCTTGGGTTTATGGGGAGGGAAATCGCCCTGAATGAGATGATGATGATGATGTCATCCCTGCTGAATCACCATCATGGTGAGAAATACTCTAATGGCTAATGGCCTTGGACTGAGACAAAGGGAATGTGGTATCATATCACAAATAGGTATCACTTCCTCTTCTGGTAGCCCTAGGGAAAAAACATTCATGCTGGACCTTTAAAATGTCCCTCACCATCTACAACTGCACACAGAGCTGTAGACACTTTAAAAAGTCTTGCAATCAGTCTTGTGTGATTTGGCATTCTAACCTGAGTATATGAGGGCTGTGGGTCTGTGGTTTTGGTATCTTAGCCATTGTTTCTCTGAGTGGTAAACCCAAGAGGGAGGAAAAAAGCCATTTTACTATCTACTTCAAGTTTTAGAAGAAAAAAATGAGCACCGTGTTTGGCTGCTCAGAGCAGCCAGGTCGGAATTGTGCACAAGGGGGTGGCACCTTGGCCACCCCTGCAAGAGAGGATCAGGAGGCTCTGCTCCCAGTGAGCAGGAGGACTAAGGGGAGACCCAACACAGCTCAGCTGAGGGCAGAGGGTGCCTTTAGGGATCAGGGTGCCTTCTGGGTCCTGGCTCTGTCCCAGGAACCCTGGTGCCCCAGCAGGCCTGGGTAGAACTATTCACATGCAAAGTAGTCCTTCAGGGGGGCGAAGAGGTGTCGGATGACGGGCACACTCCAGGACCGACCAAGCAGCTTCTGGCGGGCACCACGGCCCATGTTGGACACATCCGTGTAGTGCACAGGAAAACCGAAGATCCTGGGAGGGCGCCAGGGGGAAAAGACAAGGAGTGAGAAGGGCCCATCCCTCTAGCATGCCCACAGCCTCTGGGGAGGAAATCCTCCCTTCCCTTAACTCAAGCCCCCTGGGCCCACAAATAACCCTTTGTTGAACACCAGGAGGTCCAGATGGGCTGGTTCCTCAGAGCCCTTGCTCATGAGATGGACGCAGTGGCACATGCCTATAATCCCAGCAACCTGGGAGGCTGAGGCAGGAGGGTCATGAGTCCAGCCTCAGCAACTTAGTGAGGCCCTATCTCAAAATAAAAATAATGGCGGAAAATGTGTTTCAGTGGTTAAGCATCCCTGGGTTCAATCCCAGTACGTGTACACACACACACACACACACACACACAGGGGGGAGGTCAGGAAAACTTGATCAAATGATCGTCATGAGGCATGGCTCCTCCAAAATCATGAGTTCAAGCCCAGCCTCAGCAACTTAGCAAGACCCTGTCTCAAAAAAATAAAAAAGGATTAGGATGTGACTCAGTGGTGAAGCACCCTTCGGATCAATTCCAGACACAAAAAAAATTTTAAAAATTAAAAATTAAAAAAAAAAACAAAACCCACAATGATTTTCCATCAGACTTGGGTACGTTACAGTGAATATATCTAAGCATTCCAGTTTTGTCCATAGGGATTTACCTGGCCTCTTAAAAAGCTACAGATGTGCTGAATTGTCCAGGTTTAGAACCAGTACTAAAAATAAAAATCAATGGACCAATAACCGAAAGTGTGCAACACCCCAGGCCTGTGTCTTGCTTTGCCATAGCATGTACCCTGGGACAAATATCTATAGCAACCCTTCCATCATATCTTCACCCCGATGTGGATACATTCATGAGTAACATTGTTATCAGTTTTCTCTCTCTGCCAGTCAGAAGTTACTTCAATACCAAGATATAGTGAAAATTAAAAAAAAAAAAAAAAAAAAAAATCAAACCAGAGTTAAAATATCTAGAATGAAAATATTGTTATGAAAGTCTTCTGAATATAACCAAAATGTAAGGAGGAAAATTCATAGCCTTTAACATGACTTGCAAATAATAATTTTGAAAAAGACAAGTTAGACCAAAATGGTAAAAACAAAAAAAATTTACATCCAAGCTGGTTCTTGGTATCAAATTAGAAGAAGGTAGAGACAGACTGTGGCTGAGGAGGAATCAGCTAGAGAATGAGCAACTTTGCACAAGAAAGAGCAGGTCTTTAGCTGGTCCCTCACACACCCTAGGCCCCGGGACAAGGAGCTCTCAGGGCAGCACAGGCGGTGCCCGGTGATGCCCAGTCTGCTAATCTCAGGTTCCTCACCACCGCCCACCACTTCTGCCCAGAAATAAGGGCTGGCTCTATAAGGGCATTTCCACCAAACCCACACACAAGGCTGGGAAACTGTGGAGATGTGGCAAGCACCTGCCCCTTGGTGCGGCTGGCCTGGACGGCTCGTTCCTCCCCTTTCTGCCGCTGTGCAGCCTTGCTCACCTTTCGAGCTCAGTGCACCACAAAACATCTTCTTTGCCATTCATGACAACAGGGAAAAGTTGGTTTTTCCCCTGTTTGATGGAGTTGGACTTGGTGGTTATTGTCTGCACTTTCTTTAACTGGAGAACAAAACGATATATCACGGAGTAAGCACAGCAGGAAAGGTTCCAGGTGGGATTCAAGGCTCAAAAGCCCTGAGAAAAGATGGATGGAGCACAGAGGGCAGGTGTGTGGGAGACGGGGCAGGGTAGAGCTGGCAGCCAGAGTGAGAAAAGGAGCTCACGAAGGACAAGAACATTGTGTGCTTCCCACAAATGCCAAGAAGGTAAGGCGCAGCAAAGACCAGCCTTGAGAGAATGAAATGAGCACCAGGTACCTATGCATGAGATCACCGGGAGGGGGGGCCAGGGCCAAGAAGACAGAGTTATTATAAATAAAAGGCAGCCAGAGTTTGGAGAAATGGTTCTTCGCTTGATGCAGACATGGAGAATTAGGTTCACAGACGTCTTAATGTATTTATCTGTGATGTGACAGTAAATAATTTTTTTGCAAGAGCATCATTTACGTTTATTACTGGAAGGGCCAGCTGAAATTGCCTCTTATGTATCCAGCATTAACAATTGGAGGCAAGTTGTCTGTTTCCCACAGTGATTACTTGTTTATCAAGAATGTCTCCTACACTTAAGAACAGAACAGTTGTGTGGGAGAAAGAGGCCCAGTACCACAGTCACATGGAGAGAGGGGAGTAGACACCAATAGGACACACCACCAAGGTCACTTTCTAAGTACCCGCCTTGGGGTCACCCAGTGCGCATTCAGGAGGGTGGTGGGGCGGCCATCTGGGAGCACACCTTACCTTTGCAGTCCTACTGAATTCCAAGCAGTCCTGCAGCTCGAGCTTATCATTCTTTGATGCTATCACAGGCCTGGGGACAGCCAAAACCCATTACTTTCTACCCTCTGCAAAGGCCTTGCTCAGGCCCCTCCCAGGGTGGGAGGAGGGAGGGTCTTTGCTGCAAAAATGGGTCCAAGCAGTGAACATGCTCCTGTCATGTGATGGGCAACACACTAGGCCTAAGGACTAGTCTGGGTGCCAAGGATGGACCTGCCGCTGGAGGGGACGGTCCAATATCTGCAGCTACTGCCTCACCTCCTGAGTTTTGGCATCGGTCAAAGCCATGCTACCTCTGAGGAAAGGAGGGAACAGTGGACAGGGAGACAGAGATTCCCTCGGTTTGCTCATTGATCAAGTCAAGCCAGCTCCATGGAAGGAAGTGCTGGCGGGGAAACCAGGGACTCGTGCATGCTAGGTGCTCCAGAACTGAGCTTCGGTTTTATAGGAAGAGCTGGGGCTGGATTTTGGTGGGACTACTTGATACACCAGGACAGCAAACAGAATTGATGGCTCATTACTGGGGATGCAGGCTGAGGACGCTGGAAGGTGGGGTGAGCCCCACGGGAAAGTGATGGGGAGGTGTCACATAAGGATCAATTGGGCTCTTAACAGTTAACTCTGGAAACCTATTTTGCAAATAAAGCAAAGCAAACAGGCCCAAGAAGGGCAAGGGACAGACGCAAAGCATTTGAGCAGTTCCAGGGCGGAAAGGCACAAGACATCTGCAAGCAGAGTGGCTGAACACAGGGCAGTCCCCGGTTATTAAGGCCAGAAGGAACTCGTACATGAAGGTGGAAACTGTCCACTGAGGCCGAGGAACCACACAAAACCTCTCGCTAGACTGCAGACCTCCTCCTCCTCACTTTCTAGGTTTCCAAAGTCACCCTATTCCTGTCCCTCTATTGCAACAGGGCAGGGCAAAACCACAGACTAGTAAAGACTAGCCTGGTGTGACTTACACAAACTAGATGATTTCAGGTCTCAGCCCCTGGTCTCTGCTCGACACGCACCCATAACCCCAGAGAGCTCGGTGGCAGCACCCATCGACTCACCCACACTCCACCAAGAAACGGGATACCTATGAACCTTCCCAAAGCCCACCCCCAACGTGAACCTGTGATCATCCTTTAGCATATCAATGTGTCCAATCCTAGATTGGCAGCAGCACAATGGTGTCTGGGTCTAAACGTGAACATGATACCATTTGATTGGCTGACGAACCAATTAAAAAGATATGATATCCAACAGAAATTCTCAGAACCACTCTAAAACCCCCTCACCTCTACTCACATTTTGGTAAATGCCAGAAAATTATCATGCTTCCAACATTCCCTAGTAAAAGAAGGTGTTTCAAGCTAACATTTTCCCAGAACTGGGATGTCAGTTGCCACATTTTGCATCTTAATTAACGAGTTGTTCTTAAACCATGAATAGACACAATATTCAATCCTTGGCAAAACCCCTTGTTGTGGGTCTATCTAAAGAGATCTGAGCTAGCTCTGGTAAAAAAAATGCAAAGGTGGAAATGTTAGGAAACCTCAGGGAGATGTTTGGGGCCTACCATTTATCATCTCAACTCTGTCACACACCTGGTCCAGATCCTTTATTTCAAGGGGAATGGGAATCATAACAATTTCCATGTCCTGACGGGTACTGTTATGGCAGCTGGGAGGAAAGGCAGAGCCCAGAAGGAACAACAAGAGGCATCCCTGGCATCAACATGGCTCCAGCACCTGGCACTCTTAAGAACCAGGCCTGTCTGCTCACCATCAGGAACAAATAAGTAGGCCTCAAGTCCTGGCCCAAGATTCCTTGAAATACCAAACAGGAATCAGCCCTGAGATACTGCAGATTGTTCTGAAGCCCAGACTGGGGTTGTTTCTCAGTACAGACAGCACTTTCTAGAAGACTGGAATGTGAAAGCTAACATCTGAATTTCTCTTGGCTGTTACCTGGGGTCCCACTAAGAGTCCCCTGTTACCTGTTCATCCCAGGTAGGTTTCCCCAGAAGTATCTAGCCCTGTGAGCAGCAGAAACTTTGATGGCATCAATCATCACTGGGTTACACTGCAGAGACAGAGAGAAGGGGAGCTGCTTGGAGACCACATCAGATGCCAGTGGTCACTCAGAGCAGGGCGTGAGGGATGGATGCAGGTGACTGAACTGCTTCTGGCTATGGAAGAAGGATGGATCTTCCAACCAGGATATAGGCCAAGATCCACCTGGTGGATAAGGCCATGGTCAACCTATTCCCGATGGACAAAGGGAACAGATCAGACCTTCAGATTCTGAGAAAAGGTACCCCCAAACAGCAACTCATATTACAGATCTGGCAAGTAGAGATCCGGGGTTAAAGAGGGCATCTGGGCCATATACAGCTCTGTACCTCTAGCTGCCAAGTTCAAAGAGCATCAGGGACATAGGTACCTCCCTGAGGCTCAAGCTATTAACATTTTGGCAAACACAAAAAAGTATTTAACAGGACTTGTTGTCTATTAAACAGAACATAATTTAATTTCCCGGAATCCTCAAAGCATCCATTTTCACAACAAGAACATTGAGTCAAATTTCATAGCAAAAGCAGAAGGTGGCTGCATTGTCGCTGATTTCTGTGGGTTATGGGATCTGGTCACAGCCCAGCCAAGACCCTGGGAAACACCAGCAGTTTATACTGCCAGCAGGGCCTTCCCTGCCCAGGTTGCCTTTGACCACCAGAGCCCTCTGGGCATCCTTACCTCCAGGAACCGTGAGATGTCCCTTTTGTCGCCAACCTTCATGGCTACAACATTCTCAAACATCCAGAAGAATGGCCGGTCATCCCCTTCTTTGGGGCGTGAGTAATTGAGCAGGTGGTAGAATTCGAAGAAGAGTCGGCCAGTGCCCTCTATGCCCAGACAGGAGAGAAGGGGACCAATCAAAGCCTTCAGCAAAATCCCCAGAGTTCTTTAAAACCACAGTAAGGACAGCACCATGGGTTCATCTCCCTAAGGTCTTGTGGAATGACTGACTAATAGCTCAGGGTGGAAAATCTGCTTTCATAAAAATGTAAGGAAGATCAATGGAGAAAAAGAACAAGAGAAGGGAGGGAGGGAGAGGGGGAAAGAGGAGGAAATATGGAATGAATTTAACAAAATCAAGTTATAAGTATATATAAAGATACCAAAGGGAACAATCAGAAATAAACAAGGGAAAGAAAAATCAATAGAAAAGAGGACGATGTGGGAGGAAGACAGAGAAATGGATATTGAAATCAAATTCCTTGTAGGCATGATTTTGTCAAAATGTACCCAACTGCTGCTTCTAACCATAAAAACAGGCAGGACAGTATCCTTTCTTTGTGGGTCAAGGATGTACAATGGGGTTTGGACAGGGCCTGAGGCACCTAAAACAAAGGTTCCTTCTCAGGAGGTTCCACTGGACCAGACTCAGGTGTTGCCTGTGGGAGACAAAGTTGTTATGGGACAAAGAAGAGCTGCTCACCATACAGGCCTTTCCGGGCAGGATTCACATTTGATAGGTCATTGCATGGGCTTCCACCGATCACCAAATCAAATGGACCCCACTCTTCAATCTGAGGGACCAAAAGAGACAGGCTCAGGGCAAGAGTATTTCCCAGGGAACTACCAAGAAAACCTCCTTCTAGAATCTTCCCTGGTCAGCAACTCCAAGGAAATGCACTCCTCACTACTGCCCAAGATGGAAACCAGTCTGTGGTTCGCTTTTGTAGTAAGTAAAAGACACAGGCTCTCTTCTACTAGAAACCCCGAGGCTCACATGGGAGTAGGGGACTTCAGGGTATAGGGGGCAAACAAGAGGAGAGACAAGCCCACCCGGGGAGAGGTGACCCTCACATTTTTCTTTGTGATGTTCCTGACGTCATTCACATATTTGATGTTTCCCTCGTGCTTCACGGTTCCAACGGCGATGGATTCTTCACACACTTCTGAGGCGACATACTTTTCCACTTTAATGCCCAAGTCTTTGAGGACCAAGTAACCTGCACGGGGAGAGGCGGGCACTTGAACACAATGAGAGCAAGGGCAGAACAGCTGGCTGGCCACGGCTTCCTGCCCTGGCAGAACAAGGACACTCCTCGCTACAGTGTAAGAGTCAGCGCACGCGAAGGCCACGGGGCACCAGGCAGAGGCTGTGTCTACTCCTCCTGTTGGAACTGAAAATTGGAAAGAGCCAAGACGGTGGTAACTGTCACCTGACTGATGGACAGTATATTTGTGCAGGTGGATTGAAAAATTAGATGCCTGCATAGAATTAAAAAACACTAAAACAGGACTCAGAATGAGGGAGAAGGTAGAATAGGAAGAGAAGCCACGGGCAGGGCCCCCGAGGACATCCGAGGCCTTGAGACTCCCTGGCTGCTCACCCTTGTGGAAGCAGAGCCTCCCTAGTGAACTTACCTGTGGCAATTCCATCGAATAGTGACAGGACTCTAATGGGCCGCCTTTTGGCTGCGGGAATCGCAGGGTACAACTTGGGGGCCTCCTGCCAGATAAGGAAGGAGGGTCACAGAGGTGAAGGAGCAGGGGGAAGACTCAACCTCTGAGGAAGGGAAGGGATGACTTTCAGAGGGGTCCAAAGCCGGCTGTGGCTGCCACAGAAGCTTTGATGAGAACTGGCAAGGGAAGACACCATGTGCCACCATGCCCGGGGCAGGGGTGGCCGCTCTATTCCCAGGTAGGAGGCCCGGCCAAGCACTAAAGGACAGACCCTCAACAGCAATTATCTAGGTGCTCTGGCTAAAAACAGCAAAAAACTATAAAGAAAAAAAAATTGAGATGTCCCAGGATTCCAGGTCCACACTGAGAAGCCAGGGACAAAGAGGCCTCCTTCAGAGCAGGCTGCCTGAGGCCCTGAGAGGCCACTTTTACATGATCTGATTCCCTTAACACCTGCATTCTTTTGAAGGCTATCTTCAGACCAGTGGCCCTGGGGCCTGTGGCTTACGTATTCAAGCCCCATGTCGCTGGTGAAGAAGGTCTGCAGGCGGACATTCCAGTCCTTCCGGCGCCGCAGGACTCCGTGGCAGCGCTGGGGGAGACACATGTAGCAGCTCCAGGGCTCCTGCAGCTTGGCGTCCTCCGCTGTGCCCTTGCCCACCAGCACCTCCAGACACTCCACACAGAAGCACCTGTACCCAGTGGCCAGGGAGAAGCTCTGTGACCAGGACGCCTTCCCTAGGTAGATGGCAACTCACTGCCTAACAACTTCAGCATGAACTGCAAGGTCCCGCATGATGTGTGCCCTTGATTCAAAAAAGGACGAGTATGCTCTGCACTTCTTATAATTCCTACCAATGGACAAAGCTCCAGAGAGGGAGTCTTCCCTGAAGCCCCCTGACCCACTCTTCCCCATGGGGCAGAGCACATCCCTGTTTATCCATTTCTAGTCCTAGGACAACTACAGTCAGCATGGCACACGATGGCTGTGCTCACGACTTCCACTTCACCTTAGCTCTCGGGGTGCAGGCCTGAGATTGCAAAAACAGGCAGCTGTCCCAAGACTGCAGGAACTGCCCCGGGGCCTGAGGATGTGCCCATAGGGCCCAGTGCTCACCGGCAACAGCTTGTGTTGCTGCAGAGAAGCAGCTCACGGCCCTCACAGCACACGGTGCAGTAGGACTGATAACCATCGTCGTCGTACATGTAGAACAACTCAAGGAAGCGATCCTGCAGTCATGGAGAAAAGTCCGTGAACAAGTCAGAGGTGGCCTGGTATCCTTTAGGGGACAAGGGCTCTGGTTTGCAAGCCATTATAGATGAAGCTCTCTACTGGGCCACCCTCCCCTCCAAAAGGAAGACTGCAGGGCGCTGGAGACCTGGGAGACTTTCACTAATGCCTGTGCAAGTACCATCTGCAGGGAAAGGACCTGGAAGATTCTGGAGACAGGAAGAGGCAAGTGCAGGGCAAGGGGAGGAGGACTTACCCGGCACGTCTGGCAAAGCCCCCCCTCAAAGAGCGGGTGGAAGGACACGGGGTTTTTTCTACCACAGGACAAACAGCTATCTGTAAGAAAGACAGGGCCACAGGTTATGGCAATTACAGCCGCAAGGCCAGTTTGAGCAATCACTGCAAACTTGCAGTGTGCCCATCCCACAGCCTGGGCACGCCAGGCTCACACACACAAAGGGCAGGCCAAACTGGATAACAATAGCAGCCCCTCCCACAAAGGAATATGTTTTGAGGACCTGGTGGGACAAGTTGGCCATGGTATGGCAGCAATTTGGGAGGCTGAGATAATCAAGGCCAGGCTAAAAATTACCCCTATACAAGGGCAGAAATTTGGTGCAATAGCACTCCTGGGTTAATCCCTTTTTCGGGGGGGGGGGGGGGGGTAATAACACTGAAGCATTTGTAGTGACTCCAAATAGCTTTTGATGGCTGAGGATAGGAATTGCCAGTGGCATTTCCTATACAACACAGAGCTGTAATCTCTGAGCCCAAGTCCCCACCAATATGCTATTTTTGTCCTGGTGTCCTATCAGTAGGTCTGAAGTGTTTCAGTGACTTCTTGCCACAAACCAATCCTTCTACAGTAAAAGGGTCTCAGGTTATATGGATAACTATAGGTTGAAGGTTCCAGAGTGTCCAGGGATGCTCCAAAACCAGGCTTTCCCTGGGCTAGGGACTACCTTTTTCCTACTCAACACACATCTGTGGACTAAAGGGCACCGGGCTGAGGAAGAAGGGGCTTGCAGGTACTTCCTCCCGTTCATTAGGTCTGTATCATTAGGTCTGTTCTGTGTCTGCTGAACAGAGTCACTAGAGAGTGACAATGACAGTGTGTGCCCACCATTCACCTAAAAGCTAGTTCCTGGAGGACCTTGGTTTCAGGCTGTCTTGGCTCAAGTGCCTGCAGTTGCATTCTCTCTTCATACCTCCCTGCTCGCTCAATTAAAAATATTTCTCAATTTAAAAATTTTTTTTAAATTATCCTACTCAGTCTATACAATGTTCCAACAGGGACACAAAGGAGGACAAGGAAGCCCTGATTTGAGCCCAGATCTGTGGGAGAACCCAGGCAGGCCTTGGGTAGTACCCAGAGGGGAGGTAGATGGGGGGGGTCGATGTTACCTTCCAGATTGTTCTTGTTGTTGGTAACATCAGAAACCATTTGTTCTGTTGAGGAGAGAGGGAGAACGTGTAAGGAGACAACAGGGTTGTGTTCTCATCTGCACCCTCCTTACAGGGTGGTCACCACCTCCCCTTCCCCAACAATCACCTCGGCTCTGATCTTCCTCTCCACGGTCCTTGCCATTGTTATAGCAGTTTGTCTTGAGGCGCTTGTTTGGGGGACAGTGGTCAGAGGCAGCTGAATCATCAGTGGTGCGTCTTCGACTCTTGTTCTCTGTGAAAGGCAAGCAAATAGCAGCCGTGGCTTGATTGGAGGAGGATACAGGATAGGTGGGCCCCCGGGCAGACCACACTGTGCTGAAAACCATCTACACCTAGGGCATCACAGGGGACTTAACACTGGATGGACATGTCCATGACAGGCCACCAGAAGAGGAGCCAATCTAAAACCCTATCCCAGGTTGCAGGATCTTTCCTATGTGGGGGGTGAAAGAGCATGTCCTCTTGGACTCGCAAGAGGAAGTATAAAATGCAATCCACAGCTAAACCCTGACACATCTACAAGTGCTGTCCAACACGCTGCCCAGCAGTCACATGTGGTAACCAAGCATTTGAAATGCAACCAAGTGACTGAAGAATTTCCTTTGTCTTTGAATATCAACTGAAAATCTGGTAACTCATTTTAAAAAAAGTTCATTTGATATTAATTTGACATCTAAATCTACATTGGAAATGATCTGGTTAAACTGCATTCAATTGACAATTGATATTTGTATTTAATTCATCTATACTGCATCAACATTTAGCATCAGAATGAAGATGATATATACTGTATGCATGCCTACAATCCCAGCTTCTCAGGAGGCTGAGGCAGATGATCGCAAATTCAATGTCAGGCTAGGCTACATAACCCTGACTCATAAATAAAAATATAAGGAGTTGGAGTTGTTGCAGCTCAGTAGTAGAGAACCCCTGGGTTCACTTCTCACCACCAAAAAAGAAAAAAAAAATCTTAGAATGTAGCTCAGTGGTAAACAACCTTTGGTTCAATCCCAGAATTAGGGTATATAGGAAAATCTATAAAAATACTTAATTTTTAAGAAAGTACTAAACAAAGGTAAAAAATCAATTTTTATATTACACTACCATTAATACTACAAACGTTATGTTAAAATGTACTAAATTTTACATGTCCCCTTTCAATGAAAACTACTAGAAAATAATATGGTGGCTCCTTTGTTTAAATCCCATTCAGTTTTCTATTGAAACATAAAACCCCATTAATTTAACCAGAGTTAACTTTGACACTGCCCTTGAGAAAGAAAATTATATAGCCATCAAAATCAAAAGTACTCTTTTAGTGACAAAAATCACAATTGATAAGTGCTTAGACAATGAAAATTGAGAAATAAAGGGAAGGCAGTAGGAATCCAAAAGGGTTCAGAAAAGGCTAAGGATGTGCAACCCAACAAGATAACCTGGGGGAGGGAGTGAAGGGGGAGTGAGGGGGTTCAGATTGAAATTTGATTCTTTTCCAGTGACCATTGCATATGCCAAGAAATTGAAAGAGCAAAGAAAATAGAATATAGATGGGAAGGGAATACCGTGTTTCCTTGATTCTAACTTCCTACTGCCTGCACGACGCACCTTCGATTTATTAACCACTTTGTAGGGGAAACAAAACAAAACAGAAAACATTAAATGTATGGATTGTTAAGACACATCCTGCATTTCAGGAAACCATGGGTATAATGGTGGAATATGGTTATTGGTCAAAATGTTTAGGGTGTCACATTTAAGGTTTTCTCCAATGACCAATTTAATAATTTTTTTTCCTTTAAAAAACGAAAGGATGCTTCCTGCTTATTCAACTTTTTATGAGATTCAATCTCGGTTTTATGTGTATGACATTAATTTAGCATGAAAGTGTCCGAGGAGGCCAAGAAAGCCTGGAATGGCCTTCATCTGCGCTAGATGTTTCTCACAGGCCTGGGTTCACAGGACACAGTTCACAGGCCACGGAGGTGGGCCTCTGAGGAGTCTGGCTGCAGATCAGCTGGGTGGGGCATGGGCAGGTGGGGTGGCACGGTCTCTCAAGGGCTTCTCCCACCAGCAGAGGCAGCTGGCAGTGGGCGCTGCCTCAGGGACTCATTCCCACCTGGTTGGTTGTTGTTGGGTTTGAGGCCCTCGATCCCAGTGGGCTTGAAGCCCCCGTGGGCCCACTCCAACATGGGCTTCAGCTGGTCCTCCAAAGAGTCTCCAGGGCTGCTGGGGAAGGTCTTGCCAGCTCGTACCCTGGCTTTCTGCCAAGATATAAAGGCAGAGTCTGTGGTGAATGGGGGCGGAGATACTGCTCACCAGGGCGCACCCAGGGACTCCCCCTGCCAAGGCCAACATTCCCCTTGACACTGGACCCCATTCATAGCAGGACAGCTGTCCTGGGCTGTACCACGTGACCTGGGAAGGAAGAATAGCCTGGGCAGGGAGACAGGCAAGAAATCATGGAACTCGGGGTGGGAGATGGTTAGTATTGTATCTTGCCCTATGGAAACCAAGTATGATCTCTTTCCTGTAGGGAATGAGCTTTCTTTTAACCAGAGGAATCAGAAAGGCTCTGCCACTTTGTGACAGTGGGAGTCTCTGTCAGCTCTACCTTAACACCTCTGTACCTCTTTCAAGATGGATAATGAAATGAAAATGAGAATGCAGTCAAGCATCCTTTATTACGTGGACCATTAGGCTTTGCAGGTGTTATTCAGAGAAACTAGCTGGCTCAGGAATGTCACATGAACCAAAACAATGTCAAGGCAAGGTAGATAGGAGAAGGGAGAGCACTTAACAGTTCACATGTGATACCATGGCCCACAGACAAGGTGGCCTGAGGTGCTCTCCAATCTTGGCCTTGAACCACTCCACAATCATGGAGCCAGGGGGAGCTTTGAGGTCTCTGGAGAAATATACTGACATGAATCAACCTCCCACATACACACCGTTCCTGATTCAGACACTAATAATGACAGGCAGCAGGTGGGAGACCTCCCAATCAGGACACCAACACTGGTGATGTTCACCTCCTCTCTGATGGCACTGTGCCCTCCAAGCCATACTTGGCCTCTCAGTGACCTGAGCTAGCTCTCAGTAGACCTCGTTTCCTCCAGGATGAGGACCTCACTCCCCACTCCCATGTTACCTCCAGGGCCTGGTACATGGCCTTCCTGTATGACACCAGTTTATTGAAGGTGGCCTGGTTAAAATGCTGACTGAACAGCCCCAAGGCCACCAGTTTGTCTGCAGAGACCTAGAAGAGAAAGACATCATCAACATCTACCTAACATCTGTAACTTCAGGAAGGAAGATTTTCACACACTTTATGTGATAGCCCATTCCTGGGGACAAAATTCACAGATGTCAATCCAGAAAGGAAAGAAAAAAATATATATATATAAGAGAAATGGTACACAGAGTCCTGATACAAATAGAGGCAGCAATGGCACATTCCCCTCCAGAGGTGGGGAACAAGATACTCAGAAGGACAAACTAGGTATATATGTTGAGGTGTGAGGGGCGAGATCATTTTCCCAGGAACAACCCTGAGGCTTGGGTCTGTAATTCACTGTGCATACATTTTGTGTGAGATGTTTTGCTTCCCTCATTCCTGAATAAGCCTGGTAGTTTTCTCTTCAGCTTTGGATTAAATAATTTCAGATATAATCAATTTGATCATTTAGTTATTTGATTTTAGGTATTGCAACTTGACATGCCAAGTCCCCAGGCCAAGTGGGAAATGAAAGTGTCCCAGGCAGCTGATCAGAGGTACAGGACGCATGTGCAGTGCCGTGGTCCTGAGAGTGCACTCCAAGGCTCTCCTCCGTTTTGTACACAGAGACTGATCTTCATGAAGAGGTGCGGCCACCATTCCTGTAGAAATGGCCAACTGCTACCAGCTGGAGCCACCCACAGGCATGCACTGTGCAGGATCTCATCCCACAATTCCAACAGTCCCATAATGACTCTTTTTGGCATCAGACCATATCATGAAAACCATTTTCAATGTCACTGGGTCAAGACAATTCTAAGGAAGTAACCCTCTCTGGACCACGGCACTGCACAGGTGTCTTGTACATGTACATACAATCAGGGGCTTCGTGGCTAAAATAAGCCCAGGACACTTGTCCTTCTGCTCCCTCTGCTGGTCAGAGAGGACATCTGCATGCAGTGTCACCAGGCAGTCACATGTCTGATCCGCCTTGGGGAATCTCAGTGTCTATGAGAAGTGGCAGGAAAGAGGCCAATTCATGGAAAAACTAGAAGCTAGAAACCAGGAACAAATTAGATGATAACTCATTCCCACATTTGCTTTCATCTCGCCCAGCTTGTTAAATAGGAACCTCATAAAACCTGCTGGGAATTAAAGGTTGGACTGACTTTTTGGTTGTTTTTGAAAGAATACTGAAGATTGAACCCAGGGCCACATTGTTGGCCTTTTTTTTTTTTTTTTTGGGTAACCCATCTCCCTTCTTATTGAAGAGAGGCATTTAACCACTAAACTACATCCCAGCCTTTTTTTTATTTTAACAAAGGTTTTGCTAAGTAAATGCTTACAGCATCACTAAATTGCTGAGGCTGGCTTTGAATTTGTAATCCTTCTGCCCCAGCCTCCTGGGCCACTGGGATTGCAGGCATGCGCCACCAAGACAAGACATTCCTAATTTGAGATACAGTCTCACTAAGTTGACCAGCCTGGCTTCATACTATAAAATTATAATTATTAGAAATATAGGCCCACCAACAGGTAAGCACACAGGTGTTGATTGACATTCCTAAGAGACCATGTCAGAAAAGGTCTTCTTCCTGCACTACTCAAACCAAAATTTTTTGCAGATCTCTTAACTGCACCGCAGGGCAGCGCGGGTGGGTATGGAGGATTGAAGTCGGGGGCACTTGACCACTGATCCACATCCCCAGCCCCATTTTGTACTTTATTTAGAGACAAGGTGTCTCACTGAGTTGCTTAGAACTTTGCTGTTGCTGAGGCTGGCTCTGAATTTGCTATCCTCCTACCTCAACCTCCCAATCTGCTGGAATTACAGGCGTGTGCCACGACTCCCGGGTTGCTCAGGCTTTCTACAGGAGATAAAAACGTAATATAGCCCCAGTTGATACAGCATAAATGAGGCCCTGGACCCAGCAGTATTAACTATTGAGGCCCAGCACATCAATAGTTAAAAATAAACAGAGAATTCCAGCAGAATTCATGGTCAAGGAAAAATTTTTTAAATGGTTCATATCAATCACCAAGAGGCTCTGAACTATAAATTTCTCCTAACTTGCCTCAAGGCAACCTAAACCCACCTATAGGGGCGAGGCAGGGGTGCCCACCACACCCCCATTGCAGGCCTATATGAACAGATGGTGACCATCCCTTCTGACCTTTCTAATGAGTACATTTGGGTGCCAACCCAGGAAGATACCCCCTAAAATCTCAGATAGGTATATGATCTGCCCCAGAGAAATAAATCCAATAAGTAAATATAGCCTGGTGAATCCAGGACTTTCCACCCCTCGCTTATCCCCTTTGAAAGTGCAATGAGCTCTCTTGCCATAAACTCAAGTATCTGCTTAGCAGGTGAATACAGGTAAGCAGGGAGTACAGGTAAGCAGGTGAATACAGGTAAGCAGGGGAGTACAGGTAAGCAGGTGAATACAGGTAAGCAGAGGAGTACAGGTAAGCAGGGGAGTACAGGTAAGCAGGGAGTACAGGTAAGCAGGTGAATACAGGTAAGCAGGAAATACAATAAGCAGGGAGTACAGGTAAGCATGGATTACAGGTAAGGAGGGAGTACAGGTAAGCAGAGAGTATAGGAAGATTCTGTCCTTACAGAAGACTGCTGCATCCTTCTGCAGAAAGATCGCAAATTAACTGCCTAAGGAAGGAACTAACACTTCAGATCTACACGACTTGAGATTATGCCTTGCGCTGGACTCACCTCAGAGAACTTGCCATCACCAAACCACTGGACCCATCGCATGCCGGACATGGCCTGGCGCTTGGAGGTAGCCTTCCAAGAAACCACCATGGCAGGCCACCAGGAGAAGCCCTTGATCTTGCCCCATACCAGGTCCCCTATTCCAAACTCCTTCCCATCCTGGAAGAGAAACCACATAGAATAAAAACATTTGTGAAGACATGTCAACCTGGCCAGCTCCTCCTGCCCCTCCACTGACCCCCTCAGCAAAACAAGCTTGGTGCACAGATGTGAGATGTCACTGGTGGGGAGCTCAGACGGCATGCCTAGCATGTGAGCAACCCCGGGCGCATACCCAGCCGCAAGGAAAGAAAGGAACTCATCAAGTGTATCCACAGTACAATGTCCTCTGACATAACGCACAGAGTACATCCTGTACCATAAGTACCTCCATGGGAAGGGAGGCTTCACTCAGCAACACTCAATTAAACCATCGTCCAGATCCCTGCATGCATTAAGAAGATGAAAGTAAGCAGTGCTGGCAATCTGGCATACAGCCAGATATAACTCTTGTGATTATAAACATATGTAGGGCATAACTAAAGCAATTATAGCCGGGCTACAATCAAATGCACAAACAGAAACCACATTATGTACTATGTGTTAAACACAGTACTTACATCTATGTACAAATAAGTGATGTTCAATTCACACAGTAACTCTGGTGCCTGACTTAAAATGTCTCGGGGGGAAATGGGAAGGACCATGTTGTATATAGAAAATTTAGAATTCAAAAATGGTAAAAATGACAAATTGTAGTACCACTGGGTAGTCTTTAAAATTTATCAACAATAGGTCAGGTGTGGTGATACACCTGTAAACCAGCAATTTAAGAGGTTGAAGCTGGAGGATAAAAGCCTAAACAACTTAGTGTCTCACAAAGGATTGGGGACTCAGCCCAGTGAGAAAGAACCCCACGTAACCCCCCCAAAAAAATTATCAACAGTACACAGGCGTGGTGGTGACACATGTCTATAATTCCAGTGATTTCGGAGGCTGAGGCAGGAGAATTACAAGTTCCAGGTGAGATTTAGCAGTTGCCCAAGACCTTGACTCAAAAATAAAAACTGGGAATGCCTGAGTGTCGTGTGACTGCCTGTAATCCAGGGGCTCAGTAGGCTGAGGCAGGAGGATCCCAAGTTCAAAGCCAGCCTCAGCCACTTAGCGAGACTGTCTCAAATAGAAAAAATAAAAATAAGAGCCTGTGGATCTAATCCCTGGTGCTAAAAAATTAAAAATGTTTAAAAATAAAACCACTGGGGATGAGCTGGGGATGGTGGTGCAAGCCTGTAACCCCAGCAACTCGGGAGGCTGAGGCAGAAGGATGGAAAATTGAAAGTCAGCCTCAGCAACTTAGCAAAGCACTTAGCAACTCAGTGAGACCCTGTCTCTAAATAAAATACAAAAAAAAGGACTGGGGATGTGGGACTCAGTGGTTAGTGCCCCTGGCTTCAATCCCAGGTACAAAAAAAACACTGGGGATGAATGTGGCTCAGCGGTAGCAAAGCCACCAGTGGCTGGCGCCTGTTCTTACATTCGGCATCCTGGGGCACCTGCAGGAGGAGTACCTGGTACTCAGTGTTGTCGGAGTCTCTCCCCTCTGCGTCCACCTGGGAGGTCTCCGAGTTCTCCTGCTGGCTCTCAGCTAGGCTGGCGCAGGGGGTACTGCTGCTCTGTGGTGTCACATCGTCCTCCGTGAGGTCGATGGTGAGGTAAGGAGTGGACGGGGATGGCCACGGCGTACCTGGCGAGGCTGTTGACCGCCGCCTTAGGGACTGTGGATGGAAGGACACAGTTTGCGTCACAGCAAAGCAAACCAGGTGATTGGAGACCAGTGATTCCCCCTGTGGCTTCCCAAGTAGCAGAAAGAGGGAAGAAAGAAATTGAGGAGGTTCAAAATCACCCAGGACAGTTTTCAAAGGAAGAAGTGTCATTTAAGTGGTGAAAGTCATCACGACCAGAGAAAGGACAATGTCGGGTAAGTGCCAAGAGGCTGCCAAGCCCCATCTGAGAAGGGGGATCCTGTAACCACCTATTGTGTCCCCACTGGAAAGAGCAGTGGAGTTTTCTGGAACAGAAGACACTGAGGCGACAGGACAGTTCTGGAAGTTCCACCCAAGAGCAGGCCAGGAGATAAGTCATTCAGCCCGAGGAGAAGCTTTCCAAAACCCAGGAGAGAAAAGGAAAATCAAGGTCCTGAAAAAGAGCCGTGAAGAGAGGACACGGGTCCTGCACCAGCCATGGGTTCTCCCCGGGAGCGGCTGGGCAGGGGCACCAACCCTGGTAGCCGGGAACTCCACGGGAGACTCGTCCACGTGACTGCGGCCCTGGCGGCCTCGGGTGGGATGTGGGAAGGACTTGTACCTCTCCCGACTGGAGGCACTGTTGTTGCTATTTCGGGTTCGGACCTGGAAGCAAGACAGGATAGGCACCAGGCCTTAGGTGACTGGAGGTATGGGGACTGGATGGCAAGTCATTCACTAGCTGGAACAGAGATTGCTACAACTATTTTGAATAGCTTGGTGTTTGTTAGAAAGCTAGACATGTGTGTACTTCGTGTGACCCAAGAGTGCATTTCCTAGTGCACACACCTCGGGGACACTTCCACAACACACACATCAGGAGAGAGGAAGAAAGCTCCTGGCAGCCTCGTTCCTAAAAGCCAAAAGCAGAAGCAATCCAGTGTTCATCAGGGGGCCGCACAACAACCGAGGACACCTAGTGGTTGGAAGGCAGTAAGGAAGTTGATGTGCTTTGCTAGTCACAGCACACAAACCTGGCCAGAGGAGACCAGCAAATGAGGATAAATGCACAATTACCAAAAACCACACTTTTTTCCCCCCAAAAGGAGCATAAAGCCAATTATTGTTTTTCTCAGGAAGGCCAAAGCTCTCATCCAGGAAGGAAAGGCCATTATACTACACTTTCTCAAAATGGTATGAGTTTGAGTGTTGCAGCCCAATTCCAATTCTATGTTTGGGGCTGGAGATGTGGCTCAAGCGGTAGCACGCTTGACTGGCATGCGTGCGGGTTCGATCCTCAGCACCACATACAAAAGATGTTGTGTCTGCCAAGAACTAAAGAAGAAATAAATATTAAAATCTCTCTCCCAATCTCTCTCTCTCTCTCTCTAAAAAAAAATTAAAAAAAAGACGATGTTTAATCCTGGAAAGTTACTGGAATCTTTGTGTGTCTAGAATGGGGATTATAGAGCTAGGGACATAGCTCAGTGGGTAGAGTGCTTGCCTCATATGCACAATCCCAGCACCACAAAAAAAATAAAACTGGGATAATTAGCCAAGCAGGCCTTTAATCTCTACAATGAAGTTAAAGGAGGCAGGAAGGCAGCCTCACAACTTAGGGAAACCCTGTCTCAAAATAAAAAGGGCTGGGAATGTAGCCCAGTGTTCCTGGGTTCAATCCCCCGTACCAAAAACAAAACTAAATTAAATACACATATTAAACTGGGAAAATGAGACTATAATCCATGTCTGGAAGTCAGTCAGTCAGTAAGTGTCTGCCTAGTCTCTAGGGGCTGGGGGATCATGAGTGCTAATTGACATCCCATCCTCAGACGTTAAATTCTGCGGTAGAGCCACAGCATCTATCTCCAGAAATGACAAGGGCCCCGGAAGTGACTTGACAGCTGAGCAAGCTGTCTACTCTGAAAATTCTATATCACCCTACCATTTTCAAGAGAGGGCCAAAAAAAAGATCTTGAAATCTGCCATAGAAAAGATACCGCACCTGAAATAAACCTCCAAACTATGATAATTCGTGAGTCTGGCTGTGATTTCCTGAATTTTCAATACATTTGTTCACCTGTCTTCCATGTCCCCCCAGGGGGATCGACCCATCCCTGGTGGGAATCCCTGGGCTCTGCACGTGGGACTTACTGCTGGGCTTGCAGAGCGGGTCCTGGTTTCCCGGAATAGTCTTGGCATCACAGGAGCCTCAGAGCTGTCCCCATCTTCTTCACCATCTGCTTCCCCTGTCAGATCCTTTTGAAGGAATAAGATCAATTTTTCAATGTTAAGTCACAGAGGCAAAGTAGCTAAAGACTGGATCCCCAGAAACCCTTCATAAAATTAAGCAAAGACACCAAGAAATATTGTCTAAAGGCTTTTGCATTAGTTCGCCACAGGATCACAGGAAAGATAAACCTCAGTGAATCATCAAGTCACAGGAATAAGATTTGATAAGGAAAATGAGTCCCAGAGGTCACCATGATGAGCAAGGGACACCAGGACAGTTTCCACCACTCGAAGCACATGGGGGAAAATGCACGGAAACTGCTCACTGGAGACACTTCTTGATATAATGACAAGAAGCAATGCCACCAACCCGGGATTGTGTCATGAAGACGCTAGTGCAGGCTCCAGCCGCACCCAACGTGCACAGAGCACAAAAATTGAAACCAAGAGTAGCCAGATGTGGCTAAAGCTTTCAAAAGTCTCATTTTTTGAAATGGAGCCCATTCCCCTTATTTTAGAATTGGAATAATGTTTACACACAGCACAACAGGGTTATAACAAGCCTCAAATAACACAGGCTTAGCTTAGACACAGGAAATCCTCAGATGGATTTCATTACTTTTACTGATAACTAACTGGATAACACAGTAGCATTCCTGAAGCTGTGATCCAGTCTGTTTTAACCCTCCATAGCCTTTGGACACCACCTGGATCCCTTATTTGGTGGACCACCACTAAAACACAACAGATGCCACAGAAAGATGTATGTGTGCTCACTGTCTGACTTCTGCTCATGACTGTCCCCAGGGCTTGCCATGGGCTGGGTTATAGCTCAGCAGTAGAGCGCTTGCCTCTCAGCACCACATAAAAATAAAGATATTGTGTCCATCTTTTACAAAAAAATCCTAAAAAGAGCAACCCAAGGGACAAAACTAAGACTAATTATAAAAGGACATAAATAAACAAACATGATGGAAAAAAATGATGTTGGTAAAACTGAAGAAGTAAAATCTTTAATATTACAGCAGTTCTAACAATTCTTTAAAATCTTGTAAAAAATTTTCTTGAGGCCAGATAACCTGATATCAAAACCACAGATGTGAAAACTCACATCTTCTATTCATTCTATTCATGAGTAAATGAATTTCAAAACAAAATCTGCCAGGCTCAGTGGGGCACGCCTGTAATTTCAGTGACTTAAGAAGGTGAGGCAGGAGGATGGAAAGTTTGAGGCCAGTCTTAGCAACTTAGGAAGGACCCCATCTCACTAAGGGCTGGGAATACAACTCACCCCAGGCTCAATCCCTAGTAACACAAACACACACGCAAAAGAATTATGAATTATGTCATAGCTGTCCAGGTTAAGAAATAATTTCATACACAGGAAGCATTCAGGAAAACAAAACTTCTCAATTTAGTTTGGGGAAAAAAAAAGATTAGCTTCACTTGTCAGTAGCAATTTGAGCCTCAGAGACCTACTAGATGGATAAAAATATTATAGCTAATGTCCTGGAAGGGGAACATGGGAAACTACCTGAGTGTAGCTGATTAGGCTGGAGACCTCCCTCTTGGACAGGCGGGAGCTGGATCTGCGGCCTAGGGAGCAGAGCAGAGTTTAGGAGCAGAGTTTCAGAGCAGGCCCCCGCCCGGAGCACAGCCTTGCTGATGGCTGTGGCTTGAGATCTTGCGGACCATGTTGCCTCGGGAATGAACTCTCAGGCCCTTGGTACTCTTGTCCCTACCATGGACTCATAAGCAACAAGGCACAGAAACAAAATCAGATCGAAAACAGTTCTGAGGGGAGCCATCTGAGTCTGTGACCAAGAACTGCATTTAAATGAGGAAGTCAGGTCCCTTGCTGGTAGGACACTAGCTTAGCATCCGCACCAGGCCCTGGGATCAGATTCCAGGCATCACTAAAATCCATCAATAAAGGCTGGGACAGGAGGATTGCCAATTCAAAGCCAGCCTCAGCAACGAGGAGGCACTAAGCAACTCAGTGAGACCCTGCTTCTAAATAAAATACAAAATAGGGCTGGGGATGTGGCTCAGTGATGGAGTGCCCAAGTTCAATCCCTGGTACAAAAAAAATAATAAGTCAACAATTCTGCATCTGCCGTTTCAGCCACATGTCCAAAACACAGACATGTGGCTATTAGGGTTAACAATGTAGAAAAAGGCCACTGTCACTCTTGCATTAACAGAAAGTTCTAGAGGACAGCACAGAACAGGAAGGGATGGGGGTGGGTGGTGTGAAAACCAAGACAGGCAGAAGGCCTAGTGAGGAGGTCTGGAAGTGCCACAGGGAGGGTGCTGCAAAAGCAAGCCTCAGTCCCAACCACAGGCCTGGGAGAGGGGCTGGGTCCCACTGTAGGAGGGCCAGAATCTTGGCCTGTGGAGGCAGGATCACCCTATGACATGCTAAGTGTCCCTCCCCTCAGAGTCCCAGCTGAGGGGAGGAATGGGAGGGGCTGAGGCAGGGAGAAGGAGGGGCTTTGGCTGGCCACATCCTCCCTGGGCTGAGGTCAGTCTGCAGCGCCCACCCAAGGTATCACCTGACCCCCCCCTGACTCCCATCTGGCTGGCCACCTCTGATCTCGGGTGAGCGGATAGCCTCCAGGATGGGGGGCGAAGGGGCGTCCTTGGAGTCGGAGGACTGGTCACTGCTGGCCCCGTTGATGAGAATGATGGAGTCCTCCCTCCCGCTGGCGCCCTCCTCTTCACTGAGGTGTCTGGTATCCCCCTTCATCGTTTCCTGTGGGAGAAGGCCAGAATGGGTAGTGGAAGGGAGGCAGGGGCATGGATTAGCACAGCCCCCATCTTCCTGACAGCGGCTTGATGTCCTCAGGGCAAGGGAGGACCTATGACCCAATCTGAGGATGACATCCTACCCCAGGACCCCACCCAGACGGCCCCCCATAGTCTGCCCCCTCACCAAACTCGGAGGCTCAGGACTTGGTTCCATGTGGCCAGGCGGCCCCGAAGGCTCAGATGCCAGCACCCCGGACAGAGGAGTGGACTGGGGCTGGGGTTTGAGGCTCAGGCTGCTCTGTGCAAATAGCTGGCCCCTTCAGACAATGCCATTTAGGACCTAGCTGGCCAGGCCTGCCTGCCGCCAGCCTCAGGTCCCTCTGCCCCTGGCCCCTTCTCCCTGCCCAGCCTCTGCAGGGCCTCAGGAAGCCAGAGCATTATTTTCCCTCCTGACCCCTTTGTTTGCTCTCTCCCTTCCCCTCAATCTCCAGGTCCTCTTCCCACCGCCCCCTCCTCCCCCACAGAACCGCTTCTCTCCTCTCCATGGCAGCACAAGCCCCGCCTAACCCCATCCTCAGGGGCCCATTGGTCTGCTGGACTGTCACTCACTCCCCTCCTCCCTCACCAGCTGGGGCTTGGAGTCCCAAGTTCCCAAGAAGAGAAGGATGGAGGAGGCTCAGGAGCAGAGCCTGGGCTGTTACAGGAGAGGAATGCCCCACACCCCCACCCAGGCTTGGCCTCCCCATGCTGTCCCTTCTGTCACCGCAGTATCACCAGGTCAATCAGCTAAGACACCACTCATGGAATGTGGAAGCTGAAGTGTGGCCCATTCCACAGAGCCAGCACTAATTAGACATTTGTTGGACACAAGAGTCTGCACCTTTCTCCCAGGGAGACTGTGGGCTCATTTTATGCAAAAAGAAAACTGGTAAATGAAGTTCATCTCCAGAGTCAAAATTCACATCCAAGCATCAATGGTAGATCGCACCCCGCTCAGTGGTGAAGCACTCTTGCCTAGCATGCATGAGGCCCTGCATTTGATCCCCAACAACACAAAAAAAAATTTTATCCAAGGACTAGAAATGTGCCTCAGTAGTAGAGCAGTTGCCTAGCATGTGGGAGTCCCTGGGTTCAATAAATAAACAAATAAGAGGGATGGGAGGGGGGTGCCTGGAGTTGTGGCTCAGTGTTAAAGCCTAGCATGCATGAGGCACTGGGGTCAATCTCCAGTACTACATAAAAAAAAGGGGGGCCACTATTGGGTACAGACCATATTTAAAGTCTCAGGGCATGGCGCCTAAATCATTAATTTCCAGGTGGGCACAGTAGCACATGCTTATAAATCCCCAGATTAATTGGAGAGATTGAGGCAGGAGGATCACAAGTTAGAGACTAGTCTCAGCAACTTAGCTAGAACCTCAACATTTTAGTAAGAAAAAATAAAAAGGGCTGGGTGAGGCTCAGTGGTAAAGTGTCCCTGGGTTTAAACACTAATACCAAAAAAAATTAATTAATAATTAATTAATTTCAAAAAGTCACTGGAGGCCCTGGGGCTGTAGCTCAGTGGCAGAGTGCTTGCCTAGCCAAGTGTGAGGCACTGGGTTTGATCCTTAGCACTGCATAAAAATAAAATATAGGCATGTGGACCAACTACAAGAATAAAAAAAATTTTAAAAACCCACTGGAGCTGGGTGCAGTGACAAACGCCTATAATCCCAGAGGCTTGGGAGGCTGAGGCAGGAGGATCACGAGTCCAAACCCCAGCCTCAGCACTTTGGCTACCCTGAGCAACTCAGCAAGACCCTGTCTCCAAAAAAAAAATACAAAAAAAAAAAAAAAAAAAAAAAAGCCGGGGAGCTTGGGGTGTACTCAGTGGTTAGTTGTCTTTGGGTAAAATCCCCAATGCCCAAACTCACTGGCTTTTGTTCTTTTTCATCCACCTTCAGTTTGCAAAAATAGAGCCTAGGAGCCGGGTCTAGGCACTGGGCAAATGGCGCATGCCTGTAATCCCCGATTCAGGAGCCTGTCGCAGGAGAATCTCAAGTTTGAGGCCAATCTGGTAAGATTCTGTCTCAAAATAAAATATAAAATGGCTGGAGATATATCTCAGTGGTAGAGTGTCCCTGGGTTCAATTCCCAATACTACAAAAATAAATTAATAAATAATGTTAAAAATTAATGCCTCGGTACAGAGCAAGGCTCTGACTCCCCGATTCCCATCAACAGCTCTAGAGGCTGTTTGAGCCATACAGCTCCTTCCCTAGAGGCCTGTCTTGGAGAAGCATCCAGATAAGGTCTCACCTGGCCCTACCTGATAACCCAAGCAAGCTCCCCGCCCAGAGTACCTTCTAGAAATAACACCTGGGGCAGCCTGGCTGCGGGCTGTATTGACCCCACTTCCACCAGGGGGCGCTATGAAAGTCAGTAAGAAGAGGTCCGTGGCGTCCCCAGGTGGATTTGCATAAATTCCATTCTTTAGACCTGCCCACTCCCCAAGCTTGGGCTCTGGGCAACTGGACCTCTGGGATTCCCCAGGTGCCCCCAGGAACCACGCCCTTGAAACAGCTGCACTGGCATTACCTGGTTACTGTTTACAACCAAGGAATTTTAAGACAGAGTCCTACACCTGCTGATCAGGATTTTAAGTAGACTTTACCAAGGTCCCTGGGTAATAAGTACATTAGACAAGCATAGTTCTGATTAGAGATACTGATACACAGCACTTGGGCTCACTCTGCCCTGTGTGGCCCATGAGTCTATATATATAGGTCAGTTTCTGGGCTCTGGCTTTCCCCCACACAGGTAACCTCCTCCCCTACCCACCCCAAAACAGGCCTGACCCAGACCCACCAGCTGCTACTCAGCCCTTCTCCCCCACCCTGACCTGAAAGAGAACAGGCTGGCTGACCTATGGCCAGGTCTAGGGAGACCAATTAACCAGAATCTCAGAAAAGCTGCTGGAATGTAATTAGGAATTGTAATTAATTTTAAGCATTTCACCTCAGGCCAAATCAGTGAACTAAGTAAGTAAACTTGAGTGGTCTGGCATGGCTGGTGGGTGGACCCATCTACCACTTCAAGGAGCTCTCTGGGGAGGAGAGCACACAGGTTGCCTTCAGGAGCTGGAGGGTGACAGAGGATTCAACCGAACGACATGACTTGTGGTTCCAGGGTCCAGGGTCAGGATGGGTTTCTCAGGCAGTCCCAGCCCCTAACTGACTCTACAAGAAGTCTTCTTAGGCCTAGGTGGACTAGGCCTAGGAGAGTTCCTCTCCCCCATTTGCATTCTCCAGGTATATTGCTGCTGTCCCTGTCCCTGCAGCCTGGAAGCAGGGTTCTCCAGTCTCCTCATTTCTCAGACTTTAAAACCAAAAATGTTGCCCAGGGTCTCTCCTCCAAAAGTCACCTGCTCCTCCCTTAGAGACAGAGACATACCAACCTGCTCATCTGGTGTTTTTCAGCACTATGTGTTGGACTATCCTGTGCTTTACTAACTTTATCCTATTTGGCATGGGGAAACTGAGGCACACAACATGGCTGGGGTGTAGCTCAGTAGCAGGTTAACCTTAACAAACATGGAGTTCTAGGTTAACCTCTAACCCCCAAGAGAGAAATCAGACATAATCAATGTCCAGGGATGTTAAATAAGAACATACAAATTTGATCAAATGCTCTTAGAAACAGGGACACAAGAAATGAGCAGCAGAAATAGCATTTGTGAGCTGGGCACCATGGCGCCCGCCTGTGATCTCAGCAACTTGGGAGGCTGCGCATCATATGGTCAAGACCAGCCTCAGCAATTTAGAGAGACTCAGCAACTTAGTGAGATCTTGTCTCAAAATAAGTAACAAAAAGGGCTGGGGATGCGGCACCACTGAGTTCAATCCCCAGTTACCCACCCCCCCCCCCAAAAAAAAAAATAGCATTTGTGCCAGGTGTGGAGGTGCATCCCTACAATCACAGATTTGGGAGGCTGAAGCAAGAGGATTACAGATTTGAGGCCAGCCTTAGCAACATAGAGAGGCCTTAAGCAACTTAGTGAGACCCTGTCTCAAAAAGGGGGGGGGAAAATAGCTGGGAGTGGCTCAGTGGTTTTTATGTGCTCCTGGTTTAATCCCAGAAAAGAAATAACATTTTATCTAATGCTAGATATAAATCTCTCCCTCTCTTCCCTTGTTCCTCACCTTGGCCTCCAACAACTCAAGGTTGGCATTTCCCAGATAATGTGACCAGCCAGCATCACAAGCCACCAGCTTTATCTGATATGAACATCCTGGAGGATAAGCTGAGGATTATACTTTCTGGAAGGAGGTGGTATCTCCCTAAGGGATTTTTCCAGAGTGGTAGACTTGCTGGCTTTAGGACATTGCTGTGCCCTTCAGCCATTATTCACATGAATAATGATTAAGAGATCCCAAAAGGTCCCTGTAGGCAGAAAATCATGCTACAAACATCTTTTTACCCCCACCTCCTCCCCCAAGGCAGGTTCCATTGTCAAACTGCTTTCAACAGGCTGAGGAGTTAAGTCACCCAGCAAAGTGGCAGTGCCAAGTCTCATGCCCAGGCAGCCCAGGGCACTTGCCTAACTGCACCCTGACACAAAGCAGACAGGAATTATGAAAGTGATGAGCGCCAGAGGCGGGGTCCACCAGCTGAGTGTTTACTTTCACAGGAGGGGGCTGCCTGACCTAGAGAGGAAATGTGAACTTTGACCCTTTCCCAGAGGCTGGGGTCCAGCATGTGATTCAGTGGTGGGCAGTGGCATTGGACCAGGTCAGACATGCTCAAATGCAATGTGGCAGACAGGGGGAGTAAGTGGCTCCCAATTAGGTTCAACAGGGGAGACCCAGGGACGCCCCCTCCAACCCTGCAATAAAGCTGATGTCATTCATTTCCCATGGGCTGGCAGCACAGCAGAGCTAGCTCAGAGCACCTTGTAAATGTTAATTGAATTAAGCCTCACAATGCAGGATGGAGGGTGTCCTTGGGCCTGAAGGGGAAAGTAGTTGGAAGGGGAGCCTTTGGGATATCTGCCTCACCTCCAGCCACCGCCCCCCCCCCCAAGGCAAAGGAAGATCCCCACAGCCCCTACTTCCAACATCCCTTTGCCTGCAGGGCCTGGGCAAGGGAGAGCAGATTCCCAAATGAAATGAGGGGACTGTCACTCAGGACAGGGGTTAAAACCCTACACCCTGGAGATTCTTCCCCTCTTGCCAGTCCTCCAGCTCTGTCTCAGAGGGATAAGCTCTTGGCTGCTGCAGAGGGTGGAGGCCCTTAGCTCGTGCCCCCCAAAATTTGCCAAAGCAGCAGGGCTTCACCCTGCCAGCCTCAGGAGGTGTCTGGGGATTGCTCAGCGCCCCTAGGGCATGATCACAAGCACCCTGTCATCCTATAGCAAAAGGTAGGCCTCAGCATGCTAATTGGAATTCCCAAAGAATTTGCCAATATGTGAAAACTTACAAAATTTGGCTATGAGGATGCTCCTAGCAGCCTTGTGCAGAATAGAGTTGACACCAAAATATAACCAAATGTTGTCATTGACCTAAGTTATAACATTACCTTTCATGAAATTCACAGGGAAAAAAATAATAATCCCAAGAACACAGACTGAAAAGCTAAGACAAACTAGACTAGAGTCCACTCCTCCCGCCATCTGCCCTTTGCCAAACCAGAGCCTACGACCCTCTGCCTTGCTTCCCCCTGGTCTAAGCACAGCAAAGAGGCCAATATTCTGGAAGGCCAGCTCGAGGCCTCTGACCTTGCAATGTGATGCACCCATTGCTACAGATGAAAATGCCTTAAATCTCAAGTCACTGAACACCAGTGCAGTGAAGACAACCATTCAGCCTGTGTGAGGGCAACCTTGAGATGGTCCACGGCCAAGCATCCCTGTCCTGTTACACAGGATTCTACACCACTGGGAATCCACCCTGCCCAAAGATCTCACCAAGATCCACAAAGTCCTGCTTGTCCCAGCAAAGTCCACAAATGGTCATCAATAGGGAAGTGACACTGGGCACAGTGGTGCATACCTGTATTTCCCCAAAGGCAGGAGACTAAAGCAAGGCAAGGCCAATTATAAGTTGGAGGCCAAGTTCAGCCACTAGATCCTGTCTCAAAAGAAAAGGGGCTGGGGATGTAGATTAGTAGTAGAAGCACCCCTGGGTTCAATCCACAGAAAAAAATAGGAGAGGCAGGCATGGTGGTGCACACCTGAAATCCCAGTGACTGAAAAAGGAGGATCTCAAATTTGAGGTCAGCTTCAGCAACTTAGAGAAACCCTATCTCCAAAATAAAATAACCTGCTACTGGGAGGGGCTATTTTTAGAAAAAGAAATCTGCATAATACAACCCATTTATTAATAGGCCATGTTCTTCTGGACAAATTTTTTTAAAGGATTTAACCTTTATTTTATTTAGTTATTTTGGAGGGGGTTGCTTAGGCCCTTGCTGTTGCTGAGGCTGTCTTTGAACTTCTGTCTCAGCCTCCTACTCAGCTGGGATTACTGATGTGCCTGGCTCCTCTTGTTTTTATGTGGTTCTCACCTGGGCTAGGCAAGGGCTACAACCCAGCCCCTTCCCTTCTGGACAATTTTTCTTCCCATAAAAAATCATGGCTCCGGAGGGTGACTTGTGGGGGAACCCACTGCCCTAAGCCAGATAACTCACATCCAAGAAATATTTCTTCCTTTGAATAATCAACCTAATTATTTGTACCTGGCATGAGGTAGGAATCTACTCTTCCTGAAAGAAAATCAGACCCGTAGAAGGCCTATGTCCACTCCATGAATGTGGACTCACTCCTGTTGTGTTGGTCCTTGCATCTTTTCCTGAGGTGTCGTTATGCGGCTCTCGCTGCTCTGGACTAAAGTGGCCTTCCTGCCTCAGTCTCCCATGCAGATGGTACCACGGAATGTACCACCACACTTGGCTCCGAGCTACTGCCTTCTGCAATGCTGGGGACAGAGTCCAGGGCCTCAGGCATGCTGGCCAATGCTGGGTCACCAGATCTGGTCCTCCTTGCTACCACTTTCAGTCACTCTCAGGAGAGTGACAGGAGAGGGAGTGCTCCCACCATCCAGGGAAGCCTGTCAACCTTATTGCAGGTTGTTTTTTCCTTAAAGGGGCCTGGGACACCCCTTCCTTTGTGGTTTTTTGTTGTAGCTGGGGACAGAACCAAGGGCCCCTTACCACTGAGCCACATCCGCAATCCTTTTTATTTTTTGAGACAGGGTCTTGGTAAGTTGCTGAGGACCTCTCTAAGTCACTCAGGCTGGCCTTGAACTTGCCATCCTCCTGCCTCAGCTGGGATTAGGGGTGTTCACTCCTGCCCTTGGCTGAGGAAATCTCAGCTTTACAGATAAATGTAACACTTGTAGCTGTTGGTGGGCTTTTTTATATCCCCCCCAACAAGAAAGGTCCTGTACATTAAATACTGAAAAGACAATTTGTTTCACAATACAAAAACTAGACAAGTTATATTCAAAGAAAAAAAATAGCAAAATAAAGGTCGACAGATGAGTGAATGGTTTACACAATCAGCTGACCAAGGAGCCCATGGCATCTCACATAAACTTTTTAAAAACTGACCAAATTCCCTGGGGAGGGGTTGAATCTGCCCACCTCAACCTAGCTGTCAATCAGGCATATATCACTGGCACTGACCTTCTCAGGAGCACAGTAGCCCACACACTCTGTGTCCTGCCAGTTTAGCAGATTCCAACCAGCAGGAGGAAGAGGTCTGTTTTGTGAGGGGCGCAGTGGCCCCTGCCTATAATGCCAGGGCAGAGGGAGGTTGAGGCAGGAGGACTGCAAAGTTGAGGCCAGGCTGCAAACTGAGACCCTGCTCAAATTAAAAAATAAAGTGCTGGAATGTGGTTCAGTGGCTAGGCACTCCTGGGTTCAATCCCTTGTGCCAGAAGAAAAAAAAAAAAAAAAGCATTTGCAACAGTATTTCAGTGCAACAGTATTTCACTCATAGTTACAGTCTCAGGTCATAGAGACCAACATATTTAATACCGCCCAGTTACTCTAAACTCCATTCTACTCACAGGTCTATACAGAACACCCCAAGACCCTCGGGAGCTGGTTTCTTTCTGCTCACCTTCAGGGTCTCCTGTAGAGTGCTGCAACTTCATGATGCTCACAAGGTAACGCTCACTGTTCTGGCTTCCACTGTCACACAGTCCAGATTCAGAGAGCCAGGGCTGCTAGCAATACCACCCTTCAGGAACAGGTGTGTGTGTGTGGGGGGGGGGGTCCCTAGTGAAAGCCTAGACTGGAGCCCCAGCTGTTGTCCAGCTCGCCTACACCAGGAAGCAACTGCTGATCTGCTGATCTGCTGAAGCTTACCTGAGAAGGTGGGGCTGCTTGGGGGGTGGAAAGGACGAAGGCCCCTCCCCCTCCTCTCCCAGTGCCCTTCCCCAGACTTTTCTGCAGACAACCTCCAACCCTGCTGCCCTTTCCTTGGAATTGGGCCTAGGGAGGATGGCAGACTGAGAACTCTATTCCCCAGGATTGGCTCTGCCCCTGCTGCCAGGCCTAAGTCTCCTAGAAGATTCCTAGCTCTGAGCTGGGCAGGGTGGTAACTGCCTGTAATTCCAGTGGATTGGGAGGCTGAGGCAGGAGTTCAAAGCCAGCCTCAACAAAAGCCAGGTGCTAAGCAACTCAGTGAGACCCTGTCCCTAAACAAAATACAAAATAGGGCTGGGGATGTGGCTCAGTGGTTGAGTGCCCCAGAGTTCAATCCCTGGTATCCCCCCACCCCCCCAAAAAAAAAAAAAAAATTCCTAGCTCTAGAAATAAGACTAAACAGTGGATACCTTTTAAAGGGAAACCCAAAGACAAGTTCCATTTATAGCCCCACAAAAATGTTCAACCTGTATGTTGTTTCTGTGGTTGTTTTGGAGTGGTGCTAGGATTGGAACACAGGGACACCTCCATGCCAGTCTACCAATGAGCTAGATCCTCAGCCCAAATTCGCCAGTTTCTAAGTCCCATAGACAATAGATGGGAATTCTCAGTAAATGTTCAACAATTAAACATTAAAAATAAAAACAAGGGCTGGGATTGTGGCTGTGGTAGAGCATTTGCCTAGCTTGTGTGAGACACACACACTCAAAAAAATAGTTTGAGTCCACCTACAACTAAAGTTAAAAAAATGAAAACAGGCCCCAGCATGGTGGCACATGCCTAATATCCCAGTGATCTGGGAGGCTAAGGCAGGAAGTTCAAATATCAAGGCCAGCCTCAGCAACTTAGCAAGGCCCTAAGCAATTTAGCAAGACCCCATCTCAAAAAATAAAACAAGCTGGGGATGAAACTCCTTGGTTAAGCACCTCCTGGGTTCAATCCCCATTACAAAAAAAAGGAAAGAAAATGGGACTGGAAGTGTAGCTCAGTAGTATAATGCTGACCCCACCCAATACCAACACGTGATAAAAATGAAAACAAAAAAATATACTGAAAGCGTAATGGAGACAGGCGTGATGGCACACATCTATAGCCCAGTGACTTGAGGGCAGGGGCAAAGGCAGGAGAGCATTGGAAATTAGAGGCCAGGCTAGGAAAGTCAGCAAGACCCTGAAAAAGAATTAAAGTTTTAGAAAGGGTGGGGACATAGGTCCCAGGTAGAGCACTTGCCTAGCATGTGTGAGGCCTTGGGTTCAACACCCAGTGCCACCACACATAGGAGATGTAGCTCAGTGGCACAGCATTTACAGACCATGTGGGAGGCCCTGGGCTCAGTTCCCAGCACTGGGGGAGGGGGTGGGGAGTGGGGGGGGTGAAATGGAATTTTTTAAGAGACAAGTTCAAATAGCGGGGTTGGAAGCTTAGGATATCACCCAGAAAGTATAATATAAGGACGAGGTTCCAGGAAACCTCTATCAAGTCAGGGGATTCAACATCTGATGGAGAACTGTTATGAACACAGAAATCTTCAGGGAGATGGTGATCAAGGAATTTCTCCCCTGCCATAGGGAAGGGAGATATACCTCTATACCACCAAGACTTATTCTCCAAACTTGAGATGGAAATTACAACCCTCTTCTGACCCCCTCAGACAAACACCTGGTCAGCAGCAACCTCTCACCTCTCCCAAAAGGAAACTTTTCCCCTCCAACTTCCCTTTCTCACTGAATTGTTCTACCCCCATCAACCTTTTTTTTTTTTTTTTTTTGTACTGGGGATGGAACTCAAGGGTGCTTAACTACTAAACCACATCCCAGCCTTTTTTATTTGAAACTTAGCAAGTTTCCTTGCTAAGTTGCTGAGGCTGGCCTCTTAACTTGGAATCCCCCTACTTCAGCCTCTCAATTGCTGGGATGACAGGTGTGCACCACCACACCCAGCTATCAGTCTTTTTTTTTTTTTAATGGATACAACACAATGCCTTTATTTTTATGTGGTGCTAAGAATTGAACCTGGGTCCTACTCCTGCTAGGGGAGAGCTCTACCACTGAGCCACAAGCCCAGCACCCCAGCTATCAGTCTTAAGAACTGCATTTCTAATTTCCTGCTCACAATCCCAAAGGCTGCTCATTGCTCTCACAATTTTCAAAGGCTGTAAAAGACAATTTTATGGAAAATTTAGTTTTGAGTAGGAGGAATAAAAGACAAAGAGCTAGGTTCAGTGGCGCATGCATGTAATCCCAGTGACTGAGTGGGGAGACCAAGCCATGATTGCAAGTCACTCCAAACTTTGAGGGAGACCCTGTTACAAAACTGTATAATAAGGCCGGGCAGGGTGGTGCATGCCTGTAATCCCTGAGGCCCCAAGCAACTTAGTGAGACCTGTCTCTAAATAAAATACAAAAAATAGGGCTGGGGATGTGGCTCACTGGTTAAGATTCTGAGTTTAATTTCAGGTACAAAAAGATTGTGTAATAAAACAAAAAAAAATGGGCTGGGGATGTGGCTCAGTGGTAGAGCATCCGAGTTCAATTCCTAATACTATTAAAAAAAAAAGCAAGCAGGGCTGGAGTTGTGGCTCAGGGGTAGAGCACTTGCCTGGCATGTGAGGCCCTGGGTTCCATCCTCAGCACCGCATAAGAAAGGGGAGAACAGTGAAAGTGGGTGAGGAAGGAGGAGAGCACAGCCCATACTGTTGGAATGAATGAATGAAAAAAATCTGTGAGTGAAGTAATGAGACCAGGCCAGGCGCAAGCCAAGCAGGTAAGAAGGGAGGGAAGCCAACTAAATCTCTCTTCTCTCTAAGAGTGACCTGTCTGCCCTGAAGCCAAACCCAATGGTGACTGCTGGGCCCTAAAATCCAATTGAGATTAAGTCACTTGCCACTCTGCATTTCTTACAACCCGTCCCTTTGCTTAGGCAAGGCTTACCTGGGTCCTGGCTTTCAGGTGGGATGGTGAGATTATAGGCCACATCCAAATGTCTAATGACTATAAATGACTTTTATTCATATCAAAAAATTCAGGGGTGGGGGGTAGTGACAAAGGTACAGCCCTTGCCTAGCATGCTCAAGATTCTGTGTTCAATTCCCAGCACCAAACAGCACACACACACACACACACACACAAAAAAAAAAGTGAATGTTGCTTGATGGAGGGAGGGGTACACAGGTAGAGGCAGAGGTAATGAACTCAAGGCCCCATGCTATTAGGCAAGTGCTCTACCACTGAGCGGGATCCGGGTCCCTCAAGGTTTATTGAACCCTGAGCTTCTGACCCTACAGACAATGGGCTTTAAATAATACTAAAAATACTTAGCCCCCCTCCCCAAGTAAATTAGTGAATGAGCAACTAAAAGCAAGCTCTAAGATGGGCCTGGTGGCACACACCTGTAATCCTAGCTACTCAGGAGGCTGAAGCAGGAGGATTGCCAAGTTGTAGGAAAGCCTCAGCAACTTTGTAAGACTTTGTCCCCAAAATTAAAAAGGGGGCTGGGGAAACCAGGAGCTACACCTTAGTAGTGGAGTATCACTAGCTTCAATCCCCAGTACTGGAAAAAAAAAAAAAGCTAAAAGGCCCTTGAATTCCACTTAATCCTCCTGGCAGCCATGCTGGGTAGGAGCAAAGTTGTATCCACTTCCCAAATGGGAAGGGCTCCCATGAAAGGCAATTTACAGTAACAGCCTTGCTGAGTGGGGTCCTTCTGCATACACCAGGCCACTTTCTCCAGTCAGCCAGCCTCATCTGCATTAGGCTTCTATCCTCTGAAAAACCTTTACTGGATGGGGGTAGGTAGGGAAGTGTCATCACCATGATGCGGAAGCAACTGGTTATTCCCCACAGCCTCAGTTCCTTCACCTGCAAAAGGCACCCAGTGAGAGCATTAGCCCCACCCAAATCCAGTCCAGTCCCCTTGCAAAGGAAGAGTGGCCTGCAAAAGAAATGAGGAATTCCATCCTTCAGCATGTAACCAGAAACCACCCTGAATTCATAACATTTAACAATTTAGAAAAACAAAGCTGATCCCTGATACTGATAAAGGTTGCACCCAGAGAGCTTCAGGTTTAGCAGGTACAATCAGCAGGTAAAATCGATAAGATGTCTGCAACTGGAAGTAGTATGGTCAGCATGGGAGCTTGTCTGGGACCAAGGAATCCCAAGGTAAGTTTTCCTGGAAAAACTTGGCAAACCTCCACTGTAGCAGGTCCCTGGGGCTGCAGTGATGAAGGAGACAGGCTTCTGTGTGTCACAGGGCCCACGTGGCTGCAGGAAGAGAAGGAAGCAGCCTTCCCCACCCCATCTCCCTTGCCCCTCCCTCCTCTTGCCAGCACCCAGCTCCCAATTCTCTCTTCCCATCCCCCAACCTCAGCAAGGGCTAGAGGTTAAGCTATGGCTTTAGAGGATGTGGCTGGCCCCCCAACCTGGTTCCTTTGTCTCAGCTCTCTCCAACCCAGGAGGAAAGGTAAAGATCTCATGGACTCTGCAATTACACCTTCACAGTTGGCCCCAAGCTTGGAAGGGGCGGAGTTAAAAAGGGTCCCAACTCATAAAAAACCATGGCTCTTTCAAATGGGAACAAAGGCGGGCCTTCCTGCCAACTCCCCCCACCATGGACAATGATGATTTGGAATAGCTTGCAGAGCTAAGAAAGGCTTGGGGCACCTCCAGCAAGACAGGAAAAGGAAGGCCTGGCAAGGGGTGCCTCCCTCCATCCCCAATTCTCCACTCATACCACCCTAAAGAGAGGGGTTACTGGTCAATAGCACAAACATTAAACTCCCTCACGCGCTGACCCTTTGCCAGGTACTGACTTTTTCCAGTTTCTCAAAGGAAACTGGAGGACTAAAGAGGTTAAAGTACACATGAAACTGGCTTCACCTTCACACAATCTGAGATTGGAATGTTCCTATTTCACAGATGTAAAAGCTGAGGCACAGAGAGGGTGATGGCCTCGCTGAATGAAACAGGATTTGAACACGTGCTCAAAACCTATGGCTCCTTAGGGAAGCCTGCTTAGCCCATGTGCTAGTTAATTATGCCTTATAGCAAACATTTATTGAGTGCTTACTGTATACCAATCCTAAGACAGGTATGGTAGGACTGCGGGTATACCACAGTGGTAGGCCCCTTTTCCTAGCATGCACAAGATCCCGGCATTAAACAAAGAAATATACATTTCAATACGGTGGCAGGAGGCTCAAATCTGCTACCAGGTTCCCTAGGGCCAAAAAGAAGCACCAAAGGCTAGCCTGATGAAGGAGGGCTGAGTAAGGTCAACGTCCTGGGACAAGCAGGAGCTACCTCCGAAAACAATTGCTAGCCAGTCTGCCCAAACCAACATTCTGAACTCAGAGAGGGCAGTTCAAAGTTCGTAGTCTGCGCTGGATTCCCTTTAATCCAGGCATCCCTCAGCCCGTGGGCCTGGGCGGTGGAGAAGGTGCAGGAGCTCTGCAAGCCTGGCTCCCAGCGCAGAGGACCGGATGGAGGAAGGCTGAGGGCCCGGCACTCCGGCCACAGGTGAGGCTTCAGCAGGAAAGCCTGCGCCCAATGGCAACTTTCTCTCTCGGTGCTCAACCTCGGCTCTTTGCTGGCTTCCACTTTCTCCTCTAGAACAATAGGGGAGAAAAACTACCCCCAAACGATCACACGGGCACTTAGCTTTGCTTCTTGGGGGGGGGGGTGAAAGTTGAGGGCTCAGTGTGCGAGTTTGGAAAGTGGGGCCAGATTCACCCCGGAAGGAGGCTAAGAATGGAAAGTGAGCCCCTGAGGCAGGCGGCGCGGCAGGAGGCACCGCCCCCCGCGGCTGCTCCGGGACCAGGTGTGCGCAGGAAGGCGCGTCCCGGCGGCTGCGCATCGCCTGTCGTGGCTCAGCTCCGGAGGACTGAGGACGCCCCTCTGGCTCACGCCCGGGACCCGCGAGGACACCGTGACCCACCTTGGTGCCTGGACACACAAGCACCACCCTAGCCCTTAGGCAGCCGGACGGCCCCTCTCCTGAATGCCCAAGCCGGACCCACGCCCACCTCCACAGCACAACTCCCTCTTCCTCCTCCCCAGACTCCGAAGGGGTCTCCCCTAAGGCCAAGTCCAGGTAAGGACCCCCCGCCCGGGTAAGATCCCTTCTGGCTCCACTCCCGGGGAGGGCACCTCTTCCCTAGATTCTAGACCCCAGAGAGGCTGCAGCCGCTCCCTGGGGTCGGAACTCTCCCTCCCGGCTCTCGGGGTACCAGGGTAGCCCTCTATGCGTGTCCCCTCCTGGTAAGACAAGCTCCCGTGTCCCGCTTGCACACCACCCCGCGCGGGGTCAGGGGACCCTTCCCCACGCCCCACCCCTCAAGCCAGGTCCGCGGAGCGGCGGGGATCCCTCCCCAGGAGGTCCCTGGAGTCCCCTTGCCGTCCGGAGCCCCGAGCTCGCCCCCACGAGCCGTCCGCGCGGGGTCGCGAGCCTCGGGGGCCGCGGGACGCTCACCTGCCGCGGGGCTGGCTCGGGCGCGGCTCGGTGGTCGCTCCGCGGGTCGGGACCGGCTGGCGGGAGGCGGCGGGCGGCCGCGCAGGGCGCTGGGCTAGCGAATCTCCGGCGCCGATCGCCGAGCTACGTTTACTTGGGCCACTTAACCCCCGCGGTGCCGGCGGGCGCGGCCGCCCGCTCGCCCGCCTGCCAGGGGGCCGGTGCCGTCGTCGGGGGGCGCCCGGGGCGTCCACGCGGGCCGAGGCGGCGGGGCTGGGGGCGGCTGCTGCGTGGGAGCGGCGCGGGCCGGGCCGGGCAGCGGCTGAGGGTGGGCAGGGGGCGGCGCCGACTCCCCTTGTAGCCCCGGCCCGGCCCTCGCCCCGCCCCCACCCGGGGCCGCCCCCGCCGCAGCCACTCAGAGCCCGGCCGCGGCGCGGGGGGGAGCGGACGAGGGAAATTTGAAATCACTCCGGGAGCCTCCCTCGGCCCCTCCTCCGCGGGCGCCGCCTCTCGTCCCCAAAGGCCTGTTAAATCACCGACGGGGATAACCAGCCTGAAGGGGACTGCAGATACCCAACTCTCCTCCTTATCCAGCCCCCCCACCCCACCCCAGACAGATCTGGATGCGGGACCCAGAGACGGAAAGGCCCCCTCTGAAGTCACACAGCAAGCAGTCTCCGCTTCACCCTCACCTCCAGTCAGTCGCAGTGCCACTGGGGCGCTGCTATGCCTCTGCAGGTCACCCCGCTGTGGACCCTCTAACTAGCCCTTCCTCCCTTCCACCCAGCTAGGTCTTTGTCAGCCATCTTTAGCGTAGGGGAGGGGAACGGAGAGAAGAGGCCATCAGGTCTCTGGCTGCCTGGGTTCCCAGGCTCTGCACACATCCTCTCCCTGAGGAAGAAGCCCGACTCCATGAGCACGTCTTGTTGCCTCTGCCGTTAAATGGCCATTGTATTATCTGAAAATGGTGCTTCCTAATATTACCGTACCTAGTATTTATATTTATTTATTTCCTTTATCTGCTAATTGTCTCCATGTGTTAGACTGAGGACAGGATCAAAGTAGACGCTCAATAAATAAGTCTTAAACCAGACATGGTGGCACATGCCTGTAATCCCAGGGTCTCCAGAAGCTGAATTAGGAGAACTGCAAGTCAAGGCCAGCTTCAGCAACTTAGTGAGGCCCTAAGCAACTTGGTGAGACCCAATCTCAAAATTAAAAATAAATAAATAAATAAAAAGGGCTCGGGATGTGGCTCAGTGGTTAAGTGCCCTGGGTTCAAGCCCCCATATTAAAAATAAATGTGTTAAGTGAATACAGGAATGATTGACAGGAGAGTCTACAAGACCCTGTAATGAGCTAATGCTGCCTACCTCTTCAGGTATCTCCTGCCCTCTCCCCTCGCTGACTCCATTCCAATCTTCCCTCCTCTTTGCTGTTTGCAGTTTGGACTTGCGCGGCTGTTCCTTCTACCTGGACATTCTTTTCCCAGAGCACTGCATGACAAACTTCTCACCACTCAGTTCTCTCCCAAAAGGTCACCTTCCGGAGAAGCTCTTCCCGACTGCCCCACCGAACCACCTCCCCTCTCCATCACTACTTTTCTATTTCATTCTGATCAGGTAGCTCTTAGAGCTGGCTGAAATTGATTTGCATATTTCTTTTCTTGTTTACAGGGTTCTACATACACATTGTAAAGTTCATTCTAAAAAGGCAGGAACTACATCTGTCTATCTGGGGTTGATGCAAATTTTCTTTCTAGTAATGATGGGGGGAGGGGAAGCCCAGTACCAAAAGGAGCTGGATACAAGTTTGTTGAATGAATGAAGGAACACAGATTTCCTGCCTTTGGGGCTCTAGGTCTGAGTAAACCCAGCTTTCTCCTTGCCGTGTGTGTGTGTGTGTGTGTGTGTGTGTGTGTGTGTGTGTGTGTGTGTGTCTTTCTGTCTGGGGCTTGAACCCAGGGCTCACTCGTGCAGGGCAAGCTCTCTACCAATGAAGTACGTGCCCAGCTCAGCCCTTTTATAAATTTGACTTTTTGGCAGTATTTCACTAAATTGCCCTGGGCTGGCCTCAAATTTGTAATCCTCCTGATTTCAGCCTCCAGAGTACCTGGGATTACCGGCAAATGCTGTTCCTAGCACCTTGGCCTCCATGCATCTCTTGCCAGTTAGTGATTAAATGAGCAAATGGCAAAGACTTTAAGAGTTGCTAAAGTGTCTAAACTCACTGGATATTTCTCTACCTAAGAGCCCAGGAAAAGGCTAAGGAGACTTGAGGAAGGAACTGCCTCAGCACCTGCCTTGTTCCCTGCAGGGCCTGAGGGGGAGGAGCAGCAGGAAATTCTTGGTGTTGGGGACAAACACCCAAAAGTATGTTCCCGCCAGGCTTGGTGGCATCTGCCTATAATCCCAGTGATTCAAGAGGCTGAAACAAGAGAATGGCAAATTGGTTGTCAGTGTGGGCAATTTAGTGAGACTCTGTCTCAAAATAAAAATAAAAATTTCTGGGTTTATAGATTAATGGTAGAGCACTGTGGATTCAATCCCCAGTACAAAAATAAAATAAAGTGTATTATTCTGGTCAATTGCTACAGGAAGACCAATAAAGATGACAAAGAGGATCTCTTCTCTCTAGCTTGCGCTCTCTCTCTCTCTCTCTTTTTTTTTTTTTTTTGGTACTAGAGATTGGCATCAGGGGCACTTTACCACTGAGCTATACCCCCAGTCATTTTTTTTTTAAATTTCTGTATGAGGGTTTGAACCCAGGGGTGCTTAACTACATCCCCAGCCCTGTTTGTTTATTTATTTATTTTTGGTGCCAAAACCTGGGAACAAATTATTTTTTATTTTGAGACAGTTGCTTAGGGCCTCTCTGAGTGGCTGAGGCTGGCCTTGAACTTGCAATGCTCCTGCCTCAGCCTCCTAAGCCACTGCAATTATAGGCATCCAACATTTTTTATTTTTTAATTTTAAGACAGGATCTCGCTAAATTGCTAAGACTGGCCTCACTTGCAATCCTCCTACTTCATCCTCCACAGTTGCTGGGATTACAGGGGTGTGCCATCACACCCAGCAAGAAGGGGATCTCTTGGGAGGACTTATGGTTTAGCCCCACCATCTAGGGAAGGTCTATGTGGAAAAAAATCTCTATGATCTTGGGAGGCCTGGTGGACCTCTGCTTTCTGAACATTAAGCCAAGACCTGCCACCTGGCACAGGATGTCTGTGCCACCAAGGAGAATGCTGGTTCAGATGGCAAGGGGCTGGGTGAGCTGAAACAAGACAGGCACTTCTGGGGACAGCATAGCCCTAAATCCAGGAAGAGCAAGTATCTGAATGACAGGTGGTCTTGGTCCTTGTCAGGGACTAGAAGGAAATTCTCCTTCAAAGATTAGCCTGACAGCCCCCTGGGAGACATCCTGCCTGGGAGGCATCCTGCAGCTACCTATCAGACATCTTGCACCTGGCAGTTTTACCACCCACATCCAGCAGTTGTTGATTAGAGAGCTTCCCCATCCCCAGCATATAAATACCCCTGTGTGAACAATAAAAGTTTGCAGCTTGATCAGAATTTTTGTCTTGCTGTCACCTTTCGTGTCTCTTGTCCCTTCATTCCTCCCCATCTAGGTTCGCTGCCCACGTTGATGTGTCCTGCCGGACGGGACAGGTCCTGGCACTCAGAAAGGATCATAACCATCAGGAGAATGGGTGGAAGGAAAAATGGCCTGTGGCCTCCCCAGGGCACAGAACTTCAGTTTGCAAAGGCCTTTGGTTGTATTTGCCATCTTATCTGAGCCTCACATCCACCCCACTGGGAGGCAGGGGAAAGGTGTTTGGGGGCCCCATTTCAGGTAAGGGGACTAAAGCACAGAGGACAGAGGGACATATACAAGGTTAATCAGGGGTGAAGCCAGACTTTGAGTGAGCAGCTGCTCTGTGTGGTCACCTCAGCATTTACTTTAAAACATATCCCATCAGATCACAATCATTATAATCAAAAAGGTGATCAATGTGCATTAAGGAGATAAAAACTCTGTGATCTGGACTGAGGGCGTAGCTCAGTGATAGAAGGATTGACTTCCTAGCAAGCATGTGATCAAATCATGAATTCTTGGGGCTGGGATTGTAGCTCAGTGGTAGAGAACTTGCCTAACGTGCATGAGGCCCTGGGTTCCATCCTCAGCACCACATAAAAATAAATAAATAAGAATAAAGATATTGTGTCCATCTACAACTTAAAAATATTTTTTAAAAATCATGAGTTCTCTGTACCAGCTTTGAAACCTTGAAACTCTTCTATAATTTAGAAATTATGACCGGGCACATTGGCACACGACTGTAATCCCAGCGATTTGGGAGGCTGAAGCAGGAGGATTGCCAGTTCAAAGCCAGTCTCAGCAAATTATCAAGGCAGTGAGACCCCGTCTCAAAATAAAATACAAAGTAGTGCTGGTTCAATATTGCATTTGTCTTGAATTATACTATCATCTTTTAGGTTTTTATAGCCCCAACGGCAGGTTGACAGGTTTTTAATAATATCTATGAAGTGATTAGCACAGTAGATCATAGGTGCTTAATATAGGGCAGGAAGTTTATTTTGGGCAGGATGGTACCAGGGATTGAACTCAGCTGCACAAGACCAATGCGCCACTTCTCCGGTTCTATGTTGAGACAGGGTCTCACTGATTTGCTTAGCACCTAGTTTTTGCTGAGGCTGGCTTTGAACTTAGGATCCTCCTGCCTCAGTCTTCTGAGCTGCTGGGATTACAGGCTTTCACCACCGTGCCCAGCAGACAGGTAGTTTTAATGAGCACAAGACCACAAGACTTGTCTCAATTTCTTCATCATTAAAATGAAGATAATAATTTTACCTACTTCAAAGGGTTATAATGAGAATTATACGACTATATATATATATATAAATGGTCGTATAATTCCCATTATATATATATAATTATATATATAAATAATTTCAGACAGTGCCTAGCTCACTGGAAAATACCATGAAAGTGCTGATTAAATAAAAAACTATATTGTTATCAATAGTGAACACATGCTGTTCCCCACTGGGACAGAGTTGAATGTTCTCTTTGCCTCCTCCGGGTGGAGATAGCTCTGTCTGTCCCTTGAGCTCCCTGCTACTAAGGTGAGCCCAGTTCACCTCTAGGTCTACAGGCAGCGTTGGGGACCCTGAACCGTTTTCTAGTTGAGGAAATTGAGGCTCAGCAAGTGGAGGCAGTTTGTCCCAGAGCCACCTCTGTTTGGTGGCAGAGCAGGGAGTGCCAGCTGGAGCCAACCCCCTCTGTCACGTGTGACCCCCCCACACCTTATGTACTATGCAAAGGAGCTTGCCCTCAGTCCTCTGGCCACTCTAATTGGAATAATAATAAAATTAGTAAGGCTGATTCCAGGGACTGTGGGGCCTGGGGCTTGTATGTGAAAGAGCCCATTGTGAAGTTCGAGGGTCTTAATTGTGGTGTCATTAGCAGCCACCTTCATTTGCAAAGTGGGTTTCTCACCTTTCCTTTTCAACAGGAACACCCAAACCTCTTGTTTTCTCCTTTTTTTTTAAATCCCAAAATGGGTCATTGAACTATTTTATATAAATGTACCTCACTAGACAAGAGCACAGAAGAATATGGTCAGGTAGCATTCATCAGTGTCTTCTTTTCCTTTCTCTCGTGTGTGTGTGTGTGTGTGTGTGTGTGTGTGTGTGTGTGTGTGTTTGGGGGGGGAAGTGCTGGGGATGGGACTCAGGTCCTGGCCCTTGGTAGGCAAGTTTCTAGCCCTGAGTTATACCCCCAGGCTCCTGCAGTAACATTGACATTGACTCATCCACACTGAGGTTCCTGAGAGCAAGGACACTTGTACCCCATACTGGGCATTCACTAAATGTTCTTTCCCTCCCTGGAAGCTCTCTGTCATCATCTCCTTACCCTGCCCTCAGGCAAACCAGCAAGTCACCTGGACTTGGCTTCCCTTAACTTTGGAAGTTCAGACTTGACCTCTGGAGGGAAAGTATGGCTGAGGAGAGGTTCCCAGCCTTGATTCTGTTCTCCTGCTACCTCTGCTACCCCGCTGAAGGAACATGGGCAAGTGTCTTGCCCTCTTTGGGGACCTGCTGACTCTACTGTCAAAAAAAAAAAAAAGAGGCAGATTGTGTAGCAGGGAATAAGCCCAAAATTCATAGTGCCATCCTTGACTCCTCTCCTGTTACCAGGATTTTGCTTCCTAGATTTGCTCCACGTTCAGGCTTCATCAGCTCTGCACTGATGGGTTGACCGAATACTGACTCCTCCTTTATTTTGCAGTGCTGGAGATCAAACCCTTGGTAGAGGAGCTACACCCCCGCCCCTCCTGCTCTGTTTGAGAATAAATACAGAGGGGATGTGTTCAAACCTCTTTTATAAAACTGTCCTTATTTTCTTTGGGTAATTCCTTTCCCTTCAAGCTTCATGAATTTCATAAACCCAGCATGATGCTGCAAACCAGGCTTGGGTGAGATGCCCAGGACCCTGGGTCTTCCCTGTGTGTGTCCTTGTCTAGAGCCTGGTGATAGTTGACACTCTGTCTGCTGAGCTGCTGTTCATCTTTCAGGCTCAAGTCTGCCTCCTTCCTCCACTTCTCCCCTGAATGTCTTCAACTGAGGCTTCAAGTAAGGTGTTTCTCCCTCAGAAGACCAGACCGTGGGCAGCAGAAGGGAGGAGCAACAGTCTGTCGTGTTCACTGCCCTGTGGCCAGCACCTAGCACAGGGCCTGGCATACAGGAAGTGCTTATTGAAGGTCTAGGGCCTGAATGAAGGAACGGACCCCTCCATCTTTCAAATGATGCAAAAAGAAGAGAAAGTTCTCCAAGTAACAGCTCCCAGGTTACACCCAGTTGTGTTCACAAGCACCCAGCAGAGGTATGCATAGCAGGCCTTGACGGGGGGCTTGGCCAGGCATTCACTTTATAATTGTTCTATAGAGAAAAACAAAGCCAGCAATAGAGATCCCAGGCCTCATTTTCTCAGGCAAAGTGATCTCTACCATGAATTTGTAATGAAGGGTGAGATTTCCGAAAAGTGGAGCATTATTATCCCTGCCCTCCACCTTTTTAAAGGGCCCTTTAAAAAACAGATTTCTAGAGGTGACAGTTTTAACGTCCTTTTCCCCAGGAATACCACTTTGAAAATGTATCTCAACAACAACAATCTTGAGATTGAGACAGGGATCTTTGAACCAGCAAACAATTTCATCACCAAATTCTATACAGAAATCAGAGAATTCCAACTTCCCTTGAAGTCCAACAATAGAGGATTATTTTCATTAATTTACCTGTTTAAGGATTAAAAACTAGAAGTGGAATTGACTCCCCCACCCCCCACTCCGGCTTCCAGCAAATTCAGAGCCAATTTCTACACTAAGCCACTCAGTAGGACTGCGGCCAGGGCCCTACTTTTGGTCAGTGTCCATCCTACCTGGGCCTGGTTGACTTTATTGATAGAATAAATTTTTTCCAGGTGCTAAAAATTGGACTCCAGGCCTCACGCGCATGCTCAGCGAGGGAAGGCTCTACCACTTAGCCACACCCCTGGCCCTATCTTTTTTAGTTTCTTTGAATCTGGAACAATCGCAGCATTTCCTTATCAATGACTTTTGTGACATAGATGTCAAAAGTCCAAACCAATTGTGTTTTTAATTTGTTATGTGATTTTCTAATTAGGGGACTAAAGATCATAATGAGAACCGAAACGTAAAAATATCCAATGGAATTTTTTGTTCTAGATGTTGATAGAAAGAAGCCCTGGAGCTGGTCAGTGAAATTATCGCCCTAGGCGATGTGAGATCCTGGCTTCCTGGGAATGTTCGGAATCTTGGACGTCAATATCCTGGTCCCGCCACCTTTGGATCTGAGCATCCAGAGAAACTGGGTCAGAATACTATAGCGCCTAGAGTATTTCTTACAACTATGAATCTACAATTGTCTCAAAATTAAAAGCTGAATTTTTAAAACATGCCCTTTGGCATTTGGATTGTGCAGGGCAGACCTTTCACCTAGGAAAACCTGGCCCTTTGGTGAAATTCCCAGCGGGAGTCCTAGGGGCCTGAAATCTGCTTCTTAATGAACTCCTTTCACTTGCAGGGGCGGGGGAGGGGTGGGGAGGTGGGGACTCGGTTGCCCTCCACAGGGACATTTTAAATTGAATGGAGGGAGCAGGGTCCCTCATTAAGTCTCAAATGGGGGCGGGAGGAGGCTCTCTGGAAGGGAGGCCTGGCCCAGGCCTGCATTTCCTGTTGCAGACTTAAGGCATTAACAGTAATCACCTCTTCTTCCTTCCTCTGGCAGTGCATTCTGAAGAACATCAGAACTACTTTCTTATCTACAGAGGTCCCCCTGTATTTCAGGAGGCCAGGGTTCCAGACCCTCCAGGGGACGCCTGAAGCTGCAGCTTCTACCCAATCTGACATAGACTAGGTTTTTCCTGCACATACACACCTAGCGAAAGTTAATTCATTAATTAGGCACAGTAAGAGATCCACAGCAGTAAAATGATGAGAACAATACTAAGTTATATGAATGTGATCTATCTACCCCTCTCTCTCTCTTTTCCTTTCCCTCTCTGTCTCTCTGTACTCCCTAGAGTCTAAATGTCCTGCCTGTTTTATGCCCTGGTACCTTCATTACATTGTTGTGAAAGTTAAGTTCTACAGGGAATCTTCTAGAAGTGCTTGGTGTCAAGACCTTTGAACCCTTGCTCTTTTTTTTTATTTTTATTCTTTAGTTGTAGATGGATGCAGCAGTACCTTTTATTTTATTTGTTTATTTTTATGTGATGCCAGGGATCAAACCCAGTGTCTCATGCATACTAGGCAAGTGCTCTACCACTGAGCCAAAACCCCGGCCCCTGAACCCTTGCTCTTTTAAATTTTTTTTTTTTTTTTGTACTGGGGATTGAACCCAAGGGCACTTTGCCACTGAGCCACAGCCCCAGTCCTTTTTGTTTTGAGACAGGTTCTTGCTAAGTCACTTAGGGCCTCCCTAATTTGATGAGGCTCGCCTCCAAGTTGAGTTTCTCCTACCTTAGCCTCCAGAGTGGCCAGGATTACAGGCATGCACCTGGCCAGGATTACACTGCACCTGCCTGGCTGCCAGGCTTTTTTTTTTTTGGTGCTGAGGATGGAACCCAGGGCCTTGTGCATGCAAGGCAAGTATTCTACCAACTGAGCTATATCCCCAGCCCTGCCATGCTCTTTTTATAAGACTGAAAACTTAGAATAAGGAGCATATATTGAGCATTTTCTTTTTTTTTTTTAATTATTTTTTAGTTGGACACAATACCTTTATTTATTTTTATGTGGTGCTGAGGATTGAACCCAGGGCCTTGCTCATGCTTGGCAAGCACTCTACCACTGAGCCACAACCCAGCCCCTATTGAGCATTTTCCAAGAATCATTTTGTTGTGCTAAGTGCTCCTTAAGCCTTGATTTTATCTTTTCAAGTAGATTCCATTATTGTTTCATTCTATAAGGGAAAAAAGAAATAGAGACCCAGAAAGATTAGCAATTTGTCCAAAGCAATATCATTAGTGTGTCAGGGGGACAGATGTATAAAGGACAGCAGTAACACAATGTGATAGACTTCAAAATACAAACAATGGTTCATTCTGGGTTTTGATACCAAAAAAAGAAAAGAAGAATATAAGCAATAATAGGTAGGCAATTCAAACATATTATGGTCATTATACATGACATGTATTTAGGTGCTTAAAGCACGAAGCATAGTAGGCACTTAAAATGTTTATTATTAAATATGATCATTATTATTAGAACCTTAAATTTTAATGGGCCCAAGATTGCCTGGGGATCTTATTAAAATGCAGATCCTGAGGGCTGATAGTCTACAGTCTAGTTTTAGTGGTAGAAAGATTGCTTAACATCTGTGAGGTCTGGAGTTGGAGACCAAACACAGGAAAAAAAAAAATTTTAAAGTGGATCCTAAATAGCAAGTCTGGCAGGCCTGAGATTCTGCATGTCTCCTAAATTGTTAGCTCCTAGGTGATATCCATACTGGTCCAAAAATCAGAGTAGTGCTAGACTGGGGATATAGCTCAGTTGATAGAGTGCTTGCCTTACATGTACAAGGCTCTGGGTTCAATACCCAGCTCCACATTATATAAATAAATAGATAGATAGATAGATGGCATGGTGCAAGGGAAGAATCCCAAATGTGGAAAAACAAATCACAGAACCCCAGTGACTGCAATGGTAGAAAACAACTGGCAGAGAAGTAGAAGGGTGGTGGTGGGGAGGATAGGAATCAATCCCCAGCTATAAAGAAAAAGAACAAGAAAAGGACTGGCAGGCAAGAGGGTACCTTGTAACCAGTGTTGGGTGAATACTTCCCTTTTCTTAATTTCCTTCAATTTGATTCCACACATTTATTGAGTATCTCAGCACCTGCCACTATGAGAACAGAAATTAGAGAAATCTAGTGGTTTCCTTAAGGATGTGTTTTTTGTTTTTGTTTTTGGTACTGGGTATTGAGTACAGGGGTCCCTAACCACTGAAAACATCCCCAGCCCCTTTTTTTTTTTTTTTTAAGATATTTTTAGTCGGGCTGGGGATGTGGCTCAAGCGGTAGCGCGCTCCCCTGGTGTGCGTTCGGTTGGGGTTCGATCCTCAGCACCACATACAAACAAAGATGTTGTGTCCGCCGAAAACTAAAATATAAATATTAAAATTCTCTCTCTCTCTCTCTCTCTCTCTCTCTCTCTCTCTCTCTCTCTCTCTCTCTCTCTCTTTCTTAAAAAAAATGATATTTTTAGTTATACATGGACACAATATCTTTATTTTGTTTATTTATTTTTATGTGGTGCTGAGGATCAAACCCAGTGCCTCACACTTAGGAGGCAAGTGCTCTGCCACTGAGCTACAGCCCCAGCTCCTTTAAAAAATTTTTTTTAAAAAATTGAAACCTGGGGGCTGGGGATGTGGCTCAAGCCTGGCATGCATGCGGCCTGGGTTCGATCCTCAGCACCACATACAAACAAAGATGTTGTATCCACCGAGAACTAAAAAATAAATATTTTTAAAAAAAAATTCTCTCTCTCTCTCTGTCTCTCTCTCTTTAAAAAAAAAAAATTGAACCCAGGAGTGCTTAACCATTGAGCTACATCCCCACCCCTTTTTAACATTTTTAGAGACAGGCTTTTGCTGAGTTGCTTAGGGCTTAAGTTTTTGAGGCTGCTTTGAACTTGCAATTCTCCTGCTTCAGCCTCCCAAGATGCTGGGATTACATGCATGCACCATCAGGCCCAGCCTATTTTTTATTTGAGACAGGTTCTCACCAAGTTGCTTAGGGCCTCCCTAAATTGCCAAGACTGGCCTTGAACTTGTGATCTTCTTGTCTCAACCTCCAGAGTAGCTGGGATAACAGGTTTGCACCACCCTGTGTACATTCTGAAAGCACCCTGCTTCTTGGCATCTGTTAATAATTTCCAATGTGCCAGGTGTGGTGGCACACACCTGTAATCCCAGGGACCACTGAGCCTGAGGCAGGAGGATCACAAGTTTGAGGACAGTCTTGGTAACTTACAGAGATCCTGTCTCAAAATAAATATAGCTAGAAATGTAGCTCATGGGTTCAATTCCCAGTATCAAAAAGTAAAATTTTTGGTCACTTGTGCATGGGATTCATTTGTGCTTGTCTGTCTCCCCGAATGAACTGTGACTCCTCAGGGGCCAGGAACTGCATCTAATTTTGTCACTATGGGCTTAATATAGGCTCAATCAACCCCTATTATGGAATCTGGCTCAGGACAGGTGTCAATATTTGTTGAATGAATGATACATGAATTGAAATGAAGACTGAACACAGATTTGACCTCAGGGCAGAAACCTTCTGTTCCTACCCTTCCAGAAGGGACTTTCAGGCAAGAAGAGAGGAGGTCTGTTGGAGAAAGCCAGTCACTCCTTCTGCCCCATCACCCCTGCAGGATTCTAGTGCTGCCTCCAAGCCCTCAAGATGGACTCAAGGCTAGATGAAGCTCTTGGGTTTGGGGGTCAGGTCCCAAAATTCAGGTAGCAAACTTTTGTTTTCTCATATGTAAGAGGTCAATCAGGTCAATACTCAGTCGAGGGCAGGGAGGGATCCCTAAGAAGAGAGAACATAGGCTTTGAAGAGTTTGAGAGCCAGGCCTGGTGGCGTCTGCCTGTGATCCCAGAGGCTGAGGCAACAGGATCAAGAATTCAAAGCCAGCCTCAGCAATTTAGTGAGGTCCTAAGCAACTCAGCTAGAACCTATCTCTAAATAAAACATAAAAAAACGGCTGGGGATGAGGCTCCGTGGTTAAGCGCCCATGGGTTTGATTCCTGGTACCCGACCACACACACACACACACACAAACGGAGTTTGAGGGCTGATTGTGTATGGTGGCTCACTCCTGTAATCCCAGCTGCTTGAGAAGCTGAAGAAGGAACACCTTAAGGCAAGGCCAGCCTCAGCAATTTAGAGTCCCAGTCTAAAAGTAAAAATAGGCTGGAGATGTATAGCTCAGTTGTAGAGCACCTCTAGGTTCAATTCCCAGTGTCCATCTGCCAAAATTAAATATATATATATATATATTCAATTCCCAGTGTCCATCTGCCAAAATTAAATATATATATATATATATATATATATATATATATATATATATATATATATATATATAGGCTGGGGATGTGCTCAAGCGGTAGCGCGCTCGCCTGGCATGCGTGTGGCCCGGGTTCGATCCTCAGCACCACAAACAAAAAAGATGTTGTGTCCGCCGAAAACTAAAAAAAATAAATATTAAAAAAATTCTCTCTCTCTCTCTCTCCCTCTCTCACTAAAAAAAAAAAAGATGGTTTGAGGGCTACAAAGATGCTGTTTCAATAACCTCGCTCCCACCTGACCACTGCCAGCCCACACAATCACAGTCCTTCTGAGTAACCTTTGATGGGTCAGATGCCTCTACTCTGCAGGTTCTCAAGTGGTTCCAAGGGAATTCGTTAGAAATGCAAATTCTCAGGCTTCACCTGGGGCCTCCCAGTTTAGACTGGGGGAGGCCCAGCACTTGCCTTAGGCCATGCCCTCCAAGACTCTGATGCCCTGCAGAGTTTGGGAGCTGTGGCTTTCCTCCCTGAGGGCCATGCCTGCTGTGGTCGTTCCCACCTCTAGTCCCAGGGCCTGGCATCGGGTGGGCATGCAATCCAGGCTGAGGGCTGTTCACGCTAAGTCAGCGGTAGAGCACTTTAGCAGGAGTGAGACCCTGGGTTCAATCCTCAGCACCGCAAGAAATAAAAGTTTTGCGAATGATTAATAACAAAGGTGATGACACGGAGAGCAAGGAGCCACGATGGAAGACCTCCTGGAGGCGAAGCTGTCAGCTTTCTGGCAGAATGGGCGCCTTTAAGCAGCCACCCGTGTCCTTTTACAGACAGTAAAGAGAGGCCAGGCGCCTTATCCAGGGTCCTGGCGGGGACTCCCGCGCGTGACCGCGCCGCTGCGCAGGGCCCTCCTCCGAGCCGCGGGAGACCGGGGGCGCGCGCGGCCGTGGCGAAAGTGCGGCTGCGGAAGCGCGGCGAGGCCGCCGGAGGAGGAAGCGCGGCGGGGCGGCGGCGGCGGCGGGACCTGCGGGGCGGCCGGGGCCATGGGTCGCCTGCACTGCACGCAGGACGCGGTGCCCGAGGCCGTGGGCGGCGACATGCAGCAGCTGAACCAGCTGGGCGCGCAGGTGGGCGCCGCGGGGCGGCGGGGGCGCGGGGCCGGCTGCGGCCAGCTCGGGGCCTTTCAGGGCTGAGCCGAGGGATCTCGGGGCTGCGGGGCGCAGAGGTGCGGCGGGAGACTTCTCGGGCGTCCTGCGACCCCGGGAGTGTGGGGTCCTCGGAGGACGACACAGCGCAGGCGCTGATGAGCTGTCCCTCGGGGAACCGAGGGAGGTCAGGGAGCGCGGGACTACAGCACGCGTTGGGGACGAGGGGCCTGAGCAGCTGGAGGCCCCGGTCTCCAAAATGTCCAAGGCGAGGCCGAGGTGGAGGCCCCGGTCCTGGAGGTGGAACCGGAAAAGCCTTCTTCTCCCTCTTCTGCAGCTGCCAGCAAAGTCTGGACGCCCTGGTGGCATCTGTTCCCCTGCTTATTAGGATGCCCCTTTCAAACCGCCCAGGCAGCCGAGTTAAAGAGGATAAAATGACATTTCTCACCACTCAGTCTCCGACTGGGTTATAGCTTCCCAGGATGTGGGGCCCTTGTCTTTCCTCTCCTTTCCTTTCCAGGGCTTCCTAACACCCCCTTTGGTGGATCAAAATGGCACTTCCTCTGTTTTCATGGTGACCTGGATTGTAAAGCCAAGCATGGTCTAAGCCTGCATTGTCCAGCAATAGTTCAGTGGTAGGACACTTGCCCAGCCTGTGCAAGGCCTCTAGCTTCAGTCCCCAGCACCACAAAGGAAAAAGAAAGAAAGAAATTGTAAACCACAGATCTAATACTATGTTTTCTAGTGGCCACATATATTTATTAGTGTTATTAATACTGGGGATTGAACCAGGGTCAGGGGTTACCAGGGACCCACATCCACAGTCTGCTAAATTGCTCAGGCTGGCCTCCAATTTAATCCTCCTGCCTCAGTCTCCCAAATGACTGGGATTACAAGAATGCCTCACCACAAACCAGGAAAACAAACAAACCCACCCACCCTATTTTTAGATTGGTTATGAGAATAAATTCAGAAAATTATCAAGGAAAAAAGGTGTGGAGTATGGTAGCACACACCTGTAATCCCAATGATTTGGGAGGCTGAGGCAGAATACCAAATTCAGGGGCAGCCCCAGTAATTTGTCAAGGTCCAACAAAGCAGTTTAGGGAGACCCTGTCTCAAAATTTAAAAAAGTAAATGAATAAATAAAGGGAAAAAAATGGTCCACAGTCACTTTATGTAGGTAGAAATGAAAGCAGTACACACAAAAAATTTGAGCAGTATACAAAGGTATAAGTAAAATGTGTATTTTTCTCATGCCCAGAAATAGTCATTTTAATAAGTTTCTGGTGGGTTTTTTGTTTGGTTCGTTGGTTTTGGCACTTGATAGAGACTGGCCTCCACGGTGCTATCCTCCTGTCTCAGCTTCTCAAATCACTGAAATTACAGTGTGCCTGGCTTAATGATATGGTGTTTGGGGTTTTTTGTTTGTTTGGTGCTGGGAATTGAACTCAGGGGCACTCCAGCCCTATTTTGTATTTTATTTAGAGACAGTCTCACTGAGTTGCCTAGCATCTCCCTTTTGCTGAGGCTGGCTTTGAATTTGTGATCCTCCTACCTCAGATGGGATTGCAGGCCTGCTCCCAGAGCCCAGCTAATGATACAATGTTTTTATTTGAAGCAGTTCTTTTACCATGCACAGGTGAGATCTTAATCAGAAAATAAGGAATACACCTTCCAGAGACAATGCAGGCCACTCCAGAGGGAGAGACAGCCCCCAGTGCTTTTTATTTTTTGAGACAGAGACTAACTAAATTGCTGAGGCTGGCCTCTAACTAGTAATCCTTTTGCCTCAACCTCCTGAGTCACTGAGATTACCACTCTACCTGGCTCTTTATTTATTTATTTAGTTAGTTAGTTGAGGTGAGGCTTTCCTTATGTTGTTCACACTGGCCCCAGGGAGCCTGGTCTGAATTAATTAAATTGTCTTAAGGTTTTTCTCTGAGTATTAATAATATTGGTTTTGTTTGTTTTTTGTGGTGCTGGGGATTGAACCCAGGGCCTTGTGCATGTGAGTCAAGCACTCTACCAGCTGAGCTATATCCCCAGTCCATGGTTGGGTTTTTTGTTTTTTTTTTGTTTTGTTTTTTTTTTTGATACCGGGGATTGAACTTGGGGCACTCGACCACTGAGCCACATCCCAGCCCTATTTTTTATTTTATTTATAGACAGGGTCTCACTGAGTTGCTCAGTGCCTCGCCTTTGCTGAGTCTGGCTTAGAACTCATGATCCTCCTGCCTCACAGGCATGCATGCTCCTCCTCACCGGATTGGATTTTGTTTTGTTTTTGTACTGGGGATTGAACCAGGGCTGCTAAACCACTGAGTCACATCCTCAGCCATTTTTATTTTTTATTTTCAGATAGGCCTTGCTAAGTTGCTGAGGCTGGCTTTGAGCTTGTGATCCTCCTTTATGGTCCTCCCAAGTTGTTGGGATCACTGGTGTGTGTCACTGTGCCCAGCTGAACAGTGCTTTGAAGGAGGAGACAGCTTTGTGTTAGCATGTCTGGAACATATCTGAAGCATATGTTCCTTGAAGTGAGATATGATCACTTAAAAATTAGTTACTGCTGGGGCTGGGGTTGTGGCTCAGTGGTAGAATGATTGCCTTGCATGCATAAGACACTAGTTCAATCCTCAGCACCAAATAAAAATAAAATAAAGGTATTGTGTCTACTTACAACTAAAGAAAAAAAAGACAGTTATGGCAAGGCATGGTGGTGCATACCTGTAATCCCGATGCTCCTGAGGTTGAGGCAGGAGGATTGCAAGTTTGAGACCATCCTTAGCAATTAAGGGAGGCCCAAAGCAGCTTAGTAAGACCCTGTCTTTTTTTTTTTTTGGTTTTACTTTTTAAATACATGACAGCAGAATGCATCAGAATTCCTATATTACACATATAGAACAGTAAGACCCTGACTTAAAATAAAAAAATAAAAATGGCTGGGGATGTGGCTCTGTAGTTACGTGCTCCCCCATTCAGTCACCAGTATCAAAAGAAAAAAAAAAGAAAAAGAAAAAGATACATACTGTAAAATGGCTCTCTAGAAAATTCGCCCCAGTGTGTCTTCTCAACAGTGTGGGGACCTGTCTCCTTCCTTGTCCTTTTGCCCACACCGGTGTCCTCCTCAAAGTTTTGTGTTTGCATATCTGATAAATGAGAAATGGTTATCTCCTTGTTTTGCATTTCTCGGTCTAGAATGAACTTTCTCTTTTCCCTGTTTACTGGCCCTGGATACTAGTTAAGATTTTGATATGCATGGATAGTCCTGGGTGGAACATTCCAGGGAGAGGCAACTATGCAAGAAATCCTTACTGTGCACTTTGCAATATTTACAGTGTTGTGACTAGGCAAAACTATACAAGGAACTTTCTTGCTGCTAAGTTTCTGTTCCTCATTGAGGTTGCAAATTCTAGGTGTCCCAGGCCAGCTTCTAAGAGGGAGCCTGAGAAGTTGAGAATCAGAGAAGGTCCCTTTTTCTTTTGTCCACACCAGCCCCCCCCCTTGCAGTACTGGGAATTCCACCTGCTACCTAGGCAAACTCTCCACCATTCAGCTCCATCCTGAGCCCTTTTTACAATTTTATTTTCAGACAGGGGCTGAGTTGCTGAGGCTGGCCTCAAACTTGGAATCCTCCTGCCTTAGCCTCCCTAGTAGCTGGGATTATAGGCATGTGCCACCCCACTCAGCCTGATTGAAACCAGGGGTGATTAACCACTGAGCCACATCCACAGAACTTTCTATTTTTTATTTTGAGACAGGGTCTTGCTAAACTGCTGAGCTTGGCCTCAAACTGACAATTCTCAATTCTCTTCCACATCACTGGGATTACAGATATGTGCCACCATGCCCAGCTGTTTTGCCCATTTTTGATTTAGGTTATTTGTTTTCTTGCTATGGAGTTGTTTGAGTTCCTTATGATTTCTGGTTTGGGGTTTTGTTGTTGTTGTTGTTTGGTACCAGGGATTGAGCCCAGGGGTGCTCAACCAGTGAGCCACATCTCTCCAGCCCTTTTTATGTTTTGAGACAGGGTTTCATTAAGTTTCTGAGGCCTTACTAAGTTGCAGAGACTGTCTTGGAACTTGTGATCCTCCTGCCTCAGCTTCTAGAGCACAGGGATTATGTGTGAGCACCTCTGTGCCTGGCTGGATTCTGATTATTAACCCCTTATCAGATGATTTGTTTGCAGGTATTTTCTCCTATTCTCTAGGTTGTCTTGCTTCATCCTGTGGTTTCCTCTTATAGATCCCTTTCTTTCTGGGGGATCATGATATCTTGGTAGGGTTTTGAAAGATAAGGAAGATTTGGGAAAGCAGAACTAGGGATGGAAGTCTGAGCAGGCAACACAGCAGATTAGCAGGAAGCTCCTCTTGGGACCACACTGGAGGATGAGACCCAATGGGGAAAGTAGGATTTAGCCTCAGTCAGTATCGGGCTGGGTCTAGAAGTGGAAGAGTGCTTGGCATTCTAATTAGCTGACCCAATTTTCAGAAAGCTCTGAGTGACATAGGATATTCAGCCAAAGAGCTGACAGTTCCACTTTTTTTTTTTTTTTTAATTAAGATTTTGTTTTTTTTTGGTAACTACATCCCCAGCCCTTTTTGGTTTTTATTTTTTAGTACTATTATTATTTTTAAGATGTTGATGGTTCTTTATTTTATTCATTTATTTATATGTGGTGCTGAGAATCAAACCCAGTGCCTCACACGTGCTAGGCGAGCGCTCTACCACTGAGCCCCAGCCCCAGCCCCCTTGTTTTTTATTTTGAGACAGAGTTTCACTTTTTGCTTAGGGCCTTGCTGAATTGCTAAGGCTGGCCTTGAATTTGCAATCCTCCTGACTCTGGAGCTGCTGGGATTCATATGCCACCATGTCCTGCCAGTTTTACATATTTGCAGGAAAAAAATATTAAAGAAATAAAGGAGGGCTGGGGATGTGGCTCAAGCGGTAGCGCGCTCGCCTGGCATGCGTGTGGCCCGGGTTCGATCCTCAGCACCACATACAAACAAAGATGTTGTGTCCGCCGATAATTAAAAAATATTAAAAATTCTCTCTCTCTCCCTCTCTCTTTAAAAAAATAAATAAATAAATAAATAAAGGAGTTGGACATGGGGGCTCACACCTGTAATCCCTGCAGTTTGTAATCCCTGCAGCTTGGAACACTGAGGCAGGAGGATCAAGAGTTCCATGCCAACACTCAGCAACTTAGCAAGAACCTGTCTCAAAAATAAAATGTTTGCTGGGCAAGGTGGCGCACACCTGTAATCCCAGCACTCTCGAGGCTGAGATGGGAGGATCACGAGTTCAAAGCCAGCCTCAGCAATGGCAAAGTGCTAAGCAACTCAATGAGACCCTGTCTCTAAATAAAATACAAAATAGGGCTGAGGGTGTGGGTCAGTGGTTGAGTGCCCCCGAGTTCAATCCCTGGTATCCCAAAAAATTTAAAAAAATAAAACAGTAAAAGCTCAGGTATAGGTTTGGGGATATAGCTCAGTTGGTAGAGTGCTTGCCTTGTATGCATAAAGCCTCTCAGGGCTGGAGTCCTGCTCTTGTGACCTCATTTAACCTCCATCACCTCATAGTCCCCAATTCCCCCCCCAAAAAAAAAAAATCACACTGGGCATTAGGGCTTCAACATAAGAATTTGTGGGAAACACAAGTGTTCACCTTAACCAAATAGCACTAGAAAAAAAGATTTGCAAGCACAAAACAGCAAGAGACTATTCCAAAACAGCATTATAATAAAGTGTTAGAATTCACTGTTGTTCATTTCTGTATTGGGAGTTGAACCCAGGGGTGCTCTACCACTGAGCCACATCCCCACTCCTTTTTATTTATTTTGAGACAGGGTCTCGCTAAGTTGCTTAAGGCCTCATCAAGTTGCTGAGGCCAGTCCCGAACTTGTGACCCTCCTGCCTCAGCGTCCCGAGTTGCTGGGATTACTGGTACGTGACACTGTACCTGGGAAAATTTACTATTTTGTTATATAAATAAGAAGGTGTTTATTGTGAGCAGTAGTGCTAGGGGTACCCAGAAAATATGGATAGGCAAACAGAAAGTAAAAATTATCCTGTTGGGCACAGTGGCGCATATCTGTAATTCCAGTTGCTCAGTAGGCAGGAGGATGACAAGTTTGAGGCCAACCTTGGCAAGCCTGACCCCAAGTAAAAATTTTTCAAAGGCAACAGCAACTTGGAGAGATGCCTTGGCCAAAGTGCCCCAAACCATGCCTGGTTGCAAAGTGTCTCAGAAGTAGAACACTCCTGGGATCAACCCCCAAATCAGCAAAGATATAGTGTGGAGTAGACCGGAAGAGAGGGAAGCAAAGCAGGGCTGGGCACGTGGCTAAGTCCCATAGCCCCAGCTACGTAGAAGGCTGAGGCAGGAGGATGGCAAGTTCAAGGCCAGCCTCAGCAACTAGCTAGACCCTGTCTCAAAATAAAAAAATATAAATGGCCTGAGATGCAGTTTAGCGGTAAAGTGCCCCAGTACAAAAAAAAAAAAAAAGAATAGAATATCCAGAGCTGGGTTTACAGGTGTGCAGTAGTGGATACCAGCTCTGGATTCATTCAATTCTCAGCATTGCAAAAAATTAAAAGAAGTATCTTACCACACATAAATGCATTCTCCCCATGGCCCTGGCCATGCTGAAAGTTGAACCCAGGCCTCTACACGTTAGGCAAGTTTGTCACCCTGAACTGTGTTCCCAACTCTTAAGTAACTGCTCTTACTGTTCTGGTGATTTCCCCTTTCAGATCTTTTCTCACTGTGTGTTTGTGTATTTGAACCCCAGAGATCTATGTGTGTCCCTGCACGGGTGCATGCACACAGTTTAGCTCTCTATGTCTCTATGTCTCCTGACTATCTCAATAAAACATCTGTGCTTTACCAACAATATGGTGGTGCACTGGGTTCAAGTCTCAGCACCACATATAAATAAAGGTCCATTAACAACTAAAAAGTATTTTGAAAATATATATAGTGGTGCAGATACCTGGATGCTGGTGGTGAGTATTTTGATTGTTTGTAACTTTAAGATGATCAAAGCAGGACTGGGGATATAGCTCAGTTGGTAGAGTGCTTGCCTCAAATGTACAAGGCCCTGGGTTCAATCCCCAGCACCACACACAAAAAAAATAATAAAAAATAATCAAATCAGGTCTTTGGCCAGGTGCGGTAGTGCACACCTGTAATCCCAGCGGCTTTTCTGCTGCTGGTCCTTTCCCTGAAGGGGTTGGATGGGATGTGGCACACTGACCCATAGTAAAGATGGCACTGATGTTCTGTGTTGTTCTCTTTACAGCAGTTCTCAGCCCTGACAGAAGTAATTTTCCACTTCCTAATCGAGCCCAAAGAGGTAAGTATTTTGTGATAAGGACAGTTGCGAAGCACAGGTCAGTGGGTCTGAGGAACTTCGAAAGTGAACTCCTGGTCCCTCTTTTCAGGTGGAAAGGTTTCTGGCTCAACTGTCTGAATTTGCCACCACCAATCAGATCAGTCTGGGCCCTCTCAGAAGCATCGTGAAAAGCCTCCTCCTGGTTCCCAATGGTGAGTAGCTCCATTGGCAGTTGTGGCTGGAGATGTTACCCAACATGCTTTTTTGAGGGGTGGGGGTACCAGGAATTGAACTCAGGGGCACTTGACCACTGAGCCACATCCTCAGCCCTATTTTGTATTTTATTTAGAGAGAGGGTCTCACTGAGTTGCTTGGAACCTCACCTTTGCTGAGGCTGGCTTAGAACTCATGATCCTCCTATCTCAGTCTCCCTAGCCCTGTGATTACAGACCTGTGCCACCACCTCGCCCAGCACCTGAGCATTCTTGAGTCCAGAGAGTCATCCAAGTATGCTCACGATCCTCCTGTCTCAGCGTCTCAGCTCCTGGGATTAGAGGTGTACACCACCATACCTGGACCTTTTTATTTTTAATTTTTAAATTTTTTTAAAAACATTTTAAAATATTTATTTATTTTTTTTTTTTGGCGGACACAACATCTTTGTTTGTATGTGGTGCTGAGGATCGAACCCGGGCCACACGCATGCCAGGCGAGCACGCTATCGCTTGAGCTATATCTCCAGCCCTAATTTTTAAATTTTTAATAATTTTTTTTTTGTGTGTGTGTGTGTGGTGCTGAGGATCAAACCCAGGGCCTTATGCCTACAAGGTAAGCACTCTACCAACTGAGCTATATCCCCAGCCCTTTTTTTTTTTTTAATTTTGAAGTGGGTTTCTCTAAATTACCCAGGCTGGTCTTGAGCTTGTGATTGTCCTGCCTCAGCCTCCCAAATTACTGGGATTATAGGCTTGTGCCAGCTTGCTCAAGTATACTACAGATGTTTTGAGGAACAGAGTTTGCCTAGAACAATCAGTAAATGTTCCCAGTGGAAGGGAGGAGGTCAGGAACAGGAACGTTCAGCTGTAGGGATGTTCATTGTAGTACTGTTTATGGTGGAGCAAAATTAGAAACTATCAGATTGCCTGGCAGCCAGGGATTGTTTTAACAAGCCGTAGTCATTCTTTTTTTTTTTTTTTTTTTTTTTTTTTTTTTAATATTTATTTATTTATTTTTCGGTGGACACAACATCTTTGTATGTGGTGCTGAGGATCGAACCCGGGCCGCACGCATGCCAGGCGAGCGCGCTACCGCTTGAGCCACATCCCTAGCCCCCGTAGTCATTCTTTATAGGGAAACATGGTGGTCAAAAACATATACTTCTGGGCTGGGGCTAGGGCTGGGGCTGGGACTGGGACTGGGCTCAGTGTAGAGCGCTTACCTAGTGTGTGTGAGGCACTGGGTCGGATTCTAAGCACCACATAAAAATAAATAAAATAAAGGTATTGGTTCATCTACAACTAATTGTATACTTCTGCCAGGCACGGGGGCACATGCCTGTAATCCCAGTGGTTTGGAGGCTGAAACAGGAGGATTGCAAATTTGAAGCCAAAAGTCTCAGCAAGAAGTGAGGAGCTAAGCAACTCAGTGAGACCCTGTCTCTAAATAAAATACAAAAGGGGGCTGGGGATCTGGCTCAGTGGTCAAGTGTCCCTGAGTTCAATCCCTGCTATCAAAAAAAAAAAAAGGTATACTTCTGCCAGGCACGGTGGCCCACGCCTGTAGTTCAGCAGCCTAGGAGGCTGAGGCAGGAGAGTCCAAAGTTCAAAGCCAGCCTCAGCAATTTAGCAAGGTCCTAAGCAACTTAGTGAGATCCTGTCTCAAAATAAAAAATAAGGGCTGGGGATGTGGCTCAGTTGGTAAGTGCCCTAGTTCAGTCCCTGCTACAAAAAAAAAAAAAAAAAAAAAAAAAAATATATATATATATATATACACACACACACCACACACACTTCTGAGTCAGCCAGGTGCCTGATCTCTCCACACCCCTAGAAGTGGCCCTCCAGAACAGTGATCTTCCCTCCAACTAAGCAATTTTTTTTTTAAAGAGAGGGAACATGTACAGATTGAGACCATGTAAATAAAATACTTAGCCCTAATAAAAGGTGGGGTTTTTTTCTATTATTCACTAATTTAAAAGATGCTATTGAGGAAAATGTAATAATATGGAAAACTTTCACAATATATGATTTGTTTTTTCCCTGGTACTGGGAATTGAACCCAAAAGCACTTAACCATGAAGCCACATCCCAGCCCTTTCTATTTTTATCTTGAAACACCGTCTTACTAAGTTACTTAGGGCCTCACTAAATTGCCAAGGCTGGCCTCAAACTTGCAATCCTCCTGCCTCGGTATCAGGAGTCACTGGGATTTCAGGAATGTACCACCATGCCTGGTTTTATTTCCTATTTTGATAGAGCATCTTGTTAAGTTGAAGGTGCTGGACTCAAATTTGTGATCCTCCTGCCGTGGCCTTGGCACACACCTTGCTGGTGTGTGCTAGGAGTACAGGCACACACCAGCAAGTCTGGCCACTGATCATAAAAATAACAGTTTAAGAACGGAAGGTGTATGTAGCTCAGCGGTAGAGTGTGTGCTTAGCATATTTGATTTGAGACACTGGGTTGGATTCCTCAGCATGGGGGCAAAAAACAAAGTTAGCTGTGGCCATATCTAGAAGGTAGGATTCCAAGTTGGTCTAATTGTTTGGTTTTTGGCTATGTATTGTCTACCAGGTTGCTACTGTTAATATGGAAAATTAACTAATAGTTTATTTAAAGACAGATGTGAGGGCTGGGGATGGAGCTTGGTGGTAGAGCACTTACTGGCCTACCATGCACAGGGGTCCTGGTTTCAGTACTGCAAAGGGGGGGAGGGAAGAAGGGGGAGAGAGAGGAGGAAAGAAGGGGAGGGTGTGGAGGGAAGAAGGGGGAGAGAGAAGGGTAACTTTGAGCCTAGTTTTGAAGAGTGAGTAATTTTGGCCAGGCTGAGAGGAATTAGGCCAGCATCCTGAGCCAAACACTGGTGCACACCTGCAACCCCAGCTACTCAGGAGGTGAGGCAGAAGGATTCCAAGTTCAAGGCCAGCCTGGGCAACTTAGTGAGACCCTGTCTCTAATAAATTTTATTTTTAAAAAGGACTGGGAAAGTAGCTTAGTGGTAGAACATCCCTGGGTTCAATCCCCAGGACCAAAAAAAAAAAAAAAGGGAGAAGAAACTGGGGGCTTAATTTGTTTGTCCCTGTGGTGGTACCTTCCCTTCCCTTCCCCCCACTTTTTTCCCTGTACCAGGGATTGAACCCAGGGGTGCTTAACCATGAACCAAGACCCTTTTGAGACAGGGTCTTGCTAAGTCATCTAGGGCTTCACTAAGTTGCTGAGGCTGGCCTTGAACTTGTGATCCTCCTGCCTCAGTCTCCCGAGTCACTGGGGTGACAGGCGTGCACTACTGCACCAAACTGAAAATCCCTTCTTTGCTTTGTATTATGCTCCTTAGATTCTGTGGGGTGAAACCAGAACAGTCTAGAGGTTTCCAATTGCAAAATTTTCTGATCTATTTCTGTGATTCTTGCGTTTTTTTGTCCTCTTGGTTGAATGAGAAATTGAAGTTTCTTTTAATACAGGAACACGTTTTTATTACAAACTTTTTAAATAATGCAGAGCTATGGAGGAGTCAAAAGTGAAAATCCCAGGCTGGGGAGGTTCTCAGTGGTTGAGCACTAACAGAGCACCTTGTTCGAGGCCCTGGGTTCAACCCCCTGTACCTAAAAAAAAATTAAAAAAAAATAAATGTTTTTAGTTGTAGATAGAGCTTTATTTTACTTATTTTTACGTGGGTCTGAGGTTCAAACTTAGTGCCTCACATGGGCCAGGCAAACACTCTACCATTGAGCCCCAGCCCCCGCCCCTAAAAAACATTTTAAAGTAGGATGAGCGTAAATGAGGGGTGTATGTGTGTGTGTCGCTGAAGATCAAACCCAGGCCTTTGCCCATGCTGAACAGGTGCCCGGCACTGAGCCCTGAGCTGCACTCTCAGACCTCAAGCCTTTATTGGTTGACTGACCAACCAGCTTTCGGCCCTGTGTCTCACTGTCAGACTGACATCAAGTTTCCATCACCTGCTGATGGGGACCTGTACTTGCCTCTTGACTGGTCCAGAGCTTTGCCAGTTCTGGGTGGAGCGCTCTCGGGTTTGATCTGCTGAACCTCTGAGTCCACTGTCAGCTTCTCTTCCTTTTACACTCTGTCCTGCGGGGCCTTCCTGCCTGATCATCTGTTTCTTCTAGAACATCTCTGAAGCATCTGAGATTGCAGCTTGGCCCCTTCTTCTGCCTTGTCCTCTGATGTCTGTCTTTCCAGTCCCAAAGGCGCCATCCCAGGACAAGTTCTCAGCCTTGGGGCTTAGGTAGGGCATTAAGGGTCCCAGGATGGTTCCTGTTGCTGCTCCCAGCTCCTTACCATCTGTAATGGAGTCTTTAGTTTGGCACCCAAGACCTTTTACCGTTTAATCCACAAAGTAAGAGCCTTTGGGTCCCATCCCCTTCTCTTCCGGAACCCTGGTTGTGCTTACCTGGTGAGATGCCATTGCAACAGTGCCGCTTGTCACAGCTGAGGGGCCCTCACAGGGACTCTCCCACAGTGGGCATGTCATGTCCACCAATACAAGGCTTCAGTGGCCACACAGAGCCAGGACTTCCTTGTTCCCCAGCCCTAGCCTTGAAACCTTGGAGACCCACACACACTGCCACGTCTCAGCCTCCGAAAAGTCCTGTAGGGAAGAAGCTGCTGAACCAGTGTCTGTTCACTGGGAACTGTGCAGCCCTCCTTTTTGGGAGATGGGGACAGAAGGGATCTCAAGTAAAAGCTTTGAAAAGTGCTTTTTTTTTTTGTTAAGAGACAGGGTCCCACTTAAGTTGCCTAGGCTGGTTTCAAACTCCTGGGCTCAAGTGATCCTCCTGCCTCAGCCTCCTGAGTTACTAGAATTATAGGTGTGCACCACCCACACCTGGCAAGTATGTAATTCATAAGAGGACCCCACTTTCACAGCTGTCCACCCCTGGCCAAATTGTTTCATCTGCACCCACCCCTTTTTTATTGCTCTCCAAACTGAGTTATTTTAAAGTAAATGTCAGTTGTACCATTTTACTGCTAAGTACTATCTCTAAAAGATAACCACAATGTCATTATCATCTGAAAGGAAACTATGCAATCAGTGCTCAGATGTCCCCATTGTCTAGTGCAGTGAGTGTGTGGGTGGTTGGTTGCTCCCATCTGGATCCACATAAGGGCTCCACCTTGCATTTGGTTGCTGGGTGGCCTTCCAGAAAGTTCTGGCTTACTCCCTGTGGCTGCATAAGACCTTGAGCCAAGTGACTGAATCTGTCTAAGAATCAGTTTCATCAAGGATGAAATGGAGCTTGAGGGCACCTCAAGCTGCTTGCTAGAAAGGTGAGAAAACTAATGAATGTAAAGTGCTGACCAGAATGCACGATGGCTGGCTCTGCTGCTTTAATTATGACTGTCATTATGGTTATGTCATCTTTTAGGACTACAGATAACTTGGCAGTAGAGACTCTATTTAAGCCTGGGTTTTTCTGGTATTTTTGTGTTTTTTAGTACTAGGGATTGAGCTTAGGGGTGCTCTACCACTGAGCTAAGTCCCTAGCCCTGCCTCGCCCCGCATTTTGAGACAGGGTCTCCCTAAGTTTCTCAGGCTGCAATCCTGATTGCATGAGCTGCACATTAGGCTGTCTGAGGAGTTTTCCCCAAGGCCTCCTTAGGTCCAGGGCTGCAGGCCTGCCTTGGCTGGCATTTGCTCAGAACAAAGAATCACCAAAGGAAGAAACTGAAGAAATTGAGATCCTGAGGCCTCCCAGGAGGCAGATGCATGTTTAAGTCTGGCTCCTGCCTCCTGCCTGCGGGAGACCAGAGTCTGCTGCTGGGCCTGGAGCTCAGTGAGCCTTCCTGTCCTCACTGTGGAGGCACGGCCAGGACAGCCTGTCAGGATGACTGGAGCAGGAAGAATTAGGGTTTGGTGCCACTCTGGCCTGAAAGCCACTTGGCTCTGCCACTGACTGGCTGTTGTGGCCTTGCCCAAAAAGTAACTTTTTTTTTCTTAATAAAAATGTACAACCAGGCGCAGTGGCACGTGCCTGTAATCCCAGTGGCTTGGGAGGCTGAGGCAGGAGGATCATGGGTTCAAAGCCAGCCTCAGCAGCAGTGAGGCACTAAGCCACTCAGTGAGACCCTGTCTCTAAATAAAATACAAAACAGGGCTGAGGATGTGGCTCAGTGGTAGAGAGCCCCTGAGTTCAATCCCTGGTAGCCCCCACCCTGAAAAAAATGCCCACAATTTTACCACTTTCACATTAAAACGACAACAACCTACTTCTACATGATTAGACTTTTCTTTAGTGTATTTTTTTTTAGTTGTCAATGAACCTTTATTTATGTATTTTAAAAAATTTTTTGTTGGTGCTTGGTATTGAACCCAGGGCCTTGTGCCTGCTAGGCAAGCACTCTGCCATCTGAGCTATACCCTCGGACCCATTTATTTATTTATCAGATGGACACAAAATTTTTATTTTATTTATTTATTTATGTGGTGCTGAGGATGGAACCTAGTGCCTCACACATGCCAGGCAGCTCTCTGCCACAGAGCCACACACAATCCCAGCCCCCATTAGAGAATTTTTAAACAACAGAAAGGAAGAAAATAAAAGGGGCTGGAGGGAGATTTCAGTGGTAGTGTATTTGCAAAAAAAAAAGATCTGCTCTGGCCATAAACCAGGGAGCTGTCCCTTTGGTGGTCATGAGTGCATCTCATGACTGGGAAGTCTCCCCTCTCAAGAGCCTATGGCTGGGGTTTCCTGGGGTCTTGCGTTTTTATTTCCCCGTGGTTTCCTTGCCCAGTCTGATCTTGGAGATAAAAGATTTCCTCTCTTTGTTTATGTGGTGGATTTTTACCGGCACCACAGCCTTTGGGATTGTTTTCCTGGAGCAGGGTGGGGGTGGGCACTTGGACTCAGGGTGTAGGCTCAGGGCCCTGCCTTAGCCCTGGGTGTCTTTTTATCCTTTATTTAATTATTTTTTGGTGATTGAGAAGTGGATAGTCACAGAACTCTTGTCCGGTTGTGACTCTAGGCTGCCCTCTGAAGTTGAAACCTTGAGAAGCCCAGACTGCTGGCCACATTCTGTCTTCAGGAATTACAGCCAAAAAAGCAACCCCTGGAGGGGTGTTCTAGGGCTTCTGGAGGGAAGCTGAGACAGCCCCCTGCAAGTCACTTGTGAGCTGTAGAGGCCAGATGGCACTGTCTAGTAGAATTGTCTCTTTTATTAGTTATTTTTTAAAAATTTGAGACATTGTATCTAATTAAAACAAATTTTTTAAAAAATTGAGACAAGTGTCTTGCTAAGTTTCCCAGCCTGGACTCAAAGTTGTGATCCTTCTGCCTCAGCCTCCCCAAGTAGCTGGAATTACAGGCATGTGCATCCCATGGAGCTCCAGTAGAACCCAGAGATGCTTTCCCACGGAGCCATCACCCACTCTGGCTATTTCTTATGTTGAGACAGGGTCTCACTAACTTGCTTAGGGCCTCACTGAGTTGCTGAGGCTGGCCTCAGGCTGCCAAATCACTGGCCTCCCATAGAACTTTCTAGGCAAATGGGAATGGCCTATAATCTGCACTGTCCAGTGCAGCGGTCTCTGACCCTGTGTAGCTACTGAGCATTTGAAACAGCACAACAGTAGGCTTTTAAATTTTACTTAATTTTAGTTAAAATGGTAGTGACAGCCAGGCACTGTGGTACACATTTTGTAATCCCAGAGACTCAGCAGAGGCTTAGACAGGAGGATGGCAAGTTTGAGGCCAGCCTCAGCAACTGAGACCCTGTGTTTAAATAAATAAAAATAAATCAATGTAAGTGACCAGAATGACCATAAATATAGGTAGATATTTCAAGTTTTGTCTCCAGTTTCTCCCACCCTCCTTGGAGGGCCGCTCGGTACTTGTACAGTGACCAGCATTGTTTCTGAAGTGTGTCTCCCCTCCCCCTGCTGGGTTGCAATCTTCCTGGTGCATAAGCCTTTTGTCCTCTGCATCCCCGAGGTTATGCCGGTCAAATACTTGTTGCAGCAGATTCATTCTCGCCCTGTCTTCCCTGCCTCCCAGGTGCCTTGAAGAGGAGTCTCACAGCTGAGCAGGTCCGGGCGGATTTCGTAACTCTGGGTAGGTCACGCCCAGGGCTGCTGGGGGAGGGCCTCTGGGCTGTTTATTATGCTGATGAGCCCCCTTTCTCTTGCAGGCCTCAGTGAGGAGAAAGCCACTTACTTTTCTGAAAAGGTATAATTCTCGTCATCAAGGTTAAGATGGGTTGCTTTTATTTCAGTGAAAAGGAAAGAAAGGGGAAGTGCTGATGGGTGGGACCCTCAAGGCCTCATTTCTTTGGGTGCCACACCAACCAGTGACACAGGGCTTCTGATCCGCCTTGTTTAGTACATGTCATGCATGTCACATTTTTTCTTCTCTAATTTGATGGAATATAAAGTTTTTTGTTTGGTCGTGTATTTTTTTGTTTGTTTTTGTTTTTTTGGTACAGGGATTGAACTCGGGGTCACTCAATCCTTGAGCCCCATCCCCAGCCCTATTTTGTATTTATTTGGAGACAGGGTCTCACTGAGTTGCTTAGGGCCTCCCTTTGGCTGAGGCTGGCTCTGAACTCACAGTCCTCCTGCTTCAGCTTCCTGAGCTTCTGGGTTTAATAAATATAGTGTTGGGGTCAACATGGGTTAAGTCTTGGAAGGGAAGAAAACAATCACCTCGGCTTCGCTGCTCCATACCTCTTGTACCCCCCCATTTGTGTGAGTGGGGAGGAGCCCCTGGGTCTGTCTTCTCCCCACTCCCTGTAAATACTGAACTGCTGTTTGGGGTGGCATGGAGAGGGGGTGCGTTTTTCCCATGTTGTGACTCTGGCCTTCTGCTCTCCTCACAGTGGAAACAGAACGCCCCCACCCTTGCTCAGTGGGCCCTGGGGCAGACCCTGATGATTAACCAGCTTATGGACATGGAGTGGAAGTTTGGAGGTAACTGGTCAGAGCCAACTCCAGGATCCCAAGGGTTTGGGAGTCTTAGTCTCAAACACCATGGGGCCAGCAGCTTGCACTCACGTGGCTCCTGCTGACAACCTGTAAAATTGGGGTTTTCTGGGAAATCCTTCATCAGTCACTTCTTCATTTATTTTTCTCTTTTGTATCACAGTGACATCTGGAAGCAGTGAATTAGAAAAAGTGGGCAGTATTTTTTTACAAGTAAGTCTTCTCTTTATCTTTGAAAATGAGAAAAAAGGGCTAAGGTTGTGGCTCAGCCTTAGAGCACTCCCCTCTCATGTGCGAGGTCCTGGGTTCGATCCACTGCACCACATAAAAATAAATAAATAAAGATATTGTGTCCAACTACAACTTAAAAAAAAAGAAAATGGGTAAAAAAAATTTATTGGTTAAAAAAAACTATTAAGCCAGGAAATCCCAGGTATTCCATCCAGGGCAGGAGGATTGCAAATTCAAAGCTAGCCTCAGCAATTTAGTGAGACCTAATCTCAAAGTTAAGGAAAAAATAATAACTGGGGGCTTAGCACAGGGGTGAATTGACCCTGGGTTCTATACCCTATACCAAAAAGAAAAGAAAAGAAAAAGAAGAAACTGGGCTGGGGATATAGCTCAGTTGGTAGAGTGCTTGCCTTTCCTCACATGCACAAGGCCCTGGATTCAGTCCCCAAAGAAACTATGTTGGAGGGCTAGGAGTGTGGCTCAGTGGTAGAGCACTTGCCTAGCATGTGTGAGGCCTTGGGTTCAATGTTAAATGACTGTGTAAATACTTATTCCACTGAATTTAAATCAGAGCAGTGTGATCCAAGGGCATGGTCACTGACTTGCCTACTTCTAGATTCACAGATCCTAGCCCAGTGCAGTGGCACACTCCTGTGATCCCAGCAACTCGGGAGGCTGAGGCAGGAGGATCACAAGTTGAAGGCCAGCCTCAGAAACTTAATGAGACCCTAAGCAACTGAGTAAGACCCTATCTCAAAACAAAAAGGTCTGGCGATGTAGTTCATTTATAAAGTACCCCGGGTTCAATCCCCAGTATCAAAAAAAATTAAACAGATCTTAATTTTATTCCTGAAAGTTTGGTTCTTCCTGTGATCATGGGAAGTGTCAGAGCTCCGATGGGGGGTGATGGGGACCACTTCTGTGCATCCCTGTGATGATGGGCTGGGTCTAGGGAGCAGAGCCCTGGAGTGCTTTGACATTGAATTTGGATTAAAGGGTTTTGGAGACTTTCTTTGCCCAGTTGTCATCCTCTTAATTTACGTTTTTTTTTGTTTTTTTTTTAGTTAAAGTTGGTGGTTAAAAAAGGAAATCAAACTGAAAATGTGTACCTAGGTGAGTCTGGATCCCTGTTGAGCCTTTCCCAGGTTCTCTTCTGTTGCTTAGGCTGGTGAGACCCACCACCAGCATGTCTCCAGGGAGAGAGTCTCCACCAGGCTGTGCAGGAGCCACCCCTGACCTTCCCCCTCAGGAAACCTGGTGCCAGAGCTTTGCTAAGCCACCAGCCTGTTGAAGACCCTGGCCTTGAAGCCCCTTTGTGAACAGGGAACTGTGGGGGCGGGAAGGCTCCAAGCATGATGAAGACCAGAGGCTCTGGCTGAGCCTCCCCACAGGCTTTCCTGACTCTGTGCTGTGGAGTGGTGCCATTTCTCACACTTCCCCATTTTTCTTAGGGAGCCAGGAACCTTCTGTGTTCAGGACTCTGTCCTTTACTGTGACCAGTTTCCCATCTAGAGCTACTCAGATGTGCTAAGCCAAAAGAGAAAACAATCTGTGGTTGAGGATGTGGCTGAATGGTAGAGTGCTGCCTAGCATGCACTGGCCCTGGGATGGTTCCCTGAACTCAGCACACAAAAACAACAACAGAACAAAAACAAAAAAATCCCTGACTGGGCTTCTTGGCCCACACCTGTAATCCCAGCAACCCGGGAGGTTGAGGCAGGAGGATCACAAATTCAAAGCCAGCCTCAGCAGCTTCAACTTAGCGAGGCCCTAAAGAATTTGGGGAGACCCTGTCTTAAAATATAAAAAAAGGCTGGGAATGTGGCTCAGTGGTAAGCGCCCCTGGGTTCAATCCCTGGTACAGGAAAAAAAAACCTCTGGGTTGTGCGGTTCTAGAGTTGGAAACATTTACCTCAAACTGGATTTTTTTTTCTCCCCAGAATTAACCCTGCCCCAGTTCTACAGCTTCCTGCACGAGATGGAGCGAGCCAGGACCAGCATGGAGTGTTTGAGCTGATTTCTGTCTGCCTTCCCTTCCCTGGTGACTGCTTTCAAGGCACCTTCCTCTGGCCCTGGGCTCTCCAGGTGGCCCTGCTGGCTCTTGGGAGTGCAGGTGTACAGAGGCTTCTGAAAAACAATGGGATTAAGTACTTACAGAGCCCAGCCCTGAGAGTCGCCCAGAACAGCACCACCACCCATCTCCAGACAAGTTTTAGATACCAACAGGCTACTGACTACACCTCAGATTTGGGTGGGGGGGAGGCCTCATCTCCCCACCAAAGTTCCACAGTAAAGAAATGGTACCTGGGGGCCAGGGTTGTGGCTCAAGTGATACAGCACTTGCCTAGCACACATGAGGCACTGGGTTTGATCCTCAGCATCACATAAAAATAATATAGATATTGTGTCCACCTAAAACCAAAAAATAAAATATTTTAAAAATTGAAAAAAAGAAACGGTATCTGGGCTAAATAAAGACATAAAAAAAAAAAAAAGAAATGATGCCATAACTAGAAATAAACACTCAACAGCAACTCAAGAGGCTGAGGCAGGAGGATCACAAGTTTAAGGCCAAACTCAGCAACTTAGTAAGACCCTATCTCAAAAAAAATTAAAAGCAGGGGGCTGGGGCTGTGGCTCAGTGGTAGAGCTCTTGCCTAGCATGTGTGAGGCCCTGGGTTCGATTCTGCGCCACATATAAACAAATAAATAAAAGATCCATTGACAACTAAACTATTTTAAAAATAAAATGGGCTAGGGATGTAATTCAGTGGTAAAGCACCCCTGGCACCCCTGGGTTTAATCCCCCATACTTAAAAAAAAAGGCGACATGCTAATTACCCTCCCCCCACCCAAAGCAGAAGCAGATTGCACAGGTGACTGACAGAGAGGGCTCTGTATGTCTTTGTTTATTTGGGATCTAGCTGACCACCTGTGTTGGTTAGATGATAAATAATACAGGTTCTGAAGAAAAGGTCTAAGTCCTATTTTTTTAAAGAATTTTTTTATATACATTTATTTTGTTTATTTTTATATGGTGCTGAGGATCAAACCCAGGGCCTCGCACGTGCTACCTAAGTTGGACTGCTTAGGTTCCTATACTGGCCCTTCTGCCTGAGCACTCTATCTCTGAGCCCCAGCCCTAAATCCAGTTTTCTTTGTGCATGGATTAAAAACTCATCTGCTTTGCAGAGAGCTAAGGCCTTCCCTAGCCAGGCACAGTGGTTTATGCCTATGATCCCAGCCACTCCCGAGGCTGAGGCAGGAGGATGGCACGTTTGAAGGCAGCTTCCACAATGAAGCAAGGCCCTAAGCAGCTTAGTGAGACCTGTCTCAAAAACAAGGGGGCTAGGGCTGGGGCTCAGTGGCCGAGTACTTGCCTAGCATGTGTGAGGCACTGGGTCTGATCCCCAGCATCACATAAAAAAGCTAAACAAAATAAATGTATTGTGTCCATCTACAACTAAAAAATAAAGAAAATAATAAAAAGGGCTAAGGATGTGGCTTGATGGTCAAACACCCCTGGGTTTAATCCCTGGGTGCCTAAAAATGGAGATCCTGAGAACTTGGGGGGACATCAGCACATCCAGTGGTGCCGGTCTCTCAGGACACTGCAGCACTTGCTCTCAGCTGGCCACTGGACAGATTCTGGCCAGCAGCTCTTTGCCCTGCCCAGGTCAGATGGGTCACCACAGTGGCTTCCAGATGACCCCACCTGTCTTCAGCCTCAGCTTCTTCCACAGCCCTGCCCACTTCCTGCTGGTCTTATGCGAGCCCACAAATCCAGCTGCTCAGACTCAGCATGGCGTCCAGGATGAAGCCCAACCCCCAACAGTGTGGCCCTGCCCACCTCTTCCAACACTCCCATCTCCACTGTCCCCTAGCCGGTCCCTGTACTGGATCTCAAGCCATGGGCTCTCTCCTCTTGTCCCCTTGGACCTACAGTGCTTCCACACACTTCAGAGGGTCTCACAGGACCTCTTGGGCCTTCATCCATCTGCTTCAGGGGCCAGGAGTGCAGCTCTGGAGTTGGACTGCTTAGGTTCCGGTACTGGCCCTTCTGCTGATTAACCTTGTGACCTGTGGCAACTCCTTCACCTCAAAACCACAGCTCTACCAGACGCCCTGTGGACACACTTGGAATCTAGATATTTAGAGCTGAGGCAGTAATACAAATTCAGACCAGCCACAGCAACTAAGCAAGACCCTGTCTCAAAAAAAAATAAGCCAGGCACGTTGGCACATGCCTAAAATCCTAGGGACCCAGGAGGCTGAGATAGGAGGATTGCGAGTTCAAAGCCAGCCTCAGCAATTTAGCAAGGGCTTAAGCACCTCAGTGAGACCCTGTCTCTAAATAAAGTACAAAATAGGACTGGGGATGCGACTCAGTGGTCAAGTGCCCCTGAGTTCAATCCTTAGTACCCAAAAATAGTAAGAAGGGCTGGGGATATAGCTCTGTGGTAAAGCACCCCTGGGTTTAATCCCCAGTACAGGTAGGAGGGGACTGTCCTAAAATGGGTGCAGTTCTCACCTGAGTTACCAAGTAGATCACTCTGCACCTCCTCCTGGGAGCTACTCCTTTTCGATTTATTGTAATTTTTTATTTCCAGGGTTCTTTTCCTATGAGTGATTTTGTGTTTGTTTTACGGAAGTACTAGGGACTGAGCCCAGCGTACTCTACCACTGAGCCTCATTGCCCCTCCTTCTTATTTTTTATTTTAATACAGGATCCCACTAAGTTGCTTAGGACCCGGCTAAATTGCTGAGGCTGGCTTTGAACTTGTGATCCTCCTGCCTCAGCCTCCTGAGTCATGGGGATTACTGACATATACCACCATGCCCAGCTCTTTTTTTTTTTTTTTTTGGTACCAGAGATTGAACTCAGGGGCACTTGACCACTGCACCACATCCCCAGCCCTATTTTGTATTTTATTTAGAGACAGGGTCTCAATGAATTCCTTAGCGCCTTGTCATTGCTGAGGCTGGCTTTGAACCCAGGATTCTCCTGGCTCAGCCTCCCAGCTCAGCTCTTTTTATTTTGAGTCCTGAACTCCCTGTGTTGCTGAAGCTGCCCTCCATTTGTGATCCTCCATTTGTGATCCTCCTCCTCAGCCTCTGCAGTTGCTGGTTTACAGGCCTGATCCACTATGCCCAGTGTAGCCTTCAGGCTTCTTGATAAGAAACTTGTTTTTCAGCTTGGTGAACCCTCTGCTGAGCATCTGCAGCTCCACTCCTCCTCCCACCCGCACGTGTTCTTTGTTGAGATGAAATGAGGTTGGGCATAGATCCTCCATGCTAGGACCTCACAAACCTGCCTCGCTTTATAAGAATGAATCTGGGAAGGGCTGGGTTTGTGGCTTGGGGTTGTGGCTCGGTGGCAGAGCGCTTACCTGACACGTGTGAGGCTCTGGGTTAGATCCTCAGCACCACATGTAAATAAATGAAAAAAATAGAAGTATAAAAGTATTATGTTCATCCACATCTAAAAATAAAAATTAAAAAAAGAATAAATCGGGCTGGGGATGTGGCTCAAGCGGTAGCGTGCTCGCCTGGCATGCGTGCAGCCCGGGTTCGATCCTCAGCACCACATACAAACAAAGATGTTGTGTCCGCCGAAAACTACAATGAATAAATACATATTAAAAAAAATTCTCTCTCTCTCTAAAAAAAAAAAAAAAAAAAAAGGAACTCTCTGTACCCTCCTTTCCTTCTCTACAAAATGGGGATAACAACTCAAATGAAAAAAAAAAAAAGAATGAATCTGGGAAAATTGTTCTGATTGTTGGTCAGGGTTTGTTTGTTTGTTTTGTGTGTGTGTACCAGGGATTGAATCCAGGGGCACTTAACCACTGAGCCACATCCCCAGCATATATATATATATATATTATTTTATTTATTTATTTATTTTTGAGACAGGGTATTGCTAAGTTGCTGAGTCTGGCTTTTAACTCATGATCCTCTTGCCTCAGCCTCCCAAGTTGCTGGGATTACAGGCAAGTGGCATTGGGCCCGGCTGTTGGTCAGTTTTAACATAGAGCAGAGATGGAACTGAAGGGTGAGGTGGCCAGGCTGGGTACCCATCTTCCGGAGCCATCTTCCAGGAGCCGGCCAAGCCTTTGCTGCCTGATCCCACAGTCCTTGTTGGAGCTCCTGGGGCCCTGAGGAGGTAAAGATAAACCCTGGACACAGATAACAACAGTCTGTTTTCTATTCAAGTGCTCACTTCCTTTTGGATAGTGAGAGCCATTATGGACTCCTTAAACTCCTCCAGTCCCTTTGGGGTATTGGAATTTTGTCAGGAACATCATGTATTGGAGAAGGAGCACTGACCAGGAGCTGCAGGGGATTTCCTGCTGGGGATTCCAGCAGGATCCTCTGATGCAGGCACTTCATCGTCCTATTGATTCACTTGTTCCTGTCCTAGGCTTTAGTCTTTGGTTACAGTTCATCCTTTTTCTTTTTTGGTGCCAGGGATTGAACCCAGGGGCCCTTGTAACCACAGAGCCACATCCCAGCACTTCAAGCCTCACTAAATTGTTGAGGCTGGCTTTTTTTTTTTTTTTTTTTTTTTTGAGAGAGAGAGAGAGGAGAGAGAGAATTTCAATATTTATTTTTCGGCGGACACAACATCTTTGTTTGTATGTGGTGCTGAGGATCGAACCCAGGCCGCACGCATGCCAGGCAAGCGGGCTACTGCTTGAGCCATATCCCCAGCCCGAGGCTAGCTTTCAACCTGCAGTCCTCCTGCTTCAGCCTCCCAAATTGCTGGGATTACAGGTGTGTGCCACCACACCCGGTCCTTTTCTTTTTGAGTTTTCTGGTTTTTGTTAAGATGATCTAGCCCCAGGGATGCACGCCTGTAATCCCAGCAATTTGGGAAGCCCGGAAGGGAGGATTGCAAGTTTGAGGTCAACCTCAACAAATTAGCTGAGGCTCTGTCTCATATAAAGTCCTGGGGGTGTATCTCAGTAGCAAAGCACCCTTGGGTTCAATCCCCAGAACCAAACCAAACCAAAGATGGTAAGGTTTTTTCCTGGGAAGCTGAGGCTGGAGGATCCAGAGGTCAAGCCCAGCTTGGGAGAAATAGCAAGACCTTGTCTTAAGAGAAAAATAAATAAATAAGTGATCAGACCAAGAGAAGATGAAACAGAAATGCCTGTCTTATTTCCCAGGAGGAAGGACTGTCCCTGCTGAAGTAGGGAGGCCCTGGAGGAGTGTAGTGGGGAGGGAGTGCTCATTATTCAGTTCTGACCTTGTGGTTTCTTCTTATGGTGATATTTTTTTTAAATATTTATTTTTTTAGGTGTAGATGGACACAATACAATGCCTTTATTTTTATGTGGTGCTGAGAATTGAACCCGGGTCCTGCTTGTGCTAGGTGAGCTCTACCCTGAGCCAAATCCCAGCCCCTATAGTGATAATGTTTAAAACAAAAGCCTGGGCCTGGTGGCACATACCTGTACTCCCAGGGGCTCCAGAGGCTGAGACAGGAGGATCAATAGTTCAAAGCCAGCCTCAGCAATTTATGGAAACCCTATCTCAAAATAATAAAGAGCTGGGGATGTGGCTCAGTGGTCAGGTGACCTTGGGTTCAATCCCCGGTACAAAAAAAAAAATCAAGTGTATACTTCAATAAGGTTTTTGGGAGTATTTTTTGTTTATTTGTTTAAATTTTTTTTTTGAGAGAATGTTTAATATTTATTTTTTGGTTTTTGGCGGACACAACATCTTTGTTTGTATGTGGTACTGAGGGTCCAACCCGGGCCGCACGCATGCCAGGCGAGCGCGCTACCGCTTGAGTCACATCCCCAGCCCTGTTTGTTTAAATTTTAACATGGGATTTTGTTTTCAATACTGGGGATTTAACTCAAGGGGACTCTACCATGAGCTACACCCCCAGTCCTTTTTTTTGCTATATTCTTATGCTGTGACAGGGACTCACTAAATTGCTGAGGTTGGCCTCAAACTTTTGAGCTTCCTCTCTCAGCCTCATGAGTTGCTGGGATTGCAAACTTGTGCCACTGCAGCTGGCTTGAACCTACTCTCCTGAGGGGGAAAAACATGTTTAAATAGCCACTCTGGAGACTGAAGCAGGAAGATAACAAGTGTGAGGCCAACCTGCACAATTTAGAGAGACCCTGTCTCAAAATAGCAAGATATTTTTAGAGGGGGGTACCAGGGATTGAACTCAGGGGCACTCGACCACTGAGCTACATCCCCAGCCCTATTTTGTATTTTTTACTTAGAGATAGACAGGGTCTCACTGAGTTGCTCAACACCTGGCCCTTGCTGAAGCTGGCTTTGAACTGGCAATCTTCCTGCCTAGGCCTCCTGAGCCACAGGAATTACAGGCATGCGCCACTGTGCCCGGCCTCAAAATAGCAATATTTTTAAAAATTCTAGAGGTGTAGTCATTGGTAGCATCCCCGTGGATTCAATCCCTGGCACCTCAAAATAAATAAATAAATAAATAAATAAATAGCTGGGTGTGGTGGCACACATGAATAATCTCAGCAGTTTGCAAGGCTGAGATCAAAGAGTTCCAAGTTTGAGGCCAGCCTCAGCAACTTAGTGAGACCATTCATCAAAATAAAAAACAAAGCCAGGCCGGGTGGCACAAGCCTGTAATCCCAGTAACTCAGGAGGCTGAGGCAGGAGGATCATGAATTCAAAGCCAGCCTCAGCAACTTAGGCCCTAAACAACTCAGCGAGACCCTGTCTCTAAATAAAATACAAAATAGTGCTGAGGATGTGGCTCAGTGGTCAAGTACCCCTGAGTTCAATCCCCCCGTACCATAAATAAATAAATAAATAATAAAAAAGGCCTGGGGATGTAGCTCAGTTGCAAAACACCCTGGTGTTCAATCCCCAGTATAAGAAAAAGTATAAAACAAAAAAAGTTCACAAAGAAATAAACTAGGGCTGGGTGTGGTGGCGCACGCCTCCTGGAGGTTAAGACGGGAGAATCAGGAGTTCAAAGCCAGCCTCAGCAAAAGCAAGGCACTAGGCAACTCAGTGAGACCCTGTCTCTAAATAAAATACAAAATAGGGCTGGGAGTGTGGCTCAGTGGTCGAGGGTCCCTGAGTTGAATCCTTGGTACCTACCCCCAACAAAAAATAAAAAAAGAGAGAGGGAGAGAAAGAAAGAAACTAGGGCCTGGTGCAGTGACTTGTGCCTGGGAGGCTGAGGCAGGAGGATCTTGAGTTCAAAGCCAGCTTAGCAACTTAGTGAGACCCTATCTCTAAATAAAATATTAAAAAGAGCTGGGAATGTGGCATAATGGTTAAGTGCCCCTGAGTTCAATCCCAGTACAAAAAGAAAGGAAGGAAGGAAGGAAGGAAGAAAGAAAAGAAAAGAAACAAACTAGAATGGCCAGTGTTGTAGCTCAGTGGTAGACTGCTTTCCTAGCATGCGTGAGGCCCTGAGCTCAATCCCCAGTACTGCTAAATAAATAAATAAATGGAAGGTGACCAGCTACATGAGAACTTGTCAAGAGTCTCCCTCCAGCAGATGCCTTTGGGTGAGTTTTAGGCATTGAAGTCAACCTGATGTTAGGGATGTCCTCTACAGCACCCTGGCTCTCCTCCTAAGTCACCCTTGATGTGGGTTGGTGAAGAGTTTCATCTGTCCTCCTGAATTGGACAGTACTTCTGTTTTCCCATCTCGCCACATGAAACAGGGCTGGTTTGAGATTTGATGGTGTTCTTCAGTCCAAGGGGAGGAGGTGGAGATTCTTCCCTGTGTACCTAGAAAAGCTCAATTCAAATACAAGTTCTTGGAACTGCTGTATAGAGCAGCCCCAAGTTCAAATACTCTTTCTGCTTCCCTGTCCCTTTGGAGACCTTACACCTGTGAGTCTTTTCTACAGGCTTCTGGTTTGGAATCATGGTCCCTGAAATTGTGTGCAAAGGATGGTGCCAGGGCCAGTGGGGTGCAATGAATGAGGTGACCTAGCCCCTCATCCTCTGGGAACTTGACATCAAGTTTAAGAAACTGAGCCACATGCAGGAAATCGTAAATCCACGCAGACAGGCTGTGGCTGAGGGAGGGAAGGCCGCTGGGGTCCCAGCACTCAGGAGAAGAGGTAGCCAGTCCCGGAGCCTGAGGCTGGCGGAGTCAGGGGCACTCTGCCCTGGCTGACAGGTGCTAGGCAGGGCGGGTGGAGCTACTGGACAGGCACTGGGCGCCCTTGGCCTCCCCCTGGCCTGTGTGCAGAGGGAGATGAAGAAGCTGCCTCTGGCCTCTCTGAAGAGGCCGTTTACCTACTGTTGACTAAATAAAGGCTTAGAGAGGCTTATGGAATCAGGCTGCTTTCACATCAAAGGGCCCTTACAAAACAGCCTGGTGATGAGTTAAGTACAAATGAATCAGAAACAGATGGACTCAATTTCCTAGAAAATACCCCTGGGCTTCAGCAAGAAGAGGGAAAGTGCTCGGTCCAAAGCATTGTGGGTTTCTGCTGATCCTAAAATACACTCCACAAGGACGTTGCCTGGAATGAACAGGGAGCTGGGAGCCTGTTGGGCTCCAGGTCATTAGACTGTCCAGGCTGGAATTCTGCCAGGCCAGCGAGTCCGTGTTGGCTGATTCCCTGCAGCACTCCAGAGCCCTCCTCGGTGGCCCTGATGGGGACCCCGCTGCCTGGGTGCCGCCCTGCACCCGCAAGCCTTCCTCCTTCCCGCCTCGGTTCCCTGATTACAAAATGTAGGCATTAATTGAGATGATCTCCAAGACCTTTCCAGCACTGCTGTTCTGTGAGTAATGACAATGATCATTGCCAACATTTCCTGAAGGATTCCGTCTGCCAGGCAGGCGGTAAGTGCAGCACTGCATTCATGAATTTTCCTGGTGTGCGTGGCCCTAAGTTAGAACCATACTGATCTCCATTGTACAGACAAAGAAACTGAGGCTCAGAGGGATTAAACAGATTGTCCAAAGGCCCTCAGCTGGAACATGGGCACAGTCTGGATTTTGACCAAGTGACCAACAGCTCCTGGAGGAACCCTCTGGTCCTTGGGTTGGTAGGACCCTCTCAGTCCTGCCCAGGGTCTTCAACTTTTTTGAAATCTTCTAAATCTGATCGGAGTCACGTGAAAACATAACTTGGTCCTGCTTACCTCTGCTCCTGAGAGCCTGTACCTGCCAGGCGAGGGGTTAGCTGCCAGGCAGGCAGTGTCCTGCTCTCAGGGAGGACAGCGGCTGCGGTGCAGTGACGGATGGCTCTGAAGAAAGGCAGGAGCACCCTGTGCCCTCTGGCCCTGTCCTCCTCCTGGCCAGAATACCCAGCACAGCCCACTGGTCTGTGTTCACCAGTGGGGCTGGGGATACAGTTGGGTGGTTCTGATTCCAAGTACTCACCTCCCCCAGATGATTCAGGTCCTTTGAGTTGGGTCAGTTAGAATAATCTACAAAGCAAGCATTTGGGCCAGTGGTTTCTGTTTTGTTTTGTTTTGGTACCAGGGATTGAACTCAGGGTCACTCAACCGATGAGCCACATCCCCTGCCCTATTTTGTATTTTATTTAGAGACAGGGTCTCACCGAGTTGCTGAGCGACTCGCTTTTTGCTGAGGCTGACTCTGAACTTGAGATTCTCCTGTCTCAACCTCCGTAGCCACTGGGATCACAGGTGTGCACCACCATGTTCGGCAGGCCAGTGGTTCTTTTTTTTTTTAATTATTTTTTTAAGAGAGCACGAGAGAGATAGAGCAGTAGAGAGAGAGAGAGAGAACTTTTAATATTTATTTTTTTAGTTTTTGGCGACACAACATCTTTGTTTGTATGTGGTGCTGAGGATCGAACCCAGGCCGCACGCATGCCAGGTGAGCGCTCTACCACTTGAGCCACATCCCCAGCACCGGGCCAGTGGTTCTTAACCCTGGCTACACCATAGAATTTACCAGGAGAATGTTTGAAAAATGTCTCTGTCAGGTCCCCAGCCAGGGCCCTCTGATGTCCTGCCATCGTAATTTGCAGGCTCCATACCCCTGAGGGTTCCCATGTATGACCAGGGTTTCAAATCATCAACCTAAAGTAGAGGTTGTCTGGTCTTTGGTGTGCATCAGAATCTCCCTGGGGGCTCACCTTGCCTCAGCTCAGACCCATGAATAGGAATGGGTTAGAAGAGGGAGTGACCAGGACCTCTGCTGTGTGTGTGTGTGTGTGTGTGTGTGTGGTGCTGAGTGTTGAACATGCATAGCATTGTATGTACTAGACAAGCTCTACCACGGAGCTACATCAGCAGCCCAGCACAGCCTCTGCATGATTAATAGACCACATGGCTTAAATGTACAAATCAAGCCAGGTGTGGTAGGTGGCACACACCTGTAATCCTAGTGGCTCAGGAGGCTGAGGCAAGAGGGTCAGGAGTTCAAAGCCAGCCTCAGCAACAGTAAGGTGCTAAGCAACTCAGTGAGACCCTGTCTCGAAATAAAATACAAAATAGGGCTGGGGTTGTGTCTCAGTGAACAAGTGTCCCTGAATTCAATCGCTGGTACCCCCCTAAAAAATTACAAATCAATGTTGAAAACCCTTGATTCTATTATTTGGATATATTTGCCTTGATTTCGGACGGAGGACTAGGTTCTGGTAGATGCTTGGAAATGCTGATTAGATCTTGATGAGAAGGGCAAAACTTTTTTCTCAGAAAGCAGCAAGTGTCTAAGGACCTCTATGGCTCCCGAGGGCCTTAATCTGTGGAGTGTGCTCCCATCCACCACCAACAGGCCCTGCGATCAGGAAGCCTACCTGGTGGAACAGAACAGAACTGCACCTGGGCTCCTAGCTCCCACAGCCACCCTCGCCCTTCTGTGTTCTTCTGAGCCTCTCTCAGCATCAAATAGAAACAAAAAATAAGATCATTTAAGTGATTGATTAGGTGGTATGGCCAGAGGTACGCGCTCGAGGTGTTCTGATGGTTTACAGCAGTAAGTTAGTCAACTATTCATTTAATAAATATTTATGAAGGTTCTACTTTGTGTGCAGCCGCACCATAGAATTCACCTGGAGAGTGTTTGTGCAGGACCTTGGGGACACCCTGGTGAGCAAAAGGAACTCCCTGGGCTTCCTCCACCTGGGAAGGCTGACAGGAGGTGGCAAAATACACAATGTACTTGTTTATTTTATTTTTTTTTAAGATATATATATATATTTTAGAGAGAGAATTTTTAATATTTATTTTTTAGTTTTTGGCGGACACAACATCTTTGTTTGTATGTGGTGCTGAGGATTGAACCCAGGCCGCACGCATGCCAGGCCACATCCCCAGCCCCCACAATGTACTTGTAATAGGAATTAGGACTGGAACTACCTTCATGACAGATGGGAAATAACATGTGTGTGAGCAGGGGTGGTTTACCATGGTCAGGAGGTCTCTGAGAAGCTGACTGACCGGTCTTGCAGCATGATAAGGAACCTGATGTGTAACAAGTGGAGGACAGAAGACTGGCACGCACAAAGGCCCTGAGGCTAGAGCATACTTTCTGTATTTGAGAAACAGTAGCTGTTTTTCAAATACAGAAAGTATGGAGAAGGAAGGCAGGGGAAGTGGAATGAAGTGGAAGTTAGAGGGCCAGGCAGGCAGGGTTCTGCTTCGGAATTAAATTCCTCAGCAGGAGACCAACCTGTGCTGCATTGCTGCAGATCTGCTGCAGATCCCAGGTAAGGGAGAGTCTCAGAATTCCAGTGATGTTATCTGCATTTCCAACTCTCAGGAGACCCATGGTAAGTTTCTTCCCCTCTGTGACCCTATTTCCTTTGCAGAGTGACTCAGTCACCTAGCTTTTGTTGTGGTTGTTGTTTTAGTGCTGGGGATTGAACCCAGAGGAGCTTTACCACCGAGTTACATCTCCAGCCCTTTTCAATTTTTATTTTAAGACCGGGTCTTGTTGAAACGCTAAGCCTGGCCTCTAAATCGCAATCCTCCTGCTGCAGCCTCGGGGTGGCCCAGATTACAGGCCTGTGCTACCACACCTGACTAGCCTGTGGCCCAGTGATCCATGCCTACAGGGCTTCCTGGGACCCAGTTATCTATGTCTGCCCGGCTTCCTGGAACCTCTAGCTACTCACACATAAAGATAAGGAGGTACCCACCACTCTGCGGTGGTGGCAGGGAAGCACCTTAGAGGGCCAGTGGCTGCCATTTGTTCATAACCGAGTGTCGTCCTGGCCCTTCTTCTCTGGGCTCTCCTCCCCAGGGCAGGCGACCAGCACACATGATTTGCTGGGGCCGAGCTGGCCTTATTTCACGTGGTCTCATCCTTCTTCCCCCCAGGAGAGGAGAAGAGGGCTGCGGTGTGGACGCTGGGGGGGGAGGCGGACAGGGACTGGAGGCGGCGGGGCTGCGGGGCTGGGGACGGTGGTTGGGGGGACGGTGTGGGGGCGCTGGGTGTCGTTTGTTATGAATGGCTTCCTGACAGGCAGAGGCCACGCAGCCGCAGCCCCCGGCGGGCAGGAGAGCGGCTTTTCCGGAGCCGAGGCTAATCTGCCGCGGGCAGCCGGCTGCGAGGAGGAAGGCCCGGGCTCCGGGGCGCCGCTGCGCGTCCCTGGCGGTTTCTGTCCCTGGGAGCTTTTCTTAGCTGTCGGGGCGGGCTGTGGGGGGGAGCACCCGGCCTCGCTCTCCTCCGCCCTCCACCTCGAGGCCGCGGTCAGCACTGTCGGCCCCACGGCCCGCCGCCGCCTGCCGCAGCCGGGTCTGTGCGCGGGGTCGGGCTGTCCCCGGGACCCCTCCCCCGGCGCCACCCCCGCCCTGGAGGCCTGGGGGGAGGGGTGGCCGCGAGGTGGCTGTAGCAAAGCCGGGAGCCGCGGCGGGGAGGGACCCGGCCTCCCGCGTGCTGCACCTGCCCCGCGTCCCTCCCAGGCATCCTCCAGCGGGCGCGGGCCGTCGACCCCTGAAGCCCCAGAAGCCTGGGCCTGGGCCTGGGGCCGGCCATCTCAAGGCGCAGGCAGAAGACCCGCGGCTTTGACTTGCCACCAGAGAGGGACAGCAGTAGGAGGGGATACGTGCCATCAGTCCCCCCAGGGACCCCTGCAGAGCGCGCCATTCTGCAGACACCTGGGTTCATTGAAGTCCTGCTGCAACATTAAGAAGCAGTTGTCACCAGGTGCAGTGGCCCACACCTGTAATCCCAGCATCTGGGGAGGCTGAGGCAGGATTGCAAGTTCAAAGCCAGCCTCAGCAATTTAGCAATGGGGGGAGGAGCAAATTAAAATTAAAATTAAAAAAAAGAAAAAGCTTTTGGATGTGGCTAGTGGTTAATCACCCCTGGGTTTAAACCCTGGGAGAAAAAAAAATTAAGGGAGCAGGGCTAGGGTTGAGGCTCAGCAGTAGAGCACTTGCCTGGCATGTGCAAGGCCCTGGGTTCGATCCTCAGCACCACATAAAAGTAAATAAATAAAATGAAGATATTATGTCCAACTACAACTTAAAAAAAAAAAAACTAGAAAGTTAAAAAAAAGGGGGGGTGGAATTCATTTGCTCTAACCACACAGCAACTAAATAGGAAACTGTAGTTTTTTTGGGTTTTTGTCTTTTTTTTTTTTTTTTTTTTTACTGGGGAGTCGGACCCAGGGCTTTGCCATTGAGCTGTATCCCAGTCCTGGAAACTGTAATTTTATTAAAAAAAAAAATTTTTTTTTTTTTTTTTTGTACTGGGGATTGAACTCAGGAGCACTCAATCACTGAGCCACACCCCCAGCCCTATTTTGCATTTTATTTAGAGACAAGGTCTCCCTGAGTTGCCTTGCTCCTGACCGTTGCTGAAGCTGGCTTTGAACTTGGGATCCTCCTGCCCCAACCTCTCCAGCCACTGGGCTTACAGGCGCACCACCAGGCCCAGCATGAGTTCTAAACACCAAGTCTGCCCAATCCCCAAGCCATGTCAGGGTCAAGAGAATGAGGCAGGAGGATTGCAAGCTCAAGTCCAAGCTCACCAATTTATAGACCCCTCTCTCAAAATAAAAAATATGAAGTTCTTGGGATGTAGCTCAGTGGTGAAGCGTCCCTGGGTTCAATCCCCAGTATTAAAAAAAAAAAAAAATTAAGGACATGGGATGTGAGTCAGTGGTAAAGAGCATGCATGAAGCCTTGGGTTTGATCCCTAGCACCACAGGAAGGTGAATTGGGCAGAAGATGCCCTCTTATTGGGCACCAGAAGTGAAGTGGGGGGCTGGCAAGTCCATGCGATCTTGGGCAGAGTGTCCTCTCCCTGCACCTCCATTGCCTCACATACGCCATGACAAGCTAAGCTGGTGCTTTAGCGATCGCGGCTCTTGCCAATGTTCTTTCCTTCTGAATGACCTCACCAAGGCCCAGAGCTTTGTGGGGGGCTGGCCACCAAAGCACCTTCCTGCAGCTCATCCTTCTCTTGCCCTCTGAGGCACACCCAGCTCCTATAGGCACTGTTGGAAAAGTTGAGCCCTAACCTCAGCCTGCCTGGAAGGGTCCTGGTGTCCTTGGGCAAGTCACTAGCCTGCCTAGGCCTCAGAGGACAAATGCCCAAATACTGTGACTCCTGTCCTGCTTCCATTCTGGGGGGACGATGGATGCTCCAGGGCTCTGGGACACACTTATAGAAGGAGGAGCCTCAGGTTTCCTCTCTCTCTGTGTTGATTGGGTGGTCGGCTCTGGTGGTGCACACTTGAAAGCAATTTGCCTGTGGCTGCCCGCAGAGCGGGAGCTGAGAGGAGGATTGGCCTCTGGAGGCTGAGAAAATCTAGTTGCAGAGCAGCATCTGGTCCAGGCCTCCTCCTCCTACCAGTTTTGTTTGCAGGCCAAGTCGAGCCTGCTCCTTTGTCCTGGTCTTTGTGCCAAGTCTCCAGGAAGAGCCCCCACCCCAGTAGCTGAGAGAGGTAGAAATAGCAAAGGGAACTGATGCTAGAAATGGGCAGAAGCCAATGCACATAGCCCTTTGGACAGGTTGGCAATTTAAACACAGGGGGTGGGGCGGGGGAGGGGCAGAAGCTGCTCTCGCTGCTTCCTAGGAGGACCAACTCATCATGCCAGCTGCCTCCTCCCATCCCTACCTACTACCTAGGAGCCTGAGGGCAAGTTCCTCATCCCTCTGAGTCTCAGTTTCTCCATCTCTGAAATGGGAGCAGTGCCTGCTCTGGGGCTGTTGGAAAAGCAAACGCAGCAAAGCGTGTGTGGTTGGCACTTCCGGTCAGTTGGCTGCAGCCATGGCTGCTGGGGGTGGCTGGCTCCCTGGATGGCATCATGCCTCACCCTGCCCACCTTTTGCATGATGCCAGACACTGTCCCCCAGATGGATATGGCCATCTCTGGCCCCCCACAGTGCCCCAGGGACTGAGGGACTTCCATGCAAGCTGCAGATGATGTCCTGCACAGATAATTATCTGTCTCCCTAGTGAGCTGTGAACTCCTGGAGTCCTGCAAGCACCTCCAGCTGACACCCATTATTTGGGGAAGGATGTTTTGACAGTCTTAGGAGAGGGAGGAGGGGAGGGGGCTGCTCACCCTCTGCCTCAAGTTCCTCCTTGCAGAGTGGGGGTGCTATGGTCACTCAGAAACCCCCTAATGCCAGCCGAGGTGGGATGTTACCCAAACAGCCTAGGGAGGATGAGGCTGAGACCCTGCTCTTCCTCTTCTACTCGCACCTGCCACATCCTGAACTGCTGGTTTCTGTTCCTCTGTGAAAGCTGATAAACCAACCACGGAGGCCCAGGGCCACTCCCAGCGCACCTCCCCCCGGGCTTTCTAAAAAGTCCCCCACCTAGGAGGTGCTCCAAGCGTGGTTGTTGGCTATGTGCTGTGGGGTGGGGTGTTTTACCTCCCAGGTTCAGACAAGGGGAAAAGGCCTGCAGGAGAGCCGGCCAGTCCTATCCTCTGAGTGCCAAGGACCAAGGACATCTTTTTTTTTTTTTTTGGTATTGGGGATTGAACTTGGGGGCACCACTGAGCCTCATCCCCAGCCCTTTTTTACATTTTATTTAGAGACAGGGTTTTGGGCTGGGGTTATAGCTCACTTGGTAGAGTGCTTGCTCTGAATGCACAAGGCCCTGGGTTCAAATCCCCAGCACCACAAAAAAAAAAAGTGCTTAGGGCCTTGCTAAATTGCTGAGGCTGGCCTTGAATTTATGATCCTCTTGCCTCAGCCTCCAGAACTCTTGGGATTACAGGCGTGGTCCATCTCATCCTGCTCTGCCAAGGACATCTTGACAGGCCACTCTGTAAACTTGCACCCCTGAGGTCTGAGCTAGCACTGCAGCCACAGATCTACAAATTAGAGGTGAAACACTTGGGAGGAGCCAGGAGCTGGGCTCAGGGATCTTTAGGGGCTCACAATGCTCCCAGCACTGCCAAGACCCTGCTTTTTTTTTTTTTTTTTTTTTTTGTACCATGGATTGAACTCAGGGGCACTGGACCATTGAGCCCCAGCCCTATTTTGTATTTTATTTAGAGACAGGATCTCACTGAGTTGCTTAGCACCTTGCAGTTGCTGAGGCTGGCTTTGAACTCAGGATCCTCCTGCCTCAGCCTCCCGAGCCACTGGGATTACAGACGTGGGCCACCGCACCCAGCATTTTATGGCGACTATTAGCAGGTAGCAGTGAGGGCCAGAAGTCCTGTGGGTACCCATGAGATGCCCTGCTGCAGGCCTGAGTCTGCCTGTCCACCGAGCATTGGGGGAGCCTGTGGCCTTGGGCAGCCTCGGAACTCCCGCCAAGTACTGGCCTACAGGCTGGAGATGCCCAGAGCCCATCCAACAAACGTTTGTTAAGCCCCTGCTGCTCACTGGGCCTCAGAGTTGGATAAGCTGTAGCCCCTGCCCTGGGAACCCCCAGGGTGGACACTTGACCCCACTCACAGTGAGTAAGGACATTGAACAAAGGGCCTTGAGCTGGTGGAGGCAGGAGGAGGCGGTTAGAAAGCCGCATCGAACTGGGCCTGGGCCTCCGTGTCCCCCCTTTCAGGCAGTCTGGCCCATCCAGCCTCTGCTGCCCCCCTCTGGCTGGCCCCTCTGTGACTTCACTCCCTCTCCTGGTCTCAGGAGGCAGGGCCCAGCTCCAGGATGCTCTTCCTCTCATGCCCCCTCATGCTTTATGGCACTTGACCTTGTGTGCAACAAGGCATTCACCGGTGGTTTCCCCTTTTATCATCTTCCTCTCTCTAGCCCAGAGCTTGGCACTGAGTAAATATTTGTTGAAGGAATGAATGAGCAGGTGCACTGGGTCCCTGGAGTGGACACCATTCGTTCAGGGAATTCCACATGGAAACTGGCTTCCCCTGGACTTTGGAAGAGTGGCAGGGAACCCTTGTGCCCCTAATCCAGATCAAACCTTTCCAGTTGGGCATGGTGGCGCACACCTGTAATCCTAGCAACTCAGGAGCCTGAGGCAGGAGAATCAGCAATTTAATGAGGCCCTAAGCAACTTAGTGAGACCCTGTTTCAAGGTAAAAAGTAAAAAGGGCTGGGGATATAGCTCAGTGGTGGAGCGCCTCTGGGTCCTTCCCCAGTAGCAACACACACACACACACAAAATATATATATATATATATATATATATATATATATATATATATATATATTTTTTTTTTTTTTTTTTTGTACTGGGGATCAAACAATTTATCCTTACTAAATTGTTGAGGCTGGCCTTGAACTTGTGATCCTCCTTCCTCAGCCTCTAGGGTTGCTGGGATTACAGGCTCTTGCCTCTATTCCTAGCCTAGGAAGGAATCTTTCCGTTCCTTCTTGACAGGTGAGAAATTCTTGCCTGGATGCCTTCAGGTAGAGACAAAGTGGATGGGGGGACAGGTGGTAGGACCTTGGCCCACATGGGGGTGCCCAGGACCTGAGGCAGGCAGGGGACACAGAGGCAGAACCCAGGCAGAAGAAACGGTGGCAGGTTTACAGAAGACAGGATGGAGGACGGGTTAGCACAGGGACAAGGGGGCGGAGAGCTGGGGAGGAGGCCAGGGACCATCCAGAGGGCTTAGAATACAGGCCAGCCTCGGGCCAGGCTTTATTTCACTCAATTCCCTTTAAACCCTCTGGTCTCTCCTGGGGTGAGGCTTTGGTGCGACCGTGCCCAGCCTAATCCGCATCTGATCATAGGAATATGAGATTTATAGCACCGGTTTCTCATAAGGCCTGGGAAGGACATGGGTAAGTCCAGCTCCAAATTCCAATGAACTGAAGGAGGAACTCTGAGAGCCTGGGCAGCCACCAACCCAGCAGGGCCACCTGAGGACGTGGGTGCCTTATGTTTTATTTTTTGGAAAGGGAGTTGTTTGGGAGGAGGGACAGAGAGGACTCAAAACATGAAGTTTTGAGTCTCTAATAAAAGCTTCCAGGGTGGGATGAAGGAAGTGGCTGGAAAGTTCTTTGAGAAGAACTGGGGATTGTCTTGTTTTTGTCATTTAAATCCAGGCCTCCTGGGCTCACAGCCTGACCCCGGCCCCTGGCCCCAGAGCGCCTCCTGGTGGTTGATTCTAAAACACTGTTTTCTAGCTTGCTTTTTTCCTACCATATTTCTTTTCTGATTCGGGGATTGAACCCAGGGATGCTTTACCACTGAGCTAGATCCCCAACCCTTTTTATTTATTTATTTTTTTAATTTTGGGGTAAGATTTTGCAAACCTGCCAAGGCTAGCCTTGGATTTAGGATGCTCCTGCCTCAGCTTCCCGAATAGCTGGGATTAATTACAGGCAGGCACCACCTTGGGGAAAGCCTTTCTCCCTTATTAAAACAGTATATTGTGCTTTTCCCCTGCTGTCTGAGTGCCAGACTAATAAATCCAAGTACAACATACTCTCTGTCGGATAGTTCCTAGAAGCAGCAGGGTTGGGGAACTTTACAGATTACACGGAGTTCGCTTCCCAAACCATTGCACCAATTTACACGCCTTTACATTTTCATATATTTATTTATTGGTACTGGTGATTGAATCCAGGGGCGCTTTACCTCTTAGCTACATCCCCATCTCTCTCTCTTTTTTTTAATTAATATTTATTTAGGGCTGGAATTGTGGCTCAGTGGTAGAGCGCTTGCCTAGCATGTAAAAGCCCAGGGTTTGATCCTCAGCATCACATGGAAATGAATGGGTGAAGTGAAGGTATTGTGCCCAACTATAACTAAAAAATAAATATAAATAAATAAATATTTATTTATTTATTAGTTGTAGTTGGACACAATACCTTTATTTTATTTATTTACTTTTATGTGGTGCTGAGGATCAAACCCAGGGCCCCGCATGTGTTAGGCAAGTGCTCTACCACTGAGCCATAATCCCAGCCCCAGCCCCATCTCTTTTTATTTTTTAAATTTGAGACAGGGGCTCCCCAAGTTGTTGAGGCTGGCCTCAAAGTTGCAATCCTCTGGTCAGCCTCCCAAATTTCTGCGATTGCAGGTGTGTGCCACCACCTCGGGCTACACTCCCCCCTTATTTTTTTTTTTGGCTATTTGGAATTGAACTCTCAGGCACTGGGCCACTGAGCCACATTCCCAGCCCTATTTTGCATTTTATTTAGAGACAGGGTCTCACTGAGTTGCTTAGAGCCTCACTGTTGCTGAGGCTGGAGAGCCTGATCCTCCTGCCTCAGCCTCCTGAGCTGCTGGGATTATAGGGGTATGCCACTGTGCCCGGCTATACTCCCTTTTTGATTCATTTAAACATTAAACACTAAGATGGGACCTGGTGGGTCATTTCCCCACATGTCCTGTCCATAAAATGAAAGGGCTCAATTAACAGCTATATCAAATACGGTTTAAAGGAACCAATCTGGTTCCTTTAAAGGAACCTCCTGGGTCCTGCTCTCCTAGGCCTTGGACGTGGTCAGACCTAGTCACAGCCCAACCTGAGAGGCTGTTGGAGGCAGTGCCTGCAAGGCTGGCTTACCCGCCTGGTCACACAGCCAGTGGGTATCTGCTGTCCTTTCTTTCCAAGTCCCTCTGGTCCCCAAACCCCTTGCTGCCCCCATGCTGCCCCCTCCTTTCCAGCCCCTTTAACTGGGGCTTCTCTCTTCACTCCGCCAGCACAGAGCTCCAAGTCCTCAAGTGGTTCTCTTATTCAGGTAGGGGTCCCCACAGTGAGCCAAGGCCCATGTGTCCTGTGCAGTTGAAGAATCTCACAAACAAACATGTCATTCATTGTGCCAGGCACAGTGGCCCACACCTGTAATCCCAGAGACTCAGGAGGCTGAGGCAGGAGGATGGCAAGTTTGAGGCCAGCCTCAGCAACTTGGTGATGTCTGTCTCAAAAAATAAAAAGGGCTGGGTTTATTGGCTCAGTGGTCATGTGCCCTGAATTCAATACCCAGTACCAAAATGTGGTTCAGGCACAGAGGATGAGAACCCCGTTGAGAAGCCTGCAGGTGGGAGGGCTCAGTGGCCAGGGCCTCGGGCTGTGATGCCCCTGTCTTCATCCTGAAGCCTGGATGGGACCCTGAGTGGTTCAGGCAGGGGCAGGAGTGAGAGGCCACTGGAGATCTGCCTCACCTTTGAAGCCCGAGACTCCCTCTCTTTTGGGGCCTGTTGGAGCCCCACCTGGGCCTCTAGGGCCACTACAGTGCTCCTGGGGCTGGGGCTCCCCCATCTGGGCAGCCAGGCTGGGTGGCTCTGATTTCCCTGCTTGGCTGTGGGTCTGCGACATCCAGGCACAGGCAGGAGGAGAGGAGGGGGCAGCTGAACCCGCCCAGCAGGGGCTGCGGGGCCTCCTGACTGGGCTTATCTGAGGTTCTGGGGGCCCAGCTCGGCCTCTTCCTGCCCTTTGTCTCAGACCTGAGTCTCACCTGGCGGGAATCTCTCCTGGGGTCCCCCAACCCCCCACTTCCTCTCCCCACTGCCCCTGGGATTACAGGGATGTGCCACCTGGAAGTGCCTTCCACCTGGGTGTCCACTGGAGGGAGGTCTTCTGCTGCCCCCCCTTCAGGCCACTTCTTACTGGTCCCCAGCCCTCTCCTTCTCAGGTCACCAGGGACTCCTCCAGCGCGGCCTCCCCACCAACTCCTGCCTGGTGCCGTCCTGCCCAGGTGTGGGGTACAGAGGGGTGGGAAGCGCCCCACGTGGGCGGTGGCAGCCCTGCAGGAAGGTGGCAGAGTCGGGAAGGCAGCAGAGGCTCTTTCTGGATCTGTGAGCTGTGCGGTGGACTTGGGCTTCGGGCAGAGGAGGGACTGCAGCTTCTCTCCCTGGACTTCAAAGTGCTAAGCCTGGTGGGCCCTGGGGAAGAAGGGGGGATGAGGGGGAATGAGGCGGGTTGGGGTGAGGCTCCTTGTACAGCGTAGCCCTGGCGCCTCCTCCAGCACCCCCAAAATGAGTAAATGAATAAATAGGAAAAGAGAATAAAAACAACAAATAAAGGAAGAGGCTGGGCAAGGCGGTGCACGCCTGTCATCCCAGGGAGGCTGAGGCATGAGGATTGCGAATTCAAAGCCAGCCTCAGCAAAAGTGAGGTCCTAAGCAACTCAGTGAGACCCTGTCTCTAAATACAGAATAGGGCTGGGGATGCGGCTCAGTGGTTAAGCGCTCCTGGGTTCAATCCCTGATACCGAAAAAAAGAGAGAGAAAGAAACAGACACACTGTGATTCATTGGAAAGATAAAGTATTCTTTTTTTTTTTTTTTTTTTTTGGTGCCAGGGAATGAACAGCGTGCTTAACTACTAGCCACATCCCAGCTGTTTGTATTTATTTATTAATTTTTTTATTTTGGTACCAGGGATTGAACCCAGGGGCACTTAACCTCCAAGTCACACCCCAGTCCCTTTTATATTTTATTAGAGACAGGGTCTCACTGAGCTGCTTTAAGGCCTTGCTAAATTGCTGAGGCTGGGTTTGAATTTGTCTTCTTCCTTCCTCAACCTCCTGTCACTGGGATGACAGGTGTGCCCTGCTGTGCCTGGCTTATGTTTTATTTTGAGACAGAGTCTCACTGAGTTGCAGGGCCTCCCTAAATTGCTGAGGCTGTCCTCCAATTTGTGATCAGCCTCCCAGGTTGCAGGGCTCACAGGCCTGCATCACTGTACCTGGCTAGTATTCTTTATTTTGAGATGGACCTTCCCTTGCGTGTGTGTGTTATAAGGTTCTTGCTAGAAGACAGCTTGTTGTATGTCTTATAATTTTTAAGTTAAAAATTCAATTTTAAGTACTGGGGTTGGAACCCAGGGATGCTTTACCACTGATCCCCAGTCCTTTGTTGTTTTTTTTAAATTTTATTTTGAGACAGGGTCTCACTAAGTTGCTTAGGGCCTCCCTAAATTGCCGAGGCTGGCCTTGAACTTGCAATCCTCCTGCCTCTGCCTCCCGAGTCTCTGGGATTTACAGGTGTGTGCACCACGCCCGGCTCCCTTAGCCCATTTTCCAATCAGGTTGCTGTCTTTTCTGGAGGTTCTGATACACCTGGGGTGGTGACTCTTTCTCAGATGCACAGTTTGCCAAGTCTCCCGCTGCATGCCAGGTTGACTCTCCACTCCAGTGCTGGTTTCCTTTGCTGTATAAAAGCTTTTTATTTTCGTAGTCACTTATCTATTTTTGCTTTTGTCTCCTGTGCTTCTGGTGTCATAGCCAAGAAATCAGTGCCAAGATCAGTGTGATGAGGCTCCCCCTGTGTTTTCTTCTGTGAATGTTTTGGCTTTGTTTTGTTTTGCAGGCGGTACCGTGGGAACCTGGAGCCTCCCACGGGCTCTCTCGTGGAGCTGCAGCCCAGCCCCTTTCTGCACAGTTCATAGTTTCAGGTCTGTTGTTTTGTTTGTTTTGGGTACTAGGGATTGAACCCAGGGGTGCTTTACCCTGAGCTATGTCCTCAGCTGTTTATTTTTACTATTATTATTTATTTTGAGACAGGGTCTCACTGAGTTACCTAGGGCCTCTCTAGGTGGCTGAGGCTGGCCTCAAACTTGTGATCCTTCTGCCCCAGCCTCCTGAGTCTCTGGAACTGCAGACGTGAGCCACTGTGCTTGGCTAGTTTCAGGTCTGATACTTTGAGGGGATCTTTGTGAATGGTTTGTAAAATAAGTTTCATTCTTCTGTGTGTGGACTTCCACTTTAACATTTGTTCTTTAAGGGCCTTCTTTGGCAGAATAACAATTTTTTTAGTCCAGTTGCAGGTCTTGCAGAGTTTCTTTGGTGATATTAATGGTCTGTGAAATCCTGTGAACCAGACGCTCATAACTTTATTATAACGACTGATTATAATTTAAACACCAGGATGTGTAGTCTAGGATAAATACAGCTCTGATAAAGGGTGTGGTTTTTAAGTAAAAATGTCCAAGACCCTGTGTGGTGGTGTCCACCTGTAATCCTCAGGAGGCTGAGGCAGGAGAATTGCAAGTTTGAAGCCAGCCTGGGAAATTTAGGAATAAAAAAGGGGACTAGGGATGTAGCTCACTGGTAAAGTGTCCTGGGTTCAATAGTAAAGAAAGAAAAAGTTCCAGGAAATCTGGGCTATGAAGCCCTTGTCCTTAGAGGCCCCATCTCAGTCTAACTGGCAGGGGGTCCTTCTTCCAAATCAGACTGTAAACACTTTGAAGTGAGGGGCTGCGCCCAGAGGAAGTGCTCAGTGAACATCTGTTCAATTTAGCCAAGAACACTCCGGTCCAGAGAGGTGAAGCTGGCATCTCAGAGTTGACCAGGAATGGGTGGGTCCAGCTGAGGCTCCCAGCTCTCAGCCAACACTGTGTGGAGTGCTTTGCCATCTGCATTGGTGTATTCTCTCTCTCTCTCTCTCTCTCTCTCTCTCTCTCTCTCTCTCTCTCTCTCTCTGTCTCATACTGGGGATTGAACTTAGGGACACTTTGCCACTGAGCCACATCCCTAACCCTCCCAAATCTTTTTGTTTTTTATTTAGAGACAGGGTCTTGCTAAGGTGCTTAGAGCGTTAAATTGTTGAGGCTGGCCTTCAACTTGTGATCCTCCTGCCCCAGCCTCCCTAGTCGCTGGGGTTACAGGCCTGTGCCACTGTGCCTGGCAGCATTGGCTCTCTTATATGCACCTATCCTTCCTCACCCTGTAACGAAGAGGTGGAGGGGGAGCATTTTCTTCTGAGCTGGCGAGCCTTCATGTTGCAGAGGTGAGACTCCTACCATTCTCATCTACCCCAAGCTGTCCACAAGGCATCTGGTGCACAATGAGATTGTGGTAAATGTCCAAAGGAAGAGATGACCAGCAAATTCAGTTGAGAAGCATCTCTATGTAAGAGTTGGAAGTTAGAAAATTGAAATTCTGCTTCCTGATGTGCCTAAGATTCCTGTGTGACAGGTCCCTTCCTGTCCCTGGACCTTGATATTCTGAATCTGTTGTAAACAGTAACAACAGTAACAGATATCACGAGCTGGGTGCCCAACGCCGCCTGGGGTCCCAGCTACTCCAAAGCTGAGGCAGGAGGATCACAAGTTCAAGGCCAACCTGGGCAACTTTGCAAGACCCTGTCTCAAAAATGAAAAATTAAAAAAAAGGGGGGGGCTGGGAGGGGCGCTGAGGCTGTGGCTCAGTGGCGGAGCACTTGCTTAGCGTGTGTGAGGCCCTGGGTTCGGTTCTCAGCACCCATAAAAATAAACAAAGACATTCTGTCCATCTACAACTACAAAAAGGGGTGGGGGCTGGGACTGGGGCTCAGTCTTAAGCACCCCTGGATTCAATCTCCAGTAACACACTCCACAAAAGTGGCCGATGTTCTCAATACCGAGCTCTTGGCCAGATGTCTGTGGCGGGGTCCTCTGAGGTTTGTCAGATCGTAACCCTGCAGCTCTCCCTGGAGTCGGCAGGTGTGGGGACCGTGTCCTTGGGTAGAAGACAGCCCAGGCCAAGGACAGGAGGCCAGCTTGTCTCTGTGCGCCTGTGCCTTCTCAGCATTCCTGGGGCTGCTCCACCAGCTGTCATCAAAAGCTCCAGGCCACCTTCAGCCCCAGCCTGGTGTCTCTGCGGGCAGCCAATTTCCGCTGCTCTGAAGCAGTCCAGGCACAGCTAGAGCCAGCCTCTGAAGAAGGCCCCGGCTCCTACCCTGACCCGCTTCAAACCCTCCCGTGCCTTCTCTGAGCTCTTGGAATCAAATCCGGGGTGACCCCTGGCCACCTCTCTGGCTCATCTCACAGTTTGTCCTCTTTGCTCTGTCCCCACGCCATCCCATCCAGTGGCCACCAGCCATGTATGGCTGCTGAGCGCTTGAAGTGTGGCCAGTCCAGATTGAGAGGTGCTGTCCATTTAAAAGGCAGGACAGGACCTCCAAGCTGTAGTTCCAAAAAAAAAAAAAGTATGTGTGGGGTGTAAACTATCTCATCAAAATTTTTATACTGATACATTGAAATCCTATCTTAGATATATTGTGTCACGTAAAAAACATTATTAAAATTCATTTCACGTTTCTTTTTACCTTTTTTGTTTTTCCCCCTCTTGGTACCAGGGATTGAACGCAGGGGCACTTGGCCACTGAGCCACATCCCCAGCCCTTTTTACATTTTATTTGGAGACAGGGTCTCTCTGAGTTGCTTAGTGCCTCAGTAAGTCCCCATGCTCCTGTCTCAGCCTCCTGAGCCACTGGGATTACAGGCGTGTGCAACCGTGTTTCCATTCTCCTTTCTTATTTATTCATTTACTCATCTTTATTTGGGGGTGCTGGAGGTGGGCACCAGGGCTAAGCTCTACAAGGAGCTGCACCCCAACCTGAGCCAGCAGGCTCCAGGGGCTATCAGAGAGGGGCTCTGGGAAGCTGCTGTGTGGCTGAGCGGGGCTGTAGGCTGCCTCAGGTTCCATCACAAGACCTCATTTGGTAGCCAGGGTCAAGGACCAGGCACCAGGTACCAGGCCCTGGGGACCTGCCAGTGCAGCAGGGTGTAGTGGGCTCTGCTGGGCAGCCCCAGGGTCCATCTCCACCCACTGTGCAGCACATGACCTTGGAAGGTTGCCCAGCTCCACTCTAAAAGAGGATTCACTCACTGGGGCAGCAAACGCCAGAGGAGAGGCTGTGTGGGTGGCACATAGGTGCTGGGGCCACGTAAGTTGTCCTGGTGACCAGTGCCCACCCCCCGGTCAGCCACATCTGCAGGCCTGCTGCTGTCTAGGGGGGGCCAAAGCCAGGGCCGGGCCTGGGTTCCTGAGCAAGGGGGCTCACACTCCCGAGGACCACCGAGGGTCTCTGGTTCTCTCTTCACCCTGGCCCACACCCTTGGCCAGATCTGGGGGAAGGAGAGTACCCCCTGTTCTGGGAGAAATATCTGTGGGTTTCAATTGCTCCCAGGGTCCCAGGGAGCCACCAGGCAACCAGATTGCCAACAAACCCCCCAAGGGAGGCCAAAGCTGTCAGGACCTAGAAGGGGCTGTTCCTGAGGCTTGAAGGAGGTGAGGGGACCATCTGGGAGTCTTTCCCAACTCTGGCTTTGGAGAGCGGGGGCCACCTCTCCAGACACCTGCGCCCCAGGTCAGGTCTCTCCCCAGCAGTGGGTATGGAGGGGCTGCAGGAGGAGGCACCTGCCACCAGGCGGCACTGGAGGGCTGCCGGGCACAGGAACCGGGTTCCCACCCTGCTTTCCCAGACACTGGGAGCCCAGCTGGATGGTCTAACCAGAGCCAGCACCCTTGGCCGTCACCTCCCAGGTTAGAAGAAATCGAGAGCGTTTGGGTGGAAAGGGGGTCTGGAGACCAGGTAGGGCGGGCACCCCATTCCCACACGGGGAAGCTGAGAGCCTGCCCAGGTCCCTGGGGAGAGGACTGGGAGGTCCAGCTCTCCCCCAGCCCTGCTACTGCCCCGACTCTGAAGAAGAGCCAGGAACAAAGGAGGTGGCTTACTTGCGCCGTGGCCCAGGCCTGTAATCCCAGATGACGCTGAGGCAGGAGAATCACGAGTTCAAATCCAGCCCCAGAAACTCAGCCAGGACCTAAGCAACTTAGTGACGCTGTCCCCAAATAAAAACATAAAAAAGGAAAGGGCTGGGTGTGGCTCAGTGGTTAGTGCCCCTGGGTTCAATCTAAATAAAATGTATAAAAGGGCTGGGGTTGTGGCTCCCTGGGTTCAATCTGGTGAAGAAGGAGGAGGGGGAGGGGGAGGGGGAGGGGGAGGGGGTGGTGCAGCTTTCATGTAGTAGATAACTGTTTTTTTGTTCTGGTTTTTGGGGACACTGGGGATCTAACCTAGAGGCTCTTAACCACTGAGCCACACCGCCAGCCCTTTTTATTTTTAATTTTGAGACAGTCTCTCCTAAGTTGCTTTGAGTCTTGCTAAGTTGAAGTTGCTGAGGCTGGCCTTGAAGTTGTGTTCCTCCTGCCTCAGCCTCCCGCGTCACTGGGCTGACAGGTGTGTGCCACCACACCCAGCCAATGAGGGGTTCGTCCTGGCAGTGTCCCTATCAGGAAATTCATGGCCTACAAGTGGCCCTCCAGAGACTCCAGGGCAGGGGCTGCATTCCTCAGTCCTGTAGCAGAGGGGGCTGGAGGGCCGCACAACCTCTGTGCTGGCTGCCTTTGGCCTCCTGTGGCCTTGCTGGGCCTCCTGAGGACAGAGCCCAGCAGCCACCCAATTCCACACAGGGGTTCAGGGAATGGGCTTGGGCCCCGCTGCCCTCTCCTGGGTCCACCCAGCCCTGGCCCCAGCTCACACTTGTTTGTTTTATGTCTAATTATAAACAAGATTCATACTCATCGTAAAATCTGGAAGCTACAGAGAGGTAGAAGCAGAAAATGACAATCATCTGTCCCCACGTGCCCAGAGATGGCTGTAGTTGGTGCCCATCCTATTTCTCCCCAGTCCTGTCTTCCTGTGCAGACCACCCCCGTGGACACGGGTGCATTTCTATTGTAATCCTGCTCCGTAGCTGGCTTCCCCACCCTGCGGTAGATCACGAACACTTCCTCAGAGCATTACAGTTTTCTTTGAAACTATTTAATATAATTATAATTTTCTATTAATAATTTAGTTATTTTCTTCTATTTGTTTGTTCATTTTCCTACTTGGATTATTCTTTTATTTTAAACCAAAGAAATTTGTGAATTAAAAAAAAAATTCCATGGGCTGGGGATGTGGCTCAAGCGGTAACACTCTCGCCTGGCATGCGAAGGGCGCTGGGTTCAATCCTCAGCACCACATACAAACAAAGATGTTGTGTTGTGTCTGCCGAAAACTAAAAAATACAATATTAAAATTCTCTCTCTCTCCTCTCTCTCTCTTAAAAAAAAATCCACTTAGCTGGGTGTGGTGGCGCACACCTGTAATCCCAGATGCTTGGGGGGCTGAGGCAGGAGGATCTCAAGTTCAAAGCCAGCCTCAGCAACAGTGAGGTGCTGAGCAATGCAGTGAGACCCTGTCTCTAAATAAAACACAAAATAGGGCTGGAGATGTGGCCCAGTGCCCCTGAGTTCAATCCCCAGTACTACTACTACTACTATTACTACTACTAATTTAATAAATAAATAAAAATACATAAATCTAGCCAGGCTCAGTGGCGTACACCTACACCTGTAATTTCAACAATTCAGAGGCTGAGGCAGGAGGATTGTTGAAATTACAGGTGCAGCCCAGCCTCAACAACTTTGCAAGACCTTGTCTCAAAGTAAAAATATAAAGGGGAGGGGACGTGGCTCAGTGGTTAAGCGCCTCTGGGTTCAATCCCTGGTACCAAAAAAAAAGGAAAAGGAGCCAGGGAGCCCTGAGATGCCCTGAGATGCTCTGTTGTGCCCCCCGCCCCAGCAATCTATGGCTGCACCCTGTTTGGGTGGCCCTTACTGACCTTCCAGTCACTAAGGGACCCTTCTGCACAGCTCTGGCCTCCCCAGGGACCTGATGGGTCCCTGGGGAGGCACCAATCCGCCTTCCGCACCCTCCTGGTCTCTGCTTGCAGCCTGGAACCAGGCCTGAGGTGACTCAGAGAATCCCCAGGTTTGTGTCACCTCCGGCCTTTCCAAGTCCCCGTGGTGTTTAGAGCTCAGGGCTTGTGCAACAGGGTTTCTGGAAACCTCTAGAACACACACTTCAGGAGGGCAGGGTCTCGGGTTTCCCATGTGCTCGGTGCCCTGTCGCCCAGCACTGAGCGTGGCCTCGCAGATCCTCGGGGACACTAGCGGATGGATGCACGCGGTGCTGCCTGTCTGCCTCAGTTTCCCTCTCCATTCAACACTGAGTTCTTTGAGAGCAAAGAGGAGCCCTGCTTATCTCTGAGTCCTCCCGAGTGTCCAGCAGAGAGACTGGCATGCGGAGCGGGTCCTTCCTTGGAGAAGAGTGACTTGATGAAGTCACATGCTGAGAGAGACAGAGTGGGTGGCACAGACCCCCCCTTCCCCCGTCCCCCTCCACAACAGGTTCATTTCCTCCCTCTGAATGTCCCCACAGGGTCCCTTCCTCTTTTCCTTCTTGGCCTAAACTGAGAACCTAAACTGACAACTCTGAGGCCTTCTGACTGTATGACTTTGGACAATTCACTTGCCCTCTCTGAGCTACCATTGTCTCTTCTGTAAATATTGTAAATGGAGTTGATGTAAAGTATTGGAAGGGTTTTGTGGGTTCGGGCCAGATTCCCTTGCGTGGGTAGGTGGTCGGCCTTGGGGACGAAGCAGCCCCTCTTGTTGGCAGGGGCCAGGCTCTGTCCATGGTATGAGCTGCCTGGCGTGAGCTGGCCATTGGTTGACAGAGAGGCTTGGGTTGGTCTTGGGCTGAGGCTGCCCAGGGAGGCAGTAGAGGGTTACAGGTCCCCTGAGACCTTGGCAGCGGTCCCTGGCACCACGCCGTGGCTCTGTCACTCGGTGTCCTTTCTCTGCTGGAAGGGCACACGCTGCAGCTGGGGATGGGCTGGGAGATGGACCCAGCTTGTCCACAGAGCTGCTGTCTGTCCCCCTTGCTGCGCAGCTCAGCCCAGCTTCCCCCAGGCTGCCCCACAGCCACCCTCGCAGGAACAGGTGGCGCTGGAGACCACCCACACCTCGCCCTCGACCTGCCACTCTGGTCCCTCGGCCTCAGGTGTAAATTGGGGGAAATAAAGTTAGACTCAGATTGAGAAGAGCCAATGAGATGGGGTGGATGACAGCACTTAGTCACTTGTGCCCTGGGGATTACAATACAATGACATCGCCTTCCAGGTGGGTGAGGCCTCCTGCAGAGAAGCACAGGTTGCAGGCTCCGGCCTTGTGCATATTTTTTGGTATCGGGGATTGAATCCAGGGGGGCCTAACCACTGAGCCACATTGCCGCCCTTTTTTGTATTTTATTTAGAGACAGGGTCTCGCTGAGCTGCTTAGCACCTCGCCGTCTCTGAGGCTGGCTTTGAACTCGAGATCCTCCTGCCTCAGCTCCCAAGCCCCTGGGATGACAGGCCTGTGCCACCACGTCTGGCCAGGCTCTGGCTCTGCACCTCATCCTGTCCCATGGTCATCGGGGAGCAGGGGCGAGTGGCTTCCCTCTCCCAGGCTCAGTGTTTTAATCTGGGAAATAGCGAGTGGGTGCCTGGGGCGCCTGAAGTGCCCTCTGAGCTCCGGGCAAGGCGTTGCCTCTAGCAGAAGGGAAGCCGGGATGAGCGCCCTCCCCCACGCCCAGGCCTCCTGCCCGCAGCGTCCCCTCCTTGCCCACCTAGGACGGTGATGCAGGTGGGAGCGGGGTGACCTTCATCAGATCAGAAATGCGTTCCCAGCGTCTCTGAGGACACCTGCCCCAGCTTCCCCCGAGGCACCAGGAAGCCACAGTAGGAGCTGGGCCTTGGGGCCGCTGGGGCAGGCAGTGGACCGTGGTCATCTCCTGCCCTGTCCCCACGGCTCCAGGGTCTCACAGCTGTTCGCTCACACAGTGTCAGAGCAGCCTCAGAATGTATGTGGACCGCGGGAAAAACAGAAAGGGAAAGTTCACCTCCCGAGTGTCCAGGGGGTTTGGGGCATGGGCACACACAAATTTCCCCCCCAAGAATGGAATCTTATATTGCTTGCTTTTAAAAATCTGGAATGAGTACATTTTGTTTACAAAATTTTATTATAAAATATAACATGCAGGGGCTGGGATTGTGGCTCAGCCGTAGAGCACTCGCCTAGCAAGGGCGGGACCTGGGTTCGATCCTCAGCACCACATAACAATAAAGGCATTGTGTTGTGTCCATCTACACCTAAAAAATAAATATTATATATATATATATATATATCATGCAGAAAGCACATATAAAATCATTGCTCAGCCACATGAATTGTTGTAAGGCAACGCCCCCCCCCCCAACCCAGCCGATGAGTTAGCACGACTCTGTGAGCCTCCCCAGGACCCCTGGGCCAGTCTCAGTCATAACTTCCTGCCCGAATTAACCATTTTTTTTTTAAAGAGAGAATTTTTAATATTTATTTATTTATTTTTAGTTTTCAGCGATACAACATCTTCATTCGTATGTGGTGCTGAGGATCGAACCCGGGCCGCACGCATGCCAGGCAAGTGCGCTACCGCTTGAGCCACATCCCCAGCCCCCCGAATTAACCATTTAATTAACCATTATCCAACTTTTCTTGCTGCTTCACCCAAATGTGTATCCTTAGATGCTGTAATTTTTGTTGTCTTTTTAAAAAAGGTGTTTAAAGTAACTTTCTGTTGTTGTTGTTTGTTTGTTTTTTTGTGGTGCTGGATATTGAACCCAGGGCCTTGTGCATGCAAGGCAAGCACTCTACCAACTGAACCATATCCCCAGCCCTTACGTACCTTCCCCCCACAAACAAATACTTTTTAAGTTATAGTTGGAAAAAATACCTTTATTTTGTTTATTTACTTTTTTTTAAAGAGAGAGAGAGAATTTTTTAATATTTATTTTTTAGTTTTCAGTGGATACAACATCTTTTATTTTATTTTTACATGGTGCTGAGGATCGAACCCAGTGCCCTGCGCATGCCAGGTGAGCACACTACCGCTTGAGCCACATCCCCAGCGCTGTTTATTTACTTTTATGTGGTGCTGAGAATCGAACCCAGGGCCTCACATCTGCAAGGCAAGCACTCTACCACTGAGCTACAGCCCCAGCCCCTAAGTACCTTTTAATCTACAGGTTTTTTCTTTTTGTTTGTTTTTGTTTTGGGTACTGGGGATTGAACCCAGGGATGCTTAAGCACGGAGTCACATCCCCAGACCTTTTTATTTTGATACAGGGTCTCACTAAGTTGCTGAGGCTGGCTTTGTATCTGTGTTCCTCCTGCCTCAGCCTCCCGAGCCACTGGAATTATAGGTGAGCATCACCGTGGCTGGCTCTCTCCATCATTTTTTTTTTTTTTTAAAGAGAGAGAGAGAGGGGCTGGGGATGTGGCTCAAGCGGTAGCACGCCCGCCTGGCATGTGTGCGGCCCAGGTTCGATCCTCAGCACCACATACAAACAAAGATGTTGTGTCCGCCGAAAACCAAAAAATAAAATATTAAAAAATTCTCTCTCTCTTTAAAAAAAAAAAAAAGAAAAGAAAATCATCACACATCCGTCCTGGTACACCACTTGATAGAAAAGTTTCTGGAAGTGAGCTGTGGAGACAGTAGATGGGCCTGTGGGGCCTGCCTGTCATGGCAACCCGGGAAGAGGACAGAGATCTTGAGGCTCGCATGGGCAACCTAGTGTGACCCTGTCTTAAAATTTAAAAAAGGCTGGGGAAGTGGCTCAGGGGCAGAGTTGCTCACCTAGCCTGTGTGTGGGCCCAGGGTTCAATTGCCAGCACCACCCAAAACAGTTTTATTGAGATACCATTCATATACCATGTAGTTAATATTTGACATTTACAATTCAAAGGTTTTCAGTATATTCAGAGTTATACGACCCTCACCACACTTCACACTAGAGCGTTTTCACCAATTCCCTAAGAACCCCACATCCATTTCTCCTAATCCCCTCCTCTATCCCCAGGCAACCGCCAATCTGGTTTCTGTCTCTATAGATTCGCCGTGTGGAACATCTTATAGAAATGAAGTTATACAGTGTCTAGTCCTGTGTGACTGACTTCTTTCACCAAGCAATATATATATATACTTGAGGGTGGAATGGGGAGGAAAGACAATGGGGATTGAACCCAGGGAATGCTGAGCCACATCCCCAGCCCTTTTTTATTTTGGGCCAAGTCTCATTGAATTGCTTAGGGCCTCACTAAATCGCTGAAGCTGGCCTCAAACTTGTGATCCTCCTGCCTCTACCTCCCGAGCTGCTGGGATTACAGTTGTGCACCTCTGCACCCGGCTCCACTAAGCCTAATACTTTTATGGCTTTTCCACATCATAGCACGATTCTGCACCTCATTCCTTTTTTTTTTCTTTAATTGGTTGTTCAAAACATTACAAAGCTCATGACATATCATCTTTCATACATTTGATTCAAGTGGGTTATGAACTCCCATTTTTACTCCAAATACAACCTCATTCCTTTTTAATGTTCCGTTGTATGGGTATCACCTTTATCCACTCACCAGCTAAGGGACCTTTGGGTTGTTTCCACTTTTTGGCTGTCACGCACAATGCTGTTATGGAGAGTCATGGAAGGGTGTTTTGTTTTTCCAAATGTATGTTTTCATTTCTCTTGGCATCTGCCTTCTAGGTGTGGATTTTCAGGGTCTATGGGCATCTTTGTGTGACCTTTGGAATTGCCAGACTGGTTTCTGAAGCAGCAGCACCAGTTCACACTCCTGCCGGGAGTGTCTGAGGCCGTGGTGTCTGGGTATCCTTGTCAATATCTGCATCACCTGCCTAGTCAGGGCTACCACGGCAGTGTGAAGTCGAATCCCGGTGGGTTTGCTTTGCATCTCCCTCGTGAGTAATAAGGATTTCCAGAATCTTTTCATCTGCTTATTGGCTGTTCATGTCTTCTTTGGAGAAATGTCTAGTCAGATCCTTCTTTCATTTTTTCTCATTGGGTTGTGTTTTATTATCAAGCTGAGTTCTTTATATATTCTGGTTACAATCTCTTATCAGAAATATGAGTTGTAAGCTGGGTGTGGGGGACTCACACCTGTCATCCCAGCAGCTCAGGAGACTGAGGCAGGAGGATTGCCAGTTCAAAGCCAGCCTCAGCGACAGCGAGGCACTAGGCAACTCAGTGAGACCCTGTCTCTAAGTAAAACACAAATAGGGTTGGGGATGTGGCTCAGTGGTTGAGTGTCCCTGAGTACCAAAGGGGGTAACTATGATTTGAGGTCTGGGAATGTAGCTCAGTGGTAGAGTGGCCTGGCAGGTGGGAGACCCTGGGTTCAATCTCCAGCACTGCAGAACAAAACAAAACAAAACTACACACACACACACACTAATTCTATGGATCATTGTCTTTTTCTTTCTTTTTTTTTTTTTTAGTTCTGGGGATTGAATTCAAGGCCTTCCCCATACTAGGCAATATCCCCAGACCCTCAACTCTTTACTTTTTTATTTTTTATATATTTATTTTGAGAGAGAGAGAGAGAGAATTTTTTAATATTTATTTTTTAGTTTTCGGCGGACACAACATCTTTGTTTGTATGTGGTGCTGAGGATTGATTCCTTTGAACTTTAGAATCAACTTGCCAAAGAACCAAGTTGTGGGCCTAGGACTGTGGCTCAGAGGAGGGCTTACCTAGCATGTGCAATGTCCTGGGTTTCATCCTCAGTACTGTTAACAAAACAAAACACCAAGTTGGAATGTTGATGGGGATCATGTGAATCTGAAGACCGGTTTGAGAAGTCTTGCCATCTTAACAATATTAGGTCTTCAGATCCCTGGATGGGGAGTGTTTTTCATTTATTTAGGTCATCTTTAATTTTTTTCAACAATGGTTTGTAGTTTTCATAATACAAGCTTCATATTTCTTTTATTAGATTCATTCCTAAGCATTTTATTCTCTTTGATGTTAGTGTACATGGCATTATTGTCTTTTTAAAAATATTTATTTATTTTTTAGTTGTAGATGGACACAAGACCTTTATTTATTTATTTTTATGTGGTGCTGAGGATCGAAACCAGGGCTTCCCACGTGCTAGGCGAGCGTTCTACCACTGAGCCACAACTCCAGCCCTGGAATTATTGTCTTAGCTACATTTTGAAGTGTTTGTTGCAAGTGAAAAAAAAATACGGCTTTTTTTTTTTATTCTGCAGCTTTACTGAATTCATTTATTCTAATAATTTTTTAGTGAATTCTTTAGAATTTTCTTTGTCTTTGTCTTTTTGGTAGTAGGGGTTGAACCAAGGGGCACTTTACCACTGAGCTACATTCCCAGCCCCGTCTCCCCCTTTTTAAATTTTGAGACAAGGTCTTGCTAAGTTGGTGAGACTGGCCTCAAACTTTCTTTCTTTTCTTTTCTTTCTTTCTTTATTTTTTGGATACTAGGGATTGAACTCAGGGGCACATCTCCAGCCCTATTTTGTATTATATTTAGACAGGGTCTCACTCAGTTGCTTAGCCCCTCACTTTTACTGAGACTAGCTTTGAACCCGCAGTCCTCCTGCCTCAGCCTCCCAAACTGCTGGGATTACAGTTGTGTGCCACCATGTCTGGCTTGCCCTCAAACTTTTGATCCTCCTGTTTCAGCCTCCCAAGGAGCTGGGATTATAGGCATGCACCTCCATTCCTGGCTGGGATTTTTTTTGGACACGGCGGAGATGCGTTATCTGCAAATAGAGAATTTTACTTCTTCCTTTGCAATCTGGATGACTTTTTTTTCCTTGACTAATTGCCCTGGCTGGAGCCTCCAGTACACTATTGAAGAGAAGTGGTGATACTGGCCAGGTGGGGTGGTGCACACCTATCATCCCAGCAGTCTGGGAGGCTGAGGCAGAAGGATGGCAAATTCAAAGCCAGCCTCAGCATCTTGGCGAGGCTGTAAGCAATCTATGAGACTCTTTCTCTAAATGGAAAGGGCTGGGGATGCAGCTCAATGGTTCAGCACCCTTGGGTTCAATCCCTGGAACAAATAATAATAATAATGATAAAGTCGGTGAGAGTGGACATCTTTGCTTGTTCCTGATCTCAGGGGGAATGTATCAAGTTTTTTTCACCATTATGTATGATACTAGCTATAGAAAGGCCCCTTTTAGGAATTCGGAAAATATTGGTCTGTTCACGGTTCCCTTCCAGCAGGGTAAGACAGGGGCGTCTAATGCCCCCACCCTTGCCAACATGGGCGCCCTGGGCTCTGAGGCAGGGGCCCCTTCTGTCCAGGGTGGGGAGTTACATGCCTCATCACAGAGCTGCTCAGCCCCACGTGCGCTGGGGATTTTTCTGGACAGTCCCCTCTCCTCCCTCAGGGTGCAATGCTTTGAGACCCTCCAAGAAAAGTCCCCGGGCTGCAGAGGCCATTCTAGAAGGGCGGGGCGCGGGGATGGAGCCCGGGCTGCGGCCGCCTGGGCGAGCTCTCGGCCCAGCGGCATCCCGTGCCGGGCCTTCCATTCTTGGCTCAGCCACTGCGTTGCCGAGTGACCCTGGGCAGCCACTTCCTTTCAGCCTTGGTTTTCCCATCTCTACCGTGGGAAGGCTGGTCCCCTTTGAAGTCCTCCAATTTTGACAGCCAATAAACTTGTCAACAGCTGCCGCATCTCTGTTGTGTCCAGCGCGGCCGCCAGGCGGCGCCCCAGACCAGCGTTTGGCCGGCTCGGTGCGCGGGTCGGGGAGGCCGGGGCGGGCGGACGTCCCCTGTCTTTCCTGGCTGGCACAGACAAGCTTCCATGGCTTCCATGCCCGGGCCCACCGCTGCCCCGTTGGTCTGACTGAGGCCTGATCTCTGAGGACAACGGGACGGCGTCATCCCCCCGGGGCCAGTGACCCAGCCATCACCCCTGCCTGCTTTGATTGGCTGCCTAAGACCCCAGGCTTCCCAGAGAGGCCAACGGCCTTGGGGTTCTCAGCCTCCAATGGTTTCCATCAATGGTACCAGGGATTGAACTCATCGACCACTGAGCCACATCCCAGCCCTATTTTGTATTTTATTTACAGACAGGGGCTCACTGAGTTGCTTAGGGCCTGTCATTGCTGAGGCTGGCTTTGAACTCGTGATCCTCCTGTCTCAGCCTCCCAAGCCACTGAGATGACAGGCGTGCTCCTCTGTGTCCCGCCCCAGCCCCCTTTAAAAAAAATATATATATATTATTTTGACACCGGGTCTAGGTAAGCTGCTGAAGCTGGCTTTGAACTTGCCATCCTCCTGTCTCAGCCTCCTGAGTACTGGATTATAGGCACATGAGACCCTTCTCTATTTAATAAATAAATCAAATAATTAAGGAAGGGCTGGGGAGGTGATTCAGTGGTAAAGCCCATCCTCGGTTCAATCCCTGGCAGGAAAAAAAAGAAAAAGAAAAAAAAAAAGGTTCTCATATCTCTGAGCCTCTTACCGCCACTGTACTTCCCCCCCACACACACACAGGCAGCTGAAGCCCCCATCCCAGTGGCTGCCTGGCTACCTGGAAGAGAGGGCATTACAGCCCTTAGTGGACACGGAAGGGTTCATGGACAGTGTGGTCTCTACAGTCACTGCCTCTGGGCCTGGACCTCCTGGATACCTGGAGTGACAGACCCCAGAACCACAGAGGCAGGTGGCAGGGGCATCAGGGACTGCTGGAACTTTCCAAAGCACCAGGGAGGTCTCTTCAGTCCCGCCGCCCGCTATCCCGAAATGCCTTTCTACCCTCCAAACACAATCAGGGACCTTTCTCCACGACTCGCTCTGCAGACGGAGCTCCAACACGAAGCAGCAGCTCGCCCCCTCTGAGGGTCCCCGCAGCCCTGCATGGAGAGGCGCTGGGATCCCCCTCGGATGGGCCCCGTGGCTGATGCTCCTCCCTTTCCAGAGTGGGGGCCCCTTGGAGGCAGAGTGAGTCCCAAATTCATCTCGGTCTCCTCCCTGGTGACGGGTTCAGCACTCCGCCTCCAGTAGAAGTTCACCTTTCATTCCACTCCAGGGACCCAGGGAGGTGTCTTGCGTAGCTGTGTGGCTTTGGGCAAGTCCCTTCACCTCTCTAGTCGTCCTCAGAGCGCCAGTTTCAGGGAGCTGCTGCCAGCGCCCCTGGGAGGAGGAGGGGAGACCTGGAGCCAGGCCACCCTCACCCCCTGATGAAAGCAGGCCAGACCCCGCTAAGCGCTTCACCTGGGTTAATGGTGCCCTTAGGTGGCAGCGTGACCAATTGCAGCTTTGCAGACAGGGAAACGGAGGTACAGAGCAATTAGCTCTCAGGTCCAAGTTCAGGCAGCTGCCGAGTGGGGCTGGGATTGAACTCAGGTTTCTCGTCCCTGGAGCCTGTGCCTTAGGGACTCCTCTGCCTGGAATCCACTGGGGCTGGGACAGAGGCCTGTGGCCTTTTAGTCCACTGTATTTGGAACCAACAAGGGTCAGAGATCTGAACTTCCCATTTCAAGACAGGAATATTAAGGCCAGAAAGGAGTGCACTCTCTCTCTCTCTCTCTCTCTCTCTCTCACACACACACACACACACACACACACGGTGTCTGGAGGAGAGCAGGCTGACATCAGGAACTGTCAGGAAATTTGAGTGATGCCTACAGTCCCTTGTGAGTCTTAAAATTGTCACCTTTGGGCTGTGGCTCCCACAGCCAGCCTCATTTTTTTGGGGGGGGGAGGGTACCAGGGATTGAACGCAGGGACACTCAACCACTGAGCCACATCCCCAACCCTATTTCGTATTTTATTTAGAGACAAGGTCTCACTAAGTTGCTTAGACCTTGCTTTAGCTGAGGCTGGCTTTGAACTCACCATCCTCCTGCCTCAGCTGGGATGACAGGCATGAGCCTCTGTGCCTGGTGCAACCTCTTTCTTGTGTGGACTCTTGGGCTCAACTAGGACCTTAGGACTCGGGTGGAAAGTGCATCTCACAGCCTCAGCTGGTGCCCACCCACCAGCCCAGAAGCTGGGCACAGCAGGCTCCTCCCCCCCAGCAACCGCCCTTATCTGGAGAGCAATTTGGGTTGATGGGGAGGGCTGGGGAGGCCCTGGGCTCCAGCAGGCAAGGTGGGGAGGCGAGATAGGGAAGTGGGGAGGGGGCCAGGCCTGCCGGGAGGGGCCGAGGGGCGCCTGGGCCCGGCTGGGCCTTGCCAGCCTGGCCCTGCTGTGGCTTCTCCTGCCTTCCTTCCTGCCAGGGAGACACCGCACCTTTAATTAGCAAGTGCCAGCCTCTCCCGATTCATCACAGTCACTGCCTAATTAGCCACACACTGCAGGCCCCGCCCCCAGCTCTCAACCGAGCTGCTGCCTCTCTCAAGGCGGCTGCCACCACCTCCTAGTGTCCCCTGTGTCCCCATGCTCATTCGGTTCCCCAGAGCGCTGGGTGGGGGGCGTGGCTGGAACCTCAAGGAGACCCGGGGCGCGGCCGCTGGCATTCAAAGCCCCCAGCAGACCCCAGGCAGGGCTTGTGGACTGCCCGGGCTGCTGGGCCTGTCCACTGCCAGAGGACAGCTTCTCCCTTGGGGGCTGCTGGGACATCCCTCCAGTCTGCTCTGTGGGTGTTGGGAAAAGATCACTGGCCCCGGCTGCTCCACCCTCAGCCACAAGGGGACCCCGTTTCTTCTTGTTCTTTCCTATCCCAGAGCCCAGCCAGCTCCCCCAGGGGCCTGTCCCTCTGAAGAGGGGCCTATTCTTGGACTTTGACACCAGTAGCCAGAACCTGGAGGCCTGAGGGAAGGCCAAGGGCAGGTGGTAGCCTGGGGTGGTGCGTGCCCTGTGCAGACACATGGGGACCCAGCTCTGTGTCCGCAGGCTCCTGGGAGTCTAGCCCTCAGTCTGTGGCTGAAGCGGCCACTGTGCCTCCCTGGGGAAGGGGAAGGGGTGCCCTGAAGTGGCCCCCACGCCCTTTTGGGCAGAGCCCGGAAGCCTCTGGCTGCCCTGAGGCTTCCCCCCAGGCCTCCAGGTAGCAGGACAAGCCAGCGCTGCAGCCCACGCTCTGCTGGTGGAAAGGCACACCCACCTGCCTGCTGGTGACAAGGACGGACCTGCTGGACTAGCATTGCCCCGCCCTGAGGGCGTGGCTCTGGTGCAGGTCGCCTGCATGACCACCAGCCTGCCACCAGCCTGCGCCGTGCCTCAGTTTCCCCTCGGTGGCTGCGCCATGGGTGGCCGGGGACTCAGTGAGCTGCCAGGTGGAAAGTTCCCGGAACGGCACCTGGCAGAGGGTGTTCTCGGCCACCGTTGGCTGCTTCTGACGTTATCTGTCTCCCTTTTACAGCCAGAGCCTGCTGCCGGGCTGAGGGGCGGGGGAGGCTGCCCCACCGTCCACTGGAGGCCAGGCATCGGGTGGACAGAGAAAAGGGGGAAGAAACAGACAGCCAGGGCCGTGGCGCCCGCCGGTGACCCCAGCCGCTCAGGAGGCTGAGGCAGGAGGATCGCCAGCTCAAGGCCAGCCTCGGCAATTTGTTGAGGTTGTGGCTCAAAATGAAAAAAAAAAAAAAGTACAAAGGGCTGGGGGTGTTGCCCAGTGGTCAGGGCCCCCTGGTCCAGTCCCCAGCGCGGCCAAAACACAAAACAAACAACAAAACCACAGAGTAAAGCCTGCACTCTGCAGTGGAGAGGTGTCCATGACCACCTCTTGGTTGTGCCACGGACAGGTCGTAGGTGACCATTATGAGAGAACCAGTGGAGGGTCGTCCGGAGCCCCCTCTACTACTGTGCAGTCCTGTGAGCCCAAAGTTATTCCCCGGAAAAGCTTGTTGTAAGGAAGCGGTTTCAGGGGACGCGCAGTGAAGGGAGGGCAGAGAGGGAGCACGGGGGACGGGTCACTCTAGACGGGAGGGACATTTCTGGGGAGCAGCACTTGAGCAGAGCTGAGGGACATGGACAAGACCATGATCGGGGAGGGCCCAGCAGGAGGAGGGCCGGGTGACACAGAGGCAGGAGCAACTCGGGGTGTGTGGGACCCACCCTGGGGCACAGTCTGCGGGAGGCACCCACTGAGCCCCACACCCTCTGCGCTGTTTGGGGGGCTGACCACTAACTACAAGGCTCAGCAGGGACTGGGAGGGACCTGGGAAGCGCCAACGCCCCTGTATGCAGACGTTGCCACCTGAGCAGCCCCGACCACGCACCATTTCCCCCTCATGGGGTGGTCGGGGAGAGGCTGCTCTGGGCTGGAACTGCCTCTGGCGCTCCTTCTGGCCTTCACAGTCAGCCACGTCCCCAGCCCTTTTTATTTTTGGTATTTTATTTGGAGACAGGGTCTGGCTGAGTTGCTGAGGCTGGCTTTGAACTCGCGATCCTCCTGTCTCAGCCTCCTGAGCCGCTAGGACGACAGGCGCTAGGATGACAGACGTGGGCCACAGTGCCCAGCTACTCATTTTAATTCTTACTGGAAGGGCAGGACAGGGGCAACCTCCCTGTCCACCCAGGGCGAGGCCTGGACAGCAGAGGCCCACCTGCGCCCCATGGCAAGCGACAGGCCTGTGCTTGGAAGGGGCGACCCCAGGGCCTGGAGGCTGCCTGGGGCCTGGCTGGGAGGCCTGAAGAGGGTGGAGGGGCGGAGCTGGGCAGGGCATGGGCAGGCTTGGGGTTCTGGCCAGCATGAGGCCAGGTCAGGCCAGGGGCAGCTCTGTGCAGTACTTATATAGTCAACTATGGCAACAGTAACAATAAAACAACGGAGAGAGTTAGGGTCCCTCACTGTGTCCCCCCACTGTGTCTGGGGCCTATTTCTTGTGCTTTCCACGGGCGCCATCTGGACGGCTCCTCCTGATTTTCTTTTTCTCTTTTTGGCCTGGGGCCTCACTCACGCTAGGCAGGCGCTCTACCATGGAGCCACATCCCCAGCCCTTTTAGAGACAGGGCCTTGCTGAGTTGCTGAGGCTGGCCTCCAACTTGCAATCCTCCTGCCTCAACACCCCCCCTCCCCACCCCGAGTAGCTGGGATCTTGGTCGTGGGCCGCCACACCCAGCTGTCAGACTGCTCCCCCATTTGTGGGGCTGGGGATTGGGCCCATGAAGGCCGGCACGCGCTCAGCCGCTGAGCCTCACCCCCAGCCTGGACTACCCTCTCTTGACCAGCAGAGCCTGAGGCCTGAGGCGCCTCCTGCCAGGATGCCTTGAACCCAGGGGGCCCTTCTCGCCCTCACGTCAGCCCTCACAAGAGAATAGCAAGGTTAAGGCTCCCCGAAGGCCATGCAGCTGAATCATGGTGTAGATGAGGAGACTGAGGCTCAGAGGGGCTGAGGAACCAGCCTGGGGCACCCAGCGAGGAAGCCCAGGATCCAGGTTCCAAGAGCCCCCCTGAGCCCCCAGTCAACCAGACCCAGGGGACTGACCCTCTCTGTCACCAGGCTGCTGCCCCTCTTGTGACCTGGCTCCCACCAGGGACCCAGGAAAGAGCCTGCCTGGAAGGCTGGCGGATGAGTGACAGGCAGTGGCCAAGCCCCGAGTGGCGAACATGGGGACCCGTTCTGAGGGAGGGCAGGAGGGACCCCAGGAGGGGAATAGATGGAGCCCCCTCCCTGCCCACAGCCACTGAGCCACCCAGGAACCCTGTGAAGTCAGGGGCCAGGCGTCCATGACGAGGGCCAGGGGCCTCAGGACAGAAGAGTTTTCCGAGGTTTGGGAGCCTGGCCCCGCCCCGGCCCAGGTGCCCGCCTGTCCTCAGCTGCTGGGGGGCCAGTGAGCGGGACGCGGGAGACAGCTGCATCTGGGAGTAGGGGACAGAGACCTCCAGGAGCCCAGGTCAAGGGCCAGCTGGGTTCCTGAGGAGGGTTTCCTATCAGCAGGGAGCCCCGGGCTGGCCTGGATTGGCATGTTCAGAAAAATAACTTACTGTCCCCCTCAAGGTGATTAGGTGATCGGGGAAGAAGCAGCCAGATTCTCCGGGGCACAGACCAACCCGATGCCAGGTGGTTTTTTTATTGTTATTATTATTTTTTTTTTGGTACTGGGGATTGAACCCAGGGGCACTCGACCACTGAGCCCCATCCCCAGCCCTATTTTGTATTTTATTTAGAGACAGGGTCTCACTGAGTGGCTTAGCATCTCGATTTTGCTGAGGCTGGCTTTGAACTCATGATCCTCCTGCCTCAGCCTCCAGCCGCTGGGATCACAGGTATGTGCCACCGTGGCGTCCAGCTTTGTTTGTTTGTTTTGTGGCCCTGGGGATGGAACCCAGGGCCTTGTGCCTGTGAGACAAGCACTTGACCTACTGAGCTGTAACCCCAGCCCTTGTTTTTGTTCTAATCTCCGATGTGAGCCAGTTTGTTGGGGAGCTAGTCTCCCTGGGGTTCCCTTCCTCTCATCCCAGGTGCTGAGAACTTGGGTTAGTATAAGGGTGTGGCCTGGGGAGGGAAGTAGGGCTCAGGCCCTGGGGCGTTTGTGGGTGATCCTACCCAGGCTGCGGCACAACAGCATGGGAAGGGGGCCGTGGGGCCCTGGCGGCAAAACCAAGCTTGGCTGCGCAGACTGCCCTGCTGAGTTCCTGGGCATTTGACTCACCAGTGTGAAATTCTAGTACCCCATCTGCAAAGTGGGGTCTTCATCTTCTTGTACACACAGAGCTTCCTGCACAATGCATGGCATATAGTAGGTGCTCAATAAATGGACTCTCCTCCACTGACCGGCTGATTAGTCTCATTTTCCAAATCCCCCATGGCCTGGAGAAGAGGCCATCTGGGGGAGGTGAAGTGGTTGCTGGATGTTAGACTTGCCGAGACATTGACAAGGAGCTGTGAGAGGCCACTTGGAAGTGGCACTGTCCCTGTCACTGGATCCTGAGGTCAGAGCTTTCCTCTGCAGGTGTGGAGGCTCCTGATCCTCCCTTGCCTGAGGCAGGCTCTCCCCACTTCTTCTGCAACTCCTTTTTCTAGAATCTTCTTACAGTTGCTGCCTTCTGTCCTGACGACGCTCTGGACTCTGGGTCCTGTCTGGGCTGAGGTGGCTGTGGGGTAGGGGTGGGGGAGCAGGGAGCGGAGCCAGTCCCAGCTGGGTGGCCCAGGAGGCTGGGTGGCCCTGAGGGGACCTCCCTCTCTGATCCCTGGAGCAGACTGAGAGCCCCTGGGTGGTGCTCCTCAGATGTGGGTGTGATGGCTTTCTTTTGGGTATAGGGGTTGAGCTGGAGCACACTTAGCCACTGAGCCACATCCACGGCCCTTTTCTTTCTCATTTTGAGACAGGTCTTGCTGAGTGGCTGAGGCTGGCTTCCAACCTGCGATCCTCCTGCATCGGCCTCCCAAGCCATTGGGATTACAGCTGTGCACCACCTTGCCCGGCCGGAGGACAATTTTTAACACAGCTTCCCCTCTTCTCTGTGAGTTGAAGCAACTTTGAGCTAAAAATGACCTTTATTATCAGGGTTTTGCCAGGAGGAGGTTCAACGGATGTTGGACAGAAAGGGGTTTTCTGCATGAAATAAATTTAGGAAACACCAACACAAACATCCAACACATCTCCTCCCTGCAGGGCTCCTCAGAACCTCTCCTGTCCTGTGGGAAGTTCTGAGAGGCGATGGATCTCCACCAGCACCCAGGCCAGTGTGACTGTGGTGGTCTGGAGTATCTTGGGAGTTTAGAAGTCTGTGGAACCCCATTAGGAAGTGCCAAAATAGCCGCCAACTCTGTCTCCTGCACATCTTGCAGCTGGAGGGTTCGGGGGGAGGAGAGAATCTTGGTCCGAAGATGTAAAAGGATGTAAGAGATGCTGTAGCCTGGTGTGTGTGTGTGTGTGTGTGTGTGTGTGTGTGTGTGTGTGGTGCAGGGGACTGAACCCAGGGCCTTGGGAATGGGGGCAAGCACTCTGCCAACTGAGCTGTATCCCCAGATCCTCAGCCCTTTTTATTTTTTGAGACAGGGTCTTGCTAAATTACCCAGCCTGACCTTGAACCTGTGATCCTCCCGTCTCAGCCCGTAGAGTAGCTGGGATCATAGGTGTGAGTATGTATGTGTGTATTTTATAGTACTCTGTAGCCTGGTGCATATTAGGCAAGTGCTCTACCACCGAGTTCCCTACCCCTCCTGCCCCTTTTCTGTTTATTTTGTTTTTAGATAGACTCTCACTAAATTGCTGAGACTGGCCTTGAACTTGTGATTCTCCTCCTCCTGCCTCAGCCTTCCAAGGAGCTGGGATTATAGGCAAGGTGTATCCTTCCCAGTTTTAGCCTATATTTAATTTTGATTAATTAATTTACCTATTTATTTATTTAGTGGTACTGAGACATGATCCCAGTGGTGCTCTACTACTGAGTATGAGGCTGGCCTCGATTTGCAATCCTCCTGCCTCAGCCTCCCAAGTAGCTGGGATTCCAGGTGTGTGCTACCCTGCCCGGCTTAGCCTCTATTTTATTTATTTATTGCAGTATTGGGGATGGACCCCAGGGGGGCTTGCCCCGACCTTTTTTGTTTTGTCTTCTTTGAGACAGGATCTCCCTAAGTCACCCAGACCAGCTTCAAACTCGGGATCCTCCTGCCTCAGCCTCCAGAGTCACTGGGATTAACCTGTATTTTAAAGCTGAGTTTATAGTAACTCTTTTGTCAGCATTAGCCCATTTAATCTTCACAACCACCCCACAGAGTGGCACTGCTGTCATCTCTGTGGTTCAGGGTGACAGGGGCCCTGAGCCCAGGTAGCCCCCATCCCAGGAGGCTCTTTCCTGCTGCAGTTGGTTTCAGACACTCTTGGAAGAGTCTGCAGCTTCTGCTTCACGAGGTGACAGAACTGCAGTCTGGGGCCTGGGGACAAACCACGGGTGCACCCTGGTCACCTCCAGGAGCAGCCTGGCTTCACCAAGAGACTGCACTGGGGTCTCATTTCACCCTTGCCCTGGTTGTCTCCATTTATGGGTGAGGTTGTGAGAGAACATAGGCTCAGAGTGGGGGAGTAACTGGCCTATGGTCACACAGCAAGGAGATAGTGGGACTGGCCTCTGAACCCAGGTGGTCGGAATCCAAAGCTGAGCCAGGTGTTGAAGACTCAGGTGCCTCTGGTGAAGAAGCCGTGGATTTCTGGTGCCAGGGTCAGGGTACAGCTGCGGGGCCAGGCCCCCAGACGTCGCTCCTCCTCTGACCACCTGCCTCCTACAGGCTGTGAAAGCACCCCTCCAGGCAGACTTGCACTGGGGTTCCCTGTTCATGCCCAGGCTGCCCCTAACAGTCCTAGCATGAAAACAGGCCTGACGGGTCACTGCCACCGAGGGCGCTGGGAGAAGCAGCCTCCCCAGCCCCAGCCTTCCCCCCCCCCCCCCGCCTCCTGGACAGGGCCTCGGCGGCTCCGTCCCCTGGGCCTGGGCTTTCGGGTCTGTGCACTTTTCTTCCCTTTGGCTCACTGGTGGCCAGAGACGGAGCCCGCGTGCATCTGCCCCAACCGTCCTGCTTTTCCAGCGGCTCTGCTGACCCTCCCCTGCCCAGACGGAAAACAAAAGCTGATGAGGGGATCAGGGACACAGGCTTGGGTGGCGGGTGCTGTGGCATCAGTGGGAAGGCCCCCCGCCCGGGCACACCTCCTGGCGCCCCCCAGCCTCCGTGACGTGGGTGCTACAGACGAGGGGATTGAGGCCAGGGACTGCCTCCCTGGGGTCCAGTTGGCCTGGTTGAAAGCCTGTGTTCTGGCCACTTCTTGACCCTCCAAGGGGGTCACTCCCCAAGGCTTTAGCTCCGTCCACCAGAGGGACTGTGATCATTCCCCAGACCTGCAAAGAGGGGGACACCAAGGAAAAGTCACTGCTTGGATGTTTCAAATAACAAGGATTTTTCCACGTGCCCCTCCTGGGGGCTGAGCCTTCTGCTGGGCCGAGGGCTCCGGAAGGCTCCCAGGCTGCTGTGCTGGGGGCTCGGGAGCTGGCTCACTGTCTGAACAGGATTAAATAAAGTGGAACATCTCTTTTGATTTTTTTGCTACTGGGGATTGAACCCAGGGGGGCTTTACCACTGAGCCACATCCCAGCCCTTTTATTTTGTTTTTTATTTTGAGAGAAGTTCTTGCTAAGATGCTGAGGCTGGCCTCAAACTTGTGATCCTCCTGCCTTGGCCTCTCCTGAGTGGCTGAAATTCATGGTGTGCACCACGCCCAGCTCTTTTTAGTTGTTGCTGCCTGTGGTGCTGCGGATGGACCCAGAGCCTCGTGCCTGCCAGGCGAGTGCTCCCCCGCTGAGCCACATCCCAGCCCAGACAGAGCATCCTGAGTCACACCTACTGCCCCTGCACAGAGGACGCCCTGGGATCTCTAGTGTGCAGAGCGCAGCAGGGTGGCCTCAGATGAGGTGCTGCCCACCGGCTCTGTAAGCACCTCTGCGGCCCGCTGGGTGGCGGCCCACCCACGTGAAGGGTTGGAGACTATTGGGCCCAGGCTTCTGTGTCCACTGACCAGGAGAGAAGAGGACGGGAGGCTCCTGCCATGGGGACGCCACAGCATGTTCTGTGCGAGTGCTGCAAGGTGTGGTCAAGTGTGTCCCTATGTCCCCAGTCAGGCACAGTCCCACTCCCCAAACTCCGGCTGCAGCTGTTCTGAACATTTTTGTTTATTTCGTGTGGTCTGCAGAGCTGGGGATGGGACCTGGCCACACCTGCAGACAAGGGCTCTGCCACTGAGCCACCTCTTGGGAGTTTGTGTCCTGCCCTGGTCTCTGTCCTCCTCTGCTGCCTGTCCCCCTTCTTCAGTCACACCTCCTTCAGGATGACCACCCGGGAGTGGGACCTCAGCCTCCTCCGCTAGAGTCCTGCAGCCCCCGGTGAGAATCCTAGCCCTGCCTCTCACTAGCTCCGTGGCCTTGGGCAAGTGACTGCACCTCTCTGGGCCTCCTTCCTCCTCGGCTGGCTGAGCCTCCCGCAGAAGGCTCAGAGTCTGGGCTGACTCCTTGGGGACCTGCCGGGGTCTTCTGAGCAAGCCACTCAACCTCCCCTGCCTCAGCTCCTCATCTGCAAAGTGGGGCAGCACTTGCTCCCCAAAGAGCCAAGGGGAGCCGAGGGTGGGGGGGAGCCGGGGGGAGCCGGGAAGGTGCAGCAGTGCCCAGGGCAGCGCTGGGGGCAGCAGAGATCGTCTGACTCATGAGGCCAGGCTCCTGCACCCCTGGCTCTGAGGACTGCCGCCAGGAGCCAGAGACCCTCCCCACACGCCAGGCCCCAGAGGGCCCTTGAGACTTGTCCTGGTCTCTGATCTCCCTGCCGTCGGGCTGGGCGCCCTGCTTTGCCCGTGCTCGCACACACCACAAGCCACACGTCGCCCACCACACGGTGTGCGTTGATGTCTCCTGGACACATTAAACAAAGGCCAAGTGGGGTTGGAGGAAGGCCGTGAGGCTCGGCCTCTGTCTTTTTCCTGTACTGGACCCTGAACCCAGGGGTTCTCTGCCATTGAGCTACACCTCATACACCCCCCCTCTTTTTTTTTTTTTTTTGGTTTTATTTTGAGATAGGAGTTCGCTAAGTTGCCCAAGCTGGCCTTGAACTCGTGATCCTCCTGTGTCAGCCTCCTGAATGGCTGGATCCCGGGCTGCCCCGCTGCGTCTGGAATGGCTGCGGCTTTTGCAGGGAAATGGAGGTCCTTTCACTCATTCCACAAACACTACTCTTCTGGGCTCTGGGGGGTCCTCAGCAGAAGGAAGTGATCGGAGGAGGCGTCGGGCTGGGGCTCAGCGGTGGAGCGCTTGCCTGGCATGGGTGAGGCCTTGGGTTCGATTCTCAGCACCGCGTATAAATAAATTTAAAACAACAAAGATCCATTGACAACGAAAAACATATTAAAAAAAAAAAAGAAAACAACCGGAGGCCCTGCCCTCATGGGGTCTCCAGGAGAGGGAGACAGGCCCCGGGGGGTGAAATGAAACCAGTGAGTGACATCCAGAAAATGTCAGCGGTGGTCGTTGCTAGGGAACCAGGTAAAGCAGGGAGAGGGACTGGGTGTTTGGCAAGGTGTCACTTGAGACAGGATGGTCAGGCCCGTCACACGGAAGCAGGTGGCATGTGAGCACAGACTCACAGGAGGTGAGGCTGCTGTTCGTCCTTCCGGGGAGTCAACCAGCCCCAGGCCCGTGTCCTTGCCCTCCCCCCGTGACCCACAGACTAGTGTCCTAACAGTGGGACAAACGCGTCCTGCACACCCCGTAAGAAGTGGGGATGCACTGAGGACTTTCAGTGCCACCTGGAGACAGTGTGGGGCAGGCCAGGATGGGCGGGTCCCCTAGTGGACACAGCCCTTGGTGTGGGGGAGGAGGAAAGGTCAGTGGGGCCCTCTGCTGCTCTTAGGATGTGACATCTGCCACGGAAAGGAAGGGTGAGCCTGGCCGGTGAGCAGGGGCGGTGGCTGCAGGGCCCAAGGGACAGTGGAGACCAGCGTGGGAGGAGGTGGCTTCCAGGGCTGTCTGTGCTGAGGCAGGAGAGGGTGACGGGTCTTGTGTGTCTGCACAGGGCTGTGCTGGCCGTGGGCAGCTGGCGTCCAGGCAGTGGGTGGCTTGACTTTAGAAAGGTCCAGGCTCCACGGAGCAAGGTCCTACTCTGGGGCCGGGGGGTGTTCTGAGTTCTTGTTCCCTCATTTCCTTGTTGCACAGGGCATCTCGCACCTTCAGGATCCCCAGCCCTGGCCAAGGTCCAGAGGCCGCCCTGGCTCAGCCAGACAGAGTACAGGAGAGGAAGAGGGGGTCACAGAGGACCTAGGTGAAAGGTGTTTGCTGTGCTATTTCCTGAAGGTTTAGACACCTTCGAAGTGAAATATCGGGAGGGGGATGAACAAAAATCAATTCTGCTGGGTGCGGTGGTGCGCACCTGTCATCCCAGCGGCTCAGGGGGCTGAGGCAGGAGGATCGCAAGTTCAAAGCCAGCCTCAGCGAAAGAAGACCCTGTCTCTAAATAAAATACAAAATAGGGCTGGGGATGTGGCTCAGTGACCAAGTGCCCCTGGGTTCAATCCCCAGTACCCCACCCCCCAAAATCAATTCTGGGCCAGCCTGAAGCCTCTAGGGGGAGGGAGGTAGGGTGGGTCCTTTGCTCCACAGCCCACCATCCAGGAGGGGGCTGGGCAGTGGCGTGGGTGCTGGGGTGTGAGGTCCCCAGGGAACGACTCTGAGGCAGGCCCGGAGCACTGGGCAAATTTTGCAAGATGGAGAGGGGGACCCAGAAGACCTTAGAGAGAGGGACCCAGAAGCCCTAGCATGGGACTCAAGACACAGGGATGTCAGGGCGGCGGGTGGTCCTGCCTGGCTTGGCGGGAGGCATGGGCGACTGGCTGTGGAGGAGGCTGGAGGGAAGCTGTCTCTCAGAGCTCGCCTCTGAGTGTCTGTCCCCGAAAATGAAGCAGTGAGCCCACCGACTGTCGCAAAACCAGAGTACGCAGGAAAAATGTATTCGGTATTGAGGACGGAACCTGGGGACTTGTGCGTGCTGGCAAGCGCTCCACCCCTGAGCCACACTCCAGCCCCGGGAAGTTATTTTTATTTATTTTATTAAATTTAATTAACCAGTTAGTCATTTTTTTTTTCAATACTGAGAATTGAAGCCAAGAGTGCTCTACCCCTGAGCTACATCCCCAGATCTTCTCTTTTATATTTTGATACAGGGTCTCTTTAAGTTGCCCAGGCTGGCCTTGAACCTGTGATCCTCCTGCTTTGGTCTCCTGAGTAGCTGGAATTACAGATGTGCGCCACCACACTAAGCTGTATGTCACCAGCTTACCCTTTTTGGGGAGGGAGGTACCAGGGATTGAACTCGGGGGTGCTTAACCACTAAGCCACTTCTCCAGTCCTTTTTATTTTTATTTTTAAAATTTTGAGACAGGGCCTTGCTAAGTTGCTGAGGCTGGCTTTGAACTCACAATCTCCTGTCTCAGCCTCCCAAGTTACTGGGGTAAGTGGCGTGTATCACCGCACTTGGCAAAGCTGTATTTCCTTTTATTTTGGGGGGGGTACTGGGGAATTAGCTGAGAGGCCCTGAGCCACATCCCAGCCCTTTTTATTTATTTATTTTTTTATTTTGAGACAGGGTCTCACTAAGTTGCCCAGACCAGCCTTGAACTTGTGATCCTCCTGCTTCAGCCTCCCCGGTTGCTGGGATTACAGGTGTTTGCCACCACAACCAGCCTGTATTTCCTTTCAAAAAAAAGTTTCCTGCCAGGTGGCACACACCTGAGATCCCAGCAACTGGGGAGGCTGAGGCAGGAGAATCTCAAGTTCCAGGCTAAGCCTTAGCAATTTAGCAAGATCCTGTCTCAAAAGAAAAATGAAATAGCTGGGGATGAGTCCAGTACTTGTCTAGCATGTGAGAGCCCCAGGGCCACACACACACACACACACACACACACACACACACACGACAGCCACAGCCTGGGGTTGGCCCATCACCAGAGTGACCCCTGGGAGGGCTGGCTGCCGTTCTTGCTGGGACCCTCCCGTGTGCACATGCGTGTCTCTAACAGAGTAACAAAACAGCTCGCCTCTTGCTGGGGTTTACTTGAAATTACATCAGCTGCATCTTCTGGAGCCTTAAGTCGCGTCTGAGCGGGGTGCAGTGGCACACACCCGTAATCCCAGCAGCTGGGGGCACTGAGGCAGGAGGATCCCAAGTTCAAGGCCAGCCTGGGCAATTTAGTGAGGCCCTAAGCAACTTAGCGAGACCCTGTTTCTAAATAAAATATAAAAAAAGGGGCTGGAAATGGGGGTCAGTGATAAAAACACCCCTGGGTTAAATCCCTGGTATCAAAAAAAGAAAATATCGCCTGAAAACCAAATTTCTGTATCCTTTGGAAACTGCAGCTGGTGACAGTCCCTTGGCTATTGAGGCCATTTCTCAAGGCTGGGCCTGAGGTCGTTTCCACTTGTTGGCTATGATAAATAACGTGCGACAAACATCCTCCGTGCATTCGGAACGCCATTGCACACTGCTGAATATTTTGGTAAATTCCCAGACGTGAGATTCCAGGGAGCCCTGCTGCGCCCGGAGCCGTCTGGGGAGCCAGGGGAGGAGGTGGCTTTCCCAGAACCACCTGCCCCCACCTGGGCCCGGAGGGGCCAGCTGTAAGGAGCGACTGGCACTTTCCGAGGGTCTCCTGCCATCTCCCACCGCCCTCTGGCCGACACTTCCTCCCCTGTCCACGCTCCAGCCCCAGAGCCCCTCGGGGGACCCCAAGCCCCGGCCCTGCAGCCAGCCTGTGCGTGTGCACGAGCCGGAGCCGCGCTCTGCTTTGCTGTTTCCTGGCTCCTGAGAAGAGGCCAGGCTGGGTTCTTGTGTCTCCAGCCCCAGGGGCAGAGCTGGTGGATGAAGAGTCGGACAAATGAAGGAATGAAATAAAACCGGGTCTCAGCGAGAGGACCGAGGCTCTGACCTCAGTCTCCAGGCCAGGGGACAGGGACATGAGAGGCGCAGAGCAGGGCCCCCAAGCCATGAGTGGGAAGGCAGAGACAGCAAGGCTCCCATGAAAGAAGCTGGAGAAAGGACTGGCAGGGGCACCCATGTGGGGACTCAGGGCAGGACACATTAATACATAGTACAGATGAGAATGTTCTAGAAGAGGGAAACAAGTCATGGGCTCTGGAGACCCCCATCTAGGTTCAAATCCCAACCCTGCTGCTTTTGAGCTGTTTGACTCTGAACTAATAACTTGGCTTCTCTGTGCCCTAGCTTTTCCTCATATAAAGTGAGGATTATAAATGTTAGTATCTCATTTATTCATTCATTCACTCACTTTTTCACTCAACAAACATTTGTTAAATATCTGCTATGAGCCCAGGACAAAGGTTGAAAGGGAGCGGATTTCTGTGGTCACACAGCCAACAGGCTTTGCAGCTGGAACCTGGTTTGCTTGTCCCAAGGTCTATTCTCGATGCCCTGTCATCGTCCACCTGGGGGTGGCACAGGGAATCACTAGCTATGCAGTGGCTTCTCTCATTGTCCTCAAACAGCAGTGGCATCAGGTAGACTTCTGTTGGGATTCTGGGCCTGTGCCAACCCACCAGAAGGTCTGGAGAATATCCTTGCTCCTGCAAGTTTCAGTTTCCTTTAGGGGGAGCAAGTGTCCTGGCTGGCTTGGGACTAAGGGATGCTTGGGGACCCACAGCCTCCCAGACTGCCTTGCAGAACAGAAGTGAGTGTAGGGGAGCTGGAACCCCATGCAAGACGAATTCTAGGCCCAGTTACTCCAAAGCTTGAAGACTTTCTTATGCCACAGAATTCCAGCATGAAGCAGAGAGCCAGCTTCCAGGTACTGCTACAGAAGACGCTGAGACATGGATTTTTAGTTAAAAAGTCAATCTAGATTGACTATTTTTTTTTTCTGTACTGGGAATTGAACCCAAGGCTTTGCATATGCTAGGCACGAGCCATATCCCCATCCTTTTGCTTGGTTTTTTTTTTTTTTTTTTTTTGGGAGACAGAGTCTTCCTAAATTGATGAGGCTGGACTCGAACTTTCAATCCTCCTATCTTGGCCTCCTGAATAGTTGAAATTACATGTGTGCACCACCATTCCTGGCTTAGTCTGGAATGCTTCCTGGAGTGTACTTCTAGTAGTATCAGAGTGAAAACACACACACATAAGCAAGCACACACACACACACACATATGCTCAAGTGCGCACATGGATTCTCAGGGGAGGGAAATGGGTGGCTGGGGAGAAAAGATGGGGAAGAGCCCTGTTTTTCACCACTTATTCTTGTGCCTGGTTTCGGTGGCTGTTAACCCTATGTTTTCAATATCTGGTTGAAAATCTCTCCAAACTTCTCTGTGTGAAAAGACAAACAAACCCAGGCTTCAAAAGATGAAAAGGTCGAAGTTACCAAGAAGGAAGCCCACGCAGCTGGGGTCAGCACCAGGCTCACCGATGGCCTTGCCAATGGCTGGGAGCCCAGGGGGCAGGCGTGGGCTGCCCCTCCTCCACTGCGGGTCCCTGGGCTCAGGAGCAGCCCGGCTGGCCGACGCCGTGGTTCCCAGAGCTCCCTGGCTCTCCTCTGTCCTGCGAGTCCAAGGACTGCAGGGTGGACAGTCCGGATTTTACAGGTCTCCAGATTCCAGGAACCTGTGATGCTCACCGAAGCCAGCTCTCTGTGGCTCTGGCCTTGGGGACAAGGCGCTTGAACCGATTGAGGAAGAGGCTCTGTGGGCAGCCCAAGACCACCAGCAGACCTGACCCCAAAGATCCTGCCTCCCAGGGGCTCCTGGGCCTCACCCTGCCTCGAGCTGTCAGCCCTGGGAACAGACTCTTTGCTTCTTCAGTTGTTAGCATCCCACGTATATTTCCAGAAACTATTTTCATTGTAAAAATCTTAAACATTATTGAAATGTAGGGGGTAAAAGACGAGGAAATCTCTCCGCACCTCCCCATCTCCAGTCCCCTCAGACTATCATGTTAGTGAATGGGTGACAAAAACACATTTTTCCTCTCTTTCTTTTTGGTGATGCTGAGGATTGAACCCATGGCCTTGTGCGTGTGAGGAAAGAGCTCTGCCAACTGAGCTATATCCCCAGCCCCTTTTCTTTCTTCCTTCCTTTCTTTTCTTTTATTTATTTATTTATTTTTTGGTTCTATAGATTGAACTCAGGGGCACTCAACCACCGAGCCACATCCCCAGCTCTTCTTTATATTTTATTTGAAGCAGGGTCTTGCTAAGTTGCCTAGGGCCTCACTAAGTTGCTGAGGCTGGCTTTGAACTTGCGATCCTCCTGTGTCAGCCTCCCGCAAGGCTGGGATGACAGGTGTGACCACGGCACCTGGCTAACGTAGGCATTTTAAGTGCACGTGTCTAGATCCAGATAGGCCGGGACCACCGATGTCAGGCCAGATCTAGCTCTAGGTACTGAGTGGGCGTAGTACTGAGGTTGCTTCTCCTATGAATGGGGAATTCTGTATATTTGTTCTGCAAAATGTTTTTGTTTGTTTGTTTGTTTCCCACTGAACAACATGCCGGGGACATTTTTGTGTGTCAGCACACACAGAGCCATTTCCCTACTTCCCTCTTTATTTAAGGAGAGTGGGCAGTGTTCCTTTTTCTCTTTTCTTTCTTTCTTTTTTTTGAGACGGGGCTTGCTATGCTGCCCAGGCTGACCCTGAACTCCTGGACTCCGGTGGTCCTCCTGCCTCGTCCTCCCAGGGGCTGGGACTGCAGCCTCGTGCTTCTGCGCTTGGCCTGCACAGTTTTGGATGATGGGATCTGCTCCATAATTTCTTTGTTCTGCCCCTTATTTACTTTTTTGTGGTGCTGGGGACCAAATCCAGGGCCCTGTTCCTGCTGGTCAACTGCCCAACCCCCAGCTCCACACCCAGCCCCACCCAGCACCTGTGGGCGCATGTTTGAATTATCCCCATTGTTTTACTCCCACGAACAGCCCCCAGCCTCAGTGTGTCCTGAAGCAGTCTCTGCAGGACAGGTGCCTTACAATAATGGCCATAAAGAAGGGGACAGCTACCTACTCATGACGGGTACTAACAAACAAGCTGTCCTCCACTGAGTCCGAGCTGAGCAGTCCTTACCGTGGACTTCCAGTCACTCTGTTGGGCTGACTTAAATCAACTAGAGAATTTGGACTGGAGATTTTCCAAGCAGCGGGCTTGTCCTGCTGGGTTAGGGGACCTGGGACCTCCTGGCGGTGGGGGGTGATTTCAGGGAAAGGGGGAGGAACAACCCCGTGTTCAATGCCACTATCCTGCACATCCTCCTGTGGGTTGGAGTCCTTCTACCAAGTGTCCTGGGTGGCTGGCTTCCTGCCACACAGGCAGCAGGGGGTCACGGAGGGAGGACTTGGGAGGCGGGAACCATGTTGGGGAGGTCTAGGGGTAGGGCTGCACTCACAGCCCCTTCACCAAGCCCTGCCACACACCCTGGGGCAGGGGCTGACGCCTGCCACGCCCACAAGGAAGAGGCTGCTGGGGGCTCAGGTATGGGGAGCCAGGATTGGAACTCAGGACTCTTGCACGGGGCAAGGCCAAGGCTGCTGGCTCACCCTGACCTCCCTGCAGCCAGAACTGGCCCTGCTACCAGAGAACGGATGGACAGGAGGAGGGAGGGAGCAAGGCAGATGGACCGGTGGATGGCCAGAGGAAAGACGGATGACAGTGACCTTTCAGCAAGGGTCACTGGGTGGGGGCTTGAAGAGATTTGTGTGTGTTCATCTTGGCCTCATGTTGGAGGCAGGCCATGGGCACTGGAGGCCAGAGGTCAGTGATGTGGCTGTCACCCCCCCCCCCTTCACAACCTTGCCACTTGGTAATGTTAACCCCTTGTCTCGGTGTCTCTCTTTTATTTCTTTTCCTTTCTCTGCTAGTGGAGATTGAGCCCAGGGATGCTATACCATTGAGCTGGACCCTGCTCTTTTTCTTTTGTATTTTGAGACAGGGTCTTGCTAAGTTGCTGAGGCTGGCCTCAAACTTGTGATCCTCCTGCTGTAGCCTCCCCAGTGGCTGGGATTACAGACATGTGCCACAGTGCCTGGATGAGCCTCTATTTCTTAATCTCTAAAACAGGGATAATACTAGAGCCTCCATCCCAGAGTTATTCTGGGGACTAAGAGAGAAAAATCCAGGACAGAGACTTGGTGCAGAGAGACAAGAAAAAGGATTAAAACCAGGGATGGGGATGTCGCTCAGTGGTACAGCACTTGCCTAACATGCGTGAGGCCCTGGGTTGGATCCCCGGCACCAGGAAAATAACATATCTTGAGGCCTTACCTCGTGCCAGACTCCTGAGGGCCTCACCTTCCTCTTCTCAGTCAAGGTGCCACGCACAATGTCATTATCACTTGCACTAATGAGAACCTGACAAATGGCCAGTGCTGGCTGTGGTGTGTCCATCTCATCGCTCCTGATCCAGGTTGCTCTAACACAGTGACCTGTGGGTCCCCAGAGCTGGCGTTAGCTGCAGGCTGGCTCAGAACTCTTCTGATTTTGCATCCATAATTCTTCCCCTATGTTCCCAATGAAAACCCCACATGCCAGTGGCCAGCTGGACCCCACAGAATCCCAAGGATCAGTGGGGCTTGCTCACCAGTCTTGGCTGCTCCAGGAGTTGGGACAAAGTATGCTCTTTGGGCCCCGGGGCCCACCACAGCCTCAGTTTCTCCCTCTGTAAGACGGAGGTGCTCAGAGTCAGACCAGGTGATTCAGTTCTGAGACAGGGTCTCACTGAGTTGCTTAGAGCCTTGCTATGTTGCTGGGGCTGGCTTTGAACTTGTGATCCTCTTGTCTCAGCCTCCCGAGCTGCTGGGATTACAGGCATGCGCCACGGTGCCTATTGGTGATTCAGTTCTTTGGGGCATTTCTGTTTATCTCAAGCTCTCTGACCTTGCCTTCTGGTTTATATTCTCAGCAAACAGGCTGCCAAAGGGAGCGAGGCCCATCCCAGCCTCACTCCTGTTGGCCTCCTAGTCTCAGGAGGAGAGGGGACCCTGTAGACCAGGGGACTGGCAGGAAGTTCAAATTCTCCTCCTGACACCCCCTACCTGCTACTCCCAGTATTACCTGCAAGTTTCCTGCTGCGGACAGGGTGCTGGCCTTGACCCCTCCCCTCTTCCTTACCTGGACAAATCGTGACACTCCTGTGAGCCTCGGTTTCCTTACCTTTCAGAGGCTGCTCCTGCTGCCTGGCCAGGTGCCAGGGCCGTTGGAAGGCAGCATCAGATGCTGGATGGGAAAGAGCTCTGCAGATGGAAAACCCTGGCCCGTTGGGAAGATTTATTGCAGTGGCTGGAAGTGTGAGGTCCAAAGGCCATCAGGGCCGAGGCGGCCCCTACCCAGAAGGCTGTGCCGAGCCCAGGCTGTTCTCCTCCATCAGCGCTAGGCGAGCAGACGGACTTCTCCCCCAAGGCCCTGAGGTCTGGCGGCACGCCGGGCTGGGCTCGCCTTCAACAAACATTTCCTCTTTATTTTAGCATGTCCGTCCCCCATGCAGGGCCCTGGTCAGCTAGGCAACCAGGCTGGGGGAGCGCAGGGGCAGCGGCTCACTCCCTGCGTCCTGCCAATTCTCCTGCGTTTTCCTTCCCGCCCCCTGCTCCCTGCCCCCTGCCCTGCCCCCGTGCCCACCCCTTCCTTTCCACACAGCGACTGGGAATCCCAGCCGCCCGGCTCTGGGCAGCCCTCTCCTGTGCGCGCCTCCCCGCGCTGTGCCCAGTGTCAGCCTGGGCGCAGCCCCGAGCGGCCAAGAGGAAGGAGAAGGGGGTCCCTGGGCTCGGCAGCCTACTGCTCTGGGACCTGTGTCCTGCGGACAAGCTCTCCAGCCCTCGACCCCGGGAAGCTGTCCTTGGGCCAGAGGGCGACACTCGCTCTCCCCTGGAGCCACTCCCTCCCCTGGAGCCACTCCCTGCCTGGACCCCGTCCTCTCCCTCCCCCACCTCCATCCAGCCTCCCTCAGCCTTCTCCTCCGTGCTGCTCCAGTCAGGGTGAGGGACTCCTCTCTGTCCCCTGGGCAAAGTGAGCTCCTCAGATCACATCTGTGTGTGTCCCCAGGGGTCCCCGAGCTCCAGAAAGCAGAGGCACACCTGCTTGGTGGCATGTGGCCTGAGCCCAGCAGGGCACCTGGCACCTAGGTACAGAGGTTCCCTACACGTTTACTGGATGCCTGAGTGAAGGGAGGTGCTGCTGCCCTCCGCCCTGCCCTCGGGGACAGTTAGGAGCTGTGTGACCTCAGGCTCTGCCAGGCTGCGCTATATTTAGACACAGGGCAGGGAGAGCTTCCGGGGCTGAGGAGGTGGCAAAGCCCACGGTGGGGACCCGGGGGACCTCCTCATCCAAGGGGATGGTGCCTGTGTGAGAAGCCAGAGCCCATGTCACTCCCACAGGCTCCGCTGCCCCGGGAGCGGCCGGGAGAGCAGCCGCCTGAACCCGGAGCCGGCGGTTCCGCGCGCAGCGCTGCAGCTGGGAACAACCAAGTCCCCTCTCGGCTCCGGCTGGTCAGCCCGGCGGCCGGGGCGGGAGCAGGCACGGGGCGAGCCGGCTCCTGCCAGCCCCGCTGTCCCTCCTCTGCCCCTGCCCCGCTGCCCGCTGCCCCCTGCGTCCCCGTGGGCGCCGCGCCAGGCCAGGGCGCGGCCACCGGCGGGCGAGGAGGGGCGGCCTGGCCCCGGCTGCTCGCTCGGCTCCAGGGCGGGCACCGGCAGGATGGATGTTCACAATAATTACCCAGCTGCAGCTTCCCCAGAGCTGCCGCCATAGCAACGGTGCCGGCGCCCCAGCCGAGCGGCCGAGTGGCAGGAGGGGGCCGCGGGCGCCGCGGGCGGGAGGGGGTGGCACGAGCCCCAGGCGCGGCCCCGGCTCCCTTTGTCGGCTCCCGCCTCCCGCCCCTCCCCGGGGTGGAGCAGGGGCTTTGTCTGGGCACCGGGAGGCTGTGCCAGCCCGGGAGGCTCTGGAGACGCGCTCCTACTGCCAGGGCCCCCGGGACCAGGGGGAGCAGGTGTCGCAGGGCCGTGGTGCCCAGGTCCCAGGGCTTAGGGCTCAACTGGGGGCTCTGCTCCCTCCTCCCCGCCCCACACCTGGGTGTCACCACCCACAATGTCATCTTCCTCTCCAGGGGACCACACCCAGGAGGTCCTGGGCGCTCCCCTTGGGAAGGATGTTTATGGCTCCATTCACCCCACCCTGCTTGGGTCCCCTGGGCCGACACGGAGCAGTCATCCATCGGCAGGATGGCTTTGGGGAGGGGACCCCCAAGACATGTCCCCCATTCTATAGTAGGAGACCCTGTCAGCCTAGCTTCTGGGGACATCGGATCTGATAAGGGATTGTGCTTGTCTCCCTTTTGCTGATGGGGAGACTGAGACCAGAGAGGCCTGTGACCTGACTAAGGTCACACATCTTAAAAATGCAGAGCCTAGGGCTGGGGATGTGGCTCAGTTACTGAGTGTTTGCCTCATATGCACAAGGCCCTGGGTTGAGTCCCCAGCATCGCCAAAAAAACCAAAAACAAAACAACAACAACAACAAAAAACCCAGTGGCACCTCACCAGGTGCAGTGGCACATGCCTGTGGTCCCAGGGGCTCAGGAGACCAAGGCAGGAGGATCAGTGGCTAAGTGCACCTGAGTTCCATGAAAAAAAAAAAATGTGGAGCCTCACCCAGCTCAGTCCTGTCACTACCCTACCACCGCCCGCCCTGGTCATTCAGGAGTCCACTTGTCCCTCTAGGCCATCTGGCAGTGCTGCCCAGTGGTTAGCTGAGGGTGCAGCCTCAGAGACCTGGTGGAGAGGATGGGGGGCCGGTCTCCCTGAGCTTCAGCTTCTCCTCTGTAAAACTGGAGTGGGGGGGGGGACCCCTCCCAGTAGGTTGTTACAGGGATCAAAGAAATTGGAAAGTGCAGCACTGGCTCCTGGGGGGGTGGGACCGCTGTCACCCCTGGGGTGGGGGCTGGGTGTTCACTGAGGCCCCTCTGCACTGGTCTTTCCTTCCCAGGCGGGCGCCAGCTGCGCTGGGGAGCTGGAGGTGGCAGCCTAGTGAGGGGGAGCTGAGAGTCCCCTAATGCCACAAATCTGGGGTGCAGGCTGGGAGAGTGAGGAAGGAGGTGAGACTGGGCTGAGAAGGAGCCCTGCAGCGTGGGGGGACCCCACCCCAGAGTCATCATGGAGGCCTCCCCGGGGGACCAGCCTACAAAGCTCAGAAGAACATTCTAGAATGAGGTCTTGCTGGAGGGAATGAAGAGAGGGCCTGATCCTGGAGCACAGAGGAGAACCAAGAGGGCCAGAGAGATGGGCTGGGGAGGCTGCCTAGGGCTGGATCCCCTGGGGCTCCCTGGGCCAGGCATGGAGAAGGGTTCTCAGATGTGATTCTAGAAACTGAAAAGCCAGCAAGTGACTTTAGGTGGAGAAAGAGGTCAGTCTATGTGTTTGCTGAATGACTGAGTGACTGAGCTGTCTTCTGACCATATTCACACAGAGCCCTCTGCACCTTGCCCTCCCTGGCTGCCTCGGTTTCACCATTTCTCAGCTCCTGCCCCTGGGCACCCACAATCACGTGGTGGGGGATCAACAGGTCAGTGGAAAAATTCCTCCCCCGCAATCCAGCCTCTGCTCTGAGGGAGAGCTGCCAGGGAACCGCTGAGAGGGGTGTTGAAGGATGAATAGGAGTTCACCAGGCTGCCAAGGCAGAGGACACAGAATCGGCACAGGCTCAGCGATGGGACTTTGTGGGGGGGTCAATAAGGATGGCAACATTTATTGAGCACTGACTATATGCCTGGCACGAGCTCATTAAAAATCACACTGATGAAACTCTGCTTTTTTTGCAACAAAGATCGATTTTGCTTTTATGGATGAGGAATTGAGGTTCAGAGAAGTGAAATAACTTGCCCCAAATCACACAGCAACCACAGAACCTGTGATCTCAATCACCCAAGGAATATTTGGGGGTGGGATTGGAGAGACAGGCTAAGCTGGATCATAAAGGGCCCCCATCCTGGGACTACCGTAGAGCTGTCACAGGGGTTTGGAGGCCTACACTCAGTGTCGGGGATTGAACCCAGGGCCACGTGCATGCTGGGCAGGTGTTCTGCCACTGAGCTTCACCCTAACCACCCACAGTGCTCTGCAGGGTGGGCAGGTAGGCTGAGCCCCACGTGGGGGCAGCTGCCACAGTCCAGGTGGGCGATGATGAGGGCTGACCCCAGAGGAAGGACGTCCTTGACAGGGTCGGCAAGTTCATGGCCAGGGAGCAGAGGGCAGCCATGGGGGGTGGAGATGGGGTGGGGGGAATGTCTAACAGGAAGCTGATGCTCTCCCCCCACTCCAGCTGGTTATTGTGTTGACATGAAAGGTTCCACATTTGCTCCCTTGTGAGGTGACAGGCACGTGGCAGGGGTACCTGTCACCCTACAACGGTGCTGGCTGACTCCGCCAACGCAGGCACAGCACATCAAGGTGAGTCCGAGTCCCCAACGAGCCAAGGGCAGAAGGTACCACCCTGACGGCAGTGACCTTGAGTAGGCCTAGGGGCGCTGGCATTTAGGAGAGGGTCCAGGCAGGGGTCAGGCTCTCCTGGGTGTATTCCAGGAGCTGCAGAAAGTGAAGTTTCTAGAAGCCTGGCAGCAGCGTTCCTGACCCCTCTGTCCCTCTCTGGGTTCCCCAAGGTGGAACCAGGCCCCTGGGGGACTGTGTCCTGCCCACCAGGTGGGGTGGCGGCAGCGGCAGGGAGGAGGGAGGCACTCTCACGGCAGGCTGCCTGGAGGCCGTCACTCATGGCCGCAGGGGACCCTGGCAGGGCCTTCCCCACCAGCCCCACCCCCACGCAGGCCCTGACCAGGCCGCGTCCACGGGAGCAGGGCTGTGGTGGAGCCCGGGTCTGGATCCTGACAGTCTCCACCCTCAGCCCCTAGTCGTCCTTGGTCACGGATCCTCTGAGCCTCACCTGCCGTGGGGCTTGGTAAGGGTGGAAAAAGAGGGCGCTTGCACAAGGCGCCTGCCCAGCTCCTGCCCAGAGGGGACTGGAGAGAGCCCTTCTCCCACCCTTCCCTGTCCCTGCAGCGGGGACAGGAGCAGGGCCCAAGCCCCAACCGGACAAAACAGAATTGCTAGAGGCCAGGCGAGGGGTGGCTGGGGAGGTGCCCTGCCTGAGCCCGGAGGGCTGTCAGCGTGGAGTCCAGATGGGCACAGGGCAGGGCCCGCCTGGCCAGCCGCGGCGCACAGATGGCCAAAGCCCAGAGGCCCAGGCCAGGTCTCCAGAGCCAGAGCCGGGCTGCAGGGAGGCCGTGCGGGGGCCACAGCTCCCAGGACCGCAGACCCTCGCTTCCTCCTGGGCCTCAGCGGCCCTGGCTGGTCTCCCAGGGGTGTCCCTGTCACAGATCTTAACTCCAAGTCCCTCTGCTCTTTGGGAACCTTCTCCATCCCAGAACTTGTCCCCGCTGTGATCAGGCAGATGGCTAAGGCCCCAGGGCGCAGCTGGAGCCCAGGTCCTCCCCAGCAACCCGGGGTCCTGGAGGGTGAGTGGCCTCCTCCGGCCTCAAGCGCTCTGGGATGGTCTTCCGAGCCCCGTTTTCCTCAACCCACAGCGGCCCAGAGCGGGCAGCTTCCTTCATCTTTTTTCCTTCTTTGAGTACCGGGGATTGAACCCAGGGGTGCTTTTCCACTGAGCCACATCCCCAGCCCTATTCTGTATTTTCTTTAGAGACAGGGTCTCCCTGAGTTGCTGAGCGCCTGGCCATTGCTGAGGCTGGCTTTGAACTTGCGATCCTCCTGCCTCAGCCTCCCGAGCCGCTGGGATTACAGCGCCACTGCGCCCGGCTAGCTTCCTTCATCTTAAACCACATTTGGGCCAAGTTTCTGCTCAGAGCCCTCCACCACCTTTTGTTCTCGGGTCACCCCAGACTTACCAAGGACCCAGAGCCCCACCAGCCAGGCCACCTCCCCTCTCGCTTGCCCTGCATGGCCTCTGGGGCTGCTCAGGTGCCCCAGGCTCACACCCAGGCACCTGCTGCTCTGTCTGTCTCCAGAGCCCCTCCCCAGGATCCCCACAGCCACAAGCCTGCACTTCTTCCAGTCCCAGCCCTGAGGTCCCTGCAGAGGAGGAGGAGCCCCTCCACCACCCCAGGTGAGAAGGCGCCTTCCCCTCCCCTGGGGGACCCGCACTCTGCTTTATTTTTATTCCCCGCCCCTGGGAATGAGCTCCACGGAGGGGGAGCCTGGCACAGTGTCTGGCAGAGGGAGCCCTGGACACGTTTGCTGAGTGACTAGAAGAGCGAGTTCATCACTCAGCCAACGCTTACCAGCCCCCACTATGGGCATCCAGGAGGGCGTTGCCAGGCGGATGATCCCAAGATACAGAGCAGAGAACAGAAGGGAGGCAGTGAGGAACCAGCCGGCCTGGTGCTCGGCCAAGCCCGTCCTCCATTTTCTAGCTGTGTGGACTGGGGTTTGGTAATTGCCCTCTCTGGACCCCACCGTCCTCATCTGCGAAGTGGAGATACAAATACCCAGCACGCTGCCCTGGCCTCCTCCCCACGCCACCCGCTGCCTGGATAATTGATTCTCCTCACAGCAGCCAGAGGGACCGTCCCTTTTCCTTTTTCTTCCTTTTATTTCTAAAAATGTATTTATTTGTTTTTTTGAATAGGTAACAATTTGCATGCCTCAGAATTCAAAAGGTGCAAGAGAAGATGTAGAGAGAACAAAGTGTCCCTCCCACCCAGTCCCAGGCAGCCGGGGCTCCTCCCCAGAGGCAAGCTCTGTCCCCTCCTGGTTTCATCTATTATGCCAGAGAGAGTTTCATGCACATACGAGCCAGTGCGTACCTTTATCTCCATTTTTCCCTTTCTTTAAAAAAAGCAGACAGTAGCATAACGTGCATATGATTCTGCCCCACGTTTTTTCTCACTTGGCAATCTAACCTGGAGAATTTTCAGGGGGTCTTTTTAAAACATATACTCAGTCCCTCCCCTGCAAACCGAAGCTACATACATCTCCATCCTTCTCAGGATAAAATCAAAACGTCGCCAGGGTCCTCGGTGACCTCCGAGTCTTCGTCTCTGACCCCACCCCCTCTTCCCACTCTGCTCCCGGCACCCGTGGCCTCCGGCTGTTGCTCCAGCACTTCAGGCACCATCCCGCCCCAGGGCCTTTGCATCTGCTGTTCTGTCTGCCCTTTTCCTCCAGAAATTCTCTGGTCTCCCTCTCTTTTGCAGGTCTCTACTCAACTGTCACGCGTCCAGAGAGGCTCTCCATTATCGTCCTCACTCAAATTCCCACCCTCCCACTTGTCCCTTTAAAATCCTTTAATTTTCCCGGCAGTACTGGTCACTTGCCAGGGAGGTACTTGTTGGTCTGAGCTCCGCGGTATGAGTCTGGGTCTGTCTTGGTTGTGTTCCATCCCAACACCTGGATTTGTGTCTGTGTGTGTGTGTGTGTGTGTGTGTTCGAGCGCGCACAGGGCTGGGGGTTGAACTCAGGGCCATGTGAAAGTGGCAGTCAAGTGCTCTGCCACCGAGCTGCACCAATACCCGGAATCCAACAAGCACTCTTAAGGATTTGTTGTCTGAGGAGCAGGACGCCACGGCGCACGCCCGTCATCCCAGCGGCTCGGGAGGCTGAGGCAGGAGGATCTTGAGTTCAAAACCAGCCTCAGCAAAGGTGAGGCGCTAAGCAACTCAGTGAGACCCTGTCTCTAAATAAAATACAGAATAGGGCTGGGGATGGGGCTCCGTGGCAGAGTGCCCCTGAGTTCAATCCCCAGTACCAAAAAAAAAAAAAAAAATTGTTGCCTGAGCAAATAAAGAGATTCTCATTTTACAGATGTGAATGTCCGGAAAAGGGGAACCCCTTGCTCAAATTCAGGGTGCAGTCTTCGAAATCCAACCACCCCAAGCTGTGTTCTCATTGAGCTCCCTCCTCCATTTCCTGGCTGTGTGGTCTGAGGCTGGGCTCTTGCCCTCTCTGAGTCCTACAGTCCTCACCTATCCTGGGAGCAGTGAGAAAAATGAGAGGGGTATTAGCTGGGGAGCCATGATGTCCCCACACGCAACAACAGGTGGTTGTCGTCCCTGTCCTTTGTCTCCACCAGGAGCCCCTCCCAGGCTGGCCCATTAGTGGCCATTCAGTGGAACAAGAAGGTTCTGGCCATTAACAATATCTTTAAACAACAATCCCAAGGAGATATTTTCAAAATCCCTGTCGTGCTGGGGAACAGCTCTGAATTATTAACCGTGCAGCAGTCCTGCTATATTTCTTAACAGAGTTTATTCCGACACATACACTTTTCCTCCCCGTAATTTATGAAAAGCTCATTCTCGTTCTCAGGAAATGGTGTCCCCTGCCCCTCAGCGCCCACCCGCCATGGAAGGTGACGGAGCAGACTCAGAGAACTTTCATCTTTAAAGGGCGTCTGTGAGGCCCTTGTCCGACATCGAAGGACATTTCCTAGGAACACACTGCGATTTCCTTGTCCAAAGTGCCTGGCCTGGGGCTTCTAGGAATGCAGTAGAAACTTGTCAATTAGGAAAAATTAATCCATCGTTGGCAAAGTGTCCCCCAGCTGACCACTCCACCATGTGGCCTCTGGAAAGACTGCCTCTCGCCGTCCACCCAGGGCTCCTGGGTTCCAGCTCCAAGCCAAATGAGCCCAGCTTTAGAGGCAGAGAGACCCTCGCTTCCAGCCTTGACAGCATCATAGACTTCGCTGTGTGAACTTGAGTAAGTCACCAGACCTCTCTGGTCCAGTGGTTTTTCCCCCTCCAGTCATTTCAGGGAAATGACCAACCAAATTCAGGGAGATTCAGGCCTCCCTTCAGCAAATACAGAGAGCTCGTGCTGAGGAAGGGACCCGAAACCCCAGCCTACCCTCCTGAAGCCCGTTCTCCACGGGGACTTGGACCAGCCGAGCACACGAGCAAACCGAAGACATGCCACCTGTCAGAGGAGGTGGGACTGGGGCTGGGGGTCCAGAGTGGTGAGGAGCAGGAGTCACCGGCTCCACGTGCTGCTAGGGCTGGGGAGGGAAGCCCAGCGCAGGACCCGGGCCCACGGCCAGGCCCTTGGCCTCTGGCCTTTGCTCTGAGTGGTCCGAAGCCACGGTGGGTCCCAGCATCTTGACGGGGGGGATGGAGACGCCCTTCAGACGCCTGCGCAGGGCTCCCCCAGCCAGGCCCCGCCGTGAGTGGCCCCAGGTGCTGCGGACACCGCGGTCAGTGGGCAGCACAGGGACTGGCCCTGAACTCGCCCTGCCCAGGCCCCGGATAGGCTCCTCCTGGCCTCTCCTGAACTCTCTGCCTGGGCTGCTCCTTGTCCCTCCTGGGTCCCTGAGATGTCCCTGACCCCAGGTGGGTCACCCTGCAACGTCTCCTGCCCTCGTGTCCACAGGCCCCCCCCCCCGCCTGTCTTCATGACTCTTCTCAAATGTCACCTCCTCTGCCCCAAGCCACCGTTTTAACAGCCTCCCCCTCACCCACCACCCCCCTCCTGACTCCACGCCACCTGCCCTTCCTCCGGCTCCACTTTGGTCATTCACTTAACGGACACCCAGTGAGCGCTGAGACCCAGGGGAGTGAGACCAACAGGGCCCCGGCCAGCGCAGGCCTGGGGACCCAGGGGGACAGATGCTGTCAGTCACATTCGGGCCTGCCTGCCTCAGTAAGGAGAGCTGCAGAAATAGAGGCCTGGGTGCCAGGAGAGCAGGTGTGGGTCTGGTCAGGCTGGGGGCCAAGGAGGGCTTCCCCCAGGAATTGGTAGCTGAGCTGGGATGGAGGGGAATAGGGGTGAGGGGTGGGGGCTGGGGCTGGGGGCAGGTGGTGGGAGAGAGACCAGCCTCCGGTGGACAAGGGCATGGTGCCGTGGGCAGCACAGGCCAGCCATGGGCAGAGCATGGAGCGATGGGAGGCAGCAGAGGCCGGGAGGGGACGGGGCTCCACTGCAGGACACCCTGTGCGCCCAGGTGAGGAGCCCCAGGTGCGCCTGCGCAGGAACCGAGGCAGCGGGAAGTGGGGTACTGACATCTGGACTCACCCCTCGTGTCCCCAGAGAATGACCAGAAGTAGTGTGAGCAGTGGGTGCCGCGGCCATCCAGGGTGGAGGGGTGAGGGCCTTAGTCAGGAGGAAGCAGGAAGATGCACAGAGAGGTACAGGATGGGCCCTGGGGTGGGGTGGACAGGAGGGCTGTGGGCAAGAGCGGAGCCAAGGTCACTCACCCGGTTGCCCCTCACCCAGGGGAGCCAGGCAGGGCTCCTGCTCAGCACTGAGGAGCCCACTGACCCAGGAGCTCCTATCCACCCACCCACCCATCCATCCATCCATCCATCCATCCTTCCACCCATCACCCATTCACCCATCCACCTGTCCACCCATTTACCCCCTCACCCCCACTTTCACCCACCCATTAATCCTTCCACCCATCCATCTATCCACCCACCTCCCATCCACCCACCCACCCACGCACCCATCCATCAATCCATCCACCCACCCATCCATCCACCCACCCATCCATCCACCCATCCATCCATCCATCTATCTATCCATCCATCTATCCGTCCATCACCCACCTATTCACCCATCCATCCATTCACCCTCTCATCCACCTACCCACCCATGCATCCACTCCTCCACTCATCCACCCACCCATCTATCCACCTATCCATCCATCATCTACCCACCCATCAGTCCACCCACCCATCCATCTACCCACCCTCCCATCCACCCTCCCAGCCACCCATTCTCCGGTCCATTCACCTTCACCTCCTCCGTCCACCCTCCACTCTGCAGTGTGTCCTCAGCTGTGCCACGGAGCAGGCCAAGTGTTGAGATCCAGGGGCCAGAGGCCCAGGAGTCGGCCAGCTGTCACGGGAACCTGCCGGTCTACTTTCAGTACTGGACCTCAGCAATGACAGAAGGGGCCTTGGAGGTCACAAAGGTAGACACCGTTGTCTCAGGGACAGTGAGGACCAGAGAGGCTTAGAGCCCCACCCGGTCACCTGGCTGTTGGCAGGAGGATGAGTCTCGAACCAGTCGGCCTCTGACTGCAGCCTTCCTCAAGGTTCTGGGGAGCCCTGTGTGGGGCCGACGGATCCTCAAGGGGACCTGCAGCTGAACTCACAGGACCCCTGGTCAATCCCCACACCCCCCAACAGCTGCCTTTCGGGGGCTCTGGCTGGGCAGAAGCTTCTGTGCTTCCCCAGGGCCCCGGGTGCTGATTCGCGCCCCACAGGCGCTGCTTGTTAAATACGCAGAGCTGAGCTGTGGCCTGTGCCTGTCTCTTTAAGAAGGACCTGGGCCTCACTGCCCAGCCAGCTGTCCCCGAGGAGCCGAACCGGGCAGGCGTGGTGGTGCCCCCGCCTCAGACCCACGGACTAACCTGCTACGGCAGTGGGTGGGGGAGGCAGATCCTGGGTGGGACTCGGAGGACCCCCTCCTCCTGGGAAGGGAGGGACCTGGGTTCTAGACCCTGAGGCCTGGGCACTGGGGTTGGGTGTGCCTGGCCCAGAGGGCTGCAGGGTGTGCCCGCGTCCTGGTGTGCCGGTCACTCCTCTGTGAGCATTCCATCAAGGCCAAAGCATCCCCATGACTGGGCAGTCAGCCTTTGCTGACCGAGCTCTGTGGGGTGCCATTTCTAGGTCCTGGCGGCTGTGACCTTGGTCAGCCTCTGGTCTCTGCCCTCCCATCTCCTCGGCCAGGGGGAGAGCAGGGAGGGGCTGGCCGCCAGGGCCACCGAATCCTCCATTTGACTCAGTCTCTGTGCATCGGAGTCGGTGTCCCTGGGGGCTCCGGATCGCCTGATTCGGGAAAAGGTGTCCATTAGCCCTGGGCCCGGCCCAGAAGGCACTCAGTGCATGCTACTGCATGTCGCCTCCTCTGTGCACAGAGCTGGGGGAGCAGAAGGGAACCCCTCTGTCCATCAAGGTCATTCTTAGGGGTAAGGAATCAGAAAAGAAGTCAGTGTTCAGAGTGCCAGTTTGCAACTCACAGATTGTACTACTCACCAGCCTCGGGACCTTGGGAAGATCTCCGCACGGCCCGGCCTCCATAATTCCCATCCCCAAACAGCTTTTAAAAAGCCACCCTCCTGCTGGGCACACCCGCCACCCCAGCAACGAGGGAGGCTGAGACAGGAGGATTGCAAGTTCAAGACCAGCCTCTGCAGTTTAAGGAGGACTCAAGCAGCTTAGTGAGACCGTGTCCCAAAGAAAAAAAGAAATAAAAAGGGCTGGGGAGGTGGCTTGGTGGTTAAGCACCCCTGGGTTCCATCCCCAGCACCTAAATAAGTTAATAATCACTGAAAGCCACAGGCTCCGCGGGCGGTGAGTGAGCCGCGGGCCGGACTTGGCGCCTGGCACCACTTCTGTGGTTATTACTGGGATCGGGACGTGGGAGGCAGGTGGGAGGAGAGGAGCCGCGCTGCTGGAGGAGGGGGCCATGCGTGGGGAAGAGCCAGGACCTGTAGGGTGACCTTGGGAGGGCTGTGCCTGTCAGCGGCTGCAGAGGGAGCTGGGCGCTGGCGGGCCCCTGAGTCTGCACAGAGCTTTCTGGAAGCTGAGCTCCCTGCCTCGGGTGGGCGGGGTGGCCCTCCCTGTCCCAAGCCCCTCCGTCTGTCCCAGTGGCTGGGCAGAGTCGGGATCCATGCACAGATCTTGCGATTGGCCACCGTTCTGAGCGACCCCCTGGCCCTTCCGTGGGCCACACCGTAGATCCACCGCAGCCTGAGGCTCACCAGCCGCCTGATGAGTGAGGCCGGGCGTCCATTCCCCACCCCAGAGCCACCTCGGCCCACCCTGTCCCACGCAGGCCTCTTGTCCTCCATAGGGAGAAGGGAGAGCCGAAGCTCGGGCCGGGGGCCACCCGCGTGGTCCCCAGAGGAGGCAGGACGTGAGCAGTCGGTCTCTGCCAGCTGCCTCCTGAGCTCCAAGGACTTCTGGGGCCAAGGACAGGTGACAGGACTTCTCCCCAGGAGGAGGACACAGAGGCACCGGGGCATGGTCGGAGCCCGCCACCCGTACCAGCCGGTCCCCAGCCTGCCAGCCACAGTGCCCAGGGCCACCCGAGTGCGCCTTGCTCTGCCTTGGCCGGGCCCCGTGGCCGGGCCCCTCACCACGCAAGGCCAAGGTGGCTCCCGCTGCCCCCCAGGGCCAGAGCCCCAGCCGGGCGCAGGAGAGGGCCCAAGGCCTGCCCTGCCCCAGGCAGACGAGGGTCCTGAGGCTCTGCCGGGCACCGCTCCCTCGCGCGCCGGCACTTGCCATGATCACCCAGCCGTCCCCTTCAAGTGTACGGCAACCATAGCAACAGACAGATGTTCCGTCCCAGCCACGTCCAGGCCAGCCAAGCCTGAGCCAAGCACGAGCTTAACCCTTCCAGCTCAGGCAGGCCAGGGGGCCCGGGAGCCCAGCCTCGCCAGGCCACTGGGACCAGGGCAGTCCGAGGAGCCATTCATCTCTGACACCCACCCTCCCTGTTGGGTCCCTTCCACTTTTCTACCCACTTCTGCCTTTTCTCCCCAAATAGAGAGAGCGGTGAGGGACAGGTGTCCTGTCTGAAAGGTGGGGGCAGCACTGGCTGAGCCCTGAGTATTATGGTATAGCTGAAGGGCACTGGGTCCAGTCAGATGAGCTGAGCCAGGCCCCAATTGTGATTTTCCTTCTGGCTTGCTGGTGACCTTGAGCAAGTGACTCAGCCTCTCTGAACCTCCACTGCTATCTCTGTTCTACGAGAGAGGCAGACGATCAGATTCCACGTATATTTATTGGTCATCTGGTATACGCCAGGCCCTGTGCCAGAGGAGACGCTGGGGAACCAGGGCCATGGAGCGCTTACCCCCAGGAAGTGAGGGCACAGAAAAGATGTTAGCAACACGTGGAGTGACTGTCGTTTTTGTTCAGTGCCGGGAAAGCCCGAGGGCCCTGGGATGGAGAGTAAGGGGCAGGGTCGTGCCTGCTCTGGACAGGTGGTCAGGGAGGGCCTCCGGGGGGCAATGTCCTGACTCCTGCACCCCTGGGCCATTCTGTGGGCTTTGCCCCAGCGGCCACTGGGCTGAGGCCACTCCTGGAGATTCCCAAGCCAACAGGAGAGCCACCCCGCTGTCCCCATGTCCCCACTGTGCCTTCTGCACTCGAGGCACTTACAGGTTCCATTCCTGACCCACCAGTATCGCCTGAAGCCTGGCACTGTCCTCGGTGCTGGGGACAGAGCGGGGACAGAGCTGGCGCCCGGCCCTGTCCGCCCTTCCTGGAGGGGGTGCGTGTGGGTGAGACGGACGGACAGACAGATGAAGACAAGGAAAGCGGGGAGGGGGCGGGGAGCCTGGGGGACCCCGGCAGTGTGAGACTTGGTGGCAGAGAGGAAGCCCGGGGGGGCCAAGCTGGGGGCCGTGGGAGCCCGAGGACGAGGACGTACCGGCCTCCTCCCCGCCCAGGGCCTCCCGCGCACCAGCTCAAGCCGGTCTTGCTGCCGCCTTCTTGGCACCCAGCACACAGTAGGTGCTTAATAAAAGTCTGATGTTTCTCACACCGTGGGTCCCGGTGGAGGATGACACCCTGCTGATGGGGCTGCGGACCAGGGGAGGGTGGCCTGGGACAGGTCAGCACAGGGAGGAGGCTGGGCCTCCGGGCCCCCGAGGGGTGGGGACACTGTCCTGAGGGTGGGTGGGGCCTGGCTCTGGGGTGGAGATGGGGTGACTGGAGGGGCTGGGGCTGGGAGCAGTGAGCAGGCCCCCAGGTGACAGGGCCAGAGAGGTTCCAGCGGACTCGGGCCCCAGCCTCCTCACTCAGCCTCTGAATGGCCTCTGCCCAAGTGCAGGCTGGGCCATGCCAGTCCCCAGGATGGAGGCCCCTGCCCTCCGGGGAGGGCGACCGCAAACAGGACACACAGGTGCCTGGTCTGTGTGGTGGTCCCGAGTGCCGAGGAAGAGGAGGCACGTGGAGAAGGGACCCGAGGGCCGGGCAGCGGGCTGGGACCGTGGATGAGACCAGGGAGGCCCCAGAGGGGCGTGGGTGCGGGGGCTGCCCGGGGAGAGAGCGCCAGAGGCAGCAGAGGCAGGAGCGGGAGCAGGGGAGCGAGGAGGGGGCGGCATGGGGCTCAGGGGTGGGCAGTGGGGGGGACACAGGGGTGGGCGGCATGGACTCTTGTTTTGTACCAGGATTGAACTCAGGCACTCGACCCCTGAGCCCCCTCCCCAGCCCTATTTTGCATTTTCTTTAGAGACAGGGGCTCACTGAGGTGCTCAGGGCCTCGCCATTGCTGAGGCTGGTCTGAACTCACGGTCCTCCTGCCTCAGCCTCCCGAGCCCCTAGGATCACAGGCACCCGCTGGGCCAGACCATCTTCAGGAGGACGGGGCTTCAGTCCCTGTCCCAGTAAGGAGTGTCTGGAGGGAGCCGGAGCAGGGACCCGTGTGACTCTCATTGGAGTAGGGTCCTCTGGCTGCCGGGTGGGGATAGACTGTGGGTGACAGCGGCAGGAGCCCCAGGTCAGGGAGGCGCCAGGGCGAGGCTCCAGCTCAGAGGCAATGGAGGCTGGTCTGGGAGGCTGACGGGGTGGAGGAGCACGGGAGACTGGCACGGCCTGGAAGTCAGACTCGGGTTTGTGATGCAGCCTGAGGGTTGGGGGGCAGGGGGAGTCAGGCGGTGAAACAGGGATGGAGAAGAGTCTGGGAGAGAGCCAGAGAGCTCTGGCCGCCAGCAAGTGTCTAGCCTGGGCCTCAAGAGGACGGGGGCTGCCATGCTGGGGGGCGGAGCGTGGGAGGGGAGGCCAGCTGCCTGGCTCGGGGACTCAGGGACAGGTACAGAGTGTTGGTGTCAGCACAGGAACAACCAGCAGAGAGCCATCTTCCATCCAGCCTGGAAGGAAGGTGGACACCAGGCCTGAGTCCGCAGCCAACAGCCCTAGGCAGTGCGCCGTATTATCACCCCACTTCACAGACTGGGAGCCTCAGCCCAGAGAGGTCGGTTCTCCTGCCCAAAGTCACACAGCCTCAGCAATGAGGGCAAGTCCCAGCAACAGTGCTGCGGCCATTTTGGGGGTAGGTTGTGACTGTTTGGCAGAGACACAGACATTCCCTTAGTACTCAGTTTGCAGAGCAGGCAGAAGGTGGTGTCAAAAAAGTAACTCCAGTTCTCAGTGTGGTCACCTCGGGGCCCCAGGTGCCATTCCTGGTCTGGAGCTGGGAGGAGGCGTCTTGAGGGAGACCTGCTGCGTCTGGGGTCTGCCGGGTTTTCCCGTCTGTAAAACAAGTTCAGCAGAGTCGACCTGAGTTCTTATGAGACAAGTTGAGGTGGACAAGCCCCAAGAACCTGCTCCCCCCACAGCAAGTGCCGTGTGGGGCGTCTGGCTGGCTAGATGCAAGGTGGAACTTCCAGGCAAAGTGCCAGGTGCTGTGGTGCATACCTGTAAGCCTGGAGGCTCGGGAGGCTGAGGTAGGAGGACTGAGAGTTCAAAGCCAGCCTCAGCAACAGCGAGGTGCTAAGCACCTCAGGGAGATCCTGTCTCTAAATAAAATACAAAATTGGGCTGGGGATGTGGCTCAGTGGCTGAGTGCCCTGAGTTCAACCCCTGGTACAAAAAAAAAAAGGGGGAGAGAGAAATGTGCACAAGTGGCTGGTTCCTGGGTGAGGCTGGCAGGGTGGGGGGTGGGGGACGTTCAGGACAGTGTGAGCCCTTCCAGGGGCGTCCCCACAAGCCCCAAGTGTGGGGAGGAGGCAGGTGCGGGGTCCTCCTCTGTGAGATGGCTGTGCTGCTTCTCAGTGGGTGAGGTGGTGTCACTGTCAATGTGCTCTGGGGACACACCCCCTCCGAGTGACCAGCAGCTCATTCCAGGCAGATGGCGCAAGTGAGCACCAGAACAGAAAGTCGGGAGGCCGGGCACCCGGCGGCTCTGCCTTCCTTTGCTGTGTGACCTAGGACGAGTAGCCTAACCTCTCTGGGATTTATCTGTAAACCTGGATGCCGGAAGGCCCCCTGCAGATAGTGGCTTCATCATTATTCAGAACTTCCTATTTTAGTAGGTGACAAGTCCCCAGGGACACCTGAGAAGTTCTCTGCTTCAGAAGCCAGCTTCTCCCCAGGACAGGAGCTGGAGCAATGAGGGTGCAGGGTCCCCTGGGTCTGGAGAGTTCCCTCCACCCCAGGCACCCTCTGGCACTGTCTGTGACTCTGCTTCCCCTACTCAGGACAGAGCAGCCCTGGTCGCCTTTCTAAGTGCTGCCGTTTCCCAGATGAGCAAACCGAGGCTCAGAGGAAACGTGACCCGCCTCAGAGCCGTCCTCCCGCCACCAACCCAGGTCACTCCTGAAAAGCTGGGTCTCACGCCCCCGCCCCCAGACCCCAGGGAGGCAGGAACCACTCCAGGGTTTGTTTTTTCTTTTTCTTTTTGAGACAGGGTCTCGCTCCGTGCTGAGGCTGGCACTGGACTTGCGATCCTCCTGCCTCAGCCTCCTGAGGCTCTGGGATTAAGGGCATCTAGCCCCATTTTATAGATGAAGACACTGAGGGTCGGAGAGCTGACCCTCATGCGGTGACATGGCTTGTGAGAGAGATCTGAGCGCGTTCCCGAGGCACTGGCCACGTTCACCCCGAGTCCCACCACCCCAGGCCCTGGGGGAGGGGAAGCCGACCTCGCAGCCTCCACCCAGGAGGCCAGGTTTCCTCTGCCCAGTGTCCCCAGTGCCCGGTTTCACTTCCCAAAACACAGACCTATTTTGGATCCTGCTGACTTCCTTTCCCCCCGAGGCCGTGCGGGTTCTGAGGACCGGTCAACCGAAGGCCGGACCTGGCGCCCCAGGCCTTTCCCAACGCCCCTCTTACACCACCCGGGGCGGGAGGGACGGTGGCCACAGCCACCCCTTCTCTCTGCCGGCCGCCGGGGCTCTTGGGGAGGGGACGGCCACGGGGGCCAGCTGCCCCACCAGCCTCCTCCCAGGATCTCCACCACGCACGGGCTCAGAGGCCAGCCCCAGCCCACGCTCAGCCAGAACCCGACAGAGTGGGAGGCTTGGGCCGGGGCCCAAGTCCTGGCCACACTGTGTCCTGTCCTTGTGACCTCAAGCAGATCGTCCCCCCCTCCCTGAACCTCAGTCTCCTTCTCTCGGAGACCTGCTGCCCCATTAGAGCTTCAAGCAGGGTCTTTTGAAGCTCAATCAAGTTAACAGCACAGAGTCACCAGCCTCTGCTCCGGGCCGGACACTCTTTTTCTTGCTTGTTGGATTGTTTTGGTGCTGGAGAGTGGACCCAGGGTGCTTTACCACTGAACCACATCCCCGCCCTTTGTATTTTGAGACAGGTTCTCGCTAAGTGGCTGAGGGCCTTGCTAATTTGCAGGGGCTGGCCTCAACCTGGAGATCCTCCTGCCTCAGCCTCCCGAGCCACCAGGGTCACAGGTGTGCACTGCCACCACACTGTTGGTTTTCGGCCCAAGATTCTTGCCCTCAGGAAGCTGAAATCCTAATGGGTGTATGAGCTGAAAATAACTCTACAAATAGGTCAGTTACCTAGTATCCTAGAGAGTGAGGGGATTTCGGAGAAACAGGTGTAGGTCACCCATCCTGGGCAAGCGCCGAGCCTGGGCTTGGGGTTCTATAGGGGGTGGTCAGGAGTGGCCTCCTGAGAGGCTGATGACCTACAGGAGGGGACAGAGCAGGCAGGGCGGGAGCAGGAGCCTGAGAAGCCTCGGGAGAGGGCGCAGTCCAGGGAGGGGGCAGGAGGCCAGAGCGGGGTCCTGGAGCCCAAGGCCAGGGCTTGCTCTGAGCCTCCTCGAGCAGGGGAGATGTGACCGGCCTGTGCCGTCTCCCCAGGCCACCGCGGAGGGCCCTCGGCAGGTCCACCTGGAGGCCAGAGAACCGGAGAGGCTGGTGCGTCCACCCGGGTGGTGGCGTCAGATGTGGGTGGCAGCAGAGAGGAGAGAGGTGTCAGACTCGGCGGTGACGAAGGGCTGTGCTCATGGATGTGACGTCAGGGTAGGCCACCGAGGCCACCAAGGCGTTGGGCCTGAGTGACAGGAAGGCTGTCCCTCGGGAGCGGACACTGGGACAGGAAGGTGGGGGGGCGGGCCTGAGTCTGAAGCTGGGGTCTAGACGCGCCCCCTGAGAGGCCCATAGGCCTGAGCTGGCCAGTGGGTGGGCAGATCTGGAGGCCAGAGGAGAGAGGACCAGGAGGGCACAGGGCCAGTCCCCTGCCAGGTCTCACCACGTGTCCCTGCTCCCTTCAGGGGTACTGGCCTTCCAGGGTCCCCCGTGGGCACTTCAGGGGTGCGGTCCCGGCAGCCACAGCCTTGAAGGCTCAGACGGCCCCAGGTGGTGCAGTGAGTCCCTCCCTGCCCGGCCTCAGCTTTCACGTCTGTGAAGTGGGGTGACCATAGAGCCTGCTCGGCGGGAGGCTGGAGAGGGGTCGCTGTGGTCATTGACGCCGTGACCTTGAGTTCCTCAGGGTGGATCCAGGGACAGAGGCCGGGGGCTGGCCCTCCTGAGCCGGGGTCCTTGGTAGGTCGGGAGTCATCGGCACCCCCCGCCTCTGGCCAGGGCAGCCCTGGGGTGGTGTTGACCAGGGGTGGCCCCCCCCTCTCCAGCCCAGCTGACCTCGGGCCAGAGGGAGAGGGGCCAGCTGCCAGGGCGGCCGGTGAGTGCAGGACGGGGCTCGAACCCCGCAGCCTGTGCCACCCGGATGCCGAGACCCTCGGGGAAATGCCTGCCACCTGGTCCACACGTGGAGGTGCCCTGCAGGGCCACCCACCTTGAAGGGTCATCCAGAGCGGACGCAGAGACCCTCTCCACGGCCCGGGAGGAAGGGGCAGGTAGGAGCATCGGTGTCCGCCCTGCCCTCCCTGGGCCACCCGTCCCCCCGGCTGCTCACCCACAGGACAGAGATGATGTCCCTGCCCTCCTGGACCTGGGGTCCTGGGGAGGCCAGGGCTGGGTGTGGCCCACCAGGTCCCCAGCTCACTTCCTGGAAGGGCGGGACACGGTCACGTCCCCAGCAGCCTCCTGCCCGCCTCGGCAGGTCTGGGGTGGGGGGCTTTGGTGAGCAGAGGGGCCCTGTCCCTGGAGACCCAGGAGGCCACCCTCCCTCCTCCCTCAGCTGTTTGTTGAGCACCTGCTTTGTGCCAGGCCCTGTGCTGGGCATCAGGGACGCGGCTGGGACCAAAACGGGTTCAGAGCCCAGCGTGGTGGCCCACACCTGTGATCCCAGCAGGGTGGAATGGCATGCGTGTGCCTAAGGGTTAAAAGGAGGAGTGCAGGCCCCGTGGAAGTGAGTGTGGCAGGGGCCTGGGGGTATTCAGGGAGCCATGATGGCACCGAGGGCTGGAGGGCTGAGTGGGAGTTAATGAGGTGAGTGTGGCAAGGAGGGGAGGGGTTTGTGCAAAGGCCCTGGGGTGGGGGGAGCTGGACGATTCCAAGGAACAGGAAGGTCGTGTGTCCGGAACTCCAATGACGGTCACTGGGTCAGTCATGGGTTTCACAGAACCAGGAGAGAAGAGGTGTCAGAAGTCACCCATACTCCTCAAGGCACGGGGCTGGGGACCAAGTCTCAGCGGGGTAAGGGACATGGCTGGGGTCAGAGCAGGAGAGCACAGGCCCAGGGTTAGAACTCAGGCTTCTTAGCTTCTGCCAGGCCTCTTCCTGCATCGGGCCAGTGGCCCAAGGGAAGGCGAGAAAACACAGGAACCTGACCCGCCGTGAGACCCAGGGTCCGTGTCGTGCATCTGCTTCACCGCAGGGTCCCTGGGCTGCAGAGCAAGGTCTGGCCCTAGGATTCCCTTCCAAAGGGAGAGGAAAAGGAAACTAGGGAGGTTAGTTGATCCAGCCTCCCCTACCCACTGACCTCCAGCCTCACCATACCGTCTTAGCAGAAATCATCCGTGGCAAATAGCAAGCAGCATCCCCATTTATGGATGAGCAAACCAAGGGAAGGGGAGAAAGCAAGGCCCTGACCTTGAGACCCTGGGTCATGGGAGTAAAGGTGTCCTGGCTCCTGTTTAGTGCTCTCTCCTGGGCCTCGCTAGCCCAGGTTTTACCATCTGGCAAGGTAGTAGTCCTTCCTGCGGTCTAACTGAAATCTCTCTTGCTTTCACAAGGCAGCTTCCCCTTGTTTGGTAGCCAGAGAAGCACTGAGATCCACCACGTGGTCCCTGACCCCATTGGAGGGGACAGAACAGAGGGAGGAGACTCAGAGACCCCCTCCAGACACCACAGACGAGGACCCAAGGTGTGGGGCTGCTGGGGCCGGGTGGGGAGGTGGCAGGCCACTTGCCACTGGAGCCTGAGGAAGGCTCTGGGAAGCCTCTAGAAAGAATTCCCAGGGAAGAAGTCCCTCTGGCTCAGCCCAAGGACAGACGGTCTCTCTGGGACGCATCTGCCCGGGGCCTGAGCTGGCGGCCAGCAGAGGCTCAGCCCAAGGCCTCAGATCCTCCCGAGGCCGCGGTGGCCTTGGCTCCCTCCACACGCGCCCGCCGCGCCCCTGCCCATGAGGACCATCCGACAAGACCCGACTTTGTAGAGCCCACAGCTCCCCCAGGGTGCCAGGACCCGCGTGCTCAGCGTTTCCCGAGAAGGTCAAGGTGACAGCAACGCTGGTGGCAATTTATTGAGGACCAACTGGATGCCGGACGCCAAACTAAGGGCTTCTATGTGGACGGCTCTACTTGAACCCTGAGGATGACTGCCCGAAGGAGACGCTGACCTCATCCACACTTTACAGGTGAGGATGTTGAGACTCAGAGAGGTTAAGTCAGTCAGCGAGGTCACCCAGCCCAAGCGGGGACTGGTTGGTGAGACTCAATACAGGCTCCAGAGACTGCACTTTGTTTATTTATTTCTTTCCTTTTCTTTTTGACATAGGGTCTCACTAAGTTGCCAGGCCGGCCTTGAACTTGCACTCTCCTGCCCAATGAGGCAGGAAGGAAAGAGCCCTGGCTGGTGGGCAGGAGGCTGGACCCTAAGCTCAGCTCTGCTGTCAAGGGCCTGGGGTGGGAGGGAGCTGGACGATTCCAAGGGACAGGAAGGTCGTGAGTCCTCTCTCTGGGTCTCAGTTTCCCTATTTCTGAAATGCAGTAGCTAAGTAAATGACCTCAAGCTGTGCTGGCACACAGCAGGCGTCCGCCCGAGGGACCTGTGTGTGGGGAGCGCCTTCCCTGGGGAAGAAGGTAACTACCACACCGTGGCCCTTGCTCCAGAGGAGACCAGCTGGGGAGCTTGGGGACCTGGAAGGAAGAGACCTCTCGCCTGCCCGCGTTCCCAGGAAGGGCGGCAGACAGCGACGGCCACGGGGTTTTTGGGGTGTGAATAGGAGTTCTCCCAGAACAGCCCCAGGAGAGTGAAAGGCCTTGAAAGCCAAGCCCAGGATCCTGGGTGTGGGCCTGGTGGACAGAGGGTGACAGAGGTCAGGACCCCGAGAAGGAACCCGTGGGGCGTGGGAGGGAAACCTGGGGCCTGGGGCGGGGGTGCAGGGAGGAGGCGGTGCAGGCACCTGGGCCAAGGAGGCCCGAGCTGCGTTTTCTTTCCCGGTGCTGGGGCTCAAACCCAGGACCTCACATGTGCTGGGCAAAGGCTCTCCCACCGAGCTGCCTCTCCAGCCCCTCACAGCTGCGTGGAAGTGACAGCACATCTGACGGGACTCTTGGGTTTGCAAGAAACCCTGTACCCAGCAAGGAAGAAGGACTTTCAGGGTTGGCTAACCCAGGGGCTCAGACAGTACTGTCAGAGATCTAGCCGCAATCCCAGTGATGGAAGGAGCAGGATGTTTCCACCGGGTGGGGTTCAGGTCAGGCCTGCTCCAGCTGCCTGCTCTGAATCTGGGGAAGGAAGCAGTTCCTCAAAGGAACCTCAGGATGCTGTTAGCGGGGGAAGAGAGTTGCCAGGGAGGAAAAAAGCAACACGGGCTGCTGAGGATGGTGATGGCTGCTGGAAGATGGGTCCTTCCCAGCCCAGGGCCCGTGGACTCGGCAGCTGAGCCAAATGACTGAGGGCTGGTGTACACGGGGTGGGCGTCCTGGAGAAACGGGCCCAGAAATGAGGCCTGAGCAATGGGTAGGACCTGGGCAGGTGGAGTGGGCACTTCGGAGAACAGGTGTGCAGGGGAGAGCTGATGAAGGGCAGTGGACAGAGGTGGAGCCTGAGCTAGATGCTGGACATCCTGAAGGCCATGCCCCTCAGACCTGGCTGCTGGTTCTCAGAATTTACAGGTCTGGGGAAACAGCAGCTGTGCTGCTCAACAACCATCTATGGCTCCCTGTGACCCACCTGGTGGGGAGTCTAAAAGCCTGGCCAGGTACTTCAGGCTGCAACATGCCTACTGCACGGACTGACCATCCTCTGCCCTCCCAGGGAGACGTGCCCACCACCCTCAGACACTCCACTACTTGCTGCACCTCCATGCAGCCCACCACCCTGCCCTGCGGACTGGCCCTGGGGCCCTGAAGGCCAGTCAGCGCTCTCAACCCCCCGGAGGCCATGGCGGGAATGGGCCTCCTCTGACCCTCGAGCCTGGAGGCTTTATGTTGGTTAGTGGGTTTGTTACCCCCAGCCCACTGGCCTGATGTGACAGGGGGATGGCAACAGGCCCAGGCCCTGGAGCCAGGCAGAGCAGATTCAAATTCCCCCTGTGCCCCTCACTAGCCGGGTGACGCTGGGCACACCATTTAACATCTCCTTGGTGACATCTCTGACCTCTCAAATATGAACAGGGCTTCACAGGAGGCTTACATGTTGTAGGTACAAAGTTCCCGGCACATAGTAGGCCCTCAGGCGGCTCTCATTATTTTTGTTCGACTTATGTCTGTTCACCCCTCTATGAACTTAGGCCAGACAGAGGCCACGTGTGGTTTTTCCTGATCTCTCAGTGCTGGGCACATAGTAGGGGGTTTGTGGGGGTTCACCTCCCGGGCAGAGCCATGCTCCCCGCTGCCCAGCCAGAGTGAGGCTGCAGGGAGGCCCTGAGGGTCCCACCCTTTCCCGACACTGACCCAGCGAGCTGCGGTGCCAGCACCCAGCATCAATAAATTACCTGGGAGTTCAGGTGACGGACAGATCCAGTGTCAGCTCCTTTGTCCTGCAGGGAGGACAGGCCCTGGGATCCCCCTTTGAGAGCCTCCCCCACTAAGGGCTCCATCCGAATGACAGCCTTGCTCCAGGCCCCGTCTGGGCACGTGACCCCACGCTTGACGGGCACCTCACAAGATTCTGCCAAGCAGGTACGAGCCCCGTGTGACAGACGAGGAGACCAGGCTCACGGAGGGAAGTGAGCCTCCCGCGGCTCCCTGGCGGTTCTGGTTAAGACACACAGACCCTCCACGCACTCAGGGTCCCTCGGGCGGACGCCTGCTGTGTGCCAGGCACCATTCTGGACATCGGAGATCCTGCCGTGAACACGAAGGAGTCCCTGTCCCTTGGGGACACACATCCCAGTGGGTGAGGTGATCAGAAACAGGAAGCAAACACCTCTGGGTTGTAGAGGAAGAGACAGGAAGGTGACCATGCAGGCCAAACCGAGTCACTGGGGGAGGGGGACGTGCTGTCCAAGGAAGGCTCCTCTGGGGAAGTGACATTTAAGAGAAATCCCCGAACAAGTTAGTTCCTGTGTATACTCCCACGAGCAGCATGGCAAGGGCTGTGGGCGGAGTGGGAGTCTTTCCTTTCTCTTTGCCCTGACTACCTCCATCTTATCATCCGGGGGATCCTTAAGGTGGGGCTTTCCAGAGATGCTCAGTGAGCTCCCTGCCCGTGTTCTCCTGGCACCCTTTAGTTTTTAATTTCTCAATCTGTTTGTCATGATCTTTTATAAATCAGCTGAGCCAGGCGCAGTGGTGCACACCCATAATCCCAGTGACTCGGGAGGCTGAGGCAGGAGGATTGTGAGTTTGAGGCCAGCCTCCACAACGTAGTGAGGCCCTGTGTCAAAATAAAAATTTAAAAAGGTGGGAGTGTTGCTCAGTGATAAAGTGTTCCCATCCCCAGCATCAAAATAAATAAATAAATAAATAAATAAATAAATAAAACCTTCAGGACGTCTGGGGCCCTGTCCATCTTGTTCATTACCATATTCCCACCCTGCACAGTGTCTGACATGCAGAAGACTCTGGAACAAGTGATGGAATGAGTGGCAGGTGACATCATGATGACAGGAGCTAGCATTTATTGGGGGTTTATTCTCACAACAACTCTGTGAGCTAGGGATCGTTATCAATATCTCCATTTTACTGGTGTTGAAAACCAAGCCTTAGCAACTTGTGTCACCGATGGAGGTGACATAAACCCATAAGGAGGAACCCAGTAAATGATGGCAATCCGGCTGACGGTGGGGCCCGCAGGGTCGTGTGGTGGTGAGTGCTCCTGTCTGATACCTCCTTGGTGAGAACCAGCCCATCCGCTCTTTCCTTTATTCAGTAATTATTTTTTAACCCTCAGCCTGGTGCTGGGCTCTGGCAGTAAGGAGGTGACCAAGCATCCGGAGCAAGGACAGGGAAAATCAGGGGACTTTGAGTGACCCGAAGAAGGCCCCTAACCGACCTGAAGGGTCAGGGAGCCTTTCGGGACATGGGGGTATGGAGTGGCAGCGGGTGACTGGGCACTCTGAAGCGGGAGGTGCTTGGCAGAAGCCCATGAGGAGGTGACACCAGCCCTGGCATTGGGACCACCCCTCCCCGAGGTCCTGGGGCTTCCTCGTTCCTCCCAGTCCTTTGGTGCACAGGCTCCTGGGGGCACCTGTCCTGTCCCCTTCACCCCCACCTTCACCGGTGACCTGGCTCACGATCACCTTGAAGTCGGGTTGCAGATGTTCCTGCTCATCTGGACCCCGGTAGAGCTCAGCAAAAGGCAGGTGATCCAGGCCACAACAGGCAAAGACCGTCACCAGCATGAGCTTCGTCCCTTCTGTAGGACCCTGCATACCGGTCGACGGAGCTCCGTGAGCCAGCGTGTTAACCGTGGCATTGGAAGTGACGTGAGCCCCGGGGGTCTGGACCTCCCCTGGACGTCTGGACTAAGGGTTTAGAAATCACCCAGGGCGCCCATTGGCCTTGGGTTCCTGGGCACCGACTCTGTTTCCAGACATTTTGGCAGGTGTCTGGAAAGGGAGGGAGAGGAGCCGTTGCCCCCTAGGCTGTGACTGCCCCCTGCAGAAGCTGGGCGCTGTGGAGACTTATCCCTACCCCGCATGCTCTGTGGCAGGCCCCCTCCTAAAACATGCGGCTGACACTGACAGGCCTGAGGTCCAGCGGCCTGTTTCTGCGGAAGGGGGGAAGGGCTGCAGCCGTCCATGCCACTCCTCGGCTAGGCCTCCTCCCCTAGGCCTCCTCCCCTCTCCCCAGTGCCTCTTGGGACAGGGGGCTGGCATGGGCCTGGTGCAGAGCAAGCAGCCGCCAGGAGGAGAAATAGGCCTCTGTCCTTAAGTCCCCTGACCACAGAGCCCGGACCACTGCAGCAGCCCTCTCCCCTGGTTGAAGCTCACTGATGGCTTCCACGTGTCCTGGATGCCACCCATGGTCCCCCATGGTCCTCCAGACGCCCACCTCACCCCTCCCTGCCCACTGCAGCCTAACTACCCGGCCTCCTTCCAGATTCCGGAAAATGCCGTCTCTTCTGGTCTCAGGGCTCTTGACCTTGCTGTTCCCTGTGCCTGAAATTCTCTTTGCTCAGACCTCAGCACGGCTGGCTCCTTGAAACTTGTCACTGAAGTCACTGTTCCCATGCTACTTCCTCAGAGGGGTCTTCCCTGGCCCCCCTAGGAAAAGCATCCTCCCCATTTCCATCATGGTCCCCCCCCATGACTGATGCCACGTGTGCTCGATGGTCATCTTCCCCTGCTCACTGGTGAGTTGTAGAGGGACAGAGAGGCCTTGGGGAGCCATGAGCATACCCCAGCGCCTGCTGCATGATGGCCGCACAACAGATACGTATTGAAAGAAATGCAAAAAAAAAAAAAAAAAAAAGGATTGAGAGCGCTCCTCGCCCTCCCTCTGCAACTCCACGAAGGAAGAAATGGCATTTATTGGGCACCTGTTATACGCCAGGCACTCCCACAAACATTGCCCCCTTGAATCTTTATTTCTATTCTCTAGGTGATGAGGTCAGCATCTGACCACCCTACGGAGTTCACCTGGCAAAAGGTGGACTGATGGGCTGGTTCATTCAGGAAGCAGCTGAGTGCACCTGTGAGCACGAAGGACGCCCTGGCGGATAGTCGTCAGGATCCACTCCCAGCCTGTGGCACCTTACTCAGGCCGTGTTCTCCCCACTGTACACGGTGTGCCTCCTCCAAGCCGGAACTCAGTCCAAGATTGGCAACCGGGTTTTTAGATTCCAAGATGCAGTCAAAGACCCACACTGGAGAGAGAGCTGGTCTGGCTGAGTAGTTACTGAAGTGGACCTTGGAACTGGGCAGCGACCCAGGCTCAAAAGAGGACCCTACTTCCTAGGCAACAGGGTGCCCTTGCTGACAGGGATCCTGGCCATTGCGAGGCTGGGGCACCTTTGTTCTCAGGAAGGGAATCGGCGGGAGGGGTATTGTCAAGGGACACGCTGGAAAAGTCAGAGCAGGGGCTTCCACATCATGCAGAAGCCCCTGTATTCCTGAGACTGGTGGCCGTTAAGTAACACCTTCCCTTCTCAGAGTTGCAGTGGTCATCTCTTTAAAGGGGGCATCCAGCATGGATCCAAAAAGAGCTCTTGGGAAAATAAAGAGGAAAAATGACTGTGGAGTTGTTGGTGTATATAAAGTAACACGGAAATGTAAATTATCTAAAAATAATCTCTTATGTGAAAATGCAGAGAAAGGTTGGGACTTGGAAGACCTCTTAGGTTCTTCCAGCATTTATTGGCACCTACTGTGTGCCAGGTGCTGTGCTAGGGCCTGGAAATATAGGGATGAGTCAGATATGGGCTTGAGCATCTGGGGCTCCCTGTCTTCCCCTGGGGGAAGCAAGCCAGGCATGTGCAGTGTGGGGCTCCCTCTCTGCAGGGTGACAAGGGAAGACTTGGTGTGTGATATGGTAGCAGGTGCCAGACAGAGCTAAGCTGAAACCCACTCCTCCATTCTCTTGGCCTTGAGCAAGTTGGGGTACCTCTCCGAGCCCCAGCCCTTCATTTCTACAATGGGCATGTCTCCTGTCTCTCAGTTGCCAGAGCATGGCACAGTACCCCCAAAGATTTTGGGGGTGAGGTAGCCAGTAGTTCCTAGGCAGAAAATGGCCCTGCACTGGCTAAAATCTGGGGCAAAGCTCTTGAGTGGTGACTTGTCTTCAAGAATGGCCTCCGAACATGGGCAGACCCCCGGGGACAACAGGGAGAGAAGCACAGCGATTCTTCATGACTTGTTAAGAAAGGAGGGCAGGAATCCTGGGGAATTGGCCCATGCCTTTATTTATGTTGGTAATTTCATTAGAGGGAGGGGGCCGGCTCTACCCAAGGTCAGATCCGCTCAGGTAGAAGGGGCATGTGAGGCTGCCTGAGTTTATGCAGCAAGAAATTCGAGCCCAAGGTGCACCCAGGAGGACAGGGTGTCCCAGGATGGGTTTGTGGGTATGTCGAGGGCCTTCAGAGTCACGGTGGGGCTGCCCCAGAGCAGCGGGACCCTCAGAAGCCAGGCCGGCCAAACTTTGGGGAATTTGGGGGAGGCGAAAGGAGAGGATGTTTGGGGCCCCCCGAAGGGTAGCGGTTTGGGGTTCCCCAGGGGAACACTGTGCTTCTGCCACGGACTGACAAGAGAAAGGTCAGGCCAGTTGCGGGAGGGCGGGAGAGAGGGAAGGAGGGGAGCTTGTCCTATACTGCCCCGGCTGGGCTAAATCCGGCAGGGCCACCCCGGGAGGCCCGGACGCTGGTGGCTGGGCCAAGGTCGGATGCCCTATTATCCGCGGGACCGCTGGGTCCGGGCGGAGCGCGGCCTGCGAGGCTCCGGGTCCGGCTGGCCAGATGGAACGCGGTCCCTGGGCTGGGCACTGCGCGCCTGCGGCTGCTGCCCTCCCAGCGGCTGCGGGTGCTGCGGCCCCCGCGCCCCCAGGGGCCGGGCCGGGCGGGGGCTGGGCCCGGCGCGCGGGCGCAGGCGGGAGGGGGGGCGGGCGGCGGCGAAGGCTGCGCCGCTCTAACAGGTGGGATCCCGCGGCGTGGTGGAGGCGGGCGCGGGAGGAGGAGGAGGAGGAGGAAGAGCAGCGGCAGCGGGAGCCTGAGCAGGAGCAGGAGCAGGATGAGCCGCGCAAGCTGACAGCCACCGCTGCCGCCCGCGCCCAGGCTCGGTCTCGCTCCCCGCGCCCGGGGCCGCTCCCCGCCTCCCGCCTCCCCCGGCCGCCCGCGGGGCGGCCCGCCCCCTCTGCACCTCCGGGCCCGGAGCTGCCTCCATCGCTCCTGCATCCCGGCCGGGGGGAGGAGGAGGCGGAGCAGGAGGCGAGCCGGAGCCGCCGCCGCCAACGCCGCCGCCGCCGCCGCCCGAGCAGGACAGAGCGCGCCGCAGCCCCGCGCGTCCGGCCGCCGCCCGCGCCCATCAAGCAGCCGCGCCGGAGCCACACCGCGGGACAGCCCCGGCCGCGGCGCGCCCTAGCCCGGCCCGGCCCAGCCCAGCCCAGTCCCAGCACCGGGCGGCCCGGTGGCCGGCCCGCCCCCGAGGGCGCCGGGCGCGGCGGGAGGATGCCGAAGCCGACGCTGCTGCTGCGCGGGGGCTGGGAGCGCGAGCGCAGCCCCGGAGACTCGGAGCTGGGCCGCCAGTTCCGGGACTGGTGCCTGCGCACCTACGGCGACTCGGCCAAAACCAAGACGGTGACACGCAGCAAATACCAGCGGATCGCCGAGGTCCTGCAGGGCGGCGGCGGGACCGGCGCGGGCAGCGGCCCCGCGGCGGGCGAGAAAGGCAAGTTCCAGTTCTGGGTGCGCTCCAAGGGCTTCCGCCTGGGCAGCGGCCGGGAACCCAAGATGGGCCAAGTGGTGTATGTGCCGGTCAAGACGGGCTCGGTGAGTGCGCGCGCGGCGGCCGCGGGCCGGTCCCGCCGCGGGGCTCTGGGAGGGCGGGGGCGGGGTGGGGGTGTGGATGTGTGTCCGAACGCATATTCCCCAGGTTGTCCGTGTGTCTGGCCCACCCGAGGCGCACGCGCCCCTGCTCACCAGCCCTCCCTGGCCCGCGCTCCGGGTTTGGGGAGACCCTGCCCCCCTCTGCGGCCGCTGCCCCGGCCGTGGCCGTGCCGGGCGGGCTGTCCCGGGCTGCTCACCCCAGCGTGTTCCGTCCTCCCGTCCCCTCCCCCCGCCAGCAGGCGGCTGCTCCGAAGCCCGAGCCTCCCCCCCCCCCCGCCCGCCCCGGGGCTGCCTGTCCCGGGCGCCTCGCGCTCCCGCCCCCGGGCCGGCTGGGCGGTGTGTGTGTGTGTGTGTGTATGTGGAGGGTGGTGCCGCGGGGGTGGGGAGGCCGGGGCAGCCACGGGACGGGGAGTGCGCTGGGCCTCCCAGCGCCAGGGGAGGGGGCCAGCCGGGGCACTGTCGCCCCGACCCCACCCGGCGCTGGCCCGGGGAGGGGCGGCCCGAGCCGCAGCCTGGCGCAGGAGCAGCCTCCCGCGGGTGGGTGGGGCGCCCCTCCGCCCCCCGGGCCCCTCGCTCCCCCTCCCTGGGACGGGGGCGGCCTGACCTATCCATCCCCTCCCCTCCCCCGTCCCCGGGGCCGGCCCGGTCCGGGCGGGGTGGCGTGGGGGAGGGGGCGGGGAACCGCAGCCGCCGAAAGGGAGGAGGCAGGCGGCCTGGCGGGGGCGTCCCCTCCGGCCCGGGGCGCCCTGGAGAGGGCGTGCGGCGCGGGCCCCGCGGCTCCCCCGCCGGGACCTCATTGTTCTGCAGAGGGTGGGGGCTGGGGGGGCCGGCCGCTCCCCGGGCGCTGCTGAGCTTTGAACTTTCCGTCGCCGAGACCCTCCGGTAGTGCGTTGCGCCCCCGGCCCGGCCCGGCCCGGCGGGGCTCGCCTCCCTCCCTGCCCCCTCCCGCCCCGGCCTCGCCCGGCCGGAGCGCGAGAGCGGGGCCGCCCCGCGCCGGCCTCCCTCCCTCCCTCGCTCCCCCGCTACCCCCTCCGCGCTCCTCCCCCGTCCGGCCCGCCCGCCCCGCGCTCAGCCCTGTCCCCGGCCGGAGCGGGCTCTTCACACACAATTGATTCGGTCGTTACGAAAAGTGCACTTGTCCCCTCCCCCTCCCCCTCCGGCGGCCGCCCGGCCCGGCCCGCGGGGTGAGGGGGCCGCGAGGGAGGGAGGCGGGAGCTGGGGAGCAGATCCGGAGGCGCCTCCCCCCGCGCCCAGGGGACGGGGCTGCAGGCCGCGGGGAGTGGGGAGCCGCGAGCGCGGAGGGCGGGCGGCCCATCTGCGAGGAGCGCTGATAACCGCGCCGCTGCCGCTGCGGCCGCCAGCAGCCCATCTGCGCCGCTGCCGCCTCCGGCCGGACGGGGAACAGGGGGCAGGGCCCAGGGGCGCGCCCCGGCCGCGTTCCCGGAGCGGGAGGCTGGGGTCGTGTCCCACGGGCGCGAGTCAGAGAGGTCTCTGCCGAAATCAGTACTCTCCCCCATACCCAGGGAGTCTGGGTCATTGTCCCCTCCTCCGATAGAGTCAAGGACCCCTCCCCCAGCCCAAATCAGTGTCCACTTGCTCATTTGGGGAGGTGGGTCATTGCCTCCCCCAGCCTGGGTCAGCCCTGCCCACCCTGACAGTCTGGCACCCTCCTGCATTCTCCCATCTTAGGACAGTGCACCCTGCCTGAAGGTGGCTTATTTCAGGTCAGTGACCCACCAGGTGGTTGGCTGGGTCTATGCCCCCATCCTAGGTCAGTGCCCTCTGCCTTCAGGGCTTCCCAGGCCAGTGCCCCACCCACCCCTCATCCTGTTTGTCCCTCCTGGAGGAGCTGAGTCTTGACCCAACCTCCTCTCAGTCTGGGGCAGGAGCCCGGTGGATCCACTCCTGGAGTAGGGTGGGGACCCCCCACCTGGCAGCTGGCTCACTAGCCGCTTAACCTGTCCCTTAGGGAGTAGGTATGGTGTTGCAATCTGTCTGTCCCCTTATCCCGCAGCTGTCAAGGCAGAGCGCTACCTCCCTCCACCTATCCAGGCCACAGGCTGAAAACTGGGTGCTAAGCCTGGGCTCCAGGTCCCACCAGCCCAGCCAGGAGCTTCAGATCCTTCTTGAGGCCCATGCCAAGCCGCCCAGCCTGCCTCTGGCAGCCGGGGCCTGGCAAGCCTCTATTGGCTCTCAGTCCAATAATAAGCTCTCCCCAAGGGACCACCTGCCTGGGAGGCAGGGGAAGGGGACCCAGGCCTCCCAGCCTGGGCTGCTGGGAGGGACAAACACAACAGACCTGCCCTCCTGTGACAGCCTGCCCCTTGAGCTCCCTGCGCAGGCCCGCCTGGCCTGCTGTCCCCAGAGGGCCTGTTAGTTACCTGCTACTTGCCCAGCCAGCCGGAGCCAGCCCCGAGAGATGCCCAGAGTCCTGCCACCCCCATCTCCAAGTACCTTCCTGGGGCTCGGTTCTTCTTTTTATATTTCCATTTTCCTTTTCACTGATCCGAGAGGAACAAATCCTGCTGGGAATTCTGGGGCAGTCATGGCCTCTTCCTGGGAGGGACTGAATGGGACCTTCTCTGAAAGGTGCAAAGGACATTCCCTACCTTCGCTGGCCTATGCGTGTGTGTGCGCGCGAACATACACACACACACACACACACACAATTAAAGTTGGCATCGCCTCTGGTGTCAGATGGGGGAGATCCTGTAGTGTTGTCCTGGGTGGATTTTTGTGAAGGTCATTGGGCCATAAACCTTTGTGGAAGGCATTTTCTTGTTACCTACAGGCCTGGTGGTGGGCACTGGCCACTGGGGTGGGTGTGGCTCGGTGCCCGGTCCTCCTTGGGCTCCCAGCTGGTGGGGGAGGCGGTCATAGCTGAAGATGTGATAAAGAAGCCCCGGAGAGAGGGCAGGCTGGCAGAAAAATGTCAGGGAAGAGGGGGCGTGGGAGTTGGGGCATCCTCATGGCCTGGGTCCCAAGGGTGGCCCTGGTGTGTCATCTCCCTTCCTTGTTGCTCTCTGGCTGCCCCCACCCTGGGCCCCCTTCCCCCCCCCCCCCCAGAGCCATATGCAGTGGTGCAGTGGCGAAGGGCCTTCCCTTGTCCCAGCCGGCCGGCTGCGGGTCGATGATCTGACACCACTTGTCCTGTCCCATCTGGCCCTGAGCTTTTCTGGGTGTGTGTGACAAAGGCTTAATCTGTCCGGACGGGGCCCTGGGTGGAGAGGAGGGCGAAGGGAATTACAGTCCGCAGGGCCTCCTGCAGCTGGGGCCCGTGTGGGGGTGGGGCGGGGCTGGACAGGGGCAGGAGAAGCCCGGGTGTGTGTGTGGGGGGGCAAGTTGGTCTTCAGTTTGCAGGTTGTCACAGGAAGTGGAAGGTGGAGGCGAAGACTGAGGAGAGGAGGGCGGAGTCCTCACGGGGCGCTCTTGGGGATAAGATCTTTTTATGACAAGAGCCCAGCCGGGCCTCCTGGCTGGGCAAAGCCTGTTTAGGATTTATTATTTCTTGCGTTTGGCTGTTTGGGCCACCATGGGCTGCCAAGCAGCCAAAGCGAACCCCTTGGAGGAAAGACCCTCCAGTTCTGTTTGAATGTCAACCACAAAGTGAACCAGTACTTTCCTTTTCCCCTGGACTCTCCTAGTGGACTGGGACCCTGGGCCAGCTGTCAATTCCTAGGACCAGAGCCCCCAAGGTTCTTTGGAGAGATGTTCTGAGCCCAACGGTACCATCTTCCAGATAGGAAAGCTGAGGCCTGGGGGGAGAGTCAGTCTCCATTGGTAGGACTGGAACGGAAGTCTCTGTTCCGCTGTAGGGGCCTGTCACGTGCCAGGAGTCCCACCATGAAAGCCCCATTCCTCAAGGGGAACCTCTGGGATTGGCCAGCTCTGCTCTCCACCCCAGGCTTTTGCAGGCTGGACCCCAGGTGTTCCACTGGCCAAATTGACTAATGGTGGTCTTTTCCCAGTTTGCAGACATCGTTCATTTAGTGGAAAGCGTTTTCACAGCCCTAAGTCTTTCTCCCCAGAGCTTTCGTGTAAACCTTTGGCACCTGCGGCCGCTGGTCTGGGCGGGAAAGGGCCTCTGACTTAGCACTGTGTAATGTACACTGTGACCTTCGGTTGAATACCTTAGTGTTTCCTGGTTTTCCTCAAATCATCACCACAGCGACCGTTTCTGAGTCACCTACTGTGGTGCCTGTCACTGTGCTGAGGAGCTGCTGTGCACCAGCTGTAAAAATCCTACAGCCGCCCAGCGGTCAGCACTGTGACGACTGCCATCTGTCCGTTGAGTAAGCTGAGGCTTGGGGAGGATAGGGTACCCCCTGGGCCGTGCCACAGACAGGGCCATCTCTGATCCTGGGAACCTCCTCGTGTGCATCTCCCTTCTGACCCGGAGGTGTCTTGCCACCTGGCCTAATTTGAAAGTATACGTCCTTCGTGACAAACTTTCAGTCCTTTACCCTTTAGTCTGAATCAGTTTGGAAGCCATCCCTCTGGTCAAGATGTCCGTAATCACAGGCGTCGTATAGGATGTCTGGGGGCCTTCCTGGGGCTCCCTAGGATGGGATGGGGTAAGGAGGGGGATGTTATCCTCAGCTCCAGGGAACTTTGTGGAAAAGATGTCTGGCTGAGGCCCCATGTGGCTTTCCGTGAGTGCACAGCAGCCGTTCTGTCCTTAGCCTGCGTTCTATGGGTGAGGTGGTCCTGGAGGGTCTGCGGAGGCTGCATTTTGGAGTCAAGGCCATGCTCCGGGGTCAGCCTTTCCTTCTGGCTCCCTCTGGCTCCTGGTTGCTGTGCTAGGGCTGGGGACAGGGTGAAAGCCATGTATGGCCTGTTCTCCCTTGGCTAAAACCCGTGGTGACAATCCCCTCCTTTGTGGCCTCTATAGTCTGCCTTTCTGTCCCAACTGTCTAGAAACCCGGGAGGCCCCTTGGGGACCCTGAAAATGCTCCTGGGAGGGCTGGGGGCACGGATCCTGGGGCTGGGACTATTCAGGGGCAGAGGGCGAGGTCCTCGGGCAAACCTGGGCTTCCCCACTGTTGTGCTATTGATTGAGGGCTGTGCGCGGGCACGTGTGCCCACGGGATAGCACAGGGGTGTGTGCGTGTGTGTGAGGGTGCACAGGAACGCCCGTGTGGGTGTGCTTGAGCCCGCGCTGTCCTCGTGCAGGCTGGGAACACTGGCGGGGACGTGTGCCTGGGGCAGGGTGTGTGTGGTAGAGGGGACCAGCCGGGGGGACTAGTGTGGTTGGGAGTGTCTGGGTCGGCAGATGTGGGAGCACCTGGGCTGTGGGCGTGGCAGGCCACAGGCGTGACTGTGGGTGCACACATGTGAAAGCTCTGATTGACCCACCGTGTGTGGCTGGCAGTGCGGTGCTCATGGGGCGTCCGTCAGTCACGGCAGGTCAGCCCAAGCCGCTGCCCTGGCCCTCCCCAGGCTCTCCGCAGCCAAAGCCTGGTGTGAGGGAGGGAGTGGCAAGAGGGGGTGCCATCTGCTGGATCCTGTCCCCACCCCCCCCCAGCTTGTGACCTTTGCTGTGGTCATACAACAAAGCCCAAAGCCACATACCCTGGGGGCGGGGAGGACAGGTCATTCTGGGAGAGGAGGCTCTGAACTTGAAAGGACAGGATTCACGGGATCCAGCTCAGCCACTTCCTTGCAACCCCGGGCAAGTAGCCAGCGGACACTCCGAGTCTCAGTTTCCTCATCTGGAAAAGGGGCTCCAAAGGTCCATTTCTCGGCAAACTGTAAAGGCTCTGCTGTCATTTGAGGATGACATTCAAGGTCACCCTGCTAATTTGTGGCAAAGCCTGGCCTGGTCCCCGAGCCCCAAAGCAGGAGAAGGAGCAGAGAGAAGCTGGGTGACAGCCCGCGAGGTTGGTGACTTGTTAGAACAAGATCCCTCTTTGACATAGAGGGGAGATGAAGGGCTGGGGCTTTCGACCCACAGGGCTCTGGGTTCAAATCCCAGCTGTGTCCTGTTCTCAATTTGGTCTTAATTTTTGTCCTCAGTAAAACGGAACTGATAATCAGATTTTTCTCATAGAACTGGTGTGAAAGTCAGTGTTTTAACACATGCAGGGACCTCCAAAGGTGGCAAGATTTAGGGACTGTCAGCTGCCTTGGGATCTTGCTGTACCTCAGTTTCCTTATCTGGAAAATGGGGATGTGATGAACGGTGTTGTGGGCCTTAAGGGGGACCGTGGGGACAAACACCCAGCCACGTTCCAGGTGTGTAGTAGGCAGTGGCGGTGGCAGTTCCCTGGGGATTTCTGGGTCTTCCAGCGCCACCAGGCACCCAGGACACCGTGCACTGAGTTGGATGGATGGCTTTCCTCCGAGGTCCTCCCTCAGGCCAGGAAGGGCGGCCAAGGGTTTACCCAGGCCTGGCGGACATCCGCTGGGTGGGACGAGCCCCTCCCCTGGTGGGGTCCAAGTGATTCGCTGTGGGCACGCGCAGCGCCATCTTCTCCAGAAGCGCTTCCCCAGGTGGGGGTGTGAGCGCGTCTCCCAGTTGTCCCAGCCCTGCATTTCGCCTCCCCTCCCCTGGATTCTACCGGGGAAGATGAGAACCTGGTACCAGAGAGGCCAGGACCCTCCCCACGGCCCACAGTAAGCAAGTGGCGGGGCTTGGGTGCCAGGGTTCTGTTGGCACCCTCTAAGTCCCCACACGTGGAGCGGTGGTCCCCAGAGGACCGCTGGCAGCAGGGTACCCTGGCCGTCCACCCACTGCAGGCTCCGGAGTGTCCTCCAGGGCCCCGGGCGGCCCTCCACCCGCCCCTCCCCGCCCATGTCACCCGCAGCTGCAGGCCGGGCCTGGCCTGGGCAGTGGCGGGGTGGGGGGCTGGGCCCATCTTCTTCCACCCTTGGAGCGCCTCAGGTGGGGAAACTGAGGCAGGGGGGACCCTCCCCAGAAGCCACGAGCTGCAGAGCTAGGTGGGAGCCAAAGGTGGCGGCACAGCCCACACCATTGACCCCCTCGCTCCATCCCTTATTGCCCCGCCCCTGCCCCCAGCCCAGCCGCTCAGCCTCCCTCATCCCGAGCCCAGGAGTCATTCTGGACCCTTCCTCTTGCCTCCTCTCCCTTCCTGTCCAGCCCATTTGCAAATCCTGTTGGTTCCACCTTCTGAATACACCTGGGGCCCACCACTGCCCACTCCAGCCCGGCGCCACCTGCAGAGGCATCAGCCTCCCACTGGGCTCCCTGTCTGGGCTCCCTGGCCCAGAATCCCTTCTTCACTCAGCAGCCAGAGGAGACTTTGCAAAAAGCAAATTCTATTCTCCCCCTCCTCTGCTCAGGATCCTCCAAGGCCCCATCTCACCCCAGGCAAGAGTCAAAGTTTTCCCGGTGGCCTGTGGATTGCCTCGCCTCTGTTCTCCCTTCATTCATTTGGCCTCACCCATACTGACCTTTTGCTGTTCTGTAAGTACACCAAACACAGTCCTGCCCCAGGGCCCTTGCACTGGCTCTTTCCCCAGCCTATATCACTCTGTGTCAGGATCTCTGCAGGTCTGGCCTCCTTTCCTTCTTGAAGTCTTTGCTCAAATATTACCTCCTCAGAGAGGCCTCCCTGGTCACCAGTCAGGACCACCTTGGGTCCCTTAGATCCTGTCCCGCCTTTTTTTCTACTTATTTTTTTCTCTGTCACCCTTATCAGCTCTTGACAGGATATTTCTTTCAATAGCTCTATGTTTAGGATCCGTCTTCCCCAAGGCCGTGAGTGCCACCCGAGCACATGGATCTGTTTTGTTCCCTGTTGCATCCCAAGGGCCCAGAATTTCCCCTGTCCCTAAACAGCTCCGCGCTGGGAAGAGGGTGTAGCGGGTGCCTTAGAGCAGGGGTCCAGTTCTCAGGAGCCCTAGGCACCGAGGGTGTCTGGGGAGTCTTCGGGGGACAGACATTTGAACCTGACCTTGAGGGTCCTGAGCATCTTTCAGCAAGAGCAGGCTCATGGCGGGGTGCGGCGAGGGCTGGGGGACAGGCTTTGCAGGAAGGGCGCGGACTTGGAGGGGGACCCTGGCTGACTTTCCCGGAGAAGCGCGATCCGCACCACAGTCCAGTGGGGTGTGTTGGGGCAAATAGTCCCGGGGCCTGAGGCCCGCTGCCGGGGCCTGAGGGGGGCCCGGTGGAAGAGCAGGTCTGGAGAAGCACCCAGAGGGGCTGGTGTGTCCCTTCCCTGGGAGCAGGGAGCTCGCCGCGGGCGTCATGATGAGCTCTGGTGCTGCAGGCAGAGGACAGGGACCCGGAGGAGACCACCAGGGGCAGGAAACGGCCGGGGATGGGGCAGATGCAGGCTGGTCTCCCCGCAGGACAAGAGGTGGAGTGGCTGGGTGACATGGGACGTGGGGGTGAGGGAGGTCCAAGGGTCCCAGTGGACCCTGGAACTGAGTGGAAGAGGGGAGGGGAGGGGGCCAGGGGGTGCAGGCCCACGGCAGACGGGGACTGAAGCGCAGGGGTAGGATCTGGTGGGTGGACTCCAAGAGGTGTCCTCAAGGCCAGCGGTGTGTGGCAGTGGGCGGCACGGAGCAGACCTGGTGACTCGGGCCTCAGCGGGGCCAGCTCCAGCGTCCCCAGGGGCATGGGCCCCCTTTCCAGCCTGGAACCTTCCCACCCGCGGGGACCCGCCCCAGGCTCCAGGAGGCCTCTGCTTGGATGGATGACTCATCGTTTTCTTGGCATCCCCGGGCTGGGGAGATGCTAAGGAGACGGGGCCTCCTTCGGCAGGCCAGGCCCTGCCTGCGTGCTGGTGGGCAGAGAAGAACCCGCCGGCCTTGGCCTTGTCAGGATTCGCTGTGGGGGTGCCGCTGAGAGCCCCTGGCTACAGTCTTGCACAGTGAGAAATACCTTGAGAGGCCTCTATGACCCCATTCTGCAGGTTAGCAAACCAAGGCCCAGCCTCTGTTGGGCACCCAGCCAGGTAGCCACTTGGAGCTACTGTTTCTTCTTCTGAAACATGGATCTGATGATTGTCCCTCCCCTTCAGGGTTGAGGGGAGAACTGAAGGAGAGAATATGGTGAAATGATTAAATAGTGGGATTGTTATTCTCATAGGGACCTGGAGTGGAATCTGCCCAGGCAGCAGGTACCCTGGACGACTGGACAGGGGAACCAGAGGGCAGCCCAGAGGACAACAGGGCTAACAACACACCTGCATTTAGAGCCCAGCTCTGCCACCAGCTGTGTGGTTCTGGGTAAATGGCTTGCGTGCTCTGATCCTCTGACCCCTTCCATATATAGGGGTGATAAAACTGCACCCCATGAGATAGTTGGCTCAAAGCCATGTCTACTGGGCAGGTCACAGAATAGGGGCTGCTGCTCCATCTTGGGGTATCTCAGAGGACCCCCCTTCCCAAAGCAAAGATCCCAAAGCCAGACAGCTGTCAGCCTCCTCTGAGGCCCCTTGGGGGTGATAAGAAAGCCTGCGCCGAGGGGGAGAGAGGACACGGGCCCGTGAGCTCAGAGTCAGGCGAGAAGCTCCACAGGGCATGGAGACTCCCAGAGCTCTGGAGGCCGGGCAGCAGCAGGCTGAGGGGCAAAGGGTTCTATGTCGACTTTGAGGCCCCTGCAGGTCAGCAGCGAGTGGGGAGTGTGAAAGCAGGGAGGGACTGAGTTCAGGCTCTGCCACTTACTGCTGTGTGACCTTGGGCAGTTTCTCCCCCTCCCTGAGCCTCAGTCTCCTCATGTATAAAATGGGATGACAACAGCTGTGGGTTCAGCTGCATACCCCCTCGGGCACTGTGGTCTATCCTAGGGGAGCGTCTACCTCAGGGCATGGGACAGTCAAGCCCTCACAGAAGGGAACTGCTATCAGGATTCTCACTCCCAGCCAATCAATAACTCTAGAACCTGTGGCCAGCCCGGGAAGCAGCCCTGCCGGGGAGCCCAGTCCCTCTGAGCCAGGCTCCTGTCCTGTAGAATGGGCCCAGGGCCATCGCCTGTCTTGGAGGGGGCCGCACAGAGAAGGAGGGACCAAGGGCTCACCCCCGACACAAGCGTGGCCTCTTAGGACACAAGTCTGTGACGGGGACATGAAGCAAAGGGTTGCAGAAGGAGCCGGGGACAGGTGGAGAGGATGGCGGGGAGCATGGGGGCTCCCCAAGGAGGGGCCTCTCTTCCAGGTCTGGCCCAGGGGGTCCCTGGGGGGGGGAGCCCAAGGGCACAGTGGGGAGCGCAGAGCTGGAGGGGCAGGTCCCTGGGCCAGTCAGGAGCTGGCTTTAGGGTCCTGGTTCCCCACCAGGATGGGAGCTGCCTGCTCCCCGGGGTCAGAGAGCCCCGGGTTCAAGTCCTGGCTCAGCCCCGGCTGGGCCACCTCAGACACATCTCAATTTCCAGAAGCTTCCATTCCTACCTCTAAGATGGGGTGGAGCTGACACTGGCCGCTCAGGGTTGGTGTGGGATCCTTGGAGGTACACGGAGTGCTGCTGAAGCAGTCAGTGCTGCCACCAAGGAAAAACAGTGACAGTCACAGCGTCCCATGAATCGGCAGGCCCTGTGCTAAACACTTCATGAGCAGTACTCCTTGTGCTTGTCCGGACATGGCTGCCTTCACCTTGTGGATGAGGATCCTGCGGCTCAGAGAAGTTAAGTCATATGCCCAAAGGCACACAGTTGGTAAGAGGCGGAGAGGAACTGGACCTGTGCAGTGGTCTTGTGCCTTGTGCCCCAAACCTATGCCTTTGACAGCCAGGCTTAGATTGGGGGTCCTCCGCGGTGTCACACAGGCTCAGATGGTGGCTTTGCCAGGATGCAGCAGGCATTGGGAGTCTGGGTGGCGGAGTGTGCTGACCCAGGGACACGCTGCTGCGTAGGCCCCAACAGGAGCTCCTGGTGGCTTGACCCGCGGGAGTCACTGAGGGCCTCTGTAGTCAGGGAGGCCGGAGGAGCCTGGTACCAGCTTCCGTGAGCCGGGCCTCCTCTGCTCTCGGTGGTGGGGACGGCCTCACGCCCAGGCTGCCTGTCCACACCCAGAGCAGGCAGGTGCGCTGTGGCCAGGGGCCAGGTCCCTCAGAGGCTGGGGAGGGACAGGGAGGCTCTGGTGAGGAGTGAGGCAGGAACTAAGGAGAGGAGGATGCAGGGGGGTGCCCCGGGAGGGGAGGCTGCTTTGCCCGCCCCTCACCTTCCACCTCGTTCCCATGTCCCCAGGGGTCCCGTGCCTCCTGTGGCTCCTGGGCCTCCCTGGCCTGGAGCTGGGATCCTGTCCACCTACTGTGTGACTCCAACAGCTTGCTTAACCTCTCTGTGCCTTCGTTTCTACATCTGAAAAGTGGGCGCGATTACAGGTCTGCTTCCCTGAGAGAACCCCAGTGAGAACTGAGGGCTTCCAAAGACCAACCGGCCCTCGCTGCTGCTGCTGCCCGTGCAGCCATGCTGTGGCCACGCACAGTGCGTGCGGGCTTAGCACCCAGGGCCCCTGGCAGGCTCCGTTGTCATGGTTTCTGCCTATTCAGGAAGGAGGCAGAGTGAGCGGTCAGCCTGAGGTCGGCCCAGTGGGGCTTTTCCATATGCTGGCCAGGCCCGGGGACTGGCCCCTGCTTCCTCCAGGGCTCAGAGTTTGAGGGCTGGGCCCCCTGCCCCTGTACCCAGGGTGGCCGGAGGGGAGAGGCCTGAGGAAGGACCCTTGGCCAGGCCCCAGGCCTTTCTGTCACCCCTCTGGCTCTGCCATTCCTGCAGAGGTTTCCAAGCTCCTCTCGGGAAGGTGGCACCAGGTGGCTGTGAGGAGCCAGCGCAATGCCTCAGCTGTGACAGAGGCTTGGGGTTGTTCTCTGGGGACCCCACCAGCAAGTGTCAGCCCTGGGGCTGGGGACAGTGGTGTCATTGATTAGATCCCAGTTCAGGAGGTGTTGGAGGATTGCTGAGAAGGACCCAGCCCTGGGTTCCAATTCTGACGCTTTACTCAGTAGCTGAGTGACCTGGGGGAAGTTGGTCAGCCTCTCTGGGCCTTGGTCTCCTCCTCTGTGTAGTGAGCGCCGCGGTGGTTGCTGGACGCAGGTGAGAGAGCCCAGGACCCAGCGTGAAGTGCTCTGGCCAGCTGCAGCTGTTAGTATTTTGAGGCACTCGGGCTAACGCGAGCCACCAGCCAACAGCACACGGCTGCCAGCACCCGGTCCTTTTGTTTGCCGATTTGTTCAGTAGACTCTGATTGGCGCCTGCTGTGTACCAGGTCCTGGTCATCATTCCACAGAGACTTGCCGTACACCTCCCGGGGGCTCAGAGCTGCGCTCAGGCTGCCCAGTGGTGGGCGCGGGACAGACTTGACCTCTGCCCTCCCAGAGCGCCAGGTCCCCTGGCTAGATGCTGGGGGCAGCCTCGGGCGGGGCACTGCCTTCCAGCCCGTTGGCTCAGGCAGCCAGACCTGTCCTGCTGCTGCCAGGCTCCCTGGGCTCCAGGAGGCTACTTTTGCCCGGGGTCCCCAGTTCCAGCTCTGCTGCCCCACCTCGGGCTCCTCTGAGTCCCCTTCCCCAGGGACATAGAAGTCTGGGTATGGGGAGTGCAGGGCCTTCCCCGTCACCGCACCTGCAGTCCTGCCACCTCCTCCGCAGCAGGTAGGGGGGTCCTGCCCCGCCCTGCCCCTCCCGTGCACACTGTGGCCAAAGTGCTGCATTAAAAGTGTCATCTCGGCACCTCCGTGTCCCTTCTCTGTTCAAGGCCCCCCCCAGGGCTCCCGTCACTCTCTGGCTCGCGGCCCAGCTCTGACTCTGTCCCACCCCCTTAGCCGCCACCTGCTGTCTTTCAGCCACCCTGGCCTCCTGGCTGCCCCCTGGACCTCGGTGGGCTCTGCCGAGATGTCACCTCCTGGGGAGGCCCTCCCGACGCCTCCGTCCCTCTCCCTCTCACGCCCCTCACCCAGCTGGGGGCCCGTGGCTCCTCTGAAGGTGCTTGTGAGCCCAGGGCTGCCTACTGTCCGGTCCCCCTGACTCCGGCGCTCGGAGTCCTGTCCAGTGTCTGTCGGGCCTCAGTTTCCTCCTCTGAGGATGGAGGGCTGGCTTGATGGCCAGGTCCACCCCCAGGACGTGGCACCTGCCCACAGCTGCTGCGGCTGAGGGGGTGGAGCAGCGGGACCGGGCTGGCCGTGGAGCAGGTGGGAAGTGGGGAGAGGAACGGCCTGGGGGAGCTCCGGGTGTCTCTGTGATGGGGACCTGGAAGCCAGAGCTCCGCCGGCGGGGGGGGGGGCGGGCACTGAGTGTCCCTCGAGCAGGGCAGCGAGGGCGGAGGCGCTTGGGGAACCGAGCCTGGCCAGAGCGTGCAGGGCCGAGGGCCGCGGCTCCGGGGGCTGGGGAGCAGCGCGGGGCGGGGGCAGGGGCTGGGGGGCTCTGGGGAGGGCAGGGGGCTGGAGGGGCCGAGTCTCCCCCAGCGCACGGAGGGGCCTCTGCCGTGGCAGAGTTCAGGACACGTTGGTGGAGACATGCCACGTGACACGGTTATGGTGGAGGTGATGCCGGTGATGATGGGGATGGACATGGTGGTGGGAGTGACGGCCATGGCAGGGGACGGTGGTGATGGTGATGATGGTGGTGCTGCTCCTGGTGGTGATGGTGACGGTGGTGGTGGCGGTGGTGACGGTGGCTGCATGCCAGCTCACACACCGTGAGGCCCCTGGGTGCCCGGTGTCCCCGGTTTCCCCTGCATGTCTGCCCACCATGCCCGGCGCCGGCCCCGCGGCCAGGCCCCGTGATCCCCGTGACTTGCCCGAGGCCCCTGTGAGCGGAGGGCGGCGCTGGGCAGGGAGCTGGGGCCGGTGACTGAGCAGCTGTGCCACGGCCACTTTCCCTCAGTCACGGCAGGTTCCTCCCTTGCTGCCTGGACCCAGCGTGAGTCCCAGAGCAGCGGAGGACAGGGTCACGTGCGGCAGGGTTTGAGCAGGCGCGACAGGGAAGGGCTGGTCCCCTGCCCTCAGCCCTCGCCCGCCCGTGAGAGTCCAGAGACCGTGTTCTGCAGAGGCCACCGGAAAGGCAAGGACTGCCACCCACCCAGGGCAGCTGACGTTTCTAGGGGGAGAGCCCATCCCATAAATCAGGAGGCAGAAGACAAGGAGGTTCTGTTCTCCGCCGCCTCGGGATCTGGGAGGGCCGGCGGCGGGAGGCCAGGGTCTCTGGAGGGACACTGTGCGCCCCTGGCAGTCTCCCTACAGGGTCCCTGGCGCCGTTTCACTCCTTCCCTCTCAGGAGGGGTGGGCGGCAGGGGCCTGGCTCCTGTTCCCCTAGTTCTAGCCACCCAAGCAGGCCCCATGGCAGTGAAGACAGGGGACAGAACCAGGGCTGGGGACAGGGAGCCAGGACACAAACGCTGCTTCTCTACTTCCCATGTGACCTGGGACTCACCTCGGTCCCATTCTGGGCCTCAGTTTTTCTGCTGAGCGTCTGCTCAGGGCTGGGCACCCTGCTCTGAGGGCTCAGGGGAGCTCCCTGCTCTCAGGGCACGGCTGTCCCTGCGGGTGAAGCACCCAGCTGGGAGTGACTGGCAAGTTCTGTGGAGAAAACGGGAGCAGATGAGGGGCTTAAACAAAGTGTGGGAGGGGTCTCAGTGAGGGGCTGACATTTGAGCAAAGCCCCTAAGGAAGTGTGGGAGCAAGGTGTCTGGTGGGAAAGCCTTCCAGGGAGAGGGAATTGTGAGTGCAAAGGCCCTGGGGCAGGAGCGTGGCTAGTGGGCGTGAGGAACACAGAGGAGGCCAGTGTCCCCAGCTCCTTCTTATATTCATGAATCAAAAGATCACATTTGACCCTTCAGGATCTTACCCCTCAGGACAAAATGATTTATGGGCCCCTCCCTGGGAGGACTTGCAGAATGAATTTCATGGCCTGCAGGGACTCAGGCAGGAGACATGGCCATCCTGACCCCTCACCCTGAGCAACTGCTTCGTGGTTGGCCCTGGGTTTGAATCTTGGGGTCCCCACTTTTCTGTGTGATCTCAGGCAAACCGTTCTCTCAGCTCCAGTGTCCTCATCTACAAATGGGGGTAGGTCGCCTGTAGGTCAGCTTGCGAGGGGACCTCCAGAGACCTCCAGAGACGTGCTTCCAGGATGTGTGTGTGCGAGGGCCCAGCCTTGACCCTGGCTTTCCGAGGAGCCCAGTAAAGGTTTAAAAACCAGCCCCTGACATTCTGGCACGCTGCCCATCATTTCCAGAGCTACTGGGAAGGTGTCAGTCTTCTAAAAACCCCCAAGGAAGAAGGGGCAAGAAAGGATGTAAACTGAGGCCAGGAGAGGACGAGTGACTGGCCCAGGGTCACGGCGAGGCAGGACCACTGGAGGCTAAGACCAGGGTCTCCTGGCTCAGGCAACCTAGAGGCGGGAGGGTGAGCAGATGTCAGGTGCCTGCCGTCCCTCAGGGCGTGGAAGTGCACACACACACACACACACACACCCCACCTGCACACACCCTGGTGGTGACTCTCAGCTGTGTGGTCGGGAGGAGGCCTGGGGGCGGGGAGAGCTGCTGTGAGGACGGGCCCAGAGCATGGGGAAGCTCGGGCAGGAGAGGAAGGGGTATGTCATGTGACTGTCCACTCGGCCTGTTTGTCCATCCGGCATCTGGCCTTGCTGGGCAGGGAGGGCTGGTCTCCACCTCCAGGTGCCCGTCCCTGTCAGCTTCTCAGAGCCTAGGGTCAGCCTCGGGAGGGGACACGGTAGAGGGGCAGCTGAGGGTCTGGAAGCACGTGCTGGCGGCGGCGGGGAGGCCCTGGATTAGCACCTGGACCTTCCTGATCCTCCATCTGCGGAGAGCGGTGGGCGGAGGCTCTTCCTCCTGGGCCAGCCTCCCGCCCGGGGGAAGGCCCGGCCACCAGTCTCCATACTGGTTGCTGCAGCCTGGGCCTCCTAGCCCCACGTTCCAGCTCCACTCTGCACTGGCCTCCTGGGGTCACCAGACGGCCTGGCCCCCTGAAAGAGAGGCTGGGGGCCCCTTTGTTGAGCAATCGCAGGACCTAGGCAGGCTTTCCCCGGGGGGCTCGCAGCCCAGATTTGATTTTTTTCTTTTTTCTTTTTTGGTACCTGGGGCACTTACCCGCTGAGCCCCTTCCCCAGCCCATCCCCACCCGCTTTTGATTTTTCATTTAGTCAGGGTCTCCCCGAGTTGCTTAGGTCTCACTAAGTTGCTGAGGCTGGCTTTGAACTCATGATCCTCCTGCCTCAGCCTCCCGAGTGCTGGGATGGCAGGTGTGCGCCAGGCACCGGCCACAGTCCCGATTTCCAGGCACACCTTACAGATGCAGACACGAGTGGCGCCCAGGAAAGACCGTGTGGGAAGCACAGGACCCACAGGGCAGAGCCGGGCCCCTGGGGCCGTGCTTTGTTTTGTCTGAAGCCTTCTGCCCTCCATTTCTTCAGCTCCCAAACAGGAGGTTTGAGGGGGACAATCTGGAGCCCAGAGGAGCTGGCGCGGACCCCAGGGCCAGCAGTTTGGGATCGAATGCGGCTCCTTTGCTTCCCAGCCAAGGGCCTTTGGCTGTCACTTCCTCTCCGGCCTCACCCTTCCCACCTGTGCATGGGGCTGAGCGCAGCACCCGTGCCTGGCTATGCGCCTGGCTGTGCTGAAGTTCCACGAGAGACACGTGGTGCTCAGAGCCCCGGGCGCTGGCCCAGTCGTGGTCTGCATCGTTTATTCCCTGTCCCGTTGCTCCTCCTGGGGTGTGGCTGGGTGACCCACTGGGCGGGGACTGTGTCCTGGAGACACGCTGTCTGGGGAGCCCGCAGGGGAGGATGGCGGTGGATGGAGCGGCAGGTAGCTCTGGATGCGGAGCCAGCGCAGGCTGCACCGGGCAGCCAAGGGCGCCTTTGTCCCCTTTGTCTCCTCTCGTGCAAATTAGCAATTACCTTTCCCGCTCCTGCAGGCTCGGCCCTTCCTGGGAGGATTGCTCCAGAGAAGCCACTGAGCAGAAGCTGCCTGGCTAATTAGTGGGTGGCCCCTAGGGACAAGCTCTGGGCCTAGTGGACAGAATTGGGGCCACACATGCCTGGGGGCTGATGACAGTTCAGCAGGGAGACCAGGCCATGTCCTGGGCTGCAGGACATCGTGGGAGGTTTAAATCCTGACTGTCTGGTTTTTCTGCTGTGTGATCTTAGATAAATTACTTTGCCTTTCTGGGCAAGTTTCCTCATCTTTAACTTTGGGATTATGTGGGTGCCCATGGTGGGCAGATGCCCTGCTGATATTGTCCCCGTGGTGGCTGCGTTGGGCCTGGGTCGCCTCAGGTGAGGGAATATAAGGAATGAGAGCTCAGTGACAGCCCTTGGGACCCTGTCGTGCCCCATTGGCAGCACAGGCAGCAGAAGCCCAGCTGGACCTCGGCTGCATAGGAGAGAGAGGCTTGATCTCTCTAAGCCTGAGCCTCATCTGCTCCTCTGTGCAATGAGCAGAGGAGACGCTGTGTGGCCGGGTGCCTTGATGGCGCCTGACCCTCCCAGCCTCTGAAACCCACAGAGCAGCAGCACTCCTGCAGGGTGGAGGCCAAGGGGCTGCCTGGAGGCTGAGGGAGGCACTGGGGAGACAGGATCTGCCCGCCGGGCTGCCCTGGGGCTTGCGCCTTCAGGGGCTCCCCTGGGCTCTGAGGGCCGCCGGAAGAGGCTGGTTTGGTTGTATGACTTGGGAGGCTCTCAAGAAGAGGGGACCTCCCCACTGAGATCCACCCAGGAGCTAAGCCCAGGGACGGCCATCCTGGTATTGGGGACAGCCTGTGCAGCAGCCCAGAAGTGTGGTTCACAGCTGGAGTGAGGAGGGCCATGTCACAGAGGCCTCCACTGTCCAGCAGGTCAGCCTGGATATTTGTGGGCACTGGGGAGCCAAGGGAGGCCTCCTCCGTTGGGGGAGACTGAGCCAGTGAAATGGAAATCAGAGGGGTCCAAGTCGCCCTGAGGCCTCACCCTCCCTTGTGTCTGATGGGGACAAACTTGTCCCACTGGATCCTTGGTTTCTTTTTCTTTCTTTCCTTTTATTTTTTATTTTTGGTACCAGGGATTGAACCCAGGGGCACTTAACCACTGAGCCACATCCCCAGCCCTTTTTAAATATTTTATTTATTTTATTTAGAGACAGGGTCTCACTGAGTCGCTTAGGGCCTCGATAAGTTGCTGAGGCTGGCCTTGAACTTGCAGTCCTCCTGCCTCAGCCTCCCGAGTTGCTGGGATTACAGGCATGCGCCACCGTATGGACCCTCAGTTTCTACACTATCCAGTGAGGGGGCTGTGGGCCTCCCGCTGCCCTGGGTGCTTCTGGGCAACAATGAAACTGTCCCTTATAATGGACCCGGGGCTGGGCACCCAGTGGCACTCATTTAGAGGAAACTGAGGCACAGAGAAGAGAAATGACTGGCCCAGGAGGCAGAGCTGGTGGTGTTCTGGCTAGTAGCCTCTGCACAGCCCTGTCCCCAGTCCAGCCCTGGCCGGGGTGTGGCCCAGTCCCCAGCCTGTCCCCCAGGGCCCATTGAATCCCTCTCAGGGCCACCAACACAAGGGCTAATTAGCGCCTGCAGTGCTGGGGCACAACACCTGTCCCCTACTCCGCTGCCCACCTGCGCAGACCCTCCATCCTGGGCTCAGAGGCGGATGCTTCCTACAGGAGCCCTTAGGAAAAGGACGAAGGCCACGGATCCCACCTGGGGACCTGGGAGAAAGTGAAGGGAGGTGTCCCGGCCTCAGGATTCTTCCCGCCTGGCTGTGCCTTCTGTGGGGACCCGCGTCCCCGCTGCAGGCTCCCTGGGCTCCCTGGGCGCCTGCCTCCCTCTCCCTCAACTGGGGCCATGGGCCCGCAGTCCCCAGCGACAGGGCTGCGCGTGGCGTTGCCTGCGGTGCTCACCTGCGCAGGGTCTGGCTCCAGCGAGAGAGAGGAGGAGGAAAAAAGGTCCTTGAGCTGGTGACAAAGGTCTCAGTGTGGCCGCTGGAGCACACTGTTTCCAGGCAACTGCTCTGCCCGGCTCCCGCGGCGGGCACATCCGTCATGCCGCTGCAGCTCTGCGCGCCCAGGGAGCGCGGCCCGGGCAGCCCAGGCACGTCCCCGGCCCCCACGCTGCAGCCCCGGGAAGGACGGGGGCCCTCCGACAGGGGCCTGTTAGCACAGTGTGGTCACTGCTGGCCCCGCACCTACTAGGTGGTCATCCCTGGGCCCGGTGCCTAGGAGGCAAAGGTGGCAAAGTTCCAGTCATTAACCATCCAGCTCTCTCTGCGTCCGTCTGTCCCTCCGTCCACACAGGACAGGTTAATGTGCAGGCTCAAGGAGGCTGGGTGGAAGCCCCCCTCCGCCACACACCCCACGTTCTTTATCGGGTACGGTTACCCCACCTTGCCGGGCCTCGGTTTTTTCATCTGCGAAATGGACTCAATAATGGCCCTCAGCTCCTTGTTTCGTCGTGGGGATTAAATGATGAACAGGTAATGCACAGGGCACGATGCCTGGCACACCGCGAAGACTTGGTGAATGTTGCTGTTTCTCTTTTTATTATTGCTTGTTTGTAAGGAGATGGGGGGGCAGTGGGAAGCTCCCCGCCATCCGCTGCAGTCAGGTAGACCCGGGGGGGTTCCTAGGAAAGTCTCTCTGCTTCTCTTGACCAAGCTGGGGCCTCAGTGCCCGCCACCCCTGCTTAGGTGTGGAGCCCCAGCTCTAGCTGGGAGGATTAGTGATGTGCCAGGCTCCACCCTGGCAGCACTCAGGACCCAGAATGGCCATTATTCAGCAGACCTCGACTGGCACCCGCTGGTTGCCTGTGTTGGGGGCAGGGAGAGGCGTCAGACCTGGGAAGCATGCCCTCGCCAGCCCCCCGCCCGCCTGAGCCCTGGACTGCCTGGCTCTGCAGGACTGCCCTGCTGCGGCCCCCAGTTAACCCGCCCAGACTGCTGCAGCCTCTGCCCCTGGGGCTGCCGGCCCTGTCCCTCGCCCTGTCCCTCGCCCTTCCCTCCACCTTCTTTGTAGAAACAACCTCTGTGAGTGCCCTGGAGCGAGAGGAGGAGGAGGAGGCAGCCCGAGTGCCAGGGGGCCGGGCACGCCTCCGGCCTTTGTCTGGGCTGGGCAGCCAAGGGAGGCTCAGTCCCCGGGGACAGGCCACACTGCTGGCCTGCTGGCGGCTCAGGGAGGCCGCGTGGGCGGCAGGGCCTGGGCAGGCCCAGGCTGGCAGCAGCCCCCTGGGACCGCCTGGCCCACTCTGGACGTGGAGGCTCCAGCCTGGGAGGAGAGCTGGCTCATACTGCAGCTCCCTGTGGCCAGCAGCTTCAGGGGGACCGTGCCCTTCCAGGACCCCTTACAGCCACATCTCAGCACCTACTAGGTGCCAGGGGCAGGGTCAGCTGCAGGCCCTCAGAACCTGAGGCCTGACTGGTAGGGTTCAAGTCCCTGCTCCACTCTTAGGCAGCTGTATGGCCCAGGCAAATCACCCTACCTTTCTAGAACTTTCCATTTGCTGGTCTGCAAAAATAAACCTAATGATAGTCCTATCTCAGGTGCTGAGAGCCGTGCTGGGAACAAAGAAATCTCCACTCTGCTGTTGATAGCGCCCTTAGCCCTGTTCTTAAGAAGGCACTACGGGCCCACTGTGTGTCAGACCCCAGCCCTGGAGAGAATCCAGTTCAAGCAACATCTCCTGAGCACCTACTGTGTGCCAGCATCTAAGCTGGGCATTGGGGACACTCAGACGAAAGTTCTGGGGTGAAGACTGTTGGGAGGGAAGGAGAAGGAAGGGGCTGTGTGAGGTCCTACTGTGCGCCGGGCTCTTTGCTGAGCACTGGAACCTCAGCCTACAGTGGGGAAGGATACAGAAATCCAGAGCCCATGATGGGACTCAGGATGATCTGATGTGGGCGGCCCGGGGCCTGCCAGCCTAGCCTTGGGGCTCCACGCAAGCCTCCTGGAGCAGGTGACCTGGGATCTTGGTCCTGTGTCCCACTCGTCAGCTCTCCTCTGACACAGTTCTGCAGTGTTGTGCTCCAGCCGTGGCTTCCACCTGTTTGGGGACAGGGACTCACCACCCAGGAGGAACACACCCTTTGCACCTGCCCTCAGCTGCCCTCTTGGCAGCCTGTCCTCCCGCTGCCCCGCTCTGGCCCTGGCGGTGGCCTCCCCTCGGCCTGCCTGTGCCTCTCTCCCCTCCCACCAGCAGCAGAGCCATCTTCTGAAACATAAATCAGACAGTATCAGTGCCTCGCCTAAAATCCTTCAGCGGCTCCCCAGGGGCTCTCAGGACAAAGACCAGACTCCATACCGCGGCCTGCGGGCTGGGCCAGGCCCAGCCTCCAACCCTCCCGCTCCAGCCCGCTGGGGAGGGGGCTGCGGCCAGGCCAGGTCCGCCAGCTGCCCGCGCAGCCTTTGGAGGGTGCAGGGCTGAAATGAGTGTCGAGGGTCCCCAGCGCTGGCTGTCAGGGGACGAGCGGGGCAGGACTGTGGGGGGCAGGGTACCCCCTCCAGCTGGGTGGTCTCAGCGCAGAACTCCATCTAGGAGGCCGGCTGCCTGCGGGGTGCCCCCAGTGGCCACGTTCACAGTGCTGGAACCTCCTGGGCTTTCAGGAGCTCAGTCCCTATGCTCATTCTGAGGCTTCCATGATGGACTGTCCCATGTCCTCCCAGGCGTGAGTCACAGATGAGACCAGTAAGTCGGGAATAGGACCACGTGGCTTTCAGCCGCTTTCTTGGCCCCGAGGTTCCCCCAGGTGAAGGAACTCTCCCTCCACCCACTCTTAGCCAAGCCCATCTGTGGCCAGTTATCAGCGGGCAGCAGCAGTGACAGAAGGCAGTGACTCGGGGGACCCCACAGGGTGGGTCCCGTTGACTCAAGCTGAGGATTCTATTCCTTTCACTCAGAATCAAAATTTTAATTTCAAATTTGTTTCCACGTGTCGCGCACTCACATCATTCAAAAGGTCAAATTTCTTCGGGTGCAGTGGCACATGCCTGTGGTCCCAGCAACTCAGGAGGCCGAGGCGGGAGGATTGTGAGTTCAAAGCCAGCCTCATCAAAAGCAAGTCACTAAGCAACTCAGTGAGACCCTGTCTCTAAATAAAATACAAAATAGGGTTGGGGATATGGCTCAGTGACCGAGTGTCCCTGAGTTGAGTTCCCAATATCCCCCACCCCCAAAAAAGGAAAATTTCAAAAAATTTGGTAAAGTCTCCTCCCACCCCTGTTTTTTCTTCCAGCTATTCCACTTCCTTCTCAGAAGGCACCACTGTGACCAGCTTGTCTGTCCTTCCAGAGATCTTTGGGGCAAATGCTAGAGCTAGAGCAGGCAAGCTTCTGAGTTTGCCCCGTGCCTACTGTTAAGGAACGCAAAGGCCTTCTCCCCACCCCGGCACCGGGCAGGCCCAACCCAGGACATGCGGGGAGTCCAGCTGTCACTGTTCTGACTTCCTGCAGGCGGCCCAGTGGCCTGTTTCCAAGAGTCTGTATCCATGCTAAGTAGAGACTGAGCACCTGCTGAGAAGGTTCTCCTCACTTGGCCATGGGACCCCAGGGTAGCGCGGCAGTAGTAGCACAGACTGAATTTGAACTCAGGTCTGCTCAGTTCCTGAGACTTCTTCCGGGCTCTGCAGTGGGAGCTGGATCAGTGTCAGGAACTCAGCCCCTGCGTGGTGGCAGAGCTGCTGCGGGAGGCCCCAGGCTGGGGAGGTGGCCACACAACCTGGAGCTTGGGGCTCTGGGACTTCTGCCTCTGGCTCCACCCTTCACCCAAGGTGTGGCCTTGGGCAGATCATGTGCTCTCTGTGCCCCCGACCTCTGCTGGCCTGCGGTCAGCTCCGGCCAGTTCCTCCTCAGTTAGAATCAGACCTGTTGAGTAGGGTGGATGGAAGAGGTTCAGTAGCTTCCCCCTGGGGCTGAGGACACTTGTGTTGGCAGATGCCAGAACTGATACCCTAGAGACAGGAGCGGGCCGGAGCGGAGATCCACAGGTGCACCCGCCTCAACTTGCCTTGTGACCTTGGGCCACTCTGCTTCCCTCTCTGAGCCTCTATTTCACATTCCTAGTCTCCCTGGGGGGAGCCGTTGGTGGAAATGGGGCTAGTGCTGCAACCTTCTGGCAGGACCTGCGTGAGCATGGGTGTTGGCGAGGCTTGGCCAACTGTAAAGAGGAATTCCTCTGTCACTCAGTCACCTGTGCTCTCACTCTGGCTTTTTATTTTTGGCAAAGCTGGGGACTGGGCCCAGGGCCTCCCCCACGTCAGGCGAGACTCTGCTATCACTGAGCTGCACCCCCAGCCTCTTCCTGTGTCCTCAGAGCTGCTTGGCCCAATTCATACTCTGAGGGTCAGAGAGTAATAAACCACTGGTTTGTTTTTTTGGTTTTTTTTCCCCCAAAAGTGGAACATTTTGAAAGGTGATAGAATCTCATCTTAAAAACCCAATTCATCAGGTACCAGGGTAAAGTGAAAACAGAGTCCCTCTGGGCCCTGTGTGCTGGCCACCCAGCTCCCTCCCCAGGGTAACCAGTTATGTCTGGGGTATCCTTCTGGAAATATTTTATGCGTGTGTGTGTGTGTGTGTGTGTGTATATGTACATATGTACATTTATTTCTGAATTTTGTTTCTATTTTTACACAAAATATGTCGTACACTGTTCCGTAGGTTGCTTTTTTTTAATATAATGGCTTTATTGAGATATAATTCACATACCACACATTTTACCCGTTTAAAATACAATTCAATGGTTTTTAGTATATTCACACTTGGGCAACCATGACCACAATCAATTTTAGAACATTTTCATCCCTTTCCAAAAGAACCCCGTACCCATCAGCAGTCACTCCTCGTTCCCCCACCCGCTCCTCGCTTCAGTTTTCTGTCTCTGTAGATTTGCCTTTTCTGGACATTTCCTAGAATAGAATCTTACACTATACATTTTTTTTTTTTTTTTTTTTTGGTAACAGACTTCTTTCACTTATTGTATTTTCAAGCTCCGCCCACGTCATAATATGTATTAGCGCTTCATTCCTTTTTATCACCAAATAATATTCCACTGCGTGGACATGTCATGTTCTACTTATCTAACAGCTAAACAGCTGATGGACATTTGAGTGGTTGATGGGTTTTGGCTGCTAGGAGCAATGCTGCTGGGAATGGTCTGCATGTTTCTGTGTGCAGCTGGGTTTTCAGTTCTCTTCCACTCGGGCAAGGAGTTCTGGGTCCTGTGGTCACTCTGTTAAGCCTTTTAGGACCTGCCTGCTCCTACAGCTCTGTGCAGGCAGCCCCGCCAGCCCCACAAGCCTTCAGCTCCCCTATATCCTTGCCAACACTTGTTATTCTTTTTTACTGGAATTATCCTCGAGAGTACGAGGTGGTATCTGATTATGATTTCTGTGTGCATTTCCCCGATTACTTATCATGTTGACCATCTTCTCATGCACTGATTGGCCATTTATATTCTTATTTAGTGAAATGTTTATGTGGATCTTTTGTCCACTTAAAAAATAGTGTTGTCATTTCATTATGAAACTGTAAGAGGCCTTCATATATTTTAGATAGGAAGCCCCTATCAGAGCTAGGATTTACAGATTTTTTTCCCAGTTTGCAAATTTAAAAAAATCTTTCTTGATGATGTTCACTGAAACACAAGTTTTTAATTTTGATGACGCCCCATTTGTCTAATTTTTCTTTTGTTGTTTATACTTCTGGTGTCATATCTAAGAAGGCATAACCAAGCCCAGGGTCACAGAGATTCCCTGTTTTCTTCTAAGATTTTTATGGTTTTAGCTCTTACATTCTTTGGGTTGTTTTTGTACTAAACAGTAAATCTCTGTGCTGTCACTGCATAAGTGTGTCAGGACATAAAAGAACCTTCTCCTTTTTTACAGCTGTATAGTATTCAATTTTATGGATGTACTAGAATTTACTTACCCAGCCCTTTACTGTCGGACATTCAAATTGTTTCTAAAATTTTGCTTTCACAATAAGACTTTGGTGAACATCTTCGAAAGTAGAAGGCCATTTCAGTAAGGTTTGTATAGAGGAGTAGAATTGCTATGTCAGAGGGCACGTGCTTTTGGAGGTGATGGCAGATTGCCCTCCATGGACAGGGTACCAGACTTCACTCCTACCCACAATATCTAGAATGTGAGCCATCCACTAATGACCCTGGTTGTCATGCGTTGTGTGTGACGTATGCTGGCAACTGTGCATCCCTGCACAATGACCCCGAAAGGGCAGAGTTACATTCTCCACTTTACGGTGACCAATTCGCATGGTCTGCCTGGCTCCTGACATCCTGTTCAGCCCTGTGCCTCTGAAGCCTCTCAACCACTCCTGCAATAAGCACCAGAAAGATGCAAATGCAGCAGGTGATGCTTGGAGAGCATCTGTCTAAGGTCACACTTACTCGAGTGCAGAGGGCCCAGGCAGGAAGTCCCTAGGAACTCTTGAATGAGCACCTATTGTCTGCCCGGCACTGCCCAGGAGCTGAGGGTGTAAGGGGCCTCTGCCCACAGGCCACATCCCTCCACAGAAGGCAGCTAAGACTGACTTGGGAGCATGGTCTGGCTTAGGGGCTGGGCCGTCTATCTTAGTGTGTGTGTGGAGCTGGGCATGGAACCCAGGGCCTGTGTGTGCTCTACCACCGAGACTGGAAGTTCAGCTTTGAATCAGGCAAAACTGGGTTCAGTCCTAACTCCAGCTCACGTATCTTTGCGTAACTCACTTCCCTTTTTAGTGCCTTAGTTTCCTCATCTGTAAAATGGTATTGTTAATAGCACCTACTTGGCATATCCAAAGTGCTTACTATGTGTGAGCTGTCATCCTCCCTGTTGGCAGAGTGCTTGGGAAGTCAAGGGAGGAAATATGATGGGGGCAAGGCACGCTCCCTGGGAGAGGAGGGCATTTGGATGAAGCTTGGAGGGATGACTCAGGAGCCAGGTGCCGGCATTCCAAGCAGAGGGAGTGTGTGTCCAGGAACAGGACGGCCCCGGGCTCGGGGAGCAGAGGCAGCCAGGGAAGCTGGAATGTCAGGTTCGTCTGGGCCCCCGAGGAGGGACACCAGAGCTGCCTGCGGCCTGGTGTGCGGTGGTGTCTGATAGACTCTTGGGCTGCGTCCTGGGGGGACTTCCCCAAACCTCATTTCTTGTTCATTTTAAAACTTTATTTATACCTCATTTCTTCTTGAGGGACAACCTGGATTGATGAAGGCTTCTGGAATCTTATTAGAAGTGTCTAGGTTGGTCACCGCCTCTGTCACTTATGACCTTATGACCTTGGCCATTTTTGTCACTTAACCTCTCTGGGCTGTAATTTCCTTAGAAAGAAGTTGTCCCTGCTTCCTGGGGTCACAGTGAAGAGTGAAGGGGCTGATGTATGTAAAACACTTAAACCGGGTTCAATGAGTGCTAGTGTCACAGAGAGGGAAGGCAGTGGCATCCGGTCCCTCTGCCCATTTCTCAGGGAAGTCAAGCTGGCTGAAAGTGGGTCAATGCTCAGTCCCTCCGGAGGACCAGGAGGGTCACTCCTCACATAGTTCCTGAGTTCCTGCTCTGTGTCAGGCTCTGGCTCTTGATGGACCCCAGAGTGTTGGAGGTCAAGACTGTCGTTGTCTCAGACACCCACACTCGCCATCTTGCCCGCCCGTGTCCTGCCCAGGCCAGAAGGGAATTTGAATTTCAGCCCAAGTGGCTTGTGGAAAGGATTCTAGGAGTCCCAGTGATCCCTCCATCTGGCTCTTACAGACAAGGGGTGGAGACAGGACCGGAAGTGATGCAGCTAGCACACGCCTCTCCTGGCCCCAGGACCCCAGCGCCATGCCTGGGGCAGGAGGTCAGAACTGGGAAGTGGTAGAATGCCGGTGGATTCTGGGTATCTGGGTTTAAAGATGGAACCGACAGGATTTGCTGCAGGATGGGATGTGGAGGGGGTACGAGGAGGCCTCCAGGGCATCTGGCCTGAGCCAGTGGAGGTGGAGAAGGTTCCTGGTTGGTGGTATGGGCTTGGGGCTGTGGGCTGGGGAGAGAAGTCAAGTTCTTGCTGGGCGGGTGGCTGGGTAGGCTTCCCTGGCCCTCGGAGCCCCTGGGCTGCATTGTTTTCTGAGACACCCGGTTGGCTGTCGTGAGGCAGAGGAGATGGCTCAGGCCAGAGGTGTGGACTTCATGTCACCTGTGTGTGAACAGCCACACAGCAGTGAGGGCCAAGGACTACCTGCACTCTGGGGATGTGAACAGCAGGGCGTTCTGACCAAAGTTAAGGTTTTCTTCTGTGAAACTTCCCAACCTTTAAATATTAGCAATAAATTTAATATTGTAATAAACCCCTGCAGCGCCCCTCCCCCGCAGTATGTTCTCGGACCCTGTTTGGCTTGTGGCCTTGTGGTTAAGACCTCGGTGTGTGGACTGCCTAGACCTGATCCAGACTCTCAATTCCCAGCAACCTGCCCTTAGGAGGGGACTTAGCCCCTCGGGGCCTCAGTTTCCTCACCTGTAAAATGGGAAAGATAATAGTCCCACCTCCTGGTATCATAGTACAGGTTCTGTGGGTGACAGCTATTATGAAAAGCTACTCAGGATGAATTTCATTCATGACCAAGGCAGATGATGCCAAAGGGAAAAGAGCCCTGGATTTACCGTGAAGTGAGATCCCATCTCTGCCACCGACAGGCTGTGTGACCCTAGACTGGCTTTAGATCTGAGAAAAGGGTTTGTTCCCCTTGGAGCTGGGGGGACGCCCTGGATGTCTGCAGAAGCCTCTGAGCTCCAGCCCCCATCATCCCCCACCCCACCTCTCTGTCTGGCTTCCCACCTGCCCTCTCCCTCACCCCCCAGCCAAACCCTCTTTGAAAACAAAAAGCTCAGCATGGTCTTTCCCTGCCTGGGGAAAAAGCGTCCTCAGTGTCCCTACTGGCTTCAGGATAGAGCCCCAGAGCCCTCGCCTGGTGTGGCAGGTGTGTGGCCCTCACCTCTCCTCTCCTCTCTTCCCACGCGGCCCTCTGACCTCCTCAGAGGCCGTGTGCTCTTCGGCGCCTCCGCCTCTGCTGCCCGCCTTCCCATCCTCAGTGTCCACTATTTCTGGGATCCATGGCTCCCCTTGTCCCAGTGATCCACCGTGTCCCCATCCCCAGGACCTCCTTCAGTCTCTCACCCTGTTTTCCTGTCACCCATTTTCGGTGCATGGCCAGAGGGATCCCTTAACAAATGTCATTTGGCTGGTGTCCCCTGCCTGCTTAAAACCCTCTGTGGCTGCTGGTTTCACTGTGAACAGAGCCACCGCCCCATCCACCCTCCAGCCCCACCTGGCACGGCTTCCATGCCCTCCCACTTACCACTGCCCACGTGCTGGCCACCAACCACCTGCGGCCTCGCGCAGGCCGCTTGTCTTCAGGGTACCGTCAGCTCATCCTCCCTGGCCCTCGCCCACCGACAGGTACAAGCCGCGCCTTCAGGAGGCAGCCACAGGCCCACCTGTTAACTGGGTGCCACTGTGCCCTCCTGTGTCCGCCTCTTCTGCTGGCAAAATGCCACTCATGCTGCAAGGCGCATCCCACATGGCATGTCCTCACCTTTCCCCGTTCCCAAGACCCCTCCAGCTCCTTCGCTCCTGCTGTGTCCCCTGATGAGCCCCATGGTGGCCCCCTTTCTGTCCCCCACACCTGACACTATCATTCTCACTGGATGGCGGCTGCTGGAGGCTGGGCAGGCCGCGGGAGTGAGCTCAGGGAGCACACCCTGTCCGTCAATCCTCACCACCTATGGGTCAGCTCTCCTGAAAGCCCCATTTTAGAGAGAATTTTAATATTTTTTATTTTTTAGTTCTCGGCGGACACAACATCTTTGTTTGTAAATGGTACGGAGGATCGAACCCGGGCCGCACGCATGCCAGACCATGCGCGCTACCGCTTGAGCCACATCCCCAGCCCTGAAAGCCCCATTTTAGAGAGAAACCAGTGGAGGTGTAACGAAGTTAAGTCACATGCCCAAGGTCACCCAGTCAGTCAGCCACCAAAGCGGGAGCCTTTAATGAATAACAGCGATGACTATATATAGTGCCTTCCCCTGCCAGGTGTTGGCCGAGCCGACTGAAGTGTCTCATCCTCAGAATGACTCCTGCTGCCACTGTTTGGGGGCTCGGGAAACTGAGGCACAGAGAGGTTAAGTAACTTGCTGAAGCTCAGGAAGCTAGTCAGATTATAGGTGTGCCCTGGTGCACATCTGTAATCCCAGCGGCTCAGGAGGGTGAAGCAGGAGGATCACAAATTCAAGGTCAGCCTTGACAGCTGAGTAATAATCTCAAAATAAAAAAGGGATGGGGTGTAGCTCAGTGGTAAAACGTGACCCTGTACTCACCAGTACTGCAAAAAAACAGGAGAAGAAGAGGTGGAGTGGGATTGGGCCTGTGTCGCCTGGCTCCTGTCGCACACCTGCTGCAGCCTCTTCCTCCACCCGCCCACCTGGGCACCACCACTCCTGGGCCGGAGGCACTGCTCAGTGAGTGTGTAATAAATGAGGAGCGGGTAAGCCGGCGGGCCTGGAACCCTGCCCCAGCCATCCTGAGACCTGTGTCTAGAAGTCCAAAGACGTGGCCAGTCCTCTTCCAGGCTCAGTGACCCCACCACACTGTTGTCCAGACAGCCCCAGGGAAGGACCAGATTCATAAACATGAGGATCCAGAAGGGTCCAGGAGGGGCACTGGGCACTGTACGAATCCTCAATATTATTACTTTATTGTCATTTAAATGGAGCCTGCCTCAAACAGGCCACCCAGTTCTAGCCACCAGCGCCGGACAAAACCCCCATTGAAAAGCCAATTACAATCACTCCATCTAAATTGTCATGGATTTGTATAGAAAATTACATCTCCATTTAGTCCTGGAGCAACGTCCTGGGCAGGGACAGAGGGGAGGCTGGCCCATTTACCCCGCCAGCTCAGCGCGGGTGCCGCGGGCACAGAGAAAGCCCAAGCTGCCGGCTCTTGGCCGGCCTGGGGAACAAAGGCCAGTTTGTGGGGGCCCAAAGAGAAGTGGTGCCTCTGAGGGCGTCTCAGATTCCAGGCCTGGGCCAATGGACCCCGCACCGCCAGCTGGTCTCCCCTGCTGGCGGCTCTGGCCAGACCAGCCCTGACAGCCGGCTTCAGGCGGCCCGTCAACCCCGCCACCACCCGAGGTGCCTGGAGCTTGGCTCAGGTCCACTCTGCCAGGAAATGAAGGAGGTCGGCCCGGCTCACTGCGGCGGGTCCTGGTACCTTGGTCCTGCTCATCCGTTCACTCACTCCATGTCAGTAAGGGCCTCTGGTGGGCGGAACAACACGCATGTGTAGAAATGAGCTCCAGCCATGGAGTGTCCTGGATCCAGTTTGGGACTCTGTCCTCAGTAGCTGTGAGGCTACTCTGCTTATTCTTTTAATTCCAAAATAGTTGTTGAGCACCTACTGTGTGCCAAGGACTAGAACATGGAGAGAACAGGACAAAATGGACCTTTCTCTTGGCACTTCGGGTCCAGTGGGGGATCCACTGGGCTTTGGGGAAGGCGACAGGGGCTGCCATGGGCTCTCCCTGGGGGTCCTGTGCAAGAAGGCAGCTCAGAAAGGCCAGTCACAGAGAAAGAGGAGGGCTCTTAAGGCAGAGGGAGCAGGAGTGTTGTGTGAGAGAGTAGTGGGGCAGCCTGGGGCAGCAGAGAATGGCATGAGCCAAGATCAGTGGGCTCCCTGTGGACTCAGTGGGCTTCTTCTCTGAGACTCAGTTTCCTCATCTGTAAAATGGGAGCAGTGACTCCAGCTGCTGGGGACTTGTGCAAGGACTCAGGAAGATAAGGTGCTCAGGTGTTCAGTATGGAGCTGGGCACAGTGATGCTCCTGGGTAAGTAACTGAGACAGCCTTACTTAGATGGCACCCTCCATGGGCTACACCTGGGCCAGGGGTTTTATGTGCATTAGCTCCTCACTCCTCCCAACAGCCTCTGGGGCAAGGCTCTTACTTCACAGATGAGGAAACCAAGGGAATGGCATGGGGCCACTGATTATTTGTTACTATTCTGGTAGTTCTTATTATGATCTAGCCCAAGGCCGGGCACAGAGCAGACCCTGAAGAGCATTTGTTGACTCAGTGAATACACCTGGAAGGAGGTGCAGTGGGGCAGTGGGTGGAGAGTCCTATTTGGTGCTTGTGTGTGAGGAAGGAGTGATTCTGAGACTGTGTGGAATCACATGGGACTCTGAGTGTGACTGCTTGTCACTGTGGATGACTGTCCCATGTCTGTCCTGTGTGAGGCTGTGTCCACATATGTGCCTCTGTGATCTTAACTGTGTATGACAGTCACACACGTTGTCTCTGAGTCCTTGCCCACATGCCTGGTGGCTATGAAGGCTGTGTCAGGCTGTGTGTCACAGCCTACATGGTTCTGTCTGGGCCCAGAGGGGCCTGGGCACCCTTCCTGGGTTAGCTTGTAGCTGGGGGACAACCTCCGGGCGGGCAGGCAGCTGCAGAGGTGGGGAGGGCAGAGGCCCTATCTTCCCCTGTCCAGCTCCGCCAGGTAGACCAGCAAGTGAAGAAACTCACAGCTGGGCAGGCTGGGGGCTGCCCCTTCAGGGATTGCTCTGTGCTCAGAAAACAAGTTCTTCTGGTATCAACTCAAGTTTGACAGGAAGTGGCTTTTGGGTGGCAGGAAGTTGGATTCAGCTCATATCAGCCCTGGTTGAGGGGCAGAAGAGCAGTTATCTAAGGTTAAACAGAGCTACTGAGAAGTGGGCCCCAACACCCCAGGCCCGATAGATTTAAGGACACAGCCACCCCTCCTGGACATTTGGGATGGTGGGTGGGGGTTGTAAAGAGCTGCCACCGTCAAGTGCCCTTGGGCCCCAGGGCTCAGACAGCCCATTATCCACTTCTCATTACCTTCATTTAGCAAATGTGCAGACTGAGACTGTAAGAGGCAGAGACTTGTCCAAGGTCACCAAGACACATGGAGAGAAAGGGAGGAAAGAGAGATTGCAAGAAATCCACAACTGTATAGAGACCGAAAAAAACAGGACAGAGCAGCCAGGAGAGGAGAAGAGATGAGAACAGGACAGAGGTAGAGGGCAAAGAAATGCAGAGCAATGAGACTTGATCAGTGGGGGTATGTGTGGACATCACAGCTGACCTTGAGGTCTTGAACCCATTTCCCAGAAGTGGGTGGGGAGTGCAACCCAAAAAGCCTGGAGTCTAGGTCTGAATCCAAACCCGGGCTCTTTCAGGTCATGTGCTTGTGCCCAGCTTCTAGGGAAGGGAAGTGGGATATTCTGTCCCACAAGCTGTTTGTCTGGGTGCTCTGTTGAGTAACTCACCCAAGTGGCCAGCGGAGAGCTAGGGTCAAACCTGGCATAGTGGCAACAGAACTCATGGGCTTAACCATGCAACAGGGTGTGCCGAGCACTGCCATAGCAGGCAGACGACCATGGCCCTCAGCCACTGGGATGGAGGCCCACAGCTGGAGAGGAACTGAGGCTCCCAAGGCCCAGGCCTGGACACCCTGTGCCCCCACCCCGGAAGGCCCTGGGGAGTGGGCCTGATGCTGCCCTCATCCCCCAAAGCAGCACTGAGCTGCTTCCTGGCTGAGCTCCTATCCTGAAGCCCAGTTTGCATGTCGTTTGCACATTAGTCAGTGCGTGTCAGAAGGTACGAACATCTCCCTTTCCGGGAGAGGGCTGCCTGCCGAGCCCCCCTGCCCTCCTCCAGACAGCAAAAATGCCAGCCGGCTAGACAGGAGCTACGCCCTGGCCTCTGACAGCACCCGCCTGCCGCCACCTCCCCCATTCCCTTCTCGAGCCAAATTTAGGCTGCTCTGCTACTGAGAGATGGGGAGAGCAGAGGCAGGAAACGGTGAGGTTGGGGCAGCCCAGCCCTGGCCAGTGCAGGGTGGGGCAGCCCCAGGGGTGCCCCTGTCCCTAAAGCCCGGGGCCCAACCTCCCCTGACCCCTCGTCCCACTGGAATTCTGCTGGGCCCCCGGGAATGGCTGGGTTCTCAGCTGCGGCCCAGGGTACTGGCTACCCTGGCCATGGGGGAGGAGGGAGGGAGAGAGAAAGAGAGCAAGAAAGAGAGAGGGAGGGAGGAAGGAGGTCATGGCTGGGGCAGTGGGGAAGGGATCAGATAGCCTCCTCCTGCCCCAGACACCCGCCGCCACTGGGACGCAGAGCCGGCTCTGCCTCTCTGCACTTCCTGTCCCTCCTTGGTGTGCTCCCCCCACCTTGATTGTGGGGTGGGGGGCAGGGGGCCCAACTGGGTCTAAGGAGACTGAACTCTCCCCAAAGGCTTTACTACTAGGCCATCTCCCATAGGCCAGCCTCTTGCTTTGGTGGTCTTGGTTTTCCTATCTGGAAAATGGAGAAGTTGGCAGAGAAGACTTACTAGCTGTACCTGTGCTGAGAGCAAGGGTTGCTGGGAGACTGGACAGAAACTAGGGACCTGCTATGGCTTTAGGCCTAGAAACCTCTTAGCTTTCTCAGGTAGGGCTAGGAAAGGTGGCTCCTGTCCTAATGATGCTGGGACAGGACCTGGGTGGGCTGAACAGTGGAAAGGACCCCTGGACTTCAACCACCAGGATTCCAGGGGTGGGTTACCAGCCCACTAGCTGGGAGCATGGGTCAGACTTCCTGGGTTTGAGTCCGAGCTCTGCACCCTGTACCTTCCTGACTGGACAAGTCGCTTGGGCTTTTTGTGCCTCCATTTCCACCCCCGTAAAGCGGGCCTAATAAATCTCCCGGGGCTGCTGAGAAGTGAAAAGAGGCAGTGAATACTTGGCACTCAGTAGGTGCCCCCCAACGGCAGCCACCAGTGTGATTGTTTTATCCCCCCCCCCCACAGCGGGCTGGGAGGCCCTCAGCTATAACGGATGTGGACGCGATGGGGAGGCGCTGTAGCTCCATAGTTAAATGGGCATTGGGATGGGGGCTCAAGTCTGCATGACCCTGGGCAAACCGCCACACCCCGCTGCGCCTTGGGCGGGGAGCAGCAGAGGCGCCTACCGCAGAGGGTCTGTGAGGATTACACGAGATCAGGCTTGGCACAGCGCCTGGCACATAGCGGGCGCTCCCTGAAGGAGAGCTGGCAAGATCGAATGGTACCGCCCCGCACAAAGGACAGGTGGGCAGCGTCCCGGGAGGGCGGAGCAGGGCAGGTGCGCCCGGAGCCGGGGGGCGGGACTGGGAGGGGGAACGCGAGGGCGGGCAGGCGCGCGCGCGCGCGCGCGCAGCAGGTGCGCGTGGGGTGGGCGGGGCCCGTGCGGGCGGGGTCTCCAGGTGAGCGGGCGCGCTCCAGGAGGCCGGAGACCGGGAGGCGCGCCGCCGCGGCCCACCGCCGCAAAGCGTCTCTGTGTCTTTAACGCCCTCCTCCCTGCGTCCCCCCACCCGCTTTGTGCGTCCCCCCTAGCCGGGCTGCAGCCGCGGAGCCGTCCCCCCTGCACTGACAGCTGGTATCTAATTACTGTGTGAGAATGGAAAGTCAGGCTGTCCCAGCTCCGGGGAGAGGGGATTAACGTCTCCTGCAGAATACACTTCCTCTGGTGGGTTGCCATGGTTACTCTCATTACCTGCCTGCCCGCGAGGAGCCCGCGCGAGTCGCTCCAGCAGGCCCTCCGAACTCGGGCCGGCGCGCGCGCGAGCGCGCGCTTCTCTGCCCCTCCCCGTCGGGGCGCACGCGCGTGCGCCGAGGAGGGAGCGCGAGCTGCCTCACCCCCGCCCCGCCCCCCGCCCGAGCAGCTGTCAGTGGCGCGCGCGGCCCCGCCAGCCCCAGCGCGCGCTGTCAACAGTCATTAGCGCGCGGGCCGCGCCCCTCCCCCTCCCTCCCCTTCTCCTCCCATAACCCCGCCCGGGTGGGCCCGCACCTGGGGCCCCTGCTCGTTAGCCACTCGGGCCTCTGTCCTCGGCCGGCCGGAGGGACCCGCCCGCGGGGCCTGTCAGGCTCAGGGCCGTCCCCTTCCGCCTAGGACCTCTTCTTCAGCGGTCCCGACTCCCTGCCCTAGACCCTGACGCCTGGGGGAAAGAGGGTCCCCAGAGTCCTGGAGAGCGTCCCTCTCAGTGGTGGTGACAGCGGTCGCCGAGGGCGGGTGTATTTGTGCATCCTGTGAGGTGGAAAGCCATTGTGCGTGTGGTGTCAACTCACACGCGAGGAAATTGAGGCCCGGGCAGGACCCCTTCCTTGCTCGAGGTCAGAGCTGGATTGTCCGCAGGCCTCTGACTTCACCTTTAGAGACCTTCCTGCCGCCACCTGCCCCAGGCCAAATCCCGCAGCTAGGCGCTGGCGGGTCCCGTTGGCAAGGGAGGCTGCGGAGTACCGCCTTCCTCCCCGTGCATCCCGGCCGCTATCATCAGGATTTGCATTTCCCCAGCTCCTCTCACTCCCGCAGCTCCCACGCTCTCCCCAACACACCCTTTTCAGACACCCCAGAGTTAACAAGGAAGGAAGGAAGGGAGAGAGAAGAAAAAAAGAAAACTATTTGGAGCCGCTTGAAGGACATGGCATCCCTCAAAGGTAGTGCTGTTGTCTGGGGGCTGACCCCAAGCACCTTTCTCTGTGGCCCAGGGTGAGCATTTCAGTCCCCATTCGATTTGAAAGAAGATGGAGGTTCAGCGAAGCAGAAAGGAGGTCTTGGAATATGTGAGGCTGTTCCAGATGGCAGGTGCGACTCTGTGGTGGCAGCAGCTCTGCACTAACAGTTGGAGATTGAGAACAAGGGTGGAGAAGAGGCAGGTGCTGCAGCGCCTTGTTTATGTGTTTATTTATTTATGGGGGAGGGTCTCATCCCTCTGCCCCATCCTGGCCTGCAGAGCTCATTGGAACTGTAGATCGTAAAATTCCAGTGTGAATCCTTAATTTGGAATTTTCATTGGTGTGGATTTTGTTGGTTGGTTGGGGTCTTTTTGTTTGTTTTTGTTTTATTTTGAGATTTGGTTTGGTTTCCAGTCCCCAGTAGATAGGATTCACAACCAAGAGAAATTAAAATACTGTCATTGTTCCATTTAAGCAATACTTTCCTCAATCATCGGATTGCCTTTCACAAATCATGACTGGTTTCTCTAGGGGACTCAGGAGAGAAAATTTCTGGATGAGGCTCTTCATTTCTGCTTTTCTTGTAATTCTATCAGTTTTGTGTGGTTTTAAAATTTCCTCTCACCCTCTTTCCTCTCCCTTGGGGCCCTTGTGCAGGGCGTGACTCCTCCCCCTTAGGCCTTCTTTCAGCCATGCCGTGGAGTTGGAATGAGACTTTTTAGGAAACTCTCCCAAAACTTTCCAAACCCCAGGCCCAGGTGAATTATTCCATCAGTGGGGTTTGGGGGACAGGAAGAAGAGCCACTTTGCAGAGTCTGGGAGGAGTGGCTGATAGTAAGCACAGTCCCTTGGCCTGAATAGCCACTTTGGGGCTGGCCTGGATGGGATGGAGCGGCATCCCAGCTGCCTGTGCAATCAACCCCCTGAAGTCCCAGGCTCCCAAACAAGTGGCTGCCAAAGGTTTGTTTCCCCTGGGGTGGGCTCTGCCTACAGATTTTGTCCTCTAATGGCCAACCTGTTGCTTTTTATGCCTTGTCAAGAGCTAGATCTGAAATGCACCAAGAGGACATTTCCTTAGGATTTTCTCTGTGTTTTCTTCTTCTACCACAGAAGGAACCCAGTTGAGAAATGTCCCCTCTAGTTAGCCGCCTTTTCTCAACCATGGTCTTGTTGTCGCTGGAAGGCATACTCCGCTAATACAGTGATGGTGGTGCACTAAATGGCACCCCGGTGGCCTAAAATGGTGATCTCACCTTGATAAGTATGTAACTTATTACCAGCAAGTGACTTCAAAGTTCCAAGGGGGATGACAGAACTGCAATCCATTAGCAATTGGACTACACTCACCATCAAGGGCAGGGGTCCATTTAATTGGCTTCTGCGGGGAGACAGGCAAGATTCCGTCAGACCTGAGGGATGACTCCCTATATTATCATGAGACCCCAGCGCGAGCCCGTCTAATAGCTTGGTGGGACAGGCTGATCCCCCTATTGGTCTGCAGCCTCAGACATGGCAAGCCTTTCACGATGAGCATGCAGATCATTTGAGGAAACTGAGGAAGCCAGAAAAGACCTGTCAAGGGATGACCTTAAGTATTAATTAACTTTGCCAGGGAGAATGTAAAAATCCAGTGTCAGGATGAGGAGGGCTCCTGCCCTTTCTATCTATAATCCACATTAAGTCTCTGGGCAAATGTCTTGAATTTATACTAATGTTGCCCAATAAGATTCTTTTGTTCCTACTATTAGGAAAATTGGCCTTCACTAGAGATGAAAATTTTAATATATTAGGCCTGGAAGCACAGAGCATGTCTATATTTAATGAGCCAGCACCAGTTTCTCTACTAGTTACCTCCCTGTTTTAATCAGAGACATTTTAATCTGTTCTCAAATGTCTGGCATCAGAATCATTTGGAGGGCCCATTAAAACCCCAGACTTGGGCATAGTGGCACTTGTCAGTAATCCCAGCTACTCAGGAGTCTGAGGATCCCAAGTTTGAGGCCAACCCAGACAACCTAGACTCGGTCTCAAAATTAAAAATAAAAAGGGCTTGGGTGTAGCTAAGTAGTAGAGCCCCTTTGAGTCAGTCCCCAGTACCAGGGAGGGCGTGTGGGAGGGACGGGGGGGGGGGAGACAGAGCATCAGATTTGGTAGGTTTGAGGTAGAGCCTGAAAAATCGGAATTTTTAACAAATCCCTGATGCTTCTTGTCTGGGGCCCATACTTTGAGGACCGCTGTTCCAAGTGTTTTGAAATATCAGCAATATTTAAGTAGATATTTGATGATTTCCTCAATGGCTTGCAACTGTCTTTAGTTTAGAACCCAAATTTAAGGGAGTTGCTGGTATCTAAGAAAGTTAATAGCGCCAAGCATTTTTAACACAATTGCCATGTCTGGTTTTATTGGCTGGGGCCTGGCTGGCTGTTTGGGGGTTGGATGATTGGAATGGATGGAGTATATGTTACCATGGCAGTGTTCTTCCCCACAGAGGAAGACTCCAGAGGCTGGTCCTGTACAGGTGACTGGTCCTGTACAGGTGACTTGTTTATCATGACTTTCCCAAACATGGGGTGCTCTGGGGTTCCTTTCCATCACTCCTGTTCAGCATTTCCAGGAAGCTGAGATAGTCAGAAGACTCCAGGTCCCTTCTTGATCCAGCCCCATGAGTAAAAGGAACTTCTTTTGTCAATCCAGTGTGTGGCTTGCTTAGAGCAATGGATTAGATGAAGCTAATTTGGGTACAAGGCAGAAGTGAATTGGCAGGGACATCCCAAGGCTATGGAAGGTGCCTTAAGCTCCCTTAATTAGCAGTTTTTGCCTCGCACCCCTGTCTGCATTCCCAGGTAGGGAGGCCTGCCTCTCCTGCAGCATTCAGCAGGAAGGTCATTACCTCTGTGAGCGCAGGGCAGGGCAGAGATGGCCGTGCACGTGACTGCTGTCAGAGCCTTTGTTACCATCTTCCCAGGGTTCTTGAAGGCCACACAGATGCCCTGGTGTTCTTCCCTTAGGGTGTTGCACACATAGAGTCCAGGTGGTCACAGCTCGCCAAAGGACAGTTGAAGGTGTGGCTCTGCAGACCTCGTGTGTCTTGAATTATGGTTGCTACAGGCCCTCTTCTTCCCTGTGTATGTCTCTGCCATAGAGCTAGGCAGATTATAGGATGCAAGTTTGAACATCAGGGGAAATAGCAATCAATTTTTAAAGAGGGAGCTACTGAAGAGTTTCTCTTGGATAGTTTTATGGTTGTGTTGGACCAAGTGCAAATCCGAGGCTTATAGGAGTCTGCCTGAGAATGGAGGTGGGAAGTTGGGACAGAGATGGGTTGCACTCTTTGTATGGTAGTGTATTCCACTGTTTCACCTGGGCCAATTAGTTATACTTTGAGTTTAGGAAAGCTTATTCCAAGCTTGTGAGGTAGCCTATATATTATTTAATAATTAAATAAATGCATCTCTTCTGATGATGGTTAATACCCCAGGGGGCCCATTTTGTAATCTGGCTGGGTCAGAGAAACAGGAGATGGGAGACGATTCCCAAACACAAAATGTTCAGACTTGGTGGGTCCACAGGGGAGGAGATGGGCATTCGCCAAGTCGGTATGTGCCGAATACCTGACACACATATTACTTGGTCCTTCAAACATCCAACTAGGACTTTTTAGGCCCACATTGTACGTAAGAAAACTGAATTTCAATAAATAAAGAAGAAAGATGACCCTCCTAGGTCACAGAGCTGGTTAGAGGGCTCTTCTTTCTCACCTCTCTAAAATGTTCTCTCTTCACTGGGTTGCTTTTTTCCTTCCTTCCTACCAAATTACATCCCCTTCCTTTTCCAGAAACATCTGTATTCTGCCCTGAAACAGTTTTAGGAGCAGGGAAGTCTATTTACTTTAAGTAGCTATACTCATTTTTTTTTTTTTTGGTCTCTGGATTCAGATTATCAAAATGTGAAAACTTCCCCTTGATACTTTTTGAAAAATTAACATTTTTAAATATGAAAGTTTAACAGACATACAGAAAAGTAAAAGTTTTAAGTGTTCTGTTTAATGACTTTTTATAAACTGAACACACTTTCACAACTGAATAACCACACCCAGATTAAGAAATAGAAACTCAGTTATATTTATTCTTTTTTTTTTTTTTTGGTACCAGGAGATTGAACCCAGGGGTGCTTAACCACTGAGCCATGTCCCCTTTTTATTTTTGAGACAGGTTCTCACTAAGTTGCTTTCAGCCTTGCTAAGTTGCTGAGGCAGGCCTCGAATTTGTGATCCTCCTGCCTCAGCCTACAGAGCTGCCGGAATTACACGGTGCACCACCAATATGAACCTCTGGTTGTATTCTAACTGCTGGGTGCAGTGGTGCACACCTAGAATCCCAGCAGCTCTGAAGACTGGGGCAGGAGGATCACAGGTTTCAGATCAGCCTCAGCAATTAGAGAGACCTAAGCAATTTAGTGAGACCCTGTCTCAAAATAAAAAGGGCTGGGGATGTGGCTCAGTGGTAAAGGGCCCCTGGGTTTAAATTCTCAGTACATAATATTTGTCCCTTCCGCATTCTGTCATGACAGTATTTGAAGGTGCTAGGCAGTTTCAAGTTAGCTAACCAGCAAGCTTGTCATTGATGGTTTAGGACTTCAGGAGGGTTGAGATAACACCAAGAAAGAGGTAAAAGTAACACCTTAGCTTAAAACAGAAAAGTCACAGAATTTTATCTCATCTTGTAAGTGAAGCTCAGAAAAGTTTGCCCAGTTCCAGAGCAAAAGTGACCAGCAGATGGCTTCCCTGCATGCATGCACACATGTACCTACACACATGGACACATGGACACCTGCTATCTGGAAAGTCCCCACTGAAATGGGTTCTGACCAGGAAGGAAGCCATTGCAGGAAGGCCAATACAGGGCTGGTAAGGTCACCAGGCAGGGGTGCTGTCTATTATCTCTAGTTTGGGTTCCCTGCCCCTGAGATGCCCAGATGCCCTTCTTCCCCTCTGCTTTCTGCTTTCAGGTGGGTAGTGGTAAAACAGTACTCTAAAGGGCACTGGGTAAGACCAAAGCCCACCTGTGGCCAGAATGTGCTGTGAGCGTCATGCACCAGCAGGGCCAGTATTCTACTTGGACTACAAAGTCTGAGGTCCTAGACCATCTCTACCATCTCCCAGCTACTGTCCTGTGGGCAGGATTTGACCCTTGACAACCTCCCAGGGTTGTGACAATGTTCAGCTTTATCATACCTGGGGGAAACTTGGCCAGCTACAAAGCACTTCTTAATAACAGTGTTTGTGGAACAGCTCCACTGTGCCAGGCTCTGTGCTAAGTATGCACATGCCTCTCATTTATTCCCCATTGACTCTCCTGGGAAGGGGTCTTTGTAGCTGAAGGACCTAAGGATCAGAGAAGCAATGTAACTACTCAGATCACACAGCCATTTAAATGATGGGGCAGAGTGTGTTCAAACTATCCTACCCAGGCTGGGTGCAGTGGTGCACGCCTATAATCCCAGCAACTTGGGAGACTAAGGCAGGAGGGTTGTAAGTCCAGCCTCAGCAACTTAGTGAGGCCCTAAGCAATTTAGTGAGATCCTATCTCAAAAATAAATAAATAGGACTGGAGATATGGCTCAGTTGTAAAGCACCCCTGGGTTCAATCTTCGGTACCAAAAATAATGATAATAATAATGAAAAATGAATTACCTTGCCCTTATGCCACTTATAACCAATCACTCACTTAGCAGTTATTTATTGAGCACCTACTATGTGTCAGACACAGTTGGGGTCTGCCTCCTTCCCCCCAGTCTACTCTGCCCTGCTTTCTCTGAAGCCTCCTAAGGCCCTCCGAGACTCCTCTTAGGGAGGTGATGGCAGAGAGCTGGTGTCTCTGGGCCATGTTCATCCCATGCTCTGTGGATCAGGAGCTGCAACCTCACAGCACTGGCCTCACCCAGCACATGCCTCTTTCCTGCAGCCTCACACCTCTGCAGGCAGAGGTGGGCAGGGGTGGGCAGGCTGGCCAGCCCAGCAACTGTTTGCTGCAGAGGACCCTGTCTTGATCCTGGCATACCTTGTGGGGCCAGCTGACAGCACTCATGCCAGCCTGATAAGAGGCTTGTGGCCCACAGCCACCGTGCTCACAGCCCTGCCACCTCCACGTGGCCCTGTGCCTGTTATTCTGTAGATCTCCACACACAAAGGGCCCGGGTGCTGTGGCTGGCGCTTAGCTATTGGGGGGAGGGTGACAGGCAGTGGTGAAAAGCTTTTCAGAACGGCCAGGGCGAGGCAGGAGCCACCCAGGTGATGGGAGCTGGTCCCCTGGGGCCCTAGCGCAGGACCGCAGTGAAAGGTTACAGCTAATTGGCAAGCTCCTGATGGGGCTGCATCTATTTAGCACCCCCTCCCCAGAGACTTCCAGGATGGTCTTGGCACAGCATGTGGTTCGAGAGCTCCCCGCCCTGAGTCCAGCACAATCTGTCTGGAGTCATGAACGTGGAGCCTCTCGGTTTCTCCATTTGTATTTTCGCTGTCCTGGTTCTCTGCCCATTGTTGCTGGTGGAGTTAGCAGCAGTCCCCACAGCCCCGTCTCTGGCACCCCCTCCCTGAGCCCTCTCCACAGGCTCCCTCCGGTCCCAGATCCTGCCCAGGGAGAGAGGCAGTGCCAGATGGGTTGGGGAGCATCGCCACCCTTGCCCCGACCCCTGGCCCAGCCTCAGGACCCAGCTCTCACCCACCATCAGCCCTGACACTAACGTGGCTTGTCCACCCTGTCGCAGGGGGCAGATGGCCTGTCGGAGCCCGAGGGCATCTCTCTGAAGCGGGTCGCTGTGGTGGAAGATTTCTTTGACATCATCTACTCGATGCATGTGGAGAGCTCCGCGGAGCCAGGCAAAGCCCCCAAGCACGCTGGGCAGAAGAAAACCTACCGTGCGGTGAGATTCCTGCCTCTGCCTCCGCGGGCAGCCCCAGGCCTTGGCAGGAGGCCACGGGCTCCGCACATGTCGGGCGGGGGCGGGGCGGGCAGCTGAGGCGTGATGAAATGGCCTTTGGGGACCCAGGGGGGCACAGGGCAAGGACATGGCAGCCAGAGATGGCTCACAGGGCGAGGGGGCGGGTTCTGTGGTCTGAGCACAAAGGAGAAGCAGGTTGAGGGAGTGAGAGGGAGGGAAGAAGGGACTGGCAGGGAGGGAGCCCTCCTCTTCCTGGCTCCCACTGAGCCTGCCCCTCCAGCCCCAGCCTCCTGAGCCTGCTCTGGGGTGGGGGCTGGCTCACACTGGGCGTCTGTCCTGTCTAGGTGTTTCCTACATGGGACTTTATCCGGTCCCCACAGCCCTGCCCCGTCAGTACTGAGAGTTCCCCAGGAGAAGTTGAGGACCTGCTGCCCACTCTCTCAGAGGTCCCAGTTGGATTTGGGGTGGGGAGGCTGAGAGCAAAGGCAAGACACACAAAAGCAGACGCATCTCCCAGGCCAGCTTTGAGGAAGCAAGAACCCAGGTCCCCGGAGCATTCAGCAAAGACACTGCCAGCCCTGGCACTCAGTGTCAAGCCTGTGGGCATCATGGAAAAGGTGGTTTATTACTCGGCCTTCTAAGCAGAGCTGACAATGTAGGATGGGAAATACCACAAATAGGGGAGGGCAAGGGGACTGTGGCCAGAGCAGAACCAACTCTGTCCTGCAGGAGGGGCCTACTGTGTTGGACGCCATCTCCCTCGTGGCCCTCAACAGCTGAGCATGTCACCATGACTCAGGCCCACTACTGAACTCTCGAAACCAAGCACTTTACTCTCCTTCGAGCCTCACGTCAGTCCTGTGGTCCAGAGAACTAAGCTCCCACCCAAGGTCGCATAGCACTTGAGTGGCAGTCAGCCAGTGTCCTCACACCCGCCCCATGTTGACCTTCTTGGCTTCTAGAGACGTGCCCTGGGAGGCCGCACTTCCCCACCGAAGGCAGATGTGAGGCCCCAAATTCTTTGTATAGACAACTTGGATTACTGCAGAAGTGGCCTAAATAAGTCTGTGATTTCCCCATATGGCCTGATTTTTAGAGAATCCAGCAATCCGGTTGTCCTTGTCTTCAGAGGATGGCCTTTGCCCTGGATGGGTATTGAGGACAGACTCCTGTGCCAAGGGCCTCAGACAGGCAAGGGGCCTGGCTGAGGAGAGCGGGAGTTGGTCGTCATCTCCCCACCCTCCTGCGTCTCAGTGTGTGCTTCAGGAAGTGACTGGGGAAGGGAATCTGAGGTGTTTCCCAGAGGGCCATAGAAGAAGGGCGGGTGCCCAGGCAGGGGCTGGTTGGGCCCCTTGGCATCGATGAGATCCAGCTCGCTTTCTCAGCACCACATCCATCATTGTTTGGGCACTTAATGCATGTCGGGCTCTGCCCACAGCACTCTGTGCCCACCTGGGTGGCTCCACACACATGAAGGTTGCATGTATAAAGCACATGCTGCCGTTAGCCCCACTTAAAGATGAGGGAAACTGAGGCCCAGAGACTCACCACCAGCCTGAGGTCATTCAGCTGGCCCCAGAGCTCCAGAGCAGTGCACCCCCTGCCTCTCTACCAACCTCTGCTGGCCACTTGCTGTGGACTAGGCAGATGGGCTCCTGGACCATGTGATTTCCCTGGCTGCTCAGTACCCAGCCCCAAGCCTCTCCCATGTCCAGGGTCTGTGGCCTCTGTGCTGTGGAGAGGGCAAGGCAGGGCTGGTCCTGTCAGTGCTGTGTCCCTGGCCAAGCGGACATCTAGCCCTTTGCTCTGCTCCTCCTGGCTTCTCGTCCATATGCCCGCCGCGTGCCCCACTTCCCGCTGCCCAGCCTGGAGCTGGCACATGGCTGGCATGGAGCCAGCTGGGCTGTGCACAGAGCTGGAATTTCAGCAGCAGGGCCAAGGCTGAGCTGAGCAGGCCAGGGCCTCCTGCAGCGGGTGTGAGGCCGAGGAGGCTGTCGCACCTCCCTCCTCCCTGTTTGCCTCCTCGCCCTCCCCCTCCCCATCTGTCATCCTTCTTATGCCATCCTTTTTCTTTTGGGGGACAGGGGTGGTGCCTAGATGCTTTTGTCCCCTCTTTTCATCTGTTCCCATTTTCCTCCACCCAAGCCCAGCTCTTCAGCCATGCTCTGCAGACACAAGGACCCCCACCCTGTCCGTGTCTGTGGGAAGAGCCCCTGAGGAAACCCCCATGGTAATGGCTGTGGAAAGGCACGGCTGGTACCACAGGGTTTGTGGCAGGATCTTGGCTAAGGAGTTTTTGGATCTGTCCCCACGTCTTTTGCCAAAGCTAATCCTAGGACTGCCTCATAGCAGGCCTTTTAGATTCTCTCAGGCGTGGGGCATCCACAGGGGTCCAAGAACTAGTAGTGAGATGGCAAGACTTGTTCAGGGTGCTAAGTGTGGCCAATTCTTCAGTGGTAAAAAAACTTTCTAGCACCTAACACTGTCTAGCAGTGGATCAGAGAGAGCTGGTGGCAAGCCCTAGCCTGGAGGCGTTTGAGCCTAGGGTGCAGCTGTTTATGGTGGTTGGGCCTGTAGGTGGGCGCTCCTACTGTGAGCAGAGTCCCACCTTAGCCTCTCCTACAGGGTGACTCCAGATTCCAAGGGTCCCAGGGGGTCTTACAGTGCCAAGTCTGGGGAAGGGACCAGGTAGTTCTAAAAAGTCCCCTGAACCCTCACAGAAGACTGGTTCTTTTTCTGAGGGCTTTCCTGGTCTCTGCACCTATCTGGGTTGCTTCCTCTTGCTCCCTGAGGATTCTGGAAAGCCAGATCGGGTTCCAGAGCTCAGATCCAGATCCGGCTGCCAGGCCACTTTGGAGTTGGGGCCAGATGTGGTCAGCAGCTGCTCCAGGCCCACCATGTGCTAATCCACCCGCAGGGCAGAAGGAGGATCTTGTAAAGTGGTGCAAATCCCCCCAATTGGCCTCATCTGTCTTTGTCGGCCTCAGAGTTGGGGCCTTGCAAGTCAGCAACTCTGCAAATAGCTCCCGCTCTCCCTGCTAGGAGTCTCAGCTTTTACCACTAAGAAAAATGGAAAAGGGAAATTCACACATGCATCTCAGCGTCCAGGCAGGGGGCCCCCGAGAGCAAGGCATCAGGCAGCCCAGGCCACGGAGGGAAGCCAGCTGGGAACAGGGTCCGGAGCTTCCTCTCCTTCCATGCGGCAACTCTGTCTCATGCTGTGGGCTTCAGCATGGGAGTCTATTTCTAGAACAGGGGCTATAGCCCCGAAACCATCTGAAAGCCACCATCCTATTGGCAAGAGCCTCTGCAGGGATTGTCCACCTGGTTTCAACTCATCCTGCGGTCCTGTGGCCCGGTCAGCCATGCGCTCAAAAAGAAAGACAGGTCCCATTGTTGGTCCTGGGCAAGGCATGAGGGTGACCAAAAGAGCCCTGCAAGAGGTGGGGCTGGGGGTGTTTTCTACGTGGGTGTTCCCAGCAGCAGAGCTGGGCTGCTCTCTGCGCTTCACCGACTCCGCAACAAGGGAGCGAGGCTGCAGAGGTTCCACTGGGCAGGGCAGCCTTCCTCCCCTTCTCTGGCCCTCAGATAGCCCTGAGGCCTTGTCACCTCTTCTACCCCTCTGTGGGACCAGAGCCCTCCCCAGGGCACACCAACCAGCCTTGTTCCTGCTGGGACCCCTGCCAAGGCCAGGAGAGCTGTGGCCCTGGCTCCCACCCCTAGAGAGGGGATCATTCCTGTGCCCTTGGTGGGCCATGTGGCAAGAGGGATCCCTGCCCATCGTGGGCACAGCCCTTGGCAGTGCAGCCAGATCAGGGTGCCTCCTGAAGCCCTTTAGAAAGGTCTCTGCCCAGGGTGGCTGAGCCAGCAAGCTTCCACGGAGTCCAGACGGGCTGCTCCTCTGACACAAGCCCCGCCCTCCCTTTCCGAACAACGACACAAATGTCCCTCCCCACATCCTCCACTCAGCTCTTCTGAGACCTGACCTGGGGTGCCACGTCAGGGGAGTCCAGGGGTCGTTTGTTGACCAGAGTCAGCCGCAGCCTTCCTCCGCCCAGCACACGCCTTCCCCTGGCCGGGTTGCTCCTGCAGCCAGCAGCTCTCGGCAGAGCCAGCCTTTCTGCTGAGCAGGTGCAAGAGGAGGGAGCCTCCAGCCCCCAAGGCTTCCTGCAGTGCCAGGCTGGGAATGAAGACATCCATGTCCTGGCAGGAAAGGCACAGAAAAGGCATCTTGGGGCCCTGACACCCCCGGAGGATTGCCACACCTCTGATTATGGCTTTCCAGCCACTGGCTCCAGTCAGAGATGCTGGGGTTTGCCCTTGTCCCTGACCTCCAGAGAAAGGCAATCAGACAGGGAATTTGGAAGGGAGATAACTCATCAAGGAGTCTGCCTGCTCCGTGGAGCATCAAATCAGCTGAGAAATAACAATTGTGTCACCAAAATTAACTCGCATTTGCAGCTGGCAGGAGTGGCCCCTGGAACTCCGCAGGTGGCTGAACTGGGTGGGGTCCTCCAAGAGGGCTGGCTGTCCAAAGACTGGACATCCCCTCCCTTTTATGTCCTCCTCTCACTGCCCCACCCAACGTCCACCTACTGGCCATCATAAAGGTGGAGCAGGGCATTGGCGTGTCCCCATGGGAGCAGACTGTGTGCTGTCTACAGTGGAGGCAGGGAGAGCACTGTCCAGAGAGGTCCCCACGCCCTCCACCAACTTTCCCAGTTGGGCTGCGGCAAGGACCAGGAATGCTTGGGGGATGCTGCCCCTTAGTGGAGAGGAGTGGGAGGAACCAGGCTCCAGGAAGCCTGTGTGAAAACCGGCCAGCAGGCAGTCTCCGCCCAGGGAACCCAGGGTTACCGAGGTTGCCCCACAGGCAGCCAAATCAGGGCCAGCCGGTTTCCCAAAGCCTAGAGTGAGCCGGGAGGGCTGCCCGTTCTTCCCCACTGCCACCCTGCCTCTTCTCCTGTCTCTCCATCTATTTCTACCTTCCTGTGCATACACCCTTCTCCCTGTGGGGCCCTGTGATCTGGAGCACTGCCTCTAAAGAGCTGTGTGACCTTGGGTGAGTCAGTTTACCTCTCTAGGCCTTAGTCACCAGGAACAGAAGAGTCTCTGTGAGCCTGTCCATTTTAAAAAATCTGATGCTCTGGCGCCAGCCTGGTCCAGCTTTCCCTAAAAATGTTCTTGACCTGTGAGTTATCACTGGAAATTGCCAGTAGAACCTTGGGTTCTGTTTATAAGCTCAGAGTCCGTGGATTTATAAGCGGGTCTCAGTTCATCCATCTCTGAGGAGGGGAAGAGGTGCTCCTCTTTCCCTGGAGCTCTGCTCATAGGCTAACTTCTTGGTGGCAGCAATACAGTGTTCCCACAGCAACATTACTCATTAGAACACAGGTTGAAGACCAGGTGCCTTGTTTTCATAGTTAAGAGTGGAGGGCACTTGGCCCTTTCTCCACAAAGGGACACTTGTCCCTTGCCCCTACCTTTCCTGGCAAGGGCCACAGGACCTGAATCCAAACCACAATGTTGGTGTCCCAGGGGCCAAGTCGCCCCCGTGGACCTGCGTAACATGCAAACTCCTTCCTCCCCAGATTGCAGAGACCTATGCCTTCCTCCCAAGAGAGGCCGTGACGCGCTTCCTGATGAGCTGCACGGAGTGCCAGAAGCGGATGCACTTTAATTCCAACGGCCTGGAACCCAAAGGTAGGGGAGGTACGCTCTCGGGCAGGGCTGTTGGGCAGCAGGCTCTCCCACAGAGGGGCCTGCCCTTTGCTGGCACAAGAAAGTGCATATTCTGCCATTGTCCCCATTCCTGGAAGCTAGCATTCGTGCAAGGTGCTATCTGAAGAGCCTTGTCTGAACTTTTTTAAATGTTAAGTTTCACTTAAAAGCCAACAACCTATTCCCGTCCTTCAAGGGCCAGGACAGCCCCTCTCCTCCCAACCAGGTTCTAGTTGGAAATGGCACCCTGCCCTATTCGTGTGTGTGTGTGTGTGTGTGTGTGTGTGTGTGGTGCTGGAGATCAAACCCAGGACCGTGCACATGCTAAGCGAGTGTTTCACCCCTGAACCATGTCCTAAGCCCTAGCCCATCCTCCCCATTTTTTAAAAAAATTTTGAGACAGGATCTCACTAAGTTGCTGGGGCTGGCCTTGAACTTGCCATTCTCCTGCCCCAGCCTCCCTAGTGCTGGTTTGCAGGAGTGCACCACCATGCCCAGCACACCCCTCTTTTTTAGTTATGGATGAACACAATACCTTTACTTTATTTATTTATTTTTATGTGGTGCTGAGGATCGAACCCAGTGCCTCACACATGCCAGGCAAGTGCTCTACCCCTGAGCTACAGCCCCGGACCCTGTCCACTCTTCAAGCTCGATTATTCTGGCCCCCAGATCTCACCCTCAGCTCTTTCTCCAGGCATGCACCATTCGCGTCTGGCCTTCAGCTCTCGGGATGGGAGCACACCCTTGATATGTGCGTCTTCTTGCCCTTTGATGTATGACACCTGTCAGAAACGGTCCCCTCTAGTGTTTGCCCCATCTCTGGGCCCACCCATGTAGTCTCTGGTCTGTGGATCTGAGGGGATTTATGAGAATCTAAAATGAGCACAGTGCTTGTGACCAGCTAAGTTGATCCCTGGACCAGTGCCTGCGCTCACCTGCTTTTCTGCTCAGTGAGGCCAGCATGGAACCCACTCCAGCAATCCCCATAGACCCTCCACCTGTGCACCCACAGGGCCAGTTTGCCTACAGTTGACTTTACTTCCATGAGATGGGCCAGCATATTTGGTTGACATGACTGTCACTTTGTCCTGGGAAATGGTGCCCAGGTGGGCTGTTTGTCAGGGTTTGAGGCCCTCCCCAGTGCCCTGCGCCAGCTTCTGGGCATCAGGCCTGAAAATATTGCTGAAGTCTGGGGTTATTTTGTCTAAGGATGGGGACAGAGCGGGGATAATCGGCAAGCATTTATCCAGATCCACAGATGGCAGCCACCAAACCTGGGGTGGGGTAAACATCAACCAGGGCCCAAGTCGATGCTCAACAAGGCGTCAGGGCATGGGTGTCAGGTGGCATTTTCCCCTCATTGTCATTGTCCCTGAGGCACATGAGCAAATTCTGACCCCAGCTGACTCACCAATCCAGAGGCTTTGCTGTCCTGGAAGCCACGAGGCCATGGCTGCCCAGTCTGGGCACATCAGACAGCTTCTGAAGAACCTCAGAGAGCAGGCCAGTGCGAGAGCAGGCTGCAGGGCCACTGTGTGGGGAAGACTGCAGCTGAGATGCCGTGGGTCCTGGCCAGTGACTTCATTTCTATGAGCCTTAGTTTCTCCTGTGAAATGGGGTCATTAGTGGAGCCCACTGGAGGGCTGATGAGATCAGAGGTGGCCCTGGGCCTGCACAGGGATACTGTAGAAGGCTGGACTCCATGATGCATGGGGCGCCTGGATGGTCCTGCTGCCCCTGTCTGGCCCTGGTTGAGCGGCTGCAGCTGCTGGGCCAGTGCCTGGGCCTGCAGATGTGCTGGAGGCCCTCCTTGCCTCACTCCCCACACTGCTGGGGCCTAGACCCTAGGGGCATGTGCCCTGGTGGCAACTGCCTGGATCCTGCCCACCCTTCCCTGTCCCCTCCTTTCCTGTCCTGTTTCCATAGCAACTGTCAGAGTCAGACACAGAACTGCTAGCCCGGGGGGAGCAAGGCAAGGCCAAGAGGGGCTGTGTGTGGGCTACCCTGGGTGACTGAAGCTCCCCCGACCCCTCCTCTGCTGGCCCCTGATGGTGTATGTGGGGGGGCATCCCTCCCGCCCTCAGCTTCGCACCGAAGGCTGCAAGGCCTCCCAGGGGCTGTGGGCTTCACTCCTCCTCACCTGTGGGCATCCATGTGGCCTGGAGGGCAGTGCCCAGCCACCAGCTGCTTGTTTTCTCTCCTCATGGGCCACCACTGTGTTTCCCCACTCCTGAAAAGGAGGGAGAGAGGGAGTGCACACATGGCAAGGAGCTGCCTAGAATATAAACCAGCTCTGAGCTTCTTCCTGGGGCTGGCTTCTGCAGGACAAAAGGCAAGTGCCTGCCCATCCTCAGGACACCCTCCCTTCTTGGTCCCAGGAAGTAGACCTTCCCATAGTAGGGAGAGAAGATGCGGAGGGATGGGAGACAGCATGGCCATGGGAGAGTGTGGACTTGGGGTCAAGAAGGCCTGTGGGTAGCCCAGTTCCTGCTGTGTGTCTCCTGGCAGTTAGGGAGCCTCTCTGAGCATTTCCTGCTCAGTAGCCACTATAGTTCTCTTGAGTTTTCAGTCCTGGCTTCACAACTGAGGAACCTAAAACACAAAGAAATGTCGGGTGAAACCACCCACCTAGTTCCCCCAGAAGAGCAGAGGGAAGACGGAGAACTTTTCCATCAGCCAAGGGGAAGGAATGACTCCCTCTTGGATCTGTGAGGGGGCAGGTGGATCAGAGAAGCTGATGACACAGGGCACTGGCACGCTGGGACATGGGGAGCATCAGATTGTCTCCCGCCCATGCTGTGGTTGTGTCACAGTCCCCAACACAAGGCTGTCAGCATTCTAGTGGCCCCACAGAGAGGCACACGTCAGCCTCCAGCAAGGCGGAGTCACGCCCTTTATAGGGCCATGTCCTGGACAGAGCGGAAGGGAAGAGGGGAGTATCTGGAAGTTGCTTATAGAGAGCTTCACACGCTCAAAGACCCTCCTGAAGACCCCTGTCACTCATGGCCAGAGGTGCACCATCCTGCCAGCTGGAAGGGTCTCTGCACTTCTCCTGCCCCTGCCAGAGCCTGGAGAGTTTTCTCCATGCCATGCCAGTCCTCCCTCCCAGGGCAAGCCCCTGTTCCTGACCCAGGAAGGTGGGAGGAGAGGGGTGCAGGGACAGGATGGGAACTTCTGAGGGCTGCTGGGAGATGCCTTGCTTCCTGGCTGCCTATTAAAAAGGAAGGAAACAGAGGCCTCCCTTGCTCAGCGGTTTGTCCCCAGCAGAGTGTGGGGCCTGGACATCCGTGTTCCCTCCCCCAGCGCCAGAAGCATAAACAAAGAGGGCAGCAGCGGATCTGGAGGTCCTGGGATGGGAAATTCCAGGGCCTCCCACCCCTAGGAACCAGCCCCTGACTTGCCAAGGCCGTCCAGGCTGCAGGGAAGGCAGAGGAGACACAGGTGTGCCCCTAATCTAGCCCCTGCTCTGGGGGAGAGGGACCTCTGGGGGCACATTTCTTTTCTTTTCTTTTGGAGGGGGACCAGTATTGAAAGGGGCACTTGACCACTGAGCCACACCCCCCGCCCTATTTTGTATTTTGTTCAGAGACAGGGTCTCACTGAGTTGCTTAGCGTCGTGCAGTTGCTGAGGCTGGCTTTGAACTCACGATTCTCCTGCCTCAGCATCCTGAGCCACGCCTGGCGCTGGGGGTGCATTTCTGTTTGCCTTGATGTGACAACATGTTGTAAGGTTGGAGACCCCGAGTGGCAATGGACAGCAGCACTTACTCTTTCTCGGAGAATGAGCTGCTCACTCAGGTGGAGGCTCCTAAACAACCATGTGGGTTCCCAAGGTAGCTCCTGCCTCACCCCTCCAGGCCCCTCCTTCCTGTCCTCCCCCACCAACGGCCCCACCCCAGCCATTCCTTTGCCCCTGCAGAGCCTGTCCTGCCTGAGCCTCCTGCAGCCTCCATGCAGAATTCACGGGGCTCCCAACTGCCAGAAAGCCTTGTCTCCCTATCCTCATTGTGGTGGCCAAGCTCTGACTCCCACTGCCAGCTCCATGGCTCATTTCCTCATGCTGAATGTCCCCTGCTGACCAAGGTGCTGCCACCCCATAGGACTTACACTTCTAGAAGCACTGCACACCAATACAGGTGATGTCCAAGTATCTGGGTGTCGGTGCCAGAAGTTCCAGCTTCCGCAAGACCAGGCATGGCGCCTTTCTCTCTCTGAGCTCTCCCGGCCCATTTCCTAGCTCCAGACATGCTTTGGCCCTGTGGAGACACTGGAAGGGAAGACTACTCCTGCCACTGCCCATGAGTGCCACTAAGTCAATGACATCTGATTTTATTAATATGATACTTGCTGAAAGTCCTGGTATTTCAGACAGGACATAGGTGACCATCAGGGAGAAACCACAGCTCCACAGGGGCCTTTGGCGTGGGTGGCCTTTCACAAGCACCAGGCTGTTAGCAGCTTCTCCCCAGACAGGCTCATCTTGGAGGAAATGAAACAGAAGCTGCAATTCTCTCTGACGATCCATGATCTGCAAACAGGAACCACAGGTCCCCTGGGGGACACCATCTCAGTGTCATCCCTGGAATGTCTGCCTGACATGTTGCCTCCAACCCAGTCAATTTGGGGGATCTAGGGAATGGTGAGAGGAAGAGGGGCACAAATGCATCCACACCACAGGGCTGCTGAGCACGGGGCCATCATCTCCCTGCCCCTCAACTGGGAAGGATGCTCTTTAAAAAGGGGAATAGGAGCCAGACTCTTTGGTACACGTCTATAATCCCAGCAGCTTTGGAGGTTGAGGAAGGAGGATCACAAGTTTGAGGCCAGCCTCAGCAATTTAGCAGGACCATGTCTCAAAAAGGGCTGGGGGTATAATTCAGTGGATTATTAAAAAAAAAAAAAAAAAAGGAGACTAAGGAGTGGGAGCATTTCAAGTCCATTTCCGAGAAATTCTACATTTACCTCTTCCCTAAAAGCACAAAAATGAAACCTTCTGTGTAACAGTGTGGCCTTTAAAAAGCAAGACAAAGTTCTCCATTTTTATAAAACTTGATAAAACCTGTCATTCTGCACAGTCACAGCCTCACAAAGGAGCCCAAGTCCTGGGTGGGGTGGGGGACGGGGACCATCTTGTTGGAGCTGTGTCTGCAGAGCTGCCACCCTGGCCAGGCAGCAGCTGCCCTCATCCTTTGGGTAATTTTGCCCAAGTTTGCAGATATTTTTTTAAAGTTTGTGGTAAAATAGTTATAAAGTGTGCCATCTTAGTGTTTAATTATACTGTTTTAAAGACATTAATTGTATCCACACTGTTGAGCAACCAGCTCGCCTACATATCAAAAGTTTTCCAAAATTTTTTTTATCATCTTAAACAGAAACTCTGTTTTAAACTCAGTAACTCTCCATCCCCATCCCCACCCCCCAGGAGCTCTCGTTTTACTTTCTATGGATTTGCTCATTCTAGATAGTTCTTGCAAGTGGAATCATACAGCATTTGACCTTTTGTGTCTGGCTTCTTTCACCAGCTTAGAATTTTTATGGCTTCAGGGGCCCTTTCCGCTGGGGCGCTGGCTCTGGAGAGGCAGGTGTGGCAAATTGCCCTGAAAGAGCCTCTGCATTCCCTGCACTGGGCCTGTCTCTGGGGCATGGTGGTGACGGAAGAGGGCAGGCTTTGGCTAGTTGGGAAGTTGTCCTCACCCTTCTCAGATCTCAGCCCATCCTCAGGACAGGGGATCTTTTGGTCAAAGACCTAGTGTGAACATAAACCTGTCCCAAAGTCCTTGCAGACAGGAGAAAGCCAAGAGCAGGTTTTCAAGACTGTTCCCCGGCAGCTTGACCAGGGATTTCAGGAGTGATCAAATATTTCTACCTTCTGACCCATGAATTCCATTTCTTGGAACCAGTTCTAAAAAAGGAAAAGATCGGAAATATGGACCACTATTTATGCACAGAGATGTTCCCTGCAGTGCTGTTTATAATAGCCCCAATGGGAAGCAACCTACATATAATCATAAGGGAATAACTTGAGTAAATTATGGTAAAATATGACACAGTTACAAAAATCTTATTTGCAAAGCAAAGCAAGAATTTTGATGGTGACAAAAATACCTATGACAAAATGTTAAGCAAAAAAAAAAACACCACTTTTTTAAAAGCACTATAATTCTCTGTATGCATTATGATATCAAGAATGTAAAGAAGAAAAATCAAGGGAAAAAATAAACAGAAGCATATGCCAAACTGCTTGGTGCAATTATGGTTTTAAAAAATGTTTCTTTACATTTTTCTGCACTTTGCAAATTCTCTACAAAAAGAACACGCATTACTCTGATCTCCAGGACACCAAAGCAATATATGGGAAACTCGGTGCTCCTCTGAGTGCGATTAAAGAGACACCAGGGTTTGGAAGGGCGGTGGAAAGAGGGCACTGGAGTCATGTTTGAGCCCTGTGACCCCGTGACCATTTGGTACCTGAGGGTGCTTTGGTGGCATGCTATGGGGCCAGGGATGGGGTGGAGCAGTGGCAGGTGTTCACCAGGAAGGGAGCTTAGACCAGAGTTGGAGGCTCCAATGTCTTGAAGGGGGCTCAGAGGCTCTCATGAGCAGAGGTGTGCTGCTGAGATGCCCTGCCTGAAGGACGTGGCCACCTGCCATGGAGCATGGGACATATGTGTGGCCAAGCCTTCTGTATTTCAAAGAAGCCACAATTTCACATTTTTCTAAACATGTGACGTCTCTTATTAAACACTGGCACCCACTGACAAGCATTTTCAACACCACACAGCCCGTTTCTACGGGCCAGGTGTGGTGGCCACTGACAGGTGGCCTCTGGCCTGCCTGCTCCTTCCCAGGGGTGGCTCCCCAGGGGTGATGAACCTCCAGCACAGACTGAAAGGGGTTTCCTTTTGTTCTCCCTGCCAGAAAATGAACCACCGTCCCCTCTGGTCTCTGGGATCATTGATTACAACATGCCCCTCACTTCCACCTACTTGAAGCAGATGAAGCTGCGGGTGATGAACTCCCAGGAGCAGGTAAGGCGTCTGTCCCCTTCGCCCACCTGGAGGCATCCTGACTTGCCTGGCTGTGGTTGCCTTTCCCAGACAGACTCGGGTCTGCCACGGGTATAAACACCCTGGAAGTCAAAAAGACCCTTATCTGGTCATCTGGGCCGGGCAGTCAGGCAGAAAGGGGAGGAGAGGGCAAGAAAGGGTGCATTCCTCCATGGAGGGTCTGCAGGGCGCCACTCCAAAAGCTCAGACTTTGCAAAACATTCCCCAAGGTCGGGTGGGGCCGGGGTGGGGAGAGCTTGCCCTGGATCTGGGGTCCTTCTCCTTGTGCTCTGCCCATCACAGAGCTTTTCCCCAAGGAGGTGAGGGGGCGTGGCCCTGGCTGCCTGCCTGTGGCCTCTGTCACTCAGATAGTGGGCCCAGACAGGCCAGGAGGATGGGCCTTGGAAGGTGGCCCGGGCTAGATAAGGCCCCAGGGTCGCCCCACTGCCCAAGACTCCCAGCTGTGGTTCACCAAAGGCTGTCAGACACCATGGAAACTGGCTATGAAAAGAAACTCCTTGCTGCCTCCCCACACAGCCCATCTTCTAACTCTTCGCAAAGCAAGTAGCCTGGTTTTCAAAGACGGACTGGGTGGCTCTCCCTCTGCTGCAGCCTGAAACCAGGAACCAATTTTTACCCCTGCTTTAAGGGCTCTCACGCGTCTGGTGAGGTCCTGCCTGGGGGAATGTGCCCTTCCTCTCTGATTGATAGATAGCTGGGACTTGAGTCTGACTGGCAACCCAGGGTGCCTGTCACCTGGCACTGCTGGTCTCCTTGACAACGTGAGCATGCGTGTGCAGGGGTGATGGCTTGAGGCTGGCCTCTTGGTGACAGAGTAAGACATGTTTGGGTTACACTTGGGCCTGTTACCCAATTTGAGGATTTAGGCTGTTTGGCTTGGACCATGGAGTTGTGCCCTCTCGGCCACGCCAGGCCCAGCCCCTGGAGCCTGCATGGGGTCACTGTGGCTCTGAGAGGCAGAGCTGTGTCCATCTGCATCTCCCACTTCTCACTGAGAGGGCCTGTTCATGATGTTGTGTTACCAGAGAAATGTTAGGGGCTTGGGTTTCCAACCCATGAGGACCACGTCATTTTTGCCCCAGGAATGCCAGTGACAAAGGTATCACTTTTGTTAATAGCAGATCTCCTCTGCAGCGGGGAGTGATTTGGGCCTCTCTTGCCTGTCACCATCCACGCTCTGTTTCCACATGTGTCACCGCGCTCATCTATTGCCGTGAGGACTGAGGCACAGCCCTGCTACTCTCTTTCCTGGGATGCGCTGCCACATTTAGATCACTGCTAGTCAGCAGTGGTCAGCGTAGCTGTGATCCCTCTTGAATGGATTATGATGTGTTTGGTTTGGTTAAAAAAATCTTCCTGTACTTTGACTTGCATCTGTGGAAGGAAAGGGATTAACACTGTATTGGTTAAAAGCTTTAACAAGGATCCGATCATTCACCAAATATTTATTTAGGGCTCCATGGGGATGAACAAACAGCTGCATTCCTAGGCCTTCTTATGACCCGTGGGGAGACAGACACTAACCAAAAAAATCATACACAAACTCTCCCCAGCCCAGTGAGTAGCTGTGAGCAATGAAGGAAGTGCTAATCAGGCATCGAAGTACAGCTGTGAGGCGGCCGGGCAGGACACCTGGTGCTGTGGGTTCTTAGGATGGGGTGAGTAGACTGGTGTGGAGGTCAGAAAAGGCTTGCCGCAGAAAGGGGTGCTTTGGCTGAGATGTGGTTCTGAAAAGAAGAGAATTACACAGCCAGTGCAAAGGCCCTGTGGTTCCAGGGAGGACAGGACCTATAAGGGATTAGAGAGGCTGGTGTGGTTGGGGCAGAGAATGTGAGAGATTCTGTTGCTGAGCAAAGAGGGATATAGCACAGTGTTGGGCACTAGAGCCCACCTGAAGCTCATGAAAGAAGATGGGCAAAAATGACAAAATCATAGAATTTACAGGGAAATGGATGGCATTAGAGCAGATTATGCTAAGTGAAGCTAGCCAATCCCTAAAAAACAAATGCCAAATGTCTTCTTTGATATAAGGAGAGTAACTAAGAACAGAGTAGGGTCGAAGAGCATGAGAAGAAGATTAACATTAAACAGGGATGAGAGGTGGGAGGGAAAGGGAGAGAGAAGGGAAAATGCATGGAAATGGAAGGAGACCCTCAGAGTTATACAAAAGTACATACAAGAGGAAGTGAGGGGAAGGGGAAAAATAATATAAGGGGGACAAACGAATGTCAGTAGAGGGAGCAGAGAGAGAAGAGGGGAGGGGAGGGGAGGGGAGGGGAGGGGGGATAGTAGAGGATAGGAAAGGCAGCAGAACACAACAGACACTAGTATGGCAATATGTAAATCAATGGATGTGTAACTGATGTGATTCTGCAATCTGTATATGGGGTAAAAATGGGAGCTCATAACCCACTTGAATCAAATTGTGAAATATGATATATCAAGAACTATGTAATGTTTTGAACAGCCAACAATAAAAAATTAAAAAAAAAAAAAAAAAAGAAGAAGATGGGCAGATTGTCCCGGTGAGGTTCAAGCTACTCCCAAAGCAAGGGAGGATTATGGGAGGCCTTGTTCGAAGGGTGCTCTGGGAGTCTGGCTCGGTTGGAGATCCAGCTGGCCTCTGAGAGTAGCCAGCTCGTTCCGTGTGCTTCCAGAGATCAAAGTACAAATTCTCCTTGCCACCCGACAGGTGAAGCAGCACCTCCCCTCTGCCGAGGGCCTTTTGCTTGTCAATCTCCAGCCCCTCACATACAGCAAGGGACACTCAAGGCCTCAACCTCTTGGGCAGTGCCATTATCCCTGTTTTACGGCCAGACACATGGCAAAACAGAAATCACCAGATTATTTATCTGCAGCAGCACAGAGGGGCTAAGGGCCCTAAGTCTTTGATTCTTCAGCTTGAGTTGGAACTAAAACTACACATCCTTCCCGGAAGGCAGGCAGAGCTCTCCTGGGGTGAGGGTGGTCCCTACCTCAACAGGCTTTTCTGCTATCAAATCCCATGTCCAGAGGCAAGGCTTTGAAAGTGGATCTCTCCGATTACTCTGACCACAAACAGGCAACACAGAACACCTGCAGTGTGTGCAGATCACCCACGTGAGCTACGTGGATTCTAAAGCAGCTGGGAACCAGGATAAATGACATTAATGCAAACCAAAACTCTGCATCTAAAACTTTGAATGAGAAATCTCATCCCTGGTGCCCTGGCACACACCTGTACTCCCAGCAGCTCAGGAGGCTGAGGCAGGAGGATCACAAGTTCAAGGCCAGCCTTGGCAACTTACAGACCCTAAGCAACTTAGCAAGGAAGGACCAGGGAGGACAGGACCTATAAGGGATAGCAAGACCCTGTCTCAAAATTTAAAATAAAGGGCTGGGGATGTGGCTCAGTGGTTAAGTGGCCCTGGGATCAGTCCCCGGTATCAAAATAAGATAAAATCCCAATAATTCTCTCTCTCTCTCTCTCTCTCTCTCTCTCTCTCTCTCTTGACATTGCACAAGCAGAGGACAAATGATAAGGAGAGCATATGCCCTCCCCTTGCCTTGATGACACAGCAAACCAGTGGTGGGGTTTTCTTGAGGGCTGGACAGAATCATACTTATAGTCTATTTGTGATGAATATGCTAGAAAATAAGTCCTTTCTCATGGAGGGTGTTAGGTGATATGAAAACCCAATACTCCAGTGCAGGGGCTGGGAGCTTGCCTAGCATGCACAGGCCCTGGGTTTGATCCCCTGAACTGCAAAAAAAAAAAAAAAAAAAAGTAAACATGCAAAGAAAAAAAGATTCTCCTCAAGGTCTGGTTCAACGCAGCAAATATTTTTAGTGTCTTCAGCATACAAGATGGTAGGGGCCAGACTCTACCCTCCTAGAACTGTCTCCTAGGTTGACACAGACCCCAGAAGTTGTCATCAAAGTGGCCACAGTGGGCTGAAAATACAGCGTGTGGTCTGATGAGAGTCTTTCTTCCTTCCTTGTTCGGGGGTGCTCTGATGGAGGTCTGAGACTGAGAGCACATGCAGTTGTGCACATGGTGAGTTCATCTTGGCGCTGGTGCAGGAAGGTTCCGCTGCAGGGTGGAGACCTTCTTTGATAAAGTGCCGACCCAGGGAGGGTGTGGGCTGTGCTCTCAGCTGCCCCAGAGTCCGCCAGCAGGTGCCACCGAGCTCCCAGGTGCATGCAGAACTCGATGGCAGTTCTCACACTGCCACTGGTTTTGTTTGGTCTCATTTGTTTTTCTTTTGTCCTTTATTTTTTCCTAATCACTCTAGTAACACATGACCTCAGAGAAAAATCAGTAGCCAAGGAAGCAAGAACATGGTGATGAGAATCACCAGTGTTTCCCACTGGGATGGCGGGGAGACTTTGGTTTCTTGCCTTTCAAATTGTGGAATAAAAGCTGCTCACCCCACACCCTCCTCTGGCTTCCCGCTATTGACTCCCATATGCTCCGTCTCTCTCCCTCTGGATCCTAACGTTGTCACCTATCCAGTCAGCTGGTGGCGCCCTTCTCCTCTCATGCGTTCACTTGTCTATGCATTCGTCTGTCCGTCCATCCATCCATCCATTTGTACTAAGCCAGGCTCTGTCCCAGATGCCAGGAGGCAGAGGTGACCAGGCCCAAGCCCCTGTCTACATGGCTCTACAGTTCAGGAGGAGACAAAAAAGCCCAGGTCTACTCTTTGGGGTCTATTGGAAGAGCTCAGAGGAGGAGGGGACAAGGGGGCAGTGGGTGAGTGCCAGTCAGGCCCAGGGGTTGTCAACGGTCACCTGCTCTGTCTCCAGCACTGTACACACCTGACCCCTTGCTGGGTCACATGACTGTCCTCATTCTACACATTTGCTCCCTGAGGCTTAAGGTGGTTGAGCTGCTCCACAACCCTCCATCCCCAAACCCGGCTCCTGCCAAGTTGCCCTGTCCTGTTTCTCCCACCCTGACCCTGGAGGAAGTGCCTGTGGCCCAGTGTGGGCCAGGAGCAGGGCCACAGGCCAGGAGGGAAGACACCCCTGACTGAGGCGAGTGGAGCCCCGGAGAGAGGCAGGTACTGGCCTGGGACCTGGGAGCTGCCACCCAGCAGGGCCCAGGGAGCGTTGCCCTGACCTTGTGGCTGCCAGGGGCACAGGGGTGGGATTGGCTGTCCATACATTCTTCTCTCTCCCGAGGTCACGTGTCTGCAGAGCTGTGCCCCTTCCTTCCCACGCCTGCTCTGCAGAGGAAGGCTCAGCCTGACCCTGCTCCCTTTCGGTCCCCCCCCTGCCCTGGGCTTGTCCAGAGCGGAAGGCTGTCAACACCTGCCTCCCCCTCCCCAGTTCTCAGAGCAGCGCTAATATTGCTAATATCCCGCTAATGGTTCTAATGTTCTCCCAGCGGTGTGTGAAGTGGTGCCTGCTCCATTGTTTAAGCCCACGTGGTACAGGAGGCTCTCATCCCTCCATTAACCTCTGCCTCCCTCTCCTCCATCTCTGAAGAGGAGTTGTCCCCGGGTCCTGGTGCAAGGAGGGGCCCACTGCTCCCTCCCAAGGGCAAACATATGGCACCTGCGGGGTCCACTGGGGTCTCCAAATTATTGGCCTTCCTGCTCCTAAAAGCAGCCCCTTCTGCAGTGATTAGCACAGCTTTCGGCCAGGATTCTCGGTGCCCACCCTCCATTTGTAAAGCCAACCACCCTGGCATCAGGTGGTCAGTGCCAGCTTCGCTGCTTGGAATCTGTGTGACTCGGGGCTCCTTGCTCCACCTCTCTGTGCTTCTCTTTCCTCATCCGTTACTGGAGAGTAATAATACTTGGACTTCATGAGGTGTCCTAGGAGTTAAAGGACATAAAGCAAGGCCAGTGTTTAGCACTGTGCTGGGCACCTTAGAAGCAAGAAGGAAGTCCCAGGAGCTGCGACAGCACCAAGGGCTCCTTATGCCATTCTTATCTGACAGACACACCAAGTGGCCTTGCAGTAGAGACGGGGCCATAGAATCAGGTCAGACCCATGGTCACTCTCCTGGAGCTCTTCTTCTAGGAGACAAAGATAGCAACCACGGTACTGTCACCAGGACAGAAAACAGAGAGATGAGAGGGTCCAGAAACCTGCCAGCTGGCTTGGGGACACTTGCTCATCCTCGTCATGGGGTTCAGGCAGGCAGAGAGGGCCAGGGAGGGAGGCTGCGAGGCGGCAGCCCCAGCAGGACCCTGCCAGGCAAGGGCAGAGTCCCAGGAAAGTGGAGAAGGGCCTTTCCTGGAAGCCAGGCCCAGAAGGAGCCCCCTCAGCACCAGACAAGGACTACAGCAGGGACCTTCTCAGACTCCCATATCCCCAGGAGGAGAAAGGAACAAGCCTGCCCTGCAAAACTAAATTAAAAAATCTCTCCCCTTCTTAATTGGCAGCTCTGGAGATGGAACTCAGGGCCTCGCACATGCAAAGCAGGCGCTTTACCACTGAACCACACCCCATCCCCTGCATTCGCTTAAAAAACAAACAAACAAAAACCCTGTAGTTAATATAGTAACATAAAATTTTCTGAGGAGGGATGGGGCTGGGGCTCAGTGGTAGAGTACTTTGCCTGGTGCTTGTGAGGCCCTGGGTTCCATCCTCAGCACCACATAAAAATAAATAACATAGGGCTGGGGATGTGGTTCAAGCGGTAGCGTGCTTACCTGGCATGCGCTGGGTTCAATCCCCAGAACCACATACAAATAAAATAAAGATGTTGTGTCCACTGAAAACTAAACAATAAATATTAAAAAAGATTTCTCTCTCTCAAAAAAAATAAATAAATAACATAAAACATGTTGCCACATAAATCACTTTTAAGTATAGAATTCAGTGGTGTTGGGTATATTCACAATGTTGTACAATCATCACTATTTAGTTCCCAAATTTTCTTATCACTTCAAATAGAAACTCTGTACCTATTAAAGGTGAGTCTGCCTCTCTCCTTTCCCCCAACCCCTGATAGCCTCTATTCTGTTTTCTGCCCCTATGATTCTATTTCAGGTGCCTCACAGAAGTGGAATTTGTATCTGGCTGCTTTCCCTTAGCATGATGCTCACAAGGTTCATCCATGTCACAGTATGTGAGGACTCCGTTTCTTTTCATGGCTGAATAATATTCCACACTATAGGCACCCCGTTTTGTTTATCCACTCGTCTGTCGATGTACATTTGGGTTGTTTCCACCTTTGGCAACACATTCACTTGGTAGTCACTATCTTTTGGACCAGGTGTAAGACATGAGACACAAAAGCAGGATCCTGTTTCTTATCTCTCTAAGCCCTTATCCCTCTTTCTTTTCTCATGAACTTTCTCCACCTACCTCCTTCTACCAGTCAGACCCAAAAGAGGAGCTGAGTCAACAAGATGACAACAAGTGCCTGTCTCTTAGTCAAACGACACCTGATTGATTCATAGGATTCTTGCCCCTGAAATCTATGACACTGACTTGGACAGCCAGGCTTGGGGCCCTGAGAGCAGTGATGGTTTCCTCCTTCCCTTCTGCAGCCTGACTAGGTGAAAGTTTGGGGGAAACAGGATGGAAGGGTTGACTGTCTCAGCGTTTGCGACCTTGGATAGTCTCTTAAAGAGACAGAGCCTCCAATGTGTTTCTTTAAAGAGTAATCCCCATAGAGGAGAAATAGAATGTAGAACTTATAAACCAATAGAAAAAATAAAGAAAACTTGACCAGTCCAGAAAGCATTATTAAATGGGGGAATAAAAGAAGAAACCACCCAAAAGAGGTATAATAAATAGGAAACATAAAGTAAGGTAACGGCAGTTGGTGAGTCACAATAAATGTATATGGGTTAAATTCCACTCACATGGAGTCAGAAAGACTTGGATGGGCTTTTTTAAATAGAAAGATCCAACCATGTGATATTTACAAAAGACATTTTTAATGGCACAGAATGGCAGATAAAAAGAGCAATGTCAAAACAAGCAAGTGCTCGAGTCGAAAAAGCACTGGACAGGGAAGACTGCTCTACAGTGATTGGGGCACGGTCTCCCAGGAGGAGCTCAGGGTCTGCCCTTAGGGAGGTAGGAGGCAGCCAGCCTGAGCATCTCCACCATCTTCTGCTGCTTGCAGTTTTGGTTACGGGTTGTGGGAGCCACCTCCTTAGATCAGTGTCTTCAAGCTCCAGCTTCTGCTCCTGCCCTCTGCAGATGCGCATGGAGCAGCTCAGGTGGGGTGTCTGCTGCCTCAGCCACCTGGACTTAGGACCCTCCTTGTCTGCCCCCTGGGCTCACCTGCTGAAGCACACAGCAACCCTGGTCCCTGCAGCCTCTGCCCTTCTCCAGCCCTCACCACAGCTTCCTCGTTCCTGGCCATGCTCTCTCCTCCTGCTCCACACCCTCAGTCTCTGGGATGAGCCTGCCTGCCCTTCTGCAGCCGGCCGAGGGCCCCCCCCCCCACAAGCTGACCCGAGAGCACAGGAAAGACTTGAGATGCCAGCCGTCACATTTTTAGGATCTGAGAATCAGAGGCCCAGCCTTTTCCTGTCTCAGTAAATCTCTGGCACTGTGGAAGGTTTATGCTGTGGCAAGAAAAACAAAAAAGCAACTGAAATACTGACCTTGACCAAGGCTGCTGTTTGGACTTCTCTAGTCAGAGCATGCTCCTTGGAGAGGTCCCATGGGGGGAACACGCGCTGGGTAGCTGCCGATGGGTTCTGTCCTGTGCCTCTCAGGTCCTCCGTTGCAACCCCAGGGTGACTGGTCCTCAGGAGTGGCTTCTCAGGTGGCCCTTTATCTTTTTATGTGTGTGTGGGTGGGGGGTTGTTGTTTGTTTGTTTGTATTCATTTTTACTTTATTCAGTAGAATTTTTTTTAACATTTTTTTTTGGTGTAGATGGACACAACACAATGCCTTTATTTGTATGTGGTGCTGAGGATAGAACCCGGGTCCCACCGATGCTAGGCGAGCACTCTACCACTGAGCCACAATCTCAGTCCTAGAATTCATTTTTTAAAAATCATATCAAAATAACAGACCCTGCTCTAGCCTCTCCTCTTTTCCGTTTCTACTCCCCTGAGAAGGTCCCTTTTCTTTCTTATCTCTTAGACATCTCTTCTGGCATTTACCTCCTGTTTCTCCATAATGTGCTCATACTGCTAGTTCTTGATTTTTAAATTCAGACTTGTATTGTTGTTTAATTTCTTGCTGTGGGAGCTAAGTATATACGCTCTTACACCCTTTCCCAAGATACTATTTCTCTTTCCTTCATCCCTCAATAGATCTACACCTCTCTACTTGGATAAATCACTATTCATTATTTATATTATTGTGACTGTGTGTGTATTATTCATAGATGACCCAATTAGCATACCGTGATTACATTTCTTTTCTTTTGATTCCCCAGAGTTAGCCATTGCCTCTCTTTTCCCATCCTTCCCCTTTATCTTTTGATCTTGCTTATGCTGGGTGTTTTGTTGTTTTTATTTTTATAGGCTCAGAGTTATCCATTATTTTTTTTTTGAGTGGCTTCTACATTGGAGTCTCAAAAAGGTTAAGTCCACTCCACCCTCATGCTTCTTTTTTAGTAGTTTCAAGTTTTCATTTTTGTAATAGATTGTTATTGAGAACAGTTTTAGATTTACAGAAAAACTGAGGTAACAGTTCCCACATTATCTCCCTACTCCTTCCCGCCAAACTCACACTCCCAGCAGGTGCCTTTCCTATGGTAACATCTCACCTCACAAGGATACATTTGTTACCACTCACGAGCCAATATTGATGCATTATTGCTAACCAAAGTCTATTTAGATTTCCTTCCTTTTTTGTGGGGGGGGGGCAGGAGACTGGGGATTGAACTCAGGGGCACTCCACCACTGAGCCACACCCCTAGCCCTATTTTGTATTTTATTTAGAGATAGGGTCTCACTGAGTTGGTTAGCACCTCAATTGTGGCTGAGGCTGGCTTTGAACAAGGGATCCTCCTGCTTCAGCCTCCCAAGCCGCCAGGATTGGATTCAGGCCTGCACCACTGCTAGATTTTCTTCCTCTTTACCCAAGAGTCTTTTGGTTCCAGGATTCCAACCAGGAGACTTCATAAAGGCTCCTCTGGGCCATGACAGTTTCTTAGACTTTCCTTGTTTATGGTGACCTTGACAGTTTTGAGGACAATCAGTCATGTATTTTCAGGATCTGGGATCTGCCTGATGCTCTTCTCAATATAAAACATAACACTTACGGTTATTAAGAGGACACCCGTGGTCGCCGAGGGCCCTTTCCTTGGGTCCTATGGAAGCGACACACTGTCAGTGTGATTTGTGAGGCTGTACTGGCCTTGATCATACCTGGCCCAGGCGTTTGTCTGGTTTTGTCACTCAACTTGCTCTTCTTTCTTCTCTTCATGCCGAACACCTTGAAGGCAGCTGCTGTGCGCAGCCAGCACCCGTGTGTGGCGTGCTGTTCTTACCGAGCACCTTGCAGGTGAGGGGTGGGCACGAAGGTCCCAGTTCGTGGGAGATGATCTCCTCTGCCTTCACGCATCCAGGGCCACCACATGGATTTGTGGCCCTTTGTTTTATATTTGGGTTATACTTCTGTGCTCCTTTATTTTAATGTTAATTATCCCAGTTTCAACCATTGGGACATTTCAGTTGGCCCCTTCCCCCACTCCTTAAATATTTATTTATTTTTAGTTATAGGTGGACATGATACCTTTATTTTATATTTATGTGTTGCTGAGGATTGAACCCAGTGCCTCATGCATGCTAGGTGAGCGCTATTCCTCTGAGCCACACCCCAGCCTCTCCTGTGTCCCTTTAACATGTCCCCCTCAGGGTTTGATGCTCCTAGTTCTTGGTTTGGTTTTGGCATTCCCCCCCTCAGTTCCTCTTAACTTTCTGGCACCTTAAGATACTCCAGGCTCATCTCATCTATATCTTACCCCACACCTAGAATCAGCCATTTCTCCAGGAGCTCTGCTTCCTTTTTATTGGAGAATCATATTATTTAATAAAAGATGCTGAGACAAAAGGGTTAAGCAGGATCCAAATCTCAAGAGTATCCCATGATACTTTCCAAATGAATCAAAGATCAAATTTAAAAAATAAAAATGAAAACATGTCTTTTTTTTTTTTTTTTTTTTTTTTTGCTCTGTTAGTTGAGAGATCTAGGTGCCAGCTGAGCTTGTTATTGGAGTGTCCTTTCTTTTACGCCCTCTCAACTAACAGAGCAAAAAAAAAAAAAAAAGACATGTTTTCATTTTTATTTTTTAAATTTGATCTTTGATTCATTTGGAAAGTATCATGGGATACTCTTGAGATTTGGATCCTGCTTAACCCTTTTGTCTCAGCATCTTTTATTAAATAACCTATTTGGGGGCTGGGGTGTGGTGCAGGGTAGAGTGCTCACCCAGCATGCAAGAGGCCCTGGGTTCTGTCCCCAGCACAGCAGATAGTAATGATGATGACAATGATGATGGTGAGCAAAACTCTTTTCCCCATTGACTTGAGATGCCACATTTACAACTTACCAAATTTCTGTCTGAAGCAGTATCTATATTTCTGTTCAGTCCACTGTCCTCTTTGACTCTTCAAGTACCAGCAGCACTGCACTGTGTTAAGATCATGTTTTTGAATCTAGTAGGAATGGGTCCCTTCATGCCCACCATTTTAATTAATTAATTAATATTTATTTGTTTTAATTAGTTATACATGATAGTAGAATGCATTTATACACTTTGATATATAGAAATAGGGTATAATTTCTCATTTTTATGATGGTACATGCTATAGAATCACATCGGTCATGCAGTCATGGATGTACATAAGATAATAATGTCAGTTTTATTCTACTTTTTTTAAAAATATTTTTTAGCTGGGATATAGCTCTGTTGGTGGAGTGCTTGCCTCACATTCACAAGGCCCTTGGTTCAATCGCCAGCATGACAAAAGAAAAAAAAATCATGAAAAATATTTTTTAGTTGTCAATGGACCTTTATTTGATTTATTTATATGCGGTGCTGAGAATCGAACCCAGGGCCTCACACATGTTGGGCAAGTGCTCTACCACTGAGCCCCAGCCCCAGCCCCTCGTTCTACTTTAGATTAGGTAGAGGGGAGTAAAGGCTGGGGAGGGGAGGGTACTTGGGGAGGGGAAGGACAGTAGAATGAAACAGGCATGCTGACCTTTTATAAAATTTTACCAACTTGATACTTTGGGGAAAAAAAATGTGCTTCTTCCATGCCTAGACATATTTACATCCCCTTCTTGGTAGAGAATCCTCCTGTAGAGGCCTGGCTTGCCTGGCCCTGTCAATTAAGCCAAGATGCTTTTTACCTCTGGCCTTTTTGTTCATCCAACAACCCGGGGTGGACTGTGAGCTCAGAGCCTCACATTCCCCAGGCTGGCACCCAGGGGCCCTAAACATGAACAACCCAGCATTCCTGTCCTCCTAAAGATGCATCAAGCAAAACTGGGTATTTCTAAACTCAAAGAGGAGAAAATTTCTTGGAAACTTTTTCTAGAAAGGACAGAGAAAGGCAAGAGCCCTTGGTGCACGCCTGTAATAAGGTGGCTGAGGTGGGAAGATCACAAGCTCAAGGCCAAATAAAAATGGTTCAGTCCCCACTATAGAGGGGAGAAGAAAAATAGGCGGGAAAAATTTCATTGACAAACATCTTTTGTATGGAGCATTATTTTCAAGATCAAAAAATGTTATGGAACATCCTTAGTGCTTTCCAGAAATTTGCTGCAACTGCCAGAGACTCTAAGAGAACAAGCATTCCTGCTGTTTTGCCATGCAGCCTGGGCCCAGAGGAGTCTGTGTCTCTCCTTTCTTCCTGCTTCCCTGGAGCTGTATGGGAAAGAAGCAGAAAACAACCGACATCCTGTCTCAAGAGCCAGTTCCCTGATGGGGTTAGTAGATACCCCCAACCTGAAGGGCTCATTGTCCCTGCAGCTCCTCAAGGCCCTCCACCCCCAACACAGGCGAGGATGGAGGTGGCCTTTTAACTTCATTATCCTGAGAAAGAAATGCATGCAGGGTCCATGATTTACTGGTGCAGGCAGGAGAGCTGCCTGGTGCGGAGAGCAGAACCCTGCAGCCAGGCTGGCCTGGGAATGCTTTATCTGTGTCAAGGGAAAAGCTGGGATCGAGGTCAGGAGCCAATACCTGGGCCATCTTAAATGAGGGGAGTAGCTCTGTCCTCCCTGGGCTCTGACTGTAAACTGCCCTGCAAGGCAGCCTGGGTAGCTGAGTCCCCAGCTCTAAGGACAAGAGAGATCCAACAGGAAAGGAGGCGTCCTTCCCGGGCTGGGCCAGGAAGGAGCGGCTGGAAACATCCAGATGGCCACTGAACTGGTGGCGACCTTGTGACCCACCCCACCCCTGTCCCTGGGCCCAGCCTGACGGAGGTCTGGAGAGGATTTGGTATCTGTGGCGAAGTCATGTATTTTATTTTTTGTACACTAGATATTTTTGCATCCTCCTCTTGGTGGACAAAAACTCTCGACTGCAGTTTTCAGGGGCCTCTTGCATCCAGAGCCAGTAGGATACTTGGGGAGGGGGCTTTCTTCAGCTTTCATGGGTGGTTGTCACTTTCTTCTGACACTTTCTTCTGATTGCATGGCTTTGAAGCAAATGCAGCTCATTTTGTGGCTGAGGCTCCTACTTGAGTCCTTGACCCACTGGGTCCTTTTCACATGGGGCCCAGATAGGCCTCTCCCCAGCTTGGAGGGGCCCAGAGAGGACCCTGACTCCATGCAGCTGGCGGGTGGGCAGGCAGGCGGTGGGGTTTGTAACCAGACCTGGAGGGTGCAGGAGGGGTTCAGTGCTCCAGCGGCTGATGTCTGGAGATCAATTAGAGATAATGGGTGTACTCAAGAAGCATGGCAGGCTCCTTCCTTGTTGTGATGGTGTTTACCTCGTTAATAGGCTCTCTTCCCCTTCAGGGCGGAGAGCACAGTGTTGCACTGTGAATTTGTGCTGCCTTCTTTGCTTTGCTCGGGATGCCCGGGTGCAGGCCGTGAGCAGGCTGGCAGCTCTCTCACCTCATTCAGACCCTCGCCCTGCCTGTGACATGGCGTTGAATAGTTTTAGAGAAATTCCCTTCTTCATTCACTTGAAAAAATAATTTTTTTTTTAAATTTTGGTACCAAGGACTGAACCCCTCCAGGGGCGCTTAACCAATGAGCCCCAGCCCCAGCCCTTGTTTACATTTCATTAGAGACAAGGTCTAAGTTGCTTAGGGCCTCACTAAGTTGCTGAGGCTGGCTTTGAATTTGCGATCCTCCTAGCTCAGCCTCCCGAGCTGCTGGGATTACAGGTGTGCGTCACCATACTTGGCTCAAAAATAATTTTTTAGGTCCTACTATGTGCTGGGGACACGGTAGTGAAGAAGACAGCTAACACGGCCAGCTCTGGACACTCATAGGCTATGGAGGTAATCAATAAGTCAATAAGGAAAAAAAATATGCAGAAGTTTGAAGTTTGGGGCAGAGAATTAAAATTGAGTGAGATGGTAGATAGGGCTTCTGAGCCAGAGGCCTTTCTGAAGAGGAGGCATGTGAGCCAAGATCTGTTGACAGGAGGGGCCAGCCTCTGCACATGGCAAGCACAGGCTCTACAAGCAACAGAGACAGCATGTAAAGGCCCTGGGGTAGGACACCTAGGCAGCTGGGATGGGGATGAGGGGAGACATGCTTGGGATATGATGGAGCAGTCCTCAGGAGTCCGCTCCCAGGGGCTTGCTGGCTGGGTACAAACTTCGTTGTGTACGACCCAAAGCCTTGTGGTGCACCTTCTGCTACCAGAGAAGAGCAGGGGCTTAATCTGGGGATGGTGAGAGAAATAAGTGCCCGAGGGGGAGCGCTGCCACTCAGGCTCACGGTGCAACCCTGCCCAGCCGTCCAGCTTTCCTTTCTCTGTGACACAGCCTCCCTGTTATTGGATCAGTAGGTTGGGGCAGGCTGGCTGGAGCAGTTTTCAAATTATACTCTTTGCGCCTTTCTTCAAGGGAAGCTCCTCTGTGGTGGAAGCCCACTGGGTCGAGGGTGAGGAGCAGACAGGCGGTCGCTGGCACAGCTGGGCTGGGGGCCAGCCCACCCACCTACCCCTCTCAGGCAGAGCAGCTCCTTCCACCCTTCCATGCCCCAGCAATGGGGCCAGGAGAGGCCTGAGCTTGGGTGAGGGTGCTGCAGAGTCAGGGAAGGGGCACAGCCCAGCACAGCCATGAACAGCGACCTCAACAGAGATGAGTACAGAGCCCGGCCTCACTAGCCCACGGGTATTTGGAGCGTTTCTAAGTGCCTCAAGAAAAATAAGACCAAGAGAGCAGATGCCCATTAGCTGGGCTTCGACCCTGGCTGAGGCAGTGCCCACACACCTGGAAACCCTTCCCTCCTGCGGAGTTCACAGATGAGGGAACTAAACGCTGCTCTCCTCCCAGCACCACAATCCGCCCAGCAGGTTCCCGGACACAGCACCCCTGTCCTCTTGCAGGAGCTGACACACTAGAGAAAAGGCCACATGGAAGAGTATGGAGTCCTGTTTAGTCCACCCACAGAGAGGAGCCCTTGAATCAGTCAGGAATGATTTTGACTACAAGTACCAAATTCTAGCTGACCAGAGAACAAAATATGAAGTTATTTTATCCTGGTATAAGAAAAGCAGAGGAGCTGACTTTGGTGCTAACACCTGCAATGCTATCTTGGTGACTTTGTGACTTGACATTTTCCTCACAGTTACAAATTAGCTGCCATTGCTCTGACCATCTTATTCATATTCAAGTGAGAAGAAGGTGGGAATGGGCGGCACTAACTTAGTTTAGCAAAGCAAAAGCTTTCCCAGAAAGTTGCCAACAGATTTTTGTGGACATCTCACTAATTAAAACAAGGTCACTTTCTACCCTCACCCCTACCTATAAGGGAGGCTGGTAAAGAAGGAATTTTATTTTTCTACTCTCTGGGTTGAGGAAGACATGGGAGAATATCAATTCTGGGTATCAGTTAAGCTATATTCTGGCTTCATGTGGGGCAGGTAGCTCACGACCAGAACCAGCTCCTCACAACTGGCAACCGAGGCTCCACCTCAGAGGACTCAAGTAACACTTGCTTGAAGTCACAGCATTAATGAGAAAGAGACCCTCATCTCCCTGAATGCCGGGAGGGGAGGGAGAGAGAAAGGTGGAAGAAAGCAACTGTGGGTCAGGCAGGCTGGGCCACCAGAGCATCATGCGCCAGCCTCCTGGGGACAGGTCTGCTCTTTCCACCACCATGGCTCCTGCACCAAGGGCAGACATTCTGTCACCCTTGGCCCCAGTGCTAACTCAGGTCTGGCCCGAACTCTGTGCCCACTGGCTCCAGACCAGCCCTCTTGGGGCCTCACCACATTTTAGCCTTACCCCACTGCAGCCTTCAAAAACAAGTCCCTGGTGATGTTCACCCATTTTAGAGATGAGAAAACCAAGGCTTAGAGCAGTTCCATCATCTATCTAAGGTCACATAGCAGAAGGGTCTGAATCAAGCAGAATGTGTCCCAGTACCCTGCTGCCTGGCTCTACCCCCACCCTGGATGCTGATCTCCAAGTACATGAACCCAGCACCAGAAAGGTCCCCATGGGGCAGCTCTGACCCCTTCTGCCACCGGGGGCTGGGGCATGCAGGGGCTGCTGCCTGCCACCCACAGTCTCCTTGCATGGGCTTCCCAGGCCCCCTCCTTCAAAGGTTGCAGCAAGAGGCCCCGGGTCCAGCCAGAGGTGCTCCTAGTTCCTAGCCCTAGGGAGAGCGCTGGCTGCACCCTGGGCCTCGCTCCAGTGGGTCCCTCTTTCTGCTCTGCTGGGGGTCAGTAACGCGCAGCGCCGTGTGGGTGGTCTGACTTGGGGGCTCACCTTCGCAGCGCCTCCCAGGCACCAGCACAGCTGGCTCCTGGCCCTGTGACCGTGGCTTGTCTCCCTGGGCTCGGAACATCAGCTTCCTCATGATGGGGTGACTGGGTGAGCCCTCTCTATGCACAATGGCGTTAATATCAACCTTGTGATTACATAAGACAGCATCACATATCACCCCGCATGGTGCCCTGCTGGAGTGGGTCACAGGAGTTGGTCACAGTGAGCCCCGGGCTACTTGGCCGTGGCAACTGCCCTGGCTGTTTATTTTTCTCCCTTTTTAAAACTTGTATGGAGCACACGTCTTCTGCTTTCACACACAGAGAAAAGGGCATTTACCGTGAGGTGGGCAGCTCAGTGAAGCTTTCCAGTCCGATCCCTTCTCAGGTGGCCATTGCCCAGATGGAGAGACAGAAATCTGTGCATACCCCAGAGACCCCTTCCAGGCACTGCCCAGCAAGGGTGATCATCAGCCTGACTTCTTTCTAATAGCATAGGTTGGTTTCACTGGTTCTAGAACTTTTGGGAAGTGAGCTTGCACAGCATGCTTTTTTACACACACGCAAGCTTGTGAGGGTCCTGGAGTCGTGGCACAGCTTGTGCCTCTAGTCACCGAGCAGGGTTTCACTCTTCACTGTCCATCCTCTGTGGGTGACCAAGGGCAGCTTCTGTTGTGAGCAGTGCCGCCAGGTGGCTCCAGGATGATTCTTTAGGGTCATCTGTCCTCACTTCGTTGTGCCCACACCCAGAAGGGGGAGTGCTGGGTCATGGCTGGCTGTGGTGTTTTGGCCAAGCCTCTCCAGAGGTGCTGGAAAGAAGGCAGCGAGGTGGGCACCACTGTGGGACTCACAGGGAGGCTGGGGTCAGAGCACTCATGCAGGGCTGATCCAGCAGGACTCCATGGGGACTGTGCTGCCTGCCAGCCCCAGCCCCTGAACGCTGAGGGCCCTGTCAGGGAATGTGCTGGAGGCTGAGCAGAAGAGAAGGGAAGGAAAGCCGCGGGGTGACCAGCAAGGACCTGCCAAGGTGGGTGTCAGATCAGAGCATGGCACTCGGGAGTTCAGAGGGGCCTAGATGTGGGGAGGGTCAGCAGCGTCTCTGTTGGGAGCCCAGGCGCCTTTCTGTCTACTCAGTGCATGTGTACCCTTAAACACCCGGTGTCTGGGCGACCGTGTCACCTCCTCTGAGGAGTCTTCCTGGGTCCACACCCTGAGTGCTTCCTTCTGAGCAGGTCTCAGCCCTGTCAAGTGCAAACAGCAACCAGCTCCTGTGACCGGCATCAGATCAAGAAAACTCGGGTCACTTTCCTTATCTCCCCGTCCCTGCAGGCCTGCAGAGTCCCCAGAGGCAGTCCTGTGTCTGCATCCTGCACAGCTGTGTCACCTGCACTTCTGCACAGGGAGGACTCCACACGAGTCTGTGGAAGGATCACTTGCCTAGAAGCATGCATGAATAAAAGCAGGGAGGGGGCCACACTGGGTGAGCTGGGGACAGAGGCAGCCAGTTGATCACAGCAGATTTCCCAGAGAAGAATCAAGGGAGCTAAGGTCTGTGCAAGGTCTGGAGGGCCAGCTGAGAAAGCCATAGCTGGAAGCTACTGGAAGTTTCAGGGTAGAAGAGTGACAGAACCAGAGACATTTCAAAGCAAGACATTTCTGAAAAGAATGATGAAGATGTAATTTTTACTTTTTGTTGTGGTTTTCAGGAGTGTTTACTTCAAGAAATTGGGCTCTTTTAGTTATATCCACAGTGAGAAATTTCTCTAGCTAGAGGAGGAATGAGGACACAGTATTGGACGGCCTCTCCTAGCTTTCACCAAAGGTCCAACCAACTCTGAGGTCGCAGCCGGCTCTGCAAACAGCAACTAGTATGAAGAGTACATGGAGAGGTGTGCCCCCAGCCCCCGAAGGCTCAGCTCCAGGCACCTGTGACCACTTCCCTTGCTGCAGGCCTCCTGCTTTCTTTGGTTTGGAGTAGAGCCCCCTCCGTTTAGGAACCTTCTCCCCAGCCCCCAGCTCCTCAGGGGAGGCTTCCCTCCCTTCTCCAAGGTTGTGCTGTGACCCTTGTTTAATTGTCTTGGCTGTGATGTGGGAAGGGATAGTTCTTGGGGGCAGAGTCGGGTGCTAGCCTGACCAGATATTAACAGATATTTTAAAGCTATCATAGTGGGACAGATCAATAGAATAGAATAGACATGTTTCCCAAATAATGGGAAATTAGTACATGATGAAGATGGCATTTCTAATAATGATGATTTCTTCAAAAGGACAGTATTGAGGGCTGGGCTGGAGCTCACAGAAGAGCATTTGCCCAGCATGAATGAAGCTCTGGGTTCAATTCCCAGTACCACAAAAGAAAGAAAAAATAAGTTTAGAAAAAAATAAAATAAACTAGACCCTCCACTTTCACTACTTAGATGAAAATGAATTGATGGAATAAAGATTTTGTTTGACAAATATATAAATGTTCCAGAAGAAAATATGGACGAGCCAGGTGTGTGGCATACACCTGTTATCCCAGCAGTTTTAGAAGGCTGAAGCAGGAGGATCACAAGTTCAAAGTCAGCATGGAAAACTTAGTGAGACCCTGTTTCAAAATTAAAAAAAAAAAAAAAGCTGGGGATGTTACTCAATGGTAGAGAGTCTCTGGGACCAAAAAAATAAATAAATAAAAAATTTTATCATCAAGCCATTAAATCTGGAAAAGAAAGAAACTTTGTTTTGACCTGCAATTCTAAAGCTCTAACAGGAAAAAAAATGTAACCAGATGATATAAATTTATAATATTTTCATATGGCAGGAGAATTCCTATCACAAAAAGACAACAGAAGTGGGGCTGGGGCTGGGGCTCAGTGGTAGAGCACTTACCTAGCATGTGTGAGGCACTGGGTTCTATCCTCAGCACCACATATAAATAAATGAATAAAATAAAGGCCCATCAACATCTAAAAATATATTTTAAAAAAGATAACAAAAGGAAAATGTATTTGCAAATATATAAAAGATTTTGTTCATCTCCAAAGAGATCTTTAACAAAAAAACAAAAAACAATGATTCAAATAGAGCTGGGCTCAGTGGTGCATTCCTGTAAGCCCAGCAGCTCAGGAGGCTGAGGCAGGAGGATCTGGACTTCAAAGCCAACCTCAGCAAAGCGAGATGCTAAGCAATTCAGTGAGACCCTGTCTCTAAATAAAATACAAAATAGGGCAGGGGATGTGGCTCAGTGGCTAAGTGCCCCTGAGTTCAATCCCCGGTATTCCCCTAAAAAAAAAAATACCAACAATTCAAATAGAGAAATGAACAAGTTATTCTTGAAAACAAGGAACACAAGTGGTCAATAAGTACACAGTCCGCACAGACACGCTTATGCTCCCAGATGGAGGGAGGCAGAGGAAGATCTTCACCTCTGAGACTGGCAAAGATAAAAGAGGTTGTGGGTACCACTCAGGACAAGTGTGCAGTGAGGAGAGATTGCAGCCACTGCTGGTGCCGGTGGGCTGGTGCTGCATTCACACCAAGGGGTAGGACAGAGATTGGGACATTTTCCGTCCTAATGAGGAGGAGCAGGGAAGCTGCCATGTCTCAAGTACTCCCTCTGGGGAAGAGATCAAGCTTGTTTTTAATGACCAGCCTCTGAAGTCACACACCCTGGCTACCATCCCAGTTATTGTGATGGGAAATAGAGTGGGGAACCAGGAGGTGAGGATCATCAGGGCCATCTTGGAGGCTGGCCGCCCTGGTTTCTAATTTTGAAAGGAAAAATTTGGTACCAAACGCTGGGTTAAACATGCCATCTCATGATCCACTCATAGATGAGGAAAGGAGGCTCACAGAAGCTTAAATATGGCACCCAAAGTTGCTTTTCTAGAAAGTGTTAGAGCCAGAATCTGAACCCCATCCCATTTAGAGAGACCCTTTCTTTTTGTGTGTGGTTTTTGTTTGTGGTGCTGAGACTTGAACCCAAGTCCTGACACTTGCTAGGCAAATGCTTTGCCACTGAGCCACATCCTGACCTTAGCTTGACCCTTTCTATTCTTCCTCCTCACTGTCTCCTGCTGCCACTCTTGCTGCCTTTTAATCCCATCTCCCCTGAGATAAAGACATGATTCAGACTGCATCATCTCCACACTCTCAGAATGAGCTCCAGCAGCTCCATAGATCTGGCCTCGCACACCCTCCTGTGCTCATCTCTGGTTCTTCCTCAGCTCACCTCGCTCTAGCAACACTGGTCACCTTTCTGCACCCAGCTGTCAGCTTCAGTCATCTGGGGTCAGAGCACAAGCGGGCTTCCCCCAGGGAGGAGCTTCCCTGGCCACCCAGTCCTCAGCTCACCTGTGTCCTCGTGTCTCCACTTCAGCCCTGGTCTCCTGGACCCAACCAGGATTCACACGTTGCATTGAGCTGTTATTTCTCTTTCATCTCATAATTTAGAGCAGTCAGATTAATGACAGTGAATGTTTTGAAGAGTCCAGGACCCTGGTATCATGGAGTCTCTCTGAATATCTGGTTGTCTCCTCATGATCAGATTCAGACTAACTATATTGGGGCAGAATGAGACCTGGAGTTGCTGCCAACGTGGGTGATGCTGTTTCTGTCATGTCCCTTCAGGAGGTGGCCGCATCATGTCAGATGGGCCCACTCTGGGGCCAGCTGATTTGATTGTTTGGTTGGGAGGTGTCTGCTCAGTCACTCCATTAGGCAGGTACACTTTCCCCTCTGTCATTAACAAGTAATCCTTAATGATTGGGGATAAATGGCTTTAAAGTGTTTTGAGATGCTTGAATGGTGTCTGCTCTCATAACACTAGGGGTGTTATTCCTATAACAGCAAGCCTCAGGGTCCCCTGACCAGGGCCCCACTTGCACTTGTGAGAGGCTGCTTGAAGGTGCCAGCTCCTTGAGAGGCTCCCCAGAGCATGTGCCATGCATCTGTTTACAGAAAGCACCCACTGTCTGCAGATCCTGGAGGTGGCATGAGGGCAGTGTCACGCCCCCCCCCCCCCTTCAGCATGCAAGAGCAGCTGTCCTTGCCATGGGCTCCGCCCAGATTGGGGCCTGAAGAAGGGACACATACTGGGAGAATTAGTGGTCAAGAAACTAGGTCACCCAATTCCTTGTGGAGACCCATGCTGTGGCCACTTTTAAGGAGAGAAGGAGTTGCCCAGAGGCACAAGGATGCTGGAAACAACCAACCCAAGGTTATTCTGGGACAGGGTCTGGGAGGTTATTCTGGCAGCTCATTCAGGGACAGGGTCTGGGAGGTTGCTGTGGGCTGCAGCACAGGCACAGCCCCACCTCATGACAGGCCGCCAAGCAGCCAGGTTCCTCCAGGAACTGCTTTCTGTGGGTTAAATGGGGCTGGGGCTGTTTTATCTCAGTGATGGTGAGTTCGCATTTCATGCCTAGAAAAAATCACCACTCTGCCCTCCTGAGCGGCATTAGCTCTCTTTTATTAATCAGAAAACAGGCGGGTTATCTGTGTTCAATTCCACCTTTGAACTTCAGTTGGATTTGGCTTTATATTTCAAGCCCAGATGTCCACCATGGCTGTGAAATAGTGACTCAGGCCAGGAGAAGTCAAAGGTCTATAAAAATGTGTTGGGAAGAGACAGGAAATCCTGAGCCTATGTATTATCTGATTTTCAGAGTGTGGAAGGACAGTTCCTATGCTGGAAACACCCACATTTCTCTGGATGAACTGAAAAGAGTTCTGGCCACTGATTCATTCTAAAAATCATTACTGGGCACCCACATGTGTGGGTGTTGACTTAGTGAAGCCTGCAGACCCCCACAGCCCAGAGGATGAGAAGTAAAGATTTAATGGAGAAAACAAGAGTCAGTCGCTTCGAGATTGCATTTTGATTTCAGGAATAAAAGCTTAAACCCTATTTTAAAAAGAAAGCATGGGACCTATATTGGCAGAAAAAAATCTTTAGTATGTGCAGAATGAAGTCTGCATGCCCTTAATTTGAAATGTTGTCTTTTTTTTTTTTTTTTAATGGGTGAATACTGAGCTCGAAACCTGTGGTGGTGTACTTCCAGCTCACACCTGTAGAGGGAGCCTTGTCTACTTAGAGTGTTCACAATGCAAAGCTTTCAGAGGAAGAAAGAAAAAGGCTTTTTGCAGAAAAAAAGTTGGAGGGTTAAAGGCAGTCTGTTTCAAAATTGCAAACAATCGCGGTGGCTGTCTCATTTTCTTTTCTCAGCTGGTTTTACTGTGAGTGAGTTGTAGCGTAAAGAAGTCTGTAGAAATTACCTTTCCTCTTCGGATTCGACCAGAGGAACCAGGAGGTGGGATTGTTATTATTATTTTTGGTGGTGGTGGTGGGGGGGGCGCATTTCCCCACAGAATTCCACAAGCGTATCTCTATCCCCGTTGAAACATTAGCTTTATCCGAACCTAATCTGTTGCAACAGGGGTTTGGATTTGGGAGGTGGGTGCGGCTGCCCCTGACCCATTTTCTCAGTCGGGGTCTAATTCTGCTGTTTGGGGACTAGCGTGTTACGTTTCAGGCCGAATCTGAGGTGGCCCGGAAGTCCAGGTACCTCATTCCCCACCCTGCTATACCCCATCCCAACCGTCTTCTCCTGCACCCGAGGAGAAGGTCTGTTTGCCAGGAGGATCGCATCTGTGATCCGCGTGGGTCTTCCGTCTCCTGCGGTACTGAGTCTCCGCGGACAGTGCGCGCCCAGATCTGGGATGGAGCAGCATTCTTGATATTGTCCTATGACTTTACAACTGCGCACAGTAAGAAGCCGGCACCGTGTGGTTTGGTGGAGCACAATAACCCGCCGAGTGGGGTGAGGGATGGCGGAGGGAGCCGGGAGGGAACTGGCGGCGGGCGCTCTAGGTCTCCGAAATGTTTGGGTCGAACAGGTGAGCGCAGCCTGGACACTTAGGCGCCTACTGGGGGGACAGGGAGGAGGGGAGCAGGGGCGGTGTAAACTAAGTGGTGGGAAAGAGACAAAGGAAGAGTGAAGAGGCGAGATGGTGCGGAATAGAGGGAGGGCGAGAGGAGGGGAGGGAAGAGGAGAGGGCGGCCGAGGGATAGCGCGGCAAGGAGCTCGAGCTTGAACTTGATCAAGAAAAGGGGGCCTTGTGGTGGGGGGGTGGGGACCCGACAGAGAGCCGGCCACGTGCCTGGATTTTCCAGGCCAAGGTCTCACTCCGACCTCCTGGGGCCTAGCCCCCACGCCTGGCAGCCCCGCCCAAGGAGGATCCGCGTCCCCTAGGAACCGGAGAGACCCGAGGGGGGTCGTGGGCTGTCCGAAGGCCCCGGGGCACGGAGAGTTCCCAAAGGTGCCTGAGTCACTTTCTTTGGGCCAAGTCTCCCTCTCTTGGCCTGAACACAGACAGACTGCCAGGTGCCCGCCCCCGCCCCCAACCCCGGGACCCAAAGGCCTCCCGGAGCTAGGGGCAGGCACAGACCCCACAGCCTGCTTTCCCCGGCCCGGCCCCCCGCACGGATCTTCCTTTAAGCTCTTCTCCCTTAAGAGCGCTCTCCCCCCACAGAGCGCACGGCGGCGAGTCTAGCGCGCCCTTATCCCCCCCCACTACCTGGCCCAGTGCCCCCTCCTTCTTCCTCTTCTCCCCCACCCTCCTTTCTCCTCTCCCCTCTCCCTGGGTGCCTCCTTTCCCTCCCTCCGCCTCCCTTAGTGCCCACTCCTCCCGCCCGCCTGCCCCTCCACCTCCTCCTCCTGCTGCTCCTCCTACTCCCCCTGCGTGCGTCCTCCCTGCGCTCCCCTCCCCCCGGCCCCCGCCCCGTGCCCGGTCCCGCCCCCCTCCCCCGCCTCCCCGTGCCCGGTGCCCCCCTCCCCCTTCCTCCCTCCCGGCCGCGGCGCTGCCGCCGCCGCCGCCGCCGCCGCCGCTCGCCTGGGCCCTCCCCCTGGCCACCCCCGCCCCCGGGCCGGGCAGTGACGCGCCGCGGTGGTGCCAGCCCCTCTCCCCGGGCGGCCGCGGCGGCAGCAGCAGCAGCAGCAGCAGCAGCAGCAGCAGCAGCTGGAGCTGTGGGGCTGTCACCGCCGCTTGCCCCGCTCACTCGCGGAGCTCGACCGCCCGTCTCCGCCTCGCCGCCCGCCCAGGTACGGAGTCCGGCCGGGACCCGGCGATCGGGCCGTTTCCGGGCTCCCGACCGTCGCCCCCTCCTCCCGCCGCTGCCGCCGGCCATTGAGCTGCGGTTAGGGGAGCGGGGGGCTAGGGGGGTTCCGGGGAGGGGGACTCAGGGGGAGCTTCCTGCGCCAGGGCTGAGAAGGGGGGCGCGGGCGAGCCGCTGCGCCCTGGGCGGAGTGGGCTGGGGCGGGGGGTGGGGTGGCGGGTTAGTATGACCGAGAGTGGGGGCCGGTGAAGGCTGACTCTGGGGCCCGCCGGGTGCCCGAGAGGTGTGCTTGGCTCCAAGTGCCCGGGGCTGCCGGGCGCACCCCACTCCCGGGCTGTGCGCGCCGCCGGTCCTGGGGGGCGGTGATTGTGTGCGCCGCGCCGCGGTATTGTGCCGCGGCCACACCGTTTGCAGCGGGCTGGGCACCGCGTCCCGGAGAGAAAGACGTTCGCTGGCGGCGGGGTGGGGGCCGGGCTCGGGTTGCCGCTGCCTCCGGGAGAAGGGAAGTGGACTGTGTTTGGGGATGTGAGGACGGGAAGCTTCGAGTGGCAGGGAGGGGCTCCCCGCCGCGGTGCGGCGAGTTGAGACGCGGTTTGCAGAGTTGAACCCACTTTGGCAGGCCCTTGTCCCTCCTCAAGGGAACCGGTGCCCCTCTCAGGTGCACCATCCGTGAGGAAGTCGTAGGCATCGGCGGCTCTCGGCGCAGGGGCACACCGGGCTAGGGGCAGCCGGCCGGCTGGAGGGCGCTCGCAGGGTTAAGTTGGATTTACACCTCCGCCCGCTACTCTCTGTCCTCTACCTAGTCCTCAAGGGCCGGATACTTTGGCTGGAGGGGGGCAGGGAGAAGGGAGATTTTTTTTTTCCCCTTAATTCCACCGCTTGGGTTCAGAAGTGACCCTACTCTCACTCGGAGCTGCCTTTGCCCCAGTCTGGCCGTCCTACCGGTCGCCCCTACCGAGCCGCGCTTCCTGGGGGAAGTTCTCATTAAGCCTCGCTAATTAGCATTATTCCTAGAGAAAGGTTAAGGTTAGACCGTCCTTTTCGTTATGAGAACCCCCCCTCCCGCCCCAGTCCCCAGTCTGTTCTCCCTCCTCCCTCCCCAAGAGCACAAAAGCACAAAAAGAAAGTGTGAAGAGGCGCGGATCAATGGAGAAGCCACAAACCCATTAATTCAAATGGAACCTTTTCCCCCCTCTAAAACATTGATTTTTCTTTCTGTCTGCTCTGAGGGGAGATGAATAACCTCCTGATTTCACCTGAAATGGTGTTTGGACTCTGTGATTTCCTCCTCTTTCTGAGGGTTGTGGCCTGAAATAGATTCTCCCTTGAGATTAAAGCCCTACTTATCCCAGAATCAGCTGGGACCCCCTCCCACCCCACCTGCCAATCCCCCACACATGCCCAAGTTGTAGGCCTAAGGAGAGGTGTTGGGGGCTCTCATTACTTTTTTGGAGAGAGCTTCTAATGATGAGACCAGGTCCCCTGTCTTGACCCCTGTAATATGCTGGCTTCAGGGCTATGAGTCGGTCTGGGGAGAAGGCCCATTTATGGCTCAGGCCCCAGTGGGTAGTTTAACCCCCCAGGTAGTAAATTACCCCTTCATTGGAAAACCATTAAGGCCTAAATGTGTCCTTGAATAATATCCAGCTCCCATCTAATCCCGGCTCAGGCTGGGCTTGTTTTGTGAGTAGGATTTTAAGGCAGCACCTCCTGCTCCCACTGCCCGGTGGCTGGGTGTCTGAACCCCATTCAGCACCTTCCTGCCAAGCCAGAGCACCCCAGGATCTTCCTCCCAGCTGAGAAGGCTGACTTTGAGGAACTTCTTTCCTGGCCTTGTCCACCCTGGGGCAATGGGGAGCTGGGCCATCTCTGAGTTGCTCAAGAACTTTTTTGTCTTGTCTGGGTCCTTTTCTTGGAAGGACAGTCCTGCAGGGGATTAGCTCAGAGTGATTCCCCGCAGCCTTCCTTTTGGCTGGAAGAATCCTGCCTGCTGCAGCTCATCTCTCCAACGTCCCTTTTAAAGAGACCCCCGTTAATGGCAGGGACTGGGGGTATCAATGAGGCCCTCATGGTGAGGAATGCTGGGAAAACAGCCAGTTGCCTTTGCTTAGGAACAAAAGCCCATTTTACCCTCCATACACCAGTAGGAAGGTGTGGGAAATGCTTCCTCACAGCACCCCGGCGTCCATTACAGCAAGGACAACAGAGCATGCACATGTATATGTGAGCACCGTTGTGACAGACACTATGTGTGTGTGTGTGTGTGTGTGAGAGAGAGAGAGAGAGAGAGAGAGAGAATGAGAGAGAGAGAGTGTGTGAGAGGGAGAGAGAGGGAGAATACCTAAAGTGGGGTAGATGATTGGCTCTCTCAGCCCACCCTGCTTCACTTTTCCCAGAAGAGCTGTGCTTGTATGTATGGCTCGTGAGCAAAGGAGGCCTGGTAGCAGGAACGAATGGAATTGTGCAGGGAGTGTCCCTGGAAGGCTGGCCTCCTCCCCTGGTGGCCAGGTGGGCTTGGCATGATGCAGCAGCCTCAGGACCCCAGGGAGCCTAGGAGCTGACTTGGGACCACCTCAGCCTCTCCTGGTGCAGACGCAACACAATAGGGATCTGAACCCTGGCTTCTCTGGATCTTGGGGATTTTCCCCTTCCATTACTAAGCCATCTGATGAACTGAAGTGGCTGAATTGGGGTCAAATGTGGTTCAATACCTTCTTGGCATGTGGTGGTGTGCCCAGTGCTCGCCAACATGAAGATGAGGGGCCGAGTCATCCCTGGCCTGGCAAGGGCCCACAGGTGCTTGAGCATGCCGTGCCCAGCACTGGGTGGAAAAGCTGCACCACTTTCCGCATCTTGGTGCCTACCCACGGCGAGTAGACCTGGTGCTGGGGCAACTGCCCAAGCCTGGTGTTCCTTCCGGCCACCGAACAAACCTGGGGGCTGTACAGAGAGGGGTCTGTTTCCTGCCTGGCTCAGAAACATCCCCTCCACATCCCTGCCCCCACCATCCTCTGAAACACACACCCAGGGCTCCTGGTCAGGGCTTAGGGCTTACAGTTGCACTAAATTCTCGGCAAATCCTCCTCCTTTTTCTTTCTCATGTAAGTGGTAGAGATAGAGTTACAGCTCCGAGGAAAGGCCTGGAAAATATCGCTCCGGGCACGCCCCTGGATCCTGAGTCCTAGAGGATGCAAATGGCTCCACTTCAGAGGCACCAGGAGCCCAGTTCCAGAGAAATTGACCCCAGTTGTAAAATAATCAGGTTACTGATAGCAGCTCCCCATAGTTACAAGCCGTGGACACAGACCTGCTCCTCCATTCTGCTCTGGTCTCCCGTGTTCTCCTCCGTGGCTGGGCAGTGGTTGGTGCTGCTTGCCTACAGAGGAGGAAGGGCCTTGGAGCTGGGTGGAGAGAAGCTGAACCTGCCTGTGAATTTTGGACTGAAGATAAGAGCAGGGAGGGTTCGGTTAGCTCCTCTCCCCTGCCCAGAGTCACGGCTTCCAGGTTGGGGTGTGTCCCAAAGACCGACTAGGTGCTACCTGCCTGCCCAGCCAACTTCAGGGTTCTCTTTTCAGAAGAGCAGTTGGCCCTGTTGCCCTGTGACCCATGATGGCTTAGGCCCTGTGATGCCAGTTACATGATGGACTTTTATTGCCAGGTGGGTAAGGCCACAGGTTCCAGGGTGCCCTGATTTGTCTTACATCCAGGGCAGATGTAAGACAAACCAGGGGACAGCTGCCTAGCCAGTCACACAGGGTCTGGGGAGAGGGGACCCACAAGCATGGATTGCATGCACCCTTCTATTTTCCGGTGGAAGTTTTATTAAAGTTTGTAAACAGAAAGGGAAAAAAGAGTGGCTAAAATTCCCTCGAGATTCTAGAAGGGAAGAACAAGAGGTGACTGGCCTGTGGCCTCTGGGGGAGAAGGGGAGAGCCTTGGGTCTCGGCAGAGGCCTGAGGCCTCTGCGCTCTCAAGCCTGCAGTGGCTGCCTCCTACAGGTCCCACGAGACTTGGGTGATGGGTTCAGAACTGTGTGTGCTGGTAATTGCCTGTGTAATTAGCCTGCTTCTCCAGCCTCGGCTGGCTCAGGCGTGAGTGGGTGACTGGAGGTACAGCCTGCCCCTCTGAGGCTGGGGGTGGGGAGCTTCATGGCAAGGACCTGGCTACAGAGGGACTTGAGGAGTCTGCTTTCCCAGCTCAACCCTGAAAGTGTGGATGTTGAAGGTGTTTGTGTAAGTCTGGCCAAAACTTGGGGTTTTTTCCCCCCAGAAAAGTTAGGTTTAATAGACTTGATTTCTTACTTAAAAAAATTGCTATATCAGTCAGGATGTCAAGATCTGAGAACCATGTCTCAAAAGATTGGGGTTTGGAGCTGGGCATGGTGGCATACGCATGTAATTCCAGCAGTTTGGGAGGCTGAGGCAGGAGGATCACAAATTGAAAGCCAGCCTCAGCAAAAGTGAGGTGCTGTCTGTAAATAAAATACAAAATAGGGCTGGGATGTGGCTCAGTGGTCGAGTGCCTCTGAGTTCAATCCCTGGTACCTGCCCCCCAAAATTGAGGTTTGGAGGCTATGGGAAAAGACCCTGATAACTGGGAAGAAATCCCACAGCCCCTTCCCCCAGTACCTACAAGTGGGTCAGAATGTCCAGCTGGTTCCTCTCCCAAGATGACAAGGTCTGAAGGGAAGGAGCCCCACCTTGGTCATCTGGGTCCCCAACACCAGCACATAGTAGCTGCTCAGTAATGTGCATCGACTCATGGAAGAGTGAGTGTGTGTTTCCAGCATGCACATGTATCTAAGTATAGATGTGGCCTCCTTGCCCTTGAGTTCCCTTTTGGTCTCATCTCAGGCACTTTGTTGTTATGGAATCTGGTTCTTTTGATCGAAGGAAGCGTGGTGCGGTGGCCTATGGTGTAGGCTTTCGCTCTCAGTGCAGACTTCCAGCATCCAGACCCCAGCTCCACCCCTGGGCTCTGTGCCTGTGTGCGTTTGGGCAGGCCCCCTGAGCAATGACCGGATCAGGAGATAGGCCTGCCTCAGGTGCTGGCTTCAGAGGGCCCTTGGGAAGGAACCTCTTAGAACCCTTGCCTGATCCATGCATGTGGGCATTGGATGCCCTTCATTATCAGGTGTTTTTGATGCCAATGTAAAACAGCCCACCTCTTCCCAGTGAGACCTGTTAGGGCAGGGTGGGGTGGAGTCCATTTAGTGGATAGGTCAGCAGTCTGAGCCAGAGAATCCCCAGGCTTGGGGAGGGTGAGCACTGGCAGCTGTAGGAAGGGGGAGCATGTGGCTGCTGTCCCACCAGCCAGGGCCCAGGTTTTCATATGGCCCCTGTTCAAGACCTGTGTGCAGTGGGACCAGAGTCCTTAATTGTCAAATTAATGCAGCCTCCTCATTAAACACCAGTGTCGTGCCAGGCAATTCAGTTGATTCAACAAGTCTTGCTGGCCTTGTGGGGAACTCAGAGCACATGTAGGCTGGTCCCCACTCTTGGAAGAACCTAGGGTTTTCTGGGGAAAGACAAGGCAGAGACCCATAACACAGTGATACTGTACAGCTGGGCTCAAGGTACAGCCAGGCGAGTGTTCCAGAAGACTAATGATGGGCCCTGCGTTGGAGTTGGTGGAGGGCACGTGTGTGGAATGGGACAGGCCCTCTACAGGAGGGGGGCAGTTTGGGCAGAGGTTTGGAGACCGGAAGGAGGACGTGTCTGAGCCTCTGATTTACAGATGATAGGGACAGCCCACCCAGGGTTTTGTGCACCCTGGTAGAGGACACTCCTGTGTGGCTCTGCGACCCCTGTATGCTCACCCAAATCCGACCACAACAGCCTTGCCATTGCTCTTGGGGATCCAACAGCACAGCTCATGCCTGTAATGCTGTCTGGGGGTCTTCCTGGCTTCCTGTAGCCTCTGCTTAGTGTGCCCTGAACAGGCTCTCTCTGGACCATGCTGGCAGGCGTGGCCCTGCAGGTCGCTCTCCTTTCTTCCTTGGCTTTGTTGTGCTTTGTAGCCTTCATTACAACCGCTTTAGGTATTTTTCTGCTCATTGTGCGTCTCTTGCACTGGATGGGGGGGTGTCAGGAAGGTCAGACTTTGTTCCACAGCTGGATTCCCAGCACCTAGTCCGGTGCTTGGCTATAGCTGATATTCAGGAAATACTTGTTGATGAATGCATGACGACTTTGAATAGGTGCTTCCAAATGTTCATAGGATACCAGTCTTTTAATTCATGCCTGTGCCACTGATGCCCCGGAGTCTTCCTACCTCTGCACAGAGCAGGGGCCCAAGGGAGAATGCCTGCGCCTGACTCCCAGAGCCCACCCAGCTCCAGCAGGGCCCATGGAGCCGCTTACCCAGTGCACTCGCTCTGTACCTCCAAAGGACACCCTCCACCACCACCTATCAGCCCCCATGCTAAAGTAGGGAAGAGTTCTGTGCTTTGGTACGCTTTGTGCAGAGAGAACCTTTGCAAGCGCATGTGCACTCCAGTGTAAGTGAACAAGTTTTGGGAGGCTGCAGACCTGTGCTTGAAGAGCAGGCAGCCATGGGAGGGAGCTGGACACCGAGTTCGTGGGGAGAGCGCGTGGGGGCGACGTGGGGCCCCACAGTACCGGTCCCAGCTCCTGTCCTCTGGACTCAGCCCAGAGGGTCCACACTGGCTGCACAGAAGCTGCGAATTCCAGGAAACTCCCTGCCAGCCCTGTGTGGTGGGGGAGGAGTGGAGGCCATTCTCTAGCAGATGTGTCTGCCCCAGGGACAGCAGTGAAGAAAGTTCAAACCAAAGTGTTTGCTCACCATAAAAGAGCCGTCTGTGTGGGGGCCCTGTCTGTGAGGGGCCCTGGTGGGGAGGCTTGGGGGTGCTCCACCAGAGGTTCTTACTGGGCCCACAGAGGCCATTGTATCTTGCTGGGGTGCTGGGGAAAGGGAGGCAAGGCCAGAACTCTGGGTGTGGAGCTGCTGGGTCATCTTTCCTGTGCTTTACAGCCGGCTCCCAAACACAGTTGCTTGCTGCTCCTGAAAGAGGCTGGGCCAGAAGGAGGTGGGGTCCCTTCCTGCTGGAGGGCTGGATTGAGAGGGCCCCGCCCCGGGGGTTCCCGGATGACTGGCCAAGGGCTCACACTGAAGCCAGCAGCTAGGGGAGAGGAGGCAGGCGTGGTCCTCTCCAGCAGGCCATCCGGCTGTTTGGAAGGCCCTGGCGGCCCCCCAGGCCCTTGAGCTGAACCCCCTTTGCTGTCTGGTCGGAACCCTGGCCCGTTCCACCCCCTTCCTTCTCCACACTTCTGGGGCTGGCCTTTTCAGCTTTGGAAGCCACCCAAGAGCATATCTTTGAAGCACAGCAAAGGTTAGGAAGGAGGAAGACAGAAATGTCCTCTGGGTTGGGGGAGTGGGAGAAAGGAATCCCATGCATGCTCCAGGGGAGTCGGAGGGAGCCCTGGTGGAGGCAGCCGCTTGGCGTCCCTAGTGCCATTGCTGCCCGCTGGCCCTGTGCGGAGTGAACCCTCTTTCCCGGGCTGCAGGCGGAGAGCAGTAGCCCTTGTTTACAGCCTTGTCTCAACCTGGCTCACAGGGTAAGAGCTGGGCCCTGCCGCCCACCCCACAGGATGCAGGCCTCTTAATTGTCTTCAATTACAGACAGCAGGGGCCCTCAGCCCTGGCCTTCGACAGGAACCAGAGCCCAGGCCACTTCCAAGGGGCAGGGGGAGTACCACCCGGCCCTCACTACAAGGTTTGGGGGCTCCCTGTGCCCTCTAGGGCACTTCCCAATGCCCACAGGCCTCCGAGTCCACTCAAAGGCTGCCTCAGGCCCCACGAGAGCCCATCCCTGTTGAATGCCCGCCTTCTTTGTCTCTGCTCAGGATGAGACTTCTGTGAGCAGTGAAGATTTTGATATGAATGACTCCACATGGATGTCAGCTGACCCACACCTGGCCTCCAGCCTGAGTCCCAGCCAGGACGAGAGGATGCGAAGCCCGCAGAACCTCCATGGCCAAGAGGACGGTGAGTGCCCCTCGCGGCCAGTGGGGGAGGGGCTGGATTGTCCTGTGAGCAGCTTGGACAGACTGGGTGGTAGAATCTGGGCTGAGGCCTCTGGAGGTGGTACCACCATCAGAGTTTCCAACATCTCCAGGACCTCTATGCCCCCAGCCCCAAGTGACAGAGCAAGTCCCTCCTCCCAAAGATGAATGGGTGGAGCACACAAGGACTGTCCCCCAAAGGGCACCATGCGTGTTTGTGTGCTCAGATGTTCCTAGGCTCAAGGGACATGGATTTCAAAGTTGTCATGATTTGAGTCTGACCCAGAGTAGGCCAGCTTTCCAGCAATGGAAACGAGAGCTGTGTTACTGTGGCTCAGAGAGGAAAGGCAAGAGGACAGGTCACCCGGTGAGTGACCGTATGTACAGTGTTCCCATATCCTCCTTGGCCTCAGTGGCCATCCAAGGCCCCCCAGTCTGCCTCCTCTGGCCTCCGTTGGAATAGAGACTTTCTTCCTGAGGGTTGGAGAGTTAGGGTCAGAGGTCAGATCCCAGAGGTCCACTCCAAGCCCCCATATGGAGCCCCAGAGGGTTGGGCTCTAAGGCCATGGCATCTGCCTCCCTTTGAAAGGGTTGTAGGCATGGGTGGCCCCTCTGCCCTGGTGGCTCTGACTTCCAGGGAGGAGGTGGGGTGGGGTGGGGGGATGAGTTAGAGCTGGCCTCAGAGAACTGGGGTGTAGGAGCTAGCAATTAGGTGGGGTTGAAGGTCGGGCCTGGATGTGGGAGGGAGGCACAGGGTTAAAAAGGGGTGTAATGTTAACTCTGCAGAACGGGTTAGCTTGAAAGAGTAAATAAGGGGTAGAGCCACAGTTTGGGTCAAAGTTCGTCTCCATGGCGGAACCACAAGCCTGCTTCCCGCCACCCCTCCCAGCCTGAGTCTGGCTTTGTCTGGGAGGAGACCCAGCCTGCAGGTGGCCTGTGGTGTCTGGGCCAGGGGCTGGGGAGCGCAGAGGGTGGCTGTGCAAGGAGTGGGGTGCGAGGCTGCTGAGAAAGAAAGGGCTTTTGTGCCTTGATGCCTCGTGAGGTCAGCCAGACCCCCTCGTGCTGGGACCCTCCCGGCCACTGCCGCTTTCCAGCGTTCCCATGGGGGTGGGGACCAGGGTTGGGGCGCCACAGGCTGCCTGGGGCTCTGGGACTGGGATGTGCCCAGCAGCTGACCTCCTGCCTCAGCTGAGCTGATCGAGGGCCACACCCAAGACACACCAAGGGACTTGCCAACAGTGCTCAGCCAAGGGCCATCAGTTACACCCTCCCAAGAAGGAGCCCAGAACATTTTTCAGAAGCCCAGAGTAGGAACCCAGGGATGTGGCTCGGTGGTAGAGTGCTTGCCTAGCATGTGCAGGACCCTGGATTCTGACCCCAGCACTGCCGCACCCCCCACACACACACACGCACCCCACAGCCCAGGAATAGGGCTGTGTTCCCCCCTCACTCCCAACAGAGTTTTGTGCTATTGTTCTCCACACCCTTTGGGAGTGTGGTCACTGATGGAAACACTTCCCCAGCGACGTGGTGACATGTGGTGATCTGGGGTCTCAGGACCAGGCACCAGAAGGAGGAATTTCTGTGGGGGGCCTTGCAGTGCTCTCAGCATCTGCCGCCTGCTGCCTAGATGTCAACTGAGGGCGCAGAAAGGCTGTTTCATTTGTCCTGTAGCTGCCCTCAGGAGCCTAGTGCAGGCCCATGCTGGTGGTAACCCTCCTGGCCGGGATAAGGGGACCAGGCAAGCTGACTTGCAGACAGAACAAGGGTGTGTGTCAGGGACTGCCAGAGACAGAGACGGGAGGGTGATGTTGACCAGGATTCATCTAATCGGCAGCTGTATCTGGAGGCTGTGGGCTGATGTGCTGGCCAGAGCCAGCCTAGACCTGGTGCAGGGCATCGCAGGCCATGAGGAGGCTTAGCCGGCTGGTTTCTCTGCTGCCCTTTGTAATCTTTGGGCCTGTTGGTGACCACTGTGTCTGCCCAAAGGGTTCCCAAAAGGGCTTGGCTGGGCATACCCTCAGCCTGGACTCCTGGTCCAGCCTTCCAGCTGCTCTCTGTGTAGAAATGAGCTGAAATATGGCCCCATGAATGAGTGCAAAGGAGACCTTCAGGAGCTTCAGGGTATTCTCATGTCCCCTCTTGTTACTGAAGTACTAGGGACTAGGACAGGCCAAGCAGGTGACTGTGGTGGGCCCTGAACGCTGCACCCAGCCTCAGCCCTGCTCTTCATCCTGTAAGCTCCCTGAGAGCCTCAGGTCCCCTGGTGGGATTGGCAAGTGGCCTGGGGCCCTCAGTCCCCCAGGGATGCAGCACCTTGGGAAGATGGCTGTCTGAGGCCACACCTGAGCTTTGCGAGGTATGCACCGTGGCAGTCTTGCTTTTTATTTTGGTGAGTCCAGCTGCCGCCAGGCAGGTTACACCGAGTCTTTGCTGCCCAGATGAGCTAACGAGCAGGCCTGTGGTGGGTGAGCCTGCCAGGTGGGTGCAGGTCACTCCTCAGTGGGGAAAGTGGCGTCCTTTTCCTTTCAGTCCTGGGGACTGACTGCAGGCATCCGCTGCTGAGCCACACCCCAGCCTTGCTACATTTTATTTTGAGACAGGGTCTCCCTAAGTTGCCCGGGCTGATCTTGAATTTGTGCTCCTCTTGCCTCGGCTGGATCACAGGTGTGTGCCTGGTCACAGATTGGGTTCTTTAAGAGGATAGTTCCCCAGTCCAAGCTCCCCACTCTTCTTTTCACCGGAAGGAGCAAGACACCCATGGCCACGCAGATGAGCTGTTGCTGCATCCCACCCCTGTTGGCCAATGATGCCACCGAGCAACTTTGAGAAGCGGGTGGTCTGCACTGCCCCATCTGGTGGTGGGTGGGGCCTTTTTCCTTTTCTTCCTCTGTTTTCTTTACTCTTCCTCCTCCTCCTCCTCCTCCTTCTTCTTCCTCCTCTTTTTAAAAATCTTAGCACAGGCAGAGGAAGGCTGGGCCTTGACAGGGTCTGTTGACAGTCTGAGAGTGGGCAGAGTGTGCGGGTGCTGCCCATGTGGTGGCTCCTGCTTGTCTCCAACCCTGCCACTGCTTGTGAACCTTCTCTGCACAGACCTCCTGGTGGCATTTCCCATAGCTGCCACTGAGTTCCCATTCCTGGGTCCCTGGGGCAAGTGGTGGCAGTAGCCGCACTCCCACAGTGCTCCCTGGGTGGGGCTCTGGCTGCCTGTGTGAGAGGCTCTCTGGACCCGTCTTGCATGCGAGGAGACAGCACAGAGGGAGATCGGCCCGGCCAGGGCCACCAGGGAAGCCCCAGGGCTGTCCCCTTTCCACCAGGGTCCCTGCCCACTTGGCACCCCCTCCTGGCCCAGGGCAGCACAGCTGGCTCCTGCCACTGCTCCCTGCCACACATGGACGAGGCCTCTGCAGACCCCCATTTGCCTTGGCTGCGGCTCTGGGATGCCTCTGTGCACATGGGCAGTGCTCAGAGAGACCCCAGCCCGGCTGCCTTTGGGTGTGGACAGAGGGTGCCTGAGCGAAGCCAGCTGCTAGGACGCCGGAGATGCGTCCTGGCCTTGCCTTGGGGCTGAGCGCAGTCAGCTGTGGTGGTCAGCCCTGCTGGGGAGTTATCTGTTTGGCGCCTGTGTCCTCCCCTCAGTGCCAGCACCTTGAGAGCCACAACCTGGGCAACACACAACCAGGCACAGAGGAGCTGGGGAAATGGCTGCCGTGGCTGAGCGACCGGAGCGTGGGGGTCGCAGGCACAGGTGGGCCAGGTTCAGGTCAGGCGAGTGTCCTCACCAGCGGGGCCTCCTCGAGTCTCCCTGATGGGCTTTACCAGGCCTCCCTCTGCCCCTTCCTGATGGAAACTGTGGCGCCTGGACTCTAGAGGGGGGCGGGCATCGAGGTGGGGAGCGGACGTTACTCACCCCTTGGGCAGACAGGAAGCAGCGCCAGGGACAGTGCAGGGTGCTGCTCACCAGGGGACTGCCTCCACCTCCCACAGGATAGGAAGTGGGGTTGCTGCCACAGAGCCATGTGGAGCCCGGAGAGCCCCAGGCCTCTGGTCTGTGCCTGTCACATGAAGCCACTCTTCCAGCCTGGGCCGCAGGGACCCCTATGACACTGGAGTGTCCCCTTCATCAGGTCAGGATGCAGAGCCAGTGAACTCCTGCCTGCTGACCAGAAGGTCTGGGTTCCCTGCCTGATGCTCCTGGCCCTGGTGCCTGGTACTGTGTCAGTCTGAGGCTGCGCAGAGGCAGTGAGGGTGCTGGTCTTTGAGGGCCTTTCCTGGGTTCAGCCACGCGGAAACTAAGCGCCATGCTTTGCTGGGTGCTGAGCCCTGTCCTGCCGCCCACCGGGCGCCTCCCTCCAGGAGTCTGGTTTGGTGGAAGAGGAAGCACCCGGAGGATGGGCCCCACCAGGCTGACTGCTTTCTTGTCATTTTAGATGTGCATCTTGTTCTTGGTCTTTTTTCCCAAGGGTCACATTCATTGTAGAAAATTTAGAAAAAAATAAAGGAGCAAAAAATTAAAATACCAATGTTCAGGGTACACATTTTTCTCAGACTTTTCTGTGCACACGATCAAAGCTTTGTTTCCTTTTAAAAAGAAGATGGGAAGGCATGTGCTGCAGCCACCCTTTCCCCATCCCTGTCACCGAGGTAGATCTGCCGCAGTCTTAAGGGTTGTCTGGTCAGCCCAGCAACTGGAGGCCGCCTGGCTCTAGCCCATCATGTGCCCAGCGCCGGCCCTGTGAGCACAAAACTGTGACTGTTCCTGTCCCACAGAGGAGGAGACCACAGAGGGGGAAGTAACTTCCCGACCAGAGGGAAGCAGGTCTCTCTGGAGCCCGTGTTTTGGCTACTCCCGTGGAAAGGCACCCAAGTCCCTGTTTTTCCACAAGCAAAGCTATAGGAAGTGTCCTGCTCAGCCCAGTCGGCTGACCTGGGCTCCATTCGCAGCCTGACCACAGGTGCTCAGCCAGTGGCCAGTGGCTGATGCTGACGGGAGACTCAGAAAGGCCCTTAGAGGGGGCAGCACATGGGCAGAGGGCCTTGGGCAGTGGCATGTCCGTAGGAGGTCAGGAGGGAAGAGGATGCTGGGTACCAGGCCTGGGGGTCTGGAGCCACGTGTCTCCATATGTTTCCTCTGACCCAGGAAGGCCACCGGAGGCCACAGCCAAGTGGGAGGATGGAAGGGATGGATGGAAGGGATGGATGCTGAGGGCCTGAGGTCTTGGTAGTTGTAGCTTCGTATAGGAAGTCTGAACACGTCCTGACCTGCCCCCAGGCAAGTTGCTCACCCTCTCTGAGCCTCACTCTGTCTGACATGACTTGGGTGGTTGTGACGTTAATCCTGGTGTGGCGTTGGATGACCAAGGCTTCCTGCTTCCTGGCTCTCACTGCCCTTGGGTGGTGAGAGAAATGCTGGCTGGTCAGCTGGGCCATCCCACCTTGGGTGCCACCTTTCCTTTCCTCGCTGGCTTAGGCCCCTCTCCCTGGTCCCTGCAGGGAGGTGCAGGAAAAGCATGCCCCCGTAGGACAGAGAGGCCTCCATCTCTTCCAGGTTCTCTGATCCTTCACAAGACCCACTGTCCAGTCTCGCCTCTTCAACCCCTTTGGCCACACAGGGCCCAGGCCAGAGCCTCCTAGCTTATGCCCTCAGTCCCCAGAGCCCTCCTTCTTTGGAAGGAGAGCCAGGCTGAGAGGGTTCTTGGTGACTGCCACACCTGGGCACTCACTACTTGCCCTCACATCCCCTGAGTTCCTGTCCCCCACCGCTACATGTCCAGGACCTGTCCAGGCACCCTGGGTCCCTGAAGACCCTGCTTCTTGTTCTGGCAGACTTCACCTACCCTGTGCTCCCTGGCTGCTAGGCAGGCACCTGGGAGGTCACACTGCTGTCCCAGGAGACGCAGCCAGGCAGTAGCCTACCTGTGTGTGCTGGCTGCTGTGTGGGCCCTCAGGATGCCCCCTGGAACCTGCCCAGCCAGGGGCAGAAGCCACTTGAGCGAAGCGTCATCAGGAGGCTGTGGGAGGGGGTGAGTGGGTGTTGGGCCAGGCCATTCAGACCCAGAGACAGCTCTCCGAAGGTCCACTTGTGGTCCCCCCTCTTTCAGGCCCACCCTCCACAGACACCCCCCCTGCCAGGGGCCCAAAGAGCCTGTGCTGCTGCAGCCAAGTCCCTGCAAGCCAATGTTCAGGTGGGCCTGGTTACTGTCCCATGGGTGGGAGGATCAAGCCACGTGACGGCCTCAGAGGGGCTTTTCCCACAGTGGGTGGTGGCGGCGGTGGCTCCACTTCTGCTGCTTTTTGAGATGGGGTCTCACTAGGTTGAGAGCAGGGATCAGAGCAACAGGGATCAGAGGCCTTTAAACAGCCTTCCTCCCCTCACCTGCGGGGCTGGCCTGGCCCCTCACCTGAGCCTGCATCTCTGAGGTGAGCCTGGAAGCTTGGTCTGAGCCTCCTCTGGCCCCAAACAGCCCTACTGAGCCCGCTAGGTGGAGAAGAAGCAGCCTCCTGCCCTCCCCACCCCCTGGAGCAGGCCCAGGGGCCCAGGCCCTTCCAGAGCCTGGGTGGGGGCCATGCGGCAGTCCTGGGCCACAGGCAAGTGCCCATCATGAGCTGAGCTGCAGGCAGCACAGACAGTGCTGGGCTGTGCTGGCCCCCAGCCCGGCAAGGAGGGGAGGCCGGGAGACAGCGCCGAGAGGCCCCTTTATCCCAGGAGAGGCGCAGCCTGCACAGCGCTGGCCTTGTGCAGGCTGCTGGGCCCCGGACGCCTAGTGAGGAAGGAGAGCAGGACAGGCCTGGGGCTGAGGAGGTGAGAGTCACCTGCTAGGAAAGGAGGTGGGTGCTGCCTTCCCAGGGCTCCCCGCCTGCCCCCCGGAGATCAGCCAGGACCTGTAGGGCCACCTGCCCCTCACCCAGGAGCTACAGCACCCCTCCTTCTTGACCCCTGAGGAGGCAGCCCTGCCCTGCTGGAGAGGAGGCTGGGGTGGGGGTAAGAGGCACCAGGAACCAGGAAGTGACTGGGGCCACGTCCGCGTCACGTCATCGCCCTGACCTAAGGACTGGGATGCACCAGAGCTAGCCCAGCTTCCTTCCTGGAAGACCTGCGAAAGGGAAGGCCCTCTGGGGCCCTCAGACACCACAGGCACACGGGCTCCCAGATCAGGGCCTTGCCCCGAGAATCATTCACACCTGGTGGCTTGAAGTGACTGTTGCTCTGCAGCCTCCCAGCAGGAGCTTGGCACCCTGCACTGGCGTCCGTCCTGCCGACTGTTCTTGGGGGGGTCAGAGCAGGGAGAACCTCTGGCCTAGGAGGACACAGACTCTGGCAGTCCACCCTGGGAGCAGATCCTCTGGGCTGGTTGGGGCAGGTTTTATCCCCAGTACAGATGTGCAAACTGAGGCCTAAAGAGACTCCCAGGGGCTCAGCAGCACAGAGGTGGGGTGGGAGTGCTTTGGGGAGCCACCTGGGTGCTGCCACTCCCTCTGCAGGGACAGTGGGCTGGTGAATTCCACCCAGGAGCCTGTGGCTCCTCACGGGTGTCTGCTTCACAGGTTGTGCAAGCCAGGCATGAGGAGTTACTTACACCCAACACAGCGACTTGTGTGTACTCGGTGTCCATCCCCCACCAAGGGCGGCGTCTGTTCCTAGGCCTGTTCCCTGAGCTCTCATTGGCAGCTTGGACACCTGTAGGGCTTGGACCCCAGGGTCCCTGCAGAAAGATGCCATGTCAGTGTTAGGGGAAGCCAGGGTCTACACTGCCTCGCCAGTGGCTGCTGAGCACACAGAAATGGCTGGGGCCACACGAGTGGAGACACACCGGGCATCAGTGACTCAGTGAAAGAAGAAGGCAAGGAGTCTCGATTTTATTGACTATTTGCTGAAATGATGTTTTTTGATATGTTGTATTAAAGATAATAGATTTTTTAAAGATTTTGAGATGGGATCTTACCAAGTCACCCAGGCTGGCCTCCGACTTGCCAACCTCCTACCTCAGCCTCCAGAGTCTCTGGGGTTATAGGCATGCACCATTGTGCTCAGCTTTAAAATTGATTATTAAAATTATTTTCTTGCCTAGTATGCACAGGGCCCTGGGTTTAATCTTTACCACTGGAAAAAATAATAATTTCAACTGTTATTTTTACTTTTTAAAAACATAGCTAAGCCAGGAACATTGGCGCATGCCTGTAATCCCAGTGACTCTGGAGGCTGAGGCAGGAGGATTGTGAGTTCAAAACCAGCCTCAGCAACTTAGCAAGGTGCTAAGCAACTCAGTAAGACCCTGTCTCTAAGCAAAACAAAACTAAACAAAAAAGGCTGGGGATGTGACTCAGTGGTTAAGTGCCCCTGAGTTCAATCCCCAGTAACCCCCCCCCAAAATAAAAAAACCCACAAAAAGAAAACATAGCTATTGGAAAAACTCCAGACCATGTATGTGGCTCCCACTGTTTCTATTGGATGTTACTCCTGACTCTGAGGGCTTAGGTGTTGACATCTCCTTAAGGAACAAGTTATCGGGCATGGTGGCACTTGCTGGTCATCCCAGCAACTCAGGAAGCCAAGGCAAGAGGATCGCAAGTTGGAGACTATTTTGAGCAACTTAGGGACACCCTACCTCAAAATAAAAAATAAGAAGGGCTGCAGCTATAGCTCAGTACAAAGCACCCCAAGGTTCAGTCCCCAGTACCACAAAAACCCAAAACAGGAACAAGTCAACAAAGGTCTGGCAGATCCCCCACAGCTGTAGAATAGGGGTGCCCGTGACTAAGGCTGCATGTTAGGAAGCACCAGTGGAGACCAGGTGCATGACAAGCGCTCCCTGACCCCTCACTGGGCCAGGCCAGGCTGTGTGAACCTCAGGGACAGAGCAGGGGTGGGCAGCAGGGGCCTGAAGACCCAGTGATGTGGGCCTCCTCATCCAGGATGGCGGGATCCTTGTGTCCCCCATCTGACCCCAGGGCCTCTCTGCCCTGCCTTCCAGGAGGAAGAGCTGGGTAGCTGCCAGGAGCCTGGTGCTCCTTGGAACTGCTCATCATGTAAACATGGCCACTGGCCTTTGTCAAAGCAGCAGCATGAGGGATGAGAGGGGAGCCCTGTTGAGCGCATGCCCCGAGTCCAGAGCAGCCAGTGCCTCGGACTACAGGCCCTTAAGGGTCCTGCCCTGGTGTCCACACCTCCTGGTGGCCATGAGGGGCTGCAGGCCCCAGCACTCTCCCCTCGCCCGGCTCATCTTGTGTGTGAGTCACTGACCACCCTCCCCCTGCCCCCACCTGGCCGCTGCTGACCAGAGCCTCCCCAAGCAGGCCTGCACCTCTGGCCATGGCGACAGCTGGGCGTGTGGGCTGTGGCCCTTGCACCCACCCCATGGTCCCGGGGTGGTGGACCTTTCCACTTTTCCCCAGCCTGGCCTGGTGTTGGCGTGAGTCGCCCACCAGGAGAGGGGCCTGCTGGCTGTGGCCCCAGAGCCCAGGGTGGTGATTGGCGGCTTGGACAGACGCAGGCCTGTGTGGGCTGTAGGGCACTGGCGCCCACATAAGAGCATTGTTTGCCGAGGTGAAAGGACTTTTGTCCTCCTTCTGGAGACGGGACAGAGGGAAGAACAACTTCCCCCATTCATCGTTGATTCCCCCAGTTGAACGCCAGCATGTTGCCCTGCGCTAGAGTAGATGGGCACGCAGGCCTTCCCTGCCCATGGCATTCCGGGCACAGGCGGTGGGCTCTGGGTCCTGCCCAGACAGGAGTGTCGTCTTTCCCCAGAGCTGGGAGGGGTTCAGCAGGGTGCGCTCTCCACCTCTCCAGGGCCCCTCGGGGCTCCTCTCTGCTGCCTGCAGGCCACAGGTGAGGCAGGCTGCTGGTCCTGCAGGGGCCTCCTGGCACAGCCACAAGACGGGACCAGCTGTTGACAAGAGGATCATCTGGGCACCCTTAGGTTTTACTTCCAGCTCCAGGTCTGGGTGGGTCCAACCAGAACTCCTGGCCTGCACCCCTGGAAGGCCCTGTGTGCCAGCCTCTGGGGCCGCAGGGCCAGCTGGGGCTTTTCACAGAGTCATAAAGTGTTGGAGCCCAAGAGGGCGTCAGCGACAACTCCCTGGACTGTAGATAAGAGGAGCCCAGGAGGCTGCTGTGCTCAAGGTCGTGCACAGGGAGGCCGGGGTGGGTGCCTGCTGGCAGCTGTCCTCAGGCTTGCTTTTGGAGGACAGGAGAGGAAGGGTTTGGAACTGGTCAGAACCCAGCTGCCCTGCCCCTCTGCTTCCTCTCCCCCAAACTGGGAGAAGGGCTGTGGGCAGGGCCGTGGCCTGCGCTGGTAGGTACCAGCTCCCAAGTCCCATCTCTCAGCCCAGTTACTCAGAGACCAAGCCAGACCCATGTGACAAACCCGCCTCCAGCCAGCTTTGGCAATAAGGAAGTGACGGCTCCTGTAACCTAATAGTCCAGGCATTCTTTGGTTTTTTGGCACAAATGGATTTAGGGGTTTTCTGTGCTGGCCTGTTCTCCCCAGGGTGGCCCCCGCCCACAGTCTCAGCTGCCCCCAGGTGGAGAGAGCCCAGAGCTGACCTTCCTGGGTTCACTTAGTCACGTGCATCACCACTCGCTGGGGTGGGCCCTGCTGACTGGCCAGGCCCAGGCACGTGCTCATCCTGGGGAACCCTGGAGGACCAGGGTGCCTCCCAGAGGAAGGGGTGTGGCTTCTGGGGAGGGCCCAGTGATCCAGGTCCACCGGATATGGCTCTGCCAATCCTAGGCCTCGGGGCTGGGGCGGCTTCTGTGGGGGCTGGGCGCAGGCCACGGATGATAAACAGAACAGCATTGTGGGAAGATGATAAATGTGCTGGGAAAAAATAGGTAAAGGAGTCAGTGTGTCAGACGGGGGGCAGGGGCTGGTCAGAGGAGTCCTACTGAGATGGTGGCCTTTAAGCAAAGCTGGGGAAGTTAAGGAAGGAGCCTCGGGGTAGCCAGGTCAGCGTGGCAGGAAGAGGGCAGCGTGCACCAAGGCCTTGGCCCTGCTGGAGCCGGCGCGTGGCCAGCAGGGACTGTCCTGGGGGCCACGACACACAGAGCCGCCTGCCCCTGAGCTGCCAGGATGGGGCTGGGCAGGCAGCGGCCTCCCTGAGGAGTGGCGCTCATCGGGCCCTGAAAGATGAACAGAACGTGGGGCTAGATTGGGTGAGAAAGCAGGTGTCCCCCCCTCGGGAGCCCTCGGTTTGGTTCCTGCTCAGTCAGGCACCAGCCCCCAGGCGGCCGCCCTCTTTCCACTGTTGGTCCCCAGTGTCCAGCTCGGCTGGCTCAGGCTGCACCCAGCAGGTGTTGAGGAAAGGAGGGGCCGAGCAGGAGCAGATCGCCTTGGCCTTCCCCGTGCCCACCTCGGACTTGGCGCCATGCTGGACTTGGGCCCCGGAAGCCCAGGTTCCAGGCTGGGAAAGACTGAGCTGAGGCAAGTAGGTGGGTGCAAGGTGAGGAGACGGAGAGCCTGCTCTGGACCAGGGCCATGCATGCCTTCGACAGCCTACGTGCCTGACGGCCATCTGAAGGGAAATTGAGGCCAGGGAGAAATGCCCTTCTGGTGTCCCCCCATCACCGCTCCTTGCATGCCCAGATGGCAGAACGTGGGCCTCCTTCACAGGCAGTCTGTGCACGGGCTGCAGTGGGGCAGGCTGGGAAGGGCTGTGGTTGGGGCCACCTGAGCAGAGCCCCAGGTAGGAAGGGCCTGGGCAGGCTGGGGAGCAGACATTTGTGATTAGTATTATTATTACTTTTGGTCACTCAGGTAGATGTGGGCTCTGTTGGGGCTGACTTTCCCTGTCCCTGGTGCAGTATGGAGGTCCGGGCCTACTCGAGGTTTTAGTTTTGTTGTATATGGGGTAGAATATGCATAACAGATTTTGCCATCTTAATTAATATTTCCAAAACTTCTTCATCACCCCAAACAGAAATTCTGTACCCATTAATGCCCTATCCCTCTTCTCCCCAGGCCCAGGTAACTTCAAATATACTTTCTGCCTCTACAAATTTGCCTGTTCTAGACGCAGCGTGTGAGCGGGATCAGCTATTCTGTCTCCAGCTCACTTCAATCAGCGTCACTCCTCAGGTTCATCCACAGTGTAACAGTTCCAACCTTCTTGCATTTTTTATGGCTGAATAATATTCCATTGTGTGGCTAGATGACATTTTGCCTGTCCAAGGCTTTTCAAAATGTAAACCATATAAATAAGTTGTAAGTCTTTTTTTTTTTTTGAGAGAGAGAATTTTAATATTTATTTTTTAGTTATCGGCGGACACAACATCTTTGTATGTGGTGCTGAGGATGGAACCCGGGCCGCACGCATGCCAGGCGAGCGCGCTACCGCTTGAGCCACATCCCCAGCCCAAGTTGTAAATCTTTGTGATGTATCTGGATTTAAAATTGGAAATCTAACATGGTGTAGATTTCCGATTTCTTCTAAAACCTTGGAATACATGGCCACACGAGGTGAGGGCTCCTGGTGCCTCCTTCACCCGACTGTGGTGGTACCTGAGGACAGGGAGGTGGGTGCCGCCATTGGCACCAGCACCTGTCCTCTGGCAACACAGGCCCCACCCGGCAGTGAAGGAGGTGGCAGCCTCTGCCATCAGCTGACGGAGCAGGACGTGGCCCCAGCCAGGCTTCTGACCAGGGCGAGGCCCCAGGAGTGTGGTGCGCCCTCAGCGGCCCCTGAGCACATCCGTGCTCATGCCCAGGAAGGGCAGGGTCCATCCTCCTGGAGGAAAACCAGGTCAGGGAGGCAGCTGATGGAGCCCTGCCCTGCTGGGCATAGGCAGCTTTTGGGATGACCCTGGGCTATCCCCAGGAGGACGCTGCACCTCCTTCCCAGGGCGTGGAGGAAGGCGGCCCACCTGGAGGCAGCAGGCAGAGCCCAGGCCTGGAGCCTCCCCTGAGCAGGGCTTGGCTGGGGAGTTGCAAAGGCCACAAGGCTAGGGGCACACGGGCAGTGGGTCACAGGAAGGGTACCTGCTTGGGGGAGATGAGCACAGGGGGGATGAAAGGGCTTGTTTGACAGTTGGGGCCCCTTCCCATGATTCACCTTCCCAGTTAACTGGTAGGCTCACTGATAGACCTCTGACCCCTCCCCAGGAAGGCTGACCCCTGGCCGGAGGCATCACTTTACTCTGGACCTGCGACAGGGCCGACACACAGTAGGTGCTCAGGAAGTACCACCAGGCAGATTTGTTCATTTCGCAAATGTCCAGCCTGGTCACTGGAGATACTGCCAGAAGACCCTTCTGTGAGGGCTGGAGGAGTTAGGTGGTCTCAGAAGTAGCTGGGCACAGGCTGGGTGACAGGGAACCGTTTGCAGGCTGGGGGAATGTGGCGGGAGCGTGGATCCAGGCTGCCCCGAGGAGGAGGTTGCAGCAGCATGTGCAGTGTGGCCCAGGGGACTTGCGGCAGCAGAGGGGGAGGGGTGCCACTGCACGAGCTTTTCCCATCCCCCTCTGCCCAGGGCCCTGGCTGCTTGACGGGCAGCCCGGTCCCGCCCCTGGGCAGCCAGGAGACCTGCCATTGGTTGGGCTCTAGAGCACTTGGTCGCCATGGGGACGCACAGGAGGTGCGCGTGCCCAGTGCCCAGCACCGGGGACTAAATCTTCATAATCTGCCGGCTGGGAGGGTGGGGGTAGGGTCCAGTGCGACCCTATCCTGGAGGAAGGGGCGGCCTGACATGGTCAGGGCTCTCTGTGGCCACGCCTCCCCCACTAGTGCTGGGTGCACAGCTACCAGGGCACCTGGCCCGCCCCCCGGGAACTACCCGGTGTTCACCTGACAGCGATCCCTGGAGTTCCGTGCAGCTTGGGCCTCCGCTGCTGTCCGGAGGGTGGGGCGGGTGGGGAGAGGCCTGGACTCGATCTGAAGATGTTGGGCCCTGGCGTTAAAGTTCAGTCTCCCGCATCCTGCAGGCAGTGCCGCGCTCTCCACAGCAGGGGGCGCCCCACCTCGGGAGAGCAGAGAAGGTACATGAAGGGACCCTGGAGCCTCCCTGGAGCAGGACTTGGCTGGGGAGTTGCAAAGGCCACAAAGCTAGGGGCACACGGGCAGTGGGTCACAGGAAGGGTACCTGTGCAGACCCAGGCCCTGCTTGGGATGTCCAAGGCCACCCAGCCACGCACGGAGGGCACAGTTGAGGATACTGTGTCTACATGTAGGCTGCCCCCATGGGCTTGTGTGAGGAGAGGCATGGGTGACTGGGCCTCTCAGGGCGCCATCCTGCTCTCCTGAGGCAGAGGAGGAGACGTGGGGCTCTGCTGTGGGGAGGGACCCGGAGGGCAAGGTGGCGGGGGCAGCGCAGTGGGGATGGGGAGGGGCAATTTTGCAGCCTCTGGAGGTGCTGGGAATCTCTGGACCCTTGGGGTGGATGAGGTACTGTGGGCTCAGGGAGCAGAGACCTCTGTTCTGCACACCCCGCACCGTGGCCACTGCGCCCTGGCTCAGCCTGCGTCCTGGAGCTCGTGGGGTGGACAGGGGCGCGCACCCGCTCTCTGGGAACGCAGCTCTCTGGGCAGCGCAGGGCAGGGGCTCCAGGGGCTGCCTTGACACCCTGCGGAGCTGGGGCGGTGGGTGTGGGACGGGCTTCACATCCAGGCCTCTCCTTCCAGACGACTCCTCCTCCGAGAGCGGCAGCGGCAATGGCTCCTCCACCCTGAACCCATCCGCGTCCAGCAGCACGCAGGGCGACCCCGCCTTCCCCGAGATGAATGGCAACGGTGCTGCCGCCCCCATGGACTTCACTGCCACCACCGAGGACCAGCCCATCAACCTATGCGACAAGCTCCCACCAGGCACTGCAATCGGCACGCCCTCCTACCCCTCGGACGGCTGCAGCGCTGATGGGCTGCGGAGCCGTGTCAAGTACGGGGTGAAGGCCACCCCCGAGGTGCGTGGCTGGGGGCCTCCCCCCCTGGGAAACCACGGGGTTCTCATGAGGTCGAAATGAAAGGGCATCTGCCTGAGTTTAGCTGGAACCAGTCCCCGTGTGACCCGTGGTCAGGGTGGTGACTGTGGCCACTAAGTCATCATTTTCTGAGAGAGGCTCTGGAATGGGAGATGGCAGGTGACCTGTGTGCCTATGACCTGTCCCCTTGCTTGGGACATTCAGCACCAAAACACAGGCCTCACGCTTCCTGGATACTTTGCTTGCCTGTCCTCGTTTTCCAGATGGTACAGAGAAAAGGTGAGGCCCCAGGGATACAGGGGTGGAGTTCTTCCCAGGCCAGGGGGGAGAAGGTGGGCAGGGCAGGCCCCCCCATCATGGGGTCACTCTCACACTTCCACGCGCCATCTTGGGGCCATTTAGGTTTCCTGCAATAGAACAGGATGGCACTGGAGGGTGCCGGTTCTCCTGGGACATCTTCCCCAGCCCTGCAGCCCTGGGCTCCAGCTTCCCCCTGGACAGTCACTCCCCCTTCCTGGGCTGACTGTTCTGCAGAGCGGGCGGGGTAGGTGCCAAGGCTGGCTCCCGACGGTGTCTCATGGGTACAAAGGGATGGTGCCGAGTCGTCTCTGGCCAGAGTGTTGTCTGGCAGGGTGCAGGGAGCAGGCAGAGCTGCTGTTGGGGGCAGGGAGCAGGTTGGATCCTCGGGGCCCCCTAGCCATTGCCTCCATGGCCACAGGTCCCAGGGGTGGGCCCAGGGCTCAGGGACCAAAGCAGTGAGAAGGGGCCATGAGTGTTACCTGTAGTTCCCACAGTCTGCTCTGGCCCAGGCAATGTGACCTGCCCAGGCCTCATGGCCAGCTGGTAGCCAGCACTGTGCCAGGCAGGTCTTTTGACCCTCTGCACTGTCTGGAGGGCTGGGGCCTTCCTTTCAGCCTGTGTATGGAAGAGGAGACAGGCAGCACCAGGATGCTGGCCCCAGGGGTCTGGTCACCAGAGCCTGGGGCAGCAGTGGAGGAAGGCCCGCAGCACCGGGTGCCAGGCTGTGTCTTCACTGATGTGCTCCTTGAGGGCTGGGGTCCCTCCAGGATATGTCACAGAACATCACAGCACCTGACCTGTAGCTGTGTTCCAAGAGCCCAGCTCCTCACCTGCTAGATGCCAGCCTCTTGCAGAGCAAGGGCCAGGAAGTCAGGAGAGGGCACAGATGCCGACCTTCTAACAGGCTAATGATAGCAATCCCCGAGTAAGGCCCTGAGGCAGGGGCAGGGCAGGTGGTGTGGGGCTGGACACAGGTACAGAGAAAGGGTGAGGCCCCAGGGATGTCCTCCTAGCAACAGAGAGGGGAGCAAGAGCCACGTACTCAGGAAAGTGACGTGCGCTGTGGACGGAGGGGCACATGGAGCCTGCTCGGCCGCAGGAGTTGGGGGGGGCGGGTGGGCTGGGTCTGACTCCCTCTCCTGCTTCTGCGCACACATCCTCACTGGGGCCCCAGTGTCTCCTTGTGGGCAGACAGAGCCCTGAGCACTCCAGAAACCAACTCTGCCTGTCGGCCCTTCGCCGGGGCTGTTTCCCCTCCCAGCCCATCTGTCCCTCCTCCTGCTCTGGTGACAGCTTGGTTGTCAACTCAGGATAGCAGCCCCTTGGGGATCAGAAAGGAATCCCAGAAGCCAAAACAGATCCTGGCACACGGAAGGGCGGGCTGGGAGTCCTCTGTGTCCCTCAGGCAGTGTGGCAGGGCCTGGTGTGGGCACCGTGTGCAGGAAACCACTGCCCCCCCTTGCCTCCAGGGGGAAAGGTCAGGAAGGGTGTTGGGCAGGAGTGCTGCACCCATGTCACAGATGAAGGGAGCTGGAGAGGGGAGATTTGCTCAGGGCCTTGAAGAGTGGGTCCCCAGGTCCCTGTGGCCTATAGGGGACCATGCTAGCAGCGACAGGCTGACTGACCCTTTGCCTCCTGCCTCCGGCCAGTCCCCACCTTACAGCTCTGGGAGCTACGACTCCATCAAGACTGAGGTCAGTGGCTGCCCTGAAGACCTGACTGTGGGCCGGGCCCCCACGGCAGATGACGACGATGATGACCATGACGACCACGAGGACAATGACAAGATGAATGACTCTGAGGGCATGGACCCCGAGCGCCTCAAGGCCTTCAACGTGAGCATTGGGCAGGGCCAGCGTTGGGGAATGCGCGCAGGGACAGCCGCCCTGAGAGCCTGTGTCCCCCACAGATGTTTGTGCGCCTCTTTGTGGACGAGAACCTGGACCGCATGGTGCCTATCTCCAAGCAGCCCAAGGAGAAGATCCAGGCCATCATCGAGTCCTGCAGCCGGCAATTCCCTGAGTTCCAGGAGCGGGCCCGCAAGCGCATCCGCACGTACCTCAAGTCCTGCCGGCGCATGAAGAAGAACGGCATGGAGATGGTGAGCTCTCCCCAACGGCGCCACTCTGGCTCCCCAGCCCCAGCCCGGGGTCCTGAGCGTCCCACGGCCGGGCGCCTGGCCCAGAACCCACCAGCAGCCCTGGAAGCAGGTCCCTTGACTCCTGTTTTAAATGGGGAACCTGAAGCCTGGAAAGGCTCCCTGGTCCTGGACCCCCAGTTCCTGCCCCACCCTGGGCCAGGCCTCTGCCCGCACCATCTAGCTTGCTGCCCCTTCTACCTGCAGACCAGACCCACGCCGCCCCACCTGACCTCCGCCATGGCAGAGAACATCCTCGCCGCCGCCTGCGAGAGCGAGACCAGGAAAGCCGCCAAGAGGATGCGCCTGGAGATCTACCAGTCCTCGCAGGTGCCTGCTCCACCAGTTCCTGGGCTGCACCCACGGGGGGCCACCAGTTACCCTACGGTGGGCCAAGGGACAGAGGGGACTGTGCCCAGAAGTGGTGGGGGAGTCACAGAGGCCCTGCAGAACTTGGACAGGGAGTCAGACTTCATCCCAAGACCAGAGGACCTGGAAAGGGTCGTTGCCTTGGCAGTGACCATCCGCAGAGTCAGGGAGGTGGCTGGGGGAGGTGACCCCCGGGGAGCAGGAACAGGTTAAACCTGGGGCTTCAGCCGTTGTGGATCCTGTGCCCAGGGACCTTGGCCGGGGTCTGCTGCACCCTGGCTCCCCAGCACCACCCTCTTGCCTCTGCAGGACGAGCCCATAGCCCTGGACAAGCAGCACTCCCGGGACTCCGCAGCCATCACCCACTCCACCTATTCACTGCCAGCCTCCTCCTACTCCCAGGACCCTGTGTATGTCAACGGCAGCCTCAACTACAGCTACCGTGGCTATGGGGCCTTGAGCAGCAACCTGCAGCCCCCGGCTTCCCTCCAGACAGGAAATCACAGTAACGGTGAGTGGGGCCCTGGGCTCTGGCTCCCTGACCAGCTCCCAGCCCATCTGCCCAGCAGCCTCAGGGAGGCCCAGGGCAGGGGAAGCAGAGGGCAGTGAGGAGCTGACGACCGTGCCATCAGCTGAACTAGTCCCTGGATTGGACAGCCAGGAAACCCTCAGCTGGGCAAAATGGAGAACCTCCCTCTCCCTCTCACCTCCATAGCATTGCCCAAGTCTCCCTCCGGCACTGCCGTCACCTCCCCCTGGCTCCTGTATAGGGCCCCCATGGGCACAGGCTCCGGCCGAGGCCCTGCTGTTACCCGCCTTGGATCCTCCGCACCCCTACTTAGTACACAATGACCGAGGCCCGGTGAGTAGGTCATATTGTGCTGGCCTGGGCCTGGGCCACCAGGCAGCTCAGGAAGGCAAGCCTCTCCAGGCGTTGGCTCCTGGCCTTACCTGTGAAGTGACAGCTTTGTTCACCAGGTGCTGGGCCTCAGCGGGGCGATGGTTAGCTGTTGGTTCCTTCAGCTCCATGCCCCTCGGCTGGTGCCTCAGGTACAGTCCAGGTAGCTCTGCTGTGGGTGACAGGTGGATGGGGAGGAACGGCCCGTGCACAGACCTTGATGCGGGGACAGAGCAGGAACTATCTACACTGGAGGGAGGCAGGGGAAGGTGGCACAGGGCCTCTTGGGCCAGGCATCCGGTTGTGCTCTGGCGGGGCAGATGGGCACCCAGGGTGGGATTTTAGCTTGGAAAGGCTGTGCATTGTGCTGGGTCTTGGTCACTGTCTGTCCCTGTGGGGAGATTTGGAGGGAGAGGCAGTGTTCCTGGAGGCTGTCAGAGGTCAGAGAGAGGGGAGAGGGGCCGCCTGTAGGGGGCGCCCTGGAGCCAGGTCTGGGCTGAAGGTGCTTGTGCATTCTTGAAGTCCTGTCCTTGACTCTGAGACCTCCATTGTCTCTGAGCAGCAAGGGAGAGTCCCTAGCCACAAGAGAAGACCAGGCTGCCCCGACACCACCCTCATCCGAAGCCTGCAGCAGCCTGGCTCCCCACACTCACCGCGCCCCCAAGTGGGGAAGTACATGTGGGTCCCTGGAAGATTCCTGCCTGGGCTTAACCTCTCATCCCTCCCTAATGCCTCTTAGCCTAAAATAGGAAGGCTGCCTGGCCCTAATCCCTGAGGCCAGGCCAGACAGGCCAGCTCAGGAAGGACTGGAGCATCCACCCAGGGAAAACATCCTGCCGAGTGGCCCCCTTGGTGGAGTGTCTGAATGGGGCCCAGAATTGGGAGGGTGGAACCCCTTTCCACTTATATGGGACTCTGGGGCCCAGCCAGACAGAGAGGAACGGCCTGGTCCCTCACTGATAGTGCATGATGGTGGCAGGTGTCCACTGGCACAGCCAGCATAGCCTGCCGCAGGGCTGCAGCTGCTGGGTTCCCTCATGGGTATGGGGCCTGCTGCCCTCCCACCACATCCACACCTGCCAGAGAGGCCCAGACAGCAGCCCAGTCTGTTCTTGGAGGCAGGCTTTAGAGGCTTGGCCCCTGAGCATCCCAGAGCCTTGGTCTCCCATCTCTGAATACTGTGGCTCCTTCGAGACGGGTGGCAAGGTCACAGGGCCAGCCCCTGTCCTGTGACCACTCATTTGGAGAACACTGTCTGGATTCCAGTCCAGCAGTTGGAGGAGACGACAGGCAGCCTGTGGGTGCAGAGCCACCAGCCCCACCACTTCCCTGGCAGCAGTCCTCAGCGCCTGCCCAGCAGGATGGCCCCTTGGGAACGGCCACACTGGTGCCTCGGCTCCTAAATCTGCTCACTATGTCGGCACCCAGAGATGGTGATGAGCTTAGGTGGAGCCCGGCCTGCGGTCTGCCTATGGCCCTGGGCAGTTCACCCTGCCTCCCCACCAGCCCACGGCAGCTACTGGCAACCTGATCACCCACCGTGACCAGAGCCTGGTGGGGCTGTCTCCAGGTCACACTGGCTGCAGGAAACAGAGACCTTCTTTCCAGGCTTTAGCTACAGCCAAGGGGAGAAAGAAGGAAAGCTTTGCGCACAGCCTTGAGTGGTGATGGGACAGGATCTGGGGACAGAGGGAGGAAAGAAGAACCCCAGGGCCACTGCTCATGTCAGCTGTGGCAGGTGGCGCTGGCCACCTCTGAGCATTGCTTAGAAGGAATCAGAGCCGTACAGAAGCAGCTCTGGAGAGCACAGGAAGGGGTGGCCTCCTCCCCCCTCCGCGTCCTGCCCTGCAACAACAGCCAGGAGCTGTCAGAGGCCGCCAGCCTGGGGTCTGTCCCCTGCGCCTGGCTGCTGCACACAGCCTGCTCCTAACTCCTGGGTTTGATTTTAATGGTCTTGACTGTCCCCTGAGCTCTCAATTCCAAGGACATTCTTTAGCAAACCAGTTCCTTGGATCTTCTTGTTGTTCATGTTCTGTGGCTAGAATGTGACAACCATAGACCCCCAACTTCCTTCTCCATTTGGGGACCACACCAGCTTCTGTTCAGTGGCAGTGAAATTTCCATGATTTATCCCAAAGATTACTTTTAGTTGTGTCTTCGTTAGGGCATGATCACTGCCACTGCACTGCAGCACGAGGGAGCTGGCCGTCAGCCCCAGGGCGGCAGGGCGGGAGCTGAAAGCCCAGAACAGTCTCACACGCCCATAGGATAGCCTGGGTGGGGGGCTTGGGGAAGGGCCAGGAAGGGAGGGCAGGGGCCAAGCCAGCTCCCACCTCCCCACGGCTCCCCCTCTGACTCCCTTCCTGCTGAACACCTTGCGGGGGCTTTTCCAGCGGCAGCGCTTCTGCTTCTGCCAGAACCTGTGCAGAAAGCCCCAGGCCTGGTGGAAGCCTGTCCCCATGGGCTGGACGCGGCAGTCAGGCTTCTGCAGGCTGCGAAACCCCTCCACCCCTCCAGCCTGTGCTGAGCCTTGCACAAGCCTCACCACAGCTCCTCTTTCAAGAGCCTCCTGGTTTTGCACATGGGGGATCTGAGACTTAGAGTAAGTTGAGAAATTGCCAGTGAAGTAGCAGAGAGGGACTTGAATCCTGCAGCTCAATTTCAGATCCAGCAGCCCACTCCACGGAAAGGCCAAGACCAGACAGGGCCTGGTGGTTCCCCTCTCCCCAAACACCCATCATGTTTCAGAAGACCTGGGGGTTTCTCTGCTGCCACCATCCACCAGCAGAGGGCAGACCGCAGACCATTTCCCCAGGAAACCTCTCTGGGCCCTGCCCTGCCTGACCATTTGGATCCTCTCACACCCACCGGACACCCTCTCTTGTCCCAGAAGGACTAACCTTCCTCCTCACACAGGCACAAAAGAACTCCTCAGCTAGGCACAGCCATGCCTGCCAGGAATACCAGCTACTCAGGAGGCTGAGGCAGGAGGATTGCAAGTTTGAGGCTAGGCTGGGCAGCTTAGCAAGACCCTATCTGAAAAAAATAAAGCTTAAAGGAGTGTGGGGGATGTAGATCAGTAGAGTAATGCCTGCCTGGCATACGTGAGGCAGAGTTCAACCCACAGTACTGCAACTACAGGCCTCAGCGAGGGGGAGTTGAGGTGCTGAGGCTCAGCAGGAAGAGGCTCGTGGCACCCAGCCCCTTCCTCCACTCACATGCACCACAGCCCCTCCTGGGGGTGTGTTCCACCTGACCAAGCTGGGATATGGGCCTTTTTTTTTTTTTGGCTTTATCCCAATCAGAGCCCACCCTATCTGAGCACATCCTGGTATTATTCTCTGGTCCCCCTCATGGCGACTCCTGGGCTTTCCACACACCCTGGTCACTGTCAGTGTGCTAAGTGCCCTGCATGTCTCCCCTCCCAGCCTACCTGTGTGGGAGGAAAGGCACACAAATCCAGTCCCACACCAGCACCACTATTCCTGTTCCCAAGCACAGCTCACCACCTGAGGCTTCAGGTTGGTGGAATGTTCCTTTTCCTTTGCACCTGGGGATGGAAGCAGGGATGTGTCTGTTGGGAGGCAGCACAGGGCATGGTCATTTCCAAGGAGCTGGGGTTGGAGTCCTGCTCTGCCTAATGCCAAAGCCTGTGCACTTGGCACATGCCACTCTGCCCCCAGTGCAGACCCCTCTGCACGTGTATTTGCAACGTGATCTTGGACAAACCTCTCACTCTCCTTTGTACCGAAGACCCTCTTCTTTGCCAGATTGCACTGACATCCCTTTTCAAATGCAAGTCCTATTCCCAGCAAGAGGTACAACCATCAGGGAGACAGGCAAGGTCCCTTAGACTCAGTGCCCAGCTCACAGCCAGCACCCAGGACGTGCCCCTCCCAGATGCCGTATGGGGGTCTGTTCCCGCCTTACCTTCTTTTCCTCTCCACAGGGCCCACAGACCTCAGCATGAAAGGTGGGGCCTCCACCACCTCCACCACCCCCACGCCCACCCCCTCCAGTAACAGCACCAGCAGGACCATGCCCACCGCCCAGCTCAGCCCCACGGAGATCAGCGCTGTGCGGCAGCTCATTGCTGGCTACCGAGAGTCTGCGGCCTTCCTGCTGCGCTCTGCAGATGAACTGGAAAACCTCATTTTACAGCAGAACTGACCCCACTGGCACATGGAGTGCACTACCCTGGGGAAGGAGGCTGTCCCAGCCCAGACCCGGCTTCCTGCCTCACCAGTTGGTACATTTTGTTTTCCGAAAGAGGTGGGATCCAAAAGAGCTGTTTCTAGCCACACTCCAAGCACCTGAGACTTTGGGCACAAGGACACTTTTTTCTTTATTCTTTTTTTTTTTTTTTTTGAATCTCACCACACGGGTGCTCTGACCTGCTTGGAGAGGCCCACGGGGCAGCTCTGGAAGGGTTGGGGCCCCCTGACAAGGCGCTGGGGCTGCAGCTCTGTTTAGAATCACCTTCGTGGACCCTGATGTTAGAATCCCACCCCCAGATAATTACCTTTCAAGTCTTAGGTGAGCAGAATTGCATATTTATTGAGAAAAAAGCAAAGTGGACCCTTTTCCCTCTCCCCTTAGTAATTTATTTTTCTGAAAATGGATTCTTTTGTGTTTGTACAGATTTGCCAGTCTGTGTCTGTCTGATCAGAAGGACGTATCCCTTACCTAACATTCCATAGCACTACACTGATGCGGGCCGGGGGCCAGCAGGGGTGGGCGGGGGCCAGGCTGGTTGTCCCTCTGAGTGCCCAGTGCACCCTAGGGAAGGCCACCACCCCTCGACCAGGCTGTCCTGTTGCAGATCCCAGGGACACAGCCAGGTACCGCCAAGCTGGAGGACCTCGCCCACACCCACTGCAAAGCAAAACAAAAAGGCACCCCACCCACTCTACAGAGCCCCGTCACACGGCCACCTGTACTCTACCTCACACTCCAGCGTGGGCTTTTTCCAGGACGTGCCCCGAGCCTGTTCTGAACGGCTGTCTCCCCAACTCCCCCACACAATGTGTCTGCCTAGGAGGTAAGTCAGGCTGGGTGTCCAGGAGCCAGAGCCCACAGAGGGTCCTGTCCTTCACAGCCAGCAGCTTGCAGTCCTCTGGCCCTCGCAGCTGCCTGACAGGACAGAGTGCTGGAGAGAGCAGTCCGGTCAGCAGGGCAGTGGCCTTCACCTTGTCGCACAGGCCAGGGGCCTTCCTAACTGCTGAGAAAAGCTGTCAGGCAGCTGTGAGTTCCGGTGTGGACTGCAGCTCCCACCCCCTCGCCCCCTGGTTGCAGTCAGTGGAAGTGGAGAAGCCACTTGGGTTCTCCTAGGACTGGTCCTTGGGGAAGGCCCAGTCCTGGATGGAACCCAGAGTCCCTGGAGTGTGAAAAGGGCAAAAAGAAAAAGCTGGCCTGGTTTCCCTCCTCCCTGATAGGCACTTCCTCCTGCTCAGTGCAATACAGACCAGTGCTGCTAAACCAGGGACTCCCGGACCTCAGCAGGCCCAGAGGCCCTCCACACAACGCTCCGTAGCCATGACTGCAGCTCTCTGCTGCCTGCCCCTGCCCAGAGCTGGCAGAAGCCCTGTTGCCTTTCTTCCCTTAGAGCAAAGAGACCCCAGGGGAACCAGGGCCAAGTGGACCCTAGGATGCCAGAGAGAGCCACTTGATCCCAGAGCAGGTACCCCTTCCCAAACCAGCTTTTCTGCAGCCAACTGCCTGTTGCAGCCCTGGCCGCTGCCCCAGCACCATGTCAGACCACCCCTCAGGACAGCAGGCAGGTGCAGGGTGGCACAGACACCCACCCTGCTTAGATCCAGAAACTGCAAGGCAAGGTGCTGCGTCCCAGGCACACCTCCACCTGCGGTCAGGGTGGCCTCCCAAGTGGCCTCTATGATGCCCACCCAGCCACACCACCTCTGCCTTCCAAGTGACCAATCCCTAGGTCTCTGGTTGGGGGGGCCAGGACACCTGAGACCCCCTTCCTCAGCACAGCACAAACTCCAGTGCCCAGGCCTCTCCCACACCTGGCCATCCACGTGCCCAGTCCCCTGCCTGCTCAGTACGACTCCCTGACATATGAATTTGTGTACATATTTATTTTTGTGTGTGAACGATAATACAAAGTAATCAGTAGACCTTTTGCAAAATGTTACCCCAGGCAATTTGTGAAAATCTTAATGTTAAAACCTGGCAGAGACAATCGCCGCCCTAGAATTCCTGTTGCTTAATGTGTCATTTCTCCTCCCAGAGGCAGAACCAAGCTAGGCACAAACAGGTTGCATTTCTTGGCAGACAGGAGAAAGACTGCAAAGGGGTTCCTCCCTCCACCCCAGCAGAACACCATCTAAAAGATCAGCATAAGCTGCGCTTGAACTTCCAGTACCCTGAGCGCAAGGTGTCGCCACGGGCTGCCTCAGCAAACCTCAGTGCTGCGGTGTGGGCCTGGTCCAAGTGTTTTAAAGTAAAAGGGAACGAATGCCAGTGCCGGTCCATTGGGACCTCAGGACCATGGATTCTGCCACACTGACCCCATAGAAGCTATACCTGAAGTCCCAGAGATGGCTGACCCAGGAGCAGGTCACTGTGTGAACAGGGTTCCACTAACTCCTTCACAGTCAGGGAACTTGTTCTGTTCTACTTTGGTTTTAAAAGATGCAGCTTCAAGCCTTCCCTTCACTCCTGACTTGGAGGGTGCCACAGGGCCAGCCCAGGACTCAGCTTGCTGCTCTCCATCCTCCCTGAGAGACTGCCTTCTGCCCGAGGGCATCCCTTCTGGAGGGACTCAGAGCACCAAGTAGTCACTGAGGATCTGAGTTTAAAAGGAAATGCAAGAGTAGGATACACAATCCCAGAGTCTGCAGGGCCGACTCCATGAGAAGCAGAATTGGAGAAGTGGGCACTTGGTCTGACCAGTGGGTCATCTCACAGACCAGTGGTGGTGTGACCCCATCTGAAATTATTTTTCTGTCACCACTCATACCAATGACAGTTTATTCACAAGTCAGTGTTGGGGGAGAGGTACGGGCAGGGCTAGGAGGGTCTCAGAGCATTTCAAACAGGTGGAACCCATCCGTCCCTCCCTATTCTCAAGGGCCACGCATGACTCCAGGGGTGGTTATAGGATTAACTACCAGTTCATTTTCAAAATGCTGCTTTGAACTCAGAGGGTTGATACTTTTAATTTGTAATTTTTTGTAAGACTTTTTACAAGATTAGTAAAGTATTTCACCAGAATACCAGTTTCAATCCGTCCGTGGTCTGATTTTTATATAATTTAGTGGTGCTTTAGAAACTTTGTTTTCGTTGTTTCTGAGCTCAACAGCTCAATCCTTTTCGCCTGTATCTACCTAAGACCAATGTGAACCTTTGTATTTTTGCTCCTAATTTTGGACTCAGTGAAAGTGTACTGTTTACATGTACAGACGCCCCAGTCCCTGTGTGTCCTGCAAGACTCGCCCTTGAGGAGGAAGATGCACCTCACTAAGCTCATCTGCTTAGCAAAGCCACAAAACAAAAACCTCTCACTTTTTACCCATTTCTACCTAAAATTAAAAAAAAAAAAAAACCTACACCACAGATTTGCTGGAAAACACTCCACCTGGTAGATGGCCCATGTGCCTCTATCGTGTGCCCACTTAGGAGCAGGGGTCAGGAGCAAGCCCTCCTACTGGTGGTGGTGGATCTCCCCACAGATGACAGGCGAACGCAGGTCCGCTCATTCTGGGATGAACATAGTTCTCCAGGCGGCCTGGCCATGGGAAGGTCAAGATGACTCGCGTGGCCTTCGGGATCAAGCCAAGCAGGATTTAGGCTCAACTCGTGAGGTCATCAAGCCTCTAGCATAATTTAGACCTGCTTTGGAAGCGTCTGAGTTCCGCATCTGAGACTCCGGCTCTCAGTGCAGAGGGTACAAGCCTTTCTCCAGGGCTGCTCTGGAGGCAGCTTGGTAGTGAGCCACCACACCTGGGGAGGGGCCAGGGCTCCAAGGCAGTTAAGCATATGGCACTTATGGCAAGCAGCAGATGGCACCAACTTTTAAAGGTGACTCTTTGTTAAATCAATGGCTTCACCTCTAAATTATATTTTTACAGATATGCACCTATGCAACTTAACGTGGCTCTTCTAAGCAGGTGAGGACTTCCTCCTCAATGCTCTCTATAAAAAAGTATTTGTGTTCTGTACAGTGAGTTTTTCCAGTAAATGTGGCTAAATATTTTAATTCTTAGAATGTGTCTTCTGCGTGATGCGACTAAATTCTGTTTTGTTTGTGGAATGACTAGCACAGGCCGACTCCCTCTCTCCCTCACTTAACAGAAGACCAATGAGCTGTTAATCGAGCTGTTATCTCCATGGTATTACTGCTAAATGCACTGATTTCATAAGTATGTGGAATCCTTTTCCTTTGGAATCTGTATATCATATATAAGACTGAATCTACTTAATAAACACTGAACAAACCGAGTGCTGAGCTTCCACTGTGTCCTACTGACGGCAGCATGGCCAACCAGCTCTCTTGTTCTTCAGGACCCAGTTTGAAAATAAAACAGGAAGATTTAGCATTTTCTAACCAATAATCTGGCACACACACATTCAGTTCCTCAGGAAGCTTTGGAGCTTGGGACGTGGCTCAGTAGTGAAGCACTCCATCCCCAGGATCCCTAGCACCACACACAATCCTTCCAAGTTTTTTTTTTTTTTGGCTCGACCACTGAGCCACACCCCCAGCCCCATTCTGTATTTTATTCAGAGACAGGGTCTCACTTGAGTTGCTAAGTGCTTCGCCATTGCAGAGACTGGCTTTGGACTCCCAAGCCTCCTGCCTCAGCTTCCTTAGCTTTCTAGGATTACAGGTGTGTACCACCCTGCTCAGCCCTAAATTTTGAATAAACCTGTAGTCTCTCCTTTTGGCACCTTGCCTGTTAAAAGGAAGTTTTCCTGGGGTGCTTCTCAGGTGTACACAGTCTTGAGGGCCTACTCCTCCTCCGGCAGGCCAATGGTTTGGTCCAGTGAGGCCCCACCAGACAAGCAGCTGTTCAGCACAGGTGGCAAGCCTTCTACTCACTGTTATTTAAATGTCACAGTCACCTTATCCCACTTAGAGATGGAGCAGCGTAGAGGCACTGGGTGCTACATAGTGACTAAGTTCAGTCAGCAACCAAGCAAGACCTTAACTGCAGCTGCCAGACTACAAAACAGACCTTTTCCCCTGCCCCCCTGGTGCGTGGCCAACCCACTGACACCAAAGTCTTATAGCAATTCCTAGGTGCTAATTTGGAAAACTGAGCAAACATCCTGGCTCTGAACCCTCTGTACTTGACATTCCACTCTCTGAATCCCACCTTGAAGGAAACAAAAAGACCACTTTTCCCAAAATTTATTTGTGCACAGACTTTGTTTTCATTGTACATGTGTCATTTAGGTTAAGCTTTAAGGAAAAATTTCAAGAATGTGGCTGGGAATAATCAGTTTATCATGGATTTAAAAAATTTTTGATGTACACACCTATATTGCCAGTTATTAAAACCTCTATTTTTAAATAATGGCATGAAAATTCTTTTTTTTAAAATAGAAATTCTGTGCAATATCCAAATACATTGGACATCAAAGAAGGGTCAGTAGTTTGAAGGTGGCACTGAGAGTGTGCACCTGGGCTGATCCTCCACAGTCAGGAGATGGGCCTGACACCTCACCCTTCCTATGGGGTATCAAGGGACAGCAAATCCTCAGTGATGTCAAGAAATTTCCTTGTCCTGCTGAAACTATCAGAGCTGAGACTAAGGGACTGTTAAAGCCCACATCTAGTCCAGAACAGAGTGGCTTCACACACACCACTGGCCTCCTGGCCAGCCCACAACACTTACCCCACAGAAATGGTGCCGGTCCTGGAAGCATTGGGATGGCTGGAAGAAATCACTTGAGGACAGAAGAGTGCTGGCTTGTCCCAATCTGGCTTCATTACATGGAGCTCCAATGGGAAGTGTCCCCTTCTTGAGAGCAGTGAACTACCAGTCACCCACCAAAACAGTTACCTCCCTGTACTCCATGAGGGGAAGAGGAGAATATATATATATGCTGACTTTTTCTTTTCTATTTCGCGGTGCTGGGGATAGAACCCAGGGCCTGGTGCATGCTAGGCAAGCACTCTACCCCTTAGTCACATCCAGAGACATTTAAAATGCTGTAAGGAACATTTAAAATGGAACAAGAGCCCAGTATGGTAGCATATGCTTATAATCCCAACGACTCATGAGGCTGAGGCAGGAGGATCACCCAGTTCTAACTTGCAACAACTTAGCAAAATCTTGTCCCAAAACAAAAAAATATTAAAAAAATTTTTAAAGGGGGGGACTGGGATTGGGGAGGTAACTCAGTGGTGAAGTGTCCCTGGGTTGAATCCCCAGTACCAAAAGTAAATAAAACATTAACAGGAAACCTGAAAGCACAGTCCTGATCGAGTCCTATCTCCCTCTATAGATCTTTAGCATAAAACCAGATGGTATTAGGTATGTCACTCAAGGGCTGTTACACAAGGAGGCCCCTTGGCCTGAGACCATGCACCATCTCCACTGAGAGCCCATGCAAGGAAGGCTCCCCCATCAGAAGCAGCAGCATGCACAGCAAGGGCACTGAGCTCAGTCAGATGCGGTCATCTGTCTCAGATAGAGATGCACATTCCAGGCTTTTGAAATGAATGATACACAGAAGCAAGAGGAAGCAGAGGCTACTGTCCAATTTGAGTTTCAAGTAGTAATCCTCAAGGTCACAAACCCTTCCCTCTTCATGGCTTCAAAAAGCACACAGTCTTGAGGGCTTACTCCTCCTCTGGCAGGCCAATGGTTTGGTCCAGTGAGGCCCCACCAGACAAGCAGCTGTTCAGTACATGCCCCTCTACAAAAAGCCAGCTTTTACTTTCTCAAGGGCAAATGGGATATCAAATTGATGGTATCGTGCCAGGCCAGAAAGACATTCCAAATCATATGGTTTCCTTGTCCTTTCTACCTTTAAATAATACTCAAGTCTTTAATCTCAGCACATTCCACTTACTGTAGCCAGGTATCAACTTCACAGCCCACACTCTCTCCCATACATCCCAACAGCTCCTCTGGGGCAAAGATGAAACAGGTGGCAGCAGCCGTTCCGACTTCCCAGCGCTATGAACATCTTGGCTTGGCATGTGAACAGTCACTGAGTATTGACTAGGTGACAAGCACCAACAACCTGATTAAGGATGAAGTTAGTCTCCCTGTTCAGACAGCATGACTGCAGAGGTACTGTGCCCAAGCCCACAGAGCCAACACATAGTACAGCCTGTAACAACCCACCACACCATTTTGCTTCCCAGACAAGACGCAATTTGGCAAAGTGCCAACCCCACCTCCTGCACACAAATAGGCACTGGGCAGTCACTGGGCACTAGAGTAATTTACCAGCTCTGCAAAACAACTAGAACCAACCTTGGAGGTGTTCCACTTTGTGTGAAATTTATTTTCTCCAATTCACAGGGGGGGAAAAAAAAAAAGGTAACTGGAGCTATCCTTAAGCTTTACTTCCACCTTTGTTTTTTTCACTTTTGCTTATTTACAGGCCAAGCCTGTTTCTGATAAGCTCAAAAACAGGCACTTTGGAGTCCTCTAGAGAAGTCTGGGGACCTTAACTGAGAGGCCAACCCTGACCCACATCCACTCAGGCTCACTCAGCTGCAGCCCACCTGGCACCTACCTCATGTCACAGAAAGGTCAGAACTGGTCACCTGCCTGCAGACCACCAACCACTCAGATTAACTTGGCAACCTCCATTGCAGAGGCAGTCAGGATGAGCAACTGCAGGTCAGTCACCATTTATGGCTTTCGCCCCCAGGAGAAAGCACTCTTCACTCTCACAAGGTTTCTGACTTCAGTCCATGGGTTTGGAAAAGTTCATCTGGTCACAGAGTCCCAAGACCAGTGAAGTGGGCAAGTCAGACTAACCTCACCAAGGGGCGGCACATGAGCCTGACCTTCCGGCACCAGCAGGCAGAGCAGAAGATGACTGAGACCACAAATGCAGGTTGTATAGGTTTATTTTTCCAATACCACAAGAGACATACAAGAGCAGTGCTTTTCTCTGGGCAGCCCCGTGGACCAGATCAGTATTAAACTGTACCCTTGAGTGGCCCCAAAGGTCCAAGAAGGAAAAAGACAGCTAGACACACTTGGGCCCCTGCTCCCGGTCTTTGGTAAACAATTTCTTGAGATGACAACTTGGACTTGACCAATACTGTATTTAAATCACATCATTGCCAACTTCTCACTCATGCTTCAGATGACAAAAATGCCACCTCAGATTAAATGGGGAGGAGGGGAGGATAAAACCCTTTTAGGTGAGATGAGCCTCGCCCAAGACACACAAATTTTATATTTCACACAGAAGCACTCGCACAGGGAGACACACCCACTAGAGAGGCAGACTCTGAACTCCGCAGCAAGTCAAGATACAAGAAAAAGGTGGAACAGGATGAGGGAAGACTAACGCAGTAGTATCTCCTCGCTGGAGACGTGTCGGGAGAGGCCGGCAGTAGGCATGGCTTTGTTTCTTCCCAAACCTGCTGTCAAAAAGTTAAGTCAAAAGGAGCCCGGTGGTCCCAGGTATTGCTGTGACAGGTGGTGACCCTGGAGCCAGATCCACAAGGCCTCCTGGGGGCTGCCCAGGGAACTCACCCATGAATCCAGAAGCACTTAACACTGGTGATAGTGATTTGTCACTTATGGCAGCCATCAAGGGCCGGAGGAGAAGAGATGTGGGGAGCTGATGCGTCTGCTCAGTGGTGTGCAAGCAGGCTGGCCCTGGCTCTGCAGGCTGTGGAGAACCCCAGTGACAAATAACAAGTCACCGGGCCAACCCGACAAATCACAAGTCAGTCACTTCCCCCTCATGCCAGGTAGCACAGCCCTTAGTGGCTTTAACAATCGAGGTGGAGAAGCAAATGACACTGCTTTAATGCAATGATGCTGAAGATGTAAAATAGGAAAGAGACGTCGTGTTCTCTGTACAATACATCCATTTACAGAGATGGCCAGTACTGTGTATAACATATAAATACAGGGTAAAACATCAGAGGTGCATAGAGCATACTTACAGAAGCCAAAGGTTCACTTTATACATCCAAGAATAAAGAGTTAAAATATAAAAATAAGAAACACACACTGCTTAGAAATGTAAAATGACTTTCACATACACAGGTGTGTGGAAATGCCCATTCCCAGAGTCCAAGGTGACAGGGCAGGTGGCAAGCAGAGCAGCCACTTGTAGTCATCCTCAGAGCTGACTCACAGGGTCGACAGATGGCATTTTCATAGGAGACACCCTACCCCCCAATCCCACTGTCTAAGCAGGGCTGTGCAAGCTTTCAAAAAATCCGGTGGGTTCGTGGATCATACAGAGTCAGGGAAGTTCTGAACTGGCTGCAACAACAGAACCAAGGGTCAGCTGGCTCCGTCAACTGGCATCTATGACCGAACTGTAACCTGAGGTCAGCAGGTGCTTGATCGCCCTGGGGGGCAATGGGAGTTACTTCAACCCTATGAGGCTTCTTCCCAGACCATCAACTCCCCAAAGTAGCAGAAGGAAAGATGGCAGGGAGGGGGCAGTGGGAGACTTAGCATTCCTGCTCAGTTCACAATCTTCTTATTTCAAGTCCCTCTGGGCATCGGGCAGGGTCCCCTGCCACACCAGGCTCTGTCTGTGAGGGCTCAGGCTTGCCAGCCTTAGGCAGCCCCACAGGTTGCCCCCCAAGAAAGCCCCCTCTAGTAAGACCAGAAGGGTTGACAAGTGACAGAGGGTTTTAGCACTATAAATCTTAGGGGGAGGCAAGAGTGCTCTTGCCTAGACAGACAGAGTCTATTATATCAATGATATTCTGTATACAGATTTAAGATCAATTATTATCAAAATACACACACTAAATATACAATTTTTCCAATGGCCATAATTTATTATCTCACCACAAGGCACAATACACAGAGCTTTGAGGGTCCAATACAGTCGTCGTGACAGAATGCACCACAGCCTTGGCACATGATCATGGCTTTCAGGCTGCAGGCACACTGGAGCGAGATGCTTTCCACCGTGCTGCTGTCGGTGAACATCTGCAGGGAGAGTGACGCACTGTGGCTTGCACCAAAGTTTGCTTTGTGGCTCAGCTGCACCACGCTTCCAGCCAGGCCCCTGGGAAAGGCTGGGGAGCTGGAGGAGTAATTAAAGCTGGTGGAACTCAGCTGGAATTTAGAAAGCTTCCCGTAAAAAGCCTGCTTGATGTTGAGTTGGGAGGGGATGGAAGAAGGCTCCAGGGGCTGAGCCAGCCCTTTCCCTGGCTCTTGGGGGAGTTTCCAGAAGGGTAGGTCCATGACAAAGGGCATCCCTTGCAAGTGACCCACCAATTCCAGAGGACTATGCCCAGCAGCTTTTCTGTTCTCTGAATTTGCACTGAGAGAACCCCCCAATAAAGTCTTTTCATTCTTGCTGCTGCCAACAGAGGCAAGGGGTGGCTTTGGACCCCAGTCTTCCCTTGCAGTTTGCACCCCATCAGACACAGAGTTTTTGCTTGGCCCCAATTTCCTACTTGGAAAAACTGGAGGGATCTCAGCAGGTAATGGCGTGGGGTCCACAGGCCTGGGGCACTGAAGGGTTGCAGCCACATTTCTAGGGCCAAAGAGCTTCTTCCCTTGGCCTCCAGCATTGTTCTGACCACCCGGGGCCCTACCTGTCTGCTCTGGCCCACAGGAGATCACGTTTGGAGATGAGAAGCAAGGCGCTCTCGAGGTAGGGAGCTCTCCTGGACTCTTGCCAGGAGCAGCATGTGAATCACTATACTCCCGGACTGCCTTCTGATCTTCAAAACTAAAGGAAGAAAACTGCTCTTTGGAATCCATTTCTTCCAGTTTCCCAGAGGAGATCATCAGCTTTGTCACTGGACTTAGGGAGTCTAAACTTGGGACCATCTTGGAAATCTGAGGTGCTCCGGAAGCCTGAGCAACCTCTGCCTTTCCAAGACCAGTGCTTGCTTCATGGCTCTCAGGCAGGGGCAGCTCCTTCAACCCTTTTAAAGCAGGGCTGCTTCTGTCAACCACACAAGTGTTTTCTCCAGGACCATGCAAAGGTCCCGTGCCCAGGGGGCCACCACGACTCTGCTCTTTTAGAAGTGGCAGTTGTGAGGATTCTGGCTTGCTGTTACTGTGGGCTGGAGGAAGAACCTTCTCTAGGGACAAGTTACCCTGCAGCAACTGCAACACAAGTGGGTTGGTGGCCTCCACTGAGGACCCAGGCCTGGCCAGGCACAGGGGTCTTGGCTGGTATTCAGTACTGGACAGCAGCAAGGAGTTTGGGATCTTCTGGGGAACAGCACACACTCGAGACACCCAGCTCTGAGGAGAAACCATCCCCTCTGTCCTTGTAACCAGAGTCAGGTCACTGTTCACCTTGGATAGGAAAGTGGATTGCTTCCAATCATGTTTTTCATCCTTGTCCACCAAGGACCCCTTTGTCATTGTGGCTTCGCTAATGTCAGCCTCACTGCTATCCTCAGTGAGGTGGCCTTCAAAGTCAGAGGCTGTATCTGTGGATTCGCTGTGAGGACTCAGTGCTTCAGAGTCTCCATTGATTTGCAGCTTCTCAATGTCCACATGTTTGCCATCGCTGCCAGAGCCACCCATGCCGTGAGGTAGCACTGTGCAGAGTGAAGCAAGGCTGTCAGGGGGTGCCACATCCTTTTCGGCTGCCAATCCCCCAGGAGATGTGGCAACAAGGGTAGCAGCGCTCTCCCAGTCTTCTCTGACCTGAGGCTCCACAGGTGGAACACTTTCTCTGGATCCTGGCTCAGAATGTTTCACCACCTCATCGTTTAACAGGATGGATGTCCAAGCAGCAGCACTGTCAGACACGAGAGCCTCAGTTTTCAGGGCTTTCTGTCTACTATCACTTTCCCTCACAGGTGGGCCTGAGTCACCAAGTCTTAATTCATCATCAAATGGTCTATCCTGCAGGTGGCCAGCCAGTGACGATTCAGGTATGGAACTGGGGGTCACATTTTCCGGATCCTTCAGAGTAGGATTACTGTCAAGAGCCGGGCCAGCTCCTTCTTCCAATATAACAGCTCCTAATGGAGACTGTACAGGACTGTTCACTGGAGGAACACTGGATCCTTGCTCCTCACTCCCCCTTTCCCTGGAAGTAGTGCCAGATTCACACTCAGTTCTACCATCTAGCTGCAAGGTAGGCTGCTCTGCCAACTTTCCAGCCACTGGGGTTTGAGAGGACAGTGGGGGCAAAGCCTGGCATGGCTGATCCCCAGTGGGAGCAACTGAGGGCTGAGAAGCATCTTCTAGCCCCCGTGTGAGTACACCTGGCACCCTCTGCAGTGGGCAGCTTTCTTCCTTTCTGAGAGAAGTCAGGTCTTCTCTCCTGGCTCTGGACATGGCAGCTCCTGCCTGGGTATGCTCCCCATTCAGAGGACAAGGCGGCAATAGTTGTGTTCGCTGTAGATCTGACGTACACTCTCCAGGGGTGCTCGGGGCTCCCCTGGGCTCAAGGTGGCCACAGGCCTCACTACCATCACCACTGCTGCTGCTTCTGCCACCTCCCTCATCGGTGGCCCCGCCGCCACCTCCACCTGGGCCACCCCCACCTCCGATGGCAGTGGTGGCCGCCTCTCGATGGCAATGGTGGCCTCTCGCCCCTCGGGCCTGCAGAGCACGGGCTTTAATGTCTGCGAGGGTCCTGGCACCAGTCCAGCCCCGGTAGGAAGACTCTGTGATGGGGACGATCCGGGGACATATCTGGTAAGTGGGCTGACCTTTAACCACCCAGGGTGGTTTGATACGTGAAAGTTGAATCTGAAAGAAAAGCAAAGGGAAAGAGTTTTAACTGGCTGATCTAATCTAGAACTACCAGTCTTCTCTGTCCTGGGGCTCCAATACTAGGAGCAATACTGGGAGACTAGTAGCTCAGAGGTACTGACCTAGAGAACTAAATCACTGTCCTAAGAAAGAAAATGATTATTTTAAACTGCCTGCCCATGGCACCCCTTCATTCCAAGATTCTGCTGAAAGGCTATGCCACACCTCCAAATTGAATTTCTGGTGAGACTTTATGAGCCGCTGCAGCAAAGAGCCTAATGCTATCTAATACAAGATGAAAAACCCCAAAGGATTTTGATTCTTCAACAGGGTAAATAGAAAAGTGAGGAAGGAAAGAACTGCCTCCCCCCATCCCACCCCCACCCTCATGTCAGTCTCAAGAAAAGCTCTCCTGTAGAAGGCTCTGAGTTCCCACATAATTCAGGCCAGGGCCCAGGGCCTCTGTCCCTTCAAAGGGGGCTCCACAACCTCATGACCCTCCAAGGAAACCAGGCACTAGGGCCACCAGGAATCAAACAGTCTCCTACCCGGATGGGCGGGACTTTGGGCTCCTCTTTAGTGGGCTGTGGCTTTTCGGTGTGAACACTTTCAATTGTGTTACGAAAGGACTGACGATCTTCAAGCCGGGGCTTCTTTTCGGGAAAGGACGCAGAGGCTGCCTGCTCAAAGGACTTCCTCTTCTGATCCTTGGGCTCCTGATCCGCAGTGTCCTGAGACAAGCTGGGAATTCTATCTGGAGATGCAGAGGCATGTACCAAGTTGTCTGGCTCAGTCTGGATTCGGGAAGCCACAGGTTCGCCTGGACACTCAGGACCCTCTGGGCCAGGTGCTGCAGAGGACATGCCTGGCAGCAGGGGACTGCTCACCCCTGCTGAGTCGGTCTTAGCCTCCCTGTTCTTGGAGAGAGGGACGTCAGGTGCCACAGAGTTTGCATCCTTAGCAACATCTGCTTGTTCCTGCTCCTGTTTTTTGTACAGATTCCTTCTGGCTCGGGTTCGGAGATCTGGTCGAGAGCGTTTCTTAAAATGCCCATCCCGCTGTCGGGTGGCTGGACCACGCTGTGGCCGCACTGATTCTCTTGGGACACGCAAACCACTCTTGATGTTGGCCTCCTCCTGGTCCACATTCTGCTGTAATGACTCTTCTTTGGTCAAACCCAATCTGCAAAACAAACTCACACCATCAGTTATAGGCCAGAGAGGACACGTGTCTTTTCTCTGCACAACAGGCACTTAGATACGTAAACTAACTAAATCTACATATATAACGCTAACCACAGAAAAACACACATTCTGCTTCACTGTGAATGGCATTAAGCTAAATGACTCGAGTCACTGCAATCTCCAAATTCTTGTCCAGGACAGATGTTATGTACTACAGCTGTTCCTTAATATTTATGATTTCAGGACCTCATGGACATCAAAGTCCACAGATGTTCAAGTCCTGTGTATAAAATGGCATAGTATTTGCCCAAAACCCACACACATCTTCCCACATGCTTTATTGTGTGTGGGGGGGTGGGGGGGTGCTGGAAATCGAACCCAGAGCCCGTGTATGCTGGACACGTGCTAGATAGGTGCTCCACCACTGAGCTTCCCCCCACCCTCCTCCAGTGCACTTTAAATCATCTCCAGATCACTTACACCCCTACTGCGACAATAACGGCTGTGTAAATAATGTCTTCTTTAAGGAATAATGACAAGGAAAAATGTCTATACACATGCAACTGTTTTTCCCAGATATTTTTGAGCTATGGTTGGTTGAATGTAAAAGGAGAACCAATGGATTCAAAGGGCTGGCTGTACTTTGAGACCAAATGCCTCTACCCTCCCAAACACCCAGATTAGTCAGCAATCCTATCACCAAGGGCCTTACTTCTGTCCGTAATAGTCTTCAAAGAACTTTTCTTTCCATTGTTCCACCTTCTTTTCCTTCTCCATTTCCTGTCGTATTCTGACTTGCATCTCATGAGTAAATTCACCTAGAGAGAAAGATTTTTCTAATGAGTACATTCAGAATATTGATGTCTGGCTTACGACTAAAACTTCTTTAAAATCAGGAGTTTTAAAAAGGACATGTAGCCAGGTGTGGTGGTGCACACCTGTAATCCCAGCAGGTTGGGAGGCTGAGGCACGAAGATCACAAGTTCAAGGCCAGCCTCAGCAACTTAGTGAGATCCTGCCCATAAATAAATAAATATATACATAGGGCTGGGGGTGTAGCTCAGGGTTGAACACCCCGAGGTTCAATCCCCAGTATCCTCTCTCCCCAAAAAGACATGCTCCTGTCTCCTCCAGTGGCTCTCTCATATTATGTTCTTATACAAAATTAATATAGCAGACTGCCTGCTTATCCTTAGAAAGGGTTTCTGACAATGATGGTCCTTGGCTGGCAGGTGAGAGCTTGGGTTTCAAGAGTTCCCATCACCCAGTGAACCATTCACTGTGCCTAAACTGTTGATGCCAACAATATGGTTTATGCTGAACACCCCTCTTTCCTTTCAAGAATCTAGGTATGTGGCCAGCAGTGGCTTCCTTCACAATCAGCCCCAAATAAAAATCCTGGACACCAAAGATTTAATGAGCTTCCCTGGTAAATACTTCACAAGTGTTGGCACAACCTCTCATTGAATTCTGCCTAACTCCACAGAGAGGACCTCAGACCTTGCACCTTGCTTCCCCTGCACTTCACCCCATGTGCCTTCTTCCCTTTGCTAATTCTGCTTTGTACGCTTTTTGTGTAAATAAACCATAACCCTGAATATAACCATATATACAGTCCTGCCAGCAGTCATTAAACCTAGGGGTGGCTTAGGGTCCCCAACACATTCCCCAGATAGCTTGTCTTTAATTTTGTGCGGAATCTACCATTTACTCCGAGTAACTACTGTCCCTGAAAAAGGAGCATGATGTGCCTCATCAGGGTGCACTTTATTCTATCCATCTAGATAATGCCACGATTACTGGAAGGAACAGGCATGCAGAACATTTAAATGATGAAAAGAAGATACAGATGGATATATATATATATATATATATATATATATATATATACACAAGACAGTTGAGCCAAATATCCCGTTGCTTTTTCAGAGCAGCGTGGCACATTAATATCCATTACACATATTAACACTAGAGAAAAGTCTGTCTTCAACTGAACATCTCAAGGAAAAAAAAGAGACTGGTAGAAATGAGTTCTGGGGCTTACATATCAGGAGACATGCACCACCACACACGGCAGGCACACCTCCAACCCTGAGACGAAGACTGACTTACCATCAGCCAGGCGATCCCGCCAGCTCTGAGCCGCGTGAGTGAAAAACTCATTATTGAGAGCGCTGCTGCTGAGGCGCAACAGGCCATCTGTCCCCACCTAGGAGGAGAAAATAATAAATGAGGAAACTTGAAAGAGAACAGGATTCCCAACCCCCTACACAGGTCAAGAGGAGGCTGCACATTTGCACCTGTCTGTCCACTTCGGGCAGGAGGAAGAGGAGCTGCTGCTGGAAGTGTGATGGCAGGGCGTGGAAGGTCCGAGAGTTTATCAGGGCACGGAGGTTGGTGTTGACAAGAATGGACCCAGGCGTCTCAAAATCTATCTCTTCCCCTCTGTTGCGCTTCATTTGACCTGTGATTTTTGATGCAAGAAGAAGCAAATACAGATTTTCAGCTTCTGAAAGCCAAAAAAGCAAATAAAGCAAATGGCAACTCATGAAAAAACTTTGGTGGCAGCACCCAAGCTACCCAGAACTTTGTTCTGTACACAATCTGCTCAATCATCCAGTCCATCCTAACCTGTATGTTACAACTGCTCTTCCCAGGTTACTGTCGTTGCCATCGACCCTAAGAGAACACTGGGGCTTGACTCCCCTCAGACAACACTCTGTACCGTGCTGTGTCACAGCCTGAAGAGGACACTCTTCCCACGGAAAACCAGGCGGGGGCAGGCTCTGAGCATCCCTCCGGGCTGCAGAACAGGCTCCACAGAGCCCAACTGGAGAAAGGATGGAAGTTGTCTAAAAGCAAATCTAGTTAGTGTACTACAGAAAAACCTGCAGAAGCTTCCTGTGAATGAGGTATAATATCCAGGCAATTATGTACCAAGGGTTGGTTGTTCAATGCCAACTGAAATAAATGTCAGTTAACTCTCAAAGCCTAAGTAAATGCTACTTATTTGGGGCGGGGGGGGCACTGCAAATAAAGACCTGTGAGACCACAGATTGAGCATTGCTAAATGGCTGGAAAAGCAGTAAGACAACAAACAAACCTCGTTTCTATGTGGGCAATGGTTTATTCTAATTTTCCGAACCCAAGGTTAGTCTTCTCAATGATTTCATGTGGCCCATCTACAAAACCCCTAGCACGTGGGTCTTAATAAATAAATAGCAATAAAAGATAGCAAACAGTTTACTAGCACTGAGGACGGCCCGACTCAGGGTGAGAGGTGCACAAAACAGCACTGCTGAATTTGTGTGCATCCCCAAAATTCAACACATGCTTCTACTCGACACACTAACTGGGTTATAAAAAAGCAGAGTCTGATAGAAACTACAGATGATGAAATCAAGTGTGGCAGGATGCTACAGAGAAAAGAAAACAGGCATGGGAATCCTCCTCTGAGAAGCTCAAAAGCAATTTTCACTCACTCAAAACACTTATGAAGAAGTACCACGGCAGGCACAGGCCAGGCCCTACAGGGACAAACAAGGAGCAATGTGGCACCATCTATGCCCACAAGGAGTTCACTCAATCTAGCAGAGATCTATACGTGAAGTAACAAAATACAAGGTAAAAGTAAAAATAAACTGGAAAAGGAACTGGAGCAGAAGACACTGTCTTCTTACTAGGCCTGTAGGGCCCCTTTACAGGCAGAGAAATGAGTGCCAAGCCACTCACCTGTGGCCGGCTTCCGGAAGCCTCTCAGGAGCGGGGCAGGGTCCCGGGCGACCTCGGCCTGGCCACGAATAGCAGCGCTGCCCAGGGCCAGAGAGCCGCTGCTGCTGCTGGACGGGCTGCCACTCTCGCCATCGGCGTGGCGGCCCGAGAACCCTGAAGGCACAGCATTCCACTGGTCAAAAGCATCACACGCCGAGCCCGTGACTCTCAGACAAGCTTACTTCTCCCAGTTCTCCCTGACATGCTGCCAGAAATACTGGGGTGCTTCCATCTCCCAGCCCTGGGCTGACAATCACCACCTCATGGTCTGGCTTTAAAATATCACCTTAAAAATGCCAAACCACAAACTTCATTTGTACAGCACTACACCTTTTCAAAGCACTGGCACAATCCTTCATTGGCTGCTCACGACTGCCCTGGGAGGCAAAGAAGAGGGTACACGGCAGAGCCTAGCACCAGGACCTGTGGCAGGCCGCACCACACAGCATGCTGCCTTCCAGAGAGAATGGGTCTCCCAGTTCTTGCTCAACAGCTCTACTGGCATCACAATGCTAGGTCAGAGACTGCTGACACAGGGAGGCCAGGTCCCCAGGACCTGAAGAAAAAGCACCACAGTCACAAGTCTACACATACCTGATGCAGATTCCACGTGGGCCCCGTTTACCTTCAGAGGAGTCAGCACAACTCGAGGGAGCATCACCCCAGTCTTTTTCTTTTGTTTGTTTGCCTGTATTCCCAGGGGATAAAAACAGAGCCTGAGTCATCTGCAGCACCCCCCTTGACCCTATCCTACCCACTCTCTTGTAAATATGCAGTGAGATCTGCCAGGCAATGCCGACAACAGACTGATGAACATTACTGAGCTGTGTGCGGGCCACTGTGCCAAGCACCACCCTAAACTGAAAAGAATGTATGGTTATCCCCATTTTACAGATAAGGAACCTGTCCACAGATGATAAGTGGCAAAGTTGTCATTCAAATAGCCAAATCCCAAGCTCATGTTCTCAGTACTCAGCACTGTACTATACTCTGCCCTGGAAGTTCACATGTACATTACAAAAAGGAAAGGAATCACCCAGGTATGTAAATAGAAAAGGGCAGGGGGAATCACTCTGCTCTCAGACCCCAAACCCCACTTCTGGCAAGCATATGAGAAAATAATACAAATACTATTGGTGAAGATGAAAATAGTATCAAAATGTTCATAACACTGCCAGTGGAAGAATAAACCAGCAAATAATCATCATCATCATCATCATCATCATCATCTAAAGCTCAGTTTTCCTGTGGCCCACTTTTAAGTGATACTAAAAGGTGAAGACCATATTTAATTTTTTTCACTCTTTAAACATGTTCACAGATAGCTATAGGAGGAATAAGAATGCCAACTATGCCTGAATTCATTCATCCTCCTGGCCTGGTCACCAACTCTCCTCCCTACCTGTGAGGAAGCTCTGTAGCTGTCCCTGGGATTGGGAAGGGGCCGACTCTGAGATTCTGTAGAACAGGATGCATTTGAAGATGTTTCATCCAGAGATACTGGCAGAGTAGAAAATAAAGGTTAGTTCCTAGATGCTCCTTGGCGCTGTCCCCCCATCTCACTGGCACTTACCATCGTTTTCACCACTCACAGTGCTGGCTTCATTAGATCCACAGCTCTCCACATCGGCCGAGTCTTCTGGCTCCTCTCCTTCCACTGGAGCTGGATTTCGAGACCACTGCAGGGCATCCTTCTGTGATAGCAAGTTACAACTCAGGTGAACAAAACTCTACAAATTCTACTACAAGTTCAGTAGTCATTCCTAAATTTGTATGCTTTTGGAGAAGAGGAATTTGATTGCTGCTTCTTTTTTTGAGTGTTTATCCAAAGGCTGATATGTTAGTCCAAGTGCTCTGCCACTGAGCTATAGCCACAGCCCAGGCAACTTAGAATATTGGTAAGTTCCTATCCCTTTCAAACTAAGCTTTTTCTCAGCAAAGTCATTTTATTAAAAAAAATCATTAAAATTAGAGATATTGCTGGGCATGGTGGTGCACACCTGTGATCCTGTCAATTTGGGAGGCTAAGGCAGGAGATCTCAAGTACAAAGCAAACCTCAGCAACTTTGCAAGACACTGTCTCAAAATAAAAAAAATAAAAGGGGCTGGAGATGAGGTTCAGTGATTTAAAAAAGTCTCTGGGTTTAATCCCTGTATCCTCCCCCGCAAAAGTTAGATATACTTTTGTATTCAATAATTCATTATACAGCATTACAAATCAACATTTATGGAGCATCTCCTATAAGCTACACCATGCTAGTTCCTAGGTTGGGGTGAGAATCAGGCCCCTATCTTCAAGGAGTTCATGTGAGTAGAGAGAAAAGAATATGGATTATAATATAAAGGGCAATAATAGAGGTATATACATAAAGCTGAGGCATCCCAGAAGAGGGGGTGACTAACTTAGTGAATTGCAATAAAGGGAACATGGGAGTACAGAGCATGAGTAAGGATCAGAGAGGAAAGGCTTCCAAGGGAATGTGATGCTTGAGCTAATTTTTTTAATTGGTTGTAGATGGGACAGCATGCATTTATTTATTTATTTTTATGTTGCGCTGAGGATCGAACCCAGTGCCTCACATGTGCTAGCTAGGTAAGCGCTCTATCATTGAGCTACAGCCCCAGCCAGTTGAGCTAAGTTTTAAAAGAAGTTTGCTACTAGGGAAATAGTTTGGCCATGGGTAAACCCAAATATTTTTTGAAAAAAAAAAAATTTGAACTCAGGAAACTAAATGTAGGGGTGTAGGGAAATGGATAGGCATACGGCTAGAAAAGACAGCAAGAAGGCAGATGATTATACAATGTGTGAAGAGACTGAGACTTGGATTATTCTGGAGGTTCCAAAGGATACTGACTTAGAGAATGATTTTTAGAAATTTTCATTTTAGAAGCCTGAAGGTAAGAAGAGAAGCTATTTTTCCTAGGAAAATCTTTTTCTGTTTTCATAGTGACAGTGAAGCTATTTTTGCTAAGACATGAAAACTGTCACCGTTCACTGTAACACTGAAAACACAATGGAGTATAGAAAAGAGATCTACCCTATATTTCACCTTCTCCAAAGTTTCCTTGAATGGTCTCAGAAGTGAACTCCACCTAAGGACTTGCCTAAGGAAAACTCAGAAAGTGTATCACACCTCAAACCTAGGAAGAAGGCTGGGGACACAGCTTAGTGGCAGAGTGCTTGCCTAGCATATATGAGGCCTGGGTTTGATTCCAAGCATTGAAAAATCAATCCATCAATCCAGTAAGGAGTATGAACAAATACTAGGAGCTAGAGAGCAGAGATAAGGTGAAACAAGAGGAGAGTAGGGTCACTAAATAAGAGTATGTATAGAAGAGTAGATAAAAATCATGATTCTGTATCTTTAATATACCATAAATTTAAAAGGGGAACTCATAACAATCTAACATCAATTTCATGGGTCGCTTGAATCATTAAAGTTTCCATCAACCTAGTTTTGTTAATTATAAGCTAAAATCATGCTGTCTTAATAAAAAGAAAGCAGCTTTTTTAGATTTTTATTTCTTTTCCCTACTGGCCATAAATGCTCCTCAGAATTAAAAGCTAAGGAAAATTTTTAGTATGAATCTTACAATTATGTTGTTGACTGGCATGTTCCTTGGAATGACAAAAAAAAATTAATCTCTCAGGTAAATAAAGATAAAATACTCATCAATGAATAAAACAGGTCTATTACAATGGCAAACTTGACCCCAAAACTGGCAAACATATGAGAAAATCATACAAATACTATTGGTAAAGATGGAAATAGTAAATGTATCAAAATGTTCATAACACTGCCAATGGAAGAATAAACCAGCAAAAAAATCTCAAGAGCATAATGGTTGAACACTCTAGCCAAAAAGCTTGGGACCATTAATGCTTTGGATTTAGCAATTTTTAAAAATTTGAAATATCTGCATACAATAATGTTAATGGTTGGATCTGGTACCCAAGTCTAACCATGAAATTCATCTGTTTTAGGGGCTGGGGTTGTGGCTCAGCAGTAAAGTGCTCACCTAGCATCTGCGAGACCCTGGGTTTGATCCTCAGCACCACATAAAAATAAATAAATAAAATAAAGGTATTGTGTCCAACTACAAGTAAAAAAAAGAAATTCATCTGTTTTACATACAAGTTATACACATAGAGTGAAATGATTCAAACAATACCTTTAGTGTTACTGCACTTTAACTACAACCCATCACTTAAGCTCAGATATGGAATTTTCCAGTTTTGGATTAGGAATACTCAACCTATGTACTTTTTAACCCAATAACATCATTTTTTAAGACATAAAAAAACACTATTAAAAAATTTACAATTTAACTATATTAAAATTAAGACCCTATACTCATCAAAATATAGTGTTAGTGTACACAAGGTCAAGTTACCTGCAGAGATGGAGCATATACTTCTAACTCACATAACCAATAAGAACCTATATCTAGACAACTTAAATCAGAAGAAGGCAACCCAGAAGAAAAACAAAAGATGTGAATTAGGCACTACATAAAAGAGCATATCTAAATGGCCAAAAGACACATACACAGAAATATATTTAACCCCACTAACAATAAGGAAAACATGAAATCATGCAAATTGAAACCACAATGAGGGCTGGAGATGTAGCCAAGTAGCAAGTGCTAACAGGGATATGGAACTTGTCACTGAAAACTGAGCCAATCACTTGAGAATATACTGTGACAACTCAAAGATAAAAACCTCCTGTAACTCAGCAATGTCACTCCTAGGTATGAATTCCCTAGAAAAATCTATGCGTATGCACAACCAGGATGTTCACAGTAGCATCATTTTTAACTTGGACAGTTAACAACCAAAGTAGCCATTGATAGTAGAATCAGTAAATAACAGTGCATTCATTAAATGATACAGTAATTTTTTTTAAAAAATGAATGAACTGTAGCTACCCACAACAACATGGATGGATCTTAATAGAATACTGAAAGAAGCCAGCAGAAAAGAATGCATACTACAATGAGTCCATTTGTTTAAAAAAAAAAAATCCCCGCCCCCGCCAAACAGGCAAAACTACTAGTGTTAGTGATGTAGACACGGGTAGTAAACAAAAAAGAAAGAACTTCCATAAAGTCAGGACAGTAATTACCTGTGTATGTGTTGGTGGGAGCGGGGGTGCACAAAAGAGGGCTCCTAGCTGTTTCCATTTTTTTTATCTTGACCCAAGTGGCAGTTGCAAGGGTGTTCATTTTACTATAATTCATTAAGTTTACTCTTGTGTCCTATATGTTTTATCATATTATATTTATATAATAAAAAAGTCTGAAATCAAAAGATAAAGTATTTTCATTTAAAATAAGCTGTAAAATATTTAATGACAGGAGAAATGTTCATGATATAACAAGTGAATCAAGCAGTTAAATTCCTATGAGTCCATCATTTTTTTAAAACGACATTTGCATGAATGTGCTGGTTTAGAGAAAAGACCAGAGAAATAGTAGAAGAGTTGATCAGCATGATCTTTAGGTGATGGAGTTGTAAGTGGCTTAGTTCCTTTTTAATTTGGGATATATTCTATAATTGACAAGTATAAAGTATAATCAAGAAAATAACATTTTGCTGGGCATAGTGGTGTGCCTACAATTCCAGCAGCCCAGGAGATGGAAAAGATGCAAGAGCAAAACAATACAAAGAACACTCACTTTTAATGTTTTTACCCATATTCACCTATTATTAACTAATAATAGTAAATACATTAGTAAAGGCAATTGGGAAAAGAGGCTAATGATGAAAAAAAAAAGAAGAAAACTATAATAATAAATAAACCTAAAAAAAATTCATAACTTGAACATTTTAAAACAAAAGGCACTTTGAACAAAAAGTGATAAAGTTTAAACTGCCCAAGATTTGATTCTCACCTAAAAATATAAACAAAATCTTGGGTATGCTTGTCCTTTCTTCATGGGTCTGAGCAAAAAAAAAAAAAAAGGGACTGTCTCTAAGAAGACTAATCAATGCAAATTATTTTTTTTTTTAATATTTATTTTTTAGTTATCAGCGGACACAACATCTCTGTTTTGTATGTGGTGCTGAGGATCGAACCCGGGCCGCACGCATGCCAGGCGAGTGCGCTACCGCTTGAGCCACATCCCCAGCCCGCATATTATTAAAAATTGAGAACATACCAATTGTTCCTAGCCAGCTAGAGTTCCTAACCAAAGCATAAAAAAAGAAGAAAAATTTATAAAATCAAGAGTGTCTTAATTTCCAATAGCATAATTTATCTAGACTGAATACTCAAGAAATTCAGATCTACTAAGAGAATTCAATCAGGTTGTTAGATTCAAGACCACAGTTAAAAACTGAGTGATCCTAACATTAACAATAATATCACCAACAAGAAAATTTAACATCAAAGAATATAAATTATCAGAAATAAATTCCACAAAAGAAATAGCAATCATTTAATGAAGAAAAATTTAAAAGCTTTGCGAAAGCTTTAAAACCTAAATAAATGGAGAGCTACACCATTTTGTGTGTGTGTGTTGAATCAAACTCTTAATATGATTCAACACTGTAAAGATATCAACTTTCTCCCCCAAAGTTGTTTACTGACTGAATGCAAGTCCAATAAAAGTCTATTTTTTGTAGAACTTGAGTTTACATGGAAAAGCAAAAGGCCCCCAGCAGTCAAGATATTCTTGAAGAACAAGATGAGAGGATATGCTTTTTAAAAGCTCTTGTAATTAGATGAGTAGAATGGTGGTTGCTAGGGACGATTCTGCTTAAGGGTATGGGGTTTCTTTTTGGGGTGATGCAAATGTTCTGGAATTAGATCAATGATGACTGCATAACTTTATGAATATACTAAAAGCCACTGAACAGTACATTTTAAAAGGACAAACCTCATATGGTCTGTGAATTATATCCCAATAAAACTGGGTAAAAATGGCTTATTAAATTTAACTGATAGTTTTAAAAACATGAATGAATTTAATGAAAATTTACAAACACACACACACTTGATATATACAGAAAATTTATAGATCTAAAGTCCAAATTCAGCTTCAGAAAACTGAAGATACAGTTAATGTTGTTTTAATCCTGTTATGTAAATCCTAAGGAAGAATTAAAACTAGTAAAGCAACCTCCATATATACTGGAGAAACAGCTTCACCATGTTTTAAAAATGCTTAATATAAAATAAAGTTCCACTGAATTTGAAACCCATTTGCATTCTCACAAGCCATTTCAACATCACAGCTGTCAAAGAAAAGAAAGAGCTATTATTTAAAAATGAATACACTTTTAGAATATAGTTTAAAGAGAAGAAATTGTCGGAGTACTCATTAATGACAAGAAAATAGTTTTATCAATAAGGAAAAACAACAAATTCTCATCTGGGATTTGCCATCCACATCTGAAAGCAAACTTTCTAAATGATGGTGACCACACGCCCATAATCCTTCATCTGATACCCTTGAGGGTCTAGTTATTTTAGAATTCAGTTTCTTGAATTTTAGAATGCTAATATAGTATACACATATTAATGTCACCAACAACCCATAATCAAACACATTAACATTTTAAAATAAAATGTATACACATATCAAGAAAAATAGGCTAAAAGTAGCCTTGTCAATATATACAGTTTTGCCACCCACCAAATGAGTTAAGTCAGCTTTTATTGCCAAATGAGTTATAAAGAAAAACTTTCAGTTTCAAAATATTTTGGATTTCAGAGAATTGTTTGGGCCTGCATCACGAGTTTAAAGAAACTGATCATTTAAAAAACTGAAAAAACTGCACATACACATTTCAAGTTAAAAAAAAAAAAAAGATAGGATCCTAAGAAAGTCCATGTTTTATTCAATAAAAATTTTCAAAGGATCTGAAGGTTTTATAATTCCACTTTTCTCATCATAGTGATAATGTAAAGAAAATTCAATGAAATATTTTCAACAAACCCCAAAGAGAGCTTGCAAACCACTTCCATTTTTCCCAAGCATGCCACAATAGGAAAAGGTAAAAATTTCACTGGAGAAATTCTCACACATTGGCACAAGAAGACTATAAGTAAAATGATGACTTGTAAAAAGCAGTGTTTATAACAATGAAAAACTAAAAATAACCTGTAACAGAAGAGTGGTTAATAAATAACGTATATGATACAATATACTATTAAATAGTAGTTAAAGAGAATAAAAATACATTTGTACAAATAGACCACTGCTGCTTGGAAGGAACAAGGGCCACTGGCTTGGGTAGCAGGTGGGGATAGAAGCAAGAGGGTTGGTGTGGGGGCATTTACTACATTCTCTGCACAGAGGCTGAAGCTTCCATATTTAAACATGGCAAACAAATGTGTGCTTCTTTGTATCCTCCTGAAGCTTCATTAGAATGACTACAAAGATAAATGCACAAAGACAAAGAGGAGGAGGAAAAAGACAGATCAGGGGTGTGAACAGAAATCTGGAAGATGGATAAAAAGCAGGTTAAGTAACTGACTCAGCAAATGATCAAAAGCTGAAGACTAAGGTTGCAGAGGGAAAAAACCTCTAATAGCAAGTCAGTCAGAACCGCAAAAACCCAGAAGGGACAGGGATTGGAGGGTACCAAGAACCACTGCAGCAAAGGTAAGGTATAGAGGTAAACACAGGAGAGGAGTTTAAAGTCTACAAAATTAAGACTTATCAGGCCACAGTTCCCTATCCCCAGTGAGGTGATATTTATTCTTCTCCAGCTCCAGAAGAAAACAGAAAATGTATATTCTTGTTAGACCGAACCAAGGAGATTCTGGAATAGAAGATACAAGGCACAGCTTAAGGTGTGAGGGAAGGTGTGAGAGATGGAGTGAGGAGCCACACTATAAACAAGAGCAAGAAGTTAGAGACTGCATAAAAAATGCTGATAAAACCAGCTCCCTTTCCCAACATAATTCCCCAAACTTCCCAGAAAGTAGCAGCCTTAGAAACCCAACCTCAGCCTACTTCTAGCTGGCTGGCAAGTGACAGGCCTAAGAAAGAATACCTTCAGAAACAAGTAAGTGGAGGTCACCCCCCAAAGGCATGTGGATCCCCACTCTTAATCACAACACACAGTATCCCACAGGATAAAACCTGTATAAATAGCCTCTATATATGGTCCTCTATAAATGGCCCACCAAGGACTGCCAGATATCTGACCACAGTGTTAGATGGAAGATAACCCAAATAAAACCAGGAACCGAAAGAAAAGAAATAAGTATCACAATAAATATGTTCTCAAAAAGCACCAAAACAAGTAGAGTGCTTTTGGGGGGGGGGGGGGGGGGGGGGGGGCATTTTTGTGCAAATACATGAATCTGCCAAAAGCTAAAAAAAAAATTACCAGAAACAACAAATAGGTTACCTCTCCGGGATCTGACTAAAAAAGAAAAATAGGCTCTATTAAGAAAGCCCCACATCCAACAAAGGGTCCAGAAAGAGAAAACTGAAAAGACAGAAATAGTGTAAGAAATTCTCCCCAAATAAAAAGACCTCAGTTTCCAGGTTTCACATAAGGCAAAAAGTCCAGCATAATGAATGAAAAAAAAAAAACCCATTTCCACAACCCCACATCATGAAATTTCAAAATACAAGAGAAAAACAGATCCTAAATCATCCAGCATGACATCAGAATCAGAATGACATCACACTTCTCTAAAGCAGTTTTGGAGAATGTAACATAGTAACATGCTCTGAAATTCTAAGCCAAACCACAAATTCAGTGTGGAACACAGACTAAAGACATGTGAGGTATCAAGTGATTTACTTTCTAGTGCATCTGTCCTTAACAAGCAACTGTACTCAAATCTCTGGCATAAATGTATTACAGTGAGAATATACACATAAGTGAAAGAATAACAACAACAAAACGAGTCTCATGAGATCTAGGAAAGACAAGGTGAAACAGGAGAAAGGTGAAGAGAATTTCCAAGGTAAGGATGAAAGAAGCTCCAGGAAAACAGCTATGGGCATGTCAACAGGGTAACCAATTGGCCCCAGTTGGTCTGGACTTTCTAGGGTTAATAAGAATGTTCTGTCCCTCAAGGAATTATAGTCTAGGCAAACCAGGCTGGCTGGCCACCCTACAAACAGTCCATCCTGGGAGCAGAAGAAAGGCTGGCCCTAAGACCAAACATTCAGAAGAAAGAATGAAATCAATGTGATGGCCATATCAAGCGAAATTTTACAGCTGTCAATAGCACTGGGCTTCATCCCCTCACTTTGTAATCTATTTTGGTTTTAATTTCCCATATTTATTATTTATTTCAAAGTGTGTGAGATAGCATGGTTATTAAAGTCAAACCCATATAAGGTTATAATGTGCAGTGCCCCCCCCCATTACTATTTCCCTCTTCCAACTCTTTATTCCATGCCTCTCTATCCCCTGCCAGGCAGCTAACCTCATTGGTTTCTAGTTTACCTTGTGTTTCTTTGTGCCCAAATGATAATACACATTTTATTTCTCCTTGAGCCTTAGATGACCCCCCCCCCAAAAAAAAAAAAAGCCACAGACAGGATTGAGCAAATAAGTAGATACAAAGTGAATAAAAAGAGCCATGTTTCTCTATGCTGGAATACCAAGTTACAAATATGAAAAAGAGTGAAGTCTAAACAAATCCTGCAGTGAGAGGAAAGAATTCAAAGTACCAATAGGGCTTTTTCTCTCTCATCCTCTTGCCTTCCACCATGGGATGGCACAACAAGAGGCCCTCACCACATGCCAGCCAGCACCTTGATATTGGACCTTCTAGTCTCTAGGACCATGAGAAATAAATTTCTGTTCTTCGTGGGTTTAAAAAAAAGAAGAAAGTACCAATACGAAGAACATATGTAAAGACAGACATACACATAGATTTGAACATGTATATTTATTTATTTATAAACTAAAAGGAAAGGCTGACTTCAGAGTTGGAACTGGGAAAATACTAGCTAAGCTCAAAGGATTTTGGTGGGTCAGAAAATAGATAAATAAAGAAGTATACAGGAATAAGGGACTATCAAATGAACATAGAAGCTAAAGTGAAGAGACTATCATACTGGCCAACTCTGAAACAATTTGCACATTAAAGTTAATAATGAGCATCAGACATTGTGGCACACTCCAGTATTCCCAGAAACTCAGAGGATGCAAAAACATGAAGTACTGCGAAAAAATTATAAAGTAAATTTAAAGTTGATGATGGTAAGAGATTAGAACTCAATAATTAGAATCCATAAACCTGTAAGTAAACAAATAGGAGAAATAAGCATTCTTCTTTACTATGGACTGGCAACTAATAAATGTCGAATGAAAGGTGAAGCCAAAATAAATCACCAGATGATAACTACCAGAGTAATAACTGTTTCAGACAATAGTCCTTCACACTAGATGCTAATACTAGTTAAAAAAAAAAAAAAAAGGTTTGATGATATATTTTAAATTTTTAGTTGTTAATGGAACTTCATTTATTTATTTATATGTGGTACTGAGAATCGAATCTAGTGCCTCACCCATGCTAGGGAAATGCTCTTTCCATAAGATATATACCATTACTGCAGAGAAACAAGACTGGCTTTCCACCTTAATTGATTGAGGTTTTCATTATCAAATACAAACCACTGAGGAGGACAAAGATCACTTACGAGGCACTTTTACCTAAAAGATGTTATTGAAATCTGATCATGAAAAGCATTGGTCAAACCTAAATTGAGAAACTTTCTGAAAAATAAACACTCTGTACTTAAAAGAAATTAAGTCACAAAAGACAATATTTAGCTGCACACGCCTATAATCCCAGCAGAGGATCTCAAATTCAAAGCCAGCCTCATCAAAAGTGAGTCATTAGACCCTGGCTTTAAATAAAATACAAAATAAGGCTGGCATGTGGCTCAGTGGTCAAGTGGCCCTGAGTTCAATCTCTGGTACACCCCCCCCCCCAAGGCAATGTTTGTTGGAACTTTTTTCACATTAAAGAAAATAAGAGATCTGACAAACAAGTATACCATATGATTCAGCATCAGATCCTCATCCAGAACTTATAATCGGTATTAGAAAATAATAGGTAAAATTTTGCTGGGTACAGTGGCACATGCCACTAATCCCAGGAGCATGGGAGGCGGAAGCAGGAGGTTCACAAGTTCAAAGCAATCCTCAGCAACTAGCAAGACCTTGAGCAATTTAGCAAGACCCCGTATCAAAATACAAAATTAAAAAGGGCTGGGGATGTAGCTCAGTGGTTTAGTACCCCTAGGTTCAATCCCTGGTACAAAAAAAAAAAAAAAAAGAATAAGTAAAATTTAAAGAAAGTATGCATTAGAGAGCAAGGAATACTGAATCAATACTAATTTTCTGATATCAATAACTAATTTTCTGATACCAATAACTGCAATATGGTAAAAGAAGAACATTATGTTTAGGTAAAGAAACTTGTGAGGGCTGGGGTTGTAGCTCAGTGGTAGAGCGCTTGCCTAGCAAGGATGAGGCCCAGGGTTCAATCCTCAGCAGCACATAAAAACAAATAAAGGTTAAATTCTTTAAAGGAGTCCAACTTCTTACTGTTAAAACAGGCAATTGCAAATATGGAAAAGGAAGAAACTTTGGAAAGTGAGAACACTGGGATCTGGATTAAAGCTTGTGTTATTCGTGTATAAACTATTGATTTTCAACATATTTAGCTAAAACTAGACATAAGTATAGCTAGATGTAAGTGAACATATGCATATAAATACACTTAAATATTCCTTAGCTCCAAGGCACTGGGGTTAGCAACATCTATCATAGCAACAGCCAACATTTCTATAACCTAGATCTTGGCTTCTAAACATATTCTACATTAAAAGAATCAGGGCTCCTCCAAGAAATTGCTAATATGAAGGGCTAGGGCAGAAAAAGTACACAGTGAGTTTAGATCACCTTTTACCAGATAGAAGACAGCATTCCAAAATGATGAGAATGTGTTGAAGGGACACAGAACGCAGCCAGACTGACAAAATTTCTACCTATCAAATCAGAGATATATTGAACATCTAAATAAGTCATAATAATAAGGGTAGGAGTGATGTTCCATGCTAGAGTATGTTCTTAGCATGTTCAAGGCTCTGGGTTCAACACACAGCACCTAAAAAGACTATGATCCACTACATAAAACAGGTAACCCATGATTTCATATATAAATAAACTGATATTAGAGGGGAGTGAGGTATCAAAAGGCTTCAAAGTCCTTACCCACAAGTAGTTATTAATTTAAAAGGGTTAAAGAGGTGTTTTACAACAATGAAGACTGGTAGTTTCCACATTGACCAAATGATCAAAGTGATCATTAATAATAAGAAAAATTGCAATAATGAGGCCCCTGACAGAATATACTAAGAACACAGCATCACTTGTCTGATATACCTGGTGGAGATATAAAACCTTAATTAAGTTTTGAGTTTTTTCATAAGAAAACTCAAAACCGAAAAACATCATACAAAATAAACTTGTGTTAAAAAAAAAAACCAAAAAAACTAGTCTATAATCTTCAGAAGAAGGCCATGAAAGCTGTGGAAAGATAAAAGTAATATTCTAGAATGAAGGAGATCAAAGATATAAAACAATGACATGCAACAAATAATTCCTCCAGGCATGAAAGACGTTATATGGGGGCTGGGGTGTAACGCCAGTGGTACAGCACTTGCCTAGCACATATGAGGCACTGGGTTTGATGATCCTCAGCACTACATAAAAATAAATAAATAAGGTATTGTGTCCATCTACAACTAAAAAAACATTTTTTAAAAGACATTATCTGTACAATTAGCAAAATTTTTTTTATTTTTTTTAATTAGCAAAATTTTAACTGAAGATTTAATAGCAATACCTCAATGTAATTTCCCAAGTGTGATAACTGTATTGTAGACACATAAGCATGTATTCATCACCTTTGTATTACTACAATGAAATACTTGAGACAGACTACTTATCAAATAAAGAGAGGTTTATTTAGGCTCACAGTTCTGGAAGTTCAGGTCCAAGAAGGGGCAGCCTCATTAATTTGGACCTCTACAGACAGACAACACATCATGGAAGGAGGACATGTCACTGGATTCCCACAATTTCCTTCAAGGGCACAACCCCAGTGACCCAAGGACCTCCCACAAAAGTCCCACCTCTTCAAGTTTCCATCAACTCCCAAAAGTGTCACCCCTAGAGACCAAGCCTTTAACACATGGACCTCTGGGGCATACTCAGCCAAAGTATAACACAACAAAATATCCTTAATTACAAAACAATAAAGTATGAAGGGATTATGGAATGCTAAGGGCTTAGAAAAGAATAAGTTCTTTGTATAATAAACATTTATAACTGCTACAAAATAAATTCTTTACAAAGTGAACAGAGTTAACAAAGGAAGTTGATAAATAAGCCTATGAAAAGTTATTCATCATTATTCAGCAAAGAAATGCAAATTTAAACTAGATATGAAGGCAAAACATGATTGTATGTACTGAACACCTACAAAGTATCTATACTAACATCATACTAATGATAAATGAATGTTTTCCACTGAAGATGGGGAATAAGGCGTGGCTGTCCATACTTGTCACTCCTATTCAACATAGCACCTAAAGTCCTAGCTAATGAAATCAGGCAAGAAAGGAAATTAAGAGGAATACATATTTGAAAGGAAATATAAAAATGGAACTACTTATAGATTATATGATGGGCTACATAGAAAACTCAAGAATTTAGGAGGAAAAACAAACAGAATGAGTTTACGAAAGTCACATATGTCAAAATACAAAAATCAATAAAGGCTATCTAAAATCAATCAACAAGATAACAAAATTAAAAGCACAAATGATGTACAATTATTTCCTTAAAAAATTAATACTAAAGACCGACCTAAAGAAACATGTACAGAATGAAAATTACAAAATGCTAATGAAAATATCAAATATAACCTAAGTAAATGAAAAGACATTTACGTCCATGGATTGGAAAACAACACAGTCAAAATGTTAATTTTCCCCAAAGTAATCAACTGATCTAATGCTAAATCCCAGCCAAAAAAAAAAAAACCCACAATTTTTTTTTTTTTTGGTAGTGCTAGGGATTGAACTCAGGGCCCTACACATGCTAAGCAAGAGATTTACCATGAAACTACAAACCCAAACTTTTTTATTTTGAGACAGGATCTCACTAAATTGTCCAGGCTAGTCTGGAACTTGCAATTCTCCCACCTTAGTCCCCAAATAGCTGGGATTATAGGCACTATGGGCATGCACTACCATGCCAGGTCCAGTGTAATTATTTTGATAAGATGATGGGGGGGGGGGGGCTGGGGTTGTGGCTCAGTGGTAGAACGCTTGCCTTGCATGTGTGAGGCCCTGGGTTCAATCCTCAGCACCATATAAAAATAAATAAAGATATTGTGCCCAGTTAAAAAATAAATTAAAAAAAAAAAAAGATGATTCTCTGGCTGTCATTGTAGCTCAGTGGTAGAGCACCTGTCTAGCATGTGTGAGGGACTGGGTTTGATTCTCAGCACTGCACGTAAATAATAAAGGTCCATTGATACCCGCCCCCCCAAAAAAAGATAATTCTAAAATTTAGATGCAAAAGCAAAGAAATTAGAACAGCTAAAATAATTTTTAAAACCAAGAATAAAATTGGAGGGATCAACTACTTGATTTGGGGACTTACTTTGGTCATACTACAGGAAACAAGACAGTGTACTGATAGAAGGACATATATATAAATACATGAGACAGAATAGCATTTCTGTGAAGTTTCCTTAAAATAATCTTCACAAAACGTGGCAAACTTTATTTTTTTTGGTATCAGTGATTGAACCCACAAGTGCTTAACCACTGAGCCATATTTCCAGCCCTTTTTATTTTGTATTTTGAGACAGGGCCTCGATAAATTGCTAAGGGCCTCACTAAGTAGCTGAGTCTGGTTTAACTCACAATTCTCCTGCCTCAGCCTCCCAAGCTGCTGAGATTACAGGCATGTGCTGCCATGCCTGGTGGCAAACTGATTTTTTTTTTTTTTTTGGTAATAAGGATTGAACCCAGGGTGCTTAACCACTAAGCCACATACTAGTCCTTTTTTACATTTTATTTAGAGACCAGGACTCGCTGAGTTGCTAAGGCTGGCTTGAACTCCTGCCTTAGCTTCCTGAGTCACTGAGATTACAGGCATGCACCACACCACTCCAGGAGCAAGCTTTAATTTTTGATAAAGATGAAAAGGCAAATTCAATAGTCTTTTCCAACAAATGGCATTGAAACAACTTGCCATCCATAAGCAAATAATAACACTGATGAAACCTTACATCTAAATAAAAAATTAACTCTGGGATCACTGACTAAATAGAACATAAAACTTTTAGAGGAAAACACAGGAGAAAACTTTAAGATCTTGAGTTAGGCAAAGAGTTCTTAGAACAGTTAAGGAGGGGCAGGGAAGCATCCTACAAAATACAATTTTTGAATGGATGAATAAGAATTCAAAATTAAAGGCCAGGCACAGTACACACCTGTAATCCCAGCAACTTTGGAGGCTGAGGGAGGATGATCCCAAGTTCAAAGCCAGCCTTCACAAACTATGAGACCCTAAGCAACTCAAGGAGACCCTGTCTCTAATAAAGTATAAAAGGGGTTAGAGATGTGGCTTAGTGGTTAAGTATCCCCGAGTTCAATACCTGGTACCAAAAAAGAAGTCAAAATTAAAATCTTTTGCTCTGTGAAAGACACTTTTGACAATACAAAAAGAAAAGCCATAGATAAGGAGAAACTATCTACAAATCATATATAAACAAAGAACTCGTATCTAGAACATACTTAACAATAAGACAATCCAATTAGAAAATGAAGTTGAATGTGGTGGTACATGTCTTATAAAAGCTACTCAGGAGGCTGAGGCAGGGGAATCACAAGTTTGAGGCCAGCCTTGGCAACTCAGCAGCAAGACCCTGTCTCAAAAAAAAAAAAAAAAAAAGAAGGCTGGGAATATAGCTCAGTGATAGAGCACCCCTGGGTTTAATCCTTAGTACTGGGAAAAAATAACATAAAAAAGGAAAACACTTGAACATAAACTACACCAAAGAGATTCCAGTGAAATGGGATACAGTACATGAAAAGTACATGAAAAGATATTCAACATCAGTAGCCCTTAGGGGAATGCAAATTAAAGGCTTGATGAGATACTATTATATGTCCATTGCAAAGTAGTAAAGGGGGGGGGGGGGATATTGACAATGCCAAGTGCTGATAGGAAAGAACAACAGGATTTCTCTTAATTGCTAGTGGAAATGAATCCAATCTGGAAAACAATGTACTTGTGAAAATATTTTCACACTAAAACCAATAAACAAATGTTTATAGTAGTTTGATTTGTAATAGTCCCAAACTAGGAGCAACTCAAAAATCCTTCAATGGAGAAACAGATAAACTATGTTACGCCCAGGAATGGAATACTAGATCAGCAATAAAACAGAAAAGTGTTGATATACACAATTTGGAGAGAACTCAAAGATACTATGCTAAGTAAAAAAAAAAAAAAAAAAAGCTAATCTCAAAAGGCAACATTATATCATTCATTCTATTTACATGACATTCTGGAAAGGATAAAATAATAGTCAAAACAATAAAATTAATGCAATCAGTAGTTGCCAGGGTCAGGCCTGGAAGTAAGGGTGGTACAAAGGAATTTCATCAAAACAATGCAAGTTTTTTATGCTGATTGAGATAGTAATTAAATGAAATTTATACATATGTAACTATACACTAACAGCAACCCCCCCCAAAAAAGAATACATGTAAAAATGTAAAATAGGTATGGAATTTAGCTAAGAGTACTGTACCAACATCAACTTCCTAGTTTTGATAATTATAAATATGGCTATGTAAGATGTTATCATGGGGAAAGCTGAGTAAAAGATACACAGAAACAGCAAATTATTTTCACAACTTTCAGTAAGCCTAAAAAAATTTATTTCTGAATGGAAAAACAGCAAGGACCAGATTAACCCTCCCACCTCAAACAACCAAAAGCCAAAGAGAAATGAAACTATAGTTTTCAAGACACTGCATATCAGGCAATGAGAAACAATGAAACAAGAGAGAAGGAAAACAAAAGACCTAAGATTGCCTATCTTACTGTATGGGAAGAGTTTCTAGGACACTGTGCTGAGGATATAGAGCCCTTGTGGAGGCTGTTGGGCTGAGCTGAAAAGACAGGAGTCTAAACACAGGAAGACTAAGGCAACTAGAATTTGCAGGACAGAACAGCACACCAGAGAGAACTGCAGAGTTACAAAGGAAATCTCTCAAGTACGCAGCTGTTCAGCCCAGGAGCGTGATCAAACTACCTAACATGCAAGCAAAAGAGACCATCACCCCCCAAAAATTAGAAAACAGTGCCAAGTCCCTACTCAGGACCTCAAATTCTTATCACACAGCCTGGAACTCTCAAGAATAACCTCAAGGGTTGGGGATGTGGCTCAAGAGGTAGCGCGCTCGCCTGGCATGCGTGAGGCCCAGGTTCGATCCTCAGCACCACATACAAACAAAGATGTTGTGTCCGCCGAAAACTAAAAAATAAATATTAAAAATTCTCTCTAAAAAAAAAAAAAAAAAAAAAAGAATAACCTCAAGATTCACAAAAAGATCTAGTCTCAATAAGGGGAAAAAAATCATACCTTATCTAAATACTACACTGTGCCTGGCTAACAAATCTCACAAACAAAACCTGTCAAATAGTTTCCAAGCAAGTTAACTGTCAATCAACCACAGCAAAGGATCACGAAGAAAACTACACTAAACCATATAGTAATCAAATTGCTTAAAACCAATAATGAAATTAAGAGAAGTCACCAGAAGAGCGGGGTGGGGGAAGGTATGCTAAATATAGAACAAAGATAAAGATGACAGTAAATTTCTTGTTGGGATGAATGAGAAGAACTGGCACAACATCTTTAAAATCTGAAGGAAAATAACTGTATATTCTTAATCCAGCAAATGTATCTTTCAAAAGCAAAGCAAGGCAAAAACCATAGAAACAGAAACGAAAATGGTGTTTGTCAGAAGCTGAAGGAAGGAAGTTAATGGAGAGAAAATGCTTAAGGAGCTATTGGGGAGTTAAAAAAAAAACAACATAGTTTAGGAATTAGAGTTGGTTACATGTTATTATGAATGTATCAAATGCCACTTCACTGTTGACTTTTAAAATTATTAATTTTATGTTATGTACATTTCTTTTAAAAAAATTTTAAAGATGGACATAATATCTTTATATATTTATATTTTCAATGTGGTACTAAGGATCCAGTGTCTCACATGTGCAAGGCAAGCACTCTACTGCTGAGCTATAACCTCAGCCCCTCAATTTCTTTCTTTTGCAGTATTGGAGGTTGAAGCCAGAGAACTCTAAATCACCGAGCTCCATACAGGTTCTCCTACATTATTATTATTATTTTTTGATAGTACTAGGAGTTGAACCCAGACAGCCCTTTTTATTTTGAGACAGAGTCTTGTTAATTACCCAGAATAACCTCAAACTTGTCATCCTCTGGCATCAGTTACTGGGATTACAAGCATGTGCCATCATGCCCAGCTTCCATTTTATATCTCTCAACACGAATGAATTTTACATGTATTTTTGTTAAGTGAAAGAAATCAGACCCAAAAGTCTCATAATAGTAACTTTAGAAAAAAAGGTTTTGACTGGATAGTATAAGGCTGCAAACAAAAAGATCTATTTAGAAATACTGTGCTACAATTGGTAAAATTACTTCATATCTAAGGAGACAGCTGAATGCAAAGTGGTATCTGCACTGGGTGCTTAACAGAAAAATAACAGTAGAAAAAATGATGAAATCCAAAGATTCTACAGTTAAGAGTACTATATCAATGTTAATTTCTTATGTTAATTTTAAATGTATCACAATTATATAAGACATTTACACTGGAGAAAGCTGTATAAAGAATACATAAAAAGCCAGGTACAGTGGTGCATGACTGTAATCCCAGCAATACAGGATGCTGAGGCAGAAGAAGTACAAGTTTGAGGCCAGCCTCAGCAACTTAGTGAGACCCTGCCTCAAAAGAAAAAGGGTTCAGTGTAGAAGACCACTGGGTTCAATCCCCAGGACCACGACCAAAACAAACAAAACAGTACACAGGAACATGGCACTACAGTTATCTTAATAATTCTTCTATAGTAATAAAGGTTTAATAAACATTTAAATAAAATTAAATAAAATTTAATATACACCTACCATTTCATTTTAGGAAAAATGAAAATATATCCCCAGAAGACTTGTACATGTATTTCTGTAACATCTGTTTGTAGTGATCTAAAACTGAAGAACACAAATGTCCTTCAACAAGTGTGGATAAATGAAGTATGGTATTTCCATACAATAAAATCCTACTAAGTAGTAAAAAATAAACTGTTTCATGGAATAGCAATGGATCAATCTCAAAACCAGTGCATGGAGTGAAAAAAATACTAAACATACACAGAGAAAAAGTATATAATATGGTTGCATTTATATGAAACCATAGAAAAGGCAAAGCTAATCTACAGTGCAGAGAACAAATAAACAGTTGTGGAGAAAAGGGGGTGAAGGGCAGCATGGACTGCAAAGGAACACAAGAAAACCTTTTGAGGTGGTCTAAATGTATGCTGTCTTGCCTGATGTGGCAATTACATGGGTATACTTCTGTCCCAAAATTTATCACACTGTATACTTTAAAGTTACTACATGTAAATTATACTTCAATTTCACTTCTTTTAAAAAAATAAAAATAAATACAGATCCAGGAAAAATTATATCAAAGTATAATGGAAGTAAATTAATATTTACTATCTAAAAAGGAGGGAGAAAGAATAGGCAAGCAGTATATAAGAATGAATATTAAGTTAGGGAGAAGGGAATAAAATGGACTAATGTCATTTTTTGTTTTTTTCCCCAGTACTGGGGATTGAATCCAGGGGCACTTTACCACTAAACTGCATCCCTAGCCCTTACTGTTTTTTGGTTTTTTTTGGTGTGTGTGTGTGTGATTTTATTTTTAGACATTGATAGAACTTTATTTTATTCATATATATATATATTTATATTTATATTTATTTGTGGTGCTGAGAAACAAACCCAGTGACTCACACATGCTAAGCAAGCACTCTACCACTGAACCACAACCCCAGGCCCCACCCTTATTGTTTTTTATTAAGACAGGGTCTTGCCAAGTTGCCCAGGGCCTTAAACTTTTGATTTCTGCTTCAGCCACCCAAGTAGCTGGCATTTCAGGTTTGTGCAACTATGCCAACCTTCTGAATGGTTTTTAAAAATCAAATTAGAATTAAAGACATGAGAAAATATATCCATCACTCTCAACTCTGGGTAGTGAGTCCACCGGATCTGTTATATTAATTTCTATGGGTTTTGTTTGCTGTTTGTTTTAGTTTGGATATGAAATGCCTACCCCCGGCCCCCAAGGCCCATGTGCATCCCCAGCTTAGCACCATTGGGAGAGAAAGATACTGAAAAGTGGACCTACTGGGAAGACCTCTGGTCACTGGGTTGAGGGTGACACTTAAGAATATAGTGAGACCCATCTCTTCACTTCCATTCTTTCAATTCCTGGCCATAAAGTGAAGTCTTCTGCTCTGCCACATACTCCCTAACATGAAATGTTGTCTTACCACAGGCCCAAAAGCAATAGGGCCAAACAAATATGGACTAAAACCACCAAAACTATGAGACCAAAACTTTTCCTCTTTAAAAGCTAAATTACCTCAGATAATTCATTACAGTAATGACACACATTCATAAAACCTTTTTAAAATCTAATAAAAAACTATCTGACCCATTTTTCAAGTATTTTATGTAAATCAGTAAACATGTGATAGATTATAAGAATGGCTACAAGAAATCCTCTCAATGAATTTATAGTCCCTCTCACCAAGAGAATTTTGTTGCTGCTCTTGGGACTTAACTTGACCACTGGATTAATGTAGGGTTTCCTCAACCTTGACACTCTCATCTTTTAGGCCAAACAATTCCTTGTTGTAGAAGTCCTGTGCATCATAAGATGTTTAGTAGCATCCCTAGCCTATATCTATTAGATGGTAAGTAGTATCCCCTCACCCCCTAGTTGTAAAAACCAAAACTGCAATACTGCCAGATAGCCCCTGGGAGACAAAAGAGTTCTTGGTTGAGAATGACTGCTCTACTATGACTCAGAGACCTGAAGAGCACCTAAACATTAGGATATGGCCATTCTTGCTGCTACTGAGAACCTTACAACCATCACCAACAAACACCACATGAAGAGCTAGCCTGCTGGATGGTGTGGCTCATTTGGCAGTTTCCCCAACTATTCCAAGCCAACAGCTAGTCAAAGGAGTGCCCTAGACTACCCAGTATACTAGTTTTATACTGCTACATAACAAGTTACCATAAATTTAGTGGCTGAAACAACACACATTTATTATCTCCAGTTTCCATGGGTGAGAAGTCTGGGTACAGTTGAGCTGGGCCTCCTCCTCAGGGTCTCATAAAATCCAAATCAAGGTGTCAATTGGGCTGATTTTCTTTCTGGAACTCAGTGCCCTGCTCCAAGCTCACAAGGTTATTGGGAGAAACAAATTCTTGCAGTTGTAGGATTAAGATCACTTTTTGCTGGCTATCAGCTAAGACCTGCATTCAGCTCCCAAGAACCCCCAGACCCTGACGTGAGGTTCTCTCATCCATCACAACTTCTCCAAAGCCAGCAGAATTGCTCACTTCTCTCATCTCTGTACTTTAGATTAACTCACCTAATTGGTTCAGGCCTACCCATGACTGAATGGGGGATCTTAATTAATCACATATGCAAAATCTCTCCACCTTTCTATATCCTGCTGGTGTAAAGCAAACTACAGTTGTCAATCCACATACCAGGGGAAAAGATCATACAAGGACATAGGGGTTTTCCAAAATCATTTTAGCCCTAAGATGGTTTTGCAACTACAACTATGTTGTAGCTCAGTGGTAGAGCACTTGCCTAGCATGTGTGAGGCACTGGGTTCGAATCTCAGCTCCGTGCATATAAATAAATAAATACCCATTGAAACTAAAAAACAAAACAACAACAACAAAAAAGGATTCATCTTAGAAATCTGCCTAACACATCCAGCCTCCAGCTGACCACAGATTCATTAGTAAACCCAGTCCGGCTAATCTCAAATAATTTGAGCCAGTCCAAATGGAGAAAACAGCCAATGCAGCCAAAAGCGTAATGAGTAAAATAACAGTGGTTCTAAGGCTCCAAGTTTTGGGAAGGTAAGTTACACAGCAAAAGCCAACTGATAAAAAAAAAAAAAAAAACCATACATAACACAGAATTATCAGGAGAGCCTCAACCATCAGGCAGAGATATCTCTATTGAAGGAGTCAGCAACAGCAAAATGGAATTTTCAATACAAAGATAAAACAAGAACTCATGTTCCATTCACTTAGTACACTGATTCAGTGTATGGGTGACCATGTCAATCCTAAATCATATTCTGTATTCTGAAAATCAGTCATCTTTCTCCAAGTATATTTCATATGCCACAGTTAGGTGCATTAACTAACTTTATTACCTAGTTTTTTGAGACAGGGTCTTACTATACTGCCCAGGGTGGGATTCAACTTATGATCATCTACCCTCCACTACTCATGTGGCTGGGATTTCAGGCACATGCCACTATATCCAGCTCTATTAATTTAGTTTTTAACCTGACTTAAAGATATGATCATAAAGAAAAGGCAGTCTAGATTTAATGCCAGTACCAGGAACACTAAGAAAACAGCAGAGCTAACAATTTTACAGCAACTTTTTTTCTTTTCAAGTGTAGGATTTATTCAAGTAAGAAAAAAGAGAACTCCCACAGTACAAGAAGGGATCCAATAGGGCTGCCAAGTCAACATCAATCATGTTCCAACATAAAATCAATGATGTGATCAACTCACATCTGAAAGGAGGTAGTCCAAATCATTCAAAATTAGATAAGCCTACTGAAATACAGTATATCCACTATCATGTAATAATTTTAGCCAAATATTATCTAGTAATTTTTAAAATATAGTACAATTTCTTAATATTTAAAAAATTCTATTTTAGGGTATATTTCACAATGGATATGTAAAACAACATATGTTCACCTATATTTGTAGTTATGTGATATAATGTATCAATAAAAAGAGGCTGTGGATTTGAGTTCAAAAAATTTTTTTAAAATATTTATTTTTTTAGTTGTAGTTGGACACAATACCTTTATTTATTTATTTTTATGTGGTGCTGAGGATCAAACCCAGGGTCTTGCACGTGCTAGGTGGGCACTCTACCACTGAGCCACAATCCCAAACCCTCAAAAAAAAATTTTAAGTACCATTAAGGGAGTAATTTTTGGGGGGAACAGACACCAGGGATTGAACTCGGGGGCACTCGACCACTGAGCCACATCCTCAGCTCTATTTTGTATTTTATTTAGAGACAGGGTCTCACTGAGTTGCTTAGGACAGCTATTAAGTACAAATGCATATGTGAGGCACTAGATTCAATTCTTAGCACCACAAATAAGTTAATAAATAAGATAAAGGTCCATTGACAATTAAAAAAAAAAAACTTCACAGACTACTTTTATAAAAGAAAGAAAAGGAAATAACATATCCACATAGCCTTAGAAAAATAAACACAGAAAAGATAAACCTCAACAAAGTGTAAAAGGAAGACTCAAATTGGGCATGGTGGTGCATGCCTGTAATCCCACCAATGCAGGAAGATAGCAAGTTCAAGGCCAGCCTCAGCAACTTAACAAGATCTTGCCTAAAAAACAAAAAGGGGGACGGGAGCCTCAAAGGATGTTTCCAACTAACTTATGCACATTCCAGAAAAAACTCAAAAATACTACCAGTAATAAAAAAAATATAGAGGACCCAAAGTAAAATTCACAGTATCTGTCTTCCAGTCAAGAATTATTAGGGGGCTGGGGATGTGGCTCAAGCGGTAGCACGCTCGCCTGGCATGCGTGCGGCCCGGGTTCGATCCTCAGCACCACATACAAACAAAGATGTTGTGTCTGCCGAGAACTGAAAAATAAATATTAAAAAAAAAAAAAATTCTCTCTCTCTCTCTCCTCTTAAAAAAAAAAAAAAAAAAAAAAAAGAAGAAGAAGAAGAATTATTAGGAATGCAAGGAACCAGGAAAATCTGACCCATAAAGGAAAGGAAAAAAACATATAGAAACAGACTACAAAATGATACAATTAGGGCCAGGAATACAGCTCAGTCAGTAGAGTGCACAAGGCCCTGGATTCAATCCCCAGCTACACACACACAAAAAAATTATACAATTAGTAGAAAATAATGTGAATACAGTTGTTATAACTTTATTTCATGTGTTCAATATTGAGCGTATTAGTAGAGGCATGTAAGAATTAAAAACAAAAAAAACCTTCTAATACCCAAACTAAACTTCAAGAGATTAAAAATATTCAATGTCTGGATGGAATGAACAGCAGTTTTAAATCTGGTGTGGCAGCACATGCTTGTAATCCCAGCTATTTGGGAAGCTGAGGCAGGAGGATAACAAGTTTGAGGTAAGCCTCAGAAACTTAGTAAGACCTTGTCTCAAAATAAAAAATAAAAAGGACAGGGGATGTAACTTAGAAGCAAAAGTCCCCCAGATTCAATAACTAGTAACACAAAAACACTGCAAAGAAAAAGATTAATGAACTTAAGGATGTATCAATAGAAACTTCCCAAAACAAAGCAAGCAAAAAATAGAAAAAATATGAACAGCATATAAGTGAGTTTTGGGACAATTTAAAGCAGCCACATAGACATGTAATTACAGTCTCCAGATGGGGTGGAGTGGAAAAGTATAGGAGAAATATTTCTCATGAGTAACAGCTGAATATTTGCCAAATATGATCCAAGAAGCTTGACATGACAAAATCCAGGTATCAACTGCTGGTGAGCAATGATAAAAAGAAAATCTTAAAATGAATCAGAGAAGCAAAAAAGATACATCACTTACTCAGAATAATTAAAATGATAGATTTTTCACTAGAGATAATGCAACTCAGACACAATGGAGAAACATTTCTAAAGTACAAGGAAAAAGACTCAACCCAGAATCTGTATCAAGTGAAAATATCTTTCTAAAAAGAAAGGGAAGTACTTTTTCAAACATACAAAACTTAACAATACCATCATCACCAGTAGACCTGCACTGCAATAAACATTAAAGGAAGTTCTCTGACAGAAAAATGATACCAGAAGGGAACCTGGATCTATGCAGCAATGAACAACATTGGAAATGAGAAATATGTGGGCAAACATAAAACACTTTTTTTCTTATTTTTAAAGTCCTTTTAAAGATAATCACTGAGGCTGGTAGTGTAGCCAGCCCCAGTGATACAGCACTTGCCTAGCATGTACAAGCCCTGGGTTCAATTCTCGGGCCCATAAAAAAAAAAAATTAAAAAAAAAAATCACTGTTTAAATAAAAAATAACAATAATGCATTGTGAAGTTTACAATATTCATAGAAGAGATGTGTATGACAAAAATAACGAACTGAGGAGGGGAGAATAAAGTACACTGCTGTAAGATCTTGTAATACAGGTGAAGTAGTGTAACATTAAAGGTAGACTGTGACAAGTTATTTAACTTGTATCCAACACTAAAGCAATCACTAAAACAAGTACAAGCTAATGAACCCAAAACAGAGTTGAAAATGAGACCATAACAAAATCCTCAATCCAGAAAAAAAGGAGAAAAGAAAACAGGAACAAAGAACAGACAAGACAAAAAAAGAAAACTAATGAGGATAGATTTAAACTCTTATAATATCAATATTCAGGGGCTAGGGTTGTAGCTGAGTGGTAGAGCACTTGCCTCGCATGCGTGAGGCCCTGGGTTCAGTCCCTAGCACCACGTAAAAATAAACAAATAAAAAAAGAATAATAAAGATATTGTATCCATCTACAACTAAAAAAATAGTTAAAGGCAGAAATTGTTAAATTGGAAAAAACAAGAACCAATTATGTGATGACTGTAAAATCCTCACCTTAAATATAAAGACACAGGTTGTAAGTAAAAACATAATACCAAGCAAACTCTAATTGAATAAAAGCCAGAGGGGCTATGATTAGGAGACAAAATATATTTTGGATAAAATACTATTACCAGAGATGAAGAAGGTTGTTTCAAAATGACAATTCTTGAAGAGGACAATCCTATAATGTACTTTATAAGTGAGTTTCAAAATTCATGAGCAAAAACTGACAACACTGAAAGAATAGACAAATTCACAGTGAAATTTCAACATCCCCTTTGTAATTGATAGAACAGATAGAAAATCTGTAAGAACACAAAAGACCTGAACATTTCCAACCAATAAGCTAATAAACATTTGCAGAACACCCCACCTAACATCAGAATACATATTCAAGTACCCATGGGACATTTATCAAGAACTACCTTATTCTTAGCCATAAAACAATAAATTCTTTTTTTTTTTTTTGGGGGGGGGGTGCTGGGGATTGAACCCAGGGCCTCATACATGAGAGGCAAGCGCTCTACCAACTGAGCTATATCCCCAGCCCCAAACAATAAACTCTAAAGGATTCAAAATATACAATATACGGTACATATCACGTGGAAATAGAAATCCCTAACAAAAGATCTTTGGATATTCCCCAATAGTAGGAAACAACTAACCACAATTTTAAACACGTTAAAGAAGAAATAAAAACAAAAATTAGATATTTTGAACTGAATGAAAATTAAAGCACAATATATCAAAATGTCATATGCATTAAAAGTCTTCCTTCCAAAAAAGGAAAGATGGCAAATAAATGACCTTAAGCTTCCATCATGAAACAATGGGAAAGAGAAGGGAGCAAATTAAATCCAAATCAAGGAAAAATTATGAAAGAGCAAAAATCGATGGAACAGAAAACAAATAAAATCAACATCTGGTTTTTGTGAATACAACTAAAATTAACAGACCTTTAGTCAGACTAATCAGATACAAAGACAAACTACCAACATCAGGAAAGCAGTGGAGACAACGACAGTTCCAGATATATTTAGGAATACCCTTATCAATAATTTCAACAATTTAGGTGAAATGGACAAAATCCTTAAAGGACATGGAAGCTCATTTAAGAAGAGAAACTGACAGCTGCAGTGGAAAGCCCTGTAATCCCAGTGACTGAGGAGACTAAAACAAGAAAATTGTGAGTTCAGGGCCAGCTTCAGCAACTTAGAAGCACTCTTGTCTCAAAATCAAGGGCTGGGATGACAGTTCAGAAGTAAAGCATGAAGGAGGGAGAGGAAAAACAGATAATTTAAATAGCTCTATTTTGGGAAAAAAATTGAATTCATAATTAAAGATCTCTAAGCTGAGATGGCTCCACTGATGAATTCCACCAAATTAAGGAACCAATAATATCAATTCTATACAAAGCCTTTCAGAAAATTTAAAAAGAGGAAAAACTTCTCAATTCATTCTACAAGGACACCATTATTATTATTATATGAAAAGCAGACAAATATATTACCAGAAAATTACAGACTAATATTAATATGCCTTATAAACATAGATGCAGAAACTGTTAATAAATTGTTAATATATATATTTTTTCTTTTTTTGTACCAAGGACTGAACTCAGGGGCGCTTGACTACTGAGCCACATCCCCAGCCCTATTTTGTATTTACTTAGAGACAGGGTCTCACAGAGTTGCTTAGCACCTCGCTTTTGCTGAGGCTGACTTTGAACTCCCAATTCTCGCGCCTCAGCCTCCTGAGCTGCTGGGATTACAGGCATGCACCACCACACCCAGCAAATTGTTAATAAATTTTGACAAATCAAATCCAATAATATATAAAAGGACAACAGATCATGACCAAGAGAGCTTTATCCCAGAAATACAATTTAAATATTCAGACTACACAAAAAAAAAAATCATATATTAGTCCAAGCAGCTATGGAAAAAGCATTTGAAAATTTTTAATATCCAATCCTAACAAAAGTTAAATGTTATAAAGAAATTGATCTGGATGAATGGAATATGAAGTTTTTTGTACTTTTCAGAGTTTGGAATTAATTTCAAATAAATTTTTTTAAATGACAATATATAAAAAGTCATTAGCCCAGTTTCTTGAACAAATTAAAGAGTTCAAAAAATATTAACTATAAAAAAATCACTTAATTCTAGGCTGGGGTTGTAGAGTGCTTGCCTAGCATGTGTGAGGCACTGGGTTCGATTCTCAGCACTGCATATAAATAAAGGTCTATTAACAATTAAAAAAAAAAAATCACCTAACTCAACCTCTCATTTTATAGATGATGAAATCCAAGCCTACCTAGAGGTAGCAGTAATTTATTAAAGTCATATTGTCAGTTAATGACTAACACCCAAATCAGCCAACCATATGCCACCCCCTAACTTGTGACCATCATACATACAATTTCATAATGATATACTATCTCATTCAAAACAGAACAAAAATGGTACATACATTTCTGGTTCTTATTTTAATTATGCCCTATTATGCCTAAAGAAAAATATCCCCCAAAAGCCACCAACAGGACATTTTGTAAAATCAAAATTTAGGATGAGAAAGGAGGATAAGAAGGTAAGGTCTCACTCAGTCTGAACTGAGAGACCATGTGACAGTCTCTTTATCCCAAGAAAAATATTAGGAGAAATCAAGAAAGATTTTTACATGGGATATATCACCCTGATACTGTCATGAAAAGAGAAAAACAGAATTACTATATACTCTAGTTTATATCAGAAATGTCCCCCAAGGGCACATGCATTACAGGGTTTGGTCCCCAGCTCAGTATTACTAAGGCATCGTAAGAAAAGGTGGGGGCCTCATGGGAGGTTTTAGGCCATCAGTGGCACTTCCTAGAAGGGGACTATGGGATCCTGGTCCCTTACTCTTTTTGCATAAGGGCAAGGAGGTCGGCAATTTTGCTCCACCACATGTTCCCACCAAGATGAGCCAACTCACCACAAACCAAAGTGATAAGGCCAACCAATCCTGGACTGAAAACCTCCAAAATTTTGAACCAAAACAGACCTCTTCTCTCTATAGGCTCATTAATTCAACTTTGTCACTGTGATGGAAAGCTAAAACACTATGAGAAAAAACTGGCTTGATTAATAGCTGCGTGCATATATGAAAAGAAAAAGAAGTGAAGAAATGAAGAATAATTTGGTTGCTGAGAAGAGAGTGATGGCATAGACAGAAACAGAACATGAGCGGAAGACTGACTTACAGCATTGAGAAAATACAAGATGAATTTGAAACACCAGCAGAATCTTTGAACGGAAATGTCCTATTCAATATGCAGATCTAGTGTTCTTGAATTAGAGACATAGATTTGGGCATCTGCCCATTCAGCCAGCATAGGTGAGAATTAGATCACTATAAGATGGGGAAATCATTTCTCTATCCTAAGATATATTCAAACTCCTGTGGGAGCAACAGTGAGCCATTGCAGTGATTCTCAAAGGGAGCTCCTTTCTCACAATAACTGCTGATGAGAAAGAACTGTGCTAAAGAACAAGGCAATCAAAGACACTGTGATCCATCAAGTTGCAAAGGATTCATTGATGATATAAACAAATACACCCTTGCAGCCTTACACAGTGCTTTATGGGTAAGTTAAAACAACCTCAGCTATACACAGCTATATCATCCACACCACGAGTCGGATAAAACTCAGAAACTTCTGTTTTAGCGAATTATACCTGTTTTACAAAATGTAAGTGTCATAGATCTTCCACTAAATACAAAAGATAGGTGTGGTGACACAGAAAAACACTTGCTTCAAACCCAAGTACATAGAAAAGCAATGAAAATACAACAAAACTAACCCAAAAGCAAGAAAGGGAAATGCCCTGAGGCTAGAAACAATGAAATTACTCAAAGCCAAATAACTAAAGCCAGATATAAGTACTGCTCCAGACAGGTGTTTTAATGCCTGCCGGTGACTAGGAGAAAAGAAACTGAAAATAAGTTAGATAATATAAGATACCAAAGCCCCCAAAACTGCACAGTTGAATAAAATGAATTTCAACCTCCAATCCATGGAAAAGAAATTTACTGTTTGCCAGAAATCAGAGTGAAAAAGTCACCTCTGAAAAAACAAAATTCCCTATCACAGGTATGGGTTCCAGAATCACACTATCCAAATGGTTCAGAAACCCAATGTCAAATTAGCCTATCAGACAAGTGTGGCTCTAAAGAAACCTGCTGGGTTCAGCTGAAATTCAAAACACTCTAGGTATTCCCTAGAGGGATACCTCTACACTATGACTCACAAAAAAAAAAAAAAAAAAATGAATCCCACGGACTGGGGCTGAGGCTTAGTAATAGAGTACTTGCCTAGCGTGTGTGAGGCACTGGATTCGATTTCCAGCACCACATATATAAATAAATAAGGCCATTGAAAACTAAAAAAAAATAATCATAAATTTAAAAACTAAAAATTTTTTAAAATTTTAAAAATGAATCCCAATGGGCTGGGGCTGTAGCTCAGTGGCAGAGCGCTTGCCTAGCAAGTGTGAGGCACTGGGTTCGATCCTTAGCACCACATAAAATAAATAAAATAAAGGCATTCTGTCCATATACAACTACAAAAAAAATGTTTTTTAAATGAATCCCACTGATGATAAACATTTAAATCACAATTGCAAACTACATAAAGAAATGAACCAACAAAGGTAGAGTGGGCTCACTGCACAAAACAGGCAAACTTAGAGATCTAGGCAGAACAATAAAGAGGTTTTAAAATAACTGTGCTTAAAACATGCAGAAGTTAAAAAAAAATAAATAAAAGCCACAACAGAAATAAATAATGAACAATTTTCAAAAATAATCAGAAAATCTAGAAATAAAAAAGTTAGGGCTAGGGCTATAGCTCAGTGACAGCGCTTGCCTACAATGTGTAAGGCAATGGGTTAATCCTTAGCACCACATAAAAATAAGCAAATAAAGACCTATCTACAACAACAACAAATTTTTTTTTTTTTAAAGTGATAACCTGGAACGTTCAGTCAAACCTGAGGAGTTAGTAGATTGTATTATTGGTCTGAAAAAAAAAATCTAACAGAATGAAACACAAAAAAGTAAAGGGATGGAAAATATGAAAAGTATAAGAGAGTGAACAGTTGTTCTTAGTGGTACTGAGGACTGAACAGAGGGCCTCCCACAACCTAGGCAAGTGAGTGCTCTACCACTGGGCTACATCCCCAACCCTTTAAAAAAAAAATTTTTTTTTTTTTTCTAATTTTAAGACTGAGTCTTGTTAAGTTGCCCAAGCTGGCCTGGAACTTTGCAATCCTCATATCTCAGCCTCCCGAGAAGCTGTGCCACCACCCACCACACCTAGGTCAGAAGGAGAAATTTCAAATTTTGTTTTTTCTCCAGTGCTGGGATTGAACCCAGGGCCCTGAGCATGCTAGGCAAAAATTCTACCACCAAGCTACATCTCCAACTCAGAGTGAGAAATTTTAACATGCAAAAATATAAATGTCAAAAGAGGAACCAGGGGGCTGGGTTTTGTGGTTCAGTGTAGAGCACTTGCTTAGCATGTGTGAAGCACTGGGTTCAATCCTCAGCACCACATAAAGCTAATAAACAAAATAAAGGTATTGAGTCTATCTACAACTAAAAATTTAAAGGTGGGGGCAGGAAAGCTATGTTGGCTAAAACTGAAGGCACAAGGGTTCAGACTGCATGGTGACCTACTCAAACATACACTGTAGCAACAATGCACAGTCATTATTTAAAAAAAAAAAAAAAAAAAAAAAAATTAAAAGCAACCAAAGAAGAAAAGTTACCATAAAAACTGTTAGCCTACTTCTCAAAAGCAAAAACAGATGTTAGAAAACAAAAGAATGACATCCTTGAATTAAAAAAAAAAAACTACCATCAATTAAAAATCACTAAATAGTTGAAATGTCATCACAGCTAAAAAAGTCCCAGACAGCAAAGACAAAATCAAGGCCTTAAGATATTCAAAATACAATGTTACCCACAGAACTTTACTGAAAGAAATTTACAAATGATATTTATTAATATTTGAAAGAAATTCAGCACAGAACACAGGAATGGGATGTAAAAAGCCATGGAAAAGAAAGAAAATTGTAATAACTACTATAAAACTTTTTGGTTAATGCCTAGCTTTGGGAAATTTAAAACTGCAAAAGTAGCTGGGTGCAGTGGCACACCCCTATAACCCCAGTTACTTGGGAGGCTGAGACAGGAGGATCAAGCTCAAGGCCAGCATGGGTAACTTATTGAGACCCTATCTTAAAATAAAAAGGTCTAGTGATATAACTCAGTAGTAGAGTGTCCCTGGGTTTGATTCCCTGGTGTGCCCCCTCCCTGCCAATACACTTTAATTCATGAATTAAAAATTTCAAAATACTTAGGATTCAAAAAAATATAAAAATCATATATTGATTTAATCCCCAGCACCACAAAATGAAAAATTAAATAATAAATGGTAAAATTTATGGGGTTGTGTCTACCAGTAGGAATACAGGATAAACACAGTCCTTTCCCAATCTAACTGGGGTAAAGAATCAATTTGGGGCTTTTTTCCCAGTTTATCCAAGACCAATATATGGTCCTACTGCACCTGGCTCACTTAAAAAGCCTAAGCTAGAACTGCTGATTTCATAGATTGTGCTCTGGCAGTGTCAAATTGCTATAAAAGTTTCTAAATATTTATTCCCAATTTCTACACTTATCACAATCAGGAAAGATAGTTCACGAACACTGGCCTATGGATCATATTCTGATGAAGAAAGAACAGTAGTAAACAAAAAATGCTGTACTTTGCCACTATGAACAATCTCTACTTATTGTTATGAAGTGATGTCCTAGAGATGTTAAGTTAAAAAGTAAAGTGGGAAATGTGTCTATGATGTCACTCTAAAAAAAAAAGATACAAATGCTATTTTTTATACTTTTAAAAAGAAAAATATAAAAAATAAATAAGATTATCCATAAGAAAACTAAATAGGGGAAGGAATTGCATGAGCTGACTTCATTGAATAAACCTCATGTACAATTATAAAGCAAAATTAACATTTATGAAAGCAATGCCTTTTTAAAAAGTAAATGAATCAAGCTGTGCTTCAATCAAGTAGATGTATAACCATATTTTTTCTAGTGATTTTAAAGTAACTTGTAAAATTCCTAGTGAGATAAACCCTTAGGCTAATAAGAACAAAAACACTTAAGGTAATCAAGTGATAGTACTAGTATTGGTTTTCTAAGATTGTTGTGTATTGCTGGAAAAAGTAAATGAGTAATTATGTGGTCTTGACGGAAACCAGAAGTTCCTCATAGAGAAGAGACATACACACATGTAAGACAAAAGACGTCAAGTAAAATCCCTAGAGTCTAGCCAGACACAGTGGTGCACACCTGTAATCCCAGCTTGGTTGGGGGCGTTTGCTGAGGCAGAAAGATGGCAGGTTTGAGGCTAGCCTGGGCAACTTAGCAAGACTCCATCTCAAAGAGCTAAGGATGTAGTTCAGAGGTAGCATGCACAAGGCTCTGGGTATAATCCTCAGTACCTCAAAACAAAAACAAAAACCCTTGGAATTATCAAGGCTGGGTTGTGGCTCAGTGGTAGAATGCTCACCTTGAACATGTGTGGCACTGGGTTCGATCCTCAACATCACATAAAAATAAATAAAGGTATTGTGCCCACCTACAACTAAAATTATAAATTTTAAAAAATATTTTAGCTCTTTATTTTTATCTATTTTTATGTGGTGCTTAGGATCAAACCCAGGGCCTCACACATGCTAGGCAAGCACTCTACCGCTGAGCCACAACCCCAACCCCTAAAAATATTTTTTTAAAAAAGAACTGGAATTATCAGTAAGAGTTCATGAAATATTACACACACATGCAGAAATGTTCGTAACAGACTAATAAGTAGTTGCCAAATTTACTCTCCTACTATAAACAACTAAGAAATGGAAAAAAATACATCAAAAAACTGGTTTTTTAAATATATATATATATTTTTTTTTTAAAGTTGCCGATGGACCCTTATTTTTGTTTATATGTGCTGTGAACCGAACCCAGTGCCTCATATATGCTAGGCAAGAAAGCACTCTACCATAAGCTACAAATCCAGCTCCAAAACAACTGTTTCCAATATTATAAACAGGCAGCAGAAGACTGTGATCCTGAAGAGAAGATAAAGAATTCTACAATTTCCCCAGTTTTCTGCCTGGAGGCACAATCCAGGCTACAAAGAAGAATGGGGCACCACAAGCAGAGCTTAGTGCTTTTCCTGAGCTGAGACAGATACTGAGGCTGACAATTCAAAAGAGGAGAAAGCTATGCAGAAAAGGACCTCCAGAAATCAGCATGAAGTCTCTGTATGTATAAGGCCAAACTCTACAAGGCTGGGTAAGTGAATGGCCAGAAATTTTCCATAGCAAACAAAAGTCTATGAGACATAAAGCTGAGACCAACAAGAGTGGAGAAACTGAAAATCCAGGACATTTGACAGAGATCCCAGAATGGAAAAACCTTAGAATTACAATTAGCCTATTCTCCAGACCTGCCTTAACAAAACTTAAAAGCAAGAATAAACTAAGCTGGGAACAGTGGCGCATGCCTGTAATACCAATGGCTTGGGAGGAGGCTGAGGCAGGAGGATCGTGAGTTCAAAGCCAGCCTCAGCAATGGCGAGGCGCTAAGCAACTCAGTAAGACCCTATATCTAACAAAATACAAAATTGGGGTGGGGATGTGGCTCAATGGTTGAATGCCCCTGAGTTCAATCTCTGTTACTGCCCCCGCAAAAAGGAATAAACTAATTTATGAGTAAACTGCCAAAATAAAACTCAACAGTCTTGAAAGGAAAATCAATCACAGCACCCAAAAATGTAAAACTCATATTGTTCAGCATCCAAGAAAAACTGGATATGCCAAAATGCCAAGAAAATGTGATTTATAAGCAGGAGAATAATCAGTCAATAGAAACAGACCCAAACATGTCATAGGAGGTATAATTAAAGGACAGAGATTTAAAACAGCTCCTATAAACATACTTGATGATTAAGGATTAAAGGAAAATATAAAGAGAATGCATGGTATAAAATAAGGAATGAGGAACTTCCAAAGATAAATATGATGCATATAATGAAAACATCAAAAGATGAGATTAACAAAAATTAGACCCTAAAGAAAAAAAGGTAAGGTAAATTTAGAATTGCAACAGAAAATATCCAAAATAAAACACAAGGAAAAATTCAGAACTTAAGGGGAAAAATAAAGTGGGCAAAATGCATGTTACTAGGAATCCAGAATTTTTTTTTTTCAAAAAATAATAGCTGAAAATTCAAATTTCAAATCTGAACTACAGATCTAAGAAGCTAACCAAAGTACATGCAAAGCAAATTATCAAACTGTTGAACAGAAAATAAATTTTAACCATGGGAAATCTTGAACCCAGGAGACTTAGACCAGGTTGGGTAACACAGACCAACACAGACCATTTCTCAAAACAAACTGGGGTTGTGGCTCATTGCACGGACGTGGCAATTGGCTTGATTCTCAGCACCATATAAATAAATAAATAAATAAATAAATAAATAAATAAATAAATAAAGATCCATTGACAACTAAACAATATTAAAATAATAATAAATAACCACACAAAAAGTGAAACAAAGATAAGCATCACCATAGACTTATCTCAAATTATGCAAACCAGAAGACAAAGAATTAGCGCCTTAAAATGTTTGGGGATGGTGGGGATGGATAACCTTTCAACTTAAAATTCTGTTTCTAGTAAAAATATCCTTTAGGGCAAAATAAAGACTTTTCATACTAAGAAAAGCTGAGAGAATACGGCACAACAGACCTGCACTACAAGAAATGTTAAATAAAGTTCTTAAGGAAAATAACAAATGGACACTTCCTAAGGAATGAACACCACCACAAAAGGCAAGTATGTAAGTGAAAATAAGACTTCCCTTCTTTTAAAATTTCTTAAAAAAAAAAAAAGTTGGGCTGGGGCTGTAGCTCAGTGTAGAGTGCTTGCCTAGCATGCATGAGGCACTGGGTTCAATCCTTAGCACCACATTAAAAACAAATAAAATAAAGGCATTCTGTCCATCTACAACTATAATTAAAAAAAAAAAAAAAAAAAAGTTCATCAGGGCTTGGTGGCACACACATGTAATCCCAGCTATCCAGGGAGCTAAAGCAGGAGGACTGCAATGTCAAGGCCAGCCTGGCAATTTAGCAAGACCCTATCTCAAAACAAAACAAAAAGGACTGGAAATACAGCTCCATGTTAAATAGACCCTAGGGATTCCATCCTAGCACAGGAAAAGAAAAAGAAATGTTTAAAGCAAAAGCATTGATGATGTTCCATGAAATATATAACCTATGGAAAAGTAAAATGTATATGAAAAGACTAGCATACAGATCAAGAGGGGGTAAACGGAAAACCATTGTAAGGATCTTAAATTTCATATCAATTGCTATTTAATTCTAATAACAATAAAAGGGAATACTAAAAGGATAATTTGATGGTTAACTGAAACATATCAATAATTACATTAGATGTTCATGGTCTACGCATATCAAATAAAAGGTGGAGGATCATTAGATGACATAGGAAAAAAAAACTAAGATCCAACTAGGCTGAAGCTACAGAAATTTTTTGCTTTTTCTTTTTTTAAAGAAATAAATAAAAGGGGGTGATATCTCATGAAAATAAATGGAAGACCAATGGAGGAGAGGAAAAGGATCAAGAGGGAGGGAGGAGAGGGGGGGTATGGGGAAGTACTAGGAAATGAAATCTACCAAAATTATGCTGTGTCCATGTATGAACACACTACAGTGAATTCTGCATACACATGTATATACATAGGATTAAAATAATAATAGAAAGGATATCAGTAGAGTAGAGCAAGTGAATGGGAGAGAAAGGAGAATAGGGGAAAAGAAGGTACTAGGGAATGAGACTGATCAAATTACATACATGTACAAAAATGACATAATAAATTCCAATATTAGGCATATTTATAATGCACCAAGAAAAGCAAAAAAAAAAAAAAATGCTTTTAAAGTGAGTGGGAGGGTTAGATTGCCTACATCGACACCAAAGTAGATTTTAAAAAATTGCTAGATAGAGGGGAAAAAAAAACAAAACTTGAATCTAAGATGATAAAGCTACTTTGGAAAATGGTTTGGCTGATTCCTAAAAAATTCAACAGAAATTAACACAAAACCTAGCAATTTCACTCCCTAAGAATAATGAAACTGGGCATCCACACAAAATCTGTCATGCAAATATTCTGAGCAGCATTACTGATAACAGCCAAGAGGAAGAAACAACCAAATTGACCTTCAACTAAGAAATGGGTTAAGTAAAATGTGGTAAAGGGGCTGGGGATGACATATAGCTCAGTTGGTAGAGTGCTTGTCTTGCATACACAAGGCCGTGGGTTCAATCCCCAGCACCAAAAAAAAAAAAAAAAGGTGGTAAACCATCCAATGGGATACCATGGAGCAACACAAAGGAATGAACTGTAAATATAGTGGCAGCATAAATTCAAATCCTTAAACTAAAAAAAGGATTCCAGACTCAAAGTGCCCACATGATGTATCATTCCACTTACGTCACTTTCTTGAAAAGATATAACTGCAGCAACTCAAAAAAAAAATCAGTGAGGATGGGGATGGGAAGTGAGGATGACTACAGAAATACATGGTGGGACTGCAAATTGGTGCAACCACTCAGGAAAGCAGTACTGGAAATTCTTCAGAAAACTTGGAATGAAACCACCATTTGAACCAGCTATCCCACTTCTCCATTTATACCCAAAGGACTTAAAATCGGCATACTACAGTGATGCAGCCACATCAATTATTTATTTTCTTTGGCAGCATGGGGGGTGCCTGGGAATGAACTCAGGGGCATTCAACCACTGAGCAGCATTCCCAGCCCTATTTTTTATTTTATTTACAGAGGCTCACTGAGTAGCTTAGCATCTCGCTGCTGAGACTGGCTTTGAACCTTCGATCCTCCTGTCTCAGTCTCCCCAGCTACTGGGATTACAGGCATTTGCCACCATGCCCACCCACATCAATGTTTATAGCGACTCAATTTACAATAACTAATCTATGTAACCAACACAGGTCCCCTTCAACAGAGGAATGGATAAAGAAAATATGGTCAAATATTCACAATGGAATAATACTCAGCCATAAAGAAGAAAGAAGTTATGGCATTTGCTGGCAAATGGATGGTAATGGAGAGTATTATGCTAAGTGAAATAATAAGACAATCTCAAAAAAACAAAAGGCCAACTATTCTCTCTGATATGCAGATGCTAACACACAACAAGGGATGGGGGAAGATAGCAGCTCTGCCAGACACTGTGGCATACAACTGTAATCTCAGCAGCTTGAGGGGATGAGGCAAGAGGACTGCAAGTTCAAAGCCAGTCTCAACAAAAAGCAAGGCCCTAAGTAACACAGTGAGACCCTGCCTCTGAAGAAAATACAAAAAAGGGCGGGGGATGTGGCTCACTGGTTAGTACCTCTGGGATCAATCCCCAGTACCAAAAGAAAAAGAATAATAAAAGTTCATTGGATTAGAGAAAGGAGAATGAAGGAAAAGAAAAATGAGGGGACGGGATGAGACTAGGAAAGACAGTAGAATGAATTGGACATAACTTTCCTATGTTCACATATGAAAACACAACCAGTGTTACTCCATATCATGTACAGCCCACAAGAATGAGAAGTTATACTCCATGTGGGTATAACATGTCAAAACACACTCTAAGGGCTAGGGTTGTGGCTCAGTGGTACAGCAATTGCCTAGCATGTGTGAGGCAAGGAGTTCAATTCTCAGTACCACAAATAAATTAATAAAATAAAGCTCATTAACATCTAAAAAATATTTTAAAAAGACAAATAAAAACAAAGAATTACATGGACAGATATTTGGGATAATGGAACTACAGGGTGATGGAATTATGATGTTGAGTATTTATCTCTATGTTGGTCAAAACACAAGATTATACACCAAATATGGTGGATTTTACTTTAATAAATGTACAGCTGAATTTTCAAGGGGAAGAGGAAGTATGCTAGCACCATCATTTATCATCCTAATTGCATTCAAGTCATATACAGCATACATTTAAACTGCACTGCTAAAATATCAAATAAGGGGCTGGGTGTGTAGCTCAGTGGTAGAGCACTTACCTACCATGAACAAGGCCTTGGGTTCAATTTCCAGCACCATAAGAATAAAAGTTGCATACAATTTTGGGCTGGGGTTATAGCTCAGTTGTTAGAATGCTTGCCTTGCATGCACAAGGCCCTGGGTTCAATCCCTAGCACCGCCAAAAAAAAAAAAAAAAAAAAAGAAGTTGCATACAATTCTAATTTGGCTAGTAAGGCTTAACTAGCCCAGCCTAAGTTCATTTAAAAATAAATAAATGTCAAAACAAATTTGAACTAAAGTAATCAAATGAGACAAATATATCCCAATAAACATTTCTCAAAAGAATGCAAAAGGTCAACAAATTTTTTGAACAACATTAGCAATTAGGGAAATGCAAAGCAAAACTACACAAAGATCTCATCTCACACAAGTCAGAATGGCAGTCATCAAGAATAGGACAATAATAAATGCTGGAGAAGATGTGCACACTGCTGGTAGGATTGTAAACAAAACCAATAAGGAAATCAGTATGGAGGCTTCTCGAAAGACTAGGCATAGTGCGGGCTGGGGTTGTGGCTTAGTGATGGAGCACTTGCCTAGCATGTGTGACGCACTGGGTTCAATTATCAGCATCACATATAAACAAAGAAAATAAAGGTCCATCAACAACTAAAAAAATATATTTGGGGGAGCGGAAAAAGAGATCAGATATGGAACCACCATTTGACCCATCTGTGCAGCACAATTCACAATAGCTAAATTATGGAACCAGCCTGGGTACTTATGATAAAGATGAATAGATAAAGAAAATGTGGTATATATGCACAAAGGAGTTTTATTCATCTATAAAGAAAAATGAAATAATGTAATTTGCAGGAAAATGGATGGAACTTGAGAACATTATGTTAAGCAAAATAAGCCAAGGCTTATTATGTTCTCTTTCACATGTGAAAGCTAGAGAAGAAAAAGAAAGGCAGCGAAAATCAAAGAAGAGAGATTAGTGGAACAGAGGAAAGGGCCCAGGGGAAGGAAAGGGGGAAATACTGGGGAATGATATTGGCCAAATCACATTGTTATACCGTGTATGTGTACAAATATATAACAACAAATTCCACCATTATTTATAGCTGTAATGCATCAATTAAAAAATGGAGGGAAATACAACCAGACATGAAAAATTGTGCTCTATATGTGTAATATGAATTGAACTGCATTCTGCTGTCATATGTAATAAATTAGAATAAGTAAATTTTTTAAAAAAAAGAAAGGAAGAATCAAATTGATTTAAAAAACTCATAGGCAGTAAACTTATACACTAAAAAGAATGAATTTTTCAGTATATAAACTGTGGCAACTTAAAAAAGGGAAAAAACAAGATAACTATTTTACACCCTCCATACTCAGTATATGAAACAACAGAATTCTCATATACTACTAATAAGAGTATAAATCTATACAATCATTTAGAAAACAAGCTGGACTACAGAGTAGTGACAATCAGGGCAAAAACTACTTCTCAGTCCCATTCCCAGCAACATACACCCCCTGGAGAAGTTAATGAATGCACCAGAAGACAAGCACTCAATGCAGCACTGTCAGTTATATCAAGAACCAGAAACAGGGGCTGGGGTTGTGGCTCAGTGGTAGAGCACTTGCCTAGCACATGTGAGGCAGGGGTTCAATCCTCAGCACCACATAAAAATAAATAAAATAAAGGTATTATGTACAACTACAATTAAAACAATATTAAAAAAAGGGGGGGGGGCTGGGGATGTGGCTCAAGTAGTAGCGCACTCACCTGGCATGGGTGAGGCACTGGGTTCGATCCTCAGCACCACATAAAAATAAAGATATTGTGTCCACCTAAAGCTAAAAAATAAATATTAAAAAAAAAAGAACCAGAAACAACCAAATGCACTAAATGTAAAAAGGACATGCCGTGAAATCACACAAGACAGCACACACCCCAAAGTATGATGTATTTCATTAAATAATATTTTTTAAAGCACACCATGTGGATATGGAGGGGACAGGGTACACTTTGAGCAAAGACTTGAAAGAGGTTTGGAATTAAGTCATGCAGGTAAGGTATTTGAGAGAAAGGCATTTCATATGAAACAGCAATGGCAAAATCCCTGAGAGGAATAGTTACTAGCATGCACAAAGATCACTAAAAGGCCAGGGCATTTAAAGAACTGAATGAACCAGGGGAAGAGAGCGAGGTCAAAGGGGCTGGGAGACAGATGAAATAATGGCATTGCAAGCCACTCTATGGATGCTGGTGGAGGGGTCTGAGTAGTGACATGATCTGAATGACAGTATTTGAAGAGAGTGTCAAGAAAGAAACCAAGAAGACTACAGTAATTTAGGAAAGAGATTATAGTGGCCTAAAATAGTATAGTGTCAGAGGGAGTAGGTTGATGGTACCAAGGTTTCTGATCTAAGCAACTTAAACTGGAGTTTGGAGTCTAGTACTCCCATGCTTTATGCATGTAATAAGTTTTGTGTGTTCTTTTACTTTCCTTAGGGGGGAAAAAAAAGGTGGAGTTCCCATTTATTTATATAAGCAAAACAAGAAAACATTTAGGGTTTTTTTAAAAAAAGAGATTGGTTTTGTATAATTCTGAGATACCATTACATAATCAAAGAGAGACACTGAGAAAGTAACTGGATATACAAGTCTGATGATCTAAGAGGAATATCCAGGGTTGCAATATACCTTGAAAGTCTTTGATGACAGATGGAGAAGCAAAAGAGAAAAAGTTAAAAGCAAACAATAGATCTAAGTACTGCAATCTGAAATCCTGAAAAGAACCAAGTAGATATATGCCTTCCACCACTGATCCCCAGGCTGCAGACAAGTTCAAAACCCAAACCAGAGACCAGGACAGACAAGGATGAGGTATAGGGGATAAAGGTTGAAAACATGGGAGATTGTTAACAGTCTGCAATAGAAGTAAGATACTTTTACTCCAGCACCAAGCATCTAAAAAGCAACCACTTCCCCACTTCTGCAATAGACAAGTAAGGCCACAAAACCACAATGCACTGAATTTTCAACCAGTAACAGCCTAACTCTCTTAAGCTTAATCCTCAACCAAGGATCACCAACATTTGAGTAAGACTGAGATGTGAAAGAAACAAGGCACAGCAAATCAAAACTACTCCAAGATTTCATATCACTCTTGTCAGAATGGTAGTTTTCAAGAATACAAGCAACAATAAGTGCTGGCAAGGATGGGGGGGAAGGTACACTCATTCATTGCTGCTGGATCTGCAAAATGGTGCAGCTAATCTGGAAAGCAGAATGGAGATTTCTCAGAAAACTGGGAATGGAATCACCATTTGACCCAGCTATCCCACTCCTCGGTCTATACCCAAAGACTTAAAATCAGCACACTACAGTAACACAGCTGCATCAATGTTTATAGCAGCACAATTCACAATTGCTAAACTGTAGAAGCAACCTAGATGCCCTTTAATCAATGAATGGATAAAAAAAAATGCGGTATATATACAGAATAGAATAGTACACAGCACTAAATGAGAATGAAATGATGGCATTTGCAGATAAATGGATGGAGTTGGAGAATATCATGATGCTAAGCAAAGTAAAAAATCCCCAAAAGCCAAAAGCTGAATGTTTTCTCTGATAAATGGATGCTGACCCATAATGGAGGTGGGGGTGGGGGACATGGGGAGAATAGAGGAACTTTGAAACTTAGGTAAAGGGGAGGGAGGGAGAGGGAGGGAACATGGGGGTAGAAAAGATGGCGGTATGAAATGAACATCATTACCCTAGGTACATATATGACTGCACATGTGGTGTGACTCTACCTCATATATAACCAGAAAAATGAAAAGCTGGGCTCCATTTGTGTACAATGATTCAAAATGCATTCTGCTATCATGTATAACTAATTAAAATAAAAATTTTTTAAAAAATAACGAAACAAGGCACAAAAAAGCATGAGCTACATATTTAAATCATATTTAAAATTTTTGTGTTATAAAAGATTTCTAACGTAAGGTTAAATATTGATAGAATCAAAAGAAAAAAAAAAACATCTAGGGGAGCTGGGGTTGTGGCTCAGTGGTAGAGCACTTGCCCAGCACATGTGAGGCCCTGGGTTTGATCCTCAAAAAGCACCACATAAAAATTAAAAAAAGAAACAAAGGTATTGTGTCAATATACAACCAAAAAATTAAATAAAAAACAAAAAACAGCTAGGTATCGGCCACCCAGAAAAAAATGTAAAAAATTATTTCCTAGACCAGAGAACACAAATCCCTAACCCAAATTGTATAGTGAGTCAATCAACACCCACACCAATGTACATAATCATGGAAAAGATTTTAAAAGTTGTCTAGAAGAAAAAACAGGAAAGGGGAGCAGGAAGAGAAACATACAAAAGATTGGGAAGCAAGCCAGGCACAGTGGCACACACCTGTAATCCCCACATCTTGAGAGACTGAGGTAGGAGGATCACTCATTCAAAGCTAGTCTCAGCAACTTACCAAGACTGTTATGGTTTGGATGTGAAGTGTCCCCCAAAAGCTGATGTGTGAGACAATGCAAGAAGGGTTCAGAGGAGAAATAGTTGGATTTGAGAGTCTTAACCCAATCAGTGAATTAATCCCATGACAGAGATTAACTGAGTGGTAACTGAAGTGGTAGGATATGGCTGGAGGAGGTGGAAATTGGGAGGCATGGCTCTGGGGTATATATTTGTATCTGGCAAATGGAGACCCCTCTTTGCTTCTGGAACATCATGTGAGCTGCTTTCCTCTGCCACACTCTTCTGCCATGATGTTCTGCCTCACCTTGAACCCTGAGGAATGGAGACAGCATTCTATGGACTAAGACCTCTGAAACCCTGAACTCTCAAATAAACTTTTCTTCCCTAAAATTGTTCTCTTCGGGTCCTCTAGTCACAGCGGTAAAATAGCTGACTAAAACAGAGGCCCTAAGCAACTTAGTGAGACACTGTCTCAAGAAAAACTGGGGCTGTACCTCAATGGTATAGTACCCTGGCTTGGTTAAATCCCCAGTACCCGCCCCCACCAAAAAAAAAAAAAAGAAAAGAAAAAAAAATTCAGTAATCAATATGGCACTCAAAAGCAACACTAAAAATTAATTTTTAAGATTAAAAAAATATATTTCAGGGTTTTCAAACACTCCATACTCCATTTCATGAAAAAATGATCCTAATAAACAATCCATACTATACAACTTCATCTTAAAACTAAACATTTCTTGGGGTTGGGGATGTGGCTCAAGTGGTAGCATGCTCGCCTGGCATGCGTGCGGCCCGGGTTCGATCCTCAGCACCACATACAAACAAAGATGTTGTGTCCACCGAAAACTAAGAAATAAATATTAAAAAAAAAAAAATCTCTCTCTCTCTCTCTCTCTCTCTCTTAAAAAAGTCTAAACATTTCTATCCTGAACCAATTCAATGGTTTGTTTTAACTTGCTGTGATAGCAATCTTTCCTCTATGTGTTTTTCCACTGCGTTTATTCAATAACCATTTATTAAGCACCTTCTATAAAAGATGGTAGAGATATAGCCAAGTCAAAATACAGATACTCTGTCTCGAAGGCCTAGTTAGGAGAAACATAAGACAATCACTCAAATTGCATGTGTAATTATATACTTATAAATAAGAAGTTTAGACACAACAGGAAAATATTATTTAGAGATAAGAGAAAGCTCCTTTGAAGAAATGATATAAATTGTCAGTCCTGAAGTTGAGATTCAAGACAGGCAAAAAGTGGAAGTCTGCAATGCCAAACCCTAAAACTGGAAGTAAGTTAATTAAGGAAGTCAACTGAAAGAAAAGGGTGGTCAAGCAAGGTTTAGATTTTTTTTTTTTTTAATAAATGCCATGGGAAACCACTGACAAGTACCAAACAAAAAAATGTCAGGATCAAATTGTGCTTTGAAAGAAAACCTTCCAGCTGCTGAGTGGAATACAAAGAAGCTTAAAAGGGAACAAAGTAAAAGCAACAGATCACACAGGAGCTACTGAGTAATAAGATAAGATAGGCTCTGATGGTGGCACTGGAAATACAGACCAAGAAAAAAAAAAAAAAAAGCAAACGTTTCAAAAGTAAATTGTCGTGACATACATCTTTCCAAAGAAAAACTGGCATGAAGAGTCATATATATCTCAAAAGAGAAGACTAGGGGCTAAAGTTGTAGCTCAGCATTAGAGTGCTTGCCTAGCACGTGTGAGAAACTGGGTTAGATTCTTGGCACTGTATATAAATAAGTAAACAAAATAATGGTCCATCAACAACTAAAAACAATTTTTTTTTTTTTTTAAAAGGAGGGCTGGGGTTATAGCTCAGTTGTGGAGCACTTGCCTCTGAGGTATGAGGCACTGGGTTCGATCCTTAGCACCACATAACAATAAATAAACAAAATAAAGATATTGTGTCCATGTATAACTAAAAAATGTTTTTTAAAAAGACTAAAATAGAAGGATTAGTTGACACTTAAAGCCCATTTTTTACCAGTGAATCAAGAAAGCATCTCAAAAGAAAATATACATCTTTTTGCTTATTCCTCTCCTGTTTCATGATGTACAAAGATGTAAGTAAAGTTATGCTTTCTGAACCTTGAGCATGAGCATGCTTCTCAAACTTTTCAAGACAAACTCAAACCTGTTACTTTGACCTCCTAACCTGTCCTCCATGTGTTAATCTCTCAAATGACTAAAAATATGAATTCGTACCACTTAAGCTTTTCAGGCCAGTTTCTCTTTAGTACAGGAGTTGGAAACATCTATGCTTCAAGAGAAGCACTACGAAGACCACTACACCTGTCTGAAATATGGCTAGCACTCAATTAAATATCAGTCCCCATCTTTTATTCAGATTTAGCTAAGCTAGAAGAAACAACTTTCTTAGACTAAAAAGAAAGTCCTCAGATACCTCTCCCTAAAGTCTGATCTGAAGAACTGAAACATCATATGCAGTTTCTACACTGGCTAACACAAAGAATAGCTTAAACGTTTTTTCAAACACAATACCAAGGAAGCCTAGAATATGGTGCAATAATTTGCACATCTTTTTCCCTACATAAAAATAATTAAATATTTTGATAATAACTTTTAATAAAGTTAAACTTCTCCCTAGAATCCTGGTGCTTTAAAAATCACACTTAAAAAAAGTGTATATGACCATTTTATTTTAAAAATAGCCAGCGTGGTGGCACACACCTATAATCCCAACGGCTTGGGAGGCTGAGGCAGGAGAATCGCAAGCTCAAAGGCAGCCTTAGCAAAAACGAGTAGCTAAGCAACTCAGGGAGACTCTGTCTCTAAATAAAATGCAAAATAGGGTTGGGGGTGTGGCTCAATGGTTGAGTGCCCCTGAGTTCAATCCCTGGTACCCTCCCCTCCCCACCAAAAAAAAAAAAAAAAATCACTTTAGCAACCCTGAAATTATCACCCTGCCCCTTTCCCTTGGGCCACCACAAAATCATTTCAGTGCTTCATCATTTTGTTCCCAGAGGGCTCAGGACATCAGGAGGTAGAAGGACAAAAGGAAACTCATTTTTAGGCCTAAAACCATACTGTTCCAGAGCTCTAAAACAATAAAGTTCACTCTTCTCTCTGATATGGCTGGGAATTCTGAAAATAGAATATATCTTCTTTGAAAGGCAGATCCAAATGTACCTTGATCCAAATTACTCAAACAGGTAAGGGACTTCTTACCAAATGAGGGTCCAAGCTTCCAAAGACAAACTGCTTCTGTGATTAACTAGAGCAAAAGGTGTTGCTATACTAACTGGCATTCTGTACAGACCTCCAACACCAACAAGTGGAATAGGGTTTATAATAAAAGAGTCAGCCTTCAGTAAATGCCAAATGTATTACAAAAGAACTGGAAAGAAAATATCCATTGATGCCTTACTTTTCACACAAAACAGTTTAGATGCTAAACTGGGAATATGGGAACGTCTCTGACCATTTTTAGCCTAGGAGGTTTTCAATAGAGCTTCGAGATCCAAAGATGGCAGCTTAGGTGCTTGGGGAATGGGGATGGCAGAACCAGAAGAGACATAAAGCTGAACTCTCATGCTTGTATCCACCACAACAATTTCACAGTCATTACTTATAATTTAAATTTCCATTTCATGAGATAAAAGGGTTTTGTACTTTTTTAAATGAACAATTTTAACTCTGCAGTATTGGAGACAAGAAGTGTAAATGGAGATATCCAATGACACATGAGGTACTGTGCTGGAACCCAGACCTTGACTCCTATTCCTGTGCTCTTAGCCCCACCATGTATCACTCATTCTGGCACAGAAGGGGAGGAGAGCCAACAAAAATGCCAATTTGTGAACAGCTTAGAAATTCAAATCAACCAGGCATTACAAAAGATTTAAGGACCCCAAAAGCTACTTCTGCTTGACAATGATAAGATACTCCAAAAGATGAAAACCTGAAGACAAACTTTTTATTCCAAATTGACACAACAAAAAGAAATCAAACTTGAAGGTTCCTAGGGTTCTAGTGCCACCTCACCCTCATGATTTCTCACACACACACAAAAAAATGGTCACAGATAAATCATTTAATCTATCATTTGCTCAGTATTCTATCTGTAAAATTAAAATGGACTGGATGACTTAAGATTTCCTCCACCACTAACATTCTAGGACTCTAAACATTACAAATATATAAGCTCTAGGGCTAGGGATATAGCTTACTTGGTAGAGTGCTTGCCTTGCATGCACAAAGCCCTGGGTTCAATCCCCACCAGCACCGCAAAAAAATAAAAAATAAGCTCTACATACACTCCAGAAGACATTACTTAAAACTATTAATTCAAAGTAAAACTTCTTTATTTTTTATTTTTTTTTTAATTTTTTGACAAGATGATTAAAGTTCAGCTTGGTGTGGTGGGACACGCCTGTAATCCTAGCTATTTGGGGAAGCTGAGGCAGGAAGATCATAAGTTTGAGGCCAGCTTCAGCAATATAGCAAGAACCCTGCCTCAAAAATAAAATTTTAAAAAGGGCTGTGTGGTAGCTCAAGAGTTAGAATGATCCTAGGTTCCATCCCCTAGGGACATCTGGCAAAAAAAAAAAGAGAGAGAGAGAGAGAAAAGAAGTGATTAAAATTCAGAACTTTTGCGGCTGGAGTTGTGGCTCAGTGATATTACACTTGCTGGCATATGTGAGGCCCTGGGTTCGATCCTCACACTGCATATAAATAAGTAAAATAAAAAAATCCATATACAACTAAAAAATATTTTTTTAAAAATTCAAAACTCTAAAATGAATAATATATTTTATATACCTAGCCAGGTGTGGTGGCCCACACCTGTAATCCAGCATCTGCGGAGGATGAGGAAGAAGGATTGCAAATTCAAAGCCAGCCTCAGCAACTAAGGCCCTAAGTAACTTAGCGAGACCCTGTCTCAAAATTAAAAAGGGCCAGGGATATGGCTCAATGGGTAAGCACCCCTGGGTTAAATCCCTGGCACCAAAAATAAACAAACAAAATACCTAAAATTTTTAAACTTCCCAATGGCTGTTTTTTTTTCCCTTCAGCAATTAAAAGGAACCAGATTATAGCCATAGCCTGAGAAAGAAAGATTTCTAAAGTCAGCAGATTCTTTCACAAATTTATGTAGAACTGCACTCTTAGATATTAACTTGCCAAGCAAGAGAAAAAAAATAACCCAAAACATACACATTCTATAACAAAACTGATATGAAAGCAAGATGAAAATGAGAATGAGCTGGCTTAACATTTTGGTAACACCATATTTTCATTTAGTCGATATTTATTAAGTAACTATTGTGTGCCAGACATGACATAAGCTACTGTGAAAAAACAAAGTCCCTGCACTTACATAGCATCTAATAGTAGGATGCCAATGATAAGTAATCAAATGAAACAGTCAAGGTAATTTGGGATACTAATAGGGCTATGAAACAAAAAAACTAAAACTATTATAATGCTGTGGAATTAGAAGCTGGGGATATAGTTCAGTTGGTAGAGTGCTTGCCTTGCATGCACAAGGCCCTGGGTTCAATCCCCAGCACCACAAAAGAAAAAAAAATGATGATGATGATGCTGTGAAATTAGATTAGTAGTTTGTTAGGGTTTGGATCTAGACTGTCTCCCAAAGGTTCATATGTTGAAGGCTTGGTCCCCAGTACAGCAATGTTCAGAGATGGGACTTTCAGAAAGCAATTGGATCCAAGAGGGCTCTAACCTTATCAGTGGATTAACTCATTAACAAAATTGTAAAATGATGCCACTATTGGGGAGGTGGGACCTACATAGAGAAAGTGGGTCACTGGGGACATGTCCTAGAAGGGTATATTTTTGCTCACTCTCTGCTTCCCAGCTTTCCTCCACCACCTACTATGATGTTTTGCCTTGACTCAGACACAAAGCAATGGAGCCAGTCAATCATGAACCAAAACCATAAACCAAAATAAATTTTTCCTCCTTCTTAGGTATTTTGTCCCAGTGACAAAAAGATAACACATAGTGAAAGCATCACTGAAAACACTGTTGGACAGAAACCCAAATGCCAAGTTACCAGTTTTCCAGGCAACAGGACTACCAAGTGCAATGACCCTGAAGTGTATCCTGAAGTCTGAGGTGTTTGAGAAACAGACCATAAGCTAAAAGATATTCAAAGACCACAAGAAAATGCAAAGAGAATAATTTAGAGAAATAGGCAAGGACCAAGCAAGAGAGTGACATGATTTAATTTGCATTTTAAACTTTCTTTTTTTTTTGGTCCCAGGGATTTAACTCAGGGTTACTTAACCACTGAGACCTATCCCCAGTTTATTTTGAGAAAGGGTCTCACTAAATTGCTAAACCTGGCTTTGAACTTGTGATCCTCTCTCCTTTCTCAGCCTCCAGAGCTGCTGGGATTACAAGTCTATGCTACAACACTCAGCCTAATTTGCATTTTAAAGAGACAAAAGGCCACTGTTTGCTGTGTACCTGTCAAATATCAAATGGATTCTGCTATTTACCTTCAAATAACAGGCTCTATCTAAATCTGAGCTTTTGCCTTTCCTCATTCTCAGTATTTAATGGTGATATAAATAGTTAGAAAACTGCTGGCAAGTGCAGGAGTTGTGCATAAAAATTAATTGGAAGAATTCAACAATTATTTCCTCACTTCTCCCTTTGCTTTTTCCTTTATTTGCAAACTGTTGGTTTTAATGTAAGGATACATCAAATGTAGTCTCTATTTCTTTTACAAACTTTTCTAATACTTTAGGTATTCTATACATTTTCAACTGAGCTTTCTAACTGAGAAGAAAAGATCTTAAAAGCTGAACTAGCTCTCTTATCAACAGATGAGGTATAAATAAATGGTAATAGCTTTAAGTGACAACTTTCTCTGAGCCTCATTTCATAACAAAACAGAATGAGATGATTGCAGATATGCCTGAAAGTGAGTGCTGGAATGACCACTCACTACTCTTAAAGTTAAAATTCATCAGTGATAAAACCAGAGTCACAAACAAAAACACAGTATTTCAGTATTAAAGTACTAAAAACACAGAACACTATAAAGGAGTCCACATTGTTTTATGGCAACAGGAAATCCCAGGCATAAAAAACAATATAAATTCTACCTCTAATTAGGCAATGATCAACACTAACAGATGATATCAGGAAAAGCTTAAGGAAAGCAGTTCGAATCCAGAATTCAAAATAGAGATGAATGTATCTATTCCATCCATCCCAGGTCTAACACTAAGTACCAATACATGTTTCTCTATATAAAATGTTGAACATACCAGAACAACTTTTATCAGAGAAGGAACCCTGTAGCATACCCCCAAAATATTCCCTGCTTATCGGTAAACTTCTGGTAAACCTAAGTAAGGGCACACAAATGTATCCAGAACTCAAAAAATATTTCTTATTTTCAAATAAGTAGCATAATCACATAATCACATAAAATAAAACTTGAACCTTGATGGCTCATCAAAAGAAATTTCAAAATCGTAAAAAAAAAACTACCAACCCATTCTGCACACAAGCTTTTCCTTAATACATGAGGGAAAACTTAGGCTAAGAAAATTCCAAAGGATCTCACAGGATCACTAGAGATCCTTGAAAAGGAAAAATGAGAAATGTGAGTTCAATAACTGATGTCTTTTTAAATAATTTTTAAATATATATTTTTAGTTGTTGATAGACCTTATTTTATTCATTTATTCATACGCAGTGCTGAGAATCAAACCAGTGCCTCACACATGTGAGGCAAGCCTTCTACCACTGAGCCACAATCCCAGCCCAACTAGTGTGTCTTTTGTCCCTTACTACAGACAAAATTTTGATCAAACTAGCCCTTGGTAGACCACAACCCACCACTTCCATTATTTTCTGCTAGGTGGCTTTGAGTCACAACCTGAAACAGTTCACACGATCTAGGCAGTAAAATTATATATATTTACATATATATATATAGAGAGAGAGAGAGAGAGTGCGCGCGCAAGCGCAATCTGGAAATAATCAAGATTCCTACTCTGCTAATTCCTTAAAAATTCATTCAATTCTATAAAAATGGCCTGGATTATTTAAAAATATCAATACCATGTAAGACAAAGAAAGCAAGGGAATTTTTATACATTACAGGAGATTAAAGAGACTGGACAAGCAAATGTAATGCATGAATCCCAACTGGACACAAGATTTAAAGTCATAAATATTTTTGGAACAATTAGAGAAAATTCTGCATAGGGATTTTATATATAATATTTTTAATGCTTATGCAGGAAAATGTCCTTATTCTTAAAACATACATTCTAAAATATTTAAAGGTGAACTGCCATGTCTTTACTTAACATTTTCAAATGATTCTGTAAAAAATGCACACATATATAGAAGAGGGATAAGGCAAATGTGAAAAACTTGTAACAATTAGGTAAATGCTAGATGGGTGGTGTATTCACTGTAGTATTCCTTCAATTTCTTGTAGATTTCAAATTTTTCAAAATATTTTTTTTGTGTGTGTATGGTGCTGGGAATTGAGTCCAGGGCCTTGTGCATGCAAGGCAAGCACTCTACCAACTGAGCTGAGCTATATCCCCAGCCTGCAATTTTTTTTTTTTTAAGGATTGGGAAAAAAAAAAAATGCTTAACATCACTTTGACTTGGGAGCTTATTGGGCAGACTTGAATTCTCAGGTGATCAAGATGGTATCAGCTGGTTCTGATTATTTGGTACTCTTTCTTAGATACTCCTGAATAAAATAAATGCCTGTGCAACTTCTGGGAGACAGGGTGGTGTTTATGAGGTATTTAACAAGAGACTAATAAATTACCACCTCTTCATAACCTGAATCTGGAATGCTTACAAAAGCCTTGTAAAAGAAGAAAGTATATTTATATAATCAATATGGGAAGTGGCTCAAATATATATTAACCCATGAATTTCCAAGTTTTTTTTCTGGAACTTAATTATTTCAAAGTTACCAGAAGTGGTATATCTGTTGCTAAGTGTAAGTTTTTAGGGGTATTCCACATCTGGGATGGTGAAACAAAATGGGTTAACTGAATAAAGTAAAAAACAAAGATATGTGGGGCTGGGGCCGTACGTAGCTCAGTGGTAGAGGGCCTGCCTCACATGTGTGAAGCCCTGGGTTCGATCCTCAGCACCAACAACCCAAAGATGTGAAGAAAGTATTTTCATTGTTTTCACATATTATTTAGGTTACAGGTCGCAGAATTTTATAGGTTTACTTTCACTTTCTGTTATACTTAGAGTTCTGTTAATTTGCATATACTGCTTTTCTATTTATTTATTTATTTATTTGTTGTAGTTGGATACAATACTTTATTTATTTTTATGTGGTGCTGAGGTTTGAACCCAGGGTTTCGCACGTGTGAGGTGAGCCGTTCTACCACTGAGCCACATCCCCAGCCCAGCAAACACTACTTTTCTAATAGGTCAAAAACATTGAGAAAACACACAATTAACCAAATTAAAATTCTACTGAAGCCACAGGAAGAGATGGCTAAACACCAGAGGCAGATTTAGAAATAGTTTCACTGAAACTATAAGCAGTATTTATCACATCAAAACAAAAAGATAAGAAAGTATCAGAATGCAGCCATTACTCACCAATTCGTTCATTAAATAAACATCTAATACCACGGACCCTGAAATAAATAAGATATAGTCTATCCCCTCACTGAGTTTACAGTCTAACTGGAGGAACCAGACAAGCAAACCATTAATCCAAACCGAATATAGACAAACTGATGCTTACAGATGTGCAAGGCCAACAGGCAACATGCTATGAAGGTGAGCAACGTGAAACAAAGATCATGTCCTGAGCTCATCTTCAATCAACATACTTCCAACGTGGATTGCAGACAAACAGAACATCCCTAAGCCTGTGCAGGTTCATAAAATGGAGTTAATTCAGACATATTAAAATTAAAATAAGCCAGCATAGTGGTGCATGCCTATATACCAGCAATTCAGGAGGCTGAGGCAAGAGGAACACAATTTGGAGACCAGCAGGGGCAACTTAATGAGACCCTATCTCAAAATAAAATTTAAAGTGCGGGAAGGGGGGAATGGGGATGTAGCTCAGTGGTTAAGTACCCCTGGGTTCAATCCCCAGTAACAAAATAAATAAATAAATCAGTATCCACACTCAATGCAGTGGTGCATATCTATAATGTAGTTGGATACATGATTCATGATTCATGAGGCTGAGACAGGAGGATCCCAAGTTCAAGGACTGCCTTGGCAACTTAGCAAGACCCTATTCATTGTATGTTGCCTCATAGCATGTCCTTTGATTCACGTTGCTTAACCTTCATAGCACGTTTCCTTCATAGCTCAGTGGTAAAGTGCCCCTGGGTTGAATCCCCTGTTCAAAAAAAAAAGTTGTTTTTTTTTTTTTTCCATCTTCCCTACATTCAACAAATCATCTTATGTCTAAATCAAGGGTCAGCAAACTAAGCCCCAAATCAAATCTGGTCCACCAGCTGTTTTTGTAAACAAAACAAACATCTATAATTAAACATTTGTTTATTAGAACACAGCCTGATCCACTCATTTGTGGAAGGTCTACAGCTGCTTTGCTGCTATGATGGAGAGGTTGAGTAATTATGACAGAGACAATATAGCCCACAAAACTTAAAATATTTATTTTCTGGCCCTTACACAAAAAGTTTGCAGACTCATGGTCCAAATGATAGCCGAAACATCAGAAATGGTAGAAAAATAATTACCATGTTCATTTCAGCCCTATTTAAGCTTTACTATGAACTCTACCTCTTGCATTGTAATTAGTGTCACTTGGTAAATACTAATGTTCACATTTCAGTTATTTTCCAAGGAGTAGGTATTACTTTAGCTGCCCAGTAATTTATCCTTCACAACATTATTACAAACAAAATCCTAATTAAGGAACATTTGCAATTATCCCCACACACACTTAGCTTTCAATTGCTTCCAATCTACAAAGATATAGACAAGCAAAGCTGAACACAGAAACAACAGCTAATATGACTTAATTCCTAATAGTCTATACACACTATAATATCCCAAAATGCCATTAACAACGAACAGCATCAGTGTCACCGGACTGCTTATTAGGGAAACAAAATTCAGAGTCGGGCATGGTGGCGCACACCTGTAATCCCAGTGACTCCCAGAGGCTGAGGCAGGAGGATCACAAGTTCAAGGCCAGCCTCAGCAACTTAGCAAGACCCTGTCTCAAAATAAAAAATAAAAAGGGCTAGGGATGTAGCTTAGTGGTAAAGTGCCCCTGGGTTCAATCCCCAGTACCAAAAAAAGAAAAAAAACAAAAACAAATTCATGGGCCCATTCCAGACGTACCAAGTGATTCTTATGCACATCAAACCTTGAGAACCACTACACTAAAACATTTCATGTTACTTACCTTGAGTGTGAAGAGGCTGATTCGGCCAGGCAATTTAAAAAACAGCCCTTCTCCTCCTCTTGAATTGGAATGTAGCATGGCATTGAGGCACGCAAGAGGGGATGTCCCACTGTAAAATACAAAAGGATGGATGAGGATCATATAAATCCATGGGCTTACTAATCAAAGACCCAATCATACTCAGAGAGATCTGGGATAAGAAATGTTATGTGATACCCGAAATAACATCTACAGGGCTTTCCGAGACTATGAACCAAATCCCCAAGAAATTTCAGGAAAACCACAAGTTTTTCAAATTATATTTTAATAAAATTTTAAAACTTACATGTTAATTATACTATCAAAAACAAAACCAAGTTTCCTAACCTCTAAATTTCAACCTACATATGCTCAGAAATTGCCAGATACCATTATCAACACAAAGACCACAGAATCAATGGCACTGTCCCAATAAAACAAGTATACCTTTTGTTTTTTCTGTTAAATATTTTCTAACATGCGCACAAAAGGAACAGTATTTCTTTTCTTTTTTAAAGAGAGAGAATTTTTAATATTTATTTATTTTTTTTTTTTTAGTTTTCGGCAGACACAACATCTTTGTATGTGGTGCTGAGGATCCAACCCGGGTCGCGACGCGCATGCCAGGCAAGCGGGCTACCGCTTGAGCCACATCCCCAGCCCCAGGGAACAGTATTTCATTTGCATTTTCTCTGTTGGGAAGGAGGCGGTTGCATTTTATTCTACATCTACTTAAGAGCAATCATTTAAATTTGTCTGAAAAAGGAAAAGTCAGGCAAATGGATTTAGTACCCAGTAATGCTTAAACATTAAACTAAAAAGAGCACATTAAGTTGTTCCTTGGTCCCTGCCACAACAGTAGTTCACAAAAATAATCACAACTAAGACAGTGGCTACTTACTAAAACTTAAAATAGAAAAACTGTTAAAAATATAAATGCCCGTTAATACAAAGTTTGGGACTAGCACATTAGTGATAGGATCCACCTATTCACCTTGTCATCCCTCTCCCCAGCATGTTAAAAAACAATTAAAAAAAATCTTAAGTAAAGCCTCTTAGTATTTTTCAGAATTTACAGAGGCCCTAATTTACAGTGTTAAAAATAAATTCTATATTTTAAAAAAGCCATTAAAAAACTATTACTTGGGGCTATTTCCTCAGCCATTTAGTGAGACCCTCAGAAACACTCTAACTTGAGTTAGAGTGCTCGCCTAGCACATCTGAGGCCCTGGGTTCAATCCTCAGCATAAAAATAAATAAAAGTATTGTGTCCATCTACAACAAAAAAATATACAAATATTAAAAAAAAAAAGTATTACTTATTCTGTTTTGGAACACACTGGATACTATAAAAATTTTCACCAAAAATCAATCTCTTAAAAGAAACCTGGTGCAGAATCTGAAGCATCAAGTGGGTGTGCTAGCACTTCTGCCTCAAAGAGGAATGGCATGTTGGCAGATCCTTTTGTAACTCCTACACACTATATCTATCTACAAATGACTGAGCTGCTCACTCATCACAAGCCACCTTGACTGCTTCATAATTCCTACAAAAGCAAGAAGCAGAAACAAGTTAAGGTTCTCAATTTCATCTGTACCAAAAGGACTAATTTACCTTCTATAAGCATAGTGGTCCAACAGCAGTGCAGACAGCAGCAAGATGGAAATAGCCAATAAAAACAAAAATAAAGCACAATTATAACACTACACAGTGCATAGGTACAAGTTGAATAAAGGTGACTAGGTAATTCTATTCTTCCCTCCCCACTAAATATCAATTCAAGAGTGTTTTATCTGACAATTGGAAAGGAAGTACCTTTTGAATCTAAAAGGTTAATTCAAGCAGTTAAAGCTTGACCAACAAAAACATCATGTATTTTGAGAACCAAGAAAAAACTGATATGCTCTCCTCCTTCCTCAATTAAAAAAAAAAAAAAAGAGAAAAAAAAGCAGCTGGATGCAGTGGCACAGGCCTATAATCTCAGTGATTCAGGAGGCTGAGGCAGGAAGGTTACAAGTTCAAGACCTCAGCCATTTAGTGAGACCCTCAGAAACTTCATGAGACCCTGTCTCAAAAATTAAAAAGGGTTGGGATGTGGCTCAGTGGTAAAGCACACTTGGTATTCTTCGGTGGGGGGGGGGGGGGGGTTGGGGTAAGGGTAAAGAGAGACGAGGCTCAGAGTCACTGGTCTTCCTGCCTACAGATCGAGTTACTTTTAACTTATTGCTTCTCTATGAAAACTAGATCTTAAGAAATCAAGATCACTCTAAAACTTAATATATTCATATCATAAATAGTTAGAATGAGGGGCAACTAGGGATTCTACGCAAATGAGACCACCTTTGTTTGATCCTAAAGGAAAGAACTAATGCTACAGCATAGAAAGAAGAGTAGTTTAAGACACAGCAGAGTGTATTAGGGCCTGCCCTCTTCTATATTAATGAAACTTACAAAACAATACAAGAGAAATGTGCTCTGACTCCTTCCAGAAAAAGCTCTAGGTCAAGACCTAGGGGAGGGCAAAGGCAGGAAAAGACGCTGTACCCACTCCCACCCTCCACTCAGAGGGTCACAGATAGTTCAACACTACCACCAGACACACAAGCACAGGTGTACAAATGGGTAGACTTACACAGATCACTGCACAACTACAGAAAGACACAAATCCTATGAAACCTTCATGTTAAGCAACAAGAGCAATACAAACCTCATTTCCTTTAGTCCTTCTGCCTCTATGACCTGCAGAATCTGTTTTGGTGTCATTGGAGCATCCGAGTAGTTTTCTAATACCTGAAGAAATATAAATGTCCTGATTTCAGTGTGCAATTTCCATTTATTTCCATTAATCTATATCATGGGCTACAATTCTGCTATGAGGGACCACTAATGACAGTTTATAGTTTTTCCATAGTTAAAATTAATTCAAGGCTGAGGATGCCGCTCAGTGGTAGAGCACTTGCCCAGTATATATGAGGCCCTAAGTTCAATCCCCAGCACAGGAAAAAGAAAAAAAAAAAAAAATTACTTTGGCAATCAAATTACACATATCAACTATACCAAAAGTGGATGAAATGGCCAAATTTTCAATTCTAAGGACATGTATATTCTTTAATTTTGGGGGGTGCTGGGGATTAAACCAAGAGATGCTTTATACTACTGAGCTACATCCCCAGTGCTTTTGATTGTTTGCTTGCTTGTTTGTTTTTTGGAAGACAGGGTTTTGTTAAGTTGTCCAGACTGGCCTTGAACTTAGGATCTTCCTGCCAAAGCCTCCCAAGTAGCTGGGACTACAGGTGTATGCCAATGACCCAGGCTGACACTTATCTTTAACATAGAATGTGAGACCTTAGCAACTTAGATGACTGCTTAATTTGATGCATTAATATGGCTAAACTACACAATAAAAGTCAGAAATTTGTTCAGATTTTCTTTCCCAAGGAAATTTAATAGTACCCATATTTTAAAATGGTGCCACTGAGTTGTGAAATCCTGGTATTAACTAGCCCAGAAGATTTTGCCATTTAACAACATGATGCTGATTCTGTATAAGCAAACAATGAGAAATGGAACATCCCATTTATGTTGGCATCATCTATATACCTAAATTGCTACAGTATTTTTCTTAGTGAAACACTGTAGCTGTCTTGCTTTAAGAAGTTGTTTTAGAAATGTTATTCTTCTAAGCAAAAGGAAAAGGCCATTGCTATCTGTGTACTTCCTCTAAATGTACAGCTGCTGAAGTGACTCCAACCTAACATCTCACAGTCATTTAAACCATTATAACCAAGTATGTTCTGTCATCAATAAAATGTAAATCAACATAGTCTAACTGGACTGCTGCTGAAGGCATTCTTTATGAACCAACAAAAGCTTTTAACACTAACAGAATTCAAAGTTTGGAGAAGCAGACACTAAAATAAAACTATTTCTCATTGTCCCATTCTTAGACTCTATCACTTCAATTTTTAATCTCCTTGGATATTATCTCTCATAGTGTCAATTACTACTTCAATTCTGATAAACTCTGATCCCAGTCTCTAGCCCTGACTTCACCCCAAGCTACAGATTCAGTCTATAAAGAACATGCACTCTTGACTGTCTACTTGTAATTCATCTAATCATAATCCAAATTCATCTCTCCTCCAGACCAACTCTTCCTCTTATGTTCTCTACTTTGGTTGGCAACCTTTCTAATTACAAATTCAGAAAGGCAGGTGTCATCCTTCACTCTCACCTGTCTCCCAGGCTCCACAGTTGCCCAACACAATAAACCTCATCACTAATACCTTTGAGTCCAGTCCTGCTTTCCTCAAATCCTTTCTTATTTGGCTGTCACCCTTCGTTCAACAAATACATGGAATAACTACTTTGTGCCAAGCACAATTCTAGGTATTCATAGTAAACAAGACCAAATTCCTGCTTTGGCAGAACTCACTTGCTGTAGCCTGAGGTCAACCCAACAAAGCAAACCAATCCTCATCACTTTCCTGCTTTAAAATGTTCCAACAAGCCAGGCATGGTGACACATGCCAATAATCCCAGCAACGTGGGAGTCTGAGACAGGAGATTGCAAATTTGAGGCCAAGCTGAGCAACATAGCAAAATCCTATCTCAAAATAAAATTTTAAAAAGATTCGGGGTGAGGATGGGGTTGTGGCTCAGTGGTAGAGCTCACCTAGCACACATGAGACACTGGATTCGATCCTCAGCACCACATAAAAAAATAAAGGTACTGTGTTCACCTACAACTAAAAAATAAAATATTAAAAAAAAAAAAAAGACTGGGGGTGTAGCTCAATGGCAGAATATCCCTGGGCTCAATCAATCCCCAGTACCCCTCACCCCATTTCCCCAAGAAAATCCTTCAATAGCTCTCTAATCACATATAGCAAAGCTGAAGTTTCCAAAGTCCACAAACCCACTAGGAAAGCACAGGCTTTAGAACCAGAAGGCCTGGATTCAAATTCTAGTTTTCGAAACTAAAGCAAGTTACCTATATAACCCAAGCCTAAGTTCCCTCACTTTTGAAAGACACTAATGTCTTCTCTCAAAGTTCAGAGAATGTAATTAAAAGCGCCTATAGTGTCTGGCACAGAGTAGGTGCTCACTAGCCTACCATACAAGGACCTCACAATCTGGTCCCTACCTATTTCTCCATGGGACTGCCACACTGCCAGGCTACAAACTTTGTGTTCTAGTTACTTACTACATATACATCTACCCAATCTCCACACTTTGCAAATACATTCATTGATATATTCTCTCCCTGTTCATCCTCTCTCTGATGGGCCTACCTCTTACTTACCCTTTAATGTTCAGCTCACAAATCATTTTCCTCCAGGAAGACTTCCCTGATCTCTGCCAGGCAAAGTTATATGTTCCTCCCTTTTCAGTGTCCTCACTATCCCATAGTACATATAATTATCTTCCCAACCAGGACACTGGAAAGGAGAATCTAATCATAATTATGCCCAAACAAGACACAGAAATCAGAATATCTGTTTACCATCTTTACATCTCTAACACGTGTCATGCCTACAATTCTGTTCATGTGTCTGAACCTTCACCATCCCCAAAAAGACCAAAAACTTCAATGGCAAGCCTCATCCATGGCTGTATTGCAAAGAACTAAAGTGCCAAAATGAGCAGGGGTGACTTGAACAAACCCACAGTAAACTCTGGGACAAGCTGCTAACGTTCACTATCATAGGATATCATTTCTTTGACACAAATTAAGTTTAAGCAAATTATCATAGGATAATTTTTTTTTTTAAGAACCATGACTCTGAAATTTGGCTGCTTTTTATTTAAATAGCAGTCAGGAAAAGACGGAGAATTTAAACAGGAAGCAAAATCTCTAAAGGGAAGTTACATCAAAAGATACAAAGTATTCACTTTTATTAAAATCCTATATGCCTCCAGCTTTTAGTATAAAAACAATTTAACAGTGTTCTATTGCCAGCCTTTCTATAGTCTGTACCTTTTCTAAAAAGATGGAAAATTAATACCCATCCAACTACCTAAAATCTGCTCCTTATGTCTGGTAAAGACAATCCTGGGGCTGGGGTTGTGGCTCAGTGGTAGAGTGCTCGCCGAGCATGTGTGAGGCACTGGGTTCAATCCTCAGCACCATATATAAATAAAATAAAGGTACTGTGTCCACATACAACTGGGAAAAAAAAAAAAAAAGGCAATACTGTACCTTAAGACCTTTTTTTCTTAAAAAGTATCTACTTCTAAATAACATAATTGACATCTGCAAAAATCAATCTCTTGGAGTTTACTACTCTATTAAAATCCTCCAGATATCTCCTTTCCTCTACACCAAAACAGTTTTTAAAAGCATTCCCACTATCACTCTAGTCACCAATCTGAGTGAGGTCAGGAGCAATCTGAAAATGCCACCCACAAGTACATATGATTGCCATTGCAAGCACTCCAAATTTACTCGCTGTAATAGAATCTGTTCAGTGAAAGCTTGGAAACTCTCCAGCACACAGTATGACAGCATTAAAAAAAAAAAAAAGTGGGGAGGACCCTTAAGAACCGCCCCCCCCACACACACACACCTGTAAACCAGTTCCATCCTGAGAGAGAAAATTCTAAAACAAAAACCACATTTAACAAAAGACAAGAAAATTAAGGATGTGATGGGGCTCAGTGGCAGAGTGCTTGTCTACCATGCACAAAGGGGCAGGGGGATTACACAACACATTCCCACAAGTCCTTTTTCAAATGTTAAAATACACCACAAAGTAATGCCTATTCATATTTTTACTTTTAATGAAGAGCTACAGAAAAAAAAAATGGAGAGAAAGAACTACTTGGATAATCTAGCTGGAAGGTGAATCAATGATAAAACAGACATAGCAACCTAAACACTGAAGTTCAGACTACAATAAATTTAAGAACAGAATAGTGGATCCCAAATTCTAGTCTTTCACCTAGTAAGAACCAACAGAGTTTGAGACAAGTAGACTTCAGAAATCTATCAGGACATAATAACACAGGATTTAAAGGTACTTTCACCTACTTCTAACAAGTAAATTCTGGCAAGCAATACAGGAACTTGGAGAATTTCAATGAACACTCAAGACAACCTCTAGGTTCAGTGCATCTCTCTCCTACTTCCCCTAATTCCTAAATTTGCTTCCAGGTGAAATAAAGAAATACTGCAATTTCTAACATCCTGAAAGTTAGCCAAAGCTTCCAATTTTTACTCAATCAGAAAATCAAAGAGCTTCAAAATCTCCATATTTCACAAGCCAAAACAAGTAAGTAAATTGAAGCACAAAACTTCAACATACAACCAATTATTATTTCTGTTCCCTGGGCCACAACTGCCCAGGAAGATTATCAGGAACACCAGTGAAAATTCTCCAGTAGCCCAAACGGCTCCAGGTCTTGTGAATCAATAACTGAGTTTTACAGGCTCCAAGAAATTAAAAGGTGAACTCTAGATTTGTATCAAATCCCAACACGTATTCATCTTTGTTTTTACACAACACCTCTGAGGCAAAAACTCACTTTCCAGTAAGAGAAAAAATTAGAAGGTTGAACTTCATTCATCATTAAAAGAGAATTATAGCAATTACAAACAAACTACAGGGTGTCAATAGACATACGCTATCTATACCATAACCTTGCTCTGACAGTTCTGAAGAAGTAACATTTTCTGGGAGAAGTACAACCCGTTACTATTGTCATCGGCAACATTTTATAAGAACTTAAAGTGTCTTGGCTTTGCAGTGCAAGTTCAAAAGGAAGCTATTTCACTTATAAGTCCTCTGACGCTTTGAAAACAAAATTCACAAACCCCCTTGGCAAGTAGCTCAAGCACTCAAATTACTCTCTCCTTTGCTAAACCCTCAGTGAACAGTTATCTTCAAACAGAGACACTTTGTCTTTGTCCAACATACATTCTTTACAAAGTGTATTCAGTTCTCTGCGAGACGCCTACCTCCAGACTAGCTTAGAAAGTAACACACTCAAGTCAGTCTTTCTCAAAATGTAGACCCAGGCCACCTGCATTTGAATCACCTGGGAAGCTGGTTAAAACATTACCTGACTCTATCCCAGAATCTTTGACTTGGTAGGTGGTAAGGAGAGCCCTAGGACAAGCATTTTTAACAACCCCCTCAGGTGCCCGCCCACGGGCCCTAAAGTTTGAGAACCACTACCCAGGGTTCAAGGTGAGAGGAAGCACTTGCTTCCCTCCATACACCTGGTTTAGACTGGGAAAGCTCAAAATGCCACTCGCGTCCTTGAAATCGGGGGGCGCTTTCCCACCCCCGGAGTCCAACGCACCACCCCACTACCCCAAGAAGCGAGGGTGGAGCTTCCGACCTTTCCCGGAAACCTAACTCCCGGGGGTGAATGAACGAAGCTTCCCCAGACCCCCCGAGACTGCCAGAGGTGGGGGAGGGGAGGCTGGGGCCCTGACGCCCGAGGGGGTGGAGCCGGCTGCCAGCTCGCCCCTCCGCCGGAATGGGGGGGGTGCAGAAAAAGGCGCCACAGCCGTCCCGGCAGGGGACCTCTCCTCACCCAACGCCTCGGGGGGTTGTCCGGGTCTCCGAGCAAAGAAGGCCCCGCCCCTCCCGCGGTAGGCAGGGCCTCGCCCCTCCCCCCTCCCACGGTGGGGGTGCGCGGCGAGCCCACCCCGGGCCCCCCAGGAGGCCCCTCGGCGGCCCGCCTCACCAGGCGCGCCGCCTCGGCCCACGTGCGCTCCTTCTTCCTCTTCTGTTTGTCCTTCATCCTCCTCCTCCCCGGCGGCAGTGGCTCCACGCGGGACCTCCGAGCAGGGCGGGCTGGGGCGGCGGCGCGGAGCTGGGGCGGCGGCGGCGGCGGCGGCGGGGGGCGCGTGGCGGCGGCGGCGGCGCGCGAGGACTCGGGTGCGGCCGGAGAGGGGGCGGGCGCACTGGGACCGGCTGGCGCGAGACCCGGCGCGAGGGTGGCGGGGGGGAGGGGCGGCGGCGGTTCCACGCGCCCGCGCTGCGTCAGTCGCCCACGGCGGCGGCGGTCCCGCGATCACTAAGGAATGCGGCGGCTCCGCATAACCACGGGGTCAGAGGTCACGGTTCTAGCCTCCGCTTTCGCGTTCTGCTGAGGGACGGAGACAGAACTGATGGCTGGGTAGGATGGCGAGACGCAGTTTTCCTTTCGGCGCCCGGGTGCGTGCGTGTCCACCGTGGGTGTGTGTGAGTGTGTGTGAAGAGTGAGGAGGGGGAGTGTGGGTTTTTTTTTTTTTTTTGAACAAAAACAAACTGAAAGGGCAGCTGGGAATCGTAGTCCGAGCTGCCTCTCCGGCCTCCCCCGCTCCGGAAGAACTTGGCTGCGTGAAGCGCTTGGACTACAATTCCCATAATGCCCCGCAGCCACCTTTTTCGCCCGCCCCTTCCCATCCTCCGTTTCGCGCAGAGCTTAGTAAGGAAAGGAACTGGCCGAAGTCTCGCGAGGTGCGGGAACTGACTGAGGTCTAAGGGATTCTGGGAGGCGTTGCTGGGAAGGGGCGGCGGCTCGGCTCTCTGCCGCACTTAACCCGTGCGGTGCTTCTTTTCTTGGGAGCGCGGGTTGGGTAGGGGCGGGGGGAATCGGTAATTAGTAGCTCGACTCCCGGTTCTCTTTATGACGCCTTAAGCATTTCTCACCTACACTTTTGGTAGGTGACAAGAGGCAGGACTTTCCCTTTTGGTCCTCCCGACATGACTCATTGCTGCATAATAAAAAGACCAAAAAAAACCCCCACATTGATACCAGTAAAACGGTCATCCACGATTGACGGACCTAGACATGTTCCTCTTCCTCCTGTGCTTTCGTGCCACTGTGTATTTGCAGAGGCTGAACCTGCACTACAGACTAGAGCATTTTTGCCACTTCGTGAACTTGGTGATAGAATGACAGGTAAAGAACTTGGACTTTAAGGCCATACTTAATAATGTACCTATGCACCTGAGAGTTTGGAGTTTGGGGGGGGGTTTTGTTGTTTTTTTTTTTTTCTTATTTTTCTTCCGCGTAGGGAATCGAACCCAGAGCCTCGCATGTTCTAGACCAGCAACCTCTGTGTAATTTTAGAGGCTGTATCCTTTAGAGAGCTCAGGCCAGGGAGTCAGATAGACTAGACTGAAATCCTGACTGGGTCACTCCCTGGCTGTCTGCTCAGTCTCTTGACTTCAGCTTTTTATCTCCGCATTTTGGGGATTAAAAATTAACATAAAGCATCTCGAAGATTGGAAGAAAGTGTGAAGGAGGATCTTGACTTTATTAAGTCTGTAAAGTGGCTCCTAGCACATTATATGTTTAATAAATGATACTTGTTATTTTTAAAAAATAGTTGTAGATAAACACCTTTATTTTATTTATTTATCTCTTTATGTAGTGCTGAGGCTGGAACCCAGGGCTTGCTAGGCAAGCACTCTACCACTGAGCAACAACCCGAACCCCATGATAGTTATTATCAGCTGACAGTGTGCAACACTTACCTGAACTCTGCACCTTGGTTGCAGAGCATTAAATGAAATGAGGTTTGGAGTACCCTAGCACAGAAAGGCTTTCTGTGCATGTTTGTTGAATAAATGTTTGGAAATATTTTCTACAATCAGGCCTCAAAAGGATTAATGGCCAGCCTTCTAAAACTACTTTAAAAAAAAAAAAAACCTTTAGTGATCATATTGAAAGGTTTCCCTGGGCCAGGAAACACACCCTGCACTCCCTGGTGTTAGCACAGAGAGAAAGCCAGTACTGAGAGAAGACCATTTACCTGCAGCCCAACCCCTCACACCAAGGAGGCTCAGTGGTTCTACTTCTAATACTGATCACAAAAGACTTTTACATTCAGTGAATGAAATCCTACAAAGTGAATTGACTGCAGAAGATGAAATGACATATTTTTAAATCTTTTCCCTTCTAATTTCAACTCAACATGGGGAGGAGAAACAACCCTCCCCCCAAAGAAATGTTTATTTTTTTCTGAGATGAGGTCTTGCTGTTGCTGCACAGGCTGCCCTCAAACTCTAGATCCCCCTGCTTCAGCCTCCCAGGTAGCTAGGATTACAGGTGTGCGCCATTGCACCTCTGGCTCTGACTTTTTTTTTTTTTAATTAACTATTTTTTTTCAATCCACAACTGACAGCAGTAACCTTTGATAAGACATCTAGTTTGTTGCAAATGTCTGGCATAGCTCTACCTCTCCAGGGCTGCCCTACAAGGAGTAGAGAAGATCACCAGGCTCCATGGTAAGCAGAATACTATCTTCCCTGCACACCCCAGATTGGCCAAGCTCTGGTCCCTAAAACCAGTGAACTGTTTCATTCATGTTCAATGGCAAAGGAGACTTTGCAGGTGGAATTCAGGACCTTAAAAATAGGGAGATCATCATGGATTTTCTGGGTAGGCCCAGTTTAATCAAATGGGCCTTAAAATCAGAAGAGAAAGGCAAAGATGTTTTGGAGAGATTAAGCAAAGAATTAGATTCAAAGTTTGAGAGGAACTCAACTCACTGTTGCTGGCTTTGAAGGTACCTCTAAGCCAGAAATGTAAGCAGCCTCTAGAAGCTGAGAAACAGCCCTGTCAACAGCCAGCAAGGAACCAAGGACCTCAGTCATAGGTACAACCTCATAGATAGGAACTTCAACAACCTGAATGAACTTGGAAGCAGTCTTCAGAAAGGACTGTAGACACTTCATTTCAGCTTTAGACTTGAAGCAAAGAACCAGTTGAACCTTGCTGCATCTAGACTTCTGGCACACAGGAAATGTGAGATATAGTGAATGTTGGTTTAAGCCACTAAATTTGTGGTAACTTCTTAGCTACAAAAGAAGCTAACACAGGCATTGTGGACACTCTTTCATTTCTTTTAGCATATACTGCCTGGCTCGCAGAGTTGGGTCAGACCACGGGGGAATCCAGATGTGAATATTTCAAGGTCTATGCCCTTGCAAAATCAAACAGAAACTAATGATATCATAATTAAGCTTGAAAGAATATGTTTAGAGGACAGTACAAGATATGTGTTGAAAAGTTGGCTTTAGTCATGAAACCTTGAGTAATCGTGATTTTTTTTTAAGGTAAAGAGAGAGTTTATTTTCTTGCCAGAAACACCAAACACATTTTTTGGTGTGTGTTTTTCTTTTTTATCACTGTGTTTTTATTACAGATTATCTTCAGAAGTCAACACAGGTGCCATGGGGCAGTGTAAGATAAATAGGACTGCCATTCAACCCTGCCCAGTTTGGGGATGAGTCACTGTTTTCAGACTTAAAGCAAAGCACACATTCAGGAATCTGAATAACAAACACATCACCAGCAGAAATGCAGGATTCCCCAAAAGGACACTCAACTCTGAGACAATGTGTTACCCCTGGTCTGGACTCTGGCAGGCCTGGGTTTGAACATCATTGCTGTCTTCCTCTAGCTGTGTATGGGTTTGAGCAAGTTATGAAAACTCTCACTGATTCACCATCGTTTGGGCAATAGGGTGTAAAAGGACGAGCCTGGAGACTCTCAGCTACTTGGGAGCAGGGTAAGGTAGGAGAATCCCTCGAGCCCAGGAGTTTAAGATCAGGGCAATATAGCAAAACAAAATAATAAAAAATAGGTTGCTGGGCACTGTGGCACATATTCCCAGCAACTTGGGAGGCTGAGGCAGGAGGAGCACAAGTTTGGAGCCCACCTCAGCAACTTAGCTCAGTGGTTAAGCAACTCTGGGTTCAAGTCCCAGGAAAAAGTAATAGATTATACCACATTTGCTCAACTTCCAACATAGCCTTTGTAGGAGGGATCTCCTGGTCCCTCCTACATTTCTTTCTGTGACCTTTGGTTTTTGACCATGCTCATGCTAGCATCTGCTTGGGTTCATCATCCTGTTCCCCAAATGGGACTTGGCACATGATAAACATCCAAACTGTTGTGTGAATGACCCTATCTCATTATTTCAGAAAATCCATAAGGAATATTTTCCTATTGCATAAGCCCTTGAAAGCATTTAGAATCTGATCAGGCAGAATTGGGAAAGAATATGATAGGATTTCACCCAAAGAGATCTATACAACTTGGAAAGATGATCAGGGATGGTAACTTTATGACCTCACTACTCTTGTTAAGTCACAGAATCTGCCCATGTGACAGGTGAACCTGACTCAACTCACCTACCCTTCACCATCATTTAAATTCTGCCGTTCTGCCCATCGAGGTGGTACACACCTGTAATCCCAGAAACTCAGGAGACTGAGGCAGGAAGATCACAAGTTCAAAGCCAGCTTCAGCAATTTAGAGAGTCCCTGAGCAACTAGTGAGACCCTGTCCCAAGATAAAAAGGACTGAGATGTAGCTCAGTGGTTATGGTGCCCCTGGATTCAATCCCCAGTAATAAATAAATAAATTCTGCTGTTTTTCAGTCTCTTACGTCACTGAAAAAGATGTTTGAATTACCAAAATGTTAATGCTGGTTATCTCTATCTTGTAAGGGTATGGATGATTTTTAGGGTTTTTTTCCCTCCAAAGTATTATATATATTTTTAAAACAATTTTTTTTAATTTCAATCACTAAGCATTTAGATTAAGGTGGCAGATAGGAATTGTATTTTTTCTTCTTTACACTTGTCTTTCATTCAAATCTAGAATGAGTATATAGTACTTTTTATGATGGGAAAATAAAATTTCCAATGCAATATAGGTCAACAGTATGAGAATATCTTTAATAATAAATTCCTCCTGTCAGCCAGGCACAGTGAACACCACTGTAATCCTAGCTATTCAGGAAGCTGAGGAAGGAGGATCCCTAATTCAAGACCGGCCTCAGCAACTTAGCAAGACCCTGTCTCAAAATAAAAAGGACTGGGGATGTTACTCAGTTATAGAAAACTTGCCTAGCATGCTCAAGGCCCTAGGTTCAATTCTTGTATAACAAAATAATAAAAAATAATGTAATTTAAAAAATAAATTCCTCCTTTCATTTTGCTTAAAAAGATTGTGTAGACCCCTTAGGCCTCAAAGGATGAGCTGAGCTAATCTTTACTAAAAATCATGGTAAATGATAGATCCCTATCTGACACTTAAAGGTTTTCAGGTAGAAATTTCATTACTGAGGACCCGTCCCAATTTTTAAACTCTTAATGCCAGAGAGATCTACTGAAATCGACCACAGATCTTCCAGTCTCAATTTATTTCCTCTATTCTTTCCCCTTGAAGAAGGAAAAGAACCTTTAAAGTGTTTTTTAACAACAATGACAAGAGTAGTGGCGCTGAGGTAATGAGATGGGTGAATTATTTCATTTCCAGTTTTCATAATCGAAACGTTAACTTACACCCCACCCCAAGTGGCTTTTCTTCCTCCTCTTCTTTAATGATCCATAATGTCTAAATGTGAAGCTGAGGGCTGTAGAGATAACTCTTCACAGACCTTCATGCTCTAATATCACAACCACCTTTGAGGTGAGTAAACAGGGAGCACCAGTAAATCAAGGGAACGTTTCCAAGGTCACATAATTGGTTGTTGCCTTGGTCAACATTTAAATCCAAAATCACTCATTTCAAATTCTTTTGGAGGCCCTATGGTAGCCAGCCTCCAAAATGGCTCCCAGTGAGTCCCTGCTTCTAGCATTTACGTCCTTTTTCAGTCCCCTTCCACTCTGAAAGGTGCTGAACTGAATAACCAGTAGGATAGAATGGAAATGACCTGACCACATGTGGCTTCTGGGGCTAGGGCAGAAAAGACCTTGCCCTCTGCCTTGTTCTTGGGATCACACCCTCTTATGGAAGCCAGCCACCATGTAACAAGGACCCTGAAGCAGCCTAATGGAGAGGTCCACGTGACTCAGGTCCCAGACAAGTTAAATGACTTCAGCCTTGGCCAACAGTATTCACTACATCCTCATGAAAGACCCTGAGCCAGAATCACACAAAAAGCTGAATTCTAAACCCACAGAAGCTGAGGTAATAAATTGCTTTCAAAATCACTGAGTTTTGAGATAATAGGTTACACACCAACTAATAAAGACATAGTATTTCCTCTTCTCAGTAAAATTTTTTAAAAAATAATGGACCTTCTTTCCAAAAAAAAAAAAAAAAAATCACAAAACTACTTAAATCTATTTGTACAAAGTTCTGTACAATGTTCCAGGGTGTTCCCAGCCCATCTGAAGCAGTATGTAGTAAAAATAATAACAGTAGTTGCAATGTTCCCTTTATCTCTGAGGCCCAGAGAAATAAAACCATTTTTCCAAGGTTGGGAGTGTAACTTCGTGGTAGAGCACTTGCCCAGCATGCACAGGGTCCTGGGTTCCATCCCCAGTACCACAAAAAAGTAAATGAAACCAGTTGTCCCAGTTCCTAGAGCCACTAGATGCCAGAGCCAGGATTCTGACCCAACTAACTTTGCTATCTTCACACTTTGCCGCCTTGGTACCTTGCCTCTGTGGAGCCCAAGGACAGTATTACAGTAACTCTTACCCTTCATTTTCCTTCTGTCTTCTACCCCCTTAATTTTTTTTTTGCACCAGGGATTGAACTCAAGGGCACGTGACTACTGAGCCATATTCCCAGCCCTATTTTGTATTCTATTTAGAGACAGGGTTTCACTGAATTGCTTAGCGCCTCACTGTTGCTGTTGCCGGCTTTGAACTCACCATCCTCCTATCTCAGCCTCCCAAGCCGCTGGGATTATAGGCGTGTCCCCTTAATCTTACAGGTTGCATTTCTCTGGCCCCATTTTAATTTTAATTCCTAAATTAACCATTGTGTGTTAGTTCCCACTGAAGAAAAAAGTCAAAGGACCAATTCTAAGGGTCCCTGGACTAATGGGATCAGAAAGATGGAAACGAGTAAAACTGTGTACATGATTAAGACTTCTAAATCTTGCCTCACATGCACAAGGCCCTGGGTGCAATTCCCAGCACCGCCAAAAAAAAAAAAAAAAAAAAGGGACTTCTAATCTTAAATCCTTTGGATAAGGAAGCAGCAACAAACACTGAAAGGACAGATTTTACAAGGAGGCAATACTTTAACTGGGCCTTGAAAGCCCCAAGGAGAGATGAATGGCTCAGGGAATTTGAGAAGAAGCAACACTGAGTGTGATGGGGTAGTTTTAACGCGTATGAAAGTTCAGGTGTGCTCAGGTGGGAGAGGCCAACAATCCTGTGGAGCAGGAGCAGAAGATAAAACCAGAAATGTGGGCTGGGTGTGTCCCAAGCCAAGAAGGCTTGACTATCTCCTGCAGTAACTCAACAGAGCTCTGACTTGAACTCAGATACTGGCTCTTACCCAACTCTGTGGCCCCAGACCCAGCACCCCCGGACCTGATACAGAGCAGGTGTTCCTCAGAGTTTGTTAAATTGATTCATTCAAGTGGGACTAGGTGCTAAAGTTGGTCTGCAGTGGGGGAGCAAATGCAAGATGAGATTGCAGAGTCACCCATGATGTCTCCTGGAGTGTCACTTCTTCAGCAAGGTTTTGTCTGATGTTCTATGCCCACTAAGCCTTACACATTCCAATTCAGAATACAATGAGGAAAAACATAATTCACTCTTGACATTGATGGTGACTTCAGTGTCTGCCCAAAGTAGACTGTCAGCTAGCTGAGGTCAGAGACTGCTGGTTTAGTTGCTGTCCTGCCCTTCATCCTGGAAGAGGGGCTCCTCTATCTCAGAAAACAGCAGAAATACTGCATGGAACACCTCCTTTCATTGGCACTGATAACCTCCTACTGGGATCTGAGCCCTGGGGACTTTCAACCCAATTAGACATAATTCCTGCATTACATGGATGGATTACAAGTAATGGCAAGCTGATGCAGTAGTGCCTGTACAGAGAGAAGCCTGCATTGTTTTCAGCAGAGAGAAGGGATGTCTCAGGGCTGACATGAGCTGGGGGATATATTATTTTCCTATTATTATTATTATACTTATAACTATAAGTTAACAATTATGGTTAATTTGAGTACAAAATATATGCTCAAGAATTAATAACTTTCTTGCCAGGCACAGTGGCACATACCTTAATCCCATTAGCTCAGGAGGCTGAGGCAGAAGAATCGCAAGTTCAAAGCCAGCCTCAGCAACTTAGCAAAACCAAAACCATGTTTCTAAGTAAAATACAAAACAGAGGGCTGGGTTTCTGGCTCAGTGATAGAGAGCACTTACCTAGCATGTGTGAGGTACTGGGTTCGATTCTCAGCACCGCATAATAAATAAAGGTCCATCAACAACTAAAAAATTACCAAAAAAAGATGAGGATGAGGCTCAGTAGTTAAGTGCCCCTGGGTTCAATCCCTAGTACCAAAAAAAGTTATTTTTAATAATGACGTTCTTTTGTACTAACAATAATCCCATTAATTCACAAAATCAATAAAAAATATTTTACCATCTGGAAATAAAGTTAACAAAATGTGTGGGTCTTATATGAAAAAAACTATAAAATTCTACCAGGGAGCATAAAGTTCTAGACCAATGGAAATCAGAGCTTGCTTTAGATGAGAAGATCCCATAGCATGGGAATATTAATGATCTCAAAATTTGCCTACCAAGTAAATATCATCCTAATGAAGATCAAAGTGAGATTTTATTGCCAAAATGATTGTAAAATTCAACTGAAGAAACACATGCATAATTTTCATAGCAAAATCACTAACATTTATGGACCACTTACCACGTGCTGGGTCCCATCTGAGGACTTGTTATGCTGCATCTCATCTTCACAAAAACACCATGAGGTAAATATTATTAGTAACACTGTATAGATAAGGAAGCAGAGGTTCCAAGAGAGAACTAACTTGCTCAAGGTCCCATAGTAAGTGCCAAGCTGGAATTAAAGCTCAGAATGGCTGACCCCAAGCTCTGTAAACTTAACCACTCTGCTCTGCTACCAGGAGAAGTTTTAAGATTAATAAACTGGGGTTCTACCAAATATTAAAATGTAATAGTCAGCTACAAAAACTAAAACATTATGATTTTGAAAAGAACAGACAGACCTATTAAACTGAACATAGTAGAGCCACGTGATGGATAAGGAGTTCTAAGGACTGGCGTGCCAGCTGACATTTCACACTGGTAGAGAAAAATTGAACATCATTAAGCAAAATTGGACTAACCACAGGTCAGCCATTTGGATTAAAAAATAAGTTGGAACTCCACCTCCTTCCTTAACTCTAAATCTACCTAAAACAAAGATTTACATGTGATGAAAGAAACAATAAAAGTGTTTGAAGAAAAAAGTGAACATGTTTATAATCATGGAATTGGAAGTCTTTCTAAGCATGATATGAAAATTTTTTAAAAATTAAGTAGGTGGGGGTCACAAGCGGTAGAGCACCTGCCTAGCATGTGCAAGGCTCTGGGTTATATCCTCAGCACCACATAAAAATAAATAAATAAAATAAAGGTATTACTAAAAAATAAATATTTAAAAAATCACATAGGTGGGCATGGTGGCTCATGCCTGTAATCTGATGACTGGAGGAGGCTGAGGCAGGAGGATCACAAGTTTGAAGCCAACCTCCTCAATTTAAGAGAGACCCTGTCTCAAAACAAAAAAGAAAAAGGGGCCATGCATGGGGGTGCACACCAATAATCCAGGCAGTTCAGAAAACTGAGGCAGGAGATCATAGGCTCAAAGCTAGCATCAGCAATTTAGTGAGGCTCTATACAACTTGGACACTGTCTCAAAATAAAAAATAAAAGGGGCTGGGATGTGGCTCAGTTGTTAAGTACCCTGGGGTTCAATCCCTGGTATCAAAAGAAAAAAGGTTGAGGCCTAGGGTTGTGGCTCAGCAGTAGAGTGCTCACCTAGCACATGCAAGCCCCAGCTCATGCAAGTCCCTGGGTTCAATCCTCCACACCACATAAAAATAAATAAAATAAAGGTATTGTATCCATCTACAACAAATAAATAAATAAATATATAGTATTGAGAATGTAGGCCAGTGGTAGAGCGCCGCTGGGTTCAACCTCCTGTACCACATTAAAAAAAAAAAAAAGATCAGTAAATCAATAGATTTGACTACGTAAAATTAAAATTCTTATATGGCAACAATTTGCCATACATAATGTTAGAGATAGACAATACTTGTCACAAATAACAAAGGATTAAGTATCCTAATAAATGAAGATTTGTTAATAGTAGGAGGGCTGGGGATATAACTCAGGTGGTAGAGTGGTTGCCTCACATGCACAAGGCCCTGGGTTCCAATTCCCCCCCAAAAAAGAAGTAGGAAACGTGGTCAAAAAGAGAGGCAAATGGAAATAAGCACTTGAAAAGACTTCCAACCTCATTAGTTATCTTGGAACTACAGAATAAAACAAAGTTCATACACTACTTTTCAGTAGATGAGATTGGCAAAATCTAAAATGATTGGCAGAATTTAGTTTCAGCAGGGATACAGGGAAATGGGCACCATTTACAAACTGTTCTTTTTTTTTTTTTTTTTAAAAGAGAGAGAGAGAGAATCTTTTTTTTTTTTCTGTAGATGGACACAACACAATACCTTTATTTTTATGTGGTGCTGAGAATCGAACCCAGGTCCCACCTGTGCTAAGCGAGTGGTCTACTGCTGAGCCACAATCCCAGCCCCTTACACACTGTTCTTGAGTGTGCAAATTCATAGAGTTGTTTTAGAAGGTGATTGGGCAATATGTAAAAGAATTATTATTATTTTAGTTGTAGATGGACACAATATATTTATTTATTTTTATGTGATGCTGAGGATTGAATCCAGTACTGCACATGTGTGAGGCAAGTGCTCTACCACTGAGCCACAATACCAGCCCAAAAGAATTAGTCTTGCTCTGGGTGTAGTGGGATTTGAACACAGGTCTGGGTGACATAAAAAATTATGGGGACTGGAGTTGTGGCTCAGCTGTTGAAAGCTCACCTAGCACATGCGAGGCCCTGGGTTCAATCCTGAGCACCCCGTGAAAATAAATAAATAAATTAAATAAAGGTATTGTGTCCAATTACAAATATATATATATATATATATATATATATATATATATATATATTTTTTTTTTTTTTTTTTTTTTTTTAATAATGGGAAACTCTTTTTTTTTTTTTGTACCAGGGATTGAACTCAGGGGTACTCGACCACTGAGCCACATCCCCACCCCTATTTTGTATTTTATTTAGAGACAGGGTTTCACTGAGTTGCTTAGCTCCTCGCTTTTGCTGAGGCTGGCCTTGAACTTGCAATCCTCGTGTTTCAGCCTCCTGAGCCACTGGGATTACAGGCATGCGCCACTGCACCCAGCAGAAACTCTTTGATGTAATAAATCACTTAGAGATTTATCCCAGGGAAAAAATGAAACAAATGAACAATTCTCTTCAGTCCAAGGTTGCTAAAACAGCATTGTACAAAATATTAAAAATCCAGAAATGGCCTCAATGACTATCAAGAGTGTTAAATAATTTCTGGTACAATGCAATAGAATATTAGACAACCATTAACAATATAAATCTGTATATATTAAGTAGATATATGTCTGCAACATGCAAAGTAAAAACAACAACCAAGTAAAAACTACAACAACAAGGTTGTTGGAGTGTTGTTTTTGTTCTTGATGTTGGCAAATGAACCCATGGCCAGGTGCGTATTAAGCATGATCCTATTCCTATCACAGATTTACACCCCCTATGTGTACTATGAAGGTCAAATTAAAAGGGTATGCACATAAGATCCCTTATAAGAGTGTCACCAGCTCTGGGAAGTGGAATTTCCAATGATTTGTAATTATTTCTGTAGTATTCGAATTTACCATTGGAGTACATAATTTTTATACAAATAATTGGTAAAGCTCACTGCATAGTTATTTTAAAACTACTTTTATACAAATAATCGGTAAAGCTCACTGCATAGTTATTTTAAAACTTAACTGAAACACCTACTCTATAGCCTAAAAATTCTATATTATCACATTTTCCCCTACGTAATACAAGTGAGGGTGTTATTCATTCATTTTACAAATGAGCCAACCCAAGACTTAGAAAGATTAAACAACTTACTCTGAATTTATCAGTATTTGGTTTTTGGTTATTTGAGGGGGAGACTGTTTTGTTTTGTTACAGTACTGGGGATTGAATCCTGAGGCACTATACCACTGAGCTACATCACTAGTCCTTAGACAGGGTCTCACTAAGTTGCTGAGGCTGGCTCCAAACTTGGAGCCTCAGCCTCAGCCTCCTGCTGCCTCAGCCTCTCAAATCACTGGGATTATGGGCATGTGCCACCATGCCCAGTTGGATGTATCAGGATTTGGACACAGGTCTGGCTTACATAAGAGTTCTTTCCATAATGCTGCACTGCTACTAATAATATCACTATTAATATTGAATAATATATGCCTCCTATTATGTGCCTAGTGTCAGGCACTTGATGGATGTTTCTTTAATCCTTTCAGCAGCTCTGCAGAGTTGATATTAACCTGCCCACAAATGTACAGGAGGTTGCTACAGGTAGTTAAGTACTCACCCATATTTATCTGGCTCTTAAACCTCCCTGCTCCTTTTTTTTTTCTTTTTTTGTGGGGAGTGAATCCAGGGGCACTTAACCACTGAGCCAATCCCCAGCTCTTTTTTTTTGTATTCTATTTAGAAATAGAGTCTGAGTTACTTAGGGCCTTGCAAAATTGCTGAAGCTGGCTTTGAACTCATGATCCTCCTGCCTCAGCCTCCCAAGCCGCTGGAATTACAGGCGTGGGCCACCGTGTCCAGCTCCCTACTCCCTTTTGCCATCTTTCCTGCTGATCTGGTAGCATCCTCTCTTCACATTTCCTGAACACTCTGCTCCTCAAAAAAGTCCTTACATCTCCATCTTACAGCTCTTTGCTTTGATTATAGCACTTATACATAGATTATACATTTAACCATAATGCAGATATTACTTTTATTGTATAGTATTTATTTATTTTTAATATTTATTTTTTAGTTTTAGGTGGACACAGTATCTTTATTTTATTTTTATGTGGTGCTGAGAATAGAACCCAGTGCCTTATGCATGCTGGGCGAGTACACTACCACTTGAGCCACATCCCCAGCCTCTATTGTATAGCATTTAAATAAGAATCTTAGTTAATCTCCCAATTACATGCCTGTAATCCCAGCGGCCTGGGTGGCTAAGGCAGGAGAATTGCAAGTTCGGGGCCAGCCTCAGCAGTTTAGTGAGGCCTTAAGTGACTCCAGCTCTGAAGCCTTTCATAGTCTCCTGGGGCAGAATAAAACCAAGCAGCCAGACACCTGCACAGTCTAGCCCTCATGAGCCTGGCTATGAGTATCCTGGAACCCTCCTGTGCCCTCCTGGCCACACTCTTCCTGGACCATGTAGCTCAGCAGCCCCAGCATTCAGCAGAATGAGCCTGGTGCAAAAGAGCATCCATAAATGCCACCTAAGGGAGGAGAGATCAAAACTACACCGTGAGAGTCAAAGATGTCGACCAGGCAACAAGAAAAAGTCTTGGAGACAAGTGCAATTTAATTGGGCAGAGATGAGGTAAAGCTTAAGGGAAGGCAATAGGCCGGCACTGTCACCTCGAGACCTATCTCTGGGCAGTGCTGTTCAGCTTCAACCAGTACCTAATCCCAGCTGCTGCCACGTATGGGGAGCGTACCACGTGCCAGCCACTGCTTTTCCCATGTTCGTTCTTATTCGTGTAGTTTGTGTGTTGTTTTTGGTGGTGCTGAGGATAGAACCCAGGGGCTCTCACATGCTAAGCACATGCTCCACCACTGAGCTACACCTCCAGCCCCTATGTATCTTTTATTTAATATGATTGCCATAAATATTATTTACTTTTTGTCTCCAGTAGTTCCACACAAGCTCCGGGAAGGCGAGGGTTTTTAAATCTGTTGTGTTCAGAACAGTGCCTTACACACAGTAGGTACTACAAAGGTCTCTAATGAAATCTAATACTCCCATGCTTAGCATGCAATATATTTCATGTGTTCTTTTTCCCATTTAAAAAACACAATCTTTAAAAAAATTTTTCAGAAAAAAATATGTAATAAACTAGCTGGTCATAGTGGCCCATGCCTATAATCCCAGTGAATCAGAAGGCTAAAGGAGAAGAATTGTAAATTGGAAGCCAGCCTGAATAACATAGCAAGTCTCTGTTTCAAAATAAAAAATATAGCTGGGCCTGGTGGTGGCACATGCATGTAATCCCAGTGGCTTGGGTGGCTAAGGCAGGAGAATTGCAAGTTCAGGGCCAACCTCAGTAGTTTAGTGAGGCCCTAAGTGACTCCGTGAGACCCTGTCTCTAAATAAATACAAAGAGGGCTGAGGATGTGGCTCAGTGGTTGAGCACCCTTGGGTTCAATCCCCAGTCCAAAAAATAATAAAATAAAAAAATAAAAAAGGCTGGGGATGTAGCTCAGAGGTAGTGTACTCCACCTTCAATCCCTAGTATCACAAAAAGGCAAGGGGAATAGCTCAATGGTAAAGCACCCCTGGGTTCAGTTACCAGTACCACAAATAACAATAAGCTGGGTTGTGGCACTGTAGTCCCAGCTACTTGGGAGGCTGAGACAGGAGGAGATCACTTAAGCCTAGGCATTTGGGGCCAGTCAAGAGCAACACAGCCAGACCTTGTCTTAAAAAAATAAATAAGTCGCTAAATTCTCCACAGAGCCCCAGGAGGAGGATTTTAACCCTACTTTACAGAAGGTAAGTTGAGATTTAGGAGAACAGGCAACTTTTCCAAAGGTGCAGATCCAACAAAAGGTACAGCCATGACTAAAAATAGGTCAGTGGTCTCATTACATTTGCAACTGCCTGGATTCAGAAATACCCATCCGGGCCTTGAAGTGGGAGTCACCACCTGCCTCAGGACTCCTTAATTGACAATGAGTTCGCCATCACAACAGTTAACATTCTCTGAGCCTTGGCTGCACAGCAGGCACTGTTCCAGCCAGGCACATGCTTTGACTCACAGCAACTTAGGATGCTATGATCTGTTTTTGACAGTTGAGGAATTTGAGGCCCCAGGGAGGTTAAATGTTTCTCAAATTGCAAAGCTAGTAAATGGTGAGTCCAGAAGTCACAGCCCAGTGGTCTGGGTCCAGCCTCCACACTTTTCATCAGCACCCCGCTGCTGTACTCACACGGTGGCTGCCCTGTTCTAGGATGGCAAGCCAGGGGTTGGAGCAGAAGGAGGGTGGTGTTTTTGGAGCATGTCTACTGCTTGGCCTGTCAGACTTGCTCTTGGGTTTTCTATTCATGTTATTCTCTTAAAACCCCACAATGGGTGCAGTGGGCATACCTGTAATCCTAGTGGCTTGGGAGGCTGAGGCCAGAGGATTACAAGTTTAGAGCTGGGGCTGGGGATGTGGCTCAAGTGGTAGCACGCTCGCCTGGCATGCGTGCGGCCCGGGTTCGATCCTCAGCACCACATACAAACAAAGATGTTGTGTCCGCCAAAAACTAAAAAATAAATATTAAAAAATTCTCTCTCTCTCTCTCTCTCTCTCTCTCTCTAAAACAAACAAACAAGTTTAGAGCCATCCTCAGCAACTTCATGAGACCCTAAGCAACTTAGCAAGACCCTGTCTCAAAATGAAAAATAAAAAGTACTGGGGATGTGGCTCAGTGGTTCATCACCCCCTGGGTTCAATCCCAGTACTGGGGCAGAGGAACTTTATCATCACTTGTGAAGTTACACATAAGAAAACAGGTTTCTGAGGTGGCCCAAAATAGCTAGAAGGAGAGTGAAAGTAGATTAGCAGTTGCCTAGAGCTACAGGCTTGAGAGGAAGTGGGGAATGGCTGTTAATGGCTGCTTTTTGGTTTGATGAAAATATTTTAAAATTGGTGGTGGTGATGGTTGCAAAACTGAATATACTCTAAAATACTGAAATGCACACTTTCAATGGGTAAACTGATGAAGATACGAATTGGGTGTCAACCTTCTTTATATATAAACAGAGATATGAAAAATTGTGGTATATATGTGTAATAAGAATTATAATGCAAAAAAATAAGAGAGCTCATGTATAATGGCATAATTTGGCGTGAACATACTTTGTATACAGAGTTACAAAAAATTGTGCTGTGAATGGATAATTATGAATGTAATGCATTCCACTATTGTTATACATGAAAGAAATAAATTTTTAAAAAAGTAATGGTATTACAAAGTGATATGCTACATATGAAAAATAGACATAATAAACAAATACTTGAAATTAATGAAATTGATGATATGAATAATAATGTTGACTTACTTCTTAGAGCATGTTAAGATATTATGAAAAAACAGTATCCATGAAAATTAATAAATTGTTGAATTTGGATTAAAAAAAGAATTGTAATGCATTCCACTATCATGTATTAAAAAAATAAAATCAATTAAATAAAAAAGGGTGAATTGTATGATAAGTGAATTTTATCTGAATAATTCTTTGTGGGATTCATTTTGTTTTGCAATACTGGAAACTGAACCCAGGGTCTCACCCATGCTAGGCAAGTGCTAAACCACTCAGCACATCCCCAGCCTGTTTTTTGTTTGTTATTGTGTTTTGTTGTTGTTAAGGGGAGGCCACATGAAAGGAAGTGGCAGAGTAGAATTTCAAATCAAGTCTTGGAACTATTGTTTCTTCTTCTTTTTCTCTCACCTCTCACATCTGATTACCAGCAAACAAAACACTTCTGTCCCCCACATCTTGGTCCAAGTCACCTTCTTGCATCTGAACTATAGCACCTCCTTGGTTCCCACCTTGCTCCACATGGTCTGTCTCCACAGAGCAGCCAGAGGATCCATGTAGAGCACTGCTGTCAGAACATCTCCCTCTTCTGCTCAAAATCCTCCAGTGGCCTAAAAATACAATTTCCTGACAGTTCAGTTTTGGCCCCATCCATGCCCACTACCCGCTCAGCACACCTGCCCCTTGCGCTCCCCCCCCCCGCCCCCGCCTGGGCCTTGGCACCTCCTCCAGGCACTAGATGTTGGCCAGGCTTGTTCCCTTGTTTCACTCAGGCCTCTGCTCTAGAGATGCCTTCCCTGACCTCCTAGTCTAGCCTAGCCACTCCCCAAGCATGGCACTCTCTAGCCCTGACCTGCCTTGTTTTTCTCCAGAGCACTCTGACCACCTGGCACAGCACATATGACTTGGTTAACAATCATCTCCACCACTGGATGTGACATCCCTTGGAGCAGGACTTCACCCTGTTTCCCTAACACCTATAACAATGGACACTATGTAGTAGATGCTCAAAACATGAATACATGTAACACATGCCTATAATCCTAGCAACACGGGAGGCTGAGGCAGGAGGTTCACAAGTTCAAGGCCAGCCTCAGCAACTTTGCAAGGCCCTAAGCAACTTAAACCCTGTCTCAGAATAAAAAAATAAAAAAGGGCTAGAGCACCCCTGGATTCAATCTCCAGTATATAAAAAAAAAAAAAAATACATGAATCTGATGCCAAAACCTGGCTTCTCTCACTTCTAGATTATCCCTAGGATAATCTAGCAAAAGGCTGATCACTACATTTAACATGTACCTCACCAAAATCTGGGACCCCCTCTGTCATATTGGTGCCACTACTCACCTTGACTTTTCTAATTTGCGAATGGTGATAATTCCTTATCAGAACAGGAGTTTGGGAAGGCCTTGTATTAGCCATAACCCATATAAACAGCATATGGAAATCTTTTGTTTGCCTAGTCAAGGAAGATGCATTTCACAACCAATAGAAGAATTTTATTGTTCCCAAATGCAGAAAAGCAACCACCTTCCAGCCTGCTACTCTGAAAAGTCCTAGGGCTCATTCCTAGGGAACTGAGACCTTAGAGTCAAGCTGAAGTGCCCCTTGGAATTCCTCAGAGAGTGAGCTATGCCACAAAAAAACCTTGGCAGACTAGAATTTGCCAAATGAGCCAAGAAAACCCGTGTGAACAGCAGGCAAACTCAAAGCAGACACTTAGTGAAATTGTTTTCTATTATCTCAAAGTGTAAAGAGGGCTGTGCTTCACCCCCCCCACACACACACACACAAAGCCTTCCAGTGCTGTCCCTTATCTACGACAAGTGCCATGGAGTCAGACCCTTCCCAGCTCTGTTCTCCATTCTCCAGTCCAGGACTCACATGTGCACCGTTCAGGTTGTTCCCTTGATCTGGCACACTCTTCCCTCCTTCCCAAGTAGGTTACTCTTCCTTCTCTGCAAAACTTTCCTCCACCTCTCCAGGCACTGGGCTTCTTCCTCTGACAATTTGTTTTGAGCCCTAGCAGAACAGCACCCAGCCAACCATCCAACTCATCTACATTCTAGGCTCCAGAAGACAATAGATCATGCCCTCAGGGAACGTGGCAGAGACAGATATAATTGCAAACTGGGGAAAGGGCTTTTAGCCATATAGCCAGGTGGAGAAGAGGGGGGAAACAGAATAGTTAACTGGGGAGGGGTTCTCTGAGGAGCTGATGTTAAAGTGGTTCCTGACAAATAAGTAGGAGTTAGTCAAGCGGAAGTGTTTCAGGCAGAAGGCACAGTGCAGGTGAAGGTGCTGGCCAGGAACCCAGTAGAAGCCTGTGTAGCCCAACCTTGGAGGCCTGGAACAGTGGTGAGGAGATGAGGAGGCCTTCTCTGAGGTACCAAGGGTCCTGAATCACTGCCTTTGTATTTCTGCTTTTCTCCTCAAAAGGGCTATATATCCTACTCCTCTCCCTATCTCCAGTGAGAACAAGATCCCTGGTGCATGATGGGCTTTCAGTAAGTGCCTATGAGCTTTTAACAAGTGCCCAGATGCAGCGAGTGGCCTCTTGCTCTGCCCACTCCCCACCCCAACAGCAAGTCCCAGTTGGCTCACCTAACTGATGCACCCAGAGACCGGTTAACCACAAGACTAGTGATAGAAACCAAGGCTGAACAGGAGCAGCTGCAAGAGCCATGGTTATATGCTTCACAAATGCCACTGCCAACCAAGCTGGCAGATGTGACCACCACATGGTCCTTGGAGACCAGGTTCTCAGGGTAAAACTTTATAATTAGATGGCAACTCTAGTCTAAGAGGGCCTGCCAAAACCCAGAGGCCAAGATAATATTATCAGTTTGAAGTTCAAAATAGTTTCCAAGATTTACTAATTCTCAGGTTTTTTTTAAATAATAATAATCTAGAAGATGAGAACAAAATTGAGTGGGCAGCAATTTACAAGTTGCCTGGATGTCCTGTCCTGTATCTCCCCTGATGAAAATTAGTCCCTGGCCTAACCCTGAGATTCTGACATTTTCAAGAACACATAATTCTTTAAATCACCCTTTGAACTCTCGCTAATGGATTCTAAGCTATTTTAAACTAATAATGACTTAGGCTAAGCCAAGCTATGTTGTTGTTGTTACTGGGGATTTAACCCAGGGGTGCTCTACCACTGAGCCACATCCCCAGCCCTTTTTATGTTGTATTTTAAGACAGGGTCTCACTAAGATGCTTAGGGCCTCACTAAGTTGCTAAGGCTGGCCTTGAATTTGTGATCCTCCTGCCTCAACTTCCCAAGATGCTGGAATTACAGGCATGCACCACTGTGCCCAGCTTAAGCTATCGTTTTTAATTCTTTTTCTTTTTTTTTTTTTTTTGTTTTTAATTCTTTTTCAACAGAAGTAGGGAGGGTAAAGGGACGTTACACATGGTTGAAGGACACCTTATGAAGAAACATAAGAATGTTTGTCTAAGGCCATTGCCCTCTTTGTGTTCTTTAAATTTCTTTCTTTCTTTTTTGTGTGTGGTGCTGGGGATTGAACCCAGGGCCTTGTGCATGCTAGGCAAGCACTCTACCAACTGAGCTATCTCCCCAGCCCTTAAATTTCTTATTGGTATTTTTTTTAATCTTATACTATAAGATTTTTTCTACAGCTGTTCTCTGGGCATTAATTTCCCACTAGTGAGAGTAAAAAAGGCCTGCAGGGGACTGGAGGAACAGTTTATTGTAGTGTTTGCCTTGTACATAAGAGGTCATGGGTTTGATCCCCAGCATTGTCAAAAAATTAAAACAAAAAGACTCTAGACACTTTGTGAAATAATTCTAGAGGACTTTAAAAATGCTGTTCCCCATCTCTTTGCAAATTCCATTCCCTCCTCTCCTCCGAGAGCACCCAGCTACCCCCCCTCCAGTCCTCTAGATCTCACCATAAATACCATTTCTTCAGAAAGTCTTACCTTTATATACCTACCCTCTCTCAATTAGGTCCATATCCACTGCAGTAGCACATGCCTTTAATCCCAGTGGCTTGGGAGGCTGAGGCAGGGAGGATCACAAATTTGAGGCCAGCCTCAGGAACTTTGCAAGGCCCTAAGCAACTTAGTGAGACCCTGTCTCAAAAAAATAAAAAGAGCTATAGATATAGCTCAGTGGTAAATTACACCTAGGTTAAATCCCCAGTACCCTAAATAAATTAATTAAATAAATTAGGTCCCCACTATTATATCCTATAATATTACTTCATGAGATTTATTACAATTCATACTTACATGTGTGTGTGCATTTAGTCAACATTTACTCCCCATTCTTGCCCCTTACAGTGCAGCTCCGTGCAGGCAGGAATCATGTTGCTAATACATCTGAATACCCAGTGCCTAGAACGGCTTGGCACACAGTACATACTCAACATTTGTTAATTGGTTAGCTGCTTTTCTTTAGGGTTTTCTAAAGATGACATTCCCAAACTGACTTCTAGTTTCTTGGGATACAAATTCTTCATGGCATCTTCTCAACAAAGGGTCTTATCGCCACACTGACCACCCTATTCAATGCCTGCTCTAGTGCATACACCATGCTTGTTGCTTTAGATATACTGTTAAGGAAGTGCCCTTGTAAGGTGGGAATTATCTCCCCACTTGACAGATAAGGTCCCCAGGGTAGAGAGGGGTAAATTAAATTCCTTATAGTCATAGAGCTAGCAAGCACTGGCAAGGCCAGTAGTCAAATTCCAGAATTGGTGCTTCTACTCAGTCCAACCTTACTACTCCTGGAGTGCACCCCAGCAGACCAGACCCGAAGAGTATGAGAAACCAGAAACCAACATGTGGCCCATTTCTGTTAATTCTTTTTTTTTTTTTTTTTTTTTGCTGATGGAAAACATGAAATAGTTTTGTGTTAAGATAAAGACATGGAAGCCAGGCATGGTGGTACATGGCTATAATCCCAGTGACTCTGAAGGCTGAGGCAGGGGGATCACAAGTTTGAGACCAGCCTCTGCAACTCAGCGAGGACCTAAGTAACCCAGTGAGACCCTGTCTTTAAATAAAATACCAAATAGAGTTGGGGATGTGGCTCAGTGGTCAAGTGTCCCTGAGTTCAATCCCCAGTACCAATAAATAAATAAATAAATAAATAAATAAATAATTTAAAGGAATTTAAAAAGCAAAACACAAGATGAAAACAAATTTCATCCCTGTGGCCCAGACTTGAGGGGGTGGTTTGTTTCTGGGTGCAGAGGAGGAAGCCAGGGCTGCAGGCGTGCTGAGCAAGCACCACTGAGCCACACCCCCAGTCCTGTCCCTCCTCATGTTATGTCCCTTTCATTTTCTGCTACATTTTAAAATGCTAGCATTGCAACTCAGTCTTCATTTTCCACTCCTACCCTCCTTTAACTAGAACAATTAAAACAATTAAAAGAAAATGGCAGTATGTCAACTCAGGAATGTCATTTTCAAAAGCACTAGGTAATTAACGAGGACAACTTTTAGTAGGTACAATAAATCTGATTTTTATTACACATCTTAGTTTAGAATCACTTTTACATTCCTAGACAAAGAGATGATACAAATAAATATCAACTGTAAAACTCAGAGCCCCAAGTATTGGCATATTCTTTGTCTAAAGGTAGCCAAAGAGAAGGTCAAGATCCACAGTAACTCTAAAGAGCCATAAAGCCCACCGCCTGCTGCCTGCCCAGGATCACTGCTTTCATAAATAACCCCAAAAGCATTTCAATCAAGAAACAAGGGCAGGGAGAGAGGTGCCTGATTTCAGAACAACACAGGACAAAGCCTTGCACGACAGACAACGGCCAGGCCCACCATTCTCATCAAGTTCCCTCTGAGCATGTTCAGTATGGCTTTTAGAGTTCTTTAATAGCCCCAATTTTGTCCGCTGATGATATTCAGATGATCCAAGGTTGTTCACAGTAAGCCTTGACTTCAAGTGGGAAATGTGAGGCAGCACTGATATCTCACGTTAACAGGGAATTGACACTTCTCTGAAACTTGGCAACAAGTCTACATTCAGTGAAGGAGGACTTACAAGAGTCAGACGGAAAAAGCAAAGAGCAGCCCGTGCCTGAGCTGCAGAACACTCTGGCGCCCTTGGTCATGGAGGTGTGGGTGGAGCAGGTCAAGCAGCATGCAGGCCTAGACGGGAACAATTCAACCTTGCATCAGAGTCTTAAAAAAGTGCTTCATGCCTATGATTTGTGGCCTTGGGTTCTGAATCCAGGGGTCTGGGAGACGAGTGACTTTAAAAAATAATGAAGTCAGATACATTCTGCTGATTAGAGCAAAAGGGGGTCTGGTGAGGGTCACATACACAGTCTCAAACTCCTCCTCCCAGATGGTCTTCCTAGATCCTGTTCAAGAGCTGCTTTCAGACTTCACTAGCTGCCGCTGGTACAAAGGCCCTGTGCTGTCCTGGAACATAACAGCATAAGTGCAGACATGAAAACCTGGTCCCTTAGTGGACCTGGTATGTCCTCTACACGTCGGGCTCAATTCACAACCCAAAGCAGCAGCATTCCGGTGGCAGCAAGTCATTTTGCCATCTGCTTTTATTCAAATGTTTATTCTCTTCATTCTGAGAGAAGAAAAGCACCAGAGACTGCTTGGAAAGGTACAGCTTCATCTCTAAGTGAGTGTCCTTTCACTTAGTTTCCACAGACCACCACACGACACAGCTGAACACAAAGCAAGCTTGTTTTAATAATCACGCCTGTCAACTCGGCTTTTTTCTTCTGCCTTCTTGGAAAAGTTCTACGTATCACTTAACCACCCTTGGTCACGACCACTACCTCGAACGTCAGTATTAAGGTACACTGTTATCTGCAGTTACCAATTCTCAGATTTTTTACATAAATTTTCAGCCTACAGAATTCAGAATAGCTTTTAGGAAATGTGGTGAGAGAGAGATGCGCGTCGCCAGCAGACAACCATCTTGGGCCACACACCTCATCACCTGGTTCTTATTCAAACCAGGAAAATCTTAGTAAATAAGAAAGAAGCAGGAAAAATGAAGGAAGGACCCATTATGTTCTGGGAACTTCTGAACAGGGCCCTGGGTTCAGAAAGAATGGTTACTAAAAAGGAGAGAGGCTGCAAAAAAAGACACCTCCATTTTGCAGAATGTGAAGACATTGCACTTGGTACCTCCTAATCCCCATGGGGTCTGATCCAGAAATGTGCCCTGGGAACTGAGCAGCTGAGTTAAAACATAACTCAAGGCCCACCTCGGTTGCCATATTCCTGAGGCACCGTGCCAGCAAGATGCGCCAGGACGGCAGACCTGGGGACTCATACTGTCCCCTCAGGCTTGGCTCATGGACTCAGACACCCACGTGGGAGTGCTTTCAGCCTGGATTAGTCATTCAACGGGCCTTTAACACAGACAAAAGGCAATAACTGCACATTAGTGTATTTCTAAAACTGGGCAAGTTCTTGGTCTCTGTCTCTCTTCAGACACACACAGACACACTCATGGGCACCGCCACGCTCACACACCCACACAAGCTGCTCTTGAGGGGAAATGAGTAACATTCACCTAGTGACCAACATAAAACAAAACTCTGAACTTCAATAATAGGAAGAACTAAAACTTACAAACCAAACCAGTCTATGTAAACGGGAATTCTGAACTCTCTCCTCTGAGCCGTTCAGGCACAAGCCGCTCCTCGCCAGCATCTAAGCTCTGCCCAGGAGGAGCCGCAGTGCCAGGATTGGGTGCACTCCCTGCTGAAGGCAGGCAGGACCTGTGCCCTCTGTATGTCTTCCCTCGCCACTGTCCGGGTCTTGTGTCTCCATCTCTACATCTGCCTACTCACTCTCCTGCTTTCTTGGCCAATATAGAACAAAATGGGGAATTCAAAAGTGCCACTAAAGTGCCAAAAGTGCCACCTTTCTCCAATGCTAGTCCCATCAGAGAAGACAGAGCCTCTCCCACAAAACAGGCCCACGGCAGAACACGCTCCTGAGGTGGAGGATGGCCCTACAGAAGGACACTCAGAGGATGCATGCACAGGAAAGATGGGGACAAGTGAAGAGTAATGTGACAAGGTGGAAGGACGTGGCATCAGCTTACAGATCCAGGTCTTTGACAGGATCTTCATGGTTTTGAGGTTCTAAAGAAGCTGTTTCCCTAAACTCTCCAAGGAGGCAAAGGGAATGTTATTTCTATTGCTTCTGACATTGAATCCTTCAGGAGCAGACACTGGAAGAGACGTCCTCATTCAGCAGACCCCAAAGGCAGCTCTACTTCTTACTGAGGGGCATGGAAGCAAGATTACTGATCGCACCTCCTGGGGCTTGGGTCCAAATGAGATTTCTTGGTTTTTTCCCTATAAGAACAGGCACCTACTCAAGTTTTAGGACTTTCACTTTTCAACCTTGTTGTTATTTTATCCTGAGGCTCCAAAGACATGGTCTTGCTAAGGGGACTCCTGACTCTGCCCTATTGTTCAAGAAGAAGGGAACCCAATGTGAAGAACAGGCTCAAAAAGGAGAGGGGAGAGGGAGAGAGGGCAGGGAAGAAGGAGGAGAGGGAGAAGTGAAGCAAGGTCATGGTCATTCTCTTGCTGTCCACTTCGACTATCGCACTTTACCTTACCCATGCATTTCTGAGATGCTAATTAAAGAACGTTTCCCAGAGAAGCTGAGTGCCAGATTAGGACTAGCACATTCGACCAGATTAAGTTGGTTACTCTGCAAAGAGGCCATCGCTTCTCCTCAGGGGAACAGTTCTGAGTTTGGCTCAAGTCCTCTCTGCAGCTTTGTTCTCGTCTCTTTTCTCAGAAGGCAATGCTGCTGTCACGCCCTGGGAGAGGAGGCACCGGCCTTACTTGGGAACCAGCCCTCGAGACTGTGGATACAGTTGAGATGCAGGGGTTCCTGAGGAGGAGGAGGAGGAGGATCCCGACTTCCTTCCACTCTTGGGCCTGTAAAAGCCAAGCATATGTTTATATCACATGTCTCCAAGTGCCACACACATCTCAAGGTGGCTTCCCCTCAGTGGTCTGAAGTCAGGATACTTCCTACGAAAACCACCCTCTGTGCACAACCAACATGGCCTGCCAACAGAGGTGTGAAACCTGAGGGAAGGGATGCTGACGCTTGGCAAGTCTTCTGTTAAAATCAAAGGTTGACCATCCTCTCCCAGTTGGTAAAAAGGTATTAAGCTGGGCATGGTGGCATGCACCTATAGCCACAGATACTCAGGAGGCTGGCAAGAGGATCACTGGAGCCCGGGATTTATGACTAGCCTGGGCAACATAGCAAGACCCTGTTCTCAAGAAAAAATTAACTTGGCAGGTAGAATTCCTTCCACTTTTGGTTTTCCACCTAGTTGTTTTCCTTTAATTTCTAATGTGGAATTTATTAAAATAGAATTCTTATTTCACACCTAGCCTGCATACAAGGTCAGAGTCTGAGCTGTTAACTAAGGGAGATACAGATTTGAACTCAGGCTCTGCCACTTACTTGCTGGGTTTCCTTGGACCTGGCTACTTTCTCAAAAATTCTAGGTCTCAATTTTCTCAGTAAAATGGGACTAAAGGTCATATATATATACTTTTTTTTTTTTTTAAGGAAATAAAGAGAATCTTTGTAAAGAACTACCTGGCACTTGGTAGGAACTAAAGAACTGACCTCACTTCACCAGAGCATGTGCTCCTTCACAGGCAGGGACTAGGTGGTTAGGTATTCTGGTATTCAGTTCACCTGGCATAGTGTCTCAACTGTAAACATTTGTGGAATAAACAAACAGAAGCAATATGGAAATAATTTCTAGTGTGTTCTATAAAGCCCTCCATGATAAACAAGTATTCTCACTGCCCTCTACTTGGTTTGTCCTTGATCAAATGTCCTTGTTTCAAACACAGGTCACTAAAAGCCACTCACCTGGCCTTGGATTTCTTATTTGCAGTGCTTTCAAAGGATGATGCATCCACCTGTATCTCATCTTCATCCTGCAGAGCTGCATCCAGTGCAGCCTGGACCTTGGGGGCAATGGCTGGACCCTCATAGTTTCTGGTGGTCCGGCTGGGCATGTCCAGCTCTAAGAGCACAATATTTTCTGCCTGCAGAAGAAGCACAGGCATCACCAGCTAGGTTGGCCTCCAATCAGACACAGAGAGTCAAGCAACCTAGACCACACCTGTAAACTGTTTGTCATTCAGAGCCTACTAAGGGTCTAGCTAGAATAGTTATATAGTTTTATAACTTTTTTCCTGGTAGTGTTGCAAATGAGGACTAGGTTTGTGGCTCAGTGACAGAGTGCTTGCCTCGCATATGCAAGGCACTGGGTTCGATCCTCAGCACCACATAAAAATAAACAAACAAAATAAAGATATTGTGCCATGTATAACTAAAAAAATACTTAAAAAGGATTGCAAATGATACCCTAAGGGAAATAATCAGAAAAATCACTAAAACCTATTTATTACATATAATTTGAAAATATAACAAGAAGTAAAGAAGAAAATAGTTGTCATCAAAGTCATAGCGTGGGTGAGGAGGGTGTTCATGACAGTGTATGTACTTGTAGCCTCATGTGGTTTTTATTGGGGGGGGGCAGGTACTGGGGATTGATCCAGGGGTGTTTTACCACTGAGCTACATCTCCAGTCCTTTTATTATTATAATTTTTAAAATTTTGAGACAGGGTCTTGATAAATTGCTGAGGGTCTCACTAAATTGCCAAGGCTGGTCTGAACTTGCAATCCTGCCTCAGCCTCCCAAGTCACTGGGATTACTGATATGCACTACTGCACCAAGATGCTTGTGACTACATTTAAAAAAAAACTGTTGGGGAGTCAGGTGCATTGGCACATGCCTGTAATCCCAGAGACTCTGGAGGCTGAGGCCAGGGGATCTTAAGTTTGAAGTCAGCCTCAGCAATTTAACAAAATCCTGCTTCATAACTGGCCTTGTAGATTGACTACTTGATATCTGGTGGCGAGCCTTTCCTACCTCCTGAGACGAATTTATAGAAGGAGAAGCACCCATGATCACACATTCCATCTTTTTCTCTGACTCCTCCCAGTTGATGGAGTCCATCCCAGGGCTCCAGAGAGGACAGGAAGGGCCACTGAAGGGAGAAGGTGAGAACAGGGAGTGGCTGCATTCACTGGTTTTAGATATTTAGTAGTGCATAAAATCTCTGTTGATTTTATGCTGAAAACATCTGAGAGTCACTGCTTTAAATTCTACCTTTGGGCCAGGGTGGCCCCCTGGAATCTCATATATTTGATTTGTGGATTTTTTTAGGGGGTATGCCAGGGATTGAACCCAGGTGCATTTAACCACTGAGCCATCTCCAATCCTTTTTATTTTTTTTATTCTGAGACAGGGTTTTGCTAAGTTGCAAAGGCTGGCTTTGAATGTGAGATCCTCCTGCCTTAGCCTCCCGAGCTGCTGGGATTACACTTTGTGCCACTGTGCCCAGCCGATTTGTGGATTTTAATATCATATACTTGGCTTAAAATATGAAAAACCTAGGAAGATAGCGTCATCGGAAAACTTCTAGAAAATGCTCCTGAGGATTCTGACACCCTATTTATCTTCTACTGTATAAAACTCCACTTAGCCGGGCTCTGTGATGCACTCCTATAATCCCAGTACTCAGAAGGCAGGATGATCACAAGTTTAAGGCCAGCCTTGGCAACTTAGTGAAACCCCTTCTCAAAGTAAAAAAATTTAAAAAGGGCTTAGAGTGTAGCTCAATGGTGGAGCATCCCTGGGTGCAATTTCCAGTATGGGGGGTGGAGTGACTAATAAATATTTTTGCTTTTGTGAGTAACTCAGTGCCAAGAAGTATAGCATCAGAGGAGTCAACTAAATCCCAATATCTCTGGTAAGAGATATTTGCTCTGGCTCCAAGGGAAATGCAAAAACATTTTTACAATTTTAAATTAAAATCTTTCATTATAAAAAATAATAGAATTTTCCTATTGATAGTTACAAAATACAGATAAGCAAAATGAAGAAAATTTAAATTAGGCACACTTCCACTAACTAGAGATAACCAGTTTACTTTTTCATGTATATTATATAAACTTTTGATTCATATATACACTTTCAGTATAAATTGTTTCATAACAAAACAATATATTGTGTCTCCCATTCTGTTCATTACCAACTACCTGAAGTTGAGCAACAGATTGTCTGCAAAGAGTGGATGGGAGAACTCATACAGAAGACAGAGATGGCCCAGCAACAGCAAGTATAATAAACACCAGATCTATGTGCATTTTAATTGCAAAATATAAAACAGTCCTCATTTAGGTCATTTTAACCAACTTCATGACTGACACATATGATAAAGGAAAGTACTAGAAGTTCTTCAGCACAGACCCATGTCCTGTCACGAGACACCTGTATTCTTTCCAATGTTCCCACAGACTCATTCTGAAGCTTCCTGCTAATGTTTACTGGCCACTATGGACAGGATGTTTATATACCCCTCCTTACCTACCCTGATTTTCTAAGCCTCACTGTACCTTTCCATTTATTATTCATTAGTTATTATATTCACGTGTTACTTGTTATAATTATTATAAATGTCCTCAATATCTCTGGCAAGTCAAGATACAAACTCTGTGACTTTGACGAATGGTGCCTGAGGGTTTACTCAAACCTAAATTACTCTAAAACGGAGGAGAAAAACCCAAGAACAATCTTCTCACCCTGTATCGGGCCTCTGGACGAATCATCATGGACATTCTTGCATGTTGGCTCAATGGTCTCTTGTATCCCACCGCGGAGACTGGCCGCTTCATCATCTGCTGATTCCTGCAAAGGAACTGCAGTGGTTAAGGCCCTAGCTGAAGTGTGACCCAGAGCCCAGGTTTGGTCCTGTGGAACAAGCACTCAGAAGCCTGAACCGGACAGAACCTGAAGTGGTAATTCCCAGGACTGCAGGCTAACTACAGTGGGCAGCAGCTGCTTCTGTTTTCTGCTTGAATTGCTGTGTGTTCCAGATGTGCACATCAGGCATCTTTTAAGCTGGGAGGGATGCTAGTCAGCATCATCCAGTTCTTAAACAGCAGACACAAAGCACAGCCATCTGCACTCCTGACCCCTGCATCCTGGGGGGATCTCTCCCACCTCCCTCACAGAACCAGGCTCAGACTGACACACAAGGTAACATCTCTGTACTGCTGATCATGTGGCTGAGCATACCTCACTTGACAGGGGAAATGCAAATTCAGGAACCTGGGAAAGGTGTTAGTCCTCCAATTTGTAATACCATGCTAATATCACCCAACCTTTACCTAATGGACCAATGGCAGCTGCGAAGTCAGAAGTGTAATTGATTCTGAGTTTAAATAAATCAAATTGTGTTCTCCCTACATCCTTTTGGCCCAGTGCAGTTTATCAACATTCTGTTTCCTCCCCACTTGTAGGTCTACTTAACATCAAGAGTGACTTACTCCAGTCTGGTTATAGGGTGTAACTTCCAATGATCTTCCTCTTCATCAAAGAAGGATCTATTCATGATTTTACTTTTTTCCTCCAGAGGGATAAAGTTTTCTATAATAAGATGCCTGTGAGAACACATATAGATAAACACAGATGAAGAACAGAGCAAGTGTGGTGGCACATGTCTGTAGTCCCAGCTACTTGGAAGGATGTGGAGGGAGGATCACTTGAGCCCAGGATCCCAGCCTGGACAACATAAAGAGACCCTGCATTCAAACACATATGCAAACATGTGCATGCACCCAAACACATGTACACACACACTCAGAATACTGGCATCTGGTGCCACTGAGTAATTAGATAACCAAGTCAAGTCACTCAGCAAACAATTACTTAGCAGGTACTATGAGACTAACATTGTACATGGAGCTGAAACACAGCCATGAATGACACCTGGTCCTAGCCTTGCACTCACGTTTGACAGGTGCTAAGAGTGGTCTGTCCCTTCTGCCCGAGGAGGAATAGCATGAGGATGTGAACAGACTGAAGAGGGAGGTGACACCTGGACTATTCTGGGCTATCCTAGGGTGAACATTTGCTACTGAAAATAATTTTAAGAGGGCCACTAGAGGCGGGGAGTAGTAGTACTTGCCCATAATCCCAACTACTCAGAAGGCAGAGGCAGGACAACTATAAATTTGAGGCCGCCCTGCACAAATTAGCAAAATAAAACGAATAGAGCTGAGGATGTGAGTGAGTGCTAGAATCCTGCCTCGCATCGCAAGACCCTGGGTCCAATCCCCACCACCACATGTGCACACACCCAAAGGGGGCCCCTGAGGCTGCTAAGCAAAGTCATTGCTGAACATAGATTAGAAATTAAATGGCCTTCGTTCAGTCCCACAATTTGTTGCCCAAACTAGAAAAGTGCCTATTTTTTTCCTCTTTTTTAAATTTGTTTTAATTAGTTACACGTGACAGTACATGATCTTGACATATCATACATTTGAATCAAATGGGTATAATTTCTCATTTTTCTGAGCGTACAGGTTGCAGAATCACATTGGTCATGCAGTCACGTATATACATACAGCAATACTAGTGTCTATTTCATTCTGCTGCCCTTCCTATCCCCCCTTCCCCTCCCCTCCCCTCTCATCACTTCTCTCTACCCAATCTAATGTGACACACTTCTTTTTTTTTCCCCCCTCGCATCATCATACATGTAATCTGTATAACTATGAGGGTCTCTTTCCATCTTCCGTGCAATTCCCCTTCTCCCTCCCTTTCCCTCCTACCTATCTTCCCAGAATGGTAGCCATTATGAAGTCAAACAACAAGTGCTGGTGAGGATGCGCGGAAAAAGGTACACTCATACATTGCTGGTGGGACTGCAAATTGGTGCAGCCAATTTGGAAAGCAGTATGGAGATTCCTTGGAAAGCTGGGAATGGAACCACCATTTGACCCAGCTATTCCCCTTCTCGGACTATACCCAAAAGACTTAAAAAGAGCGTACTACAGGGATACAGCCACATCAATGTTTATAGCAGCACAATTCACAATAGCTAGACTGTGGAACCAACCTAGATGCCCTTCAATGGATGAATGGATAAAAGAAAAATGTGGCATTTATACACAATGGAATATTACTCAGCAATAAAAAATGACAAGATCATGGCATTTGCAGGGAAATGGATGGCATTAGAGCAGATTAGGCTAAGTGAAGTTAGCCAATCCCTAAAAAACAAAGGCCGAATGTCTTCTCTAATATAAGGGAGGTGACTCAAAACGGGATAGGGAGGAAGAGGATGAGAAGAAAAGTGCCTATTTTAAATGACCAGGGTAAAGAGAAGACTGAACAGATTTCAGTCCCTTAACACAAGAGGAGGAAAATCATTCCTGAGAAGAGTTTCTGCCTGACAAATGCTTAGGAAATACATCAAAGAAACAAGTGGGGTGTGGTGGTGCACACCTGTAATTCTAGCAACTTGGGAAGCTGAGGCAGAAGGATCACAAGTTCACGGCCAGCCTCGGCAACTTAGTGATACCCTGTCTCAAAAAATAAAAAGGGCTAGGGATGTGGCTTAGTGGTTAAGTGCCCCTCAGTTAAATCTCAAGTACCAAAAATAAATAAATAAAGTAGGATGGAAAAGAACATGGACCCAGAGATGGACAGGGACTTTCTCAGGAATAAGCAGAAGAGAGGAAGGTGGCAGGAGATAAGCTGGTAAGAAGTGGGCAAGGACCTGTCCTCAAAGATGTTTCCTACTTGACAGACAATGCCACTGGCCAGCAAGGGCAGGGTACCATGGAACGTCCTGCACTTACTTGAGCTTCAGCTCCCGGGTGAGCTCGTTCTGCGTCTGCTCCAGCTCCTGGCGCTCCTTGATGTGCTCTTCTTGGAGGTCGTGGATCTCGGCCTTCACTGCCTGAAGCTTGGAGAAGAGCTGGAACCAGGGGAAGAGGCAGGTGAGGAGGGCCCAATCAATGAACCAGGTCCCCCTTACCCTAGGTCTCAAGGTGTCTTGATTTGGCCTTGTTCCTTTCCTACCTTTTTGAGTTTTTTGGTCTTGATGTCCACCTCTTGCTGCAGTGAGCTGTACGTCTCTTTAAGTTCCAAGGTCTCCTCATCTCGACTTTCCATCTGTTGCTGGATTTCTCTTTCTCGACGTTTCTGAGCAATATTACAGAATCCATCAGCTTGCCCTAGAGACTATCTGTAGGAGAACATGGGGCTGGCTGCTCCCAATCAGTCTCCAGTTAGCATGAAGCTGACACAACTCATACCAGAGGTATTTGTTCAGTGACACAAATGCACCTTAGCCCACCCTACTCTCCCCAAGAAAGAATGCCAGGTTACCTGCTCTGCAATTTCCTGCCGTTTCTGTTCCAGTATTTTCTGCTGTTCATTTGTGTGATCTACTATATTTTTTCCTCCAACAAGTAGTTTACTTTCCATGGCCTGAGTGAGAAACAAAGTAGAATCCATGCTGTGAATGGTCTCCCCAGAGCACAACGCCTCAAGAGAAGCCTGAGAAAGATAAAGAGCTCACGACTGAGCCAAAGGGGACAAAATCTAGGCAGAAAAAGATTGTGCTCAGTCCCCTTCCTGAGGGGGCTGGGACTTCACCTGGTCACATTGAAGGTGCAGCTTCTCCTACATACAAGAACCTCTGCTTTCTTTAACAATATCCTTTTTTGGCTTTTGGAGACAAAGCATCAACCCCACTGAGAACATGCTAAGTGTGTCCTATGTGCTAGGTACTGGGGATGCAAGTGTCAGTGAGAACCACAAGGTTCAGTCACTGAGGGATACAGACAAATAAGCCAGCTTTAACCAGATGGTGGGGGACACTATCACGAGGAACATGCAGAGTAATTCATAGAAGAAAAACAGTGAAGAGAGAGAATTCAGACTTTTTTTTTTTTTTTGATGCTGGGGATTGAACACAGGGCCTTCTGCATGCAAGGCAAGCACTCTATCAACTGAGCTACATCCCCAGCCCTGAGAATTCAGACTTTTAAAAAATATTTATTCATTTATTTTGGTACTAGAAATTGAATCCAGGGGTGCTTAACCACTGAGCCACATCCCCAGACCTTTTTCTTTTTTATTTTGAGATAGGGTCTTGTTACATTGCTGAGGCTGGCTTTGAACCCAGGATCCTCCCGTCTCAGCCTCCTGAGCCACTGGGATTACAGGTGTGTACCACCACACCCAGGTGAGAATTCAGACTTTTGGAAGAAGTTGGGGAAAGCCTCCTGTCTGAAGGGACATCTATGCAGAAAGCTGAAGTAAAAACTAGAAGGGGAAAAAAGTGGAGAGATTGTGATAGGAGAGGATAGGGCAGGGAGCGGTGATGCTTAGAGTTAGCAAAGCAAGCAGGGGGTCTGCTCAAAGCTCTGTCAAGGAGACTATATTTAATCCTCAGGGAACCGCTGCTGAGTTCTTTGAGCATGAGGGCGCACAATCAGATTTGTGTTTTAGAAAAATGACTCCCTGCAATAAAAAGGATGAGTGGGAAGGGGCAGGCTGGATGGGGAGGGCAGATGGAGGGCTGCTGCGGGGTGCAGGGTGGGCGGCAAGGGTGCGATGCAGCAAAGCGGCTGGTCCAAGAGACCCAGTGAGGCAGGAGTCACAGGCTGTGGGACCGACAAGGCCATAGAGAGAGAAAGAGGGACAGCTGCAAGGAAACTGCCAGGGGCCAGCTTCACTGGGGTAAGAAGGCAGGAGCTGGCTCTGGGTGGCCAAGGGCAGCTCAGTAGAGATGTCTGGGAGGCAGAAGGCCACCAGGCCTGGACGTTAGGAGACAGTCCTGGACTGCACATCCACCTTGGGAGGTGTCAGTATTTAGAAGGGGGCTGAGGCCGTGAGAGTGATTTGCACCTGTAAAGCATGGATGTCAACACACTGCCACCTGGGTTTCTATTTGTGTGGCTGGTTTTTTCTGCGTGTGTGGTATGGGGGATTGAATCCAGAGGTGCTCCACACTGAGCTACATCCCCAACCCCTTTTAATTTAATTCTTTTATTTTAAGACAGGGTCTCACTAAGTCGCCCCAGCTGCCCTTGTGATCCACCTGCCTTAGCCTCCCAAGTAGCTGGGACTGTGGGCATGTACCACTACACCAGGCTACAACCTGGCCTCTGAGAAATGTTAAGTGTAGCCCTGTCGCCATCTTTCACTATGTCTCTTGAGACAGTTTTGTTTCCTCTTCTCTCAAAACCAAGAGACTGGACTAGATTATTACCACCCCACCCCTACATGCACACACTTCAGCTCTAAAATTAAATATATAAATATCCATGGTTTTCAGCATCCAGGGACTGAGAAAGAAGTCATATCATTCTTCCACACATAAAATGTCTAAGAAATGCAGTGACCTTGAGGTAATGCTGAATCTAGCCAGACTTGGTCTCTGAGAGCTCCCCTAACACCCCAGGTAGTTTAGAGTGTAGCTGTTCCTGGCCTCGAGTAACAGACCTGATGCTGCCTGTTATTCTGAAGAGCAGTGTGCAAATCAAATGTGGGCACACCCAGTCACACTCCCAGAGCAAGTGAGGAGGGGAGATGTGACATCTGACATGAAGGAATCCCAAAATAAGCCCCTCCCTGAAACAAATTTACCTCCTAATTGGGTGGTGTACGACTGTTTTCACATGGGGTCTGAAAAATCCTGGAAGGGGCTTTCAGGGTTTTAAGGTCCCTGCCTCTACAGTAAAATAGTGGCCAGCTCTGTGAAAAGGTCCTCTGAAGCCACAGATAAACAGCACGGCTTTGAAGACCATGGGGAGGAGAGGCAAGAAAGAGAAAACTAATTTGGAAAGCTGTATGGAGCTTCCTTGGAAAACTGGGAATGGAACCACCATTTGATCCAGCTATTCCTCTTCTTGGACTATACTCACTACAGGGACACAGCCACATCAATGTTTATAGCAGCACAATTCACAATAGCTAGACTGTGGAGCCAACCTAGATGCCCTTCAATGGAAGAATGGATTAAAAAATGTGGCATTTATACACAACAGAATATTACTCAGCACTAAAAAATAACAAGATCATGGCATTTGCAGGGAAATGGATGGCACTAGAGCATATTATGCTAAGTGAAGTTAGCCAATCCCCAAAAAACAAATGCCGAATGTCTTCTCTGATATAAGGGGGGGGTGACTCAAAATGGGGTAGGGAGGAAGAGCATGAGAAGAAAATTACCTCTAGATAGGGAAGAGAGGTGGGAGGAAAAGGGAGGGAGAAGGGGAATTGCATGGAAGAGGGAAGGAGACCCCCTTCGTTATACAGAATGCAGGTATGAAGATGTGAGGGAAAAAAAAAAAAAGAAGTGCGTCACATTAGATTGGGTAGAGAGAAGGGAGGGGAGGGGAGGGGAGGGGAAGGGGGGAATGGAAGGACAGCAGAATAAAATAGACATTATGATTGCTGTGGGTATATACATGACTGCATGACCAATGTGATTCTGCAACCTGTACACTCAGAAAAATGAGAAATTATACCCCATCTGATTCAAATGTATGATATGTCAAGATCATTGTACTGTCATGTGAAACTAATTAAAACAAATTAAAAAAATGGAAAAAAAAAATAGGCAAACTGCCTTAGAACCCAAAGCTCTGAGGGCAAAGTTGGGATTCCAGCCAAGCCTGTCTAATGAAAATGTAAGATCTACTTCTACTGCACTACTTCTAGCTGTAGAGAATGTTTCCTATTTAAGAGTGCATCTGTAATGGTTGATTATCTTCCTAATAATATATGCTCATGAAGCAAAAAAAAAAAAAAGAGAGAGAGAAAACTTATCATTTTTATACTGATAATTTGAACATATTTCCTTCTAGGCAGTAACCAAAGTCTGCATAAATTCAATAAGAAAGAACTCCACCCTTCAAGAGAATCCCGGCTTGGGGTCAGCCAGTGGCCATCTCGGACCTCTAGGGCTACTTTTGCACTCTCCTTGCCACTATAGCCAAGTGGCGGCCCAGAGGCCAGGCACCTAAGGGAACAGCATCCTCCCTCCAGAAAGAAGACACAGAATGTCAGAAGCCTCCACACTCTAGAATACTGCTCAGCCACCTAGGGAAGTCGAGGTAGACATCAGGAAGTATACTGATGACTGGGTCAGGTTAGAAAAGGGGATGACTACAAAGGACCAGCAAGAGGAAATCCTAGCGAGGATGGATTGTGTTCTGTATCTTTAAAACTGGGGTCCTGAAGCCTAAAACGTACAGCGAGATACCCCTGTATTCCCACTAGGCACACAAGTGTGAGTCTGATCATCACAAGGGTCGGCAAGGAAGGGGAGCAACTAGAGCTTGCACAGTCACTTTAGAAAACCACTTGTTCTCATCCTGTGAAGTAGGAGCAGCACGTACTCTAAGATTTAAAAGTGCCAGACAAGAAACTTGCACATACACATCCTCCTGGAGCCAAGAATAAGTGGTTGGTCATAGCAGAAAATGGAAACAACCCACACTGTTAGGAGAATGGAATGCCACAGAATACTCCGAACAGTAATAATGAATGAATCACAGTTACAGGCATCAGTACAGACTCATGTCATGAACAGAACGCTGGGCAAATAAAAGTAAACTGCAGGCAGCTCACTTATACAAAAGAAATCACATGAAACTGACCTGTATTATATTTAGAGAGAAATACATATATGGCAGGACTCAAAAGAAAAGCAAAAGAACAATAAGAACCAAATTCAAGATGATGGTTACTCTGGGGTAGGGGGACATTCCTTTCAGAGGAATTTCTAAAGATTCAGCTGCTGTTCCTTTTTTTTTTTTTTTGTACCAGGGATTGATCCCGGGGATACTTAACCACTGAGCCACATCCCCAGCCCTTATTTGTGTTTTATTTAGAGATAGTTGCTTAGGGCCTTGCTAAGTTGAGGCTGGCTTTGAACTTGTGATCCTCCTCTCTCAGCCTCCCAAACTACTAGGATTACAGGCCTGCACCACCACATCTGGTAGCTGCTGTTCTATTTCTTATACTGGGCCTGGGGGATACACGGCTATCAGTTTTATTGCCGTCCTTTATACTGTACATATATGTGATAATTATTATTATGAATCCAATTTTTAATTTGAAAAATTTTCTGTTCATATTGATTCAACAAATATTTATTGAGCACCAGATATCATGGAGCTATTGGAAATGGAAAAACCAAAAAATACGTCATCTTGAGTTTTTTTTTTTTTTTTTAATTTTAATATTTATTTTTTAGTTATCGGCGGACACAACATCTTTGTTTGTATGTGGTGCTGAGGATCGAACCCGGGCCGCATGCATGCCAGGCGAGCGCGCTACCGCTTGAGCCACATCCCCAGCCCTGAGTTTTTTGTTTTTGTGGTATGAGGGATGGAACCCAGGGTGTCATGCATGCTGAGCAAGTGCTCTATCACTGAGCTACTCCCCCAGCCCTTTGTATTTCAACATAGGGTCTTGCTATTTTGTCCAGGATGGCCTCAAACTTGGGTCCTCCTGCCTTAGCCTCCCCAGTAGCTAGGATTACAGGCAGGCACCCCCATGGTCAGCCCTTGTATCATTTTTGTAATAAAAGAAAAGGCACTGATGGGGGAAAGGGCCAAAAGAAGGGCATGATACCTTGATTTTGGCGCCCAGCATCTCAGCAGCATCCTTTTCCCGACGCAGGTCCTCCATCTTTTTCTCCTTCTCCTTCAGCAGTCTCATCTTCTCCTCTGCAACCAAGCTGTGGTCTTCCACAATGGCCCGCTTCTCAATCTCCAGTTTTTCTTGCTGTTCCCTCCAGTAATCATCCTTATCATACCCTTCCTCCTCACCCTCTTCTCCCTCCTCCTCCTCCTCTTCCCCACCCCCACCACTGCCACCACCTTCCCTCCGCTTCTCTCGACGCTTCCTCCTGCCAATGGAGCGCTTTTCCAGCTGGGCCTTGAGCCGAGCAATTTCTTCCTGAAATTCTCGAAGGAGGGCATCCTTTGGGTCCTCATTGACCCTTGGCTTATTCTTAATGTTTTTGGCACGGTTGGCATATCTCAAGGTGGTCAGAGTCTCTTCCACATTGTACGAGGCAGGTCCCACATTGGCTACCATCACAGTCTTGGCGTTGCCACCCAGGGAATCTTGGAGGAGTCTGGTAAGCTTTGAGTCTCGATAGGGAATGTGAGTGCTTTTCCCGTCCACCAGGGCAGAGATGACGTTACCCAGGGCTGACAGGGAGAGGTTGATCTTCGTTGCCTCCTTCAGTCTCTCCCCTTGCGCCCCGGTCTTGGCTTGCCGTTCGCTGCCAGCAAGATCCACCAGGTTCAGCTTCCCCACCCGGATGTGGTTCTCACCATCGAGGCCCACCTCGCTGCACTCGATGGTGATGACAAAGATGGCGTGGGAACGCGAGCTGTGCTCGTTCATGTTGGTGGCCCCGACAGAGCGGTTCTGGTTCCCCACGTTCATCACGTGCTCTATCTCCTTCACACTCTTGGTGACAAAGGAAGACAAGTCCTTCACATACACTCCCGTGTCAGGCCTCTCTTTGAGCTCGAGCCGTTTGGTCTGGTCCTTTGAGAGCAGGTCTCGGATCTCCTCCTGGTAGATCTCTAAGTAGGAAGCCCTGACGAGGTACTGCTGATTCTGCGAGCGAGAGATGTGGGTGAAGATGTGGTCAAATGAGTTGGGAATGACACCTCGTTTTTCAGGGTCACCTCGGACTCCTTCCATAGTGTAGGTTTTCCCAGTCCCAGTTTGTCCATAGGCAAAAATTGTCCCATTGAAACCCTGCAGAACAGAGTCCACGAGAGGTCGGAACGTCTCGTCATAGAGTTCAAACTGCTTGGCGTTCCAGTCATAGACTGCATCAAAAGTGAAGGTCTTGGGCATTTCATGGGTTGTGCCTTTGGGGTTCTTCACAGACACCTGCCCCAGCTTCACATCCACATCCACCACCTTGTCGTAGGAAGCGGCCTTTTCCTTGCCATTCATGGGCCGACAGCGAACCACCACCCGGACTGACTCTGAGCTTTTTAACTTTGACATGATGAGCTCTGACTGTGTCAGTCTTGAGGGCTATAAATCCAAAATGTCTCAGGATGCTAAGGTCCTAGGAAAAAAGCAAAAGTAAGTGAATACAGTACAGCTGCCATCAGAGGCTGACACATACAAACCATCTCCACCTTGCCACCTGATGGCTGTGTGCAGTAACTCACCACACGGGCACTTCCTCATGGGCTCTTAACCACCTTCAGAAGTGAAAGACAATCCTGTTAACTAGTGTGCCCTCCCCTGAATCTACACTTAATCTTAACTGCAGGTCAGGCAGCTGGAAACCTTTTAAAAGCCTGGATGATCTTATACCCTGCCGAACTACTAAACCTCTAAGGAAAGCAATTTAAAACTATCAAAATTTAAAATGCACACACCTTTGACCTAGCAGTTATATTTCTGAGAACTTATCTTTCAGATATATGTCTTGTACAGAGAACATATACTAGGATATCTGTCATGGCATCTTTTTAAAAAATATTTTTAGTTAGTTGTAGATGGACAGAATACCTTTATTTTATTTATTTCTATGTGGTGCTGAGGATCAAACCCAGTGCCTCACACATGCCAGGCAAGCGCTGTACCAGTGAGCCCCAGCCCCAGCCCTGTCATGACATCTTTGTGGTAACAATAGGTAGTGGAAAATTTGAATTCTCATCAAGAGAGGACTGATCAAATTCAATATATATATATATATATATGCCTATATATAAACGTACATATATACACATACATACAGTGGAATCCTGTGCAGTTATTAATAAGAATGGAGTAATCAAACACAATCCTGTGCCCAGACATGTTGTTAAAAAGCAGGTGAGGAAGAATGGGTACCGTATACACAGTATGCGAAGAGGTTTGCCAAACAAACCCTGTTATAAATGAGGGACTTTGGGTGATAATGACATAGCAACATAGGTTCCTCAGTTCTAACAAACGCACCACTCTGCTGGGAGATGCTAGTAACAAGGGAGGTCTTGCAGCGTCGGGGTGGGGCGTATGCGCAAATCTCTGTACCTTCTGTTCCCGTTGTGCTGTGATCCCAAAATTTCTCTAAAAATAAAGTTTACTAAGAAGAACAAACAAGTAAATATATATTATAAAGGGGCGGGATATGTGCATGTTGCATGATTGATATGCACACAATATCATTAGAAATATTTATTTAATGCCAGGCCCAGTGGCGCAAGCCTGTTATCCTAGTGCCTCAGGAGATTGAGGAAGGAGGATCTCAATTAGAGATTAAATAAAGGTATTGTGCCAATCTACAACTAAAAAATCAAAAAAAGAAAAAAAAAAAAAGAATTTTGCCAGATGGGAAGGAAGAGTCAGATGCCAGAATGGCCAGTTTCTAGTGTCTCCTTTTCATTTCTAGGGGAACAGTCCCCAAGCCCTGGCTGTGTCAATCCCGTGGCCTGGTCTGTCTCTCTTTTCATTTCAACAGATGCCAGCCAAAGCTGGTCTGGGTGCAGAGTGAGAACCCCAGTCCCGCGAGCCTCCTTTGGGGAGGCCTCAGATGTGGTGGTGGGAAGCCGGACAAGACTCTAGCCTTGGTAGAGTGAGAGAAATTCAATGGCAGGGAGGGACCAATTCTTCTCACCACACAGCCCTGAGGAGCAAAGCCACCCAACATTTACCCATCCAAAGCAATGTGGCCCCAAGCCTGCTTTTCAAAAAAGCCTTCAGCAAGCTAACCAAGAGGCTGGGCTGCTTCATACAGCTCCATGTATTTTTAAGCTCTCCAAAATGATAAAAAACAAAGGAATGATAATGACCTACATTAATCTTCAAAGCCCTTAAAAAGGAAGGAATTCCTAAAGCAAGAGTCCTCTTAATTAAATCTCCCCAACTCTGAACATAGAATTCATTCTTTTCTGACTCACCCGAAGGAGTTGTGTATTATTGATGTATTATTTCAGGAAGATGGACTAATTTAATTTCCTGCCATCAGGACTTACAGTCTTGTTCTGGGTCCTCCTCAAAGGAGACGGTTTTCTTGGAAGGACGCCCTGATACTCTTTCTTTATTACCTTCTTTATTCTCTTCTAGTGGATCTAATTACAGAGTGATAAATCTTTAAAGAAACTCACAGTGTTGCCAGGAAAGAAGGAACCACAGGTCAGCGCTCATCACCTGCTTCCTGAATACCTTTTCTGCTAGAACCTGTCACTGAATGTTAACACCCACTATCTGAATGGCCATTATCCTTGAAAAGCTGAGCTCTTCCGCAGCCTCATATCTTTTGTCTGCTGAGATCAGCTCCCCATTCTATGGCAGCCACCAGCTCTTTCTTGTTTGGATTCAGACAACCTTGCTTTTGCTTGTTTTCATGGAGTCTCACTTCAAAGTCTAGAACTAGGAGTGGATTAGGTTCTCAGTTAACTACTGATTTCCATGGAGAGTCTAGGACAGAGGTCACAAACTGGTCAAATTCCATCTGAAACTTTTTTTGGATGTGTGGTGCTGGCATGGAATCCAGAGCTTTGCACATACTAGGCAAGCCTCCAGCTCCAAGCTAAACCCCAGACCTCCACCTGAAAATCTCCCATCCCACCCCTAGTACTGGGGATCGAACCCATGGGGCACTCTACCACTGAGCTATATTCCTAGCTCTTTTTATTTTGAGACAGATTCTCACAAAGCTGTGAGGCTAGCCTTGAACTTGCAATCTTCCTGCCTCAGACTCCTGAACTGCTGGGATTACACATGCGCACCACCTTGCCCTGCCTGCCTGGTGTTTTAAAAAACAATAGAGTTGTAGGGCATGGTGGTACCTGTCTATAATCCCAGAGATTTGGGAGGCTGAGCAGGAGCATCCCAAATTCAAAGCCAGCCTCAGCAACTAAGTGATAACTTATCTCAAAATAAAAAGGTTTGGGGATGTTGCTCAGTGGTTATGTGTTCTGGGTTCAATCCCTGGTACCAAAAATTAAAAATAAATAAATTAGGTAGGGCACAGTGGTGCATAGCCATAATCCCAGCAGCTTGGGAGGCTGAGGCAGGAGGATCACGAATTCAAAGTCAGCCTCAGCAAAAGCAAGGAGCTAAGCAACTCAGTGAGACCCTGTCTCTAAATAAAATAATAGGACTGGGGATGTGGCTCAGTGGTAGAGTGCCCCTGAGTTCATCCCCCGGTATCCAAAAATTAATTAAGAAACAAACAAAAAAGAGTTGAGGGTGTGGCCAAGTGGGTACAATACACACTTAAGGTCCTGAATTCAATCAATCCCAGCACCAAAAGCAACAGCAATAACAGCAGCAGCAGCAGCAAAGGCTCAGCAATTCCAACCCCTCTCTATATGCACATACTGGTGAAAATCTTTGCATATGTGCACACACAGGCAAGGGTGCTTCCTTCAGCACTGTCACAACAGCAAGAAAACTGGACACCTACACATCCACACACGGGAGAATAAAAAGTAAAATATGGTACATTCACATGATAGATAAGATAGTACACTAGTCAGTGGTTAAAAGGAATAAATTAGAGCATGGATCAGCAAACTGTAGTCCACAGGCCAATCTGACACACAGTCTATTTTTGCCAATAAAATTCCATCAGAACACAGCCGTAAGTTTTGTCTGCATGTCTCTATGGCTGCATTAATGATAAAACGGCAGAACTAGGTGGCACAACAGAGGCAATACGGCCCACAAACCCTAAAATATTTTCTATCTGGCCTTTTACAGAAAAAATTTGCTAAGCCTTGAATTAGAGTTTTATATATATATATACACACACGAATAAATAAACAGGTTACAAGCTGCAGAGTGGTAATTTTTTATTAGAACAAAATAATATGGTGCGCATAGACTTGTTTACGTATGTATAAGTATAAAAAAGTTGGAGATGGGCTGGGGAGAAAGCTCAGTTGGTAGAGTGCTTGCCTCCCATGCACAAGGCCCTGGGTTCAATCCCCAGCACCATTTAAAAAAAAAAAAATTGGAGACAATATATTTTGGAGATAGAAGCCCAGTGGAGGGGGATTTGGGCAGAGAACGTTGATTTCCCCAGAACGTGATTGTAGACGGCTGGTGTGAGTTCGGGAATAAAGAGTTGCTGTTTGAATCTAAAAAAAAAAAAAAAAAAAAAAAAAAAATTGGAGAGAGGGGTATGCACCAATTTTATGATGGTGGCTGCCCAAATTGGGCAGTGGGAAGTACTGAAAATGAAACCAGAGGATTAGAAGAATATTTCAATTTTATATATAATATTTTATCATTTCCTTTTTAAAAATGGAAACAATACCTTTATTTTATTTATTTTTATGTGGTGCCAGGGATTGAACCCAGTGCCTCACACATGCTAGGCAAGCACTCTACCGCTGAGCCACAAACCCGGACCCATATTTTATCATTTCTTTTAAAAAAATAAAAATGGGAAAATGAGACTTTGAAATAAATAAGAGAAAACATTACCATCAATTCTGGCTGTTTCCTATACTATTAGAACCAGGTTTCACATAAAATATATATAAGTATCTGACAGCCCTTGACCAGAGCTCCAAGTGGCAGCCAGGGGAGATGACCAACAGTGCCCCTCTGGTGGATCTGGGTCCTCCAGTCCTCATCAACCCCCATTCCCTCCTGCTTCACACCCAGCATGCTTTGCTCATTTATACTTCCTGCCTGGCTCCTGTAGGAGCCATATATACATGACCAAATCATGTATATATGATCTGATTAAGAAGTCCTAGCCGGGCATGGTGGCACAGCCTGTAATCCCAACAGCTCGGGAGGCTGAGGCAGGAGGATCACGAGTTCAAAGCCAGCCTCAGCAAAAGTGAGGCTTTAGGCAACTCAGTGAGACCCTGTCTCTAAATAAAATACAAAATAGGGCTGGGAGGCTCAGTGGTCAAATGCCCCTGAGTTCAATCCCCAGTGCCCCCCCCCAAAAAAAAAAGTCCTGCCATGCTAGCCCATCTTTTAAAATGACATTTAAATGACATGTAAGATGCTCATAAGTGAAAAAGCAGTTTATAAAATCAAATGACTAGGGGCTGGGGTTGTAGCTCAGTGGTAGAGCACTTGCCTCACATGTGTGAGGCACTGGGTTCAATTCTCAGCACCGCATATAAATAAAGGTCCATTAACAACTAAAAGTTTTTTAAAAAAAAAACTGAATGACTACATGCAATCACAATTATATAAAAAATAAGACACACATCAAAACTTCAGTAGTGGCCCACTTTAAGTGATGGGAGAACAGATGATTTCAACATTTCCATATTTTCCAAATTCTCTTTAATAAGCATGTGGTTATCTTTGAATGGGAAAATGAAGGTCTGGCAATTCCCCAGGAGCAGCCTGCAAGAAGGAGCAATCTGCAGCACACAGAGTGCATACTAACACACCTCTAATAATGCATGCCAATGCAACATCCTTTCAGTCAGACCAGGCAACCACCTGCCAACTGCCCGGCCCAGCATTCAGACACAAGAGTATGTGAGATGCAGCTCAAGTCACAGATCACACAAGCCATCAGAAAAGCACAGCAACACTTGAGCAAGAAGATAGAAGTGACTCCCTATTAACTGGCCTAAGCCAACTCCCTGAACAGGTATCTCTGGAGAAGCAACTGTTTTTATTCTGTATCCACCACATTACACTAACACTGCTCTCTTTCACAATCCTCTCTCGTTGTTATTGAAGCATCAGGACTCCTTGTTTCTTACTTGCAATCTCTGAACCATACCAAGTCAGCAAGTTCAATTCTGGGTCTCTGTTTTCTCTGATGGCCAGTTATCACAAGGGGAGTTACGCACTCTTCAAAACAAGATTTCCACTGGGCGTGGTAGAGCACACCTATAACCCCAGCATCTTGGGAGGCTGAAGCAGGAGGATTAAAAGTTCAAGTCCAGCCTCCACAACTTAAAAAAATCCTAAGCATCTTAGGGAGACCCTGTCTCAAAATAAAAAACAAAAAGGGATGGAGAGGTGGCTCAGGCTCAGTGGTAAAGCAACCCTGGGTTACAAAAAAACAAAACAAAACACCAAGATTTCCATCTCCAGTTGAAAAATAACAACACTGACCTGCAGAACTTTTAAAAGGATACAGTATTTGTGCTGAGGGAATAATTCTGAATTTGCTTCTGTGAGCATAAAACATATCTTGAGGGTATATAAGAGCCAGATAACAATAGCTGTCAGGGCTGGGGATGTGGCTCAAGCGGTAGCATGCTCGCCTGGCATGCGTGTGGCCCGGGTTCGATCCTCAGCACCACATACAAACAAAGATGTTGTGTCCACCGAAAACTAAAAAATAAATATTAAAAAAAATTCTCTCTGTCTCTTTAAAAAAAATTAAAAAAAAAAAAACAATATCTGTCAGATAATAAGACTGGTTTTCTCTAAAAGAGATGAGTTTCTGAGGGTCAAGGGTAGGGAAAGACTTTTCATTGTATACCCTTTTATACCTCTTAAATTTGGAATCGTATGAATATATTCCCTAGTCAAAAAAGTTTTGTGAAATTAAGTAAACTAATGTCTAGGCATTACAACTCATTTTTCCATTTTATCTATCCACTTTTACTGACCACCATGTATGTAAGCTAATAAAAACATTTTAGTTGATAAACAGAGGACCCTAGGAATAAAACTCCTTGTCCCAACTTTATGGAGAAGCATCATACAAGAACTTCCATGAGGGCTGGGGATACAGCTCAGTTGGCACAGTTGGCAGAGTGCTTGCCTCACATGCACAATGCCCTGGGTTCAATCCCTAGCACCAAAACAAAACAAAAAGAACGTCCATGAGGGCCACAGCAATGGAATTTTTAACTTTTCACCTTAAGAGTCATGTGGCCTCAGCTCTGAAAGGCATTCAGAGCATAGATGTCAGAATGACAGACAAGTAAAATATATTGCAATTACAGGCACTGTTCAAAACATAAGGCTGTCTTTTTCTGAGCCAAACAGTGTGTGAATGGTCTGAAATTTTTCAAAATATCCCTTACAGGACAATATGAGACCCATGGCATCTTGAATTGGCACAATTTATTTGAGGCAATTGTGCTGTCAATACCAAAACTCTAAATGTAAATACCTCTTTGAAGCAGTAATTTCATTTCTTAGATTATTTTAAGGACATAATTGCATAACTGAATACAGGTGCAGAGTGGTAGTACATTTTTTCCATTTATATCTAACTGCTAAAATACTCATCAAAAAGGGACTGATTAGGGGCTGGGGATGTGGCTCAAGCGGTAGCGTGCTCGCCTGGCATGTGTGTGGCCCAGGTTCGATCCTCAGCACCACATACAAAGATGTTGTGTCCGCCGAAAACTAAAAAATAAATATTAAAAAAAAAAAGGGACTGATTAGAGCTGGGGTTGTGGCTCAGCAGTAGAGCGCTCGCCTAGCACATGAGAGACGTGGGGTTCGATCCTCAGCACCACATAAAAATAAATAAATAAAATAAAGGTATTGTGTCCAACTACAACTAAAAATTTTTTTTTTAAAAAAGGGACTGATTAGATTATGTCTATACCATGGGACACTATACAGTTATTAAGAAGGACAATCAATAAACCTCTAGGTATTTACATATATTTAAGACATACTGAGTAAAAAAAGCAGGCTACCAAAAAGAATAACTATGATGCAATATGTATGTATGTATGTATGTATGTGTACGCACACATGCAGAGAGATGAGGGGACAAAGTGTAAGGTTGCAATGAAAAGCATGAGCTCTGCTGGGTGTGATGGCAAAGTAAGCGCATGCCTGTAATCTCAGCAATTTGGAGGCTGAGGCAGGAGGATCACCAAGTTCAAGGCCAGCCTCAGCAACTTAGCAAGACCCTATCTCAAAATAAAAAATAAATAGGGGGCTGGAGATGTAGTTCAGCAATAGAGCACCTCTGAGTTTGGTCCCCCAGTAACTAACACACACACAGCCAGCATGAGGTCCAGTGTTCAACAGGTCTAGGTTTGGATTTCTGCTCTCCTACTTACTAGGTATAAAATCTTGAAAGTGGTATCAACCAGTATCTTCTTCTGTAAATGGGGTTAAAAACAACACCTAGTGGGGCCTGGGGATATATGGTAGAGTGCTTACCCTGCATGCACAAGGCCCTGGGTTCAATCTCCAGCAACATTAAAAAAAAAAAAAAAACAATACCTATGCTAGGTGCAGTGGCACATGTCTGTAATCCAGTGGCTTGGGAGGCTGAGGCAGGAGGATCACAGATTCAAAGCCAGCCTCAGCAACTTAGCAAGGCCCTAGGCAACTCAGTGAGACCCTGTCTCTAAATAAAATATAAAAAAGGGCTGGGGGTGTGGCCCAGTGGGTAAGTACCCCTGAGTTCAATCTACCCCCGCCCTATACCAACAAAACAAAACAGCACCTACTTTAAAGAACTGTTCTAGGAACTACATAAACCAATAAATGTTAAACACGGCCTAGTGCACACTGCATAAAAACACCCAGAAAGGGGCTGGGGCTCAGCGGTAGCACACTTGCCTGGCATGTGTGAGGCCTTGAGTTCGATCCTCAGCACCACATAAAAATAAATAAATAAATAAAGGTATTGTGTCCAACTACAACTAAAAAATAAATATTTAAAAAAAAAACACCCAGAAAATGCAAGTAATATTGATCTCTGGGTAGTGAGTTTGAAGTGATTTTTATGCTTTCTTTGGACTTTTTTGATGGCGTATTATTTTGTTTATTATAGCTCTAAGGCTTGTGTGTGTGTGTGATGCTGGGGATTGAACCCAGGGCCTTGTGCATGCGAGGCAAGCACTCTACCAACTGACCTATATCCCCAGCCCTTATTTTGTTTATTATAATTAAGGTGAGGAAACACACTAAGCATACATGACTGGGTTCAATACACACACACACACACACAAATTAAACAGATTAAAATAATTCAAGCTGTACAGAGGAATATAGAGTGAATAAGTACCTTTTCCCCCTACCCCTAGGGGAGATACCTTTTTTAAAAAAATTTTTTTAGTTGTAGATGAACACCTTTATTTTATTTATTTGTTTGTTTGTTTATTTATTTATGGTGCTGAGGATTGAACCCAGTGCCTCACGCGTGCTAGGAAAGCTCTCCACCACTGATCCACAACCCCAGACCCTAGATACTTGATGCATATGCAAAGATTAATGTATCAGCATGGCTCCCTTATTTCCTTATGAAGAAAAAAATAACTCAGATAAAGTGCACTATATACCATCCTACGCCTTACTATATAGATCTCAGAGAAGCCCCTCTTCTTAAAAAAAAAAAAAAGCTGGGTAAATGCCATGGTATGGTTGTCCTCTGTTAGGGGACCTTCAGGTTGGTTCTTGTCTTTTGCTGCTTCAGGGACTATCCTGACATACAGTTTTAGGACAGGTGAAGTGTGTTGTCAAGATACATTTCTCAAGGTAAAAATGCTAGGCGTGCGCCTTTTTGACAGAAGGCACCATCTTGCCTCTTCCTCAGACCGCCCCACTTGTGGCTCTTCAACAGTGTACCCATTCCCTGAGTGACCTTGACAGACAGACCTTGTTCTGAACACCCACTAAGATATGAGTGGAAGAGCATTCCGGCCAAACATTCTGGTTTTCCATGTTTCTGGGAAAGAAATGAAGTTATTTTTCTGCTAAAAATTTACACCGCAAGAAACTTAAATCAGCTAGGTGTGGTGGTGCATGCCTATGTTACCAGCTGAGGCAGGAGGATCTCAATTTCTTTCTTTTTTTTTTTTTTTGTGATGCTAGGGATTGAACCCAGGGCCTTGTGCATGTGAGGCAAGCACTCTACAAACTGAGCTATATCCACAGCCCCAGGAAGATCTCAATTTCAAAGCCAGACTTTTTTTGTGGGGTGGGGGGTAACCTGGGATTGAACCTAGGAGCATTTTACCACTGAGCCTCATCCCCAGCCCCATTTGGTATTTTATTTAGAGACAGGGTCTCACTGAGTTGCTTAGCACCTCACTTTTTTTTTTTTTTTTACATTTATATTACTTATTCTTATGTGGTGCCAGGGATCGAACTCAGTGCCTCATGCATGCTAGGCAAGTGCTCTGCCACTGAATCACAACTCTGGCCCCTAGCACCTCACTTTTGCTAAAACCGACTTTGAACTTGTGATCCTCCTGCCTCAGCCTCCAGAGCTGCTGGGATTACAGACATGCTCCACCGAGCCCAGCTTTAAAGCCAGACTTAGCAACTTAGTGAGACCCTGTCTCAAAAAATTAAAAAGGGCTGAGGATGTGGCTCAGTGGTAAAGCACCCCTGAGTTCAATCCCTAGTACCAAAAAAAGGGGGCACATAATTAATGTGATGCATGGCTCTTATTTAGGGCCCATTTTTGGATTGATCTTGATTCAAATAAATTACAAAAAATATACAATATAATCAAGATTTGAATACTGGGTAGTGAATGATGTTAAGGAATTAATTATTTTTTGAGTTCCTGATTTACTTAGAGCCTTATAGTTACACATAGTAGTTGAGTTCATCTTAATAAACTCATATGCACATGGAATTCTATTTCAGTTCATGAATCATGAAACCCCATTTTCCCACTCATCTTCCCCCCACCTGACCCTGTGTTCCCTCTTCTATTCTACTAGACTTCCTTTCGTTCTTCTATAATTTACCTTTAGGGATTAATCAATGTTATTTATTTATTTATTTTGTACTAGAAATTGAACCCAGGGTGCTTTACCACTGAGCTAAATCCCCAGCCCATTTTTCTTTTATTTTTTTGATTGAATCCAGGGCCTTGTGCATGCAAGGCAAGCACTCTACCAACTGAGCTATATCCCTAGCCCCCAGCCCATTTTTATTGTTTGCTTGTTGGTTGATTTTGAGACAGGTTCTCACTAAATTGAGGGCCTTGCTAAGCTGCTGAGGCTAGCTTTGAACTTGCAGTCCTCCTGCCTTAGCCTCCCAAATTGCTGGGATTAAAGGTATTTGCCACAGCACCTTGCCTTATTGTTTTGTTTTAGGTTTCATTTGTTTGTTTTTTGCAGTACTGGGCATTGAACCCAAGGCCACATGCATGCTGGGTACACGTCTATCACTGAGCCATACCCCCAATCTTCATTGTTACTTTTTGAATTGTGAAAATAGTTCATTTATTTAATTACTGGGGATTGAACCCAGGGGTGCCTAGCCACTGAGCCACATCCCCAGCCCTTTTTATTTTTTGAGGCAGAGTCTCCCTAAGTTGTTTAGGGTCTCACTAAGTTGCTAAGATTGGCCTTGAACTTGTCATCCTCCTGCCTCAACCTCTAAAACCACTGGGATTACAGGTGTGTATCACTGCGCAGGCCAAGTAGTTTTATTTTTTTTAAAAAAAATTCTTATTTTTTTAAAAATTTCTTGTTAGTTGTAGATGAACACAATATCTTTATTTTTATGTATTTATGTATTTTAATGTGGTGAGGTGATTGAACCCAGGGCCTCACACATGCAAGGCAAGCGCTCTACCACTGAGTTACAACCCCAGCCCGAAGGTTCTTATCTTTTAAGAGATAAATAAATCACTTTCAAATAAAGTTATATGCTGTCTACAATTTGTTTCAAAATAATCAGGGGTGGAGTGAAATGGGAGGTTACAGGGGAAAGAGGGCTGTGATGTGCCGAGCAGGGAAACAGGCTCATGGCTCACTATGCTACTCTACTTTTCTGTACGCTGGAGGAATTACCCTCTGACTAATGGATTTTCATTTAAAATTATTTTTTAATTATAGTTTTAAAAATCCCACATAAGCCAAGCATGGTGACATGTGCCTGCAGCTCCTGCACTCAGGAGGCTGAGGAAGGTGGACTGCTTGAGCCCAGAAGCTTGAAGCCAACCTGGCCAACACACCAAGGCCCCATCACACACACACACACAAAATATATATATATATATATATATATATATATATATATATATATATATATATATATATATGAAGATAAACTTAGGTCTGGGGTTGTGGCTCAGCGGTAGAGTGCTCGCCTAGCACATGTGAGGCCCTGGGTTCAATCCTCAGCAACACATAAAAATAAATAAAATAAAGGTATTGTGTCCAACTACAACTAAAAAAAAAAAAATATATATATATATATATATATATATATATATATATATATATATAAAAGATAAACTTAGGGGCTGGGGTTGTGGCTCAGAGATAGAGCACTTGCCTAGCATGCTTGAGGTGCTGGGTTCGAGCCTCAAAAATAAAGATACTGTGCCCACCTATAACTAAAAAATAAATATTAAAAAAAAGAGGATAAACTTAGGATAGGGATGTAGTAGCTCTGTGGTAGAACGGCTGCCTAACATGTGTAAGGCCCTGGGTTCAATTTCCAGAATCACAATCAATCAGTAAAAGATTTTTGTTGTTGTTTTGAGATGGGGGTCTCACTATGCTGCCCGGGCTAGTCTTGAACTCCTGAGCTCAAGTGATCTCCCCCCATCAGACTCCTGAGTAGCTGAGGCTATAGGACATGCCACTGCACCTGGCCTCCGTATGAATATAATAAACAGTATCCAAGTGTATACTTAAAAATGAGAAGAGGGTAGCTGGGCAGGTGGCTCATCCCTAGAACCCCAGCTGCTGGGGATGTTGACGTGAGAGAACCATTTGAGCCCAGGAGTTCAAGACTAGTCTGGGCAACATGGTTAAACACACACAAATATACAGACATACATTCACATTGTTGTATACCAGATCTCTAGAACTTTTCACCTTTAAAATTAAAACTTCATCCCTATGAAACAACCCCCCATTCCCTCTCCCTGCAGCCCCTGGTAACAACACTATTTCCACAATTTTGACTATTACTCTGGATGCCTCGTATAAGTGGAATCATACAGTATTTGTCCTTTTTTTTCTTCCTTCAGGACAGGGGATTGAACCCGGGGGTGCTGTTCCACTGAGCCACATTCCAGTCCTTTTGTTTTTTTAAGATATATTTTTAGTTGTAGTTGGACACAGTACCTTTATTTTATTTATTTATTTTTATGTGGTGCTGAGAATGGAAACCAGGGCCTCATGCGTGAAAGGCAAGCTATCACTGAGTACAACCCCAGCCCTCCAGTCCTTTTTATTTCCTATTTTGAGACAGGGTCTCCCAAACTGCCAACCCAGGCATCCCTCCTGCCTCAGCCTCCCATTTGTCCTTTTGTGACTGGCTTATTTCACTCAGCATAACATCCTCAAGGTCCCTCTATGTTGTAATATGTGGCTGGATTTCTTTCTTTTTAAGGCTGGATATTCCTTTATGTGTATCACCACATTCTCTTTGTTCCATTCATCTGTCTGAACATCTGGGCTGCTGGATATTCCTTTATGTGTATCACCACATTCTCTTTGTTCCATTCATCTGTCTGAACATCTGGGCTGCCTCCGCCTCTTAGCTCTTGTGAATAATGCTGCAGTAAAAAGGGTGTGTACTCTGTGGTTTTTCATTTTAATGAGGCTGCCCCTGGCTGGGCGGAGAGCTAAGGCAAAATCTACAATGGGAAGGTGGCCCAAAGAGTAAAAAAGAGATTCAGACACACTGCCATTGAAACCCAGCTCTCCTGTTCCTAACTCTGAGACTCCATGCAAGCTCCACTCCCTTCTAAGCTACTTCCTGGTGTGCAGACTGGGAACAACACTGAGAGCTGAGTAAGACAAGCACCAGGGTCTGACCCACCGGAGGAACTTTCTGCCCTGACCCAAATGGCAGGGAAAAAAACAACTGAGGCTGGGACAGGTAAATCGCCTGGGCCCAAAGTTAATCAGCTACAAAGAAGCCAAAACCAGGGGCCAGCATCCAAAGTCCATGGTCTTTTCTCCACAACAGCATGTCCCTAAGTGTCTGTCATCTGACTGTCCCTTCCAAATTTCTGCCATATCTTTTTTTTTTTTTCCTCCCCTGACCCCAAGTTCTAGGGATTGGATCCAGAGACTCATATATGCTAGACAAGCACTCGCTCTACCACTGAACTACATCCCCAGCACTTTTTGTTTTTTATTTTGAGACGGGGTCTCACTAAATTGCTGAGGCTGGCCCTGAACTTGTAATCCTCCTCCCTCAGCCTCCCAAATTGCTGGGATTACAGCATCGGCCACCAATCTGGCCCCAGCACTTTTATTAACTTTATTTTATAGAGACAGGGACTCACTAAATTGCCCAGGCTGGCCTGGAATTCATGATCTGCCTATCTCAGCCTCCTGAGTAGTTGGGATTACACATGTGTACCATGGTGCCAGACCTGTACTAGTCTTCAGGATTTCTTTTCTTTTTTTAAATTTTTTTTTAGCTATACATGGACACAATATCTTTACTTTGTTTATTTATTTTTATATGGTGCTGAGAATTGAACCCAGGGTCTCTCACGTAGGAGGCAAGCGCTCTACCACCTTGCCACAACCCCAGCCCTTCTTTTCTTTTTTAAAAGAAACAGTATCATTACCATGAATGAATTAGTACCACTTATACATAGAAGCTAATTGTGAAAATAAACTTAAGCACACACATCAATGTTACTAAAGTCTAGCTAACTAATGTAGCTTCCCTAAGACCTGGGTTAAAAAGGAGGTTTGATGCTGGATGCGGTGGCATACACCTGTAATCCCAGCAGTGCAGGAGGCTGAGACAGGAGGATCAGGAGGATCTCAAGTTCAAAACCAACCTCAGCAAAAGTGAGGTGCTAAGCAACTCAGTGAGAACTGTCTCTAAATAAAATACAAAATAGGGCTGGGGGTGTGGCTCAGTGGCTGAGTTCAATCCCCGGTACCAAAAATAAATAAATAAAAAGGAAGCTTAGCAAGTATTAAGAAATAGGCAGGACTGGGGCTGTGGCTCAGCCTAGTATGGGTGAGACACTGGGTTCGATCCCCAGCACCAGTAGAAAATAATCAAATAAAATAAAGGTTTAAAAAAAAAAGAAATAGGCTGCCAGGGCTGGGGGTGCAGCTCTCTGTGAGCACTTGCCCTGCATGCAGCAGGCCCTGTATTCCCTCACCAGCACAGCAAAAAACTTTAATGATTAAGGGATCTAATTTAAAGAAATCATCAGAAATAGAGAAAGTTTTACACAAACTTGATGATTAAAAATATAACCATGATTAAAATGTTCCCTGTAGTGTTATTTATAGTATTTAAATATTGAAAATTGTCTGACAACAAAACAGGGGAATAGATAAGAACTGTACACCTATGAGAGAACTATATTTAGGAATATATTTGTATATGTGCAATAAAAAGGTAAGAGTGATTACTGCTGGGTAGTGGGACTTCAGGTGAATAATCTTATTTATATTATTTTATTTATTTATTTTTGCAGTACTGGGGATAGAACCCACAGGTGCTTTACCACCTATACTACATTGCCAGGTATTTTCTATCTTGGTCCAGGGCCTCACTAAATCGCCCAGGCTGGCCTTGTATTTGTGATCCTCCTGCCTCAGGCTTCAGAGTCAGCTGGGATTACAGGCATGTGTCACCATGCCTGGCTGAATCTTTTTTTTTTTTTTTTTTTGAGAGAGAGAGAGAGAGAGAGAGAGAGAATTTTAATATTTTTTTATTTTTTAGTTATCGGCGGACACAACACCTTTCTTTGTATGTGGTGCTGAGGATCGAACCCGGTGAGCCAGGTAAGCACACTATGCTTTAGCCACATCCCCAGCCCCTGGCTGAATCTTATTACTTCGATCTTTTCAGGATTTTCCTCACCTTTCCTCAATGGAATAATAATTACTACTTTATAAAGAAGGAAAAATTCTATTTTAGAAAAGTCAATAATTGAGGAACTAACGAAGGGAAAATAATGGACACAGTTCTTAGGCTAGAATCTAACACCTTATTGCAGATCTTGCAAAACCAGGATCTGCTTCCACCACATACTACCTTTCTGCGGTTATCTTAAGTAACTTAAGCTGACATTTTACCTTGTTGGGTGGAATCTTTTATGATTTACTAGCTAGATTTTTTGCTTAGGTTCTTAAAATGTGTTATAAAAGTAACGATCTCTGCAATTCACGAAGCTGCGGGAGATCATTCTATAAGCTTTTAGTTTCCATTTAATTTATGTCAAACACAAAAGCCCAAGCAAGCCTTTCCTGAAACCACTACTGAAGGTGACATGAAGGACCCAGGATGGGTAAGAGCGTGTTCATGGTCCAATCCCCCAAATCTCCGACAATTCCTAAATTCACTTGGACCCGCTTCCATTCATATGCTATGTTCACCTTGTGAGAAAATGCAATAACTGCAAATATCTTGCCAAAATGTTGAAAATAAAACCACACCCCCAGGCCATTATCACTGGTTCACTCTTCAATGCAAATTATGCTTTAAATAAATCAGCATACTAAAGACAGATCTGCCAGTGTGTGAAGAGCTCAATGTCCACAATCAGTGTGACACAGTGAGGAGGCACAATGTGTCACCCCACTGTGAGCCTTAAACAAGAACACTCCAAGCTGCAGTGCAGATGTGTGATGCTGATAAGACGAGCAGCGTGTAACATCCCCTGAAGGCCAAGAAATATGCTCAAAGAGCCTCACCAAGGGACAAGAAAATACCAACTCAAGGCTCAATCTTTTAGGCGGGGCTGGAAGGGCCTTGCAAAGGACTACCCCCATGTCACTATTTTTGTATTTATAAACACAGAGATAGAAACAGATATTGAGGTCCAGAGAGGTTGAGTTATTTGCTCCAAGGCACACACCAAGTGGCAGAATTGCTACTAGAATCCCACCTCTATCCAGGTCCTATTGCCTTTTTCAAGCAATGTCTTCTGTGGATGGACAGGCTTTGACCAAGAAATCTTTTGAAGCTCTGGAGAGATAAGAGATGTTGAAAGGAAAACAATGAGCCCTTAGGGTAAAGAGGAAAAACTGAGGCAGTGTGAGATCGAATCTTTTACAATCAGCAGCAGGTATTCTAGGACTTTGCGGTCCTCTTCTCACCCTTGTGGACTTAATCACCAGAATCAAGAACCCATTTAAGGCTGACTCAGAATAAAAGCTCACTGGTTCCCGCCTGGAGTAAGACCACTATCAAGTGTGAGAAGTGGCCCATCTTACCAAGTTGGCTAACTGTGGCCTCTTAGTCAAGTCATTGACACCCATCTTTACGCTAAAATAGTGCAAGGGTTTTCCCCTTGCTTTCCTCATATGTTCTTTGAAGTCATTTTTGCATCAGCACTTAAAATTAGTCACAACATCAGGATGTGTCACCGCCCACGTGAAAAACAGGTGGGGATGGTGGGGTGTAGCTCAGAGGTAGAGTGCAGGCTCAGCACACACGAGGCCCTGGGTTCAATCCCTATACCAAAAAAGAAAGAAAAATAGATGAACAAATAAGTGGTAGAAAGAGAAATGAACTTGGAGTCCGTGGACTTGGGGGAGTTATTTGACCTCTCTGTGTCTCTAGTTTCCTCTTCTGGAAAGTGGGATGAATGGTACTTGGGTTACAGGGCTGCTGTAAGGACTGAAGGCGCCAACATCTGTGGAACAATGCCGGGTTAAATAAATGTTAGTGACTCACATTACTTTATTGTTATTATCACTGGCAAATTCTAGTTTTCCATCTGACTACCTAGCTAATGTTAACATGCACAGGAAAACATCTGGAGATTTCGGTAAAGATAGGCAGACCTGTTTTTGTTAGAACTAGGCCTAGATTGATTGATTTTCTTTTTTTAGTATCAGAGATTGAACCCAGGGGCACTTAACCACCAAGCCACATCCCCAGCCCTTTTTATTTAGAGACAGGGTCTCAATGAGTTGCTTAGGGTCTCCCTAAGTTGTTGAAGCTGGCTTTAAACTCACAATCCTCCTGTCTCACCTTCCGAACTGATGGGATTACAGGCATGTGCCACCGTGCCCAGCTTTAGATTCTGCATTTCCATTAAGGTTCCAGAGACATGGGTACCCCTGACACACAGAACACACTCTGAGCAACAAGTATCTATCTAACCCAGCACCTACAGGTGCTTAATATTATTGACAAACGGGAATGACTTTTCTGCATTTCGATGTTCTCATCTGTACATGGGACAATACACACTGCACATGATCTCGACTGACTGCAAACAAAGCTATATGAGTGGCAGTGGTCAGACTACAGATCTCACCATTCACAGTGTTCAGTTTACAACACCAACACGCCAAATTTACAAGTACGATTATTGAAATATATAAAAGTGAGGCTTGAATTCTCTTACTCAGGACAGATACTCCATTCAAGGATCCTCTAGGAATACTGGCAGAACACAACAGTTTTTCAAAGATTTCCAAATCAGAAGCCCTGAAACTTTAGAATCACCATTCCGTGGCCAGGGAAGATCCACTTTGGCAGGGAGGGTATGGCCATTCGAGGCGCTGGGAGTGAAACCTGCTAGTGATCCTACCCTGCTTCCCAGAGCTGGCAAGCCTCCTTCCAGCCTCCAGTAGCCAAGAATGGAGTCAGGGCAGCGATGCCAACAGCATGAAACAGATGGGCACCGCCCTGGCAAAGTCCACGCCTGCCACTCCACAAGCTGGCAAAGAGCCAGATTGGGAGAAAAGCAGAGCTGATGAGTGGCCAAGGTGAAGACTTAGGTCTGATGTGCCTGGCTCTCTTTCCCAGCCAAAGCTGGGATTTCTTGCCCCACAGATTCTGAGGTATGACATTCACAGCTGGTGCCTCTCCTCTGGAGAATTCAGAGGGAACACAGCCAGTCCTTCCTCAGGGCACCTCCCCAAAAAGTTCTACGGTCATTTTAGAGGCAGATGGTACCTCCAACATCTACCTAATTGCTCAGACCAAAGACCCAGGAGTCATATGAAATTCCTCTCACCTCCTCCCCCATCCTGCTAAAAACATACCCCTTCATCCTCCTTTTCCACCTCCACTGCCACCATCACCTCACACCTAGCCTCCCGACTAGTCTCCTGGCTGCCACTCCAATGCCCTCCAAAATTCACCAGACACATAGAGGCCAGGGTTTTTTGTTTGTGGTGCTGAGCATACAAGGCAGGGCACCAGGCATCCCATACACACTCTCTACTGCTCAGTTACACCCCAGCCCTCAGATTTTTTTTTTTTTTTTTGGTGTATATGTGTGTGTGTGTGTGTGTGTGGCACTGGAGAGCGAGCCCAGTGGCACTCTACCACTGAGCTACATCCCCAGCACTTTTTATTTTATTTTGAGATGGTCTCTCTAAGTTGTTGAGGCTGGCCTCAAACTTGCGATCCTCCTGCCTCAGCCTCCTAAATCATCAGGATTACAGATCTGGACCACCACATGCAGCCACAGGGAATTAAAAAAACAAAAAATCAACAACAAAAAAACCTAGATTATGTCACTCACCGTCCCAAAGGCCATCACTCATCCCCACTGTTTTCAGAAGAAAATCCAACTCCTTACTCCAGCCTACAAACAAGGTCCTATATAACCTGAGACACCCCCACCATCATCCACCATCTCTCTTCTCTCGCCTGGACTCACCCACTGCAGCCACTCTGGCCTGAGCAGTTCCTGGAACTGACCAAGTCTGTTCTCACCTCCGAGCCTTTTCCCTGGCTGTTCCTTCTGGCACATCTTCAAATGGCTGGCCCCTTCCTGGGAGCAAATCCCAGCAAAAAATGTCACTGCCTTACCCAATTAAAGTAGCAGTGTCCCCAGTCCCCCGGAGAAGGCAATTTCTATGCCATCACCACCTCTTGTATTGTTTCAGAGCACTTATTCCTACTCCAATGACCTTGTTCATTGGCTGGTTTATTTCTCCGTTTGCTGCCACTAGAATGTAGGCTGCACACAAAAAAGGACCCCTCTACCTCTCTACCATCATGTCCCCAAGCTCCCATAGGGCTGGCACATGCCAGGTGACACTGAATGTGGAATGAAGCCGAGGGAGCAGCATGGCTAGTGCGCTAGACTCCACATGAAGGGGCCACTCCCTAGCTGCATGGCTTCTTTGGGTATTTTTAATATGCTTTCAGTTATTGGTGGACACAATACCTTTGTTTTATTTCTGTGTGGTGCTGAGGATCAAACCCAGTGCCTCACACGTGCTAGGCAAGGGCTCGGCCACGGAGCCCCAGCCCCAGCCCCTACATGGCTTCTCTTACTCGGCTTCCTTGACTGTATCATGGAGATCTTAGTCTGCACCTCATCTTCCTTGAAGTTGGTTTCTTCTTGTGGTACGGGGAAAAAGCCTGGGACCTTGCGCATGCTAGGCAAGTGCTCCATCACTGAGCTACATCCCCAGTCCTTCTTATTTTTGGGTGTTGCTAAGTTGCCCAAACTGGCCTCGAACTTGCCATTCTCCTGCCTCAGCCTCCAGAGTGGCTAGGATTATGCATGTGCCACACCAGCATAAAGGGTTACTGATAAAACCAAATAAGTAACAGCACATTTAATAAATTTTTTTAAATATTTTTTTAGTTGTTGATAGACCTTTATTCTATTATTTATACATGGTACTGAGAATCGACCTGGTGCCTCACACATGCCAGGCAAGTGTGCTACCACAGAGCCTCAGCCTCAGATCAAGGCACATTTAACTTTTTAAAATCATTAGGCACTGGAGAGAAAGCACTGTATTGGTTAAAGATCTAAGAGAAGGCTCTTTTCCAGGGACCAATTAATTAGTGGATGAAAAGGCGCAGGGAGGAACCCGAGGTTTCTCCCCCAGCCCCCTAACAGAAGTCTCTGGACACAATAGAAGAGATGTGAATCTCCGACTTCACTCTGTAATTGGAACAAACACAATATTCCTAAATTCATTTAAAGAAGTCAAATCATGCAAATGCCAGTAAGCTGTAAACTACGCTTTGGGTTCCTTGAAGGATATGGAGATGGAATGTCCTCCATGTCTCTGGCACAGAGGGATTTAATAAACATTTACTGAATTTAGGTGTCAAGCTACCAATCCTGGCATCCTCCCATCAGCCTTCCCTGTTCTCTGCAATCCATTCTGGTGATGAAGGGCCGGTCTTGGGACAACCCTGTAATAACACCGACATACATAATGCAGTGATGACTACTGTTTCATGTTTGCAATGACCTTGAGAGACTGACAGACCTGGCATTATCATCACATACTTTAATCATTCACCAATTATAAATAGAATATAAAGTACAGTACTAGGGCCATGTTAAACCCAAATAATGACAGTTAACAATGACCACACATGCAGGCACTTTACATGGATTAGGCTCAAATAAATCTTCTCAATAGTCTTGCATTCTTATCCTCATTTTGCCATTGAGGAAACTATACCACAAACTGTGAAGTCAACTGCTCAATGGTACAGGGGAAAACTGTGATTTTAACCCAGGCAGCCTGAGGGCAGGTTTTTCTTTTTGTACTGGGGATTGATCTCAGGGATGCTCAACAACTGAGCCACATTCCTAACCCCTTTTTGAATATTTTATTTAGAGATGGGATCTTGCAGAGTTGCTTAGGGACTTACTAAGTTGCTGAGACTGGCTATGAACTCGTGATCCTCCTGCCTCAGCCTCCTGAGCCCCTGGGATTACAGTGTGCACCAACGTTAAAAGGCGGGAGTCGGGGCTAGGGAATATAGCTCAGCTGGTAGAGTGCTTGCCTGGCATGCACAAGGCCCTGGGTTCGATCCCCACACAGAAAAAATAAATAAATAAATAAATAAAAAGCCAGGCCTGAAGGCAGCTTTTAACCACAACTAAACAGCAGTCCTCTAAGGGCCTTCAGGATCATCTAGCTGACTGCTACCATGTTAAAGAGGAGGAGACTAAGGAGCATAGTTTAACCTTCCAGCTCTTTTTTGGATGGTATCTACTTAAATAAAGCTTTATGTAAAATCTTATTTTCATGCCATTGGAAGAAAAGCCTGTAGCGAAAGCAATTAGAAATGACAAAAGAATATACCCTTGTGGCCTTGTAACAGCTACAGTTAAGTTCTTCTTCTTTTTTAAGTTGTTGATGGACCTTTATTTCATTTATTTATTTATTTGTGGTGCTAAAAATGGAACCCAGTACCTCACGTGCTAGGCAAGCGCTCTACCACTGAGTCACAACCCCAGCCCATACAGTTAAGTTCTTAACAGTTAAGAAAGCAGAGGATAAAATACAGGATTTAGCCAGGTACAGTAGTGCCCAGCTATAATCCCAGTTAGTTGTAAGGCTAAGGCTGGAAAATCTCAAATTCGAGATCTGCCTCAGCAACACCCTGTTCTCAACATAAAATAATAAAAAGGCTGGGGATGTGGCTTAGTACTTAACTGCCCCTGGGTTCAATCCCCAATATCATAAATAAATAAATTATTTTAATTAAATAAAAAGGGCCAGGGATATAGCTCAGAGATAAGAGTGCTTGCCTACCATGTATGAGGTCCTGAGATCACTCCCCAGTAAAACACACACACACACACACACACACAAAGGATTTACCTGGAAACATGTGGGGCTCCCTCACATAATAGGCATAAGATTCTTAGACATGTTATTTGAATTTCTTTTTCTTTCTTTCTTTTTTTGGTACTAGGGCTGGACTCAGGGCTGCTTTTCCACCAAGATACATGCCCAGCACTTGTTTATTTTGAGACAGGGTCTCACTAAATTGCTTAGGCCTTGCTAATTTGCAGAGGCTGGCCTCAAACTTGTAATCCTCCTGCCTCAGGCTCCTGACTTGCTAGAATTCCATGCATGTACTACTGCAGCCAACTCTCATTTGATTTTCTCAACCACATTTCTAACCTGCAAAATGGGGATGACATCACCAAATACTTGACAGTCTATGTAAAGATTAAGTGAGATAATATATCTGAAATGCTCTTTTTAATTATATACTTACAGATAATTATTACTGTTTTAAGTATTTCCCCAAAGATAGATATATATATATATATATCTATATATATATATATATCTCACAACATTTTCTTCTAAAATGACCAAAAAGGCACAAGTAGAAAATAAGACCATAACACAAACCATCTATAAGAACTTCATGTCACTACTTGCAGAAGTCAACTACCTTCTGGTGCTCTAAGCAGAACGGAGAAGTAAAACTGGGGCTGGGAGGATGTCAACAGTAGTAGGAATACCTACCTACATGAGCTGGCACAGGGCAGGCCTAAATCCTACCTGTCGCAAAGTGCACTTCCCATGTGCACGCTGGCTGACATACCTGTCTCACTGGATTTCCACAGCAGTCCAACATCCCATTTTGGAGATAAGGAAAAGAAGGCTCACGGAGGTTACCTTGCCCAAGGCCACGGTTACTAAGTGTAGTCTCAAATTCAAGATACTCAGACTTCAAACAGGACTCTTGGCCCCACACTAGGGCGCCCTAAGAATTCTCGCTCTTCCCACTTAGGGCACTTTCACGAATGCGTCTCATCTTAGTTAACTGAGCACGGTGTTAGGAACCCATTAGACAAACAAGTCAACGGAGGCCAGAGCAGGGAAAGGACTTGCCCAAGGTCACACAGCGAGCCAGGGACAGCGCCCAGGTGGTCCCCCAGGCTCTTGCTCCCTAGTCATCCTTCCGAGACGGGCCCCTGACCACCGGCCCAGGCCCTCCTGCGGGACTGTGACCCTGGGCGGCCAAGTCTGGTGGGTCGGGCTGCGACCCCGCCTAGGGGAGGAGCGAGGACGCCAGGACCGCCGGAGGATGCCCGGAGGCAGGGCAGAGGATGCTCAGGCTCGCGGGGCAGCACAGCCGGGCGCGGGCGCCGTGTCCGCCGCCAGGCGGCCGCAGGGATCGGCCCGGCGGACACCGGGCCCCTCCGGACTCACCTGCGGCCCGAGCCGACAGCGGGCGGCGGCGGCGGCGGCGGCGGCGGCGGCGACAGCGGCAAATCCCGGGCTCAGCCATTCCCCACTGCCCCGGATGGGGAGAGACCGCGGCCGCTCACTTCCTTAGCAACCCGGCTCGGCGACCCACTTCCTTAGCAACCGGTGTCAATTTCAATAACTTTATTGGGACACGCGCAAGGCCAGGGAAAGCCTGCTGGCCGGGCGGGGCGGGCCGGGCCGGGCCGGGGTCTGGGCGGTGCCTCGCGGCGCCCGCGTTTCCTCAGCCCCGGGAGCCGGAGCGGCTCGGCGCCGGGTGGCCGGTCAGTCAGCCGGCGTCCTGCACCCGGCCTGGGGTCTGAAAGACGGAATGCACTGCACTGCCTGGGTCTCGCCATGCCGTTCCTGCCGCCTCTGCACCTTTCCTGGAGCGCTGGGACCTGAATGATCCGACTTGTGTCTCAGATTGCCCATGAGCAGCTTCCTCCACCCTTCACTCCTCACATCCAGCATTCCCAGGTCCCTTCGTCTCACTCTCAACATATCTTCTATTTCTCCATCTTCAGTGGCGCCGCTCCAAGCAAGGCCAGGCACTGTCATCTGTAGCCTACCTGCTCCTATTCCTCCTGCCCCGCCAAACCATTTTCCACGATGTGCTAGAATAATGCTGCTAAAAGCTAAACTGATCATAGCAACTCCCGGATTAATATCCTTTAGTGGAGTCTCACCACTAATTTTTTTTCTTGGGGGGGGGGTTGAACAGGGGGAGCTTTACCACGGAGCTACAGAACTACATCCTTAGTCCTTTTTTTTTTTTTTACTTTTTTAAATTTTGAGTCAGGGTCTCACTAAGTTGGTGAGGCTGGCCTCGAACTTGCAATCCTCCAGTCCTGATCAGCCTCCTGAGTTGCTGGAATTTCAGGCACGTGCCTCTGTGCCTGGCACCTGTTGTTTTAATATAGTACCAGTATATTAGTATATAGTACCAGTGGAGATGTAGTCTCAAACTCGAGACACTCAGACTTGTGAGTTTCCATTCCTGTGATACCTACGGATGGTATCTATCCGTGAGGAGTTCTGCTTCCTCGCATGTTGAAGTTTGAAGGAGTGTAGGCAAGCACATAAAGCAGGGGTTATTTAAAAAGGGGTACCATAGATTTCTCCAGGGAGTTAGAAGGGGGCCATAGCTGGTATCCTGGTATCCCAAGAAGCGAGGTGAGGTCTTCTGCTCTTTTTGTAAATCCTAGGCTTCCTTTGTTCTAATGACACCTTAACAACCTTATAGCTTCCTGTAGGGAGATTACCTTGGCAACAGGTTGGTGCTGGGGCAGGTTCTTGATAACGGTGGAGGAAGGGCTCTGAAGGAATTAACATTTCAATCTTTCAGGGGACAGTCTCCAACTTCCCGGATTCACTCAAAATTGGCCTCCTGGATCTGCCCTGACTCGATTTACCTATCTATGCTGACTGCCTGTCTAATTCTGGCTTCACCTGGATTTTCCTTCTCACACCTTACCTGCTTTTCCATTCAACCTGGATGGTGGGGCATTTATTACTCAGAGAAGAGTTGCTTCAGCAAGAAAAAAAATAGAGAAAGGACTTTCTAGATTCCTAAGTCTGGATGGGGATGAAGAAGTCTTGAAAAGTGAGAGCAGGGCTTCCAAACCTTCCAGTTCTGAAGATTCGCTCCATTTGTTAAAGAGAAGAAATGGTGAGAGTTTAATAGTGGGAAAGACACCAGTGAGAAGTGGACAAGGGGACCCAATCTGGAAAGATCAGGTGGACCAGAGCGGAGACCCTTCCCTCTGCTTCCCCTAGAGAAACTCCACCCTATAAATGAGGTCTAATTCCAGTGAGCATCTCATGTCATTTCACCAGAAACTATAGAAACCAACCCAGACTAATGGTAGAAGAAAACGAATTTATTAGCGGGGCAATGGGAAGTCCACAAAACTACCAGGAAGTTCCTGATGCACTCCCTATAGGATTGACAAATGGCAGATGTTTTGGTTCCTGTGCCAGGGAAAATCACCAAGTTTTTTTTCTTCTCTGACATTCTAGAGCAGTGCTGACCTGTCCTGGTTTCTAGAAGTAGCCAGGAAGGACAGAGTTCAGGTCATGTGGGACCACATGGTATTAGGCCGGTCCCTTGGGTTCACCAGATGCCCCAGCTTTCACCAAGTTCAGGTCATTTGACCATGGACAGTGTCTCAGCACTGCCCCGCAACATGAACACAACCTCCCCACATTCAAAGATGAGTTGAGCCCGTCCACATGCCCATCTGCTTGCAGTAGAAGCTGTAAAGGCAAATATCTGACCCTTTGAGCTTCTAGCTAGGAGGGAAATTCTGCCTTCCAGGCACAAACAAGGATTCCCCAAACACAGGAAGGAGGTTTTGCTGCTGGGCAGGAAAAAGCCATCCCATTTTAACCAGTTTTCTGTCCCCTTTGCCAAGGAGCTCAGTCAGTCCTGCACCTCATAGTTACTCAGGGAGGACCCTCTCTTCCAAAAAGCAAGCATGTCACCAGTGACCTAGCAGGACAGCCCAAATCCCCTGTGATAAAGGAGGACCACTGGATACCTAGAGATTGGGAGGCAGTGGGTGGGGGGGGGAATGGGAAGGAACCTATTGGCACTGATTGAAGCCCAAACCAGGAGAAACGCATAACGCAGACCAAAAACCCCTGATGGCTTTACTCTGACCTTGCTTACAGAAAGGAACTCCTGATGGACTCCCTATAGAGCTGACCAATGACATGGATTGGCTTCCCAGGCAAGGGTAAAGTCACTAGGCTTCCTCCTTCTCTGACATTCTAGAAGTGCTGCCACTCAACAAATCTTTCTACCATGATGGTGTCTGCTAGACACCAGTCACATGTGGCTATTGAGCATTTGAAATGAGACTACTGCTACTGAGGAACTGAATTCTGTTTACTTAATTTAATTAATTCATGTTTAAATCATCACCTGTGGCTAGTGACAACCATATTGGAGACCACAGCTCTGGGCTATGAAAAATGACAAAGAGGAACTGTCAGGTCCAAAGAGACTTGGGTTTGAATCCCAGTTCCATGCCTCACCAGCTAGCCGAGTGACCCACTCACTGTAAGTTACTGACCTCATTAGACTCAGTTTTCTCATCTGTGAAATGGAGCTATAAATGCTACTATTCAGGTTTATCATGAGGATTAAATAAGATACAGCCTGGGACAATGCCTGCCACCTAATATGTGTCCCACAAATGGGAGATTTCTTTCTTTCCTTTATTGGACGGGGCCGTGGTGTCCTCCAGGGAAATAATAATTGCGAATGTGAGGAGTCCTTCTGGTGAGAGCGTTCAGGCTTCTTGGAAATTTAATAGTATTGGGGGAAGAGAACTGAAAGGGGCTGTGTAAAAAAGACTGCAAAAGGAATTATTTATTAGAATACAAGGAGGTATCCCAGAGCCCCTTTCAGGAAGAAACAAGATGCTGTATTTGGATGGAGGCCAAGCACCTGAGACACACTTGATGGTCTTGCTTGGCTGCATGCCCAGGTTCCGTATGGATGAGACTCAGGGACCTGAGGGAGGCTCCCGGCTGGGAACTGAGCTAATGGTTTCTAAATTCACATCTTTGATGTTTCTGAAGAAAGCCAGACAAGAGTTGGCTGCTAATTGCTTCCTTCCCAAGCACTTAAGGGCTATGTGACCTTGGGCAAGTTAGTTCACCTCTCAGACCTCATTTCCCTATTTGCCCCTTTGCAGGGTGGCGGTGAGGATTTGTCCAAGGAATGAGTGTGAAAAACTGTCCCAGGTGTAGAGCATGTTAATGGCGAGGGATGAGAGAGCAGTGACATTAAAATCTTAGAGCCAGAAGGAGGCCGTAGAAGAACTGGGACTTGTACCTGAGTCTCTGGACTGGGTTTCAGGTTAACTTGTTTGGATCCTCTGTGACTGGCCCACAGCAGCACACAGCACACTTATTATAAAACATACATTATCATCATTTTTTTTTAAAGAAAGAGGAGAGAGAGAGAGAGAGAATTTTTTTTTTAATATTTATTTTTCAGTTCTCGGCAGACACATCTTTGTTTGTATGTGGTGCTGAGGATCGAACCCGGGCCGCACGCATGGCAGGCGAACGCGCTACCGCTTGAGCCACATCCCCAGCCCCATATTATCATCATTCACGTCTCAAATTCACAGATTTTTTTCAAAGCATAAATCAGTGTTGGCAAGGATAGACAGAAGAGTGTTTTTATCCCACTGATGATGGAGTGAGAAACTGCACAAATTGTATGGAAAATTATCATGATGATTAATAAGCATTTGAGTCAGCCCATTCCACATCTAGGAACAGATTTTGAGGAAACAGGGAAATATGCTCGAAGATGTAGGCGCATGCATATTCATCCCGGTTTTGTTTACAACAGGGAAATATTATGTCCAACGTTAGGGAATGGATAGCTGAGTTGAAATGTTGGTGAGGGGAAACACCATATCGTCATGGAAAATGCTGTTTTTTGCCAGGTATGGTGGCACATGCCTATAATCTCAGCAGCTCTGGAGACAGACAGGATGATTCCAAGTTCACAGCCAGCCTTAGCCACTGAGGTCCTAAGAAATCTCGGGAGACTCTGTCACACACACAAAGAGTGTGGAGGGGGAGCTGTGGATGCGGATGTAGCCCACTGGTAAAGCACCTCTGGGTTCAATCCCCAGTATGTAGGGGAAGGGGAAGGGGGAAAAAAAGAAACGCTTTTGGAGAGCATTCAATAATATGGGTAAGTATTCCTGAAAAGCCCCATTTTACAGAAGAGAATTGAGCCTCCCATTATCCAGTGAAAAGGTCTCAGAGCCAAATTCAAACCTGTTCTAACTCAACTTCAGAGCCTGTGACTTTGGCCTTTTTGGAATTCACAAACTGATTGTGAGCAGCATCTACCCACAGTTGCGTTTTATTTGCCCTTCCCAGTGTTACAAAATTGAGACTGAATAAAAACCAGGAGATGTCCCATAAAAATTAGGATTTTCAGCTTCTCTTGAAAAGCCCAGATCTAAAGACCTGGCTACATTCCACCAATGTCCCCACTCGAAAATAATTGGCTGGAGGGTAACAATAGCACCCCTTACACTTTATAGAGTAAAGGATTGCACATTTGCTCACCCCACCCCAGCACCAACCCCCGCCAAACCTGCCTCATTCCCTCTCCTTGCCTGTCTGGCCCTTGGATACATTTGAGTTTGTGGATCTGGGGTCTGTACATTCCAATGGCCAGACATGCCTTACTGAACAAACAGGCTGGCAGAGTCGTTGGAGAGGGATTCAAAAGCCAGTTGGGGAAGTGGATCACATAACATAGGTAATTCCTTCCATTCCTACAAAGGCAAATACTTATTGAAGACTTTGCAGCCTATATTTTTAATAACTAACTTCCCCTCTGGTCTCATCTTACTGTTTCAACTTTTTCTTTCCCATCACCTTGGTTTCTTGATGTATTTATAGATTTTAAATCATATTATTATACTGTGTGAATTCTTGCAGACTTCCTCAGTTCTTTTTGGAGTTAGGCCTGGGAAAAAAGTAAATCTATATGTTAATATTTGCTTTAAGGGCTTGGTTTTTAGGTACTGAAAAGAAACAACAACAAAAAATAATAGCCAGGCGCAGTTGCACACTCTTGTAATTTCAGCAACTCTGGAGGCTGAGGCAGGAGGATTACAAGTTCAAAGCCAACCTCAGCAATTTAGCAAGGTCCTAAGCTACTTAGCAAGACCCTGTCTCAAGGTACAAAATAAAAAGGAAGGGCTGGACATCATGGTTTATAGCATTATAATTCACAGTAGCTAAACTGTCAATCAACCTAGATGTCCTTCAATAGATGAGTGGATAAAGAAACGGTGGTATATTACACAATGGAATATTACTCAGCAATAAAAGAGGATAAAATTATGGCATTTGCAGGTAAATGGATGGAGTTAAGAGAATATCATGCTAAGCAAAGTAAGCCAATCCCCCAAAATGAAAGGCTGAATGTTTTCTCTGATAAGTGGATGCTGATCCATAATGGGGGGAATGGGACGAGTGGAGGAATTTTGGTTTGACCAAAGGGGACAGAGGGGTGGGGAGGGGGCATGGGGATAGGAAAGACAGTGGAATGAGACATTATTACCCTAAGTACATGTATGATTGCATGAATGGTGTGACCCTACTTTGTGTACAACCAGAGAAGTGAAAATTCGTGCTCCATTGTGTACAATGAATTGAAGAGCATTCTGCTGTCCTGTGCAACTGATTAGAACAAATAAATAAATAATGAATTTTTTTTTTTTAAAGGAAGGGTTGGGGATGTAGTCAGTGATAGAGTGTCCCTGGGTTCAATGCTAAGTACTTTTTTAAAAATTGTAAATTGCAACTGACAAGTTGTCTCAATTTCCCTACAATGCTCAGGCTCAAGGAGAAAAGGACAGAAGGAATAAGAGTGTGGATGCAGCACTATGAGTGGGTTCCCAGCTGCTCCCCATCCGCCATCTTAGGAAAAGCAACCTCCAAATGTCATCTCCAACTCTTAAAATAGATTTTTAGATTCTATAACTAACCGAGGCAGGTTATTTTATTTTATTTATTTATTTTTTGTACTGGGGACTGAACTCAGGGGTATTTGACCACTAAACCACATCTCCAGCCCTACTTTTTTTAATATTTATTTTTTAGTTGTAGCTGGACATAATACCTTTATTTTATTTATTTTTTATGTGGTGCTGAGGTTCAAACCCAGGGCCTTGCACTTGCTAGGCAAGGGCTCTACTGCTGAGCCACAACCCCAACCCAACCCCTATTTTTGTATTTTATTAGAGACAGGGTCTCACTGAGTTGCCTATAGCCTCACTCAGTTGCTGGGGCTGACTTTGAACTTGAGATCCTCCTGCCTCAGTCACTGGGACTACAGGCCTGCCCGGCTAACTGAGGCAGTTTAAAAATAAAAATACCTACAGATTCCTTGACATCCCTTGGAGGCAGAATGTCTTTTTTTTCCTTGAATCTTTTCTTTCTTTCTTTCTTTCTTTTTTAGTTGTAGATGGACACAATACTTTTTATTTATTTATTCTTCTATGGTACTGAGGATTGCACCCAGTGCCTCAGGCGCTAAGCAACTGAGACCGTGTCTCTGAATAAAATACAAAATAGGGTTGGGGACATAGTTCAGCGGTTGAGTGCCCCTGAGTTCAATCCCCAGTACCAAAAAAAAAAAAAAAGAAAAAGAAGAATAGAGTATGGTAGAATTGACAATATGACTTCCAAGTTTGGGTAAAAAAGACATAGGTCTGGCATGGCACAGTGGCACATGCCTGTAATCCAATTGACTCAGGAAGCTGAGGGAGGAGGATTGCAAGTTTGAGGCCAGCCTTACCTACTTAGCAAGACTCCATCTCAAAAAATAAAAAGGGGAGCTGGGGATATAGCTCAGTTGGTAGAGTGCTTGCTTTGCATGCACAAGGCCCTGGGTTCGATCCCCAGCACCACATACACAAAAATAAATAAATAGACAGACAGAGACAGAGAGAGAGCTGGGTGCAGTGGCTGTAATCCCAGTGGCTCGGGAGGCTGAGACAGGAGAATTGTGAGTTCAAAGCCAGACTCAGCAACGGCAATGAGACTTAGCAACTCAGTGAGACTCTATCTCTAAATAAAATACAAAATAAGGCTGAAGATGTAGCTCAGTGGTCAAGTGCCCTGAATTTAATCCTCGGTACCCCCCCCAAAAAAAATAAAAATAAAATAAAAAGGGCTGGAGATGTAGATCAGTGGTAGAGTGCCCTGGGTTCAACCCCTAGTACTAGGCAAGGAGGTCAGGGACATGGGGAGGAGACACACAGCACTGTCTGGTTTTTCTGGAATATTCTCTCTCCAGATGACTCCTCCTGGAATACTTCCTGTTGGAACTTAGCAACCATCCTGTGAGGGGACCCAAGCTACACTGAGGCCATTTGTAGTGTTCTAGTCAAAGGCCCTCACTAGGGGCTGGGGATGTGGCTCAAGCGGTAGCGCGCTCGCCTGGCATGCGTGTGGCCCGGTTTCGATCCTCGGCACCACATACAAACAAAGATGTTGTGTTCCCCGAAAACTAAAAAATAAATATTAAAAATTCTCTCTCTCTCTCTCTCTAAAAAAAAAAAAAAAAAAAAGAGGAGAATGCTGAATGTTTCATTAAAAAAAAAAAAAAAGGCCCTCGCTAAGCCCCATATTTTAGTCATGCTGTGTCCTGCACAATTTTCTGACCCACCAAATCTATGAGCAGAATATAAGCCTTGTTTCTGCCAATAAGTTTGGGGTGGTTTGCTATCTAGCAACAAAATGTCAGAATAGCAACCCAAGAACACAATGTTATTGCAAATGATTTAAACCATAAGGAAAAACAGTGTAAAAGTGGTAGGTTCCCTTTCAAAAGATGCCTACTGGACTAGGGCTATGGCTCAGTTGGTAGAGTGCTTGCCTCACATGCACAAGGCCCTGGGTTTAATCCCCAGCACCACAAAAAAAAAACAACAAAAAAACGAATGAAGAAAATATACGTGCCATTCCATCTCCCTCTCCAGGATGATAATATAACAGTGTCCTTCCAGATCATTTTCTATATTTTTACATATGTATGTATAATAGAAACATGTAGGTTTTGTGTTTCTTTTTTATTTAAATGAGAATGTCTCAGTGATCTATTTAAATTTACAGAAGAACTTGAATTTGGTAATACATTAACATGTGTGATAGCCAGCTCTAAGTTGGCCCTCAGTGACCTCCCTCTTGTATCCAAATCCTTGTATGGTCCCTTGTCACACTAAACCAGCATTGGCCTACATGATCACATGTAGAAACAATGCATGGCAGAAATAATGCTATATGCCACTCCTGAGACTAGATTATAGAAGACACCCCAGCTCCCATCTTGGTCTCTTGCTCTCTATTATATCCCTTGTTGTAGGAGAAATCAGTGCTACATTGAGAGAAGTGCCACGGACAGGCCCATATTGAGGATAACAGAGGTCTCTGGCTAATCAGGTAGTTTGGAACCAAGACCTCCAGCCAACAGCCACTCAAATGTGTCATCTTAGAAGTAGATCCTACTGCACCAGTGAAGCCTTTAGATGACCCCTGTCCTGGATGACATTTTTACTATAAGCTCATGAAAGACCTGAGCCAGAGATGCCCAGAAAAGCTGATTCCAGATTCCTTACCTTCAAAAAACTGTGTAATAAATATTTGGTGTCCTTGATGCTGAGTTTGGGGTTGATTTATTGGCAACAATAGATAAAAATAATACACATAATTCAAAAAAAGAGATATAGCCAGTTGGGCATGATGGTGCACACCTATAATCCCAGTGACTTGGAAGGCTGAGGCAGGAGGAATGCAAGTTCAAGGCCAGCCTTGGCAATGTAGCAAGACCCTCAACAACTTAGCAAGACCCTATCTCAAAACAAAAAACTAAAAGGGCTGGGGATGTGGCTCAGTGGTTAAGTGCCCCTGGGTTCAATCCCTGGTAACAAAAAAGAAAAAAAGGATATCTAAAGCTCTCTGTCACTCCTACATCTAAACACCTGGTCCCCTATCCTCTCCTAGGTCTTCCACCTCATTGTCAGTAAGCTCTGGGGAAATATGATTATCCTGGGTATAGAAGCTGACACCCATCCCAAGCCCTTCCCACAGCTCCATGAGAAGCTGTAGCAGTGTGCCACTCCCTTCAGCAAGCTGTCACATCAGGCCCTGATTCCTCATAGATGCCACCCACCTTTCCCTGCCAGGGCCTTAGACACCCACATGAATCCCTACATCCCGTCTCACATCTGCGGGTGGGGCTTCCCCTCCTCACTCACTGGTGGAAAACATGATGTGACTTTTTTCTTCAGCTCACAGAAACCAGAGATCAACACTCACCTCCCAGCATCTAGTCCCAGTCACCAATCTCACTGGCTTGTCTCTTGTGGACACTTGACCTTCATCATGACTACCTAAGCCCAGTACCCTTTGCTGGACTTCCCCAAGGGTGAGTCAGATTTTCATCATCATAACAAAGACCTGAGATAAATCAGCTGATAAATAAAACAGGTTTATTTGAACTCACAGTTTTGGAGTTCCAGTCCATAACTGGCTGAGTCCATTGCTTTGGGGCCTGTGGCAAGGCAGTACACGACAGCAGGAGCATGAAGCAGAGCAAAATGTTCACTTCTTGGCCAGGAAATGAAAAAACAGAAAATGGTCTAATGTTCTTCCATTCTCTTCAAGAGCACACTCCCCAATAACTTGAAGACTTCCCGTTAGTCTCTATCTCCTAAAGTTGTGTCCCCCCAAAATTCATATGTGAAGTCGGAACTCCCAGGTTGACAGTGTTGGAGTAGGCAGTGAGGCTTTGGAGAGATGATCAGATCACAAGGACAGATCCTGCATGAATTGGATTAGTGCTCTTATAAAATGAGATTCCAGAGAGGTACCTCATTCCTTCTACCAGTGTGGACACAATGAGAAGGTGCCATCTATGAATCTGAGAATAAGCCTTCACCAGACACTCAGTTGGTTGGTACAGCCTCTAGAATTATAATAAATACATTTCTGTCATTTATAAACCAATCAGTCTACGGCACTTTGTTACAGCATCCTGAATAGACTAAGACACACACTCGTCATAATTCCCCCAAACCAGTAGATCTATACAGTGGAACATAGTTTAGAACGAAAAGGAATGAGCCAGGCGCGGTGGCACACACCTATAATCCAAGCAGCTCTGGAGGTTGAGACAGGAGGATCACAAGTTCAAAGCCAGCCTCAGCAATGGCCAGGTGCTAAGCAACTCAGGGAGACCCTGTCTCCAAATAAAATACAAAACAGGGTTGATGATGTGGCTCAGTGGTCGAGTGCCCTGAGTTCAATTCATGGTCCCCCCCCGCCAAAAAAAAAAAAAAACAGGAAAAAAGAAAAGGAATGATTTATTAATTCCTGCAGTAACTTAAATGAATCTCAAAGGATTATTGTAAGTGAAAGAGTCAGTTTCAAAAGGTTACATACTGCTGAGTGTGATGGCACACACCTGTAATTTCAGCAACTTAGGATGAGGCAGGAGGATCACAAGTTCAAGGCCAGCCTCAGAAATTTAGTAAGGCCCTAATCAATTTAGTGAGACTGTCTCAAAAAAAGAAAGCTGGGGAGATACCTGGATTCAATCCCTAGTACCAAAAAACACTATATGATTTCATTTGGGTGACATTCTCTAAAAGTCAAAACTAGAGAAGGATCTGTGGTTGCTCCAGGTTGAGATGGGAGGAACGTGTCACTACAAAGGGAAATGCAAGGGCTTTTTGAGGGCTGATGGACGGTTCTGTGTCCTGTTTGTGGTGGTGGCTATAGAGATGTACATGTGAGAATTCATAGAACTACACATGAAAAAAGTAACGGAGGAAGAAGGTAAATTGTACTAAGTGCTATTTAAACAAACAGAAACCTGGTGGTAGCGAGCTTCAAGGAGGGTCCATAATGCTCCTGGCCTTCTGCTAATAGTTTTGTCCTGTGTCCCTTCTCACTTTCAATAGGGCTAGCCTGAGTGACCTGTAAAAATGAAGGAAGTGATAGTTCATGACCTCCAAAGCTGGGTGAAAGACATTGCAGCTTCTGTATTGGCCGCTTGAACCACTCATTCTGGGGAAGTCAGCCACGGTGTGGCAAGGACCCTTGAGCGACCCCAAGGAGGGGAGCTGAGGATATCCCACAGTGGCCAGTCCCAACTTGCTAGCCATAGGGGTGACCTACCTTGGAAATGGGGCCTCCAGCCCCAGCCAGGCCTTCAGCTGGCTGTAGACTTGGCAAGGATTGATCACAACCTCTGAGAGACCCCTCTGCCCCGCCCCCCCAACCCGGAGCCAGAACTGCCCAACCAAGTTACCCAGGAGTTTCCCACAGAAACTGTGATATTGATTGTTGTTGTTTTAAGACACCACATGGAGGGGTTATTACTTATGCAGAAATAGACAGCTGACAGAAAAATTAAGCAAGGCATGGTGGCGCACACCTGTAATCCCAGCTATTTGGGAGGTTGAGGAAGGAGGATCACAAGTTAGGGGACAGCTTCAGCAATGTAGCAAGACCCTCAACAACTTAGTACCCCCCCCCAAAAAAAAAAAAAAAGCCAAGTTAGATAGACCATTCCTCTTCCAATGGACTTAAGGTCACTCACACGAAACCAAAGGTGAGGTCTACCACAATCCAGCCTCTGTTTTTCCCAGGCCTCACCTCCATCCAGTTCCTCCCTATTCTCCAGATGGCCCCAGGGCTCGCTCGCTCACCTTCAAGCCTCTGCTTAAGCCTGACCGCCCCAGTAACTCTCTTTCATGGGACTTCACTCTCTTTACTCTTCATGACCACCTAACACATTAGTTTTTTATTTTATTTTTTTTTAGTACCAGGGATTGAACTCAGGGACACTCAACCGCTGGGCCACATCCCCAGCCCTATTTTGCATTTTATTTAGAGACAGGGTCTCACTGAGTTGCTGAGGCTGGCTTTGAACTCCTGATCCTTCTGCCTCAGCCTCCATAGCCACTGAGATTACAGACGTGCGCCACTGCACCTGGCTCTTGTCTCCTTCTTCCTCACCAGAAAGCAAGCCATTAATTCATAATGGCTCCGTAATTCAATTTGTATTCTCATTTTACAGATGAGAACACCAAGTTCCACCAGTTACACACTGGATTAATAGTTAATGTAGGCCTTACACACAAGTCTTTGGACACCAAGCCTAGTCCCTTTTCAAAGGGTCACCCAGTCCAAAGCCCTCATGTTACAGATGAAGAGACAAGAGTTCAGAGTGGACCAGAATCTGCCACAAATAGGCAGTTCTCTGACTCTCAGAGTCCCCTCCCCTCTGCATTACTGGTGTGAGTTCTTGGCTCCCTCTAAGTCCTTCTCCTAAGAAGTCTAATCCTCTGGAGACTGGAGGCGGGGCCCATTTACCCAGCAGGCTAAGTGTTCAGGGTTCCTGTTTGCTCCCTGGCAACAGCTGGGAGAAGATGGCCTCACTCTGAGCAAACACAACAATGAAAAGCCAGGGGGAGGTACAAAGCAAGCTTAGAGCAAGCAGCGCCTTGCAGGGCTGCCAGAGCTCTAATAAAGCTTAACCCCCCTCCCTCAGGCCCTCCTTGGGTTTACAGAGCATTTTCATGCACTTTGCAAGCCTCTGGCAGCCCTGTGCCACCAACGTTCACACGGAAGACACTGAGGCTCAGAAGGCTTTGCAAGTTCACAGAGTTACTATGTATCAGAAGCCATGAGGGTATCAGTGCCTCAAATTCTCACAACAACCCTACAAAGAATACAGTCACATCATACGCAGGTTTAACAACTTGGGGCAGATATTAATAAAAACAAAATTTTATGCTTTAATGTGTCAATTAAAAATAAATATAATTTCAAGTGGGGTGAGGTAGCACAGCCTGCAGTCCCAGCAAGTCAGGAGGCTGAAGCAGGAGGATCTCAAGTTCAAGGCCAGCCTTGATAACTTAGTGAGGCTCTAAGCAATTTAGAGAGACCTTGTCTCAAACTAAAAAATAAAAGGGCTGGGGATGTTGCTCAGTGGTTAAGCACCCCCTGGGTTTATTCCTTAGCACCAAAAAGAAAAAAGAAAAAAAAAAAAAGAAAGAAAAGAAAACAAACTGAGCAGAAAGAAAATACTTCAATACTTTAGGTCTCGACTTTAAGACATTATCTACATCTTACAGACACAAAATGCAGAGGTTCAGACATGCTAATGACTTGAGTCACACATCAGCTAGTGGCTGAACTGGGATTTGATCCTCCCAAGCCTCCCAGGATATGGATGGTCAGCACATAGCAGCCCCAGGACAGAAGTCAGGTCAAGACCAGCAGCTCCATTCTAAACCACCTGAAAAGCCAGTGAAACCAGATGGCATAGGTAATGGGCACTATACTGGGAAGGACGCAGTGCACAACCTCTCTGGGGAACAAGATGGCCAAGTCTGTCAAATTATAAACTTACACACCATTATGACTCACCACTTCCAGAAACATATCCTTTGTTCATGGTGTCTAAAAACAGCAAACTTTAAGGCCTCATGGTAAATTAAAGGCATTATAGTCCAATCATGTTGTGGAATATTATGTGGCAGATAAAAAGGGAATGGAAAACAATTATATGTGTGTGTGTGTATATATATATATATATATATATATATATATATATACACATATATGTACGTTTTATATATGCACACATACACAGATATGTTTTATACACACACATGTATGCCTATGTATGGCAAGAGAAATTTCTGGAAGGCGTTCACAAAATTGCTAGTACTATGTTTGCCTCCAGGGAGAAGGAAGCTAGACATTTTTCAATCAACAGACATAGTATGTTAAACTAATTTATAAAACCAGGGCCCTGCCTTTTGGCACTTCCCTTGAGGGGTGCTTACAGGGACCTTTTCACTTATCCTTGGCTCAGGTGACCCCTTAGTGAGCCCTGAAAATCCCCTGCTCCCATCTTCACCCAGCTTTGCCCCAGCCCAGAGACAATCTCTGTCTGGCTCCCATTGGGGAGGGTCAGACTTTAGTTTGATGTTCTAGCCCTTTATGAGCTGCTCAGATCTCCTTGTGTCCCTTCCTCTTGGGGCTCCATCTCCCCAAGTCCATGCTCGGGGCCTCCATACCTCAGCTCTTTGCACCTTGGTTCTGAGTCTCTAATGCCTTTTCTCCTCCCCCAGGTGCAGCTGTTAAAATATGCCTATCAATCCATTCAACTCTACCTTCGCCAAGATGCCAGAAGTCAGATCACCTGCTCAGGTCACTTTCTGCATATTCATTCAACACTTAAGTACAGGACACTTATAAGCCAAGCACTGGTGAAGAGCAGATACAGGGAGACACGTCAGGCACCGTCCTGTTCTTGGGGAGGACCTCTGGTCAGCTGGGAAAACAAGCCTAGTCTTCTGATAAGTGACATAAGAAGCATCACAGTACAGAGGCTAAGGGCACTGACTATGTGTCATGCTTGCAGGTTTTGAGTCCTGGGTCTACTACTCAAGCTGTGTGATTGTAGGCTAGTTGCTTTACCTCTCTGTGCCTCCATGCCCTTATCTGTAAAATGGAGATAATAAGAAAAGCAACATCTGTGAATCAGATGAGTTAGTTTATGCGGAGGGCTTAGGACACAGTTTGGCACATGATAAATGACAATAATTATGTCAGTTATTATTACAATTTAAAGGTGCTGTGGAACTCCGAGAGGAAAATTTCATAGGATTACATTTTTTCTTTTGTCCTTCAGATGGAACCCAGGACAAAACCCAGGGGTGTTCTACCATTGAGTTACATAACCAACTTTACTATTTTGAGACAGGGCCTCAGTAAGTTGCCTAGGCTGGCCTTAAACTTGGGATCCCCTGCTTCAGACTCCCAAGTTGCTGGGACTACAGGCACATGCCACTCCACCTGACTTGGCATTAGGAAACGTTAGAGGGGATGGTCTAGGCAATCGCAGGCAGTGTGCAGCCAGTAGAGTTTGAGTGGACGGCAGTCTCTCTCCTCGTCACTTCCATGTGCCTCTCCCATCTCTTACTGGGAGGTGTCTTTAGGGCACAAGGATGAGTTGCTGGTAGCGCTCAATGGTACAGCATTTGTCTAGTATGTGCAAAGCTCTGGGTTTTATCCCCAACACTATAAAATAAAATAAAATAAATAAAATAAAACAAAACAAAAATGTGGCTGATCGAGCTTCTCCCAATCTTACCTTCTTCATTCATTCCACACTTTTTTTTTTTTTTTTTTTGGTGAAGACTGAACCCAGGGCCTCGTGCATGCTAAGTGGCCCACTGTCACGGAGCTACTTGCCCAAACCTCATAACCATGGTTTATGTAATATTTTTCTCAGAGCCCGTTATACTTTTTAAAATGAAATAAATTTCTTAAAAGCCAACTTTGAACCACATCTGTAAGTGGAAAAAAAAAAACAAAAAACAGAAAAATCCCAAGTAGCAAAAATTAAATATAACAAAGACAATGTTAGTGACTTGTAGCTGGCTAAGGCCATCTGAGTCCGAGCTCTCTGCTCTCTCCAAGTACTAGTGAGCACAGACAGGAGCTAATGACACTGGCACTGAACTGGGACTTTCTCTATGGGAATGTTGGCAGGATGGGAAAACACTGGAAAGCTAGTTCTCTCCTTCTTGTACCCAGTACCTCCGGAACCATCTTGGACACCATCTGACTTGAAAACGCCCCCACACTCCAAGAGAATCAATGTCAATGGCTTGATGTGGCGCCGGTTTTATTTAGAGGCAGACTTTCCGAGGCTGAGGTCCACCCCAGGCTGCCACCCCAGGTGGGTATTGTTCCTCCACAAGGCTGAGTCACGCCGTGGGAGGGAGGTTTCTGGGAAATGCCTTTTGTGTCTTCCCCTCACTGTTTACTTGGCATCCTGGGCTGGCGATCAATAAAGGATTAGATGTAAAAACAAAGCAAACCTGCTTGCCAGTTAAATAGTGTCATTTCCAGGGAAAGGTCGCAACCCTGGAATAAACCAGGTTTCAAGTGAGAATCTGAATTAATTCTGACAACATAATCCAGCGCAGGATTTGCCTTCAGGCAAGGAGTTTTTTCTGTCAACTCCACTAAGGATAGAAAGCGAGCTGGGGAGAGGACGGAGAGTGAAACCTTATTATTATTGCTGTTACTACTATTATGCACTAAGCTGCCTTTTTTTTTTTTTTTGGTGTTGGGACTTGAACCCAAGGGCACTTAGCCACTGAGCCACATGCCGAGTCCTTTTTTATATTTTCAAACAGGGTCTTGCTAAGCACTTAGGGACTCACTGAGTTGCTGAGACTGGCCGAGACTTGCCATGCTCCGGCCTCCAGAGCCACTGGGGTTACGGTGTGCGCCCGCCAGGCTGCACCAAGCTTCTTTGAGGTGAACAGAAAATGGAAATGAGAGCTCCATTCTTCCTTCCTTCCTCCCTCTGCCCTTTCTCTCCTCTCCTACCCCCTAGAGCAGCTATGATGCTTCAGGACATTGTTTCCCAGCCTTATCCATTTCTGCCTTATCATAACCCATCTCTACTGGTACTTACTTATAAAAATTTTAATTGGGGCTGGGGATGTGGCTCAAGCGGTAGCGCGCTCGCCTGGCATGCGTGCGGCCCGGGTTCGAACCCCAGCACCACATACAAACAAAGATGTTGTGTCCGCCGAAAACTAAAAAATAAATATTAAAATTCTCTCTCTTTAAAAAAAAAATTTTAATTGCCTTTGTTTACTTCTGTAAAGATTTGGTCTAGTTGCATATTTCCACCCTCATGTATATGGAGAGACATTAGTGGATTCAGTTCCCGCAACTCTTAAGTCACCTCCTTAAGGTGCACTTGGTGGGACCTGGGGGGCATGCTAGGGTTCTTCTGTACTGTCGGGTGGCTGAGGAGCTGAGATCCTCTACCCACCAATGTTGCTTCTGACCTGCCTCCTTGGGAGACTGCTTTAGCAGGTCTGGGATTCCATATGTCTTATTTTTCTTTCTTTTTATGGTTCTGGGAATCAAATTCAAAGCTTCATGAACACTGGGCAGAAGCTCTGTCACTGGGCTAACCTATAGCCCCACGGGATTCAGCATGTCTAACAAGTTCCCCCAAGTGAGGCCACCTGCGGGTCCTATGACCACAATTTAAGAGGCCCTGAGCCACTGGCATTAAACCCACCTATAGGTGCTTGCCAAAAAAAAAAAAAAAAAAAAAATGCAGATTCCTGGACACTACCCACCAGTCACTTGGATTCTTCAGGCAAGGGTGGCTCTTGGAATTTGCCTTATCCAGCAGCACTCCAAGGAAGCTCTGGACACTGCAGTAGCACCTGTAATGTGGAAGTGAGGTATGGGAGTAAGAAAATCTGCCTTGAGGTCACTCTGCAAGTCAGGGAAGCTCCCTGTGGTTTGGGCCCTAAACTCTCCAGCAGCCAGGGATCCTCTACCTTCTCATCTGCCCTCGGTGTGAGCAAATCCTGCTGGCCTGTCCCTCAAAAAACACAGGTAACTTTTAAAAGACTCCAGTAAACAAGCAGATTTGGGAATGGGAGAGTGATGGAATCAGACTGGTAAAATATTGATAATTATTAAAAATGTGAGTTCAGTTTATCACTCACAATGTTTGTGTGTATGTGAATTTTCCCACAATAAATATTTTTATTTATCTTTGTGTGTGGTACTGGGGATCAACCCCATGGGTACCATACTACTGAGCTACACCTCCATTGATTTTTAATTTCGAGACAGGGTCTGAGTTGCCCAAACTGGCCTGGAACTTGAGATCTTCCTGCCTCAGCCTCCCAAGTCACAAGATTTTAGGTATATGCCACTATGCCCTGCACCTTAACACATATTTCAAATAAAGAAAAATCTTTACAAATAAAAATATTTTTCAAATTCCAGTAGTGAGAAACTGGGAACATATTAAGGTCTCATAATAGGAAAATGGTGAACTTGGGCTGGGATTGTGGCTCAGCAGTAGAGTGCTCACTTAGCACGTGTGAAGCCCTGAGTTCAATCCTCAGGACCACATAAAAATAAACAAACAAAATAAAGATATTGTGTCCAACTACAACTAAAAAATAAATTAAAAAAAAAAAAAGGAAATGGTGAACTATGGAGAACCTCTCAATGGAAGTTGATATAATTAATTTATTCAGGCTATGAACAGGGAAAATATGATATACTATTGAGTAAAAAAAAGACATTAAATTGTATATATTGCATGATTAAAACTATGCAGATTCATTTCTTCAAAAACTGAATTATAAAAAATAATTTTATACATTCAGAATCTGACCATTTCCTACCTCCTTCAATGCAATGGCCTTTGCCTCCTGGGAGAAGAGGGTGCTGGGGTTCCAGTTCAGGGGGGAAGAGCCCCTCGCCTCTCCCCTGCACCCGGGACCCAGGCCCACACCAGTCTCTGCTTTCACCCTTCCCCTCCCCATGCCAGTTCCAAGGGACCTTCAAGAGTGTAGATCAGATCGTATCCTCTTCTGTCTCCAAGCCCGCAGAGGCTCTTATCTCTCCAATTAAAGCCAAGTCCAGGCCAAGGTGCAGACCTCTGGCTATGGGAGTGGCACTGGATTGCTGCAGCCACTCAGCTACACCTACTGACCTCCTCCTCGTGGCTCTTCAGGAGCCTGTGTCCCTACAGGGCCTTGATACATGCCATTTCCTCTGCTGGGAATATGCTGCCTCCAGGTATCTGGACACCTGTGTGCCTCCCCTCCTTTGTCAGCTATTCTTGTCTAAAACATCTTTCCCACTGCACCCCTAAATCCTTTATTTTTCTTCATAGCACTTACCAATATCTCCCAATATGCTCACTATGTCTTCTACTTTCTTGAATGCAAATTCTTTGAGAAAAAAGACTATGTTGGTTTCTCGCTGCACCATTGTTCCTAGCACAGGACCTGGAACATAGTGGGTGCTCAGAAAACATGATGAATGAGAATGTCAAACTAAATAACTACCAGAGGAACCTGTCGACTTCACATGGACTTTGTTTCTTGGGTGACCTGGCAAATCCGCAGTAAGTGCCCATTGGAAATCAAAGTGGCTGATCTTTTCCAGCAGAGGTCCCCACGGCACACACAGGGTAAAGTGCATTTGTGAACCGACGGCAGTGGAACATGTTGGTGGCTAACAGAACTGGCTCTAGGGGTCAAATTTTGGCTTAATGCCACGAGCTGTGCAGCATTGGAGAAATAATGAGAATTCTCTGAGCGTTCATTTTTTTCCCTTATCCAGAAAGACAGGGATAGTACTAGTTCTTACTTCCCAGGGCTGGGATGGGAACTAAACAGGAGAATGCCCATAAAGCACTTGGCAAGCATGCTGCCTGGTACGGAGGAGGTGTGCACGAGAAGCAGCCCAGTTAATCCAAAGCTACGTGTGCCCCCGCATCTCTCAAGTTCAGTGTCTCTCATGCATATATGCTTTAACTGATCTGAGCCTCTCAACAACCCGTTGATTTTACCATTTTTTCACAGGGTAGGAACCTGGGTCAAAGAATAAAGCAAGTGTCCAAAGGCCAGAGCTGAGACGGCCAAGGGCTCCAGCACCTTTGCCTCCAGAGCACCAGTCAGATTACTGCTGACGCCCATCTGCGGATCCGGATGGCTCACTCTAGCTGACTCTAGAGCTGTGCCTGGTGTGAGGCTGTGAACAGCAGATGAGAATGAACAGCAGAGTCAGAAACGGAACTGGCCAGCAAGCCACGGCATCTCAACAACCTGCTGGAGGCCGAGCGTGCACAGGCTCCCTTGTCTGCACCCTTTCCTCTGGGTGAGGCTTGAGAGCAAGTCTGGAAAGATAAGCCATTTACCAGGGTTTAAAACACTTGACTGTTTTTCCAGGAGGGAAAACTACAAAAGCCTTCTGTAAAGTCAGGCAGCAATTCTACACAGCAAATGCTGACTTGGGTGTTAGAGATCCTCCTGTAATCTCTGACCCCTGACCCAGTGTGCCCAGGACCTAAAGGCAATCAGGGGAGAAGCCTCTGCATGGAGCTCTGGGCCACCTATCCAGTATCAGAGGCCACAGGTGTTGCTGTGGCATTTTAGAACTATGAGGTCAAAAAAATCACAGGCTCTCAGGAGTCATGTATTGTGGAAAGCGCAGCCTCTAGAGACAAAGAACCTCATGACCATAACCCCTTGCATCTCATGGCTTGGGCAGAGATTACATTCAATGGGAAGGGGCAAAGGTTGCTTCTAAACTGGGAATTCCAATGGTTTCTGGATCCTGGGCACCTTCTATGTGCCAGATGCTCCTTTGTGAAGGCTTTGTGTGAGAGCTCCCAAGCCACAGGGCGGGGGTCAGGGGAAGAACAAGCTTTGGACATCAACCCAAATTCTACCCACAGGCCCTTTGAGAGGGCAGCCTTCAGAGGATCCTGTTAGGCCCACGAGCCCTGACCCCAGTGATGCACTGAGGTCCCCATGGTGCCAGGTTTGCAGCAGCCACCAACCATCAATTATGAGAGAAATACCATGATCATCAGGCTTGCTGGTGTGCTCTGAGCCGGGAACGTGCTGGGTGAGAGGCAGCAGCCCCCAGAGCACTGCAGAGTGCCTGACTGTTTACTCCCATTTGCAGTGTTTCTGATAGAGGAGCATACACACACCCCAATCCTGGACATGGCCTAGGAGGTGGGGATGACACTGGCTCTGGTTGGGCAGTGGAGATGGGTCTGAGGACCACTTTGGGGGATACTTGGAAAAGTGGCCAAAAGACCCACCCCAGCCCTGGATCCATCCACTTGCTGTTAAGGTCACTTTAGGTATCTATGCTAATGGATTTCACTGACTTTTAAAAATAAAGGAGAGTCCTAGGGTGGCCATGACCTTGTATCAAAACTATAAAAATCCCCTTCTATAAAAAAATCTCTCAGCTTTCCAGGCTGCTCATCCCAGGGAGAACAAAGGAGAGAGGTTTGACTGCTCTACCTTTGTGAGAAATTCCCAGAGAATGGGGAAACACAGAGGCGGGAGATGCCTCCCTGATACGGTTCTCCAGCTCTGGCAGGCAAGAAGAGGAGCTTGCAGTCCTGAGAGCACCTCTGGCTGCCAGGCCTGGCTGAAAGGATCAGCTGTGACTGGTGACGTTCTCCAGCCAGGATCAGAATTCATCCCGCAGCTGAGGGGGCCTGTCCATGCCGAAGAAGGACGACTGCTTTCCCTGGAGGTCTCGCTCCCGCTTCACAAAGGCAGTGAAGGAGGAGACACAGTTGCCAATAAAGTGGTCAGCTCTGCCGAGGATGTACAGGTCGATCTGGGCCACCTCAGGCTGCAGACTCACCACCTTCACCTGCAGAAGGAAGGCAGAGAGTATCAATCTGGTGGCTGCCAGCCACAGGCTCGACCGCCTTCCCTAGGACTGAGGTTGCAAAGAAAAGGAGGAATGGAGAGGATGAAGACCTGGGGTCGGTGTGAGAGGAGTGCAGCCCAGCTGCCTTCTCGGTGCCTGTGTCCTCCTCCAGGCCCTCCAGCCTCGGCTCGGAATGCCCCACTCTGGGTGCCTCTGCCCAGAACGCCCTTTTCCTCACCAGGGCTGGGAGCTCTGTGGAGTGTGTGCTTAGCATGCCCAAGGCCCGAGCTTCCATCTCCAGCATCAAAAGAGGGAAAAGAAAACCCTGAGCAAACTCTCAAGGCTCAGCTCATATTCTGCCTTCCTCATGAAGTCCTGGCCTGATGGGCTTCCCTCACCAAATCCTGGCTCCAAGAAGACAGTGCCCACCCATTCAGCTCTGCTGCGTGGATGCCTCTCTCCACATACTAACTCCAAGCCCCAAGTTCTGTTCAATCTATGCCCAAGATTCTCCCCAAAGATGGATCCTTCCTGTGAGGAGCTGCCCCATGCTCAGCCCAGCCATGACCATCCGCTGCTTGATCCACTACAACAGCCTCCTCACTGCCCCTCCCTGCCTCTCCTGACCTGCTCATCACAGAACAGCTGGAGGAAATTTTAAAGATGCCCCTGCCCCTGCCCTTCCCCACATAATAGGTGCCCTATTGCCTTTCACAAAGGTGCCCCACATCACTGTACTCAGATCACCTTTCAGACTGTCCCTGACATCCCTTGAAATCTAGCAGCCAGCAGCCAGCCAGGCTCCCTCCCTCCCCTTCTAAGGACCTTTCTCTGTCTGGGGTATACCCTCTTTTTTTCTCTTCTAGTATTAGGAACTGAACTCAGGAATGCTTACCACTGAATTACCTCCCTTGTCCTTTTTTTTTTTTGATGGTGCTGGGGATTGAACCCAGGGCCTTGTGCATGCGAGGTAAGCACTCTGCCAATGGAGCTATATCCCCAGCGTCCCCAGTCCTTTTTGAGTCAGGGTCTTGCCAAGTTGCCCAGGCTGGTCTTAGTATTTTGATCCTCCTGTCTGAGACACAGCCTCCTGAGAAGCGGGGGTTATAGGCCACTGTGCAAGGCCAGGGTATTAGCTTCTACTTACCCTTTACTTCTCAGCTCAAGTGGCAGCTCCCTGGGGAAGCTCTCCCCATGGGCCAGGGCCATTTACTCTGGGCTCTTACAGAACCCCTTGGCTCTGCTTTGGAGCACATATCTCAGTTTGTGACTTTCATTCCTTAGTGATTCTCTGATTGATATTGTGTCCTGCACCTGACTAGGGCCGGAGCTGTGTCAGCTGGCTTTCCACTGCTGTGCTGGCCAGGCCCAGCCACAGCCTACCTCAGTAAACATCTGTTGAATGGACAAATGATAGAAGGAAATGCCCACCCACCAGCACCCCCCACCCCACATACAGTTCTCTACCTGGGTCTAAATTGTGAGCCCTGGAGGGCAGGAGCACATCTTAACATCAGTATCCCTGCCTGAGCACTGGCCCAGCTTAATGGAGGGCAAAGGTTAAGTCAGAAGCAAGACAAGGATCTGAGCCCATGGAGAAGAGGGCTGAGGAGTGGGGAAGAAATGAGAAGACTGGCACAGGAACCAGAAATAGAAAACAGCAAAAGGCTCAAGGCGCAACAAACGCATCAACTCTAAAGCTCACAAAAAACTCCCTGGGACTCTCCAAATGCTTCAACTTAGTACAGAGGCGAGGGGGTGTGGGCTGAGATGGGCTGAAAGTGCTTTGCTGTTCCACTGAGATTTTTGATGTAACAAAAGCCATCATCTCACTATGGGGATTGTAGCAAAGAAATAATACCAGTTTAATCATGGCCAAAATCCCCCGAACAATTCCACCTACACCTGAAACTTACCCATTCTGTGTCATGGCTGCTATAATTAGCTCTGGGACCTCTTGGGTAAATTCTGTCCCTTCCTGGGACTTGGGTTTCCTCAGCCACAAAACAGAGGGGCAGGGTGAGAGGACGCCTAATGTCTCCTAGCTCTGATCTTCTGTTAAAAGGGGGCTAGGAGAACAAAATGTACTGACCCAGCACTTCCTCCACGGCTAGAACTTCCTGTCTGTGTCATGGTAAAAAAAAGGAGCCTGCTCAAAGAAAGCCCATGGCTCCCAACATCTGCCTCTTAGGGTCTACCCAGCATTTACTGTTTTCGTTCATTTAACGTCTTATTTTTTTATTTTAAAAATACTTTTAATTGTAGATGGACACAATACCTTTATTTTGTTTATTAATTTTTTTTTATGTGGCTCTGGGGATCAAACCCAGTACCTCACGTGTGCTAGGCAAGTGCTCTACCACTGAGCCGCAACCCCAGCCCCCCAGTTAACGTCTTATTGAATGTTTACTATAATTCAGCTATTTTACCGATCCATACTTTCCCATGACCAGACTCTTCACTGCTACAGCAGGCATTTACCAGACACATTCTGCTACTTATGCACATATTTCCTTAAATATACACAGCTTCCTTCAACATTCACTAAGCACAAAAGAGCTTTCCTTTATTTATCAACCATTTTCTATTATTAATGAGAGCTAACTTTATTATTATTATCATCACTTTTTGGTGGTATTGGGGGTTGAACCCAGGGTTTCATGCAAGTTAGGCAAGTGCTTTACCACTGAGCCACATCCCCAGCCCCTTTTTATTTTTGTTTTATTTTGTGACAGAGTCTCACTAGGTTGCTCAGGCTGGCTTCACACTTGGACTCCTCCTGCTTCCTGAGTAGTGGGGATTCTGATGGTGTGCCACTGCATCTGGCAATAGCCAACTATATTAAGTACTTATTTTGTAGTGGGAAACTTTTTCCTTCTACCTGATCTTTACATTTGTCCTATGAGACAGGTGCTATCAGTCCTATTTTATAGATTCGGAAACAGAAACTCAGAGAGGTCAAATAATGCTTGTGAGGCTGCTCAGTGAGTTAAATCCAATTCTTTGGCTCCAGAGTCTATGCCTTTAACCCCTCTGCTGTCCTGGATCTCTTCCCAGGACCCACTCTATGTTCTAGATACTGGTGGCAATAAGGCAGGGTCTCAGCCCCCAGAGATCAAAGATATTGGGGAATACAAGAGTAGGGTTCAGCTCAGCCTTCAAGAAATCCACAATTCCTAGAAAGAAATACAACACATTTCCACACTAGTCTCAGACAGTCTAGAAAGTGCCATGAATACTCCCAGCAAGAACCCACAAGCTACAAGAGGGAAAGAATCTGCAGAGGAGATGTTCAAGCTGGGGTTGGAGGGAAGGGTAGGAATGGAGAGGAATGAGTGTTTAGGCAAGAGGCTGGGCGGGGAGAACATGAAGCACAACATGGCAGCAGGGGGACAGGCTGGCACTTTCCCCCATTCCCTCTTGCCACACTCCCTCGGGGCCCATGCATACCTTCTCTTTGAAAAGCTGCTGGATCTCGGGCACATAACTCTCAGAGTCAGTGGCAATGTAGACTGACCGGGCGTTCAGCGCGCTCACCCAGAGCTTCACGGCCCGCCTGATTTCCTTCAGGTCTGGCAGGCACATGGTCATGGTCAGGGGGGCCGCTGTACTGCGGCTGTAGCCCACACACTGTGGAGAGGCCATGAAGTGCGAGCCTGCAGTACCGTCCTTCAGCATGGCGCATGCGTTCTTCTGTAGGAGGGGTGGGGGCAGAGTTAGACAGCAGCAAGAATTGGTAAGTAGAAAAGGACAAGCAGGAGGAGCCCAGCTGCACATTTTTTGGTATGCGGGCTGAGAATGGACTCAGGGCCTTGTGCATGCTGAGCACATGCTGGACCACTAAGCTACACCCCCAGCCCCCCAACTGTTTTTTAAAAGCATGAAGGGAAGAGGGAAATGAATCATGGGAATAACAGTGATTATTTCTGAATGGTGGGATCCTGGTGTTGTAAAAACTTTTTTCTTAGTCTTAAGGGACATGGGGTAGAATTGTGAAGAGTGGTGTTGATAAGGGACAGGTTTATCTGATTCCTTACTTCAGTGGAAACACTTCTGATAGCTGTCAGGAGGTAACAATGTTTGCTGTGGATTCCAGAGATAGCCTTTATCAAGTTAAGGTGGGTCTGTCCATTCTATTCTTGGCTGGTTATGAGTTTTTGTTTTTAATCATGAATGAGTGTTGACTTTCTTTTATCAAATGCTTTATTATCCTCCACTGAGATCATCATGATTTTTTTTCTTTGGGTGTTAAAACCAACATTTTACCGCTTTTGGTGAGGCTGGTTTTGAACTCACAATCCTCCTGTCTCAGCAATTTCATCGCATTCCTGGGATAGATTTTATTTGTATGTTACTTGGCTTTACCTGCTGATATTTTACTTAGAATATGTGCACCTATGTTGATTAGTGAGAATGCCTATAATTTTCCAAGTTGATCTTATCTGAATTTGGTATTAGTGTTATGCTAGCTTAAAAAAAAAAGCATCTTTTATCTTTTTTATCATTTTACATTCTAGGAAAGCATAGACAGGAGCTGTTCCTTGAATGTTTGGCTGAAACCACTCATAAAATATTCTGGCCCCAGGGCTAGGACTGTGGCTCAGTGGCAGAGCACTTGCCTAGCATGGGTGAGGCACTGGGTTCTATCCTTAGCACCACATACAAAAATAAGCAAAGAAAATAAAGGCATGCTGTCCATCTACAACTACAAAAAAAAAAAAAAAAAAAAAATTCTGGCCTGGCTCCTTTTCCTTGTGGAAGCAGGTCAGGGAGAGAGACTAGTGGTAAGTGAGATTACCTCATCAACTGAAAAAGAATGAGTTTTAATATAATTCCTACACGTTTTGGTATTTTTCAATTTTCAACAATGAGCACTTCTAACATATCTATATATCGTATCTCCTTATGTAAATTTAAGCAGACTGTCAATACTGGTTCTGTGATTTTCACATGGAGGGTAATTTGATGAGTTTCTGTACATTTAAGCAGCCTCCAAATTCTGGGAGGATGACATCTTCATTTCCTGGAAGCCCCCCTCTGCACCAAGTCCATAGCTGTTTTTCAACAAGGAGTCCACTAGCTAACCACCCCATGGGGACAGAGGACCCCTAGGTGAGGGTCTCTCAACCTGCTCCTGACCTGGACTCTGGCTTGATACTTCAGTTTATCCATCAACAAAACAAGGATACAAACGGCAGCTGTTAAAATGAGAGCTGGCTCTAGACTGCTCCAGAGTCACACTTCTGATGGGTGCTGTAGCGGGATCATGGGACACAATTCCATAGACTTGGTCAAGTGAGCTCTCTCTGCCCTGGCTCAGACTTGGGGTCAATTCCTATAGATATGGCTGCTCAGCTCAGGCAAATGTCAAGTGAGCCAGGGAAGGGAAGGGGAAGTTACCCAGTCAGAGCCAATGCGCAGATGAATGCCCACATAGGGCCGGATGAGGTGGGCACGGATCTGGGCCTCTCCCATCTTCACCATCTCATCTGACCACACCACGTACTTCTGGAGTGACCTGTGTTCCTCCAGGACAGGGAACTGGGCTGGGGCCCCTGGCAGGGCGAGCACAGGATGTTCCTTTGCTGAAAATCTAGACGGGATGAGGAAAAGTCAGACAGAAAGTGCATAGAGAGCCTGCCTGTCACCCCCACGGAGAAAAAGATGGTATTGCACCATGCCCCAGAGACCCTGCGGAGGCCCCGTACCATGCAAGAAGCACAAGAGGTTGTGAAATCCCAACGGGTTGATAAGAAACTACAGTGGTGGCAATAGGCACAATACGCAATACTGTCCCGCCGCACGGAATTTACAACCCTCTTTGCTTGTTTAACAATTAAAAATTTACAGTAGAGCATTCCAGCCTTTTATATGTCATGCTGGCTTCCAATCTGTGGTGCAGTAATTCACTCCAGGGTGGGGTGTCTGGACCAAGCCTTTGCCCTTTTACCCACACGGCGGGACTGAGACGTGCAGCTGCTTACAGAGGCAACGGCTGGGTCACACTCACAGGGACTGTGTACACTGGATTAGATCATTCATTCAACACTTTTCAAATACTTATTGATTGCTTAGTATGTGACCCAGAAAGAGAGGCATGGTCCCTGCCCTCATGGGATGTACAAAAGGTCCCAGATGTCCCCATCACAACCTCCCAGGGCTCTCTTTCCCCATTTACACCATATGTGTTTTGCAATTTTTCACATCTGTCTTTTCTGTTGGACCCAGGCCTGTGGAGACAGTGCCTCTGATGCGCTTTGCAGAGCACCTGGCAAAGATAAGAGCTTAGTAAGCACATGCTGACTGACTGAATGAGGAGCAACCTATGTTCCCTCCTCAGCTAAACCCAGACTCCATCCCAGCCACATGAGACAGCTTGCTGTTCCATGAGCTGACAGCACATTTTCAAACTCCAGATCTTTATATACTGCTTCATCTTCCTGGACTACCTGCCTCTGCCAGCAAAACCCTTTTCTTAACATTAGGAAATAGGCACAGCCACTCTGGAAAATAGTTTGGCAGTTAGTTTCTTATAAAACTAGACATGCAATTACCACAGGACCCAGCAATGGCACTCTTTGGCATTTATGACAAGGAAATAAAAGCTTATTTTCATACACGAACCTCTACACTAATATTCACAGCAGCTTTATTTATAACAGTCCCAAACTGGAAACCACCCAGATGTCGATCAACAAGTAAATGGTTCAACAAACTGGCACATCTGTACCATGGAATACTACTGCAATAAAAAGGTGTCAACTATCAACACAGGCGACAACTTGGATGGCTCTCCAAGGGAATTATCCCAAGTGAAAAGAGCCAATCCCAAAGGTAACACACTATATGATTTCATTGATATAATAATGAAATGACAAAACAGAGTAGAGAACCAAAACAGAAGAGATTAGCGGTTGCCAGGGGTTAGTGATGGTGTGTGTTTGGGGAGGTAGGCGTGGTTATAAGTTGACAATACAAGGATCCTTGCGGTGATGGAACCAGTCAGTATCTTAACTGTGGTGGTGGATAATATGAACCTACACACGGGATAAAATTGCACAGACCACACTCACACAGAGGTGAGTACAAGTAAAACAGGAAATCTAAGTAAGAGAGGTGGATTGTTATCAACGTCAGTATCCTGCACTCCAGTTTTTTTTTTTTTTTTTTTGTTATCAAGGACTGAAGTCAGGGGCTCTCAACCACTGCACCATTTTAGAGACAGGGTCTCACCGAGTTGCTTATGCCTCGCTTTTGCTGAGGCTGGCTTTGAACTCACAATCTTCCTGTCTCAGCCTCCCAAGCCGCTGGGATTACAGGCATGCACCACTGTACCTGGCTTGCACCATAATTTTATAAGATGTTATCACTGAGGAAAAGAGGAAAGGGTACATGAGACCTCTATATTATTTCATACAACTGCATGTGAATCTACAATTACCTCAACAAAATCTTCAAATAAAATTTTGAAATATTTCAAACCTTAAAGCAAATACAGAAAATAGCAATCCACGTACCTATGACCTATATCAACAGAAACTAAAACTTTGCTTTGCTTCAGATTAAAAAAATACCCACCTAAACAAAAGCCCTATCCTAACATATTTCCCTTTCCCTCCCTTCCCAGAAGATAGTGTGTTATTATGCCTGATTATACTTATCTATCTATCTTCCTACCCATGACTTAGTTTCCTTATCTGTAATAGAGCTGATAACAGTTCCTACTTCATAAGGCTGTCTTTTGTGTGTGTGTGTGTGTGGTACTGAGGACTGAACCAAGGGGTTCACTGAGCTACATCACCAGCCCTACTCCCCCCACCCCCTTTATTTTGCAGTCCTGAGATGGAACCCAGGGCTTTGCACATGCTAGGCAAGTGCTCTACCACTGAGCTACATGCCCAACTCCCAGACCTTTTTAGGGCCTTACTGCGTCTTATTAAGTAATAGGCCATGTTCTAATTGCTCATGAAATTTCCATAACAGCCCTGTGAGGTAAGTTTTATTATTTTTTCTTTGGCAGATGAGGAAACTGAGGCACAAAGAGGTTATATAACGTGCAAAAGTCAAATAGCTAAGAATTGGTGGAGCTGGGATTTGAGTCTAAACAACCTCCTTCAAAACCTATGTTCTTAACTCCTAAGACTTCACTCCCTTCTCCCCACCCAGTCCAATGAGCATCTCAACATTTGAGTTTGTGACTTATTCTTCTGATTCTCAGGCCCTAGCACAGGCCTCAACACACAGTAGTTGCCATAAATACTTTCTGAATGAATGAATGAATGAATGAGAGAGTCAGTGATCTTATTAGAAAGACCAAGTCAGGCTGTCAGGAGTTGAAGGAGGAATATATTAATATTAATATACTAGCTAAAGTCCTGGCCCATATTAGGTCCTCAGATTAATATCCACGGGTCAGGATTTTAGCTAAACTCCTTTCAGATGTCACCATAAAGAATTTTTTTTTAATATTTATTTTTTAGTTGTAGTTGGACACAATATCTTTATTTTATTTATTTATTTTTATATGGTGCTGAGGATCGAACCCAGGGCCTCGCACATGTTAGGTGAGCGCTCTACCACTGAGCCACAACCCCAGCCCCCACCTCAAAGAACTTTGAAAGGAAAGCAAGCATTTTCTAATCTTCCAGGGGCCTGGATCATTAGGATAAAATCACAATTTGAGCTGTCCCCGATCTCTTGGGAAAATCCTGCAACTAACCCTTGAATGTCTGACCCCTCTACCTGGACCAGCACAGAGTTGCCCAAGTGGGACAATATCAGCTCTGACCCAACATGCAGCAAGAAGCTAAGATTGATTTGAGGGGCTGGGGATGTGGCTCAAGCAGTAGCGCGCTCGCCTGGCATGCGTGCGGCCCGGGTTCGATCCTCAGCACCACATACAAAGATGTTGTGTCCGCCGAAAACTAAAAAATAAATATTAAAAAAAAAAAAAAAAAAAAAAAAAAAGATTGATTTGATTATTTGCTCTGAGGTCAGAGGATGTTGTCAGGAAAGCAAGCAGGAAGTAAGATCTTGACTAGAAAGAAAATTTGACCATTCCACATGCGATGCCCCCTGATTATTGGCCCTAGGTCAGCCCTTAGCCTGGTCACTATCCAGCAGAAGGCAGCTGGCTCTAGGGCTCACTTCACTACTTCACCCATGTTGCTAAGATTCTCCAACAGGTCGGGGTTCCTCTCTGCACAGCATCCATTCAGCATACCTTTGTGGCTGGACATCATGCTGAGTGCAGAGGACACAGGGACATTAGAATGTCAGGGCCAAGGGCTGGGGATGTGGCTCAAGCAGTGGCACACTCGCCTGGCTTAAAAAAAAAAAATATTGGGGTTCTCTTTCTCTCTCTCTTAAAAAAAAAAAAAAAAGAATATCAGGGCCTTGCTTTTGATGTCCCTGCCAGAAAGGACTACCTTCTTTCCAGCTCTTTGCAAAGCTGGCTCCCTCTCATCCTTCAGGTCTCAGTCTGATTTCACCTGTTTATGTCCTCTTGGGGAGGGTGCAGGCTGGGAGAATGACATATTATGTATCTTTATAAGAACGGTTCAACACGGTGGCCCATAGCCTCCCAAAAGGAAATGTACAATAAATACCTGCTGAATTAAAGCTCTGCTCTGGTATTCATAGACTCAGAACCAGCAGAGCTGAAAAGAACCTCAGAAATCACTTGGTGGGAGAGAATTATCTGTCTTCTTTTCCTATAATCCAACTTTCAGCTAGATACTTGGAAGCTCAAAATAAAGACATTTCTCCAAATTTCTTGCAGCGAGGGATGGCTTATGGGTCTTTGCACTAGTCAGTGAGATGTAAACAAAAGAGTTACAATGAATTTTTAGGAAGGCTCCTTAAAAAGGCGAGGCTATCTGGATGCAATGGTGCAGGCATGTAGTCCCAGCTACTCAAGAGGCTGAGGCAAGAGGATTGCTTGATCTTAAGAGTTCAAAGCCAACACAGGTAACACAGTCCCTCTTTGGTGGGGTTGGGAGGAGGGTAGGGCTTTGCCTTTCTTCTGCCCCTTTTGACCTCCAAGTTGCCTGGAATATGATGTGTGATGGCCAGAGCTTCATCTCTCATCTTGGCCCAGGAGGTCATACTGCGGATAAAAGCTAATAGGACAGGGCTGGGGATTTGGCTCAAACGGTAGCGTGCTAGCCTGGCATGCGCAGGGCGCTGGGTTCAAACCTCAGCACCACATAAAAAATAAAATAAAGATGCGTGTCCACCAAAAACTGAAAAATAAATATTAAAAAAAAAAAAAAAAAGCTAGTAGGACAAACGAGTAGAAAGACAGGAGCCTTATTCCTGATGCCACTATGGAAGTGCCACCCTGCCCTGGGCTGCACATTCCAATACCTCATTTACTTAAGAACAGTAAACTCTATGTTAGTCTGCAGTTATTTTTGGGTTTTCGGTTACATGTACCCTAACTTAAGTTCAATATGCCTTAAATCTGTGGCCCACAAAGTACTTTTACTTTATTTGGAGGCCTGATATACAAGAGACTTAAGTACTGGTTGAAGGTAGTGGACAGGAGGAACTGAGCCCTTCCAAATTGGTCTCTGGGGGACCCTTCTGGTCCCCACAATGGCTCTGCAGGCAGTTCTCAGGAACTCTGAGGATTGTTTGGAAACCACTGATCTACTTGGTGGGGACTGATCTTGCTCACCCCTTCCTTTTATAGATGGAGCACTGAGGCCAGAAAAGGGCAACAGCTGCCCAGTCATACAATGAGTCCAGGTATAGCTGCACCCTTGGGTTCTACTCTACACTCTACCTTCCATCCTCAAGGACAATTTTTTTTTTTTTTTTACAGCAAGCGTCTGCTTACAAAATAGTTAAAATAAAATACTCTCTCACCCACTTGTAAAACTGATCATCCACAGGCTCCTAACAGTTTGCCTCACAAAGGCCTATAAAGCACTGTACAGTCTGGCCCCTGCTTTCTTATGTGGCAGTTCATCCATCTATCTGTCTATCTATTTCTTTATCAATTATACAGGGGATTGATCCCAGGAGTACCTTACTGCTGAGCTACATCCCCAGCCCATTTTATTTTTTATTTTGAGACAGGATCTCACTAAGTTGCTGAGGGTTTTACTAAAATGCTTCAGCTGGCCTTGAACTTGAGATTCGCCTGTCTCAGTCTCCTGAGTTGCTGGGATTACAAGCATGTACCACCGTGCCTGGCTCTTGTGTGGCAGAATAAAGATAGCCATCAAAACCAGGCATGGTGGTGTGCAGCTATAGTCCCAGGTACTCAGGAGGCTGAAGTGGGAGGATCACTTGAGCCCAAGAGTCCAAAACCAGCCTGGACAATATAGTGAGACACAAGACACTAAGACACCATCTCAAAACAAATAAAACAAATGAGCAAAATAACATTCAAGAAAAAAATGGCCATCAAAACTTTGAATCTCCTCCCATAGGTGAGTTCTATGTTCCTCACAATTTGACTGCAGTGACACTGTGCAGGTTGCCAGGCCAGGCATTAGGGAGCCAGCAGTTTCTACTTTCTGTCTCTTGGGACACTGCCTGAATGCTCCCTCTCAGAAACTAGTTCTCATGCTGTAAAACCTCAGGCCACAGGAGAGATCATGTATACACAGGCTGTGGATGGTCCCAGCTGATCTCCCTGGTAATACCCAGCATCATCACCAGTCACGAGTGAGATGTGGCCACGTAACTGAATCAAGTCTTCAGATGACTTGAGTCATGGCAGCTGACTGCAGCCATAAGAGAACCACATGCAAACACCACCCAGCGAACACAAGAGTCCATCAAGAGATGAATGGAGCCAGGCACCGTGGTGCACGCCTGTAATCCCAGAGGCTCAGGAGCCTGAGGCAGGAGGATTGCAAGTTCAAAGGAAGCCTCAGTTGTGGCTCAGCAGTAGAGCACTCGCCTAGCACGTGCGGGGTGCTGGGTTCGATCCTCAGCACTCATTAAAATAAAATTAAGGTACTGTGTCCAACTAAAATAAAATATTAAAGAAAAAAATAGTAGGTCTCAGTAACTTAGCAAGGTACTAGGTAACTTACTGAGACCCTATCTCAAAGTAAAAAAAAAAAGACACTAAGATGTGGCCTAGTGAAGCACCACTGAGTTCGATCCCTGGTTTAAAAAAAAAAAAAAAGAGAGAGAGAAGAATGGACATGCAAAATGTGTTATATACATACAAGCAATACTACTCAGTCTTAAAAAGACTGAGGTTCTGACATGTGCCACAATACTGATGAACCTTGGAGACGTTTTTCTACATGAAATAAACCAGACACAAAAAGACAAATACTGAATGATTCTACCTATAACAGGTTCACAGAATAGGTGATTTTTTTATTTGTTTGGTTGGTACCAGGGATTGAACCTAAGGGCACTCACTCACTGAGCTACATCCCCAGCCCAATTTTGTATTTTATTTAAAGACAAAGTCTCACTGAGTTGCTTAGTGCCTCACTGTTGCTGAGCTGGCTTTGAATTTGCAATCCTCCTGTCAGCCTCCTGAACTGCTGGGATTACAGGCATGCACCCCACACCTGGCAAATAGGTGAATCTGTAAAGACAGAAAGCAAGTTACCAGGGAGTCTGCTACTTCAACCTTTGTGACCTCAGGCAAGTAACTTCACTCCTCTCTGCTTCCATTTCTTTATGTGTAAAGCACAGATGACAATATATCCTGTAGACTCATGGAAAGATTAAACCCAAGTCAATACATTTGAAGACTTAAGAACAGTACCTGGCACATTTTAAGCATGAAATAAATATTAGCTCTTATTATTTCTTTAAGACTTATATACACAGCCACGCTCAGTGACACATGCCTATAATCCCAGAAACTCAAGAGGCTAAGCCAGGAGGATCATCCCAAATTCAAGGCCAGCCTAGGCAATTTAGCAAGACTCTGCTTCAAGCTGGGTGTGGTGGCACTTGCTTGTAATCCCAGCAACTCAGGAGGCTGAGGCAAGAGGATTGCAAGTTCAAGGTCAGCCTCAGCAATGTAGAAAGGATCTAAGCAAATTTGTGAGACCTCTTCTCAAAATAAAAAAGTAATGTTGCTCAGTGGTTAAATACTCCTGGATTCAATCTCAAGCAGCACCCTCAAATTCCTCAAAATAAAAAGGGCTGGGGATGTAGTTCAATGGCAGAGTTCCCCAAGTTCAATCCCCACAATGGAGGAAAATTTTTACATACAGATCCTAGAAGCCTACGCAACAGGTCTATGACCTTGAGCACATTATTTAACTTCATCAAGCCAGTTCGGACCTGTAAAATGGAAATTGAGGGCTGGGGATCTGTAGCTCAGTAGCAGTATGTTTGCCTAGCATACGTGAGGTCCTGCGTTCGATCCCTAACACTAAAAATTTTAAAAAGTGGGGGGACTGATAATAGCCATCTTATAAAATCTCATATAAAAAAGGCACGTGAGAGCTAACTTTGGCTGGCCACTTATTATATGCTATGCATTTTTGCTACGCATTTTCTGTGGTAGGAGAAGATACTGTTACTACTCTTTCCACTAACCCAAGGAAGAAATTGGAGCCAGAGAGCTGGAGTGGCTTTTCCAGAGATTCCTGAGAAGGAGGCTGAGCTGTGTCAGAGCTTTGGATTGTCTTACTCCTGAGCCTGTGCTTGTTTTCTACATCTGTCTACCTCTGGCCTACTGAATGCCAAGTGCTATGACTATGCCTGAATTCATATGTTCCTCTCGTCTCCTAACCAGCCTGACTGCTAAGACCAGGCTCTTTCCTGCCATGCCACAGTCCGTACCCTATGTGAGTTATCATCACCAGGACTAGATTACAGCTCCCCAGGGTGGGGGTAGAGGGGAGAGGGTTGGGAGTGCTGGATGCCCATGAGCCCCATGTCCCTCCCTGACCCCACCACTGCTGCCCCTTCATTTTTACACATTACCTGTGGCCTCTAAGTACTGACTCACACATGACAAACGCTCTATAAATATTTCACAGCCTCTGCCTGTGCCCTGCTAACCTATTTTTTCTTAATAGGGCCTACTGGCATACAATTAATAAAGCACATCCAGTAATTATCTGGATGACATCACTTCTCAGTCTGCACCTGAAGCTGTTCTCTAAGAGCTGTTTCCAATTTTCACCTTGTGAAGAGGAAGGCACAGGGGAGTGATTCTCACGCCCGGAGGAGGAAATCGAGATGCATGTGACTGCACAATGTTCTTTTTATGACATCCCTTATCAGCCAATAAACTCTTGCTCAACTTGTGGCAGGTCAATGTCCCACCGTGTCAGGCTTTGAATGGGAACAGATCACACAGAATCACAAGTTCAACAGACAGAGTGCCTACACCTTTCATCTCACACATCAGGGTGGGGTAGAGGGGAGAGGGTTAGGAGTGCTGGATGCCCATGAGCCCCATGTCCCTCCCTGACCCCACCACTGCTGTCCCCTCAAAGTACCTCTGAATCCATTGTTCTTTGTAGGAAGCGCTGAAGGAAATGCCTGTAAAAAGTTCCGACTTATTGAAACTCACATGAAACTGATCCCAGAATGGGCCAAAGGGGTTTCCTTCCTGTAAGAAAAGAGTGATGGAAGACTCACTTGGGAGACGAAGGAAAGACCATCCAGGGTTGGGGCTAAGGAACTGTAGGGGAACCCTGGGTGCTCTGACTCAGGATGAAATACCCTCTTAGGATGGCTCCCTGGGCTGAGGGCTGAAAAGAGTTGCTTGGTTTCCATTCCAGTTTCCAGTAGGAAATATTCTCTAGTGTTTGATAGTCTTTCCCATTCACAAGTCAAGTTCCACCACCCCTGAAGAACTGGTGGGCCCAGGGAGGAACAGACCTTGGGATTGGATCCATGGACTAGAGCTTCAGTAGACTTTCAAGACTGGCTAATAGACCACCCTTGTTTTCCAACATGGAATCCAAGGCTCAGAGAAAGTAAGACACATGCCCAATATCACACAGCATGTGAGGGCACTGCTGGGAGCTGCAAGCTAGATCTCCTTTCTCAAATTTCATGGTTCTGCTAACCACTCTCCCCAAACTGCAGCATCCATACTGAATGATAGATTTGGGGATTATTTTATTCCCAAAGTGCCAGAAATTTGCAAATTTCTACTAATAAAATATGGCACTTCTCATCTACCTTCTGAGAGGCAGAAAAGTCTTCAAGTTAAGAGGATGGACAAAGAAGCCAAACTATCTGGGGCTGAATCCCAGCACTACCACATCTGCTGTGTGACTTTGAGCAAAATTTTGAACCTCTTTGCCATATTCAACATCCTGTCTATGTAATGGGGATATCATTAGTACTTTCTTCATGGAGCAGTTTGAGATTAAATGAATTAATATGCACAAAGCTCTTAGTACGGCATCTGACATAATGAGGATTAGTTATTATTATTGATGTGGCACCTTATACTTCACAAGCATTCTTATACTTGGTTGTCTTGACATTTTCTGAGAAAGAAGGAACAGAGACTAGCATTTCCATTTTTTTTTTTTTTAAGTTTCCTCATTTGGCTGTTTTTTTTTTGTTGTTGTTGTCAATGGACCTTTATTTTATTTATTTATATGCAGTGCTGAGAATTGAACCCAGTGCCTCATATGTGCTAAGCAAGTGTTCTACCTACCAGTGAGCTACAACCCCAGACCTAGCATCGCTATTTTGTAGGAAGAAATTAAGGCTCAAAGAAGCAAATTCTGGACAAGGTGACACTGCTGATAAATGCCAAAAATAAACCTAAATCTCCATCTTCTATTCTAAGCCCTTCTGGGACCCTCCCCTACATAACGTGCTACTACACAATCTCAGGAGTCCAGTGGACATAGAACAGGCAGAAAGGGCCCCCAAGGGGCTGGGGCTGGGGCTGGGGCTCAGTGGTGGAGCACTTGCCTAGCATGTGTGAGTCACTGGGTTCAATTCTCAGCACCACATAAAATAAATAAACAAATAAATAAATAAAGATATTGTGTCCATCTATAACTTGAAAAAAAAGATAAAGAAAGGGCCCCCAGGCTCACAGGACCCACCTTCATGGGGCATGTCTTCTTATCAGGGCTTCGCTGTGCTGCCACCTCAAAGCAGTATGCCACCCGCTTCTCGGGGGGCCAGTGGGTGGGAGCCAGCTTCTCCATGAAGTCCTCCAGGCTGATGACCCGATGGTAAGCCTGGAGGGGCTCCAGCTTGAAGTACTTCTGGTAGGACACATGGAGCTACGGGAAAAGGAGGGGCAAAGGTCCTACCTCAGTGTTCCAGTTTAGAGACATTAACTAAAACCATACACTCCTAATTCCAGACACTGTAGATTACTTGACAATGAAAAACTTTTGTTAAAAGACACCAAAATAGGCTCAAGACATAGCTCAATAGTAGAGTACTTGCTGAGCATGTATGAAGCCCGGGGTTTGATCCTTAGCACTGAGAAAAAGAACACTAAAGTCAGGACAGAGACAAAATGGGGGATTAAATCTGCAAATTCAAAAGTGAATAGTAGTATCCCTCGTGCTAAAAAATGACAGCTGATCTATATGACAAATAATGGGCAAAGGATAGAGGTGAATAACTCACAGCAAAGGAAACCCAAATAGCCAATACTCTCAACTGATGTGCAACCTCACCAATAATTAGGAAAATGCAAATTACAGTTATGAAGAGACATCACTTCTGGCCCAGGAGGCCAGCAAAACATTTAAATGCTAACACTAATTGTTACAAAGGATGTGGGAGTTAGGCACTCTCACACATGGCTGGCAGCTGACCTGTATATTTTGGACAAACCACTTTGGGATGCAAGCTGTCAGCATTTTAATTCAATACAATTAAAATGTTCCTTCTACTGTTAGGTATTTGCCCTGGAGAAGTTCTTTCACTTTTCACTGGAGTTGAGTACAAGGATGCTCAATGATACAGTGGAAGAATAGGGAAGAGCACAGAAATTACACCCAATACACTGAATCTATGGAGTGGCTGCCTCTGGGGGTGGGGAGAGGGACTGGGATTCGAACAGAGGCCAAGAAAAGTTGTCCTACACCAACTTTATCTGCAATGCTTCATTTCTTTTATTAACAAAAAGAAAAAGTGAAGCAAAAAGGAAACAGTATTAATTATCACTTTTAGCAGTGATATATGAGTGATGGTTGTATTCATCTTTGTATTCTTTTTAGATTAAAAAAAAATTAAACACCATGGAATAAAACTTGAACTTCATCCTATTGGTCAGGGATTCCTAAACATGTTGCACTAGTTCAGATGGATAAAAGGTTCTGCATAAAGGAGCTCCAGAGCTAACGAAGCCAAGGAAATGCTATTTTAAGTTGCTTCTTTATTGCAGCAGGTCTTTTTAGGGCCTTAAACACGCTAATGTGCATTGTGAATCTGAAAGTTTTGGGGGATAAGGAATTAAGAATATTTCCCAAACTGATTCAACTATGGCACCCTTCTAAGACTGGAAATTGGAGTTCCAATGAATAGATTTTAGACACCTTAGCTATTAGCAATAATAGTATAGCTAAAGGATTTTTTTAATATTCATTTTTTAGTTATAGGCAGACACAATACCTTTATTTTATTTTTATGTGGTGCTGAGGATCGAACTCAGTGCCTCATGCATGCTAGGTGAGCGCTCTACCTCTGAGCCACAACCCCAGACCCAAGCTGAAGGATTTTTTTAGCACAAAAAATATTGAAAGATCATTCTGGTGGCAAAGGAGAGAGGAATTAGGAGGTTACTGCAATGGTCTTTTTCTTTGTTCAAGTATCATTCAGCATGCACTCACTGGGCAGCTTCCACACATTTAAGTGAGAGATGGAGCAGCTCAGACAGGTCAAGATGCAAAGGAAGGTGAAACAGGGGTTGTATGTATGTACGTAAGGAGAGGCACAAAGGGGAACCTTTAGGTTCCTAGCTTGGCATCCAGGTGAATGGCGTGGCATAAAATAAGGCTGGGATTACAGACAGTGACAGGTTTGTGGGGAAAGATGCCAAGTTCAGTTCGGGCTGTGATCTGAGATATCTGAAGGACATCCAAGTAGACTCAAGGGTCTAGGAGTCAGAAATTCAGGCTTGTGATCAAAGAGTGTTAGCCATACATAAATTGGATAGGTACATGGAAAACAGTGAAAGCCATAAGAGTCAACAGAAATTTATAGCAAAGCAAATAATGATAATAATAGTAACTACTACTTATTGAGTGTTGATTTAGTGCCAGGTATTATACTCATCACTTTACAAGGATTTATTCATCAATTCTACCACCTCCAGTATATTTATAAAGAAACCTGGGCATACAGAACCTAGGTGACTCATCTGAGCCCACAGAGCTCGAAAATAGAAAGAGGACACACACCAACAACTAAACAGTGGATGGAGAGAGAGGTGCTCCCAGCACAACACAAAGAGGGAAATGCTGACAGGTCAGGGCTGTGGCAGGAATCAGTGGTGTCCTGGAAGCCAAGGGAATAAGAAAGTTCAGGGAGGAGAGAGACTCACAGGAAGTCAGGTGAGATGAAGACTGAGAAATAAACCCTGGATTTAGCAATTCTGAGGTCCCTGGTGACCTCAGTGAGAACAGTCACAGCAGAGAAGGAAAGCCCAACTGGGGCAGGTTGAGTAACCCACAGAAATAAAGGAAGTGGAGACTCACAACTGGCCAAGACCATAGGAGAGAGCAAGCAAGTTAGAGGGAGGTGGATGGGCAACATCTAAAGGTAAGAGTGAGAAAAAAAAAAAAAAAAAATGAGAACGCTGACAGGTCCCAGAACTGAGAACTTCTTGTGTCCTAAGTTCTTCGCATTGAGGAGCTCAGGTGACTCTAAGAAGGAGGCAGATGACAACATCCCAGGCATGGTACCACCATTAACCCATTCAGTTCTTACACGGGATATAGGGACAGTTATTACCAAGCTATTTTAAAGAAGAGGAAACTGGTTGGGCTGTGATGCATGCCTGTAATCCCAGCAACTCGGAAGGCTGAGGAAGGAGGATTGTAAGTTCAAAAACAACCTCAGCAACTTAGTGAGGCCCTAAGCATCTTAGTGAGACCCTGTCTCAAAATTAAAAAAAAAAAAAAATAGGGGCTGGGGATGTGGCTCAAGTGGTAGCGCGCTCGCCTGGCATGCGTGCGGCCCAGGTTCGATCCTCAGCACCACATACAAACAAAGATGTTGTGTCCACCGAAAAATAAATAAATAAATATTTAAAAAAAAAAAATTAAAAAAAAAATAATAAAAAGGGCTGGGGATGTGGCTCAGTGGTTAAGCACCCTGAGTTGAATCCCTGGTACTTAAAAAAAAAAATGAGGAAACTGAGGTACAAAAAGGTACCTTGCCCAGGTCACACAATTAGTTAAGTGGATAAGCTAAGCTCTGGTCTCAGATACTCCGGCTTTTAATTTCAATCTCTCCAGGGCTTGGCTATAGCACCATGGTAGGATGCTTGCCTAACATTCACAAAGCCCTGGGTGTGATTCCCCATCACTTGTAAGAGGGGTGGAAAAGGACTGGAAATGGAAACTCAAATTCCTGTATGAAAAATGGAAAATAAAACCTGTGGGACTCAGGAGGCTGAAGCAAGAGGATCACAAGTTCAAAGTCAGCCTCAGCAACTTAGCAAGACCCTAAGTAACTTAGTGAGATCTTGTCTCAAAATAAAAAATAAAATACAAAGGGCTGGCTCAGTGGTTTAGTGCTCCTGGTTTCAATTCCTGGTATAAAAAAACAAAAGACCAATCTATGCAGAGAAAAGGCTTTATGAATAAAATGTAGTGTTTTGTATATACTTAGTGTTATTTCTTACATCTATTAAAGTTTTTTGTCAATTCATTAAATACTAATTAAGTTCCTACTGTCAGGCCCATGAGATATGGTGTGAACAAAGGCAGACATGGGGTCATTAAGACGCAAAGATAAGCCAGGAATCAGAGGATGCTAAGCAGACCATGCTGAGGGAGTCCCCTGATGGGATAAGAGGCAGCACTGCAACCAGAATACTTGGGGTTGTGGTCTTGGCCTCAGTTTCTTTCTTTTTTTTTTTTTGTACTAGGGATTTAACCCAGGGATATTTAACCACTAAGCCATATCCCCAGCCCTTTTTTATTTTTTGAGACAGGGTCTTGTTAAGTTGCTTAGGGCTTTGTTAAGTTGCTGACACTGGCTTTGAATTTGCAATCCTCCTGCCTCAGCTTGAAAAGCTGCTGGGATTACAGGCATGCACCACTGAACTCAGCAACCTTAGTTTCTTCTTCAAAACTGATAATCATATCCATCTTTTTTTTTTTTTTTTCCAGTATTAGGGATTGAACCCAGGGGTACTCAACCATTGAGTCACATCTCCAGCCTCTTTCATTTTTTTATTTTGAGACAGGGTCTGGCTAAATTGCTGAGGTTGGCCTTGAACTTACCATTCTCCTATCTCAGACTGGGATTATAGGCATACACTATTGTGCCCTGCACCCATCACCTACTAATGGGAATGCACAGATGGTGGAATCAATCAGGACTAGAAATGGAAACTTTAGGTCTCAAACTCTGAAGTCAGACAGACATGGGTTTAAATTCTAGGTCTACTACTCCTATAAGCTGTGTGACCTTGGGCAAGTTACCTAACCTCTCTAAACCCCAGTTTCCTCATGAGGATGAGAGGTGGGAGAAATGAGCTAATCCTCATGCAGTGCTCAGAATAGAGTCAGCACACAGCAGGGACTGGAAAAATGTTAGCCATTGTTATTCCAGGGAAAAAGAGTTCTGAGAGTAAGACAAACTCAGAGGAGTAGGAGGTAAAGCCCAGAGGACTTGGAGGTCAAGCAGAAGTCAGCAAGACTGAGGAAGCGTGGACAAGGGCCAAGGTCAGTGGGAAGTACTCACATTGGTGAAGGGAGGTTTGTGATGCTGGTACTCAATCCACGGAGGTACAGCCAAGGTGCGGTTCAACAACTTTGCAAATGCCAGGGAGCCCAAGAAGTGATCAGCCTGGTTCCCAAAGCGCCCTGGAAATGGTATGTTGTGGCTAAGGTGAGGCCTCAGGCATCAAGGACATTGGGCACCCAGGGGTGGGGAGACCCAGGATACCAAGGAGAGCAAGTTGGACTCCTGAGTCTGGCATTCAAGGCCCTATAGGTTCTGCTCCTTAAGCCTCAGCAACTCCAGATTCCTTGCTATTTCTCCCAACATAAATCTACAATTCTCACACTACCCCTATCCCTAAGATCCATTCACAAACCCCCATCCAGTTGCACTCTCCCAACTTGGATATGAGTTTCTTTCTTTTTTTAATATTTATTTTTTAGTTGTAGATGGACACAATATCTTATTGTATTTTATTTTTTTTAATGTGGTGCTGAGGATCGAACCCAGGGCCTTGCACATGCTAGGCGAGCTCTCTACCGCTGAGCCACAATCCCAGCCCTTGGATTTGAGTTTCTTCAATTCTTTTCCTCAAATGTCTTTTCTCATTTCCTGGCTTTTCGAACTGGCCGTTTTCTCAGCCTGTGAATGCCTCAGGTGGAAGGATTGTATCTGATTACTTTTGCTATCCCCAGCATGATCTCCATGCTAGGATACAGGAGCAAGCATGGATAAGATCTCTCCCCTCAAGGCACTCAGTGCCGATGGGGAGATACCACACATGTAAACAAATACATAATGATGACTTTTTTAAAATTTCAAGAAAGAAAGGAAAAGGTTTGATGATGGAAACTAGTAAGGAGATTACTTGGGTAGAAATCAGTCAAGTCCTCTCTGGTGACATTTATGCTGAGACCTGGAGGATAGGAAGGAGTTGGTAGGGCAAAAGTGAACCGGAGGGCATTCCTCACACACCTGGGTGTGAGGAAAAGAAAGGCTGCAGCTGGAGGGTTAGGAGAGAAGGGAGTTGTGGAGGTGAACAGCAGTCGATCAATTAATGCAGCGGCCCAAGGGCCATGGTCAGGAACCTGGAGGCCATTGGAGGATTCTAAGAAGGAATTACTTTTTCAGTGATACTTCATTCCACTGAAACTGCATTCTTCGCTGGCCCTTAGATTCTTCCTTACCCTGATCTCTTTTATTTTACTGTAGTTTTCATTATCTTTGAGAAAAATCATGTACTTACTTATTTTTCACGTTTATCTTCTACTGTCTATTTTCCCCATTTAAAATACAGCTCTAAAAGAGGCTGGGGTTTATTTGTTTCATCACATCCGTACTCTCAGAATAGAGAACACAGCCTGGCACAGAAAAGGTATCCCATAAATATTTGTTGAATGAATGAAAGAAATCGCTTGGAGCTAGCATGGATCAGTGACATCAAATCCTGCCCCACTAACTCCGTTTACTGAACTCCAGGCTGGCTTAGACCTCGAGTAAATCACATAACCTCTCCCAGCCTCAGTTTTCTCATCCATCAAATGGAAAGGTGGATACCGTGGCCCTCTGTGCCCTCGCAAATAGGGCAGAGGGGAGAAGCGCAGACCCTGCAACGCTCTGGGGATCTCTCCTGGACCTGTCAAGGAATCTGAGCGCCTCAGAGGAGTGGCTGCTCTCCCGGTCTCAGTTTCTCCATTTGAGCAGAGAGCTCGGGAGGCCTTACCCATGCAGGGGCAGTAGAGCAGGTAACCGGCCGGGTCCCAGGAGCCCGTGGGCAGCCCGGGGAGAGGCAGAAGCAGTAGCAGCACAGACGCACGCAGTGCCAGAGGCCGCAGCGCCCGCGCGGCGGCGCCCATGTCGGCTCCAGAGCCTGCGCGCGCCAGGGAGAAGAGGAGGGGAGGAAAGGAGGGGCGCGAGCGTCCGCCCCGCTCCCGGCGGTCCCCGCGCGCCGCCCGCGCGCCGCCCCGGCCGCTCTAGCCCGCCGGCGGGCGGTACCATAGAGAGCCCGCGGCACCGCCCCTCCACGGCCCGAGCGCCCGCTCGCGCGGCTCCCACAATGCACCGCACAATGGCCGGACCGCCGCCACTACCGGGGCCTGAGCGGGCCTGGCGGAGCCCGAGCGCGGCCCGGCCCGCAGCGCGGGGCTCCGAGCGCGGTGAGTGCGGCGAGGGCTCCAGGGGACGGCGGGGAGCGGGGTGGGAGGTCGTCTCGCTGCGCCCGCACGCCGGCACCAGGGGCGGCGGCGCCCCTCATTTTGGGCCCCTTAGCGCGGTCGTCCACACCCCCGACTGGGGGCCCCTTCTGCTCCAGCCCGGCCCGAGATAGGCCCCAGGATGCCGAAAACTTTCCCCGGACCTCATACCTATGCCTGGGGGACCCGCAGAAACCCCGCCGGCCCCCTTCCTTCTTAGATCTAGAGGCTCAGCCCTGAGGGTCCTCCTGTCCCGACCCCCAGGCTCCCTGGAGACCCAGATAACGCGCTGCCGACCTTACCAAGGACCCCGGTCTGGGGGACGCAGATAAGCTGCACCTGCTCCCTCCCTTAGACACGCCTACCCCGACCCACATAACCCCCTCTTTCCTGCTCCAAACAGTCCGCTTTTTATCCTGTTTCATTTGCGAGGTTTACATAACCCCCTTTGAGGCTTCCATCAAATACCTGGGTCTGGAGAACCCAAATAAGCCCTACTTGTAGTTCCCTTCCTAGTGACTGTTTTCACGAACTTTAGACATTTTCCATCGGGGTTACCCATTTTGAGATTCTCTTGAAATTCAGAGAATTGAGAACGTCTTCAACTCCCAGAGCCCTCCTCCAACCCTTAGAATCCCCATCTCTCTCTCTTTTGGGGGTCCCTTGGAAACGCACATAACTCGCTCTCATGATTCTTTACCATGTTTGACCTTCCTTCCCATCCCTGAGATCCTGAATTTCTGTTTCCTCCCCATGTGTCCACTCCCATCTCCCAGTCTTGGGGAATTTAACATTTCCCACCTTACATGGGGTGGTCTACAAACTAGTCTGGGTGGGCAGGCTTTTTCCTGCAAAACCAGCCCCATGCTATGGCCCAGTTTGGTGGCCTCCTGTAAGGTGGAAGATAAGGGCCAACAGTGTGGGGGAGTTGGTGCTTTTCACCTGTAAGTGTAGCCTGTCTCCTGCCTTGTGTGTTTTTCCACCTGTGAGCTTGGGACTGTGATAGTTTGGCCTTGGGTTTCTAATCCTCCCCTAGTGTCCAAGGTGAGGCCACAAGATTGGGGGGGTGGGGTGTCTCATGGAGTTTCCTCACGGTGAAAACGAGGCTTTAGTGAGTTGCAGCCATTTGCTCAAGGCCTCCCCAGGAGTGGGAGGCTGCAGGAATCTGAGGAAGTCCAAAGAGGGCCCATCTAAACTGACAGAAGAACTAGCAGCACAAGAGTAAATCCAACCCCCTGTTAATCCTGTTTGATGTTTCTTGGAATGATGCAAGTCATTGAGACTCTCCAGCCTCCCTGTAATTTAATTCTCCCACCACTCTGAAGTGTTGTATGTGTGAGTTTGAGTGAGCACGACAGCTATTCCCATTTCCCTTTGCTTCTCACTGTTTTCCAGCCAACCAGTATGCTTTTTGGGTATCCCAAGTCAGGACCTATTCTATATATAGTTTCCTAGTTGCTATTTTGACTTTTGCTTTAAGGGAAGATTCAGTCCACCCCAAGGAACGTTCCTGGGTGTGTTCCTCCTCGGCAGGTGTTGAATTGAGTTCTTCAGATCCCCAAGTAGCTCTTGGGCAGGAGGGATAAAAGCTATTTTAGGGTAGTCACTGAAGTGGAGCTGTTAATCCTCTGTGGGTCTCTTTAGTTAAGAACTCTCAGAGATTAACCCTTTCCTTGCAGGGACAGGGAACTAGTTCAACAGGATTTTGGGGGGCAGTTGGGAGAATTGGAGTGTGGTAATAGAAAGTGGGAACATGTAATTTAATACAAAGACAGAGGTAATAGCTCTCTTTCGTTGGGCACTTATAGCAGACCAAACCCAATGCTGAGCTCTTTGCATACCTGCCTAAAATAATCCTTACAACAAGCCTGTGAAGTAAGTATTTTAGCTTACAGATGAGGAAACTGGCTAATAATGGAGAAAGAACGCAGTTTCTATAGAGGTGATGTAACACCATAAAAACTATAGTTTCATCAGAGGGCAGCAGGCATCATGGCATACAGCAGAGGACAGACAGGAGCAGTATGTCTCCGTTTCAGCTTTCAGAGGCCAATCACAGTTTTGAGCAAACATTCCTATTTGGGGTATGGAGACTTAATAATAGAAGAGGGTACAATAAAAGCATAATAAAGTGGCTATTCAGGCAAGAGAAAAGTCTGGCCCAGGAGATGTGCTAGAGGAAGGTGAAGGAACTGGTTAGAATGGATGTGCTGAGGGTTAGTTGTGAGGGAAAAGCGGAAGGCTGCATTCTGGGGACATGTCAGGAAGGGAAGGAAACTCACTCTTAGGCTTGAGAAAATACTGAAGGGAAAAAAAGAAGTACTAGTCAGGTGCGGTGCAGAAAAGAGGCAGATGCAACTTGGACCTCAGAGAGGACATTGCATGTATTCAGCATGTTTCATGTCACTTCTAAGAGAATTATTTCACTTAATCCTCTAGGAGAATTTTATAAGGAGAATAATCTCTATTTTAGAAATTAAGGAAAGCGTTTCAGAGAAGTAAAGTAACTTGCCTATGACTTCACAACCAGTTAAGTGGCAGTTCTTCTGATAGCAAGTCCAAGGTTCTTTCCATACTACCTCCACCTTCAGATCAGATGCCAGAAAGGATCCTAGGCTGAAAATATACTGAGTTACACCAGTCTGGGAGGGATTGTGTTTGTTTTATGGGAACAGGTTCTGTCAGCTTTCTGTAGTTGTTACAGTTAGAGCGTGAGACCAGAAGAGCAGCTTTGAAAGAGAAGCAGAATTCTTTTACAGTTTCGTGGAGGAAGGAGAAGTCTGAAGGAACAGGCCTGATTATGTGAAACAAATCCAGGAATCTTCTGGATCACAGGAGTTTTCAAACAAAGGACAGAGAACTAGATTCCCAAAGGGTTCCTAGGTAATACAACAGCTTGTTGGTGACAGATAAGGTCTTTACTGTGCCATTTTGTGTGTGTGCGCACGCACGCGCATTGGGAATTAAACCCAGGGGTGCTTAACCACTGAGCTACATTCGCAGCCCTTTTTTTATTTTTCATTTTGAGACAAGGTCTCACAAAGTTGCCTAGGTTCTCTCTCAGTTGCCAAGGATGACCTCAAACTTGGGGTCTTCTTCCTGCCTCAAGCCTCCTGGGTCACCGGGATTACAGGACTGCACCACCATTCCCAGTTTACTGTGCCTTTAAAAAGGCCTATAGGGGACTAGGATCTGGGTGGTGACTCTTTTCTTTTAACCTCATTAAGTGCAGATCAAGGCAAGCACATGGTTCCCGCCTTCTTCCTTGGTTCTATCAGTACAACCTCATGAGCTCTTCTGAGCCATTACCAGCCTCTTTCCTAGAAGCCCATTACTCACTCTTTCAGTAGCTGCATGCTAAACTACTATGTCTTGTTTGTGCATGTTTGAGAGAATAGATGAGGTGGACGTGTGGGAGGTGGGGCTGTACCATTCTCTTTCTGAGTTCCTACGGAATTTCCAGGGTTTGGCTCCCCTCTCATATCAGCCAGAGTAGTGTGCTTGCTTTCCTCTGGCTGCCATTCCCAACTTTTCAGAGGCTGAAGTGCATGATTTCAGATATGAAGGGAGAACAGAATTTGACTTTGAAGGTAGGGGAAATTCCCTCCAAACAAGACATGCACACTCAAGCTCACCGTCTTCCCGGTTCCAAGGTGCATAGTAAGCACTGGTATTATAAACAGGTAATTCCACCCTTGCGAAGGAGGAGGGGACTTAGACAATGAAAGGCAGAGAACAGAGGCCTTTGAGGTTTTTAGTGAAGCACAAGTATGCCATAATGACTTGAAGGCTCAAGTGGGTCTAGTTTTTAGTGCTGCCTACCCCCTCCCAGCACATGATTCACATAAAACATGGCCACCTGTGTGCAGCTCTGTCTAGGCACATCTCCACTCATGATGGGGAAATGTTTATCGCATTACATTGCAACATTTTTTCAACAAGAGGGAATGGTTCCTGAACAGGATGTAGCTCATGTTAATGATGAGCAAAGCTCTCTGGGGCATGAACCCGCTGATACTATCATCTCGTTCATGGCCAGTCTGTTGGATGAATGGTCACTGTAAGCAGCAGGTGCTAATGAGCTGAGCAAGCATTCTGTAGCCCACAGCTAGTTTGTACAGTTGGAGCCCTCCCTAGATTCTTGTGGACAGTCCCCAGATACCCCCTTTGCTCTCTTCACATGGAAAAGCCATATGACCACATTTGACATGATCTCTTCAAAGGGAATCTCCCTGTTGTAACAGGGTGCGTTGTAGTTGGTAATATGTGGTGTGCTCTAATGAGTGTGAATGTAGGTCTGTTGTCCGCCTTTTGAGTGTCAGTATGGAAACTCCCATCCCTTTCTTCTGAGGTGGTGTCAGGAAAGGAGATGTTTCACCACTGTTCCTGCCCTCCTCCCTTCCTGGTACCACTTCTGCCAACAATAGAATGGGTCAGATTTCAAGTTGACATTCCTTTTCCAGATATTAGATGTATGGCGATACCTAGACCCATTAAGAGAGATGATAGGAGCCCTCAGAATCAGAGTTGGGTGGAGAAATCTAAATTCTAATGCAAGTGTGTTACTTGTTGCTAATGGAGAAGTGCATATATGCCCTGAGAGTCTGTAATAGGGGCTACCCAGCACCTTGGGATGTTGGACAGGCTTTGCCACAGAGGTATGAACTGGACCTGGAGGCCAAGAGAACCAGAGAGGTGGTAGAGGTCAGGATGGGACTGGTATTGGTTCTGCTATTGCCTCCTCAAACAGAACTTCCTGGTGTCAGTGTGCCATAAGAAGCACATCTGGCACAGGGCTGGCTCTTGGGGTGTAAATTTCCTAAGTAAAAGCTTCTTCCTTCTCTGTTGCCTTTTGGACATTTTATTGCTCCTTAGCACCTCTGTGAAGGGAATTGCAGAAAGTAGTGATAAGGGGGGAGGGTAAACAGGAGGAGGAGGAAGAATTGCTGTCTCTGGGTTCAGTAGAAAGGATGTAAAAGTGAAGTCAGAAGAGAAAGCTTAGAGTTTTAGAGCTTTTAGTTACTTCTATCTTCCTGTTTCTTATTAGCTTAAGTAGTACCAGTTATAATATTTACCACTAAGCACTTAATGGTGCCTCAACTTCTGCTGAGTGTTTTATATTTAATGATCTCATTATTCCTCAAAACACTGAAAATTTTGGTGATGGTTATGCCCATTTTATAATTGAGGAAACAGCTCAGGAAGGTAAGTAATTGAAAATCACACAGCTTCTAAGTGGAAGGGCTGGGATTGGAATGGGATCTGTCTTCCTCCAGAGCCCATATTCTCATGGTATTGGGCTTCCTAACACCAGGTGTTCTTATATTTCAGGTGAAGAGATTGTTTTCTGAAGGCTGCAGTGTTGAAGGCTGTGACAGAGCGGAGAGCCTGTGTGGAGCTGATGGGGAGGCTTTCTGAATAACATGGCCCTAAGCCATTAGCCTTGCCATGACCACATTTTTCACCAGCGTCCCTCCCTGGATTCAAGATGCAAAGCAGGAGGAGGAAGTGGGCTGGAAACTAGTTCCCAGGCCTCGGGGCCGGGAGGCAGAGAGTCAAGTGAAGTGCCAATGTGAAATCTCGGGGACACCCTTCTCAAATGGGGAGAAGCTGAGGCCTCACAGCCTCCCCCATCCAGAGCAGAGACCATATAGCTGTCCACAGCTGCACTGTGGCAAGGCTTTTGCTTCCAAATACAAGCTGTATAGGTAAGTCACATTCCCATACCTCTTCCTGCCAGAGGTTCGCAGAAGTCAGAGCTAGAGAGATGCCACCAAGCGTGGGGCTTTATCTGCGATAGAAGAGTGGAAGTTAATTTGTCCAAAAGTGTACTCTGAACTCTTAACAGTTTGAAGTCACTCATTAAAAACTAATAGTTTTTTTGAAGAAGAAACTAGATTCTGGTATGTACAGTATCAGTGGGGAACAAACTAGACTGAATATTGTTTTTAATACTACTTTCTCCACTCCTGTCAGGTAAATTATCAGAATCTTAGCCAGAAATTAGAAATCAGTCTTAGTACTTTAGAAGAAAAGATTTTCTGGTTCACTCTATAAATTTTTTTAAAAAATATTTTTTTAGTTGTAGGTGGACACAGTACCTTTATTTTATTTGTTTATTTTTATGTGGTGCCAGGGATGGAACCCAATGCCTCTCGCATGCTAGGCAAGCACTCTACTACTAAGCCAAAACCCCAGCCCTAAATTTTAAAGTGGAGGTTCAGAACAAGGATGTAACTTATCTAAGATCATATAGCTTCTCAGTTAGTTAGTTAGTTAGTGCTGCTTTTACTGAATCAGCTTGACTCAGATGACTACTTCTCTGTTTCTGTAGAGTCCCTGGTGCCCTCTGGGTCAGCTGCTTTTCCTGAAACTTATAAGCCCAAGAAACCCTACTTAAAGTGAAATGGAATGTGAAAGCCTTTGTTAGGGCCTATATGGCAGAGCAGCCATGATGGGGAGGGGCGCGGTGAAAATGATTTTCACTTTGCCCTTGCCTTTCTATCAGAGGAACCATGAATTTGCACATCAGATGAGATGGCTCAGCCTGATGCACAGTTGTCTAACCATTCATTCACTATTATTTTGATCCCCTGCTATTTATAGTATTCATTGCTTAGGGACAGAATAGTGAGTAAGATAGATGGGGATACAGGCCCTTCATGAGTTTACTTTCTTTAAATTGGAGGTAGATGGTAAACAAGTGAATATATCAACAAAGGACCATAAAAAGCCTCAGTTCCTCATCTGGAAAACAGTTGATAGGAAGGAACTAAAATAGGCAACAGGGTAGTGTGGAAGCCAGGATTGTCCTCAGGGCATTCTTTGGTTCTCAGGCATGTTTTGATTCTCTGTGTATTTCTATATCTTAGGGGGATTCCAGTTAGGGCCATCCTCTTAATCTTTCTTAGAGGTGGTCTGGGTGCCTGGGAGGCTGCAGAAGTACTGGTCCAGGAGGCAGGATCCCTGACATAATTCTCTTGTGATTTTATGTGAGTTACTAAATATCTTTGGGGATTAATTTCCCCATCTGCAAAATGAAGAAAATAGATTGGATCACTCAGCACCTCCCTGTCTTGCTCAGTTGATTCTGAACGTACATGGAGCTGTGGATTACAATTCCTGTATTTTGAGCTGCTTTCCAACCAGATGGGAGCAGGTAAACTAAGGGCACACTGAGGTGCCTTACCACTAAAATATTTCTTCTGCGTTACTGATTTACTGGTAAGCAGTTCAAATGCTATAAATGGGTATGCAATGAAAGATGAGTTGTATACACACTTAAAGCCAGTGTTCCTCTCTCAAAGGCAGCCAGTGGGATTTGTTTCTGTGTGTGTGTTTCCTGAAACAGTCAAATATGTATTCCTTCCTTTTTTATTTTCAAAAAGAATCATATTACATGTTCTGTATTGAACTTCCTTTTTTAAATTAGCTCCATATATCTTGGGAACTTGTTCCAGATCAGGAAGTTAGGTATTTTTCATTTTCCCTTTATTGTGTCCTTTTAAACAAATTTTTTTTAAGTACTTTTTTTTTTTTTTTGCACTGCTGGGGATTGCATGCTCTACCGCTGAGCTACATCCCCGGTGCACAGTTTTTTTGAAGTGAGAATGAGAATACAAATTCTCGGTCATACCCGTCTCTGAGTTGTCCAATTCTTTGCCCACAGTCTACCAACGATGTCAAGTGTTTTTTTTTTCTTTCTTTTTAAAAATTTTTTTTATATTTTTTATGTGTGAATATGTGTGTGTTGCTGGAGATTGAAATCAAAGCCTTGTGCATGTGAGGCAAGCACTCTGCCGAGTGAGCTATATCCTCAGCTCCTCAAGTTTCTTATATATCCTTTCAGAAATATTTTCAGCAATGCAAGTAAATGTACATATATTTTCACCTTTTTTCAAACACAGAATACCATTCTCTGCACTTTTGTACCTCATTTTTTCATTTTATAGATTTAGCATATTTTATGTAACCTGTTCCCTGTGATAGATTGGATGTTCAGATTCTTTCTGGTTTTGTTTGCTACTACAACCGATGCTGTGAAGAATAACAGTCATTTTGCAGGGACATGTATAGATTATAGTTGGCATGGTATTCCACTGCATGGCTTTATCATAGTTTTTATATGTAGTTTCCTGTTAGTAGACACATTGGTTGTTCAGTCAGCCCTTGTGATCCCCCTCTTTCTGCTTTCTCCCCTGTCCTCCATCCTTACCCCCAGGCACATGGCCACCCACTCGGCCCAGAAACCCCACCAGTGCATGTACTGTGATAAGATGTTTCATCGTAAGGACCACCTGCGGAACCACTTGCAGACCCACGACCCCAATAAAGAGGCCCTTCACTGTTCTGAGTGTGGTAAGAATTATAATACGAAGCTGGGCTACCGTCGCCACCTGGCCATGCATGCTGCCAGCAGTGGTGACCTCAGCTGCAAGGTGTGCCTGCAGACCTTTGAGAGTACCCAGGCACTGCTAGAGCACCTGAAGGCCCACTCACGTCGGGTAGCAGGTGGTGCCAAGGAGAAGAAGCACCCCTGTGACCACTGTGACCGGCGGTTTTATACTCGTAAGGATGTCCGGCGGCACCTAGTGGTGCACACAGGCCGTAAGGACTTCCTGTGCCAGTACTGTGCCCAGAGGTTTGGCCGTAAGGATCACCTGACCCGTCATGTTAAGAAGAGCCACTCACAGGAGCTGCTCAAGATCAAGACAGAGCCAGTGGACATGTTAGGCCTACTCAGCTGCAGCTCCACAGTCAGTGTGAAGGAAGAACTGAGCCCTGTGCTGTGCATGGCCTCTCGGGACGTAATGGGGGCCAAGGCCTTCCCTGGCATGTTGCCCATGGGCATGTATGGTGCCCACATCCCTACCATGCCCAGCGCAGGCGTACCACACTCCCTGGTGCACAACACGCTGCCCATGGGTATGAGCTACCCTCTGGAATCCTCACCTATCTCTTCCCCTGCTCAGCTCCCTCCAAAATACCAGCTTGGATCTACCTCATACTTGCCCGACAAATTGCCCAAAGTGGAGGTGGATAGTTTTCTGGCGGAGCTTCCTGGAAGCCTCTCTCTCTCATCCGCCGAACCCCAGCCCGCCTCACCTCAGCCGGCGGCAGCTGCGGCCCTCCTAGATGAAGCACTGCTCACCAAGAGCCCCGCCAACCTCTCTGAGGCCCTCTGCGCTGCTAATGTGGACTTCTCTCACCTACTGGGCTTTCTTCCACTCAACCTGCCCCCATGTAACCCGCCTGGGACCGCAGGAGGCCTAGTCATGGGCTACTCCCAGGCTGAGGCACAGCCCCTGCTCACCACTTTGCAAGCTCAGCCTCAAGATTCCCCAGGAACTGGGGGACCACTGAACTTTGGGCCTCTGCACTCCTTGCCTCCTGTCTTCACCTCTGGCCTGAGTACCACCACCCTGCCTCGATTCCACCAAGCATTCCAATAGCCCCCAAGGAGGCCCTTGGCTCAGTCTCTGGCTCTGTCAGGGAGCCTCAGTACCCACCTCGTCTGCAAAGGCAGCTGAGCTTTCAGAGCTGGGTTCAAAAAAGCAAAAATTCCAGTGTCTGTATGGAGCACTTGGTTTGGGGGTTCAGGTTCCAGGATCATTTCCAGGAGGAGCTTTGAGCCCCAGCACCGTGAAAAGATCTCCTACCATAGGACTTTCAGGTATTTTTACTTTATTTTTATTTTTTTAATCTGAATTGGGAGCCACACTTAGCCCTCTCCCTCTCCAAAGCATCAGAACCACCTCCTCTTTGAAGAGGAAGGCTTCTTGGAGACACAGAGGGCTTCACCTTGGATGACCTCAAGAGAAATAGCTCAAGAGGCCTGTTTCTGGTCCCAGCCTGCAAACCCCACAGCAGTTAGTTGGTCAGGCCCTGCTGTGGAAGGTCACTTGGCTCCATCACCTGCTTCCAGCCAGCGGGCAGAAGGCCTCTGTTTTTCCCATCACCCCCATCCCCACTGTACCACCAGCTCTGTTTTCAGTCAGTGTTGTCCAGCAACGGTACCGTTTACACACTTGCCTCAGACACACCATTTCACCTCCCTTACCACGCTGTTAGCCTTAGAATGATTGCAGTGAACACTGTTTACACACCATAAATCCATTCCCACCAGTCCATTTCAGTTGGCACCAGCCTGAACCACTTGGTACCTGGTGTTAACTGGAGCCCTGTTTACAAGGCGGAGTCGGGTCTTGCTGACTTCTCTTCACTTGAGGTCACATTTTTCCCCCGTGGGGAAATAAACTGACTTTGGACTGCTTCAGTCTCTGCCATCTTCCATGACTGCGTCTGTTCCTGCCTTCCTCGGCAGTGTCCACAGGAGACAGGCAAGAAGATTGGAGCAGCTTTCTCACAGGTCTACAATTCTGTTTTTCTCCAAATATATCATGACCCCCTCATCCTCCTTTTGAACTGGAGAGGGGAAGAAATGAAAGGCATGCCCACATCCATCACCTCCCCATCCCCTAACCGCCACCTGCAACATCATGAGCTGTTGTTTTGTTTTTTTGAATTTTTTTTTTTTTTGTCTTGGAAGGAGGGACTCTGGGTTCCAGGTTGGTGTGAATTGCAAAGGAAAAGGAATGAGCCCTTTATTTGTTTCCCTCCTGCCTGTCCCTTTTCCAGGAAGTTGTGGAATTGTTGGAAGAAGAGTTTTCAGAATGTTAGGACTGGGCAGATAGTTGAGTCCTATGTAATCATTGTTGCCTCTCATACCAAAATTTTTCTTATCCACAGTTTCCCTTCTGTCTCTTCCACTTCGCAGTCCCCATGGACTCATGGCCACTGTGCATAAGCTTCTCTGCTCTCCATCAAGAACTTCCCATGGTTCAGTACCCCTCAGTTTTGCCCCTAGTATCCAACAAGGCTTCTTGAGAGAAGTGATTTAGTTCTTCTGATTTGTGGGGCTCCCTGCAACAGACAGCACAACCCGTTCCCAGAACCCCACCAGACCCCAAACCCTGCTTCATCTCAGTTCTACATGGGCTCTCCCCATGCGTGGAAGGGAGGCAGCTCAGGGGCCACCATTGTGGGGTCCTCCTTAGACCTTCCTTTCTGACTCAGAAACACACTTCTACCTCTCTACTGTTAACTCCTATAGATGCAGCCAGCTGTTTCTGGGCACTTCTGTCAATGGGTGCCTCATGCTGGCTTCTCCACTAGGGTTTCAGGACAAACTACCTAGGAACTGCCTCACCCTCCTACTCGGCCTCCTGTCCCCCTTCTGTCTAGATTCACTTCAGGAATTGAGTCATCAGGAACTGTCCAGGTCCAGTACCCAGGCTTCTGCTTCAGCCCAGGCCAGTACTCCTTGTTTTAGGTGAAAGCCTTAAAATTTTAGCTCCCTGACCCTTGACTGAAAGCAATGTGGAGTGAATAATAAGCGTGTTTTGATTTAGGCAGGGTAGCTTGGGATACCTTTTAAAAAACAAATATATATATGATCAACAAGTTTAGCATCAGACTAGATGATTTGCTTCTAAAAATTTGTTTCCGTGAGTCCCAGGACTAATTAAAATATATTTTTAAAACCATCTACCCTGGTACGCAGCCACCTCCTGCATGCAGTGCGTGTTATTTGGACTGGTGTTACAGGAAATGATCTGTGAGAGTCCAGGGACTCATTGCTGCCATTCTCCTTGTGTCTGGTCTTCCCCAGACCCAGCAGCCCTCTTTGCCTTGCCTGCCACCTTCCCTGCACCCTCAGATTCTGCAGGGTTCCCCGACCGTACAAGATGAAGTCCTGGACTGTTAGGGAGTCTTGCCCCGTTTGCCCTTTCCTGACTCTCCCCTCCATTTGTGATACCGAGAAGCTCATAGGACAGGCAGCGCAACTATTTAAAATCTTATAACTAGGGCCTGGCCACCACCTTTTTTTTTTCCTTTGCCCTCGCCTATTCCCATCTCTCTTCCTATCTCTCCTCAGTACCCTTACCACCACAAGGAATTTTCCTGTCACTGTGAACTTTGCTAGGGCAGAGGAACGTTATCTGCCTACATCTTTGGACCATATCCCTGCTGTTTCTTAGCTTCTTCCCATCCACTGCCCAGAAAAGCCCTTTTGGCCTCACTGTTCAAAGGATTTTTAATCTGTGCTCACTTCAGTACCCCTACTGAGGCCATGAGATCCTGAAGGGCATGTGCCCAGGTCAGAAGCCATGGCATGTGGCACACACCAGTCAGGGACCAGAAAAAAGGAGTGATGTTCTCTTTCTCTGCCACCTCTTCCAGCCTGTCAGCAGTGAGCTGACCTGTACAGGAGGTCAGGCAACTCCCACCCTGCCCAGTAGGTGGCCAGAGCTGGCACACCCAGGTGTCAGCCCAAAGGGTCCCTGTACCATCTTAGTGAGCTGGGAGGCAGGGAAAGGTGCACCAGTGAGTGTCGGCCCCCAACACCCCCTGTGCGCCCTACCACCCAGACCTTTTATAAGTGGCATTTTGTTAATGGAAATCCGGGAAGCAGGTGTGATTACTTTTTTGCTCGTAGATATTGTCTTAAGTTGAAATTCTCCCAGTACCCTAAACTTTCCCTAGTAGCCCCTTTAAATTCCCTCCTCCCCTTTGGTAGCTGTTTTCTCCACCACCCCTCTCCACCTCCCCTCTTATCTAGGAGCTGTTTTTAAGCACGATTTTTTTTAACAGGTTATATTGTACAGGATCAATATTTTGCTTTTTAACAAGGATATTTATGTAATAAGAAACTTTGCCTTAGGCAGGTGTTGGCCAGAAAAGTCCAGATTCCTCTGGAACCCCACCCTGGCCTCTCCTGGAGCTCTGATCCTGCTGTGGAAGGAATTGGCTGTGACCTTCACCACCAGAGAGTAGGGTCTAGCGAGGGAAAGGGGTGTTCACTGTCATAATCTAGTGCCTCCATGGAGGGTGTGGAAGTGTTCCAGTCCAGTGGCTTCTGGTGTCGGCTGACTTCCTGCGCTGATTCTCGCCCCACACCTCTCCACCTCTGCATATCCGGCACTAGAACTCCTGAACATCTCTTCTCACGCTCTCCCCTCCTTCCCTGTGGTCGAGGCTTTGGAGCCACCCTTTCTTAATGCCAGATTATTTAAAGAGAGAAAAATACAAGACAAAAACCTTCTAGCACTTTGTAAACACAGTGAATAACCTCTTGGAGTATTTTTGGCTTTATATAAAACAAGGTTTTTAATTGTAAAATATAAGTGCCATTAGAAAATGCACAGGGCATATCTTTGTTAAAGTAGATTTTTTTCAATGTTTTACAGAATTACATTTTCAAAAAAAGTTTTTATAATGAAGTTGTTTATTAAAAACTTCTGAATGATGTGTTTGGCAGTTGTGAACCTAATTGGGAAAGGGTTGGAGAAAGCCTGGAATTGGGAAAAACTGGAATCTCCAGACATCTTTGGCATCCAGGGTGAGGATGGTGAGTGTAGGGCAGATAGCAGTAGCCATTCGCATTAAAGACGGAGTTTGAAATGGAAGCTCTTAATTGGGTATCTTTGAGGTAAGTGGCATCATTCTATCAGTTAATCTTGGGTGCAAGGATCAGAAAACACAAATTGACTTCAAATAGCAACATCTCAGGTAACTGAAAACGCCAGCAGCAGCACAGTCTTTGGGTCAGGCCTGACTCAGAGGTTGGAACATGCCTGGCCTCAGCATTGCTGTGTGTCCGCCCTGACTCTAGTGCTGTGACTTCATCCTCAGGGTCTACAAAGTATGTTCTTCCTTTGTGTGAGAACAGAATTCTGCCACGATTCTTGACTTGTCACTCACAGGACTGACCAGCAGAGGATCTTCAGGAAGAAGTCCTTTTGTTCACAGACGCCCCAGTAAGCATCCTATTCCATTGGCTTCCGTGGTGTTCCCCCCCATCAATTAAAGCAGACCCTATCAGTGACTTTGAGACTTAAACCAAGGAGGAATGGTTTCTCACAGTAAACATGGGCAACTGTTAGGGTGAGAAACTGGTTGTCCAAAAAATATGCATGTCTACCACAGTCACCTACACTGCCCAAGGTGCACCTATGCCTGTGCCCAACAACTTTTGAGAGGCTGACGTGCTTTCAGCTGACATTGCTTGGCCAGTCCTAAAAAATGTCATCACCATCCTGGGCGCCACCCCCTGTGCTGAGATCCTTCCATCAAGGGCCAGGGTTACACCCTTATAAGAGCATATCTCCAGTCACCTATTTCTCCCAGCTAGCCCCAACTTACAGCTTCCCCCACCTCCCCGATAGTCCATTCAATTTTGAACCTATCAATGGATTAACTCATTGATGAGATCGGAATCGCGATCCAATCACTTCCAAAAAGCCCCACCTTTGAATATTGCTGCATTGGGGACCAAGTCTCCAACATAGGAAGAAGGAGCCTTTGGCGGACCAAAGGCTCCAGGTCCAAACCATGAGCCCAGTAGCCCTTGAGGGCACTAGCAAGTGTGAGTGTGTGCTTGAACAAAGGCAGCAAGCTGACCCTTCATCCATCATTCTACATGTTCACTGGCCACCCCAATGAGTTGGGGCCTCAGGAGAATCCACCTTGCCTTCTTAAGTTGTGTATACCTTAGGATAGCCCCGGTGGCTCAGATGAGGGAGCTGTCATGTCCATTGGGCAGGAAAGAGGCTCAAGGCTTTCTGGAGTAAGTGGCAGGGACTTGGCAGAAATGGCATTAGGTCTACTGAACTCCATATGCCACAAGTTTAAGAACTGAGACCACAGGAGTGTGGATGTATTTGCCGGTCCTGGACTGCAGGGGCTGGTCTACCCAGGAACAGATCACTTCAGACTCAAGTCCGGCTTTGTGAAATGAGTGGTACTGAGCAAAAGGTAACTAACCCCTTTGGCCTGGCATAAAATGAAGCAAGGTCCGCCTGGTCTCAGCCAGCCAGCCTAGGAGGAACATGGGGACCAGGCTGATGCTCTCGCTCCCTGCTCTGCAGTGGTTTGAGGCCTTTCCTTGCTTGGGATCTTTCTACCCATTAATAACTATTTTCTTCCCTTTCTCCACAAGAGGAGCACCTTGGGTGCCACAGTTACTGTTATCTTCGGCTCCGGGTTCAAGTGTGGTCAGCCTCTGCAAGGAACACCCCTTGGCTGTGCCTGTGAAAATGTATCCTGTGTGAAAGTGCAAGTGTCCACAGTGGCCCCGAGAGAGCCCAGCAAGGGGAACGAATGCCAGCCGTGGTGGCTGTGATGGGCTGCCCCCCCCCCCCCCCCGCCCAAGCTGCCCCTGCTTGGTTCACGCCGGCACTTTCCCCCACCTCCACCGCCTCTGAGCCAGTTCTGTTTAGCGCCGGGAGCCGCGTCCCCACCGGGCAGCCCCCATATACACACCAGAACTCCAGGTCCCTTGTCTCCCCCGCGCGGGAGGACCCTAACGAGTCACATCCGGAAGAGGGGTGCGAGGGGCGGAGCGCGCCTCGGAGGAGGAGACACCACCTCCCCGCCGCCTGTCCGCGACCTGCCACTGCCGCCGCCCCTGTCGCAGAGCCCGCAGTCTCGCCTGAGCCCCACCAGCCAAGAGGCTGCCCGCAGGTGATGGCGGACAAGGGGGCGGGTGCCCTGGAAGCTGCCGCTAGCCCACCGTCTGGGCCCGCGCAGGAGGGGTGCGAGCGCCTGGCCCCCGCGGCCTGGGTCCCGGGAGCTGGGGGACGCGGGGACCCCCACCCTGCAGCCGGCCCCGGGACCGCTCCACCTGCCCCAGGGCTCCGGGAAGTGGCCTCGGTGGCGACTGACCCAAGCCTGGAAAGCGGCCCCCACGGGGATGAGACCCCAGAAACGTGTGGCGCAGAAGAGTGGGGGGCTCGGGCGGGGGCCGGTGGGAAGGCCGAGGAAGTGACGACTGAGGAGGGCGCCATCTTCATGGAGGAGGCGGCGGAGGAGGTGGAGAAGCAGCAGGTGGGGGAGGAGAGGCTGGAGGTGGGCGCGGAGGCACAGGAGGCCCCGAGGCCCCTAAACCTTGATGGTCTCATTGTGGACCCATTGGAGGCCATCCAGTGGGAGCTGGAAGTCCTGAGTGGCCAGGCCGACAGGGCCTACCTCTGGCTTGAGCGCAGTTTTGGGAGGATGCGCCGGTTGCACCTAGCCCGGAGAAGCTTCATCATCCAGAATATTCCCGGGTTTTGGGTCACCGCCTTCCTGAACCACCCGCAGCTGTCAACCATGATTAGCCCCCGAGATGAAGACATGCTCTGCTACCTGATGAATCTGGAGGTGAGGGAACTCAGGCATGCCAGGTCAGGTTGCAAGTTCAAGTTCCGCTTTTGGAGCAACCCCTACTTTCAAAACAAGGTGATAGTGAAGGAGTACGAGTGTAGGTCTTCAGGCCGGGTGGTATCCATTGCAACTCGGATCCGATGGCATCGAGGTCAGGAACCCCCAGCCCTGGTTCACAGGAACAGAGACACAGTGCGAAGCTTCTTCAGCTGGTTTTCACAGCACAGCCTCCCAGAGGCTGACAGGGTTGCCCAGATCATCAAAGATGACCTGTGGCCTAACCCCCTGCAGTACTATTTGCTGGGGGATAGGCCCCTCAGAGCCAGGCGAGGCCTAGCAAGGTGGCCCACAGAGGCCCCACCTCGGGCCTCCAGGTTCCAGTCTGGCTGAGTCCTACAGAGACTCCTTTCCACCTCCTGTGGACCTGGGCTTAGGCCCACAGTGGGTGCCCTGCTGTCTGCCTTCTCTTTTGCACCCTTTGGCTCCTCTGGATGTTCAGTGGACTCAGCTCCTAGACTGTGGCCTTCGTGGCCAATCTCTGCAAATTTCCATGTGACCTTCATGCTGTTCTCTGTCAACATCACATGACTGAAACATGCCACTGCATTTACTCCAGAACGTCCAGTGCTGTGCATGTATCCACCACCATCTTCCTGGCCTGGCCCTGTCTGGGATCTGGCCCTCACAAGGCATCACCAGGAAGACCCATGCCTCTCTGCTGCCTAGTGCTTCAAAGCCGCAGCTGGATGGGCTTTGAGTTTGTGCTGGCTGCACTCATGACAGCTCCCCACACTGGCTGTGGCTGAGACTCTGATGGTTGGGGCAGTTGGTGCTGCCTGCCAGCCAGACCTGGACATTCCAAGGCCCCAGGACCACAGGCCAGGTTACCACCAAATGGACTGTTGGGCATGGGCAGAGCAGGCCTGGGGGAGGTCTGGAGCAGGGAGCAGCGGGCAGCACACTCTGTGATTCCCCTGCTCTTCCTCCCCACGTTGGGTCCCTGCCGGGGCTTGCTCTTGAAGGCCTGCGCTATGCCCCATGAACGCCTGGCTCTCACATTTCTCATAAGTTCTGCCCAGGCAGCCATCAGCCCTTGGCCTACTTCCAGGTCTATAAGAATCTCAAACACTGTCTATGAACCCTGCTGGGCCACCTGCCAATGCACAGGAGATCTCACAATTGCCCAGAAGCTCTGCCAGGTTGGCGTATCTGGGCACATGGTCAAGGTGGCGGCAAAGATGAGATCCTCCAGGAGCCCACTTTCCTGAACCCTATTTCTGGACCCACAGAGAATCCATACCCTTCACTGGCTCCCTTGCCCACGTGTTCTTAGCTGCCAAGTTGTGGATGCTGGGAATTGTGTCTATTGGCCTAGATCTCACCATTTTTCCTTAAAGTCGCAGCTCAGAAACGAAAACTGAAGAAGCAAAGTGTTTGCAAATAGCTAAGAAGACAGACTTTCTTGAATTCATCTTTGTCTCCAGAAAGGGAAAGCTTGTCCTGTAAACTGCCAGGGCTCTCTTTGCCCCCTCTGCTCACTTGCCTCACCCCATTTAGCAAGGCCTAGAATCTTCAAAAGGTGGGCAGGGCTGCTCAGCAGTCCAGGAAGTCCTCAGGGGCAGGGAGAGTTAATCATTTCATTTTACACGATGTTCTTTTGGAGGAACTTTAGTCTCAACTCTTCTTCCTCCTCCAGACCCAGCCCCCCTGTGCCCTCCACCATGGGTTGCAGGTTTCTGTAGGTACAAGGGCTGAGCTACTCCTCTCCTCCAAGTGCCCTCTGGGACTGTGGGCTGTCTCTGTTTTATTTAGGAGGTGGTGGCCCCTGCCCACATAAGGCCTGTCTTTTGCTCCTAGGACCTAGGAACACAAAATAGTGGGGAGGGCAGTGTAACAAGCTGGAGCCTGTAGGAAAGGTGGGGTGGTAGGGGGCCTGCGGGGTAGAGGGAGCAGTCCCCTGATTTTTACTAACTTCCTGGATTCACCAATATGTTTTGTAAATTGTGGGAATGAGAGAGCACTACAACTTTAGAGTCTTTCCCTCCTAGTCAGGTATGACCTTGTGTGTGTAAAGTTAACGCTATAGGGTTTTTGCTGCTTTTAAGAACCGAAGCATCCGCTTTTCTGTTTCCAGCCCACTGGAAAATGGAGCTGTTTAGGCCTGTTTGTTGCTTTTAGTTGAGAACATTTGTAAAACTGTCAATGTAATTGTTCTGTGTCACTCGGAAACTTATGTGACTCTTCCTGATTCTTATCAAGTTGTGGCCTGATACTATACCTGTTCTTAGAAGTAGTTTGAAGAAGGTGTTTTTTTAGGACTTACCACGGAAGTTGTTACCATGTTTTGTGAGAATAATCTCCAGAATGGTCTTGAGGAATCTGTGCCCTGGAGTCGTATTGTAATTGACATCACTATAACTGATATCGCTACTTCTTAACAAATATGCCCAGACTGACTTTGTCCAATCCAAAGAGGATTTGTGGCACTTTTGCCTTCTATATGCATGATGGAAAAATAAAAACTTTTTGGTCTGGGGAAAAAATAGCTTGTTTCTTGTTACTCCCCCATCCAAACTCTCTTGACAGGCACACACAAATGCCCCAGTTCCTACTGCCACTGCAAACCTTGCCTTTCCTGGTTCTTACCAGCATCTCTCATGCATCTCCCTTTGATCTCTCTACACCGGCCCCTACACACAGCCCCTGCTGCTCCTTAAATACAGCAAGCTCATTCTGGCCTCAGGGTGTTTGCATTTGCTTTTCCCTCTCTCAGCAATTTTCTCCCTTCAGGTATCACATCTCCGCTCCCTCAACTTGTTCAGGCCTCAAGCGCCATTTCTTCAGAGGCTTTCCTGTCCAGCCCTTTACAGTTTTCTGCTTATCACTTGTGATTCAAAAAAGACCTTGATCTCTTATCTTCTTTTCCCTCTCACAGGAGTCAGGGGAACAGGTACTGGTCTGTCTGCCACTCGGCCTCATGGTTCAGTGTCCAGCACCCCATAATCACCCTTGTGAGGGAGTGACCTTATCCATAGGAGTTGCCGTGCTGGGGAGGCTCCGACAAGATAAAGAATGAGCAGGGTTTCTCCTGAAGTTTCTGTTGGGTGGGGAAGGGTGGGGTGGTGACGGCTGATTGCACAACTTCATCCACTGAAGCACATCTCGAGGTGGAAGGAGTCAGTATTAATAATTACACCAGGAAAAGAGGCATAATGGTCGTCCCAAGCGGACAGAATCCTACAAAGTCCAGCTTGGCAAAGAGTTCACCACAACTGTAGATGGAGGAGGCCACAGGTACAGACTTCTCTGGTCAGGATACTGGAGATGGCTCTTGAGGATTGGGCAGAAATTTGAAAAGCAGGACTGAAGAAGGGAACTTCTGGCAGAGCAACCAGCATGAGCAAAGGCACTGGCGTCTGCAGATGCCGGGATGTTCACACACGATGAGTGGCTGCCTGAGAGGCAAAGCTGGATAGGTAGGCCGAGGCCACTTCTGAAAGCGGAACTCTGAATGCCAAGCCAAGGCTTTATCCTGCAGAGAGGAAGGAGTGGAATCAGGTGTGGTTCAGAGGTGAGAGTGTCACAGGGCAGCTGGAGGAAAGAGGAGGAGAGTGCAACTCCAGATCTCTCCAATATGAATGTTATCCATCCCTCCAAGTTGTACCTCTTCCAGGAAGCCCTCCATGGTTGCCTTGGCCCACATTACTCTCTGACATGTCCCAAATTTAGGATTTACAGCCTAAATCCCAAATTTTGGGTACAGAGGCCAGACTTGGCTGCACTTGTTGGGGTTCTCTTTTGCCAAACACCTTTTCCTGACACTCCAAGAGGAATCAGGATGAGCCTCTAAGATCCTGGTGATTTTAAAAGCTGATGCCCCATGCGGTTTGCCTGGTGATTGGCAGGTGTACTTTGGCTCCTGCAGCCCAGGTTTAGACCCAGGTATATCATGTGATCTCTTAGCTCCAGACAATGGTACTTAAGTAAAATAGGTTTTTATCTTCTGTACATTCAGTGACATGCTTCCGTCACTCTGAGTAACTCTGAAGCTACCACAGTTCCTTCCACTCTTCTGGGGCATGAGTTTCGTGCTGAGAAACCTCCCCGCCAACCCTTTTTTTTTGTACTGAAAACTGAATCCAAAACACTTTTGCAGTAGTATCCCCAGCCATATTTATTTATTTTATTACCAGGGATTGAACCCAGGGATGCTTAACCACTGAGCCACATCCCCCGTCCTTTTTATTTTTAGAGACAGGGTCTTGCTGAGTCGCTGAGGTTGGCTCCAAAGCTGTGATCCTTCTTCCTCAGTCTTCTGAGTCTTTGGGATTACAGGCTTTATCTTTTGTTTATAGACAGAGTCTCAATAAACTGCTGAGACTGGCCTAGAACTTGCCATCCTCCTGGCTCAGCCTCCTGAGTAGGTGGGATTACAGGTGTGCGCCACCACACCTGGTGAGAACCCGCTGAGTCACTCACTCGTATTCACACATCTCAGCACCCCTCTTAGGGCATGAGATGATTCTGTTCCTGCCTTTTGAGCTCAAGGTCCAGTAGCCAGGTTGAAAAACAGTGATATTGACCACCAATGTATATTGTGCACCTATTACATGCCAGGGGCTTACATGGAAATAGCAGTGTAGGTCTCTAAACTGATTTGAGCTGTGCCCCTCTGTTCCAAACCCTCCAATGACTCCAATCTCACACAGGAAAAGCCAATTAGCTCAGCACAGCCTGCAAGACCCTCATGATCTGACCTCTGCTCACCTCCCCGGATTTCTTTCCATTTATACCAGCCTCTTGCTAGTCTTGCTTCCTATTCCCTTGGCCTAGAACCTTCTCCAGATTATTTATAGTCTGGCTCTTTTTTACTTCATTAAGGCTTCTCAGCTCAAATGTTGTACCTCATAACATTTGAAAAAGAGAATTTCACCCCTGTTGGGAAGTCTTCCCCAATTACTGTTAGAACTACCCACTCTTCCTGTCTTCCTTTTTTTTTTTTTTTGGTACTGGGGATTGAACTCAGGGGCACTGAGCCACATCCCCAGCCTTATTTTGTATTTTATTTAGAGACAGGGTCTCACTGAGTTGCTTAGTGCCTTGCTGTTGCTGAGGCTGGCTTTGAATTCCTGATCCTCCTGCTTCAGTCTCCCCAAGAAGCTGGGATTATAGGCGTGTGCCACCATGCCACCTCACTGGCTTCTCTTTTTTAAATTAGAGTTTTGCTTTAGCATTCATCACAGGATCTCATCCAGTACTTTCATTTATGCATTTGCCTTTTTCTCTACACTCTTGGGACTTTGTTTTGTTCACTGCCTAGAGTCTCCTTCCCCTCAGGCTCAGCACAGCTGGAGACTCGGTAGTTCTTTATGGAATGAATGAATGCTCCACATCCTTGAGGCTAGAGAGGAATTTTCAGGTGGGCAGAGGGAAGACAGGTCACCTGACAGGAGACAATGTTTACAAGGCACCGAAGCCTGTTGAAGGACCTTCTGGGCCTGACTCTAGGGATAAGAACTCTAAGGCTGGGGCTCGGGCTCAGTGACAGAGCCCTTGCCTAGCATGCTTGAGTCACAGGGTTCGATCCTGAGCACCACATAAATATAAATAAATACAATAAAGGTATTATGCCATCTACAACTAAAAATATTTAAAAAAAAAAAAAAAAGGAACTCTACCGAGGTGCATGGTGGCACACTCCTGTAATTCCAGTGACTCGGGTGGCTGAGGCAGGAGGATCCCAAGTTCAAGATCAGTCTCAACAATTTAGCAAGGCCCTAAGCAACTAAGCAAGACTCTGTCTCTAAATAAACAAACAAATAAATATATTTTAAAAATAGGCTGAGGATGAGGCTAAGTGGTTCAGGGCCTTTTGGGTTCAATCCCTGGTAACCAAAAACAAAACACTCCTCACCATCCATGGGGCAAACATTTTCCAGGCAGCCTTGGAGTTGGAGCAGTAAATACCTCTGTCCCCATTTTTGATCCCTACTACAGAGAGATGTCCTGTGGCTTACATGTGTGCCAAGGGTGGAGGAAGGTGGCAGGGTAAGGAGGGGACTTCCTGCTGTGGTGTGGAGTTCAAACATGAGCTCTGGATCCCAAGGTTTTGCTCATCTCATCTCAGCCGTCTGCCCTGTTCTGTTGGCCTGGAAAAGAACTTTGGACAAGTTATTTTTCAATCTGAGATGTCTCGAAACTGGGGTAATTACTTGTAATCTGCAACTGCCTTGATTATAGCTCAGGGGACTTTGATATTTTCCTCTAAGGATGCTATTTCAGCACAAAAATTCAAGGAAGTCCCTGGTGTCTGCTTGCCTTTGCTCAACAGAACTAAAAGTTGACCTGAGTTGCTAAATCTGAGGGCCTTCTACAGGCGCCCCCATTGGTGCGACCTGGGCACTTGGGCTCCTAGGCACCAGGGCTCCTTGGCACCAGGCCTCCTTGGCACCAGGCTGTGGTGGAACAGGCCCTACTTGGAAGGCTAATAGGCCTGAGAGCAGCCATGGCCTGCTCTCCAGGATTCCACACACTTCACAGCTCTTAGCTTGTTTTCTCATCCAGAGAAGAAACTTGGAATTCCTTAGCAGAAGGAAAAACTCCCTTCAAGCTGTCTTCCCTCTCCAGTACACCAGCCATTTAGGGGGCTGACTGTGGCAATGCTTTTGTTGACAACCATCGGAAACTCTTTTTTTTTTTAATATTTATATTTTAGTTGTAGTTGGACACAATACCTTTATTTTATTTATTTTTAAATATTTGTTAGATATTAAGGACCTTTATTTTATTCATTTATTTATATGTGGTGCTGAGAATTGAACTCAGGGCCTCACACATGCTAGGCAAGTGCTCTACCACTGACCACAATCCCAGCCTCACAACCCCAACCTTATTGGAAACTCTTTGACTCAACAGATTCCTGTTGATATTGCTTCTGTAGTGCTGGGAGTTGAATCCAGGGCCTTATGTGTGTTAGGCAAGTGCCGTACAGTTGAGCTATACCTTAAACAATATTTTTTGTGGGGAGGGGACCAGAGATTAAAGGCAGGGTTGCTCTACCACTAGGCTACATTCCCAGCCCTGTTTTATTTCTAAGTTGCCCAGGCTGATCTTTACACTTGGCAATTCTCCTGCCTCAGCCTCAACTAACTGGGATTACAGGTGTGCCACTGTTTCCAGCTATATGTATGTTTTTTAACCTTCTATGAGCATCCAGAGGTGAGACAGCCTATGTAATTTTCAGTTCAATGTTATCTTCAAGGAATTGGGCCTTCTTCTCTGATCTGCCATCCTTTAGGTTGGTGTTGTCCTTGGATTGGTGCTAAGTGGTGGCCATATCTCTAAGCATTACAATGGGATATGGCAGTTACTGTTGACTCCCCTTAAAAAGGAAGAAACCTTTCCAGAACCTACTGTTACTTTCCTGGCCCTGTATCTGAATTGGCTAGAACTGGATCATAACTTGAATCAACTCTTGGCAACGGGGGGAGTGTACCTTGATCTGCTTAGACCAAGCATCAGGAGTGAGTTTTTGTCTGTTCACATCGGTGATGTAGCTAGACTGTTGTCTGTGGGAGGTCACACTCACAACTCAGTCCTCCTATGGGAGCATCGGCATGGCAATTTCATAATGTGATGGCCTTCAGGGTTCCAGGGTGCTGACTTCTGAGCCAGCATGGGTCCAACTGCAAGTTTCTAGGCCTATAAATTTCCTTATATTGAGGGGCTGGGCTGTGGCTCAGCATTAGAGCACTAGCCTAGCGTGTGTGAGGCTCTGGGTTCGATCTTCAGCACCACATAAAAACAAATAAATAAAATAAAGGTGTTGTGTCCAACTACAACTAAAAAATAAATATTTAAGAAAAAATTTCCTTAAGTTTGAGTCATTACCAAACTTAGATTACTAGCCTTTGAGACTCACCTTTGATGAGTGAGGAGGGAATAGGTGATTGAGCACCTACTACTATGTGAGGGACCCTCAAAGGGTTCAAACATGCTAGGCAAGTGCTCTACCACTGAGCCACAACTCCAGCCCGTCTTTTTTATTTCTTGAGACAGAGGCTTGCTAAGTTGCCCATGCTGGCCTTGAACTTGAGATTGTCCTGACTCAGCCTCTCTATATATCTTTTTTTTTTTTTTTAATGCTAGGGATTGAATCCAAGGCCTTTTCAAGTATGCTAAGCACATGCTTTCCACACTCCCAGCCCTTTGACCTAAATTTCTATTGCTTCATTTGAAGATACCCTACATGATAGAGGGTAAAATGACCTGGCAATAAAATATTGGAGCTGGGAATCCAAAACCAGGACTGCTTCCAAAACGCACACCTGATTGCCATTTCCTGCTTGTTGGATCAGAGGGTGGTGCAAATGCTTACAATTTGGTGTGGAGGAGCCGAGGAGATGGCGCAAGACTATGGACTTGTACCAGACAGGAAACAGTGTTGGCCTGAACCCTAGAAAGCCAGAGAGGAGACTGAACATCAACAGCAACACTCAGTTCATTAGGGAGGCTATCACACATTACACCCCAACCCCTGCATGTGACTTGAGACATCACAACAGGACAATGGCATTTTTATTTACAATTGGACCAAAAAAAGGCATACAGGCATTTAATTAAAAATAATGATGATGATGATTAAAAAAGTCAGAAAAATCGACGATGTTTGAACCCTTTGAGGAGTCCATTTTCCCACTCCCCCCCAAATAAGAATTTCTTAGGGGGAAAAAAAATGTCAAGATTTGAACTATCAATAGATTCCAAATATCATTCCCTACAGCTTGGTTCCCTTTTCTCCAGCCTGATTCTTGATGGACGCCGCTTGGCACCAAGGAGTTGCTACGTGGTGAGACTGGGAAGTTTACTGGTTTGACTCATGGGGAGCTGGCAGGGCCCTGGGGGACTCTGAGGTGGAGAAGGGAGGGGTGTATTCCTGGCTTCACCAGCATCCTGAGCTTAGTCTCATGGTTGGAGCCCAAGGACTGGAGCAAGGGTGAGTGGCTATTACTTAAACACTCATCCCAGGTGGATTTGGTCTCTTACAATTTAAGAGCAAACGTCTGTGACTTCAACAGGGTGGGCATGGGCAAGAAGAGTGGGGGTCTGTGGAGGACCAGGCCAGCCACATGAGCAAACTCCTTCCAGCTCGGGGAAACTAAACTTCTTGCTTGTTCCTGGTGGAATTGGGGAAGGAACGACAGAACTTACCATCTTCCTTCTCACAGCAGTTTTCTGGGTGCCCCCAACAAGAACTCAGGTGAGAAGTGGAGGGGATGGGTCCAGCTAAAAGAACTGAGTATAAACACTGCGGCCAGGGGACGTCAAGAAGGCCTCTGCCCAGCCACCTAAAGGAGGAATGTGAGTTCTCCAGGCTCCTTGCTCTGCCCTGGGAGTGGGGGAGAAGGTCCACCACTACCACATGTGAGAAAGAGTGGCACCCCCTGAGAAGAGGACTGGGGGCAGTCCTGAGGGGTGAGGGCCCCAGCGGCCTCTGCCACCCTTCCCAGACCCAGACATGTGGGTGCTTCACTCTGGAAATACTTGGCTCCAGGTCCAGGGTTTCTTGGCACAAGAATAGTTCACTGCTCGTCTCTCCTCCTCGTTGGTCAGCGCCTCTGGCTGTTCTTCTCAGGGGTGCTTCCTGCTGTCTTGGGGAACTGACCGGGTACTTCCAGGGGATCTCCTGCATCCACCAAGGCGTGGGCTTGCTCGTGGTGAAAAGATGACCCAGAGGCCTGGCTGGAAGCCCTGCCTAGAAGCTCTGCCTTGGGCAGCTCTGGGAAGAGGTTGGGAAAGAAAGAAGAGGAAAGGAGAGGGCTGGCAAAGGCTGGTTGGCACTGAGGGTGCTGTCCAGGCTAGAACCGTGCTATTGTGGCATCAATGGTGAGGACAGGCGGCGAGAGGCTTGGAACCCTCACTGCAGCCCTGGCATTGCCTCTTCCAGTGAGTCGTGGGGTGGCCACAGCCCTGAGGAACTGAGGTGGAGACAGTGACCAAAACCCAGTTATCTTGGTGGATTTATCCATCCTGGATCCATTGGTTTAAAAAAACTAAGGAAAAAACAAACCCAAGCCAAAAAGAAATCTGAATAAACACATCAGAGAGTTCCAGTTGGAGGGAACTTTCTTAGCACTGAAGAAAAAACAACCCACTAAAAAAAAGAAAAAGAAAAAAAACAAAACAAAAAAACCCCCCAAAAACAAAACCTCATCCCCACAGAACTGCAAGATGAAGAAAAATGCAAGATTTATCTACAGGCCCTCCCACCCTCCACACAGCCCCAGGATCCAGGAACACTGTGCCAGGAGTTACATTCCAAACGAGCAGGAGTTATTTTATTTTGCGTGCCTGCAGTTCCCCACGCAGGGTGGCTTCCTGTCCGAGGATGGAGTGGGCGTGGCCGTGGTCCACCCCAATCAGTCAATCTTCACAGCAGCATAGATCTTACGGACAAACATGTAGGCTGCATAGAAGCCGATGGTGCCTGTGAGCAGCCAGAAGGACAAGACCATGAGGGCCGTGTAGCCGAAGTAGAGGAGAGAGGGGATGAACTCGACAATGTCCAGCTGGGGCAGAACAGAGAGAGAAGACAAGAGACAGCGCTTAGGACCAGCAGCACGGCAACGGGTCCCACCCTCTCCCTCACCTCACGGCCAACCCATCGCCTGACAAAGGGAAGGGGCTCATAGCACAGCTGACCCTCACTGGCACTAACTAGGACTGGTACGTCGCCTGGGCTGCTCATGACCTCAGGGGCCAGGGCCAGAATGTCACAAGACCGAATGGCCACAGCAGTGCTACTTCCTGGTCCTGCATAGTCCCCAGAACAGCACGGAAACACTCCTGGATGGCTGAAGGAGCAGGAGGAAGTGGGGAGGCAGGCAGGGGAGAGAGCTGTCCACAGCTTCCAGTTTAAGGTCCAGAGCCACCGCTGGCCTGTTTTCTCCCTGAGAGTTAACATCTCACAGCATCTTTCATCGGAAAGCATTTCAGACTCCTCTGTGAAAGGGACAGAGTTTGGAGGCCTTGGCAGAGAGGATAGGGACTTGTGTTGCAGTGTTTGTTGTGATAAATGAAGCTAATCTGGGGGCCTGTTCTAGGCTCATGGGCAGCTACATGATCATACAACTGCCAGGAGCCCGGAAGAAAATAAAGGTCACTGTATGAGATCTTCTCCCAAGCCTAAGAGGTGACGGCCAGATTTTCAGGTTCAATTACCATCTCTCATCACAAGACTCTTGTAGCTGCATATGGGGGAGGGATGATGGTGGGGGGGGAGGGGGGCAGGACAGTGTTCAAACCAGAAGAAGGTGAACAAGAAGGCAGGTCTGGAAGGGCCCCGAGAGCTCAGGGGGGCCAAGGCCCTCATTTTACAGACAAGATGACAGGGCCAGAGGAGCCAGCTTTAGACAGAGAAGCAGTCTGAGTAGGAGAGGCAGGCGGTAGCTGCCATGAGATCTCTGGCTTTGTTTGCCCAGCACTGTTTCCTGTCCCCAAACGCGAGATGTTTTGAGGAAAACATTGGCTACTTTGTGATGCTGTTGGGGTCAGCAATCCTAGTACAAAACCTAAGCTAGTCAATCAGGATATTCCATCCCATTGCTGAAATGAGGAGACCCTGGGCACCAGGGGCTAGCTTTCTACTCTGTGTACAGATCCCACCTGTAGAAGAAGTAAAAAACAGACATACAGAACCAAGGTGTGGACACAGAGCCCAGACTTAACCATGCTTGAAACAAGAAATCCAAACTTCTCAAACTGTCCAGTTATATCAGCTAGTAGATTTTCTTTGTTTTTGAACTGGGTTTTGGTCATTTGCCACTTACAAGAGATCTCTTCACATGGGTTGTAGAAAAGGGAGATCCAATTTATTCTGGATGCTCCAAGGACTGTGATTAAGGTCTGAATGTAGAGGTTACAGGGGGCGACTTGTAATCTAAATCAAGAAGACCCTTGAAATGACAGACACTGTCCAGAAAGAGAATGGGGAGGGTCAGGAAGAAATGTCTTTTTTTTTTTTTTTTTTTTTTTTTTTTTAATATTTATTTTTTAGTTTTTGGCGGACACAACATCTTGGTTTTGTATATGGTGAGGAGGATCGAACCCGGGCCGCACGCATGCCAGGCGAGCGTGCTACCGCTTGAGCCACATCCCCAGCCCCAAGAAATGTCTTTTCTGTTACTGGATGTGCAACAGCAGGGGTCAGCATGTTTTTCTTAAAGGGCCAGATTATAATTTTTTAGGTTTTATAAGCCACATGGTCTCTGTGGCAACTATTCAATTGCCACTGCAGTGTGAAAGCAGCCGCAGATGATATGCACATGAGCACGGCTGTATTCTAATAAAACTATTTCAGGAACAGCTCTGCTGGTCCATGGGCTATAGTTTTGCTGACCTCCTGGCTAGATGACCAGCTGCTGGAATTGAAGAGAGAGGCATGGTCACCAGACTGAAAACAGGGGTGTAGCACTGCATTAAATGATCCTCTCTTCTGACATGGAATTTTTGGGAAAAGGTATTCCAAGCCTCAACCTAAGGACCTACAACTCTATTTTGCAAATGTACTCTGATTGCAATACAGAGGACTGCTTGCTTTTAGGCTCTGGAGACCCAAAATACTGTGGTAAGAGTGAGTCTTCAGTGTTATCCTTGGAGGTGAGGGGCCTCCCAGAGCCTCCTAAACTCTTCCCACAGTCTGTCTGCTTTATGTGTCATGTAGCAGTCTACCAGTACTGTAGTAGTGCCAGGGCCAGTACTGTGGGGATCTGTTTGCATCCTCACTCACGCCACTCAGAGACAATGAGGTCTGTGAGTCTGCCCTAGTCAGACAGGCTGGGGTCCTGTTCATTAGCCCACACTTACCCTGTGTGGAATCCTGCAGAAAGGAGGTGCTTTTTAACTCTCCTATCACCTACTTTTATTCTTTCCTGTTCTTTTATCTAGTTCCCTGGGAGATACTGTATTATCAGTTTCTCTTACTTCCTATTTAAAAGTGGTACAGGTGACATACTGCCTGTAAGTATTGTCCTAGGGGTATCTTACAGATTTCATATGAAGGCTTGACTCCTACATGTACAGAACACAGATTGTTCTTTCCTAAAAAGGCACATTCTAGAGTAGAAAACAACCCTAGCTGACTGTGGTTCTCCCTGCTCTTGGTGGGAAAGATTCAGACACTGAGATTTCCCCCCAGCGTTCTCCTCTCTACCATGCTGCGTGAGGGCACTAAGGGGATCCCCTCAAGGAGGGTGGTACCTTATTAACAAAATAAAAGATGGCATAGACCAGGACGTAGAATGCAGATCCTCCAGAAACTAGGAAATTTCTCCACCACCAGCGGTAATCCTGAGGAGGAAACAGAGCAGGGGTCACTGCTGTCTCCAGGGCCTCTTCCTGCCACACTGCACAGCTGGCTGAAGGGCTCAAGGCTCACAGTAAGAGTCACATTTAGGTGAGGGAAATATTTTATACCTTTTTTGTGACGGTGGTTACACAATTGTGCACATTTCTAAAAAATGTAGAAGTACAAAATAAAAAGGGTGAATTTTACTATACATAAATTATACCTTGATTTTAAAAAACTCAACAACAGAATAAAAAAGTAATAACAATTGATATTTCTTGAGCGAATACATCCCATGTATTAAGTAAGTACTTTTTTTGTTTTGGTGCTTAGGATTGAACCCAGGACTTACACATGCTAGGTAAGTGCTCTACCACTGAGCTACATCCCCTAGTCCTTTTTTTGTTTAATTTTTTGAGACAGGGTCTTAATAAGCTGCTGAGAATCTCATTAAATTGCTAAAGCTGTCCTCAAACTTGTGATTCTCCTGACTTAGCTGGGAGGTCACCATGCCAGCCTTCAGCCCTTTTTAAAATTTTTATTTTGAGAGTGGGTCTAGCCAAGTTGTCCAGGCTGGCCTTGAATTTGCGAACCTAAAGGCTCGCCTATGAATAGCTGGGACTGTAGGCTGCACTATCCAGCTCAGCCTGTCAGGCACTTCATAAGAACTACATACGAATCAACTCAACTCATTCACTACTTAATAGCAGCCCTCCAAGTTAGGTCTATTATTATCCCTGTCACTTGGAGGAGCAGCAAAAGGCACAGAGGTTAAGCAACCTACTCAAGATCTAGAGCTACTAATGCAAGAGCCAGATTCCAGCTCACACTGGTAGCTCTAGGGCCAGACTTACCCACTCTGCAAGAGTTTACTCCTAAAGGAAGGGCAGATTACTAATCTGCATCAGATGGGTGGAGAAACTACTACTAGAGAGGACTCGGCACTGATACCATCCTTGTATCAAGTGGAGGGCATTACCTCACACAACTATGCAGTGAGGGAGATATCACCAATCCAGCCTCAAGCTGAGAAATGCAGGCTTGGATAAGGAAGCAACATACTGGTCCAACATTCAAGGCCTGAGGCAGGGACCATGGGAAACCCAGACCCAGTTCCCAATGCAGCCTCACTGACCTGTTCCATGCTGGACCCAGCTCCCATACTCCCTGCTTCCTGGCCCCATTCCCCTCACCTCTGCACACAGCTGGAAGTATACCATGACGATGCTGATTTGCGAACAGGACACCACCAGGATGATGAAAACGAGGAACAGGAAGCCAAAGAGGTAATAAAACTGATTCTCCCAGATTGCCTGTGAACACAGCAGAGGGGGCTTCAGCTGGCCTGCCTCTACTCAGCTGCCCCTTCCCTTGGCATCCCACCTCTAACCAGAGCAGTAATAAGACACCATCGTGACATCATCACAGCCTGTGTGCCTGGTATGTGGCTTTGACTGGCCATTCCTCTCTGGAGCAGGAGGTGAGCCATAATAGTGTTCTTAGGGAGGGGCTATGGCTGATGTAGGTGGCCCCAGCCTGAACATGGTAGCATGAGGAAATAATCAAAAGTACACAGCAGCCACCGCCACTCAGAGTCAGCTTACCACATGCTGGGTGCTGGGCTCTGTCCTTTATGTTCACCTACAGATACGAGCCCATGTAATCTTGCCTATTTATTTAGTTGGTACCAGAGATTGAACCCAGGGGCACTCACCCACATACCCAACCCTTTCTAAAAATTTTTCTATTTTGAGACAGGGCCTCGCTAAATTGCTGAGGGTTGGCTTTGAACTTGTAATCCTCCTGTCTCAGTCTCCCAAACTGCTGGGATTATAGGCATGGACCCCCCACACTGGGCAACCTTGCCCTTTTAGAGCTGAGGAAATTAAGGCTGAGTAAGGGTGGTAATTGGTCCAGGATCACACAGGACAGAATAAAGGGGATTTTCCTGGGAGAGACCTAGGGGCCAAAGGGCAGTCACCTCATTCTCTGACCCTTTTCCTAGGCAGGTCTGGGTGCGCCAGGGTCTTGGTAGGTCTTGGCTGGACCATTACCCTGGAATAGTAGAGACTTGTCCAAAACTGACTTGGGGTATGGCACCACCTGTTCTGGGCGCCCGGCTGGGTCAGCTAGACTTACTGCCGACTTTCCCCCTGGCACTCCCAGCCAGCAGTCATTATTGTCCCAGCAGCAGCACTTTCTGCATGTCGAGCGCCTTGACAGCCCACAAGGATCCTGACAACTAGGGATCATTGCCTCCACTTGCCTGAGGTTTTGGGAAATGTTGACAAGTATTCCCGTCTTTATGGGAAGGGCTCAGAATGGAAGCAGATGCAGCAATGCTATTACTCATGGTGCTAGATGATGGAGCATCACTGAAGCAGCTTCCATGTGCGGCACCCTTTACCGCACCAGATGCCGTACAGATGTATGCTGGCACATCTCCTCAGTCTTCTGACTTTTAAACTATCCTGACAGCAGCTCTGTGACTTAATTTCAGGGTAAGAAAGAGGCTTCCAGAGGTTAAATGACCCATCTGCAATTTCACAGGCAGTGAAGAGGCAGAGTGCTGAGGTGAGAGGGAGGGACCATGCTCAAGAGGCAAGGTGGCATGTGGGGATGGGGACGGGCCAGTACTTACACTGAAGATGAAGAACAGCTCAATGAACATGGCACCAAAGGGCAGGATCCCAGCCATGAGGATGCTGTAGCAGAGCATGAGTGTTAGAACCGCCTACAACCCAGCCACTGGGAAGCTCAAGCTCCTCCCAAGCCAGTGCGAAGAGAGGGTGGTGGTTCTCAGTCTCCCTGCGCCATTGGGCCACTACAACCTTTTGAGAGAGAGGCACGGTGGGCATCATTCTCTCCAGTTCACAGATGGGAAAATGAGGTACAGAGAGGTGAGTGACTTGCTCAAGGTTCAAATGTAGGTCTTAATTTGTCTCATCACACCATCCTCTGTCCCCTTCCCTGTCCTGTTTTCTAGGCTGACACTAAGTCTGGTTGCAATCTGGGCCTCTTATCATGGAGTGAAGTTGGGTTTTGTCAAGGCTACTGGTATGGCTGCAGCCACTGCTGGAGTATAGGTCATAGCACCCTGTGGGGCCTTCCTAAGTAGATGTCTCAGGGGAACATTGGCCTTTTCCACCCAGAAGGCCCCTGCCCGAAGACTCACCCCACAAATCGGTTCATGTACCACCGCTGTTCAGGGATCTGCCGGGGAATCTGGTTTGTACGCACAGGGTTGTCGTATGGTTGCTTGCGGAAGCCAAAGTAGTAGCCCAAGTAGACAAGGGGCAGGGAGATCCCAAACCACATACATAGCAGAGCCACCATGGTGGGAAAGGGCACCTGTGGACACAACACTGTGAGGACCCGATGAGGCCCGATACCCCATTTGGGGTCCATCCAAGGTGGAAGGTGACCTTTTAGGTTCTAGAGAGGGAAAAGCCACACACACAGCAGGTCTACCATCTTGGAGAAGGTTCTGCAGATGCCCACCCTCTCTCTAGGGCTCCTGGCCAGAATCTCATGGGGCCAAGAATTTCCTGGGGGTGGGGAAAGCAGAGTGCATGTAGCAGGCCATTTGGGCTCCCAGTGAAGAAGGAAACTTGGCACCCCAGAAGCTCATCACCCCGGAAGGAAGTGGGGAAGAACAGGGAAGTAAAGGACTAAGAGCCTAAAGGGAACATAAAAAGGCCAGAATGAGAGGAAATTACAAGTGGTCCATCATATGTAAAGAGAAGTGAAGAAGAAAAGGGAAAAAACAAAAAGCTGCACAAAGCACTTTCAATTTGGTTGAAGTAAAATACCACTAAATGCAAAAAAGCACTTTATATCACTGTATGTACAGTGCTTTTTTTGGTACTGGGGATTGAACCTAGGAGCTCTTAACTACTGAGCCACATTCCCAGCCCTTTTATTTTTTTCTAAATTTTGAGACAGGGTCTCGCTAAGTTGCTTAGGGCCTCACTAAATTGCTGAGGCTGGCTTTGAACTAATAATCCTCCTGCCTCAGCCTTCAGAACAGCTGGGATTACAGGCATGTGCCATGGGTCTGGCTGGACTCCATTTTAATGAAAACACAATATTTACACATATATGAGCCTTTAAAGGACTCAAGCAAAAACTTAATAGTGCCTCCTTGGATGGGGTGTGGGGGATTTTCTTCATCTTCTTTTGTGCAGTTTCATGATTTAAGTTTCTACAAAAATCATGCCAAAAGAAATGAATTAATATACATAGTATTTAGAATATTTATTTATTACAAAGTAAGCACCATATAAATATTTGTTATTATTTTATAATTTTTAAATTATGTAATTCCACTTAAAATATATCTATAAAAGGAAAGAAATAACATATATTAAATATCTATATAGTATTTATCTCTGGATGGTTGGATTATGAGTTATTTTTAATTTCCTTAATTTCTCTGTACTTCTCAAAATTTCTATAAGTGTGAATAATGTACAATTGGCATCAGGAGTAATATGTTGAAGAGAACATAAATCCAGGTATGGGAAAAGAGAGGCAGGCATGACTCTATTTCCTGAGGGCAGTTTCCCAAGCTGCTGGGAAGAACTCCGTCCTCTAGCTTCCTGAGCTTGCAGCCTCACCGGGGGACCTTTAACAGGCACCGGCAGTGAAGGGGCAGGTGGTTCTACATGCTAAGGCTGGGGTGGCAAATACCTGCCCCCTAGTACCACAGCCCTGCTCTCCTACCCTCCAGAGTCCAAAGCCATACTCAGTGAGCCTCAGTGTGCACAACTCCCATGTGTGGCCGCCGGCAACACAACCAACTGGTGTGGGTGGGATCCCCACTCAAAGGATAAGACTACCTATTCCTGCCTACCCTTGCTGCTCTACCTGCAGGGGCTAGCTAGGGCAGGACACTAGGTAGGAGAGTCCTAGTTTGGGATACTGACCTAGCATATTCATGCCGGGCAGCTCTGCTTTGATTGAGACAAAGGGGAATTCCCCAGCTAGCTGCTGGACCATGAAAACCTCCCTTTAGAGAAGTAAGCTTTGGCCAACTGAGAGCCTACAGAGGCCAGTGCCCAGATACATGCAGAAAATGGGCAGTGCTAGGGAAACCCCAGCCAGCCCTTGACCCCTAGGGCTGGGAACACAACCTTGGGGACTTAGAAAAGGGAAGGGAACAGCAGGAAGTTACCCTGGGGAGTGGGACAGAATACCACTGGCTGCCCCCCCTTGCTGGGGAGGGGCTGGGAGGGAGTGGACAGGACACTTACCGCTCCAGATGAGTGCTTTCCCCAGATGAAGCAATTCAATATGAAGCAGATGCCAAAGACCACGCCAGGGTACAGTGTTGCCGTCTGGGAGCAAGAGGGGCCAGGCTGGGGAGCTGTATCCAGGGAGTTCCCACCTGTTCCCAGTGGGGCTTCCTGACCAGTTTCAAATCCTCCTTGTCCTTCAAAACTCAGCTCAAGTTTCATTCTTTTTTGAAGCATTCCCCCAAGAATAGTCAGGTCTTGGTGCTATGCCTTCTTAGATCCCTGAAATGGCTCCTTCCTTACTTTCATCCCAGTGAGCAATTATAGATAGTCCCCAAATTACGAAGGTTCTACTTCACAATTTTTTGACTTTATAATGGTGTAAAAGCAACAGGCCTCCAGGAGAAACCATGCTTGATATTCTGAGGGTTAAGTGTGTTAAATGCATTTTTGAGTCAAGATATTCTCAACTTATGATGGGGTTACTGGGATGTGATCCCATTTTAAGTCAAGGAGTGCATTTTTGCTACCTGAGAAGGTGCATGCCTGCCTTTCCTCAATAGTGAGTTCCCTGGGAGGAGTGAGAACAGCATGTTCTCTGATGGACTTCCATCACTTAGAACACAGAGCAGAATACATACTCATTAAATAAGAAAATGAATAAACTTTCACAAAATATGTATGCCTAGGCCCTGGCCCAAACCACCTAGAATGACAGTTAGCTTTGAATCTTAGGGATAGCAAATGCTGGGACAGGCACTATCTCACCCAACCTCACTATAGGTTTAGAAGAAAAGGACTAACATTACCCCCTTTAAAGACAGGGACACTAAAGTTTGAGGGTTGAACAGAGGTTCACATCCACGCAGTCTAATTCCTAAGCCAGACTGTGGTTTCTAGTCAGTCAGAATCTTAGGCTGTGTGAGTACAGGGAACCAAAACCTCAGACTTATATGTAAGCCTCCTTCTTTCCATGCTGGGGCCAACAGTCAGCCAGGATTTCCAGGCAAGTCATTGACCACAAGGACCATGGCTCCCTACAACCTGGCACTCAACTTCCACTTCCAGTTTCATTTTGGGGCCACAGTCCCTCCCACCCAGTAACTGGTCGTTGCTCCTTCATGTTCCTGCCCCTGGGCCTTTATACAGTCATCACCTTGGGGTATCTGCTTCCTGCCTAGGCTTCTGCTATCCCAAGGCCCTTAAGTGCACAGTCTCTTTCCACCCATACAACCCCAAGAGGTTGATGGAACTATCCCCACTGGAGAGATGAGAAAACAGGCTCAAAGGGCTTCTCATGATTATCAATCTGGGAAAAAACAGATCCGGGACTGGGACTTAGGCAATCCCAGAGCCTGCGGCCCTTCTGCTGGCTGCTTCCCTCTGTCCGAAACTCCTCTCTAAGGACCAGCTCAAAGGCTACTTCCTCTTTTCATGTTCTTCAATGCAGAGAATTCCTCTTCTGCCTTCCTGGCTGAAATTTATGGGCTAGGCACTGTGTCAGTCACCAGGAGTATGAACAAGGAGAAATGTTCCATGGAGACGGGACTCAGATCCCCCTAGGTGAGATTCACTCCTAGGACTGTTCCTATTTCTATGATCTTTTCTGTTGCTAAACTCTTTCCCCGATCCCCCGGAGGACAGGGAAAGGCAAGGGCCATCCTCACTGCAGATAAATGAAGGCACCACATTTGGGAAACATGCTGGCAGTCACGTGGGCCTGGCCTCTTCTGTCCTGGTAGGTGATTCTCTCTACTATCCTGTTGGGCACAGTGTTTTCCTGTGGCATTGCCAACTGAAATCCTATCATTCTGTGTCCCCTATTTCTTCTCTTGCTTGAGCCATTGAACAATGTAGACTGAGAATAACCCAAGTCCAAACCCTTACTTTATTATGGGACAACCAAGGCCCTGAGAGGTCCTTCTGTGAGCCTACAGGTAAAAGCCCAGAACTGCTGACCCTCAGACCTGAGTCCTCCCTGCTCCATCATGCTGCTGTTTAGTCCCTGCCTGATCCCCACCAGGGCCTGCCTATGCTCCTCCTGAGGAGCCCAAGAAGGAGTCTCTTTGTTCCCATCAAATGCCAGAGGGGGGTTTAGGAAACTTACACAGAAGGCTCCTTTCTTCCATCGATGGCCTTTTAGAGTGCGGTACAGACGGCCAGCAGAAAATCCACCAAACACCCTGTGGGAAAAGGGCAGAGGGGCGCACACCAAGGGTGGCCTGTTAGTAACACGAAGGAACCTTGTGCCAGCCCCTGGGAGCATGCTCACACCTACCCCATGAACATGAAGAGGAAACAGGCTGTGGTCATAAGAGCTCCCCGGCTGGAGGGTGACAGCATCCCAAGCATGGCCACGACTGAGGAGGGAAGGGGGACAGTCAGGGTGGCATATTTGCCAGGTCCCCAGTTCCTGCCTCGGGCAGGCTGACAGGATCCTGGGTAGATAGGATTAGAAGAGTCTCCCTGGGCCTTCTCAATATCCCTTCCTCTCTACAGGAAAAGACTAGGTCTTAGCTGGGGCTCACAGGGGTACGGCAGCTTCTGGACCCTGGCTGGCCAAATCTTAACTATAGCTTCTAGTCCACAGATCCAGGTACTTGACTGAGAAATGCCACCTCACTGAATGTGCATTCTTGACTTTGCAAGGGGGAGATTAGTTTCTCCATTTCTCAGATGAGAAAACTGAGGCTTAAAATGATTAGGTAGCTTATCCAAGGCCATAAAGCCTGGAGGCATGAGGCTGAGATACAAATTTAGGCACAGTGACTCTAGAGCTGTTTGTGACTATTATACACTAGTATTCTTTGTTTGTTAAAGAGTTCAGTCCTAATCCTGGTATTGACTTTGGGTCAGTCACTTAACCTGACTGCAAAAGGAAGTCAACCTCACAGCAGTGATATGAGGCTTTACTGATAGAGTGGACATAGTGGGGCTCCATAAATGAAGCTAGAAAGTCATGAGGAGATTACCATTCCCAGGGACTGGGTCTGCTGCTGGGATGCTGCCAGCAGTTGTCTGGCCCAGAGAGGCGGAAACGCCCGCTTCTTGCTGAGTGCTTAGATCGCCCCTGGAAGCCCACCCTTTTCGAGGCACATGGAAAAAGAGCTAAGCTTCCAGATCAGGTCCTTGGTCCTCTGGGCCCCAAACTCAGCCTAGTGGCCCACTCACAGATGACGATGAGGATCATACAGAAGAGCTGAATGCCTGAGCCCAGCAGGGAGCTAAGAATCATGGGGTACTGGGGTGGCCTGAAGACGTCACCATGCACCAGCTTCCACCCAGATTCTTCCATGGTGTCTTCCTGTAGCAAAGGGCCAGAGAGTGAGACAGGTTTGTGAGGATGAGGACAGCTCCTACTGGAGTCACCCCCAAGGACCCAGGCCCCCAGGACCCCAGACCTGGGTTGAGAGTCCCTCAGGTGTCAATCACTACTGTTCTGATACAGGAGTGTAAAATGATAGGAGAAAACGCTTCTCAGAACTGTCATACAGGGAAGGGATGCCACAAACATGATGCTTGTAGTGCATGAAAGAGAAGTCTCCTGATTCTACAAATTTGGTGCATGGAAAAATAATAAAAGCATACCAGCACACTGAGATGGTAACTTAGTCATTTTTAGGTAGTGAGATTTAGGAGCACTTTATTTATTTATTTATTTTTTGACTACAAAAGAAATAAATATTTGTGTAAAAAAAAAAAGGAGGTATATATCTTGAAATTCAAGTAAACAAAAAACAATACTATGGAACAATTTTTAAAAATACGGATAGATAAGTAATGCTCTATACTTAAGTAATGTTTAAACATTAACATAGGATAATGATACTTCTCCCCCTGCCCCACCCCAGGCCAGGGATTGAATTCAGGGGTCTTACATATGTTAGGCAAATGCTGTACCACTAAGCTACATCTCCAGCCTGATACCATGTTTTGGAATATTTGCTTTAGTCTTTTATATATGTTTGTGTGCCAAGTATACATATGTTTTAAACATTAAAAGTGACACCTTCTGTGTAGTTTTTTATTTTCAGTTGGTATTTGATCATGAGCATCTCAAGTCAATAAACACTTCTTTGAAATTATATTTCAAAGCTGCAATAAATGTTTCTAGACCAAGTGTTTGGTTCTTTCATTAGGAAAATTCTATAATTACTGTGGCAAAGCAAGTTGCTATTTTATAGTTTTTGAGAAGTACTATTAAATACTTTTCAGAAAATTACCAAATTTCCCTTCCATGGGTGGAATGGGAAGGTGCTTTTATATTAATCTTGCAAACAATTAGTACTATTAAAAAAAATTGAGAGCTGGGGATGTAGCGTAGTGGAGAGCCCTTGTCTAGCATGTATAAGGTCCTGGGTTGGTTCTCAATGTCCCAAAAAAATCTATGCCAATTTGATGGTCCAAAACCATTTTCTCATGATTGAATCTGCCAGCTGGGGGGTTATTCCTAAAGCAAAAACAATTTTTCATAAGCTTACTGGCCATGTATTCCTCGTCTATAAATTTGATGTTTAGCATTATATTAATGATGTTAGGTTTTTGAGTTCTTTAAAAGAATTCTGTACAATTTGTTGTTGTTGAAGCAGTCTGGGGATTGAACCCAGGCCCTTGAACATGCTAGGCAAGTGCTGTACCACTGAGCTATATCCCTAGCTCCTCTGTACTTTTTTTTTTTTTAAATAAATCTCTAAAAGTTTTGGCACCAAGCTGACCTTTTTTTTTTTTTTTTAGTTGTATCTGGAAATGATACTTTTATTTTATTTATTTATTTTTTAAAAATATTTTTAGTTGTTGATGGACGTTTATTCCATTTATTTGCATGTGGTGCTGAGAATTGAACCCAGTGCCTCATGCATGCTAGGCAAGTGTTCTACCACTGAGCCCTAGCCCTGTACTTGTTTATTGAAGTTTGTGAGAAATATTGTTTTGCCATTTCATTTGTTTGTTTTCTTATATATCTGACATGCAGTTTTAAATTTTTTAATGTCATATTAATCAAGTTTTATTCCTGTGACTTCTTCCATTGCTATTATACTATGATATCAGAAATATCAAGCCCATCATTTTGGGTAGTTAAAATTTTTTGGTGGGGCGGCTAGGCACTGGGGATTAAACCCAAGGGCACTCTACCAGTGAGCTATACTCCTCAGCTCTTTTTTTTTCTTATTTTAATATCTTGTTTTTTAGTTGTAGTTTGACACTATACCTTTATTTTATTTTTACGTGGTACTGAGGATTGAACCCAGTGCCCCACATGTGCTAGGTGAGCACTCTACCGCTAAGCCACAAGCCCAGCCCCTTAGGCTCTTTTTTAAAATTTTGAGACAGGGTCTCCCTAAGTTGCCAAGCTGGCCTTGAACTTGCAATCCTTCTGCCTTAACCTCCATTACAGGTATGTGCCACTGCATGTGATGGGGTCGTTTAACACTTTTGAGGTTTACTGCCTGAGTGACTGCAGTCAGAAATTGTGGGCGCGTGCATGCACACGCACACTCACACCCCAGATTGCCCTCCCTTTCCCAGCCCATCCATCCCAAGACCTCATACAATGTCATCCTCCTTGTTATAGTTGGCGATGTCCTTCCTGAGGGTCCGAATAATAATCATGCTCAGGATGCCTGAAACAGAGGAGGGAGGGACAGTTTTGAGTGTGGTTAACTGCTGTCTGTATTCTGAGCCCTCCAGCAGGACTAGGCCATGTGGCCACTTCAGCTCCTCCCCTGGGCAGAACTCCACTCAAGCTGACTAGAGAGAGGTGTGCAGAAACAAAGGGCTGCTACGATGGGTGGGAGAGCCACAGGACACTGTTTTTTTATGTCAGGAAGGAGAGTATCTCAGCCTCTTCATGGCTTAGTCCTCCTGGCTTCTCTGGCTTCATCTCTCCCAGGCTCGCTCTCACCCAACACTGAGTCCACAGCTCGTCTCTTTCTCACCTCCATGCTGTACTCCAACTGGGAATACCCAAGCTGCCCTGACAGCCTCCTACGCACTTTTCAAGACTCATTCCGGGCATCATTGTCTGTTAGTGCCCCCAACTAGCTCAGAGACACCCGCTGCCCCTGTCCTGATTTGGCCTTTCAACCTCCCAAGGCAGCAGTATAGCTGTTAGGAGAGCAAACTCTATGATTCTGATTCACTTAATGCTTTTAGGCTTAGCTCATGGGGATGAAGGACTGAGATGTTTGTAAAGTACTAGGATAGCAGCTGGCCCCTTGGCAAATGTTTAATAAATAGTAGCTTGCACAGTCTTTGCTTCTCATGACACTGAAATGATCAGTGTCTCTTTACCTCTGTCCACTGCCCTCTCACCATCGGGCTTCCTGCCAAGCATGTCTCACTGCAGGGCTGCAACCCTGGTTGGAATAGTTCTTCCCTGGGTCTCTGAATGGTGGCTCTTCCCCTTCATTCAGAGAAGACTTCCCTATAGTAGCTTTCACCTTTTCTTCCACTTTTGAATACTTGATCCCTCTCTTTATCTGCTCCATGAAGCATTTGTTACTATCTGGAATACCACTACTTATTTGATGTTTTGTTTCCTCCCATCACTAGTTTGTAGATTCTGGACAGAGAGGACTGACTGGTTGGCTTGCTCAATACCTTATCACCAGCATCTGGCACTGCACCTGATACAGACTACGCAACAATAAAGTGTTACTGAATTATCAATGAATGTGTGTGCAAACAGATCCAATTTCCTCTAGTGAGCTCTCAGCAGAGACTGAATCTTGTTCACTTCAGTATATTTGGTGCCCAGCATAGATCCTGACCCACACTGGGCCCTGAGGACAAATCAGAAATCCCCCCGCTGGGTCCTCTCCACCTGTTGACCCACAGAGCTCTCACCTGACAGGAAGAAGACCACCACAACAGAGTTGATGATGGAAAACCAGTGGATCTGCACATCGCTCATGGTCAGGTAGGTATCCCAGCGAGAGGCCCATTTGATGTCACTTTCCTGATAGGCAAGAGGAAGCAGAATCAGGCCTCCTGTTCTTAAATCCAGGCCCAGACTAGACCTTCTCCCCTGCCAGTGAGCTCTGGTTCCTTCTCACCTCCCAGTGCACAGAGTAGGTGAAGTAGAGCTGATTCTCCTTGGTGGGGTCAATTTCTTGGGGTGAGGAGTTGGTACCCTCAGGCAGGGTACATGAGCTCTTCTCATCTGCTTTGAGGTCTGTGAGAAACAAGAGACTCAGTCTGTTCCCATGGTGGCCAGTACCACTATCCAAGGGCTGTTCTGGGGCTCCCCTCAAGGCTACTTACTGCTGGGACTCTGGCCTCAAGGGTCTGAGAGCTCAGCAGGCAACAGTGGCTTTTAAATTATATCCCCTAGGGCCCTGACCTTCCAAAGGGCCTTTGGGGCTGCGAGAGGTGTATGCATGGGGGGAGGGGAGGGGAAGGGGGGGAAGAGAGGGGTCCAAGTCTAAGCCCTTCCTTTAGGCAATCAATCTCTTGCACTTGATTCAAACATCCACTTACTTATTCAGTCAGGCCCATTCAGCACACCATAGTGGCTCATTCTATCATGTTTGCTCATTCACTCAGTCTGCCCCCATGACTTTAATCACTTAGGTGCTATCTCCATTCATTTAATCATTTTTTCATTCTGCCATTGCCCCATTCATTCAGCCAACAAACATATGATAGGCACCAAGTATGTGCCAGGAACTGTGCTGGGTGCTAGAGATAAAATGGTGAGAAAAGGAGACAGAGACTCTAATCTCAATGAGTCACTGATGGAGCAGAAACCTCAAAATAATCAAAATAATCTTTGAGCGTGTCCATCATGCTCATAGGAGAGGCAGCATGGTGCCCTTAAAGTATGGGATCTGCTTTATAAGGCTTCTCTGTATGACTCTGGCCTGCTGCTTAATTGAAGACCTCCCTGTGGAGTGAGGGCCTACAGGGGAGGGGGAGCTGGATCAGGTCCTATAAAGCCTGTCAGGACTGGGCTAGGATCTCAAAATCCTACATAACTGCTGACCCTGGGCAATTTTAGTCTGTACCAATCACTCATACAGAGGGAAAGAAGACGGCTGCTGCCCAGCAGCTTTGCCTGCATCCTTACTCCTTGTACTGCAACCCAGGGTGAGCTGCCTGGTTCTTGTGAAGAGGCTCAACAAAGCCTCACTTGCTGTTTGGTCTCACCCAAGTTACCAACCTCTCTGAGCCTCTGACTCCTCATAGGTAATCAACACCCTCCTGGGGTTGCTAGATGGTGGTAAGCTGGTGGGTGACCAGCCTATGACATAGCAGATGTCAACTTTCCCTTGATCCCCACATTCTCTTCTGGAAATACAGTGACCCTTCTGTGGCCAGACCCATACTTTACACCTGGGCCTACTGGCCAGTTCAGGGGTGAGAAATGAGAAAACTGAGTGGGAAGCACAGGCCCATCCAGCCCTGCCCCACTGGTCAGACCTCCCCACTCACCCTCCAGCCTGATGCTCTGGGGAATCACCTCGAAGCGGACGACGCGGTATGTATGCTCCTGGTCCTCCTCCATGTCCTCCCGGTGGTAGTAAAGGATGAACGAGAGGTGATTGTGAAGGTAGATCTAAAAGAGAGCAACAGAGAGAACAATACAGCTGGCAGCCAAGAAACAATCAGAAGCCACTCAGAGAGACCAGCCCAGGCACTAGGTCCCTCCCCTCGTCCAACATGCCTGGTTGTACCAACCTTCCAAAAACACTGCTTTCTTCCTATCACCCTCCAACTCCGAAGCTCTCCAGGGCTCCCTGGGGGTTATCAGATAAAAGTCCTATTTCCTCAGCCTGGCATTCAAGGCCTTCTACCCTCTGACCTCTGACCTCTGAGCTGGCCATCAGCATCTTCTAAGACACACTAGTCCACCTGGTTTCCCCAGCCCCTGCCTGCCTCACAGTCCTCCATTCTCATATTCACTGCAGCTCGCAAGCCAGCACCACTTCCTCTTGGCTCAAGCCTGCCTATTTTCCAAGGCCTACCTCCCCTGTGGCACCTGGATGCACAACGAGCTTCCCTGCTAATCAGCTGAGAGGACCCAAGGCCTCACACTGCGAATTTGCTCCCAAATAGGAAAGAAGTCCTTTGAGTACAGGGGCTGCACCTCAAATGAAATCTTTTTGTCCTTTACTCCTTAAGTAATATGTTTTCAGTTTAGAAAATGGGATAACATGTAAAGAGAACAGTTAGTCACTGTTGCCACTATTAGCTTATTCCTGGGATTTACATCACAAAGCGCTCACAGATTTACCCTGAAGAACAACCCCAGGGGGTGAATATCATTATTATACACATTTACAGATTCAGAAACCCAGGCTGCCCACCTGCTCATGCTTGCTACATGGCCCTCTTCTGTATACTGAATAACTTCCAGATTTGTCTGGTTGAATTCTATAAAAACAAATTCTAAAATTTTAGCAACTGGCTTTCTGCACTTTACAGAATTACCAGAGCCTTATCCAAGGCTGCAGACTTCCGACAGACCATCTCCTCTAGAGGCAATGGGAGAAATATGCCTTGGACTGACCCCATCTTTCTGTCACAAGCCTAGAGAGGAATGTATCCCTCTTCTCTGTGGCCCCCAGTGCTTATGGCTCCCCAGCTCTTTGAACACACCAAAGACACTCTACCTTGTTGACATCTGTGAAGCCGAGCCGGTAGCCATGTTCAAACTGCACATCTTTTTCTTTCTTCTTGTCATCACTGTCGCGGTTGGAGTAGAGCTCCAGCCGGGTGGCCACAGGCAGGTTATCGGCAATGCTGGAAACCCAAGGCCCCACTCAGTCCCTCTGGACCGCCTCTCCCATCAGCTCCCTCCCCTAAGTGACTGCGAGGCCAACAGGAGGCAGAGGACAACTTACAGGTGGACATAGTAGTCTTCCGTGATGCGCTCAGCCACCAGCCGGCTCTGCTCCACTGTCAGGGTCACTGGCTTGTTGGCCTGGCTGCATAGAACTTCACACTTCTTCTCACTGTTCATGAGAACCTGGAAAGGGGTGTTGACAATCCGGTCCCCTCTCAGCACCTCTCCTGCCATAAGAGAGACAGATCGAGCTCAGAGTCTCAGCCCTGAGTTTGCTGAGGTCAGCAGAGTCACAAGTCGTGGGACGGCAGGGCAAAATGGACTTCCCAGGACTTCAGCAGTGCCTTGACCTGGTCAATGCTCTGTCTCATCTGTTTGTGCCCAGCCTGCCCATCTAACAGGCCCTCTGTCGTCCTTCCTTCCTCCTTTGAGTTCTAGTACCAGCCTATCAGAGCTCATCACATGACCACACACCTGGACCTGGGGTGCCATGCCCTGTCCCACATGCCTGGCTACACACTCAGCTTCCCTTACACCCTCTCTGAGATGCCCTTCCTGACCTCATCAGCACAGTGTTCTTTACTTTCCCCCAGTCTCCTGTGCAGAGCAGAGGCAGCATCATGTACTGAAGAGATAGCTGACTTCAGGCTATCTGCTGTTGTGCCCTGCCTCTGCCACTTACTAGATTAACAGTCTTGGTAATTCACTTAACTTTGCTGAGCCTCAATTTCCTTATCCATAAAATGGGATAATAACAGTACCCATCTCACAGAGTTACAGTGAGAAATGGAGTTACAGTGAGACAAGTAAAGTCCAGGCACAGAGCAGGCAGGCCAAGGATACCATTTTTTTTTTTTAATTTGTTTTAATTAGTTACACATGACAGTACAATGATCTTGACATATCATACATTTGAATCAGATGGGGGTATAATTTCTCATTTTTCTGAGTGCACAGGTTGCAGAATCACATTGGTCACGCAGTCACGTATTTACCCACAGCAATAATAATGTCCATTTTTATTCTGCTATCCTTCCATTCCGCCCTTCCCCTCCCCTCCCATCCCTCCCATCACTTCTCTCTACCCAATTTAATGTGACCCACTTCTTTCTTTTTCCCTCACATCGTCATACCTGTATTCTGTATAACGAAGGGGGTCTCCTTCCCTCTTCCATGCAATTCCCCTTCTCCTTCCCTTCCCTCCCACCTCTGTTCCCTATCTAGAGGTAATTTTCTTCACATGCTCCTCTTCCCTATCCCATTTTGAGTCACCCCCTTATATCAGAGAAGACATTCGGCATTTGTTTTTTTGGGATTGGCTAACTTCACTTAGCATAATATGCTCTAGTGCCATCCATTTCCCTGCAAATGCCATGATCTTGTTATTTTTTAGTGCTGAGTAATATTCCATTGTGTATAAATGCCACATTTTTTAAATCCATTCATCCATTGAAGGGCATCTAGGTTGGCTCCACAGTCTAGCTATTGTGAATTGTGCTGCTATAAACATTGATGTGGCTGTGTCCTACAGTATGCCGTTTTTAGGTCTTTTGAGTATAGCCCAAGAAGAGGAATAGCTGGATCAAATGGTGGTTCCATTCCCAGTTTTCCAAGGAATCTCCACACTGCTTTCCAAATTGGCTGCACCAATTTGCAGTCCCACCAGCAATGTGTGACTGTACCTTTTTCCCTGCATCCTCGCCAGCACTTGTTGTTTGACTTCATAATGGCTGCCATTCTTATTGGAGTGAGATGGTATCTTAGAGTAGTTTTAATTTGCATTTCTCTGATTGCTAGCGATGGTGAGCATTTTTTCATGTATTTGTTGATTGACTGTATATCCTCTTCTGAGAAGTGTCCGTTCAGGTCCTTGGCCTATTTTTGATTGGGTTATTTGCTTTTTTGTTGTTTAACTTTTTGAGTTCTTTGTATACCCTAGAGGTTAGAGCTTTATCTGATGTGTGAGGGATAAAAATTTGTTCCCAGGATGTAGGCTCCCTATTCACTTCACATATTATTTCTCTTGCTGAGAAAAAACTTTTTAGTTTGAATTCGTCCCATTTGTTGATTCTTGGTTTTAATTCTTGTGCTATAGGTGTCTTATTAAGAAACTTGGGGCCTAACCCCACGTGATGGAGATTAGGGCTTACTTTTTCTTCTATTAGACACAGAGTCTCTAGTTTGATTCCTAGATCCTTGATCCATTTTGAGTTAACTTTTGTGCATGGTGAGAAATAGGGATTCAATTTCATTTTGTTGCATATGGATTTCCAGTTCTCCCAGCACCATTTGTTGAAGATGCTATCCTTTCTCCATTGCATGCTTTTAGCACCTTTGTCTAATATAAGGTAGCTGTAATTTTGTGGGTTGGTCTCTGTGTCCTCTATTCTGTACCATTGGTCTACCAGCCTGTTTTGGTGCCAGTACCATGCTGTTTTTGTTACTATTGCTCTGTAGTATAGTTTAAGATCTGGTATAGCGATACCACCTGCTTCACTCTTCCTGCTTAGAATTGCTTTAGCTATTCTGGGTCTCTTATTTTTCCAGATGAATTTCATAATTGCTTCTTCTATTTCTGTGAGGAATGCCGTTGGGGAGGATACCATTTTTATCATCAGCAATACCCCTGCACCTTTTCATATGTCAGCAATGTTATTTTAAAAAAAAAAAAATTTTTAAGTTGTAGTTGGTTCAATATCTTTATTTATTTATTTATTTTTATGAGGCTGAGGATCGAACCCAGTACCTCACACATGCAAGGCAAGTGCTCTACCACTGAGCTACAGCCCCAGCCCCAGCCCCAGCAATGTTATTTTGTACACTGTGTTAATATATTTGTGATTCTGCCTCTTCTATCTGATCATGAGCTTTTTGAGGGGAGACACTATTTCCTGTTTATCTCTGTGTCTTTAGATCCTGGTTAGGCAGAGAAGAAAGCAGGGTGAAATCGAGCACTTGACATTTTTAGCCAAAACATCTTTTTGCTTAATGAACCGGCACACCCCTTGCAAGACTGTCTGTCTTCAGTAACCTGCTGCCAGATGTCATACAGACAGGCACTGAGCAATTAGGGAGGTCACCTAAACTCTACTGAGCTTTCATCCTGAGCTGCTCAACAATTCTACTGTGATGATGTGAAACTGGAGCAAACTGAAGGAGAGCACCCAGTACCAACAGGCAGGACGAATGCCCCCACGTGCACTTGTTCTAACACTTGCGTACCAGTGTGGATCTGCTTGATACAGCTGTCTGCCTTGTCACCTAGTCATTTGTTTCTCCATCATAAACACTTACTTACTTGCCAAGGCTTTGAAGCTACAATGTTAGACAATGTTACGGTATGCGGGAAGTTGGACCACGATCAATAATCAGCAAAATGAGAATATACTGTACAACTGCTGTGGAGAGTGGAGTGGGTCTAGGAAAGGCTCCACGAGGAAGTGGTGCCTGAAGTGACTTTAAAGGAAGGGAGGAGTTAACTAGGCAAAGAGACCTGTGTGGCTGCAAATCAAGAGAGCTGGGGAAGGACTAGAGTGAGCTGGAGAGATGGGTGAGAGATGGAATGGAGCTAGACCCAGAGGGCCTGTGGGCCACCCACAGTTCGATCTTTATCTAGAAAGCAATGAAAGTCAGGGAAGGATTCCTGATATGATAGGGGAGATGTTTATCTGACTCTGGTCACAGAAAAATCACTCAAGTTGCTTTGTGCAGAAAACAGAGGATGTGAGAAGATGGTAGGGGCAATGGCAGCAGTCGTGCAGATGATTGAGGATGCGGCAGGAGGTGAGCATGAGGGGAGCCTGGAGCAAAGGGCACAAATTGAGGAGCTACTGAAGGGATAAATCTAGGGGCCTGCTGCAGACTGGATATGAGGAATGAAGGGGAATGATACGTGTTAGGAAGACTCGCAGGTTTCTAAGACCAGGCAGAACCTGAAAGCAGGACAGGAAAAACAGCAAACTCAGATGGAAGGTATTTTCAGATTGGACACACCAAAGAGATATCAAGACTTAAGGCCTAGAGGAGAGATCAGGACAGAGATGGAGGCTGTGAGTGGCTGGTACAAAGGTGATAAGTACAATGGCAGTGCTCAATGAGCAAGGCAGAAGCCTGGCAAATGAGCACCCTGGCAAATGACACCTCAAGTGTGGATGGGTCACCCCTGAGGGGAAGTGAGAAGGAGAAGCTGAGCCTGGATGAAGGCCTCTCCCCCTTGTGTCCTATTTTAGAAGACTGGCAGTGCAGGTGAGCCTGCAAGGCTAAGGGATGGAGTGACCCAGTAGACAGCAAGGCCATCAATAGGACATCTGCACGGCCACAGCTAAAAGGTCATTTTAAAGACTGAGGACCAAAGAGGGACAGTGGCTTGCCCATGATCATCATGGAGTTGTGATGGTACCAGTGTCCTGCATTCTCTCCCCACACCCAATGCTACTGCTCACTTTCTTGAAGGTCTAGTAGGGAGCTGGCCTGAGGAGAGGAGAATCTGCAGAGAGAGGAACAGACCATGTAAGCTGGTACACTTCTTGATATTTAGAAATTAAACTTAAACCGAGAAAGAGGACATACTAGTCTGAAATGACTCATTTCTAATACGGAAGCATTTTTTTTTTTTTTTAAATGGGGGTCTCCCTATGTTGCCCAGGGTGATCTTGAACTCATGGACTCAAGCAATCCTCTCAAGTAGCTGCGACTATATGTATGTACTACCATGCCCGGCAATAAGTATTCCTTGTTCACAATGAGCCACAAGCCATGACATGGACCTGCTAAGAGCACCTACTACCATACCCCAGCAATGCCACAGATGATCCAACACATATGCCACAATATAAATCGCCATCAATATTGACAAACACAAGCACAGCCTTCAGATAGCCCTGGTGAACCTTTCTGGAGAAGGCAGCTGGGACAACAGAAATAACTCTGGCTTTAATAAACAAAAAATGAGTTAAAAGCTCAATTTCTTCACCTATTGGGCATATGATACTGAGTGGGGACAATTTTACTCAGCTAGCAGAGTTAATGGAAGGATCAGGCAGGACAATGAACAGAACATGGTGCTCAAAGGTGAACTGGAGCCACAGCTCCCAGGGTTCTGTGTAAGTGGCACTATTACTAGGTGGTCTACTGGGCAAGAGACTTAGCTACTTTGTGCTTCACTTTCCTTAAGAGATTATACCTCATAGGTATTGTGAGAATTAATAAGGTGAAGCACACAGATGATTAGAACACAGTGCTTGGCCTATGTACAGGTGGTATTTAGGGGAAGGGATGCAGCCCACTTTTGGTTAAACTAGTTCCATGACCTGCCTGTAGCTGGTTCAGGACCCTCAAGATCTGGCAGTAGGAAAACTTGTCATCTGGGGGTTCTGGAAGTATCTGAGCCATGAGAGCCCTAATAGAGAAGACAGCTCTTTCAGAGGCCTGATCAAGAACCAGTTCTCTCTTTCTTCTTCCTAAGGTATGAGAAAAGGAAAGGCTCTTAAGGTCCTAGAGGTCAGGGAAAGCATTTCCCCAGTCTTAGCTCCAGGACTTAACACACAAGCCAGGCAGAGAGGAAGCACTAAAAACTGTCCTGAGCAGGCACCTTCAAGTGTGGATGGGTCAAGTGTGGATGACAAATGGAGAATTACTTAACTTAGAATGAAATGGCTACCATTTATGGAACACCTGTGTCAAACACTGCGCTGGGTACTTCACACATTATTTGAGGCACCTCTTCAACAGCTTAGCTAATATGGCAACATCTCTGCTTGCTTTAGAGCAAAGGTAATCGCTCCCTCTTTCAATGAAAGGCAGAGCAGGTGACAGAAGCCACCAGAGAGAAGGGGATATTTAGAAATAGAGGGAAGCCAATCTGAGTAGAAGCCAAGTGCTCCAATTCTGAAAAAGACCAGCTGGGTGGGTTCAAAGCTTAGTTTAGCCATTCATGGTACAACCAAAGGCAAATCACGTAATCTGCAAAATGGGAATGAAAACTGCAACTCCTTTCCCCCAAGAGCTGCTATGAAGATTAGATAAGCTAACAGGCACAGAAACTATGAGCAACAGTGTCTAGATAAGGGTCAACTGCTATTATCATTGCAAAAATTGTTCTGGGTTCCCCTTTGGGGCAGGCTGCAGCTGTGTGAGAGAACTTACCCAGATTCTCTGCCTTGTAGGTTATTTTGCTGGGCTGGCAGAAGGGCAATGAGTAGTATTCATAAGGCAGCTGAGTTCGAGAGCTGGTAAGCTTCACAGCCTGGTAGGAGAAGAGAGGCTGTTATTCCTCAACCCAGCAGAAACCAAGATAATTGCTCTAAGAATCCTCCCCACAGCCACACATATTCAGTACACTTGGTAGTATCATCCACCAAGCAAACTAACTGTAGCAGACATGAATATGGCCTACTATAGTGTCCATAACCCTGGATTATTTCACTTTTCAGTAATTTTAGACTGCAGTACAGATTTAGTTTAAAAATCACAACTGATTTAAGACACTACGAGTCTTGAACATTTTACTATCCTTTGAAAAGATCATTTTATTCTGGGCCTCTTTCCTAAGGAAATATTCCAGATGAGAAAAAAAGCCCCTAGGAACAAAGAGGGCACTCCTTATTCATACCCACAAGGCCTTCTTACTCCCCTGCCTCAAGAATTCATCCTGCTGCTCCTCTCTGACCCTTTCTAATGACTTCATGCATTTTGAATGCCCTCATCTGTGAGTCCTTCCCTAACTAATCCACCTAAAGGAACTCTCCATCTTTCCCAGTTCCAACCCTCTCAGTTTCCTTTACAACATATCAAATAAAAATGCAATGATTCAGCTTGGTGTGGTGGTGCATGCCTAAAATCCCAGTACACCTGTAATGCCAGATTGGGGCTAAAGCAGGAGGATCATGGGTTCAAAGCCAGCCTTAGCAAAAGCGAGGTGAGACCCTATCTCTAAATAGAATACAAAATAGGGCTGGGGATGTGGCTCAGTGGTTGAGTGCCCCTGAGTTCAATCCCTGGTTGTCTCACCCCCCGTCTGCCAAAAAAGCAATGATTCTGTTTATGAAACAGAAGCTAAGATTTAAATTCCTGGAGGGCAAGAATCACAGGTGTTTTGGTCATCTTATTAGCCCTTGTGCCTTAAGAATAAGGCAGAGTAGGTGCTACTAAATGTCTGCTGAATGAGAAAACCAACCCATCAATAGGCTACAATATTTTCGTTCAATTCAATACTGTATAGCCATTGAGAATGAGGTATAAGATGCAGGAACATGTATAGGAAATGATGCAAGCACACAGAACACAGCTTTAGAAAGTGCACCAGTCACAGAAAACCCAAACCATAAATAAGGGAATCATCAAAAATAGTGGAGCGGGGGATATTATCTCAGTTGGTAGACTACTTACTTGCACATAAGGCCCTGGGTTCAATCCCCAGCACCATAAATAAATAAATAAATAAAATAAAGCAAAAAAAAAAAATTAAATTTTAATATCTAACAAAAATTATCTTTATAATTTGGAAGCTACCCACCAAATTCATATCATCAAAAAATATAAATAATTTTAGAATTCTAGGTCTATTTATTTAAAACTCTTGCTTTGGAATTAGGCATTTTTTTGGACTTCAGATAGGCAATGTGGCATGCATACTGTGGGTTTCATAACATCCCCAGATGGGTCCGGAGTAGTACCTCATGGTCCATGACTATTTGTGAAGAGAAATGTAAAAACATTCATACTAAGTGGGATAAATGATGTGAATAAGTAGCTTCATGTTAGTTGAGGTCAGGTCTTGCCTCCAGTAGCTTAGAAAAACCTTGGGTGTCAGTGGCAGAAAGTATTGCAATGGTAAAGAGATGGGGCCTGAAATACATTCTGTATCTTTCTTAACCATGTGACCTTGGGAAACTGGTTCATTTGCCCAGGCCTTGTCCGTATCTATAAAATGTACAGAAAATCTGTAAAACATACTTTGCCTTAGAGCATTCTTAGATAGGGGACATCCTGAGCTAAGCCAGGCCCAAAACCTGGCATGTAAATAACCCTCAGTAAATGTTATTTTATTTTTATTGTTTTCTCAAGATACGAGTCTGTCTCTAAGGAAGATACTTACAATATATAAACAATATGAGCAGATGCTATGAGTTCCACAGAGAAAGCCGGTAACTGAGAGGAGGATGGAGCAGATTAAAGAGGGAGTCAGAAATGCCACATAAGAAGAGGCAAGTGGAGTGAGACAAGAGACAGAGATGGACGTGGACACACACACACACACACCCACACACACACCCCCTTGACAGAGAGAGAAGGAGATAAAAGAGATCTGCATGAATTCAATCAAACAGAGAGAAACGGAACAAAGCAGAAAGAAACGGAACAAAGCAGAAGCACAGAGAGGTCACTCAACAGGACAGCCAGAGACACAGAGACAGATGAAGAGGCAGGACAGAATTCCCGGAATGCACGCTCCGGGGCACTCGACTTTGGGTCAGGAAGCATGCACTGAGCTCTCTTTTTCTCAGTGTCAATGGCAGTCATCTGTGTTCTCCGTAACCACAGGATGGACATGAACAGCTCACCACACACTCCAGCCTGACTGTCTAGTGAGGCTCCAATAGTGCAGAAACATACCTTGATTTCTACTGGGTCGTTCTGGTGGAAGTTGATTGGTGCAACCCCAGGGACGTAGAAGGCGTTCGTTTCACACTTGAGAGAGAGAAGTAACAGGGACCACGGCAACCATACCTGTTCAGAAGAAAGGGCACAGATGGAATGGGGGAAAGAAGTGAACTTTCTCCTACAGCAGACTACCCTCATGCCTGCTTCCAATGAGCCAGTGTCCCTTCCCCTTTGGGAAGGCTGCGCCCTTGTAAATGTTGTTTCCCAAATCCCCAATAATGGGCATGGTAGTACACAACTGTAATGTCGGCTACTTGGGAGGCTGAGGGAACACTTGAGCACAGGAGTTCGAGGAAAGCCTGGACAACATAGTAAGACTTTGTCTCTTAAAACAAAAGAAAAAAAAACAAGCTACAAAATGATTCTGTACTTCCAGAAATATGCCACAGAATGGATCAGGTAATCAACATCTGGGCAACACTGCCACACAGGAGCCACACCTCCCTGCTTCTGGATCAGTGGGTTTTTTGTCAGCACTAGGGATTGAACCAGGTGCACTTAACCACTGAGCCACATCCCCACTCCCTGACTCCCTTTTTTGAGACAGGACCTTGCTAAATTGTTGAGATTGGCTTTGAATTTGCAATCCTCCTGCCACAGCCTCCCAAGACACTGGAATTACAGGCATGTGCCACTGTGCCTGGCCTAGATCACACTGTTCCTTTAACCACTTCATATATATCACTTTCCACTACAGCTCACAGGAAGTAAAGCTCCATAATGTTCCCATTTCTCTTTATATCAACAGCCTCTCCTTGTCAAGATGCTCCTACGTTACCATTTTTCTATGAGCCTTCTCCCAAAATGGAACAGGCCTCATCACCTCCTACCCTCCTCAGCTCCAGCCACAGGGACCCTCTAGCTTTCCCTTGACCCCAAGCCCTTCCCTAAGCCTCAGGGCCTTCACCTTTACTGTTTCTTCTGCCAGAAGGCTTCTCCCACATCTGCATGGCTCCCACATTACTTATTTCACTCAGGTATCTCAAATGTCACCTCCTCAGACAAGATTCTATCTAAAATAGTATCCTTACGGTTCCCATGACCCATTTCTCTAGTCCCTTACTCTACTTTATTATTATTCCTGGATTTATCTACTTGACATGGATGATACAGATTTATTTGTATATTATATGTCCCCTCCACTTGGACATAATTTCTCCAGTACCATGAATAGTGCCTGGCACAGAGCAGGCACTCAGTAAATATCTGCATGTAGGATATGCACGTGGGAATCCAAGGCAAGCGAGACCAATTTCTGACCTCAATAGGTCTGCCCATCAAAGCTTCCCTTTCCCTCCATTAATATCAGCACTTTACCTGTTCCAGGAACTAGAAGAGTTGCCTCCTTCTGCTCCTCTGCCTGGTCTGAACAAGGAACTTTCATCATCCACACATCTGAGTCACCAGCTTGATTGTTTCTGTATCTGCCTTCTTTTCCCCCTTCACTGCTACTCTATTTCAGATGCTAGTTTCTTCCCACTCAGACACTGGCTACAGCTGACTCATTACTTTTCTGCGGCAGTCCCTCCATCCACCAAGTTATTCCCAGCCCCCAAAGACATACTCATGAATCTTTCTGAAGTCCAGTTTTGCAGGCAGTCACTGACTACCAAGAACACACTCATCTGTGTCTTTACCTGGACTATAAGTGGAAAAACAATGGCTTTAGAAGTTTTAGGTTCTAGCTGGGGGCAATGGTACATGCCTAAAGTCCTAGCTACTTGGGAGGCTGCGTCAGGAGGACTGCTTGAGCCCAGGAATTTGAGGCCAGCTTAGGCAACATAGAGAGATTCCATCTCAAAGACAAAAAAAATTAAGGTTCTGAGTTCAGTGTACTTTCTGTAGATACACAGCTTGGTCAAAGTCTTAAAAGTACCAGGCATGGTGGCATACACCTGTAATCCCAATGGCTCAGAAGGTGAGGCAGGAGGATTACAAGTTCAAAACCAGCCTCAGCAACTTAGCGAGGCTCTTAGCAACTTAGTGAGACCCTGTCTCAAAATTTAAAAAAGGGCTGAGGACATGGCTTGGTGATTAAGCACCCCTGGGTTCAATCCCTGATACCAAAAACAAAAGAACAACAACAACAAAAAGTCTTAAAAGCAATACATTCACAGTGTTTCTCTTCAGGTTTGATGTACACTTTTATTAGTATCTAATACCATTATGAAATAAAAGTTTGACCCTGATAAAAATAGCAACACTGGCCAAGATAGGTATACTGTATTTGGTAGTCAGGAAGTAGACAGAATAGGGAGAATAGAAAAATCTTTAAAAGAAGGTAGAAAATTGATTCAAGGGACAGAATTCCACACTGAAAGGCAGAACCCCTCCCCACCCCGCCGACTGGACCCAGTGGTGGTGCTCTCCCACTCAGCTCCATCTCCAGTTCTTTTTATTTTGAGATAGGGTCTTGCTAAGTTGCTAAGGCTGGCCTGGAATTTGCGATCCTCCTACCTCAATCTCCTGAGTCCTGGGATTACAGATAGTGGTTTCGATCCTACCTTTTATTCTTAAATAAATTTAGATTTACAGAAGAGTTGCGAAGACACCATGAGTTCCCATGTTATTCTTCACTCGGTTTCCCCTAGCATTAACATCTTTCATACCATGGAAAAAGCTATTAAGAAATAATATTTTGACTCAGTGGCAGAATACTTGCCTCGCATGTGTGAGGCACTGGGTTCGATCCTCAGCACCATATAAAAATAAACAAATAAAATAAAGGCATTCTGTTCATCTACAACTACAAAAAATTTTTAAAAAGAAAGAAATACATGTTTTTTAAAAAAGTAAAACCATTCAATGAATAATTCAAACACTATCCATGGGAAAAATGAATCTTCCTCCCATTCCAGCTACCCAGGGACAACTGCTACCACCAGTTCTTTTAAATCCCTCCAGAGGCATACTATGTTTGCACAAAGGGAAGGTTTTCAGTGCTGGGGCTTGCCTTGACTACAACAAACAGGTTTTGATTTTTTCTGACAGTAATGGAAAGCTGGCTTCAATGTCCGATTTTCTCTCCATAGGAGGATTTCCTCCACTTCATCAGCCATCTGAAGATTCCAGTCCTCCTTCGTGAAAGCTTTGCGGACACTCACTTAGTGGTTAGAATGTGTTTCACTTGAGAAATAAACATTGTCCTCCTTTTTTTCTCTAATTTCCCTCTATATCTGAATTCTGGTTAGCCAAGATATAAGGAAGACAAATCCTGTGTTACTGGCATAAACTGCCATTCAAAAGTCACTTAAAAAACTCAATTTTTGAAAATGCAGAAAACAATTGTCACACAAAGATACTACTAGCAAACTAATTTGTTTTAGAGAAAGGATAAGGGAAGCAAAAAATTACAAAGAATATCTCCATAATAAACTCGAGTTTGTGAGCCAGGTGCAGTGGCGCACACATGTATGTAATTCCAGGGGCTTGGGAGGCTGAGGCAGGAGGATCGTGAGTTCAAAGCCAGCCTCATCAACTTAGCAAGGCCCTGAGCAACTCAGAAAGACCCTAACTCAAAATATTAAAAAAGGGCTTGTGGCTGGGCTGGGGTTGTAGTTCAGTGGTGGAGAGTGCTCATCTCACATACAGAGGGCACTTGGTTTGATCCTCAGCACCACATAAAGAGAAAATAAAGGTATTGTATTCATCTACAACTAAAAAAAAAAAAAAAAAAATGGACTGTGGCTGTGGCTTAGTGGTTAACTGGGTTCAATCCCTGGTACCAAAATAAATAGAAAAGATAGATAAATAGATAGTCAGGCAAATAGAGTCTTTGAATACTTACACTGACAACCAAAAGCAATTCAGAAATTCAGCTTAGAATTAGAACTAATCATTATACTCATGCAAGACCGGCAGTGTTAGATTTTTTTCTAAATCTAATTTTAATCTAGATTTTTTTTTTTTTTTTAGGGGGATGGGACACTTTGCCACTGAAGCCACATCCCCAGTCCTTTTTATTTCTTATTTTGAGATAGGTTTCACTAAGTTGCTCAGAGCCTTGATAAATTACTGAGGCTGACCTCAAATTTTCAATCCCACTGCCTCAGACTCTGAGTTCCTAGGAATACAGGTGTGTGCCACCATTCCTGGCTTAGTATTAGATATTAAAGGTCACTGCCATGGTATTCTCACATAGTTGGAGGAATTATAAACTGGAACATTTCTGGAGACAACCTGGCATCTGTATCCCAAAAGCCCCCAAAAGTATATACTCAATTCTATTTCTAGTCATGTTCAAAAACATATGGCAAGCATGACAAAATCTAAAAGGGGTTTCCCACAGCATTATTTAAGTGAATTGAGTGATGGATTTTTTCTTTCTTTATGTATCTGTATTTTCTAACAAAATTATATAGTATTTATATAACTTCAGAAAAAAATGAGGCCAAAGAAAACGTCACTGTGTGCATGTTCAGGTTCAAGTAATTTGAGTCTGGCACGAAGAACATCCTCCTGCTGGCCCTAGGACGACTTTCCAGCAGCATCTCCCACCTTTTCTTTCGAAGCCTTGGGGAGATCCAGGAAATGTTCCTGGCCTGGAGAGCACACTGGTGGGCTCGCTTTGTTTTAGACACTCCACCTTGCTTGATCAAGTCCTACTGCCCTGTGGAGGTCCGGACGAAATGTTTCTTCCTTACTTTTCAAGGCGCTTTATAAATATCTCTGTGACACTAGAGGAAAGAGAATGGAAACATCACCTGATGCCCAAGTGAACTTTCACACCTATATATACTTCTGAAGATTGCTGCTTAAGTGAGAAATACTCAATTCTCTACTTGTTTAAGGTGCTATTATGGCACTTTTCACGTTTAGTTATGGCCATTTCAGTATCTGCCATCTCTCTCCCTGCACTTCTAGCTTTGTTGATTAGGGTGCTCAATAAATCCTTATTAAACACCAACCAAACTCTGATCTATTAAAATATGAAACCATCCATTCACACACAGGCTTAATACTGTGGTTCTTAATCTTCCCTGTTTCCCTCAAAAAAAAAAAAAAAAAAATTCCAAGTGCTGGGGACATAACTCAGTGGTAGAGCACTTGCTTGGCATGTGTGAGGAGGTCCTGGGTTCAATCCCTAGTATCAAAAAAACAAAAATCTACCCACGCCAAAGTCTCATGCTAGATTACTGGTCATCATGACCAATGAAAAGTCAAATTTCTGAGAGATAGGATCCTGTTTTCAGCATTTTTTTTCTTAGTTGTTGACAGATCTTTATTTTATTTATTTATATGTGGTGCTGAGAATCGAACCCCAGTGCCTCACACATGTCAGGCAAGTGAGCTACCACTGAGCCACAGTCCCAGCCCTGTCTTCAGCATTTTTAAAGGGTCACTAGGTTCTTAGATCTTTGGAGAATAGTATTACCATTTTCTGGAAGCTTGTTAAAAAATACAGAACCTCAGGCCCTACCCTAGGACTTGAACCAGAATCTACATTTTAGCACGCTGTCCAAGTCAAAGGATCACACTCTAGGTAATCTTAATGTAGCCAGGGTTAAGAACCACTGCTCAGGTGGCAGTGTCTATCCTAGATGATATACACCCCTGGGAAAGGAGGTGCTAGGTTTCTGTTTCTCTTTGGCCATGTTTCAAACTTCCTGGCTGGGTGCACGCCTGTAATCCCAGCGGCTTGGGAGGCTGAGGCAGGAGAATCAAAGCAGCCTCAGCAACAGTGAGGCACTAAGTAACTCAGTGAGACTCTGTCTCTAAATAAAATACAAAATAGGGCTGGGAATGTAGCTCAGGTTGAGTGCCCCCAAGTTCAATCCCTGGTACCCCCCACCAAAAAAAACCCCAAAATTACATCCTGACAATCAACAGGGAGGTGGCTATCATACACTGGGGAAAGTACTGAGCCTAAGGACCCAAAATACAAACAGGAAATTGAACCCTATCCTTCAGCTCGAAGCTTTGGGCCATCAACTTTGGTTGGTGCTGGTGTCCTTACTTATTGGGATAGATTCATGCAGAAGGGGGGGTGTGGAAACACCATTACCATCACATATGAGACATTATGATCATTATTTCTTGCTAACTAAAAGCAAGTGTTCTGAGTTTCCCCTTCTAAGAAGCCTGACACCAGACCTTTTAGCCTTATCTGATAAGTGACTTGAAGCTGGGGCAGAGGATTACAATCTCTTTATCAAGCCAATTAAATCTAAGAAGTTACTTCAGTTCTACCTTCTTTTGAAACAGAATCTTCCAAACTTAGATGAGAGACCCTGCCCTGGGGAACTCAAGGGCTCTCTGAGAGTTCAGGTTGCAGAGGAATGAAAACCAAATCCTGAGAGACATCAGTACACTTTTGTTCCAAAGTCTTAAACAAATGGAGCAAGTCCACACAGGCAGGACAAAAACAGAAAGACCACAGTGAGAATAATACTCACCCTAAGGGGAAGACACACCACAAATAAAAAAGAAGACAGTTGCTCAGTACATACCAAGTACAAGGCACTGTGGCAGACATGGTAACTTCCAATTTCCATTCACCTAGTCCTGCTGGTTCTAAGTCCTTCACATACACAGTGAGTCATAGCCTTACAACTACCTGTAGATTTTTACCACCATTTTGTAGGCAATTGCCAGTTAACATGAGTCAGAGATTCATAACTTGCATAAGGTCATCCAGCCAGAAAGTGGAGGACAGGTGAGTTGTAATAGAAAATGAGAATGTAACGATGCTGCTGATAAAAATGGCAGCTAACATTTACTCAATACTGATTATGTATCAGGCACATAATCAGTTCTAGTTCTTTTCATTTAACAACTAATCATCACAACAATCCTATTGGAAAGGGACTCTTATAATTCCCAATTCACAGATAAGGTAACTGAGGTTCAGAGAGGTGACAAATATTGGATGAGCCAGGATTTATACCTAGGCAGTCTGAGCTCAAAGCCCATGTTTGAGCCAGTACAGAAATGAGTTCACCAATTATTTATTGACCACCTACTATGTGTCAGGTAGTACCATGTGAGCAGCCTCACAGATGCCTACAAGGAGCTTTTAGCCTACAGGGGGACAGAGACAAGACACCAGTCAATCCCACTAGGTGTCCAATGCTAGCAGCTGGTTAAGAGGATAGGAATTATTGGGGAGTATACAGCAACACACCTAGTCTTAAGAGTTAAGGAAGGCAGGCATAAGGAAGGGAGGAGTGTTCCAGGAAGAGAAAAACACAGGTAACAAAGGCCTGGTGGCAACTGGAAGTTTCTGGCAGGTAAAAGCACAGGCTGTATTCTTCAAAGCTGACAGCGTGGATAAATCACCCAGCAACCTTGTTAAAATGCAGACTCTGATTCAGTAGGTCTGTGGTGGGTCCTGAGATTCTGCATTCCTAATGAGGTATCAGGCAATGACAACAATTTTTGGTGTATGGATATACTTTTAAATAATCTTTTTTTTTTTTTTTTTTTAGAGAGAGAGAGAGAGAATTTTTTAATTTTTTTTTTTTTTTTTAGTTATCGGCGGACACAACATCTTTGTTTGTATGTGGTGCTGAGGATCGAACCCGGGCCGCACGCATGCCAGGCAAGCGCGCTACCGCTTGAGCCACATCCCCAGCCCCTTTTAAATAATCTTGATGGAAAGTTTTCTAAGAAAAAAAATCCAGGAGCTAAAAATATAAAGGACATATAAAGGAAGAAAATGAAAAAAAAAAAAATACACACCACAAAGAAATAAAAAAAAATGGTTTAGATAAAAACATCTACAACTCACTTGACAAAAGAGTCATTTCTTCAAGATACCAATAATTTATAATTAACGAAGAACAAATAACTCATAACTCAAAAGAATACAATCAGGCAGTTTAAAAACAAAATGAAACAAAAAGTTCAAATGGCTAAGCACAAAAGGATGCTCAATATCATTCACGATTTTAAAAATGTGAGTCAAAATAATGACATCTCATTTTTAACCTATCAGAGTCACAAAGTATAAAAATGTCTGGCATAGTTTTTGGGGAGAGCAAGTTAGTCATGTATTCTTAAATGGAAGGCAGAACTATTATTGAAGGACTGCCAATGTGAGTTATTGGAGAGAAAAAAAGTATGATGCTCAGGGTCTATGTATAGCATGGTCTCATTTTTTTGTACCAGGGATTGAACCCACAGATACTTTACTACTGAGCCACAACCTCAGCCCTTTTTTATATTTTATTTAGAGACAGGGTCTTGTTGGGTTGCTTAGGGCCTCACTAAATTGCTGAGGCTGGCTTTGAACTCATGATCCTCCTGCCTTAACCTCCTGAGCTGCTGGGATTACAGGCCTGCATCACCATGTCCAGCTTTAAATAGTTTTTTAAAGAGCAAGTACCAAAACTTGACAAAGACATCACAAGAAAAGGAAGCTACAAATATCTATCATGAACATAGATAAAAAAGTCTTTACCAAAAAGTTAGTAAATTGAACCAGCAACATATAAAAAGGTCTATATATCATGACCAAGTGGGATTTATCCCAGGAATGCCAGATTAATACAATTTGCTGTAATAAATAGCATAGAAGACAAAAACAACACCATTATTGCAACAGACTAAAAAAAAAGCACAACAAAATCCAACACATGGCAATCATAAAACTCAACAAACCAGGGAACTTCTTCACTCAGATAAAGGGCAACTATGAAAAACCCATAGCTGACATCATACTTAATGGTGAAAGACTAAATGTTAAGTTCCCCTAAAATCAGGAACAAGGCAGGATGTCCATTTTCACCATCTATTTCACCACTATGCTATAAGCCAGTACATGGAAGCAAATAAATTAATTAGAAATGAAAGGCAACTACAGTAAAAATAAGTAAAGGGGCTGGGCTTAGTAGTAAAGTGCTTGCCTAGCACATGTGAAGCACTGGGTTCAATTCTCAGCACCACATAAAAATAAATAAAATAAAGGGCATTGTGTCCATCTACAACTAAAAATATTTTAAAAAGAAGAGGTAAAAAGTGCTTTTACTTGCACATCACATGATCTTGAATTTAGAAAATCCTAAGGAATCTACAAAATAATTAACTAGAACTAATAAGCAAATTGAGGAAGGTCACAGACCACCAGATCAACATACAAAAAATTAACTATATTTCTACATACTGGCAGCAATCAACCTGAAAAATATAATTTAAAAAAAATTCTACTTAGTATCAAAAAGAATATTTAGGAATATATTTTTAAGAAGGACTTGTACACTTAAAATTACAAAACATTGCTAAGAGAAATTAAAGAAGATCTAAATAATTGGAGATATTCCATGTTTACGGATTGGAACTCAATACTGTTAGGGATGGAAATTCTCCTCATATTGGATTCAACGTGATCCCTATCAAAATCTCAGCAGACTTCCTTGCAGAAATTGACAACCTGACCCTAAAATTTACACAGGAACAGAAAGGACCTAATACATACAAAACAATTTTAAAAACCAAATCAGAGGATTTACATTATCCAATTTCTAAATATTATAAAGCACAGTAATAAAGACAGTATAGTAAGGATACACATACATGTCAATGGAACAGAATTTAAATTCTAGAAATAAATCTTTACATTTATAATAAACTGATCTTCAATAAAGGTGCTGAGGCAATTCAATAGGCCAGTACCACAAAAACAAACAAACAAAAACAACCTCAAAGTGAACTATAGACCTAAATAGAAAAGCCCAAACCCTCAAAATCTCTAGAATATAGAGGAGAAAACCTGTGTGGATTAGGCAAAGATGTCTTACACATGTCACCAACAGTATAATTCATTAAAAAATTAATAAATAGCTGGGCACAGTGGTGCATGCCTATAATCCCAGCAGCTCAGAGGCCAAGGCAAGAGGATTGCAAGTTCAAAGCCAGCCTCAGCAACTTAGCAAGATCCTGTCTCTAAATAAAATACAAAAAAGGGCTGGGGATGTGGCTCAGTTGTTAAGCGCCCTGGGGTTTAATCCCTGATAAGAAAAGAAAAAAAAATCATAATTTAGATCTCATAAAAAAATAAAATTTTTATACTTTCAAAGACACCATTAAGAAAAGATAGGCCACAGACTAGGGGGACAATCTTTGCAAATCATTTATATAATAAAGGATTTATATCTAGAATAAATAAAGAACTTTCGTAATAATCCAACTAAAAAACAGGTGAGCCAGGTACAGTGGCGCATGCCCGTAATCCTAGCAGTTTGAAAGGCTGAGGCAGGAGGCTCACGAGTTCAAAGCCAGCCTCAGTAAAAGCAAGGTGCTAAGCAACTCCGTGAGACCCTGTCTCTAAATAAAATAAAAAATAGGGCTGGGGATGTGCCCCAGAGGTCAAGTGCCCCTGAGTTCAATCACCAGTACCAAAATACAAAAAAACCAAAACAAACAAATACAACCCCCCAAATAAAAAAACTGGTGAAAGCTGGTGATAAAATACTTGTCTAGCAGGTGGGAAGCCCTGAGTCCAACCCCCAGTACCACCCCCAACAGAAGCTAAAGATTTTTTTTTTTAATATTTGTTGATTGACCTTTATTTATTTATTTACATGTGGTGCTGAGACTCTAACCCAGTGCCTCACGCATGCAACGCAAGTACGCTACCGCTGAGCCATAACCCCAGCCCCAGAAGCTAAAGATGTGTATAGACTTTTCACAAGAGAAGATATATAAAGATATACGAACGGCTAATAAACACATAAGATGTCTAGCTGGTTATGGAGGCACATGCCAGCTACTCAGGAGGCTGAGGCATGAAGAATACAAGTTTGAGGACAGTTTGGGTAGTAAGACTCTGCCTCAAAATAAAAATAAACAAATACAGGCCTGGGGACATAGTTTGATAGTAGAGCACCCCTGGATTCAATTCCCAGTACTACAAAAAAAAAAAAAAAAAAAAGTTTAATCTCATTTATCATTGGGGAAATGCAAACCAAAACCGCAGTGAGGTAACCACACAAGCACTAGAATGACTCAACCCAGAAATACAGGCAAGCAATATGGACCAGGATGTGGAGAAAGGAACCTCCACATATTGTTGATGGGAATGTAAAATGGCACAGGCACTCTGGAACGTTTGACAGTATCTTAAAAAGTTAAACTTACCATACTAGCCAGCATTCCCAACTCTAGGCATTTACCCAAGAGAAAAATATACTTCCAAAGACCTGTATGTGAATGTGCACAGCAAATTTAATCACCACATAGTAGTTCCCCCTCATATAAGTGTTTCACTTTCCAGTTTCAGTTACCTGCAGTCAATAAAGGTCTGGAAAATTTTCCATTACATGGAAAATTCCAGAAATAATCAATGCATAGGTCTTAAACAACTTTTATTATAGCATAGTGTTATAACGGCTCTATTTTGCTATTTGTTATTTTTAGTCTCTTCCTATGTTTAGTTAATAAATTAAAACTTTATCATAGATATACATGTATAGAGAAAAACAGTACATACAGGGCTCAGTACTAGACGAATATCCACTTGGGAACATCAGAATTTGTTCCATCAAATGGGGAGACTGTTGTAGTTCAAAATTGGAAACTATCCAAAGGCCTATCAATTAGTAATGAAGAAACAAAATGTACTATCTCCACACAATGGAATAGTATTCAGCAATTAAAAAAAAAAGTACTACTAATACATGTTAAAGCATGGATAAATGTCAAAAACATTATACTATGTAAAAGAAGTCAGATACAAAAGTCTACACACCATGATTCTGCTTCCACGAAATGCCTAGAAAAGGAAAGTCTACAGACAGGAAGCAGATCAGTAGTTGGCTGGCTATGGAAGCAGGGGTTGACTATAAGGAAAACTGAGGTAATAGAAATGTTATAAAGCATTGTGTCATTATGGTGATAGCTGCAGAAGTCTACATTTACTAAAGTTTAGTGAGTGATTTTATGGTACCAAATTTGCTTCATAAGTCTGAAGAAAAAAATAACTAGCTGGTCTGACTATCAAACTAATTTAACAATATAATGATAATTATTGAAAGCTGGAGATGCATTATGGGGATTAGCTATGTTATTCTACTTTTACTTATGTTGGAAATTTTTATAACAAAAAGTTTAAAAAAGTAGCCATATGCATAAAAATGTCCTGGAGCAGTGGTGCATGCCTGTAATGCCAGTGACTCGGGATGCTGAGGCAGGAGGATTGTGAATTCAAAGCCAGCCTCAGCAACTCGAGACACCGAACAACTCAGTGAGACCCTGTCTCTAAATAAAATACAAAATAGGGCTGGGGATGTGAGTAAGTGGCCACATGCCCCTGAGTTCTATCCTGAGTACATTAATAAAAAAAAAAAAAAAAAGTTCTGTAAAGATATTTTAAAAGTCAAAAACTACCTCTGATGAATGGATTACAGGTAGCTCAATGACTTTTTCACTTTATAGCTTTCTAAGAAACTGACACAATTATATGTTTTACTATCACAACATTTTTTTATTTTACAACTTTTATACTTTTTTTTCCACGTACATGGATCACTCTTTTTTAAAAAGAATATTTATTTTCTGTTATAAATTATAAAAATACTTATTTTCAGTTATAAGTTATTTCAGTTATAAGGACACAATATCCTTATTTTATTTTTATGTGGTGCTGGGGGTCGAATCCAATGTCTCACACGCGGTAGGCGAGCGCTCTACCTCTGAGCCACAATCCAGCCCACATGAGTCACTCTTATTCAAAATAAATTTATTTGTGGGGGCTGGGGCTGTGGCTCAGCGGAAGAACGCTCGCTTAGCACGTGCAAGGCCCTGGGTTCGATCCTCAGCACCACATAAAAATAAATAAAATAAAGGTATTGTGTCCAACTACAACTAAAAAATAAATATTAGAAAAAATACATTTGTATTTTAAGAAGGGAAGGAAATGAGTTGCCTCTGAATAGTGACAATTAAGAGTTAAACTTAAGAATGATGCAGAAAGGAGCTGGAGTTGAGGGTTAGTAGCAGAGCACTTGCCTAGCATGGCAGAGGGCCAGGATATAATCTCCAGTATCACAAAGAAAGTAAAGAAAAAAAGGAGGAATGATGCAGAAAAGATTCTGCCGCCAGATTTGTGGGTAACCAGACAGATCAGCAATTCTTTTTTATTTTTTAAGATGTTGATGTACCTTTATTTTATTCATTCATCTATATGCAGTGTGGAGAATTGAACCCAGTGCCTCACATATGCTAGGCAAGTCTTCTACCATTGAACCACAACTCTGGCTCCATGAAATTCTTCAGCTCAGGGAGTACCACAAACCTCTCTGAGAACCTTACAGGAGCTACAGACCCTGCTCGCAGGGAGGTGGGGAAGTTCCAATGTACAGAATGTAACATGATTCCAGGAGAATCAGGGCCATAGTAGCTTAAGGGCCTTTGACAAGACTGCCATACTACATGCTGTTCCAACTAGGACTCCATTATCCTCTGTAGCCTTGACAGCCTGAAAGGATGATTGACCCACAGTTCATTTCTGTATAGAAGGCAAAGTAGCAAAGCACTTGCTTCTTTGGAAATTCCTCTGTGTTTTTCTTTAATTTTCAACCGATCATCTCAGTAACTCCCATTTGAGGTTCAGTATGAAAAGTCAGTTAAGTATTTAGCAAACATCTTTTGCATGTTCAGAGCCATGAAAGGAGGGGGACTTCTAAGAGACATGAACTAGCCCATTCAATGTCACTTTGCTTTATTTGGTTTCCAAGTCACCAGACCACAAAGGCAGCTTGTCAGAGAACAAGGTGATGGCAATCTAGAAGGCCTCTTGTGTAGTAATCATACACTTCATCACTGGCAAAGATATGGGTGACCTGAAAAGTGATAAAGCTCAAGAGACCCAAGAATCAAGGTCTTTCCTTCCTTGTCGTTTCTTCTTGGGGATTGGACAATCAGAAAAACCCTACAAACAACAAACAAAAAAAGGGCTGCTAGAACAAAATAGCACTCCTTACCCACCAAATTTTGCTCCACCCAGTTTTTAAAAATTTTTTTTTTGTAGTTGTAGATGGACAGAATGCCTTTTTTTCATTTGTTTATTTTTATGCGGTGCTGAGGATCAAAACCAGTGCCTCAATGCATGCTAGGCAAGTGCTCTGCCACTGAGCTACAGCCCCAGCCCTCCACCTAGTTTTAAAGGTGTGAACAATTAATTTACCCAAAGAATAGGAAGTTTCCCCTGAGAACTGAAACGATTTCACTCACTCACATTGCTGCGTGACCAGAAGTTAACCTTTTCTTTTCTGGAGCCCTCTGCCTTGCAATCTCCTTTCCCATAAATAGTATCACCCAGCTATACAGTCTGGCCAATCTGAACAGCGGTTCTACTGGGCCTGGTGGCCCACGCCTGTAAACCCAGTGGCTCGGGAGGGTGAGACAGGAGGATCATGAGTTCAAAACCAGCCTCGGCAAAAGTGAGGTGCTAAGCAACTCAGTGAGATCCTGTCTCTAAATAAAATACAAAATAGGGCTGGGGATGTGGCTCAGTGATTGAGTGCCCCTGAGTTCAGACCTTGGTAACTGCCCCCCCCCACCCAAAGAACAGTGGTTCCTGTTTCTTCCATGCCCTTCCTGCTGCTGAAAAAGCAGCACCTTCCTCACAAGTGGCTAGATTCTTCTTTTTCTTTCTCAAAGATAGTCACCTTGTTAAGACCACATCAGTAGCTGCTCCTAGATTAAAGAAAAGGAAAAAGAAAGGGGAGGGAGAGGAAGAAAAGGAAGCAGAAAAAAGGCTTTGGGGACACAGTTTGCCAACAGTTAAATGAAATCAATTCCCCACTCAGTTAAAACTCCCTGAGAATTCAACCCCACATGAATGAAGGCTAATGACAGCTGAAGAACACTTACTAAGAAGCCCATGGAGCTAAAGAACTCATAGAGAAAAAGAAAACAAAAACACCCACAACCAAATTAGCCACTGGGGACTCTGAAAAATGTAGCCTTTATTTCAGGGCCAATAGACACAGAATAATAGAGACACACAAAAAGACAAAAATTTACTGAGGGAGGAGGAAGACCCCCAATAGGTTGTGTAAGTCCAGGTGAAACTAACCATCCACATAAAGCAATAGGCAGCCAGAAATGCCCTGCCCTTCTCTCCTGCCCTCAGGGCTGACCACAGAACTCTCAGCTTAGAGCACCTCCACACCATTTCAAACCCTGGAGTACAGTTACAGAACGCCCTCTTTGTGCCAGGCCCTTTTATCTTGTGTATCATCCACACATCACAAAACAGGATCATCACAAAAGGATCATCTCATCACAACAACCCTTTTGAGCAGAGTATCATCCCACTTCAAAAACAAAAAAATAGATTCAGTATGAGATGATGAAAAAAGTTTGGTGATGGCTGCATAACATTGTGAATTAATGTTGGAACCTTTACACTTAAAAATGGCTACAATGGTAAACCAGTCTCTCTCTCTCATGCATGCACTCGCACACATGCACACACACACAAAAGATTAGGAAAAAATAAGGTAATAGGCATAAGGAGGCAAACAGTTTGACCACAGTCACAAAACCAGTACAAAGTCACAGAAGTAACAAGAGTATCAAGAGCTGGAATTCTAGCCCAGATTCTTAGCCCAAGCCTGAGACAGAGATTTCAAACTTTGAGAGCTCGGTTTCATGTGTCAGGCATAGGTAAGAAATCATGTTAGGGCTGGGGATGTGGCTCAAGCGGTAGCACGCTCGCCTGGCATGTGTGCGGCCCGGGTTCGATCCTCAGCACCACATACAAACAAAGATGTTGTGTCTGCCGAAAACTAAAAAAATAAATAAATATTTAAAAAAAAAAAAAGAAATCATGTTAGATTGGCACAGAGGAAGCAATGAAGAGGAATGAGATGGAACTGAGAAGTCCTGGGTGTCCCCATTCGTGCTCCATTTGGGAAAGAGTGGTGTCAGCAAATGGTTCAGGGATCAAAGCAGATTTGGAGGTAGGTGGCTCCTGTTATTCGTCTGTGGCCAGATGGCCCTGCTTATCCTGGGTCCTTCCCACCATCCTGCCAGTGTCCAGAGATCAAAACTCAACCTTCTCCAACATTCTGTAACCTGCTTTTTTAATGCCAAGATCAAAGGGGAACTTTTGTCCATGTTGTAAAAGAGAAACCAAGAGGCAACTAAATGCTGGCTCTCCCTCCTCTGTACTTCCTGGGGGGATTAAGGGCACTCCTTTAAAGGGACTCCTCAGGGAAACACATTTAACCAAGGCCTAGTTTCAGCACTTCACCTCTCAGAACACCGCAGCTCCTACAGAGTGTGCACCAGGTGGGGCAACTTGAGAGCAGACAGACACAACCAACACAAGACAACCTGCAAAGATCACAAAAACTATGATCATGGAAAAAAAAATCTGATGTTATAGGCATATTAGCAAAAAAATCACCTTAAAGGCAAGTATTCTAGACCACAGAATTTTGACTTGTAATTTAGAAATCATAAAGTCCAAGTTTTAATTTCACACATGACATACTTGGAAAACAGACCAGTAAAGCCAAAGTGATTTGTCTAGGGTATACAGAAAATGTGATAGTGTTGGAACCACGTCCAGACTGACCCTGTGCTCCTTTCTCAATAGCTAATGCCCAGCCATACATGAGGTCCAAAGGAGAGCAGCTCCCCACATCATGACTGGTGGCAGAGTCCAGGCTTCTTGCCTCCTTGTTCAGGACTTTCCCATCCAAGTGCCCTATGATTAGCACTAGATTCCATAACTAAAAACTGTTCCTGTGCTTCTGGCTGGGGGGGGGGGGGGCCGGGTGCTGGCTAGTGCTGCCTGCACTCAAGAAAACTCTGTGTGTGTGCATGGTACTGGGGTCAAACCCAGGGCCTCCTGCATATTGGATAAATACTCTACCACTAGGCTACAACCCCAGCTCTTTTAAATTTTATTCTTTTTTTTTAATATTTATTTTTAGTTTTTTAAGTGGACACAATATCTTTATTTTATTTTTACGTGGTGCTGAGAATCGAACCTAGTGCCTCACGCATGCTAGGCGATCGCGCTACCACTTGAGCCACACCCCCAGCCCATTAAATTTTATTCTTAAGACAGGGTCTTAAATTTTATTTTGAAACAAGCTGGTCTTGAATTTGCAATCCTCCTATATCAGCCTCTCAAACAGCAAAGACTACATCGCTGTGCCACTGTGCGCAGCTCAAAAGAACCCTGAAGTCATTCTATCCATTTCTCTGCCTCTAAACCATATCAAATCTAAGCAACCTCAAAACAGTGTGAACTGAGCCAGCAATTCCACTACTAGGTAAAGACCCAAGAAAACTGAAGATATATTCATGCAAAAATGTGCCCATGAATTTCTACAGCATTATACCTAATAGCTCAAAAGTGGGAACAATTCCAATGTCTGTCAACTAATGAAAAAATAACCTGTGGTCTACCACATAATAGAACATTATTCAGGCATAAAAAGGAATGAAGCACTGATACGTGCTATAAATGGATAACTTTGAAAACATAAGTAAAAAAATTCAGACACAGAAGACCACATATTATAAATTCCCTTTATATGAAATGCCCAGAAAAGGCAAATCCATAGAGACAGAAAATATGTTAGTGGTTGCTAAGGGCTGCAGGCAGTAAGAGTGGGAGTGACTACTACTGTTTCTTTTTAGGGTGATAAGAATGTTCTGGAATGAGGGACCCAACACTGAATATACTAAAAACCACTGAATTGTACGCTTTAAAAGGACAAGTTTTGGGGCTGGGGATGTGGCTCAAGCGGTAGCGCGCTCGCCTGGCATGCGTGCGGCCCGGGTTCGATCCTCAGAACCACATACAAACAAAGATGTTGTGCCCGCCGATAATTAAAATAAATAAATAAATATTAAAAAAAATAAAAATAAAAAAAAATAAAAGGACAAGTTTTATGGCATGTGAATTATATGTAAAAAATAAAACTATAATACAATCCAAAACAGTGCGAATGAGAGACAAGTAGAGACAAGTGAGACAAGTAGAGTTTTATTCTCTAAATTCAAGTTTCTAGACCAGAAATGCCTACAAATATACTCAATGTACATTTCCCAAGTTCCACCAAAATAATATTCCCAAGAGCAGTTTTACATAAAGAATGAGATAGGAGCCTGCTTCTCAATTTAGACCTAGCCAGATCAATTCCATATCCTATAATTTTATAGGGTAGGATGGGAGGAAGGCAAGAAAATTTTAAAAAGAACTTCAGTTTATAGGGGCTACCTTCTCCTATGGTGGGAGAAGTCTTGCCCTGCAGGTTCAGAAAACAGCCACTGTGCTAAGACCACCTGGGAGGTAGCAGCCCAACCCTTGGGGAAAAAGAACTATTCACCAAGCTAAAAGAGAGAGGGAAAGGGGGGCTGTGGATATAGCTCAGTTGGTAGAGTGCTTACCTCCCATGCATAAAGCCCTGGGTTCAATCCCTAGCACTGCCAAAAAAAGAAAGAAAAAAAAATGGGGGGGGGGGAGGGAAGCCCTGTAGTCACAACCTGAATTTTCAAAACAAAAGAACAAAGCAAAAACCCCAGCCTGTTCCCATGGCCACTGAATCCACTAGCTCAGTTCCTCTTTGGTTGTATGACCTGCTTCAGGAACCTGTGCACCCCAAATTAGATCCCACACACCCCATCCCCAATGGTTGTGAAACAGTCTATGTGTATGAAGATGTGGGGACCATTGTGACTTCCGCGTAATAAAGTGCTTGACACAGACCAAACTCAGTCTAATTTTAAGTCCAATTTTAAAAATATGTATTGCTAACTTATAACCTCTTAAAAAACCTCTGAACAGGGTAGGAATTTCCATTTTGCCCATTACACATACACCCCTATAACAATACTTTCATTCTTTCTCTGCACCAAAGTGTAGGTTTTATGCACTCTTCAGACTGGCCTCTGGGAGTCACTGTTTATATCACATACTCCATTTCTTAAAATTGGCTACGGTTTTCAAATGAAAGTGCAGTATAATATTCCCAGGTGGCACACTAAATCATTGTGCTAAGGATAAAATCCAAACTCATTTCCATGGGTTGTCTGCAGCATGAGAACAAACTGGTTCTCTTAATGTATTGTCCTGGAGGGACAGGAAGCATGAAGAACTTAAGAGAACAACAATCTATTTCAAAATACAGTTCGAAGACTACAAACTGTAGGCTACAACTCACCCCGATTTTAAGTCTGCTTCTAGGTACACATTTACTCTTGCCTCAGTCCAATTTCATCTTGTGTCATTGTCTCCTACCCCCACCTATCAACATGCTTCAGATCCTCTACCCTGTGTTCCTCAAATGTGCCAAGCTCTCTATCTTGGCCTTTAGGTTTACCATTTCCTTCGCCTGGAACATTCCCTGCATACCTGATTCTTCCTTGTCAATCAAGTCTCAACTTACATCCCTTTCTCTGAGAAGACTTCTCTAATCACTCAATCCCAAATAGTTGTGTCACCCAGTCACTCCAATCACTATTACTTCACCTTGCTGTCTTCACAAACCTAACATTATGAAACATTAACTTATTATTTTTTAAACTGTTTTGTAGTTGTAGATGGACAGCATGCCTTTATTTTGTTTATTTTTATTTTTATGTGGTGCTGAGGATTGAACCCAGTGCCTCACACATGCTAGGCAAGCATTCTGCCACTGAGTCACAGCTCCAGCCCCTGGAACATTATTTTATGTATTTACTTATTTATGCATTTACATATTTACTATGTTCACTGCCTGTCACCTCAGACTAGAAAAGCTCCACAAGGAGCTCAAATTCACAAGTACACCTCCAGTTCCTGGCAGAGAGTAGGCACTCAAATATTTGCTGATTAAATAAATGTGTACCAAAAATATGTACTGCTAACTTATAACCTCTTAAAAACCTCTGAACAGGGCAGGAATTTCCCAGTGCAATGCTATAAATGCCACTTTATTGAACTTTTCCCTATGGTGAGAGGGTGTGACTTCCTGTCAAGTTCTTACACCATCTTTGTTCTGAATGTGGTAAAGGAAAAACAGGGGTTTCAACATATCACTTGGGATTTTCCCCACTTATGGTTCAAACTGAAGTCTGAGACCATGGGAATCAGGTGAGGCTGCAACCCCCCAGCCCCCTTTGGTGGTGCTGGGGATCAACCACAGGGCCTTGTGCATGCTAGGCAAGCACTCTACCACTAAGCTACAACACCAGCCACAGGATGTGAAATCTTTTACCTGACACTTGTGATTCTACAAAGAATCCTTCATCAAATAAACAAACAAAAAATAAGTTATCAGTCAGCTAACAGAAGGAGAAAAATCCATTATTGGTCAATAATCTACTGCTGTTTGGAGAAAATCAACACAAAGAATTGAAGCAAGAATCTTCCTCCGCTAAAGTCAAATGTTACATCCTATTCTCCAGGTTTTCTTTATCATTCACTCCCAGGATGAAATTATCTGCTGAGATAACAATATCCAGGAAGACCCAGGAAATCTCTGGACTAAGTGACTTCAATTTTAGTTCTGAACACTTAACAAGCAGAATGTGAGCTGAACTTTGGAAGAAAAGCCAGTTCTTCAAAGACTTACTCCCAGGGTTCTGTAGGAGAAGCCCGCACAGCTTTTACCCCAGCCTTCACCCAACATAGACTTTATCCTAAGGAGCTTCATCATAATGAGCATTTATCCCTAAGGAGCTGTGTGGCTCTGTAGGGGAATGGGAAGGGGAGGCAGACTGGTGGGGCTAGAAGTGTTTTTCAGAATCTAGTTCACAGATCACCTCCATCATAATCACAGGAGTGCATATAAAGGTGCAGATCCCAGGGCAATGCCCAGCCCTACGGAGTTAGGACCTTTGGGAAGGAGGCTTTTAACTTGCCTTCCCACACACAACCTTTTTCTTATGCATAGTAAAGTCTGAGAAACAGTGGGATAGAAGGACGCGAGAAGAGGCAGGAGCTCATTGAAAAAGACAAGGGGTAGGAAAGGATCTGGGAATGGAAGATAGCGGTGGGCTAGGGGAGGGTGTGCTCTGCGTTATCAGCAGTCAAGAGGGGTGTGTGATGGGGACAGTTGAGGGTGGAGGTGAGAACAGAGCTTAGACTGGGAGGCTGGTCCGAAGCGAGGTCGCAGCAGCGGACTGGCCAGGACGTTGGGGAGGCGGGGAGAACAGGGTCTGGACGTGAGGGGGAGGAGCGAGGGTGGAAAAAACGGGGATTCTTCGGGGGGTGAGGGCTGAAAGGTGAAATGGGGAAGTGGGGATCACTGGGGGCGGGGACCAAAGTAGGGCTGGGAACCCAGCGGAGGCAGTAGCCGAGGTCTTCCTCCGAAAAGGCGCCTCTACTAAAACTCCGGGCCTTGACAAGCCTGAATGCGGGGCCAAGACCCGGGAGGGGGAATTGGGAGGAGAGCCCAGTCAGGAGTAACCTGAGCAGGGGTTCTGAAAGTGGCTTGGCACCAGGCATGGGGTGCCGGAAGGTCCTGGGATACCCGAGAGGGCCCTGCCTCAGCTCCGGCTCCCGGAGTCTCCTTCACTCACCATCGCCGCCGCCATCTTGGATCCACGTGTCGCCGTGATGACGTCAGCGGAAGTGGTGCTTCCCTGGTTACGGACTTCGAGTCCTCGAGGTGGTCTATCAATTCCAATCTCTCCTGTCGTCGCGGTCAGCGAAAAGGCAAAGGAGACTTAACTCCTGCAAGACAGGCTAGTCCGAGCAGTCATGTCACTGACGAGGTGGAGAGAGAGGCTGGTGTAACTATTGGAGCCATATTAGCTCCTGGCAGAGACGGCGCCTCCCCTACTCTCGCTGCCTTGTGGGTAATGGAGTGTGCGAAACACGCTTGCTCTCTGGGTGCCATCTTTACTATTGGCAGAAAGACCCGTTGCCAGGGTTACCGAGACCTTGATAGAAGGAGGAGGGTGCTCCCGCAGCGGCCGAACTCTGAGAATAATCTGCAATTATGTGTTTATTTGCTTGACTAACATATATCCTTTCTAATAGACTATCCTCTGCAGGAAGTTAGGGTCCTGTCTTTTATTTTACCTTGCTCTACTTCATTGTCATCTGTAAAACAAGGAAGGGATTATAGTAACTCCATCCTAGGCTTCTGATGAAGATTCAGTCACATATGTTACATAGGATGCGTTCAATAAATAATTATCATTATATGCTTAGCTATACTCCTTCAGGCTTATAGTAGATGCGAACGGTACACTATGTATTAAATGAATGAATAAATGAAATGCAGCATATTTAGTGGAGGGAGACATCTTTGAATATGGACTTCACCATGTTTGACTAGCTAAGTGTGTGACTTGAGGCAAGTCACTAAGTCTTGCTGAACCTTCGTTTCCAATACTGGTAAAAAGAGACTCAAATCATCATGGTATTAAGATTGAGAGAGCAAGGCCCAGAGGTACATACTTATGATCCCAGCGACTTGGGAGGCAGAAACAGGAGGATCCAAGTTCCAGGCTGGCATCAGCAATTTAGTGATACACTTGTTTCAAAATAAAAAGGGCAGGGGATGTAGCTCAATGGTAAAGTGACCCTTAGTTCAATCCCCAGTTCCCCGCCCCCTCAGCAAAAAAAAAAAAAAAAAAAAAAAAGATGGGAAAGACCTCAAAATTCATTTGGTCTATGCATACCACTGTAAATTGGATATCTCGTTATATGTTTCAAAAAGTTGTTAAAAGAATAATCATTAGTGATAATAATCAGCATTGACTGAATATTTGTTGTGTGCAGTAGCATTTAACATTATGCAAAAATAGTTCCTAAGACTCTTAGTTATCTAATTCTACCTATTGGCAGGGGGACCAGTGAACTTTGGTCCCCACCTATGAGCACCCTGGTGAATTTTCTGCAAAGATGGCTACCAACAAGCCCTTCCATCCTTTCATGAGAATACGGTTTCTCCCTCCAAAAAATAAACTATTATCCTCCCATCGAATATGACTGGTCAAATCCCTTGCTTTGCAATAGAATGTTATACAAGTGGCTGCTGCTTCTGAATCTAGGCCTTATGAGGTGTGGCAGCTTTTGCTCTACCCTCGTAGGTGCAGAGAAGTCTGACTACCCTGCTGGAGAGCCATGTGGAGAGACACAGAGGGCAGTCAATTCCTCAAGACATTCTGGAAACTCCAGCTGAGCACTACACATGTGCCCACACATTCCAACCCCAGCTGAGCTACCAACTAAATAGAGCTGCATGAATCACCTCAACAGCACCAGGAGGAACAAAAGAACTGTCCAGCTGAGCCTAGTTGTTTTAGCTTTGGGGATTGCTTTATTATGGTGTAGTAAATCATTGAAACTGGTGACCTGCACAACCATCCTAAAAGGTAGTAGATCAGATATTATCCCTAAGAGGGAAGAAGCTTGAGAGACAAGAGGGATTTGTCATTGTCACAGTAAAAATAGATTCCAAACTTGTAACCAGTTCTGGAGCTTGGGTTCTAGAGGTTTCTTCCCATTTCTGGCTGCCCAAAGAGGACTGACTGATAAAGAACAAAGCTCCATAAATGGCATATTAGTCCTCAATATTTCCATGTTTCCCCTCCTCATGCTTTGTATTTTTTTCCCCAAAGAGCTTCCATATCCCAGTCTCCTTTGGTGACATAAGCTGTAATATATGATTATGCAGGAAGAATTGCATAAAGGCGAAAGTCCCTAAGGCCCATGAAAAGCAGAATGCAGCTCTGGTTGGTTGCTTCAAAACGGCCTGAAAGTGGCAGCTAATGTTGCAAATAGGGCTTGAATTTTAGTTTTGTTAGCGAAACTTTTCTGTAAAGAGGCAGAGAGTAGAAAGTTTAGACTTTGTCAACATATGGCTGCGTCATGACTGCTCAGCTGCCATCTTGCTACAATCCATGCATAATGGGCTTGGCTGCAGCCCGAGAAGTTTGCCAAATCCTGGTCCAGATATAAAGTGATGGAGAAACTGTTCACATTGTAGATGGTACTTATATTGTGACCAGCATAAAACTGTGACTTTGGGAACTCCTACTTTATTCAGCAAAGTTGTTCCTGTCTTTGATTCAAGAGTCGGGTTCTGATAGGTCTTATTATTTCACTTTCATCTTATTCATTAATGCAAGTGAAACTATCAAACTTAATTCATGCTGGAACTATACTAAGAAAGTATGTTGTCAACCAGGTTACCACTCTGGGCAACCAAAGCTCAACCCTGGCGCTGGGGGTGAGCTCAGTGGTAGACAGCTTGCCTAGCAAGTTTGAGGCCCTGGGTTGGATTTCCTGCACAATGATAGCAGTAACAACAAGCTTGATCCCATGAGGAAACGCTGGGAAATAATAGTTATTCTACCTGGGAAGGGAGCTGGGAGTCACTAATAGAGGACTGCTCCCCAGGCCCTTAACTCCTACCTACTCTCAGCCTCCTGGGAACCCCTGCAACTGAGGCTTTTTGCGGTTTCCAGAAATATAAGCCCTCAGGCATAGTAATGCAAAAATGACAGCAGAAAGCCCAGTCCACTCTAAGGGATAGGAGCACATGCCACACCCTCTGATGTCAAAGTCTGGAGGAGGACTGTCCAGGCTGGTATGGTACCCTAAAACATCCTCAGGGGTCTAGGCTCTATCCAACTTGTCAGCCTTTAGAGTTGGTTCATTTTCCTCAGGGTCTAAATTGGCAGCTAGAGCTCCAGCCTTCACACACACACTTTCTAGGCAGCAAGGCAGAGGAAGAGATGAGAAATGAGGGCAAAGAGCCTATACCAGTTGTCTCTTAAGAAAGGTTCCTGGAGAGCTGTGGATGTGGCTCAGTGGTAGGGCACTTAGCTAGCATGAGTGAAGCTCTGAGTTCAATCCCTAGTACTGAAAAAAAAAATTCCTGGAATCTTCTATAACATACTTAAACTTATAACCATAATTATCAGAACTTAATGATGGGGTCATGTTTTGCTGCAAAAAGGGATTGGAAAATGTAGCTTTCATTCTAGGTGGTTATGCTCTCATGAAATAATTTTATTTCCTGCTGGGTGTGATGTCCCACACCTGTAATCCCAGTGATTTGGGAGGCTGAGGCAGGAGGATTGAAAGTTCAAGGCTAGCCTCAGCAATTTAGTGATACCTAGTCTCAAAATTAAAAAAAAAAAAAGGTTGGGGGTGTAGCTCAGTGGTAGAGCTCTCTGGGTTCAGTCCCCAGTAACACACACACACACACACACACACACACCCTCTTCCATTTCTCTAGAAGGAGAAACGTGGATATGGAGATGACCAGCAGTCACTGCCATCGCCTAAAAGGGAAGGAATGCAGATAGAGTGCAAATTGCTAAGAGCCTGTCAGAATATACCATAATGGGGACAGATGTGTGACAAAAATTAAGGGCCCACGTAGGGGACTAAGGAGGCAGTTGTATTCCAGAGCACAGGAGAAGATTGAAACAGAATGCTGAAGCTCAGTGCCAAGCCAGGGTGAGACGAAGCAGGCCGTTTTGGCCTCAGATTGGAGCATCTTACTTGCCTTTCTTTGCCACCATCCGGGGGAGGATTCCATGCAGTTTTCCCTCAGAACAAGTAACATAAAAAGTATTCCCATGCGCTTTGTATAATTGTCAGACTTAATTTTTAAGAGCAGTGCCATGGTTTGAATGTGTTCTCCAAAATTCGTGTGTTGAATTAGTCCTCAATCCCATAGTGTTGAGAGGTGGGACTTAAGAGTCAATTTGGCCATGAAGGTTCTGCCCTCACGCGTGGAGGAGAGGGGTGAGTTCTCCTGAGACTTGGCTTCTGATACAGATGATACAGATACTCCACCCCTCCCCACACAGTGCTCGGTTCCCCTTCTGCCTTCTGCCATGGGATGATGCACCAAGAAGGCCCTGGCCAGATGAGGGACCCTCAGCCTTGGTCTTCTCAGCCTTTAGAACGATAAGAAATAAATCTATGTTCTTTACATTTACCCAGTCTCAGGTATTCTGTTACAGCAGCAGAAAGGGAGTAAATAGTTTAAGTACACAGAAAAATGAGTGGAAATTACAGTTCTAAAATAGCCCTTCATCTGCCCCCGATTTCCATTATTATTAACATCTTGTGTTGGTGTGGTGTGTTTGTGACAACTGACAAACCAATGTTGAAATACTACTAAAGTTCATATTTTACAATAGGGTTCACTCTTTACGTCCTATATTTTGTATGGGTTTGGACAGCTGTATGATGATATGTAAGCACCATGGTAATATCAACAGAAAGGTTTCACAGCCCTCCAAATGCCCTGTGTTTCACCCATCCATTCCTCCCTCCCTTTCTCCACACTCCTGGCAACCCTTAATCTCATTACAGCCTACATGGTGTTACTTTTTAAGAATGTCATATAGATGGAATCTACAGCAAATGACCTTTTAAATTTGGTTCCTTTCACCTAGCAACATGCATTTAAAATTTATCCATCTCTTTTCATAACTCATTTCTTTTTAACACTGAATAAAATTCCATTATATGGATGTATCCATTTGCCTATGAAAGGAAATCTTTTTTCTTTCTTTTGCTGTTACATCTCAGTCCTTTTTTTTTTTTTTCCGGACAAGTTCTCGCTACGTTGCTGAGGCTGGCCTCAAACTTGCAATCCTCCTGCCTCAGCCTCCTGAGTCACTGGGATTACAGGCTTGTGCCACTATACCCAGCTTCAAAAGATATCTTGATTTCTTCTGAGTTATGGTATTTATGAATAAAGTTTCTCTGAACATCTCTGTGCAGGTTTTGTGGGACATAAATTTTCAACTCAAATGGGTAAACACCAAGGAGCCCAAATGGTGGATCATATGGTAAGAGAAAGTTTAGCTTTCTAAGAAATTGCCAAATGTCTTCCAAAGCGACGGAGCCGGTTTGCCTTCCCACCAGCAGTGAGAGGTCCCGTTGCTGTATGGCATCAGCATTTGGCATTGTCAGTGTTTTGGATCTTAGTCATTCTAATAAGAGTGTCATTGTCATTCTAATTTGCATTTCCCCAATGGCATGTGATGTGGAGCAACTTTCATATGCTTAATTGCTATCTGTATATCTTCTTTGGTGAGGTGTTTTCAGATCTCTTGCCCCCACTCCCCACACCTTTTTGTGGTATAGGCATTCAACCCAGGGGTGCTCTACCACTGACAGATACAGCCTGTATTATTATTATTATTGCTTTTAAATTTTGAGACAGTGGTCTTGCTCAGTTGCCAAAGCTGGCCTTGATCTTTTGATCCTCAGGCCTCACCTTCCTGAGTGACCGGGATTTGCAGGCATGTACCACTGTGCCTAGTTTGCCTATTTTTATATTGAGGTTTTTTGTTTGTTTGTTTTTGTACTGGCAGTTAAACCCAGGGAAGCTTCACCACTGAACTACAATGCCAGTCCTTTTTATTTTTGAGACAGGGTCTTTCTAAGTAGTGCTGAGTGTCATGTTAAATTGCTGAGGCTGGTCTCAAACTTGCAATGCTCCAATCTCAGCCTCTCATGTGGCTGGGATTACAGGGTTTGTTTTGTTTTGTTCTTGTACTGGGGATTGAACCCAGAAGTGCTTAACCACTGAGCCACATTTTATTTAGAGACAGGGTCTCACTGAGTTGCTTAGGGCCTCCCTAAGTTGCTGAGGCTGGCTTTGAACTCGTGATCCTCCTGCCTCAACTTCCCAAGCCATTGGGATTACAGGTGTGCACCACCGTGCCTGGCAGGACTACAGGGTTTTTGGTACTAGGATCAAATCCAGGGTGTTTAACACTGAGCTACATACCCAGTTCTTTTTTCTTTCTTTCTTCTTCTTTTTTTAATCTTGAGACAGGTTCTTGCTAAATTACTGAGGCTGTCATTGAACTTGAGATCCTCCTGCCTTAGCTTCATGTGTCACAGGGATTACAGGCATGTGCCAATGTGACCAGCTTTTTTTTTTTTATTGTTGAGTTTTAAGAGTACTTTGTATATTTTGGATATTAGTCTTCCATCAGTTATGTTTTGCAAATATTTTCTCCAAACTTGGGGCTTCTTTTCATTTTTTAAACAATGTACTTTGCAGAGCTGAGTTTTCAATTTTAATGAAGTCCAGTTTACCTTTTCTTTTCTTTTCTTTTTTTTTTTTGCGACAGGGTCTTGCTTTGTTGCCCAGGCTGGCCTCTAATTCCTGGATTCAAGTGATCCTTTTGTCTCAGATTAACTTTTTCTTTTCTTTTTTTGGTACCAAGGGTTGAACCCAGAGGATGCTTACGGACTGAGCCACATCCCCAGCCCTTTTTTATTTTTGAGACAGGATCCACTAAATTGCTTAAGGAGTCATTAAGTTGCTGAGGCTAGCATTGGAATCCTCCTGCCTCAGCCTCCAGAGTCTCTGGGATCACATGTGTGTGCCATCGCAACCGGTTCAGGTTAACTTTTTCTTTCATGGATCATGCTTTTGGTGTTGTATCTATACCCATATTTTTGTTTGTTTTTCCTGTGACCAGAGGGATAACTCAGTGTTGGCTGAAGGAGTAGGAGGGCAGGAGCTGACTCCTTAGCCTTGTCCCTACAGTCACAGGCTCCAACTCCTGAGATCATGTCTCAGTCAGCTATTGCTATAACAATTCTACATAACAAAGCAACCGTAGAATCAAATGCATATGATAATAAGCATTTCATTCTCTTCCACGTGTCCACAGGTCAGCTGGGGTTCCGCTGATCTGGGCTGGGCTCAGCTCAGTTTAGTGGCCCCCTGCAGGCGGAGTCCCACCCTGTTCCTAATGTCACTCATCTTCCTTAGGCCATGTTCTTTTCAGGGCAAAAGGCTGGAGCAAGCCCATATCCGCAAACATATTTCAAGCCTCTAACATCCCATTGGCCAAGCTCGCCATCTGGGGGCAGGATGTGTACTCCTCCCATGGATTCCCGAACAGGATCCCGTGTACCTCCAATCAGGAGGGCAAATTCCCATTGCAGGACCATGGGTTTCGCTTTTGGATACCTGTCAGGATGGCCTTAGGCCTGAGCCCAAGCAACTCCGTTTTAAAAACTCCAGTTTGAAACCTGCAGTCTCACCAGGCGCACCTAACGGAGCCCTCCAGTGTGGTCCTCAGGCACCAAGAAGTCACTTCTCCCCACCCTGATAAACTCAAGAGTGAAGCCTGTGGCAGGCTGTCCTCACCTGATAAGAGGGAAAAGCGAGAAAATCAGGGTGTAAATGATGTCACTGACAGACCCGGGGCAGCTGATAAGGATTGAAAGGGGAGTCAAAAGCCCCCAAATTTGGTATAAATAATAGAGCAAATGAATAGACATTCAGCCAGACGACAGTGATGCCTTCGCGCTGAGAGCCTGAGGACCTGGACTGAAGTCCCGGCATCTTTCATCATTAGCTGACCCTCTGCGTTGTTCTCACCGCCCTCAAACTCCACAGCCACTTCTTGACCCTGGTGAGAGCTTCTCCCTAGGACCGCCTCCCCAGCCAGCCATCACCTCCACCCCAGGAGAAGACTGCCTTGGTTCCTGACCTGATCACCGACGTCTGACTGGGCATCTGCTGGACCGAGAGCCTAAGGTTTGAGACTTCTGATCTGACACTTGAGCTTAGCATGCAGAGGGAATGTCTGTCGTGAGCCTGTCATGATTAAGCATGTTTGCAGTGCTTAGAATCAATCTAGAATTGTTTGCTGTGAATTGATGATGTCTGTGGCAGTGCCCAGCATTAAGCATTGTCATTTTCTTGATTAAGAACGTAGAGTGAAATTGTATTGAGTGGTCTGAGTGAATAAAGCATTGACTAGGGCAGAAGCGCATGGACATTCTTTATTTCTCCCCTTGGACTGCGTAAGTCACACCTTTTGTTCCTCATGACAATACCCAAGCACCACCCAAACCAAAAAGCAAGAGAGAAATGAAATGACCAACTAGGCAGGTTATGATATTATGCTGTATTTATTTTGGGTTTCTTCCATGGTTCCTGGCTCATGACTCCCTCCACAAGGCGGGCCATAAAAATGGAACTTTCTCTAAGGTGGGTCCCAGAAACTAATCTTCCCTTGCCTTTTTGTCTAAGAGTTAGCTGTACAGAAATTCTCTGACCTCCTCTTGTTCTGTGGTAGGTGATAAGACCCCTCCTTACTGCAGCTGGGTCCTGCCCCAAACCCTGGAGGAAGGACAGCCACAGAGAGAGGCAGGAAAAAAAATCTAAATACATGGACCTTGCTGGGTTCCCCACCCAGTCTGTCAGCAAAAATGCCTATGCAATAAAGCACTCATAAAACCCCCAAAGGACAGGGTTCAGAGAGCTCCTGGACAGCTGAACACTTGGAGACTTCCAGGGGGTGGCAGGTCCGGACAGGACATGGACACGTCATGCATCTTCCCCCACACCTCACCCTCTGCCTCATTTCCTGTGTATCCTATATAATGTCCTTTATGATAAACCATTAAAACCTAAGTGCTTCCTGAGTTCTCTGAGCTACCTGAATTGATGTATTGAACCCAAGGAGGGGGTTTGTGAGAATCCCGACTTGTGACAGTTGGTCAGAAACACAGATGAAACAGCTGAGGTTGTGACTGACATCTGAGGTCAGATGTCAGGGGCAGTGTTGGGGACTAGACCCTCAACCTGTGGGATCCGATGCTTTCTGAGTGAATAGTGCTATAAACCGAATTGGATTAGAAGTCACCCCCTATGACAGAACTGTTTCCTGAATGGTAGGGGGAAATCCCACACCTTTTAGAGTCACAGAAATCTGTGTTGATTGTGGTGTGAAAACAGGAAAAACAGACACTTTGGACACTTTTGATTTTTTTCCTAGACATATATAAGTTAAATCATGTTGGGGCTGGGGATGTGGCTCAAGGGGTAGCGCGCTCGCCTGGCATTCGCAGGGTGCTGGGTTCGATCCTCAGCACCACATAAAATAAAGATGTTGTGTCCACCAAAAACTGAAAAATAAATAGTAAAAAATTCTCTCTCTCTCTCTCTCTCTCTCTCTCTCTTAAAAAAAAAACAACAACAAAAACAACAACAACAAAAAACATGTCTAGGAAAAAACCCAAAGTGTTTGTTTTAGCTAGCTTAACTCTCCACTTTTTTCTTATACCCAGTTTTTTTTTTTTTTTTTTGGTACCAGGGATTGAACCCAGGGGTACTTAACCACTGAGCCACATCCTAGCCTATTTTTATTTGTTATTTTGAGACAGGGTCTCGCTAATTTGATGAGGCTGGCTTTGACCTTGTGATCCTCCTGAGCCATTGGGATAACAGGCGTGTGCCACCACTCCCACCCTTTATACCTAGTTCTTTTTTTTTTTTTCTAATCTTTTTTCTTTTTTTTTAAGAGAGAGAGAGAGAGAGAATTTTTTTTTTTTTTTTTAGTTTTCGGTGGACACAACATCTTTGTTTGTATGTGGTGCTGAGGATCGAACCCAGGCCGCACGCATGCCAGGCGAGAGCGCCACTGCCTGAGCCACATCCCTAACCCTATACCTAGTACTTAAGGTTAGTACTGCTGACAGGTGCACAGTAGTTTCAACAGATATAGATTTCTGTGTGACCCTGAGGGTTTGTGTTAGTTAGCTTTCCATTCCTGTGACAGTATACCTGAGAAAATCATCTTAAAACAGGGCAAGAGTTACGTTGGCTCATAGTTTCAGAGGTTTCAGTTCATGGTCACTTGGCCCTGTCACTTTGGTCCTGTGGGAGGCAGAACATCACGGTGGAAGCACAGGACAAAAGAAACTGTGCTGTAAATGATCAGGAGGCAGAGAGAGGGAGCAGAGAGAGAAGCTGGGATTTCCATATACTTTTCAAGGTCATGCACCCAAAGGCCTACTTCCTCCAACTCAGCCTGCCCTCCTAACATTTCCACCACCTTTCTGTAGCCTGGTAAGCTATGAATCCATAAGTGGATGAATCCATTCATGATATCAGAGTCCTTGTGATCCAGTCACCCCCCTCCTAATGTTCTGACCCTGAACATTGTTGCTTTATACACCAAACCTTCAACATATCACCTTATGAGGGACCAAACCAGAACCAGGGTGCTGAGATACAGATCCTTCAGGGGATGCAATAATATTGAAAAGTGTCATCACGCCCTATCCCATTATCTACATCTTCTTATCTTTCCTCCATGTCCAAAGCTAACTGCCATGCCCGGCACAGTGGTGCACGCCTATAACTGCAGGGGCTCGGGAGGTTGAGGCAGGAGGATCCCGAGTTCTAGCCTCAGCAAAAGTGAGGCACTAAGCAACTCAGTGAGACCCTGTCTCTAATAAAATACAAAATAGGGCTGGGGATGTGGCTCAGTGGTCAAGTGCCCCTGAGTTCAAACCCTGGTAACCTCCCCCCACCCAAAAAAACAAAAAAAGCTAACTGCCAGAAAGGTTCAGTTTTTCAACTGCGGGAAGCACCCCTGCTTTCTTGTCTCCTCTGCTTCCTGTTAAGTCTCTCTCCCCAGCCCATTAAGAGCTTTCCAAGCGCCGTACGAGGTACCTCTCAGCTGCCCCATTTCTAGACTCCAGGATTCCTGCAACAATGAATACCATCTTAACAATCACGATGGCCATGTGGCCATAGGAGCTGCCAAGGCTTCAGGCAGCACCCACCCTGGGGGAGATCTAGACCAACCAGCTCAGCTAGCAACGTGGCTTGGCAGGACAGTCAGATCATGAGAAATCATTCCTAGCATCTGGCACAACCTGGTCCTGGGAGGCAACACTCATCCAGCATCTGGACGCCAGTGTGATAGGCAAAATAACGGCCCCTCAAGGATGTTCATGACCTAACCCCCAGAAACAGTGACAACGTTACCTTACTTACACAGCAAAAGGGACTTTCCAAATACGATTAAGGATCTTGAGATGGAAAAAGTGTTCTGTATTTTTTGGGCGAGTCCTGTGTAATTCCAGGGATCCTTACAAGTTGAAGAGGGAAACAGGAGACTCAGAATTGGTATAGGGGAAGCGATGATGGAAACAGAGTTCGGAATGATGTACAGAGGCAACCATGAGCCAAGGCGGGTGTGGCCTCTAGAAGCCAGAAAAGACAAGGAAACAATTTTTCCCCTGGGTCCTCCAGAAGAAAGGCAGCCCTGACAACCCATTTCAAACTCTGATTTCTGGAACCATAAGATAATAAATTTGCATTGTTTGAAGTCACTTGTTACAGCAGCAATAAGAAACTAATACAGCCAGCAACTGTTTTAGGGCAGTTGGAAAACTTTGAGCATTGAATGTCACTTTTCTTTACACTTCTGTTCTCTAGGAATGTCCTTCCGCCCACAGCAAGATGGCAAATAGGTATTCTGGAACTGGAAGGACAGGAGGGCAGAACTTCCGGTAAAGCCCTTGGCATTCATATCTTTTATTCAATAGCTTTTATTTAAATATACTTATTTTATAATTTTAAACATTTCTAAATCACAGCTGTAATTGGAATTCAATCATCCCAGGCAATAGAAATATCAACTTGGGAGACTCCTGAGAATGGCACAGTGTGGATTGGTAGAGTCAAAAAGAGACTGTCCAGTCCACCCATCCACTTGGCAGATGAGGAGACTGTGGCTGCAGTGAGGGTGGGTGTCTGGGAATGGGAAGGATGAATGGGCTCCAGTGGCTGGTGTTGGAGACACCTCCTGGGCACCTCCTGGCCCCAGCCTGGTCCTGCCCATCAAGGCTGTTGTTGGTACTGGCTCTCGGTGGCCGTGTAGAAATCATCCAGCACACTCTGGATATATTCAAAGGTGGGCCGCTCTTCGGGGCGGTTTTTCCAGCAGCGGGTCATGATGTTGTAGAGCTCCTCAGGGCAGTGCTCGGGTCGAGGCATTCGGTACCCGTGCTCCAGCGCCCTGATCACCTCTGGGTTTGACATTCCTGGGAAGGAGCCGGAGAATTAGAAAGGGAGGGATTGAGAAGTGGGAGCCCAGGGTGGACAGATACAGTGGCTCCCCATCTCCCCTTGCAGGCTGAGCCCCTCCCACTGAGAAAGCCAGACGCTCCCTTTGCCAGCTTTCCTTGTGGCTAGGGCCGGGACCCAGGAAAGAACAAGGGGAGCTGAGGGGGATGTCCGTTGGGAGATTTCCAGGAGATGTTCTCCTTCCTGATTGAGCGAGGCATGGCGCACACCCCTTCCTTTCTTCCTTTGGACACTGGGAGATGACGCAATACTTGGAGTTATAGCAACGAACTTACCCACATGGGGAACACCATCAACTAACTCAGCATCCTGACAGCTGTTCGGCTGCTGAACTAACCAGCCACCATGGCATGACTTCTTTCGATGGGGAATAATGACTTGCCTCTTGTTTCAGAAACACTTTGTCTATTATTTTTGTTATTTGCTGCCTAGTACATTCAAATGGATACAGGGCTCTATAACCCATTGCCTGGATTACTAGTGTTCTCACAAAACAAAAGTCAGATGGCCAGATTCAAGGTCATCTTGTGAGTGGGACGATTTCCTTGTTCAATTTAGGTTTATATTAGTTACGTATTAGAACAACTGTTAAATGCCTGTGATCCCTGATTTTATTTATTTATTTTGGTACTGGGGATTGAACCCAGGTGTACTTTATCATTGCTACATCCTCAGCCTTTTTATTTTTTAATTTTGAGGCAGGATCTTGGCAAGTTGCTGAGGCTGGCCTCAAACTTGCAGTCCTCCTGCCTCAGCCTCTGGAGCTGCTGGGATTACAAGTGTGCACCACTGTACCTGGCTTCCAATTTTATACTCTCAATCTTGAACTTTGAACTCATGGATTTGAGGGCTCCCTTAGACATCTTTACTTGGATGTCTATATGTCACCTCCAATTTAACAAGGCTAAAACAACTCTTGAATTTCTACTGTTCCATTAAAGCCAGGATAATCATTCTCTATTCTCCTTCCCTGACCTCTCCATCGGCAAGTTATCTTTTCTTCTTCTGAAAAGTAGCATCACTCCATTAGTTTGTCTTAGTTGATGGGGATAGGATTTAAATTCAGTGCTGTATGTGTAAAAAGTCAGGGACTCTTTAAATCCATCTTGATCCTCCCCAGTGTTCTAGTTACAGACACCCCAAGTATTCCCTGAGTCCCAGGCAATCTACATGCATCTGCATTCAATCTACATGCGATCTACTCGGTATTCATCTTTGTATATCGAGTGTTGGGCACTGTCCTTAGACAGGGGGATATATTGATCCATTTGACAAGTCATTACTAAACCCACTATAGGTCAAGCACAGAGGTGGGCACTGGAGTCACTGGTAAGGAATACAGCCATGATTTCTGGCCTTATGGTCTCGGAATCTGATGGAGAAAATATTAAACAAATACCTGGTTATCAATTAGGATGGACGCCATGAATGAATATAGCATAGAATATTATGAAAGGAAATCACAGGGGAGACATGCTATACTTTAGATGACTGGGGAGGGGACAGGAGGAAGCTGGAAAGGGAGGCAGAGGCCAGATCATGTGGTGCCTGATGGTCAGTGAGGCATTAGGAGGGTTTGTATTAATTATAATGGAGACCGTTAAAGAATTAGGGGTGGAGAAGGCACAAGATCTGATTTGCAGTTTAGAGAAATCTTTTTGGCCACAGATGAAGAATGGTCTGTAGGCGAGAGAGGGGAGAAACAGCAGGACAGATTGGGAGGCCACGGTGCTGAGCAAGGTGATGTGGCCTGGGAGCAGGTAAGGCTGTTAGAGGTGGGCAGACGTGGGACGTGTTTCCGGTTGAATGGCCAGGACCCTGTGACTGCTTGGATATGATAAGGGGTGAGAGAGGGGAGAGGGCCGAGGAAGCCCCTAGACTGCAAGCTTAGGAAATTGGGCAGATGGTGGTGCTTTAGTAGAGATGGGAAAGGCAAGGGAAGGTGGAGGGTGAGGATCAAGGACTGTGAATGAATATACCAGTGAGATGGACCTGGTGCCTGGCCAGGTCCCAAGCCTTCCCTACCTGGGTAAGGGATCCGGCCATAGGTGACAATTTCCATCAGCAGGATTCCAAAGGACCAGACGTCTGACTTGATGGTGAAGGAGCCGAAGTTGATGGCCTCAGGAGCTGTCCACTTGATGGGGAACTTGGCCCCTGCAGGAGCGGACAGAGCAGAGTCAGGGGCCTCTGGAGAGCAGTTGGGGCTGAGTCTCTGCTAGGGCGAGGGAACAAACAGGACAGGGCAATAGCTGCTCCCCACAGGGCTGTGGAAGCAGGGGACATCCATCTGCAGGACAGATGGCAAAGGAGAGTGGACACCTTGTTGATTCAAATGATATTCCAGTGAACTATAGCTCAGAAGAATGGAGTCCTAGAGGGCACAGAATGTGGGGACAGAGACTTCACAGCTGGTACCTTGGTCTCCTCAGCCCTGGAAATGGGGGAGGGGAGGACATTGGCTCAAGTCTCTGAGGTCACAGGGTATCTCCACCCTGTTCCCCACTTCCTTCCACCTGCCCTGGGAGGGGCTCAGTCAGCCTCTCATTAGCGTTTCTCTTAACTAAGTTAGGTGTGGAGGATGCAGATGCTTCTGACTCAGGATGAGCTTACACCTTGATAAAGCCATCGTGATGGTGGAAATCCCATAAATCAAAAGCGCATTGAATCCACCCCACCTCCTGACCATCTTAGCTCAGTCACACAGCAGAGGGTTGGTTGGTTGTTCCCCGGGCTCAGTGGCTCAGGGCCGCAGCCCAGCATGGTGAGAGAGGGCCCTACTGCATATCACTAGTCTGGAGAAGCGATCAGAACTCAAAGTATGCTTCTGCTGGATGTGGATCGCTTTTGCCCCATTGCAAAGTGGAAAAATCATAAGTTGAACCATCACAAATTGGGAGCCATCTGCATGTTCTTTGGATCTGATGAGACCAGCATTATGACTGAGGATTGAGAATGCTCTTGGGGCTGGGACTGTAGCTCAGTGGTAGAGCACTTGCCTCACACGTAGGAGGCACTGGTTTCAATCCTCAGCATCACATAAAAAGTAAATAAATCAAATAAAGGTATTGTGTCCATCTACAACTAAAAAAATATTAAAAAAAAAAAAAGAAAAAAAGAAACTGCTCTCTGTGTGTGTGTGTGTGTGTGTGTGTGTGTGTTTCTCCTTCCCTTTCTTCCTTTAGATCTAGAGAGTTTTTATTTCCTGCTTATCTTCTCCTGGTTTAGAAATTACACATCCTCCTTTTTTTAAAAAAAATAAAATTTAACTTTTTAATTTTATTTTTTTATTTTTTAGTATTGGAGTGCTTAACCACTGAGCAAAATCCCCAGCCCTTTTCATTTGTTTTTTTTATTTTGAGAGAGGGTCTCACTAAGTTACTGAGGCTGGCTTTGGACTGGCTATCCTCCTGCCTCAGCCTCCAGATCTGCTGAGATTACAGGCGTGTGTCACCACGCCTGACTGGTTTAAACATTTTTATTGAGTCATAACAAACATAAGATTAAAGCGTACAAACTCTAAGGTACAACTTGATGCATTTATATGTATATAAATGCATTTTTACATATAATGCATATTTATACATAAATGCATTTCACTTATATATAAATATTATTATATATAACATATTATTATATATAATATATATTATATAAATATTATAATAATATTATTATATAAATATTATTATTATACTATTATTATACATACATATAATAAATACACACCTTTGTAATCACCATCAGATTAGGGTATAGAACTCTTTAAGCATTAGAAGGCTCCCCTGCTCCTTCCTAATCACTACTTCCCTACTCCAGGTATCCTCTATTCTGACCTCTGTTACTAGAAATGAATTTTGCCTGTTTTTTTTTTAACAGTTTTTTTTTTTTTTTTGGTACCTGGGATAGAACCCAGGGGCGCTTAACCCACTGAGCCACATCCCCAGCACTTTCTTATATTTTATTTAGAAACAAGATCTTGTTGAGTTGCTTAGGGCCTCACTAAGTTGCTGAGGCTGGCTTTGAACTCATGATCCTCCTGACTCAGCCTCCTAACCATTTCTTTAACAGCTTTATTGACATACAATTCACAGACCACAGCATCCATGCATTTAAAGTATACAGTTTAATAACCTTTAGAATATTCACTTTTAGAATATTTTCATCACACTCCCCCTGAAATTCCATAGTACTCATTCCTCATTTTTTCCCAACTCTCCACCCCAGCCCTAGGCAGCCACAAAGTCACTTTCTGTGTTTACGACTGCACCTTATGTTCTGGACGTTCATATGAGATGTGTCTGTGTGCCTGGCTTTCACTTAATATGTTGTTTCCAAGGTTCATCTATATTGCAGCATCTTTCAATCCTTCATTCCACTGTATGGTCAAATAACATTCCATTGAATGAATAGACCACATTTTGTTTATCTGCTAATCAGTTGATCAACATTAATTAAGGCTGTTTCCATTTTTGGTGACTATGATAATGCTGCTATGAACTTTTATTATGAGTTTCTTTTTATTTATTTATTTTTTATTTCGTATGGACAGAAGCATTCAGCATCAACATTTTTTTGGGGTGATTTATTTCAATTTGATATCGTTCTGTAAGAATCATCCATTTGGTTGCCTGTGGCATTGGAATGTGCTTTGCATTGCTGCCTGGTATTATATTATATTATGTGAATATTTCACAACTTATGTGTCCATCCTACTGTTCATGGACATTGGGAGACTAAAGTTGCCTTTTATTTGGTTTGGTTTGGTTTGGTACCAGGGATGGAACCCGGGGTGCTTTCCCACTGAGCCATATCCTCAGTCCTTTTTTTATATTTTATCCAGAGACAGGATCTTTCTACGTTTCTTAGGGCCTTGTTAAGTTGCTGGGGCTGGCTTTGAATTAGGAGCTCTCTTGCCTCAGCCTCCCAAGCTGCTGGGATTATAGGCATTCACCAGTATACCCAGCTATCAAGTTACTCTTAACCCTAAACTTCAACATGTACTTGCCTCACTAAGTCTAGAACTGATCAGTGCTTCTCAATCTGCTCTGAAATTTCCCTCTCTGGGAGAGATTCGAATCCAAGACACTAGAAAGACCTCACCAGCTTCGTAACACAGAGGTAATATTGGGTATATGGACATTTGCCCTTTGCTGTCACTCTCGCAGGCATCTCCTCTTGGCACTCACTCACAGCCCATCCGAGAGGGCATGTGGGGCTGCAGGTGGCATTCCCTACCTTCCCGAGCCGTGTACTCGTTGTCCTCGATGATGCGTGCCAGGCCAAAGTCAGCAATCTTACACACCAGGGAAGCAGAGACCAGGATGTTGGCGGCTCGGAGGTCCCGATGGATGTAGTTTCTCTGCTCGATGAAGGCCATGCCTTCTGCAATCTGCATCCGAAACGGAGACACTCTCACCCTTGGATCTGGCCCAGCCCAAGAGGTTCTCGCCCTAAACCAGAGCAGTGGGGGGGGGGGATGGGACTGACCAAGTGGGAGAAAAGTGAAGAACATCTGCGCCAGCTCTCCGTCTTGTCAGAAGGGTTCTGGGCTCAGACTGGCATTTCTCTGCGTATCCACCCAGGCTGGGGGATCCTTAAGGCCTGCTCAATTTGGGGGATTTCTCTAGAATCACAAAACTTCCAGAGAGCATTTGAAGTGTCCTCAAGGAAAAAGCAATGCGATGATTTCTCCAGGAGAAGACTCATTTATTCATTCAACAACAATCTACGGAGGGTCTTATGGGTGCCAGACGGTGAGTTGGGCAAAGCTCCTGACGATGGTGATAAGTACCAGAAGGGACAGAGAAGACAGGGTTACAGGACAGGAAGTATTGAGGGCTTGTTGGGTGGTCAGGAAAGTTGGTTGGAGAAGGTGAATTTTTAGCAAAGATCAGAATGATGACAATAAAAAAAGTGTGTCAAATAAATAAGAATATTCCAGGCAGAAATACCAGGTGTAAAGGCCTGGAGGCAGGGATGAGCTGGTGTTCGTGGAACAGTGGAAGAGCACAGAGGCCAGGGAGGATGAGCCGAAGATTCAGAGAACTGAAGTTGAAAGGGAGACCACCAGTTCCAAACAGACTTGCAGTCCAGGAGAGGAAGTTGGATTTTATTCTGATGGCGAAGGGAGATATTAGACTTTGAGCAGGAGTGTGCGTGATTTTTTTCATTTTTTTTTGGTGTATTATAGTTGTGGATAATGACAGGATCTGTCGTTACATATTAGCACATACACAATGTAATAATATAATTTGGCCAATATAGTGTGCATGATTTGATGCACATTTTTTTTTTTTTTTTGTATCATAGATTGAACCCAGGAGCACTTAACCACTGAGCCACATCCCCAGCCCTTTCAAATTTCATTTTGAGACAGGGTCTCGCTAAATTGTTTAGGGCCTCACTAAATCGCTGAAGCTGGCTTTGAACTCGCCATCCTCCTGCCTCAGTCTCCTGAGCACTGGGATTATAGGCCTGCACCACCACACCCACCTTGATGCAGATTTTTAGACTGTTGTAGCTGCCCAGTGAATAACAGACCAAGTGGAGGGTACATTCACGGTAGGTGCCCAGGAAGCCTAAGACACACATGTTTGTGTCTTAGAGACATTTTTCTTCTAAGAGATTGGATAGAAAATGCTTAAGGTTAATCCTCAGATACCCAGGAAATAACACAATTTACAAACTGGCCTCTGGTCCCTTCAAGCTGGGAATCACCATGATCCCCATCAGGAAAATACTGAATGTCAGCCTCAAACCCAGGTTAAAGAATCCTAATCTACTGCCCCTAAAATACGCTGCCTCTAAATAACCCTAGAAAGCGGAGTTCTGGAGGGCTGCATGAGTACAATTCGATGAGGCCCTTTGGGAAGGTAGAGGGCGAAGGGTTTGACCAGACAGACCAAGGCCAGGCCAGGGGCTCAAGGGCTGAGGTGAGCGGGTGGTGCACTTGCACTGCATGGACAGCAGGGGGCATCCGAGGCAGGGGGAACTGAGGTCTGGATTTGGGAACAAAAACTTGAGGGTTTCTGATTTTCTTTGGAGTGGGAGGTGTGGGAGTGGGGAGTGGGGGAATTTCTAAGAAGACGAACCATCAGCAAGAGTTATTAGGCTAATGGCAGGTATTAGGTGGGCTCAGAGTCCTCCTCATTGACTCCACCTGACCTTTTGGTCTAGTACTTTGTATGGTGCAGTCAAAAGGCTGCACTTTTTTAGTACCCACTAGCTGACATCTCTTCATTCTTCTGCCTCACTTTTCTATAAAGGGAGATAATAACAGTCCCTGCCTCCAGGAGGTCATGTGAAGGTTAATTCTCTAAGCCTACATTCAAGGGCTTAGGATTGTGTCTGCCATAGACTATTCTCTTTGACCGTGGCTATCCATGCTCCCAGTTCTCAGAGAGGTTAAGCACCTTGCTCAAAGCTGCACAGGCAGAGATGGGATCAAGGGGATCAATGCAAAACCCTAAGCCCATTTGCTTACAGATCATTTCTTCGAGGCACTAGTACTTGGGTTTGCTTCCAAGAGCATCAGGGAGTCACAGAATTGGAGCTGGACCAATTGGAAAGGATATGCTAGCCTGGGGCTCTTCAAGCTGAATCTTATTGATACCTCCAGGTTGTCTGGGGATCAGGGGAGGAAAGAAGGGCCACATATGAGGCTCCTCCCTGCTTGCTTCCACCAGAGCAGCGCTCTTTTGCCTTATAATTTTATATATTTAACTACTGTATAGAACTTCATTTGACTACATTGGGTGCAGTGGCGCACACCTGTAATCCCAGCCACTCAGGAAGCTGAGGCAGGAGGATCACAGATTTAGAGCCAACCTCAGCAACTCAGTGAGGTCCTAAGCAACTTAGCAAGACCCTGTCTCTGAAGAAAAATTAAAAGGGCTGGGGATGTGGCTCAGCGGTAAAGTGCCCCTGGGTTCCATCCCTGGTACCAAACCAAACCAAACAAAAACTTCACTCCACTAACAGAGCTGTGGCTAAACAATGTTATCAAACTTGGCAAACACGGTTGTGTCCAATTCCCTTATTGGACAAAGGAAAAACTGAGACCCAGAGTCGTTCCTAGTTCAACAGCCAGTTGGTAACGGGACTGGGCACCCTCCTGCTGCAGCGTCTGCTTCTCTAGGCCTGGAGGTAAAAACCAGGTCCCCAGGAAGGCTCTTTCCTGTCCCTGGGCTCAGAGTCACCTCTGCTTCTAGATGTACTGAGGCCTAGAACCTCTTTCCCCACTTTGCTTTGTTTTCCCATCTGTGAAACGGGGAGAGTAGCTTTTGTCAGTCTGTGCCCTACCCAGCAAGGTTTCTGCTACTTGATGGTTATAATTTAGCAACAGACCAACTATTATTTCCCAGATGTTAAGGGCATCCCAGTGAAAATACCAGGCCTCGATTTCCATATACCCTTGGTTTCCAGGCTCTGAAAACAGAGCCTTTTGTTAGGCCTTGTCAGTGCACTTGGGGTCCTTGATATTTGCATATGCAAATGAGTTCTGCCCTGGGAAGTCCAGAAAGCCCAGCCCCAGGTCCAGCTGCTCCTTTGTTTCCCCTTTGGGCATTTGTTTCCTCTGTCTAGAACACCCTGCCCTTCCTCTGCCTCCGTAGAACTTGTCTTTCACAACAGCCTCGAGGCTGCTTCCTCTGGGAAGCCCTCTCTGATTGCTCCTGGACCAGGCTGACTGCTTGGCTGTGCAATCCCCCAGCCCCCTGTCCTCCTGTTTTTCCCACAGATAGCAAAGACCATGGGACAAGGTAGAAGTGACAAACACCCAGGCTGGGGAAGATGCACACATACCTTTATTTTGTTTATTTATTTTTACGTGGTGCTGAGGATCGAACCCAGTGCCTTCCACATGCGAGGTGTGCATTCTACCACTGAGCCACAACCCCAGCCCCCAAAGATGGATTTTTTTTTTATACTGGGCAGTTAATAACTATTACTTTTTTTTTTGTATCAGGGATTGAACTCAGGGGTGCTTAAGCACTGAGCCAAATCTCCAGTCTTTTAAGAAATATATTTTATTTAGAGCCAGGGTCTCACTGAGTTGCTTAGGGCCTTACAAAGTTGTTGAGGCTGGCTTTGAATTCAAGATCCTCCTGCCCCAGCCTCCTGAGCCACCGGGATTACAGGTGTGCGCCACCACAGTTGCTAACCATTGCGTTTTGTTCACACTCTGATCACAGTATGTGTTCAATAACTACTTCTTGAATCAATAGCTGTATTCCTGTCCCTATCCTCACAGCCTCACCATGAGGCTCTTACCTGGGCTGAGAAGTCGATGAGTTTTGGCAAGGGCTGCTTGCTGCCTTCTCCACTTTTCAAAAAGTCCAGCAGGCTTCCTGCATTGGGGAGGGAGGAGGGACATTTACTATTCTTATTATTTAGTGGATGGTTTAAATTTTTTTATTGCAATTTCTTTGGTGGGGGTACCGGGGTTTGAACTCAGGGGCACTCAACCACTGAGCCACCTCCTCAGCCCTATTTTGTATTTTATTTAGAGACAGGGTCTCACACAGTTGCTTAGCACCTTGTTTTTGCCGAGGCTGGCTTTGAACTCACGATCCTCCTGCCTCAGCCTTCTGAGCCGCTGGGATTATAGGCATGCACTACCACGCCCGGCTTTTTTTTTTTTTTTTTTTGAGACTGGGACTCACTATGTTGCCCAGACTGTTGTTTCCTGGGTTAAGTGCTCCTCCTGCCCCAGCCTCTTGAGCAGCTGGGACTAGAGGTGCTCACACCATGTCTGGCCACAGCAATGGGCTTATGTATTTATTTGCGGTACTTGCGATTGAACCCAGGGTCTTGCACACCTGGGCAGGCGCCCTACCACTGAGCCCCAGCCTCAGCCAGAGCATGGATTTTATAAACACACTTGCTTACCACGCCTCACGTTTGAGGACTAGAACCTGAGTTTTTCTGAAAGGACTTTCTGGTTGCCAGTGGGGCCCTCTGGCTGAGACGACCCTCTGAGCCTGGGCACCTGGGGTCAAGTTATAAACAAACTGGCATAATTGTATATTTAGAAAAGGGAGTTTTGTGATTTCAAAGCACAAACAGGTTGTGTAAAACATTTCTGTTGGTCTGGGGCTGGGGCTCAAGTGGTAGGGCGCTTGCCTGGCATGCATGAGGCACTGGGTTCGGTCCTCGGCACCACATAAAAAGTAAAATAAAGATATTGTGTCCACCTAAGACTAAAAAATAAATATTAAAAAAAAAGTTTTTGTTGATCTCCAAATGGGCAGGGATTGAAAATGGTCATGAAATGGCGACCTAAGAAACAACCCTGGGAAATGCTGAATTGTCACAAGGTGGGCGTGGCCTCCAGCTGATTTTGTTCTGCTCTTTTCTCCACAGCACTGGGGCCCCAGTGACAGGGGCTGAGGAGGAAAAGAGTCACCCTGGTCTCTGAGGCTCACGGTGAGCCACCAGGGACCCACGTGCCTCTCGCCTCATTGCTCAGGCAATTCCAGCCGCGTCCCTCTCCCGGTGGCCCAGGTTCTCCCTTTCCCACGGTGACCCCATGATCCAGGAGGGCTGGCTGGCTGGTGCCCGCTGGGTGCTTGTGGTCAGGCCTCCTGGCCAGACGTGCAGCCACCTTCGCCTCTGCGGTTCCCAGAATGGGCGGCAGCCGACACCCCCGCCCCCGGCTCCCAGCAGGCGCACCTTTGGCCATGAACTCCGTGACGATGAAGATGGGCTCCTGGGTGACCACCGCGTGCAGCTTCACCAGCTTGTCATGCTGCAGCGTCTTCATCAGGTTGGCCTCGGCCAAGAAGGCCTCCACCGACATACTCCCAGGCTTCATCGTCTTCACCGCCACCTTGGTGTGCTTGTTGTAGGTGGCTGAAGGGGGACACGGAGCAGGGAAGGTGGTTGGAATCTGCTGCCTTCCCTCATCCCTGGTAGACCAACTGCAAACGGACCTCCTCCAGAAAGCCCTTCCTGCCCTCCCAGCCCTTAGGGAGGGAGGGCACAGCTTTGGGCTCAGACAGGTATGAGCTAGAAGACTGGTTTGCTGCTTCCCTGCTGTGTGTACTGGGGCAAGTCACTTAACCTCTCTGAGCTATGGTTTCCTCATCTGCAAAGTGGAAATGATAACCATTCTTTCTGAGGGGCTGTCACAAGATTAAAAAATAATTCCCAAACACCACTTAGGTTACCACACTCCACCACACATCTCACCTCAATCTTAACACTGTTCTTGAAATAAACTGCAGATTCATTATGCACCTGATGTGGTGTGCCCACCTCTCCAGCCCGGTCCTCTACCACACTTACTCTTGCTGCCTTATACATGAATCACCCTGAGTGCCACTCAGTCCCTTGAGCACCACCCCTATCCCACCCCAGGGACTCAGACCCTGCTTGTTGATTTCCTGATCGCTTTGGTCTTATCTATGCCTTGGCTTCAGGAAGCTCGGGCAGATCTGGGGCCTCCTAGAGAGAGGGTCTGGGGCCCCTCTACTCTGATCCATCCCACGTTCCTCTCCATATTTCCCTTTTGCCTCATTCTTCTGATTCAGTGCCTGGAATACGCTCAATAAATGTTCTTAAAGTGCGTGGCTCTTCCGCTGAGTGTAGGGGGCGGGGACCGGGTGGCTGCACCCCTGCGGGAGCCAGCGGTGGAGAATCCGCACAGTGGGGCGCGGGGCCAGGAGTCGTGTCCACCCCGCGGTCCCGAAGACAGCAGGGGCGCGCGGAATGTGCCTTTCTGAGCACACAATGTCTGAGGAGCTGCTGGGCACAGGACAGGGGCTCAGAACTGCTTGTCCTTGGTGCCAGCCCTGAGCTCACCTGGAAGGTCCAAGCTCCGTTCCCCACTGTTCCCCTTCACCATCCCCAGGGGCCTCTGGGTTCGTGAACCCAAATGGCAGACCGTCTCCACCAGGGGACTCCTCATCTAGGACTCCCACTTCCCCGAGCGAAGCTCCCATCCCAGCAGGCTGGACGTCAGAGGCAGATCAGCGCGTGGACCGTGTGGACCGCAGGGGCATTTGGTTCGCTAGCAGAGGAATCCCCCTTATGGCTCTTATTCAAATCCCCGTCCCTGGGCTGGGGAGTTCCTGGAAGCCGACGCACTGTCCCCTCGGGCCCTCCCTCTGGGGCTGTGGACTCTGGGTCCTTACCCATCCAGACTTCCCCGAACTGCCCAGCGCCCAGCTTCTTCTCCAGCTCGAGGGACTCCCGAGGGATCTCCCAGGCGTCTTTCTCCCACGGCTTCTGGGGCTTGGGGGACACACAGGGCACTGACAGCTTCTGGCAGAGCCCGTCCTTCCCCTCTGGAATAGAGTCCCCCGGTCAGTCGAGGACAGCAAGCTCCGAGCCAGCAGGAGCTTCCCCTCAGAGGCCTCCTGGCAGTGTTCTGGCCGATGTCCCACCTGCCTGCCACCAACAGGGATGTTCCTCAGGGAGCAGAGCAGGGCGGGATGCCACTTTCACACCTCTCCCACCCGCTTGCCCAACACACCCAAGGCTTCAGGAGAATCCAAAGCAACCGTTTGTCTGGGGAGGGTCAGAAAGTGCACCCAGAGGTTGGGATTCTGGGGACAGCCCATTGTGGTGGGACGTCTGAAGGCTGGGGTGCAGCTCAGAGGCTGAGCATCTGCCCAGCGTGAGTGAGGCCCAGGCTTCCACCCCCAGCAACACAAAATAAAACAGAAGTGTTGCGGGCACAGTGGTGCACGTCTGTCATCCCAGCAGCTCAGGAGGCTGAGGCAGGAGGATCTCCAGTTCAAAGCCAGCCTCAGCAAAAGCGAGGAGCTAAGCAACTCAGTGAGACCCTGTCTCTAAATAAAATACAAAATAGGGCTGGGGCTCAGTGGTCGAGGCCCCTGGGTTTCATCCCCAGTACCCCTTCCCCCCAAAAAAACCCACAAATATGTTGAAAACTAAAGACCAAGGGGTGTGGGCTCTGCAGGGCGGGGTGTGGGCTCTGCAGGGTGGCCTGTGGCCCGAGGCCTGACTCACTCTTGTAGTGGGCCACCAGATCCTGCAGGTTGCTGAAGGTGCTCCTCGGGGAAATGTAGAAGCCCCCGTTGTCCAGGGTCCGGATCTTATAGTGCTTCACCGTGTCTCCTTGGTGGGGCTCGTAGTCTCGCACGGACAGAGAGTAGCTCCCTGCGATGGCCAGAAAGAAACCCCTCAGGACAGCACCTCTGGGACCTGCCATCCCTGGTCTGCACCCGACACCCTTTCCCGACACCTCTGCAAAGCCGCTATTGGCGCCACCCTGGCACCTGGGCAGGAGCACATGAGGGCAGAGTGGGCTGTGGCATCATGCTTCCGGGTTCTCACCCTGGTTCTGCCATGTCCATCCATGACACTTTGGGCACGAGGAGACTGTATCGACTCTCTGTGCCTCAGTTTCCTCATCTGTGAGATGGGAACACACCTCCCTCCCTCATCGCAATGCCTGGCCATCAAAAGAAGTGATCTTGTAAAGTACTCAGAACAAACACTCCGTAAATGGTCCCTGTCATCATCACCCTCAGTATTTATGGTATTTATCTACCACTTACATCAATCTATGAAACAGAAAGTCAAGACATGCCGGGTACAGTAGTGCACCCCAGGAAACCCAGCAGCTCGGGAGGCTGAGGCAGGAGGATCGTGAGCTCAAAGCCAGCCTCAGCAACTTAGCGAGGCTCTAAGCAACTCAGTGAGACCCTGTCTCTAAATAAAATATTAAAACGGCTGGGATGTGGCTCGGTGGTTAAGCGCCCCTGGATTCAATCCCTGGTACCAAAAAACAAAAAACAACAAGCCAGACTATGCAGGAACAAACAAATAAAAGGACAAATCATACAGAAGATCCGATTACTGACATGTGACCACACCGTGGCAGGCTAGGCTGAGCAGGGGTCCCCAAGATGTTCATACCTGGAACCTGGGAACGGGCCACCTTACATGATAAAGGGGACTTTACACTCAGAATCTGGAGCAAGGGCCATTATCTTGGACTATCCAGGGAGCCCCAGGGTAAGCACAGGTCCCGAGCAGGGGGTGGGTGAGAAGGTCAAGGTCAGCAGCAGGAGGTGGAAAGGTGGAAATAACAGGTTGGAGAGAAGTCAGGAAGGACCAAGAACCAGGGAATGCTGGTGGCTTCCAGAGCCAGGCAGGGAGAGCCTCTAGGAGGGACCAGCCAGCTGCTGCCGCCGCCATGTCCTAAATCCAGTGAGGTCAGACTTCTGACCCCGGGAACTGTAACAAGTTTACGAGGGTCCCAGCCACTGGGCTTGCAGTAATTGTGACAACAACGTAGGAACCTCCTGCACTGTGATCACCTGGACCAGAAACACACAAGTCTTGGAGTCCATGACCACAGTCTGCCATCTGCGAGCTGGTGCCCTTGGCACGTCTTCCACCTTCCTCATAGGATTGAGGGAAGGTTTGTTTTGGATTGATCTTTATTTATGGAGGTGTTGGGGATCGAAACCAGTGCCTTGTGCATGCTAAGGCAGGCACCTGCCACTGAGCCCAGCCCAGCTAAACTGTGAATGACTAACTACTGACTGGGAGCTGTTCTAAGCACCCTGTACAAATGAACAATAAATGCAAAGGAATAATATGTATTATAATGAATTATAATTACATTAATGACATTATTTATAATAATGAATAACCCCCATGAGGTAGAGGTTTTATAATATTACCAGCCTTGATTTATAGATGAGGAGATTGGGGCCCAGAGAGATGAAGTAACTCCCCTAAAGCCACACAGCTGGTAAGTGGCATGGCCAGGATTCAAACCCAAGCAACTGGCTCCCTCTTAGTCACTCTGTCCCAGTCCAGATGAGGCTGGCTTGACTCATGCACCATAGGGTGGGCAGAATCCAAAAAACCAGCAGAATGATATTCAGGGGCCTCATGCTGCAATTTTTGTTATGGTGGCTCAGCCATCATGCCCCTGCCGTGGAGGCTATGAAGGCTGGACAAGGGTTGTGCTCCTGCCCCCACCGCCCTGTGAGACTCTGTTTGATTGCTCTGTCCCTGTCTGCAGCATGGACCAGCCCTGTCCCCAAGCTGTCCTGGGCACACCAGAGAGGAGAGCTGCTGGGCGACAGGAAGCCTTGTCTTTCTTTTGGTCTCTGTACATTTCCCCCTGGGGCCTCGAAGGGGGCTTATTGGGTGGGAGAAAATAAACAATCTCTGACCTGAAACACTGACCGTGAGTGACACTGTCCTAGTCACAGGGGTCCAGTTGGTCACACTGATGCTTTGATCAATGTTCCCAGAAGGGTTTGCTTTAGGGTCCCGTGAGGTCCCAGTTTATACAACTTGCTTGATTTATGTGAATCAGCAGCACAGAAACCAAACTACAGAAGCTTAACTTAAAGTCGCCCATCCCCTGGGGAAAGCTAGCCTTTGAGGCCAGGTTGTCACACAATGTTTTCAGGCATTGTTCCTGCCCTCCCATCACCACTGAGCAAGATGTCACCTTCAGCGTACAGGGACTTCAGGAGGCTGCTCCAGACAACAGAACCTCCAAACACCTCCTCCAAGGAGCATTTCAGGCAGAGTCCAGAGGAGGCCGGCTTGGGTCTTCCTACGGCCTCACCCTACCCGGTTTCCTTATAGAGGGAGAAATTAGGCTTCTGGACAAGATATATGGTGATTTAAAAAATAATAATAAAAGCCAAGTTGGGCACAACGGCACACACCTGTAATCCCAGCAACCCGGGAGGCTGAGGAAGTTGGATTGGAAGTTCAAAGCCAGCCTCAGCAACTTAGCAAGGCCCTAAATAACCTAGTGAGACCTTGTCTCTAAGAAACATAAAAAGGGCTGAGGATGGAGCTCCGTGGTTAAGCACCCCTGGGTTCAATCCCTGGCACAAACAAATAAATAAACAAATAAAAGCTAGTAGCCAGATGTGATAGTTCACACCTATACTCCCAGTCTGTTGGGAGGGTGAGGCAGGAGGATCTCAAGTTCAAGACCAGCCAGGGCAACTTAGTGGACTGTCTCAAAATGAAAAGTAGAAAGGGCTGGGGTGTGGCAAGGGTAGAGGCCCCTGGGTTCTCCCTAGTACAGGGGGGAATACAAGCTAGCAAAGATCCAGTTTCCAGGGTTGGCTGGATAGATTCCCGAGCCACATGGCTGCCTCCCCAGCTGGGGGCCTGGCCTCCTGGGGCGACCGGGCACAGAGCTTGGACCCCGCCGGCAGAGGGCAGGAGAGAACCGGCTGCCTGGCCACCTGGGTGGGTCGCTCCACCCTCCACGGAGCGCGCTCGCGCTCGGAGGGTGGGGTGGTGGCATCGCGCCTGGGGCACTGGACAAGGTGGGGAGGGCTGGCGTCACCTTTTGTGGTCTCGCTGTCCCGGATCATGAAGGAGCCCAGCACGTTGCCGGGAGCCAGGAGGTGGCGCTCTGCGTCCTTCCTGCTGATGCCCTTGAAGAACCACCTGAGGGAAAGGGACGCAGAGGTGGTGAGCCGGGGCGGTCTGTCCCTCTCACGCAGAGCCCCGGGGGCCCGCGGGACTCAGTGGAGGACAAGGGGAGGCTGCGGGCTGGCTTCCTGCAGCATCATTTGACTCTGAGATTTTGGAGAAAACAATCACCTTTTGATGTCCAAACAGATGTTTTGCCAGAGGCAAATCCAGTTTGCTGAGACTGAAGCCTAGGGGACTTGGGGGAGGGACTTCAAAAAATAAGGCGGTGTTACAAATGCAAAATGGTCTTTCCAGGGCCACTCAGTCGGAAAGACAGGGAGATGGATAGGAAGACAGAGTCCAGGGACAACTGTCCTAGCCAGCTGTGAGCAAGCATCTTAATTTTGCAATTTCACAAGCAGGGGTGACCCTGGGAGGTTCGTTCTCAGGGCCCTGGGGTCTGTGGAGTGAGGCCTTGAACTTCCCTAGCTTTTCCGACAATCTTTCTCTGCATATACATAGCTGAAAATAAAGTTGGTATGAATTCCTAGGCTTGAACGTGAGATTGAAAAGAATTTTGTAATTGGGATCATATCCTAGGAACTTTTCTTCATTCTTCCTGAATATTTGGAATATTGGGTAGAAAAGTTCAAGTAGCCCCAGTTGAATCCATCCCCACCCTCACAGGGATGATAGAAAAAGCCGGGCACAGTGGTGCATGCCTGTAATCCCAGCAACTTGGGAGGCTGAGGGAGGAGGATCGTGAGTTCAAAGCCAGCCCCAGCAATTTAGCAAGGCCCTAAGCAACTCAGTGAGACCCTGTCTCTAAATAAAATGCAAAATAGGACTGGGAATGTGGCTTAGTGGTTAGGCACCCTGGGTTCAATCCCCAGTACCAAAAATAAAAATAAAAATAAAAAGCCCCAGAACAGATGTCAGGTGGCCTTGGCTCTGCCACAAACCCTGTGTGACTTTAAGCAAGTTGTTTTCCCTCTTTGGGCCACCGTTTCCTCTGTTATCAGCTGGGGAGAAAGATAGCTAGTATTCATTGAGTTCTTCTTATCTACCCAACAACTCTATGGAATTATCACCTTTCTTATTCTGATTTTATAGGTGAGGAAACTAAAAACAGAGGGGCAGGCAATTTGTCTGGGGTCTCAAAACTTGGAAATTGTAGAGGGGGTGTTCAAATCCAAACAGTCTAACTCAAGAGCACAAGTGCCAGTGCTTATCCTTGCAGGGAAGGTGCACAATGCACAGGTGAATAACCAAAGAAATGATATCAGTTTTCTGCTAGCACGAGGTGTTCTGTGGGGATAAAACAGGCTCACATGAGTGAAAGTTGCAGAGGGGACCCACCTTAGATGGGTGGCCAGTGAAGGCCTCCCTGAGATCTGAAGGGTGAGAAGCCAGCCCAGCCAGGAGCCTGGGGAGAGGGTGCCAACAGGAGACAGTGTGTGCAAAGGGCCTGAGGCAATCGCGCTTCCCTCTGGAAGCAAGAAATGGGATACTTACTCCTCCGTCTCCAGGGAATTCACGCGGGCCACATAGTTGCTTGGGATGTAGCCCTCTTTCCTGGTGGCCAGAGATCGCGCCCTCCACCACTCCCCAGCCCTAAGGGACAAGAAAGAGGGGAGGAGTCAGGGAGCAGAGGGACCTTTCTCCAGTCCTTTCAGGTCACCCCAACTTGGCCTAGAGAGTCCCCCAGCCCCAGGAGGTCAATAGGGTGAAGGGCTGAGCCAAGACTGTCCTGAGCAACACGACAAGATATGGACTCAGTCCCCACTGAGCATGAGGGTCAAGCCTGTCCCTGAGTTCACAGCCCGTGGACTGGGCCTTTGCCCTGCTCGCCCTCACTGGCCCTGTGGCTGGCCCAAGGCAGGGCCTGGTGCCCACGGGGACTCACAGAGGCTCTGCTGAGCCCAGAGGGTGTGGTTGAGCAAGCCCTGCTCCCCTGTCGGCCCAGCACTGGCTGGTGCTCTCCCCACAGCTGAAGGGGATGGAGCCCGGGAACTCAGAGACCTCCCCCTGCTCCCCTCTGCCTGGGCTGTGCCATTGCTAGATCCCCTTTATAGTGGCCCCCATCGGGGTGACAACCACCCCTTTTGTCTCCTCTGTTGGGACCACAGCCATCTACTTCTGGGCCAGCCTCTCGGGTCTTCCCGGAAGACAAGGGTCTAATGCAGTACTGAGGTGGGCGAGCTGGGGACAGGGTGGGGACTCACTCCTCCAGGACCACCATCTGGTCCCCCTTCTGGAAGCTGAGGTCTTCACGGTGAATGGCCTCGTAATCGTACAGGGCGACCACAACAGTGTCCTCAGAGCCTGCTGGAGGGAGAGGCGCGGGAAGGTAAGGCGCGGGAAGGTAAGGCGCGGGAAGGTAAGGCGCGGGGGTCCGCCCCCGGCCCTGGACTGTAGCTCTGCTGTCCCAGCATGAGCAGGCTCCTGCCACGCGGCACGGTTCCGGGGTGAAGAGGGAATAGTGTTTTGCTCGTGTCCCTGGACAGTGTGACAGGAGTGCCAGGGCCTGGGCCAGAGTCTCAGGGCGGTTCAGGGGGTGTTCAAGGATGTTTTTGACCCTCTGGGATTTTTGCCTCAAACTGGACTGAGAACTTGACCTAACCCTCTCCATAGCACCCCACTCCACTGACCCTGGTTGCCAGGTACTCACCCTCCACAAACCCTGGGGGGTTGCCATTGTAGTTAGGCCCCTGGAAGGAAGAAGAGAGAGAGGAAAATGAATCTGAGAATGTGCAAGAAGTCATGAAAGTTGTACGTTTTAAGGAGGCTGGGTGTAGCTCAGGGGTACGGCACTTGCCTAGAACGCATGAGGCCCTGGGTTCCATCCCCAGCTCCACAGGGGGAAGAAATGGATACCCATCCTATCCTAAGTCCTATGTGTTATGGGAGGAGGCCCAGAGAGGTCAGAGAACATGTCCAAGGCCACACAGCACATCAGAGGCAGAGTCAACACAAAGAATACAGGTTTTTTGAGTTAGGGCCTCTGCTTTGGACATACTTGGATTGACACTTCCTCTCCATGTACATGAGGGAGTTGGTCCAGATCAGTGTTTTCCAATGTTTGAAGAAATTGTAGGTCCACTAATATTTCCCATGAACAAAAGACTCCATTATGTATGTGAAAAAAATCTAAGTGTCCATTCAAAGGGGGATCTGCCACTCAGATGGTGGTGCTCTAAGCATCTCTTAGAAGAGGAAGGTCAAGACTCATATAACTTGACCTCAGAGACACATCATTGGATTAAAAAAAAGCTAGTTCTGCAGAATGATAAGTACAATACATATCTTCAATATTTTCCATGGCCTCACACTAGACGGTGTGAGTGTAAATTTATGGAAAAAGTTTTGCAAGGGTCCACTCCAAACTGACAACCGTGGATTCCTCTGGGGGCTGGGGCACTTCAAGTGGAGGGGGAGCGTGGGGCAGTGGACACTGCGGCTCTAGATGTAATCTGTGATTCTCTGTTTTCAAGGAGAGTATATTTGTCTGTCACATGTGTCATTAAACATTCGCTTGAAGAAATTAGGGAACACCGTGGAAGACACGATTTTGAGGGGGGTGGAGATTCACAAGGTTCATTACAAACATTCCCCACCGCTCTGGTTTGACCGGGGAACCACACGGCCCCCTGTAGCTGAGGAACAAGGAACCGCTGATAACTACAGTCCTTAAATCTGATGTTCAGAGAGGACAACCAGACACTGGCGGGAGAAACCCTTTGCTTTTTGCTGGTGACAACTCAGAGGGCCTCTGAGAACCTGGGAATTGGAAGCCTTCAGCCCAGAAACGTCCCAGGGCCACACAGGTTAGAAGAGGAGCAGACCCCGGGGGTGCCTTCGGGTTTGTGATCTGCGGTCCGCTCAGGGCATCACTAGCATCAGAAGCTCATATCATCTCAGGCTGTGTTAATAGAGGTCAAAGGTCAAAGAGAGAGGTGACTTCCATTAGTCTCCCTTTTCAAGAATTAGTCCTGTTGGAGGCATCTTGCTGAGGAAGGGCAGCAGGATGGGGAGAGGCCAGGAACTCGTGTCCTGAAGGGATTTGGAAGCAACAGCTGGTTGTTTTCAATCTCTATGGGCTGTCCAGGGGCAAAGGCTAACAGGGAGGTTTGGGATCAAGAAGTAAGGGTTGGGCTGGGGCTCAGTGGTAGAGCCCTTGCCTCACACGCGTGAGGCCCTGGATTCTATCCTCAGCACCACATAAAAATAAAGATATTGTGTCCATCTACAACTAAAAAAATATTAAAATAAAAAAAGAAGAAGTAAGGTTATGGGAGCTGGGTATGTTGACACACGCCTGTAATCCCAGCAGCTCAGGAGGCTGAGGCAGGAGGATCATGAGTTCACAGCCAGCCTCAGCAACTTAGCAAGGCGCTAAGCAACTCAGTGAGACCCTGTCTCTAAATAAAATACAAAATAAGGCTGGGGATGTGGCTCAGTGGTCAAGTGACCTGGAGTTTAATCCCTGGTAACACCCCCCCCAAGAAGTAAGGTTATGGGGTAACAGGCCTCCCTTCAATGTGAGGAAGAACTCCCTAAGGGGCCACCCAGGAAGGCCCCCTCACCTAGCTGGACTTCCAGCTGCTGCCGAGTCCCCAGCCAACCTCAGTTGGGACAGATAGAGGGGCACTGAGCGGAGAGAACCCCAGATCTGGGGTTAGAAAGACATGGCTGAACGTTTCCCTGCTGCTTGGCCCTCTGGAGCCATTTAACTTCTTTGAGCCTTGGTCACCCTGGCTGTGACGTGGCCTAACTGCTGTCTCCCAGCTTTCCGTGAAGAATCATGACAGGAGGCCGTTTACCTGGGCGCCCAGGCCCTGGCAGGTGCTCAACGAACAGGAACGATTAGATTATTACACCTATTACCCCTGCTGCAAGCCCAGCCACTGCCATCACAGCGTGAGTGTCTCACCACCGCTACGACGCTAATGACCCTTTTCACCACCATCACAGTCACCACTAGTATGGCTGCCACCGCTGTCTATCAACCGCACTGTCACCACCACGATAACCATCCCTTTCTTTAGCATTGGCGTCACCTAGGAACCTACTCGCCCACCCCTAGGGGAGGCCCTAGGCGAGCTGGCTGATCTCTGCGCCCAGCTGTAAACGGGCAGGTACTGATGGTCACTACAGCAGGCCTGTTGCGAGAACTCAGCGCGTTAATTCTGTAAAGTGCACAGGACAGCCTGGTCCCTCAGAGACTGGACAGCAGGGAGTGGGCACCCCCTGGTAGCCTGGCTGCGCCTCTTATTCACTGTTGTGCCTGCTGCTGCGGCTGCTGTCGCACGCCCACCACCAGGCGTACTGCGACTGCTAGTGTATTCTTGCATGACACAGATGCTACTGTGACTGCCACCACCGCCGCTGCTCTTAGGACTGGTCTGGTGGGGGTCACTGCTTTGCAGCCTCCAGGCTGGTGCGCCTCGGCTGGTTGTTGGAGTCACGCTGGTGGGCAAGGTGCTCTGTAGGACAGGGAGGGACGTCCTTGCCTGGGAAGTATCCGGAGAGGTATTCTGGAGAGCATGGGCACCGCCGATGGCTAGGCAGTGCCACCCCGTCCCCACCACACCCTGCGCAGCCTGGGGAAGGAGATGCTGCCAGGGCCTGGCAGGCCCCGCCCCTACTCACCAACTTGATCGGGGTCGTGGGATCTGGCATGTACACAGGGCTGTGCAGGTTGGTGCTGGACTCAGACTTGGAGGCCTTGCCTTTATTCCGGAGGAACTTGGACTTCATGCACCCCATCCTGCAGGCAGAAGGGAGGCTGGGTTGTCCAGAGCCCAGCAGGGGAGTCTGCTGATGCTGCCTGACCTGGTCCAGGACCAGCGGGCTGTGGAGTTGACTCAGAGGATAAGTCAGGGGGACAATGGGAACACCACCGTGCCAGGCAGCGGGGCGGGCAGTGGGTGGCGGGCGCTGCGGCTCCTGGTCAGAATGCCCAAGCTAACCCTCAGCACCTGGCTTCACTCACACCCACCTGTCACTCTCCTGTCACCCAAGTCAGTCTCAGCTCCTCATCAGCAAAATGGGGATAACAGTAAAACCTGCTGGCAGGGGGTGGGAAGGACACAAAGACACATGGACAGAGAAACAGCAGCCTTGGGCTGAGGGACTAGAGTCAAGTAAAACTGGACCATTATTGTGCAATAAGTCACAAAGGTGAGGTCACATAACGTGGCTCCAATGATCCAGCTAAACAGTAACCAAGGCTTCATATCCCTGTGTCATTCTATATTTGGTTTAGGACCCTCCCTCCCGCCTTCTCCCTCCCCGGCTCCTCTCTCTCTCTCTCTCTCTCTCTCTCTCTCTCTCTGACTTATTTGCTCATTCATTCATTTACTCAATAAACATTTACTGAGTACTTTTCTAAGCCCTAAACAAATCGGGCAAGTCCACGTTCTTATGGAGCTCAACTGAAGAACAGGAGACACAGTTAATAAACAAGTCAACAGTGAAAATAACACCATATTTAGTTAGTGGAATGAAATGTAAAAAGAGAGCATGTCAGAGGGAACAACTGGACAGGGTCCTGTAGACAGTGTGGTCAGGGAAGGCCCCTCTTAGGAGGTGATATTGGACCTGGGGTCGGAATGACACAGGAGCTAGTCATTTGACACTCTTAGGGAATAGTGTTCCGGGCAGAGAGAATAGCAAGCAAGTGCAAAGGCCCTGGGGCTGGAATGTGTTTGGAAGAAGGCGGCTGTGAAAGCAGGTCAGTGCAGCTACAGCTCCAGGGCAGGGGAAAGGAGGCTCTGTGAAAGGCTGCCACATCTTCTGGTGGCCATGAGGAGTTTGGATTTTATTCAAAGGAAGGTCGGAAATGATGGCAGGTTTCTGGCAGGACAACCCTGGTGTTCAATTTTTGCTTCAAATCTTCCCACTGGTTGCTGGGTGAAGTATGGACTGGAGGGAGCCCCATCAGAGACTGTGGTGGTCGACCAGCCCCGAGATGATGGCAGCGTGGTGCAGGTGGTGGCTTTAAAAGGGGTAGGAAGTGGAAGGATTTAGGGAATGTTTTAGAAGTAGAGCTCACAGAAAATCTTTGCCACCTGCACCTCAGATATAGCATTAATTTCCAGGATATATAAAGAACTCAAAAAATTTAACCCCCAAAAAACAAATATCCCAAACAAAAAACGGGCAAAGTAACCAAACAGACACTTCACAGAAGAAGAAATATGATCAGTCAACAAATATATTTAAAAAATGTTCAACATCAATAGCAATAACAGAAATGAAAATTAAAACCACAAATTAAAACTACAGAGATTTCATCTCACTCCAGTTAGAATGGCAATTATCAAGAATACAAGCAAGAACAAATATTGGCGAGGATGTGGGGGAAAGGTTCACTCTCACGCTGCTGGTAGGACTGCAAGTTGGCGCAACTACTCTGGAAAGCAGTATGGAGATTCCTCAGGAAACTTGAAACAGAACCATCATTTGACTCAGTCTTCCCACTCCTCGATCTATACCCAAAGGACTTAAAAACAGCATACTACAGTGACATAGCCGCATCAGGTGTTTATAGCAGCTCAATTCAAAATAGCTAAGCTATGGAACTAACTTACATCCCCTTCAACAGATGAACGGATAAAGAAAATGTGGTACATGTACACAATGGAATATCACTCAGCCTTAAAGAAGAATGAAATTTTGGCATTTGCTGGTAAATGGATGGAGCTGGAGACTATCATGTTAAGTGAAATAAACTAATCCCAAAAAAACCAAAGGTCGAATGTTCTCTGAGATACGAATGCTAACACACTGGCAGGGCGGGTAAGAAGTTCACAGGATTAGACAAAGGGGAGCGAAGGGAAGGGAGGGAGGATGGGAGTAGGAAAGACAGTGGAATGAACCAGACATAACGTTCCTAGGGTCATATATGAACACATGACCAGGGCAACTCCACAGCATGTACAACCACAAGAATGGGAAGTTACACTCCATGTGTGTATGCTATGTCAAAAGACATTTCACTGTCTTGTATAACTAAAAAGAACAAATAAAAAATTTTAAAAAAGAAGTAGAGCTCACAGACTTTGCTGCTGTGTTAATTTAAAGATGCTTAAAGAAAACACATTTGCCTGACTGGATTCAAAACTTACTGTATCAGTGGAGGAGCATTTCATTATTTTTTTCTCAAAATGGGTGCGCGTATCTGCTGAGAAGCCAGCCCAGGAGAACCACAAGAGGAAGCTCTGCTTTCCCCATCTCTGCAAAACTGCAATTTCTTCTAAAGCAGCTAGAACTCGGTTGTCTATATCTTGTTAAAATAAACACATGTGCTGGGCGCGGTGCTGCAGGCCTGTAATCCCGGTGGCTCAGGAGGCTGAGGCAGGAGGATCTCAAGTTCAAAGCCAGCCTCAGCAACGTCGAGGCACCAATCAACTCAGTGAGCCCCTGTCTCTAAATACAAAATAGGGCTGGGGATGTGGCTCAGTGATGGAGTCCCCCTGGGTTCAATCCCTGGTACCAGAAAAAAAATAAATTTTTAAAAACACATGTTTGTAGCTTAAGAAAGAAAAATATCTGAATGTCCACACCTAGGAAAATCACTATAAAAATAAATAAATAAAAAGGAAAGATCCCTCTTTATTTACCAGGATTTGTCTGGTGGGAAGTGGGAACGGTTTACCACTTAGAGACATGAGCTGTTTTGGCTTCGTTTGGTGAATCAAAAAGGAACACATTCTGATTGCCGGAATGCTGGATCACTAATTTGAAAAATTATCACAATTAATCACCATTTTATAAGGTACCTGAGTGCACTTAAAACTGAAACCAACCTCTCTGTTTGATTTGTGACAAATAGGTATTGCCGTCTAGGAGATTAAATAACATTCTTGTGTGGTTTATCACGGCATAAATATATATCACATTTATTTCATCTATTTTACTCGACATAAGGGGATTCTGGGAAGAGCACTGCTGTGTGACATGGGGCGGCTCCTCCCCCTCTCTGAACGCCCACTGATCTGCCTCTGCGACATCAAGAGTCCAACCCCATACATAATGAAAGCTTAACCAATGTCATTTTAGGGTACAGATTTACATAGTCATGATGGCCACAGGGTCCTGAGGGATGGGTCTCTCTGAAGGGCTTGTTTTCATTCACACCAAGGCCATCTCTGAGAAGGATGGTGGTTTCAGGGCTCAGGGTCTGGTGAGCACTGAATTGAGAAACCTTGGAAAGTCCCCACGCACAGTGGCACTAGAGACGCTTGCTCACCACGACCCCCTCTGCTGGCAGCCACCCACCGTGGCTTTGCGGGAGCGCGAAGCACACACAGCTCTGGGCTCCTCTGGCCCAGAGGCTCCGAGGGGCTGAGGCACATTGGGCTGATTTTTGTAAAAAAGTGATATAATGCCAGGAGACAGATCTGTGTAAAATGTGACCGTCTCCCGAACCAGGAGAACCACGTCCACTGCCTGGTGTGCGGTGGGCATCAGAAAGGTCCATTGCCACATCCCCCAGAAAAGTAGCGTGAGTCTCATTTATAATTCAGTGCTTTCCACAGCCGTTTCTTTATGTATGTATGTATGTATTTATTCATGTATTAATTTTTGTGGCACTGGGGATTGAACCCCGGGATGCTCTACCATGAGATACATCCCAGCCCTTTTTATTTTGAAACAGGGTCTCGCTAAGTGGCCCAGGCTGACCTTGAACTTGGGAACCTCCTGCCTCCATCTCCCAAGGTAAGATTACAGACGTGCGCCACTGTACCTGGCTTTTACATTTTTTATTCTCCCTTTATTTTTTGCCACATTGGGGGTTGAACCCAGGGCCTCACACATGCTAGGCAAGTGCTGTCCCACTGAGCTACAGCCATATTTTTAAAAGTAAAAAGAAAAACAAGTTAGTTCATCTAAAAATGTATCTATTTTACACAATGTCTAAAATTTATTAGCATGCAATAAATAAAAAAAAAATTATCAGTGAGATATTTTATGTTGCTGTGGGTCTCACTATGTTGTCCAGGCTGGCCTTGAACCACCAAGCTCAAGCAATCCTCCTGCTTCAGCCTCCTGAGTAGCTGCAATTACAGGCCTATCACACTGACCCACATTCTTCTTTTGCACTAAGTCTTTTTTGGGGGTGGGGGGGTAAATAGGGATTGAACCCAGAGGCACTCTACCACAAAGCCAACTCTTTTTATTCTTTGTTTTTGAGACAGGGTCTCACAAAGTTTCTGAGACTGGCCTCAAACTCCCAATCCTCCTGCCTCAGCCTCCTGAGCCACAGGGATTACAGGCATGCACGACCAGGCCCAGTTTTGTACTGTCTTTAAATCCTAGTGCGAGTGTTACATTCGGTTATGCATGGCTACTTTTTAGGTGCTCTGTCACCATGGTTGGCTTAGGTCCGAGGCGGTGCAGGTACAGGCCATTCCCATCATTGCTGCACAGTCTGGGCTCATCTCCCTCTCATCTGGGTCCCTGAGTGCTGAGCTCAGCTCCCGCCTGGCACTGGCACACAGGGAACCAATACACGCCCAGAGCACCGTGCCCTTTGCAATGGATAGTAAAAGTGTCAGGATGTGATTTCTTTCTTTCTTTTTAAAAATATAATATCTGCTCATTTAAAAAAATACTATGCAGTGCTGAGGATCAAACCCAGTGCCTCACATGTGCTAGACGAGCGCTTCACCACTGAGCCACAACCCCAGTCCCCTGCCAGGATGTGATTTCTGTTGGGAAGAAAAGAGTGGATATACGGCGCTACACTCCAAAGCCACGTGTGAAGAAGCTGTTAGCAGAGACAGAAAGTAGAATGGTGGTCACCGGGAGCCAGGCCTGAGGCAGCGGGAGGGGGATGAGATGAGATGAAAACTTGCGGGGGTGGATGATGATGATGTTTGTACAACGTCGTGAATCCACTTAATGCCACGGAAGGTACCTTTAAAATGGTTTAGATGATAAATTTTATATTATATGTATTTTACCACAATAAAAAAGGGTGGGTACTGGAGATGTAGCTCAGTGGTAGAGCACTTGACCAGCATGCACGAGGCTCTGGGTTCAAGCCCCAGTACAGAAGGGGGAGGGCCTATAATAGACACTATAATAGGGAGTGGCAAAGATATGCATGCTGTTAGTATACTCATGCACATGGCCAAAGTTGTTAATATACTTATTAGGTGATAAATGCAATCTGCAAAACATATAATATCAAACTCTTTGATAACATGAATATATGTGTATATTAGCATGTTAATAGAAAAAACAATCTAGGTTTTGAAGAGCAGGGAGGTTTTGAATAGATAAAGATCTGGGAAAAGTCAAGAATGTGAAAAAAAAAAAAAAACTTCCAAAAGGGATTTGAAAAAGCTTAAAACATTAACCAATATACAGAGCAATTCAAGACTCAAAGGAAACCAACATGGTGGCTCACGCCTGTAATCCCAGCAGCTAGAGAGACTGAGACAGGAGGATCTCGAGTTCAAAACCAGCCTCTGCAAAACTGAGGTTCCAAGCAATTCAGTGAGACCCTGTCTCTGAAGAAAATGCAAAGTAGGGCTGGGGATGTGGCTCATTGGTTAAGTGCCCCTGGGTTCAATCCCTGGTATTAAAGGAAAAAAAAAAAAGATTCAAAGGAACAATCATTGAACCGGAATCCTAATCCTACACTTATCTCAGAGTTCCTTAGTAGCCAAGAAAAAAAAAATGGAAATCTCTATATCATCACCTTAAGATCCTGGAAGCGCAGGAACTTAGCAGAACAAATATCTTTTGAGCACTAAATTCAAAAGAACATTTACCATGTCACGCTCACATAAAGGCCATTGAAGGGGAGACGGACACTCTCTCCCACTGTGATTTGGCAGCAGAGTCTAATACTTGCTGGCGAGGATTTCCCCAACATATGTCATTGATATTCAGGGGGGTCTGGGAACCATGGAATGGGCAGGGTGGGGAGAGGATGATGGAAGAGTTTTGTGCAGCTTAGGACCTCTGGCAGGGTGCCCTGTGACAGAGGGGCTTCAGTTGAGCTTAGAAATGTCATAGAGCCTGGCTCTGGGGTGTGGCAATGTGAAACCAGCAGCATCCACTCCCGAGGGAGATTAGAAATGCAGAGCTCAGGCCCCACCTCCCAAACAGAGTGTGCCCCCTCAGTCCCCGGGTGACCTATGTGCACATTCTGGTTGGGGACGACAGCCCTAGTGAGCATCTTTTGCTCTGTGTCCTCATCATTCGCACTGGGGATTGAACCCAGGGGCACTTAACCATAGAGCCATATCCCCAGCCCTTTTTATATTTTATTTAGAGACAGGGCCTCACTAAGTTGCTGAGGCTGGCCCCAAACCTGTGATCCTCCTGCCTCAGCCTCCCAAGCTGCTGGGATTAAAGGTGAATTTGGCATTCATCCCTCTCCTAATAGTGCCTGGATTTTTCTCTGGGAAAACAATCTTCTCCTTCTCAGGATAGGAGATGTGGCAGGACTAACCCACTCTGGCCTTTAGGATCACAGAACCCTGTATCCCCTGGCCTTAGCAATTGATCTAGTTACAAATCTGTGATCCTTACGAAGGCATTCAGAGTCTTCCCTGGGCATTTTGCTGGCAAAATTAGGAAAAAGGCAGTCTTTGTAAATCATGATGTAGGAACTTGGGGCTCTTGGGAATCATCTTGATATCATGAAGAGAGAAGTTGCTTTAAAGTGAAACAACTACAGAGGACAACAGAACTGAGAGACAGAGACAGTGATTCCTGATGGTAATCCTGATGGAATCAGTTTGAGCACCTGGATACAGCTATACCTGAAGATTGTAAACCCCAGGATTTTTCTTCTTCATGAGCAAATTAAATTCTCATTTTTGCCTAAACCAATTTGATTCGGGTTTCTGCCACATGCACTCAAATAGTCTTCACTGATTCTGGCCTATTCCTGGGTTACATGCTAGATTAAACGAACCAGGAGTGAAGCCTAGAAGATGTATGGTGCTGCGGCAAATTCTTTTTGCATGATAAAATCTGAGACCATCAAGATAGTGGAATGGAGGCTGAACCAGGTGTGGATTATGGTTCTGCCGCCAACTGACTGAGAGACCTTGGTCCCATCACTTCTTCTCCTGAGCCTCATTTTTAAAAAGAAAGGAGGCATTTGTTCCTCAGGCTTGGCCTGAGGTTCTGTGCGACAAGGGTTGTGAGAAACCTTTAAAATCTCCACATGCACACGTGTCTTTCCCCGTGTGGTTCCTGACCAAGCTCTCAGAGCAGAAGTAGCTCCCTGGCCCCACACTGGCCCAGAACCATGGACGCCTGGCTCAGACACTTCCTCAGGCCACTGCCCACCCTGGAACCTGAAACCTGCTCCTGTCCCCTCAGTTTCTGCAGGCCCTGCGTGGGAGGGAAATGAGAAGAGTCAGGCTGCTTGCCCTGGCTGCTTCCCACGGTCACCACGCAGGGTGGGAGGCCTCTCCCGCACCCAGAGCTGAGCCCAAGGAGGAAAGGCCAGGGACTGCCCGGGCCCCGATGGCTTTCTGGGAGTGTCTGTGCACAGCAGAGGTCTGCAAAGGCTGGGGGTGTGAAGCCCCGGAGATGTCCCTTCTCTGTCAAAAGCTCACTGGGCGAACTTAGACAGGTCTCAGTTTTTCTCTGGGCCTCAGTTTCTCCTAATGTGGGCCGAGAAGCTAGACAAGGAGTTCTCCGAAAGGGGCGGCTGCAGTTCTTTCCTGCACGGTCTCTGCTCTCCCTTCCTTCCTCCCTGTCTCCCTCGACCCCTGCAGTAGTCTGCTAGAGGCCATGACTGCTCTGGCCAGTCAGAGTTGATGCAATAGAAGCAGAAATGGGCACTGACTCAATCCTGGTCAAGAAGAGTCAGCCTGTGGCTTTTGGCTAGAAAACAGGCATGTAGCAGCTAAACAGAGTCCAAAATAGATGAATCCAGATTCCCAAGCTCGGACCTAGCTCAGCTTGAAGCTGATACCTCATGGACTTTCTAATGACTTCCCTCTTCTGCTTGAGCCAGTTTGAGTTGGATCTTTTGTTTCCTTCAACACCAAAGAATACTGTCCAGGAAAGAGGACATTCTGACAAGGAATTGCAATTCACACTCAAGTGTAAATGACTGATGGAAAGACTTCTCTGTTAGCAGTTTTGATAGAAGAGAAACTAAGATGATACTAGACCGTAGAGCCAGACCATAGAGTGGGCGAGCATGGGTGGAATAGGGATCCCATGGAACTGACGGCACCAAAGTCAGGCCTACAAAGCACCTGGCCCATAATAGGCCCTCCATATTCCTTGGTGGAGTGAATGGATTGTGTTCTACTCTCCACAGGCTTCACCGCACGTGACTGAAGTCAGAAGACCAGAACTACGAACCCGGATCTCAGACAGGAAAAGGTCTCCCTGCTGCAGAGCAAGAGGGTCTCCCTGCTGGTCGGTGACAGGTGGCACTGGTCCTCAGCTCTGCTGCCATTCCCCATTCACTGGGGTTAGCCCAGAGGCGGCAGGCGATGAGGGAAGAGGACAATGAGGAACCCAAACAGAAAGCTCAGGAAGGTGACAGATGGGGCCGGTGGCTCAAGGACATCCAGTTAGAGGAACTTTCTTTTCTCGGAACAGTGCAGTCTTGGGGGCAGGGAGGGACATCTTCCCCAAACAGGGACCAATTCCTTGAGCTTCAAGGTGCAGCCCCTGTGGCTCTGATTTCTCAGATTCTCTGTCTTCCAAATGAGCCACCCTTGTTGCAAGTGACTGTTGTCCCTAATGGACACTCGGGGACCACCCCTGGCCTCTCATCTGTGCCCCTCTCTGAGAGAGCTCAAGAGCTTGATTTGCAGACAGGAAGGGATTTGGGAGGTCACTGTCTTCATCCTACGGGTGGAGAAGCCACCCTAGACAAGGGCTGGTGTTGGGCCCTGGGTCACACCAAGGCAAGGGACAGAACAACACACAGGATTCGCAGTTGTGGACATTCACTTGGTCGGGCCAGAGTGTTGGCTTCTGAGAGGCCCGTGTTCCACCCACCTGCTGGAACCACATACTGAATTCCTAGCAGCTCGACGGTGCCCTTGGCCTTGGGCCGCTGGCTGAAGTCCAGAATCCCAGGGTCACCGTGGGCCTGAGGTAGGCAGGGGCGAGGCACTTTGGGAAATAGAGGATGAGATCTGAAGTCAGAGCCGGCTTTGGATTCTCATTCTGCCTCTTACAAAGAAGCCGGCCTCTCAAAACTTGAGTCGGGCCGCCTGCCTCTTCTGCTCCAGGCCTCCCAGGCTCCCTTCCCACTGCGTGAAAGCCCCGCCCCGTCCAGGTGGGGAGACCTCTGGGCCTGAGCTTCCCTCACCTCGCAGACTCGCCTCCTGCTGGGTACCAGGCCTCTCCATCTCTCCCCATCCACCCCACCCTTCTTGCTGTTCTTCAACTCACCAAACACGCTTCCCTCTCGGGTCAGGGCAACCTGCTGCTTTCTGGAACGTTCTTTACCCAGAAAGCCTCCTGCACTTCATCCAGGTCTCTTCAAAGATCTCAGCTTCTCAGAGAGGCCCTCCCCCATTGCACTGGCTAAAACACAAACCCTTGTCCCCAACCCCATAGGTCCCACAGTCTTCAAGGCTGTGACCACCCCTTCCCCGGACGACCCCAAGGGAGCAGAGAGCTCAGTGAGTCGACAGCCCCAGCGCTGTGCTTTGAAGGCCTCTTGGGCCTCATGGGCTGCTCCCAGTCAGTGTCAGATGTGGCAGGGAGACAGAGGCCCGGGAGACCTCCTTCCTTAGGACTGCACAGGGGACCAAGCCCTCTGCCTCCCCCCGGCTTCTCTCCTCCTTCATTAGGGGTCAGACCCGTCTGGCCGTCTCAGGGATCCTCTGGTCCCTCCTGGTTTCTCCCCACAGGCGTCTCTGCTAACAAATTGCCTGCACATTTACTCCTGTGGAGGCTGCTTCGCCACAGACTTGAACAATAGTCCACCAGTGGACCTCATGACGCACGTCGCCCCCCAGAATGAAGGCACGGCGAGGACCCTGTTCTCTTCGGTGCTGCTCCCCCGCACGAAAAACTGGGACACAGTATGTGCTCAGTGAAACTCCTGTTGAATAACTGAATGAAGTTGCTGTCAGCTTCCCGGATGCCCCAGATTTCCCATCTACCTGAAAATTATGAGTGTGGTTCAAAGCAGGAAGGGTAATCTGTGTTTGCTCATTCCTGCTTAGGGCCTGGAGGCGAATGCCCCAGTCAGAGAGGACACAGTGGCCTGCTGGCCCCAGGGGCAACTTTTCACTCCTCCTGCCTCAATGCTCCAAGTTCAGCTGCCCCTCCCCGCCCAACCCCCACCAATGGGGTCCTCACAGCCACAGTAACAAGTTCTGTTGCGTTTTCATTGTTTGTTTTAAGTTGAGAGTTCCAGGCCTCAGTTTCTTTTATATTTTGGAGTGTGTAATTTTTGATTCAAAAATGACCTTTCAAGCGTGGTACAATGGCCCACACCTGTAATCCCAGCGGCTCAGGAGGCTGAGACAAGAGAATCACGAGTTCAAAGCCAGCCTCAGCAATGGCAAGGCGCTAAGCAACTCAATGAGACCCTGTCTCTAAATAGGATACAAAACAGGGCTGGGGATGTGGCTCAGTGGTCGAGTGCCCTTGAGTTTAATCCCAGGTACCAAAAAAAAAAAAAAAGATCTTTCATCACCTGGCAAGTCGTATGAATGCTCATTCTTTTTTTAAAACTTTTAAACTTTACAGATACACCTAAGGTCCCCTCGGATCACTGCTTCTATGCATCCTCCAAGACCACCTCTCCTCCCCTTCCCCTGTGGCTTCTGCCAACATCTGGCCTCTGCGTTTACACACATGTATATGGAAGCAGGGGCTGTTGGTGCCCTGTCTGTCAACCTGGCAACCACCGAGGAACATTCTGGCTGGCCTCCAATTGTCAGCACCTATGTGTCTCTGCCCGAGAGGTTTCTCTGCAGCTATGGGTACTTGCTCTGCCCACAAACTTGGCAAACTAGGGAAGTGCTAGAGAATCTTCATGCCCGGGGAGCAGCCTTTGGCCAATGGCTGACAGGGGCAGGGGCACAAATGTCCCATTTCCTTCACCTCGAGCGCGCTCGGCACTGGTTCCCAGTGCCCACAGTATGTCCGGCCTGGTAACTCACCTTTCTTTCTACCTCCTCTTTCCCACTCTCCTGCCATGGTCTTTGGAATTGGCTCCCAGATAAACTATTCAAATTTGAAACCTTGTCTGGGGTCTGCTTCTGGGGAAACGCAAATTAAGACCCATATACCCATATTTAATTCTGAAGTGTGACTGTTGTTTCATGTGTAATTTGGAGTGTGTTAGTATAATGGGAATTGTATTGAACAACTGTATTAAGCAATCCATCTTATTCCCATGTTCCAGATGAGGAAACCGAGACTTGGAGAGTGAAGAAATCTGCCCACCGCACCACAGCTTGTCTGAGACGGAGCAGGCACTCAAATTCAGGTCGGTTTGCTGTGCTCTGTCTATTGTCCTTCGTTTCTCTGGCGGAGAGGAGGGCGAGACTCTATGCTCTCGGGGGCATCTATATCTCCTGGGTCCAAAGGGGATGCTGGGAGTGCAGGCAGGTGACTTTAGGGGAGCACTAGGCATAAAAGTCCCAGGGCAGTGCCACCCAGAGGATGCAGTGCCAAGCAGGGGTGCAGCTTATGTGGCCCCAGCCACTGGCCAAGGGCAAAGACACATTTCGTCCTTGAGTGAGGGTTTCCTACCTCATTACCAACTCTACTCCCGGCCTGGAGAAATGGGTTGGGGACCAAAATGCTGTGGGGATTTGTTTAGAAAGATGGAGACCCAGAGAGATCGTACCACTAATTTGCTATTGGACTTTGGGAAAGCAACTTCCCCTCTCTGGGCTTTATATTTCTTTTCTATAAAAAGGGAAGCCTCACCTTATATTTGGAGAGCCAGGCTTGAAAACTCCAACGGCTAGGAGAGTTAGCAGTTGCGTCCTGGCCAGTCCCCCAATGCCAACTCCCTTCTCCTCACCCTCTGGGGCAAGGACTCCCAGAATGCAGTCTGCTCGGGATAGAGTAAGACTCATGCTTTGGGGGCTGGGACTGTCGCTCAGTTAGAGCATCTGCCCAACGTGCATGAGGCCATGGGTTCAATCCGCAGCACAGGGGGAAAACATTATGCATTCCACCCCCACTAGGATGCCAGAAAAATCATAATAGTTATATTATAGTGAGAATATGGGGGAAACTGGAGCTCCTGAACATTGCTGGGAGGAATCTAAAGTGATGGAAAACAGTTTGGCAATTCCTCAGAAAGTTAAAACATAGAATGATTATATGACCTAGCAATTCCATGCCAGGTATAAACCCAAGAAACTGAAAAGAGGCACTTAAGCCAATTCAGGACCACCACAGCACCGTAGCCCAAAGGTGGAAAAAACTGAATCCTCGTGTGCAGACATCCGGAGAAACAGACTGCGGTCGATCCATATAATGAGTCACCCGTAAGTGGAAGGAAGTACCAACACTCGTTAGCATGTAAATGAACCTCGAAAACATGATCCTAAATCAAAGAAGCCAGACACTGGTGCACACCTGTAATCCCAGTGATGTGGGAGTCTGAGGCAGGAGGATTGCAAGTTCGAGGCCAGCCTCAGCAATTTAGCAAGGCCCTCAGCAACTTAGCGAGACCCTGTCTCAAAATAAAAAATAAAAAGGGCTGGGGATGTGGTTCCGTGGTTAAGTGCTCCCGGGTTCAATCCCCAGTACCAAAAGGAAAAAAAAAAGCCAGATGCAAAAGGCCACATATTGTATGATTATATTTATATGAAATACCTGGAAGAATGATTTAATCCAGAGACAAAATGCAGATTGGTGGTGGTGGTTGCCAGGGAATGGTGGGCCGGGGAATGGGAACAGCAACTTAATGGGAGCAACCACCTTTTGAGTGTTGAAGATGTTTTGAAACTACCTGGAGATGGTGGATGCACAACAGTGTGAATGTCGTAGATGCCACTCAATTGTTTACTTCAAAATTTTGCCTGGTGCAGTGGCACACTCCTGTAATCCCAGTGGCTCGAGAGACTGAGGCAGGAGGATCTTGAGTTCAAAGCCAGCCTCAGCAAAAGTGAGGTACTAAGCAACTCAGTGAGAACTTGTCTCTAAATAAAATACAAAATAGGGCTGGGGATGTGACTCAGTGGTTGAGCGCCCCTGAGTTCAATCCCCGATACCCTCCCCAAAAGTTGATTTTATAAAGCTATGTGCACGTCAGCTCAATTTAATTTTTTTTTAATTGTTAACTCCATAAGAGCACTTGACTAGAAACAAATTATGCTGCATCAAACAGAATGGTATGTGGCTGTTAAAAATTCAAGGACATTTTAATGATGTGGGGAAATATTTACAATATAACACTACTTACAATATAACACTAATGGGATGAAAATTATATATGCAACACTATGCCAATTATGTTAAATAAAAGGTGCACAGAAGAATATATAAAAATACTAAAATGTTTGTAATTAAAAGATTCTTACTTTCACTTTTCAAGTACCTGCTAAGCACTGTGCACAGGAAGCCAGGTGAATGGGACTCCTGGGGCAGAAGCCACAGGGTCTGGGAGAATGGCCTTGAGTCTAGAGAGAGAGGCAAGGTCAGCACAACTGGGTTCTTCTCTCTTCTCTGCACCAGTCTCCCTGGGCGGCCTACCCAGGGCTAAGCACTCCTCTCACAAAGGGTATGGTGACAGTGCCCCCTTCTGAGAGCGGTCCAGCTCTCAGTGTTTTCCTCAGGAGACACCTGCCCACGTGCCCAAGGCCACCCATCCCCAAAGATCCCAGCGATGTTGTTTTAGTGAGCACCTGGGACCACCCCATGTCCATCAACAGGGAAGGAGAAAAAATGTAGGAAGGTCCTCTGATGGCACCACGGCAGTTAAAAGAAATGAACTGGACCTCTGTTTCCCATCCTGGAGAGATCCTGACAATTTAATGACCAATAAAGGGGAAAGAAAAGGAAATTGCAGACTCTCACAGTTTATAGTACTTACCTTCAATAGTTCCCCCTAACCCACAATTTAGTTTTCTACAGTTTTGGTTACCTGCACCAACAGCAATCTGAAAATATTAAATGGAAAATTCTAGAAATAAACAATTCTTTTTTTGGTACCAAGAATTGAACCCAGGGGCACTCTACCACTGAGCCAGCCACACCCCAGCCCTATTTTATATTTTATTTAGAGAAAGGGTCTCACTGAATTGCTAAGCACCTTGCCATTGCTGAGGCTGGCTTTGAACTCGCGATCCTCCTATCTCAGCCTTCTGAGCTGCTGGGATTACAAGCGTGTGCCACCAGGCCTGGCTAGAAATAAACAATTCTTAACTTTCAAATGGTGCTCACTTTTGAATAGCATGATGAAATCTACACTACCTCCCTGCATCCATGAGGGAAAGTGAATGATTCAATCCTTTGTCCAGTGTATTCCTGCTTTATATACTACCCACCCATTAGTCATTTAATTTTTTTTTTATACCAGGGATTGAACCCAGGGGTGCTTTACCACTGAGCCACATCCCTAACACTTTATATTTTTTATTTTGAGAAGGGGTCTCACTAGATTGCCTACAACTTTGCTAAATTGCTGAGGCTGGCTTCAGCCTCCTGAGCCAATGGGATTATAGGTGTGCACTTTGAGCCTGGCTTCTTCTTTAGTGGGTTTTTTTTTTGTGTGTGTGCTGCTGGGGATTGAACCCAGGGCCTTGTGCATGCAAGGCAAACACCCTACCAACTGAGCTATATCCCCAGCCCACTTCTTTGGTTTTGATTATTGTCAGATCAACTGTGATGGTGCCACAGTACTTGTGTTGAAGTAACTTTTTTTTTTTTTTTTGTATTGAAGAGTAAACCCAGGGACACTTTACCACTGAACTACATCTCCAGCCCCCTTTCTAAAAATTTTTAAATTTTGAGACAGGGTCTTGCTAAATTGCTGAGGATCTAAGTTGCTGAGACTGGCCTAGACCTTGTGATCCTCCTGCCTCAGCCTCCCGTGTCACTGGAATTCCAATCATGCACCGGAATACCTGTCAAGTAACTCTTATTTTACTTAAATGGTCCCAAAGCAGCAGAATACAGATGCTGGCAATTCAGATATGCCCAAGAGAAGTCGTAAATTAATGAACCTGTAGGGTTCAGTATTATCCATGGTTCCAGGCATCTACTGAGGGTCTTGGAATGCATCCCTTGTGGATTAGGGAACGCTGCTGTAGGTCTCCAAAACAGAAACAACTCTGTGCATTCTTCTGTGTTCCTACAGGTGCAATAAATCTTAAAGCGCAAACCAGAAGGACTGCAATCCACAGCACTGGTTGCCTCCGGGGATGGAAACGGGACTGAGGGACGCAGGGTGGGGGCTTAAATTGTATGTTTAGTGATTTTATTTTTTAAAAATACAAAGCATACAGGACAAAATGCTGACATCTGTTAATTCTGGGTGATGGATTCCTGGGGTAGTTACTGTATCACCCCCCTTTGCTTTTCTGTGTTTTAACACCATGCAACCACACCCCTGCCCACACTCCCCCCCAAAAAAAGGAGAAGGAAGGAAAAAAAAACATGAAATAAAGTAACATCTCTACTGTGGTCCTTCTGTGCCAGCCAAGTGGTTCTGAAAGTGGGGTCCCTGGCAGCATCAGCATCCCCTGCACCAGATCTCCTGAATCAGAATCTCTCGTGTCAGGGCTGGCATTGAGGGTTGTTTTTTTTTTTTTTTTTTAAATATTTTTTCTTAGTTGGACAGTTATTTTATTTATTCACTTATATATGGTGCTGAAAATTGAACCCAGTGCCTCACCTGTGCTAGACAAGCGCTCTACCGCTGAGCCACAACCCCAGCATTATGATGAATGAGGACCCAAGTTTGAGAACCATTGGGCCAGACCTATGAGCAATCCATGTGACAATACCCCACATAGCTGAGAGCTTTTCCTTCAGTACTTAATTTAGTCTTCACAGTGACCTCAGGAAGGAGCATTCCCAATCCAAAATCTGAAACTTTTTGAGCACTGACAGGACACCATAAATGGAGAATCCCACAAATGGCCTCAAGGGACCGGATCACCATCAAAACTTGGGTGCACTAAAAATATTGTACCAATTCCCTTCAGGCTATGTGTTCACGAAACATACATGAATTTCACTTGTAGACTTGGGCCTCCTCCCCCAGGGTATCTCATCCCGTGTTTGCAAATAGTCAAAAATCTGGAAATATCTGAAATCCAAAACACTTCTGGATTTTCAGATAAAGGATACTCAGCTTGTATTATTATTACCATCCCCACCAGATGGTTATGGAAACTGAGGCACAGAAAATGCAAATACCTTGCCCAGGGTCCAATAGACAATTTGCTCCCGAGTCCCCTCCCCTGCCCACTACACTGTCTCCCATACATCACCTCGAAGATACCTTGAAAGGAAGACAAAATAGCCCATTTTACAGGCGAGGAAATTGGAATTTAGAGAGGAGGAGAGTGACTTGCCCAAGGTCTCACAGAGTTGATTGAGGAGGCAGGTTGTGGGCCTTGACCTAGAGGCCTGCTGGGGGTCGGAGCCGGTGGCACCGGGTACGGGTGAGGAGGAGGACTGAGCTTAGAGGACTGAGCTTAGAGATCCAGCTGCAGCCCCGCCTGGGTGTGTCTCTCACGCCACGCCTGTGCCCAGCTGCCTCAGTCCCCACGCTGGCTGCCAACCCAGCGTAACCCACCCCCACTGGGAACCGTCAGGGCCTTCCCCTCGGGGCTTCTCTTTTTCTTTTTCTTTTGCAGAAGGGGAACCTGGACGGTCCAGAGAAATAGCAGCTCCAGCAAAAAGTCACTCCACAGTCCAAACTTCCCGTTTCTCTGAGGATCCCAGGTTCGCAGCTAGGCGGCGGCGTTCCACCCTCACCTGGTCACCCGGCACTGGCCGGCGACCCCTCCTCCCCAGACCCCTCGGCCGCTCCCCTGACGTTCCCTTCTCCACTCACTGCCTCCAGCTGCATCCATCGAGAGCCTAGCCCTCGGCCCCAGGTTCCCCGCGCCCAGCCAAGACCCAGCGGAGCTCACGGTCCAAGTGGCCCCCAGCCCCGGTCGCAGCACTCACCTGGGCGCCCGCTCTTCTTCTCGCGGGCAGCCCGGATCCTCGCAGCTCCAGCGCCCCCCCAGCTCAGCAGCTCCCGGGGCCCGGGGCACCCGAGCCCAGAAGAAGATGGGCTGACTGTGGAGATCAGGAGGCTGGGGCCACTCCGGGGGCGGCGGCTTCTGCCTCGCGGGTCCTCTTGGGCTCTCCCAGCGCTGGACTGTCCGGTCCCACTCGCCTCTAAACCTACTCTGCGCCCCCGGGCTGGAACCAAGAACCCGGTGGCGCCCACAGGCCATCTGAAAGCCTTAGCCGCGCCCTGAACGATGCAAACCCCGCCCCCAAAGTGTCCTGCCACCACCCTCTAAGATTAACCCCAGCCCAGGGATCACAACCAGTTCCCCAAGGTTCCTAACCTGTCTCCTGCTCCCAGTACCCTTATCTCACCTCGAGTGATCTTTTTAAAAACCCCACCCATCGAGACTTCTAACTGCCCCCAAGGACGTTAACCCCGTCCCTGGGGGACCCTAAGCGCCACAGACCCGAACCCTAACTCCCACCCTCCTCTTTCCCAGTTTCCCACGCTTCCCCTTTTATATATTCCCTTCCCCGGATTTTCCAAACCTGAGTCCAAAGAATTCTAACCCAGCCTCCAGTGATTTCTAACCCGCTGGTCCAAGAACCCCAGGACCTGGTATCCTCCTCCCAAGATCCTAATCCTGCCCCCCCCAAGGATTTTTTGCTTTCACATCTACATCTGAAGGATTTTTAACCTGCCCCTTTCCCCAAAGATTCTAATCCAGCCAACCAAGAATACTAATCCCTGTCTTCAAAGGATTCTAACCAAGTCCAGTGCCCTGGCAGACACCCATAATCGCTACCACTGGAGAGGCTGAGGCAGGAGGATCTCAAATTTGAGGCCAGTCTGGGCAATTTAGCAAGGCCTTGTCTAAAAAATAATCAAACAAATAAAACGAAAGGACTGTGGGTGTAGGAGAGACTGTTTCAATCCCTGGTCTGAAAACAACACAAAACACCAACCAAACAAGAGCCCCCCAAACTTACCCTGTTCTCAAGATTTATAACCCTAACCTGGAGGACTTTTTTGGGGGGTGAGGTGGGGGGCATGGGCATTGAACCCAGGGACACTTAACAACTAAGCAACATCTCTAGCTTTTTTTTTTTTTTTTTTTTAGGGTCTCCATAGATTGCTTAGTGTCTCACTAAATCTCTGAGGCTGGCTTTGAATTCACCGTCCTCCTGCCGCAGCCCCCCACCCCCACCCCCAGCTGCTGGGATTACAGGCCTTCCTCCCCAGCCCAGGTTACTGACCTGGGACTTCTAATTGCTCCTGGCTGATTCTCCAATTCCTTCTGCCCCAAGAGTTTTATTGAATCTCCAGGATTCTAACCCTCACCACCCCCAAAATCTCAACCTGGCCCTTTAGGGATTCTGACCTCTCCTGTTAAAGGATTCCTAGCCTCTCTTACTCTACCGCCTCCTCACTGTTAGAGGAGTCTAACTGCCCCATCCCAAATTTTCTGTTCTGTTTCTCGCATTCCAATCCCTCCCTTCTCACCTGGCCCCTCCCCCACTGTGTGGTTAGCAGCCCCCTCCCCCCTCCCAGCGCTATTCAAATACCATGCAAAGTCCTGCCCACAGGAACCTCCTTGGGGTCCTCCTGGCCAGGGTTCAGGACAACTCAAGGACTTCCCAAATTGACAGGGGAGAGAGGGCTTGACTGCAGGTGACGGAATCCCCAAGTGGATTAGATGTGCCCAGCTCCCAGAAAAGATAAGGACTGTCACCCGTGGAACACACCTCCAAAACCTATAGGAGTCCTCCTGCGTCTGTCTCTGTGTTTCCACTGCTGTCGGCCCATCCAGGTCACCATGGTCTCTCCTTCATGCGCTTAAGATGCATCCATCCGGTGCTGGGCTCTGCTCCGGAAGCTGGTCTGCAGAGCTTCTCAGACTCAGCTCCGTGGAAATTTGGCTGCATAATTCATTATCGTGGACCCTCCTGGGCGAACTGGGATGTTTAATAGCTCTCCTGGGCTGTGCTCACCAGGAGCCAGTAGCACCCCTTTCCCCATTTGTGACAACCAAAGACGTATCCATACATGCCAAATGTCCCCTGAGTTGGCAGAACCATGAAAAAGAAAGACAAGACCTTTTATGAGTTCAGTAAATGAGCTTGACTATATATACAGATATATCATATGTGTGTGTATGTATGCATACATGCCCTTTTAAAAATAGGCAATATGTGAGTGTGTGTTCAATTTACTTGAGTGGTACTTACTCAACTTGTTCTTCTCACTCGTCACAGTTGCTGACATGTAGCCAGCTGTGAATGTGACAGCGGTGGAGTCCTAGGTCACGGACACCCAGGCTGCACACAATGTCTAACTACTGTAAACGATGCCACGGGGACATTCTCACACGCTTCCCCTGAGGGACTCAGGTGAGAATTTTGCAAAGACTTGTTTTGCCACGAGTGACAGGAACATGCAGGATGGCCACTGTCCTGCTCTCTCTCCCGCCATTTCCCCATACCTTTACCAACCCTTGGTGTCTGTCGTCCACTGGGCCTAATCTGTGTTCCTCAGACACAGACCCTGGAGGATTGACATGGCAGTCGTGGACAGTAGCTTGGGAGACAGAAAACGCTGGTCGGGAAGAGGGAGGACCAGAGAGAAGGGGAGGGAGGGAGCCTGACCAGCGCGTTTCCATCGGGGGGCAACTGGATGAGCCGGGACGCGCTGGAGGCAGCGGGGCGTATCCAGTGTAGGGTCCCACCCGGGAGGAGGGAGCTGGGCACGTCTACACCGACGCCCTCCCGTGAGGCACTGGAGAGGGCTACGTGGAGGGCATCAGGCCTCTGGCATCGCCAGCCTGCTGCCTGCTCTCCCAGTCCCCAGAGCCTCCAAGGGCAGAAAGGCAGGTCCTGGGTCGGGGCATCTGCATCAGCCACCTGCAAAGGGCCACAGAGAGCTGAGACGTCCTCCTCCTCAAGGACAATTGACCCATATTCTTTACTATCAAAGCAATGTTGCAATCAAATCCTTGTGCGTGTTCCCAAAGCTCCCATCAACTTTATCATAACAGAATCCTTTTCCTGTGTTTTTTTTTTCTTTTTGTACCAGGGATTGAACCCAGAGGCACTTTACCACGGAGCCCCATCCCCAGCCCTTTTTATTTTTTATTTGAGACAGAGTCTCGGTAAGTTGCTGGGACTGGTTTTCTGGTCTTCCTGCCTCAGCTTCCTGAGTCCCTAGGATTATGGGCGTGTGCTACTGTGCCTGACCAGCATAATTAAAAAAAAAATTGTAGTTGTATATGGACAGAAGGCCGTTATTTTATTTGTTTCACTTTTTAATGTGGTGCTAAGGATCAAACCCAGTGCCTCACATAGGTGAGGCAGGCGCCCTGCCACTGAGCTACAGCCCCAGCCCTGGCATAATTTTTATAAATAAAAAGTACCATAATAAATATTCAGCTTGATGAGTTTTGACAAATAGACACCTCTGTAACTAACCACCACTCCAGTCAAGATATGAACATTTCCATTATCCAGAAACAGTCCCTTACAGTCTATTACAGTCAACTTGTCCCACCCTTAGGTGGCCTGAGGTAACAGGGCATTGATTGGCCTTTTTGTCATTATAGATTAACCTTGTCTTGTCTAGAATTTTACATAAAAGCATTCCTACGTATTTATTTAATATTTATCTTCTTCCACTTGCTTTTGAGGTTTTCTTTTTTTTTCCACTAGTTTGTTCCTTTTCAGGGCTGAGTAGTATTCCATTGTATAGATGTGCCACTGTCAGTTTATTCATTTACTTGTTGATGGGCCTTTGGGTTGTCTTTGGTTTTTGTTGTGTAAATAAAGCTGCTATGTATAAGTCTTTGTATGGATATATTTTTATTTCTATTGAGTAAATACTTAGAATTGTTGGATCATAGAGTAAGTGTATATTAATAAAATTCATAATAAAATCCACAACTAATGTGCAAGTTTATAATAAACTGTGCATGTTTAACTTAACAATAGACTGTTTTCAAAGAGGTTATATCACTCTGTGTTTCCATTAGCAATGTGTGATTTCCAGTTGTTCCACATCCTTGCCAACATTTGATATTGTCATTCCTTTCTAAAAAAATTTTTTCTAGTTGTAGATGGACACAACACCTTTATTTCATTTATTTAAATCTATGTGGTGCTGAGGATGGAACCCAGTGCCTCACATGTACCAGGTGAGCGCTCTACCACTGAGCCACAACCCCAGCCCCTGTTATTCTTTTTAATGAAAAAAATTTTCTCCTCTAACTTTGATATTTGCTTCAAAGAACATTTGTATAATTATGAATTTTATTCTAAAACACTGGTCTTTGGAGTGACAAACATTTTTTCTATTCATTCATTCATTCATTCATTTCTTGTCCTAGGATATAAAGCTGGTCACAGAGGTAGAGCTCAACACTTCATCTCGAGTCAGACTGGAGTTCACACCTTGGCTTGCCATCTGCCAACTGGGTGATAGTGTGCAACCCAAGTCACCTCTCTGAGCTTGTTGCTTCATCTGTCAAGAGGGAATAAAATTAATGCTTACCTTAGAAGGTCATTGCAAAAATCAAATGTAAGTAAAAAGTGCTTAAGCACAGTATGTGTACCAGTCAATCTCCTTTTGTTGTTGTTTGTTTGTTTTGTTGGCATTGAACTCAGGAGCACTTAACCACTGAGCCACATCCCCAGCCCTTTATTTTATTTATTTATTTTGGTATTTTTATTTAGGGGCAGGGTCTCATTAAGTTGCTTAAGGCCTCACTAAGTACCTGAGGCTGGCTTTGAGTTGTGCTGCCTCAGCCTCAGGAGCTGCTGGGATGACAGGGATGTGCCACGTGCCTGGCTAGATACGCAGTGTCTTCGGTAGAACCTCTGTCTATGTCATTAAGTTTTATACTGCTGCTTGGACACTGATTCCAGCACACTTTGGAAGTCACCTCTGGTGCAACCTGCTTTGTTCCAAAGAAGAAATAGATTTTTTCTTTTTTTCTTTTTTTTTTTTAAGTATTTTCCTTCAGATAATGGATCCTTTTGACCATGGATACAAAGAACCCTGGAATGACTTTTTCTGGGCCTGAAGTCAAGTGATCTCAGTGGGTCTTGGGCAGGACTCTCATCCCCCTTCCCCGCATTTGCAGCCTGAGCGTGGCATTTGGTGTCTCTGATTCTCTCAGTCAACAAACATTTATGGAGCACCTTCTGAGTCTGGGTGTCTGAATGGTGTCAGGGAAACAGAGGATGAGGCAGCCGCCATCCCTGGCCCCGGGGGGGGGGGGTTTCACCTTCACGCTGGGCATTAAACCAGTGCTTCCAAGAATAAGGGCAGGTTAGAACTGTGACAGTGCCATCGAGGGGTGGGGATCCATACAGGAGCTTTGAGGGGTCGACAGGGGAAGGTAGGGAGGGCTTCCCGGAGGAGGCAGCATTTGCGCAGATACCAGAGGATGAACAGGAGCCGGCGAGGCAGAGAACCAAGGCAAAGGAGCAGCTGGTGGTTGGTGTCCTTCTCCAGATGGCGTCTCAGTGTTCACACGGCTGGGCACTCGGTCCCTCCTACTCTGAGTCCAGCGGGTCGGGGCCACCTGCTTGATTTCCGCAGTTAGGTATGGTGGAAAACAGAGAGCGTGACTGCTGAGGCTGGTTCCTAAAAGACACTGTGATTTTCTCCCTGGTCACTCCCTCTGGAGGAAGCCAGCTGTCCTGCTGTGAGGACACTCAGCAGTTTGAGGAGGATGTGACAGGAGGTGAGGTCTCCTTCCAAGGACCAGCACTAACCCTGCAACCCTCAGCCATGTGTGTGGCCACCGGGAAATGGATCCTCCAGTCAAGCTTTGAAAGGACCAAAGCCTAGGCTGACGTCCTGACCGGGCCCCAAGGAAGACCCGAGCCAGATCCCCGGTTACGAGCTGCACCCAGGTTCCTGGAGTACAGAACGGGGGTGGGGTGGGGGGGGCGGAGGTACTACATTCTTTTTTTTTTTTTTACAGAAGCATCTTTTTTTTAATATTTATTTTTTAGTTTTTCGGCAGACATAACATCTTTGTTTGTATGTGGTGCTGAGGATCGAACCCGGGCCGCACACATGCCGGGTGAGCACGCTACCGCTTGAGCCACATCCCCAGCCCCATGGTACTACATTCTTATTGGTTTAAGCTGGTACATTTGGGGGTGACTTTGTGCCATGTGGACAACTAATTCAAGATGCAAAGGCCTCCAGGTGGGAGGGGGTCTTGTATGTCTCAAGAACCCCCAGAGACCTGTGGCGAGGTCCACAAGGCTGTCCAGGTCACTCGGGCCCTTGTTGTCCTCTGTAAGGAGTGTGGATTTGATTCTAAGATTCATGGGAAAGCCACTGGATGGCGATGGACGGGAAGTTGGCATGGTCAGCCTTATATTCAATTTTTCTTTCTTTCTTTCTTTATTTTTTAAATATTTTTTTTGAGAGAGAGAATTTTAATATTTATTTTTTAGTTTTCGGCCGACACAACATCTTTGTTTGTATGTGGTGCTGAGGATCGAACCCGGGCCGCACGCATGCCAGGCGAGCGTGCTACCACTTGAGCCACATCCCCAGCCCTTCAATTTTTCTTTTTCCTTTCTTTTCTTTTTTTTTTTCTTTTTGGTGCTGGGGATTGAACTCAGTGTCGTTTGACCACTGAGCTACATACCAAGCCCTATTTCATATTTTATTGAGAGACAGGGTTTCACTGAGTTGCTTAGGGCCTTGCTAAGTTGCTGAGGCTGGCTTTGAACTCAGGATCCTCTTGCCTCAGCCTCCCAAGACGCTAAGATTACAGGCGTGGGCCACCGTGCCTGGCTTACAGTCAAATGCTGGTGGAGTCCCTGCTATGGGCCGCACTCTATTCCTAATGCTAAGGAAATAATAAAGAATTAGAAGTTGTTTTTGCTAAAAGCACTGACTCTTCCTTTGGGCCTGTAGATGCCCAATGGGGAACTAAAAGCAGGATAAAGCTGTTTTCATTTTGAATCTGTCTTCAGATTCCTGCTCAGCTCTGTGTGCAGGCAGGTTAGTCATTTGAGGACTGTTCATTTAAAAACTGGTAACACAAGGTTTATTAGGCTTATATTTACCTAATCTACCTCATCCTCCTTCAAGACTGGTGACACCAAGGGGCATTTGACACCAGCTTCTAGTGTCCTGTTCCAGACCCCAGAGTGGTGCTTACGAGTCTGCCGTCACTGCCCGACGGCTTCCAGAAACAGCCTTCCAGAAGAGCAGCCCACCATGAGACTGCCCTCCTCGGCAGGAGCCATCATTTCCTGGGAACCGATGGCCCTTCCAGGATCACAGGTCTAACACGTAAACATCCCGAGCAGCAAATAGAGGTTGTCCCCTCGAGTGGCGAGGACCGCACTGGAACCAGCACTGAGATGGTGACCGACCAGACCTCAGTTTGACCAAGACTGTTGAATCTCATACACCCCCCCTGCCACCCCCCCCCCCCCGAGTTTTCCTCTGTTTAAACCCAAAGCTCGGGTCAGGACCTGCAGCCTGGGCTGAGACAATCTCCCGTCGCCTCCCCACAAGGCCACACGGGTTCAAGTTCCTCTCCAGTTTTCACCGTTACTTTTTCCATTTGGATTTTGGAGTGAGCGGCGACATCTGATTTGTAAGGACCCCTGCAGTCAGACTCCAGCCTAGGACTTTAGTAACAAAGACAAACTGATTTAAAAAATTAATTTTTTTGTGCTCTTAGAATTTATACTCTGTAAAGGAAGATGGATAATAAACAGACACTGAGAATACATCTCTCTTTTTTTTTTTTGGTACTAGGGACTGAACCCAGGGGTGTTTAACCTCTGAGCCATATCCGCAGCACCCCTTATTTATTTATTTATTTTTTAGATTTAGAGACAGGGTCTCACTGAGTTGCTCAGGCCCTGGCTAAGTTGCTGAGGCTGGCTTTGAACCTGCGATCCTCCTGCCTCAGACTCCTGAGCCGCTGGGATGACAGGCCTGTGCCACTGTGCCCAGCTCTGAGAGCACATCTTATAGGAGGGATGACGTGGGTTACAGCAGGACAAAGGAAGGCAAAGGGCAGAGACAGCGTGTTGGGAGAGGAGGGTGCTGTGACCTGAGGCAGGGTGGTCAGGAGCCATGATGCATTTCCCCGAGGCAGACTGGCTGACTCGGGGAAATGCATCATGTGATAATCTGGGGGTGGGAGGCCTGTCCCAAGGAGAAGGAACAGTGATAGCAAAGGCCCTGAAAGGCAATGGCAGTGCTGTTACAGCATGCCAGGGAGCAGGGTGGCTGGAATGATGGAGACGGTGCGGTAGAGGTAGTGGCCTGGATGGTGAGGCACAAACGTCCTAGTATCCGTGTTAAACTTTAATTGACACGAGAGGGAGTTTGGGAGGATTTTGAGCAGAGCAGTGAGCCAAATGGGTTGAAATTATGTTTTCATAACTTGAAATGAAGCACAGAGGTAATTGTACGAGCTTAAAAGACAAAAAAAATCACAGCAGTGAATCTTTGTGACTCGAGGTTAGGCAAAGTCTTCTTAGATAATGCACAAGTAACAAAAGGGACATTTTAACAGAATCTGCTGGGCTGCTGGGTGGAGAATGGATTAGAGGGCAGGAGGGCAACAGGGAGTCCGGAGAGGGGGCCAAGGCAGTCACCAAGGGCGGGATGATGGGGCAAGAATAGTGGCTACTGGTAATAAAAAGAGCTCAGAAAGGGCTGGGGACATAGCTCGGTTGGTAGAGCACTTGCCTCGCATGCCCAAGGCCCTGGGTTCAACCCCCAGCACCACACACACACACAAAAAGAAAAAAAAAAAAAAGAGAGAGAGAGAAAAAAAAGAAAAAGAAAGCTTAGAAAAAGAAGAGATCATTGTAGCGCTGCTTTTACTAGATTGGACAAAGTGGTGCAGTGGCACATGCCTGTCAACCCAGCAACTCAGGAGGCTGAGGTAAGAGGATTGCAAGCTTGAGGCCAGCCTCAGCAACTCAGTGAGACCCTGTCTCAAAACAAAAAGTAAAAAAAAAACTGGAGGTGTAGCTTTAGTGGTAGAGCAGCCCTGGGTTCAATCCCTAGTAGCAGGGTGAAAAAAAAAATGGTTGGACAACCAAAATGTCCATTATTTAGAGATGGGAAAAATAAATGTTAATACAATAATGGAATACTAAGCAGTTGTCTAAATGCAAAAGCCGATTGTATTTCTTTTCTTTTCTTTTTCTTTCTTTTTTTCTTTTTTTTTTTTTTAGTGCTGGGGATTGAACTCAGGGCCTTGTGCATACAAGGCAAGCACTCTACCAACTGAGCTATATCCTCACCCCAAAACCAGTTGTATTTCTAGGTACTAGTAATAAACAATCTGAAACCGAAGTTAGGAAAATTCCATTTCTGATATTAAATTACTGTAAACAATAAAATACTCAGATCTAAGGATATAGCTCAGTAGCTCAGTGGTAGGGAACTTGCCTAGTATGTGTGAGGCCTGGGTTTGATCCCCAGTACTGGAAAAAAAAAACCAGAATAAGATCAGAATAAATTTACAAAAGAAGTAACTCTGAAAGTAACAAAACATTCTTGAGAGAAATTGATGGTTTAGCCAGGTGTGGTGGCACATGCCTGAAATCCTAGTGGCTTGGGAGGCTGAGGCAGGAGGATCGTGAGTTCAAAGACAGTCTCAGCAAAAGCGAGGCACTAAGCAACTCAGTGAGACCCTATCTCTTAATAAAATACAAAATAGGGCTGGGGATGTATCTCAATGGCCAAGTGCCCCAAAATTCAATTCCCATTTAAAAAAAAAAAAGAAAAGAAAAGAAATTTATGGCTTAAGTAATATCATCCCATGAGATTGGAAAGATGTCTAATGTTCATGGATTGGAAAATTTGAGATTGTTAAAATGACAATACTCTCCAGATCTTTTTTTTTTTTTTTTTTTTGGTTGTGTGGGGTATGGACCTACACTCTCACGCATGCTAGGCAAGTGCTCTACCACTAAATTACTACTGAGCTACATTCCAGTCCTCCCCCTCCCCCCTTTTTCAGACAGAGTCTCACAATTTGCTGAGAATTTTGAACTTGGAATTTTCCACCTTAGCCTCTTAGCCTCTGACTCACTGGGATTACAGGTGTGTGCCACCACACTGAGCTGACTCCCTAAATTGATGAACACTATTCCTATCAAAATCCTAGTTGTAACTGGACATGGTGGTGCATGCCTCTATTCCCATTGACTTGAGAGCCTGAGGTAGGTGGATCACCAGTTCCAGATCAGCCTCAACAATTTATCAAGGTCCTAAGCAACTTCTGAGACCCTGTCTCAAAATAAAATATAAAGGAGCTAGGGATGTGGCTCAGTGGTAAAGCACATTGATCCTAAAATTTATATGGAAATGCAAGGAATCCAGAACAGCTTACAGTTTTGAAAAAACAGGGTTGGAGGAGTCTCTCATACTTTCCAATTTCAAAACTTACTACAAACTACTGTAATCCAAATATTGTGGCATTAGCATAAGGATAGCAATGTTTGTCTGATGGAAGAGAATTGAGAGTTGACAAGTCAACCATTACATTTACATCCAGTTGATTTTCAACAAAAATGCTGAGACAATTCGATGAGGGAAAGAATAGTCTCTTCCACAGTTGTGCTAGAACAGCTGGATATCCACATGCAAAGGAATGGAGTTGGACCCCTACCTCACACCACACACTAAACATAACTTAAAATGGATCATAAAGGTAAATATGTGAACTAAAACTCTGAGAAAAAAAACAGCAGTGAATCTTTATGATCTTGGGTTAGTCAAAGACTTCTTAGTTGTGATACAAGCAACAAATGGACAAGTAAATAAATTAGACTTCATCAAAATTAAAAACTTTTGTTCAGCACATGATACTTTAAGGAAAATGAAATGAGTACCCACACAATGGGAGAAAGTATTTGCAAATCATAGTTCTGATACGGGATTTGGATCCTGAATATATAAATAATATGTACAACTCAATAACAATAAGACACCATATTTGAAAATGGGCAGGAGATCTGAAATGCCTACTATCACAAGTCCTGAGAAAATGCCAATTAAAATCACAATAAAATGCCACTTCACATCTGTTAGAATGGCTATAATAAAAAAAGACAAGTAATAACAAGTATTGTGAGACCATGGAGAGATTAGAACTCTCATACACTGCTGGTGGGAATGTAAAAGGTGTAACAGCTTTGAAAAGCAGTCTGGCAGTTCTTCAAAAGCTTACTGGGCACCGTAGTGCCTGCCTGTAATCCCAGTGGCTCAGGAGTCTGAGGCAGGTGGATTGCAAGTTCAAGGCCAGCCTCAGCAAATTAGAGAGACCCCTAAGCAACTTAATGATGCCCTGTCTCAAAATAAAAAAAAATAAACAAAAGGGCTGGGGATGGGGGTGCAGTGGTAAAGCACCTCTGAGCTCAATCCCCAGTACCAAAAAAAAAAAAAAAAGGTAAGAAGCACAGGTGCATGCTCCAATATGGATAAACTGTGAAAACATGTACATAAAATGTCCAAAATAGACAAATCCACAGAAACAGAAAGCAGATCTGGGGCCCGGCTCAGTGGCCCACACCTGTAACAGGGCTGGGGATGCGGCTCAGTGGTTAATCCTGAGGTCAATCCCTGGTGGAAAGAGAAACAGATATGGGTTGCATTGAACTAGTAACTGCTAAGGGTACACAGTGGGCTTTCCAGGGCTGTGTGAAAATATAATAAAATCTCTCATGGTGACGGTTGCATATCTCTGTGAATGTACCCAAAGCCATTGCTTTGTAAAACAAGCATATTGTATGGTATGTAAATTATAATTCAATAAAAGCACTTTTTTAAAAAATGAGGAAGTTCCTTGTGTACTAACCAGGAACAAGGGCCAAGATAAACGGGTAAAGGGGGAGAAACAAGGTGCACAATGGTTTCTATTGTGTCTTCTGCTTGTGCAGAACAAGAGAACAGACACAGGGGATTTTTTAGCAAATGCCTGGGACACACGCATGGAATGGTCCCAAGGGCACGGCAGGGAGGAGACTGCCTGGTATATTCTTCCTACTCTTGAATTGTGAACCACTTCAACATATTAGTTATTCAAGTAAAATAAAGAGCTTTTAAAGAAAGAAAAGCAGAATCAGATTTCATGAACAAGATAGAATTGAAGCCTGGCAGAGGATGAACAGTTCAGGAAGGTGTTCCGAGCGTGAACTTGATGGTGGGGCAGGGTGGTGCAGCTGTACAGCCAGAGGGGTAGAGGCTGGACTCCCTGCCTCTCATCAGCAGGGACTTTGGGCGAGTCCTCTCTGCCTGTTTCCTCACCTGCTAAGCAGAGTAGCAGTACCTGCCTCACCAGGTCACCTTGGCTTACATTGTCTCATTTATCTGTTATAAATGGGGGTGACCTAAGGTCACACTGCTAGGCGAGGGCTGGGATTCAAAACCATGGGGCCTGTGCTTCTGGTGCCTCCAACAGCTGCTGGTAACACTACACAAAATGCAGTGTGTGCGTGTGCATGCATGCGTGTGAGTGTGTGCACAGGAGAGAGACTCTGACTGGGGACTGGAGGCAGGCTGAGGGAAGGCGGGAGCCAGGGAACAATGCAGCCTTCATTCTGCAGTGGGTCAGAGGCTGGCTCTTTCCAAAATAGATTTTCCTAGCATTTGCATTCCACATTTTAAATTTCTTGAGACCACTGTTGATTATCCTATATTCAAAACCAGCTGGGGAGTGGTGGAGAGCGCAGTAATCATGACTTCCCATTGCGAGCATTTCCCCTTTTATTTGCAAAGCAGCTGGGTGTTCATTTCACAGTTATAGTCGCCCAGGCAGGAGGTCACTGTGGCCCTCCTTTTCCCAAGAAGGACAAATTAAAACCCCACATCCAAAAAGGTTAGCTTCGAGAAGCCTATCATGGCTCCCAGCAAGTTCCTGATCCCCCTTTCTAGAAAGTTCCTGCATCCTCTAGTTTTCTCTGGCCCCCACTCTGCCTTATGGTTCTCCAGAGAACTTGTGACCAGCAGGTGTGTGATACACACGCACATGTTTCAACTGTTGTCTGTCTGGCCCCTCTGTGTGTCTGCAAGTTCCACGGAGGTAGAGTCGCACGCCCATTGTGTAGGTAGAGAAGCTGAGGCTCAAGGTTTATGAACGGAGAGGGAACACTGGTGCTGGCACCCAAACTTTCCATTCATACTGCTACTTATTAAGAGCCTCGTATGTACATTTCTGCCATAGCCTAGGGGTACAGACATGGAGAAGATGGTCTTGTCCCTCAAGTAACTTTCAACCCAATCCTGAAGCAGACACAGTGGAAAATGCTGAGGGTGGGGAGACCTATGGTGTTGTAGGAGCAAGGAGCAGGATGATAAGCCCAGCCCGGGATGCATCCAGGAAGACTCCCGAGGAGGGTAATGTATATGGGTTGAGTCTTAAAGGATCCCAGTGGACCATGAGGGTAAAGGGCACTGCAGACAGAGGGACAGCCTGAGAGGCTGCAGGAGGAAGGGCTAGGCCTGTTAGAGGAACCACCAACACTCCCGTGCCCCAGGCCCAGACTCACTCGGGAGGGTGAGGTGAGAAGGGGCAGCCACAGAAGAGGAGCTGGGGCATCTCACATGGGTGACTGGCCTGGGGTGTCTCTAAAGCTCACCACGCCCAGTCACCATCCTAGGGGCAGCCATGCCCTGCTCAGGAGTAGGGCACACTAGGAACAGATGGGGTCTGTGGGGGCAGCCTGTGAAATTGTTTTTCTGCCCCCAGCTGTGTGGCCACCTCCAGCTGACAGGTCCACCCCAGGGGGTTGGGGGATGGTCCAGTTTCACAACAGCCCCTCCCCTTCCCCAGTGTCCCCAGAGGCCAAGAAAAGAGGAAGCACTTTGCGGACTTCCTCCTGGGTCATTGCACTGGGGCCAGGCTGGTCCTTTCAGGAGGAGCAAAGCCAGACCTGCCCAAAGCATTCCACCAAAAATGGGGCCTAGGCACGGCCACTCCTCCCACTCAGTGGTGGACACATTCAGATGGGGTGCTCTCAGGCCTGGGAGCTGGGAGAGTGAGTTCAAGTACCCACCCCAAACTTGCTGCATGTTCCTGAACAAGGCCCTCTCTTCTCTGAGACACACACCTGGAAGAAGAGCACACAGTATATTCCTTTAAAATGATGGTTTTGTATTTACCTACACAAGTATGAAAATGCATAGAGAAAGGTCTGGAAGCTCCCAACCCACAAGAAACAGAGGTGATCCCTGAAGAGGAAAGGGACTTTGGAGTCAGGGAGGGAGTTGACTTTATATATATATATATATATATATATATATATATATATATATATATTTTTTTTTTTTTTTTTTTTTTTTTTTTTCCTCCATAACCTACAAGGCTTTTGCTTTTTTGTGTGTGCAATTAAAATAATAAATGAGGGAAATGATATATGTGGTTATGGAGAGTTTTTTTTTCTCCAAACATTTTATTATAAAAAATTTCTAAACATACAGGAAAACTGAAAGAGTTTGGCAACAAAACTCACCACCTACATTCTACCATTAGAGTTTCACTTGCTTTATCCCATGTCTGTCCATCAATTCATTTTCTGTCTTTTTTTTTTTTTTGTAATGCTGGGGATGGAACCTGGGGCCTTATGCATGTTATGCAAGTGCTGTATTACTGGGCTACCCAAACCAGTTCATCCTTTTTTTTTTTTAATGCATTTCCAAGCAAATTATTTCAACACATATTACTTGCAACAAAGTGCACAAGATTAAGTGCTCATTTGCTGAGTTCTTACAAATGCATATGCATCTGTATAATTTAAATCCCGTTAGGATATGCATTTCCATCATTCCAGAAAGTTCTCTCTTGTCCTACAGTGTATTTAAACTGCCAGCATCCTATGAGTCAGCACACAGCACCGGGCCAGGTATATAGTAACTGCTCAGCAAATGTTGAAGGAAAAAGTGGATCTAGGAATGAACCAGCATGTGTCTTGCTCTCCTGAAGACAGGATCATATCCTTTTCTCTGGCATTCCCACAGAATTGGTACACAGTCAGTGCATAATAAAGACTTGTTTGGTGTATTAGTCATGCTGTTGTGTAACAAACTGCCCCAAATCTAGCACTGAAAACAATATACCTGTTGATTTTCACCCAGTTTCTGTGGGTTAGAAATCTGGAAGCAGCCTAGCTTCGTGGTTCTAGCTCAGGGTCTCTTGAGAGGCTTCATTCAAGATGTCAGCCTGGTGTGCTGTCACCTGAAGGCTCAACTGGGCCTAGACAATCTATTCCAAGTTGATTCTTAAAATCTGCTTTGCTGTCATGCATATTCATGCACAATGTTTAAGACACATCATGAAAAGAAAGCCTCTTTCCCTCTACACTTCCCAGCTCAGAGACAACAACCGCAGCACGCTTTGTGTATCCTTCCAGATCTAGTTCTTATCAGGCAAAGGCATTTGTTGTCTATTTAAGCAAGACACACTATCCGAATGTATTGTTCTATACCTTGCCTTATTCTGTCTTGGAAATAATTCCATATCAGTATAGAGAGAGCTGCCTCATTCTTATGACTGCCTGGTATTCTACTGTCTGCAGAAGCCCTGATTTATCTAACAAGTCCCCTAACACTGAGCATTTGCTTTATTTCTAATCTCTTTGTTATTAGAGATGGAGCTGCTGGTTTGTGTATCCTTTTCCAAGCACGAGGGTATAAATGTAGGAGAAATTCCTGGCAGTGGAGTTGTAGCAAAGGGCTCATGCATTTAAAGTACCAGTAGACAGTAACTGAGGAGGCTGAGGCAAGAGGATCTTGAGTTCAAGTCCTGCCTGGGAAACTTCGAAAGACCCTGTCTCTATATAAAAACAAAAAAGGGTTAGGGTACCTAGTTCAGTGACAAAGCACTCCTAAGTTCAATTCTCAGTATCAAAAATAAAATAAAATAATAAAATGAAATACTGGTAGATATTGCTTAATGGGGTTTATACCAACTTATCCTCTCACTTAAAATGTGAATGGGGCGGGGCACAGTGATGCACACCTATAATTCCAGCCTCTGGGGAGGCTGAGGCAGGAGGATCACGAGTTCAAAACCAGCCTCAGCAACTGCAAGGTGCTAACAACTCAATGAGACCCTGTCTCTAAATAAAATACAAAATAGGGCTGGGGATGTGTCTCAATGGTTGAGTGTCCCTGAGCTCAATCCCTGGTATACTCCCTCCCCCCAAACAACAACAACAACAAAAAGAAAAACTGTGAGTGGATGCCTGTGTCCTCACACCAGTACCCAGAAAACAAGTCATCAAACTTTATGAACTTTTGCTAGATTGAAAGATGAATAGTGGTTTCCTGGTGTAGTGTTTATTTGTACTTTTTTTTTTCAAGTGAGGTTGACTACCTTGTCATGTTTTAGAGTCACTTATATTTTCTTTTCTGCAAACTGTACAAATAATCTATCTAGTTCTCTACTGGGCTGTGGGTATTTATTATTTACTTGTAGGTCCTCTTCATAATCCAAGACACTGTCATTTTTTTTGCACAAAGAACTTCAGAAACTATTTGACTTATTTATGTACATTTCGGTACCAGGGATTGAACCCAGGGTTGCTTAACCACGGAGCCACATCCCCAACCCTTTTTTAGATTTTATTTAGATACAGGATCTTGCTAAGTTGCTTAGATCCTTGCAAAACTGCTGAGGCTGGCCTTGAACTTGTGATCCTCCTGCTTCAGCCTCCTGAGCCACTGGATTACTGGAATTCCCGACACACTGAGAAATGTGTCACCCTCCTCCTGACTATTTTATTTATTTATTTTTGGAACAGGTGGCTTTTAGACACAATTGAGAAGGTCCTGCAGGTCATATAAGTGCCTGCACACCACTGCAGGGCTGTCCAAGGGCTGGGGGAGCCCAGGGGGTCATGAAGAGCCCTAGAAGATGGTGCTAGAACCTGGGGGTAAGAGGGCAGGGGATGCAAGAGGTGAGGGGGAAGGGCGAGGACACAGAGGCAGTTACCGGGTTCTGAACCAGATGCCCCAGAAGACTATAGACTCCCCATTGCAGGGAGCAGGCCAGAGAGGCTGCCCTGGCTTTAAGATCCCTTCGCCCTTCATCTGACACAGCTGAGGATAGAAGAGTCTGAAGTGAGAGAACCCACCCTCAGGGCTGTCAATCTCTGGTGGTTTAAGCCTGATCTGATGGTTGTCGCATCTGAATGCCCTGAGTAATCTCCTGGTGCGTACATCCCAAGAGGCCAGTGCGGAAGTGCTCAGTAAATGTCTCCTTTCCCTCTCCCTCCTTAAGGAGGCCCTGCCCACTCACCTTGTCCCTCACTTCTCATACCCCATGCTGCTCCAGCAATAAAAATGGTTACATTTATTGAGCACTAAGTGTACTTTTACATGAATTATCTTCTTCAAGCCCCACAACATTCTGTGAGATCTAAGAGGATGATGTCATGGTTATCCCCATTTAGAAACCCAAACCCAGAGACAGGGGCTTACTCAAGGTCAGTACGTAGCAGATGATGACATTGGGATTCAAAACCTTTCAGTCTATCTGGGTAGGGTGACCCATGCCTGTAATCCCTAGGGACTATGGAGGCTGAAGCAGGAGAGTCCATTGAAAAGTCTGAGGCCAGTCTCAGCAACTTAGTGAGACCTTATCTCGAATTAAAAAAAAAAAAAAAGGGCTGGGGATGTGGCTCAAGCGGTAGCGCGCTCGCTTGGCATGCGTGAGGCCCGGTTGGATCCTCAGCACCACATACAAACAAAGATGCTGTGTCCGCCGAAAACTAAAAAATAAATATTAAAAAAAAATTCTCTGTCTCTAACTCTTTCTTTAAAAAAAAAAAAAAAAAAAACGGACTAGGGTTATAGCTCAGTGATAGAGTAAAGTTCCCCTGGGTTCCTTTCCCAGTACCCAAACCATTCAGTCTGACCCTCACTGTACTAGTCCTAGCTGGTTACAGTCTTGGACCATGCCACCACGTCCCTTCATGTTCCCCTACCTCTGCCCATGCTGGGTCCCCCCCTGGAGGGCTCTCCTTTCCATGATCCACCCAGAACCTTATTTGCTCTTCAAGGACTTGCTTATATTACTCCCTCTTCAAAACCTTTTCCAGATTCCCCAGAGAGAGCTGGTTGCTTCCTCTCTGACTTTCCAATTGAGAACTCTGTGCTGTGGTTATCTGGGGACCTGTCTTCCCCAGCCGACGGTGAGGAATTGTGCTGTATCTCCATCTAGTGTCTAGCTCCAAGCCTGGTGTAGCACGAGTGCTCTCTAGATGTCGAGTGACTGAATGGCAGGGTCCCAGTTGGGGAGGACTGTTAGGAGTCTCTAGTTAGAAGCTGGAGAGAGCAGGAAATTGCAGAGCTGTCAATTGGGAGAGCCTCCATTTAGGGGGCAGCTGGAGACCATTTCACCCACCTCACCACTTGCCCTTGGTCAGAACTGTCCCCAGGGAACCAGCTGAAGGGAAGTTCCAAACTTGCACTACCCCCTAGAGGTCCCTGGGAACCCATGGTGCTGCCTCTAAGGGGTTTTCCCCTCTTGCAATGTCAGGGACTGAACCAAGATAGGAAATGACCCTGGCAGGGTGTCAGGATAAACAGGAGGAAGTGTGGTCAGAGTTGCTATGCTCAGGGCCTGGGCCACCCTAGCTGGTGCTTTTGGACCTCTGAAACCAAGGAGTTGCATGGGTTTAGTAAGACAATAGTTCCGGGGTGGATGGGGACTTTCTTGGGGTGTGAGGGAAATTGCCTCATCCCCAAAGCTGTGGTGTAAGACAGTCCTAGGGCTCTCAGCAGCTGTTACCAGGCCTCGACCAGGAATAGGAGATTTCTGAGTTGGATTATCTTGCAAAGCCCCCCCAAGAGAGACGCCTATCTCTGGTCCCTGCCCCTACCCAATCAACTTCTCCCTTTAAGGATGCCTCACTCAACACCTTACTAAGGCTCCTGGAACTTTGGGTCCCCATGCCTCAGCCTATGACCACCATATCCCACAGACTGAGATGGGTAGGAGAGAAGCTTGGAGCATGTGCTCTGGGATTAGCCTGTAGGAGTCCAACCTTGGCTCACTCACTTCACCTCTTGGAGCTCCAGTTCCCTCACCCATAAGATGAGGATAAAGACATTTGACATCAAATTAAATTCTTAAACTTGTCAAATGAGAGAAACTTGATGTCTATTGAACAAATTTATTCCACAGAAGCCACCACAGACCAGTTGTTCTCACAGTGTGGTCCCTGGACCATCAGCATCACCTGGGTACTTGTTAGAAGTGCAAATGAATGGACCCCCCTCCCTTCTCTATTGACTCTGGGGGTGGGGCTCAGCACTCTGTTTTAGCAAGCCCTCCAGGAAACTCTGATGAGTGCTAAAGTTTGAGAACCAATACCCCAGAAAAACCTAACAGATGGGCAACACATAGGGAGAAGATATGTGGAACATCAACATCCAATAAGGGACAGATACCTAAAATTTGTAAGCTACTCTTGCAAATCAACAGGAAAAACACAGGAAGCCCAACAGAAAATGAGCAAAAGATATGAACAAGCAATTCATGGAAGGGGAAGCACCAATGCACAACAAGTATAGGATGAGAGTCTAAATCTCAGGATTAACAGAGAAATGCAAGTTAAAACAAGGAGGAGCAGCTGGAGAAATAACTCAGTGGAGAGTGCTTGCCTGGCATGTATGAGACCCTGGGTTCAATCCCCATCCTACAAAACAAAACAAACCACCAAAACAACAACAACAAAATAACCAATGAAGAAATGCCACTTTTTTTTTTTGTCCAATGAAAGAAACTTGATGTCTTGATGAAACTTTTTTTGTCAAATGAAAGAAACCACTGAGCCACATCCCCAGCCCTTTTTTGTGTTTTATTTAGAGACAGGGTCTCACTGAGTTGCTTAGGGCCTCACTAAGTTGCTGAGGCTGGCTTTGAACTAGTGATCCTCCTGCCTCAGCCTCCTGAGCCCCTGGGATTAGTGGCATGCGCCACTGCACCCAGCAGGAAAGCCATCTTATACTCAGACTGGTAGGCAACAATTATAAAGTCAGTGTAAAATCTGATGGATGCATGGGGTAACAGCATCATCCACATGCCGCTGGTGGGGCCATTCTGGAAGAATTTAGTGAAATTTAAAATGTATACGCTTTTTGATCTAGTAATTCCACTCTTGGGGATGGAACCCAAAGACATTTTCACATAGGCCCATAATGAGGTCAAGTACAAAGCTGTTCATCACAGCATTATTGGAAGCAAGCTGGATATCCCTCACTGGGGAAACAGATAAATAAAAGAGTGGATGCTCAGCTCAGAACATTTTGCAGTAGTTGGATGCAATAAGCTAGATTTTCCTACAGCAACGTGGGTAGAGCTTAACAACATTATGGAATCAAAAAAGAAAGCAACAGAATGAGGCCTTATGCAATACCACTTAGGTCTAGAAACACACACGCGTTGTGTATTCTATGAACAGAGACATTTTAGCATGTAGGGGCGGGTGCTCATGGGGAGAAGTGGGTGGAAGGGGAATAAAACAAAATAAGACATCAGGAAGTTTCTCCAATGGACCAGTGATGATGGGATGATCATTTCCCACAAGCTGAGTATGAATCATGGAACCTTCTGGATCCGAAGGTCTAACAATATAACTTAAAAACCGATAATAGTATGTACCTCAGTAAGTATCACATGTCCAGCCACTAAAGGCTTTGTAAAGTTTGACAAATATATTTGAGCTTCTCTAGGGGCGTCTCTGGCCTCCTCTCAAGCCTCCCAGCCTTTACTGAGGCTGTGCAGAGCGTTAGCCTTATCTTGACTTCTCTAGGTCTCTACCCCTGCTTCCAGATTTCTTTGACTTTCCCAGACCCCAGGATGTTGTTCACAGAGTTTTGGCTGTTCTCTGGTCTGGGGTTTAGGCACAGAGCCAGTGTGTAAGAGCGTTGTTAAAGGAGACTCCTCCCCCACCAAATTGAGCCCCCTGACAGTCTTCTTAACATCTCACCCACCTCAGTTCCCGCCCTATGGCTCCAAGGCCAGACGCGTAAACTGACACAAAAAGTGTTCCATGTGGAAGGGAACAGCCTTTACTGTAAAGTGCCTACCATGTGCTAGGCCCAGCACTAGGGTCTTGACCTTTACCATCTTCTTGAAAATTGTTAGGGCTGAAATGATTACAGAGATGAGAAATGGGAGATCATAGCTAAACAGGATCAGGAGAATCCCTCCCTTTTTTTGGCTCTGTTTCTCAGTCAGTAAAATTGGGCAAACAGAGGTCTCTGAGTTCTGGATTTCTTTTTTTTTTCCTTTCTTTTTTTTGGGGGGGGGCGGGGATGGTGGTGGTGGTGTTGCCGGGTAGTGAACGGGATAGTCTCTTCTCAGTCGGCCAGCAGGTGGAGCTACTCTTCATCCCTCAGCCTCCAGAAAGCTGCGGGGATTCGAAGTCCCCAGAAGGGAAGGGTGTCCTGGAGCCGCGCTCCCAGGGGACAGTGGGACAAAGCAGGGCCGCTGCCCATCCTCTGGGTCTGGCAGCAGACGCGCCTGCCGAACCCTGGGAGACCCTCTGGTGCTTTAGGGCCCCGCTTCGCACGCCCCCTGCAGGAAGCTATCAGTACTGCAGGATGCTGAGCCCCGAGGGCAGGGATGGAAACCCCGGCAGTGGAAACCTGTGACCAGGGTGTGACTAGGGGTCCCCGGGATGGGGTTCCACATGAAAAAGTGAGGGAGATTCAGGGGCTGGCTGTGGGGTCACCCCTTGCACTCCCTCTTCATGGGCGGAAGTCACAGGTAGTTGTCTTCAGCTGCATCGCCTCCATCCCTGGACTCATCTTCCTCATCATCGTCATCGTCGTCGTCTGGGGCCAGAGCCTCGATGTCGTGCGTGATGTCGGTCAGTAGCCGGTGGAAGGCCTGCGCCTCGGGCCGCTGGGCTGCACCGTCGTAGCTGCGCACAGCGGAAGCTGACGTGGAGCTCATACTGCGCTTGATGCGGCCGAAGCTGTCGGTGAGGATGCCGCCCTCACGGATGCCCACACCCTCCAGGAAGCCCTCAAAGTAACCGATGTCCTGGTCCGGGATGAAGGGCCGCATCCCTGCAGGCCGCGGGGTACAGTGATTCCTGGGGTTCAGCTGCTTCCCCTCCCACAGAGGCCGCTCCCTCCTTGGAAATCTAAGTTGAAATCCCTGCGCTGCCAATCACTGTGAGGCTTTGCCCGCGGTCCTTAACTCTGGGCAGATAATGATGAGAAGCTCAGCCCACAGTCAATGCTCACTACGTGTTAACTTGCTTAATATATTGTTCTTATGATTGCTATATTCCACATATTAGCTACATGACTTTAATTAATTACTCTGAGCCTCACTTTCTGCACCTGTAAAATGGGGACAAATAGTATCTACTTCCCAGAACTGGGGGCTTTCAACCAGATATTTGGCACATGGTAACTGCCAAACACCTGTTAGCTTTTCAGTATTAGTATTCCTATTGTTATAGTCATCCTTACTAGCTGTATGACCTTGGACAAGTTTTGTAGTCTCCCTCTCCCTTATCACTCTAAGATAAAATGGCTGTACCAGGGTCCTGTTTTTCTTATAAGCCATTTCCTAGCTCTGTTTCAAGGCCCTTCCCTTCTCTGCACCTCAGTCTCCTTGTCTACCCTATAGTCTCAAGATCTTGGCCAGAAGAATAAGGAGGAAATACTCCAAGGTGGTGCTGGATTGCTGACATCAAGGGCCAAATAAGAGCCTTAGCCAAAGCCTGGGAGGGTCAGGGGCTCACCTAGGAGGAGGAACTTGCGACGGTCTCCGTAGAGCTTCAGCAGGCCGGCACAGTAGTCCTGGATGGGCAGGCCCAGGCGGTACTCCCGCAGCAGCAGTGCAAACTGCTGGATCTCGGGGGGCCCCAGCTTACTCCGCAACTGTGGACGACACCCCTGGAGATCAGTCCCAGAGAGCAACCCCACCCAACCCCTGCCTGAGAGAACCAGAGCCCTCTCTACGAGCCCTCCTCCAAAAATTCTTTCATGACCTTCTCAGGGGACACCAGCCCTGTTGGGCTACATCCAAGAATGGGATTTCGATTCAAGCTGCCTGAGTCCAAATCCTAGCTCCCTGGGTGACCTCTATGATCTCCGGTAGGTCCCAACCTCCAATTCTTGCCTTCCCCCTCTGCAACTGAGGATGACGGTGGCTCCTCTCTTAGGGTTGTTGAAGGTGTTGGAGTAGTGTCTGGCAAACACCCAGTGAATGCTGGTGGCCTGACATGCGCCAAGGCCTTTCACAAGCTGCCCTCGGTTTTACTCTTCATCTCGGTCCCTGACCTCCAAGGTCCCCTGCTTTGTCAGTTCCAGCAGGGCTGTGTGTGGGAAGCCGTTCTCGAACAGGATTTGAGCTACCTCTCTGGCTGGGTGTGAGGCGCTTAGACACACTGTGTCAGAGCCTTCCCCACCCTTCCCCAGGTGCGAGGGCTTGTCCGTGTGGGGGTGTGCCTGACCACTGACCTGAAAACCAATCACTGACCATGACCTTGGAATGCTGCCCCCCTCGACCTTCATTGGATGGAATTTTCCCCTGAATTTTTTGTTCCCCAAAAAAGCTCACTCCCTGGCGAGTTTCTCTCTCTCTTACTGGCCTCTTGTGTAAACCTCGCTACCCCATCAGGTGGCTAGAGACAGGAGCTGGGAGGAGCTGTCTCTGAGCTGGGCATAAAAGGTAAATTGAGAGTCATGTCTCTTTAATTTGAACTCACTAGTTAATTTCTATGTTTCGAACCTCTATTATGAAGCTAGCGTGCTGGTCGCATGGCTGAGCTGTGCACGATTCCCAAAATGCACCTATGTGTATCTACTTCCCTCTCCAATGTCACTCTAAGATAAAATGGCCCGGGCCCGTGCTGGCAGCTGGAAGTTTGCTGGGGCCCCTTTGGCTGTGGCTCTCAACATCTCAGGAAGCAGCCCGTGCTGTCCCCAGCTGCCCCAGCTCACCGTGATCATGTAATCTTGCAACTGCTCCAGGCTCAGGCCACTGTGGTCACTGCCACTGCAGTGGGAACCGTGGAAAGAAGGAGTTGACGTGCCGCTGTAACACGCTTCAAATGTGTCCTGGGAGCCATTGCTGTAGGGACAGGAGGAAAGGGGCCTTCACTTGCCACTCACTGGCTCTTCTCCCTGGGGTGCACTTCAGGTGGGTGGGGTCAGCCATCACTGCTGTGGGGTCTAGGATGAGGCCTCAGGCCCATCCAAGGCGGTTTTGGCTTCCAAGACACTGCATGATCTGACCTCTGGGACCTCTCCAGCCTTGTCCCTCACTTGTTCCCTCTTGCTCTTTTTGTTCTGGTCTCCTTCCTTCCTCCCTCCCTTCCTCCCTCCCTCCCTTCCTTCCTTCCTTCCTTCCTTCCACCAGAGATTGAACTCAGGGACACTCGGCCACTGAGCCACATCCCCAGGCCTTCTTTGTATTTTATTTAGAGACAAGGTCTCAAGGAGTCGCTCAGGGTCTCACCATTGCTGAGGCTGGCTTTGAACTTTCGATCCTCCTGCCTCAGCCTCCTGAGCCACTGGGATTACAGGTGAGCGCCTCTGCGCCTGGCTTCCTTTTACTTCTAACACTCCCAGAGGTCCTTGCCCAAGCTCTTCCCTTTGTCCAAATACCTCTCTTCCATTTCCTTTTGCTCAAGCTCTTTTTTTGGGGGGAGGAGAGGGATACTGGGGATCAAACCCAGGGGTGCTCTGCCACTGAGCTATATCCCCCAGCCCTTTTTAAAAATTTTGTTCTGAGACAGAGTTATGCTAAGTTGCTAAGTCTGGCCTTGAATTTTGTGATCCTCCTGACTCAGCCTCCTGAGCTGCTGGGATTATAGGCATGGACCACAGAGCCTGGCTCAAGCTAACTTTTGTTCATCCTTTGATTCCAAATGTCGCCTCCTCAGGGAGACCTTCCATGATCCCCTCAAAACCAGGTTAGACCTTTTCCAGATGCAGCCCTTTCCAGATCCTCCACCCAACATTCCCACTGACCACTGCCTCCCCCACACCCTCTTGCGTGGCCACATGGCCTTTCGCCTGCTCATCAACACACAAAGCTCCATTCTGTTCGGAAGGTTTGAGCTTGCTCTTCCCTCTGCATGGAACAGCCTGTCCTCACCCTCCAGGTCTTGGTTCTGGTGTCATCAGCTCCATGAGGCCTTCCTGTCTCCCCGGATGAGTGTGGTCCTCTCAGTCTCTCCTGCCTGGCTTCTCTTCGGGGCTTAGTACCATTAATGCTCACCGCTGCCCGACAGGCCATTGCCTCTTGTGCTAGGTTGAGAACTTGGCAGGAGCAGGGATTTTGATTTTCTTCTTTTTGAGTACTTACTGTGTGCCAGGCATGGCTCTTGCCCTCTGTCTTTTCCTGCTGTATCTCCAGCACACAGGACAGTGCTTGGCATGTAGAAGGTGCTAACTAACTATGACTTAATAAAATATCAACCCTAGTCTCTAAATTGTTCTAGAACCACCTTGCATTATTACCTCCAGAGAAGCAGGACAGCTTCCTGGGTGAGGGTGTGGACTCCTGGTTCATCTCCCAGGCTACCACTTACTAGGTGTTTCACCCTTGGAAAGCTGAACTTTCCCTTTTCCTCAGTTTTCTCCATCTGTAAAGTGGGAGGATGGAAATCGGTGTCCTTGAGGAATGAGAGCAATTCTTATTTGTAAGGTATTTAGAATCACGGACTCTATGGAATAAGTAAATAGTAGCAGCTATAATGTTGCTATGTAGCCACTAAAAAAATAATGAAGTGCATTATAGAGAGCATTTGGCACATAGCAAGCTCAAAAAATGTTAGGCATTACCATGATTTTCGTCTCTGTAGCAGAATCAGGTTGTTGATGGACTAGCCTAAGGGGTACAGAATCTTAAGAAGGCAAATCTATTGCCACTAAAAAGGAAGAACAAGAAAAGAGAAAAAAGGGGGGCATATATAACCGGCAAGCACTGCTATTCACCAACCCAAAGCCCTCAGTAACATGGCCAGGGTAACCAGCTGACATGGATTTTCCCAGGACGTTCTTTTACCACGGAAAATCCCATATCCTGGGAGACCCCTCATTCTCGAGCAAACTGGGACAGTCAGTCACCCAAAACAGACCCCTGGGCAGTGTTCCCAACTGAAATTTCTTTAAATCCTCCATGTTCCAGTCTTGCTTGCAGATAATGTAATGACCATGTGACCAATCAGATGACCAATAAGATGGAAGCAGAAGTTGCTGAGTGGGAATCCAACAGAAGTTTTAAAAGAGGCCTCTAGCATGCTACTGTGATGGCTGGAGCTCCGACCACTATCCTGATCCATGAGGTGACCCCGAGGATAGAAGCAAGCACTAAGGAGGGTGTGGCAGGAAAAGAGGGTGTGGGTCCCTGAAAGGCGCTGAGGCCCTGAACTCCTGCTCTATTTTATGTAAAACACAAGAAAAAAAAAAGTTCAATCTTTTTTCAGCTACTCTTCTTTTTAGGGTTTTAAATTATACAGACCCCAAACTAAAGTAAAGTAAAATTATTTTTGGCTTTAGCTGTGATTTTGACCCTGCAGGCCACCATGTCTGGATAGCTGGGAGAGAACGGCAGACCTATGTGGACCCAGTCTGGGTTCTTGTCCCCTGGATGCTATAAACTCACCAGAGCCCAGGGCTCATATCACCTCCCCTCACAGTGCCTTGCATCTCCACCCAAATTAAGGCTGGGTCATATTCTCTTACCCTCTCATGAAGAGTGACCTCATTTGTGCAGGGGTGGGGAAGCAAGAGTGGAGTCCCTGACAAGGACGGTACCTACAAGGAGCTGCAGCAGCTGAAGTCCGCGTCATAGGCGTAAGTCCCATCTGTCCGGCAGCTGTCACCTAGACCAGACACAGAGGGACTATCAGAGTGGCAAAGTGGCACCAGGATCCCTGGCTCCTCTGGGCAACTCTCCTCCCCAATCATGGTCAATAGCACCTTCCTGCCTGCCCACCAGGGGCCTTGGGAATAGCAGGGGAAGGGTCAGTGTGGGCGGTGGTTGTAAACTGTGTGTTTGAGGCAAGACAAGAAGAATCTTATGAGGGGAAAAGAAGTCAACACCGTCAGAGGAAAACAGCACTATTTTCAGAGAATATGCCTCTTTCCAGAGTGCTGTCCCATCCTCCAGGAATTGTCCCTAGCCTCTGGGCTGAGCTCACTCAGTGTCACTCCTCAGGTGAGGCTGGCTTCTCATTAACGCTCTCACAGCACTGTCTGGCTACACATTTATTTGTGCAGTTATTTGATTACTGTCAGGCTGCCTCAGCCACAAAGCTTTGAGAAGAGGGGGCCACCTCTGGTTTTGCCCATCAGTGTATCCACGTCACTGGATCTGACGTGGTAGGCACTCAGGAATATTTGTTGAAACTGTTGAATGATCTCATTCACTTGACTGTCATCCCTGGGAGAGTTGAGAGCTGTCCCAGCTCCCACTGGTAGGAGAGACTTCTAAAGACAAGAACGGGAGCCCTGTTGCAGGAGCTACACAAACAGGTACTACACTTCTGGGGGCTGTGGTTAGAGTTCACTTAGTGGCCCTGAGAAGTGAGGTTGTTGCAAATAGAAGCTTTTGAATCCAACAGATCTGGGTTTGAATCCTGACACTGACACCAACTACGTAACCTACCATAGGAAATAGTCAATTTACTATTGACTCTTCTGGGCCTCAGTGTCCTCATCTGTAAAACTGCAATCATAAGGCCCCAAGGGTTCTTACATCCCTTGTGATGGACCTGTCCTGTGCGAGGCCAAGAGGGCAGATAAGTTGCTATGAGGATTGAATAAGATTTGACACCTGAATATCAACTTGATAGTCGGTGATCAATAAATGCCTCTGTTAATCTCATTCTCATTTCAGCCCTCGACTGTATCCAAGGTCCCATCTGCAAATATTGGTTTTGATCTAGGAGCCAAGTGAGACTGGAAGGTTCAGAAAGATAGTTCATATGCTTGGATTTGGTAAAGTATCCAAAACAAAAAGAGAAAAGTTCAAGTGTGAGGAGCTCAATCTGAACTGGGCATCCTGAACATCTTTGATGGAACCAGGTTTGAGGTCATCATGAAGATCAACATTTTATTTTATCTACATATTAAGGGGACACTGTAATTTTGGCAGAGATTAGGATCCCTAAAGGCCTTCACTAGCCTTGAGTCCTGGGCCATCCTTCCTCCCCTACCTCTGAGGATGCTGCACAGAAGGGGAGGCCAGGGACCCCGGTACTCACTGCGGCTGCAGAGCCATGGCCGGTCAGGTGTGGACGTGTAGTGGTAACCAGCCCGGTCCACACACTCGATGCTCTGGTCTCCATAGATGATCTGGAAGACCTGACAGATGAGCGCACAGGACTCCTCGGCGGCATCCTGGTCCAGGGAGGAAGAGCAGAGCTCAGGCCCTCCCCACCACCAGGAAGCCTGCCGCCTCCTCAAACGCAATGGGCAGGCTCCGAGGCACTCGCCTGTGGGCCCCTTTAAATCAATATCAGAGATGTTCCCATCAAAATTATATGGCCACTCTCTGGGTTTCATGACTTCTTTATAGAATCCAGAGAACTCTGTCTTCTCTGCCATGAAAAATGTACTCCAATTTATGGGAGTCCTGAAACTTATCAAAAAGAACTGTAATCTGCCAGGCAGAGTGGAACATGCTGGTTATCTCAGCAAATCAGGAGGATTGCAGGTTCAAGGTCAGCCTGGGCAACTTAGTGAGACCCTCAGCAACTTAGTGAGACCCTATCTTTAATAATAATAATAATAATAATAGACCATGCTTGTAGCTCTGTGATAAACTTCCCCCAGACTCAGTACTCAGTACTGAAATAATAATAGTAATAATAATAGATTAACCTCCAATTTAACTTAATACAGGTACAAAAGTTGAGATCCAGAGAGAAGGAGGCGCTATTAGAAGTATGAAGATGCCGGGCGCAGTGGCACACGCCTGTAATCCCAGGGACTCGGGAGGCTGAGATAGGAGGATCACGAGTTCAAAGCCAGCCTCAGCAACAAATGAAGCACTAAGCAACTCAGTGAGACCCTGTCTCTGCAAAATAGGGCTGGGGATGTGGTTCAGTGGTTAAGTCCCCCAGAGTTCAATCCCTGGTATCAAAAAAAAAAGTATGAAGATTTTAACCTCAACATAGTTACTACTACTGGATGCCATATTTAGATAAGAGCTTCCCGTTATTCAGTGTGAAAATCAAAGTAGAATGAATACATAAACTTCATTCTCTGGTTGAAGGAAGGAATTCAAATTCCTGGGTAAAACTTTTTTTGAGACTGCACATTCTTTGAAGAATTCACATCTTTATGTGTTTAAGCAGAGACACAAAAGAAAGCATTAATTAATGAAAACAGAATACTTTCTTGCAGCTATTATCTATTTTGTGTCTCTAAAAAGTCTAAGGTATAAATTCAAATGTAACTCAGGATAGGCATTCGGGGGTTATGAGGAATTACTAATCATTAAACCAGGACTGATCCTTACAATGACCCTACAGAGTGGACAGAGCAGAGAGGATCCTTATTTTATAGTTAAGATGCTAAGATTTAGAGTGGTTCAGTGATTTGCCTGGGCTCAGAGAGTAGGTCTGTGGCATTAGATAAAACTGGCAGCACGTGTGGTTTTTGACTCTAACTCCTTTACCCTCCTGGGCACCACGATGCCTCAGAAAGGAGCCCAGAGGCTCAGACACCCTGGAGAGCAACTCTTATTTATTTACTCATTCCACAAGTTCTCATTTCATCTTATTATGTGGCAAGCTCTAGGCCAGGCCCTCTACCCTAAAATCCCCACAGGCCAGTGGGGTAGACAGTGAACACTGTCACCTCTGTGTGGAATCTGATTTCCAGGCCCATCCCTCTGCCGACTCCTTCCTCTTCCTTGCCCTTCAGTTTGAAAAGCACAAACTCACTTTCCCCTCTCCCAATCTGCTTATTTCCTTCCTAGTCCCCACGCAAGGTATAATGTAAGATGCATTAATTTATTCATTCAGCCAATTGGTATTTAATGTGCACTTATTATGTGCCAGGCATGGTTCTAGGTGCCAGGGGTACCACAGAGAGCCACCCAGAACACACAGGTCTCTTGCACTCTACAAGGAGGTCAGTCTGGCTAGAGTGGAATAAAGTGTGGAGGTGGCGGGAGTAGAAAGAGGTGAGGCCAGAGAGGGGCTGGGGGTCATGGCTGGAGCTTGATGCCCTTTTAAGCAATTGTAAGGATGTTGGCTTTTACTCTGAGTGAAAGAAGGAGCCACTGGAAGATTCAGAGCAGTGATATGATGTGACTTCTGTGTTAACAGGACTGCTCTGATTCTGTAGGGGAGCAGACTATAAGAAAGGGCTGAGCCAGCGAAGGGATGACATCATGATTCCAGTGACAGAAGATGGCATGTGGGTCTAGGTGGGGACAATGGAAGATGCAGAAGTGGGTTTTGGTCATATTTGAAAAATAGGGTCAACAGGATTTATTGACAAGAGCACACAGGGTGTGGGTGTGTGCAAAGGGGAACGGAGGGAGGGAGAGAAGGGGAAGCCAAGCACCACTGCAAGGTTTCTGCCTGAGCAACAGAAGGATGAAGCTGCCAGTCACCAAGACAGGGAGGTCAAGGTCCTCAGGTTTGGGGGAGGAGATCCAAAGCTCAGGTTTGGATGCATTAGGCTTGAGATGGTCATTAGACCTTGGAATGGAGAGGCTGAATAGAGATTTGGTGATAGATGAAATTATGGGGGTCCCAGTGTTTTAAAAGTCACGAGACCAGGTGGGCATGATGGTGCTTGCCTGCAATCCCAGCTACTTGGGAGACGGAGGCAGAGGATGGCAAGTTCAAGGCCAACTTTGGCAACTTAGCAGGAAACTGTCTTAAAATAAAAGTTAAAAGGGCTGGGGTTGTGGCTCAGGGGTAGAGCGCTTGCCTAGCATACGTGAGGCAATGGGTTGGATCCTCAGCACCACATAAAGTAAAAATAAAGACATTGTGTCCACTTTTAAAAAAAAGTTAAAAAAAGAAAAGAAAACTGGAGAGGCAGTCTGTGGTGGAGCTCTTGAATACCATGTGCGAGGCCCTGGGTTTAACTCCCAGTACTGCCAACATAGAGACATACACACATGCTGAGGGACTACAGATCACCGAGAAATAAGTGTGGCCAAGGGATGAAGATCCAGGATAATGTTTGAGGCACTCTAACTTTCAGAGGTTGCAGAGAAGAGAAACAGCTCTGGAGAAGGAGCCAGGGAGGCAGAGGAAAACCAGAATGTGTAGAGCTAGACCCAAGTGAGTGTCTCAAGGGGAGGGAATCTTGTTGTGTGTAGATTCCTGGTGACTGTTCACCTCTCCCTCCAGGCACCACCTCTGTTTTGTTCACTCCTGCTTATACAGAGCAAGAAGACAGCTGGAGGCCCTAAGGCAGAGGAAAGCTTAGAAGGCTCAGGGCTTGAAAGTGCCAGCTAGCCTGTGTGCTGGCAAGGGAGGACACCAAATGTCTTGCTCACCTCTGCATCCGTAGCACCTAGCCCAATGTCTAGCACATGCCGGGCACTCAATACACACAATCAAATGAATAAGAGCAAGGGTGAATGTGGAGAATGAGGGAGATTGGTGGGAAGGCAAGAAGGGCAGTTATGTCTTCTGCCTTGCTCGCCACATGTGCTCCTCTATGCATTCTGAACTTCCTAAGTTTGAATCTTGAAGTCATCATCTGCTTCCCGTGCAACCTCGCATTGGTTACCATATCTCTGGATCTGTTTCTGTCCCTACAGAATGGAAATAGCTATATTATTTGCCACTAAATATTGCCTTGAAATTTAAATACTAATGCCATCTCCCGTCTGCTGAGGTTTGGCACTCCATTCGTGCTGGTCTTAGTGTCCTCGTGATTGTTATTGTGGTGGTGCTGACATTGTACTGTAGCAGAAGCTGGGCTTGAGGAGAGGGTTACTATCAAGTGTATTGGCCATTTTGTTTTCGTCCCATTGTGGGACCCAGGGAGATGTGTCCCAGAGGGCATAGGGTGGGAGTCATGGGCACACCTAAGTCCTGGGTGGGGCTGAAGGAAGGAAAAGGCAGATCCCAGGATCTGGTGAAAGGAGAGGGGGGGAGCGGGTACAGTGTTCCCCAGGTGTCCTCGGGCTCACCCTGTTAGCCACAGCCAGGATGACAAGGTTGCAGTAGGCGTCGGGGCTGGGGTCCTGAGGGTCCAGCGGGTTGAGACCTGGGTGGCGCCGCTCCCAGCTGCCCCCGCCGCTGCCCGCCTGCCTCCGCTCCCAGCTGCCGCCGGGCTTGCCCGCGCCGCCGCCGCCGCCCGTGTGTCGCCGCTCCCAGCTGCCGCTGAACGTCTGCCGCCGCTCCCAGCTGCCGGACGCCCGCGGCCCTGCGCGCTGGCGCTCCAGGCTGCCTCCGCCGCCGCCCCCCGCCCGAGCCTCGGCGCTCGCGCCCCCGCCCCACGCCATCCGCCAGTCCAGGCTGCAGATGGTGTGGCGCCGCTCCGCGGTGCCCACCCGCCGCTTCTCGGGCGCTGCGCCCGGCGGGCCCGGGTCACGCCCCGCACCACCGGGGCTAGCGTCCACGCCGGCCGGCACCGGGTCCACGCCCAGACCTAGGAGAAGCCGGGGGCGGTCAGCTGCAGGAGATCGCAGCTAAGGGGCTCCTCCCGAGGCCACCTGGAGGACCTCTCCAGCCGCTCTGGAGTCGGGTGCCCCTGGCCCAAGGCCCGCCCTGACCACCCGGCTGTGCAGCTCTTCTCCACCTCACTCTGCGCTTACTTTCGCGCCAGGCGCGCGGCCTGACTCCTCCCTGGTTTTGACTCCACCCCCGGCCTCGGGGTGGTGGCCCAGCCGCTCCTACCCTCCTCACCTCACCCCAACGCCCTGGCCTCAGATCTGCCCTCTGACTTGAGATTGGTGGTCAATTACCCTGCCTCTATGCTATGCCCTTAATTCTGACCACGTCCCAGTTTTAACGCCGCCTCCGCCCCCTGCGACCTGAGTTCCGAGTTCTCGGGTCTCCTCAACCCCGCCCCTGGCCCCGCCCTAGTGGTCGGACACTAGCCGCGCACCCGGCGCGTGGCCCCGCCCTCAGGCCTGGAGGCTCCCCTAACCCGTGGGTCAGGTCTTGCGGTCACCCTGCCCTTCCTTCACTCGCTTTAACTTAGGGCCTTTCCCTGGCCTCAGGTTTCCGACTTCTCCATCCTTCCACTGCTCCATCAGGAAAGCGGTCAGGCCCACTGTCACTCAACCTCGGGCTCAGTCTACTTGCACAGGGTCTCTTCCGCCTGCCGCTAGTCTCAGGGTATTGTGATCAGGCCTTTTCCATAACCTCCCTCCCGGCCTCAAGCCCCAGCCCTGCCGCAGGTCACGCCCATTCCCAAGACTAAAGGTTAGGCCCTTTCTCTCTCTGCTCTCCTCTCGGTCCTCCCGCGGCAGGGTCCTGCATGCTGTACCGGTCTTAAGCACTAGCAGGTGCAGCGCGTCGTCCTGTAGGTAGGAAGCGGCGGCGATCTCGTGCGTCGGAATGCGCAGAATGAGCTCCTCATTGTCGCGCCAGGTGAGCAGCAGGCAGCGGGCAGACAGGCTCAAGATGCTGTCCTGCTCCGCTGTTGTCTTCAGCGGCAGCTCCTTTAGCTGCTGCAGGGATGGTCGGATCGCCTAAGTACCCAGAGTGGGGAGGGTGGAGAGGGAGAAGGGGACCTGAGGGAGACCCTGCCCTCCTTCTTCCCCAGAGCCTCACCCTGGCGGTGTCCAGCAGCTGCAGGAGTTCATCCCTGCTGGAGGGGTTCAGTGAGGAAGTCACCCAGGTGAGGTGGCCCAGGAACTGGATGGGGAATGGAGTAGGAGAGGGCACAGAGAGGTCACTCTGAAACCTTGGTGGACCCTGGCTTCCTTACTGACACAGTGAAGACAGGCTGAGATAAAAATACCTAAATTAATAATAACCCAATAATAAATTTCACTGAACTCATAATAGAAGCCAGGCACAGGTCTGAGTGCTTTATGGTTCACTCACTCATTCATCCTCACTAAGGATGAAACTGCACAGCAAGCCTAAAAATCCTGCCCAGAGGACACTTACCTAACATATGTGAGGCCCTGGGTTCAAGCCCCAGCACCTCACATATGTTAGGTAAGTGAAAAGGCCGGGGGTGGGGGGGACAGAAAAAAAGAAAAACCTACTCAGGTTTATACAAGGGACAAGACTGGACTCCACATGCTAGAGCCCACACTCTCAAATGCTAGTTGATACTGCCTTAACACAGGTCATTTAGCTATAAGGTTCCGTAAAGAAGCAAAAGTCATTACTATAGCTTTGTTTATTTGGCAGGGGAACCCAGGGGCTCTCCTATGAAACACTCTGCCCCTGAGCTACATCCTTGGCCTCCACTGTTATAGTTTGAAAGAACTGACCCCCTGTGAATTTCCTTGTAGCCTGAGTGGCTGCCTCCACCTCCAGCATCATTGCCAAATGGACCACAAATTAATTGTCCTTTTAGGATTCCTTTACAGAAGTCAAATGAAAAGGAAAGAAGGTGTCAAATTAGTATATCATTTTGTCCGAAAAATGATGTGCTACCTCGGCGTAGCGGTGCACGCCTGCAATCCTAACTACTTAGCAGGCTGAGGCAGAAGAATCATAAATTTAAGGACAGCCTGAACAATTTAATGAATTTTAAAATAATAAATTTAAAAATAAATTTAAATAATAAATTTTAAAATAAGAATTTTAAAAAGGTCTGGGATGTAGCTCAATGGTAGAACATCCCAAGATTCAATCTCTGGCACCACATAAACACAACAAAGAAACAAAAAACATCAAAATAAAAAATAAAAGGGCTGGGCTTTAGTTTAGTGGTAGAGTGCCCCTGGGGTCAATATCCAGTACCCTGTCCCTCAAAAAAGAAAGAAAAATGATGCTTCAAATCAGCATATTAATTTTCATTCTGTTTTTGTTACTGGGGATTGAACCCAGGGGTGCTTAACCACTGAGCCACATCCCAGTCCTTTTTTTTTTTTTATATTTTATTAGAGATAGGGTTTCACTGAGTTGCTAAGTGCCTTGCTAAGTTGCTGGGGCTGGCTTTGAACTCGCAATCCTCCTGTCTCAGCCTCCCAAACTGCTGGGATTACAGGCAAGCACCACTGGTTGGGCCAGGCTTCTCCATTCATCCTTTTTTTTTGCGGGCGGGTGGGTACCATGGATTGAACTCAAGGGCACTTGGCCACTGAGCTACATCCCCAGCCCTATTTTGTATTTTATTTTTAGAGACAGGGTCTCACTGAGTTGCTTAGAACGTTGCTTTTGCTAAGCCTGGCTTTGAACCTTTGAATCCTCCTGCTTCAGCCTCCTGAGCTGCTGGGATTACTGGTGTGCCCCACCATGCCCAGCCTCCCTCTTCTTTTTATTCTCTATGAAATTTCAGTCTCCAGTTTTTAAGTAGATTTATTGGTTAGCTTTTCCCTCTGTATAGGGTTTCCAGATAAAATACAGGGATGCTCCCATGGCACAATTGGTCAGTGTGCAGTATTTATATACCATATAAAGTACAAGATGCCAGTTAAATTTGAATTTCATATCAACAGGAATTTTGTTTTTAGGTTTTTGGTATGGTTAGTATGTACAATATTTGGGACATGTTTATGCTAAAAAAGTATTCATTGCTTATCTGAAATTCAAATTTAACTAGGTGGCCTGTTTGCTAAATCTGCAACTCTATCCCTTTGCAGTCTTCCCCTAGCTAAATTAGGATCCCTTACTGCTCCTTCATGGTATCCTGGAAATAAAAATAAAGCTTCTAGGTAGTCAAGAGTCCTTTGTGGCTTGCTCTTAACCTGGACACTATCAGAGCAACCACAAAGTCATTGTAGTAAAAGATTATGGGAGAACAGAATTTTCAGAGCAGGGAACCCTCTCCTAGCCACTCTCCCCTGGGAATAGGTTAGGAGCCCATGTTGAGATGGGAACACGGGTGCTCAGTGAAAGGAGGTCTCTTGCTGGGGGTGCACAGCATAACAGAGGGGTGTGGCTAACTTGGACCCAGGCCTCCTGTTTCCCATGAGCCACAGCTTCCCCTGTGTTGAGGTAGGCCTGGTCAGGAGCTGGTGTGGGGGACAGAAAAGGTCTCTCCTGACCCCAAAGCTGTTCCCACCCCTTCACATCCCACACTCACCTTGACCTCTTTCTCCAGGTAGTCACACAGAAGGATCTGGGGGTCAATGAGGTAGTCGGGAGGATAAAGGGGCATTGAGTGCAGGGGCCGGCGGCTCACACTGGTCCGAAAGGCTGCACGGCGTGCAGCCTTGGGGAACACCAGTCTTCGAATAGGGGACACAAAGCCCTGGGGGAGACAGAGGGAATAACAGTAATAATAGTGATAATGGCTTTGACAATCGCTTGCCTTGTTGGCTATTTTACTTACGTGACCAAATTTAATTCTCATAAAATCTCTGTAGGAAGGGTACCCATTTTACAGATGGAGAAACGAAGCCCAGGCAGGAAGTTAACTGGCAAAGTCACCAGCTAGTAGTGGTGGAATCAATATTTCACTCCAGGCAGTCCAACTCCAAAACCTCCATTCTGATCACCCAGGAAGGTATAGCCCCTTCCAGCCAGGTGTAAGAAATGGGTCCAGATGGGAGCAAATACAGAAAAGTAGTCGGTGTGGCCCAGTGTTAGGTGCATAGGTATTTGTTAGGCTATCTTCTGTGTTTCCTTAAAATTTAGAAATAAGTAAATTTAAGTCTAATTCAGAGGCACCTGTACAAAAAATGACCTAGATCAAAGTTAAAGATGTGCATCCCAGGGCCCAGCACAGACTAATAAGCAAGGCACTAAGCCACTCAGTGAGACCCTGTCTCTAAATAAAAATACAAAATAAGGCTGGGGATGTGGCTCAGTGGCCAAGTGCCCCTGAATTGAATCCCCTATAGCTCCCCTACCCCCCAGAAGAAAGTCTGAGCACTTCTCTCAAGCAGCAGTTGTCATGTGTGGTTCCTGGACCAGTGGTGGCACTTGGGCACTTGAGAGAAATGCAGGCCCCCTGTCCCCACCCCACACTGGAGGCCCAGCAATTGAAGTTTAGCACGCCCTCCAGGTGATTCTGATGCATGACCCAGTGTGACATCCATACCTCACAGCAGCCATCCCTACCCTGGCTGCAATCTGTGACCACTTGGGCAGCTTCTAAAACTTCAGGTGTCCAAGCTACACCCCAAATCATGAGAATCAGAAATTCTGGAACTGGAATCCAGACATCAGGATTTGTAAAGCGTCCCTGGGTGATTTCAGTAGTGGCCCAGCTGAAGCCCAGCGAGCGTGCAGAACGTGTAGTGTGGTTACTTAGATTCCACAACAAGGGTGAACAAGGACAAACAAATGATGCGCAGTTCAGGTGCATGTGTTCATCCACGGATTTGCTCAGTAAGCATTCATTCATGCCAGTGACTGGACCTGCGCTGGTGTTTCCCCAGCCCTGCCTCCAGGGCTTGTGATAAATGACCTAAACTCCTGAGTCTCAGACTATACTGTGCTCACGAGTTCTGATTCAGTAGATCTGGGGTGGGGCTGAGGCTGCATTTCTAACAAGGTGCCAGTGGATGTGGGTGCTAGGGTCTGCACCCCATAGCTCCAGTAGCCAGGATCTAAGCCAGTGGTCAGAGCATGGCCCCGCAGCCAGTATCACCTGGGTGGGGGACAAGGGGGTGGAGAGGGCGGTTAGAAAGGCAGATTCCCAGATCTTATGCCAGCCCCGTTGGATCAGAGAGTGGGGGTGAGACCCAACGATCTGCATTTTGTCAGGCTCTCCAGGTGATTCTGACACATGCCCACCCAGTTCTAGAACCTGTGTCATGGAGCCTGAATGGGGTATGTGGAAGCGCTGAGAATGAGAGCAAAATATCAGGGTGAAGGCATTCCAAGCAGAGGGCGCAGCAGGGGCGAACCCCAGGGAGCTCTGATGGCTGGTAGGAATGATCCTAGAGGACTGTGAGCCGTCATTGTGTGGGTCAGGGGCCTTGAGTGCCCCCTGGAGCTGCAACTTCATCCCTCGTAGGTGAGTGGGGTGGGGTGGGGTGATCCTGAATGGCCCAGCCTCATCTTACACACTCCTCTTGGCTCCCCACTCCCAGCTACGTGGCCACCTCTCAGTTCTCCCTACACTACATTCGTTCCTGCCGTGCTGTTTGCACGTGATGTTCCTCTGCTCAAAACACTCTTCCCCACTCCCTTTCTTTCTACCCATCACCTCTCAGCTCAAACTGACCAGTCAATGGCCAGGACCCTGATAGTCCGCCCCCTAGAACTGTGCATGGAGCCTTTTATGCAATTTTATGTTGATCAATCCATTGCCTTTTTTTTTTTGATTAATAGTTGTTTCCCCCAGGAGACTGTGAGTTCCAGGGAGGGAGCAGGGGCCTTATTTAACTTTGCTCACCTCTGCGTCCTCACCAGCCTCAGGCACAATTCATGGCACACAACAGTAAATATCTATTAAAAGAATGAACAGCTGGGCACAGTGGTGCATGCCTGTGATCCCAGTGGCTTGGGAGGCTGAGGCAGGAGGATTGCAACTTAGCAACTTAGCAAGGCCCTAAGCACCTTAGCAAGATCTAAGGTAAAATATAAAAAGGGTTGGGGATGTGTCTCAGTGGTTAAGCACCTCTGGGTTCAATCCCTGGTGCCAAGAATAAACAACAAAACAAACAACAAGAACAACAAAACGAACCAAGACAGGACTCACACACGTTTGGATGCCCAGAGATTACATGGGTGTCCTTTAGAATGCCCCTGACCCAGGCTTCTTGGGGAAAGAGGGCTCTGTGCGGATGGGGGTGGGACGGGAGTTGGAATCTGAGGAGCTCCCTGAACCCCAAGAAGGTAAGACACCCAGAAAAGCAGACTAGAGAAGTTCTCGGAGTCAGGAAGGGGTGAAGGTGGGGTGACCCCAGGGCTGAGACCTCGGAGTTGGCCCTGGTACAAAGATAATGAGCGGCAGGTGTGGGTGGAGCACTGCAGGGGAGCAGGTGGAGACTCCCTGGAGGGCAGCTGCTAGCTCAGAACTGCCACCGCTGGGCCCTTCTGTCCAGGTTGGTCCGGGAGCAGGGGAATGGTCTGCCATGCGTCCCTCCCTCTGAAGTTGCAGGAGGGAGCCACCAGGAACACCAGGGAAGCACGTGCCTGGGGAGACCTTGTCCTTCTGTGCAGGGGCGGCAGAGGCCACCACAAGGGGACAAACAGGCCAGGGAGTTGAGAGAGTCTGGTAGAAAGGGAGGTCCTGACAATAGGAAGGAAGACTTCACTCAGGCCACTTGCCACCCCCACCCTTGGTCTCCTCCATCCCTGGCTTCAGGGACATTCCTTTACCCTGTGTCCCTCTCAAACTCCCACGTACCTTCTTCCCTTTCTTGACTTCATATTCCATGGTGACGGTCCCCTCTCCTCCTGCCACCCTCCCGGCCACCCCCCTCTGCTGCCCGCTGCTTTTGTTCTTTTTCCTGCCTGGTCGGAAACTCCACCAGTGCTGCAGTTTTCCTGTCCCTCCCCTCTGCTGGGGCGGGCGCTGGAGGACACAGCCCTGGGACTCTACCCCTGAGGGGTGAAGCCCAGGCAGAAGGCCCCAGGTCTCCAGCCAGAAGGCACGCTGTTGAGGGGCTCCGCAGTTGGGTGAGCCTGGAGGAGAGTCCCCCAGATTTGAAGTCCAAGTCTGGAAAATTCTAGGTTCCAGTCCTGCTTCTGCACCTGTGTGTGACCTTCTCAAGCCAAGCCAGCTCCCCCTTCACTGACTGTTGCCTTCTCCCTTCAGAAATTGGGAGTAAGCCTTGCCCCTTCCCTGGGTGGGAAAAGAGTGAGAGTGTTGTGTCCGAGCAAGTTAAGGTATAAAATAAATTGGGTTGGAGATGTGGCTCTGTGGTAAGGCACTTGCCAAGAATGCATGGGTTCAATCCCCAGTACTGGAAAAAGAAGGAGAAGAATATAAACAAATTAATCTTTGGAGACGGCTGAGTTTGAACGCTGGCTTTGCCACTAGGGTTATGGCCTTGGGCAATTTCTACTTCTGCCTCAGTGTTCCCATCTATACAATGGATATAACACTAGTTTGACCTCATAGTGACCTGGTAAGGATTAAATGCACTTAGAAGATAATAACACATGTTAAGTGTTCAATAAATATGAACCATTGGTGCTGTGAGGGTGTAACTTAGTGGCAGAGCCCTTGCCGAGCATGCATGAGACCCTGGGTTCAGTTCCCAGCACTGCTGAAATAATTAACCATTTGCTTATCTGTGGCTGGTGGACTGTTTGATTGTCTCTTAGGAGAACCTTAGGGAAGCAAGATCCCCATGCTGAGCAGTTTCTGTATTTCACCTCACGCATTCCTTAGCATGTTGGGTTATCATCATTCAGATTACACCAAGTTTAAAAACTGACGCTCAAATGCGGAGCCTGGCTCAAGAAGGTCACCTAGACAATAAGAGGACCTGGGTCTGCTGTCTGGTTTGGACTTAAAGTTTAGTGTCTCTTGCCTGTAGAACTTATGCCCTCTTCATGCCACCCCCAGGACACTTGGAAAGGTTCTGAGTGGCCCGTCCTCATCTGGTCATGACACTAAAGTTCTTGAGGCCCAAGGTCCGGAACTGCTTTGCTGCATTTCCCCGGACAGTTTGCTCCTCAGCTTCCTTATCTCTCCGGTGGAACCATAACCCCGGAGGCCCTGTCCTGCTTAGTCACAGGTGTGGCAAGGAAGACACAAGGCCCGGATGAGAAAGTGATTGGAAATTGTAAGATGCAGGTGTCAGTGCATCGGACTATTTTGGAAGGGTTTTTTGTTTGTTTGTTCAGCATTGGAGATGGAACCCAGGGTCTCTCACATGCTGGGCAAATTCACTACCACTGAGCCACACCCCCAGCCCCGGAAGGTTTTTGGGAAGCATGGGTGCCGCCATGTCAGTGTTGGTTGGAGGGAGGATCAAGACCCTCCTTCTATTGGAAAAGAAGTGGCCCAGGCTGCTTAGTGCCAGCCCTCATGGCTCTCCCTCTGGCTCCCCTACATCCTGCCAGTCACCTCCCAGCAACAGGAAATGAGATCTCCACTCCGCCTGTTAGACCAACAGGAAGAGGCCAGGATGTGCTAGCCAATCCCTGATCCTGCTCTGGACATCAAAATTGCCGCTTAACCCCTTGAACCAGTCCAGAATTACCACCTTCAGAGTGGCAGCCGTCATGAAAGTTGATCTCTTGTCTTGGTACTTCCAAGACTGGCTTTTATTTTCTTTGTTTATTTCTATGTGGTGCTGAGGATTGAACCCAGTGCCTCACACATGCTAGGTAAGCACTCTGCCACTGAGCCCCAGCCCTCTGTGACTGGCTTTTGTAAGCCCTTTGCTCTCTGGGCCTCAGTTTCCCTGTCTATAAAATGGAACCTTATATTATTCCTGGACTAACTCCAAACATCCCCGAACTGTTGGGAATCTCAACTAGGATAAAAAGTGTTTGGCCTGGCACAGTGACACAGGCCTGTCATCCTAGTGACATGGGAGACTGAGACAGGAGGATGGTAGTTCAAGGGCAGCCTAAGCAACTTAGCAAGACCTTGTCTCAAATAACAAATAAAAAGGATTAGGGAGGTAGTTCAGTGGTAGAGCACCCCTTTGTTTAATCCCAGTACCACATAAAATAGATAAAATTTTTAAAAACCAGTGTTTTGAATTACCACTAGAAATAGAAAATTATCTCTGTATTCCCTGTAGTACCAAGCCTGGTGCTGCAAACAGATGAAGTGCTTAGTAAATGTCAGTGGAAGTGGTTGGAGACAGGTGGACCTGGGTTTGAATGTAAATGACCTTGAACAAGTGACTTCATCTCTAAGAGCCTCGGAATCCTCCTATGTCAAAAACAGGGTAATGATGCCTGCCTCTGAAGACAGCTACAGGAATAAAATGGGAACAGAAGCACACAATGAAAACATATATTATTAAAATTAGCTTGTGAATAAAAAACGAGATGAGCCAAACAAAGTCCCGCTTTCAAAGACTTAACAGTGGCAGATAGGATTCATCTCCAGATGATTGGCAGAGGCTGCCTGGAGAGACTGTGTAGAGGATTACAAGATCTGCTCCCAGCAGGAAAAAGGGATTGATTATCAATGCCTGCCATGGGCAGGAGGGGGGACGTGGCAGCAGGTGTATGGTGCCTATGCCAACCGTGACCTGGTTAGAGAGAGAGACACCTAAGCACAGGACTCTCATCTAAGGCCAGCGACATGTTCAGGGAAGGCAGAATCAGGAGCCATTCTCCAAGATCCTGGCATCCCAGCCAAGCTCTGAAGGGTGAATGGCAGGAAGGTTACACTCCAGGCAGAGGGAACAGCTTGAGCACGCACATGGTGCCTGAGTTGTGATGATTCTGGCTTCAAGGAACAGACAATCCAACCAAAGGTGGCTCAGGCAAGAAGACAAATTTATTCTCTCTCAAGGCAAGGCGTCGGATAATGAATGCTTTCGGGGCTTTTTAATTCAGCTGCTCAATAATGGCATCAAAGTTCCTTATAGGTTCTACTTTGCCGGGGTTATGGTAATTCGTGCGTGGCCTACCCGACCTGCATGTCGAAGCACTAACCCCCGGTACCTTAAGATGGACCAGTACCTGGAGATAGGCCTTCAAAGAGATAACTGAGTCAAAATGAAACTGTTAGGGTAGGTCTGAATGCCATCCTTTTAAGAGTGTCCTTATCAAAGGAAATTTGGATGTACAAAGAGATGCCAGGGGCACTTGTGAACAGGGGAAAGACCGTGGGAGGACACAGGGAGAAGAGGAGGCAGTTGGCTCTAAGCCAAGGAGAGAGGCTTAGACTTCTAACTCCAAGAACTGCAAGAAAATAGGTTTCTTGTTTGAGTCCACTTGTCTGAGAATTTTGTCATGGCAGACCTAGCCAATGAGTACAGCTGGCAAGATGGCGGCGGCCTCCTTGGGAGTAACACAGACGTGCAGCCACTGGGGCAATACAGAGGGTTTCACAGAGACTCTTCTTGTGTGTTTTTTATCATGGAAGAAAACCTTTCCCAGAGACACTTTGAAAGATTTCTCTTAGAAACCAACAGTCCAGATGCATTAGCCAGGATATATTTTGACAGTAACAAAGACCCAAATAACAGTGGCCTAAACATGATAGAAGTTTATCTGTTCTCCAAGGCACTTGTAGGCCAGCACAGGCATGGCAACTCCATGTGTCTGGACCCCAGTGCTTCCTTCAGTGCTGCTTTACCATCCTGTGGGGTGTTTTTTGTTTGTTTGTTTGTTTGTTTTCTTATACTGGGGATTGAACTCAGGGGCACCTAACCACGCCCCCGCCCTTTTTGAAATTTTATTGAGAGACAGGGTCTTGCTGAGTTGCTTAGGGCCTCACTAAATTGCTGAGGCTGGTTTATGAACTTGTGATCCTCCTGCCTCAGCCTCCGGAGCCACTGGAATTACAGGTGTGCACCACCACGCTGGGCACCCATCCTGTGTTTTTATGCCACCTGCAAGAGGGCTTTCCACAAAGCTGTACTCAGCCAGTAGAGTAACTGGACAGTAGCACGAAATTTTACTGCTTCCATCTCATTAGCCAGAACTCAGTTCCAGGGGTATCCTTGCTGCAAAGAACATTGGGAAATGTAGTCTTTTCTTCTAGGTGGCCATGTGCCTAGCAACTTTTAGTTCTTTTATAGAAAAAGGGAAACATGGCTACAGGAGACCCTGGGCAGTCTCTGCTTCACCAGCATCAGGTCACATGTCCCTGTCTCCTCCAATCCCTATTTAAATTAATGATTCACACACTTGAATAGGCATCAAGATTATCTGAGGTTTATCGATCTGTTTGTTTGACAGACAGCTGCTCCCCACCCACACACTGGCTGATTCAATAGCTCTGGAGTAAGCCCGAGAATCTGCATTTCTAACAAGTTCCCTGGTGCTACTCCTTTACACTTTGAGAACCACTGTCTTAAGCCAACCATGATTGGCCCTCTGGGGTCATGTAGGGGGTTAAAGTAAACAGGCTTTGGGTACTTGGAAGGGGGACCCTCCTAGGAAACTGAGGTTCTACCTGTGTGAAGGACGACTGTCAGGTGGCAAACGGGGGTCTCATGGAAGCAGGAAGGAGGGTGGCTTGGAAGGCCTGTGGGCCAGGCTTGGTTATGTAGGAGATGAGGCCCAAGAGGTATTTGAAGCCCAGTCTGTGAAGGTCAGCGTTAGGCAAAAATGCTGACCTTTATCCTGAAGGCACTGGGAGCCATCGGTGGTTCTAAAGCAAGAAACTGCAGGATCTGATTTGTGGGAGGGTTAAAGGACTGGTTCCAGAGACTTCTTCAGACCTCCTTGCAGAACCTCCAGAAGACCTTTTGAAATAGAGTCCCTGATCTGTGTGTCCTTCCCCTGGTTAAAGAGATGGAAATCTGCATTTGAAATAAGCCCCCATTTCCCCAAGTGCTTCTGATGCTCTTTGAAGTTGGAGAATGGGATTAGAATGGAAACTCTGGAAGTAGGGAACTTCTTAGAGGCAAAGTCCCATAGAAGATAAGCTCCTCTAAGGCAGGGACCATGCCTGCTTTATCTTTCTTGTTCACTCTGCCTAGAATTTTGCCTAGCACATAGGAAGTATGAACACATATTCGTGGCGTTGGGAACTTCAGCCTGGGTCCTGATTTTGTCATGGAAACATTCTGTGACCTTTAACAAGTAGAATCCCAGCCCCCATCCCTCCCCTTATCTATAAAATGAGTTTGGAGATAATCCCTAGGAAGTCTGGCCCAGAGATTCTGGTTGATTAAGGAAGGTTCTATTCAATCAATAGGAAAGTCTGTCTGTGTAATGTTCTGCCCTCTCCCAGGCAAGTGCCTGTCTTCTAAAAAGGAGCCACAGGGATTGTGGCCCAAGGTAGCCTTCTTTCTTAACCCCTTTTCCTTATCTCCTTTCTGTGGCCCAGAATTGCCAAAACAATAGAACACGAACCAGCACGTACGGAAATGACTTTTAATATCTCATGTTGCAGCAAAATTAAAAATATACAAAAAGTTTGTGGTGTACAAAAGAGTCTCAGTACAGAAGCCCCAGCTTGGGCTCCCCTCCCCCTCCTGGGGGAAGCTCAGAAGGGCGAGTGGGAGTGGGAGGATTGGGAATGGCACAGATGTAGTAACTACGGGGTGGGCAGAGGCGGCCAGGAATAGGAAACAGTGGGCAGGGTGGGGGCTGCCGAGGGAGGGAAGGAAGAACACAGAGGAGAGAGTCACCAGGATTGTGCTGATTGACAGAGGGAAATCAGTCCCTCAGGCATGGCTAGTGGTTCCTGGAGAAAAGGTAGCAGGGATCGGAGCTGGGGGTATTCTGGTGGGATCCCTTCCCACATGACCTGGGTCTGGGCCCACCCTGCCACCAATTTGCTGTGTGACCCTGGGAAGATCACCTCCTATCTCTGGAACTGCCCCTTCTGTAAAGAAAGTAGGATGCTGGATAATTAAGCCACTGATTCTCAACTTGGGGTCCCGGATCCTGCCTGAGGGTCTATGGAGACCGGAAAGGGCATCCATGAGTGCTTTTGAGAATTTCGTACTAAGCGATCCAATAGGATACAGAAATTCCGCTACCCTCAAGCCCTGGAAGCTAACTTGAGGCCTTGGGAGCATTTACCCACAGCCAGAAGCTCAGCTTGAGTTAATTTAAGGTGGCAAAATGAATCCTTCATCAAGAAATGAATCCCCTGAACTGTGGGACCCTGGGGAAGCCTGGGAATGCTTCAGGGCCCTTCACTATTTGATGACTGGTTTGGAAAGCCATGGGGGTTCATATGAGGCCCCGTGGAGCTGGGTGGTGTAGCCCAGTGGAGAGAGGCAAGAAGAAGGTTCCATTAGGCTGGGTTAGCTTCTGGGATTGGGGTGCTGGGGAAACGGAGGGATATCCTTTGCCCACCTGGTGCTGTTCTCTTTGTCCCTGGGTACCCTCCACGCTGAGATTATTGCAGTGCCTCTGGGCCCCCACCCCTGGCCTGGGGGACCCTAACAGAAAGTGTGCATAGAATACAGGCCAGGGTTGCTGAAGAGGGGCGCCCCCTCCTTGCCTCTAGAAGGTGAGATAAAAGAAGCCCCCCTTTCATCCCTTGGGGCTTTTTCTGCCCCCAGGAACTAGGCCAAGCTGGACTGAGCCTTCCTCTCCCACTCCCACAATGCCTTGCTCCAGCCCTCCTCCTCCCCTTGCCTCTGCCTGTAGCAACCAAAACTCAGGAATGTCCCACCCCCCACCCCCAACCAGAATGGCACGCTACAGTCACTACCCCACCCCTGTCCCCAGCCCAGAGTCTCAGAAACCTCTCTGGCTGGGAAGAGGGACCCAGGCTGCTGCCCATAGCTGCCCGTGTGTCTTGGCACTGACTTGGTCCCTTCCATTGAGATATCACAAAGCACTTCAGGACAGACATTAACAGATCCCTCTCCCCACAAGCCCTGCCCGCAGACTGGGAAGGAGGCAGGTGCCAAGGGGGCAGTGGGTCCTGACTTTGAACCTAACTGTGTCTGGAATCTGCCCACCCCATGCAGGTCTCTCCTAACCAGGAGTCCCCACCACTGCAGAAAACTCCAGTCCCTAAGCAGCCCCCTAAGGCCCTGGAGAAACCTGTCACCCTTTCAGATGATCCTTCCCCTACTTCCCTTCCCTTACAGCTGAGAGAGCAGTTGGGTGTGCTTTGAAAGGGGTTTAGGGTTAGACTAGAGAAGCCTCAGAAGGAGCCAAGGCACCCTGATTTCACCAGAGGGGCTTCCAGACTCTGCAGGGCTCCCTGGAACCTTCTCAGAATTTGTTGCATTTTCTTCCTCCACCCCTGGGGTCAAGGACAGAACTCAGGGCCTTGGGAGTGCAGGGCAAGCGCTCTGCCACTAAGCTAAGTCCCCAAGCCCCGCACCCCCACCAACACTTTGAATCAGAGCTCTCAAACTGGTAGCCCCAGGGGCTTGGTACAGTGTTCAGTTTGACCAGCATGAGGTCTTTCAAAACCTGGAACTTTCATGCCTTCCAGCAGGGCACACACACTATCCCATTTGCAGCAGGGGGCGGGGAGTCTGGGGAGGTCCCTATGGTTTAGCACCTGCAGAATTTCAGTCTCCTGGGGGCTTTGCAACTGCCAGGCAAGACTTTCCCTGAACATTTGCAGACCCTACTTGGTCCTGATCTAGAGACCTGGACACTCCTGGGGCCTTGGCCTCCCAGCCCTCTGCTGTCCCCGCCCTTGTGGGTGACACACCTCCAGGAGATACAGACTGCAGAGAGCTGGCTGAGGGGAAGACGGACTGCGGGGAGACATAGGAATGGGGCAGATGAGAAGAGGGGACCAAAGAGTACTCCCTTGTTGGGGAGCCCCCTGTGGGGGAGGGTGGTGGCCTGTGTTGTTCAGCTGGGGTGACCATTACAAGGCACATCAGTGCATGGAGGTGCGACTTGGGGTGTCTGGTACCTGGAGAGGTTTGGGGAGCAGTCATCAGCTTGTGGGGTCAGTTTAAAGTGGGAGGTCAAGAAAAGAGAGAAACAGAGGTCTGCCTCAGGAACAGGGTTTCCTGGGGTTGGCGACTGCCCAGTACTTTGGTACCCAGTGTTCTGCTCTCCTCTGTTCCTGGCAAAATTAAGGTGGACCCAACTAACTCCCACTGCACTGACTTCCTGTGCGATCTTGAGCAAGTGCCTGGCCCTTTCTGGGGCTCAACTTCTCCTGTATAATGGGATTAGAGGGTGGTTGATTTAGGGGACCCCAAAGCCCCCTTGAGCTGTGTTTCTGGAAACTTCTCTCATTTCAAGGACTCTGGAGGGGTCCTGGGAAGGACTGCACATCCAGGACAGGGTGAAGGTTAGAGAATGGGGTACAGAGGACCCAGGGGACACAGTTCTGATGGGGAAGAGAGACCAACCATCTGAGGTAGATTATGTCACAGAAAGGGACACAAAACAACAGCTCCAAGGAAATGAGGCCCTCCCCTCTGACTCCTCTATTGCAGTGAAACAAGGAAACAGGTCAGCAGAAAGGGGACCTCAGGAAGGGAAAGATGGGATCCTGAACTCCAGGGAGGGATGTATTTCAGGGGCTGAGCTAACGGGGAGAAGTGAGAGGTGCTCACAGTCTTCTCCTCAAGCCCTTTGACCATGACCTTGACCTTGCAGACAGAGGCCCTGAAGAGAGGTTTTGTGGGATTGGTCTGATGAGAGGGTGGAGTACAAGCCCTGAAAATATGGCTGTGGCTTCCCCATGAACCTCAAGCCCTGCCTGGCATTGCCAGTTCATTCCTGTTCCCTGGCTCCTGGAGTCTTCTGAGCTGTAAAGGACTCCCAGCTGCCAGGTAGGGTATTATTTTAACTTCTCCTTCTAGAATGCTGGAAATGGGCCATTCTAGCACCCTGGGAGTAAAATAATTGCCAAGGAGACCCTCACGTTGCCTCGCCGAGCCTTAGTTGCCTCGTCTGTAGGGTAGGCGGAGAATGGCTCTTGTAAGGATGTTGTGAGCAGAGGACGGTGTAAGGGAGACCCTGTGGGTGGAAACTCTTGGCACAATCAGCCCTGGAGAGACAGGTAGTGGGTCTTGGTCCCCAGCCTCAATGCTGTGCGTAACTGGTCATAGAGTTGGATCTCCAAAAACAGTTCTGGATAGAGGACAAGGAGAATCACCAGAACGGATCTGGGTCAGGATGGAACCCCCTATCATTCTTGCGGCTGGGTTCCTGAGGCTTCTCAGGGAAACAGGAGGAAGAAGGAAATGCATTCTTAAATGTCTGCATGAGGGATGCAGCCGCCTGTGATGCCAGGAGGGTGGGGGCCTTGTATCACAGCTATGATGTGTGCTTGTGGGTGCAGTCCTGCCCTTGCTGCCTGTGGGGTCACCCTACACCCTGAATGTGGCCCCCTCCCTACATCCTCAGTAAATCCATCATTACCCATCACCATCTGATGGTCCAGCCAGACCTGGGAGAGTAGCTGCCACTCTGAGCCTTAGTTTCCCCACTATAATCCCCAGGGAGGCTGAGCCGGCAAGGGCTAAGCACCCCCTCTAATTTGCATAGTCTGATTCTAACACCCACTGCGGCCCCGCCCTGCAGCTGAGCTTCAGATATCCTCCCAGCAAACGTGCCTTAGTGGGCATGGGTGAGTGGGAAGGGGAGCCAGTCTCTGCCTAGAGGCTCTGTCTCCACTCCGTGGAGCTGCCTCCTTCTCTACTCCCAACCTTCTGCACCCCATCCAGGACTAAAAGTGGCCCTGAATGAGTGATCCCATGAGCACCCCAGGATGTTCAGGCCAAGGGAATGGAACACAGGTCTTGGGGAGGTTGTCAGATTGGAGACAAAAATAAGTCAGCTTCCCAGACACCCTCCCCAGAGCGGCATCTGCAGGGTGGCTGAAATCCAGGATTCATGTCACATCCCCAGAGCTACTTTTTTCTAGCTAAGAACCAGTTGGCAGCTGAAATGTTTCGGGGTTCTGAGGACAACTTCCTTTTAGAAAGATAACTGTGGACCAAGGTGGACCGGAGCCTAGAAGTCCCATAAGTACCCCTAGAACATTCCATTTGCATTGGTTTCTAGAGCTGCCTCCCCCCCACCATGGCAAGCACTAGAATCTTCCACAGCAGAGCAGCAGGGGTCCAGTGTCCTTGCTTGTCATACATAATCTATGACAGACTTCCTAGGACATTTCATCAGTTAAGTGTTCTTCTAGAACTTCTTCTGGACCTAAGCACATCTCTACAATAGTTCTTCTGCCAAATGAGCTAGATCCTCATCTATAATTGAACTCAGACAATGTATCCTCCTGGACATTTTATCTGCTGTGCTCAAGATCTTAGGAATGTTCCGGATGTTCATCTAGAGCAAAAAATGCCTCCTTGAAATATTTTCACCCGAGGTGTCAAACCTCATCCATAACAGCGCCCACGACGAAGTATATTTCCCAAAGAGTCCTTCTCTGGACTTGACCCTGGTCTGCAGGTCCTCCTCCCCCAGATCTTCCACCCTTCCAGGTTTATGCCAGCTTGGACCCCTTGGGGTTCTTTCCATCTCTGCACTATCAGCCCCCATCCCAATTCCCCACCCACCCCTACTCCCTCCTTCAGCTGCCCTCTTGCCTAACTCCAGGCCTCAGACCCTCCAGGTACTATGATGATCCTGTCCACAAGATGCTCCAAACTCACCCCCACCTCCCATGGCCTCCTCCATCCTTCTCAGTGATCCCCTCCCACCACAGAGGCAGCCCACTGCCATACCCCCAAGGAGCACAGGGCCTCGCCATGAACTCCAGACAGTACCCTTCCTCTGGTAGGTTCACCAGGGGCAATGTGTGGACAATGCCAGGCAGGGGAGAGGGTGCGGGCCCCCTGCAACAGGCATGGTACGGAGGCCCCATGAAAGTGGGGCAGCTCATGAGGAGTGTAGCACCAGTTGATTCCCTGGGCCCTGGTTCAGGGGAATCTAGGGAACTGGCCACAGGGCTGTAAATGGGGTCTGGGGCTGGAGTCTCCATAAGACAGCCCCCTCCCTTAAAAAGAACCCAATGATGGGGCCACTCTACCCTTGGATCAACAGATCCATGACCCCACAGCCTGGTGGCCCTGAAATTCCTGGCTCAACACTGTAGTCGATGTGGGATCAGCCAAGTCCATCCCTTTTTGTCAGAGCAGACTGTGGCCTACACGGTTGTCTCGTACTCCAGCAGCTCTTGGGAGGTCCCCACGCTGCGGTACTGCAACCGGGGTGTGGCGGGAGAGGAGTACTCCAATGCCAGGATAGTCTTCCGGAGCCTGCGGTCAATAAAATGAGCATCCCAAGCTGGGTACTTCTTGCGAGGCAAGTCAATCCGAATGACAGGCCCCTCTGTCCGCAAGGGGCGGGCCACTGGTGTGGGAGGCAAGCCAGGCCGCACCTGGAAGACAGGTAGCGTGGGGGTCCCTGCACGCTCACCCCCCACGGAGGCCCCATCTCGCTCGGCGCCTGTAGTCCTTGGCAGGGACCGTGGGGGACTTGTGATGGCATCGGCTGGTGGGCCACACGTCCCTGGGGTCTCAGGACAGATGCAGCCAGGTGCCTGGGGACCCAGCATGGGTCCATTGGGGTGCAGGAGACAGTAATAGACACACATGAAGAATATGCCCAGCGCAAAGCTGGAGGCCACCACGCAGACCAGGATGAGCGAGTGGAAGTCGTTGGAGAAGTTGCGGCTGAAGTACCAGAAGCCAGTGAGCGCTGCGTTCTCCAGCAGGACAATGCAATAGTAGAGGGTCATGCGGCGGCGGCTGCGGCCCTCCTTGACATTGAACCAGCAGAAGATGTAGATGACGCCCACCACCATGTTGTAGATGATCTCCTCCCACTTGGACATGCAGAAGTCTGTCTCCCCCTGAATGACCCAGAAGGTCATGACGCACCAGTGAGCCACGATGAAGATGCCAAAGTAGAGCTTGTAGACGCTGGCGAAGAGGGCGAAGGCCAGACTGCGAGCTGCGATGGTGAACAGGTGCCACAGTACCTGGGCCACGGCGCCCTTGTAGGACAGTGGCCGCTTGTCGTCCCTCGAGTCTCGTAGCACCTTCTGGTAGGAGGCCAGCGTCCAGGCCAGGGACACGAGGGAGGCAGAGGTGGAGAGGGCTGTGGAGAGAGGGTGGGGATGGGATGGGCTGGGTTAGGGTGGGTCTGGGTTGGGGTCTGGGGAGAAGGGGAGGGTCTGGGTCAGGAGCTGGGTTCTGAGGAGGCATAAGGGAAGCGTGAGGAAGCGTGAGGTCTCTGAGTCTGCAGAAGTGTGAGAGGGTTTAGGGGGAGGTCCTCAAGAACAATGATGAGGTGAGGCGGAGCAAGAGTGGCTGGGCTGGGTATTTCTGCAGGCGTGGAGCATAAAGGGGCGTCCAAGTTGGGTGATTTTGGTATCTAAAAGGGTGAAGTCTAGGACTCTAGTATGGGGCTATTAGGATTCAAGGGTCTTAGTGTGGGAGGGTAGGAAATTAGGATCAGGACTCTAGGAGTGGAAGAAGAGGTAAAGAGGGGGTCATGATTAGGGCATGGGGAGCCAGGAGGGGCCATTAGAAGACATGGAGCACCAGGCTGAGTCTAGGTGTGGAGGGACACCTAGGACTTAAATCTGAGGGCTCAAGACAAGATCCCAGGTGAGGCTCCTATGCTGGGAAAGGGATCCCCAGGGGGTCTGAGTTGTGGTAACAGTGTTTTGGGACACTGAGGGTAGTTTGGGCAGGGTCTGGGTGGGGACAGCACCAGGTGCCCCAGAGAGACAGGGCTGGCAGTTTTTCTCTGATGTTGAGGGGGCTGGCCTGGAATGTTCTAGAAGGGGCAGGTGGGAGTGAAGAGGGCCTATAGAAAGATAGGAAGGGGACCAGGTCTAAGCCTTGGAGGTGTCCCCAGGACTTCCAGTGGGACAGCAGATGGACAGGTTCTCTGGAAACCAATGGCAGTTGGGCCATCTGTGGGGTAGGGGAGTCTTCTGGAGATGCAGGCTGGGATCAAAAAGGTTTAGGGAATGAAGGGACAGGGGACTCCCCAGTGCATCTAAGGTATGTTGAGGGGGTGAAGGGCAGGGTCTGGTCTGCCCTGGTGAAGGGGGAGGGAGGGGCAGGAGGGGGTGCCCAGGGGACCTGAGGGGTGAGGGGCCAGGTCCGAGGGGGACCAGGTGTCTTGAGAGGCTTGGAGGGTGATGAGAATATAGGGCGGGCTTCCCCAGCCCTGACCCAGCGGCCCTGTAGCAGCGCTCACGGCTTCCCGGGGCCTGGGGCGGGGCGGGGCTCACCGGGCAGCAGGTCGGGCTCGCGGCCGCGGTGCACCAACAGGCTGAGCTGCAGCACCAGCTGCGGCGCGCTGCGCAGGAAGGTCTCCAGCAGGCGCAGCATGCTCACGTCGGCGCTCTCGAACAGCATCCGCCAGTAGAAGTGGCGCCGCAGCCTCTCCCCGCGCCAGCGGCTCTGTAGCCCCAGGTACAGGGCGCGCAGGTACCTGCGGGAGGGGACGCGGGTTCAGCTCCCCCGGCTCTTCCGCCTCTGGCTGTCACCTGCCAGGGCCCACCCTCAAGAGCAGGGAGTCCCTGCTATGCCCAGCCCCCTCCCTCAGCTGCAAAACGGTGATGGGGGATCACTTGGGGTGGGGGTGGGGGCTGTGGCTGGAGAGCACCGAATGGGCTCAGGAGCTTCAAGTACTGACACAAGGGAAGGCCTTAATACAGGGTCATCACCACCATTGCGGGGACCACTTTCTTTCTTTCTTTCTTGTAGGGGATTGAACCCAGGGCGCTTTACCACCGAGTTCATCTTCAGCACCCCCCCCCCTTTTTTTTCAGTCAGGATTTGGCTAAGTTGCTGAGGCTGGCCTTGAACTTGGAAGCCTCCTGCCTCAGCCTTCCTAGTAGCTTGGATTACAGGGGTGCACCACCATCCCCAATCCCAATTTCTTTGAAAGACTACTGACACCTGAGAGTGCCCTAAGCTTAAAGGATACCTTTTCATCATCCCCATTTTATAGATGAGGAAAGTGGGACCCAGAGAGGCCTATCATTTGTCCAACATTACACAACTAGGAAGACCATCTCCGAGCCCTCTTTGGTCCCTCCCAGAGGAGTTGTGAGGATTAATTAAATGGATGAGAAGCTACTTTGCACACTGTAAAGTCCAGGATTCAAACCCAGGCAGCACTTTAACCATTAGATGGCACTGCTTCTTACAGGAAACCATCAACAGTTCAGGTATAGCCTCTGGTACCAGCCCCCAGTTCTGCTGCAGCAGCTTCCTGACCTGTTCTTGAGCTCGCCTCTGAGGGCCCAGTCCCCACATGGGGGCGCAGGGAAGTTGCTCCCTCTCTCCTGGCATTGAGACTTTGCGGCCCCCTCTCATGCCACTTTCCCTAACAAACTTCAGGGCTCCAGTTCCTCTGCAAGGCCACAGAACCCAGGGCTCCCGTGCTCTCCCTCACTGCTGAGCTTTTGCGTCTATTGTTCCCTTTGCCTGATCCCCCCTCTGTCCTCCTCCCCTGCCCCAAACCTGGATAAGTCTTGCCTTTCTTCCAGAGTTCAGCTTTTAAACACAACTTCTTTTAGGAAGCGTCTGTTGACCACCCTCCACCTTTAGATGCTTCTCCTGCTTGCCTGATTTCCTCACCTAGTCCTTGTGGGGTACGCATCTCCCTCAGACTGTGAGTTTCATAAGTGGTCAGTTCGGCTTGCTAACTGCTGCAGCCTCAGTTCTTAGTACACACTAGGCACTCAATCCATGTGGGTTGAATGAACGCATACATGTCCGACTGCGAGTGTGTCGAGTTCAACAGAACTCTGGTAATCCTGGAGCAGGTAGGGAAGGAACGCGGAACCCTGGGTTCAATTCCCAATTTTAATTTACTGCGTGATCTTGAGAAGACCCTCTTTGAGTCCTAGTTAGTCCCTCCCAGAGAAGTTATGAGGATTAATTAAATGGATGAGAAGCTGCTTTGTACACTGTACAGTGCAGTACCCAGGGAGGATGAATGAGACCTGTCCACACAGTTCTCAGGGTCTGATTTCCCCTCTCTTGCTCAACAGCTCCACTCTTAGCTGTTATGACCACAGACCCTCCCCCTTCCTAGCCCTCAAAGCTCTTTGATTCCTGGGGCAGGCAGGCTTCTGCTGAAACCATAGAGGGAAACTCCAAAAATGCGTGCCCTGAGAAACTGGCAGTTGATCCCAACACAGATTTAGTGATCCTGTTGCCTGGATCTACAATTGAAGAACCAGGGATTTGGAAAGTCTATTCCCAGATGGATGTGCTCTCATTTTGTTATCGGGATGTTGTTTGGGGACAAGGACCAGCTGTATTCCTGTTGTGCTACCAGCCTGAGACAGGACTGCGGTGCCATGGGACCAGCTTATACCCAGAGTGTCCTCCAACAGCTCTCCTCGTCTCACAGCTGTGTGGCCTTTCCTGGGCCTTTGTTTCTCCTCTGTTGAGAGGATGGCTGGACGGCTCTGGGGATCCTTTCAGAGCCAGACTCTCCCCCCCAAAACATGGCCAGGAACATCCAATTTAGGGCCCTCATCCTCATCCCCGGATCCTCCTGGCACAGATGATGCCGCAGACACACCCTCCATGTGACACATTACAGGACTGGCATCCAGAAGGGGGGAGGGCTAGTCCCTCAGCCACTGCCTTGGAAAATGCACAGGTGCCTCCCTGTGAGTCTCTGGCAGTGCTGGGATTCCTCAGCTGTTTCCAGCCCGAGCGTGACAACCACTGCCTCGTTCCGCGCTACCTGCAGCTTCGGAGAAGCTCCTGAGCCGGATTGTGTTTCTTGTAACGAGTGGAAATTTGTCTCCCTGTAGCTTCTGTTCTCTGGGCCCGGGCCTATCCTCACCTAAGGATCTTAGCAGCCAGAGTCATTCCTTGACACAGCAAGCGCACCGTGGCCACCTGCTCTGTCCTTACCTGTTGCACACCCCTGGGAAGGAGTAACAGTAGGAGGGGGAACAGATGTTACAAGACGCTTTGGAACCCAGACAAGAGATGATAACTGTGCCTGGGGGAGGAAGTCAGGTAACAGTTCCAGGAGGAAGAAAGATTTGATCTCAATTTTACAGCATGGAGTGACACTGAAGGCGCCCAAGAGGTGGAAGGACATTCCAAGTGGAAGAACCAGCAGATGCACAGAGGCCTGAGGCACCTGGCCATGTGAGGGAATGGCCAGGGTTCGCATGGGCCTGGACAGGAGGGTTTTAATGGGTAGGAGCATAACAAGACTAGAATTGTGAAGAGCATCAAATTCTGGACTGGAGAAGTAGAGGAGTGTGTGCTCCGTGTGCAGGAGGCCCTGGTTTCCATCCTGGCGTCTCTCTCTCTCTCTCTCTCTCTCTCTCTCTCTCACACACACACACACACACACACATACACACACACACACTCACACACCAATCTGGACTGGAGTCTTCAGATTTTCTTCTGAATCTGAATTCCATCCCAGAATCAGAGGTGACGTGGCCAGCTCGGTAGCTCAAAGCTGGCTCCGAAGCTGGATTGGAGGGGAGCCAGGAGGGGCTGGGCCTTGGTTCAGAACCGCAGTGACAGCACTGAGCTAGGGCAGGGGATACAGGAAGGGCAGAGGGCAGGCCTGAAGGTGACCAAAGGTGGGGAGCTATAGGAGGAAACCAAGATGGCCCCGGCGTTTCTAAGGGAGCCAGAACAGAGGCCATCTTTCCCAGCCTCCACACCTGCCCCTCCTCCCCAACCCATTTCTACAGCTCTAGCTCTGAACAGGAAGGAGAGACCAGCTGGTCCAATGTGAAGGGGCCTGGGGAGTTGGGGGAGGGCGACACCCTGGACATTTCTCTCAGGCTGGAAGACCATCTGTTTCCGGGCCTGGGTCAGCATGAGGGAAGCCCGGCCCTTGGCCAGCACCCATCACTACCTGACAGGCCGCCTGCCCACCTCCCCGCCCATTCCTGCCCTCTCCTCTGCCAGCTCTGGGCGAACTGCAGACAAAGGGCTCCCCCAGCCCAAAGGGCTCCTGCCGTGGGAGAAAGGCGTCCGAGCCCCAGGAACGTGGGGTCGGCAGGGAGCACAAAGAGCACGCTGCAGCCTGGGGAGGAGAGGCCTGGGTTCTGCCTCGCTCTGCCCCTTTTGGCAATGGGGCCAAACTGGCTGTTCTTTCCAGCCGGCGCTAGGTACTCGCTGCCAAGGGCCTGCGAGATGTTCATGGGCCTAGGAAAATGTTTGAGGCCTGGAAAAAAATTGGCTCTAAAACACAGGGAAAAACTGCAGAATCAAAATTAATAAATGTTTAATTAAATGTCTGCAAAACAGAACATGATGTCAGCCAGTCAACTGCAATTTGGCTTTTATCTGGTTATATATAATTTACATTTGATGTTTGATGTGGCTGCATTTTAATATGCCTGATAGATGCGGAGCCCTCAAAGGTCTTACAACAATCCTGCCCAGGATATGCAACCTAGTTTCTCTGGCCTCAGTTTCCCCTTCTCTAGGACAGAGTTGGCAACTTGCCACCCTACCTGTGTCACGGCCACCGAGCAACTAAAGGGCAAGATGACAATATGCTGGGCTTGCTGGTAGGTTTGCATCCCAGCCCTGCGCTGGACCTGCTGTGCGGCCCTGGATGGTCTCTCTCTGCTTCTCTGAGCCTTATTACCCTCCCTGTTGTAAGCATTAAATTACATGATAGATTTGAGAATGATTTTCAGGCTGTAGCAGGATGTGCACGTGGTTGGGGGAGAGGGGAACATATACTGGGTGGAGGCCTCTGCACTTCCTAACTACCAACAGCCTCTCTTGACACCTCCTCCAGGAAGCCTACGCTATCCCACATCCCACTCGGCTATCCCACATCCCACTTGGCTTGAAAGGAGTTGGTATCACCATAAATGGGACTGAACGACTCACAGAGAAGGGCGCTGCAGCTCAAGGCAAGGAATCCAGCCTCGGGGGAGGGGAGCACATCTTCCTTTCTCCAAATCTATCCCTAGTCTGCTCATCTTTCCAATGCCACCAGCTGGTGCAGGCGACTGTCATCTCTTGCCTGGATGGCCACATCAGCCTTCTCTGTAGGCTCCCTGCATCCACCCTCCCCCCGTCTGGTCTACTCTCCACATGGCGACCAGCGGGATATTTTTAAAAGCTGTCAGATCATGTCATTCCCCTTCACAAAGCCTTCCAAGGGCCTCCTATCACACTTGGAATCAAACCTGAGCTTCTCCCTTGGGCTTTCAGGCTCTAGACCATCTGCCTTGTCCATTTCTCACTGTACCTCAAGCCACTGTCCCATTTGTTAACCCCCACCCCCCAGGTGCCCTGGAGGTTTCTTGAACTAGCCAGACCTACTTCTGATGCAGGACCTTTGCACATGCTGCTCGCTGGACCTGGGCACCCCTTCTCCTGATCCCTCTGTGGCTGACCTCTCATCAGCTCACATGTCACCTTTTTAGGGAGGCCTCCAAGGCCTCCCATCCCACCATGGTATTGCCACCTCACCAGATCACTCTAGTCTGTCACATTTCATGGTCTTCTTATCTTCTCAATATTATGAAATAGGCTTATTTATCTATTCATTTATTTAGACTTTTGTTTTTCTATTCTAGTCTATCACTGGGGCTCCATGAGGGCAAAGGACTTTTCTGCCTTGGCCATCGCTGTGTCCCCTGCATTAATGCATGGAATAGGCACTTAATACATTTTTGCTGAATGAATGAATAAACATGAGCCTCTCCATCCTGATCCTGGAGGGCCCTGGACGTCTTTACCTGAATTTGCATAGAGCCAGGGCACCTCACAGGTTCCTCCTGTCCTCCCTGATTCATTTCTGTCCTTCCTCCTCCAGGAAGCTTCCTTGATGCCCTTGGTCCTTGTAAGGCCTCTCTTCTCCCAGCGGTTCTCACACTTGAGTGGCCTGAGCCCATGGGAGCCCAGCACTTCAGTCAGCCCTCAAATGGGGACTTTTGCTGCCCCCATTTTATAAAAGAAGAAACAGAGGCACTCAGAAGTCCACTTTGGGTTTAACTTGCTGTCTCCCAGTCTTGTGCTAAGAGAAGCATGTTCTGGAAGGACTCAGAGGGGCTGATAAGTGTGTTCTATTAGGGTTGGGAGCAAAAGGCCCTGGAGAGGAGAGCAGCCAGCAATTAGGACACGAGATCCCTCTGCTCAGGGATCCACGAGCTGCCTCTTCTGGACCCCGGGGCCTCCACCAGCAAGGAGCAGGGCCAAGAACTAGATGGGACCTCATTCCATTCTCTCCAGGCCCAACTGCCTCTTGTGACCCAGGAAACTCCCAGCATCCCCCAGAGTTTGAGGGATCCGCTCTAATAGAAGAAAGGGTGGAGGACAAGGGGGGCTCATGTTCCCGAGAAGCCAGGAAGCTTCTGGGTTCAGCATCTGGGCCACCCTGTGTCTCTCCTGTTTTTGCATCACCCTGAGTCTCTGGCCCTAGGCTGGTTTCTGGCCCAAGCCTTAGTCTTCATTCAGTCAAACCTGGCCCCACCTTGGGCCTCTGATCCTGGGTCATTGTCTGTCTGTGGCTCAGATCTGCCTGTTGTGTGTGTGTCCCTTGAACACAGGGTCAGCATCTTTACCCATCCCTACATCATTGTGAGGCAATCATTTGTGTGTCAGTCTCATACTGAGACCCTGGGTCAGTCTGACTGTCCCTGAGACTATGGGCCACATTGTTCCAGTACTGAGTCCCTCTGTTAGTCTGACCCTGGGATCCTGAGTCAGCCTGTCTGTCTGTCCTCTGGATGCTGTGAGGATCTGTTTATCCCTGGGGACACTGATTCCACTTTTTAAGTCTGTCTTCCTGTCTGTCTTAGATCCTGGGTCTGCTTGGGAATCTGTCTGTCTGGGGTCTTTTGGTCCCTGGGCTGCGTGGTCCATCTGCTGGCTTGCTGCTCAGCTCGTGGCTCAGTGGAACTGCTAGTTTTCCAGCCGTCTTCTCCTGCCTGCTCATCCTCTCCCTGACTCTGGGTCCTTCTCTGTCTGTCTGTGTCTCTCACATCCTCAGCTCCTCCATCTGTCAGTCTCGGTGTTTCCGAGTGTGTGTTCTCGCCCCTCCCCACACCCCCTCACAGCTCTGGGCCAAAAACAGCAGCTTCCAGCGGCTCCCCCGCTCCACTCCATCCAGGAACCAGCCTCAGGCTGGCAGGCGAGTTCTGTGGTCTCCAAGGTAGGCTGGGCCCTGAAGACCACTGACGGCTGAACAGGCTGGGGTCGGGAGGCAGCAGGACCCTCCCGCCAGTCAAGCCTATCACTACTCTGCAGGGGACAGTATTCAGGGGTTAATCATAATGATAACAACCCACATTTATCACATTTATTAGGTGCCAACTTCAGATTAGCATGTCCATTTATCACTGCAAGCCTTTCAGGTAGGTACAACTATTACCCTCATTTTACAGATGAGGAAACTGAGACTCAGAAATGGACTGGAACTTGTCTAAAGTCACACAAAAAGTTAGTGCCAGACCTAGGACTCTGGTCTGGCCTCTCCATGGCCCCTTGAGTCGGAGAAGGGACAAGGTCAGCAAGCCTCATACCCATTCCATGTCCCCATCACCCAGCTGCCCATCAAGGGTGCCTCTGTTAGAACCACGGAGGGTGTGCAGCAGGGCTGCCTGGGAGGACCCCTGTTGGACATACGGACCTAGAAGCTTCTCTTGGGATTCTATGGGTTTAGAGAAAGATGAGGAGAAAATGACACTAGTATGAAGGAGTCAGGGGACCCAGGGGGTTCTGGGGAGGTCCAGCCCACTGTGGGCCTCAGTCCTCTCTATAAAATGGGCCTCAGTAATAGAGTCTTGCCTCCCCTGAGGAGCTCTCCTCAGGCCCCTCTCTACCCACCCAGCTCTGATAACATGCAGGCCCTGCTGCCCTGAGCCCCAGTGCTTCTCTCCCCCACTGTCACCACTCTGGTCCGAGCCAGTGTACCCCAGCAGCCTGGCCTCCTGGCCTCCATCCTGGCCTCTCAGAGCTTGTCCTCTGCAGCAGCCCGGGGGTCTCATGAACTCCTAGTCAGGCCAAGCTGCTCCCCACTACTCTTAGATAAATCTTCACCATGGCCTGAGGCCTCGTGTGGCCCTATCTCATTGCCCCCTGGCTCTGCTGGACTTGTGCTTCCTGAGCACAGCAAGCCCAGTCCAGCCTCAGGGTCTCTGCCTGGCAAGGTCTCAGTGATGCCCAGTAAACCTGCTTAGTCACCTGGGCTCAGTGTCACCTCCTCAGAGAGGCTTTCCAGACCCTCACTTTTCCAAAGTACTTCTGCCCCCCTGGTCAGTTTTTGTCATGTTTCCTTCATTACACATCACAACCCAAAATGCCTTAATTTACTTGCTGACATATTTGTCGTGGGTCCTTCTCCACGAAACTAAGCTCCACGAGAGCAGGGACAGGTCTACCTTGTTCTCGGCTGTCCCTAGCGCCTGCCACATCATGAAAACTCAATGCATGTTCACTTGTTGAGTGAGTAAAGAATGAAGAGGGTGACCGTGCCTCACAGGCTCTGCTTCACCAGCTCCTGAGGACAGGCACCAAGCACAGAGGCAGGGAGCCCACACAAGGGGCCAGGGAACCTAGGCTGGGATCCTGGCTCCTTTACCTACTGTGTGTGGCCTTGGGTCAGTTGCCTCCCTTCTCTGAACCCATCAGCCCAATATCCACCTCAAAGGGAAAACCAGAGAGTGGCAATATGTAAGAAACAGCCAGCCCATTGCTGGGCACTCGATCAGGGGAGGTTTGAAAGGGTTGTTTGAATCAGAGGCCGACCGGGAAGAAGGAGGCTTGGAGTTTTCAGTCTCGTTTCTGGTGGGGCTGAGACCCACTCCCAGGCTGGCTGTCCCTGGTGCTTATTGAATGTGTCCCCCAGAGACAGAGGATCAAAGAAGACCCTCTGGGATAAGTTCACAGGGCAGGTCTCCTTTGGGGGTCTGTCTGCCCCCCCAGAAAATAGCTACCATTCATTCAATACTTTCTATACCTCACTGTAGCCCTGGGAGGTTTGCGAATGAGATTCCCATTTTCCAGATGAGAAGACATGAGTCTCAGGAAAGGGAAGGTTCATTTGATTTATTTTTGGGAGCTGGGTTTGAACCCAGGGCTTCACACATGCTAAGCACATGCTCTGTCATGTTGCGCTACACCCCCACCCCGCTTGACATTTATTTTCCAAGCATTTTTGGGGACCTGTTATATGCTGGGGACTATGGAGGACAGAGTGGGGAGCAAGATGAGCTGAGCCCATCTGTCAGGAACTCAGTCTCGTGGGGGGCCTGTGTGTTAATCAAACCATCCTGTAAATACCTAATAAGAAACACATCCCCCAGGCTCCCCACAGGCCCCAAACATGTTCCCAGGCTCCAGCAGAGCTAGGGAAGAAGGGCCTGGAGTCAGAGAAGGCTTTCTAGAGGGGGTGACCGTGGTCTCAAGCAGGCACATGATCTAAGCAGATGAACATGGGAGGGAAGGGAGTTTCTGGCAGAGAAACAATATGAGTAAAGGTCCTGAGGTGGGCAGGAGGGAGGCAGTAAGTGGTCAGAATGGCTGTAGCTCAAAGAAGAAAGGGGGAAGGCCAGAGATAAAGTGTTGTCTGATCCCAAGATAAGGTGTCTTATCCCAGGACACATGAAAGTCTCAAATAGTGCATTTTAAAGGGAACAGCCTGGCACCATGGTAGCATATGCCTGTAACCCCAGCATCTTGGGAGGCTGAGGCAGGAGGATCACAAGTTCAAAGCCAGCCTCAGCAAAGGTGAGGTGCTAAGCAACTCAGTGAGACCCTGTCTCTAAATAAAACACAAAATAGGGCTGGGGATGAGTCTCAGTCATCAGTGCCCCTGAGTTCAATCCCTGGTACCCCCCCCCACAAAAAAAGTTAAAGGGAACAGACTGCAGGGGGACAGGAGTGGAGGACTGGAGAGCAGTTTCCAGGTGAGGATGGCCCAGAGAGGCTTAGCAGGCCTTGGATAGTGAGGTGCAGGGTCCAACAGCCAGAAAGCATCAGAGTTGCATCCCAAGTGAGGGCTGAGTGATACCTATGTCACCACAGGGCAGAGGTCAAGCCGAGCCAGGCTGCAGGGACCCAGACCAGTTTGTGGGTTCTCAGGGAAACATTTGCCACCTCATCTGCAGGGTAGCCCAGATAGCTCTTGCAGGGGATGGCCGAGACCCCCTTCCCCATCAGCTCACCCCTCAATTCTGAGCACTCCAGCAAGGATGTAAAAAATAGGACCTTCCTGGGGTTGGCAGTGAAATGAATCATAAATGTCAGTAAAGAATGTGATTCGACACGTTTGGCTCCCGTTCCGTGTGGTGTTGGGAGCTAGGCTGTCTCCCTCCTCCTTCGCAGCCCCCTACGGAGTCACAGCACCTCTTTTCTTGCTGGACCGAGGCCAAGCACTTCCCAGCCACTAATTTTAGGCTCTGGCTGAAAAGTTGAAACCCTCTCTCATCCTGCACACTTCTGTCAGCTTCCAGCCAGTGTCCCTCTGTTGCTGGGCAGAGAAGCAGCCAACTGCTCTCAAGCCAAGCATTTGGGACCAGGTTCTGGCCACTCACATTCCTTACTGTATGAGTACAGCCAGCTGTCCTTCCCTCTCTGGGCCTCACTCTCCCCCTCTGTGAAATGGGTTGGGTCAGAGCAGAGACTAAAACTTGGGACCCCATGTTCTAAAATCCCAAGGCTCTTGGTTCCCTCTTTCTTTTCCTGATATCCTTGTGTGGAGGTGGGGTGTCATGAACTGGATTCCAGCCTCCTTGTGGCATATGAAGGCACTTGGAAGTAATAGCTGGGAGAAAGCATCACTTCTATTCGTCTCTGGCCTAACTGTGAGATTGCAGACAGAAGAGTCAGGGTCTCAAACATTAATGTGCAGAGGGGCCAAGGTGACTGCATTATTTGGGGCTTTGGGGAACTCTAGAGGGGTTCCAGGTACAAAGAGGCAGCCCCTATTGCTCCCCTCAGAGAAAATGGAGATTAAATGACTAAGTTTCAATATTTTTTTTATCAATTTTTGAAGAATAGCTGCAAATTAGGATATTTATGCAAAAAGAAAGAAAGTTCCAACTTGGAAATGTTGGCAACTAATTAAAGAAATACGTGTGAATGTTAAAGAAATTATTATTCCTTTTTTTATGTATGATAGCACTATTACATATTTTAGATGTTTTTCAAAAGTCTATCTTTTTGGAGCTATACTGAAATATTTATGGAAGCAATGATAGGATGTCTGAGATGTGCTTCAAAACAATATGAAAGTGAAGAAAACGGGGTGAGCTCTAGAACTATGCTCTCCAACACCTACATCGCCAACACTCCCAGATAGAGTTAATTTACATTTAAATTCGTTAAAATTCATTAAAATTAAATGTAGTTAAAAATTTGGTTCTTTGGTCACACTAGCCTCATTCTAAGTGCTCAAGAGCCTTGTGTGGCTAGAGACTACTGAATTGGAGAGTGCATTCTGTCACCCAGAGTCCTACTGCATGGTGCTGCCCTACATAAAACAAGCTTGGCCAGGACTTAATAACTGTTAAGTGAGGTGATGGTACCCAGGGAATCATTAGCTGATTCTCTCTACTTGTATATATGTTTACATTTTTCTGTAATAAAAAGTTTCATTAAAGCTAGACATGCTGGGCACAGTGGCACGTGCCTGTAATCTCAGTGACTTGGGAGGCTGAGACTCGAAGACTACAGGTTTGAGGCCCTAAGCAACTTATCAAGACCCTGTCTCAAAATAAAGAAATAAAAAGGGCTAGGGATACAGTTTAGTGGTAGAGTTCCTGGGTTCACTTCCCAGTACTGGAAAAAAATTTTTTCATTAAAAAGTAGGCTAAAAAAACAAAACAAAACAAAACAAAATCACTGTGCAGGCCAAACACACATATTTTTAGGCTTAACTTGCCCAGGTGCTACCAATTTGTTAAGCATCATGGAACCTAGCAACATAAAACCACCCGTTGGAGTCACAGTGTCTCGAGACTGTTAAGGGGCTTTTCAGGTCGTCTAACGTGTCCTCCAAGCTTCAGCAGAAGTCTCTGCTACAATATCCCTGCCACAGTCGCCTGTTTCTGCCTGTATACCTCTGCTGATGGAGTTCACCCCACTGGAGAAGCCTGCTCTGTCGCGGGGGGCCTGAAGAGCAGCCTTTAACCTCGGGTCATCATATGTCCACGTACTTTCTCTGAAGCCAAAGAACAAGTCTCTTCCCCAATAGGGGGTCAGTGACCGAGGGTTATTGAGAGTTAGGTCTTTAGTGTCCCTCTCTCATCCTCCTTCTTGATACTTAGCAAGTAGGGTGGGCTGCTGCTGGGCAAATAATGATAGCAGCGTTGAATGTTTTCTGGGCTTACACCATGTGACCAGCCCTGCGAATTTACATTGACCTTAAGAGGTGGATACATTACCACCCCCACTTCACAGAGGGAAGGAGCTCTGGCTGGTGGAGCAACTTGCCCAGGATCACACAGCTAGCAAGTCGTGGCGACTTGATCTGCACCGGGGCCCAGGGCCCTGGCTCCTCTGCTTTCTCGACCACATTCTTGGAAAAGTCAACCATAGTTCTCAAGCCGCCACCTGGACTTTACAGATGGAGTTGCTGAACCTCCAATAATGAAATGACCTCAGAGGTTCTACTCAGTTCACACCAACGTTTATTAAGCACCTACTGCATACAAGGAATTTTACTTCCTTCACCCTCAGTCATTCATGCCTATATCCTTGTGGTAACCCAACCCACAGTTGTTCCTATTACATCTTCTGCATTGCCCTGAGCCCCACCCACTGACAGTCTGGAGGGCTGAGGTGTCGGCTAATAGGCCTCAGCGCTGCAGCCGTAACTGCAGAAGGCTCCTTCACTGCCTGAGCGCCTGCCAGTCAGCCCAAAACCCAAAGGCTGCTTCAACAGCCTTCACATTCCAATGACCTGCTGTGGACCTCAGCAGAGCTAGCTGTGCAAGGCTGGGGAACAGAGGCTCTGTTCTGGGCCAGTTATCACCAGAGACAGAAGAAGGGACAAGGCCTCAACTCCCAGGGGCTTGTGATTGGTGGGAAAACCAGCCTGGTGGGCAGACAGGCCGATCACAACAGAATGTGAGCAGAGCTGTGGCGTGAAGAGGAATGAGTAATCGCACTTGGGGGGCAGTCTGAGAGGAAGAACTCCAAGTGCCAACAGTGGGTACTTTATATTAACATTAAAATTTTTAAATAGTTTTCTGATTTTTTTCTTCTGCTTCTCAAAACAATACATGCTTGATTATTTTATAAGAACACACTTCACTAGCAGAAGGTAGGATTGCCTAGTGTTTACACATATGGGCTTGAAAATATGGTTTCAAAACCTGGCTCTGCTACTTTCTTACTGGGAGGCCATTCCTTTCTGCCCCTCAGTTTCCAAATCTGTAAAATGGGCCAATAATGTTGGTTATTAATTGAGCACTACTATGTGCTGAGTACTGTGCAAAACATGATCCATATATTAATTCAATAAGCCTCTGCAATGGCCATCCAGAGAAACCATTATCCCCATTTCACAGATTAGGAAGCTAAAGACCAGAGAGATTAAGTGACTTGCTCAGGACCACAAAGCTCATAAGTGACAGAGCCAGAGTTTTGGCTCTACTGTCCTTATTCCTCATCTCCATTCTTCGTATTTAACAGGAATGTGTAAAGATGAATGATTAAAGTCTTATTTAATAGCTATAATTTTTAGGATTATCTGACCTTTTAAAATAGTTGAATGTATTCATGTGTTCCTTGATTAATTTAAAACCAAAAGTAAAATCTTCAAGCATTGCAATAAATAATTACTAAGCAGAAATCTTAACTCCACCCTCCACCCCAAGAGATAATGAGTGGAGGGGGGTCTTTCTCTAAGCCTTGTCTGTCCTGCCAGAGGTTTCAACAAGCATGTGTAGCTCTTCCATAAACAAACAGAACTGCCAAGCAAGTCCCATTTCAGATTATAAAAACAATGACTCTTGCTGGTCAAGGAAATGGAAAATGGGGCCTTGGGAGGCAGGGGGCAGAAATGTGCTGGTTTGTCCAGGGAGAGCTTCTTGGAAGAGGTGGCAATTGAGCTTGACCTTGAAGAATGTGAAGAATTTCACTGGGAGATGAGTGGGAAGGGATGTTGCTAGAGAGGGCAGCCCCTACCCAGGGAGAAAGGCGGGGCTTGCTTTTGAAAGAGGGAGCAGCAGATCATCCTAGGGCTGGAGCAGGAGGAGATGAAAGGGCAGAGGGCAAGGGTCTTGGTGCCAGGCCAAAGCACTTGGACTTGCCCTAGGGCAGGTGGGATCCTGGCTGGCCTGGTACTCCAGGATGGCAGGACCAGAGCCAAGCTTGGGAACAATCACTGGGATTTTAAGTAGGATTGAGGGTCTTGGGGGGAGGACAACCGGAGGCTGATCGAATTTCCAACGGGAGGAATTTGGACACCCTAACAAAGGCAGGGAGGTGAGCAGAGAGGCCAGAGCAGATCCCAAATAGCCTCCCTCCCTTCCCTGGAGACCTTCGCCCCAGCTGTCAGGGTTCAAAGCCATTTCCTGGCAGTCCTCCCTCCTCCCACTCCCTAGGGCTTCTCCTGTGTGGTCTTTATAGATCAAACAGGGGACGCTGGGCCCAACTGCCGCCACTGTGTCTGTTAGGAGCAGCTCTAATGGCCTGTTGCAGCGGATGGGCAAGGGAGGAGGGTGGGTGGGGTGCAGTGTGTCCTGGAGAGGGGTCTCCCAGGAGGTGGGTAGTGAGGCCCCAGCTGGAGCCCTGCAGAGTCAGAGCAGGGAGGAACCTACTGGAGGGTCACTACTACAAGTTCAAAGGCTGTAAACATGTTTCAGCTGCGGCACTGATTATATCAAAAAAGACAAACAGAGACACCTGGGTTGAAATGATGGAGAGAGGACAGTGACACACAGTTTGAAAACCACTATGGAACCCAAGCCCTGGGCTATTTTAAACATAATAATACAACTAACAAAGGCTAATCATAATTGTTGAATACTTCTGTGTCCTGGGCACTGTGCTGAAAAATCTATACGCAGTATTTAATCTGCTACATCCTCAAGCCACATGAAATAGGTATTATTACTAGAATGTCCACTTTGCAGATGAGGAAATCAAGGCACAGTTGAATTCTGCCCAGAGTCACAGGAAGTGGCAGATGCAGGACACCGCTGATTCTAGAGAGCAGGTTCTGATCATTCATCATCTGCCCAATGGAGAAACTGAGGACCAGAGAAGGACATAAATCCTTCAGTTCAGCTTGAAGCAGACCACTGGCCCTGCCACTTCTGTCCTGGCCTCCCTCCAGTCTAGCCTCCATTCAGTGGCCAGAGTGGACATTGCAAAACACAAGTTAAGACCCTGTTCCTCCTCCAGACAAATTCTCCCAGCTCCCTCTTTCAGGGCCTAGCTGCTGAGTGAATAAATTCAGATTAATGAATGGCCACCATGTCACTATGGCCTCAGGGGCTGCCTGTTCAGTGAATAAACCTTTGCTCCACAAATAGAAAATCCCAGGCTGATGACACACTAATTGTGGCCAAGGGTTTTTGAACACTTAATAGTGGGACCTGCCCCTTGCTAAACCCCTGTACACATTATCTCATTAAACCCCAATGACCCAAGAGGTGGGTGGGTCCAATTACAGTCCCTGTTTTAGGAGGGATGAGAAATTATGTGGCTTCCTCATGGTCACCTATAGGAAGTAGTAGGGTCAGGATTTGAGCTGAGAACATTTGAATCTAGGGTCCATGCTCTTAACATTATACCAAGAATATAGCTTCCCAGAGCCCACCTGTACACTTCACGCCACTAACTCATCTCAGAACCTCTCTGGAGTGCAGGGCTTGTTAGGAGGCACAGGGAGCAGGGCTGCCGCCGAGACTCGGAGAGGTGTTAAGGGAGGCCCCCAAAGCCTGAATGCCTCCCCCCTTCTCCACTTCAAGGTGTCCAGATCCTGACAGCCCAGAAGGAATCCCGGGCTAGGCCGTCTCACACTAATTGGCTTAGCAAACCATGCTTATCTGGGCAAAGCTGGGGCCCATGAGTTCAAGATTAGGGAAAGCAGGATTCATGGCTTACTGCTCCGCTGCCCATAGGGTCAGAGGAGACAGGGTTAGGACCTTAATTGGCTTAACAGCCCTCAGTGGCTTAACAGCTCAGGGGGTTGATAGAGGGGTGGCGTGGGGGGGGATGAAGACGGGCTGGTGTCCAGCCCACAGCCAGAGGATCTGGCTGAAAAGGTCTATTTGCTCTTCTCTCAAGAATTAAATCTGTTGCTGCACAGAGACTTTGCTCTGGGATCCCCCAACATAATCGGCGTGGGATGCCTGGGATAGAGCTGGGCTTGGTAATCGTGCAAAGCTGGGTAGGCCCCTCACTTCTTTCCCACGTACTCAGCAAGTGACCTTGGGCGAGTTTCTTGACTTCTCTGAGCCTTAACTTCCTTGTCCAATAAATAGATGTTATCAATAGCCATCAGAGGGGAGATGTCAAGGTGAGATGAGATTGTAAGCCTGGAACACCTCACATGGGTCCTGCAGGGTGAATTCTCTCATTTTATGTTTAAGATTATATAACATCTGTGTGAAAGGGACTTATCAGTTGTAAAGAAGTTGCCTGAGGTTACAAGAAGTTAGGTGCACAAATGTGTTTCATTTGGTTAATATTATTTTAAAATATCTTAATTGGTAATTGAAAATTGGGAAAGTTCACACAAAAACTCCAATTTCCCATTTCTCTTGAGAAATCAAGACTCGACAACTCTGGGGCCATGATTTCCCTTGGCACTGTCAGGATAGCAAGGTGGGACTTCCTCTTCCAGGATGCTTCTTCCCCATAATATCCCCTTGTCTGACCCTCCTTGTGCCTTATGTCCGTGTTACCTGCCTGGTTTCCCAAAGCACTTGGGCTTTTGATCCAGCATTATATAAGCTTGAAGAATTGAAAAAAAATCTTTAAGATTAAATTTATTTTATTCAGGATTGGGAGCACGGGCTTAGGAGGTGAGTGGCTGGCTAGCCTCCCAGGTTTGACTCTGCAGGGCTCAGATACACACCTCCTTTCTTGTTACCCCTGTTCCTGCCACTCAGCACATCTGTGAGAACATCTCACATAGTAAGCAAACATGTTGTGCTAACACTGCTTAATTTCTAGGAAAGCCAGTCCCAGTGATTTCTCTATACCTTCTCCAGATTTCCCCCTATTCAGCCAGGTTCTTAGACATTTAGGAGCCCAAGCTTCTGAAAAAGGGTCTGGAGACTTTAGCTCTGGTCAGTCATTTAGACCCAGAGTCAGAATTCTCACATGATTAATGTGACCTTATATGTGGATTTTTCATTTCCATAGCCATTTCTACGAAATCTCTCCTAATTGATGGCACAATCTGAATTCAAAGAGAACAGTCAGCTGTGGGTAATTCCTTCCCAGCTCTCTGCAGACATCAGCCCCACTTCTCTCTTCAAGCCATCTCTGTTCTGTGCAGGGAATGAAGCACCATCAGGTCACAAACTCATTTCAGAACCCCTCTGGAGTAAAGGGCTTATTAGGAGGCAGAGGGAGAAATGTTGTAGCCTAGACATAGAGAGGGTATTAGAGGGAAAGTCCCCAAGTCTAAAGATGACCTTAAGCTGTTCTGAGCAAGTCACTTCCCAGCACCATGCTAGCGTGTTATGAGGACCACAAAGGCACATTCTGCCTCTTAAAGTCATCCAATCTAATCTTCTCATTTCAAACATAGGGAAACTGAGGCCCAGAGGTGGGAAAAGCCTGACCCAAGGTCACTTGCAAACAAAGATGAAGATGTAAGTCTCCTGAAAGTACCTCCTCCAATCCAGCATTTCCCTCAGAGTATACACTATTTCCTTGTCTTCACCCTGATGGAACAACTCCCTCTCCCTCTTTTCACATTCTTATCTCAGTACAACAGAAGTCTGACTTTCTATCATCCTGGAATCTTGGAATCTCAGGCTCATAATTCTTTGAGCACGGGGGACATTTTAGTGGCAGAATTACATGGTGAATAAATTGAACTTGGGCTTTGAAAGCAGAGAATTTTGAATCCTGGCTCTTCTAACCCCTTGCTGTGTGACCTTGGGCAAGGATGCCCCCTCTCTTAGCCTCTATTCCCTCATCTGTCAAGTAAAAATTATAATACTAACTACATGACAGAATTATTAGGAGGGATATAGGAGATACAGCAGGTAAGAAGGCAACCAGTAGGCTTGGAACAAAATGAATGCTTCATAAAATAATTGTTATAGAACCATAAGTTAGGGCTCTCGTGCTAAATGAATGCTCTCATGCCTAAGAGAAATGGTCCAGATGTAATCAAAGGGAAGAGCAGAGAAGCTAGAGTACACATATCCGGTCTATACTGTTACAGGCCTGATGCTGCCACAGCCAATCTTTTTTTTTCCCCCAAGAGAAGCTAGGACCCTGGGTTTTAAAAATACTATACAAGCCACACAACACACTTCCAGAGCCAGATTCCACCCCATGGCCATTAGATTGCTATCCCAGCAAAGTCATCTCCTCCAAACTCCCTCACTTAGGAGACAGTGGAAATAGCTCTTTTATCTAAGAAGCCATGGCGCTCAGTGAACCCTTAGCTGTTTCCAGTCACTCCCCCGAGAACACCTGCCTGTGGTCATTTTTTCCCTATTTGAAGGAAACTCAGTCTATGATCGAGGAAGAAGAGACCTATTCACTTCTTGTGAGTGGATTCTGAATGGGGAGGAGGGTAGCCAGGGAGTCGTGGGGCAGCTGGCCCACTTTAGGCTGAAGGGAAAGGGGGATGAAGCTTTGGCTACCAAGAATAGGAAGTTACCATTTCAGAATCTAAAAATAACTTTCACCATCTGTCCACTCGGGCACAGAATGATAAATGCAGATTAGTTCCTGGATGTAGACATGAATATTTTTATGTGTTGAGCTAATAATAATAACACCACCTTGTGTGGATAGTACTCCATCCCCTTTTTCCCCCTGGGGCAAACTAAATGCAATATATACATTATCTTGGCAGGTATAGATGAGGAAACCAAGGCAGAGAAAGAACTGGCAACACAACAAGGGTGACACAGCAAGTGAGCAGCTGGGACAAACCCTGGGAGTCCTGTTTCCAACCCTCAACCCAGAACTGAATCTTCTGAGTTAGGCAAAATGTGTTAACAAGTAGCAGAGTAAATATAACAACAGCAAGAATCTCCCTTTATATTTCTAGAGTGACTTTTCTTATGCTTCCCCCACATCTGTTAGAAGCGGGATCATCCATTACAGTCCCCAAATAGGTCCCAGTTTTCAAGGTCCTCTCGCAGACCTTGTCTCACCTGACCATCCCAACAGGTTAAAAAGGTAAGGAAAGGTAAGTTAAGCCAATGAAATGAGAAGAGTCGGGATCCTCCCTCATTTCACAGATGAGGAAACTGAGGCTCAGAGGGAGGAGGAGGTTTGCCTGTGATCACCGAGTAAGTGTACTCATCTTGGCACTGCATGGGAGGACCCAAAGTACTAGAGCAGTTTGAATTCAAGAGGAGCCCTAGGTTTAGAATTCCCCTCTCACCAATTAACTCATCACAGCAGGCACCTTCAGTCCTGGCAGAGAAGGAAGCCTGGAAGTGAGCAGCTTGCACAAAGCCTCAGTTTTGCCTTACTGTCCTAGGATTAAAGGGCAGCCAATGACCATTTAATGTCAGATGCAAGATTCCAGATCCTGTTGGCCCTTTTGGAGGTGGAGGGCACTGAGGGAGTCCTTAGGAAGCAGAAGAAGGCAGAAAGCTTCTTCTCTGAGTCCAGCACACCCTTTCCCAAAAAGCCCAAGAAGTTTAGGCAGGATGGTCATTTAGCTGCCTCAAATCCTGTCTCTCCTGAGAGGTTGGGAAGGGGCTGCATTTCCAAATTGAGCTTCTTTGAGAACAAGAAAGGACTTCTGAGATCTTTCCTAACTCTGGGCTCAGCACTCGGACAAAGAGGAGGCGTCAGGGCTGGAGGCAGCCCTGTGGCCCTGTTCCAAGACTCAGTATCCTCAGGAGCCCTGGTCCTCCTCACTCACACGCCCCTGAAGATCTTTTTCTCTCCCTTCTTGCCCCATCCCCTCCTCCTGCAATGGGCAGATCTGAGGGGATGACTCGGGTTGGACAAGGTCAGGGGGGCAGAGGTCAGGAGCAGCTGACTGAGAAGAAATGGGAGCTGCAATGGGGTGGGGCGGGGCAGAGGTCGGGACAAGAAGGGAACCTGGAAAGGTCAGAGTAGGGCTGGGGCGACAGGCAGCTCCTTGTCCCCACACTCCTCAGACTTAACTCCCTCCACCTGCTCTTGTCCTACCTCCAGACCTGGCCGAGCTGCAGGAGGTGGACGAGGGTCTGCAGCAGCCAGACGCAGAGGCGGCAGCAGCGGCGGCGGTAGGCGCTGGCCGAGGAGGGCGCGGGCCGGGGGCTCAGCTCGGGGCTGTCTTCCTTGGTCCTGAAGGCGACGGCGCTGTCCTTGGTGCTGATGGCGGCTCCGCCGGTGCCGCTGTCCTTGGTGCTGGCGGCAGGTCCCGGGGCCCCCGCGGGCTCGGAGTAGTCGTAGACGAACCAGCGGAAACTGAGCAGCTGCACGACCAGCGAGGGCAGGAGCACGAACAGCAACGTGAGGCCGAAGTAGGTGCGCTGACCCTGCAGGTAGTAGGAGGCCGCCAGCCACAGGTCGGTGGCGCCGTCGGAGAAGAACACGAGCAGCGCGCACAGCACCCAGCAGCAGTCCCGCAGCTCGTAGCGCGGCCCCGGGCCTCCCGCCCCGACCACCCCGGGGCCCCCGGCCACCGCCGCCGCCTCCCCGCGCCCGCCCGTACTGCCGCGGGCGCCTCCGGCAGCCCCCTCCGGCCCCGGGCCGGCCGCGGCCGCCGCTCCATCCGACTTCGCGGCCATGTTGGCGGAGCAGGAGGCGGGGAGCGACTTCCGGGCGGCGGAGGGGGTGGGGTGCGGAGCGGGGAGGACCCTGTGCGGGCGGCTCCCGCCTCCTCCTCTTCCTCCTCCTCCTCTTCCTCCTCCTCCTCCCTCTACTTCAATTATTCATTCTTCTTGGCGCCGCACCGCCCCACCCCCATCTGCCCAGGCTGTGGCCGGATGGGGACAGCCCCCTTGGGAAGGGACCGGAGCAAGGGGGTGGGGAGAGCATCCCGGGTCACCCTTCCTCTGACTCCTAGGAGCCGCGGGGCTCCAACCGCAAGCTTCTCTCTCTCGCCTCCCTTGGACTTCACTTCCTTCTATATTGGCCCCCTCCCCGTCCTCTCCTCTTCATTTATCTCCTGGGTCTGCAGGGTTTTGGGCGTCAGGGTCTGGGAATGAAGGGGCTGAGGGAACAGCAGCTTGGGCGCCCCGCCCCCCACAGCCCTTTAGCAATCACTCCATGCTAACGAGCCACTTCCTAGTTTCCTGAGTGTTCACTTATTGTTCCATCCTTCCCTTTGATCTTGAGAGGTCCCTTTTCTTATTGTCTTCCTTTTGAAGCTGAGAAAACTGCAGCTCTGAGAGTTGCCGTCTCTTCCTCACTCTCCTTTTCCCTCCCTCGGGGACTGCTTTCATATGGCCACAGCCCTAATAGAGGAGGAGGAGGGAAGAGGGCAACACGCAGAGGGAAAGGCGAGGGAGGGGACATCAGGGGAAGGAGAGAGAAAGTGCTGGGGACCCAGGATTGGAGGGCACATTTTCCAGCAAGTCTGGACCAGGGATCCAGGGGGGTGCAAAGATGGGAAAGATGAGGTTGGGGAGTTCTGGGATGAGGTCCTGAAGGGCCCATAGGCAGCTTTATCCAGCAGGCAGTGGGGGAACCGCTGCAGGGTTCGAACAGGCAAATAATGTGGTCGTGTCAGGATTTAAAAAGAAGACCCATCAGCCAAAGTAGAGAATTATTACAGCCAAGTGTCCTGGGTCTGGAGAGATTTTCATAGTGATCAGAGAAGAGGTGGGGTCCCTCCCATGTCTTGTTTATCCCAACCCCCCATCCCTCCCTCCCCCATCTCTCCCACCTTAGCTTTGATTGAACATCCTAGGGCATTTATTATACAAACACCATATCCTAGTCTCTCTTTGCCAGGCACTGTTCTAAGCACTGTACAACTACTAACTCATTTTATTTCCACAATTTATGAAGTACTTTACATTCTCCCTTCCTAAACACAAATGAAGAAAGAAGTGAATTTGCTCAAAGTCACACAGAAAGTACTAGAGCCAAATTCAAGCCCATTGTTCAGCTCCAGAATAAGCTTTGCTATTTCTCAAGGGAAGCAGTGGAGAAGGAGGAAAAGAGGGAGGAGGGTGTGGGATGTGGGGGTGGAAGGACCACCCAGCCTCAGAGTGGCAGGGAAGGAAAGATGAAAGGCGACAGCTGCCCTGGGTCAGGAAGAAGTAGTCCTCTGCAGTCCTGCAGCCTGGCATTGCTTTTGTCTCTGGGGACTATTTTGGTCTTGATAATACTTAGGTTGGGGTACCAGTTGTTGCCCAAAGCTGAAAACAGAGCGGGAAGAGTTAGGGGTTAAGGGAACTTTCCAGACTGGATTCAAGGCTGACAGCCGTGTTTACACTAGTTGGGGTGTTTGTTGGTTGGGCTGGAAGATCTGAATTCCAATGTGGTTTAGAAAGAACCATCTCTGCCTTTTTTGTCTCCTACAGTACTAGACTGGGAGGCTTGTTGGAGAATTTCAATCTTTTATAGCTGCCCTCCTGAGCTAAAAGTGTTTTGTTTTTTTTTTTAATATTTATTTTTTAGGTGTAGATGGATACAACACAATGCCTTTGTTTTTTTACGTGGTGCTGAGGATCGAGCCCCAGTCCTGCCCGTGCTAGGCGATCCGTCTACCGATGAGCCACAATCCCAGCCCCAAGCTAAAAGTTTTAAGCCACCTAACTAGCCCCTGACTGTCCGAATGGTACACCTACAAGTTCTAATGATGAAACCACCCCAGTCATACCCTGTGAAACCAAAACCCGCTCTGTAACTGATGGCCATTTTCACATCCAGAAAATGAATCCCCATGGCCCCCGAGTCCAAGAAGAACCATAAACAGCTTCTCTGAATCTGTTGAGGTCTGCACCTCTACCTCCCATGCCTCCCTGTATCCCAGGATCAGCCCATTCAAACAGGCAATAGAAGACAGGTTTTTAGGTCTGATACTCTGAAGCCAGAAAATGTGGGTTTGAAACCTGTCTGGTCATGGCTCCATGACTTGGGGCAAGTCGCTGAATTTCTCTTAGTCTCACAGAAATGTAAAATGATAACTAGTGCCTTCCTCCTACGCCTGTGCTGAGGATAGTGGGAAAGATTAAATGGGGCGATTCCTCCCACAGGAAGTCCTCCTGAATCGCCAGCTGTGCCCTGCTCCCTATCCCTCATGAAGTCTCCCTGACACTTTCCTGCTGAGTTTCCATACACCTTTGAATTTTCCTTCTTAACCTCAGCCCACTGGCAATTTATCTTTTAGTGTTTGTTTTTGTATTTTATGCTCACAATTTTCTGGGAATTCCATGAGAGTTGGTATAATTAATGCATTTTCCTTACTGCCAAATCTCCTAGTGCCCCATATAAGGGCAACATGATGGGTGCAGACCTCAACAGATTCAGAGAAGCCATTTATTGTTCTTCTTGGACTCGGGGGCCATAGAGACTCATTTCTGGATGTGAAAATGGCCATCAATTACAGAGTGGATTTGGGTTTTATAGGGTACAACTGGGGTGGTTTCATCATTGGAAGTTGTGGGTGTGCCATTTGGACAGTCAGGGGCTGGTTAGGTAGGGTAAAACAGCAACTTGTTTAAAACAGTTGTAAAACAGCAACTGTTTTACAGGAGGGCAGCTGTGAAAGGTGGAAACTCATTGTTACTTGGAGAGATCAGAGTCCAAATGGTGAGAAATGGGTATTTCTTTTTCTGGAATTTATTGTCTCCCAGAGTTTCAGTATTTGTCTCCTTCTTTCAGGGTCCATTGTGATCAAGAAAGGATCTCCTGGAAGCTTAATGCTTGGCTAGTTTCCTCTCCCTCCTCCTGAGCTTCACTGTCTCTCTGCTTTCCTTTGGGGGCTATTTTGTAGTAAACTTATTTTCCATAACTCTTCACCCAATACTGTGTGGCACTCAGTAGGTATTCTATAAAGATCATTGAATGAATTAATAAATGAGTGAGTGATTGACTCTATGAAATAGGTTCCATTGTCCCGCCCCCTTCATTTATTGATTGATTTATTTAAGTATGGGAGATGAAACCCAGGGGTGCTGTACCACTGAGCTACATCCCTGGTACTTTTTATTTTTTATTTTAAAACAGGATCTCACTCAGTTCCTTAGGGTCTCACTGACTTTGAACATGTGCTCCTCCTGCCTCAGCCTCCTGAGTTGCTGGGATTAGAGGTGTGTACCACGGTGCCTGGTGTTAGTTCCCCCATTTTGTAAAGATAACTTAGTCATACAGGGCAGTGACTTGCAGAGTGACTAAGCCCTTCTGAATGTCAGCAGCTGTACTAAGAACTTTACTGATAGTACCACTTGTTACCCTCAAACTGAAGGATATGGAAAAAAAGTCCAAGGACATTTCCCCTAAGCTTTTTTTTAAAATTTTTTATTAGTTGTTGTTGGACCTTTATTTATTTTTATGTGGTGCTGAGAATCAAATCCAGTGCCTCACACATGATAGGCAAGTGCTCTACCACTTGTGTACGTGGTTTGTCCTTACACAAACCATCCATTTTGGGGGTGGAAACTGATCCTAGTATAGTACTGTCAGAAGGCCATTTGTCAGGAAGTAGCAAAGTTGGCATTCAGGAACTTGATGCTAGAGTTCAGGTGACTAGAGGAAATTATAGAGAAGAAGGATTTGGGGGGCTCTGGATGGGTGTGGCCCACCTGTCAGGAGTATTAGGGGGACTCTGCCTTGGAGGGGTTTGGACTAGGTGTTCTGAGTGGCCCACAAGCTCAGAGATTCTGACTGGGACCTAAGGGGGCACACAGGGGTGTTCCAGTGGTGGGAGGTAGGGACTGGGCCAAGGCTCTGTTGTGGGGCTGAGCCAAATACATTGAAGAGCTGAGAGAGGCTGAGTGTGGCTGACACGAAGGGAGACTGTGGGCCACAGCTGGTCAGAACTGAGTAGGCCCTTAGTTCCTCGTCCAGCTCCCTAAGCCCCTCTCATTTTGCAGGTGGAGACACTGAGGCCCAAGGAGTTCTATATTTGTGATTGGCAGGGGCAAATCTGGGAGTTTTCCCTAGTTGCCAAAGGCATGGTCTCTGGGCTACATTAGGAATCACTCTTAGGAACAGCTCTCATAGCCCTTCTTACTCACCCTGGCTTTGGGATCCTGTTGAGGTTCAGTCCTCGCCTACTGCCCCCTCTGCTTGGAATAATTACTAATAATTTCCTTTTAGTTCCTACTAAAATATCTGTACCCATGCAAACTGTGCACGAGATAATTGATATTGCATTGTTTATGATAAATTGGGAATGACCCAAGTGCCCATCAAGAGACTGGCTAAATAAGCCATGGGACTTGTGACAGTGGAATGACCTGGAACAGTGAGCACTCTCTGTCCTAATACAGAAAGGCCATCACAGGAAAAAGAAGAGACAGAATGGGAGAAGCTGGTTGAAAAGGAGGGGATAATAAATTCCTATTTTTATGTGTTTGTATATGCATAAAGAAACTTTCGAAATTTACATAAGAAAATAAGAGATTATGGGCGAGCAGGGTGTGGTGACACATGCCTGTCATCCTAGTACTTAGGAGACCAAGGAAGGAGGATCCCAAGGTTGAGGCCAGGCTGGGCAAGCCATCAAAAACCTGTCTCAAGGGGCTGGGGATGTGGCTCAAGCGGTAGCGCGCTCGCCTGGCATGCATGTGACCCAGGTTCGATCCTCAGCACCACATACAAACAAAGATGTTGTGTCCGCCAAAAACTAAAAAATAAAATTAAAAAAAAAAACCTGTCTCAAAATTTATAAAAATTTTTTAAAATGGTTGGGGTTATAGCTCTAGGGTAGAGCACCCCTGGTTTCAATCCCCAATGCCACAAATAAAAAGAAAATATATTACTGAAGGCGGTACTAGGTGCAGGGGAGGGGGAGGGAGAGGATGGGAAAGGGACTTCATTATTTGCCTACTTATAAATATTTTTGCAATCCTGTGAATGTATTTGCCTATTAATAAAATAATAATGGAGACAGCTGCTCTTGAGCTCCTGCAGGATATTGTAATCCAGGAACGGTAATCAGTGTGGACAGAGTTCCTAATTATTCAAGAGAAGTCAGAAATCTCAATTTTACTGTAGAATTTATTGAATATGATACATTGACTCCAATCTTTATCAGACACTTTTCAGGCCAGTAAATAAGTCAGTGGGTCAGACGTGGCCTGAGGGCCACTGGTTTTCGGCCCCAGCCCTGCTTCATGGCTTCCTGCTCCCAGCGCAGGGGTTCTCAGCATCCCAGGTCTCTGTCCTTGTGCAGGCAGCTGCAGGGCTGAGCAGCTTCTCGCCCTGTCCCTCTTTTGGCACCTTCCAACCCCTGCCCCTTGGGGCTGTGACATTTGGGGCTTTTAACTCAAGATCTGGAAGGCAGAGAGGGGTTATGAACTCTCCGATAATTCCCTCCCCTGGGGCACGGCAGGCATCAAAGCCCAGCTGCCTCCTGCTGCCCACCCATCTGTCCCTGGGAGATGGGGACAGGAGCTGGGCTGGCAGTGATGGGGGTGGGCAGGAGTTTCTGATTTGAGCTGCAAATTGCTGGGCTCTGTTCAGACCCAGAATCCAAGAAGACACATCTAGAGACTATTGGAAAAGGAATCCGTGGCAGGGGGAACCTAGTTGGTATATGCTGAGGAAATTCCCCAGGTTACCAAATTCCAAAACTGGAGAGGCCCTGAAAGACCATGTGGCTCAACTCCCTTGAACAGATAGGGACCAACCTCTGTGCTTCACTGTAGTGTCCCAGGCCAAGGGCTTGCCACCTCTCTCCGGGTACCTGGACTGCCCCGTCTCCTCACTGGACTCTCTGCAGCCCCCTCCCCCCTCCTATTATCTTATGTCCACCCTCAGCCAGAGGGCCTTTTAAAAAGGGAAAGCTGATCATGTCTGCTTAGAACCTTCTGACTGCTTCCAGCCTCACTCTGACCAAGTCTTCAGCCTCACCTGTCATCTCTCCTGCCCTCCTCTTTGACCTCATCTCCTGCTCTTTCCTTTGCTTACTCTATTCCAGCCACTAGGGCTGTTTGCTGTTTCTTTTTATTTTTATTGCTGTTGTTTGGTACTCAGGATTGAACCCAGGGGTGCTTAACCAGTGAGCAACATTGCCAGCCCTTTTTTGTATTTTACTTAGAGACAGGGTCTCACTGAGTTGCTCAGGACCTTACTAAGTTGCTGAGGCTGGCTTTGAACTCACGATCCTCCTGCCTCAGCCTCCCGAGCTGCTGGGATTATAGGCGCCCACCACAATGGCCTTGCCGTTTCTTTAACAAGCCAACCTTCTTCCTTCTGTGGGGCTTTTGTTCCTGCTGTTCCCCGCAAAGCCTCCAGCTTTCTCTTCTCTAAAATGTTGCCTCTTCAGAGGGATTTTTCTTGATCAGACCTTCCCCACAAATATGCACCCTCTTTATCCCCTCTCCTGCCTTCCCCCCCACCCCCCTTGGGATGCTGGGGATCCAACCCCAGGGCCTTGCACATTCAGGCAAGTCCTGAGATGCATCCCTAAGCTCCTGCCTTATTTTTTATTCGTGACATTTATTTCTCTCTGACATAGAAATGCATCTTCATTTGTTTCTTGTCTAGAATGTAAGGTCTGTGAAGGCACCAATCATGCCTGGATTGTACCCCATTGTCCAGCCAGTGCTCCGTGGAGCCTGGCACAGAGCAGGCACACAGTGATCCTGTCCCAGCTGCCACAGAAAAGGTGCAGGTCTGCAGTCCAGGTGACGGCCAGTCATGACTCTGCCATTGCCTGTTGGGTAGCCTTAATTAAGCAAGTGGCCCCGTCTCTTCAGGCCTGTTTCCTCTCTTGTCAGACCAGGGAATCACTAAGGCACTTTCAACTTAGAATCCTGGGGTCCTCTCCCTGCTTCTGTTTTTTTTTTTTCTTCCTTAAAGAATATGAAAGTCATTTAAATAAACACAGTTGTCTTTATTTATTTATTGAAGAGATAATGCACTCACAAGGTTAAAAACTTAAAAGTACAAAGTGGCACATTGAAAATCTCTCCTCTACCCTGTCTTCACCAGCTCCCTTCCAGAGGCAACCAATGGGATGAAGTATTTTTGTGTCTTTCTTTCCCCCTCTGCTGGTCTCTTTTCTCTCATTTATCCACCCCGTATCCCCACCATTTTAAAACAAATGATAGCTCAATTACATACAGTTAAGTGCTTGGCCCTTAAAAAAACATACCTTTGTTTTCAGAGATTAGTCTGTATCTGTGCACCAAGAGTGCTTTGTTCAGCAGGGCACGGTGGTGCACACTGTCATCCCAGAGGCTTGGGAGGCTGAGGCAGGAGGATCACAACTTCAAAGCCAGCCTCAGCAACTTCCTCCACTCCCCGAGACCTGTCTCAAAATAAAAACAAAAAGACCCTGTCTCAAAATAAAAAACAAAAAGGGCTGGGGATCAGGCTCCATGTTTAAGTGCCCCTGGATTCAATCCCCAGTACCAAAAAGAAAAAAGAAAAGAGAAGGAGAGTACTTTGTTCTCCTTCATGTCTCTATAGCATTTCATTGCATGCCTATACCATCATCCACTTCCCAAGTCCTCTAAATGACAGGCAGTTAGGTTGTCTTCAGCCTGTGACAGCAAGATTTCAGTGAGTCACTTTGTGGATCCACTGTTTGGATATCTGCAGAATAAATTCCTAACAATGGACTTGCTCGTTGAATAGTAGATGTGTTTATAATTTTGATGGATGCTTTCCCTAGGGACTGCACCAGTTTATCTTCCAGACATCAGCATTGAGAGTGGAGGTATGTGTCAATGGTGAGGTACTTTTTTGGGGGTGTATCAGGGATTGAACTCAGGGGTGCTCCAGCACTGAGCCACATCCCCAGCCCTGTTTTGTATTTTATTTAGACACAGGGTCTCACTGAGTTGCTTAAGGCCTCACTTTTTGCTGAGCTGGCTTTGAACCCACCATCCTTCTGTCTCAGCCTCCCAAACCGCTGGGATTCCAGGCATGTGCCACCGTGCGGGGGAGGAGAGGTACATTTAAAATGGGCTGTGGTAAGTCTTCCAGACTTCTTAAAGACGGGTATATCTGCCTTGCTAAGCCTTGGTTTTCTCTTCAGTGACATGGGTGTCCTATTTCAGAAGGGGAAATGAAATCATGCATTGAAGGTTCCTGGACACAGCAGGGCTTCCATAAATGTTTGTTAATCTTCCCCAGCTTAAAGTCATTATGTGCCACAGTAGCTCCGTGGGAAGAGGGACCTGGTCTGTCTGGGTTACTGCTATAACTCCCGGTTAATTCAAGGTTCCGATAATTGAGGATTGAGTGAACTGAGTCCTCTTTCTGCTTTTGCTCTGCCCTCGGGGGTTTGTGACCTACCCTGCCTACCCATTCAGCCTCTTCTACTGTTTCTCCCTTCTCCTGTGGCTCCAGGTACTCTGCTGCCACAGGCCTTTGCACCTTGCTGCTTATTCTAGATGACAGACTTTCCCCACTCTGCCCCCACCCTTGGTGCCTGTCTACTTGCTCGCTTTGTTTTTAGTCATCCTTGAGTCACTTTATCCAGAAAGCTTCCTCCACTCCCTGATTGAGCCTAGGATCACCCTCTATACAATCTCACTGGACTGAGTTTTTCTTTCAAGCCTTATCACAGAGAGGAGTAGTAAGGTCATAAATGCTGATCACATCCTTGTGGCTGAAAGCCCAGGAGACCCAAGATTGGTCCTGTCCTGTTCATCACTAGGTCCCCAGGGCCAGGCACTAAGTCGGCACTCAGTAACCCTTGCCCTGAGTAAATAAGTGGATGCAGACACCCATGACATAGAGGGGTTGAGCTGCCCATCTCCACCCGAGACAGGGGAAGCCCTGACTCCATGGCCCATCCTCTTTCCAGGGGAATAAGCTGCTCAGGAGGTTCTGGATGGCAAAGACCTGGAGGGAAGAGAGGGTGGAGAAGGAGCAGGAGAGAATTAAGGGACCCTCAATTTCCCTGCAGTTAGATTAGGGCCTTACTCAACCATTCAGCAGACTTCTCTTGGCACCCTCTGAGGGTCCTTGTCCTCAGTGGATTCCTGGACTTGCAAGAAATCCAAAGGCATTAAAAAAAAATTCTGGTCCAAAGCAGGAAAGTGATTAATGCCAGAAGAAAATGAGAATCAAATTCCTTTGGAAGACCTGCAGGAGAGCAAAGGGTATCCAGGTGCCTGCCCCAGGTCTTCTAGGAGGAGGGTCCTTGAGGAAGAGTGAGCACTCAACAAGTAGAGAAGGAACCAAAGGGCACGTGGGGGGAGGGCGCAGCCTGAGCAAGGCAGAGAGTTGGGAAAGCCGGGTACTTTTGGGAACTAGAGGTTAAGAGCAGAGGAAGACAAAGTGGGAAAGAATGGATCTCAGAGTCAAGGACACAGAGGTGAGTTCCTGAAAGACCCTGCAGCCAGTGCTTCTTAAGATCCACAAAGATGGAAGAGAACTTAAATGCCTGTCTGCATGAGACAGCAATATAATACGTACAGCGGTGACACTGGCCAGCCATAGGAAGCTGACTACACCCAATAGTGGTGAGGATGAGCCTCACAGAGAGGAGAGAGTTGTGAAGGAGAACAGCTGCTCCAAAGGGGAAGGGGGAAAAAGTGTGCATGTGCCCCATGACAGGAGACACCGCACCAGGATGTTTGGTGTGGTGCTGGGGGGGTTGATGGGAAGAGGCGAAGCAGTCCCCGAGTCATTCAGAGCTGCAGGAGCAAGGAACTGAGTGGGACAGATCTGAGAAACATCAAGAGAAGCTTTAAAAAAAAAAAGTAGGAAAAGTTCACAAACAGTACACTCATGGCTGGGTGCGGTGGCGCACCCCTCTAATCCCAGTGGCTCAGGAGGCTGAGGCAGGAGGATCACATGTTCAAAGGCAGCCTCAGCCATTTAGCAACCCGGTGAGATGCTATCTCAAATTTTTAAAAAATAATAAGAAGAAAAAGGGCTTGGGATGTGGCTCAGTGGCTAAGTGCCCTTGGATTCAATTTTCAGTACCCAAACAAATAACATTACACTTAGGTATGCTCCTTCCTTCCTTCCTTCCTTCCTTCTTCTCCTTCTCCTTCTCCTTCTTCTTCTTCTTCTTCTTCCAGAGATTGAACCCAGGGGTGCTTAATCACTGAGACACATTCTCAGCCCTTTTTATATTTTGTATTGAGACAGGGTTTTGCTGAGTTGATTAGGGCTTTTTTAAGTTGCTGAGGCTGGTTTTGAACTCGTGATCCTCCTACCTCAGGCTCCAGAATCTCTGGGATTACAAGCATGCATCACCACACCTGGCTTCCCTCTGTGTATTATATTACTATAAGAATTTTAAAAATACAGAAACACATAAAACAACACTATGTATTTTGCAAGATATCTTAAATATGTGAGGATGCACATCAAACACAGTAGAGAGGGTTTCCATGAGGTCAGAACTGAGTGGGGGTGGGGGACAAGGAGAAAATTATATACAGAAAGGGTCCTAGCAGGTCTAAAATGATTATCTGTTAAGAGTTGAGGGATGCAATGAATTCAACCCTCTGTACTTTGGTGCATAAAAAAAAATAAATGTAAAAATTAGATGAGAAAAATCAAGCAATGAACTATAGTTCCTTTACACTATAGAATGTTTCTAAATGCTTTTTTAGTTGTAGATGGATATAATACCTTTGCCTTATGTATTTATATTTATTTTTATTTTTATTTTTTGGTACCAGGGATTGAACTCAGGGACACTCGACCATTGAGCCACATCCCCAGCCTTATTTTGTATTTTATTTAAAGACAGGGTCTCACTGAGTTGCTTAGTGCCTTACTTTTGCTAAGGCTGGCTCTGAACTCATTATCCTCCTACCTCAGCCTCGGGAGCCCCTGGGATTATAGGTCTGCGCCACCGCGCCTGGCTCTTGTTTATTTATTTTTTTATGTTGCTGAGGATTGAGCCTAGTGCCTCACACATGCGAGGCAAGTGCTCTACCACTGCACTGTAACCCCAGCCCTATACACCATACAATATTTTGCAGCTGTTAAAGAATAAGAGAAAACTCTGAATGCACCAATCAATGACGGCTAAGAGCAACAGGTTTGGGACTAGGCCCTCCAACCTGCCTCCCTGCCCTCCACACACACTCAGCCCCTTTCTCTGGATCCATGAGTAGGTCTTTAAAGGCATATCACAGTTCTGAAAAGATACAACCAAACTAGGACTCTCCAGGGAACTGAGATGCAGTGTCAAAAAGTAGCTTTGATCTTCTCAGTAATATTGTCATTTATTTTTCCCCCAGTTCTAGAGATTGAACCTAGGAGTGCTCTATTACTGAGCCACATTCCCAGCCCTCTTTTTTTTTTATTTTAAAATTTTAAAACAGGGTCTGGCTAAGTTGAGGCTGCTGTCAAACTTGTAATCCTCCTGCCTCCACTCCCCAGTCTCGGGGACTACAGGCTTGCACTACCACCCCCAGCAATATTGATAAGAAGAACCTATTCATGGAATTTAACATGAATGAAAGCAGGTAGTAGTGAAGAGCAGCTCAGGGAGGCATGGACTGTTCTGGGCCTGCACCAAATCAAGCCATAGGTTCATCTGTTGCCTGGTGAAAAATCTAGGCGTGGGAAATTGGCAGACCTGTCCCCACCTGGTGTCCCCATCTGGCTGCATGACCTCAGGAAGGTCCCAGCCTCTTTCCTGGCCTCAGTGTCCGCATCTGCCCAATGGGAATCAGATTTCTGCATCACCCAGGGATGTGGGAGGATAAAGGGAGGGCACAAAGGGGAATCCCATGAATGTAAGAGATTATTCTCTGGGTCAGGGGAGGAGAGGAAGCGGAGGCTTCCCGTCCACCTGCCAAGCCCTCAAAGGCACAAAGGAAGGGGAGGGCGGGGCCAGGACCACCCAGGCAAGCACACAGCCATCTGCTGGACAGGCCGGTGTGTGTGGGGAGAGGCTGGGTCTCTTGGATCTCTCAAGGGCTGGAGCTGGCAGAGCCGCCACCCAGGCTGCCTGGAGAATTGGGATGTCCAGCTGGTTTCTCACACTGAGCCCTCTTAGCCTAGTCACCCTTTCAAGCCCCCAGCGTCCCCTCCCACCCCGACACACATACACACAACCCAGAGGACTGTACCACAGCAGCCCCTGTTAGCCCATCCTCCCACCAGAGCCAGAGGGGCTTCACCAGGCAAACCCAGTGATGCCCGTGCTTGCTCAAACCCTCTGACAGCTTCTCGTTGCTCTGAGAACAAACTCCAGAACCTTATTTTCAAGAAGACTTGGCCTGAGCTGCCACTTCCCTCTTCAGCATCTGCCATCCGTGTTAAGAGCCTGGACTCAGAAAGAATCCATTTTGGTGAGGATTTGGGCTCATCTCTTCACTCTTTTATTAAAAAATGTATATTGAGCACCTACTATGGGCCAGGTACTGTTCTAGGCATTTAAGACAAACATTCCTGTCTTCATAGCGTGTCCTTTACAGCAGAGGGAGGTCGACACTAAACTTAATCAGTAAGGAAATTACATAGCCTGCTGGAAGGTGACAGGCTACAGAAAAGAAGAAAAATCAGAACAGAGGAAGCTGATCAGAAGTACTGGGAGGGTGTAGGTTGCATTTATGATTAAGGTGGTCAGGGTGGGTCTCATTATGAAAGTGACACTTAAGCAAAAACTTATAGGAGGTGAGAAAGAGTCATGTAGGTAGCAGAGATAAGAGTAGGCAGAGGGGGCAGCCAGTGCAAAGGCCCTGGGGTAGGACCAAGTCTGACTTTTTTGAGAATCGCCAGGAAGTAGGAGAGAACTCAAGGAGGGAGGGTAGGTCATGTAGGGTCCTGTGGGCCTCGGTGAGGAGTGAAATGGGAGCCTTAGAGGGTTTTGACCATGAAGGTTTGGGGGAGACAGGACAGGGAAGAAGAGGAAACAGAGCAGGGTTGTGATCTCAGAAAAAGTTCTATGGGGGGACTGCTTTAGCCAGATCCTGCAGAGCAGCTCCAGGATGTAAGCTCCACCTCATTGCCACCCACCCCACCCCTGCCTTGTCACAGGCCAGGAAGATGGCTGAGATGTTAGGCTATGCTTGAAGGTTCCTCCAAGAGGCTCCAGCAGCCCGAGGGCAGTCCTCCCCAAGGAGAGATGGGGGTGGCTGGTCACTGAACCTACAGAAGTGGCTAAAAAAAAAGACTTAAGGAGAATAAATGGGCATTGTTCCTGTTGGCTCCAGTCCTCACACACCAAAGCCCCGGAAGCCACCTCCCTGGATTGGGATGGCTAAATCTGGGGACACACTCCAGAATTATGCTATGGAGGTTCTGGGTTAGAAAAGACCACCCTGCCCAGACCTTGAGCTCCTCTGCACTCTCCGGGCACCTGGTGGTCCAGCCGTGACTCCCCTGCTTGCCTCCTGTGATGGTGAGCTGGTTGCCCTGAGTTGGCTCTGTTCGTCTTCATATAGTTTGGATTTTAGGAAGTTCATTCATTCATTCCATAAACAGTGCACGAGTGAGTGCCTACTGTGTGCCCTACTGTGTACCCGGCTGCATCCTTGCATCTGGAGATACACAGTAAACATGAGAGACTCACTTCCCATCCTGAGGAGCTCATGGACAAAGGGAGAGATCCAGAGAAACAAAACAAAACAAAACAAAACAATCCATCTGATAAATGCAGAGATGGGAGAACCCAGGAAGCTGCAGGGGTCAGAAGAGATGCTGGCCTAGTGGGGGATTTGAAGAAGTTGTGCAGGTGAAAGAAAATCCATCCAGGCTGGTGGTGGAGTGTGTGCAAAGGCCCCACCATGGGTCACTGCCCCACTGTCCCTGGGTTCAGCAACCGTCCTCCTCTGGATGGTTGCAGCCACAATCCACAGGACAAAGACACCGGGAGGCCATCATTAATTCCTCTGACTTCTTGGTGGGGTTCCTTCCTGCAGGTGTTAACTCACCCGCATTCCCTACTTAACCTGCATCAGCAAGCAGAGACCAGCCACAGTCACAGGCTTGCGGTCCAGGGAGGAGTTTGTGGTTTGGGGCGGGACACTGACAATGCTGTCTCCAGCCTGGTATTCTCAACACCTCCATTCCCCCTCAGACCCCATCTCCTGCTCTCTCCCTCTCTTTCTGGCACTGGTCTCTCTGTTCTTCCAAAGGCTCATCTCAGGGCCTTTGCACTTGCTGTTCCTTCTACAGCAATGCTGTTCCCCCAGATAGCCACCTGGCCCACCATCACCTCCTCAGAGAAGCCCTCCTGAACCACGTGCAAAGTTCCCTCTCTACCTTGCTCAGTTCTGTTTTCCCCTCTAGCACTTATCACCACCTAATTTGAGGAACATTTACATGCTCCTTTGTGGATTATCTGTCTCACCCAGTGACTGGGAGCTCCTTGAGGGCAGGGACCATGTCTGGTTTTGCTCATGGCAGATTCCCTATCACAAGGCTGGGAAGTCAATACACATTTTTGAAATAAATGGATCTGAAACGTTAAGTGATCTCCAAGAGCCTTTCCGGGTCTAATCATCTTGAAGTTTTGGTTATGACAATGACTCACTTCCCCAAATTCCAGCGGCCAGGGGTGGCCTCTAAGAAACTGCTGATGTGGGAGCCTCCATCCACCCCTCTCCATGCAGACCCATCTGGCAAGGGTCAGGGGTCACCCTGTCCAGCCCTCATTCAGCCCCAAGGTGGGAGACACCTGGTGCTAGGGTACAGGCATCTCTGAGGCCCGGAAGTAAGGCTCGGCTCTCCTTGGCAAATGCCCTGCTTCCTTCCCAGGCCTGCGTCTGCATTTCTGAACCAGAAGGTGTTTACACAAAACACCCTGGGTTTGACGACAGATTCACCCTCGATGAAGAATCCTTAATGAACCTCCCTTCTTCCCCTCACCAGGCGGCTTCAGGGAGAATTAGCTGTGTCTCTGGTAGTTACAGGCAGCAGAAGGCCAGGCAAACAAGAGGTGCTACTGCGTTTCTGGGGCCACAATTTTGGCAAGAGTCCAGAGACAGCTGTGGAGTGGAGACAGCGCACTTCCAGACCCAGTCTGAGCCTGATTGGCTGTGTGACAAGGCGTTGCCCTTCTTGTCTTTTCTTTCTCTTTTCTTTTGTAACTAGGGATTGAACCCAGGGGTGCTTTACCACTGAGCCTCAACCCCAGTCCTTTACTTTTCACTTCTTATTTTGAGACAGGATTTTGCCAAGTTGCTGAGACTGGTCTCGAACTGGTGATCCTCCTGCCTCAGCCTCCCAAATCATTGGGATTACAAGTGTGCACCACCATGCCTGGTGAGGCATTGTCCTTCTGGCCTCAGTCTGCAACTATAAAATGGGGCAATAAGAATCCTGTCTAGGCGGGCATGGTGGCGCAGGCCTGTAATCCCAGCAGTTTGGGGCGGGAGGTGAGGTAGGATGATCGTGAGTTCAAAGCCAGCCTCAGCGAAGGTGAGGTGCTAAGCAACTCAGGGAGACCCTGGATCTAAATAAAATACAAAATAGGGCTAGATGAAAGAAACTCTTGCTTTCTCACTTTCCTTTCATTGGGGATGTGGCTCAGTGGTCGAGTACCCTTGAGTTCAATCCCTGGTACCAAACAAACAAACAAACAAACAAATCCTGTCTATACAAATGTTGCTGTGATTAAGTAAGACAAGAATGTGAAAGGGCGATGCTGCCAGGAGCCAAAAGAGGAGAATAAAAAGCTGGAATCAGGGAGGCAGGAGGTCAGAGTCTTCTCCTCTCTCTGAGCCTTGGATGTGGCTGCTATACTAATAAGGGGTTTAGGCATGGAGATCTTTAGGGGACTTCTATTATTTTGTATGTTTTGTTTTTGTTTTTTACAATAACAAAATGTTTATTTGGTAAAGCAAACAGACGCAGACCAAATACAAATGGCAGGAATACCAAAAGTTTAATTGACCATTTTATGTTTAAGTTCTAGATGTAACAGTGTAGCCGAAAGCCTCTGTCCTCCTCTTCTTCAATCCAATAACGAAGACAAGGTCTTGAGAAAAAGGGAGAAGAAGGTTTATTGCTTTGCTAGCAAAAGAGAAACAGAGGGCTGGGGATTAGCTCAGCTGGTAGAGTGCTTGACTTTCAAGGGTGGGGACAAAGAGATCATGAAACTGACATCTCATTAAAAGTCACATGATTCTGAAGACAAGAGAACATCATCTTTCAAGTGCTTTAAAAAAAAAAAAAAGTCAACCTACAATTCTAAACCCAATAAATTTCACTTAAAGAAAGAAAGTGGGCTAGTGGGCAGTGGCACACATATGTAATCCCAGCAATTTAGCGAGGCGCTAAGCAACTTGGTGAGACCCTGTCTCAAAAAAAGAAAGGGAAAAAAAAAAGAGCTGGGGATGCGGCTCCGTGGTTAAGCGCCCCTGGGTTCAATCCCTGGTACCGGCAACAGCGGCAGCTGGGAGAGTCGTGCCGTCCCGGCCTGCAGAGGGCGCTTCAGACCTACCCCACGCTAGGCCCCGCCTCTCGGCCCCGTGCGTGAAGTTTGCGCGTCACCGTTCTTTGAATTGCGCAGGCGCGCCGGAAGCCCTCTCCAGCGGCGCTTGCGCGGACGGGGCCTCGGTGCGGCTTGAGTGGAGCTTGGGGCCTGATCGGATCCGTGACCGGAGCTGTCAGGAGCCATGCTGTCACCGGAGGCGGAGCGGATCCTGAAGTACCTGGTGGAGGTGGAGGAACTCGCCGAGGAGGTGCTGGCGGATAAGCAGCAGGTGGGAGGCCATCCGCGGCCCTGGGCCCAGCGGCGAGGCCGTGCGGAAGTGCGCGGGGGGCAGTGAGTTGGCCTGGGCTGTGCTGTGGCCCAGCGGCTGCGCCGACGTGGGTCCGTCGCTCGGCCTGAGCCCTTTTTTGGCGGGCGTTGGTTAAGAGGGCATTCCCGTTCTTGTCCCTCTCTGGCCCCGCGGGCTCCCCAGCATCCCTTTCAAAACGCAGTTCTGAACCCCTTGGTGGATTTCAGTGCTGCACCCGATCAGGGCTCCGAGGGGACAAGACGAACACGGAAGAGGCCCGAGGGGCCTTGTGATTCGGCTCGAGAGGAAACGTTAGGGCCTGGTAGACCCGCACAGGGAAGTTTGGGTGGGTCTGGTTCATAATTTTAATGCTTGAAGGTAGTTCATAGGTTGGGGGTCTGGTAGGTTTTAAAGGATCCCTGTGACTGCTGCGTGCAGTGCACAGTATAGTGGGGGCGGAGACAAGGGTGGAGGCAGGGAGACCTGCAAGGGGCCGTCGTCCTAGCCCAGACTCGAGATGGATCTAGACCAGGTGGTGGTGGTGATGTTAAAAAGGGAATGGATCAGAAACATATTTTGGAGACGGACTCAGTAGGCTGTGATAATGTCTAGATAAAGGAGTGACTGAGCCATTGGAATCAAGTATGGTTCCTGAATTCCTCACATCTCCAGTGAGAACACATGAGAGGGGGTCAGGTATTCACTGAGAAGAAGAGGGGCTTGGGAAGAGCCTGTCAAATTACTGTTTAAAGGTCTGCCAAATGAGAATCAAAATAGCAGCTAAAGTTTATCATGCACTGTGTGCTAGGTACTGTGTTAGCTTATTCAATTTCTTGTTCAGGTACCTACAAGGTAGGTTCTGTTCATAGCTCCATTTGGTGGGGTGGTGCACCAGGGATTGAACTTTGGGGCACTCAATCACTGAGCCACATCCCCAGCCCTAATTTGTATTTTATTTAGAAACAGGGTCTCACTGAGTTGCTTAGCGACTCACAGTTACTGAGGCTGGCTTTGAACTGGTGATCCTCCTGTCTTAGTCTCAGGTGCTGCTGGGATTACAGGCTTGTGCCACGGTGCCCAGCTCTTTTATTATTGGGTTTCTTATAATACTAGATCAGAATTAACAAGAAGAGCTTTTCCGAAAACAGAGCTTCTTAGGTCTGCTTAATTACAATGTCTGGGGAAAAGGTTTCCACTCCATGGTAATTCTGATATATCCACAAGTGTGAGTGGATAATATAAAATCACCCACTTAGTCAGTGAATGTTTTCTTAGCACCTTCTGTGGGGACTAGATACCTGCACAAGGCCTCATCTTTAAAGACCTGGAAGTTGAATCCAGTTTAGGCAGGATGTTATCTTCGCAGCCCCTCATCTGTTGAGAAGAGACAGGTTGGGGCAAGAGACAGCTAAGTTTTAGTCTGCTCCTGTTTCAGATTGTGGACCTGGACACCAAAAGGAATCAGAACCGAGAGGGCCTGAGGGCCCTACAAAAGGATCTCAGCCTCTCTGGTAAGTTGAGACTTCCTTACCTGGAGATCTATTCAGTCTTTGAAGTCGTTCACCTTGTCCTTGTTAGATATGGGGCAGGAGGCCACAAATGTGTGTGATTCAGTCTCATGGGAAATTAAAACAAGTCTGTGGAGGTGAAGGAGCATATGTCACTGTTCGATAGGCCATTATTAGCTCTTGTCTCACTGATGATGGTAGACATTGAGACGGGGGATATATATAAAAATGACGGTTTAGGCCCTTGAGTTGTACAGATAAGAAAAACAACATAAGATATATAACTGGAAATTTTGCAAAAGCTAAAGACAAGATTGGATGTGGGTAGGTATTGAGACTATCCAGGAGGAAGGGAGGGGGTGATATTCTTTGGATAAGGCCAGATGGCTGTGGCAGAGTAAGTAAGAGGGGCAAGGTGTGAGATAAGCTTGGAGATGGGCAGCAATCAGGTCATAATGAAAGGCCTTGGGGCCAATGGATACATTTGCATTTTGTTTAAAGTTTAGTAGCATGTACAAAACCTTCCAGTTGCTTTCTATCTCACCAGAGTACCAGAGTTGTCCCTACAAGACTCCATGCAACCCAGCCCCCATAAACATTCCCCCCACCCCCACTCATTGACTCACACTGTCTTTGTTGTTCCTAACACCAAGCACACTACAGATCTTTGCTGTTCCTGTTTCCTCTGCCTGACTCTCTCTTCCCCAGATGTCTGCCAGGCTTACACCCTCACTTTCTTCAGTTCTTTGTCAGATATCACATCATCAGTGAGGCCTGTACCACCTGGTATGAGTAATGCATCCTCTCCCTAGTATTCCTCTTAACTGGCTTTCTTTTCACACCAGCTCTTATCAGGCTCTAACAAATCATAGTTATTCCCTGCCATCTACTATAACACGAGCTCCATGATGGTAGGAGCCCTGTCTTCTTTTGCTGTGTTCTCAGCATCTGAAACAATGCAGCAGATAATAGGTGCTAAAAATAAATACTTGTTAAAAAAATGACTCTTTTTTATTTCAGAAGATGTGATAGTTTGCTTTGGGAACATGTTTATCAAGATGTCTCACCCTCAGACGAAGGAAATGATTGAGAAAGGTAAGGCCACCAGAGGATAGGGATGTGGCTGCCTTTCACATCAGCTGAGCTTTAACCCAGGCAGTGTGATGGAGGGCAGCTCTGCTACAGGGTTCAGACTGATGTGTGTTTTCATCCCTGCTCTGTCACTATGGGCTATTTCCTCATCTGTAAAAGGGGACACATCCAAATAGCACAGTTAAAAAGTTGAGATGAAATAGCATATGTATAGCATAGTGCTTGTTTATAAGCTGGGTTACAAAATACAGAAGACCCAACAAATTGAGGCTTAAGGAACTGTGATTCTATTTTTCCCATGTAGGAAGTTGCCCAGAAGACTGCCACAGCTGCCCAGCAGTGGCACTTTAGTATATTCTCATGTCACCGTTATGGGCCTCATATCCCATAATGTGCCAGACTGAAGGAAAGGCAGATGACCCTCTACATATGGCCTTGCATTCTGTTTGGAAGTAAGGCCATCCTCCCCAGGGACTTCCTGACAATACCTCATTGGCCGAGGCCATCCATAGCTAAGTCACAAGCCTACTCATAGTTGCAAGTGAGCTTTGTGTTTACGTCCCCTGCAGTAGAGACTGGTTGAAAACAGAAGTTTGGGGAGAGCAAACCTCTAGTGTCTGCCACAGCCTGGGCACCTAACGTGTTGTTTCCCAAACCATGAAAATTCTGAAAACTCTGGAGAAACATCATAGAAGCCAAAAGGCTTTGTAAACATGGGTTCTTGACTGGGAAAACATTACACATATTTCTCCTTATCTTTGAAATCATATGGACCAACAGGATCAGCAAGGTTGCCTCGGTTCCTGAAGACAGAGTGTCTTCTTTATACATACCCTTTGAAACCAAAATTCTCAGGAAACTAGATCAAGTCTATAAGAGTTTCCAGCTTTTGTTTGAAAAACACAGTCACAGTGTGGTTAGATAAAGAGTTCCTGTGCTTGGTGGTGGGCCGGAAGCTGCTCAGGCTGAGCTTTCAGCAGGGCCACTTATCTGGGTTTAGGATCTAATTCTGGGTTCTGTTGGCCCACAGATGTGATCTAGTCACTGTACCTAGAGAGGTTCTAGGACATATCAATGTTCTCAGGGATATACACTGACTAGACGGACTCAGGAGACACTATTTCCTATTTACAATGAGAAACAGAACCATTGAACCAGATGCAGCGGTGCTCACTTGTAATTGCAGTGACTTGGGAGGCTGAGGCAAGAGGGTCTGAAGTTCAAGATTGGCTCAACAACTTAGTGATACCTTGTCTTAAAATTTTAAAAAAGGGCTGGGGATGGAGCTCCGTAGTAAGTCACCCCTGGGTTCTATCCCTAATACTGGGGGTAGGGGAAAGAATAAAGAGGATCATTGTCTAGAGCCTGAAGCTTGGCTGTCCAGGGCTTCTCCCCAGCCAAAAGATCGAAAGTCTGAGGGAAGACAGATTAGCCAGAAAGTTACCCATAGCAGGTGGGATTTCATAACATTTGATAGATGGTTAAAATTTGAGAGCTGCTTCTGTCATGTACAACTTCTTAGGTTCATGTCACCTAAGAAGTGAGTTGGGATCACTTTCTCTGTCCTCAAGGTTAATTATATTAAGCTGAAGCATTAGAGTTGCCCATTGATTGTTCAGGTCACACATTTTCTAAGAATCCCTAACCTTGATGGAATCGGGTTTGTAAAATTCGTCAGTCATCTATTTTCCAGCCATCAAGGTTGGCTAGATCCCTCATTTTGTTTCTCACATTTAAATCTTCCCTTGCTCACTGAGGGCCGGTGGCCTGCCGTGCTGAGGTGGCCTAGCCATCCACTGGCCACCTCAGTGTTCTTTGCATAACGAAAAAAAGATGATTAAACCAGGAGTCGGGGAACTGGATGCCTAAGCCTCGTCATGGGCAGGTCATGTTCGTCTTGCCTTTAGCCCTTCCTCAGTTGGTTTCTGAGGTCCCTTTTTCTTTCCCAAATTCTCCCATCTTGAGGGGGTTAGGGGGAGGCTGGGTTTCTCTCTAATACAGCCTCATTTTTTCAGATCAGGACCGCCTGGATAAAGAAATAGAAAAACTCCGGAAACAACTTAAAGTGAAGGTCAACCGCCTCTTTGAGGCCCAAGGTATTGCCCTAGGGGACCTGGAACCAGGAGGGGAGGGAACCATCAGTCACACTTGGAAGGACAGGATGGACAGTGATGGGAGCTTCATGTGCTGAAGTAGTGGTTGTAGCCACCCAGAGATAAAATGGATAGGGAGGTTTGTGGGTCTTTTAACTCCTGTCTTAGCTTCTTTTCCAGGCACCAGAAACTGCCTGGGGTGATGTAATATCATATGCCAGCACTTGATGTAGGGACCATGATAATTCTGACCCAGATAACTCAGGTGGTAGGCTGGGGCTGGGGGGTCAGTGGTAGAGCGCTTACCTGGCACATGTGACACACTGGATTCGATCCTCAGCACCACATAAAAATAAGTAAACAAAATAAAGGCCTGTGTTCATGTACAACTAAAAAGTCAATTAAAATTAATTTTTTTTTTTTTTTTTTTGAAGCTCAGGTGGTGAAGGTCAGAACTAAAATCCTAGGTAAACCTAAGCTTTTCTGTGATGGGGTCTGGCATAAATCTGTAGTTCTGTAGGCAGCAGCTGTGACTTTGCAGGTTCTTGAGGCCCTGGAGCTGTGTTGCTGTGCATCCTCTAGTGCGCTGCAGAACCCGAGGCCCATCCTGTCAGACAGGCTGTTTGGCAGCATTAATGCAGAGTTAGCCGCTTTCCTGGGCCTGACTCCAGAGCCAGCAGTAGGTTGGGCAGCAGGAAGCACAACTTGCTCATGAATTCTTCTCCCCCCAGGCAAACCGGAGCTGAAGGGTTTTAATCTGAATCCTCTCAACCGGGATGAGCTTAAAGCTCTCAAGGTCATCTTGAAAGGATAAGACTCAAGTACCAAGATGGGGGACCTATGGACCAGCATCCAACCCTCCAACCTTGAAACCTGCAAGGACAGGATCAGCCCTGTAAGGGCACGGGTGTCAGAAATATGGCTATGGCTCCTCTATGAAGCCTCTGTCTGCAGCACTTGGCTGCTGTGGGATCCCTCAGCTTGTCCCTCTCTACTGTCTGACCACTGAGGCTTGGTGGACACAAGACCTATTGACAGGCCCTTCTGCTACCAGTAGGTGTGTGGGGGTGTTGAATGACCGCAGCAGGCACTTCTCAACAATGGCCTGCTGTCCAGATGGGCCCTGGGTAGGGAGAAGGGAGAGGTGGAGCGCAAGCTCCTGCCAGCATTCCTCTAGAAGGGGGGAGGCCTTTTCAGGCAGCATGTGTAACAATGGAAGGAAAGCAGGAGGCTGGGCTGGCAGGTGGCTTCTGAATGAAGCTCGGACTCTGTTCATCACCGCCATCCATGAGGCAGACCCATGTTTCCCCCACCTCCAGTTTTGTCCTTCCTGCTGGCTTTCTGGAGCAGGTGCTGCTTATCAAGCCCCACAGCTGCTCTCAGTGGGGCCTTGCAGAATGCATTAGGGAGAGCTTACCTCCTAGCTCATGTTCATATCTAGTGCCTCTGAAAGCTTTTAAAGGCAGTGGTGCTGCTCAGACTTGGCTTCTTCCTGGCCTGAGATGTTAGGATAGCTGTGCTGTGAGGACAGAACTGTCCTTTGTGTTTATTGAAGGATCAATAAATGTTAGCTGTACAAACAAGTAGTTTCTAGTTGTCACTTCATTCAGTCTTTCACTGAGGACATAGCATTCCTTTTAAAATATAGTTTATGAAGGGAGGAGGCCCTTCCCTTAAAATGATACCAGGCTCAAACAGGTAAAAAGTAACAAATGAGGTGTTGCACTTCACACGGTCCCCTCGCTCCACTTGGCCCCAAGTGATGGAAGAACATGGGCCAGTATGGCCAGATCATAAGACTTCCAAGAGGAGCTAGAAATCAGGTGATTAGGTTGAATCTCCTGTTTTTTAAATATTGCTGATCAAATGTTTAGAAACTTGAGTTTCAGTCAGGTAAAACACCTTATGGAAGCCAAATCTGACCCAGACCTGCAATTCGCATCTCTGTGTAGAAATCCCTGTTTTCCCTGTAATAACCCTGAGACGTAAAAGGTGGAGTCGAACAAGCTCCACGTCTGTTCGCAGGGGACTAGTTAGAGGAGTGAGTAGTTCCAGAGTGGATAGCCACATGGCTGTGAGCAAGGAGAGGGAACTTGGACCCCAAGGTAGAACAAGTAGCAAGCTACACTAAGAAAAGCAAGAGGCAGAACAGGTGTGTCCGGCTGTGTGTCGACACTATGTGGTTCCCTCAAGGAGAAACTAGGGTGGGCACAAGGGTGGGAGGGAAGGTGTCACTGTTTACCCTTTTTTGTAGATTTTGAACTTTATGTAAATATATTGCATATTTTAAAATAGAAATGTAAAGGTAGGAGTTGCAGAATTAACTTTGGTATATGCCGTCTGGTATGACTATCTGGCTTACAGTGTCCCCTTTGGAACATTGCTCCTGCTTGCCTGGTGGGTGGGTGCCCCAAAAAGCCAATCAGATTCTTTTTCCTGGAAACAGGAAACCTGGAGCCCATGCCTTGAGTTACACAGCCTTGCCACTCAGGGATGAAGGGAAGTTCCCCTCCTCTGGAGGCAGAAGGTCCAAAGCTGGGTTCTTGGCCTTTCCAAGACCAGTTGGCTCACTTTTTGAATTGCTGTTATTTTTCTTCCCCACATTTGCAGCCAAAACAACCCAGAAATGGAGAGTTAGAGGGAGCCACCTGGATCCCTGGGTAGGTAGGTCCCCATGGAGCAGTTAGCCGACCAGTCAAGGTTGTTGTAACCCCTCTGAAACCAAGAATAGAATTTGGACTGGAATGTCGAAGGCGGGGGTGGGTAGGGATGCAGAATATTTTACTTGTACCCAGTTCCCCAGGCAATCTTGTTTACCAGCCCAAGGATTTCTGGTTTTCAAAACTCAGCTCCCAACTCAAATAGGAAGCCCCAGATAGGTGCCTAAGGCACCTAGATGACAGACAAAAGCATTTTGGGGTGAAGGGGTGCTGGAGATTGAACCCAGGGGTGCTTGATCACTGAGATGCATCCCCAGCCCTTTTTATTTTGAGGTGGTCTTGGATAAGTTGCTTATGGCCTCACTTAGTTGCCGAGGCTGGCTTTGAACTCAAAATCCTCCTGCCGAGCTTCCTGAGCCACTGGGATTACAGGCATGTGTCACCACTCCCAGCCACAAATGCATTTTTGAAGAGGCACTAAGCAGCTTTACCTTCCCAACCCTCATCTTTTCCATCTGAAAAATGGGCATACTGGCTTTCAGATGGTGACCAGGGAAATCCATGGGTTCCACTGAGAAGCAAGGTCACTGTGTTGCAAAAAGGAGGGCTCAGCACTTCCCCAGACACCTAGTAAACACAATCTAATAATTGCTTGCTTTGCAAGAACAGTTTAAAGAAATTCCCTGGAGCCTGAACTCTTGATCCAAGGGACCCTTCCAGCATGATCTGAGAGGCACCAAAATGCCAAAGCCAGCCAAGCCTGGTGGTGCACACCTGTAATGCCAGCTACTTGGAAAATGGAGGCAGGAGCATTGCAAGTTCAAGGCCAACTTTGGCAACTTAAATAGACCCTGTCTCAAAATTAGAAAAAAAGGACTGGGGATGTGCTCAGTGATAGAGCACCCCAGGTTCAAGCCCCAGTACTGCCACATTAAAAAAAAAAAAAAAGCCAAAGTTCAATGAACCTGGCTGCAACCAACAGCCTCCCCTGAGCCAGACCCAGTACCCAGTGACTTTCCTCCAAGTAAGGCCTGTGCTCATTTATTAGATGTGATCTCTCTGGGGTAGCAGAACTTGCTGCACTTGTCTTCTTTGGGTCCATTCACCAAGCCAGTCTGTCAAGGTTAAAGCCCCTCCAGTCCCAGGGATTGGCTGTCTCCTGGTGCAAAGAAGCCGCAGGGTTGGGGTAGGGATCCAAGGGGCCCATCCAAGCAGCAAGCAGAGGCTGCTTAGCCAGCAAAGCTGCTGCCAAGCTGGAGGGAGGGAGAGAGGGAGGGGGAAGGCCGCAAGGTACCACTGTGCTGGAATCTGGGGTGGCACCTTGCAGGGCCTCTTGGCTCCCCATGGCAGCTGGGGTCAGCTGGATGCTTTCTTCTGGGCTTGGAGGGAGCGGAACAGCTGCCTCAGCTGTTTTTTCCGATCGTTGACGCAGCCTGGAAGGGAAGTGAGATGTTGGCTGGGATGCTGTTCTTGCGGGGAGTGGAGGGCCCCATGCACCCATTAGGAGGGAAGAGGGGACAGCAGGAGTTGTGCAGCCACACGTGGCCAGGGTTTGCATCCTGGCTCCACTCCTGAGCTGCCAGGGCCCTCAAGCAGTCATTTACCTCTGTGAACGTCAGTTTCCTCAGTCAGGACAATACCACCCACCTTGCAGAGAGAACATAAGGACCCGGCAGCAAGAGCTGAAGCTGGCTGGCCTCCAGCCAGGTGCTGCAGGTGTCACACACGCATAAACATCTTAAACCCTCACAGAGCCATATGCAGACAAGAAAGTGGAAGCACAGAGAGGCCATGTGCCCCAGCTCACACAAGCGGCCCCGTGGGGACTTGAACCCGGGCTCTCTGGTGCTGGAACGAAGCTCATAACCACTGTCCCACCCACACTCACTTTAGTCCTGCTGTAGCTCAGTGAAGATGCATAAGGCTAGCACAGCATCTGAAGCCCAGGAAATGCCAGCTTTCTTGCCCTACCCAGCCTGTGTGCCAGGCACAATTGGCTAAGAGATGCGTTGTCCCCCACAAGTGGCCCCTGGCTCACCAGAATGTGTCCCTGGGCAGTCCATGTCGAGGCCACCTCCCAGCATGTTCACGGCGTGGCCTGTTTCTGCCTGCTTTCACAGCTGATCCTTAAGGCACCTCCACACTCATTTAATCTGTGCCAGGCATATTGATGGCACTCATCAGTGCTGCCTGAATGACTTGGCCACAGTACTGACCTGGAGGTACCTGCCATCTTAGCACTCAAACCCCTGCCGGTCATCAAGGCCTCCCTGAGCTGAGAGCCCACTATGTCTATCTGGCCTTAGGATTTTCCAAAGTGAGTCCCCTGGAACCCTACCTTAACTGTCTATCATTGGCTCATTCATCATGCCAAATCTTCCTGCCAGTGCAAACCCCTTTTTACAAGTTGCAGACTGATCTCTTATCTGCTGACCTTGTCATCCAGATATCCCTGAGCATATCCCTAACTCAGTCCTCAATTATCTTCCTCCTGCCCCCAACCCCCACCTCCTGTGTTTACCACCACCCACCCAAATACTCAACTGGAAACTTGGAATAATTCTAGAGACTTTTAAAACAGTGGCTCTCTACCTGCACTGAGTCATTGGGAGGTTTTTAAAATGTCAATGCCCAGTCCAACCATATCTTTATTTCTGATAGGCATATATTTTTTAAAGTTCCCAAGTGGTTCTGATGTGCCACTCAGGTGAAGAACTACTGTGCCCTCCCTGGGCTACCCAAACAGGTGCCCAGGAGCCAGCAGCACTGGTATTGGGAGTGTTTTGCCCACAGAGATGGCTGCGATTTTCCCCATTGCTACACATACCTCTGTGAGGTGACTGCCACTCCTCTCATCAAGAGGGGGTCTATTTCCTCACTCTGCAATTCTGGGATGGCAGAGCAAATTGAATTGAGCAATGGATGGCAGCAGAATGCCAGTGTGAGATGTCCAAGCCTCGTCTCAAGAGGCTTTACCTTGTCTTCTCTTGGAACCCTGGGACTACCAGGGGAAGAAGCCAGGGACAGGCTGTTGGCCACATGAAAGAGGCCCAGCTGACAGCTAGTATCAACCCTCAATTGGGATAATAAGATTCTCCTGGCTCATTGTGTCCCAATAAAGCTGCCAGGGGCCTGCAACCCATGAGTTACCCCAGGAGAGACTTGAAGAATCATGAAGAAATAGTCATTTGAAGCCGCTGGGTTTGGGGAGGGCTGGTGACAGCATAGTTAACAGAGCATCACCTGAGAGCCTTTCAAAAATGCAGCTCTCAGGCCCCAGTCCTTACTGAATCCTAATACATATTTTAACAAGATTCCCAGGCATTACAGTCTCCACCAACAAGGCAGCACGGCAGACACTGGGGCTCCATGTGGAAAGGCTGATCACAAGCCCCCTCATCTTTGCCTTCATCAAAGCAAACTGTTTGTTCCAAACTTGTAGCTGGGGTGGCCATGTGACCCAGTTCTGGCCATTAAGATGCCTTACAGGTCCCTGGAAGGGCTTCCCTTTTGGAATAAGAAGTTGATGCCTTTAGGACTTTTCTGTCTTCCCTCCTGGGACAAGGCACACAGTGTCTGGAGTTGGTGCAGCCATTTTTGCAACCATAAGACAATAACTATGAACACCAGACCAACTGGTTAGTATGGCAAGGCAGAAAGAAGAAAGAGCTGGATCCTCAGGGTATCACACAGCCATGTGTCAGCCCTGTGTGGCCTACCCAAGACTTCTGTGGCTCAGACAAGCCAGCCCCTCTCTATTAGTTGGCTTTTTAGTTGCATGCAGCCAAACCTGATCCTAAGTCCTACCTACCTAAGTCCTAAAAAAGATAAAAAGTTTCATCAAAAAAGAAAAAAAGTCACCATGAAACAAAACTTTAAAACAAATGACAAACCCAGGGAAATCTTTACAGTAAGTTTGACACAGGGGTAATGTCTCCAACACATTAATATCCAAAGCTTTTATAAATTGAAAAAAAAAAAAAGCTATAAGCAACCCATAGAAAAATAAAGAGCATGGATAGCTTACAAAAGAAGAACTGCAAATTTAAGAAACTGAAACCTCACCGGGATCAATGGAGTGCACATAAAACAATAATGTGCCACTGCTTTTTACCTATCAATTGGGTTGGCGGAGACTTCTAAATTACAAACTGGCAAATTGGCGTGATCTTTCTGGAAAGCAGTTCGGTTGTAATACGTTCATTCCTTTGGCCCTGTAAGTCTGCTTCTAGGAATCTGCCCTAAGGTAATAGCCAGAATTTCAGTTGGGTTATGGGAGAGGAGTCCATTATGATATTATAAAAGTAAAAAGTTAGACTTGTGCCAAATGGCCAATCAGAAGAGACTGGCTTGGTGAATTTGGGCACACACGCAAACTCAAGTATTTCGCAGCTGTATGGGAGTTTTAACTAAGAGGTCAGGAGAGTCCAGCAGTGAATGTTCGGGCCTTGGGGTCACTAGAGTTCAAGTCTGACTCATCACTTAAGACTGAGGCCTCCAGCAACCCATGACCCATCTGGAGACCATTTCCTCATCTGTAGAACGGTAACAAAACTCACCTAAAGATACAAGATAATGTGTGTAAAGGGTTTAGTCCAGACCTAGCCAAAAAATTCTTCCAAATGGGAGGCTTAATATTCTTGAATGGGAGATGCTGGACTCAAAATTCCAGCCCAATGCCAATTTTATAGAAGAAAAAGTATGAATATATGCATTTTTTGTAAAACTCAAAGGAAACACGCCAGATTGTTAAAGATGGTTATGTCTGCATGTTTTTTTTTAATTTCCTTCTTTAGTTTTCAAATATTCTACAATGAGTGTGAATATATATGTGTGTGTATGTGTGTGTGTGTGTGTGTGTGTGTATTTTTTTTCCCCAGTACTAAGGATTGAGTCAGGGGTATCCTAACCACTAAGCTACACCCCTAGCCCTTTTTATATTTAATTTCAAAGCAGGGTCTAAGTTTCCCCCACTGGCCTTGAACTTGCAATCCTTTTGTCTCAGCCTCTCAAGTCACTAGGATTATAGAGGTGCACCTGGCTGTGTGAATAATTTTTGGTCTTTTTTTTTGGGATTGAACTCAGGGGCACTCAACCACTGAGCCACATCCCCAGGCCTATTTTGTATTTTATTTGAGACAGGGTCTCAAATAGTTACTTAGCGCCTCTCCGTTGATGAGGCTGGCTTTGAACTCAGGATCCTCCGGTCTCAGCCTCTTGAATCACTGGAATTGCAGGTGTGTGCCACCATACCTGGCTGTGTGAATAATTTTTATAATCAAGAAAAAAATTTCACTTTTTAGAAACTAGCTTAAAGCCAAGGCCTGAGGCCCTTAATTTCTCTTAATGACATTATGCATTTTTTCCATTGGTTTTCCACTTAAGCCTTTTGAGATCCGCCTCCTGACAGATTAACAATGTCTCGCTGTGTGCCAGACAGTGTTCCAGGCATACACGGGAACTGTTCCTCTTAATTCCACAGATGAGGACCAGGCAGGTTGACTCCCTTGCCTGGGGTCACAGAGCTGGTGAGGAGCAGACTGATTCAGACATTCCAACTGCTCCTTGAGGCTGCCTCTAGACAACCCACCACCTCCTGGCACAGCCCTGGTGCCCACGCCCCACCTGGCACGACATACCGAGGTGTGTGTTGGTCACAGAGTTTCCCATCCCTGACAGGTCAGCAGCCCCCTCCTCTCTGCTGACAGGGCCATCATTCCACATAAGGTCAAAGCCTCCGACTCGCTTTTCCCTTCCTGTGAGCCTGCACAGGCAGAGACACGAAGGTTAAAGAGGCCAGGACCCAGCCCTCTCTCAACCCCACTGGTGTCCACCCTGTCAGAAGCCCTTTTTTTGGTCCAACCATTCACTGTCTGTTCCCTGGACCCCACAGTCTCTAAGAGGTTGAACTCTATTTTTATGCTGAGGTCCCCACACTTGCCCTCAGGAAGATGCACCCAGTTGTGATTTTCAGTTTAAAGTCTGTTTTCCTCCCCAGACCATAAACACCACAAAGCCAGGGGCCAGGTCTGCCATCTTCATTACCGTATTCCTAGTGTGTGGCCCAGGGTCTGGCACACAATAGAGTCTCAAATGTTTATTGAATGAATAAGTAATGGTAGGTTTAGTGGATGCCTGAGGTTTTCTCTGCTCAGCATCCATTTCACTTTCTTTCAGTCCAGTGGTGCCTCTGCTTTTCTTGAAGAGTCACCCCTCTCTCCCTCACCCCTAGGCCTCAGGTGGGTTGCTCCTACCCCCTGGTCTATCAGAGTTACAGTGATTGGTTCAGGAATGGGCATTCTCACTTCCAGCATTGAGAGTTGGCCCTCCAACTTTTGCTGGAATAATTGGGAGAAAGCTGATACAGAAGAGTGGAGGTGGGCAGAGAACAAGTGTGTGAGTGTGTTTGTGCAAGAGAGGGAGGGAGACCAACCAACTAACATTGACTAAGTACCTGATGCACCCATTCCTGAAGCTAACCCTGGGTCCTTCCCATTACATAAACATTGTTATAACAATAAATAGTCTCTTATTGGGGCAGTTACTGTGAGCTAAGCATCTTGCAATAAATGATCTTAGTAAATTAAAATAACCCTGAGGGACAGTCATTTCCCATTTTACCTCTGAGGAAACTGAGGCTCAGAGAGGTGAAGTGATTGGTCCAGGGTCCCATAGTTAGGAAATTTTGAATAAATCCTGCTAGACTGAGTCTCAGAAAGCTGCGGATGGCCTTGCTCCCTTCTGGAGAGGCCGAGTCCTTGGGCCAGGACCTGACCCTGTGTGGACATCCATAAAATGTGGGGCCATCCAAGGGCCTGAGTTCTCTTCCCTGGTGGAGCGCCGGCTGCCTCGGCCAGGGCTGCCTCACCTGGCCTCCATGTCCACCACGTGCAGTGTGTCCTGCAGGAGTCGGGTCTTGAGCTCATAGTCCTCCTGGCTGCTGGCCGTGAGTGACGGGGATGCGTTGACCTCCAGGAGCCACCTGGGGAGGAACGGGAGGGAGAATCTGAGGATTTCCCTGAGGCTAGATGCGGTGCCTGGGACCCACTGTCACTCCACCCAGGCTGCTCCGTCTTTCCCTCTGAAGAAAGGGAGCTTAGAGCAGCGGAGCCGGCCCTGGGCGAGGGGGACCGTGGGGCCCTCCTGCTGGTGATGCTTTTCCTTTTCCAGTGGAGACGTGAGTGCAGGAAGATCCCTTCGAGAGGGAAAATTTGCCAAGGCTGGCAACTGACCTGCCGGGTCAGGGGCTAGGCAGGCGGGGATGGGGGTGGGAGGTGGCGGGAGACGGCATCTAAAGGGAGAGCTGTGGGCAGCTGCAGGACAGCGTTGCCCCAGGGGAGCGTGAGCCCAGAATTATGAGATCATCTGATTTTTCTAGAAAAGCCCCAAATCCTGATTTTTAGGTAAACATCTCCCAGATTTTGTCAAAAAAATTAAACACAGAAACATTCTGAAGATCAAACCTAAAATACCTGTATCTGCAGGTCCCAAACAGCCCAGGACCTCCAGTTCCCTGGAGCCCACATGGGTCCGGAGGTTTTGTGCAGCCTGGTCATTTTACAGACAGGAAGCTGGGGCACAGGAAGAGCAAAGGGCTCCCCCCCTCCCAGCTTGTTCCCGCCTCAGTCTACCCTAATGATGCAGCCAGAGCTCGCTGCCAGGGGCAAAGGAGAGAGACCGCTGGGTGCTGGGACTCAGTGTCCCTTTAGCCAGGAGCTGACTCAGGTGTCACTACTCCTGGCTCTGAAAGCCCACAGCACCTCTGGAGTGACCTTGGGCAGGGGAGTGGCCTCCTGCATCCAGCAGTGCTGGTGGGGAGCAGCCCAGCCCGGGCACTTGATCCTGAGCTTCATTTTGCCCTTGACTCGCCGCTGACCTCCCCCTCCCCCAAGCCGACAACCCACGGGTTCCCATGTCCTGTCGTGTCATGTGAGGCCATCGCTCTGGTCCCTGCCAGCTCTAGCTTGTTCTCCTCGCCAGCTCAACCCCCTCCATGGGCAAGAATGCACCACATTCTTGGCAGGAACAGCCACCGTGACAATATTCCCTTACGTGGCACTTCACATCCTCCAAGTGCCAAGACTTCCAGAGGGGAAGTGTTTTGCCGGGTATGAGGGGAGCACCCCTCACTCTGCCCACCAACAGGACAGGCTTCCCAGAGCCAGCACCAAGCCCCGTGTCCCACAGACAGCTCATTTGTCCCTCCTAGAGGCACAGCAAGGTGACCAACCCTGTTTTACAGACTGGCAAACTGAGGCACAGAAAAAAAGAAGTGTGTCCAAGGTCACACAGCCAGGAAGTGGCCGAGCTGGGCTCCCAGACCAGGGTGCCCGCGTGTAAAGCCAGACCCCAGGCCCGGCCGCCCACTTACGGCTTGAGGTCCTGGTCGATGAGGATGTCGTAGCCGTACAGCTCGAAGCAGTGCTTGTCGCTGATGATCACCTTCTGCACACTCTGCAGGCTCTTGATGAAGATGTTGTCCATGTCGTGGAAGAGCGCCTCCACCGCCTCGGGCCCGTGCCTGGACGCCAGGTACTGCCGGAAGCGCTGCAGCATCCACTTGCAGCCCTGGGACCCGGGCAGTGGGGTTGGCAGAGGAACTTGAGCCACCGGGATCCGCCTGCCACGACCCTCCTGCGAGCCCATCGGCACTACCCTAGGCCTGGGCAAGGGGGGCCTAGCCCTGAGTCCCAGGATTAGAACAGCTAGAGTGTACCCCCCTCGTGGGTGGAGATTCTGATCACCCATAACTGGCTACCCAGGCCCCCAGAGGCCCCTGCCCTGATGGCCGGCACAGGCCCTCTCCCTGGGCCTGCTTTTGAGGGCATCTCAAGGCCTAGGATGGTCAATGGGCTGCTGGTCACAGGGTCGTGTGTGTGTGCAGTCCCCCTGTGTGGGATGGAGGCACAGGACAGAAAAGAAGGGAGCAGGTGTGAGCTGAGGCTCACTCTCCCGTGGCCCTAGATCAGGCCCTTCACTCCCAGAAGCCTGAGCTTTCAGCATTTCAACCTGGCTCTGCAGGTTACTATATAGATGACAGATAGATAGATAATAGATTGACAAAAAGAATGTCTATATGATACACCAATCAATGGATTGATCAATAGGAGGTCTCTGTCGGATGGAGCACATTTTCTTTAGGGGTGCATTTTTTTGACCCGAACTTTTAAATATTGAGGTACATGGTCCATGGACCTCTGTTGTACCTTGTCCTGGGCTCTGCAAATGGCAAGGGTGGGCCTGTCCTCGCTGGTGAGCTATGAGCCCAAGACAGGCCTGTCCTGGGTGCCCTGCCTCTGCCCTTCCCTCCCAACCTCATCCCAGAAGGCTGCCAGGGAGGGTAGAAGCCCAGCTTCTCACCTTCTTTGGGTGGTAGTCCGGAGATGTCTTTTGCACAGCGACATTGGTGAGGTGAACATCTGGCAGAGGTTGGTGGTCAAGGACAAGTGTGGACAGGAAGGACAAGACACCCTCCATAGTACCCCCAGGACTGAACTGAGACCGTTTGGGAATTGATGAGGAAAACTACAAAACAGCTTAAAGTTCACATATGTGGGCTGTGGAGCCAGATGGGCCAGGATTCAAATTCGCCTGCCTCTTTACTACCCGTGAGCCCCTGAGCCTGGGGCCCTTGCCCTCTCTGAGCCTTTCTGCCCACCTATTATAGTATGTTGGCTTCACAGGATTATTTGAAGGATCAGATAAAACACTGTATAAAAATGCCTCTTAGCCAGGTGTGGTGGCCCACGCCTGTAATCCCAGGTACTTGGAAAGCTGAGGCAGGAGAATTGCAAGTTCAAGGCCAGCCTGGGCTACTTAATAAGACTCTGTTTCAAAATAAAATTCTAAAAAGGGTTGAGGATGTAGCTCAGAGGAAGAACACTCCTGGGTCCAGTCCCCGGTCCCCACTCCCAACAATCACAAGTGCCTCTCACAGGGCCTGGCAGAGCTGATATTATGATGATTTTTTTTTTCAACTCAAGAGAGTTTTTTAACAAGTAGAGACACCAAATGTAGCACAGTCATCTCAGGACACACTGAGCTCCCTGTCACCAAAGGAGTTTGGACTGGGTGGCCACTAGTAGGAATACTAGAGAAGGGATTCAGCATTGGGATGGGGTCAGGTGGCCTTAAAAGGCCCAGCCCTGAGAGTCTGCTTTTGGTATAATCACTGTTGTTACCTTCAAATGACATCAGTGACATGGTGCAGCTCAGAGTTCACACACATCATCTCATTTGTTCCCAGATACTTCCCATCTAACACATGAGACTTTGGAAGCTCACAGAAGGCAGTGACAGCCATTTGAGATACCCCTTCCTCAGCACCCTCCCCCAGGGAGCAGGACGGACACCTGAACCTCATGAAATGACCACTATATGCAGCTTCCTCCAGGACTTCATTGGGAAGGTAGAGGCTCTAGGTCGCTGGCTCAAGTCTAGTTCCCCTAAAGCATGCTTCTCCCTGTCTGTCACATATGGGACAGGGCAGGGTGGCTTCCACCTCTTTGAGAAGGTGGGTTTCCTTGTTAGTGTCTTTTTCCTAGAATGTCATCTTCAGAACTTTTCAAAGACATTTTTCCTTTCATATTTGAAAATTTTCCTGCCTCCACTTCTAAAGAAGGAGCACACAGACAATCACTCCATAGGATGGAGCCCTCAAGCCTGTGTCCAGGTCATTTTCCAAAAGGTGCTGGGGCGATTCAATAGGGTGTGTGGGGGGGTGTCTTTTGAACAAATGACAAATGGAGCAGGAACTCCTGGATATCCAGGTGCAACAGAATAAAACAGAACCCCTTTCTCATACCTTAGACCTACATATAAGAGACAAAACTAAAAATTCTTAGAAGTATACATAGGAGTAAGTTGTACATTGGCCTAGGCAGAGTTTCTTAGATATGACACCAAAAGCACAAGCAATAAAAGAAAAAATAGATAAAATGGGCTTTACCAGAATTAAAAATGTTTGTGCTTTAAGGGACATTATCAAGACAGTGCTAAGACACCCCACAGATGGGAGAAAGTATTTGCAAATCACATATCTGATGTGGGACCAGCATCCAGAAAACATAAAGCATTTTTACAAATCAACAATAAAGAGACCAACCCATTTTTAAAAGAGCGAAATTTGAATAGACAGATCTACAAATGGCCAACAAACCCATATGTGTCATGAGGGAAATGCAAGGTAAAACTACTTCACAACCACGGGGGCTGCTGTAATAAAGTGGTTAGACGATATTGTGTGTTGGTAGGAGGTGGGGAAATCGGATTCCTTCACAAAATGCTAGTGGAAATGAGAGATTGTGCAGCACTTTGGAAAACAATTTATCAGTTCTTCAAAGGGTTCAACAGAATTACCACATGGCCAGCAATTCCATTCATAGCCATGTGCTCAAGAGAAAGAGAATAGCCCATAAAAAAGTTTGTACCTCTCTCTCTACTCTTTTAGTACTGAGGATGCAACACAGGGCCTTGCACCTGCTAGGTCAGGGCTCTGCCACTGAGCTACACACCAGCCCTTTTGCACAACAAGTTCTCAAAGCAGCATTTTTTCCATAATAACCCCAAAGGGGTAACAACACCCAGTGTCTATCAATAGGCAAATAAGTATCATGCCCCCTTTATTGGAATAGAATATTATTTGGCATCAAAGAGATAGGAAGCTTAATCCCAGCTACTTGGGAGGCTGAGGCAGGAGGATGGCAACGTTCAATTCAGCCTGGGCAACTTAGACCCTGTGTCAAAATAAAATAAAAAGGGCTGGGAGGCAGCTCAGTGGTACAGCACTTGCTTAGCGTTTGTGAGGCCTGGTTCAATCCATCTCCAGTACCAGAGAGAGAGAGGGGAGGGTATTGGTACATGTTACAATAAGAAAAATCTTGAAATCATCATGCCCAGTGAAAAAAAGGTGGACACCAAAGACCACACACGATTGATCCCACTTACATTAAACGTCCAGGACCTTGCACATTCTGGGCAAGCGCTCTGCCACTGAGCTACATCCCTGGGTCTAGGAAGATGCCTGGAGACAGAAAGTGTTAGGGTCTGTAAACAAGTCAAGATGGCACCTGGCATTTTGCCAGAGGGAGTGGTTTGTGAAGTAATGCCAGTGAGCCATTAAGTGTGGAGATTCCTTATTGGTTGACTGCTGTATCTAGTTTATGTTAATTAAGATAAGCTGTGTGGAATGTATATATACCCCTCCTGTCCTACAATAAAGGGCTCCCACTCCAGCTGTATCAAGTTGTTCATCACACCCACCCCCCCCCCTCCACCCCCCCCCCCCAGGTTATTTTGCTGCAGCCGGACTGCGGCAAGAAAGCAGTTACAAAGGGCCGGGAGGGGAGTCAAGGGGGCATGGAGAGTGCTGGCTAGTGCGTGTGCGATTTCTTTTGGGGGAAGATGGAAATATTCTTACTGACTGTGCTGATAGCAGTTTGATTATGATACACACCATTCCTTTGCTTGCTTTATCTGGGTGAATTTCACGCTGTACAAATTATATCTCAATGCTAGATATAGATCTCAGTATATAAATAAGTTGTAAATAAAGCTCAATTATATCCCAATAAAGCTGTTATTAAAAAAAAATAGGAACAAGAGGAAGCTCAGGAAAAACAAGTTCCTGACGACGATGCAGGGGAAGAAAGCTTGGCTCCCAGCTAGACCCGCTTCCCTCTGCTCCTTCCTGCAGGGGGGAGGAAGCAGGGCTGAGGGAGGAGAGCCAGTGGGCCAGCCTCAGCCCTCGCCTCCACCGGCATCCCCAGATCAAGTCCTGACGGACCCAAGAGACAAGTAGCAAGGAGCAAACAAGCCATCAAAATCAATCTGTGAGAGGTGCAGCTGTTGTAAAGTCTTTAGGGGAAGAGAACTTCCCTCGCCTAACGATGACAGTAGAGATGACAGCGGATCTCAATGGACAGCGACGGAATCAGCAGAGTGCAAATGGAAACAATCACATCAGGACAAAAATTAAGGGGCAAACCCAATGAGAGACTATGGCAAATGTGACAGCCTAACGTTTCTGCCACATGAAAATCTCCATAAATTGTCAACAGTAAAACGCTATGTCCCTAATAAATAAAGGCTGTGAAAACATAAAAGAGAAACTGTCCCTGGTAGAAGGCCATCTGGGAAAATGCTCAAAGTTTCTAGTAATAAAGGATACACAATGTAAAAGGAATGTAAATGAGGGGCACGGAAATTGATGAGATCCTGAGGCAGAAACCTCCTTCCTCATCAAGGCAGTTAGTTACACCTTTGTGCTTTTTCATTCTGGAAAATTTATAATTCAGAATAGTTGCAGGATAGCGTCACGAAGGCCTGGGGATTCTTCACCCAGTCATGCCCATTGTCTTAGAAATGGCTTTTTAAAATAACTGTCCCCAACAGTGGGGACCGGAGATGAAATGAGTGTGTTGGGGTTGGGGACATAGAGAGCTCCTCTGGAAAGAACCCGGTCAGATGCCCTTGACCCAGTATTTACTCCTTTGTCACATCATCCGAAGGGAAAAAAATGCAGTAAAATTGTTGACCAACAAAGTTGTCCCTTTCTCCTAGAAGACAATGTACGGTCGACACTACAATGTGTAGGTGCAGGTGCGACTTTCTCAATAGGACCCTAAAGCTCAGGAAGTAATGCCAAGAGTTAATAAATGGGATGGTATCAAATTAAAAAGCTTCTTCACAGCAAAGGAAACAATTAAGAATGTGAAGAGAGCCAGGAACAGTGGTACACACCTGTAATCCTAGCAGCATGGGAGGCTGAGGTAGGAGGATCGCAAGTTCAAAGCCAGCCTCAGTAACTTAGAGAGGCCCCAAGCAATTTAGTGAAAGCTTGTCTCAAAATAAGATATTTTGGGGCTGGGGATATGGCTCAGTTGGTAGAGTGCATGTCCCACATGCACAAGGCCCTGGGTTCAAACTGTGGCACCACCACACACAGAGAATATATATATATATATATATATATATATATATATATAATTTTTTTTTAAAGGGCTAGGGATATGGCTCAGTGGTTAAGCACTGCTAGATTCAATCCCTGGCAACAAACAAACAAACAAAAAAATAATGTAAAGAGAACCCATAGAATAGGAGAAAAATTTCCCTAGCTACTCTTCTGATAGAGAATTAATATCCAGGACATAGGGGCTGGGGCTGTAGCTCAGTGGTAGAGCACTTGCCTAGCATGCATGAGGCACTGGGTTCGATCCTCAGCACCACATTAATAAAATAAAATAAAGGCATTCTGTCCATCTAAAACTACAAAAAATTTTTTTTAAAAATCCAGAATATATAAAGAACTAAAAAAAAAAAACTAACACCGAGGAAAACAAATAACCTAATTAATAAACGGGCAAATGAGTTAAACAGACGATTCTTAAAAGAAGAAATACAAATGGCCAACAAATATATGAACAAATGTTCAACATCATTAACAACTGGGAAATGCAAATCAAAACTAGACTGAGATTTCATCTCACAGCCAGAACATGAACATGAACATGAACATGAACATGAACATGAATAAGCTGGGCATGGTGGCGCACGACTGTAATCCCAGCAGCTGGGGAGGCTGAGGCACGAGTATCAGCCAGCCTCAGCAAAAAGCCAAGGTGCTAAGCAACTCAGGGAGACCCTGTCTCTAAATAAGTACAAAATAGGGCTGAGGATGTGGCTCAGTGGTTGAGTGCCCCTGAGTTCAATCACCCGCATCCAAAAAAAAAAAGGAAAAGGAAAATAAAAAGAACACGAATAATAATAAATGCTGGAGAGGATGTGGAGAAAAAGGGACACTTACACTGTTGTGAGATTGTAAATCAGCACAACCATTACAGAAATCAGTATGGAGGTTCCTCAAAAACCTAGGCATGAAACCACCATATGACCCAGCCATACCATGCCTCGGAATTTATCCTAAAGAACTGAAGTCATCATACTATAGCTATGCATGCACACCCGAGTTTCCAGCAGCACAATTCACAATAGCAAACTAGGGAGCCAGCCTAGGTGTCTATCAACAGGTGAATGGATAAAGAAAATGTATCTATATACACAATGGAGTTTTATTCAGCCACAAGGAAAAGTGAAATCATGTCATTTGCAGGAAAATGGATGGAACCTGAGGATGTTAAGTGAAATGAGCCAAACTCCCAAGGTCAAGGGTTGCATGTTTGCTCTCATATGTGGAAACCAGAGAGAAAAAAGGAAAAGAAGGTGTGGGGGTGGGCAGGCAACTCATAAATATGGAAGGGAGGTCAGTAGAGTAGAGGAAGGGGACCAGGGGGAGAGGGGAAGAAAGAGAAAGGGGAAATATCAGGGAATGATATTGGCCAAAGTATATTGCATGTACAAATGTGTATCAAGTCCCACCATGTGTACAACTATAACACACCAACAAAAATATAGGAAAAAAGTTCCCTTGGAGCTTTGTATGTTATGACAGTAAGGAATTGAACAGTTCCCAAGTGCCCACGGCATGGAAGATTAGTACACCAGTACGTCCACTCAGTGGGATGTTTTATAATTTAAAAAATGTGCACAAGGAAAATACTGATGATAATGTTTAGTGAAGAAAAATTTATATTTATACACATGGGATCACTCATATATAAAATGTAAATGACAGCAAGATTTTTAAAATGTTCTACAAATGAGCCTGGAAGAAAATACACCAAATGCCAAGTAGTTTGTTTCTAGGAAAGGACACTAGAGAAGGTTTTTTCCTCTCTCTCTCTCTCTTTCTCTCTCTCTCTCTCTCTCTCTTTGTACTTTCTTGAATTTCCTGATTTGTCTTTAACAAGCTATACTACTTTTAGGATGAAACCCATATTATTGTTTTTATTATTAGAGTAAAACGTGTCAGTTGCAGACACAATTCATACTGTAGAGAAATGTATGAAGCTGAAAGTCAACGTGTCTTTGCCTGATTCTCATCCTCTGTAGTGTTCAGAGTTCCTAGATCAGTAACGATGAACTTCCTTTCATACATGTTTCCTAAACAGGAACACACATTTTTAAAAGCAAAAATAGGATTGCAAACAAACGGGCACTACAGCTTGCACTTCTTTCCACTTAGGAGTCTGTCTTGCACACCTTTCCATGTCATGACATTTCTACTATAGACTTTTTTTTTTTTGTACTAGGAATTGAACCCAGTGGTGCTTAACCACTGAGCCACAACCCCAGCCCTTTTTATTTTTATTTTATTTTGAGACAAGGTCTCACCAATTTACTTAAGACCTTGCTAAGAATCTTTGAACTCTCAATCCTCTTGCCTCCGTCTCCTGAGTCGCTGGGGTTACAGGAGTACGACACCACACCTGGCCTTTGACTATAAACTTTATTGTTCTTAACAGATGCACAACATTAGTAGGTGCTTTATAATTCAGTTCACCATCCCTCGAGGATGATTTAGATTGTTTTTACTTGATCATTATTATATACAATGGTTCAGTTAATATTTTTATAATTTGTGTATGTTTGCATAGGTGTGTATTTGAATAACTGTGTGTAAACTATATGTAAATATAATACATATGTTAAAATCAGGTTAAAGATATTTCCTGTTATTTTGTGATCCAAAAATTTATCTGCTTTTTTTTATATTATTTTTTAGTGATGGACACAACCTCTTTATTTATTTATTTTTATGTGGTGCTGAGGATTGAACCCAGGGCCTTGAATGTGCTGGGCGAGCGCTCTACCACTGAGTCACAACCCTGGCCCCTTATTTGCTATTTTAAAGTTGGCATTGTGGGAGCTGAAGCAAATGGGTAAAATATTAGAGTAAAATATGATAAATCTGGAGGGTAGATACATAGGACCCTGCTATAGTCTTTTCTGCAGTTTCTACACATTTTAATATTTTTTTCCAGATTTAAAAATCAAAAACAATTTAAAAGAAGGGGTGGAAAATAATGCGTATTCACTCCATTCACTCACTGTGAATGTTTAATGAGCACAGGCTCATTAAATAGAAACTGGCCCCGGGAGAGGGCTCAGTTTGCTTAATAATCCCTGAGATGCCTGGAAATGTACAAACACTCATGAATGTGGTGGTGCGGGGGTGGGGAACCCTGAGTTTACCCAGGGTCACTCCGGCAGGCACAGTTCTGTGTGCTTTGTACCCATTATTTAATTTTAATAACAAAAGAGGTGGCAGTAAAACTAAACTAAATTTGATGACTTGCATGTGATAAATGTGTGTTAAAATTATACAATAAACATGCAGAAAATGAGGTCAGCAAAGTAGGAAAAAAACAATTTGTGAAAAGTACTCAGAAGGGCCTGAGGTGGGTCCCTTGTTGAGGCAATGCCAATGCATGACCCTAGACAACCTCAAGTTAAGTGACAGAACCAAGGCAGAGAGGTGGGTTCTGAGATGTTTGGGGGGGCACTGGAGGTTGAGCAGGGGACACTACAGCTGAGCTATACCCCAGCCCTTTTGATTTTTCATTTTGAGACAGGGTCTAATTGCCCTGCCTCCGCCTCCTGAGAAGGAGAGATGAACTGACTAAAAACATTGCCTGGGGTTCCCAAGCAGGAAACTAGGCTGCATCGTTCTCTGTTTCCAAACACAGATTGTCTTCCACATGCAGGTAATCTAGCTTCTAGACCTTTCTGAATTGACTCTCCATTTTCTTCTAATCTCAGGCCTGGAAATCTTAAAAAGTTTCTCCTTTTTTGGCACCTGGGATTGAATCTAGGGGTGCTTAACCACTGAGCCACATCCCCAGCCCTTTTTATTTTTTAGAGACAGGATCTTGTTCAATTGCTTAGGGCTAAATTTCTGAGGCTGGCCTTGAACTTGTGATCCTCCTGACTTGGTCTCCTGAGTTGCTGAGATTACAGGCATCAGTTGTGCAGTACTGTAACTGGCTAAAAGCTTTTCTTGATGTGTATCATTTTATAGCTAATACATTCACATGACCCAAAAGTCAAAAAGTGCAAAATATATAGAAGAAAAAAAAATCTCCTTTTCACCTGTCCCTATCTACACATTTCTTCTCCCAGAGACAACTTTTCTTCCTTTTCTCTCTCTCTCTCTTTTTTTGTGGTGCTAGGATAGAACCCAGGGCCTTGTGTGTGCTAAGCAAGTGCTCTCCTGATGAGCTACACCATTAGCCCTGTTTCCAGTTTCTTGTCTGGCCTTCAGAGATATCTACGCACAGATAAACAGACATATATAGATATATAATTTTTAAACATAATTGGGAACATGATTTTTGCTATTCTATACTTTGCACCCCACCCCAGGCACCTATCAGTACATAAAGCACTCTCCCCTTTCCATTTTAATGGTTGCATAGTACTCCGCAGTATGAGTACACCATTTGCTTCATTGTTGCCTTCTTTTTTGCTCTCACAAGTGAGGCTGCAAAGTGCCTGACCTTTAAGCCTGTCTTTCTCTATATTGTGAGTATACCTGTAGGATGGAATTTCAGAGGGAAATTGCAGGATCAGGAGGCGTGAGAATCTGGCCTTCATAGATTTACCAGATTGCCTTCTAAGGGTTTGTGCTAATTTAAGCTCCCACCAGCAACAGAGGGATTCCCCCAGCCTTGCCAAGTCAGCGTGTTTTCAAAGTTTTGGTCCCTGACAATCAGATGGATGAAAATTGAGTTGTATTTGAGCCAACCACCAGGCATTAAAGAAAAAGGCATGCGCGCGCACACACACCCAGAATGCAAACATTTTCGGGGGTGATGGGGTGCTAAGCTGTCTGCTATTTTGCATATGAATAACATAAATCTTAGGCATCAGTCAAAACCTGCCTCAAGCCTGGCGCAGCGGCACGTGCCTGTCATCCCAGCGGCTCTGGAGGCTGAGACAGGAGGATCAAAGCCAGTTCAAAGCCAGCCTCAGCAACAGGGAGGCACTAAGCCACTCAGTGAGACCCTGTCTCTAAATAAAATACAGAATAGGGCTGGGGATGTGGCTCGTTGGTCGAGTGTCCCTGAGATCAATCCCCGGTACCAGAAAAGAAAAGAAAAGAAAAAAGAAATGCACCTGCCTTAAGCAAAGCAGTCTGCTCTGAGCTGCTTTGCGCCGCTCCCTCCCGTCCCCCCCAGCCCGGGATGCCCCGATGGAGAGGCCCGCGCCGGTCCTGTGCCTGTTCACGCTGGTCCCCCCCGCCCCCCCAGGCACCCAGCAAACATCGATGGGGTGAAGAGGCGCGGGGGCTGGCCCCTGGGTGGGACCCCAGGCTGTGGGCGGTGGCTGCTGGGACCCAGGATACACTGGTCGTCGATGCTGTTCAGCGTGAAGCGGGTGTTGGAGAACCGGGCGAAGCCGTCGCGGTAGAGCCAGGCCCGCAGCGGGATGTACTGAGGCGGGGGCGGGGGCGGAGGTGACCCGGGTGCCCGCTGGCACCCGGCACACCTCGAGCGTTGGCGCCTTGGGGTCCTCCACCTGGAACCGCCCCCTCTTCCTTTCTACCTCCTCCGCGAGCGCCGCGCTAACGTCACCCCTTGACTCCACCCCGTCCTTCCCTGGGGCGGTGGCATGCAGGAGGGAACCAAGGTGCTGGCCACCACGTATGACACCCCGCCAGAGTGAGAGGTTCAGGAGGAAAGGGGCCAATCCTGTCCCAATCCGTCTGTGGCCTTGTGCCCAGGGAGGAGTGGCACACCGAGGGCTTCGGCGTTTGCTGAATGAATGAATGAGTGAGGGGCGGGGGTGGAGCGAGGTCAGCGACTCCCTAGTTAAGAGAGCAGCCTGGAGCCAGGCTGTCTGGATTTGAACCCCAGTTCTGCCATTCACTCGCTGTGTGCCTTTGGGCAAGTCACTAAACCTCTCTGTATCTGTAAAATGAGGATAATAATAGAACCTACTTCACTGTGTTATTGGAAGGACTGAAGAGATACAACCTGCTGGGTACTAACTAGGGCCTGGTACTTAGTAGGTGCTCACTACATGTTCACTGTGGTTACCAGGGATGACTGAATGATAAAGAAGGACAGGCAAGCAGGGCATGGTGGCTCAGGCCTGAAATCCCAGTGACTCCGGAGAAAGGATCATGAGTTCAAAGCCAGCCTCAGCAACGGCAAGGCGCTAAGCAACTCGGTGAGACCCTGTCTCTAAATAAAATTCAAAATAGGGCTGGGGATGGGGCTCAGTGGTCCAGTGCCCCTGAGTTCAATCCCTGGTACCCCCCCCGCCACCCACCCCCCAAAAAGGACTGGCAAATCCAGATGTTGGAACACCTAGGATAGTGAAACTGAGGTGTATCTGGTGGCCCACTCCAGCCCTAGATGTCCCCTCTGAGCTCTCCTGGGCAGAGAGAGAGGCTCATACAAGCTGCTCTCAGGCTGGCGCCCTGTCCCCTGCCCTGGTGACTCACCGACATCACCAGCACATAGACACGCAGGTCAAACTTGCGTCCTGTCAGGCAAAGAAAGAATTAATCAGTGGAGCGAATACTGGTTACCAGATGTTGGGGTGCAGCAGTGCACAGACGGAGCTCCCCACAAAACACATGAGGTGCCAGGAGAGAGGAACTGGGGGTCCCTGTTGGGGAAAAACTTGTGACTTAGTGGCCAAGGAAAGCCCCTTGGGAAGCGGTGGCCTGCCAGTGAAGAAGGGGCCCACCTGACCCAGAGGGGCACAGGGCCTTCGGGCAGGACAGAGGCCCTGAGGGGGCAGAACCGGGCCGAGGGAGAGACAGGAAGGGGATGAGGGGCGTACGGTTGGTGGGGTCCCCACGATCTCTGGGGTTTATTCTACAAACCGCAGGAAGCTGCTGGAGGGTGTCTGATGCCTCTGGCTATTGGTGCCGCTGTCCAGGGAGAGGACAGTGGCCAGGATCGAGATGGAGGCAAGAGGGACAGAGTGAGAGGGGTGGCAGACAGCTGTGTGGGGGCTGGGGGTGCTGCTCAGTGGTAGAGCACTTGCCTAGCATGCATGAGGCCTGGGTTCCACCCCCAACATGCAAAACCAAAACCAAAAAATCAGACAGGATGGGGGGGGGGGGCGGGAGGGGAGGAGAGACCCAGGGGCTGCCCCCTGGGGAGGGTCATTGGCCCAGGAGATAGGGGAGGGGAGGGGCACTAACTCTGTTGCAATGAAGTGCCACCTACAAGAGCCCCCAGACCCTGTCCCTTCTCCCCTGTGTGGGCAAAGGGAAGAGGCTCCCTGGGCCTCAGAGAGGAAGCCGGCTCCACCAGGAGCCTTTGTCCTTGCCATTCCCTCTTCCTGTTTTCTCCCTCCAGTTCTACCTACAGATGACTCCCAGGTGTCACTGAGTCCCCTGACCCTGCCTGATTTACTTCGAAATGGCTGCAGCTGCTTGGATTCTTGTATTTCTTTGCTCTCTGGCTTAAGGCTGTCCCCTCACCTAGGGTAAAAATAGACTCCACAGGAGCAGAGCCACAGCGGGCACCCAGGCCAGCGGCTGGCACTGAGGAGGGGCGTCATACTTGTTGGGTAAAAGCATACGTGAAAGAATTGGTTCTCAAAGGAGAGTTTTCATGAATCCAGAGCGGGAGGGAAGGCACGTCAACCACAGGGAATCTATGGGCAGCAGCCAGGACAGATCTTTCCTGTGCATCCCCCTGCCCTGAATGTGAGCCTGGGCCCTCAGTCACAGCTAGTCAAGGTTTGCTGAGTGAGTGAGTGACTGGTCAGAAGGGCAGGGAGCTGGGCACAGCCATCTCACCTCCAATCAGGTATGGATTTTCGATGTAACGCTGAGCTACGTAGTTCTCCACAGGGATCTCATCCCTTTGGTCATCAGAATTTCTTGGGTCCTAGTTGCAATAATATTATTAACATTTATTGAGCACTCTTGTGTACAAGGAATTACGTTAGGCACTCTACTTGGGATATCTTTTTTTTTCTTTTTCTTTTTGGTGCTGGGGATTGAACTCGGGGCCCTTAACCACTGAGCCACGTCCCCAGAGCCCTATTTTGTATTTTATTTAGAGACAGGGTCTCACGGAGTTGCTTAGGGCCTCATTAAATTGCTGAGGCTGGGTTTGAACTCTCGATCCTCCTGCCTCAGCCTCCCGAGCCACTGGGATTACAGGTGTGTGTGTCTCTCCGTGCCCGGCCCTTTCACAATTTTTTGAAAGGAAACAAACAAAAACTTTAGTCCTTCAGTATCAGTGGCCACGGGACAAGTGCTCGATATGATGTCCACATGTGGCCAGTGGTCAGATACTAGACAGCTCAGATATGCTCTGTTGCCATCACTGCAGAAAGTCCTGTCAAGGTGCTGCCACAGGGCATCAGCAGCCCCTGAGGCCCGGAGGCCATCCCTGGCCCTTCTCCACTTGCCCACTCAGCTGGGGACGATGCCATGCTCTCACACAGGTGCACAGCCCTCCAGGTCTGCAAACTTTTTTACCCATTGTCCCCTTCACAGTCACCTGATGAGGAGCCCAGGCTCAAAGACAAGGGTCACATACTTCCTGGGCTCACACAGTGGCCCTGTGCTGGGAACGCTCTCCTGAGCAGACTCCCCGCAGACCCCCACACTGCTCCCCACCCCGACAGCCAGACTTCCCTCCAGGGACCTCGGCCACCCCCTCTACTCACATGGCTTCCAGAGGAATTGATGGAGTAGCAGGAAGGCTGGGCCTCGAAGCCCTGGAACTTCTTGCAGGCAGTGCCCTGACAGGTGCCCAGGGAAGAATGGGGACGCAGGCAGCAGGGGGAAGTGCATTAATTGAGCACCTGCTGTGAGCCCACAGGAGTCAGGTCCTCCAGCTCCCCCCACCCACCCATCATCTCACTGCCACGGTTCAGAGGGCTTCAGTGATTTCCCCAGGGACACATGTCTGTTGAGAGGCCGAGGCAGGATTTGACCCAGGATTTCTACTTGCCCAAGGTCACACAGCTATTGTTTGCAAGGTCAGAATTTGAACCCAAACAATCTGGTTCCAATAACCCTGCTCTGTGGGCAGGCCTGTGCTGGCTCTCTGAACTTGGAAGGGAGAGGAGGCGAGAGGGCAGAGGACATGTGGAGAGCAAAGGGAAAGAGGCAGACTCACCTTCCTCCAGTCCATGATGTCCTTCAGTCTCCGGAAGAGGAAGATGCCCTTGCCCTGGGACCGGGCTACCTGAGGGAAGGGGTGGGGGACACGGAAAGGCCACTGTCAGCTTGGTAGTTTCTTGTTGACCTCAGTACCTGGGAGCCCTCCCCAGCGTTTCTCTATGTCCTTCCCCCACCCCAAACCCCTCAGGCCCAGAAAAATGGTCCAGGACCCCCCCCCCAAGGCCTGGGAGAGCAAAGATGCTAAACACAGGAGGGAGCTCAGACAGGAGGGGGAGGAGAGACTCCTCTGCGCACAAAGACGCGCATTTGCATGAATAATGCAGAAGAGGAGACAATTAAAAAGCCATTCCTACAGTCCTGGGAACATATCATCCAATTCTTTTTTTGGAAATCAATTTGCCTTCCTAATTAGGTTTTGCTTCTGCTAATACCGCAATCAGTGTGCCTGTGCTGAGCTTCAGCATGGAGAATTCACAGCTCACAGGGGCTGGGGCCCAAGGATCTTGACTGCGCTGCAGAGTGGTCCTCCTGTGTGTAAGGGGGCCCCAGCGGCCCTTCCACCCTGGTCACCTGTCAGATCTTGCACATCCACAGTGCCCAGCAGCTCAGTCACCCTCTCCTCACCCCCAAACACAGCCCATCTGTTACAGGATAGCTTTGCAAAGTGTTCATCCAAAATGTATATATTGGGTGCCTACTGTGTGCTGGATGTTACGCAATAGCTGTGACAGACGGCAGGAAGTGTTCCCAGTCTAACCTGTTTTGAACTGAAATTTGCCAGCCAGGCCTGGCTTCTAGGGCCTCCTGGAGCAGGTCTGATTCCTGGAACCACCCTATGGTTATCTGTGGCTACTGAGCCTGTCCCCAGAGTCACCTTTATTTCAGCACAAATGCAACCAGCAAGTGCAAATTCTCATCTCTCTCTGTTCTCCTCTGAGCATGGGCCACCTGGACCGCCAAGGCCTTCTCTATAAACTCGGGGTTGGCAGAGCTGCCACAGGGCTGTAGGTTGCCCGTCGGTCGTGCTGAGGCCCCCTGCCCTGCCTGCCCTCTGTGCACCCGGGTTCAGGGTTATGTGTGCCCAGAAAACAAGGTGGACACAGTGAACAGGTCCTGGGCTTCCCTAGCCACCAGGGAGACGCAAACGAAAATCACACTCCCTGAGCAACAGCAAGTGCTGGTGACACTGGAGAAGCAGGAACTCCCACATGCTGGACAGACAGGCACATCCCTAGGAGGGTCACAGGGCGGGTCTTCCGGGAAACTGAGGCAGTGTGAAGACCCCCCTTCAAACCCTGATTCTGCGATCGAGTCAGAAAGATTTCAGACATGTCACTCGGAGTAACAGGCGGGAGTTTATTAAAGGGATAGGGAAAGGGATACTCCCGCGGAGAGAGTGGGTCCTCTCTGAGAGGAACAACGTGGCTCCCCTGCACTGGTTTTCCTGAGATCCCAGAGAAGTTTCCAGAGAGTCCCGCCCAGGTCCACCTCTTGGCTTTTGACTAACAGCAGCATGACATCACACTTTCAAGTCCCCACTGCCATGACAACCCTAGGCACTTTGTCCCATGCTGATGGGTTCTGGTTTGTTTTTTTTTAAATATTTTTTAGTTGTAGATGGACACAATGCTTTCTTTTGTTTATTTATTTTATGTTATGCGAAGGCTCGAACCCAGGGCCTCACACATACTAGGGAAGCGCTCTGCCACTGAGCTACAATCCCAGCCCCCTAATTGGATTCTTAGCCATATATTCTTACAGGTTTTATGATCAGGAGGAATTATGCTTATCTCCCTGAGTTTCGGGATCTGGTCTGTGGAAAGGGTTACAAAAATCCCCCCCTCAGGGAATTTGGTTCCTTTATTCAACATTATTTCGGGCCTGCATTTCTCCTGCAGACAACAGGTAGTTTGCTGAGGAATGTGACAGAGCCTGTCCACCTAAGCCAGGCAGGGCTGCAGGGAAATTGCTTCTTGGAAAAGAAAGCATGTGGGGGTCAGCACAGCGGGGCTGTCTTATATAATTATTCCCTTAACCTTGTGTTCCCACCAGCCTCATCTGTCTGTTACATGTCAACAGCACCATTCATAAAAGTGCCAACCTTGGAAATACTTTCTCAGTGGAACAGTATACAGCAATGACAGTTAGCAATTCCCAATTACTTACACCCGTAGGGTGAATCACATGACTAAACTGTTGAGGGAAAGAACTAGAAACTGTGGAAATATTCGTATTCTGAGTATATCGAGTACAGAATCAGAGAGAACAAATCTGTGCCGTCAGTGGCTTAGGGGGTCGTGAATGGAGGAGGTCAGAGGGGAAACGCTGAGGGGCTGGTAGGGTTCTGTTTATGACTTGGGTGCTGGTTACTTGGATGTGTTTACTTTGTCAAAATTCATAGCAGACCCCTATAACGTGGGCACCTTTAAATGTTTATCTTCAATTAAAAAGTGTCTTTTAGGGGCTGGGGTTGTGGTTCAGTGTGAGGCACTGGGATAGACCTCAGCAACACATAAAAATAAATAAATAAAATAAAGATATTGTGTCCATCTGCAACGAAAAAAAAATCTTTAAAAAAATGTGTCTTTTAAGGCATCTATGTACCCTTTGATCTCAGAGCCCCTGTCTCACCCCGGAAGCCATTCTCCCTCTCTTTCCTTGCAGGCAAAGTCCCTCTCTCTGTGATGGGGCTAGAAAGGCTTCCTGCTGGTTTTCCCAGCTTCCCTTGCAATTAGCATGAGCCAGTGTTGGGCTAATGAGACCTAAGGAGACATCTTCTTATCCATTCTGGGGAGATTTTCCTCTGTGTTAAAAATATAAAGAGAGAGGGAGGGGCCAGGTGCAGAGGCTCACATCTGTAATCCCAACTACTGTGGAGGCTGAGGCAGGAGGATCGCAAGTTCAAGGCCAGCCTCGGCAACTTAGCAAGACTCTGTCTCAAAATAAAAAAAAATAAAAATAAAAGAGCTGGGGATTTAGCTCAGTGGTTAACTAACCCTGGCACCAAAGGAAAAAAAAAAAAAGAAAGATAAAAGAAAAAAATTAAGAGAGAGAGCAGAAAGGGAACACAGGGAGGGAGAGGGGGCGTCAGAGAGACAGGGAGAGAGACGAGAAGAAATGTCTGGCCCTTCCTTCTTTTTTGCTTTTTTCCGAGGAGGTGAGGTCTGCAGTCACAGCAGCCATCTCATAGACATGAGGTGACAGATCTGATGACTAAACACAGGGAGGAAGCAGAGTGGACAGGGAGAAGACCCAGGGGGCCCTCAAGGCATCGCCATGCACATGCCCCAACCTGGAATGGCCGACCTCCAGCTCTCTTGTTGTGTGAGATGATGAAATGTCCTTATCGGTTAAATCACTGTAGTAACTTGACAAACCTGTTCCAAGAGATGCCCCCCCCCCAAGGGAATAATCTAAAAGTGAAAATAAACTTCCTGCACAGTAATAGATCAGGGTTGTTAAGACTGGAAGTCACCTAGAGCTCCGGCAGATGGTGTTTCCAAAACCAATCACAACATCTCCAGTCCCGTATGTTCTCTAGAACCCCACCAAGAGGTAAAGTCAATGTCCCCTCCCCTTGAGTGGGGGCAGGGCTTCAGTACGGTCACAGTTAATGGTGTGTGGAAGAAGTGGCAGGGTGAGAATTCTAATGAGGATCAGGAAAGACAATGTGGTTTCTACCCAGCCATGATGCAGAGCCCAGATGCCATGCTGTGAGGAAGCCCAAGTCACATGAGGGGCCCACAGGGAGGACAGCTGAGTCTTCTAGCCCTTACCCTGGCTGGGCTCCCAGCCAGCAGCCAGCACCATCTTGCCAACCCAGCGAGTGAGGCCAAATTGGAAGCATCCTCCAGCCTCAGCAGAGCTGCCCCAGAGGATGCTGGTGCACAGATGAGCCTTCCCTGTCAAGCTCCAGTTGGAGGCTCATGAGCTAAAAACAAGAGGTTATTATTGTTTCAGGGCCTTCCATTGGGGTGGTTTGTTACTCAGCAATAGGTAACCAGACTTATTACAATGATTATGTTCATGGCTGATACTTACCAGTTTACCTTGTGCCAGGCTTCTATGACATGGGCATTGATAGTATTCCCATTTTCAACCAAGGAAACCAAAGAACAGAGAGGCCAAGCATATTGCCCCAAGTCATCCAGCCAGCAGGTCATAAATCCAGGATAGTGAAATCTGTGCTACACAATTCCGGGACTCATGTACCTCTTGCAGAGTGCCATGGGATACACAGAATCACACAGCAAGCATGGGGTAGCTTCTGGGAATATTACTTGATAACTTGGGAGAAAATATTTTTACATATAAAGATACATTTATGATTGGAAAACATTTAAATGGATCATTAGAATGAAACATAACTTTGGTTTTGTACCAAATGTGGCCATTCACAGTCCTTGTCCCCTTGCCAAGAACCACATTTGGGTCACCCTGTGGGTTGTCCAGCCCTCTGGAGAGGTCTGAGCCCTCATGCTACTGCCATGGGATTGGATCAGGCGTTAATCTACAGCACGGGAAGTCTGCTGCTGAGACTTCTGGGAAGAGTTTGTGACTTCTTCAAAAGTGACACAAAACCAGGGCGTTCCTGTATTCCCATGGCATGTAGAGGTATAAGGAGGTGAAGGTAGAGCTGTGGCAACCACATTGTGCCCAAGAGGAACCATCTGCCTGTTGGGCTAGGAATTGATGGGGTTGTCGAGCTGCCCAAAACCATCCCCTGTCCAGCTATTCTTCATTAAAGGAAATTCCCCTGGACCTCTGAATTTGAATGAGAAAAACAACATCTTCCCTTTGACACCCTGCCATGTACCCTGTGTTCCCTTCTATGATGAGTGTGGTCAACACATCATAGGAGTATCTGCCATCAGAAGCAATCACAGCTATTTTTATGTATCACATTACAATTGTTGCTGATATCTCAAGATGCTGTTTATGCACCTGTGGTTTTGAAATTATGATAGTGCGGGGGTCTGCTGTTAATGAAGAGCACGTATATTCTATAGCACAGAGGGTCTTTTAATAATGTGTGTGGCAGCCCTGAGAACACACCTCACAGACCTTCAGCTGCAGGAGAGCAAGGCCCTGAGGGCGCCAGCTGCCGCCTGCTGACAGGCGCTGTATCCTGACCTCCTGTCCAGAGGCTGCTCCCAACCAATGACTGGCTGGTTCCTGAGGCACAGGGGACTTCTCTGACAGCATGAAGCCTCCCAGGTCTGGCTGGACTTTGCTCAGGCTGCTCATTGCTAGGAAGTTCCACTCAACCTCCCTCCTCCCTCCCCTCAGCCCTTCCTTCCTTCCTTGCCTCCCCCTTCACTGAGGTCCCACAACTCCCCCAGCCTCTCCCAGCTCCTCCCCCATTTTCTCTCACAGGCTAAGCTCTGGCAGGTAGAGTCTTGTTTGTCATCTATTTCTTGGGGGACCCCCAACTAACACACATACCTAGTTTTCAACATAGTTGTTTTTTTTTAATATTTATTTTTAAATTGTAGGTGGTGGACACAATGTCTTTATTTCATTCTTATGTGGTGCTGAGGATGGAACCCAGTGCCTCACGTGTGCTAGGCAAGTGCTCTACCACTGAGCCCCGGCCCCAGCCCTAGTTGTGTTATTTTGTAATCAAACATGTTTAGATTATGCCTGTAATCCCAGTCACTCAGGGAGGCTGAGGCAGGAGGGTCCCATGTTCAAGGCCCCTCTGGGCAACTTAGTGAGACAGAGTCTCACTAAAAAAATCAAAAGGGCTGGGGATGTAGCTCAGTGGTAGAGCACCCCAGGGTTCCATTCCCAGTACCTTAAAAAACAAAACAAACTAGTCTTTCATGGATATGTACTGTACATACTCAGGTTCGAGCTCATTCAACTATGTACATCAAATGTGTGCAGATTTTATGTTGATCAGATCTCAATAGTGTGATTTATTTTTTTTTTAGTTGTAGATGGACACAATACCTTTATTTTGTTTGTTTATTTTTATGTGGTGCTAAGGATGGAACCCAGTGCCTCACATGTGCTAGGTAAGTGCTCTACCACTGAGCCACACCCCAGCCCCTCACTAATGCCATTTTACATAGGAACACTGTTCTTATATTTCACCAAATGTCAAAAGGTCCGAGGCATTAAAACAGTTCAGAAGCCCCACCCTCTTGTTCCAGGAAGCCATATTGGTTGGGTTTTCTACTATTTGCTGACCAAAGCATCCCAACTCTGAGAGGGTTTGGCGGAACAGTTTGAGATGCTCTGTTTGGTGCACACAGTGTAACTGTATGTTCAAATGCGGCTCTTCCTGCTGGTGGGTTGAGAAAAAAACAGCCCAGGGTCACCAAGGATACCCACAGCCCTGTGAAAAGGGCTAGACTGGCTTGGTGGACACACAGACTGATGGACAGGCTGGTCCCTGACCACCGAGCACCACAGAAAGGTGGGAGCAGTGGGAGTGGGCCATGTGGTCTGCGCCCTGCCACCTCCCACACCCCACAGGCCAAAGCTGCAGGGAGAGCAGAGTGCTCAGGTGGGAAAAAGGATGTTCATGCATGTGCTTTTTACACTAGACTGGACATTTTTTCCCCCTTTGCTCTGAATCAAACCTGGGGCCTTGCAGGTGCTCAGCAAGAGGTGGCCACTGAGCCACACCCTAACCCCTAAGCTGGACTTTAATGGTCAGATCTGTTTATTCTTATTCTCTCCAAGATTGACAGCAAAGCTGGGAGATGGTTTGGGCTCCAGCCCCATAGGAAGAGGGTCCCTGAACAGCGGCAATGGGGGACAATGCTGTCTCTGCCTTTCTGATCCAATCTGCCCTCTCCCTGGCTGTTCTGCCACCCCTCCCTGCAGAGGAAAATGAAGGGTCACAGGCTCCAGGGAAACTTCAGGGAAGACTTGGAAGGACAGGGCTGCCAGAGACTGGCCTGGCCACAGCAACCCCCTGAGAACTTCTGCCTGTGAGTGGACAAGGACCAACTAGGTCACAACAACAGGCCTTATGGGAAGAGCAGAGGGAACCAGGGGACGTCTGTTTCCCAAATTTAAAGTAGTGTTCTACCTTTTAACATTCCCTTCTCCCCAGTAGTATCCAAATAATAAGATCCAGAACTAACACTCCAGGCCTCTGGTTCTCAGAGTGCCGCTGGAGCAGAAGAGCCCTCAGACCTGGTGTGACCTTTCATCTTACGCATCAGCCAGGTGAGTCTCTGCTGCCTAGTTGTTTGGTCAAACACTAGTCTAGGTGTTGCTCTGAAGATTTTTTTTTTTTTTGCAGATGTGAGTAACATCTGTAATTAGTAACTTTAAGTAGAGGTAGTGCCCTCCATGTGGGCCGGGCTCAACCAGCCCTTGAAGGCTTATTAAGAGCAAAAACCGAGGCTCCTTGGAGAAGAAGAGATTCTGCCTAAGACTGTAACAAAGAAATCCTGCCTGAGCTGCCAGTCTGCTGGCCTGGACTGTACATGTTGGACTAGTGGCCCTCACAGTATTGCAGAAGTCAGTTCCTTAAGCGCCGGCACACACCCTGCGGGCTTCGGTTTCTGCAGACTGCACAGGCTGATGGGGTCCGGGGGTACTTGACAGGCAGCACATATTTGCTCACAGGTTTGCCCAGGCCTCCGGGGTCAGCCACTCAGGTGGACGCGATGTACGGCCTCTGCCAGAGTCTGTCGTGCCCCAGTTTGGGAACGGCTTCTTTCCAACCTCACCAAAGTATCACCTGGGGACCAGGGACCAGCAGTGATGGCATCCCCTGGACACAGCTTCTCAGGCCCCACCTAGATCTGCTGAGTTGGGCTCTGCATGTTAGCTAGATCCCTAGGGGGTGCGGGGACACAGAAAGTTTGAGAAACACTGCCCTAGTGCTTCCCAGCGGCAAGAAGAAGAGGGGTGTTTCCTGGACTCTTGGAAAGAACAAGAAAAGTGAGCCAATTATTGGGCACCTAACGCCAAGCCCTTGATAGAATTTGGGCGATGTATGGGTATAACATGCACAGCTTCTTTGAATTCTCCACTACCCCGTCGGGCACGTCCGCTCAGTCCCGGTTTACAGACAAGGAAGTGGACTGGCTGGGGCTGAAACCTGCTGGGGTCACGCAGGGGGAAGGGGTGGATCAGAATTTGGCCCCCGGCCACGCCCACTAGCCCTGCTACTCTCCCCGGCCACGCCCACCAGCGTGCACCCTCCAGCCGCCCAGTCGCTACTCCCCGCCAGCCACATCCCACCGCTCTTCCCCCACAGACAGTGCAGTGCGCCTCTTCTCTTCAGGGCGGAAGACGCACAACCAAGATGCCACCCCTTAATTACAGCTGTCTTGTGTCTGCCGCTAACAAAGGCCGTGGGCCGGGAAAGGAATCAACCTAATATGCAATTGCTCATTCCCAATTAGCACAAATTATCATTTGTCTGAGAGGATAATGCTGGGAGCCCGACTCTGTCCCTGGTGGGTGTCACTGTTCATCTGCCTAATCCCTACTCCTCCAGCCCCAGCCGCCTCACCGTGCCTCCCAGGACGCAGAGGTGGTGAGAGGGTCTGGGTACATCAGGCATCCCTTGTGCCCTGCACTGGGTCCCCCTCCAGGCACCCATGCCAGCTGACTCCGTCCACGCCAGCCAACACTGAGCCACGCTCTTCTGCTCCACGGGAAGGCTGCTCACTCCTCCTCACACCCAGCTCCTTTCCCGAAGCCTGGCCTTCTCAAGGGGCTTTGATGATGCCCTTTGAGGCTTTGGTGGTGTCATGGTTTGGATCTGGAATGTCCCCCAAAAATCTCTGCAGCAATGTCCAGAGGTGGGGCTTTGGGAAACCATTGGATCATGAGGGATCTGGTCTCATCAGTGGATTAATCCATTTGATGGATTAGTATTTTGAATGGACTACGGAGAGGTGGTAGTAACTACAGGCATATTGAAGGAAGTAGGTCACTGGTGCAGGCCCTTGGGGATGATACCTTGTCCCTTGCCTCCTCTCCTCTCTCTCCTTTCTCCTTCCTGACTGCCATGAGCTAGGCAGCTTTCCTCTGACACAGCCTTCATTCACACACACACACACACACACACACACACACACACACACACACACACATTTTTAATGCAAGTGCAGTAGAACTATACCACCAAGCCACATCCTTATACCTTTTTATTTTTATTTTTTATTTTATTTATTTATTTATTTATTTTGAGAAAGGGTCTTGCTCAGTTGTTGAGGCTGGCCTTAAACTTGGGAACCTCCTGCCTCAGCCTCCAGTGCTGCTGGAATTACAGGTGTGAGCCACTGCATCTGACCAGTGTGATAGTCTGATTCTGCCTCACCTCAGGCTCAGAGCGATAGGGCTGCTGACCACAGACTGAAATCTCTGAAACCATGAGCCATAATAAACCTTTCTTCCTCCAAGTCACATCAGGTAATCTGGTCACAACAATGAAAAAGCGGACTAACAGGTGGCATGTGGCCGAGAGGGTAGCCCGGGCACAAGGAAGGGCTGAGCGCCATCTTGCCCTGTTTCTTGACCCTGGAAGGGTTGTCCAGAGCAAGGCTTCACACATGCAGTCCCCTCTGCTGGAATGTTCTTCCCTACCTCCGCCTTTCTCCAGGCTGACTCCCAGGCATCCTTCAGCTCAGAGATCAGGACTAATTCTTATAGTCTCAATAATGACTATCATTTATAGAGCAGGTACTATATGCATTAACTTGTCTACTGCACAATACTATGCAATAGGTACCACAGTTCTTCTCACTCTGCAGACGAGGAACTGGGGCGCAGCAAAGTTGAGTAATCTGCCTGAGGCCACACAGTAAGTGGGATGGTTAGTGTTTGAACCAAATTTGACCTCAGATCTCAGTCTCTCACTTCTGAGTAGCTGCCTGGCTGGGGAGGTCCCTCCCCCACTTGTTCCCTCTCCTGACACCATTCTCCTTTTTTTTTTTTTTTTTTTTTGGTACTGGGGTTTGAACTCAGGGGCACTTGGCCACTGAGCCACATCCCCAGCCTTATTTTGTATTTTATTTAGAGACAGGGTCTCACTGAGTTGCTTAGCACCTCACCGTTGCTGAGGCTGGCTTTGAACTCACGATCCTCCTGCCTCAGCCTCCCAAGCCACTGGGATTACAGACGTGTGCGCCACCGCACCCAGCACCATTCTCCTTAAGGACACTCAGCACACCGTAACCATGCAACACATGTATCCTCTGCTGGCTTATTGTCCATCCTCAAAGACAGCAGAGACCACGTCTGACTTGCTGAGAGCTGAATTCCCTGGGCCTAGGTCTGTGCCTGGCACATGGCAAAGGCCCAGTGAGCATTTGTGGGATGCTTGAATAAATAGGCCCCAGGCCTCTCCATCCTTAAAATGGGGCTGGTGAGGCCCACCCCAAGGCTGATGGGCAGTAAAGCACTTGGCTGGTTCACCCACTGTTTTCTTCCACGTTAGGAAGAAGGGCTCTGGACCCCTGCCTTGTCCTGATGACCACTTGTGCATTCAATAAACGCTTATTGAGCACCTACTACGTGCCAGCAGTCACAGCCACTGGCTCTACACACTGCCAAGAAAAGGAACTCAAGTGGCCCTTTAGGGACGGCAGTCAGTGCTTCTAGCAGATCACCCAGGCAGAGCCAGTCCCTGTTCGGGTGCCTAGGGCTTCCCAGGATCCCCACTGACTCCCTCCCCCAGGCCCCTGCACCAGGCACTCACAGGCTTCATGATCCAGGTGATCCCCGGGTTTTTGCGAAACTCCTCCACAAACAGGTGGTACTCGCAGGGCATCTCAAAGGTCTTCGGGAAGAAGTCGCACTTGGCCGCCTCCAGCTTCCCTCCGTCGCGCTCCAGCTGCTTCCGGAAGCGCTTCAGGTTCTTCACCATGTAGTTCTTGCGGGTCAGCTGGCAGCGGTGGGCAGGCTGGGTGAGCCTTCAGCTCCTGCCCGGCCCCAGCTCCTGACCCCAGCCCTGCCACCCAGCACACCCCCAGCCTCCTCTCTCTGGCCACAAAATAGCAGGAACAGTCAGAGCAACCCAGACCGAGAGCCTCTAGTCTATGATTGTCCCACGTCCCAGGCCGGGACACGGAGGCAGGGCAGAATGCAGCCGGTTGCCCAGAGCGCCAACGAACAAGTGGCACATCCAGAGTTTGATCCGGCCTTTTCTGACTTGGAAGTTTATATTTATTAACCATTAAGCCACACTAACATTTTATTTTTTATTTATTTTTGGTACTAGGGATTAAATCCAGGGGCGCCCAACCACTGAGACCTATCCCCAGCCCTTTTTATTTTTTATTTTGAGACAGGGTCATGCTAAGCTGCTTTGGGCCTAAATTGCTGAGGCTGGCCTTGAACTTGCGATCTTCCTGCCTCAGCCTCCCAAGTCTCTGGGATTACAGGTGCGCGCCAGCTACGCTAACATTTTAAATCCCTCACCACTGGTCCTCCAGGTCTCTTTGAGGTCAGGTTCCCTCCAGATCTCCAATCTATCTCCAGACCCAAACTTCTCAGCTTGCCTGCACCCTGAAGTCCCTCAAGACTCATGCTCCTTGCACCCCCAAACCAGCCTGCCCCCCATAGCCTGTGTCCTTAATTCTGCATCCTCAAACAGGCTGCTCCTCAGGCTTTAGATCCGCACAACCTCTAACCATTGAGCTTGCCAGATACCTAGGCCACATGTCCCCCACCTGGCATATACCCCATCATCCCCTTATATTTTTCTCTTCTGGTCCTTGTCCCTCCCAAACAAGCTCCTACTCGTCACCACACCCAGTAACTTGAGTTGCGGGCTGGGTCCCCTCTGACCGGCCCGGCTCACCTCATAGTGGTTCCGAAAGTGACAGATCCGCACATGCTCGTCCATGTAGGTGTGGTCAAAGTTCTCCCGGAGCCAGCTGACGTCACACCAGTAGAAGTCCCACTCCCCTTCACTGGGGTGAAGAGGCAAAGGTCATGACCTGAGGGCCTCAGCACTGCTGGGGTCTGGGGCCCCGGGACATGCAGCTGAGGGGCCCAGGGAAGGGCGCGTGGCAGTGCGTCCACCAGGAGTCCCTTAGAGGCCATGGGCACCACCGTCGGCAGATTGTGCCTTCCCTGAGCCCTTAGCACATGTGGGCACACTGAGCTCAGGTACCAAGTGGCCGCAGCTTTAGGCAGGGCCTGCCTGTCCAGTCACAATCCACACCAGGCCCTGCAACACGGGGCATAGCTGTCCACACCACCTGCCTTCCTCCTCCACAGCCCACGGTATGAAGTGATGGAACGGCTCACGCCTGAAAGGTCTTCCCAGTTCACAAAGACCCCTCTTGCTAAGCCTCAGAGTGGCCCTAAGAGGTGACAACGATCATTCCCTCAATTCCAGGACAGGACAGCCTTGTTCACCAAAGACACGGCACCCCCAGAACTCCACCGGGCTCCACCAGGTGCCACGTTCTGACCCTGTTCTTCACCACCATGCCAGAGAGGGGGACAGGAAATCAAGTGATGGACTAAATCCAGGGACTGGAGCCAGGTGCTGGGAGCTGGGGTGCTCAAAAGAGGCATCAGGAAATAAAATAGTGCTGCCATGATTATGCCACTTTTTTTTTAAGTACGTATAACTGAAGGTCCCTGTATATCCCTGCATCTATCTCCTCTTTCTGCCCCAGAGGAAAACCAGCCTGGGTTTGGTGGCTTGTCATCTCTTCACAGTGTCTGGATGGCTTTCCTCTGTCTGGACATGGCCTGTGACATTGTCTGGCGTGTTTTTTCCCAACTTCCTTCTTGCTAATCCTTATGGCTCACCACCCTCCCGGCGCTGTTCTAAGTACTGTGCAAATATGAACTCATTGATCCCCACAGCAACTCCAAGTTCTGTCGTTATGCCCATTTTACAGATGAGGGAACTGAGGCCCACCCAGAGAGGTTAAGGAGCTCACTGAACAGAGGCCACTGGGCTCTGGCCAGAACCACTGCAATCTGCTTCCTTATTTGACACATGGGGTCTAATTCAGTCATCTTAACCACCACGTTCCACTTCCTTGAGTGAACACACTACAGTGTATCCATTTTCAAACTAAGAGGTGTTTGAATTGCTCCCTGCTTTTTTTTTTCCCCTACTATGGATAAATGGACTGAGTTTTGAAAAAAAAAAATCTTGGGGAACTTTGAGGCAGAAACTGAACAAGAAGTGGGCAGCTACAAGAAGGGTGACCCATGACCTTGGCCTGAACATGACCAACTGTGGGAGAATTCTGTGGTGGACTGCAATTCTAAGAGATGCCAACATGAGCCAGGAGTGGTGGCACATGCCTGTCATCCCATTGGCTTGGGAGGCTGAGGCAGGAGGATCATGAGTTCAAAGCCAACCTCAGCAACTTAGCAAGGCCCTAAGCAACTAAGCAACACCCTGTCTCTAAATAAAATATGTGTGTGTGTGTGTGTGTGTGTGTATATATATATATATATATATATATATATATATATATATGAATGAATGTTGCTCAGTGGTTAAGCACCCCTGGGTTCAATCCGTAGTACTGGGGTCAGGAGGAGTTTAAGAGCCATGTCCCTGCTTTAATGTCAAATGGGGGGAAAATAAATCAATAGCAAGACAAATGCATAATTCCACAGATGCTTTCATAGCGATATAAAAGTTCCTTTACTTAAGTAAAAGGAGTGAGTCAGCTTGAGGACAATCCTAAGCAAACACCACATGCCTGCACAGGTGGTGACACAGGTGGTGGCAGCAATGGAGCGACATGAGTCAGGAATCACCCTTTTCCAATTCCATCCTGAGTTATGAATGAAAACCTGGGCCTGGGCCTCCTCCAAAGCTTCTCTCAGGCTGTTGCTGCACACACAGCAGTCGTGAGCAATGGCTTCCGTAGCGGATGGAAACCCCCTGGGGACATGGCCATCTGCCCTCCAAACCCTTGGTCACCAGACAGCCCCATTCCAGGCTGGCCGCCCGGGCCTCATCCAGCTCCCTGTCCCTCTCTACTCTGATGCTTGCACTGGGCCACATCATGCAGGAGAGAGAGCCCCTATTCTGGTTCTGCCACAGGCAATGACTCTTACGTGACCTTGCCCTCTTCTCTGGGCCTCAGTTTCCCTACTAGAGAATCAAGGAGTGGATATTTCTGCTCAAGATGATGGATATCAATGAGCCAGACCAATACTAAATAAGTAAGAAGCAGGAGAGAAAAACTATTTCCTTACAGAAGAACCCTACCCAGCCGGGTGCGGTAGCACATGCCTGTAATCCCAGCGGATGAGGAGGCTGAGGCAGGAGGATCGTGAGTTCAAAGTTCATAGCCTCAGCAATGTCCAGGTGCTAAATTATTTAGAGACCCTCTCTCTAAATAAAATACAAAATAGGGCTGGGGGTGTGGCTCAGTGGTTGAGTGCCTCTGAGTTCAATCCCCAGTACCCCCCCCATAAAAGCTGATCTTCACTGGAGAAACACCACCTCAACTTAGCGACCCAGGTAACACCAGTGTAAGACCGGCTGGGCCCATGAGCCCCCTGATGCAGTTCATTGGGGAGGACACCGCATCACTTTGTGGTGTTCAGCCCTGTCAGACAAATCCCAACCCAGGGACATTCTGTAAAATAAAGAGTCCTCTTTGAATGTATCAAGGGCACATTTGTGGATATAAAGATCAATTAAATGCAATGTGGACCTGGAATGGATTATGAGGCAGAAAGAGAATATTAGTAAAAAATACTGGTGGAATTCCAACGATGCCCGCTGCTTGCTTCATAGTGTCTGTTCACTTCCAGGCGTGGACAGACGTACTGGTCACATCAGCAGCTAGAGGAGGAAACTGGGTGAAGCTGCTAAAAGAAGGAGCTGTGTCCTGAAACCAATCCCCCTCGTCACCAAGGGACAACTGTATTTTGAAGCTTTCAGTTTAAAATGATTTCAAATAAAAAGTTTAAAAATTACATTGAAAAAGTTAAAGTTGGATTCCTAACTCACACCATATTCAAAATCAAATCAAAGACCTACACGTAAGAGTTAAAAATATAAAAAAAAATCTTAGAAGAAAACATAAGAGGGCTGGGGTTGTGGCTCAGTGGCAGAGCGCTTGCTTGGCATGTGTGAGGCCCTGGGTTCAATTCTCGGCACCACATATATAAAGGTATTGTGTCTATCTACAACTGAAAAGGTTTTTTTAAAAAAGAAAGAAAATATAAGAGTAAAATTTTGTGATCTTGGATCAGGCAATGCTTTCTTAAATATGATACCCAGAGTACAAGCAACCAAGAAAAAAATAGATAAATTAGACTTTGTCAAAAATTAATTTTGTGCCTCCAAAGTCACAATGAAGAAAGTCCACAACATGAGGGGAAATGTTTGCAAATCATGTGTCTGATAAGGGTATAAAGAATACTTACAACTCGACAATAAATCGACAAAGAACTGGGTTTTTCAATGTGCGATAGGTTGTAATAGTCACTTCTCCAAAGATTTACAAATGGCCAACAAGCAAATGAAAATATGTCAAGCATCATTGGCCACAAGGGAAAAGCAAATCAGAATGAGATGCCACTTCACACCGACTTGGGATGGCTAAAATTTTAAAAATATCAATGAGTACTGGTGAGAATGCCTAAAAACTGACATTTTATACAGTCCTGTTGGAAATGGAAAATAGAGTCCAGCGGTTCATCAAAAAGTTAAATATAGAGTTACCATATGACCTAGCAATTCTACTTCTAGATGGAGTTTCTCCCAAGAGAAAAGAAAACACGTTCCACTCAGAGTTCATACATGCATTTTCATAGCAGCATTGTTAGCCCCAAAGTGGAAGCAATCCAAGTGCCCCTTCACTAATGAATAGATAAAGCATGGTATGTCCATACAGTGGAATAGTATACAGCAAATGAAGGGAGTTGGGGGTCTAGCTCAGTAGTAAGGGTGTGTGTTTAGCATGTGGGAGGCCCTGGGTTAAGAACCAAAGGAAAAAAAAAGAAAAAGGAAATTCAAAGAGGGCAAATCCGTGGTAGCTGCCATCATCAGCGTCATTATCCTTGCTGTAACAGTCCCCAAAGTCCCAAGGAGAGTGCTCTGTATTCACTACCTGTACCACAGCTTGCCACCGACAGCTGACTCCTAATTTCTTGTGGGTTATTTTAAGTCAGTCTCGCTGCTGACTGCAGCATCAGGATCCGGAATATTCACTCATCTTTCCTTCCCTCTCTGAGAGCCTACTGAGGGGGGCGGGGACAAGCCTGTGACTCTGCAGACGTGCACACCAGCTGCAAATCCTAGCCTTACAAGCGAGGGACCTCTGAAACATGGCATTTTCGTTACTCTGTGCCCAGGTTTCTTATTGGTAAAGTGGGATTGACAGTAGCACCTACCCAGATTTTGGGGGGATGGCTAAAAGAGATCATGGATACCAAGGACTACAGTGTCTAGCAGGGCTTTTTTTTTTTTTTGGTACCAGGGATTAAATCCAGGGGCGCTTAACCACTGAGCCACATCCAGGGGGGAGGAGCATGCCTTTTTTTGGAGGGGAGTATTGAGAATTGAGCCCAGGGCGCTTTACCCCTGAGCTACTTCTCCAGCCCTTTTTATCTTTCATTTTGTGACAGGGCCTCGTTAAATTGCTGAGGGTCTTATTAAGTTGCCGAGGCTGACCTCAAACTTGCGATCCTCCTGCCTCAACCTCCCGAGTTGCTGGGGTTACAGGCGAGTGCCTCTGTGCCTGTCTGGCATGGCTTCCCTGCCTCCTTCCGGCCTCCTGCTGTGTGGAACGTGAAGGTGGGCTGGAGCTCCACTTGGCACTGAGGACGAGGGACTTGCTCAAGGCAAAGCAAAACAAAGAGCCGGAACTAGCCAGGCCCCTCATTTCTCTCAGCCTCCTGGCCATCCTGGAATTTCCTATTTACGAACCTCAGTGGAGGGGCGGGGGCCAGATAGACGGGCTTCTAGCCCATCAGAGCCTCTTTGCTTCAGGTCCCTGGCACATGCATGCCAACCTCACCCCTCCCTCACGCAGCCGGGGTCGTATATTTATTTTCCTCCCTCGGCAGCCCCAGGGCCCAGCACCAAGGCAGAAACGTAGGCCTACAGGTCAAGTCACTTGTTCTAGGCCACAGAACTAGTAAGTGACCAGCTAGGTTAGTCCTTGACCTGGGCCCATCCCGGGAGGACTCAAGCCAGCAGGTCTGTGCTGCCAGCATCCCTCTGTTTCTCCAGAGAGCCACAGGACACCCCCGGCATCAGTCAAATAGACTGGGCACCTACGTGCTGTGTGACCTTAAGCAGTTGGCTTAACACCCCTGAACACTGTCATACCTGATTGGATGGTTGTAAGGCTTAAATTAGAGACAGAGACGGTGTGAGTGATTTGGCCACCACAGTGTGGGTGCTAAATAAATGTCAGCGCTACTTTAGGGCAAGTCCTAGTGGCTACTGGGCTGGGGGGCTGGGAGAAAAACCAAGGCAGGCAGGAGGGGGTGAGGAGAGGGAGGGGGTGAGGAGGGGGAGGGGGTGAGGAGGGGGAGGGGGTGAGGAGGGGGAGGGGGCGAGGAGGGGGAGGGGGCGAGGAGGGGGAGGGGGCGAGGAGGGGGAGGGGGCGAGGAGGGGGAGGGGGCGAGGAGGGGGAGGGGGGCGAGGAGAGGGAGGGGGGCGAGGAGAGGGAGGGGGTGAGGAGAGGGAGGGGGTCTTACTCTTTCACTTCTACCCATCCCGGCCTGTGGCGCAGGACATCCATCAGAGTGTTCATAAGGGTAGTCTTGAACCGGATCAATGCTCTCTGTTCTCTGCAAGACAAGGCAACAAAACACTTGCTGGAATCCAACTTTCCTAGCACGCTCCAGGGATAGGATAAAGGGGGAGGAAGAAAGATCAAAGCCACAGCTAGAAATGCCGAAAACAGAATCCCCGAATTTCAGAGTTTAGCATCAGAGCGTGACAATCCCTGAAATAATCAAATTGAGCATTACAGAAACTTTGAATCATCAAAAAACAGCAAGCGTTTTGTCCAGAGCCTACTATGTGCTGGGCACGACCGGGCTGCTCCACGTGCACCATGACTAGCTCTCACACTCCATGCAACACTCCCCTTCCTGACATCCATCTGGGAAGATGGAGCAGATGTCATTTCCCCTATTCCTCCTACGAGGGCACTGAAACCCACTGTATAAAACAAACATATGGTGGGGAATTCCCTGGGTTTTCTTTGGGCTTCCATATCCCAGGTGTGGAGATTAAAAAGCCAGCCAAGGGCTGGGGCTGGGGCTGAGCGGTGGAGCGCTTGCCTGGCATGGGTGAGGCCCTGGGTTCCATCCTCAGCAGCACATAAGGATAAATACACAAAATAAAGGTATTGTGTCCACCTGTAACTAAGAAAAAAAAAGCCAGCCAATGGCCACCCAGACATGCCAATGGGCACAGTCTTAAATAAAGCCCCAGCAGAAGCCTGCTCTCTTTAGCCACAAGAGCAGAGCCCCCCAGCAGGACGCAGGGCAGAGAACAACTGCTCCATCAGCCAAAGCCCGCAGAAAACATCTGCGTCCCCCACTTGTGCCAGCAAAGGCCAGGGAGTCTAGAAGCGATGCCTCTGCCCCTGTGGTGTCAGAGAAGGCCCGGGACAAGGCTGGGGCTTCCTCCCCACCCGGGAGACCCCGTGGAGAGCCTGGACCTCCTCTCCCACCCCCTCAGTGACCAGCTGCCCTCTCGCTCTGGGGTGATGTCATAGGAGGCCTGGTGGAGAGGAAGAGATCAATACAATTGAAAACAGGAAAAAAAATCAATAAAATAAAAGGCTAATTCTTGGGGAAGATCAAATCAACAAAACCATTTGTCAGCAAGATGACGAGAGAGAGAGAGAGAGAGAGAGAGAGAGAGAGAGAGAGAGAAGATACAATTACCTAGGAAGGAGTGACACAGGCCCTGCTGATGGGAAAAGTACAGTTAGGAGCAGGCCAAGGCCCCCGCACACCTGCATGTGACGACCCACACAGGGTGAGCCCCGAAAAGCACTCGGCACCATACACACCTAATGTGAGACAGGTCATTTAAATAGCTCTGTGACTATCGAGGAAATAGAATACATAATTTTAAAACTCCCAAAAAAGACATCTTCAGGACCAGATGGTTTCACTGGAGAATTCCCCCAAACATATAAAGAAACATTAACCCCAGTTCCACACAATCTCTTCCAGAAAAGGGAAAAGGAGGGAGAGCTTCCAAATTTACTTTGTGAATTTAGTGTTCACCTGCTATTAAAGTCTGGTGAAGAAGCTGGGTGTGGTATCACATGCCTGTAATCCCAGCGGCTCAGGAGGCTGAGACAGGAGGATCACAAGTTCAAAGCCAGCCTCAGGAATTTAGTGAGGCTGTAAGCAACCTAGTGAGACCCTGTCTCTAAATAAAACACAAAAAAGGGCTGGGAATGTGGCTCAGTGGTTAAGCACCTGATACCCACTCCCAGAATAAAAAACATACCAAAGTAAAGCACAGTCAGGTTGCTGGAGGCCAGGAAGAGTTACTGCCAGGGGTGGAGTGGGGAGACAGAGACTGACTTCTGACTTCTAAGAAATAATGTCAGTCTGAAGACAAGGGAATGTCATCTTTCAAGTATGTAAAGAAAAAAGTCAACCTAGAATTCTATTCCCAGTGATATGGAAGGGAAGAGGAGAGGGAAGGGAAGGGAAGGGAGGAAGGAGGAAGGGAAGGAAATTCGTTCCAATAATTGGACGGAGAGGAACCACTCACCGCTCTTTTCCTTTTGAAAATCCATGGCCCTTGTAATTTTGATTCTGTAAGGAGAAAAGGAAAATGATGTCACTGGTTTTGTACATCCACCTGCCTTCCCAGCCCACACTCAACCATGCCTCCGTCCTGAGACAGGAAGGTGCAACCTGGTCAGGTTCTCATCCACCATCAGGTGCCCAGAAAATCAGTGCAGAACTTACCTGGTACCCTTAGGGTGAATTCCCAAGCAGCCCACTGCACTGGAGGCTTGTTCCATGAGCAACACCCGCAGAGTGAATGCCTGTTTTATTGGCGCTCCAAAATTCGACCCTGAACCCCAGTTTTGAGAGCTCAGTTTATCAGGCTCTGAGTCTATCCTAATTTGGGGGGTGTGTCTCAGCGGTAGAGTGCCTGCTAAGCACATGTGGAGCACTGAGTTTGATACCCAGCTCTAAAAAAAAAAAAAAAAAAAATTAACTTTGCATGTTTGATTGGACCTAGAATCCAGGAAAGGGCTGTATCAGACTCAGCAACATGAATTCCTTTCACCCAAAACAGACCTTTCAAATCCTCAATGTGTGTGTGGCTGGTGGAGAGGGGTGTATTTCAGCTCCAACCATATCCAAAACAGCTTGTCCCCTCAGTCCTGGTAAGACTGATCCCTAAGGCATGTATGAAAGAGAAACTGATATTGGCCCCGTGCAGCCAACCTTTACAGTTGGGACAGAGCTGTGATCCGCATTCATTTTCCGCGACTGTGTAATAAATTGCTATAAATTGAGTGGTTTAAAATAATGCACATTCACTATCTCATCGTTTCTGTGGGTTTGGAATATGTGCACAGCTTAGCCAGAATGTCTGCCCTGGTCTCCTAAGGCTACGTTCAAGGTGATGGCTGGAGTTATGGTTCTCATCGGGGCTCATCTTCAAGCTCATTCACATGTTGGCAGAATTTGGTTGCTTGGGGTTGTAGGACTGCTGCCCACTGGGTCTGCTCCCAGTGTCTAGGGGCTGCTTGCTATTCCTTGCAAAGTAGCTCCGTAGGCAGTTCACCACACGGATGTTCTTCCTGTATGCCACCCTTAGCATGTCCCTTGGACTTCCAACCCACTGCCTCCAAGTCAGCTATGATGGTTTCATATAACATAATGTCATCATGGCAACAGCGATGCCATCAAATTCACCCACACTCAAGGGGAGGGAATTATTATTATTTTTTAAATAATTTTTATTTATTTTTATTGTTTAATTTTCGGCCGACACAACCTCTTTGTGTGTATGTGGTGCTGAGGATCGAACCCGGGCCGCACGCATACCAGGCGAGCGCGCTACCGCTTGAGCCACATCCCCAGCCCCAAGGGGAGGGAATTATGCATGGCATGTACACCAGGCATGGGGACCTTGGGGGCCATCTCAGAATTCTGCTTACCACATTATCATACCCCTCAAAGAGCCTGTGGAAGGGACCGTGAGATAGCGCTTTCCAAAACAAGTGGTTAATTCCCCCGCAAAAGAAAATGAAATTGTGTCCTTCCTCCACCCAAGCCCTGCCTACTCGCCCAGCACTAGTCAGCTCACCCTATATATCTTTTTGAAAATCAGATCTTTAATCCTCTCTCTTTTCAATTCCACTTTTCATGGGTTTATCCAGTTGCTCCAGAGTCCTTGGTTGCAAATCGTTTCCTTTCCTTACCAAATTGCACCGGCATGTTTGTCAAAATTCAGTCGACCATGACCACGTGGGTCTGCCTCTGGACCATATTGGGCTCTATTTACTTGTCTATTCCTATGCCACCATCACATGTTCTTAGGTACTGTAGTTTTCTAGTAAATCGTGAAATCAGGCAGTGTAAGTCCTCTGGCTTTGATTTTTAACATTGTCTTTGCAATGAGGTGCCATTTGCACTTGGATATAAGTTCTTCTATCTATCTATCTATTTATTTGTTTGTTTGTTTATTTATTTATTATTTATTTATTTTTGGTGCTGGGAATAGAAGCCAGATAAGCATGGCTAAGTGTGCTGTACCACTGAGTTATACTCAACCCAACAATACAAATTTTAGAATCAACTTGCTGATTTCTACTAAAAGACATGCTGGGATTTTGAGAGGAGCACATTGACTCTAAGATCATTTGGGGAAGAAATGGCATCATAAAGCATTGACTCTTCTAATCCATAAAATGTGCTTGTTTCTCTCTCTCTCTCTCTCTCTCTCTCTCTCTCTCTCTCTCTCCCCATTAATTTAAGTCCTCTTTATTTTTTTCTCAATGGTTCTGGTTTTTAGTAGAGAAGTCTTGCACATTTTTGTGAGGGTACACACAATTTATTCTGTCCTTCTCTCTTAAGAAGTTCATATACCCAATTTCTTGGGTCATTTAAAAGAAAGCATAGTCCTACACCAGGTCTCTTGCCTAAATCTAGAAAGTTAAAGGCAGAAGCCTTAACTTAAATCCAGGCAAGAGGCCCTGGATTTGATCCAAACACCAAAAATAGGGGGGACCTTCTTGGATGTGGGAGGTGAATGGGGAGGAGTCAAGACAGAGCCCCGGGGTTTGTCCTGAGCAGCTACCGGAGTCCTCCACCAGTAGCCATTCAACAGTGATCAGCGTATGTCTGCTCCCTGCAGGAGCCGGCGTTAAGGCAGGGAAGATGGACCTCGAATAACCATCAACGGGAATTATGACTCCTGACAAAAAAAGCGAAGTTCATGACACTCTGAAAGCAGATAAAGTTGTTTTTTGTTGTGAAAGGGAATTTTAAAAAATGGAGATGCCCTTCTTGAGAGGTTGGAACCTGAGATAAGAAGCAGGTTGGGGCAGAGGAGCTGGACTCTTCAGTAATTCATTTCCCTTTTTGCGCCTCATCTTTCCTAGTCTTAAAATGAGAGTTGGCTGGTCGGTCTTAGAGAGCAGGGTTTTGCCTGATTCACCTCTGTGTCCCTTGGTCAGGACTGGGTTCGGCTTGGAAAAGGCACTAATTAGAGTTTTACTGTTGTTTGTTTGTTTGTTTTAATGGGCCACGGGGAAATCTGAACCCTTGAGCTTCCCACGGGTCACAGAATGTCTATTTTTATTTGTTTGTTTGTTTGTTTTGTAACAAGGATTGAACCAGGGGCGCTGAGCCGCATCCCCAGCCCTTCATATTTTTTAGAACATGGTCTAACTAAATTGCTTAGGGCCTCGCTAAGCTGCTGAGGCTGTGCTTGAACGTGAGATCCTCCTGCCTCAGCCTCCTAAACAGCAATCTTGGTACAGCTTAGAACCCGGTCCTGTAACTTTCCTGCCAGAGGGTCTGCGAGCAGCCGTCGGGCCTCCTAGTCTTGGGTCCCATTTGGACCTTTCCTTCCTGGGTCCCAACGCCCCGTGATGACTCGCCCCCGGGCTCTGAACCCCGTGGCTTCCCTCCCTCTGAAAGCCTCTGGCTCGGTGCCACTCCTACCTTCGGTCGCGACATGACGCGATTCCCGGGGCCAGATCCAAGCCGCCACTACGTCCGGCTAGAGCCTGTCCGTCCCGTTGCCAAGGTGACGAAGGGACGCCCGGATCCGCCGCTCTGATTGGACGAGCCAAAGGCGCGCCTCCCGGTGGAGTGTCCCCGCTCCCGCCCACCGAGGCCCGGCGCTCCCAGGGCGTCCCGCACCCAGGTCCTCGACCTTCTCGACCTTTCCCTCCCAGTCCCACCGTTCTGCGACCTTGGGCACACGCGGCCAGAGGATGGCTGCCCGCCGCGGGCACTTACTGCCCAGCACCGCCTCCAGCCAAGCTTCCTTGATCTAAAAATGCTGCTTCTGAGAAGTTGTCACTTTTTGATAAATGCAATGGTACTGCTTCCTTACTCAACCACCACTAAGACACCTGGTCAGTTGGTAACGTCACCAGTTCCCTCTGCTCTGGCTTCGATCCTCAGCACCTCATAAAAATACATAAAACAAAGGTTCATCGACAATTAAAAATTTTTAAAATTAGTGAAAAAGTGGAAATATCACAAATGTCCAACAAGTTGCAGTACATTCATACTATTCAGCCATAAAGAAGAATGAAAGAATGAAGTATTGATACATGCTGATATTTGGACTATTTTTAAAAATACTTATTTTTTAGTTATAGGTGGACACAATATTTTATTATTATGTGCTGTTGAGGATTGAACCCAGTGCCTCATGCATGCCAGGCGTACCTAAAGAACTACAAACCTCAAGGAACAGAAATGTCCTTTGCAACTCTCTTTATAATGGTGGAAACTATTACACACAATCTAAATGTCCATTGGGAGGATGGTAGATGAATAAAATGGGGTATATTCTAATAATAAAATATAGCATTGTAGGGCACTGGTTCAATTCTCAGCACCACATAAAAATAAATAAATAATACAATAAAGGTATTCTGTCCATCTACAGCTAAAAAAATTTTTTTAAATACTATACAGTGATTAAAATGATTCAGATGTCCCCCAAATTTATTGTTCAGTGAATAAAAGTTACAGAATGATACATTTTATAAGGTTATAATTTGTGTTAACTATAAACATACATATGAAAGTATGTTTCATATTCTTATGGGTACATAGGTGTGACAAGCTTTAAAACATGTCTCAAAAGATACACATCAAGCACATAAGAATTGTTATATCTGGGGAGAGAGGAAAGGAATTGGGGAGAGGAAAGACAACTTCAACTACTCAAGTTTATTTGGAAAGTTCTATTTAAACACCACAGTTGAAGCCAGTAGGTCAAGCAGTTCCTTATCTGGATTTTAGATTTTTTTTTTTCTTAAATGAAAAAAACCCTCAAGTCCTAGTAATAATATGATAGAGGAGTTTAGGATGTTTGGGAAATGTATAACAGTGTAGTCTAAACAAGTCGACATGGGGTCAGTAAAGACTTTCAGGAAGAAATAAGAGTTAGCCTGATAAAGGGGATGGGAAGAGCATTGCAGGCAGAAGGAACAGTATGTGCTAACTCAGAGAGTATGGAGTATGTCACAGGAAGAAAATGCAGATGAGGACCAGGAAAGGGTGTCAAGGAGGGGAGAGAGGAGGCCATTAAGCTTGAATGCTTTTGTTGGTTTCCTTTTTTACAGATTTGGTAACACATTTTTTTAGAGACAGGGTCTAACTAAATTGCTTAGGGCCTCACTGACTTACCTAGCTATTCAATATGTCGTCTCATTTAATCACATAAAGATCCATGGGCCTTTCCCCTCCCCCTCTCCTTATTTATTGATGATAAAACTGAAAAGCTAAGCAACTTGCTGAAGATGCTCCCGGCAGAAGACGGGGCCCCTGAGGTCATGCTAAGCAGCCTGAACTTTTTTCTAAGGGCACTGGGGAGCTCACAAGTTTCCAATTGCTGCTTGACATTATCAAAAAATTAGTGACTTGAAATCACCCAACGGTATTATCTTACAATGCTGGAGGTTAGGAATCTGACACGGGTCTCACTGAGCTAGCAGGGCAGAGTTCCTTCTGGAAGCTCCAGAAGACAATCAGTTGCCTTGAGGTTTCCACCTGCATTCCTTGGCTGGTGGCCCCCTTCCATCTTCCAAACCGGAAGTCACAGCGCCCCACCCTCTACAGTCGCATCCCTCTGACCCTCACTCTATCCCTCTTTCGCTGAAAGGACCCTTGTGATGAATCCAGGTTCTCTCCCCATCTCAAAATCAGCTGATCTTGGATTCCATCTGCAGGAAAAAACAGACATAATTTCATCCATGGTATTACGTCCCCCTTCCCAGGCAGCATAACGTTCAGCGTTTCCGGAACCTAATATATGGACATCTTTAGAGAACCATCATTTTTAACAATAAAAATTTAAAAAAAAAAAAGAGAGAACCATCATTTTTGCCTACCACGGTGAACCATTGAAGGGTTGGAAGCCAGGGAATGAGAGGGTGAGACCTGCAATTTTAGCATCTTCATATACCTGGCTTGTAAAACAGTCACTTCATGACTGAAGAAAAACTGGGTTTTACAATAAGAAACATTTTCAAAGGCTGAATAATACACAGCTAATGAAATATTAAGTCTAATAATGATATCTCTCCTTTCTTTGGGGCTTTGAACAACAGTTCTTTCATACATGTGTCTAGATCATTCCCCCTAGTGACCAAGTGAGGGTGCACAGGACTTATAATTGTCCCTGTAGGGATGAGAAAAGAGACCCAAGGACACTCACCTGCCTAGGTTCACAGAGCTGCTACAGCCAGGACTGGGATGGGGACCTAATCATCAGGGTCCCTTATCATTCCCCTCCCCCTCCTTCCCTCCTTTCTTTCTGTCCTTCCTCTTCCCACCACCCCCCGCCCCCCATACTGGGGCTTGAACCCAAGGCCTCACACACGCAAGGTGAGCACTCTACCTCTAAGTACAACCCCAGCCCTTTTAAAAGTTTTATTCTGAAACACGTTCTCATTGCGTGACCTAGACTGGCCTTGAACCTGTGATCCTCCCACCTCAGCCTCCCAAGTAGACAGGTGCTGGGAGCCATTAGCCAAGTAGGTATGACAATTTCCTTGCCAGCATACCCCATGTTGCAGTGACATTGAATGTACGTGACCTTGCTCAAGGACCAAGGCAGATTAGGGTGTTCCCGGTTTTAAGATAATCGTGTTTAGGGCGTTCCCAGTTTAGGTTCCAGGTTTAAGGTTTAAGATTATTCCTGCTGGGGATAGGGCATATCCTGCTGCCTGAGTTCCCCTTGAGTTCTCACGGATTCAGACAATATATTTTGGAGATAGAAGCCCAGTGGAGGTGGATTTGGGCAGAGAACGTGGATTTGGGCAGAGAACGTGGATTTCCCCAGAACGTGATTGTAGAAGGCTGGTGTGAGTTCGGGAATAAAGAGTTGCTGTTTGAATCTACAAGCTGTGTGGTGGCTCGTGATTGTGTGCCCAGCCAGACTGCGGCATTTGTGCCCAGCCAGACTGCGGCATTTGGTGGCCCGTGCGGGGAACTTCTGAAGCTTGGAGGTAAGTGAAATTGCTCGCCCTGAGGAAGAGCGAAAGAATGGGTGACCAACTCAAAAAACAATGTGTTATTGTTTTGATTTATCTTGTTTTTGTTTCAAGCTGCCTATCCCTAGAAATTTCTCAGGCAAACTGGAAAAAATGGTTGACTAAAGGTTTGAAGTTTGTCGGCCCTGAGGAAGAGAAAATTGATACAACGATTTTTTATTCCGTTTTTGTTTCATTCAGTTTCGGCTTTGTTTTGTGCTATCTTATTGGGTTGCGTTATCTTTATAGTAGATTAGAAATTAGTAAAATACAAACCGAAAAGATGTTAAGTAAATTGTTAGAGGTTCAGACCATGGAGAAAGACATTTTAGATCAAACAAAAGAGAAGGTCTCTCGAGCTAGTCAGACAGAGGAAGAAAATTTAAAGGAAAAGGGGTTATTAGGAAAAAGGCCACAACAGGAGGCTGTTACTAACTCCATTTTATCACAAGAGGGCGTAATTCAACCAACAGCCCCACCGATGGAGACAGCTGAGTGGCCCTCAAACCCCGTAGTTGATAAATGGGATCCTGAGACAGGACCTCAAAGATTAGCATGCCCTGTACTTGAACAGGCAGGAGGGCAGCGAATTCACCGTGCTTTAGATTTTAAAACAGTGAAGCAGTTAAAGGAGGCTGTAACAACCTATGGTCCCCAAGCTCCCTTCACGGTAAGCATGGTTGAGTCCATTACTAACTTGGACATGACGCCAGCAGATTGGGCTAGCATGTGTAAATCTGTACTAAATGGAAGACAATATTTGTTATGGAAGGTTGCCAATGAGGAATTTTGCGCGGAGACAGCTAGGCGAAATGCAGCAGCCGGTTACCCTCAAAGAAATCTAGATATGTTGTTAGGAAAAGGACCTTATGAGGGTCAACGGCAACAAATTGAATATGATCCTGCTATATATGCACAAATTGCTGCAGACGCAGTTAGGGCATGGAAGACTTTACAAGGACATGGAGATTTACAAGGTCAGCTATCTAAGGTAATACAGAGAGCTAATGAACCTTACGCTGACTTTGTAGATAGGCTAATTCAAACAGCTGCCAAAATTTTTGGGGATACAGAACAAGCAATGCCATTAATAAAACAACTGGCTTATGACCAAGCAAATCGTTGCTGCAGAGAGGTTATTAGACCATGGAGACATGAAGATTTAAACACATATATTAAATTATGTAGAGATATTAATGAACAAGGGCAAGTCTTGGCAGCTGCAGTACAACAGGCTTTAGATGCCAGGCCAAAAACATGCTATGATTGTGAACAAACAGGACATTTTAAAAGGAATTGCCCCATAGGAGGAGGGTTTAACAAAAGTAGGTATCAAAGGAATAGAATACCGGGTATTTGCCCACGATGCCGTAGAGGGAGACATTGGGCTAATGAATGCCGTTCTCAAACCACCATAGAAGGTACTCCCTTATCAAAAAACGGACAAAGACCAAGTATTTATCCAAGATATCGTGGAGAAAGGCATCAGGCTCCATTGCCAAAAAACGGACAGGGGGGCCCAATGCTCCGGGGCCCACAACCACAAATATACGGGGCAGTGGAGGATCCCAGCAACACCATCAGGGTAGTGCCCAGGACACATTGTCCATTAAATCCCTCATCAGACAAACCCGAGGGAGCGCAGGGTTGGACATCTGTGCCTCTGCCAGAGCAGTATTAACTCCAGAGATGGGAGTTCAAATCATTCCCACAGGAGTAAAAGGACCTCTTCCCCAAGGAACAGTAGGCTTATTATTGGGACGTAGTTCATCTACATTAAAAGGACTTATGATAAGTCCTGAGGTAATTGATCCCGATTATGTAGGTGAAATAAAAATTATAGCTAGTTCTCCAAGAGGTATATCAGTAATTTCACCTGGAGATAGAATAGCACAGTTGTTAATAATACCCAGCCTACATAATAAATTTCCTAGTCATAGTGTAGAAAGAGGTTCCAGGGGATTAGGCTCCACAGGTGTAGATTGGGCTATGTTGTCTTTAAATTTAGATTCTCGCCCAATGCTAAAACTAAATATTCAAGGTCATGAGTTTAATGGACTACTGGACACAGGAGCTGACCTTAGCATCATATCTCGTCAAGAATGGCCAAAACATTGGCCATTACAACAAGCCACTCAAACGCTTCGGCCTAGGAGTGGCGACTAATCCCCATAGAAGTTCTATGATATTAGATTGGACATATTGCTGGAATGTTATGCCACACTTACAAACTTATTAAAAAATTATAATCTAGAGATAGCAATAGATAAAGTACAATTGAATTTTCCAATTAATTATTTAGGAGTTCTACTATCCTCAACCATGGTCCGTCCACCAAAAATTCAAATACGAGTAGATCAACTCAAATCACTTAACGACTTTCAAAAGTTATTGGGAGACATAAATTGGATAAGGCCTTATCTAGGTATACCAACAGGAGAATTGGGACCTTTATTTGATATTCTAAAAGGTCCATCAGATCCAAATTCACCCCGCATGTTACTCAAATCCATAACAGCTGATATCCAGAACTCCAGCTTGGCCATTCTTACATCTGTGACAGTGATTAACCAGGATGCTTTTTTCAATAGCTATTTTATTATTGCATTTTTCCACATCATAAGGTTCTATTTTTATTTTTTGAGCTCATACAAACCTAGGTTAATGTTTTTCTGATCAGTTTTATTTTTTGACTGTGGAGTTTTTAAACATTGCAATGGAGATTTCACCCAGGTAAAGCTACAAGGCCTTTACTATTTTCTTATGTGTTGTACGTTTGTGTACACTCTTGTGTTTTGTGTTATATGTCTGTATGTGCGTATGTCCATATTTCTTATATGAGGAGCGCTCATGAAAAAATGGATCCGAATTATTATTTTTTATTCACGTGATTTAAATGGTTTAATTTAAATTAGGTAAACAGCTGTTAAGGATTGTTTTTAAAGGTGGTTAACAGATCTGTTTGTTTACTAATTTAAATTAGGTAAAAAGCTGTTAAGGATTGTTTCTAAAGTAGGTTAACAGATCTGTTTGTTTACTTTCACCTTTCCTTTTCATTATATTTAATAATTCTTTTCAGGATAATGTCTCTTTAGCATCATTGCCAGAATTCCTATCTCCATCCCAGTGCCGGTGAAGAACTCAACAAGTAATGCTCAATCAAAGAGTCAACTTACTTTGGGAGGAAACGGATTTGGGGAGGAAATGGACATATTGATAGATTCCTCTGCTTTGAACTGCTTGCAGAACTTGCCTGGACTATGTAACTATCGTTTGGTGCAGCGAATTGTGGTAATGCTGGCATATCTTTGCTGATGGTGTCACTAGTGATGCAATTTTTCCCAAGGAGCCGTCAATTGGCTTGGTGTCGTGGCATTTCTGTATCCTCCTCCCTTCTGCTAGTGATGGTCTAAAATTTGGGGGCCAATGGCTTATGCTGGACCGGTAGTCAGTGACGGGTATGATCCAATTGCAGTGGTATCAACCTAAGACAGGAGGCTGACGCCTAAAGGTCAGTTTTCCGATGACGGGTAAGAACCATATGTTGAATTGGACAACCTACCAGGCACGGTCCATAAGCCACATTAACCTCACTCCCCCACTGGCACCAAGGCCAAATTTGGGGGCCAACAGAGGTGAGGCAAAGAACCTCACCCCCCCACTGGTGCATAGACCTATCCACAAGTATGGCTGTATGCTGGACCGGTAGTCAGTGACGGGTATGATTCAATTGCAGTGGTATCAACCTAAGACAGGAGGCTGACGCCTAAAGGTCAGTTTTCCGATGACGGGTAAGAACCATATGTTGAATTGGACAACCTACCAGGCACGGTCCTTAAGCCACATTGCTTGTTGTTTAATTAATCAGAAGGGGGGAGATGCTGGGAGCCATTAGCCAAGTAGGTATGACAATTTCCTTGCCAGCATACCCCATGTTGCAGTGACATTGAATGTACGTGACCTTGCTCAAGGACCAAGGCAGATTAGGGTGTTCCCGGTTTTAAGATAATCGTGTTTAGGGCGTTCCCAGTTTAGGTTCCAGGTTTAAGGTTTAAGATTATTCCTGCTGGGAATAGGGCGTATCTTGCTGCCTGAGTTCCCCTTGATTTCTCACGGATTCAGACAATATATTTTGGAGATAGAAGCCCAGTGGAGGGGGATTTGGGCAGAGAACGTGGATTTCCCCAGAACGTGATTGTAGACGGCTGGTGTGAGTTCGGAAATAAAGAGTTGCTGTTTGAATCTACAAGCTGTGTGGTGGCTCGTGATTGTGTGCCCAGCCAGACTGCGGCATTTGTGCCCAGCCAGACTGCGGCAGACAGGATCACAGGCGAGCGCCACCTCACCCAGCTGTCAGCATCTCTTTATTCCATTTGGAGTGGGGCATTCTGGGAAACTCAGTGTCAGCGCATCTTGGGAACAAATTTCCAAGCGTAGTTGGGCACCGGATAAACATGTGTGGAGCTGGTGAAGAGCCTGCTTTTATTCCTGCGGCTCAGATAGTGACTGTCAAGGCAGGGCGCCTGAAGCCATCCTAGCATTCCTTCCTTCCCCCGGAATATCAGCTGCACTCTCCAAACCGTCATCTATGCTGAGTACCCACCTCCTTCTTCCCAGCTTCTTCGTCCACTCAGGGCACCATCCTCTCTTGCCTGGGTGGCCACAGTCGACTTCTCACCAACTTCCCAAAGGGAAGAGTTAGTAAGGGTAAGAGAGGGACTTAAAATTTAAACCAGATGACCTGGCCTCCTGGGGTAAAGTGTCCTATGCTTTCTGTCACATGGCAGAGAAAACAATGTCAAGGCCCAGTCATGGTCATTGATGGTCCTGCGTGCTGGGCCCCCACTCCACTCTCTAGCCCCATCTCTTACCACCTCCCTCGGCTTCCTCTGCTCTAGCTCTTGACAAAGGCCACATTCTTGTCACCATGGGTCCTTTGCAGTGCTGTCCCTTCTGTTGGAAATACTCTCTCCACTCTTGTATCCTTATATCCCAGCTCTCCTGTCCCCCCTTCAGAGAGGTTCTCCCTGCCTCCCTTTGTGCCTTTCATAGAAAACTTCCCCTTTTGTGAATGTATTATTTGCTCTTTGCTTGTTTCGTTTGCCTTCTCTCCTAGATCTGAGATGCTCCCTGTGCACCTCCTAGCCACACTTGGCCCCTTAAACATTTGACATGTAGTTTGTCTGAATTGAGATGAACTCTATGCGTAAAACATATACCAGATTTTGGAGACAATACAATAAAAGTGATATAAAGTACATGAATAATCCTAAATATTCTGTGCTGAAATTATAATATTGTAGAAATAGTATGTTGAATAAAATCATTAACAATTAATTTCCTTTTACTTTTTAAATGTGGCTACTAGAAACCTAAATGACACATGCGGCTGGCGTCCTCTTGGGCAGTGCTGGTCTAGATTGTTAGCTAATGAAGAGAGGAACCATCTCCACCTTGTCCACAGATGTGTGGTACCTAGTACCTCGTACTCAGCAAGTACTTGCTGAATAATTGGGTTTGTATGAGGAAACTCAGTGCAGAGAGAACTGAGGCAGGCAGCCTGATGTGTGCTGTGAACTTGAGAAAGAAAGAAAACATGAAGAAAAGGTTTTTATCTCCAGTCACCGCATTTCAAGTGGACTATGTCCTCTCTTTGTCCTGCTGTGTGCTGACACTTCCCCACAGTCACCTAGTACTACAAGATGGAGAGACAGGGTGATCCCTGGAGGATGCTTTAGCTGCTTCTATGTCAGTCCCATAAATGATGTCTGGTCTCAATTATGGTATATACTGGGACCTAGATGACAGAGTTAGCTGGGACCCCATGGGGATTTCCCCAGGGTTGCTCATTCACAAGTCAGAGGTGAACAGGGTCTTGAACCTTGGTCTTCCAGGACTCTTGCCTCTAATTAGATCCTATTTTAGTTTCCTAACCCAGAACCCAGGTGATTTGAATACTCCCACATCTCCCTTCCCCTGATTTTATCTCTAATTTTTGGGATCCCCAAAGTAATTATGCCTGGTCCCAGGAGAGCTTGCCCAGCTGGCACCATCTTCAGAGGGGTCAGAGTGGATGAAAGGAAGGGACGGGAGGATGGATGGATGGATGAATGGGAGAAGGGATGGATGGATGGATGGATGGGATGATGAATGCATAAGTGGGTGGGTGGATGGATAGTAGGATGAAAGGATAGATGGATGGATATGTGGGTAAATGGAAGGATGGATGGATGGATGGATGGATGGGAGGATGGATGGATGGACAGGAGGAAGGAGGATGATGGGAGGTGGATGGATGGACAGGAGGAAGGAGGATGGATGGGAGGATGGATGGACATGAGGAAGGAGGAAGGATGGGAGGATAGATGGATGGACAGGAGGAAGGAGGATGGATGGGAGGATGGATGGATGGACAGGAGGAAGGAGGATGGATGGGAGGATGGATGGATGGACAGGAGGAAGGAGGAGGGATGTGAGGATGGATGGATGGACAGGAGGAAGGAGGAGGGATGTGAGGATGGATGGACAGGAGGAAGGAGGATGGATGGGAGGATGGATGGATGGATGGATGGACAGGAGAAAGGAGGATGGATGGGAGGATGGATGGATGGACAGGAGGAAGGAGGATGGATGGAGAATGGATGGATGGACAGGAGGAAGGAGGAAGGATGGGAGGATGGATGGATGGACAGGAGGAAGGAGGATGGATGGAGAATGGATGGATGGACAGGAGGAAGGATGGGAGGATGGATGGATGGATGGACAGGAGGAAGGAGGATGGATGGGAGGAAGGAGGATGGATGGGAGGAAGGATGAGAGTGCAGAAGGGCTAATGGGTGAGAAGGAGGGTGGGGACGCGGATGAATGAAGAGTGAGAAAGGCAGAGGGCTAGCGGAGGCTGCTCGGACCGGGTGATGTAGCAGAAGGAAATCACCCACTTTTCTCGTCGCGCACACAAACTGAAGAGCTGGGAGCCCTTCGCGACCCAAGTCCAGGCGCCTCGCGTTTGGCTGGAGACCCGGGGCGGGGGAGCGGGTGCTCTGCCCAGGGGCGCAGGGCGGTAGGGCGCCGCGGGAGCCCGATCTCCGGTGGACCCTCCGGGGGCTCCCTGGACACCCCTCCCCGCCCGCGCCTGACGGTGCCAGGGTGGGGGGAGCGCCCCGCCCCCACCTCCGGAGGTGGCGCCCCACGCGGCCGCAACAAGCTGCCGTTGTCCCGCGGGCCGTGGGCCCAGCACACTGGGGCTTTGTCCGGCCCCCGCCACGACCCACGGGGGGCCCCACATGACCGAGGGGGTAGGAGGAGCCTGCGGCGGCGGCGGCGGCGGCGGCGGCGGCGGCGGCTCCTTCGTTTCCCTCCAGGGCCGGGGGTCGGCGGGCGGTGGCCGCGGCGGCGGGACCAGGTTGGGTAGGGCCGCGGACGCCAGGCCCCCGGTTCCCCGTCAGGCTGCAGGCTCCGGGTCTGGGCCAGCAGGGCAGCTGTGACCCGAGCGCTTTCCGGGCGGCGAGCTGGGGGTGCGCCCCGACCCCCGCCCCCAGGATCATGGGAAATGGCATGACCAAGGTAGGGGGGCGGCGACCGCGCATCCCTCACCTGGCTGTCTCCAGCCCTTCCGGCAGGCCACCGGCTGCGACTAGGTCGGTCTGCCCGCCTCTGACCTTCTGGTCCCTCTCTGAGCCCTGTGTGTCCACACCTCTGTGTCCCTGAGGTTCCGAGGCCGCGGTGTGTTCTCTCTTTGCCTGTGTCTGTCCTCTGTGCGACTCTGTGTCTTGCTGTATCTCTGTGGCTCTTACTCGGGGATACCTTGCCCTGGCTTGCTGTGTCCCTCTCCCAGACTCCCCAGACTCTGGTGCTGTTTTTCCGACCCTCCCCACTCCGCCCCTGCATGCCCTACACCTGCACTGGCCTTGGTCCTCCAGCTCCCAGCCCACTCCTCGGCTGCTCCTCCCATTCCCCCTGGGTCCTTTGTCCCCTCCCTCTCTGTCCCCTAAGCCTCCCTCCTCTTCCCTCTCGCTGGTCCCCAAGCCTGACTCTCCCTTGGTTAACTTGCTGGCCTGCTCCCCCAACCTCCCCAGAGCCCCAGACTCTCTCACAGAGGGCCCAAGCCTCAGCGATTGCTCCTGTGGAACCCTCATGGGACAGAGGGGGGCTGTGAGTCTCCCAGCCACCAGAGGTGGGAAGTGGTACGGCCCTGCCCTGCTGACCCCTGCCTCTTCTTTCTCTAGGTACTTCCTGGACTCTACCTCGGAAACTTCATTGGTGAGCACTGCCCACTCTGTCCCAAGCCTGAGTCCACCATCATACTCTGGCCCACACACCAGAGACAGGATGGGGCTAGAGGTGGGGAAGCCACACCAGGCTGGGAGGAGGAAAGGGGTCCTGGGGGTTGAGGGGGTGCTGGGGGGAGGGGGAAGGGGCAGCCATGGAGCGCTGGGGTCTGATGCTGACATCTTCCCCATGCCAACCTCCACCCCTATTTCACCACAAGGCCAAAGGGCAAGGTTCATGATCTGAGCTGGGACCATGTGGCAAGTCTGCTCTGCACCTCTGCCACCTCCTTGGCTCAAGGCCCACCAGCCTCTTCAGGGCCCTTCTGGCCCTGAGGTTCTGAGCTGAGGTCTGCTTGAGGGTGTGTTTCCACCTGGGAATCCAGGAACCTTCCCCCATCCCCTTCTCTCCCGAGGAGGCGTCTTGGGCCCTCCTGTAAGCACAGACCCATCATCCAGCTGAGGCCAGGGTGGCGAGTCTATAAGCTTCTGCCCTCCCTGTTCTCTCATCCAACATTTCCCAACTTTCAATGGGAGATGGGGACAAAGAGACAGCACACACACCCCCATCCCCCTCCTCAGGGGCTTCCAGGTGGCAGCAGGGAAGCAAATCTAAACAGAGACGATCTTTGACTGTGAGGGAGGAAACAGGCTGAGGCAGGTGGTCCAGGGCTTGGGGGATTCAGAATAGAAAAGTCACTTCAGTCTACAGTGTTGAAAGGGAGGAGCTCAGATGTTCTACCCTCATAAGCCCTGGTCCCTTTTTTCCTGGGACCCCTGTAGCTCCTGCCACATTGATTTCCATATTTGGGTAGATTAAGGTCTGAATCCTCTTTAAGTATATAAGTCCCATGAGGATAGGAGCCAGGGAGTTGACCCCCAGACCCCAACGGCTGCATACCATATGCACTCCCAAGATGATTGTTGAGTAAGGCATGGCCTTGTGGAGATGAGGGCCATGTGCTATTTATTCTGATCCTAGAAGGTCTGCATGGGCTAAACATCCAGTCCCTAGAAATGGCTACTGTGGGACCTACCCCTGAGTAGTTTTCCATATATCTTTGTAGATAAAAGATATAATATTTCAAACAAAATGGAAACCTATCCTGCACACTGTTCTGGAATCTGAACTTCCCACTTCAAAGTCTATTGTGTGCATTCTTGCACATCAGCACAGAGATCGTTTTAATGTCTGCACAGTGTTCCAAAATATGAGTATGTCACTATTTACCCAGTCCCTTTCTGATGGACATGTGGTGGTTGTAATTGTTTAACTATTCCTGATATGAACCGCGTTGCAGAGAACACTGTCTGCCACACAACAGCTTTCTGTGTGTACAAATGCTTCTGTCCCCAGATTCCTAGAGGTAGAACTGCTGGGTCAAAGAATGTGCTGGGCAAGGGTGTTTGGGATGGAAAGAACAGCGTGAGCAAGGGCAGGGAGAGGCTGGGCTGTGTCCTCTGGGTGCCCCAGAGGCCATTCTGAGCCTCAGGGTGTACAGGACCTGGGGAAGAAGCCGCAGCCAGGGGAGGAGGGGCCCAGCGGGAGCGAAGTGGTGATGTGCAGAGCTGGGGTGGCGGCTCTCGCTGTACTTAGCCTCAGTACCCAATAAGTCATACTTGCCATATTGGCGCAAGCACCTGTTTCTTTCAGATGCCAAAGACCCGGATCAGCTGGGCCGGAATAAGATCACACACATCATCTCTATTCATGAGTCACCCCAGCCTCTTCTGCAGGTATTCTGAATCCCCATCCCAGGGCTGTGCATAGGTGGGGGATGGGCTCTAGATCCCCATAGCACCCATTTATCAACTACCTACCATATGCCAGGTCCTGTCTTGTCTTCTTGACTCGTGCTTATGCCTTCTTCACCATTGGATTGGTTTATATTATCATCTTTATTTGGCAACTGAGGCCCAGAGAGGTAAATTAACTTACCTAAGGTCACACATCTAAGAAACTTACCAGCTGGGATTTGAGCACAGGCCATCTGGCCCAAGAAGTCTCTCCTTGATGCTTAAAAAGGCCCTCACAAAGCCACAAAGGCCCACACAAAGGCCCTCACAGTGGCGCATGCCTGCAATTTCAGCTACTCAGGAGGCTGAGGCAGGGATATTGCAAATTTTCTTTTTTAGAGAGAGAATTTTTAATATTTATTTTTTAGTTTTTGGCGGACGCAACATCTTTATTTGTATGTGGTGCTGAGGATCGAACCCAGGCCGCATGCATGCCAGGCGAGCGCGCTACCGCTTGAGCCACATCCCCAGCCCAGGGATATTGCAAATTTGAGGCCAGCCTCAGCAACTTAGCAAGACCCTGTTTCAAGACTGAAATAATTAAAAGGGCTGGCGACATAGCTCAGTGGTCAAGATTCCTGTGTTCAATTCCCAGTACTGGACAGGGGAGGGAGGACAAGATCTTCCCATTACCTTACTGAATGGATGATTCCAAACAGATGATTCTGGGCTGTGTCTTGCTATGCAACCTTGGACTGTGACTTCACCTCTTTGGGCCTTTGATTCCCAACCCTGACTGCCCCCAGAGGGCTGTTGTGAAGATGCAAAGAGAATGCAGGGTGGTGAATCTGCTTCCAACACTGCAAAGTGTGGTCCCCACTGCAGGGGCTACATTGACATGGAATCCTGGGAGACAGGAGGTGAGGATGTCAGGACTGAGGTGAGAAGCAGTCAGTCCAGACCAAAGGCCCCGCAGTAGGAGACCTGGGTTCTCATCTTCATCACTTATTCTCTTGCTGACCTTGGGCACAAGACTTCCTACCTCGGAGCCTCAGTTACCTGACCTACTAAATGGAATTTTTTATATCAGTACCTACCTTGCTGAGTGGCTGACAGCCACATAATAGATGCTCAACAAATTAAAACTGATATAATACCAAAGTTTAAAATATTCTTTTTTTTTAAAGAGAGAGAGAGAGAATTTTTAATATTTATTTTTTAGTTTTTGGCAGATACAACAACTTTGTATGTGGTGCTGAGGATCGCACCCGGGCCGCACGCATGCCAGGCGAGCGCGCTACCACTTGAGCCACATCCCCAGCCCCCAAAAATATTCCTATCACATAAACAGAGCCTCCTCCTCTGTTTATAAGTCTGTGTCACCAGGCGTGGTGGCACATGCCTGTAATCCCAGCGGCTTGGGAGGCTGAGGCAGGGAGATCTCAAGTTCAAAACTAGCCTCAGCAACTTAGCCAAGCCCTAAGCAACATAGTGAGACCCTGTCTCAAAATAAAACATAAAAAAGGAGAGCTGGAGGGGCTGGGGGTATAGCTCAGTTGGTGGAGTGCTTGCCTTGCATGCACAAGGCCCTGGGTTCAATCCCCAGCACCACCACCACCACAACAACAACAAAATGCTGGGGAGCTGGGGACGTGACTCAGTGGTAAAGCGGCCTGGATTCCATCCCTATTACCAAAAAAGAAAATCTGTTCTGCCACAGATGTGCTATGTGGGGTAGGGTCCTTTCCCTCTCTGGGCTCAGTTTATTCAATTTGGGGTCCTTTTTTGAGGTGCTGGGGGTCAAGCCCAGGGCCCAGACATACTATGCAAGTGCTCTTCTCCTGACCTACACCCCAGCCCCAGGCCTCCAGGTTTTCATGTGACAGATTTGATAGTCTCTAAGGGCAACCTCCAATAATCTATGACTTTCAGTGTCAAAGAAGAAATTTCCAGGCCATTGGGAGTGTGAGTTTGCTGGATAGGGCAGCCTCGTTTTAGAGTATTGAGAATATGCAGTCTAAATAGACTGCACAGGGAGGGTTGTCAGGTCATTAATTTATTTACCTGTGAGGTGACTGCTTACAAAAATTAGCCTGTGCCCCAGCGGCCCTCCCTCCTGTCACTAGCCTGTCTCCATCCCAGGCACCAGTGAATTGAGCAGAGTTTGATAATACCATGCAAACCCAAGGCCAAATGTTTTGCAAAGTGAAATTGCAAACCTTGCAAAAGATGCAGGGTTTCACGACCTTGGGGAATGTGAGCTGGGTAGAGAAGGGCTAAGACTTCACACAAAGCCCTGGGCAAATGAGGGCCTAGTGGTGGGCCACTTAAACATCAAAGTATCAAAGGAGGTCCTCAAGAAAAGCAATGAGGTCCTCAGGATGTGAGCAGAAATAATCTTGACAAAATTATGTGGAAATTAATAAGCATGAAGCAAAGGGCATCACAGCAAATGTGTTGGAAAAATTACCCACAGTTTATTCCTTGACTATTATGTAAATTTGGTTTTATAATTTTTACGTCTTTTCAAGATAAACAAATCTGCTTTGCCCTTTTTACTATGTCATTTTGCAATCTCCACTTGCAGGGGAGACACTTTCCCAGGCTATTGGATAAAAGATTTGCCAAGTCCTTCTTATCAAGTCCTCATGTCCAAGTCACCTATGAAGTTAGGGCACTGTCTGCTCAGAAAGCTCTGAATCACAGACAGAGTTGGGAGGCTCACAGAAATGGTATCTACTTTCTTTGGACAGAAAGAGAAGAGTGGCCCAGAGAGAGGCAGGAACTGGGCTGGGGTCACACAGCACTTGGGTTGCTCAGGCCAAGGAAAGGGGGTGCAGGCAAGGTCCCCACTCCCTTAGTGTGGGTTTTTGCTTGTTTATGTGCTATTGGGGATTGAACCTAGGGGGACTCTGCCAATGAGGTACACCCCCAGCCCTTTAAAACAAACAAAAAAACCTATACTGAGAAAGAGCCTTGCTAAATAGCCCAGGCTGGCCTCAAACTTGTGTTTCTGCACCTCAGCTTCAGAGTCGCTGGGATTCCAGGTGTGCTTTGTCTTTGCAGGATATCACCTACCTTCGCATCCCGGTGGCTGACACCCCTGAAGTACCCATGTAAGTTTCCCTGAATGGACCAACAGAGCTACCTCCTGCAGTGGGGGAGGGAGGCCTGAGGAAGGACAGAGAATATTCAAGCCAGATAGCTGTCACAGGGCACCTCTACCCAAGTTTGACTCTGTCTCAACCATGCTCTTGTGGTAGGTCCCCATCCCTCTTTCCTGAGCCTCAGTCTCCTCAGCAATGAGATGGGGACAGTTCCCTGCCTCTAGGGATCAGGTGCACCAGTAGATTCCAGAAGGTGAGGCTCAGCCTGTTCTTGGCCTTGGAGTTAAGACATCTGGGTTCCAGCCAGCCTTTGCCATTTACTGCTGTGTGACCTTGGACAAATCATTTCCCATCTCTGAGCCTCATCTGTAAAACAGGGTTCTGACCAGAGGCAAGGAGGCTTTCAAAGGTCTGATGACATGCCTTAAGGATCTAGGACAGGACCTATTGTGTAGTGGGGGCTCAGGAAAACAGACATTTTGCTGGGGTTTTTCGCATCCGTGCCCTTCAACTCGGGATGGACCCAGGCTAAACTTCTGCCCCATGGGGAATTCTGCTCCCAGCCCACGGCTGACTGTCATTGTTCCTAGATGTTCTTATGTGTGGCCTTTCAAGGACATAGGTAGGAGGAGACCCCAAGGTCCCACTCTTGAAAGACCCCTGAGAAGTGGGACCCCAGGGTCTCCTCCTATTTCCTTGAAAGGCCAAAACCCGACCCCAGGACCCTGCAGGGATGCTCTGCGGGATGGCGGCCCCTCCCAGCCTGGCCTGCCACCACGGCTGCCTCCCACACCTCCCCCTGCTCCCTGCAAACGCTGGCTGCCCTGAGCGCCCAGGGCTCCTTGTCCCTTGCTAGTCCCATGAGGAAAGGGCTCCCGGGGAAACGCCCCATACTGGCTCCTCTGTCCTCTCTTCTCCAGCAAAAAGCACTTCAAAGAATGTATCAGCTTCATCCACTGTTGCCGGCTCAATGGGGGGAACTGCCTTGTGCACTGGTGAGTTGAGGGGGAGCTGGTGGCTGTCCTCCATCCCCAACACACAGCCATCCCATGGGCCACAACACCCACAGTCCGCCATTCATCCAGAGGAGCCACCACAGGCTCAAGTCAGGGTCCTGTTCTTTACCAGCCCTGTGGTCGTAGCCCAGCAGTTGTTTCTCCCTGAGATTCAGTTTTGACATCTGTAAGATGGGGAAAAGGTTATTGAGCTGACAGGGCTGTTGAGCTGTTGAGAGAGAGAGAGAGATGACCCAGAGAGGGGCAGGAACTGGGCTGGGGTCACACAGCACTTGGGCAGTCCATTCCTCCTGGCTCCCCCTCTCCTCCCTCCCAGGCTTGTGAGGTGGGGAATCCAGGCTAGGAGAAGAGACTTTTGATCTACTCGTTTACCCCAGGCCTTGCCTATGTCATTCATTCCATAACTTCTCAACAAGCACCTGTCCTGTGCCTGGATGGGGCTCTGGCAGAACCAGACTGAGCCTGGCCGGCACTTCTGGAGCCTCCATGAGACCACTCTCTCAAGCCTTGCCTTCTCTCTCCCTCCTTCCCCTGTTCCAGTTGCACTAGACTCCCATATTTCAAATCCACCAGACTTCCACCTTATGGTCTTGGTGCACGCTGCCTAGAAACATGGTTGGCTGACCCTTACCTATCTCTCAAGACCTCTGAAACCTCTTCCCTGACCCTTCCTCATCATCCCCACTAGATCAACACCTCTTCCTCTATGGAACTCCTAGGCCCCAGACTCATCTTCAACACAGTTACAACCACCTGAAATCATGTCTCTGGTTAGTGTCTGTCTCCCCCAACTTACTGAGCTCCAGGACAGCAGAGACCATTGCTCTTTTATTCCCTCCCTGTATCCCCAGGACCTGAAAAAGGAAAAGATGATGAGGAAATATTTTTTGAATGAATGAATGAGGTTTCGCCCAGGCCCTTGATGTGGGAGAGAATGCCAGGCAGAGGGAATCTCCTGGGCAAAGACCTGGAGCTAGGAGGAGAGGTCCTGGCCACTTGCTTGTGGTTGGAGGCAAGGGCAGGGGCACTGCAGGGGGCAGGTGCCTGGGAGGTATGGGGGAGATGGAACCTTACCTGAAGCCTGGGGGCTGCTGGGGACCCCAGCTTTGCAGGCATCTCCCGCAGTACCACCATTGTGACAGCATATGTGATGACGGTGACGGGGCTGGGCTGGAGGGAAGTGCTTGAAGCCATCAAGGCCACCCGGCCCATCGCCAACCCCAACCCAGGCTTCAGGCAGCAGCTGGAGGAGTTTGGCTGGGGAAACTCCCGGAAGGTAAGGGCTGGTAGGAGTCGCTTGGACTGGGGGGGTCCGGGACCCTTCTTTCCCCTTGAACCTGGGCAGGATTGGGAGGAATTCAGCCCAGGCTTCAGATCTGGCAGATTATCCTGGGGTCTTGAACTAATCCAGCTCCTAAATTTAGTTTGTGTTAACAGCCAGGTGGGTTATGGGGTTCATTGGTTTGCTTTTAAACTTAGAGTCTGGCTGCCCCTAGACCAGTCTGTAGGCCCTTCAGTCTGGCCAGGTGCCCAGATGCCCTCAGGCCCCATCTATCTGCCTGCCACCTAAAGCTCTGAGGGTTTAACCTCTTGGGGGAAAACTGGCCTTGCCACACCCCAACGTTGGATCTTTCTGAGGTCAAAGCAATCCGCTTCCTTATCTCTCCCAGAATTTCAGGAATTGAGGTCACCCCGGGCACAAAGGGTGAGAGAGGAGGGAAGAAAGAGGAGAGAGCTGGAGACAGCCTGAAAGCTCCCAGCAGGGTGACAGAAGGGTCCCCAGAGGCTTATCTACAGGGCTGTGCTAGAAAGAAGCCCTGGTGAGCGCAGTTGCTGAGACCACCGATGTGGTCAGAGGCCAGAGGGAGGGGTTCATGCGCTCCCCGCTGTGTAGGTGGGGGTCACTTTAGCAAATCTGGAAAATGGAGGGAGTTGCAGAGGGAGAGGGACCCTCGGCGGCGCCCTGGAACTCCAAGAAGGGAGGCCAAGGGATGCTCGCGGGGGCGGGCGGGGTGGGCAGCGGGCCGAGGGCGGCGGACCTGGGGCGGGACAGACCCTGACTCCGCAGCGGCCACCCCAGCTTCGCCGGCAGCTGGAGGAGCGCTTCGGGGAGAGCCCGTTCCGCGACGAGGAGGACGTGCGCGCGCTGCTGCCGCTGTGCAAGCGCTGCCGCCAGGGCTCTGCCACCTCGGCCGCCTCGGCCGCCCCGACCGCGCCGCACTCAGCCTCGGAAGGGACCCTGCAGCGCCTGGTGCCGCGCACGACGCGGGACGCCCACAGGTCGCTGCCGCTGCTGGCGCGCGTCAAGCAGACTTTCTCTTGCCTCCCGCGGTGTCTGTCCCGCAAGGGCAGCAAGTGAGGACCCCGCCCCGAGCGGCTCCCCTCGGCCTCCCGCTCCGCCCCTTCGGGGGCTATCTGGGCCCCCCACAGTCAGGACGGGCCCAGAGGCTGTGGGAGCCCCGCAGAGGCCCGATCCCTGCCCCCATGCCCACCTCGCTTGTCTGCGTCCGCGGTCAGTGTGTCCTCCCTCTGTGCGTCTGTGTCCGGGCCGGCCAGCTGCAGCCACCTGGTGCCTTAGTCCTTGGGCTGGGGGAGGGGCCCCGGCTCCACCCGTAGGGGCGGCGGGAGAGGGAAGTGGGTAGGGTAGGGGTGGACGGGGCTGGAGGGATATTAAAGAGACACGAAAGCTGCCTGACCCCGGGCCTGTCATTCAACAAAGGCCAGACCCTGGTGTCTGGGAAAACAGGGCCAGGTGTGCGGTGTGCAGCCGTCGGGGCGGAGGGGCCTAACCTCCTCAACTGCGGTCTGCAGAGCTGGATTCTGGGACCGCGAACTCCTTGACACCGCCCCTCATCTCTCCCAGAGCCCTGATCTCCCTCCTGAGAAGTTCCTAAGTGCTTCCTTCCATCTCTCGAAGCCCCCCACCTCTTCTCCATACAGGCACTGGCCAGTAAGGTCCAGTAGTGCCTCCCCAACACCTGACCTCTCACTGCTTAAGTTTACTTTATCCTAGGGGAAGATGTAAGCTTCAGAAAGGTCAGGCAGCTTGCTCAAGAACACACAGCTAGAACTGGGGAGCCTAAGTCTCATGACAGTTGGTAGGAAGTAGCTCCTGATTTGGCAGGTTTCTGGTGGGGAGAACCCACCTCCAGCTAGTGGGAATCATCCTTCCCAGCTAGAGTTTAAAAGCAAGAGCAAGCAGGGACTGACCCCAAGAATGAATAGAGGTCATCAGAGCTGAGGAGTTTGAAGTAGCAATAACCCAACAGCCACTGCTATGGGCTTCTAACTTTGTACCAAGCCCTGGGTGTAGGGGGCCTGAATGAAATGACCTTCCTGTCATCCCAACCTTCTATTTCTCCTTCATTTACCAAATGTTCATTGAGCACCTACTATATGTCAGGAACTGTGTTGGGCACTGGATTTACAGCAGTGGGTAAGACCTCTGCCCTCACCTTGCTGATGTTCTGGTAAGATACCAGGTAAGCAAAAGGAAACATACCAGGTGGTGGGGGAGTGGACCATTTTGCTACTGGGGAGTGTAGGGAGCCTGTGTCTTCTTGGATGGTTTATGGTACTACCGTCCAACTGGTTTAAAACATTCAGATGGTGTCTTTCCCTATTTAAAAACCTCCACAGGCCCCATCACCTGGAGGACAAAACAAAGCCCCCTGATCTGGTGTTCTGTGTCCTTCAACATGCTCCCTCCCCTTCTAGCACTCCTCCACTGCCTTGGACTCACAGCACACCACTCCTTTGTGTTTGCGCTCACTCAGGCTGTATGCTAAACTTTCTACCTGCATCTCAGGCTATTCAACAGATGAGGAAACTGAGGCTGGTGCCCAAGGCCATCAGGTAGCAGGTGGTGGGGAAGTCTGTCTGTAGACCCCACCCTCTAGACACCACCCTCTGCAACCTAGAAAAATGAAGGGGTGGCCCAATACACTGAGGACTCCTGCTTAGTTGTACAGCCTGCCTCAGACTCTGAAAATTTAACCAAACTTGGGCAAAAAGTGTCTGAAAAAAAATCGCATCTGTATTGAACATACACAAACTTTTAATTTTCTTGTCATCGTTCCCTAAACAATACAGTTTAACAACTATTTACACAGCATTTACATGAGAGGTGATTTAAAGTCTAGGATATACGTAGGTTATATGCAAATACTACATTATTTTATATAGGAGACTTGAGCATCCATGGATTTCAGTATCCAGAGGGGTCCTGGAACCCATCCCCCACAAATACTGAGGGTGACTGTCATTATTCTTGTAGCTAATCATATGAAATAATTTGTGCTCTGCTCCACTGGAGTCTAAACCCAGACTGTGGCTACGGAAGTGCTGCTGGCACATGGAAGGGGACACAGGTGCACATGAGGGACAGTGCTTGGGTCTCTGGTCAGTGCTGGCTGGAGCCCCGCTCTCTGCCTGCTTCCGGAGAGGATGTTATTCTCTCCACCCTGTTTCACCAGGGGCTGGAGCAATCTGAACTTCTTAAAATCTTTCAGGTCAGGAATCCCCTTTTGACAATTGAATGAAAGAAACGTAAAATGCATAGATGTGACAAAATTTATGTACTATTTCACAGGATCACAGACCTCACCAGGAATCCATAAATCCCAAGTATAGCTGCCAGGAGGTAGGCTGCAGCACCATTTAGGTCTCTGGAGTCTCCCCAGTCAGCTTTGAATGCTGACTCTCCCACCAGGCTCTGGGACTTTGTTACAGGGCTTCAAACTTTCTGAGCCTTGGTCATCTTCATGTTAAAATAGGTAATGAGGCTGGGTTGAAGCTCAGTGGTAGACGGCTTGCCTAGCTTGTTTGAGACCCCAGGTTCAACCCCAGCACCACAAAATAAGCAATTAGACTTGTCTCCTGTGCTCTTGTGAGAACCAATGTAGGCACCATAGGGAAGGGTTCAGGCGCAGCACCACAGTGAGCAGTGGGTAAATGGGGATTCTCAATATCTGAAGAAAGAACTGTGGTCTCTGGGCCACCTGCATCAGAATCCTTCCTTCAGATTCAGGTTCCTGGGCTTTTGGGGTTTTGGGGTCGGGAGTGGGCACCAGAAATCGGTTACTGCCTCCCAGTAGGGACAGGAAACAGTTTGAGAAGCACTGGCCTTTCCAACCTAACCAGTCCAGGTTCTGAAAAGAGACTGAAAGCCAGGGGAGGTGTGGTCCCGGCCACTGGGGAGGTTGATCCAGGAGAATCCCTTAAGCCCAGGAGTTCAGGGGCCAGCCTGGGCAATTTAGGGACACTCAAGGGGTGGGGGGCATGGGAAGAGAGGGAGAGAGAGAAGGAGGGAGGAAGGGAGGGCGGGCAGAAGGAAGGAAAATCAGAGACCAACAAGGGTCCAGGGGGGCTAGGCAGAGCAGACCACGGGCGCAGGAGTGGGGCAGGGTTTGTTCCCTGGGTAGCAGTCGAGCACCTTCCTCCCAGACCCAGAGCCCAGGCCACCCACCGGAGCGCTCCTTGGGTCTTGGCAGTCCGGGGCGCCTCTCTCCAGCCACCACGTGAGGCCCATCGCCCTCGGGCCAATCTGTCGCGGGGAGGGGCAAAAGGAAAGCGAGAGGGGACGTAACAGAAAGCGAAACCCTCGCTCAGACTTTCACTTCCTTGGGCTCCGCGCGCCATCCAGGGGCGCGGTGATCCCTTAACCTGTGCGGGTCCCCTTCTATGCCTCGGGATCCAGCCCTCACTTCACTGAGCTCCAGATGGCCAACGGCCCCTGGCGGAAAGAGGAAGAGAGGGTCCCGATCAGCAATGGACCTGTGTTGAGAACTGGGGGTCCCCTGCGTCTCCGCGACTGGCTAGTGGCACAGATCGAGAGCGGACTCTACGCCGGGTTGCGCTGGGAAGACCCGGACAAGACCCTCTTCCGCATCCCCTGGAAGCACGCAGCCAAGCAGGGCTACCAGGCGCAGCAGGACGCAGCGCTCTTCAGGGTAAGGGTCAGGAGCCTACAGATCCCAGCCCGGGGGACGGCTCTTGCAGCACACGGTGGCAGCGGACCAACCCATGAGCTCTGTGACCTTGGGCCACTCGCTTGGCCTGGAGAACTAAGGGTAGTGTCCTCCATATGGGAGAACCTCAGACACCTCCTAAAACAGAATCAGTCAGGCTGGCGGTGGACCTGCACCATCCCCATCTCCTCCCATCCCATCTCCCAATGAGATGCCTCTCATTCCAAACCCACCAGACCTTGGGCTGGGATGTAGCTCAGTGGCAAAGCGTCTGCCTTGCATTCGCAAAGCCCTGGGTTCGACCCCCAGTTCCAAAAAAGACAAAAAAAAAAAAAGAACCCCACCAAAAAAAATAAATAAATAAGACTAAAAAAAAAAAAAAAAAAAAAAAAACCAAACCCACCAGACCCTGCAGCTTGGGAGCCTTCTCCGTGCTCCCAATATTGGACCTTTTCAAGGCCCCTGCAGGAAGAACTCCTTCCGCTTGGCCATCCTTAACTTTCTCCAAGTTGACTCCTTTCCATGCACACTTAAACTCTGAAATCTCTCCCCAAGCAATAAGTAACCAACTGCACACCAGGCCATTGTCACCACTCCAAACACCCAGGTCACCTCCAGCTCCTCCTTCTTTAGCTTCACCTCTCCCTTCACACCAAGAAGCACATGCAATGTTCTCTTCATTTATCTCCTCCTTCCTAGTTCCCCCACCATGCCCCAGCACCCCCATCTGCTTTCTGTCCCTCCTGCTAATGTCTCTAGTTGCCAAATCCTGAGATACATCCCAGCCTTCACCTCCTTGACTTCTGTCACCTGGTGGACTCTCCCTTCTCCCAGAATCACTCTCACTTGTATTCCAGAATCTACCCCTCTTGTCCCGACCCCTGCTGCTGCCATTTTCCTCCCACCTCCCAGGCCCCTGTTGCTCAGCCTCATATCTCCTCCCCTCCTCTGTGGGGGCTCCCAGCACTCCCTCTGGATCTCCCTCCTCAGCCTCAGCATGGAGGCTCCAGGCCTCCCCTCCGAACCTCAAGCCTGCTGATCTTGCAGTCTCCCAGATGCTGTCTCCTGGGTGGCCCCCAGGCCCCTCAGATTCTGCCTATGACTGTACCACACTTGTCAGCTCACCCCCCACAAAATTCTGCCACCTGGGCACCTGAACCCTAGCTGCTCTGCAACTTCCAACCTCATAGTATCCAATTAGCGAGGCCTGCTGGCTCTTCCTGCAAAATATCTTAAACCCATTTCTACCCTCTCTCCCAGGACAACTGCAGTGACCTCCCTGAGCTCCCCCCTCCCCCACCCCCGGCCCTCAGCCATCCCCTCAGTCCTTTCTAAGTGCAAAGATGTCCTCCTCAGAATCCTTCCAAGGCTCCTATTGCCCCTCACCCTGTCCTCAAAACCCTGCAGAACTGCCCTTCCCGGGCCTCCTCTCTGGCCACTCCCTTCCCTCCCTAGCTTGGGTTCTTTCACTTTCTAAATACTTTGTGTGTTGCCTTAGGACTTTGTACATGCTGTTCCCTCTTCCCCCTTGCCTGGCCAGCTCCTGTCAGCCTCAGCTCAAACATCTCTTCCTCAAGAGAGTCTTCCCTGGTGCACTCATTAATTTAATGCATTTATTAAGCACCAACTCAGTGGTCTCCCAAGTCATCCCCATGGGAGCCAGTATGAGTTCCCCATGAGTTTTCCTGCCTGAGATGACTGTCTCCTTACAGCAGACTATGAGCTGCACAGTGCCTGGCATACAGTAAGTAGGTGCTCAATAAGTGTTGAACAGGTAGATGCATGGCTTATCCCTTAAGCTTTATTCACTGTAGTTCAAAAGAGGGGGATTCTGGGGGCTGGCCCTCCCTATCCCTCAACCCACCACTAATATACATATGTGACTCCGTGGCCCCAACAATATGTGACTTCTGGTGCCCTGTACCCATGGGATAAAGCTTGGCCTTCAAGGACATTCATAATCTCTCTTCAACCCGTATCTTCTTCCTTAATTCCTCTCCCCTTTCCCCCAGCACATACAGTCAAATATGAATTCCATATTTGCAAATTCTCCTGCTTGCCAAAATGTATTTGTATTCCCCAAATCAATACTTGAGGCACTTTTGCAACCACTCATAGATATGCACAGAATGACCAAAATGTCAGTTGCCCAGTGGGGACATCTGAAGCTGAAAGCACTGCCTTCTGTCTTCAGTTCCCACACGGTGAACATTGTCCCTTCCATAGTCTATGTAGTGCCATATGTTTAATATTTTGTGAGTGATGTTCCTATTTAGAATGACCCCCAAGCATAATGCTGAAGCGCTGTCTAGTGTTCCCTAGTGCAAAAGGCCACCATGTGCCTTAGAGAGAAAATTCATGTTAGATAAGCATTGTTCAAGCATGAGCGATAGTGCTCTTGGCCATGAGTTGAATGTTAATGAATCCAGCGTATATTAAAGAGTGTCCTTCAACAGAAACACATTAAACAATGTTATGGACTGGTCAGTTGAAGAAAATGCTGTGACCAGAGAATTGCAGAAACTTAGCCCTGTATTTCCCCATGTGTGTGCCTTAGAGAGAAAATTCATGTTAGATAAGCTAATAATGGTGTCATATTGGCTAATTCAGTGTTTGTGAAGACTTAACAGAACATAACTAACTTGCATAACAAGAATCTGCACTGAGGCATACATGCCCAACCCCTTGCTGATGTCAGACATTGCACTGTTTTTGCCATTGGTGTCTATTATTTTTGTTTTCGTGCTGGGCATTGAACCCAGGGGTGCTCTATCCCTGAACTACATCCTCAGCCCTTTGTATTTTGTATTTTGAAACAGGGTCTTGCTAAGTTGCTGAGGCTGGTCTCAACTTGCCCTCACCCTGCCTCAGCCTCATGAGTCACTGAGATTACAGGTGTGCATCACCATGCCTGGCTTCATGCCTATTAAGTTTTGCTTTTGATGTGTTCTCTGGACTGTCTCATCTCAATATCCTTAGTTCAAAGATAGGTGTACAATAAAAGAGTAACAGAGAAGAATGCAGCAGATATAATGCAAACTGATGTCTCTGGTTCCATATTTTGCCTCAAGAATCTCTCATCTGGGGGCTGGGGCTGTAGCCCCAATGGTGGAGAGCTTGCCTAACATGTGAGAGGCACTGGGTTTGATCCTCAGTTTCACATATAAATAAGTAAATAAATAAAGCAAGCTAAAAAAATACTCTCTCATCTGAAAAGTAGGAGGCTAATTAGAACCAAGTTTATTTATATTATTAGTATTTATATAATGTGACTCATTTAATCTTTTGGATCTAAATTCCCTTTTATAAAAGGAAAGAAGATTAATTCTTAAAGTCCACTTAATTCAATAATTCCATGGTTCTACAATGGACTCATATACTTGTAATAAAGATTTGTTAATATTTTAAAAAGAGATATTCTCTGCCTCTGGAAGATTTCTCCTGTTTTATTGTCTATTAATCTTATAGTTTTATCTCCTACCCATGTTTTTTTAAATTATCTGGAGTCCACTTTGTTGGTGGCAACAGGTAGGGACTTAGTTTCATGATGATCCGGATAGCAAACTATTGCCATTATTGATATGCCATCACTTTATTTATTTATTGTTATTTATCACAATCCATAATTTGGGACATGACGATTTCTGATCAGCTGATCACAGCTGCCCTCTGACAGGATTGAGTTCCTTGAGACCCAGGCTCATATGTCTTGCTTCCCATCAAATCCACAGCTCTTGCTAGAATATAGTAGGAACCCAAAGACTATGGGAGGGGGAAAGGGAGAGCCCCAGAGAAGGATTCAGAGCCAGGACAGTCTCTCATCCCTCCGCACGGCCCCCCAAGTGCCCCCGCCCTGCTCTCCTTCAGGCCTGGGCTGTGTACAAGGGCAAGCACTTGGAGGGTACTGACAAGGAGGACCCCTCCACCTGGAAGACGAGGCTCCGCTGTGCCCTCAACAAGAGCATCGACTTCCGCGAGGTGCGCGAGCGCAGCCAACTGGACACCTCCCACCCCTACAAGGTCTACCGGCTGGTGTCTGACCACACCTCCCGCCCAGGTACCACCCTGCCCCTAAGGGTAGTAGCCGAGGGTGGCTCTCTGGGCAATGATGGACCTGTTGAGCTTGAACTCTGGGGAATTTAGAAGGCGTTTAGATCTCCCAGTTTCCCTGTTAGAAAAGGGGGAAGGGCTGGGGTTGTGGCTCAGCGGGAGTGCTTGCCTAGCATGCGTGAGGCACGGTTCCATTCTCAGCACCGCATACAAATAAGTAAAAATAAAAGTCCATTAACAGCTAATATATATATATATATATATATATATATATAGAGAGAGAGAGAGAGAGAGAGAGAGAGAGAGAGAAGGGGGAAGCAGGGGCTGGGACTGTAGCTTGATGGTAGAGCGCTTGCCTAGCACACGTGAAGCATGGGGTTCAATCCTCAGCACTCCATAAAAATAAACCAATAAAATAAGGCATACTGTCCATCTACAACTACCAAAAAAAAAGAAAGAAAGAAAGAGAAAAAGAAAAAGAGAAAGAAAAGGGGCAGGTCCCGCAGTGAGCTGCTGTGCTCTTGACTGGGGTGACCTTAATTGAGGGGTCCTTTTGGGGCCCTGGGAACAACAAGCTGTTCTTGCTCCATTCAGTTTCCAAGGTCCATGCTTCTCCTGCAAAAGAGGGCACTCCCTCAAGTCAACAGCAACCCCCTGGAGAAGCAACTGGGCCTCCCTGCAGGGGACATCAGGTCAGTGTGGCCTTTGAGCCCCTGAAGACTTGTGGGCTCAGTCACTGCTCAGCGAAGCCACCCCGTGGCCTTCTCTCTCTCTGTGATCTCCAGCAATATCATTCACCTCATCCCTCCACGAACCCCACCCATCCCCCCACCAGCTCTGCTTTCTTGGTACCTGTGGCCCCCCTCCCCCACCAGCCCCAGCCCCATCACCCTTTGACCTCCCCACCTCTAGTGTGCCCACTGTCCCCCCCCACTCCATCTCCATCATTCTGTCTGATCACCTCTGTTATCTCCTCCCCATCACCTCTCCCCATCATCTATGGGTCATTGCTCTGTCCCCATTCCCCTGTCAGCTCTGACCCTTTCTGTGTCCTTAACGTCCCCATCAGCCCCTGTTCTGTGGCTCTACCTCCCCATCTCCTTCATCTCTAGCTCCTTCACCTCCATGTTCACCTCCAGCACTTCTCTCCCCAGCTCTGATACTATCACCTCCAACACCCCTATCTGCTCTTTGGAGTGGGGAGGGTCTTGAGTTCTGAAACTCTAAAGTTCCCATCAGCCAGAGCTGGCCTTCAGTCTGCCAGACCTCCCCCTCTCCAGGTGGCATCAATCTAGCAACCTTGGGGCCTTGGGTCTCCTCTCTACTTTCATGGCCAGCCCTTTCTTCCAATGCTCAGGATGGCTCCAGATTAGCCACAGAGGATGAGGACAAGGAGCAGCCCCCAAGGCTGGCCCAGGAGGGCTCCTTGCCACCAGCCGCCCTCCTCCCAGACCCTTTGGCTGACCACAGTAAGGACTGGGTCTCCTCACCCGCCCCAGCCTCCTCCCTGGCCTCCCCCTGGATCTCCAGGTCCAGGAAGTCAGGGTGAGGTTGTGTCTGACTGCTCCCCTCCTTCCCCAGGGTACCAGGCACAGGACCTTGGACACCCCTGGAGCCCAGTGCCCTGTGAAGACTTCAACAGCCCTGGTAAGGAATCTAAAGTCCCTCTCCTAAAATAAATAAATAAATATCCTCTCCTCTGACCAGTGTGCAGAACTGGGGAGGTCTGGGGATAGGGCCAGCTAGCTGTGTCTCCTCCCCCACCGGGACTCCCCAAACAGCCACAACACCTAGCATTCAAGGACTTAAGTTTGTGTCAGGCGTCTTTCTAAGTTCTCCCTATAGACCTGCAATATAGAGGCTGCCATTGTCCCCATTTTACATATGCAGACGCTCGACCTTGCTCAAGGTCACACAGCTAGTTACTAAAAGGTCACAGCTCCTAAGGGGCAGTGGGAGAATCGAATCCAAGGGCTGCAGAGCCCGCAGCCCGAACTAATATTGAACTGTACTCCTGCTCCTCCTACCGCTGTGTTATTGCCGTTGCTGTTATTATTTCAACCAGTAATAAATCTTTGCTGGGAGATCCTAGAATCCCGAGATCTGGGCTAGGAGAGCCTCAAGGCCATACCCTCCTGTACAGGCGGTCCCAGACCCTGTGCTTTAACCACAGAGCTCGACTACCGGTTCGTCTCCACTGGAAGCTATCATTTTACTATCACCACTGCTAGAATATTATTGTGACTGATTGGGAGGGAGTGACAAATTCCCGAAGTGGGAGCCAGAAGGACCTCCCGGTGCGCCGACCGGCTGTGTAGGCTGGTGGCAGGGGAAGAGGTGGCCTGCCAACGCTCCGCCCGCGCCCTCTCCCTGGTGCCCGCAGATTACTGGCTGCACGTGCGTCTTTTCTATGGTCCGGCGCTGGTGCGCGAAGCCACCGCGCGCACCGCGGAGGGCTGCCATCTGAGCCCCGGGACAGCCGCCTCCGCCGCCGCCCAGCGCCTGCTGGGACCGCCCGCACGCTTGGCGCAGGTTCACTTCCCCGAGCCGCCGCCGGGCGCCCGCGTGCTGCGGCGCCTGCTGCCGCACCTCGAGCGCGGCGTGCTGCTGTGGGTGGCGCCCGAGGGCGTGTTCGCCAAGCGTCTGTGCCAGGGCCGCGTGTACTGGCGCGGCCAGCTAGCCCCGCACCTCGCGCAGCCCAACAAGCTGGAGCGCCAGCACACCTGCCAGCTGCTCGACACGCGCCGCTTCCTGGAAGGTAAGCGCGCTGTAGCTCCGCCCTGGACGCGGGACAGAGGGCTGGGCCGGGGGCGTGGTCACGCGGTAGCCAAAGGAGAGTGGGCATCCGAGAGGAGGATGCCGGATCTGGGCCCAAGCGTCCTGGGCTTGGGGTGAGCATCGAAACAAAGGTCACACAGCTCAGAAGCGCCAGGGATGGGAAAGAACATGGACATCAAGAGGGCTGGCCACAGATCCCTATCTAGGTCTATAAGGGGCGTAGGCGCCGGCATACTGAGGCCCTTAGATCTGTGACATAAGCCTAGGACTCAGGTACGTTTATTGGCATAAGAGCGCGGGGCATGGGGTGGGCATCAGAGCACTGGGCAGACATAGGTGAATAACAATAAGCATGGAGTAGGCCTAAAGACCTGAGAGTGGGCATAGGGACACCAGGGAAGGGACATGAACGCAGAAAGTGGGTGCAAATGTGGGACATAGCACAGGCACAAAAAAGCTGGCCTAGGACATGGGCACCCAATGGGGATGTGAGCTTACAGAACCTGGGCTCAGGATACAAGCACAAGGTGGGCACCGGGTGGGACGCCTGCTCGGCCAGCCACAGTCCCAGCCCCACAGTCCTGGTGCTTGCAGAGCTGCACGCCCACCTGCAGGATGGACGTCCCGAGCCGGAATACCAGATCCGCCTGTGCTTTGGCGAGGAGTATCCGGGTCCCCCAGACCAGCCGGAGGAGAGGCTTGTCATGGCTCACGTGAGTCACTCCCTCCATCCCAGGGAAGAACCACACCCTCCAGGCCCTCCTGTCCCTCTCCATACCCAGCCCCACCCCACCCAGACCTGTATGGCCCTCTGAGATATATATATATATATATATATATATATATATATATATATATATATATATATATATATATATATAAATGGGTGTGGGGACAAGGCTGTCACTAGGGCTGTGACTTCCCATGGAAACAGAGAGTTGACTGCCTCCGGTCCCCACAGGTGGAGCCGTTCTTCGCCCGTGATCTGCTCCTGCATGCCAGGCGCCTTTGCCCTGGCACCCCGCGGGGACCCCAGCAGGGCATCCCGGATGGCCTTTGACAGTCAACCCTAATCGGGATGCTTCCCCCTCTCCCACACACTAAAGGAAGCCCCACCACGGGGTGAGACACCCCAACCCTGCCCTCACTGAACCAGTGGACTTGGGGCCTCCCCCACCTATTGCCCTGATAGCGGACAGCTTAGGCGATGGTGGCCTTAACTCTCCCTGAAGGGAATGGATCCTGGAACGCCCAGCGGGGCGGAGGCCCGGCTGCTGGGCGCGCAGCATCAGCGGGAAATAGAATTCGACCTTGAGGCCCCAGGAAAAACAGTAATGGGGTTAGAAATAGGACTAAATCGCCTGTTGAAAGTCCAACACGTCAACAGCTGCTTAGAGCTAGTCTTATGGTGCCATTGGGTTCATTTGCTTAAAGCCTAGTTGACCTCAGGGTGGTTCAGAGTGGGAACAACCAGTAGCAGTTGCTTGGCCTCTGAGGGACTCTGGGCTTCCAGATCCTTCCTCCCAACTGCTGCTAGTCTCATTCCTTTATCTGAGGGACAATGAGGGGGAATCCCGAAACAGAGGATTTGAACCCTGGGTTTCAGATGCTAACCACTGAACCACCAGCACAGTCTTTAGAGAGTGAGGCAGGATCCCAAACATAACCCTAAGGCAGAGGCCACAGTGGCAATCCAGTCCCTCCCCCAGCCCCACTCATCTTCACAAACTGTGAGTCGTGGAGAGGACTGGGAGGATTCCCAACTGGAAGACTTAACCTAGATGTTAAATCCCCCCGCCTCATGGGTAAAGCAACATTTTTCTTCCTTTTCTGATTTCTGACTTTATTTATAGGAATCCTCTTACAGATGCCAACATAATAAATCTTTTAGTGATGCATTAATAAGTGCCTGTGTGTGTGTTGCTTCGGATTTTGCCCAGAGCCTCATACATGCTAAGAATGGACCGTATCAGAGCTAAACCCCCAGCCAGTAAGTTACTTTCATGGGAATAAAACTGTAAGATTTAACAAGGACAAAAGTCAATTAATAGCTGGCACAGTGGTGCATGCCTATAATCTCAGCAGCTTGGGAGGCTGAGGCAGAAGGATCATGAGTTCAAGGTCAGCTTCAACAATTTAGCAAGGCCCTAAGCAACTCAGTAAGACCCTGTCTCAAAATAAAATATTAAAACAGCTGGGAATGTGGTTCAGTGGTTAAATACCCCTGGGTTCAATCCCTGGTATTTAAAAAAAAAAAAAAAGTCAATTGTTGCTGGTTTTTCAGTCACTAAACAGACTTTTTCTTTTTTTTTTTTCTTTTCTTTTTAGTTTTCTCTGTCTTTTTTTTAGTTGTTGATTATATGCGGTGCTGAGAATCAAACCCAGTGCCTCACACATGCTAGGCAAGCACGTACCACTGAGCTACAGCCCCTCAACAGACATTTTTTTGAACACCTATTCTGTTCCAGGCCTCTTTCCAGTGTCCAGTGCTGAATACTAGGGATAGAGCAAAAATAGCACAATCCCTACTGTCTTGGGGTTCACAGCCTATATTCCTGTGACTGTCCCCTAATCTCAGGAGAGGCAGCCCTCTCAGAAAGGGTAGTGTTAAGGAGTTAAAGAATCCTGAATTCAAATCCTAGTATTATCATTCACTAACTGCGTAACCTCAGAAAAGTCACTTAACTTCTCTGAGCCTTAGATCCCTCTTCTATTCAAAATAAGCTATGAAGACCTCCAGATCAGAGTTGGTCCAAGGAGTAAACATAGTGAGGGGAGTGAGCTGGCCTGACACAGAGTAGGTGACCACTGTCTTGGCAGTGGGCAAGAGGGAGGATACTGACCCATCCTCAGAAGAGCTGTCCTCTGGGCCTGAATGGTGTCTGTCCTCCTGGACCCCAGCTAGAGGCTGCAGCTGGGGTGCCTTGGTGCTGCCTTCTGTGTAAGAGAGCCTGATGACCCCTCACTGTGGCCCAGATTGCTGAAAAGTTGCCAGCTCCATTTTAGAGATGGAGAAACTGAGGTTTGACCAGCATTTTCCTGATGCCTCCTGGGAGGATCTCTCTGCTCAAATGTCTGTCCTCCCCACACCTGGCACTAGAGGGCGCCAGGGCTCACAGAACTGGGCTCTGCCTCTGCTGGACGCCCTCCCCCAGGGCTGGCCGACAGGGTATGTGTGGCCTCCGGGGCTCTGGGTGGCGGGAAGGAGGTGATAGAGGAGGAGAGGAGAAGCTGGACCAGCGGTGGGGACTCAGGGACCCCTGTGGCTTCTCTCTGTCACCCTCTACCTGTCTCTGGTGGTCTCAGCAGCGCATACCCTACCCGACCTGGCATCTCTACCTGTCACTGTAGTCCCTGCTTCCTCTCTGTCTCTGAGGGTCTCTTCGTTTCTCTTGGTATCTGGCTGATTCCAACCCACCCTGTTGGCCACTTGCCTCTGTGTAGCCCGGGTCTCTCCCTGGAGGTGTGTCTGTGCATTTTGTCTGTCTGTACCTCCATCTCTGCCTGCTTCTCTCTCCCCCTCTCTCCCTCTCTCTGCTTCTCTGTTTCTGCCACTCTCTCTTTTTCTCTGTCTCGCTCCATCTCACATCCTGTCCCTCCCTAGCTGCTACCACCCAGCACATGTGGGCTGAGGGTCTCCGTCCCTTCCCTCCCACCTCCTCACCCCTGGCAGCTGCTCACAGGCCTCTCCTGCCAGCCCCTCCTGGGGCTTGCAGGGGGCGGTGAGGGAGGAGGGCCCGGTAGGCTGCTGGGCCCACCCCTTTTTGCCTTCCCAGGCCAGGAGGCTGGGCCAGTGGGCCTTTTAACCAGCCCGCACAGGCTGCTCCCGACGCCAGCCCTGGAGGCCGTGCCTGGCCTCTGTGGTCTCTGCAGCCACCAACCCAGCCAGCCTGGCCAGCATGCAGCAGCCGCCGCCACCACCACAGCCTGGGCCCTTGGCCCCGGCCACCGAGCCCACCAAGCCCCCCTACAGCTACATTGCCCTGATCGCCATGGCCATCCAGAGCTCACCGGGGCAGAGGGCCACGCTCAGTGGCATCTACCGCTACATCATGGGCCGCTTTGCCTTCTACCGTCACAACCGGCCCGGCTGGCAGAACAGCATCCGCCACAACCTGTCTCTCAACGAGTGCTTTGTCAAGGTGCCCCGCGATGACCGCAAGCCAGGCAAGGGCAGCTACTGGACCCTGGACCCCGACTGCCATGACATGTTCCAGCACGGCAGCTTCCTCCGTCGCCGCCGCCGCTTCACCCGTCGGGCAGGTGCAGAGGGCACCAGGAGCCCTGTCAAGGCACGCCGGGGACCCGTCAGGGCCACCAGCCAGGACCCCAGAGTCACCCACACCACGACCAGCAGGCAGTGCCCATTCCCACCAGAGCTGCCAGATCCCAAGGGCCTAAGCTTTGGGGGTCTGGTGGGGACCTTGCCAGACAGCACGTGCCCAGCAACTGCTGATGTCACCAGGCCTCGGCTGCCCGTGGAGCCCAAGGAGATGTCCACACCCAAGCCTGCAGGCCCAGGGGAGCTCCCAGTGGTCACTTCACCCTCCCCGTGCCCAGCGTTTGGCTTTCCTGCCAACTTCTCTGAGGCCGAGGGCTTTAGCAAAGCCCCCACGCCCGTCCTGACCCCCGAGGCAGCCGTCGGGAGCGGCTACCAGTGCCGACTGCAAGCCCTCAATTTCTGCATGGGCGCCGACCCGGGCCTGGAGCACCTGCTGGCCTCTGCAGCGCCCTCCCCGGCACCCCCCACCCCGCCAGCCTCACTCCGGGCTCCACTGCCCCTGCCAGCTGACCCCAAGGAACCCTGGGTCGCAGGAGGCTTCCCTGTCCAGGGAGGCTCCAGCTACCCACTGGGGCTGCCCCCCTGCCTATACCGGACACCAGGAATGTTCTTCTTTGAGTGACAGCAGCCTCACCTCTGTAGGGCCTCTGCCAAACCAGTGCCAGGCTGAGCCTGGCTCTAGGACCTGGAGAGTTCTCAAAGGACCAAGCCCCGGCTGGCCAAGCGCAACCTGGACGGGAAGCCAGGACTGGAGCAGCGGCGTTCAGCTGGGCCCTGGGGGCCCCTGGAGAAACTTGGGGGTGAGGGGGCCGGGGTCCTTGGGATTTGTTCTGTGGCTCTTGGGCCCAATAAAACCAGTGTGATGAAGAGGGGCAGCTTGCTGGGTAGTTGGGGTGAGGGCCGGAATGCTGGGTTCTACGTGTGGCGGTGGAGTGGTGCCACAGGGGCTGGGGACCCCTAATGGAAATGCCTCACTTGAGGCTTTCTCCTGCTGGGGACTTTCTTGGGGAGTTTCCCAGGAGCAGAGAATGAGGGCAGGCACAGGAGGGACTCAACCAAGAGACACCAGGCAGGGCGTGAGGCGGGGCTGGCCTAGGGGTCCGTCTCCAGCCCGAAACCGAGAGAGACTCAATGCCCTCCGCCCTCCATTAAGCGTTAAGCATAGCTATAATACTTAGGACCCTTTGTGACATTTCTTCTGTCCCAGGCTTGTATCCATCATCTCACCAGGGTGCCACAGAATGTGAGCCCCAATTCCAGTAACAGAAGCTGAGGTTCAGAGGGTCTGGCGTCCTCGGGGCTCACCTGAGCTAGATGGCAGATGAGTGACAGAGAGGAGATCTCAGCCAGGCCCGTGGGCTTTGACCCACAGTTTAAGGGAGATGCGGGGAGGAGAACCCCGGTTCCTTCCTCCTCCGAGGAGGAAGGGCTTCTTTGAGACCCTGGATTGTCAGGGCTAACAAGGTGCCCCTTGTCCCTAGTCCAGACAGGGACCCCTGGGCTTGAAAGCAGTACGGACCCCATTTTGTGGATTTCCCACATGAATGGGGACCTCTCCTGGGTTTCCTGGTGGCTCTTTATGAAAGCATTTCCCTGGGGCTGGGGCAGCCTTCCTGGCTGACCTGGGTACTGATCAGAAGTAGAGCTTGGCCCTTTCCAGTGTCCCCCTCCCATGGGAACAGGAGACATGAAGACACTGGTGGCACCCATCAGAGGAAGAGGCAGGGGAACCTCACTGTCGCGTCTGTCCTGAAGGAGCAGGCAGACGGTGCCCTCCCAGAGCCTGGTCCTCCCCTCCAGATCATGGGTACAGGGAGAGGAGAAGGAGCGAGGATGTTGGGGCACCTTGGTGTTGGCGTGGGGCCCTGAGGGTCTTCCGTCCCACGAGGTGACATCCAGGGTCCTGGAGATCCTTTCACTGGGGAGGTGGCCCGGTCTTCTCCAGAGCCCTCCCTTGGGCAGCTGGCCATGCTGACTTCAGCCCAAGTGGCTCCCCCCTCCCTCAGCAGGTCCCCTGGGGCCAGGGAGGAAGCGAGCCCGGCTGGACAGCCTGAAACGTCTGGTTCCCACAGACTCCAGAGCCGAGGTGGAGGGGGGACCTGCAGGGCGGGGGCTCACTGCAACCAGAAGGGGCTGGGAAAATGCCTGGCCAGCTGCAGGGGCCCCTTCTCCCCACGCCTGTCGCACCCCACCCCCAAGCCACCAAACAGTGGGGAGAACCATGAGGGTCTGTCCTGCCTCATGCGGACAGCTTCATGAGTTGGCGGGGGGTGGGGGGCGGAGAAGGGTCCTTTGGTGCCGGGGCATGGCCCAGGAGGGGGAAAGAGACCCCAAGGTGTTTGCCCACGGCAGGAGGTATGTGGCCATGCACGTGCTCTGTCACAGTTGGGTCGAGGAAGGAAGCCTCCGCTGAGCACCATTGCCCACTGTGCACTCCGGTGGGGCCCTGGTGACCCCAGTCTCCTCCCAACCTGTGTCCTGAGCTGGCAAGAGGATGGGAGGCCGACATCCTGTTCCCCACTGAGGAGGGGAGTCCCTTGGGGAAGAGGCCTGAGTCCCTGCTCACTCCCACCCTGGGGTACCCACCGCATCCAGCAGCCAACTCAGCTCTGGGCGGGAGCCCCCTCTGCACCCCTCCCTCTGACCCCTCAAAGACTCCTTCTCTGTCAAGAAGTGAAGACAGGCCCCTCAGCTCGAATCCCCAGGCAGGACGCGGGCTCGGCGCCTGCTTGGCCTCACTGCGAGCTGGACTGGCGCCCACCTCTCTGGGCCTTGGTTCTACTCCCTTTGCCCAGAGGGTGGGGGATGGGCAGCCTGACTCTGGGTCTGAGTCCCTGGGGAGGGTCTGCCCTGGGGGGTGGTCTGGAGGAGGTCCCATCCCCAGAGGAGCTGTGCCTGGAGGCCAGACACCATGATCTCATGTTGCCCCTGCTCACTGCCCAGCCCAGGGACCCCACCCTCTGGGCCTCCTGCCCTCACATTCTTTCCATGACCAACAGACACCTCTGGCTCCCTCCTGGCCACCCCCTTCTGGGTGGGCATTGACGGGGTGGCAATCTCCACACGGATTCAGACACTGAATCTGGGTCACCCAGAGAGAGCCTCCTGGCACACAAAAGGAGAGACTGAGGCCAGAGAAGGTGAGTGACGGCCGGAGCTCACACAGCCAGGCAGGACAGAGCTGCCCAGTGGGTCCATGGTCACGTCCCTCTGCGAGGTTCTCAGGGGACGGTCGGAGCCATTGGGTCTGACTGCACCTCGGGTGCCCTCCTCCCAGAGGCTGGTCTTTCCCAGGTGAGGACCCCCGGCCCCATCCCTCCCCACAGGTCGGAGCAAAAAAGAAGGATCCTGAGCGACCTTGCAGAGGGAGCCTGAACCAAACCCTAAAATGGCAGAATCGTGGTCTTTAAGAATATTCCAGAGTTCTTAATCACCGCGGCTCAGATTCTTGGAATATTGGAGTTGGCCGGGCGGCTCCTGCCGTGTTTCTGACTCCCCTCCCTGACCCCACGGAGGCTGCCAGGAAGGAGGAGGCCCCTTCCCATCAAAGCAAGGACTGTCAGGAAGCTCCTCACCTGCTGAGAGGACTCCCTGCCCGCCAAGGCCACCCTGCCCACAGGCCCGGCCTTCCTCAGCCTCCACGGGGCCTTATCTCCTCTCCCGCCCACCGCTTCCTTCCCTGGTTTATGGCATTCCAAGGCCGGGGTCACTGCTCCTTCCCACACCCCAGGAGCGCCCAGGCCAGCCGAGACCCTCTCCCCCAGAGGGTGGGGCACCGGGAGGCTGCCACAGTGAGCAGGAAGCCGCGATCAGTCTGGTGTGCAGGACCAGGAACCCAGGCCTGGGCCCAGAAATTGCACTCTAAGTGTTTGTTAAGTGAAATAAAAAGGCATTTGGGTCCTGGGCATGTCCCCCTTAACCTGACTTATCCCCCACCTGGGTGGTGTCTGGTTGCTGTGGAGGGAGGAGGACAGGATGCAGAGGGTTCTGACTGTGACCTAGTCGGAACAAGGCTTTGCCTCAATTTCTGGCCTCTCTACTTCCCTGCTGTGCAACCTTGAGTCAGTAGATTCACCTCTCTGAGTCTCGTTTTCCTCATCTGTGAAATGGGAGTAATGACTCCTACCCCGAGGACTGGTATGTGGGAAGTCCCATCCTGCTGGGATTAAAAGCAACCTGCCGGAGGACCTTCTACCCGGGCCAGTCCTCTCTGACCCTTCCTTCACACATGGCAAAAACCACATCCCTGAAGGTCCAGAGATGCCTCGTCCCTGCTCCCGCCCTGCGGTGGTAACTGGGTGGTGACTCAGGGAGGCAGCTGGTGGGGACGGAGGAAGCGGTTCCATGGCTAAAAACAGGCTAGAGGCCTGTTCCGTCCCCCATCAGCCCGAAGGCCAGGGCTGCCCCCTTAGGACCACGTCCTAGAGCCAGCCCTGAGGTCCCACTGGTCCCCCTCGGGTGCCAGGGAAGCCGGCCCTTCTGCTCCCTGAAGACAGCCTCCTCCCTGTTGGGCTCCCTTTCCATCCCTAGGGCTTTGCACTGGCTGTTCCCTCCCTCCTTCTGGAATGTTCCTCCCCACTGGAGGACTTCTACATTTTTTAAATTTTCTTTTCCCTCTTTTTTTTTTTTTTTTTTTGGTACTAGGGATTGAACCCGGGGACATTTTACCACTGAGCTACACCCCCAGCCCTTTCTGTTTGTGTGTTTGTAAGACAGGGTCCCGCTAAGTTGCCCTGGCTGGCCTTGAATTTGTGATCCTCCTGCCTCAGCCTCCTGCTGGCGACTTCTTAAAATCTAGAGCCCAAGTCAAACATCAGCTCCTCCAAGGAGGCTGCACACCCTGGGCTACTCCCCCTCTCTGCCCCTGTCCTTGCCATCCGGTGGCTTCTGTGTGCGCATATTCATGTTCCGGCCTCCACCTGAGGATGCAAGACTCAGCCCACCAGGTGGGGCCTGCCTTGTTCCTTTATCCTTGAGTCCTGGTCACCTAGTCCAGGCACCAGGGATTATATCTCAAGGACCCCCCAGGGCCCCCTCACTCAGAGCAGTAGCCCCTGTGGGGAAAGGCCTTGAGATCTGGCTGCGACTCCCTCCTCCCTCGCCCTCCAAGCCTTGGCCTGGCTCCTCCTTCTGCCTAGACCCGTCTCCCACCAGGACCACAAGGTCCTCTCCTTCACATTGTCCTTCAGTCTCTGCTCAAACGACCGCCATCCTCGCCTCTCCCCCAAGAGCACGTTCTACCTCCATTGCTGCTGGTCAGCTGCCGGCTCTGGAAGAAGCTCCACCCAGGCCTCTTATCTTCTGTTTGTCCCCAGCACCTAGAACAGTGTCTGGACCCAGCACGGGCTCAGGGAACAGCTGTGTGACAAAGGGCTCAGGAGCCTGCACCAGGCTCCACCCCCACACCTCATGCAACTTTGGCATTGACCCTGGGAGGCAGGGTCTATTATCATCCACCTTTCCAGACAGGAACTGGGGCTCAGAGAGGACCCATAATCGATTTGAATCCTTTCTGTTTGACCTGGAATTGGTCACTTGTTCCCAGCCCGTCTGCTTAGAGATGTCTGAGCTCAATACTTCCCAGCTCTCGAACTCAGTGGCCTCCTGAGAAGACACTGCCTGGCCTCCCCTGCTCTCCCTTCTCCAGTCTCCATTCACTGACCCGCCCAGATGCAGGAGTCCTTTTTAGTGCATGAATGTGATCATGTCCCTCCTCTGCTCACAACCCTTCATGGCTCCCTACTACCCCGAGTCAGCCTGCCCTCCAAACTTCTTCCCAACTTCTCCAGACCTACTTCCTGCTTCACCTTATACAAAAGCCCTACAGCGCCTGGTGCTCCATAAACACCACCCTTTAGAGTGAAGGGAAGAAGGGGGGAAGGAAAACAGGGGGGAGACGGCTGCCAGGTGGGATCGTGGGCCAGGTGGGCACCTCCCTCAGGACGGCCCCGGCCGCCTTACACGCCCAGGGCGGCCCCGTCACTGGCCGAGTCTTTTCCCACCACTGCCTGGTTGGGTCCAGGGTGGCTGGTGGAATTCAAGGCCACTAGACCCAGACAGGAAAAGGCAACGTCACCAGTCCGGGTGTAATCCAAACCAGATGTGGCCTCAGTGGCTTCCAGGCCCATGGGGGTGGTCACTGTGGGCCTGGCCAAGGCCCAGAGGCAGGAAATGGTCTTGGAGGAAAGCTTTCTGGGCTGGGGCCATCTGGGAAGGGCAGCCCCACTGAGGGGGTTAACCCTTCTCAGCCCGCGGGCGGGGCGGGGGAAGTGCCCCAGCAGCACAGCCCACCTTGAGGGGCCACAGGGATGGACACTGCGGGAGGCGCCCTGTCCTGGCATGTGGGCCAAGCGAATCATGCAAGGAAGAGGGCAGTCCACAGGCTGGCACCTTGGGAACCGCAAGGGACAGAGCCTCGGCCCGACCCTTGCTCAGGTTCCAGCTTGGCCCAAACCAGAGACCCCCTCCCTCCATCAGGGCAGCTCCCCGAGTGGAAAGCCTTTTGTCCCCGTGATCACCAGGGATGAGAGCCCATGAGAGGGCAGGGGCCCAGGCCGCCCAAGAGGTGGCCCCAGCTCACACCTGACTGTGCTCTGCAGCCCCAGAGAGAACAAAACCTCTCTGAAATCGTCTTTTCCCACCCACATTCTCTGCCTCCAAGGAGCAGGGGAGGCTCAAAGGAGGCCCCCAAATAACCCAAAGAGCTTTCTAAGATGCATTCCTGGGAGGAGATGGAGATGGGGGCCATCAGCCCTGTGCCATCGTCCTGTGTTGGCTTCTTGCCCAGGACTTGTTCATTTGCTGTGTGGCCTTGGGAAGGTCACTTTCCCTCTCTGAAGCCTGTTTCCTTACCTGTGAAATGTGCTAAAGCCCACCCCAGCCCATCCCTCCACTGTCCTAATGGCCGTAGGGGTGGCAGAGGAGAGCCTGAGGCTGCCATGGTCACATTACAGAGGAAGAAACTGAGGTGTGGCTGGGAGTCTGGAGGCCTGGGTTCTGGTCCCAGCATCAAAATAGTGGATGAGGGATCTTCCTCCTTTGGGCCTTGGTTTCCCTAGCTGGATCCGAGCCTTGAGTTTCTGCTTTGGCTGGACACGGCCTCCTCCCCTCCCCCTCGAGGTGACTCATCCCTCATCATCGTGTTGTGTGGCCGAGGCTCAGCCTGTGTGGGGGCCAGTGAGGCCAAAAGAACCACTCAGAGGAAACCGCAGGCCTGGCCCAGCTGGCAGGTGGCAGGGGACGGCGGGCTCCGGGGCCCTGGGGCCCCGCCCACCAGCAGGCCTCCCCACAGAGCCCACGCCAGGCTCCTGGCCCAGGTTCCCAGCCTCAGGAGTCAGGCACAGGTCCCAAAGTCCCCCAGGCCCACCCCGCGGGGCACCTGCACAGCGGGACTCTGCACCCACCTGCTGGAGCAGGGCGGAGCGGTCAGGGCCCTGGCTTCAGCCTCCAGGGCAGTGTTTGGAGAGGGATAGAACCAACTGCTAGGGCTCACCCGGGGTCAGGTCCAAGGTTGCTCGAGGCAGGCAGAGCAGGGTGAGGAGCAGGGCCCACCTCAGTCGGGTTTCAAATCCTGGCTCCACCACAAGTGTGTGACCCTGGGCCAGCGGCAGACCCTCCCTGGGGCTCCCCCCCCCAGCTGGGAAGCAGCAGAACACTCACCCGCTGGCCCCGAGAGAGGCCCAAATGATTGGAATGGGGCTCAGGGCACCTCTGCCACCCCGGGGGACCTCTGAGCCCCTGCACGCTGCACCACTCTGACCCAGTGGGGAGGACTACCCTACCAGGCTCCGACCTCCAGCTGTCCCTGCCAGTGGAGGCAGCCCCCTGCCCTGCTCCGCTGCCTGGCAAGTGGGAGGGACAGAGGGCAGGACTCTGCCCTGGGTCCCCTGGATGCCCTCACCATCGCAGGCACCACAGGCCACCACATCTGCCCACGCCTTGATTCTGCAGGCAGCAGGGTGAGCTCCTGGGCAGAGCCTCGCTCTGGAGACAGAAGAGTCCATTTCAAGCCCCAGCCCCTGACCCGCCTTCCAGCATCTTCCCCTTTCTGAACCGTCTCCTCATCTGACAGCAGGTAAGAACAGCTCCCTGAGCCAGGCAGTGGCCCACACCTGTCATCCCAGTAGCTCAGGAGGCTGAGGCAGGAGGATCGGAGGTTCAAAGTCAGCCTCAGCAACTGAGTGAGGCCCTAAGCAACTCAGGGAGACCCTGTCTCTAAATAAAGTACAAAATAGGGGCTGGGGACTGGCTCAGTGGTTGAGTGCCCCTGGGTTCAATCCTTAGTACCAAAAAAAAAAAGACGACGACCCCCCTGTGCCACGCTCCTGGTGCCCCAACCTGACAGAGGCAGAAATGATATAGTCTCGATATGAGGACTAACGAGATAACATATGCAAGCACTTAACCAAAGCCTAGCAATCACTGCCACCCAGTCACTGTGGGCTGCTGCTGTGCCCTCCTCTTCTGTGCCCTCCTCTGCTGCGACCTCCCTGCCACAGGTGAGAAACCTGGGTGCAAAGCAGGAACGCCTCTGGCCCAGATGGCGCGCTGGGCACTCTGGCTCCTAAGCCTGTGGGGGTGCCCAGCGCTCAGATGGACGTTGGAGAGCGCCCACCCGCAGCCGCGCAGAGGGAAGGAGGCCACGTCCGCGTCCAACCTGTACATTTATTTACAAGGCACAAGCTGAGAGCAGGTTGGGGGCTGCCCAATGGCCTTCGCACTCCTCCGGGACCTGCTGACCCCCTGCATCTGAGGCCGTGGGTGCCCCCTGGGATGGGTCCAGAGTGGCTGGTTGGGGCGGGCTTGACCCTCAGGCAAGCTCAGGGGTGGTCTCCTGTGTCCCCCAGCCTCACCCGGCCCCCTGCCAGGCCTGGGAGGGGCATCCCCCTCTCACACAGTTCCTGTGTGTTGGTGGTCACCAAGAAGGCGGCGGGGTGGCCAGATGGTATGTGCAAGGCCTTATCTGCTGGGAGTGGGCGGGGGGGCATGAGGTCCTCCTTCCAAAGCCTGCTTCTTCCGGGGCAGCTGGGCCTGAGGAACTGGGGGCTGCCTTCCTGCCTGCTCCAGGGGCCTCCGTCCATGACTGCAGGAGCCCCCCAGCCGTCCCACCCCAGCTAGGAGCAAGCCCAGGCCGGGGATGCCCCCAGTGGGCAGAGCAGGGGCCACCAGGGCAGCAGTTCAAAGGGAGCCAGTGGGGAAGGGGAGCGGCCGCAGTGGCCCTTGGTGGGGTCTGGGGTGCGGCGGTCGGCCAGAGCCGGTCTGGGGGGCGTTAGCTGGATGGATCTGGCCACACTCCGAGCGGCTCAGGTCGGGGAAGCGTGACTGCGCGCAGGGGCGTGGGGAGCCCCGAGCCTCCCTGCCCGGCGCAGCCTTGTCCTGACCAGCCCGCCCAGGGGTCTGGCCTGCCTTCTCGGGCCTTCTGGACTGTGTGGCCTCAGCCCTGGCCACTGTGCGGCTGCGTCCGGGCCTCAGCTGCTCCGGGGGCTCAGACCCCTAGAGCCATCAGGGACCCTGAGCTGCTGATCTTCTTGAAGCGGTTGGCAGCGCTGACAGCGATGAAATTTTTCTAGGGTAGGAGAGACAGGGGTCAGGGAGATGCCGTGAGGAAGCTGAGCGTCCTCTCAGGGTCCCCTTCACTCCAGGAGGGCCAGAGGATGGGGTGGGGACTGCCCAAACCAGCCACAGGATTGCTTCCTCCATTCATTCATCAGACTAAGTCAACCAGGCCAGAGCCCAGACCACTCTAGTGGCTCTAAGTAAAAAACCTCTTGTGGTGGCAGATAAGTCCCTTTGTCCCTGTCCCTTTGTTTCTCTCTGACCTCATTCCTACCCCCTCACTCACTCTACTTTCAGCTATACTGGCCTCCTACCTGTTCCTTGAACCCACCAGCTGGCTCTGCCACAGAGCCTTTGCACTGGCTGTTCCCTCTGCCTGGAATACTCTTCCCTCAGTTCTGGCACAGCTCACTCTGTATCTCCTAGAGGGCTCCTCAGCGATCCCTCCCTGACAGCTTATTTATAAGTGCAGCCTCTCTCCTGGCACTGCAGATTGCCCTCATTTTTTCCTAGAACCCATCCAGCCTTAATCCATTCCAACAACTCTCCATTTTCCACCCAAGGTACGTCCACAAGGATTGGGATCATGGTCTCTTGTGTCCACTGATGCCTAGAAGTAGTGGCTGTTTGATAAATATTTGGAATATGACCCCACACAGTGACGGGGTCACAGACCACTTTCCTGAGCCCCGGCCCCTGATGAGCCCCTCCCCAGATGGAGGGGTGGGCAGAGGGCCCCACTCGGGGGCAGGAGCCAGCCCAGGACGCAGAGAGGGAGGCCAGCCCTGTTTTCCAGGCCCTGGTGGAGGAAATGTGCCGAGGCCGGGCTGGAGGGGCCGGGATCTGGCACGGGGACTCCTCCCGCCCACCTCCGGTGCCCGGCGGTACCTTCCAGCGCCTCTTCATGAGGTATTTCTTAAGCAGGATCTGGGACTTGAGGCGGCGGTTCCAGCGCTTGGCTTTCTCGGCCAGGTTGTTGAGCCAGGGGTGGGCGAGGCACCGGGCAGCGCTCATGCGGGCCCTGTGGGAGGGGCGTCAGCAGGGTGACGGTGGCACGGGCCCCACCCTCCCCCGCACAATCACACGGAGGCTCACCCCTGATCCTTGACGATGAGCTTGGAGACAAAGTCTTTGGCCTCATCCGATACGGCCTCGAAGGTCTCCTCGTCAAAGTACCAGTTGGCAGACAGGACGTTATTTAGGGTCTCTGTGTCATCATCTCCCAGGAATGGGGAGAGGCCGCTCAGCCTGGAGGAAAGAGGTGGCAGGGGACCGGGAGGTGAGACTGGACCTGCAGAGTGGGCGGGGGGTGGGCAGAGCCTCGGAGGCACACCATGTGCTGGAAAGACCCCCGGCTTCCCGAGTGGGACAGACCTGGGTTTGGATCTGGCTGGGTGACTTTGGGTAAGTCACTTCCCCTCTCTGAGCCTCACTCTTCTCATCTGAAAAATGGGCATGATCATCCCAGCTCCCCAGGGAAGATGAGGAAGGACGAGTGCAAGGCCCGGTGATGAGCGCACAAAAAGTATCCACTGCCCCTCTGCCCCGCCCGGGTCGCCTGCAGCCTGCCGTCCAGGACCCTGGGCTGAGATGCTACGCCTCTGGGGGCCTGGGCTTTTCCATCTACGAAATGGGTACAAAAGCCCCTTTCCTGGTTCTCCCAGTGGGTGGGCCCATCTCACCAAGACCCCGGGGCCCACCTTGGCCTCTGCTGCCCCTCCCGTGTACCCCAACCTGCCCCACAGTCGCCGCCCTCCCCCGGGGCTCACAGCATGTAGGTGATGACCCCCAGGCTCCACATGTCTGTCCTGTCGGAGATCTGGTCATAATTCACCACCTCAGGTGACAGGAACTCCGGGGTCCCAAAATTCACCTTCAGCTTCTCGTTGGGGTTGTACCTGGGGGTGCGATCACGAACTCAGAGCCCCAGCCTGCTCCAGGCACTCTCTCCCCTGCCCTGGCCCTGCCCACTCAGAGGCCGGCCCTGCTGTCCCCCGCACCCAGGTGGTACCTCCGTGCCAGGCCAAAGTCGATGATCTTCACCAGGTGGCCCGTGGTGTTGACACACAGGATGTTCTCTGGCTGCGGAGACGGGGTGACCTGGATTGGCCTCTGATCCCGCTCTCTGTCCCTCTCCACCCAAGACCAGGCTCCCCGACGCGAGGCCCAAGTTGCCAGTGTGGGCAGCCATCAGGGGCCGTCCACTCTGACTGTCCCTGCACAGAGAGGAGGCTGAGAGCCCCAGGGGGCTCGTAGGAAGGCTCAAGGCTGGAGAACACTCGGTGGGTTTGGGTTGACTCCCCTCCCTCTAAGCCACAAAGAACAACGTCCTAGCGATTCTGGGGGGGACTGAGGTCTGCAGAGGAGAGAGGTATGCCCGGGTGGGTGGCCAGGGCAGGGCCACCTCCAGGCTGTGGAGCGCCAGAGTCCCAGACCAGAACACACCAGCCCAGGGCTCCCAGGGCTGTTACCCCAGGACGCAGCCGCCATTCACCCCACTTTATGGCCGAGAAAACTGAGGCTCAGACTCAGAAGTGCCATGGTGGCCCAGAAATAAGTGACAGAACCAAGATCTGAGCCTGGATTGTCAGACTTCAGCACTGGCCTCCCGAGGTCCCCGCCAGCCAACAAGGTCCCACGTTACACTCTACAGGGTAGGCCTGGGGTGCATGAAGTGCTTGTGGGTTGGTGCAGGGCAGGGACCATCTTCTCCCAGTCTCCTTAGTCCATCAGTGACTAGCCAAAGCATTCAGTAGGTGCTCAACAAGGCTCAGAGGAAATCTGCTTGTCCAGCTCCGGTGAGTGTGAGGAGGATGCTCCCCAGCCTGTTTCCTCTTCCTAGAACACCACCCAGGACTAAGCCCAGTCCAGGGCAGACACAGGAGGGTCCCCGTGGCTTAAGGCAGGTTCCACATAAACCCAGCACCTCCTGGAGATGGAGGCCCAGCCACAGGGGCCTCCTGCAGTAGAGGGAGACAGGACCAAAGTCCTTGAGCCCCCTGGGTCTTCGCCACAACCTGTCACTTGGTCTCTCTGGGTGTCTGATTCGAGGCCTTTAACCAAACGCTTCCTGAGGCCTTTGCAGAATCCATGGCTCACTCCGCCAGACACAAGTGACCTCCACGGTTGGGCCGGGTCCCACCAAGACAAGGAAAAGAAAGGCCCCAGGCAGCAGGCACTTGAGGGAAGAAGCAGACTCAGACCTCCTTTTGGAGATGCTCAGGCCACACCCAAGAGGTCCCCAGAAGCCCTGCAGCCACGAGTCCTGGAGAACAGCCTTGGGCTGGGGAGCACCCCACTCTCTTGATCCTGGCAAAACCCTTTTAGATGAAAATCTTATTGTTATCCTGAAAACCACACTGCGGGTCGACCTTCCCCGGAGGCAGTGCATTTGATTGGGGATCCTGTTCTAGTCCCCAAAGGAATTGGCTTTCAGAGGGGAATGGCAGACCTCCAATGTCCCCACGCAGGGACCAGTTGCCCCCAGTAACTCTGGAGTCACCTTGATTCTTTCCTGCCCCTGCCCCCACTCAAACCATCAGCAAATCAGCTTGGCCCAGGCCCCATCCCTCTCTGAGGGTCTCCCCACAGTCTCCTGAGCACCCCACGCCTGCCCTGGCCCCATGGAGCCATCTCTTTACCCTCCTCCCTCATCATCACAGGATGGTGACAGGGCACTTTCACTACGCGAGGCCCAAGAGGCAGTTGGAAGGATCCCATGACCACGCGGCTCGGATCGAGCCTGTCATGAGGCGACCCCAGTGGTGTCAGAGCCGCCTCCTGCCACCCGCTCCCGACCTCCCAGTCTCTGGCTCTTGCCTGTCTCTGCCCTCACGGGCAAGAGGCAGAGAGCCACGCTTCCTCGTTATTGTTGTGCACTTTCCTGTAACACTTTTAATAATATTTTTATGGGTATAGATGTATATATGTATTAACCATTTCTTCTTTTTGGGGGGTTGAACTCAGGGACCCTTAACCACTGGGCCACATCCCAGCCCCTTTCTCTATTTTATTTAGGCCCCATCTCATTGAGTTGCTTAGGGCCTTGCCAAGTTGCTGAGGCTGGCTTTGAACTTGCGATCCTCCTATCTCAGCCTCCAGAGCCACGGGGATTACAGGCATGTGACACTGCACCCGCCATAGTAACCATTTCTAAGTGTATTCTTTTTTTTTTTTTTTTTGCAGTGCTAGAGATTGAACCCAGGGCCTCGCACATTTCAGGCAAATGTTCTACCATTGAAATACACCCCCCAGGCCTCCGCACGTTCTGAATGGTTTATAATGCTAATTATCGTCATTATTATTAGTCATGTTATGAATGTCCGTTTCCCCCACTAATCTGTAGGTTCCCTGGGACAGGTATTCTGTCCTTTGTGGTCCTTACGGGAAGACCTGTGTTAGGGGTAGTCTAACCTGCTACTGGGCAGTCCCTTCCCATCGCAGATACTCGGCATGTGTTTATCAAGTGAATGAATGAAATCCACCCGGCTGGTGGCACTGAAGCACTCGGAATTAACATTTCATCTCTGCTAGCCTCGCCACTTATCCCACAACATTAGCACCTGCTGTAAGGGTACCTGGTACTGGTGCTGCCCCTCCCTACTCCACACCCGGGCAGGTGTCACCAAGCTCCGGGCAGCCACTACCAGCCAACAGGAGTTGATGTGGTACATGATTCCAGGTAACCTCCCGACCTACTGCATGCCTGGTGCCGTGCCAGGTCAGAAAGGGACATAAATATTTTCCATTAAACTGATGGTGACACCCACATCTCCTGCATTGGTGCCTGGACAATACTCTCATTGGTTAGCTCCAAGAGGGCAGGGGTCAGTCTTTATTTGGTTCAGCCTCAGATCTCCACCATGGAACGCTGGCTGGCAGACAGCAGGCCAGAGACACATATTCGTTCTTTTGAATAAATGAACAAGTGCTCATAGTACCTATCACAGGTCAACACGGAGGCAGCTGCTTAGCCACCTGAATGTGAGACACGCCGAGCCTGGAGCTCACGGGACTGTAGAGGATCCTTTAGCATCCAGGCCCGGTGGTGCACACCAGTAATCCCAGCAGCTCGGGAGGCTGAGGCAGGAGGATCACGAGATCAGAGGCAGCCTCAGCAATTTAGCAAGGTCCTAAGCAACTCAGTGAGACCCTGTCTGTAAATAAAATATAAAAAGGGCTGGGGATGTGGCTCAGTGGTAAAGCACCCCAGGGTTCAATCCCCAGTACCAAAACAATAAAAAATATTCTTTAGCAAATACTTAGCACCGGACCAGAAGTTCCATGAAAACTGGAATCACAGGACCCCCAGCTCCTGGTACTTAGTAAGTATCCAATGCCCTTTGAATCTGTTACTGGAACGATGGATGGAAGTGGGGGTGGAAGACCACTGGTGACAACGCGGACATTGGGTGTTAGTGGTTAGTGCCCCATCCCTTTTGGGAGCCCCCGCCCAGTACCTTGAGGTCCAGGTGCAGGACCCTCATCTTGTGCATGAAGAGGATCCCGTCACAGATCTGCCTGACGAACACCATGGTATCCACCTCGGTCAGGTGGTAGTCTTCATCCACGATCCTCTCGAAGAGCTCGCCACCCTCGATGCTGCGTGCACAGACCACAGTACAGGCTCACCCTGGGGGGCCGGCACCCACCCCCCGACCCACCCCCCAGCTGGTACTCACTACTCCATGAACAGGACGATCTCGTTCGAGGTCTCGATGGCCGCATAGAGCTGGATCAGATTGCGGTGGTTGAGCTGGTTCATGACCTCGATCTCCAGCATCACCATTTCCTGGGGACCGGTCAAGCAAATCACTCCCTGCCTCCAGCCCCCAGACCTCACCCTTGGCCAGACCTGCGGGTCCCTGCCTGGACCCCTGCCCAGCCTCCTTCCCTGCTGGCCTCTGTGCCTCTGTCTCCCCACTTGCTGAGATCTCTCCTTGGAAGTCCACATCGACGTCCCAAGTGTCTACTGCCTGCAGGGGTCTGTTCCCAAACACACATCTTGGCCTCTGACCCCGTCCTCCAGCTCCACACCCCAACACATCAGCGGCCTGCCTGCCCTTCCCTGGGAGGACTGAGAAGGAGCGCAAACCCATCGTTCCCCAGAGGAAGCCATGGATAGCACCTTCTCCACAGCTGATGGGCCCCGGCTTGCTCGCAGCAGAGGGGCAAAACGTTAGGAGCCACCTCAGCTTCCCCTGTCCCTCGCTTCCTCATGCCCCACATGGGAGCCACTGGTAAGTCCTTCAGTACAGGCCACTTTCAAACTAGATGATGTGCCGGTCATTTCTCACCTCCCCACACCGCCTTCTTAGTCTAAGTCACCAGTATCTATCACTTTCAAGAAGTGTGCCAGCCTGTTACCACATTGGTAGGTTGGTATTGGCTCTGGGTAGGGATATTCACACCGCGGGAAACCTCAAATGCCACCCATCAGCCGGGCGCAGTGGCGCACACCTGTGATCCCAGCAGCTCGGGAGGCTGAGGCAGGAGGATTGTGAGTTCAAAGCCAGCCTCAGTCACTTACGTAACTCAGTGAGATCCTGTCTCTAAATAAAATACATAAAAAGGGCTAGGGTTCGATCCCTAGTACCAAAAACAAAACAAGAAAAAAATAATGCATTCCTTGCTACCATGCTTAGAGCCATGAAGGGCTGCTGTGCTCCAAGCTGCTCCATGTGCACCTGCTGTGCTCTGGGCCTTTGCATATGCCACACTTGGTTGCCTCTGCGGAAAACATCATAACCTCACTTCTTAGCACCCCCGCTATTTCTGGTTCTTGGTGCTTACTTTCCTCTCATGGTCTCTCTCCTCTTCCTCCTCCTTTTCTTCCTCTTCCTCCTCCCCTGTGCTGAGGATGGAACCCAGGGCGTGGTATAGGCAGGCGCTCTACCATGGAGCTACACCCCATAATGCCTTCTGCCTGAAACTCCCTCCTGCTCTCTCCTCCAGAACATCTCACTCTGAAAAGCCCTTGCTCAGGAGAAGCTGGTCCAGGAAGCCTCCCTGACCCCATGGCTGAGTCAGGGCCTCCCTGATCCCACTCCTGAGCCCCCGACTCTCCCGAGTTGCGGCTGTGAACACCTGGGCAGGAGGCCATCCTCACCCCCACACCAGCCCCTGCTCACCACCTGTGCCCAGCTGCCCGCCCATTCCTGGGACAAACATTACTCATGGCCTCTGCGCTGGGCCCAGGCTGGGGACTAGAGACGCTCTACACTGGGCCCTTCCACCTTGGTGGGGACAGGGACCGTAGCCACACACTTTGAGACTCTAGTGCCCAGCACAGGTCCTGGCCCAGAGCCCAGCCTCACCAGCAGGGTTGAACTGAACCCGGGGTCATGAAGAGCCAAGCCTGGAAGGGGGGAGTCCCCAGAGAAGTTCACTAACTGAAAAGTCTGGTGTGTGGTGAGGGCCCCGGGCTCCTGCAGCAGAGCTGTCTGTCCCTCTGTCTGTGCGGCAACTTCAGTGCAACGATTTTCCCACCAGGCAGAAGGCGGTGAGAGGTGCCCACTCAGGCACTGCCCGCCCTGCCAGCCAGCCCCCGCCCCCGCTACCTTGTCTTTGGGGGTCTGTTTCTTGATGACTTTGGCTGCCAGCTTGAGGCCTGTGGCTTTCTCTGTGCAGGTACACACGGCGCCAAACTTGCCTCTGGAAAGACGAGAAGCCGGGAGTGAGGGGCTCTGAAGGGCAGGGGGTCAGCAGGGCCCTGTGCACTGCTCCTGTCTTGGCCCCAGACCTGATGGTGACTCTGGATCCTCGTCTGGGAGGTAGGAGCCTTGGCCCAAGCCAGCCCTGCTGCCCTCCGGGAGCCGGGTACCGGCTGAAGGCAGGCTGTGCTTAGGAAGGGCAGCTCCTGGGCAGGATGGCCCTGGAATGAACCCTTCCAGGCTTCGGAGGGGCACCCTGGGCCCTGGGGAGGCACCTTCAGGCCTCAGGGAGGGAGCTGGCTCTTTAGTGGTACCAGACCGAGCCAGGATTGTTACCAAGCAGGAACTGCAGGGTCACTGTGGTCCTAGAGACAGACAGGAAAATCCTGTGTATTTCCTCTGGGAACACTGAATGACCAATGGTGTGTCCATGAGAGGGACAGTGTCATCTGTATGAGACAGCCTGTGCACGTGTGGGCACATAGAAGTGACCGTCTCCACGTGACCTGTCCCCTAGTGAGCTGTGTCTGGACCAGGGTCTGGGTGCCCACCCACCTCTGGGTCCCAGTTTGGGGTCTCAGCTCTCACCCTCCCAGCGCCTCCTTGGAGTTCATGCTGAATTCACTGCTGACATTTCCGGTCCTCAGCTCCACAATGCGGTGTGGGAAGGGGGCGGGGGGTGGTGGGCAATCATCTGGGGAAGCAGAGCAGAAGGTCAGTGTCAGGACTGCTGAGGATGAACTCTGTCACCCCTTGTCCGCCTGCCTGGGTCCCTTCCAGGGAAGGTAAGTTCACTGAATGATCACTGGGACACCAGGAGAGGTGCTAGGGGCCCAGTTTCCAATCTCCAGTTCCATGACACCTAAAATCATCTTGGAAGAATCCAGTGTGCCTGGGCAGGACCATGGGAGAGCTGATAGGACTTCTGGGACCCTCCTACTTTGTAAGGTCGGGTACTCCATCCCGAAGTGTCTTTGTTTCTATTAAAACAACCAGTACAGCAGCCGCCAAGTGGAATCCCAGACAGTGGGGCTGCTGGTTGGGGCTGGGACCTGCCCTCCCTCGCGGCTGATCTCGCCACCCGGACCCGGACGGAGCAGTTCGGTGGGGGATGGCGCCACCTAGCGTCCCCACGGGGAACTGCGGGCCCCGCGGGCCTGCGGGCTGAGTCATCGGGAATGGAAACCTCTTTATAAATAGCAGGAGGCGGCAGGGAAGCCGGCCGGTGATAAATCAGACGGCCCTTGGAGGAGGTTCAGGTCCCGTCTCGCCGAGGATGTGATCTCAGGGCGGGGCGGGGGGGGGACGGAGGTCTGTGCCACCGCTGGGGGCAGGAGGCAGGGCTGCTGGCCGCCGCCCAGCCGCCAGGTCCTCCCACCCAGTCTGGGTGGCACTGTGCCGCTCACCAGGCAGGCTGGCGGGTCTCCCGGGGCACCTCGGCCGGGAGGGGGTGCGGGTGGCGTCCGGACACTGGGCTCTCCTGACCCCATCTCACCCACCCCAGCCCTGTAGCGTCCCTGTCGGGGCCCCTTCCCTCTTCGCCCCCTCCCCAGGTCCACTCATACTCAGGGCTCTCTGCTGCCCACTCACAATCGCCCCTGGCTCCTGGTCCGCAGTCCTGCCCCATCTCATGCACAGTTCCGTGGTCCCTGGTCCCACACACAGACACCGGTGCTCCTCAGCTCATGAACCCTCTATGGCTCCCAGAAGCCCTTCCCCCCAACCTGTAGTTGACCAAAGCCGGGCATTTGAGCCCTTGTACAGATTGACCCTCAAGCCACACTGCATTGCAGGTTCTTGCTCTAATAACCTGCCTGACTTTTTCTTTCTTTCTTTCTTTCTTCTTTTACTTCATTTTAGTCAAAGTAGAATAAAATCTAAATTGGGAATCAGGCTGCCTTCGCTTATGCTGGGGGGCGCTTGGCTTCCTCTCTTCCATTTCTATCCAAAGGAAATACTTCCTGGGGCTACGAACATTCAGTCTGGTGGGCCTGGGTGGGGCATGGCTCAGGGCCGTTCAGTCCCCTGAATGGGGACTCTTGGGACTGATGGGTCCCTTCCCTCCCCCCACCTCTAGGGCAACCCCAGTCCGCCTGCCCCTGGCCTACCCAAAATCTGGAAGCAGTCCTCTTCCCTGGCTGTCAGACAGAGGGCCTGCCCCACCTCCGATCTCTCTGAGGGAACAGCCTGGAACTCGATCCCCCTCGAGGTGTCCCCTTGCACCTTAGCCTGGCCAGCCTGGCCTGGGGCTTTGTCTTCGGCTTCCTTCTGGCTCCCTGCCTGGATGTTCTTCCCTCCTTCTGCCTTGGCTGGCCCAGGATCTGTGGGGTCAGGGGTCACCGGCACCCCTTCAAAGATGAGCTCTGATACCTCGCTAGGGGGCTTCTCCACGAGTGGCTTCTCAGAGCTAGAAAGTAAGAACAGAGTTGAAGCTCCCGGCAGCCGCCACCCTGAGCCTAGGCAGTGCTCCACGCTTCCAGAACCTACCTCACCTGCAGCGCCCGCCCCTGCCCCCAAATACATCCAAATTCACTTTGTGCAAAATCAAGGAATGGTCATCATCTTGACCATCAACCCACTAATAGGTCATTATTAACTATTAATGGGTTGCTGATATCATGTAGATACAGCTAAGGAGCTACGTAGCTGGGAAGGGGGGTCCTAGGGTTGGAACCCAGAGCCCCGAGCAGGCCAGCCAAACATTCTACCGCTGAGCCACATCCCGAATCCTTTTTCTTTTTTCTTTTGAAACAGGGCCTCAATAAATTGTCCAGGCTGGCCCTAAACTTGCCAGCCTCCTCCCTCAGCCTCCCAAAGTAGCTGGGATTACAGACGGGTTCCACCTCACCCAGTTAAGTAGCTCGTGATTCTTAAAAACTGTGACCATGAAATTGACATTACATGATTATCAGATTGCTATGGTGTGATCCCTGTGATGGCAACACATCAGGAATGACTTCAGGTGTACACAACTGATTGCAACATGGGACCTGTGCTGTATGATGGTTACCAAAGTATTAGCATTGACTACCAAGCTATTAGTCATCTTTTCATATTATACCAATAAAATTAGAATAAGAAGGGTTATCCTTCCCCCAAGGTCTTGGCCAGACCTAAGTCCACGGAATAAGGGGGACTCTTGACCCCAGATGCCTAGAAAAGGAAAGAAAAATTCAGCCTAGGTGCTCTTTGGGGATATCTCCCACCTAACATTCCAGGTCTGGTTTGTGCAGGGACAAGATGTTTAACCAATGCCCAGGACAGAGGGACCTGGACATCAGAACTCCCCTCCCGGAACCGAAGATGATGATGTCCGTGGCCAGCTAGGGGACCTGAGCATGACCCCGGGGGTCAGAGCCACCGCCCCCTCCCCGCTCCCAGGCAGAGGGTGTTCACCTGGAGATGGCCGCGGGGCAGCTGGGGCTGTGCAGAAAGGCCGGGGAGCCCCTCCTGGCGGCGGCCTGGCCCTCGGCTGCCTTCCTGCCCATCTTGGGCTCTTCGGGGCCCTGGCTGCCCGAGGGTCCCTGCTCTTCACTGGACTTCTTGACACTGGCCTCGGCCGTGGCCGTCTGCTGGGGCAAGGCTGCCGGCTGCCCAGCACTGCCCTCCGCGGGCCCCCCGCCCCCATCCCCCTCTCCCCCGGGGCCCTGGCTGCCGGCTGAGGGTTGCGCGGGGGCGCCGTCCCCTTTCTCTGGGGTGGGGGCTTTGGTATCTCCCTTTGGGGGGCATGGGTCAGGATCTTTCTTGGGGTCTGGGGGGCCAGGGTCCTTCTCTGCAGCCGGAGGTCCTTCACCTGCAGCACCTGTGGGTGCCTCTTCTGCAAAGAAGGTGAGACACCCATCAGGACCTGCCCTCCTGGTCCTCCCCCCCAGTCAGCTGGGCAGAGACCAGTTCTGGGCTCAGGTCTCCACTCGGAAATGGCTTGCAAATGCTGGCCCCACTGGGCCTAGGGGCCACTTGGTGGGCCCTAGAAATGAGTGCCAGGACCTCGGAGGCCTCGGTGGGAGGCTTCTGTCCCTTTGGGTGGGCCTTGCTGTCCCTCCCTCCACTCCTTGCCTAAGGTGTGTAAGTGGGTCCCCAAGAGCCATCCACGGTGGCTTCACCCCTCCTGGTCTCTCCAGGAAGGGCTTCCTGCAGGCCCTGGACCTAGCCCAACCCTACCCAGAGATCATCCTGATGTCTGAATCCCCATGCACCATGCAAAGAAACTTCGGCACAGAACTCCCTCCGAGGAACTGCCCAGCCCTGGATTCAGACACCCCTTCCCAAGCTCCTCCCTCCATCTTCGGCCCCAGCTTGGCACCTGTTGATGGGCTCTGGATTCCCAGCTCCACTGCTCCGTTTTCTGTCGCCATGAGGTAGGGAGGCGTGTGCTTCTGTTTGTCTAACTCAAGTCTTTCTAGCTGCACAAAGAAGAGTGAGGTATGTCGAGCTAGTGAATACCTCCTGTGGTCTGGCTGTGGCCAGAGGAGGCCAAGGCCAGCTGACTTGAGGGTAGAAACATACCTGGAGCAGAGAGGGACAACCTGGTGGCTGCCCGTCTCGCAGCGGCTGCTCGAGAAGAGTTCTGGGGAGGTTGTAAGGGATTGGGCCCGGTGGGCAGAGGCGGAGGCAGGGGCACGGGCAGTGGAGGCGGGGACGGAGAAGAGGATCTCTTACACCAGGGGCCATGTAGCCCAGGCTGCCACCACCTGTCACTCTTGGCCCCCGTTCAGAGGACACGGCATTCTTCCCACGGCCTGGCTGGGGGGAGAATGGTGTGGAATAAGCAGGAAGAGAAAAGGGAGGGGGCCCCAGGGGGAGCAGCCCTTTCCCAGGCCTTGCCCAGTACCCCTGACTTGGTCAAGACCAGAGGGGGACCCTGGCAGGAAAGGGCAAAGGGCAAAACTACACCCAGGCCCAGCCCGACTCTGCCACCTGCCTGCTACAACTCCTAGGTCCCCCAGAATCTGAGGAAAGCCCGCAGGTCCAGGGACAATCACCCTGACCCAAGTACCACGCTCTGTGCCTCTGGCTCTGGACCTACTCGGACCATCTTTGGGTAAGAATTGTCTCGGGGTACCTGCTCGACATGTCCACAGGCCAGAAAGCTTTTTCCTTAGATAAAAGGGATGGTGAAGGCTGGCTGAGCGGCCATGGGAGCTGGTCAGTGCCCTGGGCCCCTCTCCTGTGCAGGTCCAGTTCTCTCTGATGCCCCACCTGAAAGAAGGAAGCTGGCAGAGTCTTTTCAAGGATGCTTTACTTCGGTGGGGACCTGAGGGACAGCCTGGTCTGAGGTGTTGGAGCTGGACAGGGAGAGCTGTGCTCTGAGGAGCCTTCCCTCGCCTGGGGGCTGCTACCCAGACTTCCTCTGCGGCACCCTGATCCCCAGGGTGGCAAACTGTCTGGCCACCCCACCCACACCGTGGCCTCGGCTCCCCCATCCAACAAAGGCAACAGCCACTGCCCCAGGTGGGAGAGGGAGGGAGAGCCAGGAGGGAGAAGGCCTGGCTCCTAGGCGGGGAGGAAATCCATGCCTGTGCAGGGGGTGGAGGAAGCCGTTCCTGAACCTCCATGTTTTGTTTCCGAGGTAGCACCGAGAGCAAGGTGCAGAGTGGCAGCAGGAGTGAGCCATGGCATGTGCAGAACGGCCGGGGGATGATACATGAGGTTTCCTTTATTTATTTTTTGGTACTTGGGATTGAACCCGGAGTGGGGGGACTTACCACTGAGCCACATCCTTTTTTTTATTTGCAGACAGGGTCTAAGTTGCTTAGAGCCTTGCTAAGTTCTGAGGCTGGCTTTGAACTTGCCGTCCTCCTGCCTCCGCCTCCTGAACCTCTGGGATTACAGGTGTGCGCCACTGCGCCAGCTTGTCAAAGGTTCTCGACATAAACTAGCAAAAACCAGAACTGGAGCCCCCTCTGCAGTGTCGACTCAGTGTGACCCTCCATTCCAGGCCTGGCCTCTGCTCCCACCCTTCTCTGTTCAGTTGACAGCCTGCCTCTTCCAGGAAGCCAAGTCACTAATGCCCACATAGCACCTGTCACAGGCCAGGCCACAGTGCTCTTGTGTAGATGAGCTTACGCGATCTTCATAACAACCCCATGAGGTAGGTGCTCTTACAGATGGGGAAATCGAGGCACATCTGTCTTTACGCATCATCTTGATAATAACTGGCAGTATTTGTTCCATTTTTCGGATGAGAACAAGGAGAGTTAAAGGAATGAGTGGCTCACCTAAAAAATCACTCAAAGAAGGGATGGCAGGGAGGTAGCTCCGTGGTAAAGCACTCACCTAGCACATGTGCAAGGTCCTGGGTTCAATGCCAGCTCTGCAAACACACACACACACACACACACACGGAGTTGAGGCAGGAATGTCTTATTTCAAAGCCTAAAGTCCTCTTTCCTCCCTAAACTTTCCCAGAATGTGCCTCCACCCCTCTCCCTGCTGGTCACCCGTGTGGAACTCATAGCTTTCTGAGGATGGAAATGCTTCCTGTCTGTGACTATGAGGGGACCTCCTAGCCTTCTGTTTGGTTGTTTCCACAGCAAGTTCTAGTTTAGCTCAAAATGTTGGATATGTCCCTGCAACCAACCCCTGTCAGTGCCCCAGGCTGATCCAGCGTGGGCTGACAATCTGGGCAGGGATGCTCACGTGTGTCCCCAGCACAGAGTGTGCCTGCCAATCACTGTTTGATAACTGTTAAATAACTGAGTGACCAGCGAGAAGCGGCCTTGGGTGGGATTACTGGGATTACTGTGCCGGCCACTGCTGATATCCCCTTGTTATTATTGTGGTTATCAATACCAGTCATGTACTGAGTGAGGACCACTAAGGGCCAGGCTGGACCGACTGCCAGATCCTCCTGAGGGACACTAGGGGCCAAGTGTCAAGAGCATTATCTATCTATCTATCTATCTATCTATCTTTCTCTCTCTCTCTCTATCTATCAGTACTAGGGATTGAACCCAGCAGTGCTCTACCACTGAGCTACATTCCTGGTCCTTTTTATTTATTTTTAATTTTTTGGTGCCAGGTAGCGAACCCAGGGGTGCTTAACCACTGAGCCACATCCCCAGCCCTTTTTATTTTTTTATTTTGAGACAGGGTCTCAGACACTGCTGAGGCTGGCTTTGAACTCTCGAGCCTCCTGCCTCAGTTTTCCGAGCTGCTGGGATTACAGGCATGCGCCACTATGTCTGACCTATTTTAATTTTCATTTTGAGGTGGGATCCCATTAAGTCACCCAGGCTGGCCTCAATCAAACTTGTGATCCTCCTGCCTCAACCCCCCTAGGAGCTTGGGTTGCAGGCAGGCGCCACCGCAGCCAGCTAGGAGCATTTTGAAGATGCTGAGACTGATGGATGCTAGAGAGGATAAATAGTTTGTCTCCAGAGTCACAGAGCTCAGTGAGTGACTTCAAATGACCCAGATTCAAATCCAGAGCTGCCTCTAAACAAGACCAAAAATCCAGGCTTAGATAACATAAGTGACTTTTTAAAAATTATTATTGTTTCTGTTTTGGTTCCCAAATGAAATTTAATTGAACTTTTACTAATATGGGCCAGATACTGGGGTAACAAGTGTCCTTTTAATCCTTACAAAACTGCTGAGTAGGGGTGAGTGGTGCTGTCCATGAAGCTCTGTGACCTGTAACTGTGATCTTGGACAAGGGCTTTTGAGGGTGTCCAGGTCTCTAGATGAGCATCTGCCCCAGGGGAAGGTTATAAAGCATTCTGAGCAGTGCAGGGGAGCATAGTATGTGCTTTATCAACATGAGCCATTTCATTCCCATTTCATAGATGCAGCAGGAAAACTGAGTCATAGTGCAAAGCCACAGTCAGGATTGAAACCATCTAACTAACCCAAGACTTGGCTCTGAACTGCTGTGCCCCATGGCCTCCTACTCACTAGGCAGCTGGGAGTGTTTAGCCAGCACGTGTGTGGAGTGCTGGGCATGGTGCCACAGGTACTAGGGGCTTGATAATGCTGTAGACGCCTCAGGTAGAGGGCTCAGCTGTGCCTGCCCGCTTCGCCCCAGTGCCTGCTGCTGGGATGGGAGGCCAGCCTGGCTCCCGATCCCCTGGATTGCCTGCTCCAGCCAGCTGCTCCATGGGAGTCCCCAAGCTGCTTCTCAGCACTCCCTTGGAGGCACAGGGGTGGGGCACCGGGAAACCTCCTCCACCCGGCTAGGGGCTGCCAGAGCCCCTGCCCACCCTTAGAAGGGGCTTCCCCGCCCTACACCAGCTGTGCAGACACTCTCTGCCTCTACAGGGGCAGGACAGGAAGTGGGGCAATGCCAGGACCAATTAAACCAGCCAGGGGAATTAAGGTCAGCAGGATGCAATTATGCCTGTTAGATTTAACAAGGCCAGAGGGAAGGTTTCTCCAGCCAGAGTTCGCGGCTCCTTAGGCCTCTTGCCCTGGGTAGCTCTGCCTTCCAAGAGCCCAGGCTCCCAGGCCCGTCCACCTCTGAGAATTAATCCGCAGCGGAGGGGTTAACTCCACCCGGGCACTGTTTCCTGGCTCCTAGGAGGAAATTGGTCCAGCCAAGAGGCTTTAAAAGGACCTGCTCAGAGGAGACATTCCCCCCCCCCTTTCCCTGCTCCCCTGTGATGGAAAATCCAAGGAGTTGAGCAACGACCTCTCGGACTCCAAAGAGAGCAGCCAACTCCCCTGCAACTTCCAGCCTGGTCCTGACCTGAGAGCCACTCGTGGGTGTCGTTGGCAAGTTCTGTTCTCTGGCCCTCTCCCACCTTGGGTCCCTGAGTGCAAAGTCCTGGCAGTACCTCTAGGGTCTCTGGAAAAGCCCTAGGTGAGGCTGTCGTCCCCTGGAGCAGCCCTGTCCTTGCTGCTAAGGCTGGTGGGCAGAGATCTGTGGACACTCTCTGTGGCACACTGGACACAGAATTCTCTGGAAGTCCAATGGACACACTGTCCTGTTCTAAAATTGTAGGATTTTATTTACTGAGTACTCTGGCCAGGACTAAACCAGCCACCTTGGAGACACAGAAATGAAGTTGGGGGAGGGCGACAGGATCACCATCTATTGCATTTTAGGTAAAAAAAAAAAAAAAAAAAAAAAAAAGATTGTGAAGTCCTTCATGGAATAGGGACTTCTCATTATTCAAAATATTTATAGAGGGGCTGGGGATGTGGCTCAAGCGGTAGCGCGCTCGCCTGGCATGTGTGCGGCGCGGGTTCGATCCTCAGCACCACATACAAACAATGATGTTGTATCTCTCGAAAACTAAAAAATAAATATTAAAAAAAATATCTCTCTTAAAAAAGATAATAATATATTTATAGAGATGTCTGGAGAGATGTAGGTACATATTAAGAAGTGTGGCAATGGAGAGGATTCCTATTCTTTATTTGCCTGGATTTTCCAGCTTATAAAAAATGACCCTTTATAACTATGATCAGATTAATAAATCAAAACATCAACAGGGACACATCAACAGGCAGAAAGATAAGAAGATATGAAATGCCAGGGGATTTCGGAAGCTGTCTTTGGAAGTGAGGGTCTGGAATGACTTCCCAGAGGAAGGTGAGGCCCAGGCCCCCAGAGAACTCAAATTCTCCCCCGAGGGCCACGTGCCTGAGCCCCACAGATCTTCTTTAAATGAAGACTGCTTGGAACGGGGCCCAGTATTATCTTTGTGGTCAGCATTTCAGGTGGTTTTCATGCAGGCCCAAATTTGAGAACTGCCAGGCCAGTGGCTGGAAAACCTCATGAGAGCCTTTGAAGAGGATCGGTTTTGAGGCAGTCTAGATAAGCCACAAGGGCGCAGCCTGTGGAGAGCTCCGAGGACACATATCCTAGTCAGGGCTGCCCTCCTCAGCCCAGGTGATACTGGAAACATCTGAGAGCATTTGCAGCTCCTGTAATCTGAACCCCTCCTGATCAGACCAATTAAGTCAGAGCATCTAGAGGTTGGTACAGATTTTTTAAAAGTTCCCCAGAGGATTCTGATATGTCTTCAGGGTTGAGAGCCACTGCTGAGCCTTTCCCAAGAGGGAAACCATGTTTTAGATTTCCCTTGAATACCCCCCTTGAGTCAGGATAAAGCGATGCCTATGGCAGGTGTTGCTTCTGACTGGTGTGGGCTATGTGCACCCTCCGGATAACTGACACTCTGCGAGCCCAGATGTCAACTCTGAACAGACAGGCCAGGTGTCATTTAGCTCTGTACCTCACAAAACTACGTGGTGCTACCGTAGTTGGTAGTTAAAACTGCTGACGTTATTGTGTATTTATTGTGCCAGTCACAGGTATGAGCTCCTTTAATCTTATGAGGCAGGTACCATAACCATTTCCATTTCCAAGGGGAAATCGAGGAGAAACTTACCCAAGGTTTCAGAAGTAAATAGGGTGGGGGGCAGAATTTCAACACAAACTGTCTGGCGCCAGAGCCCTCATGCTTAATTTCCACTCTAATACACAAAATATTGCCCACCAAAAAATAAATTCAAGGGGCTGGGTTGTGGCTCAGTGGTAAAGCGCTTGCCTAGAATGTGTGAGGCACTGGGTTCAAGTCTCAGCACAACATATAAATAAATAAAGGTCCAAAAACAACTAATAAAATATTTTAAAAAGAAAAAGAAATTCAAGAGTGAAGAATATTTAGACTATTGTCATCAACTTGGCTGCTCCAGGGCCTGACATTCAGTAGGTGCTTTGTAAATGTCGAAGAATTAATGTTCCTACTTTGGTAGAGCCTGGGACAAGGGAAAGCCAAGCCCAGCCCCTCCTTCACTCCCCCTGCTCCCCCACCCCAGCCCAACTTTGGTGGCACAAACAGCAAAGCTAAAAATAGCTCCCTAATGACGTCAGAGGAACAAGGTCATTTGAAAATTACCCAGAGCCACTGGACACCTCCCTATAGGATCAAGTAGCAGGAGGGTACCCCAGGCTGGTGCAGCTGTTCCAAGAACAGGAAACGTCCCAGGAGCAGACTTGGAAGCCCTGCTGAGCAAAGGCAGGGCAGCGGAGGGACACTCACATGCCCAAGAGTGGAAGCGAGACCAAGTGGGCAGCCCTGACACAGAAGTGAGAGCCATTTGACTTTATCTGCACTAAAGTCATTTCCATCCCAGGATCCTAGGAAATGGCTCCAGAAGCAGGGAAGGCCTGTTCTGTCTTGTTGCACAGGACACTTCCCGGCGTGCCATTCAGCTATTTATAAAACTCTGGGCCTGTTTGCTAAACTGGGTTACCATAGAACTAGGGGCTGCATGGTGAGCTAGGCGGTTGCTGGGAGGAAAGGGCCCTCCTGGGATGGTGAGGGGCATCCAAATAAAGGGCAAGGAGGGGGCTGGGGAATCTCCTCCGCCTGCAGTCTGCTTGGCACCCTGACCACCTCGGCTACCATTCAGGCCTGCCGAGGCTGTGGCTTAATTGACTGGCAGCTGCCACATCCCTGACAGGAACCTAAGCATCCGGCAGAGTAGAGGAGACGCCTGCTGTGCTGATGGCAGGTGACAGTGAGGAGAGGACCTGCAGCCTCGGGAGGCTTAGCTGGAGGCTCCCCCAGCAAGTTCAAGAGTTCAGAGAAGGCTCTAGCTCCCAGAGGCAGGCCCTACCCTCCTGGTGCTCCTGAGGATGCCCATCCCCTCCAGGGTACAAGCTGGTGTGGGAAAAGGGCTCTTGGTGCAGACAGACCTGGTCCAAATTCTGACCCTGTCACTTCTATCAGCGTGACTTTGGGAACTCTGAGCCTCAGTTTCCTCCTCATATGGCTTATTGCAAAGATATATGGAAAAACATCCTTCCTTCCACCTTCCTCCTGGGCAGTCTTGGCTGAAGAGACAAATACCTTCTCAGTGAACCCAGCAACAGGAAAAGACTGCACAAAGGTGATTTCCAGGGGGCCATCGTGGGGAGCAACATGCTGTCACTCTAGGTAGGCTCCTGACTGGTCCTGACACCATAGGCCACAGGAGAGAGTGGCTGCTGGCTCCTCAGCCCACGGGAACCTGAGTCAGGATTTGCAGATCCCTCTCCTGGCACAGTGGTCCCCACACTTGGCCATGCACGGCCATCCCCTGGAAGGTGTATTAAAACACACTGCTAAGCCCCACCCAAAGTGTCTGACTCAACAGGTCCAGATTAGGGGAGGGAATCTGATGCTCATGCTGTTGGCCCGTGGACCACTGAGGACCACTGTCCCAGAGAAAAGTCCCATTGCCCAAGATGCTGAGCTTCCATTTAGCTAATTTCCGAGGCCTCTGGACAGTAGACAGCAGCAGTGCTCAGGAACACTCAGAGCCAGTACAGCTGACATCCCAAGGCAAGAGATGCACACAAAGAGATGCCCCTGCCAACTCCTGCCCCACTCTGCCTGGCCAGCCGTGCCCCGTGCTGCTTTGTGCATTTGTGTTCTGTCACTGCAGGACACACCACCGCCTGAGAGAAAAGGGCCAGTGTGCTAATTAGAAAAGGGAGGCTGTCCTAAGCTCGGTGAGGTACAGCGTAGACATCGACCAGCAACCAACAGCAATGACATTTCTACAGGTTCAACTCAAAGCCATCCCTGTTTTTCTTCCTTGCTGGAACCCCCCTACAAAGTTATCCCTGTTCCTTTCAGCTGGCTGTGAACTAGCAGCTGCTGACCCTGTCCTGTCAGGTTGTTGGCTATGGGTAAACAGCAGGGGCTTCTGGCAACGCTTGGTGACACATACCCACTGATAATTAATACTGAATATGTGACTCAAGCATAGTCACACTGTTACACCAGCCAACAGAGGTGGTAAGTTACTATTGCCACCCACAGTTGGGGTCATTTTATAGCTGGGGAAAACTCCACCTAGCTGGAGGGTCCTTTCCAGAAACATTCGAGCCTGGCACAGTAACCCCAGCAATTCGGGAGACTTAGGACGGTCACAAGTTCACAGTCAGCCCGGGAAGCTTAGCAAGACCATTTCAAAATAAAAAATAAAAAAGGACTTGGGGTATGGCTCAGTATAGTAAAGCACCCCTGGGTTCAATGACCAGTAAGCCCCACCCCCCCCCAAAAAAAAGAAAAAAACACCATTCTAATCATTTTAACTTCTAACATGAGAAGATTTAAGCCCAGAGAATGCAACTGTCACACCCAAGGCCATAAAGCCAGAAGCAGCTCTCCCAATTCCCAGTCTAGGGTTTATTCCACTAAATCAGTCTGTGTTCCTCCTGAACTCTGTGCCAGTTATTCAAAAGCAATCCAGATCTCCTTGACCACGGACACTGTAGAAACTGAAAGGCAGCAGAGAGAAATAGAAAATGAGCTAGGAAAGGTTATCAGTTTTACTGTGACATCCTTCCAACAATAGAAAGACCACTTCAAAAAAAAAAAATCAATCTTAGAAAAAACTGCATCTTGGATGGAGAGGGGTATTTCTTTCTGCTAGTCTGTAAGAATTCATTGAACATTCTGTGCAGTCTTTAACCAGTTCCAAGGTCAAGAGAAACATAAGAAAATATGTGTGTGTGTCAGAGGACATTATTCAGGGATTAGTCCCCTGGAGTGATCTGGGCTAGATTTCCGCTTCCAGAACAACCCTTGGAAAATCCTCAACAAGATAGCACACTGGTTTCCAACATATTTGGTTGAAGTTCACATGGGAAAGAAGGGGCAGAACTTGCTAGAGGTGCCCTCTTGCAGGGATCGAGCAGCTGGCTATAGATGAAATATAAATATGAAAGTAAGGCTGCTGGGATTTAAACAAATTGCCTAGAAAAAAATGGAAGATGAAAAGAGCTTTATTAATTGTTCTGATTCAATCTTGCTTGACAGATGTGGAAACTGAGGCCCAGGAAAGGGGGATAACTTGTTCAAGTTTACCCAGCCTGTCAGCGACATGTGAGACTGTAGACTCCCACCCTCACTTTTCTGTATTTTTTTTTTTTTTGGCAGCACTGGGGATTGAACCCAAGGATGCTCTACCACTGAGCTACATCCCCAGCGCTTTTTTTTTTTTTCTTTTTTTTTTTTTTTTCATTTTAAGACATAGTCTTCCTAAGTGACTCAGGCTGGCCCCAAACTTGTGATCCTCCTGCTTCAGCCTAAGACTGACTGGGATTATAGGCCTGCATCACCATACCAGCCCCACCCTTGCTCTTCCCAAGACACACACAAGCCCAGCTAGAGTAAGTGGGACAACATACTTTCTCCTTTCAAATCTGACCTGGAGGGCCAAGGATATGGCTCAGTAGTAGAGTTTGCCTAGCAAGGATGAGGCCCTGAATTCGGTCCCCAGCACCCCCCACCCAAAAAAATTGGACATGAAGGTTCAGAGATAACAAATCCACTGGGTGAGCCTATTTGAAAATGTAGACTTGGAAGACTTTAAAATAACAGAACTACAATTTTCTCCAGAAAGGTTTTGCTAAGTGCCAATGTATTTTTTCACTGGGCACAGGTGCCAGTAATGCTAACATCACATCAGCCAGAAGGAACTCTCCATTTTGCAAGAGCATATGCCAGAATAATGTCATTGACTATGCTTTAGGGAGGGGTTTGTATTTCCTTTTGAGCATATATTTTAATTACAAAGCTGAACTGGTAATGGTTAGAACACAGCCATTTAAAATTTAGATACAGACATGACACATCAGGGGGATGCAAATACAGACAACTCTGCCCTATAAATAGGACCTAGAACAATCCTTTGCAAAACAAACATCTTCACAGGGGAGAAGTAAACTCAGAACAGAACAGTAGGCTGCTATTAAAATTGGCATTTACAAAGTATGCAATAATACAGGAAAAACGTGGTACTAAGTGAAAGAAAGCAGTACACAAATACATGTGTGTGTGTGTGTGTGTGTGTGTGTACAGAAGAGACACACAATGCATACAAACACAAGTTTTACATCAAACACCAGGCCATCTGTGTAATGCATGCGTGCCTGTGACAGAAGAACAGACTCCTCATCTTGCCTTGGCACCAGGGAAGTTTAAACAATGGGCCCCGAACTACATTTCTAGAAGTTAATGACCACTATTAAGTATTCTGACCCACTGAAATCTATTTCTCCCACCCTTTGCTCCTGAAAGAAGGCCGGAGATAACAATCATCACAAAAACAAGTTGGGCAGCAGTACATGGCCAAGACTCGTAGCACATTCACACACCTGCCTATAATGTTGCAGGTCAGCAGCCCCATAACTACATAGGCCTCTGTAGATCAGAGAGGCCAGATTTTATTTCCTTTGTCCAATTAAAAACATTTTAAGGGAGAAGGGCAATTGATGTCTTTAGAACAGGCTGTCTGCAAAATTATTCTTTCTAGCATTTCCTTAAGCAGATTAACCTGACTCTTCAACTACGTTTCTCTGTGAGAAAAGTCAGCATTTATGAAGCCTTTCAGGAAGCTGACGCCTTCAGCACAAAAGAGCCATGGTTTGACCTAAGCCCAGCCCTTTATTCTCTTACAAGAGAATGATAAAAACAAGCAGACATTTCCAATGTCAACAGCCTTCTCCACAGAGCTAGAAAAGAGTAGGTAGGCAAGAAGGCAAAGGAAATGAGGGGAGATGGGCTGGCCGCAGGCTTCTTTGTAGCAACTGCGCTGGCTTTAACTGGATAACAAATTGTCCTGGAATTCTTGGCATCAGAGCAAACATGTCGGCTCCCTGGTTACGCCTTCGTCACTGCTGAAAAGTACCACACACTTTAACCTTCCTGCTCTTTCCATAGGCCTGGGTTTGTCCCATCTCCAGGAAACTTTATATGTTGTCTAAACTGAGCATCCCAGCAGGCTGCAAGGCAGACAGCAACTCAAGATTCAGAATGCTGACCAATTCCTACCTGGATCCACACCATGCTGAAACTCAGCCTGCCTGTGTAGAAATCAGAGCCTGGCCACATGACTAACAGCTTTTTTAACTGCCACTCTCAGCAATGAGGAAGTTCCCCAGCAGACAAGATAACTCTGAGATGGCTTTCTTCAAGGGAACTGAAAAGAAAAATGACATCAGGATCTAACAGGATCCCAGGTTCAACCAGATACTCAAAATAAGCAAATGCCCACAGCTCAACTAAGCCAGGAGGGGTTGCTGACCTACCCTTGAGTCATTAGGGCTGCAAGTCACTAGCCTAGGACATCATGCAGAGGTCTACCTCCATGTCACTAGGTTCACATAAGAGGCTTCACACTTCAGTAAGGAGGCAGATACAAGCTTGAGGTAGCACCTGAACTACATCATTCAGATACATCACAAGTTGAAAAAAGGTAGAGAATAGAGTATAACACTATTTGCATATAGTAATAAAAGCAGAGGAGGTAGGAACACGTATATATAGAAACTGCAAGAGAACACAAGGATATGACAACTATCTCTGGGAAAGGCAATTGAACTGGGAGAAAAGGCTTTGGCTTCTTCTTCTTACCTATAGATGGACAGTATGCCTTTGTTTATTTTTATGTGGTGCTAAGGATAGAATCCAATGCCTCACACATCCAGGCAAGTGCTCTGCCACTGAGCTACAGCCTCAGGCCCTGCTTTATATCTTCTAAATTTTCAATCATGTGAATGTACAGAACCTTTCCAAGAACCAATTTTTAAAACATTTTAATGCAGAAGGCTATAATTCTCCCCACCCCAACCCTCCTGGAGACTAACTCCAAGAGTATTCAATCACTGAGCTCCATCCCCAGCCGTTTTTTTTGAGACAGGGTCTTGCTAACTTGCCCAGGCTGAACTCAAACTTGTGATCATTCTGCCTCAGCCTCCAGAGTTGCTGGAGTTATGGGTGTACATATACCTAGCTATAATCTTATTTTTCTCAAGGCAGGGGAAATTCTCTATAAATGTGTGTGCATGTAAACATTCTTGAATACAGAACTGTGAACAAGGGGTTACTTCCAGAGGATGGGAGTAGGTGAAGAAAGGAGACTTGCAGGTTTTATTTTATGTCTACTGGTGTGTTTCCAAGAGGCAGTACTACTTTTTTTTTTTTTAATTTTTTTTTTTAAAGAGAGAGAGAGAGAGAATTTTAATATTTAATTTATCAGCGGACACAACATCCTTGTTTGTATGTGGTGCTGAGGATCGAACCTGGGCCGCACGCATGCCAGGCGAGCGTGCTACCGCTTGAGCCACATCCCCAGCCCAGCAGTACTACTTTTGTAATATTTATTTAAAAAAAAAGAAAACCAAGCTGGTTGTGGTGGTGCACTCCTGTAATCCCAGCGGCTCAGGAGGCTGAGGCAGGAGGATTGCAAGCCTCAGCAAAAGCGAGGTGCTAATCAACTCAGTGATACCCTGTCTCTAAATAAAATACAGAATAGGGTTGGGGATGTGACTCAGTGGTCGAGTGCCCCTGAGTTCAATCCCTGGTACCAAAAAAGAGAAAACATTTTATGAAACACAACCTTGCTTCCAATGAGACTCCCTTAGCTCCCACATCACTCAGTTACTGAAGCACATGCCATCTGTGTTACAAGTACCTGTCCAGGTCTCCTTTCTATTAAAACATTGGAGCAATTGTAGTCTGTCCACCCCTCTGGCTCTACATAGTTACCACTCTGATGTGACTGTGCAGAGGAGATAATATAGAATGAAGCAAATGGGGTGGAAGGATCCCTTAAGTTAATCATTCTCAATAACACTTTTCCCAAAACTCTCAATTGAGGGCTGGATTTATTGTTACACCTGAAACAATCAAAATCAAAAAATGATTTTATATGAATAAAATATCAGATGGAAATACATGAATGACAGTGAATGGTTACAGGAGAACTGCAATTACAAGTAGAGAAAAAAAGTCAGGGTAGGATGGAACAGAAACAGGATCAAGAGATGGTTTCTCAAGTGAAGAAACGACAGAGGTGCCAGGAAAAAAGAAAGCTCCGAGAATCCCCCCCCCGCCGCCCCCAAATATAAGGACTGAGGTAGAACCAGATTTCTCACAGTTCAAGGGATGGAGGAGCTGCATTTGGGCTGATACCTGCATGCTCTCCTTAACTCCCTTCTCATTCTCCACATCCAGTCTGTTAGCAAAACTCAGCAGTTACAACCTCAAAATGCATCCAAGATCCAACCATTTCTGAAGAGCTTTCTACTGTCATGTGTAACTCATTAGAATAAAAAAAATAAAAGAAGAATCCAACCATTTCTTACCATCTTCACTGCTATCACCAGCTCTCACTCTCTCAGTTACAACCTCCCATGCTCCCCTCACCACCCCAGTTCATTCTCACATAGCAGAATGGGAACACCTCTCACCAGACAAAAGGGCCCAGTTATTCCCTTACTCTCTCCCTCCCATTTAAAATGTAAGCTCCATGTAGGCAAGATCTTTGTTTTTGCTCATTGCTATATTCAATGCCATGGTATATAGCACCCAATATTTGTTAAATGGACTAAGTAGTCATGCAACTGTATACTGCATATTTCTAGGAAATGAATCCAGGAATTGCATTTTGTACCAGTTTGTGGATATTCAGGTGGATGAGAGACCTGCAAATCACACTGTGAAAAACACTCTTGTTCAGTCACCCACTGCTGAATCTACAATGGCCTGCACAATAGGTTTACAAAAGTTCACTGAGAGAATAAAATGATGAATATAAAATAGGGCTAATATCACAAAGTGCTGAGGAACTGGTCTACACAGAACACTAATGTTTCTATATCTAATGGTGTGGAAGATAACTGACAGAGTAGATGCTCAAAAATAAATGAAATCTAAAAGAAAATGTATTATTTAACACAGACCCAAGCCAACTCTGTGAAAGCCACAAAAAAACATGGAAATGGAGAGATGGGGCTGGGTATGTGGCTCAGCGGTAGAGGAGGGCCTAACATGTGTGAGGCCCTGGGTTCTATCCCCAGCAGCGTGCACACACACAGAGAGTTCAAGGAACTGACATCTCTATTATAATAGTTTGTGAACAATAGTAACTCATATGTAATATAATTGCTCTCTTAGATTTTATACAAGTAACATTTTGGAGACACTAAGAAAGAAGGACCCTCCTTATCTGAGAAGGCCAAATGGTTAACAAAAAATTTCTAAAAGATTTTACTTGAGCTAAGTTTTAAAAGGAGGAATTTACAAGAGGAGAAGCAGCTCATTTAGGGAAAAAGGCACAGACTATGCAAAGGCATAACACACATGACTGGGTGATTACTGGGAGGGAGGTAGTAAAATGTGGAGGATATTCTGACATTAAGATAGAAAAAAGTTACAAAGCATTTTCCTTTAAGGACAGAGTCTATGTTCTTAAAAGTTCCTGGACCCACCTCTCCAATTACCCATTCCTCAGTAAGATTTGACCTCTAAAGGGACCTGACAGACTTAACATTAAATAACAAAATCAGGAAGGGTAGAACAAAACAGAATACGCTAGGCTAGGTCTTAAAATGCATGCGGCACCATTCCCTGTTATAATCAGCACTGATGAGAGAGACTGTGCCTATAGCAGCTCTGCTAGAAGCTTGCAAATGGTGCCATGTGGTTCCCTATGAATCCATGTGTTGTTCTACCTGCTCACTGGTGCATGACTCCTAAACTATAAATTCATTTTCATGCAGAGATGATGAAAAAAAATCTGATATAGATTATTCCTCATTTAAACCATGACTTAAACCCTATCTGAGGATTTAACTACTTTATTTTCTGATTAAAACACACACACACACACACACACACATATTTATATAAAAAGGAAGGGGATAAAGGGAAATAGAAATTGCACTGTGCTGACACAGACACCTAAAATCCTAGTCAGAGTTAAGTCCAATATTAAAGGTCAACTGATGGTTTAAAGGAAATAACTATAAGGAGTATGATGGAGACACAGATGAACCACGTCTCAGTGTTAGCCTCAAAAATGAATGAGAACAATTCTCAACAAAACTGGAGTCCACCGTTGTCAGGTATGCTCTGCTAGGCATGGGTAGGTAGGTCCATGCCTGGTGTGATATAAGGAGCAGCTCCTGTTGCCAAGCAGCATCTGCAGCTCACAGCAGAGTTCAGCAGTGGAATCGAGTGGAGAACTTAGGAGATACAGGCACTGTCAGAGGCTGGTCACTTGACTTTACCTCCACAGCCTGGTACTTGCGTATTGGATTTGCCTTGTGCACCTGCAGAGAAGAGAAAATAAGTTACCACTGAGAGAGATGTCAGAGAACTATGCTCACAGTTGTTTTTATTTTTCCTTTTAGAGAAAATGTTTGTACAGTCCTATAGATCCCAGTCATGAATTTAAAGGCACAGGGGGCAACACAGTAAAATGGAAAAGCGTATGAGCTTTGGAGCTTCTACAGGTCTTTCTTGGGTTCCCTTGCTTTCACTAACAATGTCAAATATATCTCCAGTATGATCTACAGGGTGTTATGGGGCTATAACTCAACTGCAACAGAAAAAAAGAGTCACAAATTAGAAATTTGCTATAATCTTAGGCTTACTTACTCATATTCACCAAAATGGACCAAAACAAAATACAAAAAGTAAAGAAAAAAACAATAATCAGAAAGGGCCACTGTAAAGGACATGGTCCCATCCATTCTTTTGGATATTCTACAATCAATCCTGATTCAAGCCAGATTAGCAGAGAGAGAACTGGCACTAACTGTGTTTAGAATGCAGTCTTCAACCTATTTTGAGAACTGCTGTAAGAAACAGTTCTGTAGTGGGGACAAACATAAGATGCAGGTACCAAGTATTGAAGAAAATCAAAGAAGTTGAGGGTGATTTTATGAGTGCATTGGGACTGAGAACTTGTTTTCTCATTCAATCAGCAAATAGTAATTTGGATGTCCCACGAGGCTATAGTCTCTTGAAGTTGTCCTTAGAGCCTTCCCATGGGCATAGTCATCTATGGGTATCTATTTCAACAGTTAGACATGTACTTGGTTTGGGGATACTGGATAGGGACTGTACCCAGGGCCTCACTCATGCCACAGTAAAGACACTGCAACTAAACTACACCACCAACGCTTTTTAAAAAAATCTTTGAGACAGACTCATTGAGTTGCCCAGGCTGGCCTTGAATTTGCAATCCTCTGCCTTAGCCTCCAGAGTAGCTGGGATTACAGAAATGTACCAATGAGTCTGGCTGACAATGGGATCCTTAAGGTGAATTATGATTTTTTGGTGGGGGAGATAATGAATATCTAAATCATTATGCTAGTGCGATTACCTACACCATGAGGATTACTTAGACCAACAAACACTGTAACTCCAAAAAGTCTGAGCCAAATATTAAGAGGAAAGAAAAATATATAGTTGCTACACAGTTTCCACATCCTTCCCTAAGTATTCTGGTCTGATTGTAAAATGTATTGTTTCTTGTTAAGCACAGAATAATAAAATAAATTAAAAAGTAAACAAAAAAGAATCCTAGGAAATACATCACTGTGTATGACTATATCATATGATGTCTTCTTCATGAAGCTCCCTGGAAGAAATTCTGTCTAATTACTATATGAAGGATAAATGTTTTTGCTTTTTTTTAATAAATATACTTCTTAATATATTCAATATATTCAAGTATGTTGAATATATATTTTTTATAAATATATTTTTGAATATATTTTTATATTTCAAAAAATTGGTTTTATATTAGTGTCATAACTAACAGGTTGGTTCCTAAAAAGGGCCAAAATTGTGGCTCATATTTAGACTACAATGTATACATCTTTTGCCTCATTCACACCTCAACCTCCTCCCCCCACCCTAAGTCTGGATGATTTCTCTTTTTTTTTACTTGTCTTTGAGATAGCCTTGCAGGCCACTGTAGATCCTGTTTAGAACAAGGTGAGGTAAGGTAAAACAAAACAGAGACAACCTTGGGTTAGTCAGTACTCATGCCCAGTTACCAATTCTTTCCGTAGCCTGGCCAGCTCCTCCTTCCTATGCTCTTCTTCCTGTTGCCTGGCCTCCTCCAGCTGCTGGATTTTCTGGGCTTCTACCTCAGCCATTCTCTTTTCCAGCTCCTGACGCTCCTTGGCTCTCTTCTCAGTGGCCAGCTGAAAAGGTTCCTGAACTAGAGAACCAGAAAGGCCCTCTGAGTACAGAAACAGAAAGAATATTGATGCATAAGAAGTACTTGCATGAACCCAGCCCCCCAGGATTGAGCCAAGTAGCAGAGACTCTAAGGAAGCCCTGCTAAAAGAAAGGCAGAGTAAACCACTTATATAAAAGTCTTAGAATTTTAAGAGTTGTAAGAGCCCCTGGAAATCATCTAGTGTAAATGGAATAAAAACAAGACCCACAAGGGTGAAGTAAGCTCAAAACTATATAGTGATTTTAAGATGGTGGTAGAAGAATCCCAATTTTCTAACACACCACCTAGTGCTTAAGAAATCAAATATTCTGTACCTAAGGCTTGGCTTCACCTAGAACTCCAGAAGGACACCCTAGACTCCCTCTCTCATTTACTTGCTACTCTTTGGTAGAGAGGGCCTGTAACTTACTAAAAGGCCAGCGGTTTCTAACAAGGCTCATGTTATACCAATCTGTCCCCAGCACATTCTGAAACTCAACAAGGTACTAGATTCAATAGAGGCAAAAGACTGGGTCTAAGGGAAGAAAAACCACCATCCTCTAAAACCCAACACTCTGGGTGAACCAAGTATTGTCTGATACAACTGAGTCTCACTTCCCCCAGGAAATCTTATAATTCTGCCCCAAACCCCCAAAAGTTCATAGAACACTACCAGCAACTGATTTTTTCTCTTTCTTGGGAACAAAGGGCTCCTGGGAGGTGATGGTATTCGGACGAGCCTTGAAGCAAGCTGCTTCTTTCTGTTGTTTCAGTTCTTCCTCCAGCTATTAGGAATAAAGACTGTCAGACAGGCAAGTGCACAACTTCCATGACCAACACATTAACTCAAGATCTAGTGTTTCTGAACTGCTTTGGCATTCCAGATAGAAGATGATGTGATCTAACCTCTAGTTATCTTCTCCCACCACCCAGAATCTAGAGTCCACTCAGAGAACTAGAAAATATCTTTAAGATATTTTTAAGGCCTATTTTAACATCACAAAAACTCTAAAAAACTAGATATTATATGCCTTCCGATGTGATTCATTAGATACCATGCAATAGCACTATAAAACATTCTCCTGGTCTGGGGATGTGACTCAGCAGTAAAGCACATGCCTGGTATATATGTGCAAAGCCCCGATTCAATCCCCAGCACCACACACACACACACACACAAAAAAAAAAAAAAAAACCACCAAAAAACAAACAAACCCTAGCCAGAATTAATCAAGCCTCTAGATCTATAGGAAACAGAGGAATACTTTAAATGCAATATATGAGCAAAATCCAGATTGTGGAAAAATCTACACAATCTAGTTCACTCAACAAATAAAATACAAAGAGACAAGTTCACCGATTGAGACGTAGAGATTTATCAAACAAGGGCTGGAGATGTGGCTCAAGCGGTAGCGTGCTCGCCTAGCATGCACGGGGCACTGGGTTCGATCCTCAGCACCACATAAAAATAAAATAAAGATGTGTCCACCGAAAAACTAAAAAATAAATACTAAAAAAATTCTCTCTCTGTGGTTGGGGTTGTGGCTCAGTGGTAACTCGCTTGCCTAGCATTCGTGACGCACTGGGTTCGATTCTCAGCAGCACATACAAATAAATAAAATAAAGGTCCATCAACAACTAAAAAATATTAAAAAAAAAAAAAAATTCTCTCTCTTTAAAAAAAAAAAAAAGGAGGGAGATTTATCAAACAAATACGTAATGTGGACCTTATTTTGATCTTGATTTGAACAAGTCAACTGTTTCAATTATGAAAAATTTAAGGATATTTGATTACTGACTATTTGTCTCTATATAGGAATCACTGTTAATCTTTTTTGATATTATTGTGTTTGTTTTAAGTAAGTCTTTATTTTTTTGTGTGATGCTGAATATCAAATCCAGGGGTTTGCACATGTTAGGCAAATACCCTATACAAATAAAGTCACACCCTTAACCCAGTCTTTATATTTTAAATATAAGCTCAAGTATTTTTGATGAACAGAGATTCAGTTCAAAGTAATGTTGTGTAGGTAACATATACAATGGAGGAGTAAATGGTAGAAGTACAGGTGAAATAAGATTTTCCATGTTTTAATCATTACAGAAGGTGTTAGGTTCATGAAAGTTTATTATATCATTATCACTTTACTTTTGTTAAGTATTTGAGAAACTTAAAAAAAAAAAATGATAGAAAATGCCCCACAAGACATCCTATGTCTTGGTCCTTAAGAAAGGGAGAGTTACTACTATTGCCAAAGCAGCAGTCCTTAGGTTTTCTACAAAACAATGCCAAAAGGTGGCCTGCACTCAGTCACAGAGCAATCAGATCTCTTGGGCTTCAAGAGGAGCGATTCCTACAAATAATGACTAGCCTAGAGCTCCTTTGGGGCAGAGTCCAGGATAAGTGATGGCATAAAAATACTGACGAACACAAAAATTTTTAAAAATGTTTTTCAACTGGGTAGAAATACATCCCAATTAAACAAGCCAATAACCAATCAATTGCTTTTAATTATTTTGTTATCTATAAAGAGCAAGTTTATCACACACCATGCTGAGAAAATAGCATATCATATTGAGAACTTTTTCTTGCATCCTGTTTCTTACCAAAGCAGTCAATAGAACAGAGTGAATACTTAATGAATGAGTCTAACAGATGGAGCTCTCAGACTCCTGACTCAAAAGAAGCCTGAGTTCTCACATTCCCAAGATGATCACTTAAAGCAGGGGTCAGAAAACTTCAGCCTAAAGGCCAAATCCAGCTTGCAAATGGTTTTGATCCAGCCCTTGAGCTAAGAATGTTTTTTACATTTTTCAAAGGATTGAAAACACAGGCACACAGTATGTGGTAGAGGCTCTTCTAACCCATAAAACCTAAAATAATTTCTATCTGGTCCTTTACAGAAAACGTGCTGAACCTTGATTTAGACAGAGTACACAGAAATAATCAAGTATGTTTTCCCAGATGATTTTCAGTATAGTTGGTCTGCCAGTCAAACCAACCAAACAGCCAACCAACCACCCATCAACCAACCAACATTTTGGCTGCTCTCCCCAGGCTCCCACCTGGTGCTTCCATATCTGTGCCTTAAGAGCACCTCTTTTGTCAGTCTCCAAGCAGAAAGGCTCAATCTGGGTCACGTTCTTCACCTTCTTTTCTGGCAGGCTAACGGTGTCAAAATGAGGCACAGGAAGTGCCTTAAACTTGGGCACCTAATGCAAAATAAAACATAAAATTTAAGATGAAGACCTCTTCGGTTAGAAGGCAAGAGCTCCTCCAAAATATGTGGAAGAACCTGAAAAGTTTGGATGGCTAGCCAGTTTTCTAAACAGCACATGGTCTTTCAGAGAAGAGTAATGAACCCAAAAGGAAATCTAGGTTTTCCTCCCAATATTGCCAATAACTGGCAGTATGCTCCCAATAACTAGGAGGAAGTCATTTAACCTCCTTCTGCCAAAAGGATTACTTAAGGGGCTGGGATTGTGGCTCAGTGGTAGAGCGCTCGCTTAGCATGGGCAGGACCTGGGTTCGATCTTCAGCACCACATAAAAATAAAGGCATTATGTTATGTCCATCTACACCAAGAAATTTTAAAAAAAAAGGATTACTTAAAATCATTTGCCCTGTTTTATTTCATAAAATTCTTAAGAGGGATCAAAGGAAAGTAGTGATTTTACAGTTAAAAGTACTACATAAGAGGTTATATTTGAGGGCTCAAAGAAAAGCAGTATCCTACTTGCAGAAAAGGAAACACCTACCTCCCCTTTCTGCAGTTCTTTTATTTTCTTCTCCTTCTGCAACTGTCGTTCTTTGTCCCGAGAATCAAAGGAGAAAGGGCACATTTCCACAGTTCTTGCCTCTGGGATTTGGGGCTTAAAAGGCACCCCATAATGTGGCACAGGTTGAGCTCTTATCACTGCCTGTTCATTCTCTTCCTAAGAGAAACTGCAGTTTAGAAACAAGACTCCTCATTCTCTCCTACCTCCTCAGCATGCAGTCAGAAGATACTATAGGGGTAAGCCATTAATGAAGGCAAGTCCCTCAACCTTAGATGTTTTAGCTTCCTATTTCTTTCCTTTCCTGTCTTTCTTTTTTTTAAATCTGAAGTTTTTCACAGGAATGTTATAAAAATTAAATGAGGTCAGACAGTATGAATAAAATGAAGATAAGAAATACATTAACCAGGTATGTACCTTAGCCTCTTCTTTGACCCAGCCTCCAGACTCCAATAAAACATGTGACTGGAGTTAATGTGACTGGGTTGCCAAACCCAGAATAGGACCAGTAAGTTGTTTGGGTTCAAGCTGGTAACATAAGATAACTGTGTATTTTAGTTTCAAATGAACTATAAAAAGGCTTATGCTTGAGATCTGCTATAAAATTACCCTAACTCTGGATATTTATAGATAAATGGGAGATGTAATAAGATACTAGTATGATCAATGACAGTTTATATATTACAATTTCATGAAACATCACTAAACAGTCACCTTTGTGACCCTTGGGTTAACAGAGATAGGACGAGGTGGATGTAACTGCAAGGCCAATGTGACTATTTAATATGAATTTAAAAGTCCCTCACTGAATAATGACTATAACTCAGGCAAATAAAATGCAGAGGTTGGCAATTTTTGATCCACTTTACAAAGACTGACTGACTTCAAAACTATAGAAGCAGACAAGCCTCCAATACCTAATTCTTCCCCACAGTTTCCATAAACTGTAACCTATTATCAGTGACAGTCAGAAGATTCATACATTACCAACTACTTTACTCTTGGATGAGCAAAAAAGATGATCAAATGTTAATACCATATTTAAAGATAACTTCAGACAAAAGTGGTTGTGTTATATCTCTTTTAGAATTAAGAAATGGTAAGGCTTAGGGGCTGAGGTTGTGGTAGAGCGCTTGCCTTGCATGTGTGAGGCACTGGGTTCGATCCTCAGTACCTCATAAATAAATAAAATAAAGATCTATTAAAAAAAATGGTAAGGCTTAGATTGACTATGCAGAAGGAAAAAGAATCCCCCTACTCCCAGGGAATTACCTCTTCCTCTTTGGTGGGTATTCGAATTCTGTTTTTCAATGCAAAAGCTGGTGACTTGGGGACAGTGATTGGAAGTACCTTCTTTTCAGGAACACCCTGGAAGGAACACATAACTCAGTTAAACATCCTGCAACAACCTCCGCTATGAAAGATTAAATCACTTTCTTAAAGAGAAGTTTATGTATCATGACAACAGATCTCTGCTCCTAGAACCTGTAGAAGTAAACACCGCCCCCAAAATCCACAGATGCTCAAATCCCGTATAAAAATGGTGTAGATTTGCATAAAACTTATACTTTCCTGTACTGTTTTTCTCTAGTTACTTATAATACCTAATATAATGTAAATGCTACGGAAAGTTGTTAGTCTGAATTGTTTAGGGAATAATGACAAGAAAACAAGTCTGTACATGTTTAGTACAAATGTAATTTTCCCCCCAATATTTTCCAACCACATTTGGTTGAATCTGCATAGGAACAAGGAGAGATGACTATATCTACAAAACTTCACTGCACTTATTTGTTTAGATGTTCATCCGCCTCAGCTAGACTATAAGTGCTTTCAAAGGTAAGGACTATTTTATTCCATCAACCCCTAGCATTTAACACAGACCTTGGCAAGGATAAGGCATTCAGTAAATATTTGTTAAATGAATGCTCTAAGAATGAATGCATGAGAATTTGTATGTTGGACTCTATGAAGATACCTTGGGAGACTTCTCCTTAATCCCAACAATGCTGCACCTGCTCAAAACATGTTTGGAATGTCTTTCTTGGAGTGGTTTTGAAAGCCACTTTTTGGACCATGCCAGACAGTTAGTTGCTCAATCTTTTATCTTTCATTTAACAAAATTATTTCTGCCTCTATTATCTTGGGCTACTCAGAGGTTTTTATTTAAAAAAAAAAAAAATTCTTTCTTATAGTTCTAAACACCTTTAGATTAGAACAGATTTATAAACCCTCTAGGTGACCACTGTGAAGGAATGCTCACTCTGCTATGAAATTTCTTATGTTTTCTAAAGAGTGCTATCACTAGCATAGTGAAATCCAGTTCAGCAGTCTTGTAATGAGAGTGGCAAGAATCCAAGAAATAATTTACATACAACAAAACCTGCTGTTACAATATCCAGCACAGGTGGACATGAGCACATCTTGACTGAATGCACCAAGGGCATGTGGAAGTAGAAAGAACAATGAGCCAGGCCCAGTTCTGCTTCCAGCCCATAAAACCAGGCACATCAAATAGCCTTCTAGGCCTGGAGAGGAGCAGGGCGAGGGGGTTCATAAAATAATTTAACTGAAATAAATATCCAAGGACTCCTTTAGTTCTAAAATAATCCCCCCTTTCCTGTTTCCTCCCTCTAATCCAACCAGTAGAGATCTACATTTTAAAAGAGGAGCAATGGAAATCTCTAATAGGTAGGCCATGACAGAGACATTATGAGTGAGATCAATCCTCACTAGTTGAGGGGAGGACATGGCTAAGAAAATCATCTTTGTAGCAACTATCCACCCACACCCCTTCTCTACTACAATAAAAACCAACTGGAGACTTGATTTGAAATAAAAGGAAATCAGACTTCCAGAAAAAAATGAAGATTTCTTGTTATTTTAAGTTTAAATCATAAGCTCCTTGAGGACTAGGATATTGCCATTTCCATTCCTTTGCACTTACAAGAAGACCTGGTAGTAACTGAACATATGTTGATTACTATTACTCTACATATTTGTTTACATGTTAGTCCACTCTACCAGTCTGCACAAGCTTTAAGAACAAGAAGGTCATGTCTTGAAATTCCCAGTATCTATGTCAGCTTGTACTGTACACATCTGGTTATCCTGTATTTGTAGGAGTTACTGATGGTCCTTGTTCTCAAGGGTTTCACACTTTAATGGAAAAAACACAATCAATAAGTAATAAATTAGCCAGGCTGGGTGACAGACATCTGTAATCCCAGCAACTTGGGTGGCTGAGGTAGGACGATCCCAAGTTCAAAGCCAGCCTCAGTAATTTAGCAAGGCCCTAAGCAATTTAGTGAGACCCTGTCTCAAAATAAAAAAGTAAAAAACAAAAAAACGACTGGAACTTGGCTCAGTGGTTATGCGCCCCTTGGTTAAATCCCCAATACCAAAAAAAAAAAAAGTCATAAAGTGAATATTTTCTAATTTTCACAAATGTTCTAAAGAAACCCAGCAGAATGTGGGGCTAAAGGCTACTCGGGGAACACACTCCCTCAATGGGAAGTTTGGGGAGGGTATCTCTTAAGAGGTGATGTGAGGTTAGAAGTGGGCAATGTAGGGGCTGGGGATGTGGCTCAAGCGGTAGCGCGCTCGCCTGGCATGTGTGTGCCCCGGGTTCGAGCCTCAGCACCACATACAAACAAAGATGTTGTGTCCGCCGAAAACTAAAAAAAAAAAATAAAATAAAAAAAAAAAAAAAAAAAAGAAGTGGGCAATGTAGGTGGACAGATGACACATTTAGGAAAAACAGCAAGGAAGGAGTTGGGGATGAACACTTGAAATGCAGGAAATGCCCCCAATTGCCCTGGAATAAGCTCTCAAGCCTGTCCCAAAGCAGTTAGGAAATTACTACAAAGCAACGTTATCCCAAGGAGTACACAAAGAAAGAAAGAAAAAACAAACAAACAAACAAACAAAAAAACCCTGCTAGTCTCCCTAAGTCATCCCTTAAATATCTCTGCTAAAATTACTCACTGGCCTCACTGATACCACATGTACCTCAGGAGCCCCAGCCCCCCATTAGATACAGGCACCAAGTTCCCATTTCACACCCTCATGCGCAAGGTTTTCATCACTCTGCCTCTGCCCCAAGAGCCCTTTCTTCATCTCTGCCTCAGGCCCACTGCTGCTCAAGCCCATCTCTCATCAGTCCTGTTGTCCTCTTGCCACCTTCAACCACAAGTGGAAAGCACAAGAAGCAGTGTTAAGGACACATGGAAATAGGACTTCAGCACTAGGGGCACATGGATGGGGCATGACAGCAGCAGGCAGACATGCTGAATCAGTCTCTTGAGAGGCAGATTTCTTCAGTTCTGTTCTAAGTCCAAGACCAGAAGTTAAGAGAGTTAATCTCAATTCTGCCACCAGCTTTTTAAAATGTTTCTCTGGGTGCAATCCCTTTGAAAGCCTCCCTTTCTGAAAAAATGAAGAGGATAGAAGAAAATACATCTCCTTCTATGCTTTGATTCTCTAGAAACAAAGACTTGAAATGAAATTCCTTAAATTTTAGAAGGGAGAGCAACAAGCAGCAAGTGTCAACCTGAAACCTGCATGTGCCAAAGTAAACAATGATAACAGTAAGTATTATAGAATAGAATAATATAGCATTTAAGGAAGTGATAGGCTTAAATCCTGGTACTGCTTATTAGACCCCTCTTACTGTTTTATCACTTTAAAAATAGAGATAAAAAGTCCACTTCTTAAAGCTATTATAAGAAATAAATAAGATAATCTACATTAAGCACTCGGGACAATATAAGCACTCAATAAAATGACAGCTATTACTATTAACACCTGACTGCTTACTGCAAGTCAGGCACACAGCTTGTCACCGCGGCTGCCTCTACACAGCATACAACAAATCAAAACTACAGGGCTGGGGCCCAGAAATCTGTTTCTGTAATAAGAGCCCCAGAGGGATTCTGAGAACCAGTTGAATTTGGTGAACATTTTCCTTCAGCACACATTAATTCAGTGCCACCTTATTGACTTACCTACTGCTTCACAGATCAGTTTATTCAGAATTCTCAAAATACATAACCTGGAGCAGTGCTACTCTCAGACTGCAATCAACATTTAATGAGCTTTAGTCACGCTTCCCCACTTACCACTCTGTCTTAGCTTCTCCAGAGCACAACAAACTTACAATAATCTCCTAATCAGAGTTTTCAAAAATGGATTTCAGGTACAACTGGTGATACAGACTGTAGGTAGGATGCAAACATTTTTGTTAAATAATCACATATGTCCTAAGAATTTTCTGTTTTAAAAGATATCATCAGGCTGGGGGTGTAGCTCAGTGGTACAGCACTTGCCTAGTATGTATGAGACTCTGGGTTTGATCCATAGCATGGTGGGGGAGGGGGTCTGAAAAACAAATAAAAGGTATCTTCCATTTTAAGACAAGAGGACTCTGGGGCCATACTATCTATCCTAGTTCTGCCACTGGCTAGTTATTTTATCTCTGCTTCCTCACTGCAAAATGGACTAACGCAAGTACCTACAGTATTCATCTCATAGGGTGACTGTGAGAAAATAAGTTATTATATAAAAGTAAAGAGCTTAGAAGGTCACCTTGCTAGAGCTATTTTTACTTATGTATTTATTGTTCTTGATCATAAACCATTTATTTATATCATGTCTATCTTTAAGAACCTAAAAGCACTTTATATAGTTTTTAATTAATATTAAAATCTAATTAAATGACAAATTAGATGCCTGTCTCTCCAAATTCGGTTGTGGAAATAAGGCACAGATATAAATTGATGTTTAGAAGCCCCACTTTCCAATTCACTAGGTGGGACTGCTGAAATTTAGGCCAAATCCTAGTTGGTATTTTGGGTCCAGGACAGCAAGGGCTTAGGGAGCCCCAATGATTTGGGAAGTCGGGGGAGGGGGAGCAGTGGGGCCTTTGATTTACAGGGAGAAGTGGCACATGTCTAAGTGCTAACTGGCTGCATAGTTCAGGCAAATCCTCCAAAATGGAAATGGGAGGGGCTACTTGGAAAGATGGCTCCCCCAGAACTTCTGTTTGTCTTATGCTTCTCTCAGGGAAAAACATGCAATCTTCTAGTGTTGTCCACATACATTCTATCAGCAGGGCGAACACCCTGGTTCTGGATAAACAGCCAATGTTTTCAGCAACTATTCCAAAAAGGGTTAGGACCAACTACAAATCAATGTGAGGTGCAAAATGTAGTATTTCCCGAATTTCCTGTTTTTCCTGAGGAAAAAATTATATTTTTTTCATATGTAAAAACAAAGTAAAGAGCTTAGAATAAAATCCTGTTATATAGTAAGCTTTATATTAAGTGTTAACTATTATTATGTTATTCAAGGGGAAAGGGGTAGGTTTTCCACTTATGTATTTGCTTAAAAGTTTCCTTTAAATTTACTTTAAAATGTTGGGGGCAGTGGCACATGCCTGTAATCCCAGCAACTTGGGAGGTTGAGGCAGGAGGATGGCAAGCAACTCAGCAAGACTGTCTCAAAATAAAAAAATAAAGGCGGGGGATGTAGCTCAGTTGTAAAGTACCCCGAGGTTCAACCTCCAGTACACAAATAAATAAATAAACATATACAAACACATACATATATACAAACATTGAAGCTACAAAGTGAATTGATTTTTAAAATATATAAAGCCAGTGTTGATATGTAAGGAACCAGGGTAAAGTAAAAACTGAGAACATGGCATGGGAATTAAAGAACAAAGCACACAGGAAAGGAAAGGCCAGGAGTTTGGAGGAGAAAAAGATGCCCCCCGCTCCCCCCGTACTGGGGATTAAACCCAGGGGCATTTACCACTGCGGCTTCACCCCCAGCCCCTATTTATTTATTTGTTTATTTGTTTGTTTGTTTGTTTAGAAATAAGGTCTATTAAATTTCTGAGGCTGACCTTAAAATTTAAATCCTCCTGCCTCAGAGTTGCTGGGATTACAGGTATACACCACCATGCCCAGCAAAAAAAGATGCTATTAAAAGCAAGGTACCAGATGACTGTCATGAAAGATTTGAGGATACAGTTTCTCTTTTCTGGGTCTCAATTTTCTAGTGTATAAAACAAATATGTTGAGCCCTTCAGGCTTAAGGTCCTGAGGTGTGCAGTCAACCTACCTTTGTCCTGTCATATTCAGGATCTTGTTTTCTAAGAAGTTAATGACAAAGAATGCACAACTCTTAGTGACTAATCACTATATGTAAGAGTTTGGCCTATGGTGTATGAGTTCATAACAAAGAAGCGGGGAAGACACTATAAATAGAAAAGAAGTCTCACATTTAAAAAGCTTTCAACTAAAAGAGGATATGGGGGATAGAACCATTTGTAAGCATAAACATAATTCTTGTAAGCCCTGGAAAACATAATCTCAGGTTGTTTTTGACTTAGTGCTAAGAAAATAGAATAAACAAAATTAGGTACCCAATGAAAGGTATAATACTTGTAGTTTCACTGAAAACCATGGTGACTCTAAAGCAAGTAAGAGAGAACAGTAAGCTAGGAGTGACGGCATGTGCCCCGCCCCTAGTTCCACCCTCTCAGGAGGTTGAAGCAAGATCACTTGAGCCAGGAATTCAAGCCTGGCTTAAGCAACATAGTAAGACCCAGTCTCAAAAAAAATAAATAATAGGATACATGTGGTTTATATGAAAATACTACACTATTCTATATGAGACTTTAGCATCTGCAGACCTGAGAATCTGTGGGGGTCCTGTAACCAATCCCCCATGGATACTGAGGGATGACTGTATATGAGAAGGGCAGAGAGCAGTGCCTGGCATATAGCACAAGCATTAACTATCACGGCAAACATAGCATTCCCTGAGCCTTCTGAATGAAAAAATTCTCTCCTCTGAATTCCTATAGTACTTTAAACTGTCATCTCTCTGAACACTTCTGCATTTTATATCATTTAAGTGCATATCGCTTCCTTTACTGGACTTTAAGTACTAAGAGCAAATTCTACTTCTGCTGCGTCTCTTTAAATTCCCAGCTCCTAATACAATGTCCTGCTCTCAGTACTCACTAGTACATTTGTGAATGGTTAGATATTCAGCTACAGGCAGAACACTTCGGCCAGCACACAAAGCCTCAACTGTTCTTACCACAACATCTTCCAAGATCTTGGTAGGACAAGGTCTGGAATGAAATTCAAAGCATTCATCCTCTGATTTTTTCTTTGGCTCTCGCTCCTGGATTCTTTTCTCAATTTCCAAATCAAAGCCAACAGGCTGAGTGGGTGGTTTCACAGGTGGTTTCTTGGGCAAGATAGGCCCACCTTCAAGAATTCTGGGATCTAGTTCACGTGCTTTGAATTTGTACCTGTGAGAGTTTAATGACAACCACAAATAAATAAACTACACAAACAACAAAGTGAAGCAAAAACAAAAAATAATCATCACTAAGATGACCAATCATACATGATAAAATTTCCATTCTCTCTCTAAAGTCATTATCTTTACTTCTCAAGTATAGAACAATGAGACAGTCTCAACATTTCCACTTTTAAGATTGGACTTCTCTTCAGAGAGGAGCTTCTCCTCCCTTAAAAAAGGCACAAATAGGAATAAAACAAATATATAGAAGATAAGTTCCAATGCTAACCTTATTAAGTTCCAGTTTGCTCCACTAATAATTGTAAAAATCTCTTAAGTAGCCACAAACAGGACATTTCTTAATTAGAATTGTAAGAAGCTCTCCCATTCCAACCTATGCATTAGATTTTTATCAGGACATCTGCATATTCCCACTTTCAGGACATTAATCATAGAGGCAGATACACAGCCTACAGAGCCTACAAAAGTTTCATGAAAAGAAAACAGCAACTATCACTCTTATAGAACAAAGAGAAAGCCAGGCGCAGTGGCGCAAGCCTGCAATTCCAGCAACTCAGGAGGGCAAAGCAGGAGGATCACAATTTACTGAGATCCTCAGCAACTTAATGAGACGCTTTCTCAAAAATAAAAATGAATAGGGATGTAGTTAAGTGTTTGTAAAGCACCCCTGGGTTCAATCCCTAGTATTAAAAAAGTTTTTTGTTTTTTTCCTTAATTTTTTAAGAACTGAGAGGAAAGCAGGCAGTCCTTGGAAGCTTTCCTCAGATACTGCCAGTGAGACTTACTGCTGCAGTTTCTCAAGCTCCTCAGCTTCCTGTTCCGCTGCACTTTTGCAGGTAACAGGCCTTGCCCGGTATTTGGTTTGTAGTAAGGGAGTTTGTGGGTCTCTGGACATCTTGGTCACAGATGATTTGGAGGGTAACACACCTATAAAGCAAGATTAGATATTCACTCGTTTCCTAAGATCTACTGTACCTACAAGTGCTGACTCAACTAGGAAGCCCAAAGATGAATAAAATCAGAGTGGCTAACCCTCCCCACTCAGCTCTGCTCTGTCAGACTATTTAACAAATACTCCCTTCTTACTATCACTATTTATTGAGGGGTAGCCTTTTGGTAAATTAAATTCCTGTCATCTTCTAAATCTAATATCCATTCAAATCTGATGGGTTTATTGGCAATCCACCAGGCTGCATTTTCTATTTCTGTCATTGACAATTAAGATTTCTTTAATCTAGCTTTAAAAATAAGACCTTTACAAAGCTCAAGAAATTAATCTCAATTTTATAAATTTCCCAAAACCATATATCAAAGCATCAGTAAAAAAAGAAGTGGAGAAAAAAAAAAAAAAAAAACTATGTCAAAGCATAACTACTAAGACAATCACCACCACTCATAGAAAATACTAATTTACCTGGCCAGAGACAATGCTGGCAATTCTCATAATTATTTAGAATGAGTCCTCTAATTTAGTTCTTATCACATAACAGGAGAAAATCAAAACCAAATCTATTTATTTTGGAAATAAGTCATGCTTCAATTATATATACAAGGAGGCCAGGGTTGTGGCTCAGTGGTAGAGCACTTGCCTAGCATGCATGAAGCACTGGGTTAAATAAAATAAAGGTCTTGTGCCCATCTACAACTTAAAAAAAAAAATTAAATACATATATTTTTCTAATTTATTTTTTAGTACAAGCATAATTATATCTGTATAAAGTAAAATGTGTATAAAATAGATTTTTGTTTCCATTTGCCACAACTAGAATTTTAAGAACAGGACATATCAGATTAAATCTTACAGTCATATATTATTTGAGAAGCCAAGTTTTATATTTAAATTTCCATGAGGATAAAAAAAAAATGATATTTTGCTGGGCGCAGTGGCATATGCCTATAACCCTACTCAGGAAACTGAGGCAAGAGGATCCCAATTTATTTTTTTTATGGGAAGGGAGGTACTGGGGATTGAACTGAGGAGCACTTAACTGAGCCACATCCCCAATCCTACTCTGTATTTTATTTACAGAGAGGGTCTCACTGAGTTGCTTTGCACCTCGCCGTTTCTGAAGCTGGTTTTGAAGTCGCTATCCTCCTGCCTCAGCCTCTCTCCACTGGGATTATAGGGGTGTGCCACCATGACAAGCGAGGATCTCAATTTCAAGGCTAGCCATAGCAACTTAATGAGACCCTGTCTCAAAACAAACAACAAAAAAAGGCTGGGTATATAACTTTGCGATAGAGCACTTGCCCAGCATAAGCAAGGATACATCCTCAGTAACAAACCCCCCAAAATCTTTTTTCATTATTCCTATAATATAAAATCTGACAAAATGAAAACATTAAGAAATGCTGTATGGTAAGGCACAGTGGAGCATGCCTGTAATCCCAGCAATTTGGGAGGGTGAGGCAGGAAGACTGCAAGTTCAAAGCCAGCCTTAGCAATTTAGCAAGGCCCTAAGCAATTTAGCAAGACCTTGTCTCAAAATAAAAAATAAAAAGAGACAGGAATGTAGCTCAGGGGTAAGGTGCTCCTGGGTTCAATCTCAAGTACCTCCTTAAAAAAAAGAAAGAAAAGAAACACTGTATGTACATAGCCAGATGTACAGACACATGCCTGTAATATCCAAGCAGCTCAGGAGGTTGAGGCAAGAGGATCACAAGTTCAAAGCCAGCCTTAGCAACTTAATGAGACCCTGTCTCAAATAAATAAATAAATAAATAAACTGGGGATGTGGCTCTGAGGATAAGTACCCTTTGGGTTGAATCCCTGGTACCAAAGAAGAAATGTTATATTTTATAAAGGAACTTTTGTGGTTACCTAATACAGTGCTAAACAATGCCTATGCAAGGATATAAAAATTTTAGAGAGCTCAAAAACAAAATGATCACATTCTGTTTTATCTAGAACACTAGCCCTAGTCTCTCATTGACAACTATTTTATAATACCTCCACTCTTCAGGCTTAGTTTAGAAATTATTTTCATAAAGATAGAAACTATTAGATTAGAACCCATTCATCAGTTCACCATCAAACCCAGAAACCCACCAGCATTTGAACTCACACTATTCACTCTTCATCCTCCTTTTAAAGAACAATCACTCCACTTATGTGAAGAATTCTAGGAGAAGGCTCCAGCCAGTTTTATTAGTAGAAAACTTACTAAAATCTTCCTTCTTGCTCCTCAAATGATATCTGTTAGGAGTTCGTTTATGGAAGGCTTCAACTTGCTGTGCAAGGGGCACATATGTAGAAGCTGCTTCATCAAATGTTCTCTTCTTTCCTTGGGAGAGGTTAAAAGGCTTTGTAATGGTACATCCCTTAAGCACATGAGCCTATGAAAAGAAAAGTTGTTCCACAAACAAAATGTTATAATAAAAGAGCACAGATCTACTATAAGGCATATATTCTGCACAAATAATAAAAGTATAAGCCTGACATGGTGGTGAACACCTGAAATCTCAGCAAACTCAGGAGGCTGAGGTAAGAAGGTTCCAAGTTTGAGGTGAACCTCGGCAACTTAGCAAGAACCTATCTCAAAACAAAAGGGCTAGGAAGGTAGCTCAGTATAGAGTGCCCCTGGGTTCGATCCCCAGAACTGCAAGAATGAATGAATAAATAAACTGTGTAATACCATTGAGCTACATTCCCAGCTCCCTTTTTGTTTTTTGGCTTTTTAAATTCGGGACAGGGTCTTACTAAGTTATGGAAGCTGGCCTTAAAACTGCAATCCTTCTCCTTAGTCTCCCAAGTAGCTGGCATTACACCCATGCACCACTGCACTAATCTCCCATTATTTAAAAAAAAAAAAAAAAAAAAAAAAAATCTAGCATTTAACAAATTATTATTATTATTATTATTATTATTATTATTATTATTGTGCAATAGTACTTAGTTTTCCCAAGCATGTGAGTATTTTGATTTAATCAAGACCAAACTTTCTTAGAATTCAATGGGGGAAAAAATGCTGCAAAGGCATCCTACCCAAACCCTTTAAAGTCAATTGACCAGGCTGTGGGTCTGCATCAGGTCAGGCAAATGACTGATGAAAAAGCCTACTCCTTAAATCATTAATTTTAATAAAACTAGTCTCTGACAGGAAGGAAAAATTAAGGATGTATCTTAAAAGGAACACAAATTCAGGGTTTAAGACTGCAAAAGACTGGTCTGGGGCTGTAGCGCTTGCCTAGCATGTGTGAGGCACTGAATTTGATCCTCAGCACCACATAAAAATAAACAAATAAAGGCATTCTGTCCATCTACAACTACCAAAAAAAAAAAACTGACCGACTTTAAAAACTGATGATGCTCTGGAGTGGTGGCTCAGTGGTAGAGCACTTGCCTGGCATGTGTGAGGCCGTGGGTTCAATCCTCAGCACCGCATATAAATAAAATTTTAAAATATCCATTTACAACTAAAAAATATTAAAACAACAACAACAACAACAACAAAAAAAAAAACTTATAATGCCAGGGGCTGGGGTTATAGCTCAGTGGTAGAGCGCTTGCCTTGCACTTGTGAGGTACTGGGTACGATCCTCAGCACCATATACAAATAAATAAATAAAGGCCCATCAATAACTAATAAAAATATTTAAAATAAATAACTAAAGATATTGTGTCCATCTTTAAAAAAAAGAGATAATTAATAATAATGATGCCAAGTACAAATGAGACTAGATTAGTTCTAGAATTTTTTGAATTATTATTATTTAACAAATATTTAATAAATAATTTTAATAAATAATAAATAATTTTATTTAATAGAATTTGAGTGATCTGCCCCAACCTCATTTTTTCCCATAACCTCTCTTATATTTTGTATAAAATTTTGCAAACGTAAGAGTCTGTCAAGAATTTTATGACAGTAAAAATGCCTATACCTTCAGTTTCTCAAACTGAATGTGCTTTATGCATCTTCTCAATTAAATTTTTAGAGCAACTTAGTAAGATAGTTCCCAGGAAGGAATGATTTATCCAAGGCCACACAGTTTACAAAAGATTTACTTAAATTCAAAATATATAATTCTCTGAATTGTACTACTGTAAAAAGTGACCACAAATGCTACACTTGAAGTCTGAACTGAATTAGTTTATCAACATACAGGAGATGAAGGATGCTTTCGAAGTTCAGATACAAAGTTTACTTCCTTATACTCCTCCTGGTTCTTAGGGTGCTGTTTGATTCGCTCATCTGTGCGGAAGTGGAAGTCAACTGATTTAGTTACTTGGCTCACTGATTTCTTCACAGGTTGCCCTAAGTGAGAAGCAGAGCAAAACAGAGATAACATTAAGAATAGAGAACATCGGGCTGGGGATGTGGCTCAAGCAGTAGCGCGCACGCCTGGCATGCGTGCGGCCCGGGTTCCATCCTCAGCACCACATACAAAGATGTTGTGTCCGCCAAAAAAAATAAAAAATAAAAAATAAATAAATATTAAAATTCTCTCTCTCTCTCTCTCTCTCTCTCTCTTTTAAAAAGAAAAAGAATAGAGAACATCAGTTGAGTGCAGTAGCTCCTGCTTATAATCCCAGCAACTCAGGAGACTGAGGCAAGAGAATCACAAAGCTGAGGACAGCCTTGGCAACTCAGCAAGAAACTGTCTCAAAATAAAAAATAAAAAGGGACTGGAGATATAGTTCAGTAGTAAAGCACTGCTGGGCTCGATCCCCATTACCCACCTCCCCTAACACAAAAAGAACAGAGAACATCATTAAATCCTCTTTTACTCTAACCCTTTTGGTATTCCTATTACCATGGATCTAACTGTTTACTATCTACATGTAACCTGGAACTGAAAACAGTCCTCAGGGACACTAACACATGTCATGTTTATTAAGTCCTACTGGGTTTCAAGCCCTTTGGTCAGATACAAGCAAAGGGAAGAATCCCATTTCCTAGGTATAATCATTACTCTGGAGAAAAAATTACTAGAATACTTTTGATAGGAAAAGCTATGGACTGATCTTTTTTGTGTGTGGGGTGCTAGAGACTGAACCTAGAACCCCACATATGCTAGTCAAGTGCTCTGCTACTAAGCTACACTATCACTCCCTATACAATGACTTTAAACGCAAACTTAGCATCCCTAAGAAGTAAACCTTATAAACTCCATGGGTGCTTTTTCAACCCAGTAAGCCGACTCATTAGTTTTGACTTAATAAATCTATGTCAAAATAAAGCAAAACTGTAACCTTTTCCCTCAGTTATACTTTTCCTCCACAGCTACAAGTGAAGTTGACTCAGCTCTTTTTGCCTTTACGATAAAAGGAAGAAACAACAAACTGGCCTGTATAGTTATTTTGCCTGTATAGTTATTTTGTCTCAATCCTAGTTCCTACTTTTTCTAATACAAAGAGGACTAGCACACCTAAGGAAGGGCCAATGCAGATAAAATGTTTTAGGGAATAATCATTGGGATATAAATGGAATTCATGTCCAGTCTTTTAATACACCCAGCCTTTAGTGATGACTACCAAGAACGCCTTTTTTTGCTTTAGAGACCTCAGAAAACCCTCAGATTATAAAAAGCACCCCTCAAAAATTAGTCTCAACCAGAGCCAAGCTGACCTGCTCCTGCAAGAGCAAGTTTCTTGTATTCTTCATTCTTTTTCCGCATCTCCACCACTTCCTGCTGCATTTTCATTCTCTTCTCCAACTCTTGCTCCTCAGTACTTTTTAAAACCTTCTGCCTAAAGGGAAATCATTAAAAGAGATGAGAGGAGAAAGAGGCCCAATGATTCACAAGAATTTAAAGGTATTATATAGACTGTTTTTAATCTATGATAAGTAAGTATCAAAATCCAAAAATATTATCTAATAAGCAGATATTGGCTTAATTAGATAACACTATAAAAAATATGCATACTTTTTCGGAAAAAATATAGCTAAAACAGACTATAAAAGATACTACAAAAGACTCACAAATCTGTGCAATGATTAGCTTTTATGCCATATAAAAAATTAAATTTAAAAATCCAGGGACGAGGTTGTGGCTCAGTGGTAGAGCGCTTGCCTAGCATGCATGAGGTACTGGGTTCGATCCCGGGTACCACATTAAAAAAATAAATAAATAAATAAATTAAATTAAATAAAGGTAGTGTGTCCATCTACAACTAAAAAAAAAAAAAAATTAAAAAAAAAAAATCCAGTAGAACAGTGAGGCTGTAGAGCATTTTGCATAGCACATGTGAGGCACGGGTTTGAACCTCAGTACCACATAAAAATAAATAAAACAGGGCTGGGGATATGGCTCAAGTGGTAGCGCGCTTGCCTGGCATGCGTGCAGCCCGGTTTCGATCCTCAGCACCACATACAAACAAAGATGTTGTGCCTGCCGAAAACTAAAAGATAAATATTAAAAAAAATAATAAAATAAAGGTATTGTGTCCATCTACAACTAAAAAAAAAACAAAAACAAAAAACAGTAGAATGGGAAAAAAAGAGGACTGGGGATGTAGCTCAGAGGTATAGTGCTTGCCTAGTATCTGCAAGATCTTGGGCTTGATTCCTAATACTGAAGAAAAAAAACAAGAATAGGGAAAATATTTACCAACAAATATAACAAAGAATATGTAAGTGTAATAGAGAAGACAGAAGTAAAGTCAACCGGGGTTCAAATCTCAACCCTGTCATTTCATTTCTTACCTATATGAATTAAAAAAAAACTATTTAGCCAGGTGCAGTGCCACATGCCTATAATCCCAGAGACTCAGGAGGCTGAGACAGTAGGATTAAAAGTCTAAGGCCAGGGGCTGGGGTTGTAGCTCAATGGTAGAGCGCTTGCCTTGTACATTTAGCATCACATAAAAATAAATAAATCAAACAAAGTTATTGTGTCCATCTACAACTAAGAAAAAATTTTTTAAAAAAGAAAGTCTGAGGCCAGCCTGGGCAACTTAGTGAGACTCTGTCTAAAAATAAAAAAATTAAAAGGACTAGGACTGGAAAATAGTGGTAGAGAGTGTCCCTGGGTTCAATTCCCAATAAAAGGAAGTAAGGAGCTGGGGATATAGCTCAGTTGGTAGAGTGCTTGCCTTGCATGCACAAAACCCTGGGTTCAATCCCCAGTATCCCAGTACCACCAAAAAAAAAAAAAAAAGGAAGTAAGGAAAAAAGAAAGGAAGGGAAAGGAGAGGGAGGACTAGAGGAAGGGAGGAAAAGAGGGGAGGGAAACAAGGCAAGCAGGCATGATTGAACTATGTCACAGCAAGTGAATAAAACAGAACCCAAGGGCTGGGGATGTGGCTCAGGCGGTAGCGCACTCGCTTGGCATGCGTGCGGCCCGGGTTCGATCCTAGGCACCACATACAAAGATGTTGTATCTGCCGAAAACTAAAAAAATTAATATTTAAAAAATTCTCTCTTTCTCTCTCTCTTTCTCTTTAAAAAAAAAAAAAAAAACGGAACCCAAAAGTTCTTTATTAACAGTTGTGAAAGTATGTGTATCTACTTAAAGGCCAAAGGGAGCTTTTAAAAATGAAAATTGTTGGGCTGGGGTTGTAGCTCAGTGATAAAGGACTTGCCTCACATGCGTGAGGCCCAGGGTTCGATTCTCAGCACCAAATAAAAATAAACATATTGTGTCCATCTACAACTTAAAAAAATTAAAACTGTTCAATGTATGTAGTCTGAATCTTTACCTTTTCCTTCTACATTTTAAATTTACTTTAATAGCATATTTTTCTCATTATTTAAAGTATAAGTACCCTCCAGAACACTAGTAACAATTCACTTTGCCCTGGTCACAACTTTAGAGGAGTTTCCTAAGCTCCAGGAGCACCAAATGGAATGAGGATGTACCTTTTTGTAAATGGAATCTATTTGCTCTAAAATTTAAATAGGGAAACTTACTTTATGAGTGGTGTGCAAGTCATAGTATGTCTGCCCTTGACTTTCTCTGGGGAAGATTCAGTCTTTTGAGAAGTATCTTGAGAACTGCCTCCTTCCTCTTCCTCTGGTTTCTTTTTGTTGATAGAACTTAAGTTCAGAAGGACACAAAATATATTCTCAATGTCCTAAAGCATATGCCACACCATCCTCCTCTCCAAATCTACCACGTGGCTTAAATTTTCTCATTTTTAAGATGGTAAGCATGTATCAACCACATAATTCTTTCAACTGTATCATCTGAACATATATACCAAAGGTTCCAGGGAATAAACTTTGAAAAAAATCAACAGAGGTCAAGGTAAAGGTTGACCAGCGGTGATTCAGTAGAGTAAGATGGGATTCTTTCTATCAGCTCATCATCAAATGAACAAATGGCAGACACCTAATCCCCTTCCTAATATCTATTCCATCTCTTTCTTATTAATAAAATCCCAATTTGGGAGGAATCACCAATATACCAAAGCTACTACAAGTAAGTGCTGAACTTGCTTTAATAGACTCCACTGCAACTAAGGGGTCAAGGTAGTAGTCTGGCAACTAAAATACAATTCAAAGGCTTCTGGGAAAGATTTCATTTTCCTTCCATTACTGTACTCCTTCTCTTGAAAATGGATGTGATACAGCAGCTACCTTGTGATAATGTGGCAAGAAGCAAAAGGAAAAAGCTGAGAAACAGAGCAGCCACCTTGAGCCACAAGTATGAAAAAAAAAAAAATGCTAAGAATCAGAGATGCTAGCCCTGGCATTATTTACCCACTAAACCAAAGCCAGAAGCAAACTACTTTGTAAAGCAAATAAATCACTATTATTTAAACATTTCAGCAGAATAGACCATGACTTGCAGCAAAATACATTCCTAACTGGTAAAAATAAGAACCAACACTATATATTCAGCTTGCTCTTAGATAGGGAATCAAACAGAAATAAAATCTGTGCCAAGGCAGATTTGAAATCCTCCAGAATGCAGATAACAATTTACCTCATCATGGTCACAGCTTTAAGCTTCCCCAGATCCAGGTGCACCAAACATATTGCGGATGTACATATTTTACTTGTACCCTATTCCCTCGGAAAGAAATTAACCTTACAGGTGGTAAACAAGGCACACACAGTATGTCTGTTCTCAGCAGTTAGACGCTCAGGCTACTTACACTTTCATTCTTTTGGAAGGTGGTATTTCACTGATTACGGGAGTGGCACATCTCTTTGCTTTCATTTGAACATGGCGTTTTTCTTTTTGCTCCAAATCCTTCTGAGCAGAGAGTCTAAGAGATCTTCTATGGTAGAGGAATTGACAAAATTTATAATGAATACAGCTGCTACAGACATAATGTTCTTCAGAAACATGAAAATTGTAAAAACTACAAAAGATTATAAAAAGCTTAGAATTATTATCTACATTCCAAAAATCTAACCTCTCTTAAGTTGCTGACAATTTTTGAAATTTAACAATAAGATTTTGGTACTTAAATAAATTTGTATTTATAAATTAAATCTCAATAAACCTGATTTTAAAAAAAAAATAGAGCAGGTACAGTTGAATGCACTGTTAAGTTTCTTAGGAGTCTGAGAGAGGGGGGCCATGGAACTCAGGAGTTCAAGACCAGCCAGGGTATATAGCAAGATTCTACTTCCTTTAAAAAAAATAAATAACTTGCCAGCAATCACGTATAATTCCCTCCTTTTATAGGTCAGAGTCAAAAGAAATGAAAAGGCTTGACTCTTTTAGTCAACATGTTAGTAATTTGCCATAGCTTGTTACCATAAGACTTAAAATTAGAGTAGAGCTTCTGGAAATTGACTAAGGTGTTTATTTTCTCCTTTTTCTTTTAGTAGACCAAACTAAACAGTGAACAAAACACAAATAAATACTTAAATAATTACAAAGTGAAGACTCATGAAATCACCACCTAGGATAAAAAACAGAACACTGACAATAGCTGCCATCTTGATTTTTACAGTAATCATCACTTCTTCTTTATCATGTTACCAAATAAGCATGCATTCCATAAATATGATATATTAGTTCTTAGGGAAAACAATAAACTTCATAAAATATAAAAATCAGACTACTACAAGTATAATTTTGTGTTTAATTTCACTCAGTGTTGTAGAATTCCATATATATATTAAGAGAAGTTAGATTTTTGGAATGTAGATAATAATTCTAAGTTTTTTATAATCTTTTGTAGTTTTTACAATTTTCATGTTTCTGAAGAACATTATGTCTTCAGCAGCTGTGCTCATTATAAATTTTGTCATACACACACACACACACACACACACACACACTTCAAAAGCCAATAGATGAATTAAAATACAAAACTAAAAATTATTTGAATGATGGCTAGGGTTGAGCTGAGTGGTAGACACTTGCCAACATGTGCAAGGCCCTGGGTTGAATCTCTGGCACAATAAATAAATAAGCAAACAAACAAATAATATTTGAATGATACAAATATAGGAAAGGAAAATCAGAACAACAACAAAAGATGAGATGTATAGAAAACAATAAGTACAAAGGCAGATCTAATTTAATTAAATTCATGATTATAATACAGAAATGGTAAAAGCAAATATAAACATTTAAAACAAAATGCGATTATCAGACTGGATTAAAAAGCAAGATCTCACTAAGTATTATCTATAAAAGATAAGCTTTAAAATCAAAATCAGGGGTGGGCATCAATGGTAGAGTGTTCACTTAGCATACATAAGGTCCTCAGTTTGATCCCAAACACCACAAATAAAAGTGACGATAATAAAATAAAAGTCAAAAACAGGTCAAAAGTTAAAGGATAGCAAGAAATCTACAAGCTAGGTGAAATAGCACATGACTAATCCCAGCTACTCAGGAGACTGAGGTAAGAGATTGCAAGTTCAAGGCCAGCCTTGGCAACTAAGTAAGACCTGTCTCAGAACAAAGAGAAACAGGCTAGGAATGTAACTCAGTACTAGAGCACTCGCCTAGCATGTGCACTCAAAGTTTTTCAATCCCAGTGGGGGGGCGGGGGGTATAAAGAAAAAGATACTATGCAAATATAACCATGAGAAAGCTTGAGAAACACTGAGGAATAAAAAAGAAACAGGGGCTGGGACTGATGCTCAGTGGTAGAGTGCTTGCCTAGCACATGTGAGATAATAGGTTTGATTCTCAGTACTGAATAAAAATAAATAAAGTTATAAAAAAGAGAGATAAAATAAATAAAAATGAAACCTTTAAAAAATATGACATCAGGAAGATGTAACAATTAAATGCATACAAAGCTTTTGGAACCAGATTGATCAGGATCTGAATTCTAGCTCTGAAATGACTTGCCTTGGGCAAGCAACTTAGTATGACTGAGCTCTATAAACTAAGCTTACAAGCTACAATTCATGTGTTAAATGAGGTAACATAAAGAGTGTAACACAGAGCTGGGGCCGTGGCTCAGCAGCAGAGTGCTTACATGTGAGGCACTGGGTTCAATCCTTAGCACTGCATACAAAAATAAACACATAAAATAAAGGCATGCTGTTCATCTACAACTATTAATTTAAAAAAAAAAAAAAAAGATTGTAACACAGTGGACACATAGGAAGTGATCTGCAGGGTTATTACTTTTTTGAAAATGATTATAAGCACAACTTTTTTTCTTTTTGGTACCAGGTATTGAACCCAGTGGTGCTTTACCACCAAACCACATCTCCAATCCTTCTTTTTTTAAATTTGAAGACAGTGTCTCCCTAAATTGCTTAGGGCCTTGCTAAGTTGCTGAGTGCCGAGGCTGGCCTTGAACTTGCAATCCTCTGCCTCAGCCTCCCAAGTTGCTGGGAAGTGCACCACCAGCAAAACCATAATTTTGAGCCCTAATACAGACTTACCTCTGAGGCTGGGTTGGAGTATTTCTTGATACGGCTCTCTCAGTTTCCAGGGAAGAACAAGCATTTGAAGGAATGGAATATTCCATAAGATTTTCCTTTTCAGCTTCTTTGTAATAAATGTTGTCAACTGTGGAAAACCAAAAAAATAGTTGGCACTCAAATCCAAAAGGCAATAGATTAGAAAAGATATAGACATATATAAGTATAGATATATATGACTTAATACAGAATTCTAGGTTGAAATCATACACACACACACACACACACACACACACACACACACCCTTCCTAAGCAACGGAACCCTTAGTTCTAGTGATATCTTATGTAGCAGTCTGTTTATAAAAGCTATTTTGCTGCCGGAAGTGGTAGCACATGCCGATAATTCCTGCAACTCCGGAGGCTGAGGTAGAAGAATTTCAAATTCTAGGTCAACCTCAGCAATTTAGCGAGACTCTGTCTCAAAATAAAAATTTTTAAAAAAATTTTTTTTCTAGTTATTGACAGACCTCCATTTCAATTCTGTGGTGCTGAGAATTGAACCCAGTGCCTCACACATGCCAGGCAAGTGCGCCACTGCTGAGCCACAGCCCCAGCCCATCAAAATAAAACATTTTTTAAAAGCTACTATTGTTAAAGCAGAAATAAAGTATGCAAGTTGGGTGCAGTGGCACAACTCTGTAATTCCAGGACCTCAGGAGGTTGAAAAAGGAGGACCAAAACTTTGATCTTGCTAAGCCAGCCACAATAACTTAGTAAGAACCTGCCTCAAAATACAAAGTTAGAAGGACTAGGGATATAATTCATTGGTAAAGCACCCTTGGATTCTTTTTTTAAAATATTTATTTATTCATTTATCTTAGTTTTAGGTAGACACAATATCTTCATTTTATTTTTATGTGGTGCTGAGGATCAAACCCAGTGCCTCGCACATGCTAGTTGAGTGCTCTATCTCTGAGCCAGAACCACAGCCTAGCACCCTTGGATTCTATTCCCAGTATTGAAAGGAAGGAAGGGAGGAAAGGAAGGAAGGAGGGAGGGAGGAAGGCAAGCAGGCAGGCAAAAGAGAAAAAGCAAAAGACACATGAATACCAGGCTGGGGTTGTGGCTCAGTGGTAGAGTATTTGCCTAGCATTGTGAAGCACAGGGTTCGATTCTTAGCACTGCATATAAATAAATAAAGATCCATTGACAACTAAAAAAATATAAAAAAAAAAACAAAACAGATGGATACCAAAGTTCAGGGTCCTTGTTCCTGAACTCAACAGATACCATCTATACCCACAATCAATTATTTGAAAGTCAGCCTAGCAGCACAGACTATGAACTAATCAAGTTCACTGAAAATATGGTTATATCTCTGATACAGCCCCTCTAGTTACAAAGTGACTGAGATCAGTTTCAGATTTACCCACAGGATAATTTTCAGATGTTCTAAATTGATTAAGTTGATAGGTGCACAGCTCTGAGTATGCTAAAAAACACTGAAATGTATTATTTTAAGTAGATGAATTACACGATAAGTGAACTATATCTCAACCGAGCCATTACTTTTTTTAAAAAATCATTTTCAAGAGGTTTTAGGGACTGGGGTTGTAGCTCAGTGGTAGAGCACTTGCTTAACACATGTGAGGCACTGGGTTCAATCCTACCACCACATAAAAATAAATTTTAAAAAAATAGACAGGTGCAGTGGCACACACCTGTAATCCCAGCAGCTTGGGAGGCTGAGACAGGAGGATAGCAAGTTCAAAGCCAGCCTCAGCAAAGGCAAGGCATTAAGCAACTCAGTGAGACCCTGTCTCTAAATAAAATATAAAATAGTGCTGGGGATGTGGCTCAGTGGTTGAGTGCCTCTGAGTTCAATCCCTACTACCCTAGAAAATAAATAAATAAATAAAGGTACTGTGTCCATCTACAACTAAAAAGAAAAACAGGTTTTAGGACCTCTGAATGCATGCTGCTCCTGTTCTGATCAAAGAGACAATATTGTATAGAGTTAGTAACCACCAGTTTAAATGTCAATCATCTTTTTTTTCCCCTTGGAATAGGTGATTGAACCCAGGGGCACTTTGCCTCTAAGCTACATCCCTAATCCTTTCTTTCTTTTCTCTTTTTTTTTTTAAATTTGGAGTCAGGATCTTGTTGTTACTAAGGCTGACCTCAAGCCTCAGCCTCCCAAATCACTGGGGTTACAGACATGTGCCACCACACCCAGCTCAATCATCTTTTAAAATCAATATGTAAGTCCAAGAATTCACATATAATGGTAAGCAGTACACTCTTCTCTTCTGCTGTTTTGTTTCCCAACCAGACCCAAGTTAGGTTTTGTCATAAAACAACAATATTTAGGCACATAGCAATAAAATTTTATATTAGCTCAAGTTCCAAGAAATAAAAAAAATAATAATTAGAACAAGATTAGTTTTATGATCATCAAGAAATTAACTAGCTCAGGGGCTGGGATTGTGGCTCAGTAGTAGAGTACTCGCCTAGCATGCATGAGGCACCGGGTTCAATCCCCGGAACCACATAAAAAAATAAAATAAAGGTATTGTGTCCATCAACAACCAAAAAAAATTTAAAAAAAATAAAAAAGAAGGGCTGGGATTGTGGCTCAGTGGTAGAGTGCTCACTTTGCATGTGTGAGACCCTGGGTTTGATCCTCAGCATCACATAAAAATAAATCAGTGAAATAAAGGTATTGTGTCAAACTACAACTAAAAAATAAATATTAAAAAAAAAAAAAAGAAAAAGAAAAAGAAAGAAAGAAAAGAAATTAACTAGCCCAGTTCACCAATAATAAATCAAGAGATATAGCATTTAGGTAATTTCCCAGGTCCTCAGGTTCCTAATACACTGTCCCACATTCTGTCAAAAAACTTTTTTCTAAAAATGTTCTTTATTACCTGGTCTCAAAGGTGTGTCATTAGCTTGCTGAAGATTAGCCTTTTTCACAGAAGTTTTGCTCTGAAAAAGCCCTCCTGTCCCATTCCCAGGATACTTGTTTTCCAAATTGGCCTTCTCATCTGCAAAAAAGCAAAGTCATCATCATCCAAACAATGAATAAAAGCAAAACAAATTTGCACCAGGTACTTAAAATAGGGAATAAAGCCCCTTCCAGTATCTTTCCAATTTGTTTAGGAAGAACAAGCAAAGTTCTAGCAATCAAAAGGAAGAGGAGGACTGGAAGAGTTAGGAGTACCTGGGCAAGTGGGCTACCACTGAGTTCAATCTCCAGAAGAAGGGAAAAAGAAAAAGGAAATGAATACACATTATATCAGAAACTCTGAAAACTATCACTAAAGAAGTGGCAACACTGAACAATGTACAATGAACAAAAGCAAAAGTGTGGAATCTGCGAATGTAAATAGCTCCTTATCTTTTGCTTGTTACACAGTCAGGGCCATACAAACATGACCTGGCCTTGTCTACTATCTAAATACATTATGTTCCTCTTAAAGTAAACTGTAGCCACCAGGAACTGTAGGACTTACAAGGGATATTGTATAGTCAGACCTGCTTCTACAACTGACAAGATGAGACATGCATGTGCAATGCATGCAAGTGAAGCAGAGCTAGCTTCTCTCTTAACTAAGATAGTTTTATCTTAGGTTCTGCTGTGCAAAATAGTGAAAAGTCTATTCTACCAACACCACACTGATAAAGCTGCAGGAATGCAGTGATCCCCAGCAATAACATCTCTGTGCCTGTATGCTCTGATTGCAAGTGTATAAAAAGACATGATTATCTGAAAGAAAAGTGGAAAGTAATATATTAAAATAAGAAAGTTCTGAAAGATTGTGGGATTAAGTTTTTTTCTGCCAAGTTGTATGTAATAGTATTGTTATGCTAGTATTTCTTTCATTCTTTTGTTTGTTTGTTTGTTTAAAGACAATCTTGGAAAAAGAAATCCTCAGGGGCTGGGGATATAGCTCAGGTGGTAGAGTACTTGCCTAGTAAACACAAGCCCCTGGGTTCAATCCCTAGCCCACCAAACAAAGAAAAAAGAAATCCTCAGACAGCCCAGGCATTTCCTCCAGGTTCCAGAGAAGCAAGGACATGGGGAAGACCCCTCTAGGATAGCTAGCCCTCTTATATACCCCTTCCTCCCAAAACATTTCCAACAGACCACTCCTCTCAGGATTCCCAATGGATACCACTAAAATCCTTTCCCAAGAGAATGGCAGATGCCATCACATTGGGACACTATACTTAATTGCCAAGTATGGCTGCAAAGGATTCATTTTTGTCCCTACCACATATTGATTTCTCCTTCAAGGAGGATGACGACATGAGAAAGAATAAAATGAAGGGGCCTCATCAACCACTGATCTCACATTATTATTTCAAAGTTAAGTAAAAACATAACCATGGGGCCAGGGCTGGGGCTGAATGTCAGAGTGCTTGCCTAGCATGTGTGAGGCACTGGGTTTAAAAAACTAAAAAAATAAAAGCATGTTGTCCATCTATGACTATTAAAAAAAATAAACATACTGTGGCCTGGCTTCAGACTATATGCCACATCACAGAACCAAATCAGGTAATTCTGTTATTGAGGACTGGGTCTTTAGGAGCAAAATCTTTCCACTTAAAAATGAATTGGGGGGCTGGGGATGTGGCTCAAGGGGTAGCGCTCGCCTGGCATGCGTGCGTCCCGGGTTCGATTCTCAGCAACACATACAAAGATGTTGTGTCCGCCGAAAAACTAAAAAATAAATATTAAAAAAAAAAAATTCTTAAAAAAAAAATGAATTGGGGGGTTGGGGTTGCGGCTCAGTGGTAGAGCACTTGCCTAGCATATGTGAGGCACTAGGTTCGATTCTCAGCACCACATATAAATAAATGAATAACATAAAGGTCCGTCAACATCCAAAAAAAATTTTTTTGTAAATGAATTGGGGGCTAGGGCTTGGGCTTAGTGGTAGAGCATTCGCCTGGAATGAGGTACTGGGTTTGATCCTCAGCACCACATAAAAACAGAATAAAGATATTGTGTCGGGCTGGGGATATGGCTCAAGGGGTAGCGCGCTTGCCTGGCATGCGTGCGTCCCGGGTTCGATCCTCAGCACCACAAACAAACAAAGATGTTGGGTCCGCTGAAAACTAAAAAATAAATATTAAAAAATTTAAAAAAAAAAAAAAAAAAAGATATTGTGTCCATCTACAAATTAAAAAAATACATATTTAAAAGAAAATGAATTAGGGCGGGCAGAGGGAATGTAATTATAAAAGGGCAACACCAGGCACAGTGGTACACACCTATAGTCCCGGCTACTCAGGAGGCTAAAATAGGGGGTTATCTCTTGAGCCCAAAAGTGTGAGGCTAGCCTGGGAAATAGTGAAATTCCATCTCAAAAAGTAAGTAAATAAACAAAGATAAAATAAGATAATAAAAAATAGCTGGGCATAGTGGCACATGTCTGCAATCTCCACAGCTTGGGAGGCTGAAGCAGGAGGATCTCAAATTCAAAGCCAGCCTCAGTAACTTAGTGAGGCCCTAAGTAACCCAATGAGACCGTCTCTAAATAAAATACAAAAAAAAGGGCTGGGGACATGGCTCAGCGGTTAAGCACCCCTTAGTTCACCCCCCAATACCCACCCCCAAAATGATAATGAAAAATAAAACAGGGCCAGGAATGAAGCTCAGTAATATAGTGTCCCTGGGTTTAATCCCCAATATTATAATCCCAATAACTTGAGAGGCTAAGGCACAAATCAATCATCACAAATTTTAACTCATCCCAATACAGCAAAAGAGGCGGGTACCGAGGGTGGGGGCAGGGGAGGGTGGGGGACTTGTGCAAAGGGTTGGGTGTAGTTTAATTGGTAGAGTGCTTGCTTGCATGGCATGCAAGAGGCCCTGGGTCCAATCCCCAGCATTGGTAAGAAAAAAATAAATAAAACATTTGGATCTTGACGACTGAGGTAGCAGAAACATGAACCTACACAAGTGATAAAATTGAAGAGAATTTAATACATATACACACACAAAAATGAAATAAAGTAAAATCGGGGAAATCTGAGTAAAATTGGCATATTATATCAATGTCAATATCCAAGTTGTAATATTATAGTCTATGTCAAATGATACAGAGCAAAATTTCTTTTCTTTTGGTACAGGGGATTGAACTTGGGCACCAAAACACTGAATCACATCCCCAGCCCTTTTTTGTATTTTTATTTAGAGACTTAGTGCCTTGCTTTTTGTTGAGGCTGGCTCTGAACCGGAGATCCTCCTGCCTCAGCCTCCCAGGCCACTGGGATTACAGGTATGTGCCACCGCGCCCTGCTTATAAGATTTCTTGTGGCTATCATCATTTCAGACATGTATGCCTCCTGGAGACTTACTGAACATTGTTTCCTCTGGATTTTCCTATACATCCTCAAAGCCTGAATATCTGTCATTTTTAATTACAAAATAACATTCATTTGTACTTACAGTCCATTCCCCAAATATTGGGCATTTTAATTACAGACAACCATTAAACAGTTTGATAATTAGGGGTGCACTCTCTCACAGTCAAAACTCTACAGAGAGGGCTAGAGTTGTAGCTCAGTGGTAAAGTGCTTGCCTCACATGCGTGAGGCACTGGTTTGAACTCCAGCACCACATATAAAATAAATAAATAAAATTATGCCCATCTACTATTAAAACAATATTAAAAAAAAATTGCAGAGAATTTTAGGTTCCCTGCAATGAGGGTAATTACAAAATTGTAACAATAATATAGTATTACTACAGTTAATTTTATGCAATTATGATTTTTAGTAGTTATAGATGGACAGAATGCTTTTGTTTATTTTTATGTGGTGCTAAGGATCAAACCCAGTGCCTTACTCACACATGCTAGGCAAGCGCTCTACAACTGAGCTACAGCCCCAGCCCCCTGCAGTTATAATTTAATGTCACATCTTTACATTTGTTTACATTTCTCTCAGCATATGGCACCATACATAGTCCATAAGAGTCTGTGTATGCTAAGTTTTGATACATTTTAACTTTTCATAATTGATTTGTACATATTTTATGGTACTAAATGACAAAATAAAATATTGTTTAAACAAATTTTAGGCATGCACAAGGAAGAGCAGGACTGGAAGAGTAGGAGTAGGGGCAAATGGGCTACCACTGAGTTCAATCTCCAGAAGAAGGGAAAAAGAAAAAGGAAATGAATACACATTATATCAGAAACTCTGAAAACTATCACTAAACAAGTGGCAACACTGAACAATGTACAATGAACAAAAGCAAAAGTGCGGAATCTGCAAGTGTGAATAGCTCCTTAGAAAAGCAGTGATACATGCTTGTAATCCCAACAATTCAGAAGGCTTGGGCAGGAGGACCTCAAGCTCAAGGGCAGCTTCAGCAACTTAGTAAGACCCCATCTCAAAATAAAAAAGGGCTTGGGATGTAGCTCAATGGTAGGATGACTTTCAGTTCATCCTCCCATGCCAAAATAAAATTTGTGCATTCATGGCATACTGAACTTTCTGAAACTTCTAAGCTCTGCAATTGGCAAGTTTTTTAAAATTATCACAAATCTTAAAAAAAAAAAAAAAAAAAAAACATGTATGACTGGATCCATACAGTTCAAACCCATGTAGGTCAAAAGTCAAATATATTTCTATCAAGTAAGGGATGACAAAGTATCTTGGTGCATAAAGGGGTTTGTATATTAAAATTGTCTTCTAATTCCTCTTTGTTTTTTCATTTTGTTTTGTTTTACCTTTTGCAGTACTAGGGACTGAACCCAGGGGAGCTCTCTACCACTGAGAAACATTTCCAGCCTCTTTTCTTTTGAGATAGGATCTCGCTAAATTGGTTAAGGCCTTGCTAAATTGTTAAGGCTGGCCTCAAACTTGCAATTCTCCTGCGTTAGCCTCCCTAGTCATTGGGATTACAGGTGTGTGCCACCATGCCTGGCTGGATATTATTTTGAGGCAAAGTCTTGCTAAATTGCCCAGCCAGGCTATCCTCAAACTTGCAATCATCCTGCCTCAGCCTCCTGAGTAGCTGGGATTATAGATGTACACCACTGCCCAGATAAATAACTCTATGTTTGAAAGGGACTCAGAGAAAATCAAGCCACTAATTGTAAAATGGCCAGAGAAAGCACTTACCAAACCATGAATCTATGTTTTCGGAATCTTCCTCATCATCCAAAGATGTAAAATTAATGAAGTCCGTAGGAGCATCAAAAGAATAAGTTGTTGTAACTTGTGACATTGTCCACCCTTAACGCAGAAGAGCAGGGTTTTTTTCAGTATTTGTATCACTTTTCTCAACAGGTCACCTTCTGAGGAAAGAAATGATTCAGAAATTTGGTTGCAACCAGAAGCAGTGGCACACGCCTGTAATCCCAGCGGCTCAGGAGGCTGAGATAGGAGGATCACGAGTTCGAAGTCAGCCTCAGCAATGGCGAGGCACAAAGCAACTGTGACACCCTGCCTCTAAATAAAATACAAAATAGGGCTGGGGATGTGGCTCAGTGTTTGAGTGCCCCAGAGTTCAATCCCTGTTACCCACCACCGCCAAAAAAAAAAAATTTGATTGCACATTAAACTAAGGCACTGATTCCCCAACAACTACTTTGGTTTTACTATTCAATTTTGCAATTCAGAAAATCATCTGGACAATATGCATTACTTTGTCAAATCAACCTAAAAATTAGTTGTTCTGGTTTTTGCTTTAGTAATTTGAACACACTCTTTTTTTTTTGGTTTTGTTTTTATTAAGGATTGAATCCAGGGGCACTCTGCCACTGAGCTATATTCCCTAACCCTTTTTATTTCTATTTTGGTTGCTGAGGTCTCACTAAGTTGCTGAGTCTGGCCTTGAACTTACAATCTTCCTGCCTCAGCCTCCCAAGTCACTGGGATTATAGTTGTATACCACTGTGCCTGGCTATGCCAGGTTGCTGAGAGCCACAGCAGGGTCGGAATGGCATGGCATTTTTGCCAGAATGGAGTGGCTGAGAGGTGATGCCAGCGAGCCATTGAGATAATGATGGTTATGTTAAGCTGTGTATTCAATTGTATATTAGACCCCTGCTGTCCCCCACTTTGGAGTTCTCCTTTGGAGTTCTCGCAGGATTCCTGGAGCGTTGAGTTGGTTGGGGAAGTGCCAGAGGAGGGATTTCCGGTTGGTGTGTGGTGTGTCAAGGGAGAAGGCCACGTGGGTGGCATTCGCAGGAGTTCAGAAATAAAGTTTGTTCCTGCTTGAGTGGCTCATGATTTGTGCCCAGCCAGACTGCGGCACCAGGTGTTTTATATATTTATTATTTTATTATTTTCCCTCAACCTTAACTTTTATATCTACCAAAAAAAAATCTTACCAAAGACCAATTCAAATCTCTGACATCTTTCCAAAATTTAAGCTTTGTTTTATATCTCTGATATAATACACACCACTCAATTTTTTTTAACACATTTATTTCTTTAGCTACTGGGGATTGAACCCAAGGGTTCTTTACTACTGAGCTATATTTTCATCCCTTTTAAATTTTGAGACAAGGTCTTGCTAAATTGCTAAGGGTCTGGCTAAATTGCTGAGGTTGGCCTCAAACTTGTGGTCCTCCTGCCTCAGCCTCCTGAGTCACTGGGATTACAGGTGTACACCACAATACCCTGCACATAACATTCAATTTTATATTAGTTAACCATGCAAATGTCTCTCCCAATAGACTGAAGTTCTTAAACACAGGAACAGATTTTATTTATTTATACCTCATCCATTTGTTAAGTAGCTTAACACAGTACTTTATACACAGTAAAAGCTAGATGCAGTTTCGCCAAATACAGATTTTCTTTCCTTAAAAATACATTCAAAAAATGTTCAGGCATTGTGGTGCACACCTATAATCCCAGCAACTTGGGAGGCTGAGGCAGAAGGATTGCAAGTTCAAGGGTAGCATGGTCAACTTAGTGAGATCCTGTCTCAAAATAAAAAATAAAAAGGGCTGAGGGTGTAGCTCAGCAGAAGAGTAGCCCTAGATTCAACCTCCAGTACTGCCACCACACACACACACACACACACACACACACAAACTTTCAAAAACAAGTAGGCCTCTCTAGTATTTTCTACATTTACATGCCAGTCATTATCACCCTGCCCACCTATTTCCAATAAATAAATGAGACGATATTTCAAATACTATGAAATATACTATCCTCAGATATTATCAGTGCCATCTGACCTACTGATACCTTTCCTTTTCTTGAGCACTTATTCTATTCAAAAGACCCTCAATGAAGAATTTCTCAGTGACTACAGTGGTTAAAACTGCCTTGCTACAAGAAGGACGTTTTCATGTTCTTGTGAACACGCTGGAAGACATGGGAAAATCTTGGATTCCCATGATCTTAATGCCTAATTGAGGTCACTGGGAACACTTCCCAGGCAGGAATGTAATGAACACAACTAAAGCTGGGGGAGGGAAGAAGCAGGAATGTAACAAGCAGCAATCCCACTTAGCCTTCTAAAATTCATGATTCCACCAAAGCATGCTGCTGAAAAACACCTGGAAAAATGTTCAAGTTTAACCCCTCACATCCTTTTATTCTCTCTTTTCTTTTAAAATTATGAAGCTATTCAGTTAGCTTCTTTAGAGGGCAGTTTCCATGTTTTTTCTTGATAGGTCTTGCCAAATACAGAAATTTATCTTATAAATACTTATGCATGTATAAGAAAGTTAATATAGCATTGTTCAAAAAGTTAAAAAAAAAAAAATACCAAATCCCACCAATAGGAGATTGGTAGAATAAATTATGACACAACTATATTATGAAGTATTAAATAACTTTAATATTAGGTAACTGCAGATGTGGCAATATGTATAGAATAGTTCTAAGAACAATTAAGTGAGAAATACAAGTGAAAAAGAGTGTGCCCTGAGGGCTGGGGTTGTAGCTCAGCCTGCCTCATACATGTGAGGCACTGGGTTTGATCCTCAGCATCACATAAAAATATTGTATCCATCTACAACTAAAAAAATATTTAAAAAGAGTGCGTCCCCATTGTTTTAAAGAGGAAAAAGGCAATCTATAATCATATAATACTTTTATATGTGGAAGAAGACAATGTTAATGGTAGTTGGGTCTGTGAAGAGAGCTGGGATATATGAATTTGGGAAAAAATTTCACTATATGAAAAGTTTCTTTGAATATGTTTCATTCGTGTAGTCAAATATTCAATATGCTTATTCATGCTCTTTGAATATGTTTTGTTATCAAATAAATGCATCATTTTTAGGGCTGGGGATACAGCTCAATTGGGAGAGTGTTTTCCTCCCATGCACAAGGCCCTGGGTTCAATCCCCAGCACCACAATAAATAAACGTATCATTTTCAGTTTAAAAAAAAGTTAAGTAGTATTTATTTACCCTTAAATCTACATTTGCAGTCCAGAAGGCATTGGACACTATTAGCAGTGTTTTACACTTATTAACTAACTAAATCCTCACAAAAATTCTACAAAGTAGGTACTATTATTATCTTCCATTTTGAACATTACCACAAAAGGTAAGGAAATTGAGACCCAGAGATTTACTACTTATTCAGTCACAGAACTAAGAAGTAGCAGAGCCAAGGTTTGAACCCCGATAGGCATTAAGGTTCTATTCTTATCCACTGCCTCACAAATTTATTTAAAAATAGATATTTAAGCTGGGTGCGGTGCTGCACACCTGTAATCCCAGCCAACATGGGAGGCTGATGCAAGAGGATTACAAATTCAAGGCCAGCCTCAGCAATTAGTAATGCCCTCAGCAATTTAATGAAGCCTATCTCAAAAAAAGATACTGGGGTTCAATCTCTAGTACCAAAAAAAAAAAAAAAAGATGAGTTCTAAAAAATTCTAAAATCTGGAGTCTCTTTCATGCACAGGGTTTTCCTATAATCATCCCTTCAGAAGAAGATAACCAAATCACACTAAACCATTAGAGAAAAACAAGGGCTAGGGATGTAGCTCAGTGGTAGAGCCCCTGCCTAGAATGCATAAGGCCCTGCGTTTGATATTTAGTGCTGCAAAAAAACAACAAACAAGCTGGGCATGGTGATACACTGAGGCAAGATGATGGCAAAGTTCAGAGCCAGCCTCAGCAACGTAGTGAAACCCTCTCTCAAAATAAAAAGGTCTAGAAACATGGCTCAGTGGTTAAGCACCTCTGGGTTCAATCTCTGGTACCAAAAAAACCAAAAACAAAGGCAAATAAATTCTGCTACATAAAAAAACTACACATCCCCAACAAATTATTCATAAGGAAAACTTTGGTAAACTACAAATTCTTTTCTAAATATACTAGGAAAGCTCTGAGTTGAAATCTTCCCACAGACAAAACATTATCCTTTAATTTCTCTTTATTCTAAGTGTATGCTTTTGCATAAAGTTTTTGCTCTATATAAGATGTAAGTTAGCCAGGTACAGTGGTGTTCACCTATAATTCCAGCTACTCAGGAGACTGAGGCAGGAGGATCAGCTAGGGAACTTAGCAAGGTCCTAGCTCAAAATAAAAAATAAAAAGAGATAAAGGTATAACTCAGAGGCATAAAGCTTGCTCTTTTTTTTTTTTAATTTTTTAATGTTTATTTTTTAGTTTTCGGTGGACACAACATCTTTGTTTGTATGTGGTGCTGAGGATCGAACCCGGGCTGCACGCATGCCAGGCGAGCGCGCTACCGCTTGAGGCACATCCCCAGTCCCATAAAGCTTGCTCTTGAGTTTGATCTCCAGTATGGCACAGAGGTGAGAACCTCTGAGTAGACATTGTAGAGTAAAAGGGACTATGGAGCTGGGCACAATGGCACACGCCTGTAATCCCAGTGGCGCAGGAGGATCGAAAATTCGAAGCCAGCCTCAGCGAAAGTGAGCCACTAAACAACTCAGTAAGACCCTGTCTCTAGGGCTGGGGATGTGGCTCAAGCGGTAGCGCGCTCGCCTGGCATGCGTGCGGCCCGGGTTCGATCCTCAACTAAAAAATAAATATAAAAAGTTCTCTCTTTAAAAAAAAAAAAAAAAAAGACCCTGTCTCTAAATAAAATACAAAACAGGGCTGGGGATGTGGATGTGGTTCAGAGGTGAGTGCCCCTGAGTTCAATCCCTAATACCAAAAAAGAGAGGGAAACCATTTAAGCAGGTTTTTCAAGCATCACAAAGGTTCTCCTCTGAGGTCTAGGACTGCACTTTATTAGTGGGGGATAAAGGGCGAGAGGTACAAACCCAAGTGTACTTAATCTTCAGTTAGGTGAAATTTTAAAACCAAAATATTATTTTCTTAACATGACCTCTTCTTTAAAAAGCTGCTTTTAGGGCTAGAGTTGTGGCTCAGCAGTAGAGCGCTCACTAGCACATGTGAGGCCCTGGGTTCGATCCTCAGCACCACATAAAAACAAATAAACAAAATAAAGGTATTGTGTACAACTAAAAAAATAAATATTAAAAAAAAAAAAAAAGCTGCTTTTAGCTGGGTGCAATTGCACACACATGTAAGTGACCAGGAATACTGAGGCGGAAGATTCCAAGTTCAAGGCCAGCCTCAGCAACTCATCAAGACCCTGCCTCAAAATAAAATTAAAAAAAAAAAAAAAAAAGGATTGGGGATATATAGCTCAGCAGTAAAGGGCCCCTGGCTTCAATCCCCAGTACTAAAAAAACAAAAACAAAAAAAAACAACAACACTTTGTTTAAACTATCTTTTGGTTTTGTGTAACCAATGAGTAAGACAATCCCTACTCCCTGAAAAATAGGAATAAACAAACATGAATTAAGAACCCTGATTCTCTTCAGTGACAACAAACAGCACAAATACATAAAGAAAACCAGCAGTAACTGCTGGGTCATGCCAGTTTCACCACACTACCTCTCCCATAAATAGTAAATATTAGAAGGTTAAAAACTTCAAATATTAAAGTCCTTAAGATCTAGCAGAAAATGGAACTAGCTGGAGCTAAAGACAACCATTTAAATGAGCCAAAAGCATGGTGGGAACTGGATGCCTTCCTGCACCCCTTAATCAAGATTGAATTTCTGTCAACAGGTCCCACTGAAAAAAAAAAAGAGAGACATGCGTCAACCACATTCCCCCAAACAAGCCAAGCTGCCAAGCAAGAGAAGAGAATTAGCTTCATATTTCAAAATTATCTGAATCTGCCACAGCTAAGACTCCTGCAAAACTAGAAATATTCTGAGTGGAGAAATAGTTATTAATGATGAATAATCCTGCAATTCACCTGAGGAAAAAAGCCCTATCCCACATGTTATGATCTAGTTAAGTTGTTTTAAAAACTGCCTACTAAATGCCAATCCATCATATCATACAGCTCACTTTTTCTTTCCAAAAAACAGACTTTAAGGAACTCACAGCCAAATGAGAAATAAAGACAAACAGGATACAGGATGATCCTTGTAATAACAGGGCAAAAATAGAGCACACTCAGGGAGTACAGAGAACAAGGTGAAGGAGGGTCAGTGAAGGCTTCCTGATGGAAGTGATACCTAAAGGACAAAGAGACCTGCAGAGTTCTACAGATTAAAAATGAATGTTGAGCCAAGCAAGGTAGTACACAGCTATAAACAAGGCTGAGGCAGGAGGATCTCAAGTTAATGGCCAAGGTAATCCCAGCTATAAAGAAGGCTAAGGCAAAAGGATCTCAAGTTCATGGCCAACTCATGCAACTTAACAAGACCCTGCCTCAAAATTTAAAAATTTTTAAAAAGGTGAGTAGGTTGAGGAGGTAGCTCAGTGAAACAATACTCCTGGATTCAAACCCCAGTGCTGTGAAAATAAATAAATAAATGTTTGACTTTTTCTGGGAGAAGAAATGGAAAGGAAAAACAAATAGGGACAAATACACGTGAAGAAGACTGCAGAAGAAGCAATTGTAACCTATTTCCATATTCATCTGAAATTAACCTCCCATTGCCTCCTGCCTCTCTTCACTCTCAAACCAAAAATAACTAGACTTGACAAGCTCTATAAATCAAAAAGTGCAGGACCAGAGGGGGTGGGGGAAAGCTGCAGAGGGTACATTCTAAGCAGGGCTGAAATAGTGGACTAGCAGCTCCTAGCAAAACAAAGACTTTTGGTATGACAGATGCTCCCAAACTATCCAGTTTGTGAGATGTGTCTCGCCTATTTCTATTAGAGGGAAAAGCATGAGGTAAGCAATTGGTAATGTAACAGAATAAACACAGTTAAGCCAAGACTTCGTTAGAAGTATAGTTAGTTAAGATAGTCCCATCCAGGCAGTGCCATTTCCCCAGGAACACCCTCTCCTACTTTCACAAGGGATAAGAGATCCTGTTACATTACTGCAAGCAAAAGAGAGCTGAGTTACATTCATTTTAACAAGAGAAAACACCTACATTTTTTTCCTTTACATAAAGAATTAACAAGAGTCAGTAAATTACAAGATAATCCAGCGTGCAATTTTAACTGCTATTCAAAGTCACAAACTAAGTCTGAAGAAAATTTAATGGACTCTGTGTTTCCACATTTATGTTTGCTAACCTCTATGTTGAAATCGGATCTGTTTACAGAAACAGATCTATGAAGCTTCCAAAATTGGGTCAATTTAAAATCCAATGACAATCCCTCACTGTCCAAACACTCAGAAGTCAGAACAGGACACATGGACACTTGTTCTAATTCATCACTGTCCAAAAACCTAAAGCAAATATATTTTTATATCATTTCTCTTTCAAAATTGTGAAATTCATATTATCCATTTTAAAGATTAGAAACTCAGTACTGCATTAATTTATGCATAGAACTCAACAATCTCAAACCACTCCTGAGCTGTAGGACCTATACAAAAATCAATGATGCTGTTTCATTTAGGTCAAATAATGACACTGATCTTTGCAGATACCAAAGGAAATCTTTGTAGCATTCCAAAGTATTGTAATAATTCTTTTTTTTTTTTTAATTTTTTTTTTTTAATATTTTATTTTTTAGTTATCGGCAGACACAACATCTTTGTTTGTATGTGGTGCTGAGGATCGAACCTGGGCCGCACGCATGCCAGGCGAGCGCGCTACCGCTTGAGCCACATCCCCAGCCCCGTATTGTAATAATTCAACAGTAAGAAGTTTCAAAAGTTTACAAGGGTTGACTGAGGGAGGCTGTAGGATGTTACAAGCATCAACAAATGTCAATATTATACTTAGCCTTGTAGAGATTTATATACTTCAAATAATATCTGGTTTAGGAAATACCCACAAGCAAAAAAAAAAAAAAAAAATCCAAGAATCTAACAAACATGTTTAACCTGGAGTAGCAGGGAGAAGTAAACTGATAGGACTGATTTTTTTTTTCCCCCTATTATAGTACTGGGGATTGAGCACAGGGGTACTTTACCACTGAGATATACCCCTAGCCCTTGCATTTATTTTTTGAGTTAGGATCTCAACTCAATTGCTAAGGCTGACCTCAAACTTGCTATCCTCCTGCCTCAGCTTCCTGAGTAGCTGGGATTACAGGCCTGTGCTATCACATAAATATAATTTCAATGTATTTTCAATTATATACATATATATAATATAGTTTCAATTATAGTTTGCAATTATAATTTTTATATTGTTTTGCTTTTTGTGCCATGCAAATGTCTTACCTATTTTAAAAATATATATGTATGCCTATATCAATATATACTGTTTTAGTAGATATGTAAATGAACATAATCTCATAAGGCAACTTGGTGTTATCATGAGTATAACTTGATTATACATTTGATATAGCAAAAGTCTTAAAAATAGCATTCTTAGTTGGGTGTTGTAGTACACGCCTATAATCCCAGAGGCTCAGGAGGCTTAGGCAGAAGGATCACAAGTTCACCTCAGTAAAAGCAAAGTGCTAAGCAACTCATGAGACCCTGTCTCTAAATAAAATTTAAAAATAGCATTCTTAGTGCTTGCCTAGCAATGGGCAAAACTCTGGGCTCAATCCCTAGTACTGAAAATAAAACAAAACCCAGCATTCTTATGTTGAATTTTGTTTTGGCATTTCTTTTTTTTTTTTGGTACCAGGGATTAAACTCAGGGGCACGAACAGTGAGTCATTTCCCCAGTCCTATTTTGTATTTTATTTAGAGACAGGGTCTCACAGAGTTGCTTTGCAACTCACCATTGCTGAGGCTGGCTTTGAATTTGCGATCTTCCTGCCTTAGCCTCCTGAGCCACTGGGATCATAGACGTGTGCCACTGAGCCAGGTTTGTTTTGGCTTTTTTGTTTGTTTGTTTTTTTAGTTGTAATTGGACACAATAGCTTTATTTTATTATTTTTATGTGGTGCTGAGGATTGAACCCAGTGCCTCGCACTAGCTAGGCGTGTGCTCTACTGCTGAACCCCAGCTCCAGCCACTTGTTTTGGCGTCTCTGAAAATTAAAAATAATTTGACCAGCAATTTCAGTGGGTGAATTACTATAGTAGAATCATATAATGGAATACCATATAACCATTAAAATTAGATTACAGAAAAATTTAGCATGGGTAAATAAAAATTCATGACCTAATTACTATGTAAATAAAAAGCAACAAAGGTTTTTAGTTTTTTATTATTTTCTAATTTTTAAAACAAAATATAGGCACAGGAAAAAAAATGAAATCTATCAAAATGATAGCTTTATTTTATCTAAGAGGTAGGAAAACGGGTGATTTTTCTTTGTTTTTACATATGACATAAGTTTCCTTTCAAAATGTTACCTTGTAAAGGCACCTATTTAAACATTATATATTAATGTTTCCCTTCTTTTTTAATGTTAACTCACTGTAAACACAACCTTACCTGTGGTTTAATGGGTCTGTCAATCCACTTGCCTACAGGCTTAACTCAAAAGTTGCAATATACTCTTTCCTGAAATCTTGAAGTCAGGAAGATATTTCTTGTTAAAAACCTGGAAGTAGTAGAAAGGTGATGAAAAAGACTCAAATTCTTTGTAGTAAAAAAGGTTAATGAACAATAGTAGGGGTCCATAAATAAAAGAACATGAATCATAACCAAAGGATGAGCCAGGTGCAATAACTTAACACACAGTAATCCCAGTGACTCTGGAGGCTGAGACAAGTGGGATCACAAGTTCAAGGCCAGACTCAGCAAGTTAAAGAGGCCCTAAGCAACTGAATGAGGCCCTGTCTCAAAAATAAAAAATAAATAAATAAAAAGGGCTAGGGAATGTAGCTCAATGTGAGTGCCCCTCAGTTAAATACCCAGTACCCTGCCCCCCACCAGAAAAGGTTGCTTCTGATCATGGACCTCCTAACATGCCAAACTGCTTAACAGATTGTTGTTGCATCACTGTAAAAGTATCCTTAGACTGCTTAGTGTATATTTGCTGTCTTCTGGTGTCTTTGTATTCCATAGTCTCACATTAAAGCAATATTTCCAAAGCCTGCCATTTAGGAACACTAACACCTAAAGGTGGTAGTGTGTGTACTTCTATTCAAACATCAGGCTCACTTAAAATATAAACAAACTTTTACTACCTTTCCTATTTATAATTTTATACCTTTTTCATTAATCTTTTAATTTCTTTCTACTTTACCAAGTTTTCCTTGACAAACAATATCAGAATCCCTTCCCAGTTATCTATCCCTTTTTTCACAAAATATTTAGGGCTGCTCATCTGTATGTCTCTGTATTAAATACAGATTTCTCCACAGAACTGCTTGGGCTGTTCAATTGCCCTATGGTCAATTCTGTTTCCCAACTTCAGCCATGGCAAAGAAAATGAAGTTTTTCAAAGGACATTTAAATTCCATTCCTTTCTTCTTCCCCAGCATGTCAAAAAAAGAGGGGGTGGGTAGGAAGGGAGATAGGGAGTAGAGAAGCCCAGAAAAAGTTGAAGGAAAAAATATATAGGCAACATAGAACTCTGAAATTCTTTCAGTATCTAAATGAAGAACTTTCCTGATAATACTTTCTCCTGGACAAGTTTAATTGCAACTGCAGGATAAATTACTTTTATGAAGGTTGGATTGTACACATTTAAGGATAATCGTGATCAAAATAATCCCATTTTATGTGATTAATTTGAAGGTTTAAACAAAACAACAACCCTATTTGAATACAATTCAGTTTTTCATATCTGTAATTTTGTAGTGATTTAGGCAGATCTTTCCTTTGTATTCAACAGATATTTAGTGGGTTATTCCTATGCACCAGTACTGCTCCAGTCCCTCAGTGCTGCTCTAGTCCCTGTCTAATCAAACTCCCTCTCAATGAGCCAATCTGCATCCCAGCTACTTCACAAAGCCACCCTTACCTGTTTTAAGCCTCACTGATCTCCCTCACCTCTAAACTGCCAGAACACTTATAATAACAAACAGTAGAGCACTCAGATGCTGTCTTGTCTTGTTGTCACTTGGCAATATGAATTAAATCTATTTGTCTCCGAGCATACCAGAAAGCTCTTGAATACACCAATCTAAGCACATAGTACACCCTCAATTAATTGGCTAAGTAGTAGCAGGGAGCCAAAAATAATTTGAACCAAAAATGACAAGTTAGGGATGGAGTTGCGGCTCAGTCATAGAGCTCTTGCCTTGTGTGAGGCACTGGGTTCAATCCTCAACAACACATAAAAATAAATAGATAAAAGAAAGGTATTGTGTCCATCTACAAATGGGGGGAAAAAAAAAAAAGAATGACAATACTGAGACACCCAAACCAACCAAAGGTACTCAAATTTAATTTGGGGGTGGCATGACATGTTGTGTAATACACTGAGGCCAATACACACAAGAATATTCTTATTGCAGCAGCAAATGTACCCCCCCCCAAAAAAAGCACTTCTATTTATTTTTAACATCTGATGAGTGAGAAAAATTCAATTCAAAGGCCATGGGATGTCAAAACAAGCTAAGCCTGAACCAGGAAGTACACCAATAGATGAACTTAAAAATCCTCTTCTAAGCAGGAATGGTTTGGGGAGTCTCTGCTACTAAACTACTTAGAAATTTTCACATCAGAAAAAGAAACCATATATCAAGAAACAGAGGTTAAGGTAGGAGGATCGCTAATTCAAGGCCAACCTCGGTAACACAAAGACCCTGCCTCAAAATAAAAAAATTAAAAAAAAAAAAAGTTTGGGGGTGTAAGCTCGAAAAAAAGCACCCCTGGGCTGAATCCCAGTACAAAGGAACGAGAGAGAAAGAAATAGAAAATAAAGGTTACGTCAATTCTTCAATATTATAACCTGGTTCCGGTTCCCTTTCCCCCTATACATTTATAAATGTTCTAACAAAGGAAATTAGAAAGGCAAAACTAGTAACTCGATACCAAGGAGGAGGGATAAGCAAATATGGATAACTTTAAGTTCCCAACAAGACGAATTCAAGTGACATTACACTCTCCCTCGATTATGTTTGCACACCCTTTTATCTTACACAATCTTTTTTTTTTTAGTTGCAGTTGGACACAACACCTTTATTCATTTTTATGTAGTGCCGAGGATCGAACCCAGGTCCTAGAACGTCCTAGGCGAGCGCTCAGCCGCGGAGCCAGAGCCAGAGCCAGAGCCAGAGGCCCAGCCAGAGCCCCAGCCCCAGCCCCAGCCCCAGCCCAATCGTCCTGAAATGTAGTGGCGTGCGACCACCTTTGTTTTCCTTCACCAAACACCTCATTTTTTGAGGGCGGAGCCGCTATTTCATCCGCTTCCCGAAACTTATACAGATCGTAGGCCTCGGTTTCCGTCTCTGTAAAGTGAAAAATAGCACCTAACTCACTGGTGCAAAAGTCAAGTGAAAAATCGCACGCGGATGGCTCGGTCCGCAAAACGCTTCCCACCCGTTGGCGCCGCAAGAACAATATCAGTGGTCGTTAACTTTGTGGTTGGCCGACAGCCTCCCGCAAATTCTTCTCCACCCGGTTTCCCAGGCCGCCTTCACCACAAAACCCTGTCACCAAAAGAAGGATGGCCCGAAGCCCCCGCCTAGGCGGCGCCCCAACCCCGCAACCGCCTCAGAGGCCGGCCCAGAGACGCGCACAGGGCTAAGGGTAGGGGGGCGACCTCTCAGACGTTCGAAAGTCGGGGAGAAGGGAAGCCCCCGCGCCCCAGCCGCTCGCAGTTCCCTTCCCACCGCTCACCTCGCTTCGCCTCCCCACGGTTCTGACAATCAAGCGCCGCCAGCCCGCCGCGGGGATCATTCAGTACCGTTGAAAATTTGAACCCAGGCAGCCTGGTCGAATGCACCAATCAGAGCTCCAAGAACGAGCCATCCCAGTCTCTCGATTGGCCCTTGAGAACGCAGCGACGCCGGAAGTCAGGAGGAGGGATGAGCAAACAACCGGCCTGAGAGGCTTCTGGGAAATATAGTCTCCAGCGCCCTTGTGAGCCCATAGGAACAACTCCTCTACTACAAAACCCGGAATGCTCTGCTCTAGCTACTTAGGAAAGGTGGTACCAACTAAGAAGTAGGGAGTCTGTTAAGATCACAGAAGGACGCTCATTCTGGACTTCCCCAACGTATTCAAGAAGAAAATGTTTTCCAATTTTATTTTTTAAAATTATTCGCTGTATTTGTGCGTTGTTTTGAGTATTTATGGGAATTCACTTCATTTCATTAGGCAGTTTCCTAAATGCAACATAAAATTTTCCCCAGCTTCCTTCCTCATCATGAAAGCATTTCTCAGCCTGTTTCTCCATTCCTACCCCTGATCTTAACTGGCTGAAAGTCGTGGTTTATTTGGTGATTCGTCTTCATTATCCAAATGCATCCTTGGCTTTGTTATTCCCGTGTTGTAAAGGAACAAACACAGGCCAAGAAATGTTGGGTAAATCTATCTAAAACCGCCATAAATGGAGATGGGATTTGAGTGGAGAATGTCTGTTCTTTTTATACATCATCAATTACAAAATAATGAGAACAACAAAAAGACCTATTTATAATAGCAACAAAAGCTACAATTTACCAAATTAACCTGAATTAAAACTATAAAACATGGTTGAATAGCCATTAAAAATTAAATGAAGGGGCTGGGTTTGTAGCTCAGTGGTAGAGCGCTCGTCTAGCACGTTGGAGGCCCTGGGTTCCATCTTCAGCACCACATAACAACAAATAAATAAAATAAAGATGTTGTGTCCAGTTATAACTAAAAAATAAATATTTAAAAAATTATAAAAATTAAATGAAGTTACATAATGGATGGAGAGATACTATTTTAAAGATGTTAAATCTCCAAATTAAAATTTCAAGGCAATTCTAATATAAATCCCAAGAAGTTTTGGCATGGAACTTTTTTGGGGAGGGGGGGTTGGGGGGGGGGTACTGCGTTTTGAACTCAGTGGCACACGACCACTGAACCACATCTCCAGCCCTATTTTGTAGTATTTTATTTACAGACAGGGTCTCACTGAGTTGCTTAGCTCCTTGCTGTTGCTGAGGCTAGCTTTGAACTCACCATCCTCCTACTTCAGCCTCCTGAGCCGCTAGAATTATAGGCGTGTCCACCAGGCCCAGCTGGAACTTCTTAATGATTATAAAGTAAATTTATATAGAGGAGGAAATGCACAAGAAGTGACATCTGAGCAGGGTATGTGAGCACACACCTGTAATCCCAGCAACTCCTGAGGCTTAGACATGAGGATGGCAAATTCAAGGCCAGCCTCAACAATTTAGCAAGACCCAATTTCAAAATTTAAAAATAACAATTATAAAAAGGTCTGGAGGTGCAGCTTAGTGGTAAAGCACCCCTGGGTTCAACCCCCAAATAAATAAAGTGGCATTTGAGTGTTGAAAAATGATAGGGGTACTAAATTAAATATGGCCTGAGGATGGCTCAGCACTGAAGTCTTTACATATGGAACTGGGACCTAGATAGTAGGTAAAGGAACTTAGGAGTACACTGTACTCTTAGAACAAACAGCTGTCTCAGTCAATGACAGCATCGGAACTTCAATAATTTGCAGGCATCCAACTGACTCAAATAAAGCAAAATATGACCTATAATCAATTAAACTATCTCTGTACCTCACTTTTTTGTTTTCAGTCCATAAATGCTTCCTGATCATGTTGCATGCTGGAGTTTTAAAACCTGTTCTGGTTCTGACAGCTACCCTTTCAAGAATCGCTTCCAGGGCATTACCACAAGCCCGTAATCCCAGCAGCTCAGGAGATTGAGGCAGAAGGATCGAGAGTTCAAAGGCACACTCAGCAGTTTAACAAGACCCTGTCTCTAAATAAAAAAATAGAAAGGGATGGGAATGTAACTCAGTGGTTAAGTGCCACTTGGTTCAATCCCAAATAACCCAAAAGAAAGAATGGTTCTTTGCTCAACTAAACTATTAAATTTGTCTAGGACTTTTCCTTTTAACAGGGGGAATTTTTTAAAATTTTTATTATTTGTATATTTATTTACAGCGCTAGAGATGGAACCCAGGGTCTTGCACATGCTAGGCAAGCACTTTATCACTGAACAACATTCTTAATCCTGACAAAGAGAGTTGACATACCAGATTTCACCATATTAATATATAAAAGTAGGGGCTGGGGTTGTGGCTCAGTGGTGGAGCACTCACCTAGCATGTGCAGGGCCCTGGGTTCAATACTCAGCACGACATAAAGATGAATAAATAAAATAAAGGTTAAAAAAAATAAAATATATATATATATACATACATACACATAGTCATTTTTATATGGTTTGTTTCATTCGGACCATGGAGGTGCAATCAACAAAAATTAGACAGGAAAATTCAACAGGAAAAAATATCTGAATTGGAGCTGGGGTTGTGGGGTTGTGGTAGAGTGCCTGCCTAGCATGCAGGAGGCACTGGGTTCAATCCTCCTAAATGTAAAGATATTGTGTCCACCTAAAACTTAAGAATAAATATTTAAAAATAAAAATTAAAAAAATAATAAATAAAAATATAGAATTGCTCTTAGTTTTTTGCTTTTTATGGCACTGTGGATCAAACCCAAGTGCTCACATATGCTAAGCGGATGCTCTACCACTAAGCAATAGCCCCAGCACTCGGGTTTGCTTAAGTGTCCTTGTGTTGTAGACATACTATACAGAGCTGGAGATGTAATTCAGTGGTAGAGTTCTTGCCTATCATGTGTGAAGCCCTGAGTTTAATCCCTAGCACATAATATATAGAAATGGTAGAGGTGAAATGTTTCTAGAATTTGCTTTCAGATAATTGGTAGAATGCAGTAGAAGGAAGTAGATGGGAGTTTAGATGAAAGAAGATGAGCCACAGTTGATAACTGCTGAAGCTAAGAGATAGGTTCATGATACAAAAGTATATTCATATACCCATGTATGTGTTTGAAATTTTCTTTTTTTAAATATTTTTTAGTTATAGTTGACACAATACCTTTATTTTACTTATTTATTTTATATGTGGTGCTGAGGATCGAACCCAGGGCCTCGCACATGCTAGGTGAGCACTCTACCGCTGAGCCAAAACCCCAGCCTCTTGAAATTTTCTACAATTAAAAAAATTTTTAAACCATTGTATTGCTATAGAAATTAAAGGGAAAAAAATCAGTAGAAGAGTTTAAGTGTCCAGAAATAGCCAGGGCCAGTGGCACACACTTGTAAGCCCGGCTACTCAGGAGGCTGAGGCAAGAGGATGGCCAGTTCAAGACCAACCTGGAAAACTTAGCTAAAATCAGTCTCAAAATAAAATTTTAAATTGTGTTGGGGATATGGCTTTGAAATAGAAAAATTGTTTAGCATGTAAAGGCTCTGGGTTCAGTCCCCATTACTGAAAAAATAAAAATCAAATGTATATGCCCTATGACCTAGGATTTCCAGGAGAGACTCATCCACACCCACACACAGGCACAGTTGCTGCAGCATTTACTGGGTGCCTACCAAGTGCCAGTCATTGTGCTAAAATCAGGGATCTGCAATGAAAAGAGACAAAATCCTGCTGGGCATGGTGGTGCATGCCTATGATCCCAGTTGCTTGGGAGGCTGAGGCAGGAGGATCATGAGTTCAAAGCCAGCCTCAGCAAAATCAAGGTGCTAAGCAAATCAGTGAGACCCTGTCTCTAAATAAAATACAAAATAGGGCTGGGGATGGGGCTCAGTGGTCAAGTGCCCCTGAGTTCAATTCCCGGTACCGAGAGAGAGAGAGAGAGAGAGAGAGAGAGAGAGAGAGAGAGAATCCTATCTTCATGGAGCTGATATCCTAGTGGAGAAGAAAAATATTAAACAAGGTAAATAAGTAAATAATGCTAGGTGCAGTGGTGCACCCTTGCAATCCCAGCAACTCAAGAAGCTGAGGCAGGAGAATCCCAAGTTCAAGGCCAGCCCCAGCAATTTAGTGAGACCTTGTCTCAAAATAAATAAATAAATAAATAAATAAATTAAACTAAAAAGGACTGAGGAATGTAGCTCAATGGTAGAACACCCCTGGGTTCAATCCCTGGTGTCTCAAAGATACCTCCCTGTCAGCCCAAATCCCTGGAACTCTTTAACTGCTGCTTAGTATTCCATTCTATGGCAGTCTTATGAAATATTCTCCTATTTATGAAAGCTTAGGGGATTTAGAGTTTTTCACAACAACTCCACGACACAACAAACTATTTTAATGGACTTCTCTTTTTTTAACATTTTTTTAGTTGTAGATGGACATGATATCTTTGTTTTATTTATTTTTTTATGTGGCACTGAGGATTGAACCCAGTGCCTCACACACGTGAGGCAAGCACTCAACCACTGAACTACAACCCCAGCCCCTTATTTCTACTCTTGTCCCCTCCCTCAGTCATGGTTGAAATTGCAACCGACTGGACCAGATGAGTCTGCTTTCTTCCAGCACTAAAATTTCTACTTTAGGGATTTGAGACCTCCTAGTGTGCTCCTGCAGACTGGGAACTTGAGCCTCAGCCTAGAATGTAATGGATGCAGAAGGAATGACAGGAGAGGAAGCTCTTGCCCAGGCCAACTTGTTGATTTGGAAGGACCTGGGAGTTCTTGCACACATCCTGGTTTCTTGGCATTACCTCATTCATTCATTTATTCATTCAGTTAACCATTCACTGAGGACCTTCTGCCTCACAGGCCCTATAAGCACAGCTCTGCTGCCCCTTCCTTCCTCGTATAAAACAATGTACCCCCCATCCCTGACTGAGCCTGCCTGCTATGTGGCCATGGTTGTATGATATATGTGTTCTGAAATTGGGGTACCCATAGCCTAGGAAGTCCCCTGCCCTCCCTTTGCCTCACTATTCTGTCTTCCTTCTCTTCTTGCCATTCATACTTTGGGGACTGGTCAGCAAATAGTTCTTCATTTATCACCTCCTAATCTGCTACATCATTTACTGTTTTTATTGTTTTGTAAAGCTAGGGATTGAACTCAGCACCTTGCACATGATATAGGTAAGTGGTGTACCACTGAGCTACATGCCCAGTCCTTATGGATTGTTTTCTAGTTAAAAAATGAATTGTTGATTGATATAAATTCATTATAAAATCACTTTTTAAATATGCAAGATAATACTCCATTTTTCCCGTGTGTATATGTGTGTGTGTGTGTGTATGTGTGTGTGAGTAATAATAGCTGCTACACCATGTACTGGGCACTTATTCGAAGTACTTTAAAACTATTAACTGGTTTTATTAAAATAACCCTGCAAGTAGGTAATGTCACCATAACCGTTTTATAGTTTGGGGAAATTGAGGCTCAGGAAGGTGGATAGCTTCTCCAAGATTATACAGTTTGTGTGTGACAAAATCAGAATTTGAACTCAAGAAAGCAAACTACAGAGGCCAACATCTATTACAATGTCACGTATGCAAGGTATGGTGGCACATGCCTATAATGCTAGCTACTGGGGAAGGATAGAAAGTTCAAGACCAGTGGTGGCAACTTAGTGAGACTCTTTCTCAAAATAAAAAAATAAAAAAGGATTGGAGGTGTAGTTCAGTGATAGAGTGCTTACCTAGCATTTGTGAGGCCCAGGGTTCAATCCCCAGCACCAATTAAGAAAAGAAAAGCAATTACCAATCCTTTAGTAACAACATTTCCACTATTGGCGTTTTACCATATTTCCTTCTGTTTTTATTTTTATTTTCTTTCTTTCTTTTCTTTTTTTTTTAATGTGGTGCTGGGGATTGATCCCAACGGTGATCTACCACTTAGCTACATCCGTAGCCCTTTCAACCCATTTTGCTTTTTTATTTTGAAACACAGTCTTTACCAGTCATTACCCAGGCTAGCCTCAAACTGTGGTTCTCTGCCTCAGTCTCTTGAGTAGCTGGAATTACAGACATTGCACCACCATGCTCAGTTCTTTCTAGTCTTCTAAAAACTGATTTTATTAGTTATAATACAAATATATATATGCTTATATATGCATAAATATATATACATAGACATGAAATGTATGAGATAAATAATAATGAGGCAAAAACGTGTACATATATACAATTCAATGTAATAAAAACATTCTACTCTTTCAAGATGGCAATTTCATCCTGTTACCTAGGTTCATACTGCACCCTCCCCTGTTAATATGCAATGGTTGTCTTAAATTTTTGAAGCTTTTCAATATCTGTCTTTTTTAGGGGGTTAGCATTATGGAGGCTTCATGGTATAAATATGATTGATTAAATCATTGGCCACTGAAGATCAACTTCACCTTCAGCCCACTCCTCCAGGGAGGCTAGGGGATGGGGCTACAAGTCCCAACCCTCTATTCCTGCCTTGGCCTGTCCTGGACAGACCCCATCCTAAAGCTATCAAGGGGCTGTCAACCATCAGTCAGCTCATTAGTATACGGAAAGACACCACTTTGAAAATTCCAAGGATGTTAGGAAACAGAGATGAAGACCCAAAATAAATTTTTGCAGTATTGGGCTGGGGATGTAGCTCAGCTGGTAGAGTGCTTGCCTCTCACACCACACACAAGGCCCCGAGTTCTAATCCCAGCACCACACAAAAACAAAACAAACAAACAACATTTATATATATATTATATATATATATGTGTGTGTGTGTGTGTGTGTATATATATATATATATGTATATGTGTGTGTGCGTGTGTGTATGTATATATATATATATATGGAAGAATCACAAGTCTATGATCTCTGGACAGAATTTATCTGCCCTCTGCTGGGCTCCAAAAGCACACTTAAGACTTACATAATCCTACTTCTCATTGAAATAATTGCCACACCACAGGTTTTAAAAATGTAAATCAGATCACATTCTACGCCAGTTTAAACCCTACCATGGAACAAAATAGCCTCTTTTTTTTTTTTTTTTTACCATGCTGGGAACAAATCAGGGCCTCATGCATGTTAGGCAAGGACTCTACCACTGAGCTATATACTCCCAACCTATGGAATAAAATAGAAAGTTCAAAATTGACCCAATATACTTAGGAATGTAGTTTCTGACAATGAAGGTATTTCAAGTCAGTAGGGAAAAGACGATGACAATATGATCATAACTTGATAGTCAGTTGGAAAAAAGTTTTTGATTTCTACCTCACATTTCATATTAAGAGAGTGTTCAGTGGATTTAAACGTAAAAGATGAAACCACATAAAAACTAGAAGAAACCGAGAGTGTTTTTTTATAATATTGAACTGGAGAATTTTTTTAATATTATTTTTTAGTTTTAGGTGGACAATATCTTTATTTTACATTTATGTGGTGCTGAGGATCGAACCCAGTGCCTCCCGCATGGTAGGCGAGCGCTCTACCACTGAGCCACAATCACAGCCCCGAGAATGTTTTTTGTTTTTTTTAAGTATGACGTAAAACCTAGAAAAACTGATAAATTAAGATACATAGAAAATAAAAGCTTTTTCCATGATAATAAATTGGGAAAGTATCTATTATTCATATGTAAAAAAATAAGTAATGAGAAAAAAGTTGAATAGGAAGACGAACTGAAAAAGGAGCAAACAATAAAAAATATAAATGAAGAATTCAAGATCCACCCTTCCAGAAGAACTAAAACATATGATATATTGCTTAAGCTCACTCGCAATAATAAAAGAAATGAAAAATAAAGGTGCCTCTCAGTTTTCACCTGATAGCAAGGATAAAAAAGTTTGATAACACAATGTATAGCTCAAGATGTGAGTTAATAAGCACTCTTATTTAATGATGAGAGAATAAATGGATACAGCTGGGTGTGGTGGCACAGGCTTACAATCCCAATAGCTTGGGAGGCTGAGGCAGGAGGATTGCAAGTTCTAAACCAGCCTCAGCAACAGCAAGGTACTAAGCAACTCAGTGAGACCCTGTCTCTAAAGAAAATACAAAATAGGGCTGGGGATGTGGTTCAGAGGCTGAGTGCTCCTGAGTTCAATCCCCAGTACCAATCAAAACAAGAAAAAAGCTACATGGAGTACTTTGTCAATATTCATCAAAATAAAACAAAAGCAACTAATGTTGGGCCATGATGGCCCATGACTATAATTTTAGCTACTCAGAAGGCTGAGGCAGGAGGATCGAAAGTTCAAGGCCAGCCTCAGCAATTTAGCAAGATCCTGTCTCAAAATAAAAAAAAATAAAAAGTACTGAAAATGTAACTCAGTGGTAAAGCACACCTGGGTTCAATCCTAGTACCTATAACACTACACATTGTGTTATCAACCTTTTTTATCCTTGCCAATCAGGTGAAAACTGACGTTCTCTAGTACAGGAATGGGCAATTAGATCACAATGTGTCCTTATAAAGTTATTATTTTTTGTGGTGCTGTGAATCAAACCCAGGGCCTTTCACATGCTAGGTATTCCCTCTGCCACAGAGCTACACTTCCAGTGCTAAAGCTAATTTTTATGAGGATCTGGGGGTATAGCACAGTAGCAAAAGAGCATGGTTGGGCTGGGGATATAGCTCAGTTGGTAAAGTGCTTGCCTGGCATGCACTAGGCCCTTGGTTCAATCCCCAGCACCACCAAAAAAAAAAAAAAAAAAAAGCTTAACATGCCTGAGATCCCTCGGGTTCAATCACCAACACCATAAACACACACACACAATTCTGAGGGGGTGGGGAGTGCATGCCTGTAATCCCAGCAGGAGGCTGAGGCAGGAGGATCATATGTTTGAAACAAGCCTCAGCAACTTAGCAAGACCCTAATCAACTTAGCAAAACCCATCTCAAAAAATAAAAGAAGGGTCAGGGATGTGGCTGTGTTGAGAACCCCTGCGTTCACTCCCTGGTACTAAAAAAGAAAAAAAAAAAAAAAAAGTTAAGCCATCTTCAAAATGTAGAGCCCAGTGTAAAAAGCAAAGTACAGAAGTGTTTATACCAGGCCACTGCTTGAATACAACTTTTATACACATGAATATTCTCTTGAACACACCTTGGGAATGCAAACCAAGAAATAGGATATGAGTGATGACCTATACCTATGTGATGGAAACTGGGGACTGAAAAGCAGGTGGAAGAGGACTTAATTTCCATTCCATGCTCTTTTTTATTTAGGTTTCTGTACTCTTCCTTTCCCAGGGCCTTGTGAATACTAAGCTGATACTCTGTTACTAAACTACACCCTGAGGATATATATTTAGAAAAAGGAAAAAGAAAGAAAGCTTATTGCTTTGCTGGCAAAGAAACACAGGAGACTCCAGTCCCAAAGGCTGTGTGATTTTGCCTATCCGCAGGAACAGGATATATCTTTTTTTTTTATCCTGTTCCTGCGGATAGGCAGAATCACAATATATCTTTTTCTTTTAGTTGTTGATGGACCTTTACTTATTTATATGCAGTGCTGAGAATCGAACCCAGTGCTTCATCGAACCCAGTACCTCGCACATACTAGGCACACATTCTACCACTCAGCTACAATCCCAGCCCCAGGATATATCTATTTTTAATCAACTAAATTAACATAAAATATTTTCACTGGGCAAGGTGGTGCACACCTGTAATCCCAGCTATCCAGGAGGCTGAGGCACGAGATTCACAATTTTGAGGCTAGACAGCAATTTAGGGAGACTCTGTTTCAAAATTTAAAATTTAAAATGAGTCCACACTCTTTTATATGATTTCTTTAGCACATGAGGTGATGCCAGCTATATCCTCTTTAAAAGTAATTTGAACCAGGTGCAGTGGTGCATGCCTATAATTCTAGTCATCTTGAAGCTGAGACAGGAGGATCACAAGTTCAAGCCAGCCTGGATAACTTAGTGAGAACATATCTCTAAAAAATAAAAAGATCTCAGGGTGTAGTTCAGTGGTAGGTTCAATCCCCAGTATTGTTAGAGAGAGAGAGAGAGAGAGAGAGAGAACGAACTGAACAAAACAAACAACAATAACAACAAAGCTTCAATTTTTAGAATCAATTTCAGTGCATTTCCAAGGTCAATTTTCCAACTTCTTCCCCACTATACTTGACCTCATTCTAGCCACACTGCTTCTGTTTCAGGTTTTGGAACAAGCCAACATCTTCCTAACTCACAATATTTGCACATGTGCTTCCCTCTGCCTAAATTGATGTTGCCTAGGCGCTTAACCATCCGTTGCATTTTCAACCTTGGGTTCAGGACTGGGGATGTAGCTCAGTGGTAGAATACTTGCCTAGCATCACAAGGAAACAAACAAATTCCTGGATTCAATCATCTTTGCAAAGAGGCCAGCCCTGGCCACCCTACATAAAAATTATTGAAAATGCCTCTCTCGGCAAGAAAAGTGGGGCTTACATCTTAGACCATCCACTCTAAAGAAGAGAAGACCCTCTCTCTTCACCATTTTCATTACAATACCCTAATTTACTTTTTTCATAGCATTAGTCACTATTTGCGATTATTCTACCTCTAGACAAGTTTTAGTGAAAGCGAGACCATGCCTTGATCCTAAAGCTCTATCTTCAGCAACCCAAACAATAACCATTTGCTGAATGAATTGATGCAGCATAGATTACGGACCATACACTGTTCTGCGGGATTTACTTAATCTTTGCAATCAGTAAAAGAGGCTGGTTCTATTACCCATTTATAGTTGAGGAAATAAAGATACAGTGCAGCTAAGAAACTTGCCCAATTAGCAGAGCTGGACTTCAGAGAAAAAAGTGTTTAGGCACAACGTGACCTTTTTTTTTTTTCTTTTGTATACAAACTATGGATGGATGAATTTGAACGAATGAATGGAAATGTGAATATAAACATTGATTCTTTGCGTCTCGGATTCCTTAGGCCTTCCGCAAGGGGGTGCTCTATCCCAGGTCTTGACGCCAATCATTTAAGGCGCGCGCTCCCTTTGCGTCTCGGGCTCGCGCGCGCCGCCTCGGCACCGGAAGTGACTGAGCTTGCAAGTTCCCCCCGGTCTCTTCAGGGGAAACTGAGGCCGGCTTGTTCGAGACAGACGGCGTGAGCAGTCCGCCAGGTAGGCCGACCGGGGTCCGCGGCTCGGAACTCGGCTGTGAAGAGCCCTCCCGTTTGGAAACCACCCGGCCGATGAAGGGGGATGTGGCCCCCCACGGCCCGCTGGGCTCGCAGGTGAGAGCGCCGCCTCCCCTGTGCGTGACAGGCGCTGCGCCCAATGGGAACTTTCGCCGTCCCGCTTCCGTGCCGACTGGACTCGCTGATTGGTTCTGATGGGGCGGGCCGCCGGGGGCGAGACCCCTCCTCCCAGAAAGGTCTAGGGGGCGCCCCTGAGGGAGGGCGGTTGCCTAGCAACGGGGCGGTGGCTCGGCGGGTACCCGGCCTAGCAAGCGCGAGAAGCCGCAAGGCGGTAGCCCACCCACCCTGGGCTCGGGAGAGGTGCTTCCCCCAGCCCCTGAGCCCTCCCTGGGGCTCCAGAAAGCCGCGTTGGGCCTGTCCCCAGGAAAACGTGGTCTCAGCTGTGGGGGGCCTAGAGCAGGCCTCGACCCCTCTTCCTGACCGGAGGAGAGGCCCAGCGCCTCCTCTTCACCCCGTCTTTGTGCAGGGCGCCGGCGGCCATTGTGTCCTGGCGGGGAATGGAGGACCTGGCAATCCCCCACCGCCACATCCAGGGCCTTTGGGGAATTCAAAGAAAACCAGCGACGTGTGGGGGGCGTCTCTGGCCTTCAGCCTCCCGGAAAGGCGCGGGGGTGGCCTTTCCAAAGTCAGATCGTAGATCCGAGGCAGATTTCCTCCCCCTGCGTCGTTCATCGAAACCTTGAGACCCATTGAGACGTCCCTTCAGGGTTTCGGAAGCCTCACCCAGGGCTGGTACTTAAATAGGAGGGGGAAAAAAAAAAAAAAAACTCCACCGAACCCATACCAGCCACCTCCGGGAGAGTTCTCCTGACTCCCAGTAGGAGGCGGAGAGCCAAGGGGCGTGCAAGAGCGAGGGGGCTGGGCTCCTGGGTGGCTGGAGGCCGCGGTTGCCGAGCGGAGAGGCTGTCCTCGATCCTGGCGATGCGAGGAGGAAGCCAGCGAGGGGGCAGGTTCCTGAGCTTCGCAATTCCTGTGTCGCCTTTTGGGCTCCCAGCCTACCAGGTCGCATGATCCCTCTGGCTGGAGCTGGTTTTTTTGCCAGCCGCCGTGAGGCCGGCTGAGTTACCGGCAACCCGGCCGCCACCTCCTCTCCCGACCTATGATACAAAAGATCTTCCGGGGGCTGCACCTGCCTGCTGTCGCCTGAGACGGATTTGAATGTAGGTGGTGCGGGAGGAGGGGGGTGCAGACTGCCCATGGGGGTGACTTTCCGAGGAAGGTATTTCGGAGAAAAGGGGGTGGCCGGGGTGAAAGAGACCGATGGGATGATTCAGAGCCTGCTGGTCCTTTCAATTTGACTTCATTGAAGTCTCTTGGAACCTGGACCCAGACCTTCACAAGAGCCACAAAGAAACCAGTTCGGGTACCTGGAGGGGGAATGAGATGTTGTAGGATAAATGACATGCATATTAATTTTTTTTTTCCTGAAGCTCTTTCTTTCTCTTCAGAACCTTATCTTGGCTTTGGATCTTAGAAGAGAATCACTAAGCTGAGACCAGACTCAGTGAGTGAGCAGGTGTTTTGGACAATGGACTGGTTGAGCCCATCTCTATTATAAAAATGTCTCAGAGCAACCGGGAGCTGGTGGTTGACTTTCTCTCCTACAAGCTTTCCCAGAAAGGATACAGCTGGAGTCAGTTTAGCGATGTGGAAGAGAACAGGACTGAAGCCCCAGAAGGGACTGAATCAGAGGTGGAGACCCCCAGTGCCATCAATGGCAACCCATCCTGGCATCTGGCGGACAGCCCTGCGGTAAATGGAGCCACTGGTCACAGCAGCAGTTTGGATGCCCGGGAGGTGATCCCCATGGCAGCAGTGAAGCAAGCATTGAGGGAGGCAGGCGACGAGTTTGAACTGCGGTACCGGCGGGCATTCAGTGACCTGACGTCCCAGCTCCACATCACCCCGGGGACAGCATATCAGAGCTTTGAACAGGTAGTGAACGAACTCTTCCGGGATGGGGTAAACTGGGGTCGCATTGTGGCCTTTTTCTCCTTCGGCGGGGCACTGTGCGTGGAAAGCGTAGACAAGGAGATGCAGGTATTGGTGAGTCGGATCGCAAGTTGGATGGCCACTTACCTGAATGACCACCTAGAGCCTTGGATCCAGGAGAACGGCGGCTGGGTAAGAACCACGCCCCTTGTGTGTCCCTTTTCTTTGAAGACCTCCAACAACCCTTTCCTCTATCTCTTTCTGCTTGTGTTGGTGATTGTGGGAGATGTTGATTGTTAGGAGAACTGCCTGGCTTCATTTCACCACAAGAGGTGAACTGTTTGGAAATCTGGATAACCCAGTTCCTGAAGGAACCGCACCTTTTCATTCTGGTCACCCATATGACCCCACTCTTTTATACTTGTGTTCCAGTTTCTTAGCAAAGACTAACATAGCCTATGTGTTCATTTGGCTCAAAAGCTTTGAGACTGAGGAGTTCATTTGGTGTTTCCTTCCCCTTGATCCAATGGTTCACCATGCAGAGGGGTGGTGAACATAGTGCCTAGAGGATCTGATGGCCCACAAGCCCCGTCATCCTTTATCCTGCAATGGTGTCAGTCCTATCCTGGCTTCCCTTCCCCAAATCAGGTTCCCTTTATTTCAGAGTTTGCATGCACAGTCCTCTTCTCAGACCACTTGACCAGGCAGGAGTTCCCGCTGGCTTGGATGGCTGAGGATCTTCTGATTTTAGGGCAGGGTAGACTGTGCCAGTTGTGTTTGTGCTGTGTCCCCGAGTTCATTTTACCTAAAGTGTGCAACTTTCTGCATGGTTGGCCTATTTGTAAAGCTCTTGCTGTGTCACACATAAGCCCCGGGACTTTGCACCTCACTGCTCAGGGTCGGTTGGGGAGCTCCAGCTGCTCTGCATTTACTTTCCGGCCAGAACCCAGAGGCCTCTTCATCAAGCACTATTTGCTGGCAAAGCAAGAACCTGGTTTGTGGGGCTCTGAAGAACATTAAGATGTGGTAACAGACTGGACCAGGGGTATAAGTCCTGGCCCTGTCACTTAACTGTGTTAACTGTGTGACTTTGGACAGGCTGGTTCACTTTTTTTTTTTTTTAAGTTATAGGTGGACACAATGTCTTTATTTTACTTTGTGTGGTGCTGAGGTTCTAACCCACTGCCTCACGCATGCTAGGCAAGCGCTTTACCTTTGAGCCACAAACCCAGCCCCTGGTTTACCTTCTTAAGCCTTAGTTTCTTCCACAGAAAATGTGGCAAGCTCTTCTTGTCTTGCAGAGTATTGTAAATCTTGGAGATAACATGAACACAGTAACTGATACCAGCAAGCTTCTTTTGGAATCCCCCTGCCCATCACCAAGTCAGCATGACACAGATGAGAGCTTCTTTTCTGGTGATCCCATGGGTGATTTTTACTCTTCTCTAGTGAACTCTGTCCTGTTTCCTTGCTTAAGCCCCCAGGCCCCCTAGGCCGGGAGATATGAGAGGTATTCTGTTCCTTTAGAATATTCAGAAAATCGACAGGCTGTAGAAAATAAGTCATCTATTGAAGGAGCTGAGGTGGAAGGGGCCTTGCACCCTGGACTCAGGAATGTCAAGAATGCGATTGTCCTAGGCCCTGCCTAGGGCGTGGCAGCACTTCACTTTACCACTGAGCAGGAGAACTCCTGGGTTTGCCCTGGAATCCACACCCTCTCTCATTTCCCATTTCTTTTCAACTTTATCAACTCTTCCCCACTGCCAGCTCTTGTAAAAGGCTAGGGGGGTGAAGTCAATGGAGGTCAGATGACTGTGGGTGGAGTTGGGGGAGATAAAATGGTGGGAGGCGGTGGTCTCTTTAAAGCTAAGGGTGACCAGACTTGAAAGCCAATCTGTAAATGAACTCCCTGGGAGGATAAATGATTAAATAGTTTGTGTAGTGACGTCCTCTCTTCCCTCCTGCTTTGATTCTCTTTTGGGGCAAATATTTGTTCAGCTGATTACAGGAGGGACAGGATTACAGCATTTCAGACACACCCTCTGAGGCATCTCCAGGTAGGGACTTGAGCCCTTTGCCCACTTTGCCTGGCTATTGTCTTTGGCCCCTGGTCCTAATACCAGGTGGGTTATCAGCTATCAACAAAAGGCAGTCTGGTAGAGGTGCCTGATCTGCCAGCCTGCCTCTGCAGAGGGCTACCCTAACAAGAGAATTGCCAGCTGCCCAGTGTTGCATGTGAAAGGAGGCTTAGACACAGCAGCTCTGGGCAAGTTCGTTAGGTTTCCACTGGATTGAAATTCCATCTTCCATCTCTGCTCAAGAATTATCAGAGCCCGTTGGACAACATACCACATGTCACTTCCTCTTGGTGAACAGAGGGGATGTGTGCAGAAGAGCCAGTTATGTCAGAACCATTTCTGGGCATGCCTTCCTCCCCTGAGGCTAGGGGGTGGAGAGAATATTTGACTCAGGATCCTTTGAGCCTGGGTAGAAGAGACCTGCCCACTTCCCTCTCAGGTGTTGTCCTGCTCCGAGCCGCACAGACTCCGCTGCTGCAGTGGCATCTCAGAACCTTCCTGGAGGCTGCAGCTGTGAGAGCCTTGAGTGTAGGAGTTACTGGGCCGTTCCACCCAGGGATATGCTCTAAATTTAGCATCCCTACAGGAAAAGGGGAAGGAAATTGGCCTTTATTGAGTACCTCTTATGCATTGTGTTAAATCCTTTACTTACGCAACCTATTTTTTGAGCATCTACTATAAGGCAGGCAGTGTGCTAGGTGCTGGCCATAAGCCAGACACGATTATCTTCTGTCATGGAAATGACATGCTCTTTTATATATTCCACACAGGAAACTTCCAAGATAGGTGTGTTCATTCCGGTTTACACACAAATCTCCTAGTGGCTTAGTGGCTGACCTCAGGTAGTCTCTCAGCCAGTCAACTATCTGAGACTTTATATCAAAATTGGCCTAACTCTGAAGCCTAAACACTTTCCATCCATCTCAGGTCCAGAGAGTAATAAAGTAACCTGGACAGATGGGCATAGAGAGCCAGAGATGCTGTTGGGTCAAAACATTTTTATGAAAGTGCTTATGCTGGGCTGTGGTCCTTGTATTGTTCAGGTAGCTGTGGGAAGGACAGTGCCTTTGTCACCAGTAGCAGGTTCCTACAAAGGTGTGGGTAGCCTCAGATTCCGGCACCAGTAAAACTCAGACATGGCAGGTGTCAAGTGGATATCAGTGTTTTCCCCCATCAAAATGGGCTTCTTGTTGGTTTTTTCATCCTTAAAGCCTTCACAGGCCCTGCCAATAGATGACAGTGGTGCATGTGCAGGGAGGTAGGTGGCTTAATTGCAGGGTGATGCTCCAAGGATTGGAATTTCAGCCTCTAGCCACCCTACCACCTGCCTGAGTCACTTGGAGAAATGCTAAACCTGTTGGTCTCTCTTGTCTGTCTCTCCCACCTGTAAAATGCAATAATGATAGCCAGCTGCCATAGCTTGACTCTAGTAAAGGATCTAGAATAAAAGCCCTTCCCCTACCTTAATTGAAGGGTAGAAGCACTTCTTTTAATGAATGGGCTTCCTCCCTCAGGGAACTGAACTTTGTCCCTGGAGTTATTCCTTAAGAAAAATAACCAGTTCCGGAAATATTCACTAGAATGTTGTATGGGCTTTCCATTGGGAAGGTGGGTGAGGATGGAAGTGGTCCAGGGTATTTTGGATAGCTGTCCTTGGAGAAACTCTTGAGTCTGATGGAAGCACCATGGCTAAGAGCATTAAGCACAGGTATGTGGGCAGAAAACATAACTTGGCCTTTCCCAGACTGCATGGCTGTGTGGTCTAGTTCTGTCTCTTCTTGCCTATTTGTTCTTCTTTGGCATGGATTTATGCTTCGTTGAAGCACCTCAGCTCCCTTTGCAAGTGTTGGCAATTCTGTGGTTTTCTTGGGGGAAACCCTATTAAGAAACCCCAAACATGGAAATTTTTAGTAATCTCATTCAGGTACCAAAATGAGGTACAAGTAACTTAGGGGCTCCCCCTTGGAACACCCACTTCTTCTGGGTGTACACTGTAGGTTGCTCTATGCCATCACAGGATTTTCCAGACTTCCTAGGAATAATTTCCCCAGTAGCCCAAAGGAGCCCTTCAGCTTCTGGTTGAAAATTACCCAGGTATTTTTTCATGGGGCCCCAGTAGAACCTGGAGGGTTTTCTTGGCTTTCTTAGGGGGCATCAACAGATTTGTTTGTGCTGCATGAAGCAGCAGTTGTTAGCTGACCCTTCCCTAGCAGATATCTGTCCTGAGGCCAGTGTGCTCAAGGTTCACCTCTATGCCCAACCTTCCTGGTTTTTCCAGCATCCCCAGCCTTCTGTCATGGGACTGTCTTTTTTAGCAATTGTGGTTTTGTCTGGGTTTAGTACTGCTTAAATAGATATGGGATAATTCCCAGTGTGCTGCTCTTCTACAGTAGCAGAATCTTCTACTGTCTTAATTTACCAAGGATTCTGTGCCCCACCTCAACCTCTACCCTAAGTTCATGGAGTCCTTCCCAATTCCCTCCATTTTCTTTGAGAGTCACACTGTCCTGGACCACCTTCTCAGCTGTCCCTGCAGCTCATAGTCTGTACCATTCCCACTTAGCCAACCTGAATCAGACAGTTCCACTGGATCTTTTTGTTTAGCCTGGGCAAGAGAAGACCCAGGAAAATATGTTGCTAGCTTCGCACACCTGTAATCCCAGCAAATTGGGTTGCTGAAGCAGGAGGATCACAAGTTCAAAGCAAGGCCCTACGCAACTTAGTAATAAGACCCTGTCTTAAAATTAAAAACAGTCTGGGGATATGGATCAGTGGTTAAGATCTCCTGGGTTCAATCCCAGGTACACACAAAAAAAGGGACTCCTCCTTTTTTTATTGGTATGATCCCCTGCAAAACTGGCATAAATGGAAAGAGGCTAATAATGGTAGAGTTTTTAAGTTAGCACAGAGAAGATATTTCTCACAACTCCTATCTCAGGGTTAGGAGCTTCCTAAGGGTGGAGTCCACATCTTGTCCATACTTGTTTCCTTAGTTCTGAGCACAGGTCTTGGGCATAGCAGGCACCTAATGAGATACTCAATTTCCAAAGATACAGATTTGTTGGATCAGAGTAACAGTTATGGCAAGGGCCCTTTTCCTAATCCTTCATTTGTTATTTGTTGTATACCAGGTTATCCTAAGTACTGGGGTATAGCAGTAAATAAAACTAAATTTCTATCCTCATGGAGCTCACAGTTTAGTGGGGAGAGACACAAAAAAATGCATAATTACATAACAATATTTCTGTCAATGATAGATTGTGTATACCATAGTAGCCCCATAAAATTATAAGGTGTAGTGACACTGAATTCATCTTAGTTTGTGTAAGTATACCCTGGTGTTCACACAGCAACCAAAGCTCCCATCCTTGTTAAGTGATGCATGACTATACATATATGTATCAGGTGATGGTTAAGTGCTCTGAAGCAAATAAGGCAGGTTGGGGCATAGGGTGTGCCTGACAAGGAAGGGTGGTGCTTCAAGTTTAAGTGACCAGGGCTAGGGTTTGTGGCTCAATGGTGGAATGCTTGAATAGCATGCCCAAGACCCTGGGTTTAATCCCCAGTAATGTCTAAAAAAATGACCAAAGAAGGTATAGGGGAATGAGAAATGGCTTTCCTCCACCCATCTAGGTTTGGCTGGGCTGTGAATTAAATTGATGTAAGAGAGATTAATAGGAAGGGAAAAACATGTTAATTAATTGCAATATGCATGGGAGTCTCACAAAATATGAGACTCAAAAGAAGGGCTAGATGATCGAAGCTTGCATAGTGTGCCCATCTACTGAGAGGAAGGAATAGGGTCTTGGGATTTGAGGTGGGCAGGGTGGCAATGGTGGGGAGAGTGGCAAGCCAAATTATGAGAAGGTGAGGGGGAAGGTCTACTGAGTAAAGGTTGTCTTGTGCGGACTCAAGGCTCGGGTAATAAACTGTTGTCTGAAGTGGCCCTCTTCCTGATATAGATACTTTTATTAACATAGATTTTTCTTGATAGATGTCAATGTCTTTGACAAAAGGACAATATTTCAGAACTACTCCTGTGCCTGCAGTTTCTCAAAATAACCAACTCAAAGTATGCCAAAGCTGGGTGGGTGGCACATGCCTGTAATCCCAGCTACTCAGGAGGCTAAGACAGGAGAATCACAAGTTAACACTAGCCTCAGCAACTTAATGAAGTCCTATAAGCAACTTAGCAAGACTCTATTTCAAAATAAAACTTAAAAAGAGCTGGGGATGAGGATGTAGCTCAGTGGTAAAGCCCCCCTAGTTTCAATTCAATCCCTAATATATGCATATGTATGAAGTATACTTTTCAGTTGGCATATTGTTGTTTCCCTACTGTTGTACTTGAGTAGTATGTGGGGTCCTAACAAAGGTATTATCTACAGGTGTTATTTAAACCTAGACTTGAAGGAAATGAAGTGGATGGCGTGGGTCCCTAGAGAAAGAGTATTTCAACAGAGGGAATGGTTTCAGGAGGGAATGTGCTTGTCATTTTCAAGAATGGGCAAAGAGAACAATGTCACTGGAGAAGAAACACCCAGAGGCTCTATGGTAGGAGGTGAGTTGAGGGTGGGGGAGGAGAGGGAGGTAGCAGGGAGTCAGGACACCCAGGACATTACAAGCCACAATGAAGCTTTGGCTTTGGCAGGAGAGAAAGGCAAAAGGTTTGGAGCAGGGGAGATAATGCTCTGAATTCTGCAAGGGTGACAACAAGCAGCCTAGTGAAGAGGCCCATGCAACTGCCAAGAAAAAAAAAACACCTAGTGGCTTTGACAGAGGAGGTAGAGGTGATAAGGAGGCACATAAAACAAGACTAGGCTTGCATGTGGTGTATTGATGGGTCCACCCAGCCATCTTGGAAGTTGTGTTTTTCAACCACTTGAAGATCCTAAAATCAGGGCTACATAAGCTAACTATTTTTCAGGAATACTTCTCTCAAATTTGACATCCTGATGAATGTTCCTTCGTCATTCTAGCGGTATTTCTGTCTGATAACTGTGGTTTGTCTGGGGCCAGGTTCCAGATCATCCGTGTCTAGCTAGCTGGGCAAACTCTTTTGACCTCCCTGAACTTTGGGGCCAGTAATAATACCTGCTTCACCGGGTGGTAATGAGGACCCAAAGAGATGTGCCAGAGATGTGTAGAGCCTGGTACCATGCTAGTGTCATAATTTTTATTATTTTTATCACAGAACTCTTATCAGAGACTGTTAACCAAATTTTTTTGTGGGGGAGGGGTAGTACTGGGAATTGAACCCAGAACCCAGGTGCACTTTCACTGAGCTACATCTCCAACCTTTTTTTTTTTTAATTACTTTTTTAGTTGTCAATAGATCTTTATTATTTATTTATTTATATGTGGTGCTAAGGATTGAACCCAGTGCCTCACACATGCTAGGCAAGCGCTGTACTACTGAGCCCCAGCCCCAGCCCTCCAACCTTTTTATTTAGAGCACAGGGCCTGGATAAGTTGCTGAGACTGACCTCAAACTTATCTTCCTGCCTTAGTCTCAAGTTGCTGGGATTACAGGAGTACAACACCATGCTTCACGCTGGATCTTGAACATCCATTCTTTTTTTAGTCATTGTGACACACAAACACATCCTCAGAACACACCTGACATGGGAGGAGGTGCATAGTGTTTATGTGCCATGGTGGTCCAGGCACTCTCTGGTCTTGGAGTTCAAATCCAAGTTCTGCTCTCAACTTTTCACTTCAGCCTCTAGGCACTAGTTTCCCCTCTGCAAGATGGAGGTCTTGAAGCGGATAGCCTAGGAATCCTGTTTCTCACTAGCCTCTGGCCTTGTGGCAGATTTCACTTAACATTAAGGCACTTTTCACATGAGTTATGTTTTAGGATGGTTGTTTCCTGCCAATAGATGCAGCATCTTCATTAACCCCATTGTGAGCTCCGCCTCAGCCTTGCACATTACCGCTTACAAAGCACTTGCATATCCACCTTGCCTTTTTAAGCCCTATAACTACCCCAAGAAATGAGCAGGAAGGATGTTACACCCATTTCACAGGAGGTGAGAGGGATGAAGTGAAAGGGAGTCCAACTGGTGTAAGGGATGAAGTAACTTCGCTATTCAGTTGCTCTGTGACCTGGACAAGTCTTTTAACTTATAAATGGCTATAACAGTAGCACAGTAGTACCTCCTCCTGAAGAGTCAGTGGGTTAATTCATGTCCAAAGGCTCTCAGAAAATAATTGTTGCTAGCAGCAGCACCATCATCTTCCCAGGCCGCTTCAGTCACTTGTCTGCCCTACCACTTCTAACATTGATTTTTGCAAATAGTGTTTCCATAGAAAGAAACTGCCTTTGGGACCTTCTGCTACTTGGTTTCATCCCTGATGAGACTCTCAGGCCAAACTTCCAGTGAGCTCCAAGCTACAGGGCTTTTTGGGCAGACTCCAGAGCTCCCCTCGGAACTAGAGGTTTTCTCTTGCTCTTCAGGAAATGCCATTGCAATGACTTCCATGGACTGCTTCCTGTCCCAGCCCAGCAGCCGAATTCCTGCCTTCAGGAGTGTGGAAACTGGAATAATGTCCCTAGAGGCTTCTCCAACTACTTTTTTTGGACACGGCCCTCCCTTTCCTCTTGTCATTTACTTTCTTTGCTCCCACCTCCTTCCCCCTCCACCTAGCTTCTCCCCTCTAGCCTATGATTCTCCCTTTAAGATCTGGAAAATGCCTTTCTGTTCAGTTTCGCTAGACTGTTCCCTTACCCCACCATAGGCAGTGGGGGTCAGTTGGAACTCCTGAGTTCCCTCCATGGCTTCATCATTCAAAAGCAGTGTCAGTCATGGACTCCCCATAGAGGGCATTAAACGTGTTACTTGGAGTGCCCTGTGTCATCCATTAACTGAGTTCCCCCAGGAGTTCCCACCCCACCTCTGCATAGGACAGAGATTGCTAGGAGTGATCTCTGAAGTTTGGTGGAGTAAGATGGAGCCTGCCACCCCTCCCCCAGCCACCTTTCTGGAGGAAGCTAGAAGGTTGAAACCTTGTTGGACAATCATCTGAGGAATGGAAGCTGGCCTGGGAGGGGATTGGAATGTACTCAACTATGCTTCAGATCCTTTGTTCCACTCTTGAAAGGGAAACATTCCCCTCCCTCCTCCCTGGCCACACACACGTGCCTTTGTTCCCCAAGTCAGAGTCAGGCAGGGCCAGGAACACGGTGTCCCTTTCAAGGAGCCTGACTCGCCTCCCTAGAGGCTAGCCACTGGTCAGTGTGACTGGGATTTTTGCCCAAGAGCCCCCAGCCTCATGTCCTTTGCACAGAGAGGCTGAAAATTTGGCTACAAACAGCTGCCCAGGCACTTCTGGAATTATTCCCTGGGATGCCCAGGTCCCAGGATTCAACAGTCCCTCCCTCTTATTCCTCTTGGTGATGAATATTATTGTTAACATTGCTATTAATAGCACCTAACTTTTATTGAGTGCTTAACTTTTATGCCATGCATTGTTCAAAGTGCTTTACATGTATTAATTGATTCCATTCTCACAGCGACACTCTGAAGTAAGGACTATTATTATCCCCTTCTCAAACATAAAGAAACTGCTGGTGGCAGTGGTACATGCCATAATCCCAGCCACTGGGGAGGCTGAGGCAGGAAGATCACACGTTCAAGGCCAGTTTAGAAGTCTCTGTCTCAAAATTTAAATAAAAAAAAAAAAAGTGGTATCTCATGTGAGCCCCTGGGTTCAATCCCCAGCACTGCCCAAAAAAACCCCTGAAGTACAGAGAAGTTAAGAATCACAACATAGTAGTATAGTTATTAGTGGCAAAGCCCAGGAGGGTAGCATCCAAGCTCCCACTTTTTTTCTTCCTTTATGGTACTGAGGATCAAACCAGACCTTGAATGTTCTATCAAGTATTGTAAACACCGAGTCACATCCCCAGCCTTTTTTTTTTTTTTTTTTTGAGACTGGAGTCTGTCCCTGAACTTTTGATCCTCCTGCCTCAGCCTCCAAGTTGCTGGAATTACAGGCATGCCCCACCATGCCTGGCTCCAAGCTTTCACTTTTAAACACTGCACTGTGTTCCCTCTGTCAGTTCACCAGTTTCTAGATGATTGTTGGCACATATCCAGTGTTCAGTACAGGACAGGCCTTTATTGACGTCATCTCTGTGCTATCCCAACAACCTTATCGTTACAAGACGCTGAGATTTGGGAGGGCTTGCAGTTAGCAGCAGGCAGAATCAGAATTTGAAACCAGACCTGTCTTACTCTAAAGCCTGTGCTTTTTATCTCTAATCATTAAAAATCTTATAGGGTAAGTGGTTATCTTCATTCCGTTGAGAAAACTGAGGCTCAGAAAAAGACCATATGCCCAGGCTTCAAGGCTAGTACTAAGAAGAACTGGGATTCAAACTTGGGATGTGTGGCTTCACAACTCTCTACCTCGTTAGTAGTCTTAGCATAGTGACAATTCCTTTTATGTGAATTGTAATGCTTTATAATTTACCAAATGCCTGTATATCCGTCATTTTCCAGCGAGGTAGGTGAGGATTCTGAAATGTTCACCCTCATTTCCAAGGAGGAAATCAAGGCAAGCGAGCTCGTCCACAATAAGTGGCAGCCTCAGAATCTGTGTTCTCTCTTTTTATCTGGTTGAACCAATGTTGCTTGCCTCCCTTAAGGGTTTTTTGTTTTTGTTTTTTTTGTACCAGGGATTGAACTTGGGGGTATTGAGTCACTGAGCCACACCCCAGCCCTATTTTGTATTTTATTTAGAGACAGGGTATCCCAGAGTTGCTTAGCACCTTGCTTTTGCTGAGGCTGGCTTTGAGCTCATGATCCTCCTACCTCAGCCTCTGGAGCTGCTGGGATTACAGGTGTGTGCCACCATGTCCTGGGAATTTTGGTTTTTTGATTACATCAGCAAATAATGACAAATGCCTTAAATCGTTAAATGATGTGATATCTTGGCTGTGGTGGTGAGTGGGACTGAATGCCATATCCCAGTGGTCTGTGTCAGTGCTACACACCTTGGGCCTGGCTAATGTCCCTTTGCCATCCAAATAAGTCTCTGTATTACCCATCTGCCCTCTTCATGTCCCAGGCATGCCAGGCAGGGTTTGTTGTAGTTATTGTGTGTGTGGTCAGCTTTCCATTGCTGTGACAAAAATACCTGAGGGAAACAATTTCAAAGGAGGAAAAATTCATGTTGGCTCATGGTTTCAGAGGTTTCAGTCCATTTGGCTCCATTGTTTCTGGGCCTGTGGTGAGGCAGAGCATCGTGGCCGGGAGCATATGGTAGAAAAAAGCTACTCATCTCATTGCCGCCTAGAAGCATAGAGCATATGAGAGAGGAAGGGGCCTGGGACAAAAAGTACCCTTCAAGAACACCTCCCACTGACCTACTTCCTCCAAGGAAGCTCCACCTCCTGAAGTTTGCACCACCTCCAAGTAGCCCTGTAAGTATGAATCAGTCTAGGGATCATTCCTATGATGAAGTTAGAGCCCTCATGATCAAGTCTCAAAGTCTCCGCCTCTGAACACTGCTACATTGGGGACCAGGTTTTTAACCTGTGAGTTTTGGGTGGACATTTCAGATCCAAACCATTAACAGTATGTATTCTTCACTATCGATACACACCTAGACAAAACCCTGGACTCTTAGTTGAAACAGCTTGACTTCTTCCTGGTGACATAAAACTAGGCAACTTAGTTTCCAGTTCTCATCCATAAGCCTAAGATGAGAGTGCCAACCTACCAGGGAAACAAGGCATAAATGAAAACATGAAATGCAGGGGGTTTTTTAGTAATAATAACAGGTATTATGTATTGAGTGCTTGCTTGCTTTGTGCCAGGGGCTGTGTTTATGCCCTTGATATAATCTTATTTGGTCCCCACGATTGCTCTGGTGTAAAGAAGGAGAATCCAGGGCTCAAAGAGGTAGAGCAGAGTATACACAAAGATGTGTCTGGTGTCAAAACATAGCTTTTTTTTTTTTAAAATAAAATTTTTTTAGTTGTAGATGGATGCAATACTTTTATTTATTTTTGTGTAGTGCTAAGGATGAAACCCAGTGCCTCACACATGCTAGACAAGTTCTTTTTTTTTTTAAAGAGAGAATTTTTTAATATTTATTTTTTAGTTTTCGGCGGACACAACATCTTTGTATGTGGTGCTGAGGACCGAACCCAGGCCACGTGCATGCCAGGTGAGCGCGCTACCGCTTGAGCCACATCCCCAGCCCGCTAGGCAGGTTCTCTACTGCTGAGGTACAACCCCAGCCCATCAAAACATATCTTTAAACCACTCTGTCCTTGCTTTTTGTGCAGGCCGGGACTAGATTATTTTTTACCCTGAGTACCTGACATGGGGCCCAGAGTTGGACAAGGGCTGGGCCAAGGTCTGCTCAGTAAACATGAGGAGTTGTTGCTATTAGATGCAGGCGAGGCTACAAAAATGAATCTCAGCCCCTAAGGAATCAAACTCATCTGAAGCAGTCGGAATAAACCTAAAAACTCTTGGTGAATGGCTTGTGCCATGTCTGTGGTATAGGCTCTAAAAGAAGAAGAGGTCAGACCCACTGGCTTATCCCACAGTGCCCTGGGCCCCTGCCAAATGGGCCCACTTCCACTTACCCTCTGAAGCCCGGGGCCTAAACCCTCAGCCTACATCATGTCCCTGAACCTTTTCCCTGGCCAGCTGCACTGCCACTCCAGATGCAGATGCTCTTCTGCACCAACAGTGGTAAGGGGGGGGAGGGTGTTGACTAATCCCAGCTTTCTCCGCAATGTAGCTTTGTACAATTCACACTGACACTTCAGTTTCCTCATCTGTAAAATGAAGATAATGGCAATTAATCTATTTTTCCTCTGCCCAGATCTCTCTTCCCCTAGATCCGATTAGGGCTGTCTCATCATTCAGGTCTCAAATATCACTTCCCCAGAGGCCACTCATGTTTACATGTTTACTGTCTGTCTCTTCCAGGAAAACATGAGCTCCCAGAGTAGAGGGGTTTTGTCTTGTTTTTCCCTTCATTCCCGGCGTCTAGCAGAGTGCTTGTCACAAATATTTGTTGATGTTATCTACATAGTCATTCACTCATCTAGGCTGCCACCTGGCATACAGTAGGCTCAGTCAGTGTTGGGCACCATCACCTGTTAGGAGGATGTGGAGTATGAAGGCTGTAAGGAGAAAGAAAGGATGCGAGGGCAGGCTTGTTGGGTGAAACCACCCAGACAGATCTGGAGGGTGGGTGTGTAGGAAGCACTTGTGAGATGGTGAGGAGGCACACTGACTGGAGATGAAGAGGATCTGGGCCTGCCGTAAAGCTGGTCAGGCAAAAGGGATGGCAGAGGAAGGGGAATGGGATGGCTAGTGGTAGAAGTAGGTCCAATAGGGAGAGGCCCAGAGCACCCACTGATGCAGTCAGGTCAGCAGTAACCCCTGGGAAGAAGAATCCCTTGTCAGCTGAGTTCCCCAGACTGAGCTGCAGGGAGATGAAAGCCAGAGGCACCTGTGACCTGCAGATCAGGAAGACTGCCCTAGTTGTTATCCTGGGGCTCAGAACCAGGTGCAGATTCAAAGGATTGATTGAAGCCTTTTGGTAACTCTGGCCTCAGCAGGATAAACATCACCTGTCTCCTGCCACCTGCTGTGATGATGCCAGGAAGGTGCCCTGGGCAGGCCCAAAGGGTCCTGACTTTCTAAGTGTCCTGGTGGACTGAGAAAATACCCTCCAAGAGGGGCCACTTCTTTCCTGCCCTACCACGCCCCCTCTGAAGGGCTCAGTTGACAATAAAGTATCTCCTGCCCAAGAGTTCCCACATGGTTTCTGCCCAAGTAAGGCAGAGGTGGAGTCGTTGACAGCTGGACTCAGCTGGGGGGGAGGGGTCAGTTTGGGAGCAGGTGCAGATTTCGGGGAGGGAGGAGCCTGAAGGGAAGTAGGGATCTTGGTAGGCTGCAAAATTTCCCTCCCCATCCCCCAGCCACAGCTGGCTTCTCCAGGAACCTGATGACCTAGTTACAATGCTTAGAAAAAGTTAGCTTAGCTTGCAGTTCAGGGCTATGCCAGTGTCTCCCCTCTGAAGCTTCTTGGGTCCAGAAGGTGCCCTGGCATTTCCCAAAGGGGGTTCCATGTGAAGGTCGTGTACCCTATCACATGTACAGGCTTCTTGCCTCCTTCTTTGGATCGCCTCCTCACCAATCCTAGGGAGAGAGGACTTCCCTAGTCCCCACTGTCTTCTGTTTCTCTCTGGGGGACTAGTGGGTGGCAAAGGAAGGCCACCAACTTCTTCCCTTTGGGTCATCAGAGAGGGAGAAACTTTCTTCTAGTATTTTTTTTTTTAGTGCATACCTTGCCACTCCCTCCTTGGGAGAAATTTTATCACTGTTAGAGTCAGGTACAGGGGCTGGGGTTGTGGCTCAGCGGTAGAGCGCTCGCGTCTCATGTGCGAGGCCCTGGGCAATCCTCAGCACCACATAAAAACAAATAAATAAAAAGTTGTGTCCAACTACAACAAAAAAATAAATATTAAAAAAAAAAAAAGTCAGGTACAAAATTTGACAAATTCCTTGGCAAATTGCTTAATCTCTCCTAGTCTTAGTTTCCTCATCTATAAAAAGCAAATAACATATAGTGCTTTTCTTGAAACACCAGTGAACATGAAAATCCCTTATAAGATGCATGGAGCATTGAGCATGGGCCCTAGTAATGCCTTAACCCTTACTGTTGTTACTATTATTACCAGATTGCAATCATAGGTGATCAGGTTGCTGTGTTACTGGAGTTACTCTCCAAGAACAAATTTTCAGACTGACAGAATATATGGACATCCTTTGGACCAGAGTATAGGGATCTGAAGACTCCTAAAGCTGGTGGTCTTAGCTCACAACCTTGTCCCCCAGCTCCTCCCCTAGGGCCTCAAGTCATAACTTATACAGTTTGACCAGTGTTATTGACTTCATTGTTTGTTTGTTGCCCAGTTGGAAGACTTAGTTAAATATTTAACATTTATAGAAACATGCCTAGCCATGGTAGGTAGCATATAGTAAGTGTTGGACACATTCAAGTAATTTAACAGGGCATATGAGAACTCGGGTTTTCTAAGATGGCCCCACTCCTTGTTTGCTGGAGTCTGTGAGCCTCTTGCCAAGCTCTGCCTGTTGCCTCATGTGTTGAGGAAAGATAACACCCGCCTTGCTCCATCGTGGGCTAGCAGGGAGGCGATAGATGAAAAAGCACTTTGAGAACCAGCAACCTTGGTCTTGCTGCTGTTCTTTCTTGATTAAGATCACAGCCGTGACTGTGTAATTCATTCATTCATATTCATTGAACCAACAAGCATTTTTAAAATATAAGCAACATCTTGGGCTGGGCTTGTGGCTCGGTGGTAGCTCCGAGAGCCCTTTCCTAGCATTTGTGAGGCACTGGGTTCAATCCTCAGCACAAAGCACCACGTAAAATAAATAAAGGCATTGTGTTCATCTACAACTAAAAAAAAATTCTTAAAAAAAAAAAAAAAAGCAATATCTTGTCCTGCTTCCTGAATGTGGACAATTTACTTCTCTCATTTGGCCTGGACATCTATAAAAGTGGGAATATTTTATGGATGGGTTGCTTCACAGGTTGTTGAGAGAAAACAAAGCAAGGGGCTGAGTTTATGGAGGATAGAAAGTGTCTTATTTACCATGATCAGCTACTGTTGGGCCTAGCACATGGTGACTGAGTGTTTAATGACCAAGTTAACAAACATTCCTAATGATGAATGGAGTATGTAAAGTGTCCTGTCAGTACCTAGTGCAGAGTGCTCACCAGATTCTTTCCTTTCTTCTCACTGTGAGACTCATTATTCACTGATTCAGCCATTGGTTGCCTTCTGCTTTGGATTAGTAAACAAAGTAGGACTCCAAATGTGACTCAAATAGGAAGTAGAAATGAGTATCACTCCTAATCCCAGGACATTCATGCCCACCTAGGCTGGACTCCAGAGTGGGCGCTCTGACCTACAAGGCTCTCCTTGACTTCCATTTTAACACTCTGGTTGGCCTCAGTGTTGCTTAAACATAAAACCCAGAGCACAGCAGGCCTCACCCTCTGATTCAGAACAAGAACAACCACACCTTGTTCTACCCATTCTCCATCGGCTAATCTGTGAGAAGAATTTTCCTTTGCTCACAGCACCCACATTCAGATGGAACCCTAGGGACTACCATGTCAGGGAAATTCCCAGGGAGTCACTCAGAAATGGCTCTTTCCTTTGGGGCAGAGTGCAGGGATGGAGCCCAAATCTAAGGCCCTTGGTCTCCTGGGACTGAGTCAAGCAGCAGGTGCAGGTATGAGGGTCGGGGCTAGTGGCTGAGTGGTGAAACTGAGAGGTTTGTAGGGTCAGAGGAGAGGTCAATACAGAGGAAACTGCCTGCTTGTCCATGCAGGTGGCTGGGCACCTGGGTTGAGAGGGATTCTGGGTCTGATTAGTGGTGGAAGGTGGCATTGCATATTAGCACCCCAAGCCTTAGAGAAACCTGTGGAACCCCAGAGCAGAGTCTGCAGTTGGCACCCAAGCCAGTCCTTTGAACCCTTCTCAGAGCCCTTCAGTGTGACAGGCTCCTCATGAGCTTCACAATACCTACTGCTGGAAAATATCCATGGACAGTGGCATAATAACCTGGTTTCATTTTGGGGGCCTCTGCTGTGTACTGGACGCTGTGCTGGAACTCTTTATGAGAAGGGGATGGTTTCATCATAGGAAGCATGGGCTCTGGGATCTGACGGTGTTGGGTTTGACCGGACATCATCACATACTCACTGTTGGCCTCTGGGCACTTATCTTCCCATCTCTGAGCCTCAGGGATGATACTATTACCTGCCTCCGGGTGTCTTGTTTTGTATGTGGTGCTGGGGATTGAACCCAGGGCCTTGAAAGCACTCTACCAACTGAGCTATATCCCCAGCCCTAATAGACAACTTTTATTGAGCATTTCTACTTCAATTTTATAGGTGTTAATTCATTAAATTCTCAAAATAGTATCATTGAAGTGAGTGCTTGTATTCCCATTTCACAGAGAAGTGAGACAGAGAGAAATTAACGAAGTTAATCAAAGATGAACCCAGATTGTCTGACTCCAATGCCTTTGTCCTGTCTGTGCATAGGAGGGGCCTAATACCTCTTGCTGCTATAACTGTTGTATTTAGTATTGTAGTTGTCTGTGGTTTGGGTCTCTCTGCTGAATTCTGAGCTCAGTGAGAACCAGAGACCCATCTTATTCACCTTGCATCCCCAGAGACCAACATAGTACTCATAGTACTCATAAATAATTGCTTAATAGCTGGGAATATTCCCTCTCTTCATTAATCAATCAGTAGCTCTCTATCGACCATTTCCTGTAGGCTAGCTTTGAGCTAAGTCCTGGGAGGAATGCAAAATACAACCGTGGCTCTGTAACCGGAAGATTGGGTGTGTGGGGGGGACCACATTCCAGAGCTCTGTGTCATTGGCAGAAACTTCCACACTGGAGGCAGAAACAATACAGGTGGCTTGGGGATGTTTTCCAAGCTGGGATTCTCACCCCTCCCAGAGTGGGCCACTCCCTCCCACTGCAGAACAGGTACCACCACACAAGTTTCCTACTCCTGCCTAGGGTAGGAATCACTCCAGTCTCATCCACTACATCCTCATCTTTCTTGCTCAGACCCAGTTCATAGGAGCTGGGAATGATCTTAGAAAACCACTCCTATCCCATTACTGGGCCAGAGTGGTCTTTTAAAGACCAACTTCAGATCTTATAACATTCTTGCTTACAACCCCACCTGTGGCCTCCTCCTGCACTTGGAATAAAAGCCAGAGTCCTTATCTAGGCCTACATGATCTGTTCTTTCCATCATGCTCTCCTTCACTCTGCCCAAGCTGCATAGGCTCCTTGCCTTTCCTGGATCCTGGCATTCTTGACCCTGTCTGAGGGATGTCTCTTTGAGATGTTCTCTCCACGTGGAATGTTCTGCTTCTGGTGTTTCCCTTCTTAGCCCACAGGGTACACCCTCTATGAGGCTCTCCTTGACTTCCATTTTAACACTCTGGTCTTTTACTTTTTATTTTTGTCATAGCAACAACTTCTATCTGAAATTTTAGTTTTGTTTTCTTGTTTTTCTTCTGTGTCTTGTATTGGAATATAAGCCCCATGATTTGTGTGTGTGTGTGTGTGTGTGTGTGTGTGCGCGCTGATTGAACCCAGGGCCTTGCACATGCTGAGCATGTGCTCTAGCCACACCCCCAGCAAACCCCATGGTCATAGGGGATTTGAATCTTTAGTGCCTACAGCTGTTCCTTGCAGGTAGTAAATATTCACTGAATAGTTTTGGAATGAATGATTTAATCAAATGAACAAAAATAAGACATGAGAAAACAGACCCAGAGCACAAAAGCTACTGAGAATTAATAGAGTTCCTTCAGATCTGCCTTTTGAACACTCATTAAATGCCAAACACTGTACTCAGTGATTTACATGTATTACTTTTGCCACTCATCCTTAACTGTTACAATGAGTTGTTCGGAATATCATTTCTTTATACCCACAACTATAGCATTAAGAAGAAAATTGGCCGGGTGCCTGCATGCTTGTAATCTGAGCAGTTTGGGAGTCTGAGGCAGGAGCATCCCAAGTTCTAATCCAGTCTCAGTGATTTAGTGAGGTCTGAAGCAATTTAGTGAGACCCTGTCTCAAAGTAAAAATTAAAAAGGGTTATGGATGTGGCTCAATGGTAAAGCACCCCTGGTCCAACCCCAGTACCAAAAAAAAAGGAAAAAAGAAAACTGGACCAACTCATTTTTTATTGGACCCTCACTTTGTTTTATAAAGAATTGGAAGTAATTTAGGAAAATTCATACAATCTAAACCATAAAATGGCCAAGGGAGTCAAGTACAAGGAAAATATGGATAAGAAGAACTGAGAATAAAGATTAAGTCACACAGTTGTACACCTCCTAGGACCTTTTGAATTGAGCAACGTTTTCCTACCATCCTGTATGATAACTAGCTACTGCGCAGGTTTGTTTGTTTAGGTACCAGGGATTGAACCCAGGGGCACTCAACCACTGAGCCACATCCCCAGCCCTTTTTATTTTTTATTTTGAAACAGGGTCTTGCTGAGTTGCTTGGGGCCTCATGATTTGTTTGGGTTTGATGGTACTAGAGATTGAACTCAGGGGTGCTCTACCATTGAGCTATATCCCCAGCCTTTTTATTTTGAGACAGGGTCTTATTAAGTTCCTGAGGCTGACTTTTAATTTGCAATCCTCCTGCCTCAGTCTCCCAAACCACTGGGATTATAGGTGTGCACCACCGCACCCAGCCTTTTATTTTCCAATTTTTTATGAGGCAGGCTTTTACTGTGTTAGGCAGGCTGATCTTGAACCTCTGAGCTCACATGATACTCTCACCTCAGCCTCCCAAATAGCTGGTATTACAGGAATGCGCCATCATGCTTAGCTTGCCCAGATTCTTGGAAAATGATGGATTTTGGCCAGGCATAGTGGCCCATGCCTATAATCCCAGTGCTCCTAGGGAGGCTAAGATAGGAAGATAACAAGTTCAAGGACCGCCTCAGCAACTTAGTGACTCAAAATTAATAAAAAATAAAGGTGTAGCTCTGTCCCGTCTGGCAGGACACATCAACGTGGGCAGCGAACCTAGATGAGGAGGAATGAAGGGACAAGAGACACGAAAGGTGACAGCAAGACAGGGGTCTGATCAAGCTGCAAACTTTTATTGTTCACACGGGGGTATTTATATGCTGGGGATGGGGAAGCTCTCTAATCAGCAATTGCTGGATGTGGGTGGTAAAACTGCCAGGTGCAAGATGTCTGATGATCCTGATAAAGATGTCTGATGATCCTGATAACCGCAGGATGTTCCAGGGAGATAGGTGGCTGCAGGATGTCTCCCAGGGGGCTGTCAGGCTATTTTTTGAAGGAGAATTTCCTTCTAGTCCCTGACATAGCTCAGTCATAGAGCTCCCCTAGGTTCAATCCCCAGTACCAAAATAAAAAGAAAATGGTGGGTTTTAGAAAATCTAATCATGTGACCTTGCGGTTGTCAAGGATTTGCTGGCTCCCTGCCTCATCAACTGGGTTCCTAGATTGTGACAGAATGATCTCCTCTTCCTATCTGCTTACAGAGAGGCCAATCCAGCAGGAAAGAGCCTAGATTCCCTCCTTAGTCCTTTCTGGACCCAAACAACATTGTTTCAAGGAAACTTTTCCCAGGTTTTTGTTTTGTTTTGTTTGGGTTTGATGGTACTAGGGTGCTCTACCATTGAGCTATATCCCCAGCCTTTTTATTTTGAGACAGGTCTTATTAAGTTGCCCAGGCTGGCCTCAAACTTGTGGTCCTCTTGCCTCAGTCTCCCAAATTGTTGGGATTATAGGCATTTGCCACCCGACCTCAGGTTTATTAATTTAGGTAGTGCCATTGAAGCCCCAATTCTGGTCTTCACATAGTTCCATTGAATTAGAGACAAAAGATGTAAGACTCATAGAAGGACATCTTGTGAAAGCTAACAAGAAATGATAAATGCCAAGTGAGCAGAGGTAAGATTTGCACTGAGACTTACAGAAGGGCTGGTGCACCCATCATAGAGGACCATGTAAACTAAGATGTGAGCATGGGCACAGAATCTCATGAAGAAACTCAGGGGTGGTCCAGTTTTGAGCATGTGTTGAAGAGTCTCTCTTACTAGGATAAAGCTAGAAGAGTTGGCTATAGTCAGATTTTAGTTAAGAGAAAGAGCCAGCTGGGAATTTGTGAAGCAAAGATTTTGCAGGTAGAGGAAAGGCAGGATTGACTTGACTTGGGTACAGGTGCTCAGCTCTGACACTGGTGGGCCCAGTCTGTGCCTTATTTCCCTTTGTATCATAGATAAAGATGATCTTTTAAATCCCTTATAGCTGGGCATGGTGGTGCATGCCTGTAATCCCAGCATCTCAGGAGGCTAAGGCAGGAGGATCGCAAATTAAGGGCCAGCCTCAGTAACTTAGCAAGACCTTGTCTCAAAATAAAAAATAAGAGGCTGGGGTGGTACCTCAGAGGTAGAACGCTTGCCTAGCATGTATGACCCTGGTGTCAATCCTTATAAAACTAAATAAACAGAAATATTGTGCCCATCTACAGCTAAAAATAAAAGAAAAAAAGAAAAAGGACTGGGGATGTAGCTCAGTGGTAAAGCACCCCTGAATTGAATCCCCAATACAAAAAAATAAAAAATAAAAATCTCCTGCAAAGATCCTAATGGAATAGTGATAACTACCATTTATTGAGCACCACTCCCATTCCATGCTTTCTGCATGCATTTTCTCATTGACTTCTTCTAACTAACCTGAGTGGTATGTGGTCAGTTGACCCTATTTTATTTTGCAGTGAGGAAACTAAGGTTCAGAGAGATGAAATTGCATGCTTAGAGTCCTGAAGTTTGTACATAGTAAAACCTGGGTTCAGACTGAAATTGGTCTGGCTCCAAAGCCAGTTTTCTTTCCAGTGCTCCATCTCTGGAATAAATGAAACATCATTAATTTTGGATGTGTTGAAAGCTGCTTAGCAAAACGATGTTGGGAAACACTTGGAATGAGGGTCTTGAAGGACACTTAATATCATCCTAAGTGAGAGAGCTCTTTCTGCTCAGCTGCAGGAGAATGCCTCCAGAGCCTAGGGTTACTGCAGGCCTTTGCCAGAGGCATGTTTGGACGTAGCCAGATGAGTATCCCCCAGTTTCCTGCTTTTACCATCTCAGCTGCTGGTCAGGAGGTTTGGGAAGGTGACATCATCTAGCTGAATCAGCTGCTGCTTCTAGACGTTACGGGAACTGAAAGTCATTGCCCCTTCCTTCCTACTCTTTAAGGCTTTTCAGAATGAGGCTGGGGTAGGGGTGTTTCACCTGTCTGCAGGGTTGTGGCTAGAAGGAGCAATGCTCCTGTCGTATGTGTGTGTGTGTGTGTGTGTGTGTGTGTGTGTGTGTGTGTGTTTGAACTGGAGATTGAACCCAGGACTTTGCTCATTCTTAGAGAAGTGCTCTGCTACCAGGCATGGTGGCACACACCTTTAATCCTAGCAACTCAAGAGGCTGAGGCAAGAGGATCCCAAGTTTGAGTGCAGTCTCAGCAACTTAGTGAGGCCCTAAGCAACTTAGTGAGACGCTGTCTCAAAATAAAAAATGAAAGGTTGGGAATATAGCTAATAGTAAAGTATGCTGGGTTCAAGATCTTAGTACCAAAAAAAAAAAAAAGGAAAAAAAGGAGGAAGAAATGCTCTGCCATGGAGGTACACCCCCAGCCCTTTTAAAAAATTTTGTTTTGAAACAGGATCTTGATAAGTTGCTCCGACTGGCCTTGAACTTGCTATCCTCCTGCCTCAGTCTGCCCCATAGCTGGGATTATAAGCATGTTCCACATACATGGCCTCACTGCTTTTAAAGACCTAAAAGATTCATTTTCATGGGAAAAGCTGTCCTCATGCCTTCTCAAGCTAATGGATCACTGTCCCTGAAGGGCTGGACGATTCACAGGAAAGTCCCCTGTCCCTCTCCTCCATCTTGCCATCTTCATTTAGCTCTGTGACCTTGGCAAGAACTCCTGACTCTCCTGATCTCCTGCCCAAGTTCTAGATTCAAACCCAGCACTGTAGAATGGGCAAAGAAAATGTTATTTGTGGACTTTCACCTTAAAACTTTCAGAGTCTGGTCCAGAAGCCAAAAAAACTGCTTACATTTCCGAGCAGAGCAGACCCCACACTGTGATCAATTGGAGATTCCCCCTTGACCCCGTGACCAAGGGGTGGGGAGAGTAAAGGAAGTAAGTTTTTTAAAAGAAAGTAGTAAAAAGATGGCTGAGTGCCCTAGAGGTAGGGACAACATACAATTGTCTTGCCTGTGACTTTGCCTTTCTTAACTACGCTATTTTCATGTGTAAAATATATGTCACAGGGTATATGACTCTGGTCACTGAAGTATATCATGAGATAACATGAAAAGCATGCATAGCTGGGCCTGGTGGCCTGCATGTGCCTGTACAATCAGCCTCTTGAGAGTATGAGACGAGAGGATCACTCAAGCTCATATGAGTTTTAAGACCAGCCTGGCAACGAGTCCAAATAAATAAATAAATACATAGGCATTCTGCAGAACACCCAATACCTTGGGAGTGCACCCAATACCCTGGGAGTACTCAGCATGGTAGCCCTGTTGATAGGTTCTCAAAAGAGGGACCAGCCATTGGATAAGCTTGGGCAAGGCCTGCTGAAAGACTGGCTTGGACCTGAACTTTGGAGCCTGTGTAGAATGATGCTGCTTTGGAAGCAGCCTATTCAAGCGGAAAGAGGGCAGACTTTGGAGGGTGGCAGTTTGCTGTGTCTTTTTTTTTTTTTTTTTTTTAAGTTGTAGATGGACACAATTTATTTATTTGTTTGTTTGTTTATTTATTCATTTTATGTGGTATTGAGAATCAAACCTAGTGCCTCACATGCTAGGCCAGTACTCTACCATTGAGCCACAACCCCAGCTCTTGCTGTATCATCTTTAACATGTGACTTTACCTCTTAGAACCTTGGTTTTCTTCTGTAAAATGTGGTTATTGCTAGAACTCACTTCACTAGCTTTTGGGAGGACTGAGGAGGTATTCTATTGATAAAACGGAAGCCACTCAAGAGAGTCCCCAGAACGTGCTGTTGCCATTTCAGGTCTGGTTTGGGCAACGGCTGGAAAACAGGATCTGAGAGGGCAGCATCTGCCATTGTGACTCACCTGGACAAGGAAACCACCTGCTCCCTGGTCTCCCTGCTCTGCCCTGGCCCCCCTGTGATTGGTTATCCGTATAGCAATCCGTGATCCTTCTCAAATGTAGGTCAGATCCTATCATTGCTTTGTTCAAAACCCTCTAAAGACTCTGTTTGTGGGAATAAAAGTCAAATTGTACAAAGTGCAGGGACCTCGTGGGGCAGCAGTGGCAAGGACAAAGACTTAGAAATAAGTGCCCTAGAGTTTGCTGAACCTGGACTTCAACTGCCCAGCTCATTCCCTCTTTCAGCACCGCCCTGCTCCAAGTCCCATGCTCCTGTGTGTGCGCTTATGTGTAGACACAGTGGATGACACAGTGATGATGCTGTGTGCTCAGGTCATTTCATAATAGAGAAGGACATTGACTACTGCCTTGGGGCTACCAAAGGACATCCAGGCTGAGAAAGCCAAGGACACTCCTTCCCCCACTGAGTCTGAGTCATTTCCTAAGGGATGTTGGCCATTCATTCATTTGTTCATTAACAAATATTTATTGAGTTCCTGCCATTTGTCAGGCTCTAAGCTAAATAGAGGTTGGGCATACTGTCTGAACAAACTGAAGTCCCACTTCTCAACAAATGGATATTCCAGGGAGGGAGAAGGATTCTAAGTAAATTAACATGTCAGGTAGTAGTTAATGCTATAGGAATAATACAGCAGGGTGGGGGCACAGCGATGGGAAAGGTTTCCTTTTTATTAGCTAGGGTAGTCAGGAAGGCTTCTTGATAAGGTGACATTGGATCTGATTGCAGTGGTGGCATGATTCATACAGATATCTGGGGAGGAGTGTTGCAGGTAGAGGGGGAAAAAGACTCCCAGACGTATTCAAGTACATCAAGGAGGCCAGGATGGCTGGAGTACAGGCTAAGCAAGAGGAGAATATGGAAATAAGTCTGAGAGGTGGCCATGGGACAGCCCTATAGAGCCATATCCAACCTTCTTTTATTCTAGCAGCAGTGGAAAGGAATAGAGGATTTTTAAAATAATATATATATATATGTGTATATGTGTATATATATATATATATATATATGTATATATATATATATATATATATAGTTGTAGTTGGACATAATACCTTTATTTTATTTATTTATTTTTATGTGGTGCTGAGGATCGAACCCAGGGCCTCACACGTGCGAGGTGAGCGTTCTACTGCTGAGCCATAACCCCAGCCCAGGAATAGAGGATTTTTGAGCCAAGAAATGGCAGACTTTGACTTAGGTTTTAGAAAAATCTCTCTGGTCACTGGAGAACAAATTATACAGGCAAGAGCAAGAGCAAGATACCAGTGAGAGGCTGGACAGATCACAGTGGAGGTTTATCCCAAGGTGGAGGTGTGATGGGAGGGGTGAGCAGTGGTCACAGTTTGATAGGCTGGATTTGTTGATGACTGCATGTGGGAGAAGGGGAAGAGAGAGAAAGAGAGATCCAGGTTTGTTTGTTTGTTTTTAATATTTATTTTGTAGTTTTCGGTGGACACAACATCTTTGTTTGTATGTGGTGCTGAGGATCGAACCCGGGCCGCACGCATGCCAGGCGAGCGCGCTACCGCTTGAGCCACATCCCCAGCCCCCCTTTTTTTTTTTTTTTTTTAATACCTTTATTTAATTTATTTATTTTTATGTAGTGCTGGGGGATTGAACCCAGAGCCTCCCATGTGCTAGGTGAGTGCTCCACCCCTGAGCTACTACCCCAGCACCAAGATCCAAGTTTTTGACTGGACCACCTGGAAGGAGCTAGCCACCATTTAATGAGAAAGAAAGACCAATAGCCAATGATGGTTAAAGTTCTGGTTTGCTTGTTGATTGACTTTGGGCAAATTTCAGTTTCCCCAAACATAAACCTTGTCTAGGCCATAGGCATTTGGGTGCTGTGAAAACTAAATGAGGGTAATTTGTGTGAAGAGCCTTGAGTAAGAGTTAACTCAAGCCATTCTTATTTTCACTGGAAGTCAGTGAGTCCCAGGGACTAACAGGCCTCTGAAAACAGGCAGCAGGTCGCACCCCACCTCCACCATCCCCTCAAGGATCCCACCTTCCAAGAGGCAGCTCAGACACCATCTGTCCAGCAGAGAAAAGCCACTGGGAGACAGCTTTCAGGAGCATTAGATAGATGAGCCCTTCCCAAGAAACCTAATCTTACTCTCAGCAGGTGCTAATCCCACCAGCCTCCCCTGGTATCTGCTCCCAGCCCACCCACTTCCTTCTCCACCCCCATCTTGCTAGGAGAACCCCTTTCCCTTCTCACCAGCTCTAAGCTGTCACCAGCAAGCTTCTTTACCAGAGGCCACCATCTATCTGATTGGGCCCAGCCCTTCACATGTATCAAGTCACCAAGGACTGCAGGTGCCACCTGTCCAGAGGGCACCCCACACACACACAGGTGCCAGTTCCTGGGCGTGTAGCTGGAGCCAGGCTGGAGCCAGCTGGAGCCAGGAACTCCCACTGTGCCCCAGCTGCTGCCTGCCCTCCCACCCACAGGCAGAGAAACAGGCTTAACCCTTCAGGTACCGCATGTGTAGTCAGTTACTGGTTGCAGTTCTGGCTCAGAGTATTGCATTGTTCCAATGCACCTTCTGCCCCTCTCCCATATACACACACACTGGGGATTGAACCCAGGACACTTTACCACTGAGCTACTCCCCAGCCCTTTTTTCTTTCTTTTTCCCTTTTTTGAGACAGACTCTCTCTCAGTTGCCAAGGCTGACCTGAGACTGGCATTCCTCCTGCCTCAGCCTCCCCAGTATCTGGGATTTTAGATGTGTGCCAGCATGCCCAGCTGCTTCTTCATCATCATCTTCTTTTTTAAAATAATTTTATCATGAATACAATGGAAAATATCTAATGCAAGTGTACAGTTTCAAGAATAGGAAAATAACTGTAAAGGCATCACTTAGTTTAAGAAATCAAACGTGAGTACCACAGAGCCCCCTTTGTGCCCCTCCCTAATCCCAGCCACCTCCGTACTCATTCTCCTGGGGAAAAAAAATTGAGGGGGGAGGAGTACCTGGGATTGAACCCAGGGGTGCTTAACCACTGAGCTACATCCCCAGCCCTTTTTTACATTTTAATTAGAGATGGGGTCTAGCTGAGTGGCTTAGGGCCTCACTAAATTGTTAAGGCTGGGTTTGAACTCTATCCTCCTGCCTCAGCCTCCCAAATCATTGGGATTACAAACATGAGCCACCACACTCAGCTCATTCTCCTGAATTTTGCGTTTATAACTCCCTTGCTTTTTTTTTTTTTTAACTACATAGATGTGTAGGGGAGGGAAAACTTTGCCTTTGCCCTCTGAGTCTATGAAATAAACTGGCAACAGATTCACAGGAGAAAAGGCATACAAATTTATTATATGCACAGGGACATGACATGGAAGAAAAGTGTACCAAATATCCTGTGAGATTAGAAACTTACATAAACTCTTCATAGGGGCAAGGGAGAGGAATTGTAAGCAATTTAGGAGAAAGTAAAATGATTTCTGAGAAAAGATGAATGGGCCCTTAGAAGAATCCACCGGTAGCCTGTGGCAAAATCTGTCTGGGAATGGTATCAATCTGCAGTCTCCTCTCTTGAGTTAATCTTTCCTGGTTGATGAGATGCCCTGGGAGGGTATTCATGACAGAGGTGAACCTTTGAAGGGTCTGTCTTTAGGCAGATAAGGGAAGTTCAGAGAAAGCCCCTCCCTGCATTTGCTGTTCCTCCAAGTGCCCTCAGTTTGAAGTAATCAGGATACCCAAGCAGCATATTTGGGGATGGTGTTTTTCTGGACTCCTTCCACATATACCCCTACATAATGCCAAATATTCTTCTGCATGCCTTTAGAATTATTTTAGGTAACATGCTGTGTATGTTTGTCTGCAGTTTGCTTTTCATCCAATGTTGTAAGATCTGTTCATGTTACATGTATAGCTGTGGCCCATTTTTTTAATATTTATTTTTTAATTTTTAGATGGACATAATATCTTTATTTTATATGTATGTGGTGCCGAGGCTCGAACCCAGTGCCTCACAGATGCTAGGAGAGCGCTCTACCACTGAGCCACAAGCCCAGCCCCTCTAGTCCATTTTTATCTGCTTTTGTCCTATGTCTCAAGTTATGTGTCCATTTTACTATCAGTGACTATTTGGGTTGTTGGCTTGTTTTACGATTTCAAACAATGCTATTGCAAAAGACTATGTCTCCCACACTTGTACCTGGTCAAGAATTTTTCCAGGGCCTTGTTTCCCAAACTTTAGCTGCCTGTCACCTGGAGGGCTTGGTTAAACCACAGATTACTGGGCTCCACCCCACAGTGTTTGATTCTGTGTCTGTTGGGGCCCTCTATGGTGCTAGGGATCTAACCTAGGGCAAGTGCTCTACTACTGAGCTAAATCCCCAGCCCAAACTGCTGCATTTCCAACAAGTTCTCAGATGCTGCTGCTGCTGCTGGCCCTGGGACCTCCCTTTCAGAACCATTTCTATAGGGGATAGACTCAGGAGTGGAAGTGCTTGATTAAAAGGTAATGCCAAGTTGTTTTTCTCCATTTATATGAATTTACACTGCCATAAGCAGCGTGAGTTTCCATTGCTTTACATCTTTGTGAGTATGTGATATAGTCAGACTTTTAAACTTTTGTGGAGCTTGTGGGAGTGAGATGGTACCTTGTGGTTTTAATTTGCATTTCTCAGATTACAAATGGGGCTGAGAATCTTAACATCTGTTGGTCATTCATGTTTCCTCTTTGTGAATACTTGTTCAGGTCTTTGCTCCATATTCTTTTGAATTGACTTTTTCTTAGTGATTTATAAGGATTCTTTATATATTCTGAATATTAATATTTCATCTGTATATGTTATAAGTATAGTGTGGTTTGTCTTTTAACTTTATATGAACTCTCTCTCTTTTTGTGGGGGGCAGTATTGGGGATTGAACCCCGGGGCCTCATGCAGGCTAGGAAGGCACTCTACCACTCTGCTACATCTCCAGCCCTTTTTATCTTGAGACAGGATCTCTCAGGATGCTCAGACTGGCACCAAACTTGTGATCATCCTCCTTGCCTCCCTGGTAGCTAGATATCAGGTGTGCACTACTGCGCCTGACATGATATCTCTTGATAGCTAGAATTTCTTTTAATGTAGTCTTTTCTTCTATGATTTGTACCTTTTATGTCTTGTTGAATAAATTCTTCCTTCCTTAACTGTGGTCCTAAAGATATTTGTCTATATTTTCTTGTATAAGTTTTGCCTTTCACGTTTAAGTCTTTAATAAGACCTGGAAATGACTCTTATGTCACCTTAGTGTTTTTGTTGGTGAAACACCTTTATTTCAGTAGGTTTTATCTGAATTATTTATGATGAGCTGTACATAGAGCCTATTATATACACTGCATTAATGTTTCATACTGAATGAAGGTGCCCTCTTTGGGAAAGAGTTTTGATCATAATTAAAACCCTTTTGAGATTTTTTTCAAATTTTAGACATAATAATGATATTGTGGTTTTGTGAGCTTTTTTTTTTTTTTTTTTTAATCTTTATTAAAGTTCCTTTCTTTTTAGAAATACATGCTGAGAGCCAGCCATGGTAGCACACACCTGTAATCCCAGGGATTCAGGAGGCTGAAGCAGGAGGATTGTAAATTCGAAGCCAGCCCGGGCAATTTAGCAAGACCCTGTCTCAAAAAAATAAAAAAGAGCTGGGAATGTGGCACAGTGGTTAAGCACCCCTGGGTTCAATCCCCAGTATCAAAAAAGGAAAGAAGAATGCTGAGATATCTGGGATTTGCTTCAAAATAATATGAGGGTGAGGGGAAGTGGTTGGAGAAAAGTTGAAACCAGACCGGCGCTGAATTGATAACTGTGATAGCAGAGTAATAGGTTCATTTTATCATTCTACTTTTGTACATGTTAAAATATTCTCATATAAAAATTGTAACATTTCCAAGGACTGTTTTTGGGGTTGCTTCTGAGTACAGTACCTTTTCTTCGGTTTTATTGGCCATGTGTATTTCTTTCAGAGCCAACTTAGTCTCCATCTACTTTTAAGAATCCGGGCAGAGTGGTCCAGCAGGAAGGGGTAGAGGGACTGAGGGAAGGAGTGGGTATCAGAACCTTGTTGTTGTTGTAGACAGATGTAACCTAGAGGACAGAGGGGCCTCAGCATGGATCCTGGGCTTTTCCTAGCTTAGCAGCATCCAAGGACAAAGGGTCAGAGATGGTAGCAGCCGGAATGCAGATGGTTCTACAGTAATAGTGATTTTGTTGTCTAGGATGCAAATACCAGAGTTGGCACTTTTCTCCAATATGGTATCAGCTCGCCAGTTTCTGTGGAGTCCCAGCCAGCTCTATGGGAGCATCCCTCCTTCTTTTCATTTTTAATTTTCTTGGAATAGTTAATATATTTCAATAGTTCAAAATTCAAAAAGGTCAAATGTCCCCCTATCTCCTAGTTTTCCAGTTCCCTGCCAGGGCACATAGACTCTAGGACACACATATTTTCCCTACCTTTTACACAAATGGTCATGCACTGTTTGCTCAGCTTCATTTTCTCACTCAACAGCATCTCTTGAGATCATGTATGAGTTGACTGATGTATGAGTCCACAGACGGCTTTCTTGTTCTTTTTATTTTATTTTTATTTTCATGGTGCTGTGGGGATAGAGCCCAGGGCCTTGCGTGTGTCCTAGGCAAGTGTTCATTGCTGTGTTCATTGCTGTTTTTTTTTTTTTTTCTTTTTTAAACCTCTGAGTCACTCCAGCTCTTCGTCCTTTTTTTTTTTTAATATTTATTTTTTCGTTTTAGGTGGACATAATATCTTTATTTTATTTTTATGTGGTGCTGAGAATCGAATCCAGTGCCTCACGCATGCTAGGCGAATGCACTACCACTTGAGCCACGTCCCCAGCCCAGTCCTTTTTTTTTTAAAAAATAGCTGCACAGTGTTCCATACAGGGCACTATCCCATATTCCATTTCACTTCTCATTGGTAGATATTTATTTTTCCCAGTCTTTTATAATTTTAATAGTGATACTCAGTGCATAGCTCTATTTGTCGTTTGACCCATGTGCAAATACAGTATAGCTGTGGGACATAGATCATTGGAAGTGGAATTGCTGAGTCAAAAGGTGATTTTAACAGGTATTGCCAGCCCACACGTGTGTCAGTGGCACCATTTTATAGGAGCATGGTCTTCTCTGAACACCCTCAGAGTAGTTTGGTACCTTGTGTTTGTTGAACATGTTCTAGTACCAAACCCTGGATACAAAATATACTTTCATGTATCATTTGAAATTGTCGCTTTGTGCCAGGTACAGGCACATTATCTAGTAATCCTTGCAGCCATCCAACAAGGAAGGTTTTTAGATGAGAAAACACTGAAGATCAGAAGGGTTAAATGGTGTACAGTGGTCACTGGCCCAGCTAGTAAGCAGAAAGCCAGGATTAAACCCAAGTTAATCCTCTAACACCTTAAGGAACATTCCTGAATGCCTCTCAGGAGGAATAGCTCATGGTTTTTGGGTCTAATGCAGATAAGTATGAATGGCCAGGAAACTATGGAATCCCCAGGAGGAACCCACATATGTCACATCTGAGGCCTGTTGTCTGGGCTCAGCTGCCAGCCTTCCTCCCCCAGAAAGTTTCTAAATCTCATTAGGGTTCTGTTGAGGATTTTCTCCACCCAGAGCCCTAGTTACTGCTGGGAGCCTTAAGTCATCTTTTGGCCATCAGAGGAGTCTTTAGAGATGGCCCAGCTCTGATCATAAATGACAGTTGCTGCCATTTATTGAATGTCTACCATGTGCAGAGTACTTCAAGGTCCATTGTGTAGTGTTTCTAATCCTGTCACAATGACCCTGCCTGGGAAACATGTTATTGTCCAGATTAGAAAGCCCAAAACAAGTTAAAGAATAGTCCTAAGGTCAAAGGACAATCCAAATCCAATCTGAAGCCCTGGTTGCTCACTAGTTCTCCCTCCCTCACTTGCTGTGACGTTCCTTGCCCTTCTCTGTCTCTTGTTCTCTTCTTTGTTGTTTGATGCTCCTTCTGGAGGGCATGCTTGCCTTCTCTGCCACAGACTTGACCCTTTTAGTGAGACCTGCAGCTTCCATTTACCTTTCTGTCCTTCCTCCAGCCCCAGTGCTCATCAAAGAGTGATGCCTGAGGATTGGAGGGTGATCTTCTGATGGCCCCCACTGATACCAACTCAGCAAGTACACATTTCCAAGTTGTGTGATGGGTGCTCACTGAACTCCTGTCACGTGCTTTAGACCTGTAATAATATATAGGCCCAGTTCATGGCAGCTTAGTTTATGAGACTGGAAAAGACCACAATGGTTAGAGAAGTTCAAAGGACTCCTTGAGTCTCTGGCCTATATATTATTATACTAGGAGATACATGGGGTCTTCCTCCTCCCCTGGAGGGAACTGAGGTCTTCTGTGCCATCCCTGCTCCACCTACATTTCTACAGTGAGGAGGACACTGGCTCCAATATCAACATATCTGAGTTTGAACCCCCATCTCCTCCATTTTGCGTTTGCAGGATCTTGAGCAAGTGAATTCACATCACCTTTGTGAACTTTTTCCTCATCTGAAAAATATGAATTTTAAACACATAAAGGCCTGGCACATTCAAGATATTCAATAAATAGCAGTGTTCTTTTTATTTACATCAGAAGGAGACTAGGGACCCATAGTCTATTCCAGTTTCTGTTACAGCTCTTGGAGCCTGTTATTCTCAAGGACTGGTGTGTGTGTGTGCATGTACCAGCAACACAGGGGAGGAGCAGGCCCTTTAGGAGGCCAGGGATATGCTAATGGGTGGACAGTGGAAGGGAAGCAAATGGTGCCAACAGCTTCCTACCTTGTTCTTTCCAGTGCACTTTGGGATCTTTGGTTTATATATGAAGACAGTGAGGTGAATGAAGTGACTTGCCTAGGGTAAGATAGTGAGTTAATTAATAGCAGTGCTGGGGGCTGGAGGTGTAGCTCAGGCAGAGCACTTGCTGAGCATGCAGGAGGCCCCAGATTCCACCCCCAACACTGTAAAAGTGGGCTGGGAGAATGCTAGGATTAAAACAGTCTCTGTCTCCTGACAGCATTCCTTTTCCTTATACTCTTTTGCTCCCTTATGAGGACAAAAGAGGACCAGGGATAAGATCATAGGCCTTTGAAGCTGAAGAGAAGACTTTAGACATCCTGTGGTCAATCCTCCATTCTTGTCATGTAAAACAGTGAGGCCCATAGGTGCTTAACTGAGATGACCTTAGCCTCCTAGAGGCACAACAGAGCCGGAGAGATCCAGTGTCTCCTGACTGTAAGGCCTGGGTTCTGTTCTGAATACCATGCAGCCTTTCAAAATGTTTTATTGATTTATTTATTTTTCATATGTGTGTGTGAAAAACTAAGCCCTTATTCCAAACGTCAGTGGTTTAATAAGAGCAACTAACGGTTCAGTTTGGGAAGTTTTTTTTCCAAACTAGTCAATTAATTTCTCTCTTTTCTTTTTAACTGTGGATTGAACCTGAAGGTGTTATACCATTGAGCTACATCCCCAGCCCCTTTTTAAGTTTTTTTTTAATTCGAGATAGTGTCTTGCTAAGTTGCTGAGGCTGGCCTGAAATTTGTGATCCTCCTGCCTCAACCTCCCTTAACCTCCCAAAAGAAGCAGGTGTCACCATACCTCTTCTTTTTCTTTTTCTTTTTCTTTTTTTTTTTTTTTTTTTGGTGGTGGCGATACTAGGCATTAAACCTAGGGCACATGCATGCTAGTCAGGCACTCTGCCACTTAGCCACATGTCCCTCCCTCCCTCATCCTTAATAAGAATAGTATACTGGAAGAAGAAGAAAAACACTTCGGTGGAGGGCCTTGGTAGAAGGAAGATTATAGTCTGAAATCCAGGGAGGTTTCCAGAGCCAGGAAATGCTTGGGAGACCAATCCTGGGTCCTGTCCCAGCCAGCTCATTACCATGTTCCCTGCTCACAACAGTCCTGCATGACGAGGGAGCCAGCTGCATCTAGAGAATACCAACGGCAATCCCTGGTATTTTTCTTTCATGCAACCAACCATGGAGATGTAGGTCAGGCGTTGCTGGCCTGTCGGTTACAGCAGCTCTAGCTTCACCCCCTGCACCTGCAGCCATATTCACACAGTCCCAGGGGATGGGCCTCTCTAAACAGGGATGGAATCTCCAAGGGTCCATGTGGGCGGAGCTGGCTGGACCTGGGGAGAGTATGAAAGAGAACATCTGGAAGGTGGGGACCAACAGGGTGGCTGTGCCCTGGTAGGACTGGTAACTGGATTGGTGGTGCTTCTGCTCAGCTTAGTCATCATCACTGACAAAAGAGACTGGGGAAGCCCAGTCCTCCCCCTGGGCTCAGCTGGGTCTCTAGACCTGCACCTGAACCCCCATGCCTGGCTGGTGTTTACGGGATTGAAGCTGCTGTCCTTTGGGACCAAGCCTGTTTTCATTTCTGCTCTCAGCTGTCTGGTCTCTGCGGACCTCACCTACAGGTTCATGCGTGCCCGTCCCCCACGATGCAGCCCCACGAGGCCCCTCCAGCCTGCCACACTCCTCTTTGGCCTTTGTTCTCTTCAGCAGTTCTACTAGCTTTGTCCTTGGCATAAGAGAGGGCTTCCTGGACCCTGAGCAGGCTCTATTGGTCCAACCAAGCCACACCTTCCCCAAGACTCAGTCTCTTTTTGCTGTGGTTCCAAGGTATGGGACAGTTCACCTGTGTGGCCACTTCAAACTTTGGCTGGCTCACTGTCCTGAACTTTCTCCTGCCCGGGGCCTCACATAGCTCCTCTTTAAAAGTTGGAGCAAGATCAGGATGTGTTCTGTTGATCTTTGTATACTTACAAATGGACAGTTTTTATTTTACTAGTCAATGTATCTTATGGTGATTTCTATCTATGGCAAATGATACTGTTTTCTATATATGGTAGTAGTAAATTGCCTTTTTGTGACATTTATTCACTTACCAAATAGTTACTGAGCATCTACTGTATGCCAAGCTCCATTTTAGCTATTTACCCGCCTTCGTGCTAGACGCTTTGGTGTCTGTCTTAAAAGGTGATTAGGAAAGGCCCTGAGGAGGGGGAATATGAGCAGAGCTGTGTCATAAAGCCTGAAGGAGTACACTTTGAAACAGTCTGTGGAAAAAACATTCCAGACACAGGAAAAAGTACAGAGGCCCCAGGGTGAAAAAGGTATGCTTGGCCATGTTTGAGAAGGAGCAGAGAGAGTATGGCTGGAACAGAGCAGGAGAGGAAGCCGCGGAAAATGAAGGTTTGTGTGCGTCATGCTAGGACTCCGTGGTTCTTTTCTTGAGTGAGATGGTTGGGCAGGTAGTAGAGGGTTCTGAGCAGATGGGAACCCTTCTAGCTGCTGTGTGATGAAGGGACCATGGGGTAGGCAAGAAGTGGGAGTCCAGTAAGGAGGTGCTACAAGACCAGTAGGAAATGACGTTGACTTGATCACATAATAGCAGTGGAGGTGGTGAGAAGTGCTAACGTTCTAGATAGATTTTGAATATAGGTCCACTGCAACTTATGACAGATGAGAGCTGGAGAGGATTTAAGGATTTGCAAAGTTTTGGGAAGGGAGAAAGATGCAGAAAGAACAGGTTTAAGTGCATCAATTGATAGAAAAATGTTAAGTAGGAGCTGGAGTTGTAGCTCAGTGGCAAAGCACTTGCCTAGCATGTGTGAGGCACTGGATTCGATCCTCAGCACCACATAAAAATAAACAAATAAAATAAAGGCATGCTGTCCATCTACAACTACAAAAATAATTCTAAAACAAAGAAAAATGTTAAGTGAGTAATAACAGGTAATAAATAAATAGATAAGGCAAAAACAGGAATGGCTGAAATTATGGATGGAGTGGACCAGATGGGTCTGTGCTTCCTCCAGCACTAAAGTTCTGCTTTAGTGAATTCAGACCTCTGTTCATGCGGAATGGGAACTTGAACCTCAGCCTAGAACGTGATTGATACTGAAGGAGTGACAAGAGGGGAGGCCCTTGGACCCAGGCTCACTTATTAATTTGGAAGAACTTGGGAAGTTCTTTTATACACCCTGACCTCCTGCCATCACCTCATTCAATCGGTCACTCTGTCTGTCATCTAGCACTTTCTGCCTCCTGGGCCTACACAGCCCTGCTGTCCCTTCTACTAACAAAGCAAGCTACCTATTCCCACCTGAGCCTGTCTACTTTGTGGCCCTGTGTGTACCTGGTAGTCAGGGCATGTGTGTGGTGAAAGTGAGTCAAGCCTGTATTCCCAGCAGCTTGGGAGGCTGATATGGGAGGATCACGAGTTCAAAGCCAGCCTCAGCAAAGGCAAGGCACTAAGCAACTCAGAGAGACCCTGTCTCTAAATAAAATACAAAATAGGGTGGGGGATGTGGCTCAGTGGTCCAGGGCCCGTGAGTTCAATCCATGATACCAAAAAAAAAAGGAAAGAAAGTGGGGCAGCCACAGCCTAAGCAGACCCCTGCTCCCCTGCTGTCCCTTTGCCTCACTGTCCGTCCAACCCCCTCCTTCGTCCTCCTCTTGCCATCCACCTTTCCTGGCCTGATGAGCAAATACTTTTTGCCTCCATGAGAGCAGAAGAAATAGTTTTGCCTCTTTCTTCTTCTAGGCCTCCATATTTATCAAACTGGAGAAAAATCCTTGAGTGACTCTTTGCCTGCCTTTTGTAGATAGAACACAGAAGACAACTCCCACAGTCTGAATCCAGTTCATCAGTAGACGCTTTCAGCTCCCTTCAGTAATCCTAGTAGTATAGGAGGCTGAGGCAGGAGGATCACAAGTTTGAGGTCAGCCTGGACAATTTAGCAAGACCCTGTTTCAAAAGCAGATAAATGAATAGGGAGCTGGGCATGGTGGTACATGTCTATATAATCCTATATAATCCCAGCAATTTGGGAGACTGAGGCAGGAGGATCACAAGTTTGAAGCCAGCCCAGGCAACTTAATAGAGATCATGTTTCAAAGTTTAAAAAAAAAAAAAGTTTTTTTAAAGACTGGGGATGTAGTTCAGTGGTAGGAGTATCCCTGGGGTCAATCCCCAGTAGAGCACCACCAAAAAAGAAAGAAAGAAAAAATCCTTTCAGCTCTATTAAATTCTGAATCTACTTCACTTCAGATTCTCTGGCACCATCGGGGTGAGCCACCATCCTGTTTTTCCTGGGTGGCTATATCAGCTTCTTACCAGACCTCTTGTCTCTGCCTTCCCAGCAGCCACAGGAACCTGTTAAACCAAAGTTAGTCATGTTCTTCTGCTTAGAACCCTGCAGCCATTCCACAAGTCCAAGGTCGTAAGTGGCCTTGTAGGCACCATCTGGCAGTGTCTCCAGACCTTACTGTGCATCTCTTCCTTCACCGGCTTCTACCACACTGGCCTCTTTCCTGTGTCTTCGAGCACCTCAGGCATGTTCCTGCCTGGGGGACTTTGCACTTTTTATTTCTACTCCCTTTTCTCAGAATTCTTGCAGCGCCTGATACCTCACTTCATTCAGGTGTCTGAATAAAGCCTCCTCAAGAAGTTGCCTCCTAGCAGGCATGATGGTGCATGCCTATAATCCCAGGGACTTGAGAGGTTGAGGCAGGAAGATTGCAAGTTCAAGGCCAGCCTCAGCAATTTGATGAGTCTGTCTCAAAATAAAAAGGATGGCAAAGTGCCCCTGGGTTCAACCCCCAGTACCACAAAAATAAAAAAAGTTTTCCTTCATCACAGATTCTAAGCCTCTTTCGTATTTCTCTCTGCCTCTTCTCACATTTATTCTTTTAACACTGTGACCATCTGACACATTTGTTTATTACTGCCTGCCTCCTCTCATAGATTATAAACTCATAGAGGTAGGGTTTTCATCTGATTTAATTACTACTCTATCCCCAGCACTTAGCCCAGTGCCTGGCACTTAGTGGGCACTTGATAAAGACCCAATGAATGCGTGAGTGTCCAGGGGTGAGGAGGGCAGCTTGTCTGACCTTCCTGCAGCTCCACAGGTTTAGCCTGGCTCATGAAGATGTCCTGTCTTAGAGAACTAACAGTGTCTCCAGTACGACTTGGCATTATGATTTTTTCCCAAGTTATGAGGGGCCCTCTTTGCAGGCACTGGCTGAGCACAGAGGAGCCTGCATTCAGCATTCCTTTGCTTTCTCCCCAGGAGGCACCTAGGAATCCAGGGGGCATGAGCTCCCCTATCCTCAGTCATCTCCAATTTCCAGGGTCCAAGAGTAGCAGATCTCAGGGCTGGGGATGTGGCTCAAGTGGTAGCGCGCTCGCCTGGCATGTGTGCCGCCCAAGTTCGATCCTCAGCACCACATACAAACAAAGATGTTGTGTCTGCCAAAAACTAAACAAAATAAATATTAAAAATTAAAAAAAAAAAAAAGAGTAGCAGATCTCAGTAAAAATTGAATGGGAAAAAGAGTGACAAAAGGAAGAACGTCGTGATTCTCTCCACCGGTCCCACTGCACTGGCAGTTTAATGTGCTGTGGAGCTTCACACATCCTCACCATAACCTGTGACCTCAGCCTCATCACACCTCTGAGTCTTAGTTTCCTTGTTGGTAAAATGGAGACAACACCTACTTAGAAGATTTTGAGAAATCAAGCAGTAAATATTAGCCCAGCAAATATTAGCTGTTATTTTTTTTGTTTATAGTTACAAAAAGCAGAGGTCCTATGAGAAGCATATTTTGGTTTTAGTACTGTGGATTGATCCCAGGGATGCTTTACCACTGAGTGCTTTCCCTAGCTTTTATATTTTTTATTTTTTAATTTTTTTATTTAGAAACAGAGTCTCACTAAATTGCTAAGGCTAGCCTGAAACTGTGATCCTCCTGCCTCAACCTCCTGAATTGCTGGGATTATGAGTGAATGCCACCGCACCCATCTGAGTCACTCATTTTTGGCTGTAAAAAAAAGAAGAGCTAACATTTATCAAGTGCTTACTATGGACCATTTAATTCTGCCAAGGCTGTGAAATAGATTCAGCTGTTCTCATTTTAGCCAAACACTGGGCTCAGAGAGTAAAGGGTCTGGCCCCTGGTCCAGCAGCCCAGACCTCCCAGAACTGGGTTTGGAAGCCACTCTGCTGACCCCAGGGATCAGGAGGCCTGAGGCCAGGCTCTGTGCTAATCCTCTGTGAGACCTTGCAGGGTGTCTCTTTACCTCATCTGGGTCTCGGTGTCCCGTTTGCTCAGGAAGGGGGTTAAACCGCAGATCACACATTCCATGTTCCATGTTCCACTTCAGGTGGGACAGTGAGTTGCTTCTAGGTCTCTAGTGGTGGTGGCAGCATTCTTCTGCAGTTTACCAGTGCTCTGGGCATTGCCTATAACCAGCACACCTCTGAATGTCCCTTCTCTCAGTGACAGCAGAGTACCCAGCCCCGCGGGCATCAGCTCAGGCATCTTGCAAGCCCGCACCTTGAGGGGGGGATTGCAGAGATGAAAAGGGAAGAAGACTAAAGGAGCTGGAATGTGGGAAATGCAGCCCTGCAGGAGCCCGCAGCACTGAGTTTTTGGTTACTTGGAGAGTGTATGTGCACATTCGCATGTGGTGGGGGGAGGAGAGCAGGAGGGAAGAGTGTTGCAGGGATTTGCACCCATCCCCAAATCCTCCAGAGCTCTTGCCCTCTGTGGAATTCCAAACATTTCCTATCAGATAAAGGTGGCTGAAAATACCCAGGACTTGTCTGGACTAGTTTGAAGCAGTGCTGGGGTGATGAGGTTGAGGCCACCAGGGCTGGCCCAGCAAGGCTGACCACTCAAAGGAGCTTGCCCTGACCACTCAAAGGGATGTGCCCGCTGCCCTCTTCCCCTGGATTCCTCAAGCCTGAGGGTGAGACTCAACAGGCTTGTAGGTGAAGAAGGATCAGAGCTTCCTGTGGCATGTCCTTCTGCTCTTGAGTGTTGCTTCTTACTGTAGACACTAGTTACTGGATCTTTTGGACACCCTTGAGACAGCCAGCCGGGCAGTGGGCAGTTGCTCATCTGTCCGTGAGAGAGTTCCTTTCATCTTCCTCCTCATGCCACAGCCCAGCAGGGTCCCTGTGAGGTACTGTCCTCCCAGACAGGGAATGGATTCTCCCCAAGCAAACTAGTGAGAGAGCTGGGACACAAAACCTCCTCCACTGACCATCTGCCAGTGCTCGTCCTCCACCACGTCCATCATTAAGTGGCTCCAGAAGAAGGGGCGGGCACACCCTTGGGTGGCAAGGAAGGAGAAGCTGCTTTGGACCACAGAGCCCAAGGAGCTAGGTGCAGTGGTGCACACCTGTAATCCAGTACCCTAGAGGCTGAGGCAGGAGTTAGACCCTGTCTCAAGATAAAAAGGGATAGGGGTGTAGCTCAGTGGTGGATTACTTGCCTAGCTTGCACAAGGTCCTGGGTTTGATCCCCTGTAACACAAAAGAAAAGGGGAAAAAGATCTCAGAAGGAAGCAGAAATTTAGGGAGAAGGTTGGCCCTAGTCTTTATATGTTGCTACCCCAATCCATCCTGCCTGTGGCCTTAGCACAATGCTTTTTTAGAACTTTCCAATAAACTTCCTGACCTCCTTGAAGAAGTGACCTATGGGTTGAAACCTGAGAGATACATGCCTAGGAGGTTGGCCGAGGAACTGGTGTGGGCAAAGTTCCTGGGATTGAGCAGACCATAATCTTGTGAGGAAACCAAGGACACCCTGAGGCCCTTCAGGCTGTGGAGAAGTCTTAGGACTCAAGCTGAGCCTGGCCTGATAGTGGAACCGTCATCGCTGGCATTGACATGATCTGTTGTGCCATGCGTAGCTCCAAGAGTTCTACACGTGTTGCCATTGACTCCTCAACAGGGTTCTTTTGAAGTTCATTTTTTATCTCATTTTTCAGGTGAGGTCCAAGGCCAAACATCTTGCGAGAGTTACTGGTTACCTGGCCACTTGGCACTCTGGCAGCTCACTTGGTGGGAGGAGGAGTTAATTAGCCCTGGTCCAGATCACACCTCCATTTCACAAAAGAGGAAACTGATACTCCTTGAGCGCCACAGAGCCTGGACCAGGGCCCCTAGCAAGGCTGGCAAAGCCGCTTCTGCCTGCCTGTGTTGCTTTCTTGGGCAACTCTTGGGAAAGAATTGCAGATGAGTAGCAAAGAGACCAGAACAGAGGCCCGTGGGCAGCGGTGGGGCGGGGGTTCAGCTCACTAAGAGGGAACAGCTGTCTGGTTTTGAGGAGCTCTCCAAAAGCAAAATGTTCCACCTAAAGGGAGTGAGCTTCCCATCGCCAGCGTATTGAACTGCCAAGGGCGGGGTCCACCTGGAGTGAAACAGACCTGGCTGTGTGATCTGAGCACCATCTTTCTGTGGGCTCCTCTCTGTGAAGTGAGGTATTAGGGAGGACATCTTGTGAAAGGCTTGTTTGTTGGGCAGGTGTGTTGGAAGGTCACTCTTGAGTCTGACTCTTTCAAGGGTGTGCGTTGGCCTTCAACCTGAGTACTAGAAGAGCAGAGGACTATGGCCATCACTTGTGAAAGGATATGGAATTCCCAGGGATGAAATGAGGCTCAGGAGGCACATGTGTCGGCCACCAGGAGCCGTGGAGGGCTTGGGCTCCACCATTGATGACCACTGTGACCTTGGGAGTGACTTTACCTCTCTACTGTGCCTTATCTGTACTGTAGAGAGTAAGACAGCAGTCGCCCATGGTCATTGCATTGTGTGAGTTATTATGCACAAAGCACTTGCTTAGTAAAATCCAGCTATTGTGTCACTGTCACTCCCAGGGCATGAGGTCGTGAACCCCATTGAGCATCTACCCCAATAAAAGCCTGTCTGAATGGTCTCCCGGCCTGGTTCTGAGCCGCGGAGGTGGAGGGCCCATGCTCGGCCTGATAGTTCTCTTGATTCCCCAGCGGGTGTTATCTCCTCCCAGCACAACCACTTCCTTTTCTGAGAAATGAGCGCATCTGTCAGGCTCATGGCTTCTTAGAACTAATGGTGGGGGAGGAGGCGGGGGAAGAGAGTCTGGCAGCTGAGGGGCAGAAAGGAGGAAGATTAATACAAAGTGTGCTGTGAGGTGCCTCCAGAGTCCCCAAGGCCCAAAGACTCAGGCCTCTCAGGACACTCCCTTGAGCCAGGAGCACCAAGGTCTCTGTGCTTCCCTGGGTGGCTTTTACCAGCTGGTCATACCACTATCACCTTGTGATATCAGGGCAAGAGAAACCAGGCTTCAGAAGTCCAAGGGCTGGCCATGGTGCCCACAGCGGGACTAGCTGGGCCGAGGTATTTCGCCCTGCACTCAGCACCGTCGCAGCCTCTCCCTGAACCCCCTCTCCAGGTTCTCCCATGCAGACTACGTTCCCCAGGGTAGAGGAGAGAGGCTTATTCCTCTCACATCATAGAGGCCAACAGCTCCCTGAGGAAAGCCAAGGGAAGTGGATTCCAACCACAAACCTCACCTCTTCCGAGTCTCCGCCTGCAGCGCCCTGCCAGGAGAGCGATAAGGCTCTCAGTCTGCCCCCCTTCCGTCCTCTCTCAGGGATCTCCTAACAAGGCCTGTTTGTCTACTCAGCAGGCATTTATCAGCTTCTCCCTCAAGGAAACTGAGACCAGGCACAGAAAGTGACTCTGCAAGTGACTCATGGCTTACCCGTGCAGGGCTATGAGAGGCCAGGCAAGGTATAGTCCTGATGTCCCTGGCACTTTCCCTGGCTGCTAAGAGCCCCTTCCTCTTCTCCACCTACCTCTTTCCTGAAATAACCAAGCAGGAAGGAAGCGGTGGGCCCAAGGTCTCCAGAGTCCCTCAAGAGGAAGGAAGAACCCGTCTGGCACAAGAACTTGTTCCCCACTGAAGCCAGGAAGGAAGGGTTTCACTTTCCCTCCTGGTTTTCGTCACATCCTTTCCCTCTACCCAGTTCCTCTCAGCTGGCTGGGCCACAGCATGTCATTCAGCTGGTAGCCTCGGGCCACTTTACCCACCTAGGGGGACCCAGAGGCATAGCCCTGGCCCAGAATATGGGGTTTACTGCCCAACATACAACATACCAGGGCTTAAAACTGGCTTCTTTCTTCATGTAACTGCTTTGGCCAAGTATCTCTGAGCCTCGGTTGACCTAAGCTCAGAATAAGGACCTCCTTCCCTCACAAAAGTATGCACCAGCCCATGGTAGAGACTGGAGAAGATTGCGCTGCCCTTTTGAAACCGAGCAAGCACTGCATCAAAGCTGGCAGCAAGGTGATTAGCCAGGTGACCAGCTCCCAGTGTGACCTTGAGCAGTCAAGATCATCAGCTGCGTGGAGTTAACAGTGAAACCCATGGGCAGCTTGTAGAGATGGCTGATGAACATGCACTAAGGGCCGAGAAAGAAGAATGCCCATGGGGCTCTGTGCTCAAGAAATGTCAGCAGCTGCTGCAGCTGCAGAGATTGGGTTTTCTGTGGGCAGACAACAGGGACTGAGGTGGCAAGATGGGACATCAGAATGAGTAGGAGAACAGAAGTAGGACAAATCCCAGTTCTGACTCTACCTAAGATAGGAGGCCTGAGTAAACTCTGGAGCCTCAGTTTTCCCCTTTGGAAATATGGTTCTTGAGAAATGTGCAAGGATTAAAAAAAAAAGCATTCATTTATTCAGCTACTGTAGGCTCATTTAGAATGTGGCTGCTGTGTCCCAGCTGTGGAGATACATTCTGGAGATACAGGGGACAAAATACACATGTCTAGTGGGGGAAGCAAGACCAAAAATCACCTGTCAAGTCAGGTCAAATGCTTTAGGTTAGTGCCTGGCAGATGGAAAACATTCCAATGTTCAAAAATATTAGCTTCCATAATAACTGTTATTTTATTCTTGTTTAGTAAGTGAGGACACTGGACCAGAGAGGTGAAATAACCTGTTCAAAGTCAAAATGCAAGGAAGAAGCATTGAGATGTGGGAGGTGAGAGAGAAGGATGACAGAAGACAGATCAGATTCAAGCAGGGACTGCAGGGACCAAACAGCCCCTGGCTGCATGGGTGGTTCCCTGGCACCTAAGCCCCTCCCTCTGGGTGTCATGCCAACCTTTTCACCTGATTCCTTCAGGGTCACAGGTAGCTGCCAAGGGACCTGTATCCTTCTGTCCTCTGCTCTGGGCAGAGATCTAGCTGAAGTCGGTCTGTGCCTGTGTGGGTGGGCAGATGCCAGAACTGGGTAGCCTTGGTCCCACCTGCCTGGCTCCGAGACTGACAGAGGAGGAGACCAGCAAAGAGACAGGAAGGTTCAAGTAGGGAAGCCCTTCCTCTCCTCCCCTCTGCAGGGCCTTAGTACACGCTGCCTTTGCTGGGATGCTCTCTCTCTCTCACCTAAAACAGTTTAATCCTTCCCTGGCTCCACCACTGTGTCATTCAGTTCTCAGTTCCAACCTCGCTCATTAGAGAGATCTTCCCTGACCACTCCACCTACCTCAGGTGCTGTCACCTCCCCCAACTAATTTTCTTCAAGACCCCATCATCTCTGAAATTATCTTGGGTTTTTCTTGTGCCCCTTTCTCTGCTTTCCACTAGGACATCATTTCTCCACTTTTTTTTTTTTTTTGTCTTATCAACCCCACCAATGAGAGTCTCTTTAGACATTTTTGTGCTAATTATCTACCCATGAAATTTTGAATGCCACATCCATACTGTGAATCTCTTTTTTGGAGATGGGGAAGTGGTACTGAGATTGAACCACTGAGCCACAGCCCCAGCCCTTTTAATTTTTTGAGACAGGGTCATGCTAATTTGCTGAAGCTAGCCTCAAACTTGTGATCCTCCTGTTACAGTCTCCCTAGTTGCTGGGATTTATGTATCTATATACTGTGGCCCTCTGGCGAGCCACAAATTGTTGTAACACCTAAGAATTTTTCACTCCAGACCATTGGAGCTAATCTCACTGCCATTGAAAATGGATTAGAGCATAAACTCGCGGCAGCCATGTTCGCTGCTGCATTTTCAGCCAGACTTGAAGCATAGTAGGTGCTCAATAAATATTTGTAGTATGAACAAAAGTCCAGTTACCCTGGGGTCACAAAGGAGATGTTTCTCCCAGAATTGGAGGAGAGGTGAGCAGGGAAGAGGCGACTCTGCAGTGGCGTTCCTGCCAGCTGACTGAGGAAGGGAGGTGGGAGGGTGACCAGTTCCAGGGCACAATGTTGGTAAAGGCACAAGGGCATGAAGCTCTCGGGAGTATCTATGTGGCCCCTCCACATGTGTGGTCAGGACTATTAGAGGCTTTGAAGTCAGAGGAAGGACCTTAAAAGTGGTGCTAGCCTGAGCTCTCCTGGGGATCACATCAGGAGAGCTGGCTGTAGGAAGCCATAATGGATAGGTGGATTGACCTTGCAGACTTAAGGGGTTTGCCTGGCTAGGAGTCCGTGACCCTCTTATGAAGGTCATTAACCATCACATGTCACAAATGGCCATGGATCCCCATGGAAGCTGTCAGTTCCAAAGAGAAACTTCTCCCGTTTTGCCGTAATCCAAGCTAAGGATACAGACAGGCCCTCGGGCCGGGGTCTCCTGGAAGCCTCTGTGACCTCAGAGACCTCCCTGAACCCCAGCCTTACCCCTGCCCACCGTGCCAGGCCTAGCTAAAATCAGTGGGAGCTACCTAGAAGCGGTGGGGCTTATCTCTGCATTCCCAGACCAGGGCTGCTCTGCAGTCCTGTTTATTTATCCAGAGCAGCCACCCACCCACTGAGAAAATGGCTGTGTTTGTTTCCAAGTGTGTCTGTGTGAACCATGGGCTAAATATACCCACACCACCGCCCCTCCAGCCCCCGCCCTGGAACAGCATGCCTCATTTTGCTCGTACTCTGCGAAAGCAGTCCCCAGAATCCACGCCCTTGGAAATCCTACCACCCCTCCCCAGGAGAAGGAGCTCCTGAAATGGGGATTGTCCTGGCCAGGACTGCATGAGTGGGGACTGGAGCCGGTCAGTGCCTTGTTTTCTGTGGCACTGAAATGAGAATGCTCCCTCTACTCTGGAATGACTGTTCCTGGACAGTGGACGCTTTGTGTCCTTGCAGGGATAGGGCCTGTTTACTCCAGCCCAAGCCCCAGAGCTGAAAATTTCCTGTGGCTGCCAGCCTCCTACTTCAGGAAAGTTCCCATCAAGAGAGTCAGGCCCCTCCCATTTTGGAACCAGTGTCCCTGGTTCCTTGTGGGACGTTTGGCCCCTTGGGATAAGCAGGGTCTTCTGGCCCTTGCCTCACTCCTGCTGGGTTCCCCCAGACTGGTACTCTCCCACATCGTGCAGAAGTTGTGGTGTCTTCATCTGGGCCTAAATAACTTGGGAGAAGAAAAATTTCAACTTCCATAGAGTTTTCTCATCTGCTAAAACCTATAGAGGCAGGTCAGGATGGAGAGGAAGACAGGGAGGCCTGGGCAGCCACTGCCCCTCCCCAGATCCTGGGCTCCACCTCAACCCCGCTTCCAGAGTCAGATGACTGACAGGACAAGTCTCCAACCCCTGACATAAGAAAAATGTCCTACTGTAGCTGCACTCCCTTTGATTTGCCTTTTTGTTTGAGGGATGCTGAGGAGGGAACCCAGGCCCTTAGGCGTGCTAGGCAAGCGCTCTCCCACTGAGCTACACCCCAGCCCGGGCACCCACCGTGTAACTGGGCAGCCCTACAGCCCAATTCCAGCTCTGTTGTTAACTCTCTGTTCCCTCCTGAAGTCTCACTCATGTCACTGTGATAGGGAGCTCACCTCTCTCTAAGGACTCTGATGATGGTGAAATGTAGTAACAATGCCTGGTACTTAGTAGACAAGTGACACGTTTGTTCTACTCATGAACAGTCACGCGCTGCTTAACAACAGGGAGACAGCCTGAGCAACGTGTTAGACATGTCATTGTTGTGAACATCGTAAAGTGTTCTTAGCAAACCTAGGTGGTTGCACAAGAGGAGGCAACGCAATCGAGGGAGGGGCGCAGTAAACAGGAGCTGTCTGAGGCTGCTGCTGGCCTGACGAGACTGACAGCTGTGCAGTAACCGTGGTCTTTATAAGTAGGAGGACACCTTAAGATAATGATAGTAAGGGTTGTGTAATAAATACACAAGCCAGTGACAGCCGTGTATTGTCACTATCAAGTCTTATGTGCTGTACGAAATTGTGCTTACTATACTCCTCTTGTGACTGTGAGCTCAGTGGGTTTGTGTGCATCAGCACCCCACAGACACATGAGGACACCTCGTGCCCTGGAATGGCAAGAACTCTGACCCCAGTCGGCCAGGCGAGAGGAAGTTTTCAGCTCACCGTAATGTTATGGGCCTACCATCGTTCATGTGTCATTGACCAAAACGTCACTATGCAGCGCATGATCTTTATCGAGCCCCAGCTCTGTGCCAGACACTGTTCTGAGCACTGGATGTACAGGAACAAGACAGGATGTCTGCCCTCATCAGGACACATCTAGTAGAGACAGGCTAGTATAGGAGTGCTCGCCCTGCTTGTACAAGTAATAGAACTTTTCTCACTCCTAAAAAAAAGATCCAGTACTGAGATGGGTTGCCACAGAACAAAGTCTGCCGACTGGCTATGAGACTTGCTGAGGGAAAAACAAAGCAAGGTTGGGAGTAGGCAGAGAGAGATGGAGTGGATGCTGTTTAGACAAGGTGGCCAGGAGAATCGGCAGAGGGGCCAGTGGGCCTGGGGTTAAAAGGGACAGGGCATAGAGGACAGAGGGCTCGCTAGGCCTTGCCAGCTGGGGTAAGCAGTGAGGACTTTATTCTAGGTGTGAAGAAGCCTTGAACGTGGCAATCTCTGAGGGACCGAGTGGAGTGGTCAGGTGGAGGGGCCCTGCCCACCTGCTTGCTTCCCCAGGGTCCTCTTGTCCACCTGGCTCAACTCATGGGCACTGCTGCCCCCCTAAGGGAATAATAAATGTTGAGGGTTCTTGCAGCCAGATCTGCAGCTCAGTGTGTGTGGCACTCTGCTAGGTACCAGGGATACAAAAATAAGTGGCACTGCTTTGAAAGTGCAGGGGAAAGCTGCTGGGGGTGGGCCTGGGGTAAGCACCAGTGTGCTGTGACCTGATGTGTGTTCTTAGCAACATGAGTGGGGACTGGAGCCAGTCAGTGCCTTGATCCCTGTGGCACTGAAATGAGAATGTCCCCTCTACCCTACAGAGAACATGGATGGAGGGGGTCATCAGTGGGGCAGATAGGTACCCCCGGCAGCACACTGATGGGTGGGTCCTGAGGCTAACTGGAGATGGCAGGCCCTGTGTGAGGGAGCAGCCGCTTGGCCAGCTGGGACTGGATGATGCTGTGGTGCCGGGGGAGAGCATGGTAGAGGCTAAGCAGGCCTCTGGAGCCAGCTAGTGGTCCATTCATTCTATAGCACACACTGACCACTTGGTCCTGGGGCTGGATACAGGTTTAGGTTCTGGTTCCACTGCTTGCTGACCAAGCTTGGTGACCCAAGCAGGGCTACCATGATCTGGCCCTTTGGCCCTGAGAACCCCAGCTTCCTGAGCTGTGCAGGGAGATCGGCACTGAAGGCCGTGGGAAAGGTGAAAAGCTGAGCTGGCCTGAAGCTCATTCTCAGAAGGAGCCCGGCAGGCCCTGCTCCCTGTGCTGGGTCATTACCCACAGCCCCCTCCTCCTGTCCTGTGCTTCCCGGGACTGAACTTCAGGGCAGAGGGCTATTGCTCACCTCCCTCTGGGCTCAGAATGACAACCCTAGGTGGGACGGTACGGGTCTCAGAGACCACATAAGGAAGCCTCCCTGCTAGCCCTGGTCTTTCCATCCTCCAACCTGCCCTGCCAGAGGCTCCCTCTAGAAGGAGAAGGGGCCTCTGGTGTGGCAGCCGAAGGGCGAGGCACAGCCCCACTCAGATTCGACCCAAGCTCCTCTGTGGCTTCCAGGCTGCATCACCTGGCTCTTTTGGCTGTGGGCGGGGAGGGGGTGCTGGCGACTGAACCAGAGATGCTCTACCCTGTGCCACATCCCCAACCCCTTTTTAACTTTTTTATTTTGAGGCAGGGTCTTGCTAAGTTGCTTAGGGCCTCAGCCTCCCATGTTGCTGGGGTCCTAGTTCTTTCTCTCCCTACCTGTGTCAGCAATAACCTGGGTTCACCATGCCCACCTGGGGGTCCGGGCAGCCCTTAACTAGCCCACAGCGGGCCCTGATGCTGCCATTTTCAAATCACAGGTACCATTGCATACAGATGGCACCTTCTCCCACCCAGCCACGTTAGGTCTGAGGATTTAAATGGTGCTTTCACTTCTCTTTCCTGCAGGACACTTTTGTGGAACTCTATGGGAATAACGCGGCAGCAGAGAGCCGGAAGGGCCAGGAGCGCTTCAACCGTTGGTTCCTGACGGGCATGACTGTGGCCGGCGTGGTTCTGCTGGGCTCGCTTTTCAGTCGGAAATGACCAGACACTGACCACCCACTCACCCTCCCTCCCACCCCACCCCACTCCACTGCGTCCCTCCGTCCAGCCACTATTGCCACCAGGAGAACCACTACATGCAGCCCATGCCCACCATCCATCCCTGGGTTGGGCCTAGACCTGGTCCTCTGCAGTTAGTTTTCTAGAATCTACCACGCTTCTGTGAGAGCCACTTTCCCCCATACCTCAGTTCTCTTGGCCTCAAAATCCACAAAATTTCCCTAAAATCTGTCCCATGAAGGCTGTCAGGGGGTGGGGGTGGCTGGGGGCAGGAGGGCCCTACCTAATTGGTAGAACCTTGCTACCCTTAGCCTCGGAGACTGCTTTCCTCGTAAGGAGCTAGAAAGTTTTTTGAACCTCTTCCCCAGAAAGAGACTAGATTGCCTTTGTTTTGATGTTTGTGGCCTCAGAGTTGATCATTTCCCACCCCCCTCTGGACCTGGGCCCCTATTCCTTCCATCTCTACCCCCAAGAGCCATTTAGAGGCCACTTTTGACTAATTAGCAATTCAGGTTGCTTGGGATAAAGAAGCTGATCAGGACTTCCTCCCACCTCTGGCCTGGCCCCAGTCCCCTCCTGGTCTGAATGTTCTCCAGAGGCCTCTGCTAGAGGCTAGTCTCACCTAGGAGGGAGGGGGCTCCAGCTGCAGGAAGTACCCCATGCTAAAGCTGGGTGGCCCTTGCGGTTTAGCACCACCCTAATCCCCTCCCTGTCTCCCATGACTATGACTGAGGGACCAACTGGGCCCAAGACAGGTGCCCCAGAGCTGTTCATGGCCTCAGCTGCCCCACTTCCTGCGAGATCAGCCTGTGGCATCTTTGCCTTGGGCTGCTGCCTATCGGGTCTGGGGTTCAGGAACCTCAGCCCAGAGGTAAAGGGGAGCTATAGGGAGCAGCTGTAGGAGCCCTGGGGTCTTCCCTACCTCGGGCAGGAAGGAGAGCCTGGTGCACGGGCCAGGGGGCGGGGGATGACTGGAGGGGCCTGTCCTGCCTGGCCAGGCAGATATCTGCCCCACTCTGTCCAGCCTGGGCAGCAGGGCTGCCAAGGTCCAAGTGGCCTGGCCAGGAGCCCCTCAGGCCTCCCTCTCTCTCTCCTCTGTTCCACCCTTGGCCTGTTTCATCCCAGGGGGTCCCAGCACAGCACTGGCCACCCCGGGCTCTCTGCTGTACATATTCCAGACTAGTTTTTATTCCTTGTGAAGATGATATACTATTTTTGTTAAGCGTGTCTGTATTTATGTGTGAGGAGCTGCTGGCTTGCTGTGCGTGTGCACGTGGAGAGCTGGTGCCCGGAGATTGGCAGCCTGATGCTCCCTCCCCTGCCCTGGTCCAGGGAAGCTGTCCTAGGGGTCTTGGCTCCTGAGGGGCACCTGTCCCCCCTCCCACCCCCACTTGTTCCAGCTCTTTGAAATAGTTTGTGTGAAGGTGAAAGTGCAGTTCAGTAATAAACTGTGTTGACTCAGTGAACCAAAGGCTTGCGTGTGCTTGGGATGGGGAGGGAAGGAGCTACTGGGCAGGCAGAGGCTGTAGGAGAGCCAGTTACTGGACCTGGCTGCTCTGCCCTCAGAGAGAGAGAGATCCCTTCCTCCCTCTGGGCCTGAATCGCTTCACCTGTACATTATAGTGTTTTTACTGAGCACCTACTATGTGCCGGGCACTGTGAACAGGACAGACATAGCCCCTGCCCTCAGGAGCTGACATTGTAGTGGGAGAAACATCAAATAGCCACTCAGCAAGTGAGAACTGAGCATTGATCTGATGCTCCCTCCCCTCCCCTGGCACAGTACTAGGTACTGGGGATCCTTGCCTTTTTTAAGTGCCGATTCTAGTGGGAGAGACACCCACATATCAGCACTGTTCTGGTTTCTGTAGAGCAGTGGGTGGTCATGAGGAAGCCATTGCATTCTCCTGGCATGAAGGACTTGGGGAAGGATGGAAGAAGCAGTCAGTCTTGAGGTAAATTTTTTTTTTTTTTTTTGTACCAGGGATTGAACTCAGGGGCACTTGTCCACTGAGCCCCATACCCAGCCCTATTTTGTATTTAGAGACAGGGTCTCACTGAGTTGCTTAGTGCCTTGCTGTTGCTGAGGCTGGCTTTGAACTCTGATCCTCCTGCCTCAGCCTCCCCAGCCGCTGGGATTACAGGCAAGTGCCACCACACCCGGCTCCCACCCCTTTTTTTATTTTGAAACTGGGTCTTGCTTAGTTGCTTAGGGCCTTGCTAATTTGCTGAGGCTAGCCTTAAACTTGTGATCCTCTTGCCTCAGCCTCCCAAGCCACTGGGATTACAGGTGTGTGCCACCACACCTGGTTTGAGGTAACATTTTAACATTTTTAAGGTAGATTCTCAGGATTTCTCTGGGAGGCAGAAGACAGGGCGGGCTCCCTGGAGGAAGTGATATGAGAGCAAGGACATAAAGTAAGTAACAGAAGGGGGGACGCAGGAGAGTCGGTCCTGGCCAAGCAGCAGCAGATGTGCAGGATGCGCAGGGCCTTCTGCCCCGAGAGGCATGAGGTCCGGGACTGAACTTGGCCCTGAGGGCAGTGCCAGCTGAGAAGGGTGGTCAGAAGAGGTAAGAGACCTGTGCCCTGCTGCTGTCCCAAGGGTCCCCCTGGCTGCTGTGTGGAGAACGTCCTGGAGGGGAGCAGAGTGGAAACCCTGGTTTGGTTGAAGCTTCCGTTCTGAGAGTGGCAAGATGTGTCCCAGGTCACCGTGCTTAGTCTTGTGTGGCTGGACAAGTCCCCTAACCTCTTCATGCTCCAGTTTCTCCTCTACAAAATGGGTGTGCATCCCTCAGGATTGCTTTCAGGATGGACTGAGATGACCCGGTGGGGTGGGGGCCCGGAGGCGGGGTGGGGTCGGGATGATCCTGCCACGGGGCAGGCGGGCCCTCCAGGAGGAGGAAGGAGGTCCTGCGCTCCAAGGCCCATGTGGCTGCGGCCCAAGGTCCCGAGGCTCTGGGAATGGTCAGGGAGTCCAGGGCGGCTGCTCCAGCTCCAGGGAGTGACCTGCCTCCCGCCGCCGCCTCGCCCTCTTTCAGGAGCGGGCCCGACTGCCCCCTGGTGGCCACGGGATGCTACCCTAAGCCACCCGCAACCCAAGCCGCTGAGTGCCCATCTCGGGCCGCCTGCTTTTCCCAGTGTCCTCCAGAGTCCTCCTGCTCCTCAAAGGACAGATTCAGAGCTTGCCTCAGCTTTCCTAAGGCTCAGAGTCGCCATTCTTGATTCAAGGCTAAAGCCTCCAGCCTCCCACCAGCCTCTCCCCGCATGAGGTGTTCCCGGATCCTACCCCTACGCTGTCACTCAGCGTCTCTCCCCAGATTTTCGATATGCTTCCAGAAACGTCTTTTCACCTACAGGGAAATACACACATCCGATTATATTTTTATCCCTCCCTTCCTTTTTAAATAAATGGTAACATTAGACACACTTTGCCTTGCTAGTCCTGGCACGTCATGTCTTGTAGAAGTGTCTGTTTTCATACATAATTCTCATCAGGCAGCCCCAACAATTATCAGCTCGTAACAACTTCATTCTTTTTTCCAGTTGTATAAGTATTCCACAAAATTTTTTAGCCAGATCTCTCAGTGATTCCCAGCCATGTATATGCCATCACACGTGAAAAAATGTTGGAATTGCACACTGAGGGAAAGTTGGAAGGGATGTGGGCTGTACATGTGGTGAGTCTTGGGAAAAAATTCATTCCATTTTTGTATATTACATATTTATGATGAAAGAAGTGAAATGACACATTTCATAAGAAAGATATGAAATATTAATTTTATTAAAACATCCAGATAACATATTTCTAAAATTGTTTCTTAAGAAACTTGATTTGAGGCTGGGGTTGTGGCTCAGTGGTAGAGTGCTTGCCTCACATGTATGAGGCACTGGGTTCAATCCTCAGCACCACATAAAAATAAGTAAATAAAAGTATTGTGTCCATCTACAACTAAGAAAATATTTAAAAAGAAAGAAAGAAACTTGATTTTGAGCTAGGTATGGTAGCAGACTACTGGGATAGCTGGCTGTCCTGGACAAGTGACTCTTGGTACCTGAGTTTATCTATCTCTGTAATCCCAGCAACTCCAAAGGCTGAGGCAGGGGGATCTCAAGTTCAAAGCCAGCCTCAGCAAAAGTGAGGTGCTAAGCAACTCCGTGAGACTCTGTCTCCAAAGAAAATATAAAATAGGGATGGGATGTGACTCAGTGGGTGAGTGAGAAAAAGAAAGAAAGAAACTAACTTGATTCTGAGTTGGGCACAGTGGTACACACCTGTAATCCCAACTCCCAGCTACACAAGAGGCCAAGGCAGAAGGATTCCAAGTTCAAGGTCAAACTGGGGAATTTAGGAAGATCCTGTCTCAAAAATAATATTAAAAGGGCTGGGGGTGTAGCTCAGTGGTAGAGCACCCCTGGGTTTAATCCCCAGTACAAAAAGGAAGGAAGGAGGATAAAGGCAGATGACATATCAGATACTTAGGGGACAGCTTCAAAGTCCTATGTCAGGGTCTTTTCTGTTTTTTTCTCTTTTCTGTCCTCCCTCCCTCCCTTCCTTCAATGCGGGGGGGGGGGGGGGGGGGAAATCTAACCCTAACCCTTGTGCAGGCTAGTCAGTGCTCTCACCACTGCACTACACCCCTAGTCCTGCTTGTGCAATTTTGTAAAAAACAAGCTGTAAAAACCCATTTGAGCCCATGTGGTGGTGCACACCTGCAATTCCAGTGGCTCAGGAGGCTGAGGCTGGAGGATGGCAAGTTCAAAGCCAGCCTCAGCAACTTATCGAGGCCCTGTCTCAAAATAGAACATAATAAAGGGCTGGGGATGTAGCTCGGTGGTTACATGCCCCTGAGTTCAGTCCCTGGTACCAAAAACAATCAAAAGAACCCATTTGATCATGATCAGTTTATATCATGATCAAATTCATCTTACAATGTCCAACTCTCCATTTTTCTATCTCTACCTGTCATAGTCTTTGTTATAGGCAAAAATAACAAGAACTTTTTTAAATTTCTTTTTTAAGAGAGAATTTTAATATTTATTTTTTAGTTTTTGGTGGACACAGCATCTTTGTTTGCATGTGGTGCTGAGGATTGAACCTGGGCCACATGCATGCCAGGCGAGCGCGCTACCGCTTGAGCCACACCCCCAGCCCTAAATAACAAGAACTTTTATTAATATATAGAAAATAGTAGAAATAAACATATATGACCTATATAAATTTATGTCGTGATTTTAATAAATATTCATGCACAAATGTTGGAATTCTGGGCATATGGAATATTTATTCCCTTCTAAATTATTTAAGCCATCTTATTTCAGTAGGTTCACACATGAATAATTAGCTGGAATAATTTCATTATAAAGGGTTTTGTGAATTCATAAGGAATATAAATAGGTATATTACAAAGTTTTAACAAGACAATCTTAAAATTTGAAGAAGGCAGGCTGGGCTGTAGCTCAGTGCTAGAACATGTGCCAAGCATTATCTAGACCCTGGGTTCAATGCACAGCACTAGAAAAAAATTAAAATTAAAAATTAAATTAAAATAAACAGATGGGCACAGTGGTGCACACCTGTAATCCCAGTGTTTGAGAGGCTGAGGCAGGAAGATTGCAAGTTCCAAGCCAGCCTCAGTAACTTAGTAAGGCCCTAAGCAACTCAGCAAGACCTTGTCTCAAAATAAAATACAAAAAGGACTGGGAATATTGCTCAGTGGTTAGCACCCCAGGGTTCAACCCCTGGTACCAAATAAATAAATAAATTGAATAATTCATTCTTAAATCACTAAGATACCAAGAATATGGACAAGAAGTAGTTCTAGAGCCAGGTAGGGTGGTTCACACCTGTAATCCCAGCCGCTCAGGAGGCTAAGGCAGAAGGATCTCAAGTTCAAGGCCGGCCAGCCTCAGAATTTAGCAAGAACCTGTATCGAAATAAAAAATAAAAGGAGTTTTAGCAGAAGAGCTACAATCCCTAGTTACACACACACACACACACACACACACACACACACACCTGTGGTTCTGGAGCCAGGCATGGTGGTGCTTGCCTATAATCCCAACTACTTGGGAGACTGAGGCAGGAGGATCACAAGTCCAAGACCAGACTCAGAGACTTAACCAGACCCTAACTCAGAATAAAATTACAAGGGCAAAGGATGTACCTTGGTGGTACAGCACTTGCCTACCTTATTCAAGATCTTGGACTCAATCCCCAGCACTGCAATAATAATAAAATTATAATAAAGATAAAACCTTGTGTGCTGGGGTCATGGCTCAGCTGTAGAGCGCTCGCCTCGCATGTGTGAGACCCTGGGTTCGACCCCCAGCACCACATAAAAATAAATAAGTGAAATAAAGGTAATGGGTCCAACTACAACTAAAAAATAAATATTCAAAAAAAAAGATAAAATCTTAAATTGCAAGCCATTTATGTGGTGAAGCATCCCTCGGCTGCTATTGGCTGTCCCTTACCTGGGCTAGGAGCCAAGCTCCCTGGGCTCCTGGAAAGCAAACAGTGGAGGGTAGGTGGCCACCATATGGCCATGCTCCACAGTTAACTGCTGCTCCAGAAGGGAGGACCCGGCTTGGCCATCCTCTGCTTATCCCTGTCCAGCAGCGGGGTCCAGAGGCAGGAAGGCCAGGTGGTGTTTAGAAGCAGGATTCTGAGAGCAGACTGTTGGGATAGCTGGCTGTCCTGGACAAGTGACTCTTGGTACCTGAGTTTCTTTACCCCAAACTGGGGGTGGTAATCATCCTATCTCAGGGGGTGACTGTGCAGATTCAATGCTTCTGTCGCACAGTACTTACCAAGGGCTCTGGCGCTGTGAGGGCTCCATCAATTGTGTCAGGCCGAGCTGTCAAACCACTGCCAAGCTCTCAGGGCTCTATATGGAGCCTCCCAACACACAGCCTCCAGTCAGATTCAGGTGGGAGTGGTGAGAGGTGAGGCAGGAAGGACAGGAAGCCGGGTGCTATGCGGAGAATGTTGAAGGACCCCCAAAGGCTCTGTGTTCAATGTGTGGTCCCCAGGATAGAGCTGTTGGGGGGACGGGCTTTAGGTGGGGCCTGGTGGTAGGTCCTGGGTCTTGGAAGTGTGCCCTGAAGGGGACTATAGGATCCCAGTCTTCCTCCTTCCTTTTTGCTCCTTCTTTTTTCCTGGTGGATGGGGTGAGTGGTGTTTGTTCTGCAGCCCTGGGGATTGGACCAAGGATGCTCTACCCCCGAGCTACATCCCAGCCCTTTTAAATTTTTTTTTTAAATTTTATTTTGGGACAGTCTCTCTAAATTGCCCAGGCTGGTCTTGAATGTGCAATCCTCCTGCCTCAGTCTCCAGAGTAGCAGGGATTATAGGCACTCGCCAAACCACCAGGGTTGGCAGATGTTTTATAAAATAACTGATCTGAACTCTTTGAAAAGTATCAAGGTCATGGGAGAAAGAGACTGAAGAATGGTCAGATCAAATGAGGCTAAAGAGGCATGATGATTTAACACCATGTGGGATCCTGGATTAGATTTTGAATAATGTGAACAGCAAAATGACTTGTGTAGGAAAACAGAAGAAATCTAATAACTTCCCTTCTTTTTTAAAAATATTTATTTTTAGTTGTACCTTTATTTATTTTTATGTGGTGCTGAGGATTGAACTCAGGGCCCTGCACGTGCTAGGCGAACGCTCTACTGCTGAGCCACAACCCCAGCCCATAACCTCCTTTCTTCAGTTAATAGTCAATAGTAATGTGCCAAGGTTGATGTCTTACTTTTTTTTTTCCCATACCAAGGATTGAACCCAAAGACACTGAACCACTGAGCCACATCACTAGTCCTTGTTTTTCCTTTTTTTTTTTTTTTTTTTTTTGAGACAGGGTCTCCTTTAGTTGCTTAGGGTCTCCATAAATTGCTGAGGCTGGCCTTGAACTTTTGATCCTCCTGACTCAGCCTCCTGAGTGTCTGGGATCACAGGTTTGAGGCACCACACACAACGCAGTGAGTGGTTTTGTTCCACCACAAATTCCTGCCATGTTGTGCTGGATGGACACAGGCCCAAAGCAATGGAGCCAGTCAGTCATGGACTGGAACCTCTAAAACTGTGAGCCAAAATAAACTTTTTATCTTTAAAGAATAATTATCTCAGATATGTCATCGTAGTGATGGAAAACTGACACACAACACAGGGTGTGACAATGAGTAAGTTACCATTTCAATCCAGGGGATCCTTGGATCACCCCAAGGGATTCTTCAAAAGAACTGTGGACTCCCCTGTCATCCCAGCAGCTCAGGAGGCTGAGGCAGGAGGGTCACCAATTCAAAGCCAGCCTCAGCAACTTAGCCAGGCCCTGAGCAATTTAGTGACAACTTGTCTCTAAATGAAATATAAAAATGTCTGGGGACGTGGCTCAGTGGTTAGGTGCCCCTGGGTTCAATCCCTGGTACCAAAAAAAAAAGAAAAAAAGGAAAGAAAGAAAGAGAGCTGGGGCTGGGGCTCAGTGGCAGAGCGCTCGCCTCATTGAACCCATGCATACGGCACTGGGTTCAGTCCTCAGCACCACGCAAATGTGAAATAAAGATATGTGTCCACCTAAAACTGAAAAATAAATACTTTTTAAAAAAGAAAGAACTGCAGGATGCTCCTCAGAATTATATCACCAAGGGACACTAACAAGAGCACCAAGGCATTCAACCCCCTCGCTCCGTCCCTTGTTGGCCCAGGGTTGCCAACTTCTCCTTGGCATATGGCACGTCCTGTGGAGGAAAGTGTAACCCTGCAGTCAGACACGGGCACCTGCGCCCTTGGATAGAATGGTTCACCAAGTCTGCACATGACCTCTGAGGGTGTGCCAAGGGCACATGGCTGGGCCACCAACACAGCTGCCACAACGTGCGACAACTTGGTGGCACACCAGCTGGGACACACTGCTGGAGAGAGGAGCAGCTAGCAGTCCCCCAGTTTTGCTTCTTTCTCTGAACTGTGCTGCAGCAGACAAGCCCGTGCATCCATCCTGCGGACACCTGCTGGCGCAGCCACAGGATGGGTCCCCAGGAGTACAACTGCTAAGCCAAAAGGGATCTGCATTTGTCATTTTGATGGATCCAGTCAAATCTGGCTCTGGCGTCCTGTGAAAGTGCCCGTCTCCTGCATTCCTGCCAGCCTCTGTGTTAAACACTCCTTGATCTTTGTCAATCTGGTAGATGAAAAAAAAAAAAAAAAAAACAGTCCTGGGACTTTAAAATTTCATGTTTAAAATTCTAATTGAGGCTGACATCTTCTCACGTGGTTGAGAGCCCTCTGCACTCCTAATAAGTTAATGAATCTGCACAGTGACCGGTGAAAGCTGCTAATGGTACACAAAGAACACCAGGCACCTCGTGCCTTCTGAAAAAAGAACACAGCACACCCAGGCATGGCCAGGCTGACAATTAAAAATGAGCTGGATGCAGTGGCGCACGCTTGGAATCCCCCAGCAACTTGGGAAGCTGAAGTAGCAGGATCTTAAGTCTGAGGCCAGCCTCAGCTACTTAGTGAGACCCTGTCTCTAAATCAAAAATACAAAGGGCTGGTGAGGATGCAGCTCAGAGGTGGAACAGTCCTGGGCTCAATCCCTAGTACAGAAAAAGAAAGAAAAATAAAGAAGCCATGGTGTCGGGCACCCTGGCGCACGCCTGTCATCCCAGAGGCTTGGGAGGCTGAGGCAGGAGGATCACAAGTTCAAGGGCAACCTGGGCAATTCAGGGAGATCCTGTCTCAAAAAGTAAATAAATGCTGAGAATGTCTGTCAATGGTAGAGTGGCCCTGAATTCAATCCCGGTACTGGAAAAACAAGAATAGAAAATACAGCCTGGAGATGTGGCTCAGTGGTGAGCACTTGCCTAGCATGTGTGACATCATGGGTTCCACCCTAGCACTAAAAAAAAAAAAAAAAAGGTATTCTTGAGTAATCAAGGGGAATTCAAGATATTATCACATTATCAGATGAAGGCATACTAAGAGATCTGTCGTCAAAAGACCCATTCTCTATTCTTTCTTTCTGTATATTTGAAATTTTCCATAACAAGTTTTTGTTTTGTTTTTCTCTAATCTCCCTGGTTATGACCTTTGCTCACACTTCTCTCTCTCTCTCTCTCTCTCTCTCTCTCTCTCTCTCTCTCTCTCTGCTGGGGATTGAACCCAGAGCCCTGCATGCTAGGTAAGCACCCTACCATTGAGGTACACCCCACTGCCCCAAAGCTATTTTTCTATTCCAATCCAATGCTTCCAAGTAAACATCACTATGAAGATCAGATTCTTCTTTCATTCTTTTTTTTTCTAAATATTTTTTAATTTATTCATTTATTTTTAATCATTTTTTAATAAATGACAGCAGAATGCATTACAATTCATATTACACATATAGAGCACAATTTTTCATATCTCTGGTTGTATATAAAGTAGGTTGACACCAATTCGTGTCTTCATACATGTACTTTGGATAATGATGTCTATCACATTCCACCATCATTGCTAACCCCCTGCCACCCCTCTGCCCTATCTAGAATTCCTCTATTCCTCCCATGCTCCCCCTCCCTACCCCACTATGACTCAGACTCCTTATATCAGAGAAAACATTCGGCATTTGTTTTTCTGGGATTGGCTAACTTCACTTAGCATTATCTTCTCCAGCTCCATCCATTTACCTGCAAATGCCATGATTTTATTCTCTTTTATTGCTCCTTCATTCATTTTGAGTTTGTATCTGCGTTCACTAGTTTTGAGTCATTGTGTGTGGTGTTTTGTGTCCATTATTTCCAACGGGTCCGATTTCTTCAGGTCAAATATGCTTATTTAAATGTCAAGATTTTGAATTTTAGTCAATAACCAATTTAATATGGTCAATTTTCATTCCTGTTAACTTGATTTGATGTTTCAATCTATTTATCTTTTGGAACTGCAGATTAAACCCAGGGGAGTGAAAGTGCAGATCTATAATCCCAGCAATTTAGGAGGCTGAGTCAGGAGGATGGCAAGTTCAAAACCAGCCTGGGCAATTTAAAGAATAAAAGAAAAGAAAAAAATAAAAAGAGCTGGGGACGCAGCTCAATTGTAGAGTGCTTTCTTTTCTTTTTGGTGCTGGGAATTGAACCTAGGGCCTTGTACATACAAGGCAGGCACTCTACGACCTGAGCTACATCTCCAGCCAATTATAGGGTGCTTTCTTAGTCTATGTAGGACCCTGGGTTTAGTCCCGAGCACAATAAAAAAAAAATGATAATCAGTTTTATTTATTTATTTACTTATTTATTTATCTTTATGTGGTGCTGAGGATCGAACCCAGCGCTTCGCACATGCTAGGCAAGCACTCTATTACTGAGCCACAACCCCAGCCCATAATTATCTTTTAAAAACCCTGTCAACTCGATATTATGGTGACTCTCTCTGCACATCTGTGATAGGCTTTATTATTTGCTTGTATCTGGCTGCTTTCCTCACGCTTGTCATGAATCCTCCACAGGGAAGCTATTTCTCTGCCCGTTAATATTGGGCTTGAGGGCTGGGGATGTGGCTCAAGCGGTAGCGCTCTCACCTGGCATGCGTGCGGCCCGGGTTCGATCCTCAGCACCACATACAAAGATGTTGTGTCCACTGAAAACTAAAAAATAAATATTAAAATTCTCTCTCAAAAAAAAAAAATATTGGGCTTGACCTTGAGCGACAGACCATATTGTCTAAAGATGACCACAAAAATATTCCCATTTCACAAGCATCTCAAGTCTTGTGATCCTGATGTCCTCTACTAAGCAGTGGGATCCATGTCGTCTTCCCCTTGAACCTGGGTGGACCTCTGGGAGTGCCTGACCTACGGGGCTCAGGGAAGTCATGCTATGTGTCTTCTGAGGTTAGAATATAAAAAGGCAATGTCTCTCCTCCTGGCTTTCTTTGGACACTTGCTCTTGGAACCCAACCACCACCATGCTTTGAGGGAGCCCAAAGTAGCCCCTACAGAGAGACCACTGGATGCCACACGAGGTATTCCTACTGAACTCACTTCCAGCTGAGGTCCCCTATGTCAGCCCGCGTCAACCACCCTATGTCAGCCCGCGTCAACCACCCAATGTGTAAGTGAAACACCCCCAGACAGTTCTGGCACGGCCTTTGAGTGTTTCCAGATGAAGCCCCACTTAGCAGACCTAAGTGGTCTCCACCGTACCCCATCAGAACTCCTGACCCACAGAATCTCTGAGCAGAACAAAATGGTTGTTTCGTGCTCTTCCGTGTGTTCTGGGGTGGTCTGTAACACAGCCACCCTCACTAGAGCGCTGTGGTTGGTGGATTTACTGCTACTTCTCTGTGCGCCAGTCTAAGCCTGGACATGGAGAGGGTCCCCACTCGTCCCTCTGCCTCCTCAAAGTCTTCTGCCATGAGAAGAACATGCCCTAGGTGTCCGCTGGTCCCACACCATGGAGACACAGGGAAAAAGCCTGAAGCCAACTACAGGCTGAATCATGTCCTGTCAAATTCCTACACTGGAATTCTAACCTCCAGGACCTGGGAATGTGACTGTTTTGGGGGAATAGAGCCTTTGAAGAGGTGAGTAAATTCCATTGAGACCATTGAGGAAGTCCCTGATCCAATCTTTAGTACTGAAAAAAAAAGTACTATGAAGGTACTAAGATGAAAGAATGTGAACTGGCTGGGGATGTGGCTCAAGTGGTAGCGCGCTCGCCTGGCATGCGTGCGGCCCAGGTTCGATCCTCAGCACCACATACAAACAAAGATGTTGTGTCCTCCGGAAACTTTTAATAAATAAATATTTTAAAATTTTAAAAAAAGAATGTGAACTAACCTTCAAAGAAGAGTAGATATGATCAGGGGAGGGAGAAGGGAAGTGAAAGGGAAGGTATGGGAATGAGATTGATCAAGTTGTTTTGTGCATGTACAAATATGGTACAATGAATCCATTGTGTATAATTATAATGCACCAATTTAAAGAGTAGATATAAAATACCATTATGCAGAAGCAAGACCTACATAGAAAACACTTAGGGGCTGGAGTGTAGCTCAGTGGTAGAGCACTCGCCAGGCATGCACAGGCCCTGGGCGCAGTCCCTAGTTATGCAAAAGAACTTGAAACAAAACACCCAGGTTGGAACACATTTCTGAATATTTCTGTAGCTTCTGCCTCATTACCTTCTGACTCTCATGTCCACCCAACAGGCTGGGAGAGCTGGCAGGAAGGTCCCCTACTGCTCTCTTCTCTGTGTCCCTGCCATCTCTCCACTCAAGGCAGATAGAGCCTGGGGCCAAGAAAGCTGCTTTCTCAGATAAATTAATGTTCAAGGTTTCCCATACTTTTTTCCCAATGTCCTCCAGATCCATCTTCCTGTCCTTTCTCTGCTTTCCTCCGAACTCATCTCTTTGACAGAGGCACCAAACCTCCAGGACCTGGATGGTCTCTTGCTCCCCACCTTCCCTGGTTCATCTCTTCCTTTTCCTCTTGGTGTGACAGCTCCACGGACTCCCTTTATTTCTTATGCCATGATCCTCACTACCACAGGGTCTTTGCATATGATTTTTCTCTCCACCTGGAATGCTGTCTCCTACCCCTCACCCAGTTTACATCCAAGCTCTTTTTTTTTTTTTTTTTTTTTTTTAATACCAGGGACTGAACCCAGGGATGCTGAACTACTGAGCCACATCCCCAGCCCTTTTTTATTTTTTATATTTAGACAGGATGTCATTAAATTACTTAGGACCTCACTAATTTGCTGAGGCTGTCCTGGAACTTATGATCCTCTTGCCTCAGCGTCCCAAGTTGCTGGGATTACAGGGGTGCACCACTGCCCCTGGGTCATCTTTCACATTTCAGGAAAGAGGACACTTCCTCCACACCCCGTCAGTTCCTCAATTGGTTAGTCCAAGTACCATGAACCTCCACTTAGCACACAGTTGTGCTACAATTTATTAAAGCCACCCTCTGGTTGATGTCTCTTTTCCCATTTCAGACTTTCATATTCACAAGGACTGGAAGTCATGAGACTGGACTGAGGTCTCCTTCACTCCATCCCCAGATCCTGGGACACAGTGGGTACATAATCATCAATGAATATTGATCAAATGAATGTTGCCACAACTGCTCTGCCAAGTCCTTCCCTTGGCATCTAGTGTGTCCAAGGGCTGTGCTTCTCAGATCTGTCTTCAAAAGATTGATTGTAGGACCACCCCGGCTGCCGAGGCTAGGACCCCTTGGGCAGCTCCCCGTCAAGGACTGAGCCCTGCGGGGTCACGGGGACGGGGCAGTTGGGCCCAATGCCACACTCCTCTGATGGGCAGCACGGGCTCTGGGGCTCCCTGTTGACCTCCCCAAGACTTCCTCGGTAGTTGTACAAGGTATCAACTGGCGGCGTCTCAGCTCCGGATTCACCCTTCAGTTCCTGCTCCACCTACCGGGGACGAGGCCGCGAGCACGTCTCCTCTACAGGGAGATGCTGAGCTTTGCCGGTAGAGGGCGCTGCAGGGCGCTGCGAAGGACGGGCGGCGTGTGTGTGTGTGTGTGTGTGTGTGTGTGTGTGTGTGTGTTCATTCTAAAATTCATCTAACCCCCCACGAGCCCAATGTGCCTCTTAAGCCTCTTGTTGGGGACCACCCTCCTGCCATCCTCCTGACACACATACTTTGGGCTTTGCCTGCACAAACGTGCCCTGATTCCACCTATCCACCCACCAGCCTCAGCCCCACCCCTGGCGCACCTCCCACCAACCTGTGGGCTGCAAACCACAGGTCTCCTGGGAGGTCTAGATCCCAGGGTGGGGAGGGCAAATTGATCCTTCCTTGGTACACCTAAGGTACCTTTTAAAGTTCTCTGTAAAGGGTCACCTTCTTTTTTGGCCGGTGAAGTACCAAGGATTGATCTCAGGGGCACTCGACCACTGAGCCACAGCCTTGTTTTGTACTTTATTTAGAGACAGCGTCTCACTGAGTCACTTAGGGCCTCATTTTTTACTGAGGCTGGCTTTGAACTCGCGATCCTCTTGTCTCGGCCTCCGGAGCCGCTGGGATTACAGGCCTGCACCACCGGGCCTGGCCTGAGAGTCACCCTCTTGTGTGAGCTGCATGATGCTTTGTATTAAGCAGCCTCTGTTTGGGTGGCTCTGTGGTTCCTGCCTCCTGATTGGATTGGGACAGATAGAGATGCCCCGCAGTCTGAGGCTAGTTTCAGACTAGAACCACGGTCTGAAGGTTCTCCCCACCTACTGCCACCCCCCTGTCCTTGTCCCTCACGGGCACTGCCTCCCACAAATCTCCTCGCATGGTTGATATGGGCATTTGTTCCTCAGAGGCCCCAACCTGACACAGCTCCCATCACACCAGGGAGAGGATCCCTGGGCCTCTGTGGGCTCCGCTCTTTGCCCCAAGACCAGCGCCCCCCACCTGGCCTCCTCTCCCAGGGTGCTCCTGTCAGGGCAGCCTCCTCGAAGGTCCACAAACACACAAGCCCACCTCAGGGGTGTGGCCCTCCCTCTGTCTCCCCTTCCTTCCTTCCTATGGAACCTGGAGCCTCCACTGTGCACTGCTGCACCCTCAGGGTCTGAATGAGTACCCAGGACATGGCCAGGGGCCAGGTGTGGTGAATCCCTTAATCCCAGCGGCATAGGAGGTTAAGACTGGAGGATTGCAAGTTTGAGGCTAGCCTCAGCAACCTAGAGAAGCCCTCAGCAACTTAGCGAGACTCTGCCTCAGAATAAAAAATAAAAAGGACTCGGGTCATGGCTCAGTGGTTAAGCACCCCTGGGTTAAATTCCTGGTACCAAAAAAAAAAAAAAAAAAGGACCCAGTATACAGTCGGTGCTCAATAAACATTTACTGACTGAGTGCACACCCCTGCCTTTGCCATCCCCTCTCCCTAGAATGTCTTCCCTTCTTCCTGCCTTTCCCGGTCCGGCCAGAGCCCCTGCTCCTCCAGGAAGCCCTCCCTGATCGCCAGGCTCTGGGCCCTCGAGGGGGCTTGTTCTCATCTCTCCGCACCTGAGTTTAGGCGCCAGGTACAGGCAGGTGGAGGCTCGAGGTGGAAGAGAAGAGGCCAGCTTTATTGGAGCTCAGGGGAGGGGCAGGAGGGGCGCTGGAGGCTGTGGCCAGGGGCCGCTGCAGGGGCAGAGACCTGACAGGCAGGGCAGGCAGGCCTCACTTCCTCCACTCCTTTTTCTCGTAGTCCCACCGCGAGGCCAGGCCTTGCACCGGGTTGCCCTTCATGTCCAGGATGCGCTGAAGCTGCTGGGCCTTCCACTCGTCCGTCAGGGTGACAGGCTTCACAGGGAACACTGTGGAGAGGGTACAGGGCAGGACAGCCGTGGCTCAGGATCCAGCTGTCCCAGGGCTCCTCCAAGCCCCAGCCCCAGCCCCAGGGTCGGGGGCCCTGCTCTGAGGACCTCCCTCTTCCTATCTGGCCCCCACCAGCATCACTCCAGGGACCTCCAGGTTCTAATCCCAGCCTTGCCTTTGACCCACAGTAGGAACTGGGTCAGGTCCTTCCCCAGCCTGAGCCTCTGGGTCCTCACCTACCTCTGTAGCCAATGGTAGTAGGCGCACTGATTTGAAGACCACTGAATCCAAATCCCAGCTATACCACTCCCTTGCTGTGTGGCCTTGAATAAGTCAATAAGTCACCTCACCTCTCTGAGCCTCAGATTCCTTACCTGTTCAAAAACAGGTCCTATCCTCAAGGGTTGTGGGGATCCAGTGAGTTAGTATTTGTAAAACTACGGGCACAAGTGTGGGTCAGGAGGTCCTGGGGCCACACTCCCAACCTTCTCTCTGGCCCAGCTGCCTCTACAGCCCACCTAGGCTGCCTGGCCTCCATCCCTGGTGCTTCCATCCCAGGGAGGGGAAGGAAAGGCATTGTCTTCACTGGCACCTATTATGTGCCACATTGGCCACACCAGACAGTCCCAGAGGCGGTCTCATTTCACCTTCATGCAGGCCGGGAATTCCCATCACACCGTCACACAGGAAACCAGGCCAGGCCACTGGGTGGATGCCAGGCTTCCTCAATGTCCTCACCCTTTTGTCCAGAGCAATGGCTTCAGGCCTGGGAGAGCCTCGGAACCAGCCAGGGGGCTGTTCTACGAGGAGTACAGGCTGCGGGTGGAGCCCAGTGTTGGAGCCCAGTACGGGCGAGGCCTGGGGTCAGCTTCCCAGTACCACAAAGAGAAGGAAGGAGAGAGGGACCAGGACAGGGAGAGCGGGTTCCACCCCGAGAGTCCGACTCAGTAGATCTGGAGGGGGCTGGGAACGCACATGTCCAGCAAGGTTGCCGGTGGGGCTGTCCGTCCAGGGACATTCAGAGAACCATTCTTCTGAGATAATAAAACCTCAGCTGGACACATGAGACCCAACAAAAGACTACATATCCCAGCTTCCCTTGTAGTTAGGCAGGATCATGTGAACACCTCTAGCCAATAGGATGCAAGGAGAGGTGGCAGGAGTTGAGCAGCCATCTTGTGTGTCAAGATGGAAGCTACATGTTAAAGATGGCAGAGAAACTAGTCAGAAGGAGCCTGCTTTGTGGAGTCCCAATACTCACCTGGATTGTTTCTTTTTTCTTTTTCTTTCTTTCTTTCTTTCTTTTTTCCCCTAATTGAGCCCAGGGACCATTTACCACTAAGCTCCATTCCCCCAGCCCCTTTTATTTTTTTATTTTGAGACAGGGTCTTATTAAGTCATTGAGGGTCTTGCTCAGCTTCTTGCTGAGGCTGGCCTTGAACTTGCGATCCTCCTATCTCAGCCTCCCAAGTCTCTGGGATTACAGGTGTGCACCCCAAAACCAGCCTCTGAATTATATCTTTAGCCTCATTTTGTGATAAAGGAATAAACCTCTATACTGCTTAAGTTCTTATGCTGGGGATCTTTGTTACAGCAGCTGAAACAACATACTGGAATCTACATGGTTAATACACAGAAAATCAGTAACAACACCCTCATGACCATGTGGCAAGCACTGGCCCAAGTCCCTCTCATTAATCCTCACAAGAACACTGAGACATGGGCGTTATTATTCCCATTGTACAGATGAGGAACCTGAGGCCTTTAGAGGTAGAGTCCCTACATTTCATCCAGGGCAGCCACGTTCTGTCCTTCACCCTCCACCTCTTTGGAGACTTTTCAAGTTTTCAGGTGAGTCACAACATGCCTTCCGTAAGGGTTTGGCCAGTGGCCATGGCCACACGGGCACGGCCCACATTTGCAGCCACTCACCGTAAACACGCTGCCACCAAATCAGCAGGGCTGTCAACCCAATGAAGAAGAAGACGCAGCCCATCACCGTCTTCCACTCATTGGAGCGCCGGTTCATCTCCGCGAAGGTCTGGTGGTACTGGAGCCGGTACACTGGGAGCAAGTGGGGTGCAGGGAAGGGGTCCCATTTCAAAGACCCTGAGCCAAGAGTTGACCTCCCCCTTCCTCCAGCAAATGCCATTCATCTGGAAAATCCCCCTCTCCCCTCCCAGTACTGGAGATGGAATCCAGGGGCATTCTACCACCACTAAGCCACATCCCAGGCCCTTTTATTTTTATTTTTTATTTTGAGACAGGGCCTCACTAAGTTACTTAGAGCCTTGGTAAGTTGCTGAGTCTGGCTTTGAACTAGCGATCCTCCTGACTCAGCCCCCAGAGCCGCTGGGATTACAGGTGTGCGCCACCACACAGCAAATGCTTATTGAGATTGTACTACATGCAAAGTGTGGCCAAGAAGTGGTGATGGAGCACTGAATAAGCTGGTTGAAAATTTCTGCCTCTGTGGAGCTTGGCGCCGGACACAAATGGCAAATCTTCAGACAGACTGTGGGCAAGGGCTACTTCAGTTAGAGTGGTCAGAGAAGGTCTCTCAGAGGAGGTGACACTGGAGCGGAGGCTTGAAGAAATCAAAGGGAGTGGAGTAAGAACCAGCAGCTAGTGCAAAGGCCCTGAGGCAGGAAGGGGTGAGTGAAGGGGATTGTGGCTGCAGTAGGATGAACTACAGAAGAGAAAGTGTTGCAATCCGGTGTCAGCAGCAGCCAGATCACCCAGGACCTTGCCAGCCACAGACAGGAGTTTGGATTTCATTCTGAGTTGGGGAGGACAGACTGTAGGAAAGGAGGTGACAAAGCTGTGGTTTTATTTAACCCAACTTTTATCAGGACCGACCCTCGCTTCCCTCACACTGAAGAATGTTTTTATTCTCTACTTTCTTATTTACTGCTTATCCTTCCTACTTGACTCTAAGCTTCAGGGGGACAAGGACCCACTCTTCACTCTTAGATCCCAGCACCTGGAACAGCGGTTGACGGAGAGGAGATTCTTTTTATATGTATATTTTAAATGTATTTAAAACTCAGAACTTTTATTTTTGCTTAACCTGTCTTCTACCAGTTGTGAAGTAGCCACGGGTAGGTATCTCGACATAGGATCTAGCCTAGTTGTCAGGAGGTGGGCAAGTTGGGACCGAGCCAGCTGCCCGCAGGGACACCTGAGCTCTTAGGCCCAGGGTGCTGTCGGGTGAAAGAAGAGAGTGCACAGGAGAGCAGGGGGGCTCCAGGAACTCCTCTTTTCTTTTTCTTTTGCAGAGCTGAGGAGGGAACCCAGGGCCCCCCACACACTAGGCAAGACACTCCCAGCCCCAGGAACTACTTCTGCATAACGCAGGTTCTTTCTGGGAAAAAAGCATTCAAAGACCTGACCTCAGGGCGACTTTAGGAAGGAGGCTGACCCCTCTTCCTGTGCTCTCTCTCCTTCTCTCTTTCCTTCCCTCCCTTGTGGCTGTGCGGCCTCAGCCAGGGACTCCACCACCCTGAGCCTCTCTCCTCAAGGGTGAGCTGGTGAGAGGACCTGCCTTCCCAGCTGGCTGCACCCTGAGTGTGCAGCAGGTGCTCTGTGCTTTAGGATGGGCGAGGAATGTCGGTTTCTGAAATGGAAAGAGGGAGGGAGGGAGGGAGGGGAAAAGAAGGAGAGAGAGATCTGAGAGGACTGGGAAAAGAACTGAGGGGAGAGAACCGGAAATGTGAGGTTTCAGGGCAAGAATGGAGCGGCCTTGCTACCAGCCACGTGCCCAGTGCCCGGCTCGTAGTAGGTGGTCAGTAAGACACCGATGAGTCGGGGGTGGTGACCCACAAGGAATCCCAGCAGCTCGGAAGGCTGAAGCAGGAGGATCACCAGTTCAAAGCCAGCCTCAGCAACTTAGTGAGACCCTGAGCAACTCAGCGAGATCTCATCTTGAAATCAAATACAGACTAGGGCTGGGGATGTGGCTCAGTGGTTGAGCGCCCTGAGTTCAATCCCTGGTACTAAAGAAAAAGTTGATGTGTGAAGATGAATTGAGCAGCAAGTTCTTGAGCCTTGAAAAGCTGGGGGTCAGGTGAGCTCCTCCATTTGTGGAATGACACTAAGAAACTCCGAATATCAAAGGGTCGGTGGCAGGGCACTGTGTGGGCAGGACCTGCCCCCTGCCTCCTGGGATCCGGCCCCAGTCCCAGTCCCAGTCTTCCCCCCCCCCCGTCCCTTCCCCCACCCCATCAATGACGCCCTTCCCCCACGCTGCTCCACTCACTACCTGGAAGCACCCTCCAGGATCCCATCTCTCTCTCCTGTCCCCAGTGCCGCCTACCGTCAGGCTGCACCTGAAGGTTGAGTGAACACCTGGCTGCCGCCAGCGCTGGGGCCTCCCCCACCCGGCCTCCCTCCCTGGCTGGCCCCTCCCTGACACCTACAGGCCACCTTCTCGGCGTGGCTCAGCTGGGTCCAGCTGCCCTTCTCCTTCTCCTTCAGGGCCCGCTGCTCGGCGTTGAGCTGGGTGCAGAAGGGCTCGTCGGGCATGGGGTAGGAGCGCTGGGCGAAGTAGTTGGTGTAGGGGGTCATCTTCCCCTGGGCGCGGGCTGCGGTACAGGGAGGGACAGTGCCAGTCGGCCCCGGGACTCCCATCTCTAACCATGATGTTAATAAGAAGGGCCGCACTTACTGAGCAAAAGTCTGGATAAGGCCTTTGGATGGGTCAGTTCACTGGCTCCTAAGGGCTCTGAGCCGAGGATGGGGTCATCTTTCTCTTTTTGGCAGTACAGGGGACTGAACCCAGGGCTGCTCTGCCACAGAGCTACATCCCCAGCCTGTGTTGATTGAAGCCAGGGCCTTGTGCATGGGAGGCAAGCACTCTACCAACTGAGCCATCTCCCCAACTCCTTTATTATTTTTCCTTGGGGGTGGGGATGTTCTGAGGATTTAACCCAGGGGTGTTCAACCACTGAGCCACATCCCCAGCCCTTTTTTTATATTTTATTTAGAGACAGGGTTTTGCTGAGTTGCTAAGTGCCTTGCTAAATTGTTGAGGCTGGCTTTGAACCCGCAATCTTCCTGCCTCAGCCTCCCCAGCCATTAGGATTACAGACGTGTGCCACAGTGTCTGGTCCTTCCTTTTTCTTTTCTTTTTTTCTTTGTTTTTCTTCCTCTTCTTTTTTGTTTTGTGGTACCAGGGATTGAACTCAAAAGTACTTGGCCACTGAGCCACATCCCCAGTCCTATTTTGTATTTTATTTAGAGACAGGGTCTCACTGAATTGCTTAGAGCCTTGATTTTACTGAGGCTGGCTTTGAACTTGAGATCCTCCTGCCTCAGCCTCCGGAGCTGCTGGGATTACAGGCTTGCGCCACTGTGCCCAGCTCCTTTTTTCTTTTTTGAGACAGGGTCTCCCTAAATTGCCCAGGCTGGCCTTGAACTTGTGATCCTCCTGCCTCAGCCTCCCAAATTGCTGGGATTAGAGGCATTTGCCTCCACTCCCGGCTGGGGTTATCTCCATTTTGCAGATGAATAAACTGAGCAGCTACGTGACTCACTGAAATGCACAAAGCAAGAAGGAGCAGGGCCCAGGCTGCAGTTCAGGCCCTCTGGCCCCGAGTCCTGCATTCTCTGGGAAGACCGGAGCCCAATTTATGTCAGGCAGAGGCCCTGGCTGGGCAAAGGCTCAGAGGCAGGAACCTGCTAGATATGAAACTACAAAGTGAAGAACACGTGCCCTGGGGAGGAGTCAAGGGCACGCATTCGGAATCAGCTGGGTTTGAAACCCAGTTTGATCCATCCCAACTCCAACAAGCCCCTTGACTTTGCTGTGCTCAAATCCTCATCTGGAAAGTGGGATATTGAGGGTCCAGATGGTGCCCGACTCTCTGCAGAGGCTCGGCTCACTGTACCGAGTCACAGAGGTGGGTTTTTCTACTAGCCTCCTTTCCCAGAAGCTCCCTCAATGGCTAAGCCCCCAGGGCTCCTTGTAGGGATGCAGAATAAGGCTGGGCACCAGGGATGGTCTTGATAAAGAATCTTCTGTTCATTGACACTGGCAACGCCCACAGGAGTGACTTGTGTCACCTTAAGGGGATAGTGTTGGAGCTGCCTTGGACAAGGAGTCCTGGCTCTTCTGAGGTACTGGGGCTCAATTTATTCATCCAAGAAATGGAGTTAGCACAGCATCCACCTCACACAGTTGTTGTGACGTGACGTCTAATTGCCTTAATCTATATAAAATGCTTATCTCAGCTTGGGGACCTACTAAGGCCTCAATACATGTTTGTTATTATTCTCCTGAGGTCAGAAAGTTTCTTCTGCTAGGTGGCTGAAGTCTCTCTTGCTTTAAGACTCTTTCTTCTTAGGCCGGGGTTGTGATTCAGTGGTAGAGCACTTGCCTAGTATGCACGAGGCACTGGGTTCGATCCTTAGCACCACATGAAATTAAAATAAAAGATATTGTGTCCACCTAAAACTAAAAACTAAATAATTTTTTTTTAAAAAAGAGACACTTCCTTCTGACTAGGACTGATTTCAAGGCCTTGGAAAGGAGGGTCAGATGTAGCATCCTTTCTCTCCAAAGGCTTAGGGGCCTGAGGGTCGGGCCCTAAATAAGGGAGATGCATCTACTTATCTCAGAGGCTCCATTTTCTGGAGGAACTTGGCTCAGGACAAAGGCATGGGATCCAGGAAAGTGGATTGGGGCCAGGTCCAGGGCCACAAGGGAGGAAGCGGGCAGACTGTCCCTAACTCTGGGACAGAGCGGGTGGGATCTTACCAGGGCCTCCTGGGCTGTGTGTCCCTCGAGTTCCAAGTCCTCCTCTTCTCAGCACAGAGCTCCAGGCAGCTCGGGAGAGCATCTGGGCAGGTACAGAAGAGTTCTCCCCCTGCTCTTGCCCCAGGGCCCAGGAAACTGTTGTAGTGAAAGTCTGAGCGCTCCAAGTCACCCTTATGCCCCTGACCCTTCTAATTTTGTATATTATCCCAGGGGAGGGGATGATACACTGGAGGGTCCTGGACCTGCGGATCCCTCGAGGGCACTGAGAAGTAAGGAGTCCTATCTAACCACCTATGTCTGAACAGTATGGGCCTGGGGCCTGGGTTCTGGTGCCAGCCAGTTGCTCAGCCTGGCCAGACTGGGGACGCCACCTCAACTGTCTGCCCCCAGGGGAAACTGGGTGGGAGTCCAGGTAGGGAAAGGGCAGATCCTGAGGCTCTTCCCCACAGGGCCATCTATGGAGGCCTCAGCACAGATGGCCCCGGGAGGGGGGCCCTTCCCCCTAATTGCCTGCCTACGTGCACAGGAGCTGGCTGGGCTGGATCTGGTGGGGGAGGGGACAGGCTGAGCCCCACCCCCACCCCTGGAGGGAGTCTCAGGGTCTGGCATCCCATGGGGGTGGGGAACAGCTTTAGAGGACAGAGACTAAACCAGGTCAGCAGGAGGGGGGTGGTGGGCACATCTGGGGAGAAGAAAAAAGCATTCCACTTCTGGAAAGAGAAAGGGAGGGGTTCCCCCACATCTGGAGAGAAGAAGTGGGCATCCCATCTCTGAAGAAAGAAAGGGGTGCCCCAGAACTAGAGAGCGGCAGGGGGCACATCGTATGTGATAAGTGGGAGGGGCGCCCCCACAGCTGGAAAGGAAGGACTGGGGTCTATCGGGTCAGTGATCTAAGGGGTCAGGGATCAATGGTGGGAGAGCTCCGCGCATGGGGAGCTGCAGCCGGGAATCTGCAAGTGGGGGAAGGGGGCGCGCCCCAGGTATGGACAGAGGGTAGCCCCCCAGGAGACCCCGACCCTCCTCTGGGGCAGGGACCACAGGGGCCTGGCCGGGCGGGGAAAACAGGGTCCGAGCCGTATCCCCCCGCACCTGCTGGGGCGGGCTGGGGCAGCCAGGATCTCCCGCCCTCTCACCTCGCAGCTGGCAGCGGCGGTGGAGCGCGACCCGGTCTCCCAGTGAGTAACGGAGAATGGGCTGCGAGGGGACCCGAGTCGGGCGCCGCCCCCGGCCCGCCCCGCGCTGCCTGCGCCGCCCCCGCGTGGGAACGTCCTGTCTTGCCCGGCCAGAGTCCCTGGGGGCGCCGGCCCAAGCCTGCAGGGAGGGACCGGAGGGCGCCGTCGTGTTAATTTCTCCACCCTCCCGGCTGCTACCTCTGGGGACCCTCAGTGGCAGCGTCCCCGCCCTCTGCACTGAACTGTCCCAAGAGCAAGATGCCCCTGTATCCACTGTTCCTTGCTCGTCCTTCTAGAATGCTCTCCTCACGGGAGTCTTGCCAGCCTCTCAGCCCAGTTCAATGCCTTCCACTACAGAAAGCGTCAATCACCGGGCACCTGGGACCTGTCCCGTGGTGTACTCCCTCTCCCCGACTCTATTCCAGTGCGAGGTTGTTGAAAAGCCTGTTCAAATGTTAGCAGTGTGACCTCTCAACAAATGGCCTAACCTTTCTGAGCTCCTGTTTTCTTTTCTGTGAAATGAGACATTATAATGATAGTTCCCTCCTCATTTTTTTTTTTAACCTCATCTGACTGTGGTAAAGACTGAATCCATTAATACAGAAGCCTCAGGTGGCAGTGGTGGTGGCATATGCCTATAATCCCAGAGACTTGGAGGCTGAGGTAGGAGGATACCAAGTTTGAGGCCAACCTGGGCAACTTAGACCCTGGGTCAACATTAAATAATAATAAGAACTGGGGATGTAGCTCAGTGGTAGAGCACCCCTGGGTTCAATTCCCAGTACTGAAATGAATAAATAAATAAATAAATAGTTAAAAGGGGGTGGGGCTGGGGATGTAAGGCCCTGGGTTCAATCTCCAATGCAGCAAGGAAAAAAAAAAAAAGAAGAAGAAGAAGAATCATTTAGTCCTACTGTGGGCCAGGCTTGCTAACCACTGGAATGTGATGATGAACAAGGGGAGAAAAGATATTTATTGAAGCATGGTGTGTGCTTATAATCCTGGCTACTCAGGAGGCTGAGGCAGGAGGATGACAAGTTCAAGGCCAGCCTGGGCAACACAGTCAGACCCCCATATAAGGGAGGAAAAAAAACTGTAAAAAGTTATTTGAGATCCGCTACAGCTGGCATTTGTTACCAAACTAAATGGATCAGATTCAAACCCAGTTTCTGCCCTGAAAAGCTTACAGTCCAGTTCCAAGCAGAGAAGAAAAGGCCCAGAGTCAGAAAAACACAGGGTGTGTTCACAGGACAGAGGAGAAGGCATCTTGGCCAGGACATCATGGGCAAGAGGGTGACAGGGAGGATAGGATGAACCACCAAGCAGGACCTCCCATGATAAGGGTCTTGGTTTTATTCAAAAGATTATGAGAGGCAACCCAAGGCAGGCAGGGAGACGTGGTTAAACAGAGCAGAGCACGAGCACAGTCAGCGTGGCCTCATGTTGTCTACCCTGGTGGACCGATGGTGAGGCTGGTGGGTCCCCACTAGGACTGGGGGCCATAGTTTTCAGGTATCCAGGTTCTGGGCCCTCGCCCATTCAAGGATTTCAGTAGCCCAGGGAGGGTCCTGTTCCAGCCAGTTTCTGGAGGAAAGTTTAGTCCCCGGGGACAGATGAGCCTAGAAGGCAAGGAGGACTCAGGGGAAGACGGTAGAAAGAATCTCAAGTGGGCAGGCTGCACATCACCTTCTTCTGGACCAGGGCGGAGGCAGACCCAACAGCCCTGAGAGTGGCCCTTCGGGGTTCGGCGCCCTCTGGTGTTCACTCCTGGGAGCTGCTCCTCTTCCCTCCACCAAGGTCATTCCAGATTTGAGCGACCCCGGAGGAAGCCTTACCTCTTGAGCCGGGACCAGCCGTCTCTTGTCCTAGAGTCAGAGGGGAGCCACCTCACGGAGCCTGGAGGAGAGCACGCCCTGAATCTGGTCAGTGTCCGGGGCGGCCTGTGCGTGGCTCTACTGCTGCCACGCCAAGTGGCCAAGCGGCTCCGTTTCTGGGCCTCAGTTTCCCGTCTTTCCTGGGCCTCCCAAGGGGAGGCATTTGGGGACCTCGACCCTTGGTTCTCCCCGCGCTTTCCCACCCCCGCCTCTGTGGGAACTCCAAGCTTCAGAAGTGGAGTGATGCTGATAAGGAACATCTGTGCGGGAAGTCGCCCCAGGGGCCAAAGGCGATGGGGTGAAAACAGACCCCAGGCAGCTCACGGTGGACTCGGGGCGACCCCCCCCCCACCCCGTGCAGGCGATGGTGGAGCATCCTCTGGAGATCCTGACCCTGGGAGTAGACGGACTCGGCCCTGAAACTCTGGTGAGCACAGAGCAGGGAGGACTCCAGATGGCTCATTACAGGCCACTCATCGCGATGGGCGCTACTGGTGAGTCCTGTGGGGCTACAGGCTGAACTGTGGGAACAGCACGCATGGGAGGTGAAAGGGCTATGTCCTTTTCCTGTAGGCTCTGCGGTTCGGACCCCCAGGGGACGCCCTGTACAAAGGGGCATATCGCACTCAGTCAGCAGCTCCCGAGAGCACGAGATTCTACCCAGACACCAAGTCCTGACAGCATGACCGCCACCCAGGCACTCAGCTTCATGAAGGACCCCACTCCAGCCTGCCAAGTCAGAGGGGATGCCGAGGAAGATCTAGGTATCACGCAGGACCTGAGGCGAAAATAGGAAGAGGTGTCGTCCAAACAAGCGTCGCAGACGGGACCTCCAGGGCCTCGGGTGTCCCAGCAGCTGGTTGAACTGCGGAAGGTGGTCCAGTTCAGGAGGGGCGGGGCCCGAGCGCGAGGGGAGGAGCCGAGAGCAGACTGCCCTGCACGATGGTAGGGTGGGAGGAGATGCAAGTGGACGGAGCTTACACTGAGGGGCGGGGCTACACTGTGGGGCGGGGCCGGGGCCTACCAATCGAGTTGCTAAGGAAGCAAGGTCAGTTGGCAGGGAGGCGGGGCCAGCTGGTGGGCTGGGGCTCCTCCACTCGCGAATGTACCTGCGGGATACCCGTCGGAGGTGCTGGGAGGAAGAACGTGGCATGAAGACCTGCAGATGAAACCGGGCTTTGTGGCAAGAATAGCCTCAGCTACTGAGGAGGCTGAGGCAGGAGGATCACCAGAACCAAGAGTTCGAGGCCAGCCTGGGTAACATGGAGAGACCTCGCCTCTTAAATTAAAAAAAAAGAAAAGAAAAAACTGGACAAACAAGCTGGCTCAGAACCAGGACGCCAAACTCAGGCCTGGGCACTTGTCTTGTTTTCCTTCTGCTTCTCCTAGTGTGTGTGTGTGTGTGTGTGTGTGTGGTGTGTGGTGGTGGTGGTATTAGGGATCAACCCAGGGTTGCTCCCATCCCCAGCCCTTTTTATTTTTATTCTGAGGCAGGGTCTTGCCAAGTTGCCCAGACTGGCCTCAAGCTTGCCATCCTCCTGGCTCAGCCTCCTCAGTCCTGAGTAAGTGCGGTATCTATCTCCTTTAGGACACCACTGGCTCATGGCCATGGGCATAGGGGTTGGCTCCCAGATGTGAAAAGAATGCCTTACGACATCCTTGAGTCTTTTTTTTCCCCAGTATTGGGGGTTGAACCCAAGCGTGCTCTGTCACCCTTGAGCTATATCCCAGTCCTGTTTATTTTATTTTTGAGATAGGGTTTCTCTAAATTGCAAGAGCTGGCTTTGAACTTGTGATCTTCCTGCCTCAGTCTCCCAAGTCACTGGGATTACAGGCGTGTGCTACCGCACTGGACATCCTTGGGCCTGTATTAGCACCCAGTGGCCTCCCAATAAATTCTTTAGCCTGACATCCACAGTTCCCCTGCCAGACCTTCCAAACTCAGCTCCTGCATCAACCTCTCCTCCTTTCCCATGATGCCTAGCCATGCTAGCCTTCACTGCTTAGGACCTGCCCTAGCACAGCCTCTCTACCACTCTTCCCCCTGCTGAAATGCTCTTGTCTCATCAAAACATACATTCCCACCACCTGTTTCCATATGGGAACGCTGTGCTGTAGCAACTGACCTGGCCTTTCACCTATCGTCTTAAGCTATGTTTTACAAACTAGTATATCAGTAATTGTAGCAAATCGTATTTTCTTTCCTTTCCTTTTTTTTGGGGAGGAGGATGCTGGGAATCCAACTCAGGGTCTCACACACATGCACACTAGGCGAGCACCCTACCACTGAGCTACATCCCCAGCTCAGCAAATCGTATTTTTCAACAAAGATAACCTCTCCTGGGTGTGGTGGCACATGCCTGTAATCCCATTTACTCAGGGGACTGAGACAGTAAAATCTCAAATTGGAGGTCAGCATAGGCCATTTAGCAAGACCCTTCCTTAACATATTAATTAATTAATTAATTAATTAAGAAAAGGTGGGAGGATGCAGTTCAGTGGTAGAGTGGTTGTTTAGAAAGCACAAAGTCCTGAGTTTGTTCCAACATCTATAATAAGTGAGTAATAAATAACTTTAAAAATGTCTCCAATTCCACATGCTCATTTTACGATGTGACTTTGACACTTTTGCTATCAAGTGATGGGATCTGTGTTCCCCTTCTTTGAACCTGGGTCTATCTTTGTGATAGTAAAATATGGTGGAAGTAAAACTGAGTGACCTCTGAAACTGGGTCATAAAAATACCAGGTGCTCTCTTGGGACACACTTGGAATCCAGCTTTTGCTGTGAGGAAGTCACACTAGTCCATGTGGAGAGACCTGGGGAGGTCACGAGTAGGTGTCTTGACAGGCACCCAGCTAAGGGGCCAGCCTACCGCCAGCACCAACTTACAGACACATACATTGCTGTGATTTGAATGTGCCTCCCCAAAAGCATGTGTTAGAAACAATCCCCAAAGCAGTGGTGCTGGGAAGGAGAGCCCCATGACAGGTGGTAGGCCACAAGGGCTAAGTCAATGAGCTAGGGAGTGGGGTTCTTATAATAGAAAAGTTTCTTCCTCTCCTGCTCCTTCTTGCCCGCTTTGCCTTTCTGTCTTCTGCCATGGGATGAGGCAGCAAAAGGCCCTCAGCAGATGCTAGTCTTTCCCATTTGGAGTTTCTGGCCTATAGACTGTGAGCCAATAAATTGTCATTTCTTATAAATCATCCAGTCTGTGGTATTCTATTATAGCAGCACAAAGTGGACTAAGACATACATCTTTTTTTTTTTAAAGAAAGAGACAGAGAGAGAGAGAGAGAGAGAGAGAGAGAGAGAATTTCAATATTTATTTTTCAGTTTTCGGCAGACACAACATCTTTGTTTGTATGTGGTACTGAGGATCGAACCCGGGCCGCATGCATGCCAGGCGAGCGTGCTACCGCTTGAGCCACATCCCCAGCCCAAGACATACATCTTGAGACAATTCCAGACCCAGGCCCTCAAGTCCTTCCTAGCCATCTGGTCTTTCCAGCTGATGCCCCACACATCATGGAGCAGAGACAAGCCATCCCTGTTGTGCCCTTTCTGAATCTCTGACCACAGAATCCATGGCATCAAAGTTGTTTTATACACAGTTTACAGGAGGTTTGTCATGCACCATAGTAACTAGACCAGTAAGAGTTGTTCTGATTTCAGTACGCTGACTCCTCCTCAGGCCCTCAGTTGTCATAACTTGGGCAAAGAAGATCATGCATATATATATATATATATATATATATATATATATATATATATATATATATAATTTTTAGATATACATGACAATAGAGTGTATTTTAACGTGTTAAACATATGTGAGGCATAACTTTAAAAAATTCTAACTAGGACCCCACTCTTGTAGTTGTACACGGGGTGGAGTTACACTGGTCATGTATTCATATGTGAACATAGGAAAGTTATGTCCAGTTCATTCTACGGTCTTTCCTATTCCCATCCCCCTCCCTTCCCTTCTTTCCCCCTTGGCAAAGAAGATCAAGTTATATATTGACACCCCAAACCCCACTATTGTCCTTCAAATTCCATTCAGATGTCATCTTTGTGTGTGTGTGTGTGTGGTACTGGGGATGGAATCCAGAGGCGCTCTGCTGCTGAGCTACATCCCCAGCCCTTTTAATTTTTTATTTTGAGACAGGGTCTCACTAAGTTGCTGAGGCTGGCCTCCAACTTGTGATCCTCCTGCCCTGCCTCCCGAGTAGCTGGGATTACAGATATGCACCACCATGCCCAGCAGAGGCCCTCCCTTTCTCATATAAACATTTAATACTATAAAATTCTCTCAGCTCTATTTTTCTAATGAAATTTCCATGGGTCGTTTAGAAGTCAGTTGTTTAGTTTCCAAACATTTGAGGAGTTTCCAGATTTTGTTCAGTTCCTGATTTCTATTTTAATTCCATAATGATCAGAGAACATGTCACTTAAAATTTAAAATGTTAAGTGTAAGAGGCCCCTAATAGGCCCATTTAGGTGAATGTTCTATGTGCACTTTAAAAGGATGTGCTTTGTGTTTGTGGATCTCTCTCCCCCCTTTCTCTTTTTTTCCCTTTTTTGTAGAGCTGGGGATTGAACCCAGGGATGCTTTACCACTGAGCTACACCCTATGTAAACATTTATTTATTATTTATTTATTTTTGTTTTATTTTATTTTGAGACAGGGTATTCCTAAATTGCCGAGGCTGATTTTCAACATTCAATCCTCCTGCCTCAGCCTCCCCGGTCTCTGGGATAACAGGTGTGCTGCCAGCATGTCTGACTTGGGTGGAGTTCTCTATAAATGTCTGCTAGGTCAAGTTGGTGGACAGTGTTCAAGTTTTTCACGGTTTTCAAATTTTGTATCAGTTATTGAAAGAAGATTGTTGACATCCACAAGTATAACTGTGACTTTCTTTTCCCCTTCAGATTTATCCATTTTTTTGTTTTTTATATTTAGGAGTTTTATTAAGAAGGACATATGCACACAGGATTGCTCTGTTTTCTTGGTGAATTAACCTGTGTTATGCTCGAATTCGGGATCCCCAAAAGTCCACCAGAGACCAAGATTGATGTAAACAGCAAAGAGGTGTTTATTGCGAGCTAGCTCGGTCCTCTGCGCACACACAGCAACTGGTGACGCTGAGAGGCCCAGAGCCTAGGGTTTGTGGCAGTTTTATACACTCTTTGGGGAAGGGAAGGACTTCACAAACATCATAGCATCTCTTAGCAAATCATCACACACCATGGGAAAATCATAAAACAACTCTAAAACATGATTAGCACATTCACTGGAGGGAAAAAGTTCGGTAGGGGTGATTGGTCAGTACAAGAGGCGGATTCCTTTGAACTGATTGGTTTAGGCCACAAGGGGTGTACGTGCTGAACTACATGGTTTCCCAACATGTTATCAACCACCACAAACTACTGGGAGGATCATCTGGCATCCCAGGTATTTCCCTGTCTCATGCTGATTGGTGGCTGCTAGGGGGTTGCTATGGGTCCTCACCTAGGCTGACTGAGTCAGGGACACCTTGTATAGCTGATCTCTCCTGTTGTTTGTAGATAAACAACTCAGCAGGGTGGGTATGTGCCTAGGAGTGCTCTGTGGGTCTTTCCAAGGACAAGGGTCATGCCCCCTTCCTTGGACAGGCTTTGCTCTGAGGTAGAGGCTGATTTTTCACCTGCAGTTTTATCCCTGGTGACTTTTTCTTGTTCTGAAGTCACTTCTGTTACTAATATAGTTGCTCCAACTTTCTTTTCCTTCTTTTCTTTTTCTTCCAGGGCTAGGGATTGAATCCAGGGCCTTGCACATGGTAAGTGCTCTATCACTGAGTTTTACATCCCCAGCCCTTTTTATATTTTATTTAGAGACAGGGACTTGCTAAGTTGCTGAGGCTGGCTTTGAACTCGCCATCCTCCTGCCTCCGTCTCCTGAGAGGCTGGGGTTACAGGCATGTACCCAGATAATAATCAGTTTTATTTTCCAGCCTTTGCTGTCTATTTGGGTTTGCTTGGAGCAAGGCTGACGGGGCGGGGCCTTGGGCAGTGGTCTGTGGGGTGGTTCAGTACTCCCACCCTTTATTGTCTTTCTTTGGGTGTATACTACACAGGCACAACTCGAGATTCAGTCTAGAACTTGTATTGGGTCACACATAGAATTGGAGGATTCCTGGGCTGGGGATGTAGCTCAGTGGTAGAACTATGGGGATTCAGTCCCCAGGACCACCAAAAAGAAGGAGGTGAAAGAGGAAGAGAAAGAAAAAGAAATCTCACATGCTTCAATTCATAGAGGTCCATTTTCCTGGGTCTCTGACCAGAATATTAGGCTTTTTGGCTCCCCCTCCCCCAGGAATTAAACCCAGGGATGCTTAACCACTGAACCATATCCCCAGCCCTTTTTTAAATATTTTATTTAGAGATAGGGTCTCACTAAGTTGCTTAGGTTCTCACTAAGTTGCTGAGGGTGGCTTTGAACTTGGGATCCTCCTGCCTCAGCTTCCAGTGCCGCTGAAATATATTAGGCTCTTCTTTTGGAGATATTTTGGTGCCGGCTTTCCAGAGTAGGTGATTTCTGCTGTCAAGCACATAGTTTCTCCATTCAAATTACCCCGAGTCACATAAAGCCGGAGGGACTGGGAGTTTGGCTCAGTGGCAGAGCCCTTGCTTGGCATGTGTGACACCTGGGCTCCCATCCCCAGCACCACTGGGGAGGGGTTGGCGGGCAGGGTGGGAAAGGCCAGAAGATAAAAGAAGAAATTAGGAAATTCACCAGGAAACTCCCCATTGCAGTACTATGTACTGGTTGTTCTTCAAATACTAGTCTCTAGCCAGCCGATCTGCCCTCTCCTGTTTGTTTTTCTGACTTCTTCCTTAAGCAGTTGCTTTGTGAATCTGTCTAGAGGTTTTTGTCGTAGTCAGTGGGAGAGACAGGTCTAGAGAGATGACTCCAGCCTCCCCTCTGGTAGCTCTTTTATTTGTAAGATCTTTTTTTTTTTTCCAAGATAATTTTAGACTCACAGAAGTTATAAAGATTGTACAGAGTTCCTGTATGCCCTTCACCCAGCTTCCCTTTTTGTCAAAATCCCACATAATGACAGGATACTCTTCTGAAATGCTGGGCATGGTGGCCCACACCTGTAATCCCAGTGACTCAGGAGGCTGAGGCAGGAGGATCCAAAGTTCAAAGTCAGCCTCAGCCATTTAGTGAGACCCTTAGTGAGCAACTAAGAGAGACTCTGTCTAAATAAATAAATGGACTAGGGATGTGACTCAGTGGTTAAGGGTCCCTGGGTTCAATCCCTGGTACCAAAAAAAAAAAGTAAGAGATCAACCTTGGTACATCACTATTGACTATTTAAAAAAATTTTTTTTAGTTACAGATGGACATAATACCTTTACTTCATTTATTCATTTTATGTGGTGCTGAGAATCGAACCCAGTGCCTCACACATGTTAGGCAAGCACTCTACCACTGAGCCACAACCCCAGCCCTACTATTGACAATTAATTAAAATTAACTAAAGAAGGGAAATTATGCCAAGTGCAGTGGTGCATTCCTGTATTCCCCGTGGTTCCAGAGGCTGAGACAGGAGGGATGAAGTTTCAAAGCCAGCCTCAGCAAAAGTGAGGTGCTAAGAAACTCAGTGAGACCCTGTCTCTAAATAAAATACCAAATAGGCCTGGGGATGTGGCTCAGTGCTTGAGTGCCCCTGAATTCAACCCCTGGTACTTGTTCCCCAAAAGAAATTATTAGATTTCCTCTGTTTTCCTACTCATGTCATTTTGCTGTTCACGTTGTTCATAATCTAATCCAGGATCCCACATGGTGTTAAGTTATCATGTCTCTTTAGCCTCATTTGATCTGACCATTCTTCAGTCTTTCTTTTCCATGACCTTGATACTTTCAAAGAGTTCAGATCAGTTATATAAAACATCTGCCAACCCTGGTGCTTTGATGAGCACCTATAATCCCTGATACTCTGAAGACTGAGGCTGGAGGATTGCAAATTCAAGGCCAGCGTGGGCAATTTAGAAAGACTTTGTCTCAAAATAAAATTTTAAAAAATTATAAAAAGGCTGGGGATGTAGTGCAGAGGCAGAGCGCCCCTGGGTTTAACCCCTGTACTGCAGCAAAACAAAACAAATCCAAACAACCAGCCAACTGAAATAACCCACTTACCATGTCAGCCAGGAAGCAAAAAGGAAAGAGGATGAGTGGGGTCCCACGACCCCCAGCATGGGAAAAAGAAGGAGAAGGACAAGGAGGAGGAGGAGAAATTATTGATTGACACAAAGTTCTGGATAGAGATCATCGCATCCCATAAGGGAAGTTGGGGATTTTATCCAGGCGGGCATACAGGGATTGCAGAAGAACTACTCTTCTATTTATCAGCATGGCTGGTACTTAAGTGTGTGCTTTGTTACTGTCTTTATAGATATCAGTTATATCTAGTCTTGTAGGTATGACACATTTCACAATTAAGAAAAATTTTTTTTCTTTTTTTTTTTCTCCAAGAATTTAACCTGGCTGCATGTGGTAGCTCATGTCTGTAGTTCCAGTAGCTCCGAAGTCTGAGGTAGGAGGATCATGGGTTCAAAAGCCAGCTTCAGCAACTTAGTGAGGTCCTAAGCAACTTAGGAAGACTCTGCCTCAGAAGAAAAATATAAAAAAGGGCCAGGGATGTGGTTCAGTGGTTAAGCACCCATGGGTTCAATCCCTGGAGGGAGAGAGAAACATAGAGGAGAATTTAGCCTAAGATTTTTTATGGGCGAGGGAAGGAGGCTTAAAAGGGTTGTCACACAGCAAGAAAAAGAAACAGAATGGCAGGAAGGGGCGCTAAGGGAGGCCATGATCAGACTGGGTGCTGAGGGTGGAGATCTCTGGATTCCTGGCCTGCTGTGTACATCTACACTAACACATAGTCATCCACCTGTCTCAGAAACACCCGGGCTTCTACTTCCTAAACGATCTCAGCTGCAGATCCCACAAGGTCCACTAGAGGCCGCCAGGGTACCGAACTGGTTGGGGTTTTTGCCCGCGCGAGCACAGCCCGGAATCATCCCGGAAGGGGGCGCCCGTGGCCTGAGGATGGTCGCAGCCCGCACAGAGCGGGTGTGTGCAGCTGCGTGAGCGTCCCAGCTGCTGGCGGGTAGAGGGGGTCTCGGTCGTCCTTCAGAGGTTTCTTAAATCCCCAAAAACGAACAGCTCCCATAGACATGATTCTTCTCTGTCTTCAGATGATTCATCGGTCTTCTGGGGCTCTGTCCTTGAATTTGGGCCCTGCTCCCTCCCCCCACTTTTTTTTTAATTTTTTTTTTTAAAGAGAGAGAAAGAGGAATTTTAATATTTATTTTTTAGTTTTCGGCGGACACAACATCTTTGTACGTGGTGCTGAGGATCGAACCCGGGCCGCATGCATGCCGGGCGAGCCTGCTACCGCTTGAGCCACATCCCCAGCCCCCCCCCACACACACACACACACATTTTTTTGTTTGTTTGACAGTATTGTGGAGTCGAACCCAGGGCCTCACCCATGCAAGCTTTGTATCACTGAGCTACCTCCTCGGCCCTGTTTTTTGTTTGCTTGATACTGGGAATAATAAACCCAGGGGGCCTTACCATCGAATGACATCCCACCCTTCCCCTCATTTTTTTTATTTCATTTTCAGATAGGGTCTCCTTAAGCTGCTGAAGCTGGTCTTGAACGTGCATCCTACCAAATCGCTGGAATTACAACCAGCCCAGCATGGTTTGGTTTGGTTTGAGGTACTGGGGATTGAACTCAGAAGGGTTCTATCACCAAGCCCTTTAAAATTTTTTTTTTTTTTATAACTAAAGAAAAAAAAATAGTCTCATTAAGTTGCCCAGCTGGATTTGAACCTGTGATCCTCCTGCCTCAGCCTTCCCAGCAGTTGGGATTACAAGTATACACCACTGTGCAAGGTCTTCCTTTCCTCTTATATGTTAGACTTTAGGTTTTGTGGGGCCTCAAACAGGAACACAACTGTTTTCAAATTTTACAACAAACACACAAAACAACAACAACAGCCTAGCAACATGGGGCACCTGTGTAATCCCAGCAGTTTGGGAGGCTGAGGCAGGAAGATCAGCCAGCCTCAATTTAGCAAGGCCCTAAGGGACTTAGAGAGACCCTGTTTCCAAAACTGAAAAGGGCTGGGGATGTGGCTCAGTGGTTCAGCCCCTGGGTTCAAACCTGGTACAAGAAAAAAAAAAAAAAAGAAAAAGAAAGAAAAGAACCACCTGTGAACACAAAGTTTAGTGCTCTTCCCACATGAGGAGCTTGGAAGTTTAAGCTTCAGTAATTTCAGAGTAAATGCACCTCTGGTTATACATGTATTTTTTTGCTGTCTGTTTCCCACTAAGAATAAAGTTCCAGGAGGGAAGGATTTTCTTTTCTAAATTGTTAGCTCCACCTTCATTCCTAGCATGTGGTTGGAGCTTTCTAACTGTTCAATGAACCAGCTGGGACTAGTACAGTTTTCCAGGTGGAAGCAACAGCCGTTTACCTGAGGCTCAGTGGGCATGGTTTGGAGATGATATTGCTGAAACTTCAGAAAAGTGGGTTGACCATGCATTTCAAAGCTGGGGAGTCTGAGGGCCAGGGAGTGAAGCAAGTGCCCAATCAGAAGTGGTACTGGGTCTGCCTTCCCTTGCTCCCTCTTGGCCCATAGCCACCATCTTCCCCTAACCGCCCCTTGCACAAGCTCTGATGCAACAGTGTACCGGCCTGGGGCACCCCTCTTGGGGGCAGCGCTGGGAAGGAGGTTTTGCAAGAGTTGGGGTGGTAGGCAGGAAGTAGGACCAGCCAGGGCTGGTCAGGGAGATAAGGACTCCCTGCCCCGCCCTTCAGATAGCTCCTCCAGGCCTCTGGTTTCCTCTTCTCTTCCCTTTCCCGGAAAGCAGTTCCTGGACCCTGGCCCCAGCCTCACCCAACTCCTGGCCTTGCCCTTGTGACTCACCTCCTTTCACTGTGGCAGCCAGATTGGGATCCAAGGCCCGCCTGCCACTCAGGAACCCTGCTGTGTGACTCTGGGCATTGGGGAACCCTATCTGGTTTGGCAGTTCCTGGTGTTCAGTAGCAGTGACTGGCATGAAGAAGAGTTCTAAGGCCGAGCCTTCATCTGAGGAGGCAAAATGTGGGGTGATCCAGGGGCAGCCTCCCCCAGCAAGCCAAAATTGAGGTCCGAATGAATCCCATTGGCAGGTACAAGGTTGGTGTTTGTGTCGGAAGCATCCTGGACCCTGGGTTGGGGGAAGGGTATTTCTAGAAATCAGGGCTTGGCTAGAGGATCCCTCAGCCTCCAGTATCAGAATCTGGCCTTTCCACAGCATTTTCTTTGTTCGCACCTGCTTCCAGACATTGCCTTGCTGTATGACCAGTTCTCTCAGAACTGGGTCACATAGGATCCCACCTGGACTTCTTGGAAATGGAGGCTGATGGACCATCCTTCCAGGCTCCAGTTAGAGATTTAAAATTGAGATGCCAAAATATGGTCATAAAAGCTGTGATATGTCTATGTCCTGAAGATACATAGTTAAAAATATATGCATATGTATGTGCATATGTACATATTGTATGTGTGTGTGTGTACGGTGACCAGGTATGATTATAATTATAATTGGAAATAAGATGAAAAGGCTAAATTGGACGTCCTTTAGGAATATGAAGTCTCTTATAAACCTGGTTCCGAACAATCTGATTTCTGGAAAAGTCAAAGTCCCAGTGTGTTCATAGGTGAGTTCCTCCTCTTCTCTGATGCCTCTCTTTTGTCATCTGAATGGGAGTAGCCATGGGCCCCACAACAGATAGGCTGCTTACCCTTAGTAAGGTCCCCAAACATTCTATACCAACATCTACTAAGTGCCTGCGTGAGCCAGACAGGACTCTAAACTCTTTTTTTGTGGTACTGAGGATGGAATCAGCACCTCACATAGGCTAGGCAAGGGCTCTACCACTGAACTACAGCCCCAGCTCCTTGTTTTGAGAAGGGGTGTCACTCAAGAGATCAACCCTCCTGCTTCAGCCTCCCCAGTAGCTGAGCCTAACAGGGACCGCCACCTGCCCATCTTAAGGGTGATAATTTTTTTTTTTTGTACTGGGGATTGAACCCAGGGGCATCCTGTCACAGAGCTAATACCCAGTCCTTTTGAGACAGGGACTCCCTAAATTGCTGAGGCTGGCCCAACTTGCCATCCTCCTTCCTCAGCCTCCAGAGTTGCTAGGATTATAGGAGTGCCACCACAGGCCTGGTTGGGGAGGAGGAGGTTGTGGTAAGCTTTTTGAAAAATATTTTTTAGTTGTAGATGGACCATGATACCTTTATTTATCTTTATGTGGTGCTGAGGATTGAACCCAGTGCTTCATCCACAGGCAAACACAATAGCACTGAGCCACGACCCCTGCCCCTGGGTAAGCTTTTTATGTGCATCAGGTCAATTGCTCCTGGAAGCCCAGTTTCTGAAACACATTTTCCAGATGTGAACTGGGAGCTCATCAAGTGACAAACATCAACGCTGACACAGGCTGCCTTCTAATTTCCTCCCTATTAAAAGGTTAACCTCTTATCATTACTGTTATTAGATTGAGCGTATAAGAGCATGTAAGAGTTAAGATTGTGAGGATTAAATGAAATGATATTTTAAAGAGCTTACTTAGTATAGCACCCAGCAGATAATAAACACTCTATAGATGTTAAATAAAAGAACTTAAGAGCCACGCGTGTTGGCTGCTCAGTGGCTGAGGCAAGAAGGATGGCAAGTTCAAGGCCAGCCTGCAAAACTTAGGGAGACACTGTATGAAAGGGACTGGGCATGTGTCTCAGTGGTAGGACTCCCCTGGGTTCAATCCCCAGCACGGGGTGGGGGGGGGCGGTAGGAGAAGGAGAAGGGCAGGTCCAGCGCCCAAGGAACTTTGTCCTAGAGTTTCTCCGTGTCTTCACCCCAGCTGCTTGCCAGCCCCGTCCAGGAGGGGTTAAGGCGTTAATGATTTCCAAAGGAGCAGGGTTTTGTGAGCTCGCGAGGGCGCGCGCACGCAGATACACACACACACACACACACACACACACACGGCCTCTGTCCCCTCCCTCCCTCTGCGAGGCCGGGAGCCTCTTATGCAAGCCGCCGGCGCCCGCGTTCCCAGGCCCGGCTGCAGCTGCGGGCGGAGGGCAGGGCGGGGGCGGCGCGCTGTTTGTCTAGCGCGGCGGTGCCAAAGACTGCGAGCCCCAGACAGCCAGGCGCCTCCGTACACCTGGGGATGCTCAGGTTAAATAGCTCCGCATTCCTCGGGCCCAGCTGATGGAAACGCTCCCAGGCCGCCGCCGAGTCGGCCTCCAGATGGGCTGGGCCCGGGCCAAAGGGGAAGAGAGGGAAACGTGGAATCCAGAGTGGGCCTGAATGGCGGGGGAGGTAGCCGAGGCCCTGCGGCAGCCCCTTCCTCCCCTGGACCCAGGCCCTGCATGTAGGAGTGCGCGCAGGGGACACGCCCACGTCCCCGTGGGTGGGCTTGCGGGCGGGAGTGAGGGGGAGCCCACACAAGGGAGGCAGTGGGTGTCCACGTGTGCCTCTGAGGACACTCCAAGGACACACAATTAGTAATTTATAACTGTCAAAACAGTACGTGCCAAGCACTGTGCTCAGTTTTACTTGATTTCATTTATTCTGGACAATTTTATAAAACAGCAACGGTCAGAGAGTGGGTAGCAAGGGACTTAATTTACCTACAAAAACCATTTTCTTTGATGAAGTCCATAAAATTTTTGTGGGTGGTACTTGACTTAACGTTAGTGCTCAATCACTACTACTTTTAAATTTTATTTTTGCTCATCCTCTTCCGGAGCTGGTATCTTTTGTTGTAAAACTGCAGTCACAGTCCTACCTTTAGCTCCACAGGGATCCCTGAAATCCTTTATGTAAATGGTGGAGTCAGGCCTCTGGTTCCAGGTGCTGTTTAATCTATTTTGTTCATGGACATAATGTGTCTGTAGTCCTTACCCTCCCTGGGACAAGTTATTCGCCCTTTCTGGGAACTCTTTCTCTTTGTATAACAGGAAAGTTGACCTGATGGGAATATTGGAGAATTGGTGTCCCCAAGCTCAAAAATTGCCCAGGGATTGGGTACTTGGATTTCTGAGTAAGGGTTTGCCCAAACGCAGCTGCCCCTATCCTACCCTAGACGTGAAGAGGCCCAGGAATGCCAAGCGATTTATAGTTACACACACACACACACACACACACACGCCCCCAACACACGATCCCATCCATCAACCCAGACCCATGCAGAGATGCCCAACATGCATTTAGGCAGAACATACAAGCACAAACAGCTGGAGGTTGCACACTTATCTGCAGAACACATGTGCTTGCATTTACCCTTCCACACCCCCCAAACACAACCTTACTTACACCCCCAGGCCTGTACATGAGCAGATGACCCAACCTCATAGAGAAGACTACCAGTTTACTCATGTCACATATACAAGCCCAGACACTTATGCACCCCACCCCCTCCCCCCCAGAGCACAAACCCACATGTCCAGGCAGATAGGCCTTTGCCAATGACACCTTTTTCCTGCTCAGGAGCTAGGGACATGTCTCGCCCACTCCTTCTCAGAGCCCACAGTAGCCCCAGGGCAGTGTTGGTTTGAGCTGCTGGCACAGCCAGGCCAGGGTGAGGGGGCTGAGTCCCAACACGGAGCAGGTGGCCCAGCAGCTGTGCACAGGCTGGCCTTGCCAACTTGATCACCCACTTGGACAAGCTGGGAGCCCCAGGGCAGATTGCTGGCGCCCAGGGAGAAGTGGCCTGCTGGGGGAGGCACCTCCTACTGGGGAATAGGGAAAAAGAAGCTTCTGCTTCAGACAAATTATGACCCCTGGGCAAGTCCCTTTCCACCGAGTCTCACTTCCAACATCTTGGCTGAGACAGATGGTCCAGTGACCTGGTTCTCTAACTTGAATGGCTTCAACACTCCCCACCCTGAGGGGGCCTCCACAGGTTCATCTGCATTTTAACAACCTCCCCAGGTGATCCAGATGGCCCAGTGACCACTTTGAGAGAAACCCTAGAGGTCTAGAGGATTTAATTTTATGACACTAGGGAGAAGGGAAATGGCCAGGGATGGTTAAGAATAGACTTTAAAGACACAGGAAACACTCATTCAGGTCGGTAACAGTGACAGTCCAGATGTGGCCCTCCAGTCCCCCTCCTCTGAGCACCAGCTGTGAAAAGGGTCAGAGGTCAACCCACAGCCCCTCCCCTCAATCCAAGAAATCATTGCAACTTTACCACCATCTAAAGTATTTGTTTAATAACAAAACCAAAAAACAAAAAACAAAAACACCCCCACAGAACTATTGTAAAACAATATTCTCAGTCGGTGATCATTGTAATATACAATACAAAGCAATTTCCTCAGAAATCTGAGAAGCACCAAACGTGACCATTTTTTAAAATGTCTGCTTTTCAAAAAATAGAAACACACGGGGGAACCCCCCAAAGTCTCTGGCGGCCGGTAGATGTTGAGAGAGGCCTCCCCTCGTCAGTCTCCCAGCCCTGGGCCGGATCTGCAAAGGCCCGAAGGCCGCCAATCCGTCTTGCTTCCCCCAGTTCCCGCGAGGCTCCTGGGGGGAACCGAGAGCACTTTTTCCTCTTGCCTCCTGGAGGGCTGGGGTCCACCGATTCCTGCGGGCGGCGCTTCAGCGACACAAGATACGATCGTCCGCTGGAACACATGCTGCCTGTGAAAAGGATAGAAAAGGGGATGAGATCCGGCAGGTTGGAGGGGACAAGGCTGCAAGCGCAGCAGGCGCTCTCTCTTCTCTGGGCATTTCGGCAATGCCCGGTGCCCGAAAGGAAGGGGCGGACGTCGTACAAATCCCCCCTCCCCTTGCCTCACTTCCCAGTCGTGAGAGGACAATCTGGTACTCCAACTCGGCGCTCACCTCGGCCGCCAAGGCGCTGATTTCGCCGTTCAGGGTGCTGAGCGGAGCTCTGACCGGCAGCCCTCGGCCCCCGGGGGTCCCGACTTCGGATTCCGAGTTCAGCTCCAACTGCAGATCCCTGATGTAGTCGATGACGTGCTGAAGGATCTCTACTTTGCTCACTTTGCGGTTCTGGGGCAGGGTGGGCACCAGCTCCTTGAGGCGCGAATAACAGCCGTTCATGTCGTAGAGCAGCACGTTCACCTGCTGCTCGTCCAGCAGGGCTGGCAGGCGCGCCCCGGCGCCGCTGGCGCAGCGCGAGATGGCCACGCTCTGCTCGGACAGGCAGCGCACCACCTCGCCCGCGCCGCCTGCCGTCTTGCCGGCCTTCAGGGTGCAACTGGGACCCGCAGCGGCCGCGGCACTGCCACTGGCAACCTTCATGATTCTCGAGACTGGATAAGACGAGAGGTGAAGGGGAAAGGGAAGAAGACCCTGGGTACTGGGAGCTGCGGAGATAAGAAGACGGTAGTAGAATGTGGGACGTGGGCTCCAGAGCCCGACTTTTATAGGGACGCCGCGCCCCCCCCAGGGGTGGGCCCAGAACGTTCAAAAGCAGCCAATGGCGATCAGGGGGCGGGGCCTCGCGCACTCTCGAGTCCCGCCCCCTGCCCAACTAGTGCACCCTCGCATTAGTGGAGGTTAATGGAAAAGCGACCGAATCCCAGAACAGGGAAAGAGAGGCACTGGCCAAGTGGCTGTTGGAGGTGAGGGCTGTCTTGGGCTCTTCTGGAAGGAGACAAGGAGGCAAAATCGGTATTGCCGAAAACGAAAAGACCACAGGATTTAGTTTTCCTCGTTTTCTCACCTCTCTAGCTCCATTTTACAGATGAGAGAAACTGAGACCTGGGCGGAGAAGTGGCTGGCTCTCGGTCGCCCAGAGTGTCCAGGACTAACTCAAGGTTTCCAGATCCTCTTGGAAGATTGCCTCTCGGACCCCGATCTCCAAATTTCAGGACAGAATTTTTAAGTGGAATCTCTTGGTTTTTGTTTTTCCGTCCTCCCCACCCCCACTCCCGGCCCTTATTGGGGACTGAATCAATGGACATTCTTCCACTGAGCCACACCCCAGCCCTTTTATTTTGGAGACAGGGTCTCGTTAAGTTGCCCAGGATGGACTCAAACTTGGGGTCCTCCTAGCTCAGCTTCCCGAAGAGCCGGGATTGTTAAAGGCGTGCGCCGCTCCGCGCGGCTAAAGTGGGCGCAACTTCACTCTCAATTCCCAGGGCTGGTCTTTCCCAATTCCCAGAGATTATGGCTGCTAATGTTTCTACCACCAGAACGGCCTACCCAGGTTCCTTGAGGTGGGTGGGGGCAGTTAATTCGGGGAAGTCCTCCTGAGTTGAGGATGATGCTTCTGGACCTAAACTAGATGGAAGGAACGTGGTGGAGTGGACCTGCATTCCCCCGGGTCCTACCCTGAATGTGCAGTCCCTGCAAAACCCACCAAATTTACAGCAACTAGCGATTTTTAATTTTTCTCCCTTTATTAGCTAGCTTTTCTTCCCCCCTTAAAACCTCGAAGCCGGGTCTCCCTCCCACAGCGCGGCAGCTGCGGAGATCCAGTCTCCCCCTCCCCTTCCCCGGCCGGTCTGTGTCAGCGTCTGAACAAGCGGCTCAGACCGTTAGACGCCAGGCGCGTGACGTCACCCATTCATAAAACCCGGACGGGCTGTCAGGCTGGCGCCGCGCGGGCGGTCGCCATGGAGACGACAAACTGGGCTGGAGCGTTCCCTGCTCCCCCCCGCGAGTCACCTGCAGACCCTGAACGGGAGGCCTGGGAATGTGTTCCTCGTGGGTGCGGTCGCTGGGCAAGGGTCACCTTACCTCCCCGCCCCACACCTGCGAGGCTCCCCCACCCAGCCTCCCAGCTTGGCCCGCTTGGGAGTTTTTCTCTTGGCCTCACCACCCCAACCCCCGCTCTCCGCTTGAGTCTGGGGAAGGAGGCCTGACTCCAGCTGCTGTGGATGACCATTTATTGGGTTCTCGCGTGGGACCTGCACTGGGTAAAGAGCTTGCCATTATCATCTTCTGTAGTCCTCTCCACAACTCCAAGGACTAGAGTTATTTGGTGGTTTTTGTTGTATTTTGTTTTTAACTACAAAGGAGACTTAAAAAAAACCTCCCCAAAGCCTTAGCTGCTGTGATGGCTGCATTGTTGTAACAAGGACACATTATTGTCATGCAGCCCCTTCTTGCCTAGGGCAGGCAGTCGGACTCCAGAGTCCTAGGCTTGTCTCAGCAGGGACACTAAGGCTCAGGATAGTCACTCCAGCCACCCCATAAGCAGGAGTAAATTACGGAATTCACCTAGGGGAGGGTGGCATTATAGTCCCTCCTCTCCCAAGTAACTAATTCAGCAGTTATCAGCAGGTTCCCTTTTCCCACAGATGTTTGGGGAGAGAACATCAAATAAATCAATCCTCTGCCCCTACATCAGGAAATCAGGAAAACTGATCAGTAAGACCAGCTTCAAAGGAGAGAGACATCATCAATTAAATAGCTGGACTCCTTGCCCACTTACCACACACCCCACTACTCTCCGAACTCGTGAGGGAGACAGCACCGTGCTCCTTAGAAGAACTGGAAGATTGGTGGTCAACTAGAGGAAATGGAAGCATTCATTCATTACCGCGGGTTTGCTCCTTGACCCTGAAATTCCACTTGCTGCAGTCAATTCCAAAGAAATCACGGGGACAGGCATAAAGATGGCTGCTCAGGCATGTTCACTGCTGTATGCAAATGGGTTAACTTCAAATGACCTAAATGCACGCGAGATAGTGGCGTTCTTCGAACTATGAATGGAGCATCAATGCTTGGCCTGATGCAGGTGGGAGGTGTGGCTCTGAGAGAGCTGGCCTGGGGTGCAGCGCAGTGGTAGAGCTCTTGCTTGGCCTAGCATGTGTGAGGCCCTGGGTTCAGTCCCCAGTGCTGCAAAAAGTAAAACTAAAATAGCCAAAAAAGATATACACTAAAAAACTCATAGGGTTTCCATTGCAGAGAGGGGTGAGAGGGAGAAGCCAACCAGTGTGAAGTAGGAATTTTGCATACTCGCAGGAGCTGGGGTGGTCATGCACACACGCTGAAGTTTGTGTAGGGTCTCATGTATGCAGAGCATGTGCCCTACCACTGAACTGCTCCTCCAAATCCTTGTCTTTACATAAGTCCCCACCTCACCACTGGGGATTAAACCCAGGGGCATTGGACCACTGAGCTACTTCCCCAGCCCTTCTTATTTACTTATTTTTATTTTGAAACATATATTGCCCAGCCTGGCCTGGAAGGTGCCATGCTCCTGCCTCAACTTCCTGAGTAGCTGGGTTAGAGGTGTGGGCCACTGCACCCAGCCGACATAGGTATGTCATTCTTTTCTTAAAGAGCTTTATTAAAGTGTAAAGGACAAACTACACATATTTAAAGCATGTAATCTGATAAATTTTGACATATACACACACCTAGGAAACATCAACAAAATTAACATATGCTCTGCCACCTCCCTGACCCCAGAGTTTCCTTCTGCCCTTTAACCCTTCCCTCCTACCTCTAACACCCACTATCCAGCCAAATACAGGTTTTCTCCATGGATTCATTTGCATTTTCTAGAATTTTGTATATATGGAATCATGCAGTATGTAATCTTTTGTTGCTCTTTTACCCAGCATAACTATTCATAACCATTCATCTATGTTCATTCCTTTTTATTGCTGAATAATATTACACCAAATGGCTGTATATCACCATAGGTTTATCTATTCACCCATTGAAGGACGTTAGGATTGTTTATTTATTTGTTTATTTTGTGGTACTGGGGATTAAACCCAGGGCCTCCTAATGTGGGAGGATTACAAATTCAAGGCCAGACTCTATAACTGCAATTTAGCAAGACTGAGTCTCAAAATTAAAAACACAAAAAACTGGGAATGGCCAGGCCAGGTGGCACATGCTTGTAATCACAGGGGCTGTGGAGGCTGAGGCAGAAGGATCCTGAGTTCAAAGCCAGCTCAGCAAAAAGTGAGGCCCTAAGCAACTTAGTGAGACCCTGTCTCTAAATAAAATACAACATAGGACTAGGGATATGGCTTAGTGGTCAAGTGCCCCCAAATTCAATCCACGGTATCCCCCTAAAACAAAACAAAACAAAACGGCTGGGAATATAGCTCAAAACAAAATAAACAACAACAAAAACCGAAAGAGTAGAAGTTTTAAATTTTAATGAAGTCCAATTTATTAAATTTTTTCATGGGAGCTAGAGATGTAACTCAGTTGGAAGAGTAGCTTCAAATGCACAAGGCCCTGGGTTCAATCCCCAACACTCCCCCCACCCCCACCCCCACACAAAATCATGGAATCATACTTTTATTGTCATGTCTAAGAAATTCATGCTTAATCCTAAATCTCAAAGATTCTCTCCTGTATTTTCAGATGTTTTGTGGCCGTAGGTTTCCCTGTAGGTCTGTGATCCTTTACACGTGAATACACTGTTAAACAGAAGCACCTTCAGGGGCTGGATGGTTGAGTGAGTGCTTAGCATACAGTAAGCATTGGGTTAGAAGCACAGCACAGAAAGAGAGATGGGGAGGGAGAGAGGGAAAGAGAAAGAAAAAAAGAAGGAAAGAAAGGAAGAAGGAAATAAGAATATTCATGCACTACTTTGTGTAATAAGTCAACTCTAAGTGTTTATTATACCTCACTCTGGGCCTGACTGCTGGTGTGGATGAGGTAGAAGGCTAAGGATACTTTTGCAGACAAATAGGAGAAAAAGAAGTCAAAAGACAATTAGAATCCCCTAGGGAAGCACAATTAACATGCAGGAGGAGCCAGACACGGTGGCACACACCTGAAATCCCAATAGCTTGGGAGGTTGAGGCAGGAGGATCACCAGTTCAAAGCCAGCCTCAGCAAAAGCAAGGCAATAAGCAACTCAGTGAGACCCTGTCTCTAAATAAAATACAAAAAAGGGCTGGGGATGTGGCTTAATGGCCTAGAGTCCCTGAGTTCAATCCTCGGTACCAAATAAATAAATAAATAAAAACATTCATGAGCATCTACTGCCTGCCTGACTTGTGCAAGCCACATGGGCCACAGAAAGGAATTCTTCTCACACAAGGACCACAGGATGAAAGTTTCCTCCTCCTAGCTACCTTAGAAACAAAGAAAGAACCAGGTGCACGGCCTGTATTCCCAGCAGCTTGGAAGGCGAATGCAGGAGGATTGTGAGTTCAAAGCCAGCCTCAGCAATTTATCGAGGCCCTAAATAACTCAGCAAGACCCTGCCTCAAAATAAAAATACAAAAAAGAGCTGTGGGTGTGACTCAGTGGTGAAGTGCCCTTGGATTCAATCCTTGGTACCAAATCAAGGGAATAGACACTCCCGCCTCCTTAGGTTCCTGGGCGGAGTTGCCCAGTGCCTGCAGGGGCTTGGCACCCAGCAGATAAATGGCAGAGTCATAGCAGGTGTCCAGTTCTAGGCCAGCACCCTGCACCCAGTGTTTTCAGTTTTTTTGTTTGTTTGTTTGTTTGTTTTTTGCAGTACTAGGGATTGAATCCAAAGCCTCATGCTAGGTAGGTGCTCTGTCCTGTGCCCTTTTTATTTTATTTTTGAGACAATGACTTGGTAAATTGAACTTGTGATCTTCCTGCGTCAGCCTCCTGAATAGCTGGATAGCTGGAGTGACCTGAGTGTGCTAACATACCTGGCTGCTTCCAAGGTTTTTTTTTGAGACAAGATCACACTCGATTGTTTACAGCCTTGCTAAATTGCTGAGGCTGGCTTTGAACCTGTGATCCTCCTGCCTCAGCCTCCCGAGCTGCTGACATTACAAGCGTGCACCACCACACCCAGCTGCTTCCAGGGTGTTTAAGGGAGCCTTGCTAGATAGACTTACAGCCTCTGAACCTTTCTCTTCACTGCACCCCCCTCAAAGTTCCCTACTGAAATAATGACACCCCAACATACACACGCATCTTAGGTCTGTGAAAAGTTGCCTTTATTTTGGTCCAGAATGTTGTCAGTGTTCCCATGTGCTCATTTTTATCTCTTACTTTTTTTTGGGGGGGGGGAGTGCTGGAAATCGAACCCTGGGGGCACTTTACCACTGAGCTACATCCCCAGCCCTTTTTAATTTTTTGGAGCGGGGAGCTACCTGGGATTGAACTCAGGGGCTCCACCACTGAGCCACATCCCCAGCCCTATTTTATGTTTTATTTAGAGACAGGGTCTCACTGAGTTGCTTAGTACCCTGCTGTTGCTGAGGCTGGCTTTGAACTCCCGATCCTCCTGCCTCAGCCTCTCCAACTGCTGGGATTCCAGGCTTCCCAATCACTGGGATTATAGGTGTGCGCCACCACAGCAGCTATCTCTTACATTTTTAAGGACTGAAAGAAGTTTAAATAAAGAGTGTTTACCTGTTGTCCCCTGGGCATTTTTCTGCTTTCTTCTTGGTGGTGTGACTCTAGGGAGGCTTTTCCTTCCGGTTCCATGTGCCAGGTCCGCTCAGGAAAACAGAGCCCACTTCTGGCCGCCAGCGGGGTTGGGAGGTCTCCTTTAGCGCAGCCCCAGTTCCCAGCCCAGGTGCATGCTCGGCCCTAGAGCTATCTCCCTCCCCTAGGCCACTGGATCTCTCACTGCCCCTGGAGGGCTCTGTTTGCTCATCTGTGCAGTGGAGCACACAGTGGGCATGAGAGTGAGATAAGCCAGGCCAGAGCTGGGTGCAGCACTCGTAAGGACTGGAGTGCCTTTTGCTTTTTTGTGTTTTGAAGACCAGCCCTATATTGCCCAGGCTGGTCTTGAACGCCTGGGCTCAGGCAGTCCTCCTGCTTTGGCCTCCCCAGTAGCAGGGTCCCTGGGTCTCCAGGCGCGCCCCGTGCCCGGCTGGGGAAGGCCTTTGCTTGATGGTCCGTGCCCTGGGCTGCCCTCCTGGGCTTCCTCTGGCTTCCAGGGCTTGAGGCAAATGGCTCAGATTGACAAAGTGCTCACTCAGTGTCGGGCATTCTTCCAACTATTAACCCAGGCCGGGAGCTCAGGAGGGCGGGGACCACAGCTGTCCTGTTCAGTGCTGTCACTCAGAGCCCAGTGCAGTGCCTGGCACATGGTGGGGGGAACCTCAGTGAATATTTATTGAATGCGAATCAGCCCATGGACCAGGTAGTAATGTCACTTCTCTTTAGGGCTGAGGCCTCTGAGGGCCAAAGAGGCTGAATGGCTTGCTCATGATCACCCAGCCTGAAGGTGGCGTTGAACCCAGGCGGCCTGGCTGGGGGGGGGGCGGGGCTGCAGAGCACATCTCGGCCGACGCTGGTTCTCCAGCGTGTTGCCCAGAGCCTTGGCCTTGCAAGCTCCAGGGTAGGCCTGTCCTGTGCGCCACGTGACCCACTCTGGCCCTGGCCCGGCAGCTGCTCCCCAGATGTGCCCACAGTGCAGTCTTCCAGCCGCCAGGCCGGCGCCTCTGGGCTGGGACTGCCTGAGCTGCGGGGGAGAGACCTTTGGCTCTGGTGTCCCTGTCACACCCCCCCACACTTGTAACAGGAGACCACAGGCGCCCCCCACCCAGAGCCTCCTGCCCAGCCAACACTGAATCTCTGCCCATTTCACTGGGAATAAAATCCAAACTCCTCCCGCTGCCTGCAGCCCCTGCCCACCACCACCAACCACGTCTCCTGCCCCTCCCTTTCTCTCACCAGCCACTTGGCTTCCTTTACTGAACCAGCTGGTCCGGCCCCAGGGCCCTTGCCCTTGCTGCTTCCTCTGTCTACAACACTGTCCACCAGCTCATTCTTCAGGTCCTAGGTCAAATGTCCCTCCTCAGATGCCTTCTCAGAACCCCTTTCTTTCACATTCCCCTGGCGTTCAAATTACACATTTAACTTATTACCCTCTGAAATAATCTTACTTTTCTGGTATATTGTTTATTCCTTATACCATCCCTTTCCTCCCAGGCTGTGAACTCTAAGAAAGCATGTCTCCTTTGGTTGAAGCTATGACTAGAGCTGAAGGAGGGCCTGGCCCAGAGAAGGTATGCGACTTGTTCAAAGTCACACAGTATAGCATTTGGACTGGAGTAATAGTTAGAGTAATATCTGCTGAGTAATGAATTATTGCCTATGGTTCTCAGTTTCCTTGTGTGCAAAATGGGGACAAAATTTTTTTTTTCAATATGAGGACTGAATTCAGGGGTACTCTACCACTGAGCAACATCTCCAGTCCTTTTTTTATTTTTTATTTTGAGACAGGGTCTTGCTAAATTGCCTAAGCTGGCCTGGAACTTGCAATCCTCCTGCCTCAGTGTCCTGAGTTCCTGGGATTATAGGCGTGCATCACTGCACTGGGCTAAAATGGGGTCAAAATTTGAACTTAACTCTCGGTGTTATGACGCTTCAGTACTTAGTATGAGGGAAGCACGTGAAAATGGGAACAGGGTAGACAATTTCTTTCTTTTTCTTTTCTTTTTTTTTGGGGGGGATAGCGGGAATTGACCTCAGGGGCACTTGACCACTGAGTCCCATCCCCAGCCCTATTTTGTATTTGATTTAGAGACAGGGTCTCACTGAGTTGCTTAGGGCCTTGCTAAGTTGCTGAGGCTGGTTCTCAACTCCTGATCCTCCTGCCTCAGCCTCCCAGGCCGCTGGGATTACAGGGGTGCACCACTGCACCTGCTGAGGTCACATCTTTCTAACCTTCAAATTCAGCAGGGGACTCGGGACATGAAGAGTGTGGGGTCTTTAATCTCTCTATCCTTAAGGGGCTCTAAAGCTTCTGCTAAGTCTTCTACTCTGGACCTCAGTTTCCCTATCTGCCAAATGGGGACCTGAGCTGGCCTCTATCCTAGGGTTCTATTCTGGGTTCCTGGGTCCTCAGGAGTGTGAGGAACCAGGCCTGGATCCACCTTTTTCCCTCCATCCTGTTTTCCAAAGAGGCTCTAGAACAATGGACAGGAGGCTGGAGCCTGGCAGTCTGGCCCCTCCCAGGGTCCCCTGCAGATGGAGGGGTGGAGCCTTCCTGTGGCTGGAAAAAAAAGGCCCCTGCTGCCCTGGTGTCCAGTGGCCTTGGCGAGAGGCAGAGTAAACCCGGGAGCTCCCATCTTGGGTTACTCAGTTCAGGCCAAACCTGCAGGGCTGAACAGACATGCTGCTGCACACCCACAGAGCAGCACCCAAATGCACACTCCACACAAGCGACACATCCAGCGTGACAGCACACACCACCGACACACAAAACCAACAGCGCAACCTGCCAGAACATGCAACACGATATACCATCATCTACGACAACGCATCACCCTTGACACACACAACCAAAACACCAAAACCCCAACAGCCATCTCCAAAAAATAGAGAGCAAGGGGTCACTGCAAAGCTCATGACAGAAACACACTCAACACATAACAATCCAGACCACACACAACACAGGTCCATACACACCAGATACACCAACACAACACGCACCTCCCCAGTATTGCTCACACCAAAACTGCAGCCAAGCCAAGATACTGACGGACATGCCCAGAACTGGAGAGAGGCTAGGCCTGCTCCCTCTGGTGCCCACCCCGCACACACCCTGCCCACCCCGGCCCAGTTTGAAGTCTCCTGCTGCATCTCACTGTCCAGGCCTTTGATCTCCTCATCTGCACCCACCACTAAGCTCCTGTGCCTCCCTGGGCGCGTGCACATGCAATCCAGAATTCTGCAGGAGCCCCAGGGACACAGAACCACACCTACCCAGGCCTCTGGAGTCTCACGCCCACGCATGCAGGCCTGGGCCCTGCCAGGGCTGAGGTGTGGGAGCTGGTCAGACCCTGGCAGTCAGGGAGGCAGCAGTGCCCCAAGGCCAGTTAGCCACACCCCAAGGCAAAGCTCAGTAAAGACCACTGCTCCAGCTGCAAGGGCCCTTCTGGACCACTGCGGTGAGACCAGTGGTTCTGGGAAGACTGGACAAGAGATCCCCGGCTGGGATGCCCAGTGGTTTTCCCATAGGCCCACTGAGGGACAGAGAGAGGTCCCAGAGGTTCTATCCTAGGAAGCAGTACCTTCCCGGCCCCTCCCTGCATGGCCCTCCTTTGACTCACCCACGTCCCATACACCTGCTCCCCCTCCCACTGCCTGAGGGCCCAGAACCCGGGAACCAGCTGAGGTCGAGTCTCTCAGAAGCTGCCAAACCCAGGGCAACCCCTACCCTCCCTGTTCAACCCAACCCTGAGTACTCTGTCATCAGGGGGCGGCACTTCCAGCCACACCCTCACCTCAGGCCACAAGCACAGCTATACTCCTCAACTACTGTGATGACTGAGGACAACCTCTTCTTACATTCTCTTTTAAAAATTATTATTATTATTACTATTATTATTATTATTACAGGGAATTGCCCATGGGCGCTTAACCAATGAGCCACATTTTATATTTCATTTGGAGACAGGGTCTCACTAATTTACTTAGGGTCTCGCTAAGTTGCTGAGGCTGGCTTTGAACTCAAAATCCTCCCGCCTCAGCCTCCAAGCCTCTGGGATTGCAGGTGTGTGCCACCCCGTCCTGGCTATCATTTTTATTTTACTGAGGCAAAAGCAATGAAGTTCTGGTTAAAAGGAAGTTAAGACATCCAGAAACATTTAAGAAAGAAAGGGACCCTTCTCCTTAGGAAGCAGCAGAGTGGGGTCTCTCAGAGGGACAAAAAACCCTGGTTCACGTTCCTGCTTCACTATTTGCAAACTGTGTGACTGACGTCATGTCACCTCTTCTTGTCTCAATTTCTTCATCTGTGAAAGTGGGGCCGGTGGGAACTCCCATCTCTGAGGGTTAAACAAGTCCCACGAAGAGCTCAGAACTGCTCCTGGCAGTCGGCATTCGGTACACGCAAGTTGGTATTACTCTTGTGACTATTCTCTAGGAGATCACTAATTTTACATAATTGGGATATGCTCTACCACTGAATTACAGAACTTTATCAATAAGGGCTGGAGGTGTGGCTAAGAGGTAGAGCACTTGCTAAGCATACGGGAGGCCCCAGCACACACCACACACACACAGACACACACACACACACAAAGTAATAAATAAAATAGAGCCATTAAATGCCAGTCATTCATTCCATAGGCAAATCACAGACACTCACTTTCTGCTAGGTTCCCAGAGGAAAGAACAGAACCTGGGTTCATGCTTTTAGGAAACCACTTTCAGGTGGGGGTGATCAAATGGGAATAAATTCCACCAAGTGATTGCTTCCTGGTGCCTGTATCTACATGCTGGGGACAGGGACACACAGGCACTGTCAGAGGGTGGACTGCAGCTATCCCAAGGGGGGCCCTTTGTAGGAATTGGGAAGAAGAGCGTTCATGAATGAATATGTAACAATGAATACCACGATTATGTATACTTTTAATGCACCAATAAAAATAGAGAAAAGAAAGAAGGCCCCCCCACCCCCCCAAAATAAAAAAAATATAAAATAGGGCTGGGGATGTGGCTCAGTGGCTGAATGTCCCTGAGTTCAATCCCCGGTACCAAAAAAAAAAAATAAATAAAAAGAGAAGGCATGTAGTAATTCCTAGCTGATGTGCCTCCTCACAGCCTGTTCAATGGCCCTGCAAATGTGGTTCCTGTCTGAGAGCTCTCTGCCTGGTGTGACAGCCAGACTATCATGGGGCAGACAGTCCCCCGCCCCCACCAAGTTCCCAGGGCAGTGATAGGGAATCACAAGGGGCTACACACAGGAGAGTGGCCCAGAAAGACTGTCCCTCAGCTAGAGAGGTCTTCCTGGCAGAGGAGGCCGCAGCCCATGAAAAAGGGCCAGAGAAGTGAGGCAGGTGCTCCTGAGCCCTAACGTTGGTGTGCCGGGGATGTCTGCAGGGGACAATTGCCACAGCCCTCGGAAAAAAAACTTTAAAGTCTGATAGTTGAAGACATTGGTGAGGATGTGGGAAAGTAAGAACTCTCATCCACTGCTGGTGGGTGTGTAAACTGGTATGATCACTTGGAGCTCAGTGTGGCAATATTAAGTAAAAGTGAACATTAGAACACCCTATGACCCAGCAGTTCACTCCCACGGACATTCGCTCAGAGTTCTGCACTTAAGACACAGCAGATGCAGGCAGACTGGAGCCTGGCAGTCGCTTCTACAGCATTAACAAATGGAAAACCACCTCCTTGACCAAGGACAGGAGAATGGAGAAATAAAATGACGATGGCCGAGTTTGCAGCATTTAACAGGAATGAGCTAGATATGTGCGCATTCTGCTAGGTGCGTGCAGGAATGGGTTGCTTAGGAAAACTGCAGAATGATTTTTTTTTTCTTTATTTTTGGTACTGGGGATTGAAATCAGGAGTGCTCTTCCACTAAGCTACATCCCATCCCTTTTTTATTTTGAAACAGGGTCTCCTTAAGTTGCTGAAGCTGGCCTCAATTGTGATCCTCCTGCCTCAGCCTCTGGAGTCTCTGGGATTATAGGCCTGGGCCACTGGGCTCTGCAGATTTTTCTTTCTTTTCTTTTCTTTTTCTTTTTTTAAGAAAATCATTCACGAGCAATGTTATTACGTTTTTGTGCAGTAAAAGGATAGAGTTGGACTAGGCGAGGTGGCCACACCAGAAATCCCAGCGACTCAGTAATCCCAGCGACTCAGGAGGCTGAGGCAGAAGCATCACCCATTCGAGGGGAGCCGCAGCAATTTAGCAAGAATATGTTTCAAAATAATGAAAAGTTCTGGGTGGTAGTGCGCTTTCGGTTCAATCCCCAGCAGGGGAGGGTGGGCGGAGAAAAAGTTGGGCAAGCAAGGAGGGCAAGGGGCATCAGGCAGAAGGGCCCAGGAGGTTGCAAGTTTGGGGGCTCGTGATGGAGGGAACGCCGGAGCGTGTAGAGAGCTGGGGTCAGCGGCAGGAGGGCAGGAGGGCGCGCTGCTCCGTCCAGGGAGGCGACAGGGGCGCGATGACGCCCTTTGCCCCGGCAGCCCCCGGCGCGACTCTGGTCCTAGCTGGGCGAGGAGAGGCCGGCACCAGGCTTTGTTCGGGGCGCACCTCCTGAAAAGCATTCCCGGGCACCGCGCCCCGCCCCTGGGGGACGCTGGCGGCGGGATCCGCCGCGCCAGGCAGCAGCCCGCGGCAGATGGGCCGCCCCTGCTTCCCGCGCTCCGCCCGTGGGAACCCGCCTGGTGGGCGGGGGCGGGGCGCCGGGAGCCGCCCCGGGGGAGCGCACAGATGGGCGGGGCCGGGGGCGGCAGATGGGTGCGAGGCCGGCCCGGGGCCGCGAGACCCAGGCGAAGGGCAGATGTTCGCGGCCAGATGTTCGCGGGGGGCGGGGGCGGAAGCCTGGGAAAACCCGGCTGCTTTCCTGCCATCCTCCCGGCAGCTGCGAGGAAGGTGCGGCCGCGGCGGCCACCGCCCGGGCGGGCACCTGGGAGGGGAGCCCAGGACCGGGTCGCAGGGCTGCCCAGGTGGAAGCTTTGTACCTGAGCGCGTCCCCACCACATCAGCCGTCCCTCCCTCTAGCCGGAAAGTACTAGATAGCCATCTCAGGAATCCGCCCACGTGACCACCTCCCACCCCTGGTATCAGCAGTACGTGGCCCGAGGAGGTAGCCTGCGCACCTGCTGCACCGCCGTCTCTGTCCCCAAAGCAGCAGGATGCTGACTGACACTTATTAAGCACTTACCAGAGCCCCCAAGCGCTCTATAATCTCTTTGAATTCTCACCACGGCTGCCCTGTGTAAGTTTAACCTCCAATACCAGGAACATGGTAGGCGACTCCTTGAAGGTCACAACAAGTAATAGACTGAGCTGTAGTTGGAGTCTAGGATTTGCAAAGCCTGTGGTTTCCTGGACACCACACCCCCTTTAGTTTCCTGTATGCAAGATGCTTTTACAAACCTTATTCCTTCCTTGAATCAATAAGTTTTCTGCAGGGGCCTATTCCAACAGCTCTGGACCTGATGTTATATTGAACAGAATCAACAGGAATCTTGTCCTGTGAGATTGGAATGGGTATAGTGTGTGTGTGTGTGTGTGTGTGTGTCCCCTCATCTGGTGCTATGAAGAAAGACAAGTCTGGAAAGTAGGAGAGCTGGATTGGGAGTGGGTTGCAATCCTTTTTTTCTTTCAAAAAATGTTAATTTTAAATGTTTTTATTAGTGCATTAAAGTTATGCATAATAGTGGGTTCATTTTGACATAATAAACATGTATGGAATATAATCTGCTCCATTTCAGTCCCCAGTGCTTCCTTTTCCCCTTCCCTCCTCCCTCATTTTTGCTTTGACAAAATTTGGCTAAGTTGCTGAGGCTGGCCTGGAACTTGGGATCCTTGGGCCTTAGCCTTGAGTTTCTGGAATTACAGGTGTGCACCACCACCATGCCCTGCCTAGTTGCATTCTTAAATGAAGTGTTGGGTGGAGGTCAGCAAAGCCTCCCCAGAAAGGTGATATTTCAATAAAGAACTTGTTTCCTCAGCTTTTTTTGGGTGTGTGGGGGGCAGGTATTGGAGATTAAACCTAAGGCACTCTATCAATGTGCTATGCCCCCAGTCATTTCTTTAAATATATTTTGTGTTTTTAGCTGTAGTTGGACACAATACCTTTATTTTACTTATCTTTATGTGGTGCTGAGGATTGAACCCAGGGCCTCACATGTGCTAGGCGATCACTCTACTGCTGAGCCACAGCCCCAGCCCATCCCCCAAGTCATTTTTATTTTTTATCTTGAGATATAGTGTTACTAAATTACCCAGGCTAACCTGGAACTTGAGATCCTCCTGCTTTAGCATCCCATATAGCTGGGATTACAAGTGAACACTCTGCACGCAGCATATTATTATTTTGTAGTACTTGGGATCAAACCCCGGGCCTCCCGCATACTCACAAGCCTTTGCCACTGATCTACATTCCCAGCCTTCCCTCAGCTACTGAGGAAAGGAAACATTCCAGCAGAAGTCACAGCCAGTGCAAAGGTCCTAAGGCAGAGGTGTGCTTGCCTGGGGTGTGGAAGAAGTCAGTGTGACTGTAGCTGAATGAGCAAGGTCAGGGAAATATCAGGGGTGGGTGGGGCAGGGCAGGGATGTGAGCCCATGTAGGCGACAGTGAGAATTTGGTCCTTTACTCTGAGTGAGATAGGAGTCATAGGGGTTGTGTTTGGTACCAAATTGAATCCAGGGGCACTTTACCACTGAGCCACATTCCTAGCACCCCCCCCGCCCCCACCCTTTTTTCTAAAATTTTGAGACAGGGTCTTGCTAAGTTGCTTAGGGCCTCACTAATTTCAGAGGCTGTTCTTGAATTTGTGATCCTCTTGCCTCAGCCTCCCAAGTTGCTGGGATGACAGGGGTGTGCTACGGCAGGCTGCTTCTTCTTTTTTTGCAGTACTCGGGATTGAACCCAGGGCCTTTCACAGGCTAGACAAGCCCTCCAGTACTTAGCTACATCCCTTGCTCATCTTTTTTTTTTTTTATAGTTGTAGATGGACAGAATGCCCTTGTTTGTTAATTTCCATGTGGTGCTGAGGATCGAACCCAGTGCCTCACACATTCTAGGCAAGTGCTCTACCACTGAGCTACAGCCCCAGCCCTCCCTTGCCCATCTTTAAATTTTCATTTTATTGGAAGACAGGGTCTCCTTAAGTTGCCAAGGCTGGCCTGGAACTTGCTGTCCTTCTGCCACAGCCTCTCCAGTAACTGCAGTCACACGCGTGGGCCACTAGAGCAGATCAGTTTCTTAAAGCTCCTGGGTGGAGTTCAAAGTTGGGGGAATTGATGGTGTTTTGTTTTTTTTTTTGGAAAAGAATCCGCAGTTTCTAACACATTGCCAAAGGGTCTGGGAGGGATATCCGAAGCATTCACAGCAGCTGTGTTCGTAAGAGCAACCGATTAGAAACAAACTAAATGTGCACCACAAGGAAAAAGGCTAAATAAACTATGAAATTCCTTGCGGCCCTGGGAAATCCAGAGACAGCACTTTCACTTTCAGGCATTTATCCTAAGAATAGACTCAAACGTGAGAAGTGATTTATGTACAGGAAAAGCGGCCAATTGGAAAAACAACAACCCTGTGTGTCCACCCACCAGAGCATTGGTTGAATAAAGGTCGTTCCTCATAGGAGGGCCTTCTGCGCAGCTGCAAGAGGGAATGAGAAATCGCTGGGTGTGTGGCCAGAAGTCACAGTCCTGGCTGCCAGGGAGGCTGAGGTGGGAAGATCCACCACCTGGGAGTTTGAGGCCAGACCAGCCTGAATGATATCAGGAAATCCATCTCAAAAAAAAAAAAGGAGGAAAGAAAAAAAATGCGGTAGGAGATGAGGAAGGTCACTGTTATCCGAGGGACATAAGTGAAAGCAAAGGAAGTTGCAGGGCAGGGTGCCTAGAAAGCCACCACTTAGGTTTAAGGAAGAAAAAATGCCAGGCTCCGTGATCCAAGCCAGTCAATGGGATCCATGCAATCCCAGCTACTCGCCTGGGAAATTTAGCGAGATAATGGTGGTAGAGGGCCCCTGGGTTCAATCCCTAGGAACAGAACAAACATATAAACCAACCCCTTATTAGGTTTTAACTTTAATTTTCAATTTGTTCTTTCTAGATGCAAACCCCTTATTATTATTACTTTCAATTTTTGTTTTTGCAGGGCTGGGGAGGGAACCCCAGGCCTCCTGGATGCCAGGCTCTACCACCGCCCTACCTCGCCAGCCCGGGAATTCCTATGGACCCCACTCTGCATTTGTCTGGCAGTTCGCAGTTCCCTGCCCTCAGTCACCACCACGCAGGCGCACGTCCACACCACACACCCGGCCGGTCACCCTGTAACTCTGGTACCGTTGCCTATAGTTTGCAGATGAGGAAACTGATAGAGCTGAACTCTCAGGCGACAACGGCTCCCAGGCCCAGGGTGCAGGACAGGGGGCTGAGAGGAAGGGGCTCCTCTCCTCCAGCCCTCCCTCCTTCCCTGGGAAAATCCAACAGGTGGTGGGGCCGCAGGCACTGGGCCATTGTGCAGGCCGCAGGGTCAGGAGGGCCCAGTGTGTGTCTGGGAGAAGATGGATGCTTTCATTACCATGTGAATCCTGGGAAAGCGCACTGGGCTGGAGGTGGGTGGGCGTGGGCGGGCAGGGGACCACACAGCGGCTAGAGGGGTCCGGAGGAATCCTGAGGGCCCTTTAAAAAACCCCAGATAATGGGATTTCCCCTCCTGTTTAATTTCTTATTTTAGGTCATTTCCATCCGGTGGGGCTTAAAACAGACGCAGACTGAAATCAAAAAATTTTTGAAGGACAACAACAACAAAAAAAACCCTTTTGTTTTTTTCTCAGTTGCAACTTTCCCACCGATGGATGGAGCTGTGCTCTGGGGCCTGCACAGAAGCACTGAGCCTTTCCCAGCGTTGGCAGAAAGCAGCATCTCTGTGGGACACTCCCACCTTGTTCTTCCCCACTAGCTCTTCCTTCTCTATAATATGTCCTAGATAAATCCAGAATGATTAGTTGCTAAACAGATTTGCAGAAGCTGGTTTTAAGCTTAAAAACCAAAGGTGTCATCAATTTAGCCAGAGCAGAAAAGATTCTGGTATTTGGAAAGGAGGCAGGAAGAGAGAGAATTAGTCAGGATAACAATAACCAGTGACTGTGTCCCCATCTTACAGATGATGAAACTGAGGTTCGGAGTCAACTGACTGAAGCCGCACAGGGAGAGAAGGAAGTCAGAATTCCAGGACCTGATTCTTGGACTCCAGAGTCTGTGCTCTTTCTGGAATTCTTCCATGAGGCCAAAAGAGAGGAAGGTTCAAGGAGAAAGAAGGAGACACCAAGGCTAGGAGCAGGAGCCACCCAGGCAGAGGGGAGCAGAGACCAAAAAATCTGACTCACACTTGAGCAGAAAGGTCAGAGTGCACAAATTCACAAACATGAACAAGCAAAGCTGCTCAAACCCTTTATAAACTCCAATACTCCCCCAGTTAGACATGGTCTCTCTTCCTCACATACACACCAATGCAGCCATTTGCTCACAGACATTCTCACAAATATGCACTCCTAAACACACTACCACACTTAAACGATAGGAGTCCTTAGTTTGGACTGAGCTTCTGCACCAGGCCTAAAGCGCCAAACCAAAGTGGAGTCACTCATGCTGAAGGTCCACATCATCAAGTCCAAACTAAGCTGTTGATCTGACTTTCCAAGTAAAAGATAAATCCCCAAACAGGTCAGTCATACTGGCTTGATAAGGAAGACCCCCCTCCTTTTTTTTGTTACTGGGGGTTGAACTAAGGGGTGCTCTACCACTGAGCTTTTTATTTTTTGAGACAGGTCTCTCTGAGTTGCTGAGGCTGGTGTCAGATTTGCAGTCCTCCTGCCTCAGCCTCTGCAGTACTTGGGATCACAGGTGTGCACTGCTGTGCTTGGCAAGAAAGGCCCCTTTGGGGGCTGGGTTGTGGCTCACTGGTGGCACACTTGCCTAGCATGTGTGAGGCACTGCGTTTAGTCCTCAGCACCACCGAAAAATAAATACACAAAATAAAGGCATTGTGTCTATCTACAACTAAAAAAAATTGTTTTTAATTGTGAAAAAAGAAAGTCCCCTGGCTGTAACCTTACCATAAATAATTTCGAAACGCTCAGTCCAGCGTCTGTTATTCTGCTTCCTTCAGCCCTTCTCTGTGGATGAAGCCAGGCTCCTGTGCTTAGTTCATGGGAACACTCACTGAATTACAGAATGATGTGCAGCCCAATTCTAGAGTCACAAATAAAAGTCAGCAAAGGGCTGGTGTAGCTGAGCATTTTGCCAGAGGCTCTGGGTTCCATTCCCAGTACCTGGCTTGTGAGTGTGGGGTGGGGAGGAGGGGGAGTCAGTTAAGACCTTTATGCCCAGGCAGTGGCCCACGCCTATAATCCCAGGGGCTTGGGAGGCTGAGGCAGGAGGATCACAAGTTTCAGGCCATCCTCAGCAACTTAAAGAGGCCTTAAACAATTTAGTGAGACCCTGTCCTAAAAATCAAAAATAAAAAGGACTGGAGATGTAGCTCGGTGGTAAAGGGTCTTTGGGTTCAAGCTCCAATATTTTAAAAACAAAAACAAACTTTAAATTTTTTGTAACCAAGTAGAAACACATCTACAACACAGCCCTACAGATTTCAGATTTCAGTACCCTTTCACTCACCCACATACTAGTCCAAACCCAAACACTTGCCAACTTGCACAGATTCTCATAAGAATACATTCTCCATTCTCTCTCTCTCTCTCTCTCTCTCTCTCTCTCTCTCACACACACACACACACACACACACACACAGGCTCTCATAATCACCTAGGGGACCTGTCAAAGCAGAAAGGACCTGGGTCAGGCAGCAAGGGCTAGCCCTTTCTCCCAACTCCAACCTAGGCATCTGGCTCTTTAGCCTTGCTCCCGGGGTTTTCTCTTCTCCTGGATCTGTGACACTGTGGCTCTCAGGCTTCTACACCCCCACCCCACTAAGCCCTGGGTTCCTCTGAGACAGAATGGGCACCCAGCTCCTAGAGCCAGCCAGGCCGCGTGCCTGAGGAGCACAGGCACCTGGAGGCTTTGAATGTAAAACCTAGGGGCCTAGTCCCCACCTGTACTCCCCAGCCAGGGACACTGGGCTGGACCACTCCACAGCCTTGGAGTGGCAGGAGGAAGCAGTAGGAGGGGCCCATCTCCCACGGAAGACTGTAGCTGGCTCACCTCAGAGGCAGGTGTCTGCCTTCCCATGCAGATGTCTGTTTGTCCCACCTGTCCTTCCTTAAAATGACAAAGGTTGACTGCTCTCTGGGTATTAGATAGGATGACAAAGGCTGCTTACATGGGAAGGAGGTAGTTGGCTGGGGAAACGAAACAGGTGTCAAAACAATATGCAATGCAGGTCTGATTTGGGTTAAAAAATATGTAATAAGCAGAGAGACAATTGAAAAACATTGATGGCAGGAATTCCTGGGTGGCAGGAAGGTGTTTATTTATCCCACTCCCCAACTTTTTTTGTACTGAGTCACAAATGAAAGTCAGCAAAGGGCTGGTGTAGCTCAGTGGCAGAGCACTTGGCCAGAGGCTCCGGGTTCCATTCCCAGTACCGGAATGTGTGGGGTGGGGAGGACTGGGAGTCAATTAAGACTTTATGCCTAGGCAGTGGCCCACGCCTGTAATCCCAGTGGCTTTAACCCAAGGACAATTTACTACTGAACTACATATCCAGCCCTGTTTATTTATTTATTTTTTAAAATTTTTGATCGCTTCTCGGCCTTTTGGCTAAGATCAAGTGTAAAATTTTTGAGACAGGGTCTCACTACATTGCTGAGGCAGACCTGAAACTTGCAATCCTCCTGTCTCAGCCTTCTGCCTGTGCCATCCTCTGGGTTTGGGAAGGCTCTTGATTGCTGCGTGACCTTGGGCAGGTCCCTTCTTCTCTTGGCCTTTATTTTCTTATCTGTGTAATGAAGACTGAGCATATTGTGAGGGAAGGGTTATGTGAGGGTGAAGGAGGTAAAGCTGGGCACAGTGGTGCACGCTTGCAACCCCACTTACTCAGGAGGCTGAGGCAGGAGGATCACAAGTTCAAGGCCAGCCTGGGCAATTTAAGGAGACCCTGTCTCAAAATTAAAAAATAAAACTAAAAAGGGCTGGGGATGTTATTCATTGGTAGAGCACCTCTGGTTTCAATTCCCAGTACCCATTCCCCCCCCCCCCCACGGAATGTAAGGTCTATAAACACTTGAAGCAGGGCACGGTGTCCCGTGTCTGTCATCCCAGAGACTCAGGAGGCTGAAACAAGAGGATTGCAAGTTCAAAGGCAACCTCAGTAACTTAGCCAGACCCTGTCCCAAAATATAAAGGGTTGGGGATATAGCAGTGATTAAGCAACCTTGGGTTCAATCCCTGGTTAAAAAAAAAAAAAAAGTTAGGGCCTTGGTCTCAGGCATACTAGGGAAATGCTACCCCTCAGCCTTTTAAAAATGAATGTACCCAGGGCCTTATCTGTGGCCGGTATTTATACCATTATACCATCACAGAACTACACTCCCAGTTCTGCTTGGGTTTTTTTTTTTTTTTTTTTTGGCTCCAAGGATTGCACCCAGGGGTGCTTAGCCACTGAGCTATGTGCCACATCTCCAGTCCTTTTTAAACATTTTTTATTTTGAGACACTGTCTCATTAAGTTGCTTAGGGCTTCGCTAAATTGCTGAGGCTGGCTTTGAACTTGCAGTCTTCTTGCCCCAGCCTCCCTAGCAACTGGGATGACAGGAGTGCAAGGTCACGCCTGGCTCCAGGGCATTTCAGGTGGCAGTGGTGCAGGATGAATCATCCCTGAGGAAGAGGAAATCGGTAAGTGGAGTCAGGATATGGGTTTATGACACCACCCTGCTACGGAGGAGCAGCTGGATGACCTTGAGTCCACACTAGCCTGCTTTCAGTCCTTGGTCTCTCCAGTTCACCGTCCTCTTGGGCCCCTCCCTGCCTTTTATCACTTGGAGCAGTAGCATCACTGGCCTGAAGCCCTATTCCTGGTTTACTGACTCCATTTCTTTCTCTTTGGGGGCAGGTGGTACTGGGGATTGAACTCAGGGACTTTACCATTGAGCTATATCCCCAGCCTGTTTTATTTTTTATGAATCTTGCTAAGTTGCTCTGGCCTTGCTAAATTGCCCAGGTTGGCCTTGAACTTGTGATCCTCCTGCCTCAGTCTCCCAAATGGCTGGGGCTACAGGTGTAAGCCACTGTGCCTGGCACCTTCTCCATTTCTAGAGAGGATGCTGGGCACGGTGGTGCCTGCCTGAAATCCAGACTTGGGAGGGGAGGTAGGAGGACTGTAAATTCCAGGCCCACAAAGGCAATTTATGGAGACCCCATCTCAAAATAAAAAAAGGCCTGGGGAGCAGCTTGGAGCGGAGCGCTTGCCCAGCATGGGCGAGGCCCTGGTTCATCCAGAGCACGGAGGGAAGAGGACTGTGCCTCTCTCCTGTTCACGGTACTGTCTTGGCTGCCCATTGCCATCAGCATAGAACCTGGGCTCCCGGGCCTGGCCCTTGGGATCTGCTCACCTGACATCTCCTCTATTGCGTTTCTGGCTTCTCTCCCTTCCTCCTGCCTCTCCTTGGGGCCAAGTGCCTCCTCTTGGTGGAAGTGAGGAAAGGCAAGTGAGGGAGGTGAGTTTTCTCCCCTCTGCTCCTTGTATTTAACTGGAGTCCATTGAATTTGCATTCAAATCTCCTCTTTGCCATTTCCTTGCTGTTTGTGATCCTGGGCAGGTCTCAGACCCTCTCCGAGTTTCATATGCCTCCTTTCCTCCTTATGCCATATGCAGATAATACTTTTCTCCCCTAAGGCTAAATTCATTTTTATTGCAATTGTGCTGTTTTTTTTTTTTTGGTACCATTGGCACTTAACCACTGAGCCATATCCCCAGCCCTTTTAAAAATATATTTTTTATTTAGAGACAAATCTTGCTGAGTTGCTTAGGGCCTTGCTAAACTGCTGAGGCTGGTTTTGAACTCATGATCCTCCTGTCTCAGCCTCCCTAGTCTCTAGGATTACAGGTGTGGCCACTGCCTCTGGCAATTGTGTTGTTTTTTTGAGAACAGATTCATCTGGCTCAAAATCTTAAAAATACAAAATATATAAAAGTTTGTATTCACAGAAAATATTTCCTAAGATACCCAATTCCTCTGCCTTCAAATTTACCAAATTGTGTCTCTTTTTTCATACCTTTAAGACTCTTCCATACATACCATCTGCTGAGGACATACTGTAGGTGCTGTCCTTGGATCACTGTTCAGTCCTCATACCCACCTCATACCCAAGGTGGAGGAGGAAAATGAAACTCAGTAGACAGGAAGCCACACCGTTGGCAAGCATTAGCACCAAGCAAAGCAAATGTGTCCATTTGTGAAGGGCCCACTAATATGCTTGGACTCAGGATTGTCCCAGACCTTTATATTCATTTATTTAACAAATACTGAATGCCTGCATGTTTCATGTTTCGGGCACTGAGCCGGGTGTTACATCGTGGAGAGGAAAACACGTGGGTTTAGCCCTCCCAGACTTTACATCCCAGTGGAGACAGCCCTGGCGGAGGGAGGTACATTTGTTCTCCTTCTTCCAGGTAAGAAACCAAGAACGGAAGGGAAAGAAATTGCCCTGAAGTCACACTGTGATACGAGCTGAGATTAGCAGTCCCATTTTACAGGTTTGAAAACCGAGTCACAAGAGGCAAAATACTTGTTCCAGGAAACCGGCTAGGGCGCGCAGGGCTCGGACTGGACCGCTCCCAGCCGGCCAGTCCCAGCGCGCCCTGGTGGCCGGGGCCCGCCCCGGCCCCGCCCCTCTCTCCCTCCCGCGCGCCTTCCTGGCCGCCTGGCTGCAGTTTCCTGCTTGCGTCGCTGGGCGGGCGGCTGGCCCATCTGGCGGCCCCCACTGGGCGTGCGGGGAGGCGGCCCAGACTCGCTGGAGCCAGGCGCCGGCCGGGGGCCCCCTGCCCGCGCGGAGAGCCCAGGTGTGGCCGCGGCGGGGGCGGGAGGTGGTGCTTTCCTTCCCGCTCGCTCGGCCCTTCCTGACGAGCCCGGCAGGATGCAGCCTCCGCCTCCCTCGACTGTGCCTGGGATCCTGCGGGGAGTCACACGGGGTAGGGGCGGGAAGAGAGCAGACTCCACCTGGGATGTTCACTTTGTGACTCTGTAGGTCTTGCTGTCTTGGGATAAATATTTATTAAATAAATTAAATATTTATTTTTTAGGTGTAGATGGACACAACACAATGCCTTTATTTTTATGTGGTGCTGAGGATGGAACCCGGGTCCCGCCAGTGCTAGGCGAGCACCCCCCCCCCCCCAAAGGGCTAGTTTTACCCCTTGGTGCAGGGACAGCTGAGCTTTATTTGGGAGTGGGGTCTGAACCCAGGATCTCTGGACCACTAAACCTCAGCCCTGTATATCTTGAGACAGGGTCTTGTTCTTGGTAAGTGGTTGAGGCTGGCCTTGAACTCGTGATCCTCCTGCCTCGGCCTCCAGTCTTTGGGGTTACAGGCTAGAGCCACCGCGCGGGGCCACACACCAGGACTCTGATCTTTGGGTTGCACAGGTTTTTGCTTTGCTGCTCGGGATGGGACAGGATCAGGGCAATCCGAGGCATCACTCCTGTGCTGTCATAACATCACCCTTCAGGGTGAGTGGGCATCTGATCTTCTTGTACCCTGCTGTTCCCAACCACTTGATTGGTGTCTTACATTCCTGCTAGTGGGCCCCATAGAGGGCTCAAGGCTTTCCCCCCGGAGAAGATGGACTCGCCTAGAGAGGAGATTTTTACTCCTTCACAGCTGGGGAAACAGGACAGCGTGCGAGGCTCTCAGTCACATTGTGGGAGCCAGCCCTGCACTCTAGGTTGCACCCCATGTCCCCGTCCACCAAACCAAGAAGAGATCCAGGAAATCCAGAATTCGAATTTATGTCAAATGTCACCATGGTCAGCTGTCATGGTCATGGAAACCAGGCACCCTGGGCTCAAATGCTCCCTTGGTACTTAAGGCCTCTTTGCCTCCTTCCCCGCATCTGTAAAAAACAGTAAGGCTAGGCACGGGGGAGGGGGGGGCCGCACCGTGATACCAGTGAGGCTGAGGCAGGAGGATTGCAAGTTCAAAGTCAGCCTCAGCAAGTTAGTGAGACCCTGTCTCTAAATTTAGAAAAAGGTAATCCCCATGACCACAAATGAAAAAATAAGTAAATAAAAAAAGGGCTGGAGGGCTGTGGCCCAGTGGTAGAACGTTTGCCTAGCATGTGTGAGGCCTGGGGTTCAATCCTCAGCACCACATAAAGATAATAAAATAAAATAAAGGTATTATGTCCATCTACAACTAAAAAAAAAAAAAAAGGGCTGTGGTAAAGAATCCCTGGGTTCAATCGCCAGTACCAAGCGGGTGGGCGGCAGGTATCTTAAGAGTTACTACAATGATTAAATATTTTAAGATGCTAGCATAATGCTAGTCCCATGTGAAACTGCTGCATACCAAGCCTGTACTGGGGCTCTCCGTGGGGCTGGAGCCCCCTTGTACTGTGGTCAGGGGAGACTGAGGCAGACCGGGACACAAATCAGGGCAGTAGAGTAGCTTCTCAAGAATCTGCCCCCACCCCAGGGAGAGGCTGGCACCAGACCCACCTTGGCCCTGCCCAGCCACCCACCCTTGCCGCCCAGAGTGCAGACCCAATCCGTGCCCGGCCTGGTGCCATTTTTCCATGGGACTCGGGCGGTGGCGGTTCACATCTGGAGTCTAGACTCGGAGGCTCTGCAGGCTGGGCCTACCGCCCGGGCTGGGCCCTGCTGCCCGCTGTTTGCTCAGCTGAAGCTGGTTAATTGGAACTGGAGTGGCCTCTGCGGTGCCGGCTGGCCGGGCGGCCCTGCCGAGGTCTGTGGAACATCTGGCCAGGCCAGGACGGTCATTAGGTGGCAGGCGCCCGGCGCCACTGCCACCTCAGCCTCCGCCGGGGGCTGGCGGTGACTCAATGAGGCCTTTGTGGGCCTTGGGCCACAGAGCCAACCACGCTGTGTGCCTGGGCTGCCTGCCCCATCTGCCGCCCTCAGAGGGGCTTTGTTCCAGGACCACACGGCCTCCCTCTGGAGGCAGCTGGAATCTGCAGAGATCCAGAAGTCCCTGAAAGGACCCCCTGGCTAGAAGCCTGAGATTTCCTTCCCTTTTCATAGTATCCTGGGCCCAGAGAAGTTGGGTGGCTCGCTCAGAGGGGCCCAGTGTAATAGCTACAGAGACTTGGTCCCAGGGGTCTGGAAAGCAGTGGAACAGTCCTTAGAACTCTCAATTCCCACCTGGATTGCTCGAGGCCAAATCCCTGTCTGTGGACAGGCTTCCTCCATTCCCTCATTTGCATGCTGGGCTGACAACAGCACCTACAGCCTAAGACTGTGACAATGAGATGCCTGGTCATCGGTCTCACTTCTGAGGCGTTAGTCACACTTGTCTTTTGGAAGCCTGTTATTTTTAGCCTGTGAACCTGGAGCTTGGGCCAGGGAGAACAATGGCCACAGCCTTCTGTCTCTGTGGCCCCACCCAGCGACCCCTTCCTAGGCACTTGGATGAAGGCCGTGTCACTTCTTGCCAGGTCCACTGGGGGCTCTCATGCAGGACAGGGGTTAGGGAAACTCTGGTCCTGGTATTTATAGCTCCTGGGCCTAGATGGCCTAGGAGACACTGAGTCCCTCTCCACTCCAGCCTCTCTAAAGGACAGGCCTTTGTGTTGTAACTGGCTGCTTTTTTGGGGAAGAACCCAGAATGGGCAGAATGGGAGAGATGGGGCCTTGAACTCCACGGCAGCCTAGAGTGTGGGTCACCAGCTGAAGTCATATGGACGTTGGGGCCAGGGGAGCTGGCAGGCTGGCTTTATCAGGTTGGCCTCTGGTTCTTTCCCTACCATTCACCAAGGCGAGTGACTGCCCAGCACCCTTACTGCCCCAAGTATCCAGAAGCAGGTGATGAGGAAAACCTGTGGCTCAGGAGGGCTTATGGCCCCCCCTGCTGGCCACAGGGTGTTCTTGGGGTGCTAAACTGACCCAGCACCGGAGCGGGCACTCAGAAGAGCGCTTGCAGAAGTTTCTGGGTGGGCAGATGAGACTTAGTAAACCCAGCACAAGGCACTGGGTGCATGTGCAGAGGACCCTTACAGAAGCACAGCGTCCACCCTGGCCATGGGATGAGTTTTTAATGTAAGGCAAAGTCAGTCCACAATACAAAAATCTAAAAATCACACCCAGTTTTCCCACCTGGTTCCGGGGGAGGGAGGAAGCTGGGGGTTGGTTTCCTTTGCCTGCAGGGGATGAGGAGAGCAGAGGAGGGCCAGAGAAGGGGGGAGAGGGAAACAGAGGCCACAGAGACCTAGCTGGAGGGATCCTGCTGCCCCCGTCCCAGTCCCTGGAGCAGTGTCCTGAACCCTCTCCCATGCACGCCTGTCAGCCCATCTCCCTGGCTGGTCTGGCCCTGACGGGGTCGGGTACCAGTTGCATCATTTCTCCTTCTTCTCTAGTCCCTTCGATGCTGATGCCTCTGTGGCCTCTTTGGATTCTGTCACTGCTGCTGGATCCTTAGGATTTGACTCCTCATAACTGATTAGAAAACAAGACAATAAAAACACATTCAGCGGAGGTGGAGACAGAACTTTGCTGCCCCCCCCACCCTTGCCATCCCAGGAAGCCCCTGGGCACGTAAGGATCATCAGCTCTGTATCACTGCCCAGTATCTGCCAGTACCTGGCCCCAGCCCCAAGGTGCCCTCCCCAGACTCTGCCTTCTCTGTACCCTCGTGGTGCCAAGAGGCAGCAAGAACAGCAGCAAGTAGGAGAGGTTGGGCATGAGCTTAGATGGATCATCTTTAAGCTTCCTGAACCTTCTGCTAAAGAGTGTGTGTGTGGGGAAAGACAGCCAACTTGAGCCGATGGGAGATGGGCTGCCTCTCAGGACGCATGGCAGGAGCCCAACAGCTCAGCCTCAGGGGTGTGAGTGGTGGAGACTGTTCTTGAAGATGGACACCTTGGCTTAACTCTTACTGTGGACTTCACTTATTGAGCAACTGTGTACATGCCAAGGACAATACACATGTTTCCTCACCAGATTAACCTTGTGAGGCAGGAATGTGCCCACTTACAGATGAAGAAAGAAAGGTTCTGAAAGCAGCAGCATTGTGGCTCGGGTTGTGCACACAGTGAGTGGTCACAGCATCCACCACTATCTGACAAGGGCCACTCATGTCCACCCTCTCACATGAGCCCCATAATATTGGTGAATACTCCAAAGTTCTGGGGCTCCCTGCTCCCCAAAGGGCTGGGTGTGCAGAGTGCTGGTGGCCGTGGAGAGCTAGAGTGTGTGCCCTACCTTGGGCTGGGGCAGTGGGGGGAGCGGGCAGGTGGGCACCCGCTGGGCATTACATGGCGCTGGGATTCTGCGGGCGCCGGCGACGAGAGCCAGCTAGCTTCTGCTGCATGGAGTCGGCCAGGCTGGCAGGGGAGCCCGAGACCGTGGGGAAGTGGGTGAGCCTCGGGGTATGAGGCAGGATTTCCGCAGAGGACTCGTAGCTGTGTGAAGAGACAGAGACAGAGAGAGAGAGAGAACAAGAGATGGAGAGGGAAAGCTCAGGGAGACAGACTGCGTTTCCAAGGGGCAAGGAGCACAACCATTTTATTTTTATCTGCTCTGCACTTTCAGACTTTGTGAAAAGAGGCCAGTTTTACTTGGAGAACAAGGACAGGCGTACCTCTACAAGGACAGGTGCTCACGCAGCTGAGCAGAAGAGCAAGAATGCCCTGGTTGTGCCATGTGCTGCTGCCGAGGTCTCTCTCAGACAAAAACCAAGGCTGGCAGTGTCGCTGGGTGTGCTTAGCATGTGTGAGGCTTGACCCCCAGCACCAGGAAACCACAAAAACACACGTGCAAAAAAATCAAGACGCAGAATGCCACCATAATCGAGACATATTTGCATCTCAGATCACAGGTGTTTCTGAATGTACGCGAGAGCTGGCCTCTGGTGGCTGGGGCAGGAGGATGTTCTCCCTCTCATAGCCATGGAATTCTGAACCATGTTTAAACCAAATTTTGAAACAATTTAAAAATAAACGAGCCAGGTGACATGGCCCATGCTATAATCCCAGCTACTTGGGATGCTGGGGAAGGGGGATTGCCAAGTTTGAGGCCAGCCTCAGCTACTTAGCAAGACCCTGTCTCAAAGGACTGGGAATGTAGCTTGGTGGTGAAACAGCCTGAGTGATCCCCAGTATGACCACCGCCACACACACGGGGGGCGGGGGGGGAAGAACAATAATAATAAAAGAAAAAAATAAAGCAAAAAGTGCAAAGTCAGGGGGAGAGTGGAAAGGACATAAAAAGAGAGCAGGGCTGGGGTGTGGCTCAGCGGAAGGTCTAGTAGCGCAGGGCCCTGGGTTCAACCCCCAGCACCACAGAAAAAAGAAAAAGAGGAGAGGAGAGGAGAGGACAGGATGGAGAGAGAGAAAGACCCCCTGTCTTTCACCTTTCCCCAAGGACCTCCTGGGTGAGCGGGGGCAGAGGCGGGGCAGGCTGCCTGGACACCAGAGCACTGAGGAACACAAAGGGAGGTACCTCCTGGCCTGGCTGGGCAGAGTTCTGGCTGCTGAGAGCCTAACAGGACTGAGCTAGGGAGGTGACCCAGGGGGTGGGGTGGTAGGGCCTGAAGCTGGATGAGTGAGGTGCTGAACTCTGGGATCAGGTGCCATGCCTCATCCCAAAGGTTCCCCAAATCTGTCCTCAAGTTCATTTCCCCACCCAACTTGCCTCAGAGATCACAGGGCTTTGCCAGGCCAGGAGGATACGAACGCAGGCTGGGAGCTGGGATTCCAGGCAGGACAGGGAGGGCAGAGGCAGGTACGGGGGAGGGGTGAGTCACAGGCTGCCCTGCGGGCAGCCAGGTGCACAGGAGGCCCTGGCAGGCGCTTGAGGGGCAACTTGGAGACCAGGCAGGTGGAGCTGGGTGGAAGCCCCCGAGTGGGCAGCTTAATCGCAGCTGGCAGCTATTTCTAGGTCCCTGGCAGGTGGGGTCGGTCGTGCTAGGGAGCGGACACCTGCTGGAGTCACGCAGGCCTTGGGGTAGGGGGTGGGGCTGTGCATGAAGTGTGGCAAATGTGGATGTGGCCCTGGGGAAGGGGTATGTGAGTGAGACAGGCTGAGATGGGGAGCGAGCAGTGAGCTGTGCAGTGAAGGCCACGGAGGCGGCTAACAGGGACCAACACGCGACTCTGAACAGAGGGCACTTTCTCCCACACATCCCATCTCACTGCTCACGTGTGAAAACTGATGCTGGGGGAGGAGAAAGACTCGCTTCAAGTCATCTGATGGCAAAGCCAGGCTGAGAACCCGGGACTCTGGGCTGTGGTTGGGGAGAAACCAACACTAGTGTTCCCTTCTTAAGACCAGTTGCCATGAGGCCACGAGGCCTCACCCTCCTAGGCTCCTGGCCCAGGCAAAGGCTTCCACTGGTGTCCATAGCCATAGCTCAGGTGCTGGAAGACAATGAGAGTGGAGCAGGTGGAGAGGGAACAGTGGTCCCTGGAGATGGGTACCGCCACCCCCTTAGCCACCCGAAGGTGCACCTGGGTCCAACTGAATGTCTGCCCCACCCAGCCTTACCTGAACATTTCTGTCACTTCTCCTTTGGCCAGCGCCACCAGGACGGGAAAGCCAATGCAGGCAGGTACCAGGTACAGGAGAGCAGGCTGTGAGAGAGAGGCTGGTCAGGCAGTGCTGGGCAGGGCACCTGCTCAGGGCCATGCCCCGCACCCCAACCCTCTCCTGGGCTTAATTGTGGGACAGTTCTCCCAGGCTTGTAGAGCAAGGCAGTGGTTGGACCTGAACCCAGGGTTCCTAGACTCCTAGACCAGAGCTGATCCTCACTTGGAGGGACTGCAGCAAACACAGACACTCAAGGATGCAGGGCTTCAAGGGGTCTCAGGAGTCTGGCTGGCAGTGTGAACCACTCAAACACCAGATTCCAAACTGCAGCTGCCCGGGCACTCTCATTCTCAGAGGCCTTGCTGCCCAGGCTTAGGGTAGGTGGCTCGAATTGCAGCAAATGCTCTGGGGGATGCTTCTGTAATGGGGACGATGATGACATAGCTGCTATGCTTTCGGAGTTTGCTGCAGCTTGTATGAAGGTGACCCAGCGGTCACTGGCTCCCCAGGATTTACCCCCAGGCAATCTGGCCCCAAAAGTCTGTGCTGAGACTCCTGGTAAAGCTGGGTTAAGAGAAAGGACAAGTATGCTAAGAGCCCCTCAGGGCATCCCCATGCCCAGTGAAGGCCCTCAGCTGACCTCCCTGGCATGTCTCAGCCCATCTCCAGAGCCCAGGCATGCTGGCCTTTCCCCTGCAGCACCTGAAAGGTAGACATGGATCCACAGTTCACCCTTCCCCAGTGCTGGCCAGGTGTGAAGGCCCCAGGAAATGCGGCTCTTGCTTCCTTTTCTACCCTCACTTGACCCTGCCTGCTCTGGCCAGTCCCAGGACCTTTGTGTGTACTGTCTCTGCGGCTTGGAGGTTGTTTCCACCTTTGTCCAGGTTCTTCTTCCTTCAGCCCTCAGCTGATAGTACCTCTCCTCCCCGGGGAGCGTGCACTCACAAGGCAACAGGTCTCCTTAATGCAGGCTCCCAGAGCCCTCTAACTCTCACCCTTAGGGCATTTACTGGTCAATCTATGGTCCTGAGCCCTTGCTGACTGGTGTCTCCCTCCCCTGAGGGACTGTGGCCTGGGTCAGTGCGGGCCCAGCTGTCTTGTTCACTGCTGCGTACCAATCAGCCAATCAGGGCCTGATAAATACTAGTGACCGGCTTCTTCATGGGTGTTCATGAAGTTAGGGTGTCTCGGAGATACCATCCTTGGTGCAGAGCAGCCGGCAGTCAGGGAACACAGGGCTCTCTCTTCCCTTTGCACTCTCCAGTCAGATCTTCAGATCATTTCTTGGCACCTGCCCAGGTGGGCTGTGAACTACATCTTATGGAGATTATCCTTGAATCTATTAACACCCTAAGTCTTAGGATCTGGTTTTTACAGATGATGTTACTGAAGCTCAGGAGGAAATGACCTGCCCAAAGGTCATATAGATGTGTTAGCTTGGATTTGACTCTGGACAGCTGTGCTTCTTCCACTGGCATTAGATCTTTGCTGTGTACTAGATTTCGAGCCAAGGGTAATAAACAAAAACCAAAACAAAACAATAACAAAATGACAAAGGTCCACATTAAAATCTGTAAGAAGAGCTGGGGCTGTAGCTCAGTGGGAGAGCGCTTGCCTCGCATGTGTGAGGCACTGGGTTCCATCCTGAGCACTACATAAAAACAGAATAAAGGTATTGTGTCCATCTACAACTTAAACAAACAAACAAACAAACAAATCACACGACTGTAAGAAGCAGCCAAGTGGTACACAGAGAAAGATTTATGCTGGCTCAGCAGCACACACCTGTAAATCCCAGTAGCTCAGGAGGCTGAGGCAGGAGGATTTTGAGTTCAAAGCCAGCCTCAGCAATTAGCAAGACTAATTGAAGGACCCATTCAAAATCACAGTTGGGGGCTGGGGTTGTGGCTCAGTGGTAAAGCACTTGCCTGGCATGTGTGAGGCCCTGGGTTCAATCCTCAGCACTGCATATAAATAAATAAATAAATAAATAAATAAACAATCCATTTACAACTAAAAAACGTTAAAAAAAAAAAAAAATCACAGTTGGCCAGGATTTGGACCTAGGTTCCTCTGCCTCTAAGACCAGTGCGTTCTATTTACCAAAGCCAGACTGGGCAGAGAGGGTTTCTAGGGCAAGGAGGTAGAAAGTTGGCTCTTCCCTTGCAGGCAGCTTCACCTGGGAACTGGCAGTCACTGAGAGGTTTCAGGGGCCAATGGGAAGGGCTCCTTTGGGAAGCAGTAGGTTCACTATTATCAGAGGGATACAGTCTGTACTATTTATTTTCCTCTCAAGGACTCAGGGAACTTCACCAGTCAGTGCCAAGGAGAAGATGGGCTGTAAAGCTCAGGGCAATGAGCTAGGGCAGGCTCCTGGCTTTCCACTGGCTTTGCTATGTCACCATGGCTAAACTGCTTCCTTTTCCGGGCTTGTCTCTCCCTCTGCGCAATGACATTAGACTCAAACATATCCACAGGCCTTCCTGAGGAGGCTGCTGGCTTTCTGGCTTGAAGCAAGATTCTGAAAGAGGATAAGCTGAACTTCTCACAGAGGACACCAATTGCTTGCTAGAGCAATGCTGGCACCAGGACTACCTGTGTCTTAGAGAGGGAAGACTTCATGGAACAGGCTTTCCTGGTGTCCTTGATGCCCTTCCCAAGAAGCATTTTAAGGGTGATGCCTACTTGGATGATTGGGCAGAAGGGCTGAGCAGCAGCTGGAGTATAGCACAGGTCTGGGGCCAGGGACCAGAGTCTAGGGCTTTGTAGGGGCCCAGCTCAACTTGCTGTGTGACTTGGGGAAGTCTCCCTTCCTCCTAGGGTTGCAATTTCCCCACAAAGGAGAGAACCATCTCTTACTCCTGCTCCCTACATGTGTGAGAGCTTGGAATGGATCCTTCTTTCAGTTAAGACAGCCAGAAGGCAAGCCTGCCACCTGGTGGCTGCCAAGGGAATAGTTCTGAGGCTAGGAACTAGAGCAGAGACCTCCAAAAGGCCTTTGAACTAGTCACCCAACCCAGATCTACTCACTCTGTGATCCCCTTGCCAAGTGCATGTCATTCTAAATTGGCCCCTGAGGCCATCTGGAGCAGAACTGAGTGCAAGGTGGTTCTGCAAGGGTTCTTGGTATCTCCACCTATGGGCTAAGGGACTTCTTTAAGGGTTTAGCAGAGTGCCTGACAGTGATCAATAAAAAGCTTCTGTAGTAATTCAAAGGCAGTTTTTCTGTGTCTGAGTCATGGGGAGGGGGAAAAGGAAAGGCAACACTAGTACAATAGTACCCACCCCCATGCCCCATTGTGAATGCCTGAAAGCATGGTAACACTGAACCCTGTCTGTAACCCCCGATGGCTAGTGACTAATGGGTGGGTGGTGCATACAGTGTGCATACATCCCTTGAAAAAGGGATGGTTCTTATGGGATGGTGAGAGATTTCATTATGATACTCAGAACTGCATGCAATTTAAAACTTATTATTATAAGTTATTTTTATAATTTTTCATTTAATGTTTTTGAGCTCCGGGTAAGTGAAACCACAGCAAAAGTCTGTAGGAGGGTGAGGGGAGACTACTGTGATGTGTCTCTAGGGAGTTCAATTATATTAACTCATCCTCAAACCACCCCAAGGTGGCTATTTTTCTATCTTTTCTGGTTTTATGAATGAATGAGGAAAACCAAGCATAACAGCCAACCTGCCCACAGTCTCAGAGTCGACTGTCTGGATTCCCAGCAGAGCTCCCTTAGCCTGTTGTGCACAGCCTTTCCTAGTGCCAGGGCAGAGCCTGGGCATGCAAGTTGATCCAGGCTTGAATCCTGGCTCCACTACACACATACTCAGTGCGGTACCTGAGCTCTAGTTTCTCATCTGTTCTTAGGGGACCCTCATGAGCTCAGAGCCTGCACGTGGGATGCCAAACAAATACGAGCTCCTCCTGTTGCCAACAGAGAGGAGGCAATCACATATTCTGTTTCCTTCCCAGTCCTCATGCTATGCTGCTTCACTCTGGTAGAAGGAGGACGAAGAGCCTTGGCTAACTCGGGGAGGAGATGGAGGGGAAGCCTCAGCACCTTACATCTCATCTGTGTGGACACCAGAATGGACACCCAACACCCACCCAATCCTGTCCTTCTCCGCCTGCCTCCACTACAGAGCTTCAGAAGCACAGTCTTCTTCCCACATGCTCCTGCTCCCAGGGTGGCCATGTGATACTGATCTAAAGGCCTCTGAGAAGTGAGCAGAAAGTTGTGGGCTGTGGGAAAGTTCCTGCGCTCCTGACAATGTGGGCAGTATGACTGCTAGGCCTTCTCTTCTTCCTTGCCCCTGGAGCGCGAGTGTTGCCTGGAGCATGGCAGCTACCTTGCAACCACCAGTGAAAGGTCAAGAGAATCACAAACGGGATTGCTGATACCACTGGCAGTACCTGCCTCTGGACCGCTTGTACCTGTGACAGATAAGCCCTCTGTAAGTCTTGCTCACCTGGGCGTGCTTGAAGATGTGCATGATGAAGATGGTGAGGCCCAGGCCGAAGATGTAGGCTGCGAAGCTGGTGTAGAAGTAGGTATGGGTGTTCTTCTTCAAGCTTCCAGGAAGGCATGGGAAGAAAGAGGGAGTTAGTGCAGGAACTGGAGTGGCAGTATCCCTTCCAAGGAGGGAGCTGGGGGAGACCCTGTAAGTTGTGGGGCTGGCAAAGCTCCGCGCTGCACTCACTACTGCCCCCAGCTTCATATCTCTGAACAAGTCACTTTCTTTCTTTCAATCTCAGTTTACTTATCTGCAAAATAGGAAAACCAAGAGCCTGTCTCCTTGGTGTTGTAAATATCAAATACAAGAACTCTGAACAGTGGCTGTAAGTTTAGTCAGCATAAAAAATCATCTAGAAAGCTGGGAAGGAAGAAAGGGGAAAAAAAAGTAGGGCTCTAGATCCAGTCCCCAGGGAGGGTGACCTTTTTTTGGGTACTAGGATTTAACCCGGGGTGCCTTATCACTGAGCTACATCCCTAGTCCTTTTTTTTTTTTGGTTGTTGTTGACAGATCTTTATTTTTTATTTATTTATATGTGTGCTGAGAATCGAACCCAGCACCTCACTCATGCCAGGCAAGTGCGCTACCACTGAGCCACAACCCCAGCTGCATCCCTAGTCCTTTTAAAATTTTGAGACAGGGTCTGGCTAAATTGTGGAGGCTGGTCTTGAATTTACAGTCCTCGTGCCCATAGCCCCCTCAGCTGCTGGTATTACAGGGGTCTGCTGCCACACCCAGCAGGGAGGGTGATCTGATGAGCTTAGGGCGAGGCCATGGGATCTACATTTTGAAAACAACCCAGGCGAATCTGATACAAGTGGATCCTTTTAATTTTGGGGGGTAGGTAGTGCTGGGGATTAAGCCAAGGGTCACACTCATGCTAGGCAGCCACTCTCCCACCAAACTACATCCCCATCCCGAGTTCAAGCTTTGAGAAATAATAAGACAAACTTCACAGGCAAGTTATTGCTTTTCAGTGCAGTGGATGCTACGGTTCAGCAACCTTTTTGTGGGTGCTAAACAGATGCTGGCTGCACGCCAGTGGCTTCCTGGAGGTGATTCATCCAAGGTTCCCTTCAGAACACACCAGTCATATTCAACCTGGCATTGCCATTACCTGACTTCCCTTTACAATGCCAGCTACATAACCTCTGTGTGTCCTCAGCTCCTGGAACAGTGCCCACCAAGTACTAGAGGCTCAGGTTAACATCTGTGGAACGAATGGATACTTCTGACTCCCCTTTCCTTGCCCTGGTTGCTTCTAAAGTCTTGAGCTACAAGTACACTGACACGATCCTGTTATGAGCGATGGGGTACAAGTGACTCCCTTTGGGAACACCGCACTGATTCTGGAACCACTCTGAGGGGCTTGCTTACCCTGAGGGCTCATGGTGGGAAGGAATTCTGCCTTTGAGGGTGTTGGCAGCTGAATGTGTCTGCAGCAAATGAGCCAAGGGACTTCTGTGGGTTTCTCTTTGTCTTAACTCAGAACAGCCAGGAATAGAACTGGCTGGTCCAGATGCACTTCTACTTACCACCTGGCCAGAGCCCTTCAAAGGTAGGCTGTCAGCCTGTGTGTTTCAGAGGCCCACTCAAACTAAATTTTCTTTCTTTTAGTATCAAGGATTGAACCCAGGGCACTCAACCACTGAGCCACATCCCCAGCCCATTTTTATATTTTAATTAAAGACAGGGTCTCACCGCGTTGCTTAGGGCATCACTAAGTTGCTGAGGCTGGCTTTGAACTCACAATTCTCCTGCCTCAGCCTCCCGAGCTTTAGGATTATAGGCGTGTCCCATTGCACCTGGCCTCTGAATAGAATTTCAATGATGCTGGCATTGAAATTGCCATTACTACTGTCAACACTAGTACTGTTTTTGCAGTTACTAGGTGTGAGGAGATGAAAAATTCACAAGCTACCTCAAAATTGAGTGCATACACATAGGCCCTAGCTGGGAGGATTGAGCATAAAATGACGGCACAGTCACATGCACCTACTGCTGGCAGGAGGCCCAGCTACCCAGGTGATTTTGCTCCAACGTGACCTTTTGTTTTAGGTGGTGACCCAGGTTGCCCCTTTTCTCTTGTGTTTTATTTTTCTTTTTCCCCTTGATACTAGGAATGGAACCCAAGGGCGCTCTACCACTGAGCTACATCCCCAGCCATTTTTATGTTGAGGAAGGGTCTAAGTTGATGAGGTGGGCCCTGAACTTGCAATCCTCTTGCCTTGGCTTCCTGAGTTGCTGGAATTACAGGCGGCATCACTGAGCCTAGCCCATGTGTTCACTTTCTACCTTACACAGAAAAGAATCTCAGTAAGCAGAGGGCAGGGAACACCTTCAGCAGCTGGGACATGATGACCTGACCCCAGGCTGATAAATGAAGCTGAGGACAATGATGATGACCATAGCTGACCTCCCCCAGAGCCACCGAGGTCATCCTGTGCCTAGCACTCCCCTCTCCATTATCAGGGTAATTTTAAGGTAGATACTCTTGTTTTTCACTCACTTAAGGATAAGAAACCTGAGGCTCATAAAAGTCAGGCCACTTGCCAAGGGCACACGGTAAGAAAGCACTACAAGTACCACCAGGACTTTTTTAGGTCTCGTGGCTTATGATTCTCAACTTAAAACCAAAGCAAACCGAACAAAAAACTTTTGGCCGTGGGCTCTTGGCATGCTTACAACTTCGGAATGTAGATGAAATCGGAACTGCTCTGGCTGCTGTGGGGGTGGAGGGTCTGGTCCCCTCAGGTCCCCTCAGGTCCCTCCTCAGGGCTCTGGAAAGCCGCTGGAGAATCCTGGGAGAACCCTAGTGCACAGCAGGCCCTCCCGCGCTTACCTGATGTCAAAACGCAGCAGCAAGGCGATGAAGATCCCTGCGGGAGAGAGCCAGAGTTAGAGGGGAGCATGGGTGGAGGCTGCGAGCTAACAGGAGACTGGGCTTGGTCCCCAACCTGAAATTCCCAGTCATGGAGCAATTACTGGGGGTCAAATGAGTGGCTGATGCTGCAAGTGCCAGTGGAAATTCCATTTTTCAACCTAGAATAATAAGTCAAGTCCTGGGATTTTGCTTTGGCCCGGGACTACAATGACTGAGCATCTCAGCACCACACTATGTCACACTGGGTCTCTTGTCCCAATGTTTACTGACCACCTATTAAGCACCAGGCACAATGGCTAAGCTCTCAGAGTTCAGCCAAAGGAGCAGAGGGGAGACATGCTGTGACATACTTCAAATAGTGATAAAAGTTAGTGAGGCTTCTAACTGTGAAGGGGTGCTTCCTGTGTCACGGGGAAATGTGCTGTGATGAACCCAGCCTGCTGGTAGAAGAGGGGGATAAAGGAGGGCTTCTTGGAAATGACCCGTCAGGAGAGGAGACTGTGTGTGTGAAGACCCCAGGAAAGAGGGCTTGGCAGGGGAGTGGGTAGGGACTGGAGGGCCAGTAAGGCTGGCAGCAGATGCAGGCTTGGGCCAGCCGTGCAAGGCACCAGGCTCTATGGGGATGAGCTAGGTCTACACCCTGAGCAGGAGACACACTAAAAGAGTTCTAGGGAGGAGAAAATCTAAAACAGATTTTGAAAAAGACTCCTGTGCAGCTGCCTGGCAGGAAGCGGGAGAGGGGAGCAGGAAGCTGACAATCAGGAGGCTCTGCAGAGCTCAGGAGAGGAGGGCAGTTCTGCCCACCCTCCGCATTCCTACTCACTGTTCAAAACCACACTCCCACCCAGAGGCCGCTAAGTCCCTGAGACATGGTCAGCTGCTCCAGTCATTACACTCACATCGCAGCATGTGTGTGTCTGTCTCTTTCACTGGTCTTCAGGATCATACAGGGCAGAGGCTGAGTCTCATTTAGCTAAGGGTAAGTTCTCAAGATAATCAGAAGCACCAAGTGACAACAAATGACTGTGTGTGCATTTTGCAGTGCTGGAGATTGAACCCTGGGCTTTGTGCGTGCTAGGCAAGTGCTCTACCACTGAGCTACACCCACACTCCCACAGGATTACTTCAGAAGAGGGAAATGAGCTGGGTGTGGGACTCATGCCATTCCAGTGGCTTGGGAGGCTGAGGTAGGAGAATCAAAAGTTCAAGGCCAGCCTCTGCAACTTAGTGAGACCCTGTCTCAAAATAAAAAATAAAAAGGGCTGGGGATATTATTCAGTGGTTAAGCCCCCAAGGCTTCAATCTCTAGTACCCATGAATAAAGAAATGAAAGAGAGAAATAAGTCATTCCACAGTGAAGCCTCTGTGAGGAGGAAGGTGGTGGACAGAGACCAATGCTGCTTTCTGAACAGAGGCAACACTCTGCGCCTCCTGGTGGCCGAATTCTACAAATGTTTCCTATGTAACAGAGGGTCCAGAGCTCTGGGCTAGGGTTTTTTTTTTTTTTTAAATACTGGGGATTGAATGCAGGGGTACTTTACCACCAAGCTACATCTCCAGCCATTTAAAATTTATTTATTTACTTTATGTGTTCTAAATAAATACATGAGAGCAGAATGCATTTAAATTTTTTTAAAAAAATATTTTTTAGTTGTCAATGGAATCTTTTTTTTTTAATATTTTATTTTTTTGGTTTTAGGTGGACACAATATCTTTTTTTTTTTTTTTTAATATTTATTTTTTAGTTTTCGGCAGACACAACATCTTTGTATGTGGTGCTGAGGATTGAACCCGGGCCGCCCGCATGCCAGGCGAGCGCGCTACCGCTTGAGCCACATCCCTAGCCCCAATAGGACACAATATCTTTATTTTTATTTTTATGTGGTGCTGAGAACCAGTGCTTCACGCATGCCAGGTGAGCGCACTACCACTTGAGCCACATCCCCAGGCCCATTATTTTATTTCTTTATCTATTGATATGTGGTGCTAAGGATCAAACCCAGTTCCTCACATAGGCTAGGCAAATGCTCTACCATTGAACTACAACCCCAGCACAGTAGAATGCATTTTGACACATCATACATAAATGGAGCATAACTTCTCTTTCATCTGGCTGTCCATGATGTAGAGTTACACAGATCATGTAATCATATGTGCACATAGGGTAACAATATCCATTCATTCTACTATCCTTCCTACACCCATGCCCCCTCCTCTCCCTACACTCCCTTCTGTCTAGTGCAAAATACTTCCATTATCCCCATCGCCTTATTGTGCCCAGCTGTTTAAATTTTTTTTTTTTTTTTTTAATTTGAGACAGCATCTCAGAAAGTTGCTTAGGGCCTTGCTTATTTATTGAGGTTGGCCTTGAACTTGCAATTCTCTTGCTTTGACCTCCTGAGTCTCTGGGCTTACACAGAGAGTGGAACTTTCATTCCTAACAGTCCATCTGGTCTTCAAAACAAAGCTCTCCTGGGACTGTGAGGGCGTGATCAAGTTACATTTATTGTGGCTGCTGAAAGATTGGTAGATATATATGGATTTGGGAGGGATAGACACGCAGATGTCCTGTTTGCCTTAAACCCAGGACTGTGACCAACAAGGACTGGGGAATTCTGTGGGGGGTGCCTGTGACAGATCATCCTCCGGTGAGCCAAATGGTTCAACGGATGGCATTTCTTCTGTCTGGTGGAGTGGCTTTCTCCTGGTTACGGGGGGAGCCAGTCACCCCTCCTCATAGCACTGCAAATTACAGAAATCCTTGAGTTCCAGCTCATACCCTCAGACCCTCATGGCCATGGCAGGTGGAACCAACTCTCTGAACTTCAGTTTTCCTGTCTTTACAATGGACCTCATGGGGCTGCCAGGAGCAGTGAAGACGACAGACAGACAGCACCTGCCTCGGTGCTCGATGCACAGCAGGTGCTTGACAATTGGCAGCTGTCATGATTATTCTATAGTTATTGTTATCACTATCAAAAGTACAGTTTTGGGGGGCTGAGGTTGTGGCTCAGTGGTTGAGCGCTTGCCTAGGATGTGCAAAAGCCCTGGGTTCCATCCTCAGCGCCACATAAAAATAAATAAAGGTATTGTGTCCAACAACAACTAAAAAATAATTTAAAAAATAAAAAGTACAGTTCTGGGGCTGGGGCTGTGGCTCCGTGGCAGAGTGCTTGCCTGGCATGTGTGAGGCACTGAGTTCCATCCTCAGCACCACATACAAAAATAAGCAAATACAAGAAGTCATGCTGTCCATCTACAACTAAAAGAAAAAAAAAAAAAATTAAAAAAAGAAAAAGTACAGTTCCAATGGTATAACTTTTTTGTTGTTGTTGTATTATAATTTTATTTTATTTTTGGTTCCAGGGATTGAACCCTGGGGTGCTTAACCACTGAGCCACATCCCCAGGTCATTCATTCATATATATATGAGTGTGTGTGTGTGTACACACATGTATACACAGATATTTTTTTCCCCCTGGGGATTAAACCCAGGGCCTTGTGCATGCAAGGCAAGCACTCTATTAACTGAACTATATCCTCAGCCCTATATTTTATTCTGATACAGCGTCTGCTGAGTTTTTAGGGCCTTGATAAGTTGCCAAGGCTGGCTTTGAACTTGAGATTCTCCTGCCTCAGCCTCGAGTGCTGCTGGGATTACAGGCGTTCGCCACGGTGCCCAGCTGCTGCATTATAATTATAGACATCAGTGAGACTCATTGTTACGAATCTGTACATGCTCATGATTTAACAATATAATTTGGTTAATACTGTTCCCCAGTATTTCCCCTCACCCTACCTGGGTTCCCTTCCTCTTACTCTACAGGTCTTTTCATAACAATCACCCCCATCTTTCTTTTTCTTTATCCTCTCTAGTTTCCATATATGAGAGAAAACCTGATCTTTGACTTTTTAAGTTTGGCTTACAAACATGATAATTTCTAATAGTCCCTTCATTTCTAAGTGTTTTCTCACTGGTGAAACAGGGCAAGCCTCTGCTTCACATATCTGTCACGAGATGAAAGAATTGTAAACAGAATTACATACCACATCCTCAGTTATTAGAACTGTTATTACTTCCTACAATGGGAAAGAAGTTGGCTTTTTATTTTTTCCATGTGTTATTCTTTTTAGCTGGCTTCCAATCTTCTGACTTCTGACCCTCTTCAGTTCTGAGCCTGATACTAGGGAAACCAGTAAGGCCACTGGTGCTCACTCTGCTGTCACTCAGCCCAGGTCTGTAGACAAACTGCCTCCAGAGATCAGCGCCTTCAGCAGCCCTGAGTGGGAGTGTGGCTCTGGCCTGGGAATTTGAAATGCTGGTGCCCCAGGGTGAGGCAAGCTGATGATGTGAGGGATGCATGTCTGTGCTTGGAACTATGGACAAGGCCCCTATGTCATATCCCATGGGAACACTGACCAGCACCCACATGTAGAGAGAGACAGGGCTCAAACGCTAGTTTGTACAACAAAGTACACGGGGGCCTACATCTCTATGCATGCAGGTGCTCTCTCTGAGGCTTCTCAGAACAGGGGGCGGTGGAGCAAGGGGACTTTGACAGTTCTAGGACATCTGTAATCCTTGGAAACACTGGGAATGTGTATGCACAAGAGGCGTCAAGTTCTTTTAAGATTGTCATAGGATGGGCTTTTTCCCAGAGTGTATCTTAATCTGTATTAGTCTTTCATTGTACATTTATTCTTTTTTCTTGGCAGTACTGGAATGGGACTGAACCCAAGGGGTTATACATGTTAGGAAAGTGCTCTACCATTGAGCTCATCCCCAGTCTTATTTTGGTAGTTCTTGAGTTATCAACTGGACCAGAGCTCCATGGGGATAGCATTTCTCTCTTTTTATTTTGTACTGGGGATTGAACTGAGAGGTACTTTACCACCACTGAGCCACACCCCAGTCCTTTTCATTTTTTATTTTATTTTGTTTTTTAAAGAGAGAGAGAGAGGGGAGAGAATTTTAATATTTATTTTTTAGTTTTCGGTGGACACAACATCTTTGTTTTGTATGTGGTGCTGAGGATCGAACCCGGCCGCACGCATGCCAGGCGAGCACGCTACCGCTTGAGCCACATCCCCAGCCCTCATTTTTTATTTTGAGACAGGGCTGCTTAGAGCCTTGCTAAGTTGCAGAAGCTGGCCTCAAACTTGTGATCCTCCTGCCTAAGCCTCCAGAGTTGCTGGGATTACAGGTGTGCACCGTAGTGTTTGGCCCTCTATAAGGACAGTTTTGCTTGCTGTTGTCTGCCCAGGGCTCTGCTCAGGGCTTGGCACATGATTCATACTCCAAAATGTGTGCTGAGGTGGAATCCTTCATTAAACCCTGGGCTGACCTTTTTCTCACTCCCTTTCCCAAAGAGTACAGCTGTATTTCACAGTACTCCTCCTTGTTCTAGAGAACCCTTGCACCACAGCCCACGCCCCAGAAGTCACCTGGAATGACGATATCTCCGAGTCCCAGCATAGCAAAGTTGTCTGCTTCAAGGCCCTTCTCCAGCAGGTCCTGGGGAAACACCACTGCAGGGAGAGAGAGGGGAGGAGTTGGCTGGAGCCCAGCTTACCCAGACTCCCCACCCCGACCCCTGCTGTATGAAATGCACACATCTGTGTTTCTCGGGGGCAGGGGGCTGATGATCGCAGGCCTGCTGGCAACAGCTCCATCTGGAATCACAGCTGGTTAGAGTGGGGAGAAATCTGGGGTCAACTAAGCTGAGGGTTTAATGCCTTTGTTGACCACACAGTTCTGACATCCATAGGTTTTCCATCTGACAACAGGAGTGTGGACAGATGGCGGTACTTGTTCTGAAGCAGTGTGAACCTGGGCTATGGACTCTTTATGTACCAAGGGAGAAAAGGCCATGCCACTGCAAATTCTTTGATTAAAGTCCCTTACTTAGAATCCTGCTGCAGCTGTTAGCAGGGAAGTGGTTACAAGTGGGCTTTAGGACCGGCGCCTGGCTCTGCTGTCTTGTTGCACAGGTTACTCGGCTGCCTTAGTTTTCTTACTTGGAAGCACTCCCACGGGGTGGTACTGAGGGTTAGATAACCTGAACCACAGTACTGGCTGCTATGCCATGTCTTCTAACCCGTCCCCGATTTTGTATCTTCCTGGTGGTGGTTTGAATGTGGTGTATGACTATGCCAAAGAGGACAATCCTGTTTCCAGAATTCCTGCCTTTCTTTGTGTCTAGGGGTGTTTACATGGCTCAGCTCTGGGCAACACTATGCACACGGAGGTGCCCTGGGGCTCGTGCTAAAATGCCGAGATATCCCCTGTCTATGTCTCCCTTGTTGAATGGGACTCGAACCCATTTAGTATGACCTTCAGCATATGTGCTGTTTTTTTTGGGTACCAGGACATGAACACTGAGCTACACTGCCAGCCCTATTTTGTATTTTATTTTATTTTTGGTGCTGGGGATTATACCCGTGGTGCTTAAACACTTAAGCCACATCCCCAGCCCTTTTTAAATATTTTATTTGGAGACAGGGTCTCACTGAATTGCTTAGGGCCTCACTAAGTTGCTGAGGTTAGCTTTGAACTAGCAATCCTCCTGCTTCAGTCTCCCGAGCCTCTGGGATTATAGGCTTGTACCACTGTGCTGGGCTTTTGTATTTTATTTAGAGACAGGGTCTCATTGAGTTGCTTAGCGCCTCGCCATTGCTGAGGCTGGCTTTGATCCTCTTGCCTCAGCCTCCCAAGCAGCATCACCGCACCTGGTCCTGCCTCAGCCTCCCAAGCAGCACCACCTTCTGGGTAGCATGTGTGCTTTGCTATTGTTGTTGAAGATGGGGTCTTGCTGTGTTGCTCATGCTGGCCCCGAACTCTTGGGCTAATGTGATTTTCCCGCTTCAGCCTCTGCAATAGTTGGTACTACAGGTGCTATCATGCTTGACCAGCATTAATCATTCAGCTCTTGAGCCTCATTTCTAGAAGACAAGATCTAGGCCAGGTGCAGTGGTACATGCTTATAATTCCAGCTATTTAGGAAGCTAAGGCAGGAGCATTGTTAAGTTCAAGGCTGGCCTGGTAAACTCAGCAAGACCCTGTCTCAAAATAAAAAATAAAAAGGGCTCAGTGGTAGAGCACCTCTGGGTTTGATTCCCAGTACTGCAAAAACAAACAAACCAACAAACTTTAAGACAACAGATCTCCCCAATCTAGAAAATCAGATTCCAAGCACCAGAAACTAAATATGAACGTGTCACTTCCCTGTTCAGAGCCTTACAATGGCTCGTCCACTGCTTAATGGGCAGTGTCAAGTTCTTAGGCAGGAAATCTTGGCTTCTCCAAATCTGGCTTGTCTCCCTCTTTCCAGTCCCTTTCTTGCGGCCCTGCTGAACTCAGTTGCACTTCCTCTGTGCCTCTGTAGTTCTTTGCTCCCAGGGTGTCCCACGCGTTTTCCTGCTTCTAGCCCTTTGCTGAAGTGGTAGACTCTTCTCAAATACCCATGCTACCCTTGAATCCTTGGTAAATGAGCATTTCTTCTTTGAGACCCAGGAAAGGTACTCCTGACATCCTGGCTGGGATCGCCAGGCTCCCCCATCCCTGGGCTCACCTATCGTAGCTTGTGGGGCATGAATTTCATGTGGTTTGTCCAGTATCTGTGTCCTTACTTTAGAGAACAGTCCTCCCTTCCCTGATAAACTTAGTTCTGGAGGCTGCCAAGTCATACTCTGACTCCTGGCCTTGGGGAGGACAGTAAACCAGGCCTGGGGAATGTTGACCACCTTCCTGATACTATCTTCTCCTTCCTTGCTATCTTGTCTGACTGGTTCTGGCCCCCTTTGAGCCTCGTGACCCTGGAGGGTGATTTATGGTTAGTCTAGGGCTGAGACTCCAAGCTAATAGCGCTTTTCCTATCTCCCTTTCTAAAGCCCAATTTGGACTTGGGTCTGTCCAAATCCCAATATTGGTCAATAAAACATGAAGGAGGCTGAAAGGGGGATTTGAGGAGAAAGACTCCTTCCCTGATGGGACACAGTTTCCCCTTTGCGCCTCTGGACGTGGCCTGTGAGAAGCCAATGCCAGGAACTGTCATTCCATCTAGGGACCATGAAGGACTGAGCCAAGTGACAAGTGGACGGAGATTGGTGGGTTGGGTGAACCAAAATAACCCTGGCTCTTGGTGACTCCACTGAGGGTCATTAACCCACCCCTGACATTTCCTAGACCTGGGCTTGCTGTAGTATAACCAAATTTCCCCCTTCTTTAACGCTGCCAATAGTTGGGACTCCCCTAACCCTTTTCTTTTTAGCTGTGTTGGGGATTAAATCCAGGGTCTTGTGCATGCTTGGCAAGTGCTCTATCATTGGGCTACCCCCCTCACCCCCACACCTATTTGGACTCGGGTCTGTCTAAATCCCAATAATGGTCAGTGAAACATGAAGGAGGCTGAAAGGGGGATTTGGGGAGAAATACTTATGAACAATGGTTATGCTGAAGAACAAAACTAAGGCTGTGTAAGATGTGAGATGGGGAATACTGCTCTCAGTTCTCAGCACAGAGGTCTCCTGTTCTGGAAAGCCCCTGTCTGCCCCCCAACAGGCTGTTCCCCACTCCTGCTCATTTACCACTACACTGCATCATTACCAAGCAGCCCAAGGTCAGGGCCTGGGCAGAAGGCTGCTACTCATGAACACAGCCAAGAGAATCCACGAAGAAAAGGAAACCAGGCTGGAGAGACCCATGAGATCTTGGAGGAGGAAAAGGTATGTGAGGAGGAGATAAGGGAGAAGTATTGACCAAAACAGGGACCATAAGCCAACTGGGGAGGGCAGGGTGTGTTCCCCACTGTGGGGTTGATCACTTACATTTTATTGGCGCCTCAAATGACTTGGCCACAGTCACCATAACGTTGGTACCGAACACCTGGAGGAAGAAGAGAGGAGTCTGAAGGGAAGTGAGGGGCTAGATGGGAAAGAACAGTTGTCCTTGGACTTCTGGATGTGCTGCTGCCTGACATGTATGGGGAGTGGGACAGGCGGCTGGCAGGCCCAGAGCAGATCTGAGGTTGAGCAAGGTGGCCACTCATCCTGGTTCTGAGCAACAAAAAGAACTTCAAAGGTGACTGCCCCAGCCAGGTAGCCTGTCTGTTCAGGGTTCTGTCCCTTCTGAGAGATAAAAACCCTGGGCACAACCCACCCCATGGGAGAAGAGACCACCTGGGTCCAGGGAAAGTGTGCTTGAGCTGGGTTGACCTCAGTCCCTCAGTGGGGCCTCATAGAGTGAGTGTGGTAAGTCTTGAAGCCCAGGGCTGGTGTGCAGCCAGAGCACAGCCGGCCTGTCCTCTAGGTCAGGGACCTTGATGGACCCATTCTACCGCCCTTGTCTGAACATCCCTGAGCCTCAACTTGGTTTTTTACAGAGATGTGGGATTAAGTTATGCTTCTGCCAGGGCCATGAGGGTGGGTGAATGTCCCCAGGCACTGAATGCGATCTTACAGTTTGCCCCCGAGAGGACCAGCTCTGGGGTACTGACTTTCATCAGACAACTGCCATTTGGGCCAGAGAGACAGAGGAATAGGGAGGTAGGAGGTTAAAGCTGGAAATCCTCGGTGTCTCTGCTGACTCACCCAGAAGACGTCGTAGATGAAGAGTCCACCCAGCAGGATGCAACCGGTGCTGACGTTGTTCAGGTGCAGAAGTTCCACCCCATTAAGGGAGAAGGCCAGGCCAAAAAGATTGTTGGCAATCCAGTGCTGGGGAAAGGAAGGGGTGAGACCAGATTGCTGTGCCCCCATCACCCCAGCCTCCCTTTTTGCTCAGGTCTAACTACTTACCTTCCGCAGCAGGTACCAGACGCCAACGATGCTGCTCAGGCCCAGGCACACCAGGTCCTTAGTGTCAAACTCATAGTTGACGATCTCTGGGCAGAGAAGCCAGGTAAGTCCACTCCCCAGGGCGGGACTGTCCCTCCCACATGTCAGCCTCTGGACTGAGGAGGGCATGGCTGTGGGCACTGTCAGAGGCCCACAGGCCCAGGGGCTCAGCCGAGGCTGCCCCAGACTGGTGAGAATATTATGATGGGGAGAGCTCACTGGAGCCTCCCCTAGTCCCCCAAATTTTCTAGAGAAGGTTAAAGAGACCTAGAGAGAGTACGGATTTAATACAGGTTCAGTGGGAAGTGGTCCTTGGTGCTGGAAGCACAGGCTCTGCCACTGGTAGCTAGGTAACCTTAGGGAAAAGCAGTTCCCTCTCTGAGCTTCATCTGTGAAAAAAGGCAATAGCACCTCCCTCATAGGGCTGCTATGGGAGTGAGTCTGTCCTTACAATGTCCTTAGCACAGTGCGGGGTACACAGCAAGTACTCAATGCCAGCTGTTACTGGTCTTTAGCAAGGTCCTAGTACATTCTGGAAACTCTACTTTTCTACCAAAGAAATCAAGGTTATTGGCACCCCTAATTCATTAGCAGAGGAAGAAGAAGGAAAGAGATGGAGGACTGGAGAAAAGGCAGGAGGGAGTTCCTGTTGCTGCTCTTGTGGGGAGCCCCCGGTAGACATCCGGATGTCAGACCCATTCTCAGTTGCTTCCAAGCTTCCTAATGAGGAAGCCCAGAGAGGTGGTGAAGGTTGGCCAGGGTCTCAGGGTGCAGTCACTCCTTCCAGATTCAAGTGCAGCAGATTGCTGCTTGTCCCCCAATTTCTGTTTTCTCCTCTGTGGTAAGAGCACCCTAGTTTTTTTGTTTTTGAGGCATCTGTTGAATTTATTCAGCATAACCACAGAGGCATTGTCACCATGCTGTCACAAACAGACACAAAACACAAATACGACACAATATCCATATTTAGCACAAGTGGATTCTTCTAAGGCTCATTTATATGTCTTCATGTGCCACAGGCCATCATTTAAATAATGGATATTTTCAATGCCGATTCCTTTGTTGACTTTCTCGATATCTTCTGCAGACATCTTCATGACTCCGACACACAGAGCGTGCTGTTTTCCTTCTGCCATGACCGCAACAATTGTATCTTCCGCGGCGGGATAAAGCTTTGCGCCAGAAGAAGTTAAACCCGGGCACATGATATTTGCGCCACTGAGCACAAATTTGATGGCTCCTTTATCAACCTGCTGGTGTGGCAGGATGAAAGGGTATTTGTGAAGTAATCTTAAGGTTGGGTAAAAAGGCCCTTTTCTTTGTCTAAAAAATAGTAACTCTCCATTTACCGTAAGGATTTCCATATGCTCATGGCATCGGACTATTTTGACGGGATCTTTCTTCGGCATGATTTGATTAAGCCATGGCTCGATACCTGGAAATTGCTCTATCAGTTGGTTCTTGATGCCCTTAATAACTGAAGTTTTCAACTGGATGCAGTTGGATACATTTTCCTTTTCGTCAAATTTCTTGAACATGATCCAAGGCGAAGGAAGTGGTGCCGACTGGGGTGGGCAGCAACGAGAAAAAATGAGATGCGGCCAATGTCCGATGATCTCCGTGATCCAGGAAGGCCGGTGCGGATGGTAGCGGCCGTTGTCGCTAACCGGAAGACGGGTCAGCCGGCCGCGCTTTACGGCCCCGTAAAATGGACTACTTCCGCTGCTCTGAACCCCACGTCAGCGCTCGGCCGGATGTTCTTCCCACTAGCGATCCATTCCAGTGGGGGCAGCGGAAAGGGCAGGGCGTGGGCAGGAAGGAGTGACGGAGCAGCCGGTCAGGTGGCCGGAAGACTCTAGGGGCGCGGCTGGTGGTTCCTAACTGGACACGCTGCTGATGGTTCCTAACTGGACATGAGGCTGACCCGCTCAGGTCATGTTCTCCACCTTTCTCCAACACCCTCTGTAGCTAAATGAGCCGACGACAGGGATGCCTATCCTTCCCTCTGGCTGCAGTGTGAACTGATGGTAGACATCTCGGACCCAGGGGGGTCACCACTGAGTATGGCAGAGCTTGAGACAGATGGGGCTTGAGACCCTACAGACTCTACGGGGCAAGCTTAGCTTTTTAAAAGAAAACCCCATCAATCATTTATTTGGCACAGATGCACTAGAGATGCAGAGAGGGATCACAACATCGCTGCGCTCTAGGGACAAAGCAGGATACGCTAGGCACCAAGTGATACCTTCTGCAAGCTTAGAATTTCGGGGGACGAGAAAGAAAGAGAAGAGGGAGATCTTCCATTTGGTTAAGCCATTGATGATCTTGCTGTATTTGAACCCAGGCTGTAAATAACCTGTTAATCCCAGCCTCTCTTAAGGTCCCCATGGTTTTCATTAAAACAAACAAACATACAAAAAAAAACAAAACAAAAAACAACCCCCCCCCAAAAAAAAAACTGTGGAGTCTCCTTTTCCAAAATTTTAGGTGTGACCGTAATCACACTAAAAATAGACCCTATAAAATGGTCACAACAGAGGGGTTTTACTGAGTGCTTATGTGAGCCAGGCAGTGTGCTGGGTGCTTTCCACTCATTTATTCCTATTCCTAATAATTGTGCCTATGAGGAAGGTGCTAAATTATCAATTTTACTTCATAAATGGCAGGGGAAAACAAAACAAAAAATCCCCAACAAAATCACCCGGTGCTCAGGGAGGTAAGGCATTCACCTAGAGTCCCATGCCTAGGTGGTGGCAGAGCAGGGATATGAACTAAGCCATGAGATTCCACAGCCAGCCTCTTCCATCACTTATACTACTGAAGAACCCAATATTGGAAAGACAAAGGGGAGTGGAAGGGAAGACACCCAAGACATACCACAGGGAAAGTGGGTGGCACTGACCTTCCTTGTTTTCCCCAGAGCCCTGTGTGAAGAGCAGCTGAAACTGTCGATTTGGGAAGCTGGCTGGAAAAAACTTATTCATGAAGGGGCTGGAAGGAAAGACAAAGCTGGTCGGCAAACACAGCCCCCATGGGCGACCACGGCTCTCATAACCCCCACCAAGACCCATTTAAAGCTCTATCTCCTGGCACCCTCACAGCTGCCCTGCCAGGTTGGTGCTATTGTTCTCACTCTATAGATGAGAAAACCCAAGTTCTTAGAGGGTAACTTGCCCAGGGTCACATAGGGAGATAACGTCTGAGCCGAGATTCAAACCTAGGTGTCTGAACTCTTAGTAACTTCTATATCGCCTCTTTATTTTACCACACACAGATACAGAGTTTAGGCAGACAGACTTTTGTGTAAAACAGTTTTTAGATGAGTCAGGGATTCCCAAGTCTGGCCCACACACCACCTATATGAGAGCCCCTTGTCAAGAAGCTCATTCCTGGGCTCCTTTCTAGACCTACCAAGTCGGATGACCTGATAGTCACCCCACCCCACTCCAGAATTTGCTATCCTACTTTCCAGCAACAGGCTGAGTTTTACAAATACAGCTGGAATTGATCAGCCAGATGAATCATAGCCCCCAGGGCAGGATTACCCCCATATTCACTTCTTCCATGAGGCCTCACTTGTTCAAGACCAGCCTGGCCTCATGATTACCCAGTATGCCCCACTTCCTGGCCAGGCAGGGAACAGATGTTATTTTCCACACCATCTTCGGAGCAAGATAGCCTACAAAGGCCTCTTGGCCCAGCCTGGTCTTGGGATTGGTAATACTGTGGAGCGGCTACCAGCCTTGGCAACCCAGGCCTGAACCCTGCTTTGCCACACACCAGCAGTGTGGTCCTGGGAGAACCACTTCAGTGGCAGAGTCTTCTTGGGCTTCAGTCTCCTCACCTGTACGTAAGATCATAATACTACCTGTCTCAAATGGTTGTGTGACGATAGAAAGCAGGTAGATGAGCGGTTTAGCCCAGCCCTGAGTCTTGCAGCAGGGATGTTGAAGAACTGTGAACTTCTGTCATGGTGCACTCTTCTAGAGCCTCAGCTTGAAAGCATGTGACATCAGATCAAGTTGGTAATGAGGAAGGCAAATCCCAACTAACAAGTAAGCTGAGGAAGGCAGGAGGTGCCCAGGTCACAGTGGTAAAGGCAGGGATAAGGGAGCTCTCTTTTTAATAGCTTGCTGGCTTGAAGAAGGATGTGGATTCAAGAGTCATCTCTGGGCCTGTTTCCCCACTTGCCAAACTGCTGATCCTTCAAAGCCTACCAGGGCTTAGGTGTGAATATGAGAGGCCTTGTAAAAAGTGATGTGGTGGGCACGGCCTGGGGTCAGGAGGCAGCTTCCATAGCACAGTTTTGGGGTGGGAGGCAGAAGCTGGGATGGAGAGACTAGAAGCTACTTTCAGCTCAGTTTGCAGAAATTACTTTTGGGGAAGTCTAAAATCAGGGTGTGTGTGGTAGGTGTGGGTAGGGAGGTGACCTGAGGAGCTAAGACCTTCACCTCTTCTTTGGGACTGGCCTCTTCTTTGGGAGGTTAGTTCTCCACTTGTCAACCAGGAGAGTAGGGATGGTTAAGAACACGGGTGCTGGAGTGACACTTCGTAGATTCAAGTCTCAGTTTTCATAATAGTTGTGTGAACTTCTCTTTCCTCATTGGAAACACTACAACAATAGCTTTCTCATAGAAATATTAAAAGAATTAAGTGAATGCTGGGGATTGAATCCAGGATCTGATTCATGCTAATCAAGTGCTCTACCATTGAGGAATACCACTGGCCCCTTAGACTCAGGTCTTTGTTACTGAGCAAAGATGGGCTGCCGGGCATGGTGGCACATGCCTATAATCCCAGCTATTCGTGATTGAGACAGGAGGATTGAGAGGATTTATTTTAAAAAAATAAAAAGGGCTGGGATGTAGCTCAGTGGTAGAATCCTCCGGGTTCAATCCCAAGTACTGTATAACACAAGGGAAGTCACATGATCTTGCTGGTGTGAGTCTATAAACTTGAGGGTAGGGGCCCAGGTTATCATTTCTGACCCATCCGGGCTAGCCATGGTGTCTGGAGACACGTGGTAAATGCTTGCTGAACAACTCTGAATGCACTTTCGTAGAAGGCACAGATTCTTTCTTGTCTTTGATGGCTCACATTAAACCTAAAGGTCACTGCTTCCTGCTAAGAAACCACATCCTGGTGCCCTTATCTGGGAGTGGAAGGTAAGGGTTAGTGAAACTGATGATGTGGCTTGTTCCTCCTGGGGTGGCAGATTTGGGCCTTCTGTTCTCCCAGAGTTAGCTGCTTGGGATATAAGCTCAGTCAGCGGTGACAAGAAATAAGCCCAAGTTCCCTTGCCAGGAGGATGTCTGGGATTTGGCTAGGGCTTGAGTTTTGGTGACTATAGATGACTGAAGGCAGGCTGTGGTCCCTGCCTTTCCCCAGGACAGGGAGCTGTGGTTTGTTCTTGGAGGCCTGAGATGGGTGGAGGGATCCTGAAGGAAGCACAGCCTGGGCTGCCATGGCTTGGGGCTCAGCTCTGCTCAGTCTTTCCGCAGACCTCTCCTTTCCAACTCTCAGCACAACATAGGTCCGCCCTCCTTAAGCCTCCCTTTCCCTCATTTTTGCCCAAACTGAAGAGAATATTGGCTTTGGAGTCAGACAGACCAGAGCTCAAAACCTAACTCTGCTCTTATCAGCTGCAAATCCTGGTGGTCATACACCCCCTTCTGAGCTCCATTTCCGTCTTGAACTTTTGCACCTTATGAGAGTCCCGAGGAAGCTCATGTGACTTTCTTTGAGGAAAGTATTTAAGAAAATTCAACTTAATTGAAGAACAGTCAATTGAATCTTTGTATCAACTCTCTAAAAAATATGATTAATTGTATTTCCCCTTTTTATTAAAAATTATTTTCAAAAAAATTTCACTGGATTTCTTTTCCATATACATTTTACAATAACATTTTCATTCATTGGACAGTCTTTGGTTCCTATCAGATTTTTCAGTGGACAGTTCTGACCCTGAATGGTGAGCACACTTCTACCCGCAGCCATCCGTTATTTTAAAAGATCTAATTTTCCCAGGTCAAATTTTGTTGCTCTAAGTTTTATTAAGAAAATGATTTTTCTGTTAGTTTCTAGTCATTAACAAATTTTACAATGTGCAGTTTTAGCAAAGCTGATGGTTTTTTCTTTTCTTTTTAGTGGTACTGAGGATTGGATCCAGGGCTTCATGCACTCTACCACTGAGCTATACCCTAGCCCTTTTAAATTTTGAGATAGGATCTTGCCAAGTTGCCGAGGCTAGCCTCGAACTTGCAATCCTCCTGCTCATTCTGAGTAACTGGGATTATAGGCATATGCCACCGCACCTGGCTCTGTTGGTTTTTCTATTGACAATATCCATCACTGACAATAGTGAATTGATTAGAAGACAGAGAAACAATTGTTTCTTGGCTAATCTGTAAGAAATCTGGGACAGTGTCTCTCAGTTACTGTTCTAAACGAAAAAAAAAATGTCTTTGGTGTCAAAATGATAAAGGTTCTAAACACCCTGCTTGGGAAGTTGAATAGAGAAATGACCTTTCTTGCAGGGCTGCTGAGATAAAGTGAAATAATTCCTCAGCACACAGTGTAGCAGTAGCTTTCAAGATATATTGGCTTCCTTCTCTGTGTAGTGATAGTTGGGTTGTGGGGAGAACTGGGGTGTCAAGCCTTTTACAGATGGTAGGGTGGGATGAGCTAGACTTGCAGGGAGGGTCTTCATCAGTGTGGAAAAGAAGGGGACCCTGTGCCTGGAATGATGGCTTCCCACCCGTTCCCCAGGTTCATCATGACTACAGAGGTCTGTCCTGACAATGCTAGGTTCTCTGGACCTTGGTTTTTCAGGATGGGGAATGGGACCAGAGATCTCCCGAGTTGGCTAGAAGCAGAGTTTTTGGGTAAAGGGTCAGTGAAGTAAAGACAATACTGACTTCAGTCTCAAAACCATAGCTGAAGAACCAGCTATGTAACCTTGGGCCAGCTTCTCTACTCCCCGAGTGCTGCCTGGCACTGAGCCCTAGGCAAGCCACACACAGCGTGGCTACTCTGATCCTTCCTGCACCTCTGTGAGGACAGTCTATGGTCTCTATTTTATAGGTGGAAAAACTCATGCTCAGAGACTTGAGTAACTTAAGAAAATTACAAAGCTGGCAGAGCCAGGCCTTGGTCCCAGGGTGCCTCTGGAGCCTACGTTCTGACCGCCACTGTCCTGTCAGCATTCCTGGAGAGTAAGGCCACGCCCAGCTGGGTGTCCATTGTCTACAGAGGCAGAGCTGCTCTTTCTCTTGACTACTCTGGGAACATCCTGACAGTGAACCCTCAATAGGCATGGTCCTTCTGGCTCCTGGCCTGGTCTCTCTTCGGCACCTCTTCCAGTCCTCCTACCCTTGAAATCTTAGTTCAAGTTGACTTCCTTTCTTCTGGGAACTTTTCCTGGTCTGCTGCCACTGCTCAGTCTTACCAATGGTTTTCAGCCTGAAGCTGTACAAGTTCCACTTGTTGAGTGGAACAAGGCTGCCACAGGTCTGCAGTGCACAGGCTAGCCCTGCACAGGGAGAACGCCAATGGGAGTTCCCTGCCCTGAGAACACTGGTTCAGATCACTCACCCACAGAACTGTCATGAGCAGGTGGTCTGAGCAGGGAGGTGGTGGCAGAAAGATGGGTTCTGGGGCCACACAGATCTGAGTTTGAATCCTGGCGCTGTTGCTTATCAGCTGTATCACCAGAACAGTTTTTTTTTTTCCTTTCCTGGTACTGGGATTGAACCTAGTGGTGCTTTACCACTGAGCTATATCCCTAGTCCTTTTTCAGCCTCCTGAGTCACTTGGAATCCAGGTGTGCTTCACCACACCTGGACAGAGCAAAGTTCTTAACCTCTCTGAGCCTCTGTTTCCCTGACTAACCTAGGATTAAAAGAAAGAGCTAAACGCAAGTTTCTCTGGTACGTTAACACAGATAGTAACAAAGTTAACAGTTATTGAACATATTAAGTGCGAGAAACCAAGCTAAAAGCTTTCCACATGACCCCAGAAGGAAGGTGTTATTATCTTCTACCACAATGGTGAGGAAATTGAGGCCAGAGAGATTAAATAACTTGCCCAAGGTCATTGGGTATTAAGTGGCAGAGTCTGGATTTAAAGTCAGGTAGTCAGATTCCAGAGCTTGCCCCCCTAATCTCTCCCCATACTGCTTCTCTCATGAAAAAAGACAATGCCTCAAGATGCTTGGCAGGCCACAGCACCTGGCGTTACTCATCTCAGTACTCTTGACAACACCAGGATGTTACTGCTCACAAATAACCTTCCCAACAACAGTGGCAGTGAGAAACATCCACGGTTACTTTTATAGGTCCCTATAAAGACACTGTAGCCCAGACATGTTACAGTTCTAGTCCTAGGTCACCTTTAGTGACACAAGGGAAAGATTCCCTTGGGTTTTTGGGCCAAACCCGGCTCTGAATGACACCAAAGGTCATGTTCATATCCAAAACCCTGTTCTGGCTCCTGTGAAAGCTGCTTCATATGCTGCAGAGATGCCTTCTGACCTGATGGTGTGGGACAACGCCAGGATTCCCAGCACGAAGAAATACATGGACAGCAAGAGGTTGATGTACTCCTGGGAGAATATCTGAGGCAGAAATACAAAAAGAAACAGGAAGTTAGGATGCCTGTGGCCACAAGGAAACTATATATAGAGTCCCAGCTTCTCTTCTGGAGGTTGGTCTCATGCCCCTGGAGTCAGGGGACAGTTGGGAAGAAACCTCAGACAAAATCAGGGCACTCCTATTTTCTATGGCTGTGAGAAAAAAGGGTGGGACTCCAAGCCCCATCCTGTACCTCCCAAAGGAGTCTAGAGGCATGTGCCCGTGACTGCATTATCTGGAAACAGGCAATTATCGTTTGTGTCCAGAGTCTTGCAGACGCATGGATGGGGAGCCCAAGGCACAGAAATCTGAGAGCTGTTGGAGCTGCAGTACTTGCTCTTCCATATCTCCTCTTCCTGCCCCCAAATCCCAGGAGCCCTTACGGAGTGGCCATTACAGCCACCATCATGCTAGCTGCAAAGTATCTGGGTGCCCTGCCCCACTCTCCATGTCCACTCCACCGATAACTCCTCCTGATAACTGTGGTGGGAGGTTGGGACAGCAGGCCCTGATAGCCGCATCCTGGCCACCTTATCGTCAGGTGAAATAAGACATATTCTCTGTCAAATGTTCTAAACTCAAGTGTCACGTGTTAAGTCTGGGCCTTGGCTATGTCATGTTCCTCCACACTTGCTGTATCCTTGCTGAATTTGCTACTGTGATGGTCTAACTGCGAGGGAATGATGTGCTCATCTGCAAGGGCAGGGACACTGACCCTCTGCTCTCAAGTAAGGCTGTGATGGAATGTGTTTAAATGCCAACTTGATCACAGCAGTCCCCTGGTTAAATCCTTGCAGTGGCTTCCCAATGTTCCCAGAAGCTGGAGGCCCACACCCTTGCACTGGCCTCTCCTGGTGACCACTGTGGACCTCACCGCTCCTCTTCTATGTGCCCCAGTCACACTGGCTTTTGCAGTGTGATGGCTGTGTTACACCACCACCCACAGGTCACTTGGGCATGTACTCCTGGGCTGCTCTCTTTTCCCTTCACCTCGCTAGCCCTATTCATCCTTCCTCAGCCCAAGTTTTCCTTAGGTAGTCCCCCCAGTAATTCTGTGGACATTTACTGGTTTACCACGCTGGGCAGGACATTGTGCTGAACACTAGGAATATAGCTAGCAATAAGGTGAAGTGCCTGCTTGGAGTTCACCTGCCAGCAAGGGAGAAAGAATCTCAAAAGAAACAATGATCTATAAAGTACTGTTAGGTGTGCTGGCGCTAAGGAAAGCAAAGCAGGGCAAGGGTTTAAGCAAAGGGGCTGTTATAGTTTGGATATTAAGTGTCCCCCTGAGAAGCTCATGGTGGTGTAAACATGATACCCAATGCAGCAATGTTCAGAGGTGGAATGATTAGTTTATGAGAGCTATAACCTCATCAATGGGTTAATCCATTCGATGGATCAATTTGAGTGGAATACTGGGTAGCAACTGTGTGGGGAGTGGGGCTGGAGGAAGCAGCTCACTGGGGATGTACCCTGGGGATTATATTTTCTCACTGGCTCTCTGTGCTCTCTCCATTCCTGGTTGCCGTGTGCCCTGCTGCCATGATGTTCTGCCTCACCTCAGGTCCAGAGCAATGGAGTTGGCTGACCATGGACTGAACCTCTGAAAATGTGAGACCCAAATAAACTTCTCTTCCTCTAAGTTATCTTGTTGGGTATTTTGGTCACAGTGATGAAAAACTGACTGAAATAGGGTGAGAGCTGCTACTTCAGACAGTGGCCATGGAAAGCCTTCAGAAGGGAGGACACTAGAATAGAACCCTCAGAGCGGGAGGAGGCTGTGGAGATGCTCAGGGAAGAGCACCCGAGGCAGAGGGAAGGGCAGGTAAAAAGATCCTGAGGTGGGTGCTTGTTTGTGTGTGTAGGGAACAGTAAGGGCCTGTAAGCCTGGGGCAAGGGAACAAGGGAGCGTCAGGAGGTGAGGCTAGGGAGATAGGAGGGAGCCAGACCCTGCGGTACCATGAAAGATTTCAGATTCACCTAAGTGAGATCGGTCAGCACTGGAGGGCTTTTGCAGTGTGATGGCTGTGCCACATTACCACCCACAGGTCACTTGGGCATGTGCTGGGACATGATCTGATGGTCTGACAGGATTCCTCTGTTGCTATGCAGAACAGAGACCCTGAAGGACAGGAGTGGAAGCAGAGAGCCCAGTGGGTGAGGAGGGCCCTGCAAATCCAGCAAAGGGAATACAGTGACCTGCATTGGGGGACGTGGAGTAAAGTGATGAACAGCAAAAGACTCCAAATCTGTTCTGGAATCAGGATCGCAAGAAGTGCACAGGGACTGGATATGAAGGATGAGAGGAGCAGGGACAAGGACTCCTGGGGTTTTTGGCCAAGCAGCTAGGTGGACAGAGGTGCTCTTGTCTTAGATGGAGGTTTGGGCAGGAGCAGGGTTCACCCTAGGCGGGTTCTTCTGTGCTTTCCTGCCTCTGGGGACCTTGTCTTTACACCCCTTCTCAGAGGTTTAACTTCATATTTCTCTATGTCACTGGTGTCTGTCTCCACTACTCAACAAGATGCTCCTTGAAGGCAGGGGGGGTTGACTTTTTTCTTGCTACGGTGGTGTCCCAGGCACAGGGCCCAATGTAGCAGGCACTCAATAAATGCAGAAGGACTGAGCGGATGAGCAGTCCAGTGCCAGGCAGCATGAGTACTACTGTAGAGGAGGTACCTGGATTAGGCCTCATCTGTGGAGATGTTCTGTGCCTCACGCAGTGTTCGTCCAATGTGGGCTCCGAGGAAAAAAGCTTGCTCAGGCCACACTCGTGAGCTGGCTACTTTGACTGTGTGGCTATGGGAATTGAGCACTAAGATGCACTTTGCTTTGTGCTTTGGCTGCCAGAAAGTTAGAGCCATAACTGTGGTCCATTTCTGGCAAGAATACAAGTCTTTAAGCCACAGGGTCTGGGTAATGTCCTCACCCAAGACTTGTTTTTTCCTATTTCAACTTTTTTCTTCACCCCTTTGTTTTTCTCATGCCATTGGATTTTATTTTTATAAGCTGCCTAAAAGCAATTGGGTAAATGAGAGGAGATCAAGTAAATGCTATCATGTTGAGAAATGCTGTTGTGTTTTCAAACTTCATATTTTCCTAATGCTTCAACATCCCCACACACAGGCAGTGAGCACCCCACCCAGGTAACAGAGGCAGCAGTGTGATAAGGCTGGTCCCTACACAAGTTCCCCTTACTTCCCTCCCCAGACTGTGCCCTCGTGACATTTAAACACACCAATGACAATGATCCCCTCATGCCTGTGTTCTCTGCACTGATCTCCAGTGCAGGCACCTGCCCAGGGGTCCTTCTTCTCACCTGCACAGTTAAATCTGCTCCCTGGGACTTCTCCCCCATGGGTCCCTGTGTGCTGTGTGGTGCCTCCTTCTCTAGGGCTTCTGAGTATAATAGATCCTGTACTTCCACTCGCCTCTCTGAGCATTGAGTTCCTTGGCTGTGTTGGAATGATCCTTAAAGACTCTGCAAGGGGGAGTTCCCCATTTATCACACAGTTGGGGACAAGAGGGAACATTCTAAACCAGGCAGTAAGTCCTTCAGAAAGGCATATGAAATGAAAGGATCTACTACACTCACAGATTGGAGAGAGGGAGACTCTTGGGCAAGTGCCTTTATGGGGTCAAGGTAGAGCACACAAACAAAAGACTGGAGGGGATTTCCCTGGTATGTCTGAATATCTCGACATCAAGGTCAGGGGGGAGGGCTGGAGTGGGAAGTGGTGACAGAGACCAGCCTTAACTACACCTGGTCACCTGGACAGGATGCTTTGAGCTTGACTATGGGGATGCTGTCATTTCAGGAAAAATTCTAATGTCTAATGCAGTTTCAAATGCCAGTACAGCAATGAGAAGTGGGAGGAAGAAGTGGAGTAAGAGCCCTGTGGTAGGTGCTTCTGCTGTTAAACCAACCAGCCAACTAGCTATCAGGTTGAGATTCCTGAGGAGCCTGGTGGCTGCCCTGTCCGCAACTGCCTTTCAGAAATCTCCCCGTGGACACTGCAGAGGCAGGGGGTAGAGGTGGGACTGTGAAAGGGAGCTTCCCGCCCAGAGAGGAGGGTAGGCTGAGCAATGGCAGTCCTGCCTTAAAAAATGGTTCACACCCTCGGCTGTCAGATACTCCTTTTGGAGGGATCTGGCCTAAGGAAAGAATCCTAAATCCTAAATATATTAGGCGGTCTTGAGGCAAGGGACTTGGTGTCTTCCTGAACTGAGCACAACAGAGACTTGAGAAATCTGCCAAAAGCAAAGTCAGAAGCAACAGGCCCGCTGTGCCCAGAGCCACAGAGATCTCTGAGGCAGAGGGAGAGGAAAGGAAGCAGAGGGAGACACACTGCACAGCTCTACTTACAGCAGCTCGACTCACTCAGACACAAACACACCACACATTAGACACACTAGAGCAGGCACTTCTGGTGGAGACGGAGATGAAGGTGGGAAATGGAGGCGGACATTAGGGGTGAAGTAGGGGAACAAACAAGATGGGGCACCTGAGGGTGGTATGCCGTGAACCAAGGCATTTGATAAGATATTCACCTGAGATCCAGGAAAAAAAAAAGGGGCGGGGTGGGGGGAATCAGCAAATAGCCAATGCTCTTTGGTACATCCTTATTTTTCAGAATAAAAATCAGAATGACATTTTCTGTTTGAAGTGATGGGGGTATTGTAAGTCAACTGTGATGTATCTGCCTGTAGGCATATTCTGAAACCGTTAAAAACAGTAGTTATGATTGAACAATGAGATAGTGATGCAACAGGAAACAGGAATGAAAAATTAGGCATTTGCTTCATTTACAGAATAGCAAAACCCAAAAACGTGAATGCTACCTAACGCAGTGGACAGCACAGGGAAGCTAGCACGCTTGTAACTGCCAGTAGGAGTGGAAAACTGCCCCTTTGGAGGGCAATTTGGTACTCTCTCTCTAATTATAAAACAAGCCTCTGCTTGACCTGGGAATACTGCAGACATACTTGAAGAAAATTCGTGCATGTGCCAAATACTTCATGCCAAAATATGTGCAGGAAGACGTTCATAGCAGCACTACTCTGATATTCTAACAGTGGACACACATCCTAAGGGGTATATCATATAACAGAACCACGGGCAGCTTAAAAAGAATCAGGTGGATTGGACTGTGTTGATATAAAAATACTTTCATGGTAAGAGCTATAGATTTGATAAATATACTAAAAATATTTTAAAAAATATAATCCTAGATCTATGCATAACAGAGCCACAATAAACTAATATTGAGGAGAGGATTATGGCTCATTTGTATTTTCTTCCCTCAAGCTGAAATTCTTTTTTTCTTTAAGGTGCCGAGGATAAAACAAACCTAGGCCTTGGGCATGTTAGGCAAGCACTCTACCAGTGAGCCCACCTCCAGCCCCAGAAAATAGTACAATTATATATATTAAAAAAAAAAAAAGTTTCAAGGAGAGTTTGCAGTAACATGAGAAAATGCTCATGATGTTATCAATGTGAGGTGAGAAAAGCAGCTACAGACTGAATACACCACGTGGTCACAGCCATGGAGAAACCATGCACGGGAAGAACGCGGAAGGACACACCTCCAAAGGGAAACTGTGACTGTCTCTGGAAGTGGGGTTTTGGATGATTGCTGTTTCCCCCTTTTTACTTTTCTGTGTATTCCAGGTTTGCAACACTGAGCCTGTGTAACTTTTATTGGGAAAATAAACCTCGATAAATTAAAAAAAAAAAAAAGGCGATTAGTATGGTAGAGGTAATGTCAGAGACACAAGCTATACCCCAGCCCAACACATACAGTACAATAAAACCAAATTGGTATCATGAAACAGAACAAAAAAACTACATGGAGAAAAGAAATAGACTGGCAGGAAAGGTCCCAAACATGGACAATAGCTGTCTCTGGGTAGTGGGTCTACACGTAAATCTTTAATTTCTCCCTGCTCTTTATTTTCTAGAATCAAACATGCATGGCTCCTGTGATGAGAAAAATAAAACAAAAGAAAATAAAGTTATTTAAACCAAATGACAACACAGGTGGCAAACAACTTACTTTGAAAAAGAGGTAGAGCCCCAAGAGTGTGCAGCTGGCGATGATGGGGAAGCGGGCGGCATCCCGGCTGGTGATGGTTTCAGGCATGTCCGAGGCATTCTGGAGGAGAGAAGAGAGGCAGCACTGAGTGGAGCTCTGGTCTGTCTGTCCTCTGTGGCTGGCTGCTGATGGAATTCGGTGTTCCAACAACTCATCTGGTGCCCTCAAGGCTTTTGCTTATGCTAGTCCTGCTGCCAGGGAGGCTGCCTGACTCCCCCTGGGCAAGATAATCTGATCCCCTCATTTTCCCATTGAGGACATCTGGACTGTGGGGAAGACCATCCAGAAGAACCCAGGGCATGTGTGGCATGTCTGAGGAGAAGAGCTATGGCAGAGGCAGTTAAAGCATGTGACAACTGAGAAGGGATAGGGGGTTAGAAGAGAGAGAGAGAGGAAAAAAAAAAAAGGAAACAGGGCTGGGGATACAGCGCTTGCCTAGCGTGCAGGAGGCCCTGGGTTCAATCCCCAGCACCACAAAGGTGTGGGGTGGGGGGAACCCAAAAAATGAACCACTGGAAGAACTGAATATGGTTAAAAAAAACACACAAAAAAAACACTATTACATTTATAAACGGCAGATGCTACTGTTGGCAAGAATGTGATGTAGGCAAAGGGACCGCTGAATGATATTTACATGAAAAATAACTGAATGCAATCAAACTGACAGTGGAGTAACAGTGTAACATAGGATTTAAATTAGCTTCATAGAATTAATGCCAAAAGACTTTTCCTCACCGTCCTCAAAGGCCCAGCAAACACTTGCTGCCATGAAGCCCTTCCAGATTCCCCCACTGGGATAAGCCAACCCCCAACTATTTCATATCATAACCACCAAAATCCTAGCAAAGGCAAAACAGACACCCATGCCAAGGTGAAATTCTTTCCATAGCAGCCATAGGCTCTTCACAGTGTTCAGTATTCCACCGTTACCATGTCCATCTCGTGAAGAAGGCACCAGCATTCCTGGGAAAAGGGATGCCATTCAGCTGTGGAATCTTGCCAAGACTTTGGCTCAGTGCTGGCTCTTAAAAACCAACAGGAGGGCTGGGTTTGTGGCTCAGTGGCAGAGAGCTTGCTTTGCACATGTGAGGCACTGGGTTCGATCCTCAGCACCACATAAAAATACGTAAACAAAATAGAGATATTGTGTTCATCTATAACTAAAAAATAATAAAAAAATATATATACATGTTAAAAAAAAAAAAAAAACCCACAATAGGAAAAGTTGCACTGAGAGGGGAGCTACTGGAGGGGGATTCTGGCTCAAGGAGGTTCTTCTGCCCCAAGGTGGAAGACTGCAGAAGGGGAATGAGATGGGAGTACAGGGTAGCAGCCCAGGAAACCATCACTAGGAGAGGTGTGTTGCATCATTGGCTTGAGTACACACCTATCCAGCCTTTTGGGGAGGGCAATCTGGCAGAATATGTCAAATCATAATTTGCACATGCCCAAGGAAATAAAAAGATTCACAGACAGGAACTACAAATGACTTTTTAATCATAGAAAAAAAAAAAGTTCATTTTTCACTTTTTTCCACCCCCTGAAGTGCTGGGGATCAAACCTAGGACCACACACATGCTAGGAAAGCTCTCTACCACTGAGCTACATTCCCAGCCCTTCACTCTTGAATTTGAGATTCTCCTGCTTCAGCCTCCAGAGCTGCTGGGGTTACAGGTGAGCATCACTATGCCCAGCTCCCACCTCTCCCTCTCAATAAGAGAACCTGAAATTGAAGTACACTGACATTCCATTTTTCCTCATAATGGAAAAAAATCCACATTTTTGGTCTTCTGTAGAGATGACTTGGCAACACATGTCAAAACCAAACCACAAATGCGCGGACCCTTTAATCAAGCAAATATATTTCTGAGAATTTTTTTTACAGATGAAACTCTTATACCAGCAAAATGATGCCTATGAAGTACATCCAAGGTATTCCTGGCTGTTAATCGGTTGCTGGTGACTGAAGCAAGTCATCTGCATTCTGAGTACCAATTTGCTCATCTGTCAAACAGGAGGACACCCTCTTAACTTACTTCAAAAAAGAGCAAAGAGGCTTAAACCAAATGAGATGTGTAATGCCAAAGAGGTGGGCAAACTGTAAAGTACTGTGATCACAGGAGGCTGTGATTACTAGCGAAAGGTGAGTGAGGAGCCCCTTTGCAAACTGCTGTGTGTAGGCTGGGCAGCAGGCCCTCCCCTCTGGAGAGGGGAGCTCTGTGTGAATCACTCTCCAGCAGCTTCACTGGTGGGGGTGGGGAGGGTGAGCAATACCATTACCTAGAGGCCCAGTTTCCTTCCTTCCCTCTTTTCTACCAGGCTTTTTTTTTTTTTTTTTTAATTTCTTTCTTTCCTAGTTTTTGGTGGTACTGGGGATTGAGCCCAGGGCTTTACATATGCTAGGCAAGTGTTTCACCAATGAGTTACACTCCAAGCCCTTTTATTTTAGTTTTTTTTTTTTTTTTTTGGTACTGGGGATTGAACCCAGGGTTGCTTAATCATTGAGCCACATTCCAGGGTCTTTTTTTATGTTTTATTTTGAGAGAGGGTCTCACCAAGTCCTTAGGGCCTCACTAATTTGCTGAGGCTGGCCTTGAACTTGCAATTCTATTGCCTCAGCCTCCCAAATTGCTGGGATTACAGGCATGTGTCACCACGCCCAGCCCTTTTATTTTATTTTTAGGCAGAATCTCTAGGTGCCCTGGCTGGCCTTGAACTTGTGGACCTGCTGCCTCAGCTTCAGAGCAGCTGGGATTACATGCATGAGACACACCATACCTGGCTTAATTTCTGCTTTTTTGGCAGCAGTTTGTGGTGGGACTTGGGCAAATGCCTCAGCCTCTCTGTGCACCTCCACAAATTGAATAGATTCCTTTGTGACAGCAGAGTAGGTACAAAATAAACCAGACAGCTCCTGACCTTGGAGTTCCCAGGAAGACAGGCCAAGACCTTGACAGGTAAATAGTACAGTGACATAAAACAAAACAAACATGTATACTGATGTGTGATGTGATTCATGGTATGAGTGCAAAGTGGTTAAAGGAGGGCTGAGGTCAGAAGTCCCACCAGGACTCCAACTGCACTCCTTCCCAGCTGTGGGACCTTGGAAGGTGATTTTTCTCTCAGAGCCTCAATTCCTCAGTTGTAAAATGAGTTGTGAGGATTCCCATTTCTGCATAGGAAGTACTTGAGTAATCATTCAAGTTGTATACACTATTTTTAAAAAAAATTTTTTTTTTTTTAAGTTGTGGATGGACACAATATTTTTATTTATATATTTTTATGTGGTGCTGAGGATTGAACCTAGTGCCTCACTCATGCAAGGCAAGTGCTCTGCCAATGAGCTACAACCCCAGCCCCAAGCTGCATACACTATTCATATCACTTTTATGAATGAGGGAATCATGAGTATACAGGGAAATAAAGGAGTGTCAGTGGTGCCAGAGCAGATGCAGCTTGAAAGCTAGGTATGCAGTAGAACTGACTGAGTTGAGGAGTTTGCTTTGTGCACAAGGAAATGAAGCACTTATCAAGCAGAGACCTGCATATACAGAGGCCCAGGGCTGGGAAATACACAAGGGCTTTTGTAACTTCACCTATAAACCACTGTTAAGGCTCATCTTCACAGATTCCTTCCAATTCAGCCAATACCTGGAGAGGAAGAGGCTTAACGTTATTTGATGACAAACTAAGGTGTGCAGATGCTCCACCTATCAGAGAAATCTGGTCTCCTCTGTGGGTGACTGTTATAAATATCTCATGCTGCAATGGTGAGTCAGAATGGGAGACATCAAATCTGACCAGCAATATTACTAATAAGGATAACGTTTATTGAGAACTTTCGGTGTGCCAAGCGGTGTTTTACATGACCTCATCCTCACAAAACAGGTACATTTTACAAGTGAGGAAAATTTGCTTAGTGTAACACAGATGGCAGGCAGCAGAGCCAGGATTCAAACTGTGGTGGTCTGTTTCTAGAACCCAGGCTCTTGGCTACCATTTACTAGACGACCTCTCTCTTTCCTCTCTGGAAAAGCCTGCTGGAAAGTTGTGATAAGAAGCAGCTCAGGAAGCCTGTGACCTTCCTAAGGAACAGAATCCTGAAGGTAAAAATTAGCTAATCCTTTCTGCCCTTTTTTCTTGTGGTACAAAGGATTGAACCCAGGGGTACTCTACCCCTGAGCTACATTCCAGCCCCTTTTAAAGTTTCATTTTGAGACAAGGTCTGGCTAATAATGGGAAATAATAAATATATAAAGATATTAATTTCAGCATGGTTTGTAACAGCCAAAGACTCAAACAACCTAGATGACCACAGACCTCCTAAGCCAATGTTCTCCAATTTGGGTGTGTATCAGAATCATGGGGGTGGGGGGGAAGCTCTGTTAAAACACCCCCTGTTGGGCCCACCTTGAGTTTCTAATTCTGAATCTTATTTCTCACAAGATCCCAGGTGATGCTGGTGCTGCAGGTCCAGGGACTACCCTTTGAGACCAGTGCTATAAACAAAATGAGAGGTGCAGGTGGGATACCACAGCTGTTAAAGAAGAACATGAAACTGGATGTGGTGGTGCACGCCTGTAATCCCAGCAATTTGAGGCTGAGGCAGGATTGTAAATTCAAGGCTAGCCTCAGCAACTCAGCCTCTCAACTCAGATTTGAGACCCTGTCTCAAAAAGAAAATAAAAAAGTCTGGGATGTAGCTCAGTGGTAAAGTGTTCCAGGGTTCAATCCTCAGCACAACAAAAACAATAATAATAACAACAGCAAAAAAAAAAAAAAAAGAGAGAGAGAGAGAGAACATGACCATAACATACTGACATGATTAGATCTCCAAAATATATTCAGTGAAGAAAGCAAGGTGCAGAAAAGACTGCACACATAATAAAATATAACAGTTACATAACAAAATGGGGACACATGCTTACTTACTGTACAGTCTCCCTGGAAGGATATTTAAGAAACAGGTGACAGGGGCTGCTTCTAGGGAGGGAAACTGGGCAGCTGGGGTGGAAGGAAACTCATTGTGCACCTCTGGATATCTTCTAAATTTTGTACCAGGGACAAACATTATCTGCCCTTCCTAACATGAAAGGATGAGGTAGATCTGATGTAGAAAAATGACTAACATATACTGATAAAGAAAAAGAAATCAAATTGCAAAGCAATACTTATAATGCCGTTGTTATAAAAATAAACCTACCATGTATATATACACAAGCACATACTTATGTTTGAATATACACAGAGAAAGTTCTTGGAGGTGGGCTGGGGAGGTAGCTTAGTGGTAGTGCATGTACTTAGCAAATTCCAGGCCTTAGTTTCCTTCCCCAGCACCATAAATAAAAATAAATAAATAAATAAATAAAAATGCTCTGGAAGGTTACACTTCAAACAGCTAAGTGGGCTACTTCCAAGGAATAGTACTGAGGAAGCTTTTCCATTATGTTTCTGTACTGCTTGAGGGTTTTTTTTTTTTTTTTTTTAAAACAAGTTTATAGTTATTTTTGTCACTACCAAGTTTAAGCACTGCCATGGGATTCTGATCCTCAGAAAGGCTATGTTCCCTGGGTATCTTGTCTTGGCATCCACGTCCCTCTCCTGGCCTCAGGTCACACTTTTCATTGTCCCTGCTCTGTCTACTGAATTCTCACCTACTTCTGTAAAGTCAACTGCAGCCTCCCCTAGGAGACACATGAGGGCTCAATCTAGTTGACTCAGCACACACCTGTGCATTAATGGTGACTGAGGTCTGTGAGGAAGGCTCGGCACTCCTGCGACCTGGTTCAGAGCAGATGCCTTGTCCTGTTAGTTGAGGGGCTGCTTTGTTCTACAGGCCAAGGCTGCTGAACCAGCTGCTTGGACAGAATTTGCTCCCCTCAGGAACACAGGTCTTGGACAGGGGCGTGCACAGCCCTTCTCTGCAAACCCTGCAGTTGCTGGTATTACCGTCACAGACCCTTGTAGGCCACTTCTTCACAGCACTCCTGCATCTCCACCTTCTTCCTGGGATTTCACAGTGTGCCCTGGACACACAGACCCCAGGGCAAGTCTGTCTTCATATGTCCTCTCTTAGGTGGCTTTATGATCTAACATGAGTGGAAACCCAAAACTCTTGGGCCCCCACACTAACTCTTCTCCCTCCTTGCCAAATGACCAAGGAAATGATGCAGGGTGAAAAAGTGACTCTCCCCAGGCCAAAATGCTACTTGTGTGAGACTTTAGAGGCACCTGTATCCAAAGATAGTGTCCTGATCTGAGACTAGGCACACCTGGTTCTGCCCCTATGAGGTACAGTGATCTTAACAAGTCATTCTTTTGACCCTTGATTTTTCTGTACAGTGGGAATAAAACTAGCTCTATCTGCCACACTGAGGTCTCTGAGTATTGAAGTGGGTAAAGATTTTATAACTTTAGAGCATCCTGGTTATTGGAGGGAGAGGCCATCAGTGAATGGTCAGGCCCCATTTGTAAATTTCATAGTTTTCCAGCCCTGCAGGAGATGTTTTGGAGAGGCAATTAGACAAAAGCACTTTAATCCACACTCTCCGCTCCAGCCACACCAGACCTTCTGTGCTTCTGTAACTGCTTTGTCTCTTCCAGGCTTCCTACCTCTCACTTTCCTCTGTTAGAATGCCCTCTCCTGGCTGGAATTCTACCTCTCTATCAATGCTTGGGCCTCCCTCCACACAAAGCCTCCATGCCCTGCTCCAGACATGCGTGCACAGCCTTTCTCTTTCTCTGCAAACCCTGCGGTTGCTGGTATTACCGTCACAGACCTAGTTGTCCTTCCCTCATCCACACTCCTGAACTCCTTGGTGACACTGCTCGACCTACACATCCCTGCAGCATCGCTCCACTGTAGACAATGGCAGAAGTTCGGGAAACACTGTTTCCTGGAGGTGTTTTTGGAAGAGACGAGCGATCCCTGTGCAGAAGGTGCTAAGGAGAAGTGTTCAGACAGTTTGGGAGCTACTCAGATCAAGCTGCTCAGCCTCCTGCCACACTGCCCTTTGGGTCCTTTGTCTTGGTCTATTTCTGAACTTCTCTCTGTACCAAGGGTTTGCTAACAGGCCTGGTATTGAGGATAAGGCCACCTGAACTCTGCTTAGCAAAGGCAGAATAGAAAGAAAAACAGGGTCACACTGAGTCTCTCAACCTAAGCCCTAACAGTTCTCCTTTGCATCTGACCACAGAGAGCCAGTGGTGGGTTCTCTGTTCTTGGGAAAAAAGGCGGCAGCCTTCAGTCACTGCTTAAATTGGGCAGTGTTTTGAGAACCTGAGCCAGAGCAGTTTCAAAAGTGGCAGCTCCTTTGTGGGCCTGCTTCCGCTTGGGTCCATCTTCAGGTCTGGTGGGGGAGGAGCAGTGGGGATGCTTGTAGATTAAGAGGCTGTTAAGGAGGAGAGAGGGTGCCAGGAAGTCAGAAGCCATTGATTCCAGGGACTAGAGAGGGCTTAATATAGGGAAGAAGTGGGGGTGGGGAGGGTGGGAGAGAGGAAGGAAGGAGGAGGAAAGTGCTAGAGTCCTCTTGGGTATCCAATGGGACCAATATTAAGGAAGGCCAAGAACTGGCCAGTTCCTCAGCAGGTAGGCCCAACTGGATGGAGGGACTGTCTTAGGGGAGATGGGGAGACAGGGAGAAAGGATGCTTTGAGGTAGGGTCAGGGGCTGGGTGGGAACAGAGTAAAAGGACTGGGTTTTAGATAAAGACAAATTTGAGTGGTAGTTAGAGGAAGCCAACAAAAGAAGTGGTCTAAGCCTGGTTAAAAAGTAGAGGCATCAAGGTGCCAGGTCTGAAGAGCTGGCTGGAACTGGTTCCAGAAAGTAAAGCAATAGTCTAGATGCTAAAATGGAGCTATTTCCTGGGTTCATTTTTTCATGGCAGGGGCTAGGGCCTGGTCGGAGAGCTTCATGTAAGTGCCCACATGATATTATTTCATTGAGAAAGGAGACAGAGCCTAGATATGGGTCTGGATGCTAGAATTAGCCCTGGGGTGGGTAAGGCAGGGCTCCTGATAGAGGGATGACTAGAGATGGTACCACTTAATCCTCAGGACTATTACTACTCATTAGGTACAGATTGGGGTTGACCCAGAGCCCTGGATGGGGTGACTGTTCCAGCTGGGATGAGTATATGTTGCTGCTGACTAGCGACAACAGAAGATGGGGCTGGGCCCAGAGCGAACAATCAGCGCCGGAGCGGCGGTGTGAGGGTCGGCTGACCGTGGCTGCCGCATGATGCAGACAGAGAGGGATGTGTCAGGATCTAAGCAGGGGGAGAAATCAGCTCCCCTCTGAGGAAGGTTGGGTAGAGGGTCGGTGCCCAGATCCGAGGACGCCGCCAAAGGCCAGCCCCGGAATGTGGGCGCGGGTGGAAGGGACGGTGGTGATAAACCCTGGGGCCGGTTAGTGACCCCGGCGAGGAGTTCCTCCAAGAAAGGGTCGGATGGGAAGGGTCCATGCCAGCCATGAGGGTGGGAAGGCCCGGATTAGCTGCCGAACCTACCTTGCCGCGGGCACAGCGCACCGAGCGCAGGGCGCCAAAGAAGATGGGCAGCAGCGCCATGAGCAGGAGGCTGCCGTAGGCCAGCGCGATGCCCTCGGGCGTGGAGGGCGGCCGCGTCGTGCCGTTGGCTGGGCCGCCTGACTCGGCGCTGCCGTTGTGCGGGTCGCTGAGGGCCGAGTCCATGGCGAGGCTGCGCTCGGGCTCTCACTCCAGCTCCGGCCGCTGCAGCAGGAACGCAGACGGAGGGACGGGCGCTGCGGGGAAAGCCACGTTCCCCTAAAGAAACAGGAAGTGACGTGCCCCGCTAGCCGTTCGGCGCCGCGCGCGCGCCCCGACGCCCACGCGCGCGCGCCCTCGTCTCCCCGCCCGCTCGCCCTCTAGCGGCGGCGGCCGGCTCAGAGGCCGGTTGCTGAGCAACCGGATGGCGGCGGGGAAGGGAACGCTGGACCACTGCAGTCCTCGTCCATCCTGAGAGAGACCTAAGCACTCATTTCCTAGTTCCAGTGGATTTCTTCAATCCCACACTGTTCTGTTCTCCACAAACCTTCGTCTCCAACTAAAAAACTTGTTTATTTATGTGTGCATTCATCCAATATTCCGTTGTTTATTAATTTCTTAAATATTTACTGGGTCCCACAAAATGCCAGACACTCTCCTAGGATCTGGAGACACTGATGGGAACAATACAGGCAAAAGCTCGTCCCTATTATCATGAATCTTGCATTTTAGTGAAGTGGTGTGTGTGTGTGTGTGTGTGTGTGTGTGTGTTAGTGTTAGGAAGAGAAGAAGTGAAATAAATAAAATAGAAAGTCTGAAATATAACCTTTGAAGATGGAGCTGGGTGAGGCCCTCGCCTGTAATCCCAGCGGCTTGGGAGGCTGAAGTAGGAGGATTCGCGAGTTCAAAGACAGCCTCAGTAACCTAGCGGCACCCTGTCTCTAAATAAAATATAAAAAGGCTGCGGATGGAGCTTGGTGGTTAAGACCCTCTGGGTTCAGTACCTGGTACCAAGTAAATAAATAAACAAAGATGCCATGTATAATTATGTATGGTAGCATGTAAATGCAGATAAATAATCTGGAGAAAAATAAAGTAAAAATGAGAGTGGGTAGGGCTTTCCAATGTATTAAGTACCTACCATGTGCTAGGAAATAATAATCCCCTACAGTTTATAAGCTTATATAGTTCAAAGCATCATGGCTCTTATCACAATTAGAAGAAATTACTTATTTAAGTTATTTTTAATAGTGGTTCTTAAAATAGAAAATATATGCTCGAAGTGAAAATTCAAAAGTACACAAAGATAAGAAAGACTCCTTCCCTTTTTTAGGTTCCTGCCTTACCTTCCTGAAGGCAATGGGCCTTAATAGTCTCTTGTGTATCATTCTAGAACCGTTCTGTGCATTTACAAGCAATTTGCTGATCCTTTTATTTAACAAATCAGTATCGCGTATCTAGCACACAGTAGTGCTTTGCCGAACTCTAGGAACTGTAGGGCTATTCATGAGATAAACATGGACCTGTGCAGTGAGTAACATAAGGACACCATCTTAGGTTGGTGCTCAAAGGAGATCTGACACCTAAAGGGGAAGGGTGGAGCCGGCCAATGTAAAGATGCGTATGAGGGTCCTCAGGTGAGGAAGGGTGCTATGAGTTAGAGGAACCAAAGGATGTTTGGAGGAAAGGGGAAAGAGCCGATGGTGACAACAAGGTCAGATTGGCCAGTGTGAATCATGGTGCACTGGGCCTGGTTGACTGGCATGGATTTTATTCTAAGAGTAATGTGAAGATAGTCTAGCATGTCATGCAGGGAAATTATATATTTTTGGATTTGGAATGTCCCCCAAAGTCTCATTTATTGAATGCTTGGTCCCCAGTACAGCCAGTTTCCAATATAGGGCTTTGGGAAGTGAGTGGATCCTAGCACTCTGATCCCAACAATGGCTCAATCCACGGGTGAATTTGGAGCTGGATGGCCTATTGGAGGTGGTGAAGACTGTAGGAGGTGGGACCTTATTGAAAGGACTTGTTCCTTGGGGGTAAACTACATCTCGTCCTCCTCTCCCCCATTCTTCCTGGCTGCCATGAGGCGAGCAGCTTTCCTCTGCTACACCTCTGTCTTCCAAGATGTTCTGCTTCTTCTCATCCCTAAAAGCATTAGAGCCAGCTGATGTGGTTGGAAACACTGAAACTGTGAGTCAAAGTAAACTTGCTCTTCTAAGTTGATTTCCTGAGGGATTTCGTTATAGTGCTACAAAGCCGACTAGCACAACATCCTTACTTTTATTTGGTAATTATTTAATATCTGTCTTCTCTGCTAGATTTTATGCTCCATGGAGGCAGACAGACGCCAGGTCTCTAGCATCCATTGATAAACTTCCAGCACCTGAAATCATGCTTGGCTCTTAGTGGGCACTTGCTGAATGAATGAATAAACATATCATCTTAATTATTTTTTCTTTTTCTTTTTTGGTTCTGGGGGTTGAACTCAGGGGTGCTTTATTGCTGAGATACATCTTCAGCCCTTTTTAAATGTTTTAATTCTGGGACAGAGTCTCTATAAAGTGCTTAGGGCCTTGCTAAATTGCCAATTCTGGCTTCAAACTCGTGAGTCTCCTGTCTCAGCTTTTCGAGATTGCAGGCGTGCGCCACCATGCCCGGCTCTTTTGATTGTCGAAACAAATTGACATAAATAGGAAATTCCTGAGGCCTCTGATTATGCTACTGCTGCTCTACCTAAGGGAATGTGGTGAAAGAAGGTGGAGGAAAAACCGGAGAAACCTGCGGCCCGAAGAGACCTGCCACTGGAGAAACCCTGGTCCAAGCAGTGGAGAAGAAAGTTGCCCTCGGGTACCTGACAGCAAGTCAGCCTGGAACTCGGAAGGGAAGATACACTACTGAAAAGGCTCAACACAGTCAGCTGCCAAAGGGAAATATTTACAGAGCTCAGATGGATTATTATAGAGCAGGCAAAAAAGAGGGCACTTAGAACTGAGCCATTAAGTTGAGGCAGTAACTTGATAATCAGTACAGATGGTGTAAAATCCCGTGGCCTAAACCAGGCTGGCAAGGCAGTGTGCGTCAGGCACCGTAGCAGTAACTTTATGCATCTTCATCTGTAGGAGATGATTGGTCCCAATTTATAGATGAGAAAACTGAGCCTCGGAGAGGCAAAGTTGCCTGCCCAGGTCACAAAATCAGCAAAGGAGGAGCAGAACCTTGAACTGGTCTGTAGGCCTCCAAGCCTCTGCTTTTTCCAACATTCCAGCTACACAGAGGCTAAGGAGTTTGGACCCAAGAGAGTAATGCTGATCTGGGCCGGGTGGTGTGGTTTCAGTTTTGCGATAAGATGGACATGGCTTGAATGGAAGAGTGGAAGGCAGTCTGCCTTGTGCATTCATATGTTATGGTTTGTTTCTGAAATATCCTCCCACCAAAATTCATGTTTTGAAGCTTGGTCCCAGGGCAGCAGTGTTCAGAGTTGGTACCTTGGGGAGTGATTGGATCATGAGAGTTCTAACCTCATCAATGCATTAATCCATTGATGAATTCATAGCTTACCAGGCTATTTGGATGGAGGTGGTAGACAATTTAGGAAGTGCGTCTAACAGGAGGAAGTAGGTCCCTGGGGATGGGCCCTGGAAGGGGATATTTTGTCCCTCTCTTCCCTCTCGCTGTGTTTTGACCTCCATGAAGTAAGCAGCTTTGCTTTCCTTGCCATGATGTCATGCACCATAGCAGTAACTTTATGCATCTTCATCTGTAGGAGATGATTGGTCTCTCACCACAGGCTCAGAAACAATGGAGCCCAAATGACCATGGATTGAAACCTCTGAGACCACGAGCCAAAGTAAATCTTTCCTTCTTTAAGTTGATTTTCTCAGAGTTCTTTTTTGTTGTTGTTACAGTGATGGAAAACTGACTAGCACATTCAGTAATTCAGGTCATAGAATCTGCCCAGGAGTCAGACTCAAGAGTCTCCTCATCCGAGAGCAGAGAACTGAAAGTTGGAGACGCTTCTGCTTCCTGCTGGGCTGCGCCCTTAATTTGGTTTAGCCTGGAGCAGATCTGGCACCTCTCCTTAGACTTCAAGGCAGGAGACTGCGCACATGACCCAGGGAATCAAGGAGTTGACCTGGGTTCCGAAAGCTACCGTGGAGGCTTCTGTGTGGAGGGCTGGTTTGCTGGCTTGGAGCCCACTTGTCTTGATATTCCCTGGAGATGGGAAGGAGGCAGTCGGAGCATGGGTGCTCTAAGGTGAAGTCTCCACATGGGATTACTTTCTTGGAAGAAATCTGAGCTGAGGTCAAGAATAAAACCTGTTAAGGTCTGGGATAGCTAAAGTACCAAACATTGTTCCAAAGTAAGATCCAGCTTCTATTTTCCCACTTATTGCTGTGGCCAGTACCATGGATGGATATCAGACTTTCCATTTTTTCCCTCATATATGTTCACACACACACACACTTGCATGTACTATTACATACTTGAATTGTTCCTGTAACGACAAACAAGGATCATCAGTGGATGCTAAAACCATTGGAACAAAGGTTGTTGAGGAACCTGATATTCATGCAGCCTCAGTGCCACCCCATAGATGGCTTACAAGTTATGAAGAGAAAAAGTTTTCCTACGATGAAGTGATCTGTGGACACTTCCTTAAACAGATGATCAAGCTTAGCAGCATCGATAATGGGACAAAATGATAAGATTCAATGGGTCGTGGGGACTACGTCACCTGCATAGTGCTAGACACGCCAGACCCTGTTAACCTGAGTTCTACTAATGGGAAAGATGAAGAAAAGTCCAAAAAATCCACATTGCAGCCTATTATACAAGGCAATTAGCTGGAACTTAAAAAAAAATGTTACTGATTTGAAAGACAAACAAATCCAAAGCAAACAAAACCCCCTAGACCCAGGTATGGTAGTGCATGCTTATAATCCCAGCAACTCAGGAGGTTGAGGCTAGAGGATCATAAGTTTGAGGCCAGCCTGGGCAGCTTAGTGAGACCCTGTTTCAAAAAAAAAAAAAAAAAAAATTAAAAGGGCTGGGGATGGGGCTCAGTGGTAAAGTGGCCCTGAGTTCAAGTTTCAATCCCTAGTACTACCAAAACAAGCAAGCAAGCAAGCAAGCTAAAACAAACCACAGATTATTCTAGATGAGAAGAATTGAAGAGAAGTGAAAATCAAATGTATCTCCCTTGATTAAATTATGAATCACAACATATTTTTAAGTATTTATTTTTTAGTTTTTGGCGGACACAACATCTTTGTTTGTATGTGGTGCTGAGGATCGAACCTGGGCCGCACGCATGCCAGGCGAGCGCGCTACCGCTTGAGCCACTTCCCCAGCCCCACAACATATTTTTTAATGCTATAAAGAAAAACTTCAGACAAGTAGGGAAATGTGAATATGGATTGTTTGTTAAATAATATTATTGGAGCCAGGGTTGTGGCTCAGTGGTAGAGTGCTTGCCTAGCAGGTGTGAGGCACCGGGTTCAATCCCCAGCACAGCATACAAATAATAGTAAATAAAATAAAGTTATAAAAATGATATCATTGCATCAGTGGACAATCTCTTGTGGATAGTAATCTGTGGTTCTGTAGGACCTTGTGGTCCAAGGTGAGGTCCCCAGGCTAGCTGCATGACCTCATCCGGCTGCCTGAGAAATAGAGGATCTCAGGCTCCACTGGAGACCTGCCTTGTCTCCCTGTGACTTATGTGCACACTCAGTTTGAGCAGTGCAGACACAGGAGAACTCCTCATTTGAAATGCCATGTTCTTGATCCTTGTGAGAGAATCTGCTAGAAAGCAGTAAAACTCTGCATAAGTGTTTGCGGTTCTTGCTGCCAAGGCCTTAGGGCCTTTAAATGTATGTGCTCAATAAATATTTGCATACAAATGGATGAATATACTATTCCCTCCTCCTAGTATTCTCCACCCTCCCACAGCCTTTCAGGCCCCCATCCCCAGCAGGATGGAAATGGCAGTACCGCAGGAGTTTTATTTTATTTTAGGAAAAAAAAATATATATTTTTTAGGTGTAGATGGACACAACACAATACCTTTATTTTTATGTGGTGTTGAGGATTGAACCTGGGTCCCGCCCGTGCTAGGCGAATGCTCTACCACTGAGCCACAATCCCAGCTCATATATATATATATATATATATATATATATATATATATATATATATATATATATTTTAAAGTTTCAACAGTTCTTTGTTAAGTAAAACCACAGCATGGCCTAGGTGGAGAGGAAACATCTAAGGTACCACCAATATGGCTGGTTTGCTCAGGCCTGATTTCTGTACTTCTGCATATACCATATGATAGCACAACACCACGCCTCCCTTGCTCCCTCAAGGTACCAGCTAAGTCAGAGGATGGATCCACACCGAGTGGGATCATCTGTGGATGTCTGTACCCAGGGCATAGATGTGAACCAGCATTGCCTTGGGTCCCCCTCAAGGTCTCTCCTTTCTCTTGGGTATTTCTTTTTTTTTTAATATTTATTTTTTAGTATTCGGCGGACACATCATCTTTGTTTGTATGTGGTGCTGAGGATCGAACCCGGGTTGCACGCATGCCAAGCAAGCGCTCTACCGCTTGAGCCACATCTCCAGCCCCTCTCTTGGGTATTTCTATTCCCTTATTTTCCTTCTACTTTCAAAGAATTGACATTCCAACATTTACTAGCCAAATTTTGCCACTTGCTTATATCAGTTCTTTGAAATATTATTGCCTATGATCCAGAACATGTTCTTTGCATAACAGAATCTAAAAGTTGTACACATCACACAATGTAATTCAATGACTATTTCCAAAAGAGAAAACAATGATAAAAATTCAGTTGCCAACTTGGAGGATTTTAGACATTCCAAGTGTTCTATTTTGTTTCCATGGCCTGAAATTTCTCACTCAAGAAAACAGACTTCTTTCCTAAACATTTACTGTGCTTTTGCAGGAAAGGCCAGGTAGGCAGGCTTAGGATTGGCTACACCCCCAGCCATGGCCCCTTTATTTATTTATGTATTTGTTTTTTGTACCCCATGGTGAAGTGTGGGGCAGGGTTGAACCAGGGCCTTGCCTATGCTAGGCAAGCTTTCTACCACTGAGCTACATCCTCACTGGAAGCAAGTTTTCTCTCTGACGAACTTCTCCCAGGGGAACAAATTAAATGCTTTCCAAACTGGAGCATAAGTTGCCTTAAATATCAGGGTCTGATAACTGGGATATAGTAGCAGTTTCAAAATTTCATAAAAGTCATAGCTAGAAGGTGTTTTGGCTGTTTCGCAGATGGTCCACCTTATGTTCATCTTCTGCATCATCTTTATCATTATAGTCCAGTGCCTCATCCGGGGACACGTGGTCCTGCTGTACCAGGGGACCAAAGATTTGGGTTACAGCTCCTTCATCTGGGCCATGTCTGACAACAGGTTCCAAAGAGACTCAGTGTCACCTGACTCATCACAGAATACGCAAAGTCACAGCAGCTCCCATCTGGCCCCACTTACTCTCCTCACCATACCAGTTTTATAAGAGAAAAGAAACCAGGATAAAACTCTGCCCCTGTAATTCCTTGTGTTTGGACTGAGATCCTCATTTGGGAAAATCTTTTTAGAGGCCCCAAATGCTTATGTGGAGATGTATCTAATACAGCGTTTTCAGCTTCATGATCCTAGAGAAATTTGCACATGGGCTAATCAGGGGACACACCCAGGATTGTCCTGCTCTGTGTGGGTGTGGCTGTGGGCTCCCGTTAATGCATGGTTACTGGGGAATGGATGGACAAAGTGCCAGATGCTCACAGTGGGACAGCAGGCAGAAGCAAGTGCATGGCCAGTTAGGGTGACGCTGCATTCGGTGTAGGCAGGGCAGTCCTGCTTTATGCCATTTGTCCTGGTCTGATTATAGAGCCCCTTTTCACTCTCAAAAGTGTATTAGGGGCTGGGGCTGGGGCTGAGCAGTAGAGTGCTTGGCTGGCACGTTTGAGGCCCTGGGTTCAATCCTCAGCACCACATAAGAATAAAGGTATTATGTCCATCTACAACTAAAAAAAATTTTTTTTAAAGTGTATCAGTGTGGATGGTAATCTATGGTTGGTAGGTCAGGGTCCTTAGAAGCAGACCCTGCAATTTTGGGGAGAAGGGAGTATTTTTAGGTGGCAGGGAGTGAGAGAAGGTGACAGGGTCTCAACTGGAGGTGTGTTCCCCAAGGGGAGCTCTGGGGCACAAACTGAACCAGAGGTGTTCTCACCTTGGGACAGGGGCTCCAGCCCAGCCCTCTGACCCCTGCATCTGTTAGTTACTGGCCACAGCCAGGGGATCGGGGATCAGGCTCATCTTCCTGGCTGGTTGGCTCCTGTTGGACCAAGGGCACTTCTCCAGAGAAGGTGGCAGCTGAGTGGTTTTCAGCCAAGTTCTCACCGAGTCAGAGGAAGGCTCCCATCACCCAGCCTCGTCAACATGTGCAGATCTCATCAAATAAGCTGAGCAGTAAGAAAAGTGTACAGTATGATACTTGTGGAAGTTCGTACTCCATCTAACAAGGATGTTCACACACACTCACACACACACAGACACACACACACACACTTTTTGAAGTGCTAGGAATTGAACCCAAGGCCTCGTGCATGCAAGGCAAGCACTTTACCATCTGAGCTATATCCCCAGCCCAGGATGTTCACTTATGAAAGAATTCCTGCCAAGCACATTCAAGTGGTCGCCTATTAGGGGGATGGGAATGAGAGTGGGAACTGAGGATTAAGACAAAAAACTATGTACAGAAGTAAGATACAACAGGGATCTTGTGAAAAGTGCTGATAATAGTCTAGGAATGAGCATAATGTGGTTTTCTATTTTTATTTCTATTTTTTTCCCAGTACTGAGGATCAAACCCAGGACCTTGCACAGGTTAGGCAAGTGCTCCTGCAGTGAACTACATGCCCGACTCAGGAGTGAGTATAACGAACTTAACCCTTTCTTCCTGACATTCAAAAAAGACCATGGAAGATCTTTGAAGTCTTCAGGAGAAATTCACCATTTGAGTTCCCTTTGTTCTTTGTTGGGTTGCTATGGAGGCTGGATTTACAAAGAGATGGCAAGTGCCTCTCTGATGGTGGATCAGCATTCTTTGGTTGACAGGGCAGGAAGCCTGGCTCGAAGCACTTTAGGAAAAGCAGAGAACATATCCAAGGAGGAGGTGAAGAGCGAACCCCTGCCCAGAATGAGTAGGGCTGGCGCTGGGCCTCGAGAACTCTTAGAAGCCGGGACATCCATGCATCCTTTCTTTGCTTTTATCTGCTTACTGTCTATCCTCTTTCACAGCAAACCTGCATGCTACTAATGGCAGACTCCATGGACTGAGTTAACAGGTTGTGATTTGCCTCAAGAACCTGGGAGTTCCTCGGGTCTGAGCCTCCTTGGTTTAGCTTGGTGAGGGGTCTCCAGGCTACCCAGCTCTAAGGCCTCTAGAGTGGGAAAGACTTCCATTACTGGGTCTGCAGGCGAGAATTTCCACCATCTCAGGCTCGGCCATAAGAGGTTGGCATAATGGAATACTGGAGTCATAATGTTAGCATCAGGTATGTATTTCCAGGTGAATGTCATCATCGAGCACAGGTATATTCCTAGGGAGGGAGTGGAGTGTATGTATGGAAGGTACCTTGAACTTGGGGGGACGGAAGAACCTAAGGGACCTGGGTTCTAGGGCTGAAATGGCAATTCTACTTTGCATTAGGAAGGAACTGGAATTTTTAGGAGGCAGAGAACGAGGAACCAGGAAAGAAGGGGAGGATGCAGGAAGGAGTGGAGCCACTGAGGTAGCTCTAGCACGAGGCCAAGACTCTAGGCTGAGAGAGGCGAGCATTGCCAGCGGTGGGTAGCCCAGGGCCTTGCTTGAGGCTCCCACGTGAGCCATCTGGTGACCCAGTCCGCAGTGCAGTCCCAGAGTGTCCTGGTTCATGGGGATATGAGCACATCAGGGATTTCCCATCTCCATGAACGCTGAGTGGTAGGAGGTATAAACTGAGGACAGAGGATCTTGGAATCAGAGGATACCACAGTATTTTGGCTGCTGAGTGAGATGTGGATTGGTCAGGACAGGAATAAAAGTGAACAAATAGGTGCTGAGGATGTAGCTCAGGGGTAAAGCGCTTGCCTCTCATGTATGAGGCACTGGGTTCAATCCCCAGCACCACATAAAAACAAATAAAGATACTGTGTGTTCATCTACAACTAGATAATTTTTTTAAAAAAAGTGAACAAATAGATGAAAGGAGAAATATGGTGGCTTTGACTGGGGTGGGGCCAGGGGAAACAGAAATGGACATGATTAAAATGAAGTTGGGACATTTCTGTATTAGGATTCTACTTAAGAAATAAAATGAAAAGGACTCCCTGTTGGGGTGTAATGGAGGGGGTAGTGTGACAGCTGGGTTCCTGAACTGACCCACTGAATGAGGAGATGGGAGGACCCAGGGAAGCAGGGTGTCCTTGGCCAGCTTCCTCTGCCCATCTACAGAACTTGCTGTAGTGCTCTCTCTCTCCAGCAGGGGGCAGCCTAGGCCAGTTAACAGGGTCAACCCCCAAGGGTGTGGCTGTGTCCAAGATGAGCCCAGGAACTCCCACAATGGGACAGCCACTGCTTGGGCTATGGAGCAGCAGTAGACCTGCTCTAAGACTCAAATTTAACCTTTGACTTTGGCGTTGATTCCAAAGAAATCTGGGCATATCCCTGTCCAAGGCTGCTGGCCAATCCAAGCCGCATCATCTTTCTTGCATTGTTTCAACAGATTCCTAATTCTCCTAGAGTTCCTTCTCCATCACACCTCTTTGCTTCAGTGACTCCCCATTCCCCTCAAGGTAATTTCACACTCCTCTCCTTGGCCCATGTATGCTGCCCCTGCCTAGTTGTCCAGCAATTTCAGAATAACCATATTTGGCTTCTTCTCTTTTTTGGGGGGTGGGTACTGGGGATTGAACTCAAGGGCACTCAACCACTGAGCCACATCCCCAGCCCTTTTTTTGTATTTTATTTAGAGACAAGGTCTCACTGAGTTGATTAGCACTTTGCTTTTGCTGAGGCTGGCTTTGAACTCGAAATCCTCCTGTCTCAGCCTCCCGAGCCACTGAGATTACAGGCAGCCTCTACCATGCCTGGCTATTTGGCTTCTCTTAAAGATTTAGAAGGTTCCTGCATTTTCATAACATGCTAATACTTACTGAGTTCTATCTACTAAGGACAGGCACTGTCCTAATTTGCCCAAGGTCACACAGCTTGGGTTGTGTCTATTAAATAGAATACAATGAATGGGATGAGTGTACAAATGTTAATCTTTTTCATGGTTAAGGAAACAGGTACAAAGGATTATGAGGATTCAGAGACAGCAAACAGCACTAGAGATTGAAGCCGGGAAGCACCATGTGCTTATCTAGCGTGCAGACCCCTGGCTACTAGGCCCACTGCCTGACAGCAGTTTGGTGACTGAATTGTGCTGCTCACTCCCCCACCCCTACCCCTTTTTGGTGGTGCTGGGAATCAAGCCTCATGCATGCCAGGCAAGCACCCTACTGCTGAGCCACATTCTGAGCCCCTGGACTGCCCCTTTTAGGTGGGGAACGTGCTCTCTGGTCACCAAGTGGCATGCTTCTTTGTATACCTGCTTGGTTCCTGGGGACTCAATTTTACAGAGTGCTCTTTGCTTCTGAGGGCAAGAACAGGGAAAGAGAAAGGAACTTTCAGACCATGTGGAGGGAAAGAAGGGTGGTGGAATCCAGACCGGGAATTCTCCTGCCCCAAGAGATGGCCAGACTGTAGAGACGGAGAGAGGGTGAGCTTGGGGAGGCTGGACCCAGGCTGATAATTCCAGCCTTCAGCAAGACTGCCCCCTGGCTTCCCTCCCTGTCCCCTGGCAGGGAGGAGCCTCTACTAAGAATGGAGTTGAATTTCCCTCCCATTTAGAAAGATGGGGGTTGGAGTGGAATTTAACTTCATATTTCATACCTGACTTTGGGAGTTAAGATTTTCATCTGATGGAACAAATTTTAACTATTTTTAAAAATTATTTCTGTCTTTATGAAATACACACACATATGCTCAATAATTGTCAGGCTAATGGTAATACACTTTCAAGGAGTACTGACTTCTCTTTCATGCATTCTGCTTAATATTTAAATGTATTCACTAACTCAATATTCATGCTGGGAATCAAGCCTCATGCTTGCCAGCCAAGCACCCTACCGCTGAGCCACATTCTGAGCCTGGGCTGCCCCTTTTAGGTGGGGAATGTGCTCTCTGGTCACCTCTTGGGCAAGCATCTTTATTTTCCTTGTTTTATACATGAAGATGAGGCACAGAGAGGCTAAGTAATTTGCCCAAGGTCACACAGCTTGGGTTGTGTCTATTAAATAGAATACAATGAATGGGATGAGTGTTCCACTTCCCAGTGTGCACCCTGGTCTCCTTTGCCCCAGAATGTCTCACCCCACACTGTTATATGCCACAGTATAGAATTGCACAGCCTGAGGGGTAGGAGACTGCCCAGAGCCTTCGGTGATGAGTTCCTGAGGTTCACAGGGTAACTCCTCAGCCCCGGGACTGATTCTTGGTCCTTTCCAATAACTCTGGCTTCTCCTTCTAGCCTCTTTCCCACTCGTGCCTACTTTCAACATATACTGACTCCTCGTGGGTTTGCGAGATTCTTTTGAGTCACCCTGCTTTTGCTCCCTGTGCTTGGTGCCTCCTTCCATTCCTGACATTCCATTGTTCTAAGGGTTTCTAGCAAGACAGGCAGCCCTTTAAGCTGTGGTCAGGCCTTGTTGAGCAATGCCAGAACATTAGATTGCCTCTGGGTCCAGCAGCCCACTTGGAGCTGGAGGTGAAGGAGGTGATTGTGGAACAGAACCCTCATCCCCATCTCTCTGGTGGAGACATGGATTCCCAGAGACGAGTCCTGATAAAAGCCAAAGAGCGGCCCAGGCCCTTTCTACAAAGGGAAGTGGATTTATCTTAAGGCTCTTGCCTGTCAAGAGGTTGGTGGCCTTGGGTGGTGATTGCCATGGCAACTATCTCTGTGGAGATAGTGACCAAGGAGACTGTTGCCATGGCGATAGCTACCAGGTATAAGAGACAAGTGATTGGCAGCTCTGTGTGGCTGCCAATTACAAGTGTTGGGGTCTGACCACCTCAAAAACAGCTCGGTTCTGAGCGCAGCGCCTGCAGCTCCCCCCTGGAGGTCATTTCCTTTGGAGGGCAAAGGGTGTTGAACGATTTTCGGACTTCAGGGAGCCCCAGCTAAAGCTGCAAACCCCTGCGATGCGTCCTCCGATAAGCTCAGTCAGCTGGTTCCCAGGAGGATGAGCTGGCTTGCAGGCAGCCAAGGGTGAGATGCCGTGGGAAGGAGATCCTGACGGAGGCCGGAGGAATGTGGGAAGCACCAAGCAGGCGGAAAAACGGGGATGGGGAGTGGGGGTGTCAGTGCAGAAAGGGAGGCCACTGTGTGAGCCTGGGGCTGAGGACGGGCACCTGGCCGCCCCACCAGCCTGCTGGGCCACGTCGGGCACGTCTCCCTCCTCCTCGGAGCTCTGATCTGGGTCAGGGCTGTGGAACAGACTCGCTTCGGGGTTTATCTTAAGGCTCTTGGGTGTCAGGACGTTGGCGCCCCCCATGATCGCCATGGCAACTATCTCTACGGAGATAGTGACCAAGGAAACTGTTGCCATGGCTGTGGCTACCAGGTACAAGAGGCAAGGGATTGGCTGTCAGTTCTGCCTGGAGACAGATATTTCTCCTTCCCTTTCTACTATCATCTGCTGAAGTTCAGCGTTTGTGGGGCCAGTTACAGTGAGTGATACCCAAAGAGAGAGTGACAAGTCAGGGACCCGTGTTCTTAGGTCAGGCTGGGTGACCTTGGGCTGGTGTCTGCTTCCCTCTGGCCCTTCGCTTCCTTATCTGGAAAGTTAAGAGATTACACAAGGTCCCTTTACTTCTAAGTTTCTACCATGCAGGAGACAAGTTGTAACCAAAGGGCTGTTTCTGGAGTCATATGGAAAGTGTCAAAAACCTTTCTGTCATTCACTGATGATCCGCACCGCCCTGGATAGCCCTGCTACAGCAGGTGTCACCTCTTTTGTAACTGTGAGAAGGCCTGGGGGTTCCCAGAGGAGAGTCCAGAGCCTACATTATTGCTGGAGGGCACTTGGTTATTAACAACTAGCAAGATAGTGTCCACATGTCTTAACAGCTGGCCTGGCCCTACCTCTGCCTACCAAATACCAGGCTCGGCACCAGCCTTGCCCGGGTCTCTGATGGTGGGATTATGGGCACTGTGCGGAGCTAGGGAGATTATCTGGACAGAGGGTCCACACTGACATCCTGGAGATCAGGATGCATGTGGCCTAGCGGGTGGCTCTCAAGTCCAGCTCTGGGCAAGACTCCGGGAGTAGGATGGATCCTTCCCGGTGGCCGCACCCTCCCTGAGTCAGCTGTGCGCATCCCTAGAGAGTGGAGTCTGCCCATGTCTGGGTTCCAGGGCGGCCGGTACCCAGACAAGTGGGCAGGGCGCTGCAGAAGCTGGCAGAGCCGGAGCTGGGAGCCCCCGGAGGAAGCAGGAGCTCAGGACGCCTGCTCCTCTCCCAGGAGACCCCGCCTGGGCTCAAGCCAGATCCTCAGCCTCCTGGCTCTGCTCCAACCCCACCCCGCCCCAAGCCCAGCGGGGGGCCCCCCCTTGCCTCTCCCAGCAGGACTTTGCAAACAGTTTCTCCGGGTGGACGGATGGACGCGGCTGCGCCTCCTCCCCACACACTTTCCATTCCCAGCCTGAGCCCCAGCCAGGGTTCCTCAGGAAAATTGGCTGAAAGAGACATTTTCCATGCTCTTGACTCCTCTGCTGGGCAGCTGTCCTTGCTCCGCTCTCTCTCCAGTTGGTCACCCAGACCCAGAACGGGGGAGGGGCTGTTTGGCCAACCCGCAGCTGCTCATCCACCATATAAAAAAACTTTTTTTTTTTTTTTTAAACTGTTAAGAAAAATTTCGTGTTTTATTGTATCATGAGGCATTGAAACATCTGAACAAATCAATATCTGGGTGGTGAGGCAGCTGCTATAAAAAAACTTTTAAAAAATGTTTCCACCATTTACTTTGATCTGTCCTTCGCTCCCTGGGCCTCAGTGTTCCGATCTGTGGAAGGAGTTGGCCACTTGAGGAAGCAGGCTCAGTTAGCAGTGGGACATTTCTTTCTTTCTTTTTTTTTTTTTAAACATTTATTTTTCAGGTGTAGATGGACACAACACAATGCCTTTATTTTTATGTGGTGCTGAGGATCGAACCCAGGTCCCGCCCGTGCTAGGTGAGTGCTCTACCGCTGAGCCACAATCCCAGCCCCAAGCAGTGGGACATTTCTGATTTCATCCTTAGCCCTGCTCATTACTCACTGAGAACTTTTGGGCAAGTTACATGACATGTTGAAGTCTCAGTTTTCCTCATCTGGAAAATGGTGCTATCTCTTACCGTTGTGAGGATTAATGCAATAAGTCGAGGAAAGGGCTTAACTCAGTGCGTGTGGCAAACGCTCAATAAACACCTACTAAAAATTAATTGCTAGCTGGAGGTGGTGGCACACATCCAGAATCCCAGCAACTGGAGGTGGAGGCAGGAGCATTGCAAGTTCAAGGCCAGCCTCAGCAATTTAAAGAGGGCCTTAAGTAACTTAGTGAGACCCTCTATCAAAATTCAAAACTAAAAAGGGCTGGGGATGTAGTTGAGTGGTAAAGGCGCTAGGGTTTAAATCCCCAGTACCCTCCCTCCGAATTGCTATTTTGGGGTGTTTTACACACCCCAAAGGACACTTCTATCTAGGCAGAGAATTAAGTGTGGAATAAGTAAGTCTAAACTAAGATTTTTTTTTTTTTTAGCTTGAACAAGACCGACTTTATCAGAATACAGAAAGTTGAAATTAAAAGGAAATGAAAGTATGTTCCAGAGACTACAAATGTAGGCAAAGCAATCATCACTATAATAATACCACAGAAAACGTGGAATATCAGAATATCAGAAAATGTGGAATATCATCAGGAACAAAAATGGATATTTCAAAGTAATAAAGCATTTTTGCCAACCAAGAGGAGGTAACAATTGTAAATATGCACACATCTGATGGTGTCATCTTAAATACCTGCAGAAAGTTTATTGGCAAAAAGGAAAGGGCCACACAAAATCATGGTGGAAGATTTCCTTTTCTTTTTTTAAATTTTTTGGTGCTTGAGATTGAACTGAGGGGCACTTAACCACTGAGCCACATCCCTAGTCCATTTTATTTTTTATTTTGAGATAAGAGTCTTGCTAAGTTGCTGAGGGTCTCGCTAAATTGCTGAGGCTGGCCTGGTATTTGTGATCCTCCTACCTCAGCTCCCCGAGTCTCTGGGACTACACACATGCACCGGCATGCCTGGTTATACATGCCCTTTGACTAGCAGATTTGAGTGAGGGCAAAACATTTGCATTCCTCTTAATTTCCATAAATAAGTGAAACATGTTATGGTCCATCCATCCGTACTGTGGAATAATTTGTGGCGTGAAAAAGAACAAGGTAAAGAAAAAAAATTAACTGAAAGGAGAAATAGACACATGTATGATTATGGCTGGAGACTTCAATTCTCCTTTCTTTTTTTTTGGGGGGGGGCGGTACCAGGGATTGAACTCAGGGGCACTCGGCCACCGAGCCACATCCCCAACCCTATTTTGTATTTTATTTAGAGACAGGGTTTCACTGAGCTGCTTAGTGCCTCGCCATCTCTGAGGCTGGCTTTGAACTCATGATCCTCCCGAGCCGCTGGGATTACACTGTGTGAGCTGACTTTATTGGAACACTACACCCAATAGCAGCCTAATACTATTATTTTCAAGTGTCTGTGGAACATGCACCAAGATAGACCATATATTGAATTATGGAACAAGTCTCAAGTTTGCAATTGAATTAAGCTAGAAATAGATAACAAAAAAAATATATATATACAGGAAGCCCGCAAGTATCAGGAAATTAAATAGCATACATCTGAATAATGAATAGAAACAAGAAATCATAAGGGAACTCAGAGAATATTTTGAACTGAACAATAATGAAAGAAACAATATATTAAAATTTGTGGTATGCATCTAGAGCTTAGAAGGTAATTTTTTAGTTTTAAATATTTATATTAGCAGAGAAGGGCTGGAGGTATATAGCTCAGTGGTAGAGGGCTTGCCTAACATTCATGAGGTCCTGGGTTCAATGCCCAGCATTAAATAAAAGTCTCAAATAAATGATCTAATCATCTATCTAAAGAATGTAGAAAAACGAAATAACTTTCAAAATAAGGTGAATTTACATGTACTGGCATAGATAGAAAGCCCGGATACATGGAGTGAGAAAAGCAAATTATAACTGATATGTACGGCATTGTGGCAAAGATTGCTTGTTGTCCCTCAATGCCTATTTGGAGCTGGTGCATGGCTGTTCAGATAAAGTACATTTCCTAAATTCTTGTACAATTAAGCATGGCAGTGGAACTAAGTTCTAGCCAATGAGATGGAAGCTGAAGTAGTTATGTAGGAGTCTTCTGAGACTGTCTTTTTGGCTCCTTACTGCCTCCTGCTGGCTAGAATGTGCACATGATGGCTGCACTTGGAGTAGCCTATTGTATTGGACCTGGTGGAACCTCAAGATGGAAGGAGTCCCTGGTTCCTGTACTTATAAGCCTCGGAAGCGATTCTGCACTTTTTGTACATGAAAGGGAAATGAACTTCTATCTTATTTCTATCACTATTCTTTTGGGTTTCATTTCTTGCAACTGAACTCAATTCTAATGCATATGACCACGAATCCACTGATGTGAAAAAGCAAATGCCTGCAATCCTAGTGACTCCGGAGGCTAAGGCAGGAGGATCACCAATTTGAGGCTAGCCTGGGTAATTTAGTGAGACTCTGTCTAAAAGCAAAACGAAACAAACAAAGCAAGAACTGAGGGTGTAGCTCAGTACTGCGGGGACAGTGGGGATGCACGAAGAAATATATGTGTGTGATTTTTGACTTTGTAACCACCTTCCCCTCAGACCATTTGCTTCAGCATTAAGGACAGGTTACATAACAGTGAGTCCCGGGGTGGGGCTGTTTCAGGGTTGGTGAGCTCGGTAACTTGATTTCCTCCAGAGCTCAGGTGCTTCCCATCCTTGGACTTTGCCATCCTGTGACTAGATCCTGTCATGATCACAAGATAGTGACTACAGTTCCAGACATCACATTCATATATTCCAGTGACCAATAAAAAAACGGGGGGGTGGGGTTGTGTTTGTTCCCTTCCACTGTGGTTTTTGTATTCAGTTCTTTTTAAAAGAGGAAAGAAGCTTTTTCTAGATCCCACTTCATTGGCCAGAGCTGGATTGTAAGTCCCCCTTTAAATCCCTGTCTGGCTTAAAGCAAACCGGATTTATTCTGGATTCCACAGAGAAAAGGAGAACAACAGCAAAATTGTGGTTCTGAGAGTGTGGAAGAAAAGAAAAATGGCCAGGGCTGGGGCTGTGGCTCAGTGGTAGAGCGCTTGCCTAGCACGTGTGAGGCACTGGGTTCGATTCTCAGCACCACATAAAAATAAAATAAAGAGATTGTGTCTACCTAAAACTAAAAAATAAATATTAAAAAAAATCATCAACAATGAATAAAAATATTTTTTTTTAAAGAAAAGAAAAATGGCCAAACATCTGCTCCAGTGTATATGGAGATGGTAGAGAAAAATCCAGAAGGACAAACCCCAGCTGTTAATGGGGGGTACCTCCAGGGAGGGGCGGGGATCCAGGGGAGAGAGGATGGAGGGAATTCTGGGGCAAATACCAAAGTTGCCCATTGGGAGACTCTTACCCAGTTTCCTGTAGCCCACTGAGGCCACCTTGTGTGGGGCAGCTTGGGGATGAGTCATGAGTTGCCCCTGAGTGCCGATGTTATTCCTTTCTGCCATATGATTGCTTTCTCAGGCCCCCTAGCAGCTGGGGTCGGCCACAAGACCCAGTTTGGCCAGTGAAATAGGAAGGGAAATTTCTGGGCCAACAATTTTGCCGCTATTAAAGAAAAGAATCCTTTTCTGACCTTTTCCCTTCTATTCTTACTTGGGATGCTAGTAGAAGGATGTGGTGCTTGGGATTGTGGTAGTCAAATTATAACCCTGAGGGAAATGACTAGAGAAGTCGACCAGTGTCCTGACATTTTAGGGCCGATGAATCAACTTTAGAATTGCTTACCTCCGGACCTCTTGTTAGAAAATGTTCTTATAAGGATTCCTGTCCAGTGGAGCTGTAGGCAACTTCACAGATAAATGCATTTTTAAAATTTTTTTACCATATATTCTCTGTTGTTTTGATTTTTTTCTTATAATGAAAATATATTATTACCATGATTCAAAGTTCAGTTTAAAAAAATTCACCACCTGGCATCCTTGGTATCCCAAATGCCAGGGAAGGAGAGGCCTTCTTGGAAAGAGGGAGAGAGAGAAGTCGAATAGGGGAACAAGCCGTTCTTTATAATTATGCACTAACTGTGTGGGGTAAGGGGGCCTTGCAGGCTGGAGAATGGCAGAGAATACATTTCCCTGTCACTCTTTGGGTTTAGACCAAAGGTTATAAAATGTCAGCCTCTTGTCAGAATTTGGCTGGGCGGACCTATTCTGCCCAGGGTTTTTATTTCACTGTTTTTTTTTTTTTGGTGGAATTAGGGACTGAACCCAGGGCTTTACATGCTGGGCAAGTACCCTACCACTGAGCTACAGGCCAGTCCTGCCCAGGGTTTTTAAAAATTGGAATTAACAAAAATTACCTAAGCATTGAGCTATTTCTTATAAAGATTTGGCTTCCTGGTTTTTTTTTTTTAGAATAACTGACATATCCAGCTGGCCGCAGTAGCACATGCTCATAATCCCAATGGCTTGGGAGGCTGAGGCAGGAGGATTATGAGTTCAAAGCCAGCCTCAGGAACAGTGAGGCACTAAGCAACTCAGCGAGACCCTGTCTCTAAATAAAATACAAAATAGGGCTGGCGATGTGGCTCAGTGGTCGAGTGCCCCTGAGGTCAATCCCTAGTACCAAAAAAGAAAAGAAAAGAAAAGAAAAAAAAAACTGACATAGCAGCAGCAACTGACATAACACCTGGCAGCAGCTGGGTTCATCTCTGGAGAGCAGGGGCTGGGCACGCAGCTCAGGGGGAGCGCTTACCTACCAGGTGAGGCCCTGGGCTCCATCTCAGGTGCCTTCAGTTTGCCACAAGCCTCGATGCTCCTTAGTGTCCTTGATCCAGTTCCACTTGACTGGCTGTGTTGCTCGTTTGACTCTGAGCATTTCGGGCAGCAGCCTGTGGTTGTGGTTTTGCATTAGTGCAGTGCGTCCCATCGGTGTGTGGACGGTCCACTGTAGCTTTATAGACGGTCATGTGCAAAGTATCGACTCTCATTCAGTAGATGGGCAGAGGCTGCAGGGGACCGACTCTGCAGTGGTCGCCCTCACTCAGGACTGCTGTCAGGATGGTGGAGCTAAGATCCAAGAATACCCTTGACTGCCCTGTTGGGGCACCTGGGGTGTCACCTACCCCAGTGACTCAGACTTCTGATGACATACTGCTGGGAGAGGGGGATCATTCAGGGGCAAATCCCATACCTGTGGGGAGACAGGAGAGTTTTCTGAGAGATGGGTAGACATTTGAAGGTGAAGATTCAGGGAGCTGATGCTCCTGGAGAAGAGCCGGCCTTGAGGAGGACTGGCCAGATCAGCCTCCGAGGACTGTGGCTCAGCACCTGCCATCCCCAGGGTGGGGGAAGCCCTTTAATTTGGGGCCTTTCCTGTGTATTCATTAGAAAAGGCTGGAGAGAGGAGTAAGAGTGGAGATGTGAACTTACCCTCCTTCCTGCCTTTCTCCCTTCCACCAGGGTAGGCAGAGAACGGCTTCCCAAAATGTCCAGGTGCTCATCCCTGGAAGGTGTGAATGTGTAACGCTACATGATAAAGGGGAGTTAAGACTGGGCTGGAGTGGAGCTTGCTCATCAGATGAGTAAATAAGGAAATTATCCTGGACTATCTCAGTGGGCCCCTGTAATCTCCAGAATGGAAGCAGAGGCGGAGAGTACCAGAGAGATGGCGTGGCCTGACAGTGCCGGCTTTGAAGATGGAGGAAAGCAGCTGGCCTCTGGAAGTTGGAAAAGGCAAGATAAGGGACTGTCCTCTAAAACCCCCAGAAAGGCCAGGTGCAGTGGTGCACATCTGCAATCCCAGGGGCTCAGGAGGCGGAGGCAGGGGATTGTGAGTTCAAAGCCAGCCTCAGCAACTTAGTGAGGCCCTAAGCAATTTAGTGAGACCCTGTCTCTAAATAAAACATAAAAAGAGCTGGGGATGGGGCTCAGAGGTTGTTCCTGACACCAAAAATGAATAAATAAATAAAAATAAAAAAATAAAATCCCTAGAAAGGAAACAGCCCTGTTGACACCAGGATTTTAGCACAATCAGATCCATGTTGGACTTCCACCCTTCAAAATTGAAAATTGAGGATAATAAATTTGTGCTGTATGGAGTCACTAAATTTGTGGTGATTTGCAGCAAAAGGAAGCAAACTGCAGGCTGCCTGGGAGGGCCTCAGAAGGGTGACAGCGTAGCTTGCTGCCTCGTGACAGCTGAGGGATGACACCTCCAGATGGTCTCTGCACAGCTGCCCAGTTACCCCCCCACCCCCCCACCCCCATCTGAGTTTCTCAAATGAGACTCCAGAGATGGGCTGTAGCAATGTTTCCCTGCCCAAATCCCTGACTCTCACCACCTAGAGGAAAATGTTTTCCTGCTGTTGAGCTTTGGGGTGGTGTGTGTGTGTGTGTGTAGTACCAGGATTAATGGGGTGGCTTCTTATGCAGCACAGTAATTAGAACAGTCCCTCTATCTGGCATGCATTCCCAGCCTTTTTTTTGTTGTCTGAGATGTGATTTTCTCCTCAGGTAACCTTTCTTCTGGGATGGCCAGGTTGGAGTCTACCCTCGAGGGTAAACACTGGTTAACCTAAGCTAATGATTGGGTTTGAAGGTGGTCAAGTGACCATTTCTGGCCAATGAGAAATGAAAGGAAGTTTGCTGGAGGTCTCTGGGAGAGAACCAGGGAGAACCAGCCTTATTCTTTCCACTGGCCCTTGTCATGTCCACATTTGATGCCTAAAACTAGAGTGGCCATATTGGAACCCTAAGGGTAACCAGCCCAGGGCAAGCTGAGACTTAGAAAATGGCAGAATAGAAAGATGGAAGGAGAAACTCTTACACATGTGATCAAAGAGACATGTACAGTGTTCATAGCAGCACTGATAATAATAGAAAAAGGAAAAGTCCAAGGGTAAAAAGGAAAATAAATTGTGTATGTTTGTATAATGGAATACTAAAAAGAATGTAGTAAGCTTACATATCTCAACAGAAATGAATCTTACAATATAAATTGAATGTGAAAAATAAAGCTAAAGGATGCATATAGTATATTTGAGTGAAGTTTAGAAACATACAATACTATGCTTCACAGAACATAGATGTAGGAAATAGTAAGAAATGCATAGAATATATTAACAGCTATAATTCATGGAGTGTTTATTTACTGTGTGCAAAGCATTGTACTAACAAAGAACAACGTGATTAAATTCTCACCATAGCCCTTAGAGAGAGAATGTTATTAATATTCTCATTTTCCAGATGAGAAAACTGAGGCACACAGGGAGAAAGTCAATTACCCAGTGCATATAGTAGTGCATTCCTAAATATCAAAAATCCCATTTAATTCTATGGAATAGGAATTCCCACCAATTTATTATTATTATTATTATTATTATTATTATTATTATTGTTGTTGTTGTAGATGGACAGAATGCCTTTATTTTATTTGTTTATATTTTTCTGTGGTGCTAAGGATCGAACCCAGTGCCTCACACATACTAGGCAAGGGCTCTACCACTGAGCTACAACCCAGCTCCCCACCTCCCATTTCAAGGTGAAGGAAAGGAATCCAAAAGAGATGCCTGAGATCGGATTGAACATGGGTTTTTTCCTAGTTCCAAAATCTGTGCTTTTCTGCCAATGTCTTGTCACATTCAGGAAGCATGGGAATGTTAGCCTCCCTCCATACACACCCTACCCTTGAACTTGAACCAGATGGAACTGGGGGAAACTGCACGCATTGCTGAACCCAAAGCTCCCAGCCCATCATCAGTATTATTTTTAACTGAACCCTGAACTGAACAGAAGGGAACAGTGCTCAAATTGAAACCAAACTTGTATATTTTTTCAAGCTGTTGGACTAGAATTTTCAAATGGTCTTGAGATAGAGACAATCACATGGATAATTCTACCCAAATCTCTTCGCTCTGTATATTTTCATTTGTCTAAGGTCACTTGCTCATGACAGAGCTGAGAGATTCTTCATCTTTATAAAGCATTTGCAGAAAAAAATTTCTAGCCCTCATTTACCCTTCCGCTCCCCTCCTGGCCAGGGCAGGGACTTGGACATTCCTGTGTCTGCCAGCTGGGACCTCTGTGCTCCTTACCTTCCTTTACAGCCTGTGAGTCTGTCCCCATGTGAGTGAAATGAGACATGTATTTCCTACCACCCAGGGACTGGGAGCTGCAGCCTGGACTGGATTCCTCAGGTTCTCCAAGCAGAAATCTCATGCTTCTGGCTGAGAAATTGAAACTTTCCACCAAGGCCAACGATCCTCCGGAGTCTGAGCAGCCTGGCTGGGGTGTCTTGGAAGCCAGGTGGCCTTCATCTCCCGTGGACCAGGCTAGCACAGTTCATGACCCTCCCCCACAGCAAGAGGGGGGACTCTGGAGAGATTGGGGGGCCTCAGGGGAGATATTCATCTTTCCAGAGCTTTATCATTTTTTTCCATAACAGTATCCTCCCTTTAAGGTGGAAAGTCCCAGCTGGTGGGCGGCTCAGGACTCTTGAAGTGTTTTTGTTCTCTGCCCAGCCCCCAGAACAGGGAGCAGGGTAAGGCAAAGATTGCTCCCCTCTTGTACCAGTCCACTCTGGGTTTGTCCTATCAACAAACGGTGCCCTGTAGGTGAGCCCTAAACACGGAGGGACTAGACTTCCCTGATCTGAATTCTGGGTCTGCTATGTATGTGCCAATGGTGCTATATTGGGTCGAAGGTTCTTTGTGCTCCAGTTTTTCCACCTGAAAACTGGCATACGGTGGTTGAATCATCAGTTTTGAGGATTTAACAAATTTAAAAAGCACTCAGAACAGCACCTGGTACCTAGGAAGAGGGATGCAACTATTTGCTGTTTTTATTGCATTGACCTTGAGCTAGGACAATTCATCTTTTCTCCCTAATCCATATAATTAAGACAGCAATTCTTAGGGGAGGGGGTAAGGGGGCAGGAAAGATGGTGGAATGAGATGGACGTCATTACCCTAGGTACATGTATGACCGCAAATATGGTGTGACACTACATTGTGTACAGCCAGAGAAATGAAAAGTTGTGCTGTAATTGTGTACAATGAATCAAAATGCATTCTGCTGTCATATATACCTAATTAAAATAAATAAACAAATTTAAAAAGAAGACAGCAATTCCTTCTTGCTTCGATAACTAATCTGAGCTGAACCGATGACCCTTCCTTGTTGGGTGGCCTAGGATCTATTTCTTGGGTTCCCTTAGCCTCTCTATGCTCATCTATGAAATATACCTATTAAGTAGAGGGTTGTGCTAAAGAGAAAAAGAGAAGCATGTAGCATGGGATCAATACTACCATATAGAAAGAGCTTTTAAAAATTATCTATTTTTGTTTATTTGTTTTGATGGATAAGAAAGAACTTTCTAAACCGTAATGAGCTGTGTTCCTGGGAAGAGTACTATGGATTTCCTCTCGGTTTCCAGCCATATCTTGTTCACACACACTTAGAATCAGAGAGGTCAGGAGAGGTTGGTTAATTAATCCATTTTTTGAGCACCCATTTTGAACCAGGCACTGTGGTGGGTGGTAGGGACAGAGCAGCACTTAGGACCTTTCCCTCATGTGGATTTCATTACTGTGGGGGAGGCAGACAATACACATGTGAGAACATAAATATATGATACAAGTTCAGATTCAACCCCTTTATTTGGCATATGGGAACACTGAGGCTCAAGAGGGAAAGGGATTTTCCTAAAGTCCTTCCATGTCATAGTCAGGAAGACTCCCAGGTCTTCAAAATGACGCCAGCCTGGACAACTTAGTAAGACCTTGTCTCAAAATAAAATTTAAAAAAGAGGCTGAGAATGTAGCTCAGTGTAGAGCACCCCTGGGTTCAATCCCAGCACCGGAAACAAAATAAAACAAAGCCCTTAACAAACCCTGGTTCCCCCCAAATCTGAAGCAACACTTATTGAGACTTCCTGGGCGAGGGAACTATTTTAAGTACTTTATACATCTTAAATCATTTGACCCTTGTGTGAACTTTGAGGGAGGGAATTGTCACATCCATTTTATGGATGGGGAAACTAAGGCACAGAGATGTGGAGGGGAAGAGGGTTGAATTTGGACTTCTGGTTCAGGGCAGGTTATCCTGCCAGAGCTGGCGGCATACTGTCCCTATCCCACCCTGGTCTCAGCTATTTCTTCCACATTCTGAGTGGCCTGGGCTCAGCGCCCTCTGGCCTCAGTTTCCCCATCTGTGAATGGAGCCGTATGGGATTGGTTTTTCAGGGCCTTCGCTGACTACCCTGATTTCCTGTCTCTTATCAGTGTATGGTTATTTCATTCTCCTATTTGTTTTCTGCTTGCCCTATCAGGCTGTGGCAGCTCCAGGGAGCACCGGGCACCCTCCTCGGGATTCACCGCATCTCCTGAGCGCCTGGCACGGTGCCCTGCATTTAGAAGATCCTCAGTAAATATTTATGGATGGAGAAAGGAGGGATGGAGGGCCACCCTCCTCAGCTTTCTAGAGCTGCTCTTGAACTCCCTTGGCCTCTCTTCCTTTCTCAGCCTGGCCACCACGCTGTCCCTCCTCCCCCCTCCTCTCACCTCCCCGGGCAGACTCCGCAGGCTCCGGCCTCCATCCGGCCTGCATTTTTCCGGGTTTGATATCATTTTTTCCACTCTCCCGGCTGCTGCCGGCTGCCTCTGCCAACTTTCCACAGCCCTCCCCAGACCGCAGGCCGGAGACAGCTTGGAGCGGGGGAAGACCCTCCTCCTCTTCCCTTCCTCCCGCTGAGGTCGGGGTGGAGGAAAAGGTGTCATCAGTGACCCGCTGGCGAGACTTGGGGGACGGGGCGCCGCTGGAGGTTATCACTCTCCAGGTCTCGCTGCCGGGAGGCTGGAACGTGGTGACCCACGTGCGGGGCTGAGGGATCCGGGCAGGCAGCTGGCTGGGGGCAGGGGTGTCAGGCGTCAGAGACGAAGGTCCAAACCTCCAAACCGTTAGCATCTCGTTCTCCTCTCAAAGCAGTGACACCCCTTCTCGTCCGTCTGGCTGGAAACTCCTGACCTGATCCCCAACATGCACCCTGTCCCTAGGCAGGCTGGCCACCTCACTACCTCTGTGCTCTCACCGGCAAAGGGAAGCCGTGGGAAGCCTGGGCCCTGGGTCTTCACTGGCTGGGTGACCCTGAGGTGCTCACTTCCCTTGGCTGGACTTGAGTTTCCACGTTGGGAAAATGCATGAATTGGAATAAACTGGGGTGGATCCTGGAGATTAATGGATTGAGTTTCATGTTCATAGACCATTACCGCCTTAAATTGCATGCAAAGTTGTGTTTGAAAATCTGTCCCTCCCCACAATATTTCTTTTCTATTCCATTCTTTTCTTCCTTTCTCTTTCTTTCCTGAATGAACCCCAGGCCTCTTGTATGCTAGGAAAGCATCTACTACTGAACTACATCCCCATCTTCCCAAATTATTATTTTTTTTAGCATGGGGGGATTGAACTCAGTTGAACCCAGGAGTGCTTATCCACTGAGCCACATCCCCAACCTTTTTTTTTTTTTTTTTTAAATTTTGAGATAGCAAGGGTCTTGCTAAATTGCTGAAGCTAGCTTTGAACTTGTGATCTTCCTGCCTCAGCCTCCTGAGTCGGAGGGATTACAGGCATGCACCACTGCAAGGGCCCCATTTTGCCAAGTTCTTCAAGAAGACTGTGGATAATTTGGGTATAGACTCAGTGGGACCAGCCTGGTTTGGAATCCTGGCAATATCACTTATAGCAGTTCTATGATCCTGTGTGTGAGCCCTTACTGTCCCTGTGCCTCAGTTTCCTAAAGAGTCAAAGCAGGTTAATGGTATCACCCTCCTCTCAGCAGGTTAATGGTATCACCTTCCTGGATATTGTGGGGAGGGACAGATATTCACTAATATCTCTGATGGCTTAGCACATAGCCAGTTCCCACAAACACCAGCTGTTATGTTGTTAGAATGAGTGCTGATATTCCTTCCATATCATGTTTTGGGACTCTATAATCTAATTCAGTGGGTCACACTGAATTGTGGTTAGTTGTGATCCACTGTGTTTCTCCTAAATACATGAGTCAGGGACTATACCCTGTGGTTGGGAGAAAAGCCTAAGAACACAATTGATTCAATGACTTTATTGACATCCAGGCCAGTAGGCTAACCAGTCAGTGTAGATGGGCATGCAGGAGGTGGGGACACCTGGAAGAGCCCAGAAGGGCCGTTCTGGGCATTCAGACAGGGCATCCTTCTGGACAGGTTTATCATGGAGGGTTTCTATGGGTTGCCCAGGGACAAGAAAGATTTTTACCAAAAGATACCCACCACGTAAAAAAACCCCCTCTACTTTGTGCCCAGTGAGGCTTTGGACCCATAGTCTGTCCACTGCTTCCTTGAGGTCGAAGGGTCCTCGAAGCTCTGCCATCAGGGCAGCGGATTGGAAGGGCCTTTGACTCGGACTCCAGGCAACTGCACCTTTGCCTTCGGTGGAGGACAGAATGTACCCAGTGTCCCTCCACCCCCAGAAGGGCGGGTGGTCTCAGAGCACGGCCAGGTTGTGGCAGGACTTGGAGCGGGCCTTGAGTGCCCGGCGGCGGGCGCTGCGGGCAGTCAGGCGGGCCAGGAAGCGGCGCGCGCGCTGGCCCAGGCTAGCCCTCCTCCGCGGTGCAGGGGGCTGCTGGGCGGGGCTGTCTCGGCGGCGCAGGCGCAGCTGGCGTACCACGCCCTCGAAGAGCTCGGCCACGTTGTGCTGCAGAGTGGCTGAAGTCTCGATGAACTTGCAGTCGAACACCACGGCGCACGCGCGGCCCTCTGAGGGGCGGGGTCAGGTGAGCCGTACAGACAGACGGAGACAAAGATAGGAAGAGGTGGATCAGTGTCAACTGGAAGCCATCTTGCCTGTGCCCATACCTAGGGCAGTTTCAGGGGACTTAAGAGATAAATCATGTGGGGCTTTGAGGAGTTAGTTCACAGTCTACTGACCGATACTGATGGCAGAATGAGGCTGGGAGGACAGGGAGGTTAGGAGCAGGTAGAGACCAGGCTGAATGCCAGATTGAGGGCTGATCTCCTGGGCATTAGAATTACCTGGAGGAGCGTGTTGAAAAGCAGGTTCCTGGGCCCACCCTCAGGAATTCTGATCCTATAGGTTTGGGATGAGGTCTGGGAACCTGTGTTTTAACAAAATCTCCTGCGGATAACGTTGCGGATTTTGGGGGTGCCTTTCCACAAAGTACATGGTCTTCCAGCTCCGGGATGCACTAGGCTGTGAGACAGGGGCCTGAATTCTAGTATTTCATGGCTGATGACTTGTGAAACTGGCTTTCTCTTCCTTTTTAGTCTCAGTTTCCATATTTTTAGAGATGTTATTCTGTAAGTGGGGCCATTTTAAGATCTTTATGGACCCAACCAGAAATATGAAACATTAAAATATTCTCATCCCACTGTAAATGTAATTGATAGATAACTTAAAAAGTTTTGGTTTGTAGTTGCTGGTTGACACAATATTATGTTCCTTTTAGACAATTAAAGCTTTGGAAAACTTAAATTTATCATTTTCTCACTTCATTTTGGAGCCAATAATGGTCATTTCTCAAACATAAGCCCTTCAAAAGCGGATAGGCACTGGGCCTCTGACTGGTCAATCAGGTGTCCCTGATTCAGGGCATGTGGAGCTACCGGGAAATTTGAAAGGAAAGAAATGAGGAGGTCAATTCTGGTTCTGGCCGCTGGCAAGGAGGACCGATTGAGTGAGGGGCTAGAGAACTAGAGAGACTGGCTTAGGACCAAGGGGAGATGCCAAGACAGGGCAGAGAGGCAAGGGGGCTGGCAGGATTTGAGGACCAAGTCCTGAGGTCTCTCACTTCTTCCCAGGTGAGAGAGGAGGCAGTTTTCTGCCCAGTCAAGAAGCTGCAGGGTGGGAGTGGGTTGGCAGGGCAAACAGCCCCCAGGCAAGAGCCCTGGAGGAGGGGCAGTGGGGTCAAGGGAGAGAGGAGGGTGGGTGGAGGGCTCACCTTCCACAGAGACTTCCCGGCAGCGGGCCAGATCCGCCTTGTTGCCCACGAGGATGATGGGCACGTGGTCTGCCCGATGTGTGCGCCGCAGCTGAATGCGGAGCTCAGAGGCGCTCTCGAAGCTGCCTCGGTCCGCGATGGAGTACACGATGACATAGGCGCTGCCCATCTGCAGGCACGACTCCTGGCTCCAGCTCTCATCCTGTAGGGGAGGGACCCCAGGCCTGTGCTCAGAGGGCACCTGGCCCTGGCTGAGAAAGAGGCTGGTCTGGTCTAGTGGGAGGGGTTAGGGTTGAGGTTACATTCTGCACAGGTTTGGGGGACAAATTCTATCATAATTTCCTGTGTCACTTCGGGAAAACCCCTGATCCTCTCTGACCCTGGGTTTCTCTGCTTGAAAAATTGGGTGGACACTGCATCACTTGATTTTGTCATTCACTGATCACATCCACAGGCTCGGTACTGGGGGCAGAGAAGGACTTGGTTCCTTTTCCTGCCAAGGGAGAGGGGGTGGTCTGGCTTTGCCTGTTCCGCTCTGTTGTCTGGTTTCTGAGGAGGGTTTGGCTTTGCTAGACATTTCTGTAGGATGCCTGCAATCCGGAATTAAGAGAGAGAGACAGAGACAGAGAGAGACAGAGAGAGAGAAATGAGGACAGGAGGTGGACTTCAGGGAAGGCCTATTCAGGCAGTTTTGAAGTGAAAGGGGCTAAAAAGCAACTGTGGAGTGTAAGTTCAGAGGGGGATGGAAATGATCATCCCCTTCCCTTTAAGAAGTGGAGTCCTGGGGCTGGGGTTGTGGCTCAGTGGTAGAGTGCTTGCCTAGTGTGCGTGAGGCACTGGGTTCAATCCTGAGCACCGCATAAAAGTAAAATGAAGACATTGTGTCCACCTAAAACTAAAACAAACAAACAAACAAACAAAAAAAGTTGAGTCCTTTCAAGTTGTTTGGCCAAGGAAAGGAAAGAACAGGAGTGATTTTGATATTCCATTCTGGATGGGGGCCATTAGCCAGGGACCGCATTCTGAAACTGGATCACCTGGGTAATAAATTTATGTGTTTAATTAGACACATTCCTGCCCTCCAGAAGCTCCTGGTGCAGAAGGGGGATTGTGAAAGTCAGCTTTTCATCACCGTGACCAAAATACCTGACGAGAACAACTCAGAGGAGGAAAAGTTTATTTTAGCTCATAGTTTCAGAGGTATAGTCTAAGGTCTGCTGTCACCATTGCTCGGGGGCCCAAGGTGAGGCAGAACATCATGGCAGAAGGACATGGCACCAGGAAGCAGAGAGAGGCACCTCTCCAGTGACCCATCTCCTCCAGCCACACCTCACCTGTCTACTGTTACCACCTGGCCCATTTAGATTACTAAACCAGCAAATGGATTAATCCACTCATGAGCTTATAGTTGTCATAATCTAGTCATTTCTCTGAACATTTCTGTCTTAACACAGGAACTTTTGGGGGACACCTCATATCCAAACCATCACAGATGTTAGTGGAATGGAGAGTTTTTTTGGGGGTACTGGGGATTGAATCCAGGGTTGCTTAACCACTAAGCCACATCCTCACCCCCTTTTTTGTGATTTACTTAGAGACAGGGTCTCACAGAGTTGCTTAGGGCCTCACTGTGTTGCTGAGCCTGGCTTTGAACTCATTATCCTCCTGCCTCAGCCTCCTGAACAGCTGGGGTTACAAGTGTGTGCCACTGCACACAGCTGGAATGGAGAGTTCTAATGCAGTGTGGTGTGTACCTTCCAGAGGGCCATATGCAAGTGGTTGGAGGAGCCAGGTAGGTAGGGTGGAGGTCAGCAGATTGTGGGATGGTTTTCCAGTGGACCAGTGAGTGGGGTTTGAAAGGTGAGCAGGCCAAGCAGGAGAGAAGAGGTTCCAGATAAAGAGAATGTTGACGCTAAGGTCTGGAGTGGGAAAGGTTGAGTGTGGCGAAAGCATTGATTGTAAGTCAGAAGATTTCCTGATAACCAAATAAGATACTTGAATGGGAAAGTATCAGATCTGCAGACAACATCATTGTCAAAGAGATGCATTCTCAACAGCCACACTGATCATTCCTCAGGCCAAGTAAGCTTGGGATGGAGTCCCAAGTGAGGTGAGTTCTCAACCTTGACTATGGATGGGTTCCTTCCTCCCTTAGGGTCCCTGTCCCCATCTGTAGGATGAGAGGGTGGGGCTTGACCATTTATTCATCATACAAATATTTATGGAGGATGTGACAGGTGATCACCAATAGTCAGTTGGTGCATGGATTGGTGGGTGAGAAGCAACTGGGAGTGTGATTCAAAATATAGATTCCAGACCCTACTTTTGGAGGTTCTTATTCATTAGGGGTGAAGCTTAGGAATTTGATTTTTAATCCTCTCCAGCTGATCAGATGGTCAGCCAATGCAGGGCACTACTGTTCTGTCCAATTCTATCTGTTGACATCAGAGTACCGTCCAGTCCAGAGTGGAAAGGACAGGTGCTTATTCCAATAGATTACCACTGCTGGGCCTGCTCTGGGAACTCCCTTCACAGGCACTGAATGGGGAAACTGGTTTACTTTCCTTATTTTATGGATAGAAAAGTAAAACAAAAGTCCAGAGAAGAGGAGAAAACATTCTCAAGGCCTCACAGCAAGCTGGGTGCAGATCTCCAGTTCCTGCTTTCAGGCCCAGTAACCTCCCCCCCTTGTCCCCAGTGCGGTGCTCCTTCTCTGACCCCTCTTCTTCACTCACTGGACCATGCCCAGGGAATCCTCAACTGCATCCAAAAAATAGATCTGCAGTCACCCACCTGTGAGCTCTTTGAGGCCAGGGGACATGTCTGCCTGGTTTACTGCTGCATCTCCAGCACCTGGCCCATGACGGACACCCACTAAGTGCTTTAGAATGAATGAATGAGCTGAAGGTTCAGAAGATGGTGCTCCCGAGGGACACAGGTAGGGGCTGTCCTGGTGTGCACAGGCTATGGAGTCGCATAGATCTGGCTTGGAATCCTATCTGCTCTTTCAGAGATTCGGACATCTGATTTAACCTCTTTGAGCCTCAGTTTCTTTATCAGTAGAATGGGAATCAGAAGCCTAACTGTATATTTTTGGTTTTGCCTGAATGTCATACATCCAGTGAAAGAGGGTGCACCATAAATGTCAGCTGTCATTGTAAGAATCATCATTATTATGCTCATTTGGATCTGCATTACTTTTTAAGCTTGTTAAGAGAAATTGACCACTTAGCGCCTTCATTCTCATTCTTTGGGCCTGTGGGTGGAACTGGCCACCATTCTAGTCAATCACTCAATACTGCCATAGGGTGGGGCCTCCTTGAGAGTTAAGGAAAGGTGCTACCCTTTAAGAAGATGCGATTTCAGTTGACTTTTGGATCCTTCTCTTTGCTTACATGTATATCCTCAAAGGTCAACAATAGGCATATATTACCATATAAAAACCCAAAGAAGATAGGAAAGTCATAATAGAGACATGTCCCTGTTTGCTGTCCATTTCCTCCTTTGGAAGCGGGTAGGAAGGATCCCTTTGGTTTCCTTTTTCACTATCTACCTAGTTGTAACTAATAAGAATTATCACATACAATTTTCCACCCTGCTCAGCATTTATTATTCATGTTCCAGACTAGGCTCACCTCTTGGAACTGCCTAAGAAAGTTTTAAAATCAGCTGATGATGGGGCTGGGGGTACAGCTCAGGGGTAGAGCACATGCTTAGCGTGTTGCCTAATCAAGGTCCTGGGTTGATCCCTAGCACCAAAAGCCACCCAACAACAACAACAGAAGTCAGCTGAGGAGGAAGACAGGATGACAGGAACGTCTGCAACAACTCACCATTCATCAGGCAAGAAAACTGTAGGTCACAGTAGGCAAGTCACTTGCACAAAGCTATACAACTAGTAGGTAAAAGAAAGGGGGCTTCAACCTTGGGCATCCTGGTGCCAAATGCAGCCTGCCTTCTCCTGCACAGTGTGAGTGGGTGGGTGGGGTGAGGCTGGTCATGATGCTGGGGAGGCCTGCAGGGGAGAAGCACATCTTGGGGTGGGTGCCAGGAGGGGATCCACGGAATGAGAGAAGGGATCAGGGTTGTGAGGGTCTCTGTCTTTGGAAAGGCTGTTTAGGAGCTGTAGGTTTTGGGGGAGTATGCTCAGAATGGCCCTTGCCCCAAACCCTGCTTTGTGTGTCCCAGGTGAGAATAAGAGTGTGGTGTGAGGCTCAGCACCTTGTCCCCCAAGTCCTGCTTGCAGTGCCATACCCGTTTCTCGGCCTCCCAGGTGTCCATGACCACCAGTGTGGTGTCCTCGCCATCCACCGTGAGGGTCCTCTCATACACATCTTCTGCAACCAAGGGAAGACTGTATCTCAGGGAGGAGGGGCAGGCCTGGGAGATGTGGGGCTCCCTAGCCCCCCTTTCTGGTCACATCACCCCTCCACTTCTCCTTGGGAGTGCTCACCACACTTATTTGGTGTGTCCTTCCTGGTAGGTCAAGAAACTCCATGAGGAGCCCATGCTTCCCTGGCTGCCGGCATAGTACCTGGCACGTGGTAGGTGCCAGGAAGGTGGGTGTAGTGGATTGAATGAGTGGGTGGTGGGGTTAAAGTGTGGTGGATTGAAAGGTTGAGGCGGTGGGGTTAAAGCTGGGCTGGGAACCCTCCTGGCCCCACAGTCTCTGACTTAGCGTGTGCATCAGACAGGTCATGTTAAGCTCTGGGCCTTGGTCTCCCCATTCACACACATGCAGGTGTAAGTCTATATGCCCCTTGGTGAGTTCTCACTCTTAGGAGTGTTGAGGCTGCAGAAACAGCAGGGCCAGATTGTCCCCACCTCTTCTCTGCTTTTAACAAACCCCCGCCCCACTCACTCTATGTCCTCCCATCCAGTCCCTTAGGGATCTGTCTTCATTTCCTCTGTCCCCATATCCAATCATCCTGGGTCCCCTGGCCCTGTGAGCTCACTGCATTTCTTGGGTATAAAGCAACCCAGTTCCTGGGATCTGGGAGTCTCCACTTTAGAGACTTTGCTGTAGGTCATGGTGGCCATCGTTGGGTGTCTATGGGTCTGGGGCATCGGAGAGTCAGGGGGACTTCGGAATGGGAGTTTCTGAGTTGGGTGAAAGTCCACCATTTCTTGACAGTTTTCTGAATTGCCCCCCTTATGACATGAAGGTGAATCATACACGTCTCATCCATGAAAATTTGGCAAATTTTCTCATTCTATTTAAGGATTTCCCTCCTTTAGACCACCATGCAGGTTGCGTCCTGCACAATCCAGGTGAGCATCATTCACTTCATAGTCTGCGTGAATGATGCTCAGAGTTGAACAGTGCATGACTCCTACAACTGTTCTTGGCAGCCCTCTGCCCCCTGGTGACAGGCCTTTCACTCTTTTGGCCATATCCCACCCCACCCCACAAGGCCCCTACCTCCCAGCTGTTCATGGTGGTCCCGCTCTTGCTTCCCTGCAAAGAGGCTGGCCAGGCTGGTCTTCCCTACGCCAGGATCTCCAAGCAGCACCACTCGGTAGAGGGCTTCCCAGGAGCCTTCTGAGTCGCTGGATTCAGAGGACCAACCATCTGGGGCAGGTGAAGGTTTCCGGACAGGAGGGTTGAGGGAGGCTGATTGGCCCAATCGGGGATGCTGGGATTGACTGGGGGTTGCTGTGCATAGGCGACCAGGCTGGTGGCCCCGGGATGACAGGGTGAGTGGAGTGCTGGCTCTCCGTCGCAGGGGGGTCTTTGCTTCCTGCTGGGTGTTCAATGTCATCCTTGGGAGGGAAGGGCTTTGGCCACTCCTTCTTCCTTCCCCCTGAATGAAGTAGGGATGGGCAGTTGCTCTGAGCCCCTCTTTCTGTTGTAGGGTCCTGACGTGGTTGAGAAGGCTTCCTCCACAGTCCTCTCTTGTTTGAACGGGAGGCGGCACCTCTGCTCCTTGGAGTGGGGGTTTTCTGGCTTCAGGCCCAGGGTAAGGTCACCTGGAAGGGGTGAGTCGGCAGGCTGTGAACACACGAACATGCACACCCAGAGGCCATGTCCCATGCCTTAAGGATGGTCCACCCCAGGTGACAGACCGCAGCTAGGTGGATGTCCATGCACAACCTGCCCCTCCTTTAGAACATGAGACCCTTGGTACGAAAGGCATCCGAGTTGCCCTCATCCGCCCTGTTCCCACTGGTCTCTTCCACACGCTCTAGATTGGGGGTGCCCAGGAGGGTTGAGGGCCGCTGGGGGGTTTACTTCCGCTGCCGGATCCCACGGGGTCGGTGCCCCAGAAGGGCAAGGGGGACCGGGGGATCCCTCCGGCTGTAACCCGAGTGCCCTGGTGTCATGGGAACGGCGTGTCCGGCCCGCCCCCTGCGTGAAAAATTCAGGAGCGGCTGGCGCTACGGCCTCCAGCTGTTGCTGGAAGGCGGGGGCTGCGAGCCCGCCAGGCCCCAGGTTTGGTGACAGGACAGGGTCCCGGCGGGGGACAGGCGGGGAGCCCACAGGGCCCGGGAACGCATGTGCCATTTTCAGAGGCTGCGTCCGAGCTTTCCCAGCCCGGGGTCCCGGGTGTGAGGGCCCCGATCGCGGGGCAGGGGGCTTCCAGTCCGCGGCTCCCGGCCCCTCCCGGCCCCAGGGCTGGGGACCCGTACCCCGCACGCGGTTTCGAAGCTCCCCGGCCCCCGCCGGCTCCGCAGAACCCCCCCCAGCAGGCGCCCCGCGAACTCCGCTCCAACTTGGGCAAGTTGTCGGCGGGCGGCGCGGGGCTTTACCTCGGCCGGGGAGGGGTCCGGGTCCCCGCCGCCTCAGCCGCTGGGTGCTGCAGGCTGGACCGCCCGCCTCGGCGAGCAGCCCCTCCGGCCCGGCCCGCCCCGCCCCGGGCCGGGGAGGAGCGCGACCCCGCCCCGTCCAGCCCCGCCCCGGCAGAGAGCCCCGGGGTCCCCGCCCCGAGCCTGGGCCGCGCTGCGTTTTTAAGACTGCAGATCCCCTGGTGACCCGCCGCTTCCAGGCCTGCGCGAGGTCGGGGTGACAGTGTCGGGGTAGCCGACAAGAGAGAGGAAGGGTCTGGATGCCCCTCTGCGTCCGCATCGGTCCAATCCATCAGTGCGGGGCACCAACTTCAGCCTTCACAAAATCCACTCCGCCGCTTGGTAAAGGTTCAGTTTTTTAGGTCCCAGGGTTTCGGGGATCTTTTTATTTTATTTATTTTTCTGGGGTGCTGGGAATTGAACCCAGGGCCTTACTCTAGTCAAACAACTTTTATCATTGAGCTACATCCCGGCTTTGGAATAAATGTTTTAAACAAACTCCCAAACGTCCTGATGCAGATCGTTCTTGCACTCCACTTGGAGAAACTCTGTTTTGGACGGAGGATTAATGCTGGGAAACAGCTTGGGGGAAGAGAGAGTCCTGGAAGTCTGTACTGAAGATTTCTGAATATCTGATTTTGCTGTCATTCATTCCTTTGCTTATTCACCAGCTGAGGATTACTTGGGCTTTGGACTCAGGTCTCTCTGCCTTTCAGCCTATTGTCCCTTTCCATAATAGTTCATGGCTTAAAAACAAGGCAAACAAAATTCCCCAGGTATGATGGAGGAGGAGAGTCACTGATCTTGGTAGGGAAGTTGGCTGTGGGGCCGTGTGTGTGTGTGTGTGTATGTGTGTGTGTGTGTCTGGGTTAGTGTTACTGGAGATTGTTACTGCTCTATCCCTCTAACCACATCTCCAGTTCTTTATTATTATTTTTTTAAAAAGAAATTTGAGGCTGGGTGCGGTGTTGCTTGCCTGTAATCCCAGCGGTTCAGGAGGCTGAGACAGGAGGATCTCGAGTTCAAAACCATCCTCAGCAAAGGCTAAGCACTAAGCAACTCTGTGAGACCCTATCTCTAAATAAAATACAAAATAGGGCTGGGGATGTGGCTCAGTGGTTGAGTGCTCCTGATTTCAATCCCCCCCCCCCAAAAAAAAAATTGAAACAGAATCTTGCTAAGTTTCCTGGGTGACTTGTAATTTGTGATCTTCCTGTCTCAGATTTTCAAGTTTCTGGGGTTACAGGTATGTGCCATTGTGCCTGGTTTCCTGTAACTCTTGGGGGTGCATATGTGTGGGAGACCTTGGAGACCAGGCTGTACCTGTGGGTGGAACTTGTCATGGCTGAGGGGTTCAGGTGTCCAGCTTGGAACAACTCCTACAGCAGCCCCCGCAAGTCTTGGGTAGACCCCAAACCCCTCATGCCTGGCTTCCTTCCGAGGCATGACCCTCTTGGCCTCCGTTTCTCACCTGTGTGGTGAGACACCACCCTTGGAAGTGAGATGACTTAGCTTCCAGGCCAGCTCTGCAACTCAATTGCTGGGTGACCTCAGTCAAGTCAACTCCCCTCTTTGGGTTTCAGTTTCTTTATTTAAAACTGTACCCTCAACAGGTTATACCCCCACTAAGTACTTATGGTTGTCTAAAATACAAAAGGCTGAACTTGGCATTCAAGGTCCATTGTGCCCTCACTCCTGTCCTCTGCAGGGTCAATTTCAGCCTCTCCTCTCAACAGAGCCTTGCTCCACACACTCTTTCTGGTGCCCCCTGTCCCTTCTGCCTGGGGTACCCTTTTCTCTACTCATCTTTCCCAATGCAGCTTAGATACCTGACTACCAGACACGACTCCAGGCTCTAGCATATACATTATCTTAGTGGTGCTCATACCTTAGTGTATGTTAGAATCACCTGGAAGTCTTCTTAAGCTGCGGTTTCCCAGGACCCACCCCCTAGAGGTTTGGAAGGGCGGGAGAGTTTGCAAGTTCCAGTTCAGACCAGGTACTTACTGGCTGGGGACACGTTTTGAGAATCATTGTATTGTTTCATTTAATGCCATAAGTGAGATGGGTAGCTATTACTCTCTATGAGGTAGGTTTCTTCCCATTTTTAGAGTAGGTGTCAATGCATGCTTGTTTGAATGGGCCAGTGTGTTCTCGTCCCTTCTCCTTGCCATTAAGAAGGGACACCTTCATTTGTAATCCTTGTAAAGGAGGCTCGTCATCATTTCATAGATGACAGCTGGGGTCCCAGAGTGGTTAAGTGACTTGTCTAAGGTCTCCCAGACACTAGGGGGAGATCCTGGGATTGACTTCAAGTCATCGCTTTTCTCACTCACCCATACAGGGAAGGTGTCCAGTCTCTGTCCCCAGGCATGGCTTCAGGAAACTCAGCCCCCAGCTTCAGAGCTGCGCAGCCTCTGGAGGGTGCAGCTGACCGGTTCCCACAGAGCTGGCTGAGATCCCAGGCAGCCTTGGGACAACATGGCCTCATACTCCCACCACTGTCCCCGGCCCTGCCTTCATCTGTGGTCCATAAAGGCTGTTCCACAGGCAGCCAGGCTCAACCACTGGGTTCCTCTCCTCTTGAGTCCTCCCCAGAAGCCTCCCCAGGAGTCCTGTAGCCATGGCACAACTACTACTACTCACTGTGGCTCTTCTGGTCCTGGGTCATGTGCCACCAGGTAATGTCACCCGTGTGTGTGTGTGTGTATGTGTGTGAGTGTATGTGTGTGTGAGTGTGTGTGTATGTGTGTATGTGTGTGTGAGTGTGTGTGAGTATGTGTGTATGTGTGTGTGTGTGTGTGTGTGTGTAATAGGCTCCCAGGTCCTGGAGGACAGAAGGGCCAAGATCAACATTTAATTTTGGCCACACCACTGACTTATAGCAAATAGCTAAATCAGCTGTGCCTCAGTTTCCTAATTTGTAAAATGGGATTTCTTCAACAATTATGCATTTCAAAAATCCTGTGCATCAGGCACTGCTGGGATTTTGACTGGAAGAAAGCAAGTCCTTGCTTTTGTGGAGCTAACACTTTATTTGGTGGAAATAGAAAAAAGAAAAACACATAATGTGTCTGTGATAAGAAGAATAAAAGCAAGGTAAGGGGTGAGAGCAGCAGGGGGTGATGGGCAAGCTGACGGGGTGGTCTAGGAAGAAATCTGATGGGGCTTTAAACAATCTTTTTATTTTAGAAAATTCTCAAGTACACGTGAAAATAGAATAGTGAACATTGTGAGTTTTTTTTTTTTTGTACCAGAGATTGGACCAAGGGTGCTTAACTACTGAGCCACATCCCCAGCCCCTTTATTTTAATTTTTTAAAAATTTTTGAGACGGGGTCTTGCTGAGTTGCTTAGGGCCTTGATAAATTGCTGAGGCTGGTTTTGAACTTGTGATCCTCCTGCCTCAGCCTCCTGAGCCACTGGGATTATACTTAGGGGCTCTGGTGCTGGGGATTGAACCCAGGGTCTCACAAATGCTTAGCATGCTAACTACGTATGTGCTCTATCACGGAGCTACACCCTCAGCTCCAGAAGGTGAGTTTTTAAAAAATGTTTCATTCTGGAAAAATTTAAATTTATGCAAAACAGATTAGTGTAATGATTTGAGATTTTAAAAGCAACTTTTTTATTTTAGAAAATTTCAAGCAAATTAAAAAAAAAACCAGTTTAAAGAACTCCTTAGTACCTGTCACCCAACGAGAACACCTTGCACTTGAACCAAGCTGGTTCTGTTATTGGCCTTTTCCTCTGCTCCAATGAGTTATCTGGAAGTACATTCCGTGGTGTTTTCGTTTTGTACTATAAGGTAGGTCTGAACCGAGTTCTGAATCGAGTGAGATGCAGGGGAGATTGTTCTTTCCAGGTGGTGGGAGCATCAAGGAGTGAGGCCCTGGGGCAGGAGGATGGTAGCCTGGTGTGAGGAACAGCATGGAGTCCCGTGTGACTAATGGGGACTAGAAAGCGTGGGAGGTCTCGTCAAAGACATGAGGAGGGGAAAGCAGATCATCCTCCAGAAAATAACATCTCTGGGTCTTAGGTACTTGGGAAACTCAGATGTGATGATGTGCTAAGAGTATTTATTCTAGGAATGGCCAGTGCCTGAGAGTTAGGGGCTCTGGTTCTGTCGAGACCCACCACTGAGCAGCTAATCTATCTTGAGCAAGTCCCTTCCTTTCTTTATCTGGATAGTGGAGAGTTACCTAGAATGGATTGTGGGAGCTCCAACTACTAAGCTGTTATTCTGATAATCTCACCTTCTACTAATTGAGCATTCATTTTGTGCCAGGCCTTGGGATAAAATGATCCTGTAACTTTCCTCTGAAAAAAGAGCCATAGAGCTGAGGAATTTAAGGCCAAGGTCACTCGGCTGGGAAATGATGGAGCTGGGATTGGGATTCAGGAGTTCTGAGCTGAGGTCACATCACTGTTGATCACTGTGCTAAGCACCCTCTTCAGAGTACAGATTCTTTGTCCCATAGAGATTTTGAGGCCAGCATTGTATCATCCTGAGATTCTCTACCTGGACAAATGGCAGGATGGGCCAGTCGGCAGGGCTAGGGGAACCTGTGGATGGTCCCAAGGTGTCATCTGAGGATTGTGTGGGATCTCTTTAGTCCAGGGAGACGTAGGCAAGCCTCTCCCTCCACCCTCCACTCGGTCCCAGTTCTGAGTTGCTCGCTCTCTGCCTGTCTAAAGCCATGCGTCTAGAAATGTTGCACAACAGACAAGCCTCCGTGGTTCTAATCTTGTCTCACTTTCCAATTTTTGCTCAAATTGGCCACCAGAGAGCCCTGATCACTTCCATCTATTTATTTGCTTGTCCTCTTGTCTTTTGTGGCACAAGAAATTGAACCGAGGCCCTGGAACATGCGAGGCAAGTGCTCTGCCACAGAGCTAATCCCTGGACTCTGATTTCATTCTGAGAGAGGGTCTTTTTTTTTTTTTTTTTTTTCTCCTTTGGTAGTACTGACATTGAACCTAGGGGTATGTTACACTGAGCTGCATCCCTAGTCCTTTTTATTTTCAGACAGGGTCTCACTGCATTACTGAAGATTGCTAACTTTCTGAGGCTGGTTTGGAACTCCTGACCTTTCTGCTTCAGCCTTCTGGGTTGCTGGGCTTACCAGTGTGTGCTACCAGGCCTGGCTACTTGCTTGCTTTTAAGTTGCTTTCCCTGCCTGTGGGAAAGGCCTGGACCCACGGCCATATTGTTTATTTTGGGTCCCTCCACGCTCCATGTTTGTTAAATGAATAAACTAAGGAGAGATTATATTTCAGGCCATATAACTTTGGTTATATGACTACTGGGGTGGGGGTGGATAGGACCTGTTCTTTCTAAGCCTTGTCTTTTCTATGGCCCAGGGTTGGAAATTTCCTCATTATAATCTAATTTTAAACAGTCCCTTTTATATCAGGGCAGCTTGTGTCATGGTTCAGAGTGTAGACTCTGAAGCAGATTGCTTGGGTTTGAATCCTGGATCCGCTTTTAATGACTGTGTGACCTTAGGCGGTTTCTACGTGGACAAGAAACTTGTTCACAGTGGTACAGCCTGTGCGTTAACCAGGACTGAAATCTGTAGCCTCAGTGGTAACCAGAACTCTCACCTATGACTAGATGGCTTAACCTGTGGCCTCACTTGTGACCATTGGTCTGATCTCTGACCTATGTGCGGCTCTGTGACCTGTAGTCTTCTCTGACAGGGAGGACGGAGTTCAAACGGTGCTGGAAGGGCCAAGGGGCCTGCCGAACCTACTGCACGAGGCAGGAGTCCTTCATGCACCTGTGCCCAGACGCGTCCCTGTGCTGTCTCGCCTACGCGCTCAAACCGCTCCCACGTCCCAAGCCTAACCACACCTAGCGGCTCCAGGCACTGCCACCTTTGCTGTCCAATAAATCATACTTGGCCAGCTCCTCTGTTCTGCTGTCTCACTGAGCTCCCCTCCCCCCAAGAAAGGGGACAAAGTCCAGGGTGTGGGAGGGGTGGTTGGTGGAGGGAGACAAGGTGCCCAGGGAGAGTGGGCATTAATGACCATTGTGGATGGTTGTGGTCCTGGCCGTGGCATGCTTTGTCCGTCCAACTCCGGAAAAGTTACTCCACCTCTCAGAGCCCAACTCCCCCAAGCCTCCTCATCCGTAGGAAGGATGTGAGATTATAACAGGAGACTAGGACTTGACAGAAGGATGCAAAAACCAAGGTGGAGTTAAGAATCAGAGCTAATGATGAGTCCTAATAATAAGAATTAATGATATTAATGATAAAATAGTCAGTAATAAACTTCTGGCATTCAGAAGGGGGTGGTGTGTTTGAACGCAAGGCATCTGTATTGAGAGAAGAAGGATTTTTTTTTTTTTTTGGTACAAGGGATTGAACCCAGGGGGGCTTAACCACTGAGCCCCATCCCCAGCCCTATTTTGTATTTTATTTTGAGACAGGGTCTCACTGAGTTGCTTAGGTCCTCGCTAAGTTGCTGAGGCTGGCATTGAACTTGCGATCCTCCTGCCTCAGCCTCCTTGGCTGCTGGGATTACAGGCATACGCCTCTGCGCCCAACTAAGAAAGATTTTTCTGTTCCTTTACTTGCTACTTGGACATTTCAAGAGGCTGCAGATAGGTGGGACCGTCAGAGTTTTATGGAAGTAGTTATCATATGAGCAAGAATAGACAATAGAGGGAAACACAGCTCTTCTGGGCCTGTTTGTGGGACAGGAAGGCAGGGAGAGAATGTGAACAGAATCAGGGAGGTAGACAGACACATGGTTCCATTGCGATGTATCCATTAGGATCATATTTATCCAAAAAATTCTAGGAAACTCAGTTGGTAGGGGCTTCCTCCTCCTCCTCCTCCTCCTCCTCCTCCTCCTCCCCTCCTCCTCCTCCTCCTCCTCCTCCTTCTCCTCCTTCTTCTTCTTCTTCTCTCTCTCTCTCTCTCTCTCTCTCTCTCTCTCTCTCTCAAATAAAATAAGCCTGGGGAGCTGGGGATGTAGCTCTGTGGTAGAGCACTTGCCCAGCAGGCCAGGTCCATCTCCAGTACTGGGCCAGGGTCGGGGAGAGAGGTCTGGAGGCAGATGTAAACTGTGCATCTTTGGATTCTCTTGGGTCCCAATATGGCTATCAAGACTTTAGGCCTCAGGGCTGGGATATAGCTCGGTTGGTAAAGTGCCTGCCTTGCATGCCCGAGGCCCTGGGTTCAATCCCCAGTCTTCCCCCTCAACCCCACAAAAACACTTCTAGGCCTCATGTCCTTGCTTAGGGCAAGAAGAGGGTCTCGGAGGAGTGTTGGTACAGGCTACCCCTTCTTTCATCAGGAAAGCAGACACTTTTTCTGGAACTCCTCAACAGGCTCTGTCGGAGCTGCCCTGGGTGAAGATGCCTTTCAGTCTTGATGCACCGCGTTCTGACCAATTATTGCCTTCAGCCTGGCACAGAAGGGCCAGGTCCCAATAACTCGGGCCTTGCCCCACTTGGATAATGAGGCGTGGCCCCAGGCGTAGGCGTCACCTGCAGGGGTTACACTCACCAGTTCCTTTGTGAACCTGATCCCTTGCCTCGTTTGAATGACTTCTCCCTAATAAAAGGATTCAGCACGTGCTGCTCTCTCTTTCTGGCCTGTCTTGCCCCCCATTGCGGGAGCTACGGCTGAGGAGCGGTCACTGAAACCAAAGAAAAGCTGCTTTCTGTGTCTGTGTCTTTATTTATTCCCCAAATTCACTTGGAGGAACGCTGATCCATTTAGTCGTGTGATGCAGCAAGACTTCTGTTCCTATCTGATGGGCCAGAACTCTGTCACATGGTCACTCCCGATGTAAGAGAGACTGGGAATAAAAGGGGTTCTGTTTTTCTAGCCTCTGAAATAAACTTGAACTTGAGAGTGAGGGAATCTCTGCCCATCTTTTCCCTGGGTTTGAGCCCAGAAAGGGGCATGAATGTTGGGATAAGTCGAGGGAAACACTGAGGGCGGGGGCAGGGAGGTCTTGTCCAGAGTTCTTCGAGAGTTTCAGAGAAGAGAGCTCTCCTGGGTGGCCTTGGCCCCAGCCCAAGAATAAGACTGGAGAGGGGACCCTGCATGGTCAGGCTAAGAAAGGGGCAATGACATTCAAAATACTTCCCAGCAGGAGGGGTGCTGATGAGGGGCAGGAGCAGAATCTTGGAGGCCACCTGCTCTGCCACAGGTTAACCCTTCCGTTTCTGGCCTGAGAACCACCTTCAGATATGCCACAGGTAGCTGGCCTGGAGGAGGGGCACCCGAGGGACTTGAGAGCAGCTGTTTGCCCACCGGAATGGAAATGCTGAATTACGTTAATCACAAAGAGCACCATCTGGATATTGGTGCTGCTTCCCTCATTTCCTGGGCAAAACTGTTGGAGCACCCACTGAGGGGGCGCCGAGGTGGGAGTGGAGGTCTAGAGCCTACAAAGAGGGTAGAGGAGAACTCGGAGTGGCCCACAGAGCCACATGGCCACTCTGAGGCCACATGAGTCTGGTATCATCGCTAGGCCTCAAGGAGTCAGATAGACCAGGGCAGTTCACCAGCTGCAGGCCGCAGGTGGAAAGCGGGGGCCTGTGCTCAGCAAGGCCAGGTGGGAGACGAGGAATCGAGACCAGGCACTCGTTCCATACAGACCCAACTTCTCTGCGTTCAAGAAGTTCCAAGAGAATATTCACCGGATCAAACCAAGCTTCAAACCGGACCCAACCAAATGTATGGCACCGACACCTCCCCTTCCGTTTCAGAAAGAAACCAACAGCTAGGTTTTTGTTTTGCACAGCTTCAGCAATAGTGTGTGTGGCTTTGTGACCTTCTTTCCGGAAAGACGACGACTTCTGGGAGTGGGGACTTAGGCAGACTCAAGTTCATACCCCAACTCTGCTGCTCATGGGCCTCAGGTTGTGGGACTGGTACAAGTCACTCGCCAAGTCTGGTTGTCAAGAGGCATCAGGACAGCTCACAGGGGCACAGCTGTGGCATCAGAGAAGACCCTCTGGCACTTGATAAGTGCTCAGTAGGTGAAGGGGCTTCAATGGCTGTCATTCTGTTGAGCAAGGAGCACGACACTGGCCTTCTTTTCCTTCTCCACATAATTTTACTTTCTTGTGGGAAAATCACAGGAAAAGTACAAAGAATTCCCACAGATGTTTCTCTCAGTTTCCCAAATATAAACATTTCACCACATTTTTTTGGGGGTGGGGCTTGAACTCAGGGTCTCACCGAGTTGCTTAGCGCCTTGCTGTTGCTGAGGCTGGCTTTGAACTCGCGATCATCCTGCCTCAGCCTCCCAAGCCGCTGGGATTACAGGTGTGGGCCACCACACCTGGTGACTTTTCTCCACTGTTACCTTCTCTCTATCTATATATACATGAAAATATACTGAAACACAGTGTGCATCTTTCTGAACTCTTTGAAAGTAAATTGCAGGCACGATGCTCTTTTATGCCTAAATAATACATCTGCAGGCTTTCCCTGAAAAAAAACAACAACACATTTTCTTATATGACCATACACAATATGATTATAAAATCAGGGTAATAGCCACTGACAAAATTCAATTTTCTAGTCTGCAGAACACATTCCGATTTCACCAGCTGCTCCAATGAAGTCCTTTGTAGCAAAAGAAGATCCAGGTCATGCTTTACGCTCAGTTGTCATGTTTCTTAGATCTTCTGGAGCCTGGAACAGTTCCTCAGGCTTTCCTGACACTGACAATTTTGAAGAGTCCCGGCCAGCTATTCTGTGGAATGTCCCTCCGTTTGAGCTTCTCTGGTGATGATTATGTGTGGTTGAATTCAGCCCTGAGTTCGTGGCAGGGATGCTATAGAAGCAGTGCTATCTCTCAGTGTGTCATTCGGAGACAGCCATTGTTGGCTTTCCGAGGGATGAAACCAAGACAAACAGACGAGATGGATCTCCCTAGACTTAAACCCGACACATGCATGGCCATTTCCCACCCAGTGTCCAGACTTTCATCTGAGCGTATACTCAACCTCCTAAGTCATAAGAACACACCCAATAGATGAAAGAGATGAGGCAATTCAAGGGTGGGAGGTTCCTCAAAATACCTCACAGATGAGGTTCACCAGCCCAGAGAAGGAGAGTAATTTGTCTAAGATCACACAGTTCCCAGGGGACAGAGCCCAGAACTTGGACTTATATCTCTGGATGTGAAGCCAAGGCTGTCTCTGAGGTGGAATGATAGCCACACATTGGTAGGACAGGTCAGTATGAAGGGGATGCTCCTTGGTACTGCAGGTGTGTAAGGTGTACCAGTCAGATAGGGGACATTAGACCAAGGCTGCTTGCTTTGAATGGGTGATTAGAAATACCATCCAGAGCACAGACTTTCTTCAAGGAGTCACTGAGTGATTGAGATAATGATAATATTGGTTACCCTTTATTAAGTATCAATTGCCTTACCTACGTCATCTCACTTAATTCTCACAGTCATGTATATTAGTATCTCTGCTTTTTCTGTGAAGTAACCAAGGCTCTTAGTGAAGGGAGTTGCCCAGTTTAAACCCTAGTAAGCAATGGAGCTGGGACTCTACTTTGGTTCTCCAGCATCCATTTTGTCTTCCAGAGTCACTCTTATTTGTGCTTTTAAAATAACATTTTTTCCTAATTGTGAAAATAATGCATACTTATAGGAAAAACTTAGAAAACTAAGAACAACACATAAGAAAACTAAAATCATCAGTACTTTCACTGTACAGAAATACAAATTAAAAAAGGTATAAAATGCAAATTAAAATGAAGTCAAACTGTAGATATTTTGTGTTCTGTTTTTTTTTTCACTTATTGATATATCATGACAATTTCTGACTATGCTTATTCCTCCAAGACAAGATTTTTCTTAAAAAAAATATTTTTTAGTTGTCAACAGACCTTCATTTTATTTATTTATATGTGGTGCTGAGGATTGAACCCCGTGCCTCACACATGCCAAGCAAGTGCTGTACCTCTGAGCCACAACCCTAGCCCCAAGACAAGATTTTTAACACTAAATTGCTTCCTGAATCTGGAATTCCCAAGCCTCTGGTATTACAGGCATAGGCCACCACTGGTTCAAGGAGAGAATCCTCCAGTATATTTGTCCTGTAATTGTTCACATTTGCTAAACATAGACATGACACAGGAGTACACAGGTTTTCAAAACGTATGTGACAAACATATTGTAGAAATTCATTATATATAGTATGCATATTATATTATATCCACAATATATAAAGAACTCCTACAAATCAATAAGAAAAAGACAAACAATTCAATAATAGAGTGCAAATATTTAAACAGACATTTAACAATAATAAAAGGTATAAAGTCCACGGAAAGATGTTCAGTATCATTGATCATCAGGGAAGTGCAAATTAAAATCACAACGAGGGCTGGGGGTGTAGGTCAGTGGTACAGCACTTGCTTAGCATGTGTGAGGCACTGGGTTCGATCCTCGGCACCACATAAAAATAAATAAATAAAATAAGGTATTGTGTCCATCTACAACTAAAAAAAAATTTTAAAAATCACAATGAGATTAAAAATCACTATACACATGAAAGTAATTAAAATAATAAGACCCAGGATAGCAAGGTTGGTGAAGGTATGAAACAACTAGAAATCTGATAGGTTGTTCATGGGAATGTAACATGGGCCACCACTTTGGGAAAACAATTTCAAAGTTACTTTGAAAATTAAATAGATATATGTCTTCATAAAGATGTTTCTTTATTTGTAATAGCCCGCAAGTGGAAACAACCCAAATGTTCAGCTGGTGAATGGATTCATTGAATTATATCCACATGATGCCACAGTACTCAATAAACAAGAATAATTTCCTGATAACACACAACTGAATTAATCTCAGAAACATTAAGGGAAAAGAAGTCACCCACCAAAGAGCACACACTGAATGATTCTACTTTACATGATGTTTTGGAAAGACAAAACTAAATGGATTTAAAAAGAAAAAAGTTCAATAAAAAAGAAACCCCGAAAAAATACTGTTTTTTTTTTTAATCAATTAGTTATCGATGGACATTTATTTATTTATGTGTGCTGATAATTGAACCCACTGCCTCACACATGCCAGGCAACCGCTCACCACTGAGCCACAACCCCAGCCCCAAGTACTGTTTTCTTGACGTGTCTTTTTTTCTCAGCACACGTTTGCAGATTCGTGTAAATGACCTGCTTATGGCCCTCAAAGCAGGAAATCCTGGGAGAGAGAGAAGCATTCTTTTTTCAGGCCTGCAGTCAACGGTGAGACCGGTGATTTGCAAGGGAGATACTGCCCTCAAGGGGTTATTATTGGATATTGCTAGGGACATTTTTGATTGTCAATTCCCTATTGCAATTTAGGGGGCTGGGGGTGTCAATTCCCTATTGCAATTTAGGGGGTTCGGGGCTAGGCATATTATCTGGCATGCAGTGCGATGGACTGTCCAAGAAGAAGTACTGACTTGTTTCTTCAAACTTGTAGGTGAGAAGCCCATTTATAATTTTATGAGCCCAGAATGAAGGCTGTTTTGCAAACATTTTTTTTTTCCACCTGAATTTTCCTGGAATGAAACTGTTGTGTAAATCACGGTCTGACAATACAGTTTTGGTTAGAACATCACCGAACCTCTTCAGACTTTTTGAAAGTCGGACCAGGAAGCAACACTGTGGGCAGTATCTGGGTCACTCCCTACCCCCGGCTGAAGCTGGCTTTGAACTCACAATCTTCCTGCCTCAGCCTCCCAAGCCGCTGGGATGACAGGTACCAGAAATGGTGTCAGCAACTGGGGCTGCTAAGATGGGATTCCTGAAGGGTATTGATATCATAACGTAATTATGACATCATGGGCCATGGAAGATAGGTCACTGGTCACCTATGCTATGAGGTGGCACCACATTTATTTGAATCACCACTTGCAGTGGCTTGGCTGGATGTAGTCAATGGAGGCCAGGTTCTGGAAGAGCCGGTGGCTGCTGCTGTATTTTACTTTGGGAAGGGGACTGTGGGGACTGTGGGGTGACCGGGGATTTCTGACAGCGCTCAAGAGCTGACAGAAGGAAAGTGACAACACAGGGTTTTCAATTCCCAGTCAGAGTCAGGTTCAGAGCAGATAACAGAGGTCGATGTGGTCCTCAGAGAACCTCTAATTTCTTGTAGCTGCAGGAAAGAGGGGCTGAAAATCAGACCCTCAATTTCCATATCCACGCTGTGGAATTCTGTTGGTCCAATTCAATGGTTTATGTGAAAATTAGGGCTTAGATTGGGAAGAAATAACATCTTGCAGCTTGGCAAGGGGTCATTTGGTGGACTTGAAACAGTTGACTTGTATGATAGATTACGTTTCACTTGCCCAGTTATTTCCAGAGAGGCTGGACCATTTCACATCCCAAGCAGAGGTGTGTGAGAGTTGCAGCTGTCAAAACTCATACCTCATCAACAATCATTTGGTCAGTCACTTTAATTTGTTTTTGTGGTGCTGCAGGGTGAACCCAGGGCCTCGTGCATGCTAAGCAAGTGTTCTACCACTGAGCCGCCTTCCTAGCCCTTCATTTCAATTTAGACACTCTAATTAATGTGTATAGTGGTATTTTATTGTGGTCTTATTTTGCATTCTTTAATAACTAATGCTTTTTATGCATTTATTTGCCATAGTGTATATCTTTTTTTTTATTGTTGTTGAACTATCTGTTCGAAATCTATTGCTCTTTTTGTTAATGGATTGTTTGTTTTCTTTTTATTGAGTTTCCAGAGCTCTACATATTCTGGATAAAAATCTTTAATAAGACATTCATGTAAAAATTTTTTTAGTTGTAGATGGATACAATATCTTTATTTTATTTATTTTTTAATGTGGTGCTAAGGATTGAACCCAGTGCCTTGTACATGTGAGGCAAGCGCTCAACCACTGAGCTACAGCCCCAGTCCAAGACATTCATTTTTAAATATTTTCTTTTCTAGGTCTTTATGACTGATTTAGTTTTCTCAATTTTTCTGGCCTTGCATTAATTAAGGCACTTAATGCTCATAACTTTTATTTATTAAAAAACTTTTTTGTTATATACTGAGAAGATAAAAGAATGTTTCAAAAACATGAAATTCAGGAGGCTGAGACAGGAGGATCGTGAGTTCAAAGCCAGCTTCAGTAATGGCAAGGTGCTAAGCAACTCAGTGAAACCCTGTCTCTAAATAAAAATACAAAATAGGGCTGGGGATGTGGCTCAGTAGCCAAGTATCCCTGGGTTCAATCCCTGGTACAACCCCTCCCCAAATATATTAAATTATAAGATGGGTGCATTAGTGCATGCCTATAATCCCAGTGACTCAGGAGGCTGAAATAGGAGGATTGCAAATTCAAGGCCAGCTTCAGCAACTTGGTGAGTCCATAGCCACTTAGTGAGACCCTGTCTCAAAATAAAAATTAAAAAAAAAATTAAAAAGGGCTAGGAATGTGACTTAGTGGCAAAGGACCCCTGGGTTCAATGCCGTGTGTGTGTGTGTGTCGGGGGGGGGGGAAGAATTTGAAAGTATAAAAAGAAAAAGACAACAAACACCTCAGTATCTACCAACAATTTTAAAAAAAAGTCACATTACCCCACTCTGTTCCTATAGAGGTAACTACTAATCTCGATTTGTGTTTATTATCATCTTAGCTTTTATTAATAGCTTTATCACTTGTGTTTATAGCCCTAACAAAAATTTGATTATATGTGCACAGTTTTGAACAAGCAAGTATGGGAAAAATTTTGTTGGAATTTCATTGAATTTAGGAACAATAAATATAAAATTGATTCTTTATTGAGACTCAGTTCATGAACATAGTTATGTCTGTTAATTTAGGCTTTCTATATTCTTCCTTCCTTTCTTTACCTCTCCCTCTCTTCCTTTTTGCCGCAGTCTGGCTGGGCACAAATCACGAGCCACTGAAGCAGGAACAAACTTTATTTTTAAACTGAAGGAAAACACTTCACACAGCTCCCTGGGAATCCTCCCCGAACACACCAGGAGGCTTGTCCAGGAACCCCCAGCCGGAAATATCTCTCCCGGAAATCCCTCCTCCTGCACTTCCCCAACCAATGGGAACTCTCGGGGAATCCCTGGAAATCCCCACGAGAACTCCAAAATAGTGTGAGAACTCAAAAGTTGCTGCAGAGGCGGATAGTAATGCCTCGCCTGTCAATCAATACTGTTGGCAAAATGCCAGGGGCCATACAGACTCGGCCGTGGATCTCAGCATCTCCCCCTTTTTGTTTAATTAAACAACAAGCAATGTGGCTTAGGGACCGTGCCTGTTAGGCAGTCCAATTCAACATATGGTCCTTACCCGTCATCGGATGAACTGACCTCTAGGCGTCAGCCTCCTGTCTTAGGTTGGTACCACTGCAATTGGATCATACCCGTCACTGACTACCGGTCCAGCATACAGCCATACTTGTGGATAGGCCTTTGCACCAGTGGGGGGGTGAGGTTCTTTGCCTCACCTCTGTTGGCCCCCAAATTTTAGACCATCACTAGTAGAAGGGAGGAGGATGCAAAATGCCATGACACTAAGCCAATTGAGGGCTCCTCTGAAAAATTGTACCACCGGTGACACCATCAGCAAAAATACTCCAGCACTACCACAATTCGCTGTACCAACAGATAGTTCACAATGCATACAAGTGATACATAGTCCAGGCAAGGTCTGCAAGCAATTCAAAGCAGAGGAATCTGTCAATATGTCCATTTCCTCCCAAAGTAAATCGACTCCTTAATTGAGCATTACTTGTTGAGTTATTATTCATTGATGCATCAGTTTTTACAGTTTGTTGTGATAACTATCGAAGAAGCTGTAGTTTGGTTTTATCTTTGTCTTCACCGGCACTGGGATGAAGATAGGAATTCTGGCAATGATGCTAAGAAAAAAAATTATGTAACATTCCAACAGGCACTAAGAAAACAATTTTTTGAACAATTTACATTATCCTGAACAGAATTATTAAATATAATGAGAAGGAAAGGTGAAAGTAAACAAACAGATCTGTTAACCTCCTTATTTGTTCACATATTAAAACAATTTTCAACAGCTGTTTACCCAATCTAAATTAAACCATTAAAATCACGTGAATAAAAAAATTCGGATCCATTTATTCATGAGCGCTCCTCATATATGATATATGGACATACACACATACAGACATACAACACAAAACAGAAGTGTGCACACATAACATACAACACATAAGACAATAGTAAAGGCCTTGTAGCTTTACCTAGGTGAAATCTCCATTGCAATGCTTAAAAACTCCACAGTAAAAAAATAAAACTGATCAGAAAAACATTAACCTAGGTCTGTATGAGCTCAAAAATAAAATAGAACTTTATGATGTGGGAAAAGGCAAATAATAAAATAAATATTGAAAAAAGCATCCTGGTTAATCATTGTCGCAGATGTAAGAATAGCCAAACTGGAGTTCTGGATATCAGCTGTTATGGATTTGAGTCAAATCATCTTCCTTTTGGCCTGTAGAAATTGTTTTAGTTAATCTCTCTGGAATCCAATCGGCTGCTGTTCTCCCTGTGGAAAAACACAAACAGAACCCCGACTCCAGACAATCACTGGGTCAGGACCTTTCCATTGTCCTGTTAGAATATCCTTCCAAAGTACCTTAGGCTTATGTACATTTTTCGGACACATATGCCTTTCCGCAGCACTAAGCCCTGAGGAATCCAAATTTAAAAAGTTTAGAGTAAAAAGGGTTATTTTAAGTTTATCTTTGGGTGACATATACCCCTTTCCAATTCCCTCTTTTTGCTTTAGTAAGTACATTTTGATAGTTTGATGAGCTCTTTCAACTATGCCTTGTCCCTGTGGATTGTATGGAATTCCTGTTATATGAGTAATGCCAAATGATGAGCAAAATTGTTTAAAAGAGGTAGAAGTATAACCAGGGGCATTATCTGTTTTTAACTGTTTTGGAATGCCCACAGTGGCAAAATTTTGTAAGCAATGAGCTATAACATCTTTAGTTTTTTCTCCAGAATGAAGGGAGCCCATCAAAAATCCGGAAGAAGTATCAACTGTAACATGCAAATATTTTAATTTTCCAAATTGTGCCAAGTGTGTGACGTCCATCTGCCAAATATGGTTAGGTATCAGTCCTCTAGGATTGACTCCAAGATTAACTTGTGGTAAAAAGGTCACACAATTTTGACATTGTTTTATTATTTGTCTAGCTTGTTCCTTAGTTATTTTAAAATGCTTTTGTAAAGTATTAGCATTGACATGGAACCTTTTATGAAAATGTGTAGCTTCTTCTAGTGTAGAGAAAATATGTATGTCATGTGTAGTTTTATCTGCTAAATCGTTGCCCAAACTAAGGGCTCCAGGCAATCCTGTATGTGCTCTGATATGTCCTATAAAGAATGGATCTTTTCTGTCCCAGATTAGACTTTGTATAGCAGAAAACAAAGAGAAAACAGTAGAGGAAGGGGAAATCCTGCCAGCATCTTCAAGGGATACTATAGCATTAACTACATACTGACTATCAGAGAATAAATTAAATACAGAATCGTTAAACATCACAAAAGCTGGTAAAACTGCATTAAGCTCTACCTTTTGAGCTGATTGTTTGGGTACTAAAAATGTAAAAGTTTGATCAGGGGTAACTACTGCTGCTGTACCATTATTTGACCCATCAGTGAATACATTTGGAGCATTCATGATAGGGGTTTTTCTTGTCATTTTTGGAAAAACTACAGGATGCGAAGACCAAAAAGACAACAAAGGATTAGATGGTAAGTGATTATCAAATGAAACATTAGATTTACACATGATTATTGTCCAAGTATTTAACTCATTAGCTAACTCATCAATTTGATCCATAGAATATGGAGTAATAATTTTATTGGGAGAAATCCCAAACACTCCCTTTGCTGCTTTTATTCCTTTGAGTATTAATTGTCCTACAGCCTCAGGATACCTAGTAAGAATAGTGTTAGGAGAATAAGATAAATGTATCCACAATAATGGACCTTCTTGCCAAAATACTCCTGTAGGAATATTTTTTGTTGGTATTACAATAAATAATAAAGGCAAAGTTATATCAATTCTATCCAAATGCATATTTTCCATATATGTTTCAATAATTTTTAATGCCTTTCTTGCTTCAGGCGTTAACATGCGGGGTGAATTTGGATCTGATGGACCTTTTAGGATATCAAATAAAGGTCCCAACTCTCCTGTTGGTATGCCTAGATAAGGCCTTATCCAATTTATGTCTCCTAATAACTTTTGAAAGTCGTTAAGTGATTTGAGTTGATCTATTCGTATTTGAATTTTTGGTGGACGGACCATGGTTGAGGATAATAGAACTCCTAAATAATTAATTGGAAAATTTAATTGTACTTTATCTATTGCTATCTCTAGATTATAATTTTTTAATAAATTTGTAAGTGTGGCATAACATTCTAGCAATGTGTTTTTATCTTTGTGTGCTAACAATACATCATCCATATAGTGAAATATTTGTAGTTTAGGATTTTGATTTCTAAGTGGCTGGATTGCTTTGTTAACATAAATTTGACACATAGTTGGGCTGTTAGCCATCCCTTGAGGGAGTACTTTCCATTCATATCTCTGATCAGGACCTTCATGATTCAGTGCAGGGATAGTAAATGCAAAATGTGGACTATCCTCAGGATGAATTGGAATTGAAAAAAAACAATCTTTAATATCTATAGCTAAAACGTACCAGGTTTTTGGCAAAGCAGACAATTGAGGAATCCCCGATTGAGCAGGTCCCATAATAACCATCTCATTATTAATGGCTCTTAAATCTTGCAATAATCTCCATTTACCAGATTTCTTTTTAATGACAAAAATGGGAGTATTGTAAGGAGATACGGAAGGTTGTATATGTCCCTCCGCTAATTGTTGTTTGACCAGGTCATGGGCTGCTTGTATCTTTTCTTTAGTCAGGGGCCACTGAGGAACCCATACTGGTCTATCTGATTTCCAAGTAATTTTTATTGCCTCAGTGACCCCTTCTGAAAACCCAGTCCATGTCTATTTATTCCCTGATCTATTTGAATTGGTGCTGCTATGCCTTGTTCTCCTAATCTTTTTTCTTTCCTGAAACCTTGTCTAGCCCTAATAGTGGGCACATTTGGATTGATGTTATTTGTTAATGTCAAACCTAATTGATCTAGGACATCTCTTCCCCATGAATTTATAGGAAGATGATCCAATACATATGGCTGTATAGTTCCTTCACATCCTTCAGGATCCTTCCAATCTAATACCATTGCACTTCTATGGGGATTAGTCACCACTCCTAGGCCTTGAAGCGTTTGAGTGGCTTGTTGTAACGGCCAATGTTTTGGCCATTCTTGACGAGATATGATGCTAAGGTCTGCACCTGTATCCAGTAGCCCATTAAATTCATGTCCTTGAATATTTAGTTTTAGCATGGGGCGAGAATCTAAATTTAAAGACAGCATAGCCCAATCTACACCTGTGGAGCCTAATCCCCTGGAACCTCTTTCTATAGTACTACTGGAAAATTTATCATGTAGGCTGGGTATTATTAATAACTGTGCTATTCTATCTCCTGGTGAAATTACTGATATACCCTTTGGAGAACTAGCTATAATTTTTATTTCACCTTCATAATCGGGATCAATTACCCCGGGACTTATCATAAGTCCTTTTAGCGTAGAAGAACTGCGTCCTAACAATAAGCCTACTGTTCCTTGGGGAAGAGGTCCTTTTACTCCTGTGGGAATGATTTGAACTCCCATCTCTGGAGTTAGTACTGCTCTGGCGGAGGCGCAGATGTCCAACCCTGCGCTCCCTCTGGTTCGTCTGATGAGAGATCTGATGGATAATGTGTCCTGGGCACTACCCTGATGGTGTTGCTGGGTTCCTCCATGGTGTTTCTGGGTTCCTCCAGTGCCCCATACATTTGTGGTCGTGGGCCCCGGAGCATTGGGCCCCCCTGTCCTTTTTTTGACAATGGAGCCTGATGCCTTTCTCCACGATATCGTGGGTAAACACTTGGTCCTTGTCTGTTTTTTGATAACGGAATACCCTCTATGGTGGTTTGAGAACGGCATTCATTAGCCCAATGTTTCCCTCTACGGCATCGTGGGCAAATACCCGGTATTCTATTCGTTTGATATCTAGCTTTGTTAAACCCTCCTCCTATGGGGCAACTCCTTTTAAAATGTCCTGTTTGATCACAATTATAGCATGTTTTTGGCCTGGCATCTAAAGCCTGTTGTATTGCTGCTAAGACTTGCCCTTGTTCATTAATGTCTCTACATAATTTAATATATGTGTTTAAATCTTCATGTCTTCATGGTCTAATGACCTCTCTGCAACAACGATTTGCTTGGTCATAAGCCAGTTGTTTTATAAATGGCATTGTCTGTTCTGTATCCCCAAAAATTCTGGAAGCTGCTTGAATAAGCCTATCTACAAATTCAGCGTAAGGTTCATTAGTTCCTTGTATTACCTTAGATAATTGACCTTGTAAACCTCCATGCCCCTGTAAAGTTTTCCATGCCCTAACCGCATCTACAGCAATTTGTGCGTATACGCCAGGATCATATTCAATTTGTTGCCGTTGACCCTCATAAGGTCCTTTTCCTAACAACATATCTAGATTTCTTTGAGGGTAACCGGCTGCTGCATTTCGTCTAGCTGTCTCCCTGCAAAATTCCTCATTCGCAACCTTCCATAACAAATATTGTCCTCCATTTAGCACAGATTTACACATACTAGCCCAATCTGCTGGCGTCATGTCCAAGTTGGTAATGGATTCGACCATGCTTACAGTGAACGGTGCTTGAGGACCATAGTTTGTTACAGCCTCCTTTAACTGCTTCACTGTTTTGAAATCTAAAGCGCGGTGAATTTGCTGCCCTCCTGCCTGCTCAAGTACAGGGCATGCTAATCTTTGAGGTCCTGTCTCAGGATCCCATCTATCAACTACGGGGTTTGAGGGCCACTCAGCTATCTCCATAGGGGGAGCTGTTGGTTGAATTACGCCCTCTGGTGATAGAATGGTGTTAGTAGCAGCCTCCTGTTGGAGCTTTTTCCCTAATAGCTGTTTCTCCTCTAAGCTTTCTTCCTTTAAATTTTCTTCCTCTGTCCGACTAGCTTGAGAGACCTTCTCTTTTGCTTGATCTAAAATGTCTTTCTCCATGGTCTGAACCTCTAACAATTTACTTAACACTCTTTCAGTTTGTTTTTTACTAATTTCTGATCTGTTATAAAGATAACGCAACCCAATAAGATAACACAAAACAAAACCGAAACAGAATGAAACAAAAACAGAACAAAAAGTCGTTGTATCAATTTTCCTATTTTCTTGATATGTGCATTTGTGGTCTATTTCTATCTCTTCCTCAGGGGCGAACAACTTCAAACCTTGAGCCAACCATTTTTCCCAATCTGCCTGAGAAAATTCTAGGGATAGGCAGCTTGAAACAAACACAAAACAAATCAAAACAAGAACACATTGTTTTTTAAAATGGTCACCCATTCTCTAGCCTTCCCTTAGGGGCAAGCAATTTCACTTACCCCGAAGCTTCAGACGTTCCCCGTACGGGCCACCAAATGCCGCAGTCTGGCTGGGCACAAATCACGAGCCACTGAAGCAGGAACAAACTTTATTTTTAAACTGCAGGAAAACACTTCACACAGCTCCCGGGGAATCCTCCCAAACGCACCAGGAGGCTTGTCCAGGAACCCCCAGCCGGAAATATCTCTCCCGGAAATCCCTCCTCCTGCACTTCCCCAACCAATGGGAACTCTCGGGGAATCCCCGGAAATCCCCACGAGAACTCCAAAATAGTGCGAGAACTCAAAAGTTGCGGCAGAGGCGGATAGTAATGCCTCGCCTGTCAATCAATACTGTTGGCAAAATGCCAGGGGCCATACAGACTCGGCCGTGGATCTCAGCACCTTTTCTTTCCTTTTTTTTTCTTTTTGAGACAGGGTCTCACTATGTTGCCTATGTCATTGACTGTGAACTTGAGATCCTCCTGCCTTGGCCTCCTGGGTATCTGGGATTGCAGGGCGATGACACTGCACCTGGCTTCACTGATCTTCTTGAGTCTGTGGATTGATGTCTTTCAATAATTTTGGAAAATTTACAGTATTATATTTTAAGAATATATATTCCCCTCTTCTCTTTTGGTACTCCACTTAAGCACACAGTAGGCTATTTGATATTGTTCCAGCCTCTTGTGCTTTGTTATGTTTATTTTGCATTCTTTCTTTTCTCTCTGGGGTTTGAGTTATGTATCGTCTATTGATCTACTTTGAGTTCACTTATTCTTTCTTTCTTTCTTCTACTATGCACTCGGTCTGCTGTGAAGCACATCTAGTGTATTATTCTTGATTTTAGATCATATATTTTTTGGTTTAAAATGCTCAATTTATTCTTACAGATTCCACTTGAGGGACTGCTATGTGATGATCTGCAATGGATCCTATCAAGTGTTCATGTCTTTGGACCCTGGGTCATGTGACTTGCTTTGGCCAATGAGACTCCAGCAAATAATACAAACAGAAGATTGACAGATGCTGTGTATTGGGCCTTCCCCTCTTGGAACTAGCCTCTGCATAAGAAGGCAAAGTAACTTCCTTGAGATGGAGAGGCCTGGTGGAGAGAGATGTAGTCACATGAGTGACTCCATGTGAGAAAATCAGAAACATTCATTCAACCCACAGAATTGTGAGAAATAATAAAAAGTTATATTTTAATCTACTAAGTTTTGGAATGGTTTTGTGATATGGCAGTAGAAAACAGATACTTTCTTATATATTAGTTTTAATTTTCCATCCTATCATCTTTCTTATTTATTTTGATGCAGGGGTGATTGAACTCAGGGGCACTTGACCCCTGAGCCACATCCCCAACCCTATTTTGCATTTCATTTAGAGACAGGGTCTCACTGAGTTGCTTAGTGCCTCACTTTTGCTGAGGCTGGATTTGAACTCACAGTCTTCCTGCCTCAGTGTCCCAAGCCGCTGGGATTACAGGCATGTGCCACTGTGCCCGTCCCTATCATCTTTTTTAAAATAAATCTTTTCTTCTGATTTCTTTAGTATATTTATGATAGCTATTTAAAGTTGTTAATGTACTGTTTTTGAGTCTGCTTCTATTTGATTATTTTTATTTTTGATTGTGGGTCATATTTTTTCTGCTTCTGTGAATGTCTTATAATTTTATTTTTTTTTTCTTTTTTTTTTTTTATTTTTTTAATATTTATTTTTTAGTTTTCGGCGGACACAACATCTTTGTATGTGGTGCTGAGGATCGAACCCGGGCCACACGCATGCCAGGCGAGTGCCCTACCGCTTGAGCCACATCCCCAGCCCCTCTTATAATTTTAAATTGTACAGATGCCAGAAATTGTATTTAAAAGAACTAGAATAGATATTATTTATCTATTCTAGTTAGGGACTAGAATAAATATTATTTTTCCCTCAGGGAGAACATTCTCCTTCTGAATCTGGTTGTTAATATACTTCTGCAAACCAAGAACATAAAGTGTACTTATTTTTTGTTCAAGGAAAGTTTTGAGATTTCAAACTAATGATTCACTGTACAAGGATGAGGGTACCAGGATGAATAATGCAACCAAGGACAGTTTGAGAACAGAATTATCACTGAGTTAATTTCTGAAAAGAAACATCCTTTTATCTTAAGCTTTTTACCTTAAAAAATTCTAGAAGAGCACACAAATACATCTTTTGTTAGCTGCCAGAACAATTATGCCACCCTATCTTGTAGATTCCAGGAAATTCCACCGAGCTTTGGTGAGAGAGTGAGTGTCGTCTTATGAAAGTAGTTTTGACTTCCTGAACCACCTGTGCGGGGCTCTCCTGCGGGTCCTGGGGTACACCAACAGGCGAACACGGGGGTCAGCCACAGATGTTTATTGACAAAGAGCTCAAGAATCCCCCGGCTCAAATCTAGGGTGACTTCATGGGCCTTTTCCTGGCTCCAGGCTGCAGGGCACTCACAGCAGCCATGGCTTGTTCTTGGGCTGGTACTTGGGCTTCACACAGCACATTTTGCCGTTTGTGCAGTAAACATAGACCTTCTCCTTCCTGGAGCATCTCTGGCGGCATTTGCCATGAAGGTTCCAGCACCTCAAGGCGTCACCTGAAAAGAAGGAGAGACAGGAGGAGTTTGGGGTTTTAGGGTGAGGAGAGGGAACCCCTCATGGGGCCACCAGGGTGGAGTGATAGAGGAATAGAAACTGAAGTTCAAGGAGGTTAACTCTGCTGGAATCTGTGGGTCGTGGGATTAGAGAGAGGGAAAGAGAAAGAGAGAGAGGGAGGGGTGAGCAAGAGTGCGGGGAGCCCCCAGTCTTCGGAGTAGTTATCAGGTTTAAAGAAACTACCAAAGGCCAGTGAAAGAATCTCGAAAGGAAGTAGGAGAACGATCCCCATGATTGTGAGGGTCTGGGAATGTTCTGTATGCCCACCTCCCTGAGGGGAAAGGCCAGAGGGTCATTGCCAAATTAGCCCTAGACCAAAGGAGGTCCCTGAAGAAGCTTAACAGTCAGTTCTAAGATTGTCCATCTGATTACTAGTGACCTAAGTGCACGGCAGAACATGATCCAGCACTCTTGAAAGGAATATAACTGAATACAGCAACCAAGGGTGTAAATTTGACAGGGTATAGAGCCGCCAGCTAATTTTCCAGGCAAAACAACAACAACAACAACAACAACAACAAAATCAGGAAAATATGACCCATAACCAGGAGAAAATCAATCCACTGATCCAGAAATAACAAAGATGATGGAACTAGCAGATGGACATTGTTTAAAAAAAATTTATTTATTGATTGATTTATTTAGTTTTCGGCGGACACAACATCTTTGTTTGCATGTGGTGCTGAGGATCGAACCTGGGCCGCACGCATGCCAGGCGAGCGCCCTACCGCTTGAGCCACATCCCCAGCCCCAGATGGACATTTTAAATATGCTCCACAGGCTAAAAAAGGTACAGGGAGAACAAGGGCATGATGAGAAGAAATAAAGGTGTAAAAATATTCATATGGAAATTCTTGAAATGAAACATTAGTGAACGAAGAGCTCATTTTGTGAGATTAAGGGCAGATTAGACTGAAGAAGGAAAGATGGATGAAGGTGAAGACATAGCAACAGAAACTACCAACATGAACCACAGAGGGGGAGCGAGGGCGGGAGAGGGAGGGAGAGAGAGCGCAGACATAATGAGCAGATTAGCATTCCTCCAGCCAGAGCCCCAGAGGAGAAGAGAAGGAGAGACCCAAAACAGCACTTGAAGGAATAATGGCAAAGAAGTTTCAAGGTTGACAACAATAGTCAATGCACAGAAGCAAGAGCCTCAGTGAACTCCAAGCAGAACAAAACCTGAAGAGAAGCAGGCAGAGGCATGTCATAGCAAATCCTAAAAATCATGCTAAAGAAAAAAATCTGAGAGAGCCACAGGACACATGAAATACACAGGGAAAATGATGACAATAATAGAAGAAGTCCATCAAAAACTGCACACTATCAGAAGACAATAGAGAGAGGCTTTTAAAGTAACAAAAGGAAACAAATTCAATCCAGGCCAGGTGTGGGGGGGGGGGCACACCTATAAGCCTAGTGACTTTGGAGGCTGAGGTGGGAGGATCACAAGTTCAAGGCCAACATTGGCAATTTAGCAAGACGCTAAGCAGCTTAAGAAGACTGTCTCAAAATAAAAGCAAAAAGGGTTGGGGTGTATCTGAGTGGACAGTGCCCCTGGGTTTTCAATCCTTAGTACAAAAAAAAAAATCAATCCAGCTCCTTCCTTCCTTCCTCCTTCACTTTCTCCCTCCCTTCCTTCCTTTCTTCCTTCTTTTCTCCCAATCTTTCAGGTGATTGAGCCCATAGGGTCTTTACCACTGAGTCACTTTCCCAGCCCTTTTTATTTTGGGACAGGTTCTCATTAAGTTGCTTAGAGCCTCACTAAATTGTTGAGGCTGGCCTCTAACTTGTGATCCTCCTTCCTTAGCCTCCTGAGTCTCTGGGATTATAGGTGTCTGACACCATGCATGACTCAACCCAGAATTCTTTACACTGCATAAGTCCTCTAAAAATGGGGAGCTACAACTTTAGCTGAGAAATTTTATCACCGAAAGATGTCACTACAAGAAGTGTTAAAAGAAGTTATTCAGGCAGGAGAAGAATTATATCAGATGGAAGATTAGATGTCTACATAAAGGAGTAAAGAGAGCCAGAATTGATTAATATGTGGCCAAAAGTGAACAACATTTGTTCTCATTTAAAATATAATTGCTTAGGGCTGGAGATACAGTGGAAGACCATTTGCGTCATATGTGCGAGGCCCTGGGTTCAATCCCATCACTGGGAAGAAAAAGATGATCATTTAAAGCAAAATGAGAGCAATGCACTGTGGGGGTCATAGCAGGTATAGAAGTGAAATGTAAAGCAAAAGCACAAAGGCCCAGGGGGCGGACATGGAAGTGGCTCTTTGAAGGCTCCACACCCCTGGAATTACTACTCCAAGGCAGACCAGGCAAGGATAAAATTGGCTATTACAAACCTTAGAGCTTGCTCAAGATCTGGTACAGGAATTGTACAAGATGGGCCTAGAATATTTTGTTACACCCTGAAATCGCTTCCATTCATTAATAAAGGACAAAACGCTGAGAATTCCTCTTTTCTCAAGTCACCAGTATTGGAAACTTTGTACTGAAATCATTATCATTCTTCCCCAAGGAACCAGGTCTTTCCACACTGAAAAGCAGCCTGATTTCTGTCAGGTACAGAGTTGTCAGATAAGGAATTTGGGGATGCAAAATCCCCCCTATTTCTTGGTTTTGTGCTTTCCATGGAAATGGGGGGTCCTGAAGCCATTTCTCAGCCTGAGGCCTGCTGTGAATCCCTGTCCACGTTGTGCTGAGGTTCGGCTTTGCCTAGAAGTCAGACTCAGCCCTTCCCCTTAGTCTGATGACAAACCCAGTTCTGTCTTCGTTGGGTGAGACGGTTATAGGACGAGCACCTGTTCACATTTACTAAGTCACTCATTTGCTTTATGTGATTTTCAATATCTGGGATTCTGTGTTTTATTTTGCAAAGAAGACAAGGAAAAACCATCATTTTAACAGCAGCATCTTGGTTTTTAACTTGAGTGTTAGGATGAGCTATTGGTCTGGGAGAGAGGAAAGATACTCAGGCTTTTTGTTTTAGCCTCTTTGGAGGCTATTTAGCAAGAATCTACACATTTTAAAAATACGAATAATCTTTACCTTGCAACTTCCTTTCCAGATGCCTATCCCAGGAAAATAGCCACAGATATAGACCAAGAGGACTTTAGGGAGCAGGTACAACTATCCCTGAGTTAGACACCCACCCTCGGAGAACTTCTGGTCCAGTGAGGGGAAGAGGGGAAGAGAGCTCAAGTGTGGTTCAAGTTAAGGAGCAAGAACTGAGTGCTCCAGGGGTCAAGGGTCAGGCTGAGGGAGCTTCCTCCCAACTCCCATCTTGCCCACAGGAAGTGCAAGGGAAACACTTGCAATTGTTTCCAGGGCACTGGGCAGTCTCAATCCACTTCCTGTAACCGCAGCAGCAGGCTTGAGAGCCCTGGTGGAGCTCAATCCCCCTCTGCCAGCCCGGTGGGACAAGCTGGGCACAGAGGTCTTCTGCTTCTCCGCCGCTGCAGCTTGCGGACTGACCTGACCCCGGGAAGCGGAGAGAAGTCGTGGGGAAAGGCAGGGCAAGAGGATCTGTGGCTCTAAACACCCAGGATGCTCTGGAGAGATGGCCAGGGCAGGGGCGCACTCCCTGCCGGCAGTCAGAGCATAGCTCAGGGACATTGCCAGTGCTTTAGAGAAATTCCTGTCTGCTGCGAGGACACAGCACGGCATGGGACCGCCTGAAGGGGGGTTTGAAATGGCTGAGAGATGCTACCAACGTTTCCCTCTGCTCTCCTGTAGCATAAAATGGATCTGGAAAGTCTGCAAATTCTCTTGTCTCTGGTGAAGACAGGGAAAGAGGTGACGAGAGTTGAGATCCAGAGGAACCTGCCAAGGCCAGACTCCAATGAGGAAGGCAGAAAGAGAAGGTGTGAATAGCCTTAATCTGGAAACCACATGGAAGAATTGATTGAAATGAAGGGTCAAGTCAATGGGGACCAACCCCTGACAAGGCCAGGGGATTTCACCATCCATGGGATCTGGTAGCAAGTACTAGAATACTCAGTGAGAGCTATCCCATACCCAGTGAGAGCTATCCCAGAAATCAGTAAGGATCAGGCCCAGGGCCTTAACTACCACCTCCTGTTCCTGCCCCAGGGCCTTTGCACCTGCTATTCCCTGAAGCCTATGTGTTCTTCCTCATCACTAACTCCTTGTGCTCCCTAAGGTCATAGAGAATCATGCCACGAGCACTCCCTTAAACATGGCAAATCCACCTCCTGGTATTTGCTGTCCCCTTTCCTTCCTATTCTACTCATTGAACTCATCACCTGACATACTACATGTTTCACTTATTATTCTAAAAAATTCATTGGGCCAGTAGAATGTAAGGTCAAAGAGGACTTAGATTTTGCTCATCTTATTTTGTTCTGTTTTTGTCACTCTAGAACCTATCACAGAGTCTGACACATGAAATCCATTCAACTGTATTTACTGAATGAACCAACTCATTAATTCATTGATGACCTATCCAGTCATTTCCTCCTAAACCCAGATGGAATTCTGGGAAGGGGAAGATGGGGCATAAGAAAGAAGACATGCCAAAAGACCAAATTCAAGAGCCTGAAGCCAAGCATGGTGGCACACACCTGTAAGCCCAGCTATTGGGAGCCTGAGGCAGGAGGATCACAAGTTCAAAAACAGCATGGGCAACTTAGCAGACCCTATCTCAAAGTGAAAAATAGCAAGGGCTGGGGGTGTTGCACAGTGGTAGAGCACTTGCTTAGCATGAGTGAGGCCCTGGGATCAATCCCTAGTACCAGGGAGGGGGGGGGAGGGAGGGAGAGAGAGAGAGAATATGAATAATTTTTTTTTTTGGTATTGAACTCAGGGGCACTCAACCACTGAGCCACATCCCCAGCCCTATTCTGTATTTTATTTAGAGACAGGGTCTCACTGAGTTGCTTAGCGCCTCGCCATTGCTGAGGCTGGCTTTGAACTCATGATCCTCCTGCCTCAGCCTCCTTAGCTGCTGGGATTAAAGGCGTGCACCACTGAAGAAAAGCAAACATCTAGCTGCTGAGTTTAAAAGGCACAGCCCCTGTGCAATCTCTCCTGCTCCTTCCTCCCACCAACTCCTCCATTATCAGAATAGAAGTTCCTGGGAACTTTCAGATAAGTCATAGAAAATAAAGAAACTGCTTGTTTTTCTTCCCCAGAGAAAAATTTCAGTGTGTTCATTGTTGTTCCTTGAACCTGATATCACTGTGCACCCACGATGCTGTCAGACCTTGGGAGAAGTGAGGAGACTGACCCTGTGAGCATCTGAGGGGCTTTGGGAGCCACAGAGTTAGAAAACAGCGGGGTGGGCTCTCACCTGGGTTCTGCGCTTTCTTCTTTACCCCAGTTGGGTGGTGTTTCGAGCCATAGACAGATGCAAGGACCTAGGTGAACTTGCTTAGGGATTTCTCACATTCGGACTCTGGAATGGTAAGTGTGGGCCTTGGGGAGGGCAGAAGCTTCTGCCAGATGAGCAGGAGGTGGCAGGTGGCTGGTGCTAGGCTGGGGGTGGGCAGACCTGCCCAGGGCCCTTTTCTGGCTAAGTCTTCCCGCAGCCTCACCTGGCCCTGGAGGCTGAGACCCGGGCCGTGGACACATGTTCAGCTTCCCCCCATCCAACCTACAGTCGGGACAGTTCCCTGAAGGCACCGTGCTCTCTCCCACGTCTGGACCCTCGAGCAAGCTGACCTCTGCCTGGGCCACCCTTCCTGCTCTACCTCTTCTCCTTCCCTTTCTCTTTTCTTCTCAATTCTCAGGACCGGGTATCCCTCCAGGACTGTGCTGCCCTCTGCCTGGGCTGGCCCCTCCCAGGTGTACCTAGTCCCTGCTTCCCCCTGCCACCGCCTGGGTGGCAGGGCTGTTTAGCTGTCTCCCCAGGGCCATGCCGTTTATCTCCGTGGCCCTGGCTCCCAGCACAGAGTCGGGGCAGAGACAGCAAAGTGAATATAAGCTTTTCTCTCCCATTAAGGCAGCTGAGATCTCTCCTGGGGACATTTTTGCAAAGGTTCTGCTATTGCCCTGTCCTCCTCCTGGCTTCTCCTACCCACCTGTCCCCCTCTTCCTCACGTGCCAGGCCCCTGGAGCTGAGCAGGGGAAGGGAGGGTGGAGTGACTGGGGAGAAACTCTGGGTGTTGCAGTTGGTACCTGAGATCTGCAACCTGGTGCCGGCCAGTGACCTCCTCTGCACGACCCTGAATGCTGGCCCCTTGCTGGCCCAGGGAGTCAGTCCTCCCTGCCCTTGAGGCCGGACCTCAGTCTCTCCATCTTTCCCCTCCCCAGAAGGGGTCCAGGTTACCTGGAATGAGCTGGGACAAGAGCAGCAGAGCCACCAAAGTCAGCGATAGGAGCTTCATGGTTGGAGCCGGCTCTAGGCAGAGCAGCTAGCAGGGCAGAGCCGTGGCAAGCTAATGGGGGCTGGGGGACTGTCCTGTCTCTGGCCAACACTCCCTCTGATCGCCCGGAACTCAGATGCCCATGGGGACAGTCCCACGCCCCAAGTCCACAGTGTGGGTCACACATCCCTGCCGATAAGCCTCCCTGTATCTTTCTGACAGCAGGGTGCTCGGCCAAGGTCAAGGATGCGCACAGCGCCCAGCTCGAAAGCGCCGGCACCCAGTGACCACGAGGGGGCGCCACGAACCAGACTCCGGAGGGTCCGGGAAGACTTGGAGCGGAGGCGCCCCGAGCAGGGGACGGAGAGTAAACGCCCCAGCTACAGCCACGAGCCGGAATGAGGCTGCAGGCTGAGGAGTGTGTGGAACAGACGCAGCTGCGGCGAAGAGGGAGAGGACAATGGCAGTGAGAGAGGAGGCTCCGAGCACCGCCCCTGCCCACCGAGCCCACTGCCAAGGCCGTCCTCTGGGTGCCAGGTCCTGCGCTTTCCTCAGAGACCCAAGAACCCGCGATTCCGGCTGCCTCCTCTGGATCCAGGGTGTGAAAACTCACGGGGTTTCCTCTGGTCCCTAGCCCTTGGGTGGGAGGGGCTGCATCCTGTAGTTACTAATGTGTCGCCTGGGGGTCCTGTTTGTGTTCTTTCAAACTTTCAGCAAACAAGTTGTAACCATTGCCTCTACTAAAATCTTGGGTTTCACCTATTTATGTGCCTTCTCTTTCCTGGCTGGACCCTGCTTGATACAGAGGTCAAGTGTGGCTGGGGACCATGGGGCGTGCCTGTAATCCTATGGCTGGGGAGGCTGAGGCAGGAGGCTAGCCTCCCCAACTTTGGGACACCCTGCCTCAAAATAAAAAATAAAAAGGGCTTGAGATATAGCTCAGTAGTTACGCCCCCTTCAATCCAAAGAAAACCAAACAACAACAACAACATCAAAAACAACAACAACAAAAAACAAAACCAAACAAAAAAATAAAACAAAGAAAACCAAAACCCCAAGCCAAACCAAAACTACGAGAGTGAAAACTTACATAGAGTTGACAAGATCAAGTTCGTTTCTGTTAAGGACCCTCGTTGTTCAAATGTGCATTAGTTAAGGCTCCACTGGATAAGCAGAACCACTATTAGTTTTATAGAATAAGGAATTTATTGTAAAAAAAATAGTATCAATTCAGTCGTGGGAGGAGCTGTGAAAGCAAAGATTTGAAAAGGATCAGAGAACAGTCACCAACCAACCTCACACAGGCAAATGGGCCAAGGACACAAAACACATATGCATTTGAAGCGGGACCAATAAGGGAGCTGGTGTGCAAGTTTGTGACGATTTCCAGCCCTTTGAGGCTACTGTGTACTGTTAAGTTCATAGAAAAATGTTCAGGGGTGAACCTGGACCCTGGGGTCATTTTTTTCCCATGTATATATTTTTAAAGGTGGATACAATATCTTTTCTTTCTCTCTTTATTTTTATGTGGTTGCTGAGGGTGGAACCCAGTGCCTCACACATGCGAGGTAATGCTCTACCGCTGAGCCAGGACCCCAGCCCCCTCCCCATATTTTTAAAATTGATGCATTATAGTTGTACATAATGGTGGATTTGCTGCCCCATGTTTGTACGTGCACACAATGGAACAATATGATTTGACCAATATCATCTCCTGGGGGGTCCTTTTGATCAGGAGGGCTGGCAGCTGGGGAGGAGAGCTGTCATGGATCAGGGACTAGTGAGGATCAACCCCAGCCCGCAGATACCCCGCGTCTGTCCCTCATCACCTCCACCCAGTGCCAACCTTAGAGCATGGCGACCACGGCTTCATTTCTCTGTCTCAGATCTCATGAATTGAAAAAAGAAAAGCTGGCCACAAACCCTCACTAACTCCATCCGGGGAAGGAAGTTGAAAAATGTAGAGTTCCACAAAATAATACTGGAGTCGGGGCTGGGGGCAGGCAGGCACTCAGCGTCTCTTAGGGAGAAGGAACCTGTTGGATTCTCTTCTCCCAGAGAGAAGACACCCTCACTGCTCAGTGCCCAGCTCATGGAGGGTTTCTGTATCCAGGGACAGAGAGGAGGAGCTGGGATGATCCAGTGACAAGTGCTGACTCTGCTACTCACTTTCTATGTGACCTTGGGAGAATCACTGTTTTCTGGGTCTCACTCTCTTCAATCAAGGATTCGGAGCACCTGGGCGGTGGGGATCCACGATCCACCAACTTACGTGGTTCTTTTGGTGATGAAAAGACACAGAGGGGAAAGGATGCAAGAGTCCAGGCTACCAAAATAAGGCAGGGTGTCTGGATTTTCACCTCTGGGTTCTCGGGGCTCCCCTCATCAGCCACGGAGTCTCTGAAACACCTAGATCACAACTCTCAGCCCTTGACTCCAGCTCCCAAATAAACTGTGTGGCTCCTGGGCACACGGTGGGGGCTGCTCCTTGCGTTTTCAATGCACTAACTTTGCCTTTGAAGCCTTTTTTATTCTCCTGAGCACCCATAATAGGTGTCATCGCCAGGGGCTGTCTTAGTTACAGGGGACAAGGGGCTTGGAGAGGAGGCAGAGTGGGACCCTTCCTGTGCGTGTCTCAACGTCGCAGCTTATTCATGGAGAGTTAGAAGGCCAGTTTCTCAGCTTGATCAGGAATCAAAGAAGAATAAATTTGAAAGACAGTGAGGTATCTTTTGTCCAATCAAATGGGCTAGAATATGTAGGCTATGGGAAAAAGCAGTACCCTGATCTTGGAAATGTAAACGGGGGCATCGTTTTTGGAGGGTGGTTGCCAATACCTGAATCTCGAAAACAGAGCTGCTCTACAACCCAGCAGCCTTGCTTCTACAACCGGGTAGCAGCCTCCACATGATTGGCAGTTGTTTCCTTTTTTCTAGTGGCAGTCCTTGGATTTTCCTTTAGGGTGCTGGACCTCCTTTGCTCTCAGCTCAAAAGATTCAGGTAGGGCTTCTCATCTTGCTTTTGGACTCTCCGTTTTTCATTGGACTTATCTTTTAAAAATCTGAATGAGCTGGGTGCAGTGGCGCATCCTCCCCAGTGGCTTGGGAGGCTGAGGCAGGAGGACTGCAAGTTAGAGGCCAGCCTCAGCAAATTAGTGAGGTCCTAAGCAACTTAGCAAGATCCTGTCTCAAAATATAAAATAAACATAGCTGGGGATGTGGTTCAGTGGTTAAGCACTTTTGGCTTTAGTCCTTGGTACCAAAAAAAATTAATATATCTGATTTATCTGATGACTACCTTTTGCACTTATGGTGAAATTCCAACTCTTCTCCCTGGCTTCCCTCATCTGGTTGGAACATCTCTCTGACCTTGACTCATACCAATTTCTCCTCACCCACCACTCCTCGGCCGTGCCAGCTTGCTTTATTTCAACAGAACACACTAAACTCCCTCCTACCTCAGGGCATTGTGTTTGAGATTCCCTTTACCTGAAGTATTCCTCCTGATTATTTCCACTCATTATAATCTCTTTCCCCTCACTTTGTTTTTCTATTATCAATTTCTAGAATTCTTTTTTAAAAATTTATTTTTAGTTGTAGACGGACACAATGTCTTTATTTATTTTTATGTGGTGCTGAAGATGGAACCCAGTGCCTCGCATGTGTGAGGAAAGCACTCTACTGCTGAGCGATAGCCCTGCCCCCAGTTTCTACAATTCTTATTTTTCAGGTGTTGGGCCCCATGCATTGAAAATCTCTAATTTTTTTTTCAACTTTTTTCCTCCTGATTTTCATTCCATTGTCCCCTTTTTCCCTTTAGTTCATGAGGAATTTTTAACAAATTTATCTTCTAAGCTATCTATTGCTCCTCCTTTTCCATGTTCTGCTTTCATCTTTTTAATTTACTTATTTCCTGACTTTTCCTTTTTTTATGGCACCCTATTCTTGTTTCACAGTTGCATTTGTGATTTCTCTGAAGCCTTTAATGATATTTCCCTTTCTGCATAATCTAATTCCTGTACTGTTTGGTTGGTTCGTGTGTTTTATGTTAGATGTTTGCCTCTAATCAACAATCATAGGGCTAATGATCCCGAACTGCTTACTCATATTTGTGTGCCACTGAAAAGCTCAGAAACTCCATGAATACTTTTGTTCTGTGGGGTTTTGTTCTCTTAATTTTCATAAGAGATAACTGACGATAACATTTATTTGTTAATATTTAAGCATGAGGGGCTAAAATGCTGATTAAGTACATTGGTGGGACTGACAATGAGCCTGATTGGTCAGTGGCATTTAGTGAGAAACCCGATGTCTATATGTTCAGATTTTGGCTCCTTCTCTACTAATCTCCCTCTAGGAATTCTGGGAGGTGCTGGCAGCTGGAAGTTTGCTGGCAGCTGGAAGTTTGCTGGGGCCCCACAGCCAAAGGGGCCTTTAGTTCATGAGGAACTGACCTCTGCGTACCTGACCTCTCATCTACTCAGGAGGCTGAGGCAGGAGGATCTCTTGAGCCCAGGCATTCGAGGCCAGCCCACAAAAAAATGTGGCAAGACCTTGCCCCAAAGGGGCCCCAGCAAACTTCCAGCTGCCAGCAAACTTCCAGCTGCCAGCAGGGAGGTACATGGGGAACGAAGGCTGGAGATTAAGGAGTTTCCCAGCAGCCAGGGCCAGGCTTCTGCATGACCTTCTGGTTTCTACTTACCAAGTCTGTCCTCAGGGATGCTTGGGACCCTTCAAGTCAGAGACCCTCGTTTCCCCACCTCCTTATTTTACCTCCCACGCATCTCTCTTTGTGCCTAGGTGTTTATGGTACCTCCAGACTCTAAGCTTGTTTATTCTGTGGTTTGAAATGAGTGGATCCCTGTCTTCCCCGTTGCCAGCTGTCGTCCCGGTTCCTTGGATCTGCTAATTCATTTCCCACTCGTCAGTCTGCTCTCTGGCTTCCAAATTATTGTGTTCTCTATTTCATTTTCTCTGATTTATTGGTTTATGAGGTCCTTTTAAATCCCTGTAGTTGCTATAGTTTAAGTGGGATTTGGGGTTTGAATAACTAAAGGGATTTATGTTCAATCCACCATGTTTACCCAAATATCCAATAAGGCGATATCTGATATCTGTATATGTCACATTACATATTATTATTTATTTATTTAGTGCTATACTGGGGGTTTAATCCAGGGCCCAGCATGTGCTAGGCAAGCACTCTACCACCGAGCCACCTCCCTAGTCCATATTTTCATTTTATTCCTGATGCCTTAAATATGCTATTAACTTACTATCAAGCTCTAATTTAAAATGCTATTAACTTTTTTTATATTTGATCTTTTTAACCAGAGATCATTCATATGACAGATTATATTAACTGGTTTTATAACTTCAAATCAAACCTGCATTCTGAAGAAAAACTCAACCTGTCTCAAACTATTAACATTTTTACGTATTCCCGGATTTCCTATGCCGATATTGTGTCTAAGATCTACACATCTGTGTTCCTAAGTGAGATTGGTCTTTCTAATCCTATCCTCTTCAGGCTTTAGAGTCAAATTATACCAGCCTCAAAAACAAGTGGGGAGCCAGGCCTAGTGATGCGTACCTGACCTCTCATCTACTCAGGAGGCTGAGGCAGGAGGATCTCTTGAGCCCAGGCATTCGAGGCCAGCCCACAAAAAAATGTGGCAAGACCTTGCCTCAAAAAACAAAACAGGTGAGAAGTTCTCTCTCTCTCTCTCTCTCTCTCTCTCTCTCTCTCTCTCTCTCTATCTATCTATCTTCTCTCAGAGAACTGAACGTCTATCAGGTCTGAGGCAGTTTTGGATCACAACTGAAAATCTGAAATGCCTCATTGAGGAAAAGAGTTTCCCTTCCCTGGAATCCAGGCATCTTGGGTTTTCACTAACAGAGTGCAGCAGAAGGGATGCTTCCAGGGCTTGGTCATAAAAAGTCAGAGCACCTCCTGTGGTTGGTTGGACACTCACTCTTGGCCCCTGCGATAGCACAGAGGAAGCCCTCCCGCCCTGCAACGCAGGTCAAGCACATGGAGGGAAGTCACAGGTGCGTTCCTTAGCTGATCCCATACATGCAGGTGATAAGACCTGCCAAGGTCCCTGGAGAGACTATTAAGCCTTTTGTAACAATCAGAGCAAGTCTTTGTGCTTTGACTATTTGAGAAAGAGGCTTAAAGGGGGGTTGTGGTTAGCAACGGCCACAGAGCATATTGGGTGTGTCAGGGGAAGAGGCCGTGGACCCCATGGGTGAGACAGTGGAGACGGACAGTCACAGTCCTCAGTTAGACTCCTCAGGTGTAAATGCAACCCGAGTCCTGCAGGATCACATGTCCTGTGCCTGCCCAGCCCCCAGAGAGCCGCGGTATATGAGGATTGGGTTAATTTTTACATCCCATCTGCTTCAGTCTGCTCACCGGTGAGACTGAATCCTAGAAAGGGGAAATGACTCTCCCAAGGTGACTAAGCAGGCCAGCCAGGACCGGAGCCGAATATTTTCTTCTCTTCCCTGACTTGCCCTCAATGCCCAAATCCTTCCTAACACTGAGCCTTCGGGGCCATGGAGCTCTTTCTCTTAGAAGTAGACACATTGTGCGGAGTGAAAGTCTAATGGTGTCCTCCCTTCCTTGTCCCAGCTCCCAGCCTGGGAAAGTGCATTTGAAAAAAGAAGTTTGTTTAAATCAAGTTTCACGTCCAGGGTGGACGTCTGGCCCAGGTAATGTAGGGCTCTGTGGGGCAGAGTGAAGACTGCTGTGTTCTGGAGGATTTTAAGCTTGGTTTGAACAAGGGCTGACATTCTTTTTAAAATGATATCTGTGTGATTACTAAAGGACAAAGTGGATACAGTTCCCTTTAAACCTGGGAACACGATATTAGGAAGGCAGATGTTTGGGGGAGACGGCACATGTGGGAGGCTGAGGCACATAGCGGTGGCATGTGACCCAGTCTCTTAGTGGGCGCAGCGTCCAGAGCCCTCACCCACTGCGCTGTCACCTCTCCCCTGGGCCGGCTCTGTGGGCCACGTGGAGTCATGAAGATTTTCATGCTAACTCTGGCTGTGTTGCTGCTCTTGACCCAGATCACTCCAGGTAACCTAGACCTCTTCAGGTGTGGGAGGGGCTGTGGAGTGACTTTTGGTCACAACACCTTGGGGCCTGGGAGGCTGGCCAGGCAGGTGGCAAGAGGACAGGATGAGCCCTCGGATCCTGTGTTAGAACCTGTGCCAACATTGGTTAGCTCCGTGCCACCCCCAGAAAACCATTTGGCTCCTTTGAGTATCAACTTACTCTTCTTGATTTTAAATAACTACTTAAGTTGAGGGGTCAACACTTGACGTGCTGAAATGTTGGTGTGCAATAGAAGTAGCTTCTTTATTTTCTATAATTACCCTCCCCACAAACTCAGTGCTGGGGATTGAACCCAGGATCTTGCCCTTACTAGGCATGCGCTCTACCACCGAGTTCCATCCCCGGCACTATTTTCAATAATTCATCTGAATGTTCCCAGGAATTCCCATGTGCTGATAGCAAAAGTTGGGGTTGGAGAGGGCACAGGGGCCATTCAGAAAGCCAGGAGACAATTCTATCTGTATTTTAAAATTTAAAACAGCTTCTTAGATCTATTCAATCTGATTTGAATAACTGTTGAGTCTTTCAGTATTTTCTAATTTCACCCCACCCTCTTCTTCCCACAATGGCAGCTGGATGGAGGAGAGAGTGGATACACCATCACTTAGCTAAATAATCCATTTGGTAAATATTGTCCGGTGGATTCTATGTGCTGGGCACTGGGACAGGTGCTGGAAATAGAGCCGTGAACCCAGCCCCACCCCCAACCCCCAACCCAAATCCCCATCTTTTTGGAGCTTACAATTCTACTGGAGAAAGCAATGAGCAAAATAGAGAAGAAGGGGGTAACAGTACCAGGAAAAGGGAGTTTGCAATTTGGAAAGGGGCATTAAGGAAATGCTCCCCTGTACGAGGTGACACCCAACAAAGATTTGAAAGGGCTGAGATGGTTGAGCCCCGCACACATGTTGGGAACAGTGACCACTTACGAGCTAAACTGCTTGCTGCAAGTGTAATTTACTGATAATTCAGATAAGTTATTAATTTTCTATCAACCTCTGAGGGTGAACAATTCATTTTTGCTCAGTATTGTTTATTGAAAATTCAGGGTTCGAGGCCATGAGTTCAGTCTGCTGCACTCATTGTCCCTATTGAAGTAGAAAGTGTCCTCTTCTTGGTCATTGAGGGACTCTTCAATTTGAGTCTTTTTCCCCCACCACTTATTATTATTTTTTACATGAAAACACAATATATTTTGAAATATTATAGAATAACTTGTTCCAATTAGGATCCCAGTATTGTGGTCGTATGTGATGGGGAGTGACATTGGTCATATATTTATTTATATATGAGGATAGGAAAGAAATGTCTGGTTCATTCCACTGTCTTTCCTATCACCATTCCTCTTCGTCTAGGCCAATGAGCTTCTAATCTTCCCCTCCCTTGTTGGGAGTCAGCATCCACATATCAGAGAGAATATTCTTATAGTCTTTGATAGCTTCCCTGGTATCTGGTATAACAGAACATTTTGGACTTGTTTTATAATTTCCTGCCCCAGAACTGGACTTAGCCATATCTCCCAGCACTAGTATCATTTACTTTTGTGGGAGATAATATTAAAGACTACAATGTAGGGGTTAGGGATACTAATCTCTATTGGTTGGTGAAGACTTTTTTATAGACCAGAGCTGGAAAAATAGCAATCATTCTTGTTTCTATCTAAAAATAAAATACACTCATGAGTTCATTGCAATATTTCAGTTCAAATTCAGAACTCAGATGAAGAGCCAATTCTTATATCACTTTGATATATATTTTAATACTGAGAATTCTAGTTCTCAAGTTCACAGAGGATGATCAAATCAAAACATCCTATAATAAGTCATTTATCTCTCATCACATATACAATAGTGTCAGTATAAGAATTCCAATGTTACCACCGTAGCATATTATTCAAACTAGTTAAAATTTTTGCATTTGTTCTCACCATTATTCTCCCATTTTATATTGTTCTATACCATATTCTTGGCCCTTATTTTAAATTCATTTTTTGGTACTAGGGATTGAACTGGGGGATGCTGAACCACCGGAACCATGTCTCCAGCCATTTTTGTTTTTTTTATTTTCAGACAGGGTCTTGCTAAGTTGTTTAGGGCTTCACTAAGAGGCTGAGGCTGGCCTTGAACTTGTGATCCTCCTGCCCGAGCCTCCCAAGTCTCTGGGATTACAGGAGTGTGCTACTGTGCCCAGCTTAAATCCTCATTTCATTTTATTTCTACAAGTAGTTCTGTCTTTAATATTTAGCCCTGGGCCAATGCCCACCTCATTTGCTTGTCTAAAGTGCTTTCCTTGGGCTGGGGATGTAGCTCAGTGGTAGAGTACTTTCCCAGCATGCACTAAGCCCTGGGTTCAATCTCCAGTACCACAAAGAGAAAGAACTAAAAATCTTACAACACCAAAGTGCTTTCCTTGCTAAATTCCTTAGGAAAGGTACATGGTAACAATATTCCGCAAGTCTCGGTGTTGATGACAGTTTTTGTCCTTTGTCCTTGGAAGTCAGTTTTGTGGGATGGAACATTATTGGCTTACTTTTTCTTTCCTTGTATATCTTAAATATGTGACATTATTTTTTTTTTTTGGCACAAAGCATCATTGTCTGACTTTCTTCCCCTTATGTCACTTGCTTTTTTGTGTGTGTCCTGAATGTCCAAAGCATTTTTTTTTTTTAAAACTAGAATGTATCTTATTTTGGGCCAGGGCTCTCAGGCATTTAGTATGTGTTTTCAAATGTTTTTCTATTTCAGGAAATTTTATTGAATATAGTTTGTAGTGTTTGCTCTGTTTCCTTATTTTTTTTCTTTGGTGATTCCATTTTTTTTTTAAATATTGCATTTCTTCCCATCATCAGTATTTGTTACTTTCCAAATTTCTTTCTTCCTTTCTTTTTGATTAAACATCTCATCTGCTGTTATTTTTCAAAGTTTTTTATCTGTTGTGGTTGGTATTTACTGATGTGTTCCTTCTAGTTCTTACTTGTGAAATAATTTTTAAAAATTTTTGAATCCTTTCTGAGAGTATCATTTTATATCTAAATTTATTTAACACTATCTTTTTTTTATCACTTTTTAATTTAATCCCTAAAACAACTCTTGAGATAGGTGTTATACCTTCTTTGTAGAAAAGAGGAAATTGATGCTCTGAGACAGTTAGTAAGCTACTCAAAGTGTTGGCTGGTGATACAGACAGATTTCAGTCAGGTCTGTGGGCTTCCGTGGTCCATGTTGTTGACCATTGTGATCCACTGAATTGCAGAGAGGAACATTCGTGAAGGACTGGGATTGAGATGGGGTGTCCAGTGAGCATGGGAGACTTCATCACCACCCTGGATATCTAGAACTGACTCTTCTTTTGACCATTACACTCTTACCACCTGACTCTCTCTTCTCAACCCAAGGCCTGTTTTCCCTCATGACTGATAAAAATTCTTTTATTTTTATTCTTTGTATTAGGTGGTACTGAAAGATGTTGGAGTCAACGTGGCTCCTGCCGTGAAAAATGCATCAAGAATGAGAGGGTCTACATTTTCTGCCCGAGTGGCAAATTGTGCTGTGTGAAGCTCTTGGATATGCCAGAGTGGTCAAGGCATTGAATTAGTTCTTCGAAGTTCAAGGCCATGTAGAAGAAAATAAGCCATCCCTAAGTCTAACCTCACTAGATTCCTGAACTTTATTAAAAACCATTTTTCTGATTTCTGTGTTTGTCTCATGGTAGAGTCTTGCTCAAGGGGAAGAGGTGTGGGTAAGGAAGGACTGTTGGTCCGCCATGTCTGTGGGTTGTGTTTCAGTGGAATCAACCATCTGCTAATGGAAAATATTTGGCGAATTGTGTCTGTCTTGGACATGTGCAGACTACAAAAGCTCACGTGTGAGACAGTTCAAGAAGGTTCAGAGGCGAAATGATTGGGTTATGAGAGTCTTAACCCAATCAGTGGATTAATCTTCCCCTGATAGGGATTAACTGAGTAGTAACTGAAGGCAGGTAGGGTGTGGCAAGAGGAGGTGGGTCCCTGGGCGAGGGACTTTGGGGTATATGTTTTGTCTGTGGTGAGGGGAATCTCTCTGCTCCCTGGTGTGATGTCCTTAGCTCTTTCTCTGTCACACCGTTCCGCCGTGAGGTTGCACCTACCTGGAGACCTGAGCAATGCAGTCAGCCGTCTATGGACTGACACTTCTGCAACCGTGAGCCCCACTCGAATTGCTCCTATCAGATCTTCTAGTCCCAGCAGAAAAAAGCTGACTAAAGCACAAAATATGCAATACAGTATTGTTAACTGTAGTCTCTGTAGTGGTTTGAATGTTTGTCTTCACCAAAAGTCATGTCAACACTTCATCTCAAGCTTTCCCAGGGCTCCGTGTGCTGCTCAGCGCATCCACTCCGACCCCCTCGGGGGTATAGGTCCTGGGTATTTGTGCTTCGCAGCTGCTGCGACGGTTTCCCGGCGGGTCGAAGACGAGCTCCGAGGTCCAGATCTTCACGGTGCTGGCGGCCCGAGCCCTGTCGGAGCAACTCTGGGGGACAACTAGGCTGCGAGGCACACTGCCCAGGTGCACCCCACCCTGGGGCTGCGCAGCGTGCACGCGAGGTCCAACCACGCGCAACCAGGTCCCTAGATATCTGGACTGTTGGGGACAATGCTACAGCGAGTGTGAGAATTCCGACACATGCTCTTCAACATATGGCTTTCGTTTCCTTTGGACATATACCTGAGTGGGATTGTGGCCATGTGGTAGCTCTATTTTAATGTCTCGAGGAACACTGATATTATTTCCATAATGGCTGAGCTGACTTACCTCCTCATTGACTGTGTAGAGAGTTCCCTTTTCTTCACGTCCTCTCTAGCACCTGCTTTTCACCTTTGATAATAGTCCTTCTGATAAGAATGATACCTTGCCAGGCATGGTGGCGCACGCCTGTAATCCAGTGACTTGGGAGGTTGAGGCAGGAGGTTTGTGAGTTCAAAGCCAACCTCTGCAACTTGGCGAGGTCCTGAGCAGCTTAGAGACCCCGTGTCTCTAAATAAAATATAAAAAGGCAAGGGAATGTGGCTCAGTTGTTAGGTACCCCTGGTTTAATCCCTGATACCCCCCCCCCAAAAAAAAAGATACTTTGTGCAAAGTGATACCTCATTTTTTTTTTGGTTGTTGCTGTGTGTGTGTGTGTGTGTGGGGGGTAATGGGTAATGAATTTGGGGGTGCTCAACCATTGAGTCACATCCTGAGCCACATTTTTAATTTTTTTTTTTTATTTTGAGACAGGATCTCACTAAGCTACACAGGGGCTCCCTAAATTGCTGAGGTCAGGGCTGGGGATGTGGCTCAAGCGGTAGCGATGCGTGCGGCCCGGGTTCGATCCTCAGCACCACATACAAAGATGTTGTGTCGGCCAAAAACTAAAAAATAAATATTAAACAAACAAACAATGGACAAGTCCTTCACTTTAAAAAAAAAATTGCTGAGGTCATTGTGGCTTTAATAGGCTTTTCTCTGATGACCAGTAATTCTGAGTATTTTTCTTATATCTGTTAGTTGCTTGTTTGTCTTCTTTGGAGAAATGTCTATTCAGATTCTTTGCTCCTTTTAAAATCAGATTCTTTGTTTTCTTTCTATGGAGTTGCTTGGGCCCTTGTTTATTTTGGTTATTAACCCCTTATCAGATGTATGGATTGCAACTATTTTACCCCATTCTCAAGGTTTCCTTTTCACTCCCTTGGTTATGCAGAAACTTATTAGTTTGTTGTAATCCCACTTGTCTATTTTTGCTTTTGGTTGCCTGTACTTTTGGGGTCATGTATATAAAAAAGAAAGCATTGGCTGTACAAATTGCATGGAGTTTGCATGATTTTTGAATATGGTGAGAACTAGGGTCTAATTTCATTCTTCTGCACGTAGATATACAGTTTTTCCAATAGCATTTTCCGAAGAGACTGTCTTTTCCTCATTGCATGTTCTTGGCACTTTTGTTGAAAATTCTAGCCACTGGGATTACAGGAGAGCACCACTTGATTTCTTTTCTTTTCTTTTTTTTTTTTTTGGACAATTCATTGTTAATGTGTAGAAACATACTGTTTTGTATGTTGTCCTTGCAACTTTATTAAATTCATTATTTATTTGATTATTTTTTTCATACCTGATCTCACAGTGTTGGCCAGGCTGGTCTTGAACTCCTGAACCCAAGTGGTCCCCCTGCCTCTACCTCTTGAATAGCTGCATGTGCCACTGTGCCTGACTCATTAGTCTTTTTTCATGTTATTATAAATGGGATTAAATATTCTTTTTTGAATAGTTAATTGTTCACCTATTCCTTTGCGTCTAACTGAGAGGTAGTTATTGTCATTGCTTTTAGTTACGGATGGGGAAACTGAGGCTCAGGCTAGTGAAGAGCTTCACTCAGTGCCACCCACATAACCAACATGAAGAGTGGTCAGGATCTAATGCTGGTCTCTGTGACACAAAGGAGATGGTAGAGGATGTAAACTTGCAGTTAGCTCCTTGTCCCCTAGACCATCAGTGATGTAAATGGAAGTGTTCCTTGTATTTAATTTGAATCTCTCAAATGAAAATCTGGGGTAGACAGTGTTACGGCATGTTAGGTCTTACTTTCTGAAGTTCTCATTGGAGCTGAGGAGTTAAGCAGGAAACAACTTTGAGTTCTTACCCCCTTTCTTTCTCTTTCTGTATGTTATTTTTTGAATTTTTATTACAAATTTTTATTACAAATTTAAAGAGTGACCTAGTTACCAGGGAATTATAACTGCAAAAATGCTTTTTTTTTTTTTAAAAAAAAAAACAATCCTTGTATGTTATTTTAATTTTCATATTTAGTTTACATTTTCATCAAACCACATATCCACCTAATTTTAAGAATCACCTTTGGATAAGAGATTATAATAAGATACAGAAGCCACTCACTTCCCTTTCTTCATTTGATGCTCTTTTGGTTGCTTCTTTGAATTTCATCTCTTCCATCATCATTCCATCTTTTCCAATAGCATTAATTAATATGATTATATTGTTGCTTCTTAATTTTTCAGTTTTGCTTATTTTTTTATTGAACCCGCTATGAAAAATTAGGATATAGTGTATTTCGCCCCCTTGACTATATTCAGAATCATGAGGTATTTTACCAATTTTATCTTCCCAGATACCTGGCCCCCTGGGCATTTGGACCTTTAAGTTAAAATTAAAATTTAAAGGTGTTATCCTGAGTCCCATTTATAACCTTTTGTGGATCTCTTTGATTTCCTTCTGAGACCAATGCCCTGCTTTCTTTAATCCTCATTCTTTCTTGACTTACTCCAGTCTTTGGGTAGTGCCTTTCCTGGGGGCTTCCTGAAGATGTCTGATTTCTAGGTATGAACTTCACACTGACTGGTCTGGTTGATCATTCCATATTGGAAATAATCTTTTGAAGGCATTACCCATTGTTTTTCAATTTCTGATGTCACGGTTCTTCTTGTGTGTGACCTGTTATTTTTCTATGTAAACGTTTAAGATGTTCTCTTTGTCTCTGAGTTTTAAACATTCCACGTGGAGTTATTTAAATTAGTTTTTCTGAGCACACAGTGCGTCCTCTCCCTCCAGACACTGATGTCTTTCAATTCTAGGGCTATTTTTTTCCCTGGCTTATTTCTTGGACAATCCCTGCTCTTGTTTTCCCAGTTCCCCATTTCTGGAGTTCTCATTTTTCAGATATTGGACTCCCCAGCTGATTCTCCAGTTTTCTTACATTTTCTCCTAATTTCTGGAAATTTTGTCTTTGTGCTTTTCATGACTTCTGATGTTTCTTTTCTGATTTGAAAGAAGCTCTAGATAGACAATCAACGAGGCATTGTTTTGAACACACCTCCTTTTAGGTGTTTACTTGGAAGCCATCTCTCTGGTTTCAGAAAGGAAGAGAAGGATAAATGGGGCATGTCGAGGGGCCATCAGAATGACAAGAGAACAAGCTGCTCTACTTTGAAAGTGGGGAGAACAACGTGGGATGATTAATCTGAAGAAGAAAAGACCAAACAGACTTTGTCTTCAAGCATGTGACACTGAATTGCTTTTGGACTCATTCTCTGTAGTTGTTAAAGGACAGAAATGAGGATGATGAGTAGATGTGACAGAAAGGGAAATTCTGGCCCAACAGAAACCCCTTCTTAAACATTAGAGGGGCCCAATGGTGGAGGGTCCTATGTGGACATGTACTGATTTTCCATTTCTAGAAGTGTTCTAGGAGAGAAGGCAAAGCTTGTTCAGAGGAGATTCTTTGGATGCATACCAGATACAACAACCTCTAATTCTAAGAATCAGTGCTCAAAAACTCCAAGACAAAAATGGCTCTGTGTTTCCCAAACCTGCTATTTCCTGAATAAGTGGTTTACAAACTTTTTTGAAAATTATAAAGCTGCCTTTTTACCTTTTAATGAATTTTAATTGACACACACTATTTTTATTTATTTATAGGAAATGGTGGTATAACTCAATGCGTGCATATAATGTATCAGATAAGGAAGGTTTCCTGCTCTGTACAGAAAATAATCAGAGGAGCAGAAAACTTTTTAAGACCAAAAACCTACATGAAACTCAGTATATCAAACAGATCAGCTTAAGTGGAACCGGGGTGCACAGCCCTGCCTTTTTCTTTGACTCCTCCAGGTCCCCGATTTTGACCCAAACCCAAGTCTGAGTTTCTTCCATTTGCACTCAAGATCTTAAAAATCTTATTTCTACATAGTTTCCCCTCTCTACATGATACAGGGAGCGGCAGCTCTGCCAGGCAGCCTCTTCGTTGTTTTTAGACGGCTCCTGAGCTTTCCTGCCTCTACTCTTCCTTCACACGTGTCCCCCAGCCTGTGTTCCCCCAGCCTGGGCACACTTTCTTACACACTCCCCTTCTCCACTGTTCCTCTGAAATCTATTCTCCTTCAAGGGCTTAGAAAAGGCCTTCCTTCATGGACCCTTGGCTAGTCTGGCCTTTGGTGATCCCATGATCTGCCCTACTGTTATATCTGTATGTGTGTGTGTGTGCATAAATTTTGATTTAACACTGCCTACTCAATTATCGAGAATAAGAGTAACAATAAATGTTACCGAGGATGTGGGAAAAAAGGTCCCACTCATCCATTGCTGGTGGGACTGCAAATTGAAACACCAACATCTGGAGCACCATTTTCTGAGCTTTCTTGGGCTGGGGATGTGGCTCAAGTGGTAGCGTGCTTGCCTGGCATGCGTGGGGCCCGGGTTCGATCCTCAGCACCACATACCAACAAAGATGTTGTGTCCGCCGAAAACTACAATGAATAAATAAATATTAAAAAAAATTCTCTCTCTCTCTCTCAAAATAATTCTCTCTCTCTCTCAAAATAAATAAATAAATAAATAAATATTACAAAAAAAAAAAAAGAGTGGTTTCTTGCAGCTGGCTACTATGTGTAGAAGGTTTTATACTATAGTGAGCATTCTTATCACATACTATGTAGCTAATTTGTAGAATGATCCCTCCCCCTCAGTTTCTTGAACATAGTATTATCTTGGATCTGAACAGTCATGCTATTAATTATTATTATTTTAAAAATATTTTTTATTCATCAACAGATCTTTATTTTATATATTTTTATGTGGTGCTAAGAATTGAACCCAGTGCCTCACACCTGCTAGGCAAGCGATCTACCACTGAGCCACAACCCAGCCCTGATGCTGTTAATTATTAAACACTAAAGCTTGGAATAAGGTCAATCATGTAGCATACCACATTAATAATGAAGGAAAAAAATCAACATGATCATTTGATGCAGAAAAAGCATTTGATAAAATTAATACCTTTCCATGATTAAAAAAGGAAAATATACACACTCATAGAACAAAGATAAAAGGAAACTCTCTTGACCTGTTAAAGGGCATTTATTAAAAAAAATAAAACTAACATCATATTTATTAAAAATTATAACCACAGAAATTAAGCAAGAAAAAGAAATTTTAAAGTGTTCACTTGAGAAAGAAAAAGAAAAACTATTTATCTGCAGATGGCAAGATCTTACATATAGAAAACCCTAAGCTAGTTATGGCAGTGAACTTGTGTACCAACTTGGGAGGCTATGTGAGAGGCTGAGACAGGAGGATCCCAAGTTGGAGGCCAGCCTGGTCAATTAGTGAGATCATGTCCCAAAGTAAAAAAGGGCTAGGGTGGTAGCTCAGTGGTAGAGTGCTTGCCTACCATGCCTAAGGCCCTGGCTTTGATTTGATTCCCCAGTAGCACACACAATCTCTCCATCCCTCCCTCTCCCTCCCTCCCTCTCTCTTACACACACACACACACACACACACACAAACACACACGAGAATCCTAAAGAATACACACACGTGTACAAGCAAAATTAGAACTAATAATAAGTAAGTTCCCTTTCTATTTTATGGAATAGTTTGAGGTGCACTTGGTGTTATCCAGGCTGGGGTTTTCTCTCCTCTCCTCTCCAGCTCTGGCCAGGAAGCCAGCCAGGTCAGTTGCTGTGATTATTACTGTTGCCACATTTTAAAGATGACAGAAATGCTAAGTGTCTTTCTTAAGGTCAAAGAGCCAGACACTGTGGGTCTCCAGAGAGCGAGGCTCCTCCCTTCCAGGAGGCATTGGTCCCAGCCCCCCGGAGCCTCCCCACACTCCCAGGAAACATGCTTCTCTGAATACAGAACAGACAGGCACAGCAGCCGTAGGAAGCAGCAAAAAATATTTATGAGTACTTAAGAGTACATAACAGGCATGGGGGGCTTGCATTCCCATCACTGGGTGGGAAGGGGTAGATGGGAGGCTGAGCCTCCTCTGGGGGCCTCCCGCTGCAGCACGGGGCTGATCAGAAGCTAAACACCGTTAGGCCACCCGGGCTCTCCCTGACCTCCACCATGCAGCTCCCAGTCAAGTCCCTGGGCCCCTGGAGGCAGGACAAAGGACAGGGGTGGTACCACAAGTCACTGCTGGGGCCCTGGGGGGCCCTGGGGTTACTCCCCCACTGCACTCCTAATGCTCCACTCTGTATGCTTCACATGGGACTTCAAGTGAAAATTTCCATTAAAAAATTAAAAAAAGAATCTCCTTTAAAACATTATAAACTACTGGACTCGTCTAGTCCTCATTAATAGCTGAGGAAATTGAGGCTCAGGAAGGTAAGGGACTGGCCCAAGGCCAACAGTAAGTTAGCGGTGCCGTCTTTTCTCTTTGTCTATCCAGGACACGGGGGTGTACTCTGAAGTCCTGGGTCCTGGACCCTGCACCCTCCAGGTCCATAATCCCTCTCCTTAAGCTCCAAGGGCTCCAGCCTCAGGGCCAGCCCAACCCTAGGAGCTTCCCCAACATGTGTGCAACCCACGGACACCCCTCTCCTAATGCACCCCCTCAGACACCCCTCTCCTAATGTACCCCGCTACTCCTCACCTCCTAGGAAGCCGCAGCCTGGCCACTCCTTGGGGGGCCCTCCCCACCTGTGTTGAAACCCATAGTTTGAGACCTGGGCCAGGAAGGTCTGGGGGGCGGTGTGTGGGGGAGTACCTTGGTGAGTGCAGCCCCTGCATGGGATCCCACTTTGCTCCTTCCTCTCTATAGCCATTCACCTGGGGAGTGACAGGCCAAATGCAAGGGGTCACTACCCACCTTGGCCTGGTGTCCCTGGCCACCCCCTCACCCCTCAGCTTGGAGCACAGACCCCAGGGCTCTCAGCCAGGCTGCGGTTTCCCTCTACCTCATTTCTCGGGGTAAGAACCTAGCAAGGCAGAGGGAAGTTTCCAGAGGCTCCCAGAGTGCACTGGAGAAAACCCCAAAGGAAAGGAACAGTGAGTGTCAGGGCCCGGGAGCTGGGGAAGGGACCAGGGAAGAGGATCCAGCTTCGCCCCACCCACCAGCCCCAGGGTCCACCACTTGAGCCTCTGCTTTACCAACTCACTTGGGTCCTGGCACAGCCCTGGTTGAAGGGGTTGTCCCCCTGAAGGCTGTCCCCTAGAGGAGGTGGGCATGGGAAGAGGAGCTCAGAATGAGCAGGACTGCGCAAGGCCATCTTCCAGGGACCCTGCTTAAGTTGGTCAGCTAAGCCAGGGCTCAACCCAGGCCTGGAGCAAGACTCCTGGGGCAGGGAAGCCCTAGAGTGACCCAGGGCCTCCTGTCTCCCCAGGCTCCCAGGAAGAGTGAGCTCCAGCCACCCACTTGTGAGCAGCTCTCCCCAGATGAGTGCTGACCTGGCACCCCTCCGCCCTGCCTTCTCAGGGCTCCTCATCACCTTGTCCCTCCCTGTGCAACACCCCTGCTCTGTCTCCATTGGCCACACACGTCCTCCTGCCATGTCCTGCCTGACACCTCCCAAGAGCTTCCTTGTGCTGTTCAGCTGCTCCAAAGACAGTGTCACCACCCCTCTCCCACTTCACTTTCCCACATTTTTTTTTTTCTAAAAATGTGCCTTAATTGAATTTCCCTACCTGGGAGGACAGTGGCAGTGGGGATGCCCAATCATATTTTCCTAGTCAAAAATCACATGGTCCAGGAAAATCTGGGCTGAAGACCTTCAAAGCAGTAAAGGTCAAGCTCAAAGGTCAAGTCCTCCCCTGGACACTGACTGGCCTCTCCCCTCCCTTATGCCACTTTCTCCTTCCCCCCACTCCATCCTCATCCCCTCCTCCTCCCAGACCAAGATGAGTCTCAGCACAACTTCAAGAGCTTTAGCTAGCAAACATTCTGTAATGATGGGAAGTGGCCCAGCAGCACCTCTGTCCACCCACAACTCTCCCAGGGTCCATGCATGAAAACCTTGATCTTCAACCCTATTCTCCACCAGAAGGAACTAGTATTCCACATCAGGACAGCGCTGGTATATGCCACCATGTCCAAAAAGCAACATGAACCATTGGACTCTATGAGGTTCTGCTGCAGTCCAGCTGCAGCAAAATAACCGGGGGGTGACGAACAACTTGTGTAGATTGATACAGCAGGAGTGGGAGCCATTTATTGTAGGACAACAGAGGTATTTATACATTCCACACAGCTTATCTTAATTAGCATAAACTAGATACATCAGTCAACCAATAAGGAATCTTCACATTTAATGGCTCGCTGGAGTTACTTCACAAATTATTCCCTCTGGCATTTTGCCAGGCGCCATCCAGACTTGTTTACAGACTCTAACATTTTCCAGGCGCCATTCTGACTTGTTTACAGACTCTAATATTTTCCCCTTTTGTTTAATTTAAATAACGACCATAGCGGTTTTTACATAAACACCATAAATAATCTGCTACAAGCAGAAGGGGAGGATACAAAATGCCAAAATACCAAGCCAATTGATGGCTCCATGCAAGAAGCCCTTGGAAAAATTATACCAGCAATGACACCGTTAGTAAAGATACCGAGTTACTATTTGTTGTAGATTACAGTTTGTTGTCTCAGTCCAGATAAAGCAGTGTCTCAATAGATTAACTCACAGTCCAGGTGAATCACAGTCCAGGTAAGTTCTGTAGGCAGCTAGCTAAAATCATAGTCCAGGTAAGTTCTGCAGGCAGCTAGCTTGATCTGAAGTTTCGTCTGTTTCTCAGCTGAAGAGATGGTGGCCTGTACGGGGAGCCCTGAGACACTCGGGGGTAAATGACGAAAAAAGCTGCCCGTCCATAGATAGGACAAGAGCAAATCTGCTCGTCCCTAGGCAGATAGGGCGAAAAGAAAAATGACCATTTCGAGGGAGATTAATACAGTATGTTTGTGTCTTGTTTTGTCTCAGTGTATTGTATTGTCTTTGTGATGAAAATATGGAAGGGGTAAAGAGTAAATTGATAAGGGAAAGAGGCACCCCAGTGGAACCAAGAGCAATTAGGGCATGTGTTGATAAGAGCCCAGGAACTCTAGTCAGAAAGAAAAAGAAAGTTCAGAAGAGGAAGGATTATCAGGAAAAAAGTTGCAGCAAAAGGCTATTACTAAATACTTTTCATTATTTATGGTGTTTCTGTAAAAACCACTATGGTCGTTATTTAAATCAAACAAAAGGGAGAAATGTTAGAGTCTGTAAACAAGTCAGGATGGCTCCTGGCATTTTGCTAGAGAAATGTTAGAGTCTGTAAACAAGTCTGGATGGCGCCTGGCATTTTGCCAGAGGGAATGGTTTATGAAGTAACACCAGCGAGCCATTAAATGTGGAGATTCCTTATTGGTTGACTGATGTATCTAGTTTATGCTAATTAGATAAGCTATATGGAATGTATAAATACCGCTCCTGTCCTGCAATAAACGGCTTCCACTCCTGCTGTATCAATCTACAGAAGTTGTTCATCACCCCCCAGCTACTTTGCTGCAGCCTGACTGCAGCAAGGTTCTGCCTCCTTTAAGGTGCTACAGCACTTAAGAAACTAGTATCCTACCAGGTGCAGTGGTGCACGCCTGTAGTCCCAGTGACTTGGGAGGCTAAGGCAGGAGGATCACAAGTTCAAGTCCAGCTTCAGCAACTTAGCAAGGCCCTTAGCAACTTAGTGAGACCCTCTCTCAAAACAAAACATCACAAGGTTTAGGGCTGCAGCTTCAATGGTGAAGCACCCTTGGGTTCAATCTCTGGTATCAGAAAAAAATAAATTAATTAATGGCAGAGTATTAAAAAATTTACAGAATTTTTAAATTTACAGGAAAAATTTTTGGTTAGATATGTATAAAGTATAGAAAAGGTTGATTATATGTAAGTTATAGAAAAATGCTTTAAGGTATGATAATTAATAAATTTTTAAGAACTGAGCAGTACATTTGAATACCTTCCTCTCCCCACGTGGATCTCTATCCGACACGAATAGAATCCAACAGCTCTGAGGCACCCAGACCAGCCTCTCTCACTGGCTCCACTCCTGGGCTCCTGCTGCAAGTCTGCGTCTCAACGCGCTCACACTCCATGGGGCCAACCCAAATCAATTGCCCCATCTTCTGCCCAAGTTCCTGTTGCCTCTCCTTCTTCCCCTTATCCCAGGGGATCAGGGCACCAGGCTTCTCTCTGTTCCTCTCTTTTTTCTTCTATCCCCCAAATGTTGATTCTTTTGTTTGTTGGTTCACTCATTTACTCAGATTTCTCTGTGTGCTGGGGATGGAAGACCCAGGGCCTTGCACATGCGCAGCAACGATCAACCACACAGATACACTCCCAGCCGGAAATATTTCAGGGCATCAAAGATGCCTCAGTCAAGCCGGGTATGGTGGTGCACTCCCGAAATCCCTGCGACCTGGGACACTGAGGCAGAAGGATTGCAAGTTCGAGATCAGCCTCAGCAACTTAGTGAGACCCTGTTTGAAAACCCTGGGGATGTAGCTCAGTGCTACAGTGCCCCTGGGTTCAATACAAAAAGTTAAAATCCAGTACCGCACTGGGGTTGAAAGCACTGTAAACAGCCCGGCCAGCCTACTTTCAGGGTGGTGAGGGCAGCTGCAACACGAGGCCTTGAGCACCATGGGCAGTGGCCAGGGTGGCACAGACAGAAGAGGGTAGACAACCCAGCCCACAGCACCCAGGCACATGCAGAGAAGAGGCCCAGAGCCTTAAGTGCTAAGACCCTGAAGAGGGCGATTCCAGCTACTTCCGGTTTCAGAGGCTGTGTCTAGTCTGGAGAGAGTAGTCTGAAGAATGTCTGTTGGCTTTGGCCAGCAATGAGAGCATCATCGTGACAGTAAGGGCAGGGGCTGGGTTGAGTGGGCCAGGAAGTGAAGGGTGGGGCTAGTGAGCATGGTCAGCTCTTTCAGGGAATAAGGCACAGAGGGTACAACAGGTGGAGTGGGGGCTTGGGACATTAAGGGTGGGGGTTGCTTGGCTTTGAGGATGAGGCACAAATGTGTAGATGACCCCGGGAAGGAAAGGTAGTGAGTGTAAGAGCAGCCCATAGGGCACTTTCTGGTACCAGCCACTGTTCTATGTGTCTTTTGAGAATTCACTCACGCTTCTCTGTTTCACAGATAGGGCACTGAGCAACCAGGTGGCTAAGTAGCACACACAATGTCCCCCTGCTGGTAATTTGTGGAGCTGTGATTTGGACTTATGTGGTCTGGTTCCAGAGTCCTTGCCACCAGCCACCAAGCAAGTGACTCCAGGAGGAGTTGCAGTCAGGGAACGGAGTAGGGAGGGAATGAAAGTTGGAGCAAGGAATCAATGCCTGTCGTGGCTGCTGCAAGTAACGGAAAGGAGCCCTGTCTGGTGAATCCCAGAAGGCAGACCACATCTTGGATCCTGGATGTGGAGGGCCTCATTCTGAGCATGGGAGGAAGGGCAGTGGCCTATGGCCTGACCTGGGGCTGGAAGAACCACAGGACAGAGGAAGGGAAAAGGCTGCCAGGCAAACTCAGTGATGGAGTGAAGCTGGAGAGAGGAGAAGACAGGCAACCACAGGGCTGAGGAAGAAGGGCCAAGCAGAGGAGTCCCAGGTGGGAGAGAACCAGATATGGCAGTGACTGAAAGGGTGGGAGGTGATGAGCAGAGAGGCTCCTCTGTCTGTTCAGCAGCCTCCCCTCCCCCTCCCCCATTGATGCTGCCCAACAGTCTTCCTGAAAGAGCCTTTAGTCAAGTTATTGTTGTACTAAAGGAATCCCATGGCAAAGATGCCCACTCTTATCATTCCTATTCAACACTAAGAAGAAAGAAATAAAGACACAAAGATTGGAAAGAAAGTATCAAAAGTGTTCTTTGCAGAGGACATGAATTTCCATGTAGCGTGAACAACAGCACTCAGCCGGGGAGCACCCGGATTCAATCCCCAGAACTGGTAAAACAGCAACACTTAGAACTCCTGCTCTCTGGAAGGTGCTGGGAAGAAAAGGAGGAGACAAGCCATGGATCGCAAGAAGAGATTCTCAATTCACAGATCTGATAGAGAACTCTTAAAACTCAATAAAACAATCCCCCCGCTTTTTTTTAATGGGCAAAAGATTGGAGCAAACACTTTAACCAAAGACATACCAATGGCCAAGAAAACATTAAAATATGCTCAACGTTGGGGCTGGGGTTGCGGCTCAGCAGTAGAGTGCCCGCCTAGCACGTGCGAGGCCCTGGGTTCGATCCTCAGTGCCACATAAAAATAAGCAAAATAAAGGTATTGTGTACAACTAAAACTAAAAAGTATTTTAAAAAATATGTTCAACAACATTGCTCATTATGAATACACAAACTGGAGCCTTAATGAGATACCACTACTCATTTATTAGGATACAATTAAAAAACAAAAAATGACAGTGTCAAATATTGGTGAGGATATAGAACAACAGGAATTCTCATACATTGCTGGTAGAAATTAGAAATGGTACAGTTGTTTTGGAAGACAAATTTGGCAATTTCCTATAAAGCTCCACACATGGTTACCTTATGACTCAGCAATGCCACCCCTAAGAATTTACCCAACAGAAATGAAAACTTAGGTTCACATGCCTGTACACCAATGTTTGTAGCAGTTTTATTTATAACTGCCCCAAACTAGCTGGGCACAGTGGCCCATGCCTGTAATCTCAGTGGCTTGGGAGGCCGAGGCAAGAGGATTGCAAGTTCAAAGTCAGCCTCAGCAACTTAGCAAGGCCTGAAGCTAATTAGTGAGACCCTGTCTCAAAAAAAATCATAAAAAAAATAAAGGGGATGGGGTGGGGGATGCTGGGAATACAACTCAGTGGTTAAGCATCCCTGGGTTCAATCTCTGGTACAACAAAACAAAACAAACAAAAATACTACCCAAAACTAGATATAACATAAAAATCCTTCAGTTGGTGAATATATATATATATATATATATATATATATATATATATATATATATATATATCTGTAGGGCATCCATACAATACTACACAGCAAAAAAAAAAAAAAAAAGACAGAAAAAGAGATAAACCACCGATATGAGCAACAACATGGATGAATCTCAGATGCATTGTGCTAAATGAAATGAAGCCAGACTAAAACGGAAGGGCTCCATTTATATGTGATCCTGGAAAATAAAAAAATCAGAAGGACATAGGGAGAGAAAGTGACAACAAAAAAGATGAACAAAAGAATTTTCTGGGGTAATAAAACTGATCTAACCTTGATCATGATGGAGAACGTACGATGGTATCCATTTGTCAAAATCCCTAACTGTAGACTAAAAAGATTGGATTTACTGTTTGTCAATGATTCCTCAATAATCGACTTAAAAAAAATCCTACCATGGCTCCCAGGTTTCCACTTCATCAAAACTGAATTCCACGCTTGACTTTCTGGGCCTTTTTAATGTTGACCCCATGGGGTCAACTTCATTGCCCATGCCACCTTGTGTTTGCATTAGAGCCCTTTCCTCATCATTCCATTAACAGCCTGGTAGTGTGGCTGGTCCTAATCTACAGTGCGGGCCTGTCCAAACTCTTGTTTCTTCCAGTCTGCTACACCACTCAGGACCGATCCCCTCTCAGAGTGTTCCTGGGTCTCTGCGGGCGGTATTCTGATTGCAGGTGGCACAAGTGCGGGCTATACTTACTCACCTCCATACCCATCCTTCAAATAACACGCAGCCTAGCCCCAGTGGGCTCTCTAGGCGATGCATCCTGTGGGAGGATGACCACGGAGCTCCAGGGGGAGGAGAGAGCTGAGCTGCAGCTTAAGAGGTGGGTCTGGGAGGACTAAGGAATGCGGAACCCTCAGGGCGAAGGGCAGTGCAGAAAACGCAGAGTGGAGTCGCTGAAGTGCAAGTTGCCTCTGCACAGCTGGGTATTGCGGCCCAGGGTACCTGGCCCTCAGAGGGGCGCTGGGCAGTGCTCACCGGTGCTGCCTGGATCTGCAGCAGCCGAGTGAGCCGCAGCAGGAGGCCCGAGGTGGATACAGCCCTCACGCGCCCTGGCAAAGAAGCCAAACCCAAGGGCCAATTTCTCCGTGGCCCCGCCCCTCGACCCGCCCCCACCTCCCTGGCCCCGCCCACAGTCTGGCTCCGCCCTCATAGCCCCGCCCCCAAACAGCCCCGCCCATAGACTCTTCCTCCCTGAACTGACCGTTAGCCCAGTACACCCAAGAGAAACCTCACTCGGCCGCGCTGGCGTCCCACTCCGTGGCTCCGGTAGATTTTTAACTCCACCGTCCGTCCTACCTTGCCCATCTCTCTGACTCCACTTGGTGCTTTTGACTTGTCCTTCACAGGTCCTCCCAAGTGACTTCTCCCTCTAGCCACGCCCACGTCAACCCTGCCCTCAGTTACCCCGCCCCATCCTCTCCACAACCGGGGCTGGTCCCATTGCGGACCCTTGGGACTGTGTGGATACGTCATGGTTTTGTCCAGGGAGAAGGACGTGTGTCTTGTGCGCAGGAGGAATATCATGCAGGTAACCAGCAGGGCACCCGCATAGAGGCAAAGGGACACGAGCCACAGCCGGGAAGATGCGGAAGTTACAATGACAGATGCAGTTATTGACCCACTTGCAGGGATGGTCAGACTCCTAGGGGAGAGGAAGCAGGCCTCAAGGCTCTATCTGGCCTGGCCTCCATCACCTCCAAATACTGAGGCCTTCCCCAACCCGGCCCTCTAGGCCGCCTGCTCTTGGCCCTACACACAGGCTCCCATCTCAGGGAGAACCTGGCATTTCCATTGTTAGAGCACAGGACTCCATGGCTCATCAGGTCCCCCCCACCCTGTTATGAGTGAGGTCTTTAGAGACAAGACCTGCCTGGTGTCACTTGGAGGAGATGGAATAACTCTGGGCCTCTATTTTCTCAGATACTGGATAAAGATGAAAAGAACACCCTTGCCCAGCCAGCCTTCTGCACCTGGAAACCTGTGCAGGGTGTGCACATGTGAGAAGAGCACTCAGAACCCAGGAAACCCTCTAACTTGGACACCCAGAGGCGGACAAGCAAAGATCTCCAGAACGGGGCAGCAGCCAGCCTAAGGGTCTGGGCATATAGTATCAGCAAGCCAGGGGATGGGGCAGGTGCTGGCTTTTCTCCCCCTGACTCTACTAGGCTCTGCACGGATGTGATGCCCTTTGCAAGTCAGCACCTGTGCAATCAAGGCCAGTCTCTCAGGACAGGTGCAGACACAGAGGCGATAACATATGTAAGTGACCAAGAGTGGCTGAGAGTCACTTTTAGCAGTCTGGGAAGATGGTCTCAAACCCACCCCTGGCCCCCGCCTATGATGTGAGGTTCCTGGTCCTGGCCATGTACCTGGTGATGGGTTGGTGAATGGACAGGGAGGAGTACTACTCACCTCCACACAGATGTTGCATGAGGGACAGTGGAAGGTCCAGAGTGGGTAGTGGAAATAGCATTTTGGGTACCATGGCATTTGGAAAGCCCTGCAGTACATCCGTGCCACATATGGTGTCTTGGGGTCCTGTTTGAAGGAGCCTGGCATGGGAAGAGGTTTGGCATTGGCAGGAGGTCTTTCCATCACTCTGATGCTCTGGGCAGCCCCATAGCATCACTGGGCAACAGGAAGGTCAGGGAGGAGCTGGGCAGGGGAATCCTGGTCCCTTTGAGCAAGCTGACCACTCTGATGGGGGGCAGTCAAAGAGAAGGGGGTTTCCAGCCAGAGGAGCTCCACCCTTCACAATAGTGATCAGTGCTTGAAATCGTGTGTGAATGGGAAGGAGGAAGAGTGAACTGCATGGTTTGGAAGAGCCTGCTGACCTCTCTCACCAGCCTGCCCCGTCCTCCCTTCTAAAGCAACTGGAAAACGTCCAGGATTCTGTTTTTTCACACCTCAGTGGCTTGGGACATGAAGTGCCCCCAGTCTAAGTAATGACGACATGGAGAGAAGGGATCCTGAGCCATAGGTGGGTTAGCACTTTAGAAATCACCCCTGAAGGCATCAGCCCTTTGGGTGCCCCCTCCTCCTCCCGGGGTCTGAGGCCTTACCTCGATGTAAGATACCAGGGTCTGACAAATTGAGAGAAACCAGACTGCAGAAGATGATGAGAAACAGAAGGCCGGTCACCATGGGAGAGGCCCCCTCCCTGTTCTGGGCCAGCCATCTGCATCTGACACCAGAGCCAGACTCAGTTCTAGTCTGGGGCAACCAGAGCTCCCCACAAGGCCTGGCTCACCTCAGGTAGGACTCACAGACCTTAAGGGCAGATTTAAATATCCAGGCTAGAGACAGACCACGGAGACGCCACCAAATGTCACCAGCATTACCAGCCACCGGCAATTCCCTAAATGCACCAGGCACCCTAGACGTCTGTGCTGGCGCATGGGCTTCTCTCTCGCTGTCACTCCCTCTGCACATGCACGTCACTGTCTATTCTCCTTCTATCTCTTTGTAAGAAACCTGACTCCTTGCACAGGAGACTCATGGAAAAGCAAAGAAGAGGCCACTAAAAGTGACCAGCAGCACCACATTGAAGCAGCAAAGAGACTTGGGAGAAACCAGAGTGTCTGACCGGAGGCTGGGCTGGACATGACGTCCTTTGAGAACAGCATGGCTAGGCTTCCTGTTCTCAGAGAAATGAGAGCCACCAGTTTCCTTTTTTTTGGATTGGCACCCAGAGTGCCGTGACCACAGCAGGGAAGGAAAGAAGTATCAAGTGTGACATCACAGAGGTTCCGGAATGGGGGCTCTGGCTGCTTCCAAGGACCCTCCCCTACCCCCACATACACACATGTTGTAGACTGGGACATCCTCCTCTTACGATGTTGGCTTTGTTGGAGCTTGTGACGATGTGATGTGGTTTGTCCCCCAAAGGTTCATAGGCCGTTGGCTGGGTCCTCAGTGTGGCAGTGTTGAGGTGGTAAAACCTGTGAGAAGTGGGGCCTCATGTGAGGTAATTCAGTCCCTGGGGATGAGGCCCTTGGAGGAAGTAATATACTTCTCATGGGCCCCAGTTTGTTCCTGTGAGAGTGGGTTGGTATAAAAAGAGCAAGAAGTCAATCACCAAATCTTGGACTCTGAGCTCAATAAACCTCATCTCTTTATAAAGTACCCATTCTCAGGTATTTTGTTAGAGCAACAGAAAGCAGGCTAATACAGAGATCATATAATATGGTCTCTGGGGAGACGATGGGGAGACGTTGGCTGATTCTTACCCTTCTAGGCCCAGTGCTGACTGAAGCAGGCAGTGCTCATTGCTCATCCTAGCTCCACTTCTTTTTGTTGTACAGAGTCCTAGTTTGGGGAAGGAGGTAGCAATCTACCCGACTAAATAGCTTCCCAGTTTCCTGAATTTCCAGGGTGGGCTTTGTGACACAATTCTAGTTAAAGAGATGTGTGCTAGTGTCCATTGAGGATTTCTGGGAAAGTTTTTGCCTTTTCAATAAAAGGAAAGATGATGCATTTGGCAGAGCTCCGTCCCCCTTCTTTCTGTCTTGAAGCTAGTTCTGCTGGGTGGGGTATGACCTGGGATCCTTTAGGTAATAAGTCATGCTACCCAGACACAACTTGTGACATTGTCGTAAAATCCTATCCCTCAACTGCCTCCCCTTGAGCTGCATATTATGAGAAAATAACTGGGTTTCTATTATCCTGACATGAGTCATTGTATTGTCCACTGAGCGCCTGAAACCCTCTGTGTCAGATTCTTCCCACTGTAAGTCTTGGTGAAGGGAAGAAACCATTTCCCCATCCCAATTGGAGTTGAAAACAGCCAAATACGTGTGGCTTCTCTTGCAGTGATTACGGAGGCCTGTTTCAGGTGACACTAATTTCACTCTAGAACTGCTACCATTGACTGACTGAGAAATCTGTACTGAGATGCAGCAACTGCCCAGATGTCCAATGCTCATATGAAGTCCCCCCCCGCCAACACCTTTTTTTGGACTAGGGATTGAACTCAGGGGCACTGAGCCCTCTTTTATTTTGGGACAGGGTCTCACTTAGTTGCTGAGGCTGGCTTTGAACTTTGCGATCCTCCTGCCTCAGCCTCCCAAGCCACTGGGATTACAGGCATGCATCACTGCACTGGCCGAGGAAATGAAATTGATTAAAAATAGATCAGGACTGATGGCATTGAGATGGGGGTAAAAGGACAGTCAGTGTAGATAATGAAGGATTGGGTCAGGAAGATGGGGACTGATTCAAAAGGAAATAAAATGCTAATACTTCCAGAGCACTTCCCCCTCCTCCAAACTGTTGCTAAGGTTACCTGCCTCCAGGGAATTGTTCCTCCCAGCTAAGAGCTGTTAGTGAGCACCCTTTGGGCTGCTCCCTTCCTGCCTTTTGGCTACATAGGCAGGATGGGAGGAGGGGACATGAGAAGAAAGGAAACCTGAAATCTATGAAAGGTGCAGGACACCCCTACTCCCTTAGATACCAGCTCTGGACACCCTCCTTTCCAGAGGAGTCTCTCTCTCTCCAATCTTTAAATAAAACTTTGCTCTTGCCTCAGCATTTCTTGGGTATTCAATCTTTAACACTGGGAGAATGGGACCCAATCCTGATTTTCAGGATTCTCAGATGGGAGCTCTTCAGGGATTGTCACAGGGGTAAGCTCCTCTGCACCCACATCTTTCTGAGGTGCACCTTTCGGCCTTTATGGAGGACATTAATGGGCACCCATTGGCCAATTAAACAGCTGGTGCAAGTTGTCATTCTCCAAGACTCGGGTGACAGGATTCACAGCCTAGGTGCCTCCTACTCACCTGTCCTGCGGGTCAGGCATGGTGGGTTCAGCCAAGGTCATCTGTCCTACCCTGGCTTGAAGCGTGTCCAGCAGGAGTGTGCAGCGTCTCTAATCCCAGTCTGCCTTTGGACGTGTGGAGACAGAAGGTGGAACTACTGTAAGAGTCTGGCGGGGGCCACTCCCTGGGAACCTCAAAGGTTTCTCCCTGACTCCTTTCCCGACTGCCCTTATGGGGTGTCCTTTGGTGACTGTGGATGAAAAGGCGCTGTGCAAAAGCCCTAGTGACACACACCTCAGGAGGAGCTGGACTTTATCCCCGCATTCATTCTCCCACACTCCCCTCCCCTCCCTGTCAGGCTCTAGCCACGGTTGAGAGACATTTTACATGGAATGGCTGGTAAAGGAATGCCTGGTTCCCTTCGTTCACACACTGAGCCTTTACTAGCCTGTAGGGCTTGTCCCCATTGTTTTCTCTGTGCACCATAGGTTGTCATATTTGGAAGTTTCTAGTGGCAGGAGAGGTCAGTCATGCCTCTAAGTCTGGATCTCAGGGACCACCTTCTCTTCTCCTAGGCCAGAGCTGGGAAACAGTGTTGAGAGGGGGGACCAAGCCACTGCAGAATGGGCGATGCATATTGGATTGGCCCCAGAGCCAGGCTACTGGCCTCGAACTTGTGGTCCTCCTGCCTCAGCCTCCCGAGCTGCTGGAATTACAGGCATGTGCCATTGCACTGGCTTGGGGTTTTTTAATATAGAAGAAAACGAAGCTTATAAAATTTGAATCACACATCCAAGCCCATATAGCTGACACGTAGCAGAACAGGGGTTTCAATCCAAGTTTTTCTTCCCTACTGTAGTACAGCACTTACTGTACAGAAACACAGCTGAATAAATTGCACTTATTATTTTAGCCAAATTCCTTTGTAAAACCTCAGACATAGTCTACTATTCTTTTTTGGAGGGTGGGGGAGGGGTACCAGGGATTGAACTCAGGGGCCCTCAATCACTGAGTCACATCCCCACCCCTATTTTGTATTTATTTAGAGACAGGGTCTCACTTTGAACCCACAAGCCTCCTGCCTCAGCCTCCCGAGCTGCTGGAATTACAGGTGTGTGCCTGCACCTGGCTACTATTCTTATATAGCAATCTTCATATTCATCTTCTGTGATATTAATAAATGACAAAGAAAATCCACTGTGTCCTTCTCATGAATCTGGAAAACAAAGTGTTACCACAGATAACAATAATAAGCTATTTTGTCCTTAGTTCCAATAACTTAGGAGTTATTACTTAGAACAAGAAGCTCTCTGATTCAAATATAAAAATAATTCAAATACAAGTGTATTCTAGTCACTAACACAAAGATTTAAAATCCCACTCCGAGCCATTTCTGTATAGTAAGAAGAGAAGATGAACTTTAAAGGGACAGGGACTGTTATGAGGACAAAGGGCAGGTACACTCCCAAGGTCTTAATTCATGATCTATTACCCACTAGGAGTATGGCATGCACGCCCCTCCCCAGGCCCCTCATCAATCTTATCCACCAGACACGAGGTGCATCATGAAAGCCAGATGGCTTTACCATAAAATCTCCAAGAATAAACGAGGTAAGAATGGTGGGGACTACCCTTCACCCATCACTGGTTCAAAGCATGGTATGCGTTTTCTCCCACCCCTTATCCCAGGCTAGGATGTTAGTGTGGGACAGTGGCATGCATAGAGAGAATTCAACAGTTCCTGGCACCGACTAACCGTCCACTCTTCAAGGCCAGGACGGTGCACAATGCCCGACCAGTGGAAAGATCCCACCCTTGCAATCCCCTGAACATGGGTAGAAGCTCTCCTCCTCCTCTTTTTTTTTTTTTTTTAAGCAAGCAGGTAGGAATTTTATTTAAAATGAAAGTGAAAGAAAGACTCAAAACTCTGGGCACAGTGTGCCTGGGAGGGGCAAGAGTATCCCCCCTTCATTTATGGGGACCAACCTGATTTATCCCCTTCTCCTCTAGGAGAACTCCCCTGCCTCTGCCGGCTTCCATTAAAGCCTTGCCTGTGTGTTTGCCCTCACTGATGGGTTTTGGATCTACCACTGCCAAGTCAGGAGGTCCCATCTCTTGGACCATTAAGAGTGGCAGATACCTGAGAGAAGCAGATGGATATAATTCACGCGTAGGGGAGTCTCTCTTTGGTCTGCGGAGTCATCAGGACATTTTGTCTCATAGTCTCTTGTGCCAGAGAGGGAGAGGGTATTTTAAGAGCATCCTCTGTACTGCTGAACACTGCTGTGGATTCCCATCAGTGATAAACACAGGGGATTCTGGTCATTCTTTTATTTTGGAAGCTTATTTTGCTAGTCAGCACCTCTAGAACAAATGCAAGGGCTTATGATAGGGCTCTTCAATCTCCCTCCCTCCCTCCTTCTCGTCTCTTCTGCCCTCCTTCCTTCCCGAGGCTCCATTCCTCCATCCCTCCTTCCCTCCGACCTCCCTTCCTCCCTCTCCTCTTCTTTCCTTCCTTCCTTCCAAGGGTATCTCAGCTTCTCTGCAGCCTTTTCTGGAAGGTTCCATTCCAGGGGGCTGATTTCCTCCCTATTCATCCTAAGAAGTGAGTCTCTTGTCAATAGAACACTTTTTCTCTCTTGTGTCCTCTGATGTAGAGGGGTGAGTTAATTATCTATGGCAAATTTATCATATTGGTGTTGTGCAAGGTCCTCCTGTTGTTTTACTTAACTGATTTATTGGCTCTCTGCTGAGAGCCACAGCCGAGTCTGTATGGCCCCTGGCATTTTGCCAACAGTATTGATTGACAGGCGAGGCATTACTATCCGCCTCTGCCTCAACTTTTGAGTTCTCGCACACTATTTTGGAGTTCTCGTGGGGATTTCCGGGGATTCCCCGAGAGTTCCCATTGGTTGGGGAAGTGCAGGAGGAGGAATTTCCGGGAGAGATATTTCCGGCTGGGGGTTCCTGGACGAGCCACGTGGCGTTTGGGAGGATTCCCCTGGAGCTGTGTGAAGTGTTTTCCTGCAGTTCAAAAATAAAGTTTGTTCCTGCTTCAGTGGCTCGTGATTTGTGCCCAGCCAGACTGCGGCATTTGGTGGCCTGTACGGGGAACGTCTGAAGCTTCGGGGTAAGTGAAATTGCTTGCCCCTAAGGGAAGGCGAGAGAATGGGTGACCATTTTAAAAAACAATGTGTTCTTGTTTTGATTTGTTTTGTGTTTGTTTCAAGCTGCCTATCCCTAGAATTTTCTCAGGCAGATTGGGAAAAATGGTTGGCTAAAGGTTTGAAGTTGTTCGCCCCTGAGGAAGAGATAGAAATAGACCACAAATGCACATATCAAGAAAATAGGAAAATTGATACAACGATTTTTTGTTCTGTTTTTGTTTCATTCTGTTTCGGTTTTGTTTTGTGTTATCTTATTGGGTTGCGTTATCTTTATAACAGATCAGAAATTAGTAAAAAACAAACTGAAAGATCGTTAAGTAAATTGTTAGAGGTTCAGACCATGGAGAAAGACATTTTAGATCAAGCAAAAGAGAAGGTCTCTCAAGCTAGTCGGACAGAGGAAGAAAATTTAAAGGAAGAAAGCTTAGAGGAGAAACAGCTATTAGGGTAAAAGCTCCAACAGGAGGCTGCTACTAACACCGTTCTATCACCAGAGGGCGTAATTCAACCAACAGCTCCCCCAATGGAGATATCTGAGTGGCCCTCAAACCCCGTAGTTGATAGATGGGATCCTGAGACAGGACCTCAAAGATTAGCATGCCCTGTACTTGAGCAGGCAGGAGGGCAGCGAATTCACCGTGCTTTAGATTTCAAAACAGTGAAGCAGTTAAAGGAGGCTGTAACAACCTATGTTCCTCAAGCACCATTCACTGTAAGCATGGTTGAATCCATTACCAACTTGGACATGATGCCAGCAGATTGGGCTAGTATGTGTAAATCTGTGCTAAATGGAGGACAATATTTGTTATGAAAGGTTGCCAATGAGGAATTTTGCAGGGAGACAGCTAGGCGAAATGCAGCAGCCGGTTACCCTCAAAGAAATCTAGATATGTTGTTAGGAAAAGGACCTTATGAGGGTCAACGGCAACAAATTGAATATGATCCTGACATATACGCACAAATTGCTGTAGATGCGGTTAGGGCATGGAAAACTTTACAGGGGCATGGAGATTTACAAGGTCAATTATCTAAGGTAATACAAGGAACTAATGAACCTTACGCTGAATTTGTAGATAGGCTTATTCAAGCAGCTTCCAGAATTTTTGGGGATACAGAACAGGCAATGCCATTTATAAAACAACTGGCTTATGACCAAGCAAATCGTTGTTGCAGAGAGGTCATTAGACCATGGAGACATGAAGATTTAAACACATATATTAAATTATGTAGAGACATTAATGAACAAGGGCAAGTCTTAGCAGCAGTACAACAGGCTTTAGATGCCAGGCCAAAAAATGCTATAATTGTGATCAAACAGGACATTTTAAAAGGAGTTGCCCCATAGGAGGAGGGTTTAACAAAGCTAGGTATCAAAGGAATAGAATACCGGGTATTCGCCCACGATGCCGTAGAGGGAAACATTGGGCTAATGAATGCCGTTCTCAAACCACCATAGAGGGTATTCCGTTATCAAAAAACAGACAAGGACCAAGTGTTTACCCACGATATCGTGGAGAAAGGCATCGGGCTCCATTGTCAAAAAACGGACAGGGGGGCCCAATGCTCCGGGGCCCACGACCACAAATGTACGGGGCACTGGAGGAACCCAGAAATACCATGGAGGAACCCAGCAACACCATCAGGGTAGTGCCCAGGACACATTATCCATCAGATCTCTCATCAGACGAACCAGAGGGAGCGCAGGGTTGGACATCTGTGCCTCCACCAGAGCAGTACTAACTCCAGAGATGGGAGTTCAAATCATTCCCACAGGAGTAAAAGGACCTCTTCCCCAAGGAACAGTAGGCTTATTGTTAGGATGCAGTTCTTCTATGCTAAAAGGACTTATGATAAGTCCCAGGGTAATTGATCCCGATTATGAAGGTGAAATAAAAATTATAGCTAGTTCTCCAAAGGGTATATCAGTAATTTCACCAGGAGATAGAATAGCACAGTTATTAATAATACCCAGCCTACATGATAAATTTTCCAGTAGTACTATAGAAAGAGGTTCCAGGGGATTAGGCTCCACAGGTGTAGATTGGGCTATGCTGTCTTTAAATTTAGATTCTCGCCCCATGCTAAAACTAAATATTCAAGGACATGAATTTAATGGGCTACTGGATACAGGTGCAGACCTTAGCATCATATCTCGTCAAGAATGGCCAAAACATTGGCCGTTACACAAGCCACTCAAACGCTTGAGGCCTAGGAGTGGCAACTAATCCCCATAGAAGTGCAATGGTATTAGATTGGAAGGATCCTGAAGGATGTGAAGGAACTATACAGCCATATGTATTGGATCATCTTCCTATAAATTCATGGGGACGAGATGTCCTAGATCAATTAGGTTTGACATTAACAAATAACATCAATCCAAATGCGCCCACTATTAGGGCTAGACAAGGTTTCAGGAAAGAAAAAAGATTAGGAGAACAAGGCATAGCAGCACCAATTCAAATAGATCAGGGAATAAATAGACATGGACTGGGTTTTCAGAAGGGGTCACTGAGGCAATAAAAATTACTTGGAAATCAGATAGACCAGTATGGGTTCCTCAGTGGCCCCTGACTAAAGAAAAGATACAAGCAGCCCATGACCTGGTCAAACAACAATTAGCGGAGGGACATATACAACCTTCCGTATCTCCTTACAATACTCCCATTTTTGTCATTAAAAAGAAATCTGGTAAATGGAGATTATTGCAAGATTTAAGAGCCATTAATAATGAGATGGTTATTATGGGACCTGCTCAATCGGGGATTCCTCAATTGTCTGCTTTGCCAAAAACCTGGTACGTTTTAGCTATAGATATTAAAGATTGTTTTTTTTCAATTCCAATTCATCCTGAGGATAGTCCACATTTTGCATTTACTATCCCTGCACTGAATCATGAAGGTCCTGATCAGAGATATGAATGGAAAGTACTCCCTCAAGGGATGGCTAACAGCCCAACTATGTGTCAAATTTATGTTAACAAAGCAATCCAGCCACTTAGAAATCAAAATCCTAAACTACAAATATTTCACTATATGGATGATGTATTGTTAGCACACAAAGATAAAAACACATTGCTAGAATGTTATGCCACACTTACAAATTTATTAAAAAATTATAATCTAGAGATAGCAATAGATAAAGTACAATTAAATTTTCCAATTAATTATTTAGGAGTTCTATTATCCTCAACCATGGTCCGTCCACCAAAAATTCAAATACGAATAGATCAACTCAAATCACTTAACGACTTTCAAAAGTTATTAGGAGACATAAATTGGATAAGGCCTTATCTAGGCATACCAACAGGAGAGTTGGGACCTTTATTTGATATCTTAAAAGGTCCATCAGATCCAAATTCACCCCGCATGTTAACGCCTGAAGCAAGAAAGGCATTAAAAATTATTGAGACATATATGGAAAATATGCATTTGGATAGAATTGATATAACTTTGCCTTTATTATTTATTGTAATACCAACAAAAATATTCCTACAGGAGTATTTTGGCAAGAAGGTCCATTATTGTGGATACATTTATCTTATTCTCCTAACACTATTCTTACTAGGTATCCTGAGGCTGTAGGACAATTAATACTCAAAGGAATAAAAGCAGCAAAGGGAGTGTTTGGAATTTCTCCCAATAAAATTATTACTCCATATACTATGGATCAAATTGATGAGTTGGCTAATGAGTTAAATACTTGGACAATAATCATGTGTAAATCTAATGTTTCATTTGATAATCACTTACCATCTAATCCTTTGTTGTCTTTTTGGTCTTCGCATCCTGTAGTTTTTCCAAAAATGACAAGAAAAACCCCTATCATGAATGCTCCAAATGTATTCACTGATGGGTCAAATAATGGTACAGCAGCAGTAGTTACCCCTGATCAAACTTTTACATTTTTAGTACCCAAACAATCAGCTCAAAAGGTAGAGCTTAATGCAGTTTTACCAGCTTTTGTGATGTTTAACGATTCTGTATTTAATTTATTTTCTGATAGTCAGTATATAGTTAATGCTATAGTATCCCTTGAAGATGCTGGCAGGATTTCCCCTTCCTCTACTATTTTCTCTTTGTTTTCTGCTATACAAAGTCTAATCTGGGACAGAAAAGATCCATTCTTTATAGGACATATCAGAGCACATACAGGATTGCCTGGAGCCCTTAGTTTGGGCAACGATTTAGCAGATAAAACTACACATGACATACATATTTTCTCTACACTAGAAGAAGCTACACATTTTCATAAAAGGTTCCATGTCAATGCTAATACTTTACAAAAGCGTTTTAAAATAACTAAGGAACAAGCTAGACAAATAATAAAACAATGTCAAAATTGTGTGACCTTTTTACCACAAGTTAATCTTGGAGTCAATCCTAGAGGACTGATACCTGACCATATTTGGCAGATGGACGTCACACACTTGCCACAATTTGGAAAATTAAAATATTTGCATGTTACAGTTGATACTTCTTCCGGATTTTTGATGGGCTCCCTTCATTCTGGAGAAAAAACTAAAGATGTTATAGCTCATTGCTTACAAAATTTTGCCACTGTGGGCGTTCCAAAACAGTTAAAAACAGATAATGGTCCTGGTTATACTTCTACCTCTTTTAAACAATTTTGCTCATCATTTGGCATTACTCATATAACAGGAATTCCATACAATCCACAGGGACAAGGCATAGTTGAAAGAGCTCATCAAACTATTAAAATGTACTTACTAAAGCAAAAAGAGGGAATTGGAAAGGGGTATATGTCACCCAAAGATAAACTTAAAATAACCCTTTTTACTCTAAACTTTTTAAATTTGGATTCCTCAGGGCTTAGTGCTGCGGAAAGGCATATGTGTCCGAAAAATGTACATAAGCCTAAGGGACTTTGGAAGGATATTCTAACAGGACAATGGAAAGGTCCTGACCCAGTGATTGTCTGGAGTCGGGGTTCTGTTTGTGTTTTTCCACAGGGAGAACAGCAGCCGATTTGGATTCCAGAGAGATTAACTAAAACAATTTCTACAGGCCAAAAGGAAGATGATTTGACTCAAATCCATAACAGCTGATATCCAGAACTCCAGTTTGGCTATTCTTACATCTGCGACAGTGATTAACCAGGATGCTTTTTTCAATATTTATTTTATTATTTGCCTTTTTCCACATCATAAAGTTCTATTTTATTTTTGAGCTCATACAGACCTAGGTTAATGTTTTTCTGATCAGTTTTATTTTTTTACTGTGGAGTTTTTAAGCATTGCAATGGAGATTTCACCTAGGTAAAGCTACAAGGCCTTTACTATTGTCTTATGTGTTGTATGTTATGTGTGCACACTTCTGTTTTGTGTTGTATGTCTGTATGTGCGTATGTCCATATATCATATATGAGGAGCGCTCATGAATAAATGGATCCGAATTTTTTTATTCACGTGATTTTAATGGTTTAATTTAGATTGGGTAAACAGCTGTTGAAAATTGTTTTAATATGTGAACAAATAAGGAGGTTAACAGATCTGTTTGTTTACTTTCACCTTTCCTTCTCATTATATTTAATAATTCTGTTCAGCATAATGTAAATTGTTCAAAAAATTGTTTTCTTAGTGCCTGTTGGAATGTTACATAATTTTTTTCTTAGAATCATTGCCAGAATTCCTATCTTCATCCCAGTGCCGGTGAAGACAAAGATAAAACCAAACTACCGCTTCTTCGATAGTTATCACAACAAACTGTATAAACTGATGCATCAATGAATAATAACTCAACAAGTAATGCTCAATTAAGGAGTTGATTTACTTTGGGAGGAAATGGACATATTGACAGATTCCTCTGCTTTGAACTGCTTGCAGAACTTGCCTGGACTATGTATCACTTGTATGCATTGTGAACTATCTGTTGGTACAGCGAATTGTGGTAGTGCTGGAGTATTTTTGCTGATGATGTCACCGGTGGTACAGTTTTTCAAAGGAGCCCTCAATTGGCTTAGTGTCATGGCATTTTGCATCCTCCTCCCTTCTACTAGTGATGGTCTAAAATTTGGGGGCCAACAGAGGTGAGGCAAAGAACCTCACCCCCCCACTGGTGCAAAGGCCTATCCACAAGTATGGCTGTATGCTGGACCGGTAGTCAGTGACGGGTATGATCCAATTGCAGTGGTACCAACCTAAGACAGGAGGCTGACGCCTAGAGGTCAGTTCATCCGATGATGGGTAAGGACCATATGTTGAATTGGACTGCCTAACAGGCACGGTCCCTAAGCCACATTGCTTGTTGTTTAATTAAACAAAAAGGGGGAGATGCTGAGATCCACAGCCGAGTCTGTATGGCCCCTGGCATTTTGCCAACAGTATTGATTGACAGGCGAGGCATTACTATCCGCCTCTGCCGCAACTTTTGAGTTCTCACACTATTTTGGAGTTCTCGTGGGGATTTCCAGGGATTCCCCGAGAGTTCCCATTGGTTGGGGAAGTGCAGGAGGAGGGATTTCCGGGAGAGATATTTCCGGCTGGGGGTTCCTGGATGAGCTGCGTGGCGTTCGGGAGGATTCCCCAGGAGCTGTGTGAAGTGTTTTCCTGCAGTTCAAAAATAAAGTTTGTTCCTGCTTCAGTGGCTCGTGATTTGTGCCCAGCCAGACTGCGGCAGCTCTCCACTCATTATCAACCCTCATGAGTCTTCCACAGACACCTCTTTGGATGTTGTAACGTGTACCCTATATCATATGTTTATCAGCACAAGCTTTTACCTAGTCAACTTTCTTGAGATGTGATTTACATAAAATAACATTTTAACCGTGCAAATGATGATGGACTTTGATCCCTGGATACCAAGAAAGCACTTTCATCACTGGACCCTCCTCAGTCAATGCCCATCCCCTCCCACTGGCCCCAGGCAGGCACGGTTAAGGTTTTGTCACTGTGAATCAGAATGGTATTTTATAAAGGTTCATGTAAACGGACCCATTCCACATGTTCTCTTTTGGTCTGGCTTCTTTCACTCAGTCTAATGCTTTTAGAGCCATTTATATAGAGTGAAGCAATAGTTGATTCCTGTTTTGCTGGATATTATTTTATTGCATGATGGCTACACCACGACCTATTTGCTTATTAGTTGATGGATATTTAGGTTGTTTCCATTTATGAAGAATACAGCTGCAATGGAAACTTAAGTTTTGGTGTGGACAGAGGTCTTCATTCTCTTGGATAAATGCATTCGAACAAATTCCTGGGCTGTATGGTAGACCTATGTTTAACTTTATACCAAACCATCTAGCTGTTTTCCTGCATGGTCATACCATTGCAGTCAGCAATAGCTGTTAATGTCGATCTATGTTTTCATGTACATCAAATTCTCCAGCTTGTTGATGCTGCAGAACACTCCATGATGTGTGTATGCAACACTTATTATTATTATTATTATTATTATTATTATTATTATTATTATTATTTGTGTGTGTGTGGTACTGGGGATTTAACCCAGGGCTGCTCTACCACTCAGCTACATCCCCAGCCCTTTATTATTTTTGAGACAGGGTCTCACTAAGTTTCCTAGGCTGTCCTTGAACTTGCAATCCTCCTGCCTCAGCCTCCTGAGTTGCTGGGATCAAAGGTGTGTGCTACCTTACCCAACTGCATCCATCACAATTTATCTTCCAATTTGCAGATGAAATCTAGGTCATCTTCAATTCCCTGACACTATGAACTTTGCTTTAACAGACATTAAAAAATTACATATACACACACACACACACACACACACACACTGATCTATATTCCTACCACTTTTTGTTTTTTATTTTGAGACACGGTCTCACTAACTTGCCCATGCTGACCTTGAATTTGTAATCCTCCTGCCTCAACCTCCCAAGTTGCTGGGTTGACAGGTTTGCCCCACAGCCCCCAACTTAACAGACACCTATAAGATGTCTAAATGTATAACATTTCCCTAGGACACATGGGGATTTCTTTGGTATATATACTCAAAGTGGAACTTTGAATCAGAATAAAATGCTCACCTAAATTGGACTAAGTGTCATTAGATTCTTCCCCAAAGCATACCTCCCTCTCAGAGGAAGATCCTGGTGTCTGACACAATCATCATGTTTAGATTCTTTTTAAAGAAGAATACAGAATTAGGTACAAAAGTGAATAATGTATTTAGGAAAAAATGAGAATTCACGAGGTATTACTGGGCTCTCCCTAGGTAGTCTCCCTGAACTGCTTTCTTGCTAGAGGCTCCTGGCTACAATCTGGTTCTTCTCCCTACTTAGAGCATTCTTAAACTCCCAGCCACGGAGGAGCCCTGAACCCTCATGAGAGTCACAGTCCACGCAGCTCTGATCCACACTCCACCTGCAGTGTCTGACTATTCTTAGAATAATGTCATTTGATGTTATGACCAAATATTTGACAGTTTTCACGTTTCTAAAGTGTGCCAGTCTAGATCATCCTGACACCTGAGTTTGTGTGATTCCTGAGTTAACAATGGTTTGTATATTTTTTAGTTTCTTTTTTAAAATTTATATATGACAGCAGAATGCATGACAATTCTTATGACACATATAGAGCACAATTTTTCATATCTCTGGTTGTATACAAAGTATACTCACACCAATTCGTGTCTTCATACATGTATCTGGATAATAATAATCATCACGTTCCACCATCATTTCTAACCCCATGCCCCCTCCCTTCCCCTCCCACCCCTCAGCCCTATCTAGAGTTCGTCTATTCCTTCCATGTTCCCTATCCCTACCCCACTATGAATCAGCCTCCTTATATCCACGAAAACATTCAGCATTTTGTTATTTGGGATTGGCTTACTTCACTTAGCATTATCTTCCCTAACTCCATCCATTTACCTGCAAATGCCATGATTTTATTCTCTTTTATCACTGAGTAATATTCCATTGTGTATGGTTTGTACATTTTTAAGTAGTTGAAAAACATAAGAAAATAATAGTTAGTGATATGCATAAATTATATGAAATTCAAATTTCACTGTCTATTACTCAAGTTTTATTGGGATTAATTCTCAGCCTTTTGTTTATACACCGTCTATAGCTGCTTTGGTGCCACCACTGCACAGGTGAGACAGACAATATGGTCTGCAAACCCTGAAGCATGTCATCGGCCCTTGACAAAAAAAAAAAAATCTGACAATCTTCAGTCTATAGCATTAATTTTTCTTGGAGACATCAATCTTACTCCATGCCAGGAAGAAGGTATTTCTCTTGGTACATGTCTTGGAAATGATAGACATTGCCACTATTTTGCTAAAAGGCACTCGACTCTTTTCTGATCTCTCTGCCAGCCTTAGGTAGTAGCTAGCCATTATTACCATGTAATACTACATTTCACTCCCAAACTCAGAGGCTTAAAATAGTGATCCTTTACTGTCACTAAGTGTCAGCAGGTAGCAGGGGTTTGGCTGGCTTGCTCTTTGAGGCTGGCTTGGCCAGGGCAGCTCTCTCTCTCTGTGTCAATCTGTGGGCCATTGGAGAGGCTCTGCCCCATGCATCCTCTTCAGACACGGGCTTCTCTCACATTGACCGCAGAGGCACAGAAGGGCTACTGAGAACATCACTTGTTAGCGGCTGGGCTCAGAACTACTGTCCCTTGGGCCCTCTGGTGGGCAAAGCAGGTCATATGCAAAGACTCTAGTAAAAGGATAGTGAAATACATTCCTCCCGGGTGTGGATTCAAGCATGACTGAAGAATTGGGGTCAACATTGCAATCCACTGTACGTGGATTTAGAAATGTGGTGGTTGTCATGTTATTTTCTTTGCCATCAGGAGGATGCTACCTGTTCCTATTAAACATGCTCTGTTGAAGGCAAGGCTGTGGCTTTCTTGTTCATTGCATTCTGTGAATGCTGACAGTCTCTTTTCCATTGGTGACAGCCCCAGAGCTATCAAGGTACTTTCTTTTGCTTCTGTCCTTCCTTTTATATCCTTACAATGAGCCACCAACATATGGGACAGCTAAAGATGTCTGCTTTACTGAAAAGAACCCAAGGCACACAGAAGTCTCACTTCTTTTCAGTCTTACTTGGTGTTTCTCTCTTCATTAATCAGAATTAATTAATAATGACAACATTTGGGCCAGGAGCCGTGGTGCACGCTTGTAATCCCAGCAGCTCTAGAGCCTGAGGCAGGAGGATCGTGAGTTCAAAGTCAGCCTCAGCAAAAGTGAGGCTCTAAGCAACTCAGTAAGACCCTGTCTCTAAATAAAATACAAAACAGGGCTGGGGATGTGGCTCAGTGTTCAAGTGGCCCTGAGTTCAATCCCTGGTACCCAAAAGAACAAAACCATTTGTGCCCTTCTCATTCTTCTGAGCTGTATTATAAAACTCTTCAGAGGCTAAGTTGCCCTCTCGTTAACCTCCCTGCCCTCTCTCCTGGCCTGCCAGGAGAGTGTGATTGATCGCTTGCCTGGCCCGTCTGGTCTCTAATGACTGTTCCTTTTTTTGGTTCACTGATCATGGATCTGCCACACTCTTCAGGGCAATAAATACCAGCCTGGACTGCCCAGAATGGAGACTTCTGCTTGCTCTGCCAGTCTAGAAGCTTCTATCCCTTCTGCAGCTCCTGCCACTCATGCAGCTCCTCTTCCTGTTTCTGTCATGGTGCTCCTGGCCCAGGGCGCCCGAGGTAATTAGGCTCTCTCCCAGGGGGTGTGTGTCGGGGACCTGATGCATATTCAGGGAACCTTGGGGGCTCTGAAAGCTGAGGCCCGGAGCATGGTCTAGCAGGCTCCGAGGAGGCTGTTGGACAGTCTCTTTAGTTAAGGGAAGTTTTCGTTCTTTGGCACCAAATAATTTTTCCATCTTTCATTATTTGACCCCCCTGACCACCTTTCTCTGATTGGCTCTGAATAAGTTGAACTTGATGACCCAGGGATATGGTTGGGGTCAAAGAGAGAGACGTAGGTATGGGGTATAGAGAACGTGCTGCTTTCCCAAAACATTCTTTCAGAGGATCTGAATTTTGATTTACTGTTGTCTCCATGAACAACATTCTAAGTTGTTGTCTCCTAAATTCTAAGTATTTGAAGATTCTGATTCTACTTTTTCATGCAGGTCCAAATTGTCCAGGCTACTTTAGGTTGTTGGTTTCTCCCAAAAGTGGTTCCTAATTCTCTTGACTGGTTAAGGCCAGTGAGAAGTCCCAGGATGTTGTAGAGAAGGGAGTGAGAAATTCTCGGGAGTTTTATGGATGTCAGAGAGGGCTTATATTTGTTCCACTGGGTTCGTCTCAGATTCCTGTTCCTTTTCATTAGTACAAGCAGCGGAGGTGCCAAAGGGCAGAGGGTGAATGTGGCTATTTGATATTAGGTAACTGGGAATCGTATAATATGGGGGAGATAAAACCCTGGAGAAAAGGGGTCCTCTTGCCTCTCCCAAGGGAGCTGTCCAAGGAGGGGAAGCCTGAGTGGAAAGGGATTGGAGAGGACAGAGTGGAGAAGGGACGGACCGGGGTCTATGATCTCACTTAAACCTTGGGATTTTCATATGGGCTTCTACCCCACAGATCTTATTTTTCTTGTTACAGGGGACAGATGAGGCAAGACACCATGAACATGAATCAGGTTTATTTGGCTATAGCCAGGTTCAGAGGGCAAAGATTTTGCTGTAATCAATAAATCCCCGCAAACCCCGAGATCAGGCAGTTTTAGAACTTTATACCTGGCTTGTAGGTGGAGGGGCTCAGAAGTTCACAGTCTGTAGAAGTTCACACAAAAGCAGCTTTTTCTTTCGCTATTCTGGGCAAGTTAACCCTTCAAGGACAGCGCTGGAGAGGGAGAGAGCTTCTTCTCCCCTTTCTTCCCTCCCACTGCCAGCTGTTACCACTGAGCCCAATTGGCAACCTCTTCTCCTCTTTGAAATGTAAACATCTCTGAAGCTCAGGTCCAAGGTCAGAGACCTAGTTAAAAGAATCTATTTTTCCTATCACTCTCTGGATTTGCAAACACAGTTCTGCAAACTACTACACTAGGAAAGGGGCCTTCAGCACCTGGGTGCTGATCTCTTCCAGAATGGCGGCCAAGTAAGACAGAGCGACAGGAAATAGGAAGTTTAATTACACTGAACTCTTTTGTAGAGACTCTTGGCTGATAGTCCGAAGATCAGTTATAGTGAAGGTTTTTGGAGAAGCTCAGAGAAGATTTTCTGAGGAGGAGTGGGTGCCGCTACCCCTCAGTGCTCTTTCCTGTCCTGGAATTTACCTTCTCCCTCTCCAACCCTTTGCTTTCTTCAGGACTAACCCTGCTCCCTCTTTCCCTTTGGCTTTCAGTCAAGAAGTGTTGGGGCACATTTGGCAGGTGCAGAGAGAACTGTAAAGAGAATGAAGTATTCTATCTATTGTGCAAAGAAGAGGGTAAGTGCTGTGTGGACCCCAAGTATGTCCGATTTAAACCGAAGACCTTAAAGAACCAGTTGGGAACCAAAAATTAACTTCTGCAGACTGACTCTCTTCCGACCTTGAGTCTCAGGAGCATTGGAAACCACAGTTCTATTAAATCATTCATGGCTGTTCCCTGTTTCTGATTGACAGTTCCATCTAGTTCAACTTGGAGACAGAGAAGGAAAATGTGTGCGTGTGTGTGTGTGTGTGTGTGTGTGTGTTGGGAAGAACAGGATGAAGCAGTACGTGGTAATAGCCTTATCCTTTGGCAATAATTCCCAACCTGCCAGCCCCTAGTTGGTCCACAGGATATTAATAAGGAATATTTATCATATTCATTTAATTCTTTTTTTTCTTCTAGACTAACACCCATAGAACCTTCTAAATGATGAAAATGTCCCAGGTTTGGTTGTCCAATATGATAGGTACTAGTCAGCTGCATGTAGCTACTGAGCACTTGAAATATGGTAGTATGACTGGGGGACTGAATTTTTAAGTTAATTTAATGTAATCTAAGTTTAAATATATAGCTACATGTGGTTAGAGTCTAGAGACGTTAGGCTGAGGCAGGCTGTAGACCCCAATCCCTGGGTATTTCAGGGGAGTCAAAGAGGCAAGCAAGAATCCAGGGTGAACACAGAACTAATTTAAAAAAATATTAATTTTTTTAGCTATAGGTGGACACAATATCTTCATTTTATTTTTATGTGGTGCTGAGGATCGAGCCCAGTGCCTCCCGCATGGTAGGCAGGCGCTCTACCTCTGAGCCCCAGCCCCAGCCCCAGCCCCAGAACTCATTCTTGGCCCGCTGCTTCTCTCTGCTTCTCCAACAACGGCCTCACTTTTCTCCTGATCATATGGGCAATTCTGCCCTCCAGGGACTCCAAAATCACGCCTCTGACACATCTCCTCACCTTGGAGGGAGCTGGGACCAGGTCCTGGGCTCCATCATTTTTTTTTCCTCTAGCTGGGTCACCAGACACTGGACCAGGATTGATCCTGAACTAAAAAAAAAATAATAAAACAGGGATTTGGCCACTTTTCACCCCATGATCTGGGTCATCATGGCCCCAGTATCTCCAACCTTTATCAGACCAACCAGAAAGAACAGGATTCCTCACCGTGGGCCAGGAAGTTTCATCCTGAACACCCCTCTCCTATCCAGTAAATGACATCCTCAATCCCTTTTATTTTGAGACAGGGGCTTACTAAGTTGCTGAGGCTGGCCTCAAACTTGTGATCCTCCTGCTTTAGCCTCCAACTTGTTGGGATTTCAGGCATGCACCACTGTATCCAGCTACCTACAGTTGTTGATAAATGCAAATTGAATCTAGGTTTATCCTTTCAGGCCCTATCCTAGCAGTTTTCTGCCTATAAAAAATTAAGATCCTCCTTCCTATTTTGCTTCCAACTCTTACTTTCCACAATCAATCCCTCTTAGAATTGAGCTGAGGGCCCTGACCCCACACTTTTCCTCTAATTATCTCACCCTCCTGACTCCATTTTGCCCCACCCGGCTTCCGGCTTCCATATCACAATCTGCTTTGTGGCCTCTCCCCTCGCTGCATGGTGTCAATCTCAAATTCCTAACCATGAAAGAATAGCCCCCCTTGCCTTCAAGTTGGGGGCCTCAACTCTGCCCGACCAGTCTCCTGCTTCTCCTTAAGCTTCATTTCTCACTTTCTGAAATGGCTATTCTATGATTTTCCCCTCTTCTCAATCTTCTATCACTCTCTCCCTCTAAAATATCACCAGAAGCAAATGCATATTCTCTTTACTAAGCCTATGCTCCCCTGCATCTGTCTGTAACTCCTGTCTCCCTTTTGTTTCCAACTAAAGAACGTCTATCCCGAGAAACAAGCCCACACCCCATCTCCCCTTCCTACTCCAGGACCTCTGTTGAACACTGACACTAAGAAAAGATCACCAACCCCAATGTTAAATCAAATTAAAGCAAGCTTGTATTTGTGTACACAAAGGCTGGCCAGCGACTGTCTCACCCGAAATCCCGGGCTAGAGATCAGTCCCCCAGCTTTCCAGGGACAGGGCTTTATAGCACAAAAAGTTGCAAAGGAGGGTGTCTTGAGAACTTACAGATAACAGGATTTTGACAAGCATAATATAAAGGCAGGTAGCAGGTTAATGATCTACATGGCTTGAATAGTTCAAGGTGGGGAGTAAATTCAGATCCCAACATCAGAATTTAGGAGGCACCGCTGAGGTTTCAGAGAGGGTTGTTTTCTGGTCAGGGGGAGCCAGGCATGGGTGAGTTCAAGGCACGGGCAGGAATTCCAAACAAGTTCAGAAATCACAGTAATTTATAGTAAAATAGAAATTAACTTTTCATGACTTTGTGATGAGATCTTAAAATGGAATTAGGCTGGGTCCACCACCTCACCTTCTATGATCCTCTTCATTTTTCTCTTCTGTGCCAGACCATTTCACTCATACCAAAACAAAACAAAAACAAAAACAAAACTAATACTCCCTCCTTTAAAACATCTCCCAATCCCACATTTTTCCCCGGACAGAGCCTCACTTCTTTGTAGACCTTCAAAGAAAACCTTAAAAGGCGTGTCTTTGCTTTATCCATTTTAAATTTCTCAATCATTTCTTCAGCTTGACCCAGCTGGGTTTCATGTGACACTGAAATTTCTTCCATGAAGCTTCCCAGCCGTCTCCGGCATTGCCAATCCCAGAAGGGTCCCTCGTTTTCCTCTAATTGATTCTGAGCAAGTGCTTGACGTGTGGACCACAATCTCCTCATTCAAATGCTTTCTTCTGTTGATTCTAAGGTACTACATCCTCCGTTTTGATATGTGGCTATTGCTTTTCAGCCTTCCCTCCCAAATGCCAGGCCTGTTTATATGTCTTTTCTTTTCTCTGCCTACTCCTTTTTTTTTAGTAGATACCTCGAGTACTCTCTATAGACCGATCACTTTCACATTCATATCTCCCCTGCCAAGCTATCACCCCTGGACGGGCGTATCTGCTCCCTGAATGACATCTCCATTTGGTGCCTCCTGACATAGCCAGAACGGAACTCCCGGTGGGGACCTCACCTCATCAAGCCTTGTTACCTCCTTTCTTCTTCCTGTCTTGATAAGTGGTACCAACACGGGCCCAGTTTCTCCAAACCTAGATGGCTTCCTGGACTCCTCACTTGGGCTCACTGAATTCAATCTATCAGCAAGTCCCGCGGCTCCATCTTTAAAAGACTTCTCAAACATCGACTTCTTTCCAACTAATTGACCCAGAGAAGGTTCGTCTGTCCTTTGGTAGCCATTCAAGAATTTATGGCAGCTCTACCCCATCCCGACGCCTGAGACTTTTGATGCTTTCCTCTTGTTTTCTCCCATCCCCTAAGGCCCCTTGACTCTTTCTCTGTTTTTGTGCAAGCCTTGCTGTTTGGGGGCTTCTCTGTCCCTCACTAGCATCCCCTCTCCTCCTTTCCTGTCCTGGCCTTCCCTGAGTTTTGCTGCTGTTCCCCTAATGTCCCTGCTAGGTGGTCCCTCTTTCTAGCCTTCAATCCTTTTGGAATTCAGCAACATTCCTGCAACATAGTTGACAATGAAACATCTTGACTTTTTATTGCTTGTGACATTAGAGTTCATCAGGGACCAACCTAAGCAGAAAGGATATTTCTTAGAAGGATATGGTGTGCCTCATAGAATTGACTGGAAGTCTAGATGATTGGAAGAACTGAGGGAGAGTGGGCAGAAGTATTAGCCTGAAGAGGTCCTATAGCAAGCTTTGCTACCTTGGCCCTGGGCACGGGCATCATCCCACCTGGGCTCTTGCCGTTGCTGCTGTACTTTCCCAGTTCCCCTGAGATTTGGGTTGAGCTCTTTGAGACTCAGTCCTTGGCTGGAACATCCCGTTGGCTGAGCCAGGAGCACACACTTGTTTGCTAACTCCCCGCAGAGAGTATTCACCTTCAGAGCTCCCTGTGGTGGAGGGTCAGCCCTCTCTTCCACCAAGACCCACAGAACAGAGAGTAACTCCTAGATGGAATGAGGCCAAGTGTCCAAAGACACAGCACGTGACCACTAGAGGGAATGTCACCCAGAGCCTTCGCCTTCCTGCAGAGTGTTTTCCCTCCCACTTTGACCCTTCTGATTGCCAAGAGAGGGGGTGCCTGGGATGCCACACACAAATGAGGCGCTCACTCTCAGGGTTGTGTCCTTAACTGTCACTCCTCAGGCAGTCTCACCTCCCCCTTATCCCGACCCTGCCAGCTGCATTCTGCACTTCTTGGCAGCACCCAGCCACCTGTACTTAATACCTGTCCAGGAGGGTGCAATGCTGAGCACCTTGCAGCTCCAGCTCCTCGGGAGGCTGAGGTGGGAGGATCACTGGAGCCCAGGAGTTGGAGACCAGACTGGGTCACATAGTGAGACCCCGTCTCCAATAAACAAAAGGGCAAATTTGCTCAGTGTCTGTCTTCCTGACAATCTTCATGAAGATGACTGATTTATTTTCTGTACTCAGAACAGCCTTGGTGCAAATATTGGTGTTCAATCAGTATTTGTTGAGTAATTGACTTAAGGAGATAAAAATCTGGCTTAAAATAGCAAAAATGATCTTATAAGAAAGTTCCTCTTTGTAGGTATACATTCCCATGGGAATAGTAAAAGTGTTTGATATGTAATAAATGCCAGAGCTACTAAAATACAGATTGAAATGAAAGGACAAGACAGTGGGGATGGGGTGAGGTGGGGGAGTGGGAGTCTTATCCATTGCTGCAAAGGTCGATGGTCACGAGTTAGTACTTCCATTGTTAATAAGGAGGCTAAAGGGCATGCTCTTGGGAATCAGGTGATGTCTTCTTTCACTGTCCGGTGGGTTTTTTTTTTTGGTATTGGGTTTGAACTCAGGCTGAGCCACATCCTTAGCCCTGTTTTGTGTTTTATTTAAAGACAGGATCTCACTGAGTTTCTTAGCACCTTGCTGTTGTAGAGGCTGGCTTTGAACTTGTGATCCTCCTTTCTCAGTCTCCTGAGCCGCTGGGATTACAGGTGTACGCCACCACACCTGGCTGTCTGGTATTCTTAAGAGCAAGATAGGATATACTAATAGGGTCAGCTACATAAAGTAGTAAGTTTATTTTTTACACAAAATTTGTGGGAAGGTGATGTATCAAGAATTTAATGTAGCAATTAATTGCTTGATATATATATATATATATATATATATATATATATATATATATATTTTTTTTTCCATTTTACTTGAATAAGCATCAGCAAAAAAAAAAAAGAAAAAAAAAGATTTATCTGTGCTGTTTTTGGAGGGGAAGCCGGGACTTTCCATTTTGAGCCTGGCCTTCTTTTCCTGCTGCAGAATTCAAAGCAGGTGCAGACGTGTTTGGGAGCTTTCCTGGAGCCAACCCTGACTGCTATCCAATTTTTGCTAGGAAAACCTGGGACCAAGGAGGCTATTTAAACTTGTCTTGGGAGGAGAAGGAGGGTTTTCTTTTTCTTCAAGGACAGGAGAGAGGAAGGTCGTGGCATCTGGGGGGTGGGGGTCAGATCTCCTTGGAATGGGAGAGGAAATAGGGGTTTGGTTCGCAGGGTGTTTGATGAAGCACCCCAAGGGGGCAGGTATGTGGGTGGGTAACCTGGAGGGTAACCACTGTGGAGAAGAGAAGCAGCAGAGGCCTCCACGGCTGGTCTGGTGGGTGGAGACGACCGTGGTGAAGAGCCATCCTCTAGCCTTCAGAACTGCACAGTGAACAGCTGACGGAATTCATCAGCAGCGTCCTGACCATGAGAAGCCAGGGAAACAAAGGCCATCATTATTGATAGGACCAGGTCCTTCCTCGTTTCCTAGAACATGAGGTCCTGTGGGATCAGGCACGAGACCCCAAAATAACGGACATCGGACATCTCACCAGCTTCTGCGAGTGGTGTCTTGGAGCCGGGCTTTAAACTAACAAATAAATGCAGCATTTCCTGAGATTTGGGTGTGGTGGTTACTTTTCATATTTCCCTTAATATTTTAAAGAATCCTAGAGAAAATATCCCCCCTCTGTTTATTTCTTGGGGAGTGCCTGGAACAGGCTGCAGGGGGGACATGCTGGTCCACCGTCCAGCCCCTCTGTAGTGTCCTTGCCACACCTTTAGGTTACCTGGGCTTCATGTTTGCTTCCCTGAGCCCCAGACCCTACCTAGGAAGCGAGGAGATGATGTGATACTCAGAAGTCCGCAGGAGGCTGTGATTTTAGTTATTCCTTTTACCTTCTTGTCATATTCATATATATATATCTGGAATTGAACTCAGGGACACTCAACCACTGAGCCACACCCTCAGTCCTATTTTGTATTTTATTTAGAGACAGGGTCTCCCTGAGTTGCTTAGCACCTCCGCCATTACTGAGGCTGGCTTTGAACTTGCGATCCTACTGCCCCAGCCTCTCCAGCTGCTGGGGTCACAGGCATGCGCCACGCCACGGTGCGGAGCTTCTTGCCATATTTCTAACCTGATGGATTAGCAGGAGGAATCCGTGAAATAAGGCCGGGGTGCTGACTCGCTGGGAGCATCCTGAGAGCAGGCTAGCTGACATCCCCTCCCCTGCCCTGGAGGCTGTAGGCTGGGGAGGGAGGCTTTCCAACAATTAAAAAAGACAGCTGCTCAGATCTGAGGGTAAGGGTGGTGCACGCCTTCAGACCCGGCCGGGCCAGGCTGTACCAGTGTGGGAGACATTACAAAGTCTGAGGCTGCAGTCTGTCCTCATCTTGGCGGGTCCCAGAGACACCGTGACAGGACGAGTTGGCTCTCTGGCTAAAGCTCACTTCCTTCCCTATCTCCTGGCCCCTGCTGCCCACACTTTCTTTGGCCACTTCCCTTAGCCTTGGCCCAGATCTCCCAGCTCCATAAGGGAATCCATGTTCCCGGGGTCACCGGGTGCAGAAGTCTGTGGGGAGTGGTGGGGGGCTGGACAGAGCTCTTCCCTGCAGCATTAGAAGATCTGAGAGCAGAGACGTGTGCACATAGGTACTAGTGCACACACTCGCATGCTGGTTGTGGGTCTACACACAAACTGCATGAAAGGATAAACAGGTGTGCACTCACAGACTCACACAAAACACATGTACACAACACACACAAATTCACAGAAAACACAAAATTTGAGCATGCACATCTGTGCATAAAATTATATATATACACACACACATACCAAGGACATAGGAACAAAATATAATTCAAATATAAACCCAGACACCCCCATATAAATGCTCCTCAACAAATCATCTTTTTTTGGTTTCTTCTATCAGTCAAGGTCATTTTTTTTGAATCATCATGGTGCTCTCTGTGCAGACCTGTGTGAACACAGAGGGTGTAAGAAATATTGAAAAGCTGTGGGCAGGAATGCCTGGAATCTCCAGATGGGGGATTCTGATCTAGCATAACAGCCACACACACTATATTACAGCTTCCAAGAATCAGGTGTCCCAAGTGCTTTATGTGCTTTCACTCATTTAATCCTCACATCAGCTCTTCAAAGTATCGTTATTCCCATTTTATAACAGGTTCATAAAGGTTAGGTAAAAAGCCTCCCATGAAAAACAGGTTCAGAGAAGTTAAGTAACTTTTATAAGGCGACAGAGCCAGGAGGCTAACTTCAGAATATAGGCTTGTGGTCACTCTCTGTGTTGTCTCAATCCGTACGGAGTCCTGCAGATGTTGAATGACATGTGGAAGGACACAGGGTAAGTTGCTCAGTCTTGGACTCAATCAGACACCTTCATGTTCTCATTTCTGGATGGTGTCTCCCTCGGACTCCTGGAGCTGGTCAGCTCCACTGTACACCAAACACATCCTCTCCACTACCTGTAGTGACCTCCTACCAAGCTGAGCTCCACTTAAGAACACCCAACTCTGAAATAAAAGTTTGCTCCTGGGAAGCGGTATACACCATTCCTCTAAGCTGAAGTTCAAGGGGTGCTTTAGATTTTCTGACTGTGTTTTTGGCCCCCACCTTGCTGGTGGCCTGTGCATGTGCTCAGGCTCCCTCCTGGGGCCTCCAGCCCTACTCACAGGTCCCACCTTGGTAGCTCCAAGTCCAGTGCTCCTCTCTCACCCCCACTAGACCTCCCCCCTCTTTTCCAGCTCTAAACCCCTACCCCGCAGAAGAACCAGCTGCATTTTCCCTAAGACAGTTCAAGGCCTGGCCTCCTCCCTCAACCCAAAACACAGAAATCATAACTACAATGTATTGGCTACCTCCTGCCAGTACTGCGGTGGACACTTTTTATCACTTGAAAGTCACAGTATGAGACACACATTATCATCTTCTTCAAATGGGCTAATCTACTTGCTCAGGGTCACGGCCTCTATTCATATTTCCCTCCCCCTTGGATACTGAGGATTTACCACTGAGGGATACCCCCAGTCCTTTTTATGTTTTTATTGTGAGAACAGGGTCTCCCTCAAACTGGCTGGCCTCAAACTTGCGATCCTCCCGTCTCAGCCTCCTAAGCCACTGGGATTAAGGCATGCACTACCACACCTGGCTCAATTAGGATTTTTAGCCAAGGAAATCCTTTGGCTGAAGTTCAGAGAAATCCCAGAGCTAGGCTCAGCATAGCGGTGGGAGACAGGGAGGTAGGGGAAACAAAGCAGAGTGAAAAATCACCTGTATGCCCCGTCCAGGGAGGGTACGGTAACACTGTACTGATCCCTGTCCTCATTTGCCCCTGGACACTGGCCTCACTCTGGCGCCTTTGCTAAGGTAAATACTCCACTGATCCCCTTCCTGGGATCCTGGGTACCTGGTTCAAAGGTTAGGGTGGGGTCCCCTGGGTGGCTGGGCCGGGGCCGTATGCTCACAACCTGCTTCAGGTGACATTTGAACTTTTCCAGTTTTAGGGTGGAAGGCAGCACCGCCTCTTTCTAGGACCCCTTCTCCAGACAGAAAAGTGGATGAAGAAGGTGGACAAGCGCCAACCCAAACCCACAGACCAAGCCCAACACGCCCGGTGCCCACACAGGTAACAGGTGCCCACGGGTTTCCCTGGCAGCTCTGTTGACACAACGTGAGGATTCAAGGACAAGGCTGTGCAGTCATTCTGTAAAAACCCTTCCTTTCCAAAGAGAAGCTCCTCCCTGTTGAAGTTCATCATTTCCTCCGAGTTCTTGACTCCATGTCCTTCTTCTTCTCTTGGACTTTCAAAACCTCCATCCACAAACCCCTCACTGAGGTTTTCAGTGTCTCTGAACGTTTAGATTTATACCGCGATGTCTTTCCCTCAGCCTAGGGGTTACTTACAAGTCCCATGTCTTTTCAAATCCACTTCCTCTGGACCTGCTCCCGGGCTCCTTTGGAGAGTGCTCTGAGTTCGAGTCCTGCCCATGGGTGTGGCTCTGGCTCCTCACGCCATCTCTGAAGGCCACAGCTTCTTCCTTTGTCACAGATACCTCCTTGTGAGGGAACAGCCCCCCAAAAGGAAGCGAAGTTGATGATATTATAAACATCAGTTCCATCCACCCCTGGGTGGGAATGACCAGGGATGGTCAGTGGGCACAAGGGATATTCGGGGTGGGGATGATGGAAATGTTCTAAAGTTAGACTGTTGCCATGGTGGTACCATTCTGTAAATTTACCCAAAATAATTGAACTTACATTTAATGAGGAGATTTTATCATATGTAAATAATACTTCACTAAAAATGTTATAGAGAAATGAAGGCCACTGACGATTATTTCTCTGATCTAGCCCCCTCCTCAATGCTGCGGAAACTTCTTAAATCCTTCTCAGCAAGAATCTTTCCAACTGGCCTCCTCACTTGTTGGGTCCCAGTTGAAAAGTCATCATTAAAAGCTTTACATTTGGGAGCCAGCAAGACCTGGGTTCAGATCCTGGGTTCCCCCTTATTATTACCTGAGCCAGATATTTGCCCTTAAGGATTTTTGTTTTCTTACCAGTGCAGAGGAAAAACCTAGGAGGAGGAGGAAATGAGAATGACAGGGACGAAACACCGGTCACCAAGCCCAGCAGAGGGTCAGTGCCCAGCAGCTGAGACAGGGCTTCTTCCACAGCCTGGTGGGAGGCCCTGGGAGTTTCCAGCGGTCGGTGACGGGTTTTCTTCTCTCACATCCTTTATGTGTGCCCCCCTCCCAACCCCTCTCAGGCCTTGTCATTTCATCCTGGGGACTTGAAATACCTTCCTGACTAATCTTCCCTCCCTTGCCTCTGCCCCAGGGATTATCTTCAATGTGGGTCGTCAGATTTTTATAAATATATAAATAATTCTAACATGCCATCAGGGTCCTCTCTAAAAAAATCTTATAACACCCCATCATTTATGAGATGGACCTTTGAGCCCCGAGCATGGCTTTAAGTCCCCATGTGGTGATCTGGTTATGCAATCTCACCTCCTCCTATGTCTCCCCTCCTGGCTCAAACCTTCACAATCACAGCTATTGGCTGACCATTTCTTCCATCCTTTTCCATGGAAATCTGCTTTCCTTTTTTCCTGCTCTTCATCTCTCCTGGAAATCCCTTGAAATCCCTTGAGCAGGTCTCCGCACCCAACTGAGTCTCGATTTTGTCACAAACACGTTGGGGTGAACCACATCCACTTCTCAGCTCTGGTCTGAAGATAATACTGATGGTCAACGATGATGACAATAATAACGAGAATCCAAAACAATTATAAGAGTAGTTAATAATTATTCCGCACCTCTCTTGTGCTGGGGACTTGGCTAAGCAATTGACAGAAATGACCCCAGTTAATTAAATTAGGTGCAGTTATGACTTGTTTTTAATTACAGGAGGATCAGAACATTTAACTTCCTCAAGGTCTCCAGGTAGCGAGAGTCAGGGCCGAGCACAGTCTAAGTCTGTGCTAAACCAAACCTGTGCTTCAAGCCTGGCACGCAGCAAGTATTTAATGGATTTTCTTCTTCCCTTATCCACCTTCATAGTCTCTAGTTTAGTTCTGCCCAAAATATGCCCCCTTATCCAGATTCTCCAGACACTTGGCTGGAGGGACACAGTCCACGTGTCCTCTCTCTCTCTCTGTTTTTATGGTGCTGGGGATGGAACCCAGGGCCCTGAACATGCTGGACAAACGCTCCACCACTGCGCCACACCCCCATCCCACGTATTCTCTGACAGGACTGGGGTTGTGTCCCCATTATGTCACTTTTTACTCAGTCTAAGTTATTTATTGTCTACAATTATTTACTGCAATGATGGACATTTAGTATTTATTATCTACTCATATTTGTTATGTGATTAAATATTATTTTATATTTCATGTCAGGAATGTCAGAGAAGGCTCTCTCTTCCCTGGTGTTGGACCTCCCATCCTGATTGGGCAGCCCCTGAACTAGCCATCATTGTCCAGAATAAAGAGAACATGTCCAACAGGTAGGTGTGCTGGGAATGAGCTCTGGCCATTGGACTGGGGTGGAAACAATGTGTACCACCTCCGAATGGTGTCCCTAAAGAAAACACTGTTACACTTTGTTTCCTTCTCTCCCTCCTTCCTGATGGCTGAAATGGGGACTTGATGGTAGGAACTGGAATAGCCCTTGGGTCATCAAATGAAGCTGCCTATTGAAGATGGACCATGAAGTCAAAAGGAGCCTAGCTCCCTGCTGGATTGTGAAGCTGCTACAATTAAGTACACACACAGACTTTTACATGAAAGAGAAATCACTGGATGTATTTTGGCACCATTGTTTGGGAGCAATATCTGTTAAGACAGCTGAATTAATACCTCACTACACCAGGTGATGTTGTGGATACTAGGATTATAAGCTGTATCAGTCCATTTTGTTATAACAAAACACCCAAGGCTGTGTATTTTGTAAAGAAAAGAGGTTAATTTATCTTGTATTTTGGAGGTGGAAATTCCAAGATCAGGCAGCTCCATATGTTCCACCCTTGGTCTCATGATAGATGGTATTCTGATGGTAGAGTACACGAGGAAGAGATCACACGGCAATGGGAGAGGCCAGAGAGATTTAGGGGTCAAGCTCACTTTTTTTTATAACAATCCACTCTCTGGGAACTAACGAGGGTCCCTTGAGATCTCTTCTAAGGGTGATGGTACCCCATGACCTAACTACCTTGCACCAGGCTCTACCTCTTAAATATTCTACCACTTCTCAGCCCAGCCGTACTGGGCATCAAGCTTCCAGCATGTGAAGATTTCAGGGAACACACTCAGATCACATCCCCCTCACTCAAGCCAGGTTTCGGATTCTAATGAGAGAAACAAAGGTTAACCATGTAAAGCAAATAAAACCACCCAGGCAAATCCAGGCAGGTCACAAACAAGCTATTGTGAACCAGAACAACGAAGGGTGTGAGTACCGTCTTCTAGGGTGACCAGTGAAAGCCTCTCCAAAGGGGTGACATTGAGATGAGATCAAATGACAAGCAGGAGCCATCCGTGGGAAGATCAGAGGAAGAACTTTATATGGACCACAAGTGACAAACCCCGTTCCCCTGAACTGGAAATGAGATTGGCAAGTTCAAGGTCCAGGAAGACATGGACACCTATGTCCTTCTGTTAGAGAGCTGGGTAAGTCTTTTTTCAAATTAAATGTTTCTTGACGTGTATTCGTATATCAATTAGTCAATGGATTCCTCCGTGGGTCTCGAAAGGCCAGATGGCTTTAATTCACCTGCCTCCTCACCACTCCTGGCACGGTGCTGGCCTGAGTCCCACGCTCTTATTTGTGATGTGCTGAGACATCTGCTACACACTGTCCTTTGGCCCGGCTGACCTCGGACAGATTCCCTCCTGTTCTGATTCACTGCCCGTGGCCCTGGTGATAAAAAGAATCTCATCTCTGCTGCGGAGAGCTCCGTCTGTGTCCCCTGCAGCTCAGCCACCACCTTCTCCCGGGGCCTGACAGCCATGAAGCTGCTTCTCCTGTTCCTGGCCATCTTTCTGGCTGTGGAACCCCTGATGTCAGGTAACTGGGGCTCTCTCGAGGGCCTGGGATCTTGGGCATGGGCTTGTCCCCTTTTGCTCTCTTCTCACTGTGGGCAGCCCCCGAGTCTCTCCTCATTTCCTGGCGCTTTGGGAGGGTTTCCCAGGATCCTCTCGTGTTTATATCTCCCCACGATGCTGAATGGGGGGATGAGAGCTGTTTAGAGCATCAGGTGCTTCAAGGCAGGATGGCCTTCTGGTAGGAGCTGGGGATAGAGCTGAGGCTGGAAGGTGCAGGTCGGGGGCTCTGGGAGATTAGGATGAAGGCTGGGGGTGAGTCCCGGTAAGGGAGACCTGTGGGCTTGCAGTGGCAAAGGGAATATTAGGATGACCTGGAAGAGGGGGCCTGGGACTTCCCCATGGTCTGGGGGAGTTGGAGAGGGAACGGATTTTGGCTTGAGTGGCGCTGGTGCTGGGCATCTGGCTGGGCTTGACCTGAGGCTGGGAGTCAGTGCCCCAGGGTGCAGGGTGCTTGGGTTTGGCTTGGTGATGGGCATCTGCTGGGAGTTGCGGTTGGTGGCTTGATTAGATTTGGGTATGGTTTGCAGCTGGGGCTCAGTGGGCACTGAGCAGGGTAAGGCTGCGTGTCGACTGCATTTGAGTTTGAACTGGGTGAATCTGGGCTCAGAGGATTGGACATTGGGTTGTGGCTGGAGCTGAGTTTTTCTGGGCTCTGTTACAGGGCCAGGCTGTGGATGAGGAGCTGGGATTGCTTCATGTGAGAGCATCTCCATCCCCGAGTGTCAGAGGTGGACATTGTCCTGTTCCCAACGTTCCCTTGCGTTGTTCCCTTCATTTGTATCAACTGATCCCTAAGTAAGAAGTAGGAAGTTAGGGGTCGGGGGACCCAGGGTGGGAAGTCTGGAAACTGTCCTCCTGAAAGCTCTGGAGTTCCCAGTTGGAATCATCGCTCAGTTCCTTGCTCTCCCAAGGTCTCCTCTCGCCCTCCCTGGGAGCGGATCCAGCAGGGCTTACTCAGCCCTCTCTCTGGCCTTCTCCCCCTCCCTCGGTTCCTCCTCCACCTCGGTCTCTCTCTTAGCAATACTAACATCTGCTTCCTGGTTGTTCCCGTGCCCAGAAGCAGAGTGTTGGAGTCACGGACACTGCCTCTTGGTGTGCAACGATGACGAGGATCATGTCTTACGCTGTGCAAATCGCAAACGGTGCTGTGTCCCTAGTCGCTATGTGACAATGAAACCAATAACGATCGATTACGTCCTTGACTGGACCACGCCAACCGTGCCCACAACCGTCCCCACGACCGTCCGTAAAAGGAAGAAAAACAAAAAAACACGGCCAGGGGTGATTTTGCTTCAGACTTCTTAGTTTCCGCGCTTCATTAAAACTCACACATGGGCTGCTTGTGTCTGTCAGTCAAAAGGAGGGGTCCCCCAAACGGATGGAGGCAGGGGAAATGGCAGGAAGGGGCGGGAGTTAGGAGAGAGAGTCATCAGGGCTGGGTCAGAGCAAATGGTGATGATCGTAGCTTTGAAGATGGTTCCTTATCTGGTGGCCCCAGGAGGGGGTGTAGCATCAGGTGTGGGAGAGGGCAAGAGATTTAAAGGCACCTCAGGTGTCTGTAAAGTGGGACAACCCTCAGGCCGGAAGAGTTGGTCCACCTTGAAGGGGAGAGGGGAGGAGGTAGTCAGGGGCTAGGTGGAGCCCCAATCCTTGGGTTTCTAGGAATGTCAGCTCAGAGGCCTTGGGGATGCTCAAGAGTTCGCAGCCCCAGGGGTTAGAAGGTTCCCAAGTACTAAAAAATGATAAAGTACCTGAATTTACTCATTTACATATGAATTTGTTCATTATTCAATTTTTAAAAATATTCTTCCATGCATTTACTTGCTCATTCGTTCAGGTGAGGTCTGCCACTCAGCACTAGCAGACGGTGTATCCAACCCTCTCACAATTTCAGTTTCCCCAAAGGGAGGTTAGAATAATGATCCGTCTCAGGGTCATGGTAGAGATGACACGGGGTCATGTACAAGGACCCATGCATCACGAGTCCTCGAAAAATGCTAGCTGTTGCCATCGTTCCTTGATTTATTTAGGCATTCACGGAACACACGTGCTGCCTGCTCTTCAACTGCTGTTAGACTGGGGGAGGCAGAGCCTGTCTCATTTGAATGGATAATTTAGCCCCAGGGAGACTCACCTAGGGGGAATACTTAAGAATCCTGACTGGGAACCTAGCAGACCTGGGTGTCTTCCCAGATGTTATTATCTCAGATTCTATGATCAGGGCCTCATTTATCCACACGGTTGTTCCCTGCTGGCCGACGTTGGGACCTGGAGTGCTCTGAAACATGGGACATGACCTAGAGACAGAGAGAAGAAATTCTCTCTGATGTAGGAAGATCATTTGCCTTTAGTTCAATATTTCTATTCTTAGACCCTGGAAAGAAAAACCCCTCCCCTGATTCTGGTCCTATTCTGGGCTTCCAAATGAGGTCCTCCCAGTGGGATGGGAACCTACTGGGGCAAGAGGGGCACGTCCACCCACTTCTGGACTGGGCTTCAAGTGCCTGCAGAACTCTTGTGCCTGCTTCCAGGGGCAGCAAGAGCCTGTTCCCAAGGTGCAGCCCAGGCAAGGGAATGCCACATGCACTCCTGTTTGCAGGGGCCCTGGGCAGAGTGTGGAGGGCCCAGCTGGAGCCCCATGTCCACGTGTGTGAGGGTCTTCATGGTGGGGAGCAGGGCTGGCATGTGGTAGAAGGGGGGTGGGCTGCCCTCATGCCTTGTGTGGGCACGAAACTCTGAGAAAGCCAAGAATCTAAATCCAAGTCTGACATTTCAGGTCATTACAAAGGACTATTTCATAAAAGGGGACAGAATACTTTTCATTTTTCTTTCATTAACTCAATTCATAACTTTGAAGCATTCAGACATATGATACATGAGCCTCCATTTGTCTTCTTACCATATATATATATTTGTACCAGGGAGTAAACCCAAGGGCGCTTAACCACCCAGTCACATCCCCAGCCTTTTTTTTATGTTTTATTAGAGACAGGGTCTTGTTGAGTTGTTCAGCGCCTTGCTAAGTTGCTGAGGCTAGATTTGAACTTGCAATCCTCCTGCCTCAGCCTTCCGAGTCACTGGGATTACATTCATGTGCCACCGCTCCCAGCTTCTTACCCCAGGTTTTTATCTCACCTCTGTAGGTGGGTTCAGATTGAGTTCTGATTGGCTTCCCAAATGGTCACTCTTAAGAAGCTACAGCATGTGTCCCATTATTGTGTAATTATTTGAATCACCGTGTCTTCCCACCAATCCCCAAAACTTGGCTGGGACATTTTATTTGCACCTATCGTGCAGCCCAGGGCTCAGCAAGGATGCCATTATGAGTGTTTCTTGACAGATTGAATAGATGAACAGCGAATTTACAAGCGAAAGCTTGAGCACGTTTGGAGGGAGCACAAATCGCTGGTGTCGGGTTCCAGGAACCCATTGGGATCCTTGTCGGGCAGAGGACCACTGCATCAGGTAGATATGACTCTGGCCAGGACTGTTAGGACGTGGAGGAGTTCCTGGGCTTCGTATTATTTCTCAGCTGGTTTGCTCTTGAAACACAGACTTCACAGTATGGAAGGTGGCCAGGGATGGTACAAGGTTCCTCAATATCTGGGGCCTGGCAGTAACCTGTCCATGTGTGACCATTCAGCCTCCACCAAATTCATTCATTGAATCATTCCTTGGTGCCTCCTCTGAGCTTAATACTGGGAAAACAGAGGTGACCCCAGGGAGTGACAGAAGGCTCAGATGTCACCATGGAGCCCCAGGAAGTTTTTAGATGACAGTCAACCCTGGGCCTGAATGTCTGGATTTGGGATTTGGGCATGTGGAATTTTAGAAATTCCCTCTGATTCTTCCTTTGGGAGATAAGGTGTCACCCCTCAGTTCTCCTGTTACACCTCCTACATTCTTTATAGCCCTCAAAACTGGGGGACTCCCAGGCAACCTTTCCTTATTTTCCCATTTCACAGATGGGAACACAGGCCCGGGGGCGGGGTGGGGAGGAAGTGGCCGAGGCTCCTATGTAAGTTGGAGACAATGCTGAGATTAATGAAGCAGCTTCTTTGACTTCTGGCAAGAGGGAGGTGAATGGAGGGTGGCATGCAGCAGTTGTGGGTAATCAGTGAGTAGAGACCTAAAGAGTCACAGAGTCAAAGGGTGGATGCGTTCAGCAGTGGCAAAGCCCCTGACCAATGTCTTCACTCTCGAATCCCCGCCTGGGGCTGCTGTGGCCTCTCTTCAGAGGGAAATCACAGAGCAGGCTGGCTGGTCTGCGCCATCCTCTCAAATGCTCAGTTCTGCTCGCCGCACCTTTGGATGCAGTTGGAACCTCGTCCTCAAGGGAGAAGGGAAGGACCTTATCTCCAGAGGATGTGATAGAAGGGGATTTTGCTTTTGTAAGGCTTCCTTGAATCTCCCTTTGCCTCCCTTGTAGGCAGAGGGGTGACGAGGATGGATGGGACATTGCCAGCAGAGAGCGGCCCACCTGGGGTGAGGGTTGAGGGGCAGTCCCAGAATGATTATCTTAAAGCAGGGAAGACCAGGCCTCTGCATTGTAACCTCCCTGGGAGTGACCAGCAGGCCTGCTAAGGAGGCCGAAGCTCAATTCAGCGTCTGCTGTGTATATTAAATCTGTTGGGACATAGGGCCCTTGTGTGCCAAATGCCAAGTTTAAGGCCTGCAAATCCCAGGTGCTGACAACTGTTCGTGGAATGAGTGAAAGATCCTTGAATACCGGGTTCAGAAGTTTGGCTTTGACACTGAAGAAACCCAGGACCATGACCTCAGCTGTCACCAACCAATGCAGCCAGGGCCTAACATGCAGACGGGAAGCACTGCGCATTAGAAAGAGTATGGGCTTTGTGTACAGGAGTCCTTGCTCTGCTTCTAAGAGCTGTGGAGCCTTTGCCAGAACATTGCCTCTCTCTGAGTCTTGATTTCAGAATGCAAGAAAATAAAATGAAGAAATGTGCTTCATAAGGTTGTTGGAGGGATTCAATGAGTTGGCATAGATCCAGTGGCTCATAGTAGATGCTCAGTAAATGGTAATGGTCATTATTTCAATTTTCTTTTCAATGAAGGATCATTTGTGTTTTGGAGGACTCAACCCCAAGGGGGGCATAATAATAATGTTAATGGCTAACATTTCTCCAGTGTCTACTGCAGAGCAGGAACCTCGTCTGTTTCTTCCATGGGCTCAGTCTCACCCTAGAATCTCTGGCTATCACTAAGGGACTATGGTCTGTCTAAATTCATTGAATACTCTCTCTCTCCTGTGCTGGGGATTGAGTGGGGGGTCTTGTACAAAGTGCTCTACCACTGAGCTACACTTCCAGCCTTCACGGGAATCTTTTCAAACTGTGTTCATAATTGAAGTCTAGGAAAAAATGAATCTTCCAGGAAAGACCCTTCATCTCATAACAAGAACAACAATAACACGTCACACTGGCTTAGTTCTTACTCTGTGCTAGTCCCTAATTGCTTTCCATTTACTGTCATTAATCCTTACGGTTCTAGGAGTTAAATACTTTTATAGTTTACATGGTAGAGACGAGAAAAGGGTAAGAGAGAGAGAGGGACAGAAATAGATTTGCAGGAAGTTGCAAGAGAGAGAGATCCTGTGTGCCCTTTGCCCAGTTTCCTCTTATAGTTCTATTTTATGTAACTACAATAAAACCCAAGAATCTGATATTGGTACAACGTGTGTATAAATTTCTACGCTATTTTGTCACAGGTGCACCCCTCCCCCACCCCCGGCCCCATGATCAAGACATGGGACTTCCCATAGGCCTTTGTAGTCCCACTGACTTTACTCCCTGGTCCTGCCACTAAATTTAACTCCTCATAACTATGAATTTCTTCTCCTCCTCCCTCCTCCTCCTTCTCCTCCTCCTCCTCCTCCTCCTCCTCCTCATTCCCCTCTCCCCACCCCCACTTCTTCTCCTTCTGCTTCTGCTTCTTTCCTTTCTGTGCTGAGGTTCAAACCCAGGACCAGCACATGCCTAGAATGTGGTGTACCACTGAGCTAAACCTCCAGCCCCCTCTTTATAGTTTCATCTTTTTAAGGCTGTTGTAAAATAGAATCATATGTGAACTTCTGAGATTTTTTTTAATGCAACAAACTGTATCAAATTTGTTCCTTTGACTTCTGAGAAATTCTAGACAGCAAAATTCTGAAAGCAAAAAAGAAAATAAAAGGCATAGAGATTAGGAAAAAAAAAGAAATAAAACTGTCTTGCCCAGTGTGGTGGCACATACTTGTAATCTCAGCTACTTGAGAAGGGGTAAATGACCAACGGTAATTGGTTTTTGAATTTAGCAATGTAAAGTTTATTGGTGATTTTGACAAAATAATTTTCTGTGGGAAAAAACCTGAATAGCAGGACAGTGAGTTCAGAGGCCAGCCCAAGCAACTTTGTGAGACCCTGTCTCGTACAACGTACGAAAAAGCAAAGGGGCCGGGGATGTAGCTCAGTGGTAGAGCGCCTGCCCAGCATGCACAAGGCCCTGGGTTCCATCCCAGCACCACCCCCAAACAAACAAACAAAAGGAGCAAGAGAAAGAAATAAAAAAGAAATAACACTGTTTCTTTTGTAGATATCATCATGGTTTGTGTAGAAAGACTCAAGGAATCTACAAAAATGAAAATATGTAGAACTAATAATTCAGCAAGGTAGCAGGATACAAGATAAACATATGAAAATCAATTGTATTTCTGTATCATAGCAATGAACATGTGGACACTGAAATTAAAAATACAATACCATTATATACAATACACAAATACAATACATCACTCCAGAAAAATAAAATTTTTAGATGTATATTGGAAAAAAAAGTGTGCAGAAAAACCACAGAACTCTGACAAAAGAAATAAAGATCAAAATAAACGAAGAGATAATGTTTATATGTTGTAAGATTCAACTAACAAACATGTCCATTCTCCTTAAATTGGTACATACATTTATCATAATTCCTATCACATTTCCAGTAAGATTTTTTTTATAGACATAGACAAGATTATTCAATTATTTTGTCTGAGGATAAATTTGCAAAGGAATGAGAATAACTAAAATAAAGTTGAAAAAGATTAAAGTTGCAAGAATCATTCTACCAGATTTCAAGATTTACTATATGTGTAGTACTCAAGGCTGTGGTATTGTTGGGGAGACGGGCACATGGATCAATGGAACAGAACAGGGAACCCAGAAATCCAGAGGCAGTCCCAACACTAGTACTGCCAACTGATTTTTAGAAATGTTTTTATTAGTGCATTATAGTTGCACATAATAGTCGTGTTCTTTTTGACATAATCATACATACATGGAATACAACTGGCTCCATTTCAGTCCCCTGTGTCCCCCCCGCCCTTCCCTTCCTCCACTCTATTGGTCTTCTTTCTATTTATTTGTAGGTTTTTTTTTGTTGTTGTTTTGTTTTGTTTTTTAAAGTTTTGGTGCTTGCTAAGTGAAATAAGCCAGACTCAGAAAGTCAAGGGTTGGATGTTTTCTCTCATATTTGGAGACTAGAGGAAAATAAGGGGAAAAGTGGGGGATTCCATGAACCGAGGGCTAATTACGAAGGAGAGGAAGAGGTTAGAGGGGAGAGAGGAGGGATGGGAAAAGGGAGGAACTGAATGAATGAAATTGACCAAATTATATGAATACACCACAGTGCGTTTCACCTGTATGTGTATCTATAAAGCAACAAATAATTTTTTGATAAAGGTACATAAGTAACTCAATGGAAGAAAGTTTTTTTTTTTAAACTAATGGCACAGGAGTAATTGGACATCTACAGGTGAAAACCACCCCAAAAAATATAGGGGAAAAAAGAAAATAAAGCAAAAGAAACTTGCCTTGACATAAACTTTGTCTGACACCTTATATAAAAATGAACTCAAAATGGATTGTAGCTTTGGGGCTGGGGATGTGGCTCAAGCGGTAGAGCGCTCGCCTGGCATGCGTGCGGCCTGGGTTCGATCCTCAGCACCACATACAAACAAAGATGTTGTGTCCACCAATAACTAAAAAATAAATATTAAAAAAATGGATTGTAGCTTTTAGCATAAAATACAAAATTATATAACTTCTAGAAGAATACATGGGGAAAAAAACCTTCAGATTTAGGTCTTGGTGAGGAGTTCTTAGATACAAAAAAGCACAATCTATAAAATAAAAAAAATAATAAATTTGACTTACAATTTAAAGCCTTCATTCTACAAAAGACCTCATGAAAAGATAAATTACATTTGGGTGAGAATATTGGCAAACTGCATATTTGACAATGAATTTATACTAGACTTCAGAGACAGTTCTCAAAATGAACAGTTAAAAAAATCTAATAATAAACTGGACAAAAAACATGAAAAGTCATGTCCCTGAAAAGGTTATACAGATGGCAAATTAGCATATGGAAAGATGTTCAACCTCATTAACCATTAGGGAAATGCAAATTAAGACTAGGAACAGATTCTACTACGTAACTATAAAACAGCGAAAATTAAAAACAGTGATAGTACCAAATGCCATCGGGTTTACAGAGAAACTGTGTCTCTCATACAGTTCTGGTAATAATGTTAAATGGTCCAGCACTCTGGAAAATAGTCTAGCTGTTTCTCATTTTTTGAAAGTGCTGGGGATTGAATCCAGGGCTTCGTGTGTGCTAGGTAAATGCTCTACCACTGAGCCACATCCTGAGCCCCTTGCCATTTCTTAAAAAAATAAAATAAAATAAACTCTGATCATACTACTTGATGAACATAATCTTTCATTTTTAAAAAATGAAAATTTACATCCACACCAAAGCTGGTAGGTGAATGTTCATAGCAGTTTTATTTTTTACTAGTAAAAACCTGGAGGCTAGGAGAGGGTACCTTGGAGGAACAGTTGCTTGCCCAGCAGGCATAAGACCCTGGACTCAAGCCTTGCACTGCTAACAAACAAACAGACAAACAACAAACAAAAGCAAAATGAAACAACCAATCAAAACGCCCCTCTGTAATAAACTTGCACCGTGCATACTATGGAGTATTACTGAGAATTAAAAGGGGTGAACTAGTGGTAGACAGCTTGGAGGGTGCCCCAGTTTGGTCGATTGTCTTTTGTCCATTCTAGTTGAGATGCTCCTGGTTTTTAGTAGAATGAATAATTTCTAATGGAAATCTGGACACCTTGAGTATGAGGCTCTGGGATTCTGGGTCCTATTCCAAGGATCCGAGCTGTGCTAGCCCTCCTGCTCTGTCACTGCTGTGGCCAGGCGAGCAGGACGGCCTCCATTATTCCAGGAGGGATAGAAGTCCAGTGTCTGCACCCTGCTTCCTCTGACACGGAGGTAGGTGGGGTGAGGTGGCTCCTCATTACTGCAGGCTGCCACCGCCAGTTCCAGCTCCCAGGTGTGCCTCCTCTGACATCACCCTGGTTCCCCACATGGCCTGCCTGTGACATCGCAGGGGCTGGTGGCCCTGTAACTGTTGCCTGATGCAAGACAGGATGCCCTCTTCCCACTTGGCAGGGGAAGTTGAGACTCCCCCACATGATTTCTGTTGACACTGGTGGTGGTGGAGGTTACTGCACAGCAGGGGTCAAGGTCCAGGCTGTCACTCAGGTTTCTCAGCTACCATCCTCGGAGGCAGCGCTTCTTTTCACTCTAGAAAGGGCGGAAGTCTAAGCTCTCCACTTGGCCATATTTACTAGAGGTATGAATGGGGCTGTAGACTTTTCTGTGTTTTTTGAGCAAAGAGGCTACTGTCTAAAACGTTCTGTTTTGCTAGGCTGCCCTTTTCCTGGTCTTTGGACTAGAAAGAGCAGAATTTTCTTAGGGACTTCTTCTTCTTCTTTTTAAAAAAATCTCTGCACCCACATGTATTTCCAGATTGCCAGCTTCTCCAGCACCATCCTAGAATATAAGAGGCAAAATCAAACCTAAGAGATCGTTCCTCAGATCTTGAGGTCCCTGCCTGGCTTGACTTCTTCTCTTTACCTTTCAGAGGATTCTTATATTTATGTATAATGCCCAGGGTTTTAAGAAGACAAGTAGAGAAAATGACTTTGGCACTGTTTTTCTGGAAGTGGAAGTCTCTGTCAACCTTTAGGTTTTTATGATGCTCCCGGACCCATCAGATCTATGTCACTGCCAAGTGGAAATTAATTATCACTGTCATGTTATTTTATATTTTGTCCAGGAAGACATTCCCTCCTTCGATGCATGGGTAGCATGGGCGTCTGCAGGACCGCTTGCAGGAAGATAGAGCATACCTACTTCTACTGCAGAAATTACCAGTCGTGCTGTCTCCAGTCCTTCATGAGGATAAATGTGGCTGGCAAAGACGAACCTGGTGTTTTGTCCTACGCAAAGCACTGGCCCAAGATACCCTGAATGTTGGTGATCACCCTCCTCAAACTCAGACCTGCCATCATTCCCCTTCATTAAAATTCATGCACCTGCCACCGTGGTCTGTCTTTCCTCCGTGGGAATTCTCAGCAAGGGACTTGAGCTTTGTGTGGTGAGCTGTCTGTCCCTTCTGGACTCAGCTCTGTGAGATAGCACCTGGACCAGGTAGTGAAGGTGGGCAGGGGGAGGGGGAGAATGAAGCTGAGATCAATAAGGGACGGTTGAAGGGTGCAGCCGAGCCAGGACTCAGAGGGCACTGGGACTCGTGGGATGGGTGGTAAGGCAGTAGGTGGAAATCTCGTGGACAAATTTGGGCTCAGTTTATGGAACTAAGAGAGAGCCAATGTAATGTGGGATAAACTGTCCTGTCAAAGTTTCAGGTTGTGAGGTTGGGGGTTTGTTTGTTGGTTATCACTGAGGAATTTGAATATTACATGCGGTTGTCATTGGTGACTGCGGAAATCCTTTAAGTCCTAAAAAATCTAGGAGGCTATTACCCACCGTGACAACCAATGTTAGCGTTTCAACCAAAAGTTCTAATTTTGCTTTTTAAGTCTTATCTTCCACTAATCTTCTTTCTTTCTTCCTGTTGAGTTCTACATTTTCAAAGCCACACTTCGCTCATTATCTTTCTCTACTTTTCTGATTCTTCAGAATTCATCACAATCGCTTTTTTTTTTTTTGCGGGGGGTGGGGAAGGTACTGGGGATTGAACTCAGGGGCACTCAACCACTGAGCCACATCTCCTGCCCTATTTTGAATTGTTTTTAGAGACAGGGTCTCACTGAGCTGTTTAGCACCTCACTATTCCTGAGGCTGGTTTTGAACTCGCAGTCCTCCTTCTTCAGCCTCCCAAGCCACTGGGATTACAGGTGTGCTCCCCGCCCCAAACCCTGTCCCCTGCGCCCGGCAGTATTATGTTTTGAAATGACTTTGCAATCAGTAGAGCTCGCTTCAGGGTACACAGTGTCACCAACCCATTTTCACATCTGTAACCAATACAGGTCCCCCAAATGCTCCTTCCAAATGCGACGTAAGCTCAACACCGTGCTCTGCAAACAGAGCTTGTGCCTGGCCAGCACCGTTCTCCTGTATTTAAGGAAGTGGCCGTTTCAGCATCTTGGGTTTAGACATTGAGTGGTGGGTTCATCCTTTGAGGATTACCTCCTTTTCTCCTTCCTTTGATGCTGCCACCCAGAACTTCACCCAACAAAGCTTAGGATCTGGAGAAAGATGCTAGTTCCGAATCTGTGTGGGGGAAAATGTAGGTCTAAGAACCTGGGCTGAACTTCTCACTGAAAACAATTTAAAATATATGATAAAACTTACGATAAAATAAAATATACAATAAAACTGGTTAAATATACAATAAAACTTCTTGAGCATCTTGACCTTGCAAGAAAACAAGATGAAGAATATTAAGGCCAGGTGAAGGCAGGCACTCTTCTGAAGGCAGTCCCTGAATCCCAACTTTGTCTTGGAGGCATTTGGTGCATCAGGTGAACCTGAGGTTTGGACTTTGAGCAGGGAGGTGAGGGCACCGGAAAGGAGATGTTGCCTGGGGTTTGAAAAAAATGTGTCTAGTAGGAGACTCTGACATAGGTCTCAGTCCTGAAAGTGTTACATCTGCTGTGAAAGGATAAACCAGCTACATGGTCCTTCTTTACAAGATGTTATCTGGCTTTGAATTTGGTGCTGGGTATACAGTTTAAAAAAAAGAAAAACTCCATTGAAAATTTACAACCTTAAACCTGTCCTCATGTAGTCTCAGCTAGAAGTTTTGGTACTTAAGTGGTTTATTTATTTTTTCACCTGTACAGAAGTATTTATGTAAGCATCTTTCATAATAGCCAAATGAACAATTAGAGGTGAATGAATGAACAAAATGTGGTATATCCATACAGTAGAATATTAGTCAACCATAAAAAGAAATGAAGTACTGATAGATAGATGTTGTGACATGGACAAACCTTGAAAGCGTTATGCCAAGAAGCCAGTCACAAAAGAATACATATTGTGTGATTCTATTTATGTGAAATATCTGAAATAGGCAAATCCATAGGAATAGAAAGTAGATTAGAGGTTGATAGGGGCCAAATTGGGAAAGGAGTATAAAATTACTGCTAATGGGGTTTCTTTTATGGGAATGAAATATTCTAAAATTAGACTGTGGTAATGGTTGTACATCCTTGTGAATACCCTAAAAACTACTGAATTGTATACTTCAAATAAGTTAAAATTTTGTCATTGGAATTATATCTGAATAGATTATTTTGTTAATAAAATAAAATGGGAATAAAGTTTAACCTCTCCACATTTGGTTTTCTCACCATTATCAGCAGTATTTTCTATTTACCCTGCGCCCCACACCCTTTTTAACTGATGTTTACACAATAACAGTTGTACTTTTTGTATTGGTGGAAAACCTACAGAGTGACAAGTTATTTATATTTTAATAATCACCACAGTATCTTCAGAAATTTGCAGCCTAGAGGTACATGATATAGGGGACATATGGTTATCCATCCTGTAGTCTGTGCATGGTGGCTGTGTGATTGTTCACTGGGGCACGGCAACAATTTTGAAAGCTACTAGGGATTTGGAGCCACTAAATTGGGAACTACTTAATGATAACATCAGAAGTGAGATATAAATAATGGCTAGTATAGAAAATTATACCCTAATTATGTACTCTGAAAATTCAGCTCCTGAAGTGATCAGTTTCTTTTAAATACTGAAGACTGCTTGAAAATTCCACTTTAGAACTGATTTTTAAAGTGTACTTATTTGGATTGCGGGTGTAGCTCAGTGGCAGAGCTCATGCGTAGCATGTGTGAGGCCCTGGGGTCAGACCCCAGCACCCATCCCCAAAAGAGAAGAAGAAGAAACATCATAGGGAAAAAATCAGAAGTAAACTAAATGTCTAATGATGCCTAATTAAGTTTTGGATATATTTATCTGTTGAAAATTAGGCAGCAATTGAGTATTATAATTAAGAATTGTAATTCTTGTAATCTAGCAATTTAAAAACAAGATATATTATCATATATCTTTAAACATTTTTTTTAAATGGACACATACCTTTATTTATTTTTGTGTGGTGCTGAGGATCGAACCCAGTGCCTCACACGTGCTCGACAAGTGCTGTATCACTGACCACAACCCCAGTCCTCACCTGAGTGGTTTATAATTTAGCTTAACTTGTCCCAGGACTCATAGCCTCAAAGATGTCCTACAGAAGCAAATGAAAGAGTAGACATTGAACCCAAGACTCAGTCAAGTTAATTGTACAAAGTTCCAGGGAAAATGAGCAAATCAGGACCCCAAATGACAAAGCACATAAGGAAAGGGCACCATGAGTTAAGGCAGCAGGAACCATAGACCAGGGACGGAGACTTCCAAGGACTTTCAAGTATCAGAATTACCAGTTATAAGAGACAAGTTCAAAAACCTAAATTCATGAGACCTGAGTCTTCCATCATGAATTCCTATCTAACCTCTTGAATACTAAAGTCAGAGTTGCAAAGAAGCACTCCAACCTGAGGTGGAAATGTTATGTTCAAAACTGGGACTTAGCAGGCCTAGAAAACATGGACTGCAGAAGTGGCTGGTTCAGTGACCCATGGGACCATTTCCTGCTTTAATTGTACCTGCTTTGCCACACACCAATGACGTCCTGAGGAATTTCTAAGGTTAGCTAACAGAAGAGGAAAATAAATGTCAGGTTTGTTGACACTGAAAAAAGTAAGCCTGGCAATGTGACGCATGCCTGTAATCCCAGAGGCTCAGGAGGCTGAGATGGGAGGATTGCAAGTTCAAAGCCAGCCTCAGCAATGACAAGGCGTTAAGCAACTCAGGGAGACCCTGTCTCTAAACAAAATATAAAGTAGGGCTGGGGATGTGGCTCCGTGGTTAAGTGGCCCTGAGTTCAATCTCTGGTCCCCACCACCCCCACCAAAAAAAAAAATCAGGTTTGTTTTTGCTGTGTGACAACCTGGTGTGGAGGTGGCCCAGAGAGTCAGTGAGGAGATCCTTCCATCGAAGGAGGGAGAACTTGAGCATGGCTCTGTGGTTGATTCACAGGAGAGGACGTGGGTGGCAGGGTTGTCTAGGAACTTGGAGAGAGCAAGGTTAGAGGGTCTGTAGCAGTGAGGCTTGGATAGTTATATGCGTGGACCTCTCTGAAAGGGGGCAGATGGGAGGATATTTGCAGGCTATCAGAAGGGGACAAATAAGCTCTAAATAATGAGCTGGCAAATCACTCACCCGTCCACCCACAATTGGGGGCCCTTGGTACCCTTGGATGTCCATGTGTGACCAAGGATTGGTCAAGGAAATGGGCCCAGGGAGCCAGCCTTTCAATTGCTTCTATTCCAATCTTGAAGCAACTGGGGCTAATAAAGGAAATCTTATAGCTTATACCCAGGGCAGCCAATTTCCTACAGCGAGAGAAAAAACAGGGCTTCAAGGCCAAGGTTAGTAGGAATTGGATGCTTTCATGTTGAAATATCTGCTGCTCGGTAAAGAAAGCTTTTGGCATCCTGGTGGCTGTTCTCATAAATGCAAAGACTTAGAATTCTGATAAAAATTCTGACCACTTATGCCATCATCCCTTTGGATGATAAGACTAACACAAGGAATGTGCCCTGGTGTCCCAAAACACTTGTTGGAAGGACAGAGGACACATGGAAATGTCAGTGTCAGAACTTAACTAAGTGATTAAGGCTATAGATAAGTCAGCAGCAAACGCTAGAGATGGGCTAAATCTTCTTGTGGAAATTACTCAATAATTCAAGAAGAATATTGAAGAATTTATAATTGGAAATCAGCTTCTTTGCACAGATGTGTTCATCTGGAATTACACCTGGGTTGGGCTGAGGGTGGATACCTGGTGTTTTCAATGCCTTCTGTACATGACACCGTCCATGGTTCTGAAGATGTGTGGGTGACATCTGAAAAGTCATGGGGGAGGATGAACTTTTGGGACGGGGTCTTGAGTTCCCAGTCTTCTGTCAGATTCTTCACCCACTCCGTCTTTGATGCTTACTTCAAAGTAGTCTGTGCTGGCACGGGCACAGAAGAAGAAATACGAATGGTCAGCAAATAGTATGAGAAAAGGTTCAATGTCACTAGCAATTAGAGAAAGGCAAATTAAAACTACATGGAGATTTCATCTCGCTCCAGTCAGAATGGCAATGATCAAGAATGCAAGTAACAATAAGTGTTGGTGAGGATGTGGGGAAAAGGCACACTCATACATTGCTGGTGGGACTGCAAATTGGTGCAGCCAATATGGAAAGCAGTGTGGAGATTCCTCAGAAAACTTGGAATGGAACCACCATTTGATCCTGTTACCCCACTCCTCAGCATAGACCCAAAGGACTTAAAATCAGCATACTATACTGACATAGCCACATCAATGTTCATAGCATTTGCCTCATTTTTTGTATTTCTTTGTTAAGATTTTCACACCTGTTAGGATGGATAGCTTTTCCACTCTTACGTGAGGGCCTTTTAGTACGCAGTCTTCTCTTGTTGATGTGCCCTGGACATAGTTCGTTGTGCATTATTGAGGCTAATTACAATTGGACTTCGTAATGTTTTCCTGTGACTGCTTTGGTTGTGATTAGTGGGTTTTGACACAATGCATACTGTGTTGGAGCCTAATGGACCTGAGTTCTCTGCAGGTCTTCAGAGAGTGGGGTCCCTCTGGCAATTCAGGCAGATGTAAACAGCAGGACACATGGGCTATACCCTTTGTGATTACTCCTTCAATCTTGTCCGTAATGTACAGTCTGGTAGGGAATGGAACCACCTATTGAGGTCCTCAGAGATGTGGTATCCATGACCAGTTTATTATTTCTTTCTGTTGGTGCTATGGGGGTGAATGTTCAGTATTAGGACTACAGGATTCCTTCCAACCGTGCTTACTCGGGCAAGGGTCAGTGATTGAAGGCTTTTATCTCCTGTATTCTTTAAATTAAAGTATCCACCAAAGTTTGAGTGGTGCTGGTTATGGCTGAAATCAGGTGCAGTCTCTGAGCTGTCCTGGAAATGGAGCTCCGTTGGCAGAGCACCCACCCAATGTGCTTGAAGTGCTGGGCTCCATCCCCATCACCACACAGAAAGAAGAAAACTGGCAATGACAGCAACAACAACAACAAAAAGCCAGATAAAGGAATAAAATAAAAACCAAAAAATACTGTCATGTACAACTAAAAAGAAAAAATTAAAAAAGAATAGAAAAATGTTTTAAAACTTGTTAAAAAAAAAACTTGTTAAAAAATCAAATAAAACCCACAATCACAGGGGTTGTGGCTCAGTGGTAGAGTGCTTGCCTTGCACTCATGAGGCACTGGGTTCAGTCCTCAGCACCACATAAAATAAATAAATAAGTACAATAAAGATATTGTGTCCATGTTCAACAACAACAACAATAACAACAACACAATTACCACAACATCAACAACAGAAAAGGAAGGGATAAAAACAATGCAGAATAAACTAAAAGGTTAAAAAATGATAATAATAAAAATAAAATGAGTAGCTGGGCATGGTGGCACACATCTGTAATCCCAGTGGCTCTGGAGGCTGAGACAGGAGGATCACAAGTTTAAAGCCAGCCTCAGCAACAGAGAGGTGGTAAGCAACTCAGTGAGATCCTGTCTCTAAATAAAATACAAAGTAGGGCTGGGGATGTGGCTTAGGGGTTGAGTGCCTCTGAGTTCAATCTCCACTACCAAAATAAAATAAAATAAGTAAAACCAGGAAAAATAAAGAATAAAAAAATTAAAAATTAAGAAAAGAATAAAAAAGTCAGAAAGAAGGAGAAGGTAAAGCAGAAAAAAAGAAGGAAAAAGAAAACAAAATTAAATATAATCAGAAACATTAAAAAAAAACGAAATAAAGTTACACAATTTTACTTACCAGCTCTCAATAAAACTTCTAAAACAAAACAAAACAAAAAAAGAATTTTGTCTGGATATACATAAGTATTCTTCTGGAAATTTTGGAATAAACAGCAAATAAACATAGGTTAATAAAATTGCACAGATGATTAATTACAATTGATTAATTAAAAAGTCATTTAATAGAAAAATATAAAAAGGAGGAGGAGGGGGGAAACATATATGCAAATAAAAACAGCAATAATGAAAAAAGTATTATTAGAAATAAAAACGTCCTGGCTACCAAGGTGCTCAATTGTGCAGGTGAGGCTGGATGTTTGCACCCTAAGCCAATGAGAGCTTCTTTCCATATCTGCTTAGACAGTGCATCCTTTGGGGAGAGCAGAGGCTGGGGTTCTGCATGGTCAGCTGACTCCATTGCTCTTTGCCTGCAGTGGGGAGAGGGCAAGGTGGAGGAAAGTGGCTCCTCTCCCGGCAGCCAGGAAGCAGACAGAGGAGGAGCCAGGTGGACAGACACATTCCTGGAGACCTCCTTCCTCCAGCCACGCCCCACCTGCCTACAGTTACCACCTAGTACACTTGTCCTTTCAAATTGTTAATCCATCCAATGGATTAATCCACTAAGTAGGGTACAACTCTCACAGCTAATCCTTTCACCTCTGGTCATTTGTGCATTCACACAGGAGGTTTTGGGGGACACCTCGTATCCAAACTATGACACCAGGCAAAGATTGGCTCAGTTATTTGGGCTGTGTACTCCAAGATCCCAGGAGACACAGACACTGCAGTGTGTCACCAAGCTACATGGCATGCAATTGTGTGGCATGAGCTCCCTCTGGGGCCCTTTGTGCTGTGCACTCTAAGGCCACTGACGTGGGGAAGGGGAGCTGTGATGGGTCAAGGATTCTGTCATCTTTTGTGCTGCTCACTCTGAGGATGGGGAGAGGCTAGGAAGTCGTGACTCTCTGTGCTGGGGTAGTGGCAGTGGTGGCAACAGGCCCTGCACAACCCCCCACCCACAACTCTGGTTGTGAGAACTCCCAGGCAAAATCACAAAGGACTGCTCAATCACCCACAACCCCACTGCAGACTCCCCCAACCACAGGTTTTCAAAGGGGAAGCTTCCTCTGTTCCCTTATGGAGACCCCACTGCCTGGGATTCTCAGCGATTGGGTGTCTAGCTTCAGGTGAACCAGGTGTGACGTTCCAGTGGTTTGGATTCTATCTCATGGAGAAGAGAGGCACCTGCTTAGACAAGTGCTGGGTGCCTCCGATCTGCCATCTTGAATCAGGATCGCTCAGACTTTTCATGGACGTGTGCCCTAATGTGTGCCACCAAGAACTACAACAACTCCTTGTCCTGACAGGATGTCGGTGGTTGGCAGAATTTGCCTCGGGCTGCAGCGCAGGTGTGAATTCAGTCTCAGGTGCAGGTTGATCTTATTCCATGGAACGCCACCCTTGGTTCACCTCAAGGAAGGCGCCCAATAGCTGATGGAAGGTTCAGGTTTTGTGGCTGGTAGGGACTTCAATCTGTGTGAAATGAATTTCTCTTGGCCCCGGGGCCTTCATGGTTGTTCATTACTGGGAGATTTGACCATGAATTCAGTGGACCATGGAGACTATAGCAGTTGCACAGGTTTAATTGCTTTTCCATTCCAAATGCTTTCCTCTAGATGTGGCCCCGTCTTGTGGGCACACAGGCTGATCATTTACCCACCATCTCTCAACTTCTTCCTTCTGGGTTCCGGGGCTAGGACTCTGCACACATCTCCCAGGCACTCTGCCATCTGGCCTTCTGTTCTATGAGAGGCACCAGGGGTGGATCAGGAAGGGAGAGCTCACTGCCCTCCTATACCCTGTGTCCTTCTATCACTCCAGCACTGGAACTTTGTCTCAGGGTGGCTGTTTGCCCCAGGAGCAGCAAATACTTTTAGTCTCTAGTTGTTGTTGTTGTTGTTGTTTTAATACTCGAATAAATTTCCACCCTGGTGCCTCTTTATAAGAATCTGTAACAGGGCTGGGATTGAGGCTCAGCGGTGGAGCACTTGCCTAGCGTGTGTGGGGCCCTGGTTCAATGCTCAGCACCACATATAAATAAATAAAATAAAGGCATTGTGTCCATCTACACCTAAAAAATAAATATTAAAAAAAGAATCTGTAACATGCGAGGATCACCCCTTGTCTGAAAGAAGAGGCCCACCTTTGCAGCCTCTGTCCTCTGAGCTCCTAGGTCATGGTGACTTCAAACTCCTCCTGTCAACTCTGAGGTGGTAGCTACTCCCTGCATTTGTCTTCTTGGGCTACCTGGGGGTTCTCTTTTGCTCTGTTTGTCCTCCAACAGCTGATAAACCAATGTATAAAATCTTGGTCAAAATGCCTTGTGTGTGTGTCTGTGGGGGGGTTCTGACTGTGTAATAACTTGGTATCAGGAGTGATAATGGGAATAGACCCTCACATGTGAGGTTTGTGTTACCTTCCAATGGACAAGTGATACATTGGTAATTCATGGCATGCAATGGTATCATAATTAATTCAATCACTATTGTTGTTGCTTGAGACTGAGTTACTAACACAAGTTCTTGGGGTCCAAACAGAGTCCAGAACTGGATAGTTATGGTAGGAAAGATGACTCCCAAGCCCCTGGGGTGTGATGGTGTTTGGAAACAATGGAGAGAACTCACAGAATAAACCCAACAAAATCAAGGCTTTAATCTCTCAACAGAAGTCATAATCAAAAACTTTCATTTCAGGCTCGTTGAAAATCAGACTCCGCAATTAATTGTGCAGTTTGTAGATTTCAACTTCAGGTTAGTTCACAGACTTACACATTTGATCATGTCAAAATTAAAGTATTGATTAGGAAGGACTGGGTCCTGACACTTGACAAATGTGTGGAATCAGATGGAACTGATAATTTAGAATCTTTATTGTTTAGGAGCCCGTCTCTTATGTCTGAGTAGCTTTCCGTTGCCTGCAGACCCTAATGTAGTCTGCCCTGAGTTTGCTGCTAAATTCCTCTAGAGTCAGATTTCAACATGCCCCAGAGTGACAGTTACAAAGCCAGACCTATGAAGACATAATTTACACCCCCAAATAATTTCAAGACTTTGCTACTTTTAATAAGCATAACCTGAAGATATGTTCAGGTCTAGATTCTAATGTATGGTGTTTTTGTTTTTTTTCCCCCATAGTAAAAAACATGGGTCTGGGATTCAAGATGTGGGAGCAGGGATGGTTCTTTTCTTCCTCATTCATTTTTATCACAGGTCGTTAAGGTGGGCCACATGAGGTTTTCAACACAGATACGCAGTTAAATGATTGGTCTTCTTTCTGCAGCCCCCGCATAATCTACTTACAGAGTTTGTCCACAGGAGTGGTGATACTTGTGCAAAGATGATTTGCATTAGACAGGACTGAATTTAACAACATTTAAGTCTTTTTGTCCTTGGAAACGTGTTATCTTTCCTCAAGTCACCCAAAGTCATGCAGATGGTGGCACACTCGTGGCCCTCTTTGACATCTCAACCCTCTTCTTCCTTTTACAGACAAACTGTTTGAAAGACTAACCCTAGTTGTTTACTTCCTTCTCTACTCATCTTGGATAGTTACTACGAAATCATCAGCACCATGGGTGGGGTCTCCTTGGTGGGTCTGTGCAGTTGAGAATCTGTCTTGCTGGGAACACAGCAATAGTTACCATGTTTACATGGCTTCTTCACCTGTTCACCAGATCTGCAGTTTTTCCTGCAGTGTCCTTTTATGACCCAGCAAGATTTTTGGCTCCTGTGGACTGAGAAGAGCAACAGAGGCAGTGAATTAGCTCAAGCTGTTGGTGCTCATCATCGTGATGTTGGGGTGACCATACTCCCAACAGCCCTGTGCTTGCTGGTTAAGGGAGATTATGTGAATGAAGGAAGGTCTGGCGCATCTCCAAACATCTCACCATCATTGTCGAAAGAAACTTGCTAGCTAACAGGGAACTTGGGTTATTGGGTGAGAAGTGATAATGATCACGTCAAATTAGTTGTTCAAAATAGGCTCATTCAATTTCATCTCAGCTGAGTTCTTTGCATTTGCTGAACCACAGACCCAGGGATTTCAATTTAAGTTGGGCCTACAATTTTCACTTAAAATATACTTAGAGCAATTGGTCTACGCAGGAGGAATCTTCTAGAGGACATGGACAGGTAGATGGCATAACTTGTAATAGTTATGTGTGAATACTTCTCTCCAGACTCACCCAGTCTTATACACTAACTATATACAGCGTTTTGTGTATCAATTATAATTCTAAAAAAAAAGTGTTTTTTTTTGGGGGGGGGTTCTGTTTTTTAGCTACAGACTTCAGAAACACAGCTATAGTGGATTATTTACTGGTTCTCATCCCTGAACAAGCATGAGAGCCTCTCCGGTGAGCTTGTTAAAATACAAATCACGGAGTTCCAGCCCCAGAGTTTCTAATTCAGTAGATGTGGAAATTAACTTTGCTAATGGGATCCCAGAGGGTGCTGATGTTGCTGGTTGGGACAATCAGTGCCTCATAAATAAAGCCTGGAATATCTTTAGATGATATCTACTCATTAATAAACTCTCAACCAATTAGTTGAAAGAATCTGAGGAGGAAACATCCCCATGAGTAGCTGGATATGTTTTGTTTCATTTTTGAGAAAGATTTGTGAAAGATGTTTGGGTAATTTTACAGAAAACCTATGAGTAAGTCATAATATGGAGTCAGGGCAACCAACAAGTTTTACTTTTAAAGGCTTCATTACTTAAGTGTCCAGCAACCATCTATCTATCTCCATGTGGCTGTTGATTTTGATATGAAATTTTTTTGTTTGTTTTCTCTTAGATAGACAGGACTAGAAAATGTAGGCCAACTCTCCATCATGTCAGCTGAGAAACCAACTTCCTTAACAAGACTCCTAGAGCGCAAGAAATAAAATCAAGACTCAGTAAATGGGATAGTACCAAACTAAAACACTTCTTCACGGCAAAGAAAATAATTCAGGGGCTGGGGATGTAGCTCAGTTGGTAGAGTGCTTGCCTCGCATGCACAAGGCCCTGGGTTCAATCCCCAGCAACACACACACACACACAAACACACACACACACAAAAAAAGAAGCAAACAATCCAGAGTGTGAAGAGAGAGCCTACAGAATGGGAGAAAATCTTTGCCACCTGCACCTCAGATGGAGCACTAATCTCCAGAATACATAAAGAACTCAAAAAACTTAACACAAAAACCCCCAAATAACCGAATCAATAAATGGGGCTGAAGAACTGAACAGACACTTCACAGAAGAAATAATCGGTCAACAAATATATGAAAAAATGTTCAACATCTCTGACAATTAGAGAAACGCAAATCAAAACTGCACAGAATGAATTTTGTAAAGGCGTGTCCTTTAATTAAAGAAATGTGAAATAAATACACTGGGAAATGATACTCCAGATTTCTATTAGATAATATTTGCCTAAAATGGCACTTTACTATTTTAATATTTCCATAGTTTTTAAATATCAAATATGTCTGTGTCTTTTAAGCAGCATATAATTTGAGCTTTCTTTAGCTCATTAAAGAGTGTGAGCTTTTATTGGTAAACTTAACTCGATTATATTTATTGTAATTAAAATTAAAATTAAAAATACTTATTTCTGTAATTTTGTCTTCTATTATAATTTTATTTACTTGTTTACTACTTTCAATTAGCTGAATAAGGGTTCCCTTGATTGGCTTAAAGTGTACTGATTTTATTTTTATTTTTATACCATAAGCAATTGTGCAAAGCCCTGGGCTATGACTGATTTCTGAAACTTTTCCATGATTACATCTCACCCCTTCACAAACTACTTGAGCAGTGGTGGTCATATTGTTGGCTTTCTCTTCAGTGAGTCTTGATCATTCTCTTCTGACCATGTTGATTATCTGAAACTTATGAGCAATTATGGAATCATTTATCCTTCTTTCTAGTCTAGTTTAGTGTTGTGTGTGTGTGTGTATGTTTGGTTGTGTTTTTTGTTCTTTTTGTGGTGCTGGGCCCTTCCACACTACCCCTTGCCCTCTATTACTTCACCACTAAACTGCATCTCTAGCCCTCTAGCCTAGATTTAAAGTCAACTATAAAATTAGAAATAATTGATAATTCTTACCCATCACACCTTTTCCAGCAGCCTTCTGGATTTTTTTTCTCTTTTGATCTGAGTTCTTTCTCCATGAAAGTTTACAAAATGGATCTTTGTGTGACAAACCTTAGAGATGTTATATGCTTGAGAATATTTTTGTTATGTCCCTATATTTAAAAAGCAGTGTGATGGATATAACATTCTAGCTTCAAAGTTCTTTTCCTTCACCATTCAAAGTATTTTTTTCCCTTTCACAATAATATTATAGTTGAGAAGTTGACATAACCCAGATGCTTTTGAGTTTGTATAAACAAATGTTCATTTGAGTTTTCTAAAGCTCATTTGCTCTGGAAAGCAATTGATTTCTTCCAGGTATGTATGACTCAAAGGACACTTAGAAAAGATGCTTATGAAAACCAAAATTACAATCTTACTCTTTTCCTAACAAGTTGACTTCTATGAACTTATTTAGAAATTTTTGCCCAAGTGTGCAAGTTGGAAAGGTCCCATTTTACCTTAAGTGGATATTAGATATATAAATTATGATCTACCTATCTAATAGAATAGCAAATGACTTCTAGAAGCAATGAGGCAGATTTCTATGTACTGACAAGGAAGATGTCAAGCACATAACTGCTGAATTAAAAACCTTTTGAACATAAAGTATAATTACCTTTTATTTTTGGTTAAAACTATAGGTATATACATGTTTATATGGATTTATATATACATAAAGAAAAGGTTTTAGATTTCAGAAGTAGGGGAATAATACCTTGTTTAAAAAATCATAGAGGTCTTTAGGTCTTTATAAACAGTTTCAAAGCTCTGACAATTTGTTTATGAAATCTTATTATAAATCATTAACAAAATCACAGACTTTTTTTGATTAGAGAGGAACAGAAAAGTCTGTACTTTCTTCCACATGACTGTCCCGAAGATACTTTCATCCCAGAATAGGAGAATGGGGGTTTTGTAGGAAGCAATAACAGAACTTAATGTCTAAGAAAGGCTCAGGGCTCACCATCTGGTAGAGATCGAAAACCTGCTGAGGTAGAGCAGCCTCTCAGTTGGGTCACTGGGACACTGACTGATGCCAAGTACCAAGGGAAGCAGTCAGATACCAAAGGGATTTCTCAGAAAACACTGCCCTATTCCATGGCTCCAGGTCTGTGGGCCAGATGTACTCCCAACATAGGGACTCGGGTCTGTCCTGAGAGGAAAGCATTCTGCTATGATCATGCCGACTTCAGCCACCCCAGCAAACCCCGTCTAAGCAGTGGAAAGATATGAAGCTCCCCAACCTGTTCTCTTTTCTGGCTTCCTTGGTTCTGTTTACCTGGGAACATCTGGAACAGGACCAAAACCACAATAAGAGTCAGCAGCCCGCATTTCATGGTCTTGGAGAAGGATGCGGCAGATGCAGAAGTCCAGAACCTTCTGCAGTGGCGCTCTGGACTCAGGTTTTTATTTGTTCTAGGGGGTGGAGTCCAGAGGGTAGCCATGGGTAATGAGCAATGCAGAGAGGTATAAAGGAATGTGGGTCCTTTGGCCAGTAGCACTAACTGATGATTCACCGCTCAGCACGCTATTCTAGCTCTCTCCTAGTGTGTACAGAGCACCTGCAATGTTAGGAAGGCTTCCTGCCCCCTCCTTGCCCCCATGGGTGTGTTGAGATCATTCTGCTCAAGACCCCTTCCTCTCTGTCCTAACACTTCTCACGCTGCTTTGGGACCAACTGAAGACTCCTGGTGGGGTAGGGGGGCAGAAACAGTCTCTCGACTGTTTCAAGGGCTAGGAGGTTAAACTTATGGGGCTCAAGAAGAAATATTTCAATGAAGAGAATGAACACATTTTTTTATACAATGCATAATCCTGGGGACTCTTATAATCAGGGTCTTTGGAATTAAGTAGGTCAGACCTTGTTTTATAGATGAGAACCCTAGGTCGAAAGAAGGGGAAGGACTAGCAGGCAGGAGAGTTGGGGACAGATACCATCAGAAATGCCCACCTCCCAGGGTAGAGAAGTATAACAGCGTTGCTGCTCAACAAAAGGCATCCAGGGAGAGGGCATAGCCAGTAGAGGAGCCACCCACACACAGGACCGACTCTGGACCCGAGGTCACTTCGGTCTACCTCAGTCTTGCCTCTCCCTGGCTCCCTGTTCACCCTGTGATCAGCCCTTGCAGAACGAGCCACACAACCTCTGCCCACATCCTTCTTGGCCTCAGAAGTACTAATACAGCTGTAGAGGAAGTGCCCAATTTTCTTGTTCTGGAGAAGTTTCTAGGTGATTGATTGATTGATTTCTCATTTCATGGTTAGTTTCTAGTATTAATGGATGACTATCAAATTCTAGGACCTTGCTGGGCACAGTGACTCACGCCTGTAATCACAACCAGGCTGAGACAGGAGATCACAAGTTCAACGCCAGCCTCAGCAACCTAGTGAGACCCTAAGTAACTTAGTGAGACCCTGTCTTAAAATGAAACATAGAAAGGGATGGGGATGTGGTTCAGGGGTTAAGAGCTCCTGGGTATGACCCTGGTACAAACAAACAAACAAAAAACTAGGACCTGTTCGCCTTTAGTTTGGGGAATTTAGTAATCCTTTCTTTTTACCAAAGAATCAGGACCTTTGATATGATCTGGGACAAAAGTCTTCTATTCAATTAAGCTTTTTCATCCTTTTAATTAAATCCCAATAGTATCATTTATTTTCTATTTATTTGAAGTATGAACTATTCAGAGAGCTGTGTTAAAATTCCCCAGATAGGATTACATAGCTAATCCAGTTCTCCTTGTATTTCTTTCTAGTAGTTTTTATTTACACGCTTATTTTGTTGATTTATTTTGCAGTGCATAATTTTTATGACTGTTGAGGTTTCTTTGTGCATTTTTTAAAATTTTTGTGTTACCACCTAGATGTAGGTGACACCAGCCATTTTTTTTTGTACTTGTAGATGGACAGAATGCCTTTATTTTATTTATTTTTAGGTGGCACTGAGGATCAAATCCAGGGCCTCACACATGCTAGGCAAGCGCTCTGCCACTGAGCTACAGCCCCAGCCCTCTGTGTGGATTTTGACATATGATTTTACCTAACATTCCACTTGTCTTCCCCTTGAGTCCCACTTCCACTCTCAGTGTTGGTTAACAGAGGAGTTGTTCTCTGGCTCCGAATCTGTCCCAACATTGGCAGCCCTTTCAATAGTCTATACAAATTATTGTACTGGACTTCCAACTGTCAGAATTGCAGATGAGGAGTCTGATGCCGGTTGGATCCTCTTTCCTTTATTAGTGTCTTGTATCTTTTGACTGTAAGTTTCTTTTATGTTTCTTCTATATTTTAGGAATTAAATTTTTTTAAAAAATTTTTCTTAGTTGTAGTTGGACACAATATCTTATTTTATTTATTTTTATGTGGTGCTGAGGATCGAACCCAGGGCCTTGCAAGTGGTAGGCGAGCTCTCTACTGCTGAGCCACAATCCCAGCCCTAGGAAAATTTTTAATCACATAAAATTATATGTATTTCTGGAGTGCACATGATGCTTTAGTATGTGTGTGTGTGTGTGTGTGTGTGTATATATATATATATATATATATATATATATATATATGTAAATTTCAAATCAGGGCAAGCATATCTACTTCCTCAAACATTTACCATTTCATTTATTTTTGTGGTAAAAGTATTCAAAGTCCTTTCTTCTCACCTTTTTGAAGTGTAGGGTACATTATTGTTATCTGTAGCCCCACTCCTGTGCACCTGAACACCAACACTTGCTTACTTTTATCTAACTGTAACTGAGTATCCTTTGACCAACCTGTCATCACCCCTCCCTGCCTGCTAAGCTCCCCTGCTTCTGGAAACGATTTTACTCTTAACTTCTATGAGATCAACTATTTTATACTCCACATATGAGTGAGATCCTTTTGTGCCAGATCAACTCACGCAACATTCTATCCTTCACTTTCAACCTCCAGACTCTCTTCTTCTCCTGTTTTCTTCTAGTACTTTCATAGTTCGGGTCTTATATCGAAGCCTTTGATGCATTTGGAGTTCATATTCTTGTACTTTGTGATCTGCAGGGGTCTATTTTCATTCTTCTGCACTGTGCTTATCCAATTTTCCCATCACTGACCCTAACCAGCCTGTGTTCATAGCACCTTGGGGAGGATCGGTTGAGTGTGGTGGGTGGGTTTATTCCTGAGCTCCCTGCTCTGTTCCCTTGGTCTATATGTCTGTTTTGATGTGGGTGTCATGCTGTTTTGATTACTATAAATTTGTAGTATGCTTTCAAGTCAGGCAGCTTCACGTCTCCTGCTTGGCTCTTTTCACTCAAGATTGCTTTGATTTTGTGTGTGTGTGTGTGTGTGTGCGTGTTTCCATATAAATTTTAGATTTTTTTCTTTCTTTTTCTGTGAAGAATGTCATTGAAATTTTGATTTTTGGGTAGTATAGACATTTTAACAATATTTCCCTCCCTTCCCCAGTCCCTTTCCTCTACTCTCTTGGTCTCCCTTCCCTCTTCATGAGATCCCCCAACACATCCATTTTAGCAATATTGATTCTTCCATTCCATAAACGTGGAAAGTCCATTGTGTGTGTGTGTGTGTGTGTCCTCTTCAATTTCTTTCATCAGTGTTTTATTGTTTTCATTGCTGAGATCGATTCACCTCTTTGGTCATGTTCCTGGAAATCCTGATATTGCCTTTTTATTCAGGGAATGTAAATTTTTTTGAAAACTGATTGGTGTCTGGATATGTGCTTTTTCTCATGGGTATGCCTGGATTTTGGTGAATCCTTTCCATCTAAAACACGCTTTTTTTCAGTTCTGAGAATTTTTCTTCTAGTGTGTCTCTAATTGCAACGTTGCATGTTTCTTTTCGAATTCTTGAGCTCATTATTTGAGAGGTGGTGTGGCAGCATTCTTGAAAATACTTTTTCTTCTTGGGGTGTGCAGAAGTCCTCTCATCAGAGTGTGAGGAAAGAGCAGGAAATAGTCTCCTAGCAAACAGTTCTCATTTCGTTGTCTTTTCTTTCCCATGATGAAATATCTCTTCCATTTCATCTGATTGATCATCAATTTAGTTGTTATTACAGATAATCTTTTGTTCATTTCCTGAATACAATTTTAAACTGATCATACTGCTTTGAGTTCCAGAAAGTCTTTTTTGTGTGTTCCAATTTTACTTCCTTGAAAGTCTTATGACAAAAATTTAAATTTTCATCTGATTCTTCTATTAGTTTCACTTCAAAGAGGATGTAGTAGGAGTAAAATTGTTTTTGTCTGTACTCCATGACCCTTTGGGGGAACTGCTAACCACAGAAAATAACTCCACAAATACTGATGAGGGCCCATGAGCCATGGGCGAGTTGATCCTGGAACTGGGATCTTGAGCAGAGAAAACCCTGGGACTGCAGGTCACATGTCCTTGTCCTAGTGAGTCTGGGAAGCAAAATTATGGTCTTTCTGTCTTCAGAGAGGGAGATATGCTCTCTTACTCAGTCTCATAAAGGGGTTCACTCAAACATAAATTGATGCACATTTGGGGCATCTAAAGCAGATGAATGACCACAACTGATCCTTAGTTAAGAAGTGGCAGAGCCAGATTCAGACCCAAGTCTGTGCGACATCAACTTTGGTCTTAATCACTGTGATGTACTTTCTGTGGAATACTCATCCTTTTAAAGAAAAGAGAAACTTCATTTTTTTCCCCAAGGCAATATTCCCCCTTGGTCTCCTGACACCATCACCTTCTGCTTCTGCTGGGCCCTTGGTCCACCTCTCCCTACTTTGTACCTTCAACTTTTTGAAGTAGAGACTGGGTCCCCCCCCTCCCCCACCCAGGGCGAGTTCCTTGTCTGCTCACTGCCCTTGTCTGGGCTCTGAGGAGTCCAGAGTACTTTCCCTTAACCACAGTGTGACATGGAGTCAGTCATCTCCTTGCTGAACCACATAATTATTTCACTGTGAGGATTAATCACAAGAATTGTTCCATAAATGATCAAAGATACAAGTGTTTTCCATTATGGAGGCAAAGATCAGTTACAAGCATAGTTACGAGAGCACTGGTGCTAACTTCCAGTTTATGGGCAGATTCTAAAGATCACTGCTCCCTGCCAAATTCCTCTCAGAGTCATGGCAGTGGGTCACCAGGGAGCACCTTCTCCTTCCGCTTGAGGTTTACAAACGGAGGCTCCTAATATCCAGGGTACGACAAGTGTATCAGTCATTCGCTGCTGCATAATAACTAACCCCAATATCTTAGTTTCTTAAAATGACAGTGGATACTCATATCTCCGTTTTTTTCTGTGGGTCGGGTGTTGAGGGCTGAGCTGGGTGATTCTGGCCGTGGTCTCTCCTGAGCCTGCCGTTGGCATCAGCTGCAGCTGCAGGTTCCTCGAGCCCCACCTGGAGCTGGAGATTCTTCTTTTACAAGGCAAACCAGCTGGTGTTGAATGTTGGTAGAAGGTCTCCGTTCCTCTTCGCATGAAAATCTGACAAAGGGGAGTGAAAAAGTCAAGAACCAAGACCCCGAGGTGAAATGACCTAAGTGAGTTTGGGGAACACAAACATGGCTAACTCCCTCTGCACATGTCCAACTTCCTTCTTTTTTTTTAGGGGGGGCGGTTGGTACTAGGAATTGAACTTGGGCACTCGACCACTGAGCCACATCCCCAGCTTTATTTTTTTAAAAATTTTATTTAGACACAGAGTCTCACTGAGTTGCTTAGTGCCTTGCTTCCCCCCTCCCCCCAGGCTGATTTGAACTCGCAATCCTCCTGCCTCAGCCTCCTGAGCTGCTGGGATTACAGACCACCTCCCTTCTTAATGAACCAACTCCTGTTGGTTCCAAGGGAAAGGTCTCTGTCATACTGAAATGCCAGATTCGTGCCAGGTTCTACCCCCAGTAGACCTCCAGGAGCCAAATCCAATGCAATCACACAGAGTCTTTATTGCAAGCTCGAGCCTGGCTCACAACTGTTTCTGATGCAGCGGAACCAGGGGGTGAGTCCTGACCCTTAGTTCAGTGAGGATTTATAGGTTTGGGGGGGATAATCTATGCGTCACAACATCACACAGCAAATCATTTCACACCGCGGGAAAATCAAACAACAACTCTAAACCTTGATTAGCATTTGCAGGAACAAGAGAAATTCCAAATATGTATTGTGAGCATTCACTTTCTCCGTTCTTATAGGCCTCCAATGACAAGAATGTTGGCCCTTTTTCTGTTGTCCCACAGCTCCCTGCGGCTCTGTCCACGGTTCTCCGTCTCATTTGTTTCACAGACGGGACAATTTCTACTGCTCTGTTCTTAAATGCATTGACTGTTTCCTCTGCCCTTTCCTTCTTCTATTTTCGTTATCCAGAGAATGTTTAACTTCAGATGTATTTTTTTCATCTCCAAACTTTACATTTAAAATACTTTTTATTTCTCTGAGAACGTTCATCTTTCCATTCATTTGTAAGATTTATGAGCCTGGTTATACTTGAAAATATTTGCCTGAGAATTTCAACATCTGAGTAATCTCGTTTCTTTTGAGAATAGTTCTCATTTTTCTAGTTCTTTGTGTGGACGGTAAGTTTTGATTACATGGTAGGCATTTAAATACTATATTGTGAGACTCTGGGTCCTGTTAAAACTCCCCAGAGAATCTTCATCTTTTTTTTTTGTTGTTGTTTGTTTTCACAGGCAACCATCCTGCCTGGGTTCCAACTGCACATCCTGTCTTTCCCTCTGTGGTGATGGCTTCCAGGTCAGTTCCATTTTCAAAGCCTTTGCTTTGGTCATCTGTCCTGCATGTGCACTTCGTGGAGGTTAATCTAGGAACTGGGTAGTGCTTTATAGGAAAATGCCCTTTTCAAGACTTTGTTATTCTGCGTTGGCCTCTTCTGCATATGTTTGGCGTGTGGGCAAGCCTGGGATTTGTGCAAATTCGTGTACAGTGCTGGCAAATCCTCTTATCCAAGTTTCTTCGTTGCCAACTGGCTGGGCTGGCGAGATGCTGAGTTCAAAGGAGCTGGATGCAGCAAAATGCGAACATGAGTTTCTAAGGTCGAGGGTGGGACTGCTTAGTGACCTCAAGGGTCAGCTCCATGCTGGGCAGTGCTGGAAAAGAGAGCGTGCACCCAGATTCTTTTTATTTTATAGTGGGGACATACACAAAGGAGGTTCCACATAATGTTTTCCACCAAATAAGCCAGGGAATAGGGTTTCAAGGGTGGAATCTTGCTTGGTGATGTCTTGTGGTCAGCAGATTGATTGACATCTTGGCAAGTCACCATCTCAGGTGCTGTGTGGGATCATGGGCAGAGTGAGAGGAAAGGCGTGCACAGCCCAATCAGTGTGCAACAGCAGACCAGTCCCTCCTAGCTCAAATGCTCCTAGCTCACACACAGCCCATGGATGGCTCGCAACATTTCTTCACTCTGGGATTTCTCCTACTATTAGATGTGTCCCAAGGATCCCTGGTGGTCTTCTGGCTAGAAAGTTTTTCAAGTTTTAGCTGTCTATGCCACTGCACAGTTATGAACGACTTAGGCCACCTTTGGGGCAACATGGTGAGAAAAAATACCCGAACTTCCTTATTTATTGGATCACAGAATCTTCTTTTCTGTGGTTCTTTCGCCCAGAAAGATGAGCCTTTAGAATTAGGGTCTTAGGTGAGTGCACCTTTGTTACCACAGCTGCCCTGCAGCCTCACACCTGGGGCTGCTTTGGGGTTGGGCAGGAGCAGAGAAAAAGTGGAAGTCCCCAGTTGCCTGTCCAATTTGTATTGCGGCTGCCTCTAAATCAAAGCCGGGGGATAAAAGGGGGAAAATATCCTGAGAAAAATCCTTCTAAAGGCATCGTTTAGATTTTGGCTTTCATTCCTAACACTATTTTTAACACTTCTCTGTTTCTCAGGCAGCAGCTTCTTGTATTTTGTCCAGAGTTAAGGATTTTAATCAGAGGCAGAGACAAGTTGCAGTCGATTTTCTTTAGTTTGGTTGGTACCCAAAGCATCAATATTCTTTTTTGATGCTCAAATTGTCATAGCTTTGGATAGTATATGCCCTTGGAGCTGGCTCCTGAGTCCTTTTGTTTCGATTCCATTAAATTTCAGAAGCTGGCTTCCTAATGTCTGAAATGACAAATGTTTTCTCAATGATATAAATCTGATGTTTTTTTTCTTTGTTTATAGAGGAAGAAAATTATTGGCATTTCTCTATTTTTCCATACGAATGGAGGAAACAAATAAGATGATTTTTCTGGTTTTTATTTCAACGAAGTGTTGAGAGACTTTAACTCTTAAACAATGCTGTCCAGTAGACTGGCTAAACCAAGCAGAGAATTTGGAGCTGAGAAATCTGAGCTGTTGAGAGAGGTAAGTTTTATTTCCCTTTTGGGATTTACAAACACTTCTAAAGAGCAATTTCCCCAGGAATCTACAGTTATTGAGGTTTTTTTTTTGTTTTTGTTTTTTAAACTGTTGTAGTTTTTGATTGTGAATTTGCAGCTTTTGCCTGATGCACGTTCACAGGTGTATGGGTGGAGTTTTACTTGGGAAGCCCTGGTAATGGCGTCAGAGAAGGGAACCTGTTTTTGTCCTCTTGTAATGACTGTTTGGGGTTGGACTGTTGAAGAGTCTCGAATTTTATCTGCTTCAAGGCAGATGAGATTTCTTCCTCTGTCAGAATGTGCCTCCACTCTTTGGGAACAAGTATTGACCTGCAAAAAGATCCCAGAGACTAAAGCCTCCAAGTACCACCCAAGCTCCGTGTCAGGGAACTGCTGCCCCCTAGAGGTCGAGTTTCTATTCCTGAGCTCAGAGCAGCCGGTGTGTTCTCTGAACAGTTTATTTTTCTTTCTTTTTCTTGGAAGAAAGGGATTGAAATAACTCTCCAGCCTAGGAAGTGGCAAGCACTTGAGGAACTGAGCCAGGAATCAAATTTTGTAACATACTATGCAAATTCAATAAGCTTCAGAGATATAATCTTTCTCCTTGAAAAGATTCGTTGCAAGTGAAGAAATTAAAGTACTGAATTAAAAAAATCTTTGAAATCTTATTATACTCTTTCAGTATAATGTATCAAGACATCACAGGGTACTGTGTAAATATATACAATTAAAAAAATTATATAGGTGATGCAGTAAGCTGAAAATGACACCCCAAAAGATTAGAAGAAGGGATGTTATACTCTTTGGGGAGTAAAATAAAATGTACGTAAGTAACAAATGTATAAAGAACCTGTCAAATTCACAAAGATCTTAAAAGTCATTTTAATTGTATTCCTGTTTTCTATTATGAATACTTTCCACTTAAAAATATTACAATTATAAAAGGCATTCACCAGTGTGACACTACATGGGATGAGTATAAAAACAGAATAGTTGACTATTAGTCTGAGACTTCCAGCATCTTATTTGCTTATAGTTAGAGAATTGTTCAGACTTCCCATTTCCAGCCAAAAATTTTAAAAAAATATATTTTGGATGACAAAAGAGAAAATCTAATTTTAATTAAATGACCTTAGAGTTCCTGCTGAGTACAATAAGAGGAAGAAAAGAGATGCAAATGATCTCTAGGCTTATAGAGTAACCATAAAAAGGGCTTATTAACTCCTCTGTAAAGTTTCTGATATTATTTGGTTGAGAAAGAACTTTTGTAGTTATATCATGTTCTCATTAATACTCCCATGCAGGGGAGACATTTCATTTCTATTTTTTGATGAAGTTTTGAGCTAAAGTCTGCACGTACTCTCTGAATTTACCTCAGTGGGAAGTAAAAATATAAATATGAGATTTTTAATGGGTCTATGGCTTTTATTTATTGTTTTATAAAATAGTTAAAAATCCCTTACCCTTCCTTACACATTCCTAGTAATTATAGCAGAAACATGTAAATATAAACATAGCTCTTCAACTGAGTCATAATTTAAATATATGGTGTTTTATAAATTTGGTTCTTGTAAACTCCAGGCAATACTTCATTGACACGGATTGTTAGTTTCACCATTTATATCATATGAACATAATATGATATGATGTCCTTGTTTCTCTATCAAAGTGTTGTATATGAACTGTGGTTTCATTATCCTTTTAAGTTAGTGCAAATATATTTTCTAAAACTCATTGTTGTTCTGTGATCTTCAGAACAATTCGACATTATGGCAAAGATTAGAGATATTTATCTTATGTATTCTTATTGATACAAACTATTTTGATCTTCAAATTAATTAAAATTAATTAATCCAAGCTAGAGAAGTTACAGCCATCAACAGATTATGTAACTCACAGAGAAACAAGGAAAGACCATTTTAGTAATAATTATTCTTGCCGAGTGTTTTTCAGAATCTTTCAGTGTCACTCAACAGTATTATAAAAGCAGTTTCATTTTAGTGTGTCCAGGTGAAGAAAGAGGCCCATACCTCCATTGAGAGGCCCTTTGTAGCTACTTAGATAGATCTCTGAACGTGTAAACTGTGGTCCAGCTAAATGTCGGGTTGACTCTGTGTACTTCAGAAGGGTGGCATCATGCCCTCATGGACAGACAGGTGCAGTCGCTGTGTGCAGAAGGACTTCCATAATACTCTCATCTCTTGAAGGTAGCTGGCCCCCAACAATGCTTTCCTGCCTTTCCCAGGAGGTATTAGTGGTTAAACTTCTCCACTCCTGGAGAAGAGGAATCCTGGTGGCAGAGAGTCTTGAGCAAAATTATTTCAAAGTTCTAAAGAAATATATCCGGGCTTCTTCACAATCACAAGCCCTCCAGCGGACACGGGCGGACATGCCATTGGATACACCTGGCCGTGAATTTCACATAATTTCCTCACTCGATTTTGATCTGAACTTCACAGGGAGGTGCCTCCCCAAGAGCTAATTCTAATTATGGCGTCTGGCCCAGGATGGTCTATTTCAGATATCTGCCTCCCACTGTCAGAAAGTGTGTGCTTTATCTATTTAACAACATCTTGTTCTTAATTTGCATTCTTCTCTTAGGCACAGGGAGAAATATCCCACATCTTAGTGATGGCAGTTCAAGGAAGTTCCCAGTAGCCTCTTAAAATTAGCTGGACAGCTGGGCACAGCAACGCAGTGGCGCACCCCTGCAATCCCAGAGGCTCAGGAGGCTGAGGCAGGAGGATCTCAAGTTCAAAGCCAGCCTCAGCAACAGCGAGGCACTCAGCAACTCAGTAAGACCCTGTCTCTAAATAAAGCTGGGGATGTGGCTCAGTGGTCGAGTGCCCCGGAGTTCAATCCCTGGTACAGAAAAAAAAAAAAGTTACGTGGACAGCTGCAGACTCGCCATCCCCTTGACTCCCTTGCCACTAAAATGCCAAAGTTTTCTAACAACTTCTACACCGGCTACAACTGAACCAACTCCTGAAGCTCCCAGTGGGAGAGCATTCAGTGTCCCTGTTGACCTTGCTTTAGACTTCTCTTGTCTGTTCCTAAAAATTTACATTGCAATTTCCCATCCTTCTCCTGTAACTATATAGTCACTTTCTGCTAACAATTTTCTCATCAGGAAATAAACCCATACTTGAGACATATCCCCCAACACAGCCTGGTGAATCCATTAGCAACCCACAAGATCCTACCATATAATTCAGCCAAAGGAGTTTGGCCAAACACTTGGAAGAGTGAAGCATCTCAGTGGTGTGTGCCACGGCCCAGTTCTGGAGGACCCCCTCCTTGCCTCTCCCGATGCCCTGGCTATTCCCTCCTCTCCACTTTGTCTGATTGATCACCTTGACCTTTGCCATTGCCTTTGGGCTTTGAGAACATTTCTCTGACAGCTGCTTCTTGACCTTCTGAACCACTGAGACGTTTTCCCAAGAGATATGTCTCTGAAAACAGGCTGAGATCTGCACAGGGAGGATCATCCAGCATCCACAGTGCACACAGGAAGCAGGATTGGGCAGAGGGAGAAGTGAAATTGGAGTCCAATTGCAGCAGAAGCCTCAGCTAGTTTGGGGTTCTCCCCAGTGGAAGCAAGGAGGCAGACTTCACACCCCTTCTTTGAGCAGACACTGGGTACAGGGTTACTCCTGGGGCAAGGCTGACACATGAATCTGGCAGTCTTTTTCTTTTATTTTTAAATTCTTCTGATAATAATTTCTTCCTTCCTTCCTTCCTTTCTTTCTTGACTGGGGATTGAAACCCAGAGGTGCTTTACCACTGAGCCACATTCCCAGCCCAATTTTTGTTTTTTAATTTTGAGACAGGGTCTTGCTAAGTTACTTAGGGCCTCACTAAGTTGGCGAGGCTGCCTTGAACTTGTGATCCTCCTGCCTCAGCCTCCCGAGTTGCTGGGATTACTGGCACACACCACTGCACCTGGCTGATAATAGCATCTTTATCTGCTATTTTTTAAAAAAATTTTCTTTCTTTCTTTCTCTCCTCCCATAAGCAGCCTCTTTTAGTACGATTCCCTCTGGGAATTGCCAGCAGTTCCAGCAGCTGGGGGAAGGCTTCCAGGAAGTGCACCCCCATGTGCAGCGTGAGATAGAGAGTCTGAGGCTTTTCTGGAAGCACCCAATGCTGAGCACTCTGATCCAGTGGACATCGGGGAAAACTGTGGGTAGCAAGAGTGGCCAAAACTTGTGCTGTCTGGGAGGCTGGAAGAAGACTAATGGCAGAAATTGATTCTCAGGGTGAGACTCAGCTGCCCTCTTTCTGAACACATGCAATGCTGATGAAATTACCTGCCCTATATTTTATTTGTTAAAATCTCTCTCTTTTTTTCTACTGTGTTATAAATTTTAAACTTGTGTCTCCCTCCCACTCTTAGTAATCATTGGTATCCCAGTATTGTTCCTTGAGATACACATCCTACTCACTGTGAGTGAAACAAATCTCAACAGCAGTAAAACATTCCCTCCTCCTATGCAGTCTGTTAGAAAAGCAGATACTATTCAGGGTGATAAAACTATTCTCATGAAGATGCCGTCGAGGTGTCCTGTGAAATCAACCTTCCCTTCCACGATGAGTAGTGATTGCGATTGGTTGTCGTATCTATTACACCAGTCTCTTCTATCTCGTCTCAAAGATCAGAAAGTCAGAAAGGGATCATGGATCCTTTCCACTCCTCCCAAGAACTAATCAAGTGAAATGACCCCAGCAGTTTGTTATCTAATCCAAATGTTGGACTCCTTTGAATTAATGATGGCCATGAAGAAAATATGGACACAACCGTATCATTTTACACCCCATCTTTGTGAAGAAAACAGACTCTGCTCGAGATTTCAGATAGATCTGTTCCCTCCCATGTTCTCAGGAGCTGCATGACCTTGGGAGAGTCAGCACTATTCCTTCCCGAACCTCCCCTTCTACCGCTCTATCTGTAACTGCTGTACATGCCGTTATTTAGCATAGAGGTGGACACAGGTCATTTCCCACGTTGCTTTCCTGCCTTTCTTCTGCCCCCAGTTCTTGTTCCCACCTGTTGGCTTCTCTGTCTCAACAGTGCCTGGCGCAGCTGAAGGTGTGGGAGGTTCTTCCTGACTCCTTCCCCACAGGAGAACAGGGGCAGTGGATTATTTTTAATGTTTTTCTTTGTTCTTTAAACATTTATTTTTCAGTTGTAGGTGGACACAATACCTTTATTTTATTTTTATTTGGTGCTGGGGCTTGAGCATGATTACCCCAGCCCTTTACTGTTTTTCTTTAACAATAATCTATATATTTCAAAAAGAAGAAAGGATTTTGAATGTTTTCACCAGAAGGAAATGTTGAAGTTTGAGAAGTCAGATATGTTCACCCTGATTTAAACATGGTATATACATTATGGGAACTTCACATGGTACCCATCAATATGGACAATTTGTATGTTTTTATGTATCAGTTAAAAAGTAAATCACCCCCAAACTGTCCATTATTCCATTTGTGTTTCACACAAAAAAGACAAATGGATTTTTTGAATAATAATGATGAAATCTATTTTTTCAGCTTTACTAAGGTGTAATTAGCAAAATATATATTTAAGTTGCATGAATTGATGTTTTGAAACACACACACACACACACACACACACATATATATATATAGTGGAATGATTACCATAATCAAGGTAATTAACATACCCATCAGCTTACACCATTTTCTTTACTTTATTTAATACCAGACAAAATAGACTTTCAGAGAAAAAGCATCATTGCCTCTAGACCTGGTGTGCCTCTCTGTCGCGACCCCTTGTCCGCAAGGAAGACGCAACTCAGGAATCTTCTTTCAGCAGTTTATTCAGGCCCTTGATATTTTTTTTTTCTCCTTCTCGGATGCCCCTCCCAGCCTTAATAAAGCATCTCAAGCCCCAATGCAAAGCTGCCACGTGGAGCTTTCTCATAGGGTGGTGAAAAACCATGCGCCAACTCTCCCAAATAAGGAGTTGTTTGTCACAGACCACAGCTGAGCCAGCGCCATCTTGTAATGGCGACCATAGTCTGCAGAAACGGCAGAAGCGGCTCACCACAGTTCCCCCTTTCTGTTTTCTTAAAACAATACAGGCGAGAGTAGAGGTCCTATCCCACTGTGCAGAAGTGGCTGCATAGTATGGCTCAGTCCTAAGGAGGGCCCTTCCCTAGACCTGAGGCCATATCAGCCGACGCCTTTTTTTGTGGGGCGGGGCGTGGACGCGTCTAACCCGCATGCAATAGGACATGCTCTCCTTGAGGTCCACGTCAAGGATCACTCAAGTGTAGTGCCTTGCCTCGCATCCTGTATCGTGACGATGGTGGACGAAGGGGGATAGCTGAGGCTGAACTGTGGCTGTTTATAACGACAAACAAGTTGACAGCACCCTGAAAGAAAGGCACGGACTTTAAGGCGATAGAAAAGCACTAGTGTGGAAACCCATCTGCGTGCAATGGCAGTAAGACCGCAGAGTGCAAGGGCTTTCCAACACTAAGATAATAACAAGGAAAGTCATGTCGATCCCAGTGCAATGTTATAATAACTTGGGGTGTAACGACCATGTCAAAGGTTTACTGTTTAAGATGCGCAAGCCAGACTTGAGGCGAGTTGCCATTTTCTAAAGCTGCAAGAGCTTGTATGATCATAGCCTTATCGTGAGCACTGCGGGCCTTAAGGCAACAGAGAAACCACAAACAGAGAAACATACCGAAGCAACACATTGCACCAAAAATGCCTACCCCCACCCACTCTTTGAAGAAGGAAAAAGCAGAAGATATCCAATCGGTGAACTGACCCAAAGTCACGGGATCGACACGGGTACTGTTCAAAACAGCAATCTGAGTTAGTTGAGACTGGATCAAGTTTTCTGCTTCCATGGACCAGGTTCCGGATAGATACTCCCCGATGATGCGGGAGGCATTTCTGGAATCATAAAATCTGACAGAGGTTATACATAAATGTGCACGTTGATCAATACAACCCAAATGTACTAGATCAGACAATTCCTCAACTTGAGCTTGAAGTAGATCTATCCTTTGATTAGCAGCCAGAATCCCAGATAAAATGTGTTGATTAATTTTACTTTGAGATTTAAGTATGGTGGATGTTTGTTGAATAACCTGATTAATAGTGGCAGCAGTTTGAACCTGGCTGGCCATGGCTACTCCAGCTGTAACTGCTGCAGCAGCAGATACCGCCATAGCTGTCACTATAGCTGCCGTAATTCCAAAATCTCTATGGGCTCTAATCAGTTCAACAATAGGAAATGACTCTGGATCTGCAGTAACCGGGATCGGGACAAAAGTTGGAATTTTCATAACCACTGCCATAGGCCAGGATCCATTCCAACACTCAGACAAATAACAGGTAATATTAGAGCAATTAAGCATCCCCTGTAATGTATCATTAGCCAAAAGAAACAGGAACGGAGATTGGAGACAGACTGTTGCAGAGGGTAATGTAGCATTAGATAATTGTGAATTATTTGTAGAAATTTTAAGCCTCCTACCTCGCTCTGAGTCTTGGGTACTGCCAGAAACATTAAACAGCCAACTTTGGACTCCTAATATTTCCCTGGGGAAACACAAGCGCGGACTAGACTAGCCCAATCTGAGGGAGTCATGCAAAATCTAGTAAGTCCCTCCACCTGAGTGAGAGTGAAAGCGGCATCTATGCCATAAGTGCGGACAGATTCTGCCAAGGTTTTAATTATCTTAAAGTCTAAAGGCTCATGATATCTTTCCCTGTTATTGTCCTGAAATACAGGGTATGCAAGTCCCATATCTGTATTAACTGTCCTCCAAACTTGTGCATGAAAAGATCTCCCGGAACCTTGGCTCCCCCCCACATACGGAGGTGGGGCAATCGGCACCATATCTTCTTCTAGATATTCTACCTCCTCCTCCTCAGAGTTTTGTTGACCGATGTTAACTCCCTTCCCCTTCTTACAGTAGGCCTGCGTGCCCTGTGTCTCCTTTTTCTTCTTTTTCATTTTTATCTTATGTAGTTGTTGTAACAATATATCAAGGTCCTCAGAACTCTCTGAGTCGCTTGTGTTCTCAGGCGTTTTTAATTCGGTCAAGTCTGGGTAGAGCCTTCTCCTATTTTTATCTTCAGGCTCTTTTGCCTTCTCACTACTGTTACTTTTAATACTCTCTGCCACTTCACTACATGATCCTTCAGATTTTTCCTCATGCAGTTGCTCAAGAATAGCTTGACCCTCACTCACAGCTTCCTGGCATTTACCATCTGTTATACATCCTCTAACTAACTTCCAAAGTGGTATAATGCCACCCTGCAAGGTACCTTGCTCATGAGCGAAATTTAGATCTTTCCCTAATTTGTCCCAGCTGGGAACCATAAGACTCCCTGAAAAAGCAAACCAAGGAGCCGCTATATCAGCTTCTCTTAAAAACATCTGCAAAGTACTCTGCTTTATCTTAAGTCCTTTTGAATGTAACAACACATCTAGGGCCAACAAAATAGGGCTTGAAGAAGCAACGCCCATAATGTTTTTAGAGCTATAAAGAAAGTGAAAGTACAAAAGTCCCCGCTCTCTTCCTTTTACAGGGGAGCATCCCTGTCGTCACAACAACAAAAGAAACACAGAAAACAAAAGCGAAAGTACACAGTGCAGCTGCAATAAAATGTAATGCTCTCTCTTTCTTTACAGAGGAGCTGCCCCGCTTTGGTCGCGGATCCCACTTACCTGGGACTAACCCCGCTTTGATCGCGGATCCCACTTACCTGGGACTAACCGGTGCACCACCCCTGACTGCTGAAAGTTCTGGTTCCCGGGTTTCGGCACCACTTGTCGCGACCCCTTGCCCGCAAGGAAGACGCAACTCAGGAATCTTCTTTCAGCAGTTTATTCAGGCCCTTGATATTTCTTCTTCTCCTTCTCGGATGCCCCTCCCAGCCTTAATAAAGCATCTCAAGCTCCAATGCGAAGCTGCCACGTGGAGCTTTCTCATAGGGTGGTGAAAAACCATGCGCCAACTCTCCCAAATAAGGAGTTGTTTGTCACAGACCACAGCTGAGCCAGCGCCATCTTGTAATGGCGACCATAGTCTGCAGAAACGGCAGAAGTGGCTCACCACACCTCTAGACCTGCCTGCTTGTAATCCCAGCTCTTTGGGAGCCTGAGGCAGGAGGAGCACAAGTTCCTGGCCAACTTAGTAAGACCCTGGCTCAAGATGAAAAATAAACCGTTCTGGGGTTATAGCTCAGGGATAAAACACCTCTGGATTCAGTTCCCCCCACAAATGGATCAATTCATTGTGATAAAATGTTTAACTAATTACAAAAATATGTTTCTAAGTATATTTTTATACCTAACAACAGAGCATAGAATATATATATATATATATATATATATATATATATATATATATATATATAGAGAGAGAGAGAGAGAGAGAGAGAGAGAGAGAGTGTGTCAGAAATAAACAAAGGAATAGATGGACCTACAATTCAAGTGGGAGATTCTAAAACGCCATTTTGATAGATGATATCAGTAAACACTAATGAATAAGATTAAGCTAACATACATTATAGAACACTGCGAAGATGATATTATACCATAAAATCGAACAATGTAACTCTCTACCTGAACAGATGAAAAGACTCCTATGGTGGCCTCAAATGATACAGACAAACCTAGAAATTTCAAAAACCAGTTATAGCAAATAGCTAATTGAGAAAAGGCAAGAGCTCACCACACATGCTGCAAATTAAATGCCAAAAGTTTGTGGTGACGGTTATAGATATTAAAGGAACTGGGTGCTCCCTTTCAACAAGGAGTCCCACTAATATCGCAGCAGAGGGCCTGGCCCGTGCCATTAGCAAGCAGAGCTGATTCTCCAGTGAAGGGGAGATGGACACGCTAGCTCAAGGGTTTATGGAAACAAGTGGGTGAAGAAGAGCCAAGACCATTTGGAAGAACAAAATTATAGACGTTACATTTGTCAATACTGAGATTTATTAGCAAACCCTATTGATTAGGAAGATGTGCTTCTGATACAAAGATCAATAAATCAGAAAAAAAGGGAGTCTGGAAACAGAACTAGCTCTTCATGCTTACAGGAGTCAAGGAGCACAGTGGGGGACCAGGGGCACAACAGGGGTTTCTCAATAACGGTCCTTCATCAGGTGAGTCGCAGCACCTGTGCACCTGTCTCCTGAATGACAGGCACCCTCTAGCCTATCTGCTCCATGTGGGTATGGGAGAACACTTCCATCCTTCAGTCAAGTTTGCTATATGGGTTCAGTCACCAGGAGTTTCAGTCTGTAACACCAGTGTTCAGATTGCACAGCTACAGTGGAGTCATCCCTTATATAGGTAAAACTGCCTTTAACTTTTCCATAGATGGTTCCATGCCCAGTACTGAATTTTTCCCATAACTAGGTTCCATCCCATGGTTTGGTACTAGTGAGTGTATCCTGTACCTGTCCAATGGCTACTTCTCCTTAGTGTACAGAGGTGAGGGCTTATGGCAATTTTTCATCTATATTTTGTTACAACAAAATTTTTAGGTATTTAGTTCCAAATTATCCCCCAATTTAATTCTAATTTTGATTTTATATGAATTATATGTTTCTGCAATTGCTTCAAAGCACGGTCTGTCAGCATTTCTAAATCAGAAGAGTTAATACGTGTAGCCTTGTTTCTGAGCCCTCCTAATGTAAGAGTTAATGTCTCTCTCAGTTCAGCCATGACCTTAGTTTGTTCCCTCAGTAAAAATTCTCCATAAGGGGGGCGGGGCTGGGGTTGTGGCTCAGTGGTGGAGCACTTGCCTAGAATGTGTGAGGCATTGGGTTCAATCCTCAGAACTGCATATAAATAAATAACAGTCCATCGACAACTAAAAAAATATTTTAAAAAATTCTCCATAATGGTAAAGCTCATTGTGCACAAGGAAAATCAACTCAAGTTAACAGTAGTTATACTAAAAGATGTGAGTCATTTAACTCTTGTAGGGACCTTAAGCTGTGGATTCTTAATTTATAAACAGGATGGACTCATTTTAATGGGACAATATAATTTGTATTTTTGGAGAAACCACTCCCACTGTTTAGGCTTGGATATTTCTTCCTTATCTTTACATCTATTTTTAGTTTTATTAAACCAGGCCCTGACAGCTATAAAAGATAATGGATGCTGGGCACAGTGGCACACACTTATAATCCCAGCAACTCAGGAGAGTGAGGCAGGAGGATTGCAAGTTTGAGACCAGCCTCACCAACTTCATGCAGCCCTAAGGACTTAGTGAGACCCTGTCTCCAAATAAAACATAAAACAAGGGCTGGGGATGTGGCTCAGTGGTACAAAAGAAAAAAAGGGCATTTGGAATCTTAAGGATGCAATTTAAGCATAATCAGGTTCGGTTTGATTAATTAACAATTTCTTCCAATGGTAGGTAACATTTCAAGTCACTTTATTTAATATTTGGGTAATATTGATTTCTGTCTGTGGGAATATTTGAAATTTTCCATTTTATTTAAATTTAAACCACCCAATCAGTAGGTCTGAAGTATTAGAGACAAGTAGGTAAAAGGATTTCTGAAGCCTCTTCTCCATATTTGAGATAATTGACAGTATAAAATTCCATGAGAGTGAGACAGTTATTTTTAAAAGGAGGAATACAATTATAAGCCGTCATTTTAACTGAAACAAAATAAAATATTAAGTTTAATGGTCAAGATACCTAAAAAGAAAGTAACAGCTGTCCATTTATATTGCCATCAGGCCCACAGACTTCAGCCTTAGCCTACAATTCCAAGCTGTGGTCTGTAGACTGTAACTTCAACAGGACCTACAGCCATCAGTCACTGGTGCTGGTCCGTGTGTGAAGTGTGTGTTCTGTATTGTCGCTCCTTCAGTTTGATGCTGGTGTGAGTTATGAGTAGTAAGGGCCATCCCAGCATGATGACCACCCAGCATGATGACCACCCAGCGCGACGCTATGGAAACTGCCTGGATATCAGCCTGGTAAGACGCCTTCCCAAGGGTGTTGTTCCATAGTCTGGCCACACGATGGCGGAAGGAGCCCAGGGAAGCAAGCCCTTTGTATCTGAATTAGGTGTTGGGCAGGGTAGTAGGAAAAAGTTCAAGGAAGATATATTAAAAAGGTGACTCTAGCATAGATATGAACTCTGAACATTGGTATTACTGGGTGAAGGATATAAGTGTTCTTCTATACCGACATGGAACAAATAGGCTAGATGGGTGCCTGTCATTCAAGGAGACAGTTGCTGTAACTCAACTGACAAAGAACCATTTATTGAAAAAATCACTCTTTCTCCTTCTACTCCATGTGCTTCTGGTCTCACGTAATCATGAAGGACTAGTCCTGTTTTCAGACTATTTTGTTCTCTTGGTTTACTGATCTTTGCATCAGAAGCACATCTTCCTAATCACTATAACTTTCTGATAAATCTCAGTATTCAGAAATTTAACTTCTATAATTTTGTTCTTCAAAATGATCTTGGCATCAAAGGGCGGTCAGTAGAGAATGGGGAGCAGGGGGTGGGGGTTGCGGAGGGCGGGTGGAAGTGCTGGGGAGTGATAGTGTCCAAATTATATTGTTATGTTGTGTGCGCTATGAATATGTAACAACAAATTCCACCATTATGTGTAATGCACCAATAAAAGGTGAAAAGTAAAAAAAAAAAATTAAATGTCTTAGCTGTTCTTTGTCCATTTGTTTCCATAAATCTTTCAATTACCTGGTCAATTTTGAAAGAGCTAAAGAACCAACTTGTGCTATGCTAATGGAGCGGGCCAGGCTCTCACTGCAATATTAGAGGGGATATTTGCACTGTTAGTGGGAATCCTCGTTTTCCTTCAACTTCTTTCTTTTAAAAATTTGTTCTTTTTAGATATACATGACAGTAGAGTGTATTTTGACATATTAAATATTCATGGAGTATAACATTCTAATTAGGGTCCCTTTCTTGGGGTTGTACATATATAATGTGCTTCACTGGTCATGTATTCATACACAAACATAGGAGAGTTATGTCCAGTTCATTCTACTGTCTATCCTATTCCCACCCACTCCCCTCCTTTCATTCCTCTTTGTCCACTCCAATGAACTTCTGTTCTTCCTATCCCCCCTTGTTGTGTGTTAGCATCCACATATCAAAGAGAACATTTGGCATTTGTTTTTTGGGGAATGGCTTACTTCACTTAGCCTGATAGTCTCTCAGGTCCATCCATTTACCAGCAATGCCATAATTTGATTTTTCTTTATGGCTGCACATGTATATACATACCACATACACAGTGGAACATTACTCAGCATTGCACATATGTACCACATTTTCTTCATCCATTCTTCTGTTGATATGCACCTAGGTTGGTTCCATAGCTTAGCTATTGTGAATTGAGCTGCCATGAACATTGATGTGGTCCTGTAGTATGCTGATTTTAAGTTCTTTGGGTATATACTGAGGAGTGGGATAACTAGGTCCAATGGTGGTTCCATTCCAAGTTTTCCAAGGAATCTCCATACTGCTTTCCATATTACCTGCACCAATTTGCAGTCACATCGGCAATGTAGAGTGTATCTTTTCCCCCCACATCCTCGCCAACATCTATTGTTACTTTTATTCTTGATAATTGCCATTCTGACTAGAGATGGAATCTCAGTGTGGTTTTAATTTGCATTGCTCGAATTGCTAGAGATGCTGAATTTTTTATACATTGATTGATCATTCATATTTCTTCTATGAAATGCCTGTTCAGTTCCTTTGCCCATTTATTGATTGGGTTATTTGTTTTATTGGTGTTAGGTTTTTTGAGTTCTTTATATATCCTGGACACTAATGCTCTATCTGAGGTGCAGGTAGCACAGATTTTCTCCCATTCTGTAGGCTCTGTCTTCAAGTTCTTGAAATTTGTTGATGTCTTCAAGATTTTCTATTTTATTAGATTATTGCCTGTATTTCAGTTCATCATGGTTATTTCCTTTTTCACAAAGGATTTTAGTAATTTGAGTTTTTTTTCCCTTTTTTGCTTATTTAGATTGGCTAGGGATTTATCAATTTTATACATTTTTTTAAAGAACCAACTTTTTGTTGATTTTTAAATTTTTAAATTTTTGTTTCAATTTCATTTATTTCAGCTCTGGTTTTAATTATTTCCTGTCTCCTACTGTTTTGGGTATTGATTTGTTCTTCTTTTTCTAGGACTTGGAGATGTAATGTTAGGTAATTTATTTCATGACTTTCTGTTCTTTTAATGAATGAGCTCAATGCTATGAACTTTCCTCTTATAACTGCCTTAGTAGTGTCCCAGAGAATTTGATATGTTCTGTCACTGTTTTCAGTTACCTGTAACTATTTTTTTTTACTTCATCCCTGATTTCTTCTGCTATCCATTGGCCACTCAATAGCATATTATTTAGTATTGAGTGTTATAATAACTTCTATTTTTCATTTTATCATTGATTTCTAATTTCATTCCATTATGATTGGACAGAATGCAAGGTATTATCTCTATTTTTTTTATTTGCTAGGAGTTACTTTGTGGCCTAGGATATGGCTTATTTTAGAAAATGATCCATGGGGAGGGGGTGTGGGGGTAGAAAAATGATGGAGTGAAAAGGACATCATTACTCTAAGTACACGTATGAAGACATGAAGGGTGTGACTCTACTTTGTGTACAACCAGAGACATGAAAAATTGTGCTCTATATGTGTACTATGAATCAAAATGCATTCTGCTATCATGTATAACAAATTAGAATAAATGCACAAATTTCTAAAAAAGAAAATGATCCATTTACTGCTGAGAAGAAAGGGTATTTAGTCATTGATGGATGAAATATTATATACATGTCTGTTAAGTCTAAATTATTAATTGTATTTTTTAGTTCTATGGCTTCTTTATTTAGTTTTTGTTTGGAAGATCTACCCAGTGATGAGAGAGGTATGTTAAAGCCACCCAGTATTATTGTGTTGTGGTCTATTTTATTCTTAAAATTGAGAAGAATTTATGTTTGCAGCATAAATATTTATGTTTGCAGCATAAATATTTATGATTCTTATATCTTGTTGATGTATAATTCCCTTGAGCAGTATGAAATGACCTTCTTTGTCTCTTCTGATTAACTTTGGCTTGAAGTCCACTTGATCTGATATGAGAATAGAAATCCCTGCTTATTTATAAGATTCATGTGAATAATATGTTTTTTTCTCATCCTTTCATTTTTGTTCTGTAAATATCTCTGCCTATGAGGTGAGTCTCTTAGAGACAGCATATGATTGGGTCTTAGTTTTAAATCCAATCTGCCAGTCTATGTCTTTCGATTGATGAGTTTAGACCATTTACGTTCAATGTTATTATTAAGAAATGACTTTTATTCCCTGCCATTTTGATTTATTTCTATTTTTTTAACTTAGTTTACCCTTTAATTGACTATTCTTCCTGTATAGTTCCTCCCTTTGCTGGTTGAAATTATAATTTTCAAAAAAATTTTTAAATTTTTAAATTTTTTAAAAATTTTTTCTTTTTCATGAAATATTTTACTGATTATGTTTTAAAGTGAAGGCTTTCTAGTTGTGAATTCTTTCAACCTTTGTTTATCATGGAAGGTTTTTACTTCATCATCAATTCTGAAGTTTAATTTTGCTGGATATAGTATTCTTGGTTCACATCCATTTTCTTTCAGAGGTTAGTATATATTATTCTTTTTTTTAATATTTATTTATTTATTTTTTGGTGGACACAACATCTTTGTTTGTATGTGGTGCTGAGGATCGAACCCGGGCTGCATGCATGCCAGGCGAGCACGCTACCACTTGAGCCACATCCCCAGCCCCTAGTATATATTATTCTGAGACCTCCAAACTTTTAGGGTCTGAGTTGAGAAATCAGCTGAGATATGGATTGGTTTCCCTCTAAATATGGCCTGTCATCTATCTCTGGCAGCATTTAAAATTTTATATTTATTTTGTATGTTGGCATTTTCACAATAATGTGCCTTGGTGTGGGTCTATTGTAATTTTGTATATTTGGGGTCCTGTATTTGATTTTCCATTTCATTCCTAAAGCTTGGTAAATTTTCTATATATTATTTCGTTGAAAAGATTGTGCATTCCTTTGGTTTGTATCTCCAAGCCTTCATCTATCTAGATAAATCTTAAATTTGGTCTTTTCATGTTATCTTATATTTGTTTCTTTGAAGTTCTCTTTATGGTCTTTTTACATTTTTTTCTCCATGGTCAACATTATTTTCAAGATTATATATTTTGTCTTTGCTGCCTGAAACTATTTTTCAGCTGCTCTAGTCTGTTGGTGATGCTCTCCATTGAATTATTAATTTGGTTTACTGATTCTTTCATTTTGAAGATTTCCATTTGATGGGGTTTTTTTTCAGAATCCCTCTCTCTTTATTGAAGTGTCTTTCACTTTCTGTATTTTCTTTCTGATTTGACCCCTTACACCATCCTTTACCTCACAGATCAGTTTAACTATGCCCTTTCTAAACACCTTCTCTGACATTTCTCCCACTGTGGTATCGGTGGATTCTGTTGTTGAAGTATTTTGGTTTGTTTGGAGTGGATTGTTCCCTTGCTTTTTCATGTTGTTTGTGTGTCCACCCATCTAACCATATGGGTCTGAAGCAATAGTGTTTCTACACTATGTACTTGTAGTATCCCTGAGGGTTTCCAGTACCCCATTGTTTAGGGGGAGACAAATAATAACAATCAATGCAAAAAGTATATAGTATTAAGCCAAGTAGTTCCTGCTATGACTATACAATGTTAATTGTCACAATAAACAGAAATGATGTTTTTAGTTACTGCCCAAAGTAAATCAATAAGTTGGCAAAGGTTAGCAATCTTGAATGGTTTACAGGAGAGAACAGAGAGATGTAGGGTGTAATGATTATGAGGGAGGAGGAGAGAAAATAGAAGTAAAAAATTAAAGGAAGAGTGAAAAAGAGAACAGTACACTTTAGTTGTCAACAGAAGTGAAGAGAGAATTTGAATCAAGGGAAATAAGCGAGAGAAAAAATAGGTAAAATAAAAATTAACAAATAAACAAATAAATACAATTTTTAAAATAAACAATAATAATAAAATAATATAAAACCAAACCAAAATATCCTAATCAAAACCCAAGCCCTCAAATACTGACACACGAAAAATAACTGACTTCAAAAAGTGCCAGAAATGATTAAAAAAGAAACAAACATATATAAGTGTCCATGACCCATTAAGGTCACAATTACACAGGAGGAAAAAAGAATTGCTTCTACTGGAGTTCACAAACTTCTCTTCTCAGCAGTGTTTGGTGGGGTGGGCTTGAGTGTGGTGTCTTCCTCCACCCTGAGGGTGGGGTCGCTGGAGTATGGGAGGAGGTGGGGTGGGGCTCCTTGGGGGCGGGGCTCCTGGAGGGGCGGGGCTCCTGGAGGGGCGGGGCTCCTGGAGGTTTAGGCCTAGATAGGCTCCAGGTTCTTTGTTGAATGGGGATTGTTCTAAAGATTTAAATCAGAGCACCTCCAGGGCCCAGCATTTGCAGGTCCACACTGGGGGACTGCACCCCAGGAACCTGCCATGGGTTCCACTTGTGCAGAAGAGGAACCAATCCTGTGTCCTCTCTGTCACTCATGAACCCCACATTTCCTGGTCTGTGGGGCTCAGTCTCCAAAACTCAATCACTCCTGACCCCGCCCTTTCATGTATCTCCCAGCTGGCGCTTGGAGCCACCAGACTCAAGGGGAAGGGGGGAGCCAGGTGGGTTTCCACAACCACGTGGCAAACCCTCCTCTGCGTTTGATGTTCTCCTTGTCACTCAGGCACTCTCTCTGTCATGCAGTGTGGGTTTGTCTGACCTGTGTGTTGGGCCCTGCTCAGGTTGGCCGGGGATCAGCTCCCACAGCTGCTGGCGGCCAGGGCACAGCTGCAGAATGGTCCCTTCCTCTCTCCTCCCGGCTGCTGTGAGAGATGAGCCTTCTTTCCACCCAAGGGTAGTGGGCAGCCGCCTTTCAGGTTAGTCAGGCAGTGTTGTGGATCTCTGATCTCTCCATACCTACACGTGCCACAGGCCTCCTAAAAATGCGGGTTCCCTTATCTGTCCACTCTGCTGGTGGAGGGACGCTTTGGCTGGTGCTGGCTGCGGTGGTGCTGGCATTTCTTCCTTATTGTATAGTATCCAACCTTCTGAGTCCCCATCTGTCTTGAATGTCCAGAATTAATTCCCAGTAAGGTCCCCCATGATGCAGGTAGGAAAGTGACCTCCTCTATTTTGCCATCTTTTAAAAAAGGTATATTTATTTTTCAGTTGTAGTTGGACACAATACCTTTATTTCGTTTATTTGTTTTTATGTGGTGCTGAGGATCGAACCCAGGGCCTCACACGTGCTAGGCAAGTGCTCTACCGCTGAGCCCCAGCCCCAGCCCCAATTTTGCCATCTTGAAACCAAAAAAGAGCTTCTTTCCAATTTCAAGGGGAATATAAAGTTCCTTGAACAAATGTAACATTCACCACAAGATTTTGGTGTGTTTGCTAAGTTCTTTTCTCTTCTCAATTAGTTAAGATATTCTGCTATTACTGGTTTTGAAATCTCTAAGCTTGTATCATTTGAGGTCATCATAGGAGTCTTCTCATCTATTCAGGTAGAGGATTAAGTTGTTAGATTTTCTCATGTATTTATCTTTGGGGAAATGTCTGTTCAAGTTCTTTGCCCATTTCCACACCTAGCTTTCTTGAGGTATAATTCAATAATAGAAATTGAAAATATTTAGGAGACACAAAGATATATAATACATTTAAACTGATGGTTTGATATATATGCTATATATAATATATATAAATATTATATATAATATATTTCTCTCTATATTATATATATTTATATATATTGAAATTATCGCTGAAACCAAGCTAATTAACATACTCATTCCCTCACATTGGTTATCATTTTGTGAGTGTGTCTGTGTGGGTGGTGGTGGGAACCCTTAAGTCTATGTTCTTAACAAAATTCAAACATAGAATACAGTATTTTAAATATATATTTATTACTGATTTTAACTGACATCTAAAAGTGATACATGTCCATAGGGTACCATGCAATGTTTCAGTACATGTCCACATTGTGTAATGTTTCAATCAGGTTAACCATATGTGTCTCCTCAACAATCTATCATGATGAAAATGTTCAAAATCATTTCTTCTAGACTTTTGAGACGCTGGACATGATGGTTATTTGTAGTCACCCTGCTGCAGGTGTAATACCAAACCAGAGCATCCTACTCCTAAGTAACTGTGATTTAGTACCCACTGATCATCCTTTCCCCATCCCTTCCTCCCCACTACTCTCTCCTGCCTCAGGTAACCACCATTCTATTCTCAACTCCTATGAGATCACTTTTTTCTATTTTCTATATATAAGTGAGATCATATGTTACTTTTCTTTGTGTGTCTGGCTTATTTTTCTTAATGTAATGATCTCTAGTTCCATCCACATTGTTGCAATCGACAGGATTTCATTTCTTTTAATGGCTACATAGTATTCCATTGTGTATATGAACCACATTTTCTTTATCCATTTATCTGTTAGTGGACACTTAGGTTGATTCCATTTCTTTGCTAGTATGCTTAGTGCTACAATAAACATGGAGTGCAGATGTCTCTTCAGCATTATGCTTTTTTTTTTTTTTTTTGGCCATATACCCAGTAGTAGAGGGATTCCTGGATAATGGTTTTATTTTTAATGTTTTGAGGCACCTCTATATTATTTTCCATAATAACTGTACTAATGTACATTTCTACCAACAGGGTGAAACTGTTCCCTTTTCTCCACATCCTCATCAGTACTTGTTATCTTTGGTGATTTTGATAATAACCATTCTTACTGCAATGATGTCATAGCTGATTGTGGTTTCAATTTGCATTTCCCTGATGATTAGTGATGTTCAGCAGTTTTTCCACCTATCTCTTGCCATTTATATGACTTCTTTTGAGAAATATCTGTTTAGCCCATATTTAAATTGGGTTTGGGTGGTTTTTTTTTATCTTTTGTTCTTCTTTTTCATTTGCTATTGTTTTTTGAGTTCCTTTTCGAGTCTGAATATTAATCCTGTAAAAATATATAGTTTAAAAATATCCTCTGCCATTCTGTACAGTATCTCTCTACTCTGGTGATTGTCTCCTTTGATGTAATTCCATTTGTCTATTTTTGGCTTTGTTTCCAGAGCTTTTGGGGTTTTATATTATCCTTGCCCATTCCAATATCCTGAAGTATTTTCACTGTTTTCTTCTAGTAGTTTTATAGTCTCAGGTGTTAAGTGTTTCATCCATTTGACTTTTTTAATTTGTGAGAGATAGAAGCTAGCTTTACTTTTCTGCATATGAACACTCTTTCTTCCTAGTCAATTGTTTTAAAGACTGTCCTTTTTCCAGTGAATGTTCTTAGCATCTTTGACAGAAATCAGATGGGAGAGATGTGTCAAGTTATTTCTGGGCATTCAATGCTGCTCTTTTTCTCTTTCTTCCTTTTTAAAATGTAGGTACTTATTGCTATAAATTCCTTCTAAATATGGCTTTTACCCTATCCCATAGGTTTTAGCATGTTTTATTTCCATGTTTTATTTCATTTGTTTCAAGAAATTCCTTAATTTCCCTTTTGATTTATTCTTTGACTCATTGGTCATCAGCAACATTTAATTTCTATGTTTTTGTAGTTTCTAAAATTCCTCTTCTTTATTTTTAGTTTTAGTCCATTGTGGTCAGAAAAGATGCATGCCATGATTTTTATTTTGTAAAATTCACTGAGACTTATTTATGTCCTACAATATGGTCTGTCTTGAGGAATGTTCCACTTGCTGATGAGAATGTAAAATCTGTAACTGTTGGATGAAATGTTCTGTAAATGTAGGGTCCATTTGGTCTAGTATAGTTTAATTCTGTGTTTCTTTGTTGATTTTCTGTCTGGATTCACTATCAATTTCTGAAAGTGGGGCATTTAAATTTCCAAGTAGGTTGTTTTGAGGTCTATCTCTCCCTTTAGGTCTAATAATGTTTCTTTATATAATTGGGGGCCCTGGCATTGAGTGCACATATATTTTAAATTGTTACTTCCTCTTGTTGAATTGATTTCTTTATCATTATATAATGACCTCTCTTTTGACAGTGTTTGACCTGAAGTCTATTTGACCCGAGATAAGCACAGCTACTCTTGCTCACTTTTGGCTTCTCTTTATGTGGAATATCTTTTTCTGTTCTTTCACCTGAAGTCTTTGTGTGTCTTTATTGCTGAAACCAGTTCCTTGTAATATCGGGTCTTATTTTTTCTTAAATACATTCAGCCAGGGTAAATCTTTTAATTGAGGAATTTAATTCATTTACACCCAAGGGCATTATTAATAGGTAAGGTCTTACTCCTATTATTTTGGTAAAATTTTCCTGGTTGTATCCCATATCCTTTATTTCTTTTATTTTTGTTTACCTTTGTGGTTTTTTTTGGTTTATATTGATAAGGCTTGGTTCTTTTTTTCTTTTTCTTTTGTGTGTCTGCTCCACGAAGGATTGTTCGACTTTCTCATGTTTTTATGTCATCCTTTTCCTTATGTCACTAATTTTCTCATTGCTTGCTTGCTGAATCATGCATTCATTCAGATTTATGTCACACAAAGTGCCAACTGGTGGTAACTTGCCTCTGGTTCTCCCTGGGAGGGCAGGCCTACTTTGGCCCCTGTGTTGCTGGGAAATCTCCGCAATTCGGAGTGTGCAGCTGACTGGGAAAACTGAATAGCTATGTATAGAAAAATTATATTAGACCCCTCTCTGTCACCCTGCATGAAAGTCAAATGAAGTGGATCAAAGACTTAGGAGCTAGGCCAGGATCTTTACAACTGCTAGAAGAACAACCATCATGTAGCTCAACACTCCATTATAAAGGTGCAGGCACTGACTTCCTTAACAAGACCCCCAAAGGGCAAGAAATAAAACCAAGAATCAATAAGTGAAATGCACCAAACTAAAAAGCTTCTGCACAGCAAAGGAAACAATTAAGAGCATGAAGAGAGTCTACAGAATGGGAGAAAAACCTTGGCCAGTTCCTCCTCTGAGAGGAGATTAATATCCAAAATACACAAAGAACTCAAAAAACACCAAAAACAAACAAACAAACAAACAAAATCAAAAACAAATAACGAAATCAATCTCAATCAATGAACAAAGAACTAAACAGAAACTTCTCAAAATAAGAAACACAAGTGACTAACACATATATGAAAAAAAAATGTTCAACAGCTTTAGCAACCAGGGAAATGCAAATCAAAACTACACTAAGATTTTATCTCACTCCAGTCAGAATGGCAATAATCAAGAATATGAACTATAATAAATGCTGGAGAGGTTGTGGGAGAAAACGTGCACTCGTACATTGTTGGTGGGACTGCAGACTAGTCCAACCACTCTGGAAAGCAGTATGGAGAGTCCTCAAAACAACAGGGATAGAATCACCACATGACACAGCTATCCCCCTCCTTGGTACTTTCCCCAAAGATTTAAAATCAGCATACTACAGTGATGTAGCTACCTCAATGTTTACAGCAGCACAATTCATAATAGCTAGATTTTGAATTCGAACCAGATGCCCATTAATAGATGAATGGATTGATTTCATTCTTTTTTTTATGGATTAAGCCATAAAAAAGAATGAAATTATGGCATTTGCTGGTAAATGGATGGAAATGAAAGACATCATGCTAAGTGAAATAAGCCAGACTCACAAAAATCAAAGGTCAAATCTTTTCTTTCATATGTGCAAGTTAGAGTAAAATAAAGGAGATGGAGAGGGAAAGATAGGATAATATAAAGAATCAAACAAATATAATTTAATAGATGAGAAAAGGAAGTCAAGTGGAGTAGAGGAAGGAGAATGGGAGGGGGAGGGAAAAGGGGAGGGTCATGAACTGAAATCGAACCCCATGCATGCATGAGTCTGTTGGGAAAAAGCCAACTACTACATATAACTATAAGGCTCTAATAAAAAAAAAGTGTGTGCAGCTGAGATGTGTGACCCATGTCGTCCTTCTGCTTGACTGACTGACTGTCTCTATCCCTTTTAGTTCACTGCACACAATCCTGGCCCTTTTCCAAAACTAATAAAGACAGAACACTGTCCAGCTACAGTGATTCCTATTCAGTCACCTGCAACGCTGCCCTCTGTTTTCCTGGGACATGTCAGTCATGAAGCCCTATTTAATGACCATTGCCATCCTTTTTACTCTGGTTCAAAAGTCTCCAGGTAACTCAGACCTGCTCAAAGGTTCTGGGGTCTTGCCTGTAGTGTTGGCATCTTGGTGGCCTCTGAGGTGACTCCAACTCACGTGTAGTAGGTACCACTTAAGGCTTCTCTGGCCTCAGGTTGCAGGTGTTGTCCCCAAGGCTCATCACGTGTTGACGTCTCCTCTGGTTCTTCTCGGCCAAGGCAGATCTAGGGGGTGGTGGTTCCTGGTGTTCTCGGCCCAGTGGAGAATCAAAGCATGGGTCACTTTAGGTAGAGCTGTCATTGGGATGGAGCTTGATTCGTGGTCTAGGCGTGAGAGATGGGGTACAAGCTGGGGAGCTGTGGGAGGGACGAAGGGCAGGTGGAGAGTGGAGAGTGGCTTGGCATTGAGTGGTTTTCATGGTGTTGTGTTTGTGTTATGTTTTGTCATTGGGCCTTGGGTGTCATCAGAAGAGAAAGGCTGGAATTGAAGTTGGGTGTTTGATACAAGTGTCTTAGGCAGGGTCTCTGCGGGGCTGATCTTGGTCGGGGCTGCTTATCCTGGGTTTTGGGGTGGTTTAGCTTGAGTAAGAAAGTTGAATTCATCTTAGCAGGTCTATGGCTATCAAAATGGGGAGAATATTATGTATCTTTATCAGATACATAATTTGCAAATATTTTCTCCCATTTTGAGGCTGCTTTTTTTTTCCTTTTTGTATAATTTCCTTGGGTGTGCAGAAGATATATATATATATATATATATATATATATATATCCTATTTATCCCGTTTATCTTTGTTGCCTGTGCTTTTAAGGTCATATCCAAGAAATCATCTGAGACCAATGTCAGGAAGCTTTTCCTTTATGTTTTCTTCTTAGAGTTTCCGGTCTTATAAGTCTGATATATTTCAAGTTGATTTTTGTGTGTGGTATAAGATAAGGGGCCAATTTGGTAGATATCCCTACAGCACTCATTGGGGAGGGTGGCTTTTGTGTATATGTGCTCAGAATCTACTGTACAACATAGCTTTATAGTTGACAGTACTGTACGGTATGTTTAAAATTTCCCAAGAGAGTAGATCTTAACACAAGATTTGGTGAACAAAAAATAATAAATAAGAGGACAAGAGAAAACATTTGGAAGTGATGGATGGGTTTATGGTATTAGATAGTGAAGATGGTTTCGTGGGTGAATATTTATCTCCAAACTCATCAAGATGTATAAATTAAATCTGCACAGATATTTTTTGGCATATCAATTGCACTTCAATAAAAAAAATTTTTTTGGCATGAGGGATTGAACCCAGAGACACTTAATCACTGAGCCACATTCCCGGCCATTTTAAATTTTTATTTTGAGATAGGGTTTTTCGAAGTTGCTGAGGCTGGCCTGGAACTTGTGATCCTCCTGCCTCAGCCTCCTGATTGGCTGGGATTACAGGTGTGCATCACCACGCCCAATAAAACATTTCTTTAAAAAATAAATAGGAAGTGTAAACTCTGGATGGAAACTATCCAGCATTATTTTCTAATTCTGAGGAAGTTTCTCCAGTGTGATTTCCGGGGGAAACTGAAGAACAACTGTAGGAAGTGAAGATAAGTGAAATCAAGTAGCTGCAATGTCCTCCAGTGTCCTCTCCAACCGTGGCATGTAGAGGAAGGTATGGGAGCAGCCTCAGCCCTGCCCTGGGGAAACCCAGGCTGCTGCTTTCCTGAAGTGAGTTCAGAGGTTTTCTTTTTCTTTCCTTCTTTTTTTAAACTCCTCCACTTTCTTCTCCCTCAACCTTCCTCCTTCCTCCTGCTTTGTGTCCTCCTCCCCACACAGGTCTCGCCTTCTCCCATCCCCTTATGGAGGGACACTTATTCTCAGGCTCAGTAAACTCAGTTCCACGTTGGACGAGTGTAGATACCACAGGTGGATCTGAAAAAAAAAAAACACCACAAAAATGAAGGCAGTGTTCCACACTTCAAAAGCGGAACACGGTGTCGCTTCCTTAATAACTACATACGACTATCACCTGGTAGAATTTATGGGCAGGCACTGTTCTGGACAATCTTTTCTACCAGGGCAATCAAAGTCATTTTCCCCCCCTTTCATCAGCCCAAACATATGCATATGAAATTGAATTGATTGAATGCCAAATTTCTGTCCTTTAAATCGATGTATTCCCCATATTGAGTGGAATGCTTTTTATAGAGTTAATTTTAATGAATGTCTATTAAATGAGTGGATATATAGATGGCTTCACAAACATACATGGATGGGGCAGGATCATGTCTGGGTGCCCAGGGAGCACAGAAATGATGTCTCACATTGGTCAGGGGCCCAGACAGAGTAGTTAGGAAGGCCCAGGGCATATCTTTTGTTTGTTTGTTTGTTTGGTTGGTTGGTTTATGATAGTTTAATTTGCTACTAAAACACTTCCACTGGGCAATGTCTATGGCTGAATGTAAGAAGGCCCCGCAGGATGTGGCTCTCGTTCAAGCAGAAGCCCAGAGTGTTTTCTGAGGACCTCTTGCAAAGCAGCCTTACTCTGGCCTCTTCGAAGGCTGACTGAATCAGAAATTCTAGAGACACCGTGTGAGTATCCTTAAAAATTCCCTAGATCATCACACAGCACCAAGTATTGACCCCCTCCTTCTCAAACACAGCTGAGATTTTCTGATCTGGTGCGAACTCTCCCTTTCCCCTTCCTCACACGGGGATACTGAGTTCAGGGAGCTAAAACTGAACATGGGACAGAGGAGCAGGGACCATGCTGGGATGTGAGACAGGTCTCCTGTGACCTCCATCTGAAGATGAAGGGATCACCAAGGTGCTGTTACTACCACGTGGGTGTTGAAATCTGTGGCCATGCAGGACAATGTAGAAATGGGTTAGAAATGACATAGGAGTGAGAAGTGATACAATTTTATGACAAAAACTTTATTTAAAAAGTTTTTTTTATACCACTGTAGATATAATCCTCTGGGGACTGCCATGTGGAGGGGTTAAGGGAAGGGTAGCTTGCCAGATCTTCAGTGTCCCTACCTGTCCCTCTGGTAACCTCATAGAGGAGATCTTGTGTGTCCTCACTTCCAGTCTGTGTCTTTGGGAGATGGGGGAAGTCCCCCAGGTCAGGTGGCAGCCAGAAGAACATGGGTGTCACTCTAAGAAGGACCCTTGCAGATCTTTTCCTGTGAACAAAGAGAGGGGGACACAAAGAGCAGGCCCCATAATGGGGGCGAGGATCAAGGTGGGACACACAGAGGTACCCTGATGGTGGAGAAGGAGTGACGGGTGCCATTTTTTATTCCCTCTGATTAACCAGTGGGCTGCTGATGTAATAATCCAGTGCCTCCTCTGGATTTGGGGGGCAGTTTATATATATATACCAGCACCCAAATGTTATGGCACCACCAAGGCATTTTTCTTTTCTTCTTTATTTCCCTTCCTGTTCTCCAACTTCCCCTGAATTTGAAAACATTGGCACAGGGCTCCTCTTTCCATGCAGGTAATAACATCAAACTTTCTCTGTCCCACTTTTTTAAATGTTAATAGTGAATCAATTTATTTATTAACTGGAGCCCTCAGTGTGGTTAGAAATGGGGTGGCCTGGCACAGAGTCAGTGTTGATGATGGCTGTGGGGGTGACAGATGGGGGGATGTTTGGAAGAGTCCTTGAATACTGAACTGAGGATTTGGGATTGTCTGTTGAACAAGCTGTAGAAGGCCCCGGGTCTTTGAGACATGACGCAGGGAGACGCTACCTATGAAATCCTCTCATAGAGAAGGAATGTGTCACAAAGGAAAGGACCTGGGCTTGATGCATGTGGGCCGGGACTTGAATACTGGCTTGGTCGAGTATGAGCTGTGGGAATATGGACAGAAAAGAGTCTCTCTTTGAACCTTAGGGTCTTTATCTAAACAGTGGAGATTATAGCAGGGTTTTATGTGGGTTTAGTGAGATATCATTTGTAAAATATCCGATACATAGTAGATTCTGTATCATACCGTAATAGATGGTTAATATCACTTTCTAATAGCTCCTTTGTCTTTGGAAAAGAAGAGCTAACTAATACCATTGGTGACTAGTATTTATTAAATTCTGGTTAAGTGTCAGGAATTGTGTGGGTATTTTTCAGCAAAGAACCTGTATATACACACACACACACACACACAACCTGCACGAGTGACATGTTGCTGTCAGGGTGGGCTTTAGCCATATATGGATTTTCTTTTTCTTTTTTTGGTGGGGGCGGGTACTGGGGATTGGACTCAGGGGGCTAGACCACTGAGTCATGTCCAAAGCCCTATTTTGTATTTTGTTTAGAGACAGGATCTCACTGAGTTACTTAGTGCCTTGCTTTTGCTGAGGCTGGCTTTGAACTCGCGATCCTCCTGCCTCAGCCTCCCGAACCGATGGGATTACAGGCGTGCGCCATCAAGCCTGGTGCTGTAGCCATATATGGAAGGCACATGGTAGAGGTCTGTAGGGTAAACACATGTGTAAACACTTCATTTATTTGTGAATTGAATCTGTGGAAAGAGCTGACTTGTGCCTGGGATCCCGTATGCACTACTGCCCTGCTTGTGTTGCCTAGGACCTGTTTCTTTGGGGCCAATATAGAAAAAGAGACGTGTGTGGACCGTGTTTGTGCCTGTGTTTCAAAGCGTAAAGATCTGCATGCTTAAGGGTTCAGATATGTGTGTCCTGTCTCTGAGTTGACCCTGGTGTCTCTGATGAGCTGTGTGTAAAGAGATCTCATCCCTATAGGAACTTTGGAATGTGTCCCACATGGGCTCACAGTGACAGTCACTGAAGCGTTGGACCCTCAGGAAAGACATTCCTATCAACACCACCTAATATCTAATTATTATATACCAGAGGCCTTTCTGAGCTTTCTGTATCTGCTAATTTAGCCATCACAAAAGCTTTAGGAACTTGGCTCTATTATTATCTCATCAAGGATGGCGCTAGTAAGTGGCTGAGCCCCTGGTTGATGCAGGTGGTTTTGACTCCAGTCCTGTGACTTAATGTGCTGAGGGCTTGTTCTCTCTTGCTCACGTTTCCTCACTGCTTCCCAGAAACTGACCGTGGCTGTCTTTCCCAGGCGGCCCGTTCAGATCCAACAACAAGAAGGAGCACTGGAATCCGTGTGAGCTTTACCGAGGAGGCAAGTGCAGAGACGCCTGCGGCAACGACGAAATTCAGTACCTCTCCTGCCTCCCCGACCTCAAGTGCTGCCTGAAAATCTCTACGTATTTAACCAATTCTGACTCCAACTCCAGCTCGCCAGTTACAAACACGTCCAGCTCCGCTCCAAGTTGAAGATCAACAACGTCTCCCGCTTGTTGTAGTCATTCCTCCCCCATCCTGCAACCCCTGCCCATAAAAATGCATTCCCTTTCCCGTGTGTGTCTTTCACCTGGGAGCAGTTATGGCCGGCAGGAGAGGTTAGGCTGGGAGCTGGGAAGACATGAGGAGAGGAAGGGGCCCTGGGACAGCTCGGTGGGTGCAGAGGTGCTGAGAAAGAAAGGGGTCTCCTCTCTGCTGAGGTTGCAAAGGGGAGGTGACATCTGGACTGAGTCTAGTGCACAGATGGGCCATGAATTCAAATCCTCTGAGAAAACATCAGCTGGGGACAGAGGTGCCTTTGGTATCCAGAGAACTAACATGGTGTGTTTGGTACGGTGCAGTGATCTCCAGAGGAACCGAACGGGATGGATGGATAGAACCGACTGCAGGAATCTGTTGGGCAAATTAGGGTAAAACTTTCTGCTACAGCTGTCGAAAGTAGAATAAATGGGTTTTTACCCAGTCACCCTGTGTTAAATTCTGGTTAAGTGTCAGGAATTGTGGGGGTATTTTTCAGCAAAGAAACTGTATACACACCCACACACCTGCATGAGTGACATGCCACTGTCAAGGTGGCTCTTCTTCTGTAGCTAATGTTGCATTTTCCATCTCTTTGACTATGAACTTCTAGAACTGTTGTTCTTAAGTAAGGTCTCAAAGTTCTAGATTCCCAGGCTCGCCTCAGGCTCGCCTCAACTAAGAGAAATCTGGGTTTTGTGATGATCACGCCACTGAAATGGCCTTGGTTTCGGTTACCACTGCCTCCCATATTGAAAAATGTAAGCATTCTTTGCATTTTTTTGATATTTATTTTTTAATAGTAGTTGGACACAATATCTTTATTTCACTTATTTATTTTTATGTGGTGCTGAGGATCAAACCCAGGGTCTCGAACGTGTGAGGCGAGTGCTCTACTGCTGAGCCACATCCCAAGGCCATTCTTTGCATTTTAACATTGACTTTGCTACCATTTCTTGGTCCTTTCTTAAGTTCTTATTTGCCTTGACTTCTGGGTGCTCTTTCTTAGTTATTTTTAGAATTTCTTCTGCCATCTGCTCCTTGATATTTACGGTCATTGTTTCTCTCTCTCTCTCTCTCTCTCTCTTCCTCTCTCTCTCCCTTCCTCACCCTCACATTGCTCATTATTAGACAATGGACATTCCCAGTCCAAGCCAACAGATCAAAGGACATGTACCAGAATACGCAGTTGCCTTTTATTTTGCATGTGGTTTAGCAATCTGGTGGTAAAGTTTAATTCTGTTTACATCTTTGAGACTCACTGACATTCAGACACACCGATGGGGCAGAGGGCGAGGGCTTAGCAGAAGCTGGGTTTCAGGGCAGGACACAGAAATTTGCTGGCACAAGTCACATGATAAAAAGAAATATGATTTAATATTGAGAATAAGATATTGGTTCTGGGTTCTGCACAGCAGTCAGGAAAGATGACTGGGACTCCAGGTTTAAAGCACAAATTCCACTTCCCTGGTATCCACGTGTCAGACGAAGACCCGTGAATATAGAGTTGGAAGGATTTGTCCCTCTCCTGAATCACTGCCCAGCAGCTCTGCAATCTTGAGCACAATCTGTCTTCCTCTATTCAGTCCAGATCGCACCTTTGAGGTCCAGACTCAAGTATTGAATTATGTATTTATTATGTTCTCTGGGATATCTTAGCCATCTCATACACAAAATGCCTCACCTGAACCCTAAATCTGTTCCGTCAGCCTTTTATCATCTTCTCTTCCCTAGTATTTAGCATCTACAGTTTGTCCTGTGGCTCAGTTCAGACACTTGTGAAAGTCACTTGTATCCCCCCAACTTTCCTCATGTCATCAAGGCAAAACCATCAAATGTGCTTTTGCCCCTCCTCTTAAACTAATCTCAACTTAATGATGCAATTGGCATTTGTGTGATTAAAAATAGAGGACTCGCTCCAGAGAACATGAAAAATCTCAGCTGATTGTTTTACTCCCTCAAATGTACATTTTTGTTCCTTTAGGGACCTGCTGATGTCATGTTCTCCTCAACAAATCATGTGATTCCCTTTTGAAAAAAAATACACATTTTGATTGCTATCAGAACTTATACCAAATAGCATCTTAGAGGTTTGCTATTTCATAAGGTCTATCTTCTTCTCTCCAACGGAGCGTCACTTTTTCCTTCTCAAGTTCACTTTCTCCATGCCTCATCCAACACAAATCTTTTGTTTTTCACCAGAGACGGAACCCAGGGGCGCTTCACCACTGAGCCACATCCCCAGCCCTTTTTATGCTTTATTTAGAGACAGGGTCTTACCAAGTTGCTCAGGATCTCACTAAGTTACTGAGACTAGCCTTGAACTTGAGATCCTCCTGCCTTAGCCTCCTGAGTTGCTGGATCACAGGCACCACCACGCATGGCTCAGTACAAATTCCACAGAGATTTGAGGGCATGTTAAGTCATATAAATCCTTTGATTTGGGTGTGTTAAGCAATAGAAATAAATTGGTTCTCAGTTCCTGGCTGATGGGCATCTTCTCCTTCCTTCCTGAAAAAACAGTTCTACTAAATGGCAAATGTATGTTTACAAAGTTTGAGTCTGATCAGTCTTGCAAAACGATTTGGCATAGTTTGTGAGAGGCTGGGAAGATGGAGGTGGAGTACAGGATGTGAACCGAGTTCACACATGGCTTTGCTTTCAGATCCTCTTCTGTGGCCACCTTCTACTCCCCAGGGAGAGCCTAACCCCACCCTCAAGCTCAGCAACCCTTGCACCTCAGTAGAGATTAGTAACTGAGGCCGATCACTTACACCTGAGGAAAATCAGGTCACTTTTGTTGAATTACACCAAACTCTGTGGCATCTTGTCAAATGGTCAAGAAAAAAAAAGTCACATCTGCTTGGCTTATTTTAGACTCCTGTGGTATCACCTGATAAGATTTGTAATTGGTGACCAGCGATAACCCCCCAACTAGTGGTATGATTTCCTGCTTTATCCTGAGGGTAGGATGTCCCAAAATATTTAAAAGAAAAATCTAGAAATCTACCTCTTGGGCCAGAAAGCAGTCATGATATTTATGGGGGAAAAAAGAGACTCACAAAGAAAATAAAAATTCTATCTCTCCTTTGCAGGTAAGCCTTTGAGAGATTGAAAAAACATTAATGAACCTCAAAGGGAAAAAAAGACCCTCAAAGCCTTTTCAGATAGTGGGTTTTACAGCCCACTAGAAAGAAAGAGAGGGAGGGAGAGGGAGGTGGGAGAGCAAAAGGGAGGGAGGGGAGAACAGAAGAAAGAGAGAGACAGAGAAAGAAGAAAAACATTTGGTTTTGTTTTCACAATTGAAAACCAACCTGGTCCCAGAGTTTTGTATACCTCCAATTTTTTTTAATGGAGATTCTATAAAGTCTATTAAATTGCCTCAATATAAGAGTGAGCCCTGAAAGCATTCTTTTTAAAATTTCTTAGTGTATAAAAGAACACACCCTAGAAATAATAATAAATACAAGCTATTCTACTTGGGTCAAATATACCAATGACATTTCACCAAATGAACTCTATAGAAATTAACCCAGGCATTGTCTTGTACACTGGTAATCCCAGCTACGTAGGAGGTGGAGGCAGAAGGATTGCAAGTTCAAGGCCAGACCCAGGTGACTTAGTGAGACCCTGTCTCAAAATTAAAAGGTCTGAGGATGTAGCTCAGTGGTAGAGCATTTGTCTAGCTGTTCTAGGCTCTGGATTCAATCCCTGGCACCGCAAAAAAAAAAAAAAGCCTCTTCTGCTGACCAAAACATAAAATAGAACAGTAGAGAATTCTCCCCTCAGATTATCTTTAGGATTAGAAATGGTAAGGAAATAAGAGGAATTTATTTTATTTTGACTGATTATTTATTATCTCTAACAAGCTCTAACATTAAATACTTGCAACATTAAGAAATTCTGTGTTAACATGTCAGGTAATCTTTATTCTATAGATAAAATTTGGTTTTGTTTTCACAATAAATCCCTTTATCTATCTTTATTTATACATCTTTATTTATTTAAAGGGATTTATTCCTTTATCTATACAATAAAGCATCATCCCCAAATAAAAGCATTAAGTATGCATTCTAAGTTTTTAACTAAAATGATGTTTGGAAAGGGACCAGTCCTAGTAAACAATTGCTAAGAAAAAGAACCCCAAATTTGAAAATAAGTTAAAAATATAAATAAAAGATAGTTAGGTGTCTTTTTAATAGAATGCTGGACAAATTCTAGCGATCTTCCTAGGATTATATTATTCCACTAGGGCTGCACACCTTTGAGCAATTTGACACTCACTAGGCTATTTTGAAAGTTTCTATAGGTAGATTACAAGTTAAAAAACTGATGTCTTAAAAAAAGTCTGAAGAGCGTGCAAACTGTCCCCATACTTAACGCTGCACAGGGACACGGTGGAATCAATGCAGTTGAATCCCCTCGTTTTCCATCTGGCAGGACAGTATCTTTGCATGTCCTTGTCCTTTGGGATGTTAAACAGGTTTACATCGGTTTGCAAATTGGTCCCAGAATCCTTTTGATCATTTATATCATCACTTCTCCTCTGAAAAACAGTCAGAATATCTTACTGGCTTCTTCATCATTCATGAGTTTAATGCAATTATTGCCCTTTGTTTATTTAATATTTTCATGTGTCACTTTTTTATGTTAGCATCTTCATATTATGATTTATACTTTATACTTCATCACAGTAAAGACACGTAACAATAAAAGCATAAAATGTGCAGAATTTATATTTTCGATCTGGTAACTTTTTTGCGAGAAAAGCAGAAAAATGGCAAATATCTTAGTTTGAAATAAGATTCTATAAACTGTTTTTAGATGACTAGTGCTTGGGCCTGTAAGATCATAATTTGGGCCTGAAACAAGCAAGTCACAGATCAAGAACCGCTGAAGTATTGGAACCTAAGGTCAGGGTCGCCTCATAGGATGGATCATTTTGCTATTAATACAGTCAGATTGATCCGTCTTTTATTCAAGGGTAATTTTGAAAAAGAAATCTTTTCCTACAATAAGGACAGGAAAATGTTAGCCTGTATCTTCTGAATATTTTAGGATGTCTTGTTCATCCTAACACCTGCTCTGTTCCCAGAGGCCTAGAAGACAGTTGGCCCTCAATATGTTTTTGTGGGTAAAAGAAAGAAATGAACATTTTCTCACTTTGTTTTGTTTTCAGAAGTTTAAGTTTTATACTAGGTTATTTATGTGGAGCATATTCATCTTACTTTTGTGAAAAGCAGGACTATGATTGCATTTCCCAATAGGTTGGACTAAATTGTCCAGCTGTCCCTCTTTTCCTGCTGATTCTCTATCTGCATTCATCATGTATCAAAATTCCCTGTATAAGGGAGCAGGGGCAGTGGCTCACACTTGTAATCCCACGGGCTCAGGAGGCTGAGGCAGGAGGATCCTGAGGGTGAGGTGCTAAGCAACACAGTGAGACCCTATCTCTAAATAAAATACACAATAGGGCTGGGAATGTGGCTCAGTGGTTGAGTGCCCCTGAGGTCATCCCAGGTAGTCCCCTCTCCAAAAAAAAAAAAAAAAAAATTCCTATATAAGCGAGCAGTTTCTGGGCTTCCTACTTTGTGGCACTGGCATTTCCCCCGGCATCAAGATTTCTGTCTTAGCAATTATAATCGTGTAAGTAGTTCACATATTTAGTAGGCTCACTCACCTTCCTCATTATTTGTGGTCAGAATTTTCTTGTCAATTTTTGGCGTTCTATACTTGATATAATTTTTATTCATTCCTTAAACATTTTATAAAAGTATGTTGGAATTTTGACTGGCACTACATCAAATCCGTAGACCAACTTGGGAAGAAGTAATATCTTTTCAAAATTATATCTTAAGATCCATGTTCTCGGACTATATCTCCACTTATTTAGGATTTCTTTATAACTTCTAGAAGAACCCCCGTCTCAAGGGTTGCTTCTGGGTTTCCAAGGCTATGAAAGAGAAGAGAATGTAGGCTATTAGCTAAGCTCAAAAGTGTCATTTGCCGTTTCTCTCCTTTTATCATTGATTGGAATTGTATGGCCAAGAAACAACAAGCCGCTGCTGAAATTTTTCGACATTCTGATCATTAGTACCACTCCTGGGCTGGGGATATAGCTCATTTGGTAGAGTGCTTGCCTCACATGCACAAGGTCCTGGGTTCAATCCCCAGCACCACACACAAAAAAATATCAACCTCAATGGGGCTGGGGTTGTGGCTCAGAGCACTTGCCTGGTACATGTGAGGCCTTGGGTTCCATTCTTAGCACCACATACAAATAAGTAAATAAAGGTTCATCAATGACTAAAAAAAAATTAAAAAAAAAAAAACTCCTGTCCCCTCTTGTTTGAGCAGAGGAAGGCCTTCACTGCACCCCCTCGGTGGGAGGTCAGCTCCCTTACCTCCGACTCAGCTAAGAACACAAGACAAGGTGGAAGTGCCTAGAAGGTGGGCCCAGAGACCACAGAGAACAAGAACATTCCCCCCACCCCAGAACCTGCATTTCCTAAGTAGAATCTGCCCCCTTCACCATCTGCCTATTTGGATTGTAGAATTTGTGTTAATGACCATCACGTGTCTGTTTTTCCCCTTTTCTGAACTGGTGTCCTTGCTGTGGTTGTCGCTATTGTTTTAAATCAGGAGTGGGGCAGTTGGGGGTGGGCGGGGAGCTTGCCATTGGTTTGGAGGCCACTGGGCTAAGAGGAGAGGCTGTGAGGAAGTGCACTCAGGAACAATTGGGAAGACTCGAATTACCTGAGACCCTGCCCTTGTTCATTATAGAAACAGATTATAGATAGACTTAATATTGTTGGTTTTGTTTTGTTTTGTTTTTGTTTTTTGGTACTGGGGCTTGAACCCACAGATACTTAACCACTGAGTCACATCCCCAGCCCTTTTTATATTTTATTTAGAGACAGAGTCTCTGAGTGGCTTAGGGTCTCACTAAGTTGCTGAGGCTGGCTTTGAACTCACGACCCTCCTGCTTCAACCTTGAAAGCTGCTGGGATTGCAGGCATGTGACACCGCTCTGGGTTTGGGGTCACATAATTAAACAATCATGAAAGATGATTTGCTCCAATTCAGTCCCCAGTGCTGTCCCTTTCCCTTCTCTTCTCTCTCCCCTGTGCCCTTTCCTCTACTCCTACTGAGGTTCTCTCTCTCTGTCATTCATATATATATATATATATAAACTAGTGCATTATGGATAAAGATACAGGTGCAGTTCACTGTGGCATATTCATCCATGTACATAGGGAAGTTCAGTCAGAGTCATTCCACCATTCTTCCCTTTTCCCAGCCCTCCTCCCTCTCTCAGCCCTCTGGCAAAGAGTGGCTGGATAATCTAAAATTCTCTTTTTCCTTCCTGAGCTCCTTAGACCACACATCCGAGGCTCCTTTGCAGTTAACTTGAGACCATGAAAGTGGTTCTGACGGTGGATTAGGAGCAAAATGAAATACACTATTTAAGGTCCTGCTCTTAAAAGCTCTGCAGAGTCATCAGCTCTTCCCATCGCAGACTTGTGCAGCTAGGAGCAAAGCACTTAAAGGTGGCCCAGTCACAAAACAGAAAGAGCCCAGAGCGGATCACAACTCGGCACCACTGTCCTGAGTTTCTCAAGAGTCGGTTGACCAGTGATGGAATGTGACAGGAGCAAGACATTGGCGTTTTAAAAATTGAACCAATGAGATCTTTGGCACTGTTTGTTGTGGTAACAGGAATTAATTATTCCAATGACCCATGGGGCTATTCCTTGCATCCCTGTAAAGAACAGAGAAACTCTCCTTGGCTGTTCTCTGTTCTTAGGTCCACTCAGGATTCCTGGGGTTTCATTCCCATTTCTAAGCATGTTCTGAGGAAGGGGTCGGATCATCTTAATTTACAATTTCCTGAAGGAGTTTTCTGTTGGATGAGAGGCTGGAGAGTCTCAGGGAGATCCTGAGGTTGTTCAGAGCAGCCTGTGGACTAGCCTACGCTACAAATTTTTCTTTTTCCTATGCTCTTTTCTTCACCAACTTTTCAGGATTTTCTGCCAGCAAGTTTTTAGGTTCTACTTCTAGAAAGAGGAAGGAAAATCCCATTGAAACAAAGTTACCGATTATCAATCAATCATGACAAATATAATAATGTAATAATAAGTGTGAGGCATTTGTAAATTTAACAACAGCTATGTGTAATAAATATGATTATGTTTATTAGCCCCGGGTCTGATATATGAGGACTTGTTCATCCACACATTAGAAAAAGTTGAAAATGATATGCTCGATCAAGTTGAGAAATACAGCTGATGCCATGGTATTGTACTATGCTTTGAAATTGTACTGTCGATCCCAAAATTGTTAAACAGGTCAAGATCACTATAGAGGATTTTAAAAAAAGTTTGAAAACATGATCCTATGCATAATTAAAACTTTCTAGCTTGATATTTTCATGACGTCTTATGTATTTATTTTGCTTTGTTTTCTTGTTGTTTATTTATTTGCTGCTAGAGTACTAGGGATTGAACCCAGGGGTGCTTCACCACTGAGCCACATCCCCAGTCCTTTTTTATTTTTTATTTTGAGATAGGGTCTTGCTAAGTTGCTTAGGGCCTCACTAATTGCTGAGACTGGCCTCAAACTAGCAATCCTCCTGCCTCAGCCTCCCAAGCACTGAGTTTTCAGGCATGTGTCACTGCGTCTGGCTATCTTATATGCGTTTTAAATTATGAAAGGATATCTAAGAATGAGATTGTTCCAAAAGATCTGATTTTTTTCTTTCTTTCTTTCTTTTTTTTTGCAGGCATACAGAGAAAAGGATGTGTCAGAAGTGAGGCGCTGTCAAAGTCCTTGGTGTATTAGATTTTGTTGCAGTACAGTTTCAAGGCATAGTACAATACCATGGTATGTAACTGGACTGAGTTAAATAACCTTATTTTTTGTGTCTCTCCACATTCCCCCAATCCTGTTTGCTTCTCCAGCCTTTGGTCATTTGCTCCAAGAAGAGGCCTGGCCACCACCGCCTTCACCCCACCCCATGTCAGCCGTTCTCTCTGGAATGAGGGCTGGGATCCCACGCAATGCCTGCTTCACACAGCTTTGGCACAGGGCCCAACCTGAGCAGATCCCCGGAGCCTCTGCCGGCCTTCGCCATATCTGGAGAAGGGCTCCATCGTGGGGATCAGGTGACCTTCTGCAGTGGCTGCTTGAGGGGCTGGTGGAAGAGCAGGAGACCTGAGGGGAGGAGGCACAGGTAGGTTGCACTCACCTGCTCTCCCCTGCCCCATGTGCTGCTCCGCTTGGCTGTGGCCACTCTGCCCTGGGATTACCAAGGGAGTGGTAGGACACAGGACTTGTCTCCTGCTTGGCTCCCTGGGTCGTTTGTTCAACCCTAATTACTGGGCCTGCCTCCAGAGATCTTGATGCTGTCCATCTGGGACAGAGGAAGGATTGGTATTTCTAATCTGTTCGTAGGTGATGCTGACGTAACTGGAGCATGCTCTGAGGACCCTATGTTTCAGGCAACCCATGTGAGACGACTGGTCTCCAGAGCAGTCCTGGGAAGCAGAGCAGTGGATGGGATTGGAGCTGACTCCTCCGCCCCCATGAAAAGAACAGGAACCCTACTGTTGGTGACAAACAGGGTGATAACAGCCCCTGGGCTGATCACTACTTCTGAGTCTTTCAGCTGTGGTTCAAGGGGATGGGGTACAGGCCAATGCAAGCACCTTGCAAGATCAAGCGGCTGCTCTCCTTGACTAGTTCAGGGATGGTAGCAATCAGAATCGTGGTGTGGAGCTGTGACAGAGATCGTGCCTTTGAAAAAAGAAAATGAAAGGCTTAAAGCAACTAATGGCCCAAACGCATTCTGTTCTGAAGTCTAGAAGTCCTCTCCGGCAGCTTAAAGCAGACTCTCTTTTCCCACAGTCAGAGATCACGGACACTGACTGCACTGAGACTCAGGCTGAGGATGTGATTATAATAGCAAGGGACACTAAGCGCACAGGATCCATGAGTTTCCCATGTCAGAGGCAGGATCCTGACAGGGAAAGTGTGGGAGGGAACACTGATCTGGGGTGGAGCACTGGGGCAGAAGGGGTTGTGGGGAGAACCTGAGAATCTTAAAAATGGGATTATACTACTATAGCATGAGGCTTCATTGTGTCCTCACTGTGCCATTTACATCCTCAACCACTCACCTATATGATCCTTTACTTCTCTACCTATGAAAAGAATTTGCATAAATGCTGATCTATTTCTCTCTGGGCTCTACTCTTCACTAGCTGTGTGACTACAGGAAAGTTAATTTCCTCTTTGAATTCCCATTTATCCTCTAAATTTCCTTTTCCTTGAACATCTAGACTACTGCATAAATGAACAGGGAATTAGTGAAACTTGAATTGTTTGTTCTGTGGCATTTTGTACAGGCTGATCTAGAGTAGAACCAGAGTACCTATGACTTAACTTTTGCTTATTACCTTCCCTCTTTCCCCCTCTATTCCAACATCCCTCATTTAAATTTCCCCCACCTTTTTTCCCTCTTTAAAAAAAAAACTAATGATGACTGAGTGTAGTGATGCACGCTTGTAATCCCAGCAACTCGGAAGGCTGAGGCAGGAGGACTGCAAGTTCAAAGCCTCAGCAACTTAGCGAGGTCCTAAGGAACTTAGCAATACCTATCTCAAAATAAAAAATAAAAAGGGTTGCGGATGAGCAATGGTTAAGCATCCCTGGGTTCCATTTCTGGTACCAATAAAAAAAAAAAAAAAGAATTGATGTGACTAATAAAGAACTGGGTACAAGACACTGTAGATTTATGGGATATCTTACTGACAAGGGGATGAAGACAATTTTTTTAACGTTTATTCATTTTTCTATTTTGCTGGTTTGTTGATTGTTTAACTGATGGATCCACTCATTCATTCTCCTTTGTCTTTCACAAAATATTCTAATTGTCTCTTACTAGGCAGGAAGGCCCAGTTTGGTGTGGGTGCTGGCAAAGCTCCTACGCTCAGCTCAGGTGCCCAACTGAGACAAGACATGTCATCCTTCTGCCTGGCTGACCTCAGCATATGCTTCACCCCCGCTCCAGCCCACACCCCGGCCCCCTCCTGAAGCTCATAAAGACAAAGCACTCCCTGCCACAAAGACCTCTGCCCAGTCCCCGCGAGTCCTTCCTTCCTTCAGGACCGTCAGTCATGAAGTCCTATGTATTAACAATTGCCATCGCTCTGATCCTCATTCATAAGACGGCAGGTAATTCAAACCTCTTTCTACGCTTTTGGGATCGGCACATAGTATTGTAATTTTGGTGACCTGGTATGAAGCAGCTAAGAAATGTTACCCTCAGATTCGTAGCGTGTCTAAATCTCTTACTGGCTTTGTACTTCCAATATCAAATGAAGCATTTGACACTCCTGGTAGAGTGGTAGAGAGGACTGCATAAAACAATGCAGGGTAGCAATATCCTTGGGTTGAGAGTTTGGAATATGGGTTAGAAATGAGGAACTGAGCTCAAGTCAAGGATTTTGAGGGTAAATCAGGAATTACTTTGGAGATTAGGGAGTGAATTATGGTGCAGAAAAAAATCTGACTGTTGGGATGGTGTAATGGTAGAAAAACAAACAGGGATGAGCTGGAAAAGGAGGACTGTATTTTGGAATTAGACTGGGCTGATGGTTTGGGAAAGACTAAGTTGGGTTGACATGTGTGGTTGAATGGATCCGGCAGTGAGATTAGGTAGAGATGGGAATTGGCGTAGACACTTTTTGTAGACAGGCTGGATGTTGGGTTGACTCCGGTTGGTGTTGTCCAATGTGGTGGCATTGCCTGAAACCACACCCAGTATCTGGAGACTCAGACTTGGTGAGAGGGTCTGCATTTTCCTGTTGCCAGAGACCGGACCTTTAGGATGCTGTTTTTAAGAAGTTATTTCATATTTTTATTTAAAAATATTACTGCATTTGACATCTAGAGTTTTCCAGAATACAAAAGTAAGTTTAAGTATAGAAATATGTTTTCCAGTATGACAGACTGTAGCCATACGTGGCTATTGAGCATTTGAGATGTAAGTATTAGTGTCATATATGTACTGGATTTTGATGATAAAAAGGTTAAAAAGTTGCAGAATATTTCACCAATAATTTTATGTCGATTAATACTGAAATGATATTTTGGATATATTATAATTTGGATATATTATAAGCAAAATTACAGTTAAAATAAAATACACTAAAAGTAAAACAGTGTCTATAAACCAGTGAAACAAAGACTAGAAAAAAACAATAGAAAAGATCAATGAAAGTAAAAATTGTTTTTTTAAAAATATCAACAAAACATTGTCATAGCTAGACTAACTATGTAAAAAAAGAAGACCCAAATAAATAAAATTAGAAATTAAAGAGGAGATCTTGTAACTGATAACCACATAAATGCCAAAGATCAAAAGAGTCTCCTATGAACAATTTATACAGTTACAAATTAGATAGCACAGAATAAATAAATAAATTCTTAGGAATACACATTTATCAAGATTGAACTGTGAAGAAATGGAAAATCTGAAAAGATCCATAATTTACCAAAGGTTTAATGAAAATCTAATACTAGTCCTTCTCAAACTTCTCAAAAACATTGAGAGGAGAGAACACATCCAAACTCATTTTCCAAGACCAGCATTACCATGATATGAAGGCCAATCAGAGACCTCACCCAATAAATAAATAAGTAAACAATATGCCAAAATCAATTTATCTTGATACAGAAATCCTTAACAAAATATTAGAAAACCACACTCAAGTTCAAGAGCACATTAAAAGGACTGTTCACCACAATCAAGAGTCAATTTATCCCAGGGATGCAAACAAAGTTCAGCCTACATAAAACTGCACAAGATACACCACATTGACATTATCAAGGACACAAAATACACAATCATCTCAATAGGTCATGCAGAAAAATCACCTGACAAATTCATCACCCTTTGATTATAAACATGCTCAACAATTCAGTTGTAGAAGCAGTGGGCCTCGACACACTAAGGCAGACATGATAAGCCCCAGCTAGCATCCCACTCAGTAATGAGAAGTTAAGCGTATCTCTTCTAAGATCAGAAACAAGTCAAGGATGACCACTTTCCCCAGAGAACCAGAAGTCCTAGCCAGAGGAAGTAGGCAAGAGCAGGCATCCAGAATTAAAACTGCCCCGGTTTTCAGACAACATGATGTTACGTATAGAAACCCTGAAGACTCCACCAGGAGATTCAGAGCTAACAGACAAATTCACTGGAATGATAGGACACAGAATCAACTTCAGAAAGTCGGTAGTGTTTCTAGACTCTCACAATGAACTTTCCACGAAAAGAAATCAAGCAAACGATCCTATTCAAAGTAGCTCCAAAAAATAAAAATAAAAAAAAATAAAAACTGAAATGCTTAGGAATAAGTTTAATCAAGGAGGTGGAAGACCTGTACACTGAGAGCTAAAAACACCCAGGAAAGAACTCGAAAAGGGTTCCAATAAATGGAAATCCATCCTGTGTTCACAGACTGGGAGGATTAATATGTCCAAATGTCCCTATGATCCAAAGAAATCTACAGGTTCAAGACAATCACTATCAAAATTTCAGTCACCTTTTCCACAAAAATAGAAAAAAAAATTCCTAAAAATGTCACACCTACTCCTCCTCAGGACCCACAAGCTCCTTTGGTCCAGATGTGCATGTTTGTTTGGTGTTTTTCATGGGGAAATGAGGACACAGAGTTTTCTGGTCCACCAAGAGCTGATGTCACTGCAGAATTCCAAGTTATGTCAGATCAAAAGTGACATCTTACATCACACCCCCAGTAATTTGGGGACCGTTGCAGGAACGTGGTCCCTCGCTGTGTCTCCATTTCTCATTTGAAAAATGGAGGTGATGATAGATTATTGTAAGTTTTCATTGACATTCACATAAAAATTCTTGGAGCAAGTGGTGCTAAGTGTAATTACTGAAGTATTTGGGGGCAAAAGGTCTTGTGTGCTCATGCATATGCCTAAGTTATAAGGTGGTTGGCGGGTACACTGATACGCTGTTTTGAAGTCACCTGTAGTAAGCACCAGTGCCTGTTTCAGTTGCTTTTTGCGTTTGTGGATCTGTGAATGACCTGAGCTGTGCTTATGTGCCTCTGTCCATGCCAAAATGTGGCTCATGGATCTGTTTCTGTGCAATCCAAGGCATGGGGGGTTGCACATAAGGTACAGGTTTATTCCTTCAAAGCATGGAGCCACTGACACGCAGGCACACTGATATGTGTATGTCCCACCTTGGAGCAGACCTTGGCTATCCCCAGTGAGTCAGACCTAGGAAACACACATCTGTGCAGGCCAGTGCTCACAGAGGCAACCATCGCAGTTCTGAACTCTTAGGAAAAGATCCTGAATAACATGAATAGTAGCCAGACACGGTGGCGCACACCTGTAATCCCAGCAGCTCTGGAGGCTAAGACAGGAGGATCGTGAGTTCAAAGCCAGCCTCAGCAACAGAAAGGCACTAAGAAACTCATTGAGACCCTGTCTCTAAATAAAAAATACAAAATAGGGCTGAGGATGTGGCTCAGTGGTCGAATGCCCCTGAGTTCATCCCCATTACCCACTAATAATAATAATAACCGTAGGAATAAAAGCAACAAAGGTTGTCATTTGGTTACTTCTTACTAAATGTGAGACATTATTTTAAACACTTTATAAACATTATCTCATTTAATAGTCATGATCTGGTTTACTGTGTCCATCCTACATAGGAGGCAAGTGAAGGAACAGAGGGATGAAGGTACTTGCTCAAAGCATGAGATGTACATGGTAAACAACAGAACCCAGAACAGAACAGGTTTCAGATGATTTGACTCCAACTTCTTTGCACTTAACCTTCTACAGCCTGTGTCTCATGAATGCATAGATGCTAACCACAGACATGTCTTCCCCAGGAAGCCTGAAGCAATTCCCACCAAGACCGAAGGCATATGAGATCTCGTGTGCAGAAGACCAAGGATTATGCAGATGGAAATGCAGAAAACCTGAAAATGAACTGAACTACTACTGTGAGAACCGCAAAAAGTGCTGTATGATTGGATTTCCAACTGCCATTAGTCAAACAACTGAGGCTAGCAAAATTGAGACCACAAGCATATTTTATTTCTGAAGTTTCCCAACCCTTTTCTTTCTTGGGGAAATCTTCCTCCTCAAATACTTTTACCATAAAATGTGTGTTCACTTCCTGTATCTGTCTTTTATTTTAAGAAGACTCATGATCGAAAGAGAAAAATTGGGCAAGAGCCATAAAAAATTTTTTGAAAGGCTCCAACAAAGAAAATAAAACATTGAGAGATCTCAAGAGATATAGAGCAAACAGAGGGAGGGAGCTTCTATTTTACCTTGATGTCTGCACAAAGAAAAAGGATGTGAGTGGGCACTTCACAAAATTGGGTATCTAGTTGACCACTAAACATACAACAGGTTGCCAGTACTCATTAGCTAGCAAGGAAAAGCCAATTAGAACCTCAATACGATATTTTTCAATGTATGCCAAAATGGCTGCACACATGAAAGTCCCTGCTTTGCCAGGGACTATGGAGGAATTGGAATGCTCATACGACTGGTGAGTATCTAAATGAAAAATTGTACACACGCATTCAATATGATTCACAAAATCCACTTGTAAGCATGTACATTAAGAATGAGTCTGAGCTGGGTGTGGTGGCACAAGCCTGTAATCCCAGCGGCTCTGGAGGCTGAGACAGGAGGATCGCTAGTTCAAAGCCAGCCTCAGCAAAAGCAAGGCACTAAGCAACTCAGTGAGACCCGGTCTCTAAATAAAACACAAACTAGGGCTGGGGATGTGGCTCAGTGGTAAAGTGCCTGAGTTCAATCCCCAGTACTAAAAGCAAAAAAAAAAAAAAAAAAAAAAGAACAAGTATATATTTTCACCAAAAGGCATGCACAAGTATCAGAGAATACCTACCCTCTATGGCAATAAAAACGAAGACTGTGTCTCCACAGGATGACATGGATCCATCCCACAAATAGAATTGTGAGTGAAGAAAGCCACAATGTCTTTCTGTGTAAAGTTTAAAAAGAAAAAGTCATGTGAAATTAGAGATCAGAGTAGCGGTAACTTCCGCAGAGGGAAATGAGGTAAAATGTCTAAAAATTTCTATCACATTAGCAAATCTCTCTCTCTCTTTTCTCTTTCTTCTTATTTGTTTTATTGATTTATTTTTTATGGGTGTGTTATAGTTACACATCACAGTGGAATTCACTATGCAATATTTACCCATGCACATAACATCACTTGGCCCATCTCCTTCCCCAGTATAAACTTCGATAAGGCTGTCACAGTGCTATTTGTTTGACCTGAGTAATGGTTTCATGGGCTTTTTCATTTTGTGGAATTTTATGATTGTGTCCTCGTGATTTTTGTAATTTTTAAAGATGTTATACTTTGATGAATGTGATTATTCAAAAAGGGAGTGGGGCTGGGCATTGTAGCCAGATACTGACCTCTGATTGTTACAGTCCTATCCTTCAAGCGCATGATTTCTCTGATACTTCTCCACATGGATGCCAGTCAGACACTCTATCCAAGAAAGGGTGGCTAACTCCTGCAACCTTCTAGCCAATCCAGTCTACACTGAGACACCCGACATTGAAATCATAATCTTCCACATATGGAAGGTTTGCTGATCCCTCAGGAATTGAGACCCAAAAATGACCTATTAATAAATATTAATAGCCTATCAGTGAAGGTGAAGATGATCTATAGAGAAAACTCTATGAAGGTGGTAAGAGGATGAGTAATTCTTTGTAAAAGGATTATAAATCCTTTCCTTCTCTGCACAGTGACCTTGAAATGGGCTCTGGCAGATCCATTAAAAGGTAAAGCCTTCTTGCCGCTGCTTGACAGGGGCTTTGCCAGGTGACTTACTTAGGCCAATGGACTTTAGCAGCTAGTGCAGACACAGGCTCCAAGAGTTCCGTGCATGGGGTCTCCCACTATTGTTGCACATGACCCTGAGTCCACCAATAGACGGATCGACGCTAGTCTGTTAAAAGTTCAGAAGTTGTATAAAGGAGGACTAAGATATCCTGTACGACATCTGGTTAAATGCCTGGCCTGAGAGTGAGGCTGTCCTGGATCCACCAACCAACCGTCAGCTGCTGGCTGAGCACAGACGCACGAGAGAATCCAGGAGAGATTAGCCAGACGTGCTCAGGCCAGAAGAACTGCCAAATTAACCACAGAATCATGAACTAAATCAAATGACTGATTCAAGCCTGTAAGTTTTATGGAGTTGAAGTGTGTGTGTGTGTGTGTGTATGTGTGTGTGTGTGTGTGTGTGTAGGCAGGAGTTGCTAATGCACACTGGGACCTAGTAGCTTCTGGTTAGAAAATAAGAATTCAAGATTCTGACCCTGGTAATATATTTCCCCCAGGAGGCAGGAAGATGCCAAACCTAGCTCTGCCTAAGGTTATTGAATAGAAAGATCGAACAAATGGAAATAACGGACCATGGATACCCAAAGGGCATGAAAATAATAAAGCGTGTTTGGGAGAGGGAGAAAATAGGTAATCTTTTCATATTTTGAAAGGTAACAACAAGTCCTAACGGGTGTTATTAGGACTTTGATATCATCTGTGTCAGGTAAATATTCCTCTGGCTTTGAATGCAGGTAGGTGGTGGTGGGATGTGGTTAAGCTCTAGTGAGTTTAATCAGGGTCATTGTGACCTGAAAATAGCAGCAGAAATGAGGTCATATCCTGTGACACACACCTTACTTGCCAATCCCATTAGTTATTCTGAGTACCTAGAAGGCAACATGCTCCTCCCTCTTTGGGGTTAGGTTGGGGCAACACAATGAATCCTGATCACTGGGGTAAGGGGAGAAAGGATGCCTGCTTCTTTAACACCATGCTTCTTTCCTTACTCAAGTCAATTTTTCTGAGATGTTGGAGTCACACAACTCCAAGAGATCATACCCCTGGCTCATGGCTTGAGAGAAAGGCTTCCAGAAATCCACATGGTCAGTGATACTATAAAGAAGAAACTGTTGAGCAAGAAGAATGTGAGGGCAGAGCAAATGACTGACAGGAGGAGCCTGGCACTCCTCAGAGAGAAGGACCCAAACCCCAAATAAACAACCAACTTATAACAGGAGTGACTGAAGAAGAGTGTTGGAATACAGCAAAGGGGGGGGGGTGGAATCCCTGCAGCATGCGAAACCAGGACAGCAGCACAGAGAGGGGAGCACTGCACCCTGCCTCTGCCACCCACCTCTCCTGCCAGGAGGGGCCCAGAGCTAGGACCTTTTCCTTACAAGGAAAAATTAAGTGTGAGGCTTCTGGCAGCCTCATTACCACAGTCTTTGCTACAGGAAAATCCTGCAGCCCTTAAAAGCTTTGAGCTCAGTTTGAGGAATTGCCTGAGTTCATGTGGTTGTATTTCTCCAGAGAAGGAGCCCCATCGTGCAGTTCCCATGATCCAAGATGCTATGGCATGGCACCATCTTGAAACCAGAGCCACTGACAGAATGCATCCACTCTGGGAGCCATGAGCCACCAAAACTCTGCATCTCTGCGGTCACCCCACTATTCCAGCACACTTACACAGGTGGTTGCAATGCTATGACCCCGGATATTCAAAGTCTATGCCCAGCAGAATGACCAGGACCCCAGTTTCCAAGTCATCCAAAGAAAAGAAGATCCTGCATAGAGGGAGGCAACCCAGATCAGCTGACCTACTGTGCACATGTGACACTAGTGCAAGAGCTAGACCGGTGACCCTATCCCCGATGAGTTCACAGGTCAGAAGACCTGCCCTGTGTATATCCTCTGAGCCCAAGAACTAGCCCAGTTCCTCATGTTCAACAAACTACCATGAATTCCTGAAATCTAGGCCACTGACACCCAGACGTCACTGACATGAGTTACAGATGAAGACACAGCACAGAAACCACAATGCTGCCTCCACCCGGAACCCAAGCCATTGCACCATGCCCAGCCAACATCCTGGCACCCATGTACAGGAAAACCCACCAACGACAAAAAGCAAAAACAAAGAAGACAAACGCTACTCTATAAGATCAGTAAAGTTGGTGTGTTCCATCAGATGCACAAATCTCGACATAGGGACATAAGAAACATGAAAAAGCAAGGCAACCTGACACCTTCAGAGGAACCCAACAATGTCCCAGTACAGACTGCAAGAGAAAGGGAATTTACAAAGTGCCAGCAAAGGCAGTATAAATAATGATCTTAAGGACACTAAGAGAGAGATGAAAGAATGCAGATAAACAGTGGAACCAGAAAAACTATTCATGAATGAAATGAGAAATTTAACAAAGAGGTAAATACCAGAGAAAAGAAAGAAACAAATCTTGGAGCTGAAGAATTCAATAAATGAAATAAAAAATGCAATTGACAACTTTAACAGTAGATAAGAGGAAGCAGGAAAAAAAAAAAAAGACAGAGATAAACCCACACAAATAGTCACCTGATTTTGACAAAGTTGCCAAAAACACACATCAGAGAAAAGGCAGCCTTTTATCAAATGGTGCTGGGAAAACTGGATATTCATATGTAGAAGAATAAAACTAAATCCCTGTTTTAGTCAGCCTTTTCACTGCTTGACGAAAAGACCTGATAAGAACAGTCTTAGAGGAGGAAACGTGTATCTGGGATCCCAAAGTTTCAGAGGTCCCCATTCCTTGGGGCTCAAGGTGAGGTAGGACATCATGGCAGAAGAGTATGGAGGAAGGAAGTGGCTCCGGACATGACCCGGAAGCAGAGAGAGACTCCACTTGCCAGATACAAAATATATACCCCACAGGCACATCTCCAGGGACCCACCTCTTCTAGCTACACCCTACGCCTTCATTTACCACCCAGTTAGTCCCCATCGGGGGATTAATTCAGTGATTGGGTTAAGGCAAAGATTTCCTCCGTCTTATAGGCTCTCTTCATGTTCCTAATTTCACCTCTAAACCTTCCTGCATTGTCTCTCACATGAACTCTTGGGACACCTCACATCTAAACCATAATAATCCCCATCCCTCACCCTGCACAAAAGCCAATCAAAATGGATCAAAGACCTAGGAATTATAACGGAAACTTTGCAACTGCTAGAAGAAAACACAGGGTCATTACCTCAACATGTAGGCACAGGCAGTGATCTCCTCAATGGTACTTCTAAAGCTCAGAAGATAAAACCAGTAATTAAACTTAAAAAGCTTTTGTACAGCAAAGGAAATAATTAGGAGCATGAAGAGAGCTATAAGATGGGAGGAAATCTTTGCCAGCTACTTTTCTGACAGACGATTAATATTCAGAATGTTAAAAGAACTCAAAAAACTTAGCACCAAAACCCCCACAAATAATCCAGCCAAATAAATGCACAAATGAACCAACTTCTCAAAAGAAGAAATAAAAATGGCCAACAAACAAATTTTTTAAAAATGTCCATCATCCTTAGCCATCAGGGAAATGCAAATCAAAATCACAGTGAACACCTGTAATCCTCAGTGATTTAGGAGGCTGAGACAGGAGGATCACAAGTTTGAAGTCAGCTCAGCAATGTCGTGAGACCCTGTGCCAAAAGAAAAAATAAAAAGGTCTGAGCAGAGAGCTCACTGGATTTGCTTACCAGTACTTGGGGGGGGGAAACTAAGCTGAAAATTCATTGCACCCCATTTAGAATGGCAATCATCAAGAATTTGAGTAACAAATGCTGGAGAGGGTGTGGAGTAAAAGGAACACATACATTGTTGGTGGGACTGTAAATTAGCACAACCACAATGGAAATCAGTATGGACCCACCCTATGGTCCAGCTATACCACTCATCAGTCTTTTTCCAAAATAATTAAAGCCAGCGTACTAGAGTGACACATGCCTACCCACGTTTACAGCAGTGCAATTCACAAGAGCCAAGTTAGGAACCAGCCCAGGTATCGGTCACCAGATAAATGGATAAAGAAAGTGTGATATATAATCACAATGACTTTTCTTCATCTATAAAGAAGAATGAAATTATGTCATTTGCAGGAAAATGGAGGGACTTGAGAGCATTGTGTGAAGTGAAATAAGCCAGACTCAGAGAGTGAGAGAGTGGTGAGACCCACAGAGGTGGGGGGCACTAGGAACCGGGTGCTCCTCTCTGCTGCTTCAGTAGCAACGCTCCCCAGGAGCAGGACCTCAGCCGGAGCCTGGCACGGTTCCTTGCTGAGGCCTTCTGTGCCTATCTGGAGGGGGGCCAAAGGCAGGGACTTTTCTCCCCCGACTCCTTCAGCTGTAACACCCAGAACCAGTAAGAGGAGGACAAATGGCTGTCGGCCACCTCACCATGCATGCCCCAGGACAGAAGGACAGAGAGATCCGCAAGAGGTGCTCAAGTCCCCTTCAGCAAGCTCCTGTGGGCAGGGAAGAGACATCCAAACTACAGGTGGACACCACAAAACCACAGGAGTCAAAACAGCATGGCGGGGGCTGGGGCTCAGTGGGAGAGCGCTCACCTAGCAAGTGCGAGGCCCTGGGTTCCATCCTCAGCACCACATAGAAATAAATAAGATAAAGGTATTGTGTGCACCTACAACTGAAAACTAAATATTTTTTTAAAAACCCAGCATGACGTTGGCATAAGAACAGACAGAGGAATAAACAGAGCAAAGACCCAGAAATAAGCCCCTGTGTCTTCAGCCAACTGAGTCTTGACAAAGGGGCCAAAGACGGACATGACAGAAAGGATGGTCTCTTGAAATGGTGCTGGGAAAATGGATACCCACTTGCAACTTGACCCCTAACTCTTAAACTGTACAAATGCTAACTGGACATGGATCGAAGACCCGGATGTAGGGTCTGAGACGACTAGAAGAAAACAGGGGCCACACTTCCAGACACTGGGACAGGCAATGGCTTTCCAGCTGGAAGCCCAACAGCACCAAAGACAAAAGCAAAATTGACAAATGGAATGAAATCAAATGACAAAGCATCTCACCGCCAAGGAAGCCATCGGCAGGGTGAAGAGACAACATGACAGTGGGCACAGTGTCCGCCACTTCATGTGACGGAGCTAAAAGCCAGAATAGGTTAAAAAAAAAAAAAAACCTTAAGGACAACAACAAAAAACAACAATTTAAAAATAGGCAAATGATCAGAAGAGACACATCTCCAAAGGAAGAAAAGAAATAAAAAAAAAAGAAGAAGAAATAAAAGAGGCCAACAAATACATAGAAAAATGCTCCTGTTATTAGCTATCAGGGAAATGAAAGCCAAAAACTGCAAGGAGACATCATCTTCCCCCAGTTAGAACAGCTACTAGCAAAAAAGCAAAGCTGTGGGAGGAAAGGAATGCTGATCCGTGGTTAGTGTGGCTGTAGGTTAATGTAGCCTTTGTAGGGAACAGTTCAGAGGATTCTCAAAAGACTAAAAGTAGGTCTGCCATGTGACCTACTTATCCCACTTCTGGGTGTGTACCCAAGGAAATTAAATAGGCATCACAAAGAGATATTTGCATGCCTGTATTTAGGGTATTATTATTCACAAGAACTAAGATTCGAATCAGCCAAGGAACCCATCAACAGATGAATGAATAAAGAAAATGTGGTACATATACACATTGGAGTATTATTCAGCCAGGAAGAGGAATGAAATGCTAACCTTGACAGGAAAATGGAACTGAATGATAGTATGTCAAGTGAAATAAGAAAGACGAGTACTATGTGTTCTCTCTCGTATGTGGAAGCTAAAATAACCGTCAACCTGAATGTAGAATAGTACTTACTCGGGATTAGAAAGAGCAGGGAGGAGAACAAAGAGAGCTTGGATTTGATCCATGCACATGCATATATGGAAATATCACAATGGACCAGAAATAGCACAATGGACAGTACAATTAATATCTGTTCACCCAAAATAAAAGGAAAGAGCTTAATAAGAAGAAGAAGTCAGGATCATAGTTACCGCCTAGGTACGAAGTATGGGGGGATCATCAGACTGCTAGTGATATTCTTTTTCTTGCCTGCAGGGGTGTGAGATGATCAAATTTCATAGAAACTTACATTTGAGTTTTGTGCACTCTTCGGTATGCATATTTTGTTTTAAAATAGTTAAACCTCTACAGAATGGAGTTGCTCATTTGTGTATTTTTAATTTTCCAAAAATCTCCATGGTAGCCTGTCATGAGACACTTCCCCGTAGGTTTACCTTTTTGTTGCATAATCCTGATTATTTGGGGGGAAAAAAATTCTAACTTCCAATGTGTTCTCATTAAAATAAAGGTTTTCACTTACATTTTGTTAGTCGAGCAACGTTTTCAAAGTACCTAGTGTAACGTCATTCTTGCCAATTTTCTCTTCTTCAGTGTTAAACTGCTATAATTCTGATGGCCCTCGTTTATCAACGGCTTTGTATGTGTTCAGAGCGATTTTCTAACATGACCATCAACATCTGGAGAAAAGTCTTGCCTATGGAGCTATGTCTGAATGTCACTTTGCGATAATTTGCAAGCCATGTTTTGGATTTTCACGGTCAGCCCAGGGAAGACATGGATCCGCTGGATTTGGAGAGAGTGATAAGGTATTAAGGTCATTGGGGAGTGGGGTGTTTGGAGATGGGGGACCAGTGCTCATAAGTGTTTGCTTGAATAATATCCTATCAATATGGCTTTTCTTCCCTGGGTAACCTCTTATCAGAGGGGCTGGGATGGGCCGATTGGCGAGAAGAACTCTCCAGGCAGAAGGAACAGCCTAGAAAAAGAATGGCGAGAAATTGGATTAATATCTCCCAAGAACACAAGCGGGGCGTGAGATTCATGGTGGGAGCTCAGGGAGGAGGGGCTACAGGTGAGATGCAGAGGTGGACTGGGGGTTATTCTGGAGAGAGTTGTTCAGAATTGGTTCTGGTGAGGGCTGTACAGCTTTGGAAGAGTTGGAAAAGAAAAATAGGATTGACTGAGAAATATTTCCAAAACATTGAAAAATACCTGAATTTAAGGATAACATTTAAGATACAAATGTTCTGGCACGTTCGCAAATTCATTTGCCAGGGCCGTCGTAACAAAGTCTCACAGAGTGGGTGGCTTGAACAACAGAAATTTATTTTCTCACAATTCTGGAGTCTCACAGTCCGAGATCAAAATGTCGGTGGTGTGCTTTCTTCCCAGGCCCCTCTCCTTGGCTCGAAGACGCCATCATCTTTTTGGATTTTAACATCTTCCTGTGTGCCAAAATGATTTGAGAACGATTATGTGCTGTCATCTCTTCTTACAGGACCTCATTTTAACCTCTTTAGCTCTTTAAAGACCGTGTCTCCAAGTGCACTCACATCTCGAGGGGCTGGGGATTGGGGGCTTTAACATATACATTTTGGGAGTAGGGCAACAAGGTCCAGTCTACTGTGATCGTCAAGGAAAGATTGTGGCTGAACTACCGCAGTGGAGACGGAGGGAGAGCAGGTGCTGTGAGGCAGACTTGGAGGCCTCTGAGGCTGACCTGGGGTGTTCATGGGGCTGGGCAGTGGGGAACAGGAAGGCTCTGTGTGTGTCTGAAGGTCTTGACTTGAGTACTTAGATTGAAGGTCATTTCTTATTCCCCCTGCCCTCTCTCCCTCTCTCCTCTCTTTCCTCTCTCTCTCCTCTCTTTCCTCTCTCTCTCCTCTCTTTCCTCTCTCTCTCCTCCTCTCCCTCTCTCTCCATCCCCTGTGCCTTGACTCTCTCAGATGCCATCTTCTGAAGTCAAAGAAATGGATTTCTACCCTAATTTAAAGAATGAGGAAGGTCTTAGGACTGAAAGGCGGTCCGACACTTCCATTTTGGAGATAGTCACATGACCCCGCCTCTGGTCCACTCCCCAGCTGTCCCCAAGACATTCTTTAAGGTTCAGGGTGGTGATGTTGCCTTGTGGCCTTTGCAGTGGTGAGGTGAGAGAGCTGATGTCAAAGCACTTTGAGAACGGGTTGGTTAGTGGCTGCCACTAAAAAAAAAACCTTGTGAGGTTTATTATTATTATTATTATTATTATTATTATTATTATTAGTTCTGGAGATTGAACCCAGGGCCCCTGTGTGATGGGCAAACCCTCTTCTACTGACTACACCGCCCATCCCAGGGCCACGTCCATCCTAAGCCCTTCACCCAACGGCAGCCGTCTCGTGGGCTGTCCTTCCTCCCACGCACCCTGGGTTTCCCAGTGATTCTCCCAGGATCCCACTCTTCCTCTCTTTTCCCTTTTCTCTGCGGAGCTGGTTACCTGGGGAAGTCTGAGCCAGGACCACGAAGACAGCTAAGGCCAGGAACAAGAGTTTGATGCTTCCTGAGAGAGTGGAGGAGCGGTCCGGCAGCATGCTGAGCCTGCTGGGGACCAGGGGTGTCGCTCAGGGTTTTATTGGCCTAGGTAGGGCTGAGTCACAGACAATAAACCAGAGAAATGCAGTGTTCCACCACCCAGATGGTAGCCTGCAGGCCAGAGCTGCAGGTCGGTCACCCGGTGTCCAGGGTCCTGCTCTGGACCTCCTCTGGGAAGGGGAAGGCGCCAGGGGAGGCCGCGGCTTTGTGAGGCCACGGATCCACACTGTCCTGCCCTCTGCCAGGGAGCTCGGCCCCCTCCTAAGCTCTAGCCTCGCTGCTTCTTTCTTTCTGCACGGTGTTTTCCTGAGGCACCAGAGTATTTTCTAGTGCATTCTCCTATCAGGCGGATAACTTCAAGGGCAACTTTCAACAGTGAGGCCCTTGAAGCCTGGGACTGGCTGTCACTCCTGTAGGTCCTGAGCAGGCAACAAGCGAGTGCTGGGACACTGAGGGGTGCACGCGGTGCCACTCACCCCCATAGGTGTCAGGACTGGCTCCCGGGGTGAAAAAGCATCCCCCACGGTCACACGGTGAACAAGAGGAAAACAGGCCAGCAGAAGCCCCCATTTCCCAACATGCAGCTCAGTTCTTTGTAACTCTGCGTTTTCCTCCTGATGTCCGACACCAGATTCTTAATGTTGGCCATTTGGGGGCCTTTCATGGACTCCATCCCCAAAGAGTAAGAGGGTGGAGAAGAGGCTACTTCCTGGGTTCCTTTAGGAAAGCTGCTGAGGGCTTCTGGGCTTTCTTTTGGGGGGTCCTTGGTCTTGTCTCCTGGTCTTTTTATGCCTCTTCATGGGTCAGTATTCTGTTCAACTCTCCTCTCCCTATAAACAGGTAGCAGGGGCTGTCTGATGGGGCTGGGAAAGCTTGTTTTGTCCCTGGGATCTGGGGCAGGACCATGTCAGGGACTGAATTTGTCCTGTCAGCAACTATTCTCAGTGCTATGTGTACAGGGCCCCCGGGAACCTCCTAAGACCCCAGGTAGGCTCCTGAGATTTGCTCAGGGTTGTGCAGGGCCAGATGAAGGGTGAGGTCCAACCCAGATCTGGTTGGCCTGTCCCCAGAGGTAAACAGAAAGAACATGTGTCCCGGAGGATTCTGGATAATGTCAGAAGGAGGGGCCTCTTTACCCTGAGAAGCAGTCATCAGCTGAGCACCGTCAAGGCCTCTGTCTAGAAGTAGCTGAAAGGCACGTTCTGTAGAGGCCCAGAGAGCGGAACTCGAAGCCCCGCTTGGGTGGGCAGGGGGCAGGTTTAAACTCACCGGAAAGACCTCAGATGATGGACATCTCTGGAAAATGGTGGGACTTCCTGGGGGAGGTGGTGGCTGCCAGGGTCCTAGCGCTCTGCAAACTGAGCTACTGACCATTCTCCTTAGCTCCTCCGAGCAGGACTGCTGGATTGAACGAATGCGGGGCTACACACTAAGCACAGTTCTAGGCACCTGCCATTCTAGCTGGGGAGAGTGACAACAAACACCTAAGACCAGGGAGAAACGCTCTAAAGGAAAATACACAGTCAGGGGGTGTGAGAATAGCAGGGCACACCTACATGGGGGTGCTGTTCTGAGCAGGATAGTCAAGGAAGAATTCTATGAGGAAATGACATTAAGTAGAACCTGAATGTACTGAGGAATTGAGCCGCCTAGATATCTAGAATCTTCCATGCAGAAAGGACAAGAAGCGCAAAGCCCCAAGGCAAGTCAGTGCCAGACATCCTGGAAGAACAAGAAATCGAGGGGGGCTGGAGGGAGTAAGGGAGAGGATGAATCAAAGCTACCGAACCCCCAGGCAGGCAGAGTGCCCGTGTCAGGGATTATGGGGTCTTATCCAAGGCTCTGGAATTTATTCGGAATGTGATGAAGAGTTGAAAGGGATCTTTCAAATCTGAAAGTTCATTTCTGTCTAGGACATGTCACTGTATCTATCTTAAAAGTAAAGCACTTGGGACTAAACCAGTGTTTCCTGAAATGTGTGGCCCAAGTCCCTGGCAGTATGTGTGATTACTTAGGTGGCACAAAGTATATGGTTTTGAATATTTATTTTGATGCTCATTTGAGGAAAAAATCACTAGCTCCTAGTGGGATGTGGTGGTATGCAGCTCAGGAGGCTCAGACAGGAGGATCACAAGTTTGAGGCCAGCCTCACCAACTTGGTGAGAACTTGACTCAAAAAAAAAAAAAAAAGCAGGAGAGGCCTGGAAATGTAGCTCAGTGGTAAAGTGCCCCAGGGTTTATCCCAACACCACACTCCAAAACCCTAGCTCTTGATCTAGTGACTTTTTAGTAATGTCATTAGGTTTGGGCTGATCCAGATTTAATGAAATGGTCTGTGTTGATCTCTATTAAAAAAGTAAGTAATATGACAGGCTATAGATGATATGGCAAAAATAAAAGTGTGTGAAGTCACGTACAAATGGCTAAAGTCTGTGCTAGAAAATTGATACAGAGTATTCTGTGGAATAGAAAACTGAAGTTCAGAGAGGTCAATTGACCTTCATGAAGGCACAGAGCCAGTAAGCTCCTTTTAGGCCCCTTTATGGTCACACTCAACTCCTTACCTCTTCACCTCCTGTAACCCCTGGAAACTACTATTTTGTCCTCTGTCTCTACAAGATTGCAATTTGAAGAATGTTATTTAAGTGGAATCTTACAGTATGTAGCCTTTTGAGATTATTGTGTCTATCCTTGAGGTTGAGGATCTTTGCATACACTTAGGTATCAACTATATCCTCTTTGGCTAAATGTCTGTTATTCTCTTCCATCCAGGTTCTAAATGGGTTGTTTTTAATTGTTGAATTTTGAGAGCTCTTTCCTTAAAGTATGAGTTCTTTGATTGATATGTGTTTTGCAAATTATCTCTTTATCTCAGCTTTCCTTTCAATTCTCTTCACAGGATTTTTAATGACAGTTTTACTTATTAAAGTTTTCAATTGTGGTGAAGTACAATTTAGTGTTTGTTCATTTGTTTGTTTTTTAAGAATCATGTTCTTGGTGTTATGTATAAGAACTCTTCACCAAGATTTAGGCCCAAAATTTACATCCATGGTTTATTTCAAATTAATTTTTAAGGTGCAAGGTTTTAGATTGAATTAGATCGAGATTTTTTTTTTTTTTTTTTTTTGGCCTCTAGGTGTCCAGTTGTTCTGACGCTGTTAAAAAAACAAAAAACAAAAAACAACAAAAAAAAAAATCTTCCTTTTATTGAATTGATTTTGTACTTTGATCAAAATCAATCCGTTGGTTTTATTCGGGAGACCTATTTCTGCCTCCTCTCTTCTATTTTATTGATCTGCGTGTCTGCAAGTTCAGAGATCTCCAAGATCCCCCTCACTGGTTTAAGGGTCCCCAAGACTACCCCTGGGCTTATTGGTCAATCCACCAGTAGGACTCACAGAACTCAGGCCATTATACTTATGGTTATCATTTATAACAGAGAAAAACACAGATAGACATCAGCAGCAGGAAGACATTTGGGGCAGGATGCAGAAAGCAGGGGGCAGAGCCTCCAATGGCTGTTTCTCTCCCAGCCGAGCTGAGCAGGCAAGACCTGTTTCCCACAACCATGTGCCAGTACAGTAGGTATTGCCAGCCGGGGTGCTCACCCAGGCCTCGAGTCCAGGACATGTTTACAGAAATGTGGTTGACCACCAGGCATGGCTGACCTTAGGCTCCAGCTCCCCAGGGGTCAGACTGCGACCAAATGGCCCAGAGCATCCCACCATCAATCACAGGGTTAGCATAGACTACCCAGCGTGTGCCGAGGTTCCCAGGAAAACAAAGGTGCTCTTCTCAGGAAGGAGAGTCTAGGGCTCAAGGGTGACCTCCACAAGCTGAGGCACAAAACCTCTCTCTGGGGGAGGTACTGTTCAGTATTTAACCCTCCTCCAATACCGCATCCTCCTGACTCTCACTCCAAGGTAAGCCTCACTATGGGGAAGAGTGATTCCTCCCACTTCATTTTCAAATTGATTTGGGCTATTCTAGTTCTAGTAATTTTCCATATATCTTCAGGACAAGGTTTTATGTCTACAAAACACGTTGCTGGGATTTTGAAAAGAATTGCATTAATCTTGTATATCAGTCGGAGGAGATACTGACATTTTGACTGTAATGAATCTCCCAATCTATGAACATAAAATGTTCATCTATTTCCTTAGATCATCTTTGATTTCTTTCATTAGTGTTTTGTAGTTTTCATCCCATAAGTTTTATGCGTGATTTTTAGGTATACACCTAGGTATTTAATTTTCATTGTAGTGATTATAAATAGTATTTTATCTTTAATTTGAGTCTTTTTACATTTGTTGCTAAGTAAATAGCTTTTATTTCAGTATGTTCATCTTGCATTCTGCAATGTTGCTGAATTCACTTATTCCTAGGAATTTTCTTTTCGATTCCTTAGATTTTTATTGTAGACCATTTTGTCATCTGTAAACAGGGATGGTTTTATTTTTCCTCATCTATATGGCTTTTATGTCCTACCACACTAGCAAGAAATTCCAGCATTATGTTAAATAAAAGTGGTGACTTTCTTTCCATTTATTTTTCTAAATCTGTTTGTTCATTTGTTTCACATGTATTCATGATTACTTGTTGAAGCATTTTTGGTGATGGTTATTTTTTAAATCCTGTCGAGTAATTATAACATCTTGTCTTTGTATCGATATTTTGATTGTCCTTTCAATTTGAGGTTTTCCTTGTTCTTAGAATTTCTAGTGATTTTTTTAAATTATTGAAATGCAGACCTGTTGAGAGCCACAGCCGAAGGGGCCCCAGCAAACTTCCAGCTGCCGGCTGATGATTGGCTCACAACGCCCCAGCAACATCTAGCTGATTGGCTCCTCTGTGGTGATGCTCATTGGGCTGTTTCCCTGCCCTTTCAGACCACGGAGCTGCTCATTGGGGGACTTTTTTGGCTCCGCCCACGTGACCCAGCCAATCGGCCTCAAGAGCAGGAGGATTGTGGGAGGTGGGGAGAAGCTTGTGTGGGAGAGAGAGAGGCTTGTGGAAAGCCGGTGGTGGCAGTTGAGGCTCTGAGGGTTTTTCCTGAGAGGCTGTTTTGTTTGGCGTGTGTGGTTCTAAAAATAAAGTTAGTTTCTTTTGACAAGTGGCTCCTGATTGTGCCCAGCCAGACTGCGGCACAGACCTTTAGGTGTCATGTTATGACAGTCTGGATTTTATTTAACCATGTCTTAGCAAGCCTTCTGTCCAGTGCTTTTTAGAGGAAAGGGCCACTGCATTTTTGATGCCAGGTGGGGTGGACGTATAGATTCTTTACTCAGCCTCTGCCGACAGCTGGGAATGGGGGACGCTCGTGGATCCTGATCGGCAGAGGTTGGGATTCCACTGGACCTTCACTGCTCCCACCCTGGGATGGTCTCTTCTGACACAAAGGTAGGAATGCCACCCTCGCTGCTCCGTGATGATTAACGTTCTGACTGACCACCAGGCCTCTCTGACTCCGATTTAGCAGGAAGCAGGAGTGGTGTGTGGGGCACAGGTTAAAAGTCCAAGATGCTCACAAGATCTCCACTGGTGTCTGGGAATGTGGTCCCCACACAAGATTCTCTGAGTCAAAGCATCCCACCATCAATCCCACTGTTATTAGCACAGACTATCTGGCATGTAACAGGGGGTTCTCTGCTGGCAGGTGGGGTGGTTAGGATGCAGTGTTTTCTGTGGTTTTTGGTTGGAGTGGTGAAGTTTTTGTCTGTCTCTGTATTCCGATGCTTCCCTTTTTCTCTGTTTGTTCACAGTTTGAGATGCAGATTATATGCAAATAACTGCATAGACAGCATACGCATGAGTTTGAAATATGTATATTCCTGTGAGATGATCAACAAAGTCAAGGTAATAAATGTATCCATCACCTCCCAAAACTTCCTTGAGTCTCTTTACTTTTGTGGAGGTAAGAACCTTTAAGATAATATTTATTGTCCAGAAACTTTCAGTGCACAATACCATATGCTTAACTATAGGCACTGCGCTGCAGCGGGTTGCCAGAGCTTGCATTTCATGTTGAAATGCAGCTTTAAATCATTGCACGACAACTACCCGCTCCTACCTGCTCCAGCCTTTGGCAAATACTATTTCTTCTTAGGTGTCTGTAAGTGTCGCTAGTTTAGATACTTCATATGAGTGGAATCCCTAGAGCCCCCACCACACACACACACAAATATAAATAACGATGCAATGTATGTAAGAATGCACATATGCTAGGTCTTGACTTGAATTCTTTTGAATAGATACTCAGAAGTGGGATTGCTGGATCAGATAATAAATCTATTTTTTAAGAGCTTTCATATTGTTTTTCATAGTGACTGCACCATTTCTCATTTCCACCAATATACAAAAGTTTCCTTTGCTCTATTATCACTTCCAATGCTGGTTATCTTATTAGTTTGTTTTTAAATGATAACAATCCTAGCCAATGTGAGGATATGTCATTGTGGTTTTAATTTGCATTTCCTTAATGATCAGTGAGTTGGAATTATTATTATTAGTGTGTGTGTGTGTGGCTCTAGGGATTGAACCCAGGGCCTGATTACATGCTAGGCAAGTGCTCTACCTCTGAGCTGTAGCCCAGCCCAATGATTGGTGGGTCGAACACCATTTTTCTCTACCTGTACATGTCTTCTTTGGTAAAATGTCTATTCAGTTCCTTTTGACATTTATTCCTTGGGTTTCTGTTTCTGCTATTGTGTAGTAGTCTTTTGAGTTATGTTGTATTTCCATTTTCATTTGTTTCAATAAATTTTTCAATTTCCCATCCTTCCCTTTCCCTCAGTGACCTACTGTTCTTTCAGAAGTGTCTTGTTTGGTTTCCATGCATTTGTATATTTCTAAAATTGTCTTTGTTGTTGACTTCTAGTTTTAATCCATTGTGATCAGAAAAGATACAAGATATGATTTTGATTTTTTTTAAAATGTGCTAAGACTTGTTTTTTCATAATGTGCCAATAAAAGGGGGGGGAAGAGAACATCTTAAATTTGTAAAAGCTTCCAAATATATTCCAAATATGTAATATGGAGAAATAAGTGTGTTAAGTAAACCGCGTTTACAAAATGAAAAAAAAAAAAAAAGACTTGTTTTGTAGTCTGACATATGGTCTATTCCAGACAGAATTCCACACACTGATTAAAAGGATGTACAGTCTGCAGCTGTTGAATGAATGTCTATTAGGTCTGTTTAGACTAGAGCATAGCTGGATGCTTATTGATTTTGTTTTGTTTTGTTTTGTTTGGATGATCTTTTCATCAGTGAAAGTGGAGCGTTGGAATCCCTACTACTGTTGTGTTGGAGCCTATTTCTCCCAGTAGGTTTAGTGGTGTTTATTTTATGAAATGGGGGGCTCTCACATTAGGTGCATAGAGATTCGCAGTCAGATCTTCTTGTTAAATTGATCCCTGGATCATTGCACAGTGACCTTCCTTGTCTCTGGGTTGATTTTACTAGATACAAGCACAGACCCTCTGGCTCATTCTGGGATTTCATTGGCTTGGAATATCATTTTCATCTGTTCATTTTAGGTCTATGTTTATCTTTACAGGTGAAGTGAGTATCTTCTTTCTTTTTCTGTTTTTAATTTTATAGTAGGATGCATTTTGACATATTGTACACAAATGGAACACAACTTCTCATTCCTCTGGCTGTACATGGTGCAGAGACACCCCAGGAGTCATACATGTATATGAGGTAAGAATATCTGTCTCATTCTATCATCCTTCCCATCCCCAAAACCCCACCCCTTCCCTCACTCCCCTCTATACAAACCAAATTTCCTTCATTCTTCCCTCTGCCCTACTATGGATCAGCATCCACTTATCAGAGAAAATATTCAGCTTTTGGTATTTTGGGTTTGGCTTATTTCACTTAGCATGATATTCTCTAGTTCCATACATTTACATGCAAATGCCATGATTTCATTCTCCTTTAAGGCTGAGTAATATTCCATTGTGTATATGTACCACATTTTCTTTATCCATCCACCTGTTGAAGGGCACCTAGGTTGGTTCCATAGCTTAGCTATTGTGAATTGAGCTGCTATAAACACTGATGCGGCTGCGTCACTGTAGTATGCTGATTTTAAGTCCTTTGGGTATAAACTGAGGAGTGGGATGGCAAAGTGAGTATCATATAGTCAGTGTAGAATTGGGACAATTTTTTTAATACATCCAGCCAGTCTGTTTTCATTAAAGAAGTCTGTTTACAGGCAAGTTTATAAGTGATAGGTAAAGACTTAACTTTTGTCATCTTGTTTATTTTTTCCAGTTGTTTTCACATAATCTTGGTTCTTTTCTTCCTCTCTGGTTCATCTCTGTGGTTTGATGGTTTACTGCACTGATAATGTTTGATTATTTTCTATTTCCCTTTTGTGTATCTACTCTTTTAGTGGGAGTTACACTTTCACCTGTTACCTGTCTTTCACTTCTGGGTGTAAGATTCCTTTTGTTCAGGCTGGTCTGGCAGTTATGAAATGTTAGAGTCTGTAAACAAGTCAAGATGGCACCTGGCATTTTGCAGAGGGAGTGGTTTGTGAAGTAACGCCAGGGAGCCATTGAGTGTGGAGATTCCTTATTGGTTGGCTGCTGTATCTAGTTTATGTTAATAAAGATAAGCTGTGTGGAATGTATATATACCTCTCCTGTCCTACAATAAACAGCTCCCACTCCAGCTGTATCAATCTACACAAGTTGCTCGTCACCCCCCAGCTAGTTTGCTGCAGCCGGACTGCGGCAATGAAATCCCTGGGTTTTGCCTGTCTTGGAAGGTCTTTATTTCTTCTTCATTTCTGAAGAATAATCTTAATATTTGAGGTAGTTTATGTGTTTCAGGATCTGGACTAGGTCCTACCATTCCTTCCTAGCTTGTAGGGTTTCTGTTGAAAAATGTGCTGTTAGTCTAATGGTGATGCCCTTATATGTGACTTGGCCCCTTTCTCTTGCAGATTTTAGAATTTTTTATTTGTCTCATATTTTTGACCGACAGTTTGATTAGAATATACTGTGTTGAAGATATTTTCTGGTAGCTTCTATCTGGGGTCCTAGAAGCCTTCTGACTTGGTTGTTCATATATTTCCCAAGATTAGGAAAGTTTTCTGCCATTGCTTACTTAATTCAGTAATTTTTCTGTGCCCTTAATTTTTTTCTTCTTGCCTTTGGGTATTCAAAACATACAGATGTTTGCTTATCTAATGCCATCCCATACATCTTGACTACTCTTCATTTTTTTATTTTTAAATTTTTTTTTCTATTCACCTGGGATTCATAAAAAGACTGACCTTCAAGTTCAGATATCCTCTCTTCCACTCGATCTAGTCTGTTCTTGGGTGTGTTTCGACTGTATTTTTATTTGACTTACTGAGCTCTTCCCTTCCAAAATTTCTGTCTGATTCTTTTTCAAAATTTCTATCTTTTTCAAATCTCCATCTCTTTGTTGAATTTCTCACTCATATCCTGCCTCCTAATTTCACTTAATTATGTGTCTGTATTCTCTTGGACCCTGTTTAACTTTTTATATAATTATTTTTCAGGCATTCAAGTGTTTCAATGTCTTTGAGATCTGTTGCTAGAATTTTGTTGCTATTATGTTCTTTTGGAGGTACCATATTACCTTTTTTTCATTTCTTTTGCTCCTACATTCAGATTTTCCTATTTGCTGGATGTCTACCACTTTTATGCGGCAGCCTTCTTTCACCTGGAGATGTATCTTGGCTATCAGCTCGTTATGCAATTGGCTTTATTTCCAGATAGGCACCATAGTCTCTCCTCCCTATATCTTCTTCAGTTGTGGCTAATGACTTTGGTCATGGTGTGTGCAGAATCAGAGAGGCCTACTGTCTCTACAGACCACACAAGAGTGGGGACACTTTAGCTGTTCAAACAGTTGTGGCACAGACAGAAACGGTGTGGGGAGCTGCTGTTGTAAGAGGAGCTCACTGTGTAGCTCTGATAATAGGAGTACTGGACCCTCTCAGGCAATGGGGGTTCCTTGGCACCACTGATGCTAGTTCTGCTCTTAGCAAGGGCCTCTGGCACTGGTGGCCCCAGCAGTGGTGAGACACCCGAAACCCTTGTCCTCTAGCCAGGCAGGGGTACAGGCCCAGGTGCTACACCAGGAAATGCAGTGACAGTAACCACAGCACCGTCACAACCAGTCTTGACAGCAGTGTGTGATTGACCAGATGTGGGGGCAGGGCAGCAGTAGGAGCCACGTCGGAGGGGTGGCAGGAGCCATGGTGCTCTTCTCTGCCACTTTGGTGACAGTACCCACTGGCAAGAATGAGTACAACCAGAGCTGAGCAAAGTTTTTCAAGGGGTGGGGCACCTTTGGTCATGCATCCCTGGAGGCAGGGGGCTGGCTGGAATCGCAGAGTTGCTCGAGGCTACTTGAGCATGAACTGAAATGAAAGTCATGGTGTTTGCTCCCCATCCTGTTGGTAACAGGCAGCCAGGCAGAGGGAAGGGCGGCGGGAACTGTGTGGCACCTGCCTTCAGTCCTAGCACTGGTTCAATTCCACATGCAGCTGGCCACAGCCTTGGCCTCAGAAGGCAAGACCCTGATCTCTTGGTTCTCCAGGGCAGATCTTTCCATTCTCCTCTGTGTCCCCAACCAGCAGGGCACCCTGTGGGCTTAGGTCATTATCTCTCTGCCGGGACAAATTGGGTTCCCAAAGTAGCCCTTCCTCAAACCAACACAGTGGAATGCCTGTGGGGTCCCGGAGATGGCAATATGCAAGGGTTTCTGACCTCTAGAGCAGCCAAACTCGGACAGTGGTGTCCTGGTTCAAGACGGCTCCTGGGTACCACACCCTGGGGGTTGCTGGGAGTTGACGTGAGATTCTTTTTCAAAGTGGATTTCACATCACTTAGCCACATGGGCAGCAAGTCTGTGAGAACTGTAGCTCAGAATGCTGGCATCCACATTGATAGAGTTTGCTGGGGCTTTATCTTTCACCCTTACCCCTGAGAAGGGGAGACTCCCCCTCCCCTGGCTGTGGATCTGGGGTGACGGTTGCTAGGAAGTTTTGTTTTTCTTATGCTGTTGTCCAAGGTCTCTAAACTGTTCAAGTTTCTAGTCTCTTCCTGGCTGATTTCCAGTATTCTCCCACGGACACCCACCTCAAAATGCAGCTACACGGCCATTGCTTGGATTCTTCTTTGTAGAGGAGATGAGTGCTGGGCCCCTCTACTCAGCCATCTTGAATCTCCCAATCTATCTTTTGGTTGTTCCTGTGCTTTTTGTTTAATACTAAAGAAATCATTGCCAGATCCAACTTCATGAAGATTTTCCTCCCATGTTTTCTTCTAGAGTTTTGGAACCCTTGTCAAAAATCATTTAACCATGTATGTGAGGATTCCTTATCGGCTCTTTATTTTATTCCATTGATCTATACTTCTCTTTATGTTAGTTCCATATTGAATACTTTATGCTTTTTTATTACATTGAACATTTTAACTTTGGATTAAGATTTGAATTCTTTAGTTTTATATTAAGTTTTGAAATCAGAAAGTAGGAAACCTCCAACTTTGTTCTTCTTTTTCAAAAATTTCTGGCTAATCAGTTCCCTTGGATTCCATGGGAATTTTTAGGATTTTTTTCTCTATTTCTGCAAAAAATCGTGGGGATTTTGATCAAATGACATTGAATCGGTAGATAATTTGGTAGTATTTATATTTTAACAAGATTTTTTAAGCCTTACAGTCCATGAACAGGGGATATCTTTCTAGCAATTCTATTTGTTTATTTATTCTATTTATGTAGCAGTACTGGGGGTCAACCCAGGGCCTTGTGCATACTAGGTAAGCACTTTACCACTAAGCTATATTCCCAAGCCCTGTTTTTTTTTTTTTTTTTTAAGACAGGGTCTCATTAAGTTGCCCAGACTGGCCTCAAACTTGTGCTCCTCCTACCTTAATCTCTTGAGTGTCTGGAGTTATAGGAATGTACTACCACACCTGGCTAACAATTCACTTTTGAATTTTGATTTGGAACCTGGGACCTTGCTAACTGATTCCAGGAGTTTTTGTTTTATGTTATTTTTCAGATTCTTTGGGGCATAAAAAATCATTTTATCTGTCAATAAAATTAATGTTATTTCTTCCTTTCCAATTTTTAATTTTTCTTTTCTCACTGAACTAGCTAAGGCTTCTGATACAGCACTTATTATTGTATTTATTTATTTATTTTTGTACTGGGGTTTGAACTCAAGGGCACTCCACCACTGAGCCACATCCCCAGCCCCATTTTTTTGTATTTTATTTAGAGACAGGGTCTCACTGAGTTGCTTAGCACCTCGCTAAATTGCTGAGGCTGGCTTTGAACTCGCGATCCTGCTGCCTCAACCTCTCGAGCCGCTGGGATTTCAGGCATGCATCACCGCCCAGCTCCTTGTTCTTGGTGTTTAGTCCCTTTCCCTTAAGATGATGCCATCTCTGCAATGTTTTTTCATATTATGCATTAGGTTAGTGAAATGTCCCTCTAGCCTTAGATTTGGAGGGCTTTTAAAAGTTTTTATTTTGAATGAGCATTAAAACTTGTTGAATTTTATTTTTCTGAATCTATTAACATGCTCACATAGTTGTTTTTTCTTCAGTTTGTTAGTATGGTGGATTATACTGACCATGAACATTGAGCCAGTGCAGCAATCCTGAAATGAATCTAAATTGCTTTTTATATGCTACAGGATTTTTTTGATACTGTCTTGTTAAGTGTTCTCACTCCTGTGTTTATGGGAGATACTGGTCTGCAGTTCATTTTCTTGTAATGACTTAGTCCAGTTTTGTTATTAGGGTAATGCCGATCTCAAAAAATGAGTTGGGAAAGTTCTTTCTCATAGTTTCTGGAAGATATTGTATAGAATTGGTATCATTACTATTGTAATTCAAGAGTGAAATCATCTGGGCCTTGAAGTTTTCTTTTTGGGAGATTTTGAACTATTGTGTTGTCTTCTTTCATTATGCATAAAATTATTCTGGTTATCTATTTCAGTGTTTGGGTATCTTTCAAGGCATTGGTTTATTTCATCTGTTTAATAAATAAGATGGATGTATAATTCATTGTATTCATTATTTCTCTTTTAATGTCCAAGGGATAGGTCGTGAAAATCTTTCAATCTTGGTAATGGTAATTTGAATCTTCCTTTTTTTTTTTTTTTGTTATTGCTTAGCATGACTAGAGATTTATCAAGTGTGTCTTTTCAATGAACCAGCTTTTGGTTTTATTGGCTTTTCTCTATGGTTTTCCTATTTTCAATGCCATTATATCTTTTTGTAAGTAAAAATATAATAAACATTTTAAACACCATTTTATTACTATAAGAACATAATAATTTGTCCTCTCAAACTATCCTGTTATAAAAGAAAATATCAACATTAATAATATGTTATAATATTTCAATATGTGATTGAAAATGCTTCATTTTTAAAATTTTTGGTTTGAGACTTTATAATATATAAGATCTGGTTCTGAGCACAGTATATTTCTATATTTGTTAAAATTATTAGTTGGGCATGGTGGCACACACCTGTATTCCTAGCAACTCAGGAGGCTAAGGTAGGAGGATCCAAGTTCAAGACCAGCCTCAGCAACTTAACAAGGCTCTGTCTCAAAAAATAAAAAAGGCTGGGGGTGTTGCTCAGTGGTAAGGCACCCCTGGGTTCAATCATTATATACACACACACACACACATATACATACACACTAAATTTTTTACCATTAAAAAGAATCAGTATTTGATTTTGATAGCTATAAAGAAATTATAAATATATAGAGAGATAAAAGGAAGAAGGCTAATCTTGAGTAGATTTACTAAATATTGTCACTGTGTCTATACAATGTCACGATTTCTGCTCTGACTTTTAATATTTAACTTCTTCTGTTTGTTTTAGGTTTAAATTTCCTATATTTCTCTTATCTCCTAATGTGGAATTTTAAATCATTGAATTTAAATGTTTCCTCTCTCCCAATGTCTTTTCAGTAGGTATTTCTGAATGAGGGTCTTATGGTTTGGATCTGGAATGTCCCCCAAAGCTGCGTTTAAAAGCCTGGTCCCCAGTGCAGCAAGGTTCAGAGGTGGGCTCTGGCCAATGATCGGCTCAGGAGACTCTGACCTCATCAGTGATAGCTGAATGGACTCCTGGGTGGTGGGACCTAGTTGAAGGGAGTCAGTAACAGGAGCATGCCCGGGAAGAATTTATCTTCTACTCGGCCCCTTCCCTTTTCTCTCCTTCCTGGCTGCCCAGAGCTGAGCAGCTTAAACAAGGTCTGTTTTCCTGGGGCCGGGGCTGTAGCTCAGTGGTAAGTGCTTGCCTCGCATGTGTGAGGCACTGGGTTCGATCCTCAGCACCACATAAAAATAAATAAAGATATTGTGTGTCCATCTACAACTAAAATAATTTTTTAAATCTATTTTCCTATTTTCACTCCTCATTCGAGATTCCTTCCCCTCATCATCAGTAGTAGAGTCTTAAGAACTTAGCAGTTAAAAAAAAAAAAAAGTCTTCCTTATTTCAAGAGGATTCATAATGGGCTAACTCCCAGAAGAAAAAAACAATACTTTACTGGATATTGTAAACTCTTGGTCTGCTGCCAGTGGTCATCACACACTCTTCTGCTATCACTTGGTATGTATAAGGTGCCCCATGTGGACAGAGGAGAAGCCCTGGACTCAACTTTGGTCTCAGTGCTTCCTTTTGAGGGTTCTTTTCTTCAGACCCTACAGTTCTATGTGACCTTATCTCATCTCTCATCTCAGAGGGCTTCAGTTGAGGCATCACTGTGTCACGCAGGTTCCATGATGTAAATCAATGGTCTGGTGATCTGGGTGGCATGACATTCTTGCCCTCTCTGGTTCATCACCCATGATAAGCCAGTAAAGATAACCACTTGGAGTCCCAGCGGCTCAAAGAGTGCTTGGGCTTCCTCAGGACACAGAGCCTCCTCTCCACCAGAGCTATGCGCTTCCTGATGCCCACCTTCCTTGTGTGTGGATTGCTCATTCAGGTGACCACAGGTAATGGGACCCTATAAAGTAGCAATTGTGGAGTTAGGAGAGTTGCGCACCGAGGCTGTCCTAGTGTCTTGAGGGGGAAAGAGAGTCCCACAGAAAAAAGCCTTGGAGCGATCGAGGAGAAGAGAAACGGCCTTGTGTCAGCTGCCCCGTGGCCCTACTCCCTGGGAACCAGTGGAAGCCTACCGAGAGCTCTCCAAACGCCAAGGCGGCCCTCATGCGCTAGCTGTCCTCGCTGTCTCTATACGACCATCTGGTGTTAGCTGTCCCCACTTCACTTCTGTTTCTTTGCTGGGTCCCCTTTGTCCAATGTGTCCTACCATCTTGAATTTGTCTTTGTCCTAAAAATACCTCAGAGGCAGGCCCTCATTTTCCTGTTAGGTGTGGTAGACAAGTGCACAGACACTCCAGATTCTGCACGTGGAAGAGACAACATTTAAGTCTGCGGGGAGAAGCAGGAATGAGAGGAGTGAAGTCAGGGTGGAGGGCCAAGTGGCCAATGAGGAGCTTCCAATTTTAGATCAAGATGAAGAGCTTATTCCCTCTTGTTAATAATACTACTTTTGAAAATGACCTATTTTATTGAAAAATAATACTTGCAATTGATTCTTGCATCAAGCAATTGATAGGATTATGTAAATTTAAGGAAATGAAAGTACTCTTCTACTCAAGAATACTAACTCCTGGGTGCTGGGGTTGTGGCTCAGAGGTAGAGCGCTCACCTAGCATGTGCAAGGCCCTGTGTTTGATCCTCAGCACTAAATAAAAATAAATAGATACAATAAAGGTATCGTGTTCAACTACAACTAAAAAATAAACATCAAAGGAAGAATACCTTATTATGTGTTTTTAGGTGATAGAGCATTGAGTGGTTTCTTTTTTTCCAGAATCAATCAATGTGACAAATTTCTTGGAGGTCCTAGCAGATATGCATGGTGGGGTGGTGGTGTATGTGCATTTGTCTGCACATGTTTATACCCTTTGGAGTTTTAAAAAATTTAGTTGTAAATGAACCACGTGGGTTGTTCTGAAATGTACAAGCAATATGTCTTAGTGATTTCTTGTTAATAATAAGCCTAGCTTGTTATTTTAATCAACAGATGAAATTTTGAGGAGAGGAGTGGATCTCTTTATTTAATTGCTTCAGTACTATCGTAAAGCAGATTTTTGATTTTTACAAACAATTCTGCCAGAAAATTCATAAACAAATATGTCTTTTGACCCATAAGTGGACCATACATGCAGGCATGCTCACACACACACATACACACATACGCATACACACACACACATACACACACTGCCAAACTGTCCACCGAAAAGCTACAGACTGACTCCTGTCAGCTGTTGTGAGAGGGTCAGCTTCCAGAAACTCACCAAGTTATCGGGGTTTTTTCTATTATATGCTTCCAAGTTTTATAGTCTGATAGGTGAAAATGGTGTCATCTTCTTGGCCCCTTAATTGTGAATGACTTTGAACATCTATCCCACAAGATTTCTGAACTCCTTCTCATTGATTTTTAAATCTTAACAGTGCTATAATTTGCTTAGAAAGATGTTTTTCACTTCCATGAAGTGATTATAAATGAGCTGTCTTGTGCGCACGTTGATGTAGTGAGTGAACTAAACAATTCATATTGACAATTCATTTCTGATTATGAACTATTTGCTGAAACTTTGGAAACTTTGGAAGTTGTAAGGAAGGAAGAATAAAGTTTTGGGCCGTTGCCCTCCTTTAGTTTCTCTGTTTATCATTTGAATAAAAATGTATAGCTTATTTATAAATTTCCCGTTGCATCGGAGATATTTTCCCATTTACCAAATATTTTTCAAAAACTGTATTTTTGATGATTATTTGAAATTTCATAAAATGGATGCTGTGTAAGTTATATATCCCAACTATTTCTGCATAAATAACTTTAAAATACTAGGGTAGATAATATTGTCCATAAATCAATCAACATAAAATTCCCAGAAAGACATTCTTCCTGTCTGCTTAATGTATTATCAATTTCAAAATATTTGCAAATCCCATGAGTGAAAGATTATATTGGATTATTTAATTTTTATTTCTATCTTTGGGAGATAGAGAAGTCAAACTTCCAATACAACTCACTATATATTTCAACTTTTCTACAAATAGTCTGTTTCTGCCTATTTTGCCATTTTATTTTGGAGGATCTGTTTGAATTCCTCTTGATTTATGTAGTTTCATTTTTTTTTTCTTTCTAGGTCTTATTTTGAAATTTAATGATTTAGTCTCTCTGAGCTGCATGATATGTTTTTAGGTGATGTAGCATTGAGTGGTTTCTGAAGCAAATTTTTTACAAAGCTAAACTGTCAATCATTGGATTGCTATCAATAAATGTATTTCAGTTGACGCTGGCTGATTCTATACCTGATTATGCTTTGGCTAAATGACTTCCCTGTCTAAAAATAGACCATCACCATTCATATTTTCTAATATTTGGGTTTTGAGATATGGGTGATAGAGATCCCCTGTCCTAATAACATAGTAGTTCCAGGTTATTGCAGAACTTTGAAAAACTGACTACTGTCAATCTAGGGGGGAAAAATCCAGTAAGTTATGGATTATTCCTAATTACTATCTTTTTGTGGATGGAGCCAAACTCTTGAATTATCTTTGATATTCTATTGCTTCACCACCCGTTTCTACCAAGCAGCCTAATCTGCAAAGGACATCCCGAGTCCAGCGGCTCCTCCCCCTGCACAGGTATCACACTGACTCGGGTCGCCAGCATCTCTTACCTGTGTGACTGCTGCAGCTTCCTCATGGGTCTCTGTCCTACCCTTACTCACCACATCTGTTGTCAAGATAGCAGCGTATGGGACCTGCTTACATGGACGGCAGATCATGTACTGTTTCTGCCCCTAATTCTGAGACGGTCCTTTCTTCATGCACAGCAGTGTCCAGAGTCCTGGACTCGTGTGATCTGACCCTGGGACCTCTCACACCTCATCTTCTACTACTGTAGTCCTAATTTAGAACTCAAACCTGCTCCACCCATGGAGGTCTGTATTCTTTGCTTGGAATGCAGTTGTTCCTCTGTGTGACTAATCCCCACACCTTCTTCAAGTTGCTGAACTGTCACCTTGCCACAGAGACCAGTGCTACCTCCTGTTGAATAAGCTGCATCAAGCTGGGCGCCGTGGCTCACACCTGTAATCCCAGCAGCTCAGGAGGCTGAGGCAGGAGGATCGCGAGTTCAAAGCCAGCCTCAGCAACAGCAAGGCGCTAAGCAACTACTCAGTGAGACCCTGTCTGTAAACAAAACACAAAATAGGGCTGGGGACGTGGCTCAGTGGTTAAGGGCCCCTGGGTTCAACCTCCAGTACCAAAAAGAAAGACAACAAAAACAACTTTGTTGAGTGTATGGCAGTATCCTGGACTGCAAATCTGGAGGGAATCATTAAAAAGAGGTAGACAGCAACAAAGGCCAGAAGAATCGACAGAGTGTGAGAAGGGAACAGAAGAAATCAGGTGACTGAGATTGCAAGCACAGAGTTGTCCCCACTGAGTTCTGGTGGCCACCACCAGAGGAATCAAATAAAGGCACAACCGGGAGGAAATAAGGCTTTTCATTCTTGTGCTTAAGCACAAGGGAGACATCACTGGGGCCCAGAAATCCCAGGCTGACTCAAACAAAGGACAAATGGCATTGTGGAGTAGGCCAGGACCCTTCTCCTGATGTCCTCACCTGTAGAGCTGGAGTTGGCTGGTCTGTGTCCTGTGTCAAGCTTCTTCATGGGATGCTAGCCTCACTGCCATTTCAAGTCCCCACTCTGGGTGTGATTTTGCCACTCTGCTGATGAAGATAACCACAGGCTACTTTAGCGACTGTTCTATGCATGAGTTTGTCCTTCACCACCTGGAATTTGCCCCTTATCAACTGGGAAAATCCCTAATGTTGTCTTCAGAACAGGGCAAACTATCGTTCCATATCAGTGCGTTTGATTTTTGAGACCGTGTCCTGTCTGGCTGTGGCTTCTGGGCACTTCTGCTGACCACACAGATGGCCTCTTCAACCTCCCATCTCCTGGTTGTTATCTTCATTTGAGATCCTTGAAGACTGGTCTACTTTGGACTCCTAATTTTTGGGTGCATCTCTTCATCCTGTATAAGACTAGGGCTGACTTGGTTTTTTTTTTTTTTTAATTTGAAGTGGTCTTGCTTCTCCTGGGAAGTAGGTCCCTGACTGTCCCAAATATTCGGGAAGAAGGCAAAAGATAACATTTTCATAGCAGCAAGAAATGAAGAAGCAAGGTAAATGCTTGTCTTGGAAGAAAGAGATGGAAGGTCTAGACTTGAAACTTCCATGAAGTGCAATATAAAAGGGAGCCGGTAAAAATAGCAAAGATTAAAATAGATAATTGAGGAAGTTGGATGACCATTTCCCAGGGGAGGAAATATGAATCAAATCATTGTGAGCTTAATACGGGCCACCTGTGTAATGACCTTATTACCTGCCAGCTAGGCTGTTTTGAAAATCACTTGCTGTCCCCACCCCACCTTGAACCCTTGCTTAGCTCTTTCCTCTGCTAGAACCTTTGAGTCCAGATACCCTGGGCAGTTGGCTGGAGGAGGATGACTGTGTCTTGTGCTTGATGAACGATGGAACCGCAGAGCCCTCGAGGTCCTCTTTAGAGTCACATCCTCACCCTTCGGATGAATACTCAGGCTGCTCAGGAATCCCACTGCATTTCTCTGAGGGGCACGACTCCCTTCTTTCCTACACTTTCCTATTTTGTTCTGACATTTGTCTTCAATCCTCCAGCTCCTCCCCTCTCCTCCCCTCCCCTCCCCTCCCCTCTCCTCCCCTCTCCTCCTCTCTGTGGTGCTCCCTCTTAGTGCATGACTTGCTCCTACCCTGTGCGGATTTTAAAAATTGAAAGAGGAACATGTTCATGGTACCACTGTCAACATTCATTATTTTTTTAAAAAAAATCAATAAACAAACAAACAAAGATCTAATGTTCTCTCTGACATGTGAGTGCTGACACACCACAGGGGTGGGGAGAATAGGAGTTCAGTAGATTAGAAAAAAGGGAATGAAGGGAAGGGAGGGGAACAGGAATAGGAAAGACAGGGGAGTTATTCTGATTTAACTTTTCTATGTGCATATATAAATATACCACAGTGAATCTGTGAATCATGTACAACCACAAGATCCTAATTAGAATAAGATGTACTCCATGTTTGTATAAATATGTCAAATTATACTCTACTGTCTTCTAGAACTAAAAAGAACAAAAAACAATAAGAAATCCAGCCTTCGTTCTTCTCAAATTATTCCAATGGCTTTACCCATTTCCATAGTTTAAATGCTGACCTTAAGCGATGATTCCAGAATTTATATCTGTTGTCGAAACCTCTATTCTGATTTCCCACTGGTATATCCAATTGCCTTTTCGATATCCTAGGAATATCTTATGTGATATGTCCCTAAACAAATAATCTGTCCTATTCTATCTGCAATAACTTCCACAGTCCTAGTCAGAACCACCAACAGGTCACACCTGGAAGAAGCCTTTCCAGTACCTCTTCCTGATTCCACTCTTTCTTGTCCCTCATCTAAATTCCATGTGGAATCCTGAAGACACAATGGAATATTACTCAGCCATAAAAAAAGAAAGATCTCATGTTATGTTCTGGAAAAACATTAATACATATCTAAAGGAACTGGGGAATCTGGTCCTGCTATGGCACGTTCTTTTCATTTGGGGATCCTCTGCTCTTTGCCCATAATACTTCCAGTTTATGAACCCTTCAGGTACCACGAGTACACTTAGCAGCTCCTCCAACACTGAGACAGCATTGCCGCTCCTTTCCTAAGACAATCTGTGCCTCCCCTGTGTTCTGCTGGCTCACTCTCCCCCTTCTTGTCTCGGTTGAAATATTAGCTCTAAATGCAAATATTTTAAATGTCTGTCTCCTCTCTTTCTCTTTTTCTCTTCCTCTCCCTTCCCAATTTCTTCAAAGGCACATAGCACAATTTTTAATACATGCTTCGTGTTTTCTCGTTGCTTCTCTCAATGGCTTTTAGTGCCTGTCATCTATTAGTCTAGATGGCAAGGTAGTGAGTAGTTGTAAATTTTTGAATGAATGAATTAAAAATGGTTAAGCTGATGCTAGCATTAAAATTTTGACCTGCATTTTTTTTAATGCCCTGCAGGCGGCTTGTCTCAGCCAAGATGCTGGAAGAATAATATTGGATACTGCAGATCACGATGTTTAGATGACGAGAGGTACATAATTCTTTGTAAGAACAAGCTCTCATGCTGCATTCCCATAGTGTTCCCCTCAGAATTCACTCGAAAGACGCAGCCTCCCTTGATCCGTATAGAGGACATCACATCTGATTTAGGGGATTGGGACACTTCTCCCAATTCTCCAGTAACGAAAATTAATGATCAGTTCACATTTCATGACAATCTGTCTCTAGTCTTCAAAAAATCTACAGTTGATACTTCTGGTACCATCCAGCCCATGACCACACCCATGCAGCTACCTTTCGCTACAGCTGACTGATGTTGCCACCTGGGAATGGGACAACTGGAGGTCCTGCTGGAACCAACACCCAGGGAGCTGTCCTACTCCTCTACTCCTCGTTCTACAATTCCATTGGAGATTGGATGGACACAACTCTACTCCCATGGCATAAGCCAGTTACTTTAGGATTAGAAATGTGCATAAGATACAAGAATTCTCTTCATAGCTTCAATTCTTTGCTTCTTCTGATGTATGGAAATGCATGGGCTAATCTGGGTCTCAAGGGAATGTGTGAGGGTCTTGATTTTTATTCATTGTTATTTTAATTGGACCTATTTATGGACTACAGTGTAATAATTCAAATTACGGGTACAGTGTGTAATGATCAAATCATTAAATGCTATGCATTCTTAAAAATGTCTTGATGGGCCTGTGATAATTGTGCATATTGATGACAGTGTGATACCTCAATACACGCATAGGACACACGCTGATCTAATCAGGGTGATGAACCTGTCCATCTTCTTATCATTCCCTTGTGTTTGGAACCTTTGAGCTACTCAACAGGTCACTGTGAGTCGCAGTCACCCCGCTGTGCTGTAGAACACTAAGACCCATCACTTCCACCTGACTGGGTCTTGGTTCCTGTTATCCAATGACTCCAGCCCACTGCCCACCCCCCCCCACCCTCTCCACTGCTCTGAATTCGGGTTGACTTTTCAGCATCTACACGTGAGTGGGAACATGCAGCCTTTGGCCTTCTGTGACCCACTTCACTTAACAGAATATCATCTTATTCCATCCACTAAATGGGGCAGGATTTCACTGTTTTATGGCCAAATAATAATTCATTGTATAGATAGACCACATTTTCTTTATCTGTTCTGAGTATCCAAGTTGTCTCCATAGCTTAGTTATTGTGAATAATACACCATAAACACGGGCATACACGTAGCTCTCTGCTGTGCTGATTTCATTTCCTTTGGATATAAACCCGAAAGGGGGCTAGCTGGATGCTACAGTAGACCCTCTCTGCTATTCTTCATAATGGCTACATTAATGTGCATTTCACTAACATTGTTCAGTGCCCTTTTCTCCACGTCCTTGCCATCATTTGTTATTTTGCTTTTGGTTTTGTATTTTATAATGGACATCCTAACGACAGGGTGGGGGTGGGGGTAGGGGACAAAATAGCTCATCAGTTTTGATTTGCATTTCCCTAACGACTAAAGTCATGGCACATTTTTTCATCTGTTTGTTGGCCATTTGTATTTTTGAGAACTTCAGATCATTTGCCCATTTTTAAAATTGGGTTGCTTGCTTTTTGTTATTGTTTCTTTAATACATATATTTAGTGTATTCTGGATACTAATCCTTCCTTGGATGAATAGTTGACCATTTTTCTCATTCTTTATATTGTCTCTTCACTTTGTCAATTGCTTCCTTTGCTGTACAGAAACTACTTAGTCTGATAATCCCATTTGTCAAATTTTGCTTTTGTTGCTTGTGATTTGGGGGTCTTATCTTAAAAAAAAATCGGGGCTGGGGTTGTGGCTCAGTGGTAGAACGCTTACCTAGCACATGTGGGGCACTGGTTTCAATCCTCAGCACCACATAAAATAAATAAAGATATTATGTTCATGTATAAATAAAAATATATTTTTTAAAAAATCATTGCCCACACTGAAGTCTTGAAATGTTTCCCATATGCTTTCTTTTGTAATTTCAAAGATTTCATTTTGAATAAATTTTTGTATATGATGAGAGAAGTCAAGACTCAATCTCTACATATGGATATCCATTTCCCCAGCACCACTGGTTGAAGAGACTGAGATTCCTGTCCTGTTCCACCAGTCCGTGTGTCTAGGTTAGGCCAGTGCCATGCTGTTTTTATTCTAATGACTTTGTTGTGTATCTTAAACTCAAGTATGTTGATTTCTCCAGCTTTCTTCTTTTTTTCCTCATTATTGTTTTGACTGTTTTGTGCTTACATATGAATTTTAGGATTGTTTTCTCTAGTTCTATGAAGAAGGCCATTTATATTTTAATGAGGATTTCATTGAATCTGTAAATCACTTTGGGTATTACAGAGATTCTAACAATATTAATTCTTCCAATGCATGAAACATAAAAGGTGTGTGTGTGTGTGTGTGTGTGTGTGTGTGTCTTCAATTTCTTTCATCATTGCTTTGTAATTTTCATTGTAAAGGTCTTTCACTTCCTTGGTTAATTTTATTCCTAGGTTTCTTGTTTTGGTGTGTGTGTGTGTGCGTGTGTGTGTGTGTGTGTGTGTGTGGCTATTGTGAATGGGATCACTTTCATGATTTGTTTCTCAGCAAATTTGCCATTGGTGTATAAACATGCTACAATTTTTATATTGATTTTGTATCCTGCAACTTAACTGAATTTATTTATTAATTCTAATGGTATTTTGATGGAGTCATTAGGTTTTTCTCCATGTCAAATCATATCACCTGCAAACAAGGATAATTTAACTTTCTTCCTACTTTTTCTTTCTCTCTCCTGTTGTACTGACTAAAAGTTCAAGTAATATTTTGAATAGGAGTGATGAAAGTAGACACCCTTGTCTTGTTTCTGATCTTAAACAAAAATGTGTTCTGCTTTTCCCCATGTGGTCCATAGGCTGTGAATTTGTTCTATATAACCTTTGTTATGTTGAGGTATGATCCTTTTATACCTAACATATTCAGGAATATTATCATTAAAGGAATGTTGAATTTTATCAAAACCTTTTTTGCACCTATTGGATGATCATATAATTTTTATCCTTCATCCTGTTGCTGTAATGTATTACATTTATTGATTTGTCTAAGTTGGACCATCCTTGCACTCCTGAGATAAGTCCAAGGTGATTTTTTGATATGCTGTAGATTCAATATGCTAGTATTTTGTAGAGAATTTTTGTACCTATGTTCAGCAGGGATATTTGTCTACAGTTTTCTTTTTTTGTTGTGTCTGGGTCTGGTTTTGTTTTAAGGGCAATGCTGGCCTCTTACCATAAGTTTGGAAGGGTTGCCTTCCTTTTACGTCTATGAAATAATTTGAGAAGAATTGCATTAGCTTTTCTTTCAAAGTTTGATAAACCTGAGCAGTTGAAGCCATTTAGTCCTGGTTTCTCTTTCCTGACAGACTTTTTATTATTGTTTCAATCTTATTATTTGTAAATTGTCTAAAGGTTTTCTGTGTCCTTGTAGTTCAATTTTGATGGTTATGTACATCCAGAAATTTATGCATTTCTTCTAGGTTCATATGAATCTTAAATGATCCTTTGCATTTCTGTGATATCGATTGCAATGTCTCCTTTTTTTGTCTTTAATTTTATTATCTGGGGCCACCTACAACTTTCCTCCCAGGGAACACCCACATCCATATGCATGTTTATGAGTTCTCCCTGAAGCAAAGACAAATCACTTGCTTGGCATTTTAGTCAGCTTTTTTACTTCTCTGACTAAGAAAAAAAAACTGACAAAAACAACTAGAGAGGAAAAGTTTATATGGTTTCAGTTTATATGGTTTCAGAGGTCTCAGTTCATAGATGGCCAGCTGCATTCCTTGGGCCTCAAGGTAGAATAAGATAGCAGAGGAAAGTCAGTCAGGACATGGCCACCAAGAAGCAGAGAGAGAGAGAGAGAGAGAGAGAGAGAGCTCTGCTCTGCAAGAACAAAATATATACCCCAAAGGCATGCTGCCAGGGACTCGGCTCCTTCAGCCATACCCTACCTGCCTACAGGTACCATTCAGTTAATCCTTATCAGGGGATTAATTCACCGATTGGGTTAAGGGTCTCATAACCTAATCGTTTCACCTCTAAATCTCCTTGCATTGTCTCACACATGAGCGCTTGGAGGACATCTCATATCAAAACCAGAACACCTGCCAGACTCACACACAACCCCTGCAGTCAGGGATTCTATGCTCTGCAAATTTACATTTTTGTTTATTTTTGTCTATCCAACTCTGAGTAGTGTGGATAGATTTTTGAATTATATTTCTGACTATGGTCTGTCAGTTGTGGGTTTATATATATTAAGAAAAATATTTTGGGCTGGGGCTATGGTTCAATGGTAGAGAGCTTGCCTAGCATGTGTGAGGCACTGGGTTCGATTCTCAGCACCACATACAAATAAATTAATAAATGAAATAAAGGTCCATTGACAATTTAAAAAAATATATTTAAACAAAATATTTTTAGGTGCATACATTTTCATAGTCAATATTTTTGGCTGTTACTTTTCCAAGTTGGTTGGTTATTTTTCCAAGCATGCAATACCCCAATTAGTTCCATATGATATGACAGTTTTGCCTCCAACTCTTTATCTGCTATTGACAAGGCTCTCTCTATTTTTTTAGTTCACATTTACCTATCTTATTTTTTTTAACATGGACACAATATCTTTATTTTTTTTTATTTATTTTTAAGTGGTGCTAAGGATTGAACCCAGGGTCTCACACGTGCGAGGCAAGCGCTCTACCGCTGAGCCACAAACTCAGCCCCCTATCTTATTTTTTCTACTCCTTGATATTCAACTTTATATATCATACACAAAAAAAAATTCTTTTAGGGATGTGTATATTAAATACACACTCGAGTACCTAAAATATAGAAGATGGCCAGGACTTTAGACATCTCCTCTCTGCCTGCCCTGATAGGCTTGTCCCTTACCCCCAACTAAAAGCATTTCTTCACTTAATGGTTTCTATGGTTTTCTTTTAGTTTTGGCTAAACTGGTGTACTTATGTATCCCTGTGTAGAACAGTTATTAAGTTTTGCCCCCTTGTGAATTTTATACCTGTATTTACTCTCCTGGCAAATTCACAGTCTTTACTTTTAGTCATTCGAATTGAATTTCTTGTTTTTGTTGTACATATTTAAGGTGGATGATATGACTTTTTTATATATATAATGAAATGACTGTTACATTCAAGCAAATTTACATATCCATCTCTTCATATAAAGTTACCTTTGTGTGTGCATGACAAGAGCACCTGAAATCTACTCTCTTGGCAAATTTGTCCACCTACAAGAGCTTGACTCTGGATTGCTTCAGATCATTCTTTTTTTAAAATATCTGGTAATATTTTATTTTAATTTTTTAAATTTTCCTAGTTGTAGATAGACAGCATACTTTTATTTTATTTGTTTATTTTTATGTACACTATCCTCAGCACTACTTTTATGTAGTGCTGAGGATAGAACCCAGTGTCACATGTGCTAGGCAAGCACTCTACCACTGAGCCACTGCCCCAGCCCCTCAGATCATTCTTTACAACAACTATGACCAAATTTTTTTCTTGCCCCATCCCTTTTGTTTTATTATTTTCTTGTTTCTTTTCTTGGTGGGAAGGTTCTTCCCTAAATACCTTCAGATAAAGTGTTTGGCAGGAACTTTATCACTTCTATAATGCCCAAACATATCTTTGTTTCTCTTCCATACTTGAGAGTAGGACTTATAAGACATTGTGGTTTCCAAGTTATTTGAAGTTTGGCGGTACTTTGACAACATCTTTCTTGCACCAGTGTTGTTTAAGTCTCATGTAGCTGGAATATACTTGTGGCCTCAGCTAGGCAGTAGGCTGAGGCAGAAGGATCACTTGAGCCCAGGAGTTTAAGACCAGCCCGGACAGCACAGTGAAATCCCATCTCAAACAAAAAACAAACATAAATAGATAGATAGATAGACAGGTAGATAGATATTTTATGTCAATTTGAATTTTTTCTTTGGCAGGACATTTGCTTTCCAACTCCTGGAAGCTCTTAGAATTACTTCTCCCCCAACCCTTATGTCTTATATGAACTACTATCTATGTATTTAATTTCTTTAACATATTTTTCGTGTTTCAACATTTTTCAAAATAACTGACATAAAAATAAATTATTAATGAAGTAAATATCGTCAGTTTGTCATCCAGCTTCAGAGATAAGACATAAACATACAGTTTAGCCTTCATAAACTTCTCCCACCACTCAGACTTATTTTTTTTCCTTGTTTTATGTCCCACCAACATGTGGGTTTAAATCATGTAGAGGCAGGTAGCGAAGGTAGGGAGAGGTGAGTCCTGAAACCTCTGAAGGGGACAACACTCAAGTTCATTTTATCCTTCCAAAAGAAAAGTTTTCATCCATGACAGATTTCTTTCTGTGCAAGAGATATTCACATGCAAAAGTCATGATGACCTGAAAAAGGGAGCTATTTCCCAACTGAACCAAGTGGATTTTTTGGTGTGTATGCTCAAATTAAAACGAAATTAATGATCCAGAAACAATTTAGGCAAACACTGATTCCTAGCAGATCTTTTTAAGATGATTAATTAATATTTTTGATTGACAAGTCATAATTGTATACATTTATGCAGTACAACATGATGTTTTGATACACACACACACACACACACACACAGTTATATGCATAACCTTGCTCACCTAGTAAATTCTTTTGACTTAGAAGATCAGATAAACACAGATATCTGGAGCCTAATAGTTACAGCATTCATAAAAACATACAACCGGGGCTGGGGTTGTGGCTCAGTGGTAGAGCGGTTGTCTAGCATGCATGAGGTTGGGTTCCATCTTCAGCCACTGCATATAAATAAATAAAATAAAGGTCCATTGACAACTGAAAATATTTTTTAAAAAACACACAACCATGCTTTTCAAAAAAAAGGGGAAAAAACAAAATAACACACAAAAAAATTCACCCTGATAATTTGATTACGTCTTAGTGTGAATCTTTTGCGTTTATTGTTTTGGGAGTTTGTTGAGTTTGAATATACCGATTTGTGTCTTTTATCACATTTGTGAAGTGTTTGGTCATTTTTTTCTTCAAGTATCTTTCTGCTCCCTTCACTCCCTCCTGTCTTCTGGGACTCCTCTATGCATATTTTGGTACACCTAAACTTCTCCCAGGGGTGTCTCAAGTTCTATTCATGTTCTTCACTTTTTTTTTCTTTCTGTTCCTATCATCTTCCTTTATGTCACTCAGTGAATAGACCATATTTTCTTCTGCTTATAAGAATGTCATACATTTTGTTTTTATTTTATTAGTGATTTATTAGTAATGATCTCTCATAAATTAAGCACATATTTAAAGTTCAGTCATTGTCTCACCTTGTTTTCTGCCTATAGAATTTTGGGAATACGGTAGTCTTTTATTTACTCCTAACTCTATCTGTTTCAGTCCAAGCTCGGGGTATTTCTGCAGGTATAACATTCTCAAGAATTTTGTATGTCTCTTGTGTATTTCCCTCCTCTAGAAAAGATATCCCCCACAAAGATCTCTAGATATCTAGAAATTCCATCTCTAGGAGGTCCATAGGCCATGTGCTTCTGAGTGTTTGAGTAATAGGACATTTGGGACTGGAGATATAGCTCAGCAGTGGAGTGCTCACCTCTCATGGTGATGGTTTGAGGTCCTGGGTTCAGTTCCCAACACATAAAAAAGTGTTTAAAATATGTATTTTGATCCTTCCAGGGTTGTTTAGCAATTCCCTTTGCATTCTTTCCAGAGCATGCTTCCCTGACAGTAATATCTTCTTATTTTATTGGGTATTTTTATAACTGGATCAACTTAGAATTTCCAAATGACCAAGTCCAGGCTCCATTTTGATGAACGGTTTTGCCCCCGATCTCTTTTTCTCTTGAGTTTCACTATAAACTGCAAAAAGAACCCAAGTTACACTTTCAACATCTTACTTGGAAATCTCCTCAGATTCTAAGTTCATTACTTAAAAGTTCTGCTTTCCATATAACTTCAGGACACAATTCTGTTAGGGTTTTGCCATTATATTCAAAAGATCACTTTTCCTCTAGTTTCTAATAGCACATTCCTCATTTCCTTCTGAGTCATCGCTAGGAGCATCTCTAATGTCCGTGTTCCTACCAACAGTCTGTTTTTGATGACAGGACAAGTTAGGTTTGCTCTACCATGCTCCCCAGTTCCCTCTGAGTTCTCACTAACAGAATCATGAAATTCCATGTTTCTTCAACAATCTATTCAAGGCAATTTAGGTTTTTTCTAGCATTCTCCTCAAAATTATTCCAGCTCCTGCCCATGACCCCATTCTAAAGCCACTTACATATTTTTAGGTATTTGTCATAGCAGCGCTACACTTCCAGGTACCAAACTCTGTTAGTTTCCTGTTAATGTTTTACTACAAACTTAGTGGCTTAAAACAACACTAATTTCTTGTCTAAGGTTGTCATCTAAGTCCTGGAGAGCAGAAGTCCCACACAGATCTCATGGGCTAAAGTCAGTTGCTGGCCATAGTCTGCATTACTCCTGGAGGCTCTGGGGGAGAAGGCTCTGGGGGAGAAGGCGCTTCCTTGCCTTTTCTGGCTTCTACAGGCCGCCTGCACACCATGGCTCAAGGCCTCTGTCCCCATCTTAGCATTCTTTATATTTTATTTTATGTCACACTAATTTTTTTTCCTGAAAAATCTTCAACTTTACTTGTAGGCAAAGAAATACAAATTGAGGGAAACATCATTTGCCCCATAAATGAATATACCCATTTTTACCTGAGAAGTACCCAGTGCTAAGAAATGACTGATAAGAACTTGGAGCCGGGCACAGTGGTGCATGCCTGTAATCCCAGTGGCTCGGGAGACTGAGACAGAAGAATCACAAGTTCAAAGCCAGCCTCAGGAATGATGAGGCGCTAAGCAACTCAGTGAGACCCTGTTTCTAAATAAAAAACAAAATAGGGCTGAGGATGGGGCTCAATGGCCAAGTGCCCCTGAGTTCAGCCCCCAGTACCCCCCAAAAAGAACATGGGAACTCTTCCATGGGTGTGCAAATCACTGAGTCTTCCTGAAAGTTAATTTTAAAAATGCACCAAGGCCTTTTGATGAACAGTTCAACTTCTGAGAACTCTGTCCAAATTTTCTGATTATTTGTACTGGTTAAAGTTTTTGCAGGGATATTTATAAGAAAAAAATTAGAAGCAATCTAAATAGCCAGTGGCATGAGATGTAAGTAACAATTTGCATTGCATGAAACACACGAAAGGGTATTGATTCAATATGATTCATATGGGGAAATGCTCAGGTTGCATTTAGTGTCACATTCATTTTTAACTTATACTGTTTTTCAGCTCATTGTCACTTTAGAAATGAGGACATAAATTCTTAACCTATTAAAATGAATTTTATCTAATGACTTATGTTGGGAGTCGCAGGGCTCCAAAGACTAACCTCCCCTTCCCCCCCCAAGAGCCGTCCAATGGTGAGCCCTGCTGACTCACATGATCCTTACCCACCAATCAGACTAGCCCTGCTGGCTCACATGATCCTTACCCACCAATCAGAAAGCACCCCGTGCCAACTGTCAAACCGTTAAACCATTAAACTGTCATAACTGTCAAACCACCCCCGGCTCTATAAATATGCAGAGCTGTTCCTCAATAAACAGGCATTTTCTTCAAAGACAACGAGCCTTGTTCGTTCTTTCATTGGTGCCAAACCCGGCAGGGGGCGGGGAATGCCTCGCTGCTGGAGGGCCCCCTCTCTCAAGGCTTGCCGTCCTCATCCACTCTTTCGAGCGCTGCTACTCGCACAACACCGGGTCTTCAGTAGGTGAGTTCCCCTATCAGGTATCCAGATATACGACTTCAGACGGGCTACGCAGGGGCTTTGACCGTGATCGTCCAGCAAACCTCTGACGCCCAATCTGGAGGAGAGAACGCACCCCATCACGACCTTCAAGGTCACGGTGGACTCTCTGGAACCCGGTTCATGAGCAGGAGGTCCTGAGGGCTGGAAGAACAGGCACTCCTCTTTCTCTCTCTCTCTGTCTCTCTTAACCACCCTTGTTCCTCTCCTGACCTATGGGGGCCTCTTCTTCTCTCCCTGCAGACTCCCCCTTATTAAATTCTGCACACAAGATTGGCCTTACTATCAATTAGACAATCAAAGTCAGGATCCCTAGACCCCGCAATTCTCAGAGATCTGTTTAACTCCTGCGAGTGCTTGAAAAAGTGGAAGGAGATCCTATGTTGAGGCTTTTTATCTTCTTCGTTCTCACCCTGACCTATCCGGCAGATGAACCCCCTCCCTACCGACCTCCCCCATCAGCTCCGTCCTCAGGTACTCCCCATGATTCGGCCGACACCTTTAGTCCCCCCAAACTAGGTCCCGCCCCTAGTCCCACAAACCATGGCCCCCTTAAGAGAGTTGCTGGACCTGAGGGCATTATCTGGGTACATGTCCCATTCTCTATGAATGACCTCATGCAACTAGAGCGAAGGTTGGGCTCATTCACCACAGAAGAGAGTTTCAGTGGGTCCTCCAGGCTTATAGCCTCACTCACCATGATATATACATGTTATTGGCTAATACTCTCCTTCCTGAGGAACGTACCAGAGTCTGGGAACTTGCCAGAGCCCATGCGGATGAAACTCACCGAGTTAATCCCAATCACCCTCCGGGGTCACTTGCTGCCCCAGATCAGACTCCCGACTGGGATTATAACACACAAGCTGGCATACAGAGTAGGGACCGACTCTCCGCATGTATTATTGCTGGGCTCAAAAAAGCGGCACGTAAGGCCGTCAATTTCCAAAAATTACAAGAGATTAACCTAGATCCCGAAATCCCAGTTGGCCTTCATGTCCTTATGACATATTTCCTCTCGCAGAGCTACCCTGACATCTGGGCCAAACTAAAAAAGCTCGCCCAGGCCCTGCAGGGTGCTTTCTCTGGTCGCCCATCACCACAGGTCAAAACCCCCCTGGGCGCCTGCTTCAAGTGTGACAAGGAGGGACATTGGGCCAGGGCATGCCCCGCATCACGCACTCCGCGTACCCCATGCCCTAAATGTCAACAACAAGGTCATTGGGGCTCTGACTGTCCTAGATCCCGTAGGAGGCCTATGGCTGGGAAAACCTCCAACCTTCTGGGCATGGCAATCGATTGTCGGTGACTTGGGTCCTTGTCCCCGGCCGTAACGATCAATAGGCAGGAACCCAGGGTACAGATTCAGGTGGATGGATGCAAGGTTGACTTTCTCCTTGACACTGGGGCTACCTTCTCAGTCCTGACAGAATTCTGGGGGCAAACAGTGCCGTCCACCTCTCCTATTGCCTGGGTAGGAGGAAAGACCATCTATCCAAGAAAGACTCCCCTATTTCTCTGTTCCATAGACAACTTCCCATTCTCTTAGACGTTCCTAGTTATGCTCCAATGTCCAGTTCCTTTGCTCAGCCGAGATATTCTCTCTAAACTCAATACAACAATCAACATCCGGGCTCCTGGCATCAGTCAGGCCCCAGAATCGGCCTGTTCATCTTTTCTGGCCCTTTTGGCAGAAGACTGGCCATTCTGCTCCACTTGTGAGGCTGACATGAAATATCACACTAAAAAGGACCCCTTACCTATGAACCTGGTTGACCCGATTGTATGGGATACCCACACCCCCTCCACGGTTTCCTGCCCACCAGTTAACATTCATCTCAAAAATCCTAACACATTCCCCAATCAGGTTCAATGCCCCCTGTCCACAAAAGCTCTTCTGGGCCTGCAACCTATTATTCAGGATCTTCTTAGCAAGGGGTACCTCCATCCTGCTCATTCCCCTTACAATACTCCCATACTAGCGGTAAAAAAGCCCAACGGGTCCTATCACTTAGTTCAGGATTTACGACTCATCAACACCTTTGTTAGGCCCATACATCCTTTGGTTCCCAACCCATACACCCTGCTTTCTCAGATCCCCCACACTGGCACCCACTTCTCGGTCATAGATTTAAAGGATGCTTTCTTCTCCATTCCCTTTACCCCTGAATCACAAGATCTTTTTGCCTTTACCTGAACAGATCCCACCACTAGACATTCTCGACAACTAACCTGGACTGTGCTTCCTCAGGAATTTCGAGATAGTCCACACCTCTTTGGAAAAATCTTGGCTTCCAACCTCCAATCTTTTCACCCCCAGTGCCCCGAATCCACTCTCTTGCAATATGTTGATTAAAGCACCCCACCACAGCCTTTAAGGCTATGGTGGCCCTCAGAAACTCCTTCCTTGGGCAGATTCGAAAGTCCTAGTCCTCTCACCTTTAAGACTCGGCCACTAGAGAGACGCTTACCCTCCCCTTCCTCTTGCCCTGCCCCTCTCTCTCCCCTCTTTCCAGCCCTGGGAGTATCTGGCCTCTCCAGGAGGGGTCCCGAAAATCCATGGCCAAGGTCTCCCATAGCTCTGGCTCCAGCTCCGTCCAGGACGAATCCTCTGTCAGGATTCAGTGACGACCAATCTCTGAAGCTTGAACCTGCCACTTAGGCACTCCTGATTTTTGGCTCTAGCGGGAACGCCCCTTTTGCCAATAAATCAGTTTCCCCCTTCTCTGCATCCTCTTCCCTCCTCCTTACATGGGTAATGTGTCCTCTCTGCTGGTTGACTCTCCCCTACAACGCCTCTTGGATCAAATATAGCACCCAGGCCTGGCCCACTTATCCCTTAGACAACCAAAGCAGATGGCCCCTTTTTGGGTCCCTGGATATTTCCATTCTAAGGGATCTCTACAATTACTGTGAGCGTTCAAAAAAATGGGTAGAGATTGCTTATGTCCAGGCTTTCTTCTTGCTCGGATTCAATCCTGCTCTCTGCACCCTTTGCAAACCTCTACAAATTCTTCTAGCCCGTCCAAAGGGCACTCAACAGATGACACAGTTCTCCTATTTAATTTTTTGGCCTTAAAGGGATATCGGGCCTCTCCACAAAAGGCCCAAATAGCATGTATCTAGGGTTCTCTATCTCTGAAGGGAAAAAGGCCATTACAGTAGACAGAAAACAGCTTATTGTGTCTATACCTACACCAAAGACCAAAGATGACTCTCCTTCTTGGGTTTGGCTGGGTACTTCAGGGCCTGGATTACTTTTGAATTTCTCCCTCCTCACCAGGTCACTCTATAATCTAGCCAAGGGCCCCCAAGATGAACCCCTACCCCCAGTGGTAGGGAAGCCCTTTACAATCCTTAAAAAGGCCCTCCTCAGGGCACCCGCCCTGCATCTCCCGACCTCTCCCGACCCTTCACCCTCTATGTACATGAAAAACAGGGACAAAGTCTGGACATTCTGGTCAGGAATATGGCCCCACATTTGCACTAGTGGCCTACCTAAGCAAACAGCTCGACCCCACTGTCAGGGGCTGGCCCCCATGCCTCAGAGCCCTAGCAGCAGCCCGTGACCTTCAGAAAGAAGCAACAAGCTTACCTTTGGCTCCCTGCTAACCATCTCATCTCCTCACCATCTAAAGGATTTCCTCACTTCCAAGGGGCTACAGTCACTTCCTCCTTCCAGGGTTCTAAACCCTGCCTCCCTCCTCCCATCTTCTCCCTCACAAGATCCCGTCCACAAGTGCCTGGAGGTATTAGAGATGGTTTTACCCTGGCCTACCACCATTTCTGAGGGACCCCTGCCGTCTTCGGACCTCATCTGGTTCTCAGATGGTAGCTCCTTTATACACGAAGGGGTTAAAGTGGCGGGGTATGCTGTCGTTTCCCTTCATCCATCATAGAGGCAAAACCTCTCCCACCCAATACCACCGACCAACAAGCTGAACTCAGAGCTGCCACAGGGCATGTGAGCTAGTGGAGGGAAAACCCCTCTCCCTATACACAGATTCCAAACACGTCTTCCGTATCCTGATCTCCCACGCAGCCATTTGGAAAGAAAGGGGGCTACCACCAGAGGGACGGCAGTCATTAATTCCATACTTATTTCTGGCCTTCTACGAGCCTCCAGGCTGCCTTCCCAACTGGGAATAATCCATTGCAAGGCCCCAAACTGACTCCTCCCTTACTACTATGGGGAATTCCAAGGCCGATCAAGCGGCTCGATCAGCCGCCCTTCAGAGCTTTACCACCGGGGATCGGCCCAAAGATCCCCAACAACTACTTTCCTTCACTCCTTTTTCACCCTTTCCCCACGTGATAAGACTCTCCTACAACAGATCACTTCCGCTGGTCAGATCTGCCAGAGAACCAATACCAATACTCCATTAAAACCTAAACCTTTCCCTTCTCATCAGGCCCACGTCATACCCCGGCTGCAGACTGGCAGATTGATTCCACCAACATGCCCCCGGTAAAAAACATAAAATATCTTCTTGTATTGGTAGATACTTTTTCGGGATGGGTTGAAGTCTTTCCCACTTCTAACAAATGGGCCTCTACGGTAGTTGCTCTGTTGTTTACTCACATAATCCCCCGTTTTGGGATGCCCACTTCTATCCAATCAGACAGTGGCCCAGAATTCACCTCACAGGTAACTCAGGGACTGGCTCACACACTATCACTCCCTTGGCATTTCCATTGCCCTTACCGCCCCCAGGCTTCCGGAAAGGTTGAAAGGACCAATCGGTCCCTTAAAGAGACCCTCACCAAGCTCACCATGGAATTAAGCCTGAACTGGGTAAAGGTGCTCCCATTGGCTTTATTGTGCATTAGGGCCTTGCCAAAGAGGCCTTCTAATCTCTCACCTTTCAAAGTCATGTATGGCCGTCCCCTAGTTCCTCCCGGATTGCCTATGCCCTGCCCCTCCTCTTCCATCTACGCTCTGAACTCTGGCGCTATCAAGACTGGCTCCTTCCTGACCCCAGTCTCTCTCAAAACCCTACCTCCTTACTATTGCCCACCGGGGGAAAATAACCAACTTACCCCGTGGATTCACATTTCCAGGCTTAAGCCCAGCACTCCTACACCTTCATCAGAAGAGCCAACGATCGTCACCTGTCATTAAGTACTCTTGTCAATGCTCCCCCTCATTTCTGGCCCCTCTTGGATCCTCTCTTCGCCCTATGTCTGGAGATTCAAGGCAAGTGACCCTAAGGCCCCCCTCCAGCCAGACCCCTCCTACTTGCTTGGATCTGACCAGTAGTGGGACTGTTGTGTGTTGTCCTTCTAACAAACCACTTAGGTGTCTGGAGCATGGTGACCTCTGAATAAGTGTGAACTACCTTTATCATAAGAGAGCACTTTACCAGTTGCTGTTGGGTGCAGAGCAGGCTGAACTGTGTTGTCTGCAGGGCAGGCTGAACAGATGTTTGCTGCAAGATAGCCCACGCACTCAAACCCCCCTCTATCTGGTCCTTTATCACCTGTTTGCCTCAAGTCTGAACATTCAACCCCACTCAAGGCTGAACACTTAACCACCCCCTTGGGCCAACAAGGCAGCTTGCAGACCCAGAGACCCCATTAGATTTGGGCTATAAAAACTCCCTGCGCCTGTTCCTTCCCTTTATCATAAAGCTCATTCAGACTCAGGTGGGTAAAATTTCTAATCAAGCTTTTAACCAGCTTCTCAGGAATTATGAACCAGCCAGCTCTTCTAGAGAACACCTCTTAAGTCTCTGGAACACCTACGCCTGGCTTATACCTCCAGTCGAGACCTATGCCAAATGGACTGACATCATCATGGATCTGTGGTGGCAAGGAACCTTCGTTGATCTGGTTCCTGAAGTTATACAGGTCATCTCTGTCCTCCTGTGGGGGCTCCTTACTTCCCTCCTCTCTGATTCTCTGACATGCCGCCCCATCTCAGCAGGAAACAGCCATTTAATAACAAAGAGGGGGGAATGTTGGGAGTCACCCCATCTCCAAAGACTAACTTCCCCATCCCCCCCAGAAGAGCTGTCCAATGATGAGCCCTGCTGGCTCACATGATCCTTACCCACCAATCAGACTAGCCCTGCTGGCTCACATGATCCTTACCCACCAATCAGAAAGCACCCCATGCCAAAACTGTTAAACTGTCATAACTGTCAAACCACTACTGGCTCTATAAATATGCAGAGCTGTTCCTCAATAAACGGGCATATTTTCCAATGATGAGCCTTGTTCGTTCTTTCAACTTACATTTCTTCTCCTGCAATTCATGGAACACACAAACTCCATTTCACCACTTCCCTATTATATTCGATTGTGTTTATTTACTTCCATAATGATAATATTGAGACAACATTATATGCATATTAAATATAGAAAGTTCTACTTTCCAGGTGAACCCAATTAGTTCTCACCATAAAAAAACATTTTTCTCTATAATAATTTTTGCCTTCAGTGCTACTTTGTGAACTGGCTTCCTTTGTTGGTATTCATATGCTGTCTTTTCCAAGCTATTCACTTTTAATGTCTCTCTCTATTTTGTTTTAACATGTATGTTATAAATACCATCCAATTCTTCATCAGATCTATCAACTATAGAGTTAATCCATAATTGTACCCTATTGCTGAATAGCTAGTGAAACTTAGAACACTTTAATTCTGTTCTACCTTCCCAATCAATTTCCTGTATTTTCAGAATTTTGATGCTTTATGTATGTTTTAAATCTCATAAAACAGTCATCATTTAATCTTCCCAAATTTATCCACTTTCATCACATCTATAATTGCTTCTTCATCCCATGTGTGGCCATATCTTCAATTAAGTACAGCCTTTAGAATATCTTTTCATTAGATCTGCTGAGGTTTATCTCTCTGTGAATGTTTTCCTTTTTAAAAAATGTCTGGAAAAAACATGTTTATGTTCTATTCTTGCAATATTTTTGAAGCTATGAATTTTTAGGTTGGAATTTATTTTTTAAAAATATATTGAAGGACTGGGATTGTGGCTCAGTGGTAGAGTGCTCACCTAGCACAGGCGGGACCGGGGTTCAATTCTCAGCACCACATAAAAATAAAGGCATTGTTGTATCCATCTACACCTAAAAAATAAATATTTAAAAAAATATACTGAAGAAGTTATTCCACTGGATACGGCTTCTGTTGTTGCTGGGGAAAAAAAAATTACCCGTCAGTGTAACAGTTAATCTATTAAAAGTAAGCCTTTCCCCCCACTCTGTATTTAGCTTTTCTCTCTCTCTCTCTCTCTCTCTCTCTCTCTCTCTCTCTCTCTCTCTCATGTAGATTACCACTCTTATTTATTACATGGAAAAATATTCTTAGGTTATTTCTGAGGAAAAAAATAAGAAACAGTATCTTCAAATTTTTGTGATTTTTATAATTACTTTCCCTGAATTTTGTCTCTGCCCCTTTGAAAATCTTACTGATTAGATTTCTCACTCTTGGATTGAAACTCTATGCCTTCTTTCTCTGCTGTCTTATTTCAGGTGAGCTCCTTCCCTCTGCCACACTCTTCTGCCATGATGTTCAGCCTCACCTCAAGCCCCAAGGAATGGAGCCAGCTGCCTGTGGACTGAGACCTTTGGAACTGTGAGCCCCAGATACACTTTTCCTGCTCTAAAATTGTTCTTATCAGGTCTTTTAGTCATGGCAGTGAAAAAGCTGACTAAAAGAGAAATTGGTACCAGAAGTGGGGTCATTGCTGTGATTAACCTCACTATGTGGTACATAATCATTTGGAGCTTTTTGGAATTGGTCAGGGAATTTTTAAATGTGCAACAGTGCAAGTGGGAAATGCTTTAGGTTGTTGTAAGTGGGGCTTAATGGCTGATTCTCCTGGAAGCTCAGAAGACCAGAATGTCACAATGAAGTCAGGGCCTAAGAGAGTTTAGAGAAAAAGGGGGATACTATTAATTGGACTAGAGACCATTCATGTTGTGTTCTGGCTGAGAAATTGTCTGCATTTTGCCCATGTCCTGAGACTTTCTGTGAGGCTGATTTTAAAAGTAATATATTTCTTAATCTGGCAGAAGAAATTTCTAGACAACATAGCATTCAGGTAGTAGCATGGATATTGCTGGTAGCTGTTATCCAAGTTTATTGTGATATTCAGGAGCAGAAAACAGAGCAAAAAGATTTTAAAAAGTTGGACTTGAAATGTGGGAGTAAAACTGAGGCTAAGAAAGTTGCAGACAAACTGCCACTAAAGAAATGCTAAATATTTGCTCGGAGATAATAAGAAAGATAGCTTGAGGGCATCTTAGGAATTAGCAAGACCACACCCATCTCAGGCTCAAGGGAGGAAATGTAAAAAATTTTCTTAAGGACAGACCAGTAGGGCACCTTTCTTGCACAACGGGGCCTAGGAAGTTTCTTCAACTTGCTCAGCCACCTAGACACTCAGAGGCTGCTGCAGCCAGGGTCCTTGGAGGCTTGGCTACTGCTTGAGATGACAGCAGACCTTGGCATCAGTCACGTGGTGCTAGTTCTGCAGGAATGAAGGATGCTGGAGTTAGGGGGTCATGGAGGCTTCCACCAAGATTTCAATGGAAGGCCTGGGGGGCCAGGCCAAGTGCCCTAGGTCAGAGTCCCTGTGGGCAGGCCTGGAGAGGACAGGGTGGAGATGTGAGGAGGAAGCCAAAGCTGCCCTGGAGACCCCTGAGATTAAGAAATTCCAGTAACATGGGACATCATCCTAGGAAAGCTGCAGGAATTGAGCAGAGACAACCAACACTTGGGCTACAACCAACAAGGCCACAGTGACAGAGCCCTTTGGACCATGCCATGTGCCCCAGATGCCAGATGTGGAGCTACAGGATTTGTTTGCCCAGCTGGAGTTCGGTTTGCTTTGGTCCCATCCATTCTTTCTATGCCCCTGTTTTTGTGAATGGAAATGTTCACTCTGTACCTTTGTTTATTGGATACTCGTAAATCGCTTTTGATTTTTACAGGAGCTCATGATGCATGTTTGCCCTGAGCCTCAGAGGAAACTTTGGACTTCAATTTTGGGGCAATCTTGGAATTGTTGAGATTATGGGGACTCTTAGAAATGGACAAAATGTATTTTGCATTGTGAGATGGTCAGGAGCTTTTGGGAGCCAGGAGCAGAATGTTATGGTTTGGGGTGGCGCACACCTGTAATCCCAGGGGCTCAAGAGGCTGAGGCAGGAGAATGGTGAGTTCAAAGCCAGCCTCAGCAAAAGCAAGGCACTAAGCAACTCAGTGAGATCCTGTCTCTAAATAAGACATAAAATAGGGCTGGGGATGTGGCCCAGTGGTCACATGCCCTGAGTTCAATCCCAGTACCACCCCCCCAAAAAAAGAATATTATTATTTAGATGTGAGATGTCCCCCAAAAGCTAATTCATGAAATAATGCAAAAAGACCTAAATTAGAAATGTTTGAGTTATGAGAGTCTTAACCCAGTCAGTGAATTAATCCCCTGATGGGATTAACTGAGTGGAAACCGCAGAGAGCATGTGGCTAGAGGGGTGGTCATTGGGGGACATGCCTTTGGAGTATATCTTCTGTATCTGGCACATGGAGTCTCTCTCTGCTGCCTGATCATCATGTGAGCCACTTCCCTCCACCACATTCTTCTGTCATATGTTCAGCCTCACCTCAAAGCCCAAGGAATGAGCCAGCTGCCTGTGGATTGAGACCTCTGAAACCGTGAGCCCCCAAATAAACTTTTCCTGCTCTAAAATTGTTCTTGTTGGATCTTTTAGCTACAGCAGTGAAAAAGCTGACTAAAACAATCTTATATTAGAAATTAACACCCAAACGTTAATGTATCCAATACTTATTATAATTCACATGTGGATAACTAAGACTGTGCACAGATATTTATGTGAACAGTTAGAAGTGAACTACTTGAAAAATGTATACCTTTTAAAACCATGTGATTATTAGCTTATCCACAAGGTAAACAAAATTAACAAATCCCTTTTCCAGATATCTTGTAAGCATGGACTAAATTATGATAGGTATTTGAGAAGGTTCATTATTTGAAGTATTGTTCGTGGTTTGAGAAATACTTTGAACATTGGTGCATTATACATTTTTAATAACTATAACAATGTCTTTTAATTTTAATGCTTTTACATGATCTTCCATATTTTATCAGGATCCAACTTGCCATTGGCAAATCATTTAATTTAATGAACATACTACATATAATTAATTTGAAGAACTTAAATTTGGCAAATATTTTCTCACCATTGATACTCTTTGAGTAAGTTAATTATCTAAACTGCATAAATTAATGTAAAATTATGCACATGAAAAATATTTTATACTCTTAATTTAAAAAAAGAAACTCTGGGGCTGGGGCTGAGCTCAGTGGCAGAGCACCTGCCTCACACATGTGAGGCACTGGGTTTGATCCTCAGAACCATATAGAAATAAATAAATAAAATAAAGTTATTTTTAAAAGAATCTGATTTAAAAAAGAAACTCTATGTCTTAAATGTTTCTTCTACTTTCCACTTGATTTTACACTTGATCTCCCTTTATCTTTACATATGTTATTATTTAAACAATTATTTTTTTATTTCAAAAATCTTGCTTGTTCTTCTCATTTGTTTTCCATAGCATCATACTGTTATTTTGTTAGTAGAATACACACTCCTTAAACTCTCCAAAGAGATTAGTTATAGTTCATTTGTGTGTCCTCCCACTTAATTGTCTCCCCAAAATCACTTTCTCTCTTTTCTCCTGCTATTAGCCAACTTCTTAGATTCCTCTTTCAAGCTTCCTAAGATCTAATAACTTTATACCCTCACCTTCTATCTCCTTAACACCTCACCCTACACCCCACTCCAGGTTCTCTCTTTGTCCACCATCAGAAACTATAGACCCTTTTGCAAACCTACTGTTTATATTGTAGATAATAATTGAACTCACCATTTCTGTGTATTGTGACAAAACCATAAATGTCTTAATAGGAGCTATTTGACTTAAGGCTGTATATTGTTTGTATTGGGAATCTGTTAATATTGATATCTCCCTTAAAGGAGAGGTATTGAAAATCTACAGGGATGCTATAAGCCTATAGGGTAAAAAGTGTAATGCCTTGGACCTGCAGTGCTAGAAGGAAAGACACACAAACAACTTGAAAAAACAAGGGAAGGAAGTGCCCCAAATAAACCAAGCTACTACATCATTAGAATCCATGGCCAGCACAGCAGAAGAAATGACAGAGAAGGAGTTCAGGGTGTACATAATTAAAATGTTGTGTGAATTAAAGGATGATATAAGAGAGCAAATACAGACAGCAAAAGACCATTTTGATAAGAGCTACATAAGCAAATAGAGGAAGCAAAAGATTACTTCAATAAGGAGATAGAAGTTCTAAAAACAAAACATAAATACTTGAAATGAAGGAAACAATAAGCCAAATTAAAACCTCAATAGAAAGCATCACCAACAGATTAGATCACTTGAAAGACAGAACCTCAGCTGATGAAGACAAAATATATAATCTTGAAAATAAAGTTGACCACACAGTGAAAATGATAAGAAACTATGAGCAGAACATTCAAAAATTATGGGATAACATAAAAAGACCAAATTTCAGAATTATTGGGATAGAGGAAGGCATAGAGTTCCAAACCAAAGGAATAAACAATCTATTCAATGAAATAATACCAGAAAATTTTTCAAACATGAAGAATGAAATGGAAAATCAAATATAAATGGCTTACAGGACACCAAATGTACAAAATCACAACAGATCTACACCAAGGAACATTATAATAAAAATTCCTAGCATGAAGAATAAAGAGAGAATTTTAAAAGCCACAAGAGAAAGGAATCAGATTACATATAAGGGAATTGGGGAAACCAATTAGGATCTCTGCAGATTTCTCAACCCAGACCCTGAAAGCTAGAAGATCCTGGAACAACATATACCACAACACAATAATAGTTGGTGACTTTAACACACCTCTTTCACCACTGGATAAACCTTCCAAACAAAAGCTAAACAGAGAAACTATAGAACTCAATAACCTAGACTTAACAGACACATATAGAATATTCCATCCATCAGTAAGTGAATACACTTTCCTAGCAGCACATGAATCCTTCTAAAATAGTCCCTATATTATGCCACAAATCAACTCTTAGCAAATACAAAAAAGTAGAGATATTACCATGTATTCTATCAGATCATAATGGAATGAAACTAGAAATCAATGATAAATTTAAAAATAGAAGCTACTCCAACACCTGGAAATTAAATAATTTGCTATTGAATGAACAATAGATTGCAGAAGACATCAAAGAGGAGATTAATAAATTCTTACAGATAAATGAGAACACTGATAAGACATATCAAAATCTCTGGGATATTATGAAGGCAGTACTAAGAGGAAAGTTCATTGCATGGAGTTCATTGTTTAAAGGAAGAAAAAAATCAACAAATAAATGACCTCACTTTACATCTCAAAGCCCTAGAAAAAGAAGAACAAATTATCAGCAAAAGAGTAAAAGACAGGAAATAATTAAAATCAAAGCTGAAATCAATGAAATTGAAACAAAAGAAATAATTGAAACAATTGACAAAACAAAAAGTGGGTTCCTTGACAAAATAAATAAAATTGATAAACACTTAGCCATGTTAATGAAGAAAAGGAGGAAAAAGACTCAAAATACTAGAAAAAAAAACTCAAATTTCCAGCTGTGATGGAAAAGGAAATATCATGATGGACACTACAGAGATACAGAAGATAATTAGAAATTATTTTGAAAGTCATCAACAAATTTCTATGGGTAAATCATATGATTTACCCAAACTGAATCAGGACACTTTTTTTTTTTACACAAGTTAAACAAATTGATTTCAAGCAATAGAATAGAAGACACTATCAGACGCCTACCAACTAAGAAAAGCCCAGGATCATACAGATACACAGCTGAGTTCTACAAGACCTTCAAAGAAGAACTAATACCAATACTCCTCAAACTATCTCATGAAATAGAAAAAGAGGGAGCACTTCCAAACTCATTCTATGAGGCCAATATCACCCTGATTCCAAAACCAGAAAATGACACATCAAAGAAAAAAAAAAACTTCAGAACAATATCTCTAATGAACATCGATGCAAAAATTTTCAATAAAATTCTGGCAAATCGAATACAAAAAACCTCAAAAAGATAGTGCACCACAAGCACGTGGGGTTTGTTCCAGGGATGCAAGATTGGTTCAACATATGGAAATCAATAAATGTGATTCACCACATCAATAGACTTTAAGATAAAAATCATATGATCATCTCAATAGATGCAGGAAAAGCATTCAATAAAATACAGCACAGCTTTACGTTCAAAACTCTAGAAAAACTAGGGATAACAGGAACATATCTCAACATTGTAAAAGCTTTCTATGCTAAGTCCAAGGCCAACATCATTCTAAATGGAGAAAAATTGAAAGCATTCTCTCTAAAAACTGGAACAAGATAGGGATGCCCTCTTTTACCATTTCTATTTAACATAGTTCTTGAAACTCTAGCAACAGCAATTAGACAGATGAAAGAAATTAAAGGAATATGGATAGGAAAATAAGAAATCAAACTATCACTATTTTCTGACGACATGATTCTATACCTAGAGGATCCAAAAAAATTCCACCAGAAGACTTCTAGAACTAATGAATGAATTCAACAAAGGAGCAGGATATAAAATCAACACCCATAAATCAAAGGCATTTCTGTACATCAATAACAAATCCTCTGAAAGGGAAACTACCCCATTTACAATAGCCCCCCCAAAAAAATACTTGGGAATCAACAAAAGAGGTGAAAGACCTCTACAGTGAAAACTACAACACACTAAAGAAAGAAATTAAAGAAGACCTTAGAAGATGAAAAGATCTCCCTTGTTCTTGGATAGGCAGAATTAATATGATCAAAATAACCATACTACCAAAAGCACTATACAGATTCAATGCAATTCCAATCAAAATGCCAATGACATTCCTCATAGAAATAGAAAAGGCAATCATGAAATTCATCTGGAAAATTGAGAGACCCAGAATAGCCAAAGCCGTCCTTAGCAAGAAGACTGAAGCAGATGGCATCACTATACCAGATCTTAAACTATGCTACAGAGCAAGAGTAACAAAAATGGCATGGTATTGGCACCAAAATAGACTTGTACACCAATGGTACAGAAGAGAGGACACAGAGACAAACCCACATAAATACAGTTATCTCATACTAGACAAAATTGCCAAAAACATATTGGAGAAAAGATAGCCTCTTCAACAAATGGTGCTGAGAAAACTGGAAATCCATATGTAACAAAATGAAATTAAGCCCCTATCTCTCTCCATGCACAGAACTCAACTCAAATTGGATGAGGACCTAGTAATTAGACCTAGTAATTAGTCATTTTATCTTATTTTTTTTGAGGCAGTATTTCATGAGGACATTATTTGACTACTTTAGGTTTGTATGTTATTTTATTCAATTATCTTACAGCATCCTTGAATGGACTAAGCTGATTACTTTATAATTATAACAGAAGAAAAAGTAGGCCCAAATCTTCATCATGTCAGATTAGGCCCCAACTTCCTTAGTGAGACTCCTATAGTGCAAGAAATAAAATCAAGAATCAATAGATGAGATGGATTCAAACTGAAAAGCTTCTTCTCAGCAAAAGAAATAATCAGTGAGGTGAAAAGAGCCTACAGAATGAAAGCAAATTTTTACCTCACGCACATCAAATAGAGCACTAATCTCATATACAAAGAACTCAAAAATCTTAACACCAAAAAACAAATATCCCAATCAGTAAATGGGCTAAGAAACTGAACAAACACTTCTCAGAAGAAGTTATACAATTGATCAACTGTGATATGAAAAAAAAGTTCAACATCTCTAGCACTTAGAGAAATGCAAATCAAAACTACTCTAAGATTTCATCTCACTCCAGTCAGAATGGCAGCTATTAAGAACACAAACAACAATAAGTGTTGGCGAGGATATGGGGAAAAAGGCACACTCACATTGTTGGTGGGACTGCAAAAATGGTGCAACCAATCTGGAAAGCAGTATGGAGATTCCTTGGAAAACTGGGAATGGAACCACCATTTGACCCAGCTATCCCACTCCCTGGTCTATACCCAAAGGACTTAAAAACTGCATACTACAATGACACAACCACGTCAATGTTTATAGAAGTACAATTCACAATAGCTAAACTGTGGAACCAACCTAGATGCCCCTCAGTAGATGAATGGATAAGGAAACTGTGGTATATATACACAATGGAATATTACTCAGCATTAAAAGAGAATAAAATCATGGCATTTGCAGGTAAATGGATGGAGTTGGAGAATATCATGCTAAGTGAAGTAAGCCAATCCCAAAACAACAAAGGCCAAATGTTTTCTGATATGTGGATGCTGATCCATAATGGGGTTGGTGGGGAGCATCGGAGGAATGGAAGAACTTTAGATAGGGCAAAGGGGAGAGAGAGAAAGGGAGAGGGCATGGGGGTAGGAAAGATAGTGGAATGAGATGAACATCATTACCCTCATTTCATGTATGAAGACACGAATGGTGTGACTCTACTTTGTGTACAACGAGAGAAATGAAAAATTCTGCTCTGTATGTGTACTTTGAATTGAAATGCATTCTGCTATCCTGTATAACAAATTAGAATAAATAAATAATTTTTTAAAAAAAGAGGATAGATAGCATCAAAGTGGACAAGTCATAGTGACCAAGTACAACTACATAATAACAGTCATTTTATCTTATTTTTTTTGAGGCAGTATTTCATGAGGACATTATTTGACTACTTTAGGTTTGTATGTTATTTTATTCAATTATCTTACAGCGTCCTTGAATGGACACTAAGCTGATTACTTTATAATTATAAATGTTAAGATGGAATCAGTCTACCTGCATATCAGTCTACTTTGCAAATTATCTGATTGAACACAACAAAATAACAAAAGCAGTCTGGTTTCTATAAAGACCAGAGGAACAAGCTAGGCAATAGGCAGCTCACATTAAAGTGTTTCATTTATTAGTTTTGTTTGTTTGTTTGTTTGTTTGTTGAAGCTCTGGGAATTGAGCCGAAGGCCCCTCCCTACCAGGCGAGTGTTCTACCACTGAGCTACACCCCAGCCCACCACGAACATATTTTAACCCTGAATTCTTTCTCATCCACCTAACAGTGCACTGGCCAAGTACTGGGCTCCGGGAGGGCGAGCTTTTGAGCAGTCCCTGTGGCCTCCAGAGGAGGCAGGCTGAAATCACCTGTCAACAGTCTTCCGCTGACTTCACTGCAGGAATGGCAACGATCACCTCTCAACCAGCACGGCTATCTTTCACATCTGTGCCTGCTCCTTCATGGACGGAGATATGGACACTCAGTTCCTCTCCTGAGCCTCTGTGAGGTTGCACAGCCCCTGGAATAAGCCCGCAGGCCTCCAGCGCAGCAGATCTGGATGTCCCCAGGAAGGGATCATTGGTTCACCCGGCAGGCAGGACGTGCCAACTGTCTTGGAGAACTCGGTGTCTTATTTGAGCTCTGCTGAGGCATAAAGGAGCTCTTGGGATGTCCACTTCTCCTTGTTTCGTTGGATTGTGTCACAGGGATGGTGTGGGAGCAGCAAAGTCCCCGAGAAAGGACTTTCTCGAGCCGTTCCGACTTAAGGCTGTGACACGTGACCCAAACGTTGGCAATGAGGTTGCAGCAGTAGGATTGCCGAAGGGTCCCTGGAGGGAATCTTGAAAGGAGGGTGGAGAATCCCAAATCCGAGTGGTCTGCCTGACTTTGCCCCTCACTTTACCCCTTGGTCCCCTGCATGGAACCCAGAATCCAAAAGGCAGCGCTCCGTCCACAACAACGGGCAAAACCCATGGCCCCACAGGGAATCCACCATCCCGTCCATGCACAGAATGAGGTCCCAACTAGAACAGATCTATTCCATGCTTGTACGCAATGATATCATGAAGTCTACTGTCTCGTACAACCAAAAAAACAAATAAAATAAGCACACGGCTCCTGCACGCGGAGCTCCTCTAGACCCCTGGGTTTTATGGCACATAAGAAAAGGAGAATGTGGATTTGTAAAGGAAAAATGTTTTCATGTTTCACATTAAGCCAGATGTACTTTCTAACTGCTGTATCCTGAGTTATAATTAGAACATGATCTAAGGCTTAGCCCACACACATATTTTTCCCCCACTATGGGGAATGGAACCCAGGGGTGCTCTACCGCTGAACTACACCCCCAGCCCTGTTTAGTTTTTATTTTGAGACAGGGTCTTGCTAAGTTGCTGGGGCATCACTAAGGGTCATCACTAGATCATGTTCTAATTATAACTCAGGATGCAGCAGTTAGAAAGTACATCTGGCTTAATGTGAAACATGAAAACATTTTTCCTTTACAAATCCACATTCTCCTTTTCTGAGGCTGGCCTTGAGCTTGTGATCTTCCTGCCTCAGCCTCTTGAGTGACTGAGATCACAAGATGCACCAGTATAGGACCTAGCTCTCCAGTTTAACAAACGAAGTTTTCTTCTCTCGTTTTCATTCTCTTAATGCCTCCAGTTCATTTCCTAAGACATGAGGAGAAATAATAAGACTTTTTTTGGTATTAAAGTATATATATATATATATATATTTAAATTTTTTATTTATTCTTTTTAATTATACATGACAGTAGATTGTATTTTGACATATCATACATACATGGAGTATAACTTACCATTCTTGTGGTTGTACATGATGTGGAGTTACACTGGTCATGGATTCATATACAAACATAGGAAAGTTACATCCAGAATAAATATATATATTTTTTTTTTCCTACTGTCTTTTCTATTCCCCTCCCCTCTCCCTTCTCTCATTCCCCTTTGTCTAATGAACTTCCTGTTCTTCCCTCCCACCCCCTTATTGGGTGTTAGCATCCACATATCAGAGAGAACATTCGGCCTTTGGTTACAACAAGACATTTTTAACTGGAATAAGTCTAGGAAGAGTGTCATTCCAATTTTGAAAATAGTCAAACAAAAATATAAATAATAGCTGGACACAGTGGCACACACCTGTAATCCCAGCAGCTTGGGAGGCTGAGGCAGGAGGATCAAGAGTTCAAAGCCAGCCTCAGCAACTTAGGCCCTAAGCAACTCAGTGAGACCCTGTGTCTAAATAAAATACAAAAGTGGGCTGGGGATGTGGCAAAGTGATTAAGTAAGTGCCCCTGAGCTCATTCCCTGGTACCAAAATATATATCTACCATTCATATGAGTCTTGAAGTCACAGATTTGGAGTCTTATGGACTTTGTTTAAACTTCATGAGACTATGAACTATTTCTGTTTTTTCACTACTATATCTATAGCTCCATGATCAAGACACATAGAGAAAAGGTGCACAATAAATACTTGTTGAAAAAACAAATGTATCCTTTATCACCTACACACACCTGTGTGCACAAACACATCCACCAAGTTTTACATTATGATATAAATCCTGCTTTGGTGGAGAAAGCTATTATCTTTCAATTTGCTTTAATTTTCATTTCTGAAAAAAATTTACTTTTGTTGTCAAAACATAATCAATGAAAGAAACCTCATGGGACTGGGCATGTAGTTCAGTGGCAGAGTGCTCACCTAGCACAAGCAAGGCTCTGGATTCAATCTCCTGTGCCATAAAAAAAGAAATGATCCCTCATCTCCAAGTAGCACCTGGAAAAACACAGGTGGACAAATCCTTAACCCATATCTGCTTGCCCCTCTCAAACCCGAGATTAAAGCAGTAATCTAATATCACTGTGAATACTTTATTCCTCAAAAAAATCATCCCACACCTTGAATCAACTTTATTCTATATGGATTAAAGTTAAAAATAAAATAAAATCCTGATTCAAGATGGCAAAACAGAGGCACCTGGCACTCCTCCTCCACAAAGATGAACCAAAATGACACTTAAGGCACTTAAATGGTCCCCACTGACCCTCCCACCTGCATCCTGCTCAGGCACCTGTTACCAACAGGGCAGGGAAGGAACATGTGATTCCCGCTGCTGTCCCACCCACAGGGTCCTGCTGAGGGGTCCTGGAGCAACTGTGTGCCTCTGGCTGTCACCCTGAGACCAGGAAATTTCTACAACTAGAAAAGTCAGGCAGAAAAATGCGCTGGCTCCAGCTGGCACTGGGGCCAAAGGGGGTCGAGAGGACTTTTGCCTGGCACCAGCCAATGTTCTGCTCCCAGGGTCGCATGCTGCCAGCACAGAGGAGCAGCACCACAGCTCATGCTGTGACCCCACCTACGTGATTCCTGCCATTGTCCCGCCCCCACACCTTGTCATACCATGCACTACATCAGTACTGGGTGTGAGCACCACAGAAAGGGTCCTCGGGTTCTGCCACCATCTCTCCCTGTGCAGCATCTGGGTTTGTGCTACTGACGGCTCAGTGGACAAATGCTTCCGGTCTCTCACCAATGCTGATGCCACCAAGGCCAGAGGCCCCCAATAGGAGCAGAGCTAGCATCAAAAGTGTTGAGGAAGCCCACATCACCCAACAGGGGCCACCACTCCTGTTTAATTTGTAGCCACACAGTAGGCTCCCTGCGCCCACTGCTGTCTACACTGCACCTGCCTCAACTGCTACAGTGTCTCTCTCCACTTGTGTGTGGCTCACAAGACAGTGGGTATCTCCGACTCTGCCATGGTATGCACAATGACCAAGGTCAATAGCCACCACCAAAGATGTTACAGGAAGACTGCACTATGATGCTCAGCTGAAAATAAAGCCAGCCTTTTTTTTCTTAACAAATGAACACCCCAAGACACATCTTTGGGAGGAAGCTACTTACTCAAGGCCACCCCATTAAAGTGGTAGAGATGCCTGATCCACCAGATGCCAAAACGTCAATGTAGGAGGACAAGAAATATGAAAAAGCAAGGTAAAATAATGCCTCCAAAAGAACATAATAACTCTCAACAGATCTCAAAGAAATCATATGGATGAAATAACTGATAAAGAATTTTGAAAAATGATAAAAGTTCAATGAGATTTCCAAGGGGATACAGTTGAACAATTAAATGAAATTAGGAAAACAACACGGGACGTGAATGCAAACGTCAGCAGACATAGAATCCTGCGGCTGAACATGCAGAAATGAGACACTCCAGCAGATGAAAATGTTGAAACAGAAATCATGGCAATGAAGAGCTCCATAAGTCAAACACAAAATTTAGTCAAAAGCCTAACACGGGCTAGATCAAATGGAAGGAAGAATATCTGAACTTGAAGAAATAACCCAGCAGACAAAAGAAAAAAAAGTGAAGAATGAAGGAAGAGACCAGTCAAAACTTGGGGACATCATTAAACAAACAGATATCCAAATATCCAGACAAAAGGAAATGCAGAGAAAACTATTCAATGAAAAAATAACAGAAAACTTCCCTGATTTGGGGACACCAAGGGACAACCATGGGCAGAAGGCTTAAAGGACCCCAAATGGAGGCAACCAGAAAATATCTTCAACATCAGTATGTTATAATCAAACTATCAAGAATACAAGACATAAGTTCTAAAATCTGCAAGAGAAAGGGGCCAAATCCATTTAAGGGTATCACAGTTAGACTAACAGCACATTTTTTGGTGGGAACCCTACAAGTTAGGAAAGAATGGAATAATGTATTCCAAGTTCTGAAAAAAAAAACTACATGCAAATATTATTATATATTATTATGCTGATCAAGACTATCATTCAGAAATGAAGAAGAAATAAAGACCTTCCAAGACAGGCAAAAAACTGAGGGAGTCCATGACCATTAGATCAGCCCTAACAAAAGATGTGTAAGTGAGTCTTCCATCCAGAAGTGAAAGAAAGGTAACCATCATCATGAAAGTAGGGGAAAGGGTAACTCCCACTAGAAGAGTAGAGACACAAAAAAGAGAAATAGAAAAGAAACCAGACATTATCAGTACAGTAAACCATCAAACCACAGAGATGAACAAGAGAGGAAGAAAAGGACAAAGAATATGCAAAACAACTAGAAGAAAATCAACAAGATGTCAAGAGAATTCCTTACCTACCAACTCTCACCTTTAATGTAAACAGACTAAATTCTCTAATGAAAAGAAACAGACTAGCTGGGTACATTCTCAGAGAAAGAGAGAGAGTGAGAGGAATAAAAACCATGACCCATTAGTATGCTGCCAATTCATCAGTAGAGATCTTCATTTCATCAGTGAAGATACACATAGACTTGACAGGATGCAAAATAACATTCCAAACTGAACAGGAGCAGCTGTATTTCTATCTGACAAAATAGATTCTAAGACAAAATTTTTAGAAGACAGGTCATTATATAATAATCCAGGGGTCAATTCATCAAGAAGTTAAAATGATGTATAAATCTACATGTACCTAATATCAGAGCACCCAATTTTATTTTTAAAAAAACACTACTAGACATACAGGGAGAGATGGACCTCAACATAATAATAGTGGGTAATTTCAATATCCCACTCTTATCAATAGACCCCCCCAAAAAAAAATCAACAAAGAAACATCAAAGTTAAATTATCCTATAGATCAAATTGACTTAACAGGAACCTGCAGACAACTCCATCTAACAAATGTGGAATACATGGTTCTTTCCTCAGCACACAGAACTTTTTCCAGAATAGAACATACATTAGGCTGCAAAGTCATTTTAAATTTTTTAACAAACCACATACTGTATGTTTTCTGATCACAATAAAAGGAAACTAGAAATCAATATCTAGAGATATTAGAAATCACATAAACACCTGGAGACTGAAAAACACACTTTTGAATGAACAGTGGGTCATTGAAGGAGTAGAGGGGAACTTCTTTAATTTCTTGAGTCAAGTAAAAATAAAAACACACCATGTGGTATACAACTAAAGCAATAGGGAGAGAAGAGTTAAAGCAATAAGTGCCTTCATCAAAAAAAAAAAATCTTGAATGACATAATAACCCATCTCAAGTTCTTAGAAAAGCAAGAATAAAGCAGGCCCAAAATTAATAGAGGGAATGAAATAATAAAAATCAGAGCAGAAATCAATGATATAGAGACCAAAAGAAGAATACAAAGGACTAATGGGGGGGGGGGGGGAGCTGAAAAGATACAGTTGACAAGCATTTAGCTAGACTAACCAAAAAAGAGAAGACCCAAATAAATAAAATTAAATATGAAAAAGGAGACATTAAAATTGGTAGCAGAGAAATACAAAGTATCAAGAGGGATTATTTTTAAAAATGCATGCCAGTAAATTGGAAAAAATGGACAAATTTCTGGATTTTTTACAACCATCAAAACTGAACCAAAAAGATGCAAAAACCTAAATAACAATAACCAATAACAGCAATAAAATTGAAATAATAATTAAAACATCTTCCCACAAATAAAAGCCCAAGACTGGATGGCTTCACTGGTGAATTTGACCAAACTTCTAAAGATGAACTAATGACAAGTTTCTCAAACTATTCCATGGAACTGAAAGGGAGAGTACCCTTATAAATTCTTTCTTTGAGGTCAGCATTACTCTGCTACCAAAACCTGATAGGAAGGAAGAAAGGTCAGGGGAGGGAAGGAGGGAAGGAGAGAAGAAAGAAAGAAAGAAAGAAAGAAAGAGAGAAAACTATAGATCCATATCCCTGATAAACATAGAACAAAAGTTCTGAACAAAATTCTTGCAAATGAACAAGTTGGTTATTTCAGAGATAAAAGGATGATTCAACATAAGCAAATCAATAAACATAATGCATCATATAAACAGTGAGCATAATCATCTCAATGGATGCAGAAAAGCATCTGATAAAACTCAATATTCCCTCATAATCAAATCTCTGAACAAATTAGAATCATACCTTAATATTTCAAAGGTTATATATTATAAACCCACAGCCAACATCATACTGAATGGTGAAAACTGAAAGCATTTCCTCTAAGACCAAGAATAAGACAAGGTGTCCATTTTTAGCACTCTTATTCAATAGAGTACTTGAAATTTTAACAAGAACAATAAGGTAAGAGAAAGAAATAAAACTCATACAATAGGAAAGGAGAAAGTCCAATTATTCCTTTTTGCTGATGATATGATTCTATACACTAAAAAAAAAAAACCCTAAGGTCTCTACCAAAAGACTCTTGGAACTAATCAATTCAGCATAGTAGCAGGATACAAAATCAACAGACAAAAATCAATAGTTTTTCTGCACACCAGTAATGAACTCACTGAAACAGAATTCAGAAAAGTGATCCATTCACAAGAGTCTTAAAATGAATTCCTAGTAATAAACTTAACCAAAAAGGTGAAAGATCTCTGCAATGAAAATCACAAAACACTGGAGAAATAAATTGAAGATGACACTAGAAGCTGAAAAGACCTCCTATGTTCGTGGGTCGGGTGAATAAATATTGCTAAAACGGCCATACTCCTGAAAACAATCCAGATTCAATGCATCGCCGTCAAATTATCAATGACTTTCTTCACAGAACAAGGAAAAAAACTGTAAAATTCACACGAAGGCAAAAAAGACCCCAAATAGCAAAAGCAACCCTGAGCAAAGAGAGTAATGCTGCAGGCATCACAACACCCGATTCTAAAATGTACGCACAGCCATGGTACCTAGAGCAGGAGGGCATAGCGTTAAAATAGACACACAGACCAGTGGAACAGAACAGAGAACCCAGAAATGGACCCACACACCACAGCTACTTTGGAGGAAAGACAGACTTCCTTCTACTTTGGAGGAAGGACAGACTTCTGGTGCTGAGAAAACTGGACAGCCACATGTGGAAGATTGGAACTGGACCCCGCTGTCTCACCCTGGACAGAAATCAACTAAAAATGAATCAAAGATTTTAATGTGAGTCTTGGAAGTACCAAGGGAAACACTCCAAGATCCTGGCACAGGTAATGAGCTCCTGAATAGGACTCAGAAAACAAACCAGGGATTGACCAGAGATCTCATCAGGTTGGAAAGCTCTGAGCAGCAAAGCAACAGCGAGGAAGGCAAACCTACTGAAGAGCAGAAACTCTCTGCCCCCTATTCATGTGACACAGGAGTATTGCCCAGAGTGTGTAAGGAATCTAACACTTAACAGACACGACTGCAGTTCTAAAATGGGCCGATGACATGAACAGACGCTTCTCAAAAGAAGTCCAAATGGGGCTGGGGATGTGGCTCAAGCGGTAGCATGCTCGCCTGGCATGCGTGCGGCCCGGGTTCGATCCTCAGCACCACATACAAAGATGTTGTGTCTGCCGAGAACTAAAATAAATAAATAAATATTTAAAAAAAAAAAAAAAGAAGTCCAAATGGCCAATAAATAGATGAAAAAATGTTCAACATCTTTAGCCACCAGGAAATGCAAACCAAAACTTCACTGAGGGTCTGTCTCACCCCAATGAACATGCAAGGAAACCAGCTGAGGCGACCACCAAGAGATGATAGATAAGGAGAATATGGTACATATACATGTTGTGGTTTGAATATGAAGTGGCCCTCAAAAGCTCCTGTGTTCATGAGGCAAAATTCAGAGGTGAAGTGATGAATGTTATTTATACCCAGGCTGGGTGGTGACCGTAGCAGGTGTGGCCTGGCTAAAGGAGGTTGGTCACCGGGCCAGGCCACAGAAGTGTTCCTCTCCCTGCCCCTTCCCCCTTTCTCTCTCTGATTCCTGACCACCATAAATATAGGAGCACCCCTCCTCCTTTCCTTCCACCATGATATTCTGCCTCACCCCAGGCTCAGAGCAATGAACCTCTGAAGTCTCTGAAACCATGAGCCAGAACAAACCGTTCCTCTCTAAATTGTTCTTATCGGGTATTTTGGGTGCAGCAATGAGAAGCTGGCTGATAAAACACACAATGGAGTAGTATTCAGCCATAAAGAAGAATAAAACCGTGATGTCATTTGCAGGAAAATGGATGAGACAGGAGGATGTCATATTAAATGAAATAAGTCAGATGCAGAAAAACAAGTATTGCTGGTATTCTCTTATAGGTGGAAATTTGCGGGGGGCGGAAGTTGACCAGAAAATAAAAGTAGAAAAGAGATAGATGAACGACTAGGAACTAAAAAGCACATGGCAGTGGGGAGAGGAGAAATGAAGAGAGGAGGGTAGGACGGACATGATGACGTGACATAGGCATATATATAAATATCACAAAGAATCCCCTTAACTTATATAACAAATGTGCTATATGTGTGTTATTATGTGATATATATATATAAATATTTAGACAAAAATCTGGTGTGCTGTTTTTAACAGAAGCATAGAGTTAAATCATAAAGTGCACCTCATTTTATGATGTCTATAGATGAACTTAAATGTGGATTTTTTGTCTTTTTTCCCACATTTTATTGGCACATTCTCATTATAATTATGCACAATGGTGGGTTCTTTATTACGTATTTGTACTTGCACTTGATATAACAAGATAATCTGGCCAAGCTCACTGCCCGGTGCTTCCCTTTCCCACCCCTCCACCCTCCTCCTGTCTCTGTCCCCCACTCTAGTGATCCCCCCTTGATTTTCATGAGCTCCATCCCCCTTTCTTTTCCTCTTTCCTCTTTAGCTTCCACACGTGATAGAAAACATACAACCCCTGAACTTCTGAGTTTGGCTTATTTCACTTAACACAATGTTCTCAAGTTCCATCTATTTTCCTGCAAATGCTTAATTTCATTCTTCTTCATGGCTGAATTAAACTCCATTGCATTTATATATCACATGTTCTTTATCCTTTCATTCATTGATGAATAGCTAACCAGTTTCCTAGTTTGGCTATTGTGAATTATGCCGCTATAAACGTGGGTAGGTGTGTATTGTTTTAGTATGCTGACTTTAAATCTTTAGGATAAATATTGAGGAGTGGTCTGGCTGGGTCATGTGGTGGTTCCATAACTGGTCTTCCAAAGAGGTTGTACTAATTTAAAATCCCACCAACAGTGTAAAAGTGTTCCTTCTTATCCCCACATCCTCTCCAGCATTTATTATTGTTGGTATTCTCGATGTCTGTCATTCTAACTTGAATGAGATGAAACCTCTGTGTAGTTTTGATTTGCATTTCCCTAATTGCTGAAGATGTTGAACATTAAGTGTTGATTTAAAGACATCTTTGTGCACGTATCTTTGAGCATGGATTTGTTTATTTAAAACATTTTTCAGAATCCCCAGTTTATCAGCAAAGTATTGACTTATTTAATGAACAATGACATACATCCTTCGATAAAAAGAATAACGTGCAGAAAGAATCATATGTAGTTCTAGATGACAGATACACACAGACATATGTAGAATTTACATACAGAAAAGAATAATGTGTAGTCAGTAGTTCAGGAAGAGAGACAGACAGGTGAACAGGGTGTTCTAATGCAGGGAGATGACCACTCTGACAGAGCTAACACAGGAGGCAAGACAGCGGGGTACCCAACCTGGGGGGATCAGCATGAATTCTTCCTGTAATTCTTCTTTCTCTCCAAACTGCCATGCACTTCAGTGGGACTCGCACCTTCTGTCTAAGGCTTCTCCTTCCCTCCAGGCATGCGAAGCACAGGGCTCCTGGACAGTGGTGTCTCATTTAGAGCTGCTGGCCAATGGACTGAAGTTAGGGTTGGCACAGTACCCTATATCCTCCTGTTCTACCAGCTGAGCCAACCCCAGCTAAGGAGGGCCATAAAGATCTGTGTTCAGAGTCACACTGAAGAGAGAGCCGGGGACTCCATACAACCCACTGCCTGCTGTCTTGCAGGAGCCATGAAGTCCCTATTGTTCACCCTTGCAGTCTCTGTGCTCCTGACCCAGTTGGCCTCAGGTAAACAGAATCTTGGGGAAGAAGAAACACCAGCCAGACTAGAACAGGGTCCTGCACCTGAGGCCCTCACCCCAGGTGATCTGTGGGAACAGGGTCAGAGTTCTCACGGGAGGGGGTTGAGGTTTGTCCTCCTTCTGTCCCAGGAGGCCAGTATCTCTGACAGCAGCGGGGCAGGGGAATGCAAAGCCTCAGAGTCCCCCCAAAGGCAGAGATGGCCCTGACATTCCAAGCTTCTGCCATCTTATCACTGAAGGACAGCCAGCCCGGCTTCGGCTCGCTTCACCTCCTTTACCACCAGGGTTGCCTCTTGGGGTCACGATTCTCTATGATGCTTCCCCCAAACTTTGTTGGTCTTACAAAGAACATCTGTGATTCCCCCCTCCCCCGATGGTTAACAGGACAGGGGTGGCTGTTCTAAATACTCTAGGACTGGAAAAGGGAAGAAAAATAATCTGGGTGGATATGGGGAACTATTAGAAGCCTGTATCCGATCCCAGCTTCATTTGGGTAAGCATTCCTTATTTTTTTTTTAGTTTTATTTTGCTTTATTATTTTATTTTTGACTAATACCCAATTGTATTTATTTATGGGCTACAACATGCTGGGGGTTTTTGTTGGTTTGTTTGTGTGTAATACTGAGGACTGAACTCAGGGCCTTGTGCGAGCAGGGCAAGCACTTACCAACTGAGCTATCCCCCAGCCTCCATATGCCTCAATATGATACATGGATTCATTGTGTAATGGTCAAATAAGGGGTAATCAGCATATCCATCACCTTAAAATTTATCATTATTTTATGCTTCTTCTACCTATTTTAAAATATACAATACATTTTGTTAACTATACTGTGCAATAGAAAACCAGAACATAATTTTCCTACTTAACTATTATTCTATACTTTATATTTCCAAAACCTAGACAAGAGCAATGGAAGTGTTTTAGAAATAAAGGAATTGGCTACAACTTCATCCCTGTTTACAGTGTTCAAACTGTGACCAACTGGTATATGAGTTCATAACCTGCTTTTTATATTTTATCTTTGATTAACGTGTATTAATTGTTCATGTTACTGGGTGCAGCGGCACATATCTTAATCTCAGCAGTTCGGGAGGCTGAGGTAGGGGGATCACAAATTCAAGGCCAAAATCAGCAATCTAGCAAGACCTTGTCTCAAAACAAAAGGACTGGAGTTGAAGTTCAATGGTAAAGTACCCCTGGGTTTGATCCCCAGGACCACACACACACACAAAAAAAATTGTCCATGTTAATTGGGTTCCTGGTGACATTTCCATAAATGCATATAGCATGCACTGATCAAATCCAACTTCCCTTTTTCTACCAATCGCTCACCCTTCCAAGCTTGATGAATCGCTATCCTAGATTTAGGTGAACTTTTTTAGCTTTTTGTTCTTAACTTAAGATTATATTAGTAAAATTTTTACAGATCTTTAAATATTCCTTGAAAGTAATAATTTGCAGTAAGTACTTACTATTCTGTCATATTTCTCCAATAATAACTTGGAGAGTTCAATACTAGCTTGAAGAGTCCCTTATTGTGTCCTTTAGGTATTTTTTCCTAATGTGTGACAGCTATAAATAACAATGCACAACCTTGTAGATTTATCATTGTGAGAGTCTCTGATTCTGAAGGTCAATTTTAGATTCCATTGCTTATTTCTATGATAGCATTTATTTTAACTGGCTTATATCACCAGTTGTTTCTATTAGCATATTTGTATTTTTAACTTTTCTGTTTCATATTTCTTGCAAATATTTTCTAATATATTGGTCGCATCCAGATTTTCTTATTTAAGGAACTGAAGTTTCATTTTCTTGAGGTTGAGTCTATGAGTATTTCCTTTGCAATCTTCCATTTATTTAGAAAGTTCTTCTCCACATTGAGACCAGCTAAGCCCCATTTTAATGAGTCTGTTTTCCACATTGGATTCAATACCATCTTTTTATAAGGCACAAAGTGAGAAACTAACTCTTCTGAGTAGGATTTCCCAATAGGTAGAGAGCTGTATAACATTACTCCCTCTAGAAATTTATGTAGAGAATTCGCAAAACTGTCCAACTTGATGATGGATGAGAGTAAATAAGTAATTCTGTGAGGATTTCCCTAGAAGTTATTTCAGGCCAACTGCACCTTCAAAATTCTATGAGTTTTGACCACATGAATTTCACCTCTGTCTCTGGAATATTGGTGACGTACCTCATGTTCCTGCAGGGTGTCTTCTTTCTAAACTTAAACACCCTAAAACCGCACCCCCCTGCCCCTTTCTAGACAAACAGCAATTCAGGATCATGCTGTGCAATTAGCCAAATCTACCTCAAGAATTGAAGGCATAGGCACAATAGGATACCAGGACCCAAGGACAGAAAGGTAGAAAACTGGATGTGATGTTTCCATCCACATGTTCCCAGCTGTAGAAAGCTAAAGAAAAACATATGAATACTACCTCCATAGAGATGCTTGGGACAGCAAAAAAGAAGGGGATCACAGAAGGAGGGGCTGGAGAGGAAGTTTAAAGCCAATGACCACACTGGAGAAAGTAAGGCCAAGTAAGAAAAGCCAACCAATCTCTATGCTCTGCAGGAATGGCAAGTTCTTCTGCAACTGACCTTTGCATATGCTGTTCCTTCTTTGAAAACCCTTCCTCGAGATCTTCACTTAGCGGCGTCTTTTCATCCTTTATATCTAGGTTTGAATGTCACTTCCTCAAGGCTAGTGATCCCATGCAGAATTCTGATTTCAGGAGCAAGTGGTAGATACCATGTGTATGCCCATGCATGAGGAGTAAACTGCTGACCTCAGACATTAGTAGTGGAAATAATCAGCACTCTAAAAGGATGCCTCTTGGGGCTGGGGTTGTGGCTCAGCGGTAGAGCCCTCGCCCAGCACACGTGAGGCACTGACTGGGTTTGATCCTCAGCACCACATAAAGATAAAATAAAGGAATTGTGTCCACCTACAACTCAAAAATATATTTTTAAAAAAAGGATGCCTCTTCACCCACTGTCCAATATGTCACACTATTTCTTTTCATGTGTTGCATTTATTTCAACCTATAGTAATTTTGTTTATTCACTTGTTTATTTTCTTTCTTCAGCTGCCCATCCTGCCCCCCCCCCCCGCCCGCCAATTTAAGGTCCTCAGACCTTGTCTCCCAGTTCACTGCTTTAGTCCCAGCATCTTGCAGAGTTCTTGACATGGGGGGCATTCATTGTTAACTGAATAGAGAGATGGATTAAGAATACAGAGCAAGGGCTGGGATGGAGCTCAGTGTAGAACACTTGGCCCAGCCTGAAGGAGGCCCTAAGCTTCAATCCTCGGTACCACAGAGAGGGGGAGAGAGAGAGAGAGAGAGAGAGAAACTTAAAACAGCAAGGCAAGAAAGTTCCAACTTCTCTTTAGGGCATCTATGTGTTAGAATATGTAGTAAGATATCCTACATATAAATTACGAGCACCTGCACAGGCACCCCTTGCACCTATAAGGCAACTCCCTGGTAAACATATTCCTAGTGGTATGGCTTTTGTTCTTTCAATCCCACAATTTTGTAGAATACACTGATATCACAATATCATATAGGTATACATAGAAAGAGGTAGATAGAAATATATTTGAAAATTTTCTATTTATTTTTTCCATGACTTGCAACATTTTCAACAAGACAATATATAAGTCAAGGCTAGAGTTGTATTCTAAATATAATTTGCAGGACCTCAGAAACATGTAAAAACATTTCGAAAATGTTGCAAGCTATCAACAAAATAAAAAGTCTTCATGTTAAGCCGGACTCAGAAAGTCAAAGGTCAAATGTTTTCTCCCCTATGCGGAAGCTAAAGGGAAATAAGAGCCCGGCACTGCGGCACACACCTGTAATCCCAGCAGCTCAGGAGGCTGAGGCAGGAGGATCATGCGTTCAAAGCCAGCCTCAGCAATTTAGTGAGGCCCTAAGCAATGAGCGAGACCCTGTCTCTAAATAAAATACAAAAAGGGCTGAGGATGTGGCTCAGTGGTTAAGCACCTCTGGGTTCAATCCCTGGTACCAGAGAGGGGGGGGGGCGGGGAGAGAGAGAGAAAGGATCCTGTAAAAGTAAAAGGTAGATAAATAAAAATGGTGGACCAAAGGGAAGGGAGGAATGGAGGGAAAGGGAAGACCTGGGAAATGAAGTTGACCCAATTGTGCTTTGTAGGTGTTTAAATAAATCACAGTGCATTCCATTTTATATATACCTATAATGAATCAATTTAAAAAATAAATCAACAGAAGGAAAACTAATAGAATAGAGGAAGGGATTTGTGAAGGGGAACGAGGAAGCACTGGTGTCTGAAGAAGAGCAAATTGTTACATGCATTTGTGAATATGTCAGAATGAACTGCATTGTTGTGTGTAAGTAATGCACCAATAAAAGTTTTTGAAATCCATGTGTGTTTTGACAATGGTAAGAAGAATTATAGCAATGATCTGAGAAGTTTCTATTTTTAAAATGACGATTTTTACTCCTACTCAAATGTTTATGTGTGCTTTGGTTATATCTGGTGACAGATTTATTGCTCATATGTATAAAAGAAAGAAAGAAAGAAAAATTCTAAAATTTCCCACTTAAAATCGAGGGAAGTAGGCACCTGGTGTTTGCATTCAGGAATCTGAAATGAGGTTCCCATCCCTATGTCAACAATTCTGTGTGTATCTATATTTGTAAAATCTCCCTGAATGCTCGGAGCAGTGTTTTATGACTAAGAGAAATAGAACAAAACAACCGGTAAGAGACTTGGAAAATCAGCGCTCAGCAAATGAGTTTTATATTTTTTGTGACCAACGCCTCGGGTTTAACATTGTCCTTCCTCGATGCAGGAGGCTGGTATGTGAGGAAGTGCGCCAACAAAACAGGAAACTGCAGGAGGACGTGCAGATCTGGAGAGGTGGTCACAGTGCCTGCTACGGGAATGTGTCCCAAAGGAAAGGTGTGCTGCCTGCTGGTCAGCCAAGAGTCCTCTGACACCTGTGGCGGGAACTCAAAACCTTCAGGAGGAGGAGGAGGAGGTGGAGGTGGAAGTCAAGGATCAGGAGGAGGTGGATGCTCAGGAGGTGGAGGCTCAGGATGTGGAGGCCCAGGAGGTGGAGGCTCAGGAGGAACAGCACTGCCCAATGCTGGAACTACACTTGCTTCTTCCCCAGCAATGACAGCCTCCAGCACTTCTGTGGCCAGCACCACAGCTGCCTCAGGGTGAACATTTTCGCCTTTGTCTCCTGACCCCAGCGTCTGTGGTTCATTAAAACGAGAGGCCTTTTCCAGTGTTGGTTTTCTCTCTGACCCCACTTCCCACTCAGTCGTGCCTGTAAAGATGCCACATCTGTCTTGTACCAGCAGTTCCACAGTAGGGACACAAATAAGGGAGAGTCAGGCACAGCTGGGGGTGTGCCCAAACTACCCACTCGGGACTGATGGATGGAAGAGCTGTCGTCCTTGTCAACCGTCACAGACCCACACTCTGCCTGTACGATTACTATCCAACTTCAGTGGGTCTCAGAACCACCTACAGGGACTGCCAACACAGATGGCCGGGCCCGAGCTCCAGTTTGTAGTTTTGTGGTGGAACCTGAGACTCTGCCTGGCTCACAGTCCCAGGTGATGCTAGAGTTTCCTAGTCCAGGGGCCCCACTGTAAGAACCACTGGCCTAACCAGAGCACATGCCTGTAATGCCAGGGACTCGGGAGGCTGAGACAAAAGGACCACCAGTTCAAGGCCAGCCTCAACTTAATGAGATCCTGCCTCAAAATAAAAAAATAAAAAGGACTGGGGACGTAGTTCAGTGGTAAAGTGTCCCTGGGTTCAATCTCCAGTAGCAGAAACCAAACAAACAAAGAAAAGAATGATTGAAGGCCTCGGGTGGGTGTGATTTCCTATGGATACAGTGCTACACTTCCTATATGTTTTGAAGTGGTTAGTACCACAAATGCAACCCACAAAATATTTTGATAATCAATTTTATTAGACTTCTTACGACAGCCTCCGACTATAGATATTATGATCTTCTTTTAGAGAAGAGGAAACTTGACTTCTAAGCATTAGAAACCTGGGACAGTCTAAATCGACCACACCAAGAGGGTGTGCAGTTAGTTTTCTCCTCTCCCTAGAAATTCTCAATTTCAGCTTCCAACTTAGGAAGGAAGGGATATCGAGGACTCTGGAGTGTGGCCTGAGTCCTGGGACAGGTGCTCACTCAGAATTTCCTCCCTGAAGAGCTCTGCCTGCACCCAGAAGGAATATGGCGGGGTACATCGCAGTTTTGTCCATCCACACCTCAGGCCCACTTTCCCAAGAACGGGTCGGGGAGAAGAGGAAATGTGGTTGCCTGCGCTTTCCCGTTCCCTGTCTGCCTTTGTCTGTCTCCGTCAGCCAATTAGGAAAGGAGAAGTTTGGACTGAACAGCTTTCTCCCCACCCTTCCCCTCTAAAATGATGAGCTCAACTTAGACTTTGTGGGGTCCACTTCACCCCGGAGCTCATAAGAAGCCAAAGATTTAGCATAGGGCCTCAAAGTGGGAGGAAATTTTCACGGAAGGGTCATCTCCACTATAGCCCCAAGTCTATGAGGGCCATGGTAGAGTCCTTTCCCTTCTTCTCTTGATCCCCATCCGGTGACTATTAGATCCCTGTGCATTCTACCACCTCAGAGGTGTGCCCTGAGTCCGTCTCCACGGCACCGTGGGGGATCAGCCCTGGAGACTCACTGTGGGATGACGGCCACAGTCTCCCCGTTGGTGACTCTGCTTTCCTTTCACACCAACTCCTTCTTCCTGCACAATGATAGCCAGAGTTTCTTTTCTGAAATGCAGCTCTAACCATTAATCTCTCCATTTGGGTCCGGACTTCCTTGTTCCCTGAGTACAGAACCTAGATTACCTTCTCAGTTTTGCCTCCTATCTGTGTCCCAAGGGCACCTGGCACTTCCGCCACACCACACTTATTTGTGATTGATTTGGACTCACCAGGTTGCCTCTGGGCTTTGAGGTTTTGGATACACTCTTCTCTCTCTCCTTTCCCCTGCCTGGAAGAAAAAAAAAATCCTTATTTTCTTCTTGAGGACATTAATAACTAAACTCATCCATCCAAAATACTCCTGCCCCTTCTTGGGCTCCATTATATGGTTTATGTAGGATTTTATGACATTATTTTAACAGGTGGTCTTCTAGATATTTGCTTATGTCTTCTCCCCTACTGGACATTTGCTCAAGGAGAGGAACAATTTTCTCTATCTCCTATCATTCCCTAACTAGATTCTATATTGATTCTTGTTGAATAAGTAAAGGGGATTCTTGAGGACCCAGAAGATTTGGGGGTATTACTGAAATCTCACCTGCACTTATCTTCCCCACAAACAGGTCTCTGTCTCCTCCCAAGGCACATCCATGATCTATGCCATTACATAGTGGAGGAGATTTGAAGGGTGCATTGTCCCAGAGGAGGAGAGTCAGGGGAAAAAAGACTTCTGAGTCAGATGTGTCTGAAGTCCTTCATGATTCCACCATATATTCACTTTTTGGACTATAGACAAGTGGTTTCCCATCTTTGAGCCTATATTTCTGAACTTGAAAAATACAGGAAATATTTATTTCCATTGAAGTTACACTGATGTTTGCAAGAACAGTATATGGAAGCTAATCACCTCATAGGGACTTAGCTAGTAGGTGGCTGGTTCCCAGGTGAGGGTCAGTAAGATGCTTTTCCCGAGGCCCTGCCTGCTGGACCATGGCTGCTGCGCATGGGTATTACAAGCCATGCTTCACCTGGGGGGAAACTCATTACCAAGCAGGAGAGAGTGACAAAGGTCAGGGCCGTGGCATCTCTTTGAACAGCAGATGGGGTTTTAAAGGCTCCTGGTGGAACTTGCTGTGCTTTCTCTTCAATGATTACCTTGATCATTACCTTGAAAGTATCTTGGCATAATGATCACTTTGGATGAGAAATATAATCTCAGCCTGACATTGCCGTCCTGCCCTCTTGCTGGACACCTCACTGTCCTTTGTGCCCTGCTGGAATTCAGGTGGCAAATAACCTTTTGGGGTTGACTAATGGAGTCTAATGGTTAAAATTGAGGGGCCTGGAGCAAAACACATCTCTGGCTACATGTAGGTTTGCTCCTCCCACACACACACACAGTCAACACGTGGTCTCCATCTCAATCTCTTCGTTGGTTAGAAAGGTAGAATACCAGAATCATGCTAAAGTTAGCAGATAAGACACAGAAAGCACCACAGTCCCTGGTACCCACAAAATGCTTAAAATGTGGACATAAACCATGAAAACTTAAGAATACAATCTGAAATTCTGAGCTTCAAAGAAGAAAAGAACCTCGCACAAAAACAACCCTATTTTTGATGGGCACACTGTTCATGGCTGTAGTCCCAGTGACTCGAGAGGCTGAGGCAGGAGGAAGTTCAAGGAAACTTAGCAATGCTCTAAGTGACTTAGAAAGACCCTGACTGAAAATGAAAAGAAAAAAAAACTGGGGGATATAGCCCAGGGGTGATGCATCCCTGGGTTCTGTCCCCGGTACCAAAAAGGAGGAAAAAAAAATATTTATATATATATATATATATATATATATATATATATATATATATATATATATATATATATCAAATTTTGCAAGCACCCATGTGCCTTCAGGCTCTAGTGTCTTTGAATAAATCTTTGCCTTAAATAAATGACAAGAGGCTTAAATTTCAATGGTCATTGGTACTTGATCCTAACTGGATATTCACTCAAAAGCTGGACTTCTCTCCTGGACACTTTTTGGTAGCATCTCCCCTAATCTGGCCAAGCACCATGGACCTTCAGCCCCTTGAGATGTCCATGGAAGTCAAATGGAGAATTTGAACAGTTCCTCCCATACAAGGGTAGCAGATAGGCCAAGGTGGCACTCATCTCCCCTGTTGGCAGTGGTGACCCAGAAGAAAGGCTGGACCTCTGAGCCCTCCCAGCTGTATCAAGAGCCTCGAGCAGCCCTCCCCTTTCCTGATGGTGCAGTAGAGTCAGCTGGAGTCCAGTGACTTATCCTCCAATCAGAGTTTAATAAAAAAAAGACCTGGGCAGAACTCCCTTCCCTGCTGGTGCCATGTCCGTGAAAACCAAATGGAGACACTGGACTTGTTCCCCACAGTGCCACCTAGTAGCACAAAGGACAGCACGCCTCTTCTCAGCCAGCTCACTGTCCCTGAGACCAGGGAGGTTTCCACTTTGATCCTCAGGGAGCAGTGACAGGAACCAACCTTCCTCCCAACTAGAGAGTGAGGGGCGATAGAGGATAGGAGGGTGCTGGAGGATGGGTGTCTTTAAACTTGAACAATGTTAAATGTTCTTACCATGATTTTTAAAACTGAATAAGAAGATCTGGGCAGACTCCTGAATAACCCACATATGAAATCTGAACCCAGATTTTTTTTAAAATACAAAATTTTAAATACATTTTTTTACTTCACGTAAAACAACATGATATTTTGATACATGTAGACATAATAAAATGATTATAGTCACACAAAAGAACATTCCCATCTCCACACATAGTAGTATATTTTGGGGGGTAAGAGCACCTGAAATATACCCTTAGCAATCCTCGTGTATACAGAGGTGTATTTGTACTCTACTTTTCACGCAGTACATTAGCTTTCTGGATTTCTTTATTCTAGATAGCTGTAGCTTTGTACCCTCTAACATGTCCCCGACTCCCCCACCTCAGTGCTAACCACTGATCTTACTCTCTGCCTCTAGGCATTGGACTTTTTTTAATTCCACACATAAATGAGATCATGCAGTACTTTTTGTCTGTCCAACTTATTTCACTTAGCATAATGTCTTCCAAGTTCATTTGTGTTGTCCTGAATGGCAGGAGCTCCTTGTGTTGAACAGTAGTATAATATTCTGTTGTGTGTGTGAGCCACAGTTTTTAATCCATCCATCTACCAGTAGACAGATTGATTTGGGCTCTTAGCTGTCGTGAATAATGCTGAAATTAACATGAGAGCCCAGGCATCTCTACAAGGTGATCATTTCATTTCCTTTGTTGAATTACAAAAACAGGAATGGAAGAGTCAGGGGGTACTCCTGTTTTAATCTTTGGAGGAAGCTGCAAACTGCTTTGCATCATGGCTGAGTCACTTTCCAGTCCTACCAACCAACAGTGATCAGGGGTCCCCTTTCATCACATCCTCACCACCACTTGTTACCTCCTGCCTTTTTGATAGCAGCCATTCTAAAAGGAGTGAGGTCTATTCCAATTGTGGTTTTGATTTGCATGTCATTGATGATTCATGATGTTGAGCATCCTTTATATTCCAGTTGGTCATTTTTTTAATCTTTTTTAGAAATTTTTCTATTCAGGCCCTGTTGAGAGCCACAGCCCAAGTGGCCCCAGCAAACTTCCAGCTGATTGGCTCCTCTGCGGTGAAGCTCATTGGGCTGTTTCCCTGCCCTTTCAGACCACAGAGCTGCTCATTGGGGGACTCATTTGGCTCCGCCCACATGACCCAGCCAATTGGCCTCAAGGGCAGGAAGAGTTCTGGTTTAGAGGCTTGCTGGAGAAGGCGGTGGTGGCAGTTGGGCTCTGAGGGAATTCCTGAAGAGCTCCTATGGTGCTGCGTGTGTTCTAAAAATAAAGTTCATTTCTTCTTGACAAGTGGCTTGTGAATTGTACCCAGCCAGACTGCGGCAAGGCCCTTTTCCCATTTTTTAATTGCATTTTGTTATTGAGTCATGTGAGTTCCTCATACATTTCGTATATTGACCCCTTATCAGATATTTAGTTTATGGACTTTTTTTTCCTATTCTCCAGGTTATCTTTTCACTCTGTTGGTTGTTTCCTTTGCTGCAAAGGTTTTTCATTTTGATCTTTAACAAGGGTACAAAGAATTCATAATGGGGAAAGGATATTCTCTCTAATAAATGGTGTTGGGAAAACTGGATATCCACATGAAAAAGGAATGAAATTGGATGCTTACCTTACACTATACAAATAGCAACTCAAAATGGATGAAAGATTTAAAAGTAAGATTTGAAAGAATAAAACTTGTAGAAGAAAACACAGGCATTGGTCTAGGCAGAGATTCCTTGGATATGACATCAAAATCACAGTGACAAAAGCAAAAGTAGGCAAGTGGGGGCTCTGGGGACTTGAAACTTAAAAATTAGAAAACTATCAGTAAAGAAATAGAAAATATGAAAACGAATCTAACAAAAACTATTAAATTATAAAATACAATAGCCAAAGTGAAACAAAAGAAAAATTCACAGAATGGGCTCAACAATACATTGAAGATGGTCAAGGGAGGGAATACATCTAGAGAATTACCCAATCTGATTAACAGTGAGAAATAGACTGAAAAAGAAAAAGAAAAGAACAGAGTCTTAGAGCCCTAGGAGAGAATACAAAGATCCAATATTCAGGTCACCAGAACAGAATCCCAAGAGAAGAAGAATGGGGAGCTAGAAAAATATTTTTAAATATTCAAATAATGACTTAAAAATCTCCCAAACTTACTTGGTAAAATGCATGTCTATAATTCAAGAAAGTGAATCAATCCAAAGAAATCCATCATGAGACATAACATAATAAAACTTCTGAAACCCAGAAACAAAACAAAAAATCTGCCATGTCTCTATTTGCAGTCAAAAGGACCACACACACAATGTCAGGAAACACTGGCTACATGGATGAGATTTTGCCTCCAAAAATGATCTCTTCCATGATGCCTGTAATCCCAGCTACCTGGGAGGCTGAGGCAGGAGGATAGTCTCAGCAACTTAGCAAGGCCCTAAGCACTTAGTGAGACCCTGTCTCAAAATTTAAAAAAAATAATAATGAAAAGGGCTGGGGATGTGGCTCAGAGGCTAAGTGCCCTTGAGTTCAATCTCTGGTACCAAAAAAAAAAAAAAAAAAAAAAATTCTTCCATGTCAATTTTTTCCAATGTAAAAGATATGATAATCCCATGTAAAACACCATGTGACCATCATTCAATGCAGGCAGTGCTCATCCATGCCACTGGCTTATTGTTATATTATCATTATTTCTTAATGGTCAACATGATTGAAATTTTTTGAAAAATGCAATCAATGATTTAAGGATAATCTTGGCAAACATCTCCCCCTAGTGTAAACACTTTACTAGTCAGATACCTTAGCTTCTCAAGATTACCAGTTACAAGTCTCTCTCTCTCTCTCTCTCTCTCTCTCTCTCTCTCTCTCTCTCTCTCATACACACACACACACACACACACACACACACACACACACACACTTTTTTGGCTTCCTGTTTTCCTGACGAGGAGACTCTGTTGGTTTGGAGCTCTTAGCTCTTTTCTTCCACAACAATAACAAAATAAGGAGGAAGTATGGATGATGATTGAACTCCTGAGTTCTCCATCAGGTCACGTGATCACAACTGGGCTGTATGACCACCTTCTACCGTGACCCATTCCATGTTCACTTCACCCTTAACAAACATGTTAGTTGGTTGCAGTTTTTTCCCTCGGGTTAGTTGACTTAAACCTTCATTCCAAAACGGTCTAGGCCCTCAGCAGTCCCACCTGAATTGTGTTACTGGAGTTTTCCCGCTGACTTTAGTCACAGAACATGGGGACATTATGTGGCCCCATAAGGAAACTTTTGCATTCCAGACATTTTCTTTCTTACCCCCCACTATGTAGTGGTGACCCGGTTTCCCTTGATAACTTCAGTCGTGATAATAGGTCGTTTTTTCCTGTTGATTCAGAGGCATAAGGAGTCCAGAGTGGCTAGTGGCACTCTTGGCTGTGTCTCTTCGTGGAAGCAGGCCACCTTTTGAAGCTCAGAGCTCCAGACCAACAGAGTCTTCCCGTCAGGAAGGCAGGAAGCAAAAAATATATATATTTGCTAGTGAACAAGTAGGGGACAATAGTGAGTTGTGCCACTCTCATCCTGCCCTGGGACTCCTGGACCCCGGACACTGGCAATTGGAAGAGGGAACATCCAGAACCAACTTAGAGCACATGCAGCACGCCAAGGGACATTGTCCCAGATTGCCAGGTGTTGCCACCTACTTAGCACTGTCACTGACCATTCAAAGGGCTGTTCCACTGATCTGTCCACCCGGAGTGATGATGAGCTGGCTAAGACCAGGATTTCCATGGACACTGCTGTGTCTCTATTTGCTCCGAAGTGAGTCTCTGAACCAGAAACTCCAAGATTTCTATCTTATCCACCATTTTATTACCAGACCCTTAAAGGTTCTTAGTCCATAACAGGATCTCAATGAATGTTTCTTGAGTGAGTGAGAATTTCTTAGCTAAAATGAACAAGAATTATAATCAGTTCCTTTGTAAGAACAACAAGTTTTCTTCAGAAATATTCTATACCCTTTCATAATAAGTTAAATGCATTTATATTTTTTTAACTGTGTTCCAACTGGACTTGGGAGAGCTCTACTGGTCTTTCCACTGTGTGTGTGCAGAGAATTAGATCTGCTTGGTTTACAAAAAAGGCCTGGTGTGGTGATGCACCCTGTAATTCCAGTGGCTGGGGAGGCTGAGGCAGGAGGATCGTGAGTTCAAAACCAGTCTCAGCAACCTAGTAAGGCCCTATGCAACTCAGCAAGACTCTGTCTCTAAATACAAAAAAAGAAGGGCTGGGGATGTGGCTCAGTGGCTCATTAAGCACCCTTGGATTCAATCCCCAGTACCAAAAAAAGCTCCTTTGCCTTTACTCTCCATGCTTATGCAGAGGATCATCCTTAGGTTATAGTTTTCTGTTGAACAGAGATGCCACCCTTATTCCTTATTCTTCTTGAACATTTTACTCTTCCAGTTAATACATATGATCTATGTCAGCATGAGTTTTGATGTTACATACGTATTCAATGGTATCCAGATGTGGTTATGGTTTAGAAATGGGATGTCTCTCAAAAGCTCATGTGTGCAACAACACAAAAAAGTTTAGAGATGAACTGATTGGGTTGAGAGTCTCAACATAATCAGTGCATTAACCCACGTTATAGATTGGCTGGGTGGTAACTGTAGGCAGGCAGGGGTGGCTGGAGGAGATAGTCATGGGGGGCATCTCTTTGGAGTTACATTTCTTCCCTGGTGAGCCGAACACTCTCTCTGCTTCCTGAGTGGCATGTCCTAAGCTGCTTTCCTCCTCCACGCCCTTCCTCCATGATGTTCTGCCTTCCCTCAGGGCCAGAAAACAGTAGAGTTGGCCACCTAGAGACTGAGGCTCTGAACTCCTGAGCACCAGGTAAACTTTTCCTCCTCTAAAATTGTTCTTGTCAGGTGTTTTGGTCTCAGCCATGAAAAAGCTGACTACAACAGATGTCAAGATTTGGGAAGATATAAGGAAAATCTCCCACCCATGTGGCATATTTTAGAACTTGTGAGACTCCTGATTCACAGAGATTTCGTTGCTATGATCAAGTAGCTGATATCTAAAATAACTAAAATAAGACTTTCCAAAGACAATCATGCACAGGTAGGGAACAATTCTTGCTTGCATTCTCTCTCTCTCTCCTGTAAACATAAACGTCATTGAATGAAATCTAAAGAACATTTATTTTGTACTCTAGCTCTGCTTCTTGTTGAAAAAATTTAAACATTCTAAAATGTGGTGCAGGTCACCCCAAATCAGTCACACCGACATTATATCATCTTTCCAAACACGAAAGAAACTTAGCATGGTCAAACTTCTAGATATTTTCTTGTTGGATTTTTGGGTTTAGGTCTTAATTTGTATTGTCTTATTTGTTCTTAGAGGCAAGTCCATGATTGCCTTCCAGCTGGGCAGCAGCCAAAGGAGGGAATGAGCACATTCCTCCCACCTCAGCCTACAGATGGGCATCAGGGGTGATGGGCAGAACAGGCTGTGTCTCTAAATCCTGTGGGGAAGGGGGAAGTAAGTGACCTCAAATTTCCTGTATCTGCCCACATGATGCACTGCCCACAGTTTAGAAGTTTGGGGGCGTATCATACCATTTTGTTCTGATTCGGTGCATAAGAATCCAAGAGTGAGGAAGGTGACATAGCATGCAATTTGCTGGACCAAGACTCTTGGATGCCACCACCTCTGGGAAGCCTGGCTATGAGGCTCTTCCTGATTGTTGCAATTCTGCTATTCCAGAAACCCACAGGTAATCCAGAGCTTTCCAGGGTCTCACTCAAACCAGCTGTGGGATGGCACATTTCCAGAGCCCAAGCGAGTTTTGTACTCCTCAGTATGGGAAAATAGAGTTCCAGGGAGGACAGAAGCCCAATCGCCAATATTAGACACTCCATCTTCCTTGGACCATCTACCACAATACTGTCCTTTGACATTAGTATTCCTAGAGCTTAAAGGAGGTTGTAATTTCCTCTAGCAATGCCTCATAATGAAAAGGAAAGAGCCCAAGGTCTCTGGTTACCTTTGCTTCTCTGAGTCCAGGATTTGCTGACACTCAGCTGTGTTTTCTTCCATTCGAATTTGCATTCTAGGCTATGATGCTACCGAGTGTGCTCAGTGGAAGAAGCACAAGCTCTGGAGTCAGGTTTAAGAAACAGCTTCAGTGTCTACTAATTTGTCAACTTTGAGCAGTGATGACTCTGTGGGCTTCAGTTTCCTCATCTGTGGAGATGATGACAACAGAAGCGGTTTCACTAAATGATATAACGTCTGGGACGCACCCAGCGTAGTGTTTGGCACATACAAAGAATTTGAAAATTAGTTTCCTATTTAAAAAACCAAAACTCTTATGTTCATCTCTTAATTATATAGGAATAGAGGTGGTCTATCCATGCCCCCTAAATATCCTAGGTTCTAGAATTTAGGATTGGAGGGATCATCTCCAATTAACAGAAGTCAAAATCGGAGTATCCCAATTCTTAGATCCCTGAAAGTATTAGGGTTATTAAAAGGGAATATACATCAAGGTAAGCAGAGTTCTGGGACTGAAGGTTGGAGGAATTCTTGCCTCTGGGGGAGAACGGGAAGTCATCGAGGAATAGAAGCGGTCCAAGAACTAGAAGGACCTCCAGATTAGGAGATGGGCATTGGCAGCAGAGCATAATACTAAGGTAAACAGAAGGGGGAGATTATGAAGGGAGAAGAGTTCCTTAACTAGATAACAGGAAAGTGATTCTTGGCCATGACAGTGGCAATGAAACCAAGAGCCTAGTTGGACTCAGCTGTTAATACATAGTGACAAGTTGCTATTCTCCGGGCATGGAAGGTGGGCACAGCACCCTGGAAGCATGCAGGAAGAGGCAGATTTGCCAAGGTTCCTGGATAGAGCATAGTTGTAAGTATCTCCTCATTTTCTCAAACAAGATTTGATGTTCTGGGCAGCATTTATCAGATATTGGAGGGAAGCCCCAAACCATGCAAGAGTGAGTCAGTTAAAAATAAACACGGAGGCTCACCTCTCAGAAAGTCCTCTTTGGGATATTATGAGACTACACCTTTTGGATAGTCCATCCCCATAGACCCTACCAACCTCCGCCGCCTTCCCCAGAACCAAAGCTGCTTCCAGCCTCAAACACTGATCTTTGGCTACTCTTCTCATCTATGCACAGAAACTGAACAACTTAAGAAATGCTGGGGTCACTACATCCAAGGAAACTGCAGGAAGGTCTGTAGAGTCACTGAAATACGGGAGGTGCTTTGTGAGAACAGGAGATACTGCTGCCTTAACATCAAACAACTGGAAGAACGGAAAAAAGTTACAGTGCGGCCTCGTCCCAAGCCACCAACATTTGCAGCCACTTTTCCTCCGTACAAAGATGTAGAAATCACACCTTCCTCAGGCTCCCAAGACAGACAATATGTAAATTAAGTCCAGTTTTTCTGTTCGTTATTTCTCAACCTATTCCAATAAACTAAGTGGATGAGAATCACATCTTCTCCCTTCTGGTTTATTAAGCTCCAGAATAACCTTCAGACAGATTCTCATATAGATTCACTATTGGTTTTCTGATTCATATATTCTTTCCCCGGGTGCTGAGCACTTCCTGTAGACCAGGTAATGAATTGATAAGGGCAACACAGAACCTCAGTTTAGAGGGATTACAACCAGTGCACTTAAAAAAAATCCACAACATGAAATACTGGAATTAGAAACTCAGGAAATTGACAATGTAATTTAGAAGCAGGGAAAGTGAAGCAAGTATTCAGTGGAAACCTGGTGGGTGAGTTCATGTTTAAGGTGATGCCTGGTGAGATATTTAGGATTTTTTTTTTTTTTTTTTTTTTTTTTTTTTGCTACTGGAGATTGAACCCAGAGGTGCTTAATCACTGAACCACATCCCCAGCCTTTTTTCGTTTTTTTTATTTATAGCAGGATCTTGCTAAGCTGCTTAGGGCCTTGCTAAGTTGCTGAGGCTGGATTTGAACTTGCCATTGTCCTGCCTCAGCCTCCCAAGCCGCTGGGATTACAGATATGTGCCACCACACCAGGCTGATAATTAGGATTTCAACAAACAAGTGTTGGTAGAAAAGGCCCGGGAAAAGAGAGGCAGGAGGTTAAATATCAGAAAGAGATTTGAAGATATTATGCTGTTATCTTTGAAAATGAAGGACGAACCATTAATCAAGGAATTTGGGCAACTTCTAGAAGCTGGAGAAGGTTATAAAACAGATTTTCTCCTAGAGTCTCCTGAAAGAATGCAGGCTTGTCAACACCTTGGATTTAGCCCACTACAACCCATCCTAGACTTCTCACCTCTATAACTTTTTTTTTTGCAGGGGGACTGGGGATTGAATTCAGGGGCACACAATCACTGAGCCCCATCCCTAGTCCTATTTTGTATTTTATTTAGAGGCAGGGTCTCACTGAGTTGCTTAGTGCCTTGCTTTTGCTGAGGCTGGCTTTGAACTTGTGATCCTCCTACCTCAGCCTCTTGAGCCATTGGGATTACAGGTGTTGCCACTGCACCCAGCTCACCTCTATAACTTTAATACAATAAATTTGAGTTGTTTTGAGACACTAATATTAAAAAAAATAAAATAAAATAAAAAGACAATGGGGGCTGGGATTGTGGCTCAGTGGTAGAGCGCTTGCCTAGCATATGTGAGGCACTGGGTTCAATTCTCAGCACCACCTATGAATAAGTAAATAAAATAAAGATCTATCAACAACTAATAAAAGTATTTTTTAAAAAGTAAGGGAACATCAACAAATGGAGGGAAATCAGAAAACCCTGGGTATTTCAGGAATTATGTATGTATTTTGAATGAAAAACAGAATACTCTAAGGAGACCTTGGGGCAAGTCTGATTTCCTAAGCTCCCATGTGTGCACGGGCAGGGAGCAGGGAAAACCAAAATGAAGAGGTAAATAAATGACTACAACAGAAACTGGTCCAAAGTGCAGTCCTCTGAGATTTTATTGTTGAGTTGATATGCAAGACGAGGCAAGAATAATGCATGTGTCTACCCTGCCTCATTCTTAAAGGTGTGCCTTTGGACACAATCAACATGAAATATTTCTCCTATAACCACATTTCAATTCATTTTCCAGTTTTATTTCTTTTTTTTATTTTTTAGTTGTAGATGTACACAAATACCTTTATTTTATTTATTTACTTTTATGTAATACAGAGGATCGAACCCAGGGCCTCGCACGTGCTAGACAAGTGCTGTACCACTGAGCCACAACCCCAGCCCGAGTTTTATTTCTTGTATCAAGTCACCATAATAATTTCAGGCATTTTTGAGATTTCACATGTTCATTGGCATCTCCCTCACTAATTAGTGACATATGTTCTTTTAATTCTCTTTTTATCTCTTATTCTAGGGCGGAGGCAAGGATTGTGCAAGATGAGCCTAGAGCATCTTGTACTGTAGAAAGTAAGGCAGAAATTCAGAAGGGGAGGATGTGAAAGGGACAGAGGAGTCAATGTGAGGGAACTTTCACTGACCAAAGTTGAGACAATCTGAGCCATAAAATTAATAGCATCGCCAGGTGCAGTGACGCATGCCTGTAATCTCAGCAGCTCTGGAGGCTGAGGCAGGAGGATCGTGAGTTCAAAGCCAGCCTCAGCAACTCAGCGAGGCACTAAGCAACTCAGTGAGACCCTGTCTCTAAAATACAAAATAGGGGCTGGGGATGTGGCTCAGTGGTTGAGTGTCCCTGAGTTCAATCCCTGGTATCCACCCCCGACCCCCCCAAAAAATGAATAGCCTGGCACCAGATCATAATACAATATATAAAATAATATCTGAGTCCATGCTAAACAATTGAATGAATTCATGACTTGGCAAGAAAAGACAGATCTCCCATATAGAATTACTCCAAATAATTTATCTAGCCAGTCCTTTTCTCAAGGAGATAAAACTTGACCTCCCTCTCCCTTGAAGATGAGCTGTGCTTCCAAGGAAAAGAATATGGAAAGGAGGGAAGGGTAACCTTCCTTGGGGAAACCTGGCAGGAGAAGCCGTGTCGATGGCGTGAGCCTGTGGTATAACATGCTGCAAGTGCTCATCCCCTGTGTCACATTCCTCCTGCATCCATGACCACAGACGAGCAATGAGAAACACCTGGGGGGAAAAGACCTCAAATTGGATGAGAAATTAATCAGAAATGTGTGATCAGACTGCACAAAGCTGTCAGATTCATCAAAGTCAAGGACATCCTGAGAGCCCGTCACAGGCCAGAGGAGCTGAGGAGACACAATGACCAGGTGGCATCCCAAATGGACTTCCAGGTTAGGATGGGGACACTTGGGAGACACTCCTGCAGGCCCAAGTGTGGAGTTTCATTGGGAGCGATGCAGCTCCCTGGGACAGTGCACCTCGGGGTATAGATGTGAGGAGCAGAGGTGGGGTGGGGAGCAGGCAGAGCTCGCTGGACTGACTTTGCAATGTTTCTATCAATCTAACACTGTAGGGAGGGGAGCATGGGAGGGACAGACAACTCCAGACAGGGCAGAGGGGTGGGAGGGGAAGGGAGGGGCAGGGGGTTAGCCATGATGGTGGAATGTGACGGACATCATTATCCAAAGTACATGTATGAAGACACGAATTGGTGTGAACATACTGTGTATACAACCAGAGATATGAAAAATTGTGCTCTATATGTGTAATAAGAATTGTCATGCATTCTGCTGTCATGTATAAATGAAAATAAAATCTAAAACTGTTCTTAAACCAAAAGTTTATTATCTTGGGAAATGAAACACAAAATCAATTGAGGGAGGATCTTCTATCCTCGGAAGAACTTCTCTCATCACTTCTTTATTAAATGCTGGGTAGAACCCAGTGGCAAGAGTAACCGGAAATGAATGTCCCTCTACAGGAAGTCTTAACTGTCATAGGTCACGTCTCTTTACAAGTCAAAGGGCAATTCGATCTTCTATTTCTTTTTAATCAATTAATCTTTTTTTTTAATTTTTTATTGTTGGCTGTTCAAAACATTACATAGTTCTTGATATATCATATTTCACACTTTGATTCAAGTGGGTTATGAGGTCCCATTTTTACCCCATATACAGATTGCAGAATCACATCAGTTACACATCCATTGATTTACATATTGCCATACTAGTGTCTGTTGTGTTCTGCTGCCTTTCCTATCCTCTACTATCCCCCCTCCCCTCCCCTCCCCTCCCCTCTTCTCTCTCTGCCCCCTCTACTGACATTCATTTGTCCCCCTTGTATTATTTTTCCCTTTCCCCTCATTTCCTCTTGTATGTACTTTTGTATAACTCTGAGGGTCTCCTTCCATTTCCATGCAATTTCCCTTCTCTCTCCCTTTCCCTCCCACCTCTCATCCCTGTTTAATGTTAATCTTCTTCTCATGCTCTTCGACCCTACTCTGTTCTTAGTTACTCTCCTTATATCAAAGAAGACATTTGGCATTTGTTTTTTAGGGATTGGCTAGCTTCACTTAGCATAATCTGCTCTAGTGCCATCCATTTCCCTGCAAATTCTATGATTTTGTCATTTTTTAATGCAGAGTAATACTCCATTGTGTATAAATGCCACATTTTTTTAATCCATTCGTCTATTGAAGGGCATCTGGGTTGGTTCCACAGTCTTGCTATTGTGAATTGAGCTGCTATGAACATCGATGTAGCAGTGTCCCTGTAGCATGCTCTTTTTAGGTCTTTAGGGAATAGACCAAGAAGGGGAATAGCTGGGTCAAATGGTGGCTCCATTCCCAGCTTTCCAAGAAATCTCCATACTGCTTTCCAAATTGGCTGCACCAATTTGCAGTCCCACCAGCAATGTACAAGTGTACCCTTTTCCCCACATCCTCGCCAGCACTTGTTGTTGTTTGACTTCATAATGGCTGCCAATCTTACTGGAGTGAGATGGTATCTTAGGGTGGTTTTGATTTGCATTTCTCTGACTGCTAGAGATGGTGAGCATTTTTTCATGTACTTGTTGATTGATTGTATGTCCTCCTCTGAGAGGTGTCTGTTCAGGTCCTTGGCCCATTTGTTGATTGGGTTGTTTGTTATCTTATTGTCTAATTTTTGGAGTTCTTTGTATACTCTGGATATTAGGGCTCTATCTGAGGTGTGAGGAGTAAAGATTTGTTCCCAGGATGTAGGCTCCCTATTTACCTCTCTTATTGTTTCTTTAGCTGAGAAAAAACTTTTTAGTTTGAGTAAGTCCCATTTGTTGATTCTAGTTATTAACTTTTGTGCTATGGGTGTTCTATTGAGGAATTTGGAGCCTGACCCCACAGTATGTAGATCGTAGCCAACTTTTTCTTCTATCAGACGGCGTGTCTCTGATTTGATATCAAGCTCCTTGATCCATTTTGAATTCACTTTTGTGCATGGCGAGAGAAAGGGATTCAGTTTCATTTTGTTGCATATGGATTTCCAGTTTTCCCAGCACCATTTGTTGAAGATGCTATCCTTCCTCCATTGCATGCTTTTAGCCACTTTATCAAATATAAGATAGTTGTAGTTTTGTGGATTGGTTTCTGTGTCCTCTATTCTGTTCCATTGGTCCACCCGCCTGTTTTGGTACCAGTACCATGCTGTTTTTGTTACTATTGCTCTGTAGTATAGTTTGAAGTCTGGTATCGCTATACCGCCTGATTCACACTTCCTGCTTAGCATTGTTTTTGCTATTCTGGGTCATTTATTTTTCCATATGAATTTCATGATTGCTTTCTCTATTTCTACAAGAAATGCCATTGGGATTTTGATTGGCATTGCATTAAACCTATAGAGAACTTTTGGTAATATCGCCATTTTGATGATGTTAGTTCTGCCTATCCATGAACAGGGTATATTTTTCCATCTTCTAAGATCTTCTTCTATTTCTCTCTTTAGGGTTCTGTAGTTTTCATTGTATAAGTCTTTCACCTCTTTTGTTAGGTTGATTCCCAAGTATTTTATTTTTTTTTGAAGATATTGTGAATGGAGTGGTTGTCCTCATTTCCATTTCAGAGGATTTGTCGCTGATATACAGGAATGCCTTTGATTTATGCGTGTTGATTTTATATCCTGCCACTTTGCTGAATTCATTTATTAGCTCTAATAGTTTCTTTGTAGAGCCTTTTGGGTCTGCTAGGTATAGAATCATATCATCTGCAAATAGTGATAATTTAAGTTCTTCTTTTCCTATTTTTATGCCTTTAATTTCTTTCGTCTAATTGCTCTGGCCAGCATTTCGAGAACTATGTTGAACAGAAGTGGTGAAAGAGGGCATCCCTGTCTTGTTCCAGATTTTAGAGGGAATGCCTTCAGTTTTTCTCCATTCAGAATGATGCTAGCCTGAGGCTTAGCATAGATTGCTTTTACAATATTGAGGTATGTTCCTGTTATCCCTAGTTTTTCTAGAGTTTTGAATATAAAGGGATGCTGTACTTTGTCAAATGCTTTTTCCGCATCTATCGAGATGATCATATGGTTCTTATTTTTAAGTCTATTGATGTGGTGAATAACATTTATTGATTTCCGTATATTGAACCAGCCTTGCATCCCAGGGATGAATCCTACTTGATCATGGTGCACAATTTTTTTGATATGTTTTTGTATCCGATTCGCCAGAATTTTATTGAGGATTTTTGCGTCTAGGTTCATTAGAGATATTGGTCTGAAGTTTTCTTTCTTTGAAGTGTCTTTGTCTGGTTTAGGTATCAGGGTGATGTTGGCCTCGTAGAATGAATTTGGAAGTTCTCCCTCTTTTTCTATTTCCTGAAGTAGCTTGAAAAGTATTGGTGTTAGTTCCTCTTTAAAGGTTTTGTAAAATTCTGCTGTATACCCATCCGGTCCTGGGCTTTTCTTAGTTGGTAGTCTTTTGATGGTTTCTTCTATTTCCTCGATTGATATTGGTCTGTTTAGGTTGTCTATATCCTCCTGACTCAATCTGGGCAGATCATATGACTTAAGAAATTTATCTATGCCTTCACTATCTTCTAATTTATTGGAGTATAAGGATTCAAAATAATTTTTGATTATCTTCTGTATTCCTGAAGTGTCTGTTGTGATATTGCCTTTTTCATCCCGTATGCTAGTAATTTGAGTTCTCTCTCTTCTTCTCTTCGCTAGCATGGCTAAGGGTCTGTCGATTTTGTTTATTTTTTCAAAGAACCAACTTTTAGTTTTGTCAATTTTTTCAATTGTTTCTTTTGTTTCGATTTCATTAATTTCAGCTCTGATTTTAATTATTTCTTGCCTTCTACTTCTTTTGCTGTTGTTTTGCTCTTCTTTTTCTAGGATTTTGAGATGAAGTATGAGATCACAGACACAACATATCGGAATCTATGGGACACATTGAAAGCAGTTCTAAGAGGAAAATTCATTGCTTGGAGTTCATTCCTTAAAAAAAGAAAAAACCAACTAATCAATTAATCTTAAAATTAATCTTTTTAAAAGATTCTCCTGCTTGTGAGCCTGAAATATTTCATAATATCATCTTTTTACCATTTTTTATGTCTGTAAGTTATAGTGACATTTCTTTTTTCATTTCTGATATTATTTGTGTATTTCCTTTTTTTTTTTTCTGTCCTTGGTAACTCTCACCATTCACTTATTAATCTAATTAGTCTATAGGGAAAGCACTGGGAAGGCCTGGAGCCTGTGTCTACAGGCCAGGTTCACGGTGACAACCTAGAACTGCAGGAGCTGGCCTGGCGCTGTAGCAGGCCTGAGGTCTGGGGCCACAGGGCTGGGGGCAGCCCCTATCCGAGGGGCCACTGGGGCCAGCCTGGCACCAGGGCCTGTCTAGAGCCGGAAGTCACTGGGGACAGCCTGGAGCTAGGCCAGGCCTAGAGAGTAAGCCGACCTTGAGCCCAGGCAGCAGGGTCTCATCGAGCACCAGGGTGGCATTTAGCTCAGTCCCCAAGAACAAGCCTGGTGCCTGGGGCTGCAGGACGAGGCCGGGCACCAGTGGGCCTACAGCCAGTGTCCTCAGGGACCAGCCCAGAGGCTAGGTCAGCAGGTGCCAGCTTGATGATAGGCCCTGGGCATGCCTAGAGCTGAGGCAGACCTGAAGTAAGGCTAACAGGAGGGTCAGGCAGTGGTGGGGCCAGGACTGGACACCAAGGCCCTGGGAAGGCCTGGAGCCTGAGGCCAGGCCGTGGGGCCTACCCTGGACTTTACTGGGCAGTCCTGCTTTGGGGGCTGCAGCAATGTCTACTGCTCATTTCTCGCTGCTCCCCCAGAGGTGCCCTCTCTCCTGGTGCTGCCTGAGGACAGCTGGGGGAGGAACGTGTGAGCAGTGTGGGATGGTGAGACCGTCCCTTCTCCCCTTGTCTGATATCTGTGCTACACCCTGTTGCCATGTCTCTCACCAGGTTTCCTTAGCTCTTGGGGAGTATTTTTGTGCATGAATAGTTGTTCAGACTGATGTTTCTGCAAGATGATGAGGCTTGGGAAGTCCTATTTGCAATTTCGTTGGCCTTGGTTGTGTCTTTGGTTTTAATTTTGATGAATTCTGGTGATTCACTATACTCTGTAAACTTCTAAACATAAAAAAAAAAATTAAAAATAACAGCTAGGTACTATACAGACTCCAAGGTATGTGTGTGCTTGTGGTCATGCACATGTTACTAGTTGCTTAAAATATGCTCCTTTCTGATCAGTTTCTTGTGGATGTAGACGATGGTGAGATTCCCGTGGTATGTTCATTTATATGCATAGGAACATGTGTCAGATTCACTCCACTGTCTTTCCTCACCCCATTCCTCCTCCCTTCCCTTCATTCCCATTCTGTCTACTTCACTGAACTCCTTTTCTTTTTTTTATTCACTCCCCCACACTTCATTGTGGATTAGCTTCCACATATGAGAGAAAACATTCAACCTTTGGCTTTTGGGGACTGGCTTATTTCACTTAGCATGAGCATCTCCAGATCCATTCATTTACCCACAAATGTCAAAAATTCATTCTTCTTTTTTTTTCCTTTTCTATTTTTTATTTATATATGACAGATGAATGCATTATAATTCTCATTACACATATAGAGCACAAGTTTTCATATCTCTGGTTGTATACAAAGTATATTCACACCAATTCGTGTCTTCATAGACGTACTTTGGATAATAATGATCATCACATTCCACCATCATTTCCCTGCCCTCTCCCTTCACCTCCCACCCCTCTGCCATATCTAGAGTTCGTCTATTCCTCCCATGCTCCCTCTCCCTATCCCACTATGAATCATCCTCCTTATATCAAAGAAAACATATGACATTTGGTTTTTTGGGATTGGCTGACTTCACTTAGCATTATCTTCTCTAATTCCATCCATTTACCTGCAAATGCTATGATTTTATTCTCTTTCATAGCCAAGTAATATTCCATTGTGTATATATGCCACATTCTTTTTTATCCATTCATCCACTGAAGGGCATCTAGGTTGGTTCCACAGTTTAGTAATAAATGGGATGGACTCAAACTAAAAAGTTTCTTCTTGGCAAAAGAAACAATCTGTGAGGTGAATAGACAGCCCACAAGTTGAGAGCAAATCTTTACCCCTCACACATCAGACAGAGCACTAATCTCTAGGGTATATAAAGAACTCAAAAAGCTAAGTACTAAAAAACCAAATAATCCAATCAATAAATGAGCCAAGGACCTGAACAGACTCTTCTCATAAGATGATATACTATCCATCAACAAATATATGAAAAAATGTTCATCATTACTAGCAATTAGAGAAATGCAAATTAAAACCACTCTAAGATTTCATCTCACTCCAGTCAGAATGGCGGCTATTATAAAGACAAAAACAATAAGTGTGGCGAGGATGTGGGAAAAAGGTACACTCATACACCACTGGTGGGACTGCAAATTGGTGCAGCCAATATGGAAAGCAGTATGGAGATTTCTTGGGAAATTGGCAATGGAACCACCATTTGACCCAGCTATCCCTCTCCTCAGTCTATATCCAAAGGACTTAAAAACAGCATACTATAGGGATACAGCCACATCAATGTTTATACCAGCACCATTCACAACAGAAATTCATTCTTCTTTATGGCTGAATAATACTCCATTGTGTATATATACCACATTTACAAGATATATTCCATGCTTTTATAATTATGTCAAAATGGATTCTACTGTCGTGTATAACTATAAAAAACCAAGAAAAAAGAAATATGCTCCTTTCTCAACATGGTCAGGGGGTTCTAAATTCCTTTCCCATCACGATAATATTTACCACTTATTCTTTTCAACAAAGGAAGCTTTATTGAAAGCAAAGAATAACAAATTTCAGCTATTTGTTTAGATGAATAACAAAAGTATATGTCATAAGCTTATGAGGATAAGATGTTAATGCAAATAACATATCTAAAGACATAATTTTTATAATACTACTATTATTTAATTCCTTTTTGAGAATTTGCCTCAGATTCAGTTCATTGTAATAGTAATAATATCTATGATTAATTAGGCATTTCCCCTTGCCAGCTTCAGTGCTGAATGATTCTAGGCATTATCTCACAATCTTCCATTTCACATTGTTTTTAATTTGACATATGATATTTGTACATATTTATGGGCACAGTAGTCACTAAAGGCTAGGAAGGAGGTGGGGGGAGGAGATGGAAGGAGGTTGGGTAAGGAATACCAAATACAGTTAAATACAGGAAATACTTCTAGTGCTCTATAGCACAAGAGGGTAACTACAGTCTACAGGGTTTATATATTTCAAAACAGCTAGAGGAGTTCAACGATTCCCAACACATATAAGTCATTTTGAGATGAAAATGCTAATTACCCCAACTTGATGGTTCCACATTGTATACGTGTCCTGAATTCTCATGCCACTAATATTAACGAAACAGTGCATCGCAGAGCCTCCCACGATGGCAGATTAGGGCACCCAGCAGTCATTGCATCTGCATAAAATAGAATTAAAACAAGTAGAACATAACTGCCCGTTGAGGTGGGTGACCGTGGAGGGAGGCTGGAGCCCAATGGTGGACAAAGACTTGGAGAAACCCAGAGACCCTGGATAGTGGAGCAGAGGGAGAAACCGCTGCCCCAGCACTGATCCCACAGGCGTGTGGCAGAAGGAGGGGGATCTCCCCTCTGTGGTGACAGAGGAGAAAGAGGGAGAGTCCCAGGGAACACCACGGGCCAGGATTCGCACCTTGTTGTAGGCTGTGGCTCCCTGCTGTGATGTGAAACTAAACTCACACAACCAACTTCTATCCCAGGCACGTCATCAAGAGAAGGCTGCTTACGAACAAGTCCTCAGGTAACAGTGTAAGGGACCCGCCCCAAGAGTGCCCAAAGCTCAACACAGAAATATACAGGAATGTGGGAAAACAAGGCCACGTGACAGCTTCTGAAGTTCATGGCTCTGTGGTGACAGATGGGAAGGCATCCACATGGACAAAGTGCCAGAAAGTGTTCAGAGAATGATTTATTTTTAAAGACCCAATGAAATCCAAGAGAATACAACAGCCAAGTGAATAAGGAAGCCAATGCAGGATGTAAATGAACAATTTGATAAAGAAAAAGCAATTTGAAAAAGAAACATATCAATATCTTGGAAAGGAACAACTCAATAACTCAGACTAAAAATTTTTTAAAAGCTGAAAATCTCAACAACAGACTCGACCAAACAGAGGAAAGAACATCAGAGCTTGAAAGTAGCTGCTGAGACAGAACACTCAGGTGGCAACAAGGCAAAAAGAAGAAAGAATGAAAAGTTGGGCTGGGCTGGGGCTCAGCGGTAGAGAGCTCACCTAGCACGTATGAGGCCCTGGGTTCGATCTTCAGCACCACATAAAGATAAATGAATTAAGGTATTGTGTCCTTCTACAACAATATATATATATTTTTTTTTAAAAAAATTAAAAAGAATGAAAAGGTCAGGCACAGTAGCACACACCTGTAATCCCAGTGACTCAGGAGGCTGAGGCAGGAGGATCACAAGTTCAAAACCAGCCTCAGCAATTTATCAAGGTTCCTGACTCTGTCTTTTGAGGGTTTTTTTTTTTAATATTTATTTATTTATTTTTTTTTTTTTTAGTTTTCGGTGGACACAACATCTTTGTTTGTATGTGGTGCTGAGGATCGAACCCGGGCTGCACGCATGCCAGGCGAGTGTGCTACCGCTTGAGCCACATCCCAGCCCCGAGGTTTTTTGATTAGTATATTTTGGTTCTGTTTTTCATTGTTTTTCACTTGCCTGGGTCTGTTGATTCTCTTTCTCTCTCTTCTTTTGTTGACAGCCAACATTCTCTCTCATACGTCCTTTAATTTTTTACTTCTGTTTTCTCTCCTCCACCCTCAAAATCATCACATTCTACATCTCTTCTGCATTCTCTGTTCACCTTCTGAAATGCAAACCTTTCTGCAAACTTACTGTTTTGACTGTTGCCAGTGCTCATACCATTTCTGTTTATTGTGCCAATGAACATTGTGGATGTCATAATAGCAACTAAGTATTTAGTTTAATGTTGCATTCTGTTTGCGTTGGTGGTTGTTATTATTTGTCTCCCCCTAAACTGTGGGGTACAGGAAACTTTCAGGGATATTATAAGTTCAAAAGGTAGAAGCTCTGCTGCCCCAGATTCATACTAATAGATGGATAGACACACAAACAATATGAAAAACCAGGGAACAAACCATCCCAATCTAACCAAAACCCCCCAATAACAGAATCCAGTGACACCACAGGGAAGGAAACATCAGAGAAGGAATTTAGGAAGTTCGTAGTTACACTGACCCACAAGGTCAAAGACGATGTCAGGAGTGAGATCAGAGAGAAAACCCAAGAAGTGAAAGATCACTCCAATAAGGAAATAGAGTTTCTGAAAAAGAATCAATGAAGGAATCAATAAGCCAAATTAAAAATTCAGTGGAAAGTATCACTAACAATATGATAAGTTGTGGTATAATGGTGTATTAAGAATTATAATGCAAAAAAAAAATTAATTAATTTTTAAAAAAAGAAAGTATCACTAACAGACTTGACCACTTGGAAGCTACAGTTTCAGACAATGAAGACAAAATAAATCATCTTGAAAATAAAGTTGAGAGGGGAAGGAAGATGGCGGCGAGGGGAGTGCATTACCCCCGTGTGCTGCTTCACTGTGTGGGAGTATGACAAGTCAGGACGGCTAAAGGATATCTTGTTAGGAATTTCCAGCAATAGTGGGGTGCTCCGGAACCTGGAGGAAGGATTTCCATTGCACGAGGATCGGCTACGGGGACTCACGAGAGGTTTGTCGCACGGAGGGTAAAACTGCTTATTCAGCAAATCGCCCCGCGGCTAGAGTCTGCAACGCGCGCTGGGATAGAGACGCGGGGATACAGTGCTGCAGTTTCTGCCAGCCGCGCAAGCACCGCACTCAGGGCTGAATTCTGGGTTCGAGACGGGGGAAGGAAGCGGTCCATCTCGGTTCTCCACACCGGTCAGACCACAGAGGAGGCCAGCAGCCACCACGTTGGTAAACTGACGTCACCATACCTGTTTTTGACTGACCGCAGCTCATTCAGCCATAGAACAGGTAATTTCAGGCTGCAATTCGCCTGCGGCTTGCAGACAGATTGCTAGGGTTCAGCGCCTGGGGGCTTCTTAGAATCTGATCTTATCAGAGTTCCGGCTCCCGGAACCGTCCCGGAACCGCCCTGGCTCAGGGCTGCGGAGCCTGCGGAGGCTGCTTCTTGGACCCTGCTACTATCAGAGCATACACCAAGCACTAAGCAGCCGAATTCCGGCTCCCGGAACTGAGCCCGCGGGGACTGCTTCTTGGAGCTTACACTTATAGGAGCTTACACCGAGCACGGAGCGGCCGAGTTCCGGCTCCCGGAACTTCCCTGGACCGGGGCTAGGAGCCCGCAGAAACTGCGTCTCGGTCCGGGTCCTGCCGAGGGCAGGTCAGGGCTCACCCGTTGCTTTGGTTGCCCGGCAAGGGGAACGAAATGCTGCCATTCGCATAGGATACCAACATGGCAGAGATCTGATGTCAGCAGAAAGCGGCGGAGGAGAGATCTTCATCAATACCAGCGGTGACATAAGCAGTTGGTCTCCTGGTAGGGGGGGTGAGGCACAGTCACCCGAGTCTCCTCAATTTGTCCTCGAGCCAGAGGGGAGGAGCCGGGCCGCCGCCAGCGCCCAGAGCAGGCCCAGCGGCTCGCCAGCGTGGTGACCGAGTGACCCCAATTGGAGAGGGGGCGGAGCGGAGCCGCCACCCGCACCCGCAAGGTGGGCAGACCCGCGACCCAGTGGTACATGGGCGTGGTAGGAGGGGCAGGGCAGAGCCGCCCTTCACGCTTGCAAGGTAAACAGACCTGTGACAGCCTGGCGGGTCAGGCCCAGTGGCCTGCCAGTGTGGTACACACGTCACCCCAACTGGAGTAGGGGCAGAGCAGATCCTTCTCCCACGCCCGGATCAGGCCCTGCCAGTGTGGTGGTCACGCGACCCCAACTGGAGTGGGGGCGGAGCAGAACCGCCACCCGTGCCCGCAGGGTGAGCATACCAGTGATCAACCTGCAGATCAGGCCCAGGGGTCCGCAGGTGTGGTAGGAGGGGCAGGGCAGATCCGCCGCCCGCGCCTCCAAGGTAGGCAGACCTACAACAGACCGGCGGATCAGGCCCAGGAGCCTGCCGGCGTGGTACAAACACCACCCTAATTGGAGTAGTGACAGAGCAGAGTCGCCTCCCGTGCCAGGAACAGGCCCAGCGTCCTGCAGGCGGGGTAGTCACGACACCCCAATTGGAGTAGGGGCAGAGCAGAGCCTCCACCTGTGCCCGAAAGGTGGGCAGATCTGCGACCGACCAGCGGGACAGGCCCAGTGGCCTGCCGATACGACAGACACGTCACCCCATTTGGAGTAGGGGCAGAGTAGAGCCGCCGCCCACGCCTGCAGGGTAGGCAAACCTGCAACCGACCGGCGGATCAGGCCCGGTGGCCTGCCTGCGTGGTACACTCGTCACCCCAATTGGAGTAGGGGCAGAACAGAGCCGCCACCAGCTCCCAGAACAGGCCCAGTGACCTGCTGGCGTGGTAGCCACGACACCCCAATTGGAATAAGGAGAGAGCAGAGCCGCCGCCCATGCCTGCAGGAAAGATACGCAAGCAGTATGAAAAGACAAGGAAAGAAAGGACCACAAGCAATGCAGGTCAACGCAACTTTAGAAGAGGTAACAGCTGCAGCAGATGGAATGTCAGATAAAGAATTCAGGATATACATGCTTCAGATGATCTGGAGTATCAAGGAAGACATTAGACAGCAAAATCAGACAATGAAAGATCACTTCGACAATGAATTACACAAACAAATCCAGGAAGCAAAGGATCAACTATATAGGGAGATAGAGGTTATAAAAAACAAGCAATCAGAAATCCTAGAAATGCAGGAAGCAATAAACCAACTTAAAAACTCAATGGAGAATACTACCAGCAGAGTAGAACACTTAGAAGATAGAACATCAGACAATGAAGACAAAGTATTTCAACTGGAAAAGAACATAGACAGCTCAGCAAGACTGTTAAGAAACCATGAGCAGAACATCCAAGAAATATGGGATAACATTAAGAGACCAAACTTAAGAGTCATTGGGATACAGGAAGGTACAGAGCTCCAAACCAAAGGAATGAGCAGTCTATTCAATGAAATAATACAAGAAAACTTCCCAGACTTGAAGAATGAGACAGAACCCCAAATCCTAGAAGCCTACAGGACGCCGAATGTGCAAAATCATAAGAGATCCACACCTAGACACATTATAATGAAGATGCCCAACATACAGAATAAGGAGAGAATTTTAAAAGCTACAAGAGAAAGGAAGCAGATTACATTTAGGGGTAAGCCAATCAGGATAACAGCTGATCTTTCAACACAGACTCTGAAAGCTAGAAGATCCTGGAATAACATATTTCAAACACTGAAAGAAAATGGGTTCCAACCAAGAATTGTGTATCCAGCAAAATTAAGCTTCAGGATGGAGAATGAAATTAAAACCTTCCACGATAAACAAAAGTTTAAAGAATTCGAAGCTAGAAAACCATCTCTTCGAAACATCCTCGCCAAAGCATTACAGGAAGAGGAAATGGAAAATAACAATGAAAACCAACAGTGGGAGGTAGGACAGTAAAGGGGGGGGGGGAAATAATCAAAGAGGAAAACAAACAATGTTTAGTAACAGAAATAAACAAATATGGCTGGAAGAACAACCCATATCTCAATAATAACCCTAAATGTTAATGGCTTAAACTCACCAATTAAGAGACACAGGCTAGTAGAATGGATCACAAAACAAGACCCAACAATATGCTGCCTACAGGAGACGCATTTGATAGGAAAAGACATACATAGGCTGAAGGTGAAAGGTTGGGAAAAATCATATCACTCATAAGGACTTCGGAAACAAGCAGGCGTGTCCATACTCATATCAAATAAAATAGATTTCAAGCCAAAGTTAATCAAAAGAGATAAAGAGGGACACTACATACTGCTTAAGGGAACCATACACAAACAAGACATAACAATCATAAATATTTATGCCCCAAACAATGGTGCAGCTATGTTCATCAAACAAACTCTTCTCAAGTTCAAGAGTCTAATAGACCACCACACCATAATCATGGGAGACTTCAACACACCTCTCTCGCCACTGGACAGATCTTCCAAACAAAAGTTGAATAAGGAAACTATAGAACTCAATAACACTATTAATAACCTAGACCTAATTGACATATATAGAGTATACCACCCAACATCAAGCAGTTACACTTTTTTCTCAGCAGCACATGGATCCTTCTCAAAAATAGATCATATATTATGTCACAGGGCAACTCTTAGACAATATAAAGGAGTAGAGATAATACCATGCATCTTATCTGATCATAATGGAATGAAACTGAAAATCAACGATAAAAGAAGGAAGGAAAAAGCATACATCAATTGGAGAATGAACAATAGGTTACTGAATGATCAATGGGTTATAGAAGACATCAAGGAGGAAATTAAAAAATTCTTAGAGATAAATGAAAACACAGACACAATATATCGGAATCTATGGGACACATTGAAAGCAGTTCTAAGAGGAAAATTCATTGCTTGGAGTTCATTCCTTAAAAAAAAGAAAAAACCAACAAATAAATGATCTCATACTTCATCTCAAAATCCTTGAAAAAGAAGAGCAAAACAACAGCAAAAGAAGTAGAAGGCAAGAAATAATTAAAATCAGAGCTGAAATTAATGAAATCGAAACAAAAGAAACAATTGAAAAAATTGACAAAACTAAAAGTTGGTTCTTTGAAAAAATAAACAAAATCGACAGACCCTTAGCCATGCTAGCGAAGAGAAGAAGAGAGAGAACTCAAATTACTAGCATACGGGATGAAAAAGGCAATATCACAACAGACACTTCAGAAATACAGAAGATAATCAAAAACTATTTTGAATCCTTATACTCCAATAAATTAGAAGATAGTGAAGGCATAGATAAATTTCTTAAGTCATATGATCTGCCCAGATTGAGTCAGGAGGATATAGACAACCTAAACAGACCAATATCAATTGAGGAAATAGAAGAAACCATAAAAAGACTACCAACTAAGAAAAGCCCAGGTCCGGATGGGTATACAGCAGAATTTTACAAAACCTTTAAAGAAGAACTAATACCAATACTTTCCAAGCTACTTCAGGAAATAGAAAAGGAGGGAGAACTTCCAAATTCATTCTATGAGGCCAACATCACCCTGATACCTAAACCAGACAAAGACACTTCAAAGAAAGAAAACTACAGACCAATATCTCTAATGAACCTAGATGCAAAAATCCTCAATAAAATTCTGGCGAATCGGATACAAAAACATATCAAAAAAATTGTACACCATGATCAAGTAGGATTCATCCCTGGGATGCAAGGCTGGTTCAATATACGGAAATCAATAAATGTTATTCACCACATCAATAGACTTAAAAATAAGAACCATATGATCATCTCGATAGATGCGGAAAAAGCATTCGACAAAGTACAGCATCCCTTTATGTTCAAAACTCTAGAAAAACTAGGGATAACAGGAACATACCTCAATATTGTAAAAGCAATCTATGCTAAGCCTCAGGCTAGCATCATTCTGAATGGAGAAAAACTGAAGGCATTCCCTCTAAAATCTGGAACAAGACAGGGATGCCCTCTTTCACCACTTCTGTTCAACATAGTTCTCGAAATGCTGGCCAGAGCAATTAGACAGACGAAAGAAATTAAAGGCATAAAAATAGGAAAAGAAGAACTTAAATTATCACTATTTGCAGATGATATGATTCTATACCTAGCAGACCCAAAAGGCTCTACAAAGAAACTATTAGAGCTAATAAATGAATTCAGCAAAGTGGCAGGATATAAAATCAACACGCATAAATCAAAGGCATTCCTGTATATCAGCTACAAATCCTCTGAAATGGAAATGAGGACAACCACTCCATTCACAATATCTTCAAAAAAAAATAAAATACTTGGGAATCAACCTAACAAAAGAGGTGAAAGACTTATACAATGAAAACTACAGAACCCTAAAGAGAGAAATAGAAGAAGATCTTAGAAGATGGAAAAATATACCCTGTTCATGGATAGGCAGAACTAACATCATCAAAATGGCGATATTACCAAAAGTTCTCTATAGGTTTAATGCAATGCCAATCAAAATCCCAATGGCATTTCTTGTAGAAATAGAGAAAGCAATCATGAAATTCATATGGAAAAATAAATGACCCAGAATAGCAAAAACAATGCTAAGCAGGAAGTGTGAATCAGGCGGTATAGCGATACCAGACTTCAAACTATACTACAGAGCAATAGTAACAAAAACAGCATGGTACTGGTACCAAAACAGGCGGGTGGACCAATGGAACAGAATAGAGGACACAGAAACCAATCCACAAAACTACAACTACCTTATATTTGATAAAGGGGCTAAAAGCATGCAATGGAGGAAGGATAGCATCTTCAACAAATGGTGCTGGGAAAACTGGAAATCCATATGCAACAAAATGAAACTGAATCCCTTTCTCTCGCCATGCACAAAAGTGAATTCAAAATGGATCAAGGAGCTTGATATCAAATCAGAGACACGCCGTCTGATAGAAGAAAAAGTTGGCTACGATCTACATACTGTGGGGTCAGGCTCCAAATTCCTCAATAGAACACCCATAGCACAAAAGTTAATAACTAGAATCAACAAATGGGACTTACTCAAACTAAAAAGTTTTTTCTCAGCTAAAGAAACAATAAGAGAGGTAAATAGGGAGCCTACATCCTGGGAACAAATCTTTACTCCTCACACCTCAGATAGAGCCCTAATATCCAGAGTATACAAAGAACTCCAAAAATTAGACAATAAGATAACAAACAACCCAATCAACAAATGGGCCAAGGACCTGAACAGACACTTCTCAGAGGAGGACATACAATCAATCAACAAGTACATGAAAAAATGCTCACCATCTCTAGCAGTCAGAGAAATGCAAATCAAAACCACCCTAAGATACCATCTCACTCCAGTAAGATTGGCAGCCATTATGAAGTCAAACAACAACAAGTGCTGGCGAGGATGTGGGGAAAAGGGTACACTTGTACATTGCTGGTGGGACTGCAAATTGGTGCAGCCAATTTGGAAAGCAGTATGGAGATTTCTTGGAAAGCTGGGAATGGAGCCACCATTTGACCCAGCTATTCCCCTTCTTGGTCTATTCCCTAAAGACCTAAAAAGAGCATGCTACAGGGACACTGCTACATCGATGTTCATAGCAGCTCAATTCACAATAGCAAGACTGTGGAACCAACCCAGATGCCCTTCAATAGACGAATGGATTAAAAAAATGTGGCATTTATACACAATGGAGTATTACTCTGCATTAAAAAATGACAAAATCATAGAATTTGCAGGGAAATGGATGGCACTAGAGCAGATTATGCTAAGTGAAGCTAGCCAATCCCTAAAAAACAAATGCCAAATATCTTCTTTGATATAAGGAGAGTAACTAAGAACAGAGTAGGGACAAAGAGCATGAGAAGAAGATTAACATTAAACAGAGATGAGAGGTGGGAGGGAAAGGGAGAGAAAAGGGAAATTGCATGGAAATGGAAGGAGACCCTCAGGGTTATACAAAAGAACATACAAGAGGAAATGAGGGGAAAGGGAAAAATAATACAAGGGGGAGAAATGAAGGTCAGTAGAGGGGGTAGAGAGAGAAGAGGGGAGGGGAGGGGAGGGGAGGGGGGATAGTAGAGGATAGGAAAGGCAGCAGAACACGACAGTCACTAGTATGGCAATATGTAAATCAATGGATGTGTAATTGATGTGATTCTGCAATCTGTATATGGGCTAAAAATGGGAGTTCATAACCCACTTGAAGCAAAGTGTGAAAGATGATATATCAAGAACTATGTAATGTTTTGAACAACCAACAATAAAAAAAAAAGAATGCAAGGATGTGGAGAAAAAGGTACACTCAAAAAACATTGCTGGTGGGACTGCAAATTGTTGTAGCCACTATGGAAAGCAGTATGGAGATTCCTCAGAAAACTTGGAATGGAACCACCATTTGACCTAGTTATCCCACTCCTTAGTATATAACCAAATTAAAATTAGCATACTATAGTGACACAGCCACATCAATGTTTATAGCAGCTCAATTTACAATAGCAAAGCTATTGAACCGACCTACATACCCTTTGACAGATGAATGGATAAAGAAAATGTGGTACATATACAACAGTGGAATATTATTCAGCCATAAAGAATGGGATTATGGCATTTGCTGGTAAATGGATGGAACTGGAGACTCTCATACTAACTGGAATAAGTCAACCCCAAATAACCAAAGGTCAAATGTTCTTTCTGATATGTGGATGCCAATCTACCACAAGGAGAGAGGGGAAGACTAGAAGTTAATTGGATTAAACAAAAAGGAATGCAGGGAAGTGAGGGGGATGGAAATGGGCGAGTCAGTGGAAAGAGCCTGACATGACTTTCCTTGTGCACATATGACTACAGCACAGCAGCTCTCACCATCAGGTACAGCCATCCACAAGACGGGGTCCTGATTCAAATAAGATAAATTCTGAGCTTGTATAAATACATCAAAATATTTCCTATGGTCATGTATAACTAAAAAGGAACAAATAAAAATTTCAAAAATAAATTAAAGAATGAAATCCTTTCATTTGCAGCAAAATGGATGGAACTGGGAAAATACTATGTTAAAAGAAATAAGCCAGGGGCTGGGGATGTGGCTCAAGCAGTAGCGCGCTCACCTGGCATGCGTGCACGGGTTCGATCCTCAGCACCACATACAAACAAAGATGTTGTGTCTGCCGAAAACTAAAAAATAAATATTAAAATTCTCTCTCTCTCTCTCTCTCTCTCTCTCTCAAAAAAAAAAAAAAAGCCTAAGGCTTGAGACTTTAAAAAAAGAAAGAAAGAAAGAAAGAAACCAGACACACAAAGACAAGTACTGCATATTATCTCTTATAGGTGGAAGCTAAAAAGAAGGTTGATTTGAACATATAATAGTGATTACTAGATGTTGAGAAGTGGGGGAGAAGTTGGAGGGAGATTGGGTCATGTAAACCAAAAGACAGTTAGACAGAAGGAATAAATTCTAGTGTTCTCCTGCACAGCGGGGTGAATATAGTTCCCAGTCACCTGTCATATATTTTGCAAAGAACGAAGAGAAGAACTCAGAGTTTACAGATATAAAGGAATGATAAGGAGATGAAATGCTAATCACCCTAATTTGACCAGTTTACAATACATATGTGTTGACACACCCTATAATATGTACAATTATTACACATGGATCAAAAATAAAGAATAAGGGCTGGGATTGTGGCTCAGTGGTAGAGAGCTCGCCTAGCACCTGTGAGGCCCTGGGTTCGATCCTCAGCACCACATTAAAAAAAATAAATAAAATAAAGGTATTATGTCCAACTACAACTAAAAAATAAATATTAAAAAAATAAAGAATAAAAGAAAAATGTAAAAACTAGCATATAATGTTTGAAACAGATATAAAATAACTCCTCCTCAAAAATAAAACAAAATAATCTAAAATGCCTTATAAGTAGGATTTCGGAGACTGCTCTGAGAGAGCTCCAAGAAAAATAAGATACAAAATACTGAGGCACCTAAAGGGTGCATGATGAAAACACATGCTTTCTACTTCATTGTGCATGTAAAAATAAGAGAAGCAAATAAATGTGCACCTAAATGTACTGAGCACACCCATTTCTCCTGTGAGTGCAGAGGGGACCTGGGACACAGGGGAAAAGCCAAAGCAAAGATGGGTGTATCCTGTCACCGTCAAAATTCAAGGCTTGGGCTGGGTTGTGGCTCAGTGGTAGAGTGCTTGTCCACTTGTGAGGCACTGGGTTTGATCCTCAGCACCACATAAAAATAAATAAACAAAATAAAGGTATTGTGTCCATATACAACTAAAAAGAAAATATTTATTAAAACATTCAAGGCTTAATCAATCTGTTTGATGAGAGGCACTTCCCTGGTTGGTTTGACACTAACTCAGCCAATGGATTCTTGTATCTAATGTTTTGGTGGCTCATGAAGATTAAAGACAATAGACCAGCCCCCTCTGCGTCATGATGATGAAATGGAACCCCCCCCCAAAAAAAGCAATGCTCCTGTGACACTGTGGTGGAATACTGAAAAAGAAAACATTACCATACAGGACATTATGTGAACCTTCTTTTTAAAACCTTCTCCAAGTTAGGTTGAACATAATCATACAGTAGCTTCCATGGTGCTGAAATTGCCCAAGAAAATTTCCAAAATTCTGCCATCAAGTTCAGTCCTTGTTTCTTATGTACTTCTCCAGAATTCTCAAAACCCACTGCTACTGGAAGGAAAGTCTGTCTATTCTTGAAACTTTGACATCTCCATCTATATATTTGTCTTTCTGTCTTCCCATTGAAACCAGATGGTGAGCTACTCATGGAAGAACAGGGCCTGTTCTTTATCCCATATGAGGAATCGGTAGCTCATAAGTTATTTATGACCAATGCTTTCAACAAAGAAACAGCCATTGATGACACCACAGAAGTTTCTGATCTACTGCAATCTTTTTTCTTTTTTTTTTTTTTTTTTTTTTGGTACCAGGGATTGAGCTCAGGGGCACTCGACCACTGAGCCACATCCCCAGCCCTATGTTGTAGTTTCTTTAGAGCCAGGGTCTCACTGAGTTGCTTAGCACCTCGCTATTGCTGAGGCTGGCTTTGAACTCGTGATCCTCCTGCCTCAGCTTCTTGAGCCGCTGGGATGATGGGCATGTGCCACCACACCTGGCTATTGCAATCTTATCTAGTTAGTGAGGTGCTTCTTACATATGACCCCTCATTTACACAACTTTCAATTTCACCCTATGGGAACAAACAGAATATGCAACACTTGCAAAGTCTTAACAGTATTTGTCTAAAAATTAGGTCAACTAGATGTTCCCCAGATTGCTACTGAAAAAGGAGACAGAGGATGTATATTAAATGAGTTTCAAATGATATATGGAAATTATCACTAGCTGTTTTCCCTGCTTATCAGATCTCCCCCAATAAATGTTATGGAAATGTTCAAATATTGTTCTTCCCTCTAATGAATTTTTGGTTGTTAGCCAAATACTTTGTATTCATTCATACACCACTCCCCCACACACAGTCACAGACACACACACACACACACACACACACATTTGGGGAATTTAGATCTTAAATCTATGTATGAAATTGAATTTTTGAGAAAACAGGAGAAATACCTGAAATTCTATGAACTGTTGTCTTGCATAGAAAGTGTCATGCTCATTCCCCATCACTCACTAATCTTCATATCCCCCACTTCACGAGTGTACCACCTTGAACACAGCAGCTATTCATGCCCAAGGTGTTCAAAATCTGAGCATGTGCCTCAATAAATACATCGAAGCCAAAGGACAGGACTTTATTTCATGGAGAATCAAGAAACAGAGCAGTCTCTGGCAGCCGCCTGCCGGGTCGGATGGCACTTCTGATTACGAATGAGTGGAGATCAAGGAAGCGAGGGTCAGCCTACAAGATGATGGTGATGAGTGTGACGGTGGGCAGGATGACCAACTCCTCCACCTTGTCCTTCTCATTCTGCGTAAAAGGTTGATCTGGAACTTCCGGGGCTTTCTTGTACTTCTTGTTTTCCTCTTGGTTAACACAACAGAATTTCCCACGGAGACATCCCTTGTCAGAAGTTTCCCCTAATTTGCATCTCTTCCTGCAGAAGCCTGTCACATTACTAAAGCACTTTTTGGGCCGCATGGAGTCTGCACCTAGGAAGCAACATCACACCAAGGTTAGTTTCTGAGGGAAGGCAGAAGGCTCACAGGGTTCCTCCCCAGTCATGGCCCCCTGTGATCCCAAAGTGAACCTTAGGTTGATAAGAGAAAACTCAAGAGCTTGGAAAAAAGCATCCCAAGTTGAGGACTTCAAAACCCAGCCTCCTGGCACTGCGCAGGTGGCTCTGAGAACATCAGCACGTGTGTGACCCTCGCAGCGAGAGCTACATCCCACGCTAGGACCTGGCGGGGCTCCCTCCCTGCTCCATGCTCCAAGTGCACATTCCCTCAAGCTCACCTCAGTCCCCTGTCCCCAGAGAGCACTAACTTGCCATCAAAGGCACAATTCAGAGCCAAATCAACTTTTAAAAGAACATCACTGGGCTGGGGCTGGGGCTCAGTGGTAGAGTGCTTGCCTAGCAGGTGGGGCACTGGGTTTGATTCTCAGCACTGCATGTAAATAAATCAATAAAATAAAAGGTCCATCAACAACTAAAAAAAAATTAATTAGGGGAAAAAAAAGAACATCCCAGGCAACAGTTTCTAAGGTGCCTGTGTGGCTGTGTGTCACACTCACCGATGTGGACAGCAGAAATCTCCCTTGGCCAAGAGCTCACAGGTCTCATACTAGTGAGAACTCCTTCACCTATCCAGAATGCAGGACCTCTCTAGAGCCCGACTCCTGCTCCCTCTTCCTCTCCACACTCCTCTTGATCTCAGGTAAATTTGCTGTCCAGGGATTAAACTCAATTCCATAAATATCTGTCTCCCTTAGAGATCCAAATTTTCACCTGTTCAGAATAATGTGTTGATGGTCCTAAATCTCTTGCTTCTAATCCTTTTTTTTAAGAATTTTAATATTTATTTTTTAGTTTTCGGCGGACACAACATCTTTGTTTGTATGTGGTGCTGAGGATCCAACCCGGGCCGCACGCATGCCAGGCGAGTGCGCTACCGCTTGAGCCACATCCCCAGCCCTGGCTTCTAATCCTTATTTGCCTCCCTACACAAAATGTGGACGAGGCCATGGAATAAATGTAGAGAATGGACATGCATTCTCCCTATCCTAAGCTTCATAATCAAGGAACATCTTGAGGGTTAGAGAGGTAGGTTTTGAGGGCCACAAAGAGACAGCCTGCCTTCTTTCTGGCACTAGAAAAGGGACCTGTCACTATCAGGGCTCCTGATGTCAACTCCATGTTTCACATTTGTAAACTCATGTAATCCCCACATGAAACGGAATCACTAGCCAGGCGCAGTGGTGCATGCCTGTAATCCCAGCAACTTGGGAGGCTGGGGCAGGAGGATTGAAAGTTCACAGCCAGCCTCCGCAACTTGGCAATATCCTGTCTCAAAATAAAAAATAAAAAGCATTGTCAGTGGTTAAGAGCCCCTGGGTTCAATTCCAGGTACAAAAAAAGAAAAAGGAAAAAAAAGAAAAGAAAAAAGAAATAAAATAGATATAGAGTCACTACAATCACACTCACTCACTTGACAGATGAGAAAATTGAGATTCAAAGGTAATGATTTACTCAATATGTAGGCTAGTCAAGGCAAAAGACATATTTTAGCCTCGTGCTGACATAATTTGAACTGTGTGCTGTTCCTATTAAGGTCATGGCATAAACTGAAAAAGAATTTGAGAGGCAAAGTGGATGGCCAGGTTCCTGGGTGAAAACTGTGCTCAACATTGTAAAGATAATTCTAGATGATGGGTTCCTTGACCTCCTCTGACCTCCGTGGTTGCTCTGTCCTAAGGCACAAACTCGAGTCAGGCACCCAGGAGAATGGGAACTTTTGATGATATCGATCAGATATCAACCGTCTGATAGGTCCTGTCCCCACGCTTGCGACGGTCATGTCTCCTACCACTTTCTGGTATGTCTGGACAAGTTACCTTTGAGTAATTCACATAGCAGAACAATGAGAACCAGAAACCGCTTCATGTTTACAGATATCCCCAGAAGAAAGACACAGCGCCCTGCCTGGTCCAGTGGTCCGTGTCGCACTTCTCTTGGAGGAGCCAGAGCTCTGAGTGCTATCAGCAGTCTGAGCTCTGATTTTAATCCACATGGACAGATAGGAAATCCAAGTCCACCCCACCTACGTCTCCAAATATGGAGCTCACAGGCACAGAATGTTCTGTCCCCTCAAGCCCACTCTTCCTCCCTCAAGATTGAATTCCACGCAGCAGGAATTGCGATTGCTCCACCCTGGTCAACAGAGGACTTCAGAATCTCCAGTTGATACCTTAGCCACTGCGCTAAGCCACCACTCCAGCTGCCTGCTGTGGGGCAGTCTTTGGGAGACTGAAGACAAAATGCTCAAATACAAGGTGCTGTTTTCATTGCAAAATGCACTGGCTGTGCGCTTCGCGGGGCCCCTGGCTCCTTTATACTGTCCTCGTCTCTCAGGAAGCAGCCCGTGCCGGGATCATGGATATTTCTAATTTTCTAAAGATGGCATGATTACATCTTGGAAGTAAAATCGATTGCCTGCTTTAACGTATTCCTCTGTGTCAATACAAATGTCAGAGAGGTTCCGTGCCATCTTGATGAGGCACATCAAGCCCACAGGCTCCTTTTCAAAACTCTTTGTGGCTAAGCAATAGAGTTGTTCTGGAGTCAGCTGGGAAAGATGGAGAAATGCTGCTTTTTACCCATAGTTATTATTTATTACCATTTATTCCTTTTCTACCTCCCACGGGGATTTATAGTAGTACTAAATTGATTTTAATACTTTACTTATAAAAAGAATTTAAGAGTGTCCCGCTTCTGAGAAATAGTCTCTGGCTTCTACTTAAGATGCTATCTTTCCAAAGTGCTAGACAGGATGGTCCAGGTAAGAAATGAGATTATTCATTCCTTTGTCCAAAGGCCAGGTGAGTTCTGGCATGATTCTTTCGGTGTTCTTTTTTGGAAGGGGAGTTACCATTTCATGCTAGAAAAATCAGACACACAATTATCAAAAAGGAGAAAATAGAAACCACCCACAATCTTTTCTCTTCTGTGTTAACATTTTAGTCTTCTAAATATGCTGCCCCAGAGCAGTTCATCTTGATAATGGGATAGCAGATAAAATAAAAACAAAGTGATTCTGCTTGCTTTTCACTCATTGGTTTAAAATAAAGTATGCTTATTGACACTCTGAATACATCCACATTCATGCACACACAAACTCAATACTCATCCCTCCAACTAAAAACAAACAAACAAAAAAACCTGTTAATAAAAGCAAACTTATACCAATGCAGAAGAAGCCACATCTGCTGTCCCTGTTAATCCACCCTCATGCCCGACTAACTACATGTCAACCAAAATTTCTAGGAAAATAGACATTAAAGAGAAGAACTTCAATAAGAATAAAGGACCTTGGGGCTGGAGTTGTGGCTCAGTGGTAGAGCACTTGCCTAGCATGTGTGAGGCACTAGGTTCAGTTCTCAGCACCACATATGAATAAAGGTTCATCCACAACACACACACACACACACACACACACACATATATATATATATATATATATAAAAAACCTCAAAGGAAATAACATTAATAGTAAGGAGGAAGAGAATTATTTAAAATGATAAAAGTGACAGATTTGACTAAATAAAATTCATAACATCTTCATAATAAAATACAGGAAAGAAAAGGTATAAGCTAGTATAAGACTAAAAGATAATCAGAGAGGCCAGGTGCAGTGGTGCACACCTGTCATCTCAGCTACTTGGGAGGCTGAGGCAGGAAGATCACAAGTTCAAGGCCATCCTGAAAAACTTCACAAGATCCTGTTTCAAAATAATTATTTTTTTAAAAGGAATGTAACCCAATGGTGAAGTGCTTGCCTAGTACCCATCAGGCCCTGGATTCAATTTTAAGTAACAAAAAAAAAAAATAGACAATATCAGAGTAAAATAAAATTTGTATATGCATTATCTACCATAAAAGGATTAATAACCAAAAAATATAAAGAATATCTACAAATAAATAAGGGACAAATCACCTAGCACAAAATAGGCAAACAATATTACAGTAATGGAACATGTAAACACCTCTTTGATATAAATTCAGAAATCTGATATTCCCATTAAGAGAAATTCTTTTAAAGGACAATGATTTTTATACTTTTAATCCATAAGTTGTCTTGCAAACTAGGTTAAGGATCCAACTGGAGTTGCAATTTTCCATGCATTGCTGTTCCTTCTCATTTCACTGTGTTCTCAAGACCCAAAGTGTACTAAGAACATGTGTTCTATTTTCTGGACTGTACACGTAAGCCCTTATTTTTGTCTTTGGTCAACAATTGCAAAACACAACATAAATGAATAACAACAGCTAGGGTGAGAATTAATATTGGTTCATAAAATTGTATGTGCCTAAATACCAAAGACATAGGGGAATTAGCTCTAAGTGTACCATTGACTATTTCCCATCTTTTTCATCCAGAACCATTAAAAGATTAAAATATTTGAGCCAGGCATGGTGACACACACCTATAATCCCAGCAACTCAGGTAGCTGAGGCAGGAGGATCATAGATTGGAGGCCAGCCGGGGCAACTCAGTGAGACCCTGTCTCGAAATAAAGAATACCAGAAGTGCTGAGGGTGTAGCTCAGTGGTAGAGCATCCCTGGGTTCAATTCCCAGTACCCCAAAAAACTGAAGTATTTGAAATAAGCAGTATTGTGGGTTTATCTGTCTGCTGTGTATGTTTTCAGACATCTTCTAAAATAAAAATAAATCCCATTTTTGTTTGTTTTTGATAGGCAAATAATACTGTGATACTGTAGCTTCTATGCAAAATGCAGTAGCATATCAAAATTAGTATTTTCTCCAGCCATGCGTACGCATGGGGCTATCTGTATATGCCTGGTACTTCCAGTATTTCATTAATGAAAATTGCAAGAGAGAAAATTGGTCTTCTCTGCTCCAGGCACGGAATTCTGCAAGTAGAAGGAGGGCACTGGAAGGTTCTGAGCCACTGAAACAGAGTATCTATTACAGGGGGCCTTGGGGAAAAGCTCTTTTGTTGGTGCACAAATGCCAGTCATCAAGAAAGAAAACACAAGCCAGGCAGTTCGGTAGGGCACACCTGTAATCCCAGGAGCTCAGGAGGCTAAGGCAGGAGGATCACGAGTTCAAAGCCAGCCTCAGCAAAAGTGAAGCACTAAGCAACCCAGTGAGACCCTGTCTCTAAATAAAATACAAAATAGGGCTGGGGGTGTGGCTCAGTGGTCAAGTGGTAGAGCATCCCTGAGTTCAATCCCCAGTACCAAAAAGAGGGGGGAAAAAAGAAAGAAAACATAAAGATTTCTGTGAGTATATCTAAGCAGCCAACAAGAAGAGGCATCTGTATCAGAGTGATTCAAAAATCTAGATGAACAAGAAATTGTGCAGCTAGACAACTAGGACTCCAACTGATTTGGGTTACAAATTAAACTGTCATGTATTTGGTATTGCACCAGAGTGGAAGGTTTTCTCTGTATTTCTACAGCAGAGCCAAAGTTTATTGTTTATTGCTCCAAAACAAAAAGAAGCCTTACTTGTATTCCTATTTATGCTGTTACCTGGTTTATAGATTAACTTCTCTTGTTTCTGATGAGGATGCACAGTTTTCTCTTCTGGGTGCTGCAGGAGCATACTGTTTGTCCCACCTCGCCACCATCTAGGCATATTATCAGCATCAGGCATAAGGTGGGCTGCGCTCCCCTGGCTCTGAGGACAAGGGGAGTCTCTCCAAGGCTTTGTTCTCTGGACCATGGCAGAAGTGTCTGGAGTGAGTGGTTGCAGATCATGCTGTGCCTGGGGAGCGACCCCATGCGTAGGACAAGGAGAGAAAGTCACAGGTACATAGAGTTCAAGGCCTCTCTGCCCAGCAGGTGGCTCCCTAAAGAGCCCCTCGGCCCTCCCCCATGGGCTGTCTTGATCACTGAGTGCCCCTTCAGTCACGTGACCCAGGCGAAGGGCTGTCTCTGATCTTGTCCCTTCATCTCCCTTTGCAAGGACAACTCCTTTGTTGCTTGGTTTGTTTTAGGGGACAGTGGCCCTGCGAAGACTCTGACAACAGGTTCAGGAGAAAGGGAAGGCAAGAAGGAGGAAGACAAGGTGCCTTGAGTCCAGCGAGGGGAGGGGACATCCGTGGACAAGCAGCCTGTGTGCCACTCACTTCCACTCAAGTTACCACACTGAAGACCCACCTACACTTTGGACACGATGTCACCCACTGGGCCGGGCAGTGCGGTCGGGCACACCTGTAATCCCAGCAGTCTGGGAGGTTGAGGCAGTAGGATGGCAAGTTCAAAGCCAGCCTCAGCAACTTGGTGAGGGCCTGTTTTAAAATAAAAAATAAAAAAGGGCTGGGAATGTGGTTCAGTGGGTAAACATCCCTAGTACCAAAAAAAAAAAAAAAAATGGAAGGTAACCATAACCAAACCCTGCACAACCCAAACCTCTTTGTCTAATTTTCTCTCATATATATAAGTTGTAGGTGGACACAATATCTTTATTTTGTTTATGTGGTGCTGGAGATCAAACCCAGTGCCTCTTACATGCTAGGCGGGCACTCCACCACTGAGCCACAACCCCAGCCCGAATTTTCTCTCTTTTCTCTACCTTAAATGAATCCTCCCTTGCTTTTTCTTGTGGAACACCCTCTCTGGATTCATCAAGACCTAAACTCCCTCCACCCAAATACATTCCATGTGTTAATCAGACTTCCTCACTCTTCTTCATCAGCCTCAACTCCATGGTCCATCTCAAGGGCTCCCTCGCCAACATCCTCACTCCCACGCAGCGTTATTCTTCTGCACTAACCTGTGCAAAAATGCCCAACCCCAGATCTTTTTAAGTGCCTTCTCCCCAAACCCAGGCTAATGAGCACAACTGTGGAAATTGCACAACCGCAAATTAATGACATCTGAGATCGTGATTTCTGATCTTCACAGAGCCCTCAGCCGCAGCCCTGTGGTTCCTTGTGTGCTTCATTCAAGAAAAGGACAAGAATGAAGCTGGGCACAGCGGCACGTACCTGTAATCCCAGCAGCTTGGGAGGCTGAGGCAGGAGGATCTCAAGTTCAAAGCCAGCCGCAGCAAAAAAGCGAGGCGCTGAGACCCTGTCTCTGAAATTCGCAGCAAAAAAGCAACTCCGTGAGACCCTGTCTCTAAATAAAATTCAAAATAGGGCTGGGGATATGGCTCAGTGGTCGAGCGCCCCTGAGTTCAATCCCCAAAAAAAAGGGCAAGAATGAAATCTCATTTTACTCATTATTTGAATGTAAGCCCCATGATGGCAGGGACTTGTACTTTCTGTGGCATAGATTATTGTATTACCAGCCCCTACAGTCGTGTTCAGCACATCCTAGATGCTCGATAAATATCTGATGAAGGGATGGAATGTGTAGGAGCTTAAAAGGGATCAACAGTAGACCAGGCTTCTGAGATTCTATTTGACAGTTACAATTAAGCAGGGACTTGAAACGTAGGTAGGAATTCACTTGTGCAAGGAAATGGAAACAAGGGTATTAAAGGTAGACCAAGGGGCTGGGACTGTAGCTCAGTGGTAGAGCATTTGCCTTGCATGTGTGAGGTACTGGGTTCGATCCTCAGCACCACATAAAAATAAATAAATAAACAGTACCAACTACAAACTAAAAAAATTTAAAAAAGGTAGACCAAACCAAACTTCTATGATTCCCGCCTCCTGCTTTTTAAAGCAGAACTGTTTATCATATTCTGTACTCACTCTTCTCAGCTCCACTTGAACCCTTGGCTGCAGCTTCCACGTTGCAGACAGAGCAATGGCCCCCAAAGGCAATTCTACTCATCTCTTTCAGCTGCCACTTGAAACCCTTCTCAGAGCTCTCTAATCTCTACAAGACACCTGTGTGTTGAATGTGATCATCCAGCCGGGGACACTGGCAAACCAGCCACTCAGGAGGCTGAGGCAGGAGGATCATAAGCCCAGGCCAGCTGGGGCAACTTAGCAAGACCCTGTCTCAAATTAAAAAATAAAAAAGGCTGGGGGTGTAGCTCAGAGCACCCCTGGGTTCAATCCCCAGTACCCAAGGAAAGCAATGCTCATCAGTGGTAGCCCCAAGAGGTCTGCAAGTTTGTAACTAATTTCAAAACAGTGTTGTTGTTGTGACTAATAATAACTACTTTCATAACAATAATCTTTTGCCTTTTCACAAATTGACATTGGCTCTGATATGCAAAAGCAATAGTAGTAAAATCGCCTGTGCCTCACTCTGAATCAAAGCAACAGAGCAGATTTGTAACCAGAAGTAGGATTCTTCATCAACAAGCAGCACAATGTCTCAAAAACGCCACCTTCAGGAACAGTTTTACACTATTATTGGGATTGTCAGTTAGTACAACTAATGTGGAAATCAGTGTGACGTTTCTCCAAAAGACTAGGCATGGAACCACCATATGACCCAGCCATACCTCTCCTCAGTATTTATTCTAAAGAATTAAAGTCTTCATACTACAGTGATACATGCAGAGCCAGGTTTATAGCTGCCACAGTTCACAATACCCAAACTAGGACACCAGCCTAGTGTCGTCAATGGATGAACGGATAAAGAGAATGGGGCACACAGACATGGATCTTTATTCAGTCCATCATAAAGAAAAATAAAATTATGTCATTTGCAGGAAATGGGGAGAACTTGAGACTGTTTTGTTAAGTGAAATACGTGAACACTAGAGAGAAACAGAAAAGAAAGATGTGGGGGTGGGGTTCTAATGAAAATCAGAGGGAGATCAGTGAAACAGAGGAAAGGGATCACAGGCTGGGAGGAAGGGCGCCGGGGGCAAGTGCTGGGGAGTGCTATCGGCCACATTGTGCTGTTATATGATGTGTGTGTGTGAATACCTAATAACAAATCCCATCATCATGTAAACTATAAATCACTAATTTAAAATGTGGAAAGAAAAAATGCCATTTTTATTTACAAATATTCTTAATAAAGCCAAAAAATTACTGAAAAATTTTATTGAATCACTTGAGCAAATGTCTTTTTAATGTTAAATAAATTAAAGAGGAAACCAGGCTCAAAGAATTCCTGAGCAGACAAAGCCAGTAAGACCTCAGATTCAGCAAAAGCGAGAAGCTAAGCAACACAGTGGACCCTGTCTCTAAATAAAATACAAAATAGGGCTGGGACGCGGCTCAGTGGCCAAGTGCCCTTGAGTTCAATCCCTAGTACCAAAAAAAAAAAAAAAAGAAGAAGAAGAAAGAAAAGAAAAGAAATCAAGAAAATAAATATTAAATAAATAAATAAATATTAAAAGTGGAACAAATGGAAAAAACAAAGTAAATAATAGAGGGCTGGGCTCAGTGGTGGAGCGCTCGCTTCGCACATGTGAAGCACTGGGTTTGATCCACAGCGCCACATAAAATAAATTTTAAAAATAAATAAACAAAAGTTTTGTGTCCCTCTACAACCAGAAATATATTTTTAAAAAATAAGCAAATAATAGAGATAACTTCAAGTATGGAAGTTATAACTATAAATACAAATAGATAATACAATTAAAATACTAAAACTGTTGAATATCGTATTCTAAATCCTGGCTTCATAGTTTTTAACACAGACATATTGATAACAAGTTTAAAGCAGATTGAAGGAAATGAAAATGTATTTTAAGGCCATATAATAACTAAAAGAAAGTTGTTACAGCTATATTAAGATATTTTGGTCAAAATACCAGATATAAAGAAATTCTTATTATACATTGTAAACACATCAGTTGACAAGTAATCATTATAAAATGTGTAACTTAATTACACTACTTTAAACTATCTAGAGCAAAAATTGACAGAAATATTAGGAAAAATAGACCAGGTCATGATAACAGGAAGTATTAACAAACACAATTGGCTCCCTAACTGATATATCAGGCAGGCAAAAGTAAATAGGGTAAAAAATATTAAAAAACTTTATGCTAATAGTCCAGTCAAAACAATGTTCCTCACAATTGCAGAACACATGTTCAGGCAATGTGGAATATTTATAAAATGTATAAATTCATATTTATGTATATAAATATAATTTATTTATTTAAATATATAATATAAATATACATAATATATATTTAGTTCATTTAATATATATAAATATTTATTTATTTATTATTTATTTATAAAAATAAATCAATACAAGGGGAATGAACCAGAAAACTTAGATTAAGTGCCATGAGCCAGCTGCAGAAAGAGAAATGCCAAATTATCTCACATGCACCTCAGGTGAACTACTTCTACAATGAAAACTACAGAACATTGAAGAAGAAATTGAAGACGACCTCAGAAGATGGAAAGACCTCCCGTGTTCATGAATAGGTGGAATTGATATAGTTAAAATGGCCAAAGCAATATACAGATTCAACACAATCCCCATCAAAATATCAATGACATTCTTCACAGAACTAGAAAAAACAGTCCTAAAATTCATTTGGAATAATAAAAGAGCTAGCATAGACAAAGCAATTCTGAGAATGAAAAAAAAAAGGCACTGGTGAAGGCATCACAATACCTGACTTTGAATTATACTACAGAGCTATAATAACAAAACTGCAGGGTACTGACATAAAAACAGACACACAGACAATGATACAGAATAGAAGACACAGAGACACGTTTACAGCCATCTGATCCTTGACAAAAGTGCCAAAATATACATTGGAGAAAAGACAGCCTTTTTAACAAATGGTGCCAGGAAAAATCACATAGAGAAGAATGAAACTAGACCTTTATTTCTCACCCTGCACAAAAAATAAACTCAAAATGGATCAAAGACTTAGGAATTAGACCAGAAACTATGCACTCCTACAAAAGAATGAAGGGTGAACACTCCAGCATATGACCAAAGGCAACAACTTCCCTGTAGGACCTCTCAAGCTCAGGAAATAATGCCAAGAGTTAATAAATGGGATGTCATTAAATTAAAAATCTTCTGCAAGCAAAGGAAATAATTAGGAGTGTGAAGAGAAAACTCTGAGAATGGGAGAAAATCGTTGCAAGCCGTTTCTCAACATTACACCAAAAAATCAAATCACCCAATTAATCAATGAACTCATGTGGGCAAATGAATTAAACAGATAGTTCTCAAAAGAAGAAATACAAATGGTCAACAAATATATGAAAAAATGTTCCTCTTCATTAGAAATTAAGGAAATACTAATCAAAATCACACTGAGATTTCATCTCACACCAGTCAGAATGGCAGTCCATTAAGAACACAAATAATAATAAATGCTGGAGAAGATGTGGAGGAAAATGAACACTTTTACACTGTTGGTGAGACTGTAAATCAATGCAATCACTATGGAAATCAATATGGAGTCTCCTCAAAAAACTAGGCATGGGGGCTGAGGTTGTGGTTCAGTGGTAGAGCACTTGCCTAGCATGTGTGAGGCACTGGGTTCCATCCTCAGCACCACATAAAATAAATAAATAAAATAAAGGTATTGTGTCCATCTATGACTAAGAAACATATTTTTTAATTAATTTTTTATTTATATATGACCAGAACTCATTACAATTCTTATTACACATATATTATTATTCATGTCTCTGGTTGTATACAAAGTATATTCACATCAATTCGTGTCTTCATACATGTACTTTGGATAATGATGTCCATCACATTCCACCAACATTTCTAACCCCCCTCCCTTCCCCTCCCACCCCTCTGCCCTATCTAGAGTTCCTCTATTCCTCCCATGATCCCTCTCCCTACCCCACTATGAATCAGCCTCCTTAGATCAGAGAAAACATTTGGCCTTTGGTTTTTGGGGATTGGCTAACTTCACTTAGCATTATCTTCTCTAACTCCATCCATTTATCTGCAAGTGCCATGATTTTATTCCATTGAACGAAACATATTTTTAAAAAGGCCAGGCATGGAACCACCATTGACCTGCTATCATACTATAGTGATAATTGCATACCCATGTTTATAGCAGTATAATTCACAGTAGCCAAATTACAGAACAAGCCTAGATGTCCATCAATGGATGAATGGATAAAGAAAATATGGTCTATATAACACAGAGGAGTTTTATCCAAACATAAAGAAAAATGAAATTATGTGATTTGTAGGAAAATACGTGGAACTTAAGACCATTATGTTAATCGAAGTAAATCAAACTCAGAAGGTCAAGGGTGGTACGATTTTTCTCATATGTGAAAACTATAGAGAGAAAAAGAAAAGGAAAGACAGGAAGAGATCTCATGAAAATCAAAGAGAGATCAGTAGAGAAAAGGGATGAGTGGGTGGGAGGTGGGGAGGAAGGGAGAAAGTGCTGGGGAGTGATATTGGCCAAATTATATTGTTATATTGTATGCATGAAGGAATATGCAATAACAAATCCCATCAGTATGTAGAACTATAATGCACCAATAAAAAAAAACTGGAAAAAAAGAATATTACCTGAAAAAGAAAAGAAAAAAAGTGGGAAGAGAAGAAGATGAAACCAGACCAGAAAATGATCGATAAAAATCAAACATATAATAAGGAGGGCTAACAAAACCCACAGCTGGAAAGACCAACTACATGAATAAAATGACCAAGAAAAAGTAGAAAACACGTTATTCAAATGAGGTATAAAATATGTGGTCATCTCTCCAACTGTGCAGATGCCAAAAAGATCAAAGAAAATATCGTAAGCAACTTTGTGGCAAAAATTAAATGCAGAAGAAATAAACAATTACTTAAATAATCCACAAAGAATTTGAAAATCCGAGAAATTAAATCCTTAAATTCATTTGAGGTTTTCTGCTACAACATTCCAATAATGATTACTAGCTCTATGGGTTTCAAGAGACAGTTATAGTAGGGATAGCAAAATACTCTTTGTGTGTGTGTGTGTGTGTGGTATAGGGGACTGAACTCTGTCACTAAATTGCTGGGACTGGCGTTAAACTTGCCATCCTCCTGCCTCAGCCTCCCAAAGAGCTTGGATTATAGCCATGCACCACCTGCCCAGCATCTTATTCTTATAACTACAGTGGTGTGTTCTTGAAATTAATCCCCTTCCTTCCTGATTATAAAAGAAGTAGCAGATTCTACGTTGGGCCAATGTGCTAAAATTGTTTTGGCAGTCATTCTGGCCTACCAATCCTTGAGTCAGCTTCTAGGAGAGTTTTAAGCACTAATTCTACATATTAAAAATGTTTCTGAAACCAAGCACAGTGGTGCATGCCTATAATCCCTGCGGCTTGGGAAGCTCAAGAAGGAGGATGGTGAGTTCAAGGCCAGCCTCAGAAACTTAGCAAAGTCCTAAGCAACTTAGCAAGACCCTGTCTCTAAATAAAATATTAAAAGAACTGAGGAATAAATAAAAATTTTTTTAAAAAAAGGGCTGGGGATGTAGCTCAGAGATTGAGTGCCCCTCTTTTCAATCCACAGTACCCCCCAAAAAAATTCTGTTTTAAATAGCTAGTGTTTTTGGTTTCCTGCAATTAAATACCATTACATATAGGAGCACCTTGCACATGCACATATTTATCTTTTTTTAAATTTTTTAGGTGGACACAATATCTTTATTTTTATTTTTATATGGTGCTGAGAATTGAGCCCAGTGCCTCACGCATGCTAGGCGAGCACGCTACCACTTGAGCCACATCCCCAGCCCCACATATTTATCTTTTTATGGAATCATTCTATACAATTGATTAATTCATCCCATATACATATGGAACATACCTAATTTTTCATAACTTCACAATTTCTTTTTTGAACACAATACCTTTATTTTATTTATCTTATTTTTATGTGGTACCAGGGATCAAACCCAGCGCCTCATGCATGATAGGCAAGCACTCTACCACTGAGCCACAACCCCAGCCCATAACTTCACATTTTTTTAAATTTTTTTTTAGTTGTAGATGGACACAATATCTTTATTTATTTATTTTTATGTGGTGCTGAGGATCGAACCCAGTGCCTCACATGTGCGAGGCAAGCACTCTACCACTAAGCTACAGCCCCAACCCCATAACTTCACAATTTTTATTAACTCTGTCCCATGACTGAGCTTCCCTTCTTACTGGCCCCCTCAATAGTCATATTGCTTGTGGACTGGCCAGACCTGCTGGGGTAATCAATGTTACGTATCTTAAGACACCAGAGACCAATGAAAATGTGATATTCAAGACTAACTGTCCGACAGGACTAATTCTAGCTATTGGTGTCCAGACAAGAAAATATATCTTAGCTTGATTATTTTGTCTTGTTCACAGGAGAAAAATGAAGATTTTATAACTTGAAAGTTCATTAGATGAACTGTTTATTTTTAAAAAAAAAAAAAAGCGTAGCTTAAACAAAAGAATTTTTGGAAAGATGCTATGATAGCTCATGAAGTCCTAGGGAGAGTTGAACTTTAAGAGGTGAGGAACCACCTTGGGACTTGGGACTGGAGCTATTGGGACTTGAGCAATTAATGACATTTGGAGTCAATTCATTATTTGAATTTCATAGGAAAAAAAAGTTAAAAATTAACAGAGGAAAGCACCTGATTGGTGGGCTTGATTCTACTGTTCTCCTTAGATCATTCAACCCAGGAATCAGGGGCAGCATCCTATATAACTGCTGCTTCCTGGGGATGTGGAAATCATTGTAATCTCAAAAGCTAAAATCATGCCCAGGGCTGCCTCCCAAAAACTTACTCAACCAACTTGCACTGAGTTTGTCTGTTGACCGGGACCCATACTGGCCACTGGAGATGACCGAGCAAACCCTTCTCTGGCCTCTCCCAGCTCTTAGGATTTCCACACCCTGCGGACCTGAGCCCTAACTGAGCCAAATCAAATATATCTCTTGCCCGGTTCCAACATAAGAAGGAGAAGGGCAGAGAGTTTGCTCTTTGTCTCCTGTCTTAGATATCTGTGTCGTACCCTCACCCCATCCCCTCGGGATGAAGCACAGGAATGTAGAGAGATGTTCAGGAAAAATTTATCAGAGTCCAGACAAAACACAACCACCACAAGCAGCAGGCACACCTGCCTTGGCTACGCTTCAATGCTCATGGCCCAGGGCCACGCGGAGGCCCATAAAGGCTGGAGCTTGGGAACACCAACCCAGACCTAAGCCTTCCTCTCTGGCATCCGGCCATGAAGCTCCTCTTTCCTATCTTTGCCAGCCTCATGCTACAGCACCAGGTGAATACAGGTAATGTGGGCGCCTGGGTTTAAGAGGAGTGGGTGATCAGAAGCAGGGGTTTGGCTGCTTACGATGGTAGAACCCAAAGAGATGCTGAATGATGATGTCCCCAAAGAGATGGCCGAAGAGCTGACCTGCAGCCCCAGCCATGCCCCATCTCCATCTCCAGCCCGGCTGCCCCAACCTCAGACTGTGTCTGATGGAGACACCAGGGAGCTACAGGGAAAGCGGGGTGTTTCCGGTGTATTTGGAAACTGCAATCTATAATGCTGCCTTCCTGCCCTCTATAGATCCGTCACCCTCCGACTCTACCTCATTCCAGCTCTATTTCCAATTTAAACTCTCTCTTGAAGAAAGTGTTCCAGTTTGTACCTTGGTGCTGGAAGGAAGAAGCTCTTTCCTTTGGGCTCCAAAATGTCTCCTTTAGATTTAGAAATGAGTCTGTGTTCTCCATCTCAACACGTTCAGGTTTTTAGAGCCTTATTCCTTCTCTCAGCCTTTGGAAATACTCAAAGCATCCCCAGGACATTGAGAAACACATTATGGGCAAAAGACTGAACCAGAAGATTGAATCTTGTTTTTGAAAAAGCACAGCGACTTGTTTCAGAATACAGCTCACAGTGAGTCAGGGGAGGAGAGCATCAGAGCCAAAGATGTTCCCAGAGTTTGTATTTGGGGACTCAGGGGAAAGGATAGCACCATAGACAGATACAGCCATGTCATCCTAGATGAAGTTACTTGGCCACTTTGAGCTTCGAAATCCACATGAGTATATGGGGTTCATCAATGCAGTTGCTTCCAATCCAAGAATTGTTTTGGTTTTGCACTTGGTGAGAGAATGAGGAGGAAATGTGTGAGAACATCCCTTGGACATTATCTGATGCTAAATAAATTATTTCCAATGTATGTAAAATTTGTTGGATTGATAAAACGAGTGACGGAAGAAAGGAAAGCTGTCTTGATGAGAAGTTGGGATGCGACAATCATCTATCAGGTGAAGATGCATTAGTGAGCTTAGTGGAGATTTAAACCATAGATAACAACACTGGAGTCCTCTCCATGGAGAGGAGGGCCAGGCTCGATAATGAGTAAAACCTCCAAGAGACAGTGTTCAGAGAGGCTGAAATGATAGAATACCATGCCCCAGGATCCACGGATCTGGTGATTGTCAAAGGCAGAGGGGCATTTCTTTTTTATATATAACTTTATTTTATTTATTTATATGTGGTGCTGGGGATTGAACCCAGGGCCTCGCACTTGCAAAGCCAGCGCTCTACCGCTGAGCCATAACCCCATCCCCAGAGGGGCATTTCTTGAGCCATGTTCCCAGCCTTTTTTATTTTTATTTTTTATTCTGAGACAGGGTCTCACTATGTTGCTTAGGGCCTCACCAAGTTTCTGAGGCTGGCCTTGAACTTGCAATCTTCCTGTCTTGGTCTCCCAAGCCCCTGGGATTACAAGTGTATGTCACCACACCCAGCCAGAAGACAGCATTCCTGAAAGTCCTGTTGATAATCTTTTTAAATTCTTTGCTTGGTTTAGTTCATCTGACATAACATCCTCCAGTCTCCATCTGTTTTACTGGAAATGACAGGATTTCCTTCTTACTTATGGCCACACAGAAAGACGAGTACCACATGTTCTCTCTCACATGTGGAAATTAAAAAATAAAAAAAAAAAACCCACCTGAATATAGAACCGTGATTACTAGAGATTGGGAAGAGAAGGAGGTGGAATAAAGGGAGGCTGGGTTTGATCAGAGGACACTGTTTGCATGTATTGAGATATTACACTGAACCCCATTCATATGTACAATTAATACATGTTAATCAGAAATATTTTTTTTTAACTTTAAAAATCCTTTCTTAGATTAGTTTTATGACAGATTTTACTTTCATTGGTATTTCAGAGAGTGGCTGCACAGTGTCTAAGATGCTAAGTTGGAGGTTAAAATTGCTATTATAAAAGCAAATATTTGGGCTCCCTCTTCTTCTTTCCCCTTTTTTTAAAGTTACTCAAGGACCAGGCATGGTGGTGCATACTTGTAATCCCAGAGGCTCAGGATGCTGAGGTGGGAGGATCACAAGTTCAAAGCCAGCCTCAGAGATTTAGTGAGACCCTGTCCCAAAATACAAAGGGCTAGGGATGTGGCTCAGTGGTAAAGTACCCCTGGGTTCAATCCTGGGTACAAAAAAATAAATAAAGTTACTCAAGGAAGAGAGACTAAATCAGAGGTTTATTTTGGATTCCAGAGGTGGACAGAGGTTCTCTTGGCCTACCCAGGTGACTCCACCAACATCCCTAAACTCTACACATAAAGCCAACAAACTCCCTCTGACTCTATCCATCTCCTTCCAGCGGTTTGAACAGCATCTCTACTCATTAACCTTGGCTGCATGGTTTTCTCTCTTCCTCGTGCAGAACTTTGGAATACGCCAAAATGCTTAATGGGTTTTGGAAAATGCAAGAGCTCCTGCAACGAAGATGAAAAATAAGTTCAGAAATGCAAGAAGAAAAAATGTTGCATTGGACCCAAAGTGATCAAACTGATAACCATGTACCTGCGACACGAAATACCCCATATACCTGAGATAGAAAACGAAACGATGCTAATTGGTCACATAGATCCTAAGGTAAAACAAAACAAATATATTTTATCAGTTCCCCTGGATATCGAAAGCACCATCGTTCTCCCCACAGGATACACCATTCACACTGCTACTCCTACCGAGAGAGACACTCAACAAACCATAGGGTCTGTTGATGCCTCTCCTCCACCAGAACCACCCTAGACCCTACCGATAGCACCCCCAGGGCTGGAGGAAGAAGATTCCCCTAACACATCAAGTTCTATTTCCGCAGTCTATAAAATAACATGTATAACTGCTTCCTCTGTCATCAGTCATTCAATAAACACTGTGTACGCACCAATAGCTTTAGGAATGTTATCATTCTCACAGGAGCCTCAGAGGGGAGGGAGTGCAGGAAAAGGATGGAATTTGAAGTTTACATGACCAGGAAGAAGCAAGCACTCGAATGGTTACATAATAGAACCAGGTTTGGCCCAGGTCAAACCTCCTGTAATCATAACTGATGCACAAAGAACCACACATCTGGATAAATTGGGACAATCAAGGACATAGTCGTATCCATCACATCCCAAAGTTTACTTGTGCCCCCACTTAGTGTGGTTTTCATTCGGAGGGGTGGCTCATGTGATTGTTTTCATAGTCACCAAACCCGGGGGCTGCCAATGCCACAATGTACTATTAATGATCCCAAAGACAGAACTGGACAGAATCAACAGAGAGGTTTCAGACATTTTATTACTCACCCACTCTTTGGAGGCAGCAGTCCAGGATATACTGGAGGGCCACCCACACCTTCAAGCAGGGGCAATATACGGCAGAGGGTGCCTGCCCTGCGCCGGTGGATTTCCTCAGATGTTTTTATGAGCACATTCCCTTATTTTACAATCAGTATCGCTCTGTTTACATCCTCTCCTGAAGACTCGAGATAAGCAATCGGGCATGGGTGGCGCAACTTGTAATCTCAGAGGCTTGGGAGGCTGAGGCAAGAGGATGGCAAGTTCAACGCCAGCTTCAGCAACTTAGTGAGACCCTGTCTCAAAATAAAACATAAAAAATGGGCTGGAGACGTGGCTTAGTGTTTGAGCTCCCCTGGATGTAATCCCTGGTACAAAGAAAAAAGAAAGACTGAAGATAAGGGAAGCCAAAACTCCATTTTTTTTTCATTATCACATTCTTTAGAGTCCTTCTTCTCTCTCTGGCTTTCCCAGGCACTGATCAGTGTTTAACCCAATAGTAGTGATCATCTAACCTGAGATCTACCCTCTTCTGTGAAGAAGAGCATACAATACCTTATTATTAAGCACAGGCACTATGTTGTGCTGCAGATCACTAAAAGTTATTCATCTAGCATAACTGAAACCTGAGACCCCTTGAATAACTCCTCATTTCCTCCACTCCCCAACCCTGGCAATCGTGAATACTCTGTTTCTAATGAGGCTCAACTATTAGAGGTAACCCACGTAGGCAGAACCATGCAGTATTTATCCTTCTGTGACTGGCTTATTTCACTTACAAAATGTCCTCAAGATTTGCAAATAGCAAGATTTGCCTCTTTTTTTAAAGCAGAACAATGGCCATGGTATGCATAGACCACGTTTCCTTTATCATTCATCTGCTGATGACCTCTCAAATCGTTTCCATATTTTGACTAGTTGAACAATGTTGTAATAAACATAGGAACATGAATGTTTCTTTGAGATCCTGGTTTAACTCCCTTTGTATGTATACCCAGAATTGAAATTGCCAGATAATATCATATAGTAGTCCTATTTCTAGTTTTTTTAAACTCTTGTATTGTTTTATATTCTCATTAGCAGTGTATTAGAGTCTCAGTTATTTCACATCCTCATCAATATGGAGAGGGAGGGTTACAGTTTTTTTTCTCTTTCTATATTTTTTTATTAGTGCATTATAATTGTACATAATTATGGGGTTTGTTGTTACATATTCATACATGCACACAATATCTATCTTGAATTTTTTGAGCAAATGCCATACTGTTTTCTGTACAAAGTGCACCATTTTACTATCCCATCAACAGTATATAGGAGTTATAATTTCCTTTTTTTTTTTTTTGGCACTGAGAATTGAACCCAGGAGCTATTAACCACAGAGCCACATTCCCAGCCCTTTTTATATTTTATTTAAAGACAGGGTATTGCTAAGTTGCTTAGAGCCTCACTAAGTTGCTAAGGCTGGTTTTAAACTCATGATCCTCCTACCTCAGCCTTCCAAGCCACTGGGATTACAGGCGAGCATCACCAGGCCCAGCCAAGGAGTTCTAATTTATTGACATCCTCTCCAGTACTTTTTATCTCTTATGGGGTTTGGGGGGAGTTATTAATTTATTTTTAAGTTATCAAGTGAAATTTATGTATTTCTGTGCACAATAGAATATTTTGAGGTACGTATTCATTGGAGAATGGCTAACTCTGGCTAGTTAACATATACATTAGCACACACACTTTTCTGTCGTGAGAACACTTTGCATCCACCCTCAGCATTTTTCAAGAATACATTTTTCAAGAATTAACAACCTCAGTGGCTAAGGACCCCTGGGTTCAATCCCAGGTACCAAAAAGTAAATAAATAGATGGAATACATTATTATCGACAGTCATCAAGTGGTACCACAGATCTTTTGAACTTACTCCTCCTGTCTCACCAAAATTTTTTCACCTTTGACACAACATCTCCTTCACACTCCCTCCCTGCCATGTCAGCCCCGAGTAACCACCATCTCACTCACTACTTCTGTGGGATCCAATTTTTAGATTTCACATGAGAGTAAGATCATGCAACTCTTGGTTTCATTGATTTTTTTCTGTTGCTCTTATTTTGTTTCATTTATTTCTGCTCTGATATTGCTATTTCTTTCCTTCTACTAATTTGGCTTTAGTTATTTGTTTGTTCTTGTTTTTCTCTTCCTAAAGGCATAATTTCAGGTTCTTATTTGAGATCTTTCTTCTTCTTCTTTTTTTTTTTTTTTGTACCCAGGGTTGAACCCAGAAGCACTTTACCACTGAGCCACATCCCCAGCCCTTTGTATTTTGAGGCAGGGTCTCACTAAGTTGCTGAGGCTGGCTTTGAACTTGCGATCCTCCTGAGCCACTGGGTTTATAGGCCTGTGCCACCGCACCCACGCCTGGCTGTTCTTTTTTGATGTAGGCACCGATTGCTATAGACGTCTCTCTTAGTCCTGTTTTGCTGTATCCTATAGGCTTTGGCATATTTTGTTTCCATTTTCATTTGCCTCAAGAAATCTTCATTGGCCTTCTAATTTCTTCATTGACCCCTCGGTGGTTCAGGAACACGTTATTTAATTTTCATGTATTTGAGAATTTTCCAAAGGTTCCACCATCATTGATGTCTAATTTATACCATTATTGTCAGCAAAGATAACAGGATATGATTTCAATCTTCTTAAATTTGTTAATACTTAATTTGTAGCCTAACCTATGAGAACATTCCAAATGGTGATAAGAAGACTATGTACTCTGTAGCTGTTGGTACTATTATTAAGTAAGATAAGGGTTACCTGAACAAACATTAAGATACTGCACCAGTTCATCTAAAAATGAAGACAGCTAAGTTAACAGAAGAGTAGTGCCTACTGCATAGATACTCTGGACAAAGGGATGATTCACCTCTTGGGTGGAAAAGACAGGGCAGCAGGAGATGTCTTCATGCTACTCAGAATGGCATGTGATATGTTTGTGAGTTATTTATTTCTGGAGTTTTACATTTACTATGAGACCACAGTTGACTACTATACCAACTACTTTCTCTTCACAATCACCATATTGTAGACCTGTGCCATAGTCTGTGGATCCAAATTGTGGCAAAAATTAAAACAAAATGATGACCGTGTGCTGTAGTCTCTACTAAGTTGAAAAATAAATGGCTTAAGAACCACGACTAGTTATCATTGATACTGCTGACTTCGCTTCCTCTTGTGAGTGGGTCTCAGCAAAGAGAGGAAACAGGATTCCCTGGGCTTCATGGTCTACGTCCTCCCTCCCAGATCTCAACATCTGAGCCCAGTCCCAGAAGTGAACATGTGATGGTGCCCTGTTTGATGAGAACAGATCACCTTGGATCTAGAGATTCCATGACCCTGTGACAAAGAACCTCTGGTAATTCTGAGTTCCACACCTTAGTTCAATAAATAGAGGTTTGATTCAAAGGTAACCCAATAAATTCATAAATGCTCTATGACCAAGAAGTATTAAAGCAAGAATAGCAACCTGGAGGAAGATATCTAGAAAAGGCAATAGTAATAATGACAATATTTAAGGGTTATAAAGCAGCCAGGTGTGGTGGCACACACCTGTAATCCCAGTGGCTTGGGAGGTTGAGGCAGGAGGATCACAAGTTCAAAGCCAACCTCAGCAACAGCAAGTGTAATGCCAGATTCGCGGGACTTCAATAGACCTCCAGGAGGCAAATCCGATGCAATCACACAAGAGTCTTTATTGCAAGCTCCAGCCTGGACTCACAACCGTTCCTAATGCAGCGGTCTGTGGGAAAGTCAAACAATAAGTCTTTTTTTTTTTTAATGCCGCAGTCCGGCTGCAGCAAAATAACTGGGGGGTGACGAATAACTTGTGTACGTTGATACAGCAGGAATGGAAGCCGTTTATTGTAGGACAAGAGTGGTATATATACATTCCACACAGCTTATCTTAATTAGCATAAACTAGATACATCAATCAACCAATAAGGAATCTCCACACTTAATGGCTCGCTGGCGTTACTTCACAAACCACTCCCTCTGGCAAAATGCCAGGCGCCATCCAGACTTGTTTACACACTCTAACATTTTAATATTTATTTTTTTAGATGTAGATGGACATAATACAATTGCCTTTATTTTTATGTGGTGCTGAGGATCGAACCTGGGTCCCGCCTGTGCTAGGTGAGCGCTCTACTGCTGAGCCACAATCCCACCCCCAAACAACAAGTCTTAACATTGATTAGCACATTCAATGGCGGGAAAAAGTTGGGTAGGGGTGATTGGCTAGTACAAGAGGGGGATTCGTTTGAACTGATTGGTTTAAGCCACGAAGGGTGTATGTGCTGAACTACATGGTTTCCCAACATGTTATCAACCACCATAAACTACTGGGGGGTCATCTGGCATCCCAGGTATTCTCCCTGTCTCATGCTGATTGATGGTTGCTAGGGGGTTGCTATGGGTCCTCACCTAGCCTAACGGAGTCAGGGACACCTGGCGCTGCATATCTCTCCTGTTATTTGTAGACAACTCAGCAGGGTGGGTATGTGCCTAGAAGTGCTCTTTTTCCAAGGACAAGGGTCACATCCCCTTCCTTAGGACAGGCCTTGAGGTAGAAGCTGCTGTTATTTATTTATTTTCAAAAATTGAGTCACATCAGTTTCTCACAAGGAACTAAGCAATTCAGTGAGACCCTGTCCCTAAATAAAATACATAAAGGGGCTGGGGATGTGGCTCAGTGGTTGAGTGCCCCTGAGTTCAATCCCCGGTACCCAAAAAAAAAAAATGTTCTAAAGCAATTTTAAGAGCCAAGTATAAATATATTTTTTTTCTTAGATGTTGATGGACCTTTATTTTATTCATTTATTTATATGCCATGCTCAGAATTGAACCCAGTGCCTCATGCATGCTAGGCAAGAGCTCTACCACTGAACCACAACCCCAGCCCTGAGGACTTTGAAAATATTATCTCATCTAGTCCTTAAAACAATACTACACGCATTATATAAATAATATAACCAAGGTACAAGTTAAATTGCTGAAGGTCACAGTAGTGGAAGCAGGATTTGACTCCACGTCTGACCAGTGTCAGAGCCCCTACATTGAACCTCTAGGTCTCCTTGACCCAATGGTAGCAAAACTGGGGCTGCATGTACTTGGTGCTGGTTACACAATAAAGGACCCACATGAATAACTTCATTTATACTTTAGCAACAGTTTCAAAGAAACTATAGAAGGCTTGACTTACATTTGTTGGTGACCCATTGTAAGAAGGAACGAATATGCCTATCTTAAAGGACTTCTAACCCTAGAGGAATGATAAAATGTGATGTATCATAAATTAGCAAATTTTCTATTGTTAGACACTTAGCTTTTCAAGTCTTATTATGAGTCATGCTAAGACAGAAGGACAACATTTACACCTTCATGAACTTGTTCTTTTATTCCATGCTTGTTATTTATGGGTCAAAGGGCAAGCATGGTTCTGCTTAATTTGTTCTATCTAGGGAATATATATTGACAATTGCCCTCCCATTTATATTACAGCAGTTTAATCCCCCAGGAACAGGATAATCGTCCCTGTTTGGCTCATCCCTGCCAACAGTTGGCAAGTACAGAAAGTACATTTCAAACACCAGGTGCCAGTCTCCTGGCTTTCTGTGAGTGCTCAATTTATTCAGTAGCCCACTGGAAAGTCTGTCCAGAGCTTTCACCCTGATGGCAAAGATCTGGCTCACTGCCCAGCTTTTTATCTCATTTGAAATCCAATAAAGGTTGGGGCTCCAGGCAAATAGCAGATAGCTACTACCCCCTGTCCCCCCCGCTGCATTGTCTCCAGACACACATCATCCTTCAGGCAGAAAGTTCTTGCCTCTGGCTTTTGCTTCTCTCTTGTTCCTGTTTTCAGGACCCACCAGGCCCCACCTCTCAGAGGTCCCCCTGAAACAGAGAACTCCCAGCTTCCTCATGCTGAGACCCGGCCCCAGCCCCCAGGAGGACCCCCAGGAGGCTAAAACTGACCTGTTCTCTGAAGCACGGTCTAGCTCAATCTCCCTGTGCATATCTCCTGGCTTCTGTTTCTACAACCTGGCAGCTTCTCCCCAGTTTGATCAAAGTGCATTAAATTTATTATTATTATTATTATTATTATTATTATTATTATTATTCTTTTTTACATCCTTCACTTGTTTCCTGCAGGCAGGTGACTAGGTCCAGCCAGCTGGGATTCAGGCAGCTTCCCTGGCTTGGTTGCCATCGGCAACAGCACTTTTCACATCTCCACACAGGGACCCAAGCTTCCAACACAGGAACCCTGAGAGGACAAGCCACACCCAAGCAATAACAACAGGAATCTTACAAGCTCATGGAAGCAGAGTGGGATGGTGGTTGCCAAGGGCTAGGAGTTGGGGGAAATGAGTATGGTCAAGGATACAGAGTTTCGGTTGTACTAAATTAATAAGTTCAGATTTAGGGCATAGAGTAGTTAATAGTACTGTACTATATACTTGAAATCTGCTAAGAGAGCAGGTATTAACTGCTCTTGTCACAAAAAAAAAATAGTGACTTTTAAAGATCGTTAATGTTACTTAGCTTGATAATGGTGATCATTTCACAATATATCAAAACATCACATTGCACACCTTAAACATACACAATTCTTGTTTGTCAACTAAACCTCAATAGAACTAGAAAAAAAATAACTACGATTAATGGAAACATATTAAATATGTTTAAAACTGGTAAATAAAGGATCTCTCCTGGCTTTCTTGCAAAACCAGTCTCTCAGAGGAATCAAATTATTGAAGAGGGGGTTTTACTTTTCAGAAAAATTTTCAGCTAATGTGTAAGAAAGGAATGATAGAATTTTAAAAATCAGGGCTGGGGCTGGGGCTCAGCGGTAGAGCGCTTGCCTAGCATGTGTGAGGCACTGGGTTCGATTCTCAGCACCACATATAAATAAATAAAGTCCATTGACAACTAAAAAAATATTTAAAAAAAAAGAAGTGAAAAAAATCACCATTTCATAACTTTTGATGAATTTAATGGATCTAGACAGTGCTCGTTAATAGTTGCCAAAATCTACTGCAAAAGGAACAATCGGACATGTGTACCTCTTGATAGAAATGGGGTACCAGAGAGGTCTCCACCAGAAGTCATCCTTAGAAGGTTTACTTTCATCTTTCCTTCCTAAGCCTTTGATATCCTCTTCCTTTGACTGATGTTCTACTTCTAAGGAGAGTCCTCACCCACATAACCTAAATTCTGAGAGCCTCAGCTTTGGATTCACAGAGGTCAGATGGCCTTGTAACACCCCCTGTAGAACGGGCCACAGGAAGTGGGAGTCCAATAGGACAAAGCATGAAGGAAAACTCGGCTTCAGCTGCAGACTCAAGGCCTCCCTCTTCCCCCATAAAAACCCTCCAGCCCCTGAACCCAGGGAGAGAGCCTGAAGGAGCTACCTGCTCTGTCTTCTTCATGGTGGGTCTTGAGGAGACCAGATTCCTTGCTACCAACACTCATCTCCCAAATATTGGTACTCAGATCACAGACATCTGACCCCCTAACACACCATCATCTTCAAAGACGTTTTCCTAAAAACCAGGGGGAAAAAAAGTCAAACCCTAAATAAACCAAGCCTCTAGCTCACCTGAAGATTGTTAAATACCACCACAGGGATTCAATCAGAAAATTCTGCAACACAGCACCATCCTTTGCCTCACTCCGCCTAAAAATACAAACCAACATGAAGGGGAGTTAGTTTCCAAGTTCAGTTATTTTTTGAAAAGCCATCAGAAAAATGAGAGTCAATGAGATGGAATTTCTAAGGGCTGGGGTTGTGGCTCAGAGGTAGAGCGCTCGCCTCACATGTGAGAGGCACTGGGTTAGATCCCCTCAGCACCACGTAAAAACAAAATATTGTGTCTACCTATAACTAAAAAAATGAATATATATATATATGAGATGGAATTTCTAGAAAGCTCCCTCTCCTGGAAAGTCTTGCCCTTGCCTCACAGTGTGAACCTGTGGCTCTACCTTGGCGCTGACAGCCCTCCAGTGACAAAATCCAAAAACCAAGAGATAAACTCTTTGTAAGAAGGCAGACCAGAAGAAAACAACCCGATTTTTCATGTATTCCAAATTGTTTTTCCTTTTATAAAATAGTTCCCGAATGTTTTCTTTTATTTTCTTTCTTTGTTTCTTTAATTTATTAATTTTTTAATGTGCAATGAACAACCTTGAGGGGAGTAAATGTTGGGCCAGACTGACCAAGTGTCTGGAATCAGAAGAAGGCTTTGCACCTTCAAGGGGAGCATTAGAATAAAATTTTGCTGCCTTCATGAGATGACATTTAAATCACAGTATTGGCTCACCTCCAAAAACCCCAGAGACAAAGATTAAGAGACTTAAGAGACATATTTACCACCTATAACTTACAGATTTTATCCAAATTGATCCCAAAAATCTGCAAAAATAATTTTTAAAAAGATAAATGGGGAAATTTGAATACTAACTATATATTTTATGATATTGAGGAAATACTAATTTATTAGATAAGTTAACAATTTAAGAGTATGTTTTTAATTGTATATATTTAAGGTATACAACGTGAAGTTTTGATATTAATATACATGATAAGGGGCTGGGGTTGTGGTTCAGTGGTAGAGGGCTTGCCTAGCACATGTGGGGCCCTGGGTTTGATCCTCAGCACCACATAAAAATAAATAAATAAAATAAAGGTATTGTGTTCAACTACAACTAAAAAATACATATTTATATATATATATATATATATATATGATGAATTTTTCCAGCAAATTAACATATCTGCCATCCCATACAGTTACCCATTTTTTGTTTGTGTGGCAAAAGCACCTAAAATTTACTGTTTCAACAAACATGCAGTACAATACAGTATGCCTAACATGGGATCTGCAATTATAGCTCAGTGGCAGAGCACTTGCCTAGCATGTGTGACACTGGGTTTGAACCTCAGCACCACATAAAAATAAATAAATAAAGGTATAAAAATATGTGAATATGACTAATATTGTCTTTATAGCATATGTTAGAACTCTAAATCTCTACAATTCTCCATGCCCGGTCCCTGTACCCAATATTTTATCCTATATCTCTGTGTGTTCAACTTTTTTTGCTTTTCTTTACTTTTTTTTTTAAGATTCTACATATAAATAAGATTCTGCTGCATTTTCTTTTCCGTGTCTGGCTCGTCTCACTTAGCATAACGTCCACTAGGTCTATCCACGTTTTGGTGAAAGGCAAGACCTCCATTTTTAAAGCTGAATAGTATTCCACTGTGGGTGCTATATCCATAGCTTCATGTTCCTTCATCCTGGACACGTTGGTTGTTTGCATATCTTGGTTATGTAATGTGGAGTGAACATGGCGATTTCATTTCCCCTGGGTACCTACCCAGAGGAGAGATTTCTGGGTCATACGACGGTTCTGTTTTACTTTCTTTAGGAATCTCCATGCTGTTTCCCACGGTGGCTGCACCCACCTACAACCCCACCCGTGACATGCGAGGGCTCCTTCAGGGTGTATTTTTTTCTAAGAGACAGAGCCCCCCGAGATACCCATAAAATATACAGGAGAAGTCCGACCACATCTGGGATTCAAATAAGGGAAAATCCAACAAGGGGAAAGTAAATGGAGTTATATGAGGGAAAAAAAAAACAAAAAAAACTTTGCCCATTGTGTTTTTCTTTTTAATTTTCATAAGATCCAATAGAATGTATGCAACATGAGCACCATCTCAACAGATAAGGAAATCAATGATGTCATGATCTGGTCACTCCCACGTGGATAATGGTTAAAAAGGCCAGATGTGAGTTCTCTGGCGGGGCTACCAGTCTCGGTGTGGGCGGGTTGTGCACACATACCTGACCTTATTATTATTAGGGTCAGAACAGTTTACCTGAGAAGACGTATCAATGGACTTCAAGTTTCAGTTACTCGAGTAGAGTAAGTCCTAGAGATCTGGCATCCACATCAAACCCATAGTCAACAGTATTGTCCTGAATCAGTCAGGGTCACTCCAGATGAGTTGGGCTGGTATTAAATAACCACAGAGACAGAAAATACCTTTTGGGGGTTCAGTGACAGCTCTTCGACCTCAGCTTCCACAAAGGAGGCAAGAGAGGCCAAAAAAAGAGAGAGAGCTCACCTGAAACCCTCCAAGGGGGTTGCTTGGTGATGGCTGTGGCCAGCAGATTGACTGGCATCTGGGAAGGCCACACCCATCTCAGGTGCTGTGTGGGATCATAGGCAGAGCCAGGGAAAAGGACACATACGTCCCACAGCCCAGTCAGAGTCAGCCTAGTCCGCTCCTGTGCTCAAATGAGCATAGCTCCCACACACAGCCTGTGGCTGTACTGTATACTTAAAATGTGTTAAGAAGGTAGATCTCATGTTACGTGTTCTTACCTGGAGAACTTTTAGAAACATCAGTTCCCATGCCCACCCTGGAGCCACTGGATCAGAAATTCTGGGAATGGAGGCCCAGTGATCTGTGTCTTAACAAGCCTTCTGGATAATTCTGACATATCCTAGAGCTGGAGAACCACCGGGTTAGGCATTAAGACCTGAAAAACAGCAGTAAGTTCTGCAGGTCTCCACAGGCAAGAGAAGTGAACTCTAAAATAGCAAATAAAGCCCTGCAAAGAGACAGCACTTCCAGAATGCCTGTGCAAGAAGGTCTGTGGACCCTCCCCTCCCTCACTGTCTAACTGCTGAAAATTTTGTTAAAAATTCTTGTGTGTGTGTGTGTGTGTGTGTGCGCGCGCACGCGCACGCGCACATATACTTTTTTTGCAGTGCTAGGGATCAAACCCAGGGTCTCGTACTTGCTAGGCAAGTGCTCTATCACTGAGCTACCCTGCAGCTCTTTTTATTTTTAATTGACCTATAGTTATTGTACATATTTATGGGACACAGTGTGACATGTTGATACATAAATACAATATGTAGTGATGGATCAGGGTAACTGGCATGTCTATCACGTCAGGTAAAAATCCTTGGTGTAGTGGGAGGGCTGTGTTCTGGGAACATTCCAAATCCTCTCTTCTAGATATTTTTATGCCACGGAGCAACCAGGAAGGTGACCTCCTCTATTCTGCCATCTTGTCCGTCTCCTCTAGATATTTTTAAGTAGCCAATTAATTCAAAACAACTCTTAAAGTTCTGGAGTTTCTTAAAAGTATGTGGCAAATGGAGACACATTTATTCAAGAAAATCTGCTAAGTCTCAGTTTAAAAAAAGAAAGTTGGAGTTTGTGGCAGTAGGTCCAGAGCTTGCTCCAAACACACACACACACGTGTGCACACCCGCCAGGTCTGTGTTATTGACACTCCTCTGCACGGATGACCATGGCTCTCCAACCCTCTAGGTGCCAGTCATAAGGCTAAAATTCCACTCCACATTTTTACATGTGACATTGGTAACTGTAGTGTCACTGCACATGAAAATCTCCCTACTATAAGAAAATGCACACTGAATTATTTAGGGATAGAAGACCACATAATTTAAGCTCAACTGCTCCAGAGATAAAAGGTTTATAAAGATATAGAAAGAGCCAGGCGTGGTGAGGCACACCTGCAGTCCCAGCTACTTTGGAGGCTGAGGCAGGAGGATCCCAAGTTCAAGGCCAGCCTAGGGGCAACCTAATGAGGCCCTTTCTCAAAATAAAAAAATAAAAAGATCTGGGGATATAGCTCAGTGGTAGAGCACCCCTGGGTTTAATCCCCAGTACTGAAAAAATGTATAAAGATAAATATAGGCTGGGGGTGTGGCTCAAGCGATAGTGTGCTAGCCTGGCATGCGTGGGGCGCTGGATTCCATCCTCAACACCACATAAAAATAAAAAATAAAGATATTGTGTCCACCTAAAACTAAAAAAAATAAATATATATATTTAAAAAAAGATAAATGTAGGGCTGGAGATATAGCTCAGTTAGTAGATTACTTGTCTTACATGCACAAGGCCCTGGGTTCAATCCCCAGCACCACAAAAACAAAATGAAAGATAAATATAGATATAAAGGGGAGTAAAAAATGAAGCAAAAAAGATAAAATGTTAACAATAGGTAGATCTGGGGAAAGCTGGTAAAGGATATTGTACACTATGAATTGTGCAACTTGTTTAAAATTTTAATTTCCAAATGGAAAGACCTTTTTCAAGGGGTTGGAAAAATTGTTGTGGCTCAAATTAATGATGAAATTTGTGCTGAGTGAAAACAAGAAAAAATGAAGTGCTGTTATTGCTTAACAAATGAGGGACAAGAAGACAACGTGGGGAAGAAATGCACAGGAACACTAAGCCTTTGATTCCATCACTACAGGGTTACCAAGGGCTGGAAAGGGATGCAGGTGTGGCAGGGGTATCACTTCCAATATTTAACTGAAGAAAATTCAAGAGATATTTACAAATTTAAGCACCTCCTCGAGTTTTGGAACACATTCCCACTGAGTCCTGGGTCTTTGAGATCAGAAAAAGGCAGATGCTAGAATTTCTGCTGTACTGGGGACAGGCAGTGCCAGGGCTCCGGGGACCATCCCCTTCCACCCCGGGCCCCGTGCGGAATGCAGGATCCAGGGAAACCAGAACCAGGATGGAAAACAAGCTCAAAACACACCATGGAGGAAAAGAAGCAGAATATTTCTTGAGAGGAACGTGGAGACGGCAAACGATCTCAGAAACCTTGAACTCTAGAGGAAGATGCAAAACTCAGAAAGCAAGAGTACTCACATTAAAACTCAAACCAAAAGTTTGCTATGGAAATAGCTTCTTTTTGTGAGCAATGAATCGAAGAGCATTCTGCTGTCCGGCATAACTGATTAGAACAAATAAATTAATTAATAATAAAAGAAATATCTTCTCTTTTTTTTCCTAATCATGAAAGTACACACAAGCTTTCGCCCAAAACTCAGAATTCTTTTCCAAAATTTTTATTGGTGCATTGTCATTGTGGGTAATGGTGGGATTCACTGCTGCGTCTCACACATGCTCACAACAAACAATGTAATTTGGCTAATGTAGCCCCCTCCCTCCTCCCTCTTCCTCCCTCCTCCCTCCCCCTCCTCCCTGTCTTCTCCTCTACTGATGTCCCTTAGGTTTTCACGAGACCCCCGACCCACCTCCCTTTTCCTTTTTCCTCTCTAGCTTCCACATGTGACACTTGACTTTCTGAAAACTCAAGACGATTTACACAGACATATGCATGCATACATGTTTGTAGGCACACTTCTTTTCCAAAGACTAACTCATACTAGGTGTATATTTCCTAGCCCACATTTTTCTGTTATTTTTAATGACTGCATGGTGTTCTATTTTATCTTACATTTTCTTTTTTTTTTTTTTTTGGTACTGAGGATTGAACCCAGGAGTGCCTAACCACCGAGCCACATCCCCAGCCCTTTTCTACATTTTATTTAGAGACAGCGTTTTACTGAGTTGCTAAGTGCCTCGCTAAATTGCTGAGGCTGGGTTTGAACTCATGATCCTCCTACCTCAGCCTCCCAAGCCGCCGGGATTACAGGCGTCTGCCACCACTCCTGGCTTATCTTACATTTTCTATGTGGAACGAGGTCTGTGTTTTATCATCACTTAGGTTGCCTTTAGTCTTCTGCTTTTGTGAATAATGTTGAAATCAACCTCTTTAGGTACTTCTCCAATTATTTCCATTGAACGAGAGTCCAAGGAACAACTTCTGAGTTGCCAAATTGCTCTACCCAGGAAAAGCTGATTAACACCTGAGCCTCAGCACAGGAGAGCGCCGACTTCCCGCGGCCTCACCAGCACTATCTGCCAAGCCCAGTGTCCAGGAGGAGCACTGACGCACTCTGTTCCACATCTGCCCCTCAGAACAGCCTAGAACACAGGTGCTCAAAAAGTCAACCCAGCCTCCCATCCAGTTGACCTTCTGATCTAATTGAACTGCCCCAGGTGACAGAGAACTCTCTGGTCTTCCGCCCAGCTCCCTGGTATCAGGTGGTTCTTATAAAGGCCTTAGCTCCGGGCACATCGCACAGAGGGCCTGGCTCGCTACACTACCACCTGCTCCCAGCTACACTTTCAGCCATGAAGCTCCCACTCCTGGTCCTGGCAGCCCTTGGATTCCTGGCCCAGATGGCCCCAGGTAAAGTGGGTAGAGGGGGGAAGGAGAGCGGGGTCAGGACCACTAGCAGACCTGGTTGCTCTGGTGACACATGGCCAGGTCAGGAGGAGGCAGGGCTCTCCCGCCGAGTTCCAGTGTAAACTCGGGAGCCCCCAACGTCACCACTGGTCTCCATGCCTCACCCCACCACCGCCCTATAGGACCTCCTGCAAAAACTTCCCTGTTCTACAATGACAGAGCCTCAACCTTGTCCACAATCTCTCTCTTTCACCTTAGGTGAGTTTTTAATAAACTCCTAAGACTCTTTTTCAGGCTTCTTCCTTCCCCCTTTTCATCTTAGAGATGAGAGCTGAGTTGAGAAGTTGAGACTTAGAGTCTTAGAGTCCTATCCCCAGGCCCACAGAGGGCTGGTGGGGAGGGCAGGAAGCAGACCCCCTAGAGGACGTGTGTCCAAGGGATGGTGAGCAAGGTGCTCAGAGTGAACCCCGGGGCAGGGAAGGAAGAGAGTCCTTGGAAGGGGCTGGTGCCGAGAGCCGACGGAAACCAAAGCCCTTAGACTTTACCAGAAGGTGATCCTGGTGGGTCCCCAGTGTGGGAATGCAAACCATTATTTTCCCTCTATTGCTTTTAGAGAATGGTTTGACCTCCTTCATCCCCAGGGTTGACGGACATTTACTGTTTTAGATCCCCTGATACCAAGGCAAAAGCCTATAAAAGGGGAGCAGAAGGGTAAGAAGAACCTCCACACCCCCTTTTGAGTATTCAAGCTCTTCTGCACAGTGAAAACCTGGCTCCCCTCCTATGTGCACCTGTACCTCCTCTTCTGTGGTATCAAATGTACCACCCTGAGAGGACTTAGCTGGCTTCAAGGGCTTGAAACAGGTGAAGAGCAAGAGCCTCCTTGGAGTTCCCAGAGACCATCAATCAAGGGAGACTCCATCTCCTCTTCATGACTTTCCCAAGTCTGGAAAACCACATTGCATCCTTACATTGTTGTCACATTTTTAATGACTGCATAGTATTCCATTTGCCTGTTGTCCTAAGCAGACATCTCAGAATAAATAGCTAACAAAATGCTCCCAGCCCAGACCCCTCCCCATCCCCGTGCAGCTCCTAATCTTGACTTCTTTGTGTCTTTCTCACCCAAACAGCACATGGGGGCAGGACAAGATGTGGGCGTGCTCTCCCAGGACACTGCAGGCTGTATTGCCACAAGAAGGAGCAAACGATGTTCATGTGTGACAGGTACAAACAGTGCTGCGTCCTAAGCAACTTCCTGCCAGAGCCTGTCGTGTCACCCTACGGATCTCTACCCAAGTCCTCAAACATCAAAAACACCATAAAACACAAGAATCAACAACCAGCTACGACACTGCCCCAGTAACGGCCACTGTCATCGCCATATCTCACATTTCCCCACCCAGCGTTGAGAAAGGCCAAGGCCACCTCCTTCTGGACCTTCGATGGATGCCCAACGCCAAAGCTCGGGTCTCATTCATCACTGTCATTAACCATTGCTGGGCTGGAGTTGTGACTCAGTGGCAGAGCGCTTGCCTGGCATGTGTGAGGCCCTGGGTTCCCTCCTCAACACCACATAGAAATAAATAAAAGATCCACCGACAACTAAAGAATATTAAAAAAAAGAAGAAGAAGAACAAGCATCGCGAGGACTCGGCCACAGAGTATCTGTCCGTTTGGATTCTCCAAAGAGCCAATGTCAAAGCAGAATCAGACTTGCAAAAATGAAGTTGATTTGCAAAAAAAAAAAAAAATGTAATTGGGGAAGGGGGCTGTGGAGTGGGGAATGCCCGTGATGGACAAAGGCCAGAGGGAGAAGGAGGAAGCCCAGAGAGACTTCTGACCTCTGTGCTGGCCTGATAGCTATTAAAAAGAGAGAGGGAGGGACAGAAGGAGGGTTGGACAGGAGGAGGCCGACACTGCAGTTGTAAGGAGACCTCCAACCTGGTTCAGCAGCGCACATGCCTGTAATCCCAGCGACTCCAGAGGTTGCACAGTAGGACTGGAGTTCCCAAGGCAGGCTGGGCACCTGAGCAAGACCGTGCTGCAAAATAAAAAGGGCTGGGCTGTAGCTGAGCCTCAGTCCCAACAAAGGTCTCTGCCAGGCTGATAGAAAGACCCGAAGCAAGGCTTGCCCCTCGCAGGACTTGGGCCCAGCCTGGGAAGGGCAGGCTCTACTCTCCCACTGGGTTCAGCCTTCAGCCAGGAAGAGCCCACGGGTAATGCTGCCATAGACCAGGGAGTGTGGCCCGAGAGCCTGCCACCTACCCCCTCAGCAGGTTCTCTTGAAGGGAGCTGTGAACAGCACACCCCGTGGCGGTGGCAGGGTACAGGGATGGAGACACAGCGGCAGGACGTGAACGTAGGGCAGGTCAGGGACACTGACTGCCATTAGCCCTCTGGGGAATAAGACAACAGATACCCAGCACTGGAAAGGCACCCTGAGAGCCAGGCTTTGTGATGCTGGTGACCGTCGTCCACCCCCAGGGGAAAACTGGCAGATCCGACTGGAAATCTGTGTCATGAGTGCAAAGAACTAACTTCTATTTGTTGAATCCAGTGGGCATTGGACATTACTCCTGGACTCTCTCCATCATAAATTATTTGAAAGAAACAAAAGGTTATGGGCACAAAGATGTTCAATTTCATGTTATTTAAAATAGATACCTCTCAGAGAAAATGGGGAAAATAATAAAATTTACAAACTAATAATGTATAATTGTACACAAATGGAAATGCTTATAGAATAACAGTGCAGACTGGAAATTATCCAAAATTAAACTTGTGCCAGGCAGAGGTGCACACCTGTAATCCCAGGGCTCAGGAGGTTGAGGCAGGCAGATCACAGGTTCAAAGCCAGCCCCAGCAACTTAGAGAGGCTCTAAGCAACTTAGCAAGACCCCGTCTCAAAATAAAAAGTAAAAAAGACTGGGGATGTGGCTCAGTGGTTAAGTGCCCTTGGGGTCAATCCCTGGTACCAAAAAAAAAAAAAATTGAGCTTGTACTGTGGTTGATATTACGTCAAAATTGTCAATTCGTATGATGCAATAAACTCATAAAAAATATGATTTTTTTGTGTGTGTGTATGGTGCTGTGGATTAAATCCAGGGCCTTGTGCATGCACGGCAAGCACTCTACCAACTTAGCTATGTACCCAGCCCCCCAATTTATCACTTTTTTATTTGATTGGAAAGATGGTCATACATAAATTTCTTCTTACAAATCAATGCTTGTTAATTTTGTATAATATTTTGTGTTCTACCCAAGAACAAATGATGTCAGGCCTAAATAATTTAAGGCAGTTATGGAATCTAACTAATCATACCAAAAAAAATTTAACACTGCTTCCATACCTCATATCATCAACCAAAATTAATTCCCGATTAGAGTTAAATTGGGAGCAAGAACATTCTTAGTAAATATGGCAATAAAGACATACAATATGGCAATAAATGGGCTAAGGAACTGAACAGACACCTCTCAGAAGATGATATACAATCAATCAACAAATATATGAAGTTCAACATCTCTAGCAGCTCTAGCAATTAGAGAAATGCACTCTAAGATTTCATCTCACTCCAGTCAGAATGGCAGCTATTAAGAACAAAACAACAATAAGTGTTGGCGAGGATGTGGAAGAAAAGGCACACTCATACATTGCTGGTGGGACTGAAAATTGGTGCAGTCAATACGGAAAGCAGTATGGAGATTCCTTGAAAAGCTGGGTATGGAACCACCATTTGATTCAGCTATCCCACTCCTTATTCTATACCCAAAGGACTTAAAAACAGCATACTACAGGGACACAGCCATATCAATGTTTATAGCAGCACAATGCACAGTAGCTAAACTGTGGAACCAACCTAGATGCCTCTCGGTAGATGAATGGATGAAGAAAATGTGGCATATATACACAATAGAATATTACTCAGTAATAAAAGAGAATAAAATCATGGTGTTTGCAGGTAAATGGATGGAGCTGGAGAATATCATGCAAAGTGAAGTTAGCCAATCCCAAAAAACCAAATGCTGAATGTTTTCTCTGATATAAGGAGGCTGATTCATAGTGGGGTTGGGAGGGGGAGCATGGGAGGAATAGATGAACTCTAGACAGGGCAGAGGGGTGGGAGGGGAAGGGAGGGGTCATGGGGGTAGGAAAGACGGTGGAATGAGATGGACATCATTACCCTAAGTACATGTATGAAGACACAAATGGTGTGACTCTACTTTATGTACAACCAGAGATGTGAAACATTGTGCTCTATATGTATAATATGAATTGTAATGCATTCTGCTGTCATATAAAAGAAATTAGAATAAATAAATAAATATGGCAATAAAGGCAATATTCATATTTTGATTCATAATTTGATTAATTCATAATCAATTATAAATTCATTCGATTGTAAAATTAAACTTCTTTTTCTTTAAGTTGCAGATGGGCACAATACCTTGTTTTTATTTATTTATTTTTATCTGGTGCTGAGGATCAAACCCAGTGCCTCACACGCACTGGGCAAGCACTCTACCACTGATACAACCCCAGACCCCCAATTAAACTTCTTTATGTCAAAACTTAACATTTTGAAAGTCATCCATCTTGTGGCACATATCACTAATTTTTTCCTTTTGATTTATGAGTACTGTCCCCTTGCATGGATATTCTGCAATTCATTTATCCATTGATGTGTTGATGGACATTTGAGTTGTTTACAGTTTTTTTTCTAATTTGTTATATACGACAGCAGAATGCATTACAATTTATATTACACATATAGAACACAATTTTTCATACCTCTGGCTGTACACAATGGGTTGTTTACAGTTTTTGCTGTTACAAATAAATTTTGAACCAACATTCATGCACAGGACTTTACATGGACCAATGCTTTCATTTCCCTGAGGTAAATACTTAGAGTTGAATGACCGGATCACGGGGTAAGTAAATGTTTAACTTTCTAAGAAAATATTATACTGTTTTCCAAAATGGTTGTGCCATAGAACGCGCCCACCGGCAGAAAGTTCCAGTTGTTCCTCGTCCTTACCAGCATTTGATTTCCTCAGTCATTTTCCTTTTAATAGTTCTAATAGGTGTGGTAGTGTTCCATTTTAATTTTAATTTGTATTTTAATAATCGGTCACCACACACATACACACACACACACACTGTAATTTTCCATTTATAGAAAATTCAAAGCAAGATCTAATGACAGAAAGCAGATCAGCAGTTGCTTTGAGATGTGAGGGGTGGGTGGAGAGGGAGGGAGGGATGTCTTACAAAGGGGCACGAAGATACTTTGAGGAGCAACGGCTAAGTTCATTAACTCAATCGTCTACTTTAAACACAAGTGCTTTATTGTATGTCAATTATACCCAAGAAGCTATCAAAATAAAGTAAGATAAATCTCAAAGGGAGGGGAAGATAAAAGTAAAATAAATAGTCAAAAAAAAAAAAAAAAAAAACAAATGACAGCCCATGCCTGTAATCCCACCAACTCCGGCAGCTGAGGCAGGAAGATTGCAAGTTCGAGGTCACTCTCAGCAATTCAGTGAGACTGTCTCAAAATAGAAATCAGAAAAAGGATGGGGATGTGGCTGGTGGTAGAGCACCCCTGGGGGTCCTCATCGCTGCTATTTTCCATCATGCCCTCCTTGCAGGAAAAAGTGCCGGGGGACCCAAAATAGATTCAAAGCCACAGGCGTCGGCGAGAAACGTTATACTCACTCATTTACACTAAGAGCTTTGCGGGGAGTTATGACGACGCATCAACACACACAGCAGATCTTCACAATGGCTTCCTCCAAACATTCTTGGTTTCCTGAGTTCCTTTTCAGCCAGGGAAAGAGGCTTTGGGTCTCCCTCTGCCCTTCCCCCATCCCCTCTCCCAGGCCTCCTCTCTGCCCATCCCCAGTGCCCTCCTTCTCATAAGACAGTCACTGTGTCCTCTCTCCACTTCTTACATCCGTAACCAGGCCACCAGACAGTGACCTTTCTTAGTATTCACTCCCCTTGGACTTCTTTATTGTCATAAATATATTTCAGATAGCAAGAGACCCCAAATAAATCTGGACACAGGAATGAATGTGACTCTGGAGGCTGAGGCAGGAGGATCAAGTTCAAGGCCAGCCTGGACCACTTAGTGAGGTCCTAAGCTACTTAGCAAGACCCTGTCTCAAAATTCTTTAAAAATTTAAAGGGCTGGGGATGTAGCTCAGTGGTAAAGCACCTCTGGGTTTGATCCCTGGTACCACAAAAAATAAAGAAAGAGAGAGAGAGAGAGGCCATAAATGGATATACAATGACAGAGTATTGTAGATGATGATTTCTAGTCATTATTTATCTTTCTAATTTTGTTTTTAACTTTCTTCTTGTTCTATAGTAAACATATACAGAAAAGTAAAGTAGCATTCAAACAGAGGCATGATAATTATAAATCATATCTCAACTTAAACTAGCAAAACATTTTCCAATTTTCTACTCATTCCTAAAGGACCCTAATCCTATTGCGTTGGGCCCCACTCTCCTGAACTCATGTGACACTAATTACTTCCTCAGAAGCCCTGTTTCCAAATACAGTCACATGGAGATCAAGGCCTTCAACATGTGAATTTGGGGAGGACACAAACATTCAGTACCTTACGTTCCATTCTGGAATTCTATTAGTTAATTTTATCCATTAGTGGAAAGAAAATCTATTGACAAATAGTTGTGATTGTTTTGAGAAAATGAATAAGAAATGCATGAGAACATAATGTAAAATGTCTTGAGTGGCAGACAAGGCCTGTTTCATTGTTTTTTAATTAGCTCTTTTGCACTAAAGCAAAATGGTCTGTAAAATTTAGTCAGCTCTCTACAAGACATTAAATTGTCCATTATTTAAGATGATACTTGAGGACATGTAATGTAAGAGTTTTGTGGGAGGCAAAATCCTAAAAATGTCCCCAAGGTTCCTGTCCATCAAACATGTAGGAACTGCTGGGAAGGGATTTTCACAGATGTGATTAAAGTCTCAAGTCATTGGACTTAATCACAGTGATCATCCACAGGGGCCTGGCCCAAACCGGGAGCCCTTCAAAAGCTGAGTCTTCTACTGCAGAGGAGCAGGAGTCAGAGCTCGTGCGAGCTTGGGAAGGATCTCATGTCCCTGAGCTACTTTGATCATAGAGAAGCTCCTGCTGTGGAATGGGCGCTCACCAGCACCTGAAAGCAGTCCCCAGCGGCACCCAGCAAGGAAATGGGGACCCCAGTCCTACCACCACAGGGAACCGAATTCTGTCAAACTGGATGAGTTTAGAAACTGGTTCTTCCCCGAGAGGCGCCAGGTTAGAACGCAGCCCACACATTCAGACGTGTGGGACCCTGAACTCAGCCCAGCCTTCCTGGACTTCTGAGATAATAAATAGGCAAAGTTTTAAGTTGCTAAGGTTGTGGTGAATTTGTTATACAGCTGTAGCAAACTCATATAGATTTCCAACTAAAAGGTGTTTTGATTTCATGAACTTACAAACTGGTTCACATAAAAAAAAAACAGATAATACCATAAAATTATGTGAACTAAAATTTCATTGAAATTTCCTGTTAACCCACTTAGAGAGACCATCTCTCAAAATAAAAAATAAAAAAAGATGGGGATGTACCCCCAGTATCCCAGTACCACCAAAACATTTTCTGTAAAAAGGGAGGGAGGGAAGCTGGGCACGGTGGTGTACCCCTATAATCCTAGCAGCTCAGGAGGCTGAGGCAGGAGGATCACGAGTTCAAAGCCAGCCTCAGCAAATTAGCAAGACCCTGTCTCTAACAAAATATTTTAAAAAGGGCTGGGGATGTGGCTCAGTGGTAGAGCACCCCCCAGTTCAATCACCCAGTAAAACACACACACACACACACACACACAGAAGCGTTTGCCACAAAATCCAAGGGAAACAATGTAGCCAGTACATTAATAAAGGCCTTGTACTTAATTATGTACCTTGTGTGAAGATTTCAAAGACTTCAGTCAGAACCCCTTATCCACCTTTTTCCCATGGCATTTACCACCTTCTAATATACAACATGTAATTTACTTGTTTATTGTTTATTATCTAACACCCATTACTTAATAAGCACGCTTCCCGAGGATTTCTTTGCCTGTTTTGTGCCCAGATACATCTCAAGAGCCCAGAGCAGGACCTTGCATATGGCAAATTCCTGAATGAATGGGTGAATAGATAAATGAAAACCTTTTAATATCCATAGCTTTCATACACAAAAGACATGGATGTTTCTCAGTGTTGGATCCCTCATTTGTCTCACAAAACGGAGGGATATATCCTCATAATGACAGTATCTGCTGAGATGATGAGAATAATAACTCAACAACCAGAGGTAAACAGCCTATGTCCTGTTCTACAGATGCCGTCCATCAAAATTCTCCAATAAAATAATGGAACCTTTACCGAGTTACACCAGAAAAAAAGTTAGGATACAAATCGGGGACCAGTAGATTATTAGAAAGACAAGGATATGTACATAAAGTATATTATTATTACTTGTAATATCCTTTAATTCCAATTCCAATAAACCAAACCAGCCATACTGGCCTCCTGGCCTCCTGTATACGTTCACTCTCTCTCTTTTATTTTAAGCTTTTCTCTCCTTTTTTTTTTGTAGTTGTAGATGGACAGTATGCCTTTATTGTATTTTATTTTGTTTTATTGTCATGTGGTGCTGAGGATTGAACCAGTGCCTCACACATGCAAGGCAAGCACTCTCACGGACCTACAGCCCCAGCCCATAAGCTTTTCTCTTTCTCTTATATTTTTTTAGTGATGCTAATTGACAGCACAATGAGTCTGTGTGACGGTTTCATCTATGCCTGCAACTTGCTTTGATCTCACCCACCCTCCCTATTGCCTTTTTCACCCCTCCACCTCCCCACCCCCTCGGCCCACCTCCTCCTTTTCCTTGGTGGCCCTCCTTCTACTTTCATGTCATGTTTTTTTCTAGATTTTTCTCATATAAATGAAAATATGCTGTTTTAGTCAACTCTGCATCAGTGTGACCCAAATACCCAACAAGAACAAATTGGAAGAGGAGCTTATGGGTCCAGAGGCCTCAGCCCACAGATGGCCGACTCCATGGCCCCAGGCCCTAGGTGAGGGGGCACACGTGGAAGCAGGGCCAGGGAAGGGAAGCTGCTCAGCTCCTGGTGGGGTCAGGAACAGAGAGCGAGGGAGCAGGGAAGCGGCCACAGGGAAAATGCTCCCTTCCAGGGCGGGTCCCCAGGGCCCCACCCCCAGCCACGCCCCACCTGCCCACAGTCACCACCAGTCAGCCCACTGGAACCAGGATGGACTGCGCAGGTGACAGCTCTCACAGTCTGATCATTCCACCTCTGGGTATCCCTGCAGTGACTCGGGAGCCTTGGGGCGACGCCTCATCTCCATACCGTAACACACACCATTCTTGTCTTCCTGAGTCTGGCTTATTTTGCTCCACATGATGATTTCCAGTTCCATTTTCCTGTGATTGACATGATTCTGCTCCTCTTCGTGGGTCATACTCCACCACGTACCTACATCCCATTTTTATCCATTCATCGCTGATGGGCACCTAGGCTGATTTCATAACCTGGTATTGCAGCTAGTGCCACGGGAGTCATGGGTGTCAGGTATCTCCATAGTCTGTGACGTGGGTTCCTTCAGATGTGCGCCCGGGAGGGGTACGGCTGGAGCAGCTGCAGCTGTAGTTTTAGTTTTCTGAAGAAGCATCATACTGATTTCCGTAGTCATCGTACTAATTTACATTCCCACCAACAGTGTGTGAGTGTTCCTCCCCCCACACCCCTGCATCTTCGCCAGCATTTTGTTTGTTTGTTTGTTTTCTTGATAACAGTCATTCTGACTGAGGTGAGAAGGAAACTCAATGTAGTTTTGATTTGCATTTCCCTGATGACTAATGATGCTGAGCATCTTTTCCTAAGTTTTGGGCCTTTTATACTTCTTTTTTTTTTTTTTTTTTTGGCTAGGGGTGGGGGGGTACCAGGGATTGAACTCAGGGGCCCTCGAAGGCTAAGCCACATCCCCAGCCCTAATTTGTATTTTATTTAGAGACAGGGTCTCACTGAGTTGCTTAGCACCTTGCTTTTGCTGAGGCTGACTTTGAACTCATGATCCTCCTGCCTCAGCCTCCCGAGCCTCTGGGCTTACCGGCACACGCCACCGCACTCAGCTCATTTTTGTGCTTCTTTTGAGAATTGTCTGTTCGGCCCATTTGCCCACTTACTGATTAGATTACGTGTTTTAGTGTTCACTTTTTTGAGCTCTTCCTGGACATTAACCTCTGTGCGTAGCTGGCAGAGATTCTCCTGTTCTGTAGGCTCTCTCTCTCTTCCCTCTGCCCAGGGTTTCCTTCCCTGTGCAGATCTTCAGTTCCACGTCATCCCATTTGTCGATTCTTGCTATTATCTCCTGAGCTCTTGGGGTTCTTAGGGAAACCAGGCCTGCGCCCTTCTCCTGAAGTGTCTCCCTTCTCGTCTCCTCTAGTTGTCTTAAGTCCCAGCAGATACATGAAGGTCTTTGGCCCATTTTGAGCTGGGTTTTGTACAGGATGAGAGACAGGGATTCAGCTTCAATCTTCCCCAGGAGGAGCTGGATATTGTTTTGGTTTTGGTTTGGTTTTTGGTGGGGGTGGCAGTGCTGGGAATGGAACCCAGGGCCTCAAGCGCCCTCCACTGAGATACGTCCCCAGTCCTGGGTACCATTTAAGCACACACCAGATGTACTCCTTGTCCGGGGCCTTTTCTTATTACTGAGCTGATCCTTCCGGAGCATTCCTGAGGCCCATTTCCTCACTTCGCTGAGATCTTGGGTCAGGTGTCAGTTGGTGATGACGTCCCTGACCACTCAGTAAAACCCAAAAGTCCTGGGCTGGGGCGTAGAGGGCTTGCCAAGCATTCCCAAGACCTGAGTTTGACCCACATTACAGCCCCTCCCCCCAAATTTTTTAAATTTGAATTCAAAACAGTTTTCAATTAAAAAAAATAAAATTGAAAATTCTTAGCTAGGAAGCCCTGCTTTTTCCTGTTCTATTATTCTCCACAGATTTACTGCCATCTAACACATTAAATAAGCCACATACTTTTTTTAAATTTTTGCTTCCCCTTTATAGACTAAAATGTAAAATTCCACCTTGTATTCACTGTTGAAACCCCAGGGCCTAGAAACAATAAAGAAAGAAAGAAAATAAAGGCATTATTTTTAAAAAAGCATATTTTGAAAATAATGGGATAAGAAACACAGTTTTGTTTTATATTTCTACAAATTTCTTTAGTAGATTTAACAGAAGAAAGTGGGATCCCTGCATTTATGTATTCCATCTGCTACCAGGCATTGTTTGGTTGAAATATGTGTGGTTGGAAGAGGAGGAGGAGGGTAGAAGTCTCTTCGGAAAGTTATGGATAATATTCTTTGATATTACACCAAAGCAAACAAGGTTAGTTATAACACGGAATCTGAAATAACACTGATGAAATTTCTAATCCTCTGTCACATTAAAAATCCACTGGGAGCGGAGTGTGGTGGCGCATATCTATAATCCCAGCAGTTCAGGAGGCTGAGACAGGAGGATCACGAGTTCAAAGCCAGCCTCAGTAAAACGCAAGGCACTAAACAACTCAGTGAGACCCTGTCTCTAAATAAAAATACAAAAAATAGGATTAGGTATGTGGCTCAGTGGTCAAGTACCCCTGAGTTCAACCCCTGGTTAAAAAAAAAAAAAAATCCATTGGGAGGCTGGGGCTATAGCTCAGTGGTAGAACATGTGTGACGCACTGGGTTCAATCCTTAACATCACATAAAAATAAAGAAATAAAGTAAAACATGCCGTATATCTACAACTAAAAAAAAAATTTTTTTTAATCTATTGCACCAGGTGCAGTGGCACACACCTGAAATCCCAGTAGCTCAGGAAGCTAAGGAAGGAGGTTTGCAAGTTCAAAGCCAACCTCAGCAACTCAGCAAGACCCTAAGCAACTCAGCAAGACCCTGTCTCTGAATAAAATATTAAAAAAAGGGCTGGAGATGTGGCTCTGAGGTAAAGCACCCCTGGGTTCAATCCCTGGTACCAAAAAAATAAATAAATAAAATCCATTGGTCTATCCTGTTCTTTAAATCATCTGTTAATCACACATGATTTGGTCACCTCATGCTTTGATCATTCAGAAAATACTGGATCGCTGAGTTATGCAGATCTTCCACTTTTTGATAAGTTTCATAACACTATATTAAATATCATATGTGTTCACATCACCCCTCCCTCAGTAGAAGTCTGTAAGACCTCAGAGCTATGAACAGTTTGAATGTTATCATTGCCCCAAATTCTGACAGTCATTCTCCTTGAATTGGCTGGCTCACAGAGGTCATTTATGAAAATACCAAAGTCTGAATAGCCATGGTTTGTTCAAAAGTTACTCATTCATGTAAAAATGGAGTTTCATGAAGAGTGACTGTCAGCTCACAGCTTAAACAACGGCACTAGTGTGTTTCCCTGGAGATGATCATTATACTCCAAATAATTCTCTGTGGACATCCTGCTTCATCAAAAAGCATGGTGTGTGGGGGACACACACCTGTAATCCCAGCAACCCAGGAGGCTAAGAAGGATCACAAATCAGGCTAGTCTTGCAACTTAGCAAAACCCTGTCTCAAAACTTAAAACAATAAAAGGACTGAGGATGTAACTCAGTGATTGAGCCAGCCAAGAAGGCGTATTCTTGAGGGATGAAATTTGATTTTAAAAAATACAACTTTCAGCAGGGCATGGTGGCACATGCCTATAATCCCAGCAGATCGGGAGGTTGAGACAGGAGGATGGCGAGTTCAAAGCCAGCCAGGTGCTAAGCAACTCAGTGAGACCCTGTCTCTAAATAAAATACAAAATAGGGCTGGGGATGGGACTCAGGGGTGGAGTGCCCCCAAATTCAATCCCGGGTACCCAAAAAAAGAAATAGAACTTTCATCAAAAACATTCTTAAGTAAAAGTAGGTGGCTTTTTGGCTTGCTTGAGTCTTGACCTTGCTTGTGTTTTTACAGAACGTGGTACAGCTGCCAGATTCTTGCCATGGAGCAAGCAGTCTTATGCAAAAATGAGCACAAACATCGTCACAGCAAAGAAGGCTACTAACATCTTTGAGTGATTAGGAAAACAGTCTAACTCTGAGGGCCACTTTAAGTAGTTTGGGGAACCCCCAGGAGTCTAACGACCATACTTGGGAACATCCAAGTCACAGTCTCAAAAATCTCAGTGGTTTTGGAGGCATCTGTAATTACACATCATCAACACCAGGAAGTTGACAGTGTCACAACAGACTCCAGACCTTACTCAGGTGTCACCAGCTTACATGTGGACTCGTTTGTGCAGCTCTTTGTGTTTAGCTTCATATGTGAACACATGCGGATTCCTACCCAACATCACAACCTCTGAGACCACAAAGGAAGGCCCTTTGAGAGTCACACCTTGGCCTGGGGCGCCACCCAGTGGTAGAACGCCTGCCTAGCATGCAAGAGCCCTGGGTCCCTGCTCTGTTTCTTTAACTGAGTCATCTGAAGAATGCTGTCTAAGGGGAAGCCTACTGTAGGTGACCTTTTGAGATGGGCTTTTTTGCCACTCAGCGTAAGTTCTCTGAGATCCATCCACGTTGCCTCTCATGTCGGTAGTTAGCTCCTTCTTATTTGAGTAATGTTCCATTTCATGAAGGTATCCCAGTTGGTTTAACCATTTACCAATTGAATGACACCAAGGCTATTTCCAGATTTGGGATATTGCCAAAAAAAAAAAACCCTGCTATAAACATTGTGTACAGGTTCTTGTGTAAACAGAAGTTTTCATTTCTCTAGGAATAATGCCCAGGAATGTGATTGCTGGGGCACACAGCAAGTGTATGGTTCACTTTTAAAGAAACTACCAAACTCAATTTCAGAGTAGCCGAATCGCTTAAAATTCTCACCTGCAATATCAAAGAGATTCAGTTCCTTCACATTCTCACCAAAATTTAGTAGTGTCAGTAATTTTTTCTCTTTTGTTTTTGGCAGTACTGGGGATTGAACCTAGGGGCACTTACACTGAGCTACCACTTTACCCCAGTTTCTTTTATTGTTTGAGACAAATCTCACAAGTTGCCCAGTCTGGTCTTGATCTTGCTTGCAATCCTCCTGCTTCAGCCTCTGGGGTCACTGGGATTACAGGAATGTACCACTATGCCCAGAGAGTGTCAGTATTTTTTTCTTTCTTCTCTCTTCTCTCTTCTCTCTTCTCTCTCTCTCTCTCTCTCTCTCTCTCTCTCTCTCTCTCTCTCTCTCTCTCTCTCTGTATGTGGTGCTGGCATTGAACCCAGGGCTGTGTGCCTGCTAGGCAAGCACTCTACCAACTAAGCTATATCCCCTGAAGTCAGTATTTTTTATTTCAGCCATTCTAATAGGTGCATGGCAGTATCTCATCATGATATTAATTGCATTTTCATAATGACTAATAATGTTAGACTTCTTTTCAGATGCTTAGTTGCCATTTGTATATCTTCTCTGATGAAGTGTTTGATAGAGGTTCGGTACAGGTGTATGAATTTGTCAAAACCAAGTGAACATGTTTGGATTTGTACATTTCATTGAATGTAAATTCACCTTAAAAGAAGAAGACAATAAAAAATCAACCTATAGGGCTGGGGTGGTGGCTCACTGGTAGAGTGCTCGCCTAGCATGCATGAGCTCTGGGTTCGATCCTCAGCACCACATAAATGTAAAATAAAGATATTGTGTCCACTTAAACCTAAAAAATAAATATGTTTTTAAAAATCCACCTTTAGCAAATAATGATTTGTTGAAGTATTTAGTAGGAAAGGTACTGATTATACAATTTACTTTGAAATGTATCAAGAAAATGGATGGATGGATGGATAAGGTGTAGACAGATGGCAAGATATCTATTAAAGCAATACAAGCAGGGAGCCATGGGACATGCCTGCAATCCCAGTGGCTTGAGAGGCTGAGGCAGGAGGATCTCGAGTTCAAAGCCAGCCTCAGCAACTTAAGGAGGCCCTCAGCAATTCAGCGAAACCCTATCTCTAAATAAAATATTAAAAAGGGATTGGAGATGTGGCTCAGTGGTTAAGTACCCCTGAATTCAATTCCCAGTAACACACACACACACACACACAAAAAAAAAAAAAAAAAAAACAGTATTGTTCAGAGTAGAATCTCAGAAGTGGAGGAAAGGGTATTCACTTTAAAATTCTTTCAAATTTTTCATAAAATTTTTCATGAAATTTGAAAATGTTGGAGAAATCAAATCTGGTATTGAATGATACCAGGTTACAATAGACAGAATCACCTCATTAATTCAGTGATTTAATATCATGAGAACCAGCTACTGCCAGGAACTGCTCCCTACCCTGGGGACAGCAGAAAACAAGACGGACAAATTGCCACCCTCATGCAAATTATATTATGTTTGAGGGAATCAAGGAAAATAAGGCAGATTGAAGGACGCTGAGTGCTGGGGAAGGAGCAGAACTAGGTCGGAAACGGTGGTCAGCAGAGGCCTCTGACGGCGTGACGAGGAGGACCCCGAGGGCACGTGAAGAGCAGGGGACAGCCGGGGCAAAGGCCAGCAGTCAAGGAGCCGGACCGCGGAGGAGGAGGGCTCCAGCCCGCAGAAACCCGGGCGGAGCCGAGCGATGGAGGTGAGGCTGGAGGCCAGCTCAGGATGGGGCGCCGGGCAATAGTAAGGGGCGCAAACAACGTCTTTCTCTGGCCACACTAATGACCAATCTCCAGCTGCGAACTCTGGAATAAACGCTCCTTTGTCGGTTTACACCAGGACGTTTCCCCCTGGAGCTCGCCCTGAAGAGTCGCCGCGATCGGATGGATTTTTGCCGGCCTTGACCGCCATCTGCCGGCCATACTCGGTACACCACGTCCTGGGGCTCGCGAAGGGCCCGTGCTTTGTTGGACGCTGTGGCTCAGGGAATGGCAAAACCCTCTGGTGTCCCAGACATAGCACACGCAGATCAAGGCTCACACTTCACCCCACAAAGTACACAGAGATGGGCTTTAGAATGGGGACATGCGTGGAACTTGCATTGGAACACTCCAACCGAAATTAGGAACCAACGCTTGCTCATCTCGCGCCTGCGGCCTGCCTGCCACAATCCTGATTATGCTAAATGCTCCACTTTGGGGGCGCTCTGCATCTTATCAAATGCCCTCACCCCATTGCCTCTCTTGCCATTAAAGTTCCCCCATACACCTCTTCTTTCTCACTCCTTGTTTCGGTTAGCTTTTTCATGGTTGTGACCAAAATACTCAACAGAACAACTTAGAGAAGGGGAAGCTAACGTGGGGGACTCACAGTTACAGACGTCTCAGTCCATAGATTGCTGACTCCGGTGCTGGAGGTCCAAGTTCAGGCAGCACAGCACATCATGGAGGAAGGGCCCGTGGGGGAAGTGCTCAGCCCTCCCCAGCAGGATTAGGAAGCAGAGAGAGAGGGAGCAGGAAAAGGGGCCACAGGGGAAATGCTCCCTTCCAGGGCAGCCCCCAGGGACCCACCTCCTCCAGCCACGCCCACCTGCCCACAGTTACCACCTGATCAGTCCATTCAAACTAGGATGGACCGGTCAGATTACATTTCTCTCAATCCAATCGTTTCACCTCCAAATATTCTTTTATTAATAGAGGAGCTTTCCGGGGACACCACACGTCCAAACCGTAATGTTACTGCTGCCATCCATACTCCAGTAAACAGGCCAGCAGACTGGAGGTGTCACTCATTAATAGTGCACTGGCCTACCATGCGTGAGGTCTTGAATTCAATCCCCAACACCATTTTTTTAAAGGGAAGAAAGGTGGACAGATAATAGGGCAGGATCCTTTAATTAAGGAGTGCCCACCCCAACAGCCCCAAGTATACTGACTTAGAGTCCTAATGATCCCAAATTGCCTAGCCAGAAGCTTTGCATGAATTCCGTGAGTACAAGGGTCAACTCCTAGCTAATAACAATGATGAACTTTCACAAAAGGTGGAGGTCATAGTACCCTGCCAAGCGCACAAGATGGAATAGGTACTCACATACATGAGAAATGCCCTCAATTACCACAGCCCTGGACCTCCCCACAAAGGGATGTCACCCCAATCCATATTCTTGCTGAACCAGCGACAACTCCCCATGCCCCCTTTTCCCTTCCTCTGCACCCAAAAAATGGTGGAAAAAGGAAGAAGTCCACCATAATGGCCAAGACCATGAAAATGTCATTGCATAAACTGTGGGCCATGTTTAGCTTTCTTGGGACTCATTTGGCTTCAGACATGGGTGTGGGACACTCATCTTTCATCCTCACTGATATCAGGTTTTATTGGGCTGGTCACACTCTAGAACCAAGAAGATGGGCTCCTCCTCCCCATACCAGAAACCACACCTCACCTGGAAGTTGCACTACAGTGCCTAAGACCCCCCCATGCAGGAACCCCTTAAGGGAATGACCTCCCAACAATGACAAATTCATTAATATGCTGAGTAAATGTGTCCATGACTATGACCTTCTGCCTAACCAAGCTCTCTGCCTCAAGATCCTGGAGGAGGCTAACTCTCCTTGCCCCTCTGGCGCTGGATCCCACTAGAGTCTAAAGACTTAGACTCTGAACCCTGGTACCTGAGATGACAACACCTATCCACCCATGGGACTTCTGAGATAAAACCACCCCTCCAGAAGGCTGTGCATGAAACAGCCTCTCTTGGGGCCCCCACCATGGGATCCTAATTTGGACTAAAAAAAAAAAACCCTGCCTGACAAGCCCCGTGTAAGCTGCCTCCCCCCCAGACTCTTCCGCCTGTTGGGCTTTCCTTTCAAGGTGACCCTGAGAGACAAATGGTATCAGTTGCTTGGTATTTCCCCAACCCATCTGCATTTGTTTCCCATTGCTTGCATTGGCCAGCGCAGACATACTCAGCCAGAACAAGTAGCATCCAGGCACAACAGTCTTGCAACCCTGCTGCCTCATATAAAGACACTGTTGGGCCGTTACATATTTAAGCTTCAGCTTCTGCATTTAGCCTATAACTACGTGTCTACCACCCACCAAAGGTGCCTTTCTATTCAGCACTTCTGTGCAACTGAGAACAGAATTCCCACCTTGATTTCCCAAGTGGATGCACAGAAGGGAAAATAAAAATGGTGGACCAACCCAAGCTGATGACTCCCTGTTAGAGGCTTTGCACAATCATATTTCAGAGGCTGGGGTATAACTCAACGGAAGAGAGCTTGCCTTGCATGTGCAAGGCCCTCGGTTCCATCCCCAGCAGTGTTTCCACACACACACACAAAAAAAGAAGTATATAGGCAGGCTCCCTGACTGTCCATGAGAGGGTGTGTGGGAGTGGCACTTCTGAAAACCAAGCGCCATTTGACAAGCCCATCTCGATGTGATTTATCTGGGGCAAAGTCCTGTCTCTGTGATGCTGGGAACTTGGGTTGCTGCAGAGCAAGAGAGGAAAGGAGGGTGTGTCCCAGACCTGGCCCAAGGTCTAGGGCACCAGCCAGCCTGGGCCCGGGAGGCCCCCAAAGGTTTCCAGAGCCCTAGGAGGGCCTTGGGGACAAGAGACTCCTGGCGTGGAGGAGAGGGGCTTCTTTTGAGGCGAGATATGGTCAGAGGGCTGTGACAGGCAGATTAACGCTCCCCTCAAGATGCTCACATCCTAATCCCTGGACCTTTGAGACAAGGAGAAATTGAGGTTGCAGGTAAAATTAAGGCTGTTGTGGGATGACTGAGACCCTTCTGGGGGCCCAAGGCAATTGTGCCTGGTCTTAAAAAGCAGAAGAGCGAGAAAGCAGAGGAGACTTCAGTCCCTTTAGAGGATATCTAAACTGTTGTGAACAGACTGTAGAAATGAGATGGTAAAGATGCTACTGGGGAGGACTCAGAAAAAAAATGTGAAATGTTTTATTGGAAACAGGAGGAAAGGAGATGGTTATGATATAGTGGCCAAAAGCTGAAGGGCACTGTGTCCTGCTATGTGGAAAGTACAACTTGGATAAGTGATGACCTTGGATATTTCACATGAGAAGATTTCCAAGAAATGTTCTGGAGGTGAAGGCTGCTGTCTTCTTTATGTGGAAGGAGAGAGAGAAATTGAGGGAGGAACTGTCGACCTGAAACCAGGACTTCATGATTTTGGAAATACTCAGCTCACCTGTCTTGATCCATTAGGGTGGATTTTTTTTGGTGGTGGTGAGGTAGGGGTGTTGCAAGTACCAGGGATTGAACTCAGGGGCACTGGATCACAGAGTTGCTTAGCACTGCACTTTTGCTGAGTCTGGCTACAAACTTGCAGTCCTCCTGCCTCAGCCTCCGGAGCTGCAGGATTATAAGTATGCATCACCGCACCCAGCTGATTTTTTTTTTAATTAGACTGAGTCATTTATAAACAACAGACATTTATTTCTCAGTTCTGGGAAGCCCTGGGAAGCTGGGAAGTTGACAATGAATCTCTGCTGCCAGAGATTCAGCAGCCATAAAGGCTTGCTCTCCAACATGGTGTCTTCTTGCTGCATCCTCTCATGAAAGAAAGGGCAAACCCTGTCCTCACAATAGGGACAAACTTGTTCCCCTCAAGCCCTTTGTTTTTTGATCCAGGGGATTGAACCAAAGGATGCTCTACCACTGAGCTACATCCCCAACTATTTATGATATCTTTTTGAGACAGGGCCTCACTAAGTTGCTGAGGCCGGCCTTGAACTTGCAGTCCTTCTGCCTCAGCCTCCTGAATCACTGGGATTACAGGTGTGCTCCACCATACCCAGCTCCCTCAAACCCTTTTCTAAGGGCATTACTTACATTCATAAGAGCAGACCCTCCATAGCTTCACCACTCCCCAAAAGCCCTTTACTTTAGGAATAAATTTTCAATGAATTTGGGGGAGACAAACATTAGATATCCATAGGAGACAATCCCAGTCACGGAGTTTATCGCAGTGAAAAGGTGTCAGTACGGTGTATGTGCAGAGGAAAGAAGCCCAGCCTATACCCCCAACACCCACCTGCTTCCTACTGCTCCCAATCACACTCCACCACTATCATCACTGAGATCTCAGTCTCCAACCCTGAGAGCTCAGTTTCCTTTTCATGCCTAAGGGTGGTAATTGTTGGTGTACCATTGCATTCTGACTGGTGTGTTTCTTTTCTAAAAAATATGAATCAAATCCATTCATTTTTCAAGTGTCTTTCAAATAGGGGCTGGTTAAGTATATTATGTTGGCCATACAGTAACCTGCTGTATAATCTGAAATGAATTATGATAGAGCTTTATGTTCTGGCTTTGATAACATCTGCAAAATAAATTGCTAAGTGAAGAAAAAAAAACAAAAAAAACCAGCAGTACTCTAATGGTCAAGAACGCTTGTGTTAAGAGACAGTCTCCAGCTCACATGAGCTCCTGACAGCACAGCAGTTAAAGCAAACTGCCTCGACCACTTACTAGTGGTGATTTGGGGGGGGGGGAGGTTACTTCATCTCTTCAGGTTTCTTCATTTAAAAAACAGAAGCGGGACCAATACTTGTCTCCCAGGGTTGCTCTTGTGGATTTAGTGAGTTGATACACGTACAGAAGAGTCAGTTCCATTTAAGTATTTGCTATTATGTTCAACACTGTCAATTTGCTTGGAGATGGATGGTTCTGGAGAAGGCCTACTGGCCTCCAGAGCATGTGACCTGGACTAGACCTTCCCCTCTCCACCCTCTCTAGATGGACATGCAATAGAAGCAGTTGGCTGGAGTCTGGGGCAGAGCATCCTTTCTCTTCCTGCAGGGTTGAACAAGGAACACCACAGCTGCAGGAGATGCTGGCACACTAGGACCACCAGCAGCACCAACCTTAGGAGGAGGATACTTTGGGCCAGGTGTGGTGGTACATGCCTGTAATCCCAGCAGCTCCATAGGCTGAGGCAGGAGGATCGTGAGTTCAAAGCCAGCCTCAGCAAAAGCGAGATGCTAAGCAACTCAGTGAGACCCTGTCTCTCAACAAAATGCAGAAAAGGGCTGGGGATGTGGCTCAGTGGTCAAGTGCCCCTGAGTTCAAGTCCCAGTACCAAAAAAAAAAATTTAAAAAAAGGACAACACCTCGGACAGGGTCCTTGGTGCCATCATTCAACTTCTGGATAAAGCCTGATTATGTCATCATTTAGACCAAGTCAGTTGTTCCGTTCTCTCTAACCAAGTCTCCGATTGTACAAGATGATGTGAGAGAGGACAGAGGCTCCTAGTTGTGGCACCTGGGTCCTCTGAGATGGAGTGGAGGGTGCAGGTGGTTCAGCACCCTGGGCATCAGCTGAGGAAGACGCAGGATGGGCAGCAGCACAGACCCAGGACAGCTTCTGCCAACCCTCCAGGCAGCTCTGGGGTGAGAACATTTAAGTATTTGGATTAAGGTCAAGAGGGAGCAGGAGGGCTGGGGCTGGGGCTCAGCAGTAGAACACTCGCCTAGCACGTGCGAGGCCCTGGGTTCGATCCTCAGCACCACATAAAAAAAATAAAGGTATTATGTCCAACTACAACTAAAAAATATATTTTTTAATTTTTAGTATTTATTTTTTAGTTTTTGGCAGACACAACATCTTTCTTTGTATGTGGTGCTGAGGATCAAACCCAGGCTGCACGCATGCCAGGCGAGCGCAATACCGCTTGAGCCACATCCCCAGCCCCAAAAATATTTAAAAAAAAAAAAAGGAGGAGCAGGAGTTCAATTCCTGAGGTTCCTGAGGATGATCATCCTCTTTGGAGTCAGGACGCCTTGCTCTGTCACCTTGAGAAAGCTATTTCTTCCCTCCGAGTTGTTCCAAGCTGGACTAAGATATCTGGGCCTTTGACCTTGCACATTGCACGGTCACTGGACTTGGGAAGGGTTGACCTTGGGCAAGTGGCTCTCTGCAGCTGAGATAGTCCCTGAGGATCTGACCCTGAGGGTCTGGCTGGCTGCCTAGGATACCTGCCAACAGCACCTTCAAGTGCTTGCTCCAAGGGGGACCCAGGCCATGCATCTCCAAGTCCACCACAGCAGGGTCTGCAGCAGCACAGAGCTCTGCCCTTGGGCATGAGTTTGGGTTTGTGTCCCTCTGCAGTTGGGGCAGAGGTGGTGGACAGTCAGATAGCTGGACTGCGTGGCCACCAGCCATGCAGACAAGTTCCCGGGTGTGCTGAACTGAAGGTACCTCCCGTCTGCCTTGGCACTGTCCTCAGCAGCTCTAGGCACAAACTCTAAGGGAAGCCCGGTTCCCACTGCACCAGGTGGCAGCCATGGGGATGCAGAGCTGGCGGGGGTGGAGGGGAGGTGTCACTCCAGCACTTCTTCTGGAGAAGTCCTGAACCCCAGTACAGTCACCATGGCTGGCCACCCTTCATCTTAAGGCTAAATCCATCCCTATCCCGCCTTCTACAGGCCTGGGACCCCACACACCAGCACAGAGCAATTCAGACCCGACTTTATTGGTAGAAAGGAATGGAAATTTTTAACTGGGAATCCCCAGCTGGCCTGGGGGGCAGGGCCACTGCAGAAAAGGGAGAGAAAGAGAAGGGAAAGAAATCATTGTATACAGGAAAGGAAGGGAGGAGGGGGAGGAGGGACTCAGAGCAGGGTCTGAACGGAGACTCAGGCTGGAAGTGAACCCATCCAGGCTCCAGGTGCTGGGAAGGGAGGGGGAGGGCAGCCGCGGCATCCTCTAGAAGAGGAGCTCTTCTTCTGGAAGGTTGAGGACCACGTCCATGTCTGGGGTGCATCTGGAGGGAAGCAGCAAAGAGGAGTGTGGAAGGGCAACCGGGGGACAGAGTTGGGGGATGGGACAACAAACCCTCACAACGGGGTGGGGCACCCCAAGACCAACTGTGCACAGCCACACATACACACACACACACAAATGTCAAAAATGGAGAAGAAATGAGTTTGGCAGGACTAATGTTCCACTACAGAGGACCAAGGTCAGGAGGGGGCAGGAGCTCAACTCAGATGCACTGAGGTTCCTCAGGACAACCACTCTCTTCGAAGTCAGGACTCGTCCTGTGTCACCTCAAGCGAGCTATTTCTCCCCCAGGAGTCTCACTCCTTCAGTCAGCACCAAGGTGACAGCACCTGTGTGCCAGAACACAAGCAAGCCTGGGTTTCCTCATCTGTCAAGTGGGGGTGGTAAGTCCAAGCTCAGTCATTGGCAAGAGATTTAATGAGACCAAATTATGTGTCAGCCTACAGCAACTGTTCAGTGGAGGCCACTCTTCTTCCCATGAAAGCAGCAGGAGAGGGGGGTTGCCATCAGCAGCAGATTCCCTGTCACCGTGACCGAATGGCCATGTAAGAGGCTGCAGGATCAGGTCCTCTCTCCACTGTCTCCCAAGCAGAGCATCCACTCAGTTTCAATCATCCCTTGACACACACAAAAGCATTTAGGTGTGAAATGTCGGGATGTCTGCAATTTACAATACTTCAGCCAAAATTTAAAAGGAAAGAATAAAGATGAGGCTAACATGGCAAAAATGTGACTATTTCTAAACCGAGACGGGAGCTGGGCATTCTTTGTCTCATTCTCTCTGCTTTTCTATATATTGGACAATTTGTCCTGATTGTTTTAAAAGGTGCATCTCTACCCTGGCAACACCCAAATCGCTATCTCCCCACATCTGTCCTGAAGTCTACACTCATCTACTCAGTTGTTGCTTGATGGCTCTACGTGCAGGTCCCATCCAGGTCACCTCTCGGCTGCCCTGACGCCTCCATCCCTCGCCCACCCCTGGCCTTCCTCATCTCCAGATTCAGCACCAGCAGCCACTCTTAGAAGAGCCAGGAACCCGGGGGTCATTCCTGGTGTCTCCCCGCCCTGTACTTCCCACTCCCAGACACCCCCAGTCCTACAGATGTTCCCTTCTTAGACATTTCTCCAACCCACCCAGTCCTCCCTTCTCCTCTGTCACCCACTTGGCCAGGCCACTCCCAGCGCTCCCCAGGACCACTGCCACCACACCCAGCCAGACTCCCAGCTCCCACTCTGGCTCTTCTCCAACCTCCGTGCTGTTTTCAAAATGACATTTTGGGGATACAGATCCTCTGCTTGTAGGATCAGGTACAAACCGTGGCCTGCTGGGCCCTGCCTGGAGGCCCCCAGGGGCAGAGCTGCTGACTCCTTCCCAAATTCTCCCCATCACTCTGAATTCCAGCTGCACTCCTGGCATAAATGCCCAGGAGGTGCCTACCCAATCCTCACAGCCTTGCCCATGGCCCACTGGCTGGGGACAGCAGCAGCATCACCCAAGAATTTCTCCATGATACAGAACCCAGGGCCCACCGCAGCCTCCTGGTTTAGAATCTGCTTTTTAACAAGAGCTCTGGGTGAGTCGGGTGCAGAGGCGCTTGCCTGTAATCCCGGCTACTCAGGAGGCTGAGGAGGGGAATTCCAAGAATGGAAGGCCAGACTGGGCCACTTAGTAAGGCCCTGTCTCAAAATGAAAAAATAAAAGGGCTAGGGATACAGCTCAGTGGTAGAGCACCCCTGGATTCGATCCCCAGTACAAAAAAAAAAAAGATGTCCAGGTGTGCAGGTGATGGCTGCGCATCTTCGAGTTTGAAAATGTCTCCTGGGCAGCCCGCCGTGCCCACGCTCTGGGAAGGGAAAGCTGCTGGGCGTTCCTGATGGTGTCTTCCTTCAGGAAGATGTGGGTGGGGGCACTGCCCTCGGCCTCTTTGCCCCTTTACTCCTCTGCTCCTGCAGAGGGGGTAGGTCTACCTGGACGGTGAGCCTGGCAAGGGGGGCCCATAGCAAGGGCTACCCGCTCTCCTCTCAGCAACAAGCTGCCCACAAGGACTGGCTCCCCCACCCCCGCCCGTGTCCAGCTCCACCACGGCCAGGTGGCTCCATCTGCCTAATTTTGGGTTCAGTATTCAGAAGCCAATGTGGCTGGAAATATAAGCCACATTCTCTAAATCAGCTTCAGCAGGAAAAAAAACAACAACCTGGTACCCTAGCCCACATCACCCTCGCCCCCTCACTCTCCTTTCAATGTGTGCAGGTCCCAGGTCAAGGCAGTGGGCACCTGCGTGTGCCACCCCAGAGACCCCAGCACCGCCACCAAGAGTCGCTTCCTCTCCGGCCCTTCGCCTGGTGAGCTTCTACATAAACTTCAGACCTTGGTTCAATGTCACAGCCTCAGGGAAACCTTCCTCGACTGCCCCAGGCCCACTACCGTGGGACACACTCTCCCAGGGCCATGGACTTCTCCCCTTGACAGTTATGTACATCTGTGTCTTTTTGTTGTTGGTGGTGGTGGTGGTGTTACCTGGTACTGGGGACGGAACCCAGGGGTGCTCTATCACTGAGTCACATCCCCAGTCCTTTTTATTTATTAAGTTTTTAAATTTTGAGACAGAGTCTAACTAAGTTGCTGAGGGTCTTGCCGAATTGCTGAGGCTGGCTTCGAACTTGCAATCCTCCTGCCTCAGCCTCCTGAGTCACTGGGATTACAAGTGTGCACCACTGTGCCTGGCTACATCTGTGTCTTATTGTCCATTAATGTCTGGTTCCCTCCTCAACTCCATGGTGGCAGGAAAGGTCCCTTTCATTCACATGGTGCCTGGCTCTTCACAGGCACTTCATAAACTCAGGAAGAGGAAGAGATGAAGACATAGAGATGAAGAGGGAAAATTAAATAATTCTCCAATACCAGCTCTACCACCCAGAGTCCTGTAGTGCTGACATGGAGAAGCCTGGCCGGGGGCCCCCCAGCCCAACCACAGAGGGCCTGGTCCAAGAGAGCAGGCAGAGAATTGGTTCTGGAAGGGAAGAAGCTTGAAAGGACTGGGGGCATCCTTCTCTCCTCAGGCTGTGTCTCCAGCCTCGGCTCCCTCCCGGGTGAGTGACAAGCGTGTCTCCTCGTGGTGACACAACCAACCACCCCCCTCAACTCTGCCTTCTTCGACAGCCCACAAGGTTGACACTTGGACTCTGGGAAGCAGATGGGTCCTTAGGGATTGCCTAGCCATGGGAAAATGAGACCCCGCGATGGGAAAGGTCCCGTCGGCCTGTGGCCAGTGGCAGAGCCGAGGGGGACACCCAGGCCTCCTCCCTCCCTGTGCCGGGTCCTGCCATCCACACGAGGCTGAGTTTCCTGAGAACAGAGAATCTCCTGGAGCCCCAGAGACGGCCAGCTGCAAAAGCACCACATACTTGGGTCTCCGAAGCAGAACGTCCTTGAAAACGACCTCTCGGGGTTCCTGCCTCTGGGCCCGGAGCTCTTCCACCTCGGCCTTCAGCTCGGGCAGTCTCCCCTTCAGCTCGTCAATGAACTGAGGGGTGGGGCATGGCGGGGGAGGAGGGAGAGGCCGGGTGGCCCCCAGTGAAAAGGAGAGAAGGGCGAATGCACAGGAGTAAGGACATCTGGGAACACGATGTGGGCTTTGTCCCCAGGATGAGCTGGACTCCAGGGGAGACCTCCCTGTTCAGGACGGGGCCAGAGCACCAGCTAGTGGCAGTGTCCTGTGGTGAGGAAACGCTGAGGGGGTAGTGAGCACGGGGACCGGCTGCAGGGGGCGGCTCTGGGGACCCCCACCCCTCAGAGGGACCATCACCTTCCTGTCCACTCACCTCCGTGACCGTCCCTCTGCACCTCTGCCTATACTGGCTGTCCTGGGTCTTCTGCAGAAGGGCCTCCTCGTGGGGTTGCAGGGTTCTCTGTGGGTAAGGGAGAGGCCTGGGCCCTGGGCACCTCTTCCAGGGCAGCTGCGCCATGCTGAGGGACGGAGGTGCTGGAGGCAGAGGACTGGGAAGGCGGCAGGGCTGGGGTGGGACCCAGAGACCCCCCACAGCTGGCCACTCACCATCGCCAGAGACCTCAGGATTTTTTCCTTCTTCTTCCAAATCTTGGTGGACAGCAACTCCAGGGCCATTCTGCGCATCTCAGCAAGGTTATCCAGCTCATCCTGGGGCCAGCACAAGGGGGTTGGCCGCCCGCCCGGCCTCCCTCAGGCTCCAGCGCAGCCGGGCCAGGGCTCTCCCCACCTGCTGGTCGTCTTTGGCCTGCTGAAGCTGGCGCGCAAGGTTGGCGATCTGGACAGACCTGACCGGGTACTCATGGTCCATGTACGTGCTCAGGAAGTTCACCTCCTCTTGGGTCTTCTCGACTTTGGCATTCAGCTGCTCCACCTGCAGCTCCAGGCCTGGGAGGGGTGGAGAGGAAAGTCAGAGGGGCAGGAGGCCAAAAGGCTGGGGTCTGCATTAAGAGGAGCTCACACAGCCTGGGAAGAGGTGAAAAGTCACATCCCTAGAGAGTGACCCAGGGGATCTGCGGGGGATCTCGCCTGTAATCCCAGCAGCTGGGGAGGCTGAGGCAGGAAGATTGCAAGTTCAAAGCCAGCCTCAGCAAAAGTGAGGCTTTAGGCAACTCAGTGAGACCCTGTCTCTAAATAAAATACAAAATAGGGCTGGGGATGTGGCTCCGTGGGTGAGCTCCTGAGTTCAATCCCTCGTACAAAAATCCCTAGAGCAGTCCAGCCCTGCTGGCCGGGCATGGCACCCCCAAGCTCATTCCTCCCTGAACTTCAACCTCCTCAGACATGTTCCCAAGGAGCCGAGACCAGGGAGACAGGACACGCTGGCTCCCAGGACACAATCTCCAGTGCTCTGTCCTGCTTCCTCTGTGGATGGGTGCCCCCAAGTCTAAGCCTACATGGTACACTGCTCCCTGCCCCCTCTAGGCTGCTCAAAGCCCTGCGGGCTGGAAGCCAGGAGACTTGGGTCCTAGCCCACCACTGGCTCCCAGAGGGACCTTATGGAGCGAGCCAGGCTAGAACTGGGTTCTGGCTCCCCGCTGTGTGACCTTCAGCAGGCTACTCTGCCTCCCTTAGCTGCGGTTTCTTCATCTGTAAAATGGGAACGCAGCCCATTCTGCAGGTGGTTATAGTGGCCGTGTGAGAGTGCACCCAGAAAAATGCAGACACACGAGGCCTAGCAAGTGCTAAGAGCTGGATAGCAAGCTATCAGCTCTACCCCTGAGCAACTCCATCGGCCTAGGAGGGAGGGGCGGGCCCAGTGACTTCTGAAAGGCGGGTGCAGGTGAATGCCCCAGCTGTCCTCCCCAAGGGGTCAGGGGTGAGCACAAGGCCTTGGTCCCAACGCTTCTTACAGTTTATCTTGCTTTCCTCCTTATCTTCCCACTCCTGGAGCTCAGACTGCAATTGCTGTATCCTCTTCTTGTTGGAGTACTCCAGGATGTCGATGATGTTCTGTGGGAATGGTGGGGTGGGGTCAACTCACCTCCCCCCACCCGCCCCGCCCCGCTTCTGCTGGCTCAGGCTCATGGCAGGCTGCGGCCATCCAGCACTTCCTCAGCCCAGCAACCTGACCAGAGGCTGGAGAACAGCTCCTACCCGCCCCACACAGACTCCTTGACTGACAGGGCCCTCCTTGATCTGGCCTGGACCCACCTCATCTCCTGAGATTTCTTCCTGGCACCTACTGTCAACCACCTCACATGGCTCCTGGGCCAGTTCCGACCCCTCTCCTCCCAGGTCTCTTTCTGTGCCTGCAACACGTACCTGGTCTCCACCAGTTCATAACTGTATTGCAGATTTCAGCTCAGGAATCATTTTCTGTGAGAAGCCTCCCTAATGTTCCCATGTATCAGTCAGTGGCCCTCTCCGGGTTCCCCAGTCCCCTACCTCTTACTTTCCAGGCTTTCTAACTGCCTGGGACCCCAGTGGAAGGAAAAGCTTAACTTAGACAGGATGTCTCCCGTTGGCCATTCCCAAGGAGCCACGGGACCATCCAGGATGAACAAAAGATGCACAAACAGACCAGTCGAGGAAGGTCTGAAGAAGGTTCTACCAAGTTTCCTTATAACTGTACGTCCTTGGCCTTGGTCCCTGTTATAAGCTGAACTGTTTACCCCCAAAATTCACAGATTAGAACCCCAGCCCCCAAATGACTATATTTGGAGACAGGACGGGGCCTTTCAGGAAGTAATTAAAGCTCAACCAGGTCACAAAGGTAGGCCCTCATCCGACAGGTCTGGTGTCCTTATAAGGAGAGAAACCAGTGCTCGCTCTCCCTGCACACAGAGGAAAGGAGGGCACAGCAACAAGACCGCCATCTGCAAACCAGGAAGAGGGGTTGCGCCAGAAGCCAGCCCTGCCAGCTGGGCATGGGGATGCACGCCTGGAATCCCAGCTACGTGGGAGGCTGAGCCAGGAGGATCGCAAATTCAAGGCCAGTCTAGGCAACTTAGCAAGACTGTTCAAATTAAAAAATGAAAAGGGCTGGGGATCTAGTTCAGTGATGGAGCACCCCTGGGTTCACCTCCAGTCCAGGTGAAGCAGGGGACCACGCCTGCTGGCCCCTGGGTTCTGAACCCCCAGCCTCCAGAACTGTGAGAAAATAAACTGGTAGTCTACAGAATCTCATCACCCCAACGACCAACAGTGTCCCCAAGAAGTCTGAACTTTCTCTCTCAGACTCTGGATGTGCTCAGTTCCCCTCCTCCAGAGGGAGACAGACTACAGTTGAGGGACATCAGTCCATTCAACCATTTTCTCTAACTCTCCTCCTGCCCTCTCACTACAGTGTCACCAACCTCTCCTAGAGGAGGCCGAGGAAGCTCCCTGGGTTCTCCACAGGTCATTCTTCACCCACGGACCTCAAGAGCCACCACTGGGCTGAGGGTGCTCACAAGAGCAGGATGGGAAGGGCCCAGATGGGGGTGCCAGAGTGCCTGGGTTGTGCCCTGCAGCCAGTGAGCTCCGGCTGGCCCTGGGATGGGCGGCTCTGGGGGGGGGGGGGGGGGCAAGCGTGTTAGAGGCGCCATCTGGATGGAGGAAGCGGCCTGTAAAGGACCCGGGGGACCAGGCGAGGGCGCGATGGGCGGGCTCACCGTCAGGGTGTCCTGCTGCTGCAGCATCGCCCGCACGCGCAAGGCCGTGCTGTCCTCGGTGTCCTGGATGGCTCTCACCAGCTTGTCGCACAGCTTGCCGAGGAAGAACTTGTGCTGGCGCATCTCCAGGAGCGAGGTCCGCTGGTTCCTGACCATCGACTGCGGGAGGGGGCCGGCAAGGGAGCGGCGCTACGCCGGAGCCCAGGGACCTGGGGACCGCTGCCTGCCGCCATCGGCCGCCCCCTGTGGCCTCCCCGGGTCGGTGCGCCGAGCAGGACGGCGGTTCCCAGGTCCCCATTGTCCGCCTGCCCAGCGCCTGCAAGTCCCGGGCCGGGTTCCCTTTCGTCCGTCCGGAAATGCACATTTCCCCATAGTCACACCTCTGAAGGGGGCATGCGTCTTACAGTTGGTGGCATGTCACCCTCTCATTGACAGATTTCATTAGTGACTAAATAAAATAAAGGTGCACTTACTATCCATGGCTTTTTAAATCAATGAAATCTAGAAATAACAGGGATAAACGCCCCAGGTGATGGGCCAGGTCTGCGGGGGAAGGAGGGGCAGAATGGATGACGATAAGGACTATCCCCGGCCTCAAGCAACACACCTGTGAAAACGACGAGGGCTAGGGAGGTTAGTGACTTGCCGAGGTCACAGCCAACCTTGGGCACATAAAATCCATAGTAATAACAGCATCAGTAGCAATCATCGCATGCCTCTCTGCACTGAGCCCTGTCTGCAGGTGGCACATAGTATCAGTTCAACCTTCAGCATCCCTGTTTATTAATTCTATTTTGCTGGTAAGTGAAGGCTCAGTGAGGCTCAGAGAGGTTAAGTGATTTGCTCAATGTCACACAGCCAAGAAATGCTGCTTCTGGCATTGGAAACAGAGGGTCTTTTCACTACACTAAGGTAAGGACTGAGTGGGCTTAAAACTGCAAGAAGTGGCTAAACCAGTGACTATGGCTTAGATATTAGGCCGAGACACACCTTGGTTCGAATCTCTGCCACTTACCATCTCAGGGAATTTAGACATGTTAATTAACTTTCCAAAACGTGGTTATACTCATTCTAAAGCTGCCAGAAACTAAGACTTGCTTCAGAGAGCTGCTATGAAACATAAAGGAAGCCAGGTGTGGTGGCTCACGCCTGTAATCCCAGCACCCTAAGGGAGGCTGAGGCAGAAGGATTCCAAGTTTGAGTCCAGCCTCAGCAACTTAGTGAGGCTCCAAGCAATTTAGTGAGAGCTGTCTCAAAATAAAAAATTATACAAAGTACATGTATAAAGACACGAATTGGGTGTCAACATACTTTATATACAAACAGAGATAAGAAAAAGTGTGGTATATAAGTGTAATAAGAATTGTAATGCAAAAAAAACAAACAGTACATGTATAAAGACATGAATTGGCGTGAACATACTTTATATAAAAGATATGAAAAATTGTGCTCTATATGTGTAATAAGAATTGTAATGCATTCCACTGTCGTATATCTAAAAAAAACAAAATCAATTTTTAAAAAAAGGGCTGGGGATGTAGCAGCTCAGTGGCAAATCATCCCTGGATTCAATCCCCAATTACCCCTCCCCCCCCAAAAAAAAAGAAGAAAGAAAGAAAGAAGATAAATTCACAGTCAAGTCACTTAATGGCAGGGCCCAGGTGCGCTCAGTGAACAGTACTGATCGCGGTCTCTGGGCCTCCACCCGGGCACAACCTTTGCTCTATTTTATAGTCCTTCTTTTTGGGGAAGGGGGTAACTGAGGATTGAACTCAGGGGCACTTGACCACTGAGCCAGAACCCCAGCCCTATTTTGTGTTTTATTTAGAGACAGGGTCTCACTGAGTTGCTTAGCACCTCGCTGTTGCTGAAGCTGGCTTTGAACTCACGATCCTCCTGCCTCAGCCTCCTGAGCTGCTGGGATTACAGGCGTGCGTCACCATGACCGGCTTCCTTCCAAGTCCTTCTTTTCCTCCTGCTTTCTCTGCCCCTCCTGGCCCTCAGCTCCTGTATGACAACAGTAATAATGCTAATGTCTGGGGTGAGGCCAGCACTTCATGCCACTCACCCCACAGTGACCCTGATGGGGACTATTATTAGCCCCACTTTACAAAGTGGAACCCGAGGACCAGATTCAGTAACGTACTCAAGGTCACACATAGCAGGGCTGTTGTCCTCTGGCTGTCTTGCCTCCCCATCTCCAGACCCAAGTATCCACCAAGGTCTTGGAGTAACATCAATCTCCTAGTCCCGGGCCACTGAGCCTGCGCCATGGGGCTGGCCACAGCAATCTGCATGATTATCACACACCCACTCCCGAGTGAGCCTGGGTAACAGAATGCAATGACTCTGCTCTAGTAAGGATCTCTCTGACCACCAGATCTAAGGCAGATCAGTTTCTCTCTCTCTGACCCTTATCTCAATTTGCACTTATTCGACCCGACTCCTAACTATGTCTCCCCCTTTCCCAACTGATTTTTCTCCTAGGACTTATCACCTGACATGACATTTTCTTTTTCTCTTCTTACTTGTCTCCTTCTCCTGGCATATCACGGCCTGGAGGGCAGGGGCTCTGTCTTGTCACAGCTGTGTCACCAGCGTGTAAACCATGCCTGCAGTAGGGTAAGTGAATGGGCAACTATTCTATGGGGCCTTTAATTCATTTATGATGTCTCCAAGGAAAAGGATCAGCCCCGAGGCCGCACAAATCTCAGCTCCTTGTTGGTGGCTGCATCCCAACACTGGCACATTCCACGGGATGGAATGACTAATCCCCCTGGTGACGCTGAGGGACAAGACAGCTGAAAACCTAGCTCTAAAAACAAGTCACCTGGGCAACTTCTGCTCTTCCCCTGCTTCCTCCTCGCCCCACAGTCCATTCTCCACAGGGCAGCAGCGGCCCAAGGATTCCTTTGAAAATCTAAATCAGGTCACATCCCCCACTCTACTCAAAATCCCCCAGATTCTGGCCATCTTAGCATAAGAACTTAAGAGCTAATCATGACTACAGGGCCATGAGTCCCTCTGCCCCAACACACCATCGGGCCTCACCAAAAATTACTCCAGCCACGCCAACCCCAGGGCCTTTGCACTTGAGGTTCCTCAGCCTGAAACATTCCTCTTTCAAATGTGCACGTGGCTGCTTCCTTACTTCCTTCAGGTCTCGACTCAAAGGTGAGCACCTCAGCAGCCTTCCCTGAGCACCCTGTCCAACAGTCACTGCCACCCCCTTATTCTTTTTTTTTTTTTTTTGGTACTGGGGATTGAACTCAGGGCACTCAACCACTGAGTCACATCCCCAGCCCTATTTGGTATTTTATTAGAGACAAGGTCTCACTGAGTTGCTTACACCTCACTGTTGCTGAGGCTGGCTTTGAACTCACGATCCTCCTGCCTCAGCCTCCTGAGCTGCTGGGATTACAGGTTAGTGCCACTGTGCCCAGTCCCCTAATCTTATTCTCATGCTTCCTCATAGCTTTCATCATCACGACACATCACATATCCACCCTGGTTATCATCTGTGTCCCCCAGGAGAATGTCAGTTCCCTAAGGTCAGAGGCCACATCACTGGTGGTCCTCATACTCAGAACAAGGCCTGGCACATAGCAGGTGCTCAATAAATATTTTTTGACTAAATGAATGGGAAAGTATTGAGAGACAGTGTTATCAACTGGTTAGGAGCCCAAGTTTTACAGCTAAAATGTCTAAATTCACATTCTGTGTCAGACAAAAACAATAAGCCTCTATAAAATCAGGATAAAGTAATATCAGAAACTACGAACCTCCTTTTTGAGAATGCTGGGCCCCCTCTAAACAATTTTGCAAAACTGAAGCCTAAAGTGCAAAAAGTGGTTTTAAAACAAATACATTTTCCCTCTTCTTTTATAGTCAACATTCATTGAACTATTAAAAAAAATATTGAAGAAGTAAGAATTCTTCTAACCAGGTATGGTGTTGTACGCCTATAATCCCAGGGTTTGGGAGGCTGAGGCAGGAGGACTGCAAGTTCAAAGCCAGCCTCAGCAACTCAGTGAGGCTCTAATCAACAATGAGACCCTGTCTGTAAATAAAATATTTAAAGGGCTGGGATATGGCTCAATCCCTGGTACCAAAAAAAAAAAAAAGAATTTTTCTGCAGTATTTTGTACTATTTATAAAACAGTGTTTCCCTTTCTGCTGTGAATACTACAGACTCCTCTTTATTCAGTCATTTTCAAATACTTTGAAATGCTATTCAGATAATAAAAGAAGCCATAAAACAATCTATGATGGGAATATTAATTAACGACCATGCTATCAGTTGATTGGACATTTTAAGGGTCAGCTTCTAAGCTGTGCCTCAGTGTTCACTGTACCCATGAGGTTAACATGGGAAATTCCTTAAAAAGCCACTCGATGGGATTCCTAATGCACCAAAATACAAGGTGATTCTGATTGTTTCCCTGAGTCTCATCACAAGAGCAAGTGCTTAGTTTAACTGACTTTGACCCGTAGGATGCCATTTTCTTGCTGTGTGACATGCTGTAAGTCATTTACCTTACTGTCCCTCAGTGTCCCCACCTGTAAAACAGGAGTGATCAGAGTGCCCAGGAGTTGCCGTCAGGCAGAAGTGAGTCTGGCCCCCTGAGGTGCTCAGAGCTGGTCGCTGAGCCTCCTCGGTGCCCCTCCCTGCTCAGGGGCCTGCGGAGAGGCCCCCTCATACCCTCATGAACCGGACTTTGGCCTGAATCTTCCTAGAGTTGAACTTGTCCTTCAGGTGCGAATCTTCTGGCTCCCTCGGCTGGTATGTGGTCACCACCGTGGGCTGGTAGTAGGTCGCTGGAGACATATGGAAAGAAAGAGGGTCCAGGGCCTGGGCTGGGGCTCCGCGGTGGCGCACTTGCCTGGCACTTGTGAGGCTCTGGGTTCGATTCTCAGCACCGCATATTAATAAATAAAATAAAGGTCCATCAACAACCAAAAAATATATATTAACAAAAAAGAAAGAAGGTCCATCCTCCCAGAGAATGCAGGAGAGGGAGCCCAGACCCCGGGCCCAAACCCTGAGACAGTGACACTAGACAGAGGCTGAAAGTCACACCCACCAAGAAGTTCCCAGGCTCCACCCTGAGCCTTGATATAAAGGAGGGAGGAGCCCAGGGAAAGCAGAGACCACAGGATACCCAGAGGGGAGGACGAGGGTAGCAAGACCAGGCGGCCAGGGCAGAATCCCCTTTCATAGAGAGCTTCCACAGTGCATCTCCATTAAAGAGGGTCGGCCCCTTTCAGAGAGAGCTACAGAGGTGCTGTATTCTATGAAAAGTTGATTGCATTATACAGAAGGCCACTCTGAGGCTTCCAGGTAGAGAGTTGGAAACGCCCCCTTTTTGTATTCCGCCAGTTGCTGATGCAGCTGGGCACAGCCAGAGACCAGAGCCTGGTGGCCCAGCTCTGAACACCTGGTCTCTCACCAACCTGGCTGATGGAACAGGCCAGGTGAGTTTGGAGTAAAGAAGAATTATTGAGGGCCAGGCACAGTGGCGCACGCCTGTAATCCCAGAGGCTCAGGAGGCTGAAGTAGGAGGATCCTGAGTTCAAAGCCAGCCTCAGCACAAGTGAGGCGCTAAGCAACTCAACTATCTCTAAATAAAATACAAAACAGGGCTGGGATGTGGCTCAGTGGTCGAGTGCCCCTGAGGTCAAGCCCCAGTACTCCCCACCAAAAAAAAAATGAAGAACTAATGAAGAAGACAGAGCCTTCTAAGAGCTCTATGACCCAAGGGGTCACAAGACCTCTCTGTCCCTGGGTTCCTCCATCTGTAAGATGGGAATCATCGTCATGCCTGCCTCTTGGAGTTGTCTTGAAGATTAACTAAGTTACTGTGCCTTAAGGTGTTAGGGACAGTGCCTGCCACGCCTTCCACGCTGGGCACACTATTATTTCCAGTGACCTGGTAACTGGGACCACAGCATCAGACAAGGCATTGTACAAGCTGCAGTTCTCCCTTCAGGGAATAAAGGCATTTGGAGGGCAGGTCCTTAGGATCCCTGCTTTCCTGCAGCCTGTCGAGAACTAACACTTGACAAACCACCCAGATGGCTACAGCTCCTTTCTCAGTCTCCACCAAAACCTCGATTCCAGGTACAACTCAGTTCATTTGGGGAAAGAATTTATTATTTCTTTAAAAAACTCAAGATCCTGGGCTGGGGATGGGGCTCACTGGTCAGGTGCTTGCCTGGCATGCATGAGGTCCTGGGTTCAAATCCCCCAGCACCAAAACAATATTTTTTTTTAAAGCCCAGAAAAGGGCCAGGGTTGTGGCTCAGTGGTAGAGCGCTTGCCTAGCATGTGTGAAGCACTGGATTTGATTCTTAGCACTGCATATAAATAAATGAATAAAATAAAGGTCCATCAAATCTTTAAAAATATATATTTTTTTAAAAAAGCCCAGAAAAGATTAAGATCCTTAATCCTGGAATATTTTAAAATTAAGAACTGAAGGAGCTGAGGTTGTGGCTCAGTGGTAGAGGTTTGCCTATCACGTGTGAGGCCCTGGGTTTGATCCTCAGCACCACACAAAAAATAAATAAATAAATAAAGGTATTGTGTGAAACTACCAAAAAAAAAAAAAAAAGAACTGAAATCATGAAGTAAATTAATTTTCTGTCAAATGTATGAATTATCTGTACATATCTGGGATTTAATTGTATTTTTAAGGGACACAATTACTAATAGGTTAAATCCTATGATTCCAATCTTAAAGGTATAAATGAGATTTTTGCCTTAAAGTTAAAAGGTAGAAGACACTCTAATTAAATGTGTATAAATTACAGAAACTTTCAAGAGAACATAACATTACCCATATTTAGAAGTTTATTTATTAGATAAAAAAGAATTATTTAAATACCCAATGGTTTTTGTTAATCACACGCATGAACTATTTGAAAATGAAAATATTAAATTTTTTAATGTGGCTTAAAAGGTTTAGGGAAATTTAATTAACCAAGTTCCAAAATCCCTCTTACAAGTGTTTATAAAAATTATAAGATTCTAAATCTTCCTAAATGCTTAAGGAAGATTTGTAGATTTAATAATACTTATTTGCTTATTTTTATCACTACTAAGTAGCCATGACTTATCTTTTTGTGTGTGTGGTGCTGGGGATTGAACCCAGGGCCTTGTGCATGCGAGGCAAGCACTCTACCAACTGAGCTATATCCCCAGCCCCATGACTTATCTTTTATAATTAATTTTTTTATGTTCAGATAAATTCAGATTCACATGCTTGTTTGGGGTTTGGGTCTCTTTTTTGGTGGGGGGGGCCTTGGAGAGGTGTTTGTTTTGGTCCTGGGGATTGAACCCAGGAGCACTTTACCACTGAGCCACAACCCCAACCCTTTTAATTTTTTTGAGACAGGGTCTCACTAAGTTGCTTAGGGCCTCACTAAACTGCTGAGGTTGGCCTCTAACTTGCAACCCTCCTGTCTTAGCTTCCTGAGTCGCTACAATTACAGGAGTGCAACATGGCAGTTTTGTTTTTGTTTTTTAATGGTCCTGTATTTTATTCTTTTATTCACATGCGGTGCTCAGAATCAGACCCAGTGCCTCACACATGCTGAGCAAGTGCTCTACTACTGAGCTACAGCTACAGCCCAACACTGCAGTTTTAAGAAATAAAAAAGAGAGATCTTTTGTGCACTCTACCCAGTCTCCCAATGGCAACAAACATCTTGAACAAATACAGTACAATATCCCAAACAGGATATGGACATGAAGATACAGACAGAACCCTTCCATAACCAGGAGGGTCCCAACTGCGGCTTTTTATAACCACACCCACTTCCCCTCCCATTATCACCCCCCACCAACTCTGTCCCTAACCCCTGGCCATCACTAATCCGCTCTCCATTTCTATAAGAGTGTCATTCCCACAAGTTACATAAGTGGCATCATACAACATGGAAGGTTTGGTTGGCTTTTTTTTTTTTAAAGAGAGAGAGAGAGAATTTTAATATTTATTTTTTAGTTATCGGCGGATACAACATCTTTGTTTTGTATGTGGTGCTGAGGATCGAACCCGGGCCGCAGGCATGCCAGGCGAGCGCGCTACCACTTGAGCCACATCCCCAGCCCCTTGGTTGGCTTTTTCACTCAACAGAACTCTCTGGAGAGTCATGGGGGTTGCTGAAGGCATCATCCTTCTTCCTGATGACTGCTGCTCGGCAGTCCATGGAACAGAGCCCCCTTCGTCTGTCGACACACTCACCTGTGGAAGGTCATCTGGGCTTGGAGATGTCCAACCCAGACTGGAGGATTATGGATAAGGGTGCTAAGACACGAGCATTCATGGACCAGCTTTTGTGTGAACAGAAGCGTTCAATTTTCTGGAATAAATCCCCAAGAGTGCAATTGCTGGGTCATCTGGAAATCGCATGCTGAATTGTGTTGGAAACTACCATACTCATTCCCTGAGCCATTTCATAGCCCCACCAACAATTTATGCCCAATCCAGTTTCTCCTCATTCATAAGCATTTGATGTTTTCACTATTTTTTTTTTAATATTTATTTTCTAGTTTTCGGCCGACACAACATCTTTGCTTGTATGTGGTGCTGAGGATCGAACCCGGGCCGCACGCATGCCAGGCGAGCGCGCTACTGCTTGAGCCACATCCCCAGCCCACTATTTTTATTTTAGCTATTCTGATAGGTACACAGTGATATTTCATTGTGGTTCATTTGCATTTCCCTAGTGGCTATGACGTTGAGAATCTTTTCATGTGCTTATTTACTATCAGCAAATCCTCTTTGGTGAAATGTTTCTTCACGTCTTTTGCCAACTGTCTAATTGAAATGTCTATTTTACTGGGATCTTTTTGGGGGGAAGGGCAATAGGTACCAGGGATTGAACTCAGGGGCACTCAACCACTAAGCCACATCCCCAGCCCGGTTTTGTATTTTATTTAAAAACAAGGTCTCACTGAATTGCTCAGAGCCTTGCCGTTGCTGAGGCTGGATTTGAACTTGTGATCCTCCTGCCTCAGCCTCCCGAGCTGCTGGTATTACAGGCTTGCGCCACCACACCCAGCTATTTTACTGTTTTGAGAGTTCTGGATAATAGTCTACCAAATACAAGTCCTTTATAGATACATCGTTTGCAAATATCTTCTCCAGATTTGTAGGTGGTCTTTTCATTCACGTAAAAGGATTTTTTAAGCCCAGCACAGTGGTAAATGCCTGTAATATCAGTGACTTGGGAGGCAGAGGCAGGAGGGTTACCAATTGGAGGCCAGCCTGGGCAACTTAGCAACACCCTTTGTCTCAAAAAAAAATAATAAAAAATAAAATGAGGGGCTGGCGATGCAGCTCAGGGGCAGATCGTCCCTGGGTTCAATCCTCAGTACCATGAAAAAGTGGTGGGTACTGGTGGTGTGGCTCAGTGGTAGAGCACTTGCCTAGCACATGTGAGGCCCTGGATTTGATCCTCAGCACCACACAAAAATAAAAATAAATGAAATAAAGGTTAAAAATGATTTTTTTCATAGAACAAAAATTGTTCATTTCGATGAAGCCCACTTTCCATTTTTCATTTTTCAGTTCATAAACTAGGCTGCTGGTGTGGTGTCCAAGAATGCTTCACTTAGCCACAGGCTCCAAAGATTGTTTTCTCCTGCCTTTTTCTAGGTTAACATTTTATGTTTTACATTTAATTTTTATGCATTTCTACATTTATATTTTGAGTTAATTTTTTTATTAAGTAGCAAGACTTAACTTGAGGTTCACAGGTCTGGGAAAGGTGAGGTTCATTCTTTCTGTCCATAGAAGTCCAATTGCTCCACCCCATCTGAATTATTTCCTCTACTGAATTGTTTTTGCACCTTTTTCAAAATTAGTGGAGTATATTTGTATGGAGGCATTCCCTTTCCCTCCCTGGGTAGAGCTGGCTGGGCACAGCAGAGAGCTGATCCTTCACCCCTGCCTGGAAGTGCTGCAATCCTCACCTGGGACAGCGCTGACAGAGTTGGTTGGGCAACTGAGCTTCTAACCCCAGCATGGCAGAAGCAGGTTTTTTGGTGCTGACTAAGGATAGCATCACAGGGTCCAGCAGGAATTCTAGCCTCTATTCCTACCTAGTACTAAAGAGACTGAAAAAAGTGGTGTGAGGTAAGACTTGTCACCTCTGAGCTTCATTCCCTCCCTCTGCCCACAGGTCAGCAGAGCCCAGTGGGAATCTGAGCCTCTACCCCCATGCAGCATCAATAAGGCACAAGGTGGTAGACATCAGTGTTGCCCCAGGAAACTGACCTTCTGTTCCTCACTCAGGGGCAGTGAGGAGGTGTGAGCAGTTGTACATGCAGGTGTGCACAGGTAGGTTTTAACAAGTATGCAGTTCATTCAGGATACTCAAGAAATATTTCAAACCGGGCATGGTGGCACATGCCTGTAATCCCAGCAACTCATGAGGCTGAGGCAAGAGGACGGCAGGTTCAAAGCCAGCCTCAGCAACAGCGAGGTGCCTAGCAACTCAGTGAGACCCTGTCTCTAAATAAAATACAAAATAGGGCTGGGGATGTGGCTCAGTGGTCAAGTGCCCCTGAGTTCAATCCCAGTACCAAAAAAAAAGAAAGAAAGAAAGAAAGAAAAATTTCAAAATATCTGTTATTAAAAGGAATGTTGAGTGTGATAAGGCTGAGCAATAATGTTTTACATGGATATTCTTAATACAAACCTTTTGGTGTCCCCATTCCACAAATGAGAAGCCTGAGGCTCAATGAGATGAGTGACTTTCTAAATGTGTAAATTTCAAAGTCAAGATCTGAACCTACACCTGTCTGATCCCAAGCCTCAAAACTTCCTGGAAAGCATGACAACAATATGGCAGAGATGATCCCATGAGTTCACCAAACCCTGTCTTTTCCCCGCTCCTGGACACACAGCTGGACTGCATTTCCCATTTTTTCTTATGGTTAGGGGTCATGTGACTGAGTTATGGCTCTGGGACATGTGTGGAAATAGGTCACTTCATGTCTGGGCCCCTAAAACAACTACCCACAAAACCATTCAAGTTCTTGCCCTCTTCCTTCCCTCTCTACCAACTAGACACAGAAATATCCTAAAGACGACTTCAAAGCCTCATAAAATATCAGAGGTACAAGGTCAAGGAGAACAGAAGACCGCATGGAATAGATTCTCCTTGGATCTTCAAAGGCGCTTTGACATTAATAAGAAATAAGCTTCTGTATTAATACTTGAAATCTGGAGGTTGTCTGTTACATCAGTGAGCCTATCTTAATATGAATAGTGTCACCAAGGGCCAAGAGCAGCCACTCTAATTTGTCCCCATTACCCACACCAGCCCCCTAGTGCTTCTGCTCACCTGATTGGACTTTAGTCAAACTCTTCGTTTTTCTTTTAGCGTGGATGCTGGCTTGTCCAAGTGGAGGTAGAGTAGATGGCTTGGTTTTCTGCGTGGACCACTGCCATGGGACCCAATGCAACCAGACAAAACACAATCAGTCACACAGCACGGTGAATTCAAGTTTCACTCCACCCTTTATAGGTATCCATGACCTCGAGCAAGTGATGTTAGCTCTCTGAGCCTCAATTTCCTCATCGGCAAAGTGGATCTAATAACACAACCTAACTATGGGTTGATGCAAGAATTCCAAGAGATGATATTCTTAAAGCTCCTAGTGCGTGCTCCATAAATTTTATGGGTCAGCCTGAATTTACTGAGCATATCCAGGCTGTGAGGTGCCAAAAAACAGAATGTATGGGAAGACCCAATACCCACCTCTTAGGGAACCAGAAGAGTAGACATGAATATACCCTTACATTCTGATAAAGTAGTGACTAGAGAAAAATGAGGTTCAGAGCCTTGCTCAGGGTCCCACAGCAAAAGTGTGACACAGCTGAGACCGGAATTCAGGTCTCCAGACCCTACCACGCGGGCAGTCCCAGCCGTGGGAGGTGAAGGCAGGCGGGCTGCAGCATCGTAAACCCTCCCTTCCCGCCCAGCCCTCCCGGACTCACCAGAACGTGGGACTTGGGTTTGGACTGACTCCCATTCTGGCTAGATCTGGAAAGAGTTGGGGCGAGAAAGAACTTCCATCATCCCCAGCCCAAGGAGGAGTATGCAACACACTTGAAATTGGTGTGCAGTCTCTACCCTACAACCCGGGGGACCAGGTACCACAGCGGAGCAGAGCTGGGAGATCGCCAGAATGAGCGAGGCGGGGCTCTCAGGTGTGGGCGGGGTGGGGGCGTGGCCAGAGGACTTGGGCCCTTCAAGGAGAAGGCGGGGTTAGCGAATGGGGTGCGCATGCGCAGTCCACCCCCGCCGCCACCCCGCTCCTTTCTACTTCTGAAAGTCGTACTCCATTGAGGAAAAGTGTAGAGTTCTGAGTCCGTGGGTCCTTGATCTCTGAGATGCCTGTTCGGCTTCTCCAGCTTTTTTTATCTGGAGCGGATCGCGGCAACCCAAGCCAATCAAATTTCCTACAGACAGGGTGCTTTCTCTCGCTCGCGTGTCTCGGTTTCCAAGGAAACCGACTACGGAGTGCCTAGAGGGACTAATCGCGCAAGCTAATAGCACACCCCGCATTCATCGCAGCTCGGTTTCAAATATCTCTCACCTTGCCCGGCCCGCAATTCTAAAAAATTATATTTCTCCACTCTCATCGAACTTCCATCACTTTCTCCCTCATCCTCATTCCCAATTTTACTAAGAAAATCGTGGAAAATAGTAAACACAAAGTCACGTTTCATTTACCTTCCCACTTGCCTCCCTTCTCTTAACTGTGTGTGTGTGTGTGTGTGTGTGTGTGTGTGTGTGTGTTGCTGGGGATCAAACCTAGGGTTTCACAGATGCTAGACAAGCGCTGTATCCCTAAGCCATACCTGCAGCCTCCTTTTCTTAACTATGTATTAATTGACTACTAAAACCTATTTCTACACTTAATCTTACACACTGTCATTTTCTCAAATACATAAGCCCAACATTTGCCCCCTCTTTCTCCTGCATCATCGTTTTCCGTCTCCTTTTCATCATCCCATTGGTATAGCGGATGTTTTCATTTCTTGTATTAAAAAAAACAGTGAGAGGTGGGATTGTAGTTCTGTGGTAGAGTGATTGCCCAGCATGCACAGGCCCTGGGTTCATCCCTCCAACAGAATGAAAAAAATAAATACGAACCACTTCTCCAGCTGTACCCTCTTTTCTGCTTCACTTTACAGCAAAACTCCTAAAGAGGTTTGCCCGTGGATTCCTATTCCTTTCCCCAAAATTCAGGATTGTCACTCCCTACCTCATCACTGGAATTACCCTTGTCAACAAATCAGTGGCCTCCTCTTTCCTAAATCCCTTGGTCACTTTCCAGTTCTCCCCTAATTTAGCCTGCCTTCAGCATTGAACATGGCAGATTACTCCCTCCCTTGACATATTTTATTTATGTGGTGTCCAGGAAGTCACTCTCCCTTCAGTTTCCTTGCTGGCTCCTTCTCTTTTATTATTAAAGCATCCCAGGGCTCAGTCTCCACCCTCTCCCTCTTTTTCTCTTACTTCATTCCTGCTCCCTTCCAGGGTCTTCTTGACTGTGGATGTCATCTGTATTCACACAAACTCACATCTCCAGCCCAGAACTCCCCCCTGAATTCCATCCACGAACATCCAACCCCCTACTTGACATCTCCACTTGGGTGTCTAATAGAAATCTCTAACCTGCACACGCAAAAGGGGGTGATTGAACAAAGGAGAACTTTGTCACAGAGCTACCTCCCCAGCCCATTTGTTTATTTGTTTGCTTGCTTGTTTGTTTGAGATGAGGTCGAAATTGCGTAGGGCCTCCTCAAGTTGCTGGACTGGCCTTGAATTTGTAATCTTCCTGCCTCACCCTCCCAAGTCATTGAGATTAAAGGCGTGCACCACTATGGCCAGCTCCAACCTTTATACCTCTTGAAAATCATGGGAGAAGCCGGGCATGGTGGTGCATGCCTGTAATCCCAGCAGCCCTGGAGGCTGAGGCAGGAGGATCACGAATTCAAAGCCAGTCTCAGCAATTTAGCAAGGCCTTAAGTAATTCAGCGAGCCTGTATCTCTAAATAAAATACAAAAAGGGGGTGGAGATGTGGCTCAGTAGTTAAGCACCCCTGGATTCAATCCCAAGTATCAAAAAAAAAAAAAGTAAAAATCTTGGGAGAATGTTTCAAACGGCACTGCCCACCAGGGTAAACAGAAAAGGCTACTATGGCAAAAGCAACAAGCCTGGGCATTCCAGCTACCCAGGCCCCTCTTGGCTGCCCCTGAATGTGAGGGAATCATTATTTGGGGTACTCCCATTTGCAGAGCCCACTGTACTACAACACTCTGACTGGAAAGCTCTCTGTACCAGGAAACCATTAAAAAATAGCAAGTAGCGTCAGGCGTGGTGGCGAACACCTAAAACCCCAGTGGCTCAGCAGGCTGAGGTAGGAGGATCGTGAGTTCAAAGCCAGCCTCAGCAAAAGCAAGGTACCAAGACTCTCAGTGAGACCTTGTCTCTAAATAAAATATAAAATTGGGCTGGGGATGTGGCTCAGTGGTCAAGTGCCCCTGAGTTCAACCCCTGGTTCCAAAGGGAAAAAAAAAAAAAAAAAAAAAGCAGGTAGCAATATATGGTAGACCCAGGTGGCGGCCTACCCAACAACTGTTTTCTACTCCATCCCAATTAATAGACCCTGACCTTGTCCATTATGCATTTTTTTTTAGAGAAGGTGGCCCCAGCCCCAGTCCCAGCTCCAGTAGTTATGATTGGTTTGAGATAGGCTCTATAGGCCCATTACCCTTACCAGATTCAGAGCTAGTCATAGGCAATCAGAGTCCGGCCAAGGAGGCAGGGAGGGAAGTCTACTCAGAGACTTTGGGAAAAGGTTTTAAACACTCTTTTTAAAATACAGTGCAGAGGGGCTGGGATTGTGGCTCAGTGGTAGAGCGCTCACCTAGTATGCATGAGGCACTGGGTTCAATCCTCAGCACTACATAAATATGAAATAAAGATATTGTGTCAACCTAAAATGAAAAAAAAGGTGCAGAAAATCATCCTTTATCTGCTAGTAAATATTGTCATGTCTTCTCAGGATTCCTGGATTGTGGAATTGTAAGGAGAGTTGGCCAAAGAGGATATACTGAGAATGGTACAGGGGAAAGTTGGAGAAACCTGTTCCTTTTTTTTTTTAAAGAGAGAGAGAGAGAGAATTTTTATTTATTTGTTTATTTTAGTTTTCGGCAGACACAACATCTTTGTTTGTATGTAGTGCTGAGGATTGAACCCCGGCCGCACGCATGCCAGGCGAGCGCGCTACCGCTTGAGCCACATCCCCAGCCCCAGAAACCTGTTCCTTGATAGCGTTTCTGGGTCATAAAGTTAGCCAACGCTGTCACCTATCTAGAAATTACTCAAGATTAAATAACAAATCATCTTGCTAGGTGAATCATTTAGAGTTGAGTTTTCTGACACGTGCAGGCCAAAAACATCCTACTAAAGTCTACATATAGAAGATCAAGATAGAAGAAATCTGGGCCCCTGACAATCTTGCAACATACAATTAGCTGCCTACGCTGCCTGCCGGCCAAATTCTATGCCGTTTCATCAAAAAGAAGTAAACTCCCAGCTGGGCACATGCCTGTATTCCCAGCAACTCAGGGGGCTGAGGCAAGATAATTCCAAGTTTGGGACCCTCAGCAACTCAACGAGACCCTGTCTCAAAATAAACATTTTCACATTTTAGAAATGAATACACTTAAGCATGTGTAAAATGCTGCCCTTGTAATCAAGGCCAAAACATATTTGAGGGGCCATTGATGATCACTGTTGTAACATCAAAGCTGATGTTGGAACTGAGATTGAAGATACAGCCCATCTGTACTTATCTCCTATCTCACCATAGTTGGGCAAGACGAAGTGGCCTTTCCTTCCTGCAGGTGTGAAGGTGAAGTGTGACAGAGGACAGATCGGGTCTACTTGGCTCCAGCCTGTTCCTGAGACTGTGAAGCCACAACACCAGGTCTGAGCTGTGTACCTCCAGACTTATGATAGAGAGAAGTCTCATTCTTATCTTTCCATTATTCTAGAATTTTCTAACATAGTGGGTTTCCTAAGAACTCAAAAACCAGCTGTCGCTAAGTGCTTACAGAGCACTAGGTAACTGTTGTCTCCCCTGCAATCATCTGTGAAGACAGAGGGGAAGACATGGCCTAGATCTCAAAGATCTCAGAGATACTCCTGAGATAGGTCCCTTTACCCCCTCAGTTTCCTGTGTAAAGTGGAAATAATGATACCTTAGCCAAAGATGGCAAACTTGTTGGCCTGGCCTAGCCTGCACACATCTGTCTGTCCTGGGTTGTTGCTGTTGTTTGTTGTGGTGTTAGGGAATGAACCCAGGGCCTTGCACATGATAAGTGCTCTACCACTGAGCTACATCCCCAGCCCTTTTTATTTTTAATTTGGAGACAGGGTCTCACTAAGTTGCCCAGACTGATCTCAAACTTGCAATCATTCTGCCTCAGCCTCCCAAGTCCCTCAGATTACAGGCATGGGTTCAGACCCCAGTACTGGGGGGAAAAAAAAAAGATACAGTGAACCCAATCCACAAGTCAAATCTTTTCAAACAACAAATGGATATCTTTAAAGTCAGAGACGATGCAAAAAATGTCCAAAATATGCAGAGTATGGGAGGTCCTGGCTGATGCAGTAAGACAAGAAAAAGCATGACAACTAAAAAGAAAAACAAAACCTTCATTATTCACAGATAACAGGACTGTCAACATAGAAAAGCAGATTCCAAAACCACTGGAACCTACTTTGAAGAATTTATCTTCATTGAGGCATTTAATTTGTATGTATGTTTTACATCCCTGGAAAAAGGATCTCAGGATTATCCCTCCTATGTTTTCATGGTCCAGGATGCCAGCTGAGGGTGTCAATAGGATGAACCTGAACTGACAAAATGGGAGCAGGTGACCCGGGTATGGCTGGCACACACTCCCAGCAGCTTGGGAGGCTGAGGCAGGAGGATCCCAAATTCAAAGCCAACCTCAGCAACTTAGCAAGGCCCTAAGTAACTCAGTGAGACCCTGTCTCTAAATAAAATACAACATAGGGCTGGGGATGAGGCTCAGTGGTTGAGTGCCCCTGAATTCAATCCCAGGTACCAAAAAAAAAAAAAGGGGAACAGGTGACTCTGCCACTTTTCTAGGTCTTTGAGCTGCACATCAACTCTGGGGCTGATCACTCCTCGCTTGTTCCACCTATGTGTAAGGTTCACAGCCATTTTCCCAGCTCTGTGATCATCAGTGGTTTCCAATTTGCCAATGTAACCACGCTTCCTCATCACAGTCAGAAACCCAAGATGACTCTGGAGCGTGGCCTAATAAGGACTTGACATCTCCCTCTCTTTTCAGCTCTGTGAACGCTCTTGAGAGCATCAGCTAGGACCTGCATGCACACCATTATGGCAGTACAAAAAAGAGGCAGAAAGAAACCATGGAAAATTTTTCAGGTTTCACCTTTGTTACTAAATATGGGGTCAGTACTCAAAGTTCAATTGTGTTCCCTCTAACTACCATCAACAAATAATATATTTACATTTATGATAATTTCACTTACAGTAGCATCTAATCCATATAACATCTTGGAACGTATCCCAAAATTAAAGAGATTTTTCTGGGAAAAAAAAAAAAAACTATGCTACTGAAATTCAACCTGTGTGCAGTGGCCCACATCTGTAATCCCAGTGGCTCAGGAGGCTGAGGCAGGAAGATCACAATTTCAGAGTCAGTCTCAGCAAAAACGAGGAGCTCAGCAACTCAGTGAGACCCTATCTCTAAATAAAATACAGAAAAGGGCTGGGGATGTGACTCAGTGGTTGAGTGCCCCTGGGTTCATTCCCCAATACAAAAAAAATTTTTTTTCATAAAAAAGAGATCTAAATAAATGATAAATCAAGTAGGGTCATAGATGACGAGACTCAGCATTATAAAATGCCAGTTCTGTATAAATGCAATGTGATTCCAACTAAAATGCTATGGTTTTCTGGAATTTAATAGACTAGTTTTAAAACTTATATGGAGGTTCCAGATATAGCTTAAGAATCATAAGGAGAAAAACGTTTCCCATAAAAGAAGAAACTAAAGTTCAAGTTCTTCTTTAGAAATGGATGATCTGGCCACAGTGGACCCCAACCTTGACTCTTGTGGATTTTCAATGTGATTGTTACCTGGACTTAGGTAAGATCATAAGTGATTTAGAATACATGTTCTGCTGGTTTTGTAAATATCCTCACATGGGAAGACTTGAGCAGGCAAGCAGAAAGAGTAAGAGAGTGGGAGGTATGGATCTAAGACTGATATTTATGGTGATATTGAGGTTCTGAACATGACCATGAATGAGTGGCTGAGAAGGGATGGAGGAAAGTGCATCTGGGGATATAAAGCAAGGGAACTGGAAAGTGCAAGTGGCACAAGAGTCAGGGATTATTGACTTTTCTGAGACCTGGTGTTGGAGGCAAAAGAAAAGATGGTAAGCTAGTAATAAAGATTCGAAATACTAAGAAGAACTTGGGTGTGGTGACACATATGTATAATTCCAGCAAGATGGGAGACTGAGGCAGGAGGATCTCAGTTGGAGGCCAGACTAGGCAACTTAGCAAGACCCTGTTTCAAAAAAAAGTTTTTTGAAAAGGACTGGGGGGGGGGGGGGGTGCCAGGTGCAGTGCCATGCCTATAATCCTTCCCAGTGGCTCCAGAGGCTGAGGCAGGAAGACTGCAAGTCTGAGGCCAGCTTCAGCAATTTGGCAAGATCCTTAGCAACTTAGCTAGATCTTGTCTAAAATAAAAAGGACTAGGGATATGGCTCAGTGATTAAGCACCCCTGGGTTCAATCCCTGTACCAAAAAAATTAAAAAGGGCTGGTAGTATAGCTCAGTGATAAGAATGCCCCCTAGATTTAATCCCCTTTAAAAAAAAAAAAAAGCTAAGTAGAATTTGGAAAATGTTTTAGAGAAACAGGAAAGACTCTTAACAGTGGAAGAAAGGAAGAATTAACTAACTTTCCTAGGAATCCACTTTGGACCAAGCTCTTTGACATAGGTGATCACCTGAACCTATAATGCATGAATAGATAAATTTATTAGTATGATAGTTATTAACATATTAATAGTAGTCCTTTGAGAGTAGCTATTGAGAGTTATCTACACATGGGACTGCCTAAATCTGCCAAGTGATCAAACTCCTCTCTTCAAACTCCTGTGCCTTCTTATTTGTAAAATAAGTGTATTTACAGCATTGTATTTCGAAGAGTCCATGTGTTAAAGTCTGCATGCAGTATGCTCAGCGTAATATGGGGCACTTAAAAAGCACTCAATATATCATAATCATCATAAGTACAAGAGATGGTTTTTAAAAACAAAAATGCAATGACTTACTTGAAAAAAATGCATCAAAAAATAAGGACGGACAAATGGATAATGGGATTAGGTACAGTAAAAGTTTTGACAGATGTGGTGGGGCACACCTGTAATACCAGTGACTGGGGAGACTGAGGCAGGAAGATTCCAAGTTGGAGGCCAGCCTCAGCAATTTAGCAAGACCCATCTCAAAGAATAAAAAAGACTGGGATGCAGCTCGGTGGTAATGCAACCCTTGGATGAATTCCCAGTAGTTAATAATAAAGTTGTTAAAGCGGCAAATTTCTTTCTTTTTTTTTTTTTTCTTTCTGTTTTTAAATGCTCTTGATCCAACGTTAGGAGGGGGAATAGTGCATTGTGGTACACTTCGGGGGGAAGGGACAGCTAAGTGTGGCTTTTGTTTGTTTTTAAATTTGAAAGTCACCAAAAAATGAACAAAATGAGCGAGATCTCCCTCTACACCGTCCCGCCTTTCGGCCTGGGCCGTTAAACATCGCGGATTGAATGAAACCATCGAGGACCGCTTGCGAAATGCCAAATCCTCGAGAGCGAGGCCGAGGCTGCCAAGCTGGCCCGGGCGCAGGGCCGCCGAGCTCCCCGTCCCGCGGCGGGAGGAGGGGCCGGAGCCGGCGCCTGCGGAAACAGGGCTCAGCCGCTGCGGGGCCCGGGGCCGGCGCCGTCCAATATGCGCTTCACGTAAACACTCCTGCGGGGGGGCGGGGGGACAGGGGAGAGAAGCGTCGAATTTCAAAAAAAAAAAAAAAAACTCCAAACCCCACAGGCCCGGGCGGGCGGGCGCGCGCGATGGGCGCCCTTTGGCTGCGGGAGCGAGTGGAGGATGCTGGGAAGGAGGTAAAATGGCCACCGGCGGCGGCGCGGAGGAGGAGAGGAAGCGGGGCCGGCCGCAGCTTCTGCCCCCCGCGCGGCCCGCGGCCCGGAGCGAGGACGCCGAGGGCACGCGCGAGAAGATGGGCTGGGCCCAGGTGGTGAAGAACCTGGCCGAGAAGAAGGGCGAGTTCCGCGAATCGCGGGCGCCGCGGCGCGAGGAAGAAGGCGGCGGCAACGCGGGAGGCGGACTCAGCGCTCCCGCGGGCCTGGCGACGCCGGGCCTAGGCGACTTCCCCCCGGCCGGTCGCGGGGACCCGAAAGGCCGCCGGAGAGACCCGGCGGGGGAGGCGGCCGACCCCCGCAAGAAGAAGGGCGCAGCCGAGCCGGGCAGAAGGAAGAAGGCCGAGGCGGGGGCGGTCATGGCGGTCCCCGCCAGGCCTGGCGTGGCGGAGGACGCGGCCGAGCGGCCCCTCCAGGATGAGCAGGCGGCGGCCGCGGGCCCGGGCAAAGGTCGCTTCCTCGTGCGCATCTGTTTCCAGGGTGACGAGGGCTCCTGCCCGACCCGGGACTTCGTAGTGGGCGCGCTCATCCTGCGCTCCATCGGCATGGACCCGAGCGACATCTACGCGGTCATCCAGATCCCCGGCAGCCGCGAGTTCGACGTGAGCTTCCGCTCGGCGGAAAAGCTGGCCCTGTTCCTCCGCGTCTACGAGGAGAAGCGCGAGCAGGAGGACTGCTGGGAGAACTTTGTGGTGCTGGGGCGGAGCAAGTCCAGCCTGAAAACGCTCTTCATCCTCTTCCGGAACGAGACGGTGGACGTGGAGGACATCGTGACCTGGCTCAAGCGCCACTGCGACGTGCTGGCGGTGCCCGTGAAAGTGACCGACAGGTTTGGGATCTGGACCGGGGAGTACAAGTGCGAGATCGAGCTGCGCCAGGGGGAGGGCGGGGTCAGGCACCTGCCGGGGGCTTTCTTCCTGGGGGCCGAGAGGGGGTACAGCTGGTACAAGGGGCAACCCAAGACGTGCTTCAAGTGTGGTTCCCGCACCCACATGAGCGGCAGCTGCACGCAGGACAGGTGTTTCAGGTGTGGGGAAGAGGGACACCTGAGCCCTTACTGCCGGAAGGGCATCGTGTGCAACCTCTGTGGCAAGCGGGGACACGCCTTTGCCCAGTGTCCCAAAGCAGTTCACAATGCCGTGGCGGCTCAGCTAACCGGCGTGGCGGGGCACTGAACGCCCGCCCGCCCGCCTGCCTGCCAGGGTGAACACACAGCCAGCTTACCCCTCTTAAGTGCCAAAACTTTTTTTTAAACCATTTTTTATCGTTTTTGAAGGAGATCTTTTTAAAACCTACCAGAGACATCTCTCTATGCCTTCTTAAACCGAGTTTACTCCATTTCAGGCTGTTCTGAATTGGTGGCTCTTACCAGAAATGTAGCGTGCAGATATGTCGCCCCCACCCTTTTTTAAATTTATTTTCATTTTTGTATTTGAAGGTTTTTTTTTAATTCCTTTTTTTTCCATTTGTTTTTGGGGTTTTGTTTTGTTTTTTTCTTGTACTTTTTACTGGCCCCTCCCCATACCTTTTTTTCTCCCCGGATTTTTACCCTTCAGGCTGCCTTTGCCCATCTTTATGCCCCAGCATCAGGTGCGGGGCCCAACACCGGTAGGCGCTCCATCAGTGTTTGTTGAATTGAAAACATTGTTGACCATGGCTTCTGTCAGAGTGTCTACCTTCTGCAGCTCTCCCTCGTCCCCTTTTTAATTTGCTGCTTCTAATCTCTGTGGTCTGAGAATTTGTGGAACCAGTGTTGTTAGAAGTGTATATAATCTGAACCAATAAGCTCTGAATGGTGGCTGAGGGCCTCTCTTATGGCATAAAAATGCATGGACTTTGTGGCAGCTCTTCTGGTGGCTCAGAAACCATTTTTCATAGAATCATGGAATCTAGAATTTTTCCTACTTGGAAAGGACCTCAGAGTTGGTTTAGACCAATTCCTTGGTTTTTCAGCAGATGAAACATACCCATGAAGATTAAATGACTGGGTCAAAGTTGCATAGCTGTCTGGAGCCAGAGCCAGCCCATAGTAGAGTCCCCCGACCCCAAGCCCGGTGCTCATCCCACTACCTCTCACACTTCACAACAATTTCCTCAACACTTGAGGGCCCAGAAAGTCTGATCTCTCCACAGTGACAAACCCAGAGCAAAGCTGAGCAATCTGGGGGAGGGAACAGAAAGAGAAGGTTTGGCAGGGTTTTTGGAATATTTGGAAGATAGGGAAGGGACCAAGGCACAAACTCCACAGTGCATTCATTGCTCCCTGGAGGGTCATATCTGAATTAAATGTGCCAGGTCCTTTGGAAGCCTCCTTCTTCCTCATTCATTGACACCAGTGAGAAACGGGGGTGCCCCTGAGTAAAGACACCTACCAAAGGTTTACATTTGCACCTTAGCCTCAGTAGCTAGGAACCCTACAGAAGGAGCTAGCTGGAGCTCATCTGCAACCTCCTGACCCTCAGGAGAAAGGCGGTTTACCAGTTATGAGTGAGCTGTTAACTGTAAAACGTACTTGGGAGATAGGCCAAGCAAGAGGGCATGGGCCAACTAAGTGTTATCAAGTTGAAGTAGAAAAGACAATACACTGCTTTTTAGTTTTTGTCTTCTTTTGCTATATGTTTTGCTATTTCCTTGTGGCTTAGAATGTAAAATCAATTGTTAAAAAGTTTTGTTCTAAATAAATATTTATCTTTTGTATTGCTATCACAGTGAACTGTTTCCTTCTAAAGTGTTAGGTGCACAGTTACACAGACACCAGTTCAATGCATCTCCCTACACACCATTTGTTTATCCTGCAAATGTATTTGCCGCCCCTGCAGGCAGCACTTAGCACCTACTGTTGTGCCAGGCCCACTGGAGTTCTTACCTAAACTCAGTGCAGCATCAGTCACTTGGAATACTGTTAAAACGCACGTTTCAAGCCCCGACCCAGGTCCAAAGACTGACTCACTGGAGCAAGCTTCCGCAAGCATTTCTGATGGACGGTTAGGTTTGATGACTGGACTGCCCTCGGGGACTGCAGACCAGTGGGGAAGAGGAAAATGAGATGTGGGTAATTATCTTAAGTGCCATGAATGGGATACAAAGCATCTTGGCTGTTAGAAAAATGCCATCTCTTCCAGCTGAACAGGAGAAGGGGTTCTGGTGGAGAGGGAGAAATATCTCAGCTGACACTTTTTGCGAACTCCTCTCCCAGACCTTTGGGCCTGTGGGCAGAATAGGGTCCACGTCTGGACTCCTGGGTTCAGTTCTCTGCAGACCCTAGAAAAACCCTCCGAAGGACTTTCTAGCTCTGATAAAGAGTTAAAATTTTTTCCAGTATATTGATTCTCTGGCTCAGTGATTTGAGCTGATCTGGGGCCTGGTAGGCTCTTGAGATTCCAGGGCCAGCTCAGCCCCTCTCCTTCCTGTGTCCCACAGCAACCAGACCCGCCCTCCCGGTTCCCCCATTTCCCCCTCCTCTGCCAGCAGTTTCCCTCCCTCTGACAGCCCTGGAGGCCGCTGGCCGGGAGAAAGCCTGCTTTCACCAGACTCCCCACCCCCTTCCGTGCAGCTGGCTCAGCGCCAAGACACCGCCACGGTGGAAGGGACCTTCCCTCCCGCGCTCCGCCCCCCACTCTCCAGGAGCAGCCGGGGAAGAAACTGTTTCCCTGCCCATCCCCCACAGGATCCGCTCCAGGGCCGCCTGCCCAGCAACCCAGGGACTGAGCCAGGGGCTGGAGCCCAGCTAGCCTCCCCAGATCAGGCAGCCCCCAAGTTACAATTCTTCACTGTTCGTGGGAGCCCCTGCCTAAGGCTGGCTGACTAGCTGATTCATGCCACGCACTGGGGGGCCCTCCGAGCGGGGCCCTGCCGGGCTCTGCAGAGCCGCCACGAGCAAGGAGGGCGCTTGCCCGGACGGGAGCCGGTGGCCGAGCGGGCAGGCTTTACAGTCATGTACAGCGTCTTAAGATACTGGGTTGATGGCCCGCGATCACGGCTACTGGGGAGACTGAAGCAGAGGCCAGCCTGGACAACTTAGCAAGACGCCCCCCACACACACCCTTTTTTTGCCGGCTCAAAAAAAAAGGTATTTGTCCTGGGGAAGAAACCAGCCAGCCAGTATAGAAACGTCTGAAGCAAAGCTCTCCCTAGGAGGCAGCACCTTGCCTGAAACCCACGGGATGAGAGGGCCAAGAGGGGAGAGCTGCCCAAGCAGAGACCGCCCGCAGAGAGCTCACCGCGCATTCCAGCTGGCCGCGGGTCACAGCCAAGGTTGGAAAGACCAAAAAGAGGTGACATGGGGCTCCTCGGCCTATCTAAGAATGCAATTTTGCCTCAGCCTCCTCCATTTCGTTCCTCTTTCAGCCCATGTATGCGAAGCACCAACCCTTTTCCCTTTCTCAGCAATGGAATGTCGCAGGGAGCAACTCCCTGGGGTCTAATTCTAGAATCAAATATATCATCAGACTGTGTTAATGTGTTGGGTGGCCAGCCATGAGTAGGCCCGTCAGGGAGCATGATGGGGAGGTAACTTACAGGGAGGACGGCACACACACAAGGCACAGGACTGGGGATTGAGAGGGAACTTTATCAAAGCAGACAAACATCTGGAAAATGGGAACGGGTATGCCAACCCCCCCCCCAGTAATAGTTAATTATAACCCCTTAAGGAAACTATTGTTCCAAGACCCCCAAAGTAAGTCATAGTTCTCTCTTGTAACCAGGTCATCAGGACCCTCACAAAGAAAATTGGCTGAGAACTACACAAAATAAGAGGATAATAATAAACCATTTATCAATCAAAAACGGGAGAGGTATGAAAAATGAGTCAAGAACAAAGGGACCCAAACCCTGGAAGATGGATAGATGCGCTATCTTTCACCTTTAATATTAAATTCCTGCTTATTACTCCGTGACTTGCTTGAAATCCTTCCTGCTGGTGGGCAAGGACTAATTGCTGTGGACCCCACATTTGCTTCAGCTGCATGCAACCCCTCTACAACAAAGGCATTGAAAGAAACATACAAGGTGGGGCTGGGACTGTGGCTCAGTGGCAGAGCACTTGCCTCATACATATGAGGCACTGGGTTAGAGCCTCAGCACCACATGAAAATAAATAAATAAAATGAAGATATTGTGTCCATCTACAATTTAAAAAAAAAAAAAAGCCAACATACAAGGTGAAATCCCTGTTTTAATAGGGAGAGCTGGTCCAGTCTGAAGGGCCAGGGATAACTTCCCATGGAAAATGTTTAAAGTGAGATAGAAAGGATATATAAAGATTTAAATGTGAGAGGTGGTGGGGATTAAGGGATGGCAAGAGTTACTAACTTGTTCACACTATAGTATCATTGAATGATACAATTCCAGAATGCACCCCCTCACTTAAGCAATGTAAAACCGAATTTACAAGTCAAAACAGCCAAAACTGTGGCTTACTCCTGCCTCCCTTCCACCTTCCAAATCTCATGCCAATACATGTCATTGCTTAAGCCCTAACTGTGAAAGAGTTTTAGCTTTCTAGCATCTGTAGCACAGGAAATCGACAAAGTGGAAATGGATGCTGTCTGCCAAGGAACCACACCCAGCACAACCAGTGTGTCTACAGTGCAGAGAAGGGGAGAGAGACAGTGGTAGAAGAAGAGGCTAGAGCCCCCAGGGTGTCTGCTAAGCCATTAAGAATTTGGGTCTAGCCAGGTGTGGTGGCTCAAGCCTGTAATCTCAGTAGCTCAGGAAGCTGAGGCAGGAGGATTTCAAGTTCAAAGTGAGCCTCAACAATTAGGCAAGTCCCCAAGCAAGTTGGCAAGATCCTGTCTCAAAATATTTAAAAAGGCTGGGGATGTGGCTCAGTGGTTAAGCACCCCTGGGTTCAATCCTCAGTACAAAATAAAATAAAAAGAATTTGGGGGCTGGGGATGTGGCTCAAGCGGTGACGCGCTCGCCTGTCATGCGTGGGCGCTGGGTTCAATCCTCCACACCACATAAAAATAAAATAAAGATGTTGTGTCCACCGAAAACTAAAAAATAAATATTAAAAAAAAAGAATTTGGGTCAAAGCTGGATCTTTATGCCTGTAATCCCAGCTATTCTGGAGGCTAAGGCAGGAAGATTGCAAGCTCAAGACCAGCCTGGACAAGGTAGCAAGACTGTGTCTCAAAATTTAAAAATTAAAGAAGGATGGGATGGCCCGGTAAAGTAGTGCACACCTGTTATCCCAGCCACTCAGGAGGCTGAGGCAGGAGGATTTCAAGTTCAAAGCCAGCCTCAGCAAAAGCCAGGCGCTAAGCAACTCGGAGAGACCCTGTCTCTAATAAAATATTTTTAAAAAGGGCTGAGGATGTGGCTCAGTGGTTAAGCTCCCCTGGGTTCAATCCCCAGTATCAAAAAAAAAAAAAAAAAATTTGAGTCTAAGAATGATGAGGAGCCAATGGAGAATTTTTAAGAAAGGGAATCATGTGATATAGAGTTTGTGTTTTTGGTGTTTTTTGATTTTGTTTTGTAGAGTTTTTTTTGGTTGGTTGGTTGGTTTGGTTTGGTTTCTTTGGTTTGAATTCAAGTTTTTTGCTTTGCTTTGGTGCGTGTGTGTGTGTGTGTGTGTGTGTGTGTATGTCTGGACCCCAGGGTGACACACACACACACACACACACACACAGTGGGCAAGCCTGTTCTTCCACTGAGCTCCACCCCCAGCCCTAGGGGTGTGTTTTTAAGATATCCTCTGAGATAGCTTGTGGAGAATGAATGGGTCAGAGGAGAGTCCCAGTGGAAATGGCGTACACTTTACCCAGTAAGAATAAGGGGATACCTTGGAGCTGGAAGGTGGAGATGGACGGAGAAGCCGCAAGAAAAAGAGATGTTTAAAGATTTATGTCAGTTAGACCTAGAGTTCTATGTGTCATGGACTGAAAAAAATGTTAAATACCAAGGCTGACCCCAGTTTTTCATCTTGTGCAATTAGATAGTGGGGTCTTTGCCTGAGATAGTGGGCAGAGGAGAAAACCTAGGTTTGGGATGAAGGTCTTGAGTTTGATTTTGGACTTGAGTTTAAGGTCTCCATAGAGGATGTCTAAGAGGAGGTGTGAAGTAAGAGGCTGGATACATGCAAATCTTAAATTCCCAGAAGATTTCTGGGCTTAAGAAGTAAACAGGAAAAAAAAAAAAAAAAAAAGAAGTAAACAGGAATCGCACAGCAGTAGCTTTTAAACTGTGGCACCATGTCCCCTGGTGAGATAGGCATCTCGTGTTGCAGCCCTCATTCACATGCATGTGTGTATTGATATCTAAATCTGAAATCAGTTTCTTGGAGCAGTATTTATGCTGCCACGTCACCTAAAGGGTTATGGGAGAAAGCTAACACCAGCCAGGCTCATCCCTTGAGCACCTCTGACACGGGAGGGTTTTCCCTGTGGAAAAGGATATGATGACAACATAAGGGACAGCCAGGAAGGGAGAAGGACAACAAGAGAGTGTAGCGACAACACAAACCCAGGGAGGACAGTTGCAAGTGGGAGGGGTTGACAACTGTGTGGAGGGTTGTGAAGGTCAAGTAAAATTGACTTTGAGAAAGGTCAAGATCAGTACTCCAGAGTGTGTGCTGGACTGAGTAATGGGAGGTTCTCCGTGAGGGCCTTTAAAAGCAGAATGACAGCCAGTTGTGGTGGCACACACCTGTAATCCCTGAGGCTTGATAGGCTGAGGCAAGAGGATCACAAATTCAAAACCAGCCTCAGCAAAAGCGAGGCGCTAAGCAACTCAGTGAGACCCTGTCTCTAAATAAAATACAACATAGGACTGGGGATGGGGCTCAGTGGACAAGTGCCCTTGAGTTCAATTCCTGGTACCAAAAAAAAAAGTAGAGTGATAGGGGAAGGAAGCAATTTAGGAGCACATGAACTTCCTTATATGTTAGTTTTTGTTACTACAACAAAATGCCTGAGGCTGAAACTCTATAATAGAGAAAAGAGGTATATTTATTTCACAAGTTTTGAAAGCTAAAAGTCCAGGATCAGGTGGCCCCAGCTACTCAGCCTCTGGCAAGATCCTCATAACAGATGGCATCATGGTAGAAGTGCATGTGAGAGACAGAGATCACATGGCGAGACAGGAAGCCAAAAAGACTTAGGGAACAGTCTCCTTCATTTTATAACTGTTATCCCAAGGACCAACGGAGGTTGCAGAAGAACTACATTAATCTCTTCCCAGGGCGGTACCCACGTGACCTAACCACTTTCTACTTGGCCCTATCTCTACTACCCTGGGGACCAAGCTTTCAGCACATGAACCTTTAAGAGAGACTCAAACCATATCTAAACCGTAGCATTCCTAAAATATCACTTTGATCATGTGTTACTCCTGCGTCATGTTCTCTGGGATTCTTTCTTGCTCTGAGAACACAGGCCTGGTACCCATTCCCTCCACAGGAGGCTACACTCCTTTCAGGCCTTTTTTTTTTTTTTTTTTGGTCCTGGGGATTGAACCCAGGAGCACTTTACCACTGAGCCACATCCCCAGCCTCGCTGAGTTGCTGAGTCTGGCCTCAAACTTGTGATCCCCACCTCAGTATCCCAAGTCATTGGGATTATAGGTCCGCACCACCTCGCCAGGCTCCTTTCCAACCTTGTTCTCAGCCAGAGTGCCCACCACATCCCTTCAAGTCCTCCAGGTATGGCTGACCAGGAAAACCAGGAAATCAGGTTGGGAATGTGCAGTGGGACAAGACCAAGCTAAGGGCGAGCGGCGATTAGACTAGACCATATTGAGCCGGGACAGGAGTTCAATGGAGGGCACCAAGCATATGCAAAGCACTGGATTCATACAGACTCTCTGGCTTGTCAGTGTAACTAAGAAGATTTAGGGGAGGATGTGAAAATAAACAGAGATGGTTTATGGAGGAGAATGCAAACTTTGCAGAGTTTTAAAATAAAACAGAAGAACATCTTCAGAAACGAGTTTGGCACTCTCTTATCAAAATTTAAAATCCACAAGATCTTTAACACAGTAATATCATTTATATGAAATGAATCTATAGTTATACTTGGATGTGTGCACAAAGAATACGTACGATGGCGCTGGGGTAGGGCTTTGTGGTAGAGCACTTGCCTAGCATACTAAGGCCCTGGGTTTGACCTCCAGCACAGGGGGGGGAAAGTGTATGTGCTAGAATGTTCACAGCAGTATACTCAGAGAATAAAGATCTAGAAATAACATTGACTGTCAATAAGGAACTGTTGGATTAGCTATGGCATATAAAAAGTTTTGGGGCTGGGGATATAGAGTACTTGCCTCACATGCACAAGGCCGTGGGTTCAATCCCAGCACCACACACACACAGAAAAAAAAAAAAAGAAAAGAAAAGAAAAGAAAGAAAGAAAGAAAAAAAGAAAAATAAATAAAGTGAGCTACTATTTACATTTTGAAATGATGGAATAAATATATATTCTTACATATAGAATACTCTGGAAAGATATTAATAAAATTGATAATTATGTCTTCTGAGACCTAGATATTTGGAGTTTGGGGTGAAGGGTAAACTCACTTCCCACTGTATATGTCCTTTTTTCTTTGTTTTTTAAACTCTTTCATAAGTCCTACCAGCAAAAAAAAAAAAAAAAAAAACAATAAAAGCAAACACAAAATCCAAGACTTAGAAACTCCCACAATTTTTTTTTTCAAGGATGGGAATCCATTTTCTCTATCTTTAAAGATAAGAACTTTGATGGAAAAGTTTATGAAACTATAAGCAGCCAACTCACGGGTCTCCCTGCTTTCAAACTAGGTCTCTTTCAATCCAGGGAAATGGATCCCTAAATGAAACTTGATCACATGACTTGATTGCCTTCAAAACCTTTGTGTCCTCCCTGGGCCTCCTCTCTGGTCAGAACTCACCCCCTCACTCTGGGTGGCTTCCATCTGCTCTAGCCAGTCATTCCTGCAATTGGACCTCCCTCCCCCACACTCATGGTTAACCCTTGCCCGCCCAGGGGCTCAGCTCTAATGCCAGCTTCTAGAGTCTTCTCTAGTCTTCTGGACCAGTACCCCTCCTGCTGTCCCCTGGCTCCCTGGCCCTCCCTCCATCCAGCAGTTCTTGCAGGTGTAATGATGTGTGTATTTATGCCATGCTTTGACATCTGCCTCTGCCTCTCAACATTGAGCTCGTTGAGGGAGGGATCAGGTCTCTTTTCCTCATGCAGTTAGTACTGTGCCTGGCACATAGCAAAAGCCCAATAAGTATTTATTGCATGAATCATCTAAAGATTACTTGGCTGGTAATACAGATCAGTGGGCCAGGCACAGTGGTGCATGCCTGTAGTCTCAGATACTCAGCATACCAAGGCAGGAGGTTCGCAGGTTAGAGGCCAGCCTAGGAAACTTAACATGACCTTGTCTCAAAAAAAATAAATAAATAAATAAAAAGGATTGGGAATGTAGCTCAGTAGTAGAGAGCCCCTGGGTTCAATCCCCAATATACAGATGAGGTCATGCATCTAGTTTAAGGACCCTCGGTGTGCCCTTTACACACCCACCATGGACGCTGTAAACTGAAGGGCCTATTTACTCATCTCTAGAAAGCAAATCACTGAATTAGTCTTCCCACCTTTGATAAGGGTGTCCTTCAGCTCAGAGGTCAGGCCCTCAGTTAACCAGCTCATCCTCCTCTATTTCTCCTGCTGTCCCCTGGGTATAAAATCACTGAAACTCAACCTTCATGTCCCTGACACTTTGAGGCACAGGAGAGAAGCAACAGTCTCCTGGGTTCTATTTGCCGGAGTATGAAGCCAGGCTTCCAGACTCCCTGAGGCAAGAGTGGCCCTGCCCTGAGTCACCCACCATCCCTCCCCACAGGGCGAGGATTCTGCAGACACAAGAAGAACTGTCCATCCAGAGTCTGTGCCCACCCTGTCTGAGACCCTAACCCCCTTCCAAAAGGCCTTCCTGGTTCATCTCACCTGAAGGCAGTCTGTTACTCCAGATGGACACCTTATAGCTCTGAGCCTTAGGCCTCATGGCAGCTGTTGACAAGAAATAACTTGGATGTGGCAACAGGGGTGTCCACTCACACATGCTAGCTCCCTCACTGACAGAACAGGAAGCAGCTGGACAAGGGCCAGATGCAGGATAACTCTCCTTGGGCCAACACATTCTGGCACAGAACTCCAGGGTCCTAGAATTCTAATTTGAACCTGGCCTTCTAGGGTGTTATGAAGGTATATCCATCAAGAAGAAGAATAGAACGTATCTCACTGAACACCTGCTAATCCAGTCAGGGGTTAGGGGGTTGAGGGGTTCTCTTGAGAGTGGTCTGTCATGAAAGCCAGTTTGGCTCAATCTCTTGCATATCCCCCTGTGAGCCCTTAAGGGAGAGGTTCCACTAATAAAAGTCTTCACCATTTACAGGGGAGAAGAGACCCAACCCTGCACCTCTTAATCTGCAGACTGTGAATTGAATAAATCTTTATTCTTTATAAATTACCCAGTCTGTGGTATTCAGATATAGTAACAGAAAAGGGACCACCTAAGTCTCCAACTATACACTTGTCCTTAGCATCCCAGTGCCCCTCTCTGGTTCCGTCATTCCTTGGCTCAAACCACATAACCTTTCTGGGTCTCACTCTACTCAGCAAGAATATGGGTCTTGTTAGTGTACAGACAGATGAGGATGGTGGGAAAATGAGGTTAAGAAAATAATTCTTGGGCTGGGGATGTGGCTCAAGCGGTAGCGCGCTCGCCTGGCATGTGTGCGGCCCGGGTTCGATCCTCAGCACCACATACAAATGAAGATGTTGTGTCCGCCAATAACTAAAAAAATAAATAAATATTAAAATTCTCTCTCTCTCTCTCTCTCTCTCAAAAAAAAAAAAAGAAAGAAAAAGAAAATAATTCTATGAAATGGACCCACTGTGTTGACCCCTACATGCTTTCTTGACCAAAAGCAGTTTACCTGCAGCCCTGCCTGGTTCTAAGTGGACAGGATATGTCACATTCTTCAGCAAACTACCTGTTATCTGCAAGGAAATGCAGGCAGGAAATAACATTGATAAGAGAAACCCAAGTTACTTTGAAGGGAGAGAAAGTTGTGACCCTTTTCACAGACCAGATTCTGGAAGATAAGGGTAATTCCTCCTAACCATAAAACCTGTAAAAATGATTAAGAATCCAATTAGAGGGCTGGGGTTGCAGCTCAGTGGTAGAGCACTTGCCTGGCAAGTGTGAGGCACTGGGTTCGATTCTCAGCACCACAAACAAATAAATAAAATAAAGGTCCATCAACAACTAAAAAATATTTTTTAAAAAGAATCCAATTAGAACTGCTTAGTATGGGCCAAAGTGACACAGAGTTGTCATGGCAGTGGGGACTTGAAAGCCTGATGTCATCTTGCTGTCAGTCTAAAGTCAAGAGGTGGACTTGGGCAGGACTCTATGGAAATTTCTCTGGGATCCCCAATAAAACTGGAGTGCAGGAGAGACATGGTCTCTCTCTCCTCTCTGAGAGGACTTATTTTCTCCCTTTAAAGTATCCCCTTTCCTTTTCCTATCCTTTCAATAAAACTCCTGTTACTCTGAGCAACATGTCTGAAATCTTTCTGATTTGATCACAAGAATCAGGACTTGAAGGGGGGTCTTCATGCTGCCTCAGTTCCTCAGAAGGCCCCAGCTCTGTAACGGTCTCATCAGGACTAGTGAGAAGATGAAATAAAACAATTCATGTAAAGGGCCTGGCAGAAGGCCAGGTCTTCTGCCTATAGTAGCTCCCATCATTATTTTATTATTTATTTTATGTCTTTGGTTATTACCTCCCATGATTTTCTCTGACATCCAAACAGGTCTTTTGTAGGCTTTCCACACCACTTCTGCCTCCTAACAACCATGACATCTCTCCCATTTTCTCTGCCTAGACAAATCCTACCCCTTCTTCAATTATAATGGCTACTGTGGATTGCACACTGTTCCAGGCGTTGTATTAAGAAACTTAGTGCATTAGCTCAACGCAGTTCTGACACCAACTCAATGAAGTGGGTACCATTTGTTACTGCCCAAGCACAAAGACTTGGGGATCTAGTTGAAACACTGGCGCTGAGCAGAGCCAGAGGGCTGTTAGGCAGGGAGGAGCCTGATTGCAGTCAGGCCTCCCAAACACCAGGAGAGACTCTAGGGCTGCTGGTCGTCCCCACCGCCTTCCAAGGCACCAGCTACCCCTCCTCCGCCGAGCCCCTACATCCAAGGCTGTCAGACCCCGTTAGCCTTAGGGGTCAACTGGACTTTCAGCCACAAAGGGAGGGCAACTGGTCTCAGCCCACGTCATGTCGCCCACTTCATGGATCTTCCCACTCTCTCCCCTCTTCCTTCCTTCATTTCTTCTTCACTGTAAGTACTGGACACCTAATCAGGGCCTGGCTTTGTGGTCAAAGTGTTACCAGTGGAGAGGTTGGGGGAATGGGGTTACAGGTCATCATTCTCCTTCGGAGAAGAAGCCCCTTTCCGTTCGGCTGTTTTTTGGGAGAGCATGCAGGCCGGGTTTGAGACCTGCTTCAGAGGTGGCATTGCTAGGTTGGTTTAGTCCAAAGCAGGCCAAGTCCCCTTAACTCCCAGCCCCCACGCCTCTGCCACCGGCCGTCGAATCCAGGCCGCCCTGCCCCCTCCGGAAGGGGGAGTTGGGGGCGAGCGCCGAAATCTGAGCGCTTCTTTCAAGCCTCGGTTGCCATAGAAACCGGCCGCACAGCCTCGGCGGTCCATTACACCACCCTCCAGCGTCGCAGCCAATAGGCTCCAAGCTCCATCCCGGCGCTCCGGAAGGTCACCAATCAGCAGGCTTGGCTGAGAGCCCTGCCCTCGGCCCAGGGACACCACCAATGAGCATCGACCCTGCCCTCCCTCAATCCTCAGTGTAGCAAGGAGGCGCGGTGCTCTGGCTCGCTCTCCCTCTCCCTCCCTGTCTCCTCCCTTTCCCCTCTCTCTCCCCTTTCTCTCCTCTTTCCTCTCCTCCCTCTCTCCTCTTTATCTCCTCCTCTCTCTCCCTTTGCAAGGAATTCTCCAAATTAGAAGGAACTACCAGTAACGCCTTTGTCAGTTGCAGCCTGCATAATCTTTGGTTGGTAGTTTATATAAGAGCAAAATTGTTTCAATTATACAATATATGTATTCTATTAAGGCAAGTTTAGGCAAGGCAATGAGTATGTAGGCAAAGGAATTGTTATAATCTGTTCGATGTGAATTTCTTTCATTATAGGTATTCTCTTTAATTTTTTTGTTGTTGTTGTTGTAGATGGACACAATGTCTTCATTTTTCTTTATTTTTTATGTGGTGCTGAGTATCCAACCCAAGGCCTCTCGCATGCTAGGCAAGTGCTCTACCACTGAGATGCAGCACCAGCCCTGGTATTTTCATTTAGTTTAAAATGAACGATGGAATTGGTCATCTTTCCTTGTTTGTATTTCAGATACAAATTAGAGATCCTGAATTTTTTGACCCTGAGTTCTTAAGACATTAACCTAATTAATTCGTAGCTGACTTGTATTGAACAATTTAACTCCTGGATTCAGAACATATTAAAGCTGTTGAAATTTTTCTTAAACCATGGAAGGAATCTTTTTTTTTTTTCAGTTGCAGTTTTGCTGTGTTGCTCAGGCTGGCTTGAACTCAAAATCCTCCTGCCTCAATCTTCCTGGGATTTTAGGCATAAAAAAACCTTCTTGGGAAAAAAAAAAAAACCTTCTGTTTAAGAAATTCTGTTTTTGAGGTAGGCTGCATTATATCTTTGTCATTCTGAAGTGTAGATAAAGCAAATATGCTTTTGAAACCTTATTCTATTAAAAAAAACAGTTTTAGATTTACGAAAATTGCTAATTACAAAGTTCCCATATACCCTACCCTCCCTCTTTCCCCTATTACCAATATCATGCATTAATATGGTACATTTCCATTAAGAAACCAATAATGATACATTATTAGAATGCATAATTCACCCTTAATGTCCTAATGTCCTTTTTTCTATCCCAGGATCCATCCAGCATGACATACACCTCACATTTAGTTGTCTCCTTAACTTCCTCTTGGCCATGGCAATTTCTCATCCAAGTGACCTATCTTTGTGTGTGTGTGTGTGTGTGTGTGTGTGTGTGTGTGATTGAGGATTGAGCCCACAGGAGCTGTACTTCTAAGGTACATCCCCAGCTCTTTTTATTTTCAAGACATCCTCCCCCTAAATTGCTGAGGCTGGCTTGGAACTTGTGACCCTCCTGCTGCAGCCCCCCCAGTAGATGAGATTACAGATGTGGGAATGCAGGCCTGCTTATATTTACAACTCTAATCCATTATTTTTTTTTTTTGAAAGAGAGAGTGCGAGAGATACAGGTAGAGAGAGAGAAGTTTTTAATATTTATTTTTTAGTATTTGGCGGACACAACATCTTTGTATGTGGTGCTGAGGACCGAACCCGGGCCGCACGCACACCAGGCGAGCGCGCTACCGCTTGAGCCACATCCCCAGCCCTCTAATCCATTATCACATGGGCCATTCTAAGCCTCTTCCCACTTGCATATCAGTGAACTCCCATCCCAACAGTGGAAATGGTGAGTCCCATCACCCACCAGCCATTTGATCATTTGTTTATTTCCAGTACATATGCTGAGCAGTGTCGAAATCGTTAATGCATGCCCATGGGAAATTTTATCAAGCACAGCCTTGTATATACTTTCTTTGGCCTCTGGTGTTGCAGATGCCACTCATTTCTAATGTCACTCAGGTCAGCACCTTCTCCTCCACACCCTTCAGTGATATTGTTTCACACATTTGTAACAGAGTTTAGATTTTGGAGGGGTGCGCTCTGTCACTGAGCTGCAGCCCCAGCCTGTTTTGTCACATTCTGCATTCAATCTTGGAATTCTCCAGATGCATTAAATGATTTTCTAAAAATTTTACATCTTTTAAATGTTAAGATTCATCTCTTTGTGCTGTAAAACTGAATGAATGACTAATGCATACATAGCCACAATTATAATATCTTACAGAAGTTTCACTACCCTAAAAAAAAGTCCCCTGAGCTTCACTTATTCAACTCTCTCCCCCAAGAATAACATATCTTTTTACTATTCTCTCTAGTCTTTTTTTTGACAGGGCCTTGTTCCAGCAATACTCCTTCCTCAGCCTCTCAAGCTGTCACATAGCTGTGACTATAGGCAGATGCCACTTTGCCTTGCTTTTTTTTTAGACAGAGTATTTTTGTTGTTCTTCTTGGTGTAGTTGTCATCCATGCCACCGTGATGTAGGGCCTAAGCTTTCTCATTTTGAAGTAAGAAAACTGAGGCAAATAAGTAGAATTAACTCCCTAGAAACTCATAATATTGAACAAACCAGTGGAAAGTTCACATCTGTGGAAGCCTTGTGCTTCTCTGAGTCTCCAGCTACATCTCGTGTATGGCCACCCAGTATTGGACCAGGGTTTTTTAAATTTTGGAATTCCATAGAAACGTTTTTTTTTTTAATTCTTCCCCCACTAATAAAATAAAATAAAATGTTGTTGTTGTTTTTTAATTTGGAGACAGATAAAAGATTATCACCTTTTTATTTTGCCAACCATAGACCAAAAAACCCCTCCATCTTCCATAAGTGCTAATAGAAATATAGCACAAGCCACAAGTGGAAGTTAAAAATTTCCAGAGTGGCTGGGGATGAAACATGGGGGTTCAATGTTTGTTTAGCATGTGCAAAGGCCTGGGTTCAAGCCCCAGTGCAGCAGGAAAAATTAATAAACAAAAATTCCCAGGTGCCCCATTTTAAAAAGTAAAACAAAGAGAAACAAACAAATGAAATTTAATTTTCATATATTTTATTTGCTTTATTAATCATTACTTGCTAATGACTACTATTAATTACATGTAAGTTCAGTAAACGTGATATATATCCAAAATATATTCTCAACGTGTAATCAATAGAAATATATAAACAGAACTTATTTTTTATTTATTTATTTATTTTTGTACCGGGAATTGAACTCAGGGGCACTTAACCATTGAGCCCCATCCCCAGCCCATTTTGTATTTTATCTAGAGACAGGGTCTCACTGAGTTGCTTTGCCCCTCACCGTTGCTGAGGGTGACTTTGAACTCGTGATTCCCCTGCCTCAGCCTCTGGAGCTGCTGGGATTACAGGCGTGCGCCACGGCTCCTGGTTATGTTACTTTTTTTTTAATAATAATATGTGAAAGCCAATGTGTATTCTGCACTACAGCATCATTTCAATTCATACTAGCCACATTTCAAGTGCTCAGTAGCTACCTATGAGGGCTAAGGGTGTAACTCACAGAAAGAGTGCTTCCCTAATGGTGCATGAGACCTGGATTCAATCCCCAGTGCTGCATATAAATAAATATAGCTATTTATTTATATAAATAGTTCTATACTATCATTTAATAAAAAGAAAGGGTCTTATAACACACTTATTATCATAGCCTCTGAATTTGTTTAAATGAAGAAATTTAGATGAATTTAAGAGAAAGAGAGAGAGGGAGAGAGAGAAAAGAGAGACGGACCAACCGACCTTGTCTTTTCATTCTGAATGTCTCTGAGGAAAACACTGGTTCACTTGTTTGAAGATGGGTCCTTCTGGAGTTAGACATAGTTGGAGGTGGGGGGGAGTCTAGCTCACCTGAGTTGGTGTCTTCTTTCCTTCCCTGAACAGATATATTTTTTTCTACCAGGGATTGAACCCAGGGATGCTTAACCACCGAAGCACACCCCCAGCCCTTTTAATTTTCATTTATTTATTTTTTTAAAAATAATTTTTAGTTGTAGTTGACACTGTACCATTATTTTATTCATTTATTTTTATGTGGTGCTGAGGATCGAACCCAGGGCCTCGAACGTGCTAGGCAAGTGCTCTACCGCTGAGCCACAATCCCAGCCCCCCAGCCCTTTTTATATTTCACGTTGAGACAGAGTCTATACCAGTCTATGCCAAGTTGCTCAGGACCTCACTAAGTTGCTGAGGCTGGCTTTGAACTTGTGATCCTCCTGCCTTAGCCTTCCGAACCGCTGGGATTACACGTGTATACCACCGTACCCAGAGACTGAACAGATATTGAGAGCCTACATAGTGCCAAGCTCCACTAGGTGCTGGGAATACAATGGTGAGAGTGGAAACCGGGTGAGTCCTCTGGCCTTGTGGCACAACTGAAGTGGTAACTGCAGGAGTCCCTTGATGCTCTGCAGTGGGTACCCGGTGGGGCTGCACAGGCCTTGACAGGGTGCACTGTCTGCAGAGAATTACAGAGAATAATAAAAGTGATTGAAAGTTAGTCTGCTTTTTATTATCACCATGCAACCACAATTCTAAACCATGTTGGTGATAAAATACTCCTCCCCAAAGAAGATCAAGTTGTTGGTCTAGCTTGAGTTTTAATGATATATTTGTAAGCTTTAAATCAGAACACTTTAATTACTTATGCAGTAATAAGCCTTCTACAAGGAAGTTAATTCAAAGCATTCCCAGTTATACAGTCAGCCCTAACACCCAGGGAGCCAGAATCAACTGTCTGCATTCATTTTGAGAGTAAGTCCCCAACAGTTCAGAATTGTTCAGGCCGTCTCCTGCACAGTCGTGTCTCCATCGCCTTTGGTACCACACATGTCTGTGTTTAAACAACAGATCCAAAACAATGACAGCACAGTGACTTTTGAAAGAGCAGAACTTGAGTTGCCAATACTGTCATTTCATGTGACCACTTGGAAATTTGCTATTTAAAATTTTAAAACAGGGCTGGGGTTGTGGCTCAGTGGTAGAGCGCTTGCCTAGCATGCATGAGGCACTGGGTTCAATTTTCAGCACCACATACCAATAAATAAAATAAAGATCCATCAACAACTAAAAATATTAAAAAATAAATAAATAAATAAAATTTTAAAACAGTGAAAAGACAAACTCGAAAATGTGGTAACTATGACTTAGTAAGATCATACTATACTATTACTGTTTAGTAAACTTATGCTCTACTATCAAATTGGAATATATTTAATATTGAAATTGGCTCTTATTACTTATTTTGCAGTGCTAGGGACCGAACCCAGAACCCTGAGTTACTACCCCCGCCCAGCTCATTGATTGACTGATTGATTGATTGTGGTACTAGGGATTGAACCCAGGGGCACTCTACCATCCAGCTGCATCTCTAGCCTTGTTTGAGGTAGGTTCTCACCAAATTTCCCAGGCTAGCCTCAAACTTGCAATCCTCCTGCCTCAGGCTCCTGAGAAGCTGGGATTACAGGGTTGTGCTACCTGCCTGTCTGGTACGGCTCTTTCATTTTGTTTTTGTTTTGCTGGGAATTTAGCCCAGGGCCTTGTGTGCATGCTAGGTAAGCACTCAGCCACACCCCCAGCCCTAGTGTGTGTGTGTGTGTGTGTTCCACTGGAGACTGAATTCCGAGCTTCACACATTATGCTAGGCAAGTACTCCATCTCTAAGCTATATCCCCAGGCTGCATCTCTTATTTTTCAATTGATATTTTTCTCACTTGCTTTTAAAGTATAACATAATTAATGAATTATTATTGCAACAGGCCACCATGTGTGTATGTTTTACAATTTCTTCAAATAAATACATTAAGGTAATTGAAAAGTATTGATCTATTAGCTCTGTTCTGCTTTTTGCACTGTAATATTTATTTTTACTGGCAAGAGTCTATATACCAGGCTGGGGCTGTAGCTCAGTGGCAAAGTGCTCACATAGCATGTGTGAGGCCCTGGGTTCGATCCTCACCACCACATAAAAATAAATAAATAAATAAATAAATAAATATATCGTGTACGACTACAACTAAAAAAAAAAAAGTCTATATACCAAGTTCAATAAAAGGGTTCCATGTATATTTCTTTTCTGGTCATTATCACTAGTATTAATTCACTGTATTTCATGGCTGTTCCTGAAAATAATATTATTTAGAGGAGGTGGATGTTAAAAAAAATTATCTGCCCAGGTGTCAAATGAGCACACATTCTAAAGAAATATGGAAAGCCTGGCACAGCACCAGGAGCCTGTGAACCCATCTACAGGGGAGGCTGAGGCAGGAAGATGGCTTGAGCCCAGTAGTTCATGGCCAGACTATGGCAACATAGTGAAAGTATAGAGAGGGAGCAGGGCTACCCCAGCTACTCAGGAAGCTGAGACAGGAGGATCCCAAGTTCAAGGCCAGCCTGGGCAACTTACTTAGCAAGACCTTGTCTCAAAAAAAGGACTGGTGATGTACCTAAGTGTGGATTCAACACCCTGTACCATACCAAAAAAAAAAAAAAAATAGGAAGAGGAAAGAAGGGAAGGCGGGCAGGAAGGAAGGAAGATGTAAGTTGGAAAGCTTTAAGGAGGCATGCTGGGCTGGGCGTGCCTGTGGTAGAGGCCAGGTTCAGCATACAATGCCAGACACTGTCCTCGGGTTAGAGCAATAAAAAAAAAAAAAAAAAAAAGTCAAAACTCTCACCCTCTTAGAGCAGACACTCTAGTGGAGAGAAGACAGGCAGCAAGCAGCAAACAAAGAAAATAATTCAGAATATGACAAGTACTATGAAGAAAAAAGAGTGGTGAGAGAATTATACAGGGAAAAATGAAGACATCTGATAATATCAAAAGGGGTTCAGAGGTGGATGAACACTGAGAAAGCAAAGAGGAGATACTGCATGAAGTATGATATCCTTTTGCTAAAACTAAAGACAACACTTTAAAAAAAATTTTTTTTAGTTGTTGATAGACCTTTATTTTTATTTATCTATATGTGGTGCTGAGAATCAAACCCAGTGCCTCAAATATGCCAGGCAAGTGCATTACCACTGAGCCCCAGCCCCAGCTCCAAGACAACACATTTTTAAGAAAGTGTGTGTGTGTGTGTGTATGTGTGTATAATTTTTATTTTTGTACAGGGGGTACTCTACTACTGAGCCATATCCCCAGCCCTATTTAGTATATTTTTTAGAGCTAGGGTCTCACTGAATTGTTTAGTGCCTTGCTTTTGCTGAGGCTGGTTTTGAACTTGTGATCCTCCTGCCTCAGCCTCCTGAGCTGCTAGGATTACAGGCCTATGCCATGGCACCAGGCTAAGAAAGTGTATATTTTTAGTGAGAGGGAAAAGATGGGGGAGGGGAATTGATTTCCATGCATATATGAGTTTGTGGAGATGAAATCAACTACTATGTATAACTATCAAGCTCTAATAATAATAAGTGTATATTTTTAAAGTAAGTGAAAGAGGAAATTGGTTTTTTTTTTTTTTTTTTAGAGAGAGAGAGAGGAGAGGGAGAGGGGGGGAGAGAGAGAGAGAGAGAGAGTTTTTTTAATATTTATTTTTCAGTTTTCGGTGGACACAACATCTTTATTTTATGTGGTGCTAAGGATCGAACCCAGGGCCCTGCGCATGCCAGGAGAGCACGTTACCACTTAAGCCACATCCCCAGCCCCAAAAGAGGAAATTGTAACCTCATAAACTGCTGGCTAGAATTTAAGATGATGCAGTTGCTTTGGCAGGTGCTCAAAAGGCTAAACAGAGTTACCATATGACCTAGCAATTGCACTCCTAGGTATATACCCAAAGGAAATGAAAACGTGTGACACACAAAAACTTGCATATGAATATTCATAGCAACATTATTCACAATGGCTGTAACGTAGAAACAACACAAATGTTCATTAACTGGCTAACTGGTAAAGAAACTGTGGTATATCCACACAATGAAATATTATTTGGCAAGAAAAGGGAATTCAGTTCTGATATATACTACAACACCATAAATCCAGAAAAGAGGATGTTAAATGAAAGCAGTCAGTCCCAAAAGGCGACAACTTGCATGATTCTGTTTACATGAAATGTTCAGAATAAGCAAATCCATAGAGACAGATAGTAGATTAGTGGTTGCCTAGAGCTGGGATTAGAAGGGCTGCAGAGCAGATGGGGGAGTGACTGCTAATGATGAAAGATGAAAATATTCTAAAATCTACTGTGATGGTTACACAACTCTGTAAATATACTAAAAGCCACTGAATGATGCACTGTAAGTGGGTGAACACTGTGGTATGTAAATTATATCTCAATAAAGCTGTTATGTTCTTTAAAGATGTTAAAGAAGATTTGGGGTAGACATTGCCTCAGGTAAGGGGAGGCAGATGGCAAGACAGGAAAGGAGTTAATGGGAGAAGGAAAGTTACGATGATGTTTCAGTTCTTGTATCGAGTGTCTGATTTATATTTATTATATTATGTATAAAATGAGCCAGTCATGGCCAACAATGAGAACATATCAGAGACTGAGCAATTCTGTGTTCCTGAGAGGAAGATGGGGGAACAGCAGCAGAGAGTGGCCAGAGCAGATCTCTCTGGGGAGCCTGTTTGAGCTGAGTCTAAAATGAGGAGGTGCGCGAGCCGGGTAGGAATGAGGTGGAAAGTTTTCCAGGCAAGGGAGACAGCACGTACCAGGGCCCTGAATAGGCCAAGCCTGGTGTGTCTGGGATCCTCCAGTTTAAATGTGTACGTGTTGAGGCTGCGGAGTCTCTTCAGTGCATTTATCCTAAAGAAATAACAGACAAGGGCACAAAAATGTGTACATAAGGGTGCTCTCTGACCTATTGTTTATAACAGTCAAAAAGGAGGAAAACCATCTAAATCCCTTTGAAGAAGGGACTGACTGCATCCCTCAAATAAACACTAGGTGGACCTGGAAACAAACCTAGCCACAAAATGGAAAGAGAAGAGCTGTGAGGAGAGCAGGTTACTGCAAACCACAACAGCATCAGCCACTGGTGTAAAACAACTATACATGTACCGTGGGTTATAAGCATTCACATTTCTGGCAATTTTCATTAATGTTTATTTAAAATATGCCCTTGCGGCTGGAGTTGCGGCTCAGCGGTCAAGTGCTCACCTTGCATGTGCAAGGCCCTGGGTTCCATCCTCAGCACCATGTAAAAATGAATAAAATAAGAGTATTGTGTTCAACTACAACTAAGAAATAAATAAAATAGTGCCCTTTTTCTCGAGTACAGATATTTTCTCAGATGTTCACTTTTACTTTATATAAATCAGTATAGTCTGACTTTATTTACTAAAATACAGCATTGTAAAAAATAACTTTTCTTTTGTTTTTTTAATGTGGTGCTGAGGATCGAACCCAGTGCCTCACACATGCAAGGCAAGTGTACTACCACTGAGCCACAACCCCAGCCCCTAAAATATAGCATTTTTGCAATAACAAAAAATAAAGACACTTCTACATAGATAAAATATGAATCAAGCTTTAATACAAAGTTTTCATATTTGTCAAAGCACTTTAAAATGGCTTGGAGAACAAATTCACTATACACACACACACACACACACACACACACACACACACACACACACATATATGAGAATTACAGGAAAACCCAGTGAGGAGTTTCTAGCCATATGGAAAAATGAACAAGTTATCATTTTAAAAAATTTTTTAGTTGTAGATGGACACAATACCTTTAATTTATTTATTTATTTTCATGTGGTGCTGAGGATCAAACCCCACTAAGTGCCTCATACTTTCGAGGCAAGTGCTCTGCCACTGAGCCACAATTCCAGCCCCAAGCTACCGTTTTAATTGGAAGTTATGGAAACAAAATGAAGACACCTAAACAAAAGATGTGCCAAAAGAAAAAAATAACTGGAAAAAAATACCAAATTGGGCTGGGCATGGTGGCACACACCTGTAATCCCAGCTATTTGGGAGGCTGAGGCAGGAGGAGTGCAAATTCAAGGCCAGCCTGGGCAACTGAATGAGACTGTCTCAATAAAAGCTTGGGGGTATATTTCAGTGTTAAGAATGCTTGCCTGGGGGCTGGGGATGTGACTCAAGCGGTAGTGCGATCGATCGTCTGGCATGCCTGTGGCCTGGGTTCGATCCTCAGCACCACATACCAACAAAGATGTTGTGTCTGCCGATAACTAAATAAATATTTAAAAAAAAAAAAGAATGCTTGCCTAAAAAATAAATAAATAAATAAATAAAAAGAGTGCTTGCCTACCATGTGAGAGGACCTGGATTCAATCCCCGGTAACCCCCAAAACGAAAACAAACAAAAAAAACCCCAATTATTAATAAGTGGGGCCCGGGCTGGCTAGTGGCTCAGTGGTACAGTGCTTGCCTAGCACGTGTGAGCACTGGGTTCAATCCTCAGCACACATAAAAATAAATAAATAAAATAAAGGTATCACGTCCATCTACAACTAAAAGAATATTCAAGAAAAAAAAAAATAATAAAGTGGGTATTTCTTGGCATTAAGACAATGGATCCCACCAAATTCTTTTTCCCCTAAATTTGGAGAAGCCACAAAATGCTTCCTATAAATGAATGTTCCTAAAGGTGAATGTTCTGAACTTAATAAGGAAAAACAAACAATTATTTGCTGAGGTTGCTAAGTTTTATGGTAAGAACAAACTAGCTATCCATGAAAATTGTGAAGAAGGAAAAGAAATTCATGCTAGTTTTGCTTCTACACCTCAAACTGCAAAAATTACACCCACAGTGCATAAGTGCTTGATGATAAAGGAAAAGGTATTAAGTTTGTGTATTTAACAAATACACAGGAAAAAATATAAATGCAGGGTTTGGTACTAACCACAGTTTTAAGCATTTGCTGGGAGTCTTGAGGGGTATCCCCTAGGATAAGTGGGTTCTACTATATCTACTGGCTACATAATATATTATTCACAAACTTAGAGGCTTAACAAAGCAAACACCATCTCAGTTTCTGTAGATCATCAATCTGGAAAGAGTTTAGCTGGGTGTTCCAGCTAAGGGTCTCCCAGGAGGCCACAGTGAAGATGCCGGCCAGGGCCGAAGTCCTCTAAAGGTTTGACTTAAAAAGGGGCTGGAGGATCTATTCCAAGATGGCACACTCACATGGCTGTTGGCAGAAGGCCCCAGTCCCTTGCCACTTGAGCTTTCGCACAGGGCTGCTTGAGTGTGTCCTCACAACATGGCAGCTGGCTTCTCCCAGAAAACACAATACAAGATAGAAAGCAAGGAGGAAATCACAAAACCTGCGCCCTATCACAGATGTCACACAGCATCATTTCTGCCACATTCTATTCATCAGAAGCAAGCCACTAGGTACAGTTGCACTTCACTGGGGGAGGGGAGGAAGAATTAGAATAGCAAAGACTGTACACATATTTTTTGTTTCAAAAAATATGTGATCTTTCCCTTTCCAAATTTCACTCCTCCAATCCATCCACAAGATATGAAACCATCTACCTAATGAACAACTCTGATTATAATACCCTGCAACTAAGAAACTTAGTCCCTGACTCCACATAATTTTCTAAGGCCTAATCACCATATTACCCTGGGGCCCCAGGTCTTTCCAGTTGCTCCTGTGTATGGCTGGTACAGAAGGTCTCTGGTTTTGTAGTCTTTCCATGCCTGGAATATCCCTCAATACCTTACCCCTATTTCTTTCTCATTTCCATCCCCTTGCATTTGCTCTTTCCTTTGCCTGGAATGTTCTCCCTGCCCCAGATCTTTTTGTAGATGATTCCTTATCTTTTTTGAGATCTAAACTCACCCCTAATCTCCATCATCCCCTCAATCTCAGTCATCCACTCTATTACCTTGCTTTATTTTCTTTATAGCACAACTAAGTGAAAGGGTTTTATTTGTTCATCTGGTCCTTTCAGTTATCCCCAAGTATCTCTTAAGTATCTACAGAGCCAGATGTGGTGGCACATGCCTGTAATCCCAGCAACTAATAGGCTGAGTCAGACGGATTTAAAGTTTGAGGTCAGCTTCAGCAATTTAGCAAGGTCCTAAGCAATTTTGGGAATCCCTGTCTCAAAAAATAAAAAAAAATAAAGCACCTCTGGATTAAATCTCTGGTACAAAACAACAGCAGCAACAAAAACCCACCCCAAAACAACCAAATTCTATCTTGCAAACTTCCGTAACCCAACTGGGTTCTGTAACCCTACTGGTTAGTCTGTTAAGGGAAAATTAAAATAAAAAGTGTAGATATATCATCCTCATTGAACTCTCATGACATCTTGTCTGTGTGAATGTGTCCTGGTGGCCACACAGCAGGGATGTTTTAGGGGCCTAGACTGACAAAACTTGAACAATCTGGAGCTCCCCAACATCCTTCAGTGGGCCTACAGAATAGTAATATGTGTGTTCGGGCTGGGGATGTGGCTCAAGCGGTAGCGCGCTTGCCTGGCATGCGTGTGGCCTGGGTTCGATCCTCAGCACCACATACAAACAAAGATGTTGTGTCTGCCAATAACTAAAAAATAAATATTAAAAAAAATTCTCTCTCACTCTCTCTTAAAAAAAAAAATGTGTGTTCAACAGAAAGATACACCACGTATGGAACAAGGGAGGGAGGAAAGATTGGTGGACTAATGGATGTCTCATCTTTCCAGCTGAGAACCCTGGCCAAATCAATCTAAGTCTAAGAACTATCCAGATACACTGGAATAATAATAGTGGCAGCTAAGGGGTCAAGGAAAGCCTGCTGGAGGGCCTCCTAAATACTGAAGAGAGGGCTCTGCACAACATATGTCATTTATTTTTTTAAAAAATTAATATTAAGTGGAAAAGTTTTAGAAACTTCAAGAAAGTTTTATTTTTTTTCATCACTACTATGATACCTTTTCTGAATGTTAAATCCATCCCCATCCCAACTTTTTTCTTTCTCATGCTGCTGGCAGCTCTGCGTTGCTGTTCTTGTGTAACTATTGGGAAATCTAGTCCCAGCGAACTTTAACAGAACACATAGTAGACATCAGGGGTGTGTGTTTACATCCATTAATCCTATTTGATCTGTAAAAACAAACCTAGGAGGGAAAAACTGCATTATCTGTATTTTAAGGATAAGCAAAAGGAAGCACTAGGACCTGAACACAGGTAGTCTGACAACCATTTGAACAATGAACCGCCCAGGCTGCAATCCTGAAGATTCAGATACAGGGATTTCCAGCTCTTAATCCCAACAAGGTGGAGAAAGCATGTGGGCGGAAGCAGAGCCTTCTAACGAACGCACGGTGCCTTTAAGAGTCGCCCCCTCCCACCGGAGATGCTCCAACTACCCACCCGAGCACCCAGAGCACCGCCCCGTCCCCCGCGCCGCGGAGCCGCACCTCGGCCCACCCTCCCGGCCCCACACCCTCAAGCTGGACTCGGTCTGGGCTCGCCCAGCGGGGTGAGCTCTACCGCCAGAGGCGCGTCCCCGCCAACCGTACCCCAGGAGAATGCCACTTCTGAGGCCCTAATTCCGACCCCTGCCAGCTCCTGCTTTCCAGGATAGAGGCCTCAGCGCCCACTCCCACAACTCGGTGAAGGTGACCTCCCCCGGGGGTGGCACACGCGGGTGGGGCCAGCACCCGCTCTCACGTGGTGAACCGGCCGCGCGCAGCCCCTCCCAGCCACGCGCTTCGGGCCTGCGGCTGGGCCACGCCCCCAGGGCAGACTCCGCCCCGCGCCCCTGCACGCGGCTCGGGGCCTGGGCGGGGCGCCGTGCCCGAGGCCCGCACCTCGCCGGCCGCACGCGGGGCGCGACCTGGGACTTGGGTATCTACGCGTCCTCGAACCTCGCCTCAGGCCTGGGAAAAGCTCAAGCCTGTTCAGGTCCAGAACACCGATGGCCGCGGCCCTTGGTGTGCTACAGAGAGCGCTGGGACGTGGAGCCCAGGATTCGAGTGTGCGTGTCCGCGGGGTTTCGTCTTTCGGAAGCAGGCGTCCGAAAGATCCTGTGGCGCCTCAGAGGAGAAAGAAGGGGATTCGTTCACTGGGCCCGGAGGCACTGACTACGCCCATCTGTCGGCTGCACCCAGCTATGTGTAGTAGCAGGGGCTACGTCAGTGACAGGGCAGACCTATACCCCTACGCTTTTTTGAGTCTTGGTCTCCCCAGATTCTCTTCTGGGGCGGTTCGAAAGCTGTCCCCCAATGAGAAAGGGGACGGGAGTCCTACCTGGCGACAGGTGTCACTGAATAAGCTAAAACTGCAAAGGCAAAGCGGAGCGAGGTCAGCTTTGAGAGCCAGATGGAAAACACGCTCGGCGTCCCCCCCCCCACCTTCCCTCCAGCCCCCAACCTAAGAAAAGAAACAGATCTCATCGGTCTCCCCCAATCCCAGGCGCGAGACCGCCCAGCCCCGCATCCCGAGTCCCGCCCCGCTCCCGCGGCCAGCGATTGGGAGATGCAAATACAGGGTTCTCTGCCCGGCAACGGGTGACGCGACGCTCGAGCGCGAGGCGTGGCCCGGCCGCAGCCCAAGCGGGCACCTCGGTGTTTACACGGGGCGGCCCCGCGCGCGCCGCAGCGGCCCGCAGACGGCGAGGGGGAGGGGTGGCGCGCGCGCCGGCGGGGCCGCGCGGGGAGAAAGACACTGGAAGGCGGCGGCGGGGCGGGGAGCGGCGCGCTCGGGCCGCGGCGGAGCCCGAGGCTGCAAGAGGAGCCCGCGGGGGGCTGGGGGGTGCAGTTCCTCCGCCCCCGCAAAACAATGTGTGGCGTGCGGCAGGGCGCAACTTGCTCGGGGCGGCGGGGGCGCGCCGAGCCCGCCTGAAACCGCGCCGCTGACCTTCTTCCCCCCGCCGTCCGTTGGGCCCAAGCGCCCAGCTCCTCGCTCCCCAGCTCGCGGGGGCCGGGCCGAGCCGCGGGGCGGGGCCGCCCCTCCGTCGCTGCTGCCTCCTCCCCCACCCCCAGCCGCGGAGGATGCGGACGGCCCCCGGCGGCGTCTAGCGGCCCGGGGCCCAGGCGCGATGGTGCAGCAGCGGGGCGGGCGGGCCAAGCGGGACGGCGGGCCGCCGACCCCGGGGCCCGGGCCGGCCGAGGAAGGGGCGCGCGAGCCTGGCTGGTGCAAGACCCCGAGCGGCCACATCAAGAGGCCGATGAACGCATTCATGGTGTGGTCGCAGCACGAGCGGCGGAAGATCATGGACCAGTGGCCCGACATGCACAACGCCGAGATCTCCAAGCGCCTGGGCCGCCGCTGGCAGCTGCTGCAGGACTCGGAGAAGATCCCGTTCGTGCGGGAGGCGGAGCGGCTGCGCCTCAAGCACATGGCGGATTACCCGGACTACAAGTACCGGCCGCGCAAAAAGAGCAAGGGGGCTCCCGCCAAGGCGCGGCCCCGCCCCCCCGGCGGCGGCGGCGGTGGTGGCGGCGGCGGCGGCAGCCGGCTCAAGCCCGGGCCGCAGCTGCCGGGCCGCGGGGGCCGCCGAGCGGCGGGAGGGCCTTTGGGGAGCGGCGCGGCGGCGCCAGAGGACGACGACGAGGACGACGACGAAGAGCTGCTGGAAGTGCGCCTGGTCGAGACCCCTGGGCGGGAGCTGTGGAGGATGGTCCCGGCGGGACGGGCCGCCCGAGGACAAGCTGAACGCGCCCAAGGGCCGTCGGGCGAGGGGACGGCCGCCACCACCACCTCCCCAACACCGTCGGAGGACGAGGATCCAGAGGAAGAGGAGGAGGAGGCGGCAGCGGTGGAGGAAGGCGAAGATGAGACGGTGGCGTCGGGGGAGGAGCCGCTGGGCTTTCTGTCCAGGTTGCCCCCGGGCCCCGCCGGCCTGGACTGCAGCGCCCTGGACCGCGACCCGGACCTGCCGCCCGCCTCCGGCACGTCACACTTCGAATTCCCGGACTATTGCACCCCCGAGGTTACCGAGATGATCGCAGGGGACTGGCGCCCGTCTAGCATCGCCGACCTGGTTTTCACCTACTGAGCCCACCGTCAGCGGGGCGCGCACGCCCCCAAACCAGCTGTTTACATACAGGAATCAGGTATTGGGGCCCCTCGGAGGCCGAGGCTGGCACCCTATCTCCCGCGCAGCCTCCCCCCTCCTAGACGTGCCCATCCCCCCCATCCAGACATACCCCTCCCCCGCAGACACTCCCCAAGGCAACCCAACCCCCCTTCCTTCCCCTGACATCCAAGCCCCTCCCCATCTTGTCCCCTCCCGCACAGCCACCAGCAGCCAGCCCCCCTCCGATACACCTCCCATCCCTCTTACAGACCTGAACCCCTCCCCCACTTTGCACACGCCCCTCCTCGTGGCCGGAGGACACGCCCCCTCCCTTGCTCGCGAATCCCTCCGCCCTCTGCCTGCCTTCTCGGTTAGGGGGCGATGCGACCGGGCAGCTCCGCGCGTTCCTCTCGTGCCCCTCCCCCCAGGGGGGAGGGGTGCACTCCTTTACTCGGGGAGCGCTAGGGCCCGCCCCCTCCGCTTGGACCATCCCCTTGCGCATGCTTAATGCTTCTTGGGAGGAGGGGGCTGGTCCCAGTTGAGCTGCTAGCTTATGTCTCCTGCTCGGTGGAGGAGGGCAGCGAGTGTAGAGCTATCCTAAAAAATCTTTGATCCTGGAGCCTGTGGCTTCGTCTCAACCGACGGGGTGTCACTGCCTTAATGGGAGAAGCACTCGGAAGGGAGAGAAAGAAACTAACTGGCCCTAAAGGGTTGCTTTGGGCTTCAAACTCTTTTAAGTGGCATAGCCCCTTTTCCCTGTTGTGGGCACCCTCGCCTATCACCTCCTCCAATTGCGCGATTGCCTTTACAGCCTAATGTGGTCCCCAGAAACGACCCTTTTATTTGTCCCAACTGGAAATTAAGAATGGGGTCTTTCTCTGGAAATCCACCTAGAGAGGGACTGTTCATGATAACTCAGAACCAAGATGCCTACTAGTCTGGGGACAGGGTTCTTGCTGCTCCCTTCCCCGTGGGGAAGCGCCCTATCATCTCAGGGCACCCTCTCAGCTCCTTCCTAAGCCCACGGCCCCTTCCTAAATCCATCCAGATCCACCCTCAACAACCACAGCTGCAGTATTCAGTGGGAGAAACTAAAGCACGTTGGTGCTAGGGGGTTGGGACTGAGGCGTGACAGCAGATGGAGTGGCAGGAAAGAGACCCACGTCTAAACAACAGCTTGAGAGAGACCGCCGGTCGGCCGGAGACTGAGGATGGGTTCAGGGGAATGGAGGTGGGCGTTTGCGTCTGTTTTCCACGTGAGAAACGGGGTAGGCGCTGCTGTTAGGAGGAAATTAGGAAGTTGTGTCCTGTTCAGGGTGCCCTTGGGAACCCTGCCCCCATCCTGTTACCCTCTCCCCTTCTCCCCCTCTCGAGCCCCGCCCCTCCGGCCTCCCCACACCCCCTCCGCCCTCACTACCTGTATCTCACCGGCGTGGGTTCACCCTCCGGGTGCTCACACACTCTCATTCACACACACAAATCTCAGGAACAAACGGTCCCAGAGTCCTCCGGGACCCCTGCCCAGGGTCTCCGCAGGTCTCTGCCCCACGCGTTCCCTTCGCTGACAAAGCCACCAGCTGCCTCCTTTAAGCTTGGTGCTCCGGCTCTGGGCCTTTCTTGCGCTCTTTCTTTCTCTCTTTCTCTCTCTCTCTCTCTCTTTTTTTTTTTTTTTTAAGAAAACAACAACAACAAAAAAGACAATGAAAAAAAAACAAAACGTCATGTGAGTGAAGAGATGTCTCTGTCTGTGGTCTTGGAGAACTAGTCTCGTAGCTGAGGGAGGGGTCCCTCGTCTGGGGCACTGGCACCCACAGCAGGACTTCCGCCAGTCTGATGCCAGGACTGAATAAAGTGTATTTGCCCCGACCTCGCCCTGTGGCTCTGCATGTCTGTGCTTTCCTCAACCCTCCCCCAGTTGGCCAGATTCACCTCCATAGGATTCATTCCGTACAGGAAGAGCTGGTTGTCTCATGGTAAGCACCTGGTTTCTCTGGGCCACTGTCTCCATCTCAGGACTCCCTGCCTTCATGAGGGACAGCAGACACGTCCCTCCAGTGGCCAGGCAGGTAACATCAATGAGTGGGTGAGTCTGGGTGGGCACGGACATCATGACCTAATTCAAGGGTGGCCACTCCCGGTTGTGGTGATGTGGGAAAGCTGTCTGTAGCCAGACTTTTCAAGAGAAGCTGGAGATGTTTCTGAGTCATTTCAAAATGAAAGCTGGCTTGACTTTGTAAAAAATTACTGTGGGCCAGATGCAATGTATGTGGACAGGTCACACCTAAATGGGTCAGTTTGACCTTGCCCTCAGGATTAAGAAGCAGGTTGGCCCCGGCTGCCTGTGCTCAAAGCCCAGCTCCAGCACTGAACGCCTTCGTGACCTTGAGCAAATTAACTTCCTCTCAGCTCTTTGGATTTGTGGAAGGTGAGGATAACCCTGCTACCTGCCTCTCAGGATGAAGCAAGGTTTGCTGTGAGGAGCATTTGCCAGGCTTTGGTCCCGAGGGAGAGCCCAAGGGTTGGGTGGCAAAGCGACTTGCAGGGGGCCTACAGCCAGCAGAGGCCAGAGATTTGCTTCTGCTTCCTGGCAAAGTGTCCAGAGGCACCGCCTCTCCTCCCGGTGGGAATCCCCAGGGCTATTAGGCTGCTAGCTGGGCCTGGCTCACAGCCTGCAGTGTAGACTGAAGGAGCAGAGGGCAGAAACTGCAGGTCCTCCCCTTGAGGTTCTGACTGGTGTTGTGGAAACTGAGACCAAGGCCTTTCCCTCCTTTGTCCTCCTGAGACCCCTGCCACTAATTCTTTTTTCATCAGATCTAGTCAATTTCTAAGATCAGACAAAGCTTTTTTTCCCCTGAAGGAGCCAAAACTGGGTGTGGGAATCACCAGTGCTTCCTTAGCCTTTCTGGCTGGAATCGAGCTGGGAAGAAATCCTGTAGGAAGAGGAGCTTTGGGGAGACAGGCAGGAAACCTGCTTGGAGGCCCCTTCGAGGAAGGGCTTTCCCAGCCGTGGGAGGTAGAGTCAGTGGTCTCCACGGGTCCACTCCTTCAGGGTCAGAGAAGTCACACCCTTCCTGGGCAGCCTGCCCTGGGATCTGAGCAAAGTGTCCTGTATATGCCTGGCCATTTGGGTCCAGTGCCAGGCAGACACCAGTCCCCACCCCAGAAGAGCCAGGGCTTTATCGGGCCTGCAGCACAGTTTGACTTCTTCCTGTGCCCAATCCTCTTCTTTTCACAGGTATTATTTCCCTAATAAACATCTTGCACCCCAAACTCCGTCTCTGTGTGTTTCTGGAGGCACCTGTCTGCAGTTGAGGGGTCAAGGGCTGGACAAAGGGAATTGGGCCACTGACCCAGCAATGGCAGCTGGGCACCTTGGCCATCCCCAGTTTCTTCCTTCACCAACACCATCAGCACCAAACCCACAGGTGCCCCCTTCCAAGTTTGCCCACCAGTCAACCCCCAATAGAAGCCTCAGCTCATAAAATCCCAAAGTCCCTCCCCAGAGCAGGAGGGAAAGAGATGATCAAAAAGGTGTCTGTCCTTCGTAATTGCCTGGGAGGGAAGTCAAACACCCGACCAGAGACAGTGCCCAAGCTGTGGGCCTGGGCAAGTCTCCTTCCCTCAGTGGGCCTTAGTGTCCCCTATATAAAGTGGGCAAGGGCCGACTCCACACCACCTCTTACTCTGGTTTCTTCCATTTCAGATGCTAAAAGGCAGGGAAGACACCAGCTTACAGGGACTCTGGGGACACCTAGCGGCAGAGAGGAACAGAAAGCAAATTCTGGGCTGCTGGGAGAGGGGCGTTGGGGTGTGTCCCACAATAAGGAACTAAATCCATTCAAGCAGTCACTGAGTCACTGCTGGGTCGAGTCCCTTCCCTCGGCAGTTTCAGCCATTTTAGTTCCAAGGCTTAAAAACACCCGTATGTTAACATTAGTTACTGTGTCACAAGTTGCCAGAAATTTAGCAGCTTAAAAACAAGGTGCATGTGGCTGGGGTTCTGATAAAGCAATAGAGCACTCGCCTAGTATGTGTGGGGCCCTGGGTTCCATCCTCAGCACCACATATAAAAAGTAAATAAAGGTATTGTGTCCACCTACAACTAAACATACATACGTATATATATGCCTTTACTGTTTTCCAGTCCGGGTCAGGTGTCGGGCTGCCCTAGCTGGGTCTGCTCAGATCTCAAGGCAGCTGCCTAGGTATTGGCTGATGTGCATTCCTTTCTGGTTCTCAGCATCCTTTTACCAACTCAAGTGATTGTGGGCAGAATTTGGGTCTTTGTCTTAGGACAGAGCCCCCTGGCACTTTGCTGGCTGTCAGCTGGTGCCACCCTTAAGCCCTGAGAGCTGCTCACAGTGTCTTACCACATGGCCCTGTCACCAGGCCTCTCACAACATTGCCCTTTGTCAGAGATAGCAGAGAATCTTTCTGCTGTTTGGAGTCACCTGCCTCACAGAAGGTTTTAAGATGGTTTGTTGTTTGTGGTGGTGGTGGTGGTACCAGGGGTTGAACCCAGGGGTATTTAACCTCTGAGTTATATCCACAGCCCTTTTTATTTGTTATTTTGAGACAAGGTATCACAAAGCTGCTTAGGGCCTCTTTAGGTTGCTGAGGCTGGACTCAAACTTGCAATCCTCCTGCCTCAGCCTCCTGAGTTGCTGGGATTACAGGCATGTGTCACCATATCCAATATAAGATCATTTTTGGAAGTCTACTGGTGCTGGGCATGTGACACATGCACATGCTAATGACTGAGAAGACTGAGATGGAGGATGGCAAATTCTAGACCAACCTTAGCAACTTAGTAAGACCCTGTTTCCAAAAAAAGGATTTAAAAAAGGCTGAAGATGTAGCTCAGTGGTAGAGCACCCCTGAGTCCAACTCTCAGTACCAAAATAAATAAAGAGACATCCTTCATGCTAGATTTCCCCACACTCAAGGGGAGCAGGTTATGTGGGGCCTGAACACCAGTGGCTGGGGATTGAGGGCCATCTTAGGATTCTGTTTATCAGCCGAGGATTCCTGAGTCTCCCTACCCCCATATTGCCAGACCCGCGGCCTTGTGTGACCACTGGAGGTCTCATCGCTGCCTCAAACTCCACACGTTTAAAAATGCTCATTTCCACAGTGACCCCAGCCCTCTCCCCGCCTTGGTCTCCAGGTCCAGCGTGAACTACAAGGCCAGCCTTTGCACTGTCGACTCCTCTTTCCCTCAGAGCTTCATATCCCCTAGATCTGTCGGTTCTCCCTTCAAAATGTGGCCGGAGCCCTCCCACCTCTGAGTCCTTCCAAGTCCTCCTGGTCCAGCCCTGGCCTGGTGTCCTGCACCAGCCGCCTCTTTGGCCCCTTGCCTGTCCTTGTGCCCAGTGTCTTGTTTCCCAGGGCCACCCGTGGGGTCTGGCTACCTGATGAGTCAGACCCTGTCCTGGGCTCCAGTCTTTGAATGGCTCCAGGTCATCAGTGTGGCCTGCTCGGCCCTGACAACTGCCCTGTGGCCCCACCTGGAGCTCTGACCTGGAGCTGCCATCGGACCACTATTCCCCTCTCATGGTGCTCGTCACTCTGTTGTCAAAACCGCCCCAGAATCTTGAACATAATGAAAGGGCAGCTGTTCCCACTTGGGAGTTGGGGGCGGTTTGTTATTGCCTTTAAACTTGACACGTTTAAAATTAAAGAGTGGTTACTGGGACAGTCGGGCAAGGCGGGCGAGGAGAGGAGGCTTTCCACACTCCTGCGTAGTCAGGGAAGACCAAGGACAGCCCAGGCCACCAGGGCCTTGAAGGTGTTTGGATCTTGTCCTGGGTCCCCACACTGCAGCCTGAGGGTCTTTTTTGACCCTGGCTGAAAACTTTTCACCCTCAGGATACCTCTGAAGTTCCTGACCTTGAGGAGTTCCAGGCCTTTTGCAGTTGGCTCCTTCTCTGTCTGGGCTCTCAGACTCCAGGTCAAGCCGATTGGCTCTGCTTTCTGAGGAATTGGAGGGGCCTTGGGCTAATCATGTTGCTTTCTTGTTCGTTTGTTTTTAGTTGAAGATGGACACAATACTTTTATTTAATTTATTTATATGAGGTGCTAAGAATCGAACCCAGTGCCTCACATGTGCTAGGCAAGTGCTCTGCCACTGAGCCCCAGCCCCAGCCCTCGCGTTGCCTTTGGAGGCCTCAGTTTCCCCAGCTGTACGAGTGGGTGGTTGGACTAGAAGTCTCCAAGAGCAACCCACCCTGGCACTCTCAGATCTATGAAAAGGAGGGAGAAGTGTGTTTGTGGGCAAACCTGCCGTCTAGCTGCTTCTGAGTTGCCTAGCAATGGATCAACCCTCTCCCTCATCCTTGGGGGTTTCTTAGCAACCCAGTTTCTCACCCTCGGCTGCTTTCAGGATTTCCTTTTAACTAAATGTCAAGTTCTGCTCGTTCTGCTCGTTCTGCTCCAGAAAATCTGAGGCCAAAGGCCTCTATGGAGGCCTGGCTACAAACCTAGCGTGGAAAGAGGCCTGGCTTGGAGGACAGAGGAGGATTTGCTGTGTGACTTGAAAAACCTTTCTGGCTTTTATTTCAGACTGTTTTTACTTGTCACATGCTCCTTAGGCTTTCTCTCATCTCTTGTATATGTTTGGTTTGGCTACTAATTTATTTACTCCTGCAGTAAAATTTTACTAAGCACCTACTATGTGCCAGGCATTATCTTAGGGATTGGGGATCCATCAATGAAAAAGACAGATGCAGTCCCTGCCTCTTGGAGCTTATACTCTAGTGGATGGAAAGACAGTGAATAAATAGATAAATAAATACAATGGTGTCATGACAGAGGTCACAATGGTACAGAGTGAAGAGTGGTCATATCAGTCAGGATAGGCTGGGAAACCAGAGCTGTGCTGGGGAGAAGTCCTGGTTCTGCCTTTCTCCAACCCCTATGGTGCCTCTCATTGGCTGAGCTGAGCTGGAAGTCAGTGAGAGAGGATGGGCAGCCCCCGGGTCAGCTCTGCACAGCAGGGAAAGAGTGTGGAATCCACTGGAGGACAATAGGCCCAGGAGGACCGCTGGCTCCTTGGGAGGTGCACAGCTTTTTCAATCCACTCCCTACTTACTGGGGACACCAGGATCATTTCTGAAAAATATTTTGATAATTTTTAAAAATTTTTTTAGTTGAAATTGGACACAATATATTTGTTTTTATTTATTTATTTTTAGGTGGTGCTGAGGATTGAACCCAGGGCCTCGCCCATGCTAGGCGAGTGCTCTACTGCTGAGCCACAACCCCAGGCGCAATTTCTTTGAAGTTGTGGTAAAATGGGTATAGCATAAAATTCACCATCTAAACCATTTTTAATGTTTTGGTTAGTGCATTATAGTTAGACATCATTCATTTCCACATATTCATAGATGCATGCAATATGGGGTGCTCAATTTCAATCCCCAGTACTTCCCCTTCCCTCCCCTCATTCCCCATGTTAACCATTTTTTTAAATATTTATTTTTTAGTTGTAGTTGGACACAATACCTTTATTTTGTTTATTTATTTTTATGTGGTTCTGAGGATCGAACCCAGGGCCTCGCATGTGCTAGGTGAGCACTCTACCGCTGAGCTACAACCCCATGCCCCCACATTTTAAAAAATTTATCTATTTATTTATTTTGGTACTGGGGATTGAACCCAGTGCCACTTTACCACTGAGCTTTTACACCTCCAGGCCTCTTTCTTTCCTTCCTTCCTTCTTTTTAAATTTTGAAATAGGGTCTCATTAAGTGGCTGAGAATCTCACTAAGATGCTGAGGCTGGCCTCAAACTTGGGATCCTCCTGCCTGAGCCTCCTGAGTTGCTAAAATTACACGCACATGCCACCACACCCAGCTCACCCTAGCCATTTTCAAGTATATAGTTCAATAGCAAATAAGTTCACATTATTGGGCAAGGAGTGGCACCATCCACCTCCTGAACTCTTTTCATCTTGCAAATTGGAAACTCTGTACCCATTAGATGCTAAATCTCCTTTGCCCACCAATCCTGGTCCCTGGCTTTCTGCTTTTTCTATGAATTCTATATGAATTCTCTATGTTGTAGCATGGGTCAGAATTTCCTTCCTTTTTAAGGCTGAATAATACTCCAGTGTATGTAGAGGCCAATTTTGTTTATCCATTCATCCCTTCATGGATGCTTGGGATGCTTCCATTTTCTGGCACTATGAATAATGCTGCTGAGAACCCGGTTTACAAATACCTTTTCAAGGTACATGGCTTTCAAATCTTTTGGGTATGTACTTGGGAATAGAACTGTTGGATCATAGGTCATTTTATTTTTAATTTTCCAAGGGATCACCCTACTGTTTCCAGAGCATCTGCACCATTTTACACTCTCACCAACAATCCTCCTGCCTCAGCCTCCCCGGTAGCTGGGACTGCAGGTTAGCTGCCACACTAGCTGTGCTTAATCAATACATTGTCCTTAGGTCTGCTTTAATGCTTTGCTTTCATGCCCTAAACCTCTCTCTCAATCTAATGGCAGTAATCAAGAATAACAGGTGGCAAAGTCACACCTTTAATGGGATCTTGGCCCTGAATCATTTTATCCATGTGAGAAGTTTTACAGGGAATTTTTCGCTCAAAGCCTTTTTAAAATCCAATCTCCTACTTTAATTGATTTCAGCCCTGAGGTACTTTTTTCCAGAGAGAGGAAATTTTAAAAATTGGTGTGAAGGTCACACCCTTAAATTTAATCTTTGCCCTGAAGTATTTTAATGAATTGATAGATTTTACTATGCTCAGCGTGGTTTTTTTTTTCCTTTTTATTTTTTATTTTTTTAGTTCCAGGGTACTTTACTACCAAGTCATATCCCCAGCCCTTTTAATTTTGAGATGGGGCCTTGCTAAGTGGCTGAGGCTGGCCTCAGCCTGTGATCCTCCTGCCTCAGCCTTCCTAGTGGCTGGGATTGAGATGGCAGGTATACACCACCACGCCCGCACGCTGGCTTTTTCTGTCATTCTGTGTGTGTGTGTGTGTGTGTTTGTGTGTTTTACTGGTGATTGAACTCAAGGTTTTATACATGGCAAGTGCTTGACCGCTAAGCTCTGTCTCCAATCCTTTTTTTTCAGTTGTCAGTGGACATTTATTCATATATGGGGCTGAGAATCGAATGTCACACATGCTAGACAACCCATCTCACCCCCACTCCCAGTCCTTTTTATTTTGAGACAGGGTCTCTCTAAGTTGCAGAGGCTGCCTTGGACTTTCCATCCTCCTGCCCCAGCCTCCGGGTCCCTGAGATTACAAGATGGTACCACCACGCCAGGCTGCTCAGCACCTTTTTAAAGCTCATCCCTTTCTATTTGGGATCTAGAAGTATTAGACCAACTTTTATTTTAAGACTCACTCCCCCCACCCTTTTCTTTTTTCTTTTTTTTTTTTAATCAGGGGTTGAACTCAGGGGCACTCAACCACTGAGCCACATCCCCAGCCCTATTTTGTATTTTATTTAGAGACAGGGTCTCACTGAGTTGCTTAGTGCCTCACTTTTGCTGAGGCTGGCTTTGAACTCGCGATCCTCCTGTCTCAGCCTCCTGAGCTGGGATGACAGGTGTGCGCCACGCACTTTCCTTTTATTCCTACTTGTAGACCACATGGCAAGTGCTCTACCGCTAAGCTTTGGCCAGGCTGGTCTTGAACTCTTGGGTTCAAGCAATCCTAAACTCATCTCTACCTTGAATTTTTTGGTTGGTTTTTGACCCTGGGGATTGAACCCGGGGCCTCAAATATATTCAACAAGCAACTCCACCCCTGAGCTACAACCCCAACCCTTGAATTTATTTATTTGGTAATGCAAAACCCAGGGGCACTCAACCACTGGGCCACATCCCCAGCCCTATTTTTGTATTTTATTTAGAGTCAGGGTCTTAGGGCCTCACTAAGTTGCTGAGGCTTGTTTTGAACTCACGATCCTCCTGCCTCAGCCTCCAGAGCTGCGGGGATTACAGGCATGCGCCACCGCACCCAGCCTCTAAATATTTTGACGAACTCAGCCAAAGGTGCCCATGTAGTCTGCTTTCCAAGGTACTACAGTAAAAATTTTATCAAATGCTTTTGCCTGACAAAGATTCCAGCCTTTCTGCCCACCGCCAGGGCAGCAGTCTGGGCTGCACATTTTGGTTACATAAGTGTACTTCTGGTACCAACGTCTATCAGTCAGGGTAGGCCAGATGTGACATAGTAACAAATGAACTCCAAAATAACAGTGGATTAACACAACAAAGCCTTCTTTCTTCCTGCAACTACTCTGATGTTGTGACCCTCCAGAGCAGCTGTCCTCCACTTGGTGACTCAGCAGTCCTGTCTCCTTCTCTCTTCTAATCCACCATGGCCCCCACAATTGTCAGGGCCAGAGGAGAGATAATGTGTGTGTGTGTGTGTGTGATGTTCTGGCTCTTAAATGCTGTTACGTTTTACTCTTTATTTATTTGCAGTACACTGAACTATATCTCCAGGCCTTTTTAATTTTTATTTTGAGACAGGGTCTCACTAAGTTGCTCAGGCTGGCCTCAAACCAGTAATTTTCCTGCCTCAGGCTCCCAGGTCACTGGGTTTACAACTGTAGAAGTTTTAAAATATGGCTCCCAAATTATTTGACATTTTTCCTGCGGAGGGGTAGGGAGCATGTCTCCTCCACTTGAATGTAGCTTCAGTGACCAACAGACTAGGGTAGAAGCCTCAGGAATGGTGGCACACACCTGGAGTCCTAGTTGCTTGGGAGGCTGAGGCAGGAGGATCGCAAGTTCAAAGCCAGCCTCAGCCAAAGTGAGGCCCTAAGCAACTCAGTGAGACTCTTTCTCTAAATAAAATACAAAAAAGGGCTGGGGATGGAGCTCAGTGGTTGAGTGCCCCTGAGTTCAATCCCTGGTACCAAAAAAAAAAGGGCAGGAATCTCACTGGGCAAGAGTTCCAGGAGGTTTTCCAAGGGGGCAATGGGACCTCGCTGCGCCTGGGTGGGCTTCTTGACTTGCATCACTGAAAATAACTTTCGGATTGTTGAAAGCAAGGCCCAAGCAAAGACGTACTAAAGGACAGCAAAACTAAGGCACGCACACCCGAGAGGCAGGCAGCTGACACCGCCACCTCTCAAAGAAGAGATGACGGTGATGCTCCCAGGGTTGAGCTCCTGACTATACATAGGGTTTTTCTAAGAAAAGTTTAGGTTTCCAGGCAAACTTTTGTGAAAGTCAAATCCCATGTCAATCATTTGCTATTTGGGGATCATAATGTTTCTTTCTGGTTAAACTCTCTAGCAAGAAATCAGCTGGGGGACCTTGTGTCGCTCTTTGACTCTAGTGACATTTAAATTGGTTGTTTCTGTTCTGATTGATCCAGTCCGAGCGTTCGCTGGAGGTTTTGTTCATCTAACTAGAGACAAGCAGAGGATGACTGAGGCTGCGGGCTGAGCTCACAGCCCACAGCCATTACCCACTTGCCAGCCGTGTGACTGAGCCATCTTGGAAGTGGATCTGTCGAGTCCCAGATGAAGCCACCCAGCTACTGCCAGGTGGAGTGTTTGGGGCCTTCCTGCAGAGGCCTGCCCAAGTTGCAGGTTTGTGAACAGAATAACGATTGTCCTAGTCTCAAGTCACGTGTTTTAGAGTAGTTTGTTATGTAGCAGTAACAACTGGAATAAATGCTTTGGCCCAGAAATGACCTGCATTGTAGCTTACCAGTTCTGACCAGTAAGCCACACGGGTTTCCTAACTGTGAAGGGTTCAGAGATATATGTGGAGAACAGAGAAATGTGGATAGCGGTTTGTGTCCATCACAGTGTCTGAATCAACCTTTGAGGGCTGGGGTGTGGCTCAGTGGTATAGTGCTTGTCTAGCATGCATGAGGCCTGGTTTCCACCCCCAGACTGGAAATTAAAAAAATAAAAAAAGCTTTGATAATGTGACCTACAAGCAGAGATCTGAATAAAGCAGGAAGCTAGCTATGAGCTGGGCACAGTGGCTCATGCCTATAATCCCAGCCACTTGGAAAGCTGAGGTAGGAGGATCATAAATTGGAGGCCAGCTGGGGCAACTTAGTGAGACCCTGTCTCAAAATAGAAGATTAAAAAGGCTAGGGGTGTAGCTCATTGTGCAAGGCCCTGAGTTCAATCTCTAGCACTGTGCACACAAACACAAACACAAACACATAAACACAAGATTCCACTGCTGTTATGATTTGGGTCTTAAATGTCTCCCAAAAGCTCATATAATGAAGGTTTGGTCCCCCGGGCAACAGTTTTCAGAGGTGCAGACTTTGGGAGGTGGCTGGGTCATGATGGCTCTAACCTTATGAACATCATGAATAGATTAATCCACTTATGAATTCATAGCTTAATGGGCTTGGGGGAAGGGACTCTGTTATAAACTCTCTCTCTCTCTCCCTCTCTCTCTGGACTTTCTGCCTGCTAGTAGGTGAACAGCTTTCCTCTACCACACGCTTCTGCCATGATGCTCTGCTTACCACAGGCCCACAAGCAACTGGGCCAAGCCCCCATGAACTGAAACCTTTGAAGCTCTGAGCCAAAATAAACATTTCCTCCCTTCAAGTTGTTTATCTTAGGTATTTGTCACAGTAACAGAAAACTGACTTAACACAATCACTGCCATCATCAGATTGTTTTTTTTTATATGTATTTTTTTTTTTTTTAGTTTTAGGTGGACACAATATCTTGATTTTACATTTATGTGGTGCTGAGGATTGAATCACTGAGCTGTATCTCTTGCCAACGACCACCTCCCTCCTTCCAGGGCCTCAGAGGACAGGGGATCCCTCCTTTAGCTCGAGGTCGGCCCATTTGCCTGCACGGTCGACCCCGTTTCTTCCCATCACCTCCAGAACCTCATCCACCCTTCTCTGATAACCACTGGCTCCCTCAGGTCCTCCCCACACATTTTCTCCAAACTACTCCACATAACAGCTCCCATCTCCTCGCTTTCCTGTCCCCTCACCTCCCAAACCACTGCAGTCTGCCTTCCTCCCCTCCACACCCTACACCCTCCTGATCCCCACTGATCTTGTTGCCAAATCTAAGTCCTCTTGTCCTCCTCTGCGCCTCTACCACACTTGGCAGGGCTGATCAGGCCCTCCTTGGAAATGTCTCCTTGGTTTCTGTGACACAGGGTGCCCCACCCTTTCAGATGCTGCTCCCCCCACCCTCTGCGGCTCTGTGGATGCTGCTCTGGCTCTCCTCCTCTCCTGATCTCTTCAAATGGTATGACCCTTTTAAAACAGGTCCAAAATGTCTCCCATTGAGTAATACGTCTATGTCCCTTCCCTTTGAATCTGGCCCCACCTTAGTGACTGCTCAAATGACAGACCACCATGGACCAGGCTCCATTCCATGGTGACTGCTGAAGCTGGGTCACAAGGGCAATGTGGCCTGGCTCACTGGAGCCCGGAACCAGGGTGGGAGAAGTTTCACTGCCTGAGGCCACCGTGCTGTGCAGAAACCAAATCAGCTCCCGCAGGGAGACCTCCTGGAGAGGCCTGGACTATAAAAGAAAAGAGAGAGAGATGCTCGGCCACCCCCAGATGCTCCCGCTGCTGGCTGCTCCAGCTCTTACCACAAAAGCGACCCCAAGGCTGAACCACCCAGATGAACCCTCCTCACACTCCTGACCCACAAAAACCGTGAAAGATGATGGAATGGTAGCCTCTAGTGTGGTCTGTTCACCGTCTTGTAACCAGAACAGAGCGGTCTCGATTTGTTCCCGCCACTATATTAGGGGTGACTTAAGCCACAAACATTCATTTCCCAGTTTGGCTGGCTGCAAAGTCCAAGATGAAGGTGCCAGCAGATTCACCTGCTGCCAGGTGAGGGCCTGCCTCCTGATTGGCAGACAGCCCTCTTCTGCGGGTAGCCTCTGAGTCAGGCAGCAGAGGGAGAAGCAGGCTCGGCCTGTCTCCTCAGCAGGGGCTCCAATGACTCTCAAAGAGCCCACTTCCAAATGTCACCATGTTAGGACTTCAGTCCATAGCAGAGGGGTGCCTGGCTTCTGACCCAAGTTCCCTTCCTTTGGTTTCCCTGCAGTTCATTTTACCCCCCTGATCAGATCACATTCCTTTCCTCTTTTTTAAAAAAATATTTTTTTAGTTGTAGATGGACACAATACCTTTATTTTCTGTGTTTATTTTTATGTGGTGCTGAGGATCAAACCCAGGGCCTCCCACATGCCAGGCAAGCGCTCTACCACTGAGATTCAGCCTCAGCCCACATTCCACCCTCTTGACAACCTTCCATGGCTCCACAGTACCCTCAGATTGTAGTCCAAAATTTTTCCCTCCAGGGCTTGAAACCCACAGTCTCACTTCTGCCTGCATCTACAGTCCAGCGTGCACACACACACACACACACACACAATGAGTAAGTCCTTCAGTACAAAGCTTTTAAACACATAATGAACATCAAATGTTGCAACTATTATTAGTTTGTGTTCAGTAAATATTTATTGAGCTGTCTATTCCATGCCAAGCACTATGGGAGGCTCAGAGATACTGTAGTGAACAAGAAAGATGTGGTCCTATCCTTGAAGGGCTCATTCATTCCCGTTCCCCTGTCCCAAGGCACACAGAGAGACAATGCACGCTCAAGACATCAAGGCATGTTCCTGCAATGGTGTCTGATGAAGTTCAGGCAGGTACCATGACTGTCCCAAGACCACACACCAAATGTGGGACTTTCCCAAGACCACACAGCAAATGCTTGAGCACATAACAAGGCCTGAAGCTGATGCAGCTGTCTGGGAGGTGGCAGCTGGCACACACTGCCCAGGGCAGAACCAAGTCGGATGGGGAGGGAGGGCGGGGCTCCCTGCCTTACTGGCTCCTTCCGGAGCGGATAGGGCAAATGGCCTCTCTCCAAACACCTCCTCCCCACCTCTAGCTCCTCTAGGCGGGATGGAGCTCCAGCTCCATCCAAGTCAGAGGGACTGATCCTTAGCCGGGGGTGGAGACTCAAAGAGGAAGAGGCCAAGCACAGGGGCACTGTCTGTAATCCCAGCAACTCCAAGGCTGGGGGAGAAAAACGCAACTTCAAGACCAGTCTGGGCAATTTAGGGAGAACCTGCCTCAAAGCAAAAAGTAAAAAAGGCTGGGGATGTGGCTTTAGGGGTTATGCGTCCCTGAGTTCAATCCCCAGTACCAAAAAATAAACAAATAATTAAAAAATTAAAAAGGATGGGAGTGTATGCAGAGCAGCGGTAGGGTACCCCCGGGTTCAATGCCCAGGAGCGGGGGCGGGTTGGGGAGAATGGAAGGAACCCACGGGATTCCACGAGAGGTGAGGACTCCTGAGAGATCAGGGACTCGGGTGCCCCTGGGAAGGAGGTGCCCAGGGAGAGAGGCGGGGCTCTAGGAGGGAGCGCGCTGAGATGGGAGGGGGCGAAGGAAGTGGGTTCAGCCAGGAGATGCAGGTTTCTCCACTCCGGTGGGGAGCTTCACGAGAGGGGTGGAGACCCAGAGGAGGCACTGAAGAGATGGAGACTCAGTGATGGGTCTTCAGTGAGAGGAGTGGGCAGCTGAGGAGTGATGAGAGCTCAGATGAGGAGTTCGAGGGACCGCAGGAGGGGCCGAGGTCCAGGCAGGCGGTGGGCTCTGCAGAAGGAGCCTGGGGTCTGAGGGAGAAGGGAACTGGGAAGGGTTCAGGGCTTCGGGGAGCTTCCAGCAGCCGCAATCTGCAGACCCAGCCCCTAGGGCGGGCCGGCGCCCCCCTCCTCTTTCTGCCCCCGTACCGCCCCCCCGCCCCCCGCCCCCAGCCCCGGACTGCGGCGGCGCACGCGCGGACCAGACCCGCTTCGGCTCTGCTCATCTCCAGCTCCTGTTGGCTCGGCGGAGACTGCTGGTGGATAGGTGAGCTCAGCCCCTGCTCCACTAGCACCGACCCCTATCCGGCCGTCTCCCGGGTTCCAGAGAACCTCACCCTCTAACCGCATCCTCAGCCCGGCCGCGTCTGGCTGGGTAGGACCGACATCTGCGCCCTGGTCTTGAGCTTCGGGAGGTGGGGGGTCCCAGGGAAGTATCAGGGGGCAGACGGCAGGAGCTTCATCACGCCCCCACACCCCAGGGTCGGTAGCTGGGCGGAGGCTTCAACGGCCAAGATCGCCCCCCAACCTCCCTCCAAAAACCCATTCCTAATCCATTCTGCCTCAGTTTCCCTCTAAGGGAAAGGACGCAGCTAATTTCACCCAGGGGAAGGGTGGTCGAGTCCGAAAGAGCGATGCTGCGGGCGGGGGGCTGATTTCCCCAGCCATCCCTCCAGGAGGGTGCCCCTTCTGACCGCCGGGGCAGCGTAGGGTGCTGGAGTGGGCGGGTCTGGGGGGTCTGGGAAGGGGAACTGAATAGGGCCATCAAGATGCGACAGATTCTATCCATCTTCAGGCCCTCAGACTTGTCACCTCCGTGTACGTTTCCCTTCCCTCGCCTCCTCCACCGCAGTCTCCCCACCCTCGCCCTCGGCCAACGCAGCCCCCTCCTCTTCCCGCGGCGTTCCCACCAATTCCTCCCCGCTGCTGGCTGGGGACACCTCCCTAGCGGTTCCCATGGCAACCCCCGAGGATCCTCAGCCTCCTTTCCCTCCCAGCCCTCTCTCTCCAGCTAGACCTCCTCCTCGCAAGCCTAAAATGGGAGGGGGAGGGACCAGCGGAGGGGAGGCACCGTCAAGGTCACCTTCCTTCTCTAGTATCTACAGGACTGAGTGATTGTATAGATTTGGGGGCGGGGGGAGCCGTGAATTAAAGGGAGGAGCTAACCCAGGCCCACATTCCTCGATCCCCTCCCCGCCCCATCACCTGGGGTCTTCAATTAAAAGTCCCTGTTCTGAGGCCCTAACTGCCTCGGGGCCCCATTCATTCTCCCTACACCGGCCTCCCTAGCGGGGGCGGTCACCCTGTTGGCCACGCCCTCGCCGAGCCCCGCCCCCTCGCCAGATCCCTGCTTTCCATCCAGACTTCTCGCCCTTTCCTTCTTCTGTTGCTTTTCGGCTTTTGGTCTCTGCTATTTCTCATTCTCTGTTACTTTATTTTTTTTTTCCTTTCCCCCCCTCTTTCTTCACCTGAATTGTAACTGAGGAAGTTTGACAGCCGCGATCTATGGACAGGCAATCTTGGCCGCAAACCCTCGCTCTGTGTGGCTCCGCGGGGTCCCGAGGAAGCGCCCCTGTGTGTGTGTCTGCGTGTGTCTATAACGTGTGTGTCCACGTGCGTCTGTGTGGTCGTCTCTGTGCCCGTCTGGGCCTCGGTGTGGTGTCCTGGTGGTTTGTGCGTGTGCAGATTTCTCTGTGCTGTGTGTGTATATGAAAGTGCTGGTGAGTCTCCACGCAGGGACTGGAGGGTCACATTTGATTGGAAGTGAGGGGGCCCTGGATTGGTCTACCCGTCTTTGGTTTGAAGCTGCTCTGAAGACCCTGGTGGGGGTGGGAGGGCAGAAGGCTGCACCTGCAGGCTCCAGTTTTAGCCTTACCTGTGCTCACACAACTTCCAGGAAGCCCTGGGTTCAATTCCCCCGCAACCAGCCTGGGGCACCTTCCCCTCCTGACACCTGTGTTCCCTTTTGTGAAAAAAAAAGGTTCTTAAATAGGGTTCTCTGGAAATCAGCAGCCCTTAATCCTAAGAGCCCCTAATCCTGAGGGCCCCGAGTTCCCCTCCTGTGAAGCCGAAACTCCGCGGAAGTTGGAGGCTGTGTAGAGGCAGCCCTGGGAGAAAACTTGTAGCTTGGAGACTCCGGGCCCCACTGGACAAGTGTTGGCCATGACAGTTGCCCCTCCGAGGGGCCCAGAAGAGGGGATGAGATTTGGAAGAGGGGGAGATAAGGATCTCTCACTCCAGACACTGAGCCCTAGAAGTTCAGGATGGACGTAATAACAAAGAAATCCTAGTCATAATCATAACGGCTACCTTTACAGCACTAGACACGATAACTAAGTGAAACAGGTATCATTGTTAGCTCTATTTTACAGATGAGGAACCCAAGGCTCAGAGAGGTTAAAGCACTTGTCTAAGGTCACACAGTGAGGTAGTGGTGGGTCTGGGGTTGTAGTCCAAGTAGTCGGGCACATGGATGGACACCTGCACTGTAGGGCCCCAGGCTAAGCGCTTCTGTCATTGGTTCCTTCATAGATACTTAGGGAACACCAGCTAGGATTCCAGAGGCCCGGCCATGCTAGAGGTGAGGTGTGGAGAGCGGGAGGATGGCTGAGCGCAGCTATTCAGGAGGCGGAGGCAGGAGGATCCCAAGTTCAGGCCCAGCCTGGGTAACTTAGTGAGAGGTTGGCTCAAGATAAAAAAATAAAAAGGGCGGGGGATGTAGCTCAGTGGTAAAGGGCCCCTGGGTCCCATCTCCAGTACAAAAAAAAAAAAAAAAAAAGTGGGAGAAGTGTGTGGGATACAAGGTTGCAAAGTAGGAGGGCTACCATGGGCAGCTCCCACTGACCCTGTCTCTGTCAGCTGCCCCTTGCCTGCCCCACAGGGATCCATGATGCTGAGCTGCGGTCGTCCCTGCACCTGTGGCCATGGCACCGGTGTGGAGGAAAGCAAGTGGTATGGGGTGCGCTCCTACCTGCACCTCTTCTATGAGGACTGTGCGGGTACTGCCCTCAGTGATGACCCTGAAGGGCCACCTGTCCTGTGTCCCCGCCGACCCTGGCCCTCATTATGCTGGAAGGTAAGGGAACAGGAGCAACTCCTGTGATTCCTGTGGCTACATGGGGGAGGTGGGATTGGATTTGAGGTTCAGAGAATAGAAGTCAAAGGAACCGTGGAGAGTTAGGGTCTTGCACATTCAAGCAACAGGAAACCCAAGTGATAGCCAGGCGCAGGGGGCCACGCCTGTATCCCCAGCGACTCTGGACACTGAGGCAGGAGGATCGCAAGTTTCAGACCAGCCTGGGCAACTTAGCACTATCCTGTCACAAAAAACAAAAAGGGCTGGGATGTAGCTCAGTGCTAGAGTGCCCCTGAGTTCAATCCCCATTACTGGGAAGGGGGACCTCAAATAGGTTTGAACAGTAAAGTGTGCTCATTGCTCATTTTGTAGAAGACATCGGAGGTTGGGTGCCTCTGGACAAAGTCTGATGCGGGAGTTCAAACCATCAATCATGTGGAGGATTTTGCATTTTCTCTTAGTCTTTGGGCTCCCGGTGGTGTCCCTCTCTATAGCCCATGAGTTTTTCGCTTTCTCCACATGTCCCCCAAATAACTACTATTGTGCTGGCCTCAGGCCTTTAAGGAAAGTCAGAGTCTCCTCTGTATTTCCTTCATAAAGGAAACAGTGAAACCAGCCAGAAGTTAAAAATGCAGCTGGGCACATGCCTGTAATCCCAGAGGCTCAGGAGACTGAGGCACGAGGATGGAAAGTTCAAGGTCAGCCTCAGCAATTTAGTGAGGTCCCTAAGCAACTTAGAGAGATCCTATCTCTAAATAAAATATAAAAAGGGGGCTGGGGTTGTGGCTCAGTGGTAGAGCCCTTACCTAGCATGCATGAGGCACTGGGTTCCATCCTCAGCACACATAAAAATAAAACAAAGATCTATGTCCACCTAAAACTAAAAAATAAATATTTTTAAAAGGGGGGGGGGGCTGAGGATGTGGCTCAATGGTTGAGTGCCCCTGGGTTCAATCCATGGTAACAACAACAACAACAACAACAAAGCATTACTGTCAGGTGTAGTGGTGCACACCTATAATCCCAGAGACTCTGGAGGCTGAGGCAGGAGGATTGCAAGTTTGAAGCCAGGCTGGGCCACTTAGCCAATACTCTGTCTCAAAAAAAAAAAAAAAAGCTAGGGATGTCACTCAGTGGTTGAATGCTCTTGGGTTCAATTCCAATATGGAAAAAAGATTACCATTTACATTAGTATGGGGAGTGGGGAGAAATAGGAATATAGGTGTAAATATGACAAAGTATGTATAATATGAGGAAAACTACAAAACCTTATGAAAAATATCAAAGAACTGGCCAGCCATGGTGATAAGTGTGTGTAATTCCAGAGACTTTGGAGGCTGAGGCAGGAGGATCACAAATTTGAAGCCAGCCTCTGCAACTTAGTGAGACCCTGTCTCAAAATAAAAAAAGGGCTGGGGATTTAATTTAGCAAAATACCCCTGGTATGTATGTATCTCTCTCTCTCTCTCTCTCTCTCTCTCACACACATACACACACACACACACACACACACACACAACATAGAAGAACTAATAAGCATCCTGGTTGTTTTCCCTGAGTAAGGGAGGTTTTAGATGAGATCTGAGGATGCGTAGGTGTTAACCTAACAGAGAGACAGGGCAGAAAGGACAAGGGGATAAAAGGGGACCTGAATAATGATGGAGGGGACTCAGGATTGGTCAGAGAAAATCACTGCTAGCTGGGAGTTGGGAAGGCGATTGATCTGAGGCCTCAAGATTCCAAACGGAGCTGCTCCTGTCCGTCAGAGCCCAGCAGGTATGTTCTGTGATCCCGCCTCTTGAGGTTGGATCATGGAATCACTATTAAATCCAGGGGAGCCAAGGCGATCCTGGCCCCCGGGGACCCTGACTATCTCCTCGTCTGTCTGCCTCTCCAGATCAGCCTGTCCTCAGGGACTCTGCTCCTGCTGCTGGGGGTGGCAGCCCTGACCACTGGCTACGCAGTGCCCCCCAAGCTGGAGAGCATCAGCGATGGTAAGTTCCCATCGTTGGATCAGCGGGCAGCAGACTACAACCAGGCCCTGGGCACCTGCCGCCTGGCCGGCACAGCACTGTGTGTGGCGGCCGGGGTCCTGCTGGCCATCTGCCTCTTCTGGGCCATGACGGGTTGGCTGAGCCAGGACACCAAGGCAGAGCCCTTGGACACCGAAGCTGACCACCACGTGGAAGTCTTCAGGGACGAGCCAGAGCCCCGGCTGTCCCCCATCTTCCGTGATGCCAGCGGTCAGTCGTGGTTCTCGACCCCCACCAGCCCCTTTGGGCAGTCTTCTGTGCAGACCATCCAGCCCAAGCGGGACTCTTGAGCTGCCCACGTGGAAGCTCAGGGAGGAGCAGACCCTTCATCCAGACCCAGTGCACCTCGCCTTCCCAGGCCCCCAACGTCCCCTTTCAGCAGGGCCGCTCTATCCAAGCCCCAGAAGGCCCAGCTCGAGGTCACCTGGAGCCCAGATCCCAAACTCCTTCCCCAGGAGACGGGTCCCAACTCATCCAGATGCCACCCCTTCTCAGACCTCCCAGACGACCCCCACCCCTCCTTCCCAAGACCCCTCAGGGGCCGAGAACCTTGCCCTCAGCCTGTCCCCGCTCTTTCCCCCGTGGCCGGGGCTAGCCGCTTGTGCTTTCAGACCATCAACACTTGCCTCTGGACCTGGAGGGGCCTGGGCCAGATTCTAGAGTTCTGTGACAGTCCCATTCCCCCCAGGATGTGAGCACTGCCCTCCCCAGACTAAGGCCAGGGGACGGGGAGGGGCGTCCTCCTGGCCAGGATGCTTCAGAAGGCGTCCAGGTTGCTGGCTTGGACTTGCCTTCCAGAATGAGGTGAAGACACACCTCGCACACCTTGTCTTCGCCCACATTTTGGCATCAGAGCCCCACAGTCCACCCCCACTTCACAGAAGAGGTGGCTGTGGGAGGCAGAGAGGTGATCTGTCAAGCAGAACCAGCCTTTTCAGACTTCTCTCAGGCCAGCCGTGGGCCAGCTGTGGTTCTGCAGCTGGAGCAGTCTCACACCTTCCTGGTTCCCAGGGGAGTCCCAGGATGGTGGACAGGTTTGGCCCAGAGCAACTAGCCAGCGGCCTGATGGTTCTAGATGGCTCCGAAATTATTTTGGACATGGATTTAAATGCCCCTCAAAGTCCGCCCCCCAGACCCCAATGCCCACTGGCTCTGGCCCTGACCTTGACCCTGATAGCAAATGCCCCTCCCTGGAGGCACAGCCCCTCCCTCCTACAGGATCCTCAGCCAGAGGTGTCATCTCCTTTCTCTGCCACTAGGGGGGGCGCCGAGACCGCTGGAGGACGTCCTCCGCCCCTAGTCTCCGGGTCCCGGAAGGCTTCCGGGGAGGGTCCCCAGGCCTCCGCCCGGTCCTGCACCCATTCCATCTCACCTTCCCCTTCAATAAACAGCTGGGATGGACACTGACTTTGCTTCTTTTCTCCGGGATCACCGGGTCGTGGGGGATCAGGAGCGCCTACTGTGTGCGGGAGCTCAAGTCCACTGTTTCTCTTGCTCCTCAGGAAAACCCTGGAGAAAGGGGTCGTTTTCTTCCTTTTCCAGGTACAATCACCAGTGGTCAGAGGGATGAAATTGTCCTCCCAGGCCTTCCCAAGGGAGATTTAAATGCCAGGCTGGAACCTCGCCGACTCCGGAGGCTGAGGCAGGAGGATGAAGTTCACGGCCAGCTTCAGCAATTTAGGGCTGGGGTGTAGCTCAGTGGCCCAGAGCCTCGGGGTTCAATCCCCAGCACCCCCCGCACCCCCACCCTGCAATAACGAAGCTAGCCCTGGCCCATCCCTGGAGGGTAGAGCTCCCAGTCCTGAGGAGGAAGGAAATTTGTCATCCCCAAGGGGGATGCAGGGGAGGGGCCCTGGGCACCTGTCCCCTGGCGGGCACAGCACTCCGTGGAGGGGGAGCTGGAGCCGAAGAAGGGTTGTCTCCGGGGCTGTAAGACCCACTGAGGGGAGGCCCTGCCCAGGGCCCAGGCCCCGTTGTCAGCGCTCTCCAGAATCACTTGACCCTGGCAACAACAGGTGACGGTGACCTGTTGTTCCCGAACTGGGCTCCTCAATTCCCAACCCCATCCACCTGGAGGCTGAATTCCAGCTCAGTCCTCCCCAACCAGCCTACACCCCCCCACACACCCCCACCCCCGCCTGCCCAGCCTTGGGCCTCCACCCAACCCTTCCCACAGCCCCAGTCTTCCTCGAAGCCTTTGCTTCCTCACACCCTGAACCAAAGCCTCTGCAGGTCGTCAGCTGACCACCCTGCGCCAGCCCTCCCCTGAGCTGCGCCCTCAGCTCCCCAGCTCAGCCACCTGGCCCCTCGCACACGCATGGCCCCCAGCTTCTCCGCGGCCTCCGGATTCCACCTTGTACACACCCAAGCGCCCTCGCCACGTCTGATCCCCAGAGCAGCCTGACACGTCTGGGTAGGACTTAAATTAGGGCAGATTCCTCGCGGCTCCCACTAACTCAGGGTAAGACCTGAAGCCCTCCCCGTGGCAGTGGCCGGCAGGGCCTCCTGTTGCCCCCGGTCCCACCCCTCCCCGTCCTCCTCTCCAGGCACTTGAGCCCCCTGTTGCTTCAACTTCAGGCCCTGCGCGGGCCCCTGCCTGCTGGCATGCTTCTCACAGTCAAGGCCTGGCCTCCCTCAACACTCTGCTCAGAGGTCACCTTCTCAATAAGCAGCCTATCTGACAATGTGGCTATGTCCCATTTCCCCATTCCCTGTGCACACTGGCTATTGGCTTTCACTTTTTTATAGCTTTTATCATCGTTCATTACCTGTCTACCCGTCCCACAGGAGCCCTGCAAGCACAAGACGCTCCACGCGCCTCCCCTCCTGATGCAGCTCCAGAGCCTCAAATTGCATTGAGCAGGGGATTGAACCCAGGGCACTTTACCACTGAGTTACATCCCCAGCCCTTTTTATTTATATGTTGGGGATTGAACCCAGGGCTCTGTGCATAGGAGCAAGCACTTTACCAACTGAGTTATATCCCCAGCCCCCTTTTTATTTCTTATTTTGAGACAGGGTCTTGCCAAGTTGCCCCAGGCTTGCCTTGAACTTGTGATCCTCCTGCCTCAGCCTCTGGAGTAGCTGGAATTACAGGCATGCCCCACTGTGCCCAGCCTCAGAACAATTTTGTTTAATAAATCATCCCTAGTTTTGTAGATGAGGACATTAAAGCTCAGAGACATTGTGTAATTTGCTCAGGGAAGCACAGCTCATAAGGGGCAGATCTGGGATTCAGAGTACACAGTTGGTGTCACACTATACTGTCCCTTGGTTTGCAAGTTTAAAAACATATCCAGGTATTTTCTGTCAGGTGGAACAGAGTCAACAGTGTGAACTGTTTGTTGTTGTTGGGTTTTTTTTGTTGTTGTTGTTTTTGGTTTATTTGTTTCGTTTTTTGGTACTGAGGAAAGAAAGAGAGAGATGTGAGGACATTGCATATGCACAAAATTTCTTTTTTTTTTTTTTTAAGAGACAGAGAATTTTTTAATATCTATTTTTTAGTTTTTCGGTGGACACAACATCTTTATTTATTTGTATGTGGTGCTGAGGATCGAACCCAGCGCCCCGCGCATGCCAGGCGAGCGTGCTACCGCTTGAGCCACATCCCCAGCCCGCACAAAATTTCTATTGGTCTTTTATTTATTTAGATGCTGGGAATTGAACACAGGGCCTCATGCATGCTAGGTAAATGCTCTACCACTCAACTACACCCCTAGCCCTTCACCCTTTTGCTTTTTTGTTAATATAAGGATTTTTTAGTTATAGATGGATAATTTTCTTTTTTTCTTTTCTTTTCTTTTCTTTCTTTCTTTCTTTTTTTTTCCCAGTGCTGAGGATTGAGCCCAGGGGCACTTAACCACATCCCCACATCCCAGCCCTATTTTGTATTTTATTAGACACAGGGTCTCACTGAGTTGCTTAGCACCTCACTTTTGCTGAGGCTGGCTTTGAACTCCCGATCCTCCTGCCTCAGCCTCCTGAGCCACTGGGATTACAGGCCTGCGCCACCAGGCCCAGCCCATTTTTCATTTTGAATCTTGTGAGTGTTTTTTCTTTTAAAATAATTAACTTCAAAAATTTAAATAATACAACTAATTAAATACATTTAATACATGAGGGAGAAGAGATAAATCTTCCTAATAAAAGTGTTCCAATTAATAAATGTAGAATTTAGAGAAATAGGAAAATCATCATTAGAAAACCATTCTACCAAGAAATGACAAAATAAATAGGTAATACTTTAGGGTGAAGTGATATATTTGCATAGCCTCAAAGTATTAAGTATTGAATCCTCAGTACAAAAAAAATAACAATAGTAAAAAATTGTGTGTGTGTGTGTGTGTGGTTTTGTTTTGTTTTTGACACAGAGAATTGAACCCAGAAGTGCTTTCCCACTGAGCCACATCCCTCAACCCGTTTTAATTTTTATTTTGAGACAGGGTCTTGCAAAATTGCTTTGGGCCCTCTAAATTGCTGAGGCTGGCCTCAAACTTACAATCCTCCTGCCTCAGCCTCCTGAGCTACAGGAATCACAGGCCTGTGCCACCACCCTCAGCTAATAATAGTAAAAGTTTAAAATGCAATTGCTCTGCTCATGGCCGAATAGCAGAGGGATCAAGAGTACCCCCCACCAAAATGTGGAAAAAATAAAGAATGGACCAAAAACAAATGAACCCCAAAATGGCTTCCCAGAGACAGTTTCCAGAATGTGGCATGCATTTCAATCCCCTCTGTCAGTACTCGATGGAACAAATAGGCAGAAAATCATGAAGGACGTGGACGATTCCATCAATGCTGTCGATCACTCTGCCCTAAGTGACTTCTCTAAGAGAGATCACTCAACAACAGCAGGATGCACAAGGCCTTGGTGGGTTGTCCTGGAGACCTGGGGAAGACAGAGGGCGCGGCTGTCTCAGGGCGCCCTCTGGTGTCCTCGGAAGTGGTTGCAGCTGGGCGGTCTGGAAGCCTCATCCGCCTGCGAGAAGCTGTTCCCTGGGGCCATGGGGGGCTCCCTCTCCTCTCTAAGGTGGGGGAGATCTGAGAGAGGCAGAGTCAGCCAGTGGGGTTCACCTTCTGCCCCACTTCTCTTTTATCCAAGAGCCTGAACCCCCACAGCACCTGGAGGCCTCCCTCCCTCCTGCATACCCTCCCCCGTCCCTGCTGACCCAGAGAGAACCTGGCACCTCACCCCAACTGCAGCACAGAAGGGGTGAGCTGGGGCCACTGCCTGGCCTCCCGCAGGGCGTGCTGAGGGCCCCAGGGCGAGAGAGACAAAGCAGTTCACCCGAGGAGGAAGGTGTCCTGGGAGGTGGGGAGAGAGGACAGCCAGCCAGCAGCCAGGCAGGCCCCAGAATCTGACACCAAGTCTTATTCCCTCAAGGCACTGTGTGAGCCAGAGGAATTTCTTAACCTCTCTGAGCTTCTGTTTGGATTTTTAAAAATTTTGTTTTGTTTTTGTTTTTGTCTCTAAAATAAGGGTAGCAAGAATATGAAGCTCTATCAATCAATCTCTCTCTCTCTCTCTCTCTCTCGTACTAGAGATTCAACCCAGGGACACTTTATCACTATTACATCCCCAGCCCTGTTTATTTTTATTTATTTTCTATTTCGAGACAAAGTCTGGCTAAGTCACCCAAGCTGGCCTCCAAAATGAGGCCTTCCTGCCTCCGCCTCCTAATCTCTTGCGATTGTTTAAAGACCTGGTGGGCTTAGCATAGTGTCCGGCACATGGAAGTGTCCCTAAAAGCTATGAAAGAGAAAAGCTGAGGTTCAGAATAAGCAGACAACACCAGGTTAAAACTCTAGACGACTCAGACAGGAAGGACCTTGCCCTCCAGGGACTTCAGGGTCTGGCGGAGAGGACAGTCCTGCCAACTGACAATGGAGACAGAGCAGGGTAAACACTAGGATAGAAGAACAATGTAATGTCACCTCACAGGGACAGGGACATTCAGAAAGCAGTACATAATAGCGGTGTGCACAGCACTTTCGGGGCTGGGCTCTGTTCTCAGCACTTTCTGAGGATCTGCCTGTTCAGGCCTCTTAATTCCCATTAGCTTCAGTTCACAGAAAAACTGAGCACAGAGTGTTTTCGTGTTCTGTCCAAAATTGTGCAGTTGGCAGAGCTGGAATTTGAACCCAAGCAATGCAGGCCCAGAATGCCCCATACCTCTGGAGGGTGCAGACGCGGCCTGGCAGACTCTGCCCACAGAGCTGCCTGAGAAGGGGGGAGGTCATGTTCAGAAGCACGCGCGCGCACACACACACACACACACACACAGGCAGCTCCTGGGTGTCTTTTCCAAGGAACCAACTCCTGCCTGAAGCAGGGTCTCAGAAGCTCCCCGGGAACAGCCATGCACTGCTAGACCCACACAGGCAGCCTCCTGTGGCGCACAGATGCATGCATTCCTGTGTCAACCGACAGGCCCGCAGGCAGGGACCTGTGTGCACATGCACACCAAGAGGCACACAAACTGTTACCGTGAGGGTGACAGCCGCTGACAGGCTCACTGGGTAAGTGCTCTTTCTCTGCTATTGACTGAGCAGCTACATTTATTGAGCACTTACCTTAGGTAAAGATAAGGCTTGGAGAAGTGAGGTGGTTGACCCAGGGTTACAATCTAGTAGATGGCTGAGGTTCAAACTGGCCCAAGAGCAAGGCGTAGTGGCACACACCTGCAGTCCCAGCTCCTCGGGAGCTTGAGACAGGAAGATAGCTTGGGCCCAGGGGTTTGAGGCCAGCCCGGACAACACAGAGTGATGCTGTCTCAAAAACAAACAAACTGGGCACAGTGGGGGCACGCCTGAAATCCCAGCAACTCAAGAGGCTAAGGCAGGAGGATCACAAGTTCAAGTCCAGCCTCAGACATTTAGCAAGACCCTCAGCAACTTAGAAAGTACCAAGGACTAGGGATGTGGCTCAGTGGTAAAGTACCTCTGGGTTCAATTCCCAGTACAAAAAAATAAAAAAATAAAAACCAGCAGGGTGTGGTGTTGCACCCCTGTAATCCCAGTAACTCAGAAGGCTAGAGTAGGAAGGTTTCAAGTTTGAGGCCAGCCTTCGCAAATTTGTGAGCCCCTGTCTCAAAATAAAAAATAAAAAGGCTGGGGAGGTAGCTCAGTGGCAAAGTAATCCCTGGATTTCATCCCAAGATACAAACAGGGCTGGGACATGGCTCAGTTGGTAGAGTGCTTGCCTTGCATACACAAGGCCCTGGGTTCCATCTCCAGAACCAGGAAAACAAACAAACCGTACCACAAATAAACCCCGGTCCTACGTATATTTTTTGGATTGAACCCAGGGGCATGTAACCACTGAGCCACCCCCTCCTTTTTTGAGACAGGGTCTTACTAAATTGCTGAGGCTGGCCTTGAACTTTTAATCCTCCTACTTTAGCCTCCCAAGTCCATGCACTGCCGGGCCCGGATGGTCCTATGATATTAAACAGGGCCATGGGCCTCCACCGCTGTGGAGGTGTATCCCTGCACTAGATGTGCCATGCATGGCTGGATTCCCAAACTGACATTCCCTGTGGCCTTGACATGCCATGTCCTTGGCCAGGCCACATGCTCACATGAGCTTGTTGACAGGTGTGCACCACAGATGTGTGTGGCAAGGGGACCAGTGTGACCCTGGCCTTGCTCCAAGTCTCACCTGAGTTGATGTCAGCAGGACTGAATTTCCTGTCCCAGCATACTGAAGCCAAGCTCTGGGCACCGGGCCATGGGGGACCTGGTGAGGGTGACACTCACAGGATTTCATAAGCATCTGGCCTGGGACAGACATGTGGCCTAGAAGGAGGGAGAAACACAAGATGTCCTCTGTCCTTTGTGTACCTGGGCAGGGTCCATGGACCAGGTTTGAATGGGGAAGAGCTGAGAGGACTTGGCAGCTAATATGAGCTAGAGGAGGGGCCGGGAGGAAGGGCAGGTGGGGCTGCAGCTTTGCTAGCTCCAAGAGGCCCTGGAAGAGTGAGTGTGAGCTGAGTGCAGTGGTGCCCGCTGAAATCCCAATGGCTAGGGAGGCTGAGGCAGGAGGATTGCGAGTTCAAAGCCAGCCTCAGCAATAGTGAGAGGCTGAGCACCCCAGTGAGACCCTGTTTCTATTTTCTTTTTCTTTGTGGTGCTGGGGATTGAACCCAGGCCTTGTGCATGTGAGGAAAGCACTCTGCCAACTGAGCTATGTCCCCAGCCTGAGACCCTGTTTCTAAATAAAACATGAAACAGGGCTGGGGTGTGGCTCAGGGGTTGAGCGCCCCTGAGTTCAATCCTGGTACAAAGAAAAAAAAAATGTAAGAGGGTGAGAGTGGGAAGAAAGGAGGAATGGAGGCATGGGTCCTTGTGCCCACCAGGCAAGTGCTCTGTCCCTGGGCTCCACCCCCACCCAGGAGTGAATAAATAAGAGAGTGTGGAAGCCGGGAAGCAGTGCTTCATTTTTCCCAGATCTCCAGGGCCCGCTCTGGCTGGCCTGTGGGTCCCAGGGACTTGGTGAATGGCAGGATAGCAGCCTTGGGAGACACCAGTCGGGCTGGTCACTAGGAGGACCAGTACAGGCAGGATGGCCCCTCCGTGTAAGCAGGGCTGTGAGTGGTGTGTCTGGGGAGCAGGTGGGGTGAGCGCAGGGCCCAGGCGTCTGCCACAGTGTTCTCAGACTAGCTTCAGTCATGCCCCCGGGAATCCTTGCAGCTCAGGAGGCTGAGGCAGGAGGACGACAAGTTTGAGGCCAGCCTCAGCAACTTAGCGAGGCCCTAAGCAACTTAGCAAGACCCTGTCTCAAAGTAGAAACAAATAAAAAAGGGTTGGGATGTGGCTCAGTGGTAGAGGGCCCTGGACCCAAACCCCACTACGGCATTAAGAAAATAATAATAATCACCAGCTTTGGCCACTGTCCAAAGCCTCCATCAGTGCAAACCCCCACCCTCGCCCTCATTCCCCTTTCTCTAAAACCCAAAGTCATTGTCAGTCTCTCTGTCAAAGGTAGGGCTAAGGACCGGGTTCCCTGGCTGCCTGTGTAGCCAGAGTGCTTTTCTCCATCGCTTTTCCCATTTGGTTTTGACTGAGAAATTCTGCATTGAGGAAGTGACCTCAGGGTTCTCTCCACCACCTGGGAACCTGCAGCATCGCCTGCAGCAAAAGACTGGCCGGACCTTGGACCTGCCGTTCCTCTAGCACATCCCTACCACTGCGGCCTGCAGAGCGGCACAAGCACACGAGGCAGGTCCCTCTGAGTTGTCGTGGACCAGTCCCAAGACAAACTCTGAAACAGGAAGGGAAAAACGCCATCTGAGCCAAGGTGGTGGTGCACACCTAAGATTCCGGCTGCTCAGAGGCTGAGGCAGGCTGATCACCAGGCCCCAGCCCGGCCCTTTTTATATTTCATTTAGAGTCAGGGTCTCACTGAGTTGCTTAGGGCCTTGAACTCTTGATCCTCCTGCCTCAGCCTCCCAAACTGCTGGGATTACAGGCACGCACCACTGTGCCCCCCTTGAATGTGTTTTTTTTTCTTTTTGTTTCTTTTTTTTTATATTTATTCTTTTTTTTTTAAGAGAGAGGGAGAGAGAGAGAGAGAATTCTTTTTTTTTAATATTTATTTTCTAGTTTTCGGCGGACACAACATCTTTGTTTGTATGTGGTGCTGGGGTTCGAACCCGGGCCGCACGCATGCCAGGCGAGCACGCTACCACTGAGCCACACCCCAGCCCTGTTTTTTTTTTTTCTTTTTTTACCTACAATATTTACAAGTTACAATGCATTTATCAGGAGAGAACTCCATCACGAGTCCAGGAACGCTGACGGACTATGAATCCAGGCATATCTTCCACCACCCAATCCAATCATTGAACATCTGCTCTCTCATCTCCCAGCCTGTGCCTCTTTCAGTCTATCCGACCCACAGCTCCGGTGATCTATTTTGGACCACTTCTCAGTTTAATCCCTCCCAAGGCCTCTCCCCTGACTCACCAGAGTCCTTTCAAAGACCTCCAAAGTTCACCAGGCACAGTGGCCCACTCCTGTAATCCTAGCAACTCTGCAGGCTGAGACAGGAGGATTGCAAATTTGAGGCCGGCCTCTGCAAATGAGTGAAATCTTGTCTCAAAAAACTAAAAAGGGCTGGGGGTGTGGCTCAGTGGCAAAACACCCCTGGGTTGAATCCCACCCCCATGCCAAAAAAAAAAACCAAAAACAAAGGCCTCCAAAGTTCCAGATCTGAACCTCATCACCTCTCTGGCTGTCTCTTATCCCCCACCACTCCACTAAAACCTCACAGACCTACCTCCTCCTCCCCTCACCCCTCTGTGGACTCCCCCTCCCCCTTCCCCCTCCCCTCCCCCCTCCCCTCTTCCCACCCTCCACCCTCCCCCACCTCCCCCTCCCCTCCCCCCAACTCTCCCCCTCTAGTGTGTACCATGATTCATTTATTATGTTAATTGCTTCTAGTACCATTTTTTGTCTGCTCCCCCTCTGTCATTTCCCACCTTTAGAACAGTGCCTGGCAAACAGCAAAGACTTAGTAAATGAATGAGAGTGTGAGTTGCATGATGGACAGTGCACAGCTGTGTGGGTGGGTGATGGACAGATGCCTGTTCAGTGGTGTGAAAATGGAAGCGAGAGAGATGAGAGAGTGGACAGGAAGTTGAATGGATGGGGCGAAGGATTGTTCTGGGTGAATAACAACATGGGCCGATAAGGGGTGGGCACGCGGGCTGCAGGAAGGGGTGCACTCAGCTCCTGTTCTCGGGCACTTAGCACACGCCGGGTACTGATCGGGTGTTGGAGCCAACTGGGAGGCGCTGCACCTAATGGAGTTGAGGGGGAGATACTCACCGAACAAGGGTTATAAAATATGTCTGTGCTTTCAGCTACGATAAGTGTCATGATGGGGAAGAACGGTATCGTCATCTGCCCTAGCTGGCAACCTAATGCGGGGTTCACAAAAATCTGGCTATTCCAATAACTCAAGACAACGACAAAGAAAGTGGGAACACACAGAAGTACCTTTTCAATAATCCAGGGACGGCTCTGCCATGTCCCTGGAAAGAGCCAGCCACTGGAATTCTTTATTCTTATATAGGGGACACACAAGGGGAGGCTCCATGGAACATTCTATCCCCCAAAGGGCAAAGGGGTAGGATTACAAAGGAACAGGGGAGTGTAACCCCCAAAGGTGACGCCTACACCTGGAGCCACACCTTGTACCCGAGCTGGACAACGCCCAAGTCACTAGGAAACTGTAACTGGTCAGAGCCCCCTGCGTCAGCGGGTTCATCCAGGGCAGCTCCCGGTGGCACAGGATGCTCTGGAAGAGGAAAACAGTGGGTAAGTGGTGGAAATCAGCAGGTAGGTGGAGGTGGACAGGACCTGGGCTGGACTGCCTCACCTACAGGTGCCAATGGGCTGGGGCACCATGCGACATTTCCAGACCAGAGCCTCTCCACCACACAGCTCTGTCTTCAGGGACCCTGTCCTCGCTGTCCCTGTTCTGACTCAGCACATGCCCCAGCCCAGCCCCAGTGGCCCTGCCGCCTCCACGTCCAGCGCCCCCCCTGCTGGGTCAGTCTTGGGCTACTCAGCAGCGCTCCAAGTTCACGGCAGCCCCTGGGCCATCCTCCGCCTGAGGTGGGGAGGGGACTGGAAGGAAGGGGAGCAGGGACCAAGCTCCGATGACTGGGCCTGAGCACTGACCCTCTGAGTTCTAGAAAGAGTGTCTGTGGCCGTGCACACCTGCGGTCTCAGCTACTCCAAGGCCCCCGCAGGAGGATCACAAGCTGGAGGTCAGCCTCAGCAGCTTAGCGAGACCCTGCCTCAAAATAAAAGGGCTGGGGATGCAGCCAACGGTCAAGCGTCCTGAGTCTGTGACGCAAGTATCTGGGACTCAAGGTGGAGTTCATCTGGGACTAGAGTCAACGTTATAGATCAGACACAGCTAAATTGTAACAGTCGGGCGACGGAATTGGAGTTCAGAGCATGGATCCAGATGGGAAAAGGTGGTGCCAGGTCAGTGACCAAGTCAGTGCTGAGTGGGGCAGGAGGCAGCGGTTAGCATGGCTGATCAAGGGCATGATCAGGGCTCACACTATGTCCAAGTTTTCAGGTCCGAGGATAGTCCGAGCCCAGTGTCAGGCAACAGGGCTCAGCCTATGAGCAGAGTGAAGGATCAGGGCTCAGTGTCCAGGACACTGGCCTAGTCTCCTCTCTGTAGATGGAGCTGCCTCTGGATCCCCTGAGGGGCACCTTCCCGCTGACCGGAAGCCTTTGCACTGCCAGCACCCCTCAAACCCTCCCCCCCATCCCTAGGTCCTCCCCAGGGCACTCCCTGAGTGCCAGGCCTGGCTCTGTGTCCTCAGGGCCCATGCTGGCAGCGAGGGGAGCAGGTGGGGGAGGGCTGGGGCAGAGCTCCCGTGGGATCCAGGACGTGCCTTGCGCAAGGTTTTCTGATGCAACCGGCTGGACACACTGCCCACCCCCCGCCTCCCGCTTTTCTCAGAAAGGGAAGGGCTGGGCAGTGGCCTGGGCTGAACACAAATCATTCTCTTCCTCCCGGCCTCTGATAGCTCCAGACCTGCAGCCGCGGAAAGGAAGGCGGGGCGGGGGTCGGATGACTCAGCAAGGGGGCGGGATTGGGGGCTCCCCCCCCAGCTGGAAGGCAAGGAAGAGAAGGTCCCCCAAGTTTGAAGATCCCCAGCCCCCACCGCACCCCCACCTCCAGCGCCCCCCCCCACAAGGCAGTAATTATATGGCTGAGCCCAGGGAGGGACTTGGTAGCTGCTCAAGACCCCCGACCCTCACAGAACCAGGACTGTCCTGTTGCTGCCTTCCTGCTCCCCCACTCAGGGGCGGGGAGGACCCTTCACCCTTGAGCTTTCCCTGGACTCTTCCCTCGGTCTCACTGAGGCTCTTGAAATAGTGGATCAATGTGAGCTTTGGAACCACACCAACCTGGGCTCAAACACCACCCACTTTCTGTGTGACCCTGGGCAGGTGACTTCTCTCTGACTGATCGCTTGTGCAAGTCATGAATCCATCCTCAGTGGGCAGGGCTGTGGGCGGATTATGTGAGGAAGTGCCAGAGGGTATGTGCCGGGAGAGGTGCCCACTTCTCTGGCTGTGTGTGGGGGGAGGTCAGTGCAGCAGCCTGGACCCCCAGGAAAAGAGTCATTAATGGAGTGCTCAGTGAACTTGAGTTCAATGCCAGGAACCCTTCTAGGTGTAACAGTGGTTACCCTTCACCTTCTGAATGCTCTAAGGTTTATTTATTTATTTAGGTACCAGGGATTGAACTCAGGGACACTTGCCCACTGAGCCACCTCCCCAGCCCCAAATTGTTTTTTATTTAGAGACAGAGTCTCACTGAATTGCTTAGCACCTCCCTTTTGCTGAGGCTGGCTTTGAACTCACCATCCTCCTGATCTAAGGTTTGTTTATTTATTTTTAAAAAAATCCTTATTTCATTTTTTATGTGGTGCTGAGAACCGTACCTAGTGCATGCTAGGCGTGCTACCACTTGACCCACATCCCCAGCCCTTATTTATTTTTTAAATGTTTTTTTCTCTCTTCTTCCCCCTCTCCCTCCCTAACAAGATTAGGGAGGCAGTGTTCTCTTTTCTTCCCCCAGTTAACTCCCCCAACACACTCACTACTGGAAGGAGATGCCTGCTGAGGATCTAGGCAGAGAATATCTCTCAAATTAACAAGTGGACCCTAACATGCCATCAGGGTGCCCTGGCACCCCCTACTGGAATGTAACCCTTGAAAAATTCCTTTAAAACCTCCCTGTCCCTTCTGATCCAAAGAGTCACAGCCATTGGGACAGGAGTCCCCTGTGTTTCTCCTTTGCTGGCAAAGCAATAAATCTTTTTCTTTTTTCTCAAAACCTCATTATTAAATTGGCATTGATTGGCATTAGGGACAGGGACCCAGCTTTCGGTTACATAGGCACTTGATCTATATCAGCCCATGGGATCATTTGATTCAATAGCCATTCCCAGTAACAACAGGCAGCAGTTCAGTGATTCTGTAGAAGGATAATACTGTGTTATCCATCCCACTTGGGCCTCGAGTAGCTATGTGACTTGGCAGTGTCACACAACAAGGACAGGTGCCCCAAGGCAGCAGACTAGAAATCACGTGAGTTTTGAGCCAGACAGACGGATTCTGGATCCCACTGATCCCTTCCCCGTAAGACAAGGATGTCACCTCCTGAGCCTGACTTCTTCTTGTCTCCAGGGATGGAAGCACCAACTTCGTGGGGAGGGTTGAGGACAACGTGACTTGACGATGTGGGGCCACACAGGGCCATGCTCCGCCCACAGGCACAAGACCCCTTCCCCCTGAAGAAACCCAGGCTGCCACTGGGTCACTGCTAGGCTGGGCTTCGTGCATTTCCCGACCCAACCCGTGTCAGCCTGATGATGAAGGACTTCTGCAAAGCCCCTGGTGACTGCAGAGCAGGGGGAGGTGCCCCGTCTCCTAGCTAAGGGCTCCCCAAGAGGAGCACCGGCCCTGAGGTGCGACTCTTGAATCACCCACCATCGTCCCCAAATTGACTGGCTCCACTCCGGTAACACATTTCTGTTATCAGCTCCAGGTTTTCTCTTTAACCAGCCCCGCCCCTCCCCCCTTCTTCTTCTCCCCTGGGGGCTGAGCCCAGGGGCCCTCAACCAGGGAGCCACAGCCCAGCCCTTTTGATTTTTATTTGAGGCAGGTTCTCACTAAATTGCTGAGGCTGGCTTGGAACTTGAGATCCTCCTGCCTCAGGTTCCCAAATCGATGGGATTACAGGTTTGAGACTGCTGGACAGAAGTTTTGAATCATTGACCCCACGTGGAAAACTATCATTTGCCATAAAAAAGAAGTCAACAGGCAGGCAGGTGTGGGGGCGCATGCCTGTAATCAAGGGCTTATTTTCTTTTTTAAAATATTTTTATGTAGGGGCTGGGGATGTGGCTCAAGCGGTAGCGCGCTCGCCTGGCATGCGTGCGGCCCGGGTTCGATCCTCAGCACCACATACAAACAAAGATGTTGTGTCCACCGAAAACTACAAAATAAATATTAAAAAAAAATAAAATATTTTTATGTATTTTTTGTTGTAGATGAACACACAGTATATTTATTTATTTTTATGTGGTGCTGAGGATCGAACTCAGTGCCTCACACTTGCCACATGAGCGCTTTACCACTGAGCTACAGCCCCACCCCCTGAACCAGGGCTCATGTATGCCAGGCAAGTTCTCCACCACTGAGCCAGATCCCCAGCTTGAGCAGATTAGATTAAATAGATAAAATTTCTCTTTCCTTTCCTTCCCTCCCAGTGTTGGGATGGACTCCAGGGCTGGTGCATGCTGGGCACCTGCTCTACCCCTGGGCTACATCCCTGGCCCCTAAAATAATTTGTTTCTTATTACTTATCTTCAATGTACCACTAAAAAAAATAAAATAAAATTACATAAGCAGCTTGGATTTTGCTTCTTTTAGGAAATCCTGGTATAGAAAATTTGGATTTGACAGCTGTAGCTGAGACAGGCCCTCTTGGGGGCCGCGTGCTCACGTGAGGTGATATTCCGGGGACCACAAATTCATGTGGAGTTGCAAAGATTCTGAAATTTCCCAGCACAGTGTGGGGAGTGGCATCAGCTACCCTAGATTCAAATCTCAATACTGCCAAGCTGGGTAAGCCCCTGACCTTGACTCCTCTGGTCTGTAGAATGGAGGTGATAGGCCCCATTTCACAGCTCCTTAAGTAACTCACATTTCTGCCTCAGGCCCATTGCACTTGCTGTTGTATGTTTCCCTCTCACACCTTTGCACCACCCATCCCTGTTTTTCCTTAAAAATCTTAAACATTACCTTTCTGATGAGCCCTACTGAAAATAGCAACTCTCAGTCATGATACAGAATAAATCTATGCAATTTTATTTTTTCTTTCATGTCAAAAAAAAATCCACATAGTGGAGCTGGGGGTGTTGCTCAGTGGTAGAATGCTTGCCTAACACTCAGGAGACCCTGGATTCAATCCACGGCAACACACACATACACACACACACACACATTCTACTTTTATAACTTTTTAAAAATGATCTTGGTTATTGATTTTATGTTTTTGATAGTGATTTATCTCCCTATTGATTTATAAGATCTGTGAGGGTAGAGATGGTCACTATGGTCACCCCCAGGCCGCAGCATTTAGGACAGAGCCTAACATAGCACACAACAAAGTTAGGAATGTCCAAATGAACCAAGCTGGCTTCAGAGAAGTGCTTGCAGAAGTGCTTGCCTTCTCTGGCCTCTGACAGCTGTGGAATCTTCGGCCAGTCTTGGAGTTCTGGTGTAGAAAATAAGTTCACTCACTCCTCCCCAGCAGGGGAGCCCCCGGGTTAAATAAGATCCCAGAATCCTGGTATGCCCAGAGAGCTCTGAGGCACAAATGAGCTGGTCTGGTCCCTGGGGTCTGGAGCCAGGGAAACAAAATGACTCTGTCCTACCTCCTGTGCAACTTTGCCTGGAGGAAGTACTCTTTGATACAGGTGAGCTCAGGTATCAAGATCTAAAAGGAATTTCCAAGAAAGGCACTGGATCCCTGGGGCTCAGGAACTTTCCACCAACAGCTAAGGCCTGGGGGGCAAGCCCTGTTTCGGGTCCCTTCTCCTTGTGAGTCTCCATTGTTTCCACTTTATTTATTGAGCACCTACAATGTGCCACACATTGTTCCACACGTTTTATGTGCATGAAGTTATTAGTCCTCAGGAAAAACCTATGAAGTGAGTTCTGAGTCCATTTTTTTTTTTTGCAGAAGGAAACTGAGGCAGGGTTTTAAGTGGCTTTTCTTTGTAGCACGCTGGGTAGGAGCAGAGATGGCATGCACACTTAGGTGGGATGGCTCTAGGGGGCTTCCTCTAACCGCTGGGCTGGGCTGCCTCTATCTAATGTATGCTGGGAGGCTCTGCTGGTCTCAGACCTCTCCAGGACAGGCCACTGGTTGCCTTGAGCCCAGAGTCAGTCAGTTCTTAACGCGGTAGTCTTCTTAACGCTTGGGGTGGGGATGGGGGTGGGAATGGTTTGTAACAGGAGAAGCAAGCGGGAGCCCCCCTGTAATCCTAGATACTCAGGAGGCTGAGGTAGTAGGGTGGCAAGTGTAAGGGCACCTGGGCCACTTGGCCAAACTCTCTCAAGGGAAAAAGGCCGGGCACGCAGCTCCGCGGTGGAGGGTGTGTCTAGCGTGCACAGCGTCCTGGGTTCTATCCCAAGAACTGAGAGAGGGGACGGGCCCGGGAGCGAGCGCGAGAGAGGCGCATCGGGCCACAGTGACGACCTCGGGGCTGGCTCTTTTCTCTCTTCGCATCACCCCGGGAAGGCAGGATGATCTTGGAAACGGGGAGGAGGTCGCTGGGGAAAGCAAAACATTTCCCTAAGGTGATAGGTGGCTGCACCCCAAAACTCCACGATCGGAGAGAGTTGAGACCAGACACCCCGAGTGGGCCAGCCAAGGGAGAGGGACCCAGGAACAGTGGGACGACCCGAGGGAGGGGCCGGGGCGGAGCGCTGGGGTGGCGACCCGGGAGGCGGGGCTCGGGGGATGGTGCAATTCGGCGCCGGAGGGCATCAGACGCCGGCGGATTAGCCCAGGTTTACGTCACCCGGCGGCCGGGAGAGGGACGCGGCGCCGGCGCCCACCGCACACTCGCAGCGGGAGCAGCGGAGACTCCGCACGCGTCGTCTGCTAGTGGCGGGGCCGCGAGCTGGACCCGGGCCCCGAGATCGGCCGCCGTAGCGGAGCGGGCTGCGTTCCCCCTGCGGGTGTCCTGGCGACACTGAGTACCCGAGGCGCCAGGATCCGCGCTGGGCTCCAGGACAAGGTACTCTGCAGGTCGGGGCCGGAAGGACCTGGCGGACAGGAGGGGGCGGCCAGGGCGGAGAAGGAGGGTGTGTGCGGAGCCCTCCGCGCCACGCACCCACTACGCTCCACTTTGGTCACACTCCGCCGTCGGGGGTTCCGCCGGGTCTCAGGTGTTCCCCCGGGCAGGGCGTGGGGTCCGCGCGAGTGTGACCGAGTCCGACTGGCGCGATGGTGCGCACCGACAGGGCGTGGCAGCTGTGTCCCCTGTGTCCAGGACTGAGGTGACGGTTGTCACTTGGGAGAGGGTTGGGCGGTAGTCTGGGCGTGTTTAGGCGAGGGGCGTGTGTGCGGGACCTGTAGGGGGCGCTGGGGGACCGTGGAGGGTCTGGGTGGGTATTAGTGGGGTGTCGGGGCTCGGCGTGAGCCTGCAGAAGTCTCGGTGAGGGTCTCGGGGCTTTGGGTTGTGTTGACAGTGGGACCTTGGGGAGGGTTGGCTGTGCCGAGGACGCCGTCGGGCAGCCGGGGGAGCGGGGTGCAGAGAGCGCAGGCAGTGGACGGGAGCAGTGGACGGGAGCGGGTGCAGAGAGCGCAGGCGGGGACCCGCGGGCTGCCCTGGCACGTGCGCCGGAGCCGCTGCGACCGCGTGGGCTGCACGTGCGGACTCGGGTGTGGGGGCGAAGGCCCAGGTCCGCCGGGGCCGCATCCCTGGGGCCCACACTCCCTCCCTTTGCCTCGTCCTTTTCCTGTCACCGACCTGCCCTCAATTTCCGCGGAGCCTTTTGATCCCAAACATCCGCCTGCTGGAGCTTCCGCTCCCAAGGGCGGGGCCTGGCGGGGACAGCGGCGCAGGGCGAGGTCGCAGACTGCCCTAGGGCTGTATGTACTTGCTTGCCCTCTTCCATGTGGAAGGCCAGGTGTGTGCCCCGTCTGCCCTGGATTCTGTGTGCCTGTGCCTGGCTGGCTTGGAAAAGGGTGTGTGTGTGTGTGTGTGATTGAACTTCAAGGCCTCTGAGCCACACCCATCCCTTTTTATTTGGTGACAGGGTCTAGAAAACTTCTTAGGGCCTTGTTCCGTTGCTGAGGAACAAGGTGAACTCTCCATCCTCCCGCCTCAGCCTCAGGAGCCACTGGGATTCCAAGCGTGCACCCGGCTGCCTTACTGGGAGACATATTTCTGAGGGGTGTGAGCACCTGTGGACCGTGGGTGGTGTGGCGGGTATTTGGTGTGACCTGCCCTCCCTCTCCCTGACCAGTGTGGCAGGGAACCCCAAGAGGTAGGAGGGGCCTTCCTTCTGCAGCGGAGGCCCGGTCCTCCAGTGTGACCTGCCCACTTCTTGCTCATTTGTGGACTTGGATAACCCATCTGTCCAGCACAGCTTGGCTTGGCCCACCCAGCTCTGAGGTGGGGAGGATGCAGGGGTCCACTAAGGTGGCCTGAGGATACTATATGTCCACCACCAGAGCCACTCCCGGCCAATAGGGAACCCCGCATTTGAACAGCCAGACATCTTCTTGTTTGACAATCAGAACAATCTTGTGAGATTGTTCTAATTCACCCTGGCCTCATCGCTGGGGAGATCTCTTAAGATCCCCGTGGGTGGCACTTAAAACGTTCAGCCATGAGTAATAATAATAGTGATGCAACTATAGTAGTGACCATTTTAACATCTATGTTGCAACAGTTGCATGCTACTGTGGACCGACCGACCGACCGACCTTCCTTCCTTCCTTCCTTCCTCCCTCCCTCCCCCCCCCCCCCCCCTCCTTCCTTCCTTCCCTGGTTAGCCTTGAACTTGAACTTGGATCCTTCTGCCTTAGCCTCTGAGTAGCTGAGATTGCAGTCACAGGGCTCAGCTACATTTTTTTTCTTTTTATTTCACCATTACAATAATCCTTTGAGCTTTTCTTCTCATTCCCATAGTACAGGAACTGAGGCACAGAAAGGTTGAGGAACTTACCCAGGGCTACCCAGCCAGAAAAGGCCTGAGCCAGAATTAGAACCTAGGAATATCTGACTACACCTTACCCCCATGTACACTTATTGCCTACTTAAACACTTTTTATTTTTATTTTTATTTTTTTAATGAGATGCCCAGGGTCAAACCTAGGGCCTCATGCACTTTGGGCGAGGGCTTTACCTCTGAGCTGCGCTCAGGTCCCTTGTATGTTACACTCTTAGCAAGTCAGGATGATGGTCTTTTTCTTGACAAGGGGGCTCCTCCCCTCCTGAGGCATTTGGGAGCCACATGAAGAGGAGAGCCTGTCTGATGCTCCCTGCGGGTGCCACTTTGACTGTTGGGAGGTCCTTATGGGGCTGAGGTGTCTCCCTCTCTAACCCTTATGCCTCCTTGGCCTGGAACCTGAGTGTGTGACACTGGAGAAACTGTCCCTCCTCCACATGCCGTTGCCCATCCTCCACCAATGCACATCGTCACACTGCTGCCCTCCATCCAGAAGCTGCATCTGCCTGTGGCCCCGTCTGGTGGACATGTGCCCAGCGATGCCAGGAGCTCTGGGGCCATCAGGGAAGAGTACCTACAACTCCCCCCAGGGAGAAAGAACGACATTGTTTTGAAACACAAGCAATAAGTGATGCAGAATCTTCATTTAAAAATATGGAGCCCGTGTGGCAGCGCATGCCTGGAACCCCAGCAACTCGGATCCCAAATTCAAGGCCAGCCTCGGCAACTAAGTGAGGCCCTGTCTCAAAATAAAAAATAACCTAAAATAAAATAAAAATGTTGAAATTGAAAGTCCCCTTGACTTTCTACCCAAACTGCTTTCCCTCTAGGCCATGCAGTTAGGTGGCAGGAGTTACTGTGGCCAGTGGACACATAATCGTTTCCTGTGTGCATATAAATGTGAAGGTATTTTGTCTAATATGCTGGTGGTATGTTTTTTGTTTTTTTTTTTTTTTACCAAATAGGATCATCTCCGGGCACTGTTCGGCAGCTGACTTTGTTCATGTAGGTTCACTGTGGAGCATGCATCCACATGTTCATTCACCGCCCTCCCTCCCTTCGGTCATAGATAATAGATGCTTATGAGATTTGAGGAACAGAACCGTGCAGTCTCTACCTCCCTCTCCCCAGCTGCCAATTCCATCTCTCAACTCAGCTTTTTTTTTTTAAACTTCCTCTTTGTGTGGGGGTGGGTTGCTAGAGATTGAACCTATTGAGCTACATCCCATCCCCTTTTTAATTTTTTGAGACAGGGTCTCCCTAAGTTATTGAGGTTGGCCTCAAACTTGTGATCCTCCTGCCTCAGCCTCCTGAGTCACTGGGATTGTGGGTGTGCACTGCTGCATCCAGTTACTGTACTTTTTTTTTTTTTTTGGCACTAGGGATTGAACCCAGGGGTGCTTTACCATTGTGCTTTACAAACATTGTGCTACATCCCCAGTCCTTTGTATTTTTCATTTTGAGATAGGGTCTTGCTAAGTTGTTGAGGCTGGCCTTGAACTTGGGATCCTTCTGCCTCAGCCTCCCCAGTTGCTGGAGTTACAGGTGTGTGCCCCTATGCTGTTTTTACACATTATTTTTAATATAAGAGCACTGTATATATACAATTCTGTGTATTTTTTTCCCTCTTAGTATATGATCAATAAACATCAGTTTGTTAAGTGTTTGTTGGTTCTTCTTCAGAGTTATATAGTATTCTACCACGTGGCTGTCCTGGCCTGTGTTAGCCTTCCACTACAGCAATTTCAGGCTCTGATGGACAGCCTTTCATATTTAATATTTTGGTGGCAGTGTAGCTGGAGGATAAACTCCCAGAAGGGGGCCCCCAGGCAAAGGTGCCTGCTATTGTGATTTTAATGCGCCCGGCCCCCCAGCAGGGGAAGAAGGGGCCGCCAGCACCTCTCCCCTGCTCTCCTCCCTTCTTTCTAGATGCCAGCTGCTCCCCTGGCTGCTCCCGCAGGCTCCCACTCCAGGAAGAATCCACTGGAGCTGAAAGACGACCCAGACGTGGAGTGTCCCATCTCAAAGCGAGCTCGAAGCGAGTCCCAGACCATGCCACCGCCCTGCCTGCTGCCCCCGAGCCCACCCCCTGCTCCGGACCGAGCTCCCGTGGTGGCTCCTGCCTCCAGGCTTGGGCCATATGTCCTCCTGCAGCCCAAGGAGGACAGGCGAACCTACCGGGCCCTGCACTGCCCCACGGGCACCGAGCACACCTGCAAGGTATGTTGGGGGCCTTGGGAGGTTCCTGGCTCCTCGCCAGAGTGCGGAGGCCCCAGAACCCCTCATTCTCAGGTTCTTTTTGGAGGCAGCCCGTGAGTCCCTGGCTGGGGATTAGTTGTGTGCCTTTTTTGGGGGAGGGGGGGAGGGTACCAGGGATTGAACTCAGGGGCACTCGACCACTGAGCCCCATCCCCAGGCCTATTTTGTATTTTATTTAGACACAGGATCTCACTGAGTTGCTTAGGGTCTCGCTAAGTTGCTGAGGTTGGATTTGAACTTGCGATCATCCTGTATTAGCCTCCCAGGCCGCTGGGATGACAGGTGTGCACCACCAAGCCCAGTTTAGCTGTGTGGCTTCTAACAAGTCACTTCCTTTTTCTGAAGCTCAATTTTACCATCTGTAAATGGAACACAGCTTTCAGATGTATGTTTAATGCCCATAAACTCCTAAAACATTTCCCAACACCCTGGCCACTCTCACCACTTGCCCGCCACCCTTTCCAGCCACACTGACCTCTGGCAGAGTTTCTAGAGCCTGTTTGCTCTTGACTGCCTCAGGGCCTTTGCACTGCCAGTGCCCCTCACCTGGGAAGCTTCTCCCATGGGAATCTTTAAATCATTCAGGTGCCCAGAGTTCCTTCTGGGTCATGCTGTCTAAAATGGGCCAGCTTCCAAAGTACTATTTCTTCTAGGATCTTTCTGGGCTGGAAGCACTCAGCAGTACTTGTAAATACTGAGTTCCTTGACTTTTTTGCACTGTCTGCTTGCTGTGTTGGACTGCAGGCATCAGGAGAGAAAGGGCCGTGGCTGTCAGTCATTTGGCTCCCCAGTGGCTGGCACAGATACAAACTGATTGGCTGAGTGAAAGGGTGCCAGGCAGTGGCTCTGAGGATGATGAGCATAAACTGCTCTTTGCTCTTCTGGCTTTCTCCTGCTGTAAGGCTTTTCTGTTTATTTATTTTTTTTATTTTTATTTTTTTTAATTTTTATATGTTGGCACTGGGGACTGAACCCAGGGGTACTTTAACACTGAGCTACATTCCCAGTCCTTTTTATTTTTTAAGACAGGGTGTCATTAAATTGTTCAGGGCCTCCTTTAGTTGCTAAGGCTGGCCTCGAATTTGTGATCCTCCTGCCTCAGCCTCCCAAATCACTGGGATTACAGACGTGCACAACTGCACCCAACTGGCTTACCTGTTAATTTTCAATTTTCTGAAGTTGAAGGCCATACAGGGTAGCAGTTAAGGGCAGATGAAGGATCCCATAAGTTTAAGACCCGGCTGGGCCGTGGCTTCTCAGGTTTCTTAACTGTAAAGGGGGGATGTGGGGGGTGACCCTTCTTATGGGGCTTTCGTGGGCATTGAGGGACTTGGAAAGTGGGCACAGTGGACGCACAGGAGTGTCTAAGGTTGGCTGGGCCTGCTCACAAGGCCACCCTGCCCTTCGGGGACCCGGCTGCTCACGCGGTCCCCGCCTGCAGGTGTACCCGGCCTGTGACTCCCGCGCCGTGTTGGAGCCCTACGCGCGGCTGCCCCGCCACGAGCACGTGGCCCGGCCCACGGAGGTCCTGGTGGGCACCCAGCACCTCTACGTCTTTTTCACTCGGACCCACGGGGACATGCACAGCCTGGTTCGCAGCCGCCGCCGAGTCCCTGAGCCTGAAGCCGCTGCGCTGTTCCGTCAGATGGCCGCCGCCGTGGCGCACTGCCACCAGCAGGGGCTGGTCCTGCGGGATCTCAAACTGCGACGCTTCGTCTTCACCAACCGTGAGAGGTGAGTGCGGCTGAGGAGTCCCCGAGGCAGACCTAAGAGGTGGCCCCTGCTGCAGAAAATGAGGCCCAGGCTGGCGCGGGGGCACACGCTTGGATCGGGAGGCTGAGGCCGGAGGATCTTAAGTCTTAAGCTAGCCTCAGCCACGCGGAGGCGCTAAGCAACTCAGTGAGACCCTGTCTCTGAATAAACTACAAAATAGGGCTGGGGATGGGGCTCAGGGGTGGAGTGCCCCCAAATTCAATCCACGGTACCCAACCCCCCACCACCACCAAAAAAAGAAAAAGAAAAGAAAGAAAGAAACCGAGACCTAGAAGGCAGAGTAACTTAAGCAACAAGTGGAGAAACTCAGAGCTGGCAGCATAATTTGGTACAACATGCACGTATTTGGTTAGCATGTGCGAGGCCCTGGGGCTTATTTTATTTTATTGTATTTTTGGTACCAGGGATTGAACTCAGGGATGCTTAACCAGTGAGCCACATCCCCAGCCCTTTTTTAAATTTTTTTTTATTTTGAGACAGGGTCTGGCTAAATTGCTTAGGGTCCACTAAGTTGGTGACTTTGAACTTGTGATCCTCCTGCCTGTAATCCCAGAGTCGATTCTACATTCCCCCGGCTTCCTTCCACATTTTGTATCAGAGCAGCATGCCTTTGAGTAAAAGTTGCATGTAAAATTATCTTGATTTTAAACTGGTAGGTAACTTGGTCAGCGCAGCGACCCCAGACCTTCTGGAGGAAAGTGCTCCCTTCTCTTTTGAAGGCAGTAGTTCAAGAATAGCTAACAGCTGGCTGCGGTCGCGCACACCTGTCATTCCAGCTACTGGCGAGACTGAGGCAAGAGGTTTGCAAGCCTCTTCCCTTTAGCAGGGCCCTCTCTCAGAATAAAATAACAATAACAGTGGCAGAGTGCCCCTGGATCCAATTTCAATGCCCAGTACTTCAAAAAGAGAAAAAGGAAAAAAAAAGAATAGTTAGCAGAAGAGGGTCTGTGGATCCAGGGAGACGATTCTGCCTTTCACCTGCTTTTGTTTGCACTGGAGTATTGCCTTCACTTGCACAAGCCTTTCTTTCTTTATCTATAAAATGGGCCAATAATGCTGACCCTGCCCCACCCCCAGGCTGCAAGTCATAGGATGTCAGCTTTTTGTGAACTGTCTGGAGGCCACCAGGAAGTGGGCCATAAGGAAGATGAGTTGCAGTGGTCATTGAATAATTGTTATTGAAGCCTTTCGGGGGCTGGGCGTGTGGCTCAGTGGTAAAGCGCTCGCCTAGCACATGTGAGGACCTGAGTTCGATCCTCAGCACCACATAAAAATAAAGGTATTGTGTTCAACTAGGCTATTAAAAAAAAAAAAAAAGCCATTTGGAGTGCCCTGTAGGAGCTGTTTAAAGTAGAAATTGCGAGGCGGGGGATGGCTCCGTGGTAGAGAGCCTGGCGAACATCAGCAAGGCCTCAGGTTCAATCCTCAGCACTGCCCAAACCACAATAAAGTACAAGCTGCAAATGGCGGGCCGACATTTTAAATACTGGACTTTTTCATTAAAATATGATTTCTGGGGCTGGGGATGTGGCTCAGTGAGGAGCGCTTGCCCAGCATGCAGGAGGCCTGGGTTTGATTGCTAGTGCTGCCCATGCCCTTGCCAAAAAGATTTCTGGCTGCTTTGGGGGGAAATATGGGAATAAGGTGAGGGTTTGGATGCCTGGATGCTAGTGGGGTGAGCCAGAGCTCCCATCCCGGCCCGAAGCCTAGAGCTCTGACACGGTGTCTTCTTTACAGATTGTAGCGACAGTGAAATGAGCTGAGCCAGGAAATGGCTTAGCCAAGGGCCAGCGCACATGGACACTGCAGGCTAGCGTAACTTGGTCATTCCCCTTGGAGGCAGGACCTTGCTGAGATGTTCCATGCACTTCCAGTTTTCTCTGTCTGTCTCTCTCTCTCTCTCTCAGTACTGGGGATTGAACTCAGGTGCCCTTTACCACTGAACTACACCCCAGACCCTTTTTTGGGGGGGATACTGAGGATTGAACCCAGGGGCACTCGACCACTGAGCCACACCCCATCCCTATTTTGCATTTTATTTAGAGACAGAGTCTCACTGAGTTGCTTAGGGTCTCACTAAGTTGCTGAGGCTGGATTTGAACTCACGATCCTCCTGTATTAGCCTCCTGGGCCACTGGGATGACAGATGGCGCCACCTCACCAGGTTCACTACCAGCCTCTCTATTCTATTTTGAGACAGGGTCTCACTAGGTTGCCCAGGCTGGCCTTGAACTTGCGACCCTTTTCCCTCAGCCTCACTATCATGGGATTGCACCCGGTTGGAATCTTATTTAAATGCAACTGCTCCGTGACCTGGGGAGACACAGGAGCCTAGGCTTCCCCACCTGTGAGATGAGATGAATTGTCCACCCTCCCAGAACCGGCTCTGTCTGTCCAATGCCAGCAGATCCCAGGGAAGGGGGTGCCCCTGAAGGTGACACTGGATGGTGGCCTGGGGGCTCCAGGGGGCTCTAACCTTCTGTCTCCGCCCAGGACGAGGCTGGTGCTGGAGAACCTGGAGGACGCCTGCGTCCTGACGGGCCCCGACGACTCCCTGTGGGACAAGCACGCGTGCCCGGCCTACGCGGGGCCCGAGATCCTGAGCTCGCGGGCCTCCTACTCGGGCAGGGCCGCCGACGTCTGGAGCCTGGGTGTGGCGCTCTTCACCATGCTGGCCGGCCACTACCCCTTCCAGGACACGGAGCCTGCTCTGCTCTTTGGCAAGATCCGCCGCGGGGCCTTTGCCCTGCCCCGGGGCCTCTCCGCGCCCGCGCGCTGCCTGGTGCGCTGCCTGCTCCGCCGGGAGCCCGGTGAGCGGCTCACGGCCCCGGGCATCCTGCTGCACCCCTGGCTACGGGGGGACCCCGTCGCCTCAGTCCCATTCCGCTCCCGTCTCTGGGAAGCTGACCAGGTGGTTCCCGATGGGCCGGGGCTGGAGGAGGCTGAGGAGGAGCTGGGCGAAGGGGAGGTGGGTCTGTACAGCTAGGGCCACCGTCCTGGGCTGCCAGCTGCAGACAGTGGATTGAGTTTGGGGGACTTCTCCAAACTTTTTCCAACTTCTTTGGACTGAGCCAACCCTTAAGTGCCTTCTGGGAGGAAGAAAGGAGGAGGCACTGGTAGGTGCATATGCATATGTCCTGCTTGGATGCTCCCTGTTTCTAAGTCCCGTTGTTGGTGCTGGACACTGAACAAACGGTACAAACCTCCTTGCTTGCAGAACTGACAAGCTGGCATAGGTCAGTGTCTGCCTGGCACACTTAGTACCAGGGTCAGCCTCCACTTGTACTGGTGTCAGGTCCTCTGTCCCGAGGACAGTCCCTTTTCCAAACAGCCCAGCTACCTTTGTATCTTCCACCTTTCAAGGAAAGGAACGCATCTCCATGCCAAAGGTCCCAGCGTTTGCCCTCAGGACTGCAGAGCCCAGGCCGGCTGGAAATGGTGCTCTAGCTGTTTTGTGCTCCTGAATAAGGCATTCTCCTTAAGGGGTGCGTGGCATGCTCTGTAATCCCAGCAACTCTGGAGGCTGAGGCAGGAGGATCGCAAGTTTGAGTCCAACCTCGGTAACTGAATGAGACCCTGTCTGAAAATAAAACTTGAAAATGGCTGGGGATGGAGCTCAGTGGTAGAGAATCCCTGGGTCAGTCCCCAGTTCTATAGGAGAAACAAACACTCTCCTTCCAGGCCTAGGTCAAAGATTTGGGCCCAAAGGACACAAGAATCCCACTCTGAGGCTGGTTCTCATTGGACTCAAGGAATGCTTGGGAATGGGGGTCCAAGTCTGCTGTCCCCTTAGCCCCTGAGGATCTTTGGGGGTCAGGACTACACAGGGTTTGTGTCATGGCCACTGGAAAGCCTCAGGCCTATTCTGGACATACTCAGGGTTCAGGACTGGGTCAATACCATGGATTTGGAACTATGAGTCGCTGTTCTCACCTTGTGCCTAATTAAAAAAAAAAGAACTGTGAAATAATTTTATTTCTCTGGGAGATTCCTTGTAACCTCACAACCATCTCTTACCAGCTCTCCCTGCCTTTAAAACTGTCCTCCACGTGAAAGGCCAGACACGTGGTTGGTGAGGACACACTCCCCGCAGCCCAGTGGGTTTTACTGAACACTCTCTGGTTTCTGAGTCCAACTAGCATAAACACCAGCTGGGGGTGTAGCTCTGGTAGAGGTGGATGTGCCTCACACGCTCAAGGCCCCCACTTTGATCCTCAACATGGCAAAAAAAAAAAAAAAGCTTAAAAAGAAAGAAACATATTTCACCCAAAGCAAGAAGCCAGCGAGTGAGGTCCGCTTGATTGAGTGGGTTCTCAGAGCTGTTGGCAAGGATGCCGCTCCCCAGCTCCTTCTGTCCTTCGCTCAGTTGTCACCCAAAAGAGCTGGCACAGTGACTGTGGCAGTCATGTGCCACATTAGAGGAAGAAGGGGGGTGGCCTTGCAGCACTTGCGGACTCTACCCTGAAGTCAGGCTGCCCAGGGTTAAATCCTGCCTCACTAGCAGCAAGAGGACAGGCACCAGTGAGCAGGTTTGCTTCTGTCACTGTGGCACATGTCCATCGGCCAACCCCTGTCATTCAGATTCTCTCTGAATGGGAGGAACTGAAAATGTGTGGCCTTTTAAAATATATATATGGGAGAGCTGGGGCTGGGGCTCAGCAGTAGAGCGCTAGCCTAGCATGGGTGGGGTCCTGGGTTCCATCCTCAGCACCACATATAAATGAATGAAATAAAGGTATTGTGTCCACCTATAAGTAAAAAGTGTGTGTGTGTGTGTGTGTGTGTGTGTTTGCATACACTAATATCCATAATGTGAAATATGTAGGGCCTGTGTTCCTGAGGAAACAAGGGCCATGAACTTGTCCCCTTCTCTCTATGTGGCTAAGCCTTGCCTGCCACTTGAGGCAGGACCTGGAGCCTCTTCTCACCTTAGTGGCCTCCTCTTTCCTGTGCCTCAGAAGCTTCCAGAATTTTTTTTTTTTCAGGAAACAGATTTATTGGCTGTAGGGTCCAGAGGGGTTATCACCTAAAACATCCTCAGAACCTTGATTCTGAAAATTTTGGAACTTTCTACCCAAGTATAAAGTGGAGGGGTGGTGGGAGGTTTACATTTTTGTTTGAATCTACACTAAAGTATCTTTTTTCTTGAATTCACAGAAACTGCTTTTCGTCCCATTTTTTAGCTTAGTAAGGTTTTACAACAAAAGCAGAAGTGACATCATCAAGTCTGCTGCCAAACTTGGTTTTAGAAAGTCCTAACCCACATTGAGTTTTTTTTTTTTTTTAGATATATATTTTTAGTTGTTGATGGACCTTTATTTTTTCATTTATTTATATGTGGTGCTGAGACTCGAACCCAGTGCCTCACACATGCTGGCAAGTGCTCTACCACTGAGCCACAGACCCAACCCCTGAATTTTTTTTTTTTTTTTTTTTTTTTGTACCACGGATTGAACTCAGGGGCACTCAACCACTGAGCCACAACCCCAGCCCTATTTTGTGTTTTATTTAGAGATAGTATCTCACTGAGTTGCTTAGCACCTTGCCCTTGCTGAGGCTGGCTTTGAACTCGATTCTCTTGTCTCAGCCTCCTGAGCCACAGGGATTACAGGCATGCGCCACTGTGCCTGGCCTTTTTTTTTTTTTTTTTAAGAGAGAGAGAGGAAAGAAAGAATTTTAATATTTATTTTTTAGTTTTCGGCAGACACAACATCCTTGTTTGTATGTGGTGCTGAGGATCGAACCCGGGCGGCACGCATGCCAGGCGAGCGCGCTACCGCTTGAGCCACATCCCCAGCCTTTTTTTTTTTTTAAATATATTTTTTAGTTGTAGATTGACAACATAGTTTTACTTTATTTATTTATTTTTATGTGGTGCTGAGGATGGAACCCAGTGCCTCACACCTACTAGGCAAGTGCTCTACAACTGAGCCACAAATCCAGCCCCAACACTGAATTTTTTATCAAAATTTTTGCTGATATTCTGACAAGAAGAGGAACATATATGTTACAAATATGGTGGGGGTTTCTGCTTCGTTATGGTAAGGGTCCTCTGGGTGGGGGTCTCTGGTTTGCTTCACAAGTATCTGGGATTTCAGATGTGTGGCACCTCCTGTGGCCCAGAACAGAATTTCTTAAATGTCATCGGTTGGAGCATCCAACCCCAGGGTGTTTGTTTAAGTACAAATTCCTGTACCTTCCCCAGACCTCCCAAATCAGAACATCTGTGGGTTCTGCATCTTAACCAATACACAGGGTGATGCTACTGAGCATCCAAGTTGGAGAACCCCTGAATTTAGAGAAATCCTGACTCTTTGGGGACTGAAAGCTCATTTCAGCCCCTCTTTGGAACAGTTTGACCCTAGTCGAGGCGTAAAATGGACAATTTAGCAGGATCCTTCTTCAAAATAAATGTAACTAGTGGTAGAGCGCTCTGGGGTTCAAACTCTGGTACTGGAAAAAAAAAGTCTACAATAGGTAACTTCTATAGAGACAAAATTATATAAGCACATGGAGGGGCGGAGGATGGGGAAGTGGACATGTATGCTGATGAATTCAGGGTTTCTTTGGGGGTGATAAGTGTATTCTAAAATTAGATTGTGGAAATGGGTGAACAACTCTATAAATGTACTAAAGCCCATTAAAGTGTACACATAAGTGGGCCAATGTTATGGTGCATAAACCGTATCCCAATAAAGACGTGAAAGGAAGAACAGTTATGTTACGGGACTGGGGCCTTCCAGGAAACTAAAGAAGCACGAAGTCCCCCTTCAAATCCTGATTCTGCAATCAAGTCAGGAAGCCTTCAGACATGTTGCTCAGAGGAACAGGCCTGAGCTTATTGAAGGGATAGGAAAAGGGAAAGGGGACACGGAGAGGGACAACGAGCCTCTCCTGCACTCCAGTTTTTTTGGGATTCCAGAGAAGTTTCCAGAGAGTCTGCCCAGATCCACCTCTTGGCTTTTGACTGATAGCAGCATGACATCACACTTTCAAGTCCCCGCTGCCATGGCAACTCTAGGTCACTTTAGTCCATACCAACAGGTTCTAATTGGATTCTTAGCCATACATTCTTACAGGTTTTATGATCAGGAGGAATTATGCTTATCTCCCTGAGTTTCAGGATCCGGTCTGTGAAAAGGGTTCCAAAAGTCTCCCCCTCAGGGTAATTTGGTTCCTTTATTCAACATTATTTTGGGCCTGCATTTCTCCTGCAGACAATAGGTACTTTGCTGAGGAATGTGACAGAGCTTGTCCACCTAAGCCAGGCAGGGCTGCAGGGAAATGCTTCTTGGAAAAGAAAGCATGTGGGGGTCAGCACAGCAGGGCTCTTAACTTTGTGTTCCCACCACCCTCACCTGTCTGTTCCCTATTAATCAGACCAACAGATAATGTCAACAGCCCTTGTGGAAGTCAGGAAAGACAATGGAATGTACCTTTTCAAGAGTCTGAAAAAACAGCCACACCCAGCTAAAAATTCATTCAAGAAGGAGGTTTAGGAGTCAGGCATGGTGGTGCACGCAAGCCTGTAATCTCAGCAATTTGCCTGTAATCTCAGCAACTTAGAAGGCTGCTGCAGGAAGATCACAAGTTCAGGCCAGCCTCAGCAACTTAGGGAGCCCCCTAAAATAACTCAACCAGGCCCTGTCTCAAAACAACAACAAAAAAATAAAAAGGGCTGGGGATGTGACTCAGTGATTAAGCACCCCTGGGTTCACTTCCCAGTAGCAAAAGAAAAATAAAAGTCTAAATAAAGTTTTTAAAATTTATTTTAGTTTTAAGTGGGCACAATATCTTTATTTTATATTTACGTGGTGCTGAGGATCGAACTCAGTGCCTCAAGCATGCTAGGTGAGCACTCTACCACTGAGCCACAACCCCAGCCCTAAATAAAGTTTTTTTTTTTTTTTTCAAAGAAAAGTATGAACATTCGTCACCAGAAACCTCTTCCTATGGAAAAATTCTAAAGCAGCAGATTCCAAAAGGCTGAGTTATCCCAGAACCCTGAAGCCAGTGAGGCTTGAGTGCAGCGAACCCAAGTGAGGGTGTCAGAGACAAAGGCAGAGGTTGTGGGTGGCAGCTGGCAGGGCTGGGGAGGACTTTGGCTCTTCCTTTTAGTGATATGGGAGTATCTGAGTGGGCTGACTTGGATCTGATACACATGTTAGCATGATGTTCTGGTACCTGGGCAGAAGGTGCCTGCAGGTAGGGGAGGGGCTGGCAGAAAAAGAAACAAGGAGCCAGGAGAGGACGCTAATCCGACTGGGAAAGGACAGAGGACTGAGGCAGGCGCCACGGGATGGGGCATGGAGGAGGCGAGGGGTGAGTTTCTGAATCTACTCTGCAGATGAAGCTCACAGGATCTGCTGATCCGTGGAATGAAAAGTGGGAGAAAATTTTAAAGAGGCAGAAGCCTGGAGTACATCGGGCTCCCTGACTTTTTTTGTAAGGCGGATGCAAACTTCGTCAATGAACGAATGCAAAAGTAGAGGGTGAAAGCCTAGAGGCAGCCTCCGGTCTGGTTGAGGGTGGGTTCCTGAACCTGCCAGGTTTGGATTCAGATTCCTCTCTGACCTTGACAAGGTCAGATACAATCTGGAGCCCGCTTAGAGCTCTCCAAAGCTGTCAGCAGTGGTGTCAAACGACCGGGTCTCTCAAGCCCCGCCCCTCCGGGCCCAGGCCCCGCCTTCACCCCTTCAGGCCCCGCCCCTCCCTCCAGACAGGCTCCGGCCCCTCCCTCCAGAAGGCCCCGGCCCCGCCCTCCAGAAGGCCCCGGCCCCGCCCTCCCGACAGGCTCGGGCTCAGCTCAGACCCCCGTCCTCCGGTCCAGGTCCCTCCCACAATCCCCAGGCCCCGCCTCCGGCGGCGGCACGGCGCTTCGGGTGAGCCCGGGTCGGGGGTTTTGTGGTCAGTACGAGGGGGCCGCCTGGATCGGGGAGGCTGGGCGCTGGGGACGGCCGGGCCCGCGGGGGCGGGGGCGCGGGGACAGCCTCGGCGCCTCCTGCCGCTGGGGCCGGGAGGGGGGTCCCGGGAGAGGAGACAATTTTCCGGCCCCCCCGCCCCACTTCCGGGGCCACCACTTTCACTTTCTCTTCCGCCGGAGCTGGTCCCCTGCTTCCGAATGACAGGCGCCTCCGGGAGCGCTGGGGTAGGGCCGCAGCCCCAGACCGCAGGGGCGCTCCCAGGGGAAGCGGGGCGCCCCTCGGGGACCTGGAGCGCCCCCGCCGTGCGGCGCCGGCGTCCTCTCCCTCCTTTCCGCCCCAGCCCCGTTTCCTCTTTCGCCCGTTGCCTGGGTGCCCCCTGCGCTTTCACCGTCCCGGGTGGGGTTCTGGCCAGTTTCCTGTGCCAGGCCCGGGCCCCGGGTGGTGTGACGCTACCCGGCTGCCGCCCGGGACACCAAAGCATGGAAGGGGCTTGGGCCGGCGCCCAAGGCCACTGGCCGAGGCTGAGTCGCTCCTGGTCGCATGCTCTCTCCCAGGTGGCCTGGAGGAAGCATTTCCACGAAGCCACAGCCCCCCTCTGGGGGATGGGCGCAGCCAAGCCAGATGGACGAGAAGATCAAGAAAGGTGGGCACAGAGGGAGGGAGAGGAGGGGTCCCAGCCTTGCCTGCCCTCTCTCAGCCCACCTGCCCTTCAGTTTCTTCTCTTGCATTCTGGGCCGGCTCTGTGCTGCGATAGGAGGTGGGCGGGCACCACCAGAGGACACTGACTTGAGACCTGGGCGGGTGGGGAGACGGACCTCAGCGGGCCTATCAGAATTCCTTGCCTCTTCTTTTGCCCAGGCCACCCAACATTGTAGAACCTGGGCGGTTTCACTGCCCAGCTGCAAACCCTTCCTTGCCCCTGTGTTCTTAGCACCAAGTCCTGAGCCCTGGGTGACCCCCCACCCCCTCTCCCTGCACTTACCCCCTTGCTGACTGTAGTGGAGCCCCACTGGCTTCTGTTCTGATCCTGCTGCGCCTTCCCTTACTCCTCTCCACATGAACACCACCCCCTTCACCCTCCACGTCCCCCCTGCTGCTCCTCCTCAGATCTCAGCACCGTCCCTGATCTCCTTACCCTGTTTATTTCTTGCCAAAATGGACCACAATCTGATTTCTTTTTTTGTCCTGTTAAATTTGTTTATTTCTCCCTCTCCTCTGGACTGGCAGGTCTTTGAGGGGAGGGGCCCTGTTTATTTTAACCATTTCCTGGGACTGTGGGTCACACACTGTAGGAGCTCAGTGAATGCTCATCAGATAAATGAATGGAAGTATGGGAAGTCTTGAGTAGGAAGGAAAAATGGAACCAAATGAGCCTAAGTTGGCAGGAGTAGAGAGTGTCAGAGAAGGGACTTTCTTCCAGAGAAAGGGACTTTAAAGCTGGGTAGAGAAGGATATGTAGTGGTTTATCAGGAAGATAGGGAGCTGCGTGTGTGCACACGGGGTCACCATGTCCCTCATCCCCTTCACCCCCCACCTCCCCAAATGTAACCTGTGCTAACCTGCTTCTATTTTGCTGACAATAGCAGAGGAGATGGCCCTAAGTCTCGCCCGGGCAGTGGCTGGTGGGGATGAACAGGCGGCTATGAAGTGTGCCATCTGGCTGGCAGAGCAACGGGTGCCCGTGAGTGTGAAACTGAAGCCCGAGGTCTCCCTGACACAGGACATCAGGTGAGGCCTGCGTGGTTGGCCAGGGACTTGGGCTTCCTGAACCTTCATGCGCAGCCTATCAAATGTTCTTTTCTTTTCTTTTTTGCACCAGGTATTGAACCTGGGGTGCTTAACCACTGAGCAACATCCCCAGCCCTTTTGTTTTTTATTTTGAGTTAAGGTCTCACTGAATGGCTTTAATTTGCCTCAGCCTCGGGATTGCAGGCATGTGCCACTGCACCCTCGAGAATGATTCTTGGCTGGGCACAGTGGCGCTCACCTGTAATCCCAGTGGCTCAGGAGGCGTAGGCAGGAGGATTGTGAGTTCAGAGCCAACCTCAGCAACTTAGCGAGCCCCTGAGCAACTCAGCGAGACCCTGTCTCTAAATAAAATATAAAAAGGGCTGGGGACGTGGCTTAGTGGCCGAGTGTCCCTGGATTCAAACACCAGTTTGTCACTGAGATGTGGGGCAGGTTATTTTACCTCTCAGAGTTTGCTTTCTCATTTTTTAAAATGAAACAATAACAGTAGTCATAGGGTTGTTAGGATATCAGTCTTCATATAATAGAAGAAAAATAACAGTGGCATAAAAAATGTCAGTTCAAATTTGGAGGTTCTGAGCTCATGGTCCTCAGAGGCACATCTTTCTTCTGTCTCATTATTCATGAAGTTCATCTCATGGTTCAAAATGACTGTTCCAGCTCCAGCCATTTCATCAGGAAGAAGGGAAGACTTCTCTTAAGAACGTAGACTAGAAGTTGCACATACTTCTGCTTCATTCCTAATCTTGTTCTCACAGCCACACTCAGTCTGCAGGGAAGCTGTGAAATACAGCCGGGTATCCAGCTAGACTGCAGGGTTCTCTTAGCAAGGGAAGCAAGGGAGAATGGATGCTGTCAGTCTTTGCCCCAGAGGTTTTAATCTCTACTGAAACACCAAAGTGTAATCACTCAATAAATGTTGATGTCTCTGATTCTTTTTTTACTGCTTTTTTATTGCTGCCTATTAAGGTAATAGTGTGTCAGAGTTGTGCAGTCATCCCCACAGTCAATTTTAGAACATTTTATTATCCCATAAAGAAAACCCATACTCAGCTGGGCATGGTGTCGCATACCTGTAATCCCAGTGACCCGTGAGGCCAGCCTCAGCAATTTAGTGAAGCTCTAAGCAACTTAGTGAGACCCTGTGTCAAAATAAAAAATAAAAAGGGCTGGGGATGTGGCTCAGTGGTGAAGTATTTCTGGGTCCAATTCCCCAGTAACAAAAAAGAAAAAGAAAATAATATACTCATTAGCAGTAAGTCCCTCTCCATCTTCTTTCCAGGGCCATCTATCTCTAGGGATTTGTCTATTCTGGAAATTTTATTTATGTGGAATCTTACCACAGGTGGTTTTTTGGTCTGGCATCTTTCACTTAACATGTTTTCTGGATTCATCCATGTTTACCATATGTATCTGAACTTTTTTCTTTTTATTGCTGAACAACAATCCACTGTGTGGACAAATCACTTTGTCTTTAGCCTTCAGTCAGTTGATGGCCATTCGGGTTGTTCGTACTTCCTGGCTGTTATGAATAATGCTTCTGTGAACGTGTGTGAGCAGGTGGACTTGTTTTCATTTCTCTTGGGGTTACCGCCCAGTGGCATTGCTGGGTCACAGGGTAACTCTACATTAACCCTAACGAGGAACTGCAAGGCTGGTTCTCCAAGTGGCTGCACCATTTCACATTCTGGCCAGCAGCGTGTGGTTTTGATTATAGCATCCTCGTGAGTCTGAAGTAGTATCCCAATGTGCTTTGACTTGTAGTTCCCAAATCATTTGTTAACTAATGATGTGGAGCATCTTGTCATGTGATTGTTGGTCATTTGCATCTTTTCTTTGGATAACTGCCTATATATGTCTTTTGCCAGCTTTTTGTTGTTGTTTTATTGTTTTGTTTTGGTACTGGGGATTGAACCCAGGGGCACTTTTCTACTGAGCTACACCCCAGTGCTTTTTATGTATTTATTTTTCATTTTGAGGCAGGGTCTCGTTAGGTTGCTTAGGGCCTCACTAAAGTGCCCAGATTGGCCTCAAACTTGTGATCCTTCTGCCTCAGCCTTCCAAGTGGCTGGGATTACAGGTGTGTGCCACCACACCTGGCTTCAGATTCGTTCTTGCTATCCTTGCTTTGGAGATGTAATGTGTTCCCAAGTCTGAGAGTGCTCATTAGATTGTTCTGCACTTTACATCATCTCTGTTTCCTTTGGAGTCAGTTCTGGTTTTTCCTATTAGCTCTTCCTTTTCATATTTTTAGTCTTCCAAAAGTGTTTGAGGATCCTTGAGAAAAATTTATAATATCAGGCTGAGGTTCAGTGAAAGAGTGCTTGCCCAGCATGTGGGAGGCCCTGGGTTCTGTCCCCACTACTGCAGACAACAACAAAACCACTGGAATAGGGGCTGGGGTTTGGCTCAGCAGTAGAGTGCTCGCCCAGCACATCTGAGATGCTGGGTCCATCCTCAGCACCACATAAAAATAAGTAAATAAAGGTATTATGTCCAACAACAGGGGGAAAAAAAAGCACTGAAATAATGGTGTTTGGCCTTAAATCCTGCCTCTGGCAGTCATTCCTTGTACTTTGGCATAAACATGTAACATGTTTATCTGTGGAAAAGAGACCACAGTACCGCCTGTGAGCTCCTTGAGAGGATTAAGAGTCAGTATGCACTGGGCCTCTGCACGTGGTAAATGACCACTTTTGGAGGTTTGGCTGAAAGGCCTGGAGAAGGGATGGAAGAGGCTGGAGAAGTGGGGAGGGCAGCCCCCGTGCTGCCAGTTGTGGCTCAGGCTAAGTGCTGCCTGGGGCTGGTGGAGGGACTTCGGCTGTGGCCCTAATAGAGGAGGAAGCAGAGGGACCCGGGAATCCAGGGGAGTCTCCTCAAGACGGGAGTCTTGTGAGTGGACATGCGAGCAAATGTGTACACGTCCTAGCTGGTGGCCATGGCGGACCTGTGGCCCCCCTCTCCCCTCCAGGCTGTGTGTCAGCGTGGAGGATGCCCAGATGCACACCGTCACCATCTGGCTCACCGTGCGCCCTGATATGACCGTGGCCTCCCTCAAGGACATGGTGAGTGAGGGGCTGGTGGGAGTCCCTATGGGGCCTGTTTCGGCGCCTCTCCTCACCTCCGCCCTCCTCCCTCCCTCCCCTCTCTTGGCCCCTGCCAGGTATTCCTGGACTATGGCTTCCCACCCACACTGCAGCAGTGGGTAATTGGGCAGCGGTTGGCACGGGACCAGGAGACTCTACACTCCCATGGCGTGCGGCGGAATGGGGACAGTGCCTACCTCTACCTGCTGTCAGCCTGCAACACCTCGCTTAACCCTCGGGAGCTGCAGCGGGAGCGGCAGCTGCGGATGCTGGAAGGTGAGGCCCTGGCCCAGGCAGTGGGGCGCACACAGGGCCAGGCTCACCTGAGGCCGTAGCGAGCAGGGCACAGTGCCTGCCTGGACGGGGGGTCAGGGACAGAGACGTGGGCAGAGAGCGCTACAGGGAACCCTCTTTAGAACATCTGGTGTGGGGCGAGGTGGAGTTCCGCCTTGGCCCTGGCATTTACCAGAACTGTGTGACCTCAGGCAGGTTCGTTCCTGTCTCTGAATCTTCAGTTTTTATAATCTGTAAACGGGGTATGGTGATAATTATAACAAGTATTTATTCTAAATTTCTTACTTTTGCAGTATTTCATAACTACAGAAAAGTTACAGAATTGCACAAAAAAATTACATAAGTTCCGAAGTACTTTTTTTTTTTTTGGTACCAGGGATTGAACCAGGAGCACTTTACCACTGAGCCACATCTCCAGCCCTTTTTGAGACAGGGTCTTCCTAAGTTGCTAAGGCTGGTCTTGAACTTGCAATCCTCCTGTCTCAGCCACCCGGGTCGCTGGGATTACAGGCGTGCACCACCGCACTTGCTTTCCCAAATATGAACACTTTACCATATTTGCTTTGCTTTATCATTCTCTTCTAAATATAAAATGGTTTTAATTTCTGAACCATTTGAGAATAAGGGTCAGACATGATGTCTCCTTCCCCAAATACTTCAGTGTCATTTCTGTAAATAAAAAGGTCATTTTCTTGTGTTACCATGTGCAGCTCTCCAATTCAGAAATCAGCATCAATGTAGTACAGTCAGCCCCTCTCAGGTTTCACCAGTAGCCCCACAGATATCCTTCATGACAAAAGAAGCAGTCCCATCCCAACCCTCCTCCCGGGGCTCTCCCTGGTTCCTGACTCCCCTGAGCTGACTGGAAGTCTGGCGCCATTCCTTCTTTTTCTCTGGTTTCTTCACAAATGGATCCCTGGGTGTTCTGACAGGCCTCCTCAGAGGGGACCCTGCGGCTCTTTGGGTGCATCAGGAGGCCCGAGTCTGGAGCATCATGGGTGGGGTAGGGATCTGATCCCTGAGGGAGCCAGAATGCCCACCTGGCAGGACAAGGCTGGAGTCAGGTCCAGGGAGGAGAGAGGCTGAAGGTGGGGTGCCTGGCTGGCTCGCTCAGGGTGTGGACAGTGGATAGCATGGATCCTGCCGGCCTTCCTCCTCTGCAGATCTGGGATTCAAGGATCTCACGCTGCAGCCAAGGGGTCCCCTGGAGCCAGATCCTTCCAAGTCCGGGGCCCCCCAGGAGCCTGGCCAGCAGCCAGATGCAGTGCCCGAGCCCCCACCGGTAAGCGGCAGTCCTGTGTGCCCTGCCTGCCCCACCGGGTCTGCCACTCTGCTCATGGCTCTCTGCTCCCAGGTGGGCTGGCAGTGCCCTGGCTGCACCTTCATCAACAAGCCCACGCGACCTGGCTGCGAGATGTGCTGCCAGGCGCGGCCAGAGACCTACCAGGTTCCCACCTCTTACCAGCCGGACGCGGAGGAGCGAGCGCGCCTGGCCAGCGAGGAAGAGGCGCTGCGCCAGTACCAGCAGGTGGGCGCTCCAGTCCCGGGACAGACTCCTGCCCACTGGACGCGGGAGGCCTAGGCCAGGAAGGGAGCCCCCTGCCGCTCCTCCCTCGTTACTGCCCTGCCCTCCTGACCTTACCGCTAGCTGTGGCCCTTCACTTGACTGCGCGCTACCTGTCTCTGAGGTCACCCTGGGCCGAGACTCTGCTTCCTGCTGTGGAGCACATCCAGTTTCTTCATGTGCTCCGTCCTGTGTGGGCTGTGTCTCCGTCTGCACTTTAACAACCCCCCATGTACGCAAGTGTCCCTGCTGTGACCTCAACATCCGTGCTGTGACCTTGAGGAGGCCTGAGCAGGGACCTCACCCCTATCCACCTGTACCCTCACTCCTCCCAACCTTGTCCTCTCCTGCCCCTACTCCCCTCGCCTCTGGCCCCGCCTACCCTGGCCTCTCACTCTCCCTGGGGGAATGACTGCCCTCCAGGAGCCCCTGTGGTGACACCCCTCTCCCTACCAGCACAGCCCCTGCCCCACCCTGGCCATCACCCCACTCCGGTCCCATCTGTAGCCTTGCTTGTCTCCCGGCTTTGCCGCCCCTTCCTAACTGACCAGACCCCACCTGTGCCCTCTGCGTCTCCGCCCCGCCCCGCCCCGCCCCGGTGCCTGGCAGGACCTCAGACCCCGGCCACGTCCTTTCCACCGCTGTTCCACCCGCTTCCCAGCCTGGCCACGCTCGCCCGCCCCGCCCCTCTCCCTCACCCTGCCCCCACCCTGGTCTCACCACCCCCAAGACCCTGACCCGCCCCGTGGCCCCGCTCGTGTGCCCAGCGGAAGCAGCAGCAGCAGGAGGGGAACTACCTGCAGCACGTGCAGCTGGAGCAGCGGAGCCTGGTGCTGAACACCGAGCCCGCCGAGTGCCCCGTGTGCTACTCGGCGCTGGCGCCCGGCGAGGCGGTGGTGCTGCGCGAGTGCCTGCACACCTTCTGCAGGTGCGCCCCGCCCCCACCCAGCGGCGCGCGGTCCCTCGCAGGGCCGCCAGTGGGTGGGCCTGTGTGCTTTCATTTCCTTGGACACCCGCAGAACCTTCCAGGTAGGCCCTGTCTCCCCAAGGGCAGAGGAGCAGTGGGAGGTACAGAGAGGCCAAGCGACTTCCCCAAGGCCACACAGCCCATGTAAGAAGCCCAGACATGAACTCAGGCATTCTGACTGCAGACTTTCTGCCCTTATTTTAACCCCAACTACCCAGGCCCAGGTGAGGGGAATGGGCCGCTTTCCCTCCCAGCTTGTATCAACTTTGGCCTCTACTGGCTGGCGCTATCCCCCACCCCACCCCACCCCAATCGTGGCTCTTCCACCCCTGGACTGGGAAAACGTGTTCGTTTGCCACGGTGGTCATTGCTAGAGCTGTACTGAGCGCCAGGTCCCCTCTTCCTCCTGGAGGTGACATTGGGGAGGAGGCCTATGTTAATGGATAATTGCTGGCTGAGCAGTGGGTCATGAGCCCTGCTTGGGGACCGTCAGGACGCCTCTAAGGAGCGTCCCTGGAACAGAAGATTGGGCCCAGGCTTGGACCTCGACCTCACTTGTCTCAGGACCTCACTTGTCTCAGGAGACCTGTGGGTCCAGAGGAGAGGGACAGAGGGGTTGGGCTTTCCGGGGCTCAGCGAGCACATGGGGGTTTGCGTGGGTGCTGGGGTGCAAGGGGTGGGGAGCTCCTGGGCACTGACACTGCTGCGGTACTGAGAGTGGACTTAGGGGCCAGGTGGGGGCAGGGAGGAGGCTGTGTCACCAGGTGGAGTGATGGGGGCCTGGGTCAGAGCAGCAGGGAATAGCGGGGCTGCTGGATGGAAGGAAGTCGGGTGTTGAGGAGAAGCCCAGCTAGGGCCCTGGGGTCAGGCTGTGCCATGGGAGGGTGGAGTCCCTGTGGGCATTTGTAGGACCTAACCCTGTCCTCCCCCCCAGGGAGTGCCTGCAGGGCACCATCCGCAACTGCCAGGAGGCCGAGGTCTCCTGCCCCTTCATCGACAACACCTACTCCTGCCCGGGCAAGCTGCTGGAGAGGGAGATCCGGGCGGTAAGGCTGGGGGCAGGAAGGCCCCAGAGTCCTTGGAGCTGGCCTAAGCTGGCCTGACATCTCAGTAGACATTTTTCAAGAGCCTCCCCCATGTTGGGCACTGGGGTCCAACCAGGACAGGATTTGGGGGAAGTAGCTGAAACTTACTGACAGTTGTAACTTTTCCTTCATGAAGGGAAGAGATAGAGCTGTTGGGGTGGGGAGCTCTGGGCCCCGGGGCTGGGTGTATGACCTGAGTTCCTTTCTTTCTTTCTTTTTTTAAGAGAGAGAGAGAGAGAGAAAATTTTTTAATATTTATTTTTTAGTTTTGGGCAGACACAACATCTTTGTTTGTATGTGGTGCTGAGGATCGAACCCAGGCCGCACGCATGCCAGGCGAGCGCGCTACCGCTTGAGCCACATCCCCAGCCCCTGAGTTCCTTTCAAGAATTGTGGAGATTGTGGTGGAGGGTGTGCATGAACAAGTTAGAGTAGACTTGGCACATGGCAAGCCCTTGTATCAGCTGGTTTTTGCTGTGTAACAAGTCACCCCAGATTTAATGGCTCCCAACAATTTAAGTGATCAGTTGCAAGTTAGTGATTCCAGTTAGGCTGAGCAGGGGGTGCTTCTTGTCTGCACTGGGCCAGGCTGCTCTTTTCTGGGCTTGACAGGTGGGCCACTATGGTGGACTGGTTCATGTGGCCCCTCTCCACCTGCAGGCTGGCAGGGCTCACTTGGTGGTGGTTCCAGGGTTCCAGGAGCAGCTGTGGGGAGCCTGGGTGTGGGAGTGCTTGCGAGTCTCTGCTGTCTTCTACCTGCTGTCCCTGTGGGAGGGGACATGAGCAACAGCCTAGCACAGTGCTGTGGAGGCTCCTGTGTGCGTGCTGCTGCTCTTGTGGTTCAGGTTATTAAGGGGTCAGTTTCCCCTCTAGGTACTGATGACTTGAGCAAATCCTTCCCTCCTCTGGACCTCCATTTCCCCATCACAGTGTAAACTGTTGGGCTTGATTCACCAACTTCAAATTGCAAGAAAATGGCCTTCCCAGAATCAAGCGTCTGGGGTTCGCAGGCCAAAACATGGAGGCAGGGCCAGAGGTGCCAAGGGCCAGATGGGAGATGCTTCCCAGACATGCACATAGGACCCCCGTTTCTTCCCATCCCAGGACATCCTCCGACTGCATTTTGTCCCGTTTCCTCCAGTATTTCTGGCAGACATATTTTTTTTTTAAAAAAACCAATCAACTTTATTAAATTATACTTAGTACACAATAAAATGTACCCATTGTCACTGTGCAGCTGGATGAGTTCTTTTTCTTTTCTTTTCTTCTCTTCTTTTTCAGTGCTGGTTATCAAACCCAGGGCCCTTCCCAGGCTAGGCAAGCTTTCTACCCTAACCCAGAGCCCTAACCACCACCCAGTCAAGATACAGAGCAGAGGCCTGATTCTTACCTCATTGTAACTGGCAAAGACGCACCAACTTATTATTTTGCTGAAGAATCTTACATATAATACAAAAATGTTATATAATATAATAATCATTTCCTCTGTCTGTATGACATTGATTTGTATGTGGGGGACTGAACTTAGAGCCTCATACATGCTTAGCAGGTGCTCTGCCTTGAGTTGTATCCCCAGCCCAAACTGGGATTTTTTTTTTTTTTTTGCGGGAGACTATCAGGAATTGAACCCAGGAGGGCTTAACCACTGAGCTACATCTCCAGCCCTTTGTATTTTTTAATTTCAGACAGGAGTCTACTAAGTTGCTTAGGGCCTCACTGAATTGCTGAGACTGACCTCAGACTTGTGATCCTCCTACCTCAGCCTCCCAAGTTGCTGGGATTACAGGTGTGCACCACCATGCCTGGCCCAAATTGATTTTTTGAGTATGATGTACCAGGATACTAATTTAACTATATTGCCCTTATCATTGCTTCTTCTTCTTATTTTTTTTTCCCATGGTACTAGGTATTGAACCCAGGACCTCCTGCATGCTAGACATGTACTCCACCATCTAATTACATCCCTAGCCCTTTTAATTTATTTTCATTTTTGGTTTATTGTTTATTTATTTACTTTGATGCCAGAGATTGAAACCAGGGATTCTTAACCACTGAGCCACATCCCCAACCTGTATTTTTTATTTTGAGGCAGGATATTCTTTTTACTTTTTATTTATTTATTTAGAGATATTATCTTGCTGAGTTGCTGAGGCTGGCCTCAAACTTGCTATCCTGCGTCAGCCTGCTGAGTGGCTGAGATCACAGGCCTGCACCTTGGCACCCGGCTTGCATGGAGCCTTTAAACACTAGAAGGGTTATAGGAGAAAAGTACTCGGACTGGGTTGACTGTATGGGCTGGGGCTTCCTGGAGGATATTTGGTGGCACAGAGGGCCATCTGTTGGGTATTCTGAACCCCAAGCACAAGGACATGGTGTGTTGGCAGCTCCTGAGCCCCGAGGATTACCAGCGGTTTCTGGACCTGAGTGTCTCCATTGCCGAGAACCGCAGCGCCTTCAGCTACCACTGCAAGACCCCAGACTGCAAGGGCTGGTGCTTCTTTGAGGATGATGTAAACGAGTTCACCTGCCCCGTGTGTTTCCACGTCAACTGCCTGCTCTGCAAGGTGCGTGGTCCCACGCTGCCTCCTCCCCTGGTTCTGTGGAGGCTGACTGCATCAGAGATCAGCGCCTGTTCCCATGGGGAGGGAGCGGCGATGTTGGTCTGGGAGTTGTGATGAGGAGCTGCATGTCGCTGCCCTGACCCGGGAGGCCAATCCCAGCACTGGCCCCAGCACAGCCTAGTACTGATCCTGATCCTGGACCACGTCCTGGTCCTGGGCTGAGTTCAGCTTTGGCCCTAGTCACAGACTGAATCCTGGTCCCGTATGGAGCCCTGACCCTTGCGAGCCCCAAACTTGGCCCCAAACTCAGCTCAGACTCTACATCGCACACTTAACTGGTCCCATGCTAAGCCAGACACCGAGACCCACCCAACCCTGCCCCATCCTTCCCCAGGCACATCCCAATGCCTTCAAAAGTTGCCCATTAAAGTGATGAGCAGGCAGAGCCCAGGCTCAGACTCAGGCTTGGCAAACTGGGTCTCCAAGCAATGGACCTCTGGTGGGGTCAGAACCACAGAGGCCCAGGGACCTTCTCTGGTTGTGCCTGAAGTAGTGCTTCCAGTCTGAAGCCCCGGGAACTCTCTCCTGGACCCCCCCCCTCCCCCCGCAGGCCATCCACGAGCGCATGAACTGCAGGGAGTATCAGGACGACCTGGCCTTGCGCGCTCAGAATGACGTGGCAGCCCGGCAGACCACGGAGATGCTGAGGGTGAGCCAGGGTCGGGCTGATTTCTGCTCTGAGGGCTTCTCGAGCTGAGTTCACAGATCCCTGGAGGCGCAGAGCTCCCTTCTGTCAACTCCCATCCCGGGATGGGCCTTAGGCCCGGAGTCAGGTGGTGAGCAGCAGGAGCAGGGTCTGGGTGGAGGCAGGGGACCGCTGTGACAAAGGAGGCCAGAGAAGTTCTGGGAGGGAGCTGGAAGCCTCCAGGGGTGGGCGCGGCAGGCGGCAGTCCCCGCCCACTCACCCTCTGCTCCAGGTGCTGCTGCAGCAGGGCGAGGCCATGCACTGCCCGCAGTGCCATATTGTGGTGCAGAAGAAGGATGGGTGCGACTGGATCCGCTGCACCGTCTGCCACACCGAGATCTGCTGGGTCACCAAGGGCCCGCGGTGGGGCCCTGGGGTGAGTTGTCCAAGGAGCAGAAGGCTTGGGGGTGGGGTGGGGAGAGTGGGGCTTGCCTGGGAGAGGGGCTTGGAAAACTATAGCCTGGGGACTGTTCCAAGCCCCACATGCTAGACAAGTGCTCTGCCACCGAGCCCCAGCCCGGCCCAGGAGAGGGTTTTTTAACATCTGTTTTTTGTTTTTTTTTTTTAACTGAACACAGGCAGGTGTGCGCTACCATTGAGCACATACCCAGCCCATTTTTATTTTTTTGGTACCCGGTTTTGAACCTTGGGGCTCTTTACCACGAAGCTACATCTCTAGCCCTTATTATTTGTTTAGAGAGGGTCTCACTAAGTTGCTGAGGCTGACCTCGAACTTATGATTCTCCTGCCTCAGCCTCCTGCATTGCTGGGATTACAGGTATGTGCGACTGCACCTTGCTTTTTACACTTTAATTTTTTTTTTAATTTGTTCTAATTAGTTACACATGACAGTAGCTTTTTACATTTTTATTTTTTAATCATTTTTATTTATTTTTAATTTTTTTTAGTTGAAAATGGACACAATATCTTTATTATTCTTTTTTTATTTGTTTATTTTTACATGGTGCTGGGGACCGAACCCAGGGCCTCACGCTTGGGAGGCAAGCACTCTACCACTGAGCTACCACCCCAGCCCATTTATTTTTATTTTAAAAGTATTTATTTATTGGTACTGGGGATTAAACCCAGGGGTGCTTAACCACTGAGCTACATCTTCAGCCCTTTTTATTTTTTATTGTGAGACAGGGTCTCACTAAATTCTAAAGCCTCTCATTAAATTTCTGAGTCTGGCCTTGAACTTGGGATCCTCCTGCCTCAGCCTCCTGAGTCACTAGAGTTATAAGCATGTGCCACTGAGCCCAGCTACATCTTTAAATGGTGTAAACAGTATTGAAAGCGCACAGTATTTCATGACAGGTGAAAAAGATATGAAATCTAGGCTGGGGGAGTACCTCAGTGGTAGGTGCTTGCCTAGTATATGTGAGGCCTTGGGTTCAGCTCTGATCACTCTGCAGAAAACAGAAAATTAGGTGAAATCCAGATTTCAGTGTCCTCAGTACAGTTCTGTCCGAGGCCAGCCACACTCTTGTCCTGGCCTCCGGTCTCTGGCTGCTTTGGTGCCCCAGGGGCTAAGTATATGGCTGCCAGTGCCCAACATCAGGCCTTTACAGGAACCTTCTCCCTCCCTGTTGCAGAGGACAGTGGGAAAGTGCAGTCAGGAGTCCGGCAGCCTCCTCCCTGGCCCCCCACACTGAGCACTTCCCTGAGGCTCAGCTTCCTCCCCTGGGACAACCTTGGAGCCTCAGGCTTGTCAGAATCAAATGACAAAGGCATTTGCTAGGTAGAGGTCCCCTGGGAGCTCTCTGCTGAAGTCAGCTGTCCTCACTGGGGGTGTTACTGGAGTTGGGGCTCCTCGTGTGGCACACAGGAGACACAGACGAAATGGAGGGGTCTGCTCGCTCTCGCACCAGCGCTGCCCACCCGGATGTGCCAGTACTGTCCAAGCCTCTCCCACCCTGGGTCTGCGGCAGACGGACACGACTCTTGTAATAGGGGAGCTGCGGGGCCCAGAAAAGGCCTGCATGACCGCCTCTACCAGGTGGCCTAGCCAGGAGGGCCGCTCAGGAGGACCTGCGGGGACGAGGGCCCGAGTGGCAGGTGTGCTCAGGTGGGTCTGAGGGAGCAGCACAGGCAGGCTGTCCTTCCTCCCTGCTTCACGGACGCTTCCCTCTGTCCTCTAGGGCCCCGGAGACACCAGTGGGGGCTGCCGCTGCCGTGTGAATGGCATTCCTTGCCACCCAAGCTGTCAGAACTGCCACTGAACCCAAGATGGTGGACCCAGCCCTACATCCGGAGGCAGTTGTGGGCAGGGCTGGGCTCGGAACTTGGCTCTGATTTCTGGGCTGCAAGACCGTTTTGTGCTTTGGCCAAGGCAGAAGCCCTGTGGGGATGGCCTGTTTGCCACAGGTGGTGTAGAGGCCCCACCTGAGCCTGCTGTTGGGTCACCTGTGCCCAGTGCCTTTATCCTCTTCCTGCGGGCTTGCGGCCCAGACCTTCTGGAAGGGGCTCTGTGAGCCACCAGCACCCCCACTCCTCGCCTGCAGGTCACAGCTAGCCACAGCTCGCCCCTCCACGTTGGCTTTCTGGGGTGAATTTGCTCCGCCTTTGCTGTTGGAGGCTCAGAGCTGCTGAGACCGGGCCAGCTGAGAGCACGCCCTTGGGTCTGACCGCCACCATCTCCCTCTGTTGCCTGCATGAGCAGATTAAAATGCTTTTCCAGGAAGGGTGTGTGTCTTGTCCTTGAGAGGGAGTGTCACGGGCCAGTGTCCCTGAGGCCTCTGGGAATGACATCAAGAAGGTAATCTGTCAGCCCTTTTCAGTGGTAAGAAGAGGCTGTGACTCAGTGCTGGGACCCTGTACCAGAGCTGGCATCTCTGTGCCCAAGGACACAGTGGGCCATGGGGGACCTTTGGGTAGGGGAGGGAGGCTGAGGCTGGCTGGGGAGTCTTGCTGGTCCCCCTTGACCTCTCAGTGGGGAGCCAGCGGTGGGGAGCAGAGATTTCAGAACAGATAAGGCTGCTGTGCTTGAGGGGTGAGGTTGTCCATCCTAAATTTATTTTTTGGTACTGAGGATTCTAGCCCAGGGGCAGTTTGCCATTGAACTTCATCTCTAGCTGCTGAGGCTGACCTTGAACTTGTGATCCTCCTGCCTCAATTTCTTGAGTGGCTGGGGTGATGGGCGTGTGCCACTGTCTCAGCTTGTCCATCCTAATTTTAATGTCTCAGGCAAGATGGCAAAGTATTGACCTAGTGATATTCATTAGTACCCACTCTGCTGGTCATATTAATAGAGCAAGGTCCGGAGACGTCCATTTTGTGCATTCCTCCTCCAAGCTGTGACCCATCCCCTATTGAGAGCTGGTTATTAATGCCCAAAGCAGAGTCTCTGCCACAAATGTGATCACGAGGGCAGGCAGCGGGTGCCTCTGCTGCTCCGGGCCTGACTCCAGGCTTAGATGCTAGGCCTGAGGATGTTGGGGGAAGGGTTTGTTCCAGCCCTTGAATAGGCACTGCCCCCTGTCTGGATGCCCAGAGCAAAAGGTGACCCCAGGCAGTGAGCAGACACCAGAGAACATGGGTGGGTAAGTGCCCTTGGCTTGCCGGTGTGGGTGCAGGTCACTGACTCTGGCTGGCGGTGGCTGGCAGCCTCCCCAGCCCTGGGGGAGGATCAGGCAGAGCTGGCTCCAGCCCAGCCTGCAGGTGCCTTTCAGACTGCCACGACCTCTCTCCACAGACCCAGCCCCGGGCCTGGGCTTCCCCCTCCCCACAACCCCCACCCTTCATGGTCAGCTTTGTTGTGCCCTGGCTACTCCCTCCTTGGCCTTGCACATTGGGTGGGGTTTTCTGAAGCCAATTAGGTGTCCAGTAACCAGTTCTCCTGCTCTCTGGAGTTCGCATCAGGTCTCACAGAGGGCTCAGCCCAGAGACTGCCTGCTCTTCAGATGCCAGCACAGATGGGGTGCCCAGTGACCCCCACTTCTGCCTGGCCAGATACGAATTTGGGAATTCCATGACTTCTCCCCCTTGGGCTCACTAATGTTCACAGGGAACACTGGACTCAGTGACCTGCAGCTAGAGGAGGTGACCAGAACAAGATGCGGGGTGAGCCTCCATGTCCCTGCAGTCATGTGCAGTCACGACCCCTGCATATCCATGTACTCACCAACCGGGCAACTCACAGAACCTCATTTGATTTTTCATAGATCTCCCCCCTCCAACCCCTAGGTCAGTGTAATCACTTGGTGTTTCCAGTGACCAGCCCTGCATGAGGCCATTTAGGAGTCTCACTTAAGTCACCTGGTTAGCATGAACTAAGGTGAGTTTATTAAAAATGACAGACATTCCTGAATCATCCACTCCTTGGCAATTCCAAGGGTTGCAGGAACCCTGGGTCAGGAACCTGCACAAAGACCAAATAACTTACACCACACACACCCTTTCTTCAACTCTCCAGTTTTCAAAATTCTGCTGAAGAGTCAGGCATGGAGGCTGAGGCAGGAGGACTACAGTTTTGAGGTCTTGTTCCCAAAAGTAAAAAGGGCTGGGGTGTAGCTCAAGGATAGCCTAGGAGGGTGTGGACAAATGACAGACATAATTAGTAACCACATATGGCTGTTTATTTCATACAGGGCTCTCTGTACAAAATATTTACACATATTCTTTACAGAATAAATAAGTCACCTGAAGGTAAATAGATAATGCTTTCTCCTCAGTGGCTAGGGAGAATCCTGGTGTGAGCAAAGCTGCAGTGCACACTTTCTCCTTAGGCCACAGCACAGGCAAACATCGCTTGCTTCCTGGGATCCAGAGTTGTGGCCTTGGGTCCTCAGCAGCTCCTCCACCTCTTGCCATCGCTGGGTTTACAAACAGGTTTGCGTGCTGCGGCTAGAGGCACAGAGCTGTTGCCATTTGAAAAGATGGCAAGAGGACAAACTTGGCACAGGAGAAGATGGAATATTTGCCATCTCTTGTCACCTCTGGATCCTGGAAGAATTTTCATTTGTCCTAATGATCCCACCACTTTCTGGATTAATCCATCTGCTGCACATTCACCCTACGTGCCTCCTGCTGTGCACGACTCACCATGCTTTAAGATGTTTTGGTTAAAGTGCTCAGTGTAACTCAGAACTCTCCAGCATGCTGGCAGGAAGCCTGCTGACCACCCACCCTGCACATTGTGGGCATGCAGGAGGGCGGAGTGCTTCTGACCCGTTCACTTAATGAAATCACCAGCTGGGAGAGCCCAGGAAAATAAAAGTACACAGCTGCTCCACACAATGCACTCCAATTTTTAAAGCAGCAAAAGGCACTCCCCCCCCCCCCAAGCTCGAGTTAATGTACAAACCTGGCTTCACTCACAGAAAGCTGCCCAGGACCACTGTGGGATCCCCCTTCTTCCCAAGGCCTGGGGGGCCTCCGAGAAGCCTGGGGCAGGACTGGCTGCTCTGGGCCCTGCCATGCTCTTCATGCTACAGTTTGTCCCTTTCTGGTACCATCAAGTTTCCACCATTTCCCACTAGGCAGAGACCAGGGGCTCTGCTATATCAAGCCCAGACGATGCGAGTGGGCGCCTCCCTGGGAGTGGAAGGCTGGTCTGTGGGGAACAGGAAGGAAGCAAAGTGGGTTGGAAGTGGGGGGCTCTCCACAAATGGCAGCTCTGGCTGAAGTGAAATGTTACGCAGTTGAGTAGAAAGTAAACTTCAGGGTTGTACAAGCTCATCCTTCTGATGAGAACTATTTTTTTCCATGAAGGAACGATTCTTTTTAAAGTGAAAGTACTTTACATGTTAGGAGTGTATAATTCTAAAAATAGTAATAAAAGTGTCTTTTATAAGTAATGTCATGTGGCTTGTAGAAGAGAACAGGAAGAAATAAAAAGGCAGGCAAACCAGTCTAGGTAATATTCTCTCCTGCTGGACTGGAAGTACCCACGTGATTTCTAGGCTGAAAATAGGTAGGATTTCACCAGTCACCTAATTCGTGTCTGATTTCTGACCAGCTAATGGAGCTGCTTTTAAAAGGGCTCCCACTCGAGAGTCCTCTGCCCCTCACTTTCATCCAAGACCCGACTCCTTCAGCAGCAGGCCTCTTTCCTCATCTATCTGAAGTGGACAGAACCCCAGGAGCTGCAAGGAGGGCATTCTGGGGTCTGGCTTACTTTCTATTGGGTAGCCAGGACGTCCCCCAGTAGCCAGGGAAGCCCAGGCCCTGAGGTTCTCAGGATGGCTGGGAACAAAAGAACCCACTTCCACCAACATGAGGGGAGGTGGCAGAGACACTCTCAGGTCCGTGGAAGACACTGCAGGTCAGGCTTGCTCTGTGACTGGCCTCCAAAGCCATGGCAAACGTGGCAGGCGAGGGTGGCAGGAATAGAACACCCTCGACAGAAACCCTTTTAATCAAGGAAATTCCATCTTCTCAGTCCTTCTGGGAAAGGGCGAGACCGGGAGCACTGTGAGAGGAAGTGGCTCGGGCTTCAGGGGAAGAGCTGCAGCTGGAACTTGGGGGCCCATTCCAGGGCACTTTTCACCACCGCTAGAGCAGCTGCTCCCAGGGCCACCGTCAGCCCCATCACTGCCAGTTTCACAAAGCGGTTGGTCCTTGGTTTGGTCAGAACATCTTTTGTTCGAGTCTCAGGTCGCAGAAGTCCTCGAAACCGCTGCCGCAGCACCATATCCGGCCTCTGTTGGGCTGATGCCAGCTCAAAGTCTTTGAAGGTAGAGGCTGCAGTTCTGTAGAGGAAGGAGGCAGAAATAAGGACTGGTATGAAGAAAGAAGAAGAGGAGCGGTAGAGCCAGAAAGTTCTTCTGGATAAAGACCCGAGAAGTCTAAGGGGATTCGGCTGGAATGGCTCTGGCCACTGTCCTGCCCTGTCCTCACCCCACAGTCTCCCCTGCCTCTGCCTTTTACAGCTGCCCCAACTCTACTAGTGCCTCGCTCTGCTCACCTCTCAGCCTGCTGCTGGGCAGCAGCCTCCCGTGCGAGTTCTGAAGGGGGAAACTGAACAAAGAGGTCCCCTGCTCTGCTGATCAGCGTCTCATAGGGCAGGTCCTGAGGGATCTGGGACAACAAATGGTGGACCGAGGCCATGTCACAGTCACAGTCCAGAACTTCCTGCTCACGATACAACACAATCTGTGGGAAGAAAGACTTTGCATCATGGACCAGACACACAGGGCCATGGCCAGCTGCCTCTCAGTCTCTATAGAGATGAGTTCAAACCGGAAACAGACAGAGCCCAGCCCAGCTGCTCAGCAAGCTCTTGTATCCATCCAGGAAGGAATGAGGCACATTCTTTCAGTGCTATTCCACAGCTGGGCTGGGCCTTCCTGCTAGGAGCGCACTGCCACTCATGACGTGAAAGACTGACAAATTAAAGTAAGTCCTTCCAGGCACATTTGTCTGCTCAAGTGTCTCTCAGAGTCTTGAAAGAAATGAAGGCGATTCTTTTAAGAAGAAAAGGAGAGGGATCATGGGAAGATTCTTGGAGCTTCAGCAAAGAAATGGTTCAAAATCGTAGAAGGAATCATCTCGTTCCCTTTAAACATCTTCCTTCTTACCGCTGGCCCACAAATCCACTGCTGTTGAAGGGATCTGTGAAGAACTTCCTGGGTCCCCACCTCTACAAATTATTCAGGCCTGTGCTTCCCCCACCCCCCATACAAGGGATTGAACTCAGGGGTGCTCTACCACTGAGTTACATCCCTATCTTTTTTTTTTTTAAATTTTGTAGTTGTAGACAGACATAATGCCTTTATTTTATTTGTTTTTTATTTTTATGTGGTGCTGAAGATAGAACCCAGTGCCTCACGCATGCTAGGCAAGTACTCTGCCCCAGCCCCCCTATCCCTTTTTAAAAAAACATTTTTAACTTTATTTTGAGACAGAATCTTGCTAAGTTGTTCCCACTAGCCTCAAACTTGTGATCCTGCTGCGTCAGCCCCTGACTTATCGGGGTTACAGGTGTGCGTCACCTTCTAGTAAGTGCAGCCCTCACCACTATCACCAGCCACCTCGCTTCTATAGCCCGAGGCCAGCTCTCTCCTTTGGCAGCTGCTGTGCAGACTGCTTCCCTATGAGGTTCATCAGGTGAACATAGTTCCAGAAGGCATCAGCAGAACAATGACAATTCACACTGCACACTGGCACTTCAAAGGTTCAGAGAGTCTTACAGGATAGAAATCTCTGTAATTTTCTGTTTTTCATAACACCCCCATTTACACTGCACAGAAGAGGGACACCTGCCTAGGAAATGCCATCTCTTGCATGTTTTCATGATCACCAGACCCCTGCAGGGAAGATGGTCAACCTAGGGTGGGTGGCGGAGAGCCTGGCTGCTGCTTATGGTGGGTACCTACCACAGCTGCAAAGTAAATGGGCATCAGCGGATGGCAGGCCAGGAAGAAATCATATAACCGCACAACGTGCCTGAAGTCAGACAGGACGTGCCCAAACCAGGTGATGAGCCAGCTGAGGGCAAAGATGGTCCCCACCTCAGCACTAGGAGCAAAGGAAATCCAAATGTTAGGTTCTCTGTTATGTCACCCCTTCCCTCTCTCAGGGCCAAGCATTTGGGAAATACACTTTTTTTTTTTTTTAAATCCAGCTACCTGAGAACTTAGCATTTTCTCCTCAAAAAATTGCAGCATGACACTCATACCACAACAGCATGCTGCCTGCCGTATCTCACCAAGCGCTCTTCTAATGCTCAACAGATGTCAACTATTGGAATAAGGAGGTGTTTTCAGAGAACTATATTGTGATTTTCTTTCTGAGACAATTTTGATATCTGCACAGAAAATTTTCTTCTCCTTGGAACTTGGGAAATAAAATCACTCATGGATGGCCTTGTCCTTTTATCTCAATCTCTAAGAACTCGTACTTCATCTTGGAGCAAGTCTAAGTTGGTAAACTGATGCCACCCCTCCTCCCTACCAGATGTGAATTCCTCAAGCCATGGGTCGTCTCCCCCTTGCATTCCAGTACCCGAAAAAGGGCTCTAAGACTATGTAAAGAACCGAATCATCCAGATTGCTGGTGACTGGAAGGGACAACCAACATGAATCAACCTAATATATGAGGAAATGGAAAAATATCTGTGAAGAAGAAACAAGAGCCAGGAGAGCAAAGGCAAGACGGGTGGTACACACATGAAGGCGGCATCGCGTACCTCTGCATGAAGTCATGGAGCTCTGGGTTCACCTGGTCTATGATGGGCATCAGGTAGTTTAAAATGTGCCTGGTGTTGTCCATTGTGGGATCCATGAAGTCCCTAGAGTGAGACAATTCAATGAGCTTAGTCGGATCAAGCACTTAGATATCATGGCTGGAGGCTGTGACCGCTGAAAAAACTGAAAAGAAAATGACAAAGGGAGTTGGGGATGTGGCTCAGTGGCAAAGCACCCCTGGGTTCAATCCCCAGTGCCCAAAGGAAGAAAAAAAGGACTAAGGAGTGACACCCTCCTGTTATATCCCTCTGCAGGGGTACCTGAGGTGGTGGGTAGACAATTTTTCTACCAGGGATGTTGCCAGCCTCTCGCCTACCACCAGCAGAAACGTAATCACTATGTCATGGTAGCCCTGGTAGTAGTGCAGCTGAGGATTGCGCTCCAAGATGAGGAGGATGATGTCAATGAGCTCTTCCTGGAGCCCCTCTCTCTGTTCATCTGGCATGCCTGTGGAGAGGAGGTACATTTGAAAACAGCAAGCAGCCCAGTAACAGGGAGATTAGGAAGAAGGCCAGCAATGGATTTTTCAGAGAAAGTGTCCAATAAAAGAAAATGGATTTAAAACAAGTTGGGGGGCTGGGGATGTGGCTCAAGCGGTAGCGAGCTTGCCTGGCATGCGTGCGGCCCGGGTTCGATACTCAGCACCACATACAAAGATGTTGTGTCCGCCGAAAACTAAAAAATAAATATTAAAATTCTCTCTCTCTCTCTCTCTCCCTCTCTCTTAAAAAAAATAAAACAAGTTGGTAACATCTATCAAGTTGACACACAGAAAAGAGCCACACTTTCAACATACAGGGGGAACCTGAAGACACCAACTTAACCAAATTGGAGTTACTATCCTCCACAAGGGATGGCATACACCTCTAGATATGATGTGCTGACAGGAGCTCTGTGGCACACGGGTGGAACTCCTATCAGGTGCATAAGCCTGATCTCACAACGAGGAAACACCAGGCAAAGCCAAAGTAAGGAAAACTGAGCAGGATAACTAGGCTGTCATAAAATACAAAGGAACTGCTATAGATTAAGAGAGGCTGAAGAAGCCAGGTGCGGTAGCACATGCCTCTAACACCAGCAGCTCAGGAGGCTAAGATAGGAGGACAGCAAGTTCAAAGGCAGCCTCAGTAAAAGAAAAGTGCTAAGCAACTTGGTGAGACCCTGTCTTTAAATAAAATACCAAAAGGGGCTGGGGATGTGGCTCAGTGGTCGGGTGCCCCTGAGTTCAATCCCTGTACTTCCTCCCTGAAAAAAAAGGCTAAAGAGATGATGGCTGAATGGGAAATGGGTGAATTTGTATTTCCTCTTCCTATAAAGGATAAGTGGTGAGATGGTGAAATCTCAAAAATTAGATTGGATTAGATAACAGTATTTTTCAATGTTGCCACTGATTTGGTGAGAACCTTAATTTTAGAACTACATCCTGAAATAGTTTGGTTAAAGAGGAACCATGTTTACGATGAATTTTTTTTTTTTTTTGATACGGGGGACTGAACTCAAGGGGCACTCGACCACTGAGCTGCATCCGCAGCCCTATTTTGTATTTTATTTAGAGACAGGGTCTCACTGAGTTGCCTAGTGCCTCATTTTTGCTGACTCTAGCTTTGAACTCATGATCTTCCTGCCTCAGTTTCCCCAGCTGCTGGGATTACAGGCATGCACCATGGTGCCTGGCTTTTTTTTTTTTTTTTTGTACCCGGGATTGAACACAGGGGCACTTGACCACTGAACTCTATCCCCAGGCCTTTTTAATATTTTATTTAGAGACAGAGTCTCACTGAGTTGCTGGGATTATAGGCTTGCTACATTGTGCCTGGCCAGCTTCTTTTTTTTAATATTAATTTTAAAAAATTTATTTATTTTTTATTTGTTCTTTTAGAGAACATGACAATAAAGTGTATTCCGACATATTATACATGGAGTATAACTTTTTCTAATTAGGATCCCACTGTACTCACACATAAGGAAATCTGGGTAAAAGGTATCTGGAGAATTCTTTGTCCTACTTTTGCAACTTTTTGGAATGAAATTATAAATTAAAAATTGAAAAAGCTGCATGTTCCCCTCTAAACTAAATCAATATTCCAGGGAAGACTGATCTCCTCCACCCGAAAATACATTTAGAAACGGGGGCGCCTGTCTCCAGAGCTCTTTCAGAGGATGAACCCAGTCCGCAGTGGTCAGCAAGCTCCTCACTCATCTGGGTGTTTAATGTTAAGAGTGCTGAACTGTCCCCCTAAGCCAGCAGCAAGGGGAGGGCTGTGCTCAGCGGGAATGGCAAGACTACAGCCCAAAGGTGAGAAGCCCAGTAGGTTTGCGTCCTGCATCTCTCGGGCAGTTCAGGAGCAAGAGATGAATCCAGGTAGACCTCAAGGCTCAGCTAAGGGAGCTGAATGCCACCAAAGCCAAGGAGACTAAAGTGGGCCATAGTCAGAAAGCTATCACAATCTTTGATCTAGTTCTGCTGAAAACTTTCCAGAAAATCCAACCCTGGCTAGTCTGTGAACTTAAGATAAAGCTCAGCAGGAAGCATGATCAGAGGACAACTGCACCTAAGCCAACTTGAAAAAGCCATAGGAAAAACAAGCAAAAATGTCCTGAGAGCTGCATGCGGACAGCCGTACAGGCTGTGACCATTGACATGGGTAAGAGACTCTGTCTGAAGCTGGACAGCAGTCTGCTGCTCATAAAGGTTCACTCTGACAAAGCCTGACAGAACAATGTGGAACACAAGAGCACAACTCAGGTGTAAGATGCTCACAGGCTGGGGCTGGGGCTGTGGCTCAAGTGGTAGGGTGCTCATCTAGCATGCGTGAGGCACTTGGTTCGATCCTTAGCACCACATAAAAATAAAGATATTATGTCCATCTAAAACTAAAACATAAGCTCACAGGCAAGGATGCTAATTTTGAATTCCCGAAGTTTGAGTTATAAATATAGTAGTAGCTTAACTTTCACTGTTAAAAACCGATATGGGAGAAAACAGCTCACTTAAGGGCTCAGATCCCACTGAACAAAAGGTGCAAGGTGACAGCAAAGCTTACCTCATGCCCACATTTCCTCCACCACGTCTCAAAAAAAAGTCATATTTCAAACAATAAAACAACAACAACAAAAAAGAAATAAACCAAGAACTATGGATAGGTAAAATAATGAAAGCAGTTAAGAGTCAAAACTAAACCCTATTTGAATATCCATAGTGAAGAGTGTTCAGCCAAGCCCAGTGGAAAACGAATGGAAAATACCACAAAGCCACGACAAAAGTTCAGCCTGCCAGAGAAGCACAGACTGAAGTGACACAATGGAAGAGGAACAGAGGGCTCGGAGGGAAAGCAGTTTACTAGGGGAGGCAAGGGGAGCCTTCCGCTCGGAGAGGTCTCATTTGGACTAGGAGGTAGGAAAAAGGGACTGGATCATGGGTACAAATCTTATCAAAACCAAGTCCAAGGGCTGATGCTGTAGCTCCATGGCAGAGCACTTGCCTAGCATGTGTGAAGCACTGGGTCCGTCCTTAGCACTGCATACAAAAATAAACAAAATAAAAGCATGGTGTCAATCTACAATTATAAAACAAAACAAAACCAAGTTAGAGCTGGGCACCGTGGCACACACCTGTAATCCCAGCTACTTGGAAGGTTAAGGCAGGAGGATCACAAGTTTGAGGTCAGCCTTGGCAACATGGCAAGACCCGGTCTCAAAATTAAAAAAATAAATAAATAAATAAAGGGCTGGGGATGCAGCTTGGTGGTAGAGTACTCTGGGGTTTAAACTCCAGTACAGGAAAACAATAACAACAACAAGAAAACCAAAGTTGGCAGGCTACTGGCTACAAGGGAGTCACAAGGGCCTCTCTAGGGAACATGGATACGAGCAGGAAAGAAGACCCTAACAGATAAATCCAAGCTAGAGCTTGGTTTCAAATGAGTGAAAAACAGGGTTAGAGGCTCTAGTTCCCTTTAGCAGCTCTCCTCTCTCCAGGGACTTCCAAGTGGAGTAATTAGAGGAAGAGAAATAGGTCATATATATAAGGTTTGTCGTCCAGTTTCCTTCCTTGTGAAAATGGAAATGACAAGGAACCCTCTCTTTCTTCCTGAGAAGCGGGAGGCATTTTTTTTTTTGGTGGTACTGGAAATCGAAACTATGGCCTTATGCATGCAAAGCAAGCACTCTACCAACTGAGCTATAGCCCCAGCCAAGGGAGGCAATTTTAAGAATAGATTCTATGAACATGAAGGGAATGGCCTCCCCTCTAGTCCAAGGGACCTAATACAAGTATGTTTAAAAATCTAGTTAGATGATGATATTAACAGTTCTTATTAGTATCCAATTTAAGACAATTTGCTCTCTAAAGCCAGACTGATGGCTCTACCAATCTCTAAAGTCCTCTCTGTGGCATGAAGAAAAAAAAAAGACCAAAAAAAATTCTTCTTCTCTCATTACCACCTCCAGGCCAAGAAATATGTCAGGTTTAGGCTTTCAAAAAGAAGGCCTGATGGTGGCCTAGTCATCAAAAGAATGACTCAGCAGACTGAAAGCACCCCAAATGCTTGAGAAGCAGGGTCCTACATGTTGGGCCTTTGTGGGCTGGGATGGAAAGTCCTCAAGACTGGCAAGCACCAACACAAGAGGGAAGTGCAACAGAGCAGAAAGACTTCCAAAGGAAGGAAGAGCGTCTCACCAGGAGGGAACCGCCGTAAAGACCGCCTGACGTCCAGCAGCACTTGTTGGTAGTCCTTGCTTATCTGACGTAGGTCCTTTCCTATTGGAAAAAGAACGTGTTACTGCAGGAATGTCTGGGAAGTCATATAAGGAGCAAAACGTTCTGGAATAACGTCAAAGCCCTGGTGGATACAATGCAGCTTTTTCCTGAAAAGTATACAACTCCAGATACATGTGGAAGGGAATCCCTACTCAGTATTAAATGCATGCTGGAGTGTTTCTTTTTTTGTTTTTGTTTTTTGGTACTGGGGATTAACCTAGGACTGCTTTACTGCTAAGCTACATTCCCAGTCATTTTTATTTTGAGTTTTGAGTCAGGATCTCAATAAGTGGTTTAGGGCCTTAAATTCTGAGACTGGCCTTGAACTTGTGATCCTCCTGCCTCAGCTTCCTGAGTCGCTGGCTGGGATTATAGACATATATCATCAATGTATGGACAAACACATGCTGTTTAATGCAAGTCATGAACAGACTGTCCACAGTGGGGTGGCGACAGCACCAGAAAAGTCAGGAGGCCTGGGTCTGTGCAGGCTGCCACTGAGCATCACTAGAGAATAGCCCATGTGTGCAAAATGATGATATTCCCTTTGATTTGCACCTTTCAGATTACTAAAAGTACTGAATAAAATTATGAATGTGGAAGTCATAAACCAATGAAAAAAATTTCAACATCTATAAGATCTAAGGCATCCTGAGCTGTTCAGAAAGGAGTAAACTCAGACAAAGATGAACCTGACACCCCTCAGCCCTGAAATTCTAAAACTAGGATACTGCAAACAGGAGACAGAACTTGTGGTCAGTTGGTTGGTAAGTCCAACTAGTTCAAGAATACAGCAGTATTTTCTTGCTATTATATACACAAGGGTACCATTTCCCTCAAGCCACAACAAGTGCTATAATAAGCACAGATTTCCTTTGCAACCTAAATCAAAAGTATGAGAGGAAGCTGTGTAAATTTCCACACACTGATTCCATCTTATCAGGAGACATGGGAAGTCTGGAATCTGACAGAAGAATTCCATCCCAGAACTGAGAGTATGAATATAGCAATGCCTTTTTTTTTTTTTTTTGGTACTAGGAATTTAACTCAGAGTCGCTTTACCACTGAGTTACATCCCCATCCCTTTCTGTTTTGAGACAGAGCCTCGATAAGATGCCCAGGCTGGCCTATAATTTGTGATCCTTCTGCCTTAACCCCCCCAATAGCTGGGATTATAGATATGTGTGACCTTGACTGGCTTGATTCCAGTTTTGAATAAGACTCTACTCATCAGTCTGAACTTATTTTCAGAGTGGGCTCAAGGATTTCCTAAAATGTTTTTGATTTACTCATCTACTCTTGGTTGATCATAAAAATCAAGGATCCCAGTATTATTTTCTCCCCACCTCCCGGACAAGCTCCCCTCCTGGGCCCTTACCCCATTACCTGATATAGGAGGTGAGTCACTCGTATTGACATTGAGGAGCTTGGGCCACACTTTTCGTCTGATCTCATCAGTCAGGAGACCTCCTTCACTGATAGCCATGCGTCTGAGGGCAGCCACGTCAGTGGGATCACTGTTCAGAGCCTGATATATCTCTGCCACTTTCTTTTTCCTTTTGGCACTAAAACCTGAAATAACAACAACAAAAAAAAGGTGTATGTGGGGAATATGAGGCTTACATTCAGCACGTGTAGTTTTCTGCTTGGGGCTCCCTCTCCTTATTTGGTTTGAGGTAAGGTAGGTACCTCCTGTTAGAAGCTGGCATTTAAATCTCATGGACAGAGACACTCAAAATTTCATGCCAAGTGCTTTTAATCCTGTGGGGGGGGCCCTCATTATAAAACAATTAAAAATTACTTATTTCGTTTTTGATAATGAGGATTAAACCCAGGGCTTCATGCATGCTAGGCAAGCGTTCTCCACTGAGCTGCATTCCCTCCTGTCTAACAGGAGGTACCTACCTTACCTCTCCCTTTCTGGAGATAGAGTGTTGCTAAATTGCTAAGGCTGACCCCAGACTTGAAATCTTCTTGCTTCAGCCTCCTCAGTAGCTGAGATTACAGGTGTGCACTACTTTTTAGAAGGTGATTTATTCTATAGGTTGGAACCAATGATCATAGGTACAGAGCATCTTTCTTTAAAGGAAAAAAAAAACGCGTTAACATCAGACAGAAAAAAAGAATGTGTTAACATTAGACAGATCATGGTTCACATCTGGGTCTGCCACTTATCCCTTCAAATAACTTTGAGCAGATTATTCCACCTCTCTGGTCCTCAGGGTTAACACCAATCTGTCAGGACAGTCACAATTATTTACTAAATATTAGTTACCTTCCTCATTCTAAAACAGCAAAGATTTTAAAAAATCAACCCAGGAATAATTATGTAGCACATGATGTGTAAGATTCTACTGAGATATATAAGTAACAAGCAAGGAATCAGAATTATAATAAATGTTCAGTAAATTCAGGCTTATCAGTCAGTGGCAATGTTTTCCTGTTCTTTCTTAGTACTCAAACTTCAAAGAACACTCATATCTCAATTTAGGAAAAATTTCCTATCATTTATGTAGGAAAAAGGTAATTCAAAACTCAATCCTAGCTCTCTGCTTTCTGACTGCCATGTCCCAAGTTGTTTTTCTCCTCCATAACCTTCCACCATGATGCTCTGCCTCACTTCAGGCCCAGAGCAATGGAGTTAGCTATCTATGGACTGAGACATTTGGAACTGTGAGCACCAAATAAACTTTCCCTCCTCTAAAAACAAACAAACAACAATAACAACAACAAAAAAAAAACAAACAAAAACAAAAAATAAAACCCTCTAAGTATTAGGGCTGGGGGTGTATCTCAGGGTGTGGCTCTGTAATGCCTCAATACACATTTTGTTTTGTTTTGCAGTACTGAGGATTGAACCCAGGAGCACTATGCCACCATAGGGCTACATTCCCAGTCCTTTTTATTTTATTTCATTTTTTGGTACCAGGGATTGAACTCAGGGGCACTCAATCACTGAGCCACATCCCCAGCCCTATATTGTATTTTATTTAGAGACAGGGTCTCACTGAGTTGCTTAGTGCCTTGCTAGGTTGCTGAGGCTGGCTTTGAATTCGCAATCCTCCTGCCTCAGCCTCCTGAGTTGCTGGGATTACAGGCATGCACCAACAGTTCTTTTTATTTTTTGAGACAGGGTCTTGCTAAGTTACCAAGGCTGGCCTTGAACTTGCCATCTTCCTGCCTCAACCTCCTGAATCACTAAGATTATAGGTGTGTTTTACTGTGTGATGCTCAATACTACATTTTTAACAAAATCACAGAGAAGTCTCAAGTTACACATATCAGTTTTTACATATACCAGTTAATATAACTGGTGAACATAAGAATCACGCGGAGACAGTTTCAGAAGCAAGAGTTGTCAAAGGGTACTAGGATTTCTAGTGTGGCTGGAGGTTAGAGATATTGATTGCACACAAAGCAATCATTTCTCAACAACCATATAAATTACTGGTGATCAGAAAGTAATGTTTCAAGCATCTTACATTCTTATGTGATAGTCTGTTATTTACAGGCATTTTACTGTGTTTACATTACTTTTTAGGATATAGATTGGGGATTTGTGGTTGATATCTGTCACTATTAGTCTTCTATTTAAAATAATGGGGTCATAGGATCTTAGAATTTTCAAGCAGATGGCTTATTTTATTTATTTTTTGGTATTGGAGATTTAATCCAAGAGTACTTTAACACTGAACTACATCCCAGCCTCTTTTTTATTTCGAGAAAGACTCTTGCTAAATTACTTAGGGTCTTGCTGGAACTTGCAATCCTCCTGTCACAGCCTCCTGGGTTGCTGGGATTACAGGCATGCACCACTGTATCCAAATGAATAGCTACTTTTAGAATAGCTAGCTGAAGTTAAATGAATGATGGGTATATTTAGATTCTTTTCTTTTGCCTGTACCACTGAGAAAATGAAACAAAACACAAGAAAAGTGAAATAAGACAACATCAAATGTTACAAGGCACTGTCCTATAATTTAAAAAAAAAAAAAAAAAGGTGTACACAGACAGTGAAGGCCAAGAACCCAAAAGTGATTTTAACAAGTCAGGCCAAGAAGCATAACTTAAAAAGAGGATTTAGTAGAGAATAGAAGGTTTGAACATACATACAGGGCTTCTTCTTGGATAGCAAACAGATTCATTAAAAAATATTACGGAATAAATTTTAATATAAGGCTCTAGAGTTAATGTAAGAAGGAAGGTAACATTGGAAGAAAGGTTAGACATCAGAAAGGTCATTAAGCAGGTTTCCTCAGCAATGTTCTATTCTGAGACAAAAGTCTGCCTCAAACTGTCTCCATGAGAAAGTTGCACATTATTAACAGAAATGGGAACTGGTACTAGGACCCTGTGAGAGCTGTGCCATATAAACCACACAAACAGAGGACTGGGGTCACATGCCACTGAAGTTGCAGACAGTAAAATAACACAAGTGACTTTTTGCCAGGTACCCTGTTATCTTGGCCAAACTATTGTTATTCTCCTAACAACAATGATAGCCTAGGAGGGTGATCATTTGTCTGAGATCTTCCTGATTTACAACTGGAGTCTTGCTGTAACTGTTCACAGCTAACTCCTCTTGCAACCTGCAAAACTGGCCCAGTTTGGATACTAAATTAAATGGCTGCTTTACCCAGAAATTATGAAAAATCAAGTCCCCAATTCCCTCTGTCAGCAAATTAAATGTTTATGAGGTATGTCAAGCTCTTAGCTCTGGTGTGTCTAGTGTGTCTATCCTTGGGTTCATTTCCTCCTTCCTTCCATCCATTCACCCACCCATCAGTCCATCATTTAATGAGTGACTATCTGTACAAGCACTGTACTGAATAAAGAGATTAATATGTCTCCCACCCAGACCTTTAGTATATCATTTTAGAGAGGAACACAATTATTACATAGGATATTACAGAATCATGAAGGATTATGAAAACCTAGAAGAATGAATGACTACTTCTGAGACAATGAGGAAAGGCTTCACCAAGAATAGTCTGGTATCTTCTTGAAAACTTGGCCACACAGAAGAGTGTGTTGAAGGGAAAGTATTCCTGGCAGAGGAAAGAGTATGTGCAAAGACCTTGTCACATGAACTAAACACCAACAGCATGTCTGGGAAACAGAGGAGTTCTGACATGTGGCAGAGTTGGGTACAGGAAGAGTGCAGAAGCAGGGGCACTGAAGGAAGTGAGGCTAATCAAGGTCAGGCTGTACTCAGCCTGCAGGAAGTCTGGTTAACACCCTGCAGGGACTTCCTCCTTTGGAAGAAGAGGCTGAATGTTTTCAGAGGGGTCACAGGCATACAGGAAACAGAAGACTCTCCGCCTTTCTCCCCTGGCTAGGGATGGAACCCAGGGCTTCATGCATGCTACCACTGAGCTACATGCCAGCCCAAGAAGACTTTTTGGAAACTTTTTTTTTTTTTTTTTTTTGGCAGTACCGGGGATTGAACCCAAGGCCTTGAGGTTGGTAGGCAAGGGCTTTACCACTGAGCCACATCCTCAGACGCCAAGAAGACTTTTTATATGACAACACAGGCTGAGACAAAATAAGTGCAGAAATTTAATTAATTTCCACAAGGAAAAAAAATCTAACTTTTTTTTTACTTGTGTATTCTTGCACTTTCCATACATCACAAGTTAAGAGCACTTACATGGTAATACTGAGTATTACTTGAGGGAGGATGACATTTAGAAACTGCATTGCCCCCTTTGTTAAGCATAGGGTAATTTTCCTCAGTTTGTTTAGACACCACCCCCACTCCTCTTTCCAAGTAGGCTATTCAGCAATTGGGGAAAAGGAAAACTGCTGCTTGTATTTCGGGGAGAACACTGTTTGTAATCAGCTGGATTTCTGTGAGGTTTTGGCAAAAAATCTGTCAGAGTGTTAACTAATTCTGAACCAAAATCCTGGCTCTAATACTTATTTTCACTCTTTTTTATTTTTTACTTTTAACTCAGGGTGCTTTGCTCCTAAACTATATCTCCAGCCCTTTTTATTTTGAGACAGGGTCTAAGTTGCCCAGGCCGGCCTCAAACTTGCAATCCTCCTGCCTCAGTCTCTTAAATTGCTGGCATAGCAAGTATGCACGGCTGTGCCTGACCACTTGTTTCTCTTAATACTGTTTTGATTGTTTGTTTGTTTGTTTTGGTATCAGGAATTGAGCTCAGGGGCACTTGACCACTGATCCACATCCCCAGCCCTATTGTGTATTTTATTTAGAGACAGGGTCTCACTGGGTTGCTTAGCACTTTGCTGTTGCTGAGGCTGGCTCTGAACTTGAGATACTCCTGTCTCAACCTCCAGAGCTACTGGGATTACAGGCCTGGCACTGATTCTATTTTTAATCCAGCATTTCAAAATTTAGTATCTTCCTGTTTTTGCCACTCTGTAGGAACTCCATAAATGTGTGGACATTGAATAAGTTACTTAGTTACTGTTCCTCTGGAAAAAATTGGCCTAAAGTATATGATACTTTTTCCATACTACTGTTAGTATGCTCACTGTAGAATTCTAAATATAAATTGTAGATTCTGGTCTATTTATTTTTCTTTGGTACTCAGGATTAAAGGAGATGCTTAACCACTGAGCTATATAACCCCAGCCCTTTTTATATTTTATTTACAGACAGGGTCTTGCTGAATTTTTTAGGGCTTCACTAAGTTGCTGAGGTTGGCTTTGAACTCACACTCCTCTGACCTCAGACCTCCCAAACCACTGGGATTACAGGCATGTACCACCACATCCAGCACTCTGGTTTGTTTCTAAAGCTCCCAAGGCCCAGTGTGATGGTGCATAACTGCAATCTCAACAATTTCAGAGGCTGAGGCCGGAGGACTGTAAGTTCAAAGCCAGCATCACAACTCTGTAAGACCCTAAGAAACTTAGTGTGACATTATCTCAAAATAAATAATAACTAGGGCTGGGAATATAGCTCAGTTGGTAGAGTGCTTGCCTCACATGCACAAGACCCTGGGTTCAATTCCTAGCATAACAAGAAAGGAAGAAAGAAAGAAAGACAAACAGACATGCATGCATGCATACTGGGGATGTGGCTCAGTAGTTAAGGACCCCTGAGTACAATCCTTGGTGCCCCTCCAAAAAAGAAGCAATAAAAATAAAATAAAGCTCCTAGTATGCTGCTCAAATGTGGACTGTGGCTGCTATTTCAAGCCCCAAGACTGCCTTCCTTACCCCCACATTCCAGTGGTTAAATGTCAGTGGCAGATGAGGAAGGCACTCCTACATGTACCACCCCCATGGATATTTTATTACATCAAATGTATACTCTCTCACTGTAATATGGAAAGATAAAACAGAAAGTTCAATGAGCTAGAGATACATAAACTCCAAGGTGAGAAGGTCAATTACTGCATTACAAAAAGTTTTAGCAGGGTCTTCACTGAACAAATACTTCACACACATTGTTTTTATCTAAGAAAGCAAAAAATTCACAGAGCTATTCTTGGATGTTAAAGAAAAAGACTGAAATGAATGCCTACTATCTATTTTATTTAAAGGTAAATTTTATGTATAGATTTTAGGGTAGGACACATATTTTTGGACTTGATCATGCTGTATTTTGGCTTGATATTAAAGCCCACATTTCATCTGAAGGTATCACTGATGTCATTCTAATCTCCCTGAATCCTCTGCTCTCCAACTTATTGCCTCACTTATAAGAAAGGTGTATTGTATATATTCCAAAGCTGATATGTTTCAAATTCCTCTGTAGTAGAGGATTTGGCTATAACCATGATGGAGTGAAATGACTGCCTACAGCTGGCTATAAAACGTAAGGCTGGTATAAATAAATTCCTAGTGCCTGAAAAGCAATTCATTCAACAAGGAAAAATGATACAGGCACTACTTTGGCCTGTTTTCTATTAAAATAAGGGCCACTGAAGCAGTATTTCTTAACAGTTCAGATAAAGATGGCTGAGCCCATTACTGTCTGAAGTGTCTCCCAACACTGGCTACAGAACCCAGGTATAGATTTCTGCCTCCTCAGAGTAACAGGTATCTCCAAAAATCCCTGGCTTCAGGAATTTAATATAGAGGGAAAGGGCCATGACTAAAGATGACCACACTTATGAATCCTCTTAAGAGTTTTTAATCATAGCCCTAAAATAATTAGTGACTTGAATCTGGTAAGTGATCTATGTACATACTTGTAAAACAGAAGCTTATGCAAGAGCACAAAATTCCATACTGATTATTTAGTATATGCCTGCATATCCAGAAAATTTTAGTCTTTAAACTGAAGCTAAACTCAAAAATGATAGCTTCAATCACAATGGAAGAGTAAAGGAGAGGGAGAGAGGGTGAGGGAGAGAGATTTTCCTATTCAGAGACATTCCCTATACTTACCCTGAACTCCCAATATGGACATGAGAAATTAATTTGAAAATTTATGCTCAGACTTCATGTCTGTACCTGAGATAGACAATGGAAGGGGAAAATAATATCTTATTCTGGGTGAGATTCCCATTAAAAATAAAATAAAATATAGTAGCTTCTGTCTTTGGCAGTCCTAATTAGTTTCTAGAAAACAGTACCCAAACAAGAAGAGATTCATTAACTATCTGAACCATAACAAAGGCATCAAGAAAAGATGCTGTTAGACATGGGGGCCCGTGCCTGTAAACCCAGGGACTTGGGAGGCTCAGGTATGAGGATGGAAAGTTCAGAGCCAGGCTCAGCAACTTAGCAAGACATTTGTCTCAAAATAAAAAATAAAAAGGGCTGGGGATGTCCTCAGAGGCAGATAATACCTGGGTTCAACCTCCAGGAGCACAAAGCAAACAAAAGCCCCCAACCCCAACCAAACAGTACATTTAACAACTGTTACAGTACCATTTATATATAATAAAATTGCTAGTTTTTAGACACACAGTTTGCATAGTGTGGTAAATGCACAATACAAAAGCAAGCAACTTGGTGAGACCCTGTCTCTAAATAATAAAATACAAAAAAAGGGCTGGGGATGTGGCTCAGTGGTTAAGAACACAAGGAAGGAAGGGAGGGAGGGAGGGAGGGAGGAAGGGAGGAAGGAAAAGGTGCTTTACTCCAACAACGGAGAATGATAGTCTAGTAAACTAATGTAACCATCCTTTACAAAGGCAGCTTCTAGCATTAGTAACTTTTGTCAACAATTCTCCAATATGAATTAAAAAAAAAAATCCAAAACAAACACCCTTCCCCCAAGCCCCTCATCTCTAAGTTCCTCCTTTTCATCCGAAGAAGCAAAGTCAAGGATACAGAAGGAGGTAAGTCTTTTATTCAGTTGCACTGCAACAGGTCACATAACCAACCCATGCTGCTTGGGACATTGACTATTATGCCATGAGGATAGATGTCACACAAACACCTGCAAAATGTTGCAACGACAAAAACCCCAGAAAACTAACATGTGTAGTGAGCTCCATTTCCAACCAGTATCAAAAGAAAAGAGGGATAACAGAAAATTGAGCCCTAGAAACATGATGTGGATACCAGGAACTTCATCAAAATACCACTGTTCTATCACGGGCACCACTCATCAGAAGAGGGGAAAGGAGGATAGCTACTTCAGCCTTCCCAAGAGGGGAAAAAGATTTCATTTGATGCAGGGTAAACATTCATAATTTTAACTACCACCTATTTCTGGTATGGAAGGTGTCTTGGGAATAGGTGCTACAAGACCATGATTTCACCCAAAGCACTGACTAGACTGAAACAGTATAAAAAGCACAATCGCTTTCTACACAATTAAATAACGTTAAGGGAGGATTAGGAGCGCCAAGGAGAGGAGCTGTTGCTGGGAGTGCGTCGACGGGGGAAGGGGAGTGACTGCTGACGGACAAGGGTTTCTTTCGGAACCAGAGGTCCAGAACTGGACAGTGGCGGTGCCTGCAGCTCTGCGAGAGAACCAAGAACCACTGAACTCGACGCTTTAGAAGAGGGAATTTATGGTACTTTAAAGATACGGGAGGAACGCCTCAGTCCGGTCGGTCCGAGTGAAGTTTGGGAAACCTGCCCAACAACCAGGAAGGCGGCCCCAGAGTCTGCGGACGTGGCCCGGCAGCCGCGGGCCGGGGAGAGGCCTGGCCTCAGCCCTCGGGAGTCCCAATTCTCCACTCCCGGGGTACCGGAGGCCGCAGCGTACGGCCCCCGGACCTTCCCCACCAAGGCTCTTCCTCCGACGGCTCAGGACTCGCCAGTTCCAGGCCCTCTCCCCCTCTGACGTGAGCCAGGTCCTTCGCCCCTTTCCTCTCCCAGCGCCGCGACCCCGCCCTCGGCCCGCGGCTCTGACCCGGTTCTGGCCCCTCAGGCCGTCCTCGGAGGCCGCTCCCCGCGCCCCGGCGGGCTTCCGTACCTGCCCTGTCGGCGCCGCCGACCCAGCGGCTGGAGGTGGGGCCGTCGCCCTGCGCAAGCCGGAGGGCCATGTCCCGGGGGCCCGGGCCCCGGCCCGAGCCCCGGCTGGTGTCGGAGCCGTAAGGAGACGCGACTCTGGCCGCAGGACGCTGCACCCACTACGTGGGATAGGCTTGGTTTCGTCAGCCCGCGGCGCGCAGGCACGCAAGTGGCCCCGCCCCACACAGGCACGTGACCCTACAACACGCAGGGGCGGGCGACGGTCGCCGAGCATGCGCGCCTGCGCCTTGGGCTGCTGGCGTGGGTCGGGGGAAAGAGCAGGGATCTTGCTGAGGAATTGTTTGAATTCCAATTGTGGTGCGTGGCGCTTTTGACGTCGTGTGTTCAGGATCGGATTTTGTCATTTCTTTGGCTTTTATAATCTCTAGAATGGTAATGGTGAGAATATTATTGTGCTTGTGCTTAGACCATTACCCACGTGGTAAATACTGTACTGAATAATTACGGGCTATTTTGCTTAACAAGGACTTTACCTCTAGTGTCGCTTTCCCGCGCAAACTCCTGTTCTATGCATTTGTGTACTTCAGGGTTTAGCAAGACCATTGCTGACGGCTCCTCAAGCCGCGCAATGCACAGTACAAGGGGTCGCCATGAATACAGCTATTGGAACAGTGCTCCCGCCTTGAGTTGCCCAAAATAACACTGGCTCCTCTGGTCTTTGATTTCCTTCTCATCTCCACTTGCACTCCTTCTTCTGCAATGCTACACACCCAATGACACCTCTGATATTGTAATGGCCAGAAATACCTCACTTCACAAATCTCCAAGGCAGAGTATGTAGTTCTCATGATTCAAGTTGCTTGAAAACTCTCATAGTCCAACCTCCACCAAAAAATGGTGAGACTTATTACTGGCTCCTCCTGATTTCATGTCTGTCCCATCCTGTTCCGGTTTCAGGGTTCACTAGTGTTACCACTGTTTTACCCCGTGAGGAGTCCTTGCTTCCCCATGCTGAAGTATAACACCAGAGAAACACGCGGAGGCAAGTTTAGAGTGGAAAGTAAAAGCTTTATTAAAGGACAGCAGAAAAGACTTCTCCACGGAGGAAGAAGGGGACCCAAGAGTGGAAGCCGTGGAAAGGGGAGGTCTTCCCTCTTTTATACCTAAGGTGTTCTCTCAGCTTTCCCGAATTCCTGTCCTTGGTTCTGTTATTTTGCAGTGATGGAATATAGGTGGGAAGGGTGGGGGACAGGTGAGCTGAAGGAGTAAGCTGGGCAGGGACAGCTGCTTCATTAACATTTCCTTGGGATGGGCTCTGGGCCTTGCCGACATTTTCAATTCCCCTTTTCCTGGACTCTATTCTCAATGTGGCCTTCATTCTCGATTTTACTCATATTAGACCCCATTTACCTAACTACACTAAGTACCTATCTTTAAATCTGGCTTCACTAGTACATGGTTAAGTCCTTTTTTAAAAGGTCCTCATGAGCGGAAAAGATTACTCTGAAGTTTACTTTGACTTTTAAAGTTAATATTCATTAAAATCAGAAATTCCCAAACCTAATTTTTCCTTTTCTTCTTTTTGGAACTGGGGATTGAACCCAGGGGCACTTTATCACTGAGCTGTATCCCCAGCCCTTTTTAAATTTTGAGTCAGTGTCTTTTTAAGTTTTTGGAGGCTGGCTTGGAACTTGCTAGCCTCCTGATTGAGTGGCGAAATTATTTCAGGTGGGGACCACCGTGCTGGGCTTTTTAACTTTTTTTGGCGGGGGTGGGTGGAGGGGGGCGCGATACAGGGGATTTAACCCAGGAGTCCTTCCCACTGAGCTACATACCTACCGGAGGCCTTTTTATTTTGAGACTGGGGCTCAAAAAGTTGCTTAGGTTGGCCTGGAATTTGAGATCCTCCTGACTCAGCCTCTGGGGGTTGCTGGGATTATAGGCATGCAAAAATGTGTCAATACAAACTTAAAATTTCAATTTAAATCACAAGTGTAAATCTATTATCTAAATACACATTTGTAATTACTACCCCAAGAATGTTAAAATTCTTGAATTATCTTAAGCATTATAAGAATTTATCTTTTTTTTCCTTCTGGGTCAAACACAGGCCTAATACATGCTAGGCCAGCCCTCAACCACTTACCTACATCCCCATCCACTGCTGTTAGGATTTAAAGAAACTATAAGGATTTAAAGTATCACATTTACAGATTCCTTAATGCAAAAAACTATTAATGCTGGAAGTCTGACTTGTCTCATCTTTATTACAAACTATTGTTGAGATTAAAAAATGTTTAGTGCTCCCTGAAGAATTGTCATCCCAATTTAGGAATAACCTGTTCAAGCAATTTGGGTTACAGTGTTTATTCCCTTTACAATTTACTGAGCTAGTTAGTAAGAGTGAGCCACCTGGATTCTTGCTAGTGACTGGACGGTGGCCCCTCTCTTCCTCACCTCTGCAAGTCTAGGAACTCATCAGTTGTATGGTCATCATGAGGCTTAGTCAGCTCTTACTCTCTGTACTACAAGAAGTGCTAGCTCTCAGGAAAAAGGGAGAGACCATCAAGCTCCTGTCAAGTGCTCAGCAAGGTGAAGAACAAGGTATCTCATAGATAATTCCTGTCCCAGGTTGGCACCCCACATTTTGGGAAGCCCATTGCCTAATTGTACTTCATCACTATGCAGCTCTGAATGTCATGACCAAGAATACTAGTTTCTTTGCTCACTATTCCCATGCTGTGTCTTTTTGAAAGTAGAGTGGGTATCAGGTAAGAATTTGTGGCCTAGGCTTGGAGGCTTGCAGGTGAGCCAGAGTCTGTTAGGCTGGTCTGCCACAGGGCCCAGGACATGAACATTTACAAAATCTTGAATAACAAACATGGTTTATGCAATAAATAATCACTATCCTTACCCAAGACCAAGCCTATGCTGGGACCTAATATTGAAATTTCATTGTGTTCTGGACTCCAGGACAGCCCTGGCTGCTAGGAGAGAGAGTTTATTTACTTACAAAGGGTGACAAGTTCTAGGAAAGGGGGAAGACACCTAGAGAGTCGTAGAAGCCAAAAGGACAACAAAGCTCATACTGGGGCAGGGGAGGGTAATGAAGTTTCCTGGGAAGGTGATTAAATCAACAATGTAGTTAAGAACATTCTAGACTGAGAAGATAGCCCATGTATAGAATTAAGAGTCTAGAAACCAAAAGTGTCTAATGGCCTGCAGTACAGTATGAAAGTGGACTCTGGCTCTAGAGTAGGGCAAGTAGGCGTGCAGGGGGATGCCAGGCAGGTCCTCCTGAACCATACTCAAGTCAGGACTGGATGGAACCAGCTAGACAGCAGTGATTCAGCACTGGATGAGGCATTCAAGGTCATCTAGAATTAATCCTCACTTCCATGTAAGAACCACTTCTGGGCTGGGGTTGTAGGTCAGTGGTAGAGCGCTTGCTTAGCACATGTGAAACACTGGGTTTGATCCTCAGCACCACCTCAAAATAAATAAATAAAATAAAGGTGTTGTGTCCATCTACAGCTAAAAAAATTTTAAAAATAAAGATCATGGCTTAAAAAAAAATCATGGGGCTGGGGTTGTGGCTCAGCGGCAGAGCGCTCGTCTCGCACGCGCAGGACCCTGGATTCGATCCTCAGGACCACATAAAAAATGAGAGAAATAAAGGTATTGTGAATAAATATCTTTTTTTTTTTTTAAAAAAGTCACTTCCACTTATCCATACAATTGCTTATGGGAACATCAAACCGTGCCAGGCTGAGGTGGGACTTGGAATGACAGATGATGAATTGTTTTTTTAATAGGAGAGACAAGTAACCAGGCAGCCATAAAGCCAAGTGAAGAGATGTTAAGGAGGGGACAAACTAAAAGACTGGGAGAACATGGAGAATCCCAGAAACCTAGATTCTTAAGTGCAGGGGGCTGGAGTAGAGCTCACTTGTCTAGCACGTGCAAGATCCTGAGTTTGATCATTGGTACTGCAAAAAAGAGTTAAGTGCAGGGAAATGCTGTACCTAATGTACATGCACTTAACATGTGTAAGGCCTTGGGTTCAATCTAAAACATCACATGGTAAAAAGGAAAAAATCTAAGATTGAGTGCAGATCACAGGGAAATGGGTCAGGTCTCTGTGGTAAGTGGATTTCTAAGAGTCCCATGATTCCCACTCAGTGTATATGACTGCCTGTATATTATAGGCAGTACCTGGGAATGTAAGATTTCCCTGGTGAGGAAGTCATGCTATATGACCAAGATGAGGGGCTTTTGCAATATAACAAAGGTAGTTAATCAAATTGAATCCTCTAGAAGGGGGTCCAGGCCTTCCTGCATGGCAGAGAATGGCAGAAAGCTCATAGGGGAATCCCAAACCAGAGGAATAGAGTTCAGCTAATAGTGAACGAGCTTGGAAGAGGGCCTGAGCCTCAGCTAAGAGCATGACCCTGGCTGACACCTTGACTTCACTCTGATGAGACCTGGAACAAAGGACCCAGATAGTCTGCACTTCGATTCCTGATCCACATAAAGTGAATAATAAATGTGTATCACTTGGAGATGTTACATTTATACTTAATACAGTGAGTAAATATTCCATCCAAAACAGGCATCCACAAAAAGGGCATTTATTTGCTCATTTAATTCAGCCTCTCTATCTCTCGACTCACTAATTCTTCATGTTGATTATATTCTCCAACAGACCTTGGGGTCACTACATGGCTGGCAGCTCCAATACCACACACTTTACCTTCCGATACTACCCTGGCTTTATGTGTGGTATAAAGACCTCAATCTTCTCCCCTCATTTTTTAAAATCCTTTCCTCCTCTACCATTCTCCCTCGGAGCCCCTGTAGACAATCACTAATCTGCATTCTGTCACTATAGATGGGTCTGCATTTTTTCAGCATTTTATGTACCTTGTTTTTTTCATGACTCCTTTTGCTTGGCATAATTATTTCTGAAGCAACCTATGTTGCTGCATGAATCGTTTATTCCTTTTTATGGTTGAGTAGTATTTTATTATTATGTGAACATACTGCAATTCATTTATTGTTGAGAGCCACAGCCGAAGGGCCCCCAGCAAACTTCCAGCTGCCAGCAAACTTCCAGCTGCCGGCTGATGATTGGCTCACAGTGGCCCCAGCAACATCTAGCTGATTGGCTCCTCGGCCCCAGCAACTTCTAGCTGATTGGCTCCTCTGCGGTGATGCTCATTGGGCTGTTTCCCTGCCCTTTCAGACCACGGAGCTGCTCATTGGGGGACTTTTTTGGCTCCGCCCACGTGACCCAGCCAATGGGCCTCAAGAGCAGGAGGATTGGGGGAGGTGGAGAGAAGCTTGTGTGGGAGAGAGAGGCTTGTGGAAAGCCGGTGGTGGCAGTTGAGGCTCTGAGGGTTTTTCCTGAGAGGCTGTTTTGTTTGGCGTGTGTGGTTCTAAAAATAAAGTTAGTTTCTTTTGACAAGTGGCTCCTGATTGTGCCCAGCCAGACTGCGGCATTTGGTGGCTCGCATGGGAGCGACTGAGGGCAAGTGAACTGCTCGCCCCTGAGGGCAGGGCAAGAGGATGGGTAGCCATTTTAAGATTCCTCTTTTGTTATTTTGTTTCACTTTTGTTTTAAGTTGCCTGTCCCTGGAGATGTGTAAGATGGAAGAAAAACCGCTCACATCTGAGGAACAGATAGGGAGAAAGGACGGATGGACATTTCAGGAGGCTATTATAATGATTTTGTGTTGTTCCAATTTTGTTTCACTCTGTTTCAGTTTTGTTAGGCGTTATCTTGTTGGGTTGTATTATAGTAGAAATACGGGATCAGAAATTAGTAAAAAACAAACTGAAAGAGTGTTAAGTAAATTGTTAGAGGAAGGAGGCATCTCAGTAAAATCAAGAACAATCAGGGCATACGCTGATACAATACAAAAATGTAGCCCATGGCTTTTTAAGGAGGAGTTGTTAAATATATCACAATGGAACCATCATGGTGAAGATTTAAAAAGAATAGAAAAGAAAAGCCCAGGGACTCTGCCAGTTGGCACATTGCCATTGTGGACGTTCATATCTTGTTTGCTTAGTCCAAAGCCTTCAGTTCAGACAATGGTAGAGGAAGGAGAAGACATATTGATTCAAGTAAAAGAGAAGGTCTCTCAAGTTAGTCAGACAGAGGAAAAGATTCAAGTAAAAGAGAAGGTCTCTCAAGTTAGTCAGACAGAGGAAAAGATTCAAGTAAAAGAGAAGGCCTCTCAAGCTAGTCAGACAGAGAAAGAAAGTGTAAAACAGAAAAAGCCATCAGGGGGAAAGTTACAACAGGAGACTGCTACTAACACCTTTCTATCACCAGAGGACGTAAGTGTCCAACTAACAAGGCCACCTCCATATGCTGGGAGGTCCCCAACCCCCGCAGTTGATAGTTGGGATCCTGAGACAAGATCTCAAATATTAACATGCCCTGTATTTGAGGCAGGAGGGCAGCGATTTTACCAAGTTTTAAATTTCAAAACAGTGAAGCAGCTAAAAGAGGCTGTAACAACCTATGGTCCTCAAGCACCCTTCACTGTAAGCATGGTCGAATCCATTAACAACTTGAACATGACGCCAGCAGATTGGGCTAATATGTGTAAAGCTGTGCTAAATGGAGGACAATACCTGTTATGGAAGGTTGCCAATGAGGAATTTTGCAAGGAGACGGCTAGGCGAAATGCAGCAGCTGGTTATCCTCAGAGAAATCTAGATATGTTGTTAGGAAAGGGACCTTATGAGGATCAGCAGCAACAAATTGCATATGATCCTGGGGTATACGCACAAATTGCTGCAGATGCAATTAAGGCATGGAAGACTTTACAAGGACATGGAGTTTACAAGGTCAATTATCTAAGGTAATACAAGGAGCTAATGAACCTTATGCTGAATTTGTAGATAGGCTTATTCAAACAGCTACCAGAGTTTTTGGGAATACAGAACAAGCAATGCCATTACTAAAACACCTGGCTTACGAGCAAGCGAATCGTTGGTGCAGAGATATCATTAGACCATGGAAACATGAAGATTTAAACACATATATTAAATTATGTAGAGACATTAATGAACAAGAGCAAGTCATGGCAGCTGCAGTAAAACAGGCTTTAGATGCCAGGCCAAGAACATGCTACAATTGTGAACAAACAGGACATTTTAAAAGGAATTGCCCCATTGGAGGAGGGTTTAATAAAACTAGGTATCAAAGGAGTAGAATACCAGGTATTTGCCCATGATGCCGTAGAGGGAGACATTGGGCTAATGAATGCCGTTCTCAAACCACCATAGAGGGTACTCCATTATCAAAAAATGAACAAGGACCAGGTGTTTATCCACGATATCGTGGAGAAAGGCATCGGGCTCCATTGCCAAAAAATGGACAGGGGGGCCCAATGCTCCGGGGCCCCAAACCACAAATTTACGGAGCACTGGAGGAACCCAGCAACCCCATCAGGGTAGTGCCCAGGACACATTGTCCATCAGATCCCTCATCAGACAAACCAGAGGGAGCGCAGGGTTGGACATCTGCGCCTCCGCCAGAGCAGTACTAACTCCAGAGATGGGAGTTCAAATCATTCCCACAGGGGTGAAAGGACCTCTTCCCAAAGGAACAGTAGGCTTATTATTGGGACGCAGCTCTTCTACTCTAAAAGGACTTATGATAAGTCCTGGGGTAATTGATCCCGATTATGAAGGTGAAATAAAAATTATAGCCAGTTCTCCAAAGGGTATATCAGTAATTTCACCAGGAGATAGAATAGCACAGTTACTAATAATACCCAGCCTACATGATAAATTTTCCAGTCGTACTGTAGAAAGAGGTTCCAAGGGATTAGGCTCCACAGGTGTAGATTGGGCTATGCTTTCTTTAAATTTAGATTCTCGCCCCATGCTAAAACTAAATATTCAAGGACATGAATTTAATGGGCTACTGGATACAGGTGCAGACCTTAGCATCATCTCTCGTCAAGAATGGCCAAAACATTGGCCATTACAACAAGCCACTCAAACGCTTCGAGGCCTAGGAGTGGCGACTAATCCCCATAGAAGTGCAATGGTATTAGATTGGAAGGATCCTGAAGGATGTGAAGGAACTATACAGCCATATGTATTGGATCATCTTCCCGTAAATTTATGGGGACGAGATGTCCTAGATCAATTAGGTTTGACATTAACAAATAACATCAACGAAAATGCACCCACTATTATGACTAGACAAGGTTTTAGGAAAGGAAAAAGATTAGAAAAACAAGAACAAGGTACAGCAGCACCAATACAAATAGATCAAGGAACAGAAAGACATGGGTTGGATTTTCAGAAAGGGCAACTGAGACAATAAAAATTACTTGGAAATCAGAAAGACCAGTATGGGTTCCTCAGTGGCCCCTGACTAAAGAAAAGATACAAGCAGCCCATGACCTGGTCAAACAACAATTAGCAGAAGGACATATACAACCTTCTGTATCTCCCCATAATACTCCCATTTTTGTCATCAAAAAGAAATCTGGTAAATGGAGATTATTGCAAGATTTAAGAGCCATTAATAATGAGATGGTTATTATGGGACCTGCTCAATCAGGGATTCCTCAGTTGTCTGCTTTGCCAAAAACCTGGTATGTATTAGTTATAGATATTAAAGATTGTTTTTTTTCAATTCCAATTCATCCTGAGGATAGTCCACGTTTTGCATTTACTATCCCTGCACTGAATCATGAAGGTCCTGATCAGAGATATGAATGGAAAGTACTCCCTCAAGGGATGGCTAACAGCCCAACTATGTGTCAAATTTATGTTAACAAAGTAATCCAGCCACTTAGAAATCAAAATCCTGAACTACAAATATTTCACTATATGGATGATGTATTATTAGCACACAAAGATAAAAACACATTGCTAGAATGTTATGCCACACTTACAAACTTATTAAAAAATTATAATCTAGAGATAGCAATAGATAAAGTACAATTAAATTTTCCAATTAATTATTTAGGAGTTCTATTATCCTCAACCATGGTCCGTCCACCAAAAATTCAAATACGAGTAGATCAACTCAAATCACTTAATGACTTTCAAAAGTTATTAGGAGACATAAATTGGATAAGGCCTTATTTAGGTATACCAACAGGAGAGTTGGGACCTTTATTTGATATCCTAAAAGGTCCATCAGATCCAAATTCACCCCGAATGTTAACGCCTGAAGCAAGAAAGGCATTAAAAATCATTGAAACATATATGGAAAATATGCATTTGGATAGAATTGATATAAGTTTGCCTTTATTATTTATTGTAATACCAACAAAAAATATTCCTACAGGAGTATTTTGGCAAGAAGGTCCATTATTATGGATACATTTATCTTATTCTCCTAACACTATTCTTACTAGGTATCCTGAGGCTGTAGGACAATTAATACTCAAAGGAATAAAAGCAGCAAAGGGAGTGTTTGGAATTTCTCCCAATAAAATTATTACTCCATATACTATGAATCAAATTGATGAGTTAGCTAATGAGTTAAATACTTGGGCAATAATCATGTGCAAATCTAATGTTTCATTTGATAACCACTTACCATCTAATCCTTTATTGTCTTTTTGGTCATTGCATCCTGTAATTTTTCCAAAAAATGACAAGAAAAACACCTATCATGAATGCTCCAAATATATTCACTGATGGGTCAAATAATGGTACAGCAGCAGTAGTTACCCCTGATCAAACTTTTACATTTTTAGTACCCAAACAATCAGCTCAAAAGGTAGAGCTTAGTGCAGTTTTACAAGCTTTTGTGATGTTTAAAGATTCTGTATTTAATTTATTTTCTGATAGTCAGTATGTAGTTAATGCTATAGTATCTCTTGAAGATGCTGGTAGGATTTCCCCTTCTTCTACTGTTTTCTCTTTGCTTTCCACTATACAAAGTCTAATCTGGGACAGAAAAGATCCATTCTTTATAGGACATATCAGGGCACATACGGGATTGCCTGGAGCCCTTAGTTTGGGCAATGATTTAGCATAAAACTACACATGACATACATATTTTCTCTACACTAGAAGAAGCTATAAATTTTCATAAAAAGTTCCATGTCAATGCTAATACTTTACAAAAGCGTTTTAAAATAACTAAGGAACAAGCTAGACAAATAATAAAACAATGTCAAAATTGTGTGACCTTTTTACCACAAGTTAATCTTGGAGTCAATCCTAGAGGATTGATACCTAACCATATTTGGCAGATGGACGTCACACACTTGCCAGAATTTGGAAAATTAAAATATTTGCATGTTACAGTAGATACTTCTTCCAGATTTTTGATGGGCTCCCTTCATGCTGGAGAAAAAACTAAAGATATTATAGCTCATTGCTTACAAAATTTTGCCACTGTGGGCGTTCCAAAACAGTTAAAAACAGATAATGCCCCTGGTTATACCTCTACCTCTTTTAAACAATTTTGCTCATCATTTGGCATTATTCATATAACAGGAATCCCATACAATCCACAGGGACAAGGCATAGTTGAAGGAGCTCATCAAACTATTAAAATGTACTTATTAAAGCAAAAAAAGGGAATTGGGAAGGGGTATATATTCCCCAAAGATAAACTTAAAATAACCCTTTTTACTCTAAACTTTTTAAATTTGGATTCATCAGGGCTTAGTGCTGCAGAAAGGCATATGTGTCCACAAAATGTACATAAGCCCAAGGTACTTTGGAAGGATATTCTAACAGGACAATGGAAAGGTCCTGACCCAGTGATTGTCTGGAGTCGGGGGTCTGTTTGTGTGTTTCCACAGGGACAATAGCAGCTGATTTGGATTCCAGAGAGATTAACTAAAGCGATTTCTACAGACCAAAAAGAAGATGATTTGGCTCAAATCCATAACAGCTGATATCCAGAACTCCAGTTTGGCTATCCTTACATCTGTGACAGTGGTTCTCCCATACCTGGAGGCTAATGAAACCAGGATGCTTTTTTCAATATCTATTTTCTTATTGCCCTTTCCCACATCATGAAGTTCTATTTTGTTTTTTTGAGCTCATACAGACCTAGGTTAATGTTTTGCTGATCAGTTCTATTTTTTTACTATGGAGTTTTTAAACATTGCAATGGAGATTTCACCTATAAAAAGTTACAAGGACTTTACTGTTATGTTATGTGTTATATGTATTATATTGTGTGTGCACACTTGTGTTTTGTGTTGTATGTTTGTATGTACATATGTCCATATATCATATATGATGAGCGCTCATGAAAAAATGGATCCAAATTTTTTTTTTATTCACGTGATTTAAATGGTTTAATTTAAATTGGGTAAACAGCTGTTGAGGATTGTTTTAATATGTGAAAAAAAAGGAGGTTAACAGATCTGTTTGTTTACTTTCACCTTTATTTTTCATTATATTTAATAATTCTGTTCAGGATAATGTAAATTGTTCAGAAAATTGTTTTCTTTTAGTGCCTGCTGGAATGTTACATAATTTTCTCTTTAGCCATTATTGCCAGAATTTCTATCTTCATCCCAGTGCCAGTGAAGACAAAGATAAAACCAATCTACAGCTTCTGCAATAGCTATCACTGAACTGCTTGCAGAACTTGCCTGGACTATGTATCACTTGTATGCATTGTGAACTCACTTGTATGCATTGTGAACTATCTGTTGGTGCAGTGACTTGTGGTAGTGCCGGGGTATTTTTGCTGATGGTGTCATCTCATCGGTGGTACAATTTTTCCAAAAGGAGCCGTCAGTTGGCTTGGTGTATCCTCCTCCCTTCTGCTTGTGATGGTCATTCAGCTAAAATTGGGGGGCCAACAGAGGTGACGCAAAGAACCTCACCCCCCCACTGGTACAAAGGCCTATCCACAGGTGTGGCTGTATGCTGGACCAGTAGTCAATGACGGGTAAGATCCAATTGCAATGGTACCAACCTAAGACAGGAGGCTGACACCTTGAGGTCAGCTCATCTGATGATGGGTAAGGACCATATGTAGTATTGGACAACCTAAGACAGGCACGGTCCCTAAGCCACATTCTTGTTGTTTAATTAAACAGAGAGGGGGAGATGTTGAGAGCCACAGCCGAAGCGGCCCCAGCAAACTTCCAGCTGATTGGCTCACAGCAGCCCCAGCAAACTTCCAGCTGATTGGCTCACCGTGGCACCAGCAAACTTCTAGCTGATTGGTTCCTCTGCAGTGATGCTCATTGGGCTGTTTCCCTGCCCTTTCAGACCACAGAGCTGCTCATTGGGGGACTCTTTTGGCTCCGCCCACATGACCCAGCCAATTGGCCTCAAGAGCAGAAGGAGTGGGGGGTTGAGAGGCTTGTGGGAAGCCGGTGGTGGCAGTTGGGCTCTGAGGGAATTCATGAAGAGCTCGTGTGGTGTGGCGTGTGTGTTCTAAAAATAAAGTTTGTTTCTGTTTGACAAGTGGCTTGTGAATTGTGCTCAGCCAGACTGCGGCACTGGCCATTGTCCCTGCCCCCTGTGCCTGGCTCCTTTTCTCACCCTCTGGCTCCCAGAGGTCCAGCGGGGCAGCGCCCAGGGTCCTTGGGAACACTGGTGCTCCCCGGGGAGAGGAGGCCATCTCGGCTGGGGGCCTGGCTCTGGCTGCTCTCTCCATGTCCTCTCCTCCTCCACATCCCCTCCCATCCCCTCATAGCCCAGGAGCACTTTGGGAGGAGCATGTCAATTGGCTTGGTGTATCTTCCTCCCTTCTGCTTGTCATGATCGTCCAGCTAAAATTTGGGGGCCAACAGAGGTGAGGCAAAGAACCTCACCCCCCCCCCACTGGTACAAAGACCTCTCCACAGGTGTGGCTGTATACTGGACTGGTAGTCTGTGACGGGTAAGATCCAATTGCAATGGTACCAACCTAAGGACCATATGTACTATTGGACAACCTAAGGCAGGCAAGGTCCCTAAGCCACATGCTTGTTGTTTAAACAGAGAGGGGTAGATGTTGCGAGCCACAGCTGAAGGGGCCCCAGCAAACTTCCAGCTGCCAGCAAACTTCCAGCTGCCAGCTGATGATTGGCTCACAGCGGCCCCAGCAACATCTAGCTGATTGGCTCCTCTGTGGTGATGCTCATTGGGCTGTTTCCCTGCCCTTTCAGACCACGGAGCTGCTCATTGGGGGACTTTTTTGGCTCCGCCCACGTGACCCAGCCAATCGGCCTCAAGAGCAGGAGGATTGGGGGAGGTGGAGAGAAGCTTGTGTGGGAGAGAGAGGCTTGTGGAAAGCCGGTGGTGGCAGTTGAGGCTCTGAGGGTTTTTCCTGAGAGGCTGTTTTGTTTGGTGTGTGTGGTTCTAAAAATAAAGTTAGTTTCTTTTGACAAGTGGCTCCTGATTGTGCCCAGCCAGACTGCGGCAATTTATCAATACTTAAAATCTTTCATATAAAACACACAATTACTCTGGGCATGGTGATGTACACTTGCAGTCTCAGCTCCTTAGAAGACTGAAGCAAGAGGATCATCTGAGCCCAGAAGGTGGAGACCAGCCTGGGTGACAGTGAGACAGTCTCAAAATAAATAAATAAAACAAACAAATAAATAAAAATTAAAAATAATATTGGGGTAGAGGGTTAGGGATGTAGTTTGGCCTCCAATACTGCAAATGAAAAACAACAAAACCCACACACATTTCATTGCTGATGGTTTAGCTTTAAACATCACCATGCCTGGATGGATTGTGTATCTTATAACATACGTAAAAATTTTAAATAATGATAAATTGCAGTATGTCTACATAATAAAATACGACTCAGCATGCTTCTGAATCCCTCTGGGGGGAAAAAGATACTACTTGGCCATTAAAAAGGTGTGGAAAAGAATACCTGCCTGATCCAACTGAAAGCGAAAACCAGTCTACCTGATTTTGCATTGCTCATGAATTTAGACTTTTACATTATTTTGTCGGGTGGGGTGAGGAGGGCTAGGGATTTAAACAAGGAGAACTTTATCACTGAGCTTTTTTTCAGCCCTTTTAAAATTTTTAGTTTGAGACAGGGTCATTGCTACGTTGCTGAGGCTGGCCTCAAACTTAGTAAGTACAGAGGATACTAAGAATTATAGACTTGTCTACAATTCTGCCTTAGCCTCTGGAGTCACTGGGATTAAAGGCATGTACCACAGTATCTGGCAGGCTTTTATGTTTTTAAATGGTGGGGGGAAAAAAATCAAAAGTAGAATACATTCTGGCATATAAAATTATAAGAAGTTCACCAGGCACAGGCCTGTAATTCCAGCAACTTGGGAGGCTGAAGCAGGAGGATTGATTACAAGTTTGAGGCCGGTCTCAGAAACTTAGTGAGGTCCTATCTCAAATAAATTTAGAAAGGGCTAGGGATATGGATCAGTGCCCCTGGGTACAAACTCTGGCACACACATATACATTAAGTTCAAATCTATGTTCATAGTGTTTTGTTTTTGTTTTTTTAAACTAAAAATAGTCATGTTCATTCACTTACTTGTAGTTTATGACTGCTTTTGTGCTCTAAGGGTAGAGGTCAGTGGTGGCAATAAGGAGAGCATAAGATCTACAAAACCTTAAGTATTTACTGTATATTCTTTTACAGAAATGTTTGCAAAAACTTTACTATGGTCTTTGTTCTATTTTGGAGGTTGGAGGTATACCTAAGTGGTATAATGTGGGCTTAACATGAACAAGGTCTGGGTTCAATCCCCAGAACCCAAATTAGAAAAACAACAACAAAAAACCCAATAGACTTTAGTTATTTTTAAACTAATTAAAAAATTTACTTTCATTCCATTTCCAGTGCTCTTACTTTGGTTGTGCAGATCCAGGTTTCTCTGATACCATACTCCTTCCCCTGAAGAACTTCCTTCAATATTTCTTACAGAACAGTCTCTTGGTAATGAATTCCTTCAGTTATTTCTCAGTGTGAGAAAAGTTATTTTACTTTTCCTTCATTTTCAAAAACATTTCCATTGAGTATAGGATTCTGAGATTCTGCATTGACAAATTTTTCTTTTCAGTACTAAAATCACTTCATTGTTCTTAGCTTATGTGGTTTTTGACAAGTCTCTAATTCTTAGCACCCTCTGTACATAATGTTTTTTTATTTGCTGGCTGATTTTAAGATTTTTCCTGTCTTGGCATTTTGAACACGATATGCCTAGGGTCTGTGTGGGTGCCCGCGTATAAAATGACTTAGGAAACATGCAACTGAGGAGTCATCTAAAAAGATGAGAAGATTTGTTTCTGAAAGATTTCTCTGCACAGTTTAGGATGAATCTGGAAGCAAGAGAGAGAGAAGGAGGCAAGACCAGTTATCAGCTGTGATAATCCAGGCAAGAGAGAATGGTAGACTGGATGTGGGATTTGGTAAGTTGAATGGTGAGAAGTGGACACATTCAAAATAAATTCATATTTTTTATTAAAATTTAGTTTGCTGAACTGGGGATATAGCTTAGTAGTAGAGCACTTGTCTAGCATGCAAAAGGACCTAGGTTTGATCCCCAGTATTGCAAAAATACATGTAAATAAAAATAGTTTAGTTTATTTTTAACCAGTTTTTAAAATAGTGCTGCAATGTTAACAATAAAAAACCCCATAATATCATGCGTATAGCACTACTTGTTGATTTTTCAATTTTAGTCATTATTTACTCCTCCTTATAAAAGACGACTTATTCCTTTTTAAACTGCTTATCCTGTTACCAGCATTATCACAGCTACCCACACTTTCCAGATACTCTAAGGAATATTATTATGTTGATTAGATCAATATTTAGTGTTTCCACTAAGGGTACGTAAAATTAATAATCACTTTTTTGGTTTTAGTTTGCTTAGTTGTCTGTTTTAAAAACCTTTTTAACAGTTGAATTTTAACAAATTTACCAAACATAAATGTATAGTGGATTTGTGTGTGTATGTGTGTTACTGGAGATCGAGTCCAGGGTCTGACACATGCGAGGCAAGTGCTCTACCACTGCTACATCCCCAGCCCATGAATGTATAGTTTAACAAGTAATTACAGAGAAAAACCACATGTAACCACCACCCCAATAAGTAGAACGCTACATGCCCCCAGAAGATTTCTTTGTGCAGTGAGAATTTGTGTTGTTTCAGGAAAGCATCAAAGCCTGATTTGATCTCTGTTGTTTGAAAACAATAATTGTCCCTGATATATACATACATAGTTGGTCCCATATAACTATGGGTTCTCCATCATGGATGCAACTAACCCAGAACAAAAAATATTTGGAGAGTTGGGGGTGGTGGCACCCAGCAACTTGGGAGGCAGGAGGATTCCAAGTTCCAGATCAGCTTTAGTGAGACCCTGTCTCAAAACTTAAAAAAAATTTTTAAAGGACTGAGGATGTAGCTCAGTGGTAAAGTGCCCCTGGGTTCAATCCCCAGTCAAAACAAAACAAAACAAAATCCAGAAAAACAAAATATGTCTGGACTCATGTATGGTCTATTTTGTCATTATTCCCAAACATAGCATAATATTTATTTATATAACATTTAAATTGTATTAGGTAATGAGAAGGTTATATACTATAACATTTTATATAAGGGACTTGAGTATCTGTGAATTTTAGTATGGGTGTGTACATGTCTCAGAACCAGTCCTCCATGGATCCAAGGGATGACTATATATGTAACTTATGTATAACTTAGGTAATACAATTAAATAGAAATTACCCACAATTCCTATTCCTCAATGCTAACAAGCTAAGAACTGGCATAATCCTTTTCATGTATACCACACATACAAATGTTATTTGTGGCCAATTGCATTACTGGTTTCAATTCTTCACTGCCCTATAACAATACTATATATACATACTGTTTGTCCTGTAACTTCTAGTTTACCCAATGTGGAATGTGTACCTCCCTGTTCTACTGCTGTTGGGCTTGGCCATGTGACTTGCTCTGACCAATGGGATAACAGTGCATGTGACACAGCAAATCCTTGACATGTGCCTATGTGATTTCATTTGGCTTCTGTGCTTCAGCAGTCTATCCTGAATAGAGCAGGTCCTGGGCAGCATCAGCTTCAGCATGGGACCCAGAGGAACCACATGGAGTGCATATGAGTTCAATTCTCATGGAGTTACCCAAACTAAATAATCATCAGTTTGAGGCAGAGTTGCTTGACTGGACCCAGTCTTGATCAGCTGAACTATTGTTGACCTAGAGAGTTATGTGAAGACAAGACTTGAGAGTGAACAAAATCAAGAGAAAGAAAACGTTTCTCTTGTGAATGGTTAGAAAGCTGGACAAGGGTTGGTTGTTACAGTACATGCCTGTAATCCCAGTGGCTTGGGAGGTTGAAGCAGGAGAATTGCCAAGTTTGAGGCCAGCCTCAGCAACTTAGTGAAAACCTGTCTCAAAAAAATAAAAAAGGGCTGAGGGACGAGACAAAGTAGTTATGCACTCCTGGATTCAATTACTAGCACCCAAAACAAACAAATAATAACCACAACAAAATAAAAGAAAGGAAAGGAAGCAAGCAAGCTAGCTGGACAAGGATCCTGAAAATGCTTTTGTGACCTTTCTCCCATCTCTAAGAGTTCAGGGCTCTTTCCTAGTGAGTTTTCCCACAATACCTATCTTAACTTCATCTCCCAGAGGCAACTATAGTTAATGCTTTGTTTTCTTCCAGTTTTGTTCCCCTGGAGACAAGTTTTTTTAGGTATCAGGGGATTGTTTCAGTTTCTGCCCTGAACATCTTTGAGGCTGCCTCCCACCTCCTGGGGGCATTCAAACTTTATCATCTGGCCTGAGTCTCATCTGTATGTAGGCCTGGTATCTTGTTTGGAGTCCACTAGTAACACCTTCAAAATTAATTCTCTTCCTCTCTGCCACCTGAGAATTTTGATTTCTTTCTTTAAAATGCGCTATTTATTTGAAAGTATTTTTATTTTGACTAGTACCAGCAATGTGCTTATGATAGAAGTGGGTACCTATGCAAGTTCACTCAATTTACCACACTGACTGGAAATCTGCAATTTTCCTAGGGAATCTATTTATATATTGATTGTGGTGCTGGGGATTGGTCAACCCATGGCCTCACCCAGGTCACAAGTGCTCTACTACTGAGCTACATCCCCAGCCCTTCCTAAGGAATTAAACAAGCTGGACCATCTCATCTACATAATCATCTATCACTTTTCTATTTAAAAATAGAACATTTCCCCACAGGCTTGTACCTCATCCCTCACACCCTAGTATTCAGCACAGGGCCAAGCTTATGGATACCAGCAAATGTTTGCTGAAGGACATCTCATACAGAAATGAACTCTGGAAAGACCAGTCAAGGGGGGGGGGCAGGGTTAAGAGCCTGGCTGAACCCTGGTAAATGGGGAACAAAATAGGCTGTGAAGAAATGAAGGGAATTAGGCTTCTTTGTAAAAATTTCACTGTGAAGCTCCCAACTGCTCAATACACAGAAGCAAGGTCTGAATACAAATGCTGTTCTATGGCTGCTGAGAGCGACTCACAGGACACCGGATCAGAATGCCACTTACCAGCTGCTGCATTTTTCCTTTCTCTCATTAGAGGAGCCAAGACAACTCTGTCAAAGCAGGTGATGCAAGTCTGTTGCTGACTCAGAAATATTCAAATCCCTTAGGAATTTCTCAAAGAAACAGATTGGCAATCTGGAGGTACCTGGGGAAGAGTTTCTTACATTGCGGTCAGTAAGAATCCCGGGTGATTGTGGCCACAGGGAGACAAATTGTTTGTAGCTAGCTATGGCGAAAAAATACTTGACTTTCAGCAGAGAAGTTTAAAATTCAGAATGATAGAACTTCAAGAGGAGACAATGGTGGCCTTCGTACAAATCAGAAACTCAATTTACATCTGTTCAAAACCAGTCAGGTTTAATGCAAATTATTATTTTTTTTTTCTGGCAAATACTGCCATCTCCTGGAAAATAGTAAGAAAATCCCAAACATACAAATCATTAGATCTCTACAATTAAGGCATTCTTTTCAACACATACTCTACACAACTAGACAAATCAAAGTAGAAAGGAAAATCTGGTCCAATTCTATTGTATGATTAACACTGTGCTGGACACTTTCCATATTTATCATCTAAATGTGAACTACCAAAGTATAAAACAGCAATCTTTGCCCTATTTTAATGCTGAAGAAAATATTAGGACCTCTGGGGCAAGAAGGAAGAGAAAGGGTCTGATCAGGAAAGGGAAGATGAGGACCCATCTGTATTGGTAATAAGGATTTAACTTGGATAGCAGGTTTATGGGTGTGTTACAGCTTTCCTTAAAATCTGATACACGTGTAAAAATGTTTTATAATAAGTCACTTGTGTAAATATTCAGAGAGGTTAAGTAACTGAACCCAAATCATCCAGCCAGAGTTGATTAGAAGCAGGGAATCTGTGGTTCTACTAAGTTGCTTCTCTTAAGTGGTTAAGTTCACCACAGTCTATAAAGTGCTTATCTATGTAAAATGAATTCCAAGTTGGGTGCAGTGGCCCATGCTTTTAATATCAGCAACTAGGGAGGATCACAAGTTTGAGGCCATCCTCAGCAACTGAGCAAGACCCTGTCTCAAAATAAGGAGGACTGTAGCTCAGTGGTAAAGCACCCCTGGGTTCAATCCCCAGCACCAAAATAAAACAAGATGAATTCCGACTCAAAATATCCTTACACCTTCTGTACATCTGTCTTACTATATACAAGTGGTAGAAAGTAGGGAGACTGTAGCATTTTAGTCTATTAATTTGACTACGATCTTTGCTAAGCCTTTAGCCATCTATGATTTCACTAGAGATCATTTAATGAAATATTTTCTTGTCATGTTAGCTTGTTCCATGGCTATAATTACAAATACAAACCTCAGGGCAAGGATATCACTTTATAATGTTGAGATGCTCTTTATGCAACAATACGTCCATTTACTTATTTTGTGTGTGGGGGGAATCCATGACCGTGACAGTAGGAGTGTAGGAGGAACTACCTATTTTTAAGAATTATGCTCTTCTATCCAGTCCTCTTAAATCTTAAGGGATAATGGGCCATCTTTTTTTTTTTTTTTATAAAAAGAAGCAGCTTTTTATAAGCATGCATAGATAAGACATGCAAGGTCATCAAGTATACCTGTATGTGGGAAGATAATTAAATGAAAAGGTATTAAATGAAAAGTTTATAGGCCAGGTATTAAATGAAAAGTTTATGGCCAGAAGAAACAATAATCCTATAAAAGTTTAGGTATGGGGCTGGGGATATAACTCAGTTGGTAGAGTGCTTGCCTCCACATGCTATGAAGAAAAAGAACATGGGTAGAAACGGCAGTGGGAAAAGCAGGGAAGATCACTTTAGATGAGTTAGGATCAAGGTTTTTAGACACGTTCTCTGAGGCAGGACTGAAGGCCACTTCAGAGCCTTTCGGTGAACTTTTTCCTTCACCAGGAATAGGCCCTGGCCAGCCTAGGACCATACAGTCTCTAAAGCTGAAGCACAAGGGAGGCAAGGGCTGGTGATTAATAAACAACTCCTTACACCCAATTCTAATCTTGGGAGAGAATCTGCTGGTGGGAATCTGTAGGTGGTGGTGACAAAAGTAGATTTTTCAGGATGTACTCAATGGTCAGTTCTAATTATAACTGTACTTAATAGGTGAAAATGAAATTTCAAGAGCAAGAGAAAATGAAAACCCCCAATTGTGTCAATCTCCGATTTTCTCTACTATTTTATGACTATAGTAATTTAGCCCTAATCCGAAGAGCTATTTCATCAAATATACTGTATCTGACAGTCACACTGTAATGTCTTGTCTCACGTACACATTCAAAAAGTTGGATCCTGAGGGATAATTTCAAATACAAGATATTACACAAGAGTTCCTTATATCTAAACCTTTCTCAATTCCCAATAATCTCAACCTCAATGTATCGGGGCCATAAAATAATAGTATACAGGGAACACTTATAGGAAACTAGATATTTGGGATACTAATATTTTCTCTGATTTCAAAATTTTAAACTGTGTTTAAATGAGAAATAAAAGCAATTCAAGTCTACTTTTGTGGGTTTTACTAAGTTGGTATTGATAAGCCAGTGACATGTTTTACCTCTTCCCCAGCCTTTTGATGGTTTATGTTCAAGTCATCAAGTATGTTCCCACAAGCCCGCCAGCACACACTCAATCCAGGTGCCCAAGACTTAACAAGTGACCTCCAGGGCTGGACTATCTGCAAAGATGACCCTTCATAGGACTTATGCCACTTACTGGTCTTTTCTGCTAAAACAAGCCTTTGTATTTAAGCGCTAAACTACGTAAAACTAGTGTCAGAGCTGAAAAAGATCTCAGAAGACACCTCAGTCTCCCTGAGCTTAAATACACACAGAGGTACTAAGGAAGGGCCTTTGCCAGAGATTGTACTGGGAATTACAGTTCAAGGCAAGACCAAGGACTAATATTCCATAGCAAAGGGCCAGAGGAATAAGGTTTATGAGGGCCTAACAGGCGCCAGACACTTGATATATACTGTCACTAAATTCCAAGGCATCAGAGGCTCCATTTAATAGATGAAACTAACTCAGAAGTGAAGTGGTTTGCCTAGTAACCAAGTATGTGAGAAGGGGAGGACTGAACAGTCTTGTTTGGCAACAACATCATTTTCCATTCATGGTACTCTGAGGTCAAAAACTCCCAGACTGCCGAGCTTCTCAACCAATCTCAATCCCACTTGTCATCTCCATCAACCCAATACTAAATTCAAACCACGTGAAAGCTATCTAAGCACACACGGTGTCGGGTGGAGAAGCATATTGCTCAGGCTGCAGGGACATTTCATTTATTTAAATGTTTTTATTTTAAAAAAAAATTAAAGACCTTCATGGCACAACTTCTTCCCAGCACAGTTATGATTTAGTTATACCAATTACAATACAATTACAACCAATAAATCAAAGTGAGGGAGGACTTCTGACTTTAAACTTAAAAAGGTGGGGGTGAAGAGACCACTTCAAAGAACGTTAAAAAATGTTAAAATCCTTTCAGAATAACTGCCAACATAGCCATTCTATATTGGCATTCCGTTTCCTGCCATCTAAGCAATGCAGACACAGGTAGTGCTGAGAAATAGTGTCCCAATACAAGGTATGCAGATGAGGTAATTTACAACAACACAGAAGTTGTTACTCTGTAACCCTTGCCCCACCCACCCACCCAAATGGGTCTTTAAAAAAAAAAAACTCTTCATGCTTCTGCTATGACTCCTTAAGTAGCATTTTTAAAAAACATTTATGTATTTTAAAAGGCTCTTGGTGGCACTTCAGAGTCCTCTGCAGTCACCTTCAGTTCTCACAAGGTCTGAGAGGTATGAGGAGGTCCACTGTCTGTAGCTCTCCACATCAATCTCAGCTACAACTAGATTTCTGAGCTACAAGACTGGGGTGTGAAGCCTTGATTTCCAACCCTCCTCCCCCACCTCAAAAGAAAAAAATTCATTAATCATAAGCGTCCTGTTCAAGCACAATCCAGTGCAAACGTAATCACAAATTGCATCTCTGGCACATCTGGTGCTTTTTAGCTTCTGCACAAGTTCAACATGGTAACCCTCACAGCATTCTAGGGCATCAAAGGGTCAAGTACAATAAATAATCACTGTAAGTAGCTACAAGGAAGAAAATCACCCTGTCACAGTCAGAATGTTTTCCCTTCAGTTCTCCCTACAGTTGAGAAGCATTATAAAAGGAGGCGTCGGCTTCCTCTAGAGTTTACCATTATATTCCCCAAAGCCACCACCTTGATAAAGTTACTAAAACCAAGATGGATTACAAAGTTAGATAAGTTCATTAAAGTCAACTCCCTAAACAACTGCTTATTTATGATGCCCAGGTGAGAAAGGCTAGTGAATCTATAAGGTAGGAGAATGGGGAACTAAGATTTTAGGCCTTAAAATACGTTGGAAGAATTTTTTCCTAGTCCCCGTAAGCAGCTACTGTAATGAAATAACAGGAGAAAATACAGAGCTGATGGTTTTGCTATTGTGCTTAAAAAACTAGGCTTCCTTAGTGAAGCACCTGATAAACTTAGGTGGTTGGAGTACAGTGGAAAGTCCACTTCATACACACACACAAACACAAAAACTGGCGACTTTTCCCATCCCCAATCCCTGCACTGCTGACACAAAATGAGTTTTATGGCAAAGGATCCTTAATCCCCAGAGACGCTTTGGCTTGTGGTGCTTTTTTAAGGCCTCTCTGCCCTGCCCAGTACCATGGGTCAAACAAGGGGTGTATAAAAACCAGGGCTTTGGGAAGCCTCCATGGTACAGGGCTGCAGGCCCCTCCGATGTGAATGTGAGACACCCACCCAGCGAGACCTTTACACAGGGAACTTAAATCTAACCTTGATAAATAAAACCAAACGTTTATTTACACCAAAGAATTCCAACACTGGATCTTTCACATATGAAGGACAAAGTATTATATATATACACACAGCAAGGGGTGGCAGGGCTGTAACAACAGTTGATAGTGGCCCACGATTACAGGTCTACCATTTCTGTTTCACTGGAGATAGTGGCTCTGCTCCTGCCTTTTAGATACATTTATAAGACCGAGGAACAGGTCTTCTCATTGGATGGCATGTAAAGGAAGGGAGGGTAGGAGGAAAAGAAGGTAGAAAGCTTAAAATGAAACTCAGCGTGGCCTCACTGCCCATTAGTTCTCAGAGCTGCTATCATGAAACCTACATAGAAAATGTTCTTTTGAGAAAAGCAGTAAGCTATGCCCAGTTACCAAGTGACTTCAACATGGCCAAGTCAAAGAAAATGAAAAGATTTTTGCCTTCTCCCTCCTACCAGCTATTGAGCACAGCATGTTGGGAGGTGAAAGGGGAAAAGATCAAGGTAGGAAGGAGCCTGGGAGGGAAGGTATCACAATTTTAAACTAAACTAAAACTAAAATTATAAGTGAGCTGGATTTAGGGTTAGGTCAGTAAGACATGATTCATACTAAACAGAAGTTTTTAGGATCTGTCTGCACTTTGTGTAGATTTTCAACATCTCAACATAAGTAAGACACGCTTCCACTAGAGTCGCCAGGATAACCCCACTGAAGCACTTCTGGAGTAAAGTCATGTAAGTGACCAGCAGTACACTGCTCTTAGATTGGGTCCGACCTGCCTCTCTTCCTTCCTGCCTCCTGAGAAGTTACGTTTTTGTAATCTCTGGAGAAGAGCGTGAGATACAACCCCCCAAAGTGTAGGAAGATGGGGGAAGCAACAGTGGGAATGGGAAGAAATCTCCGCCCAAATGCAGCAGCTGGGATTGAGGCTGGTTTATCTTTGTTCTTTAGTCATGAGGAACTGAATTTGGAAGGGGAGAAAAAAAATCTGTCCGTGAAATATTCCACCTGCAGGTAATTTTTCAGGGAATCCCCTGAGTTATGAAAAGTTCGAGTTAAAAACAAAAAAGAAAAAAAAGTAAAAGAAAAAAGAAAAAGAAAATCAGCCTATTATAATTTTTTTTTATGACTGAACTACTATAAATCCACAAGCAACGGTTCTGACACGGTGCTTCTGAAGTGTTCACCCCTCCCCGCCAGGCGCAAGCTGCATCAAGGAGAAGGTGGACTTCCCCACCTCTGCTCAGGCATCAGGAGACAGATGGGGCCATTACTGCTGAGCACCAGCGGCAGCTGGAACAGGCATCCCCAGGGGGTTGGCAGCAGCAATCACTGGTGAGCCTGCCAGAGGTCCAAGGGGCGATGGGGTTGGCACTGAAGAAATCCCTGAAAGAAAACAGCTAACAGTGAGTCAGAGATACCAAGCACAGCAACAGCAGTCACTAGTTTTTCCTAGGATTCTTTTCTTTAATGAAGGCTCCCTCCTGATCAATTTTTTACCCATTATCTTGGAATCAGATCTCTAACAGAACATGAAACACTTACTCATTCTTTTCTATAGCCACATGATATCCCACTGAACAGATGCCCCATAACTGATTTAACCAGCTCTCTACTGATAACTGTTTTCAATGTACTGCTAACACAAATAAGTAATCTCGGCTATACATTATTGTGCACACAGGTAAAATACTTTAAGAGGATAAAAAATAAATGGCAGCTAGTTCTTTAAAAAAAAAAAAAAAAGAATCGAGACAGGCACAGTGGCACCCATCTATAATCCCAGGTACTTAGAAAACTAAGATCAGAAGTTTGCAATGTGAGACCAGCCTTAGCAACTTACTGAGACTCTCAGGATAAAAAAAGGGCCGAGGATGTTGCTTGGTGGTAAAGTGCTCCTGGGTTGAATTCCCAGCACCAGGAAGAAAAAAAAAAAAAGAAATGAAATGGCTGGGGGATGTAGCTCAGTGATACAATGCTTACCTCACATGCATGTGAGGGTATATGAGTAAATGCCTTATAATCACCAGTGTACCCACTTGGATGTTACCTGAATGCATAATTCTTAGGGTATGGGCCTATAGATACTTTTTTTTTTTTTTTTAAGAGAGAGAGAGAGAGAGAATTTATTTATTTATTTATTTTAGTTTTCGGCAAACACAATATCTTTGTTTGTATGTGGTGCTGAGGATCGAACCCGGGCCGCACGCATGCCAGGCAAGCGCGCTACCGCTTGACCCACATCCCCAGCCTGATACTTTTGAATAATTGTACATTTTATTAAAAATCACAAAACCACAGTTTAATAATAATGGAAAACAATTTTGTATGAATTATACTTCATAGTCAAGAGAGTGTCACTAAAGTAAATTTAAATATAAAATGCACCTTGAGACCTGATGGGAAAAGCCACATGGGCTGGTCTGTCATCAAGGACAGAACACAGAGAAGATATATAAGAAATCAGGCCACAAAGAAGGCATGAAACTAACAGTAATGGACTTCTACATTTTAAATGGGAATATACTAACAAACTGACCTGACATCATATTGGCGCTGCTGACAGGTGTACTGCCCCCTGGCATGTTAGATGAACCCATTCGAGCCTGGTCCTTTACGACAGTGTCTAGAAAAGAGACAAAAGATTAGGCTCTGTTTTGTTTGAAGGCTAAACTAACCAGCCTTTGGGGGCCTTATAGCAGCCACCTTCAAACTTTGCATTTTATCTTACTCCATATTATTCCTGGAACTTAAGGTAGCAATTGCCTTCACCATAAATTAGACAAGTAGCTTAAAGCAGAAATACCTTTTCTGTCCAACGGTGACAAAGGTAAACTCTGAAACCAAATGGTAGGAAGATAAGGTAATTACCATAATAGCGCTAACTTAAGATGTTAAGTTGGTAGTGATGAAGTTGGGGCTTAATGGAAACAAATACAGTCTAACTTGATCAAGACAACACTCCTCAGGGAACAGTCCAACACTGATGTGTCACTGTAGCAGCATTTAATCCAGGACAGCACAATTAGCTATACTCATAAATGTAAATCAAAGTCTACCTATAATATTATAAGCCTTACTGGGTCTCCCCAACAAATGATTACCAGAGAAAGGACAGATGAAGTACTGTTCATTTCTAATTCAACTATTCCAGACCACCCTCTAAACAGTAAATTTATAGATTTGAAACCTCCCCCTAAATTTGCACAATGGTTGCCATCAATGTCCACTTGAAGATACCGAGGCTCAATGTGGGCCAAGTAACTTGCAGGGAGCTAACAGGAGTTAGACTGCAGCTCTCTCCAACGGGACCAAGGGAGCAGAGCTTTCTTCACAGCATACATTCTGCCTCACTTCTCACATTCTGCCGGGAAGTGATGGGAAAGCCTCCACAGGCTGTGTGCAGTTAAGACTCACAGAAATAGGGATGTTCCATGGCCTCTCTTGCAGTGAGCCGTGACTGGTGGTCATACCGCAGCAGCTTGTCCAAAAAATCCAAGGCCTCAGGGCTGACAAGGTGCTGGTTTTCACTATGTACAAAGCGTTCCCATCGCTTACGAGAGTGTCTACAAGGACAAAAGGGGGAATGAGAAATGGCTCACAGGGATAAAGAAGCCCAATACTTCATTGCTACATCTTCCTCAGCCAACAGAAAAGAAAGGCAAAATTCAAGATAGCAGTCTTGTACCACTCTACCACAGTGGGGGTGGGGTGGGGTGAGAAGATGACAAAGCTAATTGGAGGCTGAAAGTAGGAGCGTTACAAAAAAGAGAAATCCGAGTCCTCCAATTTTAAGATCCATGAATTCAGGTTATTTTATAGGATGTTGTGAATGTTCCTTGCAGCAATGAGGGCAGGAGGCTGAGCTAACTAGACCTCTTTCCTGTTCCCACACACATCCCTGACAACTTTGCCATTTGGCGAGCAGAAGCTCTTGCATTAGGAAAGTCCACAAATTTCTGTTAAAACCTAAATCAAGAGAGATTGTGATTTGTGCCTCAACTGTAACCCTTACTCTAAAACCCGTTTCATTAATTTCATAGGAATTCTCTTATTACAATTCTCATACTTAAAATCCTCTAAGTGAATGTGAGAAATAGTCATTCAACCCAATGCTTTACAGGCCTGTTCAATGCAGCATCCTGCAGCACCAGAACATGGGCACTCTAGCACTGCTGGCAAAAACAACAGAACTATTTCAAGAATCCAAAGCGTCAACTCAAACCTAAGCAATTATGTTAGAGATGCACAGATTTTATGGACTTACCTGCCCAAGATATCATTGAAACGTGGATCTAATTCAATGTTGTATTTGTCAATATAGTCATATAAATCTTCTGTCCCCAGAACCTTGGCTATCCTCACCAACTAGTATTAAAGAAAGACAAAAACCCAAACCACAAGTACATTACATGATTAAATCAACAACCACAACCAAATTAACAGAAAGGCGCCATTATGCCTATAGGTATGAATGTTACCTCCTAATAGTTTGTGATTCAAATTTGTGTGCAGCAGGAATGAATTGACATAAAATTCTCAAATCAACTCAATGTGAAAATGTTAGAAAAAACTGCTTTTTAACTTTCCGCTTGAAATGTTCCCCTACTGGAACTGTGCCCCTCACCCTGCCAACCCAACTGAAGATATCACTTCTTTTGGGAAGCTGCCCTTGCACATGAAGACTACTCTCCACCACTGTCTTTGTACCTTGGTACTCTGACAGTTACAGCTCTAATTAATTTCCTTATCTGTTTAATTCTCTTACAGATGCTCTATGAACTACTTGATAAAGACTGAGTCCTGCGTGGCACCTGACAGTTACTGCCTTTGTCAGGTTGTATTCTATCATTCATTAGAAATGAATGCTCAATGGGAACAAGGCAACAGTACCTTCCACAAGGTGCTAGAATCATGCTAGCTCCTCATGAATGAAATGGCCCAAGGGGAAAGTGGAGTTAAGTCTAAAAAACACCATCTCTATTTCTACTGATATGTAACAATCCATATAAAGAAATGGATCTCAGAAATATTACATATAAACCAACATATAGGAGAGAATATTTCCAACTCTAATGAAAGTTTACAGCAGGAGATTCTATGGTAATGTACACTTTTTAATCTGAATAACAGTTGCATGATTATTTTAATATAATTATTTGAAATATACACATGCTTAATATTCATATGAATATTTCACAATAAAACAAGTACTGCAAACTAAAAAGATGGAAGAGAAAAAAGACTGTCTGATTTCAAAAAGCTAAGTTGGTGGCTACCAAGTATCAACCTGAAGATGAATGTCATGTTGACTGAACAAGCAGTAAATTGAAAACTTTTCTCTATCCTCAGAGATAGAATAGATAGAGGGCTAAGCATTTGTATTTTAGACAAGTCCACTGAGGTTTCTAAAGAGGATGCAGGTCTGGTCATCACTAATGGGAACAATGTATATCACCTGATCATCTTAATGGGAACAATGTATATCACCTGATCATAATTATCATGTCCATGGAAAAATGGCTCCTTCCGGAAGATCATACTTGCCAGCATACAACCCAAGCTCCACATATCCAAACTATAATCGTACATCTGCATTCAAACAAAGTAATTGTTATCATATGTGAATGCCCAGGCTTTTGACTTTAAAGCAGAAAATTGTCTATTATTAAAAAAACAAACAAACAAACAAAACAAAACAGACAAACAAAAAAGAAACCATTCCTCTGAGAAAAACCAGAGGCATATTATCTTTTCTTTTTATGCATTCATGCAATATTATAACAATGTGCACATACTACTTTAAATTGCTTTTTAAAAAAAACTTACATAAGAAAATCCCTGGTCTATGAAATCCTCTACCCCCACTTTAAACAGCACTGGGGATTGAACTCAGGATCTTGTGTATGTAAGACAAACACTCTAGTACTGGGCTACATCCCCACTCCCAGAGTCTGAAACTCTTCAATGCATCTGATAATAACCTAGGAAGAATGACCATGAAAAGTACCTCAAAGAATTTTCAGATTTTTAGAATGTGGTAAATTTAGGTATCCCCCCACTACCTTTGTGTGTGTGTGTGTGTGTGTATTTTTATATACAGGGTGCAAGTTAGAGAAGCAAAGGGAACATTTTTAAGTTTACTCTTAAGATTGGTTAAACCTCGCTTATAATTTTCAAAAATTTTGAAATTTCTGACTAGAAAAAATATTTCGGGTATACTTTCCCTTAATTAAGGATCAAATACAGACCTATTGATATTCTACCAACATTATGAGAACAAAAGCAACACAAATTATGGGAAATAAAGTGATTCATGTTACATTTCACATAAAAAGGACTGCTATGGATGTACACAAATGGCTTATTCAAAGGCTCAAAGTGATGTAATTTGTAAATTATGTGCAAAACAACATAGGACCAAAATTGTACTTGCCCTTCTCTTCTTACCTGATAGTCTACAAGTAGCTCGGGACCTTTGAAGTATCGGGAAGCAACTCTGACATTATATTCTTGGCCAGGATGGTAAAACTCAGCTAAACCCCAGTCTATTAGCCGTAGCTGAAAGGAAAGAGAGAGAATAAACCATGAGCAACTTTATCTTCCTCTAAGCTATTTCCATTGGGCCACTAGAGTATTCTATTAAAAAATATCACCTACGTCACTCTTTATTGAAACTCCTTTATTAGCTTTTATAATAATTAAACTTAGCTTGACATTCAGCTTTTCCCATGAAATAGTTTATGAAGACACTCTAATTTTATGTCTCTCCGAATTTCTTTCTTTTTTGTGTTACTGGGTGGGGATTAAACTCAGGGCCTGGCACATGGATAGTACTCTATCCCTAAACTTTATCCCCAGCCCATCTCATTGGACTAAATTAATGCTATTCAACTTACTAGTGAACATTTTCTTTTGGGATACTTAAGTTAGCTCCTCAATGAAGTCTTTTCTAATCACCCAAGTAGAAGAAATCATTGCCTTTAGTTCCCTGAACTTTAGGTATATTTCTTTAACTCTTTATTGTCTGTTTTCCACCTTTCATTTTAAATATGGACTGTCAACTCCTTGAGTTAGTTAAAAACTGTTTTAGTTACCTTTGTAATTTTTAGAATTTAACACAATACCTGGTACACAGGAGGAAAAAAAAAATACTTGCTGAGTGAATGAAGTTTTAGAAAAGTCACATATATAAATAAAACTTTTACCAAAATGTGTCCTGAAAGTAGAAAAAGGACAAGTAGAGACAAGAGATAACCCTATTTGACCATAGGCAAAGCATGACCATACTCTGGTGTGAGCAGCACACCTTGAGGGAAAATGACTGACTGCTCTGGAGTAAGTCACTGTATACATCTCAAATCTAAACCTGATTATTCCCTGAAAATCAACTCCATTCAGTTTCCTTCTCAGTAAAAGATGACCTCAAGCAACCTGCCATTCAGGCCAATTTTAAGATTCACCTTCTGTTTCCCTCACACCTCCTATTTAATCTGTCATCAAGTCCTACTGCTGTGCCATATTTTGACCATTACCATCACCTCCTCAATCCATTCTACCACCATCTTGTCTGATTTACTGCATTTGCCCCCTTTCCTAAGTAATATCCCTGCATTTACTCTTGCCTTCTATCATCTACACAGCAACCAGAACATTTCTTGTAAACCTGTTTATTTTAGAACAATTAGAGGTCCACAGGAGGTTGCAAAAATAGTAGCAAATCTGTGTTCCCTTCAATGGGTTTCTCTCAATAGCAACATCACACACACCTAAAGTACAATAGCAAAAGCAGGAAATTGATACTGGAATAATTCATAAGTCTTAAATGCACGCATGGAGGTGCATGTGTGCAGTTCTATACAATTTTAATCACATCACTTTCACCAAAAGATACAGAAGTGTTCCATCACCACAGAGATGTTTCACGTGCTGTCAATTTCTAGTAACCTGTGTTCTCAATCTCCTTGGTTCTTTCATTTTTAGAATTAGCATTTTTAGAATTAACTTTTTGAGATGTGTTTTTTCTCTCAGTATAAAACCTATCCAAGTTACTGCATGTAATCAGAGTTGCTTCCTTTTATGGCTAATATTATACCATAATACGATATGGTAAAGATATATAATACCAGTATTTTTTAACCATTCACCCATGGAAGCATGTTTTTTTTTCCTGAATTCTGAGCTATCACAAATAAAGCTACATTTATGTATATTGGTTTTTGTGTGGACCCAAGTTTTTTTCTTTGAGATAAATGACACAGTTGGATTATATGGTATACAGATATTTAGCTTAATAAAGTGACAAACTACAAACTGGAAAACAACAGTTTAATATTTTCCAAGATGCCAAATTTTGTATTTCCAACAGCAAGGTATCAAGTTTCTTCACAACCTTGCCAGCTTTTTAAAATTTTAGCTGTTCTAATACATATACAATGAACATTAAAACGCAAGTGAGAATATATCAATGTTCTGCTCAGACCTTGAAAAAGCTCTCCATTTTCAGAGACAAGGACTGACAATTACCTCTTAAGATGTGCATAACTTGATTCTCCTTACCTCTGATCTCATTTCCCTCTTTTCTCCATTTTATCCCAGTTCCATCCTTATTGCTGTTCTAACATGCGAGGCTGTGACATTATCATACATACATGTGCATACATATGTGTATGTACACACACACACACACACACACACAAGCTTGTTTTCATCCATAGTTCCTTGCTGATGATTTCCATAATACCTATTCCTTAAATAACTAGAATGTGGAGTATCTCTTTTGCTGAAGTATTTGGCCTTTTGTCCTTGGTTCCTGAAGCAGTTTCAGAGCAATACAGGTAAGACAATTAATGCTGTGGTACTTTAGGACTTAGAAAACAAGATTTCTTGCTGCCTTCCTTCTTCCTATACCTTTTTCTCCTCAATGAAGACCACAGAACTGAATTTCTCTTAAGGTGAATCACAGAACTGAAAACCTGTTTGAGCTGGCCACATTGTAAGAGTTCTGAGAAAGAGTTGTGGGAACTCCAGTTAAACACTAACCATAACCCTAACCCTAAGACCACTATTTCAGAAGAGGTCCTGTGCCATTTCGGGGAGGAATACTGTACAGAAAGGCCAAGAAGAATCTAAACAGACAGGATTTGATGAGTTTCTCCTCTTAGTCTATTAGCATTAGATCATACTCTTTCTGTGCAATCACTTTGCTACACAGTTGTCCATGTTACAATCACACTTATGCAATAAAGTCTCCATGAAAGTCCAAAAGGTCAGGGTTCAGAGAACCTCTCAACAGCTGAACATGGGGAGGTTCCGAGAGGGTGATGTGCCTGGAGATGGCAAGGAAGCTGCACCCCTTCACACATGCCTTGCCCTGTGCACCTATTATTTCTGTAATATCCTTTATAATAAACCAGGAAATGTGTTTCCCCTAGTTCTGAGAAAGGGGTTGTGGGAAGTCCAAGTTAAAGCCAGTTAGTCAGAAGCAAAATGTTAAACAACCTGGGGCTTGGGATTAGTAGCTAAAAAAGGTAAGAGGGCAATCTTGGAATCTAATGTTATCTTCAGGTCAGAAATGAATCAAATTAGAGATGTTGTCTGCAGTAGAATTAATTACTGGCTTACTGGTGGGAACAAATCCCCATGCTTTTGGGGGTTACAGAAGTGATCTCTGTTTGGGGGAAAACAGTTTAAGTAGGTTCTTCCTCTTAATGTTCAGACAGGCACATTCTTGCCTGTTTGCTATTTCCTTTACCTGAAACATATTTCCCCTGAGACAGCATGGCAGGGATTCTTCCAGTGTTTACTAAGATGTCACCTTCCCAACGAAAGCTTCTCTCAACCCTTTTTTGAAACAGCAACACCCTTGGCCATTCAGTACTCCTTAATTTTTGGTCACCTCAAAAAATGTGGCAGTCACACTTCCCATGTAAAGCAATAGTAGAGGTGAGGCCTCGGATGCTTATTAACCAAACTAGCATTTTCTAAATATTTCAGCCACTTCACAGCTATATACTTTTAATTCTCACATTTAACTTAATGGTGTACAAGGCAATCATTACACTCATTTATTTTTCTTTTTAATATTTATTTTTCAGTTTTCCGTGGACACAACATCTTTTATGTGGTGCTGAGGATCGAATCCAGGGCCCTGCAAATGCCAGGCGAGCACGTTACCGCTTGAGCCACATCTCTAGCCCCATTACACTCATTTCACAGGTAAGAAAAAGAAGACAAATGAGAAAAGGGTTTCTCAGAAACCAATTATTCAATAAGAAAGACTAGAAACAAAGTTTCCTGGTCTAGACAAATGTTTTGTCCACTATACTCATCTGTTTCCTTGACAGTATTCCTAGGCATATAAACAATGGTTTAAAAATGGTGATTTAATTAATCTAGTCAGTTACCAAATATTTATCAAAAAAAGCACCTGTAACCATAACAGATACTAGGGATAAAGTGTTGAAGATTCCATCATGCAGATAAATAAAATCTGTTTATCTCTTTACCTTTCTGTGCTCATGATCAATCATGACATTATGGGGCTTCACATCTCTATGCATAATTCCCATGCTGTGACAATAATCTAGGGCCTGTGGGAGAGCAGATAAAAGTCAGGTTTCTTAATACAGTTCTTTAATTCTTTTTTTCTCCAACTAAATTTTCCTCCTATCTTCTGGAGACAACCCTAGGAATCAGGATTAGGACAATCACTTCTACAGCTATTTTTCAGAGACTTTTCCCAGGATTCCATAGACAAGCAAACTCAGGTCTCTGAACTTCAAGTTCTGTTCTTTTTTTTTTTTTATTACCTTTATTTATTTTTATGTGGTGCTGAGGATTGAACCCAGGACCTTGCACGTGCTAGGCAAGCACTCTACAGCTGAGCCACAACCGCAGCCCTCAAGTTCTGTTCTTTACAGAGTTGTTTCAACTACCTTTCTATTCAGAAAGACCCAAAAGTATATACCAGTTGCACCACTTCCAATTTTGCCTCTTATCCAAAATCTAGATTATTTCCATAAACATAGGCCTCATAAAAGAAAACCAGCCTATATGTAAACCTTATATCTGAAGAAGAATACGTGTTTAGCAGCTAAGAGTTTATAACAGAGATTGGAAAACCAAGGCCTATGGACCAAATCTGGAGGTTGTTGTCCATTTTTGTGAATAATATGTTATGGCACAAAGTCACATCTATTTATTTGCATGACTATTTCTTTTCTTTTTTAAATTTAAATATTTATTCTTAAGTTTTAGGTGGACACAATATTTTTAATTTACATTTATGTGGTGCTAAGGATTGAACCCAGGGCCTCATGCATGCTAGGTGAGCACTCTACCACTGAGCCATAACCTCAGCCCCATGACTGCTTTTACGTTTGTAAGAACAGAGCCAAATGGTATGACAAAGACCCCATTGGCTCATAAATCCTAAATATTTACCATTCAGCCTTTTAATGAATTTTGCAAACCCATGATCTAGGTCATCCAATCCCATCTGAAAAGTTTCCTACCCCAAATTAAGATGAACTGAATAATCTTTGGGGTTCATTAATTCTGGTCTTTTAGTCAACTGATATCATTACCCAAGTTCTTTTCTTTCTTTTTTTTGGGGGGGTGGTGGTGGTGGTACTAGGGATTAAACCCAGGGGCGCTTTACCACTGAGTTACATCCCTGGCCCTTTTTGAGCTGAGGGCCTTGTTTAGTTATGGCTGGCTTTGAACTTGTGATCCTCATCAAAGTTCTTGTCCTAACTTAAGGGCAACTTGGATTCCCACAATTCTCAGGACTAGGCAAGCATATTCATAACTTTCTGAAGCCTTGCTTGCCATAGGACTCCATGGGCCAATGGACAGATCAAATATCTCCGAATGCTTGATGTTAACCCTGTTTAATAAGAAACCTTAGCCAAGTCTTAGCAACTCTCTCCTCTATAAAATTGATAGAGCAAGATATTTGATGATCCCACTTGAGAAATCAAAGTTCACTCTCAATCACCAATCCCTAAACAGAGATTTATATAATCCTGAGGACAATGACCCTCTGAGGCTCAGTTAACGTTTGCTGTTTTACTTGTTGAATCATAAGTGAAATAAAAGTAAAGCAAAAGCTATCACATCAACTGTTTCACTCTCAGCTCTTAACATCTCTTTCAAAGGATTCTAAGTTATATTCCTACTAGACCCTATCCCCACAACCCTTACAAAAGTCTAAAGATTTTAATACCATTAGCTGTTGAAAACTTGAATGTGTAGGGTCCAGTGATGCACACCTATAATCCCAGTTGCTTAAGAGACTGAGCAAGGAAAGTAAAATTCAAGGCCAGCCTGGGCAACTTGGTGAGATCCTGTCACAAAATAAAAAGGGCTAGGGATGTAGGTCAGCAGTAGAGCGCTTACAAGGCCCCAAATTTAATCCCCAGTACTGAAAAAATACAAACGAACAAACCCACTTATATGTTTTCCAAAACACTTTACAAAGTTTATTCACTGGCTTTTCTACCATCAGTGGGACTATTTTACAAAGGTAAGATCAATTAAAATTAAAAAGATATTTGACATCCAAGGATCCTTACCTTCAGAATCTCATACATGTAAAATCGAATATCATAGTCTGTTAACGTCTGGTACAATTGCTGTCAAAGACAAATGCAATATTTGAGCCACAAAATAATGCTAAGAAGAAAGCAATTTCTCATTCTCACTCATTGTAATTCAAATTAAGACCTGGTTCCTTTGCCACACTTAGATCTGTCTGTTCACTGCTTTCTATATCTCCAACATAACATTCACTTAGAATTTGGGTCTTCATCTCTACATGTAAAAGTGAAGAATTACTTACTTAAATATATTGCTGAAGCTAAATCTACTATACTAATACATGTTAACAATTTAATTTGTTTTTTCCTTTACCTTCAGACCTCCTTTATAAAAGGCATTTTGGCAAAGACAGAACTTCTTTAGTAGGGAACTAACCCATCTTTGACTTACACAGTCAGCACTACAAATCACTAGTGGGTATACAGATGGCACAATGCCAAACCAGTTAAGCCAATTTAAAAGAACTATTCCAGTCTCAAGCTGAAAATAAATAAAAACAGCTGTATATAATTTTTTCAGTCTCCAAAAGGTTGCAGAATTTTTACATGTACATCTTTAAATGGTTAGTGGTATTATCTGACAAAGTTTACATTGAAGTTATTGTTCTGATTCGAAAATAGTTCCTCTTCTTTTTTCTCCTCAATAAAATGCACACATTTATTAATAACTAACAGTCTTCATATGACTGGTACAAGGACAGGTCAAATACCTTACAACTTGTACTGTAATAGAGTACCTACATTTTCCGTTGTACTGGAATTAAGAACTGTGAAACAAGTAAGTCTCTGGATGAGCTAGGATTCAGACATTGTTGTAGAGGTAGAATTTGACTACACCCTTCTTTATTCCTCACCTCTTAAGATTTATGGCCCAAGGAGATGGGGGTGTAGCTCAGTGATAGATAGGGCACTTATCTAGGGATGTGAGGCTCTGGGCTTAATCACCAGTACCACCTGGGGAAAGGAGATCCCAAAGTTTCTGAGGAATCCCAGTGATGATCAAAACACAGGGGTCATTATAAAAGGGCAAAATATGGAAAGTGGGTATTAATCGTATAAGGATTTTTTTTTTCTTAAGTCTTAAACATTTTGCATCATAAGGATGAAAAACTGATTTAAAACCACTAAGAAGCAAGCTCTTTTAACCATCACCCCCAGAAAGGTTTTCCATGTGGTCTAAAAACCCAACAGCTTAAAATGGTTGGCTATATATTATACCTTGAAGTCTGTGTTGTTTACGTGTTCAAAAACCAAGGCAGGGGTTCGAGACTAGGGGAGAGAAAAAGAAAACACACATTAGTAATAGCCTTGGCAGCTTTTGTGGGCACAAAGTTTGTGGATGCTGTGTGGTGAATTTGGCAGTCCTTGCCTCAGAAGTAAGGAACCCTTTATTGCTACAAGCCCCCCCACTCTGATCGTCACCACACTTAGGTCATTTTTTGGGATGGATTTCAAACAGAAGACATGGAGCTGAAGTCTCACCAGGCTCTAGGCAGCCCGACATTGCGCCCATCGCCCATCGGCATCGGACCTGAGTTTGCAAAATGGATTAACACATTTCAGTTTCCAGTGCTATCAGTCTCTTAGCCTAGAAGAATAAGAAATAGTCTGTGGGTGGAGGTCTCTTTGAAAGAAAGACCTAAGCTAGTTAAATGGTATATCTGATTAAGCACTTATAATGCCAGACTGAATGGTGAAAGGGAGAATAGAAAGAGGCAAGTTGTGCTCCAATTCCAAGACCACCTAGGCCCCGGGGGGCCTTGCTAACACCTACTATACTCACCACAGGGTCTTTTACAATGTCTGCCAGTGTGATGATGTTGGGACCGCCTCTCAAATTCTCCAAAATCTTTATTTCTCGCTTAATTTTCTTCTTTTTTACTGGCTGAAAGGGTAAACGTATATCAGCAAAAACAATTATTTCAGAGTATTTTAACAGGTAGGATAATACATAAATGGCTTACTTATGAGCTCCTTGAAGGAAGGAAATGTGTCAGACTCGTCTCTGAATCCCCTTCTCCTACCACTGTGCCAGGCACTCTGCAGGTACTTACAAAAGTTGAATTAAAGGGGAAAAGATTTCCACTCCAAAGGCTATAGTTCCACAGAATTAGCATTTAATTTCAATTGACAGTCTTAATACATTGTTTTAAAACCTTACAAACTAGCAGTTTAAATGACTGGTAATCCTAAGGTATACTGTAAAAACACTTCTTGTCCTCTAGGATGAAACACTGATTCTCTTCATTCCTTCCTCTAAGTGTGTGACCCTATGTGAAGAAAACAGGAGCAACAGCAAGGACAGCCAAACTGTTTCTGTGCAGCATAACCTGTGAGTCAGGTGTGGGCTTCATAGTCATGACTGCTATCCGTGCCAGCCCCATCTCCATTCCTGCTGGCTGTGTACCCTTGGGCAAATTTCTTAACTTCTTTAAGACTTTCATTACATGTAAAAAGAGGACCCAGCAAGAATCAAATGAGGTTATCTGAAAAGACCTCAGAACATGGTTGGGCATAACACAGAAAATACATGTTTAGCCTTATCTGAAGAGTGTAAAACAATGCTGGCTCAAGAAAAATATGATGCAATCCACATGTGTAATCTTAAAGGTTCAATAGTCACATCAAATAAGTAAAAATAGACATTAATTTAAAAGTATGTTTTATTCAACTTATATTCAAAATCTTATTGCCCCTTGCTTTTTAAATTCTGAGACAGGTCTAGTTGCTTAGGGTGCTGCTAAATTACTGAGGCGGGCCTAGACCCGGGGATCATCCTGTCTCAATTTCCTAAATTGCTAGGATTACAGGCATACGCCACCACACACAGCCTAAATCAGAATGTTGAGGATGAAACTGGGAATGTATTTTTAGATAGTTCCCAGGTTGATGATCTTGGTCCAGGAACTACAGTACTATAAAACTCTTTTAACCTTAAGTTCTAGTTCTGGTACAGCAGGAAGCAAGCAGGTTTTAGAAACAGTCCTAAAAGCCTAGCTTCGTAGCTATATGGCTTTGGGAAAAACATCTAAAGGTTTCTCAACTTTATTTTTATTACTGGTAGAAAAGGACTATAGTTCCCTCAGAGTTGTTGTGATATGTATGTCCCATTGCAAAGATGACACTTAATAGAAGTAAGTATTTTTTATAGTCACTTTTATATAGTCCACATTCAATTCAACTCAAAGCTTTACCTTGCTCCTATGAGAACTCAGTACATTAGCTGGCTGGCTGTGAAGCAAGGTCATCAGTATTCCCATTTTGCTTCACCAGATCAGATCTTTTTGATCTGTGGGCCTATCTAGGAGATTTTCTCCCCTCCAGAGACAAACCCATCAATCCACCGCCTGTTTTCTACTACATTACTATTTCCCAATAGCTGATTTATGGCAAGACGACAACAACAACAACAAAACAACCAACAACTATTGGTCTACAAATCTTTTATTTAATCTTAACTTCTAAAGTTGGTTTAATATGGACCAGGTAGGTGACTTACACCCCAGTTCAATGTGATTACTGTAACTTTTACTGGATAAAACAGGCAGAGATAGACTAAAATTTTTCTTAAGAAAAAAAAAAATTCTGAGTTGAGATCAAAATATGGCCTTATGCATGTTAGATAAGCACTCTACATTTGAGCTACATCCCAGTCCTAAAAATTTTAAATATAGTTTGTGAAGGACAGTTATACATCTACCTTTTAAGACTGTGAGGAAATTCAGAAATTATCTTTTCTAGGAAGGTGAGAGCCATTGGTGGTCATGACTGAACAGTGATTTAGAAATTTATTTTCAGCCCAGTTTTCCTAACTATATACGGTATAGTATACTTTCTCTCTCTGTCAAATATATATAATAAGTATTATCATCTCCTTAAAAGACATATAAAGGGGGGGCTGGGGCTCAGTGGTAGCTCAGTGGTAGAGTGCCTACCTTGCACTGTGAGGCACTCGGTTCGATCCTTAGCACCACATAAAAATAAATAAGGGTATTGTGTAAATTTACAACTAAAAAAAATATTTTAAAAAATACATATATAGGGCCTGCAGCTGTAGCTCAGTGGCAGAGTACTTGTCTAGCATGTGTAAGGCACTGGGGTTCAATCCTTAGCACCGCATAAAAATAAATAAAATAAAGGTATGCTATCTACCTACAACTACAAAAAGAAATTTAAAAATAAGACATATTTTATATATATTTCATCCAAAGATTGCTGAAAACACTTTCTTCTGAGCAGCTCATGGTACCTTCTGCAAAATAGACCATATTTTAGGCCACAAAGCAACTCTTAGCAAATAAAAAAAATGACATAAATAACATTTTCTCATTCTATCATATAGTTTCCAGTATGAACACCATCTTACAATAACAGAATTTCAGGCACCAAGTAAGTCACCATACACATTTTCATATCAGATCCCTATAAAAAGCCTAAGAAAGGTAGGTAAAACAAAATTCTCTCACTTTCACAATGAACTACCATGGTTGACTGCTATTAGAGTTTGGATTAAAGTGCAAGTGTTCTGATTTCCAGCCTACTTCTCTTTCTTCATGTGATGTCAGATATAAATATTTAAATAATGGTTCTGAAATGGTAATGAAGAACCCTAGCAAATTCCCAGGGTCACAGTAGAATACTTTAAATTTTGAGGGAAATTCATCAATCACACTTGATATTAGCAAGACAGTAAGTACATTACCAGCCTGAGGTAGTTCGTAGTTTCAACATTTGTTTGCATTGTATGTCTTTTTGAGGACCTATTTTTATGAAGCTGGGTTTTCAGGTTGTTGCTGTGATAAATGCAAGTACTATGCAAAAAGTCAGTGTAGACCAGGAAATGAGCATGGTGGTGTCCACACAGATCCCAATATTTGAGAAGCAGTGAAGTATACACATCTCAATAGCAATCAATTATGGTTACATAAGAATAATTATTTCTTTAAATGAATGTGTATCAATCTCTTGATGGCCACCAACTTATTAAATATAATCACTTTATTATCCTAATTAGAATAAGATGTACTCCATGCTTGTATAAATAGTTCAAAATAGACTACTGTCATTTATTAACTAAAAAGAACACATAAAAATTTAAAGAAATAACTATCACTTATTTATTTGAACAAAGTTCCTATTAACATACAGAACCATTAGGTATTTCTTTTGGCTTAGGATTACCATAAAGAAAGAAACAACAACAAAACACCATTAAGACAATGTAAAAATGTATCTGCTGTAAATTAGAAACAGCTTGGCTTGTAACCGAGTTGGTTACCTGTAGTAAGGAACTATGGAATAAATTCCCAACAATAGTGCACACTATAGTAATAACTAAATTAAAAGTTGCATATTAGTAGCCCATTGGCCAAATATGGACTGTGCAGATTTTTTTTTTTTAATCTTGAGTCATTTAAATAATCAGGTATTCATACATTAACAACAGTTTCTGGCTTCTTTTTGTAAAACAGAAATTAAGCAACAATGGAGTTGTACTGCAAAAAGAAAACAAAGACTGAGAAGCAGCGACCTCCTTCTGAAGGGATATGTGCTTCCCGATTTGCATCAGTCCCTATCACATCACCTCAATACAGGAAATTACAGCAGACAAGATGCACTGATGTCTCTGCTTGTCTCTTTAAGGTCTGCCTTTGTGCCCTCTCATCCTTTTAAAGTAGAGGTAATGATTTATTTATTGAAAACAAAACCATAGACAGTAATTAAAAATTTAGGAAATGAATATTAGGCAAAACCTAGGAGACAATGTGTTTACTTTCATTCTCTGCCACAGCATAACTATACGACTTGAATCAAATCACTTCTTTGCTTCAGGTCATTATCTGTCAAACAAGGATTACCTGTTCTATCAACTTCAGAGAATATAATAAAATAAAGGAGTGAAAGCACTCCAAAAACCTCTCAAATGAGGTTATAAAAAGGCATCACTATTATTTTTAAAAACCTACATTCTAAATACCTCTAAAATCCTCTCTCTTATACTCACCTTGAGAATTTTAACAACAACTTTTTCATTATTTGTGATGTTGATGGCTTCGAATACTTCACTGTATTTACCCCGGCCTAACTTTCTAACCAGCTGATAGTCATCTTGATTTCTGTAGACAAAAAAAGTCAAAGTCACAATGATTTAAAAAGTTCAAATTATCAAGCAGCAAGCCAACTTATAAAATTCTATTATAGTAGGAGTTAGAAAAGGTTTTTCAAATGTTGTACTGCATTTTGGTTTCATACTGATGATTGAACTCTTGAGCACTCTACACTGAGCTTCATCTTCAGTGCTATTTACTTATTTAGGCTACTGGGATTGAACCCAGGGCACTTAACCACTGAGCCACACATCCCCAGTCCTTTTTAAAATATTTTATTTAGAGACAGGGTGTCACTAAGTTGCTTAGGATCTCAATAAGTTGCTGAGTCTGGCTTTGAACTTGTGATCTGCCTCAACCCTCTGAGCCACTAGGATAACAGGCAATACCACTGCACCAACTCCTTTTTATTTTGAAGCAGGGTCTTGTTAAGTTGCCAGAGATTACAGGCATGCACAATGACAACAGGCTCCACATATTTTTAATTGGCCTAATTTTTAAAAACAGAGTGCAAAAGCCTGGCACCAGGGTACATTCTTGTAATTCCAGTGCCTCAAGAGGCTGAAGAAGGAGGATCACAAGGCGAAGGCCAGCCTTAGCAATTTAGTGAGAACCCCTGTGTCAAAAAAAGGCTGGGGATATAGCTCAGTGGTATAGAGCCCAGTAGTGGGGATGGGGGCACCAAAATCCCAGAAATTGAAAAATGAAGCCTTTCAATGATTTCTTCAAATCCCAACTGCTTATACCCTGACATTCCACAAATGTTTAGTTCTTATTAGAATTTGTTATGTATGTTTTCAACAAGTATTTCTCTTAGAGATGGGCCTCTTTGCAGGTTAAGTGGCTTTAAATACATAAGCTTGATTTCCCACTTGCTCTCCAAGGCAAACATGGAGAATAATCCATGTTACAAAGTTCACAAACCACACTGCAGACCATAAACCATGGTTAGGGGTCCCATTCTCTACGTTGACTCATACTCCATCATTAAGAAGCAATGTCAATTGTCAAAAACAGAGGTTAAAAAAAAAAGGGGGAAATGTCACTTTTCCTGCCCTTGCTTCCAACTTAGAGGCTATGCTGTAAAGAATGAAAAACATGGCTTCACCAACAGGTCAAAATTTCATTTACTCTCAGAATGTATTATTTTCCATGGCAGTCATTCATTTCCCTCAGAAAGCTCAAACAAGTGAATGAAAAGAGAAGGCAAAGGTACTAAGAGCAACAGACAATGTAACAATCCTGGAGGTCTAGGGGAAGGAACCTTTCTTAGTTCTCATTAAAGCTCTCCTCCTATGTGAGGGCATATAAAACAAACCCAAGCAAGCAATGGCACCATGCCAAAAAATGACAAAGGACTGTTTAGTGCCACTTCAAGCAGAACTAAATGTAAAGCACTCAATCTGCAAATAGTGGTTCATATTACCTAGAGTCTGAAGTCTGGCACACATTTACTGGTATTGTGCCTCTGGTTCTTGATGATATCTTTGAAGCACACAGTGTGCCTCTTTATGCAGAGACAAAAGTATTTACTGCTAAGAATCATTGCATAACCACTATAAAGAATACAACCTCAGAAAATTCAGAGAGACAGTTGTGAACCACTTATATAGGCTATGTAATCAGAGCTGTATCTTTATGAGCTTTCGGGCTTTCTTTTGCACTTGAATGTCAAAACAGTTTTATCACAAAACTATGATCAGATCAATTAAATGTAATGCCACACTGGGACAGGAAATGCAAACATTTAAATGAGTCTGCACAGAGAATCAGAAGGGCAAACACAGCTGTTCAGGCAGACTACAACTGTTCAAGATGGAATCTGGGCTGAATTCCATGTTAAAAATGCCTAGTCTCATGATAAGGGCAAATGTTTAAGGATTTAATTTTGCTTCTCATCAAAAAGAGGACACCTTTCTGGAGAACTGTTCCATCCTTTAGTATCAGCATGGGACAACATTCGCTGACCTCAAAAATACTTTATGTAAGAGTTTTGTGTTTTCAAAGTCTCTCAGGCACTAATTCTCACCTGTTTGCAATAACCTTAGCTTGAGACACAAGCTCATAGCTACCACCTTCATGTACAAAATATATAAATGAGAGAAAAGGAAACATAGAAAATGATTTTTAAAGTCAGTCCTTCAAAATTGTTACCTTACCAAAACAATCCTCTGCTTCTTTACTACAGAACCAAATTTGCAGCTCAAAAAAAAAAAAAAGAAAGAAATCACAAGCTGAACTTCAACCTTGAGGTCTGGAGAAGCAGAGTTGGGAAGATTTACTGACTCAATGAATCCACAAGACTCAGTATTCTGAGTGAGGACAGTGAAGAAAATAGGAATAATTACCCCCATTCCACCACATGTGACTCATAATCCCAGTACTCTCGGGGTCTGTGTGTATTGACATCTGTGTAAACTCTGGCCCTGCTTGGCACGGGTCCCGACATGTCAGACAGGTTGGCGGACAAAGCTGAACTTGAGGCTTGAAGATCTGGCAGTCACTGTGTGCAGAGATGGCTGGGGGTAAGACCTTGTTTCAGACCTGTTTTCTTCAAACTGCAGAGACAAAATGCAAAAGTCCAATAAATTATTATTATTTTTAAGTACAGAGGAAGAAAAAAGTTTTACAAATAATAACGGCCTTAATTATACCTTAGGCTCTCCTACCTATTAATCCATGAATAAATCCCAACTATGTTAACCACAATGTTGTTCTTCTTTTTTTTTAATTTCTTTTAGTTTAGTTGAACACAATATCTTTTATTTTTATGTGGTGCTGAGGATGGAACCCAGGGCCTTGCACATGCTAGGCGAGTGCTCTACCACTGAGCCACAACCATAGCCCCACAATGTTCTTATTAATATGGAGGGGGGAAAAATCCTAAGATAGATACTAAAACTTGATGTTGGTCCGAATCATATTTTGCAAAGCAGTCTATAACTTCTGTATGAAATGAATGTTCTTTGTAAAATAGTCTAGAAAAGGCAAAAATGGCATTGAGAATAGATAAATCAGCATTTACCACTGTTCACACATTACACAAAGTACTGGCAGGAACAGTACTTTCCTTTCAGCAGCTTTCTACAACTTAAGAAGGAGTGCCAAAAGGTTCTAGAATGGTGGCAAAGTTGAGAATACAAATTGTCAGTTTGACTTTAATATCTGATGAAAAACAGAAAGAAAATAATGTCATATATCTTAAATGTTATCTTATACTGATCCAAATCATTCAAAGAATCTTATATAATAATTAGCAGACATTTGAACATTGGAAAGACGTTTGATTTCATTAAATCTAAAAACAGAAATCAGTAATTTCCTCTTGCTTTGTTTAATATAGAAACTTAATAAACACAGTATTAGGTATATCAGCTAAGCTACTGCAAAATGATTCTAACAAATCAGTCTATCAAGTCAAATGCATCCCCTGACTATTCCAACCTTTTGTCTTCATTCTCTGAAAATCCTACAGCATTCATTGATTCCCTTTACTATGCATTTTAATTAAAATTGTACTGAGTCTTTATATATGATAATTAACACATCTTCTATGTAGTTTTCTGGTTGAGACTGATCAGTCTCAAATTATTAGGAAACACTGGACAAACAGAAAATGAGAAAGCATCTTTAAAAGAAAGGGAGATTCTAAGTAATATTATTATCATAAAAGAAAAAGGGCTGGATGATGTGGCACACTCCTGTAATCCCAGTGGATCAGGAGGCTGAGGCAGGAGGATTCCAAGTTAAAAGCCAGCCTCAGCAATTTAGCAAGGCCCTAAGCAACTTGGTGAGACCCTGTCTCTAAATAAAGTACAAAAAAGGGCTGGGGATGTGGCTCAATGGTTAAGCACCCCTGGGTTCAACTGGTACCAAAAAAAGAAAAGACAAAGGAAGGCTAACGACATATGAGTAAATGTAATACATTATTCTAGACTGTACACTGTACTGCAGGGTTGGGATGATATGAAAACAACAATAACAATGGAGCATGGATGAGAGATTAGTGTGCTAATAAAAATTATGAAGCTGGCACAGACTTATTTATGATAGTTAAGAGAATATCATCTATTCTTACAAAATTTTCCTGACGCCAGGCACAGTGCTATAATCCCAACAGCTCAGGTCAGGAGGCTAAGGCAGAAGATTGCAAGTTCAAAGCTAAACTCAGCAAAAACGAGGCACTAAGCAGCTTGATGAGACCCTGTCTCTAAATACAAAATAGGGCTGAGGATGTGGCTCAGTGGTTGAGTGCCCCTGGGTTCAATCCCCAGTGCAAAGAAGAAAAACTTTTCCTGAAGTCCTTAAGGTAAAAGCTCATGATGTATATAATATACCCTTAAATGGTTCAGAAATAAATGTGCCCACATGTGTGTATATATAAAGTACACATGAAAGCACAATCACAGGGTAAAATATTACAATAATAAATCTGGCTTAAGGGGATACATACATCCTTTGTACTATTATATGTTTTTGTGCAAACATTTTAAAAAATTGTGTTAAAATATGTAAAATATAAAATTTAAACCATGCTAAAGTATACAGTTTAGTAGCAATGAACACATTCACATCCTTGTGCAACTATCACTACACCATCTGTTTTTTTTTTTTTTTAAATATTTATTTTTTAGTTTTTGGCGGACACAACATCTTTGTTTGTATGTGGTGCTGAGGATCGAACCCGGGCCGCACGCATGCCAGGCGAGCGCGCTACCGCTTGAGCCACATCCCCAGCCCTACACCATCTGTTTTTAGAAATTTTCCCCATTCTGAACTGAAACTGCACCCATTAAACACTAGCACCTCACCTCTGGATTCTTGCATCTACAATTCTGTCTTCTGCTCTATGAGATGACTACTTCAAGTACCCTGTACATGCAGAACAAGACGATACCTGGTTTATTTAATTTAGTACAATGTCTTGAAGGCCCATCCACACTGTAGCATGTTTAAGAATTTCATTTCTTTTTAAGACTGAACGATAACTGGAATTTATACACCACTATTTTGGGGGGTAGTACTAGGGATTTAGCCCGGAGGTGCTTTCCTTTACCTATTTCAGTCTCTGAGCAGCTGTGATTTCAGGTAATGTGCCACCACACCCAGCTGTATTTACTGCATTTTGCTTATCCATTCATTTGCTGACAGGCATTTGGGTTGATTTCACATTCTACTACTGTAAATAATGCTGTGATGAACATGGATGTACAAATATCTGTTTGAGACTCAGCTTTCAATTCTTTTGGGTACATACCCAGAAGTAGGAATGCTCACTCAAATGGTAGTTTAATGCTTAATTTTTTGAGGAATTACCATTTTGCTTTCCACAAACAGTTATATCACTTTACAGTCTCACCAAAGTACACAAAGGTTCCCACACAGTACACAAAGTTTCCAATTTCTCCTAATTGGTATGAAGTGGTATATTATTGATTGTGATTTGTATTTTCCTAATGATTAGGGATGTTGAAGATCTTTTCATGTGCATATTAGCCATTTGTATATCTTCTCTGAAGAAATGTCTATTCAAAGCATTTATGCATTTTGTTGTCTGTTTCTGGTATCACAGGTATTCTACTTTTAACTTTTTTCTCCTATGTAAATTTGAAGTTATTTCCAATGAAAGTTTGAAACAGTATAAAAAAACCTCATGGCCATAAAGGGAAATTTATCCATAAACACACAGCCACTTGATAGCAGTAGCAAGGATCAAAAATCAAATTTCTGTCTGTCTTGTGACTGTGATCTCTCTTGCCAAGTAATCATAAACTAGTTAGATAACAATATAACTATAAGCATTTACTATGTGCCATATATTGCTTTATAAGGATTTATTTCATTTAATCCTTACCATAAGGAAGTAGTTAGGAAGTTGCCATTATCCTCATTTTTATAGAGGAAACTGAGGTAAAGAAAGGTTAAGGGACCTGATTAAAAAAACAAGGGGCTGTATTTCATACCCGGTTGGCCTGTTTTCAGACTTTCAAAGAGTTAATTGTATTTACCATATAGGTTTGTAGGGAAGGACCGGAATTAATGTGATTATGCTTATTTGAAAGCTGTGAGCCTGGCGCAGTGGCCCATGCCTGTAATTGCAGCCACTCAGGAGGGTAGGAGGATCTTGAGCTGGGTCAAACTCAGTGCTTAGCAATTTAGCAAGGTCCTAAGCAGCTAGGTGAGACCCTGTCTTTAATAAAATACCAAAAATGGGCTAGGGATGTGGCTGAGTGTTAAGCGCCCTGGGTTCAATTCCTAATACTTCCCCACCCACCAAAAAAGAAAGCTGTGAGATCTGTGAGGTTTTAAGCTAGAGTTTAGCTACCAAAGGAAGATAAGCCAGAAAAGATGCCTCTTATTCTGATGGTTTCAGAGGCTTAAAGCTTTCAGAGGAATAGCATGAGACCAGAAGGTGGGCAATGCTATGCTCCATATGTGTGAAAAACACAATCAATGATACCAGGGCTCCCCACCCCAAATACATGAAATTAAAATCATGTATTTACTTATGAATTCTCCTATCCAAGAAACTCGTGTAATTTGTTTCTGTCCAACAGAAACCTTCTGGTGCCAGGCATGATGGCACACCCCTAGAATCCCAGGAAAAGCAAGGTGCTAAGCAACTCAAAATAAAATACAAAATAGGGTTGGGGACGTGGCTCAGTGGTTGAGTGCCCCTGAGTTCAATTCGCGATACCAAAAACTTTTAGTTTACCAAAACCAAATAGATAGACAGATAGATAGATAAAACAAAAACCCCCAACCTCTGGTGTTACATAAATGTATGTTCTCAATGGCCAGAAAACAACAACAAAGTCATTCAAAGTACCAAAACTTCTCCCACCCAGTATTGGGGATTGAGCACAAGGGCACTCTACCACTGTGCTACATCCCCTTCTCATCAAACATTCCTTCAGGCAGTACTGGGGACTGGATTCAGGGCCTTGAACAAGCAAGGTGAGCACTCTACCACTGAGCTATATCCCCAGCTCTTCGTATTTTTAATTTTTTAGACAGGATCGCACCAAGTTGCTGATGCTAGTCTTGAACTTTCTATCCTTTTGTCTAAGTCTGAGTTGCTGGGATTACAGGTATATGTCATACTTAAAAGTCTATAAAAATTTTCAAATATTTCTTTGATTTTACCAATAATAGTGCAAATTGAAACAGGCACACACCAAACAAACAAAATACCGAAAGCAGATACTTTTCTTATTGTATCTGCTTATCTTATATTTTCTTATATGTCCCAAAGACATATCATCTGAATTATAGGATAACTACTATGCCTACATTGACAGCAGGCAGAAGACATCAGGAAAACAGGTAAGATATGTGTGTGTGCTTAGTAAAACAGCCAAAATAATAAAGCAGCATTAAATGAACAGATATCTAAATATCTTTATAAGACACTCTACTCTCCTGCACTTTTGTTTTTGTTTTATGGTACTGGTGACTGAATCCTGGGCTTCACATAAGCTAGGCTACGTGCTCAACCACTAAGCTATAACCCCAATCTTTTTTTGTTTTGAGGCAGAGACTAAGTTGCCCAGGGGAGCCTTGAATTTGAGATCTTCCTACCTCAGCCTCTGGGAGTAGCTGATTTACAGGCCTGCATGCCAGATGCTTGTTATTTTTTAAACCAATAAGACACCCTTCATTTGTGGCTCTCAAAACCCCTTTTCTAAGCGCTTAAGAAGTTGTAAAGCCAATGGGCACAGTGGCGCGCGCACATCTGTAATCCTAATGGCTTTGGAGGCTGATGCAAGAGGATCATCAGTTCAAAGTCAGCCTCAGCAACTTAGTGAGATCTTGTCTCCAAAAAACAAAAAAGGCTAGGGATATATTTCAGTGATTTAGCACCCCTGGGGTTCACTCCCTGGTACCAAAACGAAAAGAAAGAAATTATAAAACACCATCAATTTAGTAACTGCGACTACATGCATTAGAACGATTAGAACAAGTAGTGTTCCCTAAGTGGTAAGAACCTGCACTGGAGTTCTAGTTTTCACCTAACTGCGCTTATGGAGTAAAGGGAAGAGCAAGTGAGATAATCTTCCAGAAAGGGCTTAGAAACAATACTAACATTAAATGATTACCATGACATAGCTCTTTAGTGAAAACTAATAAAGAACTTATCTTCATTTTTTTTTTTAAATATTTATTTTTAGGTGTAGATGGACACAACACAATGCCTTTATTTTTATGTGGTGCTGAGAATCCGCGTCCCACCCATGCTAGGTGAGCGCTCTACCACTGCGCCACAATCCCAGTCCCTTTTGTTTTCTTTAAAATACAAAAAAGTACAAAATTTACCCTTGTGAAGGGTAAATTGTGGCCAAACATGACTTCACAAAAATAAGTGGAACTATTCCTCAATATCTATTCACTAGTCCATGCTTCTATTGCAATCTTACCACCCAGTCTTCCACAGCACTCTTTAGGCCTTGACATTCTCTGTGAAGAGCACAGTATGACTAATTACTAATGAACCTCTTGAGATTCTCAAGTACTATTCTGAATGACCTGTGCAGCTCTGGGTTTCATTAACTGGGACCTAATTTATGAACTGGTGGATTTGATTCTCCATTGGGAGGCTGACTAGCTACTGATTTGTAGTATCCCAAAGAGATGCTTCTCTTTAGTTTTATGAAAACTAAATAATGTGCTTTCAGTAAAAGATACTCACATGAATTTCAAATGGTTGGCCTTCATTAATTATATGGGCGGGGGGGGGGGGGGATAAAACAGGATTCCTGAAACGTGGCTCTGCAATTTCAGGTAAGTGGAAATACAAGGCTAAGAAAAGGATAGTGTTGGGGGGGCAGGGTTGTGGCTCAGTGGTAGAGCACTTCCTAGCATGCATGAGGCACCGGGTTCAACCCCGGCATCACATAAAAATAAAAACAAACAAAAATATTGTGTCTACAACTTAAAAAAAAAAAAAAAGAAAAAGAAAGGGATGGCAAAAAACAGGTTATGTCATCAAAAACAAACATTATTTTATTCAGATATAGTATTTCATTTGCTCCTATGTAAAGTGTTTGTATATTTCATATGCAGCCGAACAGAAAGGAAAACAAGAACAGCCTAAATTTCTTAAATTACTAGTTTGGTTCTTTCAAACATTCAAAAGAGCCTTTGTCCATCCCATAAATACATAAACATCTACTATGAAAAGCACTATGCTAGGATTTAGGAATACAGCTGTCCTTGAGTTTCTTCAAGGGATTGGTTCCAGAATGCCCTGCAGACACCAAAATCCACAAATGCTCAAATTTCTTATCTAAAATGACACTGCATTTGCATATAATCTATGCACAGCCTCCTGAATGCTTTTAATTAGGTCTACCTTATTTATGCTGCAATGTATAATATGTATGATACCTAATGCAATGTAAATGCTACATAAATAGTTGTTACACCTTCTTGTTTAGGGAAAAAGAAAAAAGTCTGCACATATTCAGTAAGATGCAACTTATCTTTCCGAATATTGTATCTTTTTAAATATTTATTTTTTAGGTGTAGATGGACACAACACAATGCCTTTTATTTTTATGTGGTGCTGAGAATCGAACCCGGGTCCCGCCCATGCTACGAAAGTGCTCTACCACTGAGCCAGAATCCCAGCCCTGAATACTGTATTTTTAAATCCTTGACTTGTTGAATCTACAGATGCAAAATCCATAGATACAGAGGGCTAACTGTAATAATGAATGAGCAAGGCAAATCAGGTGTGAGAAAATTTAGACTTACTTAAGATTTATCTGTGGACTCAGAAAAATGGAAATTCACTGAAAAAAATTTAAGCAGAAAAGTGACCTATAGGTATTGAAAAAACAACAACCAAAAAAAAAAACAAACAAACAAAAAAAAACTTTCCTCGGGCTGGGTATGGTGCAGGACTTAGGAAGACAGAAGGCTATTACAGTGGCCTATGTGAGAGAATGATGGCAGCTTTACCTAAGATGGCAGCAATGGAGACAAGTGAAGAATCAGTAAAACAGAATTTGTAGTGTAAACTCAATCACCCTGAGTAGATTGGAAAATGTGTTTGAAAGGTGGAAAGCCACTCAGATTTCTGGCTTAACAGATTATTGGTGCCATTCGTGGAGACAAAAAATTCTGGAAAGTAACTCACAAGACAGTTTTGGTCTTAATGTAAAAATGGCTTTGTGATGTTCAAAAGATATTCTGAACATAGTTAGATATTATAAATCTGGAGCTAAGAGTTTCTTAGCTTTAAACACCTAATCCTCTCAATGATTCTATGAAGCAGCATTACTTTCCCTAATGTACAAATAAGAAAACAACCCAAGAAAATTCAGCAGCTTGATCAAGAATACCCAGTACAGATGGAGTTGATATTCAAGCCAAGTTAGATGCTTTTTACCACATAAGAGTCTTCAAATCTTAATTTCATTATTGGATCTTAACTTTCCAAAATCAAGACTCCATCGTCCAATATCACCTTTAAAATTCATAGCACCTAGCCCATGGTTTTGCATTTTGTATTATGTTCCCCCTAACTCAGCCTCCCAAGTAGCCGGGATTACAGGACTGCACCAAAACCACCTGGCTAATGGGAAGACCGATCAATCTATCTTTTTGTTTTTTGGTTGTACCACGGTGGAATCCATGGCCTTCTGCATACTAGGAACGTTCACTACTGTTAAGCCATATCCCCAGCCTGGTCTTATATGTATATTTTTTCTTTCCTTTTTTAATTATTTTTAAAAATTTATATATGACAGCAGAATGCATTACAATTACACATATAGAGCACAATTGTTCATACCTCTGGTTGTATACAAAATATATTCACATCAATTCATGTCTTCATACATGTACTTTGGATAATGATGATCATCACATTGCACCATCATTTATAACCCCATGCCTCCTCCCTTACCCTCCCACCCCTCTGCCCCATATAGAGTTCCTCTATTCCTTCCATGCTCCCTCTCCCTACCCCACTATGAATCAGTCTACTTATATCAGAGAAAACATTCGGCATTTGGTTTTTGGGGATTGGCAAACTTCACTTAGCATTATCTTCTCTAACTTCATCCATTTACCTGCAAATGTCATGATTTTATTCTCTTTTATTGCTGAGTAATATTCCATTGTGTATATATATGCCACATTTTTTTTTAAATGCATTCATCTATTGAAGGGCATCTAGGTCCTGGTCTTATATTTTTTAAATAAAACAAAATGAAGCAGCCATCAATCAAAGTATAAGGCGTCCCTAAACACTTCAGGTTATCTGGTGCAAAATCAGGAAAACTGGAAAAAAAATTGAGCCATAAGTTCTTCTTCTTTTTCAATAAATTTTTTTGGTTGTGAATGAACCTTTATTTTTTATTCATTTTTTTAACGTGGTGCTGAGAATCGAACCCAGTGCCTCACACATGTTATGCAAGTACTCTACCATGGAGCCATAAGTTCTTAAGTTAATTGATCCTTCTGCTTTCTTTCTCTCTATACTATAACTTCTTCTATAAGTCTCTCTCTATACTATAACTTCTTCTATAAACAATTAAGATTTGTTTTTCTCTCCCCAAAATAATTCAAATTAAGAAACTATTGGAGAAATTTTATTTTAGTAACTTTGACAGTAGTTTATTTGGAAATTAGGAAAAGGTAACTGAGTACAGGATAACAGGAAGGTCAATTCTCCAATCCCTTGTTCATAATACAAATGTACCTTAAAAATCCAAACTACAGAAAAAGTATTCTTTCCTATTATTCTCATTTTAAATTACCTTACTTGACTCCCCACTGCTACATAAAAGGAAGTATATTTCTAGTAGCTGACAATTTAAGACCACTATATATCTCAAAGCCCTCAGGTTGTGTTATGGTTTGGATGTGAGGTATCCCCCAAAAGCTCATGTGTGAGACAATGCAATAAGGTTCAGAGGAGAAATGATTGGGTTGTGAGAGCCTTAACCCAATCAGTAAATTAATCCCCTGATAGGGATTAATAGGCAATTAATTGCCCTGATAGGGATTAATTGAGTGGTAAATGAAATGGTAGGGTATAGCTGGAGGAGGTGGGAATTGGGGGCGTGGCTTTGGGGCATATTGTGGATCGGGAGAGTAGAGTCTCTCTGCTTCCTGATCTCCATTATGTTAGCTGCTTCCCTCTGGAGCCAGCCTTCTTATGGACTAAGATCTTTGAAACTGACGGCCCTCATATAAACTTTTCTTCTCCTATAATTGTTCTGGTTTGGTCCTTTAGTCACAGCAAAAAAGCTGACTAAAACAGGTGGACTTTGAAGACATGGCTAAGTCTTGTTTGCTCAATGTAGAGTATTTTGTCAACAAATTTTCCCTTACTAAAGTCACACAATACCAAAGCCAATGACATGGATCTGCAAAACTATTATTTAGTAAAATATAACTAAAACTCCATTAAACCACAAAGCTAAATTATGCATTGCCAAAATCCTAAATTTACTGACATCATCAACTGTAGACTCAATTTCAATGTAAACTCTTCTTGTCCTTAACCAGTCTTTGTGGCTCTGGTTTCCCCCAATTTGGCAACTAAAAAGAAAACCAGAGACTTATTAATTGTCCAGTGACAGACAATTATTACACAAGTCCAATTAGTCATTATTGGTGTTTTGTTTTGTTTTTGGTGGTGGGGGGGGGTAACCAGGATTGAACCAGGGTTGCCATTCCCCAGCCCCTTTTATTTTTTGAGACAGGGGCTTGCTAAGTTGCTGAGGCTGGCTTTGAACTTGTGATTCTCCTGCTTGAGCCTTCCAAATTGCTGGGATTGCAGGCATGTGCCACACACAGCATCTGGCCACTTCTGCTACTTTGTTTTTACTGACGAATTTCCGTGTATTTGGGTGGACGGAAGATCGATCCCAGGGGACCTCTTTCACTGACCTACATCCTCAGTCTTTTTCATTATTTATTTTGAGATAGGGTCTTGCTAAATTGCCCAGCTTGACTCGAACTTGCTATCCTACTTCAGCCTCCTGAATTAGGTGGGATTACAAGCATGCAACATAACACCCACCTTCATTAATTCTTTCAAACCCTAGTGTTTATATAGCCTACATCAAAAGCAAAACTAAATAACTGTTCCTATCCTTAGATCATCCACACTGAATGAACAAATCTCATAATCACCCAGACAGGATAATGATTTCTGTAGTAAACAATGAGGAATGTGCTCAGACTACACAGATGACATGATTTAGGACTACTTGTTTAGACAAAAGGTAGCCCAATGAGGAAAACACCTTTTAAGCCCTGCTGCAGAGAATGAACTGTTCTTCTAACAAGCAGATAGCATGAACTGGTAAGAGGTGAACAAAATCTGGGGAACAAACTTGCCTTTTCTCCTTTACAAAAGTGGCAATGAATAGAAGGCTAACTAAACACACAAAAGCATAAGTAACTAATATTGAATTACATGTTGTAAATATTCATAGTTGCCTTTAATTTCTGATTTTCTTTTCCTTTCAAATTTAATAGCAGAATGCCATTTAGTAATAAGCATTTATTGAACATTTACTATGTTCAGAAAATGAGTGCCTGACTGGACCCTGGAGAGCAGAGAGAAAGTATCTCAGTCCTCAAACAAACAAAACTAGTCATTATAATCTAAAGTAATTAGTGCTTGAATCAATTAACTCGGAGCTGGGTTGTACCTCAGTGGTAGAGCGCTTGCCTCGTATGTTCCATTCTCAGCACCACAAAATAAATAGATAGATAAACAACTAAAAAAATTTTTTTTAAAGAATTAACTCTTGGTGCTCTACTTAATATTCATTCAATGAATATTTACAAAGTACCTAAAATGTTTTGAAGAAAAGTTATTAGGGAAAAAATAACATCTAAGCTTAAGTTTTAAAGGATGCATAGGAAGCACTCAGATGAAAAACACTAAAAATTGTTAAAAAACAAACAAACAAACAAACAAAAAAAAACTTTTAAGCAAATTAAGAATTTTAAAGAGCTACAGTTTGTCTCCTAAAATGACCAAAGGCTAGCGTATTGTGTTATTCCCTATAAGAAGCTCATCAGATAAGCAAAAACTTTGTATCTGATTTGGAGACTATTAGTCTACCACATTCAACCAAGACCATTTGTGTTTAAAACAAACAAAATCATTAATTCACAGTCATTGCAATTCTTTTTCTTCCTTTATCCATTCATTCCCCACACAAATCAGTTTTACTGCACAGGTCACAAAACAAAATGCCTAGAAAGGCAAGTAGCTAAAGGTGTAAAGATGATCTCTAAAAATTTGGTTAGAGCTTCTTGGTTTCCAAAGTAAGAAACCAAGATTTTTTTCCAGGCAATTTTCTTTTTCTCATTAATGGTGAACTAGGTTATTTGGATCCACCATTCCACTGAGAACAACTAAAGATAATGTGCACAGGCATGCTCTTTCATTCGTAAATAAGAAAGAGGAGCAATTATAGCCAAAGGTAAGAAAATGAGAACCTAGAGAAGCAAATCAAGGAAGTCCAAAGGACCTTTGTTGATCCCCAAGAAGCAGAATTTTGTTCTGATTTAAGTCACAGTCAAGAGTCTTCACAATGTGAGAAGTCTAATAGGAGACCTTTCCCAAAGGTACCAGGGACTTCAGAGAGCTAGCTACACCCTTAGTGTAGTGCTGAGTGGAAGATCCACAGAGGAATTAAAGTTCTATTGGAGAGAATATCTTACGCTTGTAAAGTGTTCTCTGGATGCCTGACCAAAAAAAAAAAAGTGCTGTCCAATTTATAATAAAACATAACTAGGAATTGAATATCCCAAAAGAACTGGCAGAAGAGACAATAGGAACCACCCCCCCAGAGATGACTGACATTAACAAATGAAATATATTGCAATAATAAAATCAATAAAGCTGAAAAGAAAAGTGATCAAAGAAAAACAGGATAAAAATTAGCAAAAGTCAAAACTATGGAAAAGTGAGAAATAATTTGGTAAAAGGGTTTGATATAGAAAAAACAAAGTCAAAAGAGAAATCTGAAAACAAGCAGGGATGATTTCATCTGAATAACGTGAGAACAGCTTATATTCCAAAATTGCCAATGAATTCAAGATAGTTATACATTTGCAGTGTGCTGAAGAAGAAAAATCCAAAATTAAAATTCTACTACTATAAAAATAACATTTTATCATCAAGCAATATCTAAGGATAAAGAATCCCATTTGGAAGATTTGAGCTGAAAGAGAAAACAAAGAGCAAAAAAGTGGAAGGTTTATGGAAGACTATACATAAAAGAATAACAATATTTGTAGAACTTAAAAAAAAAAAGATTTGGGGATGTAGCTTAGTGGTAGAATGCTTGTCTAGCATGTGCAAGGCCCTGGGTTCAATCCCCAGTACTGTTAAAAAAGTTAAAATAAAAAACAGAAAACAGATTTAAAGTGAGCACAGTGGCACACAACTATAACCCAAACTATCTGGGAAGCTAAGGCACGAGGATCTCACTGGATTCAATCCCTAGTATCACAAAATAAATAATAAAAATACCCAACAACAAAAGCATATATACTGATAAAATGGCACATTAAGTTCTAGGTATTTTTATTATCTAAAAAAGAGGCTAGGGGCTGGGGTTGTGGCTCAGTGGTAGAGCGCTCGCCTAGCATGCATGAGGCACTGTGTTCGATCCTCAGCACCGCCTAAACACAAAATAATGTGTCCACCTAAAACTAAAGATACATAAACAAATGTTTAAAAAATAAAATAAATTTTAAAATAAATAAAATAAAAAGAGGCTAAAGTCAGGCACAGTGGCACACACCTGTAATCCTAGCAGCTCAGGAGGCTGAGGCAGGAGGATCAGAAGTTCAAAGCCAGCCTCAGCAACTTAGTAAAGCTCTAAGCAACTCAGCAAGACCCTGTATCTAAATAAAATATAAAAAGGGATGGAGATGTGCCTCAGTGGTTAAGCACCCCTGGGTTCAATTCCCAGTACCAAAAAGAAAAATAAAGAGGATAAAGTTATCAAGTAATAATGCATGCTAATAAGTCATGGCTACAAAGTTTTAATATCTACAATAATTACAGAACACAAATAGCATACATTTCCAAACTAGAAAGAAAAAAAAAATACAAAAGAATGGCAAGGTACTTTTTTTTCAAAAAAACTTCAGAATAGTCAGGCACAGTGGCACATACCTATAATTCCAGCAGCTGAGGAGGCTGAGGCAGGAATATCCAAAGTTCAAAGCCAGCCTCAGTAATGTAGCAAGACCCTGTCTCAAAATAAAGAATAAAAAGGGCTATGGATGTGGCTTAGTGTTTAAGTGCCTCTGAGTTCATCCCTGGTACCAAAAAATAAAAATAAATAAATAAATCCAGAAGACAAGAATCTGAGGTTGGGGGGTTTAAACTGAATTATGACTAATAAAATATAAATGAAATAAATCACCCAGGTAAAAGACAAAGACTATCAGTCTAGATTAAAAATCCAGCCAGGGGTGGGGGCACACACTATAGTTCTAGTTACTTGGGAGGGTGACGAGGAAGAAATCAACAAAGCCCAGAAGTTCAAAGGCAGTCCTGGACAATACTATGAGGTCTCATTTCAAAAAAGAAGAAAAAGAAAAAACACAAACCAAATGAACTAGACTTATCAAATCAACTTTGAAAAAGGATAATAAGTCTACAAGCATCACACTGTCTTATTGTAAGACTTACTACTAATTTACAGCTATCAGTACATTGTGGGACTGGCAAAGGGATACAAAAGATCAATGAAACAGAATGAAAAATAGAAACATATTCACACAAATAGAGCTACTGATTTTTGACAGAGAGACAAGGAGAAAATATTTGCAAATCATATTTGACAAATAAAAAACTCAAGAAAGTTAGGTACATGGCACACACCTGTAATCCCCATGGCTCAGGAGGCTGAGGCAGAAGGATCATAAGTTCAAAGCCAGCTTCAGCAATTTAGAGAGGCCCCCAAACCCCTAAGCAACTGGGCAAGACCCTTTATCTAATACACAAAAACAGCTGGGGAGGTACTCAGTGGTTAAGCACCTCAAGGTTTAATCCCCAATACAAACACAAACAAAAAACCCACCACCAATAACCAAATTAAAAAATGGGCAAAAGACACAGACAGACACTTCACAAAAAGATATATGTACTGGGTATTGAACCCAGAGGCACTTAACTACTGAGCCACATCCCCAGCCCACCCCGCTTTTTTAATTCTGAGACTGGATATAGCTAAGCTGCTTAGGGCCTCACTAAATTGGTGAGGCTGGCCTCAAACTTGTGATCTTCCTGCCTCAGCCTCCTGAGCTGCTGGGATTATAGGCGTGTGCCACTGCCAGGCAATGTGGATAAATTTTACATGTATTTTGTTTTTACATATTGTATACTTTCATTTATGAGTCCAGAAAAAACAAAAACAAAAACAGAGATAGAAAACAATGAGTGTTTAATCATGGCAAGTTCTATTTAGTACTATACTCTAGAGGTGATTTTGTAAAAATTCATAGTATTGCACGCCACAAAATGGACATTACTGGACCCAAATTCCTAGCCCTGTCTGCTGGGAGGACATAAAAGTAGTGACACTGAGTAGCAAAAAGAATACTTGTGCCCAGAGTTCGGCTTATAAATATAATACTCCAATAAAAGGGAAAAGGACTCTTTGAAGAAATGGCTGATTCTAAGATCGAGGCAGGAAAAATACAAGATAGCCTGGCAAATCTTGTTGTCAAAGGATACGAGAGTCAATCTGAAAGCATGCCAACGTCCAAGGAGGGAACAACGTGAACAAAAACAAATGACAGTAATGGATTGTAACCCCAAACAACAAAGCAAATATCCATACTATATAAATGACTAAATTTTTAAAAACCTTCCTTTTGTAAGAATTCCAAATAACATGTAGAAACAAAGAAATATGAGATCAGTAATTGCTGTAGGTAAGATCCACTGACAGATACAAAATTAGTGAGTAAAGCTTTTTCGAAAAACAGGATTATATGCAGATACTCAAAGCATATTCTCCAGGATAGTTATTAATTACTATGATGGTCTTAATGTATGCCCACAAATTATTTGATATGCCTCCCTTGAGGAGATGGAGTTTAATTTTCCTCCCTTTCAAAGGTGGGCTGAACTTAGTAACCACCTTCTAATGAGTAAGTGTGAAAAGGAAGAAATAACTCATGGTGGAGACATTACTGAAATACCAAAAGTCACACTAACATAATATACCTGATATGTGATGAGAAGGGCATTTCACCTCTGTTGTAGTATTCTCAAAAATTCATAAATACAATCTGTTTGAGAAGGCACCAGTCAAACGTAAATTAAAGGATAGTCACAAAATCTTACCAATTGTCTTCAAAAGTTTAAAAGTCATAAAAATCACAGAATGGACGATATGACATTTTTAGAGACATGACAACTTATTGCAATGTGGTATACTGAATGAAACACTTAAACAGAAAAATGACATAACTGGTTAAAACCCAATTAAATTCTACAATTTAGTCATTAGCATTGCACCAATGTTAATTTCTTAGTTTTAACCACGTACCATGACTATGTAAGAAGTTAACAATAGGGAAATTAGACAAAGGGTATATAAAAATTTTATCTCTGCAACTATTCTTAAATCTAAAATTATTTCAACAGTACAAGTTAAATACTGATAATATGAGGTGCTAGAAAAGATTAGAGCAACTGAAACTCATACATTGCTGGTAGGAATACAAAATAGTATAGCTATTTGTGATAGTTAAATCTGGCCTATCAATTTGATAGGACTGAGACACCCCTAGGGTTGAGAGACTTCTGGGTGTCTATGAAGACGTTTCCAGAGGGGCATGTGGGACAGTAAATGAAGGGGGCAGACCCACCCTAAATGTGGGTGGCATTGTCCAGTAGGCTGGGGGCCAGATGGAACAAAAAGCAGGTGAAAGCTGGATTCTTCTTGAGCAGGTACATCTAGTGCTTCTGCCAATGCCCATGGACAGCAGACTGCAGCTTCTTCACTAGTCCCACGAACATTCACCAGCTATTCTCCAAAGAATTTTCAGGCCTCCAGTCTCAGACTGGGGCTATGTCATTGGTGCCTCTTTTTCTGAGGCTCCAATTTCTTGGGCTGAGCAAAGTTGGTCCTCCGGCTCTCCACATGCAGACAGTCATTATGGAACTATCCAGCATCTGTCTCATCATTTAAGCCGCTCTAAGAAAGGCCCTTTTATCATACATACATATGTATACATTTCCTATTGGTTTTGTGTCTCTAGATAACTCTATTACACCATTCTAGAAAACAGTTTGGCAGTTTCTTAAAAAGTTAAACTCATACTTTTCACATGACCCAGCAATCCCACCCATAATTAATTTTACCACAAAGAAATAAAAATTTATATTTACAAAAGCCCATATACATGTTTATAGCAATTCTATACATCATCAACAAAGAGTGAAAACCAAAATATACTTCCAAGATATGGATGGCTAGGGCTGGGGTTGTGGCTCAGAGGTAGAGCGCTTACCTCGTACTGGGTTCAATCCTCAGCACCACATAAGAATAAGCAAACAAAATAAAGGTATTGTGTCCATCTATTACTTAAAAAAAAAATTAAAAAGAAAAGATGGATGGCTAAACTGATCCATCCATATAATGGAATAATACTCGGCAAAAAAAGGGGGGGGGGAACCAACCACTGACAGAAACGTTAATATAATGAATCTCAAAGGCAAGATACTGAACCAAGGAATACCACTGTGTGACATTCTTGAGAAGATAAAACCATAACAGAAAACTAGTTACCAGAGATTACTAGTGGTGAAAGAATAGGTGTGACTGACTACCAAAGTTAACATGCAGAAGGTGATAAGACATAATTGTTCTGTGTCCTGGTTGTGAAGGCAGTTATCTAAATCTATGTGTGTTAAAATTCATAATGATACACACAAGGAGTATATTTTACTGTACATTAATATGAAAAACAAATTTTCAAAAAGAAAAAAATTCAACCATAAGCTTTCTAAAAGACTCATGTCAAAGCAGGAACCGTGGTACATGCCTCATGAGTCTGTGAGGTGGGAGGATCATTTGAGCTCACTGAGTTTGAAATTAACCTGGGCAATATGGTGAGAACCCATCTCAAAACAAACAAGAAAAATACATTGAAAAAAATAACATACTAGAAATTAAGAAGTTAACACATCTCAAACTTAAAAACAAATAAAATAAACCCAAAGAAACTTGGAAGAAAAACTAAAAGCAGAAATAAGAAAACAAAGAGGATCAACAAAGATAAATATTTTTTTGAAAAGACACAAAAAACTTGATTTTAAAAACTGCTAGTGTGGAGGAGGGAAGATGGCGGCGAGGGGAGTGCATTACCCCCGTGTGCTGCTTCACTGTGTGGGAGTGTGACAAGTCAGGACGGCTGAAGGATATCTTGTTGGGAATTTCCAGCAATAGTGGGGTGCGCCGGAACCTGGAGGAAGGATTTCCATCGCATGAGGATCGGCTACGGGGACTCAAACGCGAGAGGTTTGTCGCACGGAGGGTAAAACTGCTTATTCAGCGAATCGCCCCGTGGCTGGAGTCTGCAAGGCGCGCTGGGATAGAGACGCAGGGTTACAGCGCTGCAGTTTCTGCCAGACGCGCAAGCACCGCACTCAGGGCTGAATTCTGGGTTCGAGACGGGGAAGGAAGCGGTCCATCTCGGTTCTCCACACCGGTCAGACCACAGAGGAGGCCAGCAGCCACCATGTTGGTAAACTGACGTCACCACACCTGTTTTTGACTGACCGCAGCTCATTCAGCCATAGAACAGGTAATTTCAGGCTGCAATTCGCCTGCGGCTTGCAGACAGATTGCTAGGGTTCAGCGCCTGGGGGCTTCTTAAAATCTGATCTTATCGGAGTGAACACGGAGCGCGGGGCGGCCGAGTCCCGGCTCCCGGAGCCGTCCCGGAACCGCCCTGGCTCCGGGCTGCGGAGCCTGCGGAGGCTGCTTCTTGGACCCTGCTACTATCAGAGCATACACCAAACACTAGGCGGCCGAATTCCGGCTCCCGGAACTGAGCCCGCGGGGGCTGCTTCTTGGAGCCTACACTTATAGGAGCTTACACCGAGCACGGAGCGGCCGAGTTCCGGCTCCCGGAACTTCCCTGGACCGGGGCTGGGAGCCCGCGGAAACTGTGTCTCGGTCCGGGTCCTGCTGAGGGCAGGTCAGGACTCACCCATTGCTTGGGTTGCCTGGCAAGGGGAACGAAATGCTGCCATTCGCATAGGATACCAACATGGCAGAGATCTGATGTCAGCAGAAAGCGGTGGAGGAGAGATCTTCATCAATACCAGCGGTGACATAAGCAGTTGGTCTCCTGGTAAGGGGGGTGAGGCTCAGTCACCCGAGTCTCCTCAATTTGTCCTCGAGCCGGAGGGAAGGAGCCGGGCCGCCGCCAGCCCCCGGAGCAGGCCCAGCGGCTCGCCAGCGTGGTGACCGCGTGACCCCAATTGGAGAGGGGGCGGAGCGGAGCCGCCACCCAAACCCGCCAGGTGGGCAGACCCACGACCCAGTAGTACATGGGCGTGGTAGGAGGGGCAGGGCAGAGCCGCCCTTCGCGCTTGCAAGGTAAACAGACCTGTGACAGCCTGGCGGGTCAGGCCCAGTGGCCTGCCAGTGTGGTACACACGTCACCCCAACTCGAGTAGGGGCAGAGCAGATCCTTATCCCACGCCCGGATCAGGCCCTGCCAGTGTGGTGGTCACGTGACCCCAATTGGAGTGGGGGTGGAGCGGAACCGCCACCCGTGCCCGCAGGGTGAGCAGACCAGTGATCAACCTGCAGATCAGGCCCAGGGGTCCGCAGGCGTGGTAGGAGGGGCAGGGCAGATCCGCCGCCCGCGCCTTCAAGGTAGGCAGACCTACAACAGACCTGCGGATCAGGCCCAGGAGCCTGCCGGCGGGGTACAAATACCACCCTAATTGGAGTAGTGACAGAGCAGAGTCGCCTCCCTTGCCAGGAACAGACCCAGCATCCTGCAGGTGGGGTAGTCACGACACCCCAATTGGAGTAGGGGCAAAGCAGAGCCTCCACTCGTGCCCGAAAGGTGGGCAGATCTGCGACCGACCAGCAGGACAGGCCCAGTGGCCTGCTGGTACGACAGACACGTCACCCCAATTGGAGTAGGGGCAGAACAGAGCCGCCACCAGCTCCCAGAACAGGCCCAGTGACCTGCCGGCGTGGTAGCCACGACACCCCAATTGGAATAAGGAGAGAGCAGAGCCGCCGCCCGCACCTGCAGGAAAGATACGCAAGCAGTATGAAAAGACAAGGAAAGAAAGGACCACAAGCAATGCAGGTCAACGCAACTTTAGAAGAGGTAACAGCTGCAGCAGATGGAATGTCAGATAAAGAATTCAGGATATACATGCTTCAGATGATCTGGAGTATCAAGGAAGACATTAAACAGCAAAATCAGACAATGAAAGATCACTTCGACAACGAATTACGCAAACAAATCCAGGAAGCAAAGGATCAACTATACAGGGAGATAGAGGTTATAAAAAACAAGCAATCAGAAATCCTAGAAATGCAGGAAGCAATAAACCAACTTAAAAACTCAATGGAGAATACTACCAACAGAGTAGAACACTTAGAAGATAGAACATCAGACAATGAAGACAAAGTATTTCAACTGGAAAAGAACATAGACAGCTCAGCAAGACTGTTAAGAAACCATGAGCAGAACATCCAAGAAATATGGGATAACATTAAGAGACCAAACTTAAGAGTCATTGGGATACAGGAAGGTACAGAGCTCCAAACCAAAGGAATGAGCAGTCTATTCCATGAAATAATACAAGAAAACTTCCCAGACTTGAAGAATGAGACAGAATCCCAAATCCTAGAAGCCTACAGGACGCCGAATGTGCAAAATCATAAGAGATCCACACCTAGACACATTATAATGAAGATGCCCAACATACAGAATAAGGAGAGAATTTTAAAAGCTACAAGAGAAAGGAAGCAGATTACATTTAGGGGCAAGCCAATCAGGATAACAGCTGATCTTTCAACACAGACTCTGAAAGCTAGAAGATCCTGGAATAACATATTTCAAACACTGAAAGATAATGGGTTCCAACCAAGAATTGTGTATCCAGCGAAATTAAGCTTCAGGATGGAGAATGAAATTAAAACCTTCCACGATAAACAAAAGTTTAAAGAATTCGCAGCTAGAAAACCATCTCTTCAAAACATCCTAGCCAAAGTATTACAGGAAGAGGAAATGGAAAATAACAATGAAAACCAACAGTGGGAGGTAGGACAGTAAAGGGGGGGGGGAAACAATCAAAGAGGAAAACAAACAATGTTTAGTAACAGAAATAAACAAATATGGCTGGAAGAACAACCCATATCTCAATAATAACCCTAAATGTTAATGGCTTAAACTCACCAATTAAGAGACACAGGCTAGTAGAATGGATCACAAAACAAGACCCAACAATATGCTGCCTACAGGAGACGCATTTGATAGGAAAAGACATACATAGGCTGAAGGTGAAAGGTTGGGAAAAATCATATCACTCATATGGACTTCGGAAACAAGCAGGCGTGTCCATACTCATATCAAATAAAATAGATTTCAAGCCAAAGTTAATCAAAAGAGATAAAGAGGGACACTACATACTGCTTAAGGGAACCATACACCAACAAGACATAACAATCATAAATATTTATGCCCCAAACAATGGTGCAGCTATGTTCGTCAAACAAACTCTTCTCAAGTTCAAGAGTCTAATAGACCACCACACCATAATCATGGGAGACTTCAACACACCTCTCTCGCCACTGGACAGATCTTCCAAACAAAAGTTGAATAAGGAAACTATAGAACTCAATAACACTATTAATAACCTAGACCTAATTGACATATATAGAGTATACCACCCAACATCAAGCAGTTACACTTTTTTCTCAGCAGCACATGGATCCTTCTCAAAAATAGATCATATATTATGTCACAGGGCAACTCTTAGACAATATAAAGGAGTAGAGATATTACCATGCATCTTATCTGATCATAATGGAATGAAACTGAAAATCAACGATAAAAGAAGGAAGGAAAAAGCATACATCAATTGGAGAATGAACAATAGGTTACTGAATGATCAATGGGTTATAGAAGACATCAAGGAGGAAATTAAAAAATTCTTAGAGATAAATGAAAACACAGACACAACATATCGGAATCTATGGGACACATTAAAAGCAGTTCTAAGAGGAAAATTCATTGCTTGGAGTTCATTCCTTAAAAAAAGAAAAAACCAACAAATAAATGATCTCATACTTCATCTCAAAATCCTTGAAAAAGAAGAGCAAAACAACAGCAAAAGAAGTAGAAGGCAAGAAATAATTAAAATCAGAGCTGAAATTAATGAAATCGAAACAAAAGAAACAATTGAAAAAATTGACAAAACTAAAAGTTGGTTCTTTGAAAAAATAAACAAAATCGACAGACCCTTAGCGATGCTAGTGAAGAGAAGAAGAGAGAGAACTCAAATTACTAGCATACGGGATGAAAAAGGCAATATCACAACAGACACTTCAGAAATACAGAAGATAATCAAAAACTATTTTGAATCCTTATACTCCAATAAATTAGAAGATAGTGAAGGCATAGATAAATTTCTTAAGTCATATGATCTGCCCAGATTGAGTCAGGAGGATATAGACAACCTAAACAGACCAATATCAATTGAGGAGATAGAAGAAACCATCAAAAGACTACCAACTAAGAAAAGCCCAGGTCCCGATGGGTATACAGCAGAATTTTACAAAACCTTTAAAGAAGAACTAATACCAATACTTTTCAAGCTACTTCAGGAAATAGAAAAGGAGGGAGAACTTCCAAATTCATTCTATGAGGCCAACATCACCCTGATACCTAAACCAGACAAAGACACTTCAAAGAAAGAAAACTACAGACCAATATCTCTAATGAACCTAGATGCAAAAATCCTCAATAAAATTCTGGCGAATCGGATACAAAAACATATAAAAAAAATTGTACACCATGATCAAGTAGGATTCATCCCTGGGATGCAAGGCTGGTTCAATATACGGAAATCAATAAATGTTATTCACCACATCAATAGACTTAAAAATAAGAACCATATGATCATCTCGATAGATGCGGAAAAAGCATTTGACAAAGTACAGCATCCCTTTATGTTCAAAACTCTAGAAAAACTAGGGATAACAGGAACATACCTCAATATTGTAAAAGCAATCTATGCTAAGCCTCAGGCTAGCATTATTCTGAATGGAGAAAAACTGAAGGCATTCCCTCTAAAATCTGGAACAAGACAGGGATGCCCTCTCTCTCCACTTCTCTTCAACATAGTTCTCGAAACACTGGCCAGAGCAATTAGACAGACGAAAGAAATTAAAGGCAGAAAAATAGGAAAAGAAGAAATTAAATTATCACTATTTGCAGATGATATGATTCTATATCTAGCAGACCCAAAAGGCTCTACAAAGAAACTATTAGAGCTAATAAATGAATTCAGCAAAGTGGCAGGATTTAAAATCAACACGCATAAATCAAAGGCATTCCTGTATATCAGCGACAAATCCTCTGAAATGGAAATGAGGACAACCACTCCATTCAAAATATCTTCAAAAAAAATAAAATACTTGGGAATCAACCTAACAAAAGAGGTGAAAGACTTATACAATGAAAACTACAGAACCCTAAAGAGAGAAATAGAAGAAGATCTTAGAAGATGGAAAAATATACCCTGTTCATGGATAGGCAGAACTAACATCATCAAAATGGCGATATTACCAAAAGTTCTCTATAGGTTTAATGCAATGCCAATCAAAATCCCAATGGCATTTCTTGTAGAAATAGAGAAAGCAATCATGAAATTCATATGGAAAAATAAAAGACCCAGAATAGCAAAAACAATGCTAAGCAAGAAGTGTGAATCAGGCGGTATAGCGATACCAGACTTCAAACTATACTACAGAGCAATAGTAACAAAAACAGCATGGTACTGGTACCAAAACAGGCGTGGGGACCAATGGTACAGAATAGAGGACACAGAAACCAATACACAAAACTACAACTATCTTATATTTGATAAAGGGGCTAAAAGCATGCAATGGAGGAAGGATAGCATCTTCAACAAATGGTGCTGGGAAAACTGGAAATCCATATGCAACAAAATGAAACTGAATCCCTTTCTCTCGCCATGCACAAAAGTGAATTCAAAATGGATCAAGGAACTTGATATCAAATCAGAGACGCGCCGTCTGATAGAAGAAAAAGTTGGCTACGATCTACAGTCAGTGGGGTCGGGCTCCAAATTCCTCAATAGGACACCCATAGCACAAAAGTTAATAACTAGAATCAACAAATGGGACTTACTCAAACTAAGAAGTTTTTTCTCAGCAAAAGAAACAATAAGAGAGGTAAATAGGGAGCCTACATCCTGGGAACAAATCTTTACTCCTCACACTTCAGATAGAGCCCTAATATCCAGAGTATACAAAGAACTCAAAAAATTAGACAATAAGAGAACAAACAACCCAATCAACAAATGGGCCAAGGACCTGAACAGACACTTCACAGAGGAGGACATACAGTCAATCAACAAGTACATGAAAAAATGCTCAACATCTCTAGCTGTCAGAGAAATGCAAATCAAAACCACCCTAAGATACCATCTCACTCCAGTAAGATTGGCAGCCATTAGGAAGTCAAACAACAACAAGTGCTGGCGAGGATGTGGGGAAAAGGGTACACTTGTACATTGCTGGTGGGACTGCAGATTGGTGCAGCCAATTTGGAAAGCAGTATGGAGATTTCTTGGAAAGCTGGGAATGGAGCCACCATTTGACCCAGCTATTCCCCTTCTTGGTCTATTCCCTAAAGACCTAAAAAGAGCATGCTACAGGGACACTGCTACATCGATGTTCATAGCAGCACAGTTCACAATAGCAAGACTGTGGAACCAACCTAGATGCCCTTCAATAGACGAATGGATAAAAAAAATGTGGCATTTATACACAATGGAGTATTACTCTGCATTAAAAAATGACAAAATCATAGAATTTACAGGGAAATGGATGGCATTAGAGCAGATTATGCTAAGTGAAGCTAGCCAATCCCTAAAAAACAAATGCCAAATGTCTTCTTTGATATAAGGAAAGTAACTAAGAACAGAGTAGGGACGAAGAACAGGAGAAGAAGATTAACATTTAACAGGGATGAGAGGTGGGAGGGAAAGGGAGAGAGAAGGTAAATTGCACGGTAATGGAAGGGGACCCTCAGGGTTATACAGTGGAGGGGGTAGAGAGAGAGGAGGGGAGGGGAGGGGAGAGGTGGGGAGGGGGGAGGGTGGATGATGGGAAAGGCAGCGGAGCACAACAGACACTAGTATGGCAATCTGTAAATCAATGGATGTGTAACTGATGTGAATCTGCAATCTATGTATGGGGTGAAGGTGGGAGTTCATAACCCACTAGAATCAAAGTGTGGAATATGATATGTCAAGAAATTTGTAATGTTTTGAACAACCCACAATAAAAAATTAAAAAAAAAAAAAAAAAAAAAAACTGCTAGTGTGACTGACAACAAATTAGCAAAAACATTCAATATCAAGAAGGAAAAGAATAAAAAATAAAAATAAAAAATTTTTAAAGAGAACAGTAAAGGATACATCACTGTAGGTCTGGTAGCTAGTGAAAGGATATTATGAACAACTCTCTGACACTCAATGGGACACAGAAGAAAAAACTGACAAGCAAATGAAAAGCTTGAATTGTCCCTGGATATTACCTTAAGTATGTCATTTAACCTATATAATTAGTGAGAAAACTGGGAACAAAGGAATTTGCTGAGAGCCACAGCCCAGCTAGAATGTCGCATGGCATTTTTGCTAGAGTGGTTGAGAGGTGACCCCAGCAAGCCATTGAGATGATGATGGTTATGTTAAGCTGTGTATTCAATTGTATATTAGACCCCTGCTGTCCGCCTCCACCTGCTACTTTGGAGTTCTTGAGGGGATTCCCATTGGTTGGGGAAGTGCGGGAGGAAGGATTTCCGGTTGGAGTGTGGAGTTCCTGTTTTGAACCTACAAGGCTGTGTGGCAGCTCGGTTATTTTGTGCCCAGCCAGACTGCGGCAGAATTAACACCATCTCATTCCTTTACTGTCCAGGAGGTAGGTTACACAGAAGACAGCCATTCTCCCTGCAGGTGATCAATACGTGGGCTAACAGAGTGGGTTGTATTAACTTGCCAAAGATAGAAAATAGGGTGGTACTGGGGCAGCAAACAGTGAGCTAGCTTTTAAAGCTAAATATACCATATGAATCCCTATGTCAGTCCCTCTTTAGACTTACCACCTTTAAACCAGCAAGCCCCAAATCTATGCGTCTGACCTCTTTCATTTTATCAGTGGTCCATTCCTTTTTATGGCTGAATCCTATATGGGTAAATCACATTTTGCTTATGAATAATGTTTATATTAACTATGTTTGTTTATAATAACTATGAATAATATTGCTATTAAATATTTGTGTAAGAGTTTTTCATGTTTTTTAAAAATGAATAACCTGTTCAGTTGAATTATATATTATTTTTTTTTCATAAGTATTAAAAAAGTAACAGTTTAGTTTATTTTTTAGTTTGTCAAAAGAAGGAAAGAAGGTGAAAGGTGGGGAGGTCTACCTGTCTAGCAATAATGAATTCTTCCCTCCTGCACTGACAAAAATCATATCTGCTGAGATTTGCCTATTCAACAATAGGCATTTTTTTAAAAAACATATTTTTTTTTAAAGAGAGAGTGAGAGACAGAGAGAGAGAATTTTTTTTTTAATATTTATTTTTTTAGTTTTCAGCGGACACAACATCTTTTGTTTGTATGTGGTGCTGAGGATCGAACCCGGGCCGCACGCATGCCAGGCGAGCGCGTTACCGCTTGAGCCACATCCCCAACCAAAAAAACATATTTTGAAGACTAAACCTAGTGCCTCACACGTGCTAGCAAGCGCTCTATCATACAGCCACAACTCCAGCCCCTAACAACAGGCTCTTTTAAAACCCACCCACTGGAGATGCTGTTAGTAAACCTGGACAACTCTATTCATTTATCTTACTGGACTGATTCTTGAAGACACTTGAGCTTCAATCTTTGCTCTATACTATATATATATAAATTTATAAATAAATTTAAAAAGTAATGAAAAGGTGAAATAATTGTCTGGACTACAAGATATGGCACTGAAAATGAAGTTCATCAATAAGATCAGAGGCCATAAACTCCCTGAAAATGTATACAAAGTGCATGTGCACGTATATTTTGAGGAAAAATTTATTACAGGCTTAGAGGAATCTGTAAACCATTAAAAAAAGAAAAAGAATTACCCACTTAGACAAACAGGAAATGCACATTTTAATCAGCTTTTGTGTGTGTGTGTGTTGCTAGGAATTAAACCCAGGGCCTTGCACATGCTAATCATGTGCTAAGCTACACCCCCAGGCAGGAAATGCACATTTTTAACATTGTAAAAGATCCATTTTAAAAGGTTAACTTGATGATATACATAAAATATTTTTTAAAATTAAGTCGCTCAAAGTAAGTACATCTCATCCTTTCCCAAGGGAAGAAAAGACAAAGTAGCGTAGGCTTCAAGTTATATTCCAGTGCCAGACCCAAGCTTGATGAATGATTAACAAAATGTCAGCTTCAGGAAAGATACAGTGGCATTTAGAGTCAGGTGAGGACAAGTTTTACAGAAGCTAACTTTATTTTGCCTCACAGTACTGCTTAAGAAAATACGAACTTGAGCTGGCCATAGTGATACACGCCTTTACAGGGATCTGGAGTGCTGAGGCAGAAGGATCACAGGTTTTTTCTCTTTTTTTTTTTTTCTTGGTGGTGCTGGGGATTGAATCCAGGGCCTTGTGCATGTAAGGCAAGCACTCTACCAACTGAGCTATATCCCCAGACCGGATCACAAGTTTTGAGGCCAGCATGGCCAATTTAGTGAGATCCTGTCTCAAAATTAAACAATAAAAAGGAGTGGGGCGCAACTCAGTCGTAGAGCACCCCTGGGTTCAATCCCTCATACAACAAAACAACAACAAACACTTGAATTTCTTCACAAGTGACCAACATTAAATCATTTAATCTTAAAAAAAAAAAATTCCTTGAATCATTTGTGAAAAAAAGAATTATTTCAGAGTTAGAGAGATACCTGAAAATGGTCTTTTCTAAACCTGAAGCCAAGATTCAGATTAGTGATCCCTTGAATCTTAAAAACTGTTAAGACACCCAATTACTGAACCTTCTAAATCAGTGCTTTCAGCCTTTTAAAAAGGTCATGATATAGAGAAAAAAAAATTACTGTTTGTATGGACACTGGAGTAAATGATCAAGAATATTCTGGATCTAGATCATGTGGCTACACTGTACCTCACACAAATGACCAGGTCTTAAAGGACCAGCATCTCATTTCATTTCAAACTCATTTAAAGTATACTGGTTAAGAAATTCTGATTTATATAACTTGTGGAGATCCTAACCTGAATAGTCAAAACCCATGCAGAAGAGGTTAAGAACACTATTTCATAATCACCTTTATTTCAACACACATGCAATCACCTTCTACACTTCCAAGTATAGTCCAGAAGGTCTGGAAGGTCACCAGCACAAAAACAAAACATCAATCACAAAGTAGACCTCCAAACCATAGCTTGTAAGTAAAAAGTAAATAAGATAATGTAAATAGGATAAAAGTAAATAGGATAAAACGTGGGGCTGGGGATATAGCTCAGTTGGTAGAGTGCTTGCCTTGCATGCACAAAGCCCTGGGTTCAAACCCCAGCACTACAAAATAAATAAACAAACAAACCTTACAATTAAAAATATACATGAGTAAATGAAGTTTTCCCCCTCCCACTTAATTTTTTTTTATGGTACCGTGCATCAAACCCAGTGCCTCATGCACACCAGCCAAGCACTCTTATCATTGAGCTGCATCCCCAACCCTTACTTTATTTTATTGGCGGGTACAGGGGATTTAGTCCAAAGGTGCCTTACCACTGAGCCACATCCCTAGCCCTTTTTATTTTTTGAGACAGGGTCTCCCTACATTGCTTAAGACCTCACTAAATTGCTGCGGCTGGTCTCAAACTTGTGATCCTGCTGTCTCAGCCTCCCAAATTGCTGGAATTACAAGGTGTGTGCCACGGCACCTGGCCACGATCCTTATTTTCAAATTCTATTTCAAGATAGGGTTCCACTAAGTTGCCCAGGCTGGCTTGAATTTGCAATCTTCCTGACCCAGACTCCAGAGTTGCAGGCCACCTTGCCAGATATGCTCCTCCAATTAATACTGATTCTCTTTTCCTGTCTTAATTTAAGCTGAGATGTTTAATGCTATTGGTAATCATGGCCAATAGCATTTTCCCTCACATATCAAACTAATGCCATGTAAAGAGAAAAGTTTTGCTTTGATTTATAAATTGAGAATAAAAATATATCTCCAGAGGTTAATAACTAGCTCCCTGACAATTTCCTGACTCTTTTAGCCTTCAAATTCCAAGACTACAGGCGCACACTGAATTAAGAAAACAACCTGTTCAAAGTCAAGATAATAAGGTTTTTTTCCCCCATGGTTCTATTAAGCTCTTTGAAATTTGGAATATAAATATCCATAATAAATCCTGAATTTATGACATTTCTGCTTATGTGAACCTGCAGGATACTTAACTTTTAAGACATTATGATCCTTCATATCACTGGGGCTTCTATTTTTATTCCTACCTATGAAGTATACAAAAGTCTTATTTTAAAAGCCAATACATACAATATTTCTAATATAAACCAAGAGGTAAGGCAAAACAAAAAACGTTAAGTGTCTGGGCTCTCTGTGTGAAAATTTCATTTCTCTACTTTTAAGTCAGAAGGATCAAAGGATCAAAGTATCGATGTTACATAGATGACACAGCAACAATGGAAGGTTTTCCAATGAAGTGAGGCATTACCAAGCAGTTTGATTTGGTTAACACAGTTCTATCCTAAAATTTGAAGTTAGCGTTGTCTTCTATAATACAAAATATAATAAATGACAGAAATCATCATCTGCATACTGTACCTTTTGATCAGGCAACACAAGCAAAAAAAGTCATAATGTGAAACTATTCCAATGGCCCAAACCAATGGAACCAAAAGAACTTTCAGACCTAGAGTAATCAAAAGCGTAATCCAGGATTTATCTTTAATAATCACTGCTACCATATGAATGACTCTTACAACCAGATGAGAGGCATACTTCCATTCTATTTTTTATTTTTTGGAGATACCGGGGATTCAACTTAGGGACACTCGACCACTGAGGCACATCCCTAGTCTTATTTGGTACTTTATATAGACAGGGTCTCACTGAGTTGTTTAGCTCCTCACTTTTGCTTTGTACTTGAGATCCTCCTCCTCAGCCTCTTGATGTGCTGGGATTACAGATGAGTGCCACTGCACACAGCACATACTTACATTTTAGAAGTCAACAAGTTCAAAGGCTGAAAAACCTGCCCCAAACCACAGGATCACTAACCGATGATGTGAGATTTGAACCTAGGTCGATTCTGAACTCAAGACCCAAACAGGTTCTTTCTACTAAATCCAACACTATAAGCTGGTCACCAGGCCACAGTTGTATAAAATAAAAGATAGAAAAGCTTTTCTGTGAGACTGCCAAGGGGAACAGGGAAAGAGGAAGGGGCACAAGATATGCCCTCCCCATACTAGCTAGCTGGCAGGATCTATGGGCCTTGGTGTTGACTTCTTTAAGGTGCAACAAATCCTATGAGTTTTTAAGATGTATGAAAGTCATCCTGGTAAAAGTTTCCCAAAAACTGTCAAGAGATAGGTTGTGAAAAAAAAAAAAAAAAAACACTACATGTAGCAAGAGCATATAAGTAGCTACAGGTATATGGTGAAGTCCTTAGTTGCAGTTTCTGAAAATTCTTCATGGCCTTAAGTGTGGCATGCAACATTTTGGAAGGAAAAATGAACTGGTCAGGCACAGATAAATACAAGCAAATGATGAAAGCATTTTATTTGACAATGATAATCTCACAATAAATTATATAGAAAAATGCACTTTTGAATACTTACTATTTTAAATGCCAGACAATAAAGTCTGTTTTATTTTTTTAAAAAAGGATGGGAGAACAACTCCAGTACAAATGGTCATTTATAGTTATTCAATATGATCATAAATACACACTTTATAAGTACTAATAAAGGTAAATTCCTACTCCAAGGAATTTATAACTTAAAAATACAGAGCAAGGCTAGGATTGTGGCACATGCTTAGCAGAGTCCCTGGGTTTAATCACCACTACCAACACACACACACACACACACACACACAGAAAAAAACTGACAGCAACCAGAGCAAACTAAACTAAGTGGATTATCTGAGTGAGCAGGACTTAAGAGAAGATGTTAATGCAGGAAGAAGTCCTCCTGCAAACATATTCCTATCACATGATATTCAAACAATTCCCAAATCAGACTAAAGTACTACAGAAAATAATTTCTGACCCCACATCTATAGAGCAAACCTAGAACTTAATCCTGAATTTGAGACAAAAACTTGTCTATTTAGAATCAAGAGGATCCTAGACTCATCAAATCAATATACCCTCTGGCAATATACACAGTACCTGAGTAACTAAAGCAATCTACACTGGTCTTGAATTACATACAGATCCACCCCTAATCAGCAATTAAGTACCTCACCCACCTAGCAGGCCACACCAGAAACAGGAAGTACAAGTCAAAAGTCTCATTAAAACTAAGAATGCTTGGTAGCAGAAAATGAAAATAAAGAGCAGCCTCAGCAATAAACAGTGTCTTCATTGACAGGGAAGGGAAAGAACAAATACTAATTGGGTCAGGCATTTTATAAATTATCTCCTTTAATCCTCACAGTAATCCTGAGATGATAATATTAGATGGTGCTTTTATTATTAATCTTCATTAAGAATCCTGAGGTACGAAACACTAAACCCCATTTTATAGATGAAGAAACTGAATATAAGTTACTGAGGCAGAGATGAGAAACCACGCTTGAGAGGTTGAGTGAGCTTCCCCCAACTCCCGAATCTTTCCCACTATCCCACTGCCTTCTACTACCCACTGGCCATCTCAACTAATTCCTGATCCCATTCCCATCCTCACCCCTTCATTTCTGTAGCTGTTTTAGAAAGTATAGCCAAGACAAAGTAAATAGGAGTTTTCATTGAGACAACACCTTCAAATGTCACTAGGTGGTGGCAAAATATATCTGACAAAATGTCAACTGTGAGTTTGAGGGCAGGGACAATCTGGAGATCTTTTGCACAGTACCTGCAAGAAATGCAGCAGGCATTTAGGACCTGCTGAATGAACATCTTTTGACTGGTTATAAATCCAATAGCCAACAATGGCTATTTTGTACTTTCTGACAACGACGCAATTTGTTTTAGAAAATAATTTACCCATTCATTTATAACAGGGTGGTTTTCTTAAAATTTAGAACATTAGAGAGATAGCTAAATTGAGAAATGCCCATTAGAACATTAGTCATAACTTCAGAAAAATTCCAAGTGTTCGCTATTCCAAGCAAACTAAAATGTTTAAGCTAATAAAAATCTTGTCAGAAAAACCCACAAGAGCAGAAAGTGTAAAAAGAACAGCCAATATAAAGGGCATTTAAGATGATAAACATACAAAATTATAAAGATTAACCTAAACCTGGTTATTTAAACACAAAACCCTCATTTTAGATAACATTTTCTATGCAAGACAATATTATCATCACTAATGTTAAAAAAAAAAAAAAAAGCTTTCCCATGATAGCAACTGTTGCTAAGTAGGTTTTTTTATGTCTAAGGCTGAAGATACAGAATTTGTAGGACCCAGAAAATGCCACTCCTAAGCTTTATCTTGTAATACTGTGAATTATTTTACCCTAAACTTTTAAAAGGCTCAATCCTTGATTCCCATTTAAAAAAAAAAAAAAAAAGGTATACTACATGTGACTGTGTGTATACTAAGTCTGCTGAATTCTACTCCGAAGCACACAAAAAGCACACACAAGAAAACTACCCATTGTCTTTAACCCAAGGCAAATATATCCTTTGTTACAATGACAGCAGCCACTTTTCCTTAATAATCCTAGGGGAATTTCTTCATTTGAAAAGCTGGCTGGCCTAGATTTCTATTAAAAAATAACTAAATTATATGCTACTTTTGAAATTATTCATCTTAGGAGCCCAAAGAAATTTAGATGTAAGAACACAATAATACTCCTATGAAACAAACTTGGCCCAGGTCACCCAGTAAACTGTGACAGACCAAGGATCAAATCCAGTTTCTCATTAAATCAAGTATTATAAGCATTATTTATTATTACCTGAAAATGCAAAGCCCTTACTTCATTCAATGGTAAATCACATCAGTTTCTGAACTCATACAAATTGTAATATTTATGAAAAAATTGCTGTACAGTTGTCAAAACAGCTATCATAAATGTTATACACAGTTAATATTTTGGAGACACTTATGTGTTAGGTAACATATTAAATGTGTTTATATATATATATAATCTCCATTAATCCTTACGATGACCCTATTAAGAAAAAGACAGAGAAAGTAACTAGTCTTAAGTAATGCTTCTGAAAAGTGAACCAGGCATGGTAGTGCACGCCTATAATCTCATTTCCTCCTCGCTCTAAGGTCTAGTTAGACCACATTTTATGAATTTAATTAACAGGATACTATTAAAGAACAAAAACAAAAGATTTTTCTTAAAAGAAACTCAGCCAGGCATGGTGGTATGTGCCTATAATCCCAGCAACTGAGCAGTCTATGGGAGGACAGCAAGTTCTAGGACAGCCTACGCAATTTAGCAAGACCCTCAGCAACTTAGAACCTGATTCAAAATAAAATGGCCTGGGGATGTAGCTCAGTGGTAAAGCATCCCCACATTCAATCCCCAGTGCTAAAAATTAAATAGGACAAAAAAATCTAGAAGCTCCATTATGTAGTTATGCTTCCTAAATCTGACTTTTAACCCCAAATGACAGTGATAGGGAGAAAAGGTCTTACAACATCAAGCTGGGGTAGGGTGGAAAATACAACATATAGATCAATGTATAACTGGCTATTAATTCTTAAAAACATATTACCCATTTCCATGTCCTCTAAAAATGCATCATTAGGTCATATAAACCTACTATTTAACCAAGTAACAAAATTTAAGGAAGTAATTATGCTGTTTAGACAATAAGTTTATTACAGACATGGAAAAATCACCAATTTATAAAAATCCTACCAAAATGGGCCAGAGTTCTAGAATCTATATTTACCAATCTAGTCATCTATCTCCTTCAAACTGAATCTAGTAATGGAATATTTAAACATTAAGGAAGAGGCCTTATTCAACACCATTTTTCTGTGAAGTCTTTTTTTTTTTTTTTTTTGTGGTTCTGGGGAGTGAATTCAGAGGCATTTAACCACTAAGCCACATCCCCAGTTCCCCCCCTACAATTTTTTTTTGAGACAGGGCCATGCTAAGTTGCTGAGGCTGGTGTTTAACTCGGGATACTCCTGCCTCAGCCTCATGCACTGCTGGCATTATACTCTGTGATGACTTTCAGACCAAAGTGCTCTGGATTCTAAAATTCTAAAATAAAACCCACAAAACCCTGCATTAGCTCTTTTTACCCTTTTTGGTGGTAGCAGAGACTGAACCCTAGACTGAACCCTAGGACAGTCTATCACTGAGTTACATCCCTAGATCTTTTTGAGACAGGATATTGCTAAATTGCTGAAGCTACCTTCAATTTGTTGTCTTCAGCTTTCAGAATCACTGGGATTACAGGTATGCACACCATGCCTGGCCCTGTATTAGTTTTCTATTGTTGCTGTAACTAATTACCACAAACAAAACATCGCAAACTTATTATCTCAGTTTCTAGAGCCAGAGTTAGGTGGGCTTAGGTGGGTCCTCTGTTTAGGGTTCTGAAAGCCCCCAAACCAGGGTTTTCACCAGTTACAGTCATCATTGGACACTCTGTCCTGCTCATTCAGGTTGTTGGCTGAATTTACTTCCTTGTGGTTGAAGGACTGAGGTCCCCATTTCTCTGCGGCTGTCAAATGGGACTGACCTTTGCTACTAGAGACTGCTGCATTTTGTATACTTTTCATGTAGCCCCCTCCAACAAGGGCAGGTTGAGTCTTCCTCACGCTTCAAATTTCTAACTTCTGTCTATTTCTCTGACTCCAGCTAGAAAAAGTTATCTGCTTTTAAGAGCTCACGTGATTAGACTAGACCCACTAAGAAAATCCAAGATAATCTTCCAATTTTATGATCCTTAAGCTTAAAGGTCCCGTAAAGTTCCTTCTGCTACATAACATGCTCAGATTCCAGAGATTAAAACAAAGGGATGGGAGTTGGTGTGGAGGCATAATGCCTACCACCATCTACCCTCTGACATCCAAAGATTCAAATCTCTCCCAAATGCAATACATTCATCCCATCCCAAGCTTCCCAAAGGTCTCATATCACTACAGCATCAACTCAAAGTCCCAAAATCTCATCTAAAGCTTATCAATTCAGACAGTCCCAATTCTCATCCTTTAATTCAGGTATAGGACATTCTGCATATAATAAAATTAAGCACAATACCTGGGCCATTATTTTTTTAAAGGTTATCTATTTCCAACATACTATAATGAGACAGGTATAGAATAACCTCACAGGCATTCTAGTTCAACTGAAGAAAATTTAAGGGGAAAGAGAGCCACACATTCAAAGTCATTTTCAGAGCTGGGTTGTAGCTCAATGGTGGAGCACTTGCCTTGCACATGTAAGGCACTGGGTTCAATCCTCAGCACCACATAAAAATAAATAAAAATACAGGTATTGTGTCCATCTACAATAAAGCATTTAAAAAAACTGGCAAAGTCATTTTAAAATTAATTCTATTTTATATCCTGGGAAAAATCCTCTGAGCCTTTTAGCTCCGCCCCTCTGGGCTCCTGGTTCCACCTCTGAGTCACCCTTCTTTTTTTATGAAAAAGCAGCATTCACTTGCAAGTATGTGAATAGTTTTCTCCACTTTCTTCCTGTCAGAATTTGGGAGGGGTCTACCAATCCTATTTAATTTCCATCTCTTTTGATTGAAGACAGCATTGTTTCTGCTGGCATAAAATTATCAAGAATCTAGGGGGCTTTACATGAATTTCACAAGGTTTACTCTCTTAGACATCCACAAATAAACCTGCACCTTCAATATTCTGCTTGACAATCTTCTCAGCTATATATCTGGTTTATTTCTAACAAATTATATCTTCCGTATAACCACAGGATACAATTTTACTAAGCTTATTTGCCACTCTGTAAATACAAAGGACCGCCTTTCTGCCAGTTTCCAACAACAGGTACCTCACTTCTATCTGAGCCCTCACCAGCAGTCATTAACATTCAAATTACTACCAACAGTCTGTTCTAAGTCTTTTCTACCATGATCCTCAAAATTCTTCCAGACTTCACCCACAATCAACTTCACTTTTAGGTAATAGTACCCCATTCCCAATAACAAAAATCTATACTAGTGTGCTATTATTTTTATAACAAATTATCCCAAAGGTAGTGATTTAAAATCTCACAATTTTATTAATTCACATATTTTGCAGGTTGTAAATTGGGTAGGTTTTTCTAGATCTTTTGCTTAGAGTTCTGAGGCCAAAATCAAGGTGTGTGCAAAGCTGTTCCTTGCTGGAAACTCTGGGGAAGAATACACTTCTCACTTCATTAGGTTGTTGGCCGAATTCAGTTCCCAGGGTTGTAGGACTGAGGTTTCCATTTCCTCACTGGCTGATACTAGAGGCTGCCCACATTCCTTCTTATGCTTTCCATGTGACTCTATCTAACAATAGCAAATACAGTTCCTCTCATGCTTTAAATTTCTAGATTTCCCTTATGTTTGTCTGATCCAGCTGGAGAAAGTTCTTTGAGCCTTAAAGGATTCATGTGATTAGACAGGGCCTACCCAGAAAATCCAGAATAATATCCCTATTTTAAGATTCTTATTTGTTTATTTTTGCAGTACTGGGGAGTGAACCTCTTCACACATGCCAGACAAGTGCTCTACCACTGAGTTACAATCTCAGGCCCAATCCCACTTTTTAAAAATTTTCATACAGGGCCTCACAAAGTTGCCCAGGCTGATCTTGAACTTGCAATCCACTTGACTCAGGCTGCACAGTAGTTGGTACTACAGGTGTGTGCCACCACTGTGAGGTCCTATTAAGATTCTTTAGTTACATTTTCAAAGTCCTTTCTGCCTTGTAACATAACTTATTTACAGATTCTGGGGACTAAAGTATGGACATCGTGCAGGGTGAGGGTGTCATTTCTGCCAACTATAAACCGAAACCCGATGTAAGTCTTTAAACTCACTTTCTAAAGAAAATCTCAGGGCTGGGGATATGGTTCAGTGGCAGTGCATTTGTCTAGCATGATTGAAGCCCAGGATTTGAACCCCAGCACCACAAAACAAAATACCCTTTTAAGCATATGTGATGTAAAGGTATACATTTAAAGATATTTAAATAAAAGCGAAGTCTCATCCTGGAAGAGTGTGTTTGTGTGTGTGTGTGCGTGCGTGTAAGCAACAGGAAAACTAAAAGCACCTTGTGGAAAAGAAGTTGCACCTGTTTCATCCTCGAACAACATGGCAATCCCACAATAATTCAGAAACTGACCCATGTTCCCCCTTAAATATGTACTCTGCTTTTCTTGTTCTCCATTAAAAAAATAATTAATTAATTAGGCATATGTGCTTTGTTGTTCTAGTTTTTTTTTCCAAATATTTATTTTTAGCTTTAGGTGGACACAATATCTTTATTTTATTTTTATGTGGCGCTGAGGAATGAACCCAGTGTCTCATGCATGCCAGGCGAGCGTGCTACCACTTGAGCCATATCCCCAGCCCTGTTGTTCTAGTTTTTAAAGAAAAGTTGTCATGAGGTAACTGAACTCTGTAACCAAATGATAAAACCAATCTAAATAAACATCCAATCTTCTTTCTTCAAATCACATACCCTCCTCCAATAACAAATGAAAGTCAAATATCTCTAAGTCATAGAAGGACAAACCTGCTCTGGTAAGACTTAAGCAGGTGAACTTTTCCAAAGGATATGGAAAAGAACCAGTATTGGTCCGGGAACTTCAGCCCCAAGTCTATGAAGCCAGTTAGGTCAACTGATTCACAGTAACTACAAAGATAATTTCTGAAGTCAGATTTCTGAATAAACTTTATCTAGACAGGAGACACCCCAAATATACCAGGTACGCCCTTTAATAACAGTGTCCTGTAAGAACTGTTGAGTTCTTATTGCCTTCCAGGCACTGTGGTAAGCACTTGATACAAATTATCTAATTTATTTCCTTGCCATAAATTTAAGCTAGGATGTATCATCCACATTTCACAGACAGGAAAACTGAGGCTTACAGAGGCCCTGATATTTGGAAACTAGAAGTCTAGTTCTTAAGCACTGGCCTATACTGCACTCCTTAAATGGAATGAGGCCTTCAGCTCTTGGGGGAAAAGAAAAAAAATCTTCCCTTCCTAATTTTATTTTCATTTCCTCCCCCCAAGTTCCCTTCTCATACAATTTAGCACTTAAAAGGTAATCAGGTCTTCCCAAATAACTTGTCACCTCCTTTTCAGAACCTTTTCCCTTGCCACAAAAGCAAAAGCCACAAAGCAATTCCCCTGACTCTTGACTTTGCTTCCCCAAAACAAACTACAGAAGCTCCACCCATCACCTGCCTAGCCTAGATATGGTCCAACACTGCAATAAACAAGAAACAAAATTTAAAAGTCCTACTGACTCAAAAGGTCACCAACACAGGTAACTCTTAGCCAACCCTTCGTTCTACATAACTCTCATTTCCCCCCAGGCTGGCAAGTAGCCCTTAACCCCAACTCCACCCGTTCTGCTCCACTTCACGGCTCCATCTCCCTTTCTCCCCAGGAGGCCCGCCCAGGGACCCCTCCACCTCGCACCCAGTTTGCAGGTGGGAAGCTCAGCTCCACCCAGAGGGACCCTAGGAAGGCCCTAACTCCAGCTGCCCCTCTCCCCGGAGGCTTTACGCCACCCTACCCAGCAGGCACCACTCCCTCGACACCCTCCCCCACCATCCCCCCGTGGCCCCACCCCTCAAGCTCCCTTCCCCACCCCCGCGACCCCACCTCCAAGTTGCCCCCTAGCCTCCGCCCAGTCCAGCACCCCTCTCTTGCAAAAAACTGGAGTCCGACAACGATTTCCCACCCTCACATCCGCCTCTGAGCCCAAGCCTCGCTTTCCAGCCCTGGGGGTGGCCCCGGGCCTCCCCTATAGACTGCAGGGGCCTCGGCTGGTGTGTGTGTGGAGGGGGGGCAGGGGAAGGCGACGGGGCTACTCGGGAGTCAGCTGGAAGCGTGGGAGGCGGCCGCGCCCCGCTGCCCCATCCTGGGCCCACCCCCAACCCCCAGCGACCTCGCCTGGTGGCTCCCGCGGTACCTGTGGTGGAAGCGGCAGCGGGAGCGGCCGCTCTCCCCTCTCCTCACACAGACAATATGGCGGCGGCGGAGGAGGAGACACACGGCTCGGCCGCCAGCCGCAGGGACCAGAGCGAGGCTGCAGCCTCCGCTGCCGGAAGCGGAAGCCCCCTCCTGCTGGGAGGCGGGGCGGGACCGCTTCCGACTCCGCCCTCAATGGAATCCGGCTGAGTGCGGCCATGCTGGGCTGTCCTATTGTGTTCCTGGGGGTGCCGTTCCAGACTGAGGCGCAAAATGGGATGAATTCTCGGTGTAACTCATAATAACGAGGCTTCCAATGACTAGACGCATTTTATTTCAGTATCCATACTAAATGACGAGAGAGAGGAGCACGAACTTCCCACTCCGTGTGCGATTGGTCTGTTCCCAGTGAAGATGGCGGTCCCCAGGTTTCGTGCACTTTGCCCAGCCGGCGAGTCCCACCAGCCTACGAGTCGCCCCTCCTTTCTGGAAAAGAAGCCTGCGCGATCTGCAGAGCTGGAGAACGAAGCATCCTGGGAGCTGAAGTCTCCTGCTCGGACCTCACGTCTAGGATTAGGGTTCCAGCAGAGCTTTTTTTTTCTGCTCCGACTTGGAGTTTGAAACGAAGGGCGAAAGTTGGGTGTCAGGATGGGCATGGCGCAGGAGGCCGGTAGAGTATAGTAGCCCTGTAGAGACCCAGGCTCAATTCATTCCTCCAATAGGGATCCTACCTCGAGCTGCCCATCCAGAATCCCATAGGGTGTCCTACCTTTCCATCTGCCCCCCAACCGCACCCTACCCGTATTCTCAGGCCCTGGCCACCTTTCTAAAACAGGGCACTTTCTACTATGCAAACCTGATCTTGGTCCATTGGTCAAAAATTTCTGGTGGCTCTCTCTGTACACCTACACCGAACTCTTGCTTGACATTCAAGACCCTCCACATTTGCTCAAACTCCTTTCTTTTCTCCTCTTCAGCGGCCCCCCTCTCAAATCCCTCATGCTTCCACTCACTGAAACTGCAAACAGTTCCTCGAACTTGGCTATGTTGCTTCCCACCCTTTCCACTGGCAGTTACTTCTGTTACTCTTACCTCATGGACTGGGTAATTTTTGTATGTTCATCTATTTCAGGGCGCTTTTCCTCTGGGGATCTCTCTCGTGAGCTCCCCCAAACCCAAGCACCATCACTTGGCAGCTTGAAGTTCCTACTCTGCTCCCTCCAACAGATTGTGAGCCCCCAGTGGACAGGGATGGTTCTGATGATCACCCTGTTCCCTGCAGGCCCTGTGAAAGCTGTAAGTGTTGCTGAGAGGAATTCAAGTGTTAGCCTCACCTTTGGGAGGGCAGAGGTGTGAGAGCTGGAAGGAGGGCGAAGAGGCTGGGTTATTTCTGTAAGAGCCATTATCCCCAGCTACCTCAGAATATAAAATGCCTGTTCCGGGAATGGGCCTCTCTACCCTCCCCAGCTCGCCTTTCAGATTTTCAGCTGACTGGCACCTCTGATCTCAAGGAGACAGAATGAGAATGGTGGTGGCTTACAGACCTACAGTGATGACCTCAGAGGGGTGGCCTTGACCTTTTCTGGACGTCATCCACCACTCAGGTCTGTGACATTTAATCCCAAATGTCTCAGTTTCTGTAGAAATTTGTTCTCTAGGGGCCTGAAAGCCAGCCATCCCTCTTCCCTGAGCCTCAGTTTCCCTTCCTGTGGAATGAAGACGTTATACAAGGTGATTCCACGTTTTCTGTGAAACCCTCTTCCAGGAAATGACTGCCCATCCTCTTACCTCTTGGAGTATGGCTTCCTTTTCCCCACTTTTATTCATGTTTGTTTAACTCACAGTCGTTGATTGCTTGCCAGACACTGTGCTAGGAGCTAGGTGCTAGAGATGTGGTATGAGCAAGACAGATACCAGTTCCTCACCTGCTAAAGTGAGAAATAGTGCACAGGTAAACAGATGAATCAACACAATAATTTCAGGTAGCAATAAATGCAAGGAAGGAAGAAAGTAAGTAGCTGTGAAATAGACTAAAAGCTTCAGATAGCTGTACGCAGGGTGAAGGAAACAGAGAAGTCATCTGAAATAGAGTACTCTTGCTTGAGTGGCTCAGGGGCTCTCTTGGGGAAGCGAATAATAAGTATAAAAGTCCCAAGGTAGGAGACAGCTTGCTAAGTTTGAAGGGGGCCATGGTGACTGAAGCACTGTAAGTAAGGAGAAGGATAGGGAATATGAAGGAGAGGTGGCCAGGGCATTCAGGTCATGGTCAGGAAGCTGGGCTTTCATCTGAGTGAAGTCTTCCCTCAGCTTAACCCTCATGCCTTTCCAGTAGTCTCAAGTTCCCTTACAGCGTCCATTCTTCTTCCTCGTTCTGACCTTAACCCATGACCTCATTCAGAGAACTCACCTGTACATATGTGTACATCCCTTCATACTCACGCAGAACACAGTTGCTGCCCAACTGCTGCCACTTCCTAGACTACTCTAGCATGGGTTTCTGGTCCCAAGAGGCTCTCAGTCCCCAGTGTCCACCTCATGGATTGAATACTTACCCTTAACACTCACTCTCCCTGACCCTCCAGGTTAGTCTTCCTTAAACAACAATAACTGCAGCAGCAGTTGTGAAGACGTTGGGAGGACTGGCCCTGTACCACACACACACCCAGTCTTTATCTCACTGAATCCTCACAGCAATTTGATGAGATTGGAACCCAAAGCACCCTATGGTACCAGTGAGTAAACAGGTTTAGCAACGCTACAGGCCATGCCCATGGTCACATAGCAGAGATGGAGCCTGCATTCCAACCTGGGCCATTAGAGTCTCAATCACTGCACTAACAACCTAAGTGTATCAGCGTTCTGTTGCTGTTTAACAGGTCACTCCACAAAGTGGCTTCCAGTGACAACCATTTATTGTGTTTGTGTGCATTTGCAGCTTGGACACGTTGGCCAGGAAGGCTCTTTTCTGTTCTACACATCTGGAGGAGGTTGTTCCTGCATTCGCAGTTAGGTGGCAGGTCAGTAACCTGACCTGTCCTGTGTGGCCTTGTTGACAAGTACAGCTGGGGCTGGCGGCTGGAGCGCCTTGGCTCTCCTCCAGGTGGCTTCTTCAGTCAACCAGCTTGAGCTTCCTTACACGATGGACTCCAAAAGGAAAAGGAGAAAAGCAGCAAGGCCTCTCAAGACACAGGCTTACAAGTGCTCCAGCATCACCTTTACTGCATTTTATTGATCAAAGCCAGTCACAGGAGACTGGCCAGCTCAGATTCAAGAAGACTAGAAATAGATAATATCTCTTGATGAAGAAAACATCAAAGTCATCTCACAGAGTCACATGTACCAGAAAGGATGGAATTTTTGTGGCCATATTTGTAAACATTATCTCACATTAAGTAATCATAGTTATGGAACTGGTTATGTAAATCATGGTACAGCTAAACATGGAGCTATTCCCAGCAAGGAGAGCTCATATATACAAAAAAATATGTATATATATTTTTGGTATCGAGGATCGAACTCAGGGGCACTCAACCACTGAACCACATCCCCAGCCCCTTTTGTATTTTATTTAGAGACAGGGTCTTATTAAGTTGCTTAGTGCCTTGCTTTTTGCTTAGGCTGGCTTTGAACTAGTGATCCTCCTGCCTCAGCCTCCCGAGCCGCTGGGATTACAGGTATGCATTACTGTCCCCAGCAGGCTAATGTTTTTGAGCAGTTAATGTGTGTCAGCCACTGTATAAGATACCTTCAATGTATTAACATATTTAATCCTCACAACAGCCCTGTTGAAGTAAGTACATTTTATCCCCATTTTAAAGATTAAGCATACCAAGTCTTAAGAGAGTTTAAATGACTTTCTCAAAGTCATACAGTTAGCAAGTGACAAAGCCTTTAAAAAGAGTAAGAAACCAGGTGCCCTGATCCATGACTGTAATCCCAGGGACTCAGGAGACTGAGGCAGGAGGATTTCAAGTTCAAAGCCAGGCTCAGCGACTTAGCAAGGCCTTCAGCAACTCAGCAAGACCTGTCTCTAAATAAAATACAAAAAAGGGCTGAGGAAGTGGCTCAGTGGTTAAGTGCCCCTGAGTTCAATCCCCAGTACCAAAAATAAAAAATAGAGATGAGGACAGCAGTAGGTCCTGCCATGGAATGATGTCTCGGACACACTGTGGCATAACCAAAAGCAAGAAACAAGACAGTAGTTTGGTTGGTTGAAACACATTAAGAAATGAGTAGAGGGCTGGGGCTGGGGCTCAGCGGTAGAGCTCTTGCCTAGCATATGCAAGGCCCTGGGATTGATCCTCAGCACCACATAAAAATGAATAAAACATAAAGATGTGTCCAACTAAAAAATAAATATTAAAAAAAGAAGAAAAGAAATGAGTCGATGTATCTGTGTTCTAGAGTTTTAGATAAGATTCAGGAAGAATTTACCACAAACTGTTGATGGAGCTTATCTTTGAAGAGGGGGAAGAGGAGGGAACTTTTTCTTTCAACGCATCCATTTGCATTGCTTGAATTTTTTATAGCAAACATGACTTTTTATTTTAACACTCCATGAAGATAAAAGTGTTTTTAAAATGTCCTTCACCTTGTCCCTTGTCTCTGTCATTTTCTATTTGTTTTTTACTTTTATTTATTTGTTTCTTTTCTTTTGGCACCACCCAGCTCCACTCCTTATCAATTTCTGGCCGGGAACTTTCGCGACTACCTCGGGGCTCCTCCCCTCTCCCCAGTGAGTTCCTCTCCTCTCCCCAGTGAGCTCCTCCCCTCTCCCCAGTGCATCCCACAGGCTGGCGGCCACTGGAAGAAAGTTGACTTCCTACCCTGTGCCCTTCTTGGCATTGTGTTGCCTGCAGAGAAGGCCCAAACCCTTTGGCCTGGTGAACGGGGCGTTTATAGGGAGACTCCAGCTTGGTTGGATTCCAGCCGTTACTTAGGAGCAGTACAAACTTGCAGAAGTTATTTGACCTCTCTGAGCCTCAGTTTCCTCATCTGTTAAAAAGAAATTTGAAAGCGGGGTTGGGGATGTGGCTTAGTGAAGGAGCACTGCCTTACATTCTTGAGGCTTAAGTTCAATCCCCACCATGAAAAGAGAGAAAAACAGAGTGGGGGGACGGGGAGGGAGGGAGAGGGGGAAAAGTAAAGGAAGGAAGGAAGGAAGAAATAGCATTACACATGTGGAGGCAAATCAGATGCCTTAGTGGTGCCTACTGAGGCCCCTAAGCACGGGTGGTTGCTACTTCCCTGCCCATTGATATTAGGCTTGGCCGTGTGAGTCCCTCTGGCCAGCAGAATGTAGGTGGAAGTGGCCATGTTTAAGTCCTAGCCTAGCCTAACGAGGCCTCTCGTGTTTCCAGTTGCTGTCCACGGAATCTCCTCCTTTGCCGTGAAGGAGTCCATCCTTGGGGCACCATATCTTTTGAAATAGAGTACCAATCGAAGGTGCTGTGGGCAGGTCTGAGATAAGAGTCTTGTAGTTTTGTATTTTAGTGTGTGGTCTGTATTAAAATATAAGCTGTAGTTTTTCTTGAATTTCATCTCTTTTAAATGGCAGGAAACTAAACAGGTAGGGAGAGAATGCTCCGTCTCAGTTTCAGGAAGCAGTGACTTCTATCTACCCCCCAGCATTAGATAGGCTTGTCCAAGAAGAATAGAAGACACAGGGAAGAGACCTGAGTTGGAGCCAACCCCGGCAGAGCCAAACCCAAAGGACAGAGGTGGGACAGGGAGAGATCAACATTTGCCTCTGCACAGAGCTGTTTTTTTTTGGGGGGGGCGGGGAGGGGTGCAGATATGCAACGTGGTTATAGCAATAACTAAATGCTACTCTCACCTCTTAGTGCTTTCGTCAGGATTGATGAATGAACACAGTAAATCTCTTTAAGATATTCCGGCACACAGCAAAAGTACGCTCCGTGAGAGTTGTTATTAGTGGGGGCACAACTGCGGAAACACAAAACCCCTATCCTCCTAGATCTCAGGCGCTGATGAGCACCATGGGGGAAATGGGGCGGAGGTGTGTGCTCCCGGCAGCTTCCAGGGGTCAGTAGTGAAGCCTCACTGGGCGGGAGGAGCGTGAACAAAGGCCTGGGAGGGGGAGGCAGGGAGCCCTGGGGGTCTGTGGGAGAAGATTGTCCCAGGCCGGGGGACAGAGGATGGGCAAAGACAGGGTCTTCAGGAAGTGGGACACGCCTGAGGGGTTTAAGGAAGGACTGAAGAGGAGGTGGCTAAGTGAGCAAGAAGAAGGCAATGTCCCCAAGACACATAGGGGCTGGCTCGTGCACAGCCTGTAGCCATTGTAGAGTTTCTGGCTTCTGTCCTGAGTGAGATGGAAAGATCTGGGCGGCTGGGAGGGTTTTGACCAGAGGCAGGGCAGGGCCCGTTTGTTTGTTTGTTTGTTTGCATTTTTATAGGATCTATCCAGGGACTGAAGATAGAATACATGGATGGGGACAGGACAAAAGCAGGGAGACCAGGAAAGAGGCTACTGCCGTAATCTGGACAAAGGATGGTGAAGGTTTTAACCTAAGTTAGACTCTAGGGTTATATCAGAAGTAAAGCCAGGAGGATTTGCTAGAGGTCGGGCATAAGGTATTTGAGAGAAGAAAAGAATTTAGAATTGTTCCAAAGTTTTTGGCCTGAGGACCTGGCAGAAGGAATTTGCCGATAAGTGATGGGAACTATAGGAAGGGAACGTTTCAGGTCAGGAGTTTCAGGTCAGGAGTCGGGGAGAAGACTTAGCACTTCTACCTGGGACTTGTTAAATTTGAGGTGACCATCAGGCTGCCAGGTGCTGGCCCTGGACAGAAGTTAGGTGTATGACAGCCCAGGAGAGAGGCCCAGGCCAGAGACCCGACTTTGGACATTGTCACATACTGGATCATGCCCACCGCCCATTCGTATGTTGCGGTTTTAGCCCCCAATGTGACTGTATTTGGAGACAGGAGGTAGAAAGTTCAATGAAGTTATGGTGTGGGGTGCTAATCCACTGGGACTCACTGTCTGCCCTCGTGCAAGCCAGGGAAAGGCTGGTGAAGACAGCTTGGGGGCAGGGAGCTATTCAGAGGCTGAGAAGAGAGGCGTCTCTAGGAGCCTGCCCTGCACCTTGATCTTGAACTCTCCAGACCTGTGAGAAAATAAATTTCTGATGTCTAAGCCCCTCGGTCTATGGCATGTTGCTACAGCAGTCAGAGCAGCTAATTAAGGGTCATCAACGTAGAGATGGCTTTTAAAGCCAGGAGATTGCGGGAGGCCAGCAAGGGCGCGAGTCCAGGCAGAGATGAGGGGCCAGCCCTGGGGCAGCACCATTAGGAGACAAGGCAGCAGCAAATGCGCCTGAGAAGGAGCAGCCAGCACGTGTCCTGAAACCAGTAGAGAAAGCATCTCCAGGAGCAGGGACAGGTCCCCTGTGTCAGATGCTGCTGAAAGGTGGAGGAAGATGAGAACCGAGAATTGATGTAGCAAAGTACATGCACTGCTACCTCGACAGGAAAGGGTGTGTGTGGACTGGCGGGAGTAAAATCTGATTGCGATTGAATTAAGAGTGCCACAGTCTGGCTGGGCACAAAATAACCGAACCACCACAAAGGCCTTGTAGATTCAAACAGGAACTCTTTATTCCCGAACTCTCACCGACACTCTACTCACACTACCTGCGAATACACTGCCTCCAGCCGCCCTATTCCCAGCTGGATCCACCCTAAACCCAGAGCCACCCTAATCCCTGAGCAGGGGTCAACCCAAAATGCCATGCATCATTCCTACTTGGCTATGGCTCTCAGCATAAGAGAGTAAGAAATGGAGGTGGGGGCAGTACACACATCTGTAATTTCAGTGACTCAGGAGGCTGAGGCAGGAGGATTGCTGCTACATTTCGATAAGCTACAGCACCTTATCGAGATCCTGTCTCAAAATAAAAACATAAAAAGGGCTGAGGATGTGGCTCCGTGGTAGAGCAACCTGACTTCAATCCCCAGTACTGCACACACACACACACACACACAAAGAGTGAGGGCAGACAAAATTAAAAAGCATGGAAGAAAGGAGAGAAAGGCAGGATAGACTCTTTTTTAAAGAATAGAAAGTGAAATACAAAATGCAGAAGAGTAGGAGTTACACAATTACCGCTTGGCAACCACCACGGTACTAATTGTTTCAGAAGAGATTCACTAATGGATGCTGCAGAGGGGATTAAAGTTTGATGAGAAACAGGACAGGACATCTGCAGAGTCTTAGAGCATCTCTCCCCAAGACACTTACTCGTCACAAGGGTTAAAATAGAAACTTGACAGCGGAGAAGCCCAGCACACACAGCACCCAAGTGGCCATAGTGGACACGACCCAGAGTGGGGCAAATCCACTTGGCATGTCCCCTGGGATGAGGCGCTCGCTGAGTGGGACTTGCCATCATGTCAGTGTTTCTGTGGAAAATGTCTAAGTGACTCATGAGGAAGCATTAGACCAACCGTAAGTGGCGGATGTTTCTGCAAAATCACTGGCCTGTGCTTATTAAACATATTGAGCTCACTGGGCACCGTGGTGCACACCTATAATCCTAGTGACTCAGAGGCTGAGGCGGGAGGATCATGAGTTTGAGGCCAGCTTCAGTAACTTAGTGAGACCCTGTCTCAAAATTAAAAATTAAAAAAAAAATGGCTGGGGATGTAGCTCAATGGTTAAGCACTCCTGGGTTCAATCCCTGTACTAACACACACACACACACACACACACACACACACAGATATACTGAACTCATGAAATACAAAGACTAAGGGACAGTTCTTTTAAGGGGGCTAAAGGGAAACAACTAATGTAAGGCTGTACACCAGTAAAAAATATCACTCCCACTTGTTATAAAAGATGTTAATGAGACAACTGGTGAAATCCGAATAGGGTCTACTGGTTAGATAGATAATAGTTTTGCATCAATATAAAACTTCCTGGTTTTGGTTACTATAAGGGAATGACCTTGATTTTAGGAAATAACCATTGGTTTTTACAGATAATAGGACATTATATTTGCCCCTTACTGTAGAAAGTTCAAGTTCAGGGGGAAACAATAAATCTTGGGTATTTGAGTATTCTTTGTACCATTTCAAAAATTTTCTGTGGATGACCTTTTGTCAAAGTCAAGTCTACAAAGAATGGAAGGGCTGGGAGTTGAGACAATGTGGCAGTGAGTTCAGAGAAGATTTTAAGGGATTTTGTGGCAGGACGGAGGGTGGCCTGGCACATGGAGAGCAAAGTGCGGCCAGGAGAAGTTTTCTGCTTCTCGTTTTCATACTGAGGATTGAACCCAGGGGTGCTTAACCACGGAGCCACGTCCCTGGCCCTTTTGATTTTTTATTTAGAGACAGGGTCTTGCTGAGTTGCTGAGGCTGGCTTTGAACTTTCGATCCTCCAGCCTCAGCCTCCTGAGCTGCCGGGATTATAGGTGTGCACCACTGCAACTGGCCCAAGAGTAGTTTTTTCCTAATATTTTCTAATATTTATTTTTTATTTTTTCAGTTGTAGTTGTCAATACCTTTAATTTTTTAATTTATTTTTTAATGTGGTGCTGAGGATCCAGCCCAGGGTCTCACATGCGCTAGGAGAGCGCTCTACCGCTGAGCCACAAACCCAGAGTCATTTTTTAAATTTAGAAATATTAGTGCCTTTTTGTGCTGATGAGAATGATTCAGCAGATTAGGAAATTGATGGCGCAAAAGAGAGAGAGAGAGAGTGGCTAGAAAGACGTCCCCAGGGGAGAGGAGGGACCCTAGAGTACTCGTGTTGTGGGAAGTCAACCTTGGAGTGCAGGTGGTTCATCGCGGTCACAGAAGGGAGGGCAGAGGATCGTGCTGGGTGGGTGCTGTGTGGCGGAGCTGGGAGACAGGCTCTCGGGTTGCGGCAGCTCCGCCGAGGAACAGGCAGCTTTTCATCTGGGTGCAGGACGGCAGAGAAGGTGAAGGAGGTGTGAGAAGATGGGAAGGAATTGCTTGGGGAAAACAGAGGGACCAAAGGAACCCTCGAGGCCAGCCTTCCTGTACATGAAGTGAGACCCGGCCACATGGTGGTGTTTTCCTCCAGCCACGTGCCACTGCCGAGGGGGGGGGGACAAGCACAGAGCGCAGGCATCAACCGTTGAGTTTCAGCCAGAGAGGAGAAGGAGTCCCCAGTGTGTCCAGGAAAAAAATGGCTTTAATTCTCAAGGCTGGAAGTGGGGAGGAAGAGACATTCAGAGAGGTTTAGTGGCTTATAGAAGCTTGCACAGCTAGGGTATAGAGTTGGGCTCTGAGTCGGGGCAGAGTGGCTCAAAGCTTGTCCTCTGGCCAGCCTGACGTCCACTGGCTGTCCCCAGCATGTAGCTTGGTGACTGGCGCAGGTGGCCTCACGTTGGCTGGTGAATGGATCCCATCAGGGATCTCCTCTGCCTTCCACTTTCCCCCCAGTTACTTCCTCCCCTTGGGGCTGTCTTTGGTTCTGGCCCCACGTGGCACTGACTCCTGCGTGCAAGTCACTTACTGATCCCGTGAGCACCTGCAGCCGTTGTGTGGTCACGCGGTCTGACTGCGGGCTGAAACCCCACAGACCCAGTGCTTCCTGTAACGGTGGCTGCAATGCTTCTTTGCTTTTCTAAAATGAAATTCGTGAGCAACATGACCTGCTGACACACATGGCCTCCACATAAACAGCGCCTTGATTGTGATTCAGGAGAAAAGGAAATGGAAGTAGTTTAGAATAAATTAATGTACGAGTGTTCTGGCGCATATGTAAAAAACAGCACTAAATAGTGCAGAGGGTGTGGCTCTGGAGTGCCACCGTGGCAAACCGAGCACTGTGACCGTGGGCCTGCAGTGGTCCAAGACGGGAACGGTTCTAGGTAAAGTCTGAGCCACATGCAAGCCTTGTTTGTTCCCAACTGCTATTGACCGAATTTTCCTGTCTCTCCCAAATCCAAGTGTCAAAATGCATCCCCCAGGGGCTGGTATTAAGAGGGGCACCTGTGGGAGGTGACTGGTGACAAGGGTGGGGACCTTATGAATGGGATTTATACTCATATGAAAGAGGCCCCAGAGAGCTTCCCAGCCCCTTCCACCATGTGAGGACACAGAGAAGCCACCTGTGAATCTGGAAGCCGATACTTGGACCTCCCAGCCTCCAGATCTGCAAGAAATAAGTGTCTGCACTTTGTAGGCCACCTTGTCTGGGTAATTTATTTCCTTATTTGGGGGGCGGGTACCAGGGATTGAACTCAGGGGCACTCAACCACTGAGCCACATCCCAGCCCTATTTTCTATTTTGTTTAGAGACAGGGTCTCACTGAGTTGCTTAGGGTCTCACTAAATTGCTGAGGCTGGCTTTGATCTTGCAATCCTCCTGTGTCAGCCTCCCGAGCCACTGGGATGACAGGCGTGTGCCACTGCGCCCAGCCTGAGGTAGTTTCTTACAACAACCCGAATGGACGAAGACACCAATTTGTGCACAGGTCGCTGTCCTGGCAGAGTCACTGTGTACTAAAACCGAGCCAAGACACATCGTGCTGGAGAGGGCAGTGCTTCAGATAATGAAAAGATCAGTGGTTGCCAGAGCTCAGGCAGAGGGGAGGGAGGGGAGGACGAGGGGGAGCACTGGGCTCTTTTAGGGCAGTGACCTTCTTCCTTCTGATTCTGAAATGGTCGATACGGAATATTAGTTCATCAAAACCCACAGGACCTTACAATCCGAAGAGTCAACCCCGATGTAAACTGTGGGCGTGAGTTAATGGCACAGAGGTGCTGGCTCCTCAAGTGGATCAAGTGGCCACACTCAGGCAAGATGTCAACAGTAAGAGAAATCGCGTATTGGGGAGAGAAGATTTAAGGGAACGCTCTGCTAGTGTCTGTGCCATTTTTCTGTATATCTAAAACTTCTTTAAAAGATAAAAGTCAATTAAAGATTGGAAACAAAACCTATTGTTGGGCTGGGGTGGTGGCTCAGTCGTGAAGCACTTGCCTAGCATGTGTGAGGCCCTGGGCTGGATTCTCAGCACCACATAAAAAAATAAAATAAAAGCATTGTAACTAAAAGTGGGGGAAAAAAAAAACCCAAACATGGGGTGATGCACACCTGCAATCCTGGCTTCTTGGGATCCTGAGGCAGGAGGATTGGAAGGTCCAGGGGAGTCACCCTGGGCAACATAGCGAGACTCTGTCTCCAACAAGGCAAAACGAAACACCCCCAAACCCTCAAAAATGAAACCAAATTCCTGCACATTGTGTTTACATGGAAAATAACCATTGGTCTGAGGCTCCAATCCTTAAAAACCGGGTTGTCACCTGCGTGAACCAAGGGGAGACTTGAACATGGTGGGGGCAGGACTCCTGCTGAATGCCCAGGGTACCCCCGTCTCTGGGGACCACCCCGCATGCCCAGGGGTGCTACCCAGGAGGATGTCTGTCTTCGCCCTCTGTCCCTCTAAGCATGAGGAACATTCTTAAGAACCCTCAGCCACTGCTGATCTTTAGTGTTGGAGACACAATGTCCTGATTGAAAAGTGCCCCCAGCCTCAGGAATCTCAAGGTGCACCATGGACACAGTTCACACTTGTTTCCAGAAATCCCACCTCCAATCTAGATCCCGGCCATCTATGCACTGGGTGACTCTGAGTGAGTCACGTCACTTTGCCAAGCGTCATTCTCCCTGTTGGTGGAGGAAGGGTGTTAACGCCTGCCTCATGGAGTCTATTTATTCATTTAATAAATATTTATTTGCCGCAGTCCGGCTGCAGCAAAATAACCCGGGGGGGTGACGTACAACTTGTGTACATTGATACAGCAGGAGTGGGAGCCCTTTATTGCAGGACAGGAGCGGTATTTATACATTCCACACAGCTTATCTAATTAGCATAAACTAGATACATCAGTCAACCAATCAGGAATCTCCACACTTCATGGCTCGCTGGTGTTACTTCACAAACCACTCCCTCTGGCATTTTGCCAGGCGCCATCCAGACTTGTTTACAGACTCTAACATTTTCCAGGCGCCATCCTGACTTGTTTACAGACTCTAACATTTATTGAGCACCTGTGTTTGTACTGGGGATACAACAGTGCGGGGTGAGGGGGACAGACTAACAGCTCTGCCTCATTTGAGCTCCTGGTTTCATGAGGAAGACAAAAATCAACTGCGTAAGTTAATGTCAGACCAGGAGCGGGGGGCTCATGCCTATCATCCCAGCAACTCGGGAGGCTGAGGCAGAAGGATCCCAACCTCAAAGCCAGCCTCAGCAAATTAGTGAGGCCCTAAGCAATTTAGCTAGACCTTGTCTCAAAAAAAAAAAAAAAAAAAAAAAAACTTAAAGGGCTGGGGATGTGGCTTAGTGGTAAAGCACCCCTGGGTTCAATCCCCAGTATCAAAAAAAAAAAAAAATTTTAATACCTTTTGTAGTTGTCGATGGACAGATTGCCTTTATTTTATTTGCTTATTTTCATGTCATGCTGACGATTGAACCCAGGGCGTCATGCATGCGAGGCAAGCGCTCTGCCACTGTGCTACAGCCCCAGCCCTCAAAAATTTTTTTCAAAGGGGAAGTAGTGTGGAGGCCAATGTGGCTAGTAGGAAGAGAGAAAGAGGAGGAAGTGAGGACAGAGGGATTAGGAAAGGCCAGACTGTGTAAGGCATTTGGGCGTCATTCAGAGTGGAAGCCCTGCTATGCTGAGTGCTTTTGCGAGTGAGTGAAGGGGCTGGGCATATTCCAAAGCTGCCCTGCTGTGCATGATTGGGGTCTGCAATAGTTTGATCAGCAAGTGTCCTATTTCCCCGGGGTTAGCAGGGAACGCACTGACTATGCGGTAGTGCCCATGAATTACCACCAGGTGGAGACTCTGGGTCATGTTTCTAACTCGTGGATTGATTCCTGCAGGTCTCCTTAAGACTGGACCCCAGGTCTAGAGCATCTGATGGGTAGCTCTGGGGTGGTCCAACAATTTGCATTTCTAACAAGTACCAGGCAAGGCCGTGCTTCTGGTTCAGGCACCCCCACTTTGAGAATCTCTGCTTGGAACCCTGAGGTAGAAACCAGGAGACCTCCCCATGTCACCATATTGGAGGTGTCTGACACAAACATTATACCGTTATCCTGCCAGTTACATTCAAAATGAAACCCAGGTCTCTTACCAGGTGGTCTGTCCGCACCCACCACAATACAGGCCCTGACATCTTCTCCCACCTTATCTTCTTCCACTGTCTAAACAATGACTATGGACTTTCTCTGTTCCTTGAAGCCTTTTCTGTCCCAGGACCTTTGCACATGATGTGTCCTGCCTGGGATGGCTTTCCCCCAACTTTTCCATTGGCCCTCTCCTCTTGCTCCTCAAATCCCAACTTCAGTGTCTCCTCATCAAAGAGGCTTCCCTGGCAACCCTCTGGGAAGCTCTCCCTCCTGTTAATCACTGTCTCTTTCCTTATAGTGGCTTATGGCAGTCTGTAATTATTTATTTCCTATCTTGGTTAGTTGCCTGTCTACTGTCTGGATTCTTAATCTTTGAGGGCAGGGACCCAGTCCGTCTTATTTTCTGCTTCACCCTAAGTGCCAGGACAGTGCCTGGCATCAAGCAGGATCCCAGGAAATACTGGTTGCATATGAAAAATACTTTCCCAGGTTCTCCCAGAGAGCCGGAGAGTGAGAAAGGACTCCACGGACAAGGTGCCCACAGACCACGTGACGCTCAGCATCCCTTCGCCCATGCCCTGCCCAGGGGCCCAGAGGGGTCCAGAGGAAATCCAGATGAGACCATGTCTGCAAACCCTTTATATCCAGTAAGGCTTCCTAGGTGACTGCCACCTCATTTGGACAGTGGGACTCCCTCAGAGTCCTGGAGTTAGTGGACAAAAACCCCGTATAAACAACTAAGCAAAGACGATTTGGTACTTTAAAATTTATAAATCCCTTCGCCCTCCACTACTGCATTCTCAGGTAAAGAAAAAACTAGTCCCGGCTGGGCGCAGTGGCCCATGTCTGTGATCCCAGCGCCTAGGGAGGCTGAGGCAGGGGGATCGCGAGTTCAAAGCCAGCCTCAGCAACAGTGAGGTGCTAAGCAACTCAGTGAGACCCTGTCTTGAAATAAAATATAGAATAGGGCTGAGGGGTGTGGCTCAGTGGTCCAGTGCTCCCCTAGCATGGGTGAGGCACTGGGTTCGATCCTCAGCGCCACATAAAAATAAATGAAATAAAGGTACTGTGTCCAACTACAACTAAAAAATATATTAAAATAAAAATAAAAGAGAAAAACAAGTCCCAAACTTGAAAATAGTGCAAAAGAAGGGCTGGTGTCAGCCGGAGCGTTGTCCCAGGGCCACCCTAGGGCTACTGAGCTCCCTGGGGATTGACTAGCACTGAAGAGATCTTTTGTTGACTTACCATTTTCGTCTTTATCAGGGCCCACTCTTGAAGAAGTCCACTTGTCTATTTAAGTTACCAATGATCTTTGTCCAGTGGAAAGGTCACCACAAAGATGACCGTTTTTTTGTTCTGTGGGACATCACCTGGTCTCATGATCTTATTTTAGCATTCTTTCTTTCACTGTCTATTAACATTTCAGATTCTCTCTTTGATATATATATATATTAGTTGTCAGTGGATCTTTTATTTATTTATTTACATGCGGTGCTGAGGATCGAATCCAGGGCCTCGTGGGCCAGGCCAGCGCTCTACCCCTGGGCCCCGCTGCCTTCTCTGCTTCTTGAAGCAGCTTCACCTCCCTGCCGATGCCCTGCCTGTGATCTCAGCCCATGTTCACTTTTTATTTGCGGGAGGATCATATTTTTTAATTTTAAAAAATGATGCATTGGAGCCAGGTGCATTGGCACATTCCTGTAATCCCAGCAGCTCGGGAGACTGAGGCTGGAGAGTCACGAGTTCAAGGTCAGCCTCAGCAACTCAGAGGCCCTGAACAACTCAGCGAGACCCTGTCTCTAGAATTAAAAAAAAAAAAAAAAAAAAAAAAAAAAATATATATATATATATATATATATATATATATATATATATGAATGACTGAGGATGTGTCTCAGTGGTTAAGTACCCCTGGGTCCCTGGGTTCAATCCCCAGTAAATCCCCCACCCCACAAAAAAATTGTTGGCTCTAGGGCCATCTTAGTGAGGTTGGATAATTATTCCTGTTTTTCAACGGGTCTAATGAAGCTCAGAGAAGGATAATCATTGTCTCCAATTGCCAAAGGGTACAGCTGGCACTTGACCCAGATCTGCCTGACCCCAGAGCCCCCCATGCCTCAGTGGTATCACGCCCATGTGCCCAAGGCAGCTCTGTGGACTAATTTTGGTATCAGGGATTGATCCCAGGGCACTTAACCACTGAGCCACACCCCCAGCCCTTTTCATGTCTTATTTTGAGACAGGTTCTTGCCGAGTTGCTTAGCGCCTTGCTAAGTTGCTGAGGCTGGCTTTGAAATTGGGATTCCCCTGCCTCAGCCTCCCGAGCTGCTGGGATTACAGGTGTGAGCCACCACACCTGGAGCTCTTGGGAATATATATATAATCTTTATGCACACACACACATATATATCTATACACATAGTTTTTTTGTTTTGTTTTGTTTTGTTTTTCAGTACTGGGGTCAGAACTCAGGGTATTCTACGCTGGCCTCAAACTTGCAATCCTCCTGACCCAGCCTCCTGGGAGTGCTGCAGGGAGCCTGGCTCTGTGCACTTTTTAAACTTGTTCAATTTAATCCCCACAATTTCCATGAACTATTACTATCTCCATTTTAGAGAAGAGGCGATGGAGCTGAGAAATATCTGCCCAGTGTCACCCACCTATTCCAAGGTCGAAGTCACAAATTTTGGAGTTGGGCAGACCTTGGTCTCCCCTCTAGCTCAGGGGAGACCCTAGCTCGGAGGCCCTAGGCAGAGCTTAAGTGGGGGTAAGAGCCCCTCCCGCTCAGTAGCTGCTGGTGATGCCCATGAAGAGGGACCAGAGCCTCTCCCCTGCCTCTTCTGTTCTGCAGTCAGGAGGGAAAGAGCCACCGATCTGTTTGTCCCCAGCCTGGACAAGGCGTCCTGGGAGGAGGAGAAAGTGCCCGGGAAACCCGGGGAGGGGGTTGCTCAGCAGGAGGGGGGGCAAAGAGTTCCCACGTGTGCCCCGGTGGGAGCAGGTGTGGAAGGCAGGAGAGGGACTGCAGTCTGCCGGCCAGGGACAGGGACAGAGCTTCAGCTTTAGAGTCAGGCCACCTGAAGCTCTTTGGGCTCCAGCTTCCAGATGTGGGAAACGGAACGAGGACAACTCTGTGTCTGGATTATCCTGCGGCCCCTGGGGGCAGTGGGCCCAGCTGGAGGGGTGCCATTCCAGAGTGCTTCCAGGAGCTGACCTCCACTGGCCTTTCTGGACCCTGAGTTTGTTAACGATCGTGTCATGTTAAGGATGGTGACGGCAGGCAATGTCCGAGTCAGCCTAGGAATCCCTCAGATTCCAGGCTCGCTGTGCCAGGAACGTGGCCCAGAGACACTGCCAAGGGTGGCCCAGGACTTGGCAGTTTCCAAGCCCTCCCACCTCGTGGCCTTGCGTCCCGTGCTAAGACAGGTTCTCTGCTTTCTTTCACTCCTTCAGGATCCCTCCACGTAGGTGCTGCCATGACCTTCGTTTCTCAGATGAGGAAACTGAGGTTCAGAGAGGTCTTGGGACTTGCTAAAGACTTCACAGCCAGCGGGGGCCAGAGCTGGGTCTGGAGCTCAAACGGCCTCTTCCCAGGCTGGCCTCTGAGTGAAGCCATGGACATAAAGCAAGTTGGAGGCTGGGAAGAGGGACCCTGGGCTCCCCTGGCCACTCCTGCGTGACCTCTGTTCCTCCCAGCCCTCCAGGAAGTGGCTGAGGGGTCCGGGGAGAGGTGGGATGGGTGCTGAGCCCGAGGGAGGCGCAGGGCCCAGGCCAGGAAGGCAGGGAGGAGAGGGGAACGGAACACCCGCTCCTCCCTGGAGCAGCTGAGGGCAGAGATAAAGGCCTGGGGAGACTAGCAGGGCCAAGATGGGGAGGAAGGGAAGAGGCCGCGGGCGGAAGGAACAGCTGCACAGGGAGGAAGAGTCCCCAGTCCCAAGGGAGAGGCCGGGGTGGGCTGGAGTGGGCTGGGGCTCTGTGTCCCAGGCCCCAGCCTCCACAGCTTCAGCAGGTGGCAGGACCCTGCACTGGGCAGGGGCCTTCCCTCGTCCACGCAGGGGCCACTGCGCCGAGCCAGGCTTCTGATCCTCGGGGTCCAGCTGAATGACCAGGTGAGCCACAGCACGGTGTCGGACACTCACTCATCCATTCATCCAACACAATCCGTGGCGAGCTCTCAACTTGCCATTTGGGTGCCCAACAGGAAACGAAGTCCCTTGAAGAGGGGCTAACTCCTTCTCCAAGGAGCCTGCAGTCTCATGGGAGAGGTGGACAAACACTGGAAAGTGAATCAACGTTCTGTGTCACTCAGGGTTGGAAAGCTGGGCAGGGGATGGGACTGGCTGGAGCGGTGCTGGTTTTGAAGATGGCCAGCGAGGGTCTATCTGAGAAGGTGACATTGGAGCAGAGATCTAATAAGAGGTGAGGTGGCAGCTGTGTGAGCCTGGGGGAAGAGGGTTTCTGGCAGAGGAAACAGCAAGTGCAAAGGCCCTGCGGCATAAATAGGCCTGACAGGGAGTAGGGAGAGGGCAGAGTGGGGAGGCCAGTGCAGCTGGTGGCTGGTGAGAGGAAGGTAATGAAGAGGAGAGCAGATGGGATGGGGGTCAGGGGAGCCGATTCTGTGGGGTCTCAAAGTCTACTGCAGGGACTTCAGCTGTTTCTCACCAGCCACCGACACCAGAGGCTTTTGAGCAGAGGAATGTGTGAGAGAGACTGGGTCTTATCAGGATCACTCTAATTCCCTGGCTGCCTCTGGAGAATGGGACTGGCCAGGGCGGCAGCGGGGAGCCCAGCAGAAAAGCTGGTGCAGCTGGCCAGTGGGGGCGGCAGCTTGGCCAACAATCTGGGGTGTTAAATTCCAGCAGAAACGAAAACACTTCTATATCGCCTGCTTGCAATGGGTCGGCACTATTTTAAGAACTTGATATTTAATATTCTTTTAATCCTCAATACAGCTTTTAGGTAGATTTAAAAATTGTGTATCTATGTCTATTTGTATCCCACCGTCTTTTAAAAATTGAGGTGAAATTCACGTCCCACAAATCAACCCCTTTATAGTGTAAGATCCAGTGGCATTTAATAAATCCTCAAGACTGGGGAGCCACCTCTCCATCTAGCTCCAAAACCTTTCCTCACCCCCAAAGAAAACTCCGTATCCGTTAAGGGTAGATAGATAGTATTTTTATCTGCATTTTACAGATGAATAAGCAGAGGCAAGGCCAAGAAGTCACATGCCCCAGGTCACACAGCCAGGAAATGGAACAAGCCAGCCATGGGGGTTGGCAGGGACATGTGGACAAGTTGTCAAGGATGGGTTTGAGCCCCTTTTGGGACCCCCAGATAGCTCCGCGGAGCTGCCTTCTAGGGAGGGGAGGTCTGCATCGCTTGCTGGGTTCCTGTTTTATGTAAGGGTGTGGGACACTCGAGGCCAGAGAAAAGAAACCATCAAGAGGGCTGCGTTGCGGGACAGGCATGGTGGTGTGCAGGTGCACACCTGGAATCCCAGCAATGTGGGAGGCTGAGGCAAGTTGGGGCAACTTAGCAAGACCCTGTCTCAAAATAAAAAAATAAAATAAAAAGGGCTGGGGATGTGGCTCAGTGATAAACTGCCCTTGGATTCAATTCCTGGTCCCAACCTGGGGGGCAGGGGAGAAGGCTGCACTATGACCCCAGCATCTTCCTCCAGGGTGGCATGGGGTAGGGATGGGGGTCTGGAACCAGGCTGTTGGACCCAGTTCCTTTCTCCCACCTGCTGGCTGCACTATCCTGGGCTAGACCTCCCTTCTCCCACCTTTTCCCTTTTCTGTCAGGTTGAAATAAGAAGTACACCCTCCTCATTGGATGTTGGGAGAACGTGCGGTACCTGTGCGTAAAGCTGAGCGCGGCCGTGGAGGAGCTCGCCTTCCCCTTGCACCTCCCCTCCCACCCCTGGAGAAAAATTAACCAGATAGTTAAATGCAACCTTGGTGTTGGGCCTCACAAGTCAGCTGGGATGAGGTAGGTACGCTCTGGCACCAGGAAGAAGGCAGTCATAGGATTCTCAAGTTGGAAAGACAGCGCCAGTTTTTAAAGCTCAACTGTGTCAGGATATAGCCAACATCAAATCAAAGGCACCCATTTTTTCCTGTTTTAAGTGTACCTTTTCATAAGGGTTTTATTGGTACCGGGGACTGAACCCAGGGGCACTTAACCACTCAGCACATCCCCAGCCCCCCCCCCCACACACACACCCGTTATTTATTTGGACAGGATCTCACTAAGTTGCTGAGGCTGACCTTGACCTTGGAGTCCTCCAGTCTCAGCCTCCCAGAGCCCCTGGGATTACAGATGTCACAACTGGAGACCCTTTAGTAGAGGGGCTGGGAAGGCCAAGGACACCCCCTTCTGGCTGAAGTCACAGGCCCCCTAGACGGCAGCTCCAGCCTCAGGCCAGCACCTTCTCCAGATGGGACACCCCTTCTGGCAGATCAGGACCTAGACAGAGTGTCTGGGTGCTCTCACCGGGTCCTCCAAATCCATTTCTGTTTGACTCAACTCGCTGGGTCCCCGGGGCCCAGTTCTCTACCCTGGAGACTGGAGATGGGGCCAGCCCCTGCCCAGGCATCAGTGGAACGTGCGCTCTGGGTGGGAGAGAGGAGGGCGAGGGTGAGGCCGGAGGAACGTGTGAGGCTGTGCGTGCGTGTGGAGCGGAGTTCCCTGCGCTCAGCCAGGTATCTGGACTAATGGTCCATTTCCCCTGGTCCACGGGCCTCCGCCGGGCCCCCAGCTGCCCCGATGGGCCAGGTCAGCCCCCACAACAGGAGCCCCCAGCCGCTCCCCATTCGGCTTTCCTTGTATTGTGCGCAGCCTGGTTCCTCGAGGAAATGGGGCGGCTGCTGGGTGCGGGGGCGGCCGCCAGCAGCCCCACCCCCTTCCCCCCATTGTCACTCCTGGCTGCGGCCCCTGGCCCCTGCTGTCCACTCTAAAAATAGTCCTGTTCACAGGGAGCCAGCCCCACCCCTGAGCACTGGGCGTGGGGTTGGGGTTGCCAGGACAGAACTGCCCTGGGGACCAAGGTGTCCCCTCCAAGTGACCAGGGTCAAAGCGTGTGAGGGCCGTGTGACCATAGGCCTCGATATTTTCCTCCTGGAGCTCAACTTCCTCAGCTGTGAAATGGCGACAAGGCTACCTAGCTGCGGAGGGCTCTGTTCTTGTCCTGCTGGTGGTGGGTGCTGCCTGAGCACCCCAAGAACCAAGCAGAGGGTGTAACATAACTTTACCTTCCTCCTAACTAGGGTGGGTGCCCAGGATCTCTAGTTCCCTCGCAGGGGAGCTGGAGGGGCCCCTTTGCAGATCTGCTGGGACAGGTACCTGTTCCCCATCCTCAGATCTGCAAGCTCTCCTGTGGATTATGAGGCCAGGTTGGGGCCCGAACCCATGTCTCTGGCCTCTGAGGGCTGTGTTTTTTCCGCTTCAAGGGGCTGCCACCATCTGATGACTCCAAGGACTTCCTGGCTGGGGTAACCCTGCCTTTCAGTCCACAAACACATGATTCATCACGAAGGAAGATGCAGGGCAGTAGGTGTTGGGGGCTGGGCAGGGCCCCTGCAGCCTTTGCAGATGACCAGCTGGTCTCAGATGGCAGGAGGTCGTGGGGTTGGGCCTTGGGAAGGAGCTTGCCCTGGGACCTGTCTGTCTCCCAGCCTCTTTTTCTCTCTCTTCCTTTGTTCTTTTAAACTCTGACCCTATTACACACGTGAATTCTTTTTATCAAAATCTTGAACATGTAGAATTTCTTTTCTGTGGTCACAGTTGCAGTTTTACATGTGTCCGGGTGATTCTCTGTGTTCCCCACCAATCGTGAGTTCTAGAGTGGATGAAGACTAGCATTTTTATTAATTCCTGTTTCCCCCCAACAAGGACTAACAAATGTATTTTCCCACACAAATCTTAAGAACCTGCAAGTTTGTCTCTACCGCTTATATTTTGGGGGGGGGCTTGTGGGGACCCTTGTCATAGAGATTTGCTGTCAATCTTGTTCATGGGACTTTGGTTTTGCTACCTTATTGCTTTGCACGTTCTTACATGGGGACTTGGAAAGATACAAAACCTGTTTTATACCACAGCCCCTGCCGTGCTCCCCAGAACCTCATGAAAAACGTCAGCACTCAGACGTCCAGTGATGGTTCTCCTTGGAGCCCAGAGATGACCTTGGTGCCAGTTTGGGGCTCCTTGATGTATTTCATGTGTATCTAGCAAACTCAGGACCCAGCCCTGTTCTTACACAAAGAACAGTTGGCCATACACGCTGCTTTGCTTCTTGCTTTTTGTATTGCGTTAACAGAGTGTGTGACTATTTTCCAGATTAATGTACCTAGTACTTTCCCATTTAAAAATAAAAATGGCTGTTCGTAAAGTGGGATGTTTAAATTTTTTTCCTGGGAACTTCTCTGCCACCTGGTGAAAGGATGGACTCCTTATCATCACAGTATTTTAAATGCATAAAATACAGTTCATACCATTCTGAAGGAAGCCAATAATGTTGAAATGCTATTACTACAATATTGTTTTTATTTTACTTTACTTTTTGGTGCTAGGGAGGGAATCCAGGGCCCTCCACCTGTTAAGCACGTGGTCTCCACTGAGCTACATTCGCAGCCCTGATTGTTGTAATATTAACTGGGGTGTGCTACGCGGTGATACGTGAGCTTCTTCATTTTTTTTTTCCTCCAGTATTGAGGGTTGAACCTGCAGGTGCTTTCCCACGGAGTCACATCCCCAGCCCTTTTTATGTTTCACTTTAAGACAGGGTCTTGCTAAGTTGCCCAGGCTGCCCTTGAACTTGCAATCCTCCTGCCTCAGCCTCCCTACTCTCTGGGATTCCAGGTGAGCCTTTGGCTACAGGAGCCTCTTAATCAGCATATAGAAAGGAAGAGGTCCTCAGCAGTAGGATGTGGAGGGTCTCCCACCCCTGGGTTGTGGAACTAAAGTATCTTGGCTTCTGACAGAGCCACTGCCAACCCTGTCCTGACTCATGTGGTTCACATTCATATTGAAGGAAGTGCTAAATTTCAGTGAGAAGTTAGTGAATATAAAGTTTTTACCAGGCATGTGGCACACATCTGTGATCCCAACAAGTAAGGAGGCTGAGAGGAGGATCACAAGTTCGAGGCTATCCTCAGCCACTTAGTGAGACCCTGTCTCAAAATTAAAAAATTTAAAAAGGACTGGGAATGTGGCTCAGCGGTTAAGCACCCCTGGGCTCAATCCCCGGTACCAAGAAAGTAAAATTAAATAAAAACAAAGTTATTATTTTTCTCCCCTTCCAACTTCATAGAGTCCCTGAGTTCAAGAACCCATGCTGAAAAATGTGTCAGTCCCTCCCTCTCTTTTATTGATATATTTCTTTAGGGAGCTACTGGGATTGAACCCAGGGGTGCTTAACCACTGAGTCACATCCCCAGTCCTTTTTATTTAGAGACACGGTCTCGCTGAGTTGCTTAGGGCCTCACTAAGTTGCTGAGGCTGGCTCTGAACTTACAGTCCTCCTGCCTCAGCCTCCTGAGGCGCTGGGATGACAGGCATGCACTGTCCCTCTCTGAATTCAACCCGTCTGTCGTGGAGAAGTCACCCAGTCTCAGCATTTCCCCCAGTCTTATCTTGGTGCAGAGCTGGGGAAGCCTGACAGTGGACTTGGATCATCCTGCCCTGCGGGTGGCAGAGCCTCGTGCCCACTCCCGGCTGGGTTATTCCCCGGCTCTCCCGACCAGCCCAGTGGCAGGGAGCTCAGCTCACTGGCCAGCCAGGAGCAGGTTGGCAGCTGGTGTCCTGTCCCAGGAGTGACCCTGCCCCGCCCTGGTTGCACAGCTGTGGATGTGACAGGACCTTTGGCTCCGGTTCACCCCGGCACATTCCTGGCTCAGCCACTGTTTTTTGTTTTTTTTTGATGACTTTTTCTCCCACACCCCTCCCACCCCTTTTCCTCAAAAATGCTGTGTCTTTCCCCAGAGGGTCCCTCTGGGCGGCGGCTCCGGGGAGGGAAATGTGGCCTGGATTTCCTGGAACACATGGAGCTGGAGTCCCGTGACGGGAGGAGGGAAGCCACCAGCAGCCAGGGACCCCCTCCCAACATCGCTGGGCCTCGCTGGAGAAGGGGACATGTCCCCACGTTCCCATTCCACCGGGCCCTCTGCTTGCAGGCCAGTGACTGCGCCCCTGGAGAATCTCAGCTCCGGAGCCGTGAACAGGGTTTGCTAAGGCTGGTGGGACGGTCCAGCGAGGCCATGAGGGTGCATGGCCCTTCCCAGACCGGGGGCAGCTGGGGATGCCTGTTTTGGGTCGCCTTGGGGACAGGACTAAAAACTTTCTTCCTTCCTTCATTCATGTGACAAATATTTGTTGGATCACGATATTGTGCCCCCAGGAGTTCACAGACGCAAACACACAAACCCCTTCCCCATGGGCAGTACTCCAAGGAAAGAGAAACCAGGGGCAGGGTAATGGTCCTGAGGTGCTGGGGAGGCCTCTGGGCGGTGACAGAGGGAGCAGTCCAAGGTGGGGAAAGGGCTGGGTGCAGTGGTGCAGGCCAGTAATCCCAGCAGCTCAGGAGGCTGAGGCAGGAGGATTGAGAGTTCAAAGCCAGCCTCAGCAACTCAGCAAGACCCTAAGCAACTCAGTGAGACCCTGTCTCTAAAAAAAGTACAAAATAGGGCTGTGGATATGGCTCAGTGGTTGAGTGTCCCTGAGTTTAATCCCTAGTTGGCACCCCCAAAAAAGAAAGGCGGGGGAAGGAAAGGGCTGGGGGCTCTGGGGCCACACAGGGGCTCTGGCTCCATTGATGGGAAGCCCAAGGGCTCTTGAGCCAGCACTGATACAGCTATAACACAACCCGCTGTGGTGGGGGGGAGACCCACGGGTGGTGGACCTGTGGAGCAGGGCTCTGAGGTCAGCTTGGCACCTGGATGCTGCTCCTCCCCAGGTCTATAGATGGGATGTGAGGCCTTGTGTCTTTGAGCCTCCGTTTCCCCCTTGGCCAAGTGAGCTCAGAGCTGGACTTGGTGAATCACACCTGATGTTTCAGTGACTCAGAAGGCCAAGGCAGGAGGATCGCAAGCAACTTGGCCAGACTCTGTCTCAAAAAATAAAATTGTGGGGGATGTAGCTGAGTGGTCGAGTACTCCTCAGTGCAATCTCTAGTACCAGATAAATAAATAGTAAGGGTGCTCGTGGCACTCTGGTGATTGGTAGGAAGGGCACGGCCACAGCCCTCCATGAGTGGGAGTTGCTCTTGCTTTTCTTTTTGGTACTGGGGATTGAACCTAGAGACACTTAACCACTGAGCCACATGCCCAGCCCTTTTTATTTATTTATTTTTGAGACAGGGTCTCATTAAGATGTTTGGGGCCTCGCCAAGTTGCTGAGGCTGGCTTTGCAACTCTAGATCTTCCTGCCTCAGCCTCCTAACCTGCTGGGGTGACAGGTGTGCGCTGCACTGAGCCCAGCTGGGAGCCACTCTCTCTAGACCCTCCTAGGAGTGGAGCCACTTTCTGGGGCAGAGTCAAAAGCTAGTCTTCAGCCCACATTAGGCCAGTGGCTGTGTAGATTTGCATGACATCAGGGGCCAGATCTGCAGTGGAGCTATCCCTGAATTGTCTGCAGCCCTCTTTCCTTTCTGGGCCCATAGATCGATTTTAGGGAACCCCTTGGGCGAGAGAAGGGACAGGGTAGAAAGAGACCAGGGTGTTGAGTTTCTCTGAGGTCTCAAAATGCCCTGCCAATCACCCTGCCTTCCCCAGAGGTGGCTGGGGACCACCCAGTTTGGAGCTGGTTCTCCTTTTCTCTTTCCCCTGAACGAAGCCTCAGTTTCCCCGTCTGTCAGGTGGGCAAGCAGGCCCTCACCCTGCTGGACAGGGAGGTTTGTCATGCAGGATATGCTCGGATAGGACCCTGCCCTCCCGAAGGAGGGCCCCGCCTGCCCAGGCACTGGGCTAAGAGCCTCCAAGTATTAGCTGACAGCAGGTGCCATCCGGCCACTCCACTGGACTGAACCGTGGTGGCTTCCCTTTGCCTCCAGTTAAAGAACAGTCTTCTGCAGGGGTGGATGGGTGTGGCAGTGAGGTCTGGCTCTGCCCACCTCACAAGCCAGACAGCGTCCCTGCTCTCTGTGTCCTTAAGAACAGGCCTCCTGGACCCACCTCAGTACCCCCAACTTCGTTCCTGGCTCAGGGCATTTGCACGGCTCCTGGGACACTTTCCCCTTGGCCGAGGAATCTCTCTGCTCAGCTCCATCAAAGTCCTCTTGCCAGTGGATGCCCACCCTGACCTGCAGACTGGGTTGGGTCTCATACTACACATCCCCTCTCTGCTGCCACCTCCTCTCCTGATGACACCTGTCACTTGTGATTTCACTTGGTGTCTCACTGCCACGACCAGGTTGCTGACTCCCTCCACGTCAGGACTGTGTGTCCCATGAGGGCAGAGATGTTTTCTCCCTCACAGCTGTATCCCCAACATCCAGCGCAGTGCCTGCACCTAGTACATGCTCAATAAATGCTTTTGGGTGAATGGAAGAATGACGTCCTCTTGACAACCTGAGGATCCTCCTTTACAGATGAGGAACGGAAGGCACAGAGAAGGCAGGTGACCTGTTTCCAGGTCACACAGTCACAGAACCAGAGGGTCTCTGCTGGGGGTGTCTCCCTGTAAGCTGGGCCCAGAGGGTGGGCAGTTGGGGTTATCTGGGGAGGAGCTAGGACCATCTGGACGGAGCCCCACCCATCCTTGTTTTCTCCACGCGGATGGCGATTTGTGGCTGTTTTCCTCAAGGGCGACTCAGGTGACCTTCAGGTTGGGGCCCGCTGGGTCCCTAGAGCCTGCTGGGCGGAGGGCCCAGTCTGGCGGGGCTGCCTTCCTCGCCCCTTTGCCCACCCGCTGGCTTCACGCACAGATTACAACTTCCCCTCCTCGGCTGTCTTACGCAGGCCACCTCCGGCTCGCCATTGTCTCATTGTTTGCCGAGGGAAGCGCCAGGAGGAAATTAACCCGCTGCTCACCCCAGCAGCGAGTTTCACCCCCAGTCCCCGCTGGGAACGCCTGGGGGCGGGGCGGGGCTGGGGGCGGCTGCCACCGGGCAGGGGCACGGCCAGGGGGGCTGCCTGCTCCGAGGGCCTGGCCTGCACGTGGGGGAACTGGAGATTCCATGGGAGGGGGACAGGGATCTTGTCCTTAGGGACCCTGAGCAGGAGATTCCCAGTCAAATGCCTCAGGGCCAGGCAGGTGACAGAAATCTGAATACGTGCAAGCAACAGGGAGTGGTGGGGCATGTGGCAAAGTGTGGCTACATAGATCTTCCAAAGGCCTTTAGATTCAGATTTTATTTCAATATGGTGTTATTCTTGTTTCTTTCTTTTTTTTCTTTTCTTCTTTTTTCTCCCCAGTATTGGGGACTGAGCCCAGGGCCTTGTCTATGCTAGGTAAGCACTCTACCACGGAGCTGTATCCGCAGCCCTTTTAATTTTCTTTAATTAATTACTGGAGATTGAACCCAGGGGTGTTCTACCACCGAGTGACATCATCAGCCCTTTTTATTTTATTTTATTTTTAAAGTTTTGGGACAAGGTCTCACTAAATTGCTTAGGGCATCACTGAGTTGCTGAGGCTGGCCTTGAACTTGGGATCCTCCTGTCCACCCAGACAGCTCAACATGGTGCTATTCAAACATCCTGAATCCCCCAGACTGATGCAGCCTATAGACACCCCGGTCCAGAGCTTTTCTGGAGGGAAATCAGATCAGTCCACCTCTGATTAGCTGTACCCACGTGGGCGGTTCCCAGGTCACACTGCATTTCAGTTCAAGTGCTCAGCTGTCATTCTGCTTCCCTGGAGCCTTGGGAACTCTCTCAGCCAGGACCTGGGATGAGCAAGATCTCAGGAAGACCCTTGATCACTGGCAGATGGGAGTTTCTGGGTCCGAGCCCTCCTCCTTAAACATCCGAGCTTCAGTCCTCTTTGCAGTGAGATGGCACCGGCTGCCCGTTTTGGAAACTGGCTCAGCAACTCCCCTTTTGTTAATGGGCTTCCTCTCCCTGTCTTGCTCTCCCAGGTCTCTCTGGCTTCTTGGGCTACAGGCTCCAAATCCTAGACTCAGGCTCTGCTTTCAGAAGAACCCAGAACAGAGTCAGGTCCCACTGTTCTGAGTACAGTTTATGAATCTAACCTTATGTGAGTCTAAGATTTAGAGACTTTAACTCTATGATTACAAATTTTCATAAGTTAAACTCATGTCTGATTCTAGATGGATATTGCTCTAAAGGTGGTCAAAATACACCCACTGACCACACACACACAGGAAATATAACACTCTGTTCTCTATAACTGATTTTTTTTTTTTTTGGTACCAGGGATTGAACCCAGGAGCATTTAACCATAGAGCCACATCCCCACCCATTTTATATTTTATTTAGAGACAGGGTTGCACTGAATTGCTTAGGACCTCACTAAATTGCTAAGGCTGGCTTTGAACTCTAGATCCTCCTGCCTCAGCCTCCCAAATCACTGGGATTACAGGCGTGTGCCATTGCGCCTGGCTATAACTGAATTTTGATTTTCTAGCGCTTCTATATTTTTTTAACCTGATGTCAGAAAATGCAAAATGCAATAAAATCTAGACAAAACCAGTTATTTCTAATTTGAACTAGATCGAATACTCAGTCCTCTCCTTCCTTGTATTTCTGGGTTGACTTAAGTCCTAGATGGATAGAGGTAGCTTGTCATTATTGAGAAGAGGGTCATCTGTGACTCGAATTTCTCAAGATATTCCAGCACCTCTGGTCTCCAACATGCCTCTGCCCTGTTGGCATTCATTGGGGAAAGCCCTGCCCCTGCTGATATTTTGACCTTGTTCCTCTTGGGCCATAATAAATCACAGTCCCTTAATTTTCAGTCATCTGGTAAAATATTTCATCATCTTTGGTATCTCTTGGAGCTCTGGTATACAAAATTGTGATTCCATCATATATATTTTTGCTGAGCAACTACTGTGTACTGGCATTGTGCCAAACACACAGATAAAAAAGCAGATGTGGTCTAATTGCTCATGTCATGTATGAGCCAAATGATGTGTATATATTTATAACAAACATATTGCGATGCCTGCTATGAAGGAAGCAAATCAAGTGGGCACAGAAAGTTTCAGTCGTTATCATTCAAGTCAAGTTCAAGGTCAGGGGAAACCTCTAAAAGGTTTAGCAGGTGATGCTTACAGCTGTATAATATTTTGTAGCCTTGGAAACATCTCCTGCATGTCTTTGTAAACTTCTTCTTTCCCCTGTTTGTTAATGGCTACCCTCTGTCACCTTGGGAAGGGGACAATAAGGCAGAAATGGAAGAAATTCCTTTTGATTCCCAAAGGCCACGGCTTTTGGTTTATCAGAGCAATGGAAGTTTAGTCACAGCCCTGAGTAATTTGAGGCCATACAATTTATGCCATACATAGATTGAGAGAGATAGATGAGTCAAAATTGGTTTCTGTCTGTAGGAAACAAGATTATCTGCGTAGCGGGAGAAGGGAAGTATAGCAGAGATGCTTGTCTGACATGCAATCTATCTGACTTCCCTTCTAACCCTGCAGAGGGCCACGTAGCAGAAGACTGCACATTTTGCTGGGTGTGGTGGTGCATGCTTATAATCCCAGCGACTTGGGAGGCTGAGACAGGAGGATCACAATTTAGAGGCCAACCTCTGCAACTTAGCGAGACCCTGTCTCATATAAACACACAGAAATTATTATTGTCCATTTTGAAGACTCCCTGGCAGTTAGGTGTGGCCACACGTCCAGGTTTCCACAAAGGAGATGGCTACCAAATGGTGTATGCAACTTCTGGGTCATGCATTGAAAGAAACAAAGGGGCATCTACCCAATTCCCTTTCTGCCAGGTGGCATTTGACATGGTGTCAGGAGCTGGAGCAGCCACCCTGGGCCACAAGATGGGAGGGTATGAACGTTAAGAATGCCAGACAGCACCGTGGAAGGGGTTAGGCTCTTGAACACCCGGGACCCTGTGGGGACAAATGCAGGGAGTACTGCATACATGGGCGTCTGAGTGGCAAACCACTCCCTCGTGCTAGGCGTGTGAGCGGCAAACCCCGCAGGCACAGCCCTGGGTGTGAGGCTATATTGCAGTCCCTGTGCTTCCTCCACGGCCCACTCCTCGATTGGTCGCTGCAAGGACAGTTAGCAGACATTGCACTGGTGGCTGCCTGTAATCTTCTTGGCTACTGCCTGAGTATGTATACACACATAGTAACTGCACAATAAAATCAGACCTGCTTCCTGCTTGGTCTCCGGAGGTCCTGATTAGCGACTCCGTAGCCACACTCTCCTGTACCCTGTTCCGTGGACCATCTCGCTGGACGAGAGCGAGCCCACGCAGGACCCATCCCGGCCTGCACTCCTTACCCTCTGCTGGCTAGTGAGAGGGAAAGCAATGGCTGAGTTCACATCCCAAGTAATACAGAGGTCAGGTACAGGAAACAGGAGCATGGAGACATTGGTGTGACCTTGAAAAAACAATGGAAACCTGTGTGGTCTGTCAGCATCCAAGTGCAGGACCCAGGGCCTCATTCCAGCCTGATGCCTGCGTGGGTGTGCAAGATCCTTTCTGTACCCTGAAGAGGTGGGGGCAGGAAGTGACCCAAAGGAGAAGAAGTGAAAGAGGACACCCAGAATCGACCAAGATTGAGCTTCTGACACCTGTTGGAAGGGAGGCTTTTTATCTTGGGGACAGGCTGAGCATCGTACCTGCTTCACTTTTTATTAGGATTATATTATTATTCCTGGAGCCTGGCCCCGGAGCCTACGTAGGGGCTGAGTTTTATCATCAATTTTTGCTGAGCATAAAAACCCAGGCTCAGGTCCCAGCCCCGCCCCCAACTTGCTGGGTGGCCTTGAGGCGTTACAGCCCTTCTCAGAGCCCTGGGGATCTTACGTGGAGGGGTGGAACTGCAGCAGGTTCAAGGCTGCTCTTTCGCAGGTCCTTGGTTCTCGCACTGAGGCAGCGGAGGGCCAGGGAGAGTGCCCTAAAAGTGTCTCTAGTCCACGTGTTGTGGGGGGGACCGGCCACAACCCCGTGGGCAGACACACGCACCTACACACAGACAAACGTGGTTCATCAGAATCAAAGGAGCCAAGAGGAAATGCAACGCAGAGGTTTGGGGACACAGACTTTGGAGTTGAACAGACCATAGTGACAACCCCGTTTTCATTACCACCTAGCCAGCGACCTTGGACAAGTACCTTTTTTCTCTGGGTCTTGGTTTCCTCATATTTAAAAGGAGGGTCACAACAGCTATGTCTAAGGTTCTCGTGGAAATAATATGAGGTCACATACGCAGAGCACAAACTCAGTGCCAAGTACACAGTAGGTTACTCAATAAATGCTGATGGTTCAGGTGCGGATTGTGAGTCAGGCTGAGCCCCAAACGAAAGGTGGGGAAGGTCAGGGCCAGGAGGTCTCTGGTGTGGAAGGAGCCATCCTGAGGAGCAGGGGATGGGGAGGCTTTGGGGACACAAGCCATGGAAGGGGCAGGGTGTGTACAGGGGTTGGCGGAGGATGTGAGGCAGCACCTCTCAAGAGGAGGAGGAAACAAACCGCGGTCAAGGTGGAGCCAGGCAGAGAAAATCACTTCCTCTTCCTGAGCCTTGCTTTCCTGATGGGTAAAGTGGCCCTTGCTGTGTCGGTAGATGATTATTGGAGATGACAAAAGTCAAACATTCAGTAGGGCGCCTGGCTCCTGGCACTGCATCAAATAACATTTTTTTCCCCAAAGAGAGGGTGCTCACAAAATATCAGGGTGAGAAGGACCCTCGAAGACTTCCTGCCTTAACACACACATCTGTTCACGACTGTTCACACACCATCCATCAATCTCTGCAGTTGTTATTTATCCATTTTTTATACCTCCATTCAAATAACCATCCATTCACCACCCATTCATCACCCATCCAGCCCATTCACCCTTCGCTCACCGTCTATCCTGATCCATCATTGTGGCTTCCCCACCATCCATCAACCGACCGTCCCTCGTCAATCTATTTCTCATCCATACACCCACTCAGCCAGATCTCCAGCCAGCCATCATTCTTCCATCTGTCAATCCACTTACCTTCCATTCATCAGCCATCTATCCACCAGTCACCGGCCATTCACTTCCTATTCATCATTCTCATGAATTCATTAGTTCCTCACCCAACCATTCTGCATGTGCCTATCCATTTCTTCCTCAAATATCCACCCATCCACCCACCCTCCATCTGCCCACCCATCTACCCACCCACCCATCCATCCATCCATCCATCCATCCATGTTCCCATTCTCCCATCCTCCATTCATCCATCCATCCATCTACTCATCCACCTACCCATCCACCCACCCTCCATCTACCCACCCATCCACTCACCCATCCATCTACCCATCCACTTACCCATCCACCCATCCACCTATCCACCCATCCACCCATCCACCTACCCATCCATCCATCCATCCATCCACCCATCCACTCACCCATCCACCCATCTACCCACCCATCCACCCATCCATTGGTCACTTATGCATACCTTTCTCGTGCATTCATTCAACATCTACTTTTCGTATCTATCACCCACAAGCCAATCATCAACTCATAAATGTATTCTTCAGCCATTTCTCTTCCATACACCATCCATCCTTCATTTGCTTTTTCATTAAATATCTGTCATCTGTTATCCACGTATGTCATTGCCCCTGTACCTGCCATCATCTAATCATCTTGGCATCTGTTTACGTCTTCCCGTCCAGTCATCCGTTCTCTTAGGTCCATTTTCCATCCCACCCGCCAGGTAATGTGCACTAGTAACACAGACTGAAAAAGCTCCCAGCTGTCCTCAAGTGGCTCAGAGTCTAGCAGAGAAAGACTCACAGACAGGAAGCAGGTCTCCATAACACGAAGGCTGCTGGACCAGAGAAGTGGCCATTCCCACGCCCAGGGGGATCACAGAAGAGAAAGCCACAAATTCCACATCGGAGGGAAGAAAGAAAGGGGTCACCGAGACTGGGGCGGGTGAACTGGGTCTTGGAGGATGAGGAGCAGCGGGGCTGGTGTTTTTGTAGGGGAAATCGAGTGCTCAGGCGGGGAGTGAGTGTGTACAACCCAACTGAGGGTTCTTACTGGGCAGAGACTTGCAGCAGGGTCGGTAGCCTCCTGACTAGCCCTCCCTGTGGCCACTTCCTTCTGGGAACAGTGAAGTTATGCAGGGGACGCCCCCTCAAGGTGGGGCAAGAGAGCAGCTGCTGCAGGATCTGGCTGAAGGTGGGCGGAGAAGGGGATTTCCTTAGACCTCAGCTTCCCATTCAAGGAGAGCTGACAGCAGAAGCCCAAGGAACCGGTGGAGATTTGACAAAGAGTAGAAAATAACGGCCTTGGGAAGGAGGAAGTGAGGCAGGGAGCAGCTGAGGCGAGGAACTCTTAAGTGCTGTATTCTTAGAATCTAAGTTGGCTCAGAAGAGAGTGTTTCCCTGTTACCTTCACTCAGACCGTTGCTACTTTAGCAGCCATGTTTTACTGGGCGGAAGAGTATTAAATGCCAGTTTAACACTCTTAAGTTTTCTATGCATGATATCATCTCATCCTTCGCCTTCAGCAACCTTGAGAAAGGTATTACTCTCGTGCCCATTTTATGGATGAGAAAACTGAGTCTCAGAGGTTAAGCTAGGATTTAAGTATCGTCCATGTGACTACACATTACATATCCTTCCTGATCCTCTCTGCTGCCTCTCTGCGATCTGATGGATCATTCTTTGGGCAGGGTGTGTGGTTATGCTAATTACTGAATGTCCCCACTTGTCAAAGGGGACAAGTGAGGAAGGAGGAGGGGGAGCAGGAAGAGCAGAGCCACAGACGACTCAGACACAATTGTGCATTTACTAAAGTGTGTGTTTCATCATACTGGATGGAGAGTCCCTCTGTGTCCCCAGATGCTGAGACAGCACCTGGCACATAATAAGAAATAAATATTGGGTTTCGCTTAGATTCTGTCACAAAGACAAATGGATGGTCTGTGAGAACACAGGGCAGGTAGGACCGTGTCCTAACACACATCCAAAGTAAGAGCATAAAGAAGATAGAATTTACTGGGTGTGAATAACCCGGGACTGATTTGATGGTGCTGGGGCTCAAGCGTCTTCTGTCTGGCAGCTTTGCCATCTCTTGGATGTTGCCCTGGTCCCCATGATCTCAGGTGGCTGAGCCACTGGGCAAGGGAGAACCAAGGCACAGCCATGCGTTGGAGGTTCACGTGGCTCTAACTTGTTGCAAAGGGAGACCGGGGAGTGCAGTCTTTATTCTGCGTTGCCGAGTGTCCAGCTAAAGGTCAGAGGTTTTATTTCTATAGGAGATGGGGACAGTGGATGAAAGGGGGGTCTCTGGCACAGATGAGAAGATGCGTGGGCACCATATTCTACACTGTGTGGAGGTGCCGTGGGGACATAAATCACCTCTGCCATAGACTGCAGACCCCCTGAAGGCGGGGGGTGGCATTATCACCCCGTGGTCCCTGGAAGACTTGAGGAAGAAGACGTCCTGAGCCCTGGATACAGACTAGATGATTTGACAGAACCAGATACAATTGGGTCAGAGGCTTTTTGCCTGGAAATGACCAAACTGGAGAGGGCTAGAGGTCAGGCTGGGCGTCTGGGTGGCAGCCAGCAACGGTGGAGGGACACAGGAAGGTGACCTGCGCAGGAGGACTGGGTTGGGTGAAGGGGCAGAGGAGAATCAGGAAAGGAGGATGCAGTTCGGCTCACAGTCTCAGTTTTCCCCACAGCAAACAGAATGCTCAGCAGCTCACAGAGCTTCTTGGCCTGTGACTTCGCTGTGAGGACAAATGACACCTGGAGCAGATTGGGGATTGGGAGGGTGCCTCTGCAGTGCCAGCCCCCTGCCGAGGGGCAGTGGGTTCCTTTTTCTTTTTTCCCTTCTTTCCTTCTTGGTGTTCTGGCTTCTCTCTCTCTCTCTCTCTCTCTCTCTCTCTCTCTTTCTCTCCCCCCTCCCCTCCTCTATTCCATTTGTTCTCCCATCTTCCCTAAAGATTCCATCCCCACCAACTGGGCACTTTACCACTGAGCTCCACCCCCAGCCATTTTAATTTTTGAAAAATTTTGGGGCAGGATCTCACTAAGTTGCCCAGGCTGACCTTGAACTTGTCATCTTTCTGCCTCAACTTCTCAAGCAAACCGGCGTTGCCACTGCATCGACAAAAGATTCCGTCTTGCACTGTGAGTTTCAAAGAGGTGTCTGGGGCTATCCTAAACCAGGATATTTATATGCACACATACACACATAGAAACATGTACATCCAAGGGTATGTATCACAGTAAAAACATGTTCACACACTTATATATTTGCATATATATGATTACCTGCTATGTGACAGGAGATACTCAGCTAGTCACAGGGACCACAGTGGCGAGCAAGGCACGCAAGATTCTTGCCTTTGTGAAGCTATGGTCAAGAGAGACAGCTATCACTCCATGTTTGTATAAATATGTCAAAATATACTAAATTGTCATATATATCTAAAAAGAACAATTTTTTAAAAGAGAGAAAAACAGCTGTTACACAAATGACAAATAGCTATATGATTCAATGTGATCAACGATTAGTACTATAGAAATATGGGATGGGGGTTGGGGACACAGCTCAGTTGATAGAATGATTGTCTCACATGCACAAGGCCCTGGGTTTAATCCCCAACAACAACAACAACAACACACACACACACACACACAAAGAAACACAGGGGGCTATGAGAAAATAGCCATTATTTATTCCAGCATTCATTAAACAAATATTTAATAAAAGGGATTATGTGTGCTAGAAGATAATTTTTACAGAAGCATAAAGTCTTGTCTCTTTTTTAATATAAAATGAAGGCATGTCAAAGGTTTTATCTAGGGCTGGGGTTGTGGCTCAATGGCAGAGCACTTGCCTCGCATGCACGAGACACTGGATTCGATCCTCAGCACACATAAAAATAAATAAATATTGTGTCCATCTGCAACTAAAAAAATTTATGAAAAGATTTTATTTAATTTATGAGGAAGCCAGTAAGGTGTCCAAAACTGGTTCAAAGGAGAATCCAAAGAGAAGACAGATAAGTAATGAAGAATGCTGAAATTAACTTGCTGAAGATGCAAAACTTTTCTTGCAGAAGGACTGGGGGAAACTAATTGCATGGTGAGCAGATAGAATTTACTTACATCTTTATGACAATAATTATTTATATTATTATCAGTCTTGTTACAATTTACAGACGCATACAACAGCTCAAAAATAACAATGGCCCATGTTCCACATCTGGCCCCCCACCTGTTTTGTCAATAAAGTTTTATTTGAACACAGCTGTATTAGTCAGCCTGACATTAACCAGCAAAGAATCATCTAACTGGAAATGCTGTGGAGATGATGGGAGGCCTTCTATAGGACATCCGCCTATCCAGTGATCTTTGGGAAGCTGAGTTCTTTTCTTTTTCCATTCCAAAGTCTTTTTTTTTTTTCCTTTTGATACTGGGGATTGAACTCAGGGGCACTCAACCACTGAGCCACTTCCCCAGCTCTATTTTGTATTTTACTTAGAGATAGGGTTTCACTGAGTTGCTTAGCATCTTGCTGTTGCTGAGGCTGGCTTTGAACTTGCCATCCTCCTGTCTGAGCCTCCCAATCTGCTGGGATTATAGGCGTGCATCACTGAGCCCGGCCCATTCCAAAGTCTTTTGTGCTTTTTCCTGATCCAAGTCAGACCTGTGCTAGGTATGGTAACAGAGGCATCTCTCCCTTGGGAGGCCAATAGACTATAACCATCAGACAAAATTTCTCCCTCAAGGAAAATGTTTTAATATTCAATAGTGGGCAGAGTTGGGGGCAGATGATTTTGGGGAATCAAACCAAGTCCTTCCCATTTTTGCCTCATAGTCAGATTATAAAAGCACTTTGTACCCTGAGTGGGGGTGGGGAGGAAACAAGGCTACCCTGTCCAGTTTTAAATCCCCAAATAAATAAAGTTTTGAGCCTTTCCTGTAAGTTACTGACTCCCTAACAAAAAGAACTTTATTCCTGACCTCTGCAATACTGTGTCTGAAAATATGTGACTACCTTTGTGGATGGAATGATCATATGAGAGAATTGCTGCTTTTTTCTGTCTTGGACAGACGAACCCCTGGGTAACTTTTTTTTTCATCCTTGAAATATCTGCTGCACTTTTTAATTTGGTGATTTACTGTTCTGAAACCTGAACCCTCTTGTAGAACTGCATTCCAGGTACACTTTTGTATGTTAGATTTCTGTTTTAGACGGCTTTTCTTTCCTGCTGTGACCAAAAGACCTGACAAGAGTCATTTTAGAGGGGGAAAAGTTTATTGGAGGCTCATGGTTTCAGAGGTCTCAGTCCACAGATGGCCAGCTCCATTCCTCAGGGCTTGAGGTGAGGCTGAATCATGGCAGAAGAGTGTGGTGGAGGGAAGTGTCTCCCATGATGATCAGGAAGCAGAGTGCGGGGCGGGGGGATATGGATCTGCTCAAAACAGACAAAATATAATCCAAAGCCTGGCCCTTAGGGAACCACCTCCTCCAGCCACACCCGACCTGCCTACAGTTACCACCAGCTGAATCCCTATGGGGAGAATTAATGCACTGATTAGGTCGAACCTTTTACAACCCAATCATTTAACCTCTAAGAGGATTTTCATTATCTCACCCATGAGCTTTTGGGGGGACATTTCATATCTAAACCATAACATTTTCCAAATGCTTTTGTGTCTGAATTAGAGACAGACACACACGCGCGCGTGCACACACACACACACACACATTTCAGATTGTTTTAAGTGCCATGTAAGAAATGACAATGGGGACTGGCAATGGGAATGAACTCGAGAAGAGGGAAGGATTTCTTTAGATGAGGGGTCAGCAAGCATTTCCTGTAAAGGGTCAGATAGTAAATATTTTAGGTTTTGCAAAACATCCTGTCTCTGTCACAGCTCTTAGCTCCGCCCCCATGGTGGGAAAGCAGCCATAGGCAATATAAATGAACAGGCATGACCATCGCTATGATTTTGATATGGCTCAGATTATTGCAAGGATTCAAATGATTGGCGGCTTGGTCCCCAGAACAGTGAGATTGGGAGAGGATGTGGGACCTTTAAGAGGCGGGACTTAGTGGGGGGTCCTTGGATCTTTGGGTCCTTGCCCTGCAAATGCTTTAAGGTGTCCTCCTGAGGATTGTTGTAAAAGGTGCAAGCCTAGCCCTTCCTCCCTTCTTCCCTCTCTGAGTCCTGGCTGAAGATAGAACAACTTTGCTGAATTTGCTTATTAGTTCTAAAAGCTTTATTTTTTTTTTAATGAAAGAAGAAGAGAATGTTTTAAAAAAGGAAATGTATCAGTTAAAATATCTCCACATGTAAGTACTAACACAAACCTGAATAGCTTCAACATACAGGGAATTTGTTATCATACAAGAAGAAACACAGATGTAGGGCATTCAGGGCTTGGTTAATTGAACAACATCATCAGCAACTCAGGTTTTTCCCCCCATCTTTCCACTGTTTTCAGCTATCTCCCTATAGTTGCAAGATAGCTGCCACAGATCCAGACATCACATCCTCACCCAGCCATGTACAGATGCAGAGAAGGGCTGTTTCTTCCATATATTTTTCGTGTTTTTAAAGAAACCTTCTGAGAAGTCCTTCCCTTTCATGTCTCATTAGCCAGAAATAGGTCATATATCCATCTCTAAATCACCATGTTTATTTAGAACAGTCAGAATTTTTCCAAGGAAAGAGAAGATAAGAGGGGTAAACCCAAGAACAAAGTGAAGATCTGCCAGTTTAGAAAAAGAGGGAAATGTTGTTGGGTGGATTCAGCTGCTTAACATATTAGCATAAGCCTTTTTAAAATGACATTAGAACTAGAGAATTGCCTTTTTAATAAAAGTAGTTTATTTCCTTCTCACATCCATTAATCCCTGAGGTAGACAGTTTACAGCTGGTCAGGCACCCTGGGGTTTTAGAAACCTGGGCTCTGGCTCCACTGTGAGTGGCTTCTGTTACCAAGGTCACCTCTTGATACAAAATAGCGGTTGGTGCTCCAGTCTTTGTAGCTGCTTTCCAGTAAGCAGGGAGAAGGAAGAAGTGAAGGGGCACTGCTCCCGACTTCTTGGGGAATGCCAGCTTGGTGGGTTAATCCCAGCTACTCTGGAAACCAAGTCAGGAGGATCGCAAGTTTGAGGCTAGACTGGGCAACATGGCTAGATTCTGTCTCAAGTAAAAAGGGAGAAGGGCGAGGACAGTCAGAAGTTTTGTCCCCGCTTCTGTCAAATGCTGTCGAGGCGTGGAGGCTGATGCAAATGGAGACACAACCTGGGGAGTTGGCACTTGAACGTCCTATGTGACTTTAAGAGCTCTGGGAGCGATGGGAACCGAGGTCCAACAGGGACAGGATTTATCTTAGCATCCAAGATCCCACCCCACCCCAGAGGTAAGGGTCAACCTCCTCTGATGTCCCAGGCTGCGCCTACCGTCTGGCATTTCTCTCGCCTTCTAGACGGCGACCCTGAGAGACCAGAGTTCTCGTGGCTCCAACCCCCACAAGTGGACACGGTCACAGAACCCCGGAAGGCGCTCATGGAATGAGTGAGCCCCGCGCCTTCCCCGGGCTCCCCGCCTGGCTTGCGCTGATGCTTGTTCAACCATCATTGGGAGAGAACAAATGAACCGGCGACCTCGGCGCCTAAACCAGGTCTGCTTACTGACAGAGGCCAATATTTATTTTTATTATTTGAAACTTGAAACTGGGAGCCTGGAGCACACCTGTAATCCCAGTGACTGGGGGACTGAGGCAGGAGGATCGAAACTTTAAGGGACAGTCTTGGTAGCTTAGTGATATGCTGTCTCGACATCAAAAATAAAAAATGGTAGAGTGTCCACGGGGTCCCCAGTACTTAATAAATGAACAAATAAATAAAAATCGAGTGAGGTACTTATATGGTTCAAAAAATATAAAAGGAGCTGGGTGTGGTGGCACACGCCCGTAATCCCAATCTCAGCAATGGCAAGGTGCTCAGCAACCCAGTGAGACCCTGTCTCTAAATCAAATGCAAAATAGGGCTGGGGATGGGGCTCAGTGGCCGAGTGCCCCTGAGTTCAATCCCCAGTAACACCCTCCGCCCCAAAAAAGAGGTAACTGTGAAGATTCTCATTTCCTACTCCATTTTTCACCCATCTGGTTTCCACTTTTTTTTTTTTTTGGTACTGAGGATTAAACCGAGGGGCACTTAATCACTCAGCCACATCCCCCGTCCTTTTTTGCATTTTTAAATTTAGAGACAGGGTCTCGCTGAGTTGCTTAGGGCCTTGCTAAGTTGCTGAGGCTGGTTTTGAACTTGCAATCCCCCTGCTTCAGCCTCCCGAGCTGAGCTGTTGGTATCACCATTTTTTTTTTCTTTCCAGAAGTTCTTCATGCAAATTTATAGAAATTTATGCAAATGAAACACCAGGCACAGGCACAGGCTGGGGATGGAGCTCAGGAGTTAAGCTCCCCTGAGTTCCATCCCTGGACAGAGAGAGAGAGAGAGAGAGAGAGAGAGAGGGAGGGAGAGAGAGAGAGAGAAACCATTGTCACCCCCCAGCCTGGGCTTGGTGTGGAGCTGGGAGCACGCATGCAGCGCCTTGTGGGGGCCGGGTCCACCCCTGGGCGGTTCATCTTGCTGCCTTTGCCACCCAGCCATGAGTGAATCAGCTGCCCGTTCCTGTAACCGACAAAAGAAGAGAAGGTTCAAGGAGGTGTCAGGGCTTCAGTCCACGGTCACTTGTGGCGGTCAGAGCAGCATGGCCAGCATGGCGGGAAGCCCGTGGGGAGCAACGCTGCTCTCCTTGGGGTGTCTGGGAAGAAAAGAAAAAGACAGAAAGGGACCTGGTTCCCAATATGTCCTTGGGGGGCAGCACCCAGGGACCTCGCTTCCCTCTCCTAGGCCCACCTCCCAGTGGACTGGCTGCCCACAGAGGCTTCAACACCTGGGCCTTGGGGGACATTCAAGATCCAAACGACAGACAGCCAGTGGTCCCCAGGGGAGCACGACTGTCCACCTGACCCAGGAACATGAACATGAACTGGATCTGTCGGCCGGGCTCAACCTGGGTGGGGCTTGGCCTCCCCTGGCCTGTGAGGGCCGAGGGCAGCCCCTCCATGGGCAGGGATGGCCAGGTCCAGGGCTTCCCGGGACAGGCTGGATAGAACCCGGCGTTCCTGGGCAGTAGCCACGCTAACCATGGGTCATCAAAGCCAGAGGCAGAACCTTCCTCCCTTTCCACTTTTCCTTCAACTTGTTATTAAAGAGAAAGTCCCTGTTGAGCGCAGTGTGTTTTAACACCTCTCCTAATACTTACTTCCCCTTTTAACAGAGAATAGGCCTCCAGAGCCCTGAGCAGGCAACGGGATTTGGCCAGAACTGAATGACATTGTTTTGTTTTCATTGTGCTTATTTTTAAGGTTACCTTCTATTTATGGCATGAGATACTGGTTTTCCATTTATGGAGGGATCTAAAGTTTGCTTTTGAAATAATATATTTGCGTTTGAAAATATTATGTAACTGGCAGCACAGGTGGTACCAGAGAGAGAACAAATGTTTAAAAATGTGCGCCAAGGGCTGAAAAGAAGGAGATGCTTCTGAGGTGGATGCCTGGCCCGGCCCCTGTTTTACAGAGCGAACCAGTGAGGCTCAGAGGGGAAGAGACTGTTCCAAGGTCACACTGATGTTGTAGGCTTAGAACTTGACCCCTTGGTCCCCTTGTGGGATGTCCTGGGTGGGGGGGTAGAAGAGAAGTTAGGACTGGAGTGCACCCCCTCTGGACAGTCCACTGCACCGATCCACTGGCCAGGGTCCCCCACAGCAGGCCAAGTCATGGACTGAGTACAAAGGGATCTGGGGCCTAAGGGAGAGGAGGGAAGGATTTGGTGTTTATCAAGCACTGGCCACGTGACACTGACCATGCTAGACCCTGGCTGGGTACTGGACATTGTCCCTAGGAAATTCACAAATTGCGAGAGAAGACACCTTCTGTAAAAATAGCTCAGGTTCCCCATGGAACAACAGAGGCATCTCTAATGACATCTGCGGTTTGGGCAGCTGAGGGGCGATTTTCTTTGGGGAAATGATCCTTCTTAGTTCCTGTAGTTCTGGCCGCGGCAAACCTCACTCCTATTTCAGAGGTGGGCACATGACCAGCCCCAGCCAATTAAAGCACGTCATCCGTCTTACGGCAGTGATTGGCTCAGGGTTGAGCATGTGACCTAAGGCAGGCCAATGAGGGCCTTCCCTGGGACTTTTGCTCCAATGACCACAGGGTCTCTAAGCAGGTCATTGCACCCGGGCTTGTTGGCAGCCATCTTTGCCATCTAAAGGGGCGAGACTCTCTGAAAATGAAGGGGAGAGGAAAGCAGGAGAGGCGGAGACAGCCATGGCGTTCTCATGCTACCGCATGGCTGCCTTCTGGATTGAGCAATGAGATTGCTGTCCCTGAACTTAGTTCTGGAAGCCAACAGCTTATCTTTTATTAGTCACCTTAAGAAGGATTTCTGTCACAGCCGAAGGAAGTCCTGGCTAATTCCAGGCAGAAACAGTGTCAGGGGAATGTTGGAAAGGGAGAGGGGCTGGGAGCGTGTGAGGAGTTTTCTGGGAATCCTGCCTGGTAGAAGTGAATTTTGAGTAGGATTTTGAAAAAAGGAGACATTGTGATACCTGGAGAAGGCGAAGGGACAGTATTTCCAATCAGGGGCACAGGTTGGGCAAAGCCTTGGTGGTAGACGGTCAGGGAGGTGGAGAATCCAATGTGGTCGGAGAGAGGGATGGGTGGTGGGAGGGACTGGAGGGGAGGGAGGTGCTTAGCAGCGCAGAGAGCCAGTGTGTTCCTCCTCCTCTGGAAGGTGGCCCTTCATTGGTTACTTTATCCACACTCATTCTAAGCACGCACCATGGGCTGGACACTGTCCAAGGGCTGGTAAGAACACGTAGGCAAAGTCCCTGTCCTGGGGTAGCTTCCAGTGTAGTGGAAGGACACAGGCAGTAAACATGACAAAGACAGTATCAAAGTGTCAGTAACTGTTACAAAGGAACATTAAGGGCATAAGGCTTGGTGGAGAGAGCCAGTCTCAGTGGCACACTCCTGTCATTCCTAGCTGCTCAGAAGCCTGAGACAGGGGAATTGCAAGTTCAAGGTCCTTCTCAGAAAATGAAAAGGGCTAGTGGGAGAGTATTCCTGGTTTCCATCTCCACTATTGCCCCCCCCCCCAAAAAAAATTGTTATCTTAGCTAAGGTGGTAGGACATGCTTCTCTGCAGAGGTGACTTTGAGCAGATCTCTGAATGAAGGGACTTAGCAAGCCCTGCAGATACCTGGGAGCAGAGCATTCCAGGCAGAGAGAGCTGCTAGGGCAAAGGCTGTGGGGGTGGAGTGGCCCTACTGTGGTCCAAGGACAGGCGGGGGCGGGGGGGGGGGGCTTTCAAGCCAGGACAGGACTCTGGACTTGGGTTATGAAGTCCAGAAAAGTCATTGGTGTGTTGGGCAGAGGAGGGACTTGAATTGGCCTTTTCTAGTCAACTCTTTCCTCTTGTGCACTTGATGGGTCTCTTAACTGGGGCGGTTATCTCACCTATGGTTCTGGAAAGCTCTCCTGGCTGCTGCTGTCTTCTGCACCTTCATGACCACTACCCAATTGAGATCAGGTCGCCAGCTGGCCGGGCTGGCTAGATTAGCTGGGTTCAAAGGAGCTGGCTGTATCAATAACTAAGAAAACAGCGAGGAAGCCATGGAGCACACAAACATGAGTTTCTAAGAAAGAGAGCAGGACAGCTCAGTGACCCCCAAGAATCAGCTCCACGCTGGACAGCACTGGAAAGAGCAAGAGAGAGCAGGCTCACCCGGAATCCCCCTATTTATTGGGGAGAAGACATTTGATAGAATATTCCACCTCAATAAGGCAAGGGGTAGGGTTTTGAAGAGTGGAGTCTTGCTTGGTGAGGTCATGTGGTCACAGATTGATGGACATCTTGGCAAGTCACACCCATCTCAGGTGCTGTGTGGGATCATAGGCAGAGCGAGAGGAAAGGCACATCTGCGTCACACAGCCTAATCAGCATGCAAGGCCAGACCAGTCCCCTCAGATGCTCAAATGCCCATAGCTCACACAGCCCATGGATTGTGTACGACAAGATCATCTTTTGCTATTGCTGTTAGGTACTAGGGATTGAACCCAGGAACTCTACGTTAGATAAGCGCTCTTCCCCAGAGCTACACCCGGGCCCAAGTTCATCATTTCTAATGTGGATGTCCCAGTGGGACACAGGCACATCAGTGCCCAGCAAGTCCATTGTTTTTTGTCAGTCTTAGAGGTGTTCTTGCTAACCTTTAATTTTTTGCCCCTTTGCATGAAGGGAGTGTTTTTGAGTATTGAACTGTTGGGTTTCAACCTGTTATTCATTGTAGTGTAATGCACAAGAGAAAAAAAAAAACTTGAAAACCTCCTTAATGTCCATAAAGAGTGTATGCAGTATCTATGTGATGGTATAATCTTCCATAGAAGGGCCTACTACACAGTTAGAACCTGTGGCGGTGGAGCACGCCTGTAATCCCAGCAAGAGGATCACAAGTTGGAGGCCAGACTCAGCAATTTAGGGAGACCTTGTCTCAAAATAAAACACAAAAAGGGGTGGGGATGTGGCCCAGTGGTTATGCACACCTGGGTTCAATCCCCCAATCCCTGGCACAAGAAAACAAAACAAAAACCTGAGTGGTAAAACATTTCCAGAGCTCAATCCCCAGTACCACAAAAATGAATAAGTAGATTAATTAAAGGGAGGGGTGAGATTGTGGATCTGGATGTGCTTCTGTATGCGTAAAACACCTTTGGCAATATTCACAAGATAAGAACCCATGGAAACTCCACCTCATAGGGTTTTTATGAGGGTTATATGAGTTCATATTACCTAATTGCTCAGGAGAAAGCCTGGCACACAGTAAGCACAGCAAGAAGATTTTGTTGAATAAAATAAAAGGAAGGAACCAGATGACTAGGGGGTAGAGGGAGAGACTTTGCACCTGATACCCTTATGTACCTTTTGAATTTGTACCTTGGGTGAATATTATTTAATTTTTTTTCTATTGGAGATTGAACCCAGTGCACTCTACCACTGAGCCACCCGCCCCACCCCAGTCCTTTTTATTTTTTATTTTGAGACAAGTTCTCGCTAAATTGCTTAGGGCCTCTCCAAATTGCTTAGACTGGCCTTGAACTCGTGATCCTCCTGCCTCAGCCTCCTGAGTGGTTGGGATTACAGGTGTGCGCCAGCGCGCCCCGCTATTATCATATTTTAAAGTTGAAATTGAGTATATCCAAATAGAGAAAAGATAGTCGGAGGGTGTGGGGCCTGGAAGGAGCCCGGGAATTAACTGGCCGTGGTTGGTCCAAGGCGGCGCCATGTGCTGCCAGAATCCAGGAGGGCGAGGGAAGGGAGGAGGGAGGCCGCCCAACGCCCACACCCCAGGGCCCACTATAAAAAGCACATTTCAAAACACCAGACTGGAAAAGTTTTTTTAGTAGTATTATTATTTTTTTAAATAGCAAAAGCGCGTCCCCCCAGGAGGCGGGTTGCAGCTGCGGTCGCGGCGGTTCCCAGGTGATGTCAGTCCTGGCGCGGCGCCAGCCCCGGCCCCTTGGAGACGGTCTTGGGTTCAGCTTGACTGTTTTTCCTTCCTGAGACTTGAGGACACCTTCCTGTCTCAGGGAAAGCGGCCTTTCCAGGGCTTGCTGGGCGGCGGAGGGCCAGCGCCGCGGGGAGGGCGACGGGGAGGGGGCGGGAGAGGCGCAGAAGCCCCGCCGGGCGCGCGGGAGTGGCTCCGCCCGCAGCCCGCGGGGGCGCGCCCGGCGCGCTCCGGGGTCCGAGGCCCGCCCCCTGCCCTCACCCTTCCCCTGCCCTGGCCGCAGGCTGGGGAGGCCCCGGGGCTGGGTGAGTGGGGGGCCAGAGACGTTCCCACGGACCTCGCAGCGCCTCTCCCTCTCCAAACCGCGGGCCCACCCTGCCTTCCCCTCTGGCTAGAGGCGCCTTGCCAGTATCTCCCAAACTGGCCCTTCAGCGGATGGGACAAGCGGGGTCTGCCTCCGCACTTCTGGCTGTGACCCCTGGGAAGTGACCTCTGGGAAGAGGGTCAAGCCCATCTTGCAGCAGGGCGTGCAGGCGGAGCGAGACCCAGACCCTCCACAAGCACCCGCCACCAGCGGGCACTGAGGGAGGTGGCAGGTTCCGCAGGGGGTGGCAGCCGGAAGGTGGGCTCCAGGTCCAGCTCTGTGGCCTGCAGAGACTTGCCTCCTTCCTGGAAACTTCTGCCTTCAGCACAGAGGCAGCGAGCAAGGAGCTCAGAGCAAGGGCTCTGGACCCAGCGAGCCTGCCTCCTGATTCTGCTTCTGTCATTCAGTGACTTTGCGGAGCCAGCAGAATAGTAACAGAATGAGTTTCAGGGCTCAGAAGTGCCTGGCACAGAGGAAGTGCTGGGAGTGCTAGTGTCCTATACTCTGTAGAGGACTTGGGTGACTTTGATGGCCACCGGCTGCTCTGGGCCAATGCTCTGGACGCTCAAAGAGATGTGTTGGGGATTATTGGGTCCTGTTCAGGGGAGATTCAAGGACCCGCAGACGCACTATTATTGATGCAGGTGCACAAGTGGCCAGATCACCCAGCAGAATCTTCCACACTTAGTAAAACCTTCTCCTGCCTTGGCAGCACCATCCCAAATGACACCTCTGGTCTCCCGGCCACATATTCCCTCATGCCTTGGAACCCGCCCCGTACTTTGTGTGTGTATGTGTAGGGTGTTTTGCTGGGGATCCCATCCGGGGCCTTGTGCATGATTTACACCCTCAGCCTCCACATTTTTATTATTTGCTCAGAGTCTGCTTTTTCCATAAGCTGTGATCACCTCAGGATCGGGCACCACATCTGTCCTATTCTCTCATCTTCCCCAGAGCCTCGCTGGTCCCTGAAGTTCCATGCATGTGTGTTGACTGAGGACTGATGGCTGAGCCTACCTTAAGTTGTTCCTGATGTTAAACTCAATCCTGTGCCTCCTGGGAGTCTTATCTCCTGCAGTGACTCAGCCTGGTCCCTTGGGTTTGATTCCTGGCTCTGCCAATCATTGCTTAGCCCAGTGAGCTTGGGCTTGGTTTTCTAGTCTATGAAATGGGGGTAACAACAGGACCTACCTCTGTGCATTGCTGCAAGATTGAGTGAAGCCATAAGTGTGAGTCACTCAGGGCAGTACCTCCAATTAGTTAGCCCTGTCAGTGGCAGGAGGAGGCACCTACCTGTTTGGCCAGGTGGGGATGGTAGATGAGCAGCCAGAGAACCTGATTCAAATCAATCTATTTACCAACCACTGCGGGACCTTGGGCAAGTTCTTTAACAATCTTGTCCCTCAACTTCCTTATCTATAAAATGCAACAACAATAGTATATAATCTGGCAAACTTGAAAGCTATATTAATTCTTTTATGTCAAATATGTAGATTGAGGCCTGAAACATAGTAGGTTCTCAAAAAGTCAAGCATTTCCCCAAGCCTGGGGAATCTGGTGTTCAGAAAAAGCCAACTCCTATTTTACCAGCCGTCCCTCCTCAAGGTGGGTCTGTCCTGTTGACAAAGTCCTTCTGGTTCACCGTGTGCAGCCTGAGCTAAGGAAAAGCAAGGCCCAGAGAGAGGCAGAACCCACTCTGGGACACACAGGAGCAGTGGCCAAACTAGATCAGGCTAGACCTGCCTTCCAGCTGGTTCACCCTCAGTGCCTCCTGGGTTTCCAGGCCCTACTGGCCTGACCTGTGACCCTGGGCCCCCTGGGAGCCCAATCCCAGGCCTGTGGGGTCTGAAAGTCTGGTCTGGATTAGACACGCTGAGAAGCAAAGGCTGCCCCCCCACCCCCACCCGAGCTGGCCGCCTGGTGGGACCTGAGCTCACAGCTGCTGAGGCTCACAGGGACATAAATCATGGTGGCAGGAGGCTCGGGGGTTGGGACCACCTTAGCCTCCTGAGGGCCACAGAGGCCTGAAAGTCAGGAGCAGGGAAGCCTGGGTCCCCTGGGAGTATTATCTGTCCTCGTTAGACTAGCTGAAGGGTGGGTCAGCAGGGCCAGGGGACCTCTTGGGAGACCTCGAATTGAGTGGGCCAAGGTCCTGGCTTCTCTCTAACTCCTCATTGTGCATTTACAAACATGCAGAGGAGACAAAGCAGCGTGGAGAAGTCCTTACGCCCTCACCCAGGGCCACCAGCATTTACCAGTGGTCACAGTTGTTTTATCCCTTTTCTCTCAATTGCTCACAGTTTACTTTTTCCTGACTCTTTTGAGAGTATGTGGCCTACCTCTGCTCCTGTGTCCCCGAAGGATCCTTAGTTCTTAAGCACAAGGATATCCTCTTACATAACCACGGTCCTGTTAGCAAATTCAGAAAATTCACCTTTGATACAACATTTTATTGCTCACATTCTAATTTTGTCAACCAATAACGTCCCCTGGAACATCCCCCACCCCATAGCACAGGATCCAGTTCAAGGGCATGTGTTGCATGTAGCTGTCAGGTCTGGACTTCAGATAGCAGAACCATGTGAGGTCAAACAGACAGCAGGAGGAGAAGGTGGGATGCAGGAAGGTATTACAGAATTGATGCTTCTGTAAACCCTCTAATTACAGAATGCCCTCACAATGGAGCGTTGTGCTTGGGGGCAGTGCGTGTGAGGTGATCTGGCTGGGGTTGGTTATTCCATGTCCCCTCAGCCCTGGTTTTCTTCTCTCTGGACAACGTTGCTCCTCTGGCCCCAAGTTGGCCTGGAGAACCTTGGCTGGGCTGGTGCATCCTGGAGGGGGAAAGCGTGGATGGTGGGGGAGGGGCAGTGTTAGGAAAATCACCCCCAGAGGTATTGGTCCACAGCTGTGCTTCTCCCAAGTCACATGGATGGAACTGACCTTCAGCTCACTCATGGACAATTAACTGTCCCCTGCCCAGGAAGACAGTTCCAAGTGCCTCGTGGAGCACTATGCAGCTGTGAAAAAGTATGGACCAGTTCCTTGAACACCAAGGGTCTCTAAGAAGTATTAGCAAAGGAGAAAAAAATCCAACTATAAAGCAAAGAATCTAACATGCTTTCACTTGGGTGAAAAATCTGTGACGTACATGATTTCCCTAACTGTTGATCCTCCCTGCAGGAGCTCCTAAGTCCCTGCATCACAGTAATTGCCTCTGAGAACCTAAACTGAGTGGCTGAGAGCAGAGGAGACTTCTTGTCAGTTTATTCTCTTTTGTGGCTTTTGGATTTTGAGCTCTGCAAGTGTATCATCCATGTCAAAGGAGAAGCAATTGAAAGAACCCAGCGTAAGCAGGAGTGCTGGCCCCAGGATCCCAGGAAGCTGCTAACTGCATTTCTTGACCTGCTGGCTGGACACACAGGTGCGCTGAGTTGGCGGAAATTCACTGAGCGGTGCTTTGGCAACTTGTGCACTTTCCCAAATGTATGTTATGATTTGATAAAAAGTTGTGGGGTTTTTTTTTGGGGGGGAGGGGGTACCAGGGATTGAACTCAGGGGTGCTCGACCACTGAGCTGCATCCCCAGCCGTTTTAATATTTTATTTAGAGACAGGATGTCACTGTTGTTTAGCGCCTTGCTTTTGCTGAGGCTGGCTTTGAACTCGAGATCCTCCTGCCTCAGCCTCCCGAGCTGCTGGGAGTATAGGCATGTGGCAGCACCCCTGACTGATAAAAAGTTTTAACTTAGCATGCTGGAGATGTAGAGTGTACGCGTAATGAAAACCCCATGGGCTCCACACTGTGGTGATTTCTAGGATTTGGAACATATGAACCTATGAACTCCCCTCCCCATCCTGTGGTGCTGGGGGGGAACCCAGGGCCTTAGCACATGATAGACAAGTGCTTGGCCACTGAGCTACCTTCCCAGCCCTGTGTCTGAACATTTTATAATGAAGACATAAGCAGAGAAACCTACAAATATTTTTTTCAGACATAGTAATCAGTGTAGAGCTTTCTGGAAGGACCCATAGGAAACTGCTAACAGCAGTGGCCTTTAGGGAGGGGCCTCAGGGAGGTTATGGACTTTTCACTGCCTAGTATCTGATACAATTTGAACTTGAACTATTTACTCAGTGCATAAATAATCTATTAAAAACTATTTAAGAAAGCAAAGCAAACACTCTTCTTTCTGTTGTAATTGCTCTTGCTGGCTAGAGATTGGGCCAAGGAAGCTCAGAGGGGTCAAGCAACAACCCCAGGGTCACCCAGCAAATCTGGTGGCAGAAGTGGGCCTCCAGCCCGGAGCACCCAAGTGTCTGCCCTGCCCCCATTCCCAGGTTTCCTGCCATTGACAAGGTCACAGTCCTTTTCCTGTGGCCTTGCCAGAGGCTGCCTGTACCTGGATCAGGGTAGGTACAGTGAGAGCAGTATGCTACCAAGGGAAAGTACAGCCCATGGGGACACAGGATGGGCACAAGACCAGGCTCCCTGGCACACCAGGGAAGTAAGGTACAGCTGCTAGAAAGCTCTCTGGTGGACAGGCCCCTGGGATCTCCTCCTCCACATTGCATGCAAAAGGGGTTAGGTGTGCTGATTTCAGGACTGGCTGCAACCAGCACTGGCACTTCTGACCGCTCCCCTGCTCTGCTTGGGTTTTAGTCCATCAGTGACAAAGACCAGGTGGGTCAGGCTCTGTCTTGTGGCGAATTGGCACAGCAATGGTACACAGGATGCTGGGAAATTGTTGATCTGTAAAATGGGCAGCCCCAATTCAGGCTTGCACGGGAGGGCAAATGCACGGGAGGGGGGTGCCAAGCGCAGGGAACAGGGGCGTGGACGGTGGACTAGGACTGCCTCGTGTGAACCACACAAGTGTTTGTGAAAAGAAGAAATAAAAACCAGGTATGTGGATGCATCTTGCTAGGTTAAGGCAGCTCGGGCCTCTCCCTGCCTCCTCCTCCCTCTGGCCTCCTGAGCTCCTCAGACCCTGGTCTCCCAGGGACACAGGCCTCGGGCAGAGCGCCTAGAGTTCTGGGCTCAACTGACTCTAAAATGGAAAGCTGGTCCCCACCTCCCGGGGCTTCTGGGTGTACGCTCGGGCCCTGGGGGCTGGCACTCCATTCAGACAGGGGCAAGAGCTGCTCTGAGCTTTCAAGGTGGACATATCTCAGCGTGTCACCCACCATGTGCCTTTGGGTGTCATTGGTCCTCAATCATCTCAGCTAAAACAGGGTAAGAATGTCCACTGTAACACACCCATTTGCACACGCGGAAGACAGCACACCTGCCGGCCTTCAGTGAAGGACAGGTTCAAGAACGATGCAGTCATACGAGGGAATGTGAAGCAACTAACAACGGAACAAGGACACCCTTCCTGTCCCCACGTGGGCTGAGAGCAGGCCTCATTAACCCAATAAGTCCCGAGTTTTCAATTCTGCAAACAGAACAAATATTCCAATATGATTTCAAAGTTACCCTTAAGCTATTGTGGCTCAATTTTAAGTTTTCACAGGTGTTCCACATCCGGGCGGTGGGTCAAAGAAAATTCTTTTAAAAAAGGAAGCAGAAAGTCGTACAGTAGCTATGATCTGTGTACTTGCTTGATTATTCGTAGGGAATGGGGAGGTCACAAAAAACTGGTGTCGGGGGCACCCTCTGGGGGGACAGGAGAGGGAGATTTTCCACCTTTATGTCCTCTTGTACCTTTTGAATTTTTAAGTCATGGATCTAGTCCTTATTCAGAAATAAATAAAGTTTGGGTTTCTGTATGCAGCACACCAGACACCTGAAGGTTGTTCACCAACACTGGGAGAACGGGAGTCGTGAGGACAGACTGGCCATCTCTACTTCTGGAGAGGGGCCGCCGGCCCAACCCACCCCCGCCTGTGCCCAGGGTCCCAGGGAGGGTCCACCTTGAGTCCACTGTCCACAGGCCCTTCATTCCTCAGCTGGGAACGACATCTTTTATTTAAAAATACTTTTATCTTAAGCTACCAATTCTCGCTCACACATGCCACACTCACACACAGACACACAGACACCTCTGTCACCAACAGTCTTTTCCCCAAAGTTCCACCTTGTCTCTGACCCGCCAGGCCTCAGTGGGCTGAATGGGTCCTCACAGCTCTCCAGGGTGGAGTGGAGACGTCCCAAAGGCCCTGCCCGGCCGTTGTCCCTGGTCCCTACACAAAGGGGTGGGTTCGGCTTCTGGGGTCTTCTCCCCTGTGCAGCCAATGGCTGACTCCCGGCCTCCTTTGGTGTCCTGTTTGGAGCAAATTCCGCAGGGGCCCTGGCTCATCTCCGTGGCCCTCGAAGGGGGGCCACTCCCCTCACCTTCAAGCAGCTGCCTCCCAGGTCACGACGGCCACCCTGTAGGAGGGAACAAAGAGGGATAGGAGATGAGTTGGCCCACTGTGAACACTAGAACTAACCTCTATGTCCAGCAGTTGGGGATTGGATCAGTGAATCACAGTTTAGCCACTCACTAAAGAAAGTTCTCTGTCGCAAAAAGCAGAAGAAACCCTATGCACAGTCAGGGAAAGCTGTGGAGGGACACTGTTCAAGGGTAAATCAAGCGCAGAACTGAGTGAAGAGTTTCTTTTTGTGGGGGGTACCAGGATTGAACTCAGGGGCACTCAACCACTGAGCCACATCCCCAGCCCTGTTTTGTATTTTATTTAGAGACAGAGTCTTCCTGAGTTGTTTAGTACCTTGCTGTTGCTGAGGCTGACTTTGAACTTGTGATCCTCCTACCTCAGCCTCCCAAGCTGCTGGGATTACAGGCATGCACCACAGCGCCCGGCTTGAGTAAATACTTCTGTAAATTGTGGTTTCTAGAGAGAAGTGCATGTGGGAAATGGCCAGTGGGAGTTTTTAGAGGATGGGGATTTCATGATGAGGAGACAGGAGAGGGGAGAGGCCTTTTCACTTTGTGTGTGTGTCTGTGTATGTGTTTTACCTTTCCCATCCTTCCCCACATGATCTATTGCCTTAAAGAAATTGAAACATGACCTCCATTCTTGGTCTCCCTTGGCTGGGAATATGCTCTCAGGTCTTGTCTCCCTGGGATTTTTCTCTTTTTTTTTTAACTCTTGGAATCACTTAGTACTTCCTGCCTTTTGGGGAGGGGGGGACATTCACTAGGGCAAAACACAGAAAGGGAAGACAGGTCTCCCGTGCTCCCCCATCTGGCTGGAGGTGCTGGGAGTGGCAGGAGAAGGCCTCCCTTCTGAGGCTCCATTTCTAGCTCAGGGGCTGGCACAGAGCAGGCACCAATGGGTGACTTGGAAGCAGTGGTGGCTATTGGAAGATGAGCTAATGGTGGAGCCCCTGAAGCCACCAGTCCCTCGCCCGACAGGGGCAGTCTCTACCCGCCCTACCATCCATATTCTCAGGTGGATACACATAAGCCAGAGAGGTCACAGCCTCCCTGTTTTGAGGCCTCCAGCGTTGAGTGACTGGCCCAGAGCCACCCAGTCAGTTGGTAAGAGCAGGCCTAGAAATCCATGTGGCCAACAAGCGGTTCTGTCTCCAGGACGGGAGGCTGCACGAAATCTCACTGTAAATGCTCGTCGCCCAGAGGACGGACCTGGCGGCCTCTCGGCCCGTCTAGAGGACTAGCTGGGAGCTCTGGGACCATCTGGGAGCTCTGCCGCCTGCCCCCCTCACTGGGCCCAGGTTGGGGCAGATCCATCCAGATGTGAGCCCAGCCTCCCTGGAGGCTCTCTGGGCCCAGGGACAGCATGTTCATTCACAGGCAGGGCTATTTTGAGGGCTGAAGCCATAGTCCCAGCAGAGCCTGGGGCTTGGGCTTCTCAGACAAACTCTGGCAGGAGTGGCTGTGAAGGGTGGCTACGGACAGTGACAGTGGGGGCAGGGAGAGGTAGAGTGTTGAGGTTGGGAACATTCTTTGAGCCTCAGGGATGGGGAGTGCCACCTCCCACCCCAAGTCTGAAGATTTTCTAAAGACTTGGTCCCATTAGAATATTGGGACCTCACTGAACCTCAGTTTCTTTATGTATAAAATGGGGGACAGATCATTCTCCTTGCCGCCCCGGGCACAGTCAAATGTGAAGATAGCTGTGTGAGACATCCTTCCTGGGCCCCATGTGTCCCATGAGAACTCAGCACCAAGGGTCTAGGGGAAGCACTGTGACCAGGAATTGTGCTCAAGAGGGACACTCCTAGCCTTTAATTCCTGCCTGTTGGACCCTGGCTGTGGGTCAGCTCAGCGAGCCCAGTTTCCCCATCTGGAGGGGGAGTTGCTCTGTCAGATCGCACTCACTAACAAAGGCTCCTCAGGCCAACAGGGAGAGCCCGCAGCACAGCGTCAGGAACACGGCCAGTGTTCAGTAAGTGTCCACAAGTACGATCATCACATCATCTGGCCATGACACTTCCTGGCCCCTGTCGCCTCTCCACCACCTCCTCCTGAGTTGGGCACGTTAGCAGCCTCACAAGAGCACCCTGTCCAGCTCCCACCCCACGTAATGAAAGGGTAACTGGGTCATACACAAGAACCCCTCCCATCTACAGAGGGCCACGCCTCGCCCCTAGTTAGACAGGTGCTCCAGGGAACTGTTTCCATAGCCACCCCAGCCCCAGACCAGCCACGGGAGGGAGGTGGTGGCCCCAGGTGAAGGGATAGGGTCTGGAACCTTGGAACTTGCTGGGCCTCAAAGCTTAGAAAAGAGGGGGGGCCCCTAGGACAACCAGTTTTCTTCTAGCTGCATCTTGGAGGGACCAGAACTGGCGACGATCACCCTCCTCGCTTACTCCCAGAGGGGCCTCTGGAGTTGAGTGTGGCTTCTGCAGCCAAATTTGGTTGGGTTCTTGGTCGCACAGACCGACTCCAGGGAAGCAGCCGGGCTCAGGCAAGGTCCTGTGAGCTGCAGGACAGGCCAAAGAGACCTAGGCAGGAGCCCCCCGCCTGCCTGCCAGGGGGGTAGGCGTAGGACATGCACCTTCCCCAGGGCCTGCAGGTGCGGGGCCTCCAGTAGAACCTCTCCTACTTCCCAGTCAGTCAGGCCTGAGTTGGAATCCTGACTCCCTCTCTGGCTGTGGGTCTCTGAAGTGGTGGCAGCATCTCTAAGCAGGCGGGGACAGTGTGGGGTGTCTAAGTGGTAACTCAGTGCTTAGCAGAAGACAGCTGTCACGACACTGGCCCATCTCTGAGCGCCTTCCACCTCCCACTACCTGTCACTTCTTCCCACTCCTTTCTCTCTCTCTCTCTTTTTTTTTTTTAGAGAGAGAGAGAGAGAGAGAGAGAGAGAAAGAGAGAATTTTTTAATATTTATTTTTTAGTTTTCGGCGGACACAACATCTTTGTTTGTATGTGGTGCTAAGGATCGAACCCGGGCCGCACGCATGCCAGGTGAGCGCGCTACCGCTTGAGCCACATCCCCAGCCCCCCATTCTTTTCTCTGGCCCACGATTTTGGACCTAGCTCCGCAGAGCCCAGCTTCTAGAACACCCTTCCCTGTGCTGCCCTTCCTTGCCTGACTCTGTCCCCAGGCATCCTTTAGGATTCAGCACAGAGGCCCCTCCCCTCTCACACAGGCCTGGGCTTCCTCTGACAGTCCCTTTGTGCTCCCCCTCTCCTGCCATCGACCACAGCACCCTTGCCTTTATCTCTCCACCCTGGCCCTGACCCCCGGATGGGGACCCACGCCTGCTTCTCAGGGTACACCCTCAGAGCCCACACACGCCAGCTGCTGGGTACTTGAGGGTTGACGAACTGAATGGAAGTGACCGGTGGTCAGGGGGATAGCAGAGGGCCCAGTCGGCCCCCCCCACATGGGCCTGAAGACCTGTCCCTGGGTTCCCAGCCCAGTCCGTGGCCCTGACCCACAGCAGGGAGCAGCAGGGACCCTTGAGAGGGCACAATTTGGAGGCCAAGAAGACTGACTCAGAGAAACTGAGGCACCCAGGGGTGAATAGCCAGCCTGAGAGTCTGATGAACCAGAAGAGGGTGGTTTGAGACCTGAACAGAGAGGCCTCATCACCAGCACAGCATGGAGCAAGGGACCTATGTCAGCTACAAGAACCAAATTCCGCAGTCAGAGGACCCTTTCATTGGCCATCAAAGGCCAGGCAGGACTCTCTGAGTCTCAGTTTCCCCAAATGCAAACAGCAGCTACTGAAACCCAACACTGTCACACCAGACAAGCCTCCTTACTGCCGGAGGAGCCAAGGCCAGGAAGACAGAGGGACTGGGGATGAAGCGGGCTCCTCGGAGCCTGAGCACATTTTCAGCCAGGAGGCCCCCCTGGCAGCCACCGCTGCTGCTACCCAGGCCTTGCAGCCCGGTTCCCAGCCTTACTTTGGACACCCTGGGGGAAGCCTCTTAACCCCAGCTCTGTCCAGCTGGCCCGAAGGCGCCTTCTCCCAACACTAGATCCTCTTTTGGGGGTTGGATGCTCTCAGGGGACACCCTTCTTCCTCCAACTGCTCATCCTCTGGGTACTTGAAGCGAGAGGTGTGTGTCTCCATTTCTTTTCAGTCTCCTGCTCTCAGGTCAGATCTTACGATGGGGGACAATTAATACGAAGCGCAACACATACCCAATCAACCCAGGGTTGCATCCCGTGAATATGGGCATGCGATTTCGTCATTTTGGGCCTTAGGTCCCTCTTAGTGATGAAGTGAGGGGAAACGGGTGAGCCAGACTGGATTCTGGTCCAAGTAAAAAAGCGCACCAGCGGATGCTGGCATCGAGCAAAAGCTCAATAAATGATGGTCTTAGTTATTCTTTGCTCCTGCCCTCTTCCCAGAAGGAAGGATGTCCCAGAACACCTTTAGCTGCAGTGGGGATGTCTCAAAGTTAATAGAATCAGACCAGGGCTCTGGGCTCCTGATCGCTTTCTCTTTGGGGGGACCTTGAGTGGCTCAGTTCCACACCCAGCCTTGGGTTTGGGACTCCGCGCCCACCACGTCGCTTCTCCCTCGCCTAAGGGGACTCTGCCCCTCTTTCGCTCCCGGAGAGACTCGATCCCCAACTAATTCTGCTCCTTCTCGCAGCCCCGTACAGGAGCGCAGTGCACTCACCCCCTTGCGCTGGTTGCTGAGGCAGAAGGTGCAGATGGAGCGCGGCTGGCGGCCGCCGTCGGCGGCTGCGGGGACAGTGCCCTTGGCACTGCCCGCCGCACGGAAGCACGGCTGCCCGTCGTCGGCCGCGTCCCCCAGAAGCAGCACGTTGGCCAGGTGCGCGATGTAGCTGGACGCCAGGCGCAGCGTCTCGATCTTGGACAGCTTGCGGTCCACGGGCTCGGTGGGGATGAGCGTGCGCAGCGCGGTGAAGGCCGTGTTCACGCTCTGAGTGCGGTCCCGCTCCCTCGCGTTGGCCGCCTGCCGCTGTCGCACCACCACAACGGGACCCGCGCTGCCGCCCGCCCGCCTCCCGCCCCCGGGGCCCGGGCCGCGCCGAGCCGCCTCCAGGCCTTCGCAGCAGCCGAACGACTGATCGGACGCGTCGCTCTCGCTGCGGTTCTCCTCGTCCTCGCTCAGCAGCCGCACGTCCGGGTACAGCACGTGCGCGCCGACGGGGCGCAGCAGCGCGAACGCCATGGGCGCCCGGCCGCGTCCCTCAGTGCGCGCTGTCCCTGCCTCGGCCGCGCCCGCCGTGCGCTCCCGCGCGCTCCCACGGCCTCGCCGGCCGCCGCCTTATAGCCGGGGGAGGGGCTAATCGCGGGGCGGCCCCGGGCGGGGGCGGGGAGCTCCGCCCTGGCCAATGGGGAGGCGCCCGACGCGCCCCGGCCAATGGCTACGCGCGAGTCTCCCCAGTTCCCCAGGTTGAAAGCTCCCCGGGAGCTCGAGGCCCGCCCCAAGGCTCTGGGTCTCCACTGGCGAGCCGGACAGATGCTGGGGCTCTGGGTGGCCGGAGTGGAACTCAGATCTGGCCTCCTTGTCCTCAGCCTCCGCGGCGGCTGGGAGTCCACGGGCGAGTCCCTTCGCGCTTGCCCTGTTTCCTCATTCGGAAAGCGATTGTCGCCGACTTCCCGCCCTCACATTCCAATCAGTGGTTTGGCAACTTTCTTGTGCGTGTGATTTGGGGAAGGGGCTTCTCAGATCGCCCGCATTGTGACCCGGCAGTTCTGGAACGTCGCAGGAGTCTGCACTTTGTACCAGCCCTTGGTAATGGTATTGATGTCCGTGGGGAACACTGGGGAAAACTATGACTTTTCCAAAAAAGGACTCAACCATATCACCTCCCCTACAACAGTTTTTAAACACACACACACACACACACACACACACGCCAAGATAAAAACACACAAAAAAATACATCAAAACACACAAATCGGTCTCTCTCCACTATGGAAGGATGTGTATTTAAAAACTCTCTTGTGAAAACAACAACAACACAAATCCCAGTAGTTCCATTCTTTCATTGATGAGTTCAACAAATATTAGTTGGCCCTACTATGTGTCAGGCACGGTTTTAGATCAGAGGATTCCGATCTGAACGAAATAAACTCTCTGCCTTCGGGGAGGCTCAGGGGGTTAGCGCTGAGTACTTTACCGTGCCCAGCTGAGGTTGTCGCATGACCCCGACTCACAGGTAAGACAGCTGGCCTTTAGCTACAGGTAGCTGAGCGGGGACCGCAGCCTCAACCCGTCTGGCTTCACCACCTCTCGGAATCCGCCTCCGCACCCCCTCACACACAGGCTGCCCCCCTCCAGTGTGCCTGTCTTGGAGAAACTTCTGATTGTTCACCCCGTGTCGGTCCCATTCCCTCCTGGGAAGCGTAACTGGGCTGATGATGGCCACTGGGATCCCTAGGTCATTCAGACTGTCTCCCAGCTCCATTCCGGGACTAGCCAAGTCGGCATCCACTGGGCCTTGGAAAGTAACTTTCTGTTCAGCTGCAGTGGTTGCCAGTGTGGCAGAGAGAGGATGCGGATGGGAGCGGAGGGGCTTTGAGGTGCTTTGGTCTCTCCTGAGCCTCCTTCCTGGAGGTGCCTCCCCCTGGGTCGTGCTGAGCCACCACCCCCCCCCCCCCGCCGCCTCCCAGTCCCAGGCCAGAGGGTGGGGAAGGAGGGCTTCCCTGGTTGTGGGAGAGGAGTCCCTGAACTCCCAGAACCCAAGGTCTGCGGGAGACTGTTCCCACACCTGGCTTCCCACCTCCCACACCGCCTGACCGTGACCCCAGCCAGGCTGAGCTCGGGAGGAGGAGTCTCACGCCCCCGTCCCTCGGGGCCAGCCCCACACGCAGCCCGGCCTGCGGCTGCTTCCTGAGCCGATGAGTTATGACGGGGAGATTTCCTTCCCTGTCTGCGCCTCCTCACGGGGGCTCCCAGCCCCCTCCACTTTCGCTTTCTCCCCCTCTCTCGGCTCCTGACCCCCAGGCTGTTTAAAATTCCTCCGCTCGCCCCCTCCCCAGGCCCGCGCAGAGCTGGGGACGTCAAACGGGGCGTGAACTGGCCCGGAAGGCGGGAGGGGGCTCCTGGTGGGCTCTTCATTCATTCGCTGCTCCTGGGCAGGTTTGGACACAAGGGACCCTGGGAGTAAACTAAAACCATGAATGAGTCTGAGGCCGGCGGCTCCAGCCAGGGGAAGGCCCGCTGTAAACAAAGCATTTCAGGACAATGAGCTAGAACCCGGTCAGGGTCTGGCCTGGGAGACCCGGCGCCGGCTCCGAGGTTAGCTACCTCTTGGAGTCTCATTTTCCTGCTTTGAAAGCTGGGGACAAACACCGAGCCTGAAAAGCCAGCTCCTCCCAAGGCTGAGGCGGCAGGATGGCAAGTTCGAGTCCTGCCTTGGAAACTTAGCAAGACCCTGTCTCAAAAATAAAATAAAAAGGGCTGGGGACGTAGCTCAGGGGTGGAGCACCCTAGGTTCAAGCCCCAGCAACAAATGCAAAAGCAACACCAGAAAGAAACCTGGGGGGCAGCAACCCCACTCTCGGGTTGTGAGGTGCTGGGAGCTTGTGCCAAGGATGCTGGGGTCTGCCCCAGGACACCCAGGAAAGGCTGAGCATGGCGCAGGGCTCCTGCCCTTGTGGCTGGGAGCAGTGTGGGGGTGGGGAGGCCTCCTCCCTGTTCTCAGTCCACCTACTCAGGGGCCTCAGTGCCTCCTGTTCTCTTTCCCCTACTTTGTTCCAGCCCTTGGCCTCTTCTCTCTCCCTGGAGCCCGCTCCTGCCTGGCACCACGGTCACCGGGTGTCCCCACGGTGTATTCCCTCACTTCCCTTGAATCTTGGCTTCCATCTCAAGGAGCTCCTCCCAGACCTCCAGGACTCAGGTTGTTTCTTTTCTTTTCTTTTCTTTTTTTAAAAATATTTATTTATTTTTTAGTTTTCGGTGGACACAACATCTTTGTATGTGGTGCTGAGGATCGAACCTGGGCCCCACGCATGCCAGGCGAGCGCGCTACCGCTTGAGCCACATCTCCAGCCCCGACTCAGGTTGTTTCTGCCCTCCCACTTTCCGGCATCCCCGGCCCTCCTTTTCCCTCTTAGCCGGCTTGCTGTCTTTCCATGGCATTGATCACCACCCTTCGTTTATTTATTTGTTTATTCTACAAATTTTAATTGAGCACCTGCTTATGTGCTAGGCATCCTAGGTACTGGGAATAGAGCAGTGAACAATTCCCTTTTTTTTTCTTTTTAGGCCCACCATCGGTCTCCTCCACTGGAATGCAAGCTTCATGGAGCAGGAACTCTATTTTACTCACCTCCTTCCTGCCCGTGGCACCCTTCTGAGGTGGGTATTGTGGTTCTGCCATTTTACAGATGGAGAAACTGAGGTTCAGCAAGGAGACAGGGACTTGCCCAAGGTGGGATAGAGGACGGGTGGGGGCAAGTTGGTCTGGTTGCACAGCTCTTGTTCCTTCCCCATGATGTGACCTCTGTGGCAGCCCACAGGCTCCTGGGAACTGAGTGGGAGTCTGCTGAGCAAGAGGAGGAGGGCCCTACAGGCCACCAGGCCAGCGCAGTGACTGCCCTCCCTCTGGGTCGTGGGCACCCCAGCTTCTGTGCTGCTGAGGCACTTATGCTTTCTTGAAGGAACCAGCTTTGCACACTTCTGAGTCTTTGCCCTGGCTGTCCTTCCCAGGTGAGGCCAGTCCCCTTGCCTCAGACCAGACAGCCCTGGTCCCCTGCCACGGTCCCTGGTGGCTTCTCAGCAGCTCTTGCCCCTGTGTCCTGGTGAAAAGTCTTGTAGTGTACATCACGTCACACGATGACTACCTCCATCCTGACTCCCCTCCCGTTTCCCACAGGACCCATGCTACTTTCTTTCTTACTTTTCTTTCTTTCTTTTTGGGGGATGGGGGAGATGGGTGGAACTGGAGATTGAACTACCACTGAGCTAGATCCCCAGCCCTTTTTATATTTTATTTTGAGACATGTCTTGCTAAGTTGCTGAGGCTGGCCTCAAACTCTTGATCCTTCTGCTTCAGCCTCCTGAGTTGCAATGCGCACAGGTCCATGCTAATATTCACGGTGCATGTCTTCCGATGTGTGTGGGTCTTTATAAAACATAGATGGTCTAATTTGCATGAGTGGGTCATGAATATACACAGTGGTAGTTTCCATAGGTCTTTCTCTTAGGCTATTTTGTTTTATTTTGTGTCCTCCCGTATTGCTCAGTGTGTGGAGTCTAACCAGAGCGTGTTGCTTCTGATTGCTGACTCTCGCCTGCGTGGTGTTTGAACACAACCAGCCTCCTCTTCCCTTTCTGTGGTGAGGGACTGGATGCTGGTTACCTGCAGCTTCCTCCTCCTAAAGCAAAGGCTGGTGCGTGACTCTTGGGGCTCCTGTGCGTGTTATACAGAATCCGCACCCAGGGCAGGATGACTGGAGCCCAGAGAATACACATCTGTAGCCCAGTATCACCTAACCGCACCGTACCGTGACTGTCCCTGTCCACACGCCCATCAGCAGGGCATGAGAGGCCCCTTTGCCCACGTTACCCCTGGCATTTGGAATCGGCCGGCTTCCTGATGGCAGAGAAGGGGGTTGTTTTCCACTGTATCTCACACGCCAGGGTCTAGCACCTGTGGGCAAGAATGAGTGAGTGAATGAGTGATGCACAGCTACCATCGAGCCCCCCGCACCTCTCTTGTACCAAACCTCTGCCTAGAGAGCAGGGGATATGTGTATGTGTGCACAGGGGGACGTGACAAGTCCTACATCTTGATCAGCTTAGAAGAAAAACCCCAGTGACAGCATCTGGGGAGGACCCACTGTTACCGCTGTTGACCGGTGACGAGTCCTTGCTTCCCCAATGTTGAAGAATAACACCAGAGAGCACGCAGAGGCAAGGTCAGAGTGGAAAATAGAGGCTTATTAAAGGACAGCAGAAAAGACTTCTCCGGAGGAAGAAGGGGACCCAAGAGGTGGAATCCGTGGAAGTGCGGTTGTCTCCCCTTTTTATAGTTTTGGTGATGGAATGTAAGGGGGAAGGGTTGGGACACAGGTGGGCCAAACAAGTAATCTGGGCAGGAAGGACTTCATTATCACTTCTTTGGGATGGGCTATCTCCAAACATGTTGGGGGGCTGTTTCCTGGGTTCCATTAACATTTCTTTGGGGTGGACTTTGGCCTAGGGCCTTTTCGGGACTTCATTAACATTCCATGAGTTGTCCTGCCTTTCCCGGAATCATTATCAGCATGGCCTCCATTTTAGATTTCACTGATATTAGATCCGATTTACCTAACTACACTGACTACCTAACTTTAAATCTGGCTTCACCACTGTGTCAACAACTCATGGGTACATGCACCCAGACCTCAGGTTTCACTAGACAAGACACAAACCTACTCTCTCTCGTTCCAGGTGTTTGTTGGCAGGGCTGGTCTGGTGGCCAGCCCCCAAGGGAGCCCCATGATCCTTGCCTCCACAGACCCTCCCCTACCAAATCAGATCTGACTTCTGCAACCAAAAGATTATGGCAGAGGGGACAGCAGGGGACATGGAGCTTCAGCTCGGTGTGGTGGTGGGCGCCAGTGGCTCCGGAGGCTGAGGCAGGAGGATCGCGAGATCAAAGCCAGCTTCAGCAAGGGCAAGGCACTAAGCAACTCAGGGAGACCCTGTCTCTAAATAAAATATAAAATAGGGCAGGGGATGGGCTCAGTGGTTGAGAGCCCCTGGGTTCAATCCCCAGTACCCCCACCCCCCCAAATAAATAAATAAGGCTGGGGAGACCTTGCTTAGGGATTCAGCGCCCCTGGTTTAATCCCAGTTATGCCCCCTTCCCCCCCAAAAAACATGGAGCTTCTGTTGTCTTATTCTCTTGAGTCACTTCCTCTGGGGACAGCAGCCACCAACCATGAGGAAGTTCACACTGTCTCGTTGAGAGCCATGTGAAGAGGAAGGGGGCCCCAACCCCCAGCCAGCACCGACCGATTCTCCAGCCACAGGAGTGAGCATCTTGGATGTGGAGCCTGAATCCCTGACCCTCAGGGACCCTGGAAAGTGACAAGGACTATCAAGAAAGGTCAAGGAAGAAAGGGAAAGATGATAAATAACCACAATCATTAATATTCAGGCGTGTGCGATATTGAATCTTCCACCCAGTGCATGGGACTGGGAGTCAGGGCTGTCATTGAACAGTCTGCGGTTCCTGGTGCGAGGACTGCCCAGGTAGGTCACATGTGCATGCAGCACAGAGGCTCAGTGGTGGCCTGGCTTTGCCACTGTCTGTCCATGCCCAACGCCTAAGACAATCAATGCTGAGGGCCATTGCTAAGTAAGAATGACGCATGGCATGACCCAGGTCATTTGCAGTGTCATTGCATGTAAGGTGACCTTGCTCAAGGACCAGGGCGGATCCGGGTTTAGGGCGGATCGGGGTTTAGGGCTTTCTCGGTTTAGGACAATCCGGGTTTAGAGTGGTTCCAGGTTTAAGGTGTACCCTGCTGGGAATAGGGCGTATCCTGCTGCCTCAGGCGGTCTGCTCCTTGAGTTCCCGTTGAGTTCTCGTGGGATTCAGAGAGTATTTTGGGATTTTGCCCAGAATGTGAATTCCCCCAGAACGTGTTTGTAGAGTGCCGGTGTGAGTTCGGGAATAAAGAATTGCTGTTTGAATCTACAAGGCTGTGAGTGGCTCGTGATTTTGTGCCCAGCCAGACTGTGGCAAATCAATATCGTTGAGGGTGCAAACCCCTAAGAGGGAGGATCTTTTTTCCCAGTTTAATTGATTTAATATTATCTACACAATTAAGGAACAGGTGATACATTTTTATTTGTTAGAAACCGATCTTTCTATAATAGAATAGATTTTAAATTCAGCGTATGTCATTATTATTATATTTTTTTGGGGGGGGGAACTACTAAGCCACAACCCCAGCCCTAATTTTGTATTTTATTTAGAGACAGGGTCTCGTTGAGTTGCTTAGAGCCTTGCTTTTGCTGAGGCTGGTTCTGAACTCTCAATCCTCCTGTCTCAGCCTCCCTAGTCACTGGGATTACAGGTGTGCGCCACTGCACCCAGCTAGTGTATGTTATTATCACTGCTAAAAAAATCTTAGCTCTTGTCTTAGTTTAAGGCTTTTTTAAAAACGGACTACTAGAGCCCCAAAGAAGACAGAGTCAGGGATCCAGGCTCTGTATATCCTTTTGCTCCACCATACATGATTTCTACTCCCTAGGTGTCTCATGGACCAAAACAGCTGCTGGAGCCATTCTGTCTGCATCCCAGCTGGCATAAAAAGAAGAAAGAAGAGCTATTTTGGGTTTTGAAGAGTTACAGTCTCGCTTCACCTGCATCACAATGGGAAGATCTTGACATTAGACCACTCGTGACCAAAAAGGAGGCTGAAAATGCAGTGTTGAGTGCAGATGGCGTGCATGCAGTGGAGTTCTGGCTTTCTCTTAGTAAAGAGGAAAGGAAAATACGGATGTTGGGCAACAACAGCAATCTCTGCCACCAGTGTCATCCCTGGAGATAATGCAGAGTCACGTGGGTCCACTTGCAGAGCTGGGAGCCCCACAGGGCTCAAGTCTCAGCTCTGTCTCTTATGAGCTGGGTGATCCTGGGAAACCAGGACCCCAGTCGCCCCTCGTAGCGTTGCTCCTTGTGAGGATGAAATGAGCCCCTGTCTGTCCGTCTGTCCAGTCTGTCCAGTGCTTGTGGGACAGTCCTGCACGTGCTCTGGGTGGGCAGACGTTCCTTCTGATGGCTGTTTAATCCTCACAGGGTGTTCTTAAAGGGATGAGAAGCTGGCCTGAGAGTGCTTTTCCCCTCTTGCCTCCTCCACTGGAATCGATTTGTTGGAGAAGAAAACCAAGAGCCAGATCAGTGGCTTCAAAGCCTCCAGACACAGCCATTGAGTGAAGGTGTTGGATGAACTTACAAACCGTCTGTCTGAGCGGAGAAAGGCTGGGGGCCGTTTTTGTCCCTTAGACTCCTCCCTCCATGGGCTGACGCCTCAGATTCCCCACCAGGACCCAGCCCCTCCAGGGGTCCCTCCGAGCGCATTTTCTTCTTATTTATTTATTTATTTATTTAGGTACCAGGGATTGAACCCAGGACAGCTCTACCCCCGAGCCACATCCCCAACGTCTTCTATTTTGTATTTGGAGACAGGATCTAGCTGAGTTGGGAGGCTGGCCTCAAACCTGTGAGCCTCCTGGCTCAGCTGGGATTCCTCGGTGGGCCTCCGGCCTCCGCCACAGGCCAAGAACTCCTGGGAAGGCCTGTTCTGGAAGATGCCCTGAGTTTTCCATGATAAAAGCGAATCTGGGGGCGGGGCTGGGGCTCAGGGGTAGAGCACTCGCCTTGGGGTGTGAGGCCGGGGGGTTCGATCCTCAGCACCAAGTAAAGATAACTAAAGATACTGTGTGTCCATCTACAACTATAAAAATTTAAAAAAAAAAGCTGACCTGGCTGCGGCCCCCCTCTCCGGAGAGCCGCAGCACGTGTGCCTGGTACAGGGCCTGAGGGGTCCTGCAGCCAATGAACCCTTCATTTCCGCCTATTCTCCCGGCTGACCACCACAGACACCCTGTGCCCACACACCTGACAGAGCAAGTGGCACGGCTGCCTAGTGCCTCTCTGGCTGTTATGGGTGACATCCACATTGGCCGGAATCCTGTGTCTGTCTGTCTCCTCTTCCTCCCTCCCCCCCTCCCCCTCTCTTTCTTCCTTCCTTTCTCTTTTTTTCAGAGTCTCACCAAGTTGCCCAGGCAGGCCTTCAACTTGCCATCCTCCTGCCTCAGCCTCCAGAGTCACTGCAGGTGTGCGCCACCGCACCTGGCTTCCTATTCTCTCCCGAGAGCGTGTTTGATAGGTGCGTGGTGGGAGAGGCCTGTGGGTGCCGGTGGCCGGTGAGGTAGGCCATCAGGGGGATGTCTAGGCATCCTGGGAGTCCTCCTCCCTAGGGATGCTAGAATATCATTGGAGTTTTACGTATCAGAGAAAAAGGAGTTTCCTGTGCTTCCCCCAAGGAAAGGACAATGTCAATTCAGGTAATAACATCATCAAGAGGCTACGATGTGCCAGGCACTCTCCTAGGCACTTTCCCAGAGCTTCCTGAGGGAGGTGGCCTGGATCAAGTTAAGAGGGGGGGTCTTAGCTACCTCAAACGAGGGAGCCCCCTATGAAGTTTTGTTTTAGTCTATCCTGAGAGGTCCTTGGCAGTGCTGGCACAAAAGATGCATTTGTGGGTTGCTCTTCAGGGTTGGAGGCAAACACTGCTGTCTGTCTACACAATATCCACCACCTCTGCATCAACAGAATCCCAATTGGTCTGGGGCAGTAGTGAGCCTAGATAAAATCATCTTTGTTCTTAGCCTTCCTTGCAGCAAAGGGTGGCCACGTGGCTCACTGATGTGAAGATGGAAGTTGCTAGGGAGGGCCTACTTGCCAAATAAAATGACAGTCACCTGAGAAACTATTTGCTTTTTATCCTTCACCTTGTTCCTGCCTGGAATGGAGATGCAATTCCTAGTGGTATAGCAGTCAGTTTGGGGCCATGAGGACAAAAGTCACATGCTAACACAGCACTGTGGAAAGCAGGGTAGTTGAGTCCTTAATGATTTCTTTGAGCTGCCACAGGAGTCCCCAACCTCTTGAAAAATGAAACACTCCTATTTGATGAAGCCACGATGTTAGGTTTCTGTTACATGCAGCTGAATACAAGCCATTATCAGTCTATGCGGGTCTGCACTGTCCAAGGTGTGTGCCATGACCATCCGTGGCGCAGCCCGTGCTGGGCGCTGAACACACTGCTTTACGCCCCGCGTCTCGTTTCATCCTCACCGTCCTAGAGTAGGTGTTGAAACTCTCCCCGTGTTACACGAGATGGAACTGGAGTGCCGAGAGGTGAGGGGCGTGTCCAGGCCTGCCCGCTGGGGAGAGGGGCCGCGCCCACTCTGAGACTGAGCTCTCCTGGTCTGTGTTCACAGTCACGGTGAGTGATCTGAGGTCATGACCCCCGTTTCCCCCACTGAGGTCCAGATCTATCCCCCTCCTCTGAATCTGAGTGGGCTTCTGGCTACTTTGACCAAGGACTCTGGCAAATGTGACCCTCCGTGACTTCTGAAGATGGTCACAGGAGGTGATGCAGCTCCTGCCTGGCTCCCTGGAGCCCCGCTGCTTGGAGCTCCGAGTTGTCCCGAGGCCAACAGGCTGCCCCTGGCGCTGAAGGAAGCTTGTCAGTCCCTGACAGCCTTCTTGTGCTCAGGGACATTAGACACACTTTGGCCACACATGGGGCTTTTTTTTTTTTCAGTACTGGGAACTGAACCCAGAGGTTCAGGGGTGCTCTGCCACTGAGCCACATCCCCAGCTTTTTTTATTTTTTACTTTTGAGACATATTGCTTAGAATCTTGCTAAATTATTGAGGCTGTCCTCCAACTTGCCATCCTCCTGCCTCAGCCTCCTGAGTTGCAGGGATAACAGGGTGCGCCACGGCACTTGGCACACGGGGCCATTTTAAACCACAAAATCACCATGAAAACAAGGAAACTTGCAAAATGTGGCAAAAAATAGCCTGCCAAAGGGACACTTGTGCATGGTCTGAGCCCCAACAGGAAGACAGCGTGTCAGTTTGTTTGATGGCCAGGGGGAACACGTGCCCGGGAGGCTCAGATTTTTCCTCACCCCTCAGAGGTCCGCTGCCGACCACGAGAACGCCAGCGAGCACTGATCTGGGGATAAATGTCAGCTAGCAGGGAAGACACCGGGTGGAATCTGGGAGGAAGGACGGACTCTGTGATTTAACAGGCTCAGGGCTCGTGGCCCTGACTGGTCACTGGAAAGGCAGGACACAGGCAGGTGAAGAAGTGTCCCAAGAGCTTCCTCTTCTCATTTATCAAACGTGGGTGACAAGGCTCCCCGCCCCGTCACGTATTTGGAGGGAAAGAGTAGTGACCCCAGCAGCTCTATTAGCGGTTTTCGTACCTGATCTCGGTTAGTCCTCGCCACCGCCCTATAGGACAGACCTGTCATTAATCCCAGTTTACACAAAAGGAAGCTGAGTCCTGGCAGGATTTAGGGACTTTGCTGGACATCTACAAACGAGCTGGGCACAGTGTCACGCTTATCCTCCCAGTGACTCGGGAGGCTTGGGCAGGAGGATGGTAAGTTCGAGGCCAGCCTCAGTAACTCAGGAAAACCCTGTCTCAAAATGAAAATTAAGGGCTGAGGGTGATGCTCAGGGGTAGAGTGCCCTGGGCTCAGTCTCTCACACACACCCCTACGCCCTAGGCAGGGGGACTGGATCTCAGTGTTCCCAGCTCGCTGGCCACACCTGCCTCGAGCCCCTGTTCCATGGGTGCTGGGCTCTCTGCCCGGCTTGCAGCTGGCCCACGGGGAGTCGTGTGCTGACCACGACACAAACCAGGACCTGGGGCCTTCCAGGCAGTTTTACCAAGGGCGGGGGCATCGGACAAGGAGGGTCCCCTCCTACAGAGGGTTAAAGCAGCTCGGCCTCCCTCCGGCTGAGCGGAAGTCGGATTTTGAGAGCCGAAGGGGGCTCTGGAGAGATGTTTTTCTTCTCCGTTTGTCTGCTTGTGGCTGGCCCATAAAACCCCCGGAACTGCCCGCTGCCGGAGGAATTCCTGCTGCTCAGAGAGGTGGGGGACACAGGTGGGGGTGGGGGTCTGGCCCGGCCCTGATCAGAGCAGAGACCACACATCTATTTTTATTATTATTATTTTTGGTACCAGGGATTGAACTCAGGGGCCATTCGACCACTGAGCCACATCCCAGCCCTATTTTGTGTTTTGTTTAGAGTCGGGGTCTCCCTGAGTTGCTTAGTGTCTTGCTGTTGCTGAGGCTGGCTTTGAACTGGCGATCCTCCTGCCTCAGCCTCCCCAGCTGCTGGGATGTGGTGTGCGCCCCTACACTAGTCATCTTATCAGAGCGGAGAACACCCCTTGTAAGGCCCCACCTGAAGGTCAGGGGACTTCCCCTGGACTCTCTGGACTCCTGGGGGAGCAGGTGCGAGGAAGAAGGAACATGCCTCCCTACTTTCCCCCGACACTGGGCAAGTCTCCACCGGTTTCCGCGTCTGTGCCCACCTGGATGCGGAACTGAGTGACATCATGAGCTTCTCTACCCATCAGGCATCATGCTGTATTTCCTGCCAGGAAAGCAGTGAAGTGTCACCTGTTTTACAGGTGAATAAACAGGCTTAGAGGCAGCACCGATCCCAGCCCAACAGTGGATGTCATAACCCGACCCTAAGTGTCCTCTCTCCTGCCTCCCAACACACGCAGTCCCGGTTCTCCTTGCCCTGGGACGTCTTTGTTCTTTAAGACTCGGCTCATGCAACACCTCCTCCAGGAAGCCTGCCCTGACTGGCCAGGCTGGTTGGGCCGGGACCCTCTCTGACTGCCCACAGTCCTGGGAGGTGACTGTGTTTGTTCACTGGGCTGTGAGCCCCCCGGGACAGGAGGGCTCCATCATGCCCTGATTCTCCATCGTGCCCCCTGCCCTCAGCCAACACCAGCAAACTTCAACTTCTCTGGAAGATTCTAAGTGCCCATGGAGCAGCGGGGTCTGTGGCTCTCAGCGGAGTCTGGGTGGCTCAGGCTGGCTCTGGCCAACAGGAGGAGGAGGCAGATGGATCCTGTGTGACTTCCGAGGCTGCTTCCTGGAGTCCTGACCTGGAGCCTCAGCTGCAGTGTAGAAGGCCCCGTGCTCCTTACACGGTCACCAGGTGGTGAGGACCGCCAGGCTGTGCGCAGAGGCGCTCCCGTCCCCAGGTCAACCCGCCCAGAGGCCTCCAGGTGATTCCAGCCCTGGTTGTGATCAAAGGCTCGTGTGGTGAAGGCCGGTCCCCAGGGCAGCCAGGCTCAGAGACTGGACTTGCCAGATTGGACCGTGAAGGTTCCGACCTCGTCAGGGATCCATGCACGGAAGGGTCCCGCTGGAAGGACTAACGGGAGCTGGGGGAACCTCGCGGGAGGGAGTGGGTCCTCACGGTGCACCCTGGGGCCTACGTCGTGTTCCCAGTCCCTTCTCTCTCTCTCTCTCTCTGCTTTCTGGCTGCCGTGAGCTGACCACCGTCTTGACCACGCCCTTCCATCATGATGCTCCGCCTCACTCAGGCCCAGAGCAATGGAGCTGGCTGACTGTGGACCGAACCTCTGAAACCATGAGCCAAAGTAAACCTTTCCTCCTTTAACGTGTTTTCCTCAGGTAGTTGGTCACAGCAATGAAAAGCTGATTAACAACCAACTAACACACAAGACCACGTGTCCCTCTGCACAAAGCCCTCAACTTGGCTCCTAACTCACTCTTAGCAAAAGCCAAAGTCTGACAGCGTCCTCCAGGCCCTATGTGGCTGGCCCCTTTCCTACTCCATGCTTCTCTGTCCTGTCTCCTACAGCCACACTAGCTGGCTTGCTGCTCCTCAAATGCTAGCTGCTCTGTCTCAGGGCCTTTGCACTTGCTGTGGATGGTGCTCACTGCCTGGAACACTTTCCTGTCCAGTCCCTATCACCTTCTTCGTGAGGCCTTTCTTGTCTACCCTGTTTAATGCCATGCCGCCATCTCTCTGTGGCCCTCACAACTACCACACTGTACACTTTACTTATCATGTGTATTATTTATTGTCTGTCCTGTCCCCTTCAACCCAGAATCCCAGCCACAGGGCAAGAATCTGTTTTCTCTCATGTTTCCCCAGTGCCCAAAGCAGAGCCTGGTGCTGACCAGTGAGTGGCTGGACCCTAGAGGACACTGGCCGTGACCACCTACTGCCCTCCTTCGGGGCCCGAGGACAGAGACACAGGACCAGACGCCTCTCCCAGGGCCTCCCTCCTTCCTGGTCTTTGTGCCTCCATCCTTTGCCAGTAAATAGGATCTTGGGGCAACGGCCGCGAACCTTCCAGGGCCCGGAGGCCTTGACTTGCTCCTTCCTGCACTATCAATCCAGTCCCTTCCCACTGTGGCATCCTGGACTGACTCGGGGAGGCGAGGCCGAGAGATTAGTTGCAGGGAGCCCTGTGGCCCTGAGGGTCCTGCACAGTGGGAATGGGGGGTGGGGGTCGCGCGGCGTGGCTGCGAGGTTGAGTGATATGTGGGAAGGTCTGTGGGCATGGAGGCGTTCCAAGGCCTGCTGAGGGGCCGGGGCATGGGGCACAAGTCCCACTTGGCCACTGAGCTCTCTCTTCCTGGGAAAAATGAGGTTAATGTGCGTCGCCACCTTCCTAGAGCTGCCCAGGGATTCGATGCCCGGACAATTCCCAGCACCCAGGGGAAGGGCGAGAGCTGCCAGTTATCATTAGCCGTGACTCTTACGGTGGTGGCAGGGAATCAGATGCTAATGAAGGGCCACTTGGGAGCCCAGGAGCCTCAGTTCATAGCCCAGAGAGGATGTGGACTCGGCCCTGTATCTATTTCAGTCTGGTCATAGAGACTGAAGGTCAAGGTCAAGGTCACCACTCCCCCCCCCTCCAAGGCCATACTCGTGAGCACATGTTTTTCTTAAAATGTACCACAGGAGGCCTCCCAGCCTTCTGGGAGGGGAGGCTGGGTGCAAGATTTAAATCCAGGACACAGCCCTGCCCCAGTGTGGACCCTAAACGTGTCACTTCGTGGCTCTGAATTCCACTAAAAGGCCTTGTTCTGGTTTGAGATAAACCGTGCACAGTGAGAGGGAGTCTCCAAGGCTCACGCTTGAGCAGGAGTGTGGACTTCCAGGGCAGGAGTCAGGCAGTGTGGGGGGTGAATCCCAGTGACCCAGACGTTACTGGGGTTGCAGATGGCCACAGGCTCTGGGAGGGAGATTGAATCCCACAAACATCCAAGATTCATCTGTAGAGCCCCACCAAGGCCAGGTGCTCCCATGAAGCCCCTTAGCCCAGCACTAGGGATCTGAAGAGGAGATGGACACCTTGGTGCGGCGCAGGGGAGGGAGGGGTACTCTGAGGAAGCTAAAAGGGGGTCAGGGAGGGCGTGAGCCGGGAGGCGGGGATGGAGTGACCGTGAGCCGTGGAGACACGGAGGGAGAGATGGTTTCAGTGGACGGGGCATGGACTGCCCAGGCCCTGAGCGCGCATCTTGGAGCTCAGGGTGGGCAGGGGAGGGGCGGTGCAGGCGAGGGTCCCGGATCGGGTGGGCTGAGCTTGGAGCCGTGGGCAGGACTCTTCTGGGTTAGGAGGGAGCTCATCAGAGGCCTCTGGGCAGAGGCAGGACGGGGTCTGCTCCTGGATCGCAGGGACTCCCGGCTGCCTGGGGAGAGCGGACCAGGGGGTCAGGGGGGTTCTGGGGCCTGGGAGGAGGACAGTGCGAACCAGGCCGTGTGGGAGGAGGAAATGAGAGGCCCCAGCTCCCAGGTCAGAGGTGAGGAGAGGGACGGGGTCATGGGAGGGCGGGCAGTGTCCCCTGACCTCGATGTTGCACATGCCCTTTGACCTAGCAAGCCTGCTTCAGGGACTTGTCCTGCATTTCACCCTGCACAGGTGTGAACTGCTGCACGGGCAAGGCTGCCAGTGGGAGGGCTGGACAGCGCCTCGTGTGGGCAGGGAGGTGGACCCGGTACGGGGTGTCCATCTGGAGGACAAACCAGGTGAGACCTCCATCTTGCAGTGTACGCAAGAAGGCCACCGAGTCTTTGACAAGCCCTCGTCTGCAGGTCCACCTACCCACCCTCGGGCCTGCCCTGGGACTTTTGGACCAACGATTATTTGGGGGAAACCAGTTGCCATTGGAAGAAGCCCAGTCACCCCAAGACTGCCACACCGCAGGGAGTCCAGGCAGGTGCTGGGAGGAGTCCTCTAGAACTAGAGACCCCACGGGAGGAGGGACAGAGGCCAGGCGCATCGAGGTGCAGATGCGAGTGAGGAGGCCGTGTTGGGTGGGAACCTCCAGCCAAGGCCCCGGGGTTGCAGGACGAGCCGCCCAGCCCCCCCCCCCCCCGACCTCCTCACCCACCAAATCATGCACAGAACACAGTGGCTGTACTGTGCCTCCTAGCTGGGGAGCTGGGTGGCCCAGAAGAAGACCAGAAGACATGCTCCTGGTACGTGTGTGACAGCAGCCATCGGCCCTTGTGATGATGGGCCATGAGTTGGAGGCCATCCAGGTGACCACGACAGGGTGGCAGGTGGGAAAGCCTGGTAGGTGCACAAAGTCCTAATCCGCTAGTGGGGGCCCCAGGTTACCCCACAGACAGATGGGTGTTCAACAGGGGTGAGCACTGGAGCAAAAATGAAGTGAAAATGCAAACACAGAAAGCAGCAGTCACGTGCCAGCACACCACGTTCCACAAGAAGATCCAGACAGCACAGAACACACGGAGGTCTACCAGGAGGGTCCACAGGGCCTGGACAATGGGAGGGGGATGGTGGCACTGGCCTGTAACCCAGTGACTCAGGAGGCTGAGGCAGGAGGATTGCAAGTTCAAGGCCAGCCTCAGTAATTTAGTGAAACCTGTCTCAAAATAAAAACTAAAAAGGGCTGGGAGTGAAGCTCAGAGGTACAACATCCTGGGTTTGATCCCCAGTACTGCAAGAAAGAAAGAAAAAAAGAGAAAAAAAAAGAAAGAAAGGAATCAGTGAGCCCTCTGTATCTGCAGATTCGTACTCATGGGTTCATCCAATCAGGTATCAGAACTACTTGAAAAAAAAAGCTTTTATACTGAATATATACAGACAATGCAGTGTAACAATTATTTGCATAGTATTTACATTGTACCAGGTTTATAAGTGAGCTAAAGACGATTTAAAGCATAGGGAGGGACTGGAGATGAGGCTCAGTGGTAGAGTGTGCAAGGTCCTGGGTTCCATCCCCAGCACAGAAAAAAAAAAGAGCACAGGGAGGATGTGTGGGTTACATGCAAACAGCATGGTTGTTGTTGCTGTCCTTTGGTATCTGGGACTGAGCCCAGGGGTGCTTAACCACTAGTCACATCCCCAGCCCTTTTTATTCTTTATTTTCAGTTAGGGTCTCACTGAGTTGCTTAATGCCTTGCTAAGTTGCTGAGGCTGGCTTTGAACTGGAGATCCTCCTGCCTCAGCCTCCCCAGCTGCTGGGATCACAGGCGTGCGCCAGGCCCCACTGTGGTTTTAAACACACACGTATGTAGAATAATGTAATAGGGCCCATGTGCCGACTCCCCAGTTTTGGAAATCAACTTTTTAAATACAGGCGAGGAGGTAGTGGTTTTCAAGTATGTCCACAGAGCGCTAATCCACTCACCTCTGAGTCACTGCACTGAACCCCCGTGTCTGGTGAAGACGGCGAGGCAGAGGTGGCGTCTGAGGCCAGGCTGGGTAAAGGGACTGTCGTCCACCTCACTGTCTCCCAGCTTTACTCTGGGATTCAGCCACCGCATGGGGATGGAGTGGGAACCCAGGGACAGGCAGGTGTGGGGAGGAACTGATTCCTCTCTGTCCTCCCCAGCCTGGCCATCACCAGCTCCAAGGGGCCTGCCGTGACATGAGTCCCCAGGACAGGATGCTCCAGCCAGTCAGGCCTCCGTCGCCAGCATCTGTACTGCTCCCCAGTGCCACCAGAGGACCAGCTTCCCTCGGCTGAGCCGCTCTCCGATTCCCGACCCCCAGGCACTGCAGGTATGACTAAGATCACCGTCGCTTTACAACCTGTTTGGAGGTCATTCTGCAGGTGGACGCCCACAGGAGGCGCCTCTGCCATCCTTCCCCTGTAACAGCCCTTTTCCTGATGTTGTCATTCCTGTCAGTCTTTCCACTTTTACTACACATTATAAGTCTTGACCCAGCACATGGGCTGTGGATCCCTTTAAAGAGCACACGGATGTCCGTCTCCAGGGCCTTCCTGTTCTGTTCACGGCATGGGTCCCTGCCCACTCAGGTTTTGCCCTTCCACAGCATCCTCTGAGACTTATCTGTTGCCAGGCAGCAGCTGCAGGCCCTCTTCCCCGCCGGATGGTGTCCATTAGATGAATGGACCACGAGACCTTACCAGAAAGCCTATGTTCATGGACATTTGGTCCTTTTTTTGTTGCTATGAAAAACAACGGTGCAGGTGACATAGTTTCCCTCCACCCTCTTCATATGGCAGCTTCCTTTTCTGGGGGGAGGGGGGCGTCTCAGCTCTAATGGAATTTCTGGCATCTTTCCAAACCAGCACCTTGCACTTTCCCAGGAACACGGGAAATTTGGTGAATTCAAGAGGGTCTCTCCCTCTGACTTCCAGGGAACAGAGAGCAGCATGTGCAAAGGTCCCGGGGTGGGAGAGGTGCCTGGTGTGGCAGAGGTGTGGCAAAGAGGCAGGTGTTGCTTCAACCCAATGTCAAGGGGCAAGCAGGAGGTGAGGAGGGCCCAGGGTAGGGGCCATTTGAAGGGGCCTAGCATTTATTCTGCCTTTTTTTTTCCCTCCCAATGAAACTCACTCATTGGGAGTTTAGACAATTGACACCATCAGATTTATTTTCCTCTTTCTTTTTTTGCACCACTGGGGACCAACCCCAGAGCCCCCACATGCTAGGCAAGCACCCTGCTACTGAGTCACATTGTGATGCCCCTCCTTTGGTCACTTTGTGAACATAATGGGAAAGACAGGTCGGAAGCCAGGAGCCCACAGAGACGCCCCACAATCCTGGCGGGGAGGAGGTGGCTTGGTCAGCAGTGGGACGCGGCTGGGTCCCCGATCTGCTTCGTGGTGGACCCCACACTACTTGCTGATAGATCTAATGCCAGGTGTGAGAAGGACCGGTCCTGGGTGACCAGGAGGCTTCGGGCAGGACTGAAGCAGGCTGGTGTGGAGAGGGGTCTGGACAGGGATTGTCAAAGCAGCAGTGCAGGGGACACCTGGACTGGGGACACCCCGTGGGAGCCCTCCCCAGGAGGCTGCAGAGGGCTCTTAGGGCAGGAATGGGGAGAACCGAGGGGTCAGGACACAGGTCTTCTGTGGGTGTATCCAAGCACTTGCTGCTTCTGTGATGTGTTAAATAGATAGTTAAACCCCCCTAAAGGTATTTGTTTATTTAAACTTTGGGTGGAACCCAGGGGCCCTCTACCCCGGAGCTAAATCCCCAGCCCTTTTTACTTACTTACTCTGAGGCAGGGCATGGCCAAGTTGCTGAGGCTGATTCAAACCTGCGACCCTCCTGCGTCAGCCTCCTGAGTTGCTGGGATGACAGGCCTGAGCCAGTCCATCTGGCTTCTAAGTGTTTTTAAAACAATAACCCACTCACTCCTCATAACTGACCTGGGATAACAGGTCCTACCACCATTATCAGCATTTTATAGAGATTCAGAAACTGAGGGACAGAGAGGTTGTCATTTGCCCAAGGTCACACCCCGAGAAGAGGCAGACCCAGGTTTGGGCTCTGGACAGTCCAACTCCAGAATCCTAGCACTTCACCCGCTGCGATGCCTTTGCCAGCGTCTGGTCTCCTAAGTGGGCACCTTGATGGCTGCGGGCTGGGGGGAGGGGGATATGAGGGAGAAGGTGAAAATGAAGGGTGTGGGGATAATGAGCTTGGATCTGAGAAATGGGGTCAACTCAGCTCCCTGCACCTAATGCAAAGAGGAGGGAGAGGAGGACTGAGAACAGGAGAGGAAGGAGATGATGGAGGAGGGGGAGGGGGAGGAGAGGGGGGAGGGGGAGAGGGAGAAGATGGAGAAGGAGGAAGAAGAGGAGGTGGAGGGAGGAGGAAGGGGGACAGGAGAAGAGGGGAAGGAAAAGAAGTGGAAGAAAGCATGTTTCAGCTGTACCCTCTGGATCACAATCCTCGTGAGCCCCTGGGCCCCAGGCCTGCCCCTAGTGGGCTTCTTGGGACTGGTCCTGACCCTCCCCCAGTGCTCCAGCCTCTCCCTGTCCCAGAAGCCTGCTTGCTCTCACCTTGGAGCCTTTGCCTGGGTCTTGTCCTCAGTAAGAGCGCCCTTGCCTCCTCCCACCAGCTCAGGAACTCCTACACATCCACCAAAACCCAGCCTCCAGCCTCCCCTCAGTGACACCTGTTTCTAGCCTCCACTCCTCTGGGCCGCCACAGCCCTCTGCACCTCTGTCCTCTGGTTGACTCCACCAACTTGTCTCCAGTGGGCTCCAGAGGGCAGGGCCTGGGCTGGCTCATCTCTTGAGTCCCCAAGTGGCTCCAGAGCCTGCTACATGGTGGGAGCTGGGTACGTATTACTCCATACATGTGATGGACAGAGGGATGGATGAAGGAAGGAAGGATGGAAAGATCACTACGGACACCAAGACCACTTTTCTTTTCTTTTTAATATTTATTTCTTAGTTTTCGGTGGACACAACATCTTTATTTGTATGTGGTGCTGAGGATCGAACCTGGGCCCCACGCGTCCGCCTGAGCCACACCCCCAGCCCAAGGCCACTTTTCCAACAGCAGCACAATCCCAGGGCTGAGAAAACAATTCCCAGCGTGTCATGGATCTCACAGAGTAGAACTGGGATTCCTAGACCTTCTTTTCTAGAGCTAGAGAATGTTCCTGAAGGAGAGTCCCTGGGCATTCCCTCTTCCGGCTGTGTGACGTTGGACAAGACACTTAATAACCCTGTGCCTCAATGTCCCCATCTGCACAATGGGGGGAATAGTGACACCTTCTTCATGGGTGGTTTTGAGGATAAAACCGTGTGTGCCAGTAGTGCAGTACCTGGACACCATTCATGCCCACTAATTGTTAGCCACGACAATATCGTGTCTATACTGGACTTTATTTTGCAATAATTTCAGAAACACAGAGAAGTTATAAAAACTGTGCAAAGAATTCATTCCTGTACATGCTTTGCTCAGATTCCTTAAATGTTAACATTTTATTACTCTTGTTTCGTCTTTCTGCTTACATTTTTGTTTGAACTGTTGTAAATTGCAGACAGGATACCTCTTTGCCTCTGAGTTAATTCATGTATATTATTTCTCTTTTTTTTCCAGTACTGGGAATTGAACCCAGGGCGCTCTTCCACTGAGCCACATCTCCAGCATTATTTTGTATTTTATTTAGAGACAGGGTCTCACTGAGTTGCTTAGCACCTTGCTTTTGCTGAGGCTGGCTTTGAACTTTTGATCCTCCTGCCTCAGCCTCCTGAGCTGCTGGGATGACAGGTGTGATTCACAAGTTTTTGATCCTCCTGCCTCAGCCTCCCTAATAGCCAAGATTACAAGCGTGCACCACCACACCCGGCTATGTTTAGTTTTTAATGTCTTGTTAATCTCCTTTTTCTAGAATAGCTCCTTACTTCTTTGATTTTTGCAACCTTGACATTTTTTGGAGAGTATAGACCGGTGGTTTTATAGATGGTCTCTATTTGGATTCTGCTGTTATTTCTTTATGATTAAATTCACATCAGTTGCTTTGGACAAGAACGCCACAGAAATAATGCTATGTCCTTTACAATGCAAAGAATCTGGGGACACGTGATGTGGGTTTGCTCTGTTACTAGCAAGTTCTTTTGGACCACTTATTTAAGGTGGCATCTGCAAGATTTCTCCACTGTAGTGACTCTTTTTCTTTGTAACTAATTAAAATCTTGTGGGGAGATACATTGAAACTAAGTAAATTCCTTGTTTCTCTCCCTCCTTCACACCCACATGAGCAGGATGATATATTTTACATTAGATGTATTTATTATTTGACCAAGGAAAATAGAAGTAGGGAGTCATACTCTAATAGCACAACAGAGGTCATGGAAGGCCCCCCACCCCATCTCCACGCACTCAGTCCTTCCAGAAAATTCCATGTCACGGACAAGCTTCAATCCACACCATCCTCTGGTACTTCTGAGCACCCAGAAGGTAGCTCAACACACACAGCATTCTTTCTGCCTCTTACTTCTTCTCTTGTTTTAAAATAGTTTTTTAGTTGTAGTCGGACACATACCTTTATTTCATTTATTTATTTCTATGCGGTGCTGAGGCTGGAACCCAGGGCCCCGCACCCTGTTACCTTATTCAGTGAACACTTTGGAGACCATTTTACATTTGCACCTATGGAGAGATCTAGAATCAATTTTAGAAACTCAAATCCGCCCAAGAGGCAATCCCAGGCCAGTGAAATCTCTTTCCACTAAAAAACTAGGGAAACTGAGGCCCAGGGTGGGGCAGGACTGGGTTTTTAAGGTCAGAGGCAAACGGACCTGCACAGCAGCTGTGGACTCCCGCACAAGAGAGTGGGCGGGTCTCAGGCTGGTGAGCCAGGCCTTGGGGCCTTCCTACAAGATGCCGGCTCCAGCTCATGCCCCGGTTTTCAGCCTGGCTTCTCCCTGCCCTCCCCGCCCCCCGGGCCCCTTCTTAGTTTTAGTTAGGGACCCCCCTCCAGCTCCCTGCTGGGCCGGGCCTTGGGAGCCCCATTGATCCTCTGACAGCCCAAGACGGATCGGCTGGAGTGTGTATTCAGGTGCAGGCTCCTGGCACATGGAGGCCAGATGAGGCTGGGCTGGGGGCCAGGGCCCGCTGGGGCAGGGGACGGAGTTGGAGGAGCGGGGACAGGAGCATCCCACAGACACCTGCCTCCTCTCCCTCCCCATGGGCTCCCACCCTTTTGGGGGCTGCTGCTCCCCCTACAGCCTGGGGACCCGGGTGAGTGGTCTTGCTTGGTCTCCTCGCGGTGCCACCCTCCCTCCCGTGATGCTGACGGGTCCTCCTGAGCCTCAGCTTCCTCATGATGGTGGGGAGGAAATGAGCGTCCCCAGCAGACCGCAGGGCGCGGCCAGGGCCCTCTCCATGTCCCTCACTGGCCTCTGCAAACCCTACTCCACGTTTCCTTTCTGCTATGGAAGTCCCCAGCCCAAGGGGCCGCATGGCTCCGCCTGTCGGAAGTTGTCCCTTCTGGCCATCAGCTGTGCGGTTCCCCACGGCGGAGTGGACCCCAGAAAGCAGGGTCTGCTTCCATGCCCGGTGACACTCGAAAGGCCCTCAGATGGCACGTGCATCTCAAGTGGGTACTGAGTAGCTGCTGTGTGCGGGTACGGGGGGACCGGGGAGTCCCGGGCTCCAAGACAGGCCAACCCAGACAGGGGACAGGGGAGATGGGAGCCCGAGAGGAGCCAGGACCCAGTGAGCCCCACCTGACATGGAGGGTGGGCGCAGAGAGAGGTCGGGGTGCAGAGAGAGACGGTGAAGCTCAGGGGGCCCTAGATTCCCAGAGGGCAACGGGGTCACAGGGAGGCTGGGGACTCAGCTGAGGGGAGGAAAGCTCAGATGGGAAGGGCACTGAGGGGGGATCCCTGGGGGGGGCACACAGGCCCCCACAGCTCAGGGAGGGGAGGGCTGCGCAGGTGGAGGGTGGGGGCTGTAGCTCCGGAACAAAGCCCTGGGGAGCAGCGGCCCTAGTTTTTTCCAGCTGACGGGCCCTGAGCTAATTACTGATAATGAGCAGCTGGGCTCCGGGATTTGCACTCAGAGTGATCATCAGCACCGCCGTGGAAGGCAGCCAGTGCCAGCCTTCGGGGTGGCCATTTAGGGTGCCGAGGTGACATCACTGGCTCCATGTGGTTTTGCCTTCCCTGCAGAAGAGAAGATGGCAGAAGGACAATCTTGACTAGAGGCAAGAAATGAGCATGTTTCTCCTGTCCTAGGCCAAGGCCTGGGCTGGGATTCCTGGCGAGTGGACAGGGGCTGCGGCCCTCACAAACCTGAGGACATTAGGCTCGGAGGACCCTCAGATGGAGCCAGAGGCTGCCCGCTGCAGGGACGATGGAATCGTCCACCGAGGGTGCTGTGTTTATCCTCTCTATCAACCCATGAGGGAGCCTCTGGTATTGACCCCATTTTACAGGTGAGGAAACCGAGGCACTGAGGAGTCGCACAGCCAGGGACCAGCTGAGCTGGGATGTGAACCTGGGCTTTCCCTGTGATGGGCTGACAGTTCCTCTCTCCCCCGACTCCCCTCTCTGCAGGGATGCCGGTATGTTTGGTGTCCCCGCAGGGTTGGGAGGTGAGACTTAAGTATAAATAAATAAACAGGGAGCAGATGGTTGGGGGGGGGCTGGGAGGGGCAGGCTAGGGCCTCCCACTTCTCCCTGGGAAAACACTGCAGGGCCCCCAGCAAATGGATTCCAGACCCAGTGCCCGGAGCACCCTCCCCACGCTGCACCCTGGCTGGCTGCTCGGGGACCTGGCCCAGGCCCTGAGAGAAATGGTGGGCTAGGCCCTGAGTCCTGGCTTTTATTCATCTCCTGCTTCTCTCTCTTCCTCCTGTGTGAGCCTGAACCAGTCACTTTACCTCTCTGTGCCTCATTTGACAGATGGAGATCTATCTGTTAAATGAGGGGAAGGAGAAAGAACTATCACGCTTCTGTTCAGGGGTCCCCTCCTCTGGGAAGCCTTCCCAGACTGCTCCAGGCCGACTTTGTTAGAGTAACATTTTAGCATCGCAAGGGGGACTCGGGTATCGTGTCTCTGATTTCACAGTCGTCCAGCCGACAGATCCTTGCTGGCCGTGGGCCGGGCACTGTGCCACCCTTAGGGCTGACAGTACGTGGCACATAGCTTCTGCCTGTAGCGCCAGCTGCAACCTGAGGAGCTACTATAGACCCTGGTCACGTGAATGCACACCTGGGTGGGGATGGAGGAGGGCCTCGCTGTGTATCGTGTCCTGGATGTGCAACCTGTCACGGGGTGGGGTGGGGAGGGAATCAAAGGTGAAGTGGGTGAGCAGCCAGAAATTCCTAAATCCCAACCCACCCAAGTGAGAACGCTGTGTCCCAGGTCCTCTCGGGCCAAGAAGCCATGAGCTTCCGAGCGTTGCTTTCTCCCTCCCTTGGCCCGCAGATGGCCGTTCCTGCCTGGGCTCTGACTGTGGACAACGTGACCAAGCTAGAATAGGATGCAGGCAAGTATCGTTTGGTTTATTTTGGTCAATTACCTTCTAATTGGAATGAGGGTTTCTGATGATTCACTTGATGTTTGGAAATTGCTAGTGGGGGCTGGAAGCAGCACCCTCACTCCCAAGAAACGTTGGTATCTTCTGATGAAGATTTTTATTTTTTCCCCCGGGGCCCAGCATGGTGATATTTAGTATTTTAACTGCAGCCGTGGTTACGTGGCTGTGTTCATTTCTCAGGATGTATTTCCTGATCACACTTAAAATTGGTGGCTTTTTTTTTTTTGGTACCAGGGATTGAAGCCAGGGGTGCTTAACTACTGGGCCACATCCCCAGCCCTTCTTTTGCATTTTATTTAGAGTCAGGGTCTTGCTGATTGCTTAGGGTCTCGCTGAGTTGCTGAGGCTGGCTTTGAGCTCACGATCCTCCTGCCTCAGCCTCCAGAATCGCTGGAATTACAGGAAATGGGTGCATTTTAATTGCATGTAAACCTCCAAGTTGATTTTAATGTGCATGTGTTTAAATTTAAAAAGAACTCCAGTTCAAGATATTGAGGAAATAGTAGTACAGATGCCATGAGGGTGTGGCCAAGCCAGGAAGCTTGTCCGCTACAGAAAAGTCTGGAGTCAGTGAACAAGGGAAAGAGAGGACACAGTGGGTGAAGGAATGACTGAGCCAGGGAGTGAGGGGGGGCAGGGGACCCAGGCTCTCCCCCCTATGGAGGTGATCTGCTCTGCCCAGCCCCAGCACACTGGGTGGTCCTGCCCAGAGCTAAGGTGATCATCCTGGAGACCCCACCCACAGACTCATCTGCTCCTCTATCTGGGGCAGCCCAAATGCCCTCCCTTTCTAGTCTGCTCTTCTCCGAGTCCTTCACCCCAAAGGCTTAGCCATAATGCACACCAGGTCCTGCTCGCCTGGAGCCTACAACCTGGTGAGGCAGCAAGACAGAAGACAAGTGGACGGACAAACAAATAGAATGACTACAAGCTAATATGAAGGCACACAGAGTGAGAGGGCCAGGGAGACCACCAGAGGCAGAGAGGCGAGGGAAGCCTCTCGAAGGAGGTGACATGTGAACTGAGACCTTAAGGATGCATAAAGTCACCAGAAGAACCGGAGAAAGGGCATTCAAAGCAAGAGCCCAAAGGAAGAGCAAGCGCAAAGGCCCTGGGGTCAGAAAGCCAGTGGGAACTATGAGGCAGCCGGGTGGGCTGGAGGGCACTGGGCTGGGGAAGGACAGTCATTTAGGACGTTCATGGTGAAGAGCCCCTGGTTGTTTTCTTTTTTTCTTTCTTTCTTTTCTTTTTTTTTAAGAGAGAGAGAGAAGAGAGAGAGAGAATTTTTTAAATTTATTTTTTAGTTTTCGGCGGACACAACATCTTTGTTTGTATGTGGTGCTGAGGATCGAACCCGGGCCGCGCGCATGGCAGGCGAGCGCGCTACCGCTTGAGCCACATCCCCAGCACCCCCTGGTTGTTTTCTAAATCTGACCCTCAAACACTTTCATACGATATGATGTGACATAAATTTTAGTAGATGCTCAATACACATTTACTAAATTAGAATTGAAGACCTTCTAGTTCCAATAGTTCAGCCTGCCTGAAGTGGGACTGATCTGCCCTCAACAGACAGGGTCGTATGGTGCCCAGATGAGTGGCCTCCAGAGAGCGCCTGCCCAGGACAAACCCTGGCTCTGCCTTGTCCCTACTGTGATGGCCTGAGAGGCCCCACCTCCCTGAGCCTGTTTTCTCATCTCTACGGTGGCTCAGGACATCCTAAGTGCTTTCTGATTGTTACATATGATGAGGAAGGACAAGGACCAAGAGTTAGGTGACAGATCCCTTTTCAATGGCTTCCCCTCCTGATTCCTGCAGGAAGAGTCCCATTTTGTAGGGTGGGGCTCCCTGACACTTGCTAACTGAGAGTCAGCAGTGTGACCTGTGCTGGGTTCAGAGGGAGTTAATAACGGGGCTGGGTTGACATCGTTTGCATTTGTGGCTACCTTTATTTATGTCATTGATACCAATTTTCCTTGGCTATCTCAAGTTTATTTTTATTTTTGGTACTGGGGACTGAACCCAGGGACACTTTACCACTGAACTACATCCGCAGACTTTTTCCTTCTCTCTCTCTCTTAATTGGGACAGGGAAACTGCTGAGGGCCTTCCTAAGTTGCCAAGGCTGGCCTTAAACTTCTGATCCTCCTGTCTCAGCCTCCAGTCACTGGGATTACAGGTATGCACTCCCCCCCCACCCCCAGCTATCTCAAGTTTCTTAAAAATTAAAAAAAAAATTAAGTCAAACAAAATCAAATTTAGATTTGAAAAAGCTATACCCAGTTTGGGCACCTCTTACTGCCCATGTCCCCCGGGGGGACTTCAAGAGGACAGGGGTTTCATCTGCTTAGGCTCTGATGGCCTGGTGCCTGGGGCAGTGTATTCTGTGACCATTTGTAGCAGGAATGTCAGGGAGGTGTGTGAAGGTGGGAACAGTCACTCCCGGACAGCCCTGTCCTGCCCTCTCTGGGGTCCCTCAGTTTCGTCTCTGGCAGTGGCTTTCCTCTCTCTCTCCCACACCCCCAGTCTCCAGGGCAGGTCAGGGCTGTGACTTGTCCCTTGTCCTTGGGGGAAAGGTTTCTGGCAGCTGGGTAGAGCCTCCCTCCCCCATAAGCCTGAGGGCACCTGTCTTCATCTGGAAACAGGTAAGACAGCCCATGGGGACTTCCTATGTTTGTCCTTATTTTGCAGATAAGGAAACTGAGGCTGGGAGAGGTGACTTTGGCTCCAGAGTATTTGGAGAGTCCATTCCCTGCCCTGTAAAAATGAACATCTAAAATTCCTCCCTTCCAAACTGGGTGAGAGGACCAGGGAGACCACCAGAGGCACCCAGTAGGTGCACCATAAATGTTGGCTGTTAGTATTGTTGTTCTTAGTGGTGAACTTACCAGGATCTCACAGCTCGTAGGTGGCATCAACAACTGAAACCTCGGTCAATCCATCTAAAGTGACTGACTCGCCCTGCGGTGACGCAGCCTGTAACCTCGGGCACAGGAGGCTGAGGCAGGAGGATGGCGAGTTCAGAGCCAGCTCCAGCAACCAGGCGAGGTCCTAAGCAACTTAGTGATTCCCTGTCTCAAAATAAGAACTTTAGAGCTGGGATGCGGCTCAGTGGTCGGTGGCCCTGGGTCCAGTCCCCAGCACTAGGACCAAACCAAAGTCTGTCTCCACCACGGAGCAGTCCTCAGGGCAGCAGCAGCAGCAGCGCCGCCTGCGATCGGTGCTTCCCGCCCCCCCCCCCCCCCGCAAGTGGCGCCTAGGGTCGGGGACAGGTTACCAGGTGGCCGCCTCCCGCCGCCCGCGGGGCAGGTTCGCGGCGCCCGCAGAGCCTCCCGCGGGGGCGCCCGACCGCCGGGCCGGCTGGTGGCGGGCGGCCTGGAAGACATTACACGGCTGTCGGCCGCGGGCGTCGCTCCCAGTTCCGGAGGCTCCCGGCGGCGGACGCGCGGGGCCAGGGGACGGCCCGCCACAAAGCGCGCTTTGTTCTGCGCTCCCCCCGGAGCTGGAACCAATGGATTGGCGGCCGCGGAGGTCAGGGGCCAGGCAGCGCGGGCAGCCGCGAGGGGCGGGGCGGGCGCCGGGGCCGCGGGGCCCGGGTGGGGGCCGGGACCCCGCAGGCCAGCTGGGCCCGCAGCAGGTCGCCTGGGCCTCCGTTTACCCGTCTGTCCAACGGGAAGGTCATTGCTGGTACCCGGTCACCTCTCGGGTCTGCTCTGAGGCTCCACTAGGGCAGTCAGGGAGGTCCTGCTGCTGGTGCAGGTGCAGGTGACGGAGGGGGCAGCCTGGGGGTGGTGCGGCTGGGGGTGGTGCGGCTGGGGGGGATGGGGGGATGAAGACGGTCCTTTTCGGGGGAGGGGGTACTGAGGATTGAACTCAGGGGCACTCCACCACTGAGCCACATCCCCAGCCCGATTTTGTATTTTATTTAGAGACAGACAGGGTCTCGCTGAGTTGCTTAGCTCCTTGATTTTGCTGAGGCTGGCTTTGAACTCGCGATCCTCCTGCCTCAGCCTCCCGAGGCTGGGATTACAGCTGTGCGCAAACATGCCCCGCAAGACATCCTTTTTATAAAGAGTGGGTCCTCACTTCCTGCTCTGTGGGAGGGCTGGGGCCAGGGGCTGGGAGGGACACTGGAAGTGAGTGTGGTTTGTAACACACAGTGTAAGAGTTTAGAGGCAGGGATGATGTCTTTGGTCCTTTCCAACCCAGGGCAGCCAGGACCTCTCCTCGGTTCCCTGATTTGATCCTGGATGCCAGGCTTGGCTTGTCTCCTCCAGCACTGGCAGGTGGAACTGCTCAGGCTGGGCCCAGGGACCAGGTGGAGTCCATCCTTGGTATTGACTGACACAGGGTAAGGAAGGGCAGAAACCACCCAGAGAGCGGTTTTTTTTTTTTTTTTCCTGACTGGAGGCAGGTCAGACTCTGAATTCTATCCTCTACTCCCTACAGAACTAGAGCCCAGCCAGGACCGTGTTGCATGAATTCCAGCTGGTCGGGAGGCTAAGGCTGGAGGACTGCAAGTTCAAAGCCAGCCTTAGCAACTTAGTGAGACCCTGTCTCTAAATTTAAAATAAAAATGGCTAGAGTTGTTGCTCAGTGGTTAAGTACCCTTGGGTTCAATCCCTGATATAAAAAGAAAAAAAGAGAGAAAGAAAGTAGAGCTCATTAATCCACTCACACACCCCATCTGCGTGTGCCCCCACCCCCATGAGACAATTAGGTTTGGAATCAGAATCCCCTGGGGGAGCAGGCTATCAGGTACAGGGAGCCCCAGAGATTGCCTGAAATATGTGTATGTCTTCCTGGGGGAAGGGCTCAAGGCTTTCTCTGGTGTTCAGCTATATTCGTGAATCCCTGCCCTCCACCAGCAAAAAAAGGGTTAGAAGCACTGGTTGGCTTCCAAATCCGGGGAGGGGGTGGTGGTGGTGGTGGTGGGGGTGGTGGTGGTGCAGCACTGGGAACTGTTATTTTGGAGAGCAACTTGCCACTCTTAGAAGTTGGAAATGAACCTGTGTGCCAGCCCGACTCTGCCACCGCTAGGCATGATTGAGAGCAGAGTGGTGGTGGAGAACCGGCACAGCAATGAACACTGGGAAACTCCTAAATGTCCATTTACAGGAGGATGAAGAATAATACATGGTCATACCACACCGTGCCGCACCCACCCAGTAATGAAAAAGCATGGGCTACACCGACATGGAATTCATGTACTTCACAGCTGTTTATTGAACACTTACTATGTATCAGGTGCTGTTCTTAGCACAGGCTCCCTGTGGTAAGCAAGACAGGCCCAGTATTGCCTCAAGAATCCTTATCCAGGCATGGTAGCGCATATATGTAATCCCAGCTGTTCAAAGAGGCTTCGGCGGGAGGATCGCAAGTTCAAGGCCAACCTCAGAAACTCAGTGAGGTCCTAAGCGACTTAGGGGTGCTTGTCTCAAAATGATGTATAAAAAGGGCTGGGGATGTAACTCAGGGGTTACGCATCCCTGGGTTCAATCCCTGGTACTACTACTAGTACTACTATGGGTGAGGCAGATAGGAACAGACACAGAGGATCATTTTAGAGAGTGATAAAAGCTATGAAGAAAATAAAACTTGGGACAGGGACAGAATGATGGGGAAAAGCCCCTCAGAAGAAGTAACCTTTGGGCAGAGACCAGAATGCGGGAACTCTGGGAGAAGAGCACAGTGCCAATGGGGCAGGTGGCCAGGGCACGCTGCCAGGGGCAATCTGCAAGGGAACTCGCACATGTTCACTACTGCAAGGGCAGATGGAAGGCAGGAAGGGCACAGCCTAATCCCTGAACGTAAATGTCCCCAAAGGGCACAGGGAAAACCAGGACCAGCACTCATGGTGGGCTTTGATATTTTAATTTTTTAAATTTTATTTATTTAACATTTCAATACCTTATTGTTTTATCTTAACCTAAATATACTACACGTAACTATGAATTTTAAAACTGATTTAAAATCGACCATCTGTGGGTTCTAGAGCATGGAGGGGCCTCAGGGGTTCCCCACACACTGCCTTCACTGCATCCAAGTTCCTGGGGGCAGGGGTTTGTTTGGGAGGGGACCCACACGATCATGGGAGCCCTAAAGAGGCACCATAGCCCAGCTTGGAAGGGTCTAGAAGCTTCTTGGAGGAAGTGCCTCCTTTTGGAAGGGTCCATGACACAGAGCAAGTGCAGAAGGGATGAGCAGAACCCGAAGCTCCAGACTCCCAGTGAGGTCCCCAGCTTCTCTGAGCCCCAGTCACCTGTCCCTGGCTAGGCCCTTCCAGCCAGCAGCTGTTTTGTGGGCCAGAGGCCCAGCCTTGCTCGGTGGGGCTGGGAAGCAGCACCACCTGCTGGTCCAAGTGGGAAATGCAGCTCTCAGGCGGCCTCCAGAGCATCATCAGGTCACACCCTTAAAACCCCAGCTGCTCCAAAGTGTGACCTGACCTGTTCTGCACCACCCACTCAGAGCCTGCCTGGCTGGGTCTTCTCTACAAGAAGGAAACGTCCTTTCAGAAGGGAGAGGCCAGCCTCACTTACTTCAGCCTGGAGGCCTGAGGGGCTCATTCATGCAAGGCACCTCAAAGCAGCAGTTTACGGGACACGTCCTCCCTGCACACTTAGGGGCAGACGGTCTATTTGACAGCTTGGGGAAATCCTCCAGGGAAGGCAAAGACATGCCCAATGTCACCCATCGAGTGGGTCCACCAGCTGGTTCAGAACCCAGATCTCCTGGGCCCCACCCAAGGGTCTTGCCTCTGCCCTGGGAGCGCTGGTGTGTGGGGTGTCACCGTATTGGAAAATAGCCAAGGCAGTCTGAATCAGCCGTCCTCAGCCTGAGGTCCCTACACAGCAGATTGGCATCACCCAGGAATTTGTTAGCTGTGCACATTCTTGAGCGGAGTCAACCGACCTGTTGGATCAGAAACTCGGGGCGGAGTCCACCAACCCAGCCTGAGCGTCCGAACCAACTAAGGCAAACGCAGCCCGAATTTTATTAAATAAATGTTTAGTTTGGAATGACTTTAGACTTATGGAAAAAGTACAGAGATAGTGCAAACAGATCCCACCCTCTCCACCCAGCCCGCCCCAACAGCTTCACAATAAATCGACTTCACAGATGACCACAGTACATTTGCCAAAACCAAGGCCGACATTGGTATAGTATTAACTAACATCCAGACTTTATCATCAGAGTCCCAGCTGTTCTGCTAATGTCTTGTTTTTGGTTGTGGTTGTTGTTCTAAGATCTAATCCAGGATGCCACACTGCATTCGATACCTTTCCAATCCTATTCCCCAGGACGCCCAATGGATGGGGAAAGCTGTTGTCCTCACTACCGAGCTGCGGAAACTAAGGCTTGGAGTTGCCAAGTGGCTGAGTTGCCTAAGGCCAGCCAGAACAAGCCCCACCTCACTCTGCAACCTTCTGGAATTCTTCTGGAATGTTCCACCTGCCAATCTCATCTCACCCATGCTGATGAGATGCCCTACTAGAGTGGATCTGGCCCTTGGAGACCCAGATTCTGCCTTATCACCTTGTCCCCTAGACTTTGAGGGCCAGGACATTGTCTTAGTGACATAAGACTGGCCAAAGTGAGGCCCTGTGTGTGGAGAGAGAGGGGGGGGAGGGAGAGGGAGAGGGAGAAGGAGGAGTTATTTGACACCTATTTGTGATAGATGAACAATGGCCCCAAGTTCTCTGCAGTTCCCCTCATCGAGAGGTGTAGTGGTTTCTGTCCTTTGACTCTGGACAAAGACTTACGATTTGCTCTGATCAAAAGAACCTAGAAGTGACACTGTCACAGTCCCTAACCTAGAGTTCTAGAAGTTCTAGTTCTGACTCTTTTGGAATCTTGAGGCCAAAATCTGGTGAACAAGCCTGAGTTAGCCTGTTGGAAGAGAATCAAGCCACCCCGGCCACAGCCAGTCATCTGCCTGACAAGCAAGTAGCCCCGGCTTAGGTGACAGCTGAGGATAGCCCCAGGCAGGACATCAGAGCTGCCCAGCCCAAGTTGCCAACCCACAGAATTATACGTAAAGAAATAACTTTGGGGCTGCTAAGGACGGAAGGCTTCTGTCACAGTGAAGTCTCACCAATACCCTGCTCCTCCTCTCTCCTGGCATCCCAATTTTATTTCAGCAGGCAACATGCCGGTCTCAGAAGATGGGACATGACTGGTGTGCTCAACCATGACAGTTCTGTTCTTACCTTTCTTTGCAGTTACGTATGGCCGGCCCAGGAGACCTAAGCAGATATATGCAGGGGAGAGGGCAGGCAGGACCCAAGCCTCTGGAAGAGGTTCTTTCTGGTAGAAGTTGACAGCCCAGGTGACCTGTCCCTTCCTCTTTAGCAGCACCTCTCTCTTAAAGACAGACACGATTCCTGGAGACACAGCAGCCATCTTGGGACTATGAAGTAGCAAACAAGGAGGACAGGGCAAAAGGATCACAGAGACATAAGCCCTGCCTTCACTGCACTGTTGAAGTGACACCATTTGGGCCATTTGTCTCCAGAATTCATGCAGTGTGGAAAAATAAACCTCTCCTTGTTAACCGGAACCTAGGCTTTCTTTTACTTGCAGCCGAACGTAATCACAGAGCAAGGTATCATGAAGAGTGTGAAGAAGGGCCTTGTTCTTGGGACTCTGGAGCCAGCAGCTTGCAGCTCTCCAAGTCCATCTCTTTTCTCATCTCATCTTCAACAGTCCTTGGAGGATAAGGCCATGATCATACTTTCAGTGGTGACAACTGGGGCTCCCACCCTGTTCTGCCTGAGTCCAAGGCCTGGCCGTTAGCAAAGGCAGAGCCAGAGTCAGACGGTCCCCCAAGGCACAAAGAAACCGCACACATCCCTGCTGCGCCCTCTGTGTGGCCCCGCCTGCTGGCCAGGTGGAATTCCGGGCTCCTGGGGTGGGAGGAGGCTGCTACTGCAGGTCGGGAGTGGAGGCCCCCAGGTAGACCCGCAGGTCCGAGAGGGTGGACTGGACCAGCTTGGCAGGGATGGTCTCGCGCTGCAGCTGCTGGTAGGCCGCGTAGCGGTGGCAGCCCCCGAAGGAGTAGAAGTAGTTGCCCCCCTGGGCCCCTTTGATCCAGAGGACGTCGATGGGGGGCACGCTGTCCGGGTCCTCCTGCGGAGAAGGGCACAGGGCAGTGAGCACGGCCCCGGGCCAGAGTGGCGCTCCAACAGGGAGCTCCTCGCTCCGGCGGGCGAGGCCAGGTGTGCAGGCTGGAGGCGCCACGAGGGCAGCTTGAGCCTCGGCCTCGGGACAGTGTGCATACCAGGGCAGTGGGCAGCTGCCAGCAGACCCGGCGGGGAGTCGCTTACCTACACTCCACATCTGGCCCTGTCCTAGACCCTGGGGACGAGGCACAGCCAGGACAGACACGGTCCCTGTGCACACGGGGCGGTGGGTTACTGGGACAGATGGAGCGAAGAAGGGACCACTGCGTGGTAAGGGCTAGGAAGACAATAACGCAGGTGACAAGACAAGGAAGGGGTCCTTAAGGGCTCTGAGAGGGGACAGTGACGCAGAGAGGCACCTGGGAAGCCAGCGGTGGGAGCAGTTTAGATGAACTGCCTGGGATCAGAGCTCGGCTGCTCGGGCTGTTCACTGGTGCCTCAGTTGCCCTCTCTGTCAAATGGGGATGGAGACGCAGACACACCTCCTGCAGCTCTGGGGTTCCACGGGCCATAATGTCTGCTGGTTCCTACCTGAGGAACGGCATTCCAGGCAGCGGGAAGAGCAAACGCAAGAGCCCTGAGGTGGGACCACGGTGGTGGAGAGCACGGTGAGGAGGCCAGTGTGACCAGAGTGGACTCAAGGCATCAAGGAGGCAAAGTGATCAGAGAGGTCAAGCAGAAGCCAAATGAGGCAGAGTGAAGGGTGTGCAGTCAGGAGGTTCTTGTTTGTTTTGGTACCAGGGATTGAACCCAGGGGGTGCTCAACCACGGAACCACATCCCCAGCTCTGTTGATTTTTAATTTTGAGACAGGGTCTCCCTATGTTGCTTAGGGCCTCACTAAATTGCTGAGGCTGGCCTTGAACTTGCGATCCTCCCGTCTCAGCCTTCAGAGCGGTTGGGATTACAGGCAGGCCCCACTGCACCTGGAGGGCTGGAGCATTTTGAACCTGATGGGATGCCATTCTAGAAATGTGCCCAGAGCAGGCTTAGCCGGATGGACAGAGGAGAGGCCTCCAGAGGTGTTCAGCAGAAGATGCTGCCCTGGCTGCTGGTGTGGGGGGAACCGGGAGAGGGCACAGCAGGTTGGAGGCGTCAGGCAGAGAGGGGGCTAGGAGGGCAAGAGAAAGAGGAGGGTCGAAGGCGATTTCCCAGTAGGGTCTGAGATCAGGTGGGTGTCCTCTAAGTGGGGAGAGCCTGGGGCAGGGCAGGGAGCGGGGTGAGCACAGTAGGGAGACCCTAATAAGTGGGACTGGCCTAGAAGGAAGGCCTCTGCCACTGACCCACAGGACCCCTCTGGAGCTGGCTGATGGTTCATGACCCCACGTTGCCCCAGTGAGCATGAGGCACGTGGTCACAAGCCAGTGCTCCGGAACCAGGAAAACTCAAATTTGGTCTCAGCTCTGAGCGGCTGGGGGATCCTGTGCATTGGCCTCAACTCTGAACACTGCTGCTCACCCATAGGTGGGACTGAGGCACCCACCAGGGTGGCTGCTAAGGAGGTGGTGAGTGGGTGCCTGAGAGATGTTAGTGGAAGCATCTACACCGCCCTGCAGGCGGATAGTGGGTGGGCACAATAAGGATCCCTACAGATGTCTGAGTCTTAATCCTTAAAGCCTGTGAATATGTCACCTTACAGGATAGAAAGGATTTTGCAGATGGACTTAAGGTCAGGATCTTAAGACAGAAGGTCATGGTGGGATGACCCAGATGGGTTGAAGGGACTCACCAAGATCCTTGGGAGTGGAGGAGGGTGGCACAAGTGGAGGCTGGAGTGAAGCAATGTGGGGAGGCCGTGAGTCACAGGCACAGGGGCACATCTGTAACGCCCCGCAGCCCGGGAGGCCGAGGCAGGAGGATCGCAAGTTCCAGGCCAACCTCAGCAATTACGCAAGGCCCTAAGCGACTCAGTGAGACTCTGTCTCAGAATGAAAAATCCAAAAGGCCAAAGATGTAGCTCAATGGTAAAGCGCCTCCAGGCTCAACCCCTAAACAAACAAACAACAAAAATGGCCATGAGCCAAGGAGCGCGACAGTCTCAAGGTGTCACAGTTGGCAAAGCAAGAAAACGGACTCTCCCAGAGCCTCTAGAACACAGCCCCACTGACACCTTATTTCAGCCCAGTGGAACCCACTCTGGACTTGTGAACCACAGAACTGTAAAACAGGACCTCAGCGTTGCTTTAAGCCATGAACTCTGTGGTAACGGGCGACCGCGGCCGTAGAAAATGAGTCCAGTAGGAAAGTTAGCGGAGGCAGGCCCCGTCCTTGCCTCACCCAGGCTACGGTTTAGCACCAGAGATGGGCGTCTCAATGCAGGGGGACCACAGCTATGCTGGTGGGGTCACAGGAGGCTTCCAGGACACAGGGGACCCCTAATCCAGCAACGGAGGGCAGGAAAGAGGCTGGCCCTGAGGTAGGAGGCCTGAGGGAGAGTCAGAGGCTATGCACAAGAGTTTCCTGCAGGGAAAGAGGCCCCGCAGAGGCCCAGCAATGGCGAGGGTGTGCAGGGCTGGACCCCTCCACTGAGAGCCAGGTCCTGAGGCAGGGCTGAGGCCACAGCCAAGACCACAGAGTCCCTGCTCCTGTGGAGTTCACACAACGGAGACAGAACAATACAACACACAATTTCTGGTAGACTAGAGTGCTATCCAGAACACCTCAGGATAAGGGGGGAGCAAGAGGCCAAGGCTCCATCTGCAAGGTGGTCAAGGGAACAGAGACCTATGGCAAGCGGCGGAGCAGGTGCTGTGGCTATCTGCAGCGGTGGCTCTAGGCAGTGGGGACAGAGTGCACATTCTAGGACTGGAGACCTGGGGGCTGGCTGTATAGGCGTTTGGTGGGGTTTAGAAGTGTCCCCACCCCTCCTCTCCTCCATCCCTCACTTTCCAAGGGTCTGGGAGAAGGGGACAGGAAGCCACCTGGGCCTAATGTGACGTATATTCCTGAGTGTCCCCCTTCCTGCCAGGGAGGGTCACTCCAGCTTTCTTTTGCCTTTTGCAGGACTAGGGATGGAGCCCAGGGCCTCGCACAAGCTAGGTGCCTGCGTTCCCCGGACTACACCCCCAGACTTTTAACTTTTTTTTTGAGCCAGGATCTTGCTAAACTGCCCAGAGGCCTCCGCCTCCCAATCAGAGCCCAGTCCACCTGTCGCCCAGCCAGGGCTCCACTCCCGCATTCCTGAGCACTGTGTCTCTGGGATGAAGCTGACCCTTGTCCTCTCCCATTTCTCTTCCAGACAGGGCCCTCCCACGGACATGACACACCCAGTTCCATTGCCACTGTCACAGGTGGAAGGGAAGTCATGGCTTATCTTTGGATAGGGTTGTGGCCACTCAGCTGGGTATTGGGTCCAGGCGACCTGGGTGTGAATTCCCATTGCGCCACTTTCCAAGTGCCTGACCTTGAACAAGTTGCTGGAATCCGCCTGTACCTCCGTTTTTAGGGACAGCATCTGCCTCGCAGGGTTGGCACAAGAAGCTAAGGGCTTAAAACAGCTCCTGCGTCACGGCAAGCGCTATCTTTATAAGTTAGCAATCATTATTTTAATCATCTATTTCAATCCCCTTCTTGCTCAAACGAGGAAACAGAGTGCCCAGAGAGGCCCGGCCACTTGCTCAAGGTCACACAGCCAACGCTGGGCTCCGAGAGAGCCCGGAACCAGTCCCACCTCGCGTCCGGCGCGACCTCCCTCCTCCCGAGCCCTCCCTCCGCGGACGGCCTCCCCGGGGACTCACCCGGATCGTGTCCACCAGGCTCTGCACCTTGGCCGGGTCCAGCACCGACGGCAGTGGACGGATGAGCACGCTCAGCGGCACGTTGTGCACCGCAGCGATGCAGCCCGAGTGGATGCTGCCGCCCTGAGCGCCGCCGCCCGACCCGGGACCCTCGGGCGCCCCGCGGCTGGCGCCGGTCCTGCCGCCAGCGCGCAGCCCCATCGCGTGGTCGCCGCTAGCCCAGCCGCCTCCCGGGCCTCACCTCCGGCCGGGCCGTACCACTCAGCGCCGCCGGTGGGGGCCGCAGGCAGGCGCCTCCCCCCGGGCCCGCAGTGGTCCGGCCGGTCCCCGCGGTCTCCACCCGCACACGCCACGCTCCCCCGGCGCCCGCGACCCGCGCGACCACGGGTCTCCACTGGGGGGCGCCCCTCCGCCGGCGCTGGCCGCGGCCCGGGGAGTGGAAGCGCCCGGGCGGGCTGACTCAGGGTGAGTTTGCAGGTCGCGTGGCGGGAGGAGCGAGTGTGACGCACAGCGAGGGTGACTCAGGCCCGCTGGGGCGGGAGGGGGCGGCGGCCGGACTTGCAGAGCCAGGATGAGTCGGCAAAACCGCGAGAGCGTCCGCCCTCGGCGTCCGAGCTTCGGGGACGCCTGCCACGGAGGTGAGACCGTGGCGACTCCAGGAACGGTAGGGACGTGGCACTGACCGTGCAGGCGCAGTTCGGGACACTTTGCGGGTGGATGATTTATTTACCCCGCCCCCCCCCACCAGCCCTGCAAGGTAGGGACGATGATCATTCCCATTCTGCAAAAGAGGAAACTGAGGCACAGAGAAGTTTACACGGTTTACCCTGGGTCACAGAGTAGATAAGTGACGGAACCAGGGCTCAAATCCTGTCTACCTGCCCTCTAGGCCGCTCTCCGCCCCACCCCTGGCTCCCTGTTCAGCACCAGTAAGTGCCCCAGGGAGCCATTCTGGACAGAGTTGGCGCTGCCCAGAGCTCCACAGTGTCCCATCCCATCATCCAACGCCACCTAGGAAGTGGGCATGGCTTCGGAACACGGGTCCAAGGTAGATCAGCTGAAATGAGAGGTTATCTGAGGGCAAAGGGGAGGCCACCTAGCAAGTCCCCAGCTCCAAGCAGGGACACGGATGGCTTGGCTTTCTTCCTGTGGACACACACGTGCATAATACCCACCCCGGCAGCAGGGGAAACCAGAGATGGCTGGGAGTGGGGTGAAGCTCAAGGGCCAGGGGCCTTTCGGTTAGAACACCTTCTAAACCCCATCTGTGCAATGAGGCGACGCTGCCCATCCCTCAAAGCTGTGAGTGTGAGCAGAGAGAATGCAGCTGGGTGTTTGAGCTGCCTGAGCTCCTTCCTGGTGCATTATGGGTCTCTCACCAAATTTTGGAACCCTGAAGTCCTCAGGACTTTGACCTTGACCTCTCCCTTTCTGCAGTTCCCAAACAATCCCTGTGAGCACTAAATCAAACCCTGTCTCAGAATCCTTAGCCCCAGGATTATGGAGAATTGGAAGATTTCAATAAGAAGCTGTCCCTTCCCGAACTACTTCCTCAGTATAGGAGGTAAAGAAGGCAGGATCATAGTTGCTGGAGTGGAAAAGTGGAGATTTGACCCAATTCTGTCACTGGGGGCCTCCTCAGTGAGGCCCTGATCCTGGTATCAAATTCTGTTATGTTGAGACACCCAGGGCCCAATCCCAATGGCTTAAGTATTGTTTTCTCACATAACAAAAGCTTGGAGGTGGCTGTATCCAAACTTGAAAAGTGTCATCAAAAATCCAGGTTCTGTTCATTTTTTGGTGCCAATTTTCTTAGGTTTACCCCTCATGGTCCCAAGGTGGCTGCTGTAGCTCCAAGTATCAATAACTATAAAACAACATTTAAAGACGGAAGTTAGGACATTCCTTTATGCCTCTTTTTAAAGAGTGAATAAACCTATCATTTGTTGTTCCCCTTCCTGCCCCTTCAGGATCAAGAATTATATGTCCATGTCCAAACCAATCCCTGGCAAGGGGAGTGAAATTACCATGTTTGCCTTAGCTTGACCGGTGTTCACCTTTGGGCTCAAAAGGGTTTGCCCTTCCTGAAATGCATGACCCACGATCTCAGAACAGAACTGAGGAGGCCTGGTAGCAGCAACCTAGTTCTCCTGTGGGCTCCTCCTTCCCTCTACTCTCAGGACCCTGTGGTTGCCAAGGCAACCCCATTTTCTGGGGAGGGCGGGGCAGAGGACTTGACCTGCCCTGCCCAGTCAGCATTTCCTTTATGTTGGTCTGTGTGTCCCCAAGCCAATGTGACTCGGACGTCATCCTTTTGTTGGGATGAATTGGGCATCTCACCTTCACAAGCCTAGAACCGGAAGCCGACATCATTGTCCCTTAGGTTGGATGCTCTCAAAAGCAGACCCTGAGGTAAGGATGTGTGTGGGTGGCTTATTTGGGAGCTGTTCTGGTTTTTATTGCTGCAAAATAAATCACTCCAAAATCAGTGGCATAAAACAGTCATTTATTATCCCCAGATTCTGTGGGTCAGTGACTCAGATGGGAACCTGGGGGACTAGTGTTTCTTCTCTCCAGTGTCTGGGCCATGGCAGGGAGGTGACTCAGCAGCTGGGAGACTTGGTGGCTGAGTCACAGGGTCTCGCTAAGTTGCTTAGGACCTCACTAAGTTGCTGAGGCTGGCTTTGAACTTGCGATCCTCCTGCCTCAGCCTCCCGAGCTGCTGGGATCACAGGCTGGCGCCACCATAGCCATCATGCTTATCCTGCGCGGCCCCCTGTCTCCCTGTTTTCCTCTCCATCTTCGTCCCCTCTGCTGACCTCCTAAGTTCTGTTTTAATTTCACGTAGAAGAGTTGCCTCTTCCTCTGGGATCTTGGGTGCACGCTGAGCAGCTCCTTGGGGTGCTGAGGCAGGTTTGCTCTTCCATTGCTGCTTCTTATGATCACAAGATGAGTTCCAGGGCCAACGGGACAACCCCCATCTTTGTTCACATCCAGTAGGAAAGAGAGAGAGAGAATCCATTCCAGCAATGGTGATAGGAAATTCTTCCTCCGTTCAGTCTGATTGGCCAGCTTGAGTCATGTGACTGCCCGAGATTACTCACTCCTCCTGGGACCTGCCATGTGCTGAGCTGCTTAAACAGGGGTGCAGGGGCCTGGCACTCATTGGGATGACTGTGAGGGCTGAGAGGGGACCCCTTAGTCATCCTCTTGGGGTTAGCCTGCTCCAAGCCACCTGCACCTGGCTAAGCAATGGGCAGATGTCCGATGAATCCTGCTGTCACTGGTTCCTCCCTCGACTCACCTTTGATTTCATCTGCAGTTGTGCTGCAAAGTTCCATGCAAGCTCAGACTTGAGCCCCTGTGTCTTCACATCCCCATCCTTGGGGAGCTCTGCCCACACACAGGCACACACCAGAGGGGGACAGCAGCTGTTCTCCAGGTGCTGATCTCTGCCATCCCAGGTGGGCAACTTGAGGAGTGTTCTAGACCATTTGGACCTTTCTAGAACCTTCTCCGAGACCAGCAGTAGGCAGCCCTTAGCTACAACAGTGGCCTCACTAACACACTCTCTGCCCTATTCTTCTTGCCCCTCATTTCTGCCTTCTGGGGTCCCCCCATGTAAACACCTTGCACTCAAGACCCAGACTTTCCTATCAGGGAGCCAAAACTGAGGCAAAGGGGCAGGTGACATGGGGTCACCACCTCTGGTTCTGCACTTTGCCTGGCTTAAAACTCAGGTGCGTGATCTTGGGCCAGCCACCTGTTGTGCCTCGGTTTCCTGATTGCAAAGTGGACTGCATGATGTCACCTCATCTGAGGGGTCTTGGAGATATAAGAAGAGATGATGTGAAGTCAAGTCCTTAGGAAAGCGCAAAGCATCCTGAACATTTTAAATGACGAACAGATCTTGGCGATCTCCGCGTCTGCACTTCCAGAGTAGTTTTGAGGCGTTAGTCCAGACTCTTCTTTGCAAGTGACAGAAGCCAAAGTGAACCAGCTGATGGCGACAGGCTGCCCCTTGGCTGTGGGTGAAGCTGCACCTCCAGGAAAAGTGAGTTCAGAGATTGTTCAGTCTGGGTGATGCTGGCACCACTCAGGAGAATTGCAGCTTCTTCCAGGGGACCGTGAAAGGGGATGGCATCCTACTCCAGCTGAGCTGCCCTGGGCTGCAGGTAACAGGGCCCCCGTTCAGCCGACAGAACCCCTTAACCACTCAGTTTTGTGAATATTATTATGACTGATGATACGCACAAACCATGGATATATACTAATATTATAATTATATTCTTACTCTTGGGTAATTACATTATACATTATACAATCATACGTTATATACTACATTTAAGTTTTCATAGGCGTCATCTAGGATGAGCAAACAAAATGGTTAAACAATAAAGCCACTCCTCACAGACTGTGAAGTTTCAGGGTGGTCTTTCATTTTCTCCCTGAGGTGACCAAGGACCCAGGCTCTCTCCATGGCCCTGCCGTATCACTCATGGTGTATGCTTCTGGCGAAGGCTGGTTCCCTTTATGGTCAGGTGACATGCTTCCCTGTTCATGTTCAAGGGGAAGAGAGCCTGGACTACCTTTCCTTCTTTTTTTTTTTAATATTTATTTTTTAGGTGTAGATGGACACAACACAATGCCTTTTATTTTTATGTGGTGCTGAGGATCGAACTTGGGTCCAGCCCGTGCTAGGTGAGCGCTCTACCGCTGAGCCACAATCCCAGCCCTGGACAACCTTTCTTTTAAGATAGAGGAAGCAGCAGGCTTGGTTGACATGCCAGTCATCCCAGTGAGGGTGATCTCAGGAGGCTGAGGCAGGAGGATCACAAGTTCGAGGCCAGGCTCAGCCATTTAGTCAGTCCCTGTCTCAAAAACTTGAAAAAGGCATGGGGATGTGGGGATGCAGCTCAGCGCTAAAGTGCTTCTGTGTTCAGCTTCCAGTAACAAAAAGCGGGAGGGGAAAGGCAGCAGTAAAGTTTTCCATAAGCTTCCAGAATCCTCTTCTGAAGTCTCATTGGTCAGACTTGGTTCACATGCCCTTCTGAGCGCATGGGGGATGGTCTTACTCATAGACCAGTCAAGACCATCTCTGTAGATGATGTCAGTCTCCAGACTGCATGGCTGCTAATCAGGGAGAGGGGTGGAGTGGGTGTTGCACCCCGAAACTGGGCTGGACATTGCTGGGGGGCACCAGCATCCATTCCCACCTCCCTGTAGGGTGCCTTCCAGATGCCTGGGAGGAGAGCTGACATCATTTCCCAGGCTGCTTTGCGGCAAGGTTACTAGCAGTGAATTAACTTCTGCCAGTTGGATTCCCCTCCTTGAAAGTTGGATGGCGGAAGTGGGCAGGGACCATATTCCTACTGCTTTTGACTCTTGCTAGTCTCAGGATGGCCCTGGAGATGCTGCAGAGCTCTGTAGCTGCATTGCAGCATTGAGCCACAGCACAGTGGGGGATGGGAGATGGCCACCCAGCCAGTGGCAGGGGCTTCCCGATCTCTGGTGCTGATCAGGGATGCGGATCCTGTGTTCTCGTGTGTCATGTGCTGTGGCCTTGAACTCCGAGTTGCGTTGCAGACTCCCCTCTGTTTCTTATTGTGGAAGGGGCAGTAGCTCTCCTGGCTATAGGACTTCTGATGTAGAGTTCTGGATGTCCAGCTGAGGATGTTACATCTGTCAGTTCAATTTAGTCAGCAGCCAGTTCCTTGTATTAAACATTTTCTGCTTCAAAGGGATCTAATACATGCATATAAGATCTGATCTAGAGTGGTTTCTGTTCCCTGCCCCTAAAATAGATATAATGGAAGCAACAGCTGATCAGGACGGTGTGCAGGTGCAGAGGGCTGTGAGTGGAGGGCTGAAGAATACAACAGGTGCCCTGCCCCTCAAGACCCCATTGGGGACTGGAGGTGGCCCCACATCTGCTGTTATTACTATTATTATTTTATGTGATACCATTACCATTTATTCTGCTCTTATTTAGCTTTTGTTGTAGTTGTAGATGGACAGCATGCCTTAATTTTATTTATTTATTTATTTTTGCAGTGCTAAGTTCTGAACCCAGCGCCTCACACCTCTGAGCACTCTGCCACTGAGCCCCAGCCCCAGCCGTACATTTGCTGGTGGCAACACCTAGCATACTTCTCAGGGAGCAGCACCTGTCTTGAAGTGTGTGAAGGGCACCAGGGCGAGGGGTTAAAAAGTGAGTGCCCTGCTAGAAAAGGAGGAACCCCAAGGAGGCCCAGCAGAGGTGTAGGTCCAGCCTGGCATTGGCCACACCCCCTCAAGGCACACAGGCCCAACTTCTTGGTGAGCCTGTGTTGGATTGGGGGCTAGTGGCCGGAGATGGTGGTCCCACTGAAGTTGTTTTTCCGTTTGTTTTTGGTGTTTCTAGACTCAAACCAGGGCCTGAGGCACACCAGGCAAGCACTCTACCACTGAGCTTCAGTGAAGTTTTTTAGTAAGGCAAGGACAGATTTGTATCTTGAAAGATCACCAAGACATCTGGTTATTCGACAGCTTCCTGAACTTTTGGTGACAGGTAGCTCAAAAGCTTTGGGGGCATCTTGCTGGTTTTAGTTGACTACTGAGCCAAAGCCAACAGTTTTATATGCTTGCCATTTGCTGCACGCATGACCATATACATGTGTGGATCCGGGGATAAAGTGGGGAAGAAAATGGGTTATCAACGGGCTGTCAGGCACAAACACGCCCACCGCTGGCTTTGTTTGGCAGGTGCAATTCAAACTGCAGTTGTTGGAGGGGAGACACACTCTTTCCAATTAGTCACAGGCGCCACTGTTCCCTAATGTCCTCGGGGGACTGGCTTCATTCACTTGTTATTAATGTGGCTCTTGAACCCTTCTTTGAAGTATATTTAGGATTGAGAATGCCTGGGACCTTGAACACGCAGGGAACCCCAGGCTGGTCAGTTTCCAGAGAGGGGGAATGGAGTGGGAAAATCCAGCTCTCTCTCAGACGCCCCTACCCCCACAATCACAAGGTCTGGAGGCGCTGGCAAGTGGCCAAAGTCCCTTTAATATCCCTGAATTGTGTTACAAGTAATACTGCTGAAGGTGGGCAAGGGATGAGGGTCTGGGGATGAGTTGGAGGGGGAGGGAGGGGGAGCGCCAAGCGCTCATACAAAATATGGCCAAAAGGCTTAGCATGCATGGAAAATTATTGCTGTCAGAAGTTTCTATTTACAGGGTCAACACCCTCCATAATTGCTTCTGCGACCCCTCTCTCTCCCACCTTCCCGGCAGTCTCCCTTTCCGGAGGGGGGGGGGGTCTGGAGCTGGACAAAGCTCCGCCCACCTCTCTGAAGCCCTGGAGAGGGGCCCCTGCAGCTGGGGCCCCGCCAGTCTCCACCCTCTTTTGCGGCTAGAGAGGGGGAGGGGTGGGAGAGTCCAGGACTCGCCCGCAAGCTGGGCGCAGAGCGAAGGGGGCAGAGGCGTGTGCTTAAAGCAGAGGGCGCCAGGGCCCGTGCGCGTGGAGGTGTGTGCTTCGGTCCTCACGCGGGCATGCAAAAGCGCGGCGGAGGAGGTAGTGGCAGCCAACGGGCGGGCGGCTGGCAGCCCTAGGCCCTCTGCCCGGGAGAGTTGCATAGACGTGGCCGGGAGAGAGCGCTCCTCCCCGGGAGCGGGCCCCAGAGGGGTCCGGGGCTCAGTCGGTCCCTGGAACCTGGGGTCCCTCGAGAAGAGGAATAAATAAGAAAACGAGGAGGCTCTCTCTCCGGGCTCCCTGGGGCAGGAGTGGAAGACTCAGGAGGGCGGGGACCTGCCCCGTGACAGGATCTCCTGGTGCCCCCCCCCCGCGCCCCTCCCTGCCAGTTGAGGGTCAGCAGGTTCCCCTCTCATTCTGGGGCCCTCTTCTTTATTGAGTGCAGGCTCTGATGAGGGTGGGGCTTCTCCCGAGACCAGAAGGGGTGTGTGTGTGTGTGTGTGTGTGTGTGTGTGTGTATGGTGGAGGGGAGGGGAGGGGCAGCCTTTGCTGTCCCTTTCCTTGCCTGGCTCCCTGATCCCCCAGTCCAGCTGGGGAAGTCAGGCTGTCCCTGGGTGAGGCCAAGAGATAAATAGAATAATAAATAGATAAATAAATACACAAATAAATAATTGGAAGGGCCCAGCTGGACAAGGGGTGGGGACGTTGGTGAGGTGTTCCAGGCCTCCCCCATCCCGAAAATAAGGAGGGGTACCTGTAGTCCTGGGGATGGAGGAAAGTGCTCAGAGAATCTGGGGAGTGGGTAACTCCAGGCTGGAAGCCCAGGGAGGGGTTGTCCTGGGGAGATGGGCTACATGAGGGGGCAGGGCCCTGAACTGCCCCTCAGGTCCGCTCTAGGTTAGGTAAAGTCAGGGAATGAGAGCTGTAGAGGGAGGGGATCCGGAGAGAGCAGGAAGTGGGGATGAGTGGCGAGGACCCCCCAAGATTAAAGGTGAGAAATGGAAGGGGTGGGGGTGAGTGAATAGCTAGATCTAAGGCCCTGGCATGGAGGGGATGGAACAGACTGAGACCCAAGGGAGGGTTCTCAAACTAGATCCCCAGGTGGAAATACACAGGGAGACACAGCAGAGAGGCCCAGGGCATGGCCTGGGGTTGACTGTGTTCTTCCGGGCCTGAGTTAATGTGGTTAGGGGAAACTGTGGCAGACGTGGGTGGGTTTGGGCCTTCGATTTGGGGACTTCAAGAGAGGAATGAGACTTTGTTGAGAAGAAAGGTCTGAAAGAGCGGTGCAAGGTCTGAATGCGGACCTGGTGCCTGAGTTGGGAGCCTTGAAGGCGGACAGTGGAGTCAAGGTCCAAGCGGTGACAGGAAAGGATGGTATGGATAGGGCGCGCTGGGGGAGACAGTTCCAGAAGTGAGGTGTGAGTATGGGGGCTGAAGAACAAACTTCCGGGCCAGGATGGGGGTCTCCGCGAGGGGCGTGGGCAGGGAAACGCAGCTGGGGGTTGGAGAGGGCGCTGCGGGCGCAGGTGGGGGGCCCGGGGCGCGTGGAGAGCAAGTTCCGGCGCGCCGGCCGGGCGGGAGGCTCAGCTGGCCGGGCCAGCGGGGGGCAGCGGGGGAGGTTCGGCGCCCTTGACGCAGGCGGCCTCGCAGTGCTTGTGGAGGTAGGACTTGAGCGCGAAGCTCTTGTCGCACTGGCGGCAGCGGTAGTGCTTGAAGGCCGAGTGCGTCTGCATGTGCGCGCGCAGGTTGGAGCGGTCGGCGAAGGCCTTGCCGCAGTGCGCGCAGCCGAAAGGCTTCTCGCCGGTGTGCGAGCGCATGTGGCCCTGCAGCAGCCAGGGCCGGGAGAAGGCCTTGCCACACACGCCGCACTTGTGGCGCAGGTTGTGCGTGAGCACGTGCATGGCAAGCGCGGGCATGGACACGTACGCCTTGCCGCACGTCGGGCACTTGCGCGCCAGCTGGCTGTCCAGGCTGCGGTGCGTCTGCTTGTGGCGGCTCAGGTTCGACGACGTGGCGTACGTCTTGCCGCACTCGGCGCACGCGTGCCGGTGCCCGCCGCCCGCCGGCGCCCCCGTGCGCCCCGCGCGCTCCCCGGCGCTCCCGGCGTCCCCCGCGCCCGCCGCATCCCCGCCGCTCCCGCCCCGCCGCCGCCGCGAGCGCCCGTCCGAGATGAAGAAGGCGTCCATGGAGTAGCTGTCGGTCACGGCCGCCTCCCCGCGGAAGTAGCGCGCGGACAGGCTCGACTGCGGGCTTTCGGGGTCGCTGTACTCCTCCGGCGCCGCGGGCGGGTACGCGGGCTCGGCCGGCGCCAGTTCCAGGCCTGGCTTCTGGTCGCCATCGTAGCTGCTTGGGGGCAGGCAGTGCGGGACATAACCTGGAGGGGCGAGAAGTGAGAGGGATGTTGAGCCGGAGGTCCCGGGGGAAGGCTTTCCTCTTTGACCCTGTCCCTCCCGGCGCCCCCTAGCTCCGAGTCCCCGTGGCAGCACTTGGAGAATGATGGCCGCTTGTAAGACAGTGTCGCACGCTTTGAAGGTAGTTATTACACCCACTTTGCAGGTGAAGAAACTGAGGCAGAGACATTCAATCAGTCTAAACTAACAGCAGTGAGAGGTGGAGCCAAGTTTCAAACCCTGTGTTCTCTTTGTCCAAGAACATTCTGCTTTTCCAGTCCTATAACATCTATGGATTTCAGCTTTCCCACCCGAACATGGCGCATGCCTGTCACAGATACTCACCAGGCTGAAGTGGAAAATCACTTTCGCCCAGGAGTTCCAGGCCAGCCTGGAATTACAAGTTTCACTTAAAAACCTTCCAGCGTCGTTGGAAGGACCAAGTAAATGATGGCAGTGAAGGTGTCCTGTATGGAGCCCTAACTGTATGCCAGGCTCTGCCTTGATGCTTTACATACGTTAACTTATTTAATTGCCACAGGAAGTAGGTATTATTAGAGCCCCCATTTTACATGTAAGGAATTGAGAAAGAGAAAGCGCACACAATAATTGCTATATAAATGTTAGCTATTATAATTATGCCTTTTACTTGCTTGAAAAAGTGACTTTGCTGAAGACTGTTTAATTGTCTGCCTCCTGCTCTACGCTTTGAGCTTCCCAGGGCTGGATCTGTGCGAGCAGTGACTGGCTCCCAGTAGATGTGCCATGACTAGGTGTGGCATAGACCAATTGCACTCCTTTGAGACCCACTTCCTGGGGTTGCTGGAGGATTCACAGGGGGTCAAGTGTGTGGCATGTAATAGCTGTGGCACAGAGGGAACCTCCTTGTGTTTGCTCCCAAACCTGCTCTACCCTGCGCTCTAGAAATCTTCCTGAGCCCCCATGACAATCGCCTCCCCCTCCTCCTGCCCTTGGCTGGAGTTGGACCAGAAATCCTGTCTGTCACATGTTTGAGTGACTGGTGGATGGGCAGGCTGGCTCTCCCCCAGGGGATTCCATAGGGTCTTCTGGAGGACAGGGGCCACCTCCGCTTGTTTCTGCCTCAGGTGGCCTTGCCTGGTCCAGCACCTTCCCTGGGCTCCCTGGAGGGTTTCTGGCAGACATTGAACAAACTTATGAGGTTCTGCAGCTGGGGAGTGGCAAATCCCATTGGGCCCTCTGCATCTGACCCCTGCAATCTGTAACCGCCCCCTCTCCAGGGAGCAGATGGGAGCCTTGGGCTTTGGAATCCTGAGGCCCGATTCCTGTGACCTCCAGACTTCCGCTGGGCCTCTAGTCATGGGGCCTGGCTGACTCAGCCTTTAGGGTTTTGCCTCCTGTTTGGCATTTGGGTGGGCACGGGGCAAAGTCTCCCCGGCACTGAAGGTGAGGGTGTGCTCTTATCTTCCCCGTCCCTTCAGCAACTGGTACAGGTGGCTGTGGGCTGTGGCATGGGTGACTCAGGTGCAAGGTGCTCTGTGGTCAGAAGCGGGGTGGGGGCAGTGGTGGGGGCAGATTTTAATCCAAGGGGGAGGAGGTGCCCAGCTTCCACCTGCCTCTGGTGTGGAGGTTGTCCCACCTCCCATGCCAGGTAGTGGGTATCGCTTGGGACTAGGTTGAATGCTTGCCTGGCCCTCCAGACCTCCTCCTCCTCCTGAGTCCTCTTGCATGGTAATCACGGATGGTGGTGACAATAGTGACATTGACTGAGCACATGCTGGGTGCCAGGCTCTGGGCTGAGTGCTTCCTTCCCATCCCCGCCCAGGTCACCCCAACAGTCCTTATTTACACATAAGGAACCTGAGGTACAAGTGGCAGTGGTCCGTATGCCCAGGTGCACTGCTCCCCGTGAGGTCCTGCACCCCTGGAGGTCCTGAAGAAGGGTCTGTGACTCAGCTGCCACTTACCACGAGGGACCCAGCCAGTGGGCATTTGATAAGTTTTGAGGAATGAATGATAAAGACTTGCCCGGCAGCCCAGCAGGGTCTGCTGTAGGGAGGACAGGTCTGCATCTCACGTGGCCTGGGCCCTGAAAGGTGAGGACAACCTAGTTCCCCAACACAGATTCTAGCTGAGTGCCTTGGGCGAGTCCATCTTTCTGTGCTTTGGGTCTTTTTTCTGGAAATGACGAGAGTATGGGATCCACTCGGAAGCCGTGAATGATCATGTGACCCGGGCTTTGTACTGTTCTATTATTAAAGAAGAATGACATACTGGTAAAGAGCACGACTTTGGTGCCAGACTGCCTGGATTGAGTTCTGGCTTTACCATTCCCAGCTGTGTGACCTTGAACAAACGATTTGTCCTCTGTCTGCCTCTACATTTTCACTAAAGAGTCCCCCAGTGAACAAGCAATAAATGAATAATACCGTCGCTCCAAGAACACTAACATGTCACACATGAGTTCGTTCTCCTCTCCTGACCCTGCCATTTTACAGATGAGAACCCCAAGGCGCAAGGAAGTTAAGCAACATGCCTAGGGTCATGCAGCAGGAAGTCAGAGCCAGGATTGCAGCCCCTTGCCTGGCCCCCAGTGAACCCACAACACATGTCAGCCACAATGACAGTCTCCCCGGCTGCATGTCTGTGCTTCAGTTTTCTTGATGTACACTCTGATAAACCTGCTGATGCTCTCTGGGCCTCTGTTTCCTCCTCCAGAATGGGTCATTTCCTCCCTCCCATGCTAATGAGAAAACTTCTGGTACACAGGAACTTCTGAACCTTGGGGCCCTCACTAGAATGAGTGTGCTGCCCACGGCGCCCTCTGCTGGCAGATGGCAGCACTGCAACTCCTTACTCCTGATGCTGATGTCTTTCTATAGAACTAGGGGTGCCTCAGGATGGCCTTCAGGGCAGACCTGATTGCCCAGTGGCTGAGAAGTTTGACATGGGTTGGGGACATCATATGCAAGTTTGGTCATGTTAGAAGGCGCTTCTAACTTGCTTTGAGGCTGACCAGGTTGCTTATCCTCTCTGGGCTCGGTCTGTGGGAAGAAGGTTGGGATGCTCTAAAGACTTTCTGCATTGTGGATGAATCAGTCCCTCCACCATCCCCTGTGTCCTCTCCACTCCCTGCTCCTTCAACTCGACTTCATTTTTCTCAGATCCACAGACGTCTCCCTGCGTGTGCTTGGGCAAGTTCCTCAATCTCTGCTTCGTACGTCTGTATAAGGGAGTTCATAACAGGAGTGGATGAGTTAATGTGGGTAAAGTGCTTCGTACAAGGCCAGGCCCATAATAGCTAGCCTCTCAAGCTGCTAGGATCAATATTATTTCTACATTTGCTGGTGACATCCTAATCTGCCAGAGAGTAGGAAATACACAGAGGTATCTCAGGCTGCTCTGTGACTGTGGGAAAGCCACTTCTCCTCTCTGGGCCTCAACCCTGGAAAATCCTTTAGGACACTCTAAACCATGTTCTCCCCCGTGCATGGAATACAGACAGGTTTGGGGTGCTTTCTCTGTCTCAGGAGTGACTAGAGGGCTGAGCTGCCTGTCTCCTAGCTACTAGGTTGAGACAGTTCCCTTTTGTTTGGGTCCTAATAGAGGTCCAGAAGAGCTGGGACTCAAAAGAAAGGAGACCTGGCTGTCACCCTAGCCCATGCACACAGAACCCTAGCTGTGAGACCCTTGGGCAAGTCATGCTGCCTCTTTGGACTGAAATTTCCCATTTGAGAGATGGTTACCTGATTTACACCTGTCATGTAGGGGCATGGGAAGGGCTCAGAAACACAGAGGTGTACACATGTGACCTGAGAATGACTTTGGTTTTTCCTGCCCAAGAGTCTTGATGTTTTAGACTGAAGATCAAGAATCCATTTATGGGACTGCGGTTGTGGCTCAGTGGTAGAGAGCTTGCCTAACGTGTGAGGCCCTGGGTTCGATTCTTAGCACCACATATAAACAAATAAATGAATAAAGTTCCATCAATAACTAATAAAATTAAAAAAAGAATCCATTTATATATATATATATATATATATATATATATAGCCAAAGGAGTTCTGGAAAAGGAAATCTATGAAAATCAATGTGCTGGGTCCTCTGCAGACACTGTGTCATTCAGCTGCTCTGCCCCCTGGGTGGGAGTGGGGACCCGTAACAGATCCTGGGACCACCTGCCTTCTGGCTAGCACCAGCCCTCCCTGTGCACCATGTACCACGCTGTACTGCCCCAGAGGCCCAGGGAGGGCAGAGCCTGCTGGGGAGGGAAGGTGGTATCTCGCGGGGCGGTGGGGTGTTGGAATAGGGAGAAGCTGCTGTTCTAGAAAGTGCTCCAGCACCCTGTGAATTTTTGTAAATAATATTTAACAGTAATGACTCACAGTTATTGAGAACTTACTGTGTGCAGGGCTCCCTGCTAAGTGCTTCATGCACATGAGCTCAAGTTTAAGATAGGTCTTCCCAGGCCCTTGTGCCGAAGCCCAAGCCCAGAGAGGGCCCTTGACCTGCCTCAGGTCACACAGAACTTCTCACCAGAGTCAGGGTGGCCTCTTTTCCTAATGGAGCCAGTCCAGGGCTCCTTTCCCCAGTGTCTCCCTGCCTCCCAGGGGGCCAAGCTGCCTGAGGCAGTCTCAAGCCCAGTCCCTCCCTGTCCTGATGGGCAGGAAAAGAGAGGGGCCCAGTGGGAGAAGGCTTCCCAGGTGGCCTGGTTTCCTGAGGAGGCCTGGCCTGCGCTGGGGGGCTATGGGGGCTGCTGCATGGGTATATTTAGAGCTGCTTCTTGCTGTGCCAGGGCCTCGGGCCTCGAGAATTAGCTCCAGCCAGCTGAGCAGAAAGCCAGGTCTGTCAGCAGCAAAGCGGGATAAAAATAGTTTCTCCTGTCTGCTTGCAGAGCTGGGCACAGGGGCCGGTACCTCCCCCTCCCCTTGTTATAGCATCTTTGTTCCCGGTTCCCTGGGCGCTGGACCAGAAATGACACCCACCTCCTCCAAAGGCCTGGCAGCTGGTGCATCTGCCCACAGGGAGGGGTCCCTGGGTCTAGGGAGGCAGGCGCAACATGACCAGGGCTACCGGGCTGTTGCCCACTGACCCACACCCAGGGAGCTTCTAGAGAATTCCAGGACCCCTCCTCATGTCCTCCCAACCTTCTGGTATTCCCCATACTCTGGTCTTTCCTGTGACCCAATTCCTGTGGCCCAGAGGGAGGTCCCTAGCTCTAAGGAACCCATAGGAAAGCCTTTCAAGGGGTCTGGAGATGGGAGTGAACCTCTCAAGGTCTCTGAGTGGAGGAGCAGCTTCCTCCGCCCCTGGGAGAGTCTCTGGCTGGCCTCTGCTGGGCCTCCTCTTGAGGATGGGTGTGTGGCAGTGCCCCACCTCTTCTGCAGGCCTCCTGCTTTCTGCCCTGCCCTCCCTCTGCCCTAGGAGGGTGCCTGGCAGGGCACTCCACACCCTTGCTACCCAGAGGCTGCCGGAACACTTTTCTCCAAGGGAAACCGCAGCTGGGGAGGAGGCCCAGAGGTCTAGGGCCTCACCGTGCCCAGCATCATCTCACTGTGATCCCGAAGAGCCTCCAGGCTGAGGGATCCCCAAAACACACTGGTGAAGCACCCACAGGAGAGGTGGGGGGGCAACACCTATGCTCTGGTGATTTGGGGCACCCTCGATGCCTAGTTTTGCCTCTGTTGGGTGCAGTGCACCCTCCCAGCCCTCCTGCCCTCTGCCCACTGTGTGTGTGTGTGGGGGGGTGGCAGGGGCTGGGCCTCGGGGATGTCAACTGCTGGCTGTCATAAGGGACTCTGGGCACTCTCCTGATCTCCCTTCAGAATCACAGGCTGAGACTGTCCAAGGTGGGGCAGCTCAGTGTGGGCCTGCAGCATCTCCCTCGGAACCTCAGGCTTTGGTGGGGACCGTGGGCCCCCGATGTCCGCAGTCCCACTGAACCCCGCTGGGTCATAAGAAAGTCAGACTTCCACGCCTCCAGAAAGAGCTGAGAGAGGTCACGTTCAATTGCTCGATTCCGTGAGAGAGAAGGCCACCAAAGCTAAGACTGGACACAGTCAGGCGTGACAATGAATCTGGATATGACCCTGAACTGGAGATTGGACCTGGATCTTGATCCCAGACCCAAAAGGCTGACCTGGACCAATTCCTAGCCCTTGAAACTTGAACTTGGACATGGAGATTGCCCTGGATACCACACTTGTACCTGTAACTTCAAACCCTGGTCTTGGACCTAGACTTGGGGCCTGGTCCTTGACCTAGAGTTGGACATAGACACAGGACCTGGACCTCAGATCTGGTTTGGGATACTGGACCGGATGTTGGATCTGGGCTTCTGACAGGTCTTTCATCTGGACCTTAGATCTGGACCAAGATGAAGATGCCAGGGACCTGGTGGTTATAGAGGACTTTGGTGGCTCTGCTGTGTGTCCTCTGGGTTACCCCTGCCAGGGGATTGGGGCAGCCCTTTTGCATCCCTGTTCCCCACGTGGACTTCCTCAGGTAATGTGCAGTAACCGGGGCTCCTCAGCTCGGCTCCCAGGCCTGGCCTGGAGCGACTACTTGGCGCCATCCAGGGGAGTGAGAGGCAGCCAGTGCTGGTGTGAGGTGGTCAGCGAGACAGGCCCACGGTAGAAGCAGGAGCGCTCCTCGGCCTGCTGGGAGGCTTCCTGTGGCTGCAGAGGGCAGACAGCTGCGCTATTGGATTGGCATTGATCCTTCCTCTGCCTGGGTCGGGTGCGCTGAGAGGCTTTCGGGGTAGGGGAGAGCTGGGGTGCAGAAGGAGGGACCCTGACTCCCAGCTCGAGTTCAGAGTTCAGTGTGAGGGGGAGGCGGAAGTGGACGCTCTAGGAGACGTCCTTTTCAGGGGGTCGTGGAGACCACTGACACACAGTGTCATGAATGGCCGCCTTCTGGGGGTGGTGGAGGGCCCCACATCACCCTGGGGGGAGGGCTGGGCTGTGAGGAGGTTGGGCTTGGTGGAGGCGGAGGGAGGTGCTGTGGGGGTTAGGAGGATATGGGTTGCATCTCACAGGCAGACTGTGCTCAGAATCACCCAGGGGAAGAGAGAGGAAGCCAAGGGTCCTTGGGGGCAGGGGCAAGGGAGGAGCCCGAGAGGCAGGGAGACAGGAGGCCTTGCATTGGAGGGGACACGGACGGTGGATCTTGCCCCCCCTCCTCAGGAACTCTGCAGAGACCCAGAGCTTTCTCCACTGGGGGCACGTCCCTTCCTATTTTGAGGTTCTGTGGGTTTGGGGGCATCCCGGAGCCCAGATACACCTGCGGTGCCTTCTGCCCGGCCAGGAGGCGGAGGCTGAGGAGGCGGGCGTGGGGAGGCGGAGCAGGGCGGGCCTCAGGGTGTGCGCGCCTGTGCGCCTGTGTGGGAGGAACCTCCAGGAATTCTCTAGCAATCCCGGGGGCTCCTGGAGCTGGGGCACACCTCTTTAATTTGGGGTCCTGCATCTTTATCAGTTAGGGACCTGGGGTTCCTCTGACCTCCACTTTGACAGCTGCCCCCTACCCCCCCACCCCAGTCGGTTCTCCTCCCACCAGCCTCATCCTGACCCTGCAGCCGGAGCTGCAGGAACGGCTGGTAAGAGGATCTTTCTAATAACTGGAACTATCTCCAGCCCCAGCCCCAGGCCCTCCCCCTCCCTCCTCCCCCTCCTTTCTCCCCTCCCCCTCCTCCCTCCGCTCCCCTCCCCCTCCTTTCTCCTTGTTTACCCAGCACACTTACACACGCTGGGAGAGAAAAAAACGTCGGCTCAGCAATTTTTCACACTTCCCTCAACCGCTCAGCAAGGTTATTTCCGGCAGAGCAGAGACAACAGGGCCACCAGGAGCCAGCGGGGTCTCCCAGGACCCCCAGGACCCCCACCCCCACCCAGCCGTGGAGCGACGGGGGCCTCACTGCCCAGTCTGGCCACACCCCAGGAAGGGAGATGCCCCTGAAAGCAGGACGAGGCGGACCCTGTGTTTCCCGGTCTTACCTAGTCTTGAGCCCCCCACCCCCGCTCCCGCCCCCGCACTGACTGTCCCTAGCAGACACAGCTGAGGCGGCCAGGTCAGAGTGCCTGTCCTCACTGTGGGCAGCCTGCTGAGACTGAGAAACTAAGAAAAATGCCGGGTTGCAGAAACTCTGCCACCCTCAGCCGGGGGCATATGTTCCCAGAGCCCCAAGGGAACCTGACAATGGCCTCCCAGCATTTGGTTAGGTCCTTGTCCAGGTGTCTATAGTGTCTCTCACAACCACACTTGACCTTCACAGAAGCTGAGCTCGTCAAAGTTGGAAGGATGTTTAGTGCATGACATCCAAACCCTTTCACTGCCGGGGAGGCTGAGAACCAGAAAAGGGAAGACACTTGCCCAAGGTCACACAGCAGGTCAGAGACCTAGAGTCCAGGCCCCTCGTGTTTCAGGCTAGGCTATCTGGCCAGTCTAAGGATTCCCCAGAGGCCAGTGAGTTGGTCTGGAGTCCTTTGGGGGAAAGGGGTTCAAAGATAAGGGGTTCTGGGGTGTCAAACCTGCTGGAATCTGCAGTTATACCACTGTCCCACCCTGATTCCTACACTCACTTGGGGGTTCCTTTCAAAACCTGTTTGGACTGAATTCAAGGCCAGGCATTCTCCAAGGAACAGCCCACAGTTTTGGCTCTGCGTGGGAAATTCTCTGAGCTTCTCTGGGTTTCCTCAGCTGGCATAGGGGTAGGACCAAGGGAACCTCAGTGGGAGGGATCCCGGAGCTTTGTGTCACCCCCTAAGGGATCCATATTCATCTTGCAGATATTTCCAATTCTCCCAGCTCCCTGTACATACTCCCCAGCCTTGGCATGGCCCCAGGTCCACCCTCTGTCCTACCAGCCTCAGCCCAGCCATGTCCCTCAGCTTCTGCCTGCCACCCCATGGAGCCCAGGGCCAAGAGAAGAGGAGAGTAGAATAAGGGGTGTGTGGCTAAAGAGAAGGGGGGTGTGTTGGGTAGCTGGGGGAGCCCAGGGGCTGGGGGGCTGAAGCTGTGTCCTTGATCACTCCCTAACTTCTTTGACCTTGGTGAGGTCACAAGGCCCTTTGCCCAGCACCCTCTCTCTACCTGGCTTGGCAAAGTGTGGGAACATGAGCAAAGTGCTTAGAATCCCGAGGCAGGGGGCCCCCACCCTCCAGGATGCCTGTCTTTGCCATCTCAGCATCCCTCATCCCTAGCCCTTTCTTCTCTCTCTCTCTCTCTCTCTCTCTCTCTCTCTCTCATACACACACATGCACATACACACACCCCCCAAAGCTGATGCCACACTTGATGTCAGATCTGTCACTACCAAAGTGACTCCTCCTCTCCAGACACCTGCCCTGGGGGGACCATCAGAGGGGAGGCCTTTTGTGATCCCCTTGATGGAGATGGGGGACCACAGAAACAGTCTCCTCCCTAGCCTCCAGAGATCACCCCCTCTGCAGCCTGGATGACCTCTCTCATCTCCCAAACCCTTGTCCCTGCGGGAACTTGCTCTAAGAAGGGGTGGGGGTGGGGAAGGCAGCGGGGGAGGCTCACGGGGAGCAGCCGGGTTGGCTCTGGAGGGGGCAAGAAGCTGGCGATGGGGAAGGAGTGCAGCTCAGGGGACCAGGAACCACTTTGGGGGAACCCCTCCCAGAAATCCCCTCTTCTTTGCAGTCCCTAGGACAGCCCAGCCTTTGGCAGGCGTGTGGCTGAGGGTAACAAAAGAGTTATTTAGAGAGGGGGTCTGAGAGCCCTCGCCGGGCATCACCAGGGGGAGCAGGTTTGAAGGAAGGGGGTGCATCCAGCCACCCCCAGGGAGCCAACCCCATCGGGAGCTGGCAGCCAGCTGGCCTCCGTCCTCCCACGGGAGGGGGTGCCCTCAAACTGCCCTGTGCAGGAGCCCCCCAGCACCGGCCCTCCTGAGCTCCCTGTCTGTCCGCAGTCTCCCATCGGCCCCCTCACTCCAGCCCCGTTCCAGGGCCACAACTTTCAAAGTCCCGGCTGGCGCGTGGCTGTGGGATGGGCCGACCCTGTGACTTTCCCTTTGTACGACCTGGCCCCAGCCCCGCCCGCCCGGCCCTCGGCGAGTCCGGGAGGCGCTGGCGGCCGGAGCGATCTCCTCCCGGGGTTCCCTGCCGCGCGCGCCCCTCCTCGCGTCCAAGTTGGGGAGGGCCGAGCTCCCTCCCCTCTCCCCGCCCCCGCCCGGTCCCACTCACCGTTGTCCCCGGGCGGCCCCCGGGCGCCGGGCAGCACGTAGGCAGTCTCCAAGGGGTGGTAGGTGGGGGCCGGCCCCCCGCTGCACTGGAAGCTGTCCCCTTTGATCTTCTTCACCAGGAAGGAGCGCGGCATGGCGCAACTGGCGGGGGGCTCGGCGGGGGGCACTGGCGCGGGCCCGGTGGGGGGAGGCGGCCAGCGGGCGCGATTGGCTGTCCGCGCGGGTTTCAGCACTGGACAGCTCCCGGCGGGCGGGCGGGCGGCGCTCGGAGCCGGCCCCGGTGGCGGCGGCCCCGGCTCGGCTCGGGCTCCCGCTCGGGCTCGGCGGCGGCGGCGGCGTGCAGACAGGCGGTCGCTGGAGCTGTGCTCAGCACTCCGGCTGCCGGCTTTATATGGGACGCAGGCTGGAGGAGATCAGGTGGTCCCCTAGCAATGGAACTGTTCAGCGCTCTAATCCATCAAATGTCCCCCAGGACAATCGCTCCGCACACGTTCCCCCGAACCGGCGGCGGTGGGGGCAGGCCAGGCGCGGGGAACGGCGAGCAGGCAGGAGGGAGAAAGTGAGGGCGAGAAAGGCGCAGAGACGGAGAAAGGGGAGTGTGTGTGTGTGTGTGTGTGTGAGAGAGAGAGAGAGAGAGAGAGAGAGAGAGAGAGAGAGAGAGAGAGAAACATGCAGAGAAAGAGAGATGCACGCAGAGGGGCCAAGATAAGGACAAAAAGACACCAGCGACAAACAGGGAGAAGAAAGACAGCCTGAGAAAGTGGCCGCACACACTCCCGCACCCACAGGAGGAAGGGAGATCCAGGCACACAAAAAGGGAGCCCCCCGGGAGGCAAAGAAAGGGAAAGAAAAGTGAGAGGGAGAAACTGAGGGGCGCAGAGGGGGAGCAGTCCTGAGCGGGCGGGGTCAGGAACATGGGGACACGGGGAAGGGGGCGCAAAGAGTGAGTCCCCGGCAGCCGCCCTCCTGCCTGCAGTGAGCTCCCTCTGCCCCAGTTCTGAAGTGGCCAGTGTGGACCCCCAGTTTTAACTAGAGGAAGTCGCCCCACTCCCCGCTCGGGCGCCTGCTGGAGCCTCCTATTGGGTTTGGGGCTCAACTTTCTTCTCCCAGAACTGGTGGGGGGAGCGAGTCCCCCAGGCCGATGCTCAGCCCGTCCTGTTCCAGTGCCTCGCTCAGGCGAGCGCTGCCAGAGGAAGTGAAAATCGTCCAGTAATTAATTTCCCTACTGCCGGGGGGTGGTGGTTTTGACACATCCGAGGCTGTGTCTTTCCCTGAAGCGGGGAGCAGACAATAGAGACACGTGGACTGGGAAGGGAGAGGGGGGAAGGGAGGGGGAGCGGGACTCCTGCTGGAACTCCGCAGGTCAGCTCCTTTGTCTCTGGAAGGATCTGAGAAGACCCCCCCCCCACAATCCAAACCAAACCTAGGGGAGGGGGGGTGCCTTGGCAGGACTAAGGAGCAGGAGAACTCAGTCCCTTACCAGAGGATGCTGGGCAGAGCCCCAGGGTGGTGGGCCAGACTCACCAAGTGTGGGATGGTCAGTGCCCAAGAGTCCCAGAATCAGACTCTAGGGATGCCAGGCTCTCTCTGGTCGCCAGCATTCTGTTGATGGTGGCAAGGCTGATGGAGTAGGGATGTCCTTTGGGGACTGTGTCATCCAATACCAACTAGGAGTGTAAGACCCAGAGAGGGCAAGGAGGTGCCTGAGGTCACACAGTGAGTCAGCAGCAATTTCAAGAGACCTCAATGTCTTCTGGGCACCCCTGAATCAAGGACTTATCACAGTCTTTGAATGGTGGCTTAGAAATTTCAGAATCAATTTTGGACCCCTGATCTTGCCAGGGCTCTGTAAAATCTGGGAGTCTCTGATCATCTTCCTAGTCATATTGTTTTGCCCCCTGGGGTTTTTTGTAACCTTGGTCACCAAGGGGTCCACAGCCCTGGACGCCTGGCACACCACTATATTCCCACTCCAGCCCCGGAGCCTGCTTCTGGTCCTTCCGCGTCTGCCTCCACACTATCCCCTTGAGGCCTGATCCTTCCCTCCCTGTCATCCCAGGAAACTCCTGATGGTGGCCAGGCCTTGGGTGAGGCAGGACTTCTGGCCAGGAGCTGTCCCTGCCTGCCTTCACCATAGACCAAGCCACCTTGCCCACCAGCCCCTGAGTTCCTGAGCAGGAGGACTCGGTCGTGTGTGTGCCTTGGCACACCCTCAACCGTGTGTACTGAGCTCTCCTGCCTACTAGCTCTGGAGCCTGGGGCAACTGCTCTGTGTGTTGGTCCCTCCGTTTATAAAATGGGAACAATACCTGTTGCTGCCTCCTTGGGGTCATTGGGAGGACTACAAGCGTTGCTGTGTACAAGGGACTTGGCATGTAGTAGGTGCTCAGTGCGCTGGGATTTCGTGTGTGACACTACCCGCAGCATCCAGCATTCACCCATCCCGTGTTTGTGGGATTCTGTGAAATCAGAGTCAACTAGACAGCCCTGGGCCCTGCGGCCTTGGAGCTGGCAACCCAGGGAGAGTGGATGGACACTAAGAAGGGAGAGGAAACACTCAGGCCTGTGCTGCTCTTCCCAGGGACCAGGCAGCGCTGTGAGGAGCAGCCCAGGGCGAGATAAAGGAGGGTGATGGCGCCTTCAGACATGGCGCAGGCAAGTCTCCTGGGGGGAGGGCCACTTGAGCAGGCCACAGAGGAGCTCCAGGAGGTGTCTTCAAAGTTCAAAGGCAGGAATGAGCGCGGCCAGGTGAGGAATAGCCCGAGGTGGAAGGAGATGAGGCCCAGCGGCTGGCAGGCCGGAAGCGAGGGTGTCCACTGCACCGTGACTGAGTGGATGGGTGGGAGAGGGTGGTGGGGAGGTGCAGCCTACAGCCCGGGGGCCATTGTTGGAGAATAACTTTCTGCTCCTGCAGGGAGGTGGCTGCTTGGTTATTCGGTTGTTGACTGTTATTTATGGTGTAGCCATGTTTTTGTTTGGATTTTGTACCAAGCATTGAACCCAGGGGTGCTTTTACCATGGAGCCCCAACCCCAGCTCTTTTTTATACTTTATTTACAGACAGGGTCTCACTGAGTTGCTTTTAGGGCCTCGCTAAGTGGCTTAGGCTGGCTTTGAACTCGCCATCCTCCTGCCTCAGCCTCCCGAGCTGCTAGGATGACAGGCGTGTGCCCCTGCCCCCGGCATATTTTGGGTTTTGTGCTGGGTACTGTTCTCTACCAGGGCCTTCTCCACTGGGGATAAAGAAGACAGCTGCTGCCGGGGAGCTCACCTCTGCCCTCCTGAGGAAGACTTCAACTTGGAGGGGTGCACAATGGCTGCCATCGTCTCATCACTAGGGCACCAAAGAAGGCCTTCTGTCCCCTGAGCCTCCCCCCGACACCAGCTTACGAGTTTCGGAAAGTCTTCTGTTTGAATTCATCTCTCCAAGTCACATCAAAGAAGGAAATAACTTTATTCCCAAGAAAGTTTGCTGCAGCCTCGGAAATTAGAATAAAACCCCAAGCTGCAGGAAGTGGGCAGAGGGTTGGGAAGAAAACATCCACTCGGTGGAATATTCCACCACCATTAAAATTATCATTAAAAATTATCAAAAAGTTATTATTACAGGGCATAAAATCTCGTGGAATTATGTGCAGTGGAGGGTGAAGAACCCAGAAATCTCTTACAGCATGTCCCCAACTACAGACCAAAATAAAAAACAACATGCCCGGCAAAGTGGAGGGCTGGGGGCCGGGGACATAGCGCAGTTGGTAGAGTGCTTCCCCCATGCCCAAGGCCCTGGGTTCAAACCCCAGCACCCCACACACAAAAATAAAATAAAGTGAAGGGCTTGGGGACCGTGCAGGGGCCTCCTCCTCTTCTTTTTGTATTATCCCCAAAGTCTATAAAGTATTTCAGCTCGTCAAACACTTGCTCACTATCTATTTACTTCCTGATGAAAGAAATGATGAAGTTCAGTAAAAACATGCAGGATACTCATGATCCTTTCTTCTGCCTTGGAGAAGACAGCCGGTGGCAACCATTAATGCTACACCAGGGACATGCCAAGCCACAGCTCCAGCCAGGCACTGTGCTAAGCACTGGTCTCTAGGAGAAGCTGGACTTGCCTCGGGCTTTTATTTTTTATTTTTGACAGTGGTGGGGAATCAAACCCAGGGGGGCTTAACCACTGAGCACATTCCCAGCCCTATTTTATATTTTACTCAGCGACAGGGTCTCACTGAGTTGCTTAGGGCCTCGCTAAGTTGCTGAGGCTGGCTTTGAACTTGCAATCCTCCTGCCTCAGCCTCCTGAGTCTCCGGGTTGCCTGCCCGAGGCCTTAGTTCAAGGGACCTGGGCTTCATTTATTTTCAATTCAAATTCCTGCCCTAGCATTTCCCAGCTGTGTGATTCTCGGGCTCCAGTTTTCTCTTCTGTAAAGTGGGTGTCGACCTAGAGTCTGCCTCCCAAGCTTGCGGTAATGACTGGGTGGTGCTGTTGAGAATGTGGCCTGGCTCAGGGTGACGTGACTGGGTGACTCGCCGACTCTGATGATTATGCATCTCCACCCTTCTCGATGGCGTCCAGGGAGAAGGTTTTATTATCGGCCTGTTCTACAGACAAGGGGGAAGTGACCGGCTTCAGGCCTCTTGGTCACTGAGCAGAGGAGCCGGGGAGGGTCCCACATCCAGGCCCCCTGGCTGCCTCCTCGGGAGGTCCAGCCTCGGTAAGAGGGCCTAGCTGGGGGCTGCCCTACCCAGCCCGCTCTGGTACCCTCCAGATCTCAACCCTGCTCATCAGGAGGGAGGACACCTCCCAGGATCTGGGTGTGAGTCTCAGGGCTGTGCGACCCTCTGTGGCCGGCAGAGCTGATCTGAGCCTCCCCTGCACGTGTGGAAGGAGAGGCTGCCTCTCGGGCGGGAGGAAGGAGGCTGCTGGACCCAGGGACCCACCCCTGCCCGGCTGCGCTCCCTCTGCCCTCCTGCTGGGCCAGCTTCTTGTCTGCCGAGTGGGGAATGGGACCCGATGGTCCCTGAGCTGCTGTCCAGAGTGATAATGGAATTCTGTACGAATTCCAAGGAGGAGAGTGGCCACAAATGCATCCGCTCCCGGCTGACGGGGCTCTTTCTCGGTAAGCCTCACTTACTCTGCCCTGTTTCTCGGTGTATTTTTTTTCTAGACCCTTCTCCTCTGAGCCAAAGGAAAGAAGGCCGAAGGAGAAGGAGGCTGGGCCCATTTCTCAGCTCCAGGGTCACAGAGATGGGCAGCCCCAGGCCCGGGTGGGTCCCCTGCAATCTGCTACGTGCTGCCTTCTTTCTTTCTTGGGGATGATAGCCAGGAACAAAGGAGGGGAGTCTTCGTCTGGGGTGCAGAGCCACACCAGGAAGCCAGGGGTGGAAGAAGGGCAGCTGGGGTGGGGGAGTGGCAGGCCGTGGTACCAATCAGGGAGTCTTGGCCAGCCTGATGGGGCCCGCCTTCCACTAGGGGAGCCCCACCCGGGCAGACAGGCCAGACCTGGTCCTTGACTGCACTCTGTGGTTAGCCAGGGTGCCCTGGTGGGTAGTGAAGGTGGCTCAGCTGGAGGACGTCTGTGACCGCAGTGCAGAGGAGACCCCAGTGCCCCTCCCTGTGGATGCCACGTGTCTTCATTTAACAAACGTGGAGTTCTGGGCCGCGCGCCAGGAGAGATCACCTATTCACTCCTCACACCCACCTTCTGAGGCAGACGCTGCTGTGGGTCCCATTTTACGGAGTGGGAAACTGAGCCCGCCCGGGTCCCGTGGCTCGCCCGAGGTTTCCCAGGCAGCGGGCTGCCAGCCACCAGTCCAACCTGGCAGTCTGCTCCCCAGGCGGTACCCGCACGTCTCTGCCACCCGTCTCCTCTCCAGCCACAAGGCCCTGGCAGAGATTCCTGGGGACTTTTCCATTTTCATTTCTTATTGGCTCAGGGCCTTGCAGCCTGCACAGACTTGGGGGTGGCTGAGGACAAGGCAGGTCCCAGCCCCACCTGAAGCCCCTTCTCTGCTCTCTCTAACTCTCCCACCTCATCCAGCTGGGCCCGGTGGCCCATGTCTGTAATCCCAGTGACTCAGGAGGCTGAGGTAGGAGGATTGCAAGTTTGAGGCCAGTCTGACCAATTAAGTAAGATTCTAAGCCTCAGAATAAAAAGGGCTGGGATGGGGCTCAGTGGTACAGCACCCCTGGGCACTCTACCCCGTACCTCCCCAGCCACCAGGCCTCTGCGGGTGCTGTCCCCGCTGCCCCCACTCTTCCTTCCCTTCTCTCCCATCACCTCCCTGCCTGACCCCAGAAACTAGCCCAGGGCGGGTGATTTGGGAAGGAGCATGTCTCAAGGTCTCTCTGGATCATAATGCCGACTTATTGAGCACTTATGAGCCAGGCAGCGAGTCCAAGCCTTTATATCCTTTCTCACTCTATCATCCTAACAGCCTGCAGGGTGGAAGTCCAGGGCCCAGAGAGGCAGAGTGACTTCCTCAAGGAGACCCAGCCATGACCTGGTCCTTGACTGCGCTCAGTCGTTAGCGAGGTGTCCTGGTGGATAGCGAAGTATTTAGGTGGGGCTGTCTGTCTACAGAGCCCTGATCTTAAACCATGAGTCCCTCTCTCTAGGTGACCCAGACCTCCTCAGTGCTGGGTGAATAGTAGTTGCTCAGTAAATACACACAAAACACTAATGAGTAAAAACTTCCCCACTCACTACACACTCCTTTGTCCGGCGCCAGGTTGATTTGTCAACCCTTGAGTTTTCCCTCTGCTTTGGGGCTGACCGAGTCCCCACTTTGACTGCCACAGAGATTGGTATTTCCCCCACTAAAGTGTCACCTTCAAAGCTGGAGATTTTCCTGAACAGGCGAATTCCTGTCTCTGAAAAGGCTGCATCTTAAGCAGCTCCCTGAAACCTCTGGGACCCACTGGCTGGTGGGAATCTGATCACCAGGTTCCCTGTGGGGCCAGGGGACTTGGGACAAGCTCCCATACACGAGCTCCATATTCAAGCAAGTGAGGTAGCTCAGAGTTAAGGCCAAGGTGATCCTGAGCCAAATTTTGACCCAACTCTGCCTCTGGGAACTGTGTGACTTTGGCTGGGTCACTTTGCCTCTCTGTTTCACCTCTGTAGACTGAAGTCAGTGCCAGCACCTGCTCAATAGGACTCCATGCGGCTTGGAGAAGAGCCATTTTGCCGTGAATGAGGATGTCGCCTGCACAGCCTCAGATACATGGGCTCCGTACCCTCCCCTCCATTGACACTGGGGAAACTGAGGCAAGGGACAGGGAAGTGCCTTCCTTTTGACATTCGGCTCGCTCACCTCCTGGGGGCCTCTGCCGCCTCCCTCCCTTCCCCACCAGCCGAGCCCAGAGCCACCCCTGGCAGACGCTGCGGCGGCTGTTGTAGCTGCAGAGCGGGCGCTGCGGCTCCCAGGGCTCCTGGCACCGAGGAAGCGCCCGCTCCGCACCCCGGCTCTCCTCCTGCCTCTGCTCGGGCACCAGCTGGGAACCATCAGCTGGCCCGCGTGCTTGGAGGCAGGGGACTATCCATATTGACCTATGCTTGACCTCAGACTCGTGGGTGGAGGGGCTCCTGAGGCGCCAGAGCCCTCCACGCTCCCCTTCCGCCCCCTCCTGCTCACCCAGCCGCAGAGGCCAGGGGCCCCCCGGGGTGAGACTCCTGCTCTGCTCCCTACCGACAGGCTGTCCCCTGGGCAGGCTGCTGACCCCGGGGGACCTCATTTTCTTCAGTTCTCAGGGATGTTGGGACTATTGGCAGCTACAGGGCAGGCAGGAGATGAGAGGTGCTTGCATACAGTTGGTGCTTAATAACATCAGCCATGGTTAATGCCGAATCTGAGGTTGTTTTGGTACCTGGGATTGAACCCAGAGACGCTTCACCACTGAACCCTTTTTTATACCTTATTTTGAAGCAGGGTCTAAGTTGCTGAGGCTGGCTTTGAACTCCTGGCCTCAGCCTTCTGAGCCGCTGGGATCACAGGTGTGCACCACCGCTTCCAGCCCCACAGCTACTTTGAAAGGTAGATTGTGTGATTACCGTCATTAAAGAGCAATGCTGGGTACAGAGAGGTTAAGACGTTGCCCACGGGCTCACAGCCATAGGGCTGCAGGTGTTCACTGAGCACCTACTATGTGCCAGCGTCCGTGCTAAGGGCTGGGGACATAGCGGTGGGTAAGACAAAGATGCCCTTTTCCAGCCTACAGCCTGCTGAGCCAACAGTCGGCAAGTACACCAATGTCGTGTCATAAAGAGCACCGTGAGGACAAGTGACAGGGGGCTCCGACCTGGGGAGAGCTGTTCTTCTGCATAGAGTCTAGAATGCAGTGATGGGTCGTGACCCATGGTGACTTTGTAGGTCGGGCTCACTCTAGGATCCCGGGATTGGGGGTGCCCAGAGCTCCGTGTCCTGGGTCAGCTTCAGAGTAGATAATAAACACTGCCCGCCCCAGGGGGAGGAGTTCAAAGAGGATCAGGGACTTGGGTTCCCTGAGCCTTCCGGTTCTCCTCTGGAAAATGGGACAGAGAAGCACAGGTCCCACTGGGCACTGGAGAGCTGGGGCGCTAGAGGCCCTGATCCTTGGTGGCTGGAGTGGGCAGGGGACCTTCTGTTTGGCTGCCTGGCACCTTCCAACATCCTTGCCTTGTGAGCCCCCGAATCCACCTAATGGAACTGACGCTGCCTTCCCAGCCTCCTCTGCAGCCAAGGGAGAGCCTCTGACCCAGGGGAGCCTGTGCCACACTGGCTACAGGTGGTGACTGCTACTGAGTGTCCAGCAGTGTCCTGGGGTCAGCATCCAGCTTTGGTGTTGGAGGCACAAATTCTCATCTTGGGGCTCCGTGGTGTTGGCAGTGGAGTCTTCTTGAGAATAGGGACCCAATAGGATTTGAGGCTTTTTTGTTTTGGGTACCGGGATTGAACTCAGGGGCAACTGATCACTGAGCCCCATCCCCAGCCCTATTTTGTATTTTATTTAGAGACGGGGTCTCCCTGAGTTGCTGAGCGCCTTGCTGTTGCTGAGGCTGGCTTTGAACTCATGGTCCTCCTGCCTCAGCCTCCTGTGCCTCTGGGATTACAGGCGTGTGCCACGGGGCCCGGCTGATTTGGGAACTTTTTATAAAGTATTTTTCTTGACGGGAAGTCCCCAGGTCTGGTGTCGCCCTCGTGGGGATCCCTCGAGCCCCTTTCCAGTCTTGGGTCCCTGGTGACCCTAGCCCAGGCCATTCCTGGAAACTCAGTCACGTCTTCTGCCTGTTGAGCTGGAATCTCTGTCCACGGTCTCATCCTCTGCCCAGTGGGGGGCTTGCAGGTCCCCAGTTCAGGGCTACGTCCTCCCCTAAGGGCCGGGGCTGTTTGCGTTTGTGTCCCGGCTTCCTACACAGCTCATGAGAGGGAAGTCCTGGTGTACGTCGATGCCCTGTCAAAGGGGCGCGGGGCGTGGTTTTCACGCACCTGCCCATTCGGATGCTAGTGAGGACCCAGAAGTGGACACAAAACTCCAGGACCCTGTGACTGGGCCTGAGCAGAAAGCAAAGTCCCCTCCCTGGCTCTAGATGTTGGACTTCTTGTTGCAGGACCAGACATCTCATAAACGTTTTTGTTTATTTTTCCTGATGACATGCAGCCACTACCCCTAAATGTTTTGTTTGTAGGCCCCTCCCATCTTGTCCCTGAGACTCCTCTTCCTGTCCTTTTTCCCTTAATCTCCTCCTCCAAGATCGCCTTGCGCCCGCCCTGCCCTCAGGGAGGCAAATCAATGGCAGCTCAAGAACACAGTCATCGGTTGGTGGCCATGCCTGGAACTCACTGGGACAGATTCTGAAGGGAGTTCGGGCTTCTGTGAGGCGAGCTCTGGGATTGATTGATGATGTCTGCAGGACACTGCAAGGAAGGGCTGAGGTGCTGTGGCTGTGATTTCTGTCCCCGGTCCTCAGAGGCTGGAGGCCAGAGGACAGAATCCAGGAGGTGCCTCGGTCACCTTGGCTACCAAACGCTCCACCTTTGGTTTCACTAAAACTCATCCTTTCGATTCTGAGTGTAGGCGACAGACCCATGTGACAGTGGCAGGGTCTGTGGCTTTGTCACCCTGATGTGTTCTTGTCCCCTTACAGATATCCCAGGTTCCCTGAAATACCGTCTGTGCTCATGGTGAGTTGGAAATTGTATTGTGGGACAGAATGAAGGAGCCCGTGCATCCCGTTAATGCAAATTTGTTTTCCATAGTTTGGTGACGGCCTCACTGTGACCCTGTCCCTTTGTAATACTGTCCATGGCGTTTTATTAATTTAAAGTGATTATTCTGAGAAAGGCCCCCACAGAGTCCCTCCATCTCACTCCAGGAAAGGTGAGGTCCTGGGGCCTCCCACCACCTTGCCTGGGTCTGGGGGGCCGCACCGGGATGAGGTGACGGGATGAGGTGACGGGATGAGGTGACGGGATGAGGTGACGTCCCGGAGCCTGGAGAAACTGCGCCCCGCAGCCAGCCCCTGGGCCACCTGCCCTGAGAGGCCACAAAGCGCTGGGTTTGGCGGAGCCTCCGTGGAGTGGCGGGAGGTTGTGTTCCTGGGCCACGCCTGGGCCCCCTGGTGCCGGGGAGAGGTGGACCAAGGTTTCGGAGGGAAGAGATCGGGGATGACTAGAAGGTGGCTTTGAGCCAGAGGGGCCCCAGACCAGCCCCTCCTGAGCTCAGAGGCCCTGGACTCCAGCCTGCAGGGATCAGGGCCGCTCCCCAGAAGAGGGGTCTTCTCAAAACAGCAGAAGGTGACCAGCCCCAGGGCGCCAAGGAAGAGCGTCCAGAAGCAGGAAGGGCTCTGACCAGGAGCCAGGGAGGGAAGAGGACAGAGGACCTGGGTGCTGCATGCAGAGGAGGGACGGGGGAGAGGCTGGAGGGGCAGGTGGCCCTGGCGGTCATGCTCGGCCCTGGTGAGGTCACCCTGGCGGTGGTGAGCAAGACGTGGGCCCCTCCTGGCCCTCCTGTCTCAGAGGCACAGAGCCGTGACTTCAGTGGCCTGGGGAAGTTCAAGGTCACCGTGGGGGTGGGCGGGTGGAAGCCACAGCACCAGGGCTGTGTGGACAATTGCTCCTGGCCATGGCCGGGCTGGCGGGGTGTGCGACGCGGGGATTACTCACGCCCCAGTTGTGGCCCGGCCTCTGCAGGCTGCGGGGTAATGAGGGGGGTAATTAAGTGGAAAAGATGGGGCAGCGGGGAGGCGGGGCAGCGGGGAGGCCGGGGCAGCAGTCACTAGTCCTTTTCAGGAGCAGGGGGTGAGATAATGTCGGATAATAGTCTGGCCAGGCCTGGCCCAGGCAGCGTGGCCTGGGCCAAGGGGAACCCCCCAAATGGCCCAGACAATTCCTTTTCAGGAAAAATGGGGGGCTCAGGCAGGGCCCAGCTCCCAGGGACAGCTGTATGGAAATGACAGCGCCTCTCCTTGGTCCTGTCTTAAGTTGGCTGAGGGTGGGGGTGAAGCCCTGGGACCAGGAAAGAGAGTGAGCGGATGAGCAGCTGAGGGCCTGGAAGACTGGAGCCGTGTGGGGGCCGCACGTGTGGTGGCGAGGGTGGCATGCCCCTGGGTCCGACTCACCTGGGTGGAGAGGGTCACTGGGCCGAGGCCCACCAGGGGACCTCGCCTACGTATGGTTCTACTCTGAGTCTTGGGACTCTCTTCTGTAAAATGGAGCTATCAAATGGTCTGTCGCTCCCAGGAGTGTTTGGAAGATGAGCATACAGTGGGTGCTCTATAAACGCTCAACAGAGTCAAGTCTAGAATAAGAACACAGGAGTAAATAATTAGTACCTACCACATTCTAATGGTTCCAGGTGCTGGGAAAATAGTAGTGAATAGCACACGCCTTTCTTCTCAGAGCCGACATTCCAAGGGAGGAGATAAACTATTGCTCATTAATTATTTAAACATGAAGTATCACTCACACCCCAAATCACGTTTTTAGAAATTTATTCCATGGATGTGTTTGCACATGTGTGAAATAAATGCATTCAAAGTTTTAATTGCAGTCTTAGAAATGATCAAATGTCTATTATACTTGAACTGACTAAATAAAGCAAGCAGTATCCAGCAATAGAATACTATACAGCCACTAAAAGTAAGGTCAGGGCTTAATGGACTGGTACAGAAGCATCTGCCAGATGTGTTGACAAATGAGAAAAGGAGCATGAGCAAAGGTTTGTGCAAAAGGTGGAGGGGGGGCAATAAAAATGTTTCTGTTAGCTGATATATAACAAACTACCATAGGTGTCACCGTGGAGACTGTAGGGTTGGAATGAGAAGGGTGAGAGAGAGGAGGGCTTCGCACTGTATACTTTTCGATAGTTTTAATTTTTGTAGCTGGTGAATATATTATAAGTTCAAAATAAAAGAAAATGAAGTATTCAGCTTCCTCTGTCCTCCTCTTCCCCAATATTTGTTTGAGTTAGCCCTAAAGGGTTTGGGACCAAGCAGGGAAGACAAGTGAGGGGCCATTGGCCTAGTGGGTTGGGGGATTGAACAAGCAAGTGCAAATATTCAGGATAAGGAGAACCAGGCTACTCACTGCCAGAAAAGGGAATTACACATGTGGAAACCAGGAGCCCCGTGATGTTGGATTGGAGTTGGAGGAAACTGTGTGAACTCATGTTGTGTGTGTGTGTGTGTGTAGCTGGGGATTGAACGCAGGACCTTATGCATGAGAGTCAAGCACTCTACCAACTGAGCTATATCCCCAGCCCTTGAACTCATGTTTCTGGCATATACAGATAGATAAGTGTAGCAGTCAGATTTTCATCACTGTAACAAAACACCTGACGTAGGCTAATTATGAAGAAAAGAGGTTTATTTAGCTCACAGTTTTAGGGGTTCAAAGTCTAAGACTAGGTGCAAGGAGACATTGGGTTGTCTTCTTGGGAGGGCAGTGAATGGTGGTACATAGGCATGGGGGCGCCCACAGGAACAAGTGGTTCCATCTGGGACAGGAAACCAGAGAGAACAGAAAAAGCCAATCTTGCTGCCTTTATAACCACCCTCTGGAGAGAATCACCCCAGGGTCGCCTGAGAACCAACTCACCGCAGCACTTCCCCAGTGGCCTAAAGACCTCCCACTAGGCCCCACCTCTTAAAGGTCCACCGCACTTCCCACTACCAATCTCAATGGACCCTTGGGAACCCAAACTACTCCCAAAGTGCAGCAACAGGGTGCATGCACATCTCTGTGTGTGTCGCATGCGTCTATGTCCACCATGTGTCACAGAGAGGGCCCGGAGGCAGCAACCTGCTCCCTGTGTAGCAATAAGTATGCCTGACACTCAGGTCTTGTTCCTAAGAACCGGCCTCCACAGAAAGCCCTGGGGGGCTTGGGAAGACAGCTGGGTTGGGGGGTAGGACTGAGAAAGCGCACAGCACCCAGCATCCTGGTGTGTGATGCTGGAACTCATCAGAAGAGCACAGGGGCCGACTTGAAGGGATGCTTGCTGGCCACATCTGGGACAATTGGAGCATCAAAATATGACAGTAACAGATTGGAACCTGTTGAATAAAACTAGGCCTCAAGGGACCCACCTGATAACAAGCACTGGGAGAGGAAGCGCTTTTGGGAAGGATCCTTCTCCCAAGAGTAAATGGAGAAGGACCAGGTATTACAGTGACCATCAGTTCAGGCAAGAGTCACCACTGGGCGAGCCAGACACAGTGCCAGCACCCGTGGTCCCAGGAACTCAGGAGGCTGAGGCAGGAGGATCGCTGGAGCCCAGGAGTTTGAGACCAGCCCAGGCAACATAGTGAGGCTCCATCCCAAACCAAACCAACCAAACAGAAAGTCATTTTGTAACACTTTGTTGCAGATAGGAATTTCACATTGTGTTGAAGTGTCTCTCCCTCCCAAGATGCCATGGTCACCAACAGGAGAGTGACTTTATAGTCACTCAGAATCAGGGCAGAGACCATCTTGGTCAAGTGCCGAAAAGTTATGCCACCCGTTAGGGGACAGACGGACATGGCCTCCTGCTAGAGTGTACAGAGAACACAAAGTGACTTCTGTAGAGTGACTTCTGTGATGTTCCTGCCCATCCCGCCAAACCGCCATGGAATCGAGATTGGCCACCAGATGAGCCGAGCTGAGGAGGCTTCTACCAAACAGTGGCTTGAAATCTCCCATGAGCATCAGGTGACGAGAGGCAAGGAGGACAGAGGGACCCTTCTAGTTAGAGGAGGGCAATAGGGTGATGAGATGCTCATGCGTCTATGTTCACCTTCTGTCCATCTGTCTTTCGAGTGTCCTTCTGTTTCTTATAAAGGGTGTCGTCTTTAGGACAATGCCCCCGCCACCCACTGGGTCTGACCTTTAGACGTCCTTGGTACCGATGTCCGTTACTGAGTGGGGTGGTTCTGTGAGGCTGACGGGGAGGCTGACGACTGAGGTATTCTGGGGCGATGGGAAGTCAGGTCGGCAACCTACTCAAGGGTTCTAGAAGAATCGCTGCATCTACAAAAAGGGAACGAGAAAGCAACTGTGTGGAGGTGCCACCATTTGGAGATCCCGGGTGAGGAGGTGGCATATGGGAGCCTGCACCCCATTTGCAGCCCTCCTCCACGGTTAACATCACCGCAAAATAAGAAGGTGTTCAGATGAAGCCAAACCATGTCCTGTTAGGTTGGGAGAAGCAGCCGTGGGCAGGGGAGTGGAGAAGGGGGGTGCTGTACTAGAGGGTGTGGCAGAGCAGGCCCCTCAGGAAGGCGATATTTGGGCAGAGACCTGGATGAGGGGAGGGGTTAGCTGTGTGGACCCAGGAGACCCTCCCAGACTGAGGTTCTGAAAAAGGGCCCTGCAAGTCAGCACGCGTGTCTTGTTAGTTTCTTTCTTTCTTTTTTGGTACTGGGGATTGAACTCTGGGGCATTAGACCCCTGAGCCACGTCCCCAGCCCTATTCTGTATTTTATTTAGAGACAGGGTCTCACCAAGTTGCTTAGCACCTCACTGTTGCTGAGGCTGGCTTTGAAATTTTGATCCTCCTGCCTCAGCCTCCTCATCCACTGGGATTACAGGCCTGCACCACGGCGCCCGGCTGCGTCTGTTAGTTTTAGCTGTGTCACAAGTTACCATGAACAGGGCGGCTTAACAGCACACCCTTCACTCACGGTTCTGCGAGCCACACGCCTGGTGCAGCGGGGCTGGGCTCTTCGGGCAGGAATCATGGGAGAAGTCAAGGCACTCGGGAAGGATCCACTTCAAAGTTCACTCTTGCTGGCAGCAATTCAGTTCCTTGAGGCTGGAGGACGGAGGGCCTCGTTTTCATGGTGGCCGTCAGCCTCTAGAGGTCACCTGCACTCCTCAACCTGTGGCATTGCCATGGTCACATGGTGTGTGGAACCCCCAAGCCTCTGCCCCCGGCCAGAGGAAACTCACTGCTTTTAAAGGGCTCAGGGATTGGATCTGGGCAACTCTCAGAGTGTCCATGTCTTCACGTGACCTGTGCCAAATAGCCTGCCATGGGAGTGAACTCTGTCACATTTGCCGTCCAGGGGATCGTGCAGGACATGTGCCCGGGGAGAGGACTGGCTGTCCTGGAAGCTGCCCATCCTGGTGGGGGGTTTGGGAACATGGATGCCGGTGCAACTGGAGGAGAGAGAACCAGGGCTGAGGGATGCGGGGTCAGAGACGGAGAGATACAAATACACCCTGAAGGCCAGAAGGAGACTGAGGTCCCCAAGGTGACCTTGTGCCGTTGTGCCAGTTCCCTCATGGACACGCTTCTGCCAACGAGTCACCTGGGATGGGACCCAGTAGACCATTAAGTCAAAGGAAGACATCAAGGAGTAGTCCTTGGTGGCGCGAGGGGACCCCTGGGCACAGGTGATGAATGGGTCTGCTCTGTGCGCAGATCCGGTGGGTACAATGCCAAGAGGCCATCAGCTCCTCGAGGTTCCCAGGGAAAACCTAAAATCTAAAAAAAAAAAAAAAAAAAAGGTAAAAAGGTGGCTGGAAAGATATTTGAAAACCTTCCAGAGTTGAAAGCAACAGGATTGAAGGAAGTGTCCCCCACCAACTCGGTGACGGACAGCTCGGCCGGCCCCCTCAATGTCATACGTGCACTGTGTCTCCGGGTACAAAATGGGGTGTGTCAGAAAGAAGTCTCCCTCCCAGCCCCGACCCCAGCCCCCCACCCTGAGGCCAGTTTGCTGAGCTCAGAGGTCCGCTGTGCCTGCCTGGAGGAGTGTGTCAGCCCTCCTGTTCCAGCTCAGCCTTTTCTTTTTCCCCACCTGGCAGTGCATCACAGAGATGCCTTCTTTCTTTTGCAGTCCTGGGGATTAAACCCAGGCTTTGCACACCCAGGCAGTGCTCCCCAGCTGCACCCCCAGCTCGGTCACGTTTTCTTCCTGCCCACGAGGAGCTGCTGATCCCTTTGCATTTGGATCCTTTTGCATTTTGCATTTGCAGGAGAGCCGTCTGCTATTTGAATGAACCGTCATTTATGATCAAGTCCTGCTCTCAAACCCGCCACCTCTTTTCCTAACCCCGCTGAGTGGTCACAGCCTCTCCCTGTCCCCCACCCCCCCAGGAGGGTCACAGAACCCCTCCTCAGTCCCTGCTTCCACCCAGAGACTGCCCCAGAGGCCGGCCTGGCCAGCTCCGTGATCACCTCACAGGTCTGGGTTTTGCCAGGTAGAAGCGTGGGACCCTTGAAGCCTCGTTCCCGGGACAAGTTGCCCAGAGAAAGTCAAAAGGCAATAAAGAGAAGAGGGCGGGTTCTGACCCACCACTCTGAACACGGTGGCTCAAATTGCTGTACACACACAGGTGCTTCTCCGAGGTCTCTAGGAACGCATTGCCAGGTTATAAGTATGTGCAACAGTAATGCTGTATTGTTCTCCAGAGTCACTGTGCAACTGACCCCAGTCACCGGTGTCAAGGAGTTCGTTTTGTTTCAACATAATTGATTACATTTGAATTTGTGCAGCTTTTTAAGGTTTGCCAATCTCGTGGACATGAATGAGCTTTTAATTTGGATTTCCGTAATTATTCAGAGGTTGATCATCTTTTCAAATGTTTATTGACCCTTCATGTTTTCTATTCGCTATTCAAATTCGCTGTTCAAATCTTTAGTCTACTGTTTTTTTAAAGACAGAGAGAATTTTTTAATATTTATTTATTTATTTTTTAGTTTTCGGTGGACACAACATCTTTATTTTATTCTTATGTGGTGCTGAGGATCGAACCCAGCGCCCCGGGCATGCCAGGAGAGCGCGTCACCGCTTGAGCCACAGCCCCAGCCCCTACTTTTTTTTTCATTGTCCTTGTTTTATTGATTTGTAGGTGTCACAGTCTGGCTGGGCACAAAATAACCGAGCTGCCACAAAGCCTTGTAGGTTCAAACAGGAAACTTTATTGTCTGAACTCCAACAGCACTCCACGAACTCTCCCGAAGGCCACCCACGAGGCCCCTCCCCAGCACGCCACACCAACCGGAACTCCCTCCCCCGGAACTTCACCAACCAACGCAAACTCCCCAGGAATCCCGTGAGAACTCCGAAGTAGCGGGCGCCAGAGGCGGACAGCAGGGGTCTATATACAATTGAATCAATCCAGCGTCATCTTAATGGCTGGCCTCTCAACCATTACTTCTGGCAAAATGCCAGGGGCCATTCCAACTCGGCTGTGGCTCTCAGCATGTAGGAGCTCTTTGTATGTGTTGGATGCTCATTTTTGTCCGTCATGGTTATACCAACCTCTCCCAACTTATGACTTGGGTTTTTCCACTTTTTAGAATGTTGAACTTTGCTTTTTCTTTCTTCCAGACAGGATGTCTGTGTTGTCCAGGCTGGCCTTGAATTTGTGATCCTTCTGCCTCAGCTTCCCAACTAACTGAGATTACAGGTGTGTACCACTGCATGTGGCTCTAAATTGGTGAACTTTGATGAACAGAATCAACTCTGATGTAATGTTAATTAATATTTACTTTTATGGTTTGTGCTTTTTTCCTTCTTGTTCTAGAAATCCTTTCTTAAGTCCTCTTAATCTTTCTATGATGCACATTGTATTTTTTAAAAGGAATTATACAGTACCTCCTGTTCCGTAGCTACTTTTCCACTTAACAGTATGGCATGAACATCTCCCCATGTCTAAGTATTCTACAGATTCACTGGCAAATGGTTGTATAGTTTCCTCTACATGGAATGTACCGTCTTTATTTGCTGAATCCCCTATTGATGGACACTCAGGTTATTTTCAGCTTTTTACAATGGTCAACAATGCTGCCGAGACTGTCTTGCACTTCTAACCCACATTCATGACTATTTCTCTTAGATAAAGTCCTAGGAGTGAAATTGCCCTTTGAATTTTACCAAATTTGCTAAAGGTTCCACTTTTGACTTCTGTTTGAGTTCAACTGCTGTTTCCAAGGGTCTGGAGCCAGCAAAGGAGGGGTCCTGGAGAGAGCGTTTAGAACCAGCGCAGCGGGCGGGCACGTTCTACCGTGTGTGTGGCTTGGGTCACCCTGAGCACCCGGTCCCCCCACCTCCACGGGTGAGACCCTGTGTTGGGTAATGTGAGGGAAGAGAGCTAGCCAACACTCAGTAGGTCCCTGCTAATGAGTCGTGTTACGAATGGCATGAGCTGTGGCCTCAACTGGAGTTTGCAGGGAAGATGGGGAGTGGTGCCTCTCGAGGACCTGCCTCCTGGGGAGGGCACATGAAATGTTTGTCTAGCGAACCAAGAAATTCAGAAAATCCCTGGAGAATTCTCATCTTGAGAACTCTAAAACCTGAGGTCAGGATTCCCCTCTTGCCTGGGGTACCAAACTTTGAGTCCTTGAGTATTTATTTTAGCAAACATCAATATATACCCTTTTAATGGTGATTGATAGTGATTTTCATTTATGGCATAGTATAAAGATCTCCATTAGCTGGGTTTGGCTTGACTTTTTTAAATGAGGCAATCTGAAATAGACCATAAATTGTGAGGAAGAAGGACCGCGTGTGGGGCTTGGGGAGGGGAAGTGCTGGGATTTTGTCCAAATTTGGAGAAATAGTGCAACCATGGAAACCCCCTCTTTGGAAGAAGGCCCGAGGCACGACCGGGTTGGGTTAGGGCAGAGCAGGGCCTTGGATTCCCAGTGCAGGGCCCTGGAGGCCCTGAGGGGGGAGGATGCCCGTGGAGGCCACCTCGGTAGAGGCCGGACAATCAGGAGGGGCATCCAGAGTTCCTCTTGGAACAGGATCATATTGAGGGGTTAGAAAGTGAGTTTCCTCATTGTGTTCCCTGACTCAGAGCGACTCTGTGAAGTTTCAGGCAATGGCAGATCACCCCGTCCATTTACAGAGAGAGGCCGAGACCGAGAGGAGCAGCAGTCGCCCAGGGGCAGGGACGAGGACCTGGCCCCCATGGCCAGCGTGGTGGGAAGGGGCAGAATTTGGTTGGGATTTTTGTGGCAGAGGGTCAGGAGTCAGACCTCTGGGACCAGGACACTCATAGCCTTTGTGTGATAACAGTAACCACAGCCATGAGCATTTATTGAACACCTACTGGGCCAGCTCTGCGCTGTGCCACCTCGGCAGTGTCACTGAACAGTTTAGACTGGCTGAAGGAAGGGTGTGTCATGACCCCCAGAAAGGGTCGAGGTGGGAGTTACTGATTGGTGGTGTCTGCTCGGGCAGAACTTAAATTCCAGTAAAGAAGGGGGAGCCAGAGAAAAACCACAGGAAGACAGGAGCAAATGAGCTCATTTCACCTAACGACAAACACCGGGAGGAAGCCAAAGGGGCCTTGTGGTCTCTGAAGGTAGAGGAGGGGCTGCCCACATGAGGCCACAGGGAGACGTCTCTGTGGAGGTGACCCGAGAGCCGGAGGCAGGAAGGTGCTGGATTTATTTTTATTTATTTCTTTATTGGGTACCAGGGATTGAACTCAGGGGTGCTCGACCACAGAGCCACACCCCAGCCCTGTTTGCATTTTATTTAGAGACAGGGTCTCACTGAGTTGTTTAAGACCTCATTAAATTGCGGAGGCTGACTTTGAACTCACGATCCTCCTGCCTCAGCCTCCCGAGCCGCTGAGATGACAGGCACGTAGCCAGCTGAGGTGCTGGATTTAAACCTGGCCTGTGGCATTGGACGGTCCTACCCCTGACCCCAAGCCTCCCCTACTGTCTTGCGTGGGTCACACAAAGCATCTGCTAGAGACTCCTCCCTCCCTTGTTAAGGATCCCGGCTTGTGGGAAGGGACGCGGGGATGGTGGGATGATAAGATACCCCAGATGTCTTCCCCGAGGAACTGCCCTGCCCGATGCTAGGGCTCTGTGAACTTGAACTTGGCCTACAGTTCAAGTAGCTGTGGGCCAAGGAGGTGTGTGGGGTGTCTCTGGGTGATTCCCCCATTCAGAGGGAGACAAAGGCCCAAAGAAGGGACATCGAGGCTCAGAGCTGCCCGTCGGGGTGCTGGGGCAGGAAGGAAGGGGTCTGCTTTCTGACTCACGGAGGCGTGCCGGGCGGGGGCTATGGTGGCCGAGTCTCCCCGTCCCCTCTTCTTGGTCCCTGCTAGCCCCCTCCCTGACCGTGGCAGAGAGGGCCTTTGCAGACCATCCGGGGCCTCCTGGGACAGTGAAGAGGAAGGGTAGCAAGTCACAGGGATCCCCCACCCTCCCCCTGGTCTTTGTGGAGTGGGCAGGGCCAGGGGCGGGGTGGCCCAGAAGCGCCTTATCTCTACTGGACCAGTGTCAGCTCCTGTCCCCAGCCTGGTGGAGCTGCCAGCCAAGACTGGGGACCGCAGCGAATTTGCATTTATATTGGAGACTTCTGTTTCCAGGGCCTGGGGGGAGGGGGCGGCCACCGTGGTCAGCTGAGTGGAGATGCAGGAGGGGAGGGGCTTGCAGCCCTGTCCTGCCGGGGGCATAGGAAGTGGCCGCTAGGCTGGGCCTGCCTGGCCAAGGGAGCCAGGGCACAGAAGGCTCTCTGGGCATGTGGCCGGGCCGACAGCCTGCCTGTCCACCCTCCCATCCACTCGCCAGCAGCAGCTGGGAGTTGGCTCTGCCCCACGAGCCTGGGAGAAAGGTCAGACGCCTGTGCCAGCGAAGGACCAGGCCAGGCAGAAGCACTCCTGTGACCAGGTGCCACGGACAGTCCTCCAGCCTCACGCACCCCTCAAACCTGAAGTTGTCGCCACCACCAAAATCTGAGGCTCAGAGGGGCTGAGCAAGTAGTCCGAGGCGGCCCAGCACACAATCCAGTGCTCTGGGAAGCTGCTTCCCAAGGACCCTGGGGACGGGACCACCTTGCTCAGGGAGGAGTCGGCCCCCCTTTCCACCTGACTCCTGCAGAACGAAAGGCCACTGTGGCTCACAACACCGCTGGGGCGGGCTTTGCCACAGCTCGGGGGCTCTGTTTCATTTTGTGGTGAAGGTCATGAGGGTCAGATGGGTTTCCTCCCCTCCCCTTGGGGGACGCAGCTTCCCTCATCTGCGAGGCTCCTTGGGGGCAAGAGATGGAAGGAGGGAGGGAGGAGGGAGGGAGGAAGGAGGGCAGGAGGGGGCAGAGCAGAGAAGACAGGGCACCGGCTCCAGGCAGAGGCGTCCTTCCCGGGGTGTCTGGCTGCCAGACCCGGGGTGTCTGGGGTCCTGGTGCTGGTGGGGTCCTGGCTGTCACATGGAGTGGTGCCCCCTTCCCCGCCTACACCTGAGCCCTGGCAGGCGGAGCCTTGCTCCAGGTGGGGGCAGTGGCAGTCTGTTTGGGGCTCCAGGGACACAGTCAGGAGCCTTCCGCGACCCTCAGACTAGGCTCCCGTGACCAAGGCTTTATCTTTATCCCGCGATGACTCTTCGCTGCTGCTACAGGGGCTTTGCCCTGTGTCTGGGCTCCCCCCTCCCCTCCCCCACCCTCCAGACGGAGGCCTTGGCCCCTCTCCCCAGCTGACAAGCCTCCTGGTCCTGCTCTCCGTCCAGCAGAACGAGCCCTCCCTGTCTGTCACCAAACAGTCAGGACAGCCCGTTCCACCTGGCAGGCTGGACTATTGCCCAGCTTGGTCTCGGGGAGTGAGGACCAGCTCTGACCACCCACAGCCTAGGTTCAAATCTTGGCTGTGCCTCTTCCTAGCTGTGTGGCCTTGAGCAAGACCCTTGGCCTCTCTGAGCCTTTGTGGGCGTAATGACAGGATCCGCCTCTGCGTGGCAAGTGCTTGGCCAGGTGCCTGGGACGGTATTAAGTCATATTAGCTCTGATCCTGGCTGGGCTTTGGCGCCTCCCCTGGCTTAGCAGGAGTGTCAGGTTCCAGGGGCCTGGCCGAGTGCGTCCTCCAGTAACCCCTTTATGTCACCGGCTGTGACTGGTTCAACACGGACAGGATGGAACCTGCAGGGACCCTGGGAGTCGCTGTTAGTGCATTCTTAAGATGGGCCAGGACTTAGGATTCAAGCCATCTTTAAAATATGACCGTGGCGGGTGACACCTTAGCCCTGGCTGCTCAGGAGGCTTTGGTGGGAGGATTGCCTAAGCCCCTGGGTTCAAGACTGGCCCCGGCAGCACAGTGAGGCCTTTTCTCAAATAAATAAAAATTACAAAATTCAATATATGACTCCAAATTCCTTGATGCGCCTCCCCTGGAAGGCTGGCTGCATGCCTCCTCCCCTGACTGCCTCCAGGGATAAGAAGTGGCAGAAAGGATTCCACTGTTGGGCCTTCTGATGGCCATGCCGCTGCTGCTAGTCTCAGGGGACACTCCCTCTGGGAACTCAGCTGGGAGGACGCCCAGGACCCAAGGAGAGACCTCGGGAGGTGCTCAGGTCAATGACCTCAAAGTCACTGTGAGGGAAGACGCTTCTAGATGATTCTAGCCCCAGCCTTCAGCCCTGCCCAGCTGGGGCCCCAGATACCACAGAGCAGAGGGAAGCCACCCCCAGTGCGTTCTGTGTGAGTTCCTGACCCATAAACACAAGAGGATCATTCACGATCCACGTTTGGGGGCTGTTTGTTAACGCAGCAGGGTAACCAGAGTCCTCATACTGACTCCTTCAGCGCCACAGCAACAGGAAGGGGTGGTTCTCGCCATCTGTGTTTCATAGACGAGGGAATTAAGTCCCCATGTGCCTTAACAAGCTGCCTGAGGTCACAGGGCTCAGGAGACATAGAGCTGGGACCTGTGCCCATGAGTGTGACTTGAAGCTGAGCTCTGAAGAGTCGAGCAGGGGTCCCATCCTACAGGCCCAGTGGGCCAGAGAGACTGGTTGTCATCCAGAGGGGCTTGGGCCCGTGGAGGACGCCGAGATGGAGTTCGTGAGGCCAGGAACCTGCACTAAGAAGCTCACTTGGGTGCAGGGGGCAGGGTGGGCGGGAAGGAGCTGGAGGGGGTCCACAGGGACGGGCAGTCCACCCTGCCATTGCCACCAGGGCAGCAGAAGGAGGCCTGGCCTCAGGCCCTGAGGACCTCCGTGCCTGTCAGAGCTGGGTCCAGCCAATTCTGGGGGCTGACCTGGACCGTGCCCTCAGATGGCAGAGCTGGGTGGTCAGGGCCAAGAGCCTGGCAGCAGCTATGGACAGGAAGGCCCAGGAGCACCCTCTGCCCTGTGCACAGGGGCCCATGGAGCACCAAGGCCGTCCGTGCCAGGTGGGTCGGTTGGATTCAGAGTTGGCCGAGGGTGGTAGACAGCTCGCGAGCACAGTGACTTCCAAGAGGCAGACACTGGTTCCCTTTTCTCAGAAGCAGTCTGGAGGCCGGCAGTGCCAGGTGGGTGCCATGGCTCCTTGGTCCTCAGGGACCGGGTCCCTTCTGTTCTATTGTTCCACCCTCAACACCTCATGGTCCCAAATGGCTGCTCATTCTCCAGTCATCAGGCTCACGTTCCAGCCAAGGGGAAGGACGCAAAGAAAGTGCGGGTCTCTCTAGAGGGTCCCCCCAGAAATTGAAGGCGGTGCTCTGCCTACATCCTCTTGGCCAGAAAAAGAGGGTAGGAAACGCGGTCACTGTTCTGGGTGCCCATGTGCCCAGCTGCTCCTGGGTTCTGGTACTGAGGGAGAGGGGGTCGTGGACTGGGAACCACCAGCAGCCAAACCGGCATCTGGGAGCTGAGGGGCTTTTAAAAATTGCTATTTTGATGTGTGTGTGCGTGTGTGTGCGTGTGCTGAGAATTAAAGCCAGGCTTGGTGCGGGCTCAGCACACGCTGTACCTCTGAGCCGCGTCTGCACCCCTCCAAGCCCTAGAGCGAGCATGTTAACATTTGGCCCCAGGTCCCTTGCTTCCCTGTTTACACCCACCCCGAGGTTCCCACTGCTCCAAGGACGAAGGCTAAATCCTCAGGTTGTCCCGAGGGCTGCCGGATCTCACCCTTGCTCCCCTCTTGGCCTCATCGGGTTCCCCAGCCTCATCCTCCCTGGTCAGCCTCCAAAGCTGAACTCGGCTGTGCCCACTCCCCCCCCCCCACCACCTGTGTCTCCCTGTGTCTTCTGAACATCTGGGTTGGAGAATCCAAATAATCAGACATGGACGGCACAGAGGCAGTGAATAAAGCCCTACTGTGTGCCAGGCAACAACAAACCCATCAGGTTGGTACCCTGAGGAGACAAAGAGACAGAGCACCTGCTGGTGGGACCGTGTTGTGATGGCCCTCAGCACTGGCTTCTTATAAGAAATGACCCTCACAGGTGTGACATTCTACACTCTGACAACACTGTTCCTTCCATCATCTCATGCATTCCTCACAACCGCTGTGCCCTTTGGCTAATGAAGAAATGGAGGCTCAGAGAGGGACAGGGATTTCCCCAAGGTTGAACAGCAAGGTAGTAGCCATGACCTAATTGGAACCAAGTTTGCCTACCCTTCGCCTCCTGGCAACTGTGCCATCAGCCTTTCCTGGAAATGAGTAAGAGTGGGCCATAGTTGACTCTCCACGGTCCTGGCGAAGGTGACAGGGATTGCAAAGTTAACCTTTCAGAGAAGAGGCTGAATTTCCCAGAAGGGAAAGAAATTGCCAGAAAGGGACTCGGCTCTCCAAGTCCCAGTCCAGAGCTCTTGCAAACTGCTCATCAAGTTTTTATTGAGCACCCACTGTGTGCTGGCACAATGCTAGTCCCTGGGAACCCAACAAACGTGGATCCCTGAGCCCCTGGGACTCCCATTCTAGGGCAGGGTGGCAACAGGGCGACCACTGCTCACCAAATCAACAAGCAGCAGCCCTGCCTTCTCTTTTCCACAGTTATTTATGGAGAGCCATTTTGCTAGAAGGCAGAGGGTCTGGACCCTCCTGCAGCAACGTGTAGCTAAAGAAAGTTCCGGGCAGTAACAGCTGCTAAGAAAACAAGGGCAATGTGCCGGGGGGGGGGGGGGGGGGGGGGCAACCGGGGAGGGCAACGGGGGGGGCGTGGTCGTTTTCTTCAGATGGGAGTCAGGGAAGACCTCTAGGGAAGCATCTCCCCAGTCGAGACCCAGAAGGCGCTGAGGGCCAGGCAGAGGGGACAGCAGGTGCCAAGGCTGAGGTAGCACTGAGCTTGGGGTCCGGGAGGAGCTGAAGAAGGCCGGGGTGGCTGGGGCAGGGGGAGAGGGGCGGTTCAGGGGGTGGCCGGCAGGAGGAGGGGCAGGAAGGCGTGGGGACATGCAGGCCATGAATGGAGAGAAGGGAGGGTGAGCCCCCACCGACCCCTCAGGGGGCCCGGTCACCTCTGCATCTGGGGGTTCCCAGCCAGACTCCTAATGGCGGGCCACAGCACCTGGTGTTGCTGGCCTCTGCAGAAGGAAAGCTCCCACCCCCTCACCCAGGCTCCCTCGAGGGTGCCTCCACCTGCGTGGCCCGGCAGCCATTGTGTGCTGGCTCCAGAGGGCACACCTGGTGCTGCGCAGCCTGCCGGCTGCCCTGGTCGAGGGGCTCAGCCTGCGGCCCCTGAAGCCCACCAGCTGGGAAGAGGCCGGCCGGGGAGGAGGGGCAACCTTGGTGGCCACCAGCAAGGAGCCCCCCCAGGCTCGCTGGGCCAGCTTTGGAACCCAGCTCTCCCTTCCGCAGCCATCCTCGGTGGTGAAGAGACTGAGGCTACGGGAGGAATGGGGTTCGGCTGCTAGGCTTAGAAGAGCCCTCTCCGCCTCATGCGGACACCGAGAGTCAACCTGGACACACGGCGGGCTGACTCCCGAGCTGGCTGCCTGAGTCTGAATCTTTACTAGGTAGTGGCTGTTTGAACTGAGCTATTACTTGACCTTTCTGTGTCTCAGTGTCTTCATCTATAAAATGGGGCTATAACAATAGCACTTATCTCAAGGGTTGTGTGAGGATTGAATCAAATGAAATGCCTGCCCTCAGAACCCTGCCTGCCCAGTGCTATTGTGAGTCTTTAGAGAATCTTGCCCTGGGAAGACTAAGGAATTGGTGAAGAAACTGAATCCATTGGTTTGCAAACTTTTTTTTTTTTTTTAACACAGCTCTGCATTGCTCAAGAGAAATTTTCCTCAGAGCCCCAGCTGTTCAGAGGGGATGGAAGGGGAGGGGGCCCGCCTGCCCCACCTGCTCCCCTATCTCTCTGCCTGCAGCCCCCACAGGGCCTGTGGAAGCATAATTTGAAAACCCCTGCTCAGTTTGTCCTCTTAGGCTCACGGTGAGGAAATCTGAGAGAGGGGCAGGATAAGTCCGGAGTGAGTGGCCCAGCCTGGCCCAAAACGGAGATCTCCTGATTTTCTCTGTGCAAGACAAGGGACAGAGGCTGGGAGAAAACCTAAGACCAGAAGCCTCTTAGGGGACTGGGTGCATTGTGGCATCAAATCATTAGCATGCAAATGAGATGCAAACGAATGCAAAACAGCATGTTTTATGCTAATTTGCAGAGTCGAGAGCGACGACATTTTTGGTAATAGGGCAGCAGTCCTGGTCCCTGGGCATTGCCGAACATGCGTCCTTTTTTCTTTTTTCTTTCATTATTAGGATCAGGCCCATAAATCTTGGTTTGGCTGAAACCCCACCCTTCTTGCCTGAAAGCCTGGCTCCTGTCACCCTCAAAGGCTTCCTTGCCAGTCCCGTGGACCCGCCAGGGCCCAGAGACAGGCCTGGGCAGTGAGTCATAGAACAAGGACTCAGGAGCCACCAGTCAGAGCCAGGGGGTAAGCCGGCCAGCCTGGCCTGGGAGCCACTCTGAGGAGGGGGCCTTGGCACCTCCGCTGAGCTCCTTGTGCACTGTTTTCTCTGCCACTTTGGGAGGGCAAGCTTGCTCTTTTTCTTTCCAGGGTGCCCAGTACGTGGGACCCAGGTTGGGCATGGACCTGGTGTTCAACTGTGAACCTGGACTGGACGCCAGCAGTCCCCCGGGGAAGGAACCTGTGATCTCTGAAGCTGTGCAGCCCCAGTTCCAGCCCTAGCGCCTCTCCTCCCTGAAAAACAGTATCATAGCTACATTCACCGGCCCTCCCAGGTCCCCGTGCCTAGCGTTGAGCTTGTCCCCTCTGCTCTCACTGGTAACAGCCCATTACTCTCATTTTATAGAAGAGAGGTTAAGTGATTTGTCCCCATACTCCCCACCAGGCAGCGACTAGAAGCCACTCAGTGGAGTTGCTGTACAGGCTACCTGGGTCTCTTCCTGCGCCATCAGCCCACCCCGGACAGCGGTAAACCTGAGCCCTGCGCTCCTGGAAGGCAGCAATGGTTAAGAAATCCCCAGCTATCTGCTGTCAGAGGTGCCCCTACCCTTTTCTGTCCAGAGAAAGGACTTACCCAAACAAGGCACCTTTCCCCATAACCCAGAGAAGACTCATCCACTCATAAGTCTGGGGGACGAGTCCCTGGTTTGCCTGTGACCTTTCTCCTTTCGCCTGACCTCCCGTTCTTTGTCTGATGGTTAATTAGCTGAGATTGGAACTGCAGGTCCCTTCTGAAACTAGCGAGACAGAGAGATAAGCGTTCCTCTCTGATGGGGACCTCCTCTGGGTGACAAGGCAATTCTAGATCCCTCACCTATAACCTCTCCACTCCTCCCTGCCCCCACGCTGGGGTCTTGGGTGCTGTCTTCTCCCAAGAGCTTGGACAATGTCATCTTCCCAGTTGGCATCCCATTTCATCTTTGATACTTGCCACCGGGCGTATTTTCCACCCAAGGCTCTGGGCAGTGAAGAGCCTCATGACAATGGTGCATTTCGTGCCACGGGTTCCTCTGGTGACACGGACGCTCATAGACCCTACTTCCTCTGGCGGAGCTGTGAAAGGAGAGCGCGACATGGAAAGCAGGGCCAAGGCCGCCCTGAGCGGTGCTGGGGCACCGAGGGCGCGCTCCGGACCCGCCGACCGTCGCGCTTGCTGGAGAGCAGAGCAGAGCTCCGAGAGGGACCAGAGCTGCGGGACACGCACAGCTGGCGAAAGCGGGGGGCCGGTACAGCGCCCGTCGGAAAACCTTGGCCCCCAGCGTTGGGGGAGCCCTGGGTCCCCACCCCGCCTCGGGATGGCAAGCCGGAGCGGGGAGGAGGGTGCCCCCTCGCCTCTCCCCGCCTCCCCGCCGCCCGCCTTTGATTGTGGCAAGCAGCGAGTCGCGGAGCAAATTAACTTTTTGCACACTTCATTATGCGCCGCCCCGCGTCCCCCGGGGCCGCGGCCCCGCCCCCGCCCCGCGCCGGCGACTTGATTGGGCAATTAATCTTCGCGGCCGCGGCCCCCGCCCGGCCCGGGTCTTTGTGCGCCCGAGCGCAGGCCGCAGCGCCCGGTCTGCTCGCGCTGATAAGGCGCCCCGCGCCCGCCCCGCCTTTGTCAGGGCGCCCGAGGCCCGGCCGCGTCGCCGTCGCCGTCTCGCACCCCGTCGGCGCGCCCCCGCCCCCGCGCTCCGTCCATCTGTCTGCGCCGCGCCAGCCCCGCGGCCCGGGGGGAGGGGCGCGCGCTCGGGCAGGGAGCCAGCACCCTCCACCCGGCCGCCCCAGGTGTCACGGGGACCCCTCAGCACAGGAGGCACGCGCGCGCACACACACGCGGGCTCCGCCAATTAAACGGTGCGGTAATAATTAAGAAGGGGCGGGCGCGAGGCCAGCAGCAGTTGGGAATTCGGGGTGTGGGGAGGGTCCCGGCAGGATCCAGAAAAGACGGAGTCCCTGCCACCCATCCTGCACCCCAGGGGTGCAGTACCTGGTCGTTAGCTCCCAGGGCTGGGGGAGTGTCCCTGGGAACTCGCCCTGCGCTCCGCGCTCCGCACCTCTTTCTGCGTTTCTCCCGGGGTTTGCCCGCAGGACCCAGCCCGAGGACAGAGCCTGCGAAGGAGACAATGTTCCGAGCCAGGCGCCTGATGGGAAGCAAATCCCGGGCGATTTTAGACACTAATCACGGGGTCCAGGAACCATTCACCTGTGGAGCCGGGTGTCAGGAGCCGCTCTGGGCCGGAGGGGGGGAGTGACTGGCTGAGACCAGGTTGACACCGTGAGTGCTCCCAGGTGTGGCTCTTGGTATTGTCCGTGGTTTTCCCTTGGGTGGGCTCAGTGACTCCGAAAACGGATGGATCTGGAAGGAGGCCCTTGAGTTCCATCCAGCACGTGGCCCAGAGGGCTCGGGGTGGAGCCTGGCTCCAAACCTGGGCACAGCTTGGGCCCAGGCGCGGGAGTCTGCGGGTTTGGGGAAGCTGCTGCCCCAGGGTGCGGAGGGTTTGGGTGAAGACAATTCACGGTCTTCCTGGGTTTCCCCAGGCGGGTATGGCCTGTGGAGTGAAGCTTCCCTGTGTGCAGGGCTGGGAAAGCAGCGCCATTCACTGGGTCCAGGAGCAAGACAGATTGGAGGTGTATTTTTCGCAGAGTCCCCTGCAGTGCCACTGGGGTGTTTGGGACAGTTCTGAGCAGAGAAGAAACTGTTGGCTCTCGTCATAGACTCACGGTCTAGGTGATGACATAGGCTGTGGGTCAGTGAGTGAGAAGAGCTATAGATAATGACAAAAGAGGACAATGGATTAGGTGGACCCCCACCTCTACCCTCACTGGAGTGTTCTATTGCTGGGGCACTGAAGGCTATCTTCCCTGGAGCCCTAGGCCCACTCTGACCCGGTGTATCCTCTCTCCCCACTCCCTGGGCTCTAGTCCCTAGCCAGTTCTGTAGTGGCAAGCCAGGGTCCCTGGGATGATGGGCAGGCCTCAAGCCTCTGCCCTAATCCCTAAGGAGATGGCAGTGAGCGTGGCTCCCTCTGATAATGACAGCCTCCAGTCTTGCATGACCACAATGCCTCATGAGCCCATAGTCCAGAAGGGGCCCTGTGAGCAGGAGCTGAATTAAAATGGAGAAATACAGCTTCCCTCCCTCTCCTCCCACCTCCTCCCTCCTTCCCGCAGCCCCTGACACCGTGGGTGAGTAGCTTCTCAGTCCTTTGGCCTTGCTGAGCTTGGTTAGCTGAGGGGACACCTCCTTTGGATAATAAAGTAGGGGGCACCCAGAACCTGCAGGTGGGATATGGGGAAGGGCCACTTGGCTCTGATCCCCCACCCCTCCCAGCCCATGCACATAAGTGTAGATTCTTTATCTAAACCCTGGTCCCTGGTTCTGGTGTTCTGACTGTAAACATCCTAAAGATCCAACATCATGAGCTTTTGACTTTCTAGAATTTTACATCCTATGCATCCTACACAAATATGCTGACATTCTTTGCTTTCTTCCCTTATGCTCTAGAAGCCCGAGGCTCAGATACAGATTTTGCTGGTGTCCACTCATTCAAGTAACAATGGCCCCAGAATCCTATCTGTTATAATGGCAACCAACATTCTTTCAATCATGTTTTTATTCGACAAATATTTTTTGAAAATCTTCTAAGTGCCGGACACGGTTCCCAGCATCATACAAATAAAGTAAATGACTAAATATCACGTTAGAAAACAACGTGTGCAGGAGCCATGCAGGGAGTGATTTTTTTCTACTTGTTCTTCCAATTATTGACATTCGATACTTTGATTAGTAACTGTGGATTTATGTCTTCTTGCAGGTCTGTCAGTTTTTGCTTCATGTATTTTGAATCTCTGCTATCTAGGCATACATATTTAGAATTGCTATAGGCTCTTGATTCATTAACCTCTTCAGCACTATGAAATGACCTTGTCTGTCCCTGGGAATATTCTTTACTCTGAAAGCAACTTTGTCTGATATTAAACTAGCCACTCTAATGTTCCTTTTTTTTTCTTTTATGTTCTGGGGATTGAATTTGGGGGTACTTTATCACTGAGGTAGCTTCTGAGTCCTTTTTAATATTTTATTTTGAGATAGGATCTAGCTAAGTTGCTGAGGCTAGCCTCAAACTTGTGATCCTCCCTCCTCAGCCTCCTGAGTGGCTGGTATTATAGACATGTGTCACTGTGCCTGGCTCTAGTGTTTGTTTGTTTTTTTAATTACTGTTAATGTGATATATATTTTCCATCCTTATACTTTGAACTTTTGTATTTAAAATGTGCTTTATTTTTTTTAAAAAAGTGGCATATTTTATGAGTCAAGACTTTTTTCTTAATCTAATCTGAAATTTTCTTTTTAATTTGGCATGTTTAGAGCAATTTTATTTACTGTGTTTTTTTTTCTTTTTCTTCCTCTCTTTCTTTCTTTCTCTCTGTCTCTCTTTGTACTGGAGATTGAACCCAGGGGCACTTGACCACTTAGCTACTTCCCTGGTCTGTTTTAGTTTTAAATTTGAGACAGAGTCTCCTTGAGTTGCTGAGGCTGGCCTCAAACTTGTGATCCTCCTGCCTCAGCCTCCCAAGCCACTGGGATTACAGGTGTGCACCATGGTGCCTGGCCAGTTTGGGTCTGTTTATATCTTCTGTGTCCCTCCCTCCCTTTAGGACGTACAGTTATGTGGCGTGATTTAGTCATTCTTTTACTGTTCTTGCTGGGTCAGTCCCGTGGATTGAGCAGCCTCCTCACCACAGCCATCCCCCTTGCTCATTGGCGTGCCTGGTAAACTCTGGATGCAGACACTGTGGATTTCACCGGTGCGGGGTGTTGTGTATTTTTATATTACTGTAAACCTTCTTGCGTTTTCCTCTGAGATGCAGTTAAGTTACTTAGAAACAGTGGGATCCTTTCTGGTCTCGCTCTTATGACTCGTCAGCTGGGTCAGCAGCATGCCCGTTGAGGGGTGATCATTTCCCTCATGAACAAGACCTTCCGGAGCCCTGTAACCAGGGCCCAGCAATCACGAGTTTCTTTTTTCTGTTTGGCACTTTTCCGGTCCCAGGTGACTGCTGGCGTGATGTCTAATCTTCTCAGATGCTTTTCCGGGGCCCAGAGTAGGTTTGTCACACAGAAGCTCCAACCGGGGCTCAGCCTCCTGCTCCAGGGGCCTCTCTTTGGATTCTGGAGTTTCATCTCTGCTCGGCCTTCTCCCCTTCTCCCCTGCCCCGCGCGCCCTCACCTCCTGTCTCTCCTGGACTCTCAGCTCCAATTCTACAACTTGGGGACATTCTTCGGTCCCTCCAGGGCTCCTCCCCGCACCAGCATCCGAAAACTCTCTCCAGGCTACGGACTTGGACCACCGGCGGGCCTGCCTGTCCCCATCTCTGAGGACCACCCCTTGTTGCCTGAGGCTCAGGGTCTTGGAAATGGTCTCATCATGTATTTTGCCTGTTTTCATTTGTTTGCTGTTTTTTTTTTTTTGGGGGGGGGTCTCTGGCAGCAGGGAGACTCAGTCTGTTTCTCTATCTTGGGTGGAAGCAGATGTCGGGAGGTGACACTTGAGCACCGGCATGGAGGAAGGAGGGTTCAGGTAGTGGCCATGGCCAGTGCAGAGGCCCCCCCACTGTGCCTGGTGCGCCTGAGGCCTGGAGAGGCCCAGAGGGTCTGGTGTCTGCAGCAGGGGGTTCTGGGGAGGAAGGGGAGGGGCAAGGTGCAGGACCTGGCGGGCCACAGTCAGGGTCTTGACCTTGACATCAAGTGAAATGGGAGACGTGGGAGGGGGAGGGCCGAGAATGGCCGACTCAGGGTTGGCAGAATTGACCGCAGAGGGCCAAGGTGGACATCGGGTGCCTGCCGGAAGCCATTGCAGGGCACAGGCTGGAGGTTATGGGGACTCAGACACTGCTAAGGGGAGGGTTCACTGGTGCGGTGGGGGCTCTCACGTTCTGTGTCTTGGTCTGGGTGGAGGTCTCAGCGCCTGCTCCCTGCAGGAGGCTCACCAAGCCCATGCACACGCCTGAGCTGCAGTCTCTTCTCCACGAGTGCAATCCTCAATCTAAAAAATAAAACAGAGGGACGATGGCGGCTTGGACCAGGCTGTCATCAGCGCAGGTGGGGAGTCGTGGGTGGGTTTGATCTCCAACATGATTTGCTAATACATCTAACAATAGGCACGAGAGAAAGAAGAATCCAGGATAATGTAAAGGTTTGCGTCGGAGCTGCAGCAGATATTAAGCATCCACTGTGTATCAGGCCTTGGTCTAGGCTCTACTGACTTGTTTCATCCTCATGACAATTATAGGCAGTCTAGCTGGCTAGAGAACTCTCTGGGCCTTTTTTGTTTGTTTGTTTTCCCAGACAGAGGCTCACTCCGTTGCTGAGCATCTAAGTTGCTGAGGCTGGCCTTGAATTTGTGATCCTCCTTTCTCAGCCTCCTGAGTTACTGGGACTACAGACATGAGCCACCACACTTAGCTCCTCTCTGGGGAGGATAGTTTGTGTGTGGGATTCTAGAGCTAGTGGTGACCAGTTTTGTTTCCAGGAGATTAGAGCCTGCCTGAGAGTGAGACCAACTAATGAAAAAATCAAAAGAGGGAGAGAGAGAGCCTTCATAACAACATGTCAGCGCCTGGATTCAGCCATGCCTGAAGCCAGTGCCCTGGGCTTCTCAGATAAATCAATAATTCTCTTTTTTCCCCTTCCTTTCATTCACTTGTAACTGAAGAATCTAGACACGTATAACTTCCCCACATGCTTTCCTCTGTCTGGACCCATGGACCCTCTCGTCATCACTGATAATTCCGCTCTGTACTTTGTTTCTGTCGCGGGTCCTGGGGAGGTGTCTGTGGGACAGTACCTGAGAGCACTTGCCAGCTGTGCCTGCTGTATAGTGGGTGGCCCAGGAACGTGCCTGGAATCAGTGTCACTGTTACTCTGGCCTCAATAGTCCAGGGCTGGTGGAAGGTGCTAACATCTCCTCCTTCTGCCAATGGCTTAGGAAACCGGAGGAAGCCGTGTGGCCTTTGGCCAGTGTCCACCTGCCTCTGGGCTCTGCTGCAGGGCTGTGGCATCAGTGGGAAGAACGAAGATCATGCCCAGCAGACAGAGAAGCCTGTGGCAGCTGCCTGGCCTGGGGACAGGCTGTGACCTGTGGAGATCTTGAAGATCTCCACCTTCCAGGGCCCGCAATGTCCCTGCCACAAGTGAGGAACTCAGAATCATCCCTGCCACCTGCGGGGGCCTGCGTGGAAAGAGGGCAAGGACCGAGGACAGGCTGTGTCCTCTTGCTGCCCTGGGCGTGGCCCCGGGGATCTTAGCTGGAGGAGGAGGCTCCCCTGGGGCGAGGTCAGCTGGGCTGGGCAGGGCCTCCACCTGGCCAAGGTTGGGGGAGGTGAGGCTGGTGGGACGAGCCACCTGGAGCCCTCCCCACGGGATCCAGAAGCACTTGGCGTCTAGAGGCCTCTTTCTCGGTCCCGAAGGTAGGTGCCAGGCTGTCCTCGGAGACTGGCCATCTCGGGATGTGCTGGCCGTGATGCGCAGGTTGGCAGAGAGGGGATGGAGAGGGGTGGGGAGGTGTCCTGGGGACCCTGGGGAGGGCCCGGGGACAGGAGGGAGGAAGGCAGGGCTGCCTGTGGCCTCCCACTGGAGTTTGGGATGGTCCCCACAATGGGAGTGGGAGCCCCTTTGGGTTCTTTTTTTTTTAATATTTATTTTTCAGTTCTCGGCAGACACAACATCTTTGTTTGTATGTGGTGCTGAGGATCGAACCCGGGCCGCACGCATGCCAGGCGAGCACGCCACCGCTTGAGCCACTTCCCCAGCCCCCCCTTTGGGTTCTTACAGAGAGGACGGGGAGACCTGGGGGCGGCAGGGGATTGCTGAGACTGTGGTCCAACACTGCCCCCCAACTGCGCACACACAGGCCCTGGTGACACCGCGACACCACGCTGTGACAGCAGTTCTCAGGTGAGGGCCTCAGGAGACTCTGCTGGAACACAGGTGCCCCCTCCTGCCCCTGAGCATGGCTGGGGCCCTGACTTACGTGTCCCAGTGTGCCCTGCGGCTGGTGTGGGGACGCACTTTGAGAACCGCTGCTGGTTCAGTGGGTGTCAGTTGGGGTGCCCTGAGGGCAGGTCCTGAGGTGGGACCAGGAGAGGGAAGCCTTTGGGGCTGTGTTGCCTGTGGGGAGAGGAGGGAGGAGGAGCAAATGACCAGGGGGACCACCAGGCTGGGCGGAAATGGCCGGGCCTGGTCCTCTACTAGCTAGGCCTGGCCCCAGAGGCTGGGGAGATGGTGACCTTGACCCAAGAGCTGAGGTGGACCCTGAAGGTGCGCCCCGGAGGCTGCCATCCCTGTAGCCTGAGGACAAACTCCTTCTCAGAGGGAGGTGAGCACATGTCCCTTCCTGGCTGCCACAGGTGTCACCAGGTCCTAGTCCCTCTGGGGAACATGGCTGTGAGCTCAGAGCAAGGATGACACAAAGGTGATTAGGCCATTTCGTAGACGGGGAAAGCGAGGTTCTGAGGAGTTACGCCATCTGTCCAGCGGCAGAGTCAGGAGCTGACCTCCTTGAGCCTCAGAGCTCTCGTCCCTCAGCTCCCCATGAGAGGCAGGGGGAGGACGAGGCCCTTTTGTACCTCTGAAGAGTCCAAGGTGGAGCTCGATGCCTGACCTTGCAGATGAGGGAGGTAGAGCGTCTGGGATCTGAACCCTGTTCGAGTCCCTCTTCTAAGGTCAAGGGGCTGCCCCTGAAGACTTCCTGGGTCAGGAACTGGGAACGGGCCTGGCTGGGTCATTCTGGGCTGTGCTCATTCGAAGGCTTGACCGAGGTGGAGGAGCCACTTACCAGCCACAACAGCAGAACCTGGGGCAGGAAGGGGCCCCCCTGGCACTTGACGATGGGGACACAAGCCTCAGTGTCTCTCTGTGCCCTGGAGGGGCCCCTGTTGCATGGGTGGTGCAACTCCTGTCATTGATGCATTCAGAACCTACTGCAGGTCGGTCCCCAACCCAGGGCACAAGGGGAGACGGGTGTGGGTGGTCTGGGCAGCCAAGGGGAAGGAGAAGCAGTGGGGGTGGGGCGGGTGCCATGGGAGGCTTCCTGGGGGAAGAGTCTGAGAGAAGAAGAGGGAGAAGGCCCTGGAGGGAGAGAGAAGGAAGGAACAAAGGCTTGGAGCTGGGGGCATTCATATTGCCTAGGAAATGGCTGGAAACTCAGCAAGTAGGGACATGGGGATGGCAGGGGGCGGGGAGCTGTGGCCAGAATTGAGGCAGAGACCGGGAGAGTTGCGGGGGGGGGGGGGCTGGGGGAGAGTTCTGGACTTGACAGGTGGCCCTGCCTCTGTCCAGGGCAGGTGCACCCCCTGCAGGGCACCCTCTGACCTGCAGGGCTCTGAGCACCTGGCTTCCCTCTCACCCCTCTGACTCCTCTGTGGTCCCCAGTGGCCTCCTCCTGATAGTCCTGCCCCTGTTGACTTTCACTCGGGCTGACCTGTGTAGCTTGTAGGATATTATGAGCTGGACTAGAGTCCGACTCTCAAGGCTGGACCATAAACCAAGTTGCAGCCTCTACCCTGGGCTCCGGGTTCGGTGGCTCTGGGTGAGCAGCTGCCATGCTGTGAAGCCACTCAGGCCACCGAGGTCCCGCTGGTGGCCAGCAACAATTCACCAGTCGTATGCAACAGTACCTGGTAAGTGGCTCCTCTTCCCCTGTCAAGCCTTCGAATGAGCACAGCCCAGAGTGACCCACCAGGCCCGCTCCAAGTGCCTGACTCAGAACATCCAGGAGACATGCTAGATCATTCTACATTCCAGGGAGGCTCGTTATGCAGATAATGAGGGTGCCTCTGTGCCCTCTCCTGGCCTCTTCTGTGTACCTGATGACCCCTAATGACAGTCTGCTGAATACAAAAGGCCCTCCTCCGGAAAAGTTGAGGTAACACAAAATTAAATTGGGTGCAATTTCAAAGGGATCCCAGGGCATCTGAAGCTGAACCCTAAGCCCCAGCTCCCAGTCCCCTGGGTCCCCTGCATACACAGCCTGACTGAGGAGCAGCAGCCTCTCAGTATCTGCTGTGGGGCACACTGGCTCCTGAAGATGACAGGGTTCTCTGACTGCAGTCTGCTGGGTCTTGGGCTTGGCTGGGACTGGGTGCACATGGCCTCGACGCCCTTCTCTTCCTCTGCTCTGGGCTCTTGCAGGCTGGCCCTACAGAGGAGACCAGCAGGTGTCCAGGCTCGGGGGTGGTTTAGCTTTAAGAGGAAGGAGCAGGGACAGAGATGTGTGCGGGTGGCACCCCAGCCTGGCCTGGAGGTTGCTGATGTTGATCTGCACTGATGCCTCCCCCTATGGAGACTGAGGAGGCAGGGCCCGGAGCCAGGCTGGGCCTGAGCCCAGCAGTCAGAGCTCTGGCCTCGGGACCCGGGGACTGACTTCACTCCTCTCTCTCGGGCTTCCACACTGGGCGGGCGGTGACAAGGACACCCTGATGGTGCTGCAGGGCTGTACCGAGCCCCCCAGCAGGACAGTGACACAGCTCCTGCTCAGCTGCCGCCCGGTCCAACACGTCAACCTTCCTTCCTGGTTCTGGACGCTGCTGGGCCACCAGTCCCTCTCGTGGAAGTCCCTGTCACCCTCCCTGATGTGGCAGTCAGGCTGTCCCAAACCTAGGGTGCAGCCAGGAAGCAGCAGGGGCTGGTGGGACCTGGGGGTGGGGAGTAGCGAGCAGCCTCTGCCCCCTGGGCCTCCATGGATGGGCCTCCCTGCCTCCATAACTCCTCTTCTGCCTCCTTCCTCTTTTATCACCTCTCTTTCTGCTCTTCATATCTTCTCTCTTTCCTTTTCCTCTTTCTTCTCTCCCCTTCCTCCCTTCCTCCCTCTTTCTCTTGCTAGTTTTTCTTCTCCTTTGGGCTCTTTCCCCGCTCTTGGTCTTCAGGTTTAGGACTGTGGACTCTGGGATCAGCCTGCCAGGTTTCCAGCTCTGCTGCATGCCGGGCCACCTTGGGTCAGTTACTGCATTTCTCTGTGCCTTGGCTTCGGATCGCAGCCTGGGCACGGGTGCCGCCCTCGGGCTGGCCCGCGGCTGCGCGGTGGGTGTTCCCTGTCCACCACTATCGTCCTCCTTCGCCTCTTTGCCGTTTGCTGTCTGCGCATCTGTCTTGCTCCTTCTCTCCACTGATAGGGCTCCCCTCTTACCTCTCTCTGTCAGTCATCTGGGGCCGGTGTCCGGCCCTGCGGTCCCTGCTGCCCCGTCCTCTCCGCGCAGATAGAGGGGGAGCCCAGGCGGGCCGGGCGCCCACCGACAGTTGCGCAGCCAGGTGGCCGCAGCTCTTCCCTCGCCCCGCCCACGGGAGCCTGCAGAGCTGTCTCGGTGCCACGGGTGACAGCCTCTCTTGGCACCTCGTGGCAGAGCCGTGCAGCTGGCTCATCCAGGGTGGCCTCCCAAGGCAGGGTGCTGGGGCTTCCTCGTCGTCCACCCGCGTGACCCGCATAAAGGGACCGTAACCCAGCGCCGGCCGGGATGCCCGCCCACGCTGCCCCCTGCAGCTCAGCAGGGGTCCAGTCCAGGACCAGCACCAGCAGGGCGCAGCCAGCCCCAGCCTTGCTCTGCCAGGCCCTCGTCTAAGTGCAGGTTCTTTGCATCTTCCCAGCCACGCTGGGTGGTGGGGACTGAACCATCCCCCATTGTAGAGACGGGCAAATGGGCCAAGGAAGAAGGCAGGCAGTCACCTCAGATGGGACGAGTGAACGAAATGACAACTCCACTGTTGTCGCCATCCTCTCCACAGTCCTTTGAGAGTATTGTCCCCATATTCCAGGTGAGGCGCCTGAGGCCCAGAGAAGGTAAGCAAAGTAGCTAAGGTCACCCAGCCAATGGGTTGACAACAAGCCCACTTTTCCCTTCTTCTTCTTCTTCTTTTTTTTTTTTTTGATACCAGGGATGGAACCCAGAGGCACTTTACCACTGAGCCACATCCCCAGCCTTTTTAAATATTTTATTTAGAGACAGAGTCTCCCTAAGCTGCTTAGGGCCTTGCTAAGGTGCTGAGGCTGGCTTTGAACTCATGGTCCTCCTGACTCAGCCTCCCGAGTGGCTGGGATGACAGGCGAGTGCCACCACTCCCAGCACCAAGCCGCTTTGTGTCTTCCATCAGATGGCACTACCCGCCCACCACTGAGGGTGGGAGACACCTGGGAGTGGAACGGGGAAGGCAGGGCGGCCAGACATGGCCCCTCCTCCATGTTTCTGCTGTCGAGGGGAGATTGGGGTGCCCCTCTGCCCACCATCTGCAGAGGGTTCTGGGTACTGGCCTCCTCACCTTGTCCTGGAAGCTAGGTTGGCAGGGAGCACTGTGTCTACCCCACCTTTCCTCGTCTTTCCTCCCTCCTTCCCTCCCTCCCTCCCTCCCTCCCTCCTTCCCTCCACACTATATACAATGAAGCGCCCGACCGCACATCCCCAGTGCAGCTGGGTGAGTTCCCCCAGGTAGACGCCTGTCTACCACCCAGATCAAGGTGCAAAACATTTCCAGGCTCTCAGCAGACTGACCACCCGCGACAACACTATTCTGGCTTTTATCACCATCTATTTTGCTTCTCAAAATTCATGTAAGGGCAGCTGTACTCACTGCGCCCATTTGATCGATGAGGGAAGTAGAGACCCCAGAGGGGAGACTGGCCGGCTGGCAGCTCAGAGACCAGCACTGGCAGGCACAGCTTGGGGGGGGGGCAGTGGTCACTCTAGGTGCTTAACGAAGTCTTGCCTGAGGCCTAACGGCTGTGAGAGAACCAGAGTATTGTTTTCGGGATGCTGAAAAAGCGCATCTTGCACAAATACATAGTGAGCGCACGTCCGAGTTTTATTTGCCCACGACGGAGGGAACTGGCGGGGTCAACGAGGAGAAGATGGCACAGGCAGGAACCAGACTTGGGACCATCTTCAGGGCCATGAACCCGGAGGCTTTATTGTTATTTCCACTCTAGGATAGAAGTCATTTGCAACACCCGCATCCTTGAGCAGGTGACAGGGAGGATCGGGGACCCAGGCAGTTCATCAAGGCGCACACACTTGGGCGTGCTGCACAGCTGTTATGGTCATTCCTCTTCTCCCCAGGGAGAGGCAGCTCGCAGACTCCCCAGGTTCCCAGAGCCCGGAACACATGGACCCCAGCCCTCCCCACCACTCAGGGACACAAGGGCAGAGCTGGTACTCAGGATGGAGGCGGGTGCCGGGCACACACATAGGCCAGGCAGCAGGTCACCGAGGGGTGGGGGCAGGAGCTCAAATTTTGGCAGCCAACAGAGGGGACCAAGGGCAGCCTTGTGTTGTCAATAACCAACGCATGGAAAGATGTCTCTTATGTTACTTGACCAGGGAAATGAGATCTCCATAGGTAACAGCCTGCCATTCCACGCAGGTTACTGCACATGATTATGAGAGGCTGAGCTGCAAAGCTCTGGGCCAACAACCCCCAAACCTACAGTCAGGGTGGGGGGTGAGCATGAAGGGCCTGGTGGTGCACGCCTGTAATCCCAGAGGCTTGGGAGGCTGAGGCAGGAGGATCTTGAGTTCAAAGCCAGCCTCAGCAACAGCAAGGTGCTAAGCAACTCAGTGAGACCCTGTCTCTAAAGAAAATACAAAATAGGGCTGGGGCTGGGGCTCAGTGGTCAGTGCCCCTGAGTTCAAACCTCAGTACCAAAATAACTAAATAAACGCCCAGAGCCTGCATCGTTTACATCAGTTGCGTCCAACTCGTTTTTCTGTGTTACTGTGGCCTCTAAAAAGCCTGCGGATGGCAAGACTATTTCTGGCGGGTGATCCCCCCGGGGTGGAGTGGGGGGCAGGCTTTCCCACGGGTCCCCTTCCGTACTCATACGGTTACCCCCTTTCTGCCCTGGACACCCGGTCCCGTCCCTGTCCTGACGCCTCTGTGAGGCCGGGTGGGGCGCTGCTGGCCGCCCCTCGCCCCCTCTGGGCGCCGGCCGGGTCGCAGCTGACGGTGGGGGCGGGGTGGGGAGCAGATGGACCGGGCGCCGGCTCGGGGTCCCCGGTCCCGTCCAGGTGGCTCGGGCCGACGTGGGGCCAGCTGCGGGGCCGAGAGGGGGCGGCAGCCGGGCTGGGGAGGGGACCCCGCTTTCCATGACAATGCTCAGGCCGTACAAAGGCGCCGCCGCCGCCGCGTTTTATTGGTGGGAGTTAATTATCCGAGGCGGGAGGGCGGCGGGTCCCGGGGCCGGGCGGGCGGGACCCGTCGGGTGGAAGGTGCTGGCGCGCGTCCCGCCCGCCCGGCCGGTGACGCGGCGCGGTCGCCCCCTGGCGGCTCCCGGCCCCTTGACCCGTTCACTCCCGCAGCCACCTACAGGGTCACAGCGCAACGACGGGGCCAGGGAAGCTCTGGGAAGCCACCAGCCCACCGCATATGGAACGTCCGCGCGGATGGACCTGAGCTCCTCCGGTTCCCAGCCTCTCCAGGAAAGGCTGTCAGCCCAGGGCGACCTACACCCCCAGAGTACAGCGCAGGGGGCGAGTGCTAGAGGAAGGGCCGCAGAGCGATGGAGGCCCAGATGGGGCTTCAGAAGAGGAGGAAGGCCTGGAGGGCTTTCTGGAGGAGAGGGGTGGAGCCGGAGATGGCACAAGAGGACAGAACGGGCAGAGGGGCTGCAGTAGGGGCCAGTGCTCTCTAGGGACCAGCTTCTTGGGGGACGGCATGGACTTACCGTGTCAGGGGCTGGAGAAGTGGGCCAGGGTCAGATGGCACAAGTCCATAGGACAGTGTGGGCTGGGGGCTGGGGGCTGGGGCTGGGGAACTGTCAGGTCAGTTAGTAGTAGTTTAAACAAGGTGGAGGCCTTTCTCTCCTATGAAATAAAGTCCAGAGGGGGGTGGTGCACGGCAGGCACTGTGTTCCACAGTTCCAAGTCCTGGACTCCTGGGTTATTACCCACCACTCTCAGAACATGGCTTCCATTTCACCCCAAATGGCTGCTCAACCACCAGCCATCACATCCCCATCCCTAGATGGAAAGCTTTCCAATCATCAGGAGAAAGGAGCCAAGAAGGGAGGAAGTTCCCCTTCAGGAAGCCACCTATGATCCTTTTGCTTCTATTTTATTGGCTAGATCTTGATCACATGGCTTCTCTAAGCTACAACAGAGGCTAAAAAAGATGGTCTGTGTTCCTGGCACTGTGCGACCAGTTGGAAGGTGAGGTCTGTTTCAAAGGGAAGAAGTGAAGCCTGAGTATGGGGGACAGCTGTCAGTCTCTGTCACTCAGCAGTTGCATTTCCAGGAGTGCATCCTACAGGTGACCCTGTCCCTGTGATGTTTCTACATTGTCATTTGCTGCATCATCACTTGTGACAGCCAAAGCCTGGGACAGTCTGAGTGTCTCTCAATGGGGGCTGGTTAAACAAACCACGGGACATCCACCGACTGGAGCCTGAGCACGCAAAGAATCAGGGACATTGCCAACACGCTGATGTGACGTGGCATTAAAGAGACTACTTTGGAAAACAGTTCGGCAGGGTTTTTATTTATTCACTTACTTAGGACTGAGGATTGAACTCAGAGGCACTTGGCCACTGAGCCACAAACTCCGCCCTATTTTGTATTTTATTTAGAGACAGGGTCTCACGCAGTTGCTGAGCGTCTTGCTTTTACTGAGGCTGGCTTTGAACTTGCGATCCTCCTGCCTCAGCCTCCCGAGCCTCTGGGATTACACCGTTTGTCAGGTTCTGATAAATTTAAACACACACCTTCCCTGTGACCCACCAAGTTTGCTCTTAAGTCTTGGCTCCAAGAAATAAGAATAAATATCCCTGCAGGGACTTGTACACTGTGTTCCTCACAGTTTTACTGTGTCATGGACACCAGCTGGAGACTGCGCCGTCTCTGTCAACCAGGTGGAGGGAGGATCGGACATCCAGACATCCACATGGTCGGGGGATGGGCTACTCTTCCCGTCAGTGAACTGACTCTCAAAACACGCTGAGCGAAAGCAAGTTAGACACAACAACAACACGTCTTCAAGATGCCGTTGCTGTGAAATTCCAGAACAGGCGAAACCTGTGGATCGATGGTGACAGACAGGAAGCAGCAGAGGCTGCCTCCGGGCGGGGAGATGGGTTAAGAAGGCGCATGGAAGGGTTTCTTGGGGTGCTACAAATGTTCTGAATCATAAGGAGAGTGTTGGTGTGCAGGTGCGTTTTGCTGTACGTAAATGAGACCTCGATATAAAAATAATAATAAAGCCCCACGGTGGGGACCGTGTGTCCAGGGTGTGACCTTTTGTACTTAACAAGGAAGGAAAAGCGCTTATCTGCATGGAGTCTGCCTCGAGGAGACTGAGGACCGCAGGGGCCTCAGGAAGGGACCTGGGACCAGGTAGGGGGACGCTTTGCCAGATTCTGTTACATTGGTGGAATCTCTAACCCGTGGACCACGTGCTGCTTAATCAAGAACTAATTGAAAATGAAAAGGTCCGTTTGGTGCATATTTGACATCACCCCGTCCTCCCTCTCTACAACCCACCCAGTGGCCCTTGGTGGCAATCTGGACAGAGTTTAGACTCTGAGCTGTCCCCACCCAGGCAGACCTCGGCAGCCACTTGCCACCCACCGGCGGCAGCTCAGCCCTGGCTCCTGCCTGCTTAGGACAGGCGGTCCCCTGGTCCCCTCGAGTGTCTCTTTCTCTCTCTCACTCCTCAGTTCCTAGAGGTGGAAGCTCTGGCCAGTCCCCAGGCTTTGCTGGTCCCTGTGGACTCGGGGACGCTCTTTATCACTTGGCCCCTTGCTGGGAGCTGGACCCTCCAGATCCGGCTCCTGTTCTTGGCTTCAGCTCCTCCCCCTCTGGGGCAGCGGCCTTGATCAAATGTCTTGTTTTTAAAGCAAATGAGGGCTATATCCTGTGACAAGGACCAAGAGGTCCCGCTCTCTTGGCACATACAGAGGAAGCCAGCTGCTATGGGATGGATGAATGGTGTCCTGCAGAAGGATACGGTCATGTCCTACCTGTACCTGTGCACGTCGCCTTCTTTGGAAATAGGGTCCAGATGGAAATATTCAAGGGAAGATGGGCTCCCACTGGACCCTAATCCAGTGACGTCCCCAGAAGAGGGGAGTTTGGATGCGGACACCCAGGGAGACACCGGGTGACTACGGAGGCAGATCAGAAGCAAGGCGACTTCGAGCCGGGCCACGTCACCGGGGTTTGCCGTGACCTCAAAGCCAGGAGGAGGCAGGGGAGCATCCTCCTGTGGGGTCTTTAGGGAGAGCGAGCGGGGCCCGTTGACACCTGGGTCACAGACTTTGGCCTCCAGAAATGTGAAAGCCTACATTTCTGTTGCCCCAAGGGACCCCGTTGGTGGTCATCTGTCCCCACAGTGCTGAGAAAGGAACAGCCAGGCCGTACCGGGGAGTGGCCAGAGCAGAAGGGCTTTGGAAAAACAGACCAGAGCCAGCAACCAGGTGGGCGACGGAGAGTGGGGGACAATCTGCGCCAGGGCTGGAGGTCCCCTGGAGGAGATGGCCTCTCCGCAGGGACTGCAGGAGGAGAAGTCGCTGTGTCAGGATGAGGCAGGGCGGGGATGCTAGAAAGTCACCAGCTACAGCTCTGAGACGGAGGGGACTCTGCTGGGGGGCATCTGGAGGGGACCTTTCTCTCCCGGCCTCGGTGGGTCCCCGAGCTGCTGCCTGGCTGGGCCGGCTGGCAGCCGATGCTGGCCTCCCAGCTGACACGCTGCCGGCTAATTGTGATTAACTCCCGGGTCCTCGCCCTGCTCGGCCGAGCTGCGGGGGCGACAGCTGCAGAGTCAAGCCACGGGGCCAGGAAGGGGTTAATGGGCGGCCCGTCCATCTGAGCCCCTCAGACAATGAGGGGCAGTGGGGAGGCCCCTGGGGGGGCGTGTGTGGCATCAGCTGGGATGAGTGAATGGAGGGGACAGAGGCCTTGTCCCTGGGGACAGGGCGTGAGGGCTCTGTGGGGAGAGGGGTCACAGAAGAACCCTGCCATTATTTCCACCCTGCCCTCCAGTCTCTCCACCACCCGTCAGAGCATCCCCGAAGGCTCCCTCCTGCTCTCAGGAGGGCGGTGTCCCCAGCCCCCTAGAGTCCCTGGGCAGGAATTTGGAAAGCCCAGGAAGTGCAGAGTCACCACACGTGGCCCCTGGGAGGGGGCCCATCTCCTCCGTCTCTTTCTCTGCTCCATTATTAGCAGCGGAAGCCAGCGCTCCCTGCCTCCGTGTCCCACCCCCCCCAGAAGAACAGGTTGGACACCAGAAGCAGCGGCTGGTCCCAGCCTGCCTCATTCACCCCAATCCTGCCACTTAAAACTGGGGTACCCTGGGGGGGTTGATGCACAGCATTATAGGTTTTGACAAGGGTATCAATCGTGCACCTGCCACCAGGATTACTATGTAGAACATGTCCACTGTCCCCAAAGTCCCCTCCCGCCCCTCTGCAGTCGGCATCCTCCCCCTTGTCCCTGGTGTGCAGGGAACCATGGCCTTGTGGATTCTGTAATTTGACCTAATTTGGAAAAAGGATTCTGCAGATGTGATCAAGTTAAGGATCTCGAGATGAGGATTACCCGGGTGGACCCCAAGTGCCATCCCAGTGTCCTTGTAGAATGGAGGCGGTCACACCGAGGAGGTCAGGTGACTCAGGAATCCCAGGGACCATACGCACCTGGTACAGGAGGAAGGGACTCCGCCCTCGAGAGTCCAGACTGTGATTCCAGACTGAAGCTTCAGACCTGTAAGAGAAGAGATTTCTGTTGTTCTAAGCAGCTCAGAATGTGATACTTGGTAGCAGAGGCCCTGCAGATCAATACAGCCATCAGCCATGTTCCGCCTCTGTCTGTCTGTATCTTATTGGATAATGGACTTCCAGCTTTTTTGAATCTGGTTTCTTTCATTCAGTATGATACATTTGAGGCTCATCTCTGTTCTTGCTGGTAACTCCATTCCTTTTTGTGGCTGACTAGTATTCCATGTTAGAGATACAGCCTTGTATCCATCCACTAGTTGAAAGGCATTCGGATTGCTTCCAGTTTTTGGTAATTACATATAATGTTGCTATGAATTCATGTGTAGGTCTCTCTGTGGATGTGAGCTGTCTGTTCTCTAGAGTAGGTACCTAGGAGTAGAGTTACTGGGTCCTTTTTAAAGTGCATTTATAATATTCTAAACTGACTAGCCACCTTCCAATATAACTGTGTTATTCTGCATTCTTTCTAGACAAAATACTAGGTACTGTTTGTTAAAAAAAATCCATTTAAATAAATAGGTACCAATCATAGGGTTACCGTGAAGATTAAATAGATATATATACCCATATACCCCGTGCGTGTGCGTGTGCGTGTGTGTGTGTGTGTGTGTGTTTCCGAGGATTGAACCCAGGGGCGCTCTACCACTGAGCCACTGAGCTACATCCCTATTCCTTTTTTTTTTTTTTTTTGAGACAGGGTCCTGCTAAGTTGCCGAGTCTGGCCTTGAACTTGCGTCCCCGCCTCAGTCTGGGATTACAGGTGTCACCATCACGCCCGTTTGTGAAGTGCTGACTTTCTCTTGCTGCACACGCACACCCACACGGCCGAGCTTGTCGGCTGTGACTCGAGCTACCCTGCCCTTGACTATAGAAGAGATTTGGTGCTGGACGGTCCACCCGCCTGCCAGCTGGTCAGGTGCTCAGAGCGCGTTTAGGGGACTCGGCTCCCCCGCGGTGCCCGGGAGGTGGGGGGCATTCGACACACTTCAACTCGGGGTGTTCTCCATGTTTGATGGGGTTACTGAGATGCCACCCTGCGGAGCCTGGCCTGTCACCCTGCCTTGTCTTCTCCTGTTGCTGTCACGGTGGGGACTCCAGGACATAAACATGGGGGGTGGAAAGCTCAGGTGGCAGGTGGCCAGGCAGAGGTCTGGGGAAGCTGTCAGGCGTGTACCCCATATTGAAGGTCGGGGTCCCCGGGAAACAGACGGAGACAGAGGCGAGGTGCCAGTATCTTCCGGGCAATGATTCCTGGGATTGTGGGGGGGGACTCTGACAGTTCAGTAGAGGCCTGGCCTGTCCCATCAGGGACCCTGGAGCTGGGACAGCTCTGAGACATGTTGGGGTCTGAGCAGGGAGTGGCCACTGCACCCCTCCAGTCTCTGGAGCCGGAGTGATCACAGGGCTCCCCGGGGGACTGGAAGCCCTCGCCCTGCACCCGAGCCAGCAGTGGTCACTCTTCAGGCATGTGGGACGATGTCACCTGCTGGGGGGAGGGGGCCCCAGTGGCGGAGCTTTCCGTTTTTCAGAGAAACGGTACATCTGGACCACAGTGTTTATAAACGCTGTGCGCTCTGGACTTCTAGAATGTTCTGTGAGAGGCCCACGTGCCAGGCCCCTGGGCTGCTAAGAGCCACAGCCAAGTAATATGATGCATGGCATTTTTGGTTGAAAGGTGACGCCAGCAAGCCATTGAGATGATATGATTATGTTAAGATCTGCATTCATATGGATATTGGACTCCTGCTGTCTACCTCGACCTGCTAGGGACTCCTGGAGAGTTCCCATTGGTTGGGGAAGTGCAGTAGGAGGGATTTCTGGAGGAGGGACTTCCTGTTGGGGTCTGGGAGAACGCCGCGTGGGTCGGTCGGCCATCTTCCCAGGAGCGTAGGGGGCATTAGCGGCAGTTTCAAAAATAAAGTCTGTTCCTACTTGAGTGGCTCGGGATTTTGTGCCCAGCCAGACTGCGGCACTGGGCTAGAAGGGGCCTGAGGTCTCTGTGACGTGGCCCTGCTCCGTCACCTCCTGGAGAGCCAGTGAGGCCTACGGGGCCCAGACCTTGGGTCGTGCTCCCTACAGCATCCCTGGTGTTTGGGGCGGGCTCTGGCGTGGACGGAGGGTGGACAGAAGGCAGAGCCGGCAGTGACCGCTGCCTCAGCAGCAGGATGTTGGGCTGCACGGAAAGATCAACAGCAGCAAAACACCAACCACCCCACGGGCAGCCAGTGACCCCTGCCCGGGGAATCTGATACACAAATGGCCCCGAAGCACATGGAAAGGTGCCTCCCTCACCACGAGGGGAGGGCAGACCCAACCCACAGCAGAGGGAGACCCCTTCTCACCAAGGAGGAGGACAATAAACTGCTCCATCCCCCTCCCCCGGGGGACAGAAAAGAGAAAGGAACTGGTACAGTGATGTGCTGGAGAAATCGGGCCATTTGTGAATCGCTGGTGGGAAGGCGGAATGGTGGTAGATGCCGTGGGAAATGATTTGTGGCCACTCCAAAAATTAAACCCAGGCTGAGTGCAGTGGCCCATGCTGTAATCCCGGCAATGAGGGAGGCTGAGGCAGGAGGATTGCAAGTTTGAGGCCAGCCTCAGCAACTAAGCAAGGCTCTAAGTGGTTTAGTGAGAACCTGCCCCAAATAAAAAACAAGGTGGGCTGGGATGTGGCTTGGTAGTGAAGTGCCTCTGGGCTCAATCCCCAGTGTTAGGTGCAGGGCAGGCTGAACAAACGTTAGCTGCAGGATAACCCACGCACTCAAACCCCCGTCTGTCTGGTCCTTTATCACCTGTTTGCATCGAGTCTGAACACTCGACCCCACTCAAGGCTGAGCACTTGACCCCACCCGTCTAGTGCAACAGAGACCCACATCTGACCCCTGCCCGTCTCCCTGAAGGCAGAAGATGACATGACTGTATGACCCGATCACTGTGCGCCAACAAGGCAGGCTGCAGATCCAGAGACCCCATTAGATTTGGGCTATAAAAACTCCCTCCTGCAGGACCCCTCTCTCTTGCTCTTGCTCTCTCTGTCTTCTCTTGAGTTTGCTCTCCCTCTCCCTCTCCCTCTCCCTCTCCTCTCCTCTTCTCTCCTCTCCTCTCCTCTCCTCTTCTCTCTCTCCCTCTCCCTCTCCTCTCCTCTCTCTCTCTCTCTCTGCTCTCCCCCCTCTTTCTTCTCTCTTTCCCCGCTCTCTCTCTCTCTCTCTCTTTTCTCCTCTGTTGCACTGCTGCAATAAAGATCTCTTGGTCGCTCTGAATTTGTGTTCACTTTCCTTTCACCCAGTACCAAAAAAAAAAAAAAAAGAATTTAAACATAGAATTACTAGATAACCCAACAATTCCACCTCCAGGTACATCCCACAGAGTGTCAAAATCAGGAACTTGAACTTGAGGTACCACTCCATTCATAGCAGCATTATTCACAGTAGCCAAAAGATGGAAGCAACCCAATGAATGGTAAGCAAAGTGTGCTGTTCCCAGACCATGGAATATCATTCAGCCTTCAAAAAGGAAGGCGCCTGTGTAACGCCACCTCATGTACAACCACGAGAATAGGAAGTTATGCTCCATGTGTGGGCAACATGTCAGAACACAGTCTACTGCCACGTATAACTAAAAAGAACAAATAAAATTTGTTTTTTTAAAAAAGGAAGGCAATTCTGACACAGGCTACGACACGGGTGACCTGAGGCACCATGTTAAGTGAAACTAACTGTCACACTGCTGCATCAGGGTTCCACGGACAGGAGGTGCCTCAAGTGCTCAAATTCACAGAGGCAAAGTCCAGAAGGCGCTTCTCGGGGGCAGGGGGAATACCGGGGAGTTAGTGTTTAATGGGGACAGAGTTTCAGTTGGGGAAAGTGAGAATTGGTGGTGACGGCGACACAGCAGCGTGAATGCCCTTGAACACCCCCAAACTGCACACTTAAAAATAAAGCTGCAAATTCTGTTATGCATATTTTACCACAATGGAAAAAGAGAGAGAGAGAGAGGGGAGAGAGAGAGAGAGGGGGAGAGAGAGAGAGGAGAGAATCTTCTCCTGGTGACGGTTCTCCCCAAGATGGCTCCAGAGCGCTGTACCTCATCAAGACTGGCCCAGCTGCCTCTTGCACTCACGAGGGCTGCCTAAGAATCCAACGGACCTGGTAAAAACCACAGAACGCAACTTCCCAGGTTAGATTAGGAGAAGCTGTCAGCCTGCCCACTCACTTGGCCACTGGCTCTGGGGGAGGGGACCACCATGTCCTGAGGACACTCACGCAGAGGAACCGAGGGTCTTTGGCAACAACCCACCGTGTACCTGAGTGACCTTGGAAGCGAATCCTCAGCTCCGAGGAGTCTTCAGGTGACCACAGCCTCATGAAGAATCTGGAGCCAGAAGGGCTCCCAAGGCGGCTCCTGAATCCCTGACCCCTGGAAGGGTGGGGGTGCAGAGGCTGGCTGCTGGGGAAGTGCTGGGTTTGGGGCTAATGGCTATAGAGCACTAGATACCTAACCCTCAGGACAGGATGACAGCGATGCACTGTCTTATGTGTGACCACGGCTTCTTTCCTGCTCGCACAGCGCGTTCATGGGTCCTGTGGCTCCTCTTTTAATACATGGCCACAACTCAGGTCCTTCCTCCCCCGCCAGAGCTGCCACCTGGGTCCACGGCCACCTCTGGCTTCACTCCCTGGGTCCTTCCATGGCCTCTCACTGTCTCCCTGTCCCCTGCTGCTTCTCCAGCCCGTCCTCCCGAGCAGCCAGAGCTCCTGCCCCTGGCTCTGTAACAGGAGACTAAGGGCAGTCCTGAGGACTGGATGGGTGCCCGGTGCAGAGCGCCTAGGACAGGGTGAGTGCGGGCAGGAATGGCCGGGGTTGGCTGGGGATGTCCTTACAGGCATCCGTCACATCCTAGCTCTGCCCTGCTCTTGCAGGGTGACCTAGTTCGGGTCTCTCTACCTGTCTTGGCCCAGCTTTCTCACCTGTAAGACGGGATGGCATTGGCGCTGTCCAGGGCTCAGCTCTCAGGCTCCAAGGACAGCATATTTGACAGACGTCCTGCAGCAAGGCTGGCCCTTGGATATGGGCCTATGAGAGCCTCTGGTGTCTGCATATGGGCACGAGGGACAAGCACTCGTGAGGCCTGCGTTCCTTCCTGGCTCTGGATGAGTCCCTCCCGGCCTGCAGGACCCTGGCCGGTCACCCCTCCAGGCGCACCGTGTTTCCCCCAGTCCCCCGCTTTGTCCTGCTTCTTGGGCTACAGCGCCACCTGCTGGCCCATGGCGACATCGCACGCCGCGCGGGGAGCAGCCCGCACAGGCCGAGAGCCAGGATCCGTGCTGGGCGGTGTGCAGAGTGCTCCACGTGCCCACAGGTCGGCCTCCTTGCCTCCACTTTACAGACAGAGACAGAGGTCACGGAGGTCACACACAGCCAGCTGCGAAGCTGCGTCGGCACCCACGCTTCTCTTTCACCTCTGCTCCAAACAGGCTCTTGGGGCCGGGGTCCTGTTCCAGATCCCCACCAAAGGACCCTCCATTCCGTTACTCAGAGAGGGACCCGCAGCTCAAGGGGCGCAACCTTGGGAGAACGTCGTCTGTCCTCCTCCCAGGGTCCAGGTGCAGGAGGAGGATCGCTGGGCCGGGAGTCATCCCACCCTGCTCCTCCACCCGGCGCTGAACCCCCTTTGGAAAACCCTCGAACCCTCCCCCAATTATTCTACCACCTATTTTGACATAGAGTTACGTGGGAAAGCAGGTTTTTGTTAATTAGTTTGTTTGGGGGCCAGGATTGGACCATCAAGCCATGCCCCCAACCCTTTTTATTTTTTTCTTTTGAGACAGGGTGTCGCTAAGTTGCTGAGGCTGGTCTCCGACTTGCCATCCTCCTGCCTCAGCCTCCAGAGTCTCTGGGATCACACGTGTGTGCCACCACGTCCCACGTCCCAAAGAGCAGTTCTAATGTGAGTGAATCATAAAACTCGACCCATTTAATAACAAATCTTAAAACTCCTTTGACACCGTGAAGTACAGTATGGGCCGTCTTCTGCACAGTCTTATGCAGTGGTGGATGCCTCACACTTCAAAAGGGGCCATTTATGGCAGCGATTTCACACCTTTGCACACTATAATTTTAGATGCTGCTCTTGCCCAGAGATGTGTGGGCTTCCGAACAGTGGTCCACACCCCCCACGGCCTGCTCCTGGCTGGGCTCCTGTCCAGGCAGTCCCCCACATCCGGCACATGATCCCCCCCTTCTCTTTCTGGAACCAAGCTGCATTTCTGAAGTTACATAATCAAATGGTTACCATTTATTGAGCTTTTGTTATGTATCAGGCATGGTTCTGCGCCCTTTGCTGGTGTTAATTCATATAATCCCAGCAACGCCAAGAGTAGATATTATTATGGTTCTTCTTTATAACTGTGGAAACGGAGGTACTGAGAGGTTAAGTAACCAGCTCAAGGTCACACAGCATTGAGTGGCAGAGCCTGGATTTTAAGCCAGAGAGCCCAGGTCTGTTCCTCTGAGTGGAGGCTCCCTAGGGGCCATCTGCACCTGCTGTGTTAGGTAGGCTGGACCTGGTCTAGGATGTCTTTGCCTACCCAGGTCTGGTCTTTCCCACCCAGAGCCCGACATGGGGTATATGCTCAGTTAACTGTTGAAGGACGTTGAAGGACGCAGAAGGCTCCCAGAGCCAGGAGCCAACCAGCACGTCAGATTGCTGTCAGACAGACAGACAGACCCTCCCTTTAAAGACACAGAACCTCCCTTGCCCCCCTCCTGCTCAGCCCCTCCTTGGGTTTTCAGCCCACTCAATTCAGTGACCTGCACCAACTGGGGAGGGGGGCTGATGTGTCCTTCCTTTCCGGCTCTGTGTTCAGTAACTTCCTGTTCGTAGCCTGAAGTCAGCAACAGAGAGAGGATTCACAAATGCTCCAAATAGGGGGGTTTTCCTTTCTACAGAGGTTAAACCTTTCCCACTGCCAGGGCGAAATGAATCCTGGAACCATTTTTTGTTTGTTTGTTTGTTTTGTTTTGTTTTTTGTTTTTGACAGCACAGTAGAGTGATGCTGGCCACCTGTTGGCTCTGAGCCAGACCACCTGGGCTCAAACTCCAGCTCTACTGCTTCCCAGCTGTGTGACCTCTCTGAGCTGCATTGGTCTCCTCTAGAAAACAATTACCTATTTCATTAGGGATTCGGTGTGATTGTCCAGGCAAGTGGTCATTCAGTCTGTCCTATATTAACATTTCCATCAGCCTAGGAGGTGGGAGGACTTCGTTTTCCCCTACCAGATCAGGGGTGCTGGGGACAGGACTTGCAGTGTTCAAGAGAAGCCTCAAACAGGGGAACAGGGGTCTGGGCCCCCCTGGGGGGTGTCCTGAGCACCGCTGGGCCAGATCATGGGGAGCCAGAACAGGCTGTGGCCCCACAGGGGCTGGGGGACAAGTGGCCTTACCCAGTGCCTCAGGGGGGACTGCTGTGAGCTCTGGAACCTCCAACAGACTTGGGGAAGAAGGTGGTCCAGCCAGGGTCCCCCCTGCCGCCTCGCCTCTCTTCCCGCTGCGGGTAGACGTTCCTAGCGCAGGTGGTGATTCCCTGTCACCCCCCCCCCAGAGGATCGTGCCAGTGTTGGGGGCTTATAAGAGCTTCCTGGGGTCCCCTTGCCAGGCAGCCCCCAGCCCTTCTTCCCGGGCACTGCTCATTGGCCTCCTGCCCGAACCCTGGTGTTACAGGTCAGATCTGGAATGTTCCCAGAAGCTCCTGCGTGGAAGTCGTGGCCCCTGTTGTCAACTTTTGTATCGTTGTGACCAAAACACCTGACAAGGATGACAGGGAGGGGGAAAGTTGATTTGAGGCTCCCACCTTCAGAGATCTCAGTCCCTGAGAGTCCACCTCCACTGCTCTGGGCCCCAGGTGAGGAAGCCCGCCCCGGGGAGGGGACACAGTGGGGGGAGCTGCCAGCTCGTGATGGGTCGGGAAGCAGAGACAGACAGACAGACCCTTCCAGGGCACGCCCAGTGACCCTCCGCCAGCCACGCCCCACCTGCCTTCAGCTCCCACCCAGTCGTCCTTCCACTAGGGAAGTCCCGTTAGGTCCTGCTCTCACAGTCACCAGTCCTTATTAACAGGAGCTTTGGGGACACCTCAGATCCAAACCGTGACAGTCCCCAGGACAGCAGTGTCCTGCCGTGGGGTTTGGGGAAGTAGAAGGTCCTAACCTCATCCGTGGATTCATCCATTTGCTGGATTAATAGTCTGATGGACCCTGGTGGGGAGGTGGCCGCAGGCCGGTGAGATGGCTGGAGGAGGTCACTGAGCCGCCAGGGACTAGATCTGACCCCTGGCCCCTCTCAGGCTTTCCCCTGCTTTCTGGCTGCCTGCTCCGCGCTCTTCTGCTGCCATGTCCTGCCTCCCCTCAGCCCCACGGCCATGGGCCGGCCACCAAGCCCCGAAACCTCGAGAACCTGAGCCCAGGTCAATACTGCTTTCCTCGGGCCGTTCTCGTCACCTGTTGGGTCATAGCCCGGAGAGCCCATGACACAGGGGACCCCAGGACGCTGCTCAGGAGCCAGCAGGGAGTCAGCCAGCTCCCAGACCAGGTGCCCAAGAGGGACCCAGGAGCTTCAGGTGGGACACTGTCCCCATGGCAACAGGCAATAAGGGTGGCTGGCGGGACTACGAACCACCACAAACCACACATACACCACACACATACACCACACACCACACACACCACACACCACACACAAACACCACACACACCACACAAACACACCACACACACCACACACACACCACACACCACACACACACCACACACACCACACACACACACACACACCACACACCACACACACACACACCACACACACACCACACATCACACACACACACCACACATCACACACACCCCACACACCACACACACACCACACACACACCACACACACACCACACACCACACACACACCACACACCACACACACACCACACACACACCACACACCACACACACCACACACACACCACACACCACACACACCACACATCACACACACACCACACACACACCACACACCACACACACACCACACATCACACACACACCACACACACACCACACACACACCACACATCACACACACACCACACACACACACCACACCACACACACACCACACACACACCACACACACCACACACACCACACACCACACACACACACCACACACCACACACACACACCACACACCACACACCACACACACACCACACATCACACACACCACACACCACACACCACACACACACCACACACCACACACACCACACCCCACACCCACACCACACCCCACACCACCCACACACCACACACCACACACACACCACACACACCACACACACACACACACCACACACATCACACACACCACACATCACACACACTACACACACAGACATCACACACACATCACACCACACACCACACACACACCACACAACACACCACACACACACACCACACACACACCACACACCACACACCACACACACACCACACACCACACACACACCACACACACCACACACACACCACACACACACCACACACCACACACCACACACACACACCACACACCACACACCACACACACACACCACACACCACACACCACACACACACCACACACCACACACACCACACACCACACACCACACACACACCACACACACACCACACACACACACACATCACACACCACACACCACACACCACACACACACCACACACCACACACACCACACACCACACACACACCACACACACACACACACACCACACATCACACACACCACACATCACACACACTACACACTACAGACATCACACACACATCACACCACACACCACACACACACCACACAAACACACCACACACACACACCACACACACCACACATCACACACACACCACACACACACCACACACCACAAACACACCACACACACACACCACACACACCACACACACACCACACACCAGACACATTACACACCACACACACACCACATACCACACATACACCACACACACACCACACACCACACACACCACACACCACACACAAACACCACACACACCACACAAACACACCACACACACACCACACACACACACACACCACACACCACACATCACACACACACCACACACACACCACACATCACACACACACACCACACATCACACACACACCACACACACACCACACACACACCACACATCACACACACACCACACACCACACACACACCACACACACACCACACACCACACACACACCACACACACCACACACACCACACACCACACACCACACACACACACCACACACCACACACACACACCACACACCACACACCACACACACACCACACATCACACACACCACACACCACACACCACACACACACCACACACCACACACACCACACACCACACACACACCACACACCACACACACCACACACCACACACCACACACACACCACACACACACCACACACACACACACACCACACACATCACACACACCACACATCACACACACTACACACTACAGACATCACACACACATCACACCACACACCACACACACACCACACAAACACACCACACACACACACCACACACACACCACACACCACACACCACACACACACCACACACCACACACACACCACACACACCACACACACACCACACACACACCACACACCACACACCACACACACACACCACACACCACACACCACACACACACACCACACACCACACACCACACACACACCACACATCACACACACCACACACCACACACCACACACACACCACACACACACCACACATCACACACACATCACACACACCACACACCACACACCACACACACACCACACACCACACACACCACACACCACACACACACCACACACACACACACACACCACACATCACACACACCACACATCACACACACTACACACTACAGACATCACACACACATCACACCACACACCACACACACACCACACAAACACACCACACACACACACCACACACACCACACATCACACACACACCACACACACACCACACACCACAAACACACCACACACACACACCACACACACCACACACACACCACACACCAGACACATTACACACCACACACACACCACATACCACACACACCACACACACACCACACACCACACACACCACACACATCACACACAAACACATACCACACACATCCCACACACACACACAGCACACACCACACACCACACACACACACCCCACACACACTACACACCACACACCACACCACATACACACACACCACACACACATCACACATCACAGCACACACACACCAGACTACACACACACCACATACATGACACACACACACCACACAACACACACATCACAGACACACCACACATACTATACACATATCACACACCACAAACACACCACACACACCACACACCACACACAGCACACACACTACACACCATCACCACACACATACACCACACACACACACCACACACATCACACACACACCACACACCACACACACACACCACACACACACACCACACACATCACACACACACACCACACACACCACCACACACACCACCACACACACCACCACACACACCACACACCCTGGGCACTGGGCTCCTGGGACCCAGGGTCCTCGTGCCTTGGGCTCAGGTGTCCTGGTGACCCACTCCTGGAGGTACCTGACACAGCGTGGCCTGCACGACCTCGGGAAGGGCTGTCCACGGGCCTCCCGTCCTCCTATCACGTCCCCCACAGCAGCATGAGGGGGTCTTTTCAGGACATGTCACTCCTGACTGGCCTCCTCCGGGGATGGGTCCTACGGGTTGTAGATTCAGACTTGCGTCCTTCCCAGTTCACCTCTCCCCGCCCTGCAGGACCTGACTCACCCTGCTCCATCTCCTCTGTTCCCCTTTGGGCCTCCTGAGGGCCCTTGAGGGTGCCAGGCTCGTGCCTACCCCAGGGCCTTTGCTTCTGCTGGCCCAGAACATTCCCCTGCTGTCTACCTGGGCAAGGCTGAGAGGCAGGCACAATCCTGGTCGCAAGCTAGGGAGGCCGTGGGCTGCTGAGCTTGTGTCGGAGCTCTGTTACCTTGAACTGCGTGGCCCTCCTTCTTCTGTGCTCCCTGTCCCCTGTGGGGACGGTAACAACACCTAGCTCCCAGGACGTGGGGCTGTGTGAGTGAATATTGTGAAGTGCGCAGAGCAGCCTGGCTACGGTGTGTGCAGTTTTTGAGGCTGGCTGTGAGTCTGACCCCCCTGCCATCCCGAGGCCAGTGCCCATCGCCCTGTGGGCCTGCGGGGGGGCAGGGCTGCCGGGACCCCAGGAGCTGACAGGTTGGTTTCTAGAAAGGTCTGCAGGCTTCCAGAATGGCGCCAGGAACCGCAGCCCTCCCTGCCGACAAATGCAGGTGATTTCTGAAGGACACTGTTTTTGTTTGTTTGTTTGTTTGTTTGTTTTGCTGCTGTGACCAAAAGACCCGACAAAGAACAACTGGAGGAGGAGAAGTTTATTTGGGGGCTCGTGGTTTCAGAGGCCTCAGTCCACAGGTGGCCAGCTTCATGGCCTGGAGCCCGAGATGAAACAGGACATGGTGGCAGGAGTGTGTGGTGGAGGAGAGCCACTTAGAGCATGATCAGGAAGGAGGGAGAGAGGGAGGGAGAGAGGGAGGGAGAGGGAGGGAGAGGGAGGGAGAGGGAGGGAGAGGGAGGGAGAGAGGGAGGGAGAGGGAGGGAGAGGGAGGGAGAGAGGGAGAGAGAGGGAGGGAGAGAGGGAGAGAGAGGGAGGGAGAGAGGGAGGGAGAGGGAGGGAGAGAGGGAGGGAGAGAGGGAGGGAGAGGGAGGGAGAGAGGGAGGGAGAGGGGGAGGGAGAGGGAGGGAGAGGGAGGGAGAGGGAGGGAGAGAGAGGGAGAGGGAGGGAGAGAGGGAGGGAGAGAGGGAGGGAGAGGGAGGGAGAGAGGGAGGGAGAGAGGGAGAGGGAGGGAGAGGGAGGGAGAGAGGGAGGGAGAGGGAGAGAGGGAGGGAGGGGCCACTCTGCTCAACAAGCACAAAGTATGAACCCCAGAGACCTGCCCCAGGGACCCTCCTCCTCCAATCACCCCACCGGCCTGTTGTGGTTTGGATGGGAGGGTCCCTGCTCCCGCAGGAGATGGTGCAGGAAGGTTCAGAGGAGAAGAGAGTGGGCTGCAGCCTTCACCTGATCAGCGACTCATCCCCCGGGGATTCACTGAGTGGTCCTGGAGGCAGGTGGGTGTGGCTGGAGGAAGTGGCCCCTTGGGGACATGGCTCTGGAGGGTGGTGGCTCTCTCTGCTCCCCCCACCACACTCTTCCTCCAGGATGTCCGGCCTCACCTCCAGCCCTGAGGCAGGGAGCCAGCTGTCTATGGACTGAGACCTCGAAACCGTGGGCCCCTGGATGAACCTCCCCCTCCACAGTGGTTCTGGTCAGGTCTTTTGGTCACAGCAACGAGACAGCTGAGTGGACACTGCCTAGAGTCGCCGCTCAGTTGATCCCTATCAGGGGATTCATTCACTGTGGGGTTAAGGATCTCACGGTCTGATCATTTCGTCTCTAAACCTCCTTTCACTTTCTACACGTGAGTTTTTTGGGGGACACCTCACATCTAAACCATCCCATTCTGCCCCTGGCGCCCCCAAAGTTCATGCCTATTTCACAATGCAAAATCCACGTAGTCCATGCGCAAGAGTCTCCCTGTGGGAGGCCACCCTGCCCAGGAGCCAAGCACCTGCTCTTGGCCTGGAGTAAAGCGGGTGTCGGTCTGGCTGCTTTTTTGCCATTTTCTTGGTTTGATGCGGCAGCAGCTCTTTTGAACCACTTCATCTCATGAGCGAGGGTGGCTGGAGCGACTGCGTAGCCTTAAAGATTCCAGGATTGCCTGAAAGTCCAAGTCCAAGTCTCCTCTGGGCCTCAGGGCAGACCTCCGTGTGAACTCCTCTAAGAATCAAAAGCAAGTCACATGTGCCCTACGCACACAGGCACAGAGTAGACATGTCCATTCCACGAGGAAACACGGGGGGCACAGAAAGAAGAGATGGGACCAGCAAGACCAAATGACCAGCCGGGCAGTCGCGTCCAGTAACCCCACGTCCAGCATCTCAGGCACACAGCATCCTGCAGTTCTCTCCAAGGGCTTGGGTAGCTTCCATCCTGCGGCCTGGCTGGTTGCAGCCCCAGTGGCCTCTTTGGGCTCATTCCTGCAACTTCCTCGCCAAACACTCCTCACGGTCGGCCTCTCTTAGTCTCGGGGTCTCTTAGCTCCAGTTTCACTCACAATTTTCTGGCCAAACTGTTAAGTTTTTCAGATCGTTCTGCTCTGCTTTCTGCTCCTGATTATTGTCATGAACTTGGCTAAAAGCCACCAGCAATGCCCATGCCACTGCCTGAAGGCTGCCTAGAAATTTCTCCCGTCAGATCAAGAAGTCTGTCACCTTTAAATTCAGCCTTGCGGGAAGTCTCAGGACACGGGCAACGCAGACAGCTTCTCAGCCAGAAGTAAATGGAAATTCTGGAGTTGAAAATGGAAAAACTCAGATGAAAGATTTTCCCTCGCGGGGCTCAAGAGTAGATTTGAGGTGGCAGAAGGAAGACTCAGCAAGTTTGATGACAGAGGACTAGGGGTTACCCAAGCTGGAAAACAGAAAAATGTGAAGAAAAGTGGACAGAGCCCCCTACCCCCCAGTGGAACACAGTTAAGCCCCCACAAAGGTTGCCTGATGGGACCACCAGAGACAGAGGGAAGGAGAGGGAAGAAAATTGAAGAAATAATGAGTGAAACTTGTGCAAACTAGAGGGGAAATATGGATGTACGCATAAAATCTTGAGAGCAAGAAAGAGACAAGGAACTTGTCACTTAGAAGGGAACCACGGCGAGATCGACAGCTGGCTTCTCGTTAAGAATGACGGAGGCCAGAGGCGGTGGGAGGATGTGTTCAAAGGCCGAGACAGTGGCTAGCCACCGGGGGTCAAGGAGCCAGCCAATCTCTCTCCCCAAAGTAAAAATGTGGTTCTGGGGAGGTTGAGAGGGAAGGACTGCCTGAGCCCAGGGGTTTGGGGCCAGCCCGGGCCACATAGCCAGACCCCATCTCAAAAAACAAACAAACAAATACCACCCCCCCAAAACCAAAACCAAAAACCAAACCAAAACAAAACCCCCCATAAAACCCAAAACACCCCAAATTAAACCAAAACCAAAATAACAAAAGTGAAAAAAAAATAAAGCTATTTCTGGAAAAACAACCAAACAAACAAACAAGCAAAAAACCTGAGACAGGTCTGTCTGGGCGTACAGCAAGAGTTGTGGCTCCTCGGAGGCTGAGGTCGGAGGCTTGTTAGAGCCCAAGACCTGCCTGGACAGCACCGTGAGACGCCGTCTCTTAGAAGGAAAAAGAAAAACGAACGAACAGATAAAACCTGAAGATCCGCTGCTGGCGAGTTTATCTCTCAAGAAATACTGAAGGAGGTCTTCAGGGACTGCACTCCACACCCCACACCCAGCAGCCCTGGAGAAGGCAGTGAGATGATTCTGGAAGGGAGTATACACGCTTGCTTCTTTTCCTCTCAATTGATTTTTAAAAACCGATATCGCTGTGCTGTAGATGTGTCAGCTTTTTCTTGCTGTGACCAAAATACCTGACAGAACAAATCAGAGGAAGAAAAGCCTGTTTGGGGCTCAAGGTTTCAGAGCTTCAATCCACGCTTGGCCGGCTCCGTGCTCTGGGCCAGAGGGGGGACCTCATGGGCAAAGGGCCTTGCAGGGGAGACCTTCTCAGCTCACAAAGGCTGGGAAGCAGAGAGAACGAGAGGTCCCAAAATATAGTCCCCAAGGGCAAGTCCCCAGGGACTTCCTTCCTCCACCCCCTCCCGCGCCCCCCCCCGCCCCCCCACCTGCGTCGGCCCCACCCAGTACGGCGTCCTTTCCAACCACGAATCCACCAAACAGGTGGATCCACTGATGAAGTTCCAGCTCTCACAGTCACCTCTGAACATGGCCTCCACCCGAGTTTGGGGGGACTCCTAGAAATGGAGCAGATGACACAGCACAAAGGAGAGGAGCTGCAGCAGGAAGTGACACCCCAGGTCACCTGGTACCCACAGGAGCACATGGGGAGATCTGGCAGTGACGAGGGGACAGTCAACAGGACCAACCCTGTCAGTGGTACTGTCTCCTTTCCTCTCTCAGTGTCTCCAAAAGACACAAAAGTGTATAAGGCAATAGGTGTGACAGTGTACTGCTGGGTGTGTGACAGGTGTAGAAACACTCTCTGTAACAAGGAGGGTACAGAAAGGGAAAAGAGGGAGTGGGGACACAGAGAAGTGACATATCTACCCCTCCCGGGAACTGGGCAAACTTAAACCTGAACTTGATTTTGATGCTAAGATGTTTATGGTAAGTCTAGGGAAGTTTTTTTTTAAAAAATAAGATTAACAATACAACGACATAAAATATAATAAAGAATTAAAATGTTACATTGGAAAATAGTCTTTTTCTTTCTCTCTCTCTCTCTTTCTTTCTTTCTTTCTTGGTACTGGTGTTATGGTTTGGATGTGAGGTGTCCCCCAAAAGCTCATGTGTGAGACAATGCAGGAAGGTTCAGAGGAGAAATGATTGGGTTGTGAGAGCCTTAATCCAATCAGTGAATTAATCCCTGATAGGGATTATGTGGGTGGTATCTGCAGTGGTGGGGTGTGGCTGGAGGGGCTTTGGGTATGTATATTTGTACCTGGTGAGCGGACGCCCTCCCTCTGCTTTCTGATCCACATGGGAACTGCTTCACCCTGCCGCAGTGAAGCAGTTCCCATGCTCTGCCTCCCTCGGCCCAGGTCTTCCATCAGGGCATGCACCCACAGAGTCCTAAAATGTATAAAGCAACAATGGACACAAGTGAAGGGAGAAACAGACATTTCTAAATAGTCTTCAGAGACCCCAATACCTTACTTTCAATAAGGTGAGAGCAACAAAGCAGAGGATCAGCGAGGCAAGAGAATAGGATCAACCCAGTGGACCTAAAGGCCTCAGGAAACATCCCACCAACAATGGTGGGCTGCACTTTCTTCTCCAGAGCACAGGGAGCCTTCTCTACATAGACTGTATGATACACCCCAGAACAAGTCTCAGTGGATTTTGAAAGACTGGAATCACACAAAGTGTCTTCAACCATAGTAGAATGGGACTGGAAATCAGCAGGAGAATACTGAGAAAATCCACCAACATGGAAGTTAAAAACACACTTGTAAACACTGACTCCCATAATTCAAGGAAGAAATCACAAGGGAGCTTAGAAAACACGTTGAGAGGATGAAAATGAAACTCCAGTGTATCCAACTTACAGGATGCAACCAAAGCAGCGCCCAGAGGCAAATTGGTAGTTGTGAACCCAGGCATTAACAAGAAGAAAGACTCAACAACACCCTTGGGAACAACAGACCCAAACAGAAGGACAAAACTAAAGCCAAATCTAGGAGAAACTAATAAAGATGAGAGATAAATGAAATTGAGTGTAGATAAACAGTAGAGAAAAGAAACAAAACAAAGAAATTCATTGTTCAAAAAAAAAAGATCAACAAACTCAAGAAACCGTTAGCTAGATTGATTAACGAAAAAAATGATTCAAATTACTGAAATCAGACATGACTGCTGATCTTCCAGAAACCAAGAGGATGATAGGAGAACACCGTGAACAAACGGAATACAGAAAACCAGGGAGCCCAGACAAATTCTAGGAACACACAATCCATGAAAACTGAATTACGAAGAAAGAGAAAATCTGAACAGACCTCAAATCAACAAGGAAATTAAATCATAATCAAAGCTTCCCAGTGGCCAGGTGTGGTGGCTCAGGCCTGTAATCCCAGCGGCTGAGGAGTCTGAGGCAGGAGGATCACGAGTTCAAAGCCAGCCTCAGCAATGGCAAGGCGCTAAGCAACTCGGTGAGGCCCTGTCTCTAAATAAAATACAGAATAGGGCTGGGGATGTGGCTCTGGGGGAGTGCCCCTGAGTTCAGTCCCTGGTACCCTCCTCCCAGATAAAAGCTTCCTGATGAAGAAATCCCAGGACAGATGACTTTCCCTAAAACACCTGAAAATCCAACACTAATCCTCCCTCTCTTCCAAAAAATTCAAGAGGAGGGCCCGCTAACCTGGGAAGTCCCCCCTGACGTCCCCGCAGTCTGACACTTGTGCTGGTGTCTGCAGGTCCACCTGCGCTCTCCTCCTCTGTCACTCACTGTCGTGGGGTGAGACAGCCTTTCTTACAGGGCTTCAAGGCTGAGGCCTCAAGGCCACTTGAATCCTAAACTCTGGGAGCCACATGGTGTCGCCCCTGCCACATGCTACTACGGGTCAAGCAGATCACATCACTCACTCACATTCGCCTTAGTGGAAAGGCAGAATCTGCCATGCCGGGGAGGGAACAGCACAGTCACATGCAGAGTGGCCACGAGGACGGATGGGAGGACATGTGTGGCCACCCATTTCCACTGAGAACACTTGCTCTTTACAAAGTCCTCGTGCCCACCTCCTCGAAGGAGCCAGGGGAAGGCTTCCATGTGAGAAGTGAGAGGATTTCATGCTGCTGCTTATCTGAAAGCCGGAAGCTTCTAGAAAACTTTAGGGCAGCTGTCTCAGCGTTACCCCATGTCACCCTGTTATGGGGATTGAATTCTCTAACTCATAGGCAGAAGTGCCTGGCGGGCTGAGAGCACACAGTGAAGTCCGGCTGTTAATATTCTCATAATAATTTCTTGGCCCAAGCTTCATTACACCCGTCCCCACCTTTTCAGGTGCTGGGGATGGGACCCAGGGCCTTGCACTTGCCAGGCAAGTGCTCTGCCACTGAGCTCCACCCCCAGCCCTTTGCATTTTATTTTGAAACAGGGTCTCTCTAAGTTTCTGAGGCTGGCCTTGAACTTGTGATCCTCCTGCCTCAGCCTCCCAAGTCACTAGGATTACAGCGTGCACACCTGCTTTCTCTGTGAAGAACCAGAGACTCAGAGCGGCACAGTGAGTTGGTTGAGGATCAAGCAACAAATGAGCAGGGGAGCCAGATTAAAGCCCATGTTTGTGAGACTCCAGAGCCTCACAAGTATGCCCAGAGGCAAGTACAGCCACGTCCATCTCTGTATTGTGTTCGGTAACTTAAAATCAGAATCGGAAACAGTGCGATTTCCATCAACAGGGGCCACTTCATAAAGCCGAGCACACCTAGCCAGGGAGCTCTTTGTGCTGGTTACAAGAAATGAGGTCACCCTGGGCACAGGGCACGGATCCATCACCAAGACTTGCTGTTCAATAAAAAGAACATTTGGAAAAAACAAGAAAAGTTCCCAAATCTACAGGAAACACAGCCAAATATTTAAAAAATACCAAAGTCAAGTGCATGTGTGTGACCTCTGGAGACTCGCCCGAAGCAAGCGTAGGTGAATTAAACAATAGGATCTATTTATAGAAACTTTCCTTTCTTTAGACTTTATTTTTGCTGAAGTTTGAAATAACACACGCTTGAAAAAAAATTCAGAGTACAGCAAAGTGTCAAGAAGAAAAAGAAGAAAAATCACCTGAAATCCCTCCCCTTCCCCAGAACTGACTAAACTAACATTTTAGTGTGTATCTTTCCAGTTCATGTTCTGGGTGACCAGGAGTAAGTATAAATGTATATAAGTTATTCCCAATCCTCCTCATGGTCTAAAACAGTTGCTTGAGATCTGGCCATTACATCCATAGTTTTGCCAGCAAGAAGAGGGAAATGGGAAATGGAAATGGAAGGCCTCCTTCTTCCTTTGATCACTCAGAAGTTGCCTATGTTATTCTCCGTCACATCCCATTGTCTAAATGCAGTCACATGGCCATTTGTAGCTACACGGAAGCCAGGGAAATATAGCTAATCTGGCCCACCATGTGCCCCGTGAAAAGTCTGGGAGAGTTTCTGTGGCTCTGACAGGGACAGGGAAGGACACTGGAGCGACTAGCGGTGCTGTTTGTAGCTTAACTTCTTTCTCTCAATGCTACTATCTGTCCCCGTCCAGAGGACAATTTCCGCCTTTCATTCTGGCCATTGGACCCCATGAGAGGACACTGGCCAGGGTCACACCGCAGGTCCCAGGGAGCAGCCCTTCTCTCTCAGGGCAGGCCCAAGACAGAGCTCGGCCACACCAGGACAGGCCACGTCCCCAGATCTGAGCCCTGTAAACCTCTTGAGAGGAGCCCAAGCCAGAACTGCGAGACCCAGCGGGGGATGTGACGTGACAAACTCCTCAGGCAGGACCCAGACCCTCAGAGAGACCCCCTCTGCTCATCCTTCTCAAAGGGACCCAGCAGTCTGTGTGGAGACCGCCCGCCATCTACATGGCACTTGATTCCTCTTCCTGGTCTGAAGGAGTTTGTGTACGTGCATGTGTGTGTGTGTGGGTGGGTTGAACTTGGGACTGAACTTCACCTTTTCAAGGTCAGGCCAGAGGATTGTGAGCCAGGGAAGAAGCTTAGACTTCCCGGGACTCAGGGTCCCCTTCTGGGGCTCGTCTTGGATCAAGGTTTTCTTGACCGTGTCAACTGCTTTGAGTCTCCTGTCTCTGAATCAGAAAGACCCTACCTTTGGAGCCTGTGACCTGGATCTGAGCTTCTTCTGCCACTGGCTGTGTGACATTAGGCAAGGGACTCAACCTCTCGGGCCTCAGTTTCTTTATTTGTAAAGTAGGGCTGAGAATACCAGGAGGCGCGTCCTGGGGCCTCTAAAAGTCAAGCACAGAGAGCCTGGGTGGAGAGCGGGGCGGGAGGCCCTCAGCAGGCTGCCGGAAGGGCCTGGTGGCTTGGCTCAGGGCCGATCAGGAAAGGTGGCAGCAGGAAGGCCCTTTAGAGCCAGGAGGTTGTTGGGTTTGGTTTTGGTTTTTGTTTCAGATGCGGCCTCGATATTTTGCCCAGGCTGGTCTTGAACTTGCCCGAGCTCAAGGGATCCTCCTTCCTCAGCCTCCCGATGACCTGGGACAACAGCCTGCACCTCTGTGCCTGCCTTAAAGCCAGGGAGTAGAGGGCTGCCAGGTGGCCCCGAGTGGGGGATGTACAGGTGCTAGCCAGTCCAGTGCTGGCCGAGCCAAGGACGCATGGCCTCTACTTACTCTCTTTCAAATGACCTTTCGGGTCTGTCCTGGAAGTGATTCTGGCCTGACTACATCTCCCTCACCCTGGGGGCCATCTTTCCCCAGGGCCACCTCTGCCTTTACCCCAGCAGCTCGTTAGGAAGAACCCTAGTGGCCCCTGGGAGTCCCAGCTACTCAGGCTGCTGAGGAAGGAGGGTCACCTTGAGACCAGGAGTTTGGGACCAGCCTGGGCAACACAGGGAGACCCTGTCTCTGTCCACAGCCCCGTTGTGCAGGACAGGGATAGGTTGTATGAAAGCCAACGAAGTGCCCAGAGACAGCACGGCAGACAGGTGGCTTTGTCACCCTGGTCCACTTTGTGCTTTGAAGGTAGCCCTTGCTGCTCTGGCCCTGTGACGTATCTTTTGAATGGACACATTTCCTTCTCTCCTCTTCCTGCTCCTCTCCCCCTCCCTCATCTCAGGGAAAACAGGGTCACCTTTCTTCCCCATCCCAGGCAGGGTTATCTGTCCCCCACCCACCACAGGAACCCAGACTTTGGGGATGTACCAGAAGGTCTCAGAAATCCAAATCAACGTGTCAATTACAACTTCAGAGAGAACACGGGGAAGGTAGCCTTTGGGTCACCTCTTTAAAAGCCCCCACCGTTCCTGCTGGTGGGCGGAACCACAGCCTTTGGGACAGGAGTCCCCTGTGTCCCTCCTTTGTCAGCGAAGCAATAAACCTTCTTTCTCTTGTTTCTCAAGACTGTGTCCCCGTTATTGGATTGGCATCAGGGACAAGGACCGAGATGTTGGCAACAAATCTGGCACCCCAGAGGGGACCCCAGAGCAGTCCTGCTCCAGCTTTCTTGGGCAGGCCTGGCCCCCCAGGGACCCCACTTCCGTGCTGAGGATTCGTGGAGCTGGTGACTGGGAGAGAGCCTCCTGCAGGAGAGTTGGGGGGTCAGTTTCCTGGGGTCGAACCAGAGGAGCTGTTCCTGTGAGTGGAGGGAGGGACCCGGGGACCATCCAGCAAGTGCCAAAGCCCCTTTTGCTTCCGGGAACTTCCGCCTTCTCTCCCTGAATGGTGCAGGCCGCTCCGTCTCGGTCCACTTTGAGAAAAAGGAAACAGAACTCAGGAAACTCACGCCATTTGGTAAGTCCCTCCATGCGCAAGCTGAGATCCTTGACTCCGTACATCTGGTGCCTCTTTGTGGGAACATCTGGTACCTCTTTCTGGGGACCTCTGTGGTACCATGGTGTAGGAGTCATGGTTAAGCGAGACTTGGGAACTTAAGGAGATGCACCCCCTTCTGGTCTGTTCTAGGTTCTCGTCTGTGGGTTGGCCATGGCTGGGGAAGTCCCTCTGGTTGTCTGTTGTATTTGAATCTACTGCTGCCCTCTAAGACATGGCCAGGACCGCATTGATTCTACAGGTCATCTCTTGGGAAAGATCTTGGCTGGTCAATTCAAAGGTTCCCACCTGTCAGCCCGGGTTTCAGTGATTCCCTCTTGTCTGTCTGGGTTTTTGTCTGTTACTGGCCCTTTAAGACATGGTCCTGCCATTAGTCTCTTGAGCAAAGAGATCTTGGCTGAACGGGGCACCTACAGGTCCACTCCTGTCCTGTAACAGTCTGTTACTGTAATCGACTGGTGCTTGAGTGGTTTTCCTGGATTATTATGTGATCTTGACATTGAATTGGTCTTTCAGGGGTAAAGTGTATGAGATTCTCTAATTACAGCCATTTATGCAGTTGCATGATGAGGCGTCGGAACCTCAGGAGCCAAGTTGAAGGTGACGAAGGCACTGCCTCTGGTGGCCAAGGACAGCAGGACTCCAGGAGAAAGGGTTGAAAAAAGATTTCGATCTTTTAAGCCCAGGGCTGGCCCTCCCAGCACTGGCTCTCAGCCTGGCCCAGCAGCCGCAGGCCTCCTGGTGTGGCCAAGGACAGCAGCCCTAGACTGGGGGAAAGACAAGGTGCCTGGGCTGTAGCACAAATGGCCAGGGAGAACTGGCCTCTGCCCTGCCTTTCAGCCCCCTTTGCCCACGGAGGGTGGAGGCTGCGGCACACAGGATGTGGCGGTAGGTCCAGCACTGTCAGTGTATGACCTGGGGACAGGAACAGTCTCCCTTTTGAGATCAGACAGGACCCCCTATTTATCCAGGGGATGTCCGTCACTGGGGCCAAGCGGTTCTTGTTCTAACAGTGTCCCGTCCACTCAATGCCCAGGGAGACTGGCAGAGTAAGTGAGTGCACCCAGAAAGAAAAAGACAGGAACCAAGGCCAACCTGTGCTTCACAGGCAGCCTCTGCAAGGGGCTCCCAAGGAAATCTAAAGACAGGGATGGGAGGGCCTCCTCCGCTGCATAGCCATATGCCCCGAATGAGAAACAGGCCCTGCCAGGCTGGGCTCAGCCGTCGAGCACTGGCCTAGCGTGTGGGAGGCCCTGGGTTCGATCCTCAGGGATGTATAAGAACAAACAAATAAGATAAAGGTAGTGTGTCCATGTACAACTCAAAAATTTAAACAAATAAATAAATAAATAGGCCCAACAGGAGCCTCTGGGTACATTGACAGAGGGGAACTCTGATGGCTTTGTGATACTGATCATGGAGACAGGTCAGCCTCAGAAATATCCTGTGCTCCAACCCCTTGAGTGTAACCTGGGAGAAAAAAAGATTAAGGCACAGTTTTTGTACATGCTGGATTGTCCAGCCCTCTCCTGGGATGAGATTTGTTGTATAAATTAAATGCACAGATGACATTCATAAGGACCGTTTCAGAATCTGAATTTAAGAAACGGTCCAAAATTAGAAAAGATAAAAGAAAGTTATAGGTATGGAAATATTTTTGTATGGAAAATTAGAAGGTAAAAGAAATGTTTCTGGATGAGAAAGTATTTTGTCTGGTAAAATAATATTCTTGGGCTAAAGTCCAAGATGAAAGAGGACAAAGCTAAGAATGTAAACTTGTGAATGTCTAAGGAAGTCACAGAAGGTTTGTGGAGGTAAATAGCAAAAAGTTTGTTTGTGATTAAATAGATTATAGTTAACACAGTCAGTGAAAGTTATGAACTTTAATGTACTGACATGAAGCAGAGTCTGAACCATTGATCTGCTCTTTTCTATGAGATAATTTTCGTGTATTTGTTAGGTTTTATTACTTGGGGAAACTAAGTTTTAAAGGAATTAGGGTTTGTACCTGTTTTAAAGTCTTAAATGGTTACTTTGTAACTGGTTAAACAAACAACTGTCACTTAGATTATAACAGTATAGTTGACACCCTAAATATATGTGACGATATATGTGTTTGCATCTGAGAAATCTAAACCTTGTCTAAGTGTTATGTAAAAGTTTATAAAATGAAAGTTTATGTAAGTTTAAAGGCAAGATAACCAATAAATGCTCTCTTTTATACATTGTATCTGACATAGAAGGGTCACTCTGTCATTTGAAGACCTATCTTATATCTGCTTGCTTTGATTAAGTCAATTTCTGATCATTAACACTGTTTCCTAAATGTGTAAGAGATTTAAGGCTATCCTTTGATTTTTTTTTTTGAGGCTGACCTGTCTCCCTGTGGACTTATGATCGTTGTTACTATACTCTCTGGATTCTAAATTGTACTTTAAAAGTTACACATAGTTAAATGTGAAGCTTTGGAGAGCACTTTGCCAAGATGGTGTTGTCTAAACTAAATTTATGTGTAGTGAAAGTCGGGTTTGAAGGGAAATAACAAATTTGGTTGGTATTTATCCATTTTTAGCTGGATAAAGTAACCTGTTGTCAATGACTTATATATGATTTTGTGTTACTCTTCACATTGGGAATTGGAACTTGAATGTATTTTTTGGAAAGTATTAAGGAGAGCCTGATATATTTAAAGATGACACTATAAAACACAGAAGTATTCTGACACTCTTTCTACAGAAAGAAAGTTAAAAGCCCTCTTAGCCTCTCTTTGATGTTTCAGATGTACTGTTGTGTTGTGTTATTTGTGAAGAGCTCTGCCTTACCCAAGACAAGGCTCTGCCTCCCACATTACTCCATGTTGGAATGGCTCCAAAATAGGCTAGACTTCAGCTCATTTAAAGTTGTGATCAAAAGATTGATTTTTGTTGTATAGATGACTGTGATCTCAAACAGGGGATATAATATATAACTAAGCAACTAAGTAAAGGTTCAAGGTTATAAAAGTAATTTTTCTTGGTTCATAGCTAGTACAGAAACTGAATATGTTTTTTTCTCTGTTAATTTCACTTTGTATTATCCTTGTAAACTTTATAACTGTTGCCTGTTAGTGTTTTGCAGAGGTACTGCTTCTAAAAGAAAAAAAAAATCAACCTGGGTTAATTTGAGATAATAAGCCGTCACCTACAGGGTTCTTATACCAGATAGTATATAATGCTGACTTCCAGTATTAATACTAACCCCAATTAAATGAAAGGGGGTACCTGCAAAATTATACACATTGAAGTTATAACCTGTGACTCCCTCTTTGAGTCTGGTAAAACTGGCTTTCTGGGTGTTTAAAACCAAAAACTTGGAGACCAAAGTCAAGGAAGTGTAAGGGCCAAGGAAAAAGCAGCCAACATTTTGGCCCTTGTCCTCTAAGGTCAGCCAGGACTCAGAGAATGATGGAACTCCTCTGGGCCCCGAAACTCTGGTGAGTCATCTGATCTGCTGATCAGGGAGATTAAGAGGACCCCAGAGAACAGGGAGCCAACCAGTGCACATTCTGCAAAGTGGTGGGTCACTGGAGATGGAAATGTCCCTGATGCTTCCAAGAGAAGCCACATATGGGCAGCCAGACCCTGACCCATTCTGGAAGGTGGCACCACTGGTAAAGGAAAGCTAAAGGAGTCATGAGGCTTTGCACATGTCCCCAAGAGTGATCTCTGAGGCATTTCAGCTGACTCTTAAGAGTAGATACGAAGCTGGGCGAGGCGATGCACACCTGTAATCCCAGCAGCTCAGGAGGCTGAGACAGGAGGATCATGAGTTCAAAGCCAACCTCAGCAAAAACAAGGCGCTAAGCAACTGTCTCTAAATAAAATACAAAATAGGGCTGGGGGTGTGGCTCAGTGGTTGAGTGCCCCTGAGTTCAATCCCTGTAACCTCCCCCACAAAAAAGAAGTAGATAGAAACAAGGTCAATGTGACCAACTTGTTCTGAAACACCTAGTAGGAGAAGACAGCCTGAGCATAGTCCCACATGGAAATTTAAAAGGCAAAACAATGTTTTTTTTGTTGTTGTTGTTGTTTGTTTGTTTTATGTAACCTAAGAGGTTCACTGTGTCAGCCCTACCAAAAGTAAGTAAAGCTGGAGGCTATAAAGGAAGGGTTCTTACGTGAGAGTGCCTAGTAATAATGACCATAAGAGTTGCAAATTTGTCCTGAGTTAATTTGAGTCTAATTTCATAGACCTACAAATCTTCCTAACCTCCTACATTGATGAACTTGACCTGCTTTTCACTGATAAGATTATGAATTACTGTTCTCATGGTTTTCAGAAACTGGCTTAAATACTAATTATTTTTGTGCGAATTATTTACAAACATGTGATGCTTTGCTGTCTTTATTGTTGTCTTAGCATGGTCCCTGCCCTATGTATGCTTTGTCCAGCCCCCTGTCATCTGCACTGTGGACCTCTGGACTGCTCTGCTGCTGAATGCCCTGAACTGTCCATGCCCCACCTGACAGAACAAGGACTTTGGGTCACTTCCCCCAACTGCCTCCCTTCAGCAGGAAGCAGTTGGGAGATGCCATTGCCACTTTTCCATAGAAATGGCATGTAGAGATTGACAGTGGGGAAAGGTCATGGGGTCCACTTTATGTTTTGAATACAGCCCTTGCTGCTCTGCCACTGCTGCTTATTTTTTAAATGGACATGTTTCTTTCTCCTCCTCTCTCCCTGCTCCTCCCTGATCTCTCCCCTTCTATAACCTCAGGGAATTAGGATCACCTGTCTTCCCCATCCCAGGCAGAGTTATGTGTCCCCGAGTCCACACCCTTCAAAGCAATGAAGGAACCCAGACTTTGGGGATGGCAGAAATGACTGTCTCCCAAACTAACAAGTGAGTTACAGCCCCAGAGAGACACGGAATGCCGCCGGAGTCACCTCTTTAAAAGCCCCTGTTCCTGCTGATGGGCAGAATCACAGCCTCTGGGACAGGAGTCCCCTTGTTTCTCCTTTGCTAGCAAAGCAATAAACCTTCTTTTTCCTTTTTCTCAAAACTGTGTCCTCATTATTGGATTGGCATCGGGGACAGGGACTGAGCTTTCGACAACAGCTTATGGGGAAAGCTGACAAGAGACCAAAGACTGCTCCAAGGAGAGTTCAATGGCCACAGGCTGACAGGTAGCACCTCTGTCCCTCACTGTGCTATGTCAGATTGTACCTTCTCTTGCTCCAGAGGTGTGCCCCGTGGTGACAGGCTGGACAGGTGACAAGTGCCCCTTCCCTGGTGCCCTCAGTTCCTCCTCCGTCCCTGCCAAGAGGGACTTCCTACACTAGGCTGCAGGATTGACGTCATCAGCATTAACTGGCTTATCTGCTGTGTGACCAGCATCCCCAGGAGCGACAGTCCTGGCCCACGCGAAAGAAAGTAGCTTTCTGCTGATACCACGAACCTGCCCCAGTTCCCAGGCGCAGAGAGAAAGTCCTTGTCCTTCAAGATCATGTGTCTCTGGAGCCTCTGGCCGGGCCACTCCCGTCCTTCCCTTCACTGGGTGGGTGTTTGGGAACAGCATGGAGGCATTCAGGGACACGCTATCTTACTGCCCCCCTCTCCAGAGATAATACAGACCCTGTTCACAATAAAGAAACAAATAAAAATGAGACAAATTCCAGTGTCCTATTGCCTCGTTCTGGGGTTAGCAGTCAGGCCGGGGCTCGGAGGCTGCACTCAGGAGTGTCAGGACTGTGTCCCCCCCCCCCATGCTCGGGGTCCCCTCTGCTTCTGCGCTCACTCAGGCTGTTGGGGTGGAGGCGTCCAGTTGCTGCAGACACAGGACCGTGCTCTGGGGTCATCCCCCTCCTGAGGCTTCCTGGCGCTCTCAGTCTTGTCCCTGGACCCCTTAAAGGTGGGCGTGCCACGCTTCACCCCGCCATCTCCCGGGTGCCTGCGGCACCCTCTGCTCCCCTCCCTGCTGAGTCTCATGATCCTCTGCGTTTAGGGGCTCATTGCTTAGACCTGCAAAGTCTCTTTTGCCATGTAAGGCGTCACGTACCCGCAGGCTCTGGGAAGCAGGTCATGGGTGTCCTTGTCAAACTTTCTCAGGGTGAGGCCGGGCCCCAGGAGCAGGGAGAGGGAACAGTCCAGACTTGGTCCCTCCCTCGTGGAGCCCAGAGGCCACCACTGTGCTAGCCCCCATTCCCAGGGCCTGGGACCCACAGGCAGGCCCCAGGCCATTGGCTAAAGCCTTAAAAAGAGGCCAAGCCACAGGCCCCTGGGAGTGGCCTGCCCTGGAAGCACAGGGCTCACCCCAGGCAAGGAAGGACGGGGCAGGGCGAACCTGGGCGTGGGTCCAGGATTCCTGCGCAGGGGCTGGCCTCGCCCAAATCCAGGACTGACCCGGTCAAGCTCCCCAGGGCACCGGCGATGGGCGGGCCCTGGTCTGGTCTGGCTTCCAGGCAGTTCTAAAAGTCAGCCCTAGTGTGTCACCCAGCAAAATGGCAGGGGGGACTGTCTCCTGGGGACCTCCACCGCAGGGTGCTATAGTGGCCAGCTGTATGTCAGCCACTCTGGCTGTGGTCTCTGGGGAAAGGGCTGGGAACCCCCAACTCTCCATCTCATCTTCTCTCAGCGTCTGAGTGGGGCCTGGGTAGAGGAAGACTTTGTCCTTTTTCTGTACCTTGCTCCATGGGTCCTTCCCAGGAGGCTGTGGCGGCTTCTGAGCCTGCTTACGTCTCTTGCAGCCCCTTTTAATGTCAACCCCCCTAAATCCATGTAGGCCCCCCAGCCCCACTTCCTAGAATCCAGGCCTCCCAGGCTCGGGCCCGTGGGCTGCCCTGGGTCCCCACCTGTGTTCTTCTCAGGGCTTGCCTGACCCTGCCGCCTGGTCCCCAGGCTCTTGCTAGTGTGATTGACACACTGAAGGCCCCTCCCGCACGGCTGCACCTCCCTTCCTCCTGCCTGCCTCAGACACCAGGTTAGGGGCATCTTCAGGGAGCTGGCCCCCTGCCAGCCCCAGGCTGAGCCCCGAGTCCCCATCTCACTCTTGTTTTACTTACTTATTGAGATGGGGTCTCGCTCTGTTGCCCAGCCTGGCCTCAAACCCCTGAACTCAAGGAATCCTCCTGCCTCAGCCTCCTGAGCAGCTGGGACTGCAGGCCCTGGCTGGCGATCTCACTGTGAAGGCACTGGGTGGCTGGGCTGGTCACTTGGTCTGGGGCCAGCCTCCAAGCTGGACTTCAGTTGGGAGGGAGGGTGGGCAGGAGTGTAGCTCAGGGGCATCAGAGGACTGGGGTGGATATTCTCCCAAAGTGGCAGCTCTGGTGACATGTATTAAGTACTTACTGTTTGTAGTGCAGTGCTAAGCACTTTGCACCTATCAGTCCAATGACTCCCTACAGATCCCAGGAAGGAGATTTTTATCATCCCATAGTCGAGGTGGAGGCTGACGCGCTGACTGACGGGTATGTATGGTAGAAAACCTGTGAATTCTTCCTCTGTCCCTTTTAGATGTATGTGAGCCCTTTTATGATCTGTGACGCCTTTGCCAGTTTACAGCCTAGAAACACCGTTTCCAAGGACCTGGGTGCCATCTCCAGGACACAAACATCAAGAAACATAGCAACTCTGTTGCCAGCCTCCTCGGGGGGCAGCAGCCCAACTGACAGGTTGCAAAACCCACCTCGTAAAGATACCAGTTTATATTTCCTTTGGATAAAGAAATTAGCAGACACAGGGGGCCATTCCAAGGACCACGTGATTTCAGAGTGAGCGATGTCACCAATGCTGCCGTCTAGTCACCTTGCTTGAGGACTGGTTACTGTTGGAGAGCATGTGTGTGAGCGCCGTACCCACCTGGCCATAGGAAAGGGGGCCACTCCTGCATCTGCACCCTCTTGTGGGCTCCCTGGGTGACACTCTGCAGTCGGGTTTAAAGCTCATCTGGAAAAAGAACTGCTTTCTTTCTCTTCTACTTTTGTAGAGGTTTTCTGGGGTAGGAGGAGAGTGGTCTCTTAACCTCAGCATCTGATATAACACTACGCAGCCCCGAGGAAGGACCGGAAGTTTCTCTCCATTTGCGTTGATTGCAAAGTATAAGATTCTCTTTAGTTTGCTGCTCTTTCTGTAAAATGAGGTCCAAGAAGAGGGGCTCTTTGTATTTCTTACATTTGCATAATCTTGGGAAAGGGGGAAACAGGGAACTAAAAAAAGGGCTTGGGTGCACAATTGCACACGTGTGTGTAAAACAGGAACTGAGCAGATGCAGGGAAGGGACAGTAGCTTTTTCCCTGTTCACCATTTCATATTTTTCAATGGAGTGAGGTACTGGGGACTGAACCCAGGGGTACTATACCACTGAGCTACATCCCCAGCCCTTTTAATTTTGAGACAGGGCCTTACTCAATTGCTGAGGCTGGCCTCAAACTTGCTATCCTCCTGCCTCAGCCTCCCAAATGGCTGATGGATGACAGGTGAGCACCACTGAACCCTGTTTATTTTCTGATTTTTGAAACATGTAGTAACACTATGTAAAATAAATTGGGAGGGAGTGTGTGGTGGTGTTGGCAAGCAGAGGAGACAAACAGTACAGAACAGAAATCCCAGGGCCACGCCCTTTTCTGTACTTGATTCTGTTCCTCTCTGAACTCAGCCTTGACTGAAAACTGATTATATTGATACCCCTCCCCCCTTTTTAGGTGGGGGTTCCCACTGGACTTCTCTCCTTTGAAGCTGATCTGAGTGTAAAATCAAGGAGTGTCTTTATTAAAAAAGAAAAGCAAAAGGAAAGAAAAACAAAAAGTAACACAATGACCATCCGCCCGTTGCCCTCGGGCTTCCGCTGCTTCTAAAGCTCCTCGCCGTCCAGTCTGCAGCCAGGTGGGGTCACTTTCAGAGGCTGGGGGTGGGGTCCCACCAAGTCATCTCCCTGACACTCAGGAGGGCACTTACCCTCCAAGGGGTAGGGCTCCACCACCCAGGGAGGGGCACAGGAAGGGGCGTGTGGGGCGCACACGGGAAAAGGTAAACCGCCATCTGTCTTGAAGAAGCTGCTCTATGAATCCATTGGGGCACGGGCCCCTTCCAAGCCCTCTGGCTACTTCCAGGTGGAGTCTTGCTATGACTGCACGTTTCAGATCATGAAGTCTCTCAGGACAGCTTGCTACACGCTGGGTACTTCTGCCTCGTCCCTGTGCCAGGCACGCCAGGTAAGAGCTATTCTCATAATCCTCCTTTTATGGATGAGGAAACCAAGGCACAGAGAAGTCAAGTGACTTCCCCAAGATCACACAGCTTGCAAGGGCAGCTCGCCTCCCAGCCGTTTCCCTTATGACATTCTTAGGCCTGTCTCCAGCTGGATGGTACAAATTAGAGCTTTCAGTATGCAAAGAGAAGAAGTTGGGAACTAGTGGGTCCCAGGCACCGCATTAGAGCTGGAGGCAGGGCTGGGCCTGCGACTCCAGGTCTCACCAAAGGCCTGTGCCAATCCCTCCTGTTCACGGTTCAAAGGCTCAGCCTCTGCCTCCCAGCTCCCCACCCCTGGCTCTGTGCCCTTGGGCGCTCCCTTTGACTGTCTGAAGCCCAGTTTGCAAGTGTCAGGCGCGGCTGGCATCCTGCCATGGGCCTGCCACCCGCGACGGCCTAGGCAGAGCAGTCCAGGCTGCAGAAGTCAGCCGAGGAAAAGAGCCTCAGCACGTTGACCAGCGGGAACATGAGCAGCGCCCCGAGCAGCGAGCCCAGCTGCACCGCCGCCCCGCACCACAAGAGGGCGCTGCGGCTCCGGTCGCGCAGGATCACACCCAGCATGACCTTGACGTAGCTGAGAATGGCCGTGTACAGCACCCAGGAGAGCACCTGCAGGGAAGGCAGCGACAGTGAGCCCCGGGGTCCAGGAGTCTCACAGGGTGACCGCACAGAGCTAAGGGAAACCGTGGAATGGCTTGGGAGTTCAAGGACACCCTTGTGGGGGTGACCCCACAGGGCTCAGGGATGCCCAGTAAGGGGACCCCTTGAGGGCAGAGGAGAACCCAGCGGCTCCCCACTCCACCATCAGGTCAGGGGCATCAGCGCCAAGGCCACTGGTGTGCACACGTGGTCGGAGGGTAGCACTGGGGGCACAGGCTGGACCATCACCCCTCCCCCCATGCCCCACTTTCCAATGAGAAGGGGACCCTCCCACCAGGGGCTTCTGGAGAGGACAAGGGCAAAGACTTTGGTTACTAGGGGTGTCCCTGGGGTTCCCCGGGCCGGCTAAGAGGTGAGGGCAGGAGGGCTGTTCACCTGTCCAGATACTTACGATGAGGACTTCCCCACCCCAGTGGCCCTGCAGGAGCGGGCAGGGGCTCATCGCAGCCATGGCCATGTTGTAGGCCCCGAAGCCGGTCCCCAGCACTGTGAGGACCCCCAGGAAGGGCAGAGACCTAGGGCAGAGTGGGGAGGTGAGTGGGGGAGCTGAGCAGCCTGACCTTGCCCTCTCCACTCCTGGGGACCATGTGGAATGACCGGCACCTCCAGAGCTCAAGGTTAGGAGGGTGGTTGCAGGCTCCCCAGCTCAAGTGGGACGGAGAGGCTCCTGAGAGCCGGGACACCCTGAGCATTAATGGCAGGGCCCAGCCTCCCGGCTAGGGAAGAATCACAGACTCCAGTGTCAGGTGGACCCTGTGCAAACCCAGTCTCACCATTTAACTGGTCCCTGAGCCTCAGTGTCTTCACCTGCAAAATGGGACACTTCAGGGCCACCATGACCTACAGGAGCAGCATGGGCAGGGCCTATCTCCAGCCCTGGGCTTTGCCTGGAATTTTATTTATCTGCTGCCATTTCCTCCGGTGACAGTCTCAGTCTCAGCCAGGAAGCCAGGCTGATGAAAGGTGGCTTTGATCTTGGCAGGGCCCTGCAGGGGTGCTGGGTGACCTCCCCGCCCTCCCTGGCCGGGCGCACTGTTCCTGACACCCGAGGTTGGCAGGCGGTCAGGCAGCCCTCCTCCAGACCCTCGACCCGACAACCAAAGACCTGTCGTTCCCTCGAGCTCCTTGTCCCTGGGTCCCACCATCCACACCCATGACATCCAAGATTCTCAGATGCTATAAACCTAACCTCTGGGCTTGCAGACCCTGTGGGTCCACGGCCATCGGCCCTGCTCCCGCGAACCCTCCTCTCCTTGCTCCCTGGTTTTAAGCCCCAACAGAGAAAAAGCCAGTGTCCTGCCATTTCCTAATTCTCCTGTCCCCGTTCTCCCCCTGGGCTGGTGGAGGTGAACAGGTCTGAGCGGCCAGTGGAGGCAGACAGGACAGAGGGGTGGTCAGGAGAGTATGGGGGGACCTAAGAGGTCAAGGTCCTGAGGCGGATATTTCTCCTGTGGGGATCTGAAGCCCCTGAGTCAAAACCACTTGAGTTATTAACAATTGAAACCTGCCGGGGCTGGGGATGTGGCTCAAGTGGTAGCGCGCTCACTTGGCATGTGCGGAGCCCTGGGTTCGATCCTCAGCACCACATAAGAATAAAATAAAGATATTTTTTTAAAAAATTGAAACCCGCTGAGTGTGGTGGTACACACCTATAATCCCAGCTAGTCGGGAGGCTGAGGCAGGAGGATTGCCAGTTCGAGGCCAGACTGGGCTACTTAGTGAGCCCATGTCTGTTTTGGTTAGATATGAGGTGCCCCCCAAAAGCTCATAGGTGGGACGATGCAAGAAATTCCAACGGTGAACTGATTGGGTTATGAGAGCCTTAACCTAATCAGTGCATTAAGTCACTTTAATGGGTTAACTGGGGGTAACTGTAGGTAGGTAGGGTGTGGCTAGAGGAGGTGGGTCTTTGGGAGTGTGCCTTTGGGGTGTGTATACTGTCTGTGGCAAGGAGCTCGCTCTCTCTCTCTCTCTGTCTCTCTCTCCCTCTCTCTGTCTCTCTCTCTCCCTTTCTGTCTCTCTCCCTCTCTCTCTCTCTCTCCCTCTCTCTGTCTCTCTCTCCCTCTGTCTCTCTCTCCCTCCCTCCCTCCCTCTCTCTCTCTCTCTCTCCGTCTCTCTCTCTCTCTCCCTGTCTGTCTCTCTCTCTCTCTCTCCCTCTCTGTCTCTCCCTCCCTCCCTCCCTCTCTCTCTCTCTCCGTCTCTCTCTCTCTCTCTCCCTCTCTCTCTCTGCCCCCGGTGCCATGTCCTGAGCTGCTTCGCTCCACCACACCCCTCTGCTGTGATGCTCAGCCTCGCCCCGGGCCCCAGCGGTGGAGCTGGCCGTCTACGGACGGAGACCTCCGAAACCCTGAGCCCCCAGTGACCTTTCCTCCTGATTGTCCTTGCCAGGTCTTTTGGTCACGGAAGTAAAAAAGCTCACTAGAACAAGGTCCCAGAATAAAATCGGAAGGGCCGAGGCTGTCACTCGGGGGTAGGGCGCCCCGGGCTTCAGTCCTCAGGACCCCAAAGGAAAGGGAGGCCCGGGCGCAGCAGGCAGGGGGCCTCGGAAGCCGCAGCCTTGACGTGACCTACGCCCAGTGGGGGGCTCGGGATCAGGGCTCTGGATGGACGCTCCCCGGCCCCCCAGGGCCCTGGGCAGTACCTGCTGGCCAGGAACATGGAGAGGAAGCAGGCGAGGGGACTGGCCACCGAGCTGAGGGTGGCCGACAGGTGGTAGGCCACGGGCCCGTAGGGCAGGCAGGAGTAGGTCTGCACCGAGGGCAGGACGCCGTTGGTGAGCGCGTTGACGAAGGCCACCAGGGTGTAGATGAAGGCCAGCTGGGCCGGGCGGTGGGTGGCCGGCTTCTCCTCCCGATGCCCCTGTCCCCTGCGGATGACCACGGGGCCTGGGGGGCCTTCGTCCTTCCCTTCCCGCGGCTGGATGGAGTGCAGGGTGACCTGGGAGTGCAGGAGGTCCTCGATGGAGCCCTGCCGGCCCCGGGCCTGCTGCTGCAGCAGGAGGAAGGCCAGGAGGCAGCCGGCCATCATGGAGGCCAGCAGGAGGAAGAAGACCAGCGGCGAGAAGCGCGCCGGGAGGTAGCGGCTCTCCAGCCGGCCCAGGGAGCCGGCCCTCCCGGCGGGGACCCAGGCGACAGCGCTGCGGACTCCCTGGGGAGGAACAGAGCGGTCAGCCACGTCCCGGGGGGTCAGCGCGGGTGACACCAAGAGCCCCCGAGCAGAGAGTGGATTATTATCATGATATAAATCATCCTGGATGATGATCATCAATAACTGATAAATGCTATGGCGGATTCCAAAACCAAATCTGACCCTAGGGACTTCAGATCAGCCCCATCCACAGGGGGCCTGGCCCCAGGGGCGTGGTCCTGCTCGAGCTGGGGCTCAGGACACACCACCCCAAAACCTGACTGTAACAGACCAGAGTATGCCACCTGTTGGGGCTGGGATTTGGAATGTGGCCTGAGGGCTCATCGTCAAGGCTCAGTCCCCAGGGCCCCAGTGTCCAGAGGAAATGGCTGGATCCTGCGGGCTCCGACCTGTCCACTGATGGCTTCCTGATCTGAAGGGACTGTTGGGAGGCGGTGGAGGCTAGGACTTGCCACCTAGTTAAAGGAAGTGTGTCCTTGGGGGCCATATTTTGTCCCCAGCCCTTCCTCCCTCGACCTCCCCCTCCCTCCCTTCCTCCCTCTGCTTTCTGGCTGCCCTGAGCTGGGAGCGTCCCTCCATTGCCTTCTTCCCCCAAGACCTTCTGCCTCCCCTCAAGCTCAGATCCAGCCAACCGAGGACTGAATCCTCTGGAACTGTGGAGCCAGATCCGACCTTTCCTCTTTTAAAAAAGTGTTCTTCTTGGGTAATTTGTTACAGTGACAGAAAGCTGACTAATGCACGACCCCAAAATAGACCTCTGTGGCACGGGTTGTTTTGAGCTGGTTATTTTGAGAAACTGGAGACAGGGGAGCAGTTCCAAAATGATTTGATGTGTAGAGGACATTTACATCTCAAAAGGACATTTTCATTAGTAAAGGCATCCGTTCCAGGAAGAGACAGATGACAGCTCTCATCACCTGAGATGTCTGCACGAGGGACAGGGACAGGGTCCCTCCTACACTCCTCCTCTGGGCACCCTCCTCAACTCGCCTCTCACCTCATCCCACCCAACCCCTTCCTCTCCGTAGCTCCAGCTGCTACCTAAGCTCCCCATCTTTGGTCCTTCTTTAAATCTCATATTTTTGTGACACTCCCGTGCGTGTGTACATCATTCGAATGACCTTTCTGCTGCCTACCAGACTCAGGTCACTTTAACCTGTGGTCCTGCCAAGGAGCCCACCGGGGAGCCATCTTTCCTTCCCGTATCCTCAGGGCCAAGCTCAGGGCTGCAATGGCTCCAGGCCCTGCTGGGTACCTGAGTGACGTAGGTCTTCCTGGAAGTCACAGGGCTTGAGGTCGAGACCAATGTCTCCGTGACATTGACGCAGGAGGTGATGCCGGAGCCCTGGGCAAGAGCCACCAGCGCAGGCAGGAGGCCACTGAACCCTTCGCCCACAAAGAAGGTGGTGAGGTAGTGGGTGGGCAGCCGGCTCATGAAGGGCAGGAAGGTGACAGAGGAGGTGCAGTCCACCAGGGCCAAGAGGAAGGTGAGGACGATGAAGGCGATGCTGTGCTGGCCGCCCAACACCCAGGAGGTCATGTTCCAGAGGAAGGCAAAGAGGACGCAGGCGACGGTGCCCACAACCAGCACAGCGAAGACCACGGGCACCTCAGGAAGGCAGCCAGGCCGGAAGTGGTGCAGCAGGGTGACCAGCAGGGGGCCGATGTTGGCCAGCTGGATGACCACCGTGAGGTAGGAGGGCAGGTACCAGCCCTCGGGCAGCTCCGTCACCAGCAGGGGCAGCTCCACCCAGAGCCCATTGATGGCCACCCAGGAGCCCATGCCGAAGACGCAGACCAGCAGGTGGGTGAGGGCGGCCATGGCGGGTCTGTCCCGGGCCAGAGGCCACTGTGTGTCCAGGTCCATCTGTGATGGGCTAACAGAGGAGGACACCAGGTGAGAGAGCTCAGAGTCAAGTTCATCACCAAGCAAGAGATGGCTTTGGGGTTCAGGGTCCCCCCGCCCCTTACTTTTCTCCCTGTTTGCTTTTATCAGCAGAAAACACAAATGCATTTATAAGTAGCCTCTGAATAAGGTTTTCTTAAGCACAACTTGTAAATCCAGGGACCACAAAAGAAAAGTTTGAGACGTTCACAGGAGTAAATGTTCAAGCACACACATGCAAACAACAACAACAACAACAACAAACCTGAGAAAAGTCCAAGGGTGGTTGGGAGTGGTGGCGAACACCTGTAATTCCAGTGGCTCAGGAGGCCGAGGCAGGAGGATCTCAGGATCAAGGCCAGCCTCCGCAAGTTAGCAAGGCACTGTCTCAAACAACAAAACCCCAACACCTCCCCCTACCAAAACAAGGACGTGGGCAACATAGTACAAAGTACATAGGCTTATGTTTCTAATTCCTAAAAAGCGGTATTACCCTCAAGAACAAAAGACCCAAGAAAGGAGGGGGCCAAGGGTAGGATCTAACGGCTTGGAGGAAAGGTACCAAGAAGTCTGGGACGCAGGAAAGATGACCACTCTCTTTAATCTGGAAAATGAATGCAAGGTGCCATTTCTCACCAGGAGACTGTCCCACAGCCAAAGGTCACCTGCGCTGAGTGAAATGACTGATGGACAAGGTCAGCGTTCGCTGCCCCCTTGCAACAGCAAAAGGTGGGAGACAGTGGCAGAGGCCAGGGGAGGCTCAGTGACCTGCAGGGACAGCCCACCTGGGCAGGCTGAGGACGGGGAAGGGGGAGGTCTCCCCAGCGACAGGCAGAGGTCTCAAAGGGAGCGAATCCAGGGGGCAAAACCGCAGATAGCGGAGGAGGAAGGACGTGGTCCACGCTGTATTTGCCTGAAGCAACCTGACACCTGGGGTCCCTCAGTCCAGATCTTTTAGTGTCATTCTTGTTTTTTGTACTGGGCATTGAACTCAGGGACACTTAACCCTGAGCCACATCCCCAGCCCTTTTATATATATACATATATATATATTATTTAGAGACAGGGTCTTGCTAAGTTGCTGAGGGCCTCACCAAGTTGCTGAGGCTGGCTTTGAACTTGTGATCCTCCTGCCTCAGCCTCCCGAGCCGCTGGGATGACGGACGTGCGCCACCTTGCCTAGCTATCTTTATGTGGCTTTAACTTGTGAGCTAGTCAAACATATTACCCAACACAAAAAATATGGTTACCTGGAATAAAATTTGAATCTGGCTTTTTTTCCCTCCTGAAATAACAGGTCTCTGTAGCTGGACAGGGTTTGGAGATCACCTCTGCCAGCCCCCAGCAGCCGTGTGCTGCCATCTGTGTACCACCTGTCCAACCACCAGCATCACCCCACTGGAACTCTTACGAACACCCTTCAATCTAACCTTAGTCTGAGCCCAAATATTAGAGAGCTCAGGAATGAGGTTCTGCAGCCACTGCCTGGACTTGACCTCAGCTCCTGTTACTTCCTGGCTGGGTGACCTTAGGTAGGTGACTCTGCCTCTCTGTGCCTCATTGCCCTCACCTGCCCTCTTGTGATTTTCAATGAGATGCAGACACATCAGTGAGTTCGTGCCTGGCACACTTTGGGCATGCGCTAAGGGTAGCTACTGCTGCTGAGAAATCCCAGGTTTGGTGACAAGAGTTGTTTTCTTTGAATTTACATGAAATTTAGCCTGTGATACTTAAAAGTAAAACAGGATAACGTTCCCAGCTCTGAGCTGGGACATGGGATCTGGAGCAAGCTCAGCCTGAACTCCTCCTTCCTTGTAGGACCAGCAGCCCTGTCCCGGTGACCACGCCTCACCCAGGAACCTCCAAGGCTCTGGCAGTCCCTCTCCTGGGTCCCAGAGGCCCAGAGGCTACCAGAGCTGCTTCCAGCCTGCTCCATGGCCTCCCTTCTGGGGGCCTCGGGCCCCCCACAGGTCACTAAGCTGTGTTCTCCCAGGCAGGAAGCAGGCTCAGAAGCACAGGCTGGGCCTGGCACCTGTCTGCCAAGTGGACCCAGGAGAGAGGGAGGCCCCAGGCTACCCCTGTGCATCCCTGCTGTCCTTCCCAGCCTGGCCACCTTCTGTCATCCTGGCTTCCTGCAAGATCCTGCCCCAGAAAAGCCCATCTGGCTGCCCAGCCTCCCGGGGTCCTCCCGGAGCCCTGCGGCGTCTGTGTTGATGGTCTTGCTCTGGTGGACACAGACAGATGCCCAGAGTCGGACGCTCCAGGAGGCAAGGGGCTGTTTTGTGACCTGGCAGGTTGAAGGTGGAGGACCCTGCCCCGTGACCGAGCTCAGGGTGGGCAAACCGGGAACTGGCTGGCCGAGCCAGTCAGCAGACCCGTGATTTGGATCCGCTGAGTTTGAGAGGATCCTCCACTGTCATCCACAAGTCAGGGGCGGGCATTCAAAATTCAGGGCTTCTGGTTTATCAGGATTATTTTGGAAGGCCTGTCTACACAGGTCTTTATGCCCAGGTGGCAATAATAATCCTACTTGCCTTCTTGAACCTAGGCTCCCCCACTGACCTCCAGAGGAACTGCAATCCCTGCTCAGGCGCACGCCCTTCTTCTCTTCCCCCATCTTGCTGTCTGGAGCCCAGAGGTGAGGACTAGAACTCTAGCAGCCGTTTTGTACTAGGAAGGATGGAGAGGAGGCTAGACAGAAACTGGACTCCCTTGGGATTTTTGGAGTCGGGAACGTCCTTCACAGCCCTGCTGTGCCTTTGCTGAGCTATTTTGTTTGCTTCTTTAAAAGTTGAAGCTCTTAAACTTCTGTCTTGCCTGCCACTTATTTTACCTACAGCAAAACACTGGCTACGTGTACCGAGACACAGGTTCAAGGAGGTACATGGCTGATTTTGGTAACCACAGGCTGATAAGTACATTGACCCCTTGGGGCCACCCGTGTCCTGATGCGGGAACGCAGGTCCTCTCGAAATCTGAATTTGATCAAAAATCAAAACCTAACGAACGTCGTCACTGAGACACACCTTTAAAAGACGCTGCAAGGTTCCGAGTAAACTTGGACCTCAGGGACAAAGTCTTACAGAGAAATGCAAAAATAGAGAGAAGGGGGGGGGCTGGGGGAAGAACAAGGAGCCCCGTGTGGAACCTGGTGGCAGAAGTTTAAGTTGGCACTCAAGAGTCATTTCTGGGTGACACCGACTGTCATTGCTACGATCCCTCTCTGTTCTGAAGAGCACTTCTCCAAGTGACCTCAGCCCTGCCGGGGGGTGCGATGGAGCCACAGGAGGGTGGCGAGGCTGACGAGACTACTCCAGCGGTGACAGCAGAAGGGACCAAAGCCGGAAGGGCAGAGGAGGCAATAAATGATACACGCGACCGAGGGTCAGTAAATAATTACAGGGCGGCGGCAGACGGCGGTGGCGGCCAGGTGGGTGGCGGCTCAGCCGGGGCCGTCACACTCGGCAGCCCTGGGTCGCTTCTGCGCAGCTGCGGGAGGAGCCTGGACTCACCTAGACGCTCAGGTCCCGGCCTGCAGCCCCGCCCCCTACGTCTGGGTTCTGACCTGGCATCGCACAGCGGTGGCCTCTGAGGGAGCCATTGGCTCCTCCAGGAGACTCCCTAGTCTGCCACAGAGGTGGTGGCCGCCTGCGCGCCTCCTGTCCCCTGCCCTGGCGCACTCCCAAGCTACCTCCTGCTCCTCCAAGGTGCTATGTGCCCCTGGGCCTGGGGGACACAGGGAGGGACAGCTGCCACTTACAGCGAGGGGCTGTCCCAGGCAGAAGGGTCCGGCTCCCGCAGGCCTGGCTCCGAATGGCTGGCACTTTGAAAGAGGAACCTGGGGCTGGGGCTGGGGCTCAGTGGTGGAGCTGAGCGCAGCTGCCTGGGTTCCATCCCCCCCCACACACAGAAAAAGAAAAAAAAACATCTATTTTCAAGTGGCCGAAGTTCTTGCTGATTTACTTAACAGAGAATTTATTGGTTGTGCACGATGTGCTGGACAACAGCCATACTCTCAGGAGTACCCAAGAGCCAGTCATTAAGCACAAAAACAAATAGAGAGCCGGTCAGCAGGGCAGGAGCCACAGGGAAGAACAGCTGGCAGGGTGCCCCTGAGGGTCCAGGGTGGAGAGGGCAAGTGCAAAGGCCCTGGGGTGGGGCCTCACCTGCCACGACCCAGAAATAGATTTGGGCATTTAAAGATCAGCTGGGTGGGTGGCCATTGTGGCTGCCACCAAGCAGGATCAGGGGGGCACCCAGGGCTTGGGGTGAGAGCTTCAGTGTTCTCTCTGGAGCCCACAGCCCCATTCCAGGGCAGAGGAGGACCGGCTCTCATTTAATGTTTAACACGCTGGCTGTGGTCAGGATAATCACAAAGAGCCAGGGGCACAGCGGGGGAGAAGCCTGTCACCCTGATAGAAAGCTGCTGAAATCATCCAGGTAAAAAAGAGAATCAAATAGCCCAGGCTGGCGGGTGCTGGCTGTGTACTGTGTCGGGGTGCTCATCCACCACGGCTCGAGGTGGGCAGCAGGATGGTCTGCGGGCCCCAGCGGAGGAAACTCAGGCTCAGGAAGGGAGAGTAATTTCCCTGAGGATGCACAGCTGACAGCTTTTGGGCCTTCGGAGCAGCCTCCTCACGGGGTTGAGAGAGGCCTGGGGGTGCAGGTGGGAAGAGATGGGGCCAGGCTGAGTGCGGGTTTCTACCCTCTGCAGCCTCCTTAGCACTTGGGTTGGGGAGGGGAGAAAGGAGGACAGGCCCAGGAGAGCCGGAGAAAGCCCCAAGACATTGCCAGGTCCCCAGGATCCAGTGGGCAAGCTCTGAGGATGGTGACACAGACTCTCCAGACGGCCCTCCAGCCTGGGTGGCAACGGAAGCCCGAGGGGCAGCCCAGGCCAACGGGCCTGTGGCACTATCTATATTTTTCCTGTGGGGGGACTGAACCCAGGGCCTGGCGCGTGCCCACAAGCACCGCAAGACGGAGCCACCTTCTCAGCCCCCCTGCTCTGTCTGTCCTTGAACTTGAGAGTCCCAGGCTGGAGAAAATGGGGGGGGGCAGGGCTCTCCCCAGGGCTAAGCACCCCCACTGGGGGCTGCCCCATCTCCTTCCCCACCCGCCTGGTCTTGGCCATCGGAGCCCAAGGGCCGTCCCCTGGTCACTGTCCTGATTCACCTCTTCCTGGCCTTATCAGGCAGGAGCCCAGGGACACGAGTTGGCGTCCACCTGCTGCGGGCTGGGAAGGAAGCATTCTCTCCAGGAGAGGGGGGCTGTCCTCCTCCCCAGTGCTTGGGCGGCCCCTGCCTTGCCCGTGACTGGGTCACCCAAACCCCTGGTGCCACCCTGGGTCCTCATTCCGCGTGGGCAATGGGGCAGCTGGCGGGCACCATGCCCTGTAGGCTGGACTGCAGACCTGCCTCGGCCCTGGGGATACTCTGGCCACGCTGGCCCGGCCAGTGCTCGCTGGTCCGAGGAGACAAGCCTCTGAGTCAGTGGTGTCCCCGGTGCCAGGCTCCTGGAGAACTCGGGGCGCGCGGCAGGCTCTGCACAGGGCCTGGCCTTGGCCAACCCGAGTGAGACTAAGTAGGACCGGGTGGGCTTGGAGTAGGCAGGACGGGAGCCCCGAGGGTCCAACTCAGAAAACCTAGAGGGAGAGACGGGGGTGAGCGCGGTGGAGACTGACCACAAAAAGCCAGAAGCAGAAATGGGCAGACAGACAGAGGGACAGACAGAAGGGAAAAGGAGCAGAGGCCAGGAGGGGACGAGGCAGAGGAGGAGCTGGACCTGCCGGGAGCCTGAGCGTGCAGCTCACATCCACGCACATTAGGAGGTCTTCACCTGTGCTTGCCCCCGACCCCAGAGTTTCCCTAAGTTCATTCCAACTCAATGTCCCTTGCAAAAAGTGGGGAAACCAAGGCCCCAAGAAGAGCCAGTGATTGCTCTGCACGCTGCCCACCCTGACCCCAGGTGGTGGCAGTCATTCAGGTCCATTTTCACTGGCTGGGTGACCTCAGGCCAGCTGCTCACCCTCTCTGGGCCTCGGGTCTCCCGTGAAAGGGTCTGGGGAGGCCAGGGCTCGCCAGGCTCAGCGGCCAGCAGGGAGGAGACAATGCGGGCTCCCAGCAGGACTGGGAGTTCCCTTCCTCCTTTCACTCCCCCCAGGGCCAGGAAGGGACTCCGGCCTCCCCCGAGGCTGTCCTTGACGGGGAAGCCTCCCCCAGGAGACTCCCCTCCCCTGCGTCCCCATCCCAACCCCCGTCCGGGCCAGGCTGGTGAGGCTCCAGCTCCCACCTGGCAGGGGCGGCCGCACGGTGGCCGGTGGCGCGGAGCGGGGCTGGGTGGCCACGGGCGGGTCTGCGCGCCCGTCCCGCCCAGCACCACGCGCCCCGCGGCCGGGCAGGAGCCCTTCTTCCCGCCCATTCTTCTGCCTCCTCCGACCCGGCAGCCCGGAACTAGGACAAAGGTCACGGTCGCGCCGTCCTCGCACTAGCGCCCCCCGCCCGGCGCCCCGCGCTCCCGACGGCGGCCGCGCCCAGGATCGGCGGCTCTTCCCGCGGCGCCCAGCGCGGCCCACTCACCGGCTGGTCCAGCGGCCCGGCTCTGATGGGCGGGCCGCGAGGCTCGGGGCCCGGCACCTGTCCCCGCCCCGGCCGCGCGGGGAGGGCGGGGTGGGCGGGGCCGCGGAGCAGGGAGCTCGGCGACAGACCGCGGGATCTCAGCGAGGGGCCTGCTGGATCGAGCGCTTCCTGCAGCCGCCTTTCTGCCGGCTCCTCCCCAGCGGGCAGGGGACTTGCCCAGGCAGCTGCCTCTCCACCCCGGGGCGCCAGGACTTCCCTCACCAGGATCCAGGTCCCCGGCGCGGGCGGTGGAAGTCCTGGACCTTAAGGGCCACTGGGCTGTCGGCGGGGAGGGCGCCCCCTCGGGGGCAGGGCGAGCATGGCAGCCGGCGTGCTCCTCCCCCCTCCTTCCTCCTGGGGTTCAGATGAGGAAACCGAGGCCCAGAGAAGTCCGGAGTCTTTGGAGTCACACAGCTCGTCTCCCTGCTCGCCGAGCGCCCCTGGCGACAGTAAGAGTTAATATGTGCTTAGATCTTTCCGCGATCGTAAGCGCAGGTGCCCTTTTTACTCTCTGCTTTACAGTTGGAGAAACTGAGGCTCAGAAGTTAAGAACTACAAGGCTCTGCTCCTCGGGGAGCCAGGAAGGCTTGTCCTCCGCAAGGACTCCAAGAGTGAGGCTACTCCTGGCCCCAACCCCCCTTCCTAGCTGATGCTCCCCTCCCAACTCCAAAAGGAAGTTCCCTTAGATCTGACCCCTATCCCTGCTGCTGCAGTCTCACCTCCAGCCATCTTCTCACAGTTGCCTCTCATGTTATTTTTATTTTTAATTAAAAAGTACATCCTGCTGGGGCTGTAGCTCAGGGGTAGAGCACCCGCCTCGCTGGGTTCGATCCTCAGCACCACATAAAAATAAAGAAAGATATTGTGTTCATCTACAACTAAAAAAATATATTTTTAAAAAGCACATCCTTATCATCACCTTCAGATACTCCCTGTTGCTCACCAAACTCAGGAAAAGGACTAAGCCTCACATTTAAGTCCTTTTGCAACCAAGACCAGCAAACCTTGACAACTCTGTCCCTCTTTCCTGTTTGTCACCTTTGCTACTCACACTCAGAGCCACTTGCCACTCTCTAAGTATCCACCGTAGCTCGGGGCCACCAGATTCTCCAGACTTATTCTCCCAGTAAAATCTCCTTCTGCCTCATCTCTTTCTGGCAGGATCTGATCCAAATTTCAAGCCAGTCTCAAATGCCCCTCCTCCAAAGAAATCTTCCTGTTATCGTTAATACCCTGCATACATTGGGAGCTTAATATGTGTTGCATTCATGAATGAACCTCAACCAATATATTCTCCTTTTCTCTCTCTCTGTACCAGGGATTGATCCCAGGAGTGCCACATCCCCCCCCCTTTTTTTCTGTATTTTATTTAGAGACATGATCCCACTGAGTTGCTGAGGTTGGCTTCAAACTCACCATCCTTCTGCCTCAGCCTCCTGAGCCGCTGAGCCATGTGCCACCACACAGGACCCAACCAATATATTCTCCCCATTCCTGTGCTCTCCGGAAATTTTATAACCTCTGTTGTTTATTCAATAGACTATTTTCTGAGAAGTTTCTTTCTTTTTATCCTTTTAGACACATTTACTTAACACGTGGTGCTGAGGACTGAACCCAGAACTGTGCATGCTGAGGACAGCCCTCTTCCAAGGGAGCCACCTCCCAGCCCACCCAGCTCCCCGCCCCCTGCGGTGCTGGGCCTTGGCCCGGGCCTAGGGCCTCCTAGGGAAGCCGGTGCCTCGCGCTCCCTCCACCCCGCGGGTAGGTCGGCTTTGTTCCTCTGTGTGGTTCGGGGACAGAACCCAGAGGGCTCTACCATTGGGCTTAATACCCAGCCCTTTTAAAATTTTATTGACTGGCCTCAAACTTGGGGTCCTCCTGCCTCAGCCTCCCCAGTAGCTGGGATTACAGGCCTGCGCAGTGCCGTCCCCGCTGAGTGATTTTTAACAGAGAAACATCCCAGCCCCTTGTCTCCGTCTGGTGGGGGGCACTACCCACTGGTCACGTTCCACCTGGTGTCCCCTCCTCTTTCTGTGTCCCGCACACGGAGACCTTCATTCAGTGGAAGTCACTCACCGACTACGGATTAAGTGCCAGCTCTAGGAGATGACAACTAAACACGAAATGAGTCACTTGCTTAGTGGGAGGAGTCAGAACAGCCACCGGGAGGGAGAGAAAGTCCCCTGCAGGAGGACCAGGAGCGGGGGCTGTCCCCAGTGCTCCCTGAGGCCCGCCGCTGGTCAGCTGTGGCCGGCCCCTTCCTACAGCCCCGGGGTGTTGACGCCAGGTGCCCTGGACGAGGAGCCGGTCTGTCGTCTGGCTCTTGCGCAGAGACCGTGGCACCCACACCCCGCGGGGAACTGGGGCGAGGCCCCCGCCGCCCTCCGGAGGGGACGCTCCGACGCGCACCGCGGGTTCCGTCCACCCCAGGGCGCGGCCCCGGCCCCCGCAAACGTGGAGGCCCGCACCCTGCCCGGGACCGAAGCTGGAGCAGAGATGCCCCGCCAGCTCGGGACCCTTCCGGCCACCGCGGCTCCTCCTGGCCCGTGTGAGCCTCAGGGACCGGGCGCGGCTGGAGTCACCCAGAGACGCCGCCAGGCGGCGCTGAGTCCCGAGCGCACGTGGGGCCCGCGATCGGCCCCGGGGGACCTTGTAAGGCTCGGGGACTTGGAACCTTCCCCTAAGGGCGTCGTGTGGGCCTACGGCCAGGTTGAGAGAAAGGCGGAAAGTGGAAAATAGGGCGGAGGGTGAAAAAGTGATGGGGGGGGGGATGGTTACAGGGGTTTAGGGACTTGCAGCGCGACACAGACCCCCCCAGACAACCTGATCTTACATCCGAGCAAGCTCTGAACAGAGTTAATGCCAACAAATAATTATTGAAAAGGAAAAAAATTAAACTTGAGCTCGAGAGCCCAGAACAGAGTGGGAGAAATTCGAGGATAAATATGTGCATACAGTTCATTTGTTGGGGGGGGGGCGGGGGGACACGAATGCGTTCTACACATTTTTAAGGTGTGTGTGTGTGTGTGTGTGTGTGTGTGTGTGTGTAGCAGGACAGGGGACACGGAGGGGAAATGGAGAGTGATCAAAAGGAAATTTAGCCTTAACTGAAGTATTTTAATCATCTAGGAGTCTGGACACCTGTTAGGTGTGTAACCTTAAATCAAAAATTACTTTAAAAAGAAAAAAAAATGGAGAAAGAGAAACAAAAGAAACATAAAATGTTATTTTGTCTTGTACCAATAAAGATCTTACATGCAGATTAAGGGAGGGGACCGCCCCCTTGCCCTGTTCTGTCCAGACCTGGGCCTCCTTTCCTGTGTGAACAGGACACCTGTAGCAGGTCAGGGCTCGGAAGGCGGGAAGGCGCGGGAAGCATGTCCTTGAAACCAAGCTGGAAGAACGGAATGGGGAGGGAGCAGATTCCAGGTGTGTGTGTCTGTGCTGGCAGACAGAGCACGCCGCCCGCCCTCAGGCTGGAATCCAGCAGTGTGGGATGGTGCAGGTTCCAGCCCAGGAAATGTCATCATCATCTGCTGGGGCCGAGTGGGGCTGGCACTAGGTGAGGTCGTCTGTGGGCCTTGGAGTGGGGAGACCTGGAATGTCGCTGGGGAGCCTCAGGCCGCGGTGGAAGACCGCAGCGAGAGGTCTGGAGGTGCAGCGGCGGCGGTGGAGTGGAGATGGAGGCCAGACCTCAACCCCAGGCCGACCTTCCTGTCCTCAAGGGCAAAGCCAGTGAGGGTGGGTGATTGTCGGTGGCGGAAGAGCTCAGCGGAGGCCCAGAACCCGAGGGCGTGCAGTTCCAGGAATTCGCCACAAGATGGAGATGTCTGATGGGTTTCAGAAAAGTTCGCCCCTAAAACAAAAGGGCGCCCTCCTCCTCCCTTTAAAAAATGTTCTTCCCATAATTATTTGTTGAAATTAACTATATTCCATGCACCGAGGATACAGAGGACATGGTCCCCCCAAACGGAGCTGCCAGTCATCCCTTGGAATTCCACTCTGACCCTTTTGCAGATCCCCGGGGCCCAGAAGGCTGCCGCTCACCCTGTCGTGGGCATGGCCAAGTCCACCTCTCCCACGCCTCGCCTGGACTATTGCCATGATCACTTCATTTGCTATCTTACTTCTGTCCTTCTCCCCTTTGCCCCATTCTCAGCCAAAAAGACGCTGTCAACCTGCCCATTCCCTGCTCAGATCTCCCCGGAGCTGCTCAGTAACCCCTGCCCAGGGGCACCTACCTGCTTCTCTTCCCTCTCCCCAGCCAGCTCCACCGCAGCCAGTCTGGTGTCTGGCTGCCTCAGGGCCCTTGCACTTGCTAGTCCACTCTCCCCAGGTAACTACATGGTTCCTTCCTCACCTTATTCAGGTCTCTGCTCTGTCCCATAAGTGACTCCTTCATTAAAATAACCTCATGCCTCAATCCACCCCAGCTCAGGCTGCTCTGCACCTCTGCCCTGTTCCCGTGGTGTCCTGGTTTGTTGTTATATGTTCATTTATAAATCTTATCTGGGGTCTGTCTGCCCATTAGCGTTGGCTCCACAAGTGGAGATTGTGTCTGTTTCATTTGCAGCTGAGGTCTGGTGCCTAGTCCATGCCTGGCATACAGAAGGGGCTCAATAAGTGTTTGTTGGCTGAATGAATGACATCGGGGAGGGGCAACTGACTGGATGTGGGGCAAGGGGGAAGGACGAATTGAGAGTGACGGAGGTTTGGGCTTGAGCAATAGGTCAGGATGCCTCCACCCTGACCCCCAAGCTGGGGACCCTGCGTGGCCCTGATAGAGAGGACACAGAGCTATCTATAAAAAAAAAATGAGACCATTTCCTTGAAATACACGGGGCCGTAGTTTCACTGCCTGATAGTAACACTTCTCTGATATCCAATAATCAGTCGGCCACTGATTTCCCATGGCCCATAAAGTGTGTCCTTGGGTGGACAAAGGACTCAGTGTAACAGGAAGTCTGACGCTCTAAAGGGAGAGCAAGATCTCGTCACAGAGGGAGCAGCCCTGGAGACGGACACAGTGCAGCCCTGGAGATGGACATGGTGCTGTGCCCGCTCAGCCCCCAGGTCAGGTGGAGCTGTGAGCCCAGACCGGGGACCTTCTCTGTTTGCCGTAAGGATGTGGGTGGGGACTTGTGTAAGGCAGAGCAGGATGAAGGTGGCTCTCTTGCTGATGTCATGGGGTTTGAAAGGGATGTAGAGGAGTCACAATGACCCCGGGATAGGGCCCCACCCCTCCCCCACCCCCACTCCCATGGGGTCCCCAGGACCCTGGTGACCTCCGTCCAGCTCCAGACCTCCTCCTCTCACCTCTGTGCTCTGCGGGACACCTTCTGCTCACTCTTCAGCCTCTGCCCAGATGTCACCTCCTCCTGGAAGCCTGCCTGAAGCTGGAGTGGACCAGGGGCCCCTCTCCTGGGCCTGGAGCTACCTGGGATCACCTGTAATCCCCTGGGCTTCTCTGTTTCCAGCCCTCGCCCCCTCCGGCCTGTCTTGTTCACTGCCACATCCTCACCCCAGCAGTGCCAGGCACGTAGTTGGGCCATAACCCAGACTACCACATCCCCACTCCCAGGTCCGCATCCGCAGGGGTCTCGCGATGGGCATTTGGTCCTCCCTTCTTCCTTCCTTCACAAGTGTTCCTTGAGCACCTACTGTGTGCAGAGCCTCCCTCCCTGGAGCGCACCCTGGGACGAGGAAGGCAGACAGGCAGCAAGACAAAGGTGAAGCCGTTGGGACCCTGCGGAGTTGGGCAGGGGTGTGGCCCGGTCCCTGCAGGGCTGGGACACGACTGAGGGCTGTCCTGACCCAGAGGCCAGGGGAAGGTTCCCAGGGAAGAGGACGGGTGGGGTGGGCAAGAGGCCACTGCGCTGCGGAGGACGCACAGGGACAGGGCGGGGAGGGACGGGTGAGCGGACCAGCCCCTGCCGGGTGCTGGGGACTCGGCGGACCCGGGGGCCCCGGGGCGAGAGCGCGGGAGGCAGGCGGTTGGGCGCTTTTGCATCTCATTTGCATCTCATTTGCATCTGATTCGCATGGCAGCCGAGGGTTCAAGTTGAAAGCTGAAAGGGCCGCGCCAGCGCCGGGAGAGGGGGGCCTGGGGTTTCCCTCCCACAAAGACCCGGGCCACGACCTCACCCAGGGGCCACCCACGCCCCTCGGGCTGGACCTGCCATCTGGGGCGAGGAGGGGCCGCGCGGACAGGTTACTTCCTTTCAGCAGAGGTCCCCTCGCACCCAGGCCTCGCCGCGCAGAATCCCATCTGTCAGGCCCGACCTTTGACCTCTGACCTCTCTCGCCCCGCAGGCTGGAGGTGGAGGAGGGGAAAGCCCCCGCCCCGCCCCGGGCGCGGCCCCAGCCCAGCTTTCCACTCCCCGCCATCTGCCCGCTCCCGCTGGGCCACCTGCTCCACGCCAGGCCACCTCCCCCTTCCCGTCCCTTCCCTCTTTCTTTTCCTCCCTCCCTCCCTCTCCCCCCTCTCTCCCCGCCCCCCTTCCTTCTGTGCTGGCACGTGCCGGGCAAGGGCTCTACACCGCCCCCCCCAGCCCCCCACCCTATCTGAACCTTGGTTCCCAAAGGTGCCCCGCTTCTCTCCACCAGGGTCCTTGTCGCCATAGTCAGGATCCCCTGTTCTATGGGTGGCTTAAGGTTCTTTAAGTGAATTTATTTTCCTTTCCTCAAAAAACATAATCGAAAAAAAAGTTTTATAGCTCTGTAGATGGAAAGTGAATATCACCTGCCACGGTTAGAAAATACAATGGAATGGAAATGAGTCGTGTCTAGAAAATGCAAAACTCCAGAGAAAGAAAACAGATGAGTGACCAGCAGGGTAGGAAGGAGGGGGAATTGTCAAGGGGTGCAAGGAAAGTTTGGGGGGGTCATGGATATTGGTTCTTGTTATGATGGTGGTAAGAGATTATAAGTTTTTCAAAAATCATCCTAGTGTGTTTTTTTATTTTTGTACCAGAGATTGAACCCAGGGAAGCTTTGCCCCTGAGTTGTATCCCCAGCCCTTTTAAATTTTTATTTTGAGACAGGGTCTCGCTAAGTTGTCTAGGTTCTGAGATAAGTTGCCGAGGCTGGCCTTGAACTTGCCATCCTCCTGCCTCAGCCTCCTGAGTTGCTGGGTTTACAAGCATGTGCCATTGTGCCCGGCTTGCCCTAGTATAGCCTTAAAATTAGTTAATTTTATTGCATGTACAATTCACTTTTAAAAAAGAAACAAAAATTCCACCTTAGCTCCAAGTCTGAGGCTGCCTCTCTGTTAAAATTAGCCACTTTGGGAGAGCAACTCACAGAGGAACACAGATTGGTCCCTTCTCCCTGAGGAAGCCTGGAAGGAAATACTGGGAAGAGACAACCTGGACTCCGGAGTCCTGATGTCCAGTGCGGTGGCCACCGGCCTTGTGCGGCTGCTGACAGTTAAGTCAACACAATTAAGTAAGATGTAAATCCAGTTCTTCAGTTGTACTGGCCACATCGCAAGGTCTCAAGAGCCGCACAGGCCTTGGGTACCATGTTGGCGGACGCCAAGCATTCCATCCTCCCAGAAAGTTCTGGGAGAGGATTTTCCTGACGCTTCCACTTGAAACCGTCATCCCTCCCTTCCCCTGCTTCTGGAAGCGCTGGGTTTGACCCCAGCTCTGTGTCTTTCCACTCTGACTTCTTCGTGTGCGATGGATGATGACCCCAGGGCCATTTTAGCTTCTGCTTTCTGTAATTCTTTCTGAGAGCCCAGGGTGGCGGGATCCCAGGGCTTTAGACTGCAGGATTCTAAGGATTCGAAGCCCTTTGGATCAAACATTTCCAGAGGTTCAGATTCAAACCTCATTCTTTGCTCCTGGGCGGTGGAAGTCCCAGGATTTGGAGAGCTGAGGAGGCCCCACGGGGGCCGTTCCTCTCTGAGGCTCAGGCCTGAGGCTCCTCCCTCAGCTGCAGGTCTGTCCCTACCCACCCGCACCCCAAGACTGTTTACCCCCTCATTCTGTGCTCAGTGGCCTCAGGTGAGCGTGTGGGATCTCTGGGGATCTGGGCAGGAAGCCCCGCAGTTGCCCTGTGTTAGGGATTCAGCATGTGTCCCCCAAATCATATATTGTAGCATTAACCTCCAGTATGGTGGTGACTGAAGATGGGACCTTCAGGATGTGATTAGGGTTAGGTGAGATCCTGGAGAGCGGCCTTCTACAAGAAGAGTGGGAGGAGGCTCTGCCCCCCACCCCCACTCACCCGAGTCTGCAGCTCCTGGCTGCTGGGCACCTGCTACCCAGCCACGCTCCAACCTCCCTTGCCCAGCCTTCAGATGAAACCACACAAGAGACCCTGGGAGAGTCCCAAGGGCCACCACCATCATCATTGCCCCATGGTCAGGTGGTGAGCTTGGGACTGTCCTCCCCCAGTGCCCTCCTCCTCTTCCTCTTCTCCTTTTCCTCTTCCTTCTTTCGGTAGACATACTACAGTAAACAGTCTTGTTAGGTCTTTTGAGTCTGCATTAATTGCTTTGGGTCAATTTCGGAAAGCAAAGTACTGACCTCTTGATACAGCATTTAAATTTGTTCCGTCTTGTTTGGAAATATGACTGTCTTCTTCCAGAAGGGGCATCTCCATCTCATGTCCACCCACCGGGTTCAAAGGGACATGTCCGGGATGAATTTTCCTTGACTCTGCTGCCTTGCTTCTTTCCTCATGGATCATCTAAAATGTGTCTTATGCTTTTAAAAATACGCTATATGTTTTCAAGGCACAAAATCCCAAAGATATAAAACCTATGTTGTAAAAGCTTTTATCCCTCCCCGTTCCCCAGTCGCCTCAAATTGCCACCAAGAATCAGTTTCTGTTGGGTCCTTCCAGAAAAGATCAGATGTGAGTTAACACTTGTACCCTTTAAATCAAATAAATCAAAACAGAACAGAACCCCGAGGTGCACGGGGTGCACGGGAGATGGGGAGCAGTCATCTGAGCTGATTCCGTCTTGGTTTCAAGGGAGTGGAATGAAGAGTGCCAAGGTCAGGTTCTGGAGGAGGCAGAACCCGCACTCTGAACCACAGGCCTGTCAACAGGGCGAGTGCTGCTGCTACTCATGTGCTGGGTCAGGATAAAGCCACCACAACATCTAGCATCCTGGCCTAAGTCAATAGGACATGTCACATTCCTCAGCAAACAACCTGTTATCCAAGTCAGTTAATGACAGTTGGTTACCCTTCTTATTATCTGGACTGTCTTTTCCCACGGCGATGCTTTGAATCACTCTGAATTCACAGCAGGTGTTTGTAACAACTCCTAGGACACAGGGGACATCTCTCACATGCCGTTGGCACACAAAGATGCCCAGAGTCCTAGAATCGAAGTGTGTGCCCAAATGTCGTCTCTTCCTGTGGCCTAATCTGGGGTCCTGGTGGCCACCCCTTCTGCCCTCTGTCCGCTTCACCTTCATCTGGAAGTGAACCTGGGTTTTTGTTTTGTGTTGTTTGTTGTTTGCCCAGGAAGAGACATCCTTTTGCGCAAGTGTCAGCAGGGCTTTTATCCAGACATCTCAACCATCTCCCAAGCCCTGATTTAAATTATACTCCTCGGAGAAGAATCCAGTCAACACCACTGTTGCTATTCCCATTTAGCAACAGGGAGGCTGAGATCTGCAGGGCACCTAGCGCTGTGTTTGCCAAAGTAGGATATTTTAACCTCTCTCTGTTGAATACACTGCCTACTTCACTCCACATCGGATGATGTGGGGGCAGGTGTGAGCGCGTGGGACAGCTAGCTCAGAGGATTTGGGCAGCTGAGTGGAGCTTATTTGTATGGTTTCTATAGGGAGGACCAATGCAGGGAACATGAAGCTAAGGAACAGCTCTATACCCTGGGCTGACTATGCTGCCCCTCACTTGCTTTCTTTGAAGAAGCAATTTACCTGCAGCCTTGCCCGGCCTCAGTCAATAGGATAGGTCCCATACCTTAGCAAACAACCTGCTATCTGCTGGAGAAATGCAGGCTTGAAATGCCAATAAAAACACAAGTTACCCTGAAGGGGGCACTTTTGTGACTTTTACACAGACCAGATTCCAAAATTCTGGGAAATAAGGATGATTTCCTCTAACCATAAAATCTGTTAGAATAAGTTCTAATTAGAACCCATCAGCAAGGGCCAAAGGGACCTAGAGTTGTCCTGCATCTTTACCATGTATAGTGGGGACTTGAAATCGGATGTCATCCTGTTGTCAGTCAAAAGTCAAAAAGTGGACCTGGGTGGGACTCTCGGGAATCTTCCATGGGATCCCCAATAAAACTGGAGAGCAGGAAGGTTTCCACTGTCCTTCTCTCTGAGAGGACCCGCTCCTTCCCTTGAGAGTGTCCCCTTTTCCCATCACCCACCCCCCCAGTCAGGGATTGAACCCAGGGGCCCATGATCAATCACTGAGCCACACCCCCAGCCCTTTTTATTTTTTTATTTAGAGACAGAGTCTCATTAAGTTGCTTAGAGCTTTGCTGGGTTGTTGAGCCTGGCCTTGAACTCACGTTCCCATCCCCTCTATTAAACTGTGCCTACTGCTCTCAGTGACACATCTGAAATCTTTCCAGCATGATTGCAGGAACTGGTAAGAGAGGACCTCTGTGGCTGCCTCAGCGCTGGGGCAGACTTTTGACCCGCAAGTTTCCAGTGACTATTCACATTTTTACTAACTGACCTGTTATAGGAATGGCTTCAGGAAAACCTCCACTGAACGCATCGCGCTGACTCAACTTAATGTTGTGACACAAAGGTGCAGAGTCAGAGGTCGCATCTCAGTGCAGATGCATATGATCTCACAAGGCCCAGTCCCAGGCCTGAAATGTAAGCATGGAGCTGGAAGCTGGTGTGTGGAGAGTGTTCCATGGGTGTGTCAATCCCATGGAACAAATAAATATCATGTTATTTTCTAGTTATTTATGATGTTTTTGAAATTTGTCATTTGGGAGTTTATTTTCTCTTTAACCAAATCTTCATTTGTTACTTAAATTCCTAGTTTTAATTTTGTATTTCTTTTCTTAAAGAAGTCCACCTATCATGGATGATTATCCATATGTTCACAGGATATTTTGGTTATGTATTTGATAGCATTTATGCTGTACATGCAGCTTTGAAACAGATTTTAAATGTAATACTTCCTTACCATTTCTCCATATCATTAAATGTCGTTTAACTGCATCATTTTTAACAGCTGCATAATATGCCTCATAGGAAAGTGGGAATAATTAAAGGTACTAACTCAGAGGGTTATATCATGAGCACTACAAGAGTTAAGTCATGTAAAGCTACAGGGTATGTAAAAAACTCAATTAACTTAGCTCTTCCACAGGTCAGACTTACGTATATATAATCAATCCCCTTTTGATGGACACTGGGGTTGTTTCCATAATTTTGCTATGATGAATAACGCTGGGCAATATTAATTTTTGGTCATATCGTTTGTCGTTTCTCTGCAAATTTCGGGACAGCGGGATACACACATTTTAAAACTTGCTTATCATTGAGCAGTTAAGAAAATGGAGAGGGGAAGGGGCTTGCCCGAGGTCACTTAGCAAGCTAGTTGCTAAGTTGGGACTGGGAACTAGTCCCCGGCCCCTGACTGGTACCTCTTCCAGCAGAGGAAGTCCCAGCTGGAAGAGGGGCAAGGAGAAGAAAGAGAAAGAACCCGGGGCTGTGGCAGAATCGGCGAGGCGGGAAGAGGCTGGAGCCAGATGGGCGGAGCCAGGCGGGCTGCCTGGTCGCGGCGCCGGCTTCACGCGGCAGAAGCTAAGCGGTTGCCCGGCAACCGGGACGGCGCGGCGTTCGAACGGAAGCGAGGAACCAATCAGGAAGTCCGGGGCGAACCATTCCGGCGCCGGCGGGGGGGGGCACGCTCACTTCCCCTTCCTCCGCTCGGGCGGGGCCGTCGGGCAGCCGGGGCCACCTGCTCCGTCGGGGGCGGAGGGCTTCCCGGAGGAAGCCGCTGGGTCCCACGCGGCGCTGGGGCCTCCGCCTCCCGCCCTGTCCGAGCTGTCAGCCTCTCCAGTGCCCGCGTCGGAGGAGCCGGACACGCCTAGCGCGGGCTCCAGGTGAGCGCGCGGTGCCGCGAGTGCGAGCCCGGGTCCGAGGCCCTTCACCGAGCGCCTGCCGGGTGCGTGGTCCCCGCGCAGCCCCCGCGTCCTGAGTCACAGTGGGACGCCGAGGCTGAGGCAGAGCCCTAGGCCCTGAGGAGCCACCGGGAGTCCATGTCCTTCCGTGTCACCTCACAGCCACGTGTGGAGAGACCCCATGACAAGTGGTGGCCACTTTCTGAGCTCCTGAGGGCAGGGGCGCGGCTCCTGGAACCCCGGCTGGATCCTCGGCGCCCCGGCCCCACCCCGTACCGTCCTTGGGATACCCCTTCTGACACCCGTTTTCCTTCCCCAGCGGCTGGACTCAGGGTTCGTTTGAGAACCCTTGTCCCTAGAGGGTCCCAACTTAGGGTTCACTTGAGACCCTTGTCCCTAGAGGGCCCCTCTTTGGGGATCAGACGAGGCTGATCTGGCTAGATTCTGGGCTAGATTCGGGGTGGGTGGGCAGCAGATTCCAAGGCTCTGCAAGTCGCTGCTGGCCTCTTGGGAGTCTGCCCCGGGTTGGTGGTAGGCGGGTTGGGGCAGTCTCTAAACCAAAGCCACTGGTCATCAGAGACTTTGGAGTTGGGATTGAGGCTTGGACCCTCCCAGGGTGGAGCATCTAATTTAGGTTCGACTCTGCTCAGCCTCCTGGGTATGCCCCTCCCCGCAGGTTGCTATTGTAGGTCTCCTTTTGTAGGTGGGGGCTGTCACAGACTTGGCCACGCAGGGGTTGGCTCTCAGTCTGTCTGGCTTTCATTTTTGAGGCTTTGACCCATAGACTTATAGGATTTGAATGTCTTGCATCTCCTCCGAAGGGAATTCTTATCCTCTCCTCTGTACACTCCCCCTGGCTTTGGGGAGAGGAACTTGGACACTCAGGAAGAAAACAAGCCACATTCATTCATTCTTTCAACAAATGCCTGTTGACTTCATATGACCTGGCCTCTTGGCACGCTTTGCTTTTCTCAGTAATATCTGCTCCACCTTATGCCCTATATACTTTGTCTATTAGCCACTGGAATGTGATGCAGGGCAGGGGCAGGATGAGGCAAGTTAGAAACTCACTACCAGCAAAAAATCTAGGGAGCCCCAAACCTTAGTAATCAAGGTAACTTGATTAACTGGCATCTGCTGACCATTTGCTGTGCGTTCTGCTGGTGGGAGGTCAAGTCAGCCTCCGTGGAGCGCAGCCCTTCCCCCATCTCTGTCACAGTTATAAGTTCATCCCCTGATTCAGCTGTCCCACTTCTAGACAATGCTATAGGTGCAGTGATGCTGCACCTGCAGTGTGGTTTGTAACAGATGCATAGGACAGATGGATGCTAAGCTGCATGGCACAGGGGCTGATGGGAAATAATTGGACGCTGTTTATGTACTGATGTAGCATCAAGAACTGAGTCAAAGAGCAAGTGAAAACAATATGCACAGCGTGATACTGTATGTCTAGAAGAAGAGAAAGAATGTATGTCCCTACTCGCTTGCATGTGCCTCAGGTTTCTCTGGAAGGGTACACAACTGTCTGTCCCAGTGGTGCCTGTGAGGAGGAGGGCTGGGGACAGAGGTGGGAGGGAGTTGATTGTTTGGCTTTTTTAAACTTTATTCCCTTTAAAGTTTTTGAGTTTTGAAACACGTGCATTGAAAAAAATCATTAAATATTTATATTTAGTGATTAAGTATAAATAAAATTATGAGATCACTGCCCTGTCTGTGATCTGTCACTGACTTGCTATGTGACTTTGGCAAGTTTCTTCACATCTCTGGGCTGAGATAAAACACCATGATGATGAGGTCAGGCCTAGGCAGAGGGCACTCTAGGACAGGAAGTGGGCTTGGCTCTGGCTCTGTCTCACCCCCGCCTTCCCTCCTGTGTGCCAGGTCCCTCCCCAAGGTCTAGCCTGTGATTTCTCCCTCATTCAGACCCTGGTCAAGGCCCCTTTCCCCATTTTGCAACCTCAGGTGCAAACTGAGGCCCAGAATATTGAGTTGTGGAGGTGGGCACATGGGTGGCCCAGGCAGGAGCTCAGTGCCCGAGCTTCCACACCCACACCCCTCCCACAGCCGCTCATCTCTCCCTTTCTGAGGTTTGTGCAGGGTTGCTCTGGGCATGGCTGACTGCTGGGCAGGCCAGGACAGGAGCCTCAGGAAGACTCCAGAAATAGCTTGGGACCTGGCATGGCCCTGGAGGATGCCCAGTGGGTGTCTCTGACCTGGACAGCTGTGCTGAAATGGAGCTGGGCTGCCCTACTGGCTGGCCCCTGTCCATTGCCTGGAGCCTTCCTGATCCTCCTCTGGGCCAGGCAAGGGCCTCCCTGTCTCTACCAAGTCTGGGCCAGAAGGAGAGAAGCAGGTGGAGGGAACGGGGAGGGGAGGGTGTAGAGTGTCATAAAAATGACAAACATCAGAAGCCACACCTCCCAGCCTTGAAAGAAGGGCGAAAATCACTAATACCTCCTGGGCACTTACTGTGTACTCGGGACTCTACAAGTATGAACGCATTTCATTCCCTCGTCTCCTTGTGGAGCTGCTGCTGATACCATTTCTGTCTTGCAGAGGGACAGTGTGAGAGGGGTTTAAAACTTGCACAAGGTCACCTAGAAGTGGAATTCGAATCTAGGAAGCCTGTGGAGTTCCAGATTGCACTCTCTTGCCCTCCCCTTTGCTTGTATATAAAATTGACCACCTTAACTGCTTTTTAAGTGTGCAGTCAGTGACATTAGGTACATTCACATTTTGTTGAAAGTATCAACACCTTCCACCACCAGAACTTTTCCCAAACTGAAACTCCATGCCCAATAAACACTGACTTCCCATTTCCTACATTTAAAAAAAATATATATATATTTTTAGTAATAGATGGACATAATACCTTTATTTTATTTTTATGTGGTGCTAAGGATTGAACCCAATGCCTTATGTGCGAGTGCTCTACCACTGAGCCCCAGCCCCAGCCCCAGCCCTGATTTCCTCCATTTTTAATAATGAAAAATATTATATATATCTATCTCACCACGTTTTGCTTATCCATTCCTTCATTCATTGATGGACACTTGGGTCTCTTCCACCTTTTTTTTTTTTTTTGTGGGGGTACTGGGGATTGAACTCAGGGGCACTCAACCACTAAGCCACATCCCCAGCCTTATTTTCCTAGTTTTAAAAAATTATTAATTAATTAGTTAAAATTAGTATGTATGCAGCAGAATGCATTTTGATTCATTGTACACAATTGCAGCACAACTTTTCATTTCTGTGGTTGTACACGATGTAGCATCATACCATATGTGCATTCATACATGTACCTAGGGTAATGATGTCCATCTCATTCCACCATCTTTCCTGCCCGAATATTCCCTCTTCACCCCTCCCTCACCTTTGCCCAATCAAAGTTTCTCCACACGCCCTCCCTCCATTATGGATCAACATTCACTTATCAGGGAGAACATTCAGCCTTTGTTTTTTGGGGATTGGCTTACTTCGCTTAGCATGGTATTCTCCAACTCCACCCATTCACCTGCAAATGCCATTTTTATTCCCTTTTAATGCAGAGTAATATTCCATTGTGGGTATATATATACTGCAGTTTCTTTATCCATTCATCTACTGAAGGGCATCGAGGTTGGTTCCACAGTTTAGCTATTGAGCTGCTATGAACATTGATGTGGCTGCATCACTATTGTGTGCTGACTTTAAGTCCTTTGGTATAGATTGAGGAGTGGGATAGCTGGGTCAAATGGTGGTTCCATTCCAAGTTTTCCAAGGAATCTCCACACTGCTTTCCAAAGTTGTTGCACCAATTTGCAGTCCCACCAGCAATGTGTGAGTGTGCCTTTTCCCCACATCCTCACCAACACTTACTGTTGTCTGTACTCTTGATGGCTGCCATTATGAATTACTAGAGATGTTGAACATTTTCTCATATATTTGTTGATTGAATGTATATCTTTTTCTGAGAATTGTCTGTTCAGCCCCTTAGCCCATTTATTGATTGGGTGGGGTTTTTGTTTGTTTGTTTTGGTGTTAAGTTTTTTCGTTCTTTATATATCCTGGAGATTGGTGCTCTATCTGACATGCGTATGGCAAAAATTTGGTCCCAAAATGTAGGCTGTGTCTTCACCTCGTTGATTGTTTCTTTTGTGGAGAAGAAACTTTTTAGTTTGAGTCCATCCCCCAGCCCTATTTTGTATTTTATTTAGAGACAGGGTCTCACTGAGCTGCTTAGCACTTCACTGTTACTGAGGCTGGCTTTGAACTTGCCATCCTCCTGTCTCAGCCTCCTGGGCCACTGGGGCCTCTTCTACCTTTTAGTGATTTAATAATGATGCTATGGGCGAGGGTGTACAGATACTCCTTTAAGTCTCTCTTTTGATTTTTTTGGGTATACACTCAGAAGCAGAATTGAGGGATGATACTATGGCAATTTTCTGTTTAATTTTTTTTTCTTTTTGGTACTGGGGATTGAACCCAGGGGTGCTTGACCAATGAGCCACATCCCCAGCTCTTTTTATATTTTATTTAGAGACAGGGTCTCCCTAAGTTACTTAGGGCCTTACTGAGGTTGGCTTTGAACTCAGTCCTCCTGCCTTGGCCTCCCAAGCAGCTGGGATTACAGAGCGCGACACTGCGCATGGCTGTTAATTTTTTTTTTTTTTTGAGGAACTGCATACTGGTTTTCCCAGCACTGTACCATTTTAGATCCCCAACACCAGTGTGCAAGGGTCTAATTTCTCCGGGTCCTCATCTACCCTTGCTATTGTCTGTTGGTATATTTTTGGATAATGTCCTGTCCTAATGGCTGTAAGGTGGTGTCTCCTGGCTTCCACTTGCATTTCCCTAGTGATGGGTGCTTTGAGCATCTTGTCTTGTACTCCTGGCTGCTTGTGTGTCTGTGGAGGGTGTCTGGTCAAAGCACTCCCGGTTTTACTGTTCCCGTGCTGCTCTTTGACTTGCCGTCTCTGCAGCTCTGCTCGAAGTTCTGGGCTGATGGAGGCCTCGCCCAGGAGCTGAGCCCTGGAGGACAGTGAGCACAGCTCACACTTTGGTGGCAGTTGCCACACACAGGCCTCGTGTTGGGTGGGAGTCACTGTTGGACCCTGGGTGACCGTGGGATGGCGAGGAACTTACTGAGGTCTCAGCTAGTTGCTGATGGGGCTGGGACTGGAGCCCGAGCAAGTTGGTTCTGGAGTCCCTGCAGCCCCCGACAGAGGGGACAGGGCTGGGCGGGTGGGGCGCTGCCCGCAGCAGAGGGTTTTGGTTGGGTTGGTGTCCATGGAGGAAGAACGGGGCTTGACCAGCAGGGGCCAGGGTCCCCCTGCAGTGGAGGAGACCTGGGGCCACGGGGGCAGGTCTGGGAAGGCCAGCCGCAAGGTGGGGTGGGAGGGGCTGGTGGCGAGGGGCCTGGTCGCTTTGTTCCCTCCCACAGGTAATTATTAATTATAAAGGGAAACTCGGAACGTTGCAGGGGAAACTTGGCAGGCACTTCCTCGCCCAGTTAATCAGTCATCGCTGAGGACAAACTGCTGTTAGACGCTCCTGACAGGTGCACCGAGGTCACAAGAGCACTTCCGTGTCATTTCTGACCGCCTTTTGGGTTATTCCCATCTTCATTTTTAACTGAGGTGCGACTGACAAGCAGAGAAGCTGTGTGCATTTAATGTGCTCATCTTGATGGTGGCCCCGCTCCCAGTTCAGCCCCTTGGCTGAACGTCACTCTGTTTCCTCTTGTGTTTGGTCTCCAGAGGGAGAAAACATGGAAGGGTGTGGCGGAGCCCAGTGGGAGCGACACATAAACGAACATCTAAAGTGACCGGGTGTGTGATTGCTTGGAAGGGAAGAAAAGGGGTGAGTGCACTGGTGGAAGCTGCTTGGGGTCAACATGGAGGCCTCTCTGAGAAGCTGGCATTTGAAGTGAGATCTGAGGTGATGGAGTGAGAGATTGCAGGCAGGGAACAAGTGGTGCAAAGGCCCTGAGGCAGGAAAGAACTCGGCACCTTCGGGGCCAGCAGGGTGGGCTCCGTGGCTGGAGTGGGAAAGAGGCTGGCGATAAGGTGGGAGCGGTAAGCAAGTTCTCGGTCCTGGGGGGCCGGAGACCTCCACTCCTTGACCACAGAAAGGTTTCAGCCCAGCAGTGACGAAGTCTGGCTTGTTGGGAAAACATTGCCATTATTTCCCCCATTTTACAACTAAGGAAATTGAGGCCTGGAACTATAGCTTGGATGTGCTTTTGAAGGTGGCCATCCTTCTGGGACCCAGACAAAGAGGCTGTGGATTCTTTAGGGGTTCCCTGGGGGATACATCTGATGAGTGGCCAAAGCCCAAGGTTGCAAACTCTTCTTCCTCCCCCGGACCCCCCAACCCAAGCCTGGGCTCAAATCCTGGCTCTGCTCTTTGCCTGCTGTGTGACCTTGAACAGGTGGTCTCACTTCTCTGTGCCTCAGTTTTCTTATCTGCAAAACAGGCATAATGGTAGTACCTGCCTCAGAAGAGTGTGAGAATGAGTGTGAGTGGGTGTGAGAATGAGGTAAGTGAACACGTGTTGGAGTCTAGAACAGTGCCTGGAGCAGGGGCCACGGGGAGGAGGCTGGCTCTTCCCTGTGTCGTGGGAATCGTCTGTTGCTCTGTGTCCTACTACCAGTGCCTCAGGAGGTTCCTCTCCCTGTCACCTGCTGCTGCCTCAGTGGAGGACCAAGCAGGGAGCCTGTGCGCCATTGTTGGGGGCAATGGTCTTATACCCAGTCTCCTAAAATTGGAGACTGGAGCAAAGCTGACTTCCTGCCTCCTAGTGCCCCCACTCAGTTCTGGCCCAGCCTCACCCAGACACAGAAATGGAACCGACTCCTCTGGCCTTCCCCCCTCTGGGGCCTGCAGACACCTCTTTCCCTGGGCCTCGGGATCCCAGTGGAAAACAGCCTAATCTAGCACCCACCTGGGTGGCACAGGGGGCTCAAGGAGGCTGAGGGGACACAGCCATCGCCCTCTCAGGGGTTCCTTTGTGGGCAGTGCCCCAGCCTCTTCTGTAAAATAGGGTCACAGAGTGCCTGCCTCCGGGAGGCCTGGAGGTTTGAGTACCTGCAGTGCCTGGCCTTGAACTCCAGGACCGTCACTATTATGGCTCTGCCCATGTCTCCTGTTTTGACAAAGCCGCTGTGGTCATCCCCGGCCCTTGGAGCTCACACTGGCCTGCCCCTCAATGTCCGAGTCTCCTTGTTCATAGACTAGAGGGGGCAGCAACCCCCCAGAGCTGCCAGGGAGAAGGAGTTGATCTGGGGGGAAGTGCCCAGGTTGGTCGGCCGGTCCCAGCCTCAGTTTTCCATTCCTGCGTCCACTGGGGATAACAGTGGAGCTGACCTCATCGTGTCCCGGCCCGGGAGGGAGAGTCAAGTGGGTTAATTAACCCAGGAAAGCCACTTTCGCAGCCCTGCACAGGGACAGGACGCAGGGTGGCTGAGACTGAGAGAGGGGCGCGGTTTGCCACCCCTAAGCTCCGTGCTTCCTGACAGCGTCGTCGAAGGGGCTTGAATGTCGTCCCACGTGCTGTGGGCTGTCCCGAGGAGGAGCTCCCTGCCGTCCGGGCACCCAGCCAGCTGTCAGTGCGCTGGGGCTCGGCTCCAGCCCCTGCCTGGCTTACTTCCCCCTTTTGGGTAATACCCGGGCTGGCGGGTTCACCTGCCCGCAGCCGCCGGAAGTTGCGCAAAGGCGGGTAACCTGAGCCCCAGGTGGGCCGGCGAGGAGCTCTGGCCCGTTGCAGCCAGGTAGGTGCTGGCGGGGGTGGGACAGGGTCCTCTGGCCCTGGTGGGGGCAACCCCGGTGCTCTTCCCTCCCCCAGTGGCAGGGACCTCGAGGGCAGGTGCTCCCCTTTCAGACTTAAGGCGGTCGCAGGAATCGTGTCGTCAGTCCCCTCATGTGAGATAAAGACCGACCCAGGTTCAGAGAGGGCAGCCGGTATTGGGTGTCACACAGCATGCCGCTTTGCTAGAGGACTTCACTGCTAGAGGATTTCCCAGAAGTGAGGGGGAGCAGCTGCCAAACCTGGAACCCCGGTTCCCCCACCCATTCCATGGCCTCCTGAGGATAACACGGGCTGGGGAAGGAGAAGGGGCTGGGGAGGGTGGGCCAGGTGGCCTGCGAGGCCCAGGGAGGAGAAGGGTTTGTTGGGTTTTGTGGGCACCATTTGAAAAATCCATGGGTGGGGCCTTGGGTGGTGGGAGGAGGCCATAGGGAGGACATAGAGTTCCACCTGGTGATTGGGGCCAAGGCTTCTCCTCACAGGGGTTACCGTGACATGGGACTGTGCAGGTCTGCCCACCGATTAACCTCTGTTTTGTGCGCCTCTGTTCATGACGGGGGCTTAGACGCCCTTGTGGAGCAGGCTTCTGAGGGACTGGTGTCTGATGTTCAGAGTCGTAGCACAGGACAGCGAGTGGAGGGCCACCGTTTCCCCAGGTGCTGCACACCTTCTTGACCTGTCATCTCTTTTGCTTAGAGCCACCTAACTCCCCAGGGAGGTCTATTTTTAGCTGCAGTTCACAGATAAGGAAACCTGGTGTGTTGGAGGCCGGTGTCTTGCCCGAAGCCAACTCAGGACAAGCACCAAGTGGGTGGGTGAGCAGCGGCCCTGGACCAGTGCTCCAAAGCTGGGCTTGGTGACTTGCTCAGCCGGAGGGGACCCTGGGGTCCGCAGGTTCGGTCAGAGGAAGTGGGTGTCAGAGTGGAGCTCCAGAGGGGCTTCTGACCTGGCCCTGCTCATCTGACCTCCTTCCTCCCCGCTTCCCCGTTGGTGCTTGGGAGGGATCCGCCTCTGCCACCAACGGGTTTGACTGGTTTGGGTGGCAGCAGCCCCATGGGGAGTGGGTGGGCGGGGCAGAGTCTGGCCACCTCAACACAGCTGAGAGGGCCGCTCCTCCCTCAGACCTTCCTGGGGTTCCGTCCTGAGTGGGGCTGGCCTTCCCTTCCCACCTGCCCATCCCTTCTCCCTCCAGGGCAGCGCTGGCTGTGGGGCCAGCTGGGCCCAAGGTTGTACTCTCAACACTGCTGCTGAGCTCTCAAGCTGCAGACTGGGGTGAGGGGGAGCAGATATGTTTGCAGCTATATTTTGTGTGTCCAGAATGTGCGGTGTTTTAAAATTCAGTATTACTGGAGATGCAGAGTTAAGAAAGTAGACTTTGCATGCACTTGTGCCTTGCCTGCCTGCTGAGGGCTTGGGGTGTGCTTCATCTCCGTCTGCGTTCACACCTGGCTCCCGTGTACCTTTTGATTCAATGAATACTCGCATGGGCTTCGAGCCGTACCTGAAGGTGAGCCTCCCGGTGCAGGGACCACTGGCCATGTGCAGCTCTTAAGAACTTGAAATGATGCTAATGTGATTCGGGAGTTGAATTTAAGTTTTTATTTAATTTGAATTTTTAGATAACATTGAATAGACCCATGGGGCTAATGGCTACTTGATTGGACACGGGTCTAGATGGCCTGAACTGCAGGTCCCTTTGGGGACTTAGACTAAATACCTACCCTGTGTTTTGCAGATGAGAAGTTTTGGGACTTAGAAGGTGGGTTTTCTTCTACTCCATCTCCAAGGGCCCTGGAAGTATAGGGGGGAGTGGTGAACCTTGGGCCCTGGGTCTTCCTTGGAAACGGGGACAGGGCTGGCTTATCCCTGGGACATGAGGCCCCTCATGTATGTACGAGTGGCTGTGTGGATACCTGTGCACTCAGGTGTGGGTCCTCTAGCCTGAGAGTGCCTGCCCTTCCAGCACCTGCTGGCAGATCAAGGGTCTGCTGGGTCCCCTGTACAGGGCTGTGTGACCTTGGAGCAGCATTACTCAGGGTTGACAAGATCATATCAGCTGGAGTCCCACACTGGAGGCTGACTGGTTCTGAACTCCTCTGGGGTAGGGGTGGGGATTTTCTGCTCCTCCCCTACAGCTCAGCTCCCACGCCTGGGGCATGGCGTGTCTAGGCAGGTGAATGGCACAGAGTAGCTTCCTGCCCGGGAGGGTGAGGGGTGGAGGTGGTACCAGGCTCCTGTGGGCAGTCCAGGTGCAGAGGGACTAGAGCCCTTTCTCTTGGTCACTTAATCTCAACACCCTTGTCACCAGCACCTCCCTGCTTGGAGGCAAGGCAGAGCCTGGATTAGTTTAAGCAAGTTGGTTGCCTCCCTGAACTTCAGTTTCCCCATCCACAAAATGGGGCCATTGACAGGACGCTGAGGTTCCGCCTGCTGATGCCCGTCACAGAGCCTGGAGCCTGCTTTGCTCCCTTGAAGGTGTGCCTGGCCCTGTCTGTCTTCTCTTAACACCTTTTTTCTCTCTGCCAGGGCTGGTGCGGACCCCGGCCACAAGGAGGTGATTTGGGTGGGGCAATGGGCCTTCAGCTGTTGCTGGCTGCCTGATGATTGGCTCCCGGCGGGGCGGGGCGGGGCCTTCAGCTTATAATGAGACGGGCGTCTCATCCTCGCGCAGCCGGGGTGAGCCTTTGTCTGAGCGAGCTCTGCCCCTTCTCTTTCCTTCCCCCAGCCATTGCCGGCGTCCAGCTGCCAACTCTGTGCCGGGGATCCCTGTCTCCTCCTTTCTCTGGTCCGCCCCGACGCGTGCCCTCGGGGGATGTAGCGGCCATGCCCGTGGACACGCTGAGCCCCGCGGCCGCCGCCGCCCCCTCCTTACCTTTTCGCCTGCGGACCAAGGTTCCCGGCTACCTCCTGCGGAGGCCAGCGGACGGCGGAGCGCGGAAACCCAGTGCCGTGGAGCGCCTGGAGGCCGACAAGGCCAAGTACGTCAAGAGCCTGCACGTAGCGAACACCCGCCAGGAACCGGTGCAGCCTTTGCTGTCCAAACAGCCGCTCTTCAGCCCCGGGACTCGCCGCACGGTGCTCACGCCTAGCCGCCGCGCCCTGCCCGGCCCTGGTCGCCGGCCCCAGCTGGACCTGGACATCCTTAGCAGTCTCATCAACTTGTGTGACAGTCCTGTGTTACCTGCCGAGGTCAGCCGTACCCCCGGACGGGCAGAGGGAGCCTTCCAGCACCCCCCAGCCACACCTCCGCGCCCACCTCCCAGCACTGCCGCGGTCCGCCGAGTGGACGTTCGCCCGCTGCCTGCCTCACCCGCCCGGCCTTGCCCATCACCTGGCACCACCGCCGCCTCCAGCCCAGGCCGGCCACCGGGTTTGCAACGCTCCAAGTCGGACTTGAGTGAGCGCTTCTCCAGGGCAGCTGCCGACCTTGAGCGCTTTTTTAACTTCTGTGGTCTGGATCCAGAGGAGGCACGGGGGTTGGGGGTGGCCCACCTGGCACGGGCCAGCTCGGACATCGTGTCCCTGGCGGGGCCCAGTGCTGGGCCGGGCAGCTCTGAGGGGGGCTGTTCCCACCGCAGCTCTGCCACTGTAGAGGAGCGGACCCAGGAGCGGGTCCCCTATGGCGTGTCAGTGGTAGAACGCAACGCCCGCGTGATCAAGTGGCTCTATGGGTTGCGGCAGGCACGGGAGACCCCAGCAGCCGAGGGCTAGCCCTCTAGGACTCGAAATTCACCACAGGACAGATCTTGGAGAGGCACTTGGCCCTTGACCTCTCCTGCATCCTCGCCTGGGTCTCTGGACAGACCAGAGGCAGCTCCCTTGTTTGAACTTGGTGTAGAGGCAGAAGCTTCCACCTAGACCAGTATCCTCTGGCAAGGACTGATCCTGGAGAGGGTTGCTCTTGGCCTTGGACCCTCCTCCCTTCATACAAGGGTTCTGACATGGGCAAAAACCCTTGCTTGGTTCCTGTGCTGGGGCTGGCATCTGGCCATTTAGCCCTCCCCATTGGGAGTGGGGGACCGAGGGATGTGCCAAGCCTGTCTACCCAGTGACTCTGTTTCCTCCTTCCTTCCTTGTTTTCTGTCCCTTGTTGACTTCCTCTTCCTTACCCAGTGGGCCCTGGCTTCCTGGGAACTCACCCTGGGGTGGGGGGTGGCCGGGAGGAAGGGGCCTATCTACTGCTCTTCCTGCTCTTTGGCAGCTGGCCGAGATGGGTAGGCTGTAGGGGCCGGTTGGGGTCTGCACTGCTCTGACTTCCCTCCCTTTGGTTAATAAATGCTTGTTTCTCCAGGCTGGGCCTTCAGACTCTTCTGTCTTCACAGGGGGAAGGCGGAGGAAGCTTCAGAGTAGAGGAGGTCAGTGGCTGGCTTGAGCTTGCCCCAGGGAGGGTCCTCAGAACGCTTTATTCATAGAGGAGGAGACAGATCCAGCCAATGAGAGGGGACAGAGCTGGGACAGGACCACGGCCTTCCCCTGCACCAGGAAGTGGGCCGGTGGTAGAAGGTCTGGCAGTCATGCCGGCACCCTCCCAGCCTTGAATGTCCCCCCATCCCCACCCTGCCTAGTTCCCAAGGGGGCAGGACTCTCAGAGAGGGCAAGCACTGGATTCAGGGTCACAGGGACCACAGAGTGTGATGGGAAGTTGGAGTACTTGGAGGAAGAGGTACTTGAGGTGGACAGCATAGCATGGGTGGCCTTACCTCTAACTCTGGGTGATTCTGGATATACCAGTCCTCCTCCTGGGCCTCAGAGGGGGAGCCAGGGGGGACAGACCCTAGTTGGGACTGTGTTGTATTCTTGTATCCTGGGCCCTTCATGCTGTATCCTAATACTTGGGGGCCGGGCGGGAGGAGCCAGCCCTGGGCTGTGAGGTCCCAGCCCCTCCTAATCTCCTTTCAAGTTAGCTACCTGCCAGGAAACCACTCTTGCCTGGTGGACTGGCTAGGGCCAGGCACACGGAGAGCGACATCCTGGGGGGGCCAGCCTGCCCCATGGTGGGAGTCGGGGGGCTGGGCAGTGTTTCCTCCTGCACAAGCTGCCTGGGCTGCTGCACTCAGGAACAGGAAGCGCTAATGGGGGCTCTGGTGACAGGTTTGATGTAGGTTTTATTTTAAGCATAAAGAGGAGATTTCCGCTGGGCTGTTGACAGATATCCAGATCAGCCCAGCTGTCTGTCCGCCCTGGCCACAACCCGGCCCCTGTTACCTGGGTCGTGCTGCGTGGTTTGGGAAAGAAGGGGTGATCGGGTAATAGAAGATGATGGTGTTTGAGCTCACGAGAGTGGGGACTGAGGCATGAGGAGGGAGGACTGTGACCTGCCACAGGTGCCCCACAAGGTGGACAGGGCAGGAACTGGGCCCCTGGATCCCCATGCAAAAAGAGAGATGGGACCAGTGAGACCAGGCCACAAAGGTGGCTCTCCTTGAGGAGTGAGAGACCAGCCCATCAGGAGCCCTGCTGACCTGCTGTCATCGCCCCTTGCTACCCCAGAAGGCGGTGGGCTTGCTGCCTGTCACATATGAAGGACTGAGGCGCAGACTGGTGGGGGCCCCTGGCTCCTGAGGGTGTCAGGTGCTGGGCTCATCCTCTCACTGAATTCTCAGGGGGGCCTTTGGAGAGTCGCGTGTATCACCTCAGAGCAGGAGGTTGAACTCAGGGAAGGGTGATGACTTGTGGGCTGTCACAGAGCGGGCCTGCAGGACATCCCGGGCATGCCGTGGTCACAGTGGCATCCTGGGTCCCTGATTCTCCAGTACACTCCTCCTCTCCCTTCCCCATCCGGGCAGTGTGTCCTTCTTGTTATTACTGAGCCCCTCCCAGGTGCCCAGAAGGCACGGAACAGCCAAGCGGGAACAGGTGTGGCAGGCGCATCCTGTACCATAAAGTGGGTGTGTTCGGGGTCTTCTCCCCGGGAACAGGACTGCTCGTGGGAACTGGGCCCAGGGATGAGCGAGGGGGCATCAATCTGTTGGCCAGAGAGCTGGGGGGTGGGGTGGGGGGGCGTTGGGGAAGGGGCAGAGGCGTCAGTCAGCCTTGATTTCTGTAACAGGTGCTGCCTGGCCCTGGGAGGGCCCCCCTCCTCCAGGCTTCTGGGGCCTGCAGAGGGAGCAGGTTGGGGGCTCCCCCTCCCGCCCTCTGCCGGCTTTGGGAAACAGCCCCTCTATTGTTCCGGCTCCAGTTGGAGGGTGGGCCGCTGCTTTCACGCCTGTGAGGGCCAGCAGCTGCTGCCTGGTCTTCGGGGGCTGCCCAGCCTCCAAGGCAGCACTCCCCTGGGCCCCCCTGGCCCCAGCTGCCTAGCCCCTAATTAGGCAGAGACGAGACTTGCTCCCTGATCTATTTCCCAGCAGCTAATTATATCTATCCCTGTGGGACTGGGAGACCAGAAACCTGGCTGCTCTCTTGTGTCCTAGAGGTGATCGCCTGGGGAAGCCCCTGCCCCACTGGACCTCAGTGAGTCTTTTGGCCGAGAGTGGCCTTTGCTGCAGGAGCTGTTGCTGATGAAATGGTCTGCTTGTGCCACTGAGGTTTTCAGGAGGACAGGGAGATCACCCCTGTCCTGCCTGACAGCCTGGGCCCAGGGCAGCAGGCGGGGTGAGGTCCTTGAACGCCAGGGTTTCAGGGTAGGATAGGGTCCAGGAGAGACGTGGTGACCCACAGGCACACACATGGGAAGGCTAGAGGTGTGTGGGTCCCTCTGGACCTGAGACAGAATGCCCTGTCCAGGATTTAAAAATGCAGTATTATTTTTCAAATAATACCCTCATATGTTTCCTCCACCATTTCCTGCCTTCCTTCCTGCCTTCTTCTTTTTTTTTTTTTTGGTACCAGGGATTGAGCTCAGGGGCACTCGACCACTGAGCCACCTCCCAGCCCTATCTTATATTTTATTTAGAGACAGGGTCTCACTGAGTTGCTTAGTGCCTCAGTTGCTGAGTCTGGCTTTGAACTTGTGATCCTCCTGCCTCAGCCTCCCAAGCTGCTGGGATGAAAGGCGTGGGCCACCACCATGCCCAGCTCCCCCAGCATCTTATTAAGGAAAAAATTCAAACATAAAGTTGAAAGAACTATACACGGAACACTCATATACCCACCTGCTGGTGCACAATTGTTAACATTTTGCTGTCCCTCTCTATCAATAATCCACCCATCTAGCCATCCTTCTACCCTTCCATTAATACCACTTTTTCTTTTTTTAAAGCTTTTCAAAGTTGCAAGCAGTGGGTTTCACTCCAGGCACTTGAGCATGGGTATCGTTAGCTAGAGTTCAATATTGGCTCCTGTTCCCTTTTTTTTTTTTCTTCCTGGAGTTAAAATTTACATACAGCGAAATGCACAGCTCTTCAATGTATCGCTTGCTGAGTTCAGACAAGTGCATACTGTACTCCAAACCCCAGTCGGGATATGAAACATCATCACCATGGGAAGTTCCCTGGTGTCCTTCTCTTGCCAATTCCTGCCTCTGCCTCACGGATATCTCTATATATCTATGTAAACTCAATAACATGAGCCTGGCACTGTGGTGCACACCGATAATCCCAGTGATTTAGGAGGCCGAGGCAGGAGGATCCCAAGTTCAAGACCAGCCTCAGAAGTTTAGCAAGGCCCTGAGCAACTTAGACCCTGTCTCAAAATAAAAAATAAAAAGTGCTGGGGATGTGGCTCAGTGATTAAATGCCCCTGGGTTCAATCCCTGGCACACAAAAAATAAATAAAAACAAACAAACAATAAGTAAATAGCACTAATAAAAACATTCTCTGGCTCCATCCTTTTCTCCCGGCCCTACTCCCCAAGGCAACAACCTTCAGCTCTTGAAGCCATTCCTCCTGGTACTTTCCTCCATATAGGTTTTTAAAAAATATTTATTTTTTTAGTTTTAGGTGGACACAAAGTCTTTATCTTACTTTTCTGAGGTGCTGAGGGTCAAACCCAGTGCCTCGTGCATTTTCCTCCCTATTTTTAAGTCACCTGCTTGTCTTGCTGTTGGTTCATTTCAGGAGACCAAGGCTGAGCGATGTTCCAGTCTGATGTCTTCAGTGTGGCTTCTGCAGTTTGATTCTGTGGCTCTGAATCTGCCCTTACTGGCCATAGGACCTTGGGCTCCTCAGGCCTCAGTTTTCTCGTTGGTAAGATGAGAATAATAAGAGTATCTAGGTTTCTGGATTGTCAGGAGGATCACCGTGCAGAGTGCTGAGCGCAGTGGACATGCCTGTAAGGGGTCAAAGTGCTTTTTGTATTACTATCAAGGAAGGCTGAGCGTCCCTCACCCCCCCTACCTTCCATTCTCCGTTGATCACACTTTTTTGTTACGTGAACATTTAGTGTAATCTATATCATGACTTTATAAATACTGCTTCTCCTGCTAAGCCATGCCACACATTTTGGTGGCATTTCCTGGGTCACTACCTGCTTTGCTTGTCCCTTTGCTTGGGTTGTCTGACACTCTCCCCCACAGTTACCTCCCACACAGCAGCTGAGTTTCGGAAGCTGATCTCCTTCCTGAAACTCTTCAAGTGCTTCCCCTTTTCCCTTTAGGGTTGGAGCCAAGTCCATCAATAGAACTTGTTGCAAGCTCTGTAAGGTCAGCATCTGTGAGCACCTCACTGGGTTCTGGGCACTGTGGTAGCCAGACACCCACGTGCATCTCCAAGAGGGATAAGAGCTGAAGCTGTGGCCTCTGCTCCCCTCATCCACCCCTGGTCTGTCCACTTACCTGGGAACCCCTCTGTCGGTCTGGGAATCTCAGGCCCTTAGGGAGCCCATATCCATTCACATAGAAAATGGGGACCATTTAGTCATGCTGCAAGCACCCCCTGCCCACGTGGCTTGGGGCTGTGTTCTGGTGTGTATGTTTGGGTCTCCCGTCCCTCCAGGGGCTCACAGAGGCCTGGGGGAGAGTGACGAGGCTGTGGGTGGCTGGGGAGCAGGGGAGGAAGGGAGCAGCTTCTCAGAGGAGGGACCATTGGAGGGGCCTGATGGGTCATGTGTCAGGGGTGAGCTGAGAACTTCAGGTTCCATGCTTGAGGGAGGAATTGCTGAGCTGGCCAGGCCGATCTGGGGAGCCTGAGATGGGCAAGATAGCAGGGGTTGACCACAAGAAGAAGTGATGGAGCAGGAAAGGATTCCATATGCAGGCATGTGCAAAGGCCCTGTGCTGAGAATAGGAGATTCTAGGAACAGCAAAGGTGGAGCACGAGGGCCAGGTCGTGTGAAGCTCTGGGAGCCCTGGAACAATGTGAGGGTCTAACTTAACAGGATGCCTGTACTAAAACCCAGCAGCCTAACTGCTGGACAAGGCCCTCATGATCTCAAGCACTGTTACTCCTCCAATTTCCCTGTATCCTTCTGCTGCAGCACCTCTCCCCTTGATGCTCCAGGAACATACCAGATACATTCCTACCGCAGGGCCTTTGCACTTGCTGTTTCCTTTGCCAGTATTGATTCTTCCCCGATATCCACACAACTCACTCTCTCCTTCATTCTGGTCTCTGTTCCCCTGTTTCTTCTTCAGAGAGGCCATCCCTGGCCACTCACTGCCCCCCGCCCCCCCTCCCACAGCTGAGCCCTCAGCAGGACAGTCTGTCCACTTCCCTACGTTGGTTTATTTTTCTTTGAAGCTTACATCATCTCCTGGCTTCAACAGAGGCCACGTTATGTGACTCTGTATGTGTCACTGAAAGCAGCTCCAGCAGGCAGGGACTTTGCTGGGCTCTAGGCTGTGTCCCCAGCCCTTGGCATCACAAGTAGGTGCTCTGTCAACATTTGCTGAGGGTAGGAACCAGTGAGTGGCTGGAAAGCTGTGCTCCTGAGGTTGGGGTCTGGGCTCGAGTCCCACTGGGTGACCCAGCACCCTGTTCCCTTTCTGTTCCCCGGCTTCCCCAGTTGAGCTGTGAGGCACTGAGGTCCCCAGGAAGGTTCTTGGGTGGGAAAGGCAGACCCCAGGCTGTGGAGGGGACAGGGCCTGAGGGGAGGAAGGGCCGGGCTTGCCCCTGGTCCTGGGGTTTGGAGACAGCCCAGCTCTGCTCCCACCCCCTGTGGCATCTGCCTGCAGCCAGGGTCATCTGGAGCCTGCCAGCTTGGCGCTGGGCTGGAGCAGGGCCACCTGACAGCTGGCAGGGACAGCTCTAGGGACAAGCCGGCCTGCTGGACGCCGGACCCTGCGTGATGGATGGGGCGATCCCTTAACCCCACACCCAGCAGCCTGTCCGCTGGCTCACAAAGCTTTGCCTGGGCCTGAGTGGAATTTTGCCCCCACAGGGCACCCCTTTAGTGGTGAGGACACCGAGGCTCAGAAGGACAGCTGCCTCACGGAGGGGACATTGCTAGGATGGGGTACAGTTACCTCGGAGCCCAGATGGGACCTGGCCCTGCCTGTGTCCTCCGTTGCTGCCAGGGCCTGGCTCTCTGCTGAGCTCTGCTGGTACGGAGGCCGGGAGGGAGGTCGCGGGGTTCAGATCCACTCGCTCCCCCCACCCCTAGCAGCTCCCCGAAGGACCGATCTCCCCATCCCAGAATCCCAGGACACATTGCACGCGTGTTTTGAGCACTTCACCTGCTCCCCATATTCCACACTTAGAACTTTGAAGAATAACATTTTGAATCAGCTGATAAGCGGCTCTCAAGCTACACCCCCCTGGCGCCGTGCAGAGCCAGGAGCTCCAGGTGGCTCGTGGCCGTGGGTGCTGTTGTGAAATGGGTGCCCTTCGCCTCCCTTCCAGCTGCTCTCAGAAAGGGGAAGCTCTGGTTCAAGGTCACAGCCAGGCGGGACAGAACTTGCGCCCCTCCCTGCTGCGAGACCCTGTGGCATTTGTTGTGACCCAGGGTCTCACATTCCTCTTGACAAACTGGGGGTGGACAGTGGTAAATGGAGAGGCCCTAACACGGCCCACTGTCCCCACCCAGGAGCATGGGCTTATCCAGACCAGAGCTGCTAAGTTGTCCCGAGAAGCAAGGCTGTCAAACATGGCTACTAGGTGCTGTTCTCTCATTGTTGAGCACACAATGCTGTTTATTATGCCCTTGTTTGTAATAGCAGACGATTGGAAATGTTCATCCATGGGAAATGGTTAGATACACTGGGGCCTAGCCACGCAACGGAATCCTATGCAGCCGTCAAAAATGCACCCTGCTCACTCAGCATGCAAGATCACAGGGTACCCAGGTCAGCCAGCAAAGCAAAGTGTGAAGCAACCCGCGGTGTGTACTGTTTGGAAATAGGACCACGGGTCTATAAGTCCCAGGACTGGCACGAAATCCCCCTAGAGCCTGTCACATAGGGAACCCTGCACACCAGCCGTCCCTGGGGAGGGGGACCGGGACCCACCTGGCTGTGATCAGGGAACTACTTACTTTTTAGCTTTTGTACCTTTTTAATTTTGAATCAGCACATGACTATGTAGAAAACATAAATTTAAAACAGTGAGAGAAAGTAGCTAAGAAAACTGACCCAGGGCTCGTTCCCCGCCCCACCTCTGGCCACCGCGGGGTTCCGCCCCCGCAGGGGCACGGCAGCGGGGAGGTGTCCGGATGCCTGAGCGGATGCCTGAGCCGGCGGCGGGGCCACGGGCCAGCGCCCCGGGCCCTCGTGCGTGCGTCCTGCTTGTCTTGCAGCCCGCGAATGCCGCCCAGTCCAGCGGCTCCGAGCTGGAGGGCCTTCAGCCCTCCGCAGTACTCCTCAGGACCTGAAGGTGCAGAGGACAAAAGAGATCAAACCTCCCGCCCTGCAGAGCTGGCATTCCAGGAGGCCCGGATGGACCCACCAACCCACGGAGGGTGAAAGTGCCCGGGAGAAAAGGGAGGGAGGTGGCAGGGGCCGAGCTTTGCCCTTGGACGGGGGACCAGCCCTGCGCAGCCTTCTCCACTCACTGAGTCCCGTGAGGCTGGTTTTTTTTTGTTGTTGTTGTTGTTTTGGTGCCAGGGATTGAACCAGGGCACTCACCACTGAGCCTGTCCCCAGCCCATTTTAGGTTTTATTTAGGGACAGGGTCTCCCTGAGTTGCTTGGGGCCTCACTAAGTTGCTGAGGCTGGTTCTCAACTCCTGATCCTCCTGCCTCAGCCTCCCAGGCCGCTGGGATACAGGCGGGCGGCGCCGCTCATTGAGTTTGATAGTCAGGTGTCTCCGCGTATCCCCGTCGTGGACAAGCGGTGGCACAGTTTCTGCCGCTCCATGAAGTTCCTTCACGCTCCTGGCCAGGACATCCCCACGCCCACCCTCGCAGCCTGGGAGATGGCCGTTTCCCTGTGCTGTGGGGGTCGGTCTTTTCTGGAGTCCGGTAAATGCCCCTGGCCCCTTCTGCAGCTCGGTCCTTGCCAGGGCTGAGTGGCCCACGGTGTGGACGCCTGGTTCCCCTGGTTCACGCAGCCTGTGGGGAAGCTCCCGGGTTGTTACAGAGAAGGCGCCTGTGAATGTCCCTCCCTGCGTGACTCCTGTGCGGACGGGCTTAGCTTCTCCTGAGTAAGCGCTGAGGAGTGGAAGGGCTGCGCCTGGCCAAGTTCACCTTCACTAGGACCCAGGACCGTGCTTTTGAAATAGGAGGTGGGGACGGCTTCCCCAATGCGGTGACATTTCAGTAGGGGCTGGAAGGAGGCGGGGATGTCTACAGGGAGAATGTTCTAGGCAGGGGGAAGTGAGCTGGGCCCTTGAGGAACAGCATGGAGGTGTGACAGGGGTGGGGGGACCTGGGCTTGGACCCTGAGAACCCTTGGGAGGGTTCTGAGCCGGGGGGTGGGGGCAGGATCAGGCTTGTCATTAGTCCCCGGTTGCAAGTGGAGAAGGGCTGCAGGTCCCAAGGAGGCCAGTCCTTGCAGGAGAGGAGGAGCCGGGCTGCGGGCAGAGGAAAGGGGTCAGGCTCTAGGTCTCCCCACGGAGGGGGCCGTGTGGCTCTCACAGTTGGTCATCTCGGGATCCCAATTCTGGCCCTGCTGCTCAGCTCTGTGTTGAGTGGAGAGTGAGAAACAGGGAGAAGGATGGCGAGGAACCGTGGGGCCTCCGGGGCTGGGAGTGACTCCCACCAACCAGCCCACAGCCAGCAAGTAGACGCTCCTCAGAGGGGACAGCCCCACGGAACTGGACTCTGCTATGATCTGAGTGAGCTGGCCGAGGTCCCTGAGCCTCCAAAAGGACCGCAGCCCCCCGCACCTTGCTTTCAGCCTGGCAAGGCCCTGAGGAGGCTGGGCGGCAACCGCTGGCCTGCAGAGGCAGTGACAGAATATGTGGGCCTTAAGTCACTGAGCTGGTAACGATGTGTCATGCAGCAATAGATGACATTCCAGGCCTCCTCAGAGGCCACGATGCCAGAGCCAAGGGGCCTTAGCGATACTTGTGTCCACCCCACTCCTGAACATACGGGGAAACCGAGGCCCGAGGACAGACAGGCTTGGTGGCCTGGTTGCTGCAGGAGGCCTCCCCAGAGAAGCCCTGGAGGTGCCGCCAGCCCTGTGTCTCTTAGCAGGCTGTCAGCTCTGTCCCTCTGCCAACCCATCCTCTGTCAGGGCACTGGCCACCACTGAGCATGCTCCACCCAGAGTCAGGGAGGCAGAGCCGTTGCTCCCACAGGGAGCCCAGCCAGGGACCCCAGAGGAGGGAGGCATCACAGGACTGGGCCAGCAGCCCCTGGCTAGGACCCAGCTTTGCCCCTCCTCAGCTGGGGGACCCTGGCCAAGGTCCCCTTTGCTGAGCTGCTGTGGCCACAACTGAGGACCCGGATGGTGCTGCTTCTCTGCAGTTGGTCAAAGAGCTGATGTGGTGAGACCCCTGCTGGGAGCTCCCTGAGGCTGTCCCCAAGTCCCCAACCACTTCGTATTCACCCACCTCCGTTCCCCCGGCTGCTAAATGATCTGGCTCCTAGACATGCTTCTGGGGCCCATGTGGCTGTCACAGTTGGTCATCTCGGGATCCCAATTCCGGCCCTGCTGCTTTGGCCCTGCTACTTAGCTCGCTGTGTGTCCTTGGAAAAGTCACGTAAGCTCTCTGAGCTGTAGTCCTGGGAAACAGGGCTGTTAATAATATCGACCCTTCTGTGAGAGCCACAGGTAAGATCCCTAGCAGGGTGCTCCGAAAAATGTCAGCTGAAGCCAGGCCTGGTAGGGCGAGCCTGTAATCCCAGCTAAGGTGGGAGGATCGCAAGTTCAAGGCCAGCCTCAGCAACTAAGTGAGGCCCTAAGGACGCAGGGAGACCCTGTCTCAAGATGAAACATGAAAAAAAAAAAAAAAAGGTCTGGGGTGTGGCTCAGTGGTTAAGCACCCCTGGGTTGAACCCTGGGATTGATCCCTGAAACCAGAAAATAAAAAAAAAATCAGCTAATGGAATCCTCCCCCTCCCGTCACCGTGCTTGCTGGAAGGGACAGTAGGGCAGGACTTGCCAGAGACGGGAAGTGTGCTTTCCTAGGAGACACCGGGGAAACCTAACCTGCTCATTGTCCCCCAACCTCCTAGGCCTCCACCTAAAACCTGCCCGAAGCCGTGAGCCCACAGGCAAGTTTGGGGAAGTGACAGTGTGCACCTATTTCTGTTTCCAGATGTGGGAAGTCCCTTCTGTTTTCCTCCAGGACGGGGCACGCCCTGGTGCACAGGTGTGGGCGTGGGAACATGCATCAGGGCTGCGGTGGCCGTGGACATCAGCATGATGTCCTCATGGGTTGTGTTGGGGTCCTGCACTCTCTTGACCGCAGCTGGTGGGCAGGTGTCAGCAGACCAGATGGGCAGGAATTGGGGGCAGAGGGTGGGTGGAGACCATCACCCCTGGCCCGTGCCCCAGGGAGGAGGCCAGGGATGTGCCTCAGCCCCCAGGGGACTTTCCCTGCCCTTCCCGAGGGGCACCTGCCTTCCATGAAGCCAGCCTGGGCTGGTCCCTTTCTGGAGCTGCCTCCGCTTGGCTGCTGTGTTCATCAGGGGGATAGTACTGGGGGCCTGGGGTAGACTGGGGGTGAGTGGTGGCCCTCTGTCCCCTGCTGCCACTATTGGGGGCCTCTGGGCAGAAGGAGCCCTGGACTTGGCATCTGGTTCTTGATTATCAGTGCTGCTGGGTGGCCGGGGGCAGGCTGTGGCCTCTCCGTGTGGGATGGAGTGGGGGGAGGGGAAGGGGGCACCTCAGTGAGCAGATGGGGAAACCGAGGACCAGAGGACAGACCTGCAGAGCTGAGTCCTGGAAGTCCCAGTCCTGGAGGGGACGGTCCCAGTCAGGGTACACTGGTAGCTGTCTGCAGGTCTGGTCCCCGGATCTCCAGGGTGCACACTGTCCTCCCTACACCATTGCCACATCTGGCCCCGAAATAGCACCAATGTCCCATTGGAGGGGCTGTGCAAACCAAGTCCAGGAGGGACAGCACTGTCCAGGTTCACACCACGAGTTCAAGTTCAGACTGAATCAGAGTCTGAGCCAGATCTGAAAAGCTGGTGCTTTGTGCTCTAGCTTAAGCTGGCATCAGGGATGAAGTGGGGCAGGTGGTTAATGAGGTCCCCATAGGAAATTTTTAATTGTTTTCTTTCACTTTGAATAGATTCCTGAAATAATAGTTCAAGAGGACCATAAATCATCTGCGTGACACGGGCACCCAAGATTAATGTTTGTGAGGACTGACTCTGGGCTGGGCACTGCACTTTAGATTTATCATCGGTTTCCCAGTTAAGCCTCACTGCGATCCTGTAAGAGAGGTAGTGTTAGCTTCCTCATTTCACAGATTCAGGTTCTGCACAGAGAAGTTGAGTAACTTGCATCAAGGTCAACAGCCCAGATTTGAAGCAAGACCAATTCCAGAGCCTGTGATCACGACTGGCTTGGGTCATGAGAAAAGGGCAGAGGTGGCTTTGGCATGTAAGGATGAATTCCTGCTCAGTGAAGGCCAAGCCACGCAGAGGTAGAGGGAGGGAGGAGTGTCTGTGTGGGTGAAATACAACCATGTGGTGGAGAAGTACACGTTGGACCCAAGTGCGAAGGCCTCTCAATCGAGGGCCCCCATGCACGCTGACGAGGCAATTCAGGGTCAGCATTGCAGCTTCACCTATGTCACGTAATTAACCTGGCTACTCTGATAAGGCACCATAGCCTAATGGTTAGGGCCACAGGCTTGAGAGTCGTGATTTCTGACCTCAAGTTTATCTTCCAGAAACTCTTGCCCAGACCTCAGGCTGTGGGCAAGTCACTCGACTCTCTGAGCCTCAGCTTGCTTATCTAGAAAATGGAATTACATTAGCCCTGAAAGGGTGCTAGTTGCCTATGCAATTCCTTTCTCTCCTTTTTCTTTGTTGACTGAAACCTGATTTTATCCCTGGTGGCAAATTCCCCCTCAAAGACTATATTCCCAGCCTCTCCTGCAGCTTCTTGTTAGGTGATCCTTCTGGGAAATATCTTAGAAGATTTTGATACAGCTTGGAGGAATGCCCAGTTGCCCTTATTTCTCCTTCTTCCCATATGGGACTCAGGCATTATAGCTGGAGCCCCAGCAGCCATCTTGGATCAAGAAGTGACCTTGAGGATGATGCCACATGGTAAAGGTGAAGCCACATGAAGGTAGATGGAAACTGAGACATTGATGACATCAGGGAAACTGTACCAACCCTGGTAAAATCTTTGATTTTAGAAAATTTTTAGATTTAAGAACGATGGTGAAGGTCACACAGGGTTCCTTCATCGGTCACACCCGGCTTCCCCTATTGTTAGCATCTTAGATCAGATTGGTCTAGTTCGTATGTCACAACGAATGGACGCATCATGGCACCATGATGAGAAGACCGTATTCTCTCAGATGTTGTAGGCTTTTCTCTAAGGTCTCTTGCTGCTCTAGGAGTCCGGCCAGAACCCCACATTCAGTTTAACAGTCGTCTCCTCAGGCTCTGATTGGTCATGGCGGTTTCTCACGCCTCCCTTGCTGTTGGTGAACTTGACAATTCTGAGAACTGCCGGCCAAGGGCTTGAGAACATGGCCCTCGATTGGGATCATTCTGATCATTTCCTTCTGTGTCACTGGGCTGCGGGGTTTTGGGAGGAAGAGCACAGAGGCCAGGGGCCCTTCTCTCCGCCATGCCAGCCTGACCAAGTGCGCCTCTGTAAGGTGACTCTTCCTTCCTGTCTGCGGGACACACTGAGGAGGGGGACACACTGAGGGGGGACACACTGAGGGGGGGACACACTGAGGAGGGGACACACTGAGGAGGGGATTCCATCTCACCTCCTCGGGGTGGAGCGGCCACCGGTCTCTGGAAGCCTCTGTAGGGACTGACCTCTTCTCACCATTTGTTCATCTAATCGTCATCGACGCGGGCACAGCTCGTGGGTATGGCGTCATGGAGGCCGTCAGGATCCAGAGCTACTCCATTTTTGTCCCCCCTTGTCTTTTCTTGTCCCCCACACTTCTCACAGGAGAGGAAATCAGCGGACTCCTCCGTTCTCTGGGCTGGCCCTGCGCAGCAGGACTTGATTCTCGCTGGGAACTTGCTCCTCTCCGTCCTTGGACTTGTCACTGTCACAGGAAAAGGCCAAGCGTGAAGATGGCCGCACCTGGAGCTGCGCGCTCCTGGGTCCATCCCGGGAGCCGAGTCCACCTGGGGGCCGGGGACGCCAGCCTCGTGGAGCAGGGGAGGCTGCGCGGCCCGGCCACCTCCGCGATGCTGCTCCAGCTGGACAGTGCGGCTGGGCACACCCAGGAGCCACTGCCAACTGCCACCAGAGTCCCACGCATCAGGGGCTTTATCCGTTGATATTTGAAGTCCTGGGGACTCACCCTGGGGCCTCGGACATGCTAAAATCAGGCTCTCCCACTGAGCCGTGTCCCCCAGCCTCCTCAGTGGCCGCTTTAAGCCACCAAGTTTGGGGCGTACTTTTTCTTTGTAGCAAAAACTAGCTTAAAGCTGGGCGCCCTGGCCCAGGCCTCTAATCCCAGCGGCTCAGGAGGCTGAGGCAGGAGGATCGTGAGTTCAAAGCCAGCCTCAGCAAAAGGGAGGCGCTAAGCACCTGAGTGAGGCCCTGTCTCTAAATAGGGTGGGGATGGGGCTCAGTGGTTGAGGGCCCCTGAGTTCAATCCTGGTACCAAAACCCAAAAAATAAAACAACAAAACAAAAACAAAAAACCCAACTTAAAACAAACCTCTTTCTTATGTAAGTCTATGTTACCTGAATTTTCTGTCACATGAAGACCTAATCCTAGAGGGCTCCAGGGCGAGTGTTTTCAGGGAGGTTGCTGGGAATCAATCCATCAGGCAGGCGGGGAAGTGCAGATCGCAGTGCAGGTGAGCAGTAGTAACAGCTATCATCATCACTACCTTAATAATCATGAATAAACTGAGAATAGTAATGATCATTGTTGGTTTCCTAGTGCATGTTGGCATTGAATTATTGATTTTGTTTTGGATTTTGAGTCCCCCGAGAGCACACGGATATGGGATACGTACTTTTCTGCCGGGGACCTGCGCCCAGGACCCCCAGGAGCCACCTGTGGTTAAACGAGAGGGTTGATGACTCGGAAGCCAGAGAGCCCCGCCAGGCCCTGGGGGCCATCAGCAGGGACCTGGGAGCCTCTCATCATGGGATTGGGCTGTGCTGGGTGACTTGGAAGAGGGGGAGCAGCGCAAGCCCTGGGAGCCCTGTGCTCCGGTCGCTGCCGATGGGTGGGGTCATGATACCGTGGGGACCTTAATAAATCTCCCTCGGGCACCTGCCCTTCTCCAGCAAGCGGAGGTCAGCTGTGTCTGGGGCCTGGGTCTGTCATGTCTTCTCTATGGTCACGCACAGTGGCCAACTTTTTTTTTTTTAAGAATTTATCTATTCCACTTTATTTTTATTTTTAAATTTTTTTGTTTGATTTTTTTTTAATGTCAGAAACTCCTAAACTTCACAGTTAAATACCAGGTACATGCTACGTGTAGAGAATTATAAAACTTATTCTTAAATTTAATATTAACATGTAAGTCTGAGTACTTCCTCATTGTTTATAAACAGCACAATTCACAATAGCTAAACTGTGGAGCCAACCTAGATGTCTTTCAGTGGATGAATGGATTAAAAAATGTGGCATGTATACACAATGGAATATTACTCAACACTAAAAAAGAACAAGATCATGGCATGTTCGGGTAGATGGATGGTGTTGGAGAAGATAATGCTAAGTGAAGTTAGCCAATCCCCAAAAAACATGCCGAATGTTTTCTCTGATATACTGGGCTTATTTTTATCTTGATTCATCACTCAGAGGCCTGGTCTGATGCTGATGTCCTGTGATGTCGCTGTGTCCCACAGGATGGAGCCCAAGCTGTGAGCCTCAGGCTGCAGCAACCCCTGGGCCTGGCCGATGCCTTTCCTGCTGACCAGCTCCGGGAACTCAGGGCTGCTTTGTCCACCGCAGGCTCTGAGAGGACTCCTTCCCCTGTTCCCAGCTCAGGCTGGGCACCGGCTGCAGCCTGCTGCAGCCGGGCAGGGACCCGGGATGCGCCTCATCTCCTGGAAGTTTCCCTTTTCCTGTCATGTGACCTTGGGCTGGTCTCTGGGAGGGGCAGTGAAGGGAGGATGTGTCCTGTGGCCAGGTCCTGGGAGAGGTGGCCCTGCTCCGAAGGGATGCAGGATCCTGAAGGCCACAACCAAGGGCACCTGAGGTGTCCAGCCCAGGCCTCCATGATCCAGGTAGGAAACTGAGGCCCAGGAGGGCAGGAGAGGCCTTGAGTTCGGGTCCCAACGTGTCACTCCGGTTACCAGTCCCCCTGCCAACCCGACCAGCTGAATCCATTGCTGCCAGTTTGCCAGAAAACACCACCCTGATCTTTTCTGCGTAGCGGAGTGTGGACAGCGGGGAGAAATGGGCCTCCCAAACCAGGTCGTGTGGAGGGAGGAACAGTAAAGTGGGAAAGGGGACACAGACACCGTGGCACCGTGTTCCAGGCCCCGTGCAGCCCCCCGACCCCCGTGGCCCTGGCTCAGCTCGGGGTTGAAGGCAAGCACATGGCACAGACGCCGCAGAGCAGAGCTCGGTGTAGTGGGAGAGCCCGACCCCAACAGACTGCCCTGGGTTCCCACGACCAGCTGATGGACGCAGGAAAGGTGTGGCTGGGTGTTTGCGGGAGGCAAAAGCGCTGGCTTGGAATCCAGCCTTCCCGGCTAAGGATGGGAGACAAATTGACCGGCTTCTCTGAGACTCAGCTTTCTGGGCTGTGAAATGGGTCTGCTCTCAGGAGAGGTGGGGCTCAGGGAGGTGCTAGAAATGGGAGCAGCTCTCCCTCCCGTCAGAATGCCCCTAGAGACGGCAGGCTGCAGGGCTGGCGCTCACCTCTGGGCCCTTTCTGACCCTCCACTTTGTGACCCACTGTGCAACCTACCTTGTCTGGTTGTCCCGAATGGGGTCCCCTTGTGGTCTGAGGCATGGAGAGGGAGAATGCTCCAGCATCCCAGATCTTCCGCTTCAGTGGGATGCGCTAACCCGCCTCACAGGACCTGCCCGGCGGGACCTGGCCAGCGGCATGTCTGCACTGGCTGATCCACGCCTGGGGAATGGGCTCACTGGGTCCCCTCTGACGAGAGGCGCAGCCCTGAGTAGGGACCAGCAGTAGGAAGGGAGGGGTGGTGCTGTGTGCGAGATGCTCTGATGTGCAGGCTCAGACAGGGTGTTGATCGTCGCTCTGTTAGTGACCCTCCTGACGGGACAGGACTTGAGCTGATGTCCCTCAGCCTTCTGAGGTTCAGATCTAAGGTCCAAGCGGGCCATCCCTGCAGGCCGAGCTGAGTGGCGATGGCTCCAGTCTGTGGCCTTGCTCTCTGCCTGGGAGCACTTGTGTGCAGGGGGTGCCTCCCAGGACCTGCGTGTGCATACAGGTGACATCTTTTTACTTCCATGTTTACAGGCGTGGACTGCTGCACCCGGTGGGATGGTTTGACTTGGAATTTTCAACTTTACAACGATGTGAAAGGGTTATAGAGTCAGTAGAAACCATGCTTCAAAGTGTGCGTTTTGGCTTGGGCATGGTGGCACACGTCTATGGTCCCAGCAACTTGGGAGGCTGAGGCAGGAGGTTCACAAGTTGAGGCCAGCCTCAGCAATTTAGTGAGACCCTGTCTCAAAATAAAAAATAAAAAGGGCTGGGATGTAGCTCAGTGGTAGAGTACCACTGGGTTAATCCCCAGGACTGAGAAAAAAATCGTAAATTTTGATCTTTTCCCAACTATGTGGTAGGATCCTCTCTCATGATGCTGGATTAGGCATATTAAATGTAGCAGGTTAGGCATATTAAATGCCAACTTCCATATTGTCAGTTATGATGGTTTATTCGGGATGGAGCCTGCCAAGTTAAGTAATATCCGCATTGTACACAGATAATCAATAATGATATTTGTCAAGAACTTGCTGTATGTGGGTACTGTTCTGAGCATTTTTGTATGTTTTAATTCCAAGATTCTTAACCAAGGATCTTCCTGGGGTCCATGGATGAAAGTTATCTTCATTCACGTTTTTTTTTTTCCTGGTACCAGGGACTGAACTCAGGGGCGCTCAACCTGAGCCACAACCCCAGCCCTTTTATATATTTTATTTAGAGACAGGGTCTCACTGAGTTACTTAAGGTCTTGCTAAATTGCTGAGTCTGGCTTTGAACTCACCACCCTCCTGCCTCAGCCTCCTGAGCCACTGGGATCACAGGTGTGTGCCACCGTACCCGGTGATGCTGGCATCCTGACAGAGCTGTCTGTAGGCAGTGTTTTTTCCCTATACATACATGCCTACGATCAAGTTTAACTTACAAATTAGGCACAGTAAGAGATTAGCAATAATAGCTAATAACAAAATATAACAATCATAACTATTTTCTAATAAAAGTCATGTGAAAATGGTCTTCTGTTGAAAGACTCAAGGCAAAAATCATTATTTTCAACTTCTATTGACCTTAGGGAACTGAAGCTGTGGAAATCAAGGTCACGGACAAGCGGGAAATACTGCTTTACTGACTTGTTGCCGAGGGGACCTGAGGCACAGAGAGGTTGTGTAGTTTGCTCAAGGTCACACAGATCCCCGGGGATGTGCCTTATTCAATCAGTTACTGCTTTTGACAGCCCTTGGCTGCTATGGGCTTGTCCTTTGCATCACATCACAGAGCAAGTCTGGTCAATCGCTTTCTTCACTAAATCTAACTGATGTCGATAAAAATCAGTATTTGCAGTGCACGGGTTCTTTGTGGTCCTCATTGGTCAACTTCACACTTGTACCTCACTGGAGCCATCGTCACAACTTTGCAGGGTACTTCCCCAAGAGGGGGTGGCGAGGGGCGCAAGAAGGCAGGTACGTCGCCTCATTGACTCATTGAAGAAACAGGAGCCGGGCGCGGTGGCCGGTGCTTGTAACCCCAATGGCTCCAGAGGCTGAGGCAGGAGGATCGCCAGTCAAAGCCAGCTTCAGAAAAAGTGAGGCGCAAAGCGACTGTGAGACCCTGTCTGTAAATAAAATACAGAATAGGGCTGGGGATGCGGCTCTGTGGTTGGGTGCCCCTGAGTTCAATCCCAGTACCCCCACCCTCCCCCCACACAAAAAAGAAACAGGGACTGTTCTTGGGGCCACTTCAGAAAACACCCTGAGTTTGAATCCAAATGGATGAGAGCTTTCTTCACTGGCCAGGGACTGGCACCACCTGCGGAGACTGAAGCTCCGGGAGGAACAGCAGCTTGCTGGTCCACTTTTTGAGATTTTATGGACAAAAACCACAACTCAGGGGCTCGCTTAGCATCCTGTAAGCAAGTCAGTCACAGAGACTAGAACCATAGTTACGGACTGACCGCGAGCCCTAAGCAGGACTGGGATTTTCCAGCCCGCCAGCGAGCTCAGACGCCAGAAAAGGGCGACCTTGCAGTTCAGCTGACCACGGTCCCGGGTTCCAGCAGGTGCTCGGCAGGCGCAGCCTGAGTTTGAGCAGGGTCGGGGGCGAGAACCTACTGCAAAGTCCTGCAGGCCCCAAGGGCACCCGGACCCAGGACGTGGCTCACCATGACCACCGCTGCATCCTGAGTAGGGTCCACTCTGTGGGGCACGAAGTACAGAAAAATAGTTTTTATAAGAAAACAGCTTTCACTTCAGATTCTCAGAAGCAGCTCTAGTCACAGATTTTTATAGAAGGCAGCACAATGGCGTCTGAGGCCTGTGACAGTTTTGGCTTCATAATTGTCTTATCTCACGTATCAGAACCTTATGTCTATAATCTATATTTTTACTGATCTATAACCGATCACTTACACTCTCACTGATTATATTGGTTAGTGTACACCACAACAGGGACAATTTCTTGTCCTTTGTGAGGCCACCCAATTCTGAGGTGGCCTCCGTGTCTGGTGGATGTCCTGTCGAGGGCCTCTGGATGCAGAGAGGAAACACTGCCTTGCATTTTGTCCAGTGTCTGTCACCTTTTTGTTTCCTAAAGCAGCTTTAAGGTAAACTGATATTTGAGAAATGCACATACTTAGATAAATAATTTGGTACATTTTATCATACGTAGCCACCCGCCGTGTAGATAATGAAGGTATCTCAGAGCCACAGGGTTTCTCAGCTGTAATTTGGAGGATGGTGTCTCCGACTGGGGCTCTGGGAGGCTGGCTGCCTGTGATTTACAGAGATGATAACAGTGGCTCAGCATGTTACCATATCATGGCTCAGCGGCTAAGCCTTGGGAGGGACCACCCATAGAGTCCCTCAGACACCTGGGCAGCCCCTGCCCAGCCTTATCTTAGATCTATTTGGGCCTCTTGTAAGCCGAAGCTGATGGCAACCCAACTCCAGATCGCTTGAGCAAAACAGGACTTTTATTGGTCCAAGGAGTTGAAAAGTATAAGTGAAGCTGGCTTCAGGTACAGCTTGATTCAGGATCAAAATAACTTCAGGCATCATGTCCAGACCCTGCTTTTCTTCTCTGTGCTGTTTCCATGTATAACAGCCTCTCTCCAGGACGCCAAATGGCGCCCACAGCCCCAGCCACTCATGGGATGAGGCTGGAGAGAGGGCGGGGCCAGCCTCCCGGACTTTCTTCTTTACTTTAGACCTGATTAAATTTGAGTTCAAGGATCATATCCACAGTGCAAAGCCAGAATGGTATTTTTTAAAAATTTTTAAGATCTCCTTTTAAAAAATGACAACGGAGTTAGCAGCAGGCAGCATTCTGTGTCCCCTGTTGAAGGTCTCATGTCTCTTACCAAGTCTCTGGGGAAAAGTATGTATCAGTTAAGATTTGAAGTCCCAAATAATAGTGTCTTAAACACAATAAAATTTGTCCGTCTCTTGTGGAAGGTGGGCCAGGGCTGGCAGGGCAGCTCCGCCATCAAAAGAAATCCAGCTTCTCTGCCATCCTGCGCCATCAGCCCAGGGTGGCTTCAGTCTTGAGTCTCACCTCGTGGTCCAAGCTGTTGGTGCTCCAACCATCACACCTGCACTTCACACAAAAGGAAAGGGCAAGGGCCAAGCACCCAGCTCTGGTGGCCTCTGTTTCATGAAGCAGCTTTCCCATTTTCTAGCCTTCTGAATCCTCTCCAGAACCTTGTCATGTACTGCACCTTAACATCAGGCATTCCCGGAAGCATGACCTTTATATGGTCACATTATCACCTACAATACTGTGGGGGGGGGGCATTTAAAGGGCTGCACATTCTTTGACACTCTTCTGAAGAGGTGGGATCTGCCAACCATCCAAAAGATTAAATCAGCACACTGCAGTGTCGTGGCCACATCTATGCTTAGAGCAACTCAATTCACAGGGGCCAAGCTATGGAGCCAGCTTAGGAGCCCTTCGGCAGGTGAGTGGATAAAGAAAGTGTGGTCATATACACAACGGACTGATACTCAGCCATTAATAACGACGACCTATGACATTTGCCAGTGAATGGCTGGACCTGGAGACTATCATGCTACATGAAATAAGCCAATCCCCCAAAACAAAAGGTCGAAGGTTTTCACATATCATATATTGGTGCCTTGCAGTTCTTAACCTTTGTCTTTGGACTTGATATTGGAAGGGACGTCAGGTGGGACAACGGATCATGCAGGTATCAGGGAATCACAGGATCACGTGATCGATTCGCACAGTGTCCACCGTGGCCGAGGGGTGCAGACTTCTGGAGACCCACGGTGCCTGGATGTTCAGTGAGACCCAAAGTGAATTCAAGTTGAGCCCACTGTGGTGACCTGGGCGGAGGCCACCCCTCACCACGAGGCAGGCCATGCCCAGGGTGCCCCGTTGGAACTCCTGACTCCCAGAAGCCAGGAGCACAATAAAATGTGGGCAGTGGTTTTACTCCTACAGATCGGGGAAGTGGATATCCAGAAACAAACGCACCACACTTTATTCATCTGAGTTGACCCCAGTCTTTTTTTTTTTGGTACTGGGGACTGAACCCAGGGGTGCTTTGCTACTGAGCCACTTCCCCAGACCGTTGTTTTTTTTTTTTTTAATTTTTCAACTTGAGTGAGGGTCTGGCGGGCCGCCTAGGCTGGCCTGGAGCTTGTGGTCCTCCTGCCTCAGCCTCCTGAACGGCTTGGACCGCAGGCGAGTGTGGCAATGCAGTCTTTCTGCAGGAACAACCCGGGCGTGGGTTTTGGGTTCAGAGCCACCTTCCAGAGGTGGGGACAGTGGTCAGGAGAAAAAGGCGACTGCAGATCAACTGCTGCTTGGTCCCCCCAAGCCTTTGCCCTTCCTTAAGTGGCTCTATGTTTGCTTCCAATGTATTTGTGTACTGCAGCCCCCTCCCCAGCGCACCGCACCGTGCAGAGACAGGACAGAGCACAGATAAAGGGACAGTCTGATGCATTCTCATGAAATGAACCTGCACCGTGACCCTCGCCCATGTCCAGAGACACGGGTGCCAGGAACTGCCCCCCAAACCAAGAGCACCTTCCCCTTCGCCGTCTGAATGTACCATTATTTTCCTGCTGATGCCTCGGGTGCCAGGAGGCTCCACTCCCCGGGCTCCCGTCATAGTCCCCGGCCACCGGCCACCGCTGCAGGGCGATTCTTTATCTTTCTTTGGAGCTACTTGTTCTCATACCAGGTTCCCGTGGAACCCTGGGGTTCTTTCCCCAAACGACAGGAAAAGAGCGAGCTCACAGATTGGCTCCTCTCAGCCTAAAATTTATTCCCAAAACTTTGGGGTCCACCCCCACCTGCCTGCCACCAAGTTGCAACCGTGACAGATGGTCCAGAAACAGGGCGGAATGGGAAGACCCAGAAGGGCCACCAGCTGCTCAGAGAGGCCGCCATTGTGGAGAGGCTCCTCGGCACCGGCCTCTGTGCGCGGCTGGATCCTCTCGGATCTTCAGAAGCGTCGGCAAAATAGGCATCAGGGTGCCTGCTCCATGGGGAGTGAACACTGAGGTCCTGACGGGGAGTGACTTGCTCCAGGTCACACACTGGCACGGGGGACAGAAAAGCTGGGTGGAGGCTCGGCCACCCCTCCGCACAGCCTCTTTCTGTTTGGGCCTCAGTCCCCACGTTCTCTTCTCCAGCTGGCACCCGAGGCCCCTGCCAGGGCTCGGCCACCTCCCCTTCCTGCACTCTCTGAAGCAGCCCCTGGACCTTGGCATGTGCCGGTCCCTCACCTGAAACCTCCTTTTCCCTCCTCACTCACCTTCCGCGTCCTCCAAGCACGCGGTTCCCGGCTTCGTCGGTGCCCTTGCTCCCACAGTTAGGGTCCCCTGTCCCGTTCCCTGTGCCATCTGTGCTTGGCTCAACTCTGGGTCTTCCCACCCACGGTAGGCCCCAGAGCAGGTGCCGGTCTGTCCCGTTCTTGGCCTTGTCAGTGCCTAGCACGGTTCCTGGCACATAGTAGGTGCTCACCAAGGACTTGGTAAGGGGAGGGACTTGCTCGTGTCTCATTGTGACCCTGTGAGGCCAGCACAGCCGGGGGCTCTCTCCCACTTTACAGGTGGGGAAGGCGAGGCCCCGAGAGGGAAGGGCCACTCCGGTGCCCTGTGGTTTGTGGACACAGCCAGGCCCCGATGACTGTGGCCCCGACACGCCTTCCAGACACGGGAAGGCGGAGGGGGCAGGAGCCGGTCGAGGGAAAGGGCCTCGGTCAGCCAGGGGCTTCCAGGCCCCCACTGCCATTCCTGTTCCCAGGTTGAGTGAACCGCCATGGCCTGTCCCTGTCCCCACCTCGGCCTGTCCCTGCCCCCCTGCCCCAGGCCTGGTCGGGGAGGCCCGGGAGGTTGACAGGAAGAGGCTAAGTTCTGTGTAAGAGAGAGCTGGGGCAGCAGCCCTTGGCCACGCGTCAGGACAGGACAGTCAGGAGGCCAGGGGCCAGAGGGAAGCTGTTGTCCCCTGCCCATGGCCCCAGGTCCCCCGAAGGGCCAACAGGGATGGTGAACACTAATCCTCAAAATGCTCGTCTCCTCTGGGCCTTGGTCAGCCAGTGCTCAGGGTCTTAGTGATTCTGCTCTAACCCTGGTCCCTCGGGAACAGGATCAAGAGCAGGTGACTGGGTCCAAAGCCACTCTGGACCTCCCTGCCGTGTGACTTGGGCCACATGACTTCCCTTTCCTGGGCCTCCATTTCCCCACCTGGAAAAGGCGGGTGGTGATGGGCTTCCGCGGGGCTCCCAGGGCACCTCTTGGTGTGGCGCTGGGAATGAAAGGGACCTGAAGACACCGTCACAGAGCGCCAGCCACACACACCCTGCCCTGGTGCTTCACGGTCACTCACCCCACAGGGACTTTAGAGGGGCTCACGTTCCCCTGTAGAGGGGGACAGGACGTGGACCCCGTGCTGCAGGGCCGAGGGTGAAGGGATAAGCCACGGTCCCCGGAGCAGCCGCCCGGGAGCCTGCAGCAGGGGCCTCGGCTCATGGAGATCAGGAGGAGGTGGGTCCAGGACACCTGGCCGCCCTCTGGGCCCTTTCTCCCCCCCCACCCCCCAGGAACCCCTAGGGCAGAGGGGGGCTGGGAAGTATTGGGCCAGGTGAGGAGGAGCACTGCTGCAGAGGTCACCTGGAGCTTCATTCCCTTGTGACCAAGGTCAGGAATCATCATGGAACACACAGCGTCTGTGGAGCTGGCCGCTGGCCTCCCACCCCACCGTGACCATTAAACCTCACTTCAGGACACTCAGGAGCCACTGAAGTCCCCACGCCGGGAAGCGACAGGATTAAAGGCCAGCGGGGAGCCCACCTGGAGACTGTCGGGGGCTCCTGAGGCTGGGTCTAGGGAGGGGTGCGGAGGGCGCCTGCCTCCCTCATGCCGGGCGGAAACTGATGCACCCAAGGTGCATCACCCTGCTCCAGAGAGGGGGGCTGTGGGTGGGGTGGTGGTCGAGCCACCAGCTGTGGCTTCTCAGTTCCAGACTTAAGAGAGGCAGATCTGACCCACTGGATTCTGGGGTCAGCCCAGCCTGTGTCCTAACCCCTGTGTGACCCCAGGCAGGCTCCGCACTTCTCTGAGCCTCAGTTGTCACATCTGTAAAATGGGGGAAATAAGAGAACCTACAGATTCAGAGAGGTGGCCTGGAGGTAGAGGTCAGCATGGGTCAGCATGGGGATGGCACCGGGGATGCCGTTGTTCAAACCCAAGTCTCCCCGGCTGCTGACCCCCCTGTAGGGGACAGTCCCCTCTCCAGGAGCTTAAGGCCAAGCCACCTTGTATTCTCTCCCTCCCCCTAACTCTGCCATCGGCACCTCTCAGGGCAGTGGACACAACAGGCCCTCCACCCTGATTCCTCCAGGGTCAGGATCTCGGTGACTTTCAGATGCAGGCGACGGGTGACCCTTCTCCTCCATCTTGCAGATGGGAAACGAAGTTGAGAGAGGAACAGGAATTTGTCCCAGAAACACAGGAGTCAGGGAGAAAGGCAGCTGGATCCAGTTGTTAGGGGCATTGGGGACGGTCAGCCTTCGACACAGGCCCTCGAGGGCACACTTTCTCACCACCCACCCCTGCTCACTGGCTCCAGGCTTGCTGGCCTCGTTGCAGTTCTTCAAATTAATCAAGCTTGTGGCCACCTCAGGACCTTTGCACCTGCTCTTCCCTCTGGTGAGCCCACAGCCTGTCCAGCCCTCGATTTAAATATCACCTGGTCAGAGGGGTCTTTCCCGAACACCCAGGTTGAACCCTCCATGATTCTCTTATTTCTACCTCCTTGCTTATTGCAATATGTTAATTAGTTAAATTTGTATTTGAAACTATTATTATTATTATTATTTTATTTTATTTTTTGCCAGTCTCTGCGTTAGCCTGTGCAGCTCAGTGCACACATGCAGGACTGCGTCCGTCTGTCTTGTGAACTGCTCCATCCCAGCCCCCCACCTGGCCCAGGCCCCGCAGGTCTACCGAGCGTGACTGACAGGTGTGTGAATAATCGTGTGCAGGGGTAAACATGGAAACGCTGGGGCCGGGCCTGGGTCCACGGCTGCACTGGACTCTCAGGCCTCCCCTGTGAGCTGGATCCTGGAGGCCTGCACCAGAGCTCATCCTCTGAAGGGCTGCTCTGTCAAAAGAGGCGGATGCTGCTGTTGCCAAGGCAACGGAGCTGGTTTCCTGGAGGCACCTTTAAACTGGAGAGTTGAAGGCCCGGCAGATGGAGGGGAAGTAGACCCAGCAGCAGGGCTCAGAACCCCACCCCTGAGACAAGCCGTTTGGAGGCTGGCCTCCCGTGCCCTTGCCCCTCCAGGGCCACCATCCTCCGGCCCATGGCTGTAGTCTGGAGGTGCCCAGCAACTCTGCCCCCTGTGGAAATCACCCTTGCTGGGGACGTGCAGAGACCTCGGGGATGATGTGTTGGGCTTCTCTGGCTCCATTAGGCTCTACCAGGTGCCAGTGGGAAAGACAGACTGGTCTTGAGGCCTTTCCAGAAAGTTCCTTCAGCCCTTGTTCTAGGTAGAGGGACCCACTTGAACACTGCTGTTCCGGGGCCAAGATACCTCCAGGGAGCTCGGGAAGAAAGACGAAGCTCACAGACAGAAGAGCACTGGCTGAGTGGCCTTGTTTGAAATACTTTCCGTCTCTGAGCCCTAATTTCTTCATCACTAAAGGGGGAGGTCACTGGTCTGATGTAGGGAGAGGTGACAAAGATTTTGCACAGGAACCTGCAGATGCAGGAATCTTAGAGCTAGCTTCTGCAAGCTTTGGCCCCCAGGAACCCCAGGCTGACCCACGGTCACACCAGCCATGTCCCCTAGGGGCTGTGTGCTGCCAGAGCTCTCTGGCTGGGCCTGTGTGCAGCTGTTGGGAGTCAGTGTCACCAGGGCCTGACATCTCTGGGTAGGGCATTTTAACACCTTTATTTTACTTATTTATTTTCATGTGGTGCTGAGGGTGGAACCCAGTGCCTCACACATACTAGGCAAGGGCTCTGCCACTGAGCCCCAGCCCAGCCCAGCCCCGCCCAGCCCCACATCTGTGTGCCTGATTGTCTGAGGCCACTGGGGATGAGCTGGGCCTGGGGCCAGGACTGGAGGGCAGGAAGGCAGGAGAGAGGCAGAGTTGGAAGAATGTCCCCGAGAGTCAGGGACAGGTCGGAGGCACAAGAACACCCGTCCTGTCGCCCCGCCTCTTTCTTCATGAAACCAGGACTTGGGTGCAGCTGATCCAGCTCCCTGGAGCCAGGCGTGATCATGTGACCCAGGTCTGGCCAATCAGAATCAGCGGTAAGTACAGGGAAGGGCCCAGGACTGTGGCTGGAGAGCATCATTCCTTTGACGGACCCACCGCACCAAGGGCTTCCCTGGCTGGGGATGCTGAGCTGGGGGGACAGAGCCCTGGCTGCTGGGGCCACCTCCTCGGGACAACGCCAAGGCCAGGAGGTGGAGGTGAACATCATTGGAGCCCCTAGAGCTAACCATACCTGAAACTTGATCTAGTCTTTCCAGATACGTGAATCCACTCATTCCCTAGCTAGAGATCCCGTGCCTGTGCCTGTGGGTCCTGGCCTGGAGGAGGAGGAGGAGGGTGAGAACAATGACGTAGGGGAACCGAAATCGTCTTCCTGGCTTTTTAGAAAATTGGAACAGAGACAGGAAGGAACTTGGGCCTTTACCCCTCCAGGTCCCTGGGCTCTGGCCTCCCCTCCAGCATGCAGCCAGCCTCTACTCGAGCTCTGCAGTACGAAAATAATGTGTTGGGTTTAAAATCAAAGCGGCCTCCCCTTTCCTGGACCTGGGAGACGGAATGTCACGGGCAGGGGCTGCCTCGCTCGCTCCGCTCACCCTTCAGGAACCACCGCTTATAGGCACCTGTTTTGTGCCAGGTTTTGCTGAGGAGCTCACAGCCATGTCCCCTTTCCCCGTCCCCACCTGGTGAGGAGCGAGTCCAGTCTGTTTCACAACCACTTGAGAGCTGAGCCTTTGGTCTCAGGTCTCAGCTGGGCCAAAGCCCTGCCCTGGCATCACACTGTACACAGGAGGCGCTACATTAAGGCCTGCTGGGCAGGTGCTCTGCACGGCTGTTGGGGCTTCCTGGGCAGCCGCCTGCCCCTGGGTACTTCCCCGTCCTCTTGAGATGCCGCCATCAACAGCCACGTCCACTGGACCTTGAAGGAAAGGGCTGTTTCCGTTGAAGGGGTCCAAGGAGGACCGTGCTGTGTGCTCGGGGTGCAGTGGCACTCAGGCCGGCGCAGAGGGGTGCAGGGTCCCACTCCTGCCGGCCCCACCTCCTCCAGGAGGAAGCCTGAAGACGGTGCTTCCCAGCAACATGGTAGGTGGGGTCCCACCAGGACCACGGTGTCAGGGCTGAGGGGCCTCATGGGGCCAAGGAGGGGACACTGTGATGGGGGGCGTCAGAGTGATGGTGACCACTTCCGGACTCCAGCCTCTCTGCGAGATGCTCACGAGGAGCCCCTGAACCCCCAAGCTCAGGGGAAGGCCCAGGCCACCCAGCCCCTTGCAGACCCCTGCTCAGGCTCTGCAGGAGGAGGCCGGAGGAGGCTGGTTTCCTGCGGAGGCACCGGTCTCCCACCCAGAAATCTGGACCTGAGCCTGGGGTGGCGGGGCCCCAGGGAGCCCCAGGGAACATTAGCTCAGAGCATGCACAGGGAGCCAGGCCCAGACCTTCTTCAGGGTGGTGTGTGCGTGTTTTTTTTTTTTTTTTTTTTTTTTTTTTTTTTTTTAAATATTTATTTTTTAGTTGTAGTTGGACAGAATACCTTTATTTGATTGTATGTGGTGCTGAGGATCGAACCCAGGGCCCCGCGCTTGCCTGGCAAGCGCGCTACCACTGAGCCACAACGCCAGCCCGTGTGCGTGTTTTAATTCAAAGCTCCTTTTAGAGACTGTCTGAGGTTGTCACTGAGGTCCCTGTAGGTGAGAACAGCTGGGGGTGACAGATGGGGCCCTGGGGCTCCTCCTCCTGAAGAGGGAGGGCCAGGGCACCCATAGCCCGGAGGTGGGACAAACAGGGACCATTTTCAAATACATGAATTTGAAGAACGCTGCTCGCTCCAGCCCCTCCACGGGCAGTCATGAGGCAAATGAGCTCGTCAAAGGCTCTGACAAGTCCTGCAGCTAGGGACGCCCGGCTTCTTGGACTGAACCTGCTATTTCTCTCCTACTTGACCACGGTACTTACTTTAGAGAAGAGCCCCGATTGTTACTTATGGAACACCCTCTGGGACACGTTGGGGGCCAAGGAATCCCTCTAAGACCTCCTGAAGCCCCTCAGAGACCAGGTGTGCTCCACAGACATTGGCTCCTAGGAGCAGTGACCGGTGGGGACAAAATAATGAGCATCAGGGGTAGGGGCAGCCCCCCTTCAGCTTTGAAAGTAAGACTCGAGGAGATGTCAAGGCCAGGCGAGCTTGGGACAGGAGCTTGGAGCAGGAGATGCCCCCTGCCAACCCAGGGCACAGAAGCCAGACTGTTCCCGGAAAATTCCTTTGCCGGCTGCCACCAATCCCATTAGCCGGGTCTTCCTTTGAGAAGCCAAGTTTATTCTGTCCTTTACTCATTCGGGAGGCCACGACCCTCGAGTGGCCAGGAGTCCCTGCGGGAGGCAGGGGAGGGGGATGAGGACCCCCATCCCCCTTGTCACAGATTGAAGGGAGTCAGGACACAGCGACTCCAGGAGGTGACCCGGGCAGGGGTGGTCCCGGGTATGGAGTGACGAGCCCAGGCTCTGTCCCACGCCGTCCAGGCTGTCCGGGGATCCGCCTCGGGGCTCCCCCGTGTGGTCCCTCGGGGCGCAGCCGCTCACTAGCCGCCCACGGGTCGGATCATCATGCGGGTGGCCCGCAGCGAGTAGCCGGGGCCGCGGAAGTACTGCCAGCGGACGCCGTCCATCCTGCGCAGGTGCTGGCCGTTCTGGTAGTAGGCGCCGTTGAGGTTCGAGAGGCCGCAGGCGTCAAACCACCACCCTGGGGGAAGGGGGGATCAGAGCTTTGGGGAGTGGGGGTCCTGCCGGTGGGGTGAGGGCAGACCCCGCCCCCCCAAAAGAACAAAGCTGGATCAGGCTGCTCCTGGCGGGGAGCTGCGATGGGCAGGGGCTGGGTGTGGGCAGGGGCTGGGCTCTGCGCAGCTGGGACCTCTGGAGGGCAGTGGGGCCCCACCCCGCCCCTCTGTGCTCCCCCTTCTCCCGCTGAGTCCCATCCACGGCTCCGACCTTCCATCGTCTGGACTCCTAGCGACCCCTCCCTTTTCCATCGGTTTCCAGGGGTCTCCGTCTCTTTCTGAGCCTTTCGCACACGGGACCTGTCCCCTCTCCCAGTGACTCTCTCCGGCTGGTCCTCTTTCTCTGATAGGTTCTGATTCTGGTCCCTGCTGCCCGCTTCCCTGACTCCTGGGTTTCCCTTTCCATTTCTCCCTCTGGCTTCTCTGTCCCTGTGTCACTGTCCCCACCCTCCTCTTACTATCAGTCTTGGTGTCTCTCTCTGTCCCTGTCTCTGGGATTTAGGTCTCTGTAAGGCCTTCCCATTCTGTCCCTCCTATTTTTTTCCTTCCTATCAAGGATTGAACCCAGGAGTGCTTACCCACTGAGATGCACCCCAGCCCATTTTATTTTATTTGGAGACAGGTTCCCAACAAGTTACTTAGGGCCTCACAAAGGTGCTGAGGCTGGCCTTGAACTTGCCATCCTCCTGCCTCAGCCTCCCAAGCTGCTGGGATGACAGGTGTGAGCCTCTGTGCCTGGCTCCCTGTCTCTTGCCCATTCTGTTCCCACTCTTTGACTTCTGTCCCTGCCAAGGAGCCCTGCCCGAGCGAGGGCTGGTGGCGAGCTGCCCGGGTCTCCCTGGTCCTCTCCTGCCTGCCTGGGGGAGGGGAGTTCTGAGGCCAGGGTTGGAGCTGCCCCTGCACCGTGCCCGCCTTCAGCATTCCTCCAGCAGGCCTCCTGAGGAACGCTGGCAGTGCCAGGCTTCGGAGGAGGTGCCCGGCTGGGAGGTGCGGGTTGAGCCGGGCTGGTGGGTGCGCTCACCTCCCGACATCAGCTGGGCGCACTTGCAGACACAGTTATCGTTGTCTGCGTCGCGGGTGCTGAAGTTGGCGCTCTGAAGGAACAGGCCGGTCTGGCGCCCCACGGAGCCATTGTACCCAGACAGAGAAATCCTGGAGCCACCGAGGTGGTGTTGGAGAAGGGCCAGAGTCAGGTTGGGGGGCCTCCCTGGGGACTTTGTCCAAGGCTGGGTCTCTGATCACTGGCCACCCTCCCTCTTGACCACCCTCCCTGCCTGCTGCCTCTGGGGACAAAGTGGCTTCTGCATGCAGGACCTCCTCCTCTCACTGAACCTGGTCTTGGAGAGGAGCAAGGGGCATCAGAACAAGGATAAAGGCTGATGTTTTCTCAAGCACCTACTATGTGCCAGGCACTGTTCAAAGCACTTGTCTGGGTAACTTGTTCTCATTTGAACCTCAGGATACCCTTTCACATACCAGGAGTGGGGTCCCTGGGAGCCAGTTTCCTGCCCAGGTCTAAAATCAACAAGGGCTGGTGCCAGGTGCAGCCACCTCTTCCAGGAAGTCCTCCCTGCCCCCACCAGCACCCACGGATCTGTGCCCAGGGCGCCCCCAGCCCTGTGACTTCGACCTCTGCAGCCAGAGGGGTGGGCAGGTTTGTACATCTTTGCCAGACTCCGTGGAGGGCCGAGTGTGGGTAGCTGCAGGGCGGCGCCAGCACGTGGTGTGTGTTCCACACGCTTGTTGGTCCCCTGGCACATCCTGAGTCTGGCTGGAGAACGTCAGAGGCTTGGCACTGAAAGGGGCCCCGCGGGCAGCGGAGGGGAGGAGCTGGGCTGGGAGCAACTCAGAAGTTCCTACAGGTGGTGGCAAATGGCTGGGGTGGCTTAAGGAAGCTCTGGCTCCCCAGGGGAGGATCTGGGAGAGGCCCCCGTGGGACCCGAGGGAACGAGGGGCCTGGGTCTGTGGCTGGCTCAGTCCTCAGCGTCCAGATGGCTGTGCACCATGGCGCCCTCACCATGCCCTTGAACATGGCGCCCTAGGCTGGTGGGGCTGGTGCAGCCAAGAGTCCTCCCACTAGGGGGTCCCTGGGTGGGGACTCACAGGCTGTCCCCCACTCCTGTGGTTCTGGCTTCTCCTTGTGGTCATCCGGGGCTTCCCTGAGGGCTCAGGGATGGGAGCCCCTCTCTTCTGGAAGCCGGAATGAGGACTTGTGACCTCTGGTGGCTCCGCCTCATGGCTCAGGCCAAAGAAAACCTAAATACGCAGGTCTCTTGGGGATGCCCATGAGGCGTTTCCCAGGCCCAGGGATCTGTGCAGCCCTGAGCATCTGTCGTTGGATCTGGATCTGGTTCTGGTTCCTCGAGCCTCTGTTCACGGGCATATTGCTGGTGCTTGTGTTGGAGCCTCTGGCCTGGGCCTGAGTGTGCGCTCTAGATTCTGTCCCTGTGTCCACCGGGGACTGTGTGTGTGTGTGTTTTCCTGCAAGGGCTTTTGGGAGGCCCATTGGCACACGTCCCACCGTGTGCCTGTGTTTGGGGTGTGCGTGTTTGTGCAGTTATGCACGTGTGTGTATGTGTGTGTTTGTGTGTGCACGCGTGTGCGTGTGCGCTCTATAGGCCCGTGTGTGTCCTGCAGGGCTGGGGCGAGCCCCTCCACGGCGCCTGGGCGGTTGTATTTTCTGCACTTGTATTTGGGTCCGGGCCTGTGTGTGCCTCTGGTGTCTGTCCCTCCCGCCTTGCCCCATGCCAAGCCGTGCCTTGGTTGTGCCCCCAGCCCTCCTGGGGGTCGCTTCCTATGCCCGCACCCTCCATGCTCAGCACCCCAGCTGGGCTTCACGAGGACCCCATACTGCATCTGGCAGGAGAGAGTGCCCCTGCCACCCTGGTGCCCACTCCCCATTGCTGACTGGCCACCTGAGCACCCTTGCCTCTGGCTTCCTCGTGGGGACCCTCTCCTCCTCAGCATCCCCTTGACTCTGGAGGGTGGGCATCTGCCGTCCTCCCCCTCCCACCCTCTTCTGGCGGTTTCCAGGCCACCCTTTGGTTTCCTGTATCCCCAACCCCAGTCTCCTGGGCTCTTCCTGAATGAGCCCGTGAGGTCCCAGCAGCCCTGGCAGGTTCCGGGTACGTGTGACCCGGCTGCATGCCAACTCTGCCTTTTCTCAGACATTCCTGCTGCCTGGGTGCTCTTCTAACCCACTCTGGAGAGTATGCACGCACTGCAGGCGTCACCTTCTCCTGGGGTCCTCCCTGACGGCACGACACCTCCACGCCCCCTTCAGCCCCTGCTGTCTCTCCAGGGGCACCGGTGGCCTGTGAACATGCCCACACCCCACACAGGACTGGGAGCACTTTGAGGGGGCGGGGCCTGGGCCTGATTCCTTCCCAAATGAGCAGTGCCAGCCTGTGTATGGTCCTGTCATTCAGGTTCTGCAGAGGGTCAGCTCTTGTAGCCTTGAGCCTCACAGTCTGAGGCCATGGGCAGGGAGCTCCGTGGCCAGATGAAAAGCCAGAGGAGCTCATCCAATTCCAACAGGAGAGCACGGCGGGGTCCAGACCCACACCCACGCTGGAATGGTGGACAGACAGCACAGACGGAGCTCTGGAAACGTCATGCTTCTGTCTTTGAATATGTTGTTTGTATGTCTCCACCTTTTACATAACACTTATCATATGATGGCCTTACTGTGGTGTGGTTTGGCAGCAGGGAGGCCCGAGTCCTATCCAGGCTCTATGTAGCTTGTCATTTTGGGCAAGGGATCTGAGCTTGGTGCCTCGGTTTCCATACTACTAAAGCAGGTACTCTACCTCCAAGGGTTCGAGGCTGATCTGATAGAGTGCATGGAGCACAGTAGGTGCTCAATAAATGCTCCTTCCTTTTCTTACACACACCAGAAACAAGCTCGAGGAAGGGGTGCGGAAACCTCTTCTGGTTTCACAACATCCTCACATCCCAGCCCACTGAAGAAGCAGAGGCTCAGAGAAACCGGCCTGGACTTGTCCAAGTTCATGAGCAGCAGTGCCAGAAAGGGCCCGTGTCCCCCACCTCCCAACACAGGGACCTTTCTACCTCACCCCGGGGCATAGGACAGACTGGCCAAGTCCCTCCTGCTGAGTCTTTGTAAAATGAGTGACTTGGGGTGAGTGACCTTGGAAGGCCCCTTCCTGCTCCTGAGATGGCGTCAGTGACATTTTTTCCACCCCACCCTGTGGCCAGGACTGCTGAGTGCTAACCAACCGCCTCCAAATCCCGTGACGTATGCTCAAATGGGGGACAGATGGTGAGAATGGGAAGATGGCCAGGGACTGACCCCTGGTGCAGACTCGGCGGCCACTCGCCCAGCACCCCCAGCCCACCTGTGAGCCCGGGCCCCAGCCCACCTACCTGTACAACTGGGCCTCGCTGCCCAGCTGGAATCGCTCGTACTGGGCGTAGGCCTCTTGGCCTTCCCAGTCCTCCAGCTCCACGCGCAGAGAGTAGGTGGCCCTGCTGGTGAGCTGGTGGACGGCCTCATTGCCCAGCCAGTATTCCCCCGCTGGGTTTCCGAAACCCTACGGGGAGGAAGGGACACACCCCTGGCTGAGGAACTGGGCTAGGCCAGGCTCTGCAGCCCCTTATCCAAGACCACTGGGCCAAGGGGTCGAGTTCACTGACCCCTTGTGAACTGGACCTAGGAGTGGGCAGCCCCCATATCCCCGAGGAAGTAGACTCAGACACTTGTCAATGTAAAAGCCCATTAAAAATAATTGAGAGCCGGGCATGGTGGCACAGGCCTGTAATCCAAGCAGCTCAGGAGGCTGAGGCAGGAGGGTCGTGAGTTCAAAGCCACCTCAGCAACTTAGTGAGGCTTTAAGCAACTTGGCAAGACCTGAGTCTCATAACATACAAAAAGGGCTGAGGATGTAGCTTAGTGGTTGAGTGCCCCTGGGGTCAATCCCTAGGACCACTGCCCCCCACCAAAAAAAAAAAATTGAGATCACATTTTTTTGAAGTTCAAGAGCAGACAAAAATAATTGGTGACAACAGAACACTGATTACCTTTGGGGAAATATTGACTGGGAGGGGGCACAAGGGGGTTTCTGTGTGCTGGCAGGGTTGTCTGTCTAGCTCTGAATGGTGGTCAGACGGGTGAATACATGTGTGAAAGTTAATTGAGGTGTACACTTAATTATTTATTAAACCTGTGCACTTGGCTGCATGGATATCAAACCTCGGTTAAAAAAAATTTAAAACTTCATCTGCTACCTAGATGGCAGAACAAACTTTGTTCACTGACAGAGCCACTCTGCAAGGTAGAAATGTAAAGCTAAGAGCGCAAGGAGTGTCCTGTCCCGCGTGACAACAACCAACGCCACTGGCAGAAAGATAATTCAGCACCAAGGACAGGGGCACACCTAAGCCCCGCCCCCCGCTTGAATCAAGCGGTGCCGCAAAGGGTTAGTATCCAGCATTCCTGCGCATGTTTCTGCATCTTTGGCATTTAAAAAAAATTTTTTTTGTTTAGTTGTAGATGGACACAACACCTTTTTTTGTTTATTTACTTTTATGTGGTGCTGAGGATCGAACCGGGTGCCTTACACATGCTAGGCGAGTGCTCTAGCTCTGAACCACAACCCCAGCCCTGCATCTTTAGCATTTTATAAAGATGTTTTTTAAAATATCAATAGATACAAGAACATTCATAAATTTATATCCAATGTATTTATTTTAAGTATTTATCCAATGAACTGCAAGCAAATAATATTTTACTTTTGAAAACTTTTAAGGGTTTTTAAGTCAGCTTGCCCCAAATCCTTCACTCAAAATTCAATTAAAAAAAAAACAAAAAAGGGAAGACTAGCAGACACACTCCTCATCTTGTACACTGCATGTGGGCTTCGAGCCAGCAGTTCACATTAAAGAATTGGTCTTTAAGATGTGGCCATCAATGTGTAAAAAGACAAGGACATCTGATTAAGCAATATACCAGGTGGGTGGGAAGATTTTCTTCTGTCTCCTCCATTTTACATTGGAACAATTTTTTAAGCAATGCACCTATATTACCTGTCCTAAAAGTTGAAACAAAATAAAGTTAAATTTTCAATCTTAGGACATATATCAGAAACTTCAAAAAGCCGGTTCAATTCCAGGGAATGGGGTCCCAGAAAGTGAATATGCACTGGCAAGATCTGTTTGGCTCTAGAAGAGCGGGATTTTTTTTTTCTGGGAAGGGGCGAAGGCACACCAGTCCCCGGCCACAACCCCGAGCCGCATCAGCCCCTCCGGCTGCAAAGCCCCTCCCCAGGTGGCAGTGTCACCTCTTTGTACTCCTTCCAGCTCCTCTGGAAATCCTCGCTGCCATCCACACGGCGCTGGATGATGGTCCACCCGCCTCCGTTGGACTCCATGCCACAGAACACCTGGGGGACAGGGGAGCAGCTGGAATCCCACGGGGGCAGCTGGAAGCCCCTCCAAGTCCAGAGCAAACCAGGCAGTCAAGGGCATCCGCCAGATCCAGGCTGCAATGCCCATGGGCTGTCATCATTTTCTACAGTGACTGACGGGTAGGGGAGGCCTCAGAACCCCTCTCTCCTTGTTTGTGAAAGGCGGGCGTTGACACCTTCACTGTGTGGTCCCCTGCCTCCTGGGCACACTGGTGTGACAGCGAGAATGACAGGGGTCAAGTCTGCAACGTGCTGGGGACACGAGGACTGACTGGGCCTGCGTTATTGTGGCTGGGCTGCTACGAGGACTAAGGCCGCAGCATGAAGTCCCTGGTGTGGACTCAGAGATGCAAGTCCTACCGTCAAGCAGCGTGCAGAGGTTTCCCAAACACCTTCTGGCGCGAGGCACTGGGGATGCCGATACAGATAAGATCAAAAGAATCCTCCCTCTCAGAGCTTGCCATCTATCCCAGCTAGGCCTTCCCGGCCGACCTCGGTGGACAGATTACTTTTCCAGCCAGTTCTGTGCCTGTTCCATGTTCAACGAATACATGTCTGGACTGGATAAGTCATCAGTGAATCAGGGGTCAATCAGCCGTCAGGGCTGGCTCAGTGTGGAGGAGGGTACAGTAGCCCAGACAGACTATTGACTGTGAACATCTGGGCAACTATGAATTAGAGGTAGGTCCTCCTTCTTAGAAAAGGTCCCAAGAAGTGACTCCAGAAGGAGTCACTCAGCAATCTTGGAAGGCTCCCTGGAGGTGGTGTCAGAACAAAGCATTGAATGATGATGAGACTCCCAGAGAGTGACAGGTGGATGGTGTTTCCAGGGAAAAATGAAACAGGAGTAGAGACTGCAAGATGGGAACAGCCCAAGAGAAGTTGTGGCACCTGTTCTGGGGGTAGCAGTGGGTACAGGAAGGGACTCCGAGGCTCAAAGAGGGGAAGCAGTTGCTTCCGGCAAGTGAGTCAAGAGTAAAGCTGAATCTGGGTGTGGTGGCACACGCCTGTAATCCCAGTGGCTCAGGAGGCTGAGGCAGGAGGATCTCGAGTTCAAAGCCAGCCTCAGTACTTTAGTGAGGCCCTAAGTAAGTTGTTGAGATCCTGTCTCTAAATACAAAGATAGGGCTGGGGATGTGGCTCAGTCATTAAGTGCCCCTGGGTTCAATCCCCAGTACCAAAAAAAAAAGGAAAGCTGAGGTGTGAGCCCTGGTGTCTCATCGCCCAGACAAGCTCCTCCCTATTACTGTCCCCAATCTCAGTCATTCAGCCATCTGCAATGCCACATTGTGGAATTTACTTACTTTCACACAGTATATTTACTTTAAAAAATGGAATCCTTTTTTTAAAAAATTTAAATAAATGCTTAGGTTAAAAATATTTTAAAAGGAAATCTTACCAGTACCATAAATAGAAAACTAGTAACACTTGCCTCTATTCAGATGATTTAAAAAACAAATCTAATAAACTGGACACGGTGGCCCATGCCTGTAATCCCAGTGACTTGGAGGCTGAGGCAGGAGGATTGCAAGTTCAAAGCCAGCCTCAGCAACTTAGTGAGCCCTAAGCAAGTCCGTGAGACCCTGTCTCACTGGGGATGTGGCTCAGTGGTCATGCACCTCTGGGTCAATCCCTGGTACTAATCCATAAATCTCCTGAAAGAAATAATGTCATGGGATTCTAGCTGGAGTTTGTGCCCACACAGGGCCCTGGACTTGGTCTCTTTTGTGAGCAGGTATGTGAGAAGGTGCTGAAGACAGTTTGCAGACGATCTGAGCCACTGTCCCTCACATACTCTGGGGGCTGAAAGGATCACGGAGCAGGACATGGCCACCTGCTCCCATGCCCTCCTTCTTCTGGGCTGCCCTGAGCCCTCCCTCCTGACCCCCTGTTCTCCTCCCACCCCTTCCCACCAGGCGACTGGGCTTAAAGCTCAGGACACCTTGGGAGCCCCTCATTGAAACAAGCCCCAGGTGCCAGTTTCCCAGGGGAGCAGAGCCCAGCTCCTGCCTTCAGTGGGACCCCTGTGAGCTGGAGATGCTAAGCCCTGGCATTTCGGTTCTACCTGCTGCACCACCCTTCCCCACACAACCATTTCCTGCAGGAGGTGCTCTGGGAACTTTTCCTTCACCTCCTGATCAGACCCCTGACTAGGGGGCCCCCAAAGGTCGGGCACCCCCACCTCCACTGGCATCTTGGATGGTTGAAAAGCCCGAAGCTGCTGGGGTCTGCCTGGGGAGCCCCAGCTCGGCGCCCTCTGCTCCCCAGCCCCCGGGAGGCACCCACCTTCTTGGGCTCCGAGACGTTGGTCACTCGGATGGTGTAGACGCCGTCGGCGGTGGCTTCGGAGCGGTGGATCTCAGCGCAGTCCTGGAACACCTGCTCAGGGGCCCTCATGGGGGCTACCCGGGGGACAAAGCAAAAGTCAGCTGGAGGTGAGCAAGGACAGGCGGGGACACCCTGCCCGCTCTGTGCAGGCTCTGAGGGGGGAGGGGTGGAGGGCGGGAGGCAATGGGGAGCTGGGACAATGACAGGGGTCGTCCAGGCAGAGAAGAGAAGTTCCAGGAAGAGGGAACCGCGGGGGCAGAGGCCCCCAGGTGGGAACAGTCCTGTGTGTGTGCGTGGGACACAAGGGATGAGGACAGGGGGCCTGGGGCCAAGGCCAGGGAAGGACAGTGACTCACGCCCCAAGATCAGAGCTGGGCTGTGTGAGGGAGGGGGAGGAGCGGAGAGGGCAGAAAGGAGATGAGTCTCCCCGGCCTAGAGCGCCAGGCTGAGCAGCCCCGACCCCTGGGCTGGGGAGGAGCCGCAGGGTCAGAGTGGAGCAGGGCTGGAGGCTGAGCCTCTGAGAGGGGAGCCTCCAGGGGAGGCTGCTCTGCTTTTGGGGAGAGGGAAATGGGCACCGGCACCCTAGGGAGGTACTTCCCAGTTTGCTGCCCTTCAGAGCAGGGTGGGGTCCAGGGGGAGGTGACTGGCTCAAGGACATGGGGGAGGGGAGACGGACAGAGCCCTCCCTTCTTGGAGCTCCACTGAGCGGGGAGCCCTGGCTCCCTCCCAGCCCTCCCTTTCAGCTGGTCTCTCTGCGGCTCCACATTCAGTCTTCTCTGGAGCTGACCACTGGCCATCAAGGGCCTCCTCCCTCTGGACTGTTTTTCTGGGGTCAACAGAGCATTAATTTAACGACAGAAACCACCAGAGTCCTTGGGCCTCCAAGTCTGGCCTGAAAAATAAACGATGAATCAAATACAGAGACTTATGCCTTTAAAAAAATTCTTCTTCTTCTTTCTTTTCATGGTATTAGGGGTCGAACCCAGGGCCTCGTGCATGCTGTGCAAGTGCTCTACCACTGGGCCACATCCAGAGCTTTTTATTTTATCTTGAGACAGGGTCTCACTAAGTTGACAAGGCTGGCCTCCAACCTGGTCGCCATCCTCCTGCCCCAGCCTTCCCAGTAGCTGGGATTACAGTCATGCGCCACCATGCCTGGCTAAAATGCAGAGATTTTAAATCCTCTCTCTGGTTCAATTAGTAGGACCCAATTAGAGGTTTGGGCTGTGATTCTACCAGAACCGGATCTCTCTGTGGAGGCCAGGATGGGACTGAAGTACCAGAGAAATAGGTGTTCAACACCAATGAGAACCAGAAGGCTACCAGGGGGTGGGACTTCCTGTTTGGGCTTCACACATGAACAAATCTCCCCAAATCCTGGCTCTGGGGCACCTGTCTGAAGGAGGCTGTTGTTCCCATATCACAATCGAGGTAACTAGGTCTCCAAATCCACCCCAGCCGGTGCATAACATTTCCTGGGCAGGGGTCTCCACTGCCCACCTGTGAGCAGCCTCCACCTCTGAGCCCCGAGGAGGTGGGGAATTTACACCATGCATTTACACGGGCCCAGCCCAGGTCTTTCCCTCCTGCGTCCCTGTCCCTCTAACCTGCCAAACCAGATCCCGGAGACACCAGGAAACCACTCTCCCCTCCTTCCCCAGCCTCTGCCCCCTGGACAAAGCTGCAGAGTGGCGCCCCCTTCCTGCTGGGCTTCAGGGTGCCTGGCTCCTGTGCCTGCCTCCACCTGTGCTCTACCTGGTGACCCTTCCTCTTTATCAGTTTTTCCGTCTAGGCAGACGGCAAGAGCAGCTCCCGAGTGTCCTTTGCTGGTGACAGGGGAGCAAGAGGACAGGGTATTTGGCAAAGGGTGCCCAGCACACCCTCCCCCTAGGCCGGACACTGGGCGAGCAGTGAGCCGCAGGGAGAGGTCCAGCCCGGCCCTGCACCTTGGGCTGAGCGACAAGCAACGCACACATGGGGACTCCCTTAGGCAGCCTGGCTGGCAGCTGGGCCCAGGCCAGAGTGGGTTCTGGTCACTCCACATCTTATGGCCTGGGAGGGTCCACTCTTCCTGCCCGTGGCTTTCTTAGAACTGTTGACCCGAGGATGGAGCCACAGCGGGATCCTCTGTCCCCAAATCCCTGTCAGCTGTGGCAACTGCAATCCCGTCCTCCTCGCTTGACTCCTGCCTCACAGCTGCCTGTCCCCCAACGGCAAGCCGCAGAGGGAGCCCCTTCTTTGTCTAACTCATTTCCCCTCTCTGGTTCCTGTCCGGGTTTTCTAAAAGGAGTCCCGCCCCGTCCCAACTCCCCCTGTGCTCCTGGCTGGCCTCAGGTTAAAGCTCCTTCTCCTTGGCACCGCCCCTTAGGCCTTCTAAGGTGGGCAAGGTCAGGAACTCTGCTGGCGCACTCCCTGGTTCCTAGCAGCCACCATGAAGATGCACTTCCTTCTCCTTCTCTCAGACACACAGAGGGGGGCGGGACTTTTTGCAAGAGACAGGGGCCATGACTGGGCTGTGCCCTGCTGTATCCCCAGCACTGGGCTTGGCACACAGTAGGTGCTCAACAAACAGTTGGTTGCTTGCCTGCTGGAAGCCAGAGACAGGAAGGCCTTGGCCACCTCAAATGCTGAGGAGCAGCCCCAGGCATTGCTGTCGCTTCTCAAGGAGGACAGGGATGCCTCCTCATCCTGTTGGCCAGAGGCAGGGGCATTAGTGGGAAAGAAGTCCTGGGCTGCATTACATCGACCTCCCGTCATTCCGTTCTATAGGGAGACTGAGGCCCAGGGCAGGGCAGGCCCAGGCAAGAGGGGTGGAGAGTGAATCCTGGAACCCAAACTTGCAGTCTGGGCTACGACGCCCTGGTTATGATCATCACTCCATAAACAGATGAGGAAACTGAGGCCGAGAGTGGGGGGGGCTAACCAGGGTCACGGTGACGTCGGGCAGAGTTTCCACTGGCTTCTTTTAGGATTGCTGCGCTGTTGTTCTTTCTATTTTACAGTCGGGGTGAGTGGGCCGGACCCCTGATGTGTGCCAGCTTCCACCCCCCTCCCCGCCGCGCGCCCCGCCCACTCACCGGTGCGCTCACCCGCCGCGCTCCCGCCGGGGCCCTGCGCCATCACGTGCACCAGGCGCTGCACCAACTCCAGCAGTTGGCGCTGCTGCATCTGCAGGCGACTCGAGTTGCTGCTGGCCAGGCGCAGGCTGCGCTCCAGGACGGCCAGGGCGCCGCCGTGGCTGCCCAGCAGGCGCCGCAGCTGCTCCTTCTCCTCGCGGAGGCTGGCCAGGTCCTCCTGCTGCTGCGTCTCCAGGGCCTGCAACCGCGTCTCCAGCGCGCTGCGGAGCGGGGCGCACGGGGTGAGCCCGTCGTCCGCAGAGCACGCACAGAAGGCTTGAGGGGAGGCTCAGAGAAGGAGCGTCCGGTTCTGGGTTACACTGCCCCGCAGTCCGTGCCCACGTGCCCACGTAGCCCAGACGGAGGAAGGGAGGAAGGAGAGACCCGGCCCCGGAGTAGTATGGTTTGGGATCCAGAAAAGGAAAGAGATCGGAGGTGGGGGGGGGGGGGCACAGCAGCAATCAGACAGTCATTACTAAATCCCAAATATGCTCGTCCTCTGACTCCACAGTCCAGTCTCAGGAGATAGCCTCCAGGGAGCATGGGCCAGGATGCCTTGGGAGATTGCTAGTAAAAGAGAAAAGAAGTGGCTTAGGGCCTCGCTAAGTTGCCGAGGCTGGCTTTGAAATCGCGATCCTCCTGCCTCAGCCTCCTGAGTCTCGGGGATTACAGGTGTGTGTATCACTGCGCCTAGCCATTGCCTCTAGTTCTAACCACCTCTAGTTCTAACCACGTGTTGGATGGTATAAAAAAGAACAAAGGTATTCATGGAAATATAGAGAGATACGGGTGAACATATGGGGGAAAGAGTGGAAAGACCCTGGCGGATACCCGATAACGAGAGAATGGGAAAGAATGTCCCCACCCTGCTGACTTCTGCAGGGTGGGCAGGGCTGACTTTCATTTTTATTTTAATTATTATTCTTTGAGTGGTGCTGGGGATCAAACCTCAGACCTCTTGCATGCTAGGAAAGGACTGCACCACTCAGCCACAACCCCAGCCCTTCACTTTTATGTTATTACAGGTCTCTGTTATTAGAACAAGCACAAAGTTATGGGTTAAAAAACAAAGAGGCATTTTTTTTTTTTTTTAAAGAAAGCTTTCAACTCAGCTCTTCCCCTTTTGGCATTTCATCCTCCAGATTTACTCCCATCTGAGTGAAATGAGATATGGAAGTGTTAGTCACCCTATCACCGGTTGGATCAACAGACTGGAAACAGAAACAACCTCAGTGTCCATTAATTGGGGACGGGGGAAAATAAATACTTTGGAACATTGGGAAGTTGGAGAAAAGAACCAGCAAACATGTCATGAAGTTGTAAAGCCATTTCCAAGGAACTGGGAAAAAATAGGGTGGGATGTGGAGTGTGCTTTAGTGGGGCTTAAAAAGGGGGGAGGGAGAGGCTTGTGCACATTTGCATGTTCATAAGAAGCCCTGGAATAGCCTCCACCAGGACAGAGACTCCTTCATTTATGAATCCCCAGGGTCCTACATGCCTGCACAAGGAGGGCTCAAAAAGTACTTGTTGTTACTCCCTGTGGCTCTGGAGGCTGAGGAAGGAGGATTGTGAGTTCAAAGCCAGCCTCAGCAAAAGCAAGGTACTAAGCAACTCAGTGAGACCGTGTTTCTAAATAAAATACAAAATAGGGCTGGGGTATGGCTCAGTGGTCAAGTGCCCCTGAGTTCAATCCTTGGTACAAAAAAAAAAAAACAAAAAAAACTTGTTGACCAAAAGCAGGGGAGGACTTATAAGAAGCGAGGGATGGGCGGGTGGTCACTGGCTTTAGTGGGTTTGTGGCTGAGGGAGGGAACATTTGACTCTATATCCAGTTGTCCTGACCCATTCTACAGACAGAAATAAGTTCAGCCAGGGCAGAAGGAATTTCCTCAGGCCCCAAATTATGCTACAGGAAGTGAGAATTTGGGTGCTGAAGCTCTAGGATTCTCGCTGTCTTTGTGGATCAAGGCTCATCGATAACATTCTCTGTCTGCACTGATTCTCAGGCACCTGATAACGAGTCCAGAGTAACTGAAAATGTCCCGGTTCTTGCCACCTAGACCTTGGGGTGGGGGAATAGCTATAAGAACCGCCATTAACTGTACCCAGATCAGAGGGGGTGGATGATCTTGTGATGTGATGTGTCCTGGCCAGCACTCGGCAACATCTGGCCCCATGGAGAGGTCGATGCCTTGCTCAGTGAGTAGATTGGCCCTCCTGAGAACTCTGACCTTGGCAGTTTTTCCTCCACTTAACTCCAAACCAAGATAAAATCAGGCCTCAGAAGTCAGATCCCTCTGCTTTATCTATAACCTGTGTCTATTTTTACCTTTGTAATTTAAAGGGTGTGCCCTTGAAGCATATTTGCATATAATGCAAGAACTCTCTGATATTGCAGACAAGAAATTGCTCACTGGTCTCTTCAGGGAAGGTGATCAGATGGATGGAATTAGGTGTATTTATTTACAAATAAGAGAAGCCAGAGCTGGGGTAGTGGTGCACATTTGTCGCCCCAGCCATCTGGGAGGCTAAGGCAGGAGGATGGCAAGTTCCAAGCCAGCCTCCACAATTCAGCAAGACCTGGTCTCAAAATAAAAACTAGAAAGGGCTGGAGCTGCAGCTCAGTGGTAAAGCATCCCTGGGTCCAAGTTCCAGAACCAAAACAAACAACAACAACAACAACAAAACCAATAGGTAAAGCTAATTAAAAAATTACCAGGTGGGTTGTAGAGGACGTAGATTTCATCTCAATAAAGCAGTTAAAATTTATAAAGTAAAGACAGAGAAAGGGAAGAATGAAAGACAATGAAAGATTGAAGGGAAGAAAGGAGGGAAAGTATCAAGGCGACCAAACCCTGGACACGCCTCTTCTCTGCCCACACGATACAGGGGAGCCTGGCCCAGGGCCGCCTGGACCCAGCCCCTGCCCTCCCTCCCTCCCAGTTAGCCTAGGCTCCATGCTCCGTGGGGGTCCAGACCCAGCCTGGCTCTGTGCCCACCCCTGGTCCCCAGCTCGAGAGCCCACCCTCCTGTCCAGCGCCCACCTGCTGCGGCCCTGCAGCCGGTGCAGCTCGTTGCTCTGCTGCAGCAGCTGCTTCTGCAGCTCGTCGGTGGACAGCGAGGTCTCCATCATCTGGACCTCCACGCGCGACGTCTCGTTCAGGACCTAACCCAGCCAGGAGCGGGTGGGACAGGGCTGGGTGAGCCCTAGGGAGCCCTGCCCAGCCCCCACCTGCAGGCCCTGGGCCTGCCACTCTGGAAACACCCACAGGTCACTCACACCTGCGGCCATGTGACCTCACTCGCTCATGGCCCTACGGACTGTCCTCTGGCTGTTCAGGCCCCAGAAGAGGTATCCTTGACCCCCGTAGCCAGTCCTCCAGCAAGTGCTGACAGCCCCACGGTTTCCCTCCACCAACTGCTATGGCCTCCGTCTCTGTCATCTCTTGTCCAGTGTCTGATACTAGCCTCCTTAAAGGGTTTCCCGGTCCCACCTCTGTCCCCTACTATCTATTTCCTACTGAGCAGCCTGATGCAGGCTTTCAAAATACAGCCACTACTCCAAAGCCTTCTGTGACTCTCCTTTAGGGAAACAGAAAAGCCAGGTCCTTGCCCGGCCAGCCAGGCCCCAGGCCACATGCCACATGACTTGTCTTCCTCTGTCATGTTTCTGCTCCTCCTCTGCCTCTCTCCCCCAGTCACTCCACCACACTGGGTTCCTGGTTGTTCCTGGAGCTGCCAGCACAGCCCCACCCCTGGGCCTTTGCACATGCCGTTCTCCCTGTCTGGCGCGCTCTCCCCAGTGAGTAAGCCTGCCTGTTCTGCTCACTGCTGTAAACTGGGGCCAGGCATCTTGAGTGGTGCCTGGTGTTCAGTGGGGGCTCAGCCAACACGTGCCCATCTGCTGCTCATTCCATCAACCTCTTGTCTCTCTCTCTCTCCATCCCTCTCTGCTGCTGTGCCACTCAGAGGGTCCTCCGCACCGAGCTCTCAGGGATTCTTCCTCTCCTGTGTGAGCCCCCAGGACAGGGGTGTGCTGCACCACCCCTCCCCAGGGCCCAGTGCAGACCCGGCACTGCCCAGTGTCTGCCCACCCCTTTGGGCCTGGAGGGTGACAATTTTAGGACAGGGTTTACTAGGGAGAAGATACCAGGGGCTAGAGGCCCAGGAGAGACCTGACCTCACCCAGAGACAGAGGTCAAGACAAGATGGCCTGGGCTTGCTTGTTCCCCCCACCCGCCCGTTACCTTGGCTTCCACGTTGGAGGTGCGGGCCACGGTCTCGTTCAGGAGGTTGGAGCCCAGCTCCAACATGGCGGCCGTTTGGTTCTGGACCATGTGCTGCTGGGCCCACGCCAGCTTTGACCTCAGATTCATCTGGATGTACCTCTCTAGCTGCGGGGAGACCATAGACAGGGGTCATGGGGAGGACTGGGGGAGCCTCCTGTCTCCTGTCCCTCCCACAAGTCTCCATGACGGGCTCAGCTTGTGCCAGGTCACCCAGACTGTCCCCTGAGTTTCCTCCTGGCCCCTGCACCTCTAGTCTCATCACATATGTGTCCATCCTTTGCCAGGCAGCCAGAGGGATCCCGTTAAACCCAAGTCAAGCCACGCCCTTCCTGCGCTCAGTACCATCTCAGGGTTCCTATCTTGATAGAGGAAAGACCAAAGTCCTCATCAAGACAGCATTTTCCTCCGTAACCAGTCTGGTCCCCTGTCTCCCTTTCCCCCTCCCTCCCTCCTGTTGCTCCAGATGCATGGCCTCTGTGACATCCCTCCAATGCAAGCATATGCCAACCTCAGGGCCTCTGCACACCCAGTTCCCTCTGTGTTCCTTCTAGAACCTCCCCCAATCCTATCCCCATCCATGTGGCTCACTCCCCCACATCATTTCAGGTCTCTTCATACACTTATCTCCCCTGACTCTATACTCTTATCTGCCCAATGTCAGCTTCATGAATCAAGGAACCTGGCCTTGCTCGCCACTTTATCTCCGTGTCTGGCATGATGCTCGCTCCACGGCGGGTCCGCTGCACATCTATGCTCAATGATGGACAGGGGGAGCCGCGAGGGTCAGAGGGCAGCGCCCATCTCGTGCCCTTTCCCCAGCTTCCCAGGGGAGGACCGGCCAGCAGGGGTGGGCATCGGGCTCCACTGCCCTTGCACAGTCTCACAGCTCCATTTGCCATCTGTGCCTCCACCTCTGGCCTCCGGTCTGCCAAACAGGGCCGAACGCGGTCTCTGAGGGCCCCACGATGCCCTCGCCAGCTTCACTTCTTTGACAGAACTGACTGCAATTTCCCGAGGGCCAGAGGAGCGGCCTGGCGGGAGACCAGAACCAAGTCGGAAAGGTGGACAGTGTGTTCTGGGGCTCCAAGCTGCGGGCAGAGCGCCGGTCTGTCCTCCGCATGCTGCACACATGCTGGCCTCTGGCCTGTTGAGAGCCACAGCCGGGAGTGGCCCCAGCAAACTTCCAGCTGATTGGCTCCTCTGCGGTGACGCTCATTGGGCTGTTTCCCTGCCCTTTCAGACCACGGAGCTTCTCATTGGGGGACTCTTTTGGCTCCGCCCACACAACCCAGCCAATCGGCCTCAAGAGCGGGAGGAGTGGGGGTTGAGAGGCTCCCCAGAAGCCAGAGGTGGCAGTTGGGCTCTGAGGGAATTCCTGAAGAGCTCCTGTGGTGCGTCCTATGTGTTCTAAAAATAAAGTTCGTTTCTGCTTGACAAGTGGCTGGTGAATTGTGCCCAGCCAGACTGCGGCATTTGGTGGCTTGCACGGGGAATGACTGAGGGTAAGTGATAAGGTAAACTGCTTGCCCCTGAGGGCAGGGCTAGAGGATGGGTAGCCATTTTAAGATTCTTCTTTCTTTTGTTTCGCTTTTAAGTTGCCTGTCCCTGGAGATGAGTGAGACGGAAGAAAAACCACTCACAACTGAGGAAAAACTATTGCGTCTGAGGAACAGATAGGGAGAAAGGACGGATGGACATTTCAGGAGGATAGAAAGGCTGATATAATGAATTTTTGTTTCATTCTGTTTCAGTTTTTGTTTTGTGTTCTCTTAGTGGGTTGTGTTATCTTTATAGTAGAAATATGGGATCAGAAATTAGTAAAAAACAAACCGAAAGAGTGTTAAGTAAATTGTTAGAGGAGGGAGGCACCCCAGTAAAACCAAGAACAGTCAGGGCATACGTTGATACAATACAAAAATGTAGCCCATGGCTTTTTAAGGAGGAGTTGTTGAATATATCACAATGGGACCATTATGGTGAAGATTTAAAAAGAATAGAAAAGAAAAGCCCAGGGACTCTGCCAGTTGGCACATTGCCATTGTGGATGATGATACGATTTTGTTTGCCTAGTCCAATGCCTTCAGTTCAGACTATGGTAGAAGACATGTTAGATCAAGTAAAAGAGAAGGTCTCTCGAGCTAGTCAGACAGAGGAAGAAAATTTAAAGGAGGAAAAGCCATCAGGGGAGAAGTTACAACAGGAGGCTGTTACTAAACACCTTTCTATCACCAGAGGGCGTAAGTGTCCAACCAACAGCGCCACCTCCATATGCTGGGAGGCCCCCAACCCCCGTAGTTGATAGATGGGATCCTGAGACAGGACCTCAAAGAGGGTACTCTGTTATCAAAAAACAGACAAGGACCAGGTGTTTACCCACGATATCATGGAGAAAGGCATTGGGCTCCACTGCCAAAAAACGGACAGGGGGGCCCAATGCTCCGGGGCTCAAGACCACAAATATACGGGGCACTGGAGGAACCCAGCAACACCATCAGGGTAGTGCCCAGGACACATTATCCATTAGATCCCTCACTAGACAAACCAGAGGAAGCGCAGGGTTGGACATCTGCACCTCTGCCAGAACAGTACTAACTCCAGAGATGGGAGTTCAAATCATTCCCACAGGAGTAAAAGGACCTCTTCCCCAAGGAACAGTAGACTTGTTATTGGGATGCAGTTCTACTACACTAAAAAGGACTTATGACAAGTCCTGGGGTAATTGATCCTGATTATGAAGGTGAAATAAAAATTATAGCCAGTTCTCCAAGGGATATATCAGTAATTTCACCAGGAGATAGAATAGCACAGTTATTAATAATACCCAGCCTACATGATAAATTTTCCAGTCATACTGTAGAAAGAGGTTCCAGGGGATTAGGCTCCACAGGTGTAGATTGGGTTATGCTTTCTTTAAATTTAGATTCTCGCCCCTGCTAAAACTAAATATTCAAGGACATGAATTTAATGGGCTACTGGATACAGGTGCAGACCTTAGCATCATATCTCATCAAGAATGGCCAAAACATTGACCATTACAACAAGCCACTCAAATGCTTCGAGGTCTAGGAGTGGCAACTAATCCCCATAGAAGTGCGATGGTATTAGATTGGAAGGATTTTAAAGGATGTAAGGGAACTATACAGCCATATGTATTGGATCATCTTCCTATAAATTTATGGGGACGAGATGTCCTAGATCAGTTAGGACTAGCATTAACAAATAACATCAATTCAAATGTGTCACTATTATGGCTAGACAAGGTTTTAGGAAAGAAAAAAGATTAGGAGAACAAGAACAAGGTATAGCAGCACCAATTCAAATAGATCAAGGAACAGACAGACATGGATTGGGTTTTCGGGAGGGGTCACTGAGACAATAAAAAATTACTTGGAAATCAGAAAGACCAGTATGGGTTCCTCAGTGGCCCCTGACTAAAGAAAAGATACAAGCAGCCCATGACCTGGTCAAACAACAATTAGCAGAGGGACATATACAACCTTCCGTATCTCCCCATAATACTCCCATTTTTGTCATCAAAAAGAAATCTGGTAAATGAAGATTATTGCAAGATTTAAGAGCCATTAATAATGAGATGGTTATTATGGGACCTGCTCAATAGGGGATTCCCCAATTGTCTGCTTTGCCAAAAACCTGGTATGTTTTAGTTACAGATATTAAAGATTTTTTTTTTTTCAATTCCAATTCATCCTGAGGATAGTCCACGTTTTGCATTTACTATCCCTGCACTGAACCATGAAGGTCCTGATCAGAGATATGAATGGAAAGTACTCCCCCAAGGGATGGCTAACAGCCCAACTATGTGTCAAATTTATGTTAACAAAGCAATCCAGCCACTTAGAAATCAAAATCCTGAACTACAAATATTTCACTGTATGGATGATGTATTATTAGCACACAAAGATAAAAAAGCTTTGCTAGAATGTTATGCCACACTTACAAACTTATTAAAAAATTATAATCTAGAGATAGCAATAAATAAAGTACAATTAAATTTTCTAATTAATTATTTAGGAGTTCTATTATCCTCAACCATGGTCCGTCCACCAAAAATTCAAATACGAGTAGAACAACTCAAATCACTTAACGACTTTCAAAAGTTATTAGGAGACATAAATTGGATAAGACCTTATCTAGGCATACCAACAGGAGAGTTGGGACCTTTATTTGATATTCTAAAAGGTCCATCAGATCCAAATTCACCCCGAATGTTAACGCCTGAAGCAAGAAAGGCATTAAAAATCATTGAAACATATATGGAAAATATACATTTGGATAGAATTGATATAAGTTTGCCTTTATTATTTATTGTACTACCAACAAAAAATATTCCTACAGGAGTATTTTGGCAAGAAGGTCCATTATTATGGATACATTTATCTTATTCTCCTAATACTATTCTTACTAGGTATCCTGAGGTTGTAGGACAATTAATACTCAAAGGAATAAAAGCAGCAAAGGGAGTGTTTGGAATTTCTCCCAATAAAATTATTACTCCATATACTATGGATCAAATTGATGAGTTAGCTAATGAGTTAAATACTTGGGCAATAATCATATGCAAATCTAATGTTTCATTTGATAACCACTTACCATCTAATCCTTTGTTGTCTTTTTGGTCATCGCATCCTGTAATTTTTCCAAAAATGACAAGAAAAACACCTATCATGAATGCTCCAAATATATTCACTGATGGGTCAAATAATGGTACAGCAGCAGTAGTTACCCCTGATCAAACTTTTACATTTTTAGTACCCAAACAATCAGCTCAAAAGGTAGAGCTTAATGCAGTATTACAAGCTTTTGGGATGTTTAAAGATTCTGTATTTAATTTATTTTCTGATAGTCAGTATATAGTTAATGCTATAGTATCCCTTGAAGATGCCGGTAGGATTTCCCCTTCCTCTACTGTTTTCTCTTTGTTTTCCACTATACAAAGACTAATCTAGGACAGAAAAGATCCATTCTTTATAGGACATATCAGAGCACATACAGGATTGCCTGGAGCCCTTAGTTTGGGCAATGATTTAGCAGATAAAACTACACATGACATACATATTTTCTCTACACTAGAAGAAGCTACAAATTTTCATAAAAGGTTCCATGTCAATGCTAATACTTTAGAAAAGCGTTTTAAAATAACTAAGGAACAAGCTAGACAAACAATAAAACAATGTCAAAATTGTGTGACCTTTTTACCACAAGTTAATCTTGGAGTCAATCCTAGAGGACTGATACCTAACCATATTTGGCAGATGGACGTCACACACTTGCCAGAATTTGGAAAATTAAAATATTTGCATGTTACAGTAGATACTTCTTCCAGATTTTTGATGGGCTCCCTTCATGCTGGAGAAAAAACTAAAGATATTATAGCTCATTGCTTACAAAATTTTGCCACTGTGGGCGTTCCAAAACAGTTAAAAACAGATAATGCCCCTGGTTATACCTCTACCTCTTTTAAACAATTTTGCTCATCATTTGGCATTATTCATATAACAGGAATCCCATACAGTCCACAGGGACAAGGCATAGTTGAAGGAGCTCATCAAACTATTAAAATGTACTTATTAAAGCAAAAAAAGGGAATTGGGAAGGGGTATATATTCCCCAAAGATAAACTTAAAATAACCCTTTTTACTCTAAACTTTTTAAATTTGGATTCCTCAGGGCTTAGTGCTGCGGAAAGGCATATGTGTCCACAAAATGTACATAAGCCCAAGGTACTTTGGAAGGATATTCTAACAGGACAATGGAAAGGTCCTGACCCAGTGATTGTCTGGAGTCGGGGGTCTGTTTGTGTGTTTCCACAGGGAGAACAGCAGCCAATTTGGATTCCAGAGAGATTAACTAAGGTCCTGACCCAGTGATTGTCTGGAGTTGGGGGTCTGTTTGTGTGTTTCCACAGGGAGAATAGCAGCTGATTTGGATTCCAGAGAGATTAACTAAAGCGATTTCTACAGACCAAAAAGAAGATGATTTGGCTCAAATCCATAACAGCTGATATCCAGAACTCCAGTTTGGCTATCCTTACATCTGTGACAGTGGTTCTCCCATACCTGGAAGCTAATGAAACCAGGATGCTTTTTTCAATATCTATTTTCTTATTGCCCTTTCCCACATCATGAAGTTCTATTTTGTTTTTTGAGCTCATACAGACCTAGGTTAATGTTTTGCTGATCAGTTCTATTTTTTTACTATGGAGTTTTTAAACATTGCAATGGAGATTTCACCTATAAAAAGTTACAAGGCCTTTACTGTTATGTTATGTGTTGTATGTATTATATTATGTGTGCACACTTGTGTTTTGTGTTGTATGTTTGTATGTACATATGTCCATATATCATATATGATGAGCGCTCATGAAAAAATGGATCCAAATTTTTTTTTATTCACGTGATTTAAATGGTTTAATTTAAATTGGGTAAACAACTGTTGAGGATTGTTTTAATATGTGAAAAAAAAGGAGGTTAACAGATCTGTTTGTTTACTTTCACCTTTATTTTTCATTATATTTAATAATTCTGTTCAGGATAATGTAAATTGTTCAGAAAATTGTTTTCTTTTAGTGCCTGCTGGAATGTTACATAATTTTCTCTTTAGCCATTATTGCCAGAATTCCTATCTTCATCCCAGTGCCAGTGAAGACAAAGATAAAACCAATCTACAGCTTCTGCAATAGCTATCACTGAACTGCTTGCAGAACTTGCCTGGACTATGTATCACTTGTATGCATTGTGAACTCACTTGTGTGCATTGTGAACTATCTATTGGTGCAGTGACTTGTGGTAGTGCCGGGGTATTTTTGCTGATGGTGTCATTGGTGGTACAATTTTTCCAAAAGGAGCCATCAGTTGGCTTAGTGTATCCTCCTCCCTTCTGCTTGTGATGGTCATTCAGCTAAAATTGGGGGGCCAACAGAGGTGACGCAAAGAACCTCACCCCCCCACTGGTACAAAGGCCTATCCACAGGTGTGGCTGTATGCTGGACCAGTAGTCAATGACGGGTAAGATCCAATTGCAATGGTACCAACCTAAGACAGGAGGCTGACACCTTGAGGTCAGCTCATCTGATGATGGGTAAGGACCATATGTAGTATTGGACAACCTAAGACAGGCACAGTCCCTAAGCCACATTCTTGTTGTTTAATTAAACAGAGAGGGGGGGATGTTGAGAGCCACAGCCGAAGCGGCCCCAGCAAACTTCCAGCTGATTGGCTCACAGCAGCCCCAGCAAACTTCCAGCTGATTGGCTCACCGTGGCACCAGCAAACTTCTAGCTGATTGGTTCCTCTGCAGTGACGCTCATTGGGCTGTTTCCCTGCCCTTTCAGACCACAGAGCTGCTCATTGGGGGACTCTTTTGGCTCCGCCCACACGACCCAGCTAATCAGCCTCAAGAGCAGAAGGAGTGGGGGGTTGAGAGGCTTGTGGGAAGCCGGTGGTGGCAGTTGGGCTCTGAGGGAATTCATGAAGAGCTCGTGTGGTGTGGCGTGTGTGTTCTAAAAATAAAGTTTGTTTCTGCTTGACAAGTGGCTTGTGAATTGTGCTCAGCCAGACTGCAGCACTGGCCATTGTCCCTGCCCCCTGTGCCTGGCTCCTTTTCTCACCCTCTGGCTCCCAGAGGTCCAGCGGGGCAGCGCCCAGGGTCCTTGGGAACACTGGTGCTCCCCGGGGAGAGGAGGCTGCCGCAGTCTGGCTGGGCACACAATCACGAGCCACCACACAGCTTGTAGATTCAAACAGCAACTCTTTATTCCCGAACTCACACCAGCCGTCTACAATCACGTTCTGGGGAAATCCACGTTCTCTTCCCAAATCCACGTTCTCTGCCCAAATCCACGTTCTCTGCCCAAATCCACTCCCACTGGGCTTCTGTCTCCCAAAATATACTGTCTGAATCCCGTGAGAACTCAAGGGGAACTCAGGCAGCAGGATACGCCCTATTCCCAGCAGGAATAATCTTAAACCTTAAACCTGGAACCTAAACTGGGAATGCCCTAAACACGATTATCTTAAAACCGGGAACACCCTAATCTGCCTTGGTCCTTGAGCAAGGTCACGTACATTCAATGTCACTGCAACATGGGGTACGCTGGCAAGGAAATTGTCATACCTACTTACTTGGCTAATGGCTCCCAGCAGAGGCCATCTCGGCTGGGGGCCTGGCTCTGGCTGCTCTCTCCATGTCCTCTCCTCCTCCACATCCCCTCCCATCCCCTCATAGCCCAGGAGCACTTTGGGAGGAGCATGTGACACTGTCTGATCCCTGTGCGCAAGGGCAGGGCTGGTGGTGCTCATAGAAGTGTTGTTCTCCACGTGTGGTGGCCTGGCCTCCCCTGCGCGCATGTGAGGAATCTCACTGCCAGCCACCGGGCCCCAGGGGTCAGGTACGTGATTGGCCCAACAGTCTGTGGCTTTAACGAGCCCCCGACTGAACCTGACACTCGTGCTCATGTGACTGTGGGATCCCTCAGGGTGGAGATCACAGCAGACAGAGGACCAGACAGACAGGCTGGAGCTTCTCTCAGCCATCGGCCCTTGGCCCCAGCCCATCCCTGTGTAGCTTGTATCTAAAAATAACCCCACAGTCCCCCCTGCATCTGCCACTCTGCTCTACTCCACACAAACTCTTGAACGAGCTGTTTTCTCTCCTCCACACCCATCCTCCCCTTAAAAAATTAATATATTATTATGGTGCCCTTTTTTTGGCGGGGTGCAATGGATTAAACTTAGGGGCACTCAACCACTGAGCCACATCCTCAGCCCTATTTTGTATTTTATTTAGAGACAGGGTCTCCCTGAGTTGCTTAGCTCCTCGATTTTGCTGAGTCTGGCTTTGAACTCGCGATCCTCCTGCCTCAGCCTCCCGAGCCACTGGGATAACAGGCCTGCACCATGCCTGGCCATTATGGTGCCTTTTGCATGAACAAAGAAATGCAAGGAAGCAACCTGACCGTGATGCGGGACTCCTCTGTGCCCACGCCCACCACAAATGGCTCTCCTGTCCAAGAACGCCCCTCCCTCTTTCGTTCACCTTGCTGTGGCCACCCTGGGCACCTCACTCAAGGGACACTTCCGTGTCCTATTTCTTGACCAGTGGGGAGCATGGCCACTGGAGGTCCCACCCTCCCCTGCTTTCCTCCCACTCTCCGCCTCCCCTCTCTGACTCCCCCTTTATCAGGTTCCTACACACCGGGGACTCTAATGGCCATCCTGGGCCCCTGCCTCTCTGCACCTCCTCTAGGTCACGGGTGGCTCCTCAAAGGGGACCATAGGTCTGTGAAAAGAATTCAGAGGCTCCATGACCTTGAGAGAAAAAAATGATGTCTTGGGTTGACTAACTTGTACCTAAAGTCTCCCACTTCCTTCAGTTAAGAGCATGGGCCACAAACCAGGCGGATCTCAGGGGTCCCTGGATTTCGAGGCCAATAGGAATCACGGATATTTTCATACTTAACGCAGTTGGCAACTGTATCGTCAAATAGTGCTCCTTCTCATCGTGATTATGGACATGAGGAAGCCCATCGTGCTATAATTTTATTAAAGATTAGATTTTAATATTTGTTTTATAATTTTAAAATGACTAGATGTTCTGGTGCATTTATTTTATGTGTTTCTGAGGAACGATCCACAAGTATCACTCAAGGCCAAAGGACCCAAGGCTCCAACAGCATCGGGGCCCGGCCAGGCGCCCGACTTCTCCTGGGACTTCCATATCCCCCATGCTGATGGGCCCGTCATGCCTCCCCTGGACTTCTCCCCTGGACATCTCGCCAGCTCCCCTGGCCCTGCACCCCACTCTCCCACCTCTTTCCCATCTCAGTAAACGGCCCACCTGGTTCTGAAGCCCCAACCCAGACCTCCACCTTGACTGCTCTTTTTCTCACATTCACCACATTCACCCTCTGGCGGGTTCTGCCCGCTGTGATGCCAACGCCAATGTGGAATCCTTCGCCCACTCCCTCTTCTCCATGGGCTGCCTCTTTGGATCCTCTCCTTCTAACTCAACTGCCCAAGAATCCTAGAGGTGGCTGGCTGGGGCCACCAGGGGACAGGGCCAGCAGAGCTTCCTAGGCTGGTCCCTGACTTTCCTGTTCAGCAAGAAGCTCCTGGATCCTGGGTACAAACGCGGACCCCCAGGCCTGAGCTTCTGCTCCTGGGGTCGATCACAAGCTCATTCCTGAGCTGGGACCTTCCCGGGCATCTCTCCCAAGCCTCCCAGAGGTCTCAGAAGACTGGTCCCAGGTCCCCACCCACCAGGCCAGGCTCCAAGACTTCTCGCCCTGGGGCTTCTTTAGGCTTTCTGGGGACTTGAGGGTAGTTTGGGGTCACCTCAATTGACTAGAGCTCCCAGAGTACCCTCACTGGTCCCCCATTGGTCCTGTGGCTCCAAGTGTCTGGGCTGGGCAGAGGCCACCCACAGCTGGATCCTATCACCCAATTTGCCATGCCGCCCACAGCACGGGTCCTGGGGCGGATGATCTGAACCAGATGGGCCCAGTTCAACTGGCCGGGGCTCTGGAGATCAAATCCACCAAGATGGTGGGGCTGGGTCTGTCTGGAGCCTGGGCACCAACTGGAAGGGCAGGGGGAGGATTCCAGGGGGGAGAGGGCCCAGGCTCTCCAGACCCTCAGGCCAAGACAGGGGACGGGGTTTAACCTCCCCCACAACCGAGGCCTATGAAGAGGCTGAGCGTGGGCCCTGGGCTACTAGCCACTGCCCTTGGCCCTGGGTTCAAGTTCGGATTCTGCCGCGCTCCAGCCTGGGCCCTTGGAGTTATCACATGTCTCAGAGCCTCACTGTCACATCTGTGAATGGGGAAAGTAAACCCTGTTGGAAAGAAGGCATTTGGAAAGGGCCTTCAAGAGAAGGAGTTTTGCCAGGCAAGACCCAGGGAAGGGAGGGACGGGATTCGAGCAAATCAATAACACCTCGCTCTGATGTCTTTCTATGGAAGGAGGTGCATGTGGGTCCTGGCTGGAAAAAGCATTTGTCAACTGCACATCAACAAATGCAGAGAGGGCAGCATGGGCCCAGGTTTGAGACGCAGCTCTCAGCTTATTGATGGGGGACCTTGGGCAGATGCCTCTGTCAGAGCCTCTTCCCTCAAATGATGATGATCATCCCTCCTAGCTCCAGGTCATCCGGAGCATTCTGGCATGCCAACGGCCCGATGAGTGGTCACACAACCAACGTGTGACCTGTTCTGGTTTGTCTGGGTCATGGGTCAACACCCAATGGTTAAAAAGAACAAGGCTGAGCTTCATTCAGCAGGTGGGCTGAGAAGATGCCCCGGACACACTCCAATGAAAACAGCAGGGTGCTGAGTGCTACCGATAGTGTGGACCTACTGTGTGTAAGGAAGATACACACGATTTTTTTTTTTTTGGCACCAGGGATCAAACACAGGGGCGCTTAACCACTGAGCCACATCCCCAGCCCTTTTTGTTTTATTTAGAGACAGGGTCTCCTCATTAGTTGCTGAGGCTGGCTTTGAACTCATGATCCTCCTGCCTCAGCCTCCTGAGCTGCTGGGATTACAGGCGTGTGCCACCGTGCCCCCTAATAACGCTTTTCTGTAGGCCTGGAGAGGGCTTCTGTCCACACCAGCCTGCGTGGTCTCTCAGAGCCTCAGTTTAACTCTCTGAAGAATGGACACAGAGACGGGGCACAGAGACGGGGTCCTGAAGGACGGCAGCTGTCCTGGCAATCCTTGTGCACCAGGAGAGCTTGGGGCCCCCGCAGTAGCCTCTCAAGGGCACCCAGCCCAGTCCTTTACAGGGTGGCTCTGCGGTTGGCCCCACTGACAGAGGAGCAACTGTGGGCTCAGACACAACAGGTCACAGTCAAGATGCTAGGCTTGTCCCCAGGTCCGCTGGTTTGGAGGGCCAGGTCAGGTGGGAGGGTCGGGGCAGGGCAGTGTGAGGACCAGCCCTCCAGCCAGAAGCAGGGGGGACCCAGCAAGCCCTGCTGTGGGCTTCTACCTGTTGACCCAGCTGCTGGGTCCCCGTCCAAACAGAACCAGGGTTTGGGTGAGCCGGACTGTGAGCCAGGTAGAGAAAGCAGAGATCCCCTGGAGCCTCCCCCTGGAGCCTCCCCCTGGAGCCTCCCCCTGGAGCCTCCCCCTGGAGCCTCCCCCTGGAGCCTCCCCTGGAGCCTCCCCCAGCACACTGCGGAGGGCAGAGACCGCAGGGCTAGGGGCCAGGGCTTCTCCACCCCCACGACAGGTCCCAGCCCTGCATCTCAGGCTGTGTGACTTCAGTCAAATGACTTGACCTCTGTCTCTCCTTTGTAGTGTTAGGCCCAAGCCCTCAGAGGGGTCCCGGCTCCTCTGTCTCTCCGGCGCCCCATATCCCTGTGGTCCCTAGTCTCGGCCACATGCCGAATTTGATGGCCTCTTCCCACCACCGTCACCCCTAGTGGGGCACATCCCCCTCACTGCACTCTCAGCCTCTGTCCTCAGTCCCACAGCCTCTAAAGTAAGCCCCACACGTACGTAACCAGAAGGTCCCGCCCGGAAAACCCAAGTCAGACTGTGGCACTCTGTGCCCCAAACCAGGCGGTGGCCCGTCACTTAGAGAGAAGCGGGCTTCTTGGCAGTTTCTTTTCCAGGAAAACAAAAGTCTTTGCTTTGGAAATTTGCAAGACCACCCCAACAAGCAGGGTTCAAGCCCGGCTGCCCTGGGGGGTGGCCATGAGGGTGAACCTTCTCTGAGCTCGAAGCTGAGCCAGGCCATGGCGGGAGAGCCTTGGGGTGGCACAGAAGGGCTTTAGCAGAGGTGCATCAGGGGCAGTGCCAAGTGCGGAGACGGGGTACCCAGGAGGACCCGCAGGTGCCCTCAGGAACCACTCAACCCTACCCCCCTCCATTCAGAGATGGGGAAACTGAGGCCCCAGTTGGGAGAGGGATACCGCAGAGGACACATGGACTAATAGCCACCTTTGGTCCAGATCTGTGAAAACCTGGGAGTCACAGCTGGTTGCATGACTTCCTGTGCGTGTTTCCATTTACATGTAAATTTTTATGATTTTAATTGTTTTGAATGAGCGATAGAGACACATTGTTCGGAATTCCAAGGAGCCCAAAGGAATGAAATGGAAAACAAATTTCCCAGCGCCGCCCCAGCCTGCGGTTCCTGTCCCTACAGGCCACCGAGGGAGTTTCCTGGGTTTCCTTCCAGAGAAAACTACGCACACCCGCCGCGAGCATGCTTATACCCCCGTCCCCTGCCCTGTAGTCTTCTGGGACGTGGGCTTGGGGACCTGCGCCTGGCTTCTTTTTATTTGACATAATTATGGAGGTTGCGACACATCCATCCAGTGACACTTGCCTGCTGTTGAACAGCTGTGTGCCGGTCCACCTAGGCCACCACTGTCCACTCATCGGATCCCCAAAGGCAGAGCCTGTTGGTTGCTTCCAGGATCTTACCATCACCAAGAGGTTGCTGTGAATGTCTTTGTGCACCTGTCATTTATCACCCCTGCAAGGCTTCCAGGGAAATAGATCCTTCCAAGTGGCACTGCAAGTTCAAGGGTGTGTGACCTGGTGATTGGGACTATTGTTCTCTCCTCGGCTGGCCCAGGGAGTGTCTGGGCAGTTCCACCCTGTGCTTGGAGGAGCCCTGGAGTCTGCAGAGGTGGCCGCAGCAGCAGCCAGAGGGCTTGCAGACTTGCAGACCCCCACTTCTCCCCAGCCTCTTTCTGACTCCCCACCTGCTGTTCTCTACCCCATGGCGGCCCATCTGGGTGCCCACACTGGTTTCTGCAGGGCTCCATGCCACTAGAAACCACCACTGCCACTTGTCATTTGATTCCCCAGGAATATCAGCCCCCGTAGTGCAGGGCTTCCCCTGCCTCATTCGCTGCCACAGCTCGAGGCACACAGGTGGCCCTCAGTCAAGAACAGGCAAGCAGGAGGAGCACGAGTTCAAAGCCAGCCTCAGCCACTCAGTGAGACCCTGTCTCTAAATAAAATATGAAACAGGGTTGGGGATGTGGCTCAGTGGTCAAGTGCCCCTGGGTTCAATCTCTGGAACCAGACCTCCACTCCACAAAAGAACAGACGAGCTGGTTTTATACACGGGCACCAGATTTCCACGGACCAGCTGTTTGGTAGCTAGAAATAAGGTTGGGCCTCCAGGTCCCGGCCCTGGCCACTGCTGGAGGCCTGAGAAAGGGCAGCGGGTGGAGCCCAGAGACTGGACAGGCATCCCAAGCACGGGCAGGAAAGGAAAGGGGGGAAATGCCAACATGGAGGAGTGGGGGGCGGCAGAGGAAAGTTCAAGAACGAGTGAGGCACAGTCTCTATGCTCATTCACTTGTTCAGGAAGTCGTTCGGAGGTGCCAAGACCTGCGCAGGGGAGAGCGGGCCAGGGGCTCCCAGGGAGGGGCTGGGGGCTCGGTGTGCACACACTGGCTCAGGCCTAGGCCGTCTCGCTCACCCATTTTGCAGACAAGGAAAAGGGGTGCAAGGAAGCCAGAGCCTCTCCCGAGTCACAGGCGGCAGAGGATGGATTTAAATGCGGACATTTGGGTAGAAGAAGGGCGGATGGACACACCCATGCCTGGCGCAGGCGCGCGCAGAAATACCGCGGTGACTCCCAGCAATCGGTGGCTTCCTGTGGGTTCATGATCACAGGGAAAAGTGCAGGCATCCGGCACCAAGGACCCCATCGGGCCACGTGGCGGCCATCCTGGGGGGCCCCGGAGATCCCTGGCCCTCGTGTTCTCCCGTCCCACTGGGTGGCGATTGGCTGTCCTAGAGATGCTGGTGTGTTCAGGCCGGCGCACTGGCTTCCCTTCTGTCTGGTCACTTGCTCTAGGACAACAGCCACGTGTCCTGGAGAGGAACCGAGGCCTCACTCATAGGCGCACCAACGAGCCAGCAGAGGAGCACAGCCCCAGCTGACCCTGCGCCACCCCCGGAAAAGACCCCAGTGCAGAACGGCCTCCTCCATCTCCTGGATTCCCCCTGACTCTCAGAAACGGAGAGCTCGGAATGTCCGAGGTCATTTTAAGCTGATGTGTGTCCTAGGGGGCTTTGCTTTGCCGAAGTCACCCTCTGGTAGCTCCTCTTGCGTCTGATTCCTGCCCCGGGCTTGGCCAGTCACACTTCCCCACTGCCACCCCTGGACCTGTGGGCCCTGCAGCCAGGCTCCCTCCTGCCCGGTCCAGCCACCCTCTGATTCCTCGCAGACTGAGGTCACTTGTCTGGGAGCAGCGGCGCCCAGCCTCCCCCAGCTGATCGCCTCCCTGCAGGAGAGTCTGTGGCCTTTCCTCAGGGTCAGCTGAGAGCTGGCGCAGGGAGTGGGCGAGGAGGCAGGCAGGAGTCGGGGACCAGCAGGACCTCATGGACCTCTGCGCGGCCACAGTGCCCCAGCAGGGGCCCAGCACTTCCGGACTCTAGTGTGGCCTGGAGTCCAGTCTGGGTGTGGACCCTTCTGGGAGCAGGGAGCTTGGGCCTTTCCTTTCTGTGCAGTGATGTGGCTTCTCAGAGCCACGGTGGCCTCACTGGAAGATGGGGCTCATGGTCCCCCACTCCCAGATGGGCTGGGCGGAGCAGAGGAATTGCCACTGGAATCTGTTCCCTAGGCACTGGGATTCTGTCCAGTTTGTTCTTGGGGTCTAGCACACAGTAGGTGCTTACCAATATTTGCTGCATATCTGTGGCCATCCTGCCTTCTGAGTCTCACCTCTCATGGGGGCCTTCTGTCCACCCATGGGTTCTGCCCTTGACAAATGGGTAAACTGAGGGCCCGTGAGGCCAAGCGTTACCCACAGCTAGTACATGCCCATCTCGCACCTGTGGCAGCCCAGGCAGTCCCTACAGCTGGGGTGTCAGAGAGAAGATCAGGGCAGGGAGGGAAGGACACGTCCAGATGTCCATAGTCACTGCCCATCACAGAGTCATCCTCAGTGGGGACGGAATGGAAGCATGGCCACATCAGTTCCTGGTCCCCATGGTCCTCGAGAACAGAGTCTGTCCCAGGAAGGTCTGGCCTGGTCCCTCTGTGCACTCCACCCCCTCATGGTCACGCCCTCCCGGCCCTGTATGCTCTAGCCACACAGAACTCCTTTCACCTCCTTGCTAGGTTGCACCCCAGGGCCTTTGCACTTGCTGTTCCTTGTGCTTGGAATTCTTTCCCCTTCCTTTCCTCACCTGGAAACTAAGAGCCCAGCTCTGTTCTCCTGATGTAGTCTCTCCCTCCAGGTCAGGTGCCTGTTATACGCCCCAGCACATGGTGGTCCCCTGCCCCTACTTTACAGCACATATCATGAATGACCACTACATATGAGAGATTGCTAGGTGTGTCTGTGCCTCTCCCCCAGGAGCACCGGGATGTGCCTTCTTTGCTCAGGGCTGAATCCTCCCACCTACCCAGGGCCTGGGTCCAGAGCAAGCCCTCAGTAAACTCAGAGGAAGGCGTGGGCAGGGGAAGGCAGGAGGGAGCGCTCAGAACTGCAGGCGCCGGCACATGTGCGCGCTCAGCTGCATGAGACCCCGCAACGGCAAGGACATCATGGATTTTCACGACATCATGACATGCTGTGTGTCCTGTCACCACTGGGGAGGACAAACAGGAACTAGGGGCTCGGTCTAACCCCACCACTGACCTTGGAGTGAATGAGGCCAGGTCACTCCTCTACCCATCAGTGTCCCTGTCTGTCCAAGGAGCGGGTGGAGAGAGGTGGTCTGCACAGGGGTAAGACAGTGGGATTGGAGCCGTCTGCTGGGGTGCAGGCCCTCTCTTCTTAGGGCCTCAGCTTCCCCACCCCAAATGAGGATCCTGACAGTCCTCCTGTTTCGGGGGACAGGGGGTTGGGGTTTAGCGGGGTTTAGCAAGCTGAGCCAATGTTCGTAAATCACGCGCCACAAGTCCTGGCTCGGAGTCCCTGTGTGGATTCAGTGTGGCCTTGCAACATGCAGGAACGATAACGGCTTCTCCCACCTCCTCCAGCCCGGGCACCGTGTCTCCCTTTCACAGATGGCAAAACTGAGGCTCATTTTGCAAACATTTGCAGAGGTGCCCATTCCACAAACACAAGGCCCGGCCAATACAAGCAACTCATAGAAAGATGCAATCGATGGCAGATGGTGTGACGTCACATAGGTAGGAAACACACTTACTCCAGGTTGGAGAGGGACAGGCACAGGTAAGGGGTGATTAGCACCAAATTCAGGATAGTTCTGGGAGGTGGGAGGAGGAGGGAGGGACACACACTTCGGCAGTCCTAGGTAACAAGCTCAGGTCTTCACTCTAGGCCTGCGCTCCACCACTGAGCTACGTCCTCAGCCCTTTGGATTTTACGTTGAGACAGGGTCTCACTAAGTTGCCGAGGTTGGCCTTGAACTTGCGATCCTCCTGCCTCAGCCTCCTGAGGAACCGGGATTACTGGTGTGCGCCAGCGCACCCAGCTAAGATTTCCTGATTTTGTACCCTGAAAATTAACTACAAAGCTGAGCAAAGCCACAAGGGGTGGGGCCTGGAGCTCAGGTCTGCGGGGCTGTGGGAGCTGGGTTCCTTCGCCTTGTTGGCTCATCCCCCCGACTCCCCTCGGCCCCCGCAGCCCATCCGCATTCCCTGCAGAGCTGCCTCCCAGGGTTCCCCTCGGCCACTTGGAAACTGTCTTCCTTCCTGCAGCCCTGCTTGGTGACCACAGTGTGTGCCATGGACTCCTGGACACTGGACTAGGGTCAGCAGGGGGGTCCAAGGGACCTGCTGGCCTGAGGTTCCGGGGCTCTGCTGGTCTAAGGAGAGGTGGCTTTGCTCTCAATTTCAAGGTTCCCAGGAATCAGTTCACCCCAGACACCCCTGGTGTTTGAGTTTGTGCCTTATTTGGTCTTCCCGGAGGTGGTTTTCATGAGCCCCACTTTGCAGATGAGGAAACGGAGGCCCAGGGAGGAGGAAAGGCTCTTGTGGGAGATGGGACATGGAGAGGCTGCAGGGCCCCTCTGCCGCCCCACTGCAGCCTGGGCTCCCCGCTCTGCGCACTCCCCAGCTGACTCCCTGGCCCCTCACCCACCCCAGGAGCTGTCTGTCCCCCTGCGTGAACGCTGACCTACTTAATTGCCACGGTCACCTCCAAAGCAGCCTCTACCTGTGTCCCTGTCTCCCAGGTGAGGAAACTGGGGCCCAGAGCGGCCAAGGGGTTGATTGGGAAGACACAGCCAGTGGGAAGAGGAGCCGGGGTTCAAGTCGAGTCAGGGGCCTCCGTGGGACTGGGTGGGGGAAGGGATGACGACCAAAGGGAGACTGGGTCTTCCCTTCCCTCAGCCAAGGACAGCTCCAGGCTTGCAGGGACCATCTCAGTCCACAGGAGCCTGGAAAGCTGGGGAGCCCCAGAACCTCTGCTGGGGTCCCAGGCCCCAGGTAGGTGTCCAGGGGCCCACAGTGGACAGGTCTCGGTCCCCTTAGCCTCCCAGGGCCTCAGTTTCCTCATCTCTTCATGCACAATCTCACTTCATCCGAGCATTTTGAGAAACAGATGCAAGAATCTGCACAAAGTCCACATAACTACAAGGGGCACCCACTGGAAGCTCAGCATGTGCCCCCCGCAATGCTTCTTATCTTTCTTTGTCCCCTCTCACTCTGGGAGGCCAGGAGCACACCAGGTTTCACTTCACAGAGAAGCCAGTGGAGGAGGTGACTTCCCCAGGTCCCACAGCAGGTTGGCGGCCCCCCAGAACGTGACCTCTGTTCCCAGGTCCGTCTAACCCAGACTCCACGGGCAGGTCCATTCCAGACATTTCTCTGAGGTTAAGCAAAGGCCCTGAGGCCAGAGCTGGCCAGAGGTGTGGGCTTGTCAAGGGGCAGATGGGGCCTGATTCCTCACATTCCCTTCCTGAGGGGAAGGGGAGAGGGTCTGCACAGATCCTAGCCCCACGCACTCTTGGTCCAGGGTGGACAGAGCCAGGAACATGTGACCCTGCCCTGCAGGATGGCCCCGCCAAGCCACGTGGACAAGTAGACCTGTTCCTCTGGGGAAAGCCAGAGAGGCCTGCTGCCGCCGCAGCTCACCCCAGGCACCAACCAGCTGGCCGTCCCCAGGGTGATGGCGTCTGGGTGGACAGTTCTAGGCCCCTTTGCGGAAAAATAACCCTTTTGCTCCTAGAAGCGGAGGTCCTTCGCCCCACCCCAGCCCCCAGTGCCAAAGTGCCAGGAAAGAAGCCAGTCGTGAGGTCAGGAGTGAACCCCAAGATGCGGGCTTCAGCCACCGAGACCCACTTCTTGCTTGGATAACCGGAGGCCGAAAATGCCAAGAATTCGCGGGCAGCCTGGGAGGCCGGGGCCGCTGGGAGGGTCCTGGGCCAAGCGGGGACCCCACACTGGGCTCCCGCTGGGTGCTCTCCGACCCATGTCCACCCGGCAGGGCCTGGACCCCGCTGGGCTGAGGGACCGAGGTATTCTGCGTTTGACGTCAGGGACCTGGAGCCATCCGCAGGCCTGGGGCGGTGCCAGGTCGGGAGGGCCCTGCCCGTCCTGAGCCCTCCCTGCCAGGCTCTGGGTGCAGAATGCGAAGAGGAAGAGAGGCCCCGGCCGAGCAGCCTGGCCATGGGGTGGGTGCCGACCTCGGGGCTCTCGGGACCCAGGTCTCCAGCGTGGACAGCCAGGGCCTGGAGGGGGGGGAGGACCGCGAGAGGGACGGGGGAATGTGGGGAGAGACGGACAGCCAGAGAGGAGAGGACCAGGGACACAGAGTCAGCGAGAGCCCTGGGAACCTGCAGGGGACACCTGGAGAGCCAGGGAGACAAAGACAGGGAGAGAGGAGAGCCCCAGAGCCCAGGCGGCCATGGCTGGCTCAGCCGGGAGAGCAGAGGGGCGGCAGGTGCGAGGGTGGCTTGGTCTGGGCCTGGATTTCCTCACCTGTAGAAAGGGCAGAGGGAGGAGGTGGAGATGGCACGTCCTGGCCGATGAGCTGTCCAGATGCCAGTCACTGGGCAGGGGTCTTCAGGAGGAGGAGGAGGGGGGAGGGGGAGAGAGAAGGAGACGAGGAGGAGGGGTGCACGGGAGGGGGAGGGGCGGGAAGAGGGAGCGAGGGAGGGGTGAGCCTGGACTCCCCGCCTTTGCACTCTGCACAGGGCCATAGGCCCCCACCAGCTGCCTGCCTGGACTTGAAGGTCCATTGGGAGGTGAAGGGAGCTGCCCGCTGTCTCCAGAACTTGGCTCCCTGCCCCCTTGACTCTGTCCAGAGTCTGGAGGAAGGATCTGCACTGAACCCAGAGGCGCTCTACCACTGCTGCATGACCAGGGCCAGTCACATCCCACCACCGCCTGGCCTCGGTTTCCTCATCTGTACACTGAAGAACAGGAGAGGAGTTGGGGGCGTGGACTGCGCAAGCTCAGCTGCTGGGAACTCACCCAGGGAGCGCTCCCTCCTTCTCCCAGGTGAGCGGAATCAGCCTTCCTTCCCTCCTTCCTTCCCTCCTTCCTTCCCTCCTTCCTTCCCTCCTTCCTTCCCTCCTTCCGTCTGAACCCAGAGGTGCTCTACCGCTGAGCCATATCCCCAGCTCTTTTTCTTATTTTATTTGAAGATAGGGCCTTGACAAGTTGCTGAACTCAGGATCCTCCTGACTCAGCCTCCCAGACCAGGAGAAGAACCAGAGGAAGGTCCTGGTCACAGCCTGGGAAGCTGGTGAGCATCCCAGCTGGGACCAGGGGGAGAGCGTTGTTCCAAGGAGCCAGGGATTGCGTGCCTCAACTGTGGGGTGGGAGGAGGAGAGACCCCCAAGCCACAGGGCCTACGTTTATGTCCAGTAAGAGCCGTTAACGGAAGCAGTCAATAGGTACCAAGAACTTGCATTACGCCTGGCACCCGGCCAAGGGCTTTTGGGCATCGTCTCATTAAATCCTCGCTGAGGTGGGCAGTCTTGTCCCCTCATTCTGTAGGTGAGGAAACTGAACCTCAGAGACATGAAGCAATTTTCCCCAAGGCACACAGCCAGGAAGGGGCAGAAGTGGAACTCGAATTCTGACCCCTGGCTCCACAGCCACCTTCCAGGGTCTGGGGACGGAACAGACACAGGGAGAGTGACGCTGGGGTGTGTTTACTCAGATGGCTCTGATCTTCTGGCTGGCTCCTTGGACACAGGGTGACCTGGCAGCAGCCTGAATATCAAAGAGCATGAATGGGGTACTCCACGCCAGGGGTCCCTTACCCAGAGGATGGTATGGCAATCACCCTATGGCGGACCCTCTGTCTCTGCTGGGTGCATAGATCCCACCTGAGACACAGCAGGATTGGGGTCCCATTGAGACCAGCATGGATGGGTGACAACCTGGCCCGAGGGACACTGCAACTTTGGACCAACTTGACTAAGATTAACTGGGCTTGGGCTCGGCCGGCGCTCAGATGGGGGTGGGGCTGTGTGCCGTGCACCTGTGGCCAGCATGCTGTCACCTTCTCCACTCTGCTCATCCTTGGTCACAAGGCAAGTGCGTGCCAGGGTCAGACGTGAACCCAGGCTGGTCGGGCACCCCGGAGCTCTTGATGACCCCCCCGGATGGACACCTAGAGAGGACACTCCACCTCAGGCTGAAGGGTCGGGCCAGGGAGCCCTTGGGGTCAACTCCACGTGCTGGCTCAGCCAGTGCTCCCAGCGGACTCAAAAGAGGGACAAGAGCGTGAGACTTGGGGTGCAAGTGCTGGGGTGACCAGGGAGGCCTGAGCCAGGGCCGTGGCCAGGGATGGGAAGACAGGTGACAGGTGGGACCTGCTGCCTGGAGCTGCGCAGGGAGCCGAGCAGACCCCCAGAGCTGGGTGGTATGACGTCCTAGACAGAGACGGCCGAGGAGCGGAGTCCCAGGCAGCCCTGGGGTCATGCCCACAGGCCCTGGGTGCCCGTTGGGGGCACTTCCTGTGGGGAGTCGGTTCGGGACTCAGGATCCCGTCAGGAGTGAATCGGTGACATTGCTGAGTGGAGATAGAGGGATGAGGGGACGGCCACACCTTCACTCCCTCGCAGATATCTACCAACATATCTGTCACCTTCCTCAGTCTGTCACCATGAGGGTGGAGGCCCTGGGAACCCAGTGAGCCAGACCCGGCACCCGTCCTCTGGGGGACCAGACCAGGACGAGTGCTCCTTAGGAAACAGCGGCGAGGGCGCCAGGAAGGGAGGGAGGGGACAGGAGGGCTCTCAGACCTGGGGTGGACAGGAGCACCTCTCTGAGAAGGTGACACGGGGCGGAGGAGCTGAGTCCTGAAGGGACTGAGGCACCTGGGAGTCTGGCAGAGGGGAAAGGACTTCGCTGTGTCCTGATGGGCTGGAGCCCGGGCAGAGGGCCAGCGTGCGACTTAGGCCTCAGTGAGGACCCTCAGTCTGTGGGGATGGAAGCAGGGAGCCCAGGCAGTGGCAGGCAGGGGACAGAGGTGGCAGGGGTGGGTGGGGGCCACGGAGGGAGGGAAGGTGGCCAGAGCGGCTGTGCTTGGTGGCAGGGACTGGCCAATGGAGACCCTTCCCAGAAGGATGGTGTTGGTCACCAAGATGGAGTTTGTCAAGGGGTCAAGTAAAAGGAAGGCTGAGCCGTAGCCATGGGACTTGGGAATTGGCAGGTGACCCCAGGACAAGGAGCCACTGGAAAGTGAGGAAGAGTGAGCTCGCAAGAGACTCGTGTTTTCTCCTCCTCCTCCCCCTCCTCCTCCTCCTCCTCCTCCTCTTCATCTCCATCCTCCCCCTCCTCCCCTTTCTCCTCCTCCCTTCCTCTCCCTCCTCCCCTTCCTCTTCCTCCTCCCCTCCTCCCCTTCCTCTTCCTCCTCCCCCTCCTCCCCCTCCTCCCCTTTCTCCTCCTCCTCCCCCTCCTCCCCCTCCTCCTCCTCCTCTTCATCTCCATCCTCCCCTCCTCCCCTTTCTCCTCCTCCCTTCCTCTCCCTCCTCCCCCTCCTCTTCCCCCTTCTCTTTTCTCTCCCTCCTCCCCACCCCTCCCCTCCTCCTCTTCTCCACTCCTTCCTCTCCTCCTCCTCTCCCTCCCCTCCTGCTCTTCCTCTTCCTCTGACCCTCCATCTCCTCCTCTCCCTCCTCCCCCTCCTCCTCCTCTTCTCCTCCTTCTTTGTTACACGAGGTACTTGGGTGTGAGCGCATGCTCAGGGGAAGGGCCAGCAGAGAAGTCTGCGGGTCTCGTGGGGTGGCAGGGAAGTGGCCTTGCCCAGGGAGACTCTCCTTTCCCCCAGCCTGAGGGGTCACCCTCCGCCCCCACTCCGTGTTAAGGAGGGGTCCCTGTCTGGAGCGTCTGGGTGGGGGAGGTGGAGTCAGGCTGGAGGAGGAGGAGCCTCTCTGTCCTGTGGACTCTCCCCTGGGACGCGGTGACAGCTGTCTGGGAGACGCACAGGGTTGCCCAGGCAGCTGGCTGGGCATTGGGTTGGCTGCAGGGTGGAGGCCAGAGGGACCGGGTGTGGCCGGCAGGCAGGTGGGACAGGGGAGCTGACGGGGCCCTAGGAGGCAGGCAGAAGCAGCGGCAGGGCTTCGTGGGGAGCACCTGTGTGGGTGGGGAGCCGCCCGACCTGGGCACCGTCGTGCACCTGGCCTGCCTGGAGAAGGGTGAACAGGGTGCTGGGACCATCCTCTGGAAGACGGAGGGGACGTGGGCTCACATGCGATCCTTTCGGAGCTCCACCCGTCACCCCAGTTGTGCTGTCCGTGGGCACCCGGGTCCGACTGCCCAGCCCATGCCCACCCGCCGGGGAGCAGAGGTGTCTGCTGGCCGGTGCCGCCCAAACCGTCTGCCAGGCGTGAGGGTCAGTGGCGTCTGGGGGACACACCAAGCCCCCGCCTCTTCCCCTGTCAAGTCCGGCTGCTGTTAAGTGCGTCCTGAGCCGGCTCAGGGCTGCCACGCCCTCCACGCAGACCGTCCCGTGTCCTGGGCCTCATCCTCCTGTCCCCACTTGGCCCGCAGTGGCCCTGCCAGCTCTATCCTGGACCCCTCGGGTCCTGCCTGCCCCCTGCCACCCCAAGGCTGCCTGTTCCCTGCGCCCAGAGCCCACCTGAGCCTCATGGTAGGTGCTCAGTGTTGGCTGAAAGAATGAGAGGGACGGGTGCCCTCAATGACCGCCCACGACCATCTGTCCACCAGTGCGTGCACCTACTCCGCCCCCAGAGCTAGTCGGTGCTCCTTCCCAACATGCCAGGACCCCACCCACCCTGCGCCCAGGTCCTCCTGCCGCCGGCCCCATCACCTGATGCCTGGAGGCTGCAGGGGCCACAATGTCCTCCCCTGGAGCCCCCTGCAGTCCCTCCTGGCCCCTGCAGTGAGCTGGGGGTTGGCTGCTGCCCGCTCAGGACTCCACGCTGGGTCCCTGATACTCAGAGCAGAGCCGTCCAGTGACCCACAGGCCCTCACGGCCGGCCCTGCCCTCACCTCTGGGGATCCATCTTGGACCCTCTTCTCCCTCTTGCTCTCTGCTCTGCCTGCTCTGGCCACCGTGCCTTCCCCAGGTGACCACCCCGTACGTGTTGTGTAGCCCTCGCTGCTGCTGGGCCCTCTGCCTGGTCACGCTCTGTTCTCCGTCACCCCACTCTCCAGTGGTCTGACCTCAGATGGCCAGCCCCGTCCACCACTTACCCCACACTCCTCTCCCATTTTGGGTCCCCATCAGACACAGTAGACACCTCTGTGCCTCTCCCCGGTTCACCCAGAGGGGCTGTCCCCCCCACTGTGTCTGTTGGACCCCTGCACAGGGGGCGGACGCCCGGTGGCAAGGGCCCAACGAGGTTCCACTGAGCACTGAATGAATGAATCCACACAGTGGCAAAGAGCCTGCTTTCCTGTTCTGAGGCCGCCTGCCTTGCTGTGTGGCCTCGGGCCCATGCCTGCCCTCTCTGAGCCTCACATCCCAGTCTCTGCCCGGGGAGGGTCCTGGGGTGACCGATCGGCCGCGGGTTGGGAGGTCCCCGAGGTCGCGGGTCGCCACACTCACCTTCTGCAGCCGCAGTGTGCTGTTCTCCAGCGCCTTCTCCAGCTGTTGCACCCGCTGGGCCCGCCAGGCGCCCAGGGAGGCCGAGGGCGCCGCGGGGGACACGTCCCTCTGGAGGCTGTCGGGGCTCCGGGGGTCCCCGGGCGGGCAGGGCTGCGGGTCGGGCAGCACGAAGGTGTAGCTGCACGGGCCGCTCTGGACCAGGTGCACTTGGTGCTGCGCGGCCGCCTCCGGTCCCCTCCTTTGGGCTGCAATCATGGTGGCCACCGCGAGGAGGAGGCCGCCCAGCAGCATGGCTGCCCGGGAGAGCATCCGGGGACGCAGTGCAGGCGGGGGTGTGGGTCCGTGCTGCCGGTGCTCAGGCCACCGCGGGGACAGCACAGCCCCTGCCGAGTGAGCGCTTCGCGCGGCTATTTATGCTCCTGGGTCCAGCTGCTGGGCTTCCTGTCGCCCTGGCCTCGGCGCCCACCCCCAGGCACCCCTCACCGCTGTCCTCTCGCGTCCCTTCCTTCCTCCCGCTCCTGCCTGCAGGCCTGGCTCAGCCTCCACGCCTCGGGACCTCTGCTGTCCAGCGGCCCTGGGGAGGGGACAGAGGGGAGGGGAGGGGACAGAGGGGAGGGGAGGGGAGGGGAGGGGAAGAGAGACAGCGCACTCGCACCGTGTCCCAGCCTTCGACCCCTGTGCCTCCCGAGGACCCAGCCCCTCCCCCTTCCCAGCCCCTCCACCGTCCCCTCTGGTTCCATGCGACAGCTGAACTCCAGGGAGTGACCCCCCAGCCCCAGAGCAGAAGGGGGAGGGGGTGGGGCGAGGCCAGAGAAGTGGGTGCCCCTGGGTGCTGGCTCCTGTCCTCACTCTTCCCTGGGCCTGGGGGATGTCATACCCTGGGGTGGCCCTGGCTCAGCAGCTGTGACATAATGAGTTGTCATGTCCTGGGCGCCTGGGACTGGAGTGAGGCGGTGGATTGTGGGGAGAAGAGCTTGAGGTGCTCAAGTGTCTTGGCCGAGCCCCCCACTCCCACCCCCCAGAACCAGGGGAGACTAGAACTAAATCCCCCCCTCCACGCTTGGCCGGGACACCTCGGGTGGGCAGCTCTGGGCCTCCGTCCCCCGACTGTAGGCTGGTGTGACCCCGTCCCTCACGTGGGGAGGGCATGTGAGTGTGCAGGGTGGAGACTGAGGAATTCTGTTTGTTGGTTACAGTCTGGCTCCACTACCTATCAGCTGTGTGACTTTGGAAAGTCACTTAACCTTTCTGTGCCTTCATGGTGCATGAAAATCACATGGGTCTGGGAAGTGCTGGCACCAGGTGAGCACAAAGTCAGTGTTTTCTGTTTCATGTCTGTGTGTCTTCCTCCCCCAGCCCACGGAGTTCAGATCCCAGGGGGGCAGGTTGTGTCCCTGGGGCCACAGTTGCCAGGCCAATACGGCCAGGTCAGTGGGCTCTCCCGAGTGGGTGGCCTTTGGGCTCTGCCTGCTGGCCAGCTGGGCCTCTCTCCCTGCCTCTTTCCCGCTGCCCAACGGGCCGGGCTGTGCTGTGTTTTCCTGAATCCTGGTGGAGATTTGAACGGACAGGGGTCCTCCTGAACAGGGCTCCCCCGGGGGCCTGAGGACACTGAGCCAGGTGTGGGGCTCTGGCAGGAAGAGCAGCCACAGCTGGGATCAGCCACCAGCAGGGCCTGGCCTTCCTGTGTGCTGCCTCAGTTCCCTCCAGGGTGGATGAGGCCCCGGGAGGGGGAAGCGCACTGCTACAGGGACAGATGCTTGCACCCCAGTGCTGGGTGCAGCCCAGCCCAGCCCAGAGTGGGTGGCGCTGTCACTACCACGGTGCTGGCGGGGCAGGTTGATGATCCCAGTTAGGCCGGAGCTTTATTCTCCTCATTTTATAACAGGGAAAAACTGACCTCCACCTGGGGCAACTGAGTGATTTGCCCAAAATCACATGGGGAAGCAGATTCACCCCTTTGCAGGAGGAATGTAGGCAGGAACACAAGTGCCCAGTGGATGTGGTGGTGTGCCCCGTCTGCTTGGGTCCCAAACTGGGCCCCAGAGTCTCCAAGCCAGCCCTGCCCACCTCTGTGACTTCCCTTCAGCTCTGCCTTCTCAGTGCTTTGCCTCAGGACCTTTGCACATGCTGCTCTCACTTTCCAGAGCTTTGCTGACCACCCAGCACTGTTCCTTGTTTCCTGATTGCTCCAGTCACTGTGGCTGCCGACAGATCACCTCTGTGCTTAGTGTCATTTCCTCCTTCCCCTGTAGCACCTGGGCTGCCCTGGTGGCTTCAGGCAGCCGGGTGTCTCACAGGGACGCTGAGGGCTACGAAGATGCTCCCCCGGGAGCTGGGAGGAGACGGTATCATGTTCATGACCTATTCAGAAGCCACTTGCATTCTGTCCGGGGCCCATAGATTACGGAGCTGGCTCTGCCCGGGAGAGCTTCTCCCTTCCCCTGTCCTGTCCCTGCTGTCCCATCAGACCTCTGGCCCTTCAAACGTTTCTTTCCCCTGCCCTCTCCTCACTGTTGAGGGTGGACTGGAGCCAGTCTGTCTGGACTGGAATCCTGGTTGTGCCTGTTGGGTGTGGTTTTGCCCAATTTGCTCAACCTCCCTCTGACCCTCGGTTTCTTCTTCATTGCCTAGTAATGTTGCCTAAGAGGTTAAAAAGCTCATCCCCGGAAAGGGGTTAACACAGAGCCTGCTGCACACCATGTGCTCAATAAATGACAGCTGTCACCATTCCCCTCTGCTAGGATCTGAGTGTCGCCTGTCCTGTGCTCAGGCTCACTGCAGTTTCCACGAGCGTTTATGGAATGAATGATCCCCACTCCTGAGGGGGGCGGGGAGCTGGAGCTGGAGGCCAGGTTACTTTTCTCTGCCAGCCTGTGGCCACCATGGAGACGGAGCCTGGAGAATACACTAATAACATCTGAAGACTTTCACTGTTGCTCAGCTCGTGGGAAACGGGAGCTTATTGGCCAGTGTCATTGAAAAGTTCAAGGGGTCTGGCTTCAGATATGGCTGGATCTAGGTGTTTAAATGCTACTGGGATTCCCGCTGCCCCCGCCCCAGGCCCTGATTTTCCTCTGTGGGCTTCACCCTCTGACAGTTACCACCCCTGGTAGCAGCAGCTGCAATCTATCAATCCCCACCGCCCCTGAATGGAATGCCTGTTTCCTGATACCTCTGGGGAAAGTTCCACTTTAGGTCATTCCTGGACTGGTCACTACAGCCAGAGGAGTGGAATCATCGGGTTCATTGGACTGGGCCATGGATCCAGGCCTGGAACTGTGGGTTCAGGTCAACCTCGTGGGACCCAAAGGGACTGAGTATGGGGTGAAGTGACCAGAGGGGGTTGGACATTGGTGGGCACGAAGCACCTGTCCCCTGCCCACTGCCTGCCCAGCCTGGCCATTTGCCAAGTGAATCCATTTCCCCCCATGAACCAGGGGAGCGTCAGAGTCACTGGGGGTTCCAGGGTCCTCAGGGCTCACTTAGGTCACCAGGAAACTCATGTCCACCAGGAAGGCCACAGCCCAGAGCCACGCCAGGATCTCTTGTCCTGAAAGAAACTGATCTGTTCCTGGGAATGAGGGGGACCACAAGCCGATCTGGGCTCATCAGGTATCTGCATTCAGAAGAAGAGGATTGTCACCAGCCTGGGTCCCCACTGCTAGCTGGCTGTCATCAGCTGGACATCAGTTTCCTGCCATCCAATGCTTCTCTGGCCCCACATCTCAGGGCCCAGGGTGGATGTGGAGGGTTGTAAACTGGTCAGCTTACGGCGGACCCCAGGCCTCTGTACCGCGCTGTTCGGTCCCTGAGGCCATCACCTGGCACCCCCACAGCCATTGACAGGCTTGTGGTGAGGTCCTGACAGGAAGCCCTGGGGCTGAGGACAACCCCGGGGGCCAGTCTGTCAGAGTCCCCAGGAGGCCAGATATGAATCTTTGAAGCAAGTAATCAGTGTCCCTGTGAGTATGTCCACCCAAACAACAATCTGTCACCTGTCCCCTCTCTGCTTCCACCCCCAGACCCAGAGCCCCAGCACGACTGTGCTCAGGACGAGCCGGGGCCGGACGTGGCCTCCGCTGTGAGCCGGACCCAGTGCTCAGGAGGCCCCGGGGCTGAACCCTGATCCTGCTCCTTTGACAGGTGAGACCCGGCTTCTGCGTCTGCGGGGAGAACGGTCCTCCGTGGGCAGGCCCCGGGGGTCTAGGTCCCTGCACTGGGTGGCCAGGCACCCCAACTTCGCGTACTGTGACGGTTTGGACGGGAGGCGTCCCTCGCGGCTCAGGTGTGAGCATGCAGGTGCTTAGCGTGGGAGCGCTGGGGCGGTGACAGCCAGGACCCAATCAGCGGCTCAATCCCCTGAGGTGGGTGAACTGAGGGTGACTGTCCTGAGGTGTGGCTGGAGGAAGTGGGTCCCTGGGGACGTGCCGTGGGCTTCATGCTGGGTCCCTGGTGAGTGGGGCGCTCTCCTCTCTGCTCCCCGGTGCCACACCAGGGCGGCTGTCCCCCCACCTGTGATGTCCTCCCTCACTTGGGCCATGGAGTCGGCTGACCGTGGGCTGAACCTCAGAAACCATGAGCCCAAATAACCCTTTCCTCCTCTCTGTTGTGCCTGTGGGGTCTTTGGGTCACAGTGACAAATCAGCCGACCTAAACGCTCACACCTCTGGGGCCACGGACAGGTTCAGCAGAGGCTCAGCTCTGTCAGCTGAAGCAGCAACTCGAAGCCTGAGGTCCCGAGGCACTGAAGCTCCTTCACCCACATAGCAGACTGTCACCAGGACAATGACATCCGCCTCCTCGCGTGGCCGGGGCTCCAAGAGCAAGAATCTCCAGGGACAGTGTCGGCAGAAGACACGCAAAGTCACGCAGGACCGGGTTCCTCTGCCTCCTATTCCCAGGGGCAGACAGAGTCACGGCCAAGTTCAGGGGAGGGGCAGGCGGTGGCCCTCGATGGGGAGCATGCAGGATGGGAAACACAGCTGAGGCCACTTTGGGAGAGGTCCACTGGCCAGAGGAGGCTGGGTTCAGAAGGCCTTCAAGTGCTCGGCACCTGAGTTCTCCACGGATGGTGTGAGTGACCCCCTGGCTGTCACTGGAAGGACCCGGAGCCTCTTTGCACAGACCCGGTGACAGCTCAAGGTGCAGGAGGAGGCAGAACGATTCCCACTGGACCTGCCAGAGAAATTGGCCCATAAGTGTGTTGGGATTTGTCCCAAGTCACCCAGTCCCAGTGCCCAGTCCCAGCAGACGGGCCTCGGACTCAGCAGCCTCCGCTGTGAGCGATGCTGCCTCTCTTTCTAGGTGTCCTCCCTGGCCTCAGTCTCCCCTCTGCACCATGGGACTGCCCGGCTCTGGTCCCTCAGGGGAGCCGGGTGGAGATCGGCGCCCTCTCGGCCGTGCCCAGCCCGGGCCCCCAGCCGTGCCCGTCCTCTCTCAGGCCTGGGGAGCTCAGCAGCCACTGAGCCCGCCTTGGCACTCACTCCAGGACATGAGGAATGGGCCTGCCAGGTCGGAGGGCAGGTCTGTTTTGGAACCTGGGACCCGTGGAGGCCCAGAGGAGCCTGTGACCCAGAGAACCAACAGCCCCTCTGTATTTTGTTTGTTGTTATTAAACAAGCACAGCGTGTCCCTCGTGGAACAGTCAGAAAGTCCACACTGTCAAGCGGGAGAAAATAAACGCAGCCTGTGCTACCAACAGCCAGAGGCAGAAGCACAGCTAAGGTCCTGGGGCTGTCCCCTCCACCACCTCCTGCTGCCTGTAGATGCATATGGTGGTTTGTTGAGGGGAGGGGAGTGTCAAAGATGGAACCCAGGGGCACCCGGCCACTGAGCCACATCCCCAGCACTATTTTATATTTTTTTAGAGATAGGGTCGCCCTGAATTGCGTAGTGCCCCAGTAACAGCGAGGCACTGAACTCGAGATCCTCCTGCCTCAGCCTCTGGAACCACTGGGATTATAGGCATGCACTGCGCCTGGCATTGCATAGGGTTTTTTTTGGTGGGATTTCTAGAAGGAGAAGGAGAAGGAGGAGAAGAAAAAGCAGCAGCAGCAGCTGTAAACCATTTTACCATTTTCTAGATTTTGTTTTACTTATTTTGGACTCATCTTTTGGGAAAAAAGATGAGACAAATTCAGGTGGCCCACGCCTGTAATGCCAGCAGCTGGGGAGGCTGAGACAGGAGGATCAAAGCCAGTCTCAGCAATGGCCAGGCACTAAGCAGCCCGGTGAGACCCTGTCTCTAAATAAAATACAAAATAGGGCGGGGATGCAGCTCAGTGGTGGAGTTCCCCTGAGTTCAATCCCTGGTGCACCGCCGGGAAATCAGACAAATGCTCAAGATAGTACAACATCCCCCACATCCTATCCTCCCACTGGGCACGTGTCAACCTTGGGCCTATTTGTCCTAGATTTGGAAAGAAACGAAAGGCTCCAGGTGAGGCCGGCCTCCTTCGTCTCCCTCCCACCCCTGGGGACACCGCTTAGTGCACCAACAGTGCATCATTTTTTGTGTGTGTTTTCAAAACTTAAATACATGCTATTATGCAGGCTGCCGTGTTCTGCCTGCACTCTGTATTTTCCAGATTTATCCAAATTACACACAGAGGTCCTGTGACCAAGGTCATCTTCTGGCTGCTGCGGCCGCGGCATCTATCATTAGCCGCTGTTTGTTTACCCACCCTCGGCGGACGGATCCCTGGGCCGGTTCGGTTCTTCTGTTCCTCCTCGCCTGCTGTTGCCGTCCACCCAGGACTTGGCTTTCCTGCGGGGCCAACCTGCTGGCCAGCAAAGGTAACCCAACAGGACAGTGACCTCTTCTCGTGGACTCTGTGTCAGGAACTGCTCTCCTCAGCGCAATGTCTGTCTCTAAGCGCACGTTCAGGGTGACGCGGGGGCTGCCTGCTGGGATTTCCCCCGTGATCCCTCCTGGTTGGACACCAGGGTTTGCTTCTGTGGGAGACTTGAACCCCACCCCAGACCCGCTGGTCCCTGCCAGCCTCTCTGCTGCAGGGCCTCCTCCCTCCGCCCTGGCTTTGGCCCTGTGAACTGTTTGGCCCATGCGACGTTTTTCCAAGGCGCGGCTTGGGCAGGGTCCTGCACTGGGACTCTCCCGCGCATGCTCCCTGGAGGCGCGTGACCACCAGGTGAATGCACCCGAGGCCTCCATCCCTCCTCCCAACCCAGCAGCCCAGGGCCAGCCTAGACTGTGGCCAGCTGAGCTGCCCAGGCCAGAAGAACGAGCCCGGGGACCCAGAGAGCTGAGAAAGGGTGACTTTTGCTTTAAGCCACCAGCCTTGGGGCAGCGCGAGAGGGAAGAGCTGATGCCCCCAGCCCGGCTCCCCCTCTGATGGCCCAGCTCCTGGCTGTGACCCTCAGGCTCAATGTTGAGCTTGTTTCCGGAGGATAACGACACTTCCCCGCAGGCCTGTCCTGACTGAGCGGTGGTGGAGCGTGTGTCCACGGGCGCCCCGGGCGGTCAGCTGAGCCTCTGGGAGGCCCGCAGGTCCAGTCTCGGGACTTGGCGGCCCTCTGCCTAGAACTTCCTCCTTCACGAGCAGGAAAACATTGCAAGCTCATGGCATGGAATCTTGAAGAGTTTGTTAAAAGCGAGAATATTGGAAGAAGAGATTTGTGGCCTATCATTAAGGTTTAAAAAACACAAAACTTCCGCCAAGACTTCTCAGATCAGGCGGTGAATCATGGAAGATGGGTGAATTAAACGTCATCAAAATGAATCATTTTTATTCCTCTGAAGATACTAATAAGATAATAAGGAGAAGAACAAGCCACAGACCAGAAGAAGATATCTGTAAAGCATAGATTTCATCATGTACGTCTGGAAGACGCACAGAGATCTCAACATGCGATAATAAGAAAACAACCCAGTGAAAAGACGGGTGAAGTTTTGAACAAAAGCTCAATGAAAGAAGAGACGTGATGGCCAAGACCCACGTGAACAGGTGTTCAGGATCAGGAGGCACTGGGATGCAACCCCAGACCTAGCCAGGTGCCACTGCTACACACCAAATGACTGATGAAAAATGCTGTGAGCCTACAATCCCAGCAGCTCAGGAGGCTGAGGCAGGAGGATCGAAAGTTGGAGGTCAGCCTCAGCAATTTAGCAAGGCCCTAAACAACGTGGCGAGACTCTGTTTCCAAATAAAAACGGCTGGGGATGTGGCTCAGAGGTTAACCACCCTCAGGTTCAGTTGCTGGCGATAGGTGCTGGGGACGAGGGGAGGAAGTGGAACTCGGAGTTGCCCCATCACAGGTGGAAATGCAAAATGGTGCCACATTGTGGGAGACAGATGGACAGCTTCTCGTGAAGTTAACATATACTTACCTTATGACTCAGCAATTCCCCTCCCGCAGGACTGTGCAGTGGAGACCGCGGGGCGCACGGGCAGGACGGGCCAGGCCGGCCTGGAAGCCCCGAAGGCCGCGTGCTCCTGCAGATGTCGCCTCCTTGGCACAGGCAGTTCTGCCGGCGCCGGTGGAGCTTCCCCACCTCTCTGCTCATCTGCCGGCTTCCGGTCACTGAAGCCCACCTCGGGGCTCTGCATGGCTCTCCTGGGCCTGGAAGCCCGATTCCTGCCGCGTCTGGCCACCCCTGGGGGCTCCCAGGTCCCTGCAGGGGCGCGCCCCCATGAGCCCTTTCCCATCCTTGCTTTGGCGTCTCTGTGCCACCTGGCCGCCGGTCACTGTTCCCAGGTCCTCTGCTCGGGGTTTGCTGGTCCTCCCCCCCTGGGTCTGTGCAGGCTGTCACCAAACACCAGCGCCCGGGAGGCCTAGGAACCACGGCAGCTCGGTTCTCAGTGCCCAGGCTGCGGGGGCCACGGGGAAGGCGCAGGCACACCCACCTTCTGGTCCCCACACGGGGACTTCTCGCTGGGACCTCACGTGGGGGGTCTACCAGGCCTCTCTCATAAGGGAGCTGTTTCCAGCCAAGAGGGATCCACTGCGGTGGCCCAGTCACCTCCCAGAGGCCCCGCCTCCTAACACTGTCACCCTGGGGATTCCGCTGCAGCAGGTGAATTCCGGGGTGGGGTCATCGTTCAGACCCCAGCTCTCCTCCGTGGGGCCCTGAGCTCTGGAGAGCAAGAGCTCCACCTGAGCCCTCATCTCTGCATCCCACTTGCCTTCAGTGTACTTGCATACAGTAGGTGCTCAATATATGTTCATGGATTAGATGGAGGAAGTATTATGCTCTCTCATTCCGGCATTTCCTGAGCACCTACTGTGCGCCATGCCTTGAGCTAGGGACACAGAAATACTTGGGCAGAGTCCTCGGTGTCCAGAACACTACTATGAAGGGAGGAGCTCCTAATGAGCCCCACAGCGGGCACGGCTGGAGCTGGCACCTCCAGCACCCTCAACTATCCACACGAGCAGGGGCAAGGAGGCAGTCACCAGGGCCTGTCCATGATGGGACGGTTCACCTGCTCCAGCGACTGCTCCACACAGCAGCCCCCTGTGGAGGTTGAGCATCAGGAACTCGGAGGTGAAACCTGCCCAAAGCAAACTGCCGGCAGCATGAGGACTGGGACCGGACGGCCAGATTCCAAACTTCGAGGGCCAGCCTCTCCACCACGGGGCCTCTCCTGCTGAGGGGAAGAGGGCAGGCCCAGCTTCAGCAGGTTCAGCAGAGGACTGTCTACGTGTAATTATTATCGTTATTATTGTGCTTGTGTAATACAGACGTCCAAGAGTGGTGACCTTCAGGTGTGGCTGGATCCAGCATCTCTAACGACCTCAATAGAATTGATTCCATTCTAAGAAGGGGCTCTCGTGTCACAGTGGACTGCGTCTTCCAATCCCCCCTCCTCCTTCAAGGACCAAGACCCAGGGGTAGAAGTGCCTCATGGGGGATTGATTAATTCAGAGCCTGTCTGCCTCCTCCTGTCACCAAGGCTGGGTGGTCAAATGTCCCCCTTTCTGTCTCTCAGACAGCTGAGCTGCCATGTGACAGGTGTGGACCAGTGAGCCCTAAGCTGGAGGAAGTGGCGGTTGTGCTTTGCGATCCCAGGGCAGCTGTGGGTGCTTCCCGGGCCGTGATGCCTCCAGACCGCTCTGTCGGGCAGCCGCGAGGGAAAAGAAAGCAAAAATCAAGACCCTGCGGCTCCGGCTGCTCCTCTCGACCCTCCTGGGGGAGAAAGCGAGTCCTGCTGCTTAAGCCAGGCACTAAGTCCCTGTTCCTTAGTCGCCAGACGCTTCCCCAAGGGATGTGCCATCCCGTCCATCCCAAGTCCCCATAACTCCCGGGAAGTGCTGCGTCGGCCAACGGCCACTCTCCCTCAGGCCAGCCTCCCACGCCCTTGGCACCCTCCTGTCCCTACTGGGGACATGCGCCAGTTTCTTCCTCTGGTGTTGGAGGTGCTGGGGTCGAGCCAGGGCCCGGGTGTGCGCGGCAGCAGGTGACCCCTGTGGCTCCTCACGGGGAAGGGTGATTTGGAGGTGCTGTCCAGCGAGGGGACCGTCCTGCGGACAGAGGACAAGCCATGTAAAGTGCATCAGGCTCCTCTGGGCCGTGTCTGCCCCGCGCTCAGGCCCGGCAGTGGCCTCGCCAGGACACTGGCCCATCCTGACCCTCCTCTGTCCTGCGACCCCGAGAAGATGAGGACCCCTCACCCCCCAGCCTCTGCCTGCCTGGAAGAGTCTCAGCCAGCACACCTGCGTCCCAACCTGCCTCCGTCTCGCCGGCAGGGGGTGACCTGGCACGTTATTGCACCTGTGGCTCCACAGAGGGGACAAGAGACTCACTTTTGTAGCTCAGGAGGCTGGCAGGAGAAAGGGGGGACCAAGCACCACCCTGGGGCCCTGTGGCCAGCAGAACACCGATGGCACTTTCTCTGCGAATCCTTCCCGGCGGTCCCAGGGCCCTGGATAGGAAATCTGCTGCAGCCGGGCATGGTGGCGCATGCGTGTGAGCCCAGCCACAAGGGAGGCTGAGGCAGGAGGATCGCGAGTTCAGAGCCAGCCTCAGCAATTTAGGAGGCCCTAAGCAACTCAGTGAGACCCTGTCCCTAAAGGAAAAACAGAATAGGGCTGGGGACGTGGCTCCGTGGTTAAGCGCCCCTGGGTTCAATCCCAAAAAAGAAAAGAGAACATCTGCTGAGGCTGGACCCAGAGCAAACCCACCGGCCCGTGGCCCGGCCGTCCCCAGCCTCCCTTGCTGTGGCCATGTGACTGAGTCCCACGGTCCAGTCCTTCCACGGGCTTGAAGCACTGGACCCGAGACCCCAGGAGCCTGGGGGAGGTGTGGGGTGACAGGGGTGAAGGGAGCCTGGGTCCAGATCGCTGCCCGAGGCTGCTGCTCTGGGAGCCAGGCCTGGACTCTGGTGAACGAGAAGCAAGACTCTGGTGCGGGGTGCATTGTGTCTTTGTGGACTAATGTCACCCTGCAGCCACCGCAGGGGACACCCTCGAGAGGTTTGCAGGATGAGCACCGGGCGTGGGCAGAGGGAGTGGGGGAGAGGCCGGGGGCTGGTGGAGACCTCAGTGGGGCTGAGCCCAGACTGGCCTTGGGCCCCCACTGGGCTCCCTGACCGCAGCCCCCGACGGGCCTCGGACAACCACCACGCCCAGGACGGTAGTGACCAGGACGGTAGTGACCAGGACGGTAGTGACGGCCGTTGCTGCCATTTCCAGAGCGCGAGCCGCTCGGCAGGGCCCCGCTGGCCGCCTCCCTGCATGGCCTTGGGCCTGTCCTTCAGCCCCTCGGGGCCGTGTCTGGGCTGAGCACGATGTGGGAAGAACAGGCGGCACCTGGACTTGGCCGAGCCGAGCCTCCAGCGCAGGGCAACGAGCACTCGGGCACTTGCACAAACAAGAGGACTCAGAGGAGGACGAGACCTGAGGACGCTGCCGGGCAGCCCGAGGAGCAGGGGTGGGCATCTCCATGTCAGGGAAACGCCCCGCCACGTCCCCCAGGCTGCTGGAGAGCTGAGAGCATGGAGCCGAGGAGGGAGCCGTGGGAGGCTGGGGAGAGGGTTCCTGGCAGAGGGAGCGGCACGTGCAAAGGCCCTGAGTCTGGAATGGGCCTGTCAGGCTGCAGGGGGAGGGGACAGAAAGGACAGAGGCGTGGCTGGAGTGGAGGAGCAGTGGGGTGGTGGGTTGCAGGGGGAGCTGGGACAGCACAGAGGGCAGGCTTTGGTGAGCAGTCGGTGGGGGGCACGGAGGAGTCCCCTGTAAGGACTCCTCTGTGTGCCAGCTCCAGGGTAAGGGTGGGGAGGGAATGTCCCAAGAGGAACAGGTCAGAAGAGGTTTTCTCCCTCTTTTTCTGTTCCCCAAGCCTCTGTGAGAAGAGGCTGGATTCCCTGGGAGAATGAGGCTCAGGTTGGGGTCCAGGCTTTTGGAATAACAGGGAGCCTGGCATGGAGCAGATGGAGGGCACTGCCTGGAGAGTCAGGGCCCCTGCCTTGCCTCTAACTCGCTGTGTGACTTGGAGTTGGTCTCTGCCCCTCTCTGGGCCTCCCTTTTCTTCTCTATTTGAGGAGGGGAGCTGGTCTCTCACCATCATTTTCCAGCTGTGTGTTCTTGGGCAAGTTATCAACCTCTCTGAGCCTCATCTCCCGGTTCCTGGGGTTAAACTATGGCGAGCACAGAAACTCCTGTCGCTCTCGTCCTCTTGCTGCCCTGTGGCTTTTGCTAGTGTCGTCCGTTGGGTCATCAAGGCAGATCCTGGCTGGGGTCCCTTCTGGCTCTCACACTGGCCAGGTTTCGTGGTCAGTACTGGGGGCAGTGTCCATCTACCTCTCCTGTCCTGCCTGCCAGCTCTCGGGGACACTTCTGCAGCAACTCAAGGTTTAGTCCTGGAAAAGTTTCCACCAGGAAGGGAGGGGACGGCTGGGAATTGACCCCAAGGCCTAACAGGCCACGAGGGCCGATGGAGGTGGAGGGAAGGAGGCCGGACAGGAGGAGGAGAAGGCCTCGCCTGCCTGCTGCCTCCAGCTCCCAGCCTCTCCCTCCTTCTCCCGTCCATCCCCCAGTCTCCAGCAGAGCAGCAACTTGAGCTGGGCTCTCTGCCTGTCCATTAAGATGCAGAGGCCTCTCCCCTCCAGGACGCTTGGCTCCGCTGGCCGTGGTCACTCCCAGCCTTCTTGGCTGACTGGCCGGCGGCTCCTGGCTGCCCTTCTCCAACTCTGGAAGGGACGAGGGAGCAGGGGCCAGAGTGGACCACAAGCCAGGCTGCAGACTCCCTGCCCCAGGTCCAGGCCAGGTGGGAAGGTCTGGGGTGGACGGCGGGGTGGGCGGCCCGGGGTCCCCCCGGAGGCAGGGCTGGGCGTGGTTGGTGTCAGGCAGCCTCCGCCCGCAGCCCACGTTTCTGTTGCTCACTGTGAAGGGGGTCAGCCCTCGGGGCTTCAGTGTCCTTGTCTGTAAAATGGGAATGACAAGGACAGTGTCACGCGTAGGACGAGCCTGATGAGCAGGTGCTTGGCGGCCCCACCGGGGGACGCTGGCCCCCCCACTCCACTGTCCCACTGTTCCCGGATCCTGGCCCCAGCTCCCAGCTCCTCCACCAAAACTGCTCCTCACGAGGCACATGGGGCCACTTCCAGGGACGGGGCCTCCACACCTGTGCCCCAGCCCCGGCCACCAGGGGCTCAAGATGCCTCCCTTGGATTCGGGCTGTTCCATGATGCTGGGGGCTGCCCACTCTCTGCACCTCAATATAACAATTGTTAGTTCTGTGGGGAAAAGTTCTAGAAGGGTTAAAAGTGCCTCCACCCCTCCCCTCCTGGCCCCCCCCCCCGTTCCGCCCGCTCCCAGCTGCCTGTGCATACGGTTGCCCTGGTTGCGCACTGCACCGCTGCCCAGCAGCGTCCTCTGTCCTCAGAACGGCACAGGGGCCTGCGTCAGGCCTTTTTTGTCACTGCATAGTTTTCCGCAGTGTGGCTGGGCCACCCTCCGGGCGCCATCTGCTGCTGAGAGACACCTGGGCTGTGGCCAGGATCCTTCTGTTCTGACAGGGCTGCAGGAAAGCCCTTATGTGTGTGTCTCCTGGTCCTCATGGGAGGCCCCCGGGTGGGGTCTGTCCAGTCCTGCCTCCCCCCGGGCTGACCTAGACAACTGTGCCCCCAGGGGTGAGGCGCCCGTGACCCCCGCCCTCCGTCTTGGGCTGCTCCAGTCCCCTCCAAATGGCCACAGTCCCCCTAACCCACAGCTTCGGCCAGCAACACTGGTGGAGACCCGTGTTCATCTCCATTCAGGGGACACTGTCACAGGTCCCCCAGGCATCGAGCACCAGTGGGAACACCGAGGCAGCACAGGGAGGGCCTTGCAGTGGGCGCTCCGGAGCCAGGTGCCCTCTGCCATCTGTGGGCTGTGTGACGTTGGACAAGTTACTCAGTGTCTCTGAGCCTCAGAAGAGTCATCAGAAAAACCAAGTGGGAGGAACATGTAGCTCAGACGACTGATGTGCAGTGTGGATGGACTAGTCTGCACTTCTTGACTAGCCGCCCTGGGCATGTGGGCTGTTGGGATTATTATTGGGTCACCTGCAGGGTGGTCCCAGGCCAGGAGGGCCATCCAGAGACAATAACCGCTCTCACTAGTGAGCGCTGACGTCCAGCGTACCTGGCGTCGGTTCGGGGAGCCTGTGAGGTGAGGGGCCAGCCGGCTGCTCTCTGGGCCACCTCTCCACGTGCCCCGTGGGGAGCTGCAGCGCTGTGGGGAGAGGGGGCCGAGGGTGGCCCAGCGCAGCGGGGACTGGGATTCCAGGCTGGCCCGCCCGTCCACAGCTCCGGCCTGACGAGCCCCAGCTGCGCAGCCGGCCCACCCACCTCCTCTGCAGCTGGGTGGGGTGGCGATGGCCTCCAGATGGGCTCTGCCCTGTGCAGCACCCCAAGGGACTCCGTCTGGGTCCCCAGGGCGCCCTCCCTGGCTCTCAGTCCCTCTGGCCCTGTAGATGCCTGACACCGTCCCTTGGGAGTGTCATCTGTGCTCAGAGCCTCAGTTTCCCCATGGGAGAGAGAAGCCTGCTCCAGGCACTGGCCGCAGGGAAGCCCGGTGGGGTCTGTCCAGCTGCAAGGCTGCCCACCCGCAGGTGCCCAGAGCAGGCTTGACTTCAGAATGGGTGATATGTGTCCTTGGCAAAAGGGCTCAAAGGGACACAGGGGACACAGTGCAAAGCCGTCTGTCTCCCATCCCTGCCCTCTAGACCCCTGACTCCTCTTCCCTGATGCAGCCCCGTCACTCAGGTCCCGGGAATCTTCCCACAGCAAGCAAAGGAGCCTCACCCAGGAGCTGCACCCGACGACGGTGGCCCATGCCCTCTGCCCTGGGCTTCCTGACCTGGTGGCATCCTCTCGAGAGCTCCCATGTGGCTCCATGAACATGCCGTGTTCTTCTGTTGCCTGAGCAAGAGGCTTCAGAATGACCCCCGCTGTTCAGCCTGGACACCGGTCAGCTGAGCAGCTTCGGGCAGGGCGCAGCCTGTGGCGGGCAGGGGCCGAGGGCCGGACGCCAGCTCTGTGCTCGCAGTTTTCTGTCTCGGAGGGACCAACCGGCCGGCGAGGGGTCCTCAAGGGAAGGCCACAGTTGATTTCCCGTGTCTTCTCTTTCTGTCCAGGTTGTGAGAGTTGTCCATTTCATACCTTTGTGGGGCAGGATATGGAGGGAATTCTATAGAAGTGAAATTGCATCCATATGTTAAAAAACCAACCCACCCCACCTCACGCCGCACACAGGGACTGACTTGAAATGGACCCAGATCCATTGTACCAGCACATTCCCACACAAACACAGGAGGAGAATCTTGGTAGCCTTGAATGAGGCAGGTTTTTTCTAAAGACATAAAAACTATGAATCATTAAAAAATGATGAATTTGACCTAAAATTTAATGGCCCTGCTCTTCTAATGACCCTGGTGATGAAAAGATAAGCCCCAGACTGGAAGAAGATATTTGCAAAATCCATGTCTGATAAAAGTCCTGCACCCAGAATACAGACACAGAACATCCACGGCTCAGTCATCAGAAAGGAAGCAAGCCAGGAAAATGGGCAAGACGTTTAAAAGATACGGCTCCAAGCCAGGCGTGGTGGTGCACACCCGTAATCCTGGCTGTTCAGGAGGCTGGGGTAGGAGGATTGCAAGTCTGAGGCCAGCCTCAGCAACTTCGCATGGTCCTAAGCACCTTAGTGAGAATCTGTCTCAAAATAAAAAAAATTAAAAAGGGTTAGGGATGTGACTCAGTAGAAAATCGTCCCCTGGGTTAAACCCCCAGTAACAACAACAAAAACAAACAAACAAAAAAGATATTGTACTCCAAAATAGAAAAGTATCTGAGGGTGAATAAGCACCTGAAGAGATCCTCCACATTATTAGTTATCATAGAAACGCAAATCAGTGCCACAATGGGATGCCACAACTCCTGTATTATAATGGAAAACATTAAAAATAACTGATAAGGAGGCTACTTAGCAACCGAAACTTTGGACAACAGTTTGGGATTTTTTAAAAATATGTTCTTAGTTGTTGGTGGACCTTTATTTTATTTATTTACATGTGGTGCTGAGAATCGAACCCAGGGCCTCACACATGCCAGGCAAGTGCTCTACCACTGAACCACAACCCCAGCTCCCAGTTTGGGAATTTTTTAAAAAAGCAGTCACATACTTACGTGGGGACCCACTGTCCACTCTGAGGTAGGACATTTCCAGGAGAAATGAAACCCGCGTTCCATAAAAACCTGCACAGATGTCTTTACAGAAGTCTGTCCTCTCATCGGCCCAACTGAAAGCCATTCTCTGCTCACGGGGACAGACAGACAGTGGAGCACTGCTCATCGACCCGGCCCAGCCCGAGTGCAGGGCCCCTCCAAGGCCTGGCACCGGCCAGAAGCCAGGCTCAGAAGCGGGGGCCTTCGTGATGGAGACGGGCCTTTGCAAGGACCACGGGGCTCGTGGTGCAATGCCACCCCTGGCTGAGGACAGAGGCCTCATCAGTGCAGGACAGAAGGAGAGACTAGGACAACGCGCAGCTTCAGAGCCTGGCCGCCCCTGGAGCTGCATGGCCTATGGAGGACCGAGTCCCTGTGCCCCTCTCTGTTCCCCATTCTGTGCCATGCGTCCTTCTCTGTTGGGCTGTCTGAGGGGTGAACTGTGGTTGTCACCTGGGGGTGCTCAGAAGGGACCTGGTGCTCCCTCAGTCCTCCCTCCCCTCGCCTGCCTGCCTGCCTGCCTTCCTTCACCCCGTGGCTGTGGATTGAGGGTCTGCCATGGGCAGGTGCTCATCGGGGTCCTGGGGCTGTGTCCACGAGGTAGATTCACCCCTGTGCGTGGTCCCGGGGGAGGACAAGAAGGGCGTGAGCCACTGCTAGGTCAACAAGGTCATTGTAAATCACAGAAAGGGCTGGAAAGAAAAAGAAATTAAAATGTGCTAAACAGAAAATGACTTGGACAGAAACAAGATCATTTAGATGACTTATCAGGGAGGGCCTCTCTGAAGAGGTGGCATTTGAGGAAGAGAAAGAGCCAGCCATGTGGGGATCCAGGGGGAGAGCATTCCCGGCAGAGGGGCTGAAGCCAGGAGAAGCTTATGTGCTTAAAGAACCAAAGAGGGTAGTGTGGCTGGCGTGGACAGCAGGGAGGTTCAGAGAGGGAGTGGGGGCAGGTGACGGAGGCCCTCGGCCCCCAGGGAAGGACGGAGCTATTGCAAAAGCCAAGGAACACCAGCTTGCCTGGGCCCTGGCGTGGGCCAGGCACCCTCCGGGGTCTTGGTCCTGTGGCTCCTGGTCCCCCCTCCGTGTTTGTCAACATCTATGGACAGGTTTAGCACCCCCAGACCTGTCCCCATGCACTGCCCCATTCCCCATGAAGCCCAGCCTCGCCGAATGACCAAGTGCTAGCTAGCTAGCCAGGGCGTGAGAGATGGAATCCAGGTTCTGCTGGGTGCTGAGATGGGGCAGTCCCTGGGAATCGTAGGCAGGAGGCTATTCATGACCCTGCTGTCTCCGGGGTGTCCACCTAGAGAAAGTCTGCTGGGCAGGTGGAGCCGGTAAGGGGTCAGGGTCACTGCGGCAGCAGGTATGCCAGGAAATGTGAGCCTCGGTGTTTCAGAAACCCCAGTGGGTGGGGAGGAGGCAGAGCTAGGAGAGTACAGCGCAAGGCCACCTCTGTGCACGAAAAACCATACGCCCCTGCACAACGTCCCCACCTGGGTTAAAGGGATTTGTGCATCTTCAAGGACATAGAATAGGCTCAGGAGAGTGGATGCCTGGCGGGAGGGACCGGCAGGGGAGCATCAAGAAGGAAGTCAAATTAATTAAATTAAGCAACAGATGGGTTCAAAAGAATTGAGAAGGGTTACTGCGATTCTTGGCACCCACAGTTAACCAAGGTGAAGAGGTGGTGGAGGAAGGCGGCCATACCAGTGCCTTCCTCGAGGGGCAGCAGAGAGGCGCCGGTGAGCTGCAGCCAGTGGAGCACTTGGCAGGCGCCTGGCGCACAGCGGGGCTGCTCCGTAGGAGCTGTGGGCGGAGCTTCCTGCAGCCCCCAGAGAGAGTTCCTGCTCGCAACTCCGGCTTCCTGGGCAGTGCTGCCCTCTGGTGGCCGAGACAGTCATAGGGCTCAGGAGGAATAGAATTAATTAATTAATTAATCAATCAATTAATACTTTCCCCACACACCTTTGCAAGCATTTATTATTGCTTATATTCTTGATAATTGTCATTCTGACAGGAGTGAGATGAAATCGCAGTGTAGTTTTTTGTTTTTGTTTTTGTTTTTTGTACTGGGGCTTGAACTCAGGGCCACTCTACCACTGAGCCCCATCCCCAGCCCTATTTTGCATTCTATTTAGAGACAGCGTCTCACTGAGTTGCATAGCACATGGCTGTTGCTGAGGCTGGCTTTCATCTTCCTGACTCAGACCCTGAGCCATTGAGATTACAGGTGTGACCACTGCTCCCTGCTCAGTGTAGTTTGATTTGCATTTCTCTAACTGACTAATGCTCTATCTGAGGTGCATGTAGTAAAGATTCTCTCCCATTCTGTAGGCTCTCTCTTCACATTCTTGATTGTTTCCTTTGCTGTGAAGAAGATTTTAGTTTGAATCCATCCTATTTTTTTTTATTCTTGATTTACTTCTTGTGCTTTAGGGGTCTTGTTAAGGAAGTCAGTTCCTAAACATGGTGGAGACTGAGGCCTACTTTTTCTTCTGCTAGGCACAGGGTCTCTGTTCTAGTGTCTAAATTCTTGATCCACTTTGAGTTGAGTTTTGTGCAGGGTAAGAGATAGAATTTTCATTTTATTTTGCTGCATATGGATTTCCAGTTTTCCCAGCACCATTTATTGAAGAGACTGTCTTTTTCTCCAATGTATGTTTTTGGCGCCTTTGTCTAGTCTGAGATAACTGTATTTATGTGGGTTTGTCTCTGTGCCTTCTATTCTGTACCTTTGGTCTACCTGTCTGTTTTGGTGCCAATACATGACGTTTTTGTTACTATTGCTCTGTAGTGTAGTTAGGGTCTGGGATTGTGATGCTTCCTGCTTCACTCTTCTTGCTAAGGATTGCTTTGGCTATTCTGGGTCTCTTGTTTTTCCAAATGAATTTCATGATTGCTTTTTCTATTTCTGTGAAGAACGTCATTGGGATTTTAATAGGGGTTGCATTAAATCTGTGTAGGGCTATTTGAGCAATATTGATTCTGCTATCCAGGAACAGGGGGGATTCAGAACGACTGCTCTTGGCCTCACTTGCAGCTGCAGAAAGGGAGCCCCCCTGGGGCAAAGTGACTTGCCCAGGGTCAAGCAGCCAGCTGGGAAACCAGCTAGGGGGGCACCCAGATGGGCACAGCTGGTACATTCTGTCACCCCACTGTGGGGGGACCAAGGAACCCAGGGGGCCCGGGCTCCAGTCAGGTTAAGATCATCCCTGCGTCTGGGTGCTGGTGATGTCTCAGCACAGTTTCACAGCCCAGGGGCTGGAGATGGACCAGCGTGGACCGGAGGAAGCTGGCCATGGCAGGGTGTGGGGACTGGCCTCCAGGGCTGGACCTCTGCCCTCTGGCAGGCAGCTGGGCACCACGCAGGGGGTTCAGGCTGGTGGTTCCCTCCCCAAGCTCAAGGACATGTCTCCAAGACGCTGAAAATTGCTCCATTCTGGAATTCATGCCAAAGTCCTCTGAATCCTTAAGGGTCTTTAAAGACCAGTTTCCAGGAGGTCCCCAAAGCCTGTCTTTCTTTACTGTTTCTATTTGATTTAGTCATATATTTCCTTGGCTTAAAGTTCAAAAGGCACAAGGAGACAAGCCAGTCTCCTTTCCACCCACTGCCCCCCAGCCCTCCCTGCGCCCGTCCCCAGAGCCGCCAGGTGTCCTCTCACACGCAGGCTTGGCACACGAGTCAGTCCCACAGACCTGTGCACTCTCTCTCCTCCTCTCTTCCCCGCCCTCCGCAGCAGCTTCCTGAGCCCACGGTGCTCAGCCTCCTTCTCCTGGGGCCTCCGCTTGGGAGCCTCTCCCCAGGTGCTTCACAGCCACAGGGCGCCCCCTGGAGGGCAAGGAGGCAGCTGCTCCAGACGGGAGGGTGCTTCGTGATCACACAGGCGCAGCAGGGCGCCCAGGAGCCCGGGACTGCACGGGGACCCGAGTGACTGGAGGACGAATCCGTAGAGGTGGCTGCTGGCTCTGGTTAAGGTCACGCTCTTTGCGATTTTTTTTTTTTTTTTGGTACCAAGGATTGAACCCAGGGGTACTTCACCACGGAGCCGCGTCCCCAGCCCTTTTTATATTTTATTTAGAGACGGGGTCTCTCTGAGTTGCTGGGGCTGGCCTTGAACTCGCGACCCTTACAGCTGTTTTGGCAGCTGTTGCCCTCTTGCCCTCTGCAGGGCTGGGCCCGGTCACTTCCCCAGGAAGGCAGGAGAGCGGCTCTCCCACAGCCCAGCAGGGCCCTGTGTTTGGACTCTTTACTAATTAGATAGGTGACAGGTGGCGGCTCTGTGTGGTCCTCTTGTCACGTAATTCTGGTAGGATAGAGCATCTCTTCTGAGGTCCCTAGGTGTTTGGATTCCTCTTCTGGACGCAGAGGTACCGAGCTGCTCAGCAGGAGGGACAGCAGTCCTGCCACAGGAGTCCCTCTCCCTGAGCAGCATGGGACTTGCCCCTCTGGGCACCTGTGTGTGAAGTGGCTCCAGTGCAGGGTTTTGGTTCCTAATTCACTACTCACTCTCCAAGCCTTGGATTTCCTGTTTATTTATTTATTTTTTTGAAGCAAATAATAATAGAACTCACTTCAGAGGGCTCTGGGGAGGAAGGATTTGAGCATTTCATGCTGAGTGTCTGGCACAATTCCCTGCTCAGACTGTGTGCTTAGGAAAGGTTTGTTGAATGAATAAATGAACAATGTGTAATTTAAAAAACTTTTATTGAGCACGTATTATCTAAAACCTTCCTCATGCATTAACCTATATTAACCCCACAGCAACACCAAGGATGGTACTCTTATTCCTCCCTTCTACAGATTAGGAAGCTGAGGCTCAGGGAGACGTATAGAATCTTGTGCATAGGTTCATAGCTGGTCAGGATGAACACGGCACCCGCGGTCCTGCTGTCTGCTGTCTACACATCTCACTTTTGTCCCCTCACCCTAGGAGACAGGTGTCAGGATGGACCCCAGAGCCAGCTGTGAAACCACCCTCCCGGCCTTATACAGAACAGTCTCCGCTGCACGATGCTCACAGGCTCTGAGGACCACCAGGTGCTCCGACTGGGCAAGGAGGGGCGGCGAGTCTCTGCTGTAACGAGGGGGGGCTGGAGCTGCCGGACCAGGGACCCACCACCCAGATGGCTCCCGAGGTCTGGCTGGGTCTGTCCCACCTCGTGGATGGCAGTTTGCCTGGGAAGACAGGGCTGTGGGTGAGGCTGGGAGGCGTGGAGGCTGTGTGGGGAGCAGCCCCCAGGGCCGCGTCCGTGGTCCATGACCGGCAGCCTCTGAGGTCTGGAAGCTTCTCCTCCAGGACTGCACACATGCAGCTCTTCAACATGGGACCCTCCCGCCCATCCCATCTGTGCCCTCATCCTTCAGTCCTCGGGGCTCTCCGGCCCTGAGGGAGGAGCTCCCTGACCCCTGGGCTGTAGGTGGATTTCTGTCCCTCCTCCTAGGTCCTGTCCTCTGAGAAAGGCCTTTCACATCTACACATGGGACACCGGGGACAAAGCTGGGATCCTTATCACCAGCACCCTGCACAGTCCCTGGCACACAGTGGGCACTTTATGCATATCTAATGAAGGGGCGAATAGCTGAGATGGATGGATTTGAATGACTCTAATGCGAGTCTCAGTTTCCTCTTCTGTGGGTTGGCCTGCAGTGTGGCTGTGCAGGTGGAGACAAAGGACCCAGAGATGTGGGGTACACAGGCAGAAGTCAGAATGGGGGTTACTATGATCTGTATTGAGGAGAAAGAAGCACGGGAAATGAGACAGGTGCACAAGGCTGTTTGCAGTGTCCCGCACATAGTAGGTGCTCACTAAATATAAGACATCATCCTCATCCTCATCACTGTTATTATTATCAGAATGCACATTCCCAAATCAGAAGGATCACACAGGATGAATGAAATTTTCTGTAGGTAAAAATGGAGAGGTGTGATGCTTCACATCACCCAGGGCTAATGTCTTGGCAGAAGTTCGTGTCATGGTGACTTTCCTGGGCTGCTGGGCACTCCTGGTCCTCCTCAGGTCTCTGTTCTGTGCATTGAAGGGCTTGGTCCTGCACCTTGGAGTCTGACATTGTGTGCTGTTGTGAACACTATTCACCAGAAGTCACCATTGCAACAGTTGCTGTTCAGCCTGAGCAGGGCAAACTCCCCAGCCCTCCAGGACAGCAACTTGTCCCCACTTGACAAAGTCACAGTGCCCGCGGCTGCCCTGTTCTTGATTGAGCAGCGCCCTCTAGTGGCAAGATGTGGATGTGGGAACAACAGGCAGCGCCTAGGTGAAGGGTCAGCCTGGGATGGGACCTGGCAGGGGCGGAGGGAGGAACCGGCAAAGGCCCTGGTGTGGCTCAGCTGGGATGGGGGAGGGGGGACCCGAAGAAGGAGGCGGCAGAAATTTCTCAGTTCAGGCCAAGCTATTCTCCCCCACGGGAATAGCATCCAGAGGGTCCCCCCCCTCCCCCCCGTCGCCACCGGAGCCTCCCTCGGGCTTCACCCTGGCTGTCTCCATTTGGCTGGGTGACCTCCGCCATTTCCCGGGCTTCTCTGTGAATGTCTTCAGGTTCACCTGGCAGTAGAGGGTCTCCTTCTCAGGAAGGTGCCTGGATCCTCAGAAGTGGGAGCAGTTGGGATTTGAAAGGGTCAGGAGCTGGCAGGAGGGACCCTCTGGGATCCAAAGGTGACAAGGTTACACGAGGCCTTGGGCCTTGAAGGAACTTCACCCTTTTATGTGAGAACATTCCAAAACATGGTCCACAGCCTCCAGCCGGGACAGAGGACCAGGCCTTTCCCCTGGGGGTGCGGGGAAACACGACTAGAAAACGGAAGGACTGGAACCTTCTGCCCTTACCCTGGTCTTTTTAGAATTGTGGAGTTTGGACCTTCCGGCACCCCAGGGTCTGAGTATTAGCAGAAGATAGAATATACATCGAAGGACTCGATGTTGGAGCCACAGCCCTCAATCCAGGCCCCAGAGCTCAGCTGGGGAGGCTCTGGGAGGCGCCCTGCCTCCGGACCTCCTGGAGAGCAAGGGCCTCTCCGAACTTGCTCACCACCAGTAGGTCAGGGGAGGGGCCCTGGAATCTGAATTTCTAAAAAAAATCTCCAGGAGAGGCTGTGAGGCCTCCCAGATGTGGACAGCAAATTTAATCCAGTCTTGTCTCCTCTTCGTTCATCCAATGGGGACACCAAGAGGAAATGACTTGTCTAGACCTCACAACTAGCTGGTGGCAGGCTGGGACTCACACCTGGGCTTCCACGTCACAGGTGGCCAGGGCGTCTGGTGCTTTGTGGGACTGTCCACTTCCTAGATCCCCCGCCCCCGCCTGACCCTCAGACAAGCCGTAAGGAGCATACATGGATTCCTGGAGCCACTTCTGTGATTCAAGGGGCAGAGAGGTGCTGAGGACAGGGTGCTGCCCTCTCCAGCCTCTGGATGAGCCCACTTTTTGACAAGGGCTGGGAGCGGCTGCAGGCCCCTCCTCTTTTTCCAGCCCCCCTCCCCCAGCTGAAACCCTCCCCTGTCCCCAGGCACCCTGACCCCTCTCACCAGAGCATTCCAGCGGAAACCACCCCACATGGTTTAGATTCTGCTACTCCAAACTCATCAGCATCATGGTTTTGTAACTCCTGCTTGATGCCCAAATTTGCAAACGCAAATTTTTTCTTTTATTTTAAAAAAAAAGTTGGGGGTCTTAAAACAAAAAATGATAAAGCATTTCAGAGGCACACACTTCTGCAGATGAGAAGCCGGTGACCTGGCCAGGCGAGGAGGGGCTCTAGCTGTCCTCAGGGAAGCGAGATGAGGGGAGCGAGGGCCAGGTAGCAGCAGTGTTTGCTGGGGACCCCGTCTGCCAGGTGGAGGGCAGGTGTCTCTGTCTTCGGTGGGGGAGGTGATGTTTCACCAGTCGAGGCTTCACCTCAACCTGCAGCCTCTTCCTTCCCCACCCTGGGCCCTCGGGGCTCAGACTCTTTCTCTGCCCCCCTGTGCTCCCAGCTGCTGGACCCTGTGGCCAGTGCTAACCAGGAGGCCTGTCTGGGGGTTCTGGGGAGCAGGGGCTGCTGAGACAGACTGACAGGCAGTGAGAGCTTGGTCTAACCTGGAGCCTCCCCCAGCAAGCAGCTCCCCTGGGCCGTGGGGTGTCACTGTGAGACATAAAGGCTCGGGGGTATCCAGGGGTATCCTATGAATGTGGGTAGGTGGGGTCTCCTTGGCTTCTGACCCATCAATTTCCCTCCTTTCTTCCCTGAGAGACCCTCCAAGTTTCCTCTCAGCTCTAGATGTGCCGAGCAGGGCCACCGCCAAGAGCGAGCAGAACATGTGGTCCCCTTGGGACTTCCTCGGGCCTCCGATTCCCCATAGTACAGCCAGCAGGAGGTGGGGGTGGGGACGAGTCCCACTCTGCTTCCATGGCCTCTTCTGGTAAGAACTGCTCATTCCACCAGCAGTGACGCCCCAGCTGATCCAGCACGGGTCCCTGGAGGCCCTGGGAGTGCGGTCAGCTGGCAAGGATGGGGCCCTGAGGAAGGCCCTGGGCTGTGCTGGTGGGCTGCAGCAGGAGCCCCAGGGGCTCCCCCAAGCCAGCTGGGGAAGGTGTCCAGGCTGGGCCTCAGGAGGCCCCACACCTCCTCCTGTGGGAGATGGTGGCTGAGGGGTGTGGAAATGGCCTCTTGGGACTGGCCAGGGGACAGAGGGGTCACACCCTGGGTTCTGGGGGCTCCCTGGTGTAGAAGCTCACGTGTGAGGACTCAGGTGGCCTGCCTGCTGCCCATTGTAAACTGCCTTTCTGCCAAGGTGGGGTCAGGACGGGGTCAGGGAAAGATCTAGAGAAACCTTGAAACCCTTCGTAAAACTTCTATGAGATGCAGAGAGGGCCCAGGGGAGGGCAGAGTGTGGAGCTCTCTCTAAAAACCTGTGTGTGTGTGTGTGTGTGTGTGTGTGAGAGAGAGAGAGAGGGAGAGAGAGAGAGAGAGAGGAGAGAGAGAGAGAGAGGGAGGAGGGGAGGGAGGCAGGGGGAGGAGGAGAAGTTGATGGTGGAGAACAGGGAAAAAAGAGAAAAAGGAAAGAGAGAGAGAGAGAGAGAGGAGGAAGCGGGGAGGGGAGGAGGAGGGAGGGACGAGGAAAACAGGGAGGGAAGAAAACAAGGGGAAGAGCGACGTCGCCCCAGGGAAAGGAGGCGGTGGCCGAGCGAGCAGGGGGAAGACAGGGGAGGCGGCGGCGGGGACGGCCTGCGGGGCGCGGGTCACTGGTCACTGCGCCCCGGGCTGGCGTGGCCTCCCGTCGGGCCTGCGCTCCAGCTTCCGGTCCTTGCGCGGCCGCCCGTCCTTCCGGCCCTTCTTCTGGCGGGGGCTTCGTTCTGCAAGAGAAGCGCGGGCCTGTCTGTCCGTCTGATAGACCTGATGGACGGGGCGCCCTGCCCAGGCCCCGGGGTGGGACACTCGGGCTCCGGCCCGCAGGGGGCGCTGTCCCCGCAGCGCAGCGGCTTGGGGGGGGCGGGCGGGGGAGGGCTGACCTGCGGGGAGTGCCTGCGCTGGGGTCATGGGCGTCCCCAGTTAGGCCTCAGGGTGGCCTCTGGATGGCCTTTGGGTGCCCCCATGACCCTCTAGCGCATTCCCACCTACTGTGGACGGGCTGTGTGCTGGAGACAGCACCTGTAACCATGTCCCCAGTCACCCCCCAAAAGGGGCAGCTTCCTCGTTCAGGACCCAGCTGCTGCCCCAAGGCTTCACGGATTTAAAGTCACAGAAGCTAAGAGAGTCAGGGAGGGCCCCCTTGTCCCCATTTGACAGGCATGGAGGAGGCCTGGTCCTCCCTGGCTCCCACCGTGGGGAGGGGTGTGCATCATGACCCCCTGAGTCCCACCCCCTGGATGTCTAATGTGAACATCCTACTGTCTTGGGGAGGGGGGGCGCAGAGGCACAGCTAGGCGGCCAGTGGCACACCCTGAACCAGAGTTTCTGGAGTCCAGTCCTGTGCTTTTCCTTCTAGGTGGCACACTAGGGCAGAGAGGACAAACTGAGTGACCATCGACCAGATGTGGGAGACATGGACATAGTCCCAGCACGAACTCTTTAAGAGCATAAGGGTTGGGGCGTCTCTGCTTCCTCTCCTCCTGGCCAGCCCAGTGCCGGTTGATGAACTGGATGACCTTGACCTTGGAAGGGAGCCCCCTTCCAAGGGCAAACAGCAGACAGTGATGAGGGGAGGGCAGGATATTCCTTTGGTGTCAACTGTGTGCCCATCTTCCCCCAAGTCAGGGCCACAGCTCCAGCCCCAACTCCCTTCTCCGCAGGGCAGTGTCAGGGTCATGCGCTTAGACTGGGATGCCCCTTTCTGGGGCTCCCACACCCACTTCGAGTGCTCAGGGCCACTGAAGCCAGGCTCCCACTCTCCGCTGCAGGCTGTTAGGGCTCGGGTGAGCACAGCATCTGGGGACAGGCGTGGTGGGTACCCTTGCTGGTTTGGAGGTGGGGGAGCTGGGTGGTTGGTTTGGGTCCTCATCCCTCTCCTGTGCCAGCCTGACAGCTGCCCCTGTCCCATGCGTTCATGCACCCACCTGCCCATCCCCCGACCCTCCCCACCCAGCCAGCCAACAAAAGTTAACTGGACACCTACAGGCCTCGTTTGAGGCACAAGAGAGACATCTGTGCGCGAGGTGGGCAAAGACTTGCTGTCCTTGGAAACCGTGGTCTGGTGAGGACACAGGCTGCCACCAAACCAGCAAGGCTGCTTCAGAAAGGTGTCTGTGCCCTGGTGTGGGTGACGGGAAATGACTCCTGGGAGGGGGACCTAGAAGAGCTCTCTGCAAAGACCCGGATGGTGCAGGGAGCCACCATGGGTCATGAGAATCCCGGATAGTGCAGGGAGTCACCATGGGTCATGAGAATCCTGGGAGCCAGATTTACCAAGTCAGCCCCCAGCATGTGACCAGTGTGGTATGCCTCTATCCCCGCTGCTGCTGCTGCTGCTGCTAATGCTGCTGTGGTCATCCGGGGAAGAGCTCTCCGTCTGCAGCCCCAACAGCCCATCAGCTGTCAGCTCTCAGATCCATGTGAGGTTTGGCCACAGTCATAAGTGCTGTACAGAACTGTCTGTCTGTCTGTGAGGCTGCTTCCCTGGATCTGGGGTATCCTCGTTTCTCTGGTCCTGTCTCCATCTCACAGTCTGTCCCCAGCTACCTGGCATGACTCCCAGAGGCTCCGTCTCTGCCATCTGCACTCCCAACTCAGACACCACAAGTCTTTCAGAAACCAGGGGTGTCCCGGGGTTCAGATCCTGGTTCCACCCTGTCCCGGCAGTGTGCCCTGAGTTGGCCTGCATCAGGTCTTTCACCCTTAACCATGATGTTAAATTCCTCTTTGCACACACTGATCTGTGTTGGAATTCCAGGTCTACCTTTACCTGACAGTGAGGCCCTTTGTCAAGTGACTCAACCTCTCTAGCTAGGTCTCCATCTCCTCATCTGTAAAAGGGGCATATTTATAATACCTACCTCATAGCATCATTATGTAGATTAAATGAGTCAACAACTGTAGAAAAAATTAGTGCAGTGGCCTGGTATGTAGTATAAGCACAGTTAACATTGCCAATTCCATATTATTGGTGTCCACTGTCACATATGCCCTCCACCCCTGCACCCTCTCTTCTGTTTAAATCCGTGGTTCTTAATTCCTGCCCCCAGTGTTTGGAAATCTGTGCAAGGTGTTGGCTGCCTCAATGAAGGGGGTACCACGGCATTCAGTGGACAAGGATGGAGGTGATGCATGGGACAGTGGTCCCCTATTTCATCCACTCCACCCTCACGTTGCTCAGAGCTGAGCTGCTTCATGTGAATGCCGAGCATCTGTGACACTTTCTCTCGTGGAATATTCTAGGACTGTCTGTGTGGCATCAGACAGTGTGACTTTCTTCATCACTGGTCCCCATTTGGGAAGCCACAACTCTGTTGGCTAAGTGCACCCTCCAGAGACACTGGCCACAGCCGTACCCACACTCTGATTCTACTCCCTGAGTGTCCTCTCGTATGTGGGGCCAAAGTGCTTCCATCATGGAATTTCTTTTCTTTCCCTTTTATATTCCAGTTAGGGAACTACGCGGATATTTCAAAAGTGACCTGTGTCAGTGGGTCACATTATCCATGAATTTCATTTCAGATCAGAAAAGAGCACGTTCCAAAGTCCACGTGATTGAAAGGGGAGTGATCAGTGGGGAAGGGCTGAGTCATCTTAAGGAAGGCGTGGCTGCTGGAGGACTTCACCTGGCTTCGCAGGTACCATCTGTGGGGACAATGTCTCAAGGCCACTAGACGTCACCCTGCACTCACCCACAGGCAGCCCTGCACTCACCTCCTGGGCAGGGCCTCTGGAGGGGACATTTCCTTGACTCAGACAGCAGCTGGCAGGTGGCCGTCTCCTCCTGCCCGGCCCGGCCAGCCTCTCGCACTCGGGTCTCCAGGCCCCAGGCAGAGCCACAGGTCTTCCCATTGTGCGTGCAGGGGCTCCAGCTGCCCCAGGGGCCCAGTTCACACTCCTCTGCAGGGCGAAGGGAGAGACAGACAGACAGATGAGGCCTCTGAAAGCGAGTGCCCTTCAGGCCCAAGGTAGGGTCTAGGGTTCTGAGGACACCATCTCCATCTGCAATGGCTCAGTCTGTCACTAGGAATGGAGGGACACATTCAAAAATATTCTAATATTCTAAAGAGCCTGGGATGAAGCATGTGGAGGCTTGTGGAGCTTGCTCTGGGCCCAAAGCCAGAGAGAGGACCTTCTGGTTTTGAAGGAGGCGCCCCAGGGGAGGTGACACGCTCCTCCAGCGAGGGAGGGGAAGCCGGTCCGCAAAGCCCTGGCCCCGGTGCTGGAAGCTGGGTGGTTAGAGTGGGGGTGAAGATCCAGAGGGGCGGGCAGAGATGGGGCTAGAGCTGGCTGGGAAGCCTTCCAAAAAAGACATGGGCTTTGCACCTGATCACCTGCCTTCCATCAACCATAATGTAGAAGCTACCCAAAGCTGCTGTGAGGGAAAGTCAGGTCCCTGACATGCACTTCTTAATAGAGGTAATTTATTTACATACGAACGTGCGCATGCGCACACATGCACACACAGTTCTTTTTTTCACATTTGACTTGGAGGAGACACGGAAAACACAGGAGGTAGTTGTGACTACCCCCATTTTGTAGGCGAGGACACTGAGGCCTGGAGTAGTAAAGGGCTTTGGTTGGGGCTCTCGCACAGCAGGTTTGAGATGCAGCGGGGCCCAGAAAGCAGGTTTCCAGAACTTAGGAGGTTGGTCCTGACACTAGATACATTCTGTGACAAGTCCAGAGTGCCCATGTGCCACTCCAGTGCCGTTGTGGGCAGAGGGCAGCTGAAGACAGGCACCCAACCTGCCTCCTGGAAACTGTCACCAAAGACATCAGGCCAGGAGGGCCACATGCTCAGTGCACCAGGGAGGCACAAACCAGCAGAGGGGACGCAGGTCGCAGCCTGGGGGACCAGGAAGGCTTCCTGGAGGGGACTCCTGAACTGAGTCATTAAGTGGCACCTTGTGGGGTCGTCTAGGCACAGGGAGGTCAGGAGATGCTCCAGGTAGAGGGATAATCCCAGCGAGGTCCCCAGGGTGATTCCACCTAGGAGACTCCTAGAACGGGCAAGCTGGAGCCCGAACAGAGAGGAGTCGAGTGAGGGAAGGGGAGAGGCTCCAGAAGGGCCCAGACTGCCCAGGCTAGGGCGGGGATGTTCTGCCCAAGGTCAATGGGAGCCACAGAAGGGCCTTGAGCAGGAGAGAAACCTGAACAGACTAACGTCTTGAAACAGTCACCCTGGCAGGACAGGGAGCCTAGGCAGGGAGACAGCAGAGGGTGGAGATGTGGGAGGTGGGGGTGGAGTGGGGATCAAGGGTGACAGGTGGGCGGGTTTGGGGGCTTTCTGCTGCTTCAGAATTTCCTCTGAAGTTCTGCCACCAGCATATCATGCCCTTATTCTCCTATCTCCCCGCTGAGAGACCCGTCCATGAGAGCAGAGGCTGCTTTGCTGACTAAGGTCACTTAGGAAAGAGCCTGGCCAGGGCAGGTGCACTAGTGATTCCTAGATTGAGGGGGAGGGTGACGCCTGGGTCATGGGCGTGACCACCCAGGAGTCAGCTGGTTACTGATAGAAGGAACCCAGGAGAAGCACAAGCACATTCCCAGGGGACAGGGAATGAGGCGGTGCCTCCAGAGGGGTGGGGAATAGGGAGGAGCCTCCAGAGGGGCGGGCAATGGGGAGGAGCCTCCAGAGGGGCGGGCAATGGGGAGGAGCCTCCAGAGGGGCGGGCAATGGGGAGGAGCCTCCAGAGGGGCGGGTAATGGGGAGGAGCCTCCAGAGGGGCGGGCAATGGGGAGGAGCCTCCAGAGGGGCGGGCAATGGGGAGGAGCCTCCCGAGAGGTGGGGATGGGGAAGGAGCCCCCAGAGGCAGGTGGGCTGTGGGGCTGCTGCTCAGGGAGACAGGGAGTCGGGAGCCCTCTGCGGTTGGAAGGACCATGACCTTGTGCCCGGGGACATGCGGGCAGAGATGCCTGGTTCTGGTCAGAATGCCAAGGCACAGCCCAGGGGTAAGGGCGGACCACAGCAGGGTTTGATAAGTTGCTGTCAGTAATCGGAGCAGCGATAATAATGACGCTAGCATGCACCGGGCTTATTAAGCCCCAAGTCGCAGCAATACATTTAATGTTCATAACATTTAACTCATTTAATTCTTCAGCCCTCTCCGTGGAGTAGGTTCTGGATTCTACTGTGATTTTCTTTTTAACCTTTGGAGAAATCAAAGGACAGGGAGCATAGTGACTTGCTTGAGGCCACTAATGGGCAGGTTTTAAAGCCGGCGTTTGATGGAGATCTGTTTGATTCCCAAACTGTAGCTCTCCCCAGATCACCCGCCTCAGTGGTGCTGGGCTCCCAAGGCCACGTGGCCTTCTGCCATGTTAACTTCCTGGTCTCTGGACTCCTCTCCCCACGCCCCTGCTCCAGGGGCCCCACTCACCCTGGCACTCTTGCGTGTTCTGGTGGGTCAAGGTGCCTGGTGGGCAGCTGGGCAGGCACTTCCCCTTGTACAGGTAGAACCGCCGCTTGCACCGGATGCAGAAGTCCTGGCTGAAGCAGCTCTCACAGGTGGCCCCACATTCTGTAACAGAGTCAGGGACAACCCGGGTGAGGACTGCTGTGGGCGGGGGACCTCGTCAGCCCCGGGTTAGGTGACACTGGCTCAGGACTCAGCGTCGCCTCTGAACTTCAGACTTGGCAAAGTCAACCTAGACTGCATTAAGTCACACAGCAAATCTAGGCTGGGAGTGAGGACCCCCAGGCTCTATTTTCACCAAGGGTTGGAGAGAGGGATGCTTTGTCCCAGGTCACAGCAAAAACAGAGTTAAGAGGTAGGACTCCTTTCCCAATTTGAGCTAATCCCAGAGAAGGTGAGTAATTGCCTAAGGCCACACAGCAAACTAGAGCAGGAGTCACAGTTCCCTATCTTGAGTGCTGATGAAGACAGAGGGGATTGGCTTGTGTAGGGCCTCAGAGACTGTCTGGAACCAAGCAGGGATCCAAGTTTGGCCTCAGGCAGATTCCAGCTCCCCTCTGGATGTGCTGGGGGACAGGGTAGGACAGCACTGCCCAGAAGCCCACCTCCAGCCCAGGACAAGAGAGGATCCACGTACTTTTGCACCTGTTGACCTCCTGGCCGCGGATGCCGAAGAAGCCGAGGGGACAGTCGTGCACGCACTTGCCATACTGGCGGATTCCTTCCCGGCGGATGAACAGGAAGAGCCTCTGCTGGCAGGTGGAGCAGCCATTCTCCTCTGAGCAGATGACACAGCCCGTGCAGTTACCCCCCAGGCCAGTGCCCACTGCCAGCCAGACCAGGGAGGAAGGAGAAGGAGAAGGAGAGAGATGGTCAAGCCATATGTGAGCAGCTCAGACGGTCTCCTTGGGGTATTAACTGGGCGCATGGTACCCTAAAAAAAGACTACATTTCCCAGCTTCCCAAATGTGGTCATGGAGTGTAAGGTAAAGCACTGTGCTTCTAGAAAGCCGCCTTAAAGAACGAGGGAGGGTGCCCTTTTGACATCCCCTCATCTTGTCTATTGGGTGGAATGCCGTAGGAGACCAACCTTACACGTGACTGAGTCACACTCCCTGGCTGGGTGCTGAGGCGCTCAGTCCCAGAAACGTGGCAGAGCTTTCCCCACCCTTCTAGGATTAGAGGGTCGGTGTCTCGTGCATGGGTGTGTCTTGCTACAGCCCCATGGGTGAAGCTAGGCTCACCTGTTCCTTTGTAATATAACGCCTTGCCCTGTTTAGGGTAGAATCTTCCATGGAAGTGCCTTGTGTGTGTCCCCTCCTCTTACTGTGCCCTTGGGTGTGGCCTACCCAGGTGTCAGTCAACCTGCTGACAGTGGACATCAGGAAAATAGACTCAGCCCCTGAAACCTGACCCCTTGCCTCATTTGAGTAGCTTCTCCTCAATAAAAGGGGTCAGTGCATGCTCTCTCTCTCTCTCTCTCTCTCTCTTTCTTTCTGTGGACCCTCAAGGTCAGAGGAGCCGTCACAGCGACCCCCAAAGAAAAAGGTATTTGTGTCTCTCGTGTGGTTATTTTGCGCAGCCCAGTCAGCCCAGTTTAGCTGGAGTGACCCCTGAGCCTTTTATTCGCGAGAACAGAAACATGATGAGAACAGAAACATGATAAGTTGCGAACATGATGGCTGGAGCACGAGCAGTCATTTTGGATCATAAGGTGAAATCCATGCCCCGAGGATGGTGGAGAAGCAAGATCAAAAGAGACTGGACCCCTGAGGAAGGCAGAACTCCTGTACCAGCATGACTGTGGGGCAGCTGCCAGGAGGTGCTGGTCTCTTCTGCTCCAGCTGGACCTAAGCCTTTCAGATCTGTCTCCTTTCCACACCTTTTTGAGCACAGAAAAGTGGCCAGGAGAAAAGGCCAGAGATGAGAGCAGAGACAGCAGCAGCAGAGGCCGCCTGACCTTCAGGGAAGGCACAAAGGGGCTCTTGGTGGCAAGGGCACCTTAGAGGAGCCAGGCTTGCATGGCCTCTGCTGCTGCCTCACACAGGCTGGTGGCTGGCAGGTGGCTGCAGAAAGAGGCAGCGGTGTAAGCCTCTGGGGATAGGAGATGGGGGGAAAGTAAAGGCCATGTGCTTCCTTCAGGAAGCAACCGAGGGAACATTAAAGGGCTTCACGTTCATGCCCACCCAGGGCACACCGTTTAATGAGCTGATCATACACCACAGCTCCCTGGTGCCACCCAGCAGAGGACATTCTTAGCTCTCGCACTCTCAGCCTCTCTCCTGTTCCTCCCAGTGCCCCATCACCGCTGTGGAGGCATCCCCCTGGGTGCCTGTCCCTGGAGCAGGAACCAAGGAGGCCCGGCCCTTCCTCAAGTCAGCAGAGGGTGGTTCCTGGTGTGGCCAGGACACACAGGGATGGGGTCCATGCTGGGGGCAGAGCAGGCTCTCGGCTCATACCTGTCTGAGACCTCTGTCTCCCCTCTCTGTCCATGGGATGAGCATTGCCCTTCCCAAACCTGATCTTCAGCCCCCCGATTTCATGAGCCCCCCAACTGATGCTGCTGATTACCTCATTTCTGTTGCTTGCAACTGAGAAGCCTAAGGCAGACAGACACATACAGTAACTAAGATGCACCTTCATTCTCTTGTTCTAGAAAGGAAAACTCTAACAGGAGGGTAAAGTGTTTTTTGTTTTGTTTTGTTTTAATCTCCCAAACTGTAGGCCTGCAGGGCCCTGAGAACAAAAAGAAAGTGTGATGCTTTTGTAAGAGGGATTCCCAGGACCCTAGAGAATCACATCCACAGATTTTAACAGAGCCCAGTCTTCCCACTCACTTGGCAACACATTTTAAATTCTGTGATACCAAAGACGGCTCAGGACAAGGGGAACTCCTGCTTCTGATAGGCATGGAAACTTTGGGGAAAAATCTAGCAGTGTCTAGTAACTAGAAGACTTGCCTCTTCAAACACAGCAATTCTACATCTGCTATAACCCTTAGCACATCGCCAGCTCCTACCTGCAGAGCACAGAGTTCCACCCTGGAGCACTGATTCCGCAGGTCTTCAGAGGGGCCTGGGGATATGCATTGCTATCAGAATCCCAGGGATCTTATCCGCTGGTCCAGGGATCAATCACACTTTGAGAATCACTAGGCTGGAGAAACTTTTTTATATGTGCACAAAGATACATGTACAGAGATGTTTACTGCAGAATGGTTTAATAGCAAACAATTGTGAAAAATGAACTCTCCAGCAAAAGAATAAATTCTTGGTGGTGTAGTCACATACCACAATCCAAACGCCACATACACAACCCGGTCATGATAAATGACTGAGGTAGAGTTACAGTTATCATTGTGGCCCCAACTCAAAGACATGCCAAAAGGAAAAGCAACTTGCACCATGAATCACGCAGTAAGAACCATTTCTATCAAATTCAAACTGCTGCAGAACCACACTTTGTAATATTTATGATACAGAAATGTGCATGGAGAGTAAAAACCACATAAGGGATGAACACACACTGAATTCAGGATGGTGGCACCTCTGGGGCCAGGCATCAGGTAAGGGATGGGAAAGATGACCAGGGATTTCGTTTTATCTGTAATATTTCATTTCTTAAAATCAGACGCAACAGTGAATTCTCATTAATTTTTTTAATTCTTCACTGTATGTATGAAACAGTTCACAATAAAAATCCTCTTAAAGGAAAAGCATTTACCCCCTCCGGAGCCCTTGAGCGGGGGTGGACCACTTTCTTTCTCTCGTTTCTTCCCCAGATCCCCAAGCCAAGCTCTGCCCCATCCTCAAGCTGAGATTTGGGGCAAGGGAAGGGGACCAATTCTGGAGAGTGGTCCCCAAGCCAAGCTCTGCCCCATCCTCAAGCTGAGATTTGGGGCAAGGGAAGGGGACCAATTCTGGAGAGTGGGAACTGCACTAGGTGTCCCCTGTGTTCCTTCTCCCTGTCCGTCTAAGGAACGGAACCCTGACTTCCAGCGGGGTTCACGCAGTCCAAGAAAGACTCCATTTCCCAGGCTCCTTTGCAGCTACACGTAGTCACATGTCTTGATTCTGGCCAATGGGAGGCGAGTGGGCGTGTCGGGGCAACCCCAGGAAACGTTTGCGCTCTTTGCTCCTAGCTTCCTCTGCCGGTCCCGCTGCAGGGTCGGTAGCCAGAGACGCGGCAGATTTGGGGGCTCAAGGGCCTTACAGAACTTTGTCTGAAACTGTCCCTTCCTCGCCCTCCTCTCCCTTTTGCCTTCCGCCCCTCCTTTGTGCTGAAGAGAAGCTCTCCCTGAGGTTTCAGTTAACTGGCCGAGGGGGTCAAAGGTCCCCACAAGAGGACACACCCACCTCGGTATGACCGAGGCCCCGCCCAGGACAGAGCCTTTCTGTTCGCGGTACCTCTTTTTTCTCTTAAAAAGCGTTTTGCGCCCTGAGCCCCCAACGTTAGAGATTTGGGGTGAAAACAAGCCCCTCTATCTTCTCCAGGGTTTTGAATAAGACCCGATTTCTTCCACCAACTTCTGGCTCCTGGATTTTTGGTCGCTAGAAGAATAGCGAGCAGCAGGGACATTTGATTGCCACAACATCACGGTGCAATTCCACCAGCCCGGGACTGCCTGATGCAGAGATTCTTTCATGGGACTGGGAGGAAAGCGTGGTCATCCTGTTTGGGTTACTGGGTCTTTGTGACATAGAATGATTGATGGCAGGTCAGAGTGACATCAGTGGGGACCAGGGTGCCCTCCTCGGTGCCTCGGCAGTGTGTATGCCCCCGGAGCCAAGATGCTCCAGGGCACTGACAACGGGCAAGGGTTCCCGTGATTGACTTGAGGTGATCCCTTTCACCCCGCAGAACAGGAGTTCAAATTAACGTTCAGTTGCAGAAAAACAAGGTGGTGTTTCCTGCAGACTGAGTTCGTGGACCGAGATGCCACGACATGGGTGTGTTGGCCATTTTTGCAGCTGAGGAAATCAGGCTCAGGGAGGTAAAATGCCACCCTGGGTCATGCAGAATCAATTGGGGCAGGGTCCCAGATCAGTCTGCCCCACGGGGCTCTCCTGGAGCATTTCGGGTAGAGTCTGGGGCAGCAGGGGTGAGCCACCCAGGGCCTCTGACCCACAACCCGATGGGAAGGACTGAAGCCACAGAAGTGATAGCAAAGAGGCTGAGCTAAGGGCCCCAAGATCAGGACAAGGCAAAACTGTTAACACTGCTCAAGAGGTTAAATATCACTCAGCCCGATCCCTGCGATTTTACTGGGGACCCAGTTGAAAGGGGTGCAGCCTTCCCCAAGGAAGCCCCAGTTAGGCGACAGCACTATTTATGGAATGGTGACTCAACGTGCTGAAGGCAAGAGACCAATTAAGACTTTTCTTTGACCTCGGAGGGTATCAGTTTGCGCACGCGTGTGTGAGCAGGGGGATGGATCTTAACATTTAAAGGGAGGTGGCTGTCTCCTGCTGCATCCTTGGCCCGGCAGTTGGTAGGGTGCCCTCTAGTGCCACCAAGTTGTAATGGCACCTCTGACAACTGAATTCAACAACCAGAAACCTCCAGGCTACAAAGGTTGCCTTACTTGGGCCTTTTACCCCATCTCTGTAACTCATTAGAAAAACCCAATGATATCCGCCCAGGGTCAGGGTGTAGCTGTCATTACTTTATTTTGATAAGTGATGACAACTAGATTTCGTACAGTACTGCTCTAGAAAGATCCAAACTCAGTGGTTCTTCAGTTTGATCATGCATCAGAATCCTAGGGAGGTTTACAAAGTATCTGGTTTGGGTCTAGGAATGTGCATTTTAACAAGCCCAAAATAAATGTAGTAGGTATCTGAGAGATGTCTTCTCTGATCAGTCTCCCTGTCTTGAGAACTGGTGCTAGCAACCATGCTTGTATTTTATGACCTTGTCTTTGACTGATGGCTCATCCAGGCTGGTCCATTAGTTCATCTCTCTTGAGATTCACTCGAGGATGATAAGGCAATCATCTGGACTGACCTTTTGACCTAAGGACAGTCCCAGGTGGGAAGGACAGCCTGTACACATTTTCCCCAAGGTAAGGCGGCCAAAAGACACCAGCAGGCCCCAGCACCAAGTGAGCAGGCCACTCACTTGGCTAACAGAGGCTCATCCTCCATGCTCCCTGACTTTGAGGTCATTATGGGGCCGTCTCCACTCTGGCACACTGCACCTGGGCAAATGGGGCATCAGGTCCCCTTGGCCTCAGTGGCATAGGTTCAGATACAGGCATGTGTCCCAACCCGAGCTGGTCTTAGAATTTTTGCTTGAGTCAGTAGGTGTATATGTTTGCACATGCGTGTGTGTGTGTGTTTCTTGTCCACCCTGTGGATCTAGAGGATGTAGATCAGAGATGGTAGGTGGCACCACACTAAGGAAGAGCCCCCCCCAAGAACGAGGCCACACATACAACAGCAGCAGAGTGGAAATGAAGACAGATTCCAGAAGGAGCCATCTGCGCGCAAATCTAACGCAGGCAACCCAGACCTGCTTGTCTTTCCTCAAGCCGCTTTTCTGTCACTTGCAACCAAATGATTTCTGACTAATACAGAAGCAGAGAGAGACAGAGAACAAACAAATCAGATGCAGAAAGAGAAGCAACAACCAGAAACCTCCCGGGCTCCAAAAGACAGACACAGCTTCTGAACACCTTCCAGTCCCTCCCAAGGCTTGGCCTGCCCCGTGGCTCTGCAGAAAGTCACTTTTCCACTTGAACTAATTCTGTTCTGTCAGCTTACAATCAAATGCACGGAGCTCACTAGATAGGAAACAGATCATCACGGAGCAACTCTGCTTCTGCAGGATAGAGGGGTCTGGAGCTCACCCACCTAACCTAGTGTCCCAAGGAACCTGGGGGTTCCAGGGAGCACACTTTGAAAACCACTGGATCCTTCTCTACCTCAGGGGAATCCTGACCTCATCACTGCTCTCTTTCCCACTCAGATGTGTGTTTCTAGATAAAAGCCTTTAAGCTCTAATTGCAACCTTCTGAGTTTTCTTGGGGCCCCATGAGTAGACGGCACCTTATGTAACTTAGCAACTGTCTGCCATAACCAAGCCCATCTTCTCCAAGTCCAGATGCCAGTTGGCCCGCTGTGTATGGCCCTGCATGGCTCCAGCAGCTGGAGAGGCTTGAATGACATCTGAGTCACTTGTCTTTCCCCAAGCACCCAGGGGGAGGAGCTGAGACTTGGATGTCCATTTTAGAGAATGATAATCATGCGGACTTGACAGTTTCCACAGCAATGTCAGCTCCTCACCTCTGACCGCATGAGTTACCCCCTGGGTTGAGTGATTCATTCATTCATTCAGCAAATAGTTCTGGACCTCTATCATGGTAAGGTCCAGGGTTAGAGGCTCCCTGGCTTGTGGGGCACTGCTACTCTACTGAGCCTCAGTTTTTCAAACTGTAAAATGGGGATAATAAGGCCGGGTTGTGGCTCAGCAGCAGAGCGCTCACCTAGCACGTGAGAGGCCCTGGGTTTGATCCTCAGCACCACATAAAAATAAGTAAAATAAAGGTAAAGGTATTGTGTCCAACTAAAAGATAAAAATTTTAAAAAATGGGGATAATAATGCTTACCTTGCAGGATTGTCATGATTAAAGGAGAAGTACACGGAAAACTCTTGGAGCCCTAGCACATGGCAGGCACCCAACACATTGGAGCATTGCTATTATGTTGAAGGGCAATGTGTTTCCCGCCTGCAAGGGTCTCAAAAATCCAAAACAGGTGTCATGGTGCAGGTGCCCAGGTGGAAATTCTGGCTTCAGCACTCATCAAGTGACCTTGGACAAGTCCCTTTATCTCTGAAGGTCTCAGTTTCTCCATGTGACAGCAACAGTTACCAATGACTCAGAAAGTGTCCTACACATATTAGGGGCTCCTCTATACACCCACACTCTCTTCCTGCTCCCCCACTGCCATGACACACAGTAGGACCGGGAACCACCCTTTGGCCCCTCCCTCCTTTAAGAGTCCCTGGCAGAGACACTGTGGGCAGTGTTGGTCTTGGGTGAGAGGTTTATTTTTTTTGTTCGGTTTTGGTCCTGGGGACTGGACCCAGGAGCGCCTAACCACTGAGCCACATCCCCAGCCCTTTTTATTTTTTATTTAGAGACAGCCTCTCACCAGGTTGCTCACAGCCTCACTAAGTTGCTGAGGCTGGCTTTGAACCTGTGATCCTCCTCCCTCAGCCTCCGGAGCCATTGGGATTACAGGCGTGCGCCACTGTGCCCGGCTAGGTTTATTCCTTCTGTTGGGAACAAGGAAAGATTGTAGCTCTTAAGACAAATCCCCAGCCTCCCGTCAGCCACATCCTGAAAATGGGCCTCAGCATCTTGTTTTCCAGGAATTGGTGCCTCGATGTTTGCAAGTGACCTCTGTGTTCTTTTCCTTTTGGGTGGATCTAAAGTCACCTCTGCCACATCCACTTCCACCCTGCAGCTCTTCCCTTGAGGGGCTGCAGAGGCTGGGGGGCCCCTGGGCCCCTGTGAATGACGGGTTATCCCAGACAGCTCCCCGCCGCCCGGCAGGCCTGTGACTGGCATATCCTGGGAGCCCAGGCCAAGGCCTCCAGCCCCACTTTTTTAGGACTAATTTGGACAGATGGCCAACATTTATAAAATCAAGAGATTTCAAATAAAAAGTTGGAATTTGGACTTCTCTGGAAAAAGCCAGAACATCTGCCAACGCTGGGCCTGCATCCTCGCAGGGCCGGGATTGGCTGCAGTTACATAACTGGAGGGTGTTGGCTCCAGCTAGCCGCAGACCTCCCACTCCCTCCTCCGCTCCTGAGGGCAAAGGTCACTGCTGATGGTTCTCCTTCCTGAGCTGCCTCCTGTGCCCTCTTCACCTTTAGGAGCTCATTCTGCCTAGCGGGGACTCTTGTTTTTTCTTTTTCTTAAGACACAGGTCTTGCGACATGGCCTAAAACTCCTGGGCTCTCGCAGTCCTCCTGCCTTGGCCTCGGAGTAGCTGGGACTACAGGTGAGCCACTGAGGAGTCCTCAGCCTTGGGCATGCACCAGATTCACTCCTAGAGCTTGTGGAAAGCACCGTGCTGGGCCTCCCTGCAGACCTGCTGCTCTGGCCTACCTGGGCTGAGCCTGGGAGTCTGCATTGCTAAGGGGTTCCCAGGGGATGGCGATGCTGTTGGTCCCAGAAGCACACTTTGGAAACCACGAGTGTGGAGCAGGGTTAAAGGTCAGACAGTTTGGGTTCCAATCCCAGCTCTGTCCCTTAGCCCTTGCCCACGTGACCTTGTACTCCTGGGTGAACCTCTCTGTGCCAGAGGTTTCCCACCTGTCACCCTGCTGGCAGGCTTCCAAGGCATGTCGTGAGGAGCCGGGCAGGGTCTGACCCTTTGAGAGGGTCTCAGTGACATCACTGTTACTACGGCGACCTTCACCACCTGCCCTGCCTCCACGGGCATCTGCGATTCTGGAATGCCTTTGACAATCAGTGCTTTTTCTTTGACGCCAACATTTCCTGGGGTAGAGTTTCTTCATAATTGGGGTGTGCCCAGGGAAGCGCGTCTTGCATGAGAACATCATTAGTTATGGTGGACTAAGGATGTCCTACAGCTGTCCTGAAGGGCTCCCTGGGGCTGAGAGGGTGAGCGGGCAGAAGGAGCACTGCCTCTCACCCCAGGGCAGTGAGCCTCCGAGGGCCAAGGCCCTGCCTGCCCTGTCCTGCTCTGCCCTTGGGATTCCGAGCCACACAAGAGGGCCCCACACAGACCACCCCAGCTCCCTCCTGGCAATGGGGACGCATGTCACTGATGACCAAGGGAAATAAACAACATCTGGAGGCCCGCCGAGACAGCCACATCTGGGAGGCAGTCGCCACCACTGGGGGCTGGCTCAGGGGGGCCCCCGGCACATCCCCGCCGTGGGGGCAGATTGCGCCATGCCCAGCCTGGGTTGGGTCCTGGAGATGAGTCCCCCAGGAGACTCCAGGACGCAGAGTGCGAGGCCTCTAGCCCACGGGCCTCTTCCCAGGGCTGGACTGGTGGTCCCTGAAGGGCACATGTTCAGCAGACAGTGATGGGGTGACCTCCAGCCGTGCTGCCTCCAGCCAGTGCCTCCTGGGTGCCCCCTTAATCCCCATGCCGAGCAACAAGCCTTGCGAGCCCAGCTGCCCCGGGGCTGGGCTGAGGCCACTGCCCCCCTCAGGATCCACGTGATTTTCACGGAGGCAGGAAAGGGTGCCCAGGAAGGACAGGCCGCTGACCTTTCTCCTGCATTCTTTCCTCCCCCGCGGAGGTCCAGGGTGCATTCCACCAGAAGGAGAAGCCTCGGGGGCAAAGAAAGGGATGGAACCCAGGGGCACTCGAGCCACATCCCAGCCCCATTTTGTGTTTTATTTAGAGACAGGGTCTCACTCAGTTGCTTACGGCCTCCCTTTGGCTGTGAACTCGTGATCCTCCTGCCTCAGCCTCCTGAACCACTGGGATTGCCTGGCACCTCAGGTGATTCTGACGTGATGTTAATCTGAGGGTCACCGTTGGCCAGGGGAGCAACAGAAGTAGGTTTGAACCCTGACTCTACCATGGCCCTCTCCATCACTGGTCCATTGAAAGCCAGTGTCTAAGATAGACTCTAGCTGGACTGTCCACCATCCCACCTCTCCAAGCCCAAGTGGGACAGCAAGAGCACCCTGTGTACCTGGGGGTGTACGGGCATAAACTTGTGAGATCCTCAAAATTATTCTAGGGGTCATCGGGCTTCCCACACTGCCATGTGCACACAGTAAGCTCAGGAGTCAAGGGTTTAAAGGTGGGTTTGATGCAGATGACCCAAGGTGGGGCCTGCCAGTCCCCCTTGCTCCCAAGCCCCAGGGAAGCGGGTGGCGTGGCTCCCGGGCCTCGCTGTGGGACACTATTGTGACTCCCCACTTCACAGCTGGGAAAGCAAAGGCTCAAAGGCCGAAACTGCATGTGGTGGAGCTAGACTGGACCCTCGCTGACCGGACCCCGACTCTACCAGGTCGTGGCGCCTTGCCCTTGTGACCTTTGATGGCAGGAGGAGGGGGGGGCAGGTTGGGCTGATATTTGGGAGGGGCAACCTGACTCCTGTCACCACCCATGGGAGGGTCATTTTCCCAAGTAGCTTGAGTTGGTTACAGTCCTTGCTGTCATTGGTAGGAAGGACAGGGTTGGTGGGTCCCCGTGTGCCCCAGGACAGTGGCAGGCGTGTGGTGAGACCCACCCCTAAAGGACCCTGGTGCCCAGGGCTGAAGCACGGAGAAGGCCTGACCCCAGCCCTGGGCTGCCCCCGTCAGGCCTTTCTGGGACCCATGTGGGGACAATGGCAGGCAGAGCAGCTGCTGCGCCCGGCTCCCTCCCAGGCCGACCCTCCACTTCCCTCTTGCTGTAGGGACCCGCCCTGGACCTACCAGATGGACTCTGCCTGCTACTGAGTCCTCATTAGGGGAAGAACATTTGTGTTCCTGGTGGTGAGCAGCCACCGTGTCCTTCAGAGGCACTGAATGGGGGCAGGGGAGGGGACGGCTGCCTTGGGATTCCTGTCACTAGTGCACTTTGCTGGAGGCAGAGGAGATTGGGGCGGGGGGGGGGGGGGAGCCACAGCCGCCTCTCCGGAGAGCAGCACCCGGTTATCCAAGAACACAGAGCTGTCACCAAGCTGTCCTGAGTGTAAAACTCACAACATCAGTCTGTCTCTGGAGATGTCACAGAAGTGTCTTGTGTGCAAAAGAGTCACCATGTTGTCGAGTTTGTGACATTACGTAAGGAATCGTCTGTTGTGACATCGTCAGGCGGGTGTCATTGCCCTTCATCCAGGGAATAATCGAGAAGCTAGTTCCTTGTCATGTCTGAGTGACTGGCCACCGTGCCCTGTGCCTCAGCTTCTCCTGTAATGACCACACCTCGTCACAGTGGGTCTCAGTGACCACTTGCTGAGTGACTCTCAAGGGCCACAGAGATCCCCACGGGTTGTGGCTCTTTCTAATTGTGGCTTTGTCCCACAGCAGGGTGGCCTGGTGGTGACCTTGGGTAGGTCCCTTGCCTCTCGATCCTCTCTGCACCTAACCTCCGTAGTCAGAAAACACCGTGAGACCCGGGCCGGGCAGCCCTGGGGGACAAGAAACACCCCCCACTCACCCCTTTCCCCCCTCATGGGGTCCGATTCCCGGGCTCTGTAGGGTGGAGACCCCTCTTGTGTCTCCGTGGCTCCTTGAGAAGTGTCAGAGCTTTGTCGGGGGCAGCAGGTGTTTGCAGTACTCAGGAGCCTGGCAGGACATGCCAATCAGGATGCTCCATGTTGCAAGTAGGGAATGGGGACGTTTCCAGGGTCCAAACCCGGGGAGCCCCAGGAGCCCCGGGAGGACGGCAGGGCCAGGACCCCTGAAGGCAGGAGTGAGGTGCCCCCAGACCCGCCCGAGAAAGACCCCCGTTTTGCGGTCTGCTCTCCAGACACCCGCTTCCCTCCTCCCAGGCGCGTCGGAGACAGCTCAGCGCTAGGACTCCTGTCCTGGCAGAGCCGCGTCACCCTGTGACCCTCGGCAGAGCCCCGTGACGCTGGCCCTCGGTTTTCCCACCTGAAACACAAAGGCTTGTCTCCATGAAGGGCTTTGGGACTTTTTCTCAGCCCCTTTGGCCCAGATATGGGATGGGAGCTCAACTAATGAAGCGGAGAAGCGCAGAGCTGCTGTGGCTGAGGCAAGGAGGGGGTCAGAGTGAGGACCTTGTGCCCGGTCCGTCGGCCTCCCTTTGTCCACTTCTGAGGGTAGCCCTGGAGGGCCTGGGAACCGGCCAGAGCCCCACAGCGATCACAGCAGTAGGAGAGGAGATCTGCAGGACTGGAGCAGCTGGAAGCACCAGGTCTAGAAGCAGAGAGGCTGGATGCAAACCCAACCTAACCACCCCGAGCCTCAGTTTCCCTGTCTGTAAAATGGGGATAAAACTGTCTTCAGACATCCTCCTGAAGGTTCACTGCATCAGGGTGTTAAACGTGACTCACCCCTGAATAGCCTGGCAGATGGCAGGTCACAGCAGTGAGCAGCTGTGAGCTCCCACATGGGCCACACTGTCCCAGCAACCCTGGAAAGTGGGTATTATGAACTCATCTGAGAGCGATGCTAAGGCACAGAGAAGGTAGGTGAGTTACCCAGGTTCACACAGCCATGAGTGGCAAGCTGGATGTCCAGCCAGGCCATCTCAGGAAGAACACAGACCACCAAACAGGTCCACTTTAAGCACCAGGGCGGGGCCTGGTCTAAAGGTCGGGCTGGTAGCCCCAGGGTGGCCTCAGCCCTGGACCCTGTCAGTCAGAACAGCCCAGCCCCTCTGAGGCAACACCCCTGGGGACTTTTTTTTCCTTTCTTTCTTTTTGGTAGCAGGGATTGAACCCAGGGCCACTTGACCACTGAGCCACATCTCCAGCCCTTTTTATTTATTTATTTATTTTGAGACAGGGCCTCACTAAGTTGCTTAGGGCCTCAAACTTGTGTCCTCCTGCCTCAGCCTCCTGAGCTGCGGGGATTATAGGCGAGCACCACTGGGCCCAGCTAAGCTCTGTGTTTTTAAGCTTATCTTTCAGCCATTCAGCAAATATTTCTTGAATACCTACTATGTACCAGGCTCTGTTTTAGACTCCAGGAACATAAGGGTGGAAAGAGACATGAAGTAACACTAGACTGGAAAGATGAACCTCCCCAGGACTTCTGCCTTTCTCGCCATTGACCCTCCAGCACCTGGTACAGGGCCTGCCAGCGTTTGTTGAATGAATGAACGAATGGTACTGACCTTGCTGTTGCAGAACTTGTGTCTTGGAAACAAAGCCCCGGGTCCTCCCTCCCTCCCAACTTATGCGGTAAAGGAAGCCGCCTCATGAATCCCAAACTGGGGCCAATACCCCCTCCTGGACTATGGGGCAGGGGACCAACCTCTCCTCCTGCTCCTTGTCCCTGCCCCCTGGCCGCCCCAGCCGTGGCAGCTCTGGCCTAGAGCACCTCAGGGCTGTCCAGGGAGCGGGGACAGGCCCTCCCCGCCAGGCGGGCTCATCGTGTGACGGCCGGGAAGGTACTGAATGGGCACTCTGACCTGCCGGATGACACCTGTGGACCCGCCCTGTGCCCACAAGGATGAGGGGGACTTAGCAGAGATGCAGAAGGGGTGAGGCCAGTCCTGGGGCAGCGGCACTACCCCTGGGCCGTTTCCTGTCCCAGTCAAGGGACACTGAAGGAGGCAGCTGGGGTTGACCCAAGCTGCAGGTTCCCAGCCCAGATGGGCGAGGGCAGGGGGCACGGAGAGGGCACCCGAACGCGTGGGCCTGGCCCCTTCTGTTGTTCTCTGGTGACGGGGCCCGGGTTGGGAGGCCACGGGAGTACCCGGGAGGTAGGTGACAGCCGTCTCTGTTCCCATCCCTGCTCCTGCTCCCCAACACACAGGGTGCCATGGCCAGGACGAGTGTCCCCCAGAGGTCCCTGTGCTGAAGGCTCTGTCCCTCCCGGGAGGTGGGGCCTGGGAGGGCTGTAGGGGGGTGGGGGGAATTCCCTTAAAGGGGGACATGGGACTCTGACCTCTCTTTCTCCCTCTTTTGCTTCCCACATTGCCACCCAGCACACAAAGCAAGAGGGTCACCCAGTTTGGAGTGGAACTTCCAGATTTTAAGCGCAATAAAACATTTCTCTTTTCAGTTAATTACCTCCCGTATTTCATTCTAGTGGCAAAAGCTGCCTAGCACCAGGGAGGAAGGAGCCTGGGAGGAGGAGGGATGGAGTGAGGGTGAGGCCCAGCTCCCCACAGGGCAGCCAAGTTAGTGCTGGGAAGAAGAGAGAGCTTTGGATCAGACCTATATTTTAAAATTTTAGCACTGGATTGGGCTACTTGATGCCTCAAAGTTACCAAAAAGCTCTGAGGTCTGGCCAAAGTGATTAAAGATTGGGTTTTAGAAATAAGAATTGGAGAAGAAAAAAAGCACACGCAGTGTTTATAACTTCCTGATCATTAAGCCAGTCACCCACAAAGCAAGCCAAGGGTAGCTGTCCTTAATATACAAAGAGCTCCTATAAATCAATAAGAAAAAGAGGGTGGGAATGGACAAAGATATTACCAGTATTTCAAAGAAGAAAGATAAATCAGCCAGTAACCACATGAGAAGCTGCTCCACATCACTAGTTTTCCAAACTGAAGATGAAAACAAGAATGAAATATTATTATGGCCCACAAGATAGGCAGGATCCAAAAGGTCTCCCATTTGGACAAGGGAGTTTGGGCAGTGTCTGTTCACTAGAACACACAGGGTAGTAATGGCACTTTATAGATGGTGCCCTGAAGCTCAGAGAGGGGCAGGAACGTGTTCAGAGCCACACAGTGAGGGCAGGGACTCAGGTCTCTGAATGGGTGTGTTTGGCTTCTCTCTCTCTCTAGCTGTTCCTTCCTGCCTGGGACTGTACCCAGCTTGGCCTCTCCTCTGACTGGGGAGACCAGGTCTGCCCTTCCCATTGTTGCTCCCTGCTCTGGGGTTGAGGATGGCTGGGGTCTCTCCTTCTGCCACTCCGTCCCCCAGAGAGAGTGAGGCAGTGAGGCAGAGGGAGAAGGGGGAATCCAAGGTCTGGGACCAGATAAACCTGCTCTCCATCCCAGCCCACACCTGACACCCTGGGACAGTCACCTAACCTCAGCTTGCTCATATGGAAACGGAGACAATCGCCCACCCTGGAAGACTGTTCTTTCCACAAATACTTATGGGGGGCTCACAACGGTCATCCTTCCTATCCATGGGTCTCATGTCAAAAATACTTTGGAAAAAAAAGCCTTGCTGGGTGAGGAGGCATACGCTTGTAATCCCACTGACTAGGGAGGCTGAGGCAGGAGGATCACAATTTCGAAACCAGCCTCAGTAACTTAGTGAGGCCCTGTAGCAAAACAAAACAAAACAAACAAACAAACAAAAAAACCAGACCTAGAGCTGTGGTTTGGTGGTGGGCTGCCCCTGGGTTCAAACCCCTGTACCACAAACAACAACAAAAATAAAATCAAAAGTCGGGACTGAATATGCACAGACTTTCTCACTGTCACCCCCGCCCACCCCCGCCACCCCCCAAATAACAGAACAGCTATTTGCACAGCATTTGCCTTGCAGTAGGTATCAGAACTAATCCGAAGGTGGCTTCAAGCGAAGGGGAGGATGTGCAGGGTTTTACAGATCTGATGCCACCTGTGAAAGGGACTGAGCATGTGGGATTGTGGTACCAATGGGGTGCTGGAGCCCGTCCCTGGGGACATCGAGGGGTGATCACTGTGGGCCAGGCTCCGCTCTAGGCACCAGAGAGACACCAGTGAACACGACAGCCCTAACCCTCAGGAAGTTTCCATCCCAGCAGGGACAGGGTCATTGCAGACAGTGACACGGAGCTGACCAGAGCAAACAAAGTGACAGGAGGGCCTGGGCCACCAGAAGTGCCTCTCTGAGATGTGCTCAGGGTGGAGGGACCAGGCACAAAGCTCCAAGGCGGGAGACAGCTCAGCCCAGAGAAGGCCCGAGACCCGGGGCGCAGGTGGACGGGTGGACGGCCGACCCCGTGGTGGCTCGGGAGCAGTCTGGGTGGTGCTGGAACTTCCTGGAAGCGGTCACCTTGAATGCTCCCTCTGGTGCTGAGGGGGATGGACCACAGGGTGGAGGCCCCAGGGACACTCAGAGTGAGGCTGATGGTGAGGGAAACAGGGTCCCAGGAAGGAGGACAGCCACACGTCACCCGTGGCTTACTGCAAGAACCGAAGGGCAGATGGCCTCGGCAGCGTCACACGGAGCAGGCACTGGGCAGATGTAACCTGTCCTTGTACTAAAGGGACCTGAGCCCGCGACTGTCCACCCCTCGCCTCCCCTCGCCTCTGTGAATCGCCTCGGCTTCTCCCTGTCGCGGTTCCTGCCATGCCTCCTTGACCCTTGACCCTCAGGTTCTGCTGGGGCCAGGCACTGGTCTGGGTTCCCTCTGGTGGTGGCTTTTAAGCAGCTTGCATACCTGCTGCCCCAGCCTAGGGTGACACTCGAGACCCTGTCTAGGTGGCTCCCTAAGTCACCTTCCAAGTTGAGAACAGGTGGTGACTCACAGTGACCTCTGGCCAGGCCAGGCCAGGCCCCCACAGTCCTGCAAGGGTGGGGCTTCAGTTAACCCCATTCTCATGAAGAACAACTGATGCTCAGAGAGGTCAAGGGGGTGGCTCCAGTATGCACAGCAAAGAGCTGTCGAGGGGCAAGCCAGGGCCTCAGTCCCCAACACTAGGCCGGGCCTGCTTGGTGGCCTGTCAGTCTCTCCGCTGACTCCTGCCTGGTAGGCTTTCAAAAGCTGGGAACTCTCTCAGGCCTGAGGCCCACCAGGGATGGACCCAAAATCGTCTGCAATGTAGTGATTTCTCCTCTCCAAGGGAACACATAGTTAGCAGATGGTGTCAGACTGAAGGAAGACATTGTCAGTGTCAAAATAAGGGGGGGTTGGGCATGTGAGTAATACTGTCCCTGGACAGGGGTCAGATGAGGTCACTCCAAGGGGACGGTGGCAAATGCTGCCTTCGCAGGTTCTTGACTTACACGAATTTCAGAATGTGTTGAAAGCAAGGCCCAAGAGGACTCCTCAAAGGACATCAAAGCAAAGGCACCCCCCTTCCCAAGGTAGGGTGCTGAGCCCCCACCACCTCAGCCTCTCAGAGAAGACAGGGATGCACCCAGGGTTGACTCTCTGACTATAGATAGGATTTTCTTGGAGAGGGGGGAGTGCAGATTCCCAGGTGAACCCATGTCAATCATTTGCTCTTTGGGGTTCAGAATGTTTCTTCCAGGTTAAGCCGTCAAACCATGAATCAGTTGTGTGCATATTGTGTAGGTGTTTGAATCTAGTGACATTTAAGTTGATTATGTCCTTGTTCTAATTAATTGATCTGGTTCAAGTATGGGCTAGAGGTCTCCTTCATCTAACTCAACAGACAACACGGAAGCGGGTCTCTCCCTCTCCCTGATGGCCACCTCGCCCAGTCCAGGGAAGCCTTATACAGCCACAGAGGCAGGGGGATTCCAAGTTCAAGGTCAGCCTCCCTGTCTTAGCTGGGACTGTAGCTCAGTGGCAAAGCACTTCTGGGTTCAGTCCCCAGTAGCCGTCCCTAAAAGGGCAAAATTAAAGTTAAATGAAGTTTAAAGAAAAACAAAAAATAAGCATTTTAAAATAAGAGGAATTAAAAATGAAATAAGGATAATTAAAAGAATGCTACAGTAAAATAGCAAAGTTAAGTGATCGAATACAGATCAAGCAATAAAAACCTAAAAACAATACGTAAAAATGAAATAAAAAAGGAATTCTGCAAAATACATTTAAATAAATTATTCTTAAAATTAATAGAAACTAAAACTTTAAAAATAACTTTAGCAGGTTTAAATAAAAGTTTTAAAATAAACGAAGTGAAATCTTAAGAGTAAAATAAGAAAACCCAGCTACTGGTAACAATTATAAAAATACAGAAAAATAAAATGAAAACCCAAAACAAGACCGAGGTCTTGGCCGGAGGACGCTGATAATGTGCTATGCATTAAGGAGCCTGATTGGCTCAGATGCCTGGGGTGGGCGGAGCCTGATGGACTCAGGAGCCTGGAGGTGATTGGTGGTTGAAAGGGGAGGAGGAAGGAAAGGCGTGTCCCAAATAAATCCGTCTGACTCGGTTTTCCAGCGCGCTGTGCGCAGCGGGCAGAAGTCAGGCCCCACCGTAGCCCCAGTCGCAAACAGCCATCATATCATTTATACGTTTTGTAATGTGTCAGCATCTCTCTCTCTCTCTCTCTCTCTCTCTCTCTCTCTCTCTCTCTCTCTCTCTCACACACACACACACACACACACACGTTGCACCATGTATCCTCCCTGTCATCCTTTAAGAGGAATTTAGGAACGAACAGAAGCTCAGAGATGGTGGGTCACTATGACACAGTTGCACCGCACTTAGGACCACACTTATCTTGGAGTCTAGGCTCCTTAAAATGACATTTTGACGAGTCTGGTCTGTTGAGGACCTTCAAACACAGCCAGGCCCATGTGTGACATCAGGCTTGCGCATTCTGCACACCAGAAAAATCAACCTCCTATGATGCATGACCATTACAGACCATGAATTAAGTACCCACTGTCTTCCAGACGGGTCACATGCATAGCCTTCATCCTCAGGACGACCATGGGAAGCAGATGCTGTTCTTGGCCCCATATCCTGATGGACAACACTGACATTCAAGAGGGAAATATTTTCACCCAAGCCCGGGCAGTAGCGGAGCTGGGAGCTGAGCCCAGGCCTGACAAATCCCAAACCCCAGCCTCCCCGCCTGGCACCAGGCACTCCCAATAGTCATGGCCGAATGCTTCGCTTCCTATGTCCTGGGAACACATGGTTCATGTCCCGTGTTGCACATCAGCAAACAGAGGCCCAGATGCGGAGATGACCTCTCCAGAGCCACTCAGCTAGTGAGTGGCAGAGTCCCCCAGTGCCCGTCTGGACGTGCTGAGACAGCTGTGCCCACTCCCTACAACAGAGCTGGCTCTGAAGAGCCACTGTGACATTTCTCTTCATGTCCCCACCCTGGTGGATGTGGCTGTGCCATCAGGCTCCAGGGAAAGTGGAGTCCTCTGGTGAAAGGAAGCGTTTTCCCCGTGTGGTCTGGGTCCCCTGGCTCCGGGTGCCTTTCTTTTGAATCAGATTCCCCCAGCGGCAGCAGGCCATCAGAGCCTGGGGAACACAGAGCAGTGGCCCTAGGAGTTGCACAACCTCACTACAAGAAAGCATTCCAGGCAGATGCGGTGGTCCAGCCTGGGACAGCAGAGCCTGGGAAGAGCTAGCCTTGCTCATCCCAAGGCAGGAAGCGGACCTTTTCCTGTGGGATCTGGAGGAATCCCATGGGGAGGCTGGGGTGGGTGCGTCCTGGATGGTGTGGACTTACACAGGGCCAAGGAGATTCCAGCCCACGGAGATGTGGGGCCATCCTCAGGAGGGAGTCAGCACCCATCCCAACCTCTCCCCACCCGGGCTGTGTGACCTCCACAAGTTGATTCCCCTCTCTGAGCATGGACAGCCTCATCTGTAGAATAACAGGGAGAATAATAGGATCAAGCCACCTCGGGGGATATGATGTGATGTGGATGAACTGGGACAAGCCCAGACATAGTGGTTATGGACCCAAGAAGCTCTGCCTTCAATTATTGATTTAAGTTCTGGTTTTGCCAAATTCATTCTGTCAAGCATTTGAAATATGAAGTTGCTAACATTTGACTGTTTTCAACTTACAAACATGACAGTCTCATACACTTCAGTGAATAATCCTCTCCCTTAGTTTTTCCTTTTCTATAAAATGTGGATAATAATGGTCCCTCACTGGGTGGCAATGAGGGGCAAAGGCGGCCACCAGGCAATAAAGCTCAATAGTCAGGGCTGAGGCTCTGGGACCAGGCAGAATTGGACTAGGTAAAGTTACTTACCCTCTCTTTGCCCTGGTTTCCTCATCCGTAAAATAGGCATAATAATGCGCTCACCTCACAGGTTTATCAAGAGAATTTAATCAACTTGATACATAGAATGGACCTAGAACAGAGTCTGACATTGCCAAACAGAATAAAATAATACTGGTAAGACCTGTATACAAGCCCAACCATAAAAACCGAATCAAAACAGCCTTTTTACCCTTTTGATGCCAGAGAAAGTTAAGCAGAGTCAGTTTCTGCATCCAAGGTTTTGACCAACCTCCAGTTGCAGATATTAACAAAAAAAGGAAATTGGGTGTGTAATGAGCATGAACAGACATTTTTCTTGATATCATTCCCTAAACAATAGAGTGTAACAACTATTTATAGACATGTTACATTGCATCAGGTCTTATAATCATTCCAGAGAAGATTTAAAGTAGATGGGGAATGTACCCAGGTTATGTGCAATCACTCCACTATTTTATACCAGGGACTTGAGGTCCTCAGATCTGGCATCCGAAAGCCTCCTGTCCTTACTTGACCTTCAGAGCAATTGCACGAGGAGACCATTATTAGCCACATTTTTCAGAGGACAAAACAGAATTTCGGGAGAGGAGTGTGGGTTGAAGCACATGAAACTGCCATTTCTGTAGGTTGAAAAATGGGTAATTCCTCAAGGATACCGAGGGACAGCTTTTTAAAAATTTTTTTTAAAAACCATGTTTTTAAGAACACACATATGTGTAGGGCTGTCTTCTGTGTCCACGCAGAGTCCTCACCCTGTGCCGCTGCACCTACACTAGCTCCTGCCGATGACCTAGGACAGGTGCTGCGCTGGGGTCTCCAGCTGGACAGGGATGGGTCTTAGGGTCTCAATGGACCTATTCGGCCTCAACACCCCTCTAATCAATGATCCTACCCCACATGGAAGTCTTCAAACTATGAAGTGCTGTACAGAGGAGGGCTGGTTAATGGCAGCCCAGGTGGGCTTCTGGAGAAGTCCACAGTAGCCTTCATCTTCCGCAGGCAGGAGAAGGGCAGCTGCGGCCACCAGACGGGCCTGGGCAAGGACCAGGTGAAGGGACCAGGCCATGCCTGACGCACAATGGCTGTCCCACGGTGTGTGATGCAGGAGGACACTGAGGGCCCTGAGGGGTCCCTCCACCTTCCAGGGGCTAAAATATGCTGGAAGGACATGGCCACCAGATTCAGGGTGACAAGAAACAAACCGCCAAACTAAGGACCTGCAGCATCCCTGGGACAGACACCAAGGGCTCAACCCCCAGCTCCCTGCCTATCCCCTTGTAACCTGCTGGGCCTCAGTCTCCTCATCTGGAGTATGGGGAATCCTCCTGCCTTCCCAAGGCCCCGCATCTTGCATTCATGAGGACCTGCGCTGGTCACCTGGCTGGCCGTGGGGGAGTAGAAGCAGCAAGGGTGACTGAGTGGCGCCCACAATGGTGGACAATGGTGAGAACTAGAGTTTTGTGTTAGTTCACACACAGCACCTGGGGCAGACACAGTGCACACACACACAGCACCATTCACACACTCATTGGCATCCACAGATGTGTGCACACACAGCCACCTCACCCCGTCACACACACACACACATAGACACAGAAGCCAAAACACATTTCTCAAAATGATAATTGGCGTTCACGGTTGTGATGCATCCTGATATTTTCTGAAATGCAAGCTCATGGACCAAGGCCTATAGGCCAAATCTGGGAGGTTTTGCAAGCCCAGGAGTTGAGGCAGTGGGGTATGTGACACATCCTAAGGGACCCACAAAGCCCCAAATGTTTACTCCCTGGCCCTTAAAAAAAAAAAAAAACTTTGCTGACCTACTGTACCCTCTCCTCTCCTCTCCTACCCTAGTCTAGACTATTCTGTTCTGTTCTCTCTGTTCCGTTCCATTCCACTTTGCTCAGAAGTACTGGTTGCGACTAAGTTTATCTCCCTGACCCCTCGATGAGCTCAAACCTATTCGGATTAATGTGAACTTCGGTTTTTTCACCAGGCAGAAGATGGATGAATAAACTTTATCCAAGTGACACTTCAGCCAAGTGGTGTGTCCTCTTGGTGCCTCAGATTCCCCAGCTGAGCCTGGGACTGTGGCCAGCCTGCTTCTCTGGGCTATGTGGAGGAGAAACAGGGTCCTGCAGTGACGTTCTCAGTGACCCTGGAGCGCCATCTCTGCTGTCCTTTTCAGTGCCCCGCTCAGGGGAGGAGAGGCCCAATCAGTAGTTCTTCATGATGAAAGTGGCAGATAGATCCACTCAAGCCTCCTTGTCTGGACTCTGGCCCCATCTGCAACGGGACCTCCACTTCCTCCAGCCACAGGGTCTCTTGGGCTCTTCCTACGTGGCTAGACTCTCCCCTTGTCCTGCAGGAGTCCCCCCACCCCATTGCCACCTCTACCTGACTAAATCATGGTCCCTCCACTGTCAGAGTCACCCCCCTTGCAGCCACTCTGTGACTGCCAGCCAGGGACAGGAGTCATTTCTATTTCCAGGCACAAGCCATGGAGCCTCCCAAGCCCTGGATCCATGGCCCAGCTCAGCTGCTGTGAGCTCCAGGGCAGGCCAGGGCCCCTCTCTGAGCCTCTCTTACGTCTGTGACCAAGTGTGGATTCACACTCAAGGAGCTCAGGAGTTGGACAGCCTCCATCCCTGGGAGAGGAGGCGCGCTCCCCAGGGCTCAGCAGCAGGAGGTAGAAGCAGCACCCCCTTCGCTTGGCTTCAGAGGGAGGGGGAGCTGGACGCCTGTGTGGAGTATCTGCTTTCCAGCTCTCAACTGGACCTATTTATAAAGAAACCCTGCCCTCAGGGGACAGGACGACCTGCCCAGCCCTTTGCTGTCCAGGTGACCCCCTCCACTTGGCCCTGTAGCGACCTGCGTTTCCCTTCTTCTCGCTGCTGATGTGCACCTGGACCTGGCTGGGTCAGGGTGTCAGCATCCAGGGGACACACCTCGTTCTGTGCGAGTCATGGCCAGGCCTGAAGACCTGTCCCCAGTCCTGCCTTTAGACACCTGCTTGCCCAGGTGTCGGCCCCTGCTCTGTGCACAGCTGACAGTGGGGACCGTCTGACCCTGCACACAGGTTCTGCACTGTGCACAGAAGTGTCACCTGCTGTCCACCTCTCAGTCCTCCAGGGCTCGTGATTTCACGGTACATGAAAAAGAAGCTCAGAGAGAATGAAGGTTTGTGTGATGTCACAAAACGAGCCAGAGACACAGGTGACTTAACCCGTGTGAGACGCCCCTCCGCCAAGCCATGTGCATTCCACTCTGCTGTCAGATGGGAAGTGGCCGAATCCTTGTGAAGCCCCCCCCCCCCGTTGGGTGCCTTCTAGAACCTTCCCTCTGGGACGGTGCTAAATCTTCCCAACTGCCCAGAGGCAGGTACAGCGGCTCCCATTTCACAGATGGAGAGGTGTGTGGCCTCCCCAAGATCATAGGGCGAGGGCAGGAGGGGCTCAGGGTGTGAATCCTCATCTACCTGAATTCCAGGGCTCCTCCCTCTGCCCCTGGCTGCTTCCAGTCTAGAAGGATCTAAAAGTCGCCTGTGAACATGGGGACCTCTCGCCTGCAGGCCTGGGATGTTGGGGAAAGTTAGTCACAGTCTGGCTTCTCCTCATCACCTAAATTGAGCTCCAGATCTGTGGGGAGGGGATACAAACCAGAGCCCCTCACTTTGCCTGTCGCATGGCCAGGACACCCCGGCACGTTTCAAGAGAAACGTCCCCATCTGGTTCTTATTCATTTATACTTAATTAATCAAAATGTTTTGTAAGAGCCACTTGAGATCCAAGAACCTTTCTCAAGCCTTTTCTTTCATTCTTTTTTTGTCTTAGAAACAGAAAAATTGGGTTTCATCAAGGAACAGTGACGTGGGACCCAAGGAGGCTCGGGTCTGTGGGAGCCAGGCCCCAAGGGCGAAGGCTCAGACGGGGTGGCTGCGGGTCCTGCAAGCCCTTCCCCCGAAGAGAGTGGGGAAGCGAGGGCAGGGCTGTCCCTGTATCCTGGCAGCCTTCGGAGCAGGCCTGGGTGTGTTCACCTTGGCGTCCCCGAGTTCTCCAGCACAGGGCCTGGCACAGAGGCTGCCCTGTCACACTTGCTGAATGAACGAGTGAATGAATGACTATGTACACTCACTGGTTTAGACTCACCCACCATCTTCCTGATGAGTCAAATACTTTTAAAAATTATATTATGATTATTATTAATACTGGAGATTGAACCCAGGGGCGCTTAACCACTCAGCCACATCCCAGGGCTCTTTTACACTTTATTTAGAGTCAGGGTCTCACTGAGTTGCTTAGGGCCTCACAGTTGCTGAGGCTGGCTTTGAACTCGCAATCCTCCTGCCTCAGCCTCCCGAGTTGCTGGGATTACAGGTGTGTGCCACTGCACCCGGCCTTAAAATTATTTTTATTCCCATTTTAAAGATGAGTCTGGGAGGAGAAAGCTTTTTTTATAAAAACAACAACAACAACAACAACATTTTTTTACAATTGAGAAAGTTCTTAGAGATCTCCTACAGGACCTTCAGGTGGGTAAACTGGGGTTCAGAGCAGCAAGGTGACCTCCCCATGGGTATGCAGCTGGGGACACGGGGATTTGAACCCAGGTTTCAGAGTCCATGGCTCTGAGTCACTGTCAAAGGCCATTCAAGAGGGATGCCACAGAAGCTCCCAAGTCTCCCCAGCTTGCCTGAGGCCACCCATCTCTTCACTCCCTGCCTGTCATCTCTGTGTATCCCCTGCTGTGCACCCCACCAGCTCTCCACAGCCCCCTCCTTCCTGCTGCATTCCAGGAGTTCCACAGCATGAGAAGCCCCCCAGGGCAAACAGTCTCCCCCTCTTCCCCAGCTCAGATCCAAGCTGGAGAGACAGAAAACACGCATCCCACCAGGTGTTGGGGAGCCTCGGGTCCCCTGCTTTATAAAACGAGATGACGCCTATGACACAGGATATAGTGGGGATTCCACGAAACAGAGCATGGAACACCCTCGGCACAGTGGCTGGCACTTGCCAGCTGATTCTCAGACAGGCACCCTGGGGCGCCAGGGCTCAGGTGTGACATTTGCTGCTCTGCTCTCCTCCGCTCTCCTCTGCTAATTGACTCTGCTGATTGTCACCCTGCAGGGGCAGCTTCACACCCACCTCCTCAAGATCTGACTGTAGTAGTGAGACATTTGGGATAAGACCCTGAGGTGACCCTGAACGTAGCCCCCCCACACACACACACATTTAGAATCTGAACCTTGGTCCTTCTTCTTAGTGGCCCTGGGAGGAAGGATGGAAAGACTGAGGCTCTTGGAGGCACTGAATTCCTTCCAGGTCAATCCCAGAATAAGTGAACTTGAACTCAGGTCTCACATCTGGCTCAGCTCACCAGAGGAGGCCCACCCGGGATCACTGCCTTCTGGGAGGTGACCCCATGAGTCAGGGTGTGTGATGAGGCTGGGAGCGGGACATCTGGATTCTCAGACCAGAGCTCTAGATGTCACCTCCGGACTCGACGTGAATGCTTACGATGGCTTCTCGACCACTGTCTCCTAGCCCCTGATCCCCCAGGCTGGCTCAGAGTTGCTACGGTAGGGGAGGGGCAGGGGTGACAGGGAGCAAGCCCTGCTAGTCTCTCTCCTCCTTGGAGAGCCATCAGGTCCAGCTTGCTCAATGGCTCTCTTACCAGGTGCCTGGTGCCTCACTCTCCCCATCTGTCAGTTGGGTCTGACGTTTTCCTAGAGGAGTGACTAGCCCAGAAACCAGGCATCAGGCAGAGGCCCCAAGGGACATCCCCGATCGCCCCGCAGCGCCTGCCCTGTCGCACCTCATACCTTGCTTCTTCCTTCGGTTCAGGGCGAGCATGTCCACCGCGTGGGCGACGAGCAGCAGCAGGCAGAGTGGCGCCCGCATCTGTGCAGCCTGGTCCAGGCGGGCGCGGGGCTCCCCGGGCGACCCGACGGCCGGCGGTGGCGCTGGGGCTGCTCGGAGAGCGCGGGGCGCATCCGCTGGGCGCGGAGTCGCTCCCGCCGTCAGGGACCCGCTGTCCGCCCAGGGGCCGCCGCCAGGTCGAGGGAGGGCGTCGGCGCAGCGGGCACTGCCCCCGCGGGGAGGAGCCGGCCCGCGGGGGCGGCGCGATCGCCCGCGGGGCCGGGCGCAGGGGGGTCGCCTGGCGGGTCCCTGAGCCTGGTCTGTCCGGCAACCCATCGCAGCGCCGGGTCCCCGCCCTCCCTCCACCCCATGCCCCCGGCTGTCCTCCGCACGTGGACGCAGCCCCGCGATCAGGAGCCCCCGACACGTGCCATGCGCACAAGCACCCGCAGGTACAGACGCACAGACCCCAGAGTCCCTCGGCCGCATCTTGACCCGCTCTTCGCCTGTGGCCTTCCTTCCTTTCCTCTTTCTGCATCTGCCTCCTGCCCCGAGGGCCACCCCTTCGCGTCTTCTGTTTTGCGTCCTGAGCCCCAACTCGGCCCCTTTCCCCCGACTCGGTCTTCGTGACTTCACTCTCGCCAGTGTGCGCGTCCCTTTCCGCCTCAGTCTCCCTGCCTTCACCTGGCGGGGCCCCTGGCTCTGCCTGAGTCCCATCCCTCTCCACCTCCCTGCCTGTTGGGTGGCCGTCTGCGCGGCGCCTACTGCCCAGCTCTCTCTTTCTTTCAAGAGGGTCCTGAGCCCCTTCTGGCCACTGACCCTGAGTGTTTCCTGCTGCAGCTGCCGGGAGCCTCCGCTTTTTGACTCAAAAGTGTCCAGCACCTCATAAATTCGCTTGTGACAGGTCAGAGGACCTGCACTGTGTTTCCTCCAACCTTATCAACAGGACTGGGGGCAGCTGGTTCCATTTAACCTTTTTGGTGCCAAATTGCTCCTCCAACCCAACAGCTTCCTCCTGCCTCCAATTGTTCTTCTCACCAAAACAGAGAACAACATGCTAGCTATCATTTCCAAGGCCTGTGTGCTTGGTGTTAGGGGACACACTTTATAGATGGTTATTTTATACACAGATTGTTTCTGTCTTGATGAACTACTTTGTAGGGGAGGAAAGGGAAACTCAGAGAGGCCAAGTGACTTGCCTAAGACCATACAGCAGGTCAGCTGTCAACCTGGGTGCAGTTCTTGCCTCTCCTAGGCACTCTGAAGGCACAGTCCATCGGAAGAGTGAGAGCCTTGGAGGGCCAGAAGAACTCACTGTCTTGTTGCATAATCTACCTGTGTGGCTTTTTTTTTTTTTTTTAACCAGGGATTGAACTTAGGGGCACTTAACCACTGAGCCACATCCCCAGCCCTATTTTGTACTTATTTAGAGACAGGATCTCACTAAGTTGCTTAGTGCCTTGCAGTTGCATAGGCTGGCTTTGAACTTGCAATTCTCCTGTCTCAGCCTCCCAAGCCACTGGGATTACAGGTGTGCACCACCACACCCAGTTCTTGTGTAGCTTGATCCAAAAGAAAAGGAGAGTGTCTCTTCCAGTTATCCCAATGCAATGAGGGACACTTGAGAATGTCGGGGAGAGAGAAACACAGGGTGTGTGTGCTATGGCCCCAGCTGGGCCATCCTTCCTGTGGGGCACCACACACACTGGAGGACAACAGGGGTCATTGGATTCAAGCTGTTCCATTTCACAGATGGAGCCTCAGAGGCTTCAGGCCTGGGGGTGCCTCGGTTAGGTCAGAGCTGGGGTGGGAATCACGGTGTCCCAGTGTGCTGTCTACAATGGCCTGCAAGGCCACATGGTCTGCCATCTCTGACCCCAGTCTCCTTCCCACCTCACGCTTCTCCCCTTTCACGCCAAAGAGCCCCCTCCTTGCAGTATTTCAGGCCCCTCACCTTGAGCCTTCCACAGAATGGTGGCCTAAGTCCCTTCCCCACTTCCCAGGACTCACTCAGGCCCAGTCCTCTAATGCCCCTCCTTCCCTGGTTCTCAGGCCAGGCCTGGTACCTCCTCTGGGCTTCCACCATGCCTTCTGACAGTTCTAGTCACACCAGCTGGGAACTACGGCTGCATTTGTCCCTCCCTCTACACTGTCAACTCTTCCCAGCCAGAGACGAGGTCTCCCCCCCCAGCCCCAAGTCATTTCCGATCCAGGGGGGCAGCATCCACAGGAGCCAAGAGGGACAATGAGTCACGCAGAGACCAGGGCTACTCCAAGCCACACAGCTCTGCAGGATGAAGCCCTCTTCCCTTCTCCCAGTTCTCCTCCCCACCCCAGGCCTTCAGCTCCAGCTACCTGGGCCTCCTCTTATTCCCCAGACCCCTGTTACGTGTGCACAGGGGTTTTCTGTTCTCTCATCCTGGGAAACCCTTCCCCAGGTGCCCTCAAGGCTTGGTCTAGGTCAGTGCTGCTTCTTCGGGGACACCTCCTCTCATGGCACCAGGAAAAACAGCACACAGTTTCCCTTAACACCTTCTCTCGCTTTAGTCTCCACTCTGCTGAGTGCTGCTGGCCTACTTGTGTGGGGAACGGGCTTGTGGGTGGTTTCCACGAGACAGGAACCTTCTGTTTGATCCCCGTATGCCTGATCCATGAGGAATTAATAAATATTGGTGTATTGAATAAAAGAATAGATGAATGGATGAATGAGAACACACGCATCCCTGATTTATTAGGGGACGTCAGGTCCGTTTCCCTTTTAGTTCAATGGCACAGATGGGATTTTGTTACACCTCTTCCAGTCTTTCCAAAATCTGATTTCTAGGGTTCTAAGGCCTGGGGTTCAAGCCCCTCCCTACGATGCTCAGAGGCGCTGGAATTCTCTGGAGCTACCATGAGCTATTTGGATTTCTCAGCTGCCCTCTGGGAGGGGACCCAGCCCATCAAAACTGAGGAGAGTGGGAAGCTGACCCAGTCTCCTCCCTGCCTCACCCTTCTCCCTTTTCACCCCAAATATTCCCCAATGACAGTCCCCAGGGAGGACACTGGGGCTTGTGATGCGGATGGCATGCCCAGGAAGTGTGCATCCTTGGGATGTCAGTTATGGAGACACTAGACACTAGCAGCAGAGGAAGACAAGCTTGGCACGTGTTTCTAATAAGTCAGGCTTCTGTGGGATAACTGGGACTCGGGTTCCCTCCAGCTTGAGCTCCACCTCTTCAGTATAGGAGCCCCACCTCATCCACAGTGTCACTTTCCACAGTTTCAGATAACTGCAGTTGACAGCAGTTTGAAAATATTAAATGGAAAATTCCAGAAACAAACAATAGGTTTTAGATTGTGCACTGTTCTGAGCAGTGTGATGACATCTCACACAGCCTGTTCCATCCAGCCCTGGATGCACACCACCCTTTTGTCCAGCATGTCCACTCTGTATATGCTACCAGCCCGTTAATCACATAGTAGCTGACTAGGTTATCAGACTATTATCAACTATTATCATCTCTCAGTGCTTATGTTCAGGTAACCCTTAGTAACGGCCCCAAAGTGCAAGTGTAGTGATGTTGCCAAAAGAGAAGCTGTAAAGTACTTCCTTTAAAAAGAAAAGGTGGAAGTACGGTGAGAAATTTTCAGAGAGATCATATTCACATAACTTTTATTATAGTATTTGTTATAATCATTCTATTTTTACTAGTTATTGTTAATCTCCTACTGTGCCTAACTTATAAATTCAACTTTACCATGGGTATGTATATATAGGAAAAAAATATTATAAAAAGAGTTCAGCACATCTGCAGTTTTCTATGTGGTTTAAATCTCACTGAGAAGGGGTAGGTCTTGTGGAAGGAATAGAGCTGGTCTACCCACATCCTATTGGCTAGAACTCAGTCACATGACCACGTGAACCCGCAAGGGCAGCTGGGAAATGTAGTCTAGATGTGTGCTGGACTATACCCCAGAGGAAAAGCAAATGAGTCTGGTGAACATCTGGCTCATTGGTCACATTGGGCCTTCATTTCTTGTCCTAGTGATAACAGTTTCTCCTGCCTGTGTCTTCTGTGGCCCCCACAAGTTCTTTTCGCTAAGCAGCCTGAAAAACTGTATCTTCCACCTGGTGAAGACCAAGCTCTTCCCCAGAACGACCTGAGGGTCCTGCCAAAGTGACCTACTGTTCATATTTCCCAGGGAAGAGTGGTTTCCTGGGATGCAGAGTTCTCTCACGTAGAGTTTGTTATAAGCACCACCAAGTCAAGATGCCTAACTCCACCACCACCACAAGACTCCGGCACACAACTAGTTTATGGTTCTGCTCTCTCCTCTCCAGCCCTAACTCCCTAGCAACCACTCATCTGTTCTCCATCTCTGTAATTATGTTGTACACAAGTTTTTGTTTTATAATGGAATCATGCAGTATGTATCCTTTTGAGATTGGCTTTCTTAACTCAGCATAATTTCCTTGAGAGCCATTCCATTTTTTGCATGTATTTGCAGTTAGTTGCTTTTTTGTGCTGAGTCATCTTCCAGGGTATGGATACATTATATCTGTGTAGCCATTCCTCCAATGAGGGGCACTGGGTAATTTCCAATATTTGGCTATTAAGAATAAAGTGGGCTTGTGCTTACTTCAACATTTACTAAAAAAAAAAAAAAAAAAAAAAAAAAAGGATAAAGCTACCTTAAATACTTGTGTATAAATTTCTGTATGTTCTCTTTGATGAAGGGTGTATACATATTTTTTGCACATTTTAAGATTTTTTTATTGATTTAAAAAAATAAATGACAGCAAAATGCATTACAATTCTCATTACATATATACAGCACAATTTTTCATATTTCTGGTTGTATATAAAGTATTTTGACACCCATTTGTGTCTAAGAATTTTTTTTTGGTATTTTTTTATAGAAAATGTAGATTTATTTGTTATGTTATTACAAAGACAAAACAATTATCATTAGAAGTACTTGGAGGATTTTCATTTCAGTTCACTGTTCTGTTACAGAAAACTAACCTAAGAGGGTGGAAATTAAATGATATAACCTAAGAGGCTATACAGGGTAGACTGGTAAAAGAGGGCAGAAGGAGCAGAAGGTAGCTAGAAACACTCTTGTCAGTGGCAGGATCTGTAGCTAGGATATTTCCCAAGAGGCTACTACAGAGGCCTGAATTAATTAATTTGGCCCCCAAATCAGTAAAAGACTCTTGACTCTGTGGAGAATAACAAAGGCTGATCCCTCTGAGATATTTGCCTTTTCTTCCCACACTCCAAGCTCCTGAGCATGTTTACCACAGGCCTGCTACTATACAGATGATTCATACAGCAAAGGCAGGAATTATAGGCTTACTCATAGGGTACCTAGCACAAAGTTTTGGGGTAAATGATAAACTACAAGTACCCCCTTGGATGAATTAATTCACCTTTGTTAATAAAGTTCGTGGTTCCTTCTGCTGGTGACAACTTGCTGTCTCAGTATAGTCTGTCTTGAGAAAGAACTGATTTAAATGTTGAGTTTTGGAGAAGGAAAGAGTTTCATTAACCCCACTCCAAAGTGGAAGAGGCACCAGGTTCTCTCCTAGTTATAAGCAGAACTTTTAAGCAGCATAAATCATTTTCAGTGATCAACATTCGCATCCTCAAACTGTCCAGCAACTGTTGGTGTGGTGTCTACCTCCATGCCATCTTCATAATCTCTTATTGAATCTTCTGTGGGGATCCCAGCCATGTTATAATGGCTGCTCACAGACTGAGAAAGCATTCCTTCTAATCTCTCCAGTGTAGCTTGCCCTTCTGCTGTTAAATGGGATAATCCTTCTTCATAGGTATAAAATGTAGGAATATCCCCCTGCCCTTGTTCATGTGCTTCCACATCATATTCTTCTCCATCATAATCATCTGAGTCTTCATCCTCAGGATCTGGATGCAAAGCCTAGCATTCACACATTGCAGTGAACATCACCTCCAATGCTGATTTATCACTAGGCACAAATCTAAATTCAGTAATAGGTTCAACATCATCATCACTATCTTCCTCCTCTTCATCAGCAAGAGATTCTTTTGATTTTTTTCTCCAAAATTGGCATTCACCATAACATACAAATGCCCTCGAGGATAAGCATTTAGGTCCCTGGACACCGCATGTAAACTAATGGTGGGGTATTCCAGTGAGAATCCTAATCCAGAAACATCTAACTAAGGCGGCTCTCCGTTATGTAAAGAGTGCCAATACCCAGGCCCTTTCCGTTCAGCACAGCCTCTGTATCTGGCTGCTGTTGCCGAAGCCCCTCATCCTGCCCCTGCGGCGGGAAACTCTTTAGGAAGCTCATTGTACCCGGGAGCATCGAAACAGGTTCTCAGAAAGCTAAGACACAGCAATACCCCTGGTGTTTTTGTTTATAGTTGGGCCTTAAGAGTTCCCTGCATATCCTAGAGAGAGAAACTTATGATTTGCAAATATTTTCTCCTGGTCTGTAATTTTCCTTTTCATCTTCTTAGTAGAGTCTTTCACAGAGCAAAGGTGTTTAATTTCTATGGGGCAGGGGCCCACTTTTTTTTTTCTTGAATTGGAACCCGGGTTTAGTGTCAAGTCCAAGAACATTTTCCACTCCTCCGTCTCAAAGATGTCCTCTCCTATTGCTTTCTAAAAAGCTACATAAGTTCACATTTAACTCTACTCTCCATTTCAAGTTAACTTTTATGTAAGGTGTGAAGTTTAGGTCCAGGTCCATATTTTTACCTGTGAATGTCCCTTTGCTCCAGTGGGATTCCATATAGAGGTTATCCTACATCCACTGAGTTGCTTTCACTCCTTTGTCAAAAATTAGTTGGGCCCATTTTTGTGGATTTATTTGGGGTTTATCTATTCTTTTCTGTGGATTGTATATCTTCCTGTCTGCCAGTACCACACTTTGTTTATTATTGTGACATATGAAATCTTGAAATTAATTTGGCCAATCCATCTCAATTAATTCTTAATGTCTTTTTCTAACTATCTTTTCTAGTTCCTTTGACTTCACATCTAAATTTTAGAATATCCTCATCTATATCTACAAAAAAATCTTGCTAGGAGTTTGGTTAGAACTGCATTAAACAAGTATATAAATTTGGAGAAAATTGACATTTTACTATATTCAGCCTTCTAATCCATGAACATGGTAAGTCTATTAATTTTTTTTTGGGGGGGGGGGTACCAGGGAGTGAACCCAACCACTGAACAACATCCCCATCCCTTTTTAGATTTTATTTTTGAGATAGGGTCTCAAGTTGTTTAGGGCCTCACTAAATTGCTGAGGCTAGCTTTGAACTTGTAATCCTCCTGCCTCAGCCTCCCAAGACACTGGGATTACAGGCGTGCACCACCATGCAGGGCTCTCTGCTCAGATCTTTATTATTTTTAACATCAGTGTTTTAACATTTGCAGCATAGAAGTTTTCTACATGTACTATTATATTTATGCCTAAGTATATTCTTTCTTTTTTTAGTAACTGTAAATGCTACTTTGAATTTTGCTGTCCACACATTCACTGCTGGTATACAGAAATACAGTAGAGTTTTGTGGGTTGATCTTGTATCCTGTCAACTTGCTGAATCCACTCATTAGTTTTAGGAGTATTTTCATAGATTTTTTTGGGTGTTTCTACATAGACAATGATGTCACCTGCAAATAGGGACAATTTTCTTTCTTTCTGATCTTTGTGCCTTTATTCTTTTTTCTGCCTTATGGAACTCACTAGAACTGGCCGAATAAGAGTGATAAGAGCAGATGCCCTCGCCTTGTGACACGTGTTCAGTCCTCAGCCTCAGCATGCAGTTAGCTGGCAGGTTTCTGTGGATGCTCTTAATCAAGTTGAGGAAGTTCCTATTGCTATTTTTTTCTGAGAGTTTTTTTTCATGCCTGGATGTTACGTTCTGCCAGACTTTCCCTGTATGTTGACAGAATCGTTTCATTTCTCTCCTTTTGCCCGTGGATGTGGAGCATTACGTTGATTGCTTTTCAAATACCGACTCAGTCTTCTCGTTGTGCAATGAACTTCATGTAGCCATTGGGTTTGATTCTTTTTGTCATTTATTTAATTGTGTCAGTTCATATTGTGCTAGGGACTTTCGGGAATATTTCCACCAATGATATTGGTCTGTATTTCTTTTGTTGTTTTTCTCTCTTTGTCTGATTTTTTTTTTTTTTGGTATTAGTATAATATTTGCCCCATAGCACCAGAAGAACGAACCAGACCAGAACAGACAACTGACCGGTCATTGCAAGGACAGCCACAAGAGCAGATGGGAACCTACATGCTACACCTGAACGGCAAGATGCCTGTTCAAGGAAGAGATGTGAGAAAATCTAAAGTGTCCTAACATAAAAGCCAAAGTGTCCAGTATAGAATAGGAAATTACCCCCCACAACAAGAATTGGGATAACAATTTTTAGTGAGAAAATGCAATGAATGGATGCCAATATTAAGATATCAATTGGATTACACAAAGGAGAATAAAGGGATGGGAATAGGAAAGAAAGTAGAATGAATCGGACGCATCTTCTCTAGGTTTACATGCGATTACACGAGAGTGTAACTCCACATCATGTACGACCACAAGAATGGGAGGTTATTGTAATTGTAAATGCTACTTTAAATGTACATATTAAATATCCCTAGCAAAATATACACCCACTCCATGTATGTATAATAGGTCAAAATACAGTCTCCTGTCATGTATAACTAAAAAAGAATGAATTCAAAAGAGATGAAGATGTTGGGATCATCTGAAAAAATATTTTAAAGCATCCATCATAAAAATGCTTTGGCAAGAAATGATGAATTATCTTGAAACAAATGAAAACATATAAGATCTCAGCAAAGAAATTAGTTATGAGAAAGAATCAAATTGAAATCATTGAACTGAAACATGCAATGATTGGGAAAAACCCACCCCACTTGCTAATGGACATGAGCGATGATGGACAGACACCCCGACTCCCTCATCCAGGGGGCAAGAGAGCCCAAGGCACCGAGTGCTGTCTCCCAGGACCAAGGGGACCGACCTCCAGCTGCCCGTGGTATGCCGTCGGGATAACCCACTGCCTCCCCTTCCTGTTCCACTCTTTCTGTCTCATGCCATGTTTCTTGGGGTCATTTCCCAATTCTTGACTTAGATCTTGGTGTCAGGGTCTGTTTCTCAAAACCTCAAACCAAGGCATCTCATCCCTAAGACAACCTCTCAGTAGTGCAGGCCAGACCTAGAGCAGCACCCAATCCAGAGGGGGGTCCTCCTGCGGCTTTGGTGGTACGACTCAGCCTGCTCCTCATCTGTAAAACAGAGACACTGAGCTAGGCCGTCCTGCTCCCCGGACTGCATCTTGCTCCTCTCTGAAATCAAACTCTGCACCCCGTCTTCATTCCTCGTTCCCTCTGGCTTTCCCCAAAGGAAGGCAGACGGCCTTGTTCCCGAGGGACGCTCAGACACACAAAGGAGGTGCTTCCTGCCAGCGTCCCCTCCTGCACCCCCCACCCGTGGAATTGCAGCCTCCACGGAGGGTTAGGGTTGTCATTGTTTTAATACCAGTGTGAAATAAATTGAAAAATTACCCATAAAATACAGGTTTTCAGCAGCTGGCTCGAAATTTCTTTCCATAAACAAACAAGTTTAAAGAGATGCCTGAAAAAGCCACCCGCTAATTCTTCCCCCAACCTTTTCATGTCCCGGTGTGGAAATGGGGTCTGCTGGGAGCTTTGGCCTCCTGGGCCAGTGCAGGCTACCGGGGGCCACAAGTCACCCCTCGGCCTTTGAGATGACTTATCTCTCTCAGTCTCATCTGTCTGCTCCACAAAGAACCCCCAATACTCACCCCCGACCCCCACCCCAGCTCCCACACTCTGCACCCACTTGAGAGCCAAACTGTCCTGACTGGAAGCAAGGATTTCCCAGTTATTCAGTGTGACGTCGAGCAAGTTACTTAACCTACTCAGCTTCAGCTTCTCCACTGCAAAGATGATGCCAAAACTGTTTCCTAGGGTTGTTAGAGGGTGAAATTAGTCAGATGCCCCTGCAGTTCTCAGAACATGGAAGCCGGCCGTGCTGCAGCACTGTTCGCTATTATTAGATTGATAGGCAGAAGAAAAACTAGCATAGAAGAGGTGGTAGGAGGCTTAGTGACATTTGGACTTGTCCACAGTGACCTCTATCCTTTGGGGTGTTGACAGAAATGTCTGCCCAGCACTCTGCAGTTTGCAAGGCTTGCTGGCACCTGCCACCTCATTTGGCCTAATATTTGACCGTGGAAGGATTCAGGACAAGGGTTATGATTACAGAAGACAATACTGAGGTCTCATAGATAAAAGGACTCATGCTCTCGGAAAGTGGGAGTGAAAGCCAGGACTCCGTTTTGGTTGTTTGAGGACCTAGGAGGAATCCTGACCCTGGTCTTAGACTGAGCCCTATCCTAGTCTTACACTGAGCCCTGATCCTGGTCTTAGACTGAGCCTTGACCCTGGTCTTAGACTGAGCCCCGACCCTGGTCTTAGACTGAGCCCCATCCTGGTCTTACACTGAGCCCTGATCCTGGTCTTAGACTGAGCCTTGATCCTGGTCTTAGACTGAGCCCCATCCTGGTCTTACACTGAGCCCTGATCCTGGTCTTAGACTTGAGCCTTGATCCTGCATCACACACTGGAACTTGAACCTGATCCTAGACCAAATCAGAACCTTGGTTCTAGGGGGGGCTCTGACCCTATTTTGATCTCATGTGGCCCCAGTCTTGATCAAGACTAAGTCAGAACCTTGAATATTATTTTTCACACCAGGCCCTGACTCCAGCCTCAGACTGATCCCTGATCCTTTCTATAGATCGAGTCCTAATTCTGACCCCACATTGACTTATGATCTTGGTGCCATATTGAGCCCTCTACTCTGGTCCCAGATTAGCCCCCAATGGGAACCTCTAACTTGGAACTGCACTTCTGGTCCCATCCTGGATCTTTTCAAGAGATCCAGAGAAAACGTCAGGACCCTTTGGAGGAAGCCCAGGCAACCGAGCAAGACGTACAGTGTGTTGCAGGAGGCTGGATCCCCATTTCACCTCCTGCATTCACAACCCCTCCGGCCCCACCCAGGGGGCACAGCCTCAAAGACCCGAGTCCTCCCGACGCCAGAACTCCGAGGAGTCCCAGTGTCTGGGTGGTTTTCCTTCTGATTATTTAGTGCAGTCGTCTCTGGTTTCACATTCGCAGCCCTGGTCAGCCGGGGGCAGTTTTTCTTGTCCCTGTGGCTGAAGTTGAAACGGTATTTCAAACAAAGGAAAAAATTTAAAAAACAACAGTGAAAATATTTCCAAAATGTATCCACAATCAAGCTGATCCCTTGGTAATTGGATGGGGAGAGTGGGGAAGGACAAAAAGGTTCTTCATAATGAGGGGACAGCAGGTCTCTGGTGGCTGGGGAACAGGGACGTGGGGGTCAGCCTGGCTCTTGGTCTGCAGGTGGTGGTGACGGGTGTGGAGAAGACCAAGGGGGGAGCTTGGCCTGAGAAGGTGAAGGAGAAAAGCCACGGTCAAGCCTCAGGAAGGAACTGACACCAGAGCTGCCCCTTGCTGGGTGACCTTCCCTCCCTGCCTCACGTCTTCCTCCACTAAATGGGGTCAAGGGGAGCAAGGTGTCTTTAACTCACCCAGCATAAGTCCTGACCTTGAACCGATGCAAGTGACAGTTGTTGCCATAGTAATTATTTGTGTCAGCTGAGAGGCACTGAGGCTCAATGGACCATGGAGACCAGCCAGATACCGGTTCTGTTGCTTCCTATGTATGTGACCTTGAGCATGTTACTGAACCACTATGAGCCTCAGTTTCCTCATCTGTACAGGGGCTTGACCAGTATGAGGATTAAGGGATTCACTATGTCCAAAGCACTTAGAACCTTGCCTGGTGCCCAACAGGTGTAAGCTCTTAGTTCTGTTCAAAAATATTTCATGCAGACCTACAATGTGCAGCCTGCAGGGAGGGGACTTCACATGGGGTGCAGGGAGGGGCACTGGGCGCCCATGTCCTCCTGCCCCTTACCTCTTACTTCAATTCCTGCCATTAGTCACTCACGGATGGATTTATTCCTTCATCCATTACCAAGCACCCACTGTGTGCCGGGCAGTGGTGAGACCTTAAGACACTGTCACTGCTGTCACAGTCCTTGTGGCCTGGCAGGGACACAGAGAAGCAGAGCCTGTGTTTCAACAAAGTTAGGTTCTGACTTCCAGGCCTGTGGGGGGAGGGGTCCTGGGTGCCCCAGGCAGTGCCCGACAGGCTGGCTGGACTGGGCACCTGCAGGCTCCCTGGGGTTAGACTCCTCCATTCAGCAAGTCTTTACTGAGCCCTGGTCCCTGGGTCGAGGATCTGGCCAACGCACTGTGTTTCATCCACCTGGCTGGGCCGCTCCCCGTAGGTCCTGTGGCCGTCCCCAGGTCAGTATGTCTAGAACCAGAATCAGCCTCCGGTCTCCTGGCTTCTGACCCCGGTTGCATCTGTCTGTGGAGGCTGGGCCTCCCCCTCAGGCACCTGCTCCCTACCCCCTGACTGCAGCCTGCCCCCAACCCGACCCCAACACACAACTGCTCAACTGTGACTCCTAACAGACGGCTGGGTCACCCCACCTGTAGCACATACTGTCACTGCCCTGTCTCTGTCGCCTCAGCCTTCACCTTTCCACGCCCAAGGAGCCTTCTGCCAACACCCCTGCCTACGGCTGAAGGTGCTGGGGGTTGGTGTCTGCCAGCAGCCCTCGGCCACCGACTACCGGGAGGTGGTGGGTAAGCAGCCCCGTCCTGGCTGGGGGCGCCTAGGATGATGCTCTTCTCTGCCTGCAGAGGGCCCCAAGGGCCTAGCCAAGCCCACGTCAGTGACTTGCTTAACAAGCATCAGTGGCTTTGATGACTCACTCTCTTCATGGCCTCAAGGCCACAAAGGTTTTTGAAGGCCACAGCGGCTCTCCCCAGGGTCTACCCAGGAGCCTCTCCAGCTCTGTTCAAGAAGCTCTGGTCTCCAGGATGGCGTCCCATCCTGGACCTTCAAGACCCCGACCTGCTGGCCTCCCTACCGTGTGTCCACCTTCCACACTTGGCTCCCGCACTTCCCTGTGGCCTCAAACAAGCCTCCTTTTTGCTGGCCTTGAGTTGTACCTACTCTCCAAGACTCCGGCCACGTTCCTTCCCCAGGAAACCTTCCGACCTCGTTAATCCTGGAGTCTTGCTGCAGCCACGAGAGACAGGAGACAGCTTGGGCATAAATAGTGCCTCGAGCTTTACTTGATCTGTTCCTCTAAACATGGCTGGGTTGAGATTTCTCCATGCCTGTCCCTGAGAGTTGGGGACAAGGGATGCCCCAGTACTGACCCTGCCCTGAGATCAAGCAGTCCAATGGAGGGACACAGGAGAGGGAATTGGCAAGACCAGTAACTCACCGAGAGACGCAAGGATCCTTTATTTTAGTAGCTTGAAACGAAAGTTGGTCAGAGAGACCGCAGCCCTTGGCTGGTTTAGACAGCAGTTTCGTTGGCACACAGTGACATAAGTTTCTCAGATATGGCTGCTCTGCACTAAAGTGGCAGAGTGATGGTGACATAGACCCGCGAAGACGATAAGATTTACTGTATAGACCATTACAGGAAAAGTTCACTGGCTTGAACATCAGTAATTGATGATTAACTCACAACAGTTCCCAAGGACCAGGGATTCGGGAGGGAGGCCTTAGCTGGGTGGTTCTGGCTGCAGGTCACTTGGGGGGTTTAGTCTGGGGGTCAGTTGGGACTGCACACGCCAGAGGTTTGCTGGGGCTGGGGGACCTGCCTCCAAGAGGACAGGTATGTGGCCAGGGGGTGGGTGCTGGCCCAGAGCTGGGCTCTCATCCTCTCCGTGTGGACCTCCCCTGGGCCACTCCAGCTTCCTCACAACATGGCGGCTGGTTCCCCGGAGAGGGCCTCCATGCTCAGCCTTCACACCCACTCATTTAGCCCTCACAAACCTCCCTAAGGAACAGAAACAGTGATAAGCAGAGGAAGCCCGAGCTCAGGCAGGGGAAGCAATTTGCCGATGTCAAGTTCAAAGCTAGGACTGGACTCCCGTCCTGGCTCCAGAGCCCTGTTCTCAGCCGTCGGTCGTCTTTCTTACTTCAGAGCCCCGCCGTGGCCATATTCCCTCCCAGTCTCAGGCTTGAGCTACCTGCTCTCCCACCTGGAGACAGTCAGAGGGGCCACGCCTTCTGCTGAGCTCCCTTGGTTTGACCCCCTCAGCTGACCTGTCCTCTGCCCAGTCTCTTGGATGATGGAGATGCACGGAAGGACCCCAGAGCCACAGGACATTCCTAGACACACCTCAAAGTACTAGAAATGGCACCTTCTGGCCAAGCCCTATTGCTGATAAGTCAACAAGGTTAATAATAATAATAATAATAATAGTTATTATCATCACTACTTTTGTGGATCCCTCTACATCCACAAATGCCTGGCCCTTGGTGTCAGGGGGACTGGTTTGATTCCTACACGGTCTCTGCTGACATGTGTCCATGGGAGGCCCCGGTCTCCCCTTTGGCCTCAGCCTCCTCAGTTCAGCTCCAGTGGGTCAGGGAACATCGTACTGTCCCGTTTTGGACGTCAAACTTGGTGCATAATAATGGCTAGGCTCATGGTGCAAAGAGCATTCAGCTCACTTGCTGGTAAGGGAGGCGAGGGGTTGAGATTCAGGACCATCACCCCGAAGCTCTCGCCCCGATCAACAGAGAAGAAGCAGGCATCCAAGGGAAGGAGCCGCCTTACCATCCCATCTCAGCAGCCCGCGGGCGGAACCCACTGTGTGTGTCCTGGGATGTGTGACCAGGGCTCAGAAACTCTGCCGACTTCACACAGGGAGTGGGAGGGGACGGGAGCAAGGGCCAGTGTCTGACTGCAAAATCCAGTGACCTTTCCTCGCTACTCATTGGCCCAGCCTCCCACCCGTGCCCAGCCAGCCTCCCATCGAAGACCACCCAGCCTCTCTGCCCCCCATTTATTCCACGATTGCTGAGCACCTACCACATCACTAATCCAGGGACTGAGACAGGACTCTGAGCTGGACAGAGTCCTGCCCCACACAGCTCACATTCTGGTTGTGGAAATAGTCAAACAAACCACGTCATACATGAGCTGTGACATCACAGTGCTAAGGCCAGGGGTAGCCAGGAAAGTCCTGACTGACCAGGCGACTGTTGAGCAGGTACCTGAGAAAAGGGAGAGAGCAAGCCCACAACAACATGGGAGAGGAGCATTCTGGGTAGAGGGAACAGCTATGCAAAGGCCCTGAGGTGGAATGAGCTTGACGCGCCAGTGTCGATGGAACAGGACGAAGGAAAGAGGCGGAGGAGGCCAGGCTGGGTCACAGCAGCCCTCACCAGGTCCGTCCTATGGGGAACTGGGCTTTATTCTGAGTGAGTTGGCTCACAGGTCTCCCCAGGGCTGGAACAGCCACAGAGTGCTGAACACAGTGCTCCCTCACCCTCCTTGGCCAGCTGGCCCCCTGGTTTTCACACCTGGGGCCAGAAATGGAAGTTTAGGAGGCCAAGATTTGGCCCTGAGGTCTGCAGGAGGTGAGGCTGCCTGCCAGGTGAAGAAGAGAGGGGTGACGGTGACCAAGCACCATTTCCCTACCATCGTACAGAAGAGTAAGCCAAGGCTCAGAGAGGTCATGCAGCTTGCTTGAGGTCACACAGCCAAGAGTTGGCACCAGAATCACCCAACTCTTAAGTCCCTGTTCCAGTTTGGATCCTGAATGTCTCTCAAAGGTCTCTGTTTGAAATCTTGGTCCTCGGGGGTGGTGCTCTTGGGAGGTGATGGGACTTTTGAGAGGTGGGGCCTAGTGGAAGGTTCTTAAGGCATCAAGGGTATGCTCTGCAAAGGGACTGTGGGACCCCAGTCTCTTCCTCTTCCTCTTTTGCTTCCTGGTCTTGAGGTGAGCAGCTTGCTTGCTTGTGCTCCCCACCCTTGCCCTCTGGCCCTCACATCAAGGCCTGAAAGCATATGTTCAACCAGTCACAAGCTGGAAACTGAAACCATGAGCCAAAACAAACCTTCTGTCTTTATAAGTGGATTATCTCAGATATTTTGTTATAGTGACAGAAAGCTGACCAACACAGTCCCCTATCAAATCCTTCAAAACAGAAATGGTTTGTTACCCTCAGAAGGAAAGGCCCTGTGGATTCACTCACTCCTTGGGAAGGAAGCTCCCACCACCTCTCTGCCAATGGACAAACAGAGGCTCAGAGAAGACACACCTGTGGTCACACAGCTTAGAGACGCTGAAGCCAGGATATTCAAACTCGCTTCTTCTAGTCCCACTCGGTGTGGTAGGAAAGGGAAAGGCCCACAGTTTCCTCTGCAATTTTAGTAGCTTGACAGCAGATGTGTTCTTTGACTGCTGGCTGTAAAACAAAGTGATCTTGTCACTGTACTTTGGGACATGAGCCAAGGACTTCTCAGCGTCCACCTTGGGTCAATGAGTGCCCAACAGGCCTACCCAATAGCAAAGGAGGGACTTCTTCATTCATCAGTAGGCATCGTAACAGGTTGATCGATTGATTTCTATGTCCCTGTGGCACAGAGGGCTTGAGGCGTCCCAGGGAAGGAGTGATGGCTGGGAGCTGGTCATCTCTCACTGGGGACATGAAGGAGAAAAACCCAGCTGTTCCATCGCTGAGGACTAAATTCTGGGTATGGAAGTAATTCTGCTAAGGCTGGCCTCCCGGAGCACATTCCAAATGCTTTCTGTATTTTCAGATTTAATTGGGAGTCATTTCTGTCATGTGAATCATCACTTAATAATCACAGGGGGGTATGTATTAGAGGATGGGTGGAAAGAGGACAGGACCCCCGGACAACTCAGATCCCAGTTCTTGGAGACTCTGGCTGTGTGATCTTGGGGGAGCCACTTTCCCTCTCTGAACTTTAGTTTCCTTGTCTGTAAATTAGTATTTACTTGACAGCGGTTGACAGGGGTGGCGACACTAAAGCAGATTGGGCACATTAAAAACGCAGGCAGGCACACAGCGGGTGACTAATAGTCATGGCCTTCATTTCCTGGGGATCAGGATAGGTGTGTCCTTTGCCTTCTCCACTGGGAACTTTGACCTCTCTGAGCCCCCTGAGCCACCCCTTGGAAGGTGCATTTCAGTCAAATCCAATGCACCCGCCGGCAGCAGCGCCCCCCTCTTCTGGCCGAGCTGGGCACAGTCACGGCTGTAAGAAAGGCTGGCGTCTGGCGAGGTGACAGGAAGGGGCAGGCACAAGACCAGAGCGGGCAGGCGGGTGAGCGGACGCCCTTGTTGGAGGTGGCCCCCAAGGCCACTGAGAGCTCAGGGTGGGAGAAAGACAAGTCCCCGTTACAGAGAGGCCAGAGTCCATCCTGGGGGCTGTGCGCTTGGGACCAGCGTCGCTTTCCTGCCCGTGGGGAGCGCTCTGCTTCTCAGGTCTCCACGTGGTGCCCGCCCGTCACTTCCCAGCCCCTTCCCCGCCTCTGGGGGACTCTCCTCTGGTCCAGGATTCTAAATGCCCGATGCTCTGCACGCAAGGGGAGGGCCTTCCAGGCAGGGCCAATCAGAATCCTTCCTGTTGTTGGGGCCTAGGGGAGGGGCTCCCTCTTTATACTATCGGGGTGTAGCCTTGGGTCTGCTGGTGCTGCATTTACCTCTCATGGAATGAAGCTGTCTGAAGCAGGACAGGATGATCTCACCAAGCAAAGAGAGGCAGAGAAGCCAAGCTGAGTGTGCAGGGAGAGAGAGCCCCCGTTTCCCCTGTGCCTGGATCAAGCCATGTCTGCAGCCCATTGAGTTTGCCTCTTTTGTGGATAAGCAATTCCCTTTGCTTATTTAACAGGATTTCTTTCACTGGGCAATGAAAGAATTTTGGCGAATACCATCCATACCTGATGGATGGTTCCCCTCTTCTTTCAGATACAGAACCACCAGGCATGGAGAGTCAGTCTGTACATCACTGACTCCCGGCGGCCCTGTCTCAAACTGCTGCCTCTCTTGGAGTAGCATCGTGCCTGCTGTGAGCAGGAAATAAAATCATTTATTTGTGTCCCACCATGTTGCAATAATAATAATAATAATAATAATAATAATAAAAACAAAATTTAGTTATCTGTTTATTGCAGACATAATAAAACCAGAGACCAAGAGAAGGAAAGAAGAATGAAATTGTGAGAAGGAACCGAGGGAAGCTCAGGAGGGAGCCAGGTTATTGAGCGCCTGCTGGGACCGCTGGACAGTTGCTAGAGGTGGATGGAGACATTCGCTGTGGGACTCCCTGTGGCCATGGCAAGAACAAGGAAGCACGTTGCATGGATTCATGGGGGTGGGGACACACACACACACACACTCACACACACTCACACATAAGAACCTAACTTTTCCTGGAATAAATGATTGAAATAAATTTCGTCATGGTTCCCCATCAAAAGGACTTTGTGAAACTCCCTGAGCAAAGATAAAAGGCAAGCGACCGGCTGGAGCGAAGAGTCACAGCGAGTTAATAGTCAGAGGATTGAAATCCATAATAAATCAGGACCTCCTGCAAGTTAGCAAGGGAGACAAAACACCCCGTCCTAAAGGGGCAAAGGGGAGCCCAGGCGCAACTCACCACAGGACACAGGAGAGGCAGCTGTTGGATTAGCAAAGGTCTAAAGACTGGGCAACGAGGGTGGGAGGGGGCCATGGGGGACGCGCATGCTCAGACACCTTCGTTTACGTTAGTGCTTCGCATGATGGTGGTGGTGGGTGGGGGTAGGGTGTGTTTATGTCTTTACTTGTTTGAGGCTGTTTCCCCAACCAGACTGAGCTCCATGAGGTGAGGGCTTCCTCTTGTTCACTGCTGCATTCCCAGAACTAGAAGCAAGGTGCCCGGAGGAAGTGTTCAATGACAATATGATTAAGTGCAAGAATGAATGAAGGGACGCGTGTAAGCCAGGGTGACATTTTGGTGAGCAATTTGGCAACAGCCTTTAGGATTTAAATGCACACACGTTGATTCAGAAAATTCCTCCTTCAGCCATTTGCTCAATGGAAACATAACAAGGCTCCAAGGAATAGGCAGAAGAATGCTCCTCGCAGCGTTGCTTAAATGGCAAGAGCTGGAAATGACCTCAACACCCAGCAACACGACGCTAATGAAGTTAGTTATGGTATATCCTCGCTCTGGAGCACCATGTGTGTTTTAAAAAGGAGCGCAGGGCTGGGTGGGGGGTGTCCTTAAGTGGTAGAGCATGTGCTTAGCACGCGCCAGGTCCTGGGTTCAATCCTCAGCAGCAAGGGGGTGAGGGAGGGAAAACAGATGTTTTATATGGATGTGGTTGGCTCTCTAAGACATGTTATTAAAAGAAAATAGCAAGTCACAGAACAAGCGTGTAACATTTAAGGGACAAACAAAACAAATTCCACCTAGATAACTAACTATCATCCGTCTGTGTACTCACCCACCCCATCCACCCGTCCATCCTTCCATCATCCATCCATCTGTCCATCCATCCACCCACCCATCCATCTGTCCATCCATCCATCCATCCATCCATCCTTCCATCATCCATCCACCCACCTATCCACTCATCCATTCATCCATCCATTCACCCACCACCCACCCACCCATCCATCTGTCCACCCACCCACCCACCCATCCATCCTCCCATCATCCCATCATCCATCCACCCATCCACTCATCCCCTAGAATTATAAACAAATAGAAAAATATCTTGGAAGCAAACAGAGAACTGTTAACAGTAGCAATTCCAGAAGGAGGGAATAAAATAGGAGATAGGCTATTTTTACTTTAGAAATGTATTTGGGAGTGATATTTTTTAAAATGTGTGCAGGTAGGTGTGCAATTGGTAAAACTCCACAATCTCTACACACCCCTGGAACCGGCACTTGTATCCAGGAAGAGGCCATTGCCATCTTCCCGCTGTCCTCTGGAGGATGATGATCACTGCCCTTCTGTTTCCTTTGTCACCCCAGATGAGTTTTGTCAACTTTGGAGTTTAACATGGATGAAATCATAAAGTAGACGTCATTTTGTTTCTTCGTTCTTTGGGGACAACATTCTGCTATGATTTTTCTTTTTCTTTTTTTGCTAATATATTTCTGTACCTTTCAAATATTCGGAGAGATGTATCATTTGTGTTATCCTTTGTGAGTTGGATAATTACAACGTATTACATTAAATCGACCAACACCAACACTGTGATGCAGTGGCGGGGGAGGGGGTCACAAGATGGGGCAGGTGACCTGTGTGGTTGCATAGGTCTGCTTGGCTACTCTTTCCAGACCCCCTTATCCTAGAGCAGGTGCTTGGAGTTCTGGAATCTGTTTTGTGGGGTTTCTTTGAGCTGTGGTTGGGGCTTCGGTGAGACTCGGCCAAGGGTGCTCATTTTCCTGAACAACAGCTGCCGCATGTCACATTCCGCCCCGAGGCTCCAGACACATCACCCACGTTTGCAAGCTCAGCTCAAACTCACGAGACAACCCAGAGAGGAGATGCTTTGACAGCAGGGTTCAGGCTCAGCTCTGTCTGTCTCAGATCCTCAACCCCTGGCCCTGTTTTAGAGTTCAATGGGAGGCCAAATGTGCAGCCAAGGAAAAGACAAAGCCTTGCTGACCAAACACGCATCTGCACAGAAATCCACAGCCCAGGGGCAGGGCCAGGTGTGGCATGAAGAGAATGGGATGGTGGTGGCTCTGGGGCAGCAGGGGACAAGGATGCAAAGTAAAAAGAAAGATCTGCTCGCTGGAAGGAGAGAGGTAGCAGTGTGGATGGGCAGCCGGAGGTCAGGAGATCTGAGTGCCATCCTAGTCCTTCCTGCCCTAAGTGGCCTCTGTCTCTGCCTCTAGTCGTGGAGAGACAGGCTTGAACATCCCTCTGTCCTCTGTCACCTGTGATCCTTCCTATGCATTTCCAGCAGTATTCCAGGACAGCTGTATGAGCTGACGGTCAACATTTAAGGTAAATCACCGTTTTGCTCACACACACACACTTATGCATGTGTATTTATTTCTGGTTACTTCTTCTTTCTCCTTTTCTCCTCTTTTTTTCTTTCTTCTTCAAATAGGTTAAATACATATGTACAAAACAACAGCACAGAAGTGTACCCTGCAGAAGGCAGCTCCCCATGGCACCCCCACAGCCCTGCCCCAGGCAGCAGCTCATGTTTCTACTAAAAAATGGTTGATTGCTTTATGAGCACAGGGACATCATTCTCCTGGCTTTGTTTCTTTATGAAAGGGTGACACACTCACGGGGCTCCCCACTGTTTGCAACCCCTCCTGGAGATCAGTCTTTAACACCTTTGGAGAGCCTGTGGCTGCTTCTTAACAGCTGCCTAAACTCCACAGCTGAGCTGCTGGGTTCCCTCTTGACAGATGTCGTTACCAGGAAGATTCCACATCGCTTTGCAAATACTTGAGAACGTGCAGAATAAATTCTAAGACGCAGAATCATTGGGGCAAAGGGAATATGTATTTCTTTGTAACCAGGAAGATGTGGGAAAATGGCCTTGGAACTGTGACCGGTGAAGCAGGAGGCCTCTTCCCTCCCAAAGGCAGACACCCCGCACTTGCTCTCTAATCTGTGGCCTGAGTTCCAGCTTTGTCAACAGGCTCAGCAATGTCCCTTTGGGAATTTTTTTTCCAGTGTAGGATCCAGTTCAGGGCCCATATTGCATTTATTTGCTGTGACTCTTCAGCCTGTCTTTCTATGACTTTCATGATTATTGATTTAAAATAAAAGCATGGGTTTGTTGTTTTAAGGAAAGTTATGTCCCTCAATTTGGATTTGAATGATATTTCCTCCATATTAAGTTTAAGGTGTGCATTTAGGGCAGAAATATCTTGGAATGCCTTAGAAGTGATGTCGTGTTTCTCTCAGTGCTTTGCATCAGAAGCTATGTGAATTAGTGGCTGGAGGATGTAAACCTTTGGGGTTTATATTTTGTAAATGGTGAGTAGAGTTCTCCCTCTCTCCTTCCTGGTTGCTATTCCTGAGCTGCTTTCCTCTGCTCTGGCCTTCTGCCATGATGTTGACCTCACCTAGGGCCCAGTGGAGTCAGCCCAGCATGGACCAAACCTCTGAAACCAGGAGCTAAAGTAACTCTTCCTGCTCTCAGTCGTTTTGTCTTTGGGTCACAACAATGAAAAGTCTGACCAACACACCCTGCGTGGCCCAATCGGAGGGCGCTGCACACCTTTGAGAGGGGCTCAGTGGAAGGTGGTCAGGTCCCCAGGGGAGTGTCCTGGAGGATGTCCTGGGTCTCTGGCCTGCCCTCCTCTTCACCTTTGCCTCCTGGTCATGCGGCCAGCTCCCACTGCTCTGTGCTGACTCATCGCAGGCCCAAAGTGAGATGGACAATTAATGGATCGTGGGCTGGAATCTCCAAATCTTGTGAGCCAAGATGGACCTTTACTAAGTTGATTATCTCAGGTATTTCACTGATGCTGTCTGCAAAATACCAGGCCCCAGGGGACCCCACTGTCTCCTGTCCTAGACGCCCAAGGCTGAGAGGGGGAGGAGCGCTCCAGGGGTGGGGACAGGCAGGCCTTTTCTGTGTGGCCAGGGCTTAACAGGAAGTTCTGAGGCCACATCACATGCAGTGAGTTTCTGCAGAGGACCTGCAGAGCCCTGGGAGGGGGTCTACTGTGGGCGACCTGACCTCTCCTCCCAGCACTGGGACATCCTTGGTGCTGGCTGGAGAGGGGCAGCTGAGTCCATGTGTCCACTCTGGCACGTGGTAGCTGTGGGATCTTCAGGGGATTGCCGCAGTCTGGCTGGGCACAAAATTACCAGTCACTCAAGCAGGAACAAACTTTATTTTTTGAAACTGCCGCCAATGTTCTATACGCCCCGGGAAGATCGCCGATCCACACACGCGGCCTTCTCCCGGCACCGCCCAGAGGAAGTTCCTCCCCCGGAACTCCCTCCTACTGTACTTCCCCAACCAATGGGAACTCTCCAGGAGTCCCGTAGCAGGCCGTAGCAGGCCCAGGTGAACAGCAGGAGTCCAATATCCATATGAATGCAGATCTTAACATAATCATATCATCTCAATGGCTAGCTGGCGTCACCTTTCGACCAAAAATGCCATGCATCATATACTTGGCTCTTAGCAGGGGATGACTCCTCTCTGGGCTTCAACTTTTCCTCCATAAAATGAGGAGAGGCCTCCTGGCAGCCCCGCATCCCGCAAGACCACTGCAGGGACCACTGTGAGCAGAGGGGGTGGGAGAGGGCTTTTCAGGGAGTCCTGCCCACTTGTAGTGGCCACTCTTATTAAAAGAGACATAAAATCTTATTGAGAAAAAAAAAACTCCCAAGAACAAGCTATCCTGTGGCTTTAAAAGAGACCAGAGAGTGGGCAGCCTTCATGCATGAAGTGGCCTCTGCTCCTCCTCTACCTGCCAGGCTCCCGCACGCTGCAGGGGGTAACACCTCCCCCCAAAGCCCCCAGGCTGCACTGGGTCCCCCACCTTGGCTCTCAGTGACTGACACGCTCGATTCCCCTGAAGTCTCCTGGCTGTCTGGACTTGCTCTGGGTAGAGACGTCCCTGGTTCCTCTGGGTATCTCTAGCTCTTCCCACACAGCCGAGCACGTGCGAGGCTTTGAGTCATTTTGGGACCCAGGGCCAAGCAGACCTAGAGGTGAAATGTGGGGCTGGGCTTGGGGAGAGCCAGAGGCAGCAAGCTCCCTCCCCGCACCTCACGCTTCTCCAGGTGACCTCCTCCGTCAGGGCTGCAGGTGAGGTGGGTCTATCCTGGTCTCCGGGCCAACGGAACTCTCCTGGAGGTAGGCTGACTTGTCCTAGCCTCTCAGCACTTTCCTGGGTTTGGCTTTAGAAGCTCCATCTCCCAGGTTCACTGGGGCCACTGGTCACCCTGCCCTGGTCACTAAATCTCCATGGGGGGACATGGAGGCTTCCCACCTCCTGGACATCACCCTCTCCTTCTGTCCCTCCCTCCCATCTCAGAACAGACACTGACCCTGGCCGACATTTTCCCAGCCTCCTGTGTGCTTAGGGTGGCCATCTGACCAGGGTTGACCCACGAGATGTAAGAGGAGGTCTGCAGGGACCCTCTGGGCCAGGGGTCACGCTGTCTACCAGGACCCCCTCTTGTTTCCTGCTCCTGAACACTGTCATCTAAGGTTGTGACTTGAGCTGTGATGGCCACCTTGGGACCCCCTTGGCACACTCAGAGGGTGGCAGAAAGAAGGATCCCAGGAGCTGGGCACCTCGGGACATTAATGACCCTCTGAACACCCTGGAGCTACAGAGTCCTTATTAGGTTGGATGACAATAAATTCCCTTGGATCTAACAATCTTTTCTATTAAGAAAATATTTTACTTTTTAATTATTACTTTAATTGTGCAGTTTGATAGGTGCTGTCTGATAATTTGCCAACGTTGCTCTCTGCTACCGGAACACTTAAAAACCTTATAAAATACACAACAATTGCATGCATTTCTGAAGCTCAGTGTGGCGTTTCTACCCGTGAATTCAATTGTGTGCTGATGAAATCAGGGGAACGAACATTCCAAGTTCCTTACCACTGCTTTGAGTTTGGGGGCTCTGAGCGCCTCTCTCGTAGTTGTTCATGAAACACATAAAGGGCTACTGTGAATGACAGGCCACCCACTGCACCGTAGAACACGACAGCTTATTACTTCTCCAGAGTTTTGGTATCTATCATCATTAGGAAAATACATTAATAATCTCAGTCGTCATGACCCAGGATGACTCAGAACACAGAAAACATCATTAACAAAAGAAAAGATCGCCCTGCAGGACTACATTAAAATGAAGATTTCCATTTATTCACAGGCTTCGAAATTTCGGGGCAGGGAGGGGAGAAGCAGTTGGGAAAGAGGCCCAAGGTCACACTGGGGTATCAAGTGTCCTCTAGAACTTGTCTAGGGGGTTGGTACATGTGGGAAAAATTCCTTGAATTAGCCATTATTCAGAGGTTTTCTGAAGCACACGTATAAATGGATGGTCCCCTACTCCAGTGTCAGCTGTTAATAACGACTCGTGTGGCTGGAGCCCATTTAGGCACCTTGTTCCTTGCAGCCTAGAGCACTCCTAATGTACTCCTAACCCACCTTGGGGGTCAGCAGGGGGAGAAGGTGTTGTGGCCCCATGGCATTCTCACAGCGGGCAGAGCACCTTCCTACCTCACCCCAATCCTAGTGGGGAGGGTTTGTTGGTTTCATCAGACAGATGAGCAGACTGAGGTCCAGAGAACCGCACTGACCTGCCCAGTCACGCAGTGAGCCTGTGGCCAATCTGGGAGTGAGGCCCAAGGTTGTTTCACTCCAAATCCAAGCCCAGTGTGGTGACACGCACCTGTAGTCCCAGCTACAGGGGAGGCTGAGGTTTTGAGGATCAGTTGAACCCATGAGGCTGAGACCAGCCTGGGCAACTTAGCAAGACCTCAAGAAAACAACAACAACAAAACCCTGAGTACTTTCCTCTTCACTTCTTTCACCTCTGGACACATCTATCAATAAACATTTGTTGAGCTCCTGTTGTATGCACTTCAGGGAAACATTTTCTGATCTGCATGGAGCTTACAGTCTAGGAGAAGAGCAAGGATTTTCTCTAATAATGATATTTATTACCTTTTAAAAGTACCTACGTTTATTGAGCACCTGCTATGCCCTAGACCAGAATTTCCAAAGTGGAGTCCACATACATACCGCGGGATGTACTTTATAGAGTAGCCAGAAAAATAATCAGTAATTTTATCTATACATTTGATCTAATCTTTTAAACATTTCTATTTTGTGTGGATTATATAAGATAATAATAAGCCCTACCCAAGGTGGTAGTGGTGGGAGGTGGCAGGATTGGGGTCGGGCACTGGGTCACCCTCCAATGGAACTGGGAAGTCCATCACATGGTTCCAGGGAGACCCTTAGGCCTGATCCCAAGTTCATTTGGATACTTTTCAATCTGTCTTCTGGGGTTCACCTTCCTATTTCCAAATCTAATTTACCTGTAGCTCTTCACGGACCCATTTCAGACACCACACGTTCATTTACTGCATAAAGGAGGGATTTTAACTTGATTATACTCATCCCCTCTATCCTCCTAGTAGAGCCAAGATCAAGATTTTATTAGTTTCACATTCATGGTCAAGGTCATTATCATGACTATGAAAATACCATCTCCTGCTAAGTCCTGCCCGTAACAATATTTCCTTTCTCTAAAACTTCCAGTTCCTTTCCCTTAAATTATAATTGCCTTTTAAAAATAGTTTTCTTTGAACATTTAACCCAAGCCTCCCATCACCCTGAACACACCCTATAAAACACCACTCAGCACGATTTCCTCGCAGACAAATCTGATAATTTAATGTTGCTGCCATGTTTTATTTTTCTTCTTCTCTTTTCAGGGCCTATCCACCCGGACGTGATTTGCTCTCAGCTGGTGGCACAGAGAACCCTGGAAACCTTCTGGTCTCTGCTGCGTTGAAACCACAGACTCCTGTGTCTCAGCTCGTCCTAGGAGACTTATAAAACCAAGATGGTAGAAACCCAACCCCACACAGACACCCCCAACCCTCCGCGCCTGTGTCCAGGCCCCTGTCCAAGCTCTGCCCACAGACTCTGGTCATGTGACTTGCTTTGGCCAATAGGATGATAGTGAACATGTCACAAGCAGAAGCTGGGAAGTGTCTTGTGCCTCTGGCCCGGTGCCCTCTCACAGTTCTGGGGAACCCATGTCCACCACCCGCTGGCATGCACCCAGGCTTATTTCCTGGGGGGTCAGAGACCCAAGACTAAGCCCCGTCTGTTACCCCAGATGACATCACCCAGCCACCAGACAAGCGCCTGATAGCATCGACACCAGCCATCCACAGGACATGAGAGAGGCCAGCGAAAGCCACATGGAGCCCGTTCACACCGGTCAACCATAGGTCCTTGGGTAACTTCAGAGTGGAGTGTAAGCCACTGAGTCTTGAGGCAGTTTGCTGCACAGGAAAATGTAAGTTTAGAGCCTCTTTCTGGTAGAGCACATTCATGTCCCATCAGCAGGACCGCTTTAAAACATGTCCACAAATCCTTGACATTTGTCCCATTTGTCCTGTAACAACCTCCTCTGCTTGAGCCTTGAAGTATGTTGCAGCCCCCTCCCCGTCACAGAGCCTTGAGCCTTGGCCAGCCTTAGGAATGCAACAAAAGGGACACTGCATAATCTTTGATGCTAGATTGGAAAATGCAGGGCACTTTCCACATGGCTCTCTGGGGGCATTCGCTCCAGGGGAAGCCAGCTACCCCATTAAGACCACCATGCCAGAAAGGCCACATGCAAACATGCCCAGCAACCCTCTGAGCTGAGACCAGCCTCCCAGCCATCCCTGCCAAAGGCACCAGACCTGTAAGTGACACCCTCTTGAACCTTCCTGACCATCTCATCCACCAGCTGGATGCCACCTGGTGAGCTCCATCAACACCCCGTGGAACAGAACACTCACCAGCTGAGTCCTGCCTGAGTTTCTAACTTGCAAGATCAACTCTCTTGTTTTGGGGGTGCTTTGATATGTAGCCACAGAAAACCAGAACAGAGTCCAGTTCTTGATGAGGGGAGGGGTCAAGTCTAATTGAGAAGGGGGAGGAAATCTGGGGCAGAAGAAACTTGGGGCCATTTATGCAATCTACTTCATGTATGTTTCACATTGACTTTCTTCCTCTGTTCCTTTTTAATAGCTTTCTGTTCATGTTTTATGAATACTATATCTTTCTTGTTCAAAGAATAACAATTTTAGGATTTATTTTTAAGTTCTCTTCTGTTCTCTGTATCCTCTTCTTTTCAAAGTCTTTTCCCCCAACCTCACGGTTTTCTGTGGTCTCTGCCATTCATGTTGGAAATTTCTTTATATATATGATGATTTCCAGCTTCCATTCACGTCAACACAGATTGGAATCTGTGGTTGGGGTTGACGGACTGCTGGGCTTCTGTATGGGGTGGGTGGCCAAGTGGCTGGTTGATTTTTTCTACAGAACCTTCGCTTTCCATGGTCAAATTGGCCTCTCTCTAGGTCACTTTCTTGGAAATGGTTCCCAGGTAATTTTATGCTTAGGGGACAAAGAAGATCCAAAATAGTCTCCTGGATATTCCAGAGTTCGACAGGTGGAGGGGGTTGAGAATCTCACCTTCTCCAGGCATGGTGTCCCTGCTTTGGGGGATCTCCTAGTTTATCTTTTTCCAGACAATGAAACTATGATGTTAGTGGGACTGTGGGCTGGCTGGGCATGGTGGGGGCGGGGACTGGGGACAGACTTCCAGATCATCCCTCTCCCAGTGTCCACATCCCCAGCACTTCCTCTGCTGCCTGCCACCTCCAACTCTTCAGCTGTCAGGTAAGTCAGCTTGTTTCTTTGTGTAGCCCTCGGTCACAGAGCAGCCCCCTCCCCATCGTCACAGAGCAGCCCCCTCCCATCGTGCAGGGTGGCTCCCTCTGGAAGTCCCTGGGGGTCCCCCGCGTCTATTTTCCTTCTTTGTCCATCTGGTTCAGGATTTCAAATCTCTCCTACTTTTCTCCCACACACACAAAAAATTGTATTTCTGTTTCTTGATCTTGTTTTGGGGAGAATTTTTTTTTTTGAGCAAGGGGTGTAGAAATGTCTAATCTGTCATCTGAAAAGCACCATTTCATTAGAGTTTAAAATAGAAAAACACCCTTGGATTAGACAAAAGCAATGTCAGAAAGCCATCTCATTAGAGTTTCAAGTGGAAAAATGCGGCGGTAGTGGACAGAAGCACGTGAGCCACGTGGTTTGGAGCCTCTCGCTGGCGGCCAGCGCTCTGCCCTGAGACGGCTTCGTGTTCCGGTCTCACAGACGCACTGGGCGCAGTGGTTAAAACAACAGATTATGTAGTAAGGACAACGGATAAGCCATTGCTGGGGTGCCAGTGGGAAGGGACAAGGACAGTCCAGGCGGCCCAGGCATAAGTCTCAGAGGTGAGAGTGGGAACAAGGAACAAGGCCCACCGTTCCTTGCTAAGGTGGCACTGCCACTGTCCCCACAGCTGGCCCCTCTCTCCTGCAGGCCTCTGCTCAGACGTCACCTCCCCAAAGGATCCCGCTGCCCTCCCCCCTGACTGAGCGGGTCTGGTGGCCGTGGACCCGACCTGGCCATGTTCATCCTTGGTGCTGCTGCCCTCTTGGACCTGCTCTCCATCATGGGGAAGCACAGATTTTCCTTTTTGCCTCCTGGCCCTCGGGGCCTAGCACAGGGCCTGGAATACCTGTTGTGTGGACGAATAAATGGGTGAGCGAGTCACAGCTGCACAGATCCTGCGAGAAATGCTAATGGAAGCTGGGGACAGGGGGGTGAGTCTCACCCCACACACAGTGGCCCAAAGCTGTCCCCATGGTGGCTGCTGCTTTGGGGAAACATGGCGGTTTCTCTCTGCTCAGCCCCTCCTTGGGGGCCAGGGCGCTGTGAGGACGGGAGAGAACACAAAGTCCCTTTATTCAGGGGAGTGGATTCCATCGCAAGACAAATTGTTACCTCCAAGGCCACCAGCTGCCCGGCCTGCCCGTCCCCATGGCCTCCCTCTCGAGGATGTGGGCACAGGCCTGGCGAGGCTGGAACTGTGCTGGAAGCTCATCCCCCCTTTAATTAACAGGGAGAGTGACGAGGCCTGCTAACGAGGTGGGGTCAAGTTCAGAAAGTCCCTAAGGGATCAAGGCCTCCTTGTTTATTTTCCCGAAAACGTTCCCCTTTAACCAGAACAGGGTGGGGGCCCGGCCGGCCGCAGGCAGGGAAAAAGCTTCAAGCTCCTGCCTGCCCAGCTCGGCGCGTCACAGTTTGACTTGCACTTTTAAATAATTACAAACTTAATGAAAAAATAATCTAACCACAAACAGCCCAGGGACCCATGGCTGGCATTGGCGGGAGCCCCTGGCAGCTGTCAGGACAAGACGCAGGGAAACTGAGGAGCCGTTGGAAGGCCGTGGGCTCCTCGGCCTGGAGGCTGCTCTCTCTCCAGAGCTAACCTGGGCTCCCTATTGCCTTCGTAGGGTGACCCAACGTCTCATCCTGTGTCTTACACTGACTTTGCTCAAGCCCTGCGCGGAAGACCCTGGAACCCAAAGGGGTGGCTCTGGCTGTAGGAGTGGTGTGGACCCAAGGGAGAGAGTGAGGTTGGCCAGGAGGAGTCCTCCGAGAGACAGCTGTGCCCTGGTTGCACGTGAGCCCTGGCTGGGGTGCCCACCATGCCTGGCAACCGGCCCTGGCAAGGGGCACTGGGATGGTTCATCCTGTGCACCCCAGGACTCCGGAGCAGGCCTGCCTGGCTTTTTTTGCCACCACGGTGAGGGCCCCAAAGGAGTGGGGGTAGAAACAAAGTAACAATGACAGTGACAATAATAATAGCAGCTGCCGGGGACTGCAGACTTGCCTTGGGCCAGACACTGCTGGGGTCTTTCCATCACCATCTCATTTAAACCTCACTGGAGCGCTCTGTGGTGGGCAGTGCCCACTCTACACTGAGACCAGGGCGTCGGTCCAGAGTTCTGCAGCCGGGAAATGGCCTGTCCTCCCAGCCCTTAGAATAAGGCTCACGGTGAGTGGGATCTGAAATGGGATTTGTAAGCATCCAAGATCAGGGACCTTGTCTTCCTGATTCATGTTTGTGTCCCCAGGGCCCCAGAACAGAGCTTGGCGTATAGTAGGTGTTTAATAATATTTGTGGTGTGAGAATAAACAAAGGTGTCTAGACCCGGAAGCAACTCTCAAGGGGTCACCCTGATTCTCTCTTCCCATTCTGTCGGACCTCGACTTCCTTGAAAGAAGACAGGCTGTAAAGGGACTCCAAAAGGCGGGCTGAGAAATAAGACTCCATTTGAGGAACAGTAGGGAGCTAGAGCAAGTTCTTGGGAAAGAGAGTTCCAAGCTCTGGGAAAGGTGATCTTCCTGTGTCTTCACAGACGGTCGGAGTGACGTAAGGTCAATGAACTTTGGTCAGAAGGTTGTCTCCAGGGGTTGTGCAGGGAGGACGGAGAAAGGCACCTCTCAGGAGTGGAGGGTACCGAACGCATCATGTTTGTTGGTTTGCTGGCCGAGAGCCGGGATCAGACTGACCCGTCAGGCTCCCCAGCTGGCCTGTGGCAAATCCCCATGATCCTGGCTCAGGGGCACCACAGTGTGGTGTCTGTCCCCGGCCAGCCGACAGAATCACAGCATCAACAAGTCTTTGAGCTATAGATTCTTTGAAACTTATGTCTCTGGAGTCTTAGGCTCTGAAGCTGTAGAAAGTTTTCGTCTTAGAATACGGAATCCGGGGAGGCACCCGACGTTCTCACAGACATGAATTCTCTGTGTTCACAACCGCTTCATGAGTGAGTGACTCGAATGACCCCCACTTCACAGCTGTGGAAAGGAGGCACCTGCGGGTTCTTAGTGGGGTGGGGCTTGTGGCAGGCGAGGCCAGGCCACCTGGCTGTGGAGCACTCAGCGGGGCCTCACAGGCTCTGGACATCACTGAGACTCAGAGCCTTCAAAGTTCAGAATCATAGGAAGTCACAAGGGCAGGGTGGTAGAGCCGCGGGATCTTACGGTCACAGCCCCATCACTGCCTGGTCAAACTCAGTCCCAAACCCTGGGCATTTATAATCCCGCCATTACAGGTTCTTGGGACTTAATATCCTGGGATATTAGGTGACAGAGTGGACCTCAGGCAACAGACCTGAGCCCAGTCCTCTCATGCGGCCCACGGGGACGGAGGAAGACGTCCAAAAGAGGCAGCGCTGGGGGACCTGAGGCCGGTGCATCTGATGAGCACAGGAAGGGCCGGCGGCCGGGGCCGGGCTCTGCTCGTGATTAGCCGCTGGTTTTAATGCGGCTGGGGAAGGCGCCCGGCTGGTCACTGCTGCCCCGCAGGTGGCTGCCCCCTGCGCCCCCCTCAGACGCCCTCCTCGGAGCCGTCCCTGCAGGCTCCGTATCCTGTTTACACCACCAACAAATCTAATTTTCAGAAGTTGGCCAGCGAATGGAGCCGGCGTCACCGCTGAGGCTCTCTGGGCTGGCGCTGTTTGTTGGTGGGACATCTGCTTCCCAAGAGCCAGAGGAAGCCCAGAGAGGTCTGGACGCTCCAATCACGAGGCCAGGAGGGATGAGGGACAGGAACTGTGGGTCAGGTGGCTGGGGGCATGGCCAGGCCCAGGGGTAGGATTAGAGATGGAGTGTCCCCTCGGTGGAGGGGACAGGTCCACAGGGGTCTGCGCTGCTCTGGTCACACCTGGGAGCATGTGTCCTATTTGGGGCTCTTGATCTTTAACCAAAGGGAGCTTGTCTAGAGGAAGGACAGGGCGAGTTGGGGGGCACCCTGTGCTTTGGGAGGAACCCCTGGCGCAGATGGGGAAGAAGCATGAATCCAACATCTCAGCCTCCGAGACCTGGAGCGCTGGCCGCCCAGAGATGGGGAGCCCCCCAGGCAGCCACAGACGCAGGGAGGAAGCTCTCTGCAGAAGATGTCACGCCACCAAGAGCAGCGGTTCATCAAAGTGTCATCTGGAGCCCCTGGGTTCCCAAGAGGGTGTCTACAAGGTCAGACATGTTTTCATAATGATGTGAAGGCATTGTTTGTCCTTTATACTCCCAGTGGGGTTTCCAAGTTTGAGGTTGTGATTTCCCGATTGCTCGACGAGCAAAGACAAAATGAACGCAAACATTTCACGATGCACAAAGACCCACGCCAGGTGGATATCGCAGCCTCGGGCTTCCATTTGCGTTTGTCAAAATAGCAATTAAAAATCTTTATCTTAAGGACTGAGATTTTTGGTGCATTTACATTTTACACTCAAGGCTCCTGGAATTTACCTTGTCCTTGGTGTAGGGTGTAGTTTATATGAAACAGAACTCTCTGGGATCCTAAATGACTTTTAAGGGTGTGACAGGGTCCCGAGGCCAAAAAGATTGAGAATCACCAATTGAAGGAATAAGGCGCCTTCAACTCAAACTATCCAACAGGGGTAGGCGTTGGGTTCCACGGTGCTGAGCCCAAAGGATTAAAGGGTCAGGAGGGGGCTGGGAACCTCACGCCTGGCATCTCTTGCCCTGTTGCCTCCTGGTGCGTCTCCTCCCCTGCAGCCAAGGCACCTTCTCATTTCCAGTGGTTTCCTTTTGCACCCAGAGCAGGAACCAAAGCCTTCCCCTTGGCCTCCTTCCAGGCCCTCCGCACCGCTCTCCCTCACCTGGGGGCTTGCACACGCTGTCCCCCCACCCCAACATCTCCCTCCTCAGTCTTCCACTGAATGTTTTTTTCATCCTCCAAGTTTCTTTTTGTGGCTGCATTTCTCATTTAGTTTTCAGTGGACACTTCAGACAAAAATCACATGTCTTTATGGAGCACCATGTGATGTCTTATGTATACACTGTGTCATGCTTAACTTAGGGTAAACAATCCCCTCCAACATTTATTATTTCTTCATGGTGAAAACCCTTCTAGCTTTTGGAAATGTGCAGTATGGTGTCAATACTTATGGTCACCCCATTGTCCAGTAGCACCCTGTTTCCTACTCCCACCTGACTGTGGCTTAGAATCTGCTAACCAGCCTCCCCCACCCCTATACGCCCCACCTCCGGTAATCGATGCTACTCTCAACTTCTATGAGATCCTCTTTTTCTTATTCCACCTATTTGTGAGATCAGGGGATGATTCTGTTTCTGTATCTGGCTTCTTTCATGTAACCTAATGATCTCCAGTTCCATTCATATTGTCTTAAAAGGATTTCATAATTTTATGGCTGAATAGTATTCCACTGAGTATATATGATCTTCTTTTTTTTTTTTTTGGTTCATTTTTCTACTGATGGATAGTCGCATGGTTTCCATTTCTTGGCTGTTGTGAACAGTGCTCAGTAAATATGGGAGTGCAGGCATGTCTTCCACACAACTGATTTCCTTTCCTTTGGATGTGTGTCCTGTGTCAGTCATCCTCCAAGTTTCAACCTGGATGTCGTCTCCTCCAGGAAGCCTTCCCTGACAACCCACTGAAAGTAGGATTTTTGGACTGCACCTCTCAACCTCTTGTCTGCTTCCTTCAGGGACGTCATTGCCACCTATTTTATATTTATTATTTGGGATGTTCTCTCTCTTCTTGCCGTAAGACCCTGAGCTCCTCCAGGGCAGGAAGACCAACTGTCCCAACACTGGGTCTCAGCATGGAGGAGTGTTTGTTGAACTAATAAAGAAATTCATTAGGAAGGGAGGAAGGGAGGGAGGGGAGGGGCGATCAGACAAGTGAAGCCCTCGACTGCTGGTGCCCTGCCCTCGCTAGGAGACCCGCAGCGATGCAGACGCCTGAGACACCAGCGTCCAGCCTGGGGGGTGGTCACCCCGCCACCCATCAGCACTAATCGGGTGGGAGAAGGGACAGATGGGCCTGGCTGGAGAAATCCGCTAGAACTTGGATGATCTGAAGCTCCAGGCCTCTGCCGAGGAGGCTGCCCCCTGGACCGCCCACCCTGTGTCCCTTCAGGGCTCAGCTCAGGGACTCCTGCCTCTGAGGACTTCCCTGCTGTCCTTGGGGCAGAACGAACCCCCTCCTTGCCATGGGGTGAGATGGGGGTCTTTGATGAGGACAACCAGGCTCATTTCAAGTCATTAGCTTAGAGGAAGATCCAGGCAGCCTAGGTGCATGGTCAGCGCAGCCCTGAGAAGAGCTTGCATTCTAGAAAAACCCAATGTGAGCAAAATAAGCAAATCCCCCCCTGCCAGGGGGAGGGAGGGGGAAGGCCTCTGTGAGGGGGCAGGGAGACGCAGGCTCAGGTCCATCTCATAATATTAGAACTAAGCATATAACTGGATGATGAAACCCAGTTAACTGTTGTCACCCTCCTTTAGCTAGCAGTCCCTTCCAGGAAGCCCACTCCCTGGGGACAGGAACCATGTCTGTCTATTCTCTGTTCTGCCCCAGCATCTAGAAGGGCGCCCAAAGCAGAGTACACATTGTATATAAAGGACTCAGGATTCGGGTCTGCCAGGCCACCAGGTGTTCCTGTGGATTGTCATATTGAACCATGATGGTTAATGAGGTAAGGGTCACTCGTCATTCCCATTTTATCAGTGGGGGAACTGGCACTGCCGGCCAAAGGCCGTGACTTCCCTAAAGCACACAGCTAGTAAACACCAGAGCCAGACCTGACCCACACAACGGGACCTCAGGACCTTACCCAGGTCCCTCCTAAGAACCTTTCCTTAATCCTCTTCGAGTCACCAGAGTCAAGGTGCCCTCAAGGAGCCTGTGGCCAGCGGAGATGTCCAGTCACCCACACCAGACAGACAGGTGTAGTCAGGGCTGCTAGGAGAGGTGACCCGAGGGTGGAAGGGAGACTGATCAGGAAAGGAGAGGGCAAGGGTGGTTCTAAGCAGGGAGAGGAGGAGGAGGAGGTGAAGGAGGAGGAGGAGGAAGAAAGAGGAGAGCCCTGCAGGGCCCAGCGACCAGGAGCTTCTTACCAGGACATCTCTGGGAATCCCATCCTGTCCCTGTCCGTGCCTGCACCATGCCGTGTCCCTGGCGGCCCTTTCCTTTCCCTGGTGTCCCCCAGTGTGCCCCATTCCGTCTCCTGGAGCTCCACTTCCTGCAGGGAGTCCAATGGCCACCACCCCTCCTCTTACCCTGCTGGGTCTCTTCCCCTCCTGTGCAGAGGCCTGTGCTGCAGCCCCAGCTCGGCCACTCTTGAATACCAGGTCAGCGGGGACCCACTGGGTGCCCCTGAGCAGGGCTGCGGTGGGACCCGTGTGGCACCACACACAACACAGGTGGGACTCTCTGTCCTCACATGGCCCACTCCTCAGCCCTCTGAAGGCCACATCTGGTAGAAATTGGGGCTTGGAGTTTGAATAATTGGCATCAGGAATGACATCTCTGGGGACAGTCCCTACATTCTCATGGAGCAGCCAGGACAATTCTTCATAGAAGAAATTACAAGGCCCTTAATTAAAATTGCCCTCGAAACAAAAGACTCTGAAGCAAGAGTTTGGACCCCTTTGGAGCCTGACTCCAGCTGGCCCGCTGCACAGCACAGAGGCCGGACCTCGGGGAGGAGAGGCGCAGGCGCAGCTCGGCTCGCGGGGAGGTTCACCAAGGCCGCCTCTCGGACTCTACTGGCTGCAGAGAACCGGCCACGTGCACAGGGTGTGAACTGGATGGGAAAGTCCAGGGGCAACACGCGTCCTTGGGATGGCGTCTCTCTCCACTTTTCTGCTCAGCATCCTTCAAAGTCAGCTGCGTCCTCTGGTCTCTGGGGAGGCCAGAAGGCTGCCTCCGGAGCCAGTTACCAAGGCCAAGGGGGACAGCAGCCTGACCGGCAAGGCCTGGGGTCCTCCCTGCAAGTTGCACTGGTCACAGGCAGGAGGGGGTTCCACAAACAGAAACTGGTAGAAGGAGGGTTGGCTCCTGGGGAGGTGAGCACGAGGCATTTTCTGTAAGGACCAACTGTCCCCTGGGCAGCCATTGTCCTCTTTCTCCACTCACTGAGGAGGAAGGAGCCTCGGCGACGTGCAGTTGCTCTCACAATCAGGAAGGGCAAAGGCAAGTTCCAGTCGCAGCTCTGCCTGGCACTGGGCCCCGCCCTTCTCAATCCAGGCCACATCTGTTGGAACTCGGGGCGTGGTGTAGGGTAATTAGGAGAAGGATGACATCGCCAGGGGCCCTCCCTTGACACCCGCTCAGACAGCCTGACACTTGGTGGCATTGGCTTCAATCAAAGTCACACTCAGAGCAAACCCACTTGGGACTCTCTGGGGAGATGGAAGAGCTGAGAGGCCCGGCCACAGCTGGATCCAGAGGGACCTAGAGCCTCCGTCTTTCCTGGGCTTCGTGGGGTCGGACTGAAACATGGTAAGTAACATCTGGACAGCACATTCGCCCCGGCATGGCCACCGTAGGTCCTTTGTTGTGTCTCCCCTTAGTTTTCTCCGACAGTCCTGCGAGGTTGGGGCTATTCTCAGTCCCTGTTGTTGAGCTGTAGGGACCGAGGCACCGTGTGGCCTCAGCTCAGGGGAAGAGCTGAGAAAATGCTCGTGTCCGTAACTTACTGCAGAAAGACAAACGGAAAACCTACCCGAGAGAGCAACGTGAAAGGAGAAAGGTTTATTTTGGCTCTTGGTGTCTGTCCACAGGCACTTGGCCCTGCGGCAGCACAGTCCCTCATGGTGGGAGCATGTGGTGGAGGAGGGCCCTTCACCTCGTGGCAGACAGGAAGCAGAGAGAGAGATGGGAAGGGGTGCATCTCCGTGACCCCTCGAAGGGCACAGTCAGAAGACCTCACTTCCTCCCTAGCACTAGGCCATGCCTCCTAAAGACAGCCCCACCTTCTAATGGCACCATGGTCGGGTGACCAAGCCTTTCACATGGGGACACTCCGGATAGCAGTGCTATTGTTTATGGCTGAGTCTGAGCATCTTTCAGGTTCCTCCAAGCCCTGGATTTTGGGGTCTCTCCAGGACTCAATTTCCCCTTGTATAACTCTTTCCATCTCTCCGAGACTCGAGTTTCACCACATCATGGAATCAGCTCCTTCCATTCCTTTTCTTCTCTCCTTCTCTCCATCCACCTGAGCTTGGGAAAGGATCATTCTGAACATAGTAGTACCACACCCCACTGACCATAGGGACGGTCCACTCAGGGGCGGGGTGGGGGGTGTGTGTGACAGAGTTCTAGAAAGACTGTTGTTTCTGGTATTGTCTATCATAGGTGGTGATGTCAAAGACACCCCCAAGAGTCATGCAGTGCGCAACCTTTACTACCTTGTACAGTGGCCCAGCCAAGTGTCCTTGTCTGTAAAATGATTCCTATGGGAGTCATCTCAAAAAAGTTGCTGGAAGAATCAGTGAGCCATCATCTGCAGATCACTGAGCACAGTAGGTGCTCAAAAGTAAAGATAAATTTCTTTGCACAAAGTTATCTGAGGTCACAAAGTTAAGAAAGGCAGAGCTCAGATTCACACTGAACCTGGCAAGTGACACTTTTCACTCTGTGCTTTTCACCAGATGGCTGAAGGGAAGGGGATGAAGGATTTGCCCCGTCCTGTTTTAGGCACAAAGTTAGCATTTAGACAGATCTTGGGGGGATTAGTTTTAGACAGATCTTGGATAACCTGTGTGATTAGATGTGTGTGTGAGTGTGTGTGCGTGTGTGCGTGTGCACAGATGAAGAGGTGGAAGGTTGGGTGGACAGACAGGTGCTTAGGAGGAAGGATGGACATAGGCACAAGTAGGTAGGCACTTGGACACTTGGATGGGTAAATCCATGGGCAAGTGGAAGGGCAGGAGGAGGAGGCCGTGGGCAGCCAGACGGGCGGGCGGACAGAATTGTGCTGACAGCAGCACAGGCCGTTGTCTCTGGCCTTTTGGCCACCTCGTCCCAGCTGCCTTTTCCAGTGGAAAAATTAAAAATCATGGGCCTTGGAAAGACATTCCCTGTGTGGTCTGTTAATAGAGGCCCAGAAAGGCCAGCTGAGGTTGTCAACTCGCCCCACACCAGGACCCTGTCATTAGCCCCGTTCCCCCTACCCTGCCCTGGAGTAGAAGTATGAGCTGGTGGCCACGGAGGGACCGGGCCCCTCATTAAGCCTTATTAAGCCCACGGCAGGGGAGCGGGAAGGGGAGGGGAACTTTCTCCCAAAGGTCAGCAACTGGAAAAAGAAGGTCTGGACATGCTTTGGGTGGCCATCTGTTCTCCAGGCTGTAAATGTTCCTGGTCCAACTGGCTCCACCTCACCTTGCAGGCTGGGAAACCGAGGCCCGACCAGGAGCGGAGAAGGGCACTCAGAAGTCAGGACAGAACCAGCCCAAACTCAGACCTCTGGACCACAGCCTCGCCTCTCCTGAGACTCCCAGCCTCGAGACCAACATGGAGAGGGAAAGGAGGAGTGCGGCTCCTGCTGTATGCCAAGCCCTCTGGCAAAGCATCTTCTGTCCCTGAGGCCACCGGCCTCCTCTGTGTCCCCACTAATGACATGGAAAGTCTTATTTCTTTGCCCTTTCATTGACTCAACAGACTTATTAAGTAGGTATTACGGGTCAAACCTGGAACTCAGTGCTAAACTGTGGCGTGCACTAGGCAGAGTTTCCACCCTGATAGAGCTTGCCTTCTAGGAGGGGACGGGGACAGCAATAAGCAGACAAGATGTTCTAGGAAAAAAAAATGCGACTTTGATTTCCCACAGAAGGGACTTTCTGTGGAGGTCAGGGAGGGCCTCTCTGAGAAGATGACCATGGTCAAGGGGGTAGTTACCTATTCACTAACTGCACTCTCCCCTTCTCTGGCATGTGGGGGGAGTCTCTTCGCATCCAGGTGTGGTCACAGTTCTTGCCAATAGGGTGGGAGCAGAAGTGGTGAGTGCCACTCCCAGACCTAAGCCAGATGGATAAGCTTCCTTCAGCTCCTCTTTTTTTTCCCCTGGCTGAATGCAAATGGCAACAAGATGCCAGTAGAGAAGACCCACAAGATGAGAAGAGCCTGGGTCCCTGCATCACCACCTGGAGGAGAGCCACTCATGGCCCTGGGCATCAACTGCACGAGTGAGAAACAAACTCCTAGTGTGCTAGTCACACATGTGCTTGTCACACATTTCAGGGGCAATTTATTACAGCATGTGAGCCTGGCCTAAGTCACACCACAATGTTTGGATTGAGACCCAAAAGACACGTGACCCACTGGGTTAGGGCAGGACTGAGCTGGGCATGTTGGGAGGACAGAAAAGTCACCAGTGCGGCCAGAATGCATAGCGTGAGAGGTGGGGGAGGAGGTGAGACAGGCAGCGGTGGCCTCACTCACGCGTCTGGATTTTGGGGTAGGTTGATGCTGTGGGGCCTTCAACAGGGAAGAAATGGAGAAATGCCACCTGGTTCATACATGCAAAGAGCCCTCTGGTTGCTGTGTGGAGATGAGCTGGCGTGGACAAGGGGCGTGGACAAGGGGACCTGGTGCAGTCCTCCTGGTCAAGGCTGAGGGCAGAGCAAACTGAATGGATTCAGGATCTATTTGGGAGGACTTGCTGATGGGTCGTCGTGGAGGGAGAAGGAACCTAACAACCCACAAACGCTGGACAAACGCCAATGCGGAAGCCAATATATATCCACAGACACTTTTGGGGGTGCCTTTCCAGCTCTGAACACTTCCCACTTCCGACCGGTGCTTGTCTGATAACCCAGTTTACCTGGAAACCTGGCTCCTCCCCTGTCCTCGCTGATTGGACCAGAGATGGGTCACTGGCTGGGGCTCAGCCAATCAGATCATTCTGTGCATCAGAGCCGGGAGCTCGGCTTGGGCGTGGGTGGGGCCAGGCTGTCGGGCGCCGTCCTTGATGGAGACCCCAGCGAAGGGTGAGCCTAGAAGCTGAGGAGGAACGAGCCCTCCGAGGACCATCCACCCGCCCCTAGGACGGGGGACATGTATCTTCGAGTGGAGTTAACCTCCCCCGTCCACAGCTGGAACTGCAGGTGCTCGAAACTGCTCCTCTCTGCTCGCCTGCTCCAGGAAGCCCTGGTGGGGTTCCCAGTGTCCACTGACGGTCTCAGCTGCCCCAGGCCACGCTCCCCAGGGGCCCCTCAGCTTGTTCCTCACAGTTTCCTCCTTCCTGCTGAGCAAGGAAAGCGGGGCTCCTGGGGATCCCCACTTTCCTGCGCAGCAGAGGAAGGGTCCTGCTTGGGCTTGGAACACGACCAGTCCCGAGAAGGGCCCTGCTTCTCTGCTCGCCGCTGCACTTGCCCCTGAACAGCCCACAGAGGTTTTCCGAGTTGCCGAGGGTCCCACGGTCAGAAGTCATCGGATACTCGGATCCCCCACCCCTCCTGGGTGCAGGGGCCAGAGCCATCCCCCTGCGTGATTTCCACATCTGAAACGCTTTCCCTTCTTCTCCTAGAGCTTCCCGCTCCAAATTCCTCCTGCTCCGTTATTAGTATATATACAAAATGAAAAAAAATTAAGTTGTCTTAATCTTTTTCCATTTAGCTGACAGCAGGCTCCCATATGCCTGGGGTGAGACCATACCTCCCGGCCCCACCCGAGCTGTTCCAAAATAACTACCCTAAACGAGGTCCAGTTGTTAAAAACCCTGTCTTGGGGCCTCCACAGCCCTGTCCCCTTGCCTGGCTGGTGTGACCTGGGTGGAAAGCAAAGAATGGAAGGTCTCAGGTTCCAGTAAGCACAGACCTCAGGACTGGCTGGGCACAGTTCAAATCCCTCATCATTGTTCATAAGCAGGGAGTCCCCATTTTTTCTCTGTGCATCCCAAAAAAGGAGAGAGTAAAAGTCTGAGTCCAAACTCTAGTTCTACAGCCTTGGGTGGGTCACTTTGCTTCTCGGTGCCTCAGTTACTCATTTGTGAAATGGCAGAGAGGATGGTGCCAACTCCCAGCATCTTGAGGAGGAGTCAGGAAGATGGTGACAATGACAATGGCTAACATCCAGCAAGTCCTGCTGTGTGCCTGGCACTGACCCAGGTCCCTGCCTGCATCTCCTCACATGATCCCATGATCAGCACTTGACAGACAGGGAAGGAGGGCGAGTGGGGTGAATTCTCCCAGAGGACAAGCAGCAGGGACAGGAGGAACCAGGTGCTAATGCCAGCATCCTGACCCCGTCCTGCTGCTTCAGGCTTGTCCCAGTTTGGGCCCTGAGCGGCTCCACAGTGCCCACCCTCTTGTTCCAATTGCATGTTTATGGGTCTTCCTTTTCTCTTGGCTTTGGACGTGGGCTTCAGAGATTGACAGCTCTGACGCATCCCACCCCCACAGCCTCTGTGGTGGGCATCAGGAGGGTCAGTAAGAAAGACTCAGGCAGGTCCAGCTCCTCACTGGCTGCTTATCAAAATCACCTGGGGACACCTAAAGGCACAGACACCTGTGCCCCATCCTGGGTGTCAGAGAGAGAGAGTTTCCCAGTTGAACTTGAACCAGATGAGAAGTCAGAAGCCAGAGGGAGATATTCTATCTTCCCAGACCTCGAACTTGAAGGCTCTTTTTGTTTTTACTTAGCTGTGAACCTTTAATCTTTGGGGAAAAAATGAGTGAGTCCGTTTCTAATAGACATCCCCAATATATCTCTTATGATTTTGCCAAAATATCCAAAATAGAACTTTACCAAATTAGCCACATCTTCTTGAAATAATTATAGCTACATGTCATAAAGACTTCTAATATTTCCTCTACACCCTTGATCCAAACCCCAGTGTGTCTGGGTTCTATGTTTTAGGTACTCTTTCTGAGCCTGCACCTTGCCTGGGCCAGTTTTTAGCCTTTCTGTAGCTCTTTGAGGGAAGCATCATTTATCTCCATTTTACAGATGAGGAAATTGAGGCTGGAGTAGTTAAATGACCCATAGGAACCAGGGTCTGGATTTGTACTCAGGCCCAGCTCCATGTTCTTGCTAACACAGCCACCTGCTTGGTTCCTCAGGAGGCCCTGGCCAATGAGAAACGGCCCTGTCCAATAATCCCCAACCATGATCCATGAACTTTCCCTCTTGGGGCCAATATGGCCTCTGTCCTGGGAGGCTGCTTGGTTCAGCCACTCACTAACCACAACATGGTCAAGTCCTTTGCCTCCTCTAAATGGAGGAGAAATAAAACCCTCTGCCATTCAGGGCTGTGCTTGGGAATGGAACAGTTGAGCACCTCAAGTAATGCCACAGAGTGGCTAGAATTCTTATTTCACTTCCAAGTGACCAACCCCAACCCAATGTGAAGTGAGGTCTAGGGGACAGGTGCTCAACAGCTCCTAACAGAGGACAAAGGAAGTCTCAGAGAGCAAACTTAGGGACTGGGAAGAAACCTTGCAAAAGGTTGGGGGAAGTCCCTCCGGGTTGATGATTTTTCTCTTCTGTTGATTTTTATTTTTGTTTCTGAAATCTCAGCTTGCAAGAGGGTTGTGCTGTTTCCCTGTGTGATTCTGTGAACCAGGAGATGCACTGTCAGCTTAGCAGTGGTTTATCAGGAGCCAGAAGGACCCTCCCCACGTTGAACTATAGTATAGGACTTACTCTGGTAACAGAAAAGTTGAGCTCTGTAAGGGGAGAAAGCAAGGTGTCTTGGAATCAAGGAAATGCGATCTGAAATCAAGCCATCGAGCTGTGGTGTTGGAAGGTGGCTAAGGATAAGAAGGCTCATTTTTATTTTGGGTGCTGGGAGTGGAGCCCAGGGCTTTGCACCCAACTGCTCTACCACGGAGCCACATCTCCAGCTCCCAGGTGTATTTTTTTAAAAAAGAATATGAGCGATCTTTGTTGATTCCAGAGCTATGGAGGGTCAGATGAATGCCTACCCACCTGTCTCACCTCGTGAACTTGACAATAAATACAGGTGCCCAGGTCCTGCCCTCGTCTGAGCGGCCCAGCATCCAGAGGGGCTGGGACTTGGGAATCTGTGTTTCCAGCCACATGAGGATCCTGGGAACTATGCTGGAAACGAGTGCCATCCTCTTCCTACCTCCCTCTTACAAATAGCTGAGGCCTTCAGAGCAGGAGGTGACCAGGACCCTCCTTCTGCGTCCTGACCTCCTCTGCTCACAGGGTCCTTCTTCCCTGGCCCCAGCCCCTCTGCCCAGTCTGGCTCAGTCAGCCAGAGCCCTTTCTACCCACTCTCCCTGAGGGAGTGTCCCCTGTTCCTCATTAAGGAGACTCTTGGTATTTTTGTCTCTAGGAGAACTGTATTCTATTGCCAGCAAATAACTTTAAATAGAAAAAATATGACCGAAATTAGACTGGAAAATAGAAAATAAATAGGAAGGGGTGGGTCGAGTACCAATCTACCCTCTGGGTGAGGAGTGGTGCTCTGACCCTCCCGGGGCCCCCCCTCTGCAGTGTGGAGACCCTCATAGTGGCCAGCCCATGAGGATCTGCTGATAAAATACATACAACACATTTGGCACAGAGTATTGAAATGCCCATCACCATCCCAAGTCACTGGGCAGGCTCCCCTCTTGGATTTGGAGATAATTGTGCAGAGAAAGTGTTAAGGGAGTCAGAGTTTCCCAGCTGGTCTTTCCCAACCAAGAGCCCCTTAGAGCATGGTGACATCTCTTTATGGATAGGAACTTAAGAGCATGTCTCCACCTCCTTCCCCACCCCAATCCAGCTGCTTACAGCTGCAAGAGTGACCTTCTAAAGACCTCAGATCATGTGATTCCCCGCAGGGTATGGTGGCACGCGCCTGTAATCCCAGAGGCTCAGGAGGTTGAGGCAAGTTCAAAGCCAACTTCAGCAACTTAGCAAGGCCCTAAGCAACTTAGCGACTGTTTCTAAATAAAAGCTTAAAATGCGGGTTGGGGAGGCAGCTGGGGATGTTGTTCAGTCAATCCCCAGTATAGAAAAAGAAAAAGAAAAAAAAAGATTCCCAGCTTTAAAATGTCCCGAGTTTCCCACTTTCCACAGAACCAGCTCAACACCCGCCTCAGAGTCCTCTAGGACAGGCCCCCGGAGAGGTTCAGAGCTCATCTTCCTCTACTTTGTTTCACTCTTTTTTTTAATTAATTGAATAATTTTAATTAGGTAGATATGACAGCAGATGCATTTTAATTCATTGTACACAATTGTAGCACAACTTTTCCTTCCTCTGGTTGTGCACCATGTAGTGTCACCATACCATATGGGCTTCTTTTCACTCCAACCCCTAGATTTGCCCCTGGGACCCCAAATGAGATGTCCATTTCCTGTTTTCTCCTAACTGGAAGCCAGGCACAGAGAGTTAGTCACTCACATGCCCCTCGCCCAGCCACTTGTCCCTGGAGACCCTCTGTTGTTTGCCGTATAATAAGAGGTGTGTTATCTGTCCCTTTTACACTCCACCCTACACCCATCCCTCCTTGGTCTCAGCACCCGAATATATTTTTAAATATGCATATGCCCTTGGGAACTAGGCACCTGGTGTCTTCTGCATATATGATTTTAATTTGCATAAATGCCATTAATATCATTGCTGCTTAGCTTTTACTTGTTGTTTTGTTCTTGTTTTCACTTTTGTTGTTGTTGTTGTTGTTCTTTTTGGTACCAGGAATTAAACCCAGGGGTGCCTAGCCACTGAGCCCCATCCCCAGCCCTTTTTTATATTTTCTTTAGAGACGGGGTCTTGCTGGGTTGCTGAGGGCCTCCCTACGTGGCGGAGGCTGGCTGTGAGCTCAGGGCTGTTTTAAGATCCGCACACGTGTGCAGCCGGCATCCCAGCTGCTGAAGCATCTGCCCAAGTCAGCTCCCTCCATGTCCATCTGCCACCCCCGAGCCCCACCATCAACCTCTGGGCCACTCCCTGAGTGGGAGAATGTGAGGACAGCTCCGGGTTACACCTGAGCCAGTGTCGCTCAGGGATAAGTGGCAAATGCCTGACTAGAGCTTGTTGAGGCACAACTTCCTTGTGCATGTGAGATGGGTGAACCCCACCTGGACTGACGGGGGCACCGGTGCTGCCGTCCCAGCCTCCCACCTGGGCTGCGCCAGGGAGAGAGAGGTCCCTGCAGCAGCCATAGCCACTACAGCCACCACAGCTACCACAGCCAGCACAGCCAGCACAGCCTCGGCCTGGCTTTCTTGACGGTGTGTCTCTGGTTTGTCCTGCCTTTGGCTCGCTCCCCAGATCCATGCCTTTGGGAGGAGGTGGGCTCCATCTCAGGGCTGTCATGTCCCCTCCAGACTCAGATGTCGAAGCCCTAACCTCCAAGTGGCTGTGTTTGAAGACAGAATCTTAAGAGAGGTCATTAAAGTTGAGCGAGGTCATAAGAGTGAGACCCCAATTTCATGGGGTCCTCCTAAGAGGAAGAGACCCCAGAGTGTTTCCTCTCCGTGTCCACGCATAGAGAAGCGCTCCTGTGAGGACACAGGGAGAAGGCGGCCATCAGTAACGAGGAAGAAAGGCTTTACTGGAAACCAAATTTGTCGACACCTTGATCTTGGACTTCTGACTTCCAGAACTTGAGAAAATAAACGTCTGTTGTTTGCACCTCCCAGTCTGTGCTGGTTAGTGATGGAGTCTCTGCAGAGACTCATATAAGGAGAAAAACCGTGATTGGCAGTTTTCCCCATCTTTTCCTCATTATTGCCCTCCATTTTTGACCCCCCCAGGTATTTTAGAAATTCTTGCTCTTACCACTGGCTCCCCTAAGATTGTAACACCAGTTCATACTTACCTCAGTTTGTGCATTGTGGTCCTTTGGGGGGCTACAAATCATTGTAACATCCAAGATTTTGTCACAGCCCACCCAAAACCCATTTTTGCACCCTTGGGAGCAATATTGCTTCCATCGAGAATGCCTTGTCTAACACGACTTCCTCGTGCTTGTGAGGCCAGTGTGGACCATAGATATGATGGCCACGGAGGAAAACACAGTCCCTCTTCCCCCTTCGGTCTTTATCATGGCTGGGTGTGATACCTTGATCGGCAGCAGCCATCTTGTAACCATGAGGACAAAGCTGATGGGATTCAGAGGTCAAAGAGAAGATTCTGTTTTCTTTTCTGTGAGTTCTAGGAAACATCCTGAGGTAGGCTGACATTGATGGGCCTAATTAGGCCCAAAGCCCACCCCCGTGGCCAAACTTGCATTCTGCACCCACTCACCCTGGTAGCTTAGGGGTGGGAAGGGTGAACCCCATCAGAGCTAAGAATGGGGCCATTCCTCAGCACAAGGCCTGGCAGGCATTTCCCAAGTGCCCACAGATGCTGTGAGGGCAGAAGGGACAGTCGGGTTCCACGCACACTGTCCCTTCTCCTGAGATGCTCCCTCTCCAGCCCTATATCCTCTTCCTAGGGCGGCTCAGGGGCTCCTCCCCGGAAGGTCCCAAGGCCCAGCTGAAGTCAGTCCTTGTCTTCCAGGTGGCGCTCACTGGGCACTAGTGACCTACCTTTGCCATTAGTGGCCAGTCATCATGGTGCACAGTCATTTGTCCCTCCCCCACTCAAGACCACTGTCCAGAACCTCTGCGGCCATGCCCGAGCCTCAGGACCAACCTAGCAGGAGGCACAGGTCCTATCTCAAGGACTCACAGCCAGGACAGGCAGGGAGGCCCACCAGCACCCACCCAGCACACTCGAGATGAGTAGAATATTCCTTACACCCAAGGAGCTGCGCAGGGGGCTCCCAGGCCCTGAGACCAGCACCAACCAGTACAAAGCAGAGGGAGGGACAGAAGCCACCACCCACGGCTCTGACTGGAGAAATGACGAGCTTTCAGGCTCCCTGGGCCAAAGGAGGGCACGCTGGTGTGTGGAGGCCAGGAGAGTCGGCTCCGCTGCCCTGGGACAGGCCACCGTGGGAAACCTCCAAGGCCTGACGGAGCCCCTCCCTCCCTCTGGGTCCACTGAGCTCGTGCCTGGGGGACCTGCCCAGGAGGAGAAGTGGAAGGGCCAACACCAGCCCCTCGGAGTCCGCAGGAGCGCTGCAGGTTGGTCGTGGGCAGACGCCAAGACAGGGTTTGGGTGCAAGGAAGGGGTTTGTCAGAGATCGATGTCCTTCTGTGTTCACCAGATGGAAACTGCCCAAGAAGGGCATCACCTGGGAGATCACCACCCTCTAGAACTGAGGGGACCCTGAGGGATGAGCCCAGGGGATGCCCCCAGCACTCCCGTGGGGTCCTTGAGGGTCAGCCTCAACTCACAGGGCCGGGCCCCTTCACTACGGTCACGTATTTAAAAGGACTCTGGGGACTGGGGATGTGGCTAGTGGTAGAGATCCCTCACCCTGCATGCTTGAGGGCCTGGCTCCATCCCCAGCTCTGAAAAAAAATGTGTGCATGTGTGGCCTCTGGGCATGTTGTCACACTGACCATCACAATTAGGGACACCTGTTCTCCTGGATCAGGGTGGCTGGAGCTGGAGTAAGAAGGCCCTTGAGGAATAGAGTCTTCATCTCCTGCCCCTCCTGCCCTGCCCACCCACCCCACGGCTGTGGGGTCTTGGAGAGAGCTGGGATGTGCACATTTGGGACTGAGCCCAAAGCACCTTTGAAGAGCTCATCCTTATCTAGAGGTGACACTGGAAACCCAGAGCATGTGTTCAGCACTGAACACAAGCCAGGCGCCCATCCAAACTTCTTACCTGCATGAGCCATCGTTACCCCATGAGGGGACAATGACAAAGGCTGGTCATGTAGGCCAGAGAGAATGAAAACCCCAGAACACAAGCCCAGGGCATCAGGGGGCCCAAGAAGAAGGCCCTGGACCTCCCCCTCCCAGGGCACCTGGGGTTCAGCCACTGTCACTCTGCTCTGACTGGTGCTCCAGAAAGCCACTGCAGTGCTACAGGAGGCATTATGGGATGTATCAGGCAGCATGTCTGATGAAGAAGTGCCTGGATGGCTTGCGGTGGATGGAATGGGAGCCTCAGCCAGATACACCAAGGCGTCCCCATAATATGGGGAGAGGCTCCAGAAACTCATGGGAAAGAGATTTGGAATCTAACCCAAGCTGCTAGCTCTGACTGTCACACTCCCATGAAGTTTTCCAGGAGCAAAGCACAAGGGCGCCAGGGTGGTTTCTCCCCAGCAGAGCAGGAAGCCTGTGGCCCCCAAAAAAGAGCAATGCCCAGTCACGCTGGCCCCTGGGCATTTCTGCTCACACCACCGTGCCTGGGGACACTGGGCACATGCTGTACCCCGGCCAGGCCCAGCCTGCACCTGCCTCACTCCATCCCTCTGGGTGATGCCAACACAGCCTCCAGGGAGCCTTCTCTGAAGACCGCTCTCCATAAGGATGGGCTCCTCCTCCTCATCTTCCTGCAAGTCCCTGTCCTACCCCATTTCTGGGCCAGCCACAGCAACGCTGCCTAGCAACTGCCCAAAGGCTTGTGGCTCAAAACACAGCAGCTTATCCTTCCTCATGAGGCAGGATGTCAGCTGGGGTTCAGCTGTGCAAGGGTTAATTTGAACTATCGACTTGATGGGATTAAGAGTTACCGATGATTAAGAGGCGTGTCAGTGAGGGCGTGTCTAGGAATGATTGGCATGTGGGATAGCCAACTGAGTGGAGACTCTCCCTAAACATGGGCAGCACCGTCCAATAAGATGATGGCTTGGATGGAATAAAGTTGGAAGAACATAGAAGCAGCAGCAGATGCAAGCTCCATTCTTCCTGAAGGGGCTCTTGGATGGTGCTGGGATGTCTGAGGATATCAGATTCGCTCCTTCACTCTTCCAAAGCGGACTCCGCCAGTGATTCTCCAGGGAGTCTCCAGTTACCTTCGGTCTCCTCCTGGGGGAGCACCATTGATCCTTCTTGTTCTGAGGCTTCAGCTGCTCCTCCAGTTCTCCAGCCTGCGGACACCCAGCTTCTGGTGGTGTAAGCCAACCTAATACATCACCCTCCTGTTGGTCCTGTCCCTCTAGAGAACCTGACCAACACAGCCGAACTGGGCTAGTTTCCAAGCTCAAATGCAGGTCTGCGACCCATGACTCTCATTCTCCTTGACCACCGGGGTCAGGTTCCTCGCCCGGCCAGGAGAGGAAGTGCAAATACTGGGACCTCTCAGGCCTCAGCGGGGTAGCACCATCCCTTTGCCCACGTTCCCCTGGCCGAAGAAAGTCCTGTGGCCAAGCTCAACATCAGTGGGATGGGGAAATGTGCTCAGCGGACAGAGGGGGAAGTGGACAAGTCACGTGGCGAAGGGATGGATACAGGAAAAGATGAGGGACTAGGAGGGATATCATCTATGACCCAGGGGTTTTCTGGTCAAGCCCAACCCCTGCCCCCATCAACTTCACCTTATGACCCTTCCTCGCCTGCCCAAGGCTCAAAGTCCTTCCTGCCAACTTCGGTCCTTGTAGCTAATTACTCACCAACATCCTCTGAACACACTGTACTTTCTGTCTGAAATGCCCCTTCCCCCATCCCACCCAGACCTCAGCCCCAACGTTGTGTCCCCAAGATTTACCTGGACCTGGGCTTTACCTGCAGGAGAGAGTGACCAGAGAAGGAGCCTGGGAGGGTGAGTCCAGGAGTCCTCATCTAACGTGGCCCTGGACCTTCAGAAATGTGTGTGTCCTTCTATTCCTATTTTCCCATCCTTCAACTGTAACGAAGAATACTTTCCTGTGTCAGCTAGGAATGCTCACAGCTGCAAGTAACAAAACCTCTGACTATCCCTCCTAGTCCTTTGCCTTTTCCTGAACCCATCCCTTCGTAACTTCAACAACAATATCTTACACACAAGGCTTCTGGAAGCAGGAAGTTCTAAGGCTCAGTGATGTCATTAAGGACCCAATGCTCACCCATATGCTCTCTCTCCCTCTCCTCCTTCCCACTCCCTATTTTGTTTACAGTCTGCCTTCTATTAACCTTTTGCCTGCAAATTTGGTCACAGAATTGCTGCCTCAAATCCAAATAGCACATCCATATTTAAAACTAGAAGAAGGTGGAAGCTTGTGTGGACATCTCTTGGAGGCTTGTTAACACAGATTGTGAGTCTTGACTCCCTTTGTGTCTGATTCCACAGGTCCAGGGGTGAAATCTGAATCTTTGCATTTCTAACTTCCAGGTACTGATGTTGCTGCTGGTCCTAGAACCACACCTTGAAACCTGTCACTCTTCCATCTCAATCGGCACACAGACAGTGCCTTGATTCTCAGCTCTGGCAGAATATTGGACTCCCCTCGGGAGATTAAAATCCTGATGTTTGGGTCCCCATTCCCCCAGAGATTCTGATTCTAATGATCTGTGTTATATCCTGGGTGCCTGCAGTTTAAAAACCTCCTGAGGTTGAGAACCCCTGGCTAGAACACTCCTTAAATATTGCTGGCTCCCATTTACTTCCCTTTCTCAGATTCGTCCCCTGAGCTCAGCCTGGCACACCCAACTGCTCACTCCCCCTTTCCATTCGTGGGCACCTCAGTCACTGGTGGGCACCTCGGAAATGGCACATGTGCAATGGGCCTGACTCTATTTCCACACACGCTGCTTCTCTGTCTTTCCTGTCTGAACCAATGGAAATGCCGTTCATCTAGTTTCTTGGGCTAAAAACCCCGAGTAGTCCTTGGCTCCTGTCTCCCTGCAAGTGCCACACACAATCTTGGGGCATATTCTGTCTCCTCTGCCCTCACATACGTCCCCATTTCTCCTACTTTCTTCACCAGCACTGCCAACGCCCAGGTCAGAAGGCTATTAAATCTTGCCCCGGTAGTGACCACAGCATCTTTGGATTAGTTCACTTTAGTTATACATAGCGTTAGGGTTCAGCGGGGCACGGTAGCACACGCCTATGATCCCAGCGACTTGGGTGGCTGAGGCGGGAGGATCGTGAGTTCAAAGCCAACCTCAGCAACTCAGTGAAACCCCATCTCTAAATAAAATACAAAAAAGGGCTGAGGATGTGGCTCAGTGGTCTAGGTTCAATCCCCAGTACCAAAAATGTGTGTGTGTGTCCATTCATTCTGACATAAGTCCCGAAACGTGGAATATAATTCGTGAAATATAATTGGCTCTAATTCAGTCCCCAGGACTCCCCCTTTCCGTCCTCTCCTCCCTCTCTAGTTACTTCCCTCTACTCTGTTGATCTTTCTTCTCTTTATTTATAGTTATTTAAAAATGGAGACTTGTGCACGGGGTGAGATTCTCGTGTAGCTACACAGGAAAGTGCGGTTAGATTCATTCCACCATCTTCCCCCTCCCATCCCTCGTCCCTCCCCTTCAGTCCCCTTCCTTTACTCCACTGATCTCTCATATTTTCAGTCCTCTCCTTCCTTCTTTATTTTACTGTAGCTTCCACACATCAGAGAAAACATTGACCTTTGACCCTCTGGGTCTGGCTTATTTCACTCAGTGTGATGGTCTCCAGGTCCATCCATTTACCAGCAATACCCTCAGTTCATCCTCTGAGTCCCACCATCCTGACCCTCTCCTGACTTCTACGCTTGCTCCTCTGCCGACATGACGGTCCTCCCCAAGGCAGCCAGAAGGGCCTCTTAACATCATAGACAAGACAGGGACACATTCTCCAGAACTCCCGCTCTCCCTGGCATCCAATCCCCGCTCTTGCTCGTGGCCCTTGTGCCGCAGTCTGGCTGGGCACAATTCATGAGCCACTTGTCAAGCAGGAATGAACTTTATTCTTAGAACTCGCTGCACCAAGAGCTCTCCAGGAATTCCCTCAGAGCCCAACTGCCACCACCGGCTTTTCTGGTGAGCACACTCAATGGGAACCCTTAGGTCCCGCTCTTGAGGCTGATTGGCTGGGTCGCGTGGGTGGAGCCAAAAGAGTCCCCCAATGAGCAGCTCCGTGGTCTGAAAGGGCAGGGAAACAGCCCAATGAGCATCACTGCAGAGGAGCCAATCAGCTGGAAGTTTGCTGGGGCCACAGTGACTCTCAACACCCTTGAGTTCTGCTCCTTTCCTCAGCGTATCTCGGCCCCTCCCCCTGGTGTGGATGCGCCCACCACACCACTTCCCTCTGTGCACTGAGCACATCTGGTCACTCAGTTGCTGTTCCATTCATCTCGATTTCTGTTCCCTGGAGCTCTGTGTGGTTGGGTGCTTTCAGGTCTGTCATGTGTCACCTCCCAGAAAGAATGTCCCCAACCCCACTGTTATTCTTTATCTGTGTCCTTCTCTGCACCTTTCAGGGTCTGTGGTCATCCGATTTGTAAATGTTCTGGTCCATCTTCTTCCTCACTAGACGGAGCCCTGTGGGGCCCCATGACACACAGTGGGGCCTCCAAATATGCTCGAGGAAGGAGGAAAGGTGAGGAAAGGGCAGGGAGTCGAGAGAAGGAAGGAAAGAAGGCTGGCAATCCTCAGAACCGTGGCTGCCCACCGGACGCCCCTTGCCTCCACCCAAGAGGTGGGTCATTCTGAGATGAGATTTCCAGTGTCCGGCTTGGAAGCTTGGAACTGCTCCTCTGAGAGGCAGCAAAACAACAAGGGAAAGATGCCTTTGGTTCCTTAGCAGAAATCACATCTCGTGCGTCCTTTGATGATTGGAGTTTGTGCTAATCCTGTCCCTGGCCCTGAGTGGGGGTTTGGGCACTGTTTTACGAGGGATTTAAATGGCATGAAATTGAAAGGACATTTTCCTTTGACTGAAGGAAATCTAAGACAGTCTTGTCTTGTTTCCCCAGGCAGGCAGTTCTGAGCGCTCATTCCACAGGGCAGCTGGCAGTCACCTCCACCTGACCAGCTCCTTGACACATCGACAGCCCCCAACTTCCCAGGTGACCCCAGTGGACCAGCGGGTCCCAACAGCTGCAGGAGGGTGTCTAACTGCCCTTGCCAGGGCATAGCTAATATCCCGGGGGGCTTCCTCTAATTAAAACCCAAACCACAATTATAGTGCGCCAAAGCATACACACATGGTGCCACTTAAAGACAGATTTACAAGGTGTTAACAACTCCAGAGTCAGCCCTGCCCCAGCACCAGGTGCTACAAATCATCAAAATGAGAACCAAATGAGTCACTGGGATTCAAGATCCCATATCCAGTGAGGCCTGATGGGTGATCCAGCCAAAGATCATTTGAAAAACACTAACCATGCTCCTGCCACAGGGCCTTTGCACTCACTGCTTGGCTCCCTCTACCTCTTCTTGCCTAGTTCAGTAGAAGTTCGAATCTTTACTCAAACATTGATCCTTCAGAGATGCCTTCCTTTCTACACACATATTTCTTCATAGTACTTATTATCATCTGTTATGATATATTTATTTGCATTGAGAACTACAACCCAATATCATTTGCATAAATTTAAAACACAAATATACTGAGAATTTTTTATGATTTTTCGGAGATACATATATACCAAAGAAGACCCAGCATAAACTCTAAGATAGTTGCCTTTGTAGAGTGTGTGGGACAGGGGATGTGAAGCAGGAGAACAAAAAAAGTTGTTCAGAAGGAAGAAAAAGAAAATAAAACAAATGAGAACATTTAAACACATGGGTGCCAGAGTGAGCAGTCATACCCTGAAACTATAACCTGTTGAGGCCACACCCCCAATGACCTAGGGACCTCCCACTAAGCCCCACCTCTTAAAGGGCCACAGTACCTCCTGAGAGCACCACGCTGAAGACCAAGCCTTCAATATATGGACTTCAGGGGCCACTACCCTTATTCAAACTATCACCCAAGGTCATCATACAGCTTTGATTCGTGGCTGGATCAAGGAGATAAATCCCACTCTCTGCCTAGCAGAGGGCAAAACTTCTCTGGAGAGAAACGTGTTGTCTGGAGTCTCTGCATTGTGAATAATGAGTGGCATTTGATTAAAATTAGTAGCCATGCCATAACCAATGAGACCAATGCAGTGGACAACGGAAGGAAATTTGTGACCATGATTTCAAAACTCTAACATCAATATGTTCAAAAATAGAAATACATACAAGATATGTGAACACATGAAGAATAGCACCAGAGAAGTGAAATCTATCTATAAAAAAGACTCCAGCAGTAGCTGTGGAGTGTAAAAATATAAAAGCCCACATTAGAAACCCACTAGATGGGGCTGATGCCAATCCACACTCTCAAGTCTGCCAATGCCCAGGAGGGAAAACAGATGACACACAGAAACGCGGCAGTAAGACCACCAAAAAGCAAAGACGGAGACACAACGTTCCAGCAGCCAGAGGCAGGGGGCACCTCGCCCACCCAGGAGCAGCCGTGAGACCGATGGCAGACTTTTCAACAGAGAGGATGGAATCCAGAAGATGCTGGAAGGACATGTGTCAAGTGCTCCAAGAAAATAAGCACAGACCAAGGCATCCACATGCCATGAAAATGGCCTTTAAAAATGAAGGCAAAATAAAGATGCTTCCAGACAATTTATTGAAGACAATTTATTATATATTATATCAGAGGGGGCCTGAAAGCATTTGTCACCAGAAATCTGGCAGTAAAATAAGTAGCTCAATAAGGCAAGTTCCACAAGCCAGAAGAAAGTGATCCCAAAGCACAGAACTTCAGGGAGGATTAAAAAGTGACAGGAACAGCCAATCAGAGAAAGGGAAGAGCAGGGGAGGGGGAGGGGGAGGAAGGGGAGGGGGAGGGGGAGGAAGGGGGAAGTCCTGGGGAACGAAGTGGATCAAATCATGTTATGTGCATGTGCAAATCTATCCCAACTAATCCCACTATTATGTCTAATCACAAGGCACCAAGAAACATTTTTTTTAAAGTGATAGGAAGGAAAATTAAAGCTTATCCTGTTCCTCAAATCAGGCCCCACTCTCAAATTTCCTTCTGTTGTCTACTGTATTAGTCTCATTTTCAGATCTGTGGTCCTGGTTACATCATGGCTAATAATTTTAATCAAGTGCCACTCATTATTCATAATGCAGAGACTCCAGACAACACGTTTCTCCCCAGAGAAGTTTTGCCCTCTGCTAGGCAGAGAGGGATTTATCTTGCTCCAGCCAAAAGTCAAGGCTGTATGATGACCTTGGGTGATAGTTTGAATAAGGGTAGTGGCCCCTGAAGTCCATATATTGAAGGCTTGGTATTCAGGGTGGTGCTCTCAGGAGGTACTGTAGCCCTTTAAGAGGTGGGGCTTAGTGGGAGATACCTAGGTCATTGGGGGTGTGGCCTCAAAGATTATAATTTCAAGGTATGACTGTTCACTCTGACACCCATGCTCTTGTGATATGCTGCCGTCTTTCCTCACCAGACACCACCAGCAGTGTCCTACCCAACTTTGGACTTTGGATTCCAAAACTGTGTGCCAAATAAACCTTTTCTCCTTAGGTGTTTTGTTGTAGTATCTAGTCCACCTGACTAGTATCTAGTCAGTCTTCCTGTGGTTCTAAATCATGCACTGACCTGTTCGTCTCAGAGGCTTTATTCCTAGTTTATAGTTCATGCATCATCTAGCCCCAGAATCCAGCAAGTGTCCTGAGAGACTACTGGCTGGGAGCCATGGCACCCCAAAATCGTCCAGAGGCTGTGCTGGTTTCTTCCACAGTGGTTCACCATTCTATAAACCTGGATTCTCACATCCTTCATTTTCCTGTAATTGGCAAGTGATCTGGCATAGATGAGGCCACATCATTGAGCTCCCTCCCAGGCTGTTCCGTCCTCCTTCACATTTTAGCACACTGTGTTTTTTCCAGTCCTGTGCAGCTGGTGACCCCACCAAGGTCTCTAGTACAGTTGCACTTCTACTCTCCTGGGCAAGCATTTCCTACCTTCTCTCATTTCCTCGGAATAAGACTTTTTTTTAAACTTCTGCATTCTCCCATCCCTGCTTCTCCCCCCACCTCCTCCTCTCCCCCCTCCCCCTTCCCCCTCCCCTCCCCTCCCCCTCCCCCTCCTCCTCCCTCTCCCCCCTCCTTCATGTGCTTGGATCCCATCATCTTTCCCCAAATCAATAACTTGGCTCCCATAATTGCACCATGTATTATTTCTCCTGTCCACTACGTCATTCCCATTGGCCCGCAAATACCCCATCATTCCCCATCCATACTCTTTAGAAAAAAATCACCTCTCATAACTCAATATCACCGTCCAGTTCCCTCCACATTCTGCAGCAGAACTCTTTAAAGAAATGTATATATAGGTCCTTTCCTTCCTCACCAATCAGCGTTCTTTCCCGATCCCACCGAAGCTCCTCCCACCAGGGCCGCAACTTGCCAAGCCCAGAGGCCCCTCCACAGCCCGCCCCTTCCTCCATGGCTGCTGGGTGCTTGGTGCGGTTCTTATCCGTGGTCTCCCCGAGGTTCCTGACCTCTGAATGTTGGACACCCCAGAGCTCAGTCCAGGGCTCCTTCTCCTCCTTCTGTGTATCCTTTAAGCTGCTTCTGCCCAGTCTTATGAGTTTCAATATCATTTATATATTGGGACTCTCAGATGATACTAGCTAGGCATTCTCTCTTGTGCTCCTGACCCTGGACACCCAGACCTCCTTCTGCTTCCTGTCACCACAGCCACAGCAAGGAGTGTATACGAGCCAGGGAATAGGATCAGCCCAGGTACCACAGGATCCGAGACCCCCATCTAAGATCATATGGATGGTATCCAGTAGACCCCAAAGAGAAGCCCGGGGTTTTACTAATGCCCTTCCTTTCAGCCAGAATGGAGTTGATATTGGGTGCAGTTTCCCCGGGGGGGGGGGAGGGGGTTGAGGAGACCTCTTAAGGAGCTCCCAATTCTCCATTCTGCTCAAGTTTCCTGAAGTTCTGCCGTGGCCGGGTCACAGCATGGGCACGCACTTCGGTGGAACAGGTCTAGCCAGACTCTTTTCCAGAATGGCTGCTCCTGCCCGCACCTTCCCAGCAAGGGTGGCCTCTTGTCTCCACACCTTGCCAACACTTGGCACTACCAGCCTCCTGGGCTAGCAGATAGATGTAAAGTGGCAACTCAGCGGTGTTGTATTTATCAGATTACGAATGAATTTGAGCACCTTTCATTCACCGGCTTGTTTCTTCCTCCATAAATAAGGGATCCATTTCCCTTCCCAGTTTTCTGTTATATGACATACTTTCATTTTGCCAATTTCAAGGATGTCGCGACCCCCTCGCCAGCAAGGAAGACACGACACAGGATTCTTCTTTCAGCGGTTTATTCAGGCCTTAACTCTAGTCTTCTCTCAAGCGCGCTCTTCTCTCCACGCACCCACACACAGCCTAATAAAGCTTACTCAAGTCCAATCAAAAGCTGCCACGTGGGGTTTTCTCATAGGGTATTGAGGGACAGCGCACCAACTCTCCCAAATAAGGAGTTGTTTACCAAGATCCACAACGGAGACCGGCGCCATCTTCTAATGGCGGCAACGGTCTACAAACACGGCTCACCACAGTTCCCCCTTTTCTCTTAAGAAACAATGCAGGCGAAAGTAGAGGTCCTATCCCACTGTGCAAACATGGCTGCAATGTATGGTCCAGTCCTAAGGAGGCGCCTTCCCTAGATCTGACACCATATCAGCCGACGCCTTTTTTCGTGGGACGGGGCGTGGACGTCAAACCCGTATGCAATAGGACATGCTTTCCTTGAGGTCCGGAGACCGGATCACTCAAGTGCAGTGCCTTGCCTCGCATCCTGCATTGTGATGACAGCGAAAAGGAAGGGGGATTTTACAAGTATCCGGTCAGTGACTATGAGGTTGGAAGTGGCAACACCATCTCTCAGCCCCTGAGAAAACGAAGGATCCAAAGCATAAAGTGCAGCACCAGCATGGAAGCCCGCCTGCGTGCAATGGCAACAAGGCCTGCAGAGTGCATGGGCCTTCCATAACTGGGAAGGCAGGAAGAGGAGGGCATGCCAATCCCAGTACAATGTCAAAGATGACTTGGGGTGCAATGGCCAAAACCCAGGAAATTATTACTTAAGTTGCGCAAGCCAAACTTGTGGAGAGATACCATTCTCTAGGGCTGCAAAAGCCTGGACGATCATAGCCTTTTCTTGGCTATGGCGAGCTCTTAGGCGACAGAAAAGCCACAGACAAAGGACAACCCCAAAACAACACATCGCTCCAAAAATGCCTACTCCCACCCATTCCTTAAAGAAAGAAAAAGCAGAAGACAGCCAATTCGTAAATTGGCCCAATGTCACAGGGTCCACACGAGTGTTGTTCAACATGGCAATTTGTGTCAGTTGGGTCTGGATCAACTTCTCTGCTTCCATGGACCAGTTTCCGGCCAGGTACTGTCCGATAATTTGAGAGATATTTCTGGAATCATTAAATCTGAGAGATGTTATACATAGATGTGCACGATGATCAACACAACCCAAATGTACTAGGTCTGACAATTCCTCAATCTGAGCTTGGAGGAGATCCACCCTTTGATTAACGGCCAAAATTCCTGATAAAATATGTTGATTGATTTTACTTTGAGACTCTAAAATACTGGAAGTTTGTTGGATGACCTGATTAACTGTGGCCGCAGTCTGCACTTGATTAGCCATGGCCACTCCAGCAGTGACCGCTGCAGCAGCAGACACTGCGACCGCTGTCACAATAGCTGCCTTGATTCCAAAATCCCTACGGCTCCTGAGCACCTCAATAATAGGGAAGGAGTCCGGATCCGCAGTAACCGGAATCGGGACGAAGGTCGGGACCTTCATAACAACTGCCGTGCTCCAGGATCCATTCCAACACTCAGACAAGACACATGTACAATTAGAACAGTCAATCATTTCTGATCCTGTAGTATTGGTATCATTGGTCAAAAGGAACAGAAACGGAGAATGAAGACAGACTGCTGCAGGGGGCAGTGTAGCATTGGACACCTGAGAATTGTATGAAATGTTTTTAAGCCTCCTATCATTATCAGTGTCCTGTACAGAGCCAGACACATTAAACAGCCAACTCTGGACTCCTTTCAATTGAGCCAGAGCAGAGACATCGGCTGTGGCCCCCTCTAACATAAATGCTCTCCAATCCAGATACTTTCCTGGAGAAACACAGGCGTGCACCAGGCTCGCCCAATCAGACGGAGTCATACAAAAGCGAGAAAGGCCCTCCACCTGGGTAAGTGTAAATGCAGCATCCACACCATAGGTTCGGACTGATTCAGCCAATGTCTTGACAATTTTAAAGTCAAGGGGTTCATGATATCGCCCCCGATTGGCATCTTGAAACACAGGGAATGCTAGACCCATGTCCGAATGAACCTTTCTCCAAGTTTGCGCATGAAACGTCCTATTGAGTCCTGGGTTAGGATAGGGTGGAGGATCAGGAGGAATCTCCAAAGCATCCACCCCCTCTTCCTCATATCCCACATCTGTCTTTGGGTACTTATGTTCTGTGTAGACAGTCTTACGGGGATCACTTCGCCCTTTAGTTTCACCTTTTCCCCTTTTCTCTCTAGCTTGCCGTGATAGCAATTCCAATACTTCCTCATTGTCTGAACTACTGTCTTCCTCAAAGGCTTTCAATTCAGTCAAATCTGGATAAAGTCTAGTCTTTGGCTGGCTTGAACGTTTATCATCTCTATCACTTCCCCCACTCTTAATACTTTCCGCTCCCTCGGACCTCTCCTCATGCAATTGTTCAAGAACCTCCTGTCCTTTGGTTAGGGCATCCTGACATCTACTGTCAGCTAAACAACCCCTTACTAACTTCCATAAGGGGATCACCCCACCTTCGAGGGTCCCTTGTTCGTATGCAAAATCTAAATCCCTGCCTAGTTTTTCCCAGCTGGGGGTCGTGAGACTGCCCGAGTAAGCAAACCACGGTGCCGCTAGATCTACTTGCGTTAAGAACATCTGCAAAGTATTCTGTTTAACTTTTAAACCTTTAGATCGTAGCAGTCCATCCAGGGCTAACAGAATAGGACTAGAAGCAGAGGCGCCCATTGCGTTAATGCAGAAATCGAAAGCAAAGAAATAAAGCGAAAGTCCAAAAAATCCCCGCTCTCTCTTTTTACAGAGGAGCGACCTGCTAATTTTCTGCGGATTCCCACTTACCTGGGAACTTACCGGTGCACCACCCTGACCGCTGAAAGTTCTGGATCCTGAGATTGAGAGGTATTCGGTTCCCCGTACGGGCCACCAATTGTCGCGACCCCCTCGCCAGCAAGGAAGACACGACACAGGATTCTTCTTTCAGCCGTTTATTCAGGCCTTAACTCTAGTCTTCTCTCAAGCGCGCTCTTCTCTCCATGCACCCACACACAGCCTAATAAAGCTTACTCAAGTCCAATCAAAAGCTGCCACGTGGGGTTTTCTCATAGGGTATTGAGGGACAGCACACCAACTTTCCCTAATAAGGAGTTGTTTACCAAGATCCACAACGGAGACAGGCGCCATCTTCAAATGGCGGCAACGGTCTACAAACACGGCTCACCACACAAGGACTTTGTGGAGTAGCAGTTTAGTGATTCGTCCCTTGTCGGGTTTAGAAATTGCAAATACCTTTGCCCAATCTATCATCTGTCTATTTTCTTTGTTTACATGTCCATCCTTGAAGAAAAATACTTATAAAAATTTCAAAAATGTTATTGTAAAATAAAAATAGATACAGAAAAATCACACAAAACAAAGGTTTAACTTAGCCGACTATCACACACTGGACCCTTGAGCTATCACACGGGTCGGGCTATGTCACTTTGCTGTGCACTCAGAACTCCTCCAGCATCTTGTCCTGCTTTTCTCTCCAAAAGTAGCACTATCCTGACTTTTATATAGTAACCACCTTCTTAGGTTTCTTTCATCATCCAAATATGCATCCTGAGCCACTATGTTTAGTCTTGCCCATTAAAATCCATCTGTTGAGCCTGTAATCCCAGCAGCTAGGGAGGCTGAGGCAGGAGGACCGAGAGTTCAAAGCCAGCCTCAGCAAAGGCAAGGTGCAAAAAGCAACTCAGTGAGACCCTGTCTCTAAATAAAATACAAAGTAGGGCTGGGGATGTGGGTCTGTGCCCCAGAGTTCAATCCCGGTAGCCCTTTACCCCTGACCAAAATCCATCTGTCAAAGAAGCTGGGCCACATGATGTGTACAGAGTCCCAAAGCCTGGACTTTGTTGACTGCACCCTCCTTGGTCTGCTGTGATCCCTGGTGCTCCATCCGGTCCCAAAGCCGGGCTCTCCCATCAGACGGCACATCACGTCTGGCTGTCTCTCTCTGGGAAGCTGCTGGTGCTGAGTGCTTCAAGCCATGGATTCACTGGGGATTGGAAAATGAGGATGTTCCATCTTTTAAAAATATTTTTACTGGAATGATTTCAGTATAAAAGATTTTTGTTGTTGTTGGCCATTGGTTGCTCTGTGGAATGAATTGTGTCCCCTTTGTCCCAGCTCATATGTAGATGTCCTAATCCCCAGTGTGACTGCATTTGAAGGTAGGGCTTTTAGGGAGGTGAAGTTAGTGAGGGTGGGACCCTAATCTGATAGAACAGGGTCTTCATTAAACGGAGAAGCGACAACAGAGATCTTAGTCATTCTCGACATCCACACAGGGAAAGGCGGGAAGACACAGATGGCCGTGGGCAAACCAGAGAGGGAGACTCATCAAAGACCGAATTTCTGAGCACCTTGATCTTGTATTTCCAGCCTACAGGACTGAGAAAAAATAAATATCTGTCGCTAATCCACCCAGTGTGTGGCATTTTGCTGCCCAACAAGCCAAGCTACTGGTGATCAGCCAGGTTACCGAATACTCACTTTCTCTTGCCAACAGCTTTCCAGATACTGAATCTTCCTTTCATCCAGAGGTTGCTATTTAGATTCTTTTGTCATTATTAAATCATGGATTTATGAAATTTATGGATTTCTTTTGATCCTTTGCATTTTGATCTTGACCCTCAAACTGTCCCATCTTTGGCCAGTAGAAACTGCTGCACATTGGTGCCTGAGTCCTTTTCATCTCTGAAGCTTCTTTGTATCCAACATGACAAAATAGTCCAGGCTTCTCTCATCCTCCTTTCCTGCCTCAGACCCAGAACCTGCCGTTTTTTCGAGGACCGTGGTTCCGTGAAACAGCCGTTCAAGGCTACAGTCTAACTGCTGGGAGGCTCCTGGCTCCGGGGCTGGCCGTCATCGTTAGGCCTGTTCAGTGAATGAGGGTCACAGACAGTCTGTAGAATAATCCAGAAGCTCACAGGCGCTTTTGTTCTAGAAGTCATATTGCTTTGCTGCTTTTGTACCCTTTTTTTTCCCCTAACATCCTGAGAATTCTGGCTGTCCACGTCACTGTGGATGATGGAACTAGAATAGCAATGCTCTATCACTAGTCATTTGCTTTATCCCATGTGACACACATGGTGATCTTAGTTAGAGTCACTAAGAACAGTTTAAAAACTTTGCATATGTAATCTCTTTCCCTCTCCCATTTTTAAGCTTCTTTATCAGACCATCAAGACTTTTATAGTCTTCTCTCTTCCTTTCACCCATCAGCTGGCCTTAATTCTACCAGTAGATATGAACCCTCACCTTCAGTTTTTACATCGATGCCTCTCCATTTGTTTTTGTTGTCTCTAGTTCATTTTCTAGAAGATTCCTCAGGAAAGGCCTGTGGGGAACTCTCGCCACCTGCACCACAGTTAATTCAGGAAACCCGACCAGGGGCGATGGGGGATTAGAAAAAACAAACAGACACACATAGATAAAAAAAGGGGGCCCTGTGGGCACCACACTTGGATGGAGTGCAATGACTGTGATGACCATGAGTCAGCTCAGCAAGTTTATCATACAGATTGTTTCATTAAAAAGGATTCATATCCAGAAAGTTTCTTCCAAGCACTCAAAATGAAGGGTAAACTTCTGTGCATCTTCATTATAATTATCAGCTTGCACCCATAATTCTTTACCCCCAGGCAGCTGGTGTTTGAACCCAAGGTTGTGAACTGATAAAATTCTGTGGCTGGAACAGAATCTCCCCCTTTTGAACAGAGCATCACCATAGCAATGGGGCAGTCTTCGATTGGTGCCTTGGCACCAAGAAATTCCCAAGAGAGGTATCGCCTCTGTCTCTGAGCAGTTCAAGGACCATAATTCATTTTCCGCTCCCTACAGGAGAAATATTTCCTGAGCTCTTATATGTTGATAACAGTCTATGCACTTTTTATCTGAAAGTCAGATTTGATGAATGAAAATCCTTGGTTCATTTTCTTTCCTTGAAATTCTTAAATGTGTTACTTCATTTTCATCTACCATAAAGCACTGATATAAAAAAAAAAACGATGATAACCTAATGCTCTTTCTTTGTGATAAATACCCTTTGCCTAAAATACCCAGGTTTTAAGTTTTTCTTTAAGGTCTATCCATTTTACTGGCATGTATACTGTGTCAGGAGAGGTCGATAATTTCAGGTACAGAGTGTGCTCTTTCAGGATGTATTTTCAATTTGTACATTCAAATATTTTGTTTTGAAGTTTTTTTGAATTATGTTTCTTAGTACTTATTCTGGTTTTGCCTTGATTTTCTCTTTCAAGGACTCCTATTATCCATGTGATGGACCTTCTTTGCCTACGGATATTTATCACTTTCTCTTGCATTTTTAAAAATATATTTTTCCTCCCTGTTCTCCTCCTCCTCCTCCTTCTTTATTTGTTTAAAACTTTCTGACTTTTTCATTTCTATTTCTCTCAAGGAATATTTATTGTTTTTATCCACTCCATTCCTTCTAGTGTAGACTTTATTTCTTAAATAATGTCCTTTTACTTCTAAATATGATTGCTGATCTGTTGTTCCTCATGCCTTTTAGCTCATTTTAAAATGATCTCTGATTTAAATGGCTTGACTGAACACTCCCTCGATTTTTTGATTGTCCAGTAGTAACCATTCTTCAAATTTTTAATTTTGATCACTCCTAGGCTAGCAATATGATCCCCCCTGCTGATCCCTCAGCTCCCAATCAGGAATTGGGGATCCTGTCACTGTGGGGTCCCCATCACCCAGCAGGTACTTTCCGTTCAGTGCTTGTCCCCCAGGCCAGTGTGCTCTCAGCCATGTGCTGACAGCCAGCTCCACACCGCCACCATTTTTCATTTTCAATACGGGGCATTCACTGAAGGACAGAAGCTACTCAGAGCTTACTTATAAATTGGGTTGGATGGTTTTGCCCATCTGTAAACTGTGTTATCAGCTTGTTTGAGGTAGGCTAAGCGAAGCTTTGATGTTTGTTAGGTTGGGCAGATGTGCTGCATTTTTACTTATGGTGTTTCCAAGGTAAGATGGGTTTGTTGGGATGGAGGTCAAGGAGCACCTGCAGCCATTTCTGGACACATGACTCTCTGAAGGGCTTTCCTTCTTTCCTTATCTGCAGGGATGATGTGCTTTATATTCATTCTCTCTCTCTCTCTCTCTCTCTCCTTCTCTCTCTACCAGGGATTGAACCCAGGGGCGCTTAATCACTGAGCCACATCCCCAGCACTTTTTATATTTTTATTTAGAGACAGGGTCTTGCTAAGTTGCTTAGAGCCTCATTAAGTTGCTGAGGCTGGCCTTGAACTTGTGATCCTCCTGCCTCAGTCTCCTGATCCTCTGGGATTACAGGCATGCGCCACCAAGCTAGGCTCCTTATTCTCCTTTTTCCTATAATAATTTTGTAAGGGATTTGACCTGAATACTTTCCTGAGGCTCACCTTTATGTTAAATTAAGTGATCTGAACATTTAGATAGAGGCTATTTAGAATATACCCAAGTTCAAGGGGAACTCTTCCAAATTCCTGGTGCTCCCTGTCCTGTTGCTTTGTGTGATGTTCTGAAATACTCTGGCTCTCGGCCCCTCTTCACCTAAGTCAGGACCTTTTTTTTCCTTAACCTCCACTGACCTCAGGTGCTACTGGTGCAGGTCTGATCTGTCACACACTAGTGGCTCTTGGTGGCTTCTCCTTGGTGTGCTTCTCCTTGGAGTTGAAGGGAACACCTGGTCACCTCGTTCCATGGCAAATGTTGGCCATGAGCTGTAGATTTGCTTTCCCTCTGCTTTTATGTAGGGGTTTAGGATAATCCAAAATGTATACTTCTTCTCAAATTTTCCCAAGCAATTTAAAATTTAGATGGGAGTCAAATTGAAACCTGAATCTCTGACATTAGGCTGTAAGGTAGACGTCAAACCCGACTGTGGTTCCTGCTACTGCTGCTGTAAATTTGGAATTAATAAAAGTGCAGGTGTTGATCCGGTACAGATGGTGCCATGGTCACATAGTTCTTCAATTCTGTGTCCCACTGTGGTGGAGGGCACAGTATTGAAGTGGGGCAGTCCGGGTGGGTGCTAAATTCAGTTGGAGTGGACATTGCATCAGCTCAGGGGTCCACTGGGACCAGGGGCTCTGCTGAAGTTTCTTTTCATAATTCAAATGTAGAGGTCTGAATATGTGATGATTCTGGACTGTGATTTAGATGCAGGAGGATCCAGCTCCCCTCGTCTTTCCACGTGGCCTTGACTGGACCCTCTGCCATTTTTGACTTTAACTCAGTTCACCCTCCATATCTCTCCCCTTCGGGTTCAGCAACAGGCTGATGAAGGGCCCTCAAAACTGCCTCAGAGAATTGCAGAGAATGTGCCGTGGCTCTCAGTGCGACATGGTTTCTCCCGGAAGTGCTTGGAGAGATGGGAGCTTGGGTTTGAGTTTCTTCCGGGGAATTCCAAGGAACGTGGGGGCCTAGGCATCCTCTCCCAAAGGGAAACCAGATGCACCTAGTGCTGTGAATCAAGTGTGTCCCCCCTAAAATTCATATATTTAATACATCAGAAAGTGACTTTATTGGGACATAGAGTCAGTGAGGTGGAGGTTGTCCTATAAAAAGGAGTGATGTGAATGCAGACATGCCCTAGGCAGGACACTGTGTGAATATTAAAGCTGGTTTCCACAAGACAAGGAACCACGAGAACTGAGAAGAGAGTTCTGGAACCTTTAGAGGGAGCGCGGCCCTGCAGACCCCTTGGTTTTGCTGATCTGGCCTCCAGGACTGTGAGACAGTAAACTGCCCTCTTGTTCTAGGCCACCCTGATGGTGCTGGTTGTTGTACCCCGTCACAGGAAATTAAGAGTCTTGGTAGGTTAGGGGATCAACAACAACAACAGCATAATAAATGGGCAAATGAATTAAACAGACACGACTCCAAAGAAGAAATACAAATAGCAAAAAGAAAATAGATGAAAAACTGTTCAACATCATTATCAATTAGGAAAATGCAAATCAAAACTACGCTGAGATTTCATCTCCCTCCAATCAGAGTGGCAGTCATCAGGAACACGGATAATAATAAATGCTGGAGAGGACGTGGGGAAAAGGGAGCCACACTGTTTGGGGATTGTTTAGTTCAACCATCATGGAAATCGGTATGGAGCTTCCTCAAAATACTAGGAATGGAGCCACCACATGGCCCAGTAAATACACCCTTCTGTATTTACCCTGAGGAATTAAAGTCCTCATACTACAGTGACACATGCTTCTCATAATTAGAGCAGCACAATTCATAATAGCCAAACTATGGAACCAGCCAACAGATCAAGAAAATGTGTTCATATGCACAGTGGAGCTTTATTCAGTCATAAATAAAAATGAAATTATGTCCTTTGTAGGAGAATGGATGGAACTTGAGACCATCGTGTTAAGTGAAATCAGCCAAACTCAGCTGGTCAAGGGTCACGTGTTTGCTGTCATTTGTGGAAGCCAGAGAGGAAGAAGGAAGAGAAAGTCGGGGGCGGATCTCATGAAAATCAAAGGGAGATCAATCGAGCAGAGGAAAGGGACGAGGGGGAGGGGGAAGGGGAGCACTGGGGATTGGTATTGGTCAAAGTTATATCGTTAAAAATAATGCACTCAAGTCCCTGTAGACCAGGGGCTGCGACCCCAAGCCCACAGGGCCAGGCAGATGATGTCAATCAGGGAACCAGCTGGTACCCAGGAGCCCACACGCCCTCTGAGTGGCTCCAGCCCGTGGTTGAAAAGCACCGGCTACAAATATGTACAGTGAGGCATGAGTGTGAGTATTTATCTAGAATGAGAAAAGGAATGAAACAAAATCACAGCATTTTAGAAGCTGACGAACCCCACAAGTAACACCAAACCCCAAGGACAGATCATCCTGGCTGGAAATCAGGACCAGGAAGGCTGGAGCTACCAGAGCGAGGGGGGCCTTGTAGGACTAGGTGTGCCCACCCACGCTGGGATTGCGAGAGCCCCTCAGGCATTAGGCATAACCTGTGAGGAAAGAGAATCTTAAAATGACTGAGGTTTCTAACTTCATCCCCCCTCAGCCCCATACAGCCATGTGGATCCTTCCACTGTTTCTCCCAAGAGAGACCAAGCATGCTCCGGCCTCAGGGCCTTTGCACTTCCTGTCCCCTCATCCAGATATGTCCTTCTTCCCTGAAACTTCCTGGGCCCTCTTATCAGTCTCTATATAAACCAATGGGGACATCACCTCATGGGGACATTTTCTCTGACCTCCTATATAAAATAACACTCCATCAACACCTGACTCTTCCCCTTGATTGCTCTTCTTCTGAGCACTGTCACTATTATTTTACTCCATCTATCTCATCTGATGAGCTGCGAATTAAAGCTCCCTAGTGGCAGAGACTTTTATCCAGTATGCCTGTGACTATGTTCCTCTCCTCCCCTCTTCCCCCCAAATATTCCTGGTACATAGAAAGCCTTGATGAACACCCATGGAATTGACTGGTTAAGTCTCTGCTGCCTGTAGGAATGCGATCATAAATTGCACTTGTATAAGAAACAAATCAGGAACATTCTATTTATCAGAATGTGTACCGGACTCATCTAGGCGTCTTGCCGTCGGTAACCGTCTATTATTTGCCCTGTGCGTTTCTAGTTTCTGTTATACTGTGACGTGTGTCAAGGATTGGGGCAATGCTGGCCTCCCAGGCTCTGGACAGCTCACCCTGAAATCCAAAGCCGCGTCTTAATGACTCCAAGATGCCCAGGAGAAATCAAGGAGCGCCCCGCTTGATTTCACAGAGCAGTTCCAGCCTCAGGGGATAATTGAAAAGATTATCACCAGGAAATTGTTTACAGGGCAAGCGAGCTCCAGACACAGCCATCGCCACCCCCGGCCCCCACCTGGTTTTTATTTCACATGAGCAAATTTCTAAGCACAGAGAAGGATAGAATTCTGCACAGTAGGTTTGTGGACCTCCAGGGGAAGGGAGGGCAGCCACAGAGGCCAGGGATGTCCAAGTCACCAAGGAGAGGAAGCAACCCTGAGAACTTGGGTGCTCCATGAGCAGACAGGAGGGTTCGGGTTCCAGGCCACACAGCCACATGCCCGCAGGGACCAGGCAGGTGTGGGCCAAGGTTGTCCACCTCCCTCCTCAAGGGGGTAGCTTTGCCCAAACTTTGCCAAACAGGGACACAGGCCTGATTCTGATTACTCGTTAAAAGTCAGAAATCCAAATGTGTATATGAAATCTCTCCATTTCAAATGATGGCAACAGGATAAAGAACTTTCAGAAGCACTGTTTTCCAGTAAATATTTCCATGTAGCAAACCACCCCAGATTTAGTGACGTAAAGCAACCGTTTTATTATGTCTATGGCTTCTCTGTGTCAGAAGCTTGGACGGGGCAGTGGGTCAGCTCCATGTGTCTGGGGCTTCAGCTGGGAAGACTCAGACGGCGGGTGCTAGGACCATCTGGAGGCTTCTCCTCTCACATATCTGGCCCCTGAGCTGGCATGACTCAGGCCAGGCTCAGCTGGGATTGTCTGGAGGACCTACACATGGCTCTCATGTGTCCCGAGAACGGGCACTGCTGGTGATGTTATGCCAGATTCGTGGGACCCCAGTAGACCTCCAGGAGCCGAATCCGATGCAATCACACAAGAGTCTTTATTGCAAGCCCGAGCCTGGACTCACAACTGTTCCCGACGCAGCGGTCCCAGGGAGTGAGTCCCGGTCCTTTGTCCAGTGAGATTTTATAGGTTCTGGGGGGATACTCTATGCGTCACAATATCACACAGCAAATCATTCCACACTGCGGGAAAGTCAAACAACAACTCTTAACATTGATTAGCACATTCAATGGCGGGAACAAGTTGGGTAGGGGTGATTGGTTAGTACAAGAGGGGGATTCCTTTGAACTGATTGGTTTAAGCCACGAGGGGTGTACGTGCTAAACTACATGGTTTCCCAACATGTTATCAACCACCATAAACTACTGGGGGTCATCTGGATCCCAGGGATTTTCCCTGTCTCATGCTGCTTGGTGGTTGCTAGGGGGTTGCTATGGGTCCTCACCTAGCCTGAGTCTAGGACACCTGACTCTCCTGTTATTTGTAGATAAACAACTCAGCAGGGTGGGTATTTGCCTAGGAGTGCTCTGTGGGTCTTTCCAAGGACAAGGGTCACGCCTGTAAGACTAGAAAAACGCTGCACCACACGACACAGATTACCAAAGAGGTTCCACTTTATTACCAAAGGCTGTGTGTTTATATAGGTCTAAGGAGAGGTCGCAGGGCTGAGGTAGATAACTGGTCGCCCGTTTATTGGCAAGCTCTTCCATATGTCAGTTCCGGAGCCCAAGAAGTTAATTCTAATTGGGGCTAAGGCTTCCCACCAGCAGGGTTTGAACATTGGCGCCAGTGAAAGAAACAAAGAGGAGAAGGAGGGTCGTTAGACGCCATGCTGGGGTTTTTCTCTGGGGTGCGGCTGCCGTTATGTTTTCCCAACAACGTCCCCTTCCTTGGACAGGCTTTGCTGTGAAGTAGAGGCTGGTTTCTCAAAAATGGAGTCACATCAGTCTCTCAGTGACCCAGGCAGAAGTCCCGTGGCCTTTTATGACCCGGTCTCTGTTCTCCTAGTATCACGTCTACTGTATTTACTAGTCAAAGAAGCCACAAACCTACCCGGGGAAGGGGGCACGCTCCCATCTCTTCATGCAAGAGCATCAACAAATTTGCAGCCATCTTTGAAGGAGCCACCCGATTCGTGCTCCATGCCAAAGGGGTCCGCAAGCTGGATTTGGCCAGAACGGAGTAAGCAGCATCTCTGCAGGGGAGAAGGGGACAGGGATCCGACTTGCCCAGTGAAGACCACTAGTGACATCTCCAGATCACAGGTAGCGGGTAAAGCCAAGAGCAGAGGATGCCCCCCGAGTGGGCTTCCCTGAAGCACATCACCCTGGACACACAGGACCTTTGGTCCGGACCCGTGCCAGGGCCCAGCTTGCTGCCTGCACACACCCATCCTCTCCTCTGACTTGGACCCATCTCCAGCCTCAGCCTCACCCCAGAACGCATCCTCAAGTGTGGCTAAGGCTTCCTCTTCCTCCTGGACCCACAGCCCACACATTTCCCCTTCCTCTTTCTCTCTAAGAGGACCTTTTTAAGTTCGTGGACCTGAAGGGCTGATTCTATCCTTACTACAGGTGCCATAGTTTGGATGTGCCCCCTGCCCCAAACCCATAGGCTGAGACCTAGTCCACAGTGTGTTTGGAGATGGGGCATTTGGGAGATGAAGGGAGTAATGCTCTTGTGACAGAGGCCCCAGGAATCTCCTCCACCCCTTCCACCATGTGAGATGCCATCTGTCAGCCAGGAAGTGGGCTGTCACCAGACACGGAAACCAGCAGCGCCTTGATCTTGGACGCCCAGCCACCAGAATGGCGGGGAACGTCTCTGTTACGTAGAAGCCACCAGTGTATGGAAAGTTGTTGGAGCAACTCAAACGATCAGGCAATCTGACAAGTGCCTCTGGTGAGGTCGACTATTCCTACACGGGAAGTACCTTCGCCCCAGCCCCCACAGACGTGATCCCAGAGTGGGGTACAGGAGAGGACGCACAGGAAAACACCCCTGCCCACACCCAGGGGCAGAGCTAGCGTGGATGCAGGGGCAGGCACCGTTCTGGCCTCCTCATATCCCTGCCGTCATGTAGAACTCACAAGGAGCCTTTGAACTAACTGTTCCCATTTAAGAGATGAGCAAACTGAGTTTCATACCAAGTACAGGCAAGTGGTTGGGTTCATACCAGGCAGAACCATGAGGCTGACTCTACCGCACAAGGGGGGAAGAACCAGAGAAACCTGTTGAGAGCCACAGTTTAGTCGGAATGACGCCTGGCATTTTTGCCATAGGGAATGGTTGAAAGGTGACCCTGCTCCGGGATTAGGGCAGATCCTGCTGGGATTAGGGTGGATCCTGCTGCCTGGGGTGCCCGCTACTTTGGAGTTCCCATTGAGTTCTCGTGGGTTCCGGGAGAATTGGCGAGTGAAGCCAGGTGGAGGGAGTGTGTTCCTGGGAAGTGTGTGTAGAGTGCTGGTGAGAGTTCGGGAATAAAGAGTTGCTGTTTGAACCTACAAGGCTTTGTGGCGGCTCGGTTATTTTGTTCCCAGCCAGACTGCAGCAGAAACCCACCTGCTCAGACTGGAGGAGGAGGGTAAGGGAAACTGAGGTCTGCCAGGCGGGCTAAACTGAAGGGCCTTGCAAACTGAACAGTCATGACCTTCACGATTCAGGCAGTAGGGAGCCACTGAAGGTTCTCCAGCTGAGGGGTGACTCCACTCAGTAAGGCCAGCGATGATGCAAGAAATGACTCACCAAGTTGTTCTGCAGATTCTCTCTCCCATGCATTTCCGCATTTGATTGCCACCTATGTGGTTAGGCTCTGCATCGCCAGGTAAGCAGAGTAAGAGTGCCGGAATTACAATATGCAAAGTACTGGTGGCAGAGCCAGCCCGGAGTTCACGCCTCCTGACTCCACAGCCCAGTCAGTGAGGAGCTGGAGGCAGGCTGCATGACACAGAGGACATGGGCCCTCCATTCTGGCCACCAACATCACTCTCCTTCTTCCCCTCTTTTCCTCTTGGCAACCCACCCCCCACCTTTGATTTCTAGACAGCCTGGTGGGGCTGTCAATCATGCAGTCCTGGGTGGGATGGGCACAGGTCCAGGTGACCAATCAGAGGGCTTCTCAGGGAGTGACATGGATGTTGGAGGGGAGAGTCTCAGGCTTCCTCTAGGGCTCCCAATGACAAGGAGCCTCTGCACCATCTTCACTGTCACCTGGGGGCACCTGTTTGAAGATGAAACCAGCAAAGAGGACAGCTGAGCTGACAGAGGGGCAGGAAGAGTGACCCCAGGACACCAGTGAGGTCCCCAGGCTTAGCCGTGCCTGGGCTTCTGCATTCTGAGAGCCACTTTGATTTGGTTTTGTCGCTTGTCCCTGATGCAGCCCTTGCACCTTAGCCTGTCTTAGAAGTAAGATAGACTTGGGTTCTCAACTTCTTCATCTGTAAAATGGGAATACTCGAAATACCAGACTTACAGAGATTCTAAAGAATTAAATATACTTCATAAACTGTGAGGTAGCAAGAAAGGAAAAGGAGAGAAGGACTGCAGGATAATGGGAAGGGATAAAAATTACTGTCATTTTGCAAAAGATATAATTATCTTCATAGAAATTTTGAACTACAGAGGCACCCTTAGGATTCTTCATAAAGTTCAGCCAAGTTGCTGGATAGATGATCGATATTCAAAGATAACAGTGTTTCTATATACCAGCAATGACAAATTGGAAGATTCATTTTTTAAAAAAGAGACTTGCTGGGTGAGGTGGTGCATACCTGTCATTCAAGAAATTTGGGAGGCTGAGGCAGGAGTATCTCAAGTTGGAGGCCAGTCTCATCAAACTAGCAAGACTCTGTCTCAAAAATAAAAAGAAAATAAATAAAAAGCAATGGGGATGTAGCTCAGAGGTAAAGCACTCTCGGGTACAATCCCCAGTACCAGAGAGAGAATGAGAGAGAGAGAGAGAGAGAGAGAGAGAGAGAGAGAGAGATCCCATCCACTCTAGCCATAAAGTCTGTTAAGATTCCCAAGAATAAATCTAATTGGAGATATGCAAACACTCTGTGGAGAGATGTATAAATCTGTATTAAGGGACATAAAATAAGGTCTAGGCTATAGTAAAATATAGCAAAATCACAGGTGGGAAGGCTCAATGTTAAACATATGGCAATTCCTCCCCCAATTTATAATATAATGCAATTTTAGACAAAATCCCAGCAAGAGTTTACTGAACTTTACAACTTGATCCTAAGATTCATATCGAACAAAGGACCAGAAATACCAAACCTAAAGAAAGACTTGGCCTAGAAGACAGCAGGACCTACTCACATTAAGGTTATAACTATGAAATTATGGATACCAAATGCAAGTGCACTGTGAGGCCCCACTGCAAAAGAAGGCCTTTCTGGACTTTAGCAAATAATCCAAAGTAGGCAGTTGTTTTAAAACAGGGTGGTGCCTTTCAAGATGACAGTGCTAACATTTTTTTTTAATTGGGAAAATTAATTGGGAAGCGCTGAGATGGCTCCAATGCTTTGAGTTCCTCCCTAGCACACCAACGCCCAGCGAAAACAGGAAAACAAAATTAGAGGCTTAACCAACCAGAAACTGCCAACCACCCTCTAGCTAGGAACTTTCCATCATATTTTACCCCCCGAAAAGCAAATACCTAGCTGTAGCCTGTCGTCTCTTCAGCTGACTGAGGCTGGCAGCTCTCACAGCCCACGTGGTCTCCCTGAACCTCTCTGGTTCTGAGTGCTGCCTGATTCATGAATCACTTTGCTCAAATAAACTGTGCTAAATGGAATTTAAAGTTTTTCTTCTAACAGGAAGAGCAGAGTGTAATTTCTGATCCTATGGCTCTTTCTCCCTGTAAGAGGATGACACTTCCTGGGCCACGGGCCTCAGACTGGGGTGTGACTTACTCTGGTCAATGTCATAAGAGCGTGAGTGGAATACCGCCCATTCTGAGCAGAATCCTGAAGACCCAGCCCCTGTTCCCACTAGGGCTCTCTCCCCTTTTCCACAGAGCAGCGTGCCCTAAACAGGCTCAGTCCATCATCCGGGTCCCAGAAGGAAGAGGATTGGGCCAGAACTGCAGCCAACCCTGGGTATAGATGAGCAAGAACATGCTTTTGGGTGTGGAAGCCAATGAGATTGGATGGGTTTGCTTGTTACATCAGCGTATCTCAGGAAATATGACTAGTACAGAAATATGACTAGTGCAAAAACAGGACCTCATAAATTGACTCAAGGCTGACCTTTTTATGCTTCATTGGAGTAAATATGACAACTAATTTGCAAATAGTACATTGACGCAAGCCGGACACAGTGGTGCATACCCATAATCCCAGTGGCTCAGGAGGCTGAGACAGGAAGATCACAAGTTCAAACCCAGCCTCAGTAATTTAGCAAGGCCTGAAGCAACTCAGTGAAACCTTGTCTCAAAATAAAAAACAAAAAAAGGGTGGGGATGTGGCTCAGTGGTTAAGCACCCTTGGGTTCAATCCCCAGTACCAGGAAGAAAAAAAAAAAAGTTCATTCATTCGATTATTTATTTACTGATTTCTCATTGATGCACATTGATGCTTTACTTTGATTTCTCCTTGCTCTACTGAATAGGAGCATGTCACAAAATACTTACAAGGATTTATATTTTTAAAAAAAGCATTTTGTGAGTAAATCAAGTTCAGGGAAATGCTGCAGGTCTTTCTCTTGAGATCCATTGCTTATATTAACATGATAAAGACTCTGCCTTTTCCCACAGTAAAGAAAACTTTATTGACTCATTTCCTGAAATCATTTGGTGACAGGACCGTTTGTCCGCCTCTTAACATAGCTTGAGAGTCTGGGACACAGATTTTTCTTAAATGATTCTTTTTTTTTTTTTTTCAGACATTGAGCCATGGAAAATTAGTGGGCAGGTTTCAAAGGCAAAACTCAATTCTCTCATTAGTATGTCAGTCATTCCCACGTCATCATAAGCCTGAAAGCAGGACTCTTGAGAGTACCGGGAGGAAGGTGCCTTCCCCCTAAAGCCTCCTTATCAGAAGATTAAGCCCAGGGTGGGGAGAGGAGGTCAGTGGTCCCCCGTCTCCAGGACGGAGGTGGCTGGCACTCCTAGCTGCCCTCTGCACTTCCTGACATTTGTGGTTTAATCAAGTCCCATTAATCCCTCCCCCAAACTCCCGCGGCCCTGACGGGAACTGTGTGGCTAAAGCCAAGGGGAACTCTTTGAAAGGTAATTAGCGTCCTTTGAATCCAGGGCCCTTTGATTTTGCTTCCTGGCTTCAAACAGTCACAGGAGATTTTGCAGAAAGGGGGATAAACAAAAAGCCAGTAGTAGGAGCCCCAAACGCTGGGCCTCCTGCTGCCTTTCAAGTCGAGATGTGACCCGAAGGAGGACCTCGCCAATAGGACCAAGGGTGGGTGAGTCCGGAGCTGCACCAGAAGTCGGTCAGTCAGTCAGTCAGGCTCAGTGCTGGGCGCCGAGTACCACGCAGAGCACTGCGAGTAGGTCTTCCTTGGTGGCTCATTCATTCCATTATTCATGCACTGATTTCTCTGTGCAGCCAGAGTTTGGCTCCAGGCCCATAAGCTTATTGTTCAGTAGGAAAGGCAAAGAATAAGTAAACCAAAAAGTTTCCCACTGTTGAAAATAAAGTGTCAAGGACTAAATAAATCAGCTACAGCCTTTATCCAGGTAAGAATTATCTTTACAGCAGGGGAGGCCACTCTGAGGGGGAAACAGTGCCTGAGGGCACCATGATCTATATAAGCCAGCGGCTCAGTTCAGAACAGAGGGAATGATTTATCTACAGAGCCTTGTGCTGGTCGCCATGTTCGGGAGGATTAGGGAAGCTGTGGAGAGGAGCAGGATCCGTGGAGGCTGTTGTGATAACCCCGCAGTCTCAAACTGCTACATGGACCCTCGTGCTCAAAGCATCTGCCGTGGCTTAGCTGCAGCCCGGCCCACACCACCCTCCTCCTCCATCCAGAGCCTGGTGGCTAAGGCAAAGGGAAGAGGGAATTCTGCAGAGCCCTCAGCCTGCTGTGCAGTACTCCTGCCTGGAAGAGACACATGTTACTTGGACCCACAACTCATGGACCAGATCTTATCCTGGGGCCCCAAACCCAACCCCGGGGGGCCCAGCAGAAGTGGGAATGGTGTTAGGATAACCTCAGGGGACCCCTGTGAATTCATGGTGCAGACAAGCAGGACATATGGATTGCAGACAGAAGGAGCAGGACATGCAAAGACCCGGAGCCCTATAAGAGGTTGAAGCACCCGGGCAGCTGGAGTGCTGGCAGGGCTTGCAACAGAGCTGGAAGGGCCGTCTTAAAACCCGACACAAGGTGGCTACTGTTACTATCCCCATTTTTGAGATGAGCAAATTGAGGACACAATTGCTAAATCTAGAGGTGGCATTTTGGTATTTGAACCCATATTGTCTGATCCCAGTACAAGAACTTTTCATCTCATTGTCTTAAGGTATGGAGGGGTCAAATTGCAAAAGCAGTAATATTTACAATCTGTGGTTACAGTTGTTTAACACATACACTTTATGTGTATATTATGTGGGCATACATATTAACATATTTGTATTAAATATACGGATTATTTTCCTTCCTAATAAGAAATGGGGTCCCTGATTGGTCTTAAAATTAAAGATCCTCTTCAAGTATCTTTTCTTTGTCCTTTTTTTGGGATAAATTCAGAGAATTATTGCTAATAGTCACTGAAATAAAGTTTCCCACCTGGCAGTGTGGTGCATACCTGTAATCCCAGTAGCTCAGGAGGCTGAGGCAGGGGGATTGCAAGTTCAAGGTCAGCCTCAGCAATTTATCGAGGCCCTAAGCAACTTCATTATTCATTAAATAAAATAGATTTTATTTGAAATATATTGCATGTTTTAAATAAAATATAAAAATATGAATTATAAAAAGGGCTGGGGATGGGGCTCAGTGGTTAAAAAGCACCTCTGGGTTCACTCCCTGGGACCAAAAAAAATTTTTTTCCCTGTCAAAAATACAAGAAGGAAGGTTGGGACTGTGGGAAATGAGGAAGAATCATGCCCCATACACAGATGACCACTGCTGTTCACCCCACCCCCACTGTTTCATGCGACAATGTGGAATGATTTAAATATTTTGAAAACCTTCCAATCTTAGATATTGAATTAAAGCATGGCACAAGCCTAAGAAAATACGTCCACAGGCCAAAAGCTCTTCATGGGACCTGAATCTGCATCTGCCACGTTCTCCGGCCAGCCTCTAGGATGACCTCCAATGATCCCAGCTCAGGTCCTTACTCACTGCTTACACAGGACCAGGGGTGGCTTGTGTGGGCAGCAAAATATGGCAGAAGTGAAGCCAGATCAAAAAGTCACTGAAGTTGCACCTTGACCTTTTGAGTCCCTCACTCCAGGGACAGCAGTCACCAAGCCATGAGGAAGGTCAAGCTGTCCTCTGTTGAGGCCGATGTGATGGTGGTCCAAATGTCCACCAAAGGTCCACATGGTAAAGCAGGACCCAGTGGGAGGTCTGGGGATGTGCCTTCAGAGAGGACTGTGGGGCCCCAGTATCTTCCTCCTCCTCCCTCTTTTGCTTCCTGGCGATGAGGTCGGTGGCTTGGCTCTCCCAGGCACTCCCTGCCATAGTGTGCCCCTCATTGCAGGCCTAAAAGCAATGGAGTCAGCCAATCATGTACTGGAACATCTGAAACCATGAGCTCAAATAAACCTTTTCTCTTTATAAATTGATTGATTATCTTAGAGATTTGTTATAGTGACACAAAGCTAACCCACCCACTTAAAGGGATGCTGAGACCCTCACAGCAACCCGATGGCCAGCCATCTGAATGGACCTCTTTGTACATACATACTTTAGCCCCAGTCGAGCTTTCATAGGAGCACAGACCCAACCAGTACCTGACTGCAATCTGCTTTTATGAGGTCTCTTATACCCTGAGCCAGAACCACCTGACCAAGAGGCTCTCAAATTCTCAGCCCATAGAAAACTATGAGAGATTATAAATGACTATTGTTGTGTAAAGTTAAACTATTTCTGTAAGGACCAGATAGTTAACAGACTAGTCTTTGCAGACCGGACCACTATTTAACTCTACAAAAGCAGCCACACACTATACATAAACAAATGGGTGTGGCTGTGTTTCAATAAAACTTTATTTACGCTGGGTGCAGTGGCCGATGCCTATAATCTCAGCAGCTCAGGAGGCTGAGACAGGAAGATCGCGAGTTCAAAGCCAGCCTCAGCAACAGCGAGGTGCTAAGCAACTTAGTAAGACCCTATCTCTAAATAAAATACCAAATAAGGCTGGGGGTATGGCTCAGTGGTTGAGTTCCCTTGAGTTCAATCTCTGGGAAACAAAGGAAGGAAGGAAGGAAGGAAGGAAGGAAGGAAGGAAGGAAGGAAGGAAGGGAGGGAGGGAGGGAGGGAGGAAGGAAGAAAGAAAGAAAACTACTTTATTTACAAAAACAAGCAGCAGGTCTGATTTGGCCTGAGGGTTATAGTTTGCCAACCTCTACAAACCACTACATTTTATAATTTATTACACTGTGATATGGAACTACCTCACTCTCTGCAATTCTGAGGGGACTGAATAGATTATGTTATGGACAAAGCACAGGGTTGGAGATTTGGAAGGCAGATTAGAGGCTGACGGGAAGGTGAGCATCAAAGGGTAATGTTCCCAAGATGAGGTAATGGGCCCAGGCTTGGGCAGCACGAATGGATCCAGATGGTGGCATGGATGTCTTTCATGCGCCCTGCCAATCAACATGACAAGAGCAATGTAATGGCAACCATTCCTTTTAATTCTCTCTGCAGGGTCGCTTCCATTGAACAGTCCTTAAAAAGCAAAGGGGACTGTCAGGAAGGAAGCATTTCCCCAGGCCCTGTGAACAACCTGCAGAGAGCCCCGTGCTCGCTGGGGCAAGCTCCTAAGCCAGTAACTTGGCCTTGACCCCAACTGAGTCATGAGCCCAGAATGAACAAATGCCCAATGGAGGGTTCCAGGAACATTGCCTGCCACCAAGTCACTCTGCCCCTTCCATGTACCTTCTGCTCCCTGAGGACCTCATTCCCAGCCCTGCTGGGCCAGTGTCCAACCTGGGAGAGACCTGAAACATCTTCAGTCTGGTGGGTAGCATGGATGATAGCCATGCTCATCAGCGGGGAGAGGCGGCAGAAGAGGAAGAAGAAATCAAGGAGAGGAAGAGAAAAGGAAAAAGGGGAGACCAAAGAAAGAACCAAACCATCCAGGAGAGGCCGGATACAGGGTTCAAACAACATCAGAATCCGGATTCTGTGTGGATCCATCACTGTGGACCCCGTTCTCCAGCAGTATGGGGGCTACAGCCTCTGGAACACAAAGTCACACAGAGCACTCGCACTCCCCCAGCAATCTCAGCAGCAGTTTGGGTTTCACTCTAACTGACCAGGTCACGCGCCAAAGTCCTGCACCAATCAGATGGTCCAGGGAATACTTGGCTCTGATTGGATCTCAGGTCACACACCCAAAGACCTGAACCAATCAAGAAGGTCCAGGGAATACTTAACTCTGATTGGATCCCAGGTCACACGCACACATATCTGAACCAATCATGGTGGCCCAAGGCACCCATAAATCTGATTGGCCAGTGCCAGTGTTCTACCCTTTCCCTCTTAGACTGACTGAAGGAAAGGGATGAATCTCCCCCCAAATTCAGGGCTTTTGCAAGAAGGAAGGGGAATGAATGCTGAGCGATATGGAGTCATATACCTTAAAGCCCCTTAGAGATGGCTGGGTCCCCTACTCCCTGCCAACTCTTCTGGGAAACTATTTAGTTTCCTTAGTCTGACTAAACCATTTGAGACTGTAATTGATTCTTAGACTCCCACCGGGGGACCTGGTTGAAAAATCCCCTTACTGTTCCTCCCTCAGAACCTGGAGAGGGAAGGATCCACTGGGCATTCTCCTGGACCTCTTCAGGAGCAAGAGCACATGAGTCGGGCCCTGAAGAATTCAATGGGGACTCTGAAGCCAGCAGAGAATATTTCTGGAGTGGGTGAGGAAGGGGTGTGCAGGTCATTGAGCAAGGGCAGAGTTTGTGAGTGAGCAGGGAGGAGGACAGGGCTCCTCTCCACCGGAGTTGCCCCTCACTGGCTCTTTCTCCAAGGACCTGACAGTCTGTCGTGGAGTGAGGCTGATGGGCTGAATGTGACCTTGGAGTTTAGAGGGAAGCATTGCATAGAGGAGGGTGACCCAAGCACAGGCCCTTTCCCAACTTGGGTAGGCCAAGGAGGCTGCCTGGTAGCAGGGATGTTTGAGCTGAATTTTGAAAGATGAGCATAGCAAGAGGAGAGGAAGGGTCTACCCAGTGATGACAACGTATATAAAGTTCCTGACAAGCTGTTAAAACAGTAAACGGCTCCATACAGCTAGGTGTGCCATTGAGAAGGAACAATTTCTATGGTTTCAATGTTCCCACCAAAAACTGTGTTGAAATTTAATCCTCAGTGTGAAGTATTGGGATGGGACCGTTAAGAACTGATTAGATTGTGAGGGCTTTGCCCTCTTGAATGGACTAATCCCTTCATGGATTAACGGGTTATCTTGAGAGGGGATCTGTAATAAAAATCAGCCTGGAGCCAGGCAAGGCAGCACACATCTGTAATCCCAGGAGCTCAGGAGCCTGAGGCAGGAGGATTGCAAATTCAAAGCCAGCCTCAGCAATTTAGCAAGGCCCTAAGCAACTCGATGAGATCCTGTCTCAAAATAAAATTCAAAAAGGGGCTGGGGATGTGGGTCAGTGGTTAAGTGGCCCTGGGTTCAATCCCTGGTAACCCCCCCCCCAAAAAAAAAAAAAAGAAACCCAGCCTGGCTCTGTCTATGCACCTCTCTCGACTCATAATGCCCTGATATTCTGGCAGACCATCCCCACCAGCAAGGAAACCCTCACCAGATGTGGTCCCTGGACCTTGGACCTCCCAAGCCCAGAACTGTGAGCTGAATCAACATTTATTCTTTATAGATGACCAGTCTGTGGTGTTCATTTATACCAACAGCATGGAGCTGAGGTTGCCAGACAGTTCTGATGAGACTGCGCTGCTGCTAAAGCTGAGCAGATGCTTGGCTTCAGTCCCCTAGCCCTGGGAGAGCTGGGAGGGCAGAGGAGGAATTTCAGATGTGGAGTGACCACTTGTGAATATGCAGGTGGCTCTGATCTTGGGAGAGCTGGAGGGTGGTCCAGGTGTGTAGATCAGGATTTCTGAATGCAGGGGACATTAGTCAGCCAGCACAAGCTGCCTTGGCCTAAAGCACAGTCGAGGCAGGATCTTGGGGCCTCTTGTGTCATCAACCCAAGTCGTGTGACACCTCCATGGGAAGTTGTTGGTGTAACTTGGTATTTTCTTTCTGGAAGGCAAGAAGAGCTGAAGCCTAAAACATAATTATTCTTCCACCTAGAAATTCCACTTCTAGGCATTCACACCAAGAAAATCAATGAAAATGAGGCAAAGATTTACCTTCAAGAATGTTCCTCGAAACCCCGTTAAAAAGGAAATAACAGGAAATGATCTGAAAGCCCAACAGTAAGAACGTGGTCTGTAATGACTAGCAGACTGATGATGGGCAGCTTTAGTCATTCAGTCTGTCTCTATGTGTTAGTCAGGGTTCTCTGGAGGAACACAATCAACAGGAAGTATAATTATAAAAAGGAAATTATTAGGTTGACTTATGCCACCAGAAACTGGATAGTCCACAATGGTCATCTGCAGGCTTGAGAGTTGGAAGAACCTGTAGCTGCACAGCCCAAGAGGATGAAGTCCCAGAACAAGAGGGATCAATGGGGCTGGGGATCAGGTTCAAGCGGTAGCGTGCTCGCCTGGGCATGCGCGGGGCGCTGGGTTCGATCCTCAGCACCACATAAAATAAAAAAATAAAGATGTTGTGTCCACCGAAAACTAAAAAAAAAAAAAAAAAAAAAAATTAAAAAAAAAGAGGGATCAATGGTGCTACCCTATCTGAGACTGAAGGCTTCTGGAATCACTGTCAGAGTCTGCTTCGGGAGAGTGAAGAAGCGAGGATCCAATATCCTCAGAGGATCGCAGCAGCAATCAAGAACCGGTTCAAGAAGAATTGAGCTTGCATCCTTGTTCTTTCAACTCTTTTTCCATCCAAGCCATCATCCTATTGGATGGGGCTGCCCACACTTAGGGAGGGTCTCCATTTCAGTTGGCTATCCCACATGCCAATCATTCCTAGGCAGGCACCCTCATTGACACACACTTAAGCCTCTTAATCCTTGGCTTCTCTTAATCCAAGTTGACAATTCAAATTAACCATTACACTCTATAATAAAAATTAACAATTCCCAGACATTTTTGTCCATGGGGAAGAGCTGCTGTCTGGAAAGGTTTTTAGTAGTCTATAACAGAATCAGAAAAACAGAGACAACGCAAGATGTTAATAAAACTTTATTTTTTTGTGACATTTCTCCACTCCACTTTGAGTTGATGATAATGAATGTTTTTTTTTTCTTTTTTCCAACAGGCAAATAACAAAAAAATCCAGTTAATAGTAACACAAAATACAAAGAAGTCTGTAGGCTAGCAAGGGGTCGGTGCTCACCAGTGCCAGGCAAGTAGGGGTCTCTGTGATTCTCCTGCCCTTTTCCTGATGGTTCCAAAATGACTGGTGCTGACCTTAGCATGGGACTTGTGTCCAAAGTAGGAAGAGGGAGGACAAAAGGACACCTTTTACAGAAAAGCAAAAGTTTTTCCTGAAGGCTGCAGTAGACTTCTTCCTATGTCCTATGGGCTAAATGTGGTCCTAAGGCCACAGTTAGCTGCAAGGGAGTCTGGGACATGGGGAATCTGGGAAGGGGGCTGGGTTTACTGATGATGATGACTCACTGCCCAGGGCAGGGCACATGGGCCCCTCAAACAAAACCAGGAAGGGCAGGGATAGAGTGGCAGGAACTAGCGATAGAAAGAACAGATAACCATGCTGCCCCCGCACCCCCGGGGGAAAGTTGGCAACCCCAGAGCAGTTTCCAATAATTTTTGGAAAATGAAATTTACTGGCCCACGAAACTACTCGAATAGATAACTGATTTTCAAAATCAGATTCCTGTGTTTCCAATGTTATTCAGGGGCTTTCATTAGGGTGAGAAGTAGAGGGAAGGGTCAGAGGTAGCAGCTCTCAATCTTCCCTCAACACAAACACTTCCACCTGCATCTGAATATGGCATTTAGTGTGTGCGTAAAATCCCACTTGATGTGTGTGTATATGTGTGTGATATCTTTATATGTATAATATGTAAGATCTTTATTTATAGATTCTTATATAGATGCATCCATACATATGTGTGTACATATAGAAAGATTTAGAAGGCTGCCTAGCAGAAACTTCAACGTGGTGGCCCCTACCGTCTAAATGAGTATTGAAGATCTCTGTGACTTTTGAACATCCTTACCCTGGCCACATGCTCTCTATGACTCACAGATGCAGACACTCCTAATACTTTTTAGTATCACAGTTCACATATTTATAATAATTTTCGCACAAATTAATTCACCCCACGCACACATACATATTATGCCACCCAGATCACATTTACATTAATGGTTTATCTTACGGGCGTTTAGTCTGTGACCCCTGGATCTAGTTGGACATTAACAATGACTCTGTCTGGGTCATGGGTCGTTTCTTTAACTTTTTTCTTTTTCCTGGTCTGTCTTTTCTAATTTTGCTAAAATAAACAGACGTGGCTTTTGTAATAAGGGAAAAAGACGCCGTTTTAATTAAAAAGTAATAACCATGTGGCCTGTGACCCTGTGGGCTGATTGGGCCACGCTCCATGAGCCCCCACTGGGCTTGGCTCTCCTCGGCTGCTGCTCTTCCTGCCTCCCCAGCCTGCCTCAAAAGTGTCGCCAAGTGAGTGGCAGGGGTCCCTGCCCTGCCCTGTGAGTGAGGTGTGAGTGGGAGCTGGGGGCTGGACACTCTTTGAAGGATGGGCTCTTCCTGGAAGAGTTTGGAAACCCAGTGGGAGTCTGAGGTCCTTTCAAATACTAAAATCAAACATGGGGACATGGTTCCTGCAAATGCCAAATGCTTTCCCCTGACGGGGGCTGTTGATAGATATATTGCCTCATGCTAATGTGGGATTATCACAACACAGTTTCATTCTTGGCTACTGCAAGTCACCAGGACAACATCTGGTTTGAATCTGTCTCATTATGACTTTAAAAAAATATATTAAAGCTGAAGTTCAAACCACCCCTTTAACACTCTGCCTCTCAGAAACTGTCCAGCCTAAGGGCTCTTGTCCCCATTTTACAGAAGGGGACACTCTGGGCCAGGGAGGAACAGTAACTTGCTGAGTCACAATTCTTGCTAAGCTGAGAGGTAACCTAAAGCAAGCAGCTCCAAGTCCTCTGGTTCTTTATCTGTAAGACAGAATGGTGCTGCTGCGGTTGGGATGAGTGTCTTCCAAAGCTCCCCATGTTAAAGCCTTGGTCTCCAGGGGGGAGCTACTGAGAATACAGAGCCTTCAGGAGGTGGGGTCTTGTGGGTCATTGGGGTGCCCTGTTGAAGGGGATTATGGAACCCTGGTCTCTTCTGATTCTCTGTTCTGCTTCCTGGCTCAGGCTGTATGCTGTTTTCTCTGCTGCGCTCTGCACCACGATGTGCTACCCTGGCCATAGATCCATAGCAATGGAGCCAGCAATCTTGGAAAATAAGCTCTTTCTCTTCGTAAGTTTATTGTCTCAGGTGTTTCATTACAGTAGCAGGAAAGAGCCTAATGGGTCGCTGGCTCCCCCATCACCTGCCAGGGCTCCCTTCATGAAGCAGACAGGAGAGGGAGTGGACCTGGTGATGGGTAGGAAACCCAGGCATGCATTAGCTCTTGTTGCATTCAAGGGCATCTGTTGGTAGCAGATTTGGGTCTTTTTACCAGTTGAGTCCTCTGATCCTTAATTATAGCATTATCTACAATTATTTGGGAGGAGGGACTTGGAAAACAGTAACAATCATATCTCCTAACATACGAGGTGCTGGCTTAGTGCTGTATGAATCCTGCACCATCACAGAGAAGAGCAATGTATGGGGCCAGCCAATGACCTCCACGAGCACATCACCCTCTCTCTCTCTCTCTCAGTTTCACATGTGAAGGAAGAATCTTGTCCAGAGAATGAAATGGAAGCACGTGTTTGTAGGGTCAGGATTTGCAGGAACAACACCTCCTCACTGATCTCTGAACCTCTCTGGGCGTTTCAGCAGCAGCCTACCTCGCTGTGCCTCTGGTGTGTGTGTGTGTGGTGTGTGTGTGTGTGTGTGTGGTGTGTGTGTGTGTGGTGTGTGTGTGTGTGTGGTGTGTGGTGTGTGTGTGTGTGTGTGTGGTGTGTGTGTGTGTGTGGTGTGTGGTGTGTGTGTGTGTGTGTGGTGTGTGGTGTGTGGGTGTGTGTGTGTGTGTGGTGTGTGGTGTGTGTGGTGTGTGTGTGGTGTCTGTGTGGTGTGTGTGTGTGGTGTGTGTGTGTGTGCTGTGTGTGTGTGTGTGGTGTGTGTGTGTGGTGTGTGTGGTGTGTGTGTGTGTGGTGTGTGTGTGGTGTGTGGTGTGTGTGTGTGGTGTGTGTGTGTGTGTGGTGTGTGTGGTGTGTGTGTGTGGTGTGTGGTGTGTGTGTGTGTGTGGTGTGTGTGTGGTGTGTGGTGTGTGTGTGTGTGTGGTGTGTGGTGTGTGTGTGTGTGGTGTGTGTGTGGTGTGTGTGTGGTGTGTGTGGTGTGTGTGTGGTGTGTGTGGTGTGTGTGTGGTGTGTGTGTGTGTGTGTGGTGTGTGGTGTGTGTGTGTGGTGTGTGTGTGGTGTGTGTGTGTGTGGTGTGTGTGTGGTGTGTGTGTGGTGTGTGTGGTGTGTGTGTGGTGTGTGTGTGTGTGTGTGGTGTGTGGTGTGTGTGTGTGGTGTGTGTGTGGTGTGTGTGTGTGTGGTGTGTGTGTGGTGTGTGTGGTGTGTGTGTGTGGTGTGTGTGTGTGTGGTGTGTGTGTGTGTGGTGTGTGTGGTGTGTGTGTGGTGTGTGTGTGGTGTGTGTGGTGTGTGTGTGTGGTGTGTGTGTGTGTGATGTGTGTGTGGTGTGTGTGTGTGGTGTGTGTGTGGTGTGTGTGTGTGTGTGTGCTGTGTGTGTGTGTGTGTGTGGTGTGTGTGGTGTGTGGTGTGTGTGTGTGGTGTGTGTGGTGTGTGTGTGTGGTGTGTGGTGTGTGTGTGTGTGGTGTGTGTGTGTGTGGTGTGTGTGGTGTGTGGGTGTGTGGTGTGTGGTGTGTGTGTGTGTGGTGTGTGTGTGGTGTGTGGTGTGTGTGTGTGGTGTGTGTGGTGTGTGTGTGTGGTGTGTGTGTGGTGTGTGTGTGTGTGGTGTGTGGTGTGTGTGTGTGGTGTGTGTGTGGTGTGTGTGTGTGTGGTGTGTGTGTGTGTGGTGTGTGTGTGTGGTGTGTGTGGTGTGTGTGTGTGGTGTGTGTGTGTGTGGTGTGTGTGTGGTGTGTGTGTGTGTGATGTGTGTGTGTGGTGTGTGTGTGTGGTGTGTGTGTGTGGTGTGTGTGTGGTGTGTGGTGTGTGTGGTGTGTGTGTGTGGTGTGTGGTGTGTGTGTGTGTGTGTGGTGTGTGTGTATGTGGTGTGTGTGGTGTGTGGTGTGTGTGTGGTGTGTGTGTGTGTGGTGTGTGTGTGTGGTGTGTGTGGTGTGTGGTGTGTGTGTGTGGTGTGTGTGGTGTGTGTGGTGTGTGGTGTGTGTGTATGTGGTGTGTGTGTGTGGTGTGTGTGTGTGGTGTGTGGTGTGTGGTGTGTGTGTGTGGTGTGTGTGTGTGTGGTGTGTGGTGTGTGTGTGTGTGTGGTGTGTGTGTGTGGTGTGTGTGTGTGGTGTGTGTGGTGTGTGGTGTGTGTGTGGTGTGTGTGTGTGGTGTGTGTGTGTGGTGTGTGTGTGTGTGTGGTGTGTGTGGTGTGTGTGTGTGGTGTGTGTGGTGTGTGTGGTGTGTGTGTGTGGTGTGTGTGTGTGGTATGTGTGTGTGGTGTGTGGTGTGTGTGTGTGTGTGCTGTGTGGTGTGTGTGTGTGTGTGGTGTGTGTGTGGTGTGTGTGTGTGTGTGGTATGTGTGTGTGGTGTGTGGTGTGTGGTGTGTGTGTGTGTGTGTGTGTGAAGCTCCTGGGGATCTGCTTCTCTCCCCACCTCTTTCTCCTTGACTTCTCTCTCTCTTCTTTCATCTTCCTTCCCAAACTCCCTAACAACTTCTTCCGGATTTTTTCAACCACCTTCCTACCCACCAGGCCAGGCACTTCCATACCAGCGGGACCGTAAAGACTTGATGAAATTGGTCTCTTTTTAAGTAATGCTGGCCTTCAAGACTGTTTCCCTGTGAGGATTCAGGAACCCCCGCATTGGGAGTCCATGGTTAAACTTGAGCTTTTCCCTTGAGCTCCTGCTGCAGGAAATCTGATTCTCACTGAAAACAAATGACTTCCTCTGGGGAAAGTTCAGGGACAAAGGAAGAGAAAAAGAGAAAAAGCAAGTTGAAATATTTCAAGATTTTAATTTTTATTATACTTTTGCAAAGCATTTTTTGTTTGTTTGTTCGTTCGTTTTTGTTTTTTTGCAGGGGGTGGCTACCAGGAATGGAACTCAGGGCACTTGACCACTGAGCCACATCCCCAGCCCTATTTTGTATTTTTTTGAGAGACAGGGTCTCACGGAGTTGCTTAGCGCCTCATTTTTGCTGAGACTGGCTTTGAGCTTGTGATCCTCTTGCCTCAGGGAGCTGCTGGGATTACAAGCATATGCCACCGCGCCTGGTCTTTCTGCAAAGCATTTACGTGAGCAGAACTCAGTGATCTTAGCTATTGCTCTTCTCATCTATCCCCCCAACAGTTGGTATAACCTTTATGCCTGCTGATCAAACCATTTGATTCAAGTGTAACTTCTCTACAGAAAAGTGCAGAGTCCCCACGGGCTCAGTTTCCTATCACAGAGGGAGCACACTGGGACCTCCCAGGGCTCCTCCCAGCTACTGCCCCTTTCCTTTTCCAAACAGTGGCCCCTGACATGACTTCTAACACCATGGTGGAGTAGGCTTGCCTGGGTCTGGCTTCTTTCACCCAAAGTTATTGTGAGATTCATCCATGGCATTGCATGAAATAGAAACTCAATTATTTTTGTTTCTCTTTAGCTTTCTATCACATGAGTACACCACAATTTGTTCATTCATCTACTGGCAATGTACTTTGGAATTGTTCTCAGTTTAGGGCTATTACAAATAATAACTCTGTGAACACTTTGTACTGTGTACATCTGGTACACACCACAAGAGGACTCATTTATGTTGGGTATAAACCAGGAGGGGAATTTCTGGGCCATTAGTGTGCATATGTGTGGTTTTAATAGATTCTGTTTTCCAAAGTTGTGACAACAATTTAAACCAAGGTGTATGAAAGTTCCAGCAGCTCTGTACTCTTGTCTACACTTGGTATTGTCGGAGTTTTTAGCCATCCTAGTGAATGTGAAGAAGTACCTCCTTGACGCTTAAATTTACATTTTCCCAGTAATGTCTTGAGCTTGGTGGCCACTTAGATATATTCTCTTTTAAGAAGAACTTATCTGTGGGGGTGGTCCCTTTTGAAATTAAATTGTGTTTTCCTTAATGACTGGAGGTGTTCTTTGTTCCGGTTAACAAGTCCTTTGTTGCTTGTTCATACAGCAAATATGAGTCAGGCTCAGTGGCACACACCTGTAATCCCAGCAGCTGTGGAGGCTGAGGCAGGAGGATCATGAGCTCAAAGCCAGGCTCAGTGAAAGAGAGAGGCTAAGTATCTCAGTGAGACCGTGACTCTGAATAAAAATACAAAATAGGGCTGGAGATGTGGCTCAGGGGTCAAGTACCCCCAAATTCAATCCCCAGCACCCACAAAAAACAAAAAGCAAAACATACAGCAAATATGTTCTCTTATTTTGTCCCTTACCTTGTCCTTTTATATGAATTGCCCATTTGGAACATTTTATATAAATAGAATCATGCAACATGTAGCCTTTTCAGTCTGGCTTCTATCACGTAGCATGACATTTTCAAGGTTCATATTTCTCTGTATGGTTATAAAAATACCTACTCATATTCATTGCCCATTTTTACATGGGGTTACTTATTTTTTATTGTTGAGTTGGAGGAATTCTGTGTCTATTATGGACACTAAAACTTAATCTGATATGATTTGAGAATATTTTCACCTTTCTGTTATTTTAAGTCATTCTGTTACAGACATCGATAAACAGGTTTTTATGAACATGTATATCTAGGATTAGGATCATGGGTACATGGTAACTCTACATTTAACTTTTTGAGGAACTGTCAAGTCTTTGTCTAAAAGGGCTGCATTATTTTACATTTCCACTGGCGATGTACTAGAGTTACAATTCCTCCACAATCTCATGAATATTTGTTATTATCCCCCTTTTTTGGTTTCGTCCGTTCCAGGGGGTGTGCAATGGAATCTCACTGTGGCTTTGATGTGTATTTCCATAAAGACTCCTGAGGCCGAACACCTTTTCAGGTGCAGATTGGTCATTTGTGTATCTTCTATGGAAAAAGATCTACACAAATTCTTTGCCCATTTTCACATTGGATTACTTATTTCTTTTTTATTGTTGAGTTTTAAGGGTTCCGTGTCTATTATGGACACTAAGACTTTATTTGATATGTGATTTGAAAATATTTTCTTAAGTTGGCTACGATCTACATACTGTGGGGTCGGGCTCCAAATTCCTCAATAGGACACCCATAGCACAAAAGTTAATAACTAGAATCAACAAATGGGACTTACTCAAACTAAAAAGTTTTTTCTCAGCAAAAGATACAATAAGAGAGGTAAATAGAGAGCCTACATCCTGGGAACAAATCTCTACTCCTCACACTTCAGATAGAGCCCTAATATCCAGAGTATACAAAGAACTCAAAAAATTAGACAATAAGAGAACAAACAACCCAATCAACAAATGGGCCAAGGACCTGAACAGACACTTCTCAGAGGAGCACATACAATCAATCAACAAGTACATGAAAAGATGCTCAACATCTCTAGCAGTCAGAGAAATGCAAATCAAAACCACCCTAAGATACCATCTCACTCCAGTTAGATTGGCAGCCATTATGAAGTCAAACAACAACAAGTGCTGGCGAGGATGTGGGGAAAAGGGTACACTTGTACATTGCTGGTGGGACTGCAAATTGGTGCAGACAATTTGGAAAGCAGTATGGAGATTTCTTGGAAAGCTGGGAATGGAGCCACCATTTGACCCAGCTATTCCCCTTCTCGGTCTATTCCCTAAAGACCTAAAAAGAGCATGCTACAGGGACACTGCTACATCGATGTTCATAGCAGCACAATTCACAATAGCAAGACTGTGGAACCAACCTAGATGCCCTTCAATGGATGAATGGATAAAAAAAAATGTGGCATTTATACACAATGGAGTATTACTCTGCATTAAAAAATGACAAAATCATAGAATTTACAGAGAAATGGATGGCATTAGAGCAGATTATGCTAAGTGAAGCTAGCCAATCCCTAAAAAACAAATGCCAAATGTCTTCTTTGATATAAGGAGAGTAACTAAGAACAGAGTAGGGTCGAAGAGCATGAGAAGAAGATTAACATTAAACAGGGATGAGAGGTGGGAGGGAAAGGGAGAGAGAAGGGAAAATGCATGGAAATGGAAGGAGACCCTCAGAGTTATACAAAAGTACATACAAGAGGAAGTGAGGGGAAGGGGAAAAATAATATAAGGGGGACAAACGAATGTCAGTAGAGGGAGCAGAGAGAGAAGAGGGGAGGGGAGGGGAGGGGAGGGGAGGGGAGGGGGGATAGTAGAGGATAGGAAAGGCAGCAGAACACAACAGACACTAGTATGGCAATATGTAAATCAATGGATGTGTAACTGATGTGATTCTGCAATCTGTACATGGGGTAAAAATGGGAGCTCATAACCCACTTGAATCAAATTGTGAAATATGATATATCAAGAACTATGTAATGTTTTGAACAGCCAACAATAAAAAATTAAAAAAAAAAAAGAAAATATTTTCTTGCATTCTGTGGATTGTCTTTTCATTTTCTTGATAGCTCACCTTGAATTTTTTGAAGTTGTAATTTTTCTCTTTGGTTGTTTTTTCCTTTGGTTGTTCAGGTAGCCTGTATAGGAAACCATTGTCCATCCTAAGGTGCTGACGACTTTTCTAAGTTTTATTCTAAGAGTCTTGTAGTGTCCTCTCTTAGATTTAAGACTTTCATCTACTTTTAGTTTGTCTGTCTGTCTATCTATCTGGATGGAGATAAGGCTCTCTCTTCAGTCTTTTGCACCAGATTGTCACAGTACCATTTGTTGAAAAAAACTATTCTTTCCTCAATTGAATAATCTTGGTACCTTTGTCAAAAATCAGTTTCCCATAAATGTGTGGATTTATTTCTGGACTCTTGTCTATCCTTATGCCAGTGCCACATATCTAGACTACTATAGCTCTGTAGTAGATTTTGAAGTAGGGTCTGAGTCCTCAGATCATTTTGATTCTTTTGGGGCCCTTATATGCCATGTAAATTTTAGGGTCAGCTTATCAGTATCTGCAAAATTATCAGCTGATATTTTAACAGGAATTGCATTGAATTCATATGTCAATTTGGAGACTATTACTAATATCTTATCTTCCAACCCATAAATATAGATGTCTTCCATTTGCTTAAGACCTTTAATTCCTTTTAATGGTATCTTGTAGTTTCCTATGTACAAATCTTGTACTTTTTTGTTAAATTTATTCAGAAGCATTTTGTTTATTTTTGATGTTATCGTAAATAGACTTTTGTTCTTCATTTCACTTTCTGGTTGTTTATTTTTGATGAATAGAAATGTAATTGATTTTTTTCCCATGTAGATCTTACATCCTTCAATCTTGCTGAATTCTTTTATTAACTTTATAGTGTGTGTGTGTGTGTGTGTGTGTGTGTGTATGTAATCCTTGGGATTTTCTACAAGATCATGATCATGTCATTTACAAAAGGAAATACTCTTACTTCTTCCTGTCCGATATGGGCCTTTTATTTCTTTTGTGTTGTTATTATCATACAAATTATATCTTTACAGATTGTATGGACATTGACCCATTTATCTAATTACTTCTTGACATAGTCATCTAAGAGAAAAATATTTATAAACAAAAATATCTATTTACACTGTGTTTATTTATGCTGTATACCTTTAGTGGTGTTCTCTGTTTCTTCATGTGGATTTTAGTAATTGTGCAATATCCTTTTGTTTTGGCCTGAAGAATTCTCTTTAATATTCCTTGAAGGGGAGATTTGCTTACAACAAATTCTCTCCATTTTAGTTTATTTTAAAATGCCTTAACTTCTTGTTTTTTTTTTTTCAGGATAATTCTGCAAGATAGAGAAGTCTTGGAAGGTGTTATTCCACTGACTTCTGGCCTCCCTGGTTTCTAATGAGAAATCAGCTGCTAATCTTATGAAGGATTCCTTAATAAGATTAAGGGAATTTAGATGAGTCTGTTTTTTGCTTCCTGCTTTCAAGATTCTGTCCTTGTCTTTGACTTTCAACAGCTTGATTATGATATATTTGGTGGGTATCTCTAAGTTTATTCTACTTAGAGTGTGTGGAGCTGCTTGGATGTGCAGACTAAGGGGTTTTTTTGTGGGTTTTGTTTGTTGTTGTTGTTGTTGGTACTGGGGGTTGAACCCAGGACACTCAATCACAGTCACATCCCCAGCTCTTTTTGTATTTTATTTAGAGATGGGGTCTCTGAATTGCTCAGGACCTCACTAAATTGCTGAGGTTGGCTTTGATCTCACAATCCTCCCGCCTCAGCCTTCCGAGCCACAGGGATTATAGGCGTGCACCAGCGCATCCAGCTAGATCAAGGTTTTGCATCTAATTCTTTCCCTTTGGAAACAAGACATCATGCTTGATGGTCTCCCTCAGGTTTTTGAGGCTCTGTTCATTCTCGTTCATTCTTTTTTTCTTTCTTCTGCAGATTGAATAGTCTTGATTGACCTACTTCAAGTTGGCTGTTGTGTCCTAGTGAACCTGCTGTTGTGTCCTAGTGAACCTGCTGTTGTGTCCTAGTGAATTTTTAATTTTAATTATTGTACTTTTTAGCTTCAAAATTTCTATTTGGTTCTCTTATTTATAACTTGTATCTCTTATTATCCTCTATTTCATGAGGCATCATTCCACTTTCCATTAGTTCTTTAGACATGATTTCCTTTGACTCTTTGAATATATTTAAAATAGATTCTTCAAAGTCTTTTTCTAGTAAGTCCAATGTCTGGGCTTCCTCAGGATCCGTTTCTATTGATTGCTTTTCTTCTGTGTAGGGACCATACATTTTTATTTCTTATACTCTCTCAAAACTTTTTTTTTTTTAAACTGGACATTTTCTATAACATAATGTGCATCATCTGGAAATTAGATTCTCTTCCCTCTCCAGGGTTTGTTGCTATTATTTGCTTTTTCAGATTTTTCTGAATTGATTCTGCATAATCTGTATCCTTTTTTTTTTGTGGTGGTAATAAAATCTCTGCTCAGTTACCTTAGTGGTCAATTAATGGTTAGGCAGAGATGTCTTTAAACACCTTGGAATAATAAGTCTCCCCATCTTCTCTGAGGGGCTTTTCTGTTGAGGGCCACTCTTAAAAGTCAGCAAGGCAGCCAGGTGTGATAGTGCACGTCTGTAATCCCAGTGGCTCAGGAGGCTGAGGCAGGAGAATCAAGAGTTCAAAGCCAGCCTCAGCAGTTTAGTGAAGCCCTAAGCAACATAGAAGCCCTGTCTCTACATAAAATACGAAAAAAGGGCTGGGGATGTGGCTCAGTGTTAAGTGCCCCTGGGTTCAATCCTCAATACAAAAAAAAAAAAAAAAAAGCCAACCAGGACATTCATAACTCTGCCTTAGCCTTCACCTCCTGCTTAAGTAGAGATTAAAGGTGAGCATTCAGGGCCTTCTCAGGTCTTTCCTGTGGAATTCCACATGCACACATGGACCTCCAGGCTCTCAAGAGTATATCAGAGTTTTTTTGTTTGTTTGTTTTTTGTTTTTTTATTGTTGGTTGTTCAAAACATTACAAATTTCTTGATATATCATATTTCACACTTTGATTCAAGTGGGTTATGAGCTCCCATTTTTACCCCATATACAGATTGCAGAATCACATCAGTTACACATCCATTGATTTACATACTACCATACTAGTGTCTGTTGTGCTCTGCTGCCTTTCCTATCCTCTACTATCCCCCCTCCCCTCCCCTCCCCTCCCCTCTTCTCTCTCTACCCCCTCTACTGTCCTTCATTTCTCCCCCTTGTATTATTGTTCCCTTTCCCCTCACTTCCTCTTGTATGTACTTTTGTATAACTCTGAGGGTCTCCTTCCATTTCCATGCAATTTCCCTTCTCTCTCCCTTTCCCTCCCACCTCTCATCCCTGTTTAATGTTAATCTTCTTCTCATGCTCTTCGACCCTACTCTGTTCTTAGTTACTCTCCTTATATCAAAGAAGACATTTGGCATTTGTTTTTTAGGGATTGGCTAGCTTCACTTAGCATAATCTCCTCTAATGCCATCCATTTCCCTGTAAATTCTATGATTTTGTCATTTTTTAATGCAGAGTAATACTCCATTGTGTATAAATGCCACATTTTTTTTATCCATTCATCCATTGAAGGGCATCTAGGTTGGTTCCACAGTCTTGCTATTGTGAATTGTGCTGCTATGAACATCGATGTAGCAGTGTCCCTGTAGCATGCTCTTTTTAGGTCTTTAGGGAATAGACCGAGAAGGGGAATAGCTGGGTCAAATGGTGGCTCCATTCCCAGCTTTCCAAGAAATCTCCATACTGCTTTCCAAATTGGCTGCACCAATTTGCAGTCCCACCAGCAATGTACAAGTGTACCCTTTTCCCCACATCCTCGCCAGCACTTGTTGTTGTTTGACTTCATAATGGCTGCCAATCTAACTGGAGTGAGATGGTATCTTAGGGTGGTTTTGATTTGCATTTCTCTGACTGCTAGAGATGGTGAGCATTTTTTCATGTACTTGTTGACTGATTTTATGTCCTCCTCTGAGAAGTGTCTGTTCAGGTCCTTGGCCCATTTGTTGATTGGGTTGTTTGTTCTCTTATTGTCTAATTTTTTGAGTTCTTTGTATACTCTGGATATTAGGGCTCTATCTGAAGTGTGAGGAGTAAAGATTTGTTCCCAGGATGTAGGCTCTCTATTTACCTCTCTTATTGTTTCTTTTGCTGAGAAAAAACTTTTTAGTTTGAGTAAGTCCCATTTGTTGATTCTAGTTATTAACTTTTGTGCTATGGGTGTCCTATTGAGGAATTTGGAGCCCGACCCCACAGTATGTAGATCGTAGCCAACTTTTTCTTCTATCAGACGGCGTGTCTCTGATTTGATATCAAGCTCCTTGATCCATTTTGAATTCACTTTTGTGCATGGCGAGAGAAAGGGATTCAGTTTCATTTTGTCGCATATGGATTTCCAGTTTTCCCAGCACCATTTGTTGAAGATGCTATCCTTCCTCCATTGCATGCTTTTAGCCCCTTTATCAAATATAAGATAGTTGTAGTTTTGTGGATTGGTTTCTGTGTCCTCTATTCTGTACCATTGGTCCACCCGCCTGTTTTGGTACCAGTACCATGCTGTTTTTGTTACTATTACTCTGTAGTATAGTTTGAAGTCTGGTATCGCTATACCGCCTGATTCACACTTCCTGCTTAGCATTGTTTTTGCTATTCTGGGTCGTTTATTTTTCCATATGAATCTCATGATTGCTTTCTCTATTTCTACAAGAAATGCCGTTGGGATTTTGATTGGCATTGCATTAAACCTATAGAGAACTTTTGGTAATATCGCCATTTTGATGATGTTAGTTCTGCCTATCCATGAACAGGGTATATTTTTCCATCTTCTAAGATCTTCTTCTATTTCTCTCTTTAGGGTTCTGTAGTTTTCATTGTATAAGTCTTTCACCTCTTTTGTTAGGTTGATTCCCAAGTATTTTATTTTTTTTGAAGATATTGTGAATGCAGTGGTTGTCCTCATTTCCATTTCAGAGGATTTGTCGCTGATATACAGGAATGCCTTTGATTTATGCGTGTTGATTTTATATCCTGCCACTTTGCTGAATTCATTTATTAGCTCTAATAGTTTCTTTGTAGACCCTTTTGGGTCTGCTAGGTATAGAATCATGTCATCTGCAAATAGTGATAATTTAAGTTCTTCTTTTCCTATTTTGATGCCTTTAATTTCTTTCGTCTGTCTAATTGCTCTGGCCAGTGTTTCGAGAACTATGTTGAACAGAAGTGGTGAGAGAGGGCATCCCTGTCTTGTTCCAGATTTTAGAGGGAATGCCTTCAATTTTTCTCCATTCAGAATGATGCTAGCCTGAGGCTTAGCATAGATTGCTTTTACAATATTGAGGTATGTTCCTGTTATCCCTAGTTTTTCTAGAGTTTTGAACATAAAGGGATGCTGTACTTTGTCGAATGCTTTTTCCGCATCTATCCAGATGATCATATGGTTCTTATTTTTAAGTCTATTGATGTGGTGAATAACATTTATTGATTTCCGTATATTGAACCAGCCTTGCATCCCAGGGATGAATCCTACTTGATCATGGTGCACAATTTTTTTGATATGTTTTTGTATCCGATTCGCCAGAGTTTTATTGAGGATTTTTGCATCTAGGTTCATTAGAGATATTGGTCTGTAGTTTTCTTTCTTTGAAGTGTCTTTGTCTGGTTTAGGTATCAGGGTGATGTTGGCCTCGTAGAATGAATTTGGAAGTTCTCCCTCTTTTTCTATTTCCTGAAGTAGCTTGAAAAGTATTGGTATTAGTTCCTCTTTAAAGGTTTTGTAAAACTCTGCTGTATACCCATCCGGTCCTGGGCTTTTCTTAGTTGGTAGTCTTTTGATGGTTTCTTCAATTTCCTCAATTGATATTGGTCTGTTTAGGTTGTCTATATCCTCCTGACTCAATCTGGGCAGATCATATGACTTAAGAAATTTATCGATGCCTTCACTATCTTCTAATTTATTGGAGTATAAGGATTCAAAATAATTTTTGATTATCTTCTGTATTTCTGAAGTGTCTGTTGTGATATTGCCTTTTTCATCCCATATGATAGTAATTTGAGTTCTCTCTCTTCTTCTCTTCGCTAGCATGGCTAAGGGTCTGTCGATTTTGTTTATTTTTTCAAAGAACCAACTTTTAGTTTTGTCAATTTTTTCAATTGTTTCTTTTGTTTCGATTTCTTTAATTTCAGCTCTGATTTTAATTATTTCTTGCCTTCTACTTCTTTTGCTGTTGTTTTGCTCTTCTTTTTCTAGGATTTTGAGATGAAGTATGAGATCATTTATTTGTTGGTTTTTTCTTTTTTTAAGGAATGAACTCCAAGCAATGAATTTTCCTCTTAGAACTGCTTTCAATGTGTCCCATAGATTCCGATATGTTGTGTCTGTGTTTTCATTAATCTCTAAGAATTTTTTAATTTCCTCCTTGATGTCTTCTATAGCCCATTGAGCATTCAGTAACCTATTGTTCATTCTCCAAGTGATGTATGCTTTTTCCTTCCTTCTTTTATCGTTGATTTTCAGTTCCATTCCATTATGATCAGATAGGATGCATGGTATTATCTCTACTCCTTTATATTGTCTAAGAGTTGCCCTGTGACATAATATATGATCTATTTTTGAGAAGGATCCATGTGCTGCTGAGAAATAAGTGTAACTGCTTGATGTTGGGTGGTATATTCTATATATGTCAATTAAGTCTAGGTTATTAATTGTGTTATTGAGTTCTATAGTTTCCTTATTCAACTTTTGTTTGGAAGATCTGTCCAGTGGCGAGAGAGGTGTGTTGAAGTCTCCCATGATTATTATATGGTGGTCTATTAGACTCTTGAACTTGAGAAGAGTTTGTTTGATGAACATAGCTGCACCATTGTTTGGGGCATATATATTTATGATTGTTATGTCTTGTTGGTGTATGGTTCCCTTAAGCAGTATGTAGTGTCCCTCTTTATCCCTTTTGATTAACTTTGGCTTGAAATCTATTTTATTTGATATGAGTATGGACACTCCTGCTTGTTTCCGAAGTCCATATGAGTGATATGATTTTTCCCAACCTTTCACCTTCAGCCTATGTATGTCTTTTCCTATCAAATGCGTCTCCTGTAGGCAGCATATTGTTGGGTCTTGTTTTTTGATCCATTCTACTAGTCTCTTAATTGGTGAGTCTAAGCTATTAACATTTAGGGTTATTATTGAGATATGGGTTGTTCTTCCAGCCATATTTGTTTATTTATGTTACTAAACATGGTTTGTTTTCCTCTTTGATTATTTTTCCTCCCTTTACTGTCCTACCTCCCACTGTTGGTTTTCATTGTTATTTTCCATTTCCTCTTCCTGTAATGTTTTGCCGAGGATGTTTTGAAGAGATGGTTTTCTAGCTGCAAATTCTTTTAACTTTTGTTTATCGTGGAAGGTTTTAATTTCATCTTCCATCCTGAAGCTTAATTTCGCTGGATACACAATTCTTGGTTGGAACCCATTTTCTTTCAGTGTTTGAAATATGTTATTCCAGGATCTTCTAGCTTTCAGAGTCTGTGTTGAAAGATCAGCTGTTATCCTGATTGGCTTACCCCTAAATGTGATCTGCTTCCTTTCTCTTGTAGCTTTTAAAATTCTCTCCTTATTCTGTATGTTGGGCATCTTCATTATAATGTTTCTAGGTGTGGGTCTCTTATGATTTTGCACATTCGGCATCCTGTAGGCTTCTAGGATTTGGGATTCTGTCTCGTTCTTCAAGTCTGGGAAGTTTTCTCCTATTATTTCATTGAATAGATTGCTCATTCCTTTGGTTTGAAATTCTGTCCCTTCCTGTATCCCAATGACTCTTAAATTTGGTCTCTTGATGTTATCCCATATTTCTTGGATGTTCTGCTCATGGTTTCTTAACAGTCTTGTTGAGCTATATTCTTTTCAAGTTGAAATACTTTATCTTCATTGTCTGATGTTCTATCTTCTATGTGTTCTACTCTGCTGGTAGTATTCTCAATTGAGTTTTTAAGTTGGTTTATTGCTTCCTGCATTTCTAGGATTTCTGTTTGTTTGTTTTTTATAACCTCTATCTCCCTGTATAGCTGATCTTTTGCTTAGTAAGAAAGATACTGGTCTTAAGAGTTGTATTCTGGTACTCCTTTTTAAATACTAAAATAGCAAGAGTCAAAGTGGTCTGTCCACAGACTCATCACTCTGAGTAAAATGAGAGACAATGATCTTTGGGTACATCGTATAAGTGGATTCTTGTCTTCAAAATAATTAAGGGCCAGGTAATCAATTCCACCTTGCAATTCCAAACGTCTGTCTTCAAATTTTTTTTTTTTAAGAAAATTAACAGCAACTTTCTGATCATATCTTGGCAATTAGCATTGTACAACTGCCACATAAAAAAGAGAATATGGGTGTTGTTGGGGTTTTTTTTGTTGTTGTTTTCTGGTTTGTTTGCTTTGTTTTGCAATGCTGGGGATTGAACCCCAGGGGTACTCTACCACTGAGCTATATCCCAGCCCTTTTTATTGATTTTTTTTTTTTTAATTCTGAAATAGGGTCTCACTAAGTTGTCCAGGCTGGCCTGGAATTTTCAATCTTCCTGCCTCAGCCTATTGCATCGCTGGGATTACAGGCATGTGACACTGCTCCCATCAAGGAGATTTATTAACCAGGAAATTTGCTTTCTTATTTAAATTCAAACACTAGCAAGCCACACAGACTTCTCACTGAAATCAAAATCTGACCCCAGCATTAGCCATGAGGTAGTGTTCCTGTTGAGGAATGCAGGGGTTTCTCTTCCAACACTTGTTGCTCAATGACCATCTAAGATCCATTTTGGTCCTTGACCTTGTCCACACCAGACAAACCTGGCCACAGTGCAGGTTAGATCAGTGGCCAAGGAGTAGATTAGCCTTTGGCCATCACAATAAAACAGGAATTCATCCTGCCCATCCTGATTTCTTTCCAACACTTCAAATGCTGAAATGGAGCCAAAGAGCATAAGTGTATCTCTCTCATGCTCTTATGTAGAGAGATACACATAAAGGTATCTCTCTACATGAAAGGTCCACCAGCACAGCCTTTCCAATTCTTTTGCCCAAGTCTAATTCAATCATATGCTTCAATTGGCTGTGTGCAATTAAATTCCACTTGCATTTCCAATTGGTTAGGTCGTGGAGCAATCCAGCAGTGCCAAACCATTTTTCTCTCTGGCTTTTGTCTCTGGCAGCCTAAGGAAACAAAGCAGGACCACCTCTGCAAAAACCACTTTAGATTGTATCAACCAAAACCCTGCCATGTCAACAATGTAACAAACTCCCTGTTAGCAACCAGGTAAGCCCCTGCAGCAAAATCCACCCTGAAATCCACATGACAAAAACAAAACCGGAAGTATTTTTATACTTTTGCAGAGGCTTTATTAGCCATCTTTTGCAACAGCAAAATGATTCACCACCATGCTACTTCAGAACAAAGGCTTGCCACTTCATGTGGCCTTCCCGCCACTTGAAAAAAGTGGATCCGCCATTTTGTGCAGTTCAAGAAGGCAAAGCCAAGCTACACAATGCAGAGATTTTCAAATGCGCCATTTTGAGCCCTGCCCCTGCTTCCTTGCCCTCCACTTTCACCTACAGAATGGTTGAGCACCAAAATCTCTCGTTATACCTCGTGCAAAGCACATGACTGCTCTGCAGGGGGGTAGGGTGGGGCATCCATTCTGCCTCCGTATATATTCAGCACAATTGACTCGACCTCTGCCCACACATGCAGCGAGGCCAACATGGGGCCCACAGCCCGCATGCCCACTCACACACCAACACAACCGGATCGTTCAGGTACTGCAATAACCCACAACAACAGCACATTTTGATCCAAAACATCTCAATGGAAGATGAAAACAAAAATGGAAGCAGGTATCCGCGGCCCCGATGGGCAAATCAAAAAGAAAAAAGAAAAAAAAAATAAGAGCAGGTATCCGAGGCCCCGATGGGCAAATCAAAAAGAAAAAAGAAAAAAAAAATAAGAGCAGGTATCCGAGGCCCCGGATGGGCGGGCTTTGAGATGAGACAGACCCAGCAGGTATCCGCAGCCTGGATGGGCGAATAAAAAATATGCATATAAAGAGTAGGTATCCACAGTCCCCAAGGGCACATTTTAAAAAGTAAATAAATAAAAATAAAAGGCCGGTATCCACAGCCCGGTTGGGCCAAGGGGAAAAAAAATATGCCAGGTATCCGGGGCCCCGATGGGCTAAACACAAGGTGAGTAGAAAACCAAATCAATCCAAAAAAGGTCAACCAAAAAGTCAACCAAAAGTATTCCAAAGAAAAGATGTAACAACAAAAAAAAAAAAAAACCGGAAATTGCGCGGCAATGACCTAACAATAAGTCGAGAATGTGTAGGAAACTCCCGAGAAGACCAAACATGGCTGCAGCACAGGATTACACAGCTAAAAGATATCAGAGTTTTTAAAGGCTCCTGTGAACATCTCATTGTTCATCTTTTAAGTTTTTTTGTGTGTGAGGTGCTGGGATCTGAACCTAGGGCCGTGTGCCTGCAAGGTAAGCACTCTACCCACTGAGCTGTATCCCCAGCCCTCTTTTAAGTTTTTTGATTAGCCTATTGTTTGTCCCAAATTTTACCATCACCAAAATAATCCCCAAATTAAGTCATTGCCTGTAAATGTTGGTGATAGGGAAGAGACTTCCTGCACTGGGCAGGCTCAGAGTCAGGTGGAGCAAAGACAACCTTGCGAGGGAAGTCCTCGGCCACCACTGGATACACCAACTAATGACAGTTCTCCGGGACTGTGGCTTTGAAGGAGCCACCCCATTCTGTCCCTTCTGGTGGTGGCTGCCAGACTGCTGGTTTTCACTATGAATGTGGCTGCCGATTCCCAAGTTGGCTGCCCCAACTTTCTGTTGTGTCCTAGTGACTTTTTTATTTTAATTATTGTACTTTTAGCTTCGAAATTTCTATTTGGTTCTCTTATTTATAACTCATATTATAGAGCTGGGAAGAGGAGGATGTGACAGGCAAATAAGAACAACGAATAAGTGATCCCTCAATTGCTGCAAGCCCTTGATTCATCTTGAGAGTTCTGAAAAGGTCGACGCTGACCACCGTTGCCAGTTTCTTTGCTGCACTTGTGGAAGAGACAGTTTTTGCAAGTGTACCTCCACAGTCCCACAGTCGTCACTGATTACATCTTTGCCCTAATTCTTTTGTAGACATTGCCTCATTTCATTTTCAACACAACCCCATGAGGCGGGGGTTATTTTTATCATTATCTCCATGTTTACAGATGAGGAATCTGAGGCCCAGAGAGGTGAAGCGACTTGCCCATGGTCACACAGCCAACAGGTGGTAGAGCCAGGATTCCAACAGCTGGACTCTAGGGCTGGTGTGCTCACTGGCATTTCTGTCCTGTCAGAATGGAGAAAGCCACACGGACTCCAGGAATCAGGAAGTTGGATTTTCTTTTTTTAAAGCCCTTTATCCCACGGCTGGCAAGAGAACGAGCTTCCCACAGACTCCTCAAGTCCCACTTTGCTGCTGTCCCCATCACGTGGGCCTTGGAGGGCCCACTCCTTCCCTCGGCCTCAGTTTCTCCGTGTGTAAAGTGAAGCAGTGACCGAGAGCGTCTGTTCTGTCCCGGGGTTTGGGGTTTCCCCAGAACTTGGAGTGCACACCCCAGACTGTCCCATAAAGTTGGGAGCCCTGGCTGGGGCCAGGCCTGGGCACTGCTGCTACAGAGGGTGCCCTGTCTACCCAGAGTCCTTCCTTGGCGGGCAGCAGCAGCCCTCAGATTGCTCTGGCCCAGCCCAGAACTCCAGGTGACTCCAGAGGAGACGTCTGCCTGCCGGGGCTGTCCTCTGCTCCCACCTCGTCCCTCTCCACAGAAGCCCGCGGGCGCCTGGCTCTGCTCTGGACCAGGGCTGAAGGACTTCCCTGAGCACGTATTTCCCTCCTTCTCTAGGCTACAAGGCCCTGCTGATATTTGGCTTCCCTGTGACCCCCTGACCTCACCCTGTGCCCCGCGTCTCCCTCTCTGGGCTCTGGACACACAGGCCAGGTACCCTCGGTGCGGTCCCTGTTCCCTGGGCCTGGGACGTTTCCCGACTCACTTCTTCACGTCTTTGCTCCAATGTCTTTTGTTAGTGAGGCCTCCCCTGGCCTCCCCTGGCCTCCCCTGGCCTGCCTCACCCCGACGCCCCGCGCCTCTCTGCTTTGCTTTTTTCCCTTGGGACAATTTGTTACATAAACAAATAAACTTGCTGTTGCCCAGCGAGCTTTAGCTGCAGACTGAGTCTGAAGACCGGGGCTCCTCCTGGCCCTGCAGAGAGCTTGGCTTGGAGCTGGGGACATCGGAGGCCCTGCCCCAAAGCAAGAGGACTTTCCTGCTGCAGGTGGCACAGAGATGCCCTGAGATGACAGTGCTGAGCCGGGTGACAGCTGGGCCACCGCCAAGGCAGGGGGGACACCGATGCAGATGGAGCTGGACTCGGCCCTCGTTCCTGCCTCGCTGCCGACTTGGGGCTCAACCCCGGGAACATCTCTTCCTTTGCTCTTGTTCAAGTCCAACCAGGGCCAGCCCTTGCCACCAGGCCGTGTGAAGAAGGTGGAAACTCTGGCCGTCCTGGACAGGCTGAGGCCCACCTGCTGGAGGCTAGACATCGTCCCTGACCCTCCACACCCATGCCACCACCTGCCAGGCCGATGCCAGAGCTGCTGTGGCCTGGTCAGCTTGGCAGCTGGGAAGTGCCCCACAGAGTGGAGGGGAGGGGAGGGGAGAAAGGGCGTCCCGGGGTTGGCTGACCCAACCCCCTGGAGAGATGGGCAGGAGGAGGCCCAGCTACCAAGGTCACATGGGCACTCCACAGAATCAAATCGCTGTGAGCTGCACAGAACTGGGTTTTCACCCAGTTTGTGGTGACTATCGGAGTGGCCCCGGGCAAGTGCCACCACTTCTGAGAGCTTCGGCCCTCTGATCACGGTCTCTCCCTCAGAGTGGGTTGTGAGGGGAGAAAATGAGGCCACTCACCAACGGGGCATCTGAGCCTCATGTGGTCACTGCTGCAGGAAGAGTTTGGAGCCCTGAAAGACGGCAGCTTGCAGGGCGCAGTGGCCACGCCTGGAACCCCAGAGGCTCGGGAGGCTGAGGCAGGAGGGTCTCGAGTTCAAAGCCAGCCTCAGCAACTTAGTGAGGCCCTCAGCAATTCAGCGAGACCCTGTCTCTAAATAAAATACAAAACAGGGCTGGGGTGTACTCGGTGGTTGAGTGCCCTGAGACAGTAGCTCGCTCTCTGTGAGCTATCCTCAGCCTCTACCAGCTTGTTGCCCTTTCCCTACGACTCAAGGAGGAAATGCAGCTGTGAATCCCATTTTACAGATGAGGAAACCAAGTCCCAGGAAAACTGAGAAGTGCTGTTTTCCCCAGCATGAGAAGCTGGCCTCTCCGGACCTTCTGACTCTGCTCATTTGAGCTGTTTCCTGCCTCCTTGTAAACGGAAGATCACAGACAAACACACGAACTAGGTCTTGTCTGATGGAACCACCTTCCCTCTCCTTAGTGGAAAACCACATAATTCTTCATTTATAATTCTACTTCTCTACTCCATGTGCTTTTATTACTTTTCCTTTGAGCCAGTTATAATATCAGTGAGGTTCCTTCATGTTTAACAAGTAAAACCAAATCTTCAAAGATGTTCATTTCATAGCTATAGCGACATGACAGTCATGATTTTAGCTTTTTTCTGAAAATTATGTTTTTATTTTTGTTTTTTTATACAGGGGATTGGACCCCAGGGTACTTCACCACTGAGCTACATCCCCAGTTCTTTTTATTTCGTTTTTTTTATATTGAGACAGGATCTCCTTAAGTTGCTGAGTCTGGCCTCAAACTTTCGATCCTCCTGCCTCTGCCTCCCAAATCACTGGGATTTCAGGTGTGCACCACTGGGCCTGGCTTGAAAATGATCTTTTAATAGGGCCGTAGCTACCAGTGCCGGATTCTTACAGAGTGGTCCTGAAGACTACCCCTCCTGGTCCTTGCTCCCTCAGAAACAGACTTTTGGTGGCCCTGGAGCTTGGGTTCTCTGAGGACTGTCTCTCCCTGATGTCACCGATGCCCAGAGTTAAAAGCAAGAATTTCCAGGTGTGAAGACTGACTGTTAGACGTTCCTTTTGGGGGCCATGTCCAGAGCTTCCCTGGACGTCTCTGCAAAAAGGGCCTCATAGGAGACCTGTGCCTTGCCCTGCATGGCTGCCCTTTGTGGCCATTTAGGTGGGCCGGGGCGCCCTCTTGTGGCTTTCCTTGTCTCTGCATGGACCATCCAGGATCTCCGAAAACTTCCCCTAATCTTTACCTTCCAATCCATCCAATGGTTTTGTGAGCACATTTTTCATGTTAAATCTTTTCCTGCTGATGGGGAGCAACTGGGGCTCATGGTTGGTGGGTTGGAGGGGTACAACCACCTTGGAGATCCTTTTGGCAGATCTTATTGTTATGGAAATTGTGCTCAGCAAGAGACCAAGCACCACTCTGAGGGTTGGAAAACAGGTTTATTACACCAGATGAGCTAGTGCTCTCAAGTTCTGTGCCCTGAGTTGAGGTTACATGGGCTTTTATTTATTTATTTTTGTACTAGGAATTGATCTCAGGGACACTTGACCACTGAGCCACACCCCCAGCCCTATTTTGTATTTTATTTAGAGACAGGATCTCACTGAGTTGCTTAGCACCTCACCATTGCTGAGTCTGGCCTCCAACTTTCAATCCTCCTGCCTCAGCCTCCAAGCCTCTGGGATTACAGGCATGCACCACTGCACCCGGCAACATGGGGGCTTTTATAGGAAATTTGACATCGTTTCTTAACCATTGCAACTTGGGTGGGTTTGAATTCTTAGCCTACCTGACCAAAAACCATGCACAGGGAATTTCTGATAAGTAGTTCACAGGTGTAGAACGCAGTGCAGGAGTTACTGTGACGTGGCCTTCAGCACAGGCAGCCGTGACTCCAGATGACTAGAGTTTACCTCCCTGAGGCTACAGTCCTAAGAACTAGGCCTGTGAGGTCACAGCTTGGAGGGCAGTTCGTTGGCCTAGGAAGGAAGTGATGATGTAGCTACGTTCCTACAGAGTTCAGCAAGTCACAAGTGGAAGAAGAAATGACTCCTTTTCACAGACACCTGAGGAATCTCTGGCCTTGAAAGCCGGTCACAGCGGATGTTTAGGATTCAATAGACAGGGACCATGGTAATCAGGTTCCCTCCAGAGAAGCTGCTGGGGAGGGATTGGCCCCTTGCGCAGGCTTTGGTTCTTCATCATAATATTCTTTCAATTTCATTTTATAGTCAGGTCTGGCTCCCCCGTCACATTACCAACATACACTACCACCATGTACCAGTGACTCATGAAAATGTTTGTTGACATCACGATCCCCCGTACGGGAAAGTCCATCGCTGCATGAATGGTAATCACCAGAAACTAGAAACATCCCAGATGTCTATTGATGAGGGAACAGATAAACTCTGATATATCCATACAGTAGAATATCACTCAGCAATAAAAAAGGGAGAGAGAGATCCAAAGGATAACAGGGATGAGTCTCAGACAAGCTGATGAGCAGAAAAGCCAGGCCAAAGGAGTATTTTTTATGTGCCAGCCGTGGAGGGGGCCAATCTGTTTTCAAGAAACACGTGGCCAAGCACTGTGAGGGGTGCGGGATGCTAGCTAATGGCCTCCAGTTGTGGTCCACAGGGCCGCACTGAAGCCCTGCTCTTCCAAGGCAGCCCGCCCAGCCCAGACTTGAGGACAATTAAAAGTTTTGTGCATCCAAAGACACTATTAGCCGGGGCATGGTAGTGCATGCCTGTAATCCCAGGGGCTCAGGAGGCTGAGACAGGAAGATCATGAGTTCAAAGCCAGCCTCAGCAAAAGCAAGGCACTAAGCAATTCAGTGAGACCCTGTCTCTAAATAAAATACAAAACAGGGCTGGGGAATGTGGCTCAGTGGTCGAGTGCCCTGAGTTCAATCCTTGATACCAATAACAACAACAAAAATTTGCAAATCATATATATCAGATAAGGGAATACATAAACACCCCAAAAACAATTCAGTTCAAAATGAGTAAATATGAATCCATACTTCTCTGAAGAAGATACACAAGTGGTCAATAAATACAGGACATGATGTTCAGCCTCAGGGATCATGGGGAAATGGAAATAGAAATCACAGTAAGAGACCACCTCATTAGGATGACTACTATAAAAAATAAAATAAAAAATAAATTAAAAACAAATGCCGACCAGATGTGCAGCAATTGTAACCTTTGTGCATTGTCGGAAGCTTCTCCAGAGAACAGCCTGTTGGTAGACTTACCACAAGAATCAGTGATTCCACTTGTAGATACACAGCCCCAGAGATCTGCAAACAGGATCTTGAAGAAAGACATTTGTACAACCGTGTTCACGGCAGCATTGTTCACAATAGCCAAAAGGTGGAAGCAGCCTACATTTGGGTGGATGAATGAATAAACAAAATGTAGAATATACAGATGATGGAATACTATTCTGCCTTTAGAAAGAGAAGGATTCTGAAACATTCGGCAAACAGAGATGGATCTGGAGGGAATCATGCTCAATGAAATAATCCAGTCACAAAAAGGATAGATACTGGATGATTTCACTTAAAAGAGATACCTAGAGAGGTCAAATTCACAGAGATAGAGAGCGGAATGTGGAGCCAGGCGCGGCGGTGCACACCTGTAATCCCAGTGGCTCCGGAGGCTGGGGTAGGAGGAACGCAAGTTCAAAGCCAGCCTCAGCAACTTACTGAGGATCTAAGCAACTCAGCAAGATCTCTAAATATCTCTAAATATCACAAAAGAGCTGGGGATGTGGCTCAGTGGTTAAGTGCCCCTGAGTTCAATCCCCAGTATCAATTCAATATCCCCTCCCAAAATTAATAATAATCTTATTACTTTAGAATTACAGTTTTAAAAAGTCGTTTTCTCTGGGCGCCAAGGATGCCGAGTATCTCTGGGTGTCAAGTTAGCGTCCCGGAGGAGGTGAGGTGGTGGAGCTGACACTTGGCCAAAGGAGAAGAACTTGCTGGTGAGTGAGTGACTCCAACTCCCTGCCCTGGGCCTGCCCTTAGCTCAACTTCATGGTTCCCAGGGACACAGAGGAGCTTGGAATACCCACATTGCTGTCACTTAGCAACCAGGAACTGGTGGCTGCCGCCTGAAAGTTCTTCCCTTCCCTGGGGGCCCTGGTCTCTGCTATGGGCTCTGTTCTGCCCAGGTGGTGGGGGCCCAGTGGGGGAGGCACTGGCCACCTGCTTCTCCTCTCAGCCGCTCCCAGAACTCGCAGGGCAGATTGGGATTCTTGCTGATGTAGGTGAGTCCACAGAAAGTGCTGGATGGACCGGGGCACTTCTAGTCCCAGGACATCCTCCCATTTGCCCCCATTCTTGAAAGACCCTGGGACTCAGGGTGGACCGAACACCACCGGCTGGTGCAGGAGTCACAGCTCAGCCCGGGGCTAATGCCTCTTGCCCGCTGGCTGCTGGACACAGACTTTAGAAGGCTTGTCCCACCCTGAGTTGGAGGTTGGGAGGACCACAGCTGAGGCTGCTTCAATGCCCTTCTCCCCCTCTGAAGTCACTTGTAAACACCCAAGCCTACTTTCTCTAAATTCTACGACTCTTGCCTGAGGACTCTCCATGACCCCAGAAAGCAGGTCTCACCTGTGACCGATCAGGTAGGAGTGAAAAGGAAATCCCAGTTCCCATGTTCTCAACTGGGACAACTCTGAGACCTGTCCCACAGAAGCAGTGAGACCCAGCTGCCCGCGGAGATGACTGACAGGTCCTGCACCCCCTTCCCTGCCCACCTCCCTTCCCACTCCTCTCCTGCTATTCCCTGGGATCAGCTCCGCTCAGACAGGACGATGCTGTGGAACAGGGGACCCAAGCTCTGTGAGATGCAGGCCACAAGCAACCGCAGGCAAAACTGTGTGGAGCCAAGGGGTTAAAGCCATCACAAAACCGCCCCAAAGCTGGTCTGCTTTACGTTATCATGAACCAGCAATTCCAGCAACTTCCAAGATAAAATTCTCCTCGCTCCTGGGACTTTCACCCTTCTCACTTTGGCACCCCAGTGACACCCAGATAGAGAGAGAGAGAGTAATTAATGGTGTGCAAGACGACAGGGTCCCACTGGTTGAAGTTCTAGGCCGTGGGCTAGAACTCTCTTTCCACTGAGAAGCCCTCCCTCACTCTGAGTTAGATCCCTCCTGTGTGTTTGCGAGACCTCCTCGCACTCCTCTGGCATGGCAGTTTTCACGCCGGGTTACCTTTGTTTATAACTCTTTTTTTTAACCACTAGACGTGAGCTCTGTAGGGACGGAATTATGGCTTTTCATCTAGGCCTGCCTTGCAGCACGAACTGAGATCAGGGCTGCCACTGGGGGACACATTTCAGTGGTCCACAGCCTGGGGGACCCCACCATGGCCTCCCGGCCTATGAAGGTATCGGGGGAATGAATGGCTCTGTGGGAATTTTTCATAACTGGGGAGAGACATGAGTAGTAGAAGGGACCAAGCAAGCAAGATCAGGACAGACTGAAAATGGAGGGCTTCTCAGTGGAAAGAGCTTTATGTCATGGGAAGTACGTCTCACAGAGGAGCGCCATGGCCGTCAGCCTAGCATCCCGAGTGTGGTCAGCACACCTGAGAAAGCACATGAGAGAGAACACAAAGAAGAAGAAACCCAGAAAGGACTCAAGGGATCAGCAATGCTTTATTAAGCCACAGAGGAGCATGTTTTCAAAAGGGAAAATGGCGGGGGGCTCCAAGTGCCTGCGTTTTATAGGGTTTAGCAGGACCAGGTCACGGGAGGAGTCGGTTGGTTACTTTTGGCAGGCTTTTCGGGGAGCAGGGGGATTTGGGCAGATAAGGGAGATTACGACAGGTCAGATTCCTGAGCTCCCTATTTCCCTGAAGTTTTTGTAAGTCTCTATTTCCTTCAGCCGAACTGCTCCTCAGGCTGCTCATCTGGAAGCTTTACAGATGGGGTTCAAGAATCGGGGCACCCCAGGGAAAATGGAAGAACACAGAGTTTGGAGAAGCAAGGCCCGTGGACAGGGTCAGTGGTGGTGATGGGGTGAGACTGGCCCACTTGAGATCAAGAATTCTCTCATTCTGTATCCATTCCCTCTTTCATTCACTAAGTATGGACCAAGCCCAGAGGGCATTCAGGTTCAGCTGTGTACAAGACAGACATGGTCCCTGCTCTCTCTCACAGTCTAGTGGGAAGAAAGTTACAAGTAAATAAGCAAATAGATAAATACTTACTATCGTGTTAGGTTACACTGAATGCCTTTCAGAAAAGCATGGAAATGGGGAAAAAAACAGGAGAAGGTTGTTTTGGATGGATGGCCAGGGAAGCCCTCTGCTGAGATGGTAGAAAGTGAGGTAAGGAACTACCATATTTAAAATAAAGGAGCAAACCATGAAGATGTTTGGGAAAAGAGTGCTGTAGGCAGAGCAAGAAGTACAATTGGCCCTCTGTATCTGTGGATTCCTTATCTGCAGATTCAACCAACAGGGGATAGAAAATATCCAGGAAAAAAAGAAAAAACTATGTCCATACAGAATAAGTTCAAACTTGTTTTCCCTAAGCAATACAGTAGAACAACTATTTGCTTAGTGTTTAGAGGTTAAAATGTATGGCAGTGTCACAGGAGAAGAGATGTCCCTGGAGACAGGTCTAAGGAGTTCCCAGAAGAGAGAGGAAACTCAACTCTGGGCCCAAAGGATGGAAAAGAATTTCAACACTAGCCAGATAAAGGCACAGACAGAGGTTTATATAAGAAGGTAGATACACATAAGGGAGAATGCAGGCAGTCTGCAGAGTGAGAAGCAGCCCTGACTTGGCCTGCGGTCCAATATTTATAGAAGGGCTGTCTCAGGGGCTGGACTGGAAGTGGATCCAGGGTGAAGCCAGTTTTCCTGTGCTTTTGTATTGCCAGGGCATGGGCTGTTTGCAACAGTGTTTTCTGCATCTCAATGGCTTGATTCTGCATTGCAATGGCTTGAGGATATTTCCCTTTTCCCTTATCCTAAATCCCTATCTCAGTTCTGGGTAGAGCATGGAGCAAAATGGATGTAAAACAGGCATTGAAAACAGCACCAAGACTATGGCCTTCCTATAACTTCCATCCAGCTTCACCCCGTGTTCTGATTTCTACCTCAGGGACAAAGGAATGGCTTGGAGGTGTTCCCCCAGGGGACCCTCAAGATCTTTTATATGAAATAGGCCCTGATGGGGTTCTTATTAATATTTCTACAGGTTAGCCTCCAGGTGTGTTTCCACTGATATTCTGATTCAGAAGGACAGTAGGGATGGCAGTGGGGGTTAGACCATACATAGGTTCCCTGGGGAGGACTCTTCCTTTTGAGCTTGGTGGGAACTCTGCCAGGTTTTGAGTGGAAGGACACCATCTGACTTGTGTTCTAACAGATTCTGTCTGGTTTCAGGGTGCAAAACAGACTATAGGCAGACAGGGATGTTGTTCAAAGGCTGACACCAGGCATCCAAGTGAGAAAGAACAGTGGGTGGCACGAACCATGATGCTGACTGGATGTGGAAAAATAAATTTGAATAAAAACAATAATGGGACTTCAAGAAACTTGTTGAAGATATAATAGGTGGTAAAAATCATGGAGGAGATAGGTATTTTAAAAAAAGATTAAATTAGGTAGTGGGTCGGAGTTTCAGTTCTATAGTCCAGAGCTCCCATCTTCTTAGGGAAGTAGCTTCAACTCTGACCAGTTTTGTCACTTGCAAAATGGGGATGATAACAGAATATAAGATTTGTTGAAAGAACAAAGTAAGCTTTTGGCACAGGATGCAGCACCCAACAAACACCATAATAAAAGCTATCCTAGGAACCAGACTGGTAGATTCCAGTACCATCTCTGCCCTTCACTGGCTGGCTGTGTCATCGAGGTCAAATTGTCCCTTTGTACCTCGATTTTCCTTAGTGGTTTTACCACTTCGGGGTGGGGGTCAACCCATGTATACAAGAAAAGGATTTAGAATAAGGTGACTCGTAGCAAGCACTGCATACGTGCTAATAAATTAATTTTCCCCACATTTCCTAAGTTGTTTCCGGGCTTAGCCCCACCCACTTTGCGGATGGGAAATCTAGTTTGCAGCGAGGTGTCCTCTCCCAGGACTCAGCGCTCAGCGCGCAGCGGTCCTGCAGGCTGCGGGGAGAACGCGATCCCGGCTCTGAGAGGCCACGCACGCCCCGTGCGCGGACTCCCTCTGGGAACCCTTCAGTGCCCAGCTCACGTTTCCAGCCCGGCACTCTTAGAGAAGCTGCGCTGCCGTTTGGGAACTACTTCCGGCGGCTGCTCTGACGCCCCCGGACTGCTCCCTTCGGGTCGTCGGGAGAAACTCGGCAGAAGCCGCTGGAGGGCGGGGCGGAGTAATAGCGACGCGTGGGCGGAGCCATCCCTGAAGTGTTACCTTCCTCCTTCCGCCCGCAGGAGCCGAGCGCACTGATGGCGGGCTTGGAGGTGCTCTACGAGTCGGCGGCGCCGTCCATCACCTGCACGCAGGACGCGCTGGTCTGCTTCCTGCACTGGGAGGTGGTGACGCACGGCTACTACGGCCTGGGTACCGGCGACCAGGTACGCCGCGGAGCCGTCCGCTGGGGAGGGGGGAGCTGTCTTCTGCCGAATCCCGGAGGCCAAAGACTTCGTCCCGAGCGCCTGGCCTCTGCCCGTCACCCCAGGTCCGGGCCCGGGGGATCCTGACGCCGCTGGGGCCCGGGACCCCTCCCCGCGCAGCTGGCACAGCCTGGTTTGTAAACCGGGGGACAGAAAGTTTTCAGCTCAGCCTGGCGGTCGCTCGGGCCAGGATTCTGTGGATCTGACCCCGAGACAAGGTGTATCTCCCCAGAGTCCTCACCCCACCTGCTCCCCCTAAACTCTGGCCACACAGTCACGGAGCAGGGATGGGGAGGCCGGACTCAAAACTGCCTCCATTCCCACCTCGAGCCTCCACGGGACATCTGGATCCGAACATGAGGTTTTGGGTGGGCTCACACACTCTTACCTTTTACTGAAGGGCTCTGGGCACAGTCGCCCCGTCATCATCAGCTCACACACACATGTACCCATACATCCTGGATGTGAGGGTTAGGTTAGGATTCCTACCTATAGTTTTCCCCACAGGGTCAGCCCCTCCTGTTCTCCCATCCATAGGTTCTGCTTCTTAACAGCTGGAGTGTCCTCACAGAGCCCCCAGGACACCTGGACTCAGCCCATCTCACGAATGTCTCCCTTCCCTGTCCCTTCCCTGTCACATCAGCCTTCCTATGAAAACTGGACCTGGCCCCTTTGTTTCCCATCTGCTCCTTCCAGCCACACTCCCACATACACACAGACACTCAGGACTCCAGGCCTGACCCTCACTGCCCCAGTCCTCTCATTCCCAGAACCAAGACCAGCTCTGAGGAGCAAGCCACCCCACCCCTTGTGTCTCCCAGTGAGATTTTAACCTTCCTCTCATTTCTTACCTTTATTTCTCAAGCCCCGAACCCATTTTTATCTTTCTCAGGTATATAGCTTTCTGGACCCTCCCTCCCCGCCCCCACAAATGCTTTACACATTCCAAGCATTTAGCCAGATATCCCCCTGAATCACTGCTACTGCTTCTATTCCTCTCTCCCATAGAGCTAGGACCAAGACCACCACACCCTTTAGCACTACTCCCATCAGCAGAATCAGAGCACAGGAACTATCATTGAGTTCTGTCTCTCCCGCCCCCAGTCTCAGCTATTTCACTGGGACCCCAGATGTGTGCTCAGCAGCCCACTGCTACCTCCAAGGGCACACATCCTTCGTGGCTTACATGGGCTACAGGAGGAAACAAGCAGCAACAACAACACACCCTCTAACACACCCCTAAAGAAGAAAAGGCTGGGAAAGCAGAGTCGGCAACAACCACACACACACACACACCCACACACGCAGACACACACACAGGGGAACATTTCTTCCTCCCAGCAGTTCAGACCTTGGGACCTGGGAGAGATGCTGCCTTCCCCCACTCCCCGGTGTCAGGGTCCCCTTTCACTGCACATTTCCTCCAACAGGAACCCTATGGCTCTTGACTTGCTCCGCTCTGGCTTTCTAGTCTTTAACAGCTCTTTCACTTGGCCCAGTCACTTCATATCAACTTCTCCTGGGAAGTTCTTCAGAGAGCCGATGTGTGGGACAGGACAGGGTGTGGAGTAAGACGTGGATTTACTCTGGAGCTTGCCCGTTGGTCGCACTCTTCAGATGGAGCAGGTCTGCTCCATCCTGTCCTCAAGCCCCTCTCCACCTTACTGCCTGTCGGTTTGTTCTCTGCCCCACTATCATAACCCTTTCCTCAGGGGACCAAGAGCTTGGTCCAGGACCAAGAGCTTGTCACAGAGGGCTTACCTGGCCCCCTGCTCACCACTTCACAGGCATATATGAACCCTGAAGAACTGCTCCCCCACTTGTCCCCCCGCACATCCTGTCAGCGCCTGTGTCTGTCACTTTGCCAGGTTATGGATGTCAGTTCTTATGGGTTGGTGTCTTCCCTGGCATCACCCTCTTGCAAAATACTCTAGGCCCCCAAAATTTTCAAATGAAATGTGAAAACAAATCTCATTTCAATAGTGGTTTAAAAAAAAAAAAAAAGATCCGTGACAGATTCCCAAAGTCTACCTCCTCAGTTAATGGTGACGGGTCAAGCTCCTGCGGACCAGAAAAAAAAGTCAGCTCCACACTTCTCTGGGGAGGCCAAAGAGCTGGGGAATGGGAGTTTTGGAAGGCACTGTCCCCCTGTCCACCTCAGCGCTCAACCTTACATGCCCTCAAAGGAATGAGTGTCGGGACTGTCAACAGAGTCTGCTGTGTCTGTGCTTCTTTTTGCTTTTTCTCCTGAAGTGGCTGCAGGCTCAGGTTGCACTTGACCTCTGCTCACATTGGTTGAGGGTACTCATATTCAGAGCAGAAGCCATCTGGAGCAGTGTCTTTCCTGTTAGTTTATTGAGGTTTAATATTCAGACTGGAGCCAGCAGAATTGGCTGAGTCCATAGTGTTTGCCAAGTTCAGGGGATGTTTGTGTTGCTGCTCTAGTCACCTCCTGCCCCCATCTTCCTGGGGGTGATAAGAGGGAAACAGTGTCCCCAGAGTGTCTGTTTGACTAACACATCAACAGTTGAGTAGAGAGCAAGGCTGTCTGCTCTCTTTGGTTTAGCCTCCTCTGGCGCAGTAGGATTGGTCTGTAAAACTTGACTGAAGAGTAGCACTTCTGTTGGCCTCAACTGAAGTCCAGCATTTGAATTTGGATTTCTTTCTTTCAGCACCACTCCTCATGAGAGCTTTATAGCTATGTCAGGCAGGTTAAGTGGCAGGGGATGGAGATGGCCGTAGAGTTAAATTAGAGATTGGTTTTGTGTTGTGTTGTGGGGATTTAAGGGTTATAAGAAAGAGAAAATGCCCAGAACGATCTGTTTCGTTTCTCTGGCTGAAGCCCAGAGGCACTGGGGTGAACACTCAGCTATTAAGGAATACTTCCTCCCCGGGGTTTTGAGGATTTTTCTCAAGAAAAATTTTCATGGGGCCAGTTTGGTGGACCTGGCTGGGAAAAATCTCCAGCCATAGACTGGCAGCTGAGAATTCTGAATCTCAAATCCAGCTTTATATCTCATGTGCTGTGACCTTGCGTGAGTGTCAGCTCCCCCAGGTCTTAGAGTTTTCATCCAAGGGTGTCAAACTACATGACTGTACACTTTGGCTACATTCCAACTGTAGCTTTCTGGGACACTTGATATTTGAGCTGAGGGCCCCGAGTGCAATTGAATGCCATGTTTGGCTTGATAACACCAGAGCCTGTCTCATAGTGCCACCTCTGTTTTCTGGGGAACATAGGTCCCATTTCAGCAAGAGGCGTCGTTCTTCCAGGACTTTACTCTGGAAGCAAAGGTGGTGAGCAGCCAGGTTTCCCACATTCCAGTTCTGGTAGACGAATGCTGTATACGAGGGCGTAATAGAAATTAAAACACCCCTCGACAGAGCAAAGATAAGGCATGTCATCAAATCCCTGGCTTCTGAAGTAAAACTTCACCCACAACAGTAAACATGTAACAGGAAGTGTACTCTGTTCAGAGTGGGAGATGGTTTCTCCTTCTCCCTTAGTGGACCGATTGGTTAGTTTCACTTTTGTTTTTTGTCCCTCTGTTTCGTTTCGGGAGTATGAATTGATTTGTCATCCAGCCAGTTCTTAAACCACTGCCAATTGCGACATCCTGAATTTGACTTATGACCACTCCTCCTAATGAATTCCTGAGCACCAGGGTGACCAAAGAAGAGAACCTAAGCAGTCCTTGATTGTGGCCTCCTATTGTCCTTAGTGCGTGTCGAGTTTTGCGTTTCTGGCCTTTGCTGGTGTTCTTCTCTGGTTCCATTCCTTCCCATCATACTTTTATTAATACAGATCTTCCCAGACTGCCTGCTCCATGCTGAGCAATATAAATATGCATCCATAAAATGATGTACATTGGTACTGGGGCTGTGGCTCAGTGGTGGAGCGCTCGCCTAGCACATGTGAGGCACTGGGTTCGATCCTCAGCATCACATAGAAATAAACATTAAGGGTATTATGTCCACCTGCAACTAAAAGAAATTTTTAAAAAAGACATATATCATTTTCTGTGTGCTTTTTAAATTGTTTATACTAATGGTGCTGGTCTGTAAATCTCATTTTTTCTGGATTTTAAATCATATTTTTTACTTTGATTAGTAATACTACAATTAGATCTACCTTGCTCATTCTGATTGCTGAGAGTAACCCACTGTAAGTGTATTTTGCCTTTTACCTCCTCCTTGGCTGTCCTAGCTAAGGCTGTGATGAAGATCCCTTGTCCTATCTCTGCACAGGGTTCTTCCAGAAGTAGGGAATTTGGGTTATGGGATATTGACTCACCTAATTTTACTAAATACTACCAGATTGCTCCCTAAAGGGGCTGTTTAAATTTTAAAAACTCCCTAAAGGAGTTTAAATGCTCACCAGCAGTGCCTGGAGGTCTCCCATACAAGTCTGGTAAAAAAATAAAAATAACAAATGGGTAACACCGGTCTGACAGGTGTGTGTAACCCTGCTATCTCATTGTTTCAGCCTGACTTTTCGTTTTTCTGCAGCCTAGCAAATGTCTTTTCCTAGCCGTGACTGTCTTGACTTCATATTGCCTGTTGTTGAGCAGAAGCTGTAAATTATCAGCAGTTCCAATGGCGGTATTTTTATCTTGTATGGATCTTGTTAAGAAATCTCCCCCTTGCCCCCAGAAATCACGGTTCATTTTTACTGTAGAAATTAGTTAACTATTTCTCAAACTTTAGTGTGTGAAAATAAAGTTCTAGGTTATCTAAAAAGGAAAAGAAAGGAGAAACATCATAACTCACAGTAGATGCATTTTACACCAGTGAGGTGGGAAGATGAAAAAGTCAGATGAAAGCAGTGTTGCTGACCAGGTGCAACAGCAGGGGCTCTCCCTCCGGGCTAGTGGCAGTAGACATCAGCACCTCTTTGGTAAACAATTTGATTTTATCTCATCAATAGAAGGTTCTACCTCCAGGCATAGAAATTAATTCAAATGTGTGTCAGGTGTGTCCAGGATGTTCATAGCATTATTTATAATAGCAAAGTAAGTGAACTGGAAACTTGTCTGTCTCCACCAGCCAGTGAGCAAGTCTTGAAGCCCATTCGCACAATGGAGCGCCACATAGTGGTGAATGTGAATCAGCTATAGCAAAAACACTGAAGCACTGGCAGGGATTAATCTCTTCACGTGAAAATGGCAACTGGTGGAAGTGATGCTGTTTGTGTTAAATTTAGAAACATTGGAAACTGTATTTTTATGGTTGCATGTATAGTAATACAACTTATAGGAAAAGTGAGAAAAAAAGTTTTTTAAAAATACAGAGTAGTATTACTCTTGAAGGGAAAGAAAGAAGAATTTGGGGATTTGCTACCCAAGGCTTTTGTGATGATTGCAATGTTCTTTTTCCTAAGCAATTTGTAGCCGCATACACCTCCCTCCCTCCCTCCCTCTCTCTCTCCCTCTCTCTCTCTCTACCCCCATATATGTATTTATATATATATATATATATATGTATTTAAATATATATTATGTATATGTTTTAGTTGTAGATGGACACAATACCTTTATTTATTTTTATGCAGTATTGAGAATCAAACCTAGTGCTTCACATGTGCTAGGCAATCAAGTGTTCTATCACTGAGCCACAACCTCAGCCCTCCACTTTGTAATTTTTAAATTCTTGTATGTATATTACATTTTAGGTATATGTGAAAATCATCTGTAACTTTTGTTAAACAGTTGGTGTTTTTAGTCAACATTTTGGTGACCCTGTGGCACATAGATCAAGGTCCAAACCCTGAAAATCAGTGCTTTAGAATTCCACAGTGTCCCTTAAGTTAATTAACTTTATTCTTGGCAGTGATGGAGAGGGAGATGATTATTAAACTGAGATTGCAGGTTCTTGACAGGTGTCAGTGCTGTGTCATAAAGACAGCCAGGGGGGAGAGAACATTCCAGATACCTGGGCCCCAGACCTCTAACTGGTGCGTGACCTTGGACAGGTCACTCTCTTGACCTCCGTAGCCTTGTCTGTGAAGTGAGAGGTGCTGATAGATTATCTGTAAGATTCTTTGTAGGTCCCTGTTCTGAGGTCATGATCTTTCTCCTCAATCCCAATGTCTTCTCAGCCAGGTCCCAGTGATAAGAAGTCAGAGCTGCTGCCAGCTGGGTGGAACAACAGTAAAGACCTGTATGCCCTCCGGTATGAGTCCAAGGATGGCTCCAGGAAGCTCCTTGTGAAAGCCATCACCATGGAGACCAGCATGATCATCAATGTGCTGGTGAGTCTCAGACCTGTGGGGTCTGCGGATGGCAGTGGGTATTGGGGTGGCTGTTCTAAAACCCATTTAACAGTGACTGCAGAGCTGTAAGTGTCCCTGAAGCCTTTGCCCAGTGACCTACTTCAAGAGCTTTATCCTGAGGTGAGAACCCTAAACATAGAAATGCTTTGTGCACAAAGATGGTCGCTGCCTGGATTATAAAGGAGGTTAAAGGTTAAAGGTTAAAGAAATCCACAGGTTAAAGAAATCAAGACAAGCCATTCAGGGACAATGCAGGAAGAAAGGCTGTTGTAGCCCCAGTGGGCTGCTTTTAGCTTTGTAAGCGAGCAGCGTTCTTGCTGCCTTGGAACCTGTACACTTGATGTTTCTTGTGCTGTAATCCCCACCCTCTCCCATCTGCCACCTCACGTACATACGCAGCCTCCGCCTTCTCTTCAGTCTGCCTGACTCCCCCTCTTTTGTCACTTACTCAGAAATACATTCCTACTACCCACCCCACCTGCCAGAAAAATCTAAATCCTGCTTCTCTACTTCATCATTTTATTTTCGTGCCAGCTTGTGATTGTGTCCTTACTGGTGCTTTACTTTAATGTCAGTGAGCTGCTACTGAAGCACCACGAGGGCAGTAGCTTGCTTTTTGTTAAGTTTTGTCTTGTGGTCCGTGTGTTGTAAGGTATCCTGCAGAATGTGATTTGCTGCCGTTTGCTTTTCTCACTCTGTTTTGGAGGCCTTCACCTGGGAACACACATAGGTATACCTCATTTGCTTTAACTTCTACATAGTATTCCATTATCCTTTCCCTGTTGACAAACATTTAGATCTTGTATCAGACAAGGTTCTTAGTTGCAAACCAGAAAATTACATACCTGCATCCTGTCTGCAAAAGAACCTGGGAAATAGATTGTCTGGCCTTGGAAAGGCAGTATTTCTATATCAAGGAAGTCCCTAAGCATTAGAAGACTGTGTCATGTATTACAAAGAGTCCTCATCAGTGTCTCTTTGAACATCTGTATTTTTTAGGTTGTATGCTGTTCTTCCCACCCATGCACTCATTAGCCCAGAAATACCCCATCTCTCATTTTCTATTTCACTTTTCTAGGAATATGGCTCGCAGCAGGTGGCAGACTTGACCCTGAACTTGGATGATTATATCAGTGCAGAAGACCTGCGTGACTTCCACAGGTACTTCTAAATGATGTCTTTTTTCCAAACTGAGAACCAATGGCAAGAAATAAAGAATGAGGTTTTGGCGTCCAGAGATTCAAGGGAGATTAACAAAATTTTTCACTCCTTGGCACAAACACTTCTCAACTCTCTTTTCTGGTTTTTGTTTGCTTTTTGTTTCTGTTAAAGGCAGGATTCACGTAGGAAATGCCCCATGAAATAAAATGATGCAGTCAGGAGTCCACAGTGCTCAGTGGCTCCAGAGTAAAGGTGGGGCCAGGCCATTGGCTCAGTCGGGAGTAGGCTTCCTGCAGGACCTGTGCCTGATCAGAGTTCCCGTGAACCCCCACTCCACAGACGCTGGGCCTCCCCCCTCTTCTTTTGGGACCAGAACAATGCCTCCATTATAGTCAGTGAACCTATGTGATAGATCATGATCCCACATCATGGCGTCCACATGAGGGCTCACTCTTGGTGTTACACATTCTGAGGGTTTGGGCAGGTGTGTAATGCCTTGTCACCACCACTGCAGTATCACGTGGAGTAGTTTCCCTTCCATAAAAACCCTGTGTTCTGCGTGTTCCTTCCCCTCCCTCAGTCCCTGGCAACCACTGGTCTTTTTACTGTCTCCATAGTTTTGCCTTTTCAGAAGGTCGTGCAGCTGGAATATGATTCCATGCAAACTGTCTTCCAAAGTGGCTGCACCATTGCATCCCCCCAGGAATGAAGGCGGGAGCTCATGTCATTCTGCACCCTTGCCAGCGTCTGATTTGTCAGTGTTTTAGATTTAGGCCAGTCTAACGGTGGTACCTCATTGTTTAATTTTCATTTTCTTAGAGACATGTTGGGAAGTTTCTTTGCTTATGCTTATTTGCTGTTCATATTTCTTCTTTAATGTAGTATCTGGGCAGATCCTTTGCTCACTTTTTAAATGGGTCGTTTTAGAAGTTCATTGTATACTTTGGTTAACAGTCTTTTATATGACAAGTGTTTTGCAAATATTTTCTCCCAGACTGTGGCTTGTTTTCTCATTCTAAATCCTAAACTTTTTTATTTTGAAATGTGCAGCACCACAGAAGAAATGGTTTGCAACAATACTCAGTGAACACCCAATTGCCCATCACTTAGATTCACCAATTTTTAATGTCTTGCCACTTTTGCTTAATTTTCTTAAATTTTTTTGTTGTTCTTGAACCATCTGAGAATGATTTGCAGATGTCATGAACTTTTATCCCTGCACACTGCAGCGTGTATCTCGTTGTTCTTACAGGGCATCCTCTGACCTGACCTTAATACTGTCTTCACACTTGGAAGTGCAGCACTGACACAATGCTGTCATTTAATACTCAGCCCAAGATCAGATTCCCACAGTCATCCCAACAGCGTCCTGTGTAGCTGCTCCTTTAGTTTTCCCATATCCATCCATCCCCAAATCATACCTTGCATTTTCATGTCTCTTTACTTCCCTTTATTCCAGCAGTTTCCTAGACTTTCCCTTTGTTGCTTTTCAAGACATACACACACACACACACACACAAAATGTATGTATATAACTTGTTTGTTTTTTGCGGTGCTGGGGACTGAATCACAGAGTCTCGCACATGCCAGGCAAGTGCACTAAGACTGAGACATACCTACCCCCAGCCCTCATGTTGACAGTTGTGAAGACTCAAGATTGGTTGTGCAAAATGTGCAGATCGTTTCCATATGATTGGCTTCATCCAGTTGTTTCTGCATCGTTAGATTCAGGTTGAACATTGCTGAGAACAACAGTTCACAGGTGAGCCGCATCCTCCTCAGTGCTTCACATCCGGGACCCAGTCTATCTTATCATTGGTGTTCTTAAATTTGATCATGTGTGAAGACAGTGTCCACCAGATTTCTGTGCCATAGGGCATCTGTGTTTAATAATCTGGGATCCTGCTAGCAGCCTATGGATGTTCTGTTTCCTGATGGTCTTTTGCCCAGTGATTCAACATCTATATATGATTTTTGCCTGCATCCGTTATTACAGAGATGATTGTAAAATAGTCATTTTCTATGTCTATCATTTTTTTTCTACATTTTTAGTTACCATTTTTTTTCCTGCCCCATTATTTTTAGTTTATTAAATGTCAGTATGGACTGGTGGATTTGGATTCTTTTTTATCAGTCTTTGAATGTTTAAGTTGTCCCAGAGTGGGAGTCCCTGCAAGCTGCCTCCATTATCCTTTTGACAACATCCTTGAGCATTTTCTACTTTCTGGCAGAATATGATGTTCTAAGTGTACCTTGTGCTTGCCTTGCCTATGGCTGGGAATCAGCCATTCCCCTGAGAGCCTTAATTTCTCTTAGTGGAGAATAGTATTTAAAAACCAAAGTCTGGGCCTCAGGCATGCTCATTAATATGAAGGTGTCACAGCTTCTGGGCCCTTTGAGTGAACAGAGCCCAGGAATCATTTTTTCATTAGATTTTGAGTTCAAACTGATAACTCTGTTTTAAATCTAACATCACATGATTCTTCTCTTATTCCAAACTTATATTTCCCTTCTCCTGTAGCAAGAACTCTGATTCCCAACAGCATCAATTTATTTACTCATTCACTTGATCCAAAAATTTGCAGTTTCTGAACTGCCTACCACTGTCTACCAAGAGTAAGCCTACTAAGTACAGATCCAGATGTGACTTCTTCCCAGTTCTTTTTGTTCTTTGACTGTTTCCCATCGAGAATGTATGCAGTCAAAAGTATTATGTTCAAAACTTAGATTAATATTTGTTGTTTTTTTTAAATCAGTGTACTGAAGTTATTCCATTTTAGGAACAACTTTTTCCCCATCCTTTTTGACCTCAGGATTCTGGAGGAAGCTTTGCATCACTATAAATTCACCATCATCAAAGATTAACTGAACTAGGAATTGCCCACGACCCCTATTGTGTTGATTTGTTTAGTCAGCAGTAACCACCTTGGACTCACTCCTCAGACTTCCACACCACCCACCCGCATCATTCAGGCCACCTGCTCTTTGTCTCTCCCCTCTTCCATGCAGATTCTGAGCAGGTCCTTTATGTACGTCCCTCCTGCTTACCCACCCTTAGTGGCTTTCCCACACGGCAGTAGGACCAGTCTTTTTAAAAAATTGATTAGATCATGATTATAAATCTTAGTTAAAAGCATCCAGGGACACCACCTCATGCCCATTAGGACGACTACTGTGAAGCAAGAGAGGGAACATGGAGAAACTTGAACCCCTGTGTGGGAAGGGGATGTGAAAAGCAGAATGACAGTTCCTCAGAAACTAAATTCACCGTAAAACCCAACAATTCTCCTTGGGCCACCCCAGCCCCAGTTGTCCCTCCACCCTTGCCCCGGACCTGAGAAGGTAGGAAGCCTTGTCCCCGCTCACTGCTCTGTATGAGTGGGGTCAACAGCCCACCTCTTTTTATAAAAGATATTAACCCCGGACTGAAAAACTTAAATGTCATCTTCATTTTCCTGGAGATAACCCAAGACAGCCTTAAAGTGAGATTGCGCACAGCAGCAGATAAAACGGGCAGCGTCACTGTTCCGTGTGGGCTGGGATGGCGGTCTCCTTCAGCCAGGGGATAGTGTCTGTGGACCCGGGATACACATCCATGTGGAAAGGATGTCTGATGCTTTGTACTGGGAGGGGCAGCAAACTTCAGAAAATTGGAGAATTTGTATGGTTTATTCAGAAGTGCCAAATTTCAGTGAGCCCAGCCCAGATTATCAAGGACTGCAGAACAGAGGGGCTCACAGTGAACAGAAGACTGATTCCATGAATAGTAACAGGTACAGGTACATTTGGATCAGTGGGAAATGGCCTTCAAACTGGCCCTGAATCAAGGGAATACCAACTTTCATATGCTGGTAGAAGCAATATCCAGGGACTTATCAATCCACAGCTACCAGGAGCTGCTAATAATCAAACAGTCATGACCACAATAAGTAATGTCAGGGATCCTCCAAGAGCCTTTAAAAGATGACCTATGCCAAATAGTCACATGTAGTTTTTAAACACTTAGTGCACTTTTACTTATTGTGAACTGTGAAAAATATGTCCTTTATTGGTTTCCTTTTACGTTTTGATTTGTTAAGAATAGTGAGTTTTTATAGCAAAACTGTTAAGCTTCTCAAATCTCCTATTGAATGGGAACATTGAAAAATAGGGGCGTATATTTTAGAGCAAAAAAGTTATTGGATATCCTCTAAACATTGCACCCATTTCAAGGATGAGTTATTTAAAACACCAGCTTTATAGCTAGCCTCTATGAGTCTATCTTCTGTATGAATTTTGTAATATTTCATGGAAGGCTTAATGGGAGATGTTCTTTGTCTTAAATTTAGATATTGCCAACTAAAGCAATAACCACCAAAAAAAAAAAAAAAAAAAAGACCCCAGAAACTTGGTCATTGCCAACAACAGTTTTGAGTGTTTGTGACTTCAAAAATGACTGAATTTATTGAGTGACTGCCATTAAGATTTCCCAAGAAATGAATCATCTTAAGGCCTTGTTTCATTACCAAAAAAGATTATCAGAATTATGGAACAGAATGCAATCTGTAATGTAATGTTAAGTTTTAGAAAAAAGCTGATTTATTTTCAGATAGTGCTCTTAAGATTTGTTATTAACGTGGATTATATTGAAAGAAAATTTAAAACTGGGGCATTGAATATTTAGTTTTGAATCTACCATGTTAAATATTTAGAAGTATAATTTGAGTTATAACGCCAGGGAGAGTTGGCGTTAAATCTCTGTTTGTTTTCTAAATACGCTTACTCGTTCCTGGGGTTTGTGTGTGTGGGGGAGGATTTTTTGTCTTGTTCTGTTTTCCTGTTTGATTACCATTGATCTATTTTTTAAAAAAACATTTATTTTTTAGTTGTAGTTGGACACAATACCTTTATTTTATTTATTTATTTTTATGTGGTGCTGACGATCAAACCCAGGGCCTCGCATGTGCTAGGCAAGGGCTCTGTGGCTGAGCCACAACCTCAGCCCTGATCTAATTATTTTTAAAAATAATTTTGGTGAACATAGTGAAGGTGATTCAAATTGAAATCGTATAGTAATATGCAGTCTTAAGTTGTAGATCCTAGGTACTCAGCCTGAAGTGAAAATCCTAGGTGGTACTTCTATTTGAAGTTTGTGTGTGTTCTCAAAGTTTCTGAACACGATTCACATAGCCTTATTAAATATCAAAAGTTAAATGACAGAGAAGTGATTACAGCTTTATTCAGAAATGTTAAGGTGGAATTTATTTATGTGTCATAAGTGGCACCCACTTCTACTTTTTACTGTAGGGTGGTTAACTGGTAAATTTTTCTTTTAGAATTCACCTCTTCTTAAATATTACCTCTTGAATAAAACTTACATAAATGTTAACAGATTTTTGGAGTTTTGGAAAATTAAAATACTGTCAAATGTGGATTACTGTCAAAAAAGGGTATGAAGTTTCAGTTTGGGAAAATGAAGATGTTCTAGAGAGGGGTGGTGGTGATGGTTGGCCAACAGTGCAAGTGTCCTTCCTGTCGCTGAACTGTCCACTTGAAAGTGGTTAAGATGGTAAATTTTATGTGTATTTTACCACAGTAAGAAAAAAATAGTTTTAGTTGTTGAAAATAAAACCCATCAGTGAATATCCATAGCTCCAGAATAAAGAACAAAATCCTTGATGGGCCTTGAAGCCTGAGGTCCACCCCTAGCCTTCTCTCACTCTCCTTCCCGTACCTGTCCTTCTGAGCCAACTGCCGCTTCCCTTCTGCCCTCTTCAGACCCCTTTGCCTAGAGTGTTCTTCCCAACCTCGGTCGGCCAACTCCTATCTATTCATTGGTCCCTCTAATTCAAATGTCAGTTCCTCAGAGAAACCTCCCCTGGCCACCATGATGGGTGTTTTAAAGTCTTGTAGGATTTCCTGAGGATTTTCTGATTAGCTTCTTGGAGTTTTTCTTCCCCACTGTCAGAGGCTGCCTGGAGGGCAAGTCTGTGTCTTTTGTCATACTAAGTAGACAAGGAAGGGCCAGGCCCTGGCCTTGCAGAGAGCTGCTCTCCTGGGTGATGTACAAGCTTGACCCCTGGTCCCCTTGATGCTAAGAGAAGGCCATTTGGAATGTGGTCTCTTTCTTGACTTCATTCTAGAATTCCACTGGGAGAGAGATTGACAAAACCAATGGGAGAACCCAGGAGCTGTCCAGGCCGCTCACGCTCATTAGAGCCTCGAATATACCCTGCAAGCCCAGGGAGAGTTGGCATTAAATCTCCGTTTGTTTTTCTAAATACGCTCGTTCCTGGGGTTTGTGTGTGTGGGGGGGGAGGATGTTTTGTCTTGTTCTGTTTTCCTGTTTGATTACCGTGGAGTAAGAGCCGCAGTAGCACTGCCAGAGCGGTGTGCTGAGAACAGGGGGAGCAGCCATGGAGTGCCAGTCTGGGCCAGCTCTAGGAATATGCAAAAGAAAAACTCTCCATCTCCAGGAATCGTCTCCATGGAGACCTCACCACCGCCCAGCCCTTCCCCTCAGCTTCAGCCGCAGCTGCTCCGCCTCCTTCCTCCATCTGGCCCTCCCCTGGTCACTGCAGCCGGCTCCCCTCCTCTTGGTAGGACCCTGTTGTGCCCCTCCATGGGTACGCTGGGACTTGCGAAGGAGTGTCGGCCTACTTGGGTCCTCTCTGCCACGCCTTTTCTCCGTCAGACGGGATGATGGGTGGTCTTTTGCCACCACAAAAACCCAATCCGGGACTCGGCAGTTCTTCTGTCAGGCCCAAGTTCTACTGACACACACCTACCTGGAGGGACACAGCCTCCACCGAGTCCCACAGCTCCTCTGATGGAAAGAGGAGAGCAGTGAGCTTTATCCCCACCACGGTGGGGCGGGGAAGCCGCAGAGTGGCCCAGGTTCCCCGTGTGGAGCCCGAGCCCGAGCCCGGTTTTTTTTTGGGGGGGGGGGGGGATGGGCCACGGGCTCCCAGAGCTGCGCAGCCATGGCAGCCTGTGCGCTTCCTGCTGGTGGAGCTCTCCTCAGTGAGGCTCTTCAGGCTTGGCTTTGGTAAGAGCCGAGCTGCTGTGGCCGGAGGACCCAGGCCGGCCTCCGCCCAGCTCCTCGCCTGCCCTCGCCGGCCTCCTGTGCTGGAGAAACCTGAAACTCCCGCCTAACCTCGTGTCCCCAAGTCACTTTACAGCTGTACAATAATAATAATGATTTTTAATTAAACTTTTTGTTTTGAGATCATTGTGGACTTAATGTGCAGTTCTAAGAAACTCTTGATGCTCTTTACTAAACTGAGGAAGTTTTCCTCTGTTCTTAGTAGACCCTTGTAGCTATTTTACATTTTACTCAGTGATATGCTCCGTCTTCCAGAAGTATCCTGCAGTGTCACTCGCAGGTTGTTAACTAGATGCAGTGAAGCCAAACACTTTCATCACCACAAGGATCTCTGCTGATGCTCTTTTATAGCTATACCCACCCCCAACCTTAGCTTTCTAACCCCCTGGGAATTTGTTCTCATTTCTAGAATTTTTGTCATTTCAAACATTTTGACGTTTATAAATGGAATTACATAACGTGTAATCTTTTGAGATTGGCTTTTCTCAACATAATATCCTTGTGGTCCATCTGAGTCGTATGTACATTAATATTTGTTCATTCTGTTTGCTGAGCAGTATTTCATGGTGTGAATGTGCCATAACTTAACCATCTGTTGGTTAAAGGACACCTGGATGGTTTCCAGCTTTGGGCTATTACAGATAGAAGTGCTGTGAACATTCCTGCCCAAGCTTATGGGTGGTGGTAAGTTTCGTTTCTCTGGGATAAATGCCCAAGAGAACAATGATAATCTCATGTTTAGTTTTATAAGAGATAGTCAAAATCTTTGTTCCAGAGTGTCTGTTCCATTTTGTACCCACCACTGGTATGCGTGTGATGCACATCTTTGCATCTTTGCCAGCATTGGTTATATGTGATTATTCTGACAGATGTGCAGTGGTGTCTTATAAAGGTTTTAATTTGCAATTTTTCTGGTAGATTTTGTTGGGAATTTCAAGGTAGACTGTTATGTCATAGGCAAATAGAGACTGTTTTATTCCTCACTTTCTAATCTTTAGGTGTCTTCTTTTTCTTGCCTTATTGAAGTGCCTGTATTATGGTACACAAGTTGGTGAGAAGAACGTCTTCCCTTGTTCCCAACACTAGGGGCAAGGTGTTCAGTTCTCCACCAGTAGGTGTCTTGGTAGCTGTGGGTGTTTTGTTGATGCTCTTTACTAAACTGAGGAAGTTTTCCTCTGTTCTTAGTTCCCTCCTTCCTTAATTTGTTGAGGGTTTTTTTTTTTTAAATCATGAATGGATTTATCTTGTTGGGTTTTGTTTGTTTGTTTGTTTTTGGTACCAGGGTTTGAACCCAGACATGTTTAACCACTGAACCACATCGCTAGCCTTTTTTATTTTTATTTTGAGACAGGATCTTGCTAAGTTGCTGAGGCTGGCCTTAAACTTGTGATCCTCCTGCCTCAGCCTCCCAAGTCACTGGGATTACCACCACACCCAGCTATCCTATCAATTAGTGTCCACTGTTCTTTCTGTACAATAGACATGATCATATGAACTTTATAGTTTATTGATATGGTAGATTACATGGATTAATTTATGATTATTAGACTATCCTTGCATACCTAGAATAAATTCTATGGTATATAATTTTTAGATTTTTTGAATTTAGTTGATTAATGTTTTGTTTGGGGGGGGTTTGCTTCTAAGTTCATAGGTGATGCTAGTCTGTAGGGATTTTTTTTTTCTACTTTGTCTGATTTTGATATTCAACTAATACTGACTTATAAACTGACTTTGGAAACGATCTCTCCTCTTATATTTTCTGGGAGCAACAGTAAAATTGGTGTTAATTCTTGTAGACTTAAAAGTAATCATCTACAACTGAAGATTTGGGGGAAGAGCTTGCTTAAGTATGAATTCAGTTACTCTAAGAGAACTATTTAGATTATATATTTCAGAAATGTTTTAGTTATAGTTTAGGAAGAATCAGTTATTCTAAGTTGTTGGATTAAGTTTTTCTTAGCATTCGCTTATCCTTTCAGTGGTTACAGATCTTTTATAATATTCCATTTCATTCTTAGTGTCTTATCTTTTTTTTATGTTTGTCAATTTTAATAGAAGTTTGTCGATGTTATTCATTTTTTGAAGGACCAGCTTTTTGTTTCATTAATTTTCTCTTATTGTTTTCCTGTTTTCAATGTTACTGGTTTCTTACTTTCTTATTTCTTTACCTCTGCTTGCTTTGGGTTTAATTTGCTTTCCTTTTTCTAGGTTCTTCTTTGTGTGTGTGTGTGGGGGGGGGGGTGGTGCTGGGGATTGAACCCAGGGCCTTGTGCATGCAAGGCAAGCACTCTACCAACTGAGCTATCTCCCCAGCCCGTTTTCCAGATTCTTGAGGTCAGAATTTTGGTTATTGATCTGAAGCCTTTCCTGTTTTCTGATGCACGCACTGAATGTGATCGTTTCCTCTCAGCAGTCCTTAGCTAGACCCCACATGTTTTAATATGTTGTTCTCATTCTAATTCAGTATGTTATAATTTTTTTCAGGTCTTCTTTTTTGATCCTTGGATTATCTAGAAGTGTGCTTTGTTTAATGTCCCTGTATTTAAAGACTTCCTTTTTGTTGCATTGCTAACGGGACTCCTTATGGTCAGGGAACACATTCTGTGTGATTTCAGTTATGTGCTTTGCCCTGTGGCCCAGACCATGGCTCGTGGTAAAACCCCAGGAGACTGGAGTCCCAGCCTGCCCAGTGCCTCAGCCCCACCCCGTTGCTTGTGTCTCAGGCAGAAAAAGGAGCCCCAGGCAGGAAGGGACAGAAGATAGAATCAGCCTTCCCAGTGACCCCCATTCCTGACAGCAGTGGGCCCTGAGCCCACAGATCCCTGCCTGCCCAGATCAGGAACTGGTTCACCCTTCCATGACCCTTCCCATGACACGGGGTGATGAACACACAATGAGGCTGCAGGAGGGGTGGGGTGCAGGCAGAGGCAGCCAGTCCAGGCCCTGTGCCCCCACACCCTCACCTCTTTCTAATGGGGTGGTAAGCGAGGAGGGGCAACTCAGATGCCTAAGAAGCTTAGGCCCAAATCTCGGAGACAGTGCCGGGCTGTTGCCCCCCTCACCCAGGTCCGCCAGACGGCCCGATCCCACCGCTGCAGACAGCCCAAGGGCCATCACGGCCGCCGCCCCCGCCGCCGCTGCCAGAACACGGTATGCAGGGTTGCCAGAGGACTGCGAGAAGCTACTGACTCCTCATCTCCTTCCCGCAGGACCTACAAGAACAGTGAGGAGCTCCGGTCTCGGATCCTGTCTGGAATCATCTCACCCATCCATGAGCAGTGGGACAAGGCTAGTGTGAGCAGTCCCCATCGGGAGTTCCCCCCTGCCACAGCCAGAGAGGTGGACCCCCTCCGGATTCCCTCTCACCATCCGCACACCAGCCGGCAGCCTCCCTGGTGAGTACAGTCCTCTATAGGTGGCCCGTGCCTCTGCTGCAGGATCCGGCCATCCTTCCCAGCCGGCCGCTCTGCCGCCTCCCTGGCCTCCAAGTGTTCAACAGAACTGTCCAAGTCTTGGTGTATCCAGGCAGAAAAGGGAGACGCAGGTGGTTCTGAAGGCTGCGTGGTCTCCTCTCCAGAGTCTGCCCCGGGTCATTTCTCTGGGGCTTGCGTGCAGCAGTCGAGGGTACTGCCCAGGCGTTGAGTCAGCTGTTCATTCCAGAGCTCTTGGTACAGGGCCCGGGCCAGGCTTTTTGGCAAAATGCAAAGATGTAGAAGGACTTTTGGGAAGGGGATGCATTCCAGTGTTCCTTTTTTTCTTGACCTCTCCGACAACTTAGAAGTTTTCCAAAACAGCATGCTGCATGAGGGAGCCGCATCCAGGGTCTCTGCAGGTTAGGGTGGCAGCATTAGACTGCAGGCTTCTGCTCTGAAGAAGGCAACAGACCAGGGACCTTAGTCTCTAGCTGAGCACCTCCCAGTCTGGAGCCCACGCTGAGGTAGTAAGGCTGGGGTTGACAGGGTAGAAGGGACAGTTCCCTGTGGGGCTTGTAAGCGCTCGATAAATGTGAACTGCCATTAATTTTTTACTCTGATTTGCAATTATATACCTCTATTTAAGTAATAGGAGATAAGCCTATTTGGCAAAAATCTTTGAAAATATTAGGTCCTCTTGTGAGGGTGGAGAACAATAAGGAGTGATTGAAAAAGTTGGGAAGGGTGTATCTGATGTAACCTCCTATTTCACAGAAGGGAACAGAAGTAAGACCTGCCTAAGGTCACCAGCCATTCATAAAGAGGCAGAGCTGGGCCTCCAGATGTCCTCACTCCCTATGAAGTGCTCTGGCTGTGATCTAATTAGAGTACGGTGGCAAGATTTAAGAAAATAATCCCCAGAGAGCAGTTGAGGGGGAAGATTTTTAGACCTGAAGTAAAAATTTTTAGACCCTGAGCAGCCATCGAGGTGTATCCCTGCCCCGTGCACTGACATACCCACATTCTACCTGTCTCACACCTGGAAACCTCCAAATGCACACCCAAGTCGGGTGTCTGCCCTAACATTAGATAGAGACGTCTGTCTTCCAGAGTGTGGGTGCGCTGTGTCTGGAGCCTGTCGAGGGAGCCTGGTCTGCCACTAGGTTTGTGTCCTGCTGCTGTTAGTTGCTGGGTGCTTCTGAGTTAGAAGTACAGCTGGAGAGGAAGGGCCACTGGAGTGGGGAATTGAGCGTTGATGGCAGGTCTGTCCCTCTCCCAAGTGCTCTAGGAAAGACGAGCAAAGACTGTCTATCAGGAAAGGACTTGGTTTGGTTTTTCTATCTAAGCCTAACTTTTTATTCTTGTCATTTTAAGTCTCACCCACTTCCCTTTGCTCATCTGTCCTCAGATAGTCAGGAAACTGCCCCAAATCTTGTCCCTTGTTTTTTTTTTTTTTTTCCTAATATTGTCTTAGTTGTAGTTGGACACAGTATCTTTTATTTATTTATTTTTATGTGGTGCTGAGGATCAAACCCAGGACCTCTCACGTGCGAGGCAGGCACTCTGCCACTGAGCCCCAGCCCATAGTCCCTTGTTTTGAAAAACCAGTTTTTCCTGAGCTTAGCCAGCTTCACTAAAAATACACTTTTAGATATAAAACTCTTGTTTATGTGATTCTAAATTCACTATTAATCTCAGTCTTTACATGTGATTTTTGAATGTTCCCAAGAGTTTGTGTTCTATTTTCTTTTTAATATTTATAATCCATTTACTAAAATGCTAAACATATCTTTTTTAGTATCTGATATTTGATTATTATTTTTCTTCTTTTGTCTGACCTCCATGGGGTATTTCAAGCATTTGTAATTTCTTATTGTAAATAGTGTCTGTGTGTGTGTGTGTGTGTGTGTGTCACTTTTTTTTTCTTATACTTCCCTTACCCTTGAGTTGTACCCCCTTTATTGGTGGATCGCAAACTTTTTGGTCTCAAGAATGCTCTTGCACTCTCAAAAACTTACTGGAGCCCCCAAAGAGCTCTTATTGGATGTCTACCAACACTTACTGCATTAGAAATCACAACTCAAACTTTAAAAATACCCAGTTACTCATGCATTTAAAAATAGCAACCCATGTTAGCCTAAATAACAAACTTTGATGAAAATATCTTTTCAAAACAAAAAAAATTAGTGAGAAGAGTGATATAGTTTTGCATTTAAAAAAAATTTCTTTAATATCTGACTTAATAGAAGATAGCTAGATTCAGTTTGTCTGTCTGACTGATGCTGGGGTAGAACCCAGGCCCTCCTGCATTCTGAGCACATGCTCTACCCCTGAGCTACACCCCAGCTGGATTCTCGCTTGTGCCTGTGAAATTCAATCTTTAGGGGACTAGTTTTTGTTAAAGTTTTACACAGGTATTTTATTGGAAAAAAGAGTAGTTTAATAACTTTTTCAAATATTCTTTGTGTGTCTATTCTTCTTTGCTATTACACGAAACTTAATAACTGATAGTTTCTTGAAGGGTTGGTGGTGTGGAATCTGAATCCATATCTGTGAACTTTGCATACATCTGTTACATTAAAATCTACTGTGGATCCTGCTTTTTGAATGGATCCTCTCCCTATGCACGATATTGGAAGATCAGGTTATTTGGCCATTTGGAAAATATCGATTAACAGATATGGTAAAAGAATGATACATTTTGTTTTATAATATCCCAAAATCACTTTCATTGGTAATTCTCATCAGAATACTAGAATGCCATCAAGCTCATGTTGGAAACAAATTTCCAAATTGACTGTTTTTTGCTTAAAGTTTTGAATTTTATCATTGACTGCAAATACTGTCCCTTGTTTTCCTTGAAGTAACAGGATACTTTTTAAAAAAATATTTTTAGTTGTAGATGGACATAATACTTTATCTTAGTTTTTGTTGTTGTTTAGTTTTTGTTGTTGTTGTTTGTTTGTTTAATGTTGTTCTGGGGATCGAACCCAGTGTCTTGTGCATGCTAGGCAAGCACTCTACCACTGAGCCACAATCCCAGCCCAGTAACAGGACACTTTGTTTTGGAGAAAATATTGACTACCAAGTCAAGTAATCATGGTTTGTCATTCTTTCTAGTAGAAATGGTTTTCCTTGCACAAATGGGCAGTTCAGGTAAAAAACAACTGCATGAGTACTTTTTTTCCAAGATAACTATATGTAATAGAAGTCCTGTGTGCATACAATATTTCCCATGTCATCATACAATATTAAAAAGACATGTACTCAAAAATTGAGATTGAAATTTTTTAAAAATTGATGTTTACTCCTCTGTCCAGGAAGCGAGGGGGCGATGTGAGGGAGGCATGTGGCCACTAGGTGGCGCTACTGCTTTGGTTCATGCTGAGGCCTTAGCTGCTCACTCACCCCGGCTTCTGCACCCTCAACGCAGATGGCAACACAGTGGAAAAAGCCAAAGGCTTCTAAGATAAAGTAGAGGCCAGATGTCTTTTTTTTTTTTTTTTTTAAGTTTTTGTTTGTTTGGAGGTTTGTTTATTTGTGTTTGGGTTTGCTGGTTATTTGGATTTCTTCTTTTGTGAAGATATAATTCAATCTTTTGTCCATTTTCTCTGTTGGTTCACCTGGCATTTTATGACTTGCAGGCATTCCTTATATATTCTGAACTTTGCCAGATATTTATGTTATGAATCTCCCTTCCCGCTGTGGCTTGTCTTTCTACTCGGTGCATGGTGGGTTTTTTATTAAAACTTTCTAGATTTTTAATAGAATCTAGCTTATCAGTCTTTCCCTATACAGTTGGTAATTGTTTTGATTTGTTTAAGAAATATCATATATTTTCTTTAAGAAGTTTGTCATTTTACCTTTTTAGATCTTCAATCCACTTAAAGTAAATTTTTATGTGCAGGACAGAATTCATAGTTTTCCCTATTGGTAGCCAGTTCATTCAGTAGCATATTTTGAAAAGAATATCTTCTGCCTATGCCACCTGAATAATTTTCATTTTTATTACTTGTGAAACTATTATTACTTATTCCTAAATTTTACTCTCTTTCTTTTCCTCTTGGAGCCAAATAATCTTGAACCTTATAGTTCTTCCCCATGGACAGCAAAGTGAGTTCAATAATATTTCTGTATGTCGTGTTTAATTATTGAGCACTACCTGCTCTCAACAACCTGCTAGGCATTTCATCCACATGTTCTTATTTAATATCTCAACACCTCCATCAGATCAGTAAGAGCTCCATTTTACACGCAAGGAAGCTGAGGTTCCTATACAGTTAGCTTCATCACAGCCAGTAAGAACCGAAAGTTGTGTTATAATAGTAGAATATTGGCACTACTTCTTGACTGCTTTGTGATGTAGCAGGCAGGGTGCTGCAATAAACATTCTCTTTTAATGTCTGTGACAGTCCTGAGAAATAGACAATATTATCTGTATTTTATGGAAGAAAAGACTAGGCCTTGGAGATCTTGTGACTTCCAGGGGGTCATAGAGCTGTTAATTGGTGAAGCCAGAATTGGAACTTGAGGCTAACTAAAGCCTTTGCTTTTTTCCCCAAGTCATTTTGTTTAAGTGTCCCTCATGTGTCCCTAGGCACGGAATACACGATGAGATATGGCCCAACCTTCAAGGAGTTTCCATTAAATTAGGGCTAATTGCCTTTTTTGGTCCAGACCGTAAATCTTTTTTAAAAAACAGTGACAGAAATATGTCTGAGATGTGCTTAAATTCAGAGAAGAGCAATTAGCCTGAAGTGGGACAGGATAGAAAGAAAGACTTCACAGAGATGATGCCTAAGCCAAACTTTAAAAGACCAATAAAAATGTTATGACATTGGGGAAATTGGCTTTTATGGCCAAGGGAAGAGTGGGTACTAGTGGAGCCATGAAACCATCTTGTCTGTACGTTGGCGGGCAGAGTGGGGGGTTGCTTGTGCCAGCATGTGAAGGGAGAAAAGGCAAATAAACACAGGACCCAACCCCAGGGGCAGTGTGTGCTGCGGGGCTGATTTGATCCTTGGGTGATCCTTGGGAGGCATCAGAATGTTTTGAAAAACTACCTGGTTGGGACCCCCCAGATTTTTTTTCTCTGAAGGAATCCAATAAGATTGTGACAGTTAACATGCTAACATGATTAATATTAAATGAGTCCTAACTGTGTCCAGGAGTTACATTAAGTGTAAAATACATGTAAACGTAGTCTCTCTTAATCCTTATAACAAGACAGGGAGGCAGCTGCTATCCTTATCCTCATTTCCTAGAAAAGAAAACTGAGCACAAGAGGTTGATCAGCTTGCCCAAAGCAATGCAGCTCATGAGCATTAGAGCCGGATTCAGCCTTAGTGTTTCCTCCTCCTGACATGTGTGTCAGCACTTTCAGAAGAGATGATGATCATGGCTTTAGTTTTTCAACAAAGGAAGAGAAAGTCCAAGTGGCTGGAGCCCAGTACACCATTGGGTGGAGGGAGGAGGTGCCACAGTGGTGTTGGCGCAGGCCAGTTACATAGAGCCTTGGGGCCAAGGTCAGGGGCAGTGGGAAGCCACTGGGGGTTCTGTCAAGGAAGGGGACTTTGTATTATTCACATTGAAAAATTTTAAAAATCCCCTTGGAAAAGTACCAAAAGACAACAGAGAGGAAAGCGCTCAGAACGAACTCCTGGCCTTCCTTGCAAACTGTCCATAAGCGGATCTGCTCCTGAAACAGTGTGTCAAACACTTCCAGGCTAGAGCCTCAGGAGAGCCCACCGTCCAGGTCCCCGACTGACCCCCCGATAGCACATACATGGCACAGATCTTAGTAGTACCACAAAGGCTTTAAAAACAGAACTGACGTTGAAACCAGAAGCTGGGGCCCAAATGCAACTGGGTTAATTGCCTGCTAAAATAAAAATAACAAGATTCTCCCTTCCTTTCATAGCAAAATGTTCACCATGTCTGGGATAAAGTCCAAAATTACTGGGCGTAAAAAAACCAAGAAAATTTCAGCTCACAAAAAGACGGTCAACAGATGCCAATACCAAGATGACACACATGTTAGAATTATTTGACAAAGACTTTAAAGCAGCTATTATAAAAATACTACAAGACGGGAAGGTACATAGTCTTGAAATGAATGATGGATAGAAAGACAAAGGCAAATAGAAGATATAAAGAAGAATGAAGTGGGCATTTTAGGACTGAAAAATACAACAAAATTACTCCATTATTGGATGAATCGATTTGACTTGAGTCTATTAATTTAAAGATAGAGCGGTAAAAACTAAGAACTGAACAACAGAGAAAAATTTTTAAAAGTCTGGGAAAACCTATGAGACGATTATAAAAGGTCTCACATTAGGGCCATTAGAGTCCTAGAAGGAGCACAGAAAGAGTGCAGCAGAGAGAAATACATAAAGAAAATCGTGGCTGACAACCTCCGCTTAGCAAAGGAAATCAACCAATGATCTTAAAAGCTTGGCAAATTATAAGTAGGATAAAGCTGAAGAAGTCCATGCCTAGGATGTCACATGTCACAGACTGCGGAAAAGTAAAGGCAAATACCTTGAACACAACTAGAGAAAACCAGTATATTAATCACAGGAAATAAGAATTTGATTATTAATTTCTTATCATAAACCATGGAGATTACAAAAAGTAAAACAATATTCTTACAGTGTTGAGAAAAAGCGAATTGTTAATCCAGAATTCGATATCCATTGTGACTAGTTTGCCTTCATTTCTGAAGGATATTAAGATTGTCTCAATGAAATGAAAATGAGAACAAAAAGAATTGTAAAGGGAAACTCTTCAGACAGAAAGAAATGGCACTGGATGGAAACAGGCCGTCAGAAATAAAGCCAGAGCAATAGAAACGGAAAATAACTGGGTGATATAATAGAATGTTCTCTTGAGCTCTCTAAGGTGTGTTTTATAGTTGAAAGCAAACATTAATGATATTCTGGGATAGGGTTTTCAGAGTAATATAGTATATGACAGCGGTGAGATAGAGATGGCAAATGGAGGACGTGTGCACTGGTGAAGTTTCTGCATTCCACTTGAAATGGTAAGATGTTATTTTTAAGTATACTGTGAAAAGTTATGTATATTGAAATCTTTCTGAGAAACCACTAAAAAAAAGAACTGCACAAAAAAAGAAATAGACAAGGGGCTGGGGCTCAGTGGGTGAGTGCTCGCCTAGCATGTGTGAGGCCCTGGGTTTGATCCTCAGCACACATAAAAGTAAACAAAATAAAGATATTGTGTCCATCTACAACTAAAACAAAATTTAAAAAAAGAAATAGTCAAAAACAAAATGAAGTAATTACAAGAAAGAGGAAATGGGAGTATAAAGGGAACGATTGGAAAACCAATAATAAAATGCTAAATCTAAATCTGAACATAATAATAATTACATGAAGGGTAACTAGTCTCAACACACCCCATTAAAAGATTTTGGGCTTTTGAGGTGGGCAGTTCAAGGGTGAATCCTATCTGCCATTTACTAGTATCTGTGGCCTTGTGCAGGAAACCTGGCCCCTCTGAGCTTCATGTATAAAATACGAAAAATAACTAGGTTCAGTCAGGGCTGCAGTGAGGACGGGACTATGTGTACGGGGAACTCGGCACATTGGTTTGTTTCAAAAGTAGCAGAGATGCATATTTGCAGAGATGCAGAGTATCTTTGGAAGAACATATAAGAAACTGGTATTGTCTGGGTGGGCTGGGGGACAAGAGTAAGAGGGAGAATTTTAGTTATTACAGATCCATAATCTCTTGTCCACAATTTTGAAATCAAAAAAGTTTATTTTGCTTGGTATCAAAACTTACTGATGGGGTTGGGGTTGTGGCTCAGTGGTAGAGCGCTCACCTAGCATGCATGAGGCACTGAGTTCAATTTTCAGTACCATATAATATAAAATAAAGATATTGTGTCCACCTAAAAACTAAAAAATAAGTATTAAAAAAAAACCCTTACCGATGGCAAAACCTAACCTGAAGTGGATGAAATTCTTTATATCTTCAGTAATCCCACTTAAATGTAAATATTCATTCATTCATTTTGGACAAATATTAGCATATTGGTTACAGGGCCCTTCTTAGAAGTAATAAACAAAATATGTTGGTATTCCCATCTGACCTTTCCAAAATACAGGGAAAAATTATGAATTTCAAAACATCTGACCCAAAATGATGAACCTTTGTATCCTTTTTTATTCATGAATTTTGAAACTGGGGAATGCATTACCTATTCAGAAAACTGAATCTGAACAATCCATCTTTCAGAAACTAAATTTTAAAAAACTAATAACACAGGATCTGACACAAGCTCACAGTAAATAGCAGGACCGCTGTTAGCCCATCCTCGTAGGCCTTTCCTGCCAACCAGAAACCGAGGCTCACTGTCATGGCGGCCTCTGTGCACTGCTAGATTTTGTATTTTAAAATACAGAGGTTTTGTGACAGGCTTCTGCTGGCCAAACCCAAAGTCCAGAACATACTTCTTGCTCCCAGTCCTTAGTCCTTTCAGCTGAACTTTCATGCCCAAGGGAGGCTTATTCTTTTGATATAAAAGGGCTGCTCCTTGGGAGGGAATCTGTGTCTTCCAGATCACCCCCCACCCACTCCCTGAGGAGAGGGGCCGCTTTGGCAGCCAGGACATCCTGCCCCAGAGGACCTCGCCATTCCTCAGTGGCTAGTTTCCTCCGTCCTTCAGTTGATTTCCGGATGGTGGAGCCAGGGATTGAGCTCAAGGACCATATACAAAAAAAAAAAAAGAGAGAGAGAGAAAAAAAACTTAAATCCCTAGAGTCTCAGTCAGCATACCTAGGACCATGATTTGGCCAAAAGAGCTGTGGAGAGGAAGAGGGATCCTGGGTGCCATTTATTTCCAATGGGTTCTAAGCACACGCACCGTGAGTTCCCAGAAGTGTGCGTGTGTTGCAGTGAGACTGTTGTGAACAGAATATGTTGTGACAATTTTGAGTGTGCAGATGGCTGCAGTGGGCCTCGTGGCTGCCCCTCCAGCCTTCCTTGTTCTGTTTCTGCGTTTTTCATTCTCTGTGGTCAGAGAAAAATGAAAATGGCTTCCTATTTCAGGAACAGTCAGACTCTTTCCCCAGGCATTTTAACAACCACCCAGAGCCCTGTGTCCGCTGCCCTATAGTGGGCACTTTGTGGAGCTAGATAAGATGCTTGCTGCCCACAGGCACCACCTGGCCTGTCCTCAGAGAGGCCCATGATGTTGGAGGCCACCAGAAACCATGACTTCCGGCTCCATGAGCCCTGGCTGGGGGGGTAGTAACCTGGGTCAGGAAGGGTTCCTTTCCTTGGAATCCTGGCCCTGTTCCACCCAGACTTCCGTATCCTCTCCAGCCCTCTGGGTGGAGCTGACTGGAGAAGCATTTTGGATTTCTTCTCTAGTTAGTGGCTTCTTACCTGTAAGCTTAGATCAGCTGCCGTTGGCCAGCTTTCCAGTTCTGGCAGGAACCCACTGGCCCCAGAGCGTCAGGTTTGTGTTGCTCACCAGGGCTCTGAGCAGCCTCCAAAGCACGCATTTTAAAATACTAAACCTTTTTTGCTTTATTACATTCATCTTCATATCCTTTATGGGAGATATAAAGAAGAACCTGACCCCCAGAGCGAGTGCCACTGCTCACACTTGCAGCACGCTCCTCTCTAGTTTTATTCACACCTGTCGTCCCCTCCCCACCCCCACGCACTTTTCTCAGTTGTTCCCTGGGCTCTGGATGATCTCTCCCCCCACACTTGGGCCTCGAGCATGAGCATTTTCTACATAATTTTTAAAGCATTCTGGGAACATTGTTTCTCTTGTTTCCATCCTGCATATAGGGATAGACGGTGCTGGACCTAACTGGTCCCCAGGGAGGCCGATTCCAGTTTCCCTGATGGAGGTCTTCATGGATGCATTTTAACGTGAATGCTTATTCCTTCCTCAAGGGGGACACCTAGGTGTAAAATTATTGTATCAAAGAATGTGAAGCTATGTACGACAGTGAAAGAGGGATGCCATTTTGTGTGTGGGTAGAGGTGCTGCGGGGTTGCTCTAAGAAAGTGTCCCCTCATTTCTGCTCCACTTCATCACGCACTCTCAGAGAAGGAGGAAGTCAGTACCTTGCTTCCTCCAAGGAAGAGGGGAGAGGTTTGTAGGCTGTGCTTCTCCTGTGGGGAGGGCGCAGAGCAGGCCCGCAGCACACGGGGCACTGAAGCTCCACGCAAGGGCAGTGATGGAGAGAAGGCTGAGACACAGTGTGTGGCTTGGGACTGTGCTGCCCTCTCTCTCCACCTGGGAAGCTCTTCAGTCTTAACTTTGTGATTTTAGTGTTTGGTTTTTGAGCAATATTTTTCTGGTGTAAAAGTTCTTGGTTCTTTATACAAAGTTTAAAAACTTGAAGAAGGTGTGGATAAAATAGTGTATCTGGAGGTCGCCCCTGTTAAAATATATCTTTACCTAGAACTAAGATCCTGGCTGGGTTTGGCAGTGCACACTTTTTCACAGTTATTTGGGAGGCTGGGGCAAGAGGATATCTCAAGTTCAAGGCCAGATTGGGCAACTTACCAAGACCCTGTCTTAAAATCAAAAGGCTTGGGGTGTAGTTCAATGGTAAAGCACCCTTGAGTTCAATTCCCAGGATAGCAAAAGGGGGGGAAAAAATGAACTGGGATCCTCCATGTTGCCGGCTTTTGTTCAGCTCTTCGCACATAGTGGTCTTGTGATAATGGTTGGTGTCAATCTGTGCCAGGGACCACTTTGAAATATCTCGTCTTGTGGTCTTATGCAGGTGTCGCCCCTGTCCCCTGGGGATAGGAATGCATTTGCAGACCCAAAAGCATCAGGGTCAGGACCCTGGGAGCCCAGGCACCTGGCTGATCTGGGACTTGTGCTAATTGTCCCTTGTTTGTTTCAGGTGTGATCCCCTGGGCCCATTTGCTGTCGGGGGAGAAGACCTAGACCCTTTTGGGTGAGTACCACTCGGGAGGTGGCAGCAGCGTCAGTTGCTCTTGTGGCTTTGAGCCCCAGCTCATCTTCTAATCTTAGAACTTTTCATCAGTCTCTCCTTCGGGGTGAAGGAGGCAGTTGCTGCCAGGCAGCTGAGAAGGCACTGCCACTTAGGGTGCTCTCCAACCCAGAGCTGCAGCAGGGCCTGAGTGCCTGAGAGGATGGGGCAAGCCCAGCAGGCAGCTCTTCTGTCCTCCCTCTGTCCCCTGCACCTGGTGGGGGACAGTAGCCTTCCCTTGGATGCCAGCTACACAGGGTCTTTCAGATCTGGGTTAAGCACCGTTGGGGCCCAAACCTTAGGTGCTCAGGGCTACGGGGACGGCACCTCCATGCGGAAGGGAAGTCTCTGGGCCCCGTTAGATTCTGTGTGGGTCGCCTTGCACCCAGCAGAGTTATCACGCCCCAGCCAGGCTCCATCCTCTGCATGATTGAGACTAGCTCTTAACCTCACAGAAAGGTGCCTTCATCTTTGTCATCCTGCTGCTGGAGAGTAGGGAGATCATGGAACTCTGCAGTGCCACTCAGATGTGACTGCAGGATTAAGGAGCACTAGCTCATTCATCCTCATTTGAGCACTTGAGGTCATGTCTGCAGAACTCCGCGAGGGCAGGTGCCATCAGGAGCTGGACTCGGGCAGCACACAGGCAGTGAGAAATTGCCATGTGGCTCTCAGGGATGTGGTGGGAAACCCAGCTTGGTGAATCGTCTCAATGCTCCGGTTAGCCCTAGACCTTGGGGAGTGCCTCCCAGAGCCTGTGCAGACAGCTGTGCACCAACTGGCGAGTTCTCCCATTTTCGATCACGGTGACCCCGGGATACAGACAGGCAGGGATAGGGAGCCTTCCGCATCTTCCTGCACTGTCACCAGCCCCTCCGCAGGGCAGAGGTGCTCTTTGTGGGCTTGCTTTTGCCTGCTTTCTTCTGACTGGCACGGCCTTCTGGGGCACCTGGAGTAGACCTCCCAGTCATCCTCGTCCATTCTGGCCCTCCTGGCTCTGTGCCAATGGCGGTCCCTTCCTCAGCTGCTTACCTTTGTCCTTTCTGCCTCAGGTGTCGGAGAGGTGGCATGGTTGTGGATCCCCTGAGATCTGGTTTCCCGAGAGCTCTTATTGACCCATCGTCAGGCCTCCCAAACCATCTTCCTCCAGGCGCTGTGCCCCCAGGAGCTCGCTTTGACCCCTTTGGGCCCATTGGGACCAGCCCATCTGGGTAAGTATGTGCTGAGAATCGACCTCACGGCAGCTTAGCCCAGCTCAGCATTGCAGGATTGCCGCCAGCAGGATTGCCACTACCCCCGCTGCTGCTGCCAGGAGTGTGGGCTCTCCTCCAGGCCCTGCCCGCTGCCTTCCGGGAGCCTCCAGGAGTTACCGTCCCTCTGTGCCTCTGTGCCTCCCTTCTCTCCAGGGAGCTGTCAGGGTGCAGGAGGAACTAACACGTAGTGCAGTTCGACATGTGCCTGGAGCTCACTGCCGTTGTGGCAGTGGAGAGTACTGTCCTCTCTATAGATGTGAGAGTTGAGACCCCAGGGCTCGGTTAACTTAGCCAGCGTAGGAGAGCCAGGATGGAAATGGAGGCTGCTGGCTGTAAAGTGCACGCTCTTCAACTCCACAGCCACCAGCCTCTCTGGAGAGCACGCAGGCGAGGGGTGTGTGGCCTTGGCCCTCCCTCCCTCTAACTCACCAGCCCCTCTTTCCATTTCAGACCGAACCCAGACCATCTCCCCCCGCCGGGCTTTGATGACATGTACCTGTGAAGGCCTCAAGAATGTAACATCCCAGCCTCCTCTCCACTCTCCTGGAGCTGCCATCGCCGGCCCCACCAGCAACCGTGTTCTTGCGGGCTCGGGGCAAGGGACTCTGCCCATGTGTTTGCAGGCTGGCTGGGATTGCCTCCCCGACCCTTATCAGAGCCAAGGTACAGCAGCCCTCCACCTGGCTGCACATAGGTCCCAAAGAGAAATCAGCGTGTCTCTCCCACCACGAGAGAGACTCAGGCAACATACACCCTCCACCTGATGCTATAAGAACAGAACGCATTTTGGATGTTATTATTGAGAACCAAATGTCAATACAGAGTCCGTGTTGCCAGTCTCCCAATTTTCTTTCTACATTAATGCATAGCTCCTTCCAGTTTTGAGAATTTAGGCTCTGAGACTATAGGACTGAATAGCTCCTCCCATCTGAACCCATTCTTCCCGACCTCCCCTTTCATGTCACTGTTGCTCCTGACGTTACTGAGATGAATCTAGCTACATGGATGGCAGTGAGTGACTGTAGTTCCCATAGGTCACAAGGATGACTCTCACAAGGACAGGCACGTTGTGCAAAGACTGTACCATTGTGATGAGAGCAAAATCTCCTGGCCATTCCTGTTCTGGGCCAACCCTCTGGATCGCCTGGGCCTGGACAGCAGTGGCCTATAAGCAGAGGAATAAACAGAATTTAATCACATTTTGCCCCATAACTTACTGAGTGATCGGAAGGAAGTCCCTTCTTTAGGGCTTTGTCCCCACCTGTGAAATTGGAGGTGCCTTTCCTGCTCTCCGATATTCTGGTGGGTCTTCCCATGAGTGGCCACAACCCCTAGGATTGGGCAGAGGAAAAGAGTGAAAACTCAAGGTCTGTGTGGCATCTGTAATGGCGTTATTTGTCCCTCTGGGGACCTAGACAAAGCATAGGAGAATGGACTCCATCCAAACGTGGCCTCAAACTTTGGGAGGAGCAGGGAGCCCCAGCCTCCGGAAGCTGTGTGCTGTGTCCTGTGTCTGGCCCTCCTGACCTCTGCCCTTCGCCAGCTCCTCTGAAGCTGGAGCCCGACGGGCGTGTGCGGGGCTGAGGCCAGTGCTGCGGTGGGAAGAGCACCAGAGAGCACAGGCGGAGGCGCGAAGTCAAGGCCCTGTGCACTTTGTGCAGACAGTATTTCAACATGCCTGGGTCGCTTTCCCTAAATTAGGACATGTCATTCCCCTGTAGACAGCAGCTGGACACTGTAGCTTTTCTGAGGTGTCAGCTAGGCTGGATTTTGTGGCCTAAGATTCCCTGTCTGTCTGCTTAGCCCCAAAATGCATAGGGTAAACCACTGACCAGCACAGGAGGGCCAGCCTCAGGTCGAGGTAGAGGCTGGCCTGGGGGGGCAGGCTTGCATGAGCAGGTACCCTGGTATTTCCAGCAAGCCCCACTATACGCATTGACATAGTAAAAGACCCCAGAGACAGGGAGCTGACCACTTTGAAGTCTTTAAAACATCTCCGCTATGAGGAAAGACCCAGGCATCAGGCAAAGATGTAACCACCATCATTGCTCATAGTCTTCCTTAGGGTTGGCAGACTGGAATGTTCGTTTTTGTTTTGGAATTGGACCATACCTGCAACCAAGGGGCTTGGAGCACTTTGCTCATAAAACTACAACAGCACCAGGCATGGTGGCACATGTAATAATCCCAGCGGCTCAGGAGGCTGAGGCAGGAGGATCACAAGAGCATAGGAGAATGGGCTCCATCCAAATGTGGCCTCAAACTTTGGGAGGAGCAGGGAACCCCAGCAACTCAGTGAGATGCTGTCTCTAAATAAAATACAAAATAGGGCTGGGGATGTGGCTCAGTGGTCGAGTGCCTCTAATTCAATCCCCGGAACCCCCAAAAAAACCCTACAACAGCTCCAGGTGTGGTGGCACACGCCTTTACAGCAGCTTGGGAGGCTTGAGGCAGGAGGATTGTGAGTTCATACCAGCCTCAGCAACTTAGCAAGGCTCTAAACTTGGTGAGGCCCTGTCTCTAAATAAAATAGGAAAAAGGGCTGGGGATGTGGCTCAGCGGTTAAGTGCTCCTGGGTTCAATTCCTGGTACCAAAAAAAAAAAAAAAAAAAAAAAGCAGCAATTATTGAGAGAAGCATTTAAAGGGACATCAGACACAGGGAAGGTAGATAACTTAGGGCCCTGATTCAAGGAAAAGATAAATTTAAAACAAATTTGCCATTTTTTAATAATGTACATAATTCTGTTTTCTAAAAAGAGAAAATTTAGTGATTCATCTACAGAACTAGCCATTTAGTGTGGATCTCCCAGACAGTGTCCTAGATGTCATGTGGGGGGAGTGAACGGGACCGTGAGGAACTTCCTAGTCAAGCTTTTGGGCTTGTTCTGTTCTGGGCCACTCTTCTAACCATGGGAAACCCACACGGAGCAAATGGGAATGTTTCAGTGTGTATCTTACAGAACCTCCAAAATTGGAACCTGAACAATAAACATCAGCCATTAATAATAACCTGTTCCTCTTTATTTTTTTTTAAATAACAGCTTTATTGAGAATTCACATACCCCCAAAGTTTACCCTTTCCAAGGTCAGTGGGCTGTAGTATATTCACAGTGCGTATCATCGCCGTATCTAATTCCTGAATATTTTCACCATTACCACCCCCCAGGCCCCATAAACTTTAGCAGTCACCCCCATTTCCTCCCTCCCAGTACCAGGCAACCACTAGTTTATCTTCTGTCTCTAAAGACTTGCCTTTTCTGGACAATTCTCATAAGTAGAGTCACTCAACATGTGGCCTTTTGTGTCCGGCTTCTTTCATGTAGCACAGTGTTTGAAGACCTATTCGTGTCGTGATACGTATCGGAACTTCGTTCCTGTTTATGGCTGAATAATCATTGTGAAGATATATCACATTCTGTCTGCCGGGAGACGGACAGTTGGGCTGCTTCTACTTTTTGGCTATTAGGAATGATGCTGCTATTAAGGCTAGCGTACAGTTTTTGTGCAGGCAGCTGTCCTCAGTGCATTTGGGCCTATACCCAGGGGTGGCATTCTGGACCACCTGCAACACTGTGTTAAACTTTTTGAGAATTGCCAGATGTCTTCCACAGCAGCCCATCATTTCACATTTCCAACGTGAATGAATGACCGTCCCAGTTCCTCCGTATCCTCGCCAGTACTTGTTATTCTTCATCTACCTGCTGGTAGCCATCCTAATGGGTGTCAAGTTGGATCTCATGGTTTGTCTTCTGTGTTTTTTAAAACAGAACATTTTGACCCAACCCAAGCAAGGCAGGGCCCAGAGCCACTCACCTTTGGGGAGCAAACCATGGCTTTGATAATAGCCACGCGGGATGACCGCAGCTGGTGAGACAGAGGAGTTGGATTTGACTTTGGGGGATGGTTCCAGGATGGACATGACACAGGACAGGTCCTTTCTCTAGGGAAGTTCCTGTGACCTTTTCAGATCTAGTGATTGACACCATCACTTTTGCTTGAAATTTCATAGTTGATCCCTAGAATAAAAGTCTGGTTCCAAATCATCCGCTTTGGTGTGCAAGTGCCACACCACTGATCCTGTTTGTAGGCTGCATCAGCCCATGGCCCTGCTCTTCCTTGGCCTCTCTCCTCCCGAGTTCCTGGAGCTGGCCCTGTTTCTCCTTGTCGTTGCCTGCTTGGGCCTGAGACTCTGCCATTCTCCACTGAAAGTCATGAGTTTATTAAGGCCTCAACCCCAACAGTATACCATGCTCAAAGCGCAGATGGCCGCACTGGTGGCGCATTAGGGAATGGGCAGGAAGTCCCACTCAGCCTCACTGGAACCAGCTTCCCTCCTGCCTCTCTTTCTGTTGTCCTTAATGACAGTTTCTTTGATCCATGCTTCTCTTCACAGGCGGAAATTAGAATCTGGAGCAGTTCCTACTCTCTTCCCTGGTCTTGTCGCACTTTGGTGCAGTTCCAATAAAGACAGGTCCCATGATCAAGGAGAGGAGAGATTCCCCATGTGTACCCCCAGCCTTCTCTGCGTCAGAGTCAGTCGGAGGTGCACGCCTAGAGGCCACTTCAACTTTTTTGCTCCAGAGCAGAGACTTGCCTGCAGGATCCCATCCCCAGGCTTTGTTTGCCCTTGGGATCTCACAAGGCACTCACACTGGGCGTGGCCCTGAAGAGGGTCAGAAGGCAAGGGCGGGCAGTGAAGGGTGGCAAGGTCCTGGTGACTGATGACAGACACTGCAGAGCCAGAAGCAGCAACGACAGGAAGTAGGAGCACCCTCTGGCAGCAGCCAGCGCTGGTGGGAGGTGCTTAGAGAACACCTGCTGATGGCAGTCTAGCAAGACCCTGGGTGGCCACACAGATGGTTTTGTTACAGGTGAGCCGCGGGGTTCAGAGGGACAGGGAGTAGGAGGGTCCTGCTCAAGTGCTGGTCCTGGGTTTCAGCTGCATAAGCAATTTAGCTTTTTAACCCAAAGGTTGGGGCCAGAAAGCAGCAGGATCACATCATCATTGCCTTTATCTGAAGAGTGGGAACTCCAGAGCCACACAACCACCACCTCCATCTGCACCAGAAAGTGGGTAGCCTTCCTACTACCACCTCAGCCCCACTCAGCTCAGTTCCAAGCTCAAGGCTCAATTGAATGAATGCATCTGGTTGTTGGAACCTACTTCACCTCTCAGACCCTAACAGCAAGGGATCCTAGGAAAATGCCCCTGCTCTCTCTTCCCACCTCTGCATTCTGGAAGATGAAACTGGGACAAATGTCTGGTGAGCCAACCTCCTGTGATCATCAGCACAGGCCGTGACATAAATGGGGACTACAACCTTGCTTGCCCAAGCCTGTCTCCTGAGACCTTTGTTCGAAGTACACTTACACCCAGAGTCCCCATCCACACCACCAAAGGAGGGCCTTCAAATCTGTTTTTTTTTTTTTTTAACCACAAATCCTCTTGTGATTCATGGGATCATGCAAGTTTGAGAACTAGGACCGAAAGACTGTCTACATCCTTACTACTAAGCAGCAGCAGAGACGACATTTCCTGAGAACTTGTTAGAAGTTTAGCATTTCGGGCCTCACCCCAGACTCAATGAGGATCTGCATTTTAACAAGTCCTCCATGTGATTCATATGCACACTAAAGTTTAAGAAACTCAAGTGTACAAACTTTTGTTCTTTTCCTTCCTCTGGATATCACATGTAAAGAATTGAGTCACTCAGTCTTCTTGATTGATGGCACGTAAGGATTAATGCACGCAAGTAACCCCAGTATCCATTCATCCCTTATCCTGTGGGTCATACCAATGCATTTCAAGTATGTTTTTAAATATTTCAGCACCCAGCATGCACTACACTTTCCAATCATGATAATGATGAGATATTCCCATGTTCTAGTCCAGAAAATGAGGGTTTGGAAAGGTCTGATAATTGCTCAAGGCCAGACAGGGGTCTCAGAATCAGGCAGGTGAGGGTGTGACTCCCAGAACCCCCTTTCACCATGTGCAGCTCCCTCATCTGCAGAATCTGCATCATTGCCCCTTCCTGCAGAATTGGTGCAGGGTCCCACCAATTGTGTCTTATTAGCAGGTTTCAGGGTGCTCGGTGGGTGTCAGCTGCTGCTGCGGTTATACGGTAGGCGAAATGGGGCTCAAGAGAAGACAGCTGCACCCCCCACGCCCCGTGCAGGAAGCAGGTGTTTATCAGGCACCCAGAGTATGCTGGTTTCCCATCTCATGTAATGCTCTCCACAAACTCAAGGAACACGTGGTCAGCATCCTCGGAGGCATGCTCCTGAGGGCTGGCACATCTGGTTGGCCTGATTCTAAAGCCAGTGCTCTTCTGCCATGCCCAGACCTCACAACCAGAAAAGGACAGGGCCCCAGGGAAAACCCATTCCAGAAACGGGAAAGCCCAGTCAGGACTTGTGTGAGCACAGAAAGGTGTCACGTAATCCCCAGGAGAATCTAGACTTTGAAATTGGTCCTGTCTGCAAAGTGTTCCTCATGTTCCTAAGGACTGCCACCTCTAGCCACAGGGCCCAGGGCAACAGGGTTAGAAAGGAGCGCCTGAAACCACCCGGCACGACCTCAGAGCCACAGGGGAGGCAATGGGTCCCAGAAGCCACTGAGAGAGAGAGCTCCTGAGTGCCTTCCTGGGCCCCAGGGCTGGGCCTGGGCTCTGTGCAGGTCCCATCACCTGGCCCCAGGGAGTGCTCTCCTTGGCCTTCCAAGTTTAGTGAGATGGAAGCTACTTTTGTTCATGAACAGGTGATAGGACATGTGCAGAGCAGATGAGGGACAATGACTTTCCCAGGGCCACAAAGACCATAGAAATCCTGGCTTCAAATCCAAGAAATCCCCAGGAAACACTGGCCAAAATAGTTAGTGTAACAAAAATAGAAGGGTCCTCTTCCCAGTCGCCTCCCTCTCCCTCCCTGGGCTGTTAGGAAGTGCTGTACTGCTTCAGCACCCTGGTCAGCACCCACCACCCATGAAGCCTGGGAGGCCTTTGGACCAAGTTAAGCCAAACTGTCCATGCCCCGATAAGATGGCCCACTTCTGGTGACAGGCAGACATCCCCCAGAGGAGGGGACTGCGCCTACTAGTCCTGCCTCCAGTTTAGAGCCCTCCCTTTCTCTCCCCTTCGGATACACCTGCAGGAGCAGTTTCATCCTTCCCCTTCTTGTTCCCACGACAATGGTCAGGTGGGCAGGAGGCTTGAGCCATGGTGACTCCAAGCTCCTGTCCCTGTGGCTCCATCTGTACAGTGGAGGTAAGGGTGGGCTTGACTCCCAGAGCCTGCCCATGTGAGACTCCATGGTTCTGAGTGGGCCGCGGGCCTGCCCAGCAGTACCCCGCACAGGGCTTCCTAATTAAGATAGACCACAGGCCTCCGAGTGGCAGCCACAGCCCAGATCTGCCACAAACCTGCTCCGACTGGCCTGTGTGTTATTAAGATGCATGATGGCATATTAGTCGATTTTGAGTTGTGACTGATGTTCATCAGGGGTGTGACCTTTGACAAGTCACAACCCACCTGTGCCAAAGCTTCCTCATCTGTAATCTGGAGGTGATGTCGTGAAGTGTAGATGAGATGAAAGATGTACAGACAAAGAAGAGGGCCTGGCACAGAAAGAGCACTGTGTGTTGTTTAAGAAGTGAACTGTTTAATGTGTGAAGTTTCGGTCCAGGGAACGAACCCGCAGTGTATTCTTTCCATCCAACCGAGTGCTGTGAAATCCCACTTCCATCTTGACACCTAGGGCTCAACCAATAGCTAACTGGTCCCTTTAATTTAAAATACAGTTCAGGCAACCTTTCTGACTCATCTGGTTCCAAGAGGTCCCCTCTGACCTCTTCGGGATCCTAGCTCCTCCAGGGTGGCAGATAGGGATGAGGAGGGACAAAAGCCACGTGTCTTTTCATTCCTACTAGTTTTTTGGACTTGGGGAGAGGAAGTTCTGTTTTGCCGCTGGGTCTCCAGGGGGCTGACTGCATACTGGGCAAGAGCCTCTCCCTGGACCCTCAGAGAGGCCTGGAGGTCTCCGTCCAGTTGGCCAGAGGCTCACAGCCCTGCAGCTGGGTACAGTCACCTGTGCATGCCACAGCTTCCAGCCTCCTGTCACCTACCTGTATCAACACTTGGGTCCCCAGAACAATAGAGTCGTCCACTTCCCTTCCAGGGCCTCTGAACTCCAGGAGGGAGTGCAGGACTACCTTCCCCACTGACCACACCAGCCTGCCTTCAAGCCAGCCAGAGCCCCTCCCCTGGGCCTCCCACCCCAGGAATCCTCCAGGTCAGAACAGACTTTGTTTCTGTATTTGCAAACACCCGGGGCTGCAGAAGACGCAGCTGGAGCCCTCTGGGAGTTCTCTCCCTGTGTTTCCATCTGTTGCTGATCTCCAAAACCCGGCACAAAGTAGCTGCTCAAATCTTTGTCAAAAGAAAGAACGAGGGATGCTTGGATGGGTGACCCTCAGTTGGCTGTGGGGAGGTAGAGGCCAGCCCCCACTTGAGGGTACCCCCATCTCTGGTGAGTGATTTAGTAAGCTCTGGGGGAGGGGAGGGGGATGCGAGGTCTGACCCCAGCAGGTGGCAGATCATTGGCCCAGCTTTGGCCTCAGCCACAATTCTCAGGCTGTGGGATAATCCCTTTCAGCGTCCTTGTACCCACACAAAGTCCAGCTGTCCAGCTGCTCTGGAAAAACCAGGCGCTCTGACAACCGCTGGGCAACAGCCAGGCCAGCGCTGGAGCAGCCCCTCTAATCCTGCCACCACGCCCACAGCCCCCTGCTGTCTTCCTTAATTCACCTGCTGAGCCCTGAAACCATTTGCACTTGGGCCTCAGCCTTAATCTCTGGTGGGGAAGGGTGGGGACTCTGGGGAGAGTTCCATGACAGACCGATGAGTCAGCAGTAGTGACAGCTCACCTCTGGGTGCCTAAACCCACGAGTGGCTTCAATAAAAGATGAGGACACAGGAATCAGAAAGAGGAGGAGGATGTGAGATTGAAAGAGGGGAAGAAAGAAAAGATGGGGAGGGAGAGAGATGGGTGTCGCTGAAGGCTGTTGGCCTGAGTCAGTGCTGGCTCAGACACGGTGCCTGGTGCCACTGGGAAGAGGTTGGCATGGCAGCCGCCCTCTTCCCTGGTGCTCCTGCTCCCCGGGGCCAGCACTCAGCAGGAAGGCTGGCTGGTGACAGTCCCTTCACTCACTCCCCTTCACCCAGGCCCAGGAGATCTGCGCTGCTGCCTCCCCTGGTGGCCCAGAGGCCACATGGGCACAGGCTTCCAGGAGGGAGGCCCGGAGCACAAGGTTCTGTCTTCTAGCCCCAGTGGGAGCCCTAAGAAGAGGACTGGGGGTGCTGGAGTCCACAATGCCAGGGTCACCCCTACAGTGCAGGTGACAGTTGAAGATTCTTTCTGCCACACACATCTGCGACCATCCTGGGGCAGACAGAGACCCCTTCCTGTGTGCCTTCCATGGTCCTTGTGAGAACTCAGAGTCTCCATGGTAACCCTGTGACCTGAGCACTGTGGTGCCCACTTCTGCTGCTGCTGAAACTCAGCACCCATGATGCCCTTCTGTGGGCCTCGTGTCACACCTACACAGAGCCTGTCCCTTCCCCAGAGTGCACCTGGCTGTCGAGGGCACTGCCCGTGCTGTTCCCCTCTGCCTGGATACCTGTGCTTCTCTCACTGTCACCTCATCAGTATCCCCAGCTCCATCCTCTACACACCCCCCCACAGCCCCTGGGCACCCTCCGTCACGACAGCAATCACCAAGCAGCCAAAGGGCAGCAGGGTCATGTGAGCCCACAGTGCCCAGGCCAGAGAAGGCAGATGAGGTGTGGACGGATGGACAAACATGCATGGGTAACTTTGCCAAGCAGTTAGAAGCGCCAAGTCCTGTGCTGAGTGCTGTCCAGGTGACCTCCTCACTCACTGCTCACAGAAGCCTTATGGGGAAGACGCTGTCGTGAGCCCTGCTGTTTTACAGATAAGGAAACAGGCAACGAGGTAATAACAACCACTGAGCACCCAGCAGTCCGCCTCTGGAGGCAGTACCCCTGCACTCTCCCTGATGGACCCACCGCAGGGGCTCTGCCTCCCGTGGCTCTGAGACTTGCATGGGGCAGAAGCTGGGCAGCACTTGCCCTCTGGGGGAAAGAAGGTGGGAATTCCACTCTCCTCTGCACCATTCAGATGTCCTGGTCCTCGCATCTGCTCAGCCCAGTCCAGGAGGAGAATGATGTGGGCATTTGGGGCACAGTAAGACCCGCTAGGTTCTGGCCACTGGGGCCTTGACCTTTGAAAGGAAGGGTTTGGGCAGCCTCTTAAGTGAATCCAACCCAACTCTATTATGACCCATCCCTGAAGATACCCCAACACCTGACCAGTAAACGCTAACACAGCTGCACTCACAGGGAGCTCCCTACCCTGCAACTCCAGCAAGATCACTGCAATGTGAGAATCTACCTCCCAGGAGCGGAAGGAGTCCACTCTCCAGGAGAAACCAACAGGCCATGGGGGGCCCTTTCTGCCTTGGTCAGGGTACCCACACCCCACCTTCCTCCACAGAACCCCACCTGGGGACTTCTTCCTGCCCCTGGACACAGGGCGCCATGCTGTCAACTTTGGCAAGGCCCCTGCCTGTGTTTCTTGGCCCCCAGCCCCTGGTGAAGAAGAGCAAGAAGATTTTGTTTTCCTCTGGAAAAGCAGAGAGGTGGCTCTATTTACCCAGACCCATTGGGAAGGGGTGACCAGAGGACCTGGCTGGCCTGGTTCCAAGCCCTCTCACAATGCCAGGGTGGAAGTGCTCCTGGACACCTCTCCTACACCCCGAGTTGGGGGAGCAGGAAGGACACCTGAGAGCAGCCTGGCCAGGGGAGGGGACACGCGGCTGCTGCTGAGAGGCCAGCATGCTGGGAGCCGCACAGCCTGTGGCTGGTGGGGAAAGAGAACCGTCTTCAGTCATCCAGAGGACACGCTGGCTTGGAGCCGCTCTCCCAGAGCGCGTGTCCTTGGCTTCTGAGCAAGGTCAGGCAAGCTGTGTGTGTCTGCCGCCCTTGCACAGGCGTGCACTCATGCTCATGTGCTCACGTGTGTGCGGATGTGTCCATGCGGAGAGGAGGACATTTTAAAGAGAATCCTAATAATACTGTTCCCCAAGAAAGGGAGCAACAATGACGCGGCTCGGCAGCCGGCCTCTTCAGCTGGGAGACCTGCAGGAGCCTGAGGTGGGTGGGCACAGGTGATGGCAGACACCGGGTTTCCATTCATCAGTGAGCCCCTCTGACTCCTTGGTACACACAGCTGTACAAGACCCAGAGAGGGGGAGGCAGATGGGTTCCTAGGGTCCAGTGACAAAATAAGGCCCTTGAACACTCTGGGCAGGCCGTCTTCTGCATCCCTGAATCTCAGCCCTAAACAGGGCTCCAGGAGGCCGGGCAGGGACTGCAGGACCCTGGGTCCCATGCAGGGACTGCATTCCCTGGCAGGCACAGGGAACTTTGGTTACATTCATCTGTCCCTTCATCAGTGAACACCTACTATGTGCACCAACCAGTTGGTCACAGTGTGAGCGCAGCATGAACTGGTTAGACCAAAATGCCAGCACTCGTGAAGCCTGCGATCCTGCAGGGGAGGAATGGGGAGTACAGACGGTCAATAAGAACAGGACACAGCCTGCTGGGTAGCGATCAATGCTTTGCTCTGGACAGAAATAAAGCAGGCAGGAGAAAAGGGAGTGAGGGAGGGGTATGGGGTGTGGTTTTAAACACAGGGGCCAGTAAAGGTGTCCATGAGAGGGTGGTGTTTACAGAAACCCCTAAGGAGGTGAGGGAGTGGGGCTTGCAGTATTGAGGGGAGGAGCCTTCCAAGCCGAGAAGCAGCTAGTGCAAAGGCCCTGGGGTGGGAGTGCCAGGCAAGGTTGAGGAACCGCAAGGTGATGGTGGCTAGAGGGAAATGAGGTTGGAGAGGCATAGGGGTCACACAGTGTAGGGCCTTGAGGCCACTGTAGGGAACCGATGCAGGTCTGGGGGACCTACAGCTTATGGACTTTATGGGGCCATCCTTAAGGAAAAAAATTAATCAGGATTGCAAATACAAAAGGCAATTGGGGCCTTGGGAAGGTCTACGCAGGAGAGGGACACAGGCTTTGCCTCTGGCTGTGGGGAGAACTGGGGCCTTTGTGTGGAATGATGGGGACATGGAGGGGAGCTCTGAGGGAAGGAGTGACCAGACCTTTTAACAGGCTTCCTCTGGCTGCCAACTGGATGATGAGCTGGGGGGATGGAACGGTCAGGAAAGAAAGCCAGACACCAGTGACCAACATGACGGATGAACACAGATCACATTCTGAAAGTGGATCTGACAATATCTGCTGGTGGGAGATGCACGAGGAAGAAGGGTTGACCTCCCCCACCACCCCCATGATTCAGGCCTAAAAGAGTTAGCGCCAGTCCAGGTCGGAAGGAGAGTGTCCTTGTCAGTGGCCATCCTGATCTGCACCACCCCCACCAGGCAGCGTTTTCATGAAACCAACTCTGCAAAGAAACCCAAACTCAGAAAGGTAGAGTAACTTACCTAAAGTCACACAGCTGGTAAATGGCACAGCCTGTATGCAACCCAGGTCTTACCAACTCCAAAACTGCTATCTGTTCGGATACCCCAGGACAAGCAAGGCTGGGGGACCCTAGTAAAGCTTTCAGATGCGAAAAGTCCTTGGAGGTGAGGAGGGCCTCTTCCAACAACCACAGGGGCCTCTGGGATATTACCACACCTGGCCCCTAGGAACTTACAAAGAAAATTCTCAGCACTCCACCCCCACCCCCTCGACTCCTTCCTAAACCTGTTTCTGACCCACTGGTGAGGAGATCTCAGCTGCAATCTTGAGGAAATGTTTCTGGCATCTCTCGAATTTTCTTAATTTGCTGACAAGGTAATGATTGCTTTGCTCCATTACAAACGTTTTCTAAAGGAGTTTCCACATTAGAATGCAAAGCGGACTTCTCTGGCTTGGAGAAAACCTGAGATTTAATCTTCTACTACATTTATCCCTTAAATACAATTCATTGCATTTAAACTGATAGGAACTGATGGTCCCAGATGCGTCTTCTCAACAGGTTTAGTAACCAAATGAGTCCCCCACTGTCTTCGTAATCCACAGGGCTTGGGTTGATATTTTTATTATTATCATTATGGATTTGAAAAGCCTCAGCCCATCATTTGGGGCGTCCAATCCTACTGTCGTTCACCTTGCCTGGCTCACCACCTTCTGTGGCTTCTCCTTGCTTGGAACTTGGGAGAGATGACACATCCGCGGGAGCCCAGGGGATGGTGACCCTTTCACCATCTTGGCCTTTGTTCTTTGTGACACCCCAACAGAACCTGGGAAGCCAAGCTAAAGGATCTTTGTCCTCTCCAGCCCTCCCCAGCCCCCTTCTCCTGACAGAAACTGCCAACAGGGGCAGATATTTGATCCGTCTCAGAAGCTGTGATCTCATGCTGCCCAGATGTTCCACTCACTGGACTAAAGGCTCCTGTTACGGTAATCAGGGGCCCTCGATCCCCTAGAGACCCCACGCCTACCCCATCCTCCCACCCCCCAGACAATGAGAATTCCCAGCCCACATGGCCAACTGACACGGAGTAAGTGGACCCACTCAGCCGCAGTGGGCTCACGGAAATGACCCCTTAGAGTCTTCATACCAGTGGCCTAAGAAGGCGGGTACTCTCAAAGCCCCCTAGAGCCATTTGGGCTGAACGATGCCTTCCCCCAAATTCTCAAATGCCTGTATCTCCTTGTTCCTGTCTCATCAAGAGTTTAGAAAGTATGGAAGGAGCTCGGAAACATTCCGCAAGCCAAAGAGAACAAATGTTCACCAATGGGACTGAGCATGCCTGCTCTCCCCCCAGATCAACTGTGGCTACACTTGACTAGTGAGAGGGTAAGTGGGAGGTGACAAACTCAGTGTTTAAAACAAACAAAAAAAAATTTTTTCTGCAATTAGCATGAGGTCAGACCCAAGAGACAATGCTATTAAGGAGGGTTGGTGAATAAGGGCACATCAGATACCACAAAGTCATCACACTTTCTTTTCTGAAAGATTCTCTGTATCCCCAAGAAGGGGTAGAAACAGCACTTCTAACTTTGCAAAATGTGCTACCACAGAAAATTAATCACTACAGGAAATTAGACCCCCAGACCAAAAGCAGGTTTGTGGCACACGGTGGGTTTGACCCACACTGACTAAGGCGCTCTTCAGCAGGACAGTGAGAGCTGCTGGCTTCCTGACAGTGGTGGTCACAGAGGAGAGGCCAGAAAATGGCATGGAGAAGGATCAGTGCCTGGCAGACACCCTCCTCCTGCAAAGGGTGGCCAGAGGCAAAGACCGGGTTCCCATTTCCAGGGCAGAAATGGCCGGAGAGATCATCCAGTCCAACCCCTCACTTTACAGACAGAGCCACTGAAGCCTGGAGAGGACAAGGTCACCGTTCAGTCAGTTGGGATACAACAGGGGGGTCACCGAGTGCTGGCTTCTCCCCTCACCATGAAACCACCTCCCACCTTAGAGGGTCGGAGCTCAAAGGTGCCCCCTCCAAGATCACCCAACATCTTCAGCTAGCCCATGAGGACAGTGGAGGTCCCAGAATTCCCCACAGCATAAGAACAGGACGAGCCACCTTTCACATGGCTCCCCACCTCATCTTCCAAGAGCAGGGCTTTCCAAACTTTGTATTCTTAGCAACAGAACCTTAAGCAAGACCTTGAACTGCAGAACCTGCCTGAGCGGGCTGCCCTGGGCTTCGCCTCCGCACCCAAGACCCCCAGCCCCCTTCCACTGGGCCCTTTCTGGGGAGCTCAGTTTGAAGCCCCAGGCCTCTGGGGGCCTCGGAGCCCGGAGCTAAGGCAGCCGGAAAGGAGGGGCTCTTCCTTAAGACCCCTGGAGGGCGTGGCTGGGCTCTGACACCTGGACCACCTCGTTCTCCACCAGGGCCTGGCCCCCGTCGCCATTGAGCTGTCTCATGCGCAGGTTGATGGAGCCGTAAGTCTTCCGGGAGCCCCTGCCGGGGACCAGGGCCCGCCGGCGGTACAGCTCTCCCTTGCACAGGGAGACCATGAGCAGCGCGGAGAGCAGCATGCCGCCCACCGTGAGCAGCCCCAGGCCCGCGATGATGCACTTGTCCAGGTGGGAGCCCAGGCGGGCGTAGTACATCTCCAGCCGCTCCATCTCCCTCGCCGTCACCGTGTCCGGGTTGACGCGGGCCTCGCGGGGGATGGCGTAGGCTGTCACCACTAGGAGGATCCCAGTCACCAGGAAAACCAGGGCCGAAACGAAGCCATAATCCACAGGGCGGCTCACCGGCTCCAGGCCCGGCCCCTCCTCTGAACGCAGGGACAGGTCGTCCCGCTGGGACCGGGGCAGTGAGGGGACGCCCCCCAGAGGACTGGGGGAGCTGTCCGGTCTGGCATCCCTGGGGTTTTGGAAACGGGTCTCATGCTCCTCCAAGGAGAAGCCGGCATTCTCCACGCCTGCCCTGGATGGGGCCGCGGGGCCCAGAGGAGCGGGTCTCCTTGGGACCTGGGGACCATTGCTCAGTGTCTTCAGTTCCAGACCAGGGGGAGATGCCATTGGGAAGGAGGGACCCAGCTCATCCCTTGGCCCCTTGGCAGCTAGAAGAGAAAACAGAAAGTCAGCTGAATTTAACCAATCTCTACCAAGTCCCTGCCTGTGCCACAGTTGACCTCTGGGCACAGCCCCCCTCCCCCACTGGGGGAGCTCACCACACCAAAGAGGGAATGGGACAATGACAGAGCAGTGCGATCCCCGCTAGGGTTCTGCTCCATCACTGGCTGGTGGGAAATTCACTTAGGCTCTCTGGGCCTCAGTTTCCCCACCTATGAAATGACAATACTACCACTTCCTCCTACTTCACAGGGCTTAAACAGGGATTGAGACAACCCATATAAAGTACTCAGCAGAGTAAGTGCGCGCCCAGTAAGCATTAGTGATGAGCCATTACCATGATGGAGAAATTCAGACTGAGTGGCTATCAGGTTCAAATCCCAGCTTCACCACTTGAGCTTAGACATGTGATGCAAGCTCCTCTGCAGACTCACTGTTCTCACCTGTAAAATGGGAATAAACAAATGCTCCCCCCAATGGTTGTTGTGAAGCTTTCATCAAATAATGCACACAAGGGCTGGGGCTGGGGCTCAGCGGCAGAGCGCTTGCCTCGTACATGTGAGGCACTGGGATCAATCCTCAGCACCATGTGAAAATAAATAAATAAAATAAAGACCATGTATAACTAAAAAAAATGTTTAAAAAATAATGCACACAAGGCCTTGGCCACTTGAAGAAGTGGGCGCTGTTGTGCGTTAGGAAGAGGATGGGAGTGGGGGCGGGGGTCATGGTGGAGACCAAGAAGAGAAAGGAGGGGATGCTTCCAGGAGTTGGTGGCATTTGAAAGCCAGATTCAGAGGAAGAAAGGGAAATTCCACATCAGTGAGGGGAGTGAGGGCATTCTGGAAGAGAGAGGGGTGCCTTGGAGGTCAGCAGGAGCTAGTTCATGGAAGACTCTGAAAACCAGGCCAAGGAGCCAGGGAGAAATAGGCAGGCAGGTACTGGAGCAGGTCGTGCTGGGGTGTGCAGGGGTCCAAGACAGATGGTCCAGAAGGTAACAGCATCCAGCAAGAAAGCCAACAGGTGGGGACTGGCTGGGGGTGGGGGCAAAGTGGGACGGACTTGAAAGCCACTACTGAGGTCAAAGTCAAATGCCTCAGGGGAGGCCTGGACAGGAGGGTTGGGAGAGAAAGGTGAGAAGGGGGTACTCTCTGGGCTGCAAAGAGGAGACACCCCACCAAGGACCTGAACACCACCATACATAAAGACACACAGAACATGTGCATTACCATCCCGGGATACCCAGGGCCATATTTGGCTCGCAAAAGTTCTGCTTTGCTTTGTTTCTGGTCTTTTCATTTGTTTTTGGTGCATTTGTTGCCAACACCCAAAAAAGCAAAAGGTTGACATTTTAAACTTTGGATTACTGGCTTCTCTTGCAAAATTGAAGAATCTGGGCATCCCAGGTCTCCATCCCCTCCCAACTCTCTGCTTGTCTTGGTAATGGGGTCCTCTCTTAGGCACAGCAAGTCTCTCTCCCACAGCTTCCGCCTCAGTCCCCTTCTTTGGCTGTCATGTGTCCTTCCTGATCCCACAGGAGAATCATGCTCTTCTGTTTACAAGCTGATAACCTGAGGGTACATGCACCCAGGGGGCCAGGCACACAAATCCCCACATGGCACAGAGACCCACAGGTGCAAAGTAGCTCCAATTTATCTATATACACACTCATAAACACACTTCTCTGCATTCGTAGGCTGTGTTTATTCTCTGATGCCCTGCGGTTCTGCATGTGTGGAGAGTGTTTTTGAATATGAGCAAATGAATGAAATAAGAATGAATGAAATGAACAGATGGATGAATATAACTCCAAGGGTCCAGCACAAAAGGGACATTTTTCAATCTCTCTGACCTTCCTTCCAATATGGACTTACAACAGACATCTCCCTTTAGCACATACAGGGCCTTTCATCTGAGTACAAATCCTCTTTCTACTCACAACCCATTTCTATACTACATTCCTCTTTCTAGAGTTCCAATTTTATAAATGCTTACTGAGCCTCCACTACCTGTTGGGCCCTGTACCGGGCACTTCACTTACAAGTATCACCCATGATCGTCTTCAGCCCAGGATCAGGAATCACTATCTCCAACTTATAAAACAAGGCCTAGATTCCATCACATGTACTTGAGGGATCAGGAATTGAATGCAGGTTTCTTAAGAATTATCCTCCCCCATAATCCTTCAAAGCCACTCACTCCTAGGCAGGTGGTGACACCCCACACTCCTACCCTGGCTCTTCCAGCAGGAACACACAGACCCTCCACTTGGTCCAACCGTCTAACAGCCACCATGAGCATCCAGAGGGCAGTGATACCTCTGAATTTCACCTGGGTCCCCAGATGCCCACCCAGTCACTTCCCAAGGAATAGACAGAGAGGACAGAAGCACTGGTTGGCTTGTTACTCAACACCAAAAGCCACAAATGGCCCCTAGCAGGTGCTACTTGGTCTTCAGATGTGGTACCCACTCACCAGGCCATCAGCACCTTCAACAGAACTGTGCTCCTGGAGTGGCCCAGGAATCCCTTTCCCAAATGGACACACTGATGACTCCATGTCCCAGAGGAAATCTGAGGCACCCAAATTCTTGATAAGGGACTCTCCTTCACCCACCAGGAAACCCGAAACTTATTCCTTAGGATGCCCAGTGTGGGGGCAGAGAAAAAAGACCCACCCCCAGCATCAGAATGTCACTGTTTCTAAATCAGGGGTTCAGAAGCCCACAAGGCCATGTGCAATGACCCAAACATAAGCACAGACACAAATATTGTACCCACTGATTGTACCCCAGAATCACACCAGTTACTCCAATTTCATCTGAAGTTGGACAGGCCCTGAAAGACACACCCCAGTTCCATATTCAATCCCCTGGGGGTGGTTCCCACAGCAGTCCCCACAGACCCAGTAAGAGCAGGGTGACCCACAGATCCATAGGTCACTCTGGTACCCCGGAGGGGGAAGAACTGGTTATAGAAAGGGAGAAAAGACAGAAAAGAAATGGAGAGTTTCCCCGTAGGGCTGCTGAGATTCAAGCCTGATCTGCTAAGACCTGCCTGGGCCCAGCACCCCACCCGTGGCGCACACTGACACCCAGGGAGACGGACGCACAGCGAGGATGGGTGAAGCTCCACAACACCCAATCGATAGTCACACGCATGAGTTGTACACAAAGCCTCGGGGCGCGCAGACACGCACACGCCGTCCACGCTGTTATATCCAAAGTTCCGCGCAGGAAGCCCGGCAGCTGGGCGACCACCGCGCCCGCGCGCCCGCCACCCGCAGCTCACACCCCCTGCTCCTGCCCTTGACCGCGAACGCCGCGGGCGGCCCAGGCCAGACCTTGCCGGGCAGCGCCCGCAGCAGGGCGGCCGGGGAGGCCGGGCTGCACCGGCGCTGGCGTGCCCGGGTCCCCTCGCCGCTTGTCCTTCGGCGGGCCGCGAGGTCAGGCTCGCTGTCCTTCGCCAACACGCGCCGGCCCCGGCCTCAGCCTCCGGCCGCCCCCGCAGCCCCCCTCGGCGTGCGTACCTGTGCCCGGCCTCCCCTGCCTCCCCGCGCGGAAGCGAAGGGCGCCGGGAGGCCAGCGGGCGAGGTGCGTCCTCCCGGGCGCCTGCCCGCCTCCCCGCGACCGGAGCCGCCCGCCAGCCCGCCGGCCGGGGGCTCGGCTGCAGCGCAGCCCGGGAGCGCGCGGGCCTGGCCGCCGCCGCCCGGTCCTCCCCGGCTCCCGCCCCCTTCCCGCCCGGCCCGAGCCCCCGGCGAGGAGCACATACCTGCTCGCGCCGCGCGGGGCTACACCGCGGCGGTGGCGACCGCTGAGGAGGGGTGGCGGGGTCCGGGGAGGTAGCGACAGGGAAGGGGCGGGAGCCGGGATTCTCCGGCGCCGCGGATCGAGCTCCGCCCTTGGCCGGCGAGGGCGCCCGGAGAGTTAGCACGGGGAGGGACCGGGAGACGGGTGGGGGACGGGGGCGAAGGCGGGGGGGTGCCAGTCCATCCTCCTCCTCTCCCCTCCCCTTAGGGCACCTCTGTACCGCCCGCGCCTGGGCTGCGGGAACCCGAGCTGGAGTCCCCGGTCCCAGGGCTCGGGGGCGGGGCGGGGGGAGGGGCTGGAGAAGACCCCTCCCCCGCCGCTGGGGAGCCCCCACTGCGCCAAAGCCAGGAGCGACCCCCGCACCCTCCAACACCCGGCCCCAGGTAGGACCCTGGGTCCCCTCTGAGGTCTGCAGGTCCGTAGTCTCCTCGGGCGCTGGAGGCTCGGCGGCTCAAAGGCGCCACCTAGAGGCTGAAAGGAAGCCCTGGCGAGGCCTCCCACCCTTCTTTCTCTGTGGGACCACGTAGTGCGCTGCCCAAGAGGGATGGGCTCCTGGGACACTGCTAAAGGCTGCGCACACCCTCGCGCTCCAAGGCCCAGCTGCAGCGCCTCCTCCGCCGGGAAGGCTACCTGGCTGCTTCACACGCAGCCTGTCCCCGGGGCCCTCCATCTGATCTCTGCCCTTGCTTGCCGGAGAACTCTGATCTCTGACCGGCGTGATTTTCTAGTTCAGGGCAGCCCCCTCCATCAGACTGACAACTCCTGCAGAGCAGGGTCCAAGCCTGAGCCCCCAGAACCCGGTGTGTGGGTGCGGTGCACAGCTAAGGAGTGGGGTGACTTCCTCAGCTTCTGTCCTTTACTGAGCCCAGACTTATTAAGATGGGCTGAGTGAAGTTCTCCTTCACAAAACTCAAGTTGGCACTTCCTCTTGGGGGCCAGGCCAAGCCCAGAGAGAGGTTTGGTCTGAGAAGCGTGGGATTTCCAGAAGACTGGGGGAGGGGGCTCTCTGAGCCTCAAGTGCTCCCCACTGTCCATGGGCATCATGACCATGCAGGCTCCTGGGGCTCTGGAGGACTGCAAATGAGGACCCCTTGTCCTGGCTCCTTTGCTTCATCATGAGCAGATCATCATCCAAAGGCCTGTGCAGTCTTCACCCACCAGGAGAGCAGAGGCCACCCTGGACTCTTGGGGCCAGGGTAGCATAGCCTATGCAGAGTCCCCGGGCCTGGGAAGGCCTGTCTCCTGCCAAGAAGTCCTGAGACCTGGCCCACTGTTAGGGTCTTCAAAGGGAAGCCAGCCCTGGCACCCACACACCAATGCAATCCCAGCTCTGCCACTCAGAGCTCAGTTTTCTCATCTGTGAAATGGACTCAGCAAGGGAATGGGAGTTGAATTAAAGATTTCCTTGCAGCAGTCACCCGGTTCCTCCCTTGTGGTGCACAGTCTTACCACACAGCTTGGACCTCGGCCAATATTTCTGCCTGGGACATTTTCTTCCCGATATCCTCAGTACTCACTCCTCTCACCTCCCTTAAGTCTTTGCTCATATGTCCCCTTCACCTACCCAGGCCATCCTTCAAAAAAATTCTAGTGCCCCAGCACCTTTACTTCTTCCTCTGGATTTTTCTCTGTAGCCTTTATTAACTCTTGATATTAGTTTATTTCTTTGTTTATTGTCACCAGGGAAACACGAGTGTCCAAAGACGAGTGGAGGCTTTGCCTGTTTCCCTGATGGGTGTATCCCCAGAGACTAGAAAAGACACCAACACCCGGAAGCCTCTTGATAAATAATTTTTAACTAAAGAGCAAATAAAAGAAGCAAGTATTTTATTGAATACCTATTCTATACTAGTGAACTAGGTAAACCCTACCCCATCCTCAAGAGCCCATATTCTAGATAAGTAAATATAACCTTGCAGCTGTAGTCAGTGCTACCAAGCAAAGGGACATTGTGAAAGCCTCAAGCAAGGATGCTGACCCTTGGGGGTAGGGATAGCTCCCCTGTAGAAGCAAGGGTGGAGCCCAGATTAGAAGATACAGTTGGGTAGAGAGGGCAAGGAAGAGAGGTCCAATAGAGGGCTAGCATGGGCAAAGGCCCTGGGGTGGAAGGCAGCACAGTAAGAATGAGGGCTGAAGGAGACAGATGTGGCTTATGTGGACTGCTCAGTTAGGAATGTGGTAGAGATGAGACTGCATCCGTCAGTAGGCCAGGTTTCTGGGAAGTCCTGTAGGCCAGAGTTTGTTCTTTGTCCTCAGAGCTATATTGAAGAGTGTGTGGACAGGGTTAACTAAACCTCTTCCTCTGTTGCATGTGAATTTGACCTTTGGTTAATTGTCAAGCTGTTTCCTGGAAACAGATTAAAAAAAAATACTATGTCTGCTGTGTTACTGAGCAACATTGTCCATGGTAAAAATGACCCCCAAGAAAGAGGCTAGAATGATCTATACAGCAATTGATTAGAATTGGACACATCAATATGAATTCATGCTTGGCTTAATATAGATGAAGATGATTACATGAGACATATTTATAGACATTTATATAACATGGATTAGTATATGCATATTTATTTCCTTGCTCTGTCAGTTGAGAGGCCTAGAAGCAGTGGTGTTCCATAGCAATGACCTCACCTCGCACCCAGATCCTGGTTCCCGATGCCAGTTGCCAGCAAGAGGAGCCAGGGCTCCTTGGAGAAATGGGGCATGAAATGTACAAGATGAACCTGGAGCATCTTATAGTGCCAGAAAACAAATGCTAAACACACACACACACACACACACAGTGATGGGGGTGTGTCAAAGGACATAGGCCAACTAAAAGAAGTTCAATAACTAAAACTGGAAAAAATAAATGAACCAATACTGGATTGCAACCAGAAGTATGAAACAAATAATCCGTAAGTCAATGCTGATACAAATAACTGAAAAAAAAATAAACAAGTGAGGAAAAGAGATAAATCTCCCATGCGGAATTCTAAATATGTAGATCCTTGGTCCTCAAAGATGGGGACAGCACCTTTACTTCTTCCTCTGGATTTTTCTCTGTAGCCTTTATCAACTCCTAATATATAAGGACCACATAACTCTGTGATCCTTAAGTGTGGGCTGTGCATAGTGACTTCTTTTCCAAGAGTACAGTGTGGAAGGGGGTTGGGGACACCTGACAAACCCTATCTCCTCAGCCAGGTGCTCAAGGTCAACATCAACTGTCAAATCACCTTATAGTATGCACCCTTGATGTGATGTGTCGAAGATGGCACTCAACCTCTATGTCCTTCCTCTCCATGATCCATAACCCCAGTGTAATCATGAGATAAATGCCATTGAGGACCAATTGAATGTCATTGAGGGACATTCGACGAGATACCTGACCAGTCCCCTCAAAACTGTCAAGGGCATCAAAATCCAGGAAAGTCTGCAAAACTGTCACAGACAAGAGGAGCCTAAGGAGACATACAACTAAATACAGTGCGGTGTCCTCAGTGGGATCCTGGAACAGAAAAAGGACAGTAGATAAAACCTAGGGAAATCCAAATAAAATGTGGGCATTAGCTAAGGACAATGTATCCACATTGGTTCATTCATTGAAACAAATGCGCCACACTAGTGTAGGGTGCTAATGACCGAGGTCTCTGGGGGTAGGATACAGGGGACTCTCTGCACTGTTGTCCTGATTTTTTTTTTTGTAAATCTAAAACTGTTCTAAAAAAAATTAAGTTGTCATTTTTTAACAACTGGAGAGAACTATAAATACCTGGTGGGAATTATACTTTGGGCTTCCTGAACATGGTGACTCATAACTGGACAGGTCTAAAGACATTGGCTCCCATGGGACTTGAGATGTTAAGCCAGGATGGGGCCGGCTGCTGCCCAGCGGGTAGTCCATCCTGTACCCGGGCAGCGCCCTCTGCTGGGCACAGCAAGGCCTTCCACTTGAGGAAGCACCTGGTGGCATGGCAGGCTGGCTGAGCTCCCAAGCTGGGGTCTCCCTCTCACTTTCTCAGAGTAGGCTAAAACCAGGCGTGGCTTCTGGTCACCTGTTGAGTCTGTGTGTAGTTGAACCTAAGAAGATTCCCTTGTAGACACTGCAGTGGGTGACAAGCTTTAGAGTGATGTGGTCAGGCTGGGCATGGTGGCACACGCCTCTAATCCCAGCCTCTGAGAAGGCTGAGGCAGGAGGATCGTGAGTTCAAAGCCAGCCTCAGCAACAGCAAGGCGCTGAGCAACTTGGCAAAACCCTGTCTCTAAATAAATAATGAAAAAAAGTGGTGGAGATGTGGCTTAGTGGTTGAGTGCCCCTGGGTTCAATTGCTGGTACCAAAAATAAAATATAATAAAATAGTGACTTGGTCATATTTGGATTATGAAAATATTCTCCTGGCTACTCCCAGCTGCAAAGGGACAAGAGAGAAAACAGACTTTGTGGAAGGTTATTTATGGTCATGTTGGCACACGGTCAGTCCTCAATAAATGAGCTGCAATTATATATCTGTGGAGACATTGATCTGTCAGAGAATAGGGTCTGCTTGGAGAACTTTAGAACATCAATTAATACAGAATTTTGCAAAGAATAGTGGTATATGACATAATTTTATGTGTTATATAGATAAATATGTGCTCTGTTTATCTATTGCCACATAGTAAACCATCCCAGGTGGTTTAGCTTAATAGACATGTGCAGAAAGAGAAGCAGGGGACTCATGTTCAGGCACATATAGTCAGGACATTGCCTTACAGTACATTTTTGCTGCTCTAACAAAATACCTGAGACTGGGTGGTTTATAAAGAGAGAGATTTCTCACAGTTCTAAAGTTGCAAAGTCTAAGGATGAGACACCATCGTTGGTGTTGGGTGAGGGTTGCCCTCTGCTTTCCAGATGGCACCTTGTTCTGTATCCTCACATGTTGGAAGGCAGAAGGGCCCTGGTGTGTTCGCTTTAACCTTGAGCCCTTTTATAAGGGTGCTGATCACTCCCCACAGATCAAGCCTCTTGAAGGTGTTACACTGGAGATTATGTTTCAACAGGACTAAAAGGAAAAAAATAAGTTTCAACACAAATTTTATTTATTGTTTTTGTACATTTTTTAGTTGTAGATGTACATAATACCTTTACTTTATTCATTTATATGTGGTGCTGAGGATTGAACCCAGGGCCTCACACATGCTAGGCAAGCGCTCTACCACTAAGCCACAGCCCTAAGCCCTCAACGTGAATTTTAGAGACCAAGCAGACACCTTGTGGGTTGAGTTCCCCCAGAAGCAGACTGGAGGGCAGAATCTGAGCACAGGTGGTTTATGTGAAGGTCATCCCAGGAAGCAGAGTGGAGGGGCGGCAGAACGAGACCAGGAAGGAAGGAGCTCCAATTCGCTACAGGTGCACTGACAAGCACGTGAGCATCGTGGGCAACTGGGGGTCTAGTCCTGCTGGATGGAGTACGTCCCACCTGAGAGCTGAGGGGACTGAGGTCTTTATCCAGCAGGACCTGTTTGTCATCGTTGAGGGCTATCCTCGGTACTCTCAGTCTGTCCTCTGCACAGGTCACGCAGGTGCCTTAAGCAGAGTCAGATGTGTTTGCAGTAGGAAGCCCCAGGGACACGCGGAGAAGAGGAGTGTGGCAGGAATGTGGATGGGGCCCAACAGCACTTGCTACTGGACACAGGGGCAGGGAACCATGAGACACAGACATGGGGCATCGTCAGAAGGCAAATGATTGGACAACTGGCCTTGTCTGTCTGGGCCAAAGGGAAGGCCTATGGGGAGGAGGTGAAGAGCCACAGAAAAAGAAGTAGGGCTGGGAATCCTGAGTACCCCAGGTACTCGTCTCTGTGTCCCTCTGGTTAGCGTGATGGCACGAGCTTACGTGGTAGGATGGTTGGGCAGGAAGGCTGGGGTTGTCACCATGTGAAAACTTCTCCCTGTGAGACTTCCACCTTGTTTGTGTTTTATAGGCGGATCAGGGCTAAGGTGCCCAGGGTCCCCCCAAATGTGGAGGACCCCAATCCTAGAAGCTAGACACAGGGCAGAGATAAATGACAACTCTGACCTGCTTGCCCATCTGAGAGATGAGAAAAGTCTGCCTTTGTGTCTCAGGACAGGTCACCCACCACTGCTACATCCTGGTTTCCCTGTCTATCTGGTCACAGCCAAGAGTCCTCTCTCTGCCATGTATTAAGGGCCAGATTCAGTTATGAACAAGAAAACTCTTGGAAGAGAATACAGCACTTAAAGACCTAGGTAGGAGGATTATGGAAAGGACTCGAATGGGAAATCATGGACTTGGTCTAGCACTCTGCTCTATTGTTAGGACATTGATTTGATTCCTGAAACAAAAAGACTCAAAATAATCATGTCTTCAATGAAACAGATCGTGTTTCTCTCTCCTGTAAAGGTCTACTTGGTCGCTGAGGCCGACATGGCGGCTCAGCGATTGCAAGGGGCCTGGGGTCCTTCTGTCTTCTGCCACCCTCATCTTGTGGGTCAAGACAGCTGCTCCAGCTGGTCCCATCACTACACTGGAGTCAGCAGAGAGAGGACACTGGGATGGGGAGTCACCCTCCTCCATCTTTTTAAGGGCACATCCCAGAAACTGAACACATCAACTCTATTCATATCCCATTGGCCAGGATTTAATCACGTGGCCCATTTATCTGCAAGGGAGTCTGGGAAATGTAGTCTTTGCCATGTCAGAAAGGGAGATGTGATATCAAGGAGCAGCCTACAATTTTTGCCAGGGCCGCTGACTTGCTTGGGTCACACAGCCTCATCTTTGAACCAACCTCTTACTGTCTGGACGACAAGCCCCGTGAGGTCTGGAGTGAGGTCTCTCTTGCTCATCACTGCGCCCTTAGTGTGCACTTCAGGGTCTGGCGCATGGGAGCCTTACTGTTGGCTGACTGCGGGTGATGAATGGACAGCATTCAGGCTTTCATAGGCTGGAGTAGCATTCTTCCTCATTCATGGGTTTAAATTTTTTCCCTTTCCACGACTTCTGGCTCCACTCTCTACCCCTATCATCTCTGTGTGCCAAGCCTTTCTGAGTCTATGAAGTAAAATTGTGCTCTGAGCCAGAATCCAGAGTATGATTAAAAATAAATGAAAGTTGCATCAAAACAAGTTAACCACAAGAAATGGCCTTTCCAGCGTAGTTAGCATTAGCACTGGAGGCCAAGCATAGAGGGCCAGGCTCTAATTACCAAGGACTGTTATCAACACCTCTACTATGCAGGGCAGAGAACAGTAGAGCCTGGTCTGCACCCCTCCATCACTGGCCCCCCCACCACTGTAGAACAATAGGCAGGACCCTCCCCACAGTGGGAGGGAGAAGGAGTTCTAATTCCATCTTTGTCTCTACCTGTCGGAATGATGTTATGAAAATCCATACCTCCTGGGGCCAAGCATGGTGGCGCACACCTGTAATCCCAGAGCTTGGGAGGCTGAGGCAGGAGGATCACAAGTTCAAAGCCAGCCTCAGCAACTAAGCAAGGCTCTAAGCAACTCAGCAAGACCCTTCTCTAAATAAAATATTTAAAAAGGGCTGGGGATGTGGCTCATTGGTTAAGTGCCCCTGGATTCAATCCCTGATACCAAAAGAAAAAATATATATATGGGCCTTTTGAAGCCTCGGTTTCCTCATCTGTTAAATGGCAGGATCTGTAATCATTGCTAATATTCAGATAATGATGGCGCCTAACTCAGAGACAGAGGATCCTCAACGTTGTCAGTTCACCCACCCTCATCTCAGTAACTTTTCCATTGTGCCAGGCCCCAAGAAATACCTGACATATATAAAAAGTGGTTAGGTTGAAACAACTTAGTAATATTTGCTTGCACAGCATCTGACAGATTGTCCTTTTGTTTCCCTCAGAAATGTAACTGTTTTTTTCTGCCTCTGTGAGTTTTCTGCAGTACCTGGGGGTGCCTTGGAACACAGTTTGGGAACTGCAGTCATAAAAAGGTTCTGGAGATGCTCTGAGGTCATGGATGCCCAGCAAGCCGCCTGGCGCACAGTAAGCCATCCAGAAATGCTGATTGTCCTCAATTATCCTTCAAGCCTGGTGCTCAGATCACCCTCTCTCGTCCTTCCTGGGTCTCCCACCACCGCCAGGCGGCACTACCTCCTGCGTCTAGCTCCTGCCCTGGGGTCCCTGTCGGCCAGCCTCCCTCGGGTCCCTCCAGGCCTGCAGCCCCCCTTTGCGCTGACTTCCCTCCCAGTGCAGGACGGGTGGCCCCACTGCTCTGCCTCTCCCTCACCTGCTCTCTTGGCACGACCTCTTTGTAGATGGCCCACGTCCTGGCCCCTCGGGTTTGGGGTAGGTGATGTGACTCACTGCCCGCAGGCAGGTGATTCTAGCTTAGGCCCTAAGTGACCTCATGCCGTTCCACTTGTTCCTTTCTTCTCTGTCCCTGTCAGGAGGGGAACATGTCCCAGGCACCCAGTGATTCCAGGAGGGTGACAAGAGACCCGTGGGGCAGCCTCACACCTGCCGATGGGCAGCCTGAGGAAAGCCATGCCAGGCAGCCCACACGCTCACGAGCAAAAGTAAACCATGGCTGTGGCTGGAGAAGCACCCCCGATGGCCACGTGTTCACGACTTGACCCCCGCCTGCGGAGCCTCGTGTCTGAACCAGCTGATGGAGCCTCTTATAGTCTGGGTTCCAAGAGGTGGGGCCTGGTGGGCCTTATAGTCATATGAAGGGGATAGTGAGACCCTGGCCCCTCCTCCCTCTCCCTCCACGCCTCCCCCTCTTCCTTTTCAGGAACCATGAGGTAAGCAGCGTATTCCAGCACACATTATGCTGCTTTGTCATAGTCCCAGGCAACAGGGCCAACTATGGGTTGAAATCTCCCAAACTGTGGCCAAAATAAACCTTTCCTCTTTTAAGTGGATTATCTCAGGTATTTTGGTACAATAATAGAAAGGTAATTCAGAGATTATTTTGTTTGAAAGTGTGGAGTTTTGGAGAGGTTTGTTATACAGTGTTCTAATTCTGTTTTGTTTTTATGGGGGGTGGGTGGGTACCAGAGATTGAATTCAGGGGCACTTCGCCATTGAGCCACATCCCCAGCCCTATTTTGTATTTTATTTAGAGACAGGGCCTCACTGAGGTGCTTAGCGCCTCATTTTTGCTGAGGCTGGCTTTGAACTCTTGATCCTCCTGTCTCAGCCTCCCAAGCCACTGGGATTACCGGTATGTGTCACCGCACCAACATACAGTGTTCTTGTAACAATCCAGCTTCACTATCTGTGGCAAACTCAGAGTCTCTGAGCTCAGCTCTGATTGGATCGTTTGGTTACCAACTCAGACACACAGCTCTTCAAATACAAGCCACCCAAGAACCCAGGGTCTGCCTCCTGACCAATCCGTGGGGGCCACCTGTGTGCAGCACCCACCTCTGCTCCAGGCAATTGTCCCATGACTACAGGGCCACAGGAAACGAAGCCTGGGGACCTACCTGGAGGGGCTCATGTCTAGTCCCTGTGTTCAGAAGGGGTGTGAGCGGGGCCGGCGAGAGTTTCTCAGATCTTCAGTTCTGAAGAGTGACAGCTGAACCAGAATAGAATTGGCACATAGCATCTTGTCTGCATGTGGCAATGAGATGCACTCAGGCTGTAAATCCTAGAGTACAAGGAACCTGAGGCTCCTTACAACTCAGGTTAGTAGTTATTTAGAGACGTTTTGCCTGAAGAGGGAAAGGATAAAGCCCAGCTGTGAACAGAAAGTCTGATGGAGCCCGGGTTGGATCCCAGGCACCAGGGCCCCCAGTACAGCACCCATTTTTCTGCCTGGTAGTTCTGATGCTTGGAAGGAGCCCAGGTGCACCTCTGGCCCACAGAGGCACTTCTCAAGTCTCCCTGGTTTCCTGGTTCAGGCTGCTGCTTGCTGATGGCGTCCTTGAAAGAACTCTCAGCCTTCTCCGGCTGGGTCCCAGCCTGTGCCCCATGTCCCCTACCCACTGTTAGCTTTGTCTTCTGGGGCCACAATAAATTCATTTATGAACACTTCCTATAATTTTTACTTCTATGAATTCAATTGAGTTCTATTTCAAAAAAGTTTTAATAGCATCTTTTTCTGTGTTTTTGATTCTTTCTTGTGTGCCTTTCATTCTTCTCAGAATATTTTTTTTGATCTCCTTCATCTGCAGGGGGAAGAGGCACTGGATCCGGCGGTAGATGGGGTCCGCTGACTCTGGTCCACTGTGGGTTCTGTCATCCGAAGGCAGCTTTATTTGGGGGTTCTTGTGTCACCGGGGTTGAGGGAAAGTCCTTCCAACTCGTATCGAATTTGTTTTGTCCCTCACCCCAGGGGATCTGGGTGACAGACAGAACACAGCTATCTGGGATGACTGTGTCAATCCTCAGGGTTCCTGGCTCACATGGATAGAATGAATTTTTTAAGACCCTACATCAAAGTAGGTCTGATTTCTTTCCATGATAACATTAGCTTGATTATTGTTTGTTTCAATCTGCTAGAATATCAGCTCCAGGAAAGCAGAGACTTTGTCCCTCTGGTGTTGGGCTAGTGCCTAGAGCAGAACTTGGCACAGAGTGGATACTCAGTAAGTATTTATTGGAAGGGACAATTAAAGAATAACCACTTCATATTATCCTGTGAGAATATCTGGGAAGTCAGTTAGGACAGTTTGTCCCCCAAGTAGTAGACTGTCCAGTTACAAATGGGGTCTGTTCTTTCACCTAATAAATATATGTTGCTGCTGATTCCATGTCTCAATGACTTCCAATCCCTTTAATTCTCTTGGCCTTTGTGTTACAGTTGCAAGATGATTGCTGTAGCACCAGACATCACGTCTACATTTAAGGTAAAAGGAAGGGGGAGAAAGTAAATGCAAAGGGGAAAACATCAGAAACACTTTCCCTTTCGTTAGAAAGGTAGAAGGGTTTTCCTAAGGTCTAATGACAAATTTCTGCTTTGGTCTCATTTGTTAGGAATGGGTTTTGCAGGCATCTTAGAAGTAAGGGAATTTGGGACGTGAACATCTTCCTTTATCTAGACTCAATGGATAAGTGAAAAAGGGAGGGAGGGTCTGGACCACAGGTGGGATACCTCCCCCCCCCCCCCCCCGCATATACTTCGCATATAAAGCACAAAACAAGCCCTGGGCAAGAGCACCTATTTCACCTATTTCAAAATGACTGTTATTGTTATGCTTTAAAGCTTCACAGTCCCTGTCATCCCGCTGGCTTCTGGAACCAGCAGGCACGGAGGCACTCATGCCCCGGTGGTCCCCTCCCTTCATATTCGGTTTGTGCAAAGTACTCAAGCCCTTTAAAAAAAAAAAAAAAAAAAAAAAACACTACACTTTCCCATGTGAACTGCTTCCTGCTCCCATTTATTCCATCTTGAGTGACTTGGCCACCCTGCTGCCAGCTGAAGGAGGTTGGGGACTCTATGAGTCACAAGTCCCTCAGGCCCACAGCCGGATCATCATCAAGGTCTTCTCAAGGAGATGAAGGCAGCTGGAGAGCCAACCCCGGACCTCGGGCAGACCCTGGAATGGCTGAGACGGGAGCTGGTGAGGCTTTGCGTGACTTTCCCCCTGACACCCGCACCCCACATTTTCAAGGTTTCCCGTCCCTCCTCTCAGGTGCCCCATTGGACAGGGCAGAGGCTGCAGGCATCCCTGTGGGGACCAGCCACCCGGTGCATGATCGCAGTTTCCGGCCAGGGTAAGTGGGTCGCGGCCTACATAGGAGGTGCGTACCTGGTGTGTCCCTGGCACATCCATGTGGGCTGTTAACCCTGACATGGAGCACGCCGCTGTCTCAGCCCAGATCCTCTAGAAAGCAGAGGCTCGGAGTTGAGGACCTAGCAAGGTGTTTGGAGGTAGGGGCCCAGAGGGACTGGGATGGCAGTAGGAATGCAGGCCAGAGCCCGTGCTCCTGGGGGGGCAGGGTGTTACGAGCTGGCTCCCACTTCAGAAGTGGCTAAGGAGGCCGAGGGTCTCTCAGCAGGTGGCCTACCAGCTCAGGACTTCTCTGCAGGGCTGACTCAGAAACTGTACCTTGGAAGAGAGAGAAAGGGGGGGAAATCTCTCTCTCCAGGAAACATCTCCTGTGTCTCATTTCCAGTGGGTAAAGATCCACCCCACGGGGTGCAAAGGCTCCTGAATGAGTGTGTCATGTTACTTGGTGGCTTGGTGGCTCTCAGGACGCTAGGCCTTATACCCTTCACTGGGTGTTTTTGCAACACAAAAATAAAGGAGTGCTCCAAAGTATGGGGGCCACCAGCTGAGAGAGAGGAGGAGGCGGGTCTGGGAACCTCAGGGAGGGCTTGGATTCCAAGACAACTTCTTCTCCTCCTGGGAAGGACAGACAGGATTGTCCTGTGACATTTCTGGGTGGCTAGGGATTGGGCCAGCGGGGACCTAACCCTGTCTTCCTCCTCAGAGGGAGTAGCTGGAGCCAGCAGAGGGGACTGCAGTTTCTCACATCCACAGGCGCTGGGCCTCCCGGGGTCCCCCAGGGTGAGTGCCTATGTCAGATTGCTAGGTGCCGGAACCCAAAGTGCCTGTTTTCTCCATAGAACAAAAGCAAGGGAACCTCCCAGGTCCAAGCCCCTTTCTCCCCAGGGTGCCAAGAGATGAGAGGCCCCTTGAGCCTCCTCTTGCAAATCCCTGACATCTTGATCATATGAAATTTACATGAACCCATAAGAGCTCCTTGGGAGCCCACCCAAGAAGCCCCTTTGACCTTGTCAGGGGAAGGGCCTGCACCAGACTGTCATTTCATGCAGCAAGGGGAACAGATGGTCAGCAGCCACCACAGGCAAAAAGTCAGGGCTCTTCCTCTTTTCCTGGGATCCTGTGAGCTCCAGAGTTTTGGTGGGTCTCCAGGAGGAGAGAGAGCCACAGGCATTCATGGCAAGAAGGTAAACCAGCTCGATGCCCCAGTGCCCGACCGTGTGGCAGCAGGACAGAGATCCACTGCAGAGGTTGAAGACACTTCTGCTGTGGCAGCCTGTCCTCAAGGTTTACATTCCTCAAAGTCAAAGGCATCGTGTCTGGCTCCTCCCTTCACATTGCTGTGATGCCAGGAGGCCGAGGCAGGAGGATTGCATGTTCGAGGCCAGCCTCTGCCCCTTAGCTGGACCCTGTCTCAAAATAAAAAGGGTTGGAGAGATAGCTCAGTGGTAAAGTTCCCCTGGGTTCAATCCCCAGTATCCAAAACAAAACAAAACAAAACCCCCACATCTCTGCATCTCTGCCATGCTGGGTACATACTCAGACAAAAAGATGTGTGTGGGGAAATCCTTCGAGAAAACACACCCTGAATGCTTTCCTGGGAGTTGGGAAGGGAAGGTCCTAGACCACTGGGGGGTGGCCTGTGGGATCCCAGGGTTCTCCAGGACACAGTCCACGCTCCACCCGAGGGTTCTCTTCCTCCTGGCAGTACTAGTAATGCTCGAGCAGCAGACACTGGCTCGGTCTTCTCATTTGTAAAGTAATCACAAAAATTAAACTGATTCTTTTTCATTGAATATTTTATTTGTCCTTTTTAGTTATACATGACAGTAGAGTGTATTTTGACATATCATACATCCATGGAGTATAACTTCTCATGTTGTGGTTGTACCTGATGTGGAGTTGCACTGGTCGTGTATTCATATATGGACATAGGAAAGTTATGTTCAATTCATTCTACTGTCTTTTCCATCCTCAACCCCCTTCCTTTAGCCTAACTCCCCCTGTCCAATCTGATGAACCTCCCCACCACCCCTCCTACCTATTATGAGTCAGCATCTGTATATCTGAGAGAACATTCAGCCTTTGGTTTTGGGGGATTGGCTTATTTCACTTAACATGATAGTCTCCAGTTCCATCAGCTTACCTGCGAATGCCATAATTTCATTCTTCTTTAAGGCTGAGTAATATTCCATTGTGTATATATATATATATACCACATTTTCTCTATCCATTCATCTGTTAAAGGGCACCTAGGTTGGTTCCATGGCTTAACTGTTGTGAATTGAACTGCTATAAACATTGATGGGGCCATGTCACTGTAGTATGTTGATTTTAAGTCCTTTGAGTATAAACTGAGGAGTGGGATAACTGGGTCAAATAGTGGTTTCATCCCAAGTTTTCAAAGGACTCTCCATACTGCTCTCTAGAGTGGTTGCAACAATTTGCAGTCCCACCTGCAAGGTATGAGTGCACCTTTCCCACCCACATCTCGCCAGCTTTTATTGTTGCTTGTATTCTTTTCTTTTCTTTTTTTGGTTGTAGTTGGACACAATGCCTCTATTTATTTATTTATTTTTATAGGGTGCTGAGGATTGAACCCAGTGCCTCACATACGCTAAGCAAGCACTCTACCACTGAGCTACAATCCCAGTCCTGCTTGTATTCTTAATGATTGCCATTCTGACGGGAATAAGATGGAATCTCAGCATAGTTTTAATTTGCATTTCTCTAATTGCTAGAGATGTTGAACACTTTTTCATATATTTGTTGACTGATCATTTTTCTTTTTCTGTGAAGTGCCTATTCAGTTCCTTTGCCTATTTATTGATTGGGTTATGTTTTGGGGGGTGGGGTGTCAGGTTTTTTTTTTTTAAGATAGGGCGGGGGGGAGAGAGAGAGAGAGTTTTTTTTTTTTTTTAAATATTTATTTATTTATTTATTTTTAGTTTTCGGCGGACACAACATCTTTGTTTGTATGTGGTGCTGAGGATCGAACTCGGGCCACATGCATGCCAGGCGAGCGCGCTACTGCTTGAGCCACATCCCCAGCCCAAGGGTGTCAGTTTTTTTTTTTTTTTGAGTTCTTTATTTATCCTGGAAATTAATGCTCTATCTGGGATGCAGGTGGCAAAAATTTTATCCCATTCTGTAGGCTCTGTCTTCACATTATTGATTGCTGTGAAGAAGCTTTTTAATTTGATTCCATCCCATTTATTGATTCTTGATTTTACTTCTTGTGCTTTAGGAGTCTTATTGAGGAAGTCTGTTCCTAAGCCACGTAATGGAGATCTGGGCCTAGTTTTTCTTCTGGTAGACACAGGGTCTCTGGTCTAATGCCAAGGTCCTTGATCCACTTGGAGTAGAGTTTTGTGCAGGGTGAGAGATAAGGGTTTAATTTCACTTTGTTACTATGGATTTCCAGTTTTCCCAGCACCATTTGTTGAAAACATGATCTTCTCTCCAATGTATGTTTATGGCGCCTTGTCTAGTATGAGATGACTTGAAATACTTTTTTTTTTTAATCTTACTTTATTTTATTGTGATGCCGGGGATTGAACCAGCCCCTCCTGCACTGTAGCCAAGCCCTCTACCACTGAGCTACATTCTTCGGCCCCTAAAATACTATTCTTAATAGAGAAATAATGTCACTAATTATCTCTTATTAAAAGAGACAGAGAGGGGTTGTAAATCTGCATATCTAATCATACATTATGCCTTGACCAGAATCAAGAGCGAAGCCTGGGAACTCTTCCCAGTGTTGGCCTCCGGGGAAGAGACTTGAACTACAGGAGCGGGTGGGGTGGGAGCGAGACTTTTAACAACAGTGGTCCTCTGTATCTGCAGGTTTCATCCACACCCATTCAACTAACCACAGATTGAAAATATGGAATTCAATTGAAAAACTGTGTCTCTACTAAAAATATATAGACTTATTTCTCGTCATTGTTCCTTTTTTGTTGTTGTTGTTGTTGTAGTTGGACACAATGCCTCTATTTATTTATTTATTTATTTATTTTATATGGTGCTGAGGATTGAACCCAGTGCCTCACATGCGCTCTACCACTGAGCTACAATCCCAGTCCTGCTTGTATTCTTAATGATTGCCATTCTGACGGGAATAAGATGGAATCTCAGCATAGTTTTAATTTGCATTTCTCTAATTGCTAGAGATGTTGAACACAGTATAACAGCTATTTACACGACATCTACATTAGATTTGGAATTATAATTATTCTAGAAGTGATTTAAAGGCCATAGGACTGTGTAGGTTAGATGAGGGGCTTGGGCATCCTTGGATGTTGGTATCCCTGGTGACCTGGAATCCCCCAGGGACCACTGTACATACCCTTGTGTGGCTATTAAATGTTGTATCATGTGTAAAAATTACTGACTCAGAAAATAAAATCTGAACATTTAAAATGATGAGGTAAAGCAGAGAAAAACTTATGAAAAGGTAATTCTTAGGGGAACAAGGGAGAAGGCCAGAGGTGAGTGAGTGACAGCACTGGGGTCCGAGGGAGCAGGACCCCTCGATGCTTGTCAGAATGATTAAGGACACCAAGAAGAAGCCCTTGTGTGCGTGAATTATATCCATCAATATTGACTAAATTACAAAAGAAATGGAGAAATGTTTAATATTTATTTACTTATGCATTTAAAAATAACAAACTCATTAAATGTTAATAAAATATTATTAATTTAAAACAACTATCTTTTGAAGCAGATATTTAGTGAGAAGTGTGGTATCATTTTATATTGTTGCATGACAGCTGGATTCTCCTCTGCTTCTGCCTCCAATCTGTTAAGATAGTACATGTGGCCTGGTGTGGTGGCGCAGGCCTGTGATCCCAGCGGCTTGGGAGGCTGAGACAGGAGGACCACGAGTTCAAAGCCAGCCTCAGCAATGGCGAGGGCTAACAACTCAGTGAGACCCTGTCTCTAAATAAAATACAAATAGGGCTGGGGATGTTGCTCAGTGGTCAAGTGCCCTGAGTTCAATCCCTGGTTACCCCCCCTCCCCCCAAAAAAGGGATAGTACATGTAATAGCTTCTAGAAAACTCTACCATTCACTGATAAGAACATAAAAGTGAATAACTGAAATAACGTTAGTATTGTAATAAAAGTAGTTTTGGCTTTGCTGATCCCAGAAAAGGATTTTGGGAACCGGGGAACCCAGACCTTATTGGGAATCATTGTTCCAAAGGGCTCCAGCCTGGTGAGTTGACTTCACTTTGTTTTAATATGAAAGAAACCCTGATCACCTTAACCCCTGTGCAATGATTTGATGGCGATCGTGGAGTTTCACACATCACATGCTAAAGCTTGTTTTCGGGTGGAGAATTCACTCAGTCCTCATAAGAGCCTTGGAATATAAGTAATTTGCTTTCTTCTTTGCAGATGAAGACACTGAGGCTTCGGTGGGTATGGCTTCTGCTGGGTGGTGCTAGGGACTTGCCTCGGCCCAGACAGTCAGGGGGACATGGGGCACTCTCGCACCCCCTCACAGTCTCCTCTCTCTCTCTCTCCCCTAGTCCGAGATGCAGATCCAAGACCAGCAGCTTCTGCTCACGCTGAGACATCTTCACGGGGTCCTGGAGGAGCTGCGAGCCGAGAGCGCCCGATGGGAGGAGGCGCGGTGCAGCGCCGGGACCAGCCCTGCTAGAGCCCGGGCGGGCTCTGAAGGCCGGGGCTGCCAGCCGGTCTCCTTGCGGGGGCTGGCCCAGCTCCTCCGAGGGGAAGAGAGCAGGCGAAGCTCCCTTCCGTAACTGGGCAGAAAAGGCACTGGCCTTAGGCCCTCCTGCCGCTGGTGTGGACTTTGGCTGTGATGTATGGGAGGGAGCTCTGGAGGGGAGCCCGGGAGCCTGGAGCCTGGGAGCCTGGAGCCTGGACAGGGTTCTGGGGTCATCTCTGGCCTTATCTGCTGTGTTTCTGGATCCATCACTCAACTCTGTCTCTGGTCCCTTTTCTGTCACTTATCAGAGGCTTTTCTGGTTGTTTTGTTTTAAGCATCAATAAAGTGCAGGATGCGGACATTCTGCAACGTGCAAACGTGTCCCGGCTTCAGGAGGGCAGCCGCAGCAGGAACCCCGTCCCTGGGAGTCTCCCACCGACAGTGACGATGAAGGGAGTCGGTGTGCGAGAATGGCGAGCTGGTGTTGCCATGGTGGAAATGAGACCTAGTGACTTAGAGGCCCATTTCTGTCTTCCCAGCAAGCCTTCCTGTCCCCCTTCACCTGATAACCACCGGCCCTGTCGCCATCCTGGCCATGGGGATGTGCCTGTCACCAGGCCTGGCCAATTATATGATTCATTGTTGGCCTAACAACGTGATTGGTTGAATAGGTGAGCATGTGACTCCACAGAGCCAATCACAGTCCTTCCTTGGGATTACTATCTGGAAGCTCGGGTTGCTCCAATTACAAAGCAGAGGCTGTCAGGGGCCCTGTTTCCTGGCAGGTAGAGAAGACCAGTCTATGGTAGGAAAGAAAGAGGCTAATCACTTGGAATGGAACCACCATTTGACCCAGCTATCCCACTCCTTGGTCTTTACCCAAAGGACTTAAAATCAGCATACTATAGTGAGGCAGCCACATCAGTGTTTACAGCAGCTCAATTCACAATAGCTGAACTGTGGATGCAACCTAGATGCCCTTTAATAGATGAATGGATAAAGACACTGTGGTATATATACACAATGGAATATTACTCAGCATTAAAAGAGAATAAAATTATGGCATTTGCAGGTAAATGGATAGAGTTGGAGAATATCAAGCTAAGTAAAAAAAAAAAAAAAGGCTGAATATTCTCTCTGATAAGTGGATGCTGATCCATAATGTGGGGGGCAGGAGGGGGCGTGGGCAGAATGGAGAAACTTTGGGCAAAGGGGAGGGAGGCAAGGAGAGGGAGCATGGGGGCAGGAAAGATGGTGGAATTAGACAGACATCAATATCCACCCCAACAAATAGAAGCAGAGAGAGGCCACATAGAGATGGACAGAGAGGAGGAGCCCCGACTCTTTTAGTCCCTGGTTTTGGACCCTAGCTTGTGAGTTCTTTCCAGTGAATTCCACAACTACCACTCCCAACCACATTTGCTGATTTTTTTTTATTGGTTGTTCAAAACATTACAAAGCTCATGATATATCATCTTTCATACATTTGACTCAATTGGGTTATGAACTCCCATTTTTACCCCAAATACAAATTGCAGAATCACATCGTTACACACTCACATTTTTACATAATGGCATATTAGTGACTGTTGTATTCTGCTACCTTTCCTTTCCCCTACTATCCCCCCTCCCCTCCCCTCCCATCATCCCTCTCTATGCCAAATGTCTTCTTTGATATAAAGAGAGCAACTAAGAACAGAACAGGGAGGAAGAGCATGAGGAAAAGATTAACATTAAACAAAGACGAGTGGGGGGAGAGAAAGGGAGAGAGAAGGGAAAGCATATGGAAATGGTAGGAGACCCTCAATGTTACACAAAATTACATAGAAGAGGATGTGAGGGGAAAGGGGGGGGGAACAAGGGAGAGAATTGCTGATATTTTTTTTGCTTCTCTTCTATGCAACCAGAATGCTCCCAAGGGATACAAAGGAGCAAAGAAAAATCATTAAGAAAACAGTGTTTCCTTCATTCAGGGTTTGGGACAATGACCTCTGAAATAGTAGGCAACAAGGCTCAAAATATAGCAGGACACTCAATTGTGTGGGATGCATCATCAGGACTTTGAAAATTATATCTGCCTGTCATAAAGGCTCAAACACAAAAGGTGAAACTAAAAAACATCATCGTGTTAGGATGAGCCAATTGTTGGTGTTTTTTTTTTAATATTTATTTTTTTAGTTGTAGTTGGACACAAGACCTTTATCTCATTCATTTATTTTTATGTGGTGCTGAGGATCAAACCCAGGCCCTGCATGTGCTACACGAGTGCTCTACCGCTGAGCCACAATCCCAGCCCCTAGGCTTTTGTTTTTGACCATTGAATTGCATGTTAGAATATTGTTCTTACAACTTGAAAAAGTAAATCCTTTGCACACAGAAGCAGAGTGCAGAGGATGTATAATAAGTACAGTGATTGTAATCAGGCTAACCTGTGATGTTAATAAAATACTTGATAACAGCCAGGTGTGGTGGTGCTCACCTATAATCTCCAGCATCTCGGGAGGCTGAGACAGGAGGATTGTGAGTTCAAAGCCAGCCTCATCAACTTAGCAAGGCACTAAGCAACTCAGGGAGACCCTGTCTCTAAGTAGAAAATACAAAAAAGGGCTGGGGATGTGGCTCAGAGATTAAGTGCTCCTAGGTTGGAACCCTGGTACCCAAAACCAAAACAAACAAACAAAAACCCCTGCTCTGTGCTGCTGAGGCTGGGACCCTGCCAACCACATTTCTAGGTTGCCAGCTGCTTGCTGTTGGGCTTTGTTGTTTTTGCCAGTAAAAAGGGTGGGGTTAGACTGAAGTAGCTACCAGGTACCCTCACCAAAACGACCCTCCCCATAATTATGCTTCTTGTCACCAAGATTTTGCAAGGGTGTCAACACAGTTCTGCAGAAAGCCCTGTGTGGTCTGAGCTCCCTCTGTCTTGTAAAGTCCCAGTTTCTCTTTCTTGTAAAAACTAGATCTGCCAGCAAGCTCATTGCCCCAAATTACTATTACTGTTTTTGTTGTGAAAACCTCTGTCTAGCCTAAGAATACCGGACAAAATTTACTTTCATGTAACCACCCACTGTTATGTAAATTCCCACCTCCATGCACACACTGGGTATAAATCTACAAGAATTTTCAGGCTCAGGGTCCAGAGATTTTTAGGCATGAGCCCCTCTGGACTGCTGCAGCTTAAATAAACCTGCTTCCTGCTAATTCTTAGTGGCCAGCCTCATCTGTCCTACATCAAGACCACAAGGCAGGAGAGAGAAAGACTGTCTTTGTTCCCTGTGGCTTTCCTGCTCCTAAGAGCAACCTCTAGCAATGCCGCTTCCCCTCATAGCAGCACCTCCTTCCAGGGAACTAGCCCTCTCCAGGGTGGAGGTCTCAACCCCATGGGCACTACAGAGCGCAGAGTAGCCAGCTGAGGCCCCACAGGGCTCCTCCTCCTCTGAGGTTTTTTTTTTTTTTTTTTGGGGGGGGGGATTGTACCAGGGATTGAACTCAGGGGCACTTGACCACTGAGCCACATCTCCCACCCCCCATCTTTTAAAAAACTATTGTTTAGTTGTAAATGGACAAAATATCTTTAATTTTTACTTATTTATTTTTATGAGATGCTGAGGATCGAATCCAGGGCCTCATGAATGCGAGGCAGGAGGATACCACTGAGCCACAACCCCAGCTCCCCCAGCCCTTTTTTGTATTTTAATTAGGGTCTCACTGAGTTGCTTAGTGCATCGATATTGCTGAGGCTGGCTTTGAACTCTTGATCCTCCTGCCCCAGCCTCCCAAGCTGCTGGGATTCCAGGCATGCACCACCACAGCAGGCTTGAGTTTTTTAAATTTCATATAATTTCAGCTTCTTTTCTATGTTCCCTCAGCCCTGGGGGTGGTAGATGCTTCCTGTAATTGCTACCTTAAAGTTCTTTTTATAGTCTTCAGTCACCCAGTTAACAACTCTATACCTAGTTAACACTTCTTTATATTAAATTCTCTGTGATTAAAAAAAAAGAACTGGTGTGGTTTCTGACTCCCACCTGTCCCCGACTCACACAATTGTTTGCTATTCTTACCAATGTCACTGTGATCGTTCTTGTTGCTGTCTCTTGGTGCACAAGTGCAAGAGTCTCTAGAAGGGGACAGTTGTGAGTGGAACTGGAGGAATGTGAACACTGATTTACAAGAAACCTGTTTTCCAAGGTGGATCATCATTGACCCTCGTCCCAAGCAGTGCATGAGCGGTCCTGGTGCTCTGTATCTAGCCAACAATTGATATAATCAATCTTCTTAATTTTGCTAATATAATGGATGCAAAATGGTATTAGATTGTGATCTTAGGGCTGCGAGTGTAGCTGGGTAGTATAGCACTTGCCTAGCATGTGCAAGGCCCAGGGTTCCATTCCCAGTACCACAAAAAATAAGAATAAATAAGATTGTGATCTTGAGCTTAACTTGCACGACCCTGACCGCATTTGGTTCTTAACCTGAGTTTTAATTCTATCTCTGCCATTTACTTACTTTTTGATCTTAGTTAAGTTGCTCAGCCTGTCTGGTCTATGATAAAGGGGATGACAATTGTACTTACTCATGGGATCATTGTGCAGATTAAATGGGATAATGCACATAAATCACTTTACACAGCACTTGGCACTGGAAAGGCTAATAAATGGCAGCTTGTCATTACTGCCGTGTGATTATATACTGATCTGTGAAATTGTGACTATTATAAATAAATGGGCTTGTTAGCAACCATCATCTAGAGAGATCTGCTTATCCTTGAAAAGAACAAAAGAACATGGGTCTCACATCCAGCTTCCCACAACTGGGCCCACTGACCAAAAGCAACCTCCACCATCCTAATCTGTGAAGATAAACAGACCTAGAGTACCCGAGCCTGCCCCTCTGATGGGATGTTTTTCTTTCTCCAAGACTCCACATCTGGAACCAATGTTCAGTTCTGGATCTCAGCTCCGAACAAGTCTGACTGACATCCTGAGCGTGGATCCTCTGGGCGGGCTGGGCTGGGAGTGGTACCCATCCAGGACAGCCAGTGAACACCAGGGGGCGCTGTGCATCGTGCTCTCAAAAAGGAAAGCGCGGGGCTTTCTCTGCTAAGGCGGCAAAACCAAGAACGCACCCCGAGCCTGGCATCCAGGTGAAGAGAGGAGGGGACACAGATGGCAAAAGACTTAATGAGATCAGAAGCTAAAAGCCGAGGAGCAGGAAGAAGAGGAGTTCAAGACTTGAAGCCCACAGTGGGCAGGGCAGGACTCACTGTGACTGCTGGGAGGTGATCAGAGGCTCTCCTTGAAGAGGGGGCAGCCTCATCATTGGCCTGCAGCGACAATTTCCGGAGCAGGCACGGGGGGGTAATAAACTGTCCCTGGGGCCAGGAATGTACAGCGCTTGTCTAGCAGGCACAGAGCTTGGGTTCCATCCCCAGCGCTGCAAACAAAAAACAACAAAGGGCCCCAAATTTACAACAACGTCATTCTATGATTGCAACAACACTCACAGCTGTTGAGATCCTACTTCCCGTGGGTCTGTGGGTTGCCTGGGCTCAGCTGAGCGGTTCCTGCTTTGGGTCTCCCAGGTGGTTGCAGTCAGGTGGTGGATGTGGCTCCATCCGTTTCAAAGCCTGAGTCCTTCTCCCCTCTGGCGGCTGATGCTGGCAGCTGCGGGATCTGAGCTGAGAATGTCAGCTGGCACAGCTGCTCAGGACCCTCTGTGCCCGGGGTCTTGCTCACTCATGCCTGGCCTTTATGTTCTGGCCTTCTTCTTGCATCTTTTCGATTCTGTTTTTTTTTTTTTTTCTGCTAATGATTTCACTGTCTTGCTGCTTTTTTGAAGTCAGAGACTATAGAGAGGAAATCTGATTGGTCGGCTCAGCTCTTGACACCTGGACACATGATAGATTGTTGGCACAAGATAGGTTTATTTCTTCTTCCTCCTTCTCTTATTTTTCTACCTCTTCTCCTTCTCCCTCTTCTTCATCAACACACAGTAATATAATAGGGTGATTTAACGTCCAGGCTGGGACTTCAGGTTGCCTGGGTTTGAATCCCAGGTCCATTGCTTATTAGCTCTCTAACCTTGGACAAATAACACAATTTTTTTTTCTGTGTTTCAGTTTGCTCCAGTATAAAGTAGTGATAGTAAAAGAAATATCTCATAGGGCTTTGAGCAAATGTAATGAGTCAATATGTTCCTGGCACATAGGAAGTGCTCCACAAAACTTTGCTATCATTAATGATGACAGCTACCATTTTTCAGTTAGGATCATGTAGTGGTTATAGGTACAGCTGGAAGCCCCACTGCCCATGTTCAAATCCCAGCTCTGCCATTTACTGTGTGCCCTCAGGCAGGCCATTAAATGTTCTGTGCTTCAGTTTTGTCATCTGTAGAATGGGGCTAATAGTCTTACCTACCTATCTCCTGGGGTTACCTTGAGGAACAAATGAGGTCCTACCTGTAAAGCACTCACAATGGTGCCTGTCATCCAGTCAGGTCCAAGTGTCACGTGGGCTATTCATTATCATTCTCAATCATCTGCTCTAACTTCCAAAACCACATGAAGCATTGTAAAGATCTTATCACACTGAACCACAAGGGTGATATTATATCTCATTTTATGGGCAAAGGATCTTTAGTGGAGCTAATTTGTCCCCAAATAACAAAATAACCAAAGGTGTTGGTGGAATTAAATCTTGGGCCCTCCTCCTGCCTAAGCAGGGCTCTCACCAGATGATGTTGCTCTTCTGATCAGCAACAGTGGGGAGAGGCCCAGCATGGGAGAGAGGAGGCCCAGAGGTCAGGCACACGTGTCCCCTTCCCCTCCTCCCTCGGGCGTGTGAATGGAACTTCAGGTCAGCACTTCTGTACTCACCCTGGCTAGCAGGCAGAACAGAATCTGGGATCCCCAACAGGGCACCTTCTTCCAGGCTACCAGCATCTCTGGAGCCCTAGTTCATAAGTAGGGTTTATGCCCTAATCTGCCCAAGCAGATTAGTTCTCCTGTTTCACTGGCCTGAGGTCAGTTTTACTGAGCCACAGGCAAGGTCAGGTATTGGCCATGCTGTCCTCCCTCTGGGGGCTTTGAGGGAGAATGTTTCTCACTCCTTTCTGTTTCTGATGGCTATACCAATCCAATCTCCACCTGCTTTCTTTGTTTGTTTGGCAGTACTGGGGATGGAACCCAGGGCCTCGTGATGCTAGGCAAGTGCTCTACCACTGAGCTACATCCCCAGTCTCCATCCATGTCTTCTAATAGCCTTCTACTCTCTGTGTGTAAAAATCTCCATCTGCCTTTACGAAGATTTGTGTGATTATACTTATGGCCCACCCGGACACCCAGGATAATCTCTCCATGTGGAGATCCTCAGCTTAGTGACATCTGCAAAGGATCTCCCCCCATTTTTTTTTCTTTGTAAACTAACATTCACAGCTTCCAGGGTTTGGGATGTGGTGGCCTACCACAGCTGGTGATCAGCAGAAGGGAATTTCTCTCTCATTCTTGTTGGAAATCATTCTCTGACCCATGTGCAGGAGTAAGAATCTCACCTAGAGTCAGCCCTCCATATCCATGAGCCCCACATTGTTGGATTCAACCAACTGAGGATGAAAGATTTTTTTCACGAAAAAAATTGCATTGTACTGAATGGGTACAGACTTTTTTCTTGTCGTTATTCCTAAACAACAAAGTATAATCACTGTTTAAACAGCATTTGCATTGTAATATTTTAAGTTATCTACAGATGATTTAAAGAATACAGTAGGACGTGTGGGTAGTTTATGCAAATATTATGCCATTTTACATAAGGTACTTTCAGCATCATGGAATTTGGTATCTATAGTGAGTCCTGGAACCAGTCTCCTAAGTACACTAAGGAATCACAGTAGCCGTAACCTTGGGCCCAGTTAGAAGAACTCATATATATATGTACGTATATGAGGTGCTGAGAATTGAACCCAGTGCCTTACACATGCCAGGCCCCAGCCCCCAGAACTCCTATTTTTTGATCACCTACTATGCACAGAGACCATATCCTCTCACTAGTAATTATTCCCACTTGACAGAAAAGAAGACTGAGACCCAGCAAGCAATGGCCAAAGAAGCAAAAGCAAGACACTTGAGAACAACTGAAACTGGCATTCAAAGTTGGACTTGTGACCCATAGTTTACTTTCTAATCCTAGGCCATCAGAGGAGGGCAACCATGTACTCTGTACGTGGGCGCCACCTAGTGTTCATGTAAAGCCTTCCTTCAGGGAATGGGCCCCTCTGCATCTTCACTCACCATGGGCTTTCCTTTGTATTGTGTGGCATTGCATTGGGAGGATGGCAGAGGACAGGGTTTTCGGTGCCAGAGATCTGGCTTTGAACTTAAGTTTGCCACAGACTGAGCGACCTGGGCCAGTCACTTCACTGAATCTCCACTTATCTTTAACTCCAAAATGAAAATGACACCTCTCAGAGATGTGGAAAGGATCAAAGTGCTTGGTAAACTGGAGATAACTGGCACAATGGGAAGAAGCCTCATGTGCAGTTGAGCAGGCCTGATTCACTCAGCAAACACTGTGCACCTGCTGGGTGCAAGGCACGGTCTGGGATGTGGGACTGCAGCAATAAATTACAACAGACCAAGTTCGGGCCACTAACATTGAGCATTCCAGTTTGGGATTCATTCATTCATTTACAAATACGTTTCTGATGCTAACAGGCACCAAACACTTCCTAAGTCATCAGTACAGAAGGCATCCAAGATGACTGGAGCCCAGGGAGCAAGAAGGCTGATTAGGGCAGATCCAAGTTTGTGGGACCTGAAGTTCACACAAGTTAGTGTGTCCTTTAAGAAAAGACAGGGCTAGGGTTGCGGCTCAGTGGCAGGGCGCTTGCCTAGCATGTGAGGCACTGGGTTGAGTTCTCAGCACTGTAAGTAAGTAAGTAAGTAAGTAAGTAAGTAAATAAATAAATAAATAAAATAAAGTAAAGTTCCACCGATAACTAATTTAAAAAATTTAAAAAAAGAAAAAAAGAATACAAAGTCAGAAATACGGAATTAGGTTAGGAGGAGGATATTTTTTAGAATCAGAAAAAAATGACAAATTCCAAAATTTAAAAATCTGACAAATATCACACATTATAAAATATAGAAACATAGAATAATATTTTTGTTTTTGTACTGAGGATTGAACCCAGGGGCACTTAACTAACTAATCTCCAGCCCTTTTAAATATTTTGTTTACAGACAGGGTCTCACTGAGTTTCTTAGCCCCTTGCTAACTTGCTGAGGCTGCCATTGAACTAGTGAGCCTCCTGCCTCGGCCTCCTGAGCTGCTGGGATTACGGGTATCCAGCAGCATAATGTTTTTTATTAATTAACTGTATATGCCTCTATAATAATTTTCTCTATGCTTTTTGTGTATATTCTTTAATCACCTACTCATAACCAATAATTTTGTTGTGGTGTTTTTTTTTTTTAATAAAGAGACTAGGGAAATAATTTAGTTCTACAAGGTTGATTAACATTTTGTGTGGCTACTTTAAATAATTTTCTTTATGTTGTAAAGTTTAATGCTGTGTAAAGTTTAGGAGTATTGCCAAATTTGGGGAAATCTCTAAGTTTCTTTCATATGAGCTCTACGTCTCATTGCATAGTGATTAGTTTTAAATATTCTTTGAGCTAACAGTATGTATATTAACTAGTTTACTTTCAAAGTCCCCATTATAGTGGTGTGTTATAAGTTCTGTATTTCATTCATCCAGGTTAGCATTTCATATCGAATAATAGAGAAAACTAAATCTGTCCCAATATGTTTATGATTCACTCATTTTAATTAATTAGATTATCAAATGATCCAAGAGTCTATTCATTATTTTGTTTTCAAATGTATCTATTCACCTTAGTGAATTACTATTTCTGTTATGATCCACAGGACATTTTGTCCGTAGGCACCAGACATCAGCAAGACAGATGTGCCAGCTAAGTCAAGATCCAATACAATGAGATCATACAACCTGCAACTTCTCACATGGATGTACCAGCTGTTTATAGGACTGTCACGTTCGTGCTCTATGAGCACAAGACTCATATCTCCTACTCTATGCAATTCTTGTTTAAAAAGAAGAAAAAGCATGCTGTGCATTTATAATTGTATGTGCTTCACTGCCAGATAAATTCTGGTAAGAAATAATTTCTGCTTTAACTGAGCTTTGATGAGAACCAAATCCTCTCTTAGTTGAATATGACTGATGATTGGAAGAACTTTCCATAGACCAGTTTCTGGCTCTGTTTCCTATCCCTGTGCACATGCTTCTGATGCTGGGCACCATGGACCTGCATCCTCAGTCACTCGAAGGGTGAGGCAGCTTGGTGGGCAGTAGGTGTGTTCCTGGAAGCCATTCCTACACTGAGATGGGTAGCAATAACTTACCAGAGATGGAAGTGACTGAGGACCACATAATTAGATCTCTCTACACCTGAATCAAACGCACACTCAACTCTGCCTTAGCCTCAGCCCTCGTTTATCCATTGCCTTTAACATAGTGTGATAGCATCGAAATGGATGACCTTGATCTGAAAGGATCACAGTTAAATATCTTTCGTCTGTGAAGTTTACAGAAACACCTGCCCATGTGAGCACATCACTAGGTGTCTCCCAGGGTCTTAAAAGGGCTCATACAAGGAAGACCCTGAAACTGAAGATGCAGGATTGTCAAGGGAAATCCACCATATGAAATGAAATCATAAGTAAGGGGGAGATCATGGAAGGTCTTGTAGTTGTTAGAAGGGGGTTTGATTTTTATTCTAAGGGCAACAGGAAGAACTTTCAGGCTTTAAAAGAGCAGGTTGAGTCATATAACAGGATTCGACTCACATTTTTCAAATACTCTTCTGGCTTTGTTGTGAAGAATGGGCTTCTGGGAGGCAGGTGACATGAAGGTGACTACTGAGGAGGCTATGGGAGATCTCCCAGGACAGCAGGGGCTTATCTAGGGTGGAGTGGGTGGAGAGAGTGAGAAATGGAGAAAGTGAATTTTTATTTGAAGGTGGAGTGATAGGCTTGCTGATGGGTAGAGGTTGACATCAGTGGATGTCAAAGGTGGCATCAAGGGTGTCTCCCAGACTTCTGCTTAAGTGGTTGCTGTAATCATCCCCTGAGTTTGGAAGATGAAGCTAAACTTGAGTATGAATCTTCTAACATTCCCAACTATGTGACTGCTGAAAATGTCGCTTTTTGTCTCTGGACCTTATTGCAAAGGAGGAAAAAAAAATAACTATTTTTTGAGGTTGTTTAAAGAGTAAATGAAGTAACCTATGAAAATGCCCAGCAAGGAGACCGGACTTATTAATAACCTTATGTTGGATGTCATTGCTGCTCTGAGATTTATTAGTATTTACTACGCAGCTCCAGGGAACAAAGCAGCCTTGGATCCTTACATTCTAGTATGATTTTTTCTCAGATCCTAGCAATTGGCTTTGTTATTTAAAGCTGTGATATTCGAGGCTGGAAAACTTTTGTTGTCCCCAAAGGGCATGTTAACGTGAATGACCTTACTAATAATAACAAGTATTTATTAAGCACTTATTATTGTAAGCCATTTACATGCTTCGTCTCATTTATTTCTTACAGTATCCTATGGCGCAGGTACTTTTATTATCACTTCCATTTTACAGATGACAAAAACTGAGGTATCAAGGGATCAAATAATTTCTCCAGAAACTTCTAACTAGTAAGTGGAGGAGACTGGACTGCTTTATAGGGATGTTCAGAGATCCAGGTGGAAGGATCACCTTCCACAATGGAATTATAGGGATTGTGCCTGGTCGCTGTTGTGCCCCAGGTTAGCAGACGTCCCGCGGCACCGCCCTAGCACAGCTCCTGAGACGGCGCGCTAGGACGGAGCGCCCCGCCCATCACCTGTAGCCCCGCCCACCCCCGCCCTTTGCCCTTTCCGCCGCGCTCCTCATGAAGCCACACCCTCTCTCCCAGCCCCGGCCGCCACGCCCCCTGCACGCCACGCCCCTCGCCCGGCTGCGCGTAGCTGACGCACAGTCGCGCCGGCGAGCCCCTGGTCTCAGACCTGACGCGCGCCCCGGGCCACTCTTCCTCACAGTCCCTGCTCCGGCGCACCTCTAGTCAGACCGGGCGCTCAAAGTAGGGCGCAGCCTACGGGCCGGGCGGGCTCCGAGGGCAGTAGGCAGGCAGGTTGATGGGGATGCAGGCCGCCCGTCCCCGCGCGCCCCAGCCCGCTCCTCACCGAGCCCTGAGGGCCCGGCCTGAGGAAGAAACGCGCCTCCCGCAGCCCGCCTGGGGCTGGCGGCGCCGCCCGGGACCCCGGGCTCGCTCGCGGCGTGCCTGCGGGCTCCTGCGGCGGTCCTGGTCTGGGGTCCGCCCTCCGGGGAGTGGTCTGCTGAGGAGACCCGGGCGTCTCTGCCGGCCGCTTCGCGGACCGCGTCCAGGCGCCTCCCTTTTCCTCGCCGCCCTGGGGTCTCCCACTCGGCTCGCCCAGGCGCCCGCCCCTGCCCTGCTCTCCTGCGCCGCTGTCACCCAGCAGCCCGGGCGCTGGCGCCTCCTCCCACGCACTGTCATTGGCTTTACTTCTCACGAAGCAGAGTCAATCTAGGAAGAATCCCCAGGGTTGTGGGGTATTGGAGGGGTGATTTTTTGGGTGAGGAGGATTGGTTTGATTAGTATATGCTTAAGAAAATCAATATCTCAAAGAAAAAGAAAAATCACAGGGTCTAGGTTTTTTTTTTTTTTTTTTTTTTTTAAACCGGTTACTTAAAAGGTCCTTTTAAAGGATCTCTCATCTGGGAGCAATTTCAGAAGATAAATTGGACTTTATTCAAGAAGCCCAAAGACACCCATTAGAAAGGAAAGTGGAGCCAACGCAAGGCATAAACCTCAAACATCGAAATCTCTAGGTGTCCCGCGGGGGTTGTGGTTTGGTAATTGCACAACCTATAGTTTTGAGCATAAGGAGGTGATTCTGGCGGTGAAAATGAGCATTGATCAAAGTTCACCTCCGTTTATAATTCCGTGGCCGACGTTGTGTTCATTTTGGCTCAATGTTCTCTTATCCAAACTTGAAATAGAAAAGAAGCTTCAGTAACCTTAGTTTAAGGTTACTTACATGTAGGCAGTACTTGATTCTTCTCTAGGAGTCAGCCAAAGTGCTGTAACATCTCTTCTCACTTTGGGCTTCATTATGGAGCCTTAAAATGTAATCTGTAGTACAGTTTGCACCCTAGGTACGGGTATGACTGCACATATGCTGTGACTCTACATCGTGTACAACCAGAGAAATGAAAAGTTGTGCTCCATTTGTGTACAATGAATCGAAATACATTCTGCTGTCATGTATAACTAATTAGAACAACAACAAAAAAGAATAGTACAGTTTGTAGAAATGTATAGTACTTGTCTTCAAGTGAGGATTTTTTTTGTTACCATTCTTATTTCAAAATGTTTAAATTTGTTTCTTTTCTTGCCACCTCTGATTCATTTCAAACCTATAGTTTCGTTTTGTCTTCATTTTTCTCTTCTGATAGTCCTTTAGAATTCTACTGTCTTAACTTCAAAAATTAGCCAAATAAACCAGAGCATCTTGAAGAAAACAAAGAAATTCAACACTTGAATATGAATCAATGATCCCAACACTTCTCAAATTCTCAAAATCCTGTTTCTTAGTTTTGTCCACTTTTTCCTATTCTATTGTTTCCCATAACCATCTCCTATTTCTTCAGCCTTTCTCCTTTATTTATTTGACCGCATTAGTATGATCTCAAATTCTGTATAGTATAAAATAAAACCTAGGAAGAGATCATTGATTAGGATACATTTAAACCAGATATAGTTAACAAACTATTAGAGCTCTGTCATTAGTTTATAATTTGTGCGTGGGGGTGGGGACTGGGGACTGAATGAACCTAGAGGTGCTCTAGCTGAGCTACATCCCCAGTATTTTCATTTTTTATTTCAAGACAGCAGCTTGCTGAGTTGCATAGGATCTTGCTAAGTTGTTGAGACTGGCCTGGAACTTGCATTCTTTCTGCTCAGCCTCCTCAGTGGCTGGGATTAGAGGCATGCCCCATCACCCCTGGCCTGACATTAGTTTATTATTTTATATTCTAAATAAACTTCTCTTTTTTTCAAGAAAATATTTTGAAATATATTGAATTAAAGAATCTGTTATTTTATAGAATTGATAAGAATGTATTTGCTTGCTGTAAAATAGTCCTGAGAGGTTTTTATTATCAAATTTTAAGTAACTTTTCATTTTCTCTCTAATTTCTTAAAAATTACTAAGGAATACAGGCAACATGTTCTACACCCATGTGCTTATGAGTAAACGAGGGCCACTGGCCAAAATATGGCTCGCAGCTCACTGGGAGAAGAAACTTACAAAGGCTCATGTATTTGAATGTAATCTAGAGATAACCATTGAAAAAATTCTTTCACCTAAGGTATGTTACCGATTAAAATGATAGTTCTTATTTTCCATGACTTCTGAAGAGGAAAGGACTTAAAATATATTGGCAAGAAAAAAGAAAATTTCTTGTCTAATGTTCTTTTTTTTTTTAATTTTTAGTCTTAGACACAATATCTTTATTTTATTTATTTATTTTTATGTGGTGCTGAGGATTGAACCCAGTGCCTCATAAGTCCTAGGCAAGTACTCTACCACTGAGATAAAACCCCAGCCCCTTGTCTAATTCTTTAACATGGAAGCTGATGAAATGGATTCAGGCACAGGGCATTTATATCATAAAATACATTTGCAAAGCAATTTTACTTCTCATATGATTACTTTAATTGTATTGCATTTATTGCCTGAACATATATCAGTTTTGGGCTGGGGCTGGGGCTGAGCGGTAACACACTTGCCTGACATGTGTGAGGCACTGGGTTCGATTCTTAGCACCACATATAAATAAATAAATAAAGGTCTGTCAACAACTTAAAAATATATATATTTAAAAAATATCAGTTTCTGTTGGTAATTGTATCATATATTTATCATAAATACACTGGGCCCTGAAGAAAAAAGGGCATATTCTATGCATATTTTGTACTATTTCATATTCCCTAACAAAATACTGCTATACATAGTAGGTACCTGATAAGTACTTATTAGAAAATAATGAATGAATGAATTGGGAGCATAGGAAAAAGAAGGAAAATTAATTATAAATTTAAAAATATGTGAAATTATATCATAAACAAGAGTATTATGTTCATTATAAAACTATAAAACAACTATTAGAATTTATATGAAAATATTATAGCTCAAAACAAATATTAGAATTTGCATAAAAATTTGATATTTTTATATTAAGTGTCTTTCTGCTTGAGAAAAGGATAAATTATAATTAAAAAGCTACTATGGGCTGGGCACTGGGTTAGACTATTAATTTTTTAAATTTCCACAACAGCCCTCTGAAATCAACTTCTTTTGGCCTCAATGAAGTGTGGTAGTTGGCATGAACTTTTGTGTTGATCAGATTTATATTTTATCCTTGCTTTATTACTTAATAGTTATATTACTTATGCATGCCACTCAACATATATGAGTCTGGATTTTTTCTTCTGTAAATAGATGTTGTCAAAATTAAGTAAATCAATGTATGGAAAGCTCTTAGGACAATGCCTGGCACAAAATAAATATAGAATAAGTTATTAAACTGAAGTTCAGAGGATTAAGTTACTCAGCCTCAGCAATTGAGCCACAGGTTGAACCCAATTCTGCCTGACAGCAGAGTTTACATTCTTCCCATAATATTAATAATAATATACTTCACTTAAATGCCACAGTAGGTTACCTTTACTGAGTAAGCAAAACAGAAGTTAATAATTTTGCAAGGTGAAGTAGAAGTTAAGTGGTTTAATTTTAGAATATGGAATGTTTTTTTAAAGAGAAGAAATTCTTATGATTTAGTAATTTTCAAAGAACAGGATTCATGAACCTAATTTTTATTATTCTAATACTTCAAAAATTATTGAAAGGTGAAAATTGCACTTCGAACTTCAGGACACCTTCTTTTGGGAGTTGTTCGAATCTATAATAGGAAGGCAAAATATCTTTTGGCAGATTGCAGTGAAGCATTTCTTAAAATGAAGATGACATTTCGCCCAGGTATACATGCAACGTTAATTTGTCTCACTCTTGGTTCCCTTTTACATTTTTATGTTGTGTGGGCTCTTTTAATTGGCAGAACCCTGTAATTTCAGGCAAGAATAGTGAATGTAAACTTCATTTTGCTGAATCTAAGTTTCCATAGTTAAGGAAAAATTATATTCTTTCCCTTGTTCTTTTCCCGTGTTTTCAGGAAAAAGTTATGATTCCTAAAACTTGTAATGTTCCTGTGATTTGTGTAAGAAATACACTTAAAACAAGCAGATTGTGTAAGAACTCTGATATTCCATTTGTGATGTGTCATTTAGTCTGTTACGTCTGTTTTTGCTTCTATGAGAGAAATTAGAAATAGCATGACTGACAAAGTGTAAATATCAATAATTGTCATTGTTTTTAAAATTTGCAAGACTTTTAAGTTTCATGCTGTTTATGAAATATTGTCAAAATTTCCTGGCATTTTAAAGTGCTGGAGATATATATAAAGCCTTCAAATTTTAGTTTATGTAGCATCTGTTCTACTTTTACTACACCCATTATTTTCTATCCTCTGTGATGGTTATTTAGATACAGTAGGTCTTTCCTTTATCATTAAGTGTTTAAGTTCCCTGGCAGAAGCATCTTTGACGTTCCATTTTCTGAATCTCTTATAGTATCATCTTTTGTAGATTTAGGATTTACAGGTTTTTTTTTCTTTTTCAGTTAAAATATTTGTAGAATCTCAAGATAGATTTATACTCACACTGTGGTTCACTTGCCCAAATATAATTTCATTTATATATTCCATAAATATTTATTGATTTCATACCTTGCACCAAACATGATGTTTGACACACTGACAAACAAGATAAATAAGGTTCTTTTTAGTCTGGGGAAGAAATCAGAGGATGAAAAGGTTTAAAAAACTTATTACAATACTTACAGATTGTCATTGTGCTATAAAGGAAAATAAACAGAACACAACAACAGAAAATAACAGAAGTTCACTTAGTTGGCCAGGAAAAGCCTTTCTGAAAGAACAGAATTTAAGCTCAGACTTGAAAAATGAGAAGTACCCAGTCATGTAAAAATTCCCCGAGGGAATGGCATACTAGGCAAATGAAAGTGCAAGAGCAGAGGTCTTGAGGTGAAAAAAATGCTTGACTTTTTCAGGGAACAAAAAGGCTAGTACATTTGTGGTAAGTATAACAAGTGAAGAAGAGAGTGTCTTTAGATGATGCCTAATAGATTTGTAGGACTGGAGAGGCCCCAGTTAGAAATCTGAATTTTATTTAAATGTACTGGGAAAATTGCTAAACTGTTTTAAGCATGAGAGTCATCTGATCTGTTTGCTTTTGCTTTTGCTTTTGATCTGGATGCTTTGTTAGAGAAAAAGGACTAAAGATGGACAGGAGTGGATACGGGGAAACCATTAAATAGATGAAGCAGTTGTTTAGAAAATGAACATTTAATTGGGAATGTCTTACTTTATACCACATCAATGCTTATTGAATGTAATTCTTTAATTTTCAGGACTGGTTGATCTCCCAAAAGAGAATTTTGAAGCAGCTTACAACGCTATCACATTACCAGAAGAATTTCATGATTTTGACACCCATAATATAAAGTAAATTATTTTATTTACTTTCCCTCAACTTGATTTTTTTTGATATTTTATTGTTTTCATATTCAAATTTTGTGAAGGCAAATGGAGTGTAGTTAACAACTAAACAAGTACACAGTTGACAAAGGCTTAAATATAGTATGACATTCCGAAGTGCAACAATAAAATGTATGCTTGTATGTTTATTGAATGTTGTATGCAATATTGACAGTATATTTATCTAGTCATTCAGTAAATATTCATTGAGTGCCTTTCCTACCAGGCTCTGTTCTTATCATTGAAGAGATAGCAATGAATCAAACACAGCTTTTGGCTTCCTGGATCTTACGTTTTAGTTGAAGTAAACTGACAATAAATACACAAGTAAATACACAGTACTCCAGGAAATGGTCAGATGATAAGTATGAAGAGAATAGAAAATAAAATAGGATGGTCAGGAAAGGAATTTCTGATAAGGTAGGAATAGAAACCTGAAGGAAGTAAAGGAAAACTCATTCAATAATGTGGAAAAATGTTCTGGAAAGAACAAGTGGAAAGGCCCCAAGAACACATTTCACATTTTCAAGGAACAGAAAGGAGGCAAGTGAGATTAGATCGAGTGAATGAGGAGCTGAATGGTAGAAAAATGTGGTCAGAGATGCAAGAGGTGCACATGATATAGGGCATTGTAGTTTGCAGTAAGTCTTTTATTTCACTCAGAGATGAAGCACAGGTGTGTTTGTTGTGGTTTTTTGTTTTTTGTGGTGCTGGGAATAGAACTCAGGATCTTGGGCATGCTAGGCAAGTGCTTTACAACTTAACTACAACCCAGTGCTCCACAGTAAGGTTTTGAATAGAGGAGCGACCAGATCTGACTTGATTACAATGCCTTCTCTCCGGCCACTTATTATAAGGGTAAAGAGAAGAAGAAGAGAGCCTTTGAGATTATCGAAGCAGGAAGTCCTGGAGAAAGAAGATAGTATCTGTGATCAGTTCTCACTCTTCATCTTATAGAGGTGGTAGCAATTTATAGATATGTGTGGAAGGCACAGCCAACAGGATTTGCTGATGAATTGGATATGGCTCTAAAAACAAAGAGGTGAAGGATGATTATATGATTTTAGGCATGAAAACAGAATTAGGATAACTAAGGAATGTCAGGTTAAAGAAGGGGAGGGAGAAGGAAGTAAGTTAAATCTTGCACATAAATTTTGAAGTGACTATTACACATTTCCAGTGGTCAGAATGTATGTGTTCTCCTTAATTCAGATGTTGAAATCTACCCCCTAAGGTTATTGTACAAAGAGGTGGGGCCTTTGAGTGAGTGATGATTAGATGAAGAGGATGGAGAGTGCTTGTGGATGGCATTAGTGCCCTTATAAAAGAGACCAGGGAAGGCTTCCTTGCACCTTCTACCACCTGAGGACACAGCAAGAAAGCACCATCTATGAGGAACAGGACTTCACCAGACATCCAATCTGTAGGCATCTTGATTTTGGACTTCTCAACTTCCAGAACTGCACAGTACATTTCTGTTTATAAATTACCTCATCTCATGTATTTGTTACAGCAGCCCCAAAGACTGGGAAGTCCAAAGTCAAGGTGCCAGCAGATTCAGTGTCTAGTGAGGGTCTGCTTCCTGGTTCACAGATAGCAGTCTTCTCACTGTGTCCTCATATGACAGATCTTGCAAGGCAGCTCTCTGGGGCCTAATAAAGGCACTAATCCCACTTCTGAAGGCAGAGTCTTCATGACCTAGTAACTTCCCAAAGACCTCACTTCCTAATGCCGTCACATTGGTGATTAGATTTCAACCTATGAATTTGGGGGAACGCAACGTTCAGGTTATGGCAGGAGTGGGCGTCTATTTTGAATGCTGTTTGTTAGCACAAGTAGGATAAAGACTGAGAACAACCATTGGATTTGGCAACTTGGATATATGTATATATAAAAAACTCATGATTATATGTGTATGTGTATGTTATGTATGTAGTTATGTGTACGTATGTAGTGTATATGTATACATATAAAACTCCTGTTTATAAATAATAATATTGAGAAAATAAAAATTTTTATTTTATAATAAACCTGTTTTTTTCTTTTAAGGTTTTTTTTTTTTTTTCTTTTTAAGGATGCTTCAAATTCATTGTGTTCTATTCTTATGTTTTCCTCAATCTTATATTCCTCTATAGTGCAATTGATGTTACAGAACACTTTACTCAAAACCAAAGTAGACCTGAAGAAATTACACTAAGAGAAGATTATGCCAATGATCTACTTTTCCAAGCAGGGAGCTTTGGTGAGAATATATCAGAAATCAAAATTACAAGTCATAATCAATTGTATTTACATTTCTCTGTTGACACAATGCCAGTAGAAATATCTATAGAATGAATACTTTCATTTATAAATATAATCCCTAATAAATTTTCCCTGCCATTTTCTGGTACAATATCATCTCCAAGACTCAGTCTTAGAATGTATTTCTTTCCCAGTATACATCTCTTTGTTGACTACCTACTGTGGCAGCTGCTGTCACAGACTTACACAATACCAGAGTTTAAAGGAGCTGTTTTTGCCCTCAACTAACTTCAGGCTGGGAGAGAGACATGCAAATAAACAATTGCTATAATTAACACATATACAAATTTTTATATGTATGCTACATTAAATGTCTTCAAATATATTTCCTCCAGTGTATAATGAATATTAGTTGTAAAATAACAGATTTCAAATCAGCTTGGGGGTGAAGAATAGGAAATACTACTACTGAATAAGGGATTGATTATAAAATAGAAACTGATTTTTGAAATGTTAAAATATGTTTGGGTGAATGTACTTGACAATTGAAGTGATAAGTTTTAATTCAACTGTATAGTATTTGTTCTTTTTTTTTTGGCATCTACCACACTCTGTCTTGTAACATGATATTTATACACCTTCTTTTTTAGTCAGCAAGCTTCATAAGGGTAGGATCTAAGTCATGTTCATTTTTTAATTTCTTATAGTACCCAAAACAGTGAACATAGCAGGAGGATGGCCTAAACCTGTCTTGGGTCAGGGAGGGAGGTCAAGGGTATAATGCTCAAACCACATCTCTAGTCTTGGCTTCTCATCCACACTCTCTTTATGTAACTCTTGCTAACTATAGTTGTTTCTCAAGCAATCTGGTGAAGGACTAGTTTTATAATTTTTGTCAATTTCAAATCTGTCTATATTGTATTTTAATTTTGTATAAATAAATTACTAGACTTGAAAATGGATCATTAGAAAAATTAAAAATTTCAAGAAATAAGCCTCAAGTTTTTGTTATTAGAGTTTTAGTTACATAAAACTACTAATTGCTATAAAACTTCCTAAAGGTTTACTTCTAATTGCTATTATTTATTATGGACCAGCACCAGTCCGCAGATCATATTTTGAGTAGAATAGGTCTCTTGCTGGCTGTATTCCTAGACCTAGAAATGTGACATATTGGCAATGACATAATTATATTCTCTTAACTACCCAAAACACTCTTTACAATTTTCTCTGCAAATTCTGCTATTTTTCTTCATGCCTGAAACTTTAAGATTACTTTCAACTACACTTTCTACCATCTTCATATTAGTGCTGATTTAAAACCCACACACAGACACACACCTAAAATGTCTCTTAGGTCTTTCTATTTACTTAGCCACCAACATAATTCACCAGTACCAAAGGCCTGGAGTACAGCACCACCCACCTGCAAATCAGCCATTCTCTTCCCACATTTTACACATCTCTGCAAGAGCAGTTGTCTTTGAATTTTTTTTTTCATATCACATTTTTTGCTTAAGTACCTTGTCCTTATGACACAGTATCAAATCCCTCTGCTTATCCTTGAGGCCTTATATCAATTTATCACCTTTATTTTATCAACCTTGTTTGTCTTACTCTTAATATAGACACTTTATTCAAAGTATCTTACCATCCAATCAATACAATTTAGTTGTTCACAGTTCTGTGTGTTGTATAATTTTTTAAGAAGTGGGAAGAACATGTTCTTAAAAGATCAACAGAGTTAGATTTGAATCTGGATTTTCTCTGTTGATTTGCTCTGTTGTACTGGACTTCTCTGAACCTTACTGCCCTGTCACGAAAGTTGAGATACTACTAGCAGCATCATAGATTATTTCTTTTCTTTTCTTCTTCCTTCAGCCTTCTCCACCAATATGGGATTTTCTCTTCTTCAAAAACAACCTCAAATATTTCCTTTGAGAAATATTTAATATTAACCCATCAAATTTTGGGTTACTACATAAAATTGGGCTACTATATAAAATTGAAGGTAGTGATTATTTATTTTCTGTAATCTCAGATTCTTATGATGCTCAATGCTTAGAAGATAGTGTCTGTTCATTAAGTCCTATTCTTAACTATGCTTAACTATGCTTCTCTAGTTCATGTAATGAGCACTCAGGTAATGCTAGCCATTTTAGTGTTATCATTTTTACTGCTCTATTAACATATTCAATGGACATTATGAGTCCATTCTTTAATATTTTTAATATCTTTCCATTTTCCTAAAAAGGTAGATATGCTTCTTATTTTCCCGATTCTCCTTAGGAGTAAAACCACTGAAGCAATTGTCCTTGAAATGATGTAATGCTTGGTCAAGCAGTATTGGACCTACCTACAGTAGAGGAAATCATTTTACTATCATAGTATTTCTGCCGTCTAGGACATTATTAAACTATATCACAAATTTAAACTCTACCTAATGTTTTTGCATTCTTTCTATTGGGAAGATTATTAAATAAACTAGAATTCTAATCTCTACTGATTAATTGAGTGACTTTAGTTGAACAATTCAAATAATTATTTCAGCTTTTCATTTCCTCATAAAATGAGGGTGAATTATGCTAGATAATATCTCATTTTCCTTCTAACCCTAAAGTTATGTGTTTCTATGACTAACTTAGCATTAATGACATATATTATTTAGGGGAAGAATCTGAAATTCTTAGAAGACATAGCTTCTTTGATGACAACATATTACTGAACTCCAGTGGTCCTTTAGTTGAACACAGTTCTGGAAGCCTTATTGGAGAAAAGTCTTTGTTCTATGACAGTGGAGATGGATTTGGAGATGAAGGAGCTGCAGGAGAAATGATTGGTATGATGTCCAGTCATATAGAAATTAAATATTTATTACTATTAGTAGATTTATTACATCAAACTAAAATTTCAGCTGTGCTTCTGTATCAAGTAGGTCAACTCATTTTTCAGACAAGCTTTCAAAATCTATGGTATATTTAAGCTATTCTTAAGTAAATAGCCATCTGTTTAAACACATTTTCTATAAAAGTTTGGAACTACTACCCAGTTTTTATAAAGTCCTAATTTTGGGAAGGGAAGGAGTGAGTTCAGTATATCCCTCAAAATACATACTAGATTATTTGCTGGAAAACATAGCTTTCTTTGACACAAATCGTGGGACAGCTATTCTAAAGAATCTTTCTGGCATTTTATATTACCATCTTATATTTATATTATGATATTATTATAATCATAGAAATAGGGTAGACAAAAACTGAGAAAACTAAATGTATATATTTAACCCATCATCCTAGATGGGGAACACCTAAAAAAACTTCTAATATATAATATGTAATTATATAACAATATAATAATATAATTATATAATAATAGGAAAAATACTATTAAGCATAATATTAATATAATAATATATAAGCTCTAGATTATTATTTCCAACCTATTTTACTATGCCTGTGTGTTAATATCATTGAAATACTTGCAAAATCAAGAACTTTGAGCTTAGTTAAGTTTAAAAATTGTTTGTTAGCTGTTCAGATATAGTTTAAATGTCTTCCAGTTCACATTAAAACTCTTGATTATTCCTTCACAATGCCTTTGTATAAAGTAATGTTAATAAGTATTTAGTGAACAAATGACAGATTCAAGTCTGTATGACGAAAGCGTGTGTTGTTTTTTTCAAGACAATCTATTGCAGGATGATGAGAATCTCCTGTTAGAAGACATGCCTTTGAACAGAGAAATCTCCCTTCCTCCTGAGCCTCCCCATGCTACAGTGGGTATGTTGAAGTTTTCCTCTGTGTAGAAAGTCAATGCAGACTAATATTGATATTAAGCCTTAGAACTTCTGAGTTCAAGCAGCAGTATAGTGCAGTGAATGATAAAGACTGTTGTCCCTCAAACTCTTAGAAGGACTCTAGATAATATAGAATAGGAGGTTGGTTCTAAGACAGGTGGAATGAAGGGTATTTAATTAGGAATGAGTTGAGTATGAGAACATGTTTAAATCCCCTGCCAAAACTATGCTTTAGAATCACTGAATATATGTTACATGGAAAGAAAAAATTTTTTAAATAGTATGACTTGACAATCTGTATACAATTTGAGAGAAATTATAAATGGAGCTATTTTCCCTATTTGAAATTCTTACAAAATATCTTAGATGATTTAGGTCTTTTAAGCTGATTTTTCTTAAAAATCAGAGGTACTGGGATTATGGCTCAGAGGTAGAGCACTTGCGTAGCATGCATGAGGCACTGGGTTCAATCCTCAGCAACACATAAAAATAAAATAAAGATATGTGTCCACCTATAACTAAAAAATAAATATTTAAAGAAATTAGAGGTACAACTAGCCTGATTTTGATTCTTCACGATTTTTGATGTTGTATTTACTTTCCAAAACAATAATCAAAATTGAAAATGTAAAAGGAGGAGTAAAATTTTAGTTTTGGTTCTTTATGAGTCAATTGATAAGTGATCCAACAGAATATAAATATTTGAATGGACATATCAAATTTATGTCAGTCATATATTGCTACCACTGTTACTGCCACTGAGTGTAGCCTACCTTTAAATGACTTGTGTGCACAGAGAATGATGATACTCGACTCACCTAAATACTGTGGGTCCCAGTCTATATAATCCTGAGTCTCTTCATCTCTATTAAATATATGAGTCTAAGAATTAGATAAGGCTCCCATTATCAATATAGATCTCTGCTTTTACTTTAACTCTCATAGTCTTCTAGATTACAACATGACTATATGTTTTTATAATTACTTTTATGGTGTCATTGATTAGTAGAACCAGATAATCCAGATTACATGCGTCTACCTGAAAATGAAAAAATGAATGAAACAACATTATTGTCAAATGAAGAGGAAGGATTTACTCTTGATCCAATCGATATTTCAGGTCAGAGGCACTATTTATCTCCAACACACTGCTATCATGTTTACCTTGAGATATTTGTAGTAATCCACAAAATATTCTAAGAGGTAGTCAATCTAGTAAAAGCATTTGTAATACAATAGGAGAAGAGCATGAAGGAAATTTGAGATGATTCTTTCATTATACTCATTCCTGTTTGAATAATACATCCAGTTTGGGAAACTGGAAAATTAAAAACTGAGTTTAGTTCAGGAAGTTATTAAGCCATTATTCTGTGCTGGGGGTAGGAATGAAGAAGACATGGTTCCTGCCTTTAAGAAGTTTTCAGTACAATCAAGATAAATAAACATGCAAGTGAATATAGGGCAGAAGAAAGGCATTGTGCCCTCTAACATTTAGCCTCTGACATTTAACATGTTTTTAGAAATAAACAGTAAGTATGAATCTCATATGTAAATAGGTCCTTTAGGATTATACTAATATTAGGATTATAGTAATATTAATATATAATTTTAAATTATACTATTTAAAACTAGAATATTCTCATTTTAAATAGTATAATTGATATAGATTTCAGTTTATAAACTGAGGCATGCAAAGAATAAAGCGTTCCAATTTTTTCTTTACTGAATTTAACTCTGAGCTGTTATCCCACATGGCTGGTGGGAAATTCAATCTGCACAACTCCCCTATGTTCTTGGAGTGTTGTAGTACCAAAGTTTAGGGGAAGGGTGTGAGACGTGAACCTGTAGTCATCAGCTACACCAGTTAGTAGTGACCACTGTCCCAGCTCCACAGCCAGCTGTATAGTGTCTTGTGCTCCCAGGATTTTTACTAAAGCACACCAACAAGCAGGTTTATGTTTTTTCTGGCTCCATCTGATCTGGGATCTTCATAGACTGGGAAATCTAATCCTTGCTCCCCTTTTGCAGCTTTACTAAAGAAAAGCTTGACTTCTGCTTTCTGCCTGGTAAAATTCCCTAAAGGAGTGAAATTCCACAGACCTAGCTTCCTACCTTGAATTTATACATGAATTTAATTAGAGGAGAGGAAAATACACTGGACAAATACAAATGAATGTTTCAGAAGGTTATCCTGGTACATAGGCATTTTAAGGAATCTTCAGATTGGTTAACTTCCCTCTCAATGGAGCCTCTGCTTCAAGCTTCCTCAGATGCCTACTTAGCAAGTCAACAGTGTCCCTCATGAGTACTTTCAAGCAGCACCTTTAAAAATATATCAGCTTTTGGCTGCTCAGGAATTCTAGTTGTGCAGAGACTTTACAAAGCATCATGTTCAGAAAATAATGGATTTTCTTCCCAGTGCAACTCTGCAGGTTGTAGACATTTCTTAGACATGCAGTGCCTAGAGTATTATTTTATCAAGCTACACAACCAATCACATTTATGCCTCTTTCTTATATTTAGACATTGCTGAGAAAAGGAAAAGCAGAAAGAGAAAACTGCTCATTGATCCAGTCAAGGAGATCAGTAGCAAAACTATGCATAAGCAACTTACTTCCTTTGCGGATACACTCATGGTTTTGGAACTTGCACCTCCTACCCAGAGATTAATGAGGTGGAAGAAGAAGGGAGGAGTGGACACCCTGCTGTCAACTGCTGCCCAGGATCTGACTCATGCTGAACTGAAAATGGTAATCGTTTCCCTTCTATCACATGAGTGCAATGTTTGTTTAAAATTAAATAAATACTTATTTGAATACATATGTGAAACAGAATTTGAACTTGTAAAAAATGGCTCCTCATTTTAAAATTAATTTGTTGGAGATCTATCTATCTATCTATATCTATGAATTATAATTTCTGCTTTTTAGCATCTATGCTTATGCTTTATTGGATTGCTTTACTAGGGAAAAGAAACAGGAAATAAAAATGTATGTTTTTACAGTTATTTACAAAGTGCTTTCTGTCCTCTGGCTTTAAACTTGGAAGAAAATTGATACAGAAGGAGTCAGTAAGGGAAGAAGTGGGAAACCAATACATAATAGGTGAGATTTCCTAATTCTGTTGATGTTGAGGGGAATGTGGAAACAAAAGTTTCAACTTACATTTTAAAATGAAAATGGAATCCAATTCCATATTTTTTTAGTAGAAAGGCTATCTCTAGAAAAATATGTTAATTTAAAAGTTACTTCAGTATTGCATTTTTCTGCTTTTCAGATCAATTTTTGTTCCAGATACTTCATTAAAAAGATGAAATATTATTCTTATTCTTACTTTCCCAGCCCCAAAAGTCGTACTCACAAACCCTCAAAAAAGAAAATATTTATATCTATCAGGATAATGTTTAACTTTAAAACAACTAACATGAAAAACTATATAGGAACAAGAGCTATATAATTAAACTGAGGCAGATATTACCATCCACCCAGAGGTACACGGAGTATTAATAATAGCTGATTATTATTGTGACAATTATAAAGTAATAATAAAACCAACTTCTGTTGTCAGTGAGCCTCCACTTCCCAATCTACTGAAAGCATTAAAATGTACTGAACAACGTAATGAAGTTGAGCTATCCACGTTGTCTTGTGAGTGAACGTGTGAACGTGTGAGTGTGGAGGGGACTGCTGACAGAGGATGGGAGTGAGGTGATAAGAGACAGAGGAGGGGAGTAGAAGATCAACATGGTAGACATAGGGGAACTATAAGAAAGTTTGTGTACCCTTTGATTAAATTCGTGGATTCCAACTGGTCTCCAAAGTTTTCTTTTGTAACAGCCATATCTCAATTCAAGTTTGAAAGGTACTTTGTTTGACAGCTTGAAAGAACTTTACTTTCCTTGATAATTCAGAGGTCTCCAGGGTAGAAGAACCACATTACCAGAAAGAGTTAATTCAACCCCAAACTTGGAAGGATGTGATTGATGAATTTAAGGGTAACTCTCATGAGAATATCAATAAACATATTAACTCTGAGGTAAGTTAACCAGAGAGAATCACAAAAATGTTCTTTTTCTGACAACTTATAGTGAAGGACTGTTGCCTCTGATAGATCTTCTTACATTGACAGTTCATATTTCATCTTAAAATGTTCTATAGTTTCTTTAGTAAGTGAAAGTACTATAAGATAAAGCATTATTTTTATTTGTAAGGCAATATTCTTTACAAGTTTAGAACAGTGATTCACAGAGTAGAATTATTTCACACTGAAATTGTATTTTACATGATATATGAAGTGAATGATAGTCAATCCTTGAATTTGGCTATGTACTGAGAATCTTACTAGGCCCCACATTCAATATGTCATGTAATCTTTTAGGACTCTAGCCAGTAAACATATGTTTTATTTCTCATTATAAGTTCACCCTTCCTACCTCTAAGAACATTTTAGACCTACCAGTGACCTTGACCTTCAATCTGAAAGATTATCTGAAGTCTATGACCAAAATAAATTTTAAAATTTTTATTTAAAGACATAATTTTTATTTGAAAAACAGCTATTTGAAAACATAATTGGAAACAATGTGCTTTAAAATATGTTCTCAATTGTCACTTTATTAATGGCACAAATGTAATATTATAGTTATACCAGATAAAAATAAACCAGTGCTTTTCTGGTCTCTTCTATCTTCACTGTATTTGATAACCACTCAGGGAATTCAAAGTTAACCCACATTGAAACTGAATGCCCTTGGAAGGAAATACAGCTTCACAGTGCATTAAACAGAACATGTATTACTAAATACTTGATAATATATTAGATACGTACTGGGTTGCCAGTACCATCTTCTGTGTTTGGGCTCTGGCATTTCTTATAATGTACCTACTGAAAATTGTAACTAGGTAAACTTACTTAGTTTATGATTTTTGAAAGGAATATGGAAGTGAAGTTATCACAGATATATTAACAATACAGATTTTTTTTTTTCAATCTTGGAATGGAAGGAAGGAGATTGATGTACTGGTTCTTTGGAACTCTTACTCTTATATCCTCTGCTATGCTTTAGCCTTCAATTCCATTATTAGGTGGCTTCCAAAACAGTGAACAAATATGAAATATAGTGAAGTATGGGAGCACTGTTAGTTTGAAGGGACAGGAAAATATTGATTCTAATGAATCATTTTCAAATCCTCATAAAACAATTTTATATACAATAACTACAAAATTAAGAGTATCTAAACTGTGGGAATAAAAGAAAGTAAAAGTGGAAAAACACAATAAGTCACCATAAATGTGTACAATAAAAAATAAAATGTAGCTGAGTATAATGGTAGGTGCCTAAATCCCAGCTACTAGAGAAGCTGAGGCAGGAGAATTGCATGTTTGAGGGCCCACGGCAATCTAATGAGAATTTCTCAAAATAAAAAAAGGCCTGGGGATATAGCTCAGTAGTAGAGTGAGGCGCTGGGTTCAGTCCCCAGTACCATAAAAACAATAATAATACAGTTTCTTGTAGTCACTAAAAAATTTTAAAGCTAAAGTAAAAATTAGCAAACTCTGTTGGAGGAAGCTCTGAAGGTCAGGGATGAGAGCTGGGAATGAAGCTTGGAAATAAATGAAAAGGGCTGACAGCTTTATAGCCATGCAAAGGGGAGGTGATGGCGGGGAATGGGAGAATTTCTGGCTTTCTCTTTTTCCTTCTTCCTTTGTCTTTTATCCTCCTTTCAGAGGACACGGTTTTTCCTTCCCTCTTGCCAGTGATGGCTCCAGCAGTGGTGTCAAAAGTCCTGTCATGCCCTGGGTAGGGATATTAATATCCCTTCCCTCACTCTCACTCCCTCTGCTTGCCCACTGCAGGTCTCTTCCTCTGCCACCTGGTACTGGCCTGAGAGGGAGAGGACTGGGGCTTTATAAAATGCTTCAAAGGGAAGTGATCTCAGCAGTAGAGACTGTTTGATGAAGCCTGAAGTGGAGAGGGAAATAGGAAGGAAAAGGATAGGGAGCAAGGCAGGAAGGGGTGTGCAGGGTTTTCATCTGTGTGAAGCACATGAGAAAAAGGAAGGTTTAAGTCAAGGCCTGCCTGTATGGGAAATTTCAGAAATAATATTTTGAGAATGTGGGTAGCATTTAAATTAATTTGAGAAACAAATATTCATTTGATTAAATCATTTAACAATATTAGATTATACCTGTGACAATCACTACCAGAATGACCTATCTTTGTCTAATTTACTTTAACAGGATCTTATCGAAATGGTTTATTCAGCTGCTGAAGAATCACCTTTGATGAATGCTTTCTTGACCCAAGAAAATTGTCAGGTTGAATTGGTAAATATATGGATAGTTTTGGGGATATTCTTAAAAACTTTGTTCCTAAATATTTAATATTCAATCTAAAATTTGTTTTTTAGGGCTATCATGTTACTTTCTAAATTTATAATTAAATTCATCATTTAAGCAGAGATGTATCAGTTCTTTTGTTTTCTTAATTTATTTTGAAATGTCAAATAATTATATGAGATTTTTACCAAAGATTTTAAAATATTAAGAAATCACTGTTGTAAGCTTTTCTAATTAGCATCTCTAGAGAAACCATGCTGTCTGTATTAGGGATACAGACTAGGGCATTTAAAATTTTATTTTATTTACAAAATAGTGAGGGAATTTTTTTTCCTTAACATATGGCTCAAGCTTGTATCTGTACAAGACTTCTGGAAATCAGAAAATGGTTTGCTCATCAGACCACATGTTGATAGCAAAATGAGAAGTAAAATCTAACTCACCGACTCCCTATGCACTGCCTTGTATCTCTGGTCCTTGTCCCAGAATACAGAAAGCATTTTTAAAAAATAAATTCTTTTCTTTTCTTTTTTTTTTTTAGATATACATGACAAGAGAGTACAGAAAGCATTTTGAATTGTAAGGAATTTCAGCAAAAATTCTTTAGTAAACGATATCAAAACACCTATTAGTACCTGGTGTTAACTGGCTTTAAAATAAGTTATCTTTATAATAAGTTCTAAGACTATTAGATTTTTTTTTCAGACATGAAAAATAGACTGAATTCTCTAGATAATCTAGGACAGAAGAAATAACTTGAACTTTTTACCTGAAACATCCAAACAGCTGAGCCAGAAGTGAACTGATTCTTTTTTTTTTTAAAGTTGTAGTTGGATACAATGCCTTTATTTTAATTTTTTGAGGTGCTGAGGATCCAACCCAATGCTTCCCATGTGTGAGGCGAGTGCTCTAGCACTGAGCCACGTTCTCAGCCCTGAGCTGATTCACTTTTGCCACCCTCTTTGCTCCCATTGACAGTTTATTTTCATACATGGTCAAGCAAACCACACCACAGCACAAGTTCAGCTGTTTTAATAATCCACTGGGCTTTCCCCACAATAGATTCAGTTGTAGGATGTCAGATAGATCAAATGGACAAGCGCTAGCAAAATACACACACGATGCTGAGCCTTTTTCTGGTTATTTGGGCCTTATAGGTGAAGCTACAGTTTCATGGATTTTAACAAAACTTTTTACATTTCAGAAATAGCATTTATATATTTAACAATAAACACGAGTATAGGTAAACTAATTTACCCAAGGACAGACCAGAAGGGAATAAACATGAATCATACCTAGAGAGATTTCAACAACTCCTTAGAAAAAAAATGACTATATTTTTAAAATCAGTCTCACTGGGATACAAGGTAGGATACAGGACAGGCAGGACCATGCTGCATAGCTGGTGGGAATGGGGACTCAGCAGTTTCTGGGGGCACTCAGCAGTTTCTGGACAGACTCAAAAGGGTCCCTTTAGCCTTAAATGATTTAAAATTTTGAAAAATGTAATCTTATTTCTTTTCTTGTAAACTTCATGATAGTTTTGTTTCTGTTATTGTTGGAGTTAATCATAACCTAATTTTTTCCATTTTTTTTTAACATCTGAACCCCATCCTTAATTATTTTTCCAAACCCTCTGACAATATAATAAAACCCATTTTAGTATATATATATAAAATATATATTAATTGATCCAACAGATTCTTTTTTTTTTCTCTTGAAGATAACCTCTCTGAGCTCATTGTCTGCTTGTTCTAATCCAAACCAATTGCTCTCTAGGTTGGCTGCACAGCTTTTATTTCTTTATCATAAATATGGGAATTTCCAGAATATTCTTGAACTTTCTGAAATCATCTTGGAGTCCATGAAATTGAAAGTACTTTGAAAATTTATTTGATCTGCAGATTTATAGGAAGCTAGACAAATAGCAAACAGTGTGATAACAGTGAACAGGTAGTGTGTGGAATGGTCAGAGCTAGTGCAGGAAAAATGATAAAGTAGGTCAGATCTGTGCCACTTTTCTTCCCCCAACCCTTGGTAGGCCTGCTCTTTTATCAGATTCATCAACACATTTCCTATGATAATTTCCATTCTCAGAAGCTCATAAGGTGTTTATTGGAAGGGTAAAATTTTACAATTTAAAATATTGAGGTATTTCAGAAAGTGGTTAAGTTTTAAAGACTGAAAAAAATGAACCTATTCAGATAATATGACAGGCAGTTGCTTGACCTTTTTGGACAAGACACGCTCAAAATTGACAAGGTTTCTAACCCAATTGTCATAAACTACTAAACAACAGTTATTTTTAGAGCTCCAGAATCACCAGGGAAATTCAAATAAAGGTCTTTACAAGGCAGTTTTTCTAGAGCTTTAAGTTTATTCTTGTCAACTGAGTTCAGTTTGACTAGAAATAGGATAGTCCCAGCAGAAAGCAATGTCTTGGCTAACTTTACTTTTCAAAGCACCTAAGGGCACAATGCTCTGGGAGCATTATCCAGACAGAATGCAGAATCTCCTACTTTAGATTTCCTTATCAGAAGACAATCTGGAGAGCAAAGTTATAATCCTGCAAGGCTCATCTATATTTGTGTTAGTCTTATTCTCTCCATTATCATAAGCTCTTTATTTGGCAGAACTTGGTGTTATATTTCCCATAGCAGTGAACGCTATGCTTGACCAATAGTTAACATTGAGTAAAATTTGCTTAAGTGAAATATTTCTCAATCATTCATACAGGAGTCATTGGAGAATGAACAAAACACTGAAGCAGAGAAATGGAATAGAAGATTACTTCAGATGTTAAATAGTTTGCGGGTGAGATGGTCAAGTTTGGCAACTGTTTTCATTTTTATATGTAGTCCTGATTCAGTAACTATAAGCCCAGCTAATAATTCAATTATTATGGAAGAAGAAGAGAATGGATATTAAAGGACAACTAGCAGTTGCTACTACAAAGACTGTACAAAAATTAGTTCACAATGAAGCTTCAAGTGTAATTGTATTTCTTTTCTTGTAAATGTTATGGTTTGTTGTTGTGATTGTTGTTGTTTGGGTTATTACCTCATGTTTTCCATTTATTTACTGTTCATATACCCATACTTAATTACCTTTCCAAACTCTGTGACAATATAATAAAACTCCTTTTAGTATATGTATATCTCAAATTATTAATTGATGTGTCAGTTCCATTTTTCCCCCTAAAAATAACCTTCTTAGAGCTCATCATCCTCTTGTTCTGATTCAAGCTAGTTGCTCTTAAGGTTTGCTCCATAGCTTTTATCCTGGGACATTCCTTTATCTTAAACACAGGAATTTCTTTGTTCCTTTTTAGTTCCTCTATTTCTTGGTGCTTTTATCCTAAATGTTTTGGTAATTAACATCCTCTCATAATTTCCTAAGATAACAGTGTGTAGGAAATTTGACCTCACAAGACTGAAAATTTCTTTGTTTTACCTTGAACTTAATTTGTTGTTTCTGGATATAAGTTGGAAATAATTTCTCTCAGATGCTGAAAGCTTTGTAACATGGATTCTTGTGTTATTGAAAAGTCAGACTCTGCCTTGGTTGGTGATCCTTTGTAGGTGAACTTTATTTTCTCTCTGGAAGTTTTTAGATCTTTTCTTTATCCTTAGTGTTCTGAAATTTAATGGTGATGTGCTTTTTTTTTTTTTAATGTTAAGTTCACTGTGTTGACCATGAATGGGTTCTTTTAATCAAAAATTCCATGTTCTTGAGCTCTAGGATTTTTTCCCCCTTGGACTTTCTCCTTTTTGTTTATTTGTTTTCTTTTCTTGGAGGGCTTATGGATCTGATAGTGGATCTCCTAAATTGATCCTTTAATTTTTTTGTTTTGTTTTTGGTACTAAGGATTGAACCCAGGGATGCTTAACCACCAAGCCACATCCCTAGCCCTTTTGAATATTGTATTTAGAGACTGGGTCTCACTGAGTTGTTAAGTGCCTCACTAAATTGCTGAGGCTGGCTTTGAACTTGTGATCCTCCTGCCTAAGCTTCCCAAGCCACTGGGATTACAGGCATGTGCCACTGTGTCTAGCTGATACTTTAATTTTTTAAAAAATATTTTTTAGTTGTTAATGGACCTTTATTTTACTTATTTATATGTGGTGCTGAGAATTGAACCCAGAGCCTTCAAACATGCTAGGCAAGTGCTCTACCACTGTGCTACAACCCCAGCCCCTATCCTTTAATCTTTAAAACATATTTTATCTCCTATATTAACTTCCCTTGGCTTTGAACCCTTTCACTCTCTGGAAGATTTCCTCAACTTTGTGTTCTAGTCCTTACAAAATTTTTATTTCTGCTTTCAACTTTTTGTTTTCCAGGAGTTTTTTTAAGGTTATTAACTATGATTTTATAGATTCCTAATCTTTGATTTAATTATTTATCCGGTTTTTAAGATAAAAATCTTTATTGAGGTATGATTAACATCAGTATACAGTTAGATAAGTTTCAATTTATATGTAAATCTGTGAAACCATCACATTCAGGATGACATTAATGTATCTAAAACCCCCAAAGTTTCCTTGTCCCTTGACAGCCCCCACCCCATCACTTGCACTGACCCCACATCTCCAAGCCACCACTGATCTTTCTCCACTATCAGCCTAACTGCTTTTAATAAATGTGAAACACTTCTCTTCACTTCAGAGATTTCTGTTTTCTTTTGTCCCCTGCATCCTCTGTCCTTGGCTCTCTTAAATACATTCTTTTTTGCTTTAAATCTTTAAATCTGCTGCCTAGGAAATATAAGCATGATGCCAGTGGTTCAGGAACCAAAGGAAAGGGAGAGGCTGGTTGCTTTACTGTATAGATGTGGAGTGTCCCTTAATCTCCATGTTTGTGGTGTGATACTTCTCCTTGCCCATCCACAGTGCCAGGGTACCAAGACCAGAGCCTCAGTGGTTGGTACCTCCAGAAAGACACCTTCTTGCCTTCTGCTGTATGAGTAGTCATCTGGTTCTGTGAGGTTGAGGAGTGTCAGAATGTCTAACTCTCAAGGAATTCTGGTTTCAGTCTTCCCCTCACCTCCAGCTTTTAACATTCTCATGTCTCCAGTTCCTGGGTTTTCCCAAGGTCTGTGTCTTATGCTGGCCTGCCTTGGCTGGCTTTCCTCCTTGTTGACGCACGGGTTGCAACCTTCTCTACTCTGCTAAGTCAGTTATGTATTCCATTTCTGTGTCTTTATTTCTTTTGTCACTTTTTTATTCCTTCATTTTAGAGGGTTTCTTTAGGAACAGAAATAAGCAGATGTGTTAAATATTGAATATTTGACCCCTAAAGATTTTTCAAAAGAATTTTTGAAATTGAAAAAGTGGTTCCTGCTCCCTCCAGGTGAGGGGATGGCGGTGGGGGGCACCCAATCCACATCTTGTCTCTCAAGAGAGGAAATAAATGAAGACTGGGTTACCATCTCTGAAAGGTTGCTGACTCTAGGCTACATTTTCGGTTAAGATAAAAGCACAATAAGATATTTCATTTATTAATTTGTTAAGGATTATGAACTGGAAAAACATAATATTTCTAAAAGTATTTTATAATTATCCAAGGAATACAATACTCAGGGTTATCAGACAATATTTACTATACTCTTTCTAACTAAAAAAACTATGCTTCTCTAGGAATCTGATTCCAAGGCCTAGACTCTAAAAAAGGAGTTATCTTCATCCATAATTATATACTTTATTATACCTCAATTATTTCTAGTAGGTACATGGGTGCCATATGATGAATCCAATATCTTTTAAATCTGTAGGAATAAAACTGAAAGATGTTTACTTATTTATATAAAATGTACTTCTGTATTTACCACTTAAGTTATATATTGTCTTCCCTGCCTCTTAGTACTTTTAGGAGAAGAAGAACCCTAATAGGCTGAGCATTTTCTTTGTATTTGAAGCCTCCCAAAGTTCTGTGGATATTTTTCTGCCTGAAAGTATAAACTATTTGCATTTTCCGTAGGAGGTATTTATGTTAGCATCAATGTTTTAAAAGACCTAACATTTGTATAACACATTACAAATTTACATAACATCCTTTATAAGATGTTTTTGTTGTTGTTGTTGTTGTTTTTTGCTTGTATTTTCTTGATGAACCAAACTGGTGCTGAGTAACCTATGGGATTTTTATAAATTTAGTAAAGAATTGTTTGTATTCTTCCATTTAAGGATATCATAGTTACTTATCTAAAATTTCAGTATCTTGTTGTTCATTTTGAATCCACAGCCTGCTTGACATCTGATGATTTTGTTTCCCTTTCCCTTCCTCCTTTCTAATCATTTTCCCAGGAATCCAACAAGATGGGAATGCAGTCCTTCAGTCTGATGAAACTCTGCAGAAATAGTGACCGAAAACGAACCGCTGCCAAGTTTTATAGCTTTCTTGTTCTAAAAAAACAGCAGGCTATTGAGCTGAACCAGAGTGCTCCCTATGCAGATATTATAGCTACAGTAGGACCAATGTTCCATAAGTTGTGAAGGAAATCAGAACATGCAGGTTTATGCCATCACTGGCATTTCCGAATTGATTGTTCAATTTAATGCAGAAGCCACTTGGAAACTGCTGAAGTTCTGACATCTCATAGGTCAGATGCCTATTTCTATTCCCTCTCTAGGATTCAGATCCTATTCCCTCTCTGTAAATTCAAAATAATCATAGACAGGATTGGAAAACTAGATGCTTACAGAAATACTTCATTATAACTATTTTTTTGAATGTAGAGCCTTTATCGTTTCCTTGATTTGAATGTTGTATTTAGGCTACATTTAGAATTACATTTTTTTAAATACTATGTACTTTCAAGAAACATTCAAAGATGTTTTTTCAAATGATATTTTACATTGGATTATTTACATAACTTTTTGTGGGATTAATGAATAATTAATACTTTCTTATTTCTACACAGACAGTAATTTATTTAATTCTAATGCATAACATCCTTGATATGACCTAATGCCATATTTTTAATATGACAACTTAACTGAAGAATTATAAAATTAATTTTTTGTTTTAAACTTCCTAAGTGATTTTTAGTCTACTTGTAGGTCATTTAACTTGTTATTTATTATTTAATTATTATTATAATTACCACTAATGTTTCAGCATAACTAAATCTGCTTTCTTTAAATTTTTTTAGTTGTTAATGGAACTTTATTTTATTAATTTATTTACATATGATGCTGAGAATCAAGCCCAGTGCCTCATACATATGAGGCAAGCATTGTACCACTGAGCCACAACACCAGGTCCTAAATCTGCTTTTTATGTTAAAAAAAAAAATCAACAGACACTTGTTCAACTGCAGGCATGTTGTCTGCAGCTAAAATTTGAGTAAAGATCACTAAAATAATTGTTCTTTAACTAAAGTTTGAGTTAGGAGATTTTGTTTTATGCCCTGTGAACTCCACAGTCACTGTAAGATGAAGCCTATAGTGCTCTTTAAAATATTGTATCTGGAATTATGCTACAAACAACTAAATTCTAAATAGTCTCTGAATGAATAAGTCATAAGGTACAAATATGAGGTACAAATGTCGAATTTGCTTTTATAATTTTTCTTTTATTTTTAAAATTAACATAGGTTAATTTTATTTTTGGTGCACAGCTATGTAGATTTTTATAGATAGACAGACAGACAGATGGATCACAATCAGGAGAAAACAGTAGCATCACCCTAGAAGACTCCCTTGAATTCTCTCTTTGTATTTACACCCTTCCCACATTCTAATGTCTGGCAACCACTCTTCTGCATGACTACACTTTTGTTTTTTAGGTCCCGTCATACAAATCATATGGCATGTAACTTTTTGAGACTGATTTCTTTCATTCCACATCACATCTTTGAGATTCACCCAAGTTGGTACTGCATCTGTAGTTTGTCCCTTTTTATTGCTAACTATCATTCTGTTTGTCTGGATATGCCAGTTTATTTATGTGTTTGCCCATTAAAGGATATTTAACTTGTTCCCAGTTTTTATATTTATAAATAGAGCTACATATATCTGTGTACAATTTTTGTGTGAATATAAGTTTTGATTTCTCTCAGACTGGGACTGCAGTGTCAGGTGGTACATTTAACACTATAATACACTTCTTTTCCAGAGTGGAGGTACAATTTTGCATTCTCACTAGTAATGTATGAAAGTTCTAATTTACTTGTTATTTTGAGATAATTGTAGATTTGCATGCAATTTTAAGAAATAATACAGAGAGACTGTATACCAGTTTCTCCCATTGGTAACATCTTTAGTATAATATCACAACCTGGAATTTGACATTGCTATAATCCACCAACCTTATTCAGCTTTTACCAATTTTCCATGTACCCATTTGTATGTGTATTTAGTTCCATGCAATGTTTTCAGTGGGTAGCTTTGTATGACCACCATTATAATACAGAAGCAGAATAATTCTATCTCGAGGATCATTTATGCTGCCTTTTATTAGCTAGTTACCTCCCTCCCTTCTCTTATCCTTAGCCACTGGCTACCACTAAGCTGTACTTCATTGCTATAATTTTGTCAGTAATACAATGACTTTCCTGGGTTAACTTTATATCCAGGGACTTTGTTAAGCTTACAAATTAGTTCCAGGTGGTTTTGTTTGTTTTCGTGAAGTCTCTGATATTTTCTACACAGACAACCATTTTATCTACATAAAGGAACAGTTATATTTCTTCCTTTGCATTCTGTATGCCTTTTCTTTTTTTTTTTTTTTACCCTGTACCACTGGCTAGAACACTTAATATGATGTTGGATAGGAATAGTGAGACTACTTTGCATTGTTCCCAGTCTTAGAAGATAAGTATTAATTATTTCACTGCAGAATATGATGTGAACTATATTTTTGTGTATAGTTTTTGTTTGTGTGTTTTTAGTGGGGAGTAATTTGAATCAATCAGATTGAGGATTGTATTAGTCTGCTTTCTATTGCTGTAACAATGATGCTGGGTACTTAAAAAGAAAAGAGGCATATTTAGCTCACAGCTTTAGAGGGTAGAGGTCCGAGATGAGGCAGTCATATCTGTTTGGCCTCTGGCGAGGGCCTCCTTAACTACATCACAGCATGGAGAATGGCATTATGGCTGGTGTATATGCCCGAAGGAGAGCTCATGTGGTCATCAGGAAGCAAGGGCAACCCAGCGTCCATACTTGCTCTTTTTAGAACAATTTGCTAGCTGCCTGAACTAGCCATGATCTGTGCTCACAGTAACTTAACCACTGTCCATCTTTTAGAAGTTCTGTCGCCTCAGTACTGCCATGCTGAGGACTGACCTTCCAGCCCATGAACTTTTGGGAGGCATCTGAATCATAGCAAAGACATTCCTTTCTATTCCTAGGTTGCCGAGAGATTTTATTATGAGTGGATACTGAATTTTGTCCAGTGCTTTCCCTTATTAGTTAGTTGGATCATGAGTTTTTTTTTTTTTTTTTTTTCTTTTCTGGCTGTTAATATTGTAGTATACACTGATGGACTTCTAAATTTTTAACCCATTTTGTATTTCCCGAATAAACTCCACTGGTCATGGTGTACTCTTCATTTTATGTATGCTGTATTTGATTTGCTAATAAACTCTTAACAGCTTTATTTAGATATAACTCACATACCATAAAATCAACCCTTTTCAAGTATTCAATTCTGTGGTTTTTAGTATATTCACAGTGTTATGCAACTACAACCATTATTTTCTAATTTTAAAACACTTTCATCACCCCAATTAGAAACTTCATACTCATTAGTAATAACTACCAGTTCCCTTCTTCACCCTCCACAGGTCTTGGCAACCACTAATCCACTTTCTGTCTCTAAGAATTTGGCTATTTTATACATTTACATAAATGGAATCATACAATATTAACTTTCATGCATTGTACCTGGCTTCTTTCATTTTCAAGGTTTATCCATGTTGTAGGACATGCCTTTTTTGGGGCAGGGGGCAGGTTACCAGGGATTGAACTCAGGGGCACTCAACCACTGAGCCACATCCCCAGCCCTTTTTTGTATTTTACTTAGAGACAGGGTCTCACTGAGTTGCTTAGCGCCTTGCTTTTGCTGAGGCTGGCTTTGAACTTGCAATCCTCCTGTCTCAGCCTCCTGAGCTGCCGGGATCATAGGCATGTACTACCTCTTGGCCATACCTTTTATTTATTTCTTTTAGTGCCTAAATAATATTCCATTGGATGGGTATACCACATTTTATTTGTCCAGTCATCAGTTGATGGACATGTGGGTTGTTTTCATTTTTGACTATTATGAATTATGCTGCTATCAACATTAGTGCATACATTTTTGTGTATGTGTATTTTGATTTTTCTTGAGTATGTAGATAGTAGTATATATAAATGCTGTGATATAAGTTTATATTTAAAATTTTAAGGAACTATATTAAATTGTTTTTCAAAGAGCAACACCATTTTACATACCTACCAGCAATGTATGAGAATTTCAGTTTCTCTATATCCTCATCAAAACTTGTTATTATCCCTCATTTTTATTATGGCCATAGCAGTGAGTGTGAAGTGGTATCTTACAATTTTGACTTGCATTTCTTTAATGATGCTGAACATCTTTTTCATGTGGATTTGATAATATATTATTGAGGGGTTTTGTTCAAAGACATAATCATTTTTTTTTTTTTTTAATCTTTCTCTGGTTTGGGTAGCACAAAATGCTTGGAAAGTGTTTCCTCCTATTCTCATGCTCTGGAAAAGACTGGAGATTTGTGTTATTTCTTCTTTCAATGTTTGGTAGAATTCACACCATAAAACCACCTGGATCTGGAGATTCATATTTTGGAAGGGTTCAAACTAAAAATTGATTTTTTATATAGTTGTAAAACTATCAGTCGTCTATTTCATTTTGGGAGTGTTTGGTAATTTGTGGTTTCAAAGAATCATTCTGTTTCATCTACATTGGTGAGTCTGTGTATGCAGAGTTGTTTCAAGTATTCCCTTATTATTCTTTTACTTTCTATGAGATCCATAGTAATAACCACCCTTTCATTCCAGAGGTGTTAATTTATGTCTTCTCTCTCTCTCTCCCTACCTCTCTCTCTCTCTGTTTTTCCAGTTGCTCTACAGGCTTGAAATTCATTGGTCTTTTCAAAGAATGTTGTTTTGGATTTTTTGTTCATTCGTTTTTTTTTGGTGCCGGGATTGAACTTGGGGCACTTAAACACTCAGCCACATCCCGAGACCTTTTTGTATTTTATTTAGAGACAGGGCCTTGCTAAGTTACTGAGGCTGGCTTTGAACTCATGATCCTCCTGCCTCAGCCTCCCAAGCCCCTGGGATTACAGGTGTGCACCATAATACCCAGCCTTCTTGGGCTGGGGATATAGCTCAGTTGGTAGAGTGCTTGCTTCACATGCACAAAGCCTTGGCTTCAATCCCCAGCACCACAGGTAAAAACGACAGCAGCAACAACAAAACACTTCTGTTTTGGATTCATCTTCTGTTTTGTTTTTCTATTTTCAATTTCATTGATTTTGCTCCTGTATTTATTATTTTTCTTCCCCCTTTGGCTTGCTCTGAATTTCTTTTGCTCTTATCTTTCTAGTTTTATTAAGGTGGAAGTATAGATAATTTGTGCTCTTCCTTCTTTTTTGGGGGGTGGGGGTACTAGGGATTGAACTCAGGGACACTCAACCTCTGAGCCACATCCCCAGTCCTATTTAGTATTTTACTTAGAGACAGGGTGTCACTGATTTGCTTAGCGCCTCACTAAGTTGCTGGCTTGGAACTCACGATCCTCCTGCCTCAGCCTCCCAAGCTGGTGGAATTATAGGCGTGCACCACTGCACCCAGCTCTCTTCCTTCATTTCTAATGTAAAAACACAAGGCTATTCATTTCCTTCCAAACACTGCTTTAACTGTATCACATATTTTGATATATTGTATTTCTGCTTTTGTTCAGTGAAAAATATTTTCTAATTTCCCGTGAAACTTCCTGTTTGACCTATGAATTATTTAGAAGTATGTTGCTGAATTTCTAAGAGAGATTTTCCTGCAATTTTTCAATAATGAATTTTGTCTAATTCTTTTATGTTCAGAGAACATACTTTAAATGATTTTGATTCTTTTTAACTTAAAGTTTGTTTTATGTACCAGTTTATTATCTATCTTGGTGAATGTCCCATGAGTACTTAAAAAAGAATATATTCTTAATTTTTAGGTGAGCATCAATAAACATCAATTGGACCTCATTGTTAATAGTGTTGTTCAATTCTTATCTTGCTTTTTTCTATTAGTTCTACCAATGACGGAGGACAGGAGTATTTATGTCTCTAGCCTATGATTGTGGGTCTGCTTATTCCTCCTCTCAGTTTTGCTTCATATGTATGAAGCCTTCCAACAGGCACAGACACGTTTACAATTATTGTTGTAAATGGATTATTGAAATGTACAGTTGTTATATCTTCTTGAGTAAGTGACCTTTTTACTTATTGTGTAATGATTATCCTGGTAGTTTTTCCCCTGAAGTCTGTTTTTCTTATATTAATAGTAACTATACTATACTAATAGTATCTATACTCTCTAATAGCGATATCTACTTTCCTTTGATTAGGCTTACATGGCATCTATATATATTTTTTCCAGATTTTACTTTTGGTCTACTTATGTCATCTAATAAAGTCATTTTTATCTATTTTGATAACTCTGTCTTCATTGGTGTGTTTAGATCACTTCATTTAATGAGCTTATTAACATGTTTGGATTTATGTCTGCCATTTTATTTTTTGTTTACCATTTGTCCCCTTTTTTTTTCATGCTTGTTTTCCCTTTTCTTGCTTTCTTTTGAAATATTTGAACTTTTTTTAGAATTGATTTTAATTTATCTGTTGCATTTTTAAAAATATAAATAAAATTTCTAAGAACTGCTCAAGGGATCTCAAAATGCATCCTTAACATCTCATACTCTACCTAGAATTGGTATTTTACCACTTCATGTGGAGTGCAGAAACCTTTCACCATACAGGTTTCTTTATACAGTATATGTCTTATTATTATATCTAAAGACATTAAAACCCATTAAACAATGATACAATTGTTGCTTTCAACCATCTCAACTGTCAAATATATTTTAAAGAATTTAAGGGGAGTGTATATTAGTGTATTTAATAGTATATTAAATTCACTCAGATATTTACCATTTTTTAATGTCTTTGTTTCCTTTTTGGTATTCCATGTTTCGTTTTTGATATAACGACTCAGTTTTTCTTTATCTGAGAAAGTCTTTATTTCACTTTGGTTCCTGAAGGATATCTTTGCCTGGTATGGAATTCTGGTTGATGTCCCCTTTCTTTTGGCAATACATAAAGTTGTTCTATTTTCTCTGGCCCTCTGTAGGTTTCTAATGAGAAATCTGCAACTACTCAAAGCATTATTCTCATATAATTAATGCATCATTTTTCTCTGATTGCTTCCTCAAGACTATGTTCTTGGATTTTAATGTTTAGTAGTACCTGAAATTATGAAATTGTTCTCATTTGGTTCATCTTCTTTGGGGTTCCTTATAAAGTTGGAAACTGGAGCCTTATTTGCTCAGCTCTGCTTTGCTGCCTGCTTCCCACAGTAATTGTCTGCGTCTGGGGCCAGAAAAAGATGCAAACCAGCAGGGGCTCGCTCACCCTCCCTCAGGACCACAGCTACTCTGATTGGAGAAATTTCTTCTCCCTCAGAGTTTTAGGTACCTGTGTGTTCCTGCTACCAAAGGATTACCTGGGGACTGGGATAAGAGAAACGGAAGAAAAGATTTTAAAAGAAAAATGTATTTCCCCCACTTACTCTGAGAATCAGAAGTCTTCTGTCTCGTCCTCAAGTCAGAACCAGGGGGATCATTTGTGAGCTTTCTCTCTGTGGATTCCCGATTTTGGTGTATCTCGAGACTAGCCTGGGAGAGATCAGAGGAAACAAAAATGGTAAATTCACCACTAGCTCAGTAGCTCATCAAATTATGCCTTTCCCCAATTTGCCTGCTAGTATTTTTTTCTTTAGAATCCTCAAGTAGGGGCCTCTTTTATTTTGTTCCGGTTTTATTGCTGTGTTCAGTGGGAGGAGTGTGCTTACCCAGACCTGAAATGAAAATTGCTTTTGAAACTAAAAGAAATGTAACTATTTCCCAATAAATACAAAACCAAGCAAAATTCCTGACTTTTTTGGAATAATTTTATCTTGTTTTATACTTAAAATCCTCACTCATTGCAATTAATATTATAACTAAACACTGATTCTCTTCTCAATTACCTGATTTCCAATGCTCAGGAGAATTCTTTACTAGCTGACACCATTCCAGATGGAAATAATGGGGGTAGAGAAGCTCTCTTGTTTTGGAGATGCTCCTAGTGGAGATTTCTGGGAAATGTAGTCTTCTAATTACCAAGCAAAATAAAACATGGGGGAAAGACAAAAAAATATGTATATATTTGTATAATGAGCTCAGAAATTTTCTCCTGCTAACCATATAGTGATTACATGGCTTCTTTTGGTTTTGTTTCAAGTGTAAAGAAGTCACATATGATTTAGGTGGATGTTCTGACAGATAAAAAATTCCTCTGTTAACCGGTTAATACAGCATTAGGCTTTGTAGACAGCAGGCCTCAATATTTCACATGGCTTTTTCAACTACGATTTCTATTTCTGCTACTATTTCTCTGCCATGTTTTCCCACAGTGACTAGTATAATAGTGACCACCTGATAGGAAGATTCAGTGTAATTGAATAGAAGCGAAAATATAGCTACCGCCAAAAATGTATATGCATTTATTGCAAGACAAGAAAACACACACACACACAAAAGACAAAAACAAAAACAAAACACAAACAAACAAACAAAAACTGCACTTACTGCAGAGTGCTATAGAAAAATATTTGGCTTTGAAAAGTAACAGAAAACTTTAAAATAATGATTTCTTCATGTACATTATAAATATTAGCTATTTCTCACCCAGGTCAATAATGCAGAGTCATGAAGTAAGTCCATGCACTTAGTTTATACATTTTTCTCTTGGAAAAGTCAGCTTGGGGAGGAGAAGACAGGGTACCAAGTTCAGCCTTAACAACAGCAGATACTTAAAGACTTAAGAGACTTCAGACATAAAGACCGCCAGCATGATATCTGAGCATTCTTATGGACAACTAGGTCCTGGAATAATGTGTGCTTGCTGGACTATTCATTCAGTCAGTTCTTATTGAGCACTTATTATGTGTTAGGTGCTGTTCTAGGCACTGGGGATATAGAAAGGGAGGAAAAGTTCCTTCCTCCATGAAGTGTATATTCTAGTGAAACAACTAGTAAGTCAGCTAGCTGGTGATCAAATACAGGGCAAAAGAGTCGGGGAGGAGAGGGTTTGTATTTTATATAGGGTGATCAAGGAAGGCCCACCAAAGGACAGTGACATTTGAGCAGAGACCTGGAGGAAGTGAAGGAGCAAAGAATGGCAAATATAAAAGCCTGGAGGCCTAGCAAGGGAGACAAGACAGTTCATGCCATGAGATAAAGTCGGAGGGGTCAGACAGGGCAGATGGCAGAGGTGACAGAGAAAAGTGTCTGTGAGCAGAGGATGGCTGATCAGATAGGGCTTGTTCAGAAAGAGGGAGCCCCTTCCCACCCACCCCACCCCACTTCCCACCCGCGGAGCAGATGAGGAATCAGGCCCAGAGAGTGAGTTCCTAAAGTTGCATGGCTCAAGTGGACGGGCTAGACATGGAAAGTGGAAATGCAGTTTCCTGGACTTTTTTTTTTTTTTTTAAATCCCTTTGTTGGGGGAAAGAGAAGAGAAAGACCCCAAATGAACATTTTAGGTTGCGAATGCTTTCCTTTATATCAACAATTCACTGTTTTAATCTTTCAAAGGAAAACATGTCGGTCCTCAGAAATTAGTTTCTGCTTATTATTTTCTTCGGAGTCCAAGGGTTGGACCACATTAAATACTCAGACTGGGTCGGGGAGGGAAAAACATTCCTAAAGGCGTTCAGCTCAAATTACTACACAACACGAGCCCACTGCCCGCGAGGGAACGAGATGGGTGTCCTCATCCCAGGTTACAGATGAGAAAGTTGAGGCCCCAGTGGCGAAGGGACTTGCCCAGGGTCAACACGCTTTCCGCCCCGCCCCGCACAGGCTGGTGCGTGGGTGGGAGGGGAGCCCGCCCCCCCCCCCCCCCCCGGCGCGCCGCGTCCCTCCGGGGCCCTGGGGAACCGGAGATCAACTATCTCTTTAAGAAGGAAAGTGAAGACGGGCCGCTTACGCAGCTGCCGGCGAGCCGCGGACTGGCTGGTCCCCTGCATCCACCTCACCCTCCTCCCCTCCCTCCTCCCTCCCGGCAGCCCCAGCCCGGCCAGCACCCGGCCAGCCGCCTCCAGCTGGGGCTCCGGAGAGCGAGTCGGCGGCCCGGGCTGGGCAGCCAAAGCCATGGAAGCCTCGGCAGGTGATGACCAGGACCCCGGGGACCTCCGGGCCCACCGCCCAGCTGCGCCCGCCGCACCCAGGAGTGCCAAGTGCCAGGGGGTGGGGGCGGCGCGGAGCCGCGCACTGGGCCCGCGGCGGGCAGCCGGCGCCCCCAGCCCTCTGTCCGGGGCGGCCCAGCGGTCGGCGGGGGGCTCGGCTGCCCCGGCGTCCCCCGCCCGCGCTCAGCCGCCCCGTGTGTCTCTCTCCCCCGCCGCCGCAGGTCGCTGATCAGGGCCAGGCGGCTGCAGCGGCGACTGCAGAGGCGCTGCGCCAAGCCGGGCCGGAGCGGTGCGGGCGGCGGGACTGCGGAGGGCGAGTGGACTCAGGTAAGGAGGCCGCGGCCGGCGGGAGGGACCGCGCTCCGGCGCCCGGGCCGGGGGCCGCTTGCGACCGCTCGCTGCGACAGAATCCCTCCGAGGGCACCGCGAGAGGGATTAAGCGTGACTCATTCCTGCCCTCCCTTCAGTCCCCTGCATCTTCCTTAGCGCCCCCACCCCAGCCTGAGATTGACTGATGACAGGATGCCGAGCGCAGCCGGGGGTGCCCAAGGTGGGCGACACCCGAGCGCTGCCAGGGAGCGGCCCCCTCCCCGTCCTGTTTGTCTTCCTCTGGTATTTGGCAAACAGGCAGGGTTTCTTTTCTTTTTTTTTTTTTTCCTTCTTGGAGAAGGAGCAAGGGTACTGGGGGTGGGAGAAGGAAGGAACCCCACACCTACTCCAAGGTCAAGTGCCAATGACTGCTTCTTCCCCACCTTTCCCTCCGGGGAGCCTCCGTGCTCTGCAGTGTCTGGAAAAACTGTCCAGGACCCCTACAGTGGGCGATCCGGGCCTCAGTCTCCCTTGAGCTTCCATGGGGTGCCCGCACTCCCCTCCACTCGCCAGCAAGGAGGGGGCTGTTGGCGACACCTACCAGCCTGGGGAGCCCCAGATTCCCGGCCTCAGCCCTGCAGACTCAAGGAGAGGCCTGGTCACATGCTGCCTGTTCCCTGAGCCTTCTCTGCCCATCTGGTGGTGTGGGCTGGGCTGGGCTGGAGGAGCTTCCTAGGAAAGATGATCTGCGTGGAGTGGGGTGAGGACAGTGCTAGAGATCGGGGTTCTAGGCCCTGAACTTGCTAGTTGGCGACAAGTAGCCATCTTAAAATGCTCCAGGCGTGGGTGTCTTTCTGCTGTGTTCCATGCGGGAGTTGGATTCAATGGTCTGTTCCGTTTGGGGTACCCCTAAAGCTGCTCTTGTCAGGGGGACCTCTCTACCAAAGCTATTTGATTTCAGGTCTGTGGCTTCATTGGGATTCCCTGGGTTAGTGCCTTTCAGCTCTGGACTTCCCCAGTGAAACGCTGACCTTGTGGGCCTCCTGGCACTGGAAGTGTCAGACAGGTCTATAGTGACATCCCTGTGCTGTTATGCCTCACCTCAAGTTTCAGCTTCCTCATCTGTAACCTGGGAAGAGGGGTACCTGCCGGAAGCTGCTGGGATGGTGCCCATGCCTGGCACATAGTGGGTGCTCAGATCTTCCAGGCTCAGGGGAGATGGACCCGGAGAGAGGAGAGGAGGGCTGCCTTGAATCTGCTGCCCCTCCCCCTCCCCCTGCCAGTCTTTTCCACATCCCTGAGGATGGTGTCCCTGCCAGGAGATAATGAATATTGGAACGTGTTGGGCCACCAGGTTGAGGGCCTTGGCAGCAACCAGGAGGTGCAGACATTTCCACTGCAAGGGCTGTGACATCACTCTAGCAAATGATGGTCCCGAGGAAACTCGTGTAGGCCAGCCCTGGGCTTGGAGCCCCCTCACATCCTCGGGCAGAGGTTCCCAGGGAGCAGAAGCATCTGCTCTTGCATGTTGGTAAGGGGACGGGCACCGAGACGTCCAGATTTCACAGGAACCCCCCCCTCCCTGGAGTCTCTCCCTGAGACCAGGGAGTCAGGTCTGGGGCACCCGTATTTTCTCTTCTTTATCTTCCCCCCATGGCATCGTTTCCAGCCTCCATTTGATTGCACAGATGCCTTCTGCCTTGGACACCGTGGTAAAGAGGTTCCCCACTGGGGCGGGCAGGGCATTCTGCCACTGCACCATTTAGACTAAAGGGAACTATGGTGTCCCCGCTCTGCCCTAAATCCCTGTTGTACCATGAGCTCCTGCTGACAGAGGCTTTTCCTCTCTGTGTTTCAGGCTCTGTGCTGTTGAGCACAAAGTAGATACTCAATAAGTGCTGGATTGAATATATTTGAGGAAATGTGTTTCTACAGCAGCGGGGTTGACTAGATCCTGCACTGTGTAGGGGTAGGGTAGGGAGGAGGGCTTTCAAGCGTAGGACACAGTCGTCGTTATTATAACTAATACTCTCGGCTTTGCCATTGTCATTGGCTAACAGAAACTTGACATGTCCTTCTAGGGCTCCTGACTAGGGTCAAAGGGGGCGCATGTGCTGGGAGGGTGGTGATGTTGCCAAGGAGGGGTCAGGATGGCTTTGGCCAGTGTGAGACGTGACTGTGGAGGGAAGGGGCTGGGAAGAGTGAGCCCAGCCATCGCTGTGACTGTGGAGGGAGGGAGCAGAGCAGGAGTCAAGACAGGCAGCAGGAGGTCAGGAGGTCAGGAGGTCAGGCCCCGGGTCCCACTCATCCACCCCCTCATCACCATCACGTGGCCTTGGCTCAGCCAGGCCCCCTCTCAAGGTCTCTGCATCCCCATCTCTATACTGAGGGGACCGGGCTGGACGGCTGAGGCTCCTTTAGGACTGACATTATTTCAAGTGGATGACTATTTATTCCTCCTGATATTACATGTAGAATATACCAGACCCACACCCACCTCACGTACGCCTCAGAACAACCTAGGCCTATCGGAAAGATGAGGAAACTGAGGTTTAGACCAAGTGACATGCCATGTGGCACAGCTGGAGATGGTGGCCTTGTTAACCTGCCACGAGGCTTTCCTTTATGAACCCCGCTGTGGCTAAGTTAGGGTGCCCTTGCAAACTCGTACAGGGGTCGGGACAGGAGGGTGGGAAGGATTCGTGATGAGAGGTCGTGGGCTTGCTGCGGAGGGCCGGCCGGTCTGATTGAAGGGTGTGTGAGTCATGGTTGGGGAGTTCAGCACGAGCTCTGCTTTCTGACAGGGGCCGGGTGCCCCTTGACTAGGGAAGGTGGCTGGGTCTGAATGACAGTCAGGACAGACACACTTTTGAGTGCTCCCTGTTTGCTGGGCTCCGTCTTCCATGGGCCAATGATCTGCTCCTCAGACCCTCCCAATCCACAAGCACTTTATAAGAATTCTAGAGGCCAAAAAGCCAGGGTAAAGGGGCTCAGGGCTGACTGCTGATGTGTCTTAGAACTTGGAAGCCGCTGGCCTGGGCCTCAAAGACCTGCTTTTAATCTGAGGCCTCCCATTGTCCCAGTAACCGTGTAAGCCAGGCTCCTCTGGGAGTCAGCATTCCCACCCCTCCAATGAACTGGGTGCCTCTCCCGGCCCTAAGAGGCCCAAGTGTGGCCTCACCCCACTGTGGGGGCTGGGGTGGACTCCTGCGCTGCTGGGTGCTGGTTAGTATCTGCTGTTGTCTATTAGGGGGCCCTGGGCGAAAAGCACAGGGTACAGGAAAGAATCAGAGGTGATCCCTGGTTTCCAGAAGTTCTCATGGAACAGGGAGAGCTGGATACCCAACAGTCAGTATGAAAAATGCCCAGGAGCTGTGAGGCGTGCTGACGCGGGGTCTTAGGGGAGCAGAGAAGCCCAGGGTGGTCTTTCCCACCTACCCCATGGGCCTGGTCGGTTTTGGTGAGGTGGCACATTGAGGTTGGGAATAAAAAAATGATAATAAAGGGTTCAACCAGCTCAGGACATCTCCAAACCATTCTAGAGACTTGTTAGAGCTCTCTCTCTCTCTCCCCCTTTTTTTTTTTTTTTTTTTTTTGGCACCAGGGATTGAACTCAGGGCACTCAGCCTCTGAGCCACATCCCCAGCCCTGTTTGTATTTTATTTAGAGACAGGGTCTCACTGAGTCGCTTAGTACCTTGCTCTTGCTGAGGGTGGCTTGGAACTTGCGATCCTCCTGCTTCAGCGGCCTCAGTGGCTGGGATTACAGGTGTGCGTTACTGCGCCAAGCTGACCTGTTAGTTCTTGTCCCCAGCCACTCAGAAGGTGGCCAGAGAGTCTGAGGGCCATCCAAGCTCACTCTGTGGCACAGTTTCAGTTGGACCATTCATTTGGCCCCGGGTGGACCAGAACCTTCCCTGTCCTTGGAGGATTCTAGAAGCTGGACTCTTCAATTCCTCTCGGAAGGCCCGCTTAGTGCCTTGCTTGGGAGATCCTTGGCCCTGTCCACCCTCGTCCATCCTTCCTGGACGAACCCTCAGAGTGAAAGCAGTTACCCGCGATTGCTCATCAGGACTGGGCTGTCCCTCTGGGCAGTGGGGCTGTAGTTCTGAGCCAACTGCAGACGCTCTTTCTGCATCTGGGCCACCAGGGGCCTGCAGGGCCACATCTTCACCTGATGGGCAGCCGGTGCTGACAGGCTGGGTGCAGGTGACACACTGAGTGAGGCCCTTGAAGAGAGGGAAGCCTGTGTGCCCCCGGGTGCTCTGCATCCCCAGCGGGCAGGTATTTATCGAGTGTTTGTCACATGCCCAGAACTGTCCTCTGTCACTGAGGTGCCAAGCCGACCAGAACGCAGTGTCGGGGAGGAAGTGGCATGGTGCGGAGATCCTGCCCTGAGGAGCCAGGAGCTGTGGGCCCTCGCGCTGGCTCTGCCATCGACTCAGTGGTGACCTGAGACCAGGCCTTGTGCTTGTCCACACCTCTGGGAAGCAGAGCTGGTGACCCTTCCAACTCTGACTGGCCATCTACAGCACTTCTTCCTGTTCTGTAACCACTTCAGGGGTGCAGGTAGCCGTGACTTGGGGAAGAATAAGATAAACGTAGCAAGAGGCCAGAGGAGGGCTCTGGGGCTGGGGGACGGGGCTGGGGAGGGGCTCTGAGACAGGAGACACCTGGAGGCAGTTGCTGTGTTTTGTTTCATGCACTGAATGAGGAGGAGCAGGAGTCTGCTGTCACATGGGGACAGGAGGGGACAGGAGGGCTGGATGGTGAGCAGTGGCTCCTGGACTTGGATCTCGCAGAGGGCCTTGGGGAACCCATCCTAGGTTGGCCAACTCTTTATTATGCTGGGGAAGGACATTTCAAATGACACTGAGAGTTCACTTTATTGTCACATAGAAGCATTAAATACCCCTCTCCCTGAGACAGAAAGGCCATGCTGTCAGGAAAAAGGCACCACTTCAAATTGAATGCCTTTTACTTTTCCTTTTCTAGAAACTCACTGTGGGCCCTGGGTGTAGCTCATTGGTCGAGCACTTGCCTCGCCTGTTCCGTCCCAGACACCGCAGACAAACAAACAAACAGCCCCTACTGGGCACAGTGGCTCTGGGGTGGCACACGCCTGTAATCCCAATGCTCAGGAGGCTGGGGCTGGAGGATGACAAGTTGGAGGCCAGCCTCAGCAACTTCATGAGATTAATCATAGAGTGCCTCTGGGTTCAGTTCGAGGACCACAAGCCAGCTCATGCATTGTCCTGACTTTGCTCATCTCGCCACAGACAAGTGTCCTTGTATGTGTGACTCTGGAGTCAGGTGCTTGGGTTTGGATTCCTTTTGGCCTCAGAGTCTCTGCTTTCTCACCTGTGAAATGGGGAGATGATGCTGTCAATCTCCTAGGGCCATTGGGAGGTCTGGGTGCTAAAAGAAGGTACATAAGCCCCCAGGGACCTCGACTACAGTCTCCTAAAAAGGCAACATGGGGGCTGGCCACAGGGGGGTTGTAGAGATGGGGATTCTTGTACTGCCGTTCATGTCCATGAGCACGTGGGCCCGTGTTCTCAGATCTGATCCACAGCACAGAAATGCAGATATTTGTCTGTGACATCTCCTCATTTTAAAAATGTGGCCGACTGGACAATGTTTTCAAATGCATTCTTTAAAATGTGTCTGTGGGCTGGGGGGCGTGGCTCGGTACAGCAGTGCTTGCCTGGCCTGCACCAGGCCCTGGGTTCAGACCCCAGCACCACAAAAATAAATCAGCAAATAAAAAATCAAGTGCGTCTGTGACGGGCCATAAGGTAGCGGCCTTGATGTGGGTTTCAGATGTGGGGCACACCCTGCCCAGCAAATTGCCAGCCAGTCCACAGAGGAGGGACACTAGGCTGAAAGGCGACCCCGGCCAGGGCAGCCTGGCCTGCGAGCTCAGAGCTCAGCCTCGCTTTGACAGCTGTCGACCGTTGGTTTCTGGGCCCCCGACTTCAAAGGCCCTGGTTGTGCCCCTCTGTTTTGGGTGGCTCTGGCAGGATTGAAGCTCTGGGGACTGAGGCCTCCAGACACCTCCCTGTGTCCTCTTGAGCCTGGGTCCCACCAGGCCTCCCACCAGAGGTCTCTGACAGGTGGTGGGCAGCCTCAGAAGAGGATGGCCTGGGAACCCTGGCACTTCCCCAGCCCCAGAGGCCCTGGAGAGGCGTCGGGCCCTCCCTCGCTGGGAACGCCCTCCTGCCCTTCCGCTCGGGCGGGCGCTGTGGTCCGGCCTGCCAGCTGTCCGCCTATTGCATGGCCCCTGCACAGGCGAAGCTGAGGTCTGGCTGCATTCTTAGAGAGGGACCTCAGAGGAGCTCCTGATTAGCAAGGGACCCCGCAGACACGGCTTCAGGGCCTTCAGGGATTCAGATTAAAGCCACTGAAGACGGTCTGCATTCCTGTGGTCCAGGGAATCTGGTCTTCATCATGCACCGACAGCCAGGTTCCATTCTGGCCCTAGGTGGGGGGAAGGCAAAGAAGTATGCGTGTCCCTTAATCCCCCTGGTGGGTTCTGAGGGTCTCTGGCACCTACAGTGGTCCCTGCATGGGAGCTTCTCAGCCTGGTTGAGGGAAGGGGCACGGCTGGTGCATCAGCCTGACGGAAATGGGGTCTCCATTGACACTGACTTCCGAGTGCCAGGTGCTGGCCACCAGAGTGCCTGCCCTAGAGAGCAGATGTGGCAATTGTGACAGCACCCCACACGGTGCCAGCCACTCAGTGTAGAGCGGAGTTATTATTGGCCTGAAAAACTGGGAAGACCCTGAAGAAGGGCCCTAGCTCTGAGCCCCTGCGCCACAAAACCGACACCATTTTGGGCCCACTTAGCCTGTGTTATCCACATTGATGAGGACGCTGAGGCTCAGAGAGGGGAAGTGATTTGTTCAAGATTGCACAGCAGCTGGCAAGAGAGCCCACACTTAGATCGTGGTCTGTCTGCGTCCTCAGCGTGTTCCTTCCCCTGAGCCAGGGGGCCTCCAAATAAGTGCATCTTGAAGGAAACAAAAAGTTTCCAGTTGTTGAACACTCAGGCGAGGGGGGCACTAGGGAGGCAGGGCTTTTATAGAGGAGGAGACTGGACTCCTAGGAGAGCAACCTGGAGGCTCCGAGCTGTGGACCAGGGAGAGGTGGGGACAAGACTCCAACCCCGTGTGCTGGACGTGGCTTCCCTGCTGCGATGACAGGGTAGGAAAGGGGACTCTCTGCAGGTCATGGGGGAGCGCTGGGGTCCCGAGGCCTTGAAGATGCCAGACGAGCGCTGGCAAGATGTCAGCAAAGGAGGCGCATTCCTGCCCATTCCAAGGAGAACATTCTCAAACAAAAGCCATTTAGCACCAAGACGGCTGCTCTCTTGGCCACTCATGTAGGCCCGGATGACCAGAAGCGACTCTTGCAGCGGGCTGCCATCGTGACAGCCGTGGTCATCAGCCGTGGTCATCAGCCGTGCCATCCAGAGGGTCTGGGGTCCGCACAGGGCTGGTCACAGCACTGATACCCACAGCAGGTGACACTGCTGTTCCCAAGAGAAAGATCTGGGAAGGTCTTCTGGAAGAGGAGGAGGAGGAGGAGGAAGAGGAGGAGGAGGCCCACTTAGCATGTGTTATCCACATTTTACAGATGAGGACCCTGAAGCTCAGAGAGGGGAAGTAATTGATTCAAGGTTGCACAGCGGCTGGCAGCAGAGCTCTACACTGAGATGCGGTTAGAACAGGGTCCGAAGAGCAGGTGGCACAGGCTGGGGGAGGGGAGAGGAGGGAGGCGTGGGCCAGGGAGCCCACTGCTCTGCTGTCATGGGTGGGCAAAGGGCAGTTCCCTGTCCCTCTGGTTGTTGAAATGGTAACGTGGAGGCACAGTGACCCTGGGTCCCTCCAGAGCCCCTCAGGAGGTGGGCCCAACATTGCCCCTTCAGTGAGACCTGCGTGGAGGTCACCTCCCTCACGTTTGGGTCACAGAGCCAAGGGAGGAGCCCTTGCTCCATCCTCTGAAGGAACTGGTCTCCTGGGAGCAGCTCAGGGTGAGCAGGGCCTCAGGGTCAGGCCTGGCCAGTTTTCCAGTCCTGTCACTCGTTAGCGGGGACTTGGGACACATCGTGTTATGCCCCTGGCCATTTTCTCATCCACCAGAGAGGGATCGATTGATCCTGCCTGAAAGGAGAGGGGACCCTGTTGGCAGCGGCCGTGGGAAAGGGTCTGTGTGCAGGATGGGGACGTCCCCTCGGTTGCTCCTCTGCCCCCAGCCCCAGCTCTCGGGCAAGTTAAGTGACACCACACTGTGCACGGCACAGGGACGTGACCTGCTGGCAGTTTCCTGGCAGCCAGGGGAGAGAGCAGGCTGTGGAGAGGAAGCAGAGCCACTGTCCCGTGCGAGGTCCCCAGCTCCCTCCCGGGGCGAGCTGCCAGGTCTCGGGCCCCAGAGCCCAGGTTCTCCTGTCCCCTCTGTCCTTGGCCTTTGACATCTTCGGATTCTTCCTGCCCCAAATTTCCATGATTCTGAAGATCTCAGTAGTCGACCATTAGAAGTCAGCTGGGCTCCGCTTGGAGGTCTGCTTAGCACAGATAAAGACAGTCCCGCTGGACGTGTGAGCTCATTGCAAGACTTGGAGGAGGCCAGCGCCAGTGCCTCCCAAGAAGTGGCAAGGGTACAGAGAAAATCAGGCCCTGGAGAGGGGCTCGGATGGCTGCAGTGGGGGGAGCCGGCCTGAGCAGGTGTTGGTGGATCTGGGGAAGGCTACACCGTGGCTGCTGGAACATGTGTCCTAGGGAAGAGATGGGGTGGATGTGCCTCTGCATCCCCCCTGCCCAGAGCAAGCCAGTCACAGAGGAAACACTCTGGAAAAATGCTGAGTATGTGACAAATAGCCTAAGCCGGGCGCATCGAGGTTTGCCTGTGGTCCCAGCTACTCTGCTCAGGAGGCTGAAACGGGAGGATCACAAGCCAAAGTTTGAGGCCGGCCTCAGCAGCTTAGCAAGACACTGTCTCAAAAAACGAAAAGGGCTGGGGGCGTAGCTCAGTGGTTAAGTGCCCCCAGGTTCAATCCCCAGTCCCAGAGCACAGCACCAGTGGCCCTAGGGTCAGGTGGAATCCTGGGTGCCCCAGAGGCCAGGTGGCAGTCTCATACTCGGTGTGAGTGTGTGGGGGGCTGTGGGGGGGCTGGGTGTGCGTGCACCTGACCTCCCAGGACGGCTCCTGCCTTCCCCATCCATCTTCCTCTCCTTTCCGTGGGCCGCTCACACAGGCCTGGCTGTCCCAGCAGGTGTCCTTGCTGGAGTTGTGACAGACAGCTGTGCTCATCAACCTTGCCATCCAGAGGGTCTGGGGTCCGCACAGGGCTGGTCACAGCACTGATGCCAGCAGCAGGTGACACTGCTGTTCCCAGGAGAAAGAGCAGCTGTAGGTCCCTCTCCTCTTCCAGAGTCACTGAGCAGAGTGGATGACAGCAAGCTGCCCTTGTTTAAAGTCACCTTTGGGTAAGTTTCAACATAAGTATAGACCCAGAGCCCATCACCACACTGAGATGAGGAACGTATCCACCCTCCTCAGACTTTGTAATCCCCCCTCAGCCTCCTCCCACCTCATTCCCAGACAACAACTGAAGACACCTTTGTTTTGGTTTGTTTTCTGTGCTGGGATTGAACCCAGGGCCTTGCACCTGCCAGGTGAGCACTCTCCACTGAGCCACACCCAGCCCAGCTGGCTTCTAGTTCCTATAAAGGAACCACGCAGGGTGCACCGCTGTTGATCGGGCTTCTTTCACTCAGTATATCTCCATTTTGAGGTACTAGAGATGGAACCTGGGGACACTTGGCCCTGAGCTACATCCCCAGCCCTTTTAATTTTTTATTTTGAGACAGGGTCTCACTAAGTTGCTGAGGCTGGCCTCAAACTTGCAATCCTCCCACCTCAGCCTCCCACTCTTCACTGGGATTACAGGTGTATACCACCGCACCTGGCTTCAGCATTATTGAGAGTCATGTTGTGTGTATATCTTCCTTTTTCTTACTGAATGGTATGCATCCATTGTGTGGATAATTCATAAACCATGATTTGTTTGTCCATTCAGCTGATGGACAATTGTTATTTTCCAGGTTTTTTTTTTTTTGTAATATAAATAAAACTACTATAACTATTTGTGTATAATCTTTCAATGAACATGTGTTTTTCAGTTCTCTTGGGTAAATAGCTAGGAGTAAAATGGCTATAATTTGGTGAATACATATTTAACTTTCTGAGAAACTGCCCACGTGTTTCCAAAGTTCTGTGCATTGTACATTCCCAGAGCTGCAGCGTGTGAGGATTCCAGCCCCTGCACAACTTCGCCAGCATTTGGAATGGCCAGGCTTTAATTTTAGCCATTCCATCAGGCCTGGGTTTCAATTTGCATTTTCCTAATGACTAATGACGTTGATCATCATTTTATATGCCTGTTTGCCATCCATATATATTCTTTATCGATTTGCTCATTTAAAAAAAAAAAAAAAATAGAGCCAGGTGTGGTGGTGCAGGCCTGTAATCCCTGTGGCTTGGGAGGCTGAGGCAGGAGGATTGTGAGTTCAAAGCCAGCCTCAGCAACAGCAAGGTGCTAAGCAACTCAATGAGACCCTGTCTCTAAGTAAAATACAAAACAGGGCTGGGGATGTGGCTCAGTGGTCCAGTGGCCCTGAGTTCAATCCCCAGTACCAAAAAAAAAAAAAAAAAAAAAAAAGAATTACTGGACTTCTGAGTTGTATGAATTCTTAACACTATGAATACAAATTCTTCGTCAAACAATATATTTTGCAAATATTTTCTCTCCGTCTGTGGCTTTCCCTAGAGGGGTTGTGAGAGTCTCATACTCATGGTACATGTGTGGGTGAAAAAAAAGAAAACTTAAGGGAGAATATAAAAGACTAGCCAGGCACCACGGTGGCACACAAAAGTGTACACCTATAATCTCAGCATCTGGGGAGGCTGAGGCAGGAGGATCACAAGCTCAAGATCAGGTTGGGCCACTTAGCAGGCCCTGTCTCAAAATAAAAAATAAAAAAAGGGCTGGGGGTGTATATAGCTCAGTGGTAGAGCACCCCTGGTTTCATCCCCAATACTGCAGAAAATAAATTAAAGAGAGGGAGGGAGGGAGGGAGGGAGAGAGGGGGGGGCAGGGGGAGAGAGAGAGAGAGAATATGAATCTAAGGGCCCTAGAGCCTCCATCTGAAGACGGTCCCAGGAAAGTTTAGTGCCAGAGCCCACATGGCACTCTGATCTGAGAGGAAGAGGGCTGTGGCCGACCCTTGATGCCTCATTCCTGTGACCTGGGGTGAGTGCTGGGAGAAGGCCACCACAGCGCCTGGCTGTGGGTGAGAGGCTCAGCAGGGCTCTGCAGCTGACCATCGGCACCCCGAGGGTGAGGCCTGGGGGTCTGCCCTATTGTGATCTAAAGGCCTCTGGGGTGCGGAGGAGGAGGCTGTGTGCTCTTTGATGGCGGGTGGGGGATGCCTGACTCCGCCGTGCTCCGCCTGGGCTCTGACCCACAGGAGCAGGCGGCCATCAGCGCCTCTTACGGAGCCCGCGGAGCCCGTCCACAGCGCTCCAGCGGCTCCTGTGCGCGTGTGGGGGTGTGCATGCGCGTGTGGGGGTGTGCATGCGCGTGTGGGGGTGTGCATGCGCGTGTGGGGGTGTGCATGCGTACGTGTGCGTGCGCGGAGGCGTGGAGGCCGAGAAACCCCGACAGTTGGGAGGCTGTGGTCCACGGCGGAGCCTTGGGAACGGGCTGACGTGGTGGGGCCCCGCGGGGAGCCGCGCACACCTGTGCGAACCGAACCGAACCGGGAGAGGAGCAGGCTGGAGAGGGACACAGGCGGGGACTTTCCAGGCGGAGGGCCCTGCATGGCGGGCAAAGGCGGGTGAAGATGGTTCCGGAGACGTCTGGGAAGGGAGTGCGGTGGGCGGTCACACGGAGGCCACGGTGCCCCAGTAGCTCTGCGAGGGGGCAGGTGTGGTTTCCACTTTATAGACGGGAGACAGGTCCGCGGTCAGGAGGGTTGTGCCCTCAGGTTGTGCGTGGACGACAGCGGAGTCCCCTGCTGCCAATACTGTGCTGTCCTTTGCCAGGCTTTCCCCGGGAGCTAGAGGCCAGAGAGGAGGGCTCTGTGGGCCCCTCTGCCTGGGGCCTGGAGTCACCTGTCCTCCAGGTCATCGCGGGCTGCCTGGCTCCCCTCAGCCTGCCTCAGCTGAGCCGGAGTCTGAATGCAGCCCTGTTCCAGCACCTGGCAAGGCTCCGAGCCATGGGAGGCACGGTGCCCGCTTCTCCCAGCCCCTGCAGGTGAGCAGACAGCCAAGTTGGGGCAGCTCAAGCTCACAGGCCAGGACTGTCAGGGCAGCTCTGGACACAGAACCCTGTCTGCTTGTATGTAAGCAGAACAAAAACTGGCTTCTGTTTTAAGGGAGAGGGAGGGTGTGACCTTTGGGAGGCAGGGATTGGAGTTCATCAACCACCTCTTAGGGTCGCCGCATCATCTCTGTTATTCTACCCCTCATTCCCCACAGTGTGCCTCTTGGGCTTCCTCCTAAGTGTCTCTCTGAAGGCATCTCTGCTTCTCCTTCTGCAGTTCCCTCCCCCCCCCCCACTTTAGCTTGGCAGCCTCCTTGAAGCCTCATTACCCCCCACCTGGTCTCCTAGTACCTCTCCTCCTCCTTTCCCCACCTATTCTTGACAGAATTAGCAAGGATCATCTTTTACAATATAAATCTGACCTTGAACCTTAAACTTGATCTTGACCTTAAAACTGCTCAGGACTTTTCTTCGGTAGGTTCCTCTCCTGGCCCGTCTTCCTCTCTGCTTCCCCGCATCCTGAGCTTAGCCCTGCAGGAACTTCAGCCGCCCGCGCCACCCCGCACTGTCCGCAGCCCTCCTCCATAGACTGCTCTTGGTGCCCGGCCGCAGCTGGGCATTCACCCTTGAGAATCCTGCTCCGGTGCCTCTGACTCCTGCAGAGACTCGTTTTCGCCTCTGCCCACCCCCTCTTAGAACCAGGCCTTGATGACCAGGACTATCTGTCTGCAGAGGCAACCACTGTGCACAGGAGAGGCTTGGTCAGTGTTGATGGACACAGCCACTCCAGAGCTGCCACACAGACAGAACGTGCTGGCGTTAGGAGAAGGAGGAGCTTTGGGAGCCTGTCTTTCTGTCTTGGAGCTGGGCCACTTTAAAGCTCAGCCTCAGTTCCCCACTGCCCCATGGGGGTGAAGGCCACAGAGGGTGGGGGTGGAGGGTAAGACTATCCAGGGTGACTCTTTCTTTCTTTAAATGGTATTGGGGATTGAATCCTGGGGTGCTTTACCACTGAGCTGCATCCCCAGTCTGTTTTAATTTTTATTTTGAAACAGGGTCTCACTAAGTTGCTGAGATTGGCCTTGAGCTCGTGATCCTCCTGCCTCGGCCTCCTGAGTTGCTAGAATTATAAGTGTGAGCCCCCATGCCTGGACCTGGTGACTCTGTGTCTGAGCTTTGGCCTAGTGCTAGTGGTTTTGTAGAGTGGAAACCCCAGCTACTGTGTGGCTGTCATGAACAGGGAAAATCAGTGACCCAGACCTCCAGGAAAACAATTTGGCAACACATTCAGACATTTTGACCCTATTAATCCACTAGCAGGGATCCATCCTGAGGAAAAATTCCTGAACACAGAACAGTAATTGTGCATAAATATTTCTATTTTTGCATTATTCATGACCGAAATAGTCTAAATGTTTAGCAGAGAAAAGTTACATTAACCATCATGGACCAACAAAGTGGAATATTATGTAGCCCATAAAACACTTTCTATAAAGAATATGCCATATGTACAATTCCTATACTGTGTTAAAACTTTAAAAGATACAAAATTGCACATGCACAGGCGCCGCTGGCGGGGGTGCAAACACACACACACACACCATGACCAGAACACACACACACACACACACACACACACCATGGCCAGAACAGTGTAAAAATAACAATGCTCCCCTTACCCCTGCCAAAAAAATCTGTGCTCAGGCAAAAGAAAAAAGAGTTCACAATCAAATTTTTCAGTGATTTATCTTTGAGTAGTAAAACTGGAAGGTCTCTAAAGGGTGAGTTCTACTTTAATAACTATATTAAAAATATAAAATCCACCCAGGCTGAGCTGAGGGGGTCTCTCCAGTCTGTGTTCTCCTTGGGAGGAGTTGCTGTCTGTAGAGCAAGGGGAAGACACCGCCGTCCCCTGAGTGCTGGCGCCAGACTCCCAGGTACATCATCATGTTCCACTGAACTTCAATTAGCAGATGAAGCCCAGCGCCCCGGGCCCCAGCTCTGAGCTGCCTGAGGATAGAGCCCCTCCCTCCCTCCCTCTCTCCCTTCCTTCCTTCCTTCCTTCTTTCCCACTGAGCCATCCCCAGCCCTTTTTACATTCTGTTTAGAGACAGGGTCTTGTTGAGTTGCTTAGTGCCTTGCTAAATTGCTGAGGCTGGCTTTGAACTTGTGATCCTCCTGCCTCAGCCTCCCGAGCTGCTGGGCTTGCAGGAGTGCGCACCGCGCGCCCGGCTAGAGTCCCTGCTGTCTGTGGTGTGCTGGATCCCTGTGACTGTGACTCTCTGGTTGCTCAGGGGAAAGGACAGGTGAAAGGGACAATTGAGAGCACTGTGTCAACAGGGCAGGGGAGGGGCTGAGCCGTTCACCTGGTGCATTTCATAGAGAGGAAGTCAGTGTTTGGCAGCAGCTGGAGGAAGAGCGCTCTTTGCTGGCTGTAGTGGGAGTGGGGTGCTCTGCCTCTCCAGCCCAGCAGCCTCTTCCTGCCAGGACTCTCCACTAGCCCGAGCCCCCCATTCTTCTCACCGGCTGGGAACCAAGCCAAAGAGCATTTGTTTCAGGGCTGGGCTCCTGGCACCCCTGTGCATCACACTACCCTGGATTCAGAGCAGCAAGCCGCAGGTTGAGCTCAGCTCTGCCACCAATTGACTTGGCACCTTGGGCAAGCGCCGCCCCTCCCCACCCCCACCCCAGGTCCTGCGCCTTCAGTGGGTCTAGGCTCCATGAGATGTGCCAAACCCCAGGGCCAGGCAGCTAACAAACAAAGCAGGTCAGGTTAAGAGCAAGATCTGAGGTAAGAATTCTGCCAAAAGGGAGCCACTTCTGAGCCCTGGACAGTCATTGCTGTGCAGAAATGTGGGCACAGAGCTGCAAGATCCTTGGTTCAAGACAAACCAGAAATCTGGATTAAAAACATCTGAGCTGGACGCAGTGGCACCCGCCTGTAATCCCAGCAACTGGGGAGACTGAGGCAGGAGGATCGCAAGTTGGAGGCCAGCTTCGGCAATTTAGCAAGACCCTGTTTTAAAATATGAAGGACTGGGGTGAAGTGCCCCTGGGTTCAACTCCCAGTCCTCTCCCCCACTCAGAAAATAAATCTGGATTTAAAATTATAAAGGCTGACTCAAATTAACATCCATACACACGCAGGTGAAAGGAAGGCCCTCTGCAGGCTTGGTGCAGCCTATGGGCTGCCAGTTTGGGGCACCATGGTCGCCTGCCTCGGAGCAGCTCTGACTTTGACTCTGCTGCAGCCAGGGCAGAGCAGACCAAGGCCCTGGCCTGTGGGAGCTGGGAGGACGGGGGGAGGCCAGCCCAGAGCGGGGCTTTGCTTAGCCTTCATGGTTGCTTTTGCCAAGTGCATGGTCTCCAAAGGCTTCCTGCCGCCTGCTGCAAGTCCTGCCAGCTGGAACACGCTCCATGGACCAGGGCTTGTCATGGGCTGCACACTGCACTTGGGTCACAACAGTGTGCCTTTAAAGAAATCAGCTTCGAGAATGACACAGGCTGGCACCCACTGCTGGCAATACAGGGGTGTGACTCTGTCACCTGAACTTCTCTTTCTTTTGGTTTTGATTTTTTTTTTTTTTTTTGTACCCAGGATTGAAGTCAGGGGCACTTGACCACTGAGCCGCATCCCCAGCCCTATTTTGTATTTTATTTACAAACAGGGTCTCACTGAGTTGCTTAGCAACTTGCTTTTGCTGAGGCTGGCTTTGAACTTGGCCTCAGCCTCCTGCCTCAGCCTCCCAAGCCGCTGGGATTCCAGGCCTGCACCACGGCTCCTGGCCATCACCTGAACTGCTGCATCTTCGTCACTTCCGGCCTCGGAGGGAACCTCCATGCTGGAGGTTGATCCTCATGTGCGGTAGTTATATTCTATCAAGTTGTGCAGACGATTGAGCTGGGAGGGGAAACACAGGGTCTGGGACCTGTGAGTCTCGGGTCGGGCCATCTGCCTGGACGCAGAGCCTTGCTGTCCAGGTGCTTGTTTAGAAGCACCTTCCTGCTCCACGTGGCTTCACGCACGTGAACAACTAGGCAACCAGGCCTGGAGGAGGCTCACCCCATCCAGGCATTTTCTCGGGGAGACCCTCAGTCATCCTAGGCATGGAAACCCAGGAGCACCTCTGCCCTGTGCTGGGGCCTCGTCTCGTGGACAGGAAGAAAGCGGGAACAAGGTCGCCTCGCTGGACCTCCCCTGTCTGCGAGAGACTGTGGACTGCGAGGGACTTGAGTATTGATTTGGGGGTTTCAGATAAAATCTAAACAAGCAGGTGAATTCATCACGGAGACTCCTGAAGGACGGCTCCGCTGGGTGTGACTCTCTCGGCTCATTCTCTGAGAGCTGCGGTCAGGATTGGGAGTTGTTGACACAACTAACTGGATTTCCTGAGTGTGCAGAGGTGCTCTGGGGGGCAGGAGGGATCCACTCCAAGTTCCAGACCTTCCCCAGCCTGTGCCAGGGCGAATGGAGAGAATGCAGCGGGGTGCGCCTGCGCCCAGGGGGTGCGGACACATGGAAGATTGCAAGTCCAAGGGCAGCCAGGACCACAAAGTGAGACCCTGCCTTGATGTTTAAAAAGTAAAAAGAAGTGGGAATGGAGCTCAGTGACAGAGCTCAGGGACAGGTCCCCTGAGTCATGTCCTGCCTCGCATGCATAAGACCTGGGTTCCGTCCCCGGTGCTGCAGATGACAACGGCAAAACACCGCGTGGCTTTGGTTCTTCCCCCTAAGACCCAGTGGCTGTGCTGTGTTCCAGTCTCTGCTGGTCCCTGAGGACTCAGAGGTGGAGGAGACCCTTCCCCCTCATGACCTCGCACAGAGACAAGCCCACTAAAGAGGGCTGCGTGGAAAGGACTGTCATCATATAAATGAAGCACTGCGGAACTTCTGCCCTGCTGCTGACTTGCTCAGAAGCCCATACTTTCTTGGGTGGTGACATCCACCCAAGTGTGTGCAGACCTACTTATTTGGCAAATATGTACTGAGTGTCTTCAGTGTCCTGGGGACTAGCCTGGGGACTGGAGACTAAATAAAGATCAAAATGGACTGGACACAGTGGATCACACCTGTCCTCCCAGAGGCTTGGGAACCTGAGGCAGGAGGGTCGTGAGTTCAAAGCCAGCCTCAGCAACTCAGCGAGGTGCTAAGCAACTCAGTGAGACCCTATTTCAAAATAAAATAAAAAATAGGGCTGGGGATGTGACTCAGTGGTAGAGTGCCCCTGAGTTCAATCCCCAGTACCCTCCCCACAAAAAGGTCCAAATGGGCACGTATCTGTGGCTTCCTTATATATCCTTGTCTTCCTTAAATTCTAAAGACAGTAAACAAAATAAGCACATCAATATACTAGACATTGCTAAGCATCACGGGGGGGGGGGAAATAAAGTGTGGGTAGAAAGAGGGTGTGCTGGGGGTGGGGGATTGTATTTTAAAAGGGGAGACCTGGTGGGGGTCATGGAGAAGGTGCCTTAGGAGCAAAGACCTCAGGTGGGTGACATTACAGCAGGTAGCAGTCTGGGAGCAGAGCATTCCAGGCAGAAGGGACGGCATGTGGGAAGGTCCTGAGGTCAGGAGTAGGCACGGAGTCCGGGTGACTAGGGCCCAGGGAACCAGGAGGCAGTAGATGAGGGCGGGAGGGCAGGGCGGGAGGGAAGGGTGTGCGGTACCTAACATCTGCCAGGGTAAGAGCTCGGCTTCTGCATCACATGGGCTCTGCTGGAGGTGTTCTGAGGAGAGCAGGATCTAGTCTGATCTGCGTTCTGAAAGGACCTCTCCAGCTACAGCGTAGAGATGCAGGGGTTTAGGGGACTGCTGCGTCCAGGGGAGGGATGGTGGTGGCTTGGACTAGGGAGAGGAGACCGCAGTCGCTGGCTAGAGTCGGATTCTGGCGACACTGTAAGGGGGAGAAAGCTGGTGGTTTCCTCTGATGCACCTGAGTGTTGACCTGATCACCTGGAACAACTGCGTCGCTATGAACAGAAACAAGGAAAGCTACAGAAAACCACATTTTTTGAAGGAAAAAGCAGAAATCTGCATTTTGGACATTTAACTTCAACACGCTCTGTTTGACCAAAATGGCAGAGTCCTGAAATTCTGTGGTTTGGTAGACAGCTCTTGGCCTATGACTTGTCTCTCTCTCTCTTTTTTTTTTTGCCAGTAGAACTAAGAAGATATAAAAAATGACACCAGTTAGGAATCTCTAAAATACAAACTATTACAATATTTCAGATTAAGATTTGGGGTAGGGCCAGCGGTGGTAGTGCACCCCTGTAATCCCAGGAACTCGGGAGGCTGAGGCAGAAGGATGGCAAGTCCAAGGCCAGCCTCAGCAACTAAGTGAGACCCTGTCTCAAAATTAATCATTTTTGAAAAGGGCTGGGGATGTGGCTTGGTGGTTAAGCGCCCTTGGGTTCAATCCCCGGTATGGAAAAAAAAAAAAAAGATTTGGGGTCAGGATAAAGATATAATATGTGGAGTCCATTAGAATAATAATAGACTTAGCTAATAAATAACCGCCTGGAGGGCTCTCCCAATGCCAGTACCTACCAGGCTCTTACCGCGTCATTGCTCCTCAGGGCCATCTTGTGCTGGAGACCGTGATTAGCCCCACTCTACAGATAAGGAGACCGAGGCCTCCAGAAGTAGAGTAGCACGTCCAGCCTCGTCAATATGTGATTGTGGGAGTTTGGAATCCAAATCCTGGCGTAATTGACTCCGGAGCCTTTGGGTCCTCTACCCGGTCAGTTCTACCCTGGGCAGGGGGAGAATCGTTGGGACAGGGTCTTTAACAGGTTGGTGGAACCTCCCTCCTAAATCATCTTGAAAAGCCGACTCGGGCTGAGTCAAGGGGCAGGAGGGCATCTCATGGTCACCCTCCCTTCTCCAGGAACTGGGAGCCACGGGGCCTCGCGGCGGCTCTGGACCTCCTGGAAGGTGGCGGAATCCAGCATGGCTGGCCGGGGACCCGAGGCCAAGGGCGGCGGGCGGCTGGCAGCTATGGGGAGAGAGCTGAGGGGCTGATGGGGGCCGTTCTGTGCTTAGCCCCCGGGGGCTGCGGGAAGGTGGCTGCGACTCGGCTTCCAGTGGCCTGGGTGCCCGTGCCCGTGGCCGGGAGGAGCTGAGCGGCCGCCTCGCAGAGTTGGTCTCCTGTCCACGCTGTGGGTTTCTGCTAAGTAAATGTGGCAGTTGGATAGAGTCGTGGATGCTCGGGGAGGTGGGGGGGTCTGTGGTCCCCCATCTGGGATGGGGACATGGCCCCGGCAGATCTGATGGCCTCTCCACAGCCCTTTAGCCCTGTGGTCCTCGTGACCCACGGGTGCCTCGACCCTGTGACGAAGCTCTGCATAGTGGGGAACTTGGTCGCTCTGAGGCACCGTCTTCTGGCCTTAGGACCTTGGTGCTGGTCCGCTCCACGACACTGTGGCCACAATACCCGCAGCCACAACCTAGAGGAGGAAGGGCTTTGGCTCAGGCTCCAGAGGGGAGCTCTGGGCCCAAGGGAGGCAGCTCCTGACGGCAGAGGGGTGTGGGGGGGAGAGCGCCTCAGGACCTGCCGGCTGGGGGCCGAGGAGGGAAATGGAGAGGGGGCTGCAGGAGACACGCACCCTTCCAGGCTCACCACCAGTGCCCCACCTCCCAAGCCATGCCCCGCACGTCCACAGTGACCACCGGTGCATTCTCACTAGGGTGGACTGAGGAGGCTCCTTATAGCACTCGTGGTCCAGTCATTTCACCTCCCAACACTCCCGCCTTAACACAGGATGTTGGGAGTGGGGGATACCTCATACCCAAATTATACCACCCTCCTCACAGGCTCCTGCAGCAAATCCCATGCAAAATTATTTCTTTTGACATTTGGTTTGGGATATCCTTATTTCTCCCCAAAAATTAGTCTGCTTCCTGCTTTCTCCTAACCATGAGAACAAGACGGAGCACCATTTCCCTTTTCACCCAAGTGGCCAGGAAGCTCAGAATGAAATCTGAACCCCATTACTGCCACCATGTCTGTACCTGCATTCTGGCTGTAATCTTCCCTCCTTCCCTGGGCTTTAATTTCGATGCACAGTTTACTGTATGTCATTTGTGAGTTGCTTCAAAGTTGACCGAACTTTTTCTTTCTTACCCCTGGGCTTTCCTTCCAAGACTTCTTTAACTGGAAAGCTACCCTGTGTCTTATTTGATGGAACCGTTGCCTGAGTTTAGTGGGGGTGACAGGTGGAGGCTTGTCACCGGCGTCAGCTCCCAGCCTAGGCTGTGCTCCCTCTCTGCAGGGCAGTCCCAGGGGCTCACAGACTCTCTCTGGGCTTCAGTTTCTCTCTATGTAAAATGATGGGCTTTTGACAGGCTCCGCCCACAATCCATGCCTGAATTCTGAGAGTCTGTTAGCCCTGTTGGTATTTGGGGTCAATACCGGGGACACCGACTCAAGGATCCTAAGAACCAAGTCCAAGAGATGAAAAAGGGGAGACTCCTCAGGGATAGAAGTGCCACCGTCTGCCCCTTCCCATGACACTGTTAGGCTGGAGACTTGGAAGGAGGGGCAGAGAGAGGAGCCGGCTGAGGCTTGACAGCTCTATCAGTCAGGAAGCCCAGGGAGGCCTCCGCGGCGGCCAAGGTTGCTGACGGCCTCCATCTGCTCGGAGCCTCTTGCCAGGTAGCCACCAAGCTGGGACTGGCTCCGTGGCCCCTCTGTCCCCCCACCTTTCCCTGAGCGTCCATGATGGTGCAGCTGGGATGGAGGAGGGATGGGAGTCAGGAGGTACCTGCGGCTCCCTTCCCAAATGGGAGGCCTGGCCCACGTTGCCCTGGAGACCCATCCTGGGGGAGGCTGGCCTGGAGGCCGGTGCCCATAACTTCAGAAGCACTCCTGGGTGTGCTCTGACTTCCTGAGGGTATATGCCGGCGAATCTCTGAAGAGAAAAAAAAAAGATCTCCTTCAAGACATAGTGGTAACTGGGCGCAGGGGAGCACACCTGTCATCCCAGCGGCTCAGGAGGCTGAGGCAGGAGGATGGCGAGTTCAAAGCCAGCCTCAGCAACGTGAGGCACTAAGCAACTCAGTGAGACCCTGTCTCTAAATAAAATACAAAATAGGGCTGGGGATGTGGCTCCGTGGTTGAGTGCCCCTGAGTTCAATCCCCAATCCCCGCCCACCCCCCAAAAAAGAGGAAGTGGTAGTAACAGCAGGAAATGACCAGTCTTCTGATTTCACAGAACTGCCCCATCCTTCCATTATTCTCTTTGTTTCTGGTGCTGCTGGGGATTGAACTCTGGGCCTCCCACGTGCTGAGCAAGTACTCCACCAGAGTCAAGCCCCTGGCCCGCCGTGGCCCTCTGTTTGCTACTTTAGTTGGATCCTAGAGAGTCGGGCTGGGAGAGGCCAGAACAGGGTGGTCCTGCAGGGGCTATCCTTTGCCTACAAGATGGTTCTTAAGAACACAGATTTGCTCCCACCTCTCATCCCTGTTTAATGGAGAGGTGGGAGGGAAAGGGAGAGAGAAGGGAAATTGCATGGAAATGGAAGGAGACCCTCCGGGTTATACAAAAGTACATACAAGAGGAAGTGAGGGGAAAGGGAAAAATAATACAAGGGGGAGAAATGAATGACAGTAGAGGGGGTAGAGAGAGAAGAGGGGAGGGGAGGGGAGGGGAGGGGAGGGGGGATAGTAGAGGATAGGAAAGGCAGCAGAACACAACAGACACTAGTATGGCAATATGTAAATCAATGGATGTGTAACTGATGTAATTCTGCAATCTGTATATGGGGTAAAAATGGGAGCTCATAACCCACTTGAATCAAAGTGTGAAATATGATATATCAAGAAATTTGTAATGTTTTGAACAACCAACAATAAAAAATTAAAAAAAAAAAAAACACGGAAGGCTGTGAAACCAGAAGTTAAACAAACATACTACTACACTTTTTTAAGAAAGCTCAGGAGAAAACACATTATTCACATCATGAAGTAATTGGCGTGGCATCACAGAACACAGTTACCCAAGTGCAATTTCTTAGTACTTGGGAAAGTATCATACGACTTAACATTCCATGGGGTGATACTGCAACTTAGCCATATGATTTTTGGAGTAAGGAACTGTGGATGCTAATCAGATACGTCTTTATCAGTCCATGTTTTACCACAAACGCATCTCCAAATGTTAGCTTTTCGAACACAGTCTGGTGAAAACAGAACCATTGACTTAGGATCTAGGAGCCCTACTTTTGTCGAATGTAGAATGTCACCATAGGCCTCTTGAGGCATAGAAAGCACTTCCACATAGACTATGCCATGTCACCTTCACACGCTTGTACAAAACACAGAGACAAGCCATCTTTTCCCACGACGACTTCTTCCACAGGAGACCAGTAGTGTGCATAAAGAGGGTCTGGGTTTCTGCTCACCTCTGAGATGGCCCTGTCAGGTGACGGTAAAAAAAAAAAAAAAGAACACGGATTCGGGCTGGGGATGTGGCTCAAGGGGTAGCGCGCTCGCCTGGCATGCGTGTGGCCCGGGTTCGATCCTCAGCACCACATACAAACAAAGATGTTGTGTCCACCGAAAACTAAAAAATAAATATTAAAATTCTAAAAAAAAAAAAAAAGAACAGAGATTTACTCTGGTTCAGAGGAATCTCTTTTAAACCAGCTCTGTCCTACACTTCCCTCTCATCCTGGTGAGTGCTGCATTTATGGAGGCACCTGGGGACATTCTCCCTCACCTCCACGTGGCTTGGGAAGGTCACTTATTTCTTTTATGCAGCATCACGCATCCATTGTCTGACGAGGGCTTCCTGATGCAGTGGAAATGCAAAACGCCCACTATCCGAAGTCCAAGTGGCCACCTTGGGACTTCCCCCTCCCCTGCGGGTTCAGGTTTCCCAGGTGTCAGAGCCAATAGTCTCCACCTGACCTCCCTCTGCAGGGAGCTCAGGAAGCACTGCCCAGGGCTGACCCAGGGCCAGGAGACCAGGCGGCTTCTGGGCCCACTGCCTGCAGGCGGGTGGGGGAGGCGCAGCCTGTGTTCCCCTGCTGCACACCTGCCAAGAGCTCTGGGCACTCCCTCCCATCTCGGGCCATCCCTGGCCCTTGTGCTTTTAAAATACGTATCGTGCTAGGCACAGGGGCACACGCCTGCAAGCCCAGCGGCTCTGGAGGCTGAGGCAGGAGAATCGTGAGTTCAAAGCCAGCGTCAGCAAGTTAGGGAGGCCCTAAGCAACTCAGTGAGACCCTGTCTCTAAATAAAATATAAAAAAGGGCTGGGGGGCTTGGGATGTGGCTCAAGTGGTAGCATGCTCGCCTGGCATGCGTGAGGCACTGGGTTCAATCCTCAGCACCACATAAAAGAAAATAAAGATATTGTGTCCACCTAAAACTAAAAAATAAATATTTTTTTTTTTTAAAAAGGGCTGGGGATGGGGCTCAGTGGTTAAGCGCCCTGGGTTCAATTCCCAGTACCTAAATAAATACGTATTTTGTGGATTTTTATAAAGCTGCAAAATTTTTACTGAGTTCAAATTCACACAGGGATAAAAGTTACCCTTTTAACGTGTACGATTCAGGGGTTTGTAGGACATTCACAAAATTGCCCAGCCAGTCCCTTAATCTAATCAAAAACACATTTTCATCATCCCAGAAAGAAATTCTTGTAGTTGTTCTCTATTCCTCCTTTCCCTCGCTAGTCTCTGCCAACCTGTCTCCAGGGTTTGACTCTGCTGGGTATTTTGTGTAAATGAAATCATACAATACGTGGTATTTTTTTAAAAAAAATATTTTTTAGTTGTAGATGGAGTAGTTGTAGTCGTGTTTATTTATTTTTATGTGTACTGAGGATGGAGCCCAGGGCCTCACCTGTGCGAGGCGAGCGCTCTGCCCCTGAGTCCCAGCCCCAGCCCCAACACACGGTCTTTCGTGTCTGGCTTCTTTCATTCAGCATGATGTTCTCGAGGTGCCTCTAAGTCGCAGCACATGCGAACCCCTCATTCTTTTTGGGGGCTATGTAGTATTTTGTGGTAACACCTGTCTCATTGTGTCCATCCACCCGCCTATTGATGGACCCTGGGCAGTCTCTGGCTCAGTGATGGATTGCTTGCTGGGCCTGCGGGAGGACCTGAGTTCGATCCCCAGCCCTGCAAAAGAAAAAAAAAAATCAATTGACGTTAGATTGTGTCAACCTCTTGGCCATTGTGATGCTGCTGCGGTGAACGCGCCTGGCAGGTTTCTGTTTGAACACCTGTTCTCCATTCTCTGGGGAACACACCTGGCAGAACCGCTAGTTCACGTGGTGATTCTGTGTCTGACTATTGGGGAGCTGCCAGGCTCCCCCAGCTCCTTCCCCACTTCGTGTTTCACTGTCCAGCCACCCTGGTGGGTGTGAAGTCACACCTCGTTGTGATAAACAGGGTGGGTACATCTCTACCTGGCAGCCCCTCCCCTGGCTCCGCACTGATTGGCGTGCTGGGCACGCGCTCCGCCACTGAGCTGCACCCCCAGCCCCAAACCCTTTTAAAAGGTAATCTTACTTCAGACCCCCCATGTGCAGAAGGGGTACGGGAGGGAGCTCTTGAATCCTGAGCACCCCTCTGGGAGTCCCTAAGCCAGGTCCCCTCCGTGGCTTGCAGACCTAGCCCAGCGCCCAGAAGTCAGAGTCTGACAAGTGGAGATGTCCGGGGTCGGTGGCCTCAGCCCTCCAGCCCATCCTGTTGCCCTGGGAACACTTCAGCCTTTGGCCAAGTTGTGGGTCCACCCTGCCCCTGTCCTGGGGTTGCCAGTGGGCAACCTTCTCCCAGTGGCAACCCCAGGACAGGGGCAGGGTGGCGTCCTCTGTGGCTGCAGCCCTGAGGTGACTTGTGTGTGCCTCGATTCCCAAATCCTGAAGGATGGTCAGCTTCTGCTGATGGTGCGCAGGAGCAGGGCAGTGGCTGGTGTGGCCACGAGGCCAGTGGAGGGTCTGCGCAGCTCAGCCGCGAGTCGCCTGGTGTCACCAGCTCTCGGAGATGGAGCAGCAGCTGTGGGCGTGTGTTCAGCCCGCCTTCCTGCCCCCTCTGCAAGGCACTCTAGGAGCACCCGCTCTGCCCAGGCGGCAGGGAGGAGCCCCCAGGGTCTGTCCCCAGGTGGTGGTGCTCTGCTTTCCAGCCATCTGTGGTTCAAGTCACCAGGCAGACGGTTCCGTTCCCTGGGATTTCAGGGCTGCGGTTTTAGGGTTGCTCTTCTATACTGATGGCTCATGCTTCAGAAAAGAGATCACTGAAGGTCCACGCAGGGACTTTGCTTGGCTGGAATCTGAGGTCACCCTGGTCTGTGCCCTCCTCCAGGAAAATGCCATGGTGCCTGTCGGGGTCGGGGTGCAGCTTCCGAGTTTTACAGATGTGGAAGCTGAGACCCAGGAGTCCCAGCGGTTGAAGAGGGGGCAGCATCTGTCACTGGACAGCACTGGAGCAGGTCGTTAGATCCAGAAGCACCTCAGAGACCATTTAGTCCAGCTCCTGGGTCCAGCCTGCGTGTTTCATCCACTGTGTGACCGATGTGCATGTGTGTTGATTGTTTGTTCCTGTGAAATCCCCGGGGGCTGCTCCCTGAGTCCCAGCCCTAGGCAGTCGACATGGTCAGGAGGAAGTCAGGGAGAGGCCCCTGGGAAGGGCTGCGGACGGCACCTGCGCACACAGGTCCTGTGCCTAGGCCAGGGCTGGGTGGGGGAGGGTCCCCCTGGCTGGCCATCACAGGGTGTGGGGGTGGCCGGGACCAGCAGGGCCCCCCAGGAGTCACCAGAGGGAGAGGGAGAAAGACTTGGGACCAGTGTGAATGGGAGGGCCTTGAACTTCAGGATCCAGAGTTGTGCCTTGATTTTTATTTAACCACGACCTCCAATGAGTTCCAAGAGCAGGTCCTTGTCACCCTCATCCTGCCACTGCCCCCATCGGGCCCTCTCCATTTCTCCCTGGGAGTTTTTAGTCACCCCCAACTGGTCGCCCGCCCTCTAATCTCTCCCTGTCCCAGCTCACGCCACAGGACCCCCAACCCAGGAGGTTTCTCAAGTGCAAATCTGATTGTGCCTCACCCCCTCCTTTGAAAGCACCTGCAGGCTCCCGGCCGCCCCAGCTCCCATCTGTGCCCACAGCCCACCTGGCTGGCCACCTGCCCCACTGCTGGCCTTCACCTCTGCCCTGCTGTTGAATTATTTGCTGCCTCTGGCCAGACTGCCGCTCCCTCCCCTGGCCATCTGCTATTCATCCTCCAAGGTCCAGCGCAGATATTTGGTTGGGACAAGCTTTTCCTGACCTTCCTGAGGCCACCAATGTGCCTAGAATGTGCTTCTGTTTTGAATCTCATATCACATTGCAATTGCTTTCAGATTACTGGCTGTGTGTGAGAGAGTGTGAATGTGTGTGTGTGAGTGTGTGTGTGAGTGTGTATATGTGTGTGAGTGTGTGTGTGTATGTGTGTGTGTGAATTGTGTGTATGAGAGTGTTGTGTGAGTGTGTATTGTGTATGAGTGTTTATTGTGTGTATTGTGTGTATTTGTGAGTGTGTATATGTGTATTGTGTATGTGAGTGTGTTTATGTGTGTTTATTAAATATGTGTATTGTGTGTGAGAGTGTGTGTGTATTGTGTGTGTGAGTGTATATTATGTGTGTGTATTTTGTGAGTGTACGTGTGTGTATTATGTTTGTGTTGTGTGTTTTGTATGTATATGTGAGAGTGTATTATGTGTGTATGTTGTGTGTATTGTGTATGTGTGTGTTGTGTGTATTGTGTGTGTGTATATGTGGGAGTATGTGTGTGTGTTGAGTGTGTGTATATGTGAGACTGTGTGAATGTGTGTGAGTGTGTGTATTGTGTGTGTGTCAGAGTGTCTGTGCGTGTGTGTATTGTGGGTGTGTGTATATGTAAGAGTATGTGTGTTGTGTATGTGTGTGTTGTGTATATGTGAGAGTTTGTGTGTGTGAGTATGTGTGTGCATATGTGAGACTATGTGTATGTGAGAGTGTGTGAATTGTGTGTGTATATGTGAGTGTGTATTGTGTGAGTGTGTTTATTGTATGTGTATTGTGTGTGTGAGTATATATTATGTGTGTGAGTGTATATTATGTGTGTGTATTTTGTGTGTGTTGTGTGTGTATATGTGTGTGTTTATATATATGAGAGAGTGTATTATGTATGTATGTTGTATGTGTGTGTTGTGTGTATTGTGTGCGTATATGTGAGCGTATGTGTGTGTTGAGTGTGTGTGTATATGTGAGAGTGTGTGATGTGTGTATGTGTGTGAGTGTGTATTGTGTGTGTGTTGTGTGTATGAGTGTGTGTGGGTGTGTATATGTAAGAGTGTATGTGTTGTGTGTGTATGTGAGTGTGTGTGTATATGTGTGTGCATATGTGAATTTGTGTATGTGTGTGTGAGTGTGTGTATTGTGTGTGAATGTGTTTGTGTGTGTGAGTGTATGTGTGAGTGTGTGTGTGTTGTGTATGTGTGAGTGTGTGAGTGTGTGTTGTGTGAGTGTGTGTATGTGTGTGTGTTGTGTGTGTACGTGTGTTGTGTGTTGTGTGTGAGTGTGAGTGTGAGTGTGTGTGTGTGTTGTGTGATGCACACTGACCTAGCCCCACATACGTGTGGTTTCATGTTGCACGTGTGGGGGGCTCAGGTCGGCTCTCACAGTAACCACAGAGGTACATTTCGTCACTGTCCCATGTACAAATGGTCCCGAGGCTCTGAGGAGTGGCCTGAGCTGCCCGAGGCCTGCAGCTGGGATTCGAGCCCAGATCTGCTGGACCCTCGTTGCAGGCCCCAGGAAACCTGGGCTTGTGGGGGACCCGTCTCAGGGGTGGGCGCAGCAGGGTTGCCATGGTGCCCACAGGATGGGAAATGGAGGGAGCCAGGAGCACCGAGGGGCTGCTCCCTTAGGGTTCAAAGGATGCGCTTACCAGCCAGGCCACTTCCATTGCAAATGGCAGCCTCTGGCTGCCTGGGGACAGGCCTGTGGGACTCCAGGCTGAGCTGGTGGCATGGTGACAAATGCCATGACAACTTGCCTCCTCTCTGGGGCCTTGGAGGGAGGAGGACCTGAGAAGGCCCAGGGCACATACTGAGGCATCAGAGCAGAACTTGGAGAGGTGGCTCCCTTTGAGCCTGGGTGGCTTCTGCCTGCCCACAAGGGACGCTGCCTGTCAGGTCCTGTCCCAGTAGGGGAAGTGCCACTTCCACCTCCATCCCGAATGAATGGCTGGCTCTGCCTCCCAGGAGACTGTCCGCGGCATCCAGGTACCAATGCCGGCCCTGTGGAGGGAGGAAGGAAGAGGGGGCGCAGGAGGAGGAGGCAAGGGACTGCCTGGCAAGGTATCAGCAGGGACAAGTGGGGACAAGGCCTTCATTGTACCAAGGCCACACGCAGCTCCGAGCCAACGTGGCATCTTGCCTGCCTCTCAGGACGTGGCCCTGGAACTCTACCTGGACTTTCCTGGCTCTTGAGCGACTCTCGCCTGAGCTGGCAGGGAGGAGAGAGCCCTGTGCTGGGCTGGGAGTCCCGCGGGTGCTGGGCGTCTTCCTGGAGGCTCAGCCTCCTGTCGCCTCCTCCCAAAAGCCAGGGGGAGGGGCGATGACAGAGAATGGCCTGCAGAACCAGCCTGGTGTGAACTGGAGGCCAGAGCCCAGAAGACCCACAGTGAAGCCGGCTGGGGATAGAGCTCAGCTGGTAGAGCCCTTGCCTCGCGTGCCCAAGGCCCTGCGTTCGATCCCCAGCACCACACACACACACACACACACACGCACACGCACAGCCTGCCTCAAGGGACACTGTGGGAAGTAAGGGGGCAGGATGCAAGGAAGCCCTCAGCAGGGCCACCTGGCCACAGAGGGATTCAGTGGATGACACGTGATCTTTGGGCTGTTGCCCATCCAGGAGGAAAGACCACTAGCCACTGCCCGTGCCACCCCCAGCTGCTCCTGGTGCCCAGGAGACAGTGAGCTGTCCACACCAGCACTGGGGGCACTGCTGGCCTGCCCCACACCTGCCCGGAGCTCCTGCTGGGGGGCTGCCCTGTGGCTCCTGGAGGCCCTGCCTGGGGGGCGGGGCACGGCTGGGTGAGCAGCTCAGGTGACAGGTGTGGTGTCTGCGGCTCCTGCAGCCCAGCACCCGACACCTTCAAGCAGACAATGCTGGCTGTGTCCAGGCCTCCAGGGGAACAGGCCATCTTTGTCCACCAAGGAGGCAGCCCCTCCACTGGCTGGGAGGCCCTGCTGTGGGAAGGGATAGTCTCTGGCCCAGGGACCCTGAGGTTTGAGACCCAGTCCTTAGTGCCTGATGTTGGGCTGCTACCCAGGGGTGACCTGGACACTCCCTTCCCTCCTGGGGGCTGGTTCCTCATTGGTGACAGGGGACTAATCACAGCACTTCCCCATAGGGTTGTTGGGAGGAGTCGATGGCGTAATGTACGTAATGTGTGGCACGGGGTCTGGCGTGGAGTGGGCTCGAAGCTGCTCTCCCTGCACGAGGAGGTCCACAGCACGAGGACCCCAGCCAAGTCTCCTCAGTCCCCGCTTGGAAAGTAGAGGGCTGCCTCTGGAGCTGGCTTGGAATTAGCATTTGGCTGCAGAGAGCCGGGTCCCTCTGCGTGGCAGTCTAGGGGTCCAGCTGATGCCCACACGGCCCTCCTCCCCACCTGGCCACGGCCTCGCTGGCATGGAGCTTCCCCTTCCCTAAAGCCCCACCGGCTGCCCTTGGAGCCTGTGCCCCTGCCCAGGAAAGAAGCCTCGGACACCTGAGCAGGAGCCAGTGGGCCCGAGTCCCTCCAGCCAAGGACGCTTCCTGCAGGGCCCACCCACCAGGACAGCTGGGAGCAAGCAGAGAGGGGTTCTGCTCCGTCCCCACCCCCTCCTCATCTGCGCTCAGCCTATGCCCTAAGCTCCTGGGCTCTGCCAGGCTCAGCATGCGCGGTTGCATGGGGGGCTGCGGGGGTGCCTGCATGCGGCGTGGGGCTGGGGGCCACGGCGTGTCCCGTGTCGCAGGCAGGCGCTGGGCATGTTCATGGAGACGTGTGTGGTGCACCTTGGAATGACAGGACATGGGGCCTGCTTGTGTCTGTGCGCGTCCGTGTGTCTTTCTACACGTGTGTTGGTACGTTGGTCTGTCTTGTCTCCCCTGTAGACAGGAAGCCCCGAGCATCGCGCCAACTGGGAAGCTGATGGTCGTCGAGACCAGGCCAGCCTCACCTGGGGCTCCTGGTCCTGCCCGGGGGTCCTCCAGACTGCAGCCTCTGCCGAGGAGGGGGACGAAGAGCGGGGGAGGCGGGGTCTGAGGGTCAGGGACCCAGCACTGTGTGGCGGACGGGGCCCCACTCCTGCTGCCCCGGTCACCTTGGGCACGACCTTTGCCCTCCCTGGGCACATTCACTCGTCTGGAGACACCGGGTTGGACTGATGATTTACAGCCACCCCTGGGGCTGTGACGATCCGTAGCAGGAACCTGTGCACCAGCCCCTTGAACTCACTGGGAGAGGCACTTGTGGCCAGAGCTTCGCCCAGTCCTCGGGTGTCCTGCCAAAGGGTGGTGACAGGAGAAGCCATGCCGGGCAGCGGCCCCAGTGAGAGGATGACATGGCCTGGCCCCGCCCTCCCCGCGGCCCCCCCAACCCGCCCTCTCTCCTCAGCCCCGGGGATACCGCCTATCCCGCCCCTCACCCGGACCCGCAGCCTAATGGCCATGTCCCTGCCAGGGAGTAGACGGGCCTCTGCTGGATCCCGCAGGTGAGTCTTCCCCTGGCCCAGAACCTCGGCCTCCGGGGGCGGGAGGAGGGCAGGCCTCTGTCCCCGCCTGCATTGACCTGCAGTGTTCTTTGAGCAAATCACATCTGGGTTTTCCTGTCTTTAAAGTGGGCTTGCTAATGCTCAGCCCTCCAGGAAGGGCTCAAGGGCTCCAGTGACCTGGGGATGAAGGTTACCTGGAGGCTCAAGCCTTGCAGCGTTGCTTCTGGAGGGGGCCACAATCCCCCCCCCTCCGCTGGCCTCCGTTGGTCTTCACCCCAGTCCCTTCTCCAGTCCCTCTTAGATCTCCTACCCTGGGCTTGGGGGACCCTGGGAGTTGAGGACTCACAGAGGGGCCCCACCCTTGGTCCACAGCCCCGCGCACCCGCTCCTTGTCGGGGACCCCGAGGACCAGCCTCCTGGCTTCCATCTTGATTTGCGCTGTCTGTTTTGTCACCCCTGTCTGTGCTCCCCCTTGTCCCCCTGCTTCTCTCCCTGATGACCCCAAAGTGGGAGTACTTTGGGCCGCAGCGGCCTGGCTGTGTTCGCCCAGTGTCCGCAGCTGCCCGCCAGTCAGAATGAGCACCTGCCTCTTCTCCCCGCCCCCAGGCGCACCTCGCCCCCGGTGAGCGTGCGGGACGCCTACGGCACCTCCTCCCTCAGCAGCAGCAGCAACTCGGGCTCCTGCAAGGGCAGCGACAGCAGCCCCACGCCCAGGTAATCGGCCCTCCTGGAGCCCCCAGCAGGGCTTCTGACCATCCCTGACTCCAGGATGTGACAGCCGCGCGACCTTGAGCAGGTCACTGCCCCCCTCTGAACCTCAGTCCTGTCTTTAAAACAGACATGATAATACTCACCTGCACAAAAGCAAATCCAGTGTCCTAAGTAACCTCGGGGTGATGCTTTCAGAACACGGAACCGAGGTAGGCGGCTCCCGAAAGCATAAGTGCTCCTCCTCCTTCCTGTCCCACCATCCTTGGTGAACAGCATGTGTCCTCATCACCACAGGATGGCTCTTGTACCACCAGCCATCAGGTCAGCCACCCAGGAAGAAAAAAGATGGAAAAGACCCAAGACCCCCTCTGCTGTCTTCCCCCCCCCCACCCTAAGAAGACACTTTCCCTGGGAAACACTTTTATCATTGGATAAAAGTGGGCCATGTGACTATCTCTAGCTGCAGGCCAGTTAGTGCAGAGAGTTTGACTTTCCCCCAGCACAGTGCCACCCCAGACAAAATCCAGATTCTGTTGGGAAGAAGGCAAGACCCCTATGGGGACGCCACCAGCATGCTGCCAGCTTGATCTTCTCAGGGAACACTTTGAGAGTGGCAGAGGTGGCCAAATTTTGGAAAGTGAGATGTGTTATAAAGGTGCTGAGTTGTGGTGTTGGACACGGTGCGTGAGACTGGAAGAGCAGGGTCAGGTGGACAGGCAGGGAGAGGGGGACTGCAGGTCCTCAACACCAGGAAGCAAGATCAGGAAGGGCCCCTCATTCTGCTGAACTAACCGTGGGTGGTAGGGGAGTGTGGGGACCTGCAGGGAGTTGGGATTTGGCCTCTTCCTGTCTCCAAGTCCCCATTTCCTTGTCTGTGAAGTGGAGCTAACAGGCAGAAACTTCAGTGAGCTGAGGGCCATACGCCTGCCACTCATCCCACATGCCAATTGTGCTGCTATTAGGACTTTGATCTGAGTCAAAGGTTCTGGACAAGAAAAGCCCAGGAGATGTCCTGCCTGCAGCTCCCAAGGCCAGAGTCTCTCCAGGGAAGACTCATGTGGCCCTTCCAGCAGAGAGGCTGCCATTTGTGTGCAGTGAGGCCCAGAAATGTGGAAGCAGTAGATCTCAGGATTTTCCACCAAGACACATGTGACAGATGACCTGTGCAGGATCCCCCAGTTTCCTGCCTGCAACAGACCTCAGAGCCCTGAGGACATCAGGGGATGTGTTAGCTTACGTCTGCAAAAGTCTATAATTGGCAACTTCAATATTTTCTCGTTAGTAACAGATTTTTCTAACACATCTCATAACCGTAGCCCTCAGGGTCATCTCAGCCCCAGCCTGAGCTGTGGTTCTGCAGAAGTGTCCTCCTGCTCATCACGAGGATTGCTGCCCTTGGGTCAGCCAGGGCTCCTGCTAGAGCCAAGCTTTCAAAGGCCTGAATGGCTGAGAGACACGCATCATAGCATGTTTTCCTTTCCTTTCCTTTTATCTTATTTTTTGCTGGGGAGGGGTACTAGGGATTGAAGCCAAGGGCGCTCAACCACTGAGCCATATCCCCAGCCCTTTTTTAATTTTTAATTTTGAAACAGGGTCTCTGGTCTCACTAAGTTGCTTAGGGACCTTGCTAAATTGCTGAGGCTGGCCTCAAACTTGCAATCCTCCTCCCTCAGCCTCTCAAGCCACTAGGATTACAGGCATGTGCCACCGCACCCAACTCTGTTTATATATTCATATATGTATTTTACAAAGATAGAGAGTTAAATGTAAAAAGACTCATGAAAGAAAATGGAAAAATATTAACACAGTCTCTTCCCTCTAACCTTCTACTTTTACTAGTTTTATCTTGATTCCACCAGTACCACCACCACCCACCACACCCCAGGCATGGAGGAAAAATCTGCGCCCTCTGGCCAAGTCCCTTACATGGGGAGGACAGGTAGAGGGCCACATGGGCCTTAGGACAATCCATGTGGCTTGCTTCTCATTTGGAAAGAGATTTTTTTTTTTTAGATCAAAGGGAGAAAACACAAGCCCCCAGCCCATGTCACCCCCTGCCCCTTGCCAAGCTATAAAGAGGCCCACATGGGACTTGCCTTGAGTTGAACTCAGGGACCAGGAGGTGACTACATAGATGGCATTTCTCCTCCTTCCCACACTAGTGCCACATTCTCTTCTGTGGTTTACAATCTACAAACATTGGAGAGATTCCACAGGACTTTAAAAATGGCCTCCAACTTTAGGACCCACCGGGGCCTGTAAAGCATCTGCCCTTCTCTGTGTCTGGAAGTCCCCATCCTGGATGGAGCAGGGTGGGACGGCAGCAGGGCCTGAGTCTCTGGTGACATGGGGACATGCCTGGGATTTTAAGGCAAGATGCAAGGAGGTTTCTTTAAGAACAGAAGATCCAGCAGCCAGGAAGCCGTGGGTGGAGCCGTCTGGGCCTCAATCTGTTGTGGAGTGGGGGGCCGTGGGTGGGGCGGCCCTTCCTTGGGGAAAGCCTTGGTCAGCCCTGGTCCCTGGCACGGCTGCCCTCTGGTTGGAGATTCCTCCTCCTCTGCGAGGTGGGGCTGTGTGTGCCGCACCCAAGCCACGTCACTGCTGTCTGTGCAGCCTGCTGCCATTCAGGGCCCTGCAGTGACAGCCCATCCTCAGAGCCACAGGTGTCCATGCATGTGTCCCCAGAGGGTGGCAGTGTGGCCACCCATGGACGTGGCCTGGCACAGGTGGTCACTGGTGAGGGCACCAGCAAGGTGATGGGGGTGTGGGGGCGTGCAGAGGGCTCGAACTGGGAGTCCTGTACCCAGATCCACACTCCCAATAAGTGTGGCTTCTGTGACATCCACAGGTACATGAGGGTGGGTGAGGGCAGAGTGCCCTCCAGCGTCTCCCTCCCTATGCCCAGGCTGTGTGGTCTCTAGGCTCCAGGGAGGAGCACTGCCGACACCGCCCTTGACCTCCATGACACCTGGAGCCCGCTCTTCTTCCCAACCTCTGCCCTCAGGGTCCTTGTCTGAGTCGGGGGCTGGGAGCCTGGGCTCTGGCTCACCCTGGGGCTGGCTGTGGGGCTGGCGGCAAGAGCCAGCCTCTCTGAAGCCAGTGCCCATCTCAAAGGTGAAGGCCCTGCTACCCAGGGCTGCCATGAGGACCGTGCAGATGGCAGCAGAGGGCGCTCGGCGAGATGCCAGGTGCCGGGTGCCCCTCCTGGAGACCCCCATCCTGGGTTCACTCAACAGAGTCTCCCTCAAATCCAGAAGGCTCCCCTGCTCCTGGGGCCTGCGCAGGAGGCGTGGTTTGGAGGCCCTGGGGGTCACGGACTGAGGATGGTTAGGCGGGTGTCCCCTGCCTGTCCCCCACAGCACCAGTGCCCCCTCCTCCCCACCCCATGACGGTGTCCCTTGCAGGCGCTCCATGAAGTACACACTGTGCAGCGACAACCATGGCATCAAGCCCCCCACCCCCGAGCAGTACCTGACGCCACTGCAGCAGAAGGAGGTCTGCATCCGCCACCTGAAGGCCCGGCTGAAGGACACCCAGGACCGGCTCCAGGACCGGTGAGCGGGCGGCTGGGTAGCGGTGTGCAGCCCCCGGGGGCCTCTGAGAAGGAGGAGCGGCCAGGGCTTCCCAGCGCCCACCGCACCCTCCTCCCCCTCAAGCCTCGCCTGGGCCCCTTAGCAGGAGCCGCCCCCCAGCTCCTCTGGAGGGCCCCAGGAAGCTGCTCTAGTCCAGGTGGGGGCTGCCCCAGTGAGGAGCTGCCTGTTGGCCCTGCTCCTGTGGCAGTCTGTCCCCGACCGTGGGCCCTGTTGGCCACTTCTCCTCCCTGTCTGCTGGGGAGCTGGAAGGCAGGGTTTCTCCTCGCTTAACCCTCCTCTGGTGGCTCAGGGTGAGTCTGAGGCTGGCTTTGAACTTGCGATCCTCCTGCCTCAGCCTCCCAAGTCTCTGGGATTTCAGGAGTGTGCCACCGCACCTGGCTTCTTTTCTTATATAGCACCTTATCCTATGTAACTGTCACCATGCAACTCACCTATCCAAAGTACACCGCTGGGTGCCTTCTAGTGTGGCCACAGGATTGTGCAACCCTCACTATCATCTAACTCCATCAACATGTTTATCACCCCAGAGGGAAATCCTATTCCCATTAGCAACCACCACTTTTCTCCAGCTACCTGTCCCTGGCAACCACTGGTCTCTCTGTGAAGTCTGTCTGTTTGCATGCGTGGACACACCTTTCTTTCTTTTAACATGTTTAGTTGTCCACGGACACCGGGCCTTTATTTATCTATTTGTGTGGTGCTGAGGATTGAGGCCAGTGCCTCGCACACGCTGAGCCCCAGCCCCAGCCTGACACATTCTTCTTGCTCTGCCAAGCAGCCAATCCGGTCGGGTGCGTTGTGGTTTCCAAGCACAGGTTTGGGGTGTGCTGGGGGCCTTGCTGTCCTCGAGCTGGGCTTTCTATTTTTGTTTCTCATCCTCTTCCTAATGATCTCCAGGCTCTGCCTGACCTTTTCTCACTAATATTCCCAGGGAGCAGATGGCCCATCTCCCAGCTGCTTTTCTAGGCCAGCTCTGTGGCTCGAGAGCAGACCACCCGCCCTGCGTGGCCTGGGCATGCGCACGCCGCAGCCCTGACACTCGGCCCTGTGGCCTCTGTGGCAAGTCCTTCCTTGCTGGGCTGCCACACTCCTGGCCCTCTGTGGGGCCCACCTCAACTCCTCAAAGATGCCCCGTACTTGGTCCCTCTGTGCTCTGTACACCGCGTCCCCACCACTCCAGGTGTCTTCCCCATGTGGCTTCCTTGGCGACCTCCTCCTTCATGACCCAGTTCAAACATAATGCCCTGTTGTCCACGGAGGGCTGGGGAGCCACTGCCCCCTGGAGTCCAAGAGGCTCTAAGGGACCAGCCAAACTGAGCATGCCCAGTTCCTTCTTCCCAGCCCATCTTCTTCCGGGGGGAGGGTGAGTGAGCAGTCGGGGGAGAGGCCAGGAGTGAGCCACGCCCGAGGCAGGAGCAATGAAGGCCACGTATCCCTCGTATCCCTCGTGCTGTGAAGTGACATCTGTCACTTCCACTTGATTATTTATTTTTGGTACCGAGGATTAAACCCAGGCTAAGCCACATCCCCAGCCTTCATTTTTTTTTTTTTAAATTTTGAAACAGGGTCTCGCTAAGTTGCTGAGATTGTTCAAGGCTGGCCTTGAACTTTGGATCCTCCTGCCTCTGTCTCCCTTGTTGCTGGGATCATAGGCCTGTGCCACCACACCTGGCTTGTCATTGCTGCTCTAAGTGATTCAGGTTCGCTGCTGCCAGGTCGTGTCTTGTTGGATGGTCCCACTGCCTTCCAAAGGAGGCCACAGCTGCTGGCCACGTGGCCACTGCAGTCCGCGAGGCCTGGTCCCTTCGGCATGCTGTGGAATGAGATCCTGGGCCTAGTCATGAAGTGGAATTTCCATTCTGATTTTGAAAAGCACGTGGTTCCTGATCTGGGACTCTCACTCTACTGAGCTCAGGAACCCCACAGTGACTGCCGCAGCATCCGTGGATTTCAGGGCTCTCGCTGAGTGGGTGCTTGTGGCCTGGAAGGCAAGGCTGCCCAGGGCAGGGGCCAGTCCGTGGAAGGCTGTCCTTCCTTCTCATTGCCTCGAGCCAGCCTCTGCTCAGGCTGACCCCGGTCTCACCTCCAGCCACAAGGCCTTTCTCTAATGTCCCTGTCTGCACCCTCCAGGTTCATCTCTAACTCAGGCCTTTGAAAGGCCTGTGCTCTTCTGCACCAGCACCCTCCAGTGGTCCTGCTGGCCTGCGCCTGCCCCTGCTCTCAGGAGCAGCCCTGTCTTTCCCCAGCCGTCTTTTCAGCGTCTCCTCCTTAGAGTAGACACAGAGAAGAAACTTCTAGCATGGCTGAAAGTGAGAGTCACTCCTGCCACTTCTCACCCTCCGCTTGGGGGATGGCAGAAATGTAGCTCCCCCTGCCGACATCAAAGGTGGTCACTTCTCTCAGGCCACTGTCCTCTCCCTGGGGGTCTCTGGCCAAAGGTCCCTTTATTTAAAATGTTCACCACCTGCTTTAATAGGAGGCTGCATCTCTTTCTATAGAGCAGAGCTTTTCTATCTAGTTTCTGTTGTTTTACATTAAAGTTTTATTAGGTATTTTAGCCGAGCATGGTGGCACCCGCCTATAATCCAAGCAGCTCAGGAGGCTGAGGCAGGAGGATCCCAAGTTCAAAGCCAGCCTTAGCAAAAGTGAGCACTAAGCAACTCAGTGAGACCCTGGCTCTAAATAAAATACAAAATAGGGCTGGGGATGGGGCTCAGTGGTCGAGTGCCCCTGAGTTCAATCCCTGGTATCTCCCCCACCAAAAAATCTTCTGCAGCTCAACGTCTGGGGGGTGGGATGTGGACATTTCTTCTCTCTCCCAGGAGGAGGCCCCTCCTGCCTTCAGCCCTGGTCTTCTGCTCCACCTGTCCTGCTCCTGGTGGGGTAGAAGGGAACCAGGCAGGGGGCCCTTCCTTTTATTCCTAGCCTCTGCAGCACAGAGCCCTCTGTCCTTGATGACCCTGCCCCGTCCTTGCCTCTCCCTGGTGGTGGTGACAGGCCAGGCAGGCAGGCATCGAGCAAGTGCCTCTCATCTGCTCACAGGGACACAGAGATCGATGACCTGAAGACGCAGCTGTCGCGCATGCAGGAGGACTGGATCGAGGAGGAGTGCCATCGCGTGGAGGCCCAGCTGGCCCTGAAGGAGGCCCGCAAGGAGATCAAACAGCTCAAGCAGGTCATCGACACGGTCAAGAACAACCTGATTGACAAGGACAAGGGGCTGCAGAAGTACTTTGTGGACATCAACATCCAGAACAAGAAGCTGGAGACGCTGCTGCACAGCATGGAGGTGGCCCAGAACGGCATGGCCAAGGAGGATGGCACCGGGGAGTCCGCCGGCGGGTCCCCCGCCCGCTCCCTCACCCGCAGCTCCACCTACACCAAGCTCAGCGACCCTGCTGTCTGCGGCGACCGCCAGCCTGGTGACCCCCCCAGCGCCTCCGCCGAGGATGGACCTGACAGTGGCTTTGTGGCCGCTGATGACACGCTGAGCCGGACGGATGCCCTGGAGGCCAGCAGCCTGCTCTCATCGGGGGTGGACTGCGGCCCTGAGGAGGCCTCGCTGCACAGCTTCAACCTGGGGCCCCGCTTCCCCGCCAGCAACACCTACGAGAAGCTTCTGTGCGGCATGGAGGCCGGCGTGCAGGTCAGCTGCCTGCAGGAGCGCGCCATCCAGACGGACTTCGCGCAGTACCAGCCCGACCTGGACGCCATCCTGGAGAAAGTGACCCACGCCCAGGTCTGTGGGACAGTTCCCGAGGACAGGCACCGGGAGCCAGATCCCCACCCCTCAGGGCCCAGAGACCCCGAGTCAGCAGTGGTGGTGACCGTGGGTGAGGAGCTCGAGGCCCCGGAGCCCATTACCCACGGGCCCACCCCGCACGGGCCTGCAGCCAACCCCAGCCCCAGCCTGTCAGTGAGCGTGGTGTGCCCCGTGGAGGAGGAGGAGGAGGCTGCCCCGGCCGAGAAGGAGCCCAAGAGCTACTGGAGCCGCCACTACATCGTGGATCTGCTGGCCGTGGTGGTGCCGGCCGTGCCCACGGTGGCCTGGCTCTGCCGCTCCCAGCGGCGCCAGGGCCAGCCCATCTACAACATCAGCTCCCTGCTGCGGGGCTGCTGCACGGTGGCCTTGCACTCCATCCGCAGAATCAGCTGCCGCTCGCTGAGCCAGCCGGGGCCCAGCTCGGCCAGCGGGGGCTCCCAGCTCTGAGGAGGCCTGTCCCCGCAGCACCCGGCCGCCTGACCACTGATTGTAGGGATGCCCTCCTCCCCTCGCCTGTCCCCATGGGTATCATCTTATTTATTTAGTTTTGGGTTTGGAACCATTTTTTCCCCCAACATTACCAGGGTCCAGGAGAAGAGCTTGGGGGAGACACCCCAAGACTTCCTGAGAGAAAAAGGTAAGAGAGGCCAAAGACCAGGAGTGAGGGGCGCACTGAGTGGACAAACTGCAGAGAGAGAAGCTGGTGAGGGCCCCCTGTGTCCACCTGGCCCTTGAGACAGGGGGGGACCTGCTTAGGAAGTCTCTGGATCTCTCTGGGGAGGCTTCCCCCCTGCACCATCCTGTCCAGTGGCCTGCCCACTCCATGTCCTCTCTCCCAAGTCACCCCTTGCCCTGCGCCCAGGTTTCTGGGCCAATATTATCCCCTCAGATGGAGGCAGCCTTGGCCCAAAGTGCAGACAGCTGACCCACGGACTCGGGCAGGGTCTGGATCCCAGGCCTGGGCTGGAGCTCCAGCGCCCCCAGCCTGCCCGTCCCTTGGGATTCAGCAGCACCGTCGAGGCTGTGAGCCCGGAACAGACGGGCTGGGTTCTGCCGGGGGCAGAAGGCAGGGTGGGCTCTGTGTCTGTCTGTCCTCCCAGGCCCTCCCCACCATCCACTTTCCTCTTGGTGTTTCTGGGTGTGTCCGATCGTCCCTTTGTGAGAGAGCTAAGCCCCATCGGCTCGGTGCTGCTGGGTGGGGACCCTCACGAGTCCCATCGCGAGTATCCACCAGCAGGAAAGGCGTCAGGGGCAGGGCGGTCCAGGGAGCCCTCCACCTTCTGAGATGAGGCCATCTCATCTGCTGTCTGCGAGGCCTGACCGGACTCAGGAATCCTCGGCCAGTTTGAAAAGCCGGAGGCCCCCACGGCCCCTGGAGCTTGCCCGAGTTTCTCTGGGGGCCTCGGGCCCAACTTCTCCCTTGCACTACGTTCACTTTGGGGATTGGTTCTCCCTCATCCCAGGACCTCCAGAGAGGTGGCTGCTTTCTTTCCGGGATGAGTGTCCTTGTGTCTTCAACCTATCTGCCTCGGAGGAGGGTGCAGATTCTGGCAGATCTCAAAACGGGGTCCAGAAGCCATGGGGTTTGTCCAGGCCACAGCAGGGACGTGTTTCCTGGGCAGGGGCATGGCAGAGGGGGTTGGAACTCTGCAGCCACCTTCCCCCTGCCCAAGCCCAAGCCCAGTCAGCCTGGGAAGCTCACTGTCCCCAACCCTTGCCTGGAATCCCGTGGGAGACCCCAGAAAGCCGGTGATGTTAATTGCCATGACTAGTTTACAAAGTCACATCCCTCTGGTCATCGGACCCACCTGCCAGACGTCAGGTCCCACATGGGGAGTTGGCGGGACCCTAGGTCTCACTCGGCCCTCTGGCCTAGGGGCCAGTCGGCTCCCTGCCAAGGTGGCTTGTCCTCACCCCACTGCCTGACTCACGGGCTCTGCCCTTCCGCTCTGTGCCCTCCCCGCGAGGGGGCACCTGCATGCCCTGGGAATGGGCAGCAGCCCAGCCATCGGGGCAGGAGCCCCCCCACGCGCTTTGTGCCTCCAAAGACCCCCACCTCGTTTGGGGCCTCAGGCCAGCCCTCCTTCGCGCAGCTCCCCCCCACCCCCCAGCTGAATGAAGCCCGAATGCCTGGGGCCTGCTGGGGCCGCCCCACAGGACACTGGGCTTGTGCCATGGAGGAGGCAGGGGACAAAAGCAATCCAAAGCCGAGCCAGGACTGGCCACGGACCCAGCCTCCCGAGCCGTGTCCTCACGGAGCTGCGTAGCGTCTCCCTAGACACAGTCAAAGCTTTGCAGACAAAATAAATGTACGAACTCATCTGACGCCATAGAATCTACGTGTTTTCCACTGGAACTTAGTCGAGCTCTGTGCCCCTCTGCCCCTGTCCGCGTCTCGCTGTCTGTGGCCTTCCTAATGTGTCTGTGTGTCGGTGGACGTGGGCAGGGCGCCTGGGGCTCTAGTCCACTCTGCCCTGCTGCTCGAGAAGCCGCTTGGAAAGCGCTGGGCAGTGGGTGGGCCTGAGGCCCGTGGAGCAGGGGACGGGGCTGGCGGTCACCTCGACTCCTGCTCTGGGCCAGACCTGCGTGGGTCCCGGGGTCCAGCCCATCGTGTTGGGTCCCCTCTGTGGGTCTGCTGGAGCCTTTCTCAGGCTTCTCTTCTTGCCAATGGAGAATGCAGCTCACTGCCCAGCCCTGGGACAGACCTGGGCCTGCACGGCTGGGGCCCCGGTCCAGCTCCTGGGCCTGTGTGAACTCAGTATCCTGCATCTATGCAAAGGGGCAGTGCTGCCCGTACAGTTCCCAGAGGTGGCCGAGCAGCAGCCTGCTGGCTCCAACTCCCGGCCCTGACTAGCGGGGCCCCTGACAAGGGCCTGGGAGGGCAAGGCTGGGGCCGGGGGCTGGGCCTCCCCAGAGCATTGATCCTCCAAAGCTCCCCTTTCCCTTCTGCTTGACCCTCCTCCTGTCGGGGTGTGGCCCTTCCTACCTGCACTTGGCTTCTGGAGTAGAAGTCGTCGGGACCCCCCTCCCAGCCTCTGGCTGGAGCCGATAAGTCCTGAGGAACGACATCCCCAGGAACCACTGTCTAGAACTGTTGGTCCCTTGGAGCCCAGAGGCCAGAAGCAGCTTCTCCTTAGTTCAGGACCAGGGCAGCCCTGATGCCCCTCTGGTCACAGCTCAGGCAGGAAATGGGAGCTGGGGCCCGGGCTTCTGCACGGACAGCTGACCCTGAGCAGAGTTTATGACCAGTATCTCCCAAGGGAGTAATTAGACATTCACAGAGCACCTTCCCGGGCACCACTAGCTCAGGGGCATCTGGCAGCACTTTGGGGAGGGGGTGGGGCAACTTACAAAGTTCTAGGACAAACACCTGCCTCGGGGCCTCTACCCTGCGAACTCACGACTCCCTCTCTGACCTGGGGACAATGCCATCGGGTCACAGTGCACTCTTATATTATTAGACCATTGACGGAGAGTTCAGGGGGCGTGGGAAGCGGGAGGTGGGGAGGGTCCTGACTCTCGTCCCCTTTGTCCTTTGTTCAGAGTCCTACCTGCAGCAGACAGCTCTGATTAAAGCATGAGCACACAGCAAGACTCTCCGCCTGGTTTCTTTGTACAGTGTCATTTTCTAAGGGCGGGGGTTGGGGGAGGTCTGCACTGTCCTTCCCCAGCACAGAGGGAAGCAGAGGCTGTCGTTGGGCCACCACTGCCCACTCCACATCAGGGACACCCTCTCCGCCCGCCCCACCAGGTGTGGACACTGAGTGCCTTGCATTTCTTCCTCCCCAACAGCCCTGAAGTGGCTTCTCATGCCCACTTTGCAGATGCAGAAGCAGCCACGGTCACCCACAGCTCAAAGCCAAGGCCACGCTCTGTCCACCAGCCCTGCCACCACACAGCCCCCTAGATCCAGCCATCCCTGTGCCAGACGAGCTGGCAGTACATGGCGGAGGCAGGGCCAAGTCACCCCTCTCAGAGGGGATGCATAGAAAGGCCTGAGTGTCACCACTGTTTCAAAGAAGACCAGCCCTGGCGTATCACGGGAATTCCCAATGACCTTTGAGGAAGGGACTGTGTTTCCAATCAAATCTTTATTCAAAAGACAGCCAAGGGTCGTAACTGACGATCTGTGCTCAGTCTGCAGCAAAAAGCAAGGAAAGGCGAAGGCGAGATTCTCACGAAGAATGTGGTTCTGTCTGTCAAACTGCGGGGCTGTTTCCCTGCTCTAAGAGTCGTCTGGCTGGCCCGTCCACGTGCCCAACGTGTAAATAAGTGCAGAGAATGGGCTGCATTGGGCACTGCTGGGGCCGTGGCCCGGTTAGGAGGGAGACTCCCAGAGACCTCCGTGCATGAGTGACAGACTCACGCCATCCAGTGCCACCCACCTGAAACATGCTCCCCTCAAGACCCCACCCCAGGAGGCAGCCAGCTGCAACCTGTCATCCAAGAGGTCACTGCCCTTTCCTGCAGGAGGGTGGGATGGCTGAGCTGCCCTCCTGCGGCTTCAGACATCTGGGATGGAGTGGTCCATGGTGTGGTGGAGAAGCGTCGGGGACAACCTAGACAGTGGCAATGGTGACAGTGGTGGACACTGGAAGCTCCTTCTCCCTGCCCAGCCCCAAGCCTGTGTACCCCAGGGGGGCATTCACCCCTGTTCTAAAACTTTTAGGTCCCCAGAAGCCACCAGCCACCTTGGAGAGAGGGGAAGAGAGAGGAGGAGGGGCAAGCCGGGCCTGCCCCCTGGGTCAGCCTTGGAAAAGCCAGGGTGGCTCAGCAGGTGGCCTCGGGGGCGGGGGGACGAGGAGGGCGCTCCTTACTTTTTGACCATGTGCTCGTAGATCACAGTGGGAATGAGGGTCAGGGTGATGACGTTTCCCGCTGAGGCCAGAATCTCCATGATTGCTTTGTCCTGGACAGGAGGTGAGTGAATGGTCACCCTGAGGGCCGGGGACAGAGATACTGCCACAGGCCACTGACGCCCAACTGCAGGGGCCAGGCCGCCTGGGCCCCTGAGCCTGCCTGGCAAGGGTTAGGCACAGTCTGGCTTGAGCAAGGACGTGGGCCTCCCATCTGAGGATCTCCAGGGTCAAAGGAGCATGCAGTCCCCTCCCCTGCCTGTGAAGGCCAGCTGCGTGGGCCTGGCACACAACACGGCCTCACAGACGGAGCCTCCTTCCCCTTGCGAGGGCCCACATTGCCACCCCATCTTCCTGGCCCCAGTCACACTAGGGTTTGGGTTCTAAAGCCCAGAAAGAAGAACCCTGTGGTGGGAGACAGTAAGCACACCTGACCCCTGCTCGTTTGGCCAGACAGGCCAGGTGGGTGCTGTCCCCTACATCTCCGACCATGAGGAGGACAAACCTGAAGTCTCTGAGCAGCCTGTGCCCGGCAGCCCAACACAACAGCCGGGGCCATAGGGGCCTCTGGCCCGGACCCAGGGCCTGGTGACTGTTACTTTGCACATCTGTCCCTGGCTGTGTTTTCTTAGTTGTTCCAGAATAAATGGGAGCGAATGTGCCAGGTCAGAGTAGTGACAGCCACAGAGTGAAATAAACTTCAGAGAGACCAGTGAAGAATCGAGCCATCTAGAGCCTCCCTAAGAGCCGCACAGAGCCGTGGCCTGGCACAATGACTGATAAACTCACGACCATGCCCTGAGCCATCCATGCAGATGATGTCAGAATCCCATCTTAGCAGGACTGCTTTCCAGAAGAGTTAGGATGGAAGAACTGTAATGCTCTCAAAGGAGGAGTTCACTAATATCCGGGCTCTCCAGCTACTCAGAATCCATATTACTATACTCAACTTTTTAAGCACTTTTTAGTTGTCATGTCTGAGAAAAGGGAGATGATGTAGCAGGAGGGATACTGGATAGATATTAGGAAGAACTTCCTGACCACAACAGTCACTAAGAACAAACTCTAAGGAAGGTGGGCGAGACTGTCAGGCATAAGGAAGCAGACATGTGACAGGAATGGCTTGTGTCAGCTGCGGAGTGAGATGCCACTACCCAGACCACTTCTGCTGGGAGGAGCCCTGCCCCACAAGTGCCAAAGCACTGGACATGGACAGGAGGGGGGCGCTCCCTCTATATCACAACTGGGTTTGAGAGCCACTCTGAGTCCAAGTGGCATCAAGTCAGGATAAAGGCACTTTCACTTGTTCAGGACCATATGACTCATCATCCTCGGTCCATTCCCCCAAGACACCCCCATTCCAGATGCACAGCGCCCACCCCTCCTTGCACCTTCTGGATTTTCAAAGGTGAAACTCACCACCACCCTTGAAAAAGAAACAAAGATCAGAAGTGATCAACATGGAACCAGGAGCTCCATGTAGAGGAAGAGGTGTCCATGCAGCGGGCACCTTGGGGTGCCCTGTCCTCACATGCATTGCCACGCCCCTCTGCCCTCAGCGCCCCCACATGCATTGCCACGCCCCTCTGCCCTCAGCGCCCCGGGGTTAGTCACAGTAGCTAGTACTTACTGAGCACTGCGCTGTGCCTGGTGCCCTGCAGAGCTCTAGGCACACACAGGGTCTTACTGAAACCTTGGGAGGAGGAAGCTGCATGGGGGTTGGGGGCCTGCAGCCTGTCCAGATACCAGCCTTCCCAACCAGCCAGCTCCCCCGTGCCCACGGAGACCGGCCACCGCCTACCTTCAGTCCGATGACGTTCTGCCCGTTCACCTCGCACACATAGTGGTTGGTGAGGAGCCCGTTGCGGGCCGCAGAGCTCCCTTTGACCACAGAGACCACCTTCCCCTTCTTGATGAAGAAGCCCACGTGGCCCAAGCTGTCCTTGTGCATGGTGACCGTCCGCTGGAATGGTCTGGCAGAGAGGGAGAGTGAGCTGGGCTTGGGGACGTGGCTGGAACTAGGCAGAGGGGCTCTGGGGCTCTGGCTGCTCACCTGTCCCTAATGACCATGACGATCTTCTCCGGCGAGGCCTTCTTCAGCGCCCGGTGGGCCTTTTCCGTGCTCCACCCAGCGCAGTCCCGCCCATCGATCTGCAGGATCTGGTCCCCGAAGCGCAGCCCCACAAGGGAGGCGGGGGTGTTGGCCTGGACCAGCTGCACGAAGAGCCCCTGGGGAAGGTGGCCTAGAGTCAACCGCTGCCGCCCTGAGCCCGGGAGCCTACCCGGCACGGGGCCACGACCCTGCGGGGCAGGTAACACGGTTACCCCATCTTCCTGGGGAGGAAGCAGGGCGGGCCACACAGCTGGGTCAGGATTTGAACCCCGGCCAGAGGCTGCACGGCGACCCCTCCAGTGCACCGCCCCTCCAGAGGCATAGGGTTTCTCAGCTTTCACTGTCTGCGGGCAGTTGCCAGGAAGCCGATCCCTGGGTGGTGGGGTGCACGGGGGTGGGGCATGGCTCCCCAGGGAGCCACGGACCAACGGGAGCCCAGAAGGGGTGGAGGGTCCCTGCCGCAACCTAGCCCAGCCCCGGGGCCTTGGGTCAGGATGCCCCATCTGCCCCCTCCTCACTAGTGCCCTCTCGGGGTGGCGCGCTTTCCCGACAGGGCGCGTGTCCCCAGCCGCCGCGCCTACCTTGTCGATGGCCCGCAGCCGCAGCCCGGTCTTGCCGCGCTCGTCCTTGCACAGGTGGATCTCGCGCACCCCGGGCTTGATCTCCGCGCGCTTCACGCCTAGGTTGTTCCCGGACACCGGTGCCACCACCTGGCCAGGCAAGAGACCGGAGATCGCCTCCTGCAGCCATCAGGGGAACACGGAGTCAGGCAACCCCAGGAGCTGAGGGTCTCAGGGGTCACTGGGCTGGCGGGTAGGAAAGAGCAAAGGAGGACCCAGCAGTCCCTGGGAGCCCAGATCCACCCCAGACCACACACGGCTCCGCAGGGGCTGGGAGGCGCCGTGGCTCCAGGAAGCCACTAGAGGGCATCAAAGCCCATGTCCCTAAAAATGGGCTGAGAAAGGGTGGTGGGGCCCCAGGGAAGGGAGGGGGGCGCGTTTTCCAAGGCAACTTGATATCAGGAAGAGATCCCTTCAAATTCACTTAAAATAGAAAAATAATATGGTAAATAGTGAGCAGTGGCGGATGAAGGAACTCACTATAATTCTCGTTCTTAAAAAAAATGAACCCCAAAATATAAAGATTAACAAATGCTTCCTCATAAAGTGCAGAACAAGGCAAAGATGTCTATTCTCACTCATCTACTGAACAAAGTACTGGAAGAGCTAACCAGTGCAATAAGGCAAGAAAAAAGAGAATAAAAGGCATACAGACCAGAAAGAAGGAATCTAAGTGTTCTTATTCATTGATGACATCACAGTCTACTAGGAAATCCCAAGGAATCTACAAGTAAACTCCTACATCCAACAAATTAGCTCAGCCAGGTCATAAGATACAAGTCAACGTGAAAAAATCAATGCTTCGAGCCACAGGTACAGAGAATTGGGCTTGTTAGTCCCACCTACTGCAGAGGCTGAAGCGGGAGGATTCCGTGAACCCAGGAGTTCTGTGCCTGCCTGGGCTGACAGCAGGACCTAGTCTCAAAATATGTATGTACTTCTGTATATTAACAAGTACAAGTAGAAACTTAAATTAAAAATAAAATATCACTTATAATAATTTGAAATAGGGGAGATATTTAGGCATAAGTCTAACAAAACATGTACCGAAACTGTAACAAAACAACCTAACACTGATAAGTGGTCAAAGAAAACCTAAAAAAATAGAAGAGTGTCCATGGGTTAAAAACTAGTACAGTTGTCAACTTTACCCAAATTGATATACAAATATAATATAATTTCCAACAAAATGTATAGAAATATTTTGTAGATACAGGTGCACTGTATAAAAGCTCAAAGTCCACTGTGCCCAGTGCACTTTGAGCATTTATAACAAGAAGAAAGAGGAGAAAGGAAGGGAAAAGTGCAAGCTGGGTGCAGCAGTACACGCCTGTAATCTCAGCAACTCAGGAGGCTCAGGCAGGAGGACTGCAAGTTTGAGGCCAGCCTGGGCAATTTAGTGAGGCCCTAAGCAACTTCGCAAAGTCCTCAAAAATAAATAAGAAGAAAATAAAATATGTCTATACAAAACCTATACACGAACAGCTTTGTTTGTAATAATCAAAAACTGGAACAACTAAAATGTATTTCAACAGGTTAAACAAACACTGTTACGTTGCATGGCAGAATATTTCAGCAATGAAAAGGAGTAAACTGCTGGGCATGACGGTGTACATCTCTAATCCCAGTGACTCAGGAGGCTGAGGCAGGAGGATCCCAAGTTCAAGGCCAGCCTCAACAATTTAGTGAGGCCCTATGCAAGACCCTGTCTCACAATTAAAAAAATAAAAAGTGGGGGTGTGGCTAGATGGTAAAATACTCCTGGATTCAATCCCTAGTATCAAAAATAAGTAAATAAATAAACACATAGATAGATAAATGATATGAACTACTGAACATATGATGACTGGCATGGACATCAAAGACATATTGAGTAAAAAAAAAAAAGCCAATCTTGCCAGGTGCGGTGGTGCACACCTGTTAATCCCAGAGGCTCAGGAGGGTGAGGCAGGAGGATCACGAGTTCAAAGCCAGCCTCAGCAAAAGTGAGGCAGTAAGCAACTCAGTGAGACCCTGACTCTAAATGAAATACAAAATTGGGCTGGGGATGTGACTCAGTGGTTGAGTGTCCCTGAGTTCAATCCCTGGTACTGAAAAAAAAAAACAAAACAACAACAACAAAAAGCCAGTCTCAGAAAGTCACATTATAGTATGCAATATTTCAAAGTGACAAAATTATACAGATGGAAAAATAAACTAGTGGTTGGGGAGGGTGTGGAGGTGGGAGTGAGCAAGATTCCAAAGCAGCAGCAGGGGCGAGACTCTGGGGCTGAAGTGGTTCATCCTTGACTGTGCTGTGGTTCCTTGTATTTAAACATGTAACAAAATGACACAGACCTGCAGGCATTCATTGCACCAGAGTCAAACTCCTGGTTTTGAGGTAGGGCTATGGTTATGTAAATCGGAACCAGTGAGTGGGGGTGCTGCTCAGTGGTAGGGCACTGGACAGCATGCGTGAGAGCCTGGGTTTGATCCCCTGTACTGCAAAAGAACAAAAAGATCAACAAAACATAACCAGTGAAGAAACTGGGTGAAATATACTTCTCTATACTATATTTGCAACTGCCTGTGAACCTATTATTTATTTTTTACTTAACCACTGAACCATAACCCCAGACCTTTTATTTTATTATTTTTTTTATTTTTACTTTTTTTATTTTGAGGCATAGTCTCACTAAATTGCTTAGGGCCTCACTAAGTGCAAACATTGGCCTCAAACTTTCGATCCTCCTGCTTAGCCCTCCCAACCTGCTGGGATTACAGGCATGTGCCACCTTGCCTGACTTAAACCTACTATTTAAAAATGAAAAGTTTGGGGATGGAATGCAGCTCAGTGGTGGAGCACTTTCCTACCATGTGGGAGCCCCAGGTTCAATGCCTAGCATCACAAAAAATGATAAGTAGGTAAAATAAAAAGTAAAACACAATGCAAGAGCCTTCAATTACAAAAATACATCTTATCCTCTTATATTATTATGACCTAGACTGAATGCATTTATGTCCTAATTACCCAACATGACCTTCTTTGCTTCCTGGTTGTATTTTACAGCATGACTACCAAGAAGGTCATTTAGGAGAAGGACCGTAGGGTGTCACCAGTTTTCCCCAGGGTCCCACATGTCCTCATCCTTAATGATTTCCTCCTGTCAAATCCTCACTCATCCGTGGGTTTGCATATGACTACTGTCACTTCCATCAGCTTCATGAAACCCTACAGCCTTGGCAAGAGGTAAAATTGTTCTCTGCAATCAATTGCATTGGCTTAGGAAGAAGCTAGACAATGGGGTCATTGACAGATGGGTCACAGGATGCCAGAGCTGATTGCAAGGGGTCCTATCAGTGAATGTGTTTTCAGGAGCATTTCTGGTGACAGTTTGGTTTGCTCTCTGAAACCATGAAAAGCAGGAATCAAGTATTGTTGGACTTGGGGAGCACATTGGGGTGTGAGCACCTGCCATTGTTGCTGAGTCACAGGTCGCCCCAGCATTAGATGTCCCAGGCTCCTACTGGCTCTAATGTCTTTTCTTTGCATCCAGCTGGGTCAGACCAGCAGCCTGAAGCCACAGGTCAAGGGGCAGGGAAGACATGAAGCCCCAGAATGCTTCCCATGAAGGCTTAAAATGAAAAGTGCCACTAAGAAACAGAGCCATAAATAAGAACCCAGCCGAGAAAGGAGACTCAAACACAGAGAAAAGGCGAGACCAGGGGGAAGGGGGCTCGGGACGTTCTGAGCCGCAGCTGGACAGGAGACAGACACTCACACAGTCGCCCTCTGGCATCTGGGGCAGGCTCTGCTGGACTTCTCGGCTGGAGAGGGAAAGACCCATGTAGCTCTCCAATTCTGCCAGGTTTGGGTACAAAACTGATGGGAGAGGAGGAAGAAAGGTCACCCAAGAGCATGTGCTCTGTCACCTCTGCCTGGCCATCCATTCTTAGTAAAAAATGGAACCTGGGGATACTTTTATTCCTTGTGCTGAGCCCTGGGACGCTTGCTGCGGATGCGGACTGGCTCAGAGGATGAGCTGTGAGTGGGGAAGGGAGCCTGCCTTTGTCCTGGAGCAGCCTGGGGCACAGGGGCCCTTGTGGACCACTCTGGAATTCGACTCCACTGACTCTGGCACCAGCCAAACACCAGCCAGCTGGGGTCCACAGTCATGGAGGAAGGACTCTGAGCCCAGGACAACCCCCAGAAAACCTGCACAAGGTGGAGGGCAAGATGGAGCTTGAGTTCAAGTTTCTATTACAGAACTGACTCAAAATGCAGGAGCACCTCCAGAGGGCACCATGAACATCTGGTGTCCCCAGGCATCCTCCTGTGGTGGCCCTCACTAAACCAGTCTGCCAGTGTCCCCTCCAAGGGTTCTGGAGAGAGCAAAATGTGCATAAAGCCCTCACATAATAGAAGGCAAGAAGAAATCCTGGGTTCAGAAGTGGCCAGAAATGTGAGGCTGGGTTCTCAAGGTCAAGACTACCCAGAGACCCAGGCAAGCAGGACCTGCCCCGTCCTGGGAGCAGAATCCTCCATGTCCTTTCTGGTGATGAGGACCCACGGGGACCAGTAGTGCCAGCTGGGGGTGTTAGGTGTGAACATTTGTGTCAGGCTCACTCACCTGAGGGTGGGGACACAGCTGTCTCCTGGGCAGGCAGGGCGGCCATCCTGGGCAAGGCTGTGGCCTGGGCCTGGGCAGGGGCAAGGAGTACCGTCAGCTATGGCCAGGACCCTGGGATCCTCAGAACCTGGGGCTCCCTGAGCAGGGGAGTCTGGGAATTGGGTACATATGTGGGCCTGGGATGGGGGTGCCCTGGAGCTCTCCAGGCTCTGTGGCCTGCAGGTGGCTTCTATGCTCTGTTAATTAGTGGGGCCCAGAAAGACCAATACCACAAGTTCTCACTCCCACATTCAATTTCAAAGAAGTAGAGAATAGAAGTGTAGTTCCTAGGGCCCAGGGAAGGGTGTGGGGCAGGGAGAGGGTTGGAGAGAGGATTGTTAAAGGGTGCAGGGGTGCAGCGGGACAGGAGGAATACATTCGAATGTTCTACAGCATAGTCAGGAAACTAGGGTTGAGAGCAATGGATCAAATATTTAAAAATAGCAAGTAGAGAGGGTTGTAAGTGTTCCCAACACAAAGAATGATAAATGTCTGGAGTGATACATGTGCGAGCCGCCCTTATCGGACTGTTACAGTGTAGACGTAGTGAAATGTTACGCTGTGCCCCATAAATAGCTACAGTTACTATGTATTAATTAAAATAAAAAACAGATTTTTTTTTTCAAAAAAGTGGCCTCTGTAGATGGACATCTTTGTGAGAGGAGGTTCTCCTGGGGCCAATGACCCACCAAATGTCACCACCCATTTTTTGCCTATGGCAGCCAGGACACCAAAGCCAACCTCCTGAACAAGTTCTCAGTGGGAAAGGCCCAAATTCTCAAAGTCCTCTGGGACCCCAGGGCAGTGGGATGGAGGGAGGAAGAAGCTGGACACACCAAGGCCACACCCTCTGGGTTTCCTGTGGAGCTGGCCCTGGCACCACAGGGTCCACCTGTAGCAGGAAGTGTGGGGACAGAGCTGGGCCTGAAAGGCATGTTGGTGGCTCCTTGGTCCTTCCCACTCCTGCTGTGGCTCCGCTGGCCCTGGCTCTAGATGCCTTCCCTGCCCAGCCCCTGCAGTGGGACTTGCAGGCCACAGGGACTCCCAGGAGTGCCCAAGGTCCACAGCACCCAGCGCCTTCCAGGAAAGCCTCCCTTAGTTACCCGGGGGTCACCCCCAAGGCCTCAGCCAAGGAACCCAGGCTAATGGGGCCTGGTGGCTTACCTGGATGACTTGGTCCACCTTCAGGTCCTCCAGAGATGGGTACAGGGTGGACATGGCTGCTCCCTGGGACACCCTGCAGAGAGCAGAGAGTGAGGGGCTGAGGATGCATCTCCCATCTTCCTGAGGAGAGGCGCAGACATCAGGCTTCTGCCCCATATGCCACTCAGCACTCCCGGATATGAGAAAATCATCAGGGGGTGTTATTATCCCTGTTTTAGAAATGGGGAGACTGGCTGGGCATAGTGGTACATGCCTGGGGAGGCTGAGGAAAATTGCAAGTTCAAGGCCAGCCTCAGCAATTTAGCAAGACTCAGCAATTTGGAGAGACCTATCTCAAAATTAAAAATTAAAAATATCTGGGCCTGGGGTTGTGGCTCAATGGTAGAGTGCTCGCCTAGTAGGCACAAGGCACTGGGTTCGATCTTCAGCACCACATAAATGTAAAATAAAGATATTCTGTCCACCTAAAACTTAAGAATAAGTATTTAAAAGTATCTGGGGATATAGAGAGGTAAAAGGTCAGGGGATATAAAGTACCCCTGAGTGTAATGCCCAGGAGAAGGGGGAGGGGAGAGAAGAAAGAAATGGGAGGGCTAGGTATTGAGCCAGTCTGACTCCAAAGCTCATGATCTCCACACACATCCAACCATGTTTGGCTTAGAACCCAGGCCCAGGGGACCAGCCAGGATATGCTATGGAGGAAAGGCAGAATCATGAACCACATTCTCCCCTGCCATCTGTCAAAGGTCAGATCACTCAAGATCTAAATCTAACCCAGCAGGCAGATATAAAAGACCTGGTGTATACCAGGTCTAGGTTAGGGGTATGCACAGAACTATCTCACAACTACAAATAGCAAAGGCAGCAGAGCATTCCAAGTCCCTGCATCCCCCACCTTCCACACACCTCTGGATATTTGAGCTCCACTATATACCACTGATTTCCAGACACCCTGGCAACTTCTGATCTTAGCTAAAATGAAGTAAGATCCTTCAAAATTCATTAAAAACATGCACATGGGATCTGGGAGTGTAGTCTAGTAGCATATAACACTTGCTTAGCCTTTGTGAGGCCCTGGGTTCCATCTCCAGAAAAACACACACACACATACACACACACCCCTAACATATACACACAAACAGGCAAAATTCAGTTGGACAGAGCTTGGTCCACAAAGGGAGACTGGGGTGGTGGGCCACTGTGAACACTTGCTAACAGCTTCTGATTGTCCCAGAGGAGACTCAGTGAAGCCCCTAAGCAAGGTGCCCAGAGAAATTCAAAGGAACCTGTCATGAGCCATCCATGGGCTGTGTGTGTGAGCTATGCGCATTTGAGCCCTATGAGGGGACTGGCCTGACGTTGCCGCCTGATTGGGCTGTGCGTATGTGTGCCTTTTCTCTCCCTCTGCCCGTGATCCCACACAGCACCTGAGATGGTGTGGCTTTCCAAGATGTCAAGCAACCTGGGGATCACAAGACATCACCAAGCAAGACTCCACCCTTTGAAACCAAATCCATTGCCTTATTTGGGTGGAATATTCTATGAATGGCTTTTCCTCCATAAATAGGGGGGGTTTCCGGTGTGCCCTCTCTCTCTTGCCTCCCTTGCTCACCTTGCCTTCCTGCACGGGAGCTGACACCTGAGGGCTCAGAGCTGTCCCTGACCCCCAAAAAGGTATTTCTGTGTTTGTGTGTTTTTTAATTGCCAGCCCGGCCAGTGGTGACAGGAGTCACAGCCTTTTGAGAAATGCTTTGTCTCCTTCCTAGATAAAATGCAGGAAGGGAATCTTTATTGGTCTTTCTGGACTCTTCCCCTTGACCCACTCATCCCTGGCTCTGGCACACCTCCACCTCCACCCCAGTTCGTGACCTGCCCCACCCCCTGATCACCCTTAATCCTGCAGAAAGGTGTTCCTGGTAGAAAGGTCATTGTCCCTCTTACCCTGGGCCTGCCCTTAGGGACAGGCTCTGGCCAGCCTCCCACCCTGAACTTTTCAACTGTCCTCAGTCTGTTTTCCCAGGGGGACGGCAGGTTCTCAGGGTCAAGGTATGTCCTATTGCCTACATGTGACAGGTGCATGTGATAAAGGAAGGCCTGATGGTGGCACAGGGGACTGACTGGGCTGTGCCAAGGAAAATGTGACTCTGGCCTGCTCCTAGGGATCAGTTCCTTTGGGCACTTCCCTTAGTGATCCATGGGCACCAAGAACATCCTCACGTATCAATGTTCCTTCCCACAGTGCACATGCTGCCCCACCCCGTCTTCCCTGACCCCCATCCCCCACCCTTCCAGTCTGTATCAAGTCCCCTCCCCCACACGTTGTGTTGTGCAAACTCCTTCATCTCTCCGTCCCTCCCCAGGGCCACAACATCCTCCCCCCTGTCGATGTTCCCAGAGGGCAGCTCAGGTGTTGTGGCCCTGCGTGGTGTCCCTAGGTGGCATGCCACTGCCCTCAGAATGTGACCTTTGTTTCCTAAAATGGCCCACAGGGACTTCCTGATTCCTCCGGAGATTGGAATGGGTGCCCCATGAGCCTGCTGTAAACAGACTGTAGAGTATGTAACGAACCTTGCAGAGTATGTAACATTCAAATTAGTGGCCTAAATGCAAAACTCAAGACCCTGCATTTATAATCTGTATTTCCCACTGCTCCTAAAAACAAACAAACAAAACCAGGAAGCTTCGTTGCTCCTGGACTGCATCTGAGTAGCTATCTATGGTGGAGAAGCAGCAGACTCCAGGGCACCTCAGGCCCCACCACTCTGTATTGTCCCTTACACCCAAGCCACTGTACTAGACAGCATCAAGACCCAGGGGACATCTGTTGGCAACAGTGGCCTCACTCTCCGGCTTCTTTTCTTGCCACGCATCCTCCCAGTTCCTTCATTCAGTCCCAGTTGTGATAGACTAGTTTCAGATATTTGAATGAATGTTATTGTCCCTTGTCTCCAGGCCTTTCTGTGTGTCATTCCTTCTATCTGGAATGACCCATCGGCCTCGTCATCTTGCCTGACTAGATCCTAATAATTTTCAAGTCCAAGATCAAGGGACCCTTTTTGCAGGAAGCCCACCTTGATTTGTGCTCCTGGTAGCTACTGCCCCATGTCCTTACTCCTGTTGGTCATTCACTGCTCCCGTGGTCACCTCTTTTCCTGTCCAATTGCCTCATTAAATTGGGAGTCCCAAGAGGCAGCAACTGGGCCTTTTCACTCATGGCCGAGCTTCTAGCCCCTAGCATGGAGACGAATGCAATAACATTGCCTAAGCTTAGGAACCAACTTCCTCAACAAGACTCCTATAATTGCAAGAAGTAAAATCAAGAATCAATAAATGGGATGGAATCAAACTAAAGAGCTTCTTCACAGCAAGGGGAACAATGTGAAGAGAGAGCCTACCCCCCACCCCACCCGCTCCTGTAGTTCAAGTCTCTTCCCCAGAGGCCAACACTGGGAAGAGTCCCCAGGATTCCCTTGTGATTCTGGTCAAGGCATAAAGCGAGATTAGATATGCAGATTCACAACCCCTCTCTGTCTCTTTTTATAAGAGGTAATTATTAACATTATTCCTCTATTAAGAGTAGTATTTTAGGGGCTGGGGAATACAGCTCAGTGGTAGAGGGATTGGCTAGTGTGCAAGAGGGGCTGGTTCAATCCCCAGCACCACGATAAAATAAAGTAAAATAAAAAAAAGAAGTATTTCAAGTCATCTCATATTAGACAAGGCGCCATAAACATATATTGGAGAAAAGATCTCCTTTCCAACAAATGGTGCTGGGAAAACTGGAAATCCATATGTAGCAAGATGAAATTAGACCCCTATCTCTCACCCTGCACAAAACTCAACTCTAAGTGTCAAGGACTTTGGCATTATACCAGAGACCCTGTGTCTACCAGAAGAAAAACTAGGTCCAGATCTCCATCACGTCCATTTAGGAACAGACTTCCTCAATAAGACTCCTAAAATGCAAGAAGTAAAATAAAGAATCAATAAATGGGATGGAATCAAATTAAAAAGCTTCTTCATAGCAAAGGAAACAATCACGAATGTGAAGAGAAGCCTACAGAATGGGAGAAAATCTTTGCCACCTGCACCCCAGATAGAACATTAATCTCCAGAATATATAAAAAATTCAAAAAACTTAACACTCCCCCAAATAACCAATCAATAAATGGTCAAATGAACAGGCACTTCACAGAAGAAGAAATATAACCAGTCAACAAATATATGAAAAAAATGTTCAACATCTTTAGCAATTAAAGAAATGCAAATTAAAACTACTGAGATTCCATTTCACTGCAGTCAGAATGGCCATTATCCAGAATACAAGTAACAATAAATGTTGGTGAGGATTTAGGGAAAAGGCACACTCATACATTGCTGGTAGGACTGAAAATTGGTGCAGCCACTCTGGAAAGCAGTGTGGAGCTTCCTCAGAAAACTTAGAACGGAACCACCATTTGACCCAGCTATCCTACTCTTTGGTATACACCCAAAGGATTTAAAATCAGCACACTACAGTGATTTAGCCATGTCAATGTTTATAGCAGCTCAATTTCAATTCACAATAGCTAAGCTATGGAACCAAACTAGGTGCTCTTCTGTGGGACACTAACCTTGCACGTGACTGAGTTAACTCCCCTGCTGGGCGATGTGGCCTCAGGCACCCATGCTAGACTGCCCTGCTCTTCTGGGGTTTGAGTGATTGTGTCTTCATGCCCGGGCTGTATCTTCCTACAGTCACATGGGTGGAGCTATGCTCACCTGTTCCTTTGTAATATAACCCCTTGCCCTGTTTAGAATGTTCCATGGAAGTGCCTTGTGTGTGTCCCCTTCTCTTACTGTGCCCTTGAGTGTGGCCTACCTAAATGTCAGTCAATCTGCTGACAGTGGACATCATGAAGATAGACTCAGCCCCCTGAAACCTGATCCCTTGCCTCATTTGAATAGCTTCTCCTCAATAAAAGGGGTCAGCATGCTCTCTCTCTCTCTCTCTCTCTCTCTCTCTCTCTTCCTGTGGACCCTTAAGGTCAGAGGAGCCATCACAGCGACCCCAAAGAAAAAGGTATTTGTGTCTCTTGTGTGGTTATTTTACACAGCCCAGTTAGCCCAGTTTCCCTGGAGTGACCCCCTGAGCGTTTTAAACTCGAACACTCTTCAAGAGATAAATGGATAGAGAAAATGTGGTATGTATACACAGTAATACTCAGCCATAAAGAAGAATGAAATTATGGCATTTCCTAGTAAATGAATGGAACTGGAAACTATCATGCTAAGTGAAATACGCCAATCCCAAAAAGGCAAAGGCTGAATGTTTTCTCTGATATGCTGCTACTAACGCACAATAAGGGGGTGGGGAGGGAAGAACAGAAGTTCATTAGACAAAGGGGAATGAAAGGAAGGGAGGGGTGGGAATAGGAAAGACAGTGGAATGCATCTGACATGACTTTTCTATCTTCATATATGAACACGCCACCAGTGAAACTCCACATGTGTACAACCACAAGAATGGGAAGTTATACTCTATATGTGTATAATATGTCAAAATACACCGTACTGTCATGTATATCAAAAAGAACAAATTAAAAAAATAACTTGTGAAAAATAATAATATTGCCAAGGGCGATGCTTTGTGCCTGGGCTTTCACTTTCCTCCTTGTAAAGCTCAGCTCTGTTATCCTGAGGACACCCACCTCCCTAGGATGAACCAAACCGTCATGTAACAAAACAAAACAAAACAAAATCTGTTTATAATCTGTTCCATATACAAATATAAAGACAATATCCCTGGTTTTAGCATGCACTGTATTATCCCAAAATGCATATATACTAGGTTAACTTAGGGAAGTTATACTTTGTTTTCTTCACCATTTTGGAAAATCACTGTGAACCCTGCTCACCACAGGTGTCAACACAACAACCTGCCCAAGCCTTCCTGAAGTTGTAGCTGTCACCGTGACTCCACGCTCCTATATACTAAGCCTTTGACTCAAGTTGTCAAATATAAACTGTTGCAAAGTTCAGTTGAATATTGCCTCCTATTAAATCTGAACTTGTAAGATGGGTACAAGCATGATCAATGTAATCTGTCTGACTTTACAATCGTTTATTATAGATCACTGCCACTTCCCTTACTCCTCCCATATAGATATTGATTTTTTTCTTTTTCACCAAGAGGGAACCATCGCCTAGCATGAAGCCTCAGGATGAACTTGCCCCTTCCCTCGCCTCAGTTTCCCGCTCTGGGTAATGGGAGCAACCAGCACAAACTCCGTGGACCGAGGCACCGCGGAGACCTGAGGCGCACCCTCCACCCCCCCACCCCCCGGCCCCAGCCAGCCCCAGCCAGCCCATCCCTCACACCTCCTGGCTGACCCGCTCTGCCTAGCCGCTCCCGACCCGCCTCTCCCGCCTGCATTGCCTACGGCGCCTGCGCAGACCCCCCCCCCATTTCGGCAGTGTCTAGGGCGCATGTGTCGCGCCCACCTAAGCCCGAGCGGCTGAGCGCAGCTCCCAGAATGCCCCACGGCTGTGGAACGAAAAATGGTGGCCTCCTCGCCGCGTAGGAGGCCGGCTGGGTGGGTTACTAGAGTCATAGTACAGGCGCCCGTGATTAGCGGCATCCGCAAAGAGGGAGCGGGTAAAGCGGCAGAGCAAGCGAGGCGAAGGCTCGGTCGCGTTCTGCGTCCTCTCTACGGACCGGAGGCCGCGCGTGTCGAATGGGTCTTAGTGGCGAGGCCCCTGCGCTCCCACGCCCTGGGCTCCAAGCGACACGCGTGGGCTCCGGAGGAGAGGGGTGAGGCCGAGCCACCGCTGCCTGCCTTGGGAGATCCTGCGCCCCGCGGCTTGTTGCTGGTGTGAACAGGAAGTCTCCGCGCTCCCCTTGGCTTCCAAGGCCCTTGAAGACCAGAGCGTTTCTGCACGGCGGGACGTCACGCTGCGCCTCTTGACCGTGTGCCCCCACCTCACGCGGATGCTCCCCAGGCACCACAGGGATGGAAGGAGACTTGGGCTTCCCACGGTGAAATCAGACCCACTGCCTTTGACAAGGGACTCCGGAAGTTGGGTCTGTGGGGTTAAAAAAAAAAAAAAGGCTAGGAAAGCCACCTGAAGGCAGAAGACCCTAGAAAGTTCTAGGCAATGAGAGTGTAGTGTGCAGTGCAGTACGGGGGATAGCAAGGCCCAGGCCTGAGAGTCCAGCTGCCCTCTGGATAGTTACTACCTCTTGATTCTCCTCCTGAAGTTTCCCCCAGCTGTGCTGTCCCTCCAATGCAGCCCCACCAAGTCCATCCATGGGCTGAACCAAAAATCAGTTTTCTTCCGATCCTGCCTTTCCCTCCTTTTGAAACCATACCCACCTCTTTATCAGGATGAATCTCAAACTAGAGCCTGGCATAAAATTTCCCTAACCCTAACCCTGATAATGTCCCATATCACCTCTGCACCCATTCGCCGTGCATTTTAATTCATCCCAAATTATTTGCTGGTTCTAAAACAACCTGAGAGCTGTACCACAGTGCCATTATAGGTCTGTGCCCTCTCTCTTGAATGACATTCACAACTTCCTCCTCATTCATCTGATGGTGTAATTCTAAGCCCTCCACCGAGAGAAGGGCCAACCTCCTTTCTCTAGACCACAGAATCTCATATATATCACCTATGACTTGCTCATTCCCTAAGTGTTTATTAAACATCTACTATGAGCAAGACCTTTTGCATTTCCTGGGTTGCAATTCCACTGTGCTGTATTTATTTGCTTATCCTCAGCAGTGCTGAGCATAGTGCCTGGTATATAACAGCCATCCAATTACTTCTTCCAAAGGAGTTGAAAAGCAGAGACAGAAGAGAAGGTCTGAAAACCTAGATGTGCAGTCTACTCATTCCCACAGCTTAGAGAAGGAAAAGAAAACAGCCCTGATAGGTAGCCTAAAGGTGGTGGCTGGTACAATCTCAGTGGAAGAGTTGACTCAGTTCTTAATGGTTTCCTGCAAATAATTGGTTCCCCAGAAAGAAACAACCCCTCTAACTCGCGTCTCTCTGAGGAATTTTCCTCTCCCTGAGTGCTTTTCAGATTCCCATCCCTGAGCTTCTGCACTTAATGTTATAAGCAATAACACCCACAGCAATCTAGCAATCAGGTCCTGGGAGATCAGCAGGGCTGAAAGGGGTCTTCAGCCCCCATATTTGAATAGAGTGAGAACACTTTGTTCCAAAGAGCTGAGGCTCAGGGACTCCCACGTGTTCCTGTGGACAACTCATCCTTTAGAAGACAGTGTGCAGGAGGGAAGCGTGGGTTAGGTGGTGGAGGAATAGCTTTGAAGGCCAAATTAGCCCAGGGATCTGGTGAGTCGGAAAGGAAGAGGCTGTTGCTAGGCCACAGTCCTATACCCCAACCCCCTCCTCTCAGGGCTGTACTACCTGCTGGGGAAAAACTGTGGACTTCAAGAAACACAGATATTCCCAAATGGGAACGCCCAAGGGAGTCAGGGCAGGAGCCAGGACTTGGAGGGAGGCTGGGCTCAGACTACCTGCCTCTGGCTTGTGAGAGCAGAGCATGGCTAAGACCCTTTGGGGTGTCATTTCTTTCATAATATGGGTAATAGTACCCAATTACCCATATCTAATCCCCAGAGTTGTCTGGGGATTTTTTTTTTTTTTAAGAGAGATTTGGAAAACATTTAGCTTGGTAACTATCACATAATAGGCAATCAATAATAATAGTAGTTCATTCATCCAACACATTTACTGAGTGCCTACTAAGTCCAAGTACTGTTCTAGCTGCCAGCAGTGTGGCAGTGAACAGAAGAATTGGTTCTTGAGGAAGTTGCTTTGTAGTGAGGAGCTAGATTAAAAAGCCCCATGACTCGGTGGGCTCTCAGGTGGTGGGAACCGCTAGGGAGAAGGTGAAGCAAGTCGGAGAGTGGAGAATCAGGAGATCAGAGGAGCCTGCCTGCAGGATGGGGGGCATGTGAGGAAAGGCCTAAAGGGGTGGGTGGGGAGGAGCATTCCAGGATGAGGGCACAGCTGTTGCGTAGGCCCTGGGGAGGGGGTGCCTGCTGTGCTCAGGGACATCTGACCACGAGACTGCAGTCAGCTGTGCAGAGGGGAAGCAGCAGAGGTGTTCCTACCTTAGGCACAGTATGTCAAGTAGCCAGGACAGCCAACAACCCACGGTGGGCCCACTCCGAGCCCCTTCCTGAGACCCTGCCATAGAGGACATGGGCAGACTCCTCGTTTCTGTTCTCATTCTGTTGTCACAGCTGGGCTACTTCCAGCCTGCAGATGAGGACACTGGTTCCTAAGTGGTCAAGCCACTGGCTGTTTCCCAGCAGGTTTTCCTTGCTGTGGCAGGAAGTGGTTTGTAGAAACAGCTCCAGGAAAAGAAGAAACAAGCAGAGACCTGGGCCCTGTTCTTTGTGGACACCACCTCTACCTTCAGCTGGGCCTTTGCTGCCAAGGGCTCCCGTGAGGACCCAGGTGTGGGTTCCACTCCTGGCGCCCTCCTGGTGAGGGGCAGAGTGAGTGCCAAGGTTCAGCTTTCATGCAGAGGGCCCCCAGGGCTGGGGTTGGGAAACAGACCAGAAGAAGTCAGAGGCAGCGCAGAACACCAGCCCCCGAACCTGGCCGGCTGCTAGAGTCCGAAGAGGAAATCCCTATTCATGGGTCACTCTCAGAGTGAGGCAGGGTGGACGAAAACTGCCTGGAAGTCCCAGAAAGGAAGGGACAGAGAGGCGGCAAGGAGATAGTGTGAGAGCAGGGCTCACTCATTCCTCTCCCAGTCAGCACAGCCCCGCTCTTACCTGCAGACAGGTGCTGCTGCGTGTCCTCCAGCCACTGCTCAAAGTCTGTCTCACTCCCTGGAATGCAGTGGCCCTTGTCCCAGCTGGGTTCCTGCTCTAGGAAGGGTAGTGCCCGCCCCTTGGGCAACTGACTCACCTTGGGCTGGGCTAGGCCCAGTTGTGGTTGGGTAAACAAGGCAGGTGGCCTCCTCTGGATTTGGAGGTGGGTTAGTGCACACAGCTGACTTGTGTCAACACAGAGCTGTTGACTGGGGCGTGAGCTTTCTGCTCTTTTCCTGGGGAAGTCTGTGTTTGGGTTGGAGACCTCCTGCTGGTGGTGGCAATGGCAAAAGACTGGAGAGCAGTTTGATGGGTCCCCTGGGTCTTAAAAAGTGCCCATTCCTTGTGGTCCAGCATTTCTTCTAGAAATCTGTTACTGTGAGGTCTCAGGGCCCATCTCCATGTTTTTTTGCTTTTTTTTTTGGCGGGGGGGGGGTACCCAGGATTGAATCCAGGGGCATTCGACCACTGAGCCACATCCCCAGCCCTATTCTGTATTTTATTTAGAGACAGGGACTCACTGAGTTGCTTAGCACCTCGCCATTGCTGAGGCTGGCTTTGAACTCGCGATCCTCCTGCCTCAGCCTCCTGAGCTGCTGGGATTGCAGATGCGTGCCACCATTTAAAAAAACAAACAAAAAAACCCGGAAAGTCTAGAAATCCCAAATGCCAGTCACTGTGGTCTGGTTAAATAAACCATCCAACTATTAAAGTCACTTAAGGAAGGAGCTATTAGGAAATGCTCCTGACACAGTAAGATAAGGAAAAAGCCTTATTGTGGTTTTGCTCTTACATTTTGTTTTTGTAAGTGACAGTCTAGACAGACACGAACTCAATGCTGGCTGACTGGATGTGGAGTGGGGGAGCAGCTTTGCTTTTTTTTTCCTGGTGCTGGGGATGGAACCCAGGGTCTCTCACACACTGGGTTGCATTTTTTGAGCAAGGTGAGCTTTTCAGTTTGTGCTTTTGTGTGTCCTCCATAGTGGTAATGTGGTTTGGTGATTTTTATGTTATTCTTTGTCTGAATGCTCACATGTTGTAAGGGAGGACTCCAAACTAAGTTTTTAACTGTTTTAAAAAGGAATTTCAACTGATTGTCTCCTGGAAGGGGAGCTAAGGAGCTGTGGGGGAGGGTGTGAGGGGATTTTTTGTTAAGCATCTTTTTTTGGTGCCTTTTAAATTTTGAAAAATGTAAGTGTGTTATCTCAAAAAACACTCAAATACAAAAGTCAGAATGCCGCAGTCTGGCTGGGCACAAATCACGAGCCACTGAAGCAGGAACAAACTTTATTTCTGAACTCCACCAGCACACTCCACACAACTCTCCCGAACGCCACACGGCTCCTCTAGGAACCAACAACTGGAAATCCCCCCCTCCCGCACTTCCCCAACCAATTGGAACTCTCCGGGGATCCCCACGAGAACTCCAAAGTAGTGCGAGAACTCCAAAGTAGCAGGCCGAGGCGGACAGTAAAGGTCTAATATACAACCTAATCAATCCAGCATCATCTTAATGGCTTACCTCCCAACCAATACTATTGGCAAAATGCCAGGGGCCATTTCGACTTGGCTGTGGCTCTCAGCATCAGGTTAAACAGAAAAGGAGGAGGAATTTAGATTCTGGTGGGTTTGGTTAGGTAAGGGTGCCTGTCGCACCTGGTGCCTAGGGAAGGAGGGGGACCTGGGTGTTGGGCATTCCCGTGAGGAATGGTACAGGGCGCCCACTCGGGGCGGGGTGAGTATCGAGGCTGCTTGCCAGGCCATGCAGGCCCACGTCACAGTCCCTGTGACGCACCTGGGCAGAACTGCATCAGCCTTGGGCAGCAGATCTTGAGTCTTGACTCCAGGGAGGAGACACTGTGACTTCCCGTGGAGCGCCTTCAGCCAGGAGTGCCACAGAGGGCACAGTGACGTCCCCATCCAGGTGGCATCTCTCACCTCTACCTCCAGGTCAGACAGTCCTGCTCTCTTCTTGGAGAATTCTCCTCTTGTATTGTTCACATTTACCCAAGGCTACCAGGTAGACCCTGGGTTCTTGAGGGTGGTGGTGGTGGGGGGTCGCTCTATATACAATGACTACTCCCTTCAAAATAAAAATGGGAACCTGGGCTCTGACGGGTATCTTTCTGCTTTGTTGTCTGTTTGCATCAACACTCTCCGTAAATCCAAAGCATGGTGGCCAACACGCGCAGACTCGCAGAAACTCCCTGACAGCGGCCAGGACAGACCTGAAGACCCAGCCACCATTCCCCTCCTGAAGAAGTCATCACCTGCAGTTGGCCCTGAGCTGCTCATGGTGGCAGGGGCTTGTCTCTCGGTTTCTTATCCCAAGGGCCTGGCACTGTGCCCAGCACATGGTACACTCTCAACAGTTACTGAATGAATAAATGTTCTTCCTCGAAAAGACAATTACAGGTCTGAACTTCATGACTCGGTCTTACTTAAAGAAGAATTTGGGTCAGGGCATCAGATGTCAGTCCAGATCTGTGACGTTGCACAGTTACGAAACCTCTCTGAGCTACGTTTTCCATGTCTACTTGCTTACAGGATAAAATGAATATTTTGTCCTTGGGATAAAATGAATGAGTCATGAGGAATGCCTAGGACAAGCTGGCATTTAGGACATCTCAGTTTCCTACTCCCTTACGGCTGCAAACACCAGTCTTCTGGTTCCAGGGAAAATGAAGATGTTCTTACCAGGGGAGGGGAGGTTGGTTGGTGGGCAGAGAGGAAACCACTGCTCACTCCAGCTCTCACAGATCTGGAAGGTGTAGTACAGCGCGGACTTATGTCACTACACTTCATCGGCCCTGCTGAATCAGGAGGAACACCATCTCTCCAGCTCCTGCAGGCTAGGTGCTCTGCTGGGCACAGGGCATAAACTGAGTCAGGAATCAGAGAGTACAGCACTTTGCCCAAGGCCACACAGCCAAGAGTGGCAAAGTCAAGCCTTGGCTGAGAACTGAACCAAGGTGCCTGGGCTCCCCCAACCCCCTGTGGCATCTGAGTCATAGATTTCCTTTTAGGAAGGCCACCAAGAGGTCCTAGTGAAGTCCGAATTAGACAGGCAGTCAGTATAGATAGGTAAATTGAGTCAGGTAGGATCTAGGGGCCAATTTTGAGTGAGTCTGAGAAGTTGGAGACTGTCCCTTGAGGGATCTTATCAAGAACCTGCCCCTGCTCCAACCTGTTGCCAAAGTAACCTGTCCCAGGAATTGTCCCTCCCTACAGGGAGCTAAAAGGTTGTTAATGTGTCCTTGGCTGCTCCATCCTGCCCTTCCCCCTTCAGCCCACCTGTGTCCCACCTTTTGGCCACCCCACCGAGCATTCCTGGGCCTAGCCCTGTAAGCAGGAAGAAGAAAGGTAAGGGGAAGAGGGCAGGAGAGCAGAGGAAGCCTAGGACATATAAAAAGGGCGGAACACCTCTCTTCTTGGGGTACCAGGATACCAGCTATGGCCCCCTTCTCCCTCCCGGGAGAAGTCTGTTACCCCTTTTTAAATAAACCCTGCTTCATAAGCTTGCCTCAGCCGGCTTCTCTAATGTTCAGACTTCAACATGTGAGGAAGCAGGATTCGGCACCGATAACCAGAGGTATCACTAGGTAGACTTCAGCTGTGTCAGAATCTAATTCATGCCCAGGTGGAGCTGCGTGGGAAGCTGGGAGATGGAGTCTAGTCAGGGCCTGTAGCCAGATACTGGGGTTCATTTATTAAGAAAATGGGGAGCATGACACTGGGTGGCCAAGAGCAGTCTTGGCCACCCTTGCCAAGGTGTGCTTGGCGGCCCTGGCCAGACTGACCCTGCCTGGTGCTGTGCCTGCGAGGCCTTCCCAGCAGCAGCCTGGGGACGTCTGCCTGGACAGGAGCATGAAGAGTCCTGAGTGGGGAATCTGGTCTTGACCCCCATTCAATTCCTCTCCAGGCCTCAACGCTCCTGTCTGTCAAATGGGAATTGAGATGCACAGATTTCTAGCCCAGTCTGAGAGGGTTCTATCACAGGCTCCCTCTGCTACGGCCTGCTGTCACGCCCTGCTCTCTGGGCCCCAGTGTCCACATTTATTCAGGGAACAGTTTGGGTGGGTGATCTCAGGTTTCCCCCAGGTGTGCCACCCAAGGGCCTATAGTAACACCAAAGCCCCTGCCGGGCCCCGGCACCACAGGTGACCGTCCATTTCTCAGCTCCCTCTTGGCCTGTGGTCTGGAGGCCATACTGATCAAGGTGGGCTAGGTCACACTGCAGCAAAAACCACCCTGAGGTCTGTGGCTTCCAACACAGAGTGGGTTTCCCCACACACCATGTTCCACCGAGGACTGACAGGAGCCCACACCTTACTCCAGGTCCCAGGGTGATGGACATCTGCCATCTCAGAGGCTGTTGGAAGCATAGCAGAGGGAAAGGGGTCTCCATCTGGCAATTAAATACTTCAGCCTGAAGTGACAAATGTCACTTCTACACCATTGGCCAGGTGGCCCCACTGACAGAGGGGTAGGAATGTGCCACCCAACCACATGCACAGAGGGTGACATTAAAGATGATCCCAGATCTTGTTCCTGGTTGTCTGCCAGGTGGAGGGTTGGGGAGAGCTGCATGGAGTCCTACTGGGACCTACCCAAAAGAGCTGACTACTCATGGCCTGTGGTACCTGACTGTCCTCCCAGGCTGCTGTGATCTGATGTTGGTGTCCCCTCAGAATCCATCCTCTGAACCCTAATCCCCAAGGTGGTGGTCTGAAGAGAGGGTGCTTGGGGGAGGTGATTGAGGGTGAGGCCCTTATGAATGAGGCCTTGGGAGTTTGTCCTTCTGTCTGTCGTGAGATTGCACCAGAAGGCCCCCACTGCCATCCGTGCAGCAGAGACTCCTTCAGTGTGGGTTTCCCAACCTCGAGAACCGCGAGCACCTTCTGTTGTTCATAAGCTGCCCCGTCTGAGGTATTTTGTTCCATCAGCCCAGAGAGACTGAGGACACAGTCCTAGCCAGGAGCTGCAGTTCCCAGCTCTAACAAGCGGGGCAGTATTTCCTGCCCTGCAGGCCTTTAGTGAAGGTGACTAAGGCACAGGAGAAACAGCTGGGCAAGGCGTCTCTTCACTCCCAGCAGCCTCTGAGGATGTGGGTATTTCAGTGGAAGCCATTTGCTTTCCTGAGCCCTTGGTGAATTTAGGTGGGCAAGTTTGAGACTAGGAACTTGGCAGAGGGGTTTGGAAAAGGCTGTCAAGATGGAGGGGACTTTTGTGCTTAAGAATAGGTTCCCAGGTTTTCTTTGGGGTGACTTAATTTGGAACAGTTTGGGGGGAATTGACAAAGGTGGGGGCCTCCAAGCCTCCAGTGTCTGCCCCCACGTAAACAGAAGATTTGGGGGTTCTTGTGAAGTTCACACGATAGGGGGAATGAAAAGAGCATATTTAGTGACCTCCATGGAAAGACCCCCTGTCCCCAAAGGTGAAGGCCAGCAAGGGTGAGGTTCTACAGCTGCTGACTTGCTCTGAGGTGAGCCCCAGCTCCTCACACCTTCAGCGACCCCCTTTGTTGACAGGAGTGGGGTTTACTGAACACTGCCTGCTGCCTGTGTCACCTAGGGCATGTCAAAAGTGACCAGTGGACACACAGGCCCTGTGCTTCCCTGGGGCTGGGGTGGGAAGAAAGCACTGCAGAAGCCAAGCCCCTCTCCTCTTCACAAAGCCTCAGTAGCCAACCCCAACCAGCCGCCGCCACCCCTCCTCTGAACAGACAATGGGGAGAGGGCTACTGCGGAAACTTCCTGGGACCAGGAGCCATCTCAGCCATCTAGGTGAGCGTACCGACTTGCAGATTAGACAAACTGAGGCCTGAGGGAATAACAGCTTCCCGTAGTAACCCCACCAGCCCTGCGTGGCCCCGGTGAGAAGCCTCATCTGCCTTCCTAGGACTTTAGAGGAGGGAGACAGGCCCAGGCTGGAGTGGCCCTGCTAGAGGTCACACAGGTTCAAGGACTCCACATCCATGTCTCCTCCAAGTGCCTGCTGGGAAAGTTGCCCACCCCTTTCACCCGCTTTCGGCCTTTTTCTAGGGAGATACAGCATTATCTGAGAAACCTACTCAGGCCCAAACCCTAGGCCCAGCTGTCCCCTGCCTGCTGGCTGGAAGCAGCATTTTGAAAGCCAGTCCTGACGGAGACTTAGTGCCAGGACAGATGTGCTCTAAGATTGTCAGCGTCCCCTGTGGGCTACCTCGCTCAACCCCAGGGGGCCATCAGGTGGGCCCCTCTGTTCTCTGTTTTTCAGAGAGGAAAGCAGGTGACTGGGACTCAGTCTTGGGACCGCAGTCCAGCACATGCCACCGGGCGGATGCAGGCAGTCAAGCAGGGCTGGGTTTGGGGAGGGGCCAGGGCCACTTTCCCAGAGGCCTCAAGGAGCGGCCACTGCCCCACACAGGAAGGCCAGAACAATGGGCCGGCAGTGGCAGAGGCTGGGGTTCCTGAGCCTGGGGTGGGGCGCAGGGGAAACCAGGTTCCTGCACAGGGGACTCACAGCAGACCGAGCCACCAACATTCCTGAGAACCTGTGTGCCCGGGCCCGTGTTCAACACTGTGGAGGGATCATGCAGATGCCCTATTATTGCCACTCTACAGATGAAATGGACACACGGAGAGTTTAAAGTAGAATGCTCAAAGTAAAGAGTGAATGTGAAATTTGAGCCCAGGCAGACTGGCTCCAAATTCCATTCTCTTAACTACATTAAATTGCATATATTTGTTTGCAAGGGAATTAACAAATAATAATTGGGGGTTCAGAAAGGTGACTTCCGGATCACCCACCTCAGGTCACCCCAGTGTGGGAAAGAGTTCTTATTAGACCACCTGTCAGGGCAGGAAGAGCTTACAGAGGGCATATAAAATGAAATCTGGTTCTATCTGTTGTAGTTTAGATCTAGAATGCCTCCCCACAAGCTCATGGTCACCAGCCTGCGCTGCTTTTGGGAGGCTGCAGAATCTCTAGGAGGTGGACGATATGGAGGGTCATTTGAGTGTGCCCTTGAGGTGGATACTGGGAATGCCCCCTACCCCTTCCCCCTCTCTTTTTCTCCTCCCTCCCTCCCTCTTTTCCTTCCTGGCCACTGTGAGGCGAGCAGCTCTGCTCTTCTAAAGCTCATCACCATGATGTTCCGCCTCCCCATAGGCCCAAAGGGAAGGGAGCAAGCAACCATGGACTGAAACCTCTGAAACTATAAACCAAAATATATCTTTTCTCCTTGTAAGTTGATTATCTCAGGCATTTTGTCATAATGACAGAAAGCTAATACAGAATATTGGTTCCAAGAAGTGGGGTCAGTGCTGTGACTACAGCTTAGGGTGTGATTCAGAAGCCTTTGAAATTGGTTTGCAGAAGTTTGGAGAAACAGGCTAGAGACAGCTGAGAACTTAAGCAGAACTTAATGGGCAGTTCTTATGGGAGCTCAGAAAAGCAGGATGCTGAGTGTAGACAGTCAAGTCCAGATTCATGGGTTTTCAGATGGAAGTGAGGCCTCTGCTGGGAATTAGAATAGAGGCCATTCTTATTGCATTCTAGCAAAGAATGTGTTTGTATTTATTTAGTCCATGCCCTGAGAGTGTGAGACCGAGTTGATGGTGTGGTTGCTGAAGAGATTAGTGTTGTTAAACAGAATCCAAGTGCTGGGTGTGGCCGTGCACGCCTGTGATCCCAGCAGCTCAGGAGGCTGAGGCAGGAGGATCAGAGTTCAAAGTCAGCCTCAGCAAAATCGAGGCGCTAAGCAACTCAATGAGACTCTGTCTCTAAGTAAAATACAGAATAGGGCTGGGGATGTGGCTCAGTGGTTGAGTCGAGCACCCCTGAGTTCAATCCCCAGTAACACTGCCCCCCCCAGAACCCCCCCAACACAAAAAAAGGCCAAGGACTGGGTGAGGTGGCACATGCCTGTAATTCCAGCAACTCAGGAGGCTGAGGTGGGAGGATCACAAGCCATCTACACCAAGACAGTGAGAGCCTGTGTCAAAATTAAAAAATAAAAAGGCCTGGAAATGCAACCCTCAACCCCCAAAACAACAAAAAGGAGAAGAAGAAGAACACAGAGAAGAGGGAGAGGAAGGGGAAGAAGAGGAGAAGGAGAAAGAGGGAGAAGGAAAAGGAGGAGGAGGAGGAGGAGCCACCAGTACTGTGCACCAGACGACTTGAGCCTATCTCTGGAAGACAGCCAGGGACCATCATGCTGGGACAGAGGCTGGGACAATGAAATAAATCCCTGGGTGCGATAAACTAGGATTCCCCTGTAGCATGGAATTTGCTTTTCTTTCCTTGTGCTCTTTTCAATAGTCCTGTCACAAGACTTTGACACACACACACACACACACACACACACAGGATGTTTGCAAACAATGAAATTGTGGCCTGGGAAAAATCTAAATTAACCTAACTTCACTGATTTTTAGTCAAATTAAAAGTCACTGATTTTGGAGTCTCCCGGGGCGACCCGTGATTAGCTTGCCCTCAGCTGTTTTGTGGCTAATACCTTGGCCATGTGGGCTGTGATGATAATGGTTGCCTAGGTTACTTTTCAGCAACAGGAAGACCACATTTGCTATAAACACTGACTCGACTCTCCACCTGGTCTTGTGATGTCTGATGGGCGACTGGAATAGGATCTCTGTCTTCATATAGTGTCTGTCCCTTTGCCACCTTAACTTTAGAGTCTGGTCTTACTCAGCCCTGTGTGCAGACATGTGTGTTTTCTTCTACCTGCCCTTGTGCCAGCTATAGCTGCCCAAGCTCCCAGGTCCTTCCGCCCTGTTGAAAGGCTCAGCTTGAGCCACAGGCCAGGACGCTTGCACCGGACCTTGGTGTTGTGCACAACGGTGGGGGTCCAGGTCTCATGAAGAAGAAACACCTTTTGGAGCTGTGCTCTGGGCCAGCCGAAGTGGAGTGGAGTGGGCCAGGCAGTAGCCCACCCCAGCAAATCAACAGAAGCCTGCACCTCCCTTCAGGGGGCATCCTGGCCGCCCTGTCAATCAGTGCCGGCTCCCTTCAGCTGAAGCCCACTTAAAGACTCAGCTGCACACTCATGCTCACTTGACTCAAAGTCGTTTGTGTCATCACCCAATCAGATTTCTCATCGCCGGTATCTGCAAGACTCCTCCTACTGCAGATCTCAGTGCCCTGCTTGTGCAGCCCCCCGCCCAGAGCCCCCTTTGGGCATTAGAGGCAAGCTAGAGGCGCTGCATGGAGAAGTTAGACCCCCCCCATGGGCTGCTGTCCTTTGGGTCACCTGAGCTGCCACGGGGGTGACCCTGACATTACCTTTCTAACCCCCAACTGTTATTACATTTTTTTCATATATCTACATAATTATTTTTGAAAGATGGCTCTTTGGACTCACCCAGCACCCATTTCCCCTTTTTATGTAGCTGCTCCCAATTTTCCTCTGAGGAAGCCTCTCCTTCCTTGCTTCTGACTCCAGCAGAAGGACGGACAAGGGGAAGCCCTACGTTCCATTCCACGCCCAGACTTGGGAAGAAGTGAGGGGTCATGTGACCCTGTTCCAGCCAATGGCATCAGGTGAAGGACTGCCCAACTGTGGAGAGTCTGGAAGCTTCCAATCTGAGAGGCTCTGAGGCTGCCTCCCTTGAACATGGAGCTCCCCAGCAGGTGGAGCTGGGCGAGCGACAGCTCAACAGGGCCCCACCCCGCCCCAGTCCCACTGTGCGCCAAGAGCCCTGATATCCCTAGCCTAATTCTCTCTTTAGATCAGAAGCCAGCTTGTCACAGGTTATGAAGGATCCATTTCTGTTTTCTGTAAAAACATTAGGATGTCTGTATGCCTGGACATAAGCTGATGTTGTAAAGCTGCTTGGAATGCCTGCCCATGCCCTGAACTCACCCATGCCTGGTTTTCCCTGACCAGATAACAACCCTTTCCTAAACCTCATAAATCCTGGCCTTCCCTGGCCAGACAACGACCCTCTCTGAGGCTCTAACAACCTTCATAAATTCTGATGTTGGGGCCACCAAATATGTAAACTAGCCTTTGTGTTATGCTCGTCAGAGTTTTGTTATCTGTGACCCCCCTTTGTGTAACTTTTGGGCTATAAAGCTAGGCTGCAAGAAAGATGCGGTGCTGTCCTTGGCTCCCACAGTTTTGTTGGGAGAGGCATCCCAGCCAGTCGAAATAATAAGCTTGCTTTAATTTGATTTTATTTGGAGTCAATGGTCTTTACTTGTGTGGTGGTCTAACAGCCCCTAGAGAAATGCCTTTCACCCAACCAGTTTGAAGTGGGTTTTCGTTGCTCACAGAATCCTGTTTGTTGAACTTTCTTGATTCTGACACCATTAATTCTAAGTTGAGTTTTAAAAAATCTATTTAATATGTTTCTTAGTTTTTTTAAAAAAAAATATCAGATATATCCTTAAAATAACTGAAAAGGTGGTGTACACCTGTAAACCCAGCAGCTCAGGAGGCTGAAGCAGGAGGATCCCAAGTTCAAGGCTAGCCTCAGCACCTTAGAGAGGCCCTAAGCAACTTAGCGAGACTCTGTATCAAATTAAAAAATAGGAAGGGCTGTGGATGTGGCTCAGTGGTTAAGTGCCCCTGGGTTTAATCCCTTGAACTAAAAGAAAACAAACAAACAAAAAAAACAAATCTGAAAAGAGGTATTTTTGTTTATAAAATTGCATAGACTCACTGTTCTCTTGGGTAATAATGACCAAAGTTCTTCACATCTAATCTTTTTTGGCAGCTACATTACCTGGCTGCTGACTATCAATCTTCTGTATATTCAATAATACTTATTTTCACATGGTATCATTTTAGAAGTCATTTTAAGTGAGAAACTGGGCTGAATCACAGCACTGAATCACAATTGGGCAGCAGACAATGACCACACCTCACTGGCCCTCCACCTGCTGGCTGACATCCTCATTCCAGAAATATTAGGCCAGTATTAAGGGGAGGCTGTGAGTCAGAACTAGTTATGAACAGAGTCACCACTTCTAGGAGACAGTCACTGAGCCAAGCAGAACAGAGATGTGACTTTAGAATGTCACTCCTCTGCTTCCCAGTCGTCATATTTATAAACGAGAACAATTGTAACTTCATTAGTAACTTCTTCAGTTACTTGTGGAGTTTAAGTCTCCAGAGAAAAGCCAGGCACCATGACACACCGCTGTAATCTCAGCTCCTTGGGAGGCTGAGGCAGGAGGACTACAAGTCCAAGGCCATCCTGACCAGCCCTGGCAGTCACAGCCCTGTCACTGGACTCCTCACATGGTCCTCATACTTCAGTGCTTCTCCTCTGGACATCCATCCCCGAACCTGGTGGGCTCCGGCCTCTCCCAGGCCACCCACCCCCAGGCCTGGTGGCAGGAGTCTCAGTACTCACCTAGCATTTCGGAAGTGGACACTGTAGTCAGGGAGACGTGGGCTTGGATCCTGCGTGTGTGTGTGTGTGTGTGTGTGTGTGTGGTGCAGGGCCTTGCGCATGCGAGGCAAGCGCTCTACCAACTGAGCTTGCCCCTGCCCCGGGCGCCTCCTTTTACCACCTCTTAGCTGTGTGACCTCTCACCTTACTGAGCCTTGGTTTCCTTACCTGTAGAATGGGTGCTGAAAGTATGGGGTCCGGTGAAGTCTCAGTGAGGATGGACCATGGAGGGCTGAGCACAGCTTGGCACACACTCAGCCTCCAACTCAGTGCCCACTTGGATCAGATCTCTTTCCCGCTTTCCCTCGCTCTATGTGATGTAATTATTTTCTTTAATAACTGTGAAGGAAAATGAATAATGCAGGCAATGCAGAAATGTAGGCAGCAAAATATTTCTTTTACAGGATTTCACATATTTTGTCAACAAAAAAACTAAGTGAATATATATGTATATATATTTTATAGACCTTTATTTTATTTATTTATATGTGGTGCTGAGAATCAAACCCAGGGCCTCACACATGCCAGGCAAGCGCTCTACCACAGAGCCACAACCCCAGCCCTAAGTGAACATATTTATTTATATTATAACATACAAAGTAATGAATTAATACTTTTTTAAAAGATATAGAATATTTTAATGGTTCCTGAAAATTTCCTCAGGTTCTTTTGCAGTCACCCAACCATTCTATTATCTGACAAATGCTGATCTGTTAATCTATCACAAAGAGGTCAGTTTTGCCAGTTCTAGAACTTTGTATAAAAGAAATCACACAGTATGTGCTCTTCTGTGTCTATCTTCTTACATTCGGCATGTTTGTGAGGTTATCTAAGCTGTGCATATAAATAGTTAAGAATTAATACTTTCAGCTGGGCTATCTGATAGCATATGCCTGTAATCCCAAGGGCTAGGGAGGCTGAGGCAGGAGGACCCCAAGTTCAAAGCCAGCCTCAGCAACTAAGTGAGGCCCTATGCAACTTAGCGAGACCCTGTCTCAAAAATTTAAAAAGGAGTTGGGGTTGTAGCTCAGTAATAGAGTACTTGCCTAGCATGTGTGAGGCACTGGGTTGGATCCTCAGGACCACATAACAAATTAATAAATAAAATAAAGATATTGTGTCCACCTACAACCAAAACCAATTTTTTTTAAATTAAAAAAAAACCTACGTGCATGGGTAGTGCAAGTGCCTTATTGCTGTAATCCCCCCTCCGAGTCTGAGAACACTGCTGTCGGTCATGTGCTGATCCACGTGGTATGATCACCTCGTTCCTTCTTGCTATTATTGCTTTGAACAAAGAGTTATTTATAGATCAGGTAGGTATACAAAGGAGGAAGATTTTACTTTACCTTCTTTATTTCTTTGTCTCATGTTCTTCCTTTTTGTGGAGGTGAATTTCTAACCTCCATCATCGTCCTTCTCTCTGAGGTATCGTTTTTTTTTTTTTTTGGCAGGGGTGCTGGGGCAATGCTGGGGATTGAACCCAGGGCCCTGGGCACACTAGGCAAGTGCTTTACCACTGAGCTACATCCCCAGCTCTCCCTCATCTTTAAAGGACAATTTTGCTGGATGCAAAATTTTAGGCTTTTAACAATAACAACAACAAAAATTTCCCCTTCAATATAACATTTTAAATATTTTATTTCCCTCTCTTCTTCTTGTTTTTTCTCGCTGAGTTTCGGAGGTCCTCACGGCTGAGGCTGGCTTTGAACTCACGATCTTCCTGCCTCAGCCTTCGGAGCTGCTGGGATTGCAGGTCATTTCTCTCTCTTCTTGCTTGGATAGTTTCAGGGGGGCGTCGGGTATGATCCCCCTGTTCCTCGATGGGTGTAGGTAAGGGGTTTCTCCCTGCTGTGGCTTATGTCAAGATCCTCTCTTTTCCTTTTGTTTTCTGCAGTTTGAGTGTGAAACACTTAGCTTAAACTTTTTGGTATTTATCTTATTCTGTGTTTTCTGAACTTCCTGAGTTTGTGGTCTGGTATCTATCATTATTTTGAAAAACCCACAGCCATTACTACTTCAACAATGTCTTTTTCTCCTTCTTCTACAATCCCCATTGTGTATTTACCCTTTTTATCATTGTCCCACGGTTTTTTTTTTTTTTTTTTTTTTTTTTACAAATGTGGTAATTTCACTATTTGGTCATACACTGGCAACTCTTTAACATCGAGAGACTAGATGTTGCAAATTTGAGACTCATCTGTCCTTTAGATACACTATATACACAGCAAAACAAGATGCAGAAAACTGGTGTCTGAAAATGTCCAAGTGTGAACACACTAACATATTACCTTTTGCAATTGCTTCCCTCCCGCCCCCTCCACATCACTGAGCAAGTACAGACAGTACCATACTGCTCACAGAGGAGGTTCAACCATTCCATTCCCAAAAGACAATCTTTCATTTGAAGTTTAGCAAAAAAATATTTACGGAGTGATATTGTACTACCTCTACTATAACACATATTGGGCACTTCTAAACATCTAGACAGACTAGATATTTCAAGTAGGGATTCAATTTGTCCACTCTGTACGACAGTCTTGACTACACTGCACACATGTAACAATAGTTCTAATTTGAAAATATCTTCAAAATATGAGCATTCTGGCCCTTCACCCACCCGGTGGGCTATAATGCTCAAATTTTCAGAAGACAATCCTTCCTAGGAATTTTATAATTCTACTTTTGTCATACACTGGCAACCTCATTAACATCTAGAAAGACTAGATGTAGATTAGGAGGACTCATTTGTCCTTTATATACACTATGTACAGAGCAAAGAAAACAAAACCCATAGATATAAGGTACGACTCTTGGCTCACGGTGAGCACACCGGCATGAGGACCAGAACACAACTCTGTACCTCAACAGGGGGTTGGCTATTGCCCACTCCAAAAAAAGTTTTTTTTTTCATAAGAATTTTAACAAACAAAAAAAAATGGGGGTAGGGGAGTTGTGGCTTAGTGGTAGAGCACTCGCCTACTGTGTGAGAAGCTCTGGTTTTGATCCTCAGCAACACATATAAATAAATAAAATAAAGGTATTGTGTCCACCTTCAACTAAAAATTATATATATATATATATAAATATAATTTTAATAAAAATAAATTTACAAAATGTGTTATATTTTACCACTTCTACTTTTAACATATGCCAGGCACTTTAGAGCATCTCAAAAGTCTAGATATTTTTAAAAAAAGTTCTTAGCATTTTCAACTATATATACAGTAATGAGGAATAAAATGCACACACAAAACAATTGTTATAATAGAAAGCGGCTTTTACAGAAAACTAGTCTGGCACGAGACCTCCTTCTCACCGTCAAAGTCTTCTCCGTGTCCTCTAACCCACTGAACAAGCGAGACAAGTGCCATTCGTTCCTAGAGGTGGTCTAACAAACCCATTCAATGTCACTTCCAGAAGAAATTTCTGATTTTTTTCAAACAAATGGGCATTTACGTTATTTTGTAACTCTATCATATGTCTGCAACCTCTTTACATTTAGAATGTCCAGATGTAGCAAAGGTTTTACAAGGTGTGTGCGGGGGGTGGGGCAAGTTGAGAGCAGCTTCTTCATATCGTATACACAGGCCTCTACAAATGGCCAGTCGATCTTCCCAAAGGATAGTGGGCATTTCCAGTTTGTCAGATACGCCCTGTTACTCTGCCCTTTCAACTTTGGTAAAACTACACCAACCACCCGACAGCCACTAAGTGTCCCACTGGTGGTTGTCAGGGCTTTGCTCACCCTCCAGGGTGGCTAAGGCCTTGCTTTGCCGTGGGGGACAAGGTGTGGGGCTCGTGGGCTGAGGTGCGGTCTTGCTGGGTTCGTGGAGCCCCATGAAGTGGTCACGTAGGGCCCTAGTAGGGCCCTAATCTCTTCCAAATTCTAGTCCAATGGTGTGATTGTAAAGTCTTCAGAAATCTGTACTTCAAAAGTTTTTTTCCATTCTTTCTGTGAACCTCCTTGAAGACACAATAGCTTAGGATCACAGTTGCTTGACAAAGAACTTCGAGAACAAGCCCAGGCAGGAAGAACTCAGCTGTGACAGCAAGATCAGCATGGCCTGGTGCAGGGTCTGGTGGAGTCCGTTGTGCTGTGTCCCACAGTTCTTCAATGTTCCTTTCCGGCTTGTGGTGGGGGGGGGGGGTTGAACCAGGGCCTCATGCAGGGCAGGCAAGTGCTCTTCCTCTAAACTGCACCTCCAACCCTGTTTTGGTTTTTCATGATTTTTTATTTGTGTTTCAACTTGGAAGGTTCGTTGGGTGTCCTCAAGTTGGCTCATGATTCTTTCCTTGCTGTGTCTTCTCTCCGGATGCTCTTCGTGTCTGCTCCGGTCTGTTTGCTCTCATGCATTTCTTCTTGACACTTCGTAGGCTTCCCCCTCGGTGTCCTCTTTACCCATCGGTCCTTGCCTGTCGCTCACTTTCCTATCAGAGCTCTTGGTCTACTGGTCATAGTTATGTTAGTCTCACAGTGCCCCACTCTCTGACTTGATGATTCTGTTGCTATTTGTCTCTTCAGATAGACGTTTTTCTCTCCTAAAATTCCTTATAATCTGTTGTTGTTGAAGGTCTGCTGTGTGGGACGGCAGGATGGGACGCTCCTTTACCTGGCTAGCAGTCCGGCTGGGCTGACTGTTGCTCTAGCTATAGGTGTCACAGCCGCCCATTGCCTCCAGTACTCAGTTTGTCTCCTGCTGTGGTTCAAGTGGCTTTTGCTCTCTGAGATTCACCCAGAAGCTTGGTTCCCAATGCAGTGATGTTGGGAGGCATGGCTTTTGGAAGATGATTGGCCATGGAGGCTCCGCCCCCCTTGATGAGCTCACCTGTTTTTTTATAAAAGGGCTCTGCAGAGGGAGGCCTTCCCTCCTTGGCCCTCCACCATCTGCTGCATGAGCACATGGCATCTGCCTCTGGAGGATGCAGTATGCAAGGAGCATCTTAGAGGCAGAGCCGGGTACCCTACATGACAACAAACCCCTGCAACCTTCATCTTGGACTCCTCAGCCTCCATTTCTGTTCTTTCTACAGTACCCAGGCTGTGGTGTTCTGCTACATCAACGAAATAGATGAAGATATCTCCTTTGTTGTCTTTTGGGTTCCCCAGAATCTCCTTAGAGTCTGAGTGGGCGGAGGATAGCTCAGTGTTCTGCACTTGCCTACCATGTGTGAGGCCCTGAGTTCAATCCCCAGCACTGCAAAAACAAAGCTTCAAGAGAACTAAGCCTTGAAGTTCTTGCACCTGTAACCCCCTGTCAGAGAGGAGCCCTGTAGAGAGGTACCAAGGTGTCAGGGAGAGGAAGCACCCTATCACCCTATGATTTGGTCTTACACTTGTAATGGGCCTGTGCCCCTGGGCTGTGACCTTCACAAGTTCGTCTTAGCTCCTTCTCACCTTTAGTTGAGGCTCAAAGTCTAGAGGGGGCTGGAGTTGAATTAGGCTCGATGAAGTCTCTGCCGTTGCTGGCTGGGCCACTTTTGCTGAGAATGTGCTGGGCTTATTTCACAGTGGTTACTTTCCCCTCCCTCAGATGTGTATGAGATTTTCCCTGATATTTTATTCTCACTATGAGAATCTGGCGGGGCTCCTGGAGGTAAAACTGACACAAGTGAGGGCTCCTCTTAGACTGGGCACATAGAACTGTTTAACTCTCCAGTTCATCCATGCTAATCGGGCACACTAACACACACATGTAATCCCAGCTACTTGGGAGGCTGAGGCATGAGGATCACAAGTTGGAGGCCAGCCTTGGCAACTTAGTGAGATTCTATCTCAAAATAAAAAGGGCTGGGTGTGGGGAGGGGTAGCTCAGTTGTAGAGCACTTGCCTAGAATGTGCAAGGCCTTGGGTTCAACCCCCAGTCCTGTTTAAAAAGAAAACAACAGTACTTAGTCCTTACCTCTTCATACACTTCAACCAAAACAACATATTGCAGCGGATTGAATGCAGAAGTAGATGTGAGACTTCACTTGTGTTCTGTGAAGCCAGCATTAAAGAGATTTTTTAAAGTGTGAAATAATGCTACTCTTCTAATGCTTTGTGAGAAAATATTTCTGGAAAATATATCTAATAAGGAAATAATAGAAATAATTTCAAACTGGAAGACACAGGTTTTCGGATTAAAATAAATTTTAAAATGCCCAACGATCTTTTTCCTAAAAGAAAAATAGGAGGAGGAGAAAGAGGAGATGAAAAGAAAAGAACCCCCATGCAAGGCCACCTTACGGAATTCCATCACTGCACAGATAAGCAGCCCTTGAACCTGGGCTGGCCTGTGCATACTTGACCAAGAGAACAGGAAAGAAGCCCATCTGTGGGGGTCCTGTAGCTTGAAGGGTCCTCGAAGTTTCTCCTCTCGCCTCCTTGACACCGTGAATAGCCTGGGCCCTTCTACAGGAGGGCGGAGGCCTCACACCATGTCCACAACCAGATCAGCCAGCACGGCTATTTAATGCCATTCTCTATTAGACCAATTCTTCTTCTTCTTCTTCTTCTTTTAATACTTTTTTAGATGTTGATGGACCTTTATTTTATTTATTTATATGCGGTGCTGAGAATCGAACCCAGGGCCTCACACATGCCAGGGAAGTGCGCTGCCACCGAACCCCAGCCCAGCCCCCGGTTATTCTTCTTTAAATTCTTCTTGTGTTTAGGGTATGAGATCGTTGTTGTTACATTTTGCAAATATTTTCGCTCCATTTTTAAAACCCAGAACGGCTTCCTGGGCTGGCTTCCCACCCAGGTGGGCTCGGGGTGCTACTGAAGCTGCTTTCCTCTTCCCATCCCCCCAAGCTGCTGTTCCTCCTGGAGGCTGGCAGAGGACCACAGGGCAGCGGCCACAGGACTCCCACGTGCGCCTGCAGACCAGGTGATGTCACTGAGTGGGAATTGACACCGTGCTCTGTCCCAGGTGCTGCTGCTTGTGCTGCTCTTCTTCTCTGGAGAGGGATGAAGAGGATCCTTCACAAGAGGCATGTCCTCCTTATCACTGCTGAAAAGCACGGCTCATCTTTTAACTTTATTATCTTTTAAGAGAGAGAAATTTTTTTTTTTTCATTTTTGGGTCACATCTATTAATAATTTCCTTTATGTCCTTGAGGTTTTATTTATCAACTTAAGCCTTTTCCACTGAGGATGTACTTCAATCTTAAAAAACAAACAAACAAACAATAACAACAACAACAAGGCAAATTAGCTGGGTATGGTATTGTACACCTGTAATCCCTGCTGCCCCGGAGGCTGACGCAGGAGGATCGAAAGTTCAAGGTCAGCCTCAGCAATTTAGTGAGGCTCTAAGCAACTTAGTGAGACTCTGTCTCAAAATGAAAAATGAAGAGGGCTGGGGACATGGCTCAGTGGTAAAGCACCTCTGTTACCAAAATAAATAAGTTTATAATTTTAAAATAAAAAAGTAAGGGGGAAAATAATAGTATAGCAGGTGGTTGGTACAATATGGTGGTGGCTGTCAAAAGAGAGAGCGGAGTCTGGGTGTCCGTCTGTAAGGAGCGGCCGGGGATGAGGGGAGGCCAGGCAGGGACGCTGCCTTCTGTTGGAGCTCCTTCCCTCACGTTCCAACCGGAAATGGCTCACACAGTGTACCCTGAACCTGAGCACTTCCTGGGTCACTTCCACCTGTCTGGTCCAGGCTCCATCACCTCTTGCCTAGAACATCCTGACAACTGGCTCCCTGGTGTCCGCTCCCCCCTTGGCCCTGTTTCAGTTACCACCGTGAAAAAAACCATTTCAAAACCAAGTTATTTGGTCTCACAATTCTTTGGTTTTCTTGGGCTGAGTGATGTGGCTTCTCTGAGTGAGTGTTGTTGGTGGCACCGTGGGTCCTTGTGGGCTCGACTGGCAGAATGTCCGTGGTGGCTTCTTCAGCAGAACGTTGCCTGGCTGGCAGTTGCTGCTGCGGTTGGCTGCGTTCTGGGCTGGGATGGTTGGTCTCAAGCCTCCTCTGTGTGGCCTCCCATGTAACCTGGCAGAGCCAGCATTCTAAGAGGAAGAAAGAAGAAACTGGCTGTCCTCTTAAGGCCTGGGCTGGGCATCCCAGAACAGCCTTCCACAGCCTCCCATGGGCAAAGTAGCAGCAAGGCCAGCCAATCTTCCAGTGTCCAATGACATCCTTATTTTTTTTGGGGGGGGTACTAGAGATTGAACCCAGGGGCGCTTAACCACTGAGCTACATCCCCAGCCCTTTTTATATTTTATTTAGAGACAGAGTCTCCCTAAGTTGCTGAGGCTGGCTTTGAACTTGCAATCCTCCTGCCTTAGCCTCCCGAGCCACGACACCTGGTCAATAACATCTTTTAAAAACAATTACACACCTCTACTTTGCTGAAGTCTACCCGTGGCATCGTCATGCTCACTGTGCCTATAATGTAGACCTGCCTAACTCTGTCCTGCCAACTCTTGCTCACCCACTCCTGGCCTTCCAGTGGTCTCTCCAGATCCCCCAGTGCACTGCCCCTCAGGACCTTTGCATTTGCTGCTCCATTAGCCTAGAACTGTTTCCCTCCTGGCCTTGACTTGGCAGCCTTTAGATGCAGCTGCCTGACACGATGCCCTCATCCGCTTCAATCTCCTTCACTAGGACATACAGTTCTCACAGGTGTACTGTCCTTGGTCTCATATTGTCTTCACTCCAAATACTGGAATCTATCAACTACAGGAATGGCACAAATCAGAAGTATACTCTGTGTTCAACTGAACTATTTTCCTAAATTTTGGGCATGTACTGTTTGAGAAATACACAAATCAATGGCAAAATAGGACAAATGACAGTGGTCATTAGTAGACAGGTCTGACAGTACACCAGTCCCATGTGCAGACTGGCACGTGTTTCCACCTTTGCAGGGAAAGCTGTTTGGCTGTCAGCTAGGGCAGCTGCTGCAGCAAGCCCAGCCTTAGATGGTTCCGAAATCAAACTGCCCTATGTACTTCTGGGACTTGAGGAACACATCATGTGCTCTGGGCAGAAGCCAGGGGAGTGCTGCCCTTGGCATTTCATTTTAATCCATTTTTTATGTCAGCTGTCCTTCATCATTCATTTATCCACTGAATTTAATTAGAGGTCTGAATGAGGGTTCCTACACTGGCTTCAATGGTTCAAGAAGGCAATGTAGTCCAAGGTGGTCAACCAGAACAAACCCACGTTTACACAGGATGTGCGTGAAGGCAGAATTTCTACACACATCCCACATGCGTCAGAGAAAGTCCAGGACAAAATTAACAAAGACTGTGCATTCATAAACTTGCAACAAGGGAAATACTTCTGTGGTCACCTTTGTTTCAGCTGTGATTCAAAGGTGTCAGAGAGGATGGTCTATAGAGTATAAAAAGAAAATAGTGACTGCTGGGCTGGTGAACCTTCCTTCGGGGTAGGATTCCTGGAAGCAGGAAGAGACTGGTCTTCAGGAGCATGTGGCTACCTGGATTAGCTGCAAGGGGTGAGCTAGTTTGGGAGCATTTCAAGAGGACGGGGGCGAGGGCTTTCTGTGGCTACCCATTTCCTGGAACTAGTTGGGGTCCAGGGGATGTTTTGGCAGTCAAACCTTCCTCAGGGTCTCATGGGGCAGGGAGGGGTAATGGCGGCAGGAAACTTCCCCTATGAATCATCACATTTCAAGTACTTAACATTTCCAAGTTGGAAGGTATCTTAAAGTTCACTGCTAACTTTGACCACCTGTGTCACCCCCCCACCCCCACTTAGGTCAGATGAATGGAAAGACTCAGACATAGCGTCATTTGGTGGCTAAGCCTTAGCAGACGGAAGCAGAAGCAGAAACAGGTCTTCCTGAACCCTAGGATGGTGAATGTAATCATCATGCTTCTCAAAAATAAAACAAAAAAAGGAAAGAAGTGAAAATGTAGTCACTAAACATAAACTATTTCCAGTGGGGCCCTCCTCTGTACTGACACAACTTGATTATATTTGGGGGCTCCAGGACTCTGAACTTTGGGGTCCTTCCACAGCCCTGGGGGTCGGGTCCTGATTGGCACCAGGCCAGTCAATTCACAGATTCAATTCTAGCCAATGATTATGAGGGGAAATGGGAGTGTGTGAGGAAGTCTTGGGTCACTTTATGCTGCTGAAACAGTGTACCACAGATTGGGTCATTTATAGTGAACAGAAATTCCTCACAGTTCTGGAGGCTGGTTAAGTCCAAAAATCAAGGTGCTGGCATCCAGCAAGGGCCTTCTTCTCTTTTTTCTTTTTGGTACCAGGGATTGAACTCAGGGGCACTCAACCCCTAAGTCACATCTCTAGACCTATTTTATATTTTATTTAGAGACGGGGTCTCACTGAGTTGCTAAGCACCTAGCCATTGCTGAGGCTAGCTTTGAACTCGTGATCCTCCTGCCTCAGTCTCCTGAGTCACTGGGATTATGGGTGTGCACCATCATGCCCGGCTAAGGGCCTTCTTATTGTCACCCCATGGAGGAAAGTAAAAGAGCAAAGACAGGGAGAGAGGGAGAGAAAAAGGGGACAGAATTAATTCTTTTAAAAGGACTCAATCCGAGGATAGGAAAGGCAGCAGAATACAACAGACACTAGTATGGCAGTATGTAAAAAAGTGGATGTGTAACCGATGTGAATCTGCAATATTTGTACGGGGTAAAAATGGGAGTTCATAATCTGCTTGAATCAAATGTATGAAATATGATATGTCAAGAGCTTTGTAATGTTTTGAACAACTAATAATAAAAAAAAAGAAAAAAAAAACAATGAAAAAAAATAACAAACCCACCCATGTGATATTGGTATCCATCCATCCATTTGGGAGGGCAGAGTCCCCAGATTCAAACACCTCCTAACATGGACACATCAAGGATCAAGTTTCTAACATATAAACTTTGTGGGACACATTCAAGTCAAAGAGGGCTTTGGGAAAATAGTGAAGCCATTTTCTGCTGTGGGATGTTGGATGCTGGACATGGTGTATTTTACTGTGAGGAAAAGAAAACCTATAATAGGAATTAAAACTCATTAAACGTCTATATTTCTCCAGGCCCCCTTCTAATAGTTTCTCTTACAGGGTCTAGGTATTTAGAAAAGAAAAAGGTTACATGTTCAAAGATGTACTAACTTTGATGAAAGCAAAAATTGGAAATAACCCAAGTATGTAATAATAGGGTGTAAGGAAACCCTGGGAAAGATTTGGAAATAGGCCTGTCCCTCTTAAAGGGTGTTGTACTAGCCTACCCTTCTGGAATGTCTCCACTCAATTATGTAAGTTGAGAGAAAGTATGATGCAGATTATTCTTATCCTCAGAAATGCAAACTGTGACCAGTGGAATGTAATTGTTTATTGCTGTAGCTATTGGCTTATTTTGCCAGTTTTGTATCTATTATGCAAATTAATTTCAGCTCTCCTGCTGGGTTTATATATTTACTCTTTGGATTTTCTTTTGGAATGATGAAAACATCTCACTGATTCTCATTAACTAATGAGTTAAGATCTTTAATTAAACATGCTCATTTCACATTTGTATGAATTATTACTTTTACTTTTTTGGCACTGAAGATTGAACCCAGAGGTATTTCCATTGAAGTATATCGCCAGTCCTTTTTACTTTTTGAGGGTCTTGCTGGCTTTGAACCAGCGATCTTCCTGCCTTATCTTCCCAGGTTGCTGGGACTACCAGTAGGCACCATGGTAAATGGTTCATAATTTCATTTTCTAAATGAAAAGTTCTCCTTTATCAAAGTAGTTACTTGATATTCACTTGATACAATTTACAGTTCTCTTAAAACAGTTAAAGATTATTCAGCAACATGAATAAATATTCGCAATAAAACATTAAGGGGGAAAATGTAGACTTTTTTTTTTTTAACTGGTTGAATGTAAAAACTTGTGCCTTTAATTAAAAGTAAAAATTGTTTGAAGTGCCTAGGGAAAGAAGAAATTGAACTTGTTAGGGTAATGATCCTGTATAAAATTTTAAAATATTCTCAGTTGTTATTGTTTAAAAAAAAGCGCCCACTGCATTCTCAAATGTCTTTCCAACTCACATCTCCTTCTCTGAATCTTGTATGGATCCTTGTGATACATACACTGACTCCACCAGGTAATCCAGGATGATCTCTTCATCTCAGGGCCCTTCACTTATCCATATCCACAAAATTCCTTTTGCCAGGTCAAGTGTCACATCCAAGGATCCCAGGGACTAGGATGTGAGCTTCCCGGAGGCCATGATTCTGCTGCCCAATCCAGAGGTTTCGCTTGAGTTCCACAAGAACAGATTTCCTATGTGCCAGGGTGGAAAGCACAGCACTGACTTTGGAGGGCAGGGACCCTATGCCAGAGGACACAGGTAGAATGCCATTTAAATTAGTACAACAGGCAACAGTAATCTATAAGGGAAAACCCCAAAACAACTGGTGTGGGGACTGGTGGGGGAGAGGGCATAGGGCATTTTCTGACTTGATGATGCTCTGTGTATTGATAAGGAGCAAAAATATAAACAAACACTGCTCTCTAGTTTATGATACGTATTGGGGGGGGATTGTGATGTGTGCCATTGACTGTGAATGTGACATAAAGGGTGAACTGAGGAATGGAGAGATGTGACAATAGGAACAGCAAAATTTAAAGAACCAGAGATAGTCACTGAAACAATCTTTCACTTTTTTGACAACTTTCATTAAAAAATTTGGGGAAAATAAGACACAAACCTGGAATATTACTCCAGTGATTTAAATTAAAAAGGACTAAGAAAATCACTAATTAAGTCCTCGAATCATGTTTAGAACCAGTCTCAAACAGAACAATTGTAAAGTTGCCTCTCAAGGAGTGGGGGCATCTTTGGTGGTCTCTATTCTGACCAGCATGTACAGGGTGGGCCAGAGGAGGTGTGGAGCCACCCAGCCTGACCACATGGCAAAGTCTCTCCACACCAAAGGTCACCTAGAATTCCAGCTTAAAACCCAGCTCTTCCCTTCATTATTCCTCACCAATTTGCTCACAGCCAATGAGACTGGGCATCCCTTTTTAGGAGTTGGTTCCATCTCACTTTTTTCACCTAAGAACTCAGCAGTGTTCTACCAGGACACACACTTAAGGAACAAGGGACATGACCTCTAAGCAGTTCCTCTGGTGCAAACCTACTGCCCTGCCTGGCCATGCACCCCAGCACAGCCAGGGGCAAGGTGTTCACTGCTGCAGTTCTGCTGAGACAATGCTGGATAGTAGAACCCCTGCCCCCACCAATGCCTTCCCAGAACCTGTACCAAAAGGCAAGGGAAGCACATGAAAGGAACCACCAAGACCGGAGCTGAGAAAAGCCAGCATAAAGCACTTTTATTGCAATAGTAAAACTTGAAACTCATACGTGGTGCGGGGGAAGCGGGGACAAAGCAACAATTTCTCTCACCAAATCACTACACAGGACAGCAAAGGGTAAGAAGGGGCTGAGGGACAAAAAGCCAGGAAACCTGGAGATCAGCAGAGAGCCAAGCATCAAAAAACAGGCGTTGCTGAAGCTGCGTTGGCCAGCAGCGTTTTCTGAGAGAACACTCGAGGATGTGTCACGATGGCCGGGCTTTCACTGGGTGTTGAAGTCTACAAACAGCACCTTCAATTTAAACTTTCAATTAAGGTTCTTAAAATTTACGAAGTGGAACTTGGATAGCTTCGATATTACAAAAGTTCTGAAAATCCATTAGAAAAACCACAAGATGGAGGAAAGAAAGGGAAAAAAACCCCAAAACAAAAAAAACCCCAAAGACCCCAAACCAAAACCAGCCAGGTCACAAAGGCGGCTTCAGAGGTCCCTGCTGGCCCAGGGACAGATACCTGTAGTTTCCAACATCGCAGTGAAAGTGATCTGCTTTCAAAAGGCAGAGGGGTTCTGGGGAGGGGGTGGGCTGGCGAGGCAAAGGCTCTCCCCTCCCCACTGCAGTATTGGGTAGGGCTTTGAATTTAACCCAAGGACATTTCTCACATTGGAGAGTAATTCAGCCCTCCACAGCGTCTCAAATCTGCTATGGCTTTGCAGCACAGCAGCAAGAATGTTTAATATATAATAGATAAAAATTTCATCCAAAAAAATAAAATAAAATAAAGATTCTTGCAAACCCCACCCCCAACACCAATTCCTATTCTAAAGTTAACCCATCACTTGTGCTGTTAATACCTGTCAAGATATTTAAATGGAAACCTAGATTCTAAAGACTGAAACTGAATCTTCACCCCAAAATGAAAACAAAATGACTAACTTGAGGTTTATGGCATATAGTTTAGGTAAACACACATACAAGGAGAAAGGGGAAGGGGAGATGGAGGTGTCAGAAGCAAAGCTGAGTGACAGAACACATTCAGTCAGGGTAGATGTTTATACAAAGTGTAGTGGGACGCCAGGAAAAGCTCCGTATGGATTCATGTGCACGCGTCTGGAGGCACCGGATCCCTCCATGGCAGATCTGTTGGGGACAGAAAAATGTGTTGAGTTCCAGCAACTCCGTGTTCTTTGTGGAGACAGACACAATACCGTCTGCCACGCCAAGTCCCATCCCCTGCAGCTGAGAGATCTTCCGGGGACCACATCACTTCTCTTCCAGGTGGAGAAAGCCAGATGGGCACTGGCTGGATTCCCAGGGGAGCAACCTTCTTCCTGCTTAAACTGGTCCATGTGTTTTGTTTTGCTCTTTTGTTGTTAATCTGAGGCTAAGTTTGGCTTGCTGCAAACAGCAGGTGGGTTGGACCCTGCTGCTGGCAGTGGAGGTTCCCCATTATCAATGGCACCCCAACTTGGCTATGTATAGCTTGGCCCACCCCGGGGCTTGAAAAAAAATGTAATGCCTGGACCCCACTCCTAGTGACTGTAATTAATTGGTTTAGGGTGATCTCAAAAGCTATTCAGGTCTTTAATGTGTAATCCACCCTGAGAATCACAGCTCTAATTGGTTCTTGACATGGTGAAAAGACTTGGGAAATGTTTCCAGTTTGTTTACTCAAATCTACAACTTTCTGGGTTGCCCTTGGCCATTCCTTGGAGACCTTTGTGGGAAGTGCTGAAATTTTCTTCAGCAGAGGGCAGGGAAGGTTAGGTTAGGTTTCTCTTTTTCTTCCCCTCTCTCCAACTCATCAGGGTTTACAGAAAGTGAATCCTCCCAATTCACCCTTTTACATTTAAATGACTCAGCTCTCAATGAACAGGAGGGGGTTTGGGTTAGGTGTAGACCTCTGGGTGGACAGAGGCTTCTCTAAAGGTCCAGAATTCCCTCCAGGTAGGATGACAAGCAAAGAGACTAGAGCTGTCAAGTCCAGCCGGGCCTATGTTACCTTGGTGTGAATTTACACCTAGGATCAGGCCATGGAGAGGAAGATCACTGATAGGAAGAAGCCTCTCACTCCAGGAAGCCCCCCGCAAGTCAAGCTTCCAAGTAGTTCCAACTGCCACAACACAGGTAGCAGCAATTTGTTGTAGCTTTCAAACAAAACCACCCTCACCCAGCCCCTGGCTGTGCCCTCGTGGTCCCCAAAGCAGGAGAGGAAGGGACTAGAAAGGTCTGGCCAGTTGGGAAGGAATGACAGCAGGTGTGTTTAGTGATTCTAATACCTACATGAAAAGGGATGCGCCACTGGGATATTCAGTTTGGTTTCCTAAGAAATAAGGGCAGAAGAAGGGAAATCAGGAAATGGGTCTGGTCCTACTTTGCCACTGCCTGGATGGGACTGAGGAAGGTCTTTCTCCAGGACTTAGGCTCCTCACTTGCTGCCAAGGAAGACGGATACAGTCCCTTGCCAGGACTGGTCTGAGCACATCCTTTCCATCTCACGAGCATCCTTTGGCCTTATCTTTCTGCCCCACTCCCTGGTACAAGTTGGCCATGAGTGTCCTGGGTTCGGTCTGTCCCCAGGGCAGTCAGCCTCCCTCACATCATCTAACAGGCAGTAACCAGGAACCCTACAGCTGAGAGCGCCACACAGTAGACATGGTATTCATATTAGAGGTGCTTTCTCTGCTGGGCTTCTAGAAATGGGGGAAGCAAAGTCATCAGAGCCTTATTTCTAGAGAACTAAAGCACCAAAACTAGAAATCTGCCCTGTGTCTCCACAGTCCCAGCTCAGATTTAGTTAATAAGTGACATAAAAAGACTTTAAACAGCTGCCATCCTGAGTTAATTGGAGAGTATAAGCTGTCCCTTTCCTTAGGGTGACCAACAACATTTACATTCTAGATACACACTAATTAACACTGAAAGGACACCCTACAGGGAAGAACCTAGGGGGAAAGAGAGCCCTGTGGCTCTTTTTTTTGTTTTGTTTTGTTCTCTTCCCATCAAACTCTGGGCCTCACAAGGAAGGAGCAAAGGTAGTTAAGGCCTTCAGCAGGTTTCCTTACCCAGGAACAGGGGGCTGAGGGAGGGGCCACTCCTGTCATTCCAGTTTTAGAAGCTCCACATCGAAGACCAGAGTGGCGTGTGGTGGGATGATGCCCGGGTGCCCAGTGGCACCGTAGGCATAGTCTGGGGAGATAGTCAGTTTGGCTCTCTGACCCACACTCATCTGTGGAAAGAACAAGAAAGAAACACTCAGCAGGACACACATCTGTCTCTGGAGAAGCAGAGCTGTTTCCCAGGGTGTTCTCTGGTCAGGATGGTGTTTATTAGGAAATCCCAGGAACTCTGTACTTGCCCAGGCTGCAGGCAGCACCCCTTACTTCCTGAAGGACTTGAGGTGAGCAGTGAGACTCCAAGGATTCCAACAGCAGTTAAAAAACCCTGACACCCCTAAAGGTCAGGTCCACAACCTTTCCACCTAGATCTTACTGATGGACGCCTTCCAGTCCATCAGTGATCTGTCACTCAGAGGACATGTGGTTAGGTGGCATTTATGCTCTTGTAAAAGGATCACAGCCATCCCTTGATATTTGTGGATGCTCAAGTCACTCACAAAAAACATATTAGCATATAACCTAAATACATCTTCTTGAACACTCTAAATAGCCTCTATTATAATACATAACGCAGTGTAAATGCTACAAAGTTTTTATATTCTGTTGTTTAAGTAGTAATGACAAGAAAAAAGTCAGTAAGTACAGATTAAACGTCCCATCCCCAATAATTTCTATCTTTGGTTGGCTGAATGTATTGTGGAAACTCTGAATATAGAGGCCTATCAAATTTTTGCTTTAAAAGCAAATACACAGATAAAATAATACTTGGGGATAGTCTACTTTTTTGTTTTCTATATTTATATATTTACATTCATACTGAGAAACTTGAAAGCAGATAACATGATTTTCTAGAGTACAGAATAGCAAGTACAGTGAGTTCCTATTTGTACAAATATTTATATTTGCCCTACTACATAAACAGAAAACATCTTTGGAAGTACAATGAAAATTGCAGTGTTTTCCAATGGAAAGCAGAGTGGTGAGTAACCAGAGAGGAAGGAAAAACTTTCACTTTAAAAAAAATATATCTGCGCACTTTTTTTGAGTTTCTAATCAAATACGCCAACAGACGTAAATGTCTTTTCCTGAAACACTGAGAAGGTTTTCTGCTGAATCTCCACCCTTCGCTTATTTCTCCTCTGATTGTTCACGGTGTGCCCCTGGCTCTGACTAAGGGGGAGTGCAGTAATGTTGCTAATGCAGTTCAGAATCCACACTTCCACAGCACTTCTCAGAAACTGGAACACATTAGACCACAGTTTTAAGGACAGTTAAAACTTATAGCTTTATCTAATAACTTCAAAATAATCATTTTCTTTGAGCAAATGTACGTCTACAATATATGCTAACAACCCGTCTCAGTGGGAGTGGTTCCACAGGCATGTCCACACAGTTGGAAGCAATATAGCAGTTGTGAATATACTTCCATGGACAGATGCCCAAGACTACTGTTAGACGAAAAAAGGGAAGCCGTGAAACTAGCACTTGTATGATTCTATACCTGGAAATGCGAAAACCAGAACGCTAACAATGTCAAAAAAGAAGGGGCATAAGACAATCCTCCCTTCTTCCTATGCCTTTAACTCACTGGCTGAAGGCTTCTGGGCAGGGGAGTTTAGTATAGGGAGTTCTGTGTGGCTCTCAATCTACCTCAATGTGTCCCAAGTACAGGGCTATGACCCACCCCAGAGCACTGGGTCAAGGGGAGTCTGGGCTTCTCCCAGTCACTTATGATGCCTTGCCACACCTGAGACATGAAGTAGGTTAGTAACACCATCTCAGTGGCAGTTGTGACACCTGGGACATATAACACAGTCATTGTCCTAGTGCAGACACAGACAGAGGATGTCTGTGGTGTGAACAATGGTTGGCACAAAAGACGGGGGATGGACTACAGACTCAAGAGCTGGCCAAATTACAGGGGATGGGGCAAAATGGCATGGCTGACAAGAGTTCCCGAGGGAGGCAAAACACACAGGGCCCCTTCCTTGCACTGCCAGACCTTCTCTCCTCAGGACAGAGACCCACACTTAGGAGTAGGAAGGCTTCAAGTTCCAGTCTATTTGGAGAGAAGTCAGTGATATTTCATGGAGAAAGTAGAACACTGTGTATTCTGGAAACGAGATTGACAGAAATCTTTCTTCTTGTCTTGTTAAATTTCCAATTCTCCTCGATAAGAAGATAACAGACTAATTGCCATCACGCAGAGCCCGCTAGGTCTCAGCCCACCATGAACACCCCCTTACCTGATTAAAGAAAAAAAAAAAAAAAAAAATCTGCTTGACAGAATCCTACTACATTTTGGCAATTCTAGGTCCCCCATCATCTCTTGGGAATTTTGAAGCGTTGGCAGAATAAAAGCTTTTCCACAAATAGGGAGGAAGGAGGTGAGGAAACAGACTCAAGCAAAAATGACTCTCTTCATGAGTCTGATCTCTCATAAGCTGTCTAACATAATGTAATCAACAATCAATAAAACAAACAAAAAAATTAAACTATACAAGATAACATTTTTCATTCATCATATTGTCCCAACGCCAAAAATTCTAACCCCATACTCAGTTGGTGGGTGGGGAGGACACAGCACCCCCAAAGCCTGCCCGTGGCAGTTCAAAGAATGCAATCCCCACGTAAACCCCCTCGGCAGGACCTGATAAATACAGGGCGCAGGTCCCCTGAGCCATGTACCCCACTTTTGAGAATCCGTCCTATAGCAGCAACACTTGCATACATGTAAAATCAAGTCCATACTAGATGAGACACCGCAGCATTATTTATAATGGCAAAATACTGAAAATGCCATCATTAGGGCTCAGGTGGAATAAATTCTAACACACCCATTGAAGGGAATACTATGCAGCTACACTCCTTTATGCTCTGGTATGAAGTGTCAATATAGATTAAGTGAAAAAGCCAAGAACAATGTATTTGTATAAAGGCAAGAGAAAGGAGTACGTTTTTGTGTATGCTTAAAGAAACTACAACACAAGAAACACTATTAAGAAGTTACCTGTGGGGTGTTGGGCAGTGGAGGCAGAATGAGAATGACACTTTTCATTTATACTTTTTAAAAAAATTTTTGAACCATATGAATATGCTATCTATAAAAATAATTTCAAAGCTAGATATCAGGAAATAAAACAAAACAAAGGAGAGCATACCTGGGCCACCCCTTCTTCCCAGCCTCGGATCACCTCCTGCTTGCCTAGCATAAACTTAAAGGGCTTGTTTCTGTCCCGGGAAGAATCAAATTTCTTTCCATCTTCAAGCATCCCTGTGAAAAGGGCAGATGTAACATGAGCAATGAGGAGAAAGACATGAGGCAAGTCAGAAACCAGCAGCAAAGGACCCATCCCACCCGCCAGCGCTGGCAGGGCGTTCTAGCCTGGGAGGAACTGGGCACCCAGGGAGGATCTCCTGGGACCTCACTGGGCAGCTCTGGTTCTGGGGAATCCCTCTATACCAGACCTGTAGAGGTTCCTCAGGAAGTCGGCCACAAAGGGACCTTGCCTCCCAGTAGCAAGAGCAGTTTCCTTGTCTAAAGGCAGAGAGCATCAACTCCCTCCAGTCATGACGTTCCAGCAACCTGTAGATTTCTTCCCAGACTAAGAATAACTTTAGGCTCACACAGGGCTTACAGGGCAAGAGGCAACCCTCCTTCCCTAATTCCCCGGTACCTTTAACATACACCATGTAATCTCTCTTTCACTGTTCAGATGAGGCGAACCCCTCCACCACTGCCACTCCATGATCCCCTCTGCAGCTGAGTGTGACCCCCATATATTGCTGCTCTCCAGGCTGGGGTGACTGGCAGTTCATCTAGAGGAGAACCCCTCTCATACCACAGAGTGTGGTATTCCATCAAGGAATCTAGACCCTTAGTAAAAAGCCTTTATTTAGCCCAATGGGAACTGTGAACCATGAAGGGGACCAATAACAACGCTGGCTTTGAGTTGTCATAATCTTCCTGAGAAAAGGAACCACATGGGCTGAACCAGAGGAATGAAAGAACTTGTGCAGCTTTCGTCCTACTTATTTGATTCAGTGGTGACCAGACCTCTGGCGCTCAATTCTTCACACACACTCATTCAATTCTTTTCACAGCACCGTCCCAGGTTACATAGATGAGGAAACTGAGGCAGAGAAGTGAAGTAATTTGAAGTAGTAAATTTAGACTATAAATCCAAATACTGCATTCTTTCTACCAGACTGTTTCCTAGCCAAACCACAATGGCACCCTTCAACAAAAGGGGGAACTCCAGAGATGGCGATCCCAGAGGGCGAGAGCTATGAGAACAGGGGAAAAGACATGTGTGATAGACATCTGCAACTCCCCTTTCCAAAACACACCATCAGCACCGGTTTCTCGGAAGTCAATGTAAGCCACTTGTGTTAGCTGACACCACCTAGTTCCTGGAATCCCAGATGGGATGGGGCCAGCTGTTGATGTACAACTGACACAACACTGGCTTTACTGGAAGCTGAGGACAGGCAACCACAAGGGTTCTAAGCATCATTCAAACGACTCACCCAAACAAAATTCTGCTGTGTGTGTTTAGGGGAGTAGGGAAATCCCAACCTAAAAAACATGGCAATATTTATAAGGACAGGAAAGCAGAGATGAACTGAGAATGTTATCACAACTACCAGATTATATGGAGTTTAACAAAATAGGAAACGGGGCTGGGGGTGGGTGCTGCTGTCCTGAAAGCTGGAGGGGAGACAGATGTCCTGGGGCAGAGTGGGCACGGATACTGCCTGAAGTCTGGGACTGAGGATAAGAGAGAAAAACACCATGCAGAGGCAGGAGATGGCACTCCAGAACTGGTGAGCTGGAGTACAGACTTAGCTCATCCCTTCACTAGTACACAACTACCAGCTGTAGGACTGGAACAGTCTTCTACAAATGAGTAAGCGGGAGAGAGGAAAGCAGTTTCCCAATTCCACAATGCCACTGTGCACATACCCCTTGCAAGCTTTGCTTCATGCACTGAACCCAACACAACTGAGCTTAGTGGTTAAGGCAATGAACCGCTATAATGTCCAGAATCCTCTTCCTGAACAGACAGGGAGCATTTCCATTCACCTTGAGGCTGCATGTAGCAGAAATCTGGAAACCAACTCCAAAACTCTGTAACCTGGCCAAGGTCAGAGGCAGTCAACGGCAGGGTATCTTAGTAAAAAGCCTTTATTTAGCCCAATGGGAACTGTGAACCATGAAGGGACCAATAACAAGAAATTCCTGGTCTGTACTTCCTTGAACAGACCTTGAATTGGAGAACAGGATGAAGGGTAGTTCCTGGCTCCTCTTTCTGACTGAATATCAGAGCCCCGGCTAGATGAACCGGATTAATCTAAGCCTTTCCCTATGTTGGTGTGAAGGCGTACGGGCCCATTTGGGCACTAAGATCTACTTAGTTTAGGCACTACTTCACCTATTGTGAACATCTACTAGAGTCTTCTAGGAAAGTTCTGCCTCACTAGCAAAAAGAGACACACTGAGGAAAAAAGCCCCTACCCTCCACACAGCTGAATGCTGCCAAGTGAGCATGTGACATCTGAAGCTACAGTAGCTACCTTATAACCAGGGGAAGGCCAGAGCACCAGGGCTCTGAACCAACCCAAGCCACCTCTTTTAAGACTTACGTTCTAGGTGGCATACAGAGGCACATGCCTGTCATCTCAGCTACTTGGGAGGCTGAGGCAGAAGGACTGCCAGTTGGAGGTCAGCTGGTGCAACTTAGCAAGACCTTATCTCAAAATTTAAACTAAAATAGCCTGGGGTACTGCTCATTGGTAGAGTGCTTGCTTACTACATGCACGAGGCCCTGGGTTCAATGCCCAGCAACTGGGGGGAAAAAGCTGAGGTGATCATAATGTCCTCTGAAGGCAAACTATTGAGATAGTAAAAAGATCAGTGGTTGCCAGGAGTTAGGAGGAGAGGGAGGCATGAACAGATGGAACAGAGAATTTTTAGAGCTGTGAAAATAATCTTTATGATACTATAATGGTGGATATATGTCATTATACATTTGTCCAAACCAAAAGAATGAACAGCACCAGGAGTGAATCCTAATGTAAACTATGGACCTTAGGTGATTATAATATTATGATATAGGTTTATCAATTTTAACAAATAAAGCACTCTAGTGGGGAATGGAAAAAATGGGGAAGGAAGGCTATGCATGCAAGGGGCCAAGAGACACACGGGAAATCTCCACACCTTCCTTTCAATTTTTCTGAGAAACTGAAATAGCTCTAAAAGGTCTTATTTTAAAAAAAGGAGGTTGGGGGGTGCTGAGGTTGTGGCTCAGCGGTAGAGAGCTTGCCTAGCATGTGTGAGGCACTGGGTTCGAGCCTCAGCACAACATAAAAATAAATAAATAAAATAAAGGTATTGTGTCCAACTACAACTAAAAAAAAAAAAAAAAACTAAAAATAAAAGTCTGCTTTTTTTTTTTGTACTGAGGATTGAATCTGAGGTGCTTTACCACTGAGCAACATCCCCAGTCCTTTTAAAAAATTTATTATTTTGAGAAAGGGTCTTGCTAAATTGCTGAGGCTAGCCTTGAACTTACGATCCTATTGCTTCAGCCTCCTGAGGATTTAAGTCACATTTTCTGTTACTTAAAGCTGAATACAACCTAACTGGTATGAGTTTAAGCTTTAAAAAATTTTATTTAGCACACTCCAATGTACAGTTGACATGAAAGTAATAAAGAAATGGAACTTGACACCAAGATCACAAAGTGGTATCACTGACCTGTGATAACCAGACCAGTGTTTTAGGCCAGGACTCAGTAGATATATTTTGTATAGGTACAAACAAAACAAAACTTCTAGGTAATGGTTGCTACGTGTGATACACTTCTCATTTTTAAAAAGAATTGGATTGTAACCCATAGTTATACAGGTGAATCATCCTATTTTAGGCCAAATCTGAACATGGCCCAGACCTGGGCAAGATCATATTCTGATTGCAATGAAAAACCACAAGGTATTGAGACAGACTCCCTACACTTTTCTCTTACACCCCATCCACTCCGGAGGTGAGAATGTTCTTCAGTGCAGAGACTCTGGGTCTGTGCAGACCTCTAAATCCTGCTCTCTCTTAAGCTTGTGTGGGACTCTGAGGGACAAAGCCTCTCCCTGTTACTTCAGCAAATCATAAAAGCCAGGAAGCAGAATCTGCCTAGGATCCTGATTCTCCTATGCTATTTCAGATGAGCTGTTGACTCTGGGAAGAGGATGTAAGCCATACTCCAGAACTTCTGACCATAGTTACCATCTGTCAATCCCCCGACTTCATCTTCACAGAAGGGCTGGTGGGGTGGGTATTCCTTAGGCCCGAGGAGAGGATCTCCCATATTTCAAGTCCAAAAGCCAAGCAATATTCTCATAAATGGTGGTATGTGTCTGAGCAGATGTCACACAACTGGCACAAGCTCTAGGATAAGGAGATACTTGAAGAAGGGCTTGCCCAATGGGGAGTAACAAACCCTAGTATGGATGTGAGTGAGTGAGAAGACTCGGGGGAGGAGGCCAAGAGGAGGGTAAGCAGTGGTGCCCGTCAAGAGGCAGGAATGAGTGTGCACTACAGTGTTCTGGAGTGGGAGTTATGCTGGTCAGCAATGATTGCAGGACATAAAGAAGCAGGTGGTCAAAAGTCAAGATGGAGGAAAAGGTTCAGATCTACCTCTGAAGCAGTGGTAGAGCTCTTGCCTAGCACGTCTGAGGCACTGAGTTCAATTCTCAGCACCACATAAGTAAATAAAATAAAGTCCATTTACAACTTAAAAAAAAAAAAAAAGATAAGCCTACACTTGCTCCAGCTTACATCCTTGGGAATTTCCAGGGGGAGGCTTAGGCTCAGCAACCAGAAGGGAACCTAAGGCAGGTAGGACCACAGACTCTACAGACTATCAGGAAAGTGCTATGGAGAGACCTGCAGAGGTTTGCAAAGTGTCCTCCTTGAGTATTCACCAGAGTACCAACAAGTGCACATGTCTGGAGAAACTAAGTTCAGGAAAAGAACCATCTAAAAGCTTTAGAGGAAACAGAGCCCAGTGCTCACATAGGGCTGGGATTAGTGCCTGTTTCCACTAGACAGAATAGGAGAAACACGTGGTTCACAAGGCACTGGGTAGAATGCAAGGTAGCAGAAAGTAATCAGCCCTAAATTGAGCACTGCTAACAAATCACAAAAGCAGACTCACAAGGATCTAGTACTAGTAAATGCTCCTCAGTAGGAAGCTTGAGAAGATATATAGGAATAAAGATATCTAACACTCCAAAAGGCAAAATTCACAATATCTGGCATCCAAAGAGGCAGAAAAACATAACCCACAATGAGGAGAAAAATGGTAGAGGATGTTAAGACTCAAATTTCCAGATATGAGAACTATGAAATTAAAAATGCACACGTAGAAAAGCAAAAACTTGCATCCATACTTCATTGTCAAACGCTGACTCAAATAACAGGCCTAAATATAAAAGCTAAGAAATCTTTGTGATTTTAGCTTAGGCAAAGATTTCTTACATACAATGTAAAAAAGCACTACTCATAAAAGAGTAAACTGAACTTCATCAAGATTAAAAACTTCTGTATTTAAAAAAAAAAACTCGGTTAAGAGAACGAAAAGACTCAGACTGGGAGAAAATTTTCGCGAAGCATATTTCTGATAAAGGCCTTCTATCCTGAGTACATAAAGAACTACCAAAATTAACCACTAAATGGATACTTCAAGCCTGAGGAGGGGGTGAGGAACCAGGACTTCTCACCTGCACCCCCACCTCCCCGCCACTGGTGGACTGCAAATGGGGCAACTACTGCAGAAACAGCATCTCCCACATGACATGGCCACTACCACTGAGCAAGTATCAAGAAGAAAGGACATGCTATGTCCATATAAAGACTTGCATGCAAATGTTCAAAAACTTGTAAATGACCCAAATAATCTACCAACTAGTGAACTGATAAATAAGTATGCCCATATGTAGAAAATATTCAGCAATAAAAAGGAACAAACTACTGATACTTGGAATGACACAGATGAATCTCAAAATAATAATGCTGACTAAAAGAAGCTAGACAAAAGAATAAATGATGCACGATCCCATTTATAGAAAAACTTCAGAAAAAGAAAACTAATTTCTGCTGACAGAAAAGCAATCAGCAGTTGTTAGGGGAGGGTAAAGAGGAAGGATTTTTAGAGGTAACAGATTTCAAAGAAACATCAAAACTTATGAAATTGTACATTTTAAAGGATGTCAATTATGCTTCAACAATTTTTTTTTTTTTTTTTAAGAAAAAGAAAAAAGTAGGTAGTGACATTTCTAAAGTTCTGCCTATGCTTAGCTCCTATATCCATCCTGGCAATGGACGAAAAGTCTGGGAGGGGGAAGGCAAAGCAGGCAGCAGGTGAAGTCTCAGCAGTTGCTCCAATTTTAACTCTGGAGGTCTCTGTGCCAGGTCCTGGAGCCCTGGAGCAGTGGAGCCACCTCCACGTCAGTGCTGTAATTTCCTAGAGAAAGCACACTCTACAGGGAGGAGGCAACTGAGGCTGCGGTTCGGACAAGACAGCTGGCATTCTTTAAGCTCAAAAGGCCATGCTCAGCAAAAAGCACCCCCGTAGTTCTTGCTATCCTGACAGTACCCGCCACTTTCATTTCTGACTACACACAGACCACACCTCATGATCTAGAAACTGCCTGGAAGAGCTCCACATTCTTGATTCAAGTATTCAGTCTTGGCTCTTAGGACTGAATGTAGCTTGAGGTCACAGATCTGGACTTGGAGTCCCCATGGCACCAGCTCAGCCCTTGGCACTTGCAATGCTGGCATTCACAAGCACTTTTTGTTTCACTGTGTGATTTTTAAGAATCAGGAGGACAAGTAAGAGGCTTCCATATTTAGACCCTCTTCCCTTTATGGGTAAGAAGAATCTGAGGGGTAATCCCAGAATGGCAGCCTTTACTTTCAGCACCTCGAAGTCACTCATCAGTGAGAAAAACATGAAACTCTGGGGGCCTCCAGATAAAAGCACAAGACCATGAAAGAAATGAAAGCTATGGCTGCACACAGAGTTGACGTCACCTTCACCTGGGTCTCCTCCCAACTGTTTAGCAGGTCCTTGGGGAAAGACCCAGACTCAAATCCTTGGAGAGGGAGCAGGAAGATTTAAAAAAAAAAAAAAAAAAAGAGGGGTTTAGCGGAGTTTCAAGTCCCTCTCCACCATGGCCGTAGGCACTTTCCTGCCACTTACTGCTTGAGCATGTTCTTGTTCAGAAGGAATTGGCAGAGGGAGACTTGGCCAGCAGCTCCTGGGCAGACAAAGTGTCCTGGGTGCTTGGCCCATGCCACCGAAGCAGTGGTTAAGACCTAAAACTAGGACTTGGAGATTTGCAAGGACCACTGGGTTATTTTTCGTTAATAACTCAAGAGAAATGGAGTCATTTCCAGTGTACTCTGCTTTGTGGAAGGCAGAGCTCCCACGTGCCCTCTACTGGGTTCGGTACAGAAGGGGACTGAAGGCACCTTTAAAGAATTACAGCTTGACAGGCTCAATTCACAATGGGGGGGTACAGCTGCTCATCAATCTTTGCAGGAAGTTTTCATAGCATATTACATGGACCCCAAAACGGACAGTTTTAAACACTTAGCAAAAAAACTAAACCTTAATCAAACATTAACAAAAAGACAGAACAGCCCAACCTCCAAATGTTTAAAACAGAGTTCTTGCTCGGAGTTCTCAGTTGGGAGAGGGGGAAAGGACTTCCACTTTTGAGCGTACAGATTGAAAAGAGGTGGAGGCACCCAGCTGAACACAAGTTTTTCTGCAGATTTTCATGTGAAGCCACTTAGAACCTCCTTGTGTGGCTGAGGAGCCTGCGGCCTCATGGCTTAGCTCTTTTTCTTCCCTCTCCTCATCAGACACAAAGACTCCGAATCACCTTCTGCTTAACTACCTTACCAGAAACTCCTATGCGACCTACCACCTGTGTAACAGCCCCAGCAGGGCGGGGAGGAGAACTCCCCTCCCGCCTCTCTCTAGCTGTGTGCACTCCTTCACTCCCATAAGGGTTCTTTATGCTTAACAAGGAGAGGGGGGTCAGCTGTATTTGCTTCCAAACCCATTCATGGCAGTTACACTAACTGTGTACAGATGACATAATTAAATAATATGTAAATTAATAAAATGTGAGTGTGACTAGAAAGAGCAGTCCCAGCTGACTGCGTGGAAAGACTTAATATGGGCAAGTCATTAAAAAATACAGCTAGTGAATAACGTTGCACAGACGTCAGACCACTGTATGTTTGGAGAAAGAAACAGTAAAAATCTAGAATGGTATGGCATTTAGGTGATCTCTTACAATAGTCCTTGCTCTAGGAAAAAAAAAAGGTCAAACTTGGTTTTTGTAAGAACTATGATGGGATACTCCACAAGTGGAGCCTAATACTCAAAAAGAAATTCTTTTTGTTCTGAAAGTTCTCACCCTCCCACCCCAGGGCCTTTGCACATGCTGTTCCCACTGCCTAAAATGTTCTCGCTCAAATAGTCACATGGATCACTCCCTTACCTTCCTCAGGTCTCTCTACTCAAATGCCACTTTCTCACTGAGGCCTACCTGTATCATTCCCTACAGGGTAAACATCTTAAGGACACGGTGGAGGCTTTTTCTCATCTCCTGACACCTTCCCTGAATAGCTGAGCAATAGCTTTGGTGTGCAGTGGTTACAAGAGAAAGGAGTGGTCACAATTTTATTAATCTATATGACTGAATAAAGTCCAAAAAGTTGTAAATATTTTTCTCTCATTCTAACTTAAAGGAAACAGAAAAATACCAATCATAACAGAAATGTGGGCTTTGTCCACCCAGCTAGTCTAATGCCAAGTCCGAATTGGCCACTCATTCAATAGTCCCTGACTCATTCAAATAGTCACTGAACGCCCCCTCGATACCACAGTACATCAATGCTAAGCACCGATGGGGAGACTCTAGAGAACAACAGTGAGGTTCTGGCCTCGGTCTGTTGGGGGAAAAGCTGTGATATCAAGACTGGGAAAGAGCTTGCCAAGTACATAAAGGGAGTGGGGGCATTGTGGCAGCACCTAAGCACGGAGCAGAGCGCCGTGCGGAAAGGCTGGCTGTGTCCAAAGAACCAAGTGGAGGCCAGGGTGATCCGAGTTCTTGGATCAGGAAGAGAAAATTACAAAGCAGACAAATGATTCCCAGTTTATGGACATAATAAACCATTAATACTTCATAAAAATCAGTTTTAACCTCCCAAAATGTTTAAGTTACAGTCTATGGGTGAATGAATTTTATGGTATATAAATTATATTCAATAAGGCTGTTCAAAAATGTCAATGGGACCCTCTGAAAGGAGCCAGAACTCTTTGGCGATGGCTGATACCAAAACCAGAGCAGTGAAATCAAGAAACTGATTAATCAATTCCAACTTCTCAATTCTGGGACTATTTCAATTATACAGGTATTAAAATAGGTTGGAAATCATAATCTGAAGCTCATGTACCCTTCATTATTAGTGACAACAAAAATACAGCTAGTCCTATAAATAACTGGGTACTAGGACAATACAGTATCTTTACATATATACAAGCCATCCTATAAACAGGACAGGACATTGGCACACATGGACATGCTCCTCAGGTTAATCTCTTCAAAATCAAGGCAGACAGAGAGAAGCAAAGAAGAATTCTGATGAACAGAGAATAATGAGGGCAGGTAGGCATCATTTCTGTGGCCCAGAATACCCAGGCATTACACCAATGGGTCACTATGCAGTACACATTGTTGCAGAGAATAGCTATTTTCCACCATTAATAATTTGAAATACAGTGTATTCCTTGAAATAAAGAGACAGCCTAATTCTAGAGAGTAATGAATGTATTTCTTATATTATGTATCAGTTATGTACATAATACTTTGCACAGCTCAGCGTTTAGAAGTAACTTAGTAATAAAACTTATGAAATCTTTACAATGCATTTAAAGTTTTTCAAACACTATAATCATTCACCTATTACTTTTTCTCCAAATAGACTTCTAAAAACATTATTATTATTATTTTGGTAGCGGAGCTTGAACCCACGAGCACTTAACCACTAAGCCACATCCCAACCCTTTTTTGTATTGTTTTATTTAGAGGCAGGGTCTCACTGAGCTGCTTAGTGCCTCGTTGTTGCTGAAGCTGGCTTTGAACTTGTGATCCTCCTTCCAGTTTCTCAAGCCTCTGGGATTATAGTTGTGCTTCCAGCCATAATTATTATTTTGAAGTTACCTTAAGTGATATATTTGTTGCTAATTTCTTAATGGGTTTTCCACACCGAGGACAATGAGACAAATATAAAGAATAAAGAATTTCATTGATTTTTAAAGACTTTGGAAATTTTAGGAGTCCACAGTATACTAAAAACAGAGGGAAAAAATGTTGGAGTTTGATTCCTCACTTTAAAAATAATATTTAAAATGAAGGAATTTGCCTTACCCTCTCTTATAGAAGACAGCTAAGAGAAGGAATGAGAAAATTTTAATAATTGCCACTTTGTGAATGCTACTGAAAAAAAAAGTCTTCTGGTAAAAATTCTCCACAAGTGGAAATATCACCAGGGTGTCTGCAGGATGCAGGTCTGCACTCACAGATCACTGCTACTTGCAAAGGGAAAATTGTACCTTTACAAACAAGATGGAATTCAGCATCACAAACAGTGGTACTTACCAGGGTCTATTCAGCCATTTAACATTGAACATGCAGTTTACAGGAAACCAAGAGGGGGAGGACAAGGGCAAGTTAAACAATACCAGGAGGAAACAACAGGACAGATACGGGCATTCTATAAGATAATTAGCCTGCTGCCTTAGAAAAATCAGGGTCATTAAGAAAAAAATAGTGCACATAATGCACCAATTTAAAAATGTGGGAAAAAAATAATAAAATTTTTTAAAAGAAAAAAAGTAAATTTTAAAAAAGAAAAGAATAAAATAGTGCAAAACTCATAGATTCAGATTACAGAAAGAACATCTAACTGCAATGAGTGAACAATGGAGCTGGGGAGTCTTAAAAAAAGGATATAAACACTGAAGAAAACTGGGGTGGTTTCAATGAGTTTGGTGTTAGATACTGTTAAATCATTTAAAACTTCTTCTTAGAGGTGACAAGGAGAAGGATAAGGAGAATAACCCCATTCTTGGGGTATGTTCAAGACTTCAGAGAAGAAAGATGTCATGATGTTTGCAACTTAAAATGGCTCGGCACAAAAACAGATTACAGAACTGCTGCTGTCTCCTTTCCTATGGAGTAGACAGAAATGGCATTTATGATGAAACTGGAATCTAGGTGGTACTACATGTCAGTAGTCTTTGTTCTATTTTCATTTTTCTTTCTCTGAAAACTTCTCCATGAAGAGCTGCCATACACACAAGATGCAATGAAGCCTCTGGATCATTTAAGACAAGGGAGCTGTCATCCACTCTTATTTATAGGAGGCAATGAGGACATTTGTGTTGTGATTTTGATAATGACACTCCCAGAAAGAGACAGTAGCTTCCACAGCAAAGTCTATTTCCACAGTGTTAACATCTCACCATGCTGAGGGAATGGAGGAGAAACAGGACTGGTACCTTAACCTGCTCATACAGCCTGGTACAGGCCAACCCCAGCCCTTCGGATTCAGTGCTGGCCACAACCACAACTAATAAACCCCCCTTGGTCCTCAAATGCAAGAGAACAGCTGCAGCATTCTTAGCCAATGAACACTGGGAACAATGTCTTCAGATGAATCCCCACTCAGCCCATCTCCCTTCCCTGGGTGCCTATTTCCTCATATGTAAAACAGGAGGAGGAGGAGGCCATCGCCCAAACAAATGCACCAAGATGCATGGAAAGCCACATGAAAAACACACCAAATGCAAGAGGTGGCATGAAAGTTTGGGCTATCCAAGGAGTTCAGTGTCAAGACCCTGGCTCTTTGTCGCACTCTCATCATCACCAAAGCCAAGTGGACACAATACCCAGTGCTGGGACACAGGGAGCCTGACAGTATGTGTAATGACATCATCACTGTCATATGCTCCCAGCTTCACACCCTCAGCCACTCCTCACTGTTGGTTCCACTTTACAGGTAGCACATGGAAGCTGAGAAGGGCAGGACCACTTGCTCACATTCTCAGAGCTTGTTACATGGCAAAAGACGAGCTCCGATCCCTCAAAGGACTTCCGACCTCTTTCAGGATCACTATCCACCTGGCATCATCTCTGCTTATGGCCTGGCCTGGTACACATTTGGGATACAGTCTGGGTCCTATTTCTGCCCTAACCCTCCCACAGTCCATTGTCTACACAGAAGCCACAAAGGAAAGGATTAAAATCCAAGTCAGCTTATAAGAGCTTCCAAAGGCTCCCACCTGACTCAGAGGAAAAGCCAATGTTCTCCTACAACCTGCCACAACCCACCCCAGCCTCCAGGTTTGGCCCTGTGCGAGCTTTCCCCTCTACCTGGAATGCTCTTCCCTGACAGCCACAAGGCTCACACTCCGACTTCCTTTGAAAGATGCAAAGATGTCACTTTGTCACAGGCCTTTTCAACTACCCTCATTAAAAGCAAACTCCCTTTCCTGCTTTTCTTTCTCCACAGTGTCTCTGGATACCTGAGCTGTCACACTATCATGGGAGTCTTTGCCATGGGCTGAGTCCCACTAGATTAGGCCTCTGTCTACTGAGTTCACTGGCCATGTTTCATGACTGGCCTGTTGGTGTAGGAAGGAAAAGGTCCTGTCACATCCTTGCCCAACAGCTCCAGCCTGTCTGCCTTGAGATTGCATCCATCTGGGAGAAGCCATCTGAGGCATCTCTGGTGGGTGTGAGCCTTCCTCCAGACACCAGCTCATCAAACAGGAAACAGGCAGGGCAGTGCAGGAAATAAAGCAGAGAAGAGGGGGAACGGAGGCGAGAGAAGAGCAAGAGGCTTGAGGGAGCTGTGGGAAAGCAGACACCTGCCTGAGGAGCCTCAGAAGCCCTCCAGGAGGACCCCTAAAGACCTGAGGCTGGGGGACTCTCAGCTTCTCTCAGGCAGAAGCCAGGAGGCTATGGATGACTTAAGCCCAAATTCAAGGATGAGATGTCAAGCTACTTTTTAAAAGGATAAAAAAAGAATTTCTTCAATCTTGAGGTTGCTATCACAATGGCAGGCACGTGGCCTGCTGATGTGAGTAAAAGGGACATGAACCTAGCTGTGTGCCAGGGAAAGCTCAACAGTAAAGATGACAAAGCTTCTGGAAGCAGGGAGTGGGCTCTGAGAATCAGCTTTATCCTCAAGGCACTTAATTGGTGGTTACCTCCCCACCTCCTCCCACCTAATCAAGGCATGTCACACTTCTAGGAGATGGCTTATATGCTGCCAGGAAAGTTTTCCTTTTCCCTTTGGTACTACACAGAGGTGGTGTAGGACTTTAAAACCTTGCTCATGCTATGCTCTGCTAGCGGGCATGGGAGGCACAAGTGGAAGCCTTGAGAGTGACATCAAGGCCATTAACTGGTGGCATTTAAAATATCCTAGGGGTAAAATCACACCGTATTGTGCTCTGGTGGCTAAGGGGGAATTTGTCACCTTACTTCTACCTGCTCTTTCTCTGGATCCACCCCAAATCAACAACAGTGGACAGATGGCCAGAGCTAACACGGTCAGAACTGTACCTCTAACCTAAACCTGGGTCAGCTAGATCCTCCACCTTAGCAACTGTAACCATCAATCATATAAGCAGAACAATCTGAACTGGGTACTCAAAAGGAGACAGAGAAACTGGCACCTTCCATCAGGTGGGAAAGCAGAAGAATGCATATCTGTAACAGGATTACAAACAAGCAGGGGCAGGGGGAGAGATGAAAACTAGGGGCATCCTGAGAATGTTTCTCTCTTCTTAAGACACAGTGGGCTTCCTGCCTTTGAAGCCCCCTCCCAAATCTTTACAATAACCCTCCCTTCTGATCATGTTCACTCAAAATGGATTCTGTTCCCAGTGACTTAAAAGCCTAAACTGCTACAGATGAGATCGCACAGTGCCTACCCCCTCCTCCCACGCCCCCACAGGTCTCAAACAGGTTCTTCCTGGGAGGCTGGTGGCAAAGACCCACGGGAACAAAGCCACCCGCCTGCGGGAGAACAGCCTATTCTGTGAACATGAGGCAGAGCTGGCTTCTCACTAAGGCGTCTTTGTAGAGCTTATCAAAATGAAATAAAAGAGAAAGCTTTTGTCCTAATGCATGCCAGGGTCTTGCTGCTGTTCTGGGAACGTGTGGGTGGGTGCCACCCTCCAGGAAAACACAGACTTGAAGAGGCACTGAGAGCCCTGATGGTGTTTTGGGTCCCATGGCCATCTGTTCTTTTACTAAAAGGCTTCAGCATGCTGTGGGGACATTTCACCAAGAGACACAGTGAAGCCAAGGATGAGGGGCAGACTTGAGAGTGGGACAAATGCAGCCAAACCACCCTAGTGTGGTCACCTGCAAACAGGTGGGGAGAGGCTACAGTGGAAGGCACCTCCTCATCAACTTGTAGGAATTCAAGGAACTGCTATTCACCCCAGCACATAAATAAAGCATAAATAAATACTCTTCTCAACATGTGGATCAAAAATGACCAAACTGATGAGTGTTCCTCCCTAGACCTCCGAGGCACAGGTGCTGACTGCTGTCTACAAGGACAGTCATTTAAATCACTTTCCAGTTTTTGTTCAACATGAGACTGACTGTTCCCTTCAGAGATGGATCTCGATACTCCTTTTCTGGCAGCCCTTTAAAGGTTCTAGTCCTTAACTCTGTCCACCTCTGGCCTCCATTTCTACTCAAGGAGAAGGGCCAGAGAAACAAAAGGGCACAGGAGGGAGGATGTTAGTTGCCTTTTTCCCCTTCCTAATGTAAGTCATTTTCCCCAAGAAGGGGCTCCTCCATGATGGAGAAGAGGAGGGCAGAGCAGTTTGGTCAGAACTGCCCAAAGGGGAGGGGGGGAGGAAGGGGGAACGGAACTGCCCTAAGAGAAGGGGAAGAGGAAGAGGAGGGAGGAGAACTGCCCAAGAGGAGGAGGAAGGGGGAGCAGAAGAAACAGAGGAAGGAGGTGGGGGATAGAGGAAAGGGTGGGGAAAGGGATAAATGGGAAGGAGAGGGAGGGAAGGTTATTCACATCAATTGTGGCTACAGCTCTCCAGTCCTGGAGCCAACAGCCCCTCCCCTCCCCCACCCCACCCAACCCTCGAGGACCTTGTAAGGACATGGAGCAAAAGATGGTTCCAAGGTGCGCAACTCTGATGTCTGAATTCTGGCTAAGGGGTCTAAACTTCCCTTTGGCGTTAACATCACTGTATAACAATACCCTCCCGGAGCCTCCAGTTGCCTTTTCATTAAAATGGGGATGAGAAAAATCTCTATTTCGGGGGGTGGGGGCGGGTAACACGTGCAGTTTTTGGTCATTGTGGTCCATCACTGCCAGTGAGGCTTGGAGTGTTTTCAAAAGTAAGTGGAGAAAAAAAGACCGTGCACATCCATTTCTTCCACAGCCGTATCGAAACACCAAGTAGGGACTTAGGAAGTGGGACGCACTCATGGGCGCATCCCGACTCCCGAGCGGAAGGGGCAACTTCGCTGCCTTGAATTACCTCGCCCTTCTTATTTTCAATGGAGGGAGAGGCGGAGCCAGGGGAAGGTGTCCATCGGGACGTGGAAATGTTCCACATTCTCTCCAAGGGTCCCTGGCCAGGACTCGGCCCATTCGTGAGCGGGTGACCTTGGGCAAGGGACTTGCCTCGCCGAGCCTCAGTTTCCTCATCTGTGCAGTGGGCATACAGGCAATACCCAAGGCACAGAACCGCTTTGGAGGGGCGAGGTACCTCCTGGCCGGAGTCACCGCTCGAAAACGTCGGCTCCCACTGTCCCGGGTTCGGCAGGCCCCAGGCTGTCCCCTCCCGGCGCGGCCACCGCCCAGGCCTCAGCCTCGGGCCACGCGGGCCTCGCCACCGCCACGCCCCGGGTCCCCAGACCGCGGCTGCCGGCCGCAGCCGGGCCGGGGGTCGCGGCCCGGGCCCCCCACCCCGCGGGCGCGCCCCACTCACCGGTGTAGTGCACCACGCAGGTCTGGCCGCGCTTCGGGAAGGTGCGCCCTGAGGAGACAGACAGACGCGCCGGGTGAGCGGAGGGCTCGGCTGCGGAGCGCCGCGGGCCGCGAGCGCCCTACTCACCGTCTCCGGGGGAGATGGTCTCCACCTGCACTCCCATGGTGGTGGCGGCGGCGGACGCTGGGCGGGCGGCGCGACGGGCGGCGTGGACCGTGAGCGGACCTGGCGGCGGTTCCGCGACTGTGCCTCGTCCCTCCGCGCGTCGCCTGCGCACGCGCGCGCCCCCGCACGCCCCGCCCTGCGTGCGCGCCCCACGCGGCGCGCACGTCCCGGAAGCCCAGGCCGCGGTGCAAAGGAACCGGAAGCCCCGAGGCCCCCGGATGCAGCTGTGTTTGAAGACCTGTTGGGCGCGCCCCTCCCTGCCTTTCTCTGGGCTTCCATCCTGGCAGGCATCGCCTCAACCGAGTTTCCGCAGCCGAAAAGCAGGAGTAGTAACTGGGGCTCGGCCAGTTACTGACTGGGTGCCTTTGAGCAGTTCACACCTGCACAGGCTGCGCAGCCTGCAGAGTGGGTGGCTGTGAGAACACGTGTGTCATGTTACCGATCAGTAAATGGCTCAAGTTTCTGGGCTTCTCTTTGGAGGAGGAGGCAGTGCTTACATTGCCCTGCATGAAGCCTGTCCGGATGCTTCCATTCGTTTCACCCAACTTTACCATCGCATATTCTGATGAAGCACCTATTAGTTATCATGCACTGCGGTAGATGCGTGGGACATAGCAGTGAAGAATATACTCATTCCCAGACTTCAAAGAATTTACGGTCTGGTGTGGAAGAGACAATTAAATGACCACATAAATTAAAGTTTTCGTTCCGTTAAGTGCAATGAGAGCAATACATGGTGTCATGTCATGACTTAGCCTGGAGTATGGTGAAATGTTTTCCTGCGTTAACCAGGTTTAGCAAAAGTCTAAAGCATTGGCCAGCTGTACAAGTGCATGTTAGAGTGGGAGACAGAAGAGAACCTTGTGGCACTGTCTTAAGACCTAGGGAGGCAGATGTGAACTAATCCCTCTCTCATCTCCCTGTTTGTGCTCCTGTAAGTGTTTTAAACAAGACCTCAGAGTTCTCTGACACTGTTCTCATTGTCTACATCCCCTTCCCTAGAATTTCAATTGAGTTTGTGTCTGCCTTGTCAATTTTTAGAGTAGGATGTAAGCTGTAAGAGAAACCCAGTCAACAATGGTTGAAATGAGAAGTTATTGTCTTTCTTGCCGCAGTCTGGCTGGGCACAATCAGGAGCCACTTGTCAAAAGAAACTAACTTTATTTTTAGAACCACACACGCCAAACAAAACAGCCTCTCAGGAAAAACCCTCTGAGCCTCAACTGCCACCACCAGCTTTCCACAAGCCTCTCTCTCCCACACAAGCTTCTCTCCACCTCCCACAATCCTCCTGCTCTTGAGGCCCATTGGCTGGGTCACGTGGGCGGAGCCAAAAAAGTCCCCCAATGAGCAGTTCGGTGGTCTGAAAGGGCAGGGAAACAGCCCAATGAGCCTCACCGCAGAGGAACCAATCAGCTAGATGTTGCTGGGGCTGCTGTGAGCCAATCATCAGCCGGCAGCTGGAAGTTTGCTGGCAGCTGGAAGTTTGCTGGGGCCCCTTCGGCTGTGGCTCTCAACATTTCTCATGTAGCAGTCCAGAGGCAGATGGTTCAGTGCAGGTAAGAATTCACAGGCTGTCCAGGCACCCATGCTTCTTATTGCCTCTCATTCCTTAGAATCTTACCCTCATATGTATGGTCCCAGATGGTTCTCCAACATGCTTTCCTTCGAACAGTGGGAAGAGGGAAAGGAGGAGTGACAGCACAACCCCTTTCCTTTAGGGCATGACCTAGAGGCTGCATACTTCTCTTCCCCTCACACCTCATTGACTACAACGCCATTATGTGACCAAATTTAGCTGCATGGGAGGCTGGGAAATACAGTTTCCACTCTAGGTGGACATATGCCCAACTAAAAATCAGGAAGAATGGATATTGAGAGACAAAGTTTAAAAGAGCAAACCCAGCTGTTGCTAGGACACTAACCCTACCACCTAGAGAAGATCTGACTGCAGAGAGCACAAATTATGAAGCAAGAAAGCCACCAGGAGGTGAGAGAATTCCTGTATCCAGTTTCCCCTGAAGCCCAGCAGGAGGAAACTTGCTTCACTTTCACCCTGTGCTCATGTGGTTGTTCATGGCTCTAAATTGGGCATCTATTCAAAACATAGTCCTGCCTTTGCGACAGAATCCATAAAAATCCATAGATAAAAGGCTGTTTCGCTCTTCCTGTGAGGATTCCCAAGATCCTCATGTTTGCATCACCTCTTTCTTATTGCTTTCTTACTAGGTAAAGGAAAAAAGGCATGTGGCTATCATTTCAGCTACTGGTGGCAATATGCAACGCTGGTCCAAGACGAATGTGAATTCATGTGTGCTGTGCAACACAAGGGGCACTTATTAAGCATTTGTGTGTGTGTGTGTGTGTGTATACGCACGCACGCATGCACACTGAGGATCGAACCTGGAGCCTTGTGCCTGCCAAGTACATGCTCTACCATTGGGTCACATCCTCTGCCTCTAAGAAAGTTTTAATTTTTTTACTTCTAACACTTCCACTTTGCTCTTCCTTCTGTTTTATTTATTTGCTTAGGTTTCCATCCTTCCCTTTGTTTTGAGATGATTTGTTCTTATTTTTCTTTCTTTCCTCCTCTTCCTCTTCCTTTTTTTTTTTTTTTTTGGTAGCACAGGGATTAAGCTTGGGGTCTTGCATGTGCCAGCCAGGCAAGTGGTCCATGACCAAGGTACATTCCCAACTGTTGTCCTTATTTTTTGAAACATTCTTATAATACCTGCTTTAGAGACTTTATCAGATAGTTTCAACAGCTGTGTCGTTTCAACATTAACATGAATTGATGTTGAATTCATGTTAATGTTGGTCTTTTTTTCACATTTCTTCATATGTCAGGTAATTTTGAATTCTATCCTAGACATTTTGAATATCATACAGTAATATTCAGAGCCTTTTAAAAAATCCTGTGCTGTCTTTGTGTTAGCAGGCAATTGACTAGATTGGGCTCAGGCTATCTAATTCCTCTCAATTTAGGATCCTGCAGGTACAGACCGTTTGCTGTCGCTGCCACCTTCACAAGGATTTCTGGGGACTGGGGTACAAGTGAAAGAAAAAATTATTTAAAAAAGAGAGTTCTCCCACTTTTGACATTTGGAGACCTTGTTCTGCTTCTTGTCCTGAGCTAGAAATAGAAAGCCACTTCTGAAGCTTTCTCTGTCTGCCCTGGTATGTACTTCTGGTTTTCAACCTGAAGAGTCCAAGATGGAAAATACTAGAGGGAAAAAAATAAGGATAAACTTGTTGCTAGCTCAGAGGTACTTTAAACTCTGATATTGTTCCCCAAGTGTATCTGAAATGTTTTATTTTTAAGAGTTCCTTTAGCTACTGCATGCATTTTGTCCAGCTGCAATCCTTGGAAGAGAAGGCACAGCTTGCTTACTCCAATCCACCAGAGGCAGATTCTGGCCCCTTCGATTTTAAAAAGGACCTCTCACCAGGCATGGTGGTGCACACCTGTAATCCCAGTGATTCAGGAGGCTGAGGTAGAAGGATCCCAAGTTGGAGACCAAGCTGGATAACTTGACCTTTAGTGGTCAAAATAGTAACTTTTATATTATGTGTATTTTACCACAATAAAAAAGGGGAGGAGCTTCATATACAAAGCAAAAACAGCAACCAAAGAAAACAAGGTGTCACTTTTTAACTCCAGCAGGAGAAGTGATGTGTCTGTGGTCTCCAAAGAGCCATGATGTTGACCCAGCTTCACTTCCCACTGGTTGCAAGGTTTGGGCAATGTACATTCTGGGCCAACCTTTGGTATTATAGGTAAGTAGCAGGTGGGCCAGTCACCGCCAGCCTCTCAGCCCAGTACCGAGCCAAGAGCACCAAATCTGGGCCTTCTTCCCCTTATAACTGAAGTCAGCCTGTTATTAGTGCCATGGAGCATGCAAGACTCAATTTAGCATAAGAAACAATGAAACTATGAGCTTGGCATGGTGGTGTACACCTGTAATCTCAGAGATTTGGGAGGCTGAGGCAGAAGGATCCCAAGTTTGAGGCCAGTCTCAGCAACTTAATGAGACCCTGGCTCAAAATAAAAAAGAAAAGGGGCTGAGGATGTGGCTTAGTGTTCAAGCACTGCCTCCCCCCTTCAACCCTGGCGCCAAAAAAAAAAAAAAAAAAAAAAAAAGAAAAAAGAAAGAAAGAAAGAAAAAAGAAACAATGAGACTGTGCTTTGACGTTAAAAGAAGAAATCCAGTGCTTCTGAAAGCCCAGTGTGCATTCCGAAAGGGGCTCTGAGTCTAACGTTTTGGGGTCCAAGGCCCATTCCAAGGCAGAATTGCTGGAAATCCTGAGCTCTTCTTTCCCCCTTGACCTCCTGTAGCTCTCTTCTTTTTCTTCCTGGAGAACAACTTCTAGATTTTTCCAGGTATCAAACCTGTAAGTGACTGACAATATCTTCACTCTATAATTTAAAAATTTAGGCTAAAGGTTTGAAACTTTAGGCTAATGATGAAATTTCAGGCATTCACCAATGGATGGAGTGGGTATATTTGAGCCTTCCTGCAGTCTCAGGGGCTTAGGGAATCTTAGAGACATCCCTTCCATCCTGCCCAAATGTTCCAATCTCCTCGCCAGATGCTTCCAGGAGGCTGCCCAGATTCTACTTGAACACCTCTATGGACAGAAAACCCACTACCTTCAGGAGTGGGAACTTTCAGCTTCAGGGTGTGTGGCATGGAAGGGCACTGGGGTGGGACAAAGCACTGGACTGGCTATCCTCTGCTTGTGGGGGAAGTGAGGGCAGTAGGCCAACTCTGAAGGTCCTAAACTTGATGGGATGTAGGACAGGGGTGGGGGTGAGGTGCGTTGCTGTGTCAGGGCATGACTGAGCCTGTGCTGAGTATGGCACCAAGTAGAAGATTTGGGGAAAAGGAAGTAGTAGAACTGAGATCCCTCGTTGAAAATCTTATACATTTCTATGGCGGATGTTTGTGGTGTTTGTCTTTCTTTTGAAAATAGTGCTTTGGTTTTCATTTGGGGGAAGCACTCCTCCACTCTTTGGCCTAAGGTTTAAGTAGAACTATTATCACTTGCAGTTCCAGAGAGGGCATTGACCCAAATCTGGCCACATGCTGTGGGTCTCCTTAGATACGAGGATTGATTTAGGGGTGGGTATATGTCTCATGCTGTTCAGGTTAGTATAAGAAAAAAATACCATAAACTGGGTGGCTTGTCAACAAGAGAAATTTATTTATCACAGTTCTGGAGACCGAGAAGTCGAAGGCTGAGGCAGATTCCAGGTCTGGTGAGGGTCTGCTTTCTAGCTCATAGCACCTTCTCACTGTGTGCTCACAGGGCGGAAGTGGTGAGGGGTCTCCAGTTTCTTTCATAAGGACACTAATCCTACCATGCCCTAATCACATCCTGAAAGCCCCACTGACTGATATCATCACCTCCGGGCTTAGGATTTCAAAATATGACTTTGGGAGGGGACACAGACATTCTGACTGTGATAGTATCAGACACACAGAGAATGCTTTAGCTTGCGCTGCCATAACAAAACACCATAAGCTGTTTGTTTTCTTTCCCCGTCGCAGGGCTGGGGATCCAGCCCAGTGTCTTGCACATGCAAGGAAAGCACCCTACTGCTGAGCTATGCCCCCAGCCCCAAGCTGGGTGACTTAAACAACAGAAGTTTATTTTCCCAAGGTCTGGAGGTTGGAATTCTGAGATCAAGTGCCAGCAGTTAGATTCGTGTGAGGACTTTCTTCCTTGGTAATAGATAGTTTCTTGTTTCCTTACCTAGGAGGGAAAAGCAGTGGAAGAGGGAGAGAAGGAGTCAGAGGGAGAGAAATGGAGAAAGGAAGAAGGGAGGGAGAAGGAGAGAGAAGAGAGAATTCTCTGGTGTCTCTTCTCATAAAGATGCTAAGACATCGTGAGGGTCTCTGTCACCCTCATGACCTCATTTAACCCTAATTCCTGCCCAAAGTCCCTTCCTCAAATACCATCACATTGAGGGCTAGGACTTCAAGGTGAATTTGGCAGGGGCATTGTTCAGTCCACAGCACAGTTAAATAATCCTGAATATTTATGGGTGCAGTTTCTGATTAAAAGAGAATTCTGATGATAGTAGATCCAGCAGTGTCTGAATCTGGATGACCCTTAAGTTTTCCATTATGTGGGCCAATACATTCTTCGAATTGGACTTTCCGTTGCTTGCAACAGAAAGATTTTTGGGTAATGCAATCCTCAAACTCATAGATTACTCAATATGCAAAGGCTGCACTTGCTGGTTAATCAGCCGCTTGTGTGTGTGTGTGTGTGTGTGTGTGTGCACGCGTGCGCACGTGTAATGACTACAGGGGTCTTCACATTTAAGTTACATTTAAGTGTGCAGGGGAATCACCTGGTAGAACTGATTGCTGGTCTTTACTGTCGAGTTTCTCATTTTGCAGACATGAGGTGTGACCAGAGAATCTGTATTTCTAACAAGTTCCCCAGGGATGCTGTTGGCCTGGGAACTACATTTGGAAAACCACTAGTGTCATGGAAGCCCGTGATTCCTGAAATCAGGACACCTGGAATCTTGGTGGTCCAAGCTTGAGATGAGGGAAAGAACCATGGCAGTATGTTCCAGTAGTTCATGGGAAGTTTATTCACCCAGCTTAACTCCCAGAGGAAAGGTTTCTCAGTTCTCACAATCTTTAAAAATGTCCATCATGCCTCCCTCTGGAAAAGTTCAGGGGCTGTTATGGTTTGGATCTGGAATGAACCCAGAGGCTCCTGTGTTGGAAGCCTGGGCCCAGCGCAGCAATGGTCAGAGGTGGGAATGTGGGGAAGTGACTGGATTGTGAGGACCGTCATCTCATCAGTGGATTAATCCATTGATGGGTTCGTAATTGAATGGACTGTTGAGAAATTATGGAAACTGGGAGGTGGGGCCTAGCCTAGTTAGGGGAAATAGCTAATAGGAGGGTACATCTTGTCCCTGGCCCTTCCTCGCATGTGTTTGTACACGCTGTCTGCCCTCTGGCCACCGTGAGATGAGCAGCTCGGCCCTGCCATGTGGTCCCTGCCATGACGCTCTGCTTTGCCAAAGATCCAAATGGGTGGGGCCAAGTGACTAACACTGAAAGCTCTTAAACCATGAATCAAAATAAAAATTTCTTCCTTTAAATTGATTTTCTTGGGTATTTCATCACAGTGATGAAAAGCTAACACAGGAGACTTGAAGACCTTCCAGAGGGCTGGGGAAGTAGCTCAGTTGGTAGAGTGCTTGCCTTGCATGCACAAGGTCCTGAGTTCAGTTCTCAGCAACACACACACACACACACACACACACACACACATGAGCTGTCTGGCTCGTCATTTTGTGGTTTCCTCTGTACCCTGGAGCCATAACAGGAGAAAACACAAGACCATCCAGGGCCAAGTGGAAGGGAACAGAAACCCCTTTCTCTTGACTCCTTTCAAACACAACATTCACAGCCATGGGCCTCAGGCATACTAGAATTCTCTGAGCCACACCAGTAGCAAACTTTCTCTTCTGTTGCTCTCATCATTTCTCTGAACATCAGGAAGTTTCTAGTCTGTTTGGATCTAAACTAAACTATATCTCTCAGATGGTTTGGGGCCCAAGAATGATCCTTAGACCTCCACAGGCTCAGATATTTGGGTTTGGAATTGCGATCATTAGATCATGGTGGCCAGAAACAGTGGCCCCTGATACTAGGGGGAGTCATAAAACAGTGTCAACCAATGGCCGGGATGGGATTGTACTGCCCCTGAGGGTCAGAGAAGGGACTCTTCACCATCCCACAAGGTCACAGGTAGATGACTCAACTGCAGGAAATGCAGTGGTGGTGTTTTGCATACAGTGATTTATCAAATCCTGACACTACATTGTAATCTTAGCCCTCTTTTACAGAAGGGAAAGCTGAGGCTTAGAGATGTTGGTAATTTCCCTATGGCTGCATGTGGTATCTTGAAAAATGGCCTCTCAGAGATTTCAGTTCCTAATCTCTGGGGCCTGTAGATGCTGCCTTACATGGAAACAGGTCTTTGCAAGTGGGATTAAGTTCAGGATCTTGACATGGGGGATTATCCTGGATTATCAGATCAGGCCCTAAATACTATTTCATATATCAAGGAGTACATGACTTCACCTCTACCTACTCACAGAAAAAAAAAAAAAGCAATGTAACCATGGAGCTGGGATATTTGAAGATGCTGGCCTTGAAAGTTGGAGTGATGAAACCACAAGCCAAGGAATGATGGCAGCCCCCAGATCTTGGCAGAGCCGAGGAGGGATTCTCTCCAGGAGTGTGTGAAGGCAGCACAGCCCTGCTGACGCCTTCGTTTTAGTTCAGACTTCCAGCTTCCAGAATTCTTGAGACAATTTCTGTTGTTCTAAACCACCAGGTTTGCAGCAACTTTCTACAATAGCCTCAGGAAACCAATCCACAAACATCCAGAAATGTGCCCAGGGCTGTTTGGCTCATCATTTTGTGGTTTCCTCTGTACCCTGGAGCCATAACAGGAGAAAACAAATTCTGTTCCCCATGATCTGCACTTAGGAAGGACTTGGAGATATGTCTCAGCTACTCTGGACCACTGTCAACTAGGGAAGAGCCAAGTCTGTTCCAGGGGTTAAATTCTAAGCTCACTATGAAAAGGTACCAGTTAAAGAAAGGCAACATTACCCTTGTCCCCCCACCTGCCCCCAATACCAGTGACCAAACCCAGATCCTTGTATGCTCTGCAAGCACTCCACCATGAAGCTACATCCCCAGCCATTATTATTATTATTATTTTTATTTTGAGACAGTGTCTTGCTAAGTTACCCAGGCTGGCCTTGAATTTGCAATCCACCTGCCTCAGCCTCATGATTCACTGGGATTCTAGGGTGGGCCACCATGCTGAGCCGTAGCATTATTCTTGACAGTGCCTCAGAAGACATCCTGTTGGAGACCCTGTGCCTCCCAATGAGTCCAGCAGCAGCCATTTGTCCTAGGGCCATCTTCTCTTTGGGTAAGCAGCAGGGGTGTCTGTAGAGTGTGTGAGACCTAAATTGGAGTCTCCACCATGCTTAAAATACTCTTGCACAGGGGGCCCAGATCCAGAGCCCAGGGTAAGTGGAACATTGTCCATCACCTACTGCCTATTGTGGGAGATGACTACTCTCTTTATTAATTAACATAATAAAATGTACTGATCTTAAGTGTACAGATTAGTGAGTTGCAAAAATCATGTATGCTGTTTTAACCAACACCCAAGCAAGATGCAGAGTACTACAAATTAAGGTGGCAGAGTTTACCACCCTGAAATATGTCACTTGTTTGGAGCTGAAGGCATTTGAGAAACAGCAGATACAAGAAGAGCTTTCTGACCTCCCCCTTCCTTCCTGAAAGCTGGAGAGAAAACGCCCCGGTAGAAGCTGTCCTCCTTGTATCAGGAGGAAAGGAGCCTTCCTACTGCAGAGCCCGGAGTAAAGGGTGGGAGAATTCTGGAGAATTCTGCCTTTAGTCTCCCCACACATTTTAGCTATTCTCCCATTAATTGCTTCTCTTGTACAACTTAATTTTTGCCACTTCTTTGGGTCTTCATTTCCTTCTGAGCACTTGTGTCATTTATTACATTTATATATTTTTCTTCTGTTAATCTGTGTCAATTTTATTCCTAGGTCTAGCCAAAGATCCTCAGAGGGCAGTGGGAAAGTTTTCTTCCTGCACACCTGTGTAGAAAGTCCCCTATTGTCCCTTCCAGTTAAACACCTTCCCAAGAGGTGATCATGGTCCAGATTTCTATCCCCATAGGTTAATCCGAGAAGAGTGCTGTCCCGTAGAAATTTCTGGCATGATGGAAATATTCCAAATCTAGACTGACTAGTATAGCACCTATGGGTCACATATTCAGCCCTTAAATGTGGTTAGTGTGGATGAAGATGTAACATTCTTTTTTGGTGTGTGTGTGGGGGGTACCGGGGATTGAACTCAGGGACACTCAGCCGCTGAGCCACATCCCCAGCCCTATGTTGTATTTTATTTAGAGACAGGGTCTCACTGAGTTGCTTAGTGCCTCGATTTTGCTGAGGCTGGCTTTGAACTCATGATCCTCCTGCCTCAGCCTCCCAAGCTGGTTGGATTACAGGCGTGCACCACCTTGCCTGGCTAAGACATGACATTTCTATTCTGTATAATTTTACTTAAATTTGGACAGCCTCATGTGACTAGCAGCTACCATACTGTACAGTGCTATCTGTCTTCTTTGTCTCAACATGGTTTTAACATTACTTCAGTGTGCTTCAGCAGCTTCTCACTGCTGAGTAAGGTTTTTACATTTTTAAAATTTTTATTTTTAGTTGTATGCCAATCATATTCTATGATATATGTATATATATCATAGAATGGACCATTTAACCTTCTTAAGTGTGCAATTCAGTAGCATTAAGTCCTTTCACATTGTTAATTGTGTGACTGTCACCTCCATCTACTCCAGAACTTTTTCACTTTCCCCAAGTGAAACTCTGTGCCCATCAAACTCTAACTCTGAAGTCCCCCACCCCCAGCTCCTGGCAACCATAACTACTCTCTGTTGTTAGATGAGTTTTCGTTGCCAAGTTAGATTTTTGCTGCTGGCCAGCATTCATCTTTCTCCATCTCACCCTGAGTTGCTTAGGAGCTGATCCTTGAAGGTTTGCTGTGTAAAGTGACAGTTCATCTATAAGCTTTGGCTTCTGCACATTCTCCGTGACTAGAGCAGGCTTTTTGCAGCAGAGCCTTCCCTTCTATTTCTTTGAATCACACTGGATGCCCCGCCATGTGGTTGATAGAGACATGTCTGCTCACGATGAGTTTTTGGCATCTGTTGGGGAACTTGGGTAGGACACCAGCATTTGCTGAATTCTCAGGAGTCCCAGGCATGTTCTCTCCAGTGTGTCAGCAGGCCCTCCACAGCCCAAGGTCATCTAAACCTGAGCTCCTCAGTAAGGCCTGAGCCAAAGCTCAGGAATCCACCCTCAGGGCTCCTTCTCTATTTGTCTCCAGGCCTGTTCTTTCCCAATAGCTGGGGACTAAAATGAACCATGCCTCCCAAAATTTGACAGAGAGTTGGGAGAAGAGACACTGTTTGCATTTGAAGGCTCAACTAAATTGCTGGAGTCATGGTCAGGGTGGATTAATCAACTTTTATAAATAGGCCCATCACGCAAACACGTGATCACAACAGAGAGTGTGTTTATCCCATGGAACATTCCAGGGTGAACGCTCCAGCAGGGGTGGGTGGGTGCTCTGCTCCACATGCCCACTCAGGGACACAGTCTGCCTTCCAGTCTGCCAGTTTCGCACATGGATCCCAAGATGACTCTACTGTTGGGTCACTTCAGCTGAAGGGCAGGAAGACAGAGCATGAGGAATAGCATGGGAGGATTCTTGGCCAGGACCAGAGTGACACCAATCACTTCCAATTAAGAGAATTTAGTCACGGAGCCATACTTAACTACAAGGGAGGCTGGGAAGTGTGCCTGGTAAGGAGAGGGGACTGGATTTTGGTGATCACTAGGTGTGTTTGAGAGCTTCTGAGCAATAACACTTTTATAGGAATCTTCTGTGGGGACCTTCACTTTTGAACTTTGCTTCCTGAGTCTCTCTCTGTCTTTCTGACACACACACACACACACACACACACACACACACGAAGCACACAGTAATAATCAGCTGTCACTGTTCTTAGTTGATTCTTAGTTCTGACTCAGCATTTACTAAGCAATCCCAAGTTCCCCATCTAGATTCATCTAGTGGGAGAGAATTCCTCAGCTAGTGGATGGGAGTGTTAGGCTGTCTAGATAATTAGGTTTTGGGCTAGACATTGCCATCTGCCCCAATCCTTCCATCCTCTCCTTACTGCAGAACCAGATTTTGTACAAAGCAGCGAAGCACTTGTCTGACGCCCACCCACCACCCCTCCCCAGGCACTCACTCTTGCACAGGCTCCTGTGCTGCTAGAAGTTGTTGGGTAAAAGGTTAATAAGAGAAAAGCAGAGGTGCCCTGGCTGGGGCTTCTGGAATGCCATCGTATTCCTGCTAGAGGAGAAAAAAAAAAAAAAAAAAAAGAGTAGACATGGCAGGTTGGCTGGTCTTCTGCTCAGTCTCCTCTCCATCTTCTGCCTTCTTTCTACCCAGGGTGCACTCATGGAGTAGAGCAGCCCCCTTGTATCCAGGAGGGGAACAGATGAAGGAAATATGAGTGAACTATGGACCTGGTTGATTTGGTGTTGGCTCATTAACTGTAACAAAAGCGTTACTGTGGTGTAAGATATTAATATTAGGGGAAATGGGGGTGAGGATGGAATGGGAAACTCTCGGGACTAGCCACTCAGTTTTTCTATAAACCTAAAACTGTCTTTAAAAATAAAGTATATTAATAAAAAGTATATTTTCAAATGGAAATTATAGAAATAAAAAATATGATATGTGTTGGGCAGAATAATGGTCCTCAAAGATGTCTACATCCCAATCCCTGGACTCTGTAAATATGTTGCTTTGCTGGAAAAAAAGGCCTTGAGATGAAGAGATTGGCCTAGAGTATCTTCACATCATCCATCTAATAATACAGGCCCTTAAAGGAAGAGACTCTTTCTCAACTTTCGTCAGAGAGAGAAGTGACTATGGAAGAATGCTCAGAGAGATACAGCATTGTTGACTTTGAAGATGGAGGAAGGGGGCCATGAGCCAAAGACTATGGGAAGCTTCTAGAAGCTTGAACAGTTAGGAAACTGATTCTCCCCCAGAGCTCTCAGGAGGGAATGTAGCATTACTGACAGTTTAATATTAGCCCTGTGAAGCCTGTGCTGGAATTCTTAACTATGGAAGAGTAACACAGTCTGTCTGTGTTGTTTTAAGATAACAAGTTCAGACTTGTTACGACAAGTCTATGGCAGCAATAGAAAAAACTAACAGAACTAAAAAATTCATTGAATGAGCTTTAATAACAGAGTGCAGATGACAGAGGATAGAGTTAATGAACTCAAGGATGGAGTAACAGAATTCACCCAATTGGAACTAAAGGAAAAAGAAAAAGGGATAGAGCCTCAGGGAACTATGGGGGCAAAAACAAAATATCAGCATTTGTGTTATTGGAATTCTCAAAGGAAGAAGGGAAAGTGGTGCTGAAAGAGCACTCAAATACACATGCTCCTTGATTTATGGGATTACATCCTGACAAGCCCATCATGATTTGAAAATATTTTAAGTAAAAAATGTATCACACCTGATATACTGAACAGCAGAGCGAAGCAACACAGACTACTCCTGCAGGATTGGCTCGTTACCTTCACAGCCCCGTGGCTGATGGGGAGCTGTGACTCACTGCTGCTGCCCACCATGGCTAGGGTCCCCTAGTGCACATTGCCAGCCTGACAAAAGATCAAAATGCAAAATGGTTTCTACTGACTCTGCATTGCTTTCATGCTGTTGTAAAATGGAAATAGCACTAATTTTGAATGGTTGGGAGTCATCAAGGACTATATCTAATGGCTAAAAACATCCAAAAATTTGTTTAGTATATGAACCCATAGATTCAAGAAGGTGAGAGAACTCCAATCAAAATAAAATTGAAGAAACCCATTTAAAGATCCATCCAAGTTAAACTTCTAAAAAAGAGAAAATAATATTTAAGAGCAGCCAGGGAGTAATGGCCTACAGAGGGAAAAACAAACAAACAAACAAACAAACAAACTTCTCATGTGGACTTCTCATCTGAAAGCATGGAAGTAGAAGGAAGTAATACCAAATTTTTATGTGCTGAGAGAAAACAACTATCAACTGTAACTTCCAAATCCAGCTAATCTATCATGCAGGAATGAGGAAGAAATGAAGATATTCTCAGATGAAGGAAAGCTGAAGGAATTTGTCACTAGCAGCTACCCTTAAAGACTGGGTAAAGGAAGTTCTACAAACAGAGGATATAAGAGAAAAAATCTTGGAGGATCAGGAAGGAAGAAGAAAAAATAGAAATGGCAGAAATATATGGATACATATATTAGACTATCTTTATGAGTTTTATGAATTATATTTCATGACTGAGATTTTGCCCTGATACTCAAGATATCAAAAGGGGGAGAGTAAAGGTATCTATGGGGAAGTGATGTTGGAGTGGTAAGATGGTAAAATGGTGATACTAGTGATGGTGATTTATCACCTTTGTATATTGTAATATCCAGAGCAACTACTAATGAAGTATACAAAGAGATAAATAAATCAAAATGGAATCCTAAACAATGTGTAAGTAACCCAAGAGAAGACAAACAGGGATGAGAAACAGGGAAAAAGCAGAAAACAAATAATAGACTATAGACTTGCAGCTGTGTGCAGTGGTGCTCACCTGTAATCCCAGTAGCTTAGGAGGCTAAAGCAGGAGGATTGTGAGTTCAAAGCCAGCCTCAGCAATTTAGCGAGGCTCTAAGCAACTCAGCTAGACCCTTTGACTAAAAATATATAAAAATGGCTGGGGACGTGGCTCAGTGGTTAAGTGTCCCTGGGTTCAATCCCTGGTACCAGGAAAAAAAAAAGGTAGCCCTAGGCACTAACATGTTAATAGTTACCTTTGAGGGCTGGGGATGTGGCTCAAGCGGTAGCGCTCGCCTGGCATGCATGCGGCCCGGGTTTGATCCTCAGCACCACATACAAATAAAGATGTTGTGTCCGCCAATAACTAAAATAAATAAATAAATATTAAAAAATTCTCTCTCTCTCTCTTAAAAAAAAAAACAAAAAACAAATAGTTACCTTTGAGAAGTCCAATTCCAAGCCAAAATTCTATGCAAGCCTTTCCTTGTCCCAAGGTCACTGTTGACACTGTTCTCTTTTCAGGACATGCACCTTCACTTCCACCTCCACCTGGGTAATTTCAGCTCATCTTTCCCACTTCAGTTAAAACATCACCTCCTCCGGGTCTTCCTGACTGCCCAGGCTAGAGGAGGGTGCATGATCTTCTGTGTTTCCCGTAGTTCTATGGGTTCCCTCCTTTCACGCCCAAGATGCATTGTCATTTCTTATTTTTGCCTATACTTGCACCAGAATGTGAACTCCATGTGAACAGAATGGTGTATGTTTTGTTTGCTGTTGAACAGTACCTGGCACCTAGTAGCAGCTCAGAAAATGTTGGATGAATGATTAATTTATCTGCTGAGAAACAAACACAGGCATGTGGCCCTCCCGGTCAACTGGGCAAATGTTAAGAGAAAATCAATTCTGAACCTTCTAACTGTGTGTCATGCACCTCCAAGTCCTTGTTTATCCCTCACCATTGCCCCCTTGAGATAGGCATTGCCATACCATTCCACAGGGGAGCAAACTGAGGCTCCTGGAGGGGAAATATTGCTCACAGGGTCACCTGGTAGGTAAAGCACAGTCAGAATCTGGCCTTGTAATTAACTCTGCACCACCAAAGGCACTGCCTGCCCTTTTACAGTTGCCCCTAGGAGTTGAGAGGAGCGACATTGGCTGTGCACCTGTTCTGTGCCAGATGCGGATCTTCCTCAGGCTTACCAGAGACTGCTGGCGTAGAAATCTGGGAGGAGAGGTCACCTGCTGAGGTCACTTAGCTGAGAAGGGATAAGCAGGTACCCTAGGGTGTTCTGACTCAAAGGCTGGTGGGCCCAAGCAGAGTGGTCGCACCTCAGAGTCACCTCCCAAGTTGACTACCAGGTGCTAGAAGCTTCCATTAAGACTTGTGGCATAAGAACAGAAAGAGACACAAATCCATGACTCATCTGGGTGAAAAAGGGCAGAGAATGGAAGGCCCATTGACTGCTGGTGGTGACTGGCCTGTCAGATGGAGATCAACCATGAACTTTGGGCCCTGAAGAGAATCAATTCTGGAGAGAGCGAGGGAGATGCAGGGAAGTTCCCCCAATACCCTCCCTGGCCCCTGCCTGCACAGGGCTCCAAATCACAGTGCTCCAGGTCAAGTGGCCAAAGAGAGCTGCCTCGGTTTCCATCTCTAAAATGAACCTTCTCAAGACTGCAAGACTGATATGAAAGAAGTGTCATCAGGCCTTTGACAACTGGTCCCTGAGGCCCAGAGAGGCCCGAGAACTAACCCAGGTCACATGGCTAACTAGGGGTGGTGTCAGGGCTTTGGACTCCCAGCACAGTGCTCTCCGTCCTGCCCCAGGATATGCTCATGCCTTCTTTCTCACCTGGACAGCCGAGGAGATGAAGAAGCAGCTGCTAAGCAGCAGGGTGTAGGGGTGATGGTGGAGGGTGTGACATAGAGTGAGCCAGAGAGAGAGCTGGGGTGCTTCTCGGGGGCTGAAGAACCCTGGGAGGGAAGACCTAGGTCAGATCCGGGTGTCCAGGCACCTATGGTCTCAATTGCATTCTCAAATTTTCTAAACCCAACAGTAAGTATGCAAAATAACATGACCTTTGGGGTGACTCCAGGGGCCTTGACTTTCTTCCCGTGACTGAATTGGTACCCACCCTGGGGGCAAGAAGAGCTCTTGTTGCCTCTGGGTCTCTGGTCCCCAACTCTTTATTTTTTCCATGTCCAGGAGAAAGATCTGGAGAAGAAGATGATGGTGTTGTCTGTAAACTGCCACAGTAGCAGATTTTCTGGGGACAATGATGCTGTCTCCTGGTACCAAGACACATCCCAAGGCTGGGTCACCGCAACTGCTGGCTACCCAACAGGAAACCCAGGCCCAGAGAGCAGGTGCCAATATCTATCCTCATCTTGGCCCTTGGGGAGGCAGCATGGCAGGACCCGCTGCCTGTCCCCGCTGGCTCTGCATACAGAAGTGGGAGGATGTGGAAGATCCACATGCATGGAGGGCCAAGCATGAGAGCAGCGTTTCCGGTCCCACCCCAGGCCTCCCAGGCTCCCCCATACCGTAAGCCTCCCCTCCCCTCTCTCCATCTGACAGGTTCCTGCCTTGGAAGCCCGACCAAGCCGTGCCTCCTTTGCAAGCCCTCCTGGATTCCCCAGCCGTGGAACCTCTACAGCCACCCCTGGGCTGGGAATGCTCATCTTTCCACAGAATAATGGGTTTTTCTAGGGAAACTATGGTCTCAGAAGGGGCAGGTCTTCCAGATGACCTCTGCCCCACCTCTACCCCCTGGTGTCCTAAGTTAGAGCAAGGCCAGGTTGACAGCACCTGTCCTTACCCCACCCCCTTGCTAGCTCAGCAAATTACTTTACCTCTCTGTGCCTCAGTTTCCTCCTCTGTGGAATAAGGATGGCAAAAGACCCTACCTGATAAGGTGTGGCGAGAACATGGCATTGTCATTTCTTCTCTGAGCATTGCAAGCAAAATATTATCAGCTGTAAGACTGGAAAACGCCACACCACACGACACAGATCACCAAAGAGGTTCCACTTTATTACCAAAGGCTGTGTGTTTATATAGGTCTAAGGAGAGGTATCAGGGCTGAGGTAGATAACGGGTCACCCGTTTATTGGAAAGCTCTTCCATATGTCAGTTCCGGAACCCAAGAAGTTAATTCTTATTGGGGCTAAGGCTTCCCACCAGCAGGATTTGAACATTGCCACCAGTAGGAACGTTTCGCGCCAGTGAAAGAAACAAAGAGGAGAAAGAGGGTCGTTAGACGCCATGTTGGGGTTTTTCTCTGGGGTGCTGCTGCCATTATATGTTTTCCCAACATTCCTCCCTTTTTGTTTTCTTAGGAATTGGGGCGTCGCTGGTCAGATCTGGCTGCTTCCGGCTGTGCTGGGGTGGTGTAGGGCCTAGAAGGGAAAGTGGAGGAATGTTGGGGAAGGCAGGTCTGGGGATATCATGGCAGCCAGAAATAAAACCCAGTGGCTATAGACAGCTACTTCTGTAGGGGTAAAGTCTATAAAAGTTCCCTGAAGCCACAAGTCGTTGATGGCATCGAACCACTCCTGGATGGAGATTGTTGGTATCAGCCACTGGTCCTGTAACAGAGACTCTAGGAAATATTAGAAGCATTGCCTTGACATGGCATCACCAGCACCTGAAGAAGATCAGAGCAAACAAAAGCAGGATGAAGATAAAAATTAAAGCAAATGTCAATTTTTGGCAGAAGTTCCATGTCGGGGGACTGACAGAGAACCATTACACCATTACACCAAGGGCCATGAGGAGGCTTAAAAGGACATAAAGGCTCAAGAATCCAGGATGGCAGATTAAGAGGTTCTCCGGGCTCGTTGTCTCCCACTGTCCGATGTCCATTGCATTCCATCGAGCCTGGTAGTGAGCTTCAGCAATGAGTGAGCTGTTCTCTTGAAGATGTTGGGGGGCTCATTGGTCATCAGAGGCTGCTAGTACCTAAGCAGAGGCTGGTTGAAAGTTTGGTTAGAGATCTTCCATAATTGGCCCTGAAGGAAGTGAAGCAGACAGGGCAGGAACAGACACATCAGGAAAAGAAGACATATGGGCCTTAAAAGAGGCAACAGCCACGATTGGAAGTGGGCTAAAAAGAAGGTGGCAAATGGGTTTTGGTTTGGTGGATTTTTCAAAGAGGTAGCCAAGTCGGTGAGCTTGACTACATTAGTTTCCACAAGGCCTGATTCATTGATGTAGTAACAGCATTCTTCCCTCAAGAAAAGACAGGTTCCACCTTTTTCGGCTGTGAGTAAGTCTATAGCTCGTCGATTCTGAAGAGTGACCTGAGCCAAGGATGTGACCTGCCTTTGTAAAGATGCTAGAGATTCTGCCGTAGAAGTGAGCGCTTGTTCAAGTTTAGAACTTAAGTCCTGTACAGCCCATAAGGAGTGTCCTAGAGCTCCACCAGAAATTTCTGCTCCCACCGCAGATGCAGCCAGTGAGAGACCCACCAGTATTGGAAGGGAAGCAGCCTGCTTATTCCGCACTAGGGGAGACAAGAGGGCCTGCACTTCAGCTGGGGTATAGAGAGTCAACTGTGGGACATGTGTCACCAGTATACATGGGGTGGAGGTGTTGGTGAATAAGATAGTGATGAGAGAACCATTACACCAGAAGAATGAGCCAGGTGGTGCATAGAGGGTGAAGTTAAAGGTGATGTTAGAGTGGCAAAACTTTGACTGGGAGACACCCAAGCCCAGAAGGCAGCACCGGGGAATCACAGTATGGTTAGACTCCTCGGGCTCTCATAATGGAGCATTGGGTGAAAGGGTTTTGAGAGAATGGCGGGCAGATGGAGTGGAGAAATTTGAGAGGTCAGAAGCCGAGAAGTTCAAGGGAACCGCTGCAAGCAAAGGTCGAGTCAGAGAGGCGCATAAGTAGCAATCAGTTGGTGTGATGGCGGGGAAGGTTAGATTTAAGAAGGTTACAGTTTCAGTAAGTAGTCATAGCCATGAATACTGTGGTGGACTCCTCACATTAGGCTCATATGGATCCTGTATGGAGTCTAACTACTGCTGTTTGGAATGCTTTAAGAGGAGGACGATGATGTCCCCTGGAAAAGGGTGATGACTGTGAAAATACCACCTAGAAGAGTGGGAGTCATGGTGGAGTATGGGCGGTTATGCGAGACAGGCGAAGCTTTAGAGGATAGTTAGGATGTGGAGAGCAGGAGTAAAAGGGAGGTCTAGGAGGTGACTCTTGAGGCTCCTCTGGGGTAGTCTTGTCATCGGCAGGTGGGGGGGCCTCCTGGTGATATGGCTTCAACAGGATTCCTCAGTTTGATCTGCTATGAAGCATAGCATTGCTGAACATAAGTGGGATGAGGTGGCCCAGTTGAATCCAGTAACATTAAGGGCCCGATTACAGCCAGTGAAAGGCCAATCACGTTGGCCCATAGACTGAGAGTGGATGGTGCCATCCTGTTGCCATGTCGCTTGGATGTAGAAGCGCCATCTGTGGGTTGGGATAGAAGCTTGAGAGAGATTAATGATTAGTAATAGGAGAGGGTTGGCAAGAAACCTTGAGTTTGGTGGGCCCCAGCATGGTGGAAATATGACTGTATGGGGTCCTGTCCCGTGAGGTTTCAACGACTGAGAATGTAGCTCTCGAAATAAGACTGCATCACTCGGTTGAAGAGGGTCCAATTTAATTCCCGATTGTGCTGGAACAGAAGTAACAGATGGTGCAGGAAGACACCAGTCTGCGTGTTCTCTTAGGAGTTTGTATAGAAGCATGAGATAGGGCAGGTGGGACACAAGGGGAGGAGGAGTGATAGGAAAGTTTTAGTTGATTAAGAAAGGCACCCATAGAACAGCTCAAAGGGGCTAAGGCCTGAGGGGGCTCTAGGGGTTGCCCGAATTTGGGTGAGGGCCAATGGCAAAAGATTGGGCCAGGACAGTCTGAGTTCAATAGCAAGTTTAGTGAGATGATCCTTGAGAATGCCATTAGGCCTCTCAAACTTACCTGAGGATTGGGGTCAGTGGGGGATGTGGAGCCTCCAAGTTCTGTTAAGGCCTTTGGAAATTAGTTAAAGAATCTGAGAAGTTAAGGCTGGACCATTGTCTGCCTGGATGGAGGCAGGAAGTTCGAACCTAGTAATGATCTGCTTAATGAGGATGGAGGCGACAGTGTCAGCAGTTTCCGATGGTGTCAGCAGTTTTCCTGGTGGTAGGGAAGGCTTCTATCCAACTGTAAGAGAGTGCTATCCCCAAATTACAAACAGTTAAATCCTGTGTCAAGGCCTGACCAAAGTGGTAGGGACTGTCCCTGAAGCCTTGGGGTAGGCCTGTCCATGTCAGCTGTTGAAACCTAAAGAATGTAAGGTCTTCCCATGTGAAGACAAAGAGGTAATAAGAGTCAGGATGCAGAGGCACTGTAAAGACATTAGCTTTAAGATCCAGGACAGTAAAGTGAATGGTCAAAGGGGGATATGAGAAAGAAAAGCATGAGGGCTGGAAACCACCGAGTGGATGGGAATAACTGCCTCATTAATTAGGTGGAGTTCCTGGACTAAGTGATAGGCTCCTGAGGGTTTGCGTACCAGAAATATAGGAGTATTACAGGGGGACTCAGTAAGGATTGGGAGTCCCTGGGCCAGCAACTGGTGTATAATGGGCTTAAATCCCTCCCTATGGGTTTTGGAGATAGGAAATTGGGAACACAAGGAAGTTTAGTTTGGTGTTTCAGCTGGGTATGGACTGGCTTGTGGTGGGAGGCAATAACCAGCATGGAGATGTCTCAGACCTAGGGATCAGGGGGCAGTGGCACAGTAGGTACTGTCAGGTCATTAGAGAGGGTAAGAGTTAAAGGCTGAACGAGATGGGTGGTAGTATTCTTGGGGTGTAATTGGAGGGTGGCTCCTAATAATTGGAGAACATCTCTGCCTAGGAGAGGAACTGACAGGATGGAGTGACCAGAAGAGTGAGCGAATGGGTGTTCCTCCAGGGCACAGGCCAGCTTTACAGTTCTGTTTTGGGGGAAGGGTTTGTCATTAATCCCCATAACTGAGACCTGGGAAGGAAACAGAGGCCTAGAATGGGCAGGCAATACAGAATAGGTAGCCCCCGTGTCCACAAGGAAGGTTATGGACTTACCCACTGCCTGGAGCATTACCCTGGGCTTGGAGAGGGCTGAGGGGGGTCTTTGAATCTGGGCTTCTTCAGTCTTCTGCAAACCCCAAAAGTTCAGAAGAAGGGACTGCCTGATTGGTCATACCCCCTGCCAAGGAAGGGCCAGCCAGGGGCAGTCAATCTTCAAATGTCCTGTCTGCTTACAGGTAGGGCATGGCCTGGAAGGAGGCCATGGGTTTGGGCATTGGCGTGCCCAGTGACCTTCGCATTCATATTTGAGGCAAGCCTCTGGTGGAGAGGAATGCTGGTTCCCCTCTGAAACTTTTGCTGGAGATGTAGGCCTCAGGGCTGCTGTCAAGGCCTGAGTTTGGGGTGTTACCTTCTTTTCTGCAGTGGAGCCTGCTTTAAAAGCCATTTTCACCAGATCTCAGATAGGGGTCTGATAGTCCTCCTCAGCTCATTTGAGCTTTTTCTAATATCATGAGCCGATTGAGTAATGAAATGGGTTGCTAACACTGTAGCCCTGATGGGAGACTCAAGATCTAGCTTAATGTATTTGGTTAGGGCCTCTGTAAGGCGGTTGAGAAATAAAAATGGATTTTCAGCAGGGTTCTGGGTAATGTCCTTCAGTTTATCAAAGTTAACTACCTTATTAGAAACTGCTTGAATGCAGTCCCAGTTAGGTTCAGACTATCCCTTCAGCACCAGCTACTTCCCTGAGAGAACAAAGGAACTGTGAGTTATCTGATAAAAGGGATCAGTGGGATACTGGAAGGAGAAGAGAGGCGTGAGTAGGGGGAGGGGAAGGGCTTATCAATAGAAGAGGTGAGCAGAGTGGGGCTAGGGGGAGAGGCTCGGAGGGATCCAGAGATCCCACCCTTTGCAGCCAGGTGGGACCCATCCTGCCTGCCTATTGGAACCGGGTGGCAAAGGGAGACGCACGAGTCAGGGGCTCGCGCGAAAGCTGCTGTGGCGCAATAAAGGTGAAGTACGGCCGCACCGGGAAGGTGGAGCACCAGCGCACGTGTCTGGTGGCCAGGCAGACTAGAAGCACGCAGACAAGGCCATGGGCGGCTGCGTAGGCAGCGGTGGACAGGAAGAAGAGGGAGGGGAGGGGGATGTCTCCGTGGAAGAGGAGGGGAAGTGCACAGGCAGGGCTGCAGGCGGGTGCAACAGGGAGAGGGAGGGGATACGGACGCGGAGGAAGAGGAGGAGAAGTGCGCAGAGGGGAAGGTTGGGAACAGAGAGCAGAAGGCAGGTCGGGGAGACCTGGGAACTCTTTCTACACTTTCAGGTGCCAGCAACAGTTAAAAAGTCCTGGAGGAAATTTGGATCTAACAAGCCTTCTGGAGGCCAATGATTGTCATTATCTAGTGGATATGTGGGCCAATCTTGGGTTCAGAATCTGATAAGAATTTTGGGCTTGAGATCTGGGGAGAGAGAGAGTAGCCAAATTCTTAAGGAGACACTTGATTGGTGAGGTTTCCCGTATAGACAAGGAGGCACCCATAGTTAGAGAGTGGAGGAAGGGACAGCAGAGGGAGAAAAAGAATTAACCCGGCCCGTAGGAGCTTCCTGGAAGCATAGAGCAGATGGAGAATCATGTGGGCGTCCCCAAAGTGACCAGTCCACTGTGAGTAGGCACAGAGGGCACAGCTCGGTCGTCACTGACGAAGTGCAGTCTGTGTGACCCTGTAAGGTCCAGGCCGCAGGCCACCTGATGTCAGGAAAATTTTTCTACCGGAATGAGACAGAATCAAGGAAGGAAAGACAGAGCCCCAGCAGAACGCAGCTCCGGGCCAGAAGTTCAGCTCCGGGCTGAACACAGATCTGGCAGGGGAGGAAGAGACCAGGGAGCCTCTCTTGTGTAAACCCAGAAGCCTCACGCCCTAAAGGGAAGCGGGTCACCAGAGGGTCCACTGCGACCAGTGAAGGTCTTAGTGGAGTGCATTCCCTCCTCCCTACTGGGCGTCAGGAGAGTGCCGGATGATCACGGTCCGTCTCCACCTGCTAACCTGAAGGCAGTTGGCGAGCCGGGGAGGGGGAAACTTACCTAGACCCGATCAGTGGTGAGTGCAGGGAGCCCGCGCCCAAAAAGACAGACAAGGGAGAAATGTGTCCTTGGTGACTGCGGTGGTGGAGACGGGGCTCGGTTTGTCGAGCACACTGTCTCCCGGGTTTTCGGCATCACTGTAAGACTGGAAGACGCCGCACCACACGACACAGATCACCAAAGAGGTTCCACTTTATTACCAAAGGCTGTGTGTTTATATAGGTCTAAGGAAAGGTAGCAGGGCTGAGGTAGATAACGGGTCGCCCGTTTATTGGCAAGCTCTTCCATATGTCAGTTCCGGAGCCCAAGAAGTTAATTCTTATTGGGGCTAAGGCTTCCCACCAGCAGGATTTGAACATTGGCGCTGGCGGGAACATTTTGCGCCAGTGAAAGAAACAAAGAGGAGAAAGAGGGTCGTTAGACGCCATGTTGGGGTTTTTCTCTGGGGTGCTGCTGCCATTATATGTTTTCCCAACATCAGCCCATTTTACAGATTAGGAAAATGAGGACCAAAGGGGAAGAATGTGCCCAGGCTCACACAGTTAATACCCAAGAGGAATAGAGAGGAGACCCAGGTCTGACCTTAGGGTGGTGTCAGGCTGCTTAGAAGTGGTTCTCACTTGAGAATTTTCTAGAAAGAGGTGGGAGAAGGCCATTCCTAGGGCACTTGGGGCCAGCCTCCTCCAGCCTCCTGCTGGATTCCAGCCTGTGGCTCTAGGCTAATCATTGATGGCCTTTGTCTGGCCAGCCAGGTGGCTTCATTCATCCTGCTGGATGCACCCAGTCCCCCACCCTCCCCATGAGGTCAAGCCCAGTCACCCACAGGGTTACTCAGGCCACGTGTGAAGGGTCTAAGCTATTTCCTTCCCACCATCTCTTGGATCCCACCCTCCAGGACAGCCTCAGGCATGTCTCCGCTCTCCTCCAGGCCTCCTCTGCTTTTCCTGGGTGTAGAAGAGAGACTGTCCCCTCACAGGGACACTGGAGAATCCTACCTAGGTAAATCGAGTCAGGTCAGATGGAGTCAGACCAATTTTGAGTGAGTCCGGGAAGTTGGAGACTGTCCCCTGAGGGATTGGAATGTTGATTCCTTCAGAGCCCTTCCTCCACGCTTATCCAGAACCTGCCCCTGCTCCAACCTGTTGCCAACCTGTCCCAGGAACTGCCCCTCCCCTACAGGGAGCTAGAAGTTGTGAATTAATATGTCCTGGGCTGCTCCATCCTGCCCTTCCCCCTCCAGCCCTCCGGTTTCCCACCTTTGGGCCACCCCAGGGAGCGTCCTGGGCCTAGTCACACCTAGTCACACAGGAAGGAGAAAGATAAGAAGGGGAAAGATAAGGGGAAGAGGCAGGAGAACAAAGGAAGCCAGGACACATAAAAGGGCAGAACATCTGGCTTCTTGGGATACCAGGATACCAGCTGTGGCCCCCTTCTCCCTCGTGGGAGAAGTCTATGTTACCCCTTAAAAAAACAACCCTGCTTTATTTGCTTGCCTTGGGGTGCTTCTATAATGTTCAGACTTCAACATGTGGGGAAGCAGGACTCACTGATAACCAGCGGTATCAATAGTTTGGATCTAGATGTTTCCCCAGAGGCCTCTGTGTGGAAGGTTGTTCCCCAGGGTAGTGCTACTGGGAGGCTGTGGAACTTTTAAGAGGTGTGGCCTGGTGGAAGGAAGTTAGGAGTGTGACCTAGAAGGGGATGTTGGGACCCCAGAATCTCTTGTCCTTTCCTGGTCATAATTTGTTAATAGGTTTCCTCCGCCACAGGTTCCTGCCATGACAATGCGCCTCTCCATGCTGCACAGATCAGCCCCAAAGCAGCAGGACCAATTGAAACCTCCGAAGCTGTGGGCCAAAATAAACCTTCCCTCTTCTTAAGTTTCTTATTTCAGGTATTTTTGTAACAGTAACTGAATACTGCCCACCACAGCAGGAAAGTGTTACAGTGATGAATGCAGCCTAATTCCATCCTAAGATTGGGAGCCATCTTGTCACAAAGACATGAAAAGTTCATTTCTGTTATACTATAAAATGCTAAGATGTGTTTTTGGCTTGACCAAACTCTGATGTTTAAGCTTGTTTGGAATTTCTGCCCATGCTCTGAACTCACCCATGCCTGGCTCTCCTTGACCAGATAACAACCTTCCCTAAAACCTCAGCGGCTCCTCGTAAATTCTGATGTTGGAATCTAAATTTACTCACTACCTAGAAATATTAAGCCATGCATGTCATGCCAATGAAGGTGGCTGAGGAACAAAGCACCAAGCAACTCACGCACACGAAAGAAACACCAATCAGGCACTGATGGAACCACCTGTCAATCAGCAGGGTCTCCTGGCCAATCCTGGATCTTAGCCAGCTCTGCCCCCCCCCCACCAACCTCAGTATAACAAGGGATTATAAAAACCCCTTTTCCTGTCCCAGGCCTCCCTTCCTGCCCTAAGCCTAATAAAAATTCCAGTCTGGTCGATCCCCCTGCGCTTCTCCTCAGACCTACCCTGTTGGTCTGAGGGTCTCACCCAGGAGCGAATTCTCAATAAATCCTTGTTCAGCAGCCTTTTTGAACTTACTCCTTTGGGTCACCCACTGCCTGACCTTACAATCATTAACCTGTTAGCTGTAAGTTCCCAAGACACCTGCCTTTGTACCTATTTGTGTTATAAAAACCTCCCTTGTGCTGAGACCAGTGTCCTCTGGCCCAGCGTTTGGGTGAAGCAGTCGCTGATCAGGTCTCTTGTGTACACGATATAAGCGTGCTTTAATTTGGTTTAAATTAGAGTCGGTGGTCTTTGCCTCGCGGATTCAACAACAGGAGCAGAATTGGTTAGAATGTTAAACCAAGATGCAGTGGAAAGACCACCAACTCCAATTTTAAATAAAATTAAAGCAAGCTTGTAATTCTGGCAGGACTGTCTCTCCCAAAAACCCTGGGATACAGAACAGTCCCCCAGCTCTCTAGAAGCATAGTTTTTTTGCACAAAAAGTTGCACAGGCGGGGGTGTCTTAAGAACTTACAGATAACAGGATTTTGACAAGCACAATACAAAGGCAGATAGTAGGTTAATGATCTACATGGCTTAACATTTCAAGGTAGGGAATAAATTTAGATCCCAACATCAGAATTTATGAGGTGCCACTGAGGTTTCAGAGAGGGTTGTTATCTGGTCATGGGGAGCCAGGCATGAGTGAGTTCAAGACATGGGCAGGCATTCAAACAGGTTTAGAAATTGCAGTTATTTACAGTAAAACAGAAATTAACTTTTCATGACTTTGTGACGAGATGGCTCCCAATCTTAAAGTGGAATTAGGCTGGGTTCATCAAGAATGGCCCAAAAAGAGAAGAAATGATCACTTAATGGAAGATTTCAGTGAGCGTCACTATGTGAAATGCACTAATGACATTACCTGTGATGCCATTTGTGTGTAAAACACAACATGATACCATGCACATTTCATGCCACTATACTTAAGAACCACCTGGGTACAACTTTTTTTTTAAACTTTTTACTATGAAAAATTTCAAACATGCCCTTCAAATAATGAAACTAGTGCCATAAACACCCCTGTACCTACTCGAAGCTCTGCCCAGTTATTCACACACCCACTGGTTTTACTCCGGATTATCTCAAAGCAAACACAAGATGTGATGTCTCTTTCCTCCTGAAAGCTCCAGTGTCCTCTTACTGATATCAAATTTGTGAACATTAATCTCATCTGAACCCAGTTCATACTCAGATTTCCTTGATTGTCACAACTGTGCTATTGAGACCTGAGCAAAAGCATGGTCAATGCAGATAAGGAATGATTGGGTCAGGAAGATGGGAGCCAACTCAAAAGGAAGTAAAATGCTAATACATCCAGAGCACTTCCCTCTTCCCCTCACCTGTTGCCAAGGTCACTGCCTCCAGGAAATTGTTCCTTCCAGCAAGTAGTTGTTAATGAATACCCCATGGGTGGTTCCTTTTCTTCCCCTTCAGACAGATAAGGAAAACAGGGAGAGGCACCCTGTGGTTGGCTCTCTTCCTGTCCTTTTGGGACCAAATAGGTGGAATGGGAGGAGGGGGCAAGAGAAAAAAGGAAACCTGAAATCTATGAAGGGGCAGGACACCCCCACTCCCTTGGTACACTAGCTCGGAACCACCTCCTCTCCAGAAAGTCACTTCTCTTTCTCTCTCTCTCATCCTTAAATAAAACTTTTTGCTCTTGCCTCAGCATTACTCAAGTATTCAATCTTCCACACCAGGAATGGGACTGATCCTGATTTTTAAGACCGGTTTCAGATGGGGGCTCGTCTGGGATCTTTACCGAGGTAAGCTCCTCTGCACTCCACATCTTTCTGAGTTGCGCCTTTCTGTCTCTTTCTTTCTTTTTGGAGGACAATAATGGGCACCTGTTGGCTAATTAAATGTAGTTAGTGCAAGCTGCTGTTCTACAAGACTTGGATGGCAGGATTCACAGCCCAGGTCACTTCTGGTCACCTATCCTGTAGGTCAGACATGTTGGATTCAGCCAAAGCCATTTCTCACTGTCCTATTCTGGCTCAGAGTCTATCTGGCCTGAGTGCACAGTGTCACTGATCCCAGTCTGCCTTTGGATGCATGGAGACAGACACAGGATTGGAATTACTGTGAAATTCTGGCTGGGGCCACTCCCTGGTGAATCTTGAAGACTTTTTCCCTGAACTCCTTTCTCAACTGCCCTTATGGGGTATCTTGTGGCACCTCGTCCAACAAAAGGTGCTGAACAAAAGCCCCAGTAACATATACCTCCAGATGAGCCATACTGCACTCCTCCTGAGCACTCCCCTCACCTCGCTGATCAGACTCTAGCTCTTCAGACTCTAGGGTTGACAAGGACATGGAGTGGTTCCTAAGGAAATTCCTGGATTCCCTTTGTTTGCATATTAAGCCTTTACAGGGATTCCCATTGTTGTTTCTATGCTCCTGTGTACCTTGTGTGCCCCACTAGGAAGAGTTATACCCACAGCCCTCTGAAGATTCCTTTGGCCCATGGCAAGTGTCAACTCTTTTTTTTTTTTTTTTGGTCAGTGTTCTGCTGTCAAGCACAATCTCAACAAAAACTCTGAGAGAGAATCACAGCCATCAGAGAGAAATATAAATTTTAATACCATTCTATAGCTTAGCCTGTTCTGTAAAAAGGGAGGACATAGTCCAAGATTCCTATGTGCAGGCCTAAGGACTTCTCAGACCTTGTTTTTTAAAAACAAACAAATTGTGCCAAAAATGTAAATTAGACTCACCTATGATCCTCTATTCTAAGTGAGGCCCAAATCCCACCCCAAAAATTTATTATCTAATGGGAGGCTCAAAACTGACAGATTCATTACAAAACCAGCCCTGTGTTCTCTCTGGGATTACAAACCACATGGTAAAAGTGGATAATCCGGGGGCTTGCATCTTTATCATGGCCACACATGAAAAAGTACATGGGTTATGACCAGACTGGTGAGGCAGAAGTTAAATCCAGAGGTCATACAGGGAAGGAGAGGCGAAAACTGCTGACCACTAAAGGCTCCAGGAGCTAGAGGCTCCAGCACTGGGGAGATGTCCCCTAGACAGAGAGTTCCTTGCTGCATCTGTTCTCTTCCTGTTGTTCATTTCCATGTCATTGTTCAGAAGGGAGCCTTGTCCTCAAAAGTATTAATGGAAGATGATGTCTCATAATTTTCTGCATCCAAACCTGGCCTGATTACCAACTGGGAAAATTTAAAAATGATTAAAAATCCCTGTGCATGAGGTTTTGCTCAAAACAGCAGCTTCCTTACTTAGTTTCTGCCAGGTCTCCATCTCTCCAAGGCTTGCATTTGAAATGTAAATTGCAGATATTTACAGAACTTAAAGGCTTGTGGAGGACTGATTTGAGACTAAAGAAAAAGAAAAATGTGTCACTTTTAGATTCAAGTCACTGTGGGACCTAAATGGCTGGCCATCATGTCTGCTCTCTCACTCTACAAACCTACTCTCTTAACAAGTTCCTCCTTAAACACAAGGAGGAAAAATGAAATTATCTCATATATACAAGTCTTCTATACCTTGAGAATCTTTCTTTTTTTAAAATTTTTATTGTTGGTTGGGTTGTTCAAAACATTACATAGTTCTTGATATATCATATTTCACACTTTGATTCAAGTGGGTTATGAACTCCCATTTTTACCCCGGATACAGATTGCAGAATCACATCAGTTACACATCCATTGATTTACATATTGCCATACTAGTGTCTGTTGTATTCTGCTGCCTTTCCTATCCTCTACTATCCCCCCTCCCCTCCCCTCCCCTCCCCTCTTCTCTTCTCTCTCTACCCCCTCTACTGTCATTCATTTCTCCCCCTTGTATTATTTTTCCCTTTCCCCTCACTTCCTCTTGTATGTAATTTTGTATAACCCTGAGGGTCTCCTTCCATTTCCATGCAATTTCCCTTCTCTCTCCCTTTCCCTCCCACCTCTCATCCCTGTTTAATGTTAATCTTCTTCTCATGCTCTTCGTCCCTACTCTGTTCTTAGTTACTCTCCTTATATCAAAGAAGACATTTGGCATTTGTTTTTTAGGGATTGGCTAGCTTCACTTAGCATAATCTGCTCTAATGCCATCCATTTCCCTGCAAATTCTATGATTTTGTCATTTTTTAATGCAGAGTAATACTCCATTGTGTATAAATTCCACATTTTTTTTTATCCATTCGTCTATTGAAGGGCATCTAGGTTGGTTCCACAGTCTTGCTGTTGTGAATTGAGCTGCTATGAACATCGATGTAGCAGTGTCCCTATAGCATGCTCTTTTTAGGTCTTTAGGGAATAGACTGAGAAGGGGAATAGCTGGGTCAAATGGTGGTTCCATTCCCAGCTTTCCAAGAAATCTCCATACTGCTTTCTAAATTGGCTGCACCAATTTGCAGTCCCACCAGCAATGTACAAGTGTACCCTTTTCCCCACATCCTCGCCAGCACTTGTTGTTTGACTTCATAATGGCTGCCAATCTTACTGGAGTGAGATGGTATCTTAGGGTGGTTTTGATTTGCATTTCTTTGACTGCTAGAGATGGTGAGCATTTTTTCATGTACTTGTTGATTGATTGTATGTCCTCCTCTGAGAAGTGTCTGTTCAGGTCCTTGGCCCATTTGTTGATTGGGTTATTTGTTATCTTATTGTCTAATTTTTTGAGTTCTTTGGAGAATCTTTCTTTATCTGAGGATTTCAGGACTCTGTCATTCTTTGAATATCTGAACTTCTAATCTGAGCAAAAAACTGAACTCTGATCTGATAAAAATGTTCTGCATGCTCCTTTACTAGAGCAATTATGGCTGTGTCATTTTTTTTCAGAAGTGTGTTTTTTTTTTTTTTAATTCTATGTGTTTGAGCTCATGGTTTTATGGTGAATTCACACTTGATCCTGTAGTTTAAATGAATATACTTTTTTTGATCAGTCTTATTTTATCTAACTATGGAGTTTTTTTTTTTTTTTAACATTCTGTTTTTCTTCAGAAGCCAATTTTCAGAGGTGTCTCTCAAATACAATGGAAAAATCTCCTTTCACAAAAAAAGGACATAGACATGGTGATTTGAAGAATAAATCTAATAGCCATTGAGAACAAGTGGCCACATGACCCTTTGATTTCTCTGAACAGTTCTGCCCTATACTTAAGTCATAATGTAAAAGTCTTACAGGCTCTATTTTAATTTCTAATAAGTTAAATCTAATAGAAGCTTTAATAAACGTCTGTAGCATTTTCTCCTTGTGGAGAGCTACCTACAAACAGCTACAAGATCATTGCTTTCTGTTTTATGTATGTGTGCATACCTGTGCATCATATTTTTGAGTCTATATATGTGCTAATGTCATATATCATGTACATGATATTAAAATTGCATAGATAAATAAGTGCTCATAAATTAAAATTTCAATGAGAAATGGCTCCAAATACCTTGTGACTTAAAAAAGATTCAATTTAAATTAGGTAAACAAATGAGAGTAAATATGTGTTTTAAATTACTAACTCACAAGTTTTTCTAGGTGGTCATACAATTCACAGAATATTGTTTTTTTTATAAAATGTCTAGAATGTGATATCCATTGCTTCTAGGATTTTTATTCAATAGGGTAGAGCTGGCTAATACTGTTAACTATACTTGTCTGATATCTTGGTTTTTACAGTTAAAATGAGTAAATTAGATTTAACATAAATAAGATTAATCTTCATAAATGAATTAATTTATTCTCATAAATTAATCTTATTCTCATAAATGTTAGAGGAGACATCTGATTAATTTACAAAGTTAAAGTGCTAAAATATCAACTGCTAAATTTAAAATCAAGTACTCATGACTTATATTACATAAAGTAATATACTTAAACATTATGTGTGTTTTCACTGGTGGGCAAAAAAAGAGGTTTAAGATTGATTTGTTTCTGTGTTTTCACTAAAAAGAAAGTTACTAAGAGTTAAGATTCTATCAGGTATAATTTTATATACAAAGGGTACAAAATGCTTCAGTTGAGTTTCAATTAAAGTACTCTGAAAACAAAGCATTTCATCTTATTAAAGTGGAGTAATTTGTCTAAATTCAGAATTTCATAAAGATGGTTTCAGAATGTGAATTTCAAAAGGGGTCAACAGCTAAGAAAGAGATATAAGAAGTTTTTGGGTATGGAAATATATTTTAGTATGAAAAATAGAAGGAAAAACAAATGTTTCTACATGAGAAAGTCTTTGTGTGGTAAAGTAAAAAGTTGTAGAATGTCTAAGTTACAAAAGGTTTGTGGAGGGTAAATTTTTGAAAGTTTGCATGTAAACTAAATTGGCTATAATTAGCATAATCAGTTAAAGTTATTTAAGGCTTTTTTCTAAGGTTAAATATTAATGTACTGATATGAACCAAAGTTTATTACTATATGGAGTGAAGTAACAAATATTTCTTCAAACATTAATCTGCTCTTATCCATCAAGATAATTTCATGTGTCTGTAAGTTTTATTCTCCAGAGAAACTTGTATAACTGTTACTTTAGAGTATTACACTACATTCCAGATTTTAGATTTTTCTTTAAAAGCTAAACTGGTTAATATAAAAACATTAACGTAATTGTGGTGCTGTTACTGGCTTTTTTGTATACTAGATATATTCCTATCTTCCAAGTATGCAAGTCTTCAAAAGATAAGACTTAGAAGAGCATTTTAAAAGCTGGAGTTCTTCAAACTAAAGTTTAAAGTAAAGGCTTAGGATGATAAAAATTATGTTTCTTGATTTATAGCTATTATATGAACTAAATATGTTTTTACTCTTGTTAATTTCATTTTACTTTTTCTTATAAACTTCATAACTGTTGTCTGTTAATACCTTGCAAAGGTACAACTTTCAATATAATAACCTGAGTTAATTTGAGATAATAAGCCATCACCTACAGGACATACAGAATGTAAGGCTAACTTCCAGTACTAATACTGACCTCAATTAAATAGAAGGAGTAAAATAACCATAAAGTTATCAACATTAAAGGTAAAACCCACCTCTCTTATTTTAATACTGGTAGAACTAGCTTGCTGGATGTTTAAGACCAAAACTTGGAGATGAAGCTAACTAAGGAAGAACCAAGAAAAAAATAGCCAATATTTGGCTCTTGCCCTCTGAGTCAGTTTGGACCCAGGGACAGAGGGGTCTTCTCTGAGGGCTTTGCAACTCTGGGCCACATGACCTCCCTATCAGGGGGATCCATGAGACCATGGAGAATAGAAAGTTGACTAGTGCACGCGCTGCAAAGAGGAGGGTCATTGGAGAAGGGAGACATCCCTGGTGCTTCAAGGGAAACCACATGGTCAAGCATCTTGACCTATCCTGGCAGATGGCACTAAAATATATAAGAGGCTGCTCTCAAATTTCCTAAGAGTGACCTCTGTGGGAACTCAGTTGAATTTTAACAGTAGATAGGAACAAGAACAATTTGATTGGCTTGGCCTAAAAAAAACTAGCAAAAACAGTTATAACCAAAGTATAGCCCTACATGGGCATTTAGAAGAAAAGAAAATGATTCTTTGAACTTAAGGAGTACACTTTGGGAAAAAAATATTTACCAAATTCACCTTAGACAGAGCACTAATCTCCAGGATATATAAAGAACTCAAAAATCTTAACGCCAAAACAAACAACCAACCCCACAAATAACCCAGTTAATAAATGGACTAAAGAGCTAAACAGACCCTTCACAGAAGAAATACAATTGATCAACAAATATATATGAAAAGATGTTCAACATCTTAAGCAATTGGAGAAATGCATATCAAAACTACTGTAAGATTTCCTCTCACCTCAGTCAGAATGGCAATTATCAAGGATATAAACAACAATAAATATTGACGAGGATTTGGGGAAAAAGGTACACTCATACATTGCTGGTAGGAATGCAAATCAGTGCAACCATTATGGAAAGCAATATGGAAATTCCTCAGAAAACCTGGGATGAAACCATCAGTTGATCCACCTATCTCACTCCTTGGCTTATACCCAAAGGACTTAAAATCAGCATATTACATTGATGCAGCCACATTAATGTATATAGAAGCTCAACTCACAATAGCTAAAATATGGAATCAACCTAGGTGCCATTCAACAGATGAATGGATAAAAAAATGTGGCATATATATATATATATAAAATGAACTATTACTCAGCCTTAAAGAAGAATGAAATTATGGCATTTGCCAGTAGATGGATGGAGATGGAGAATATCATGCTAAGGAAAATAAGACAATCCCCCAAAACCACAAGCTGAAGAATGTTTTGTCTGATATGCAGATGCTAATTCACAATGGCGGGCAAGAGCTAGGGAAGAACAGAATTACTTCAGATTAGGTAGAGGGGAGTGAAAGGGGGAGAGGGGGTATGAGGTTAGGGAGGACAGTATGATAAATTAGACATTATTACTTTATGTATGTATATAACTATAAGATCAGTGGGATTCTACCTCATGTATAATCAGAAGAATGAGGAATTATACTCCATTATATATGATGTATCAAAGTGCATTCTACTGTCCTGTATAACTAAAACAAATTTAGAAAATAAAAGAGACTATCAGAGACAGAAGTTTTTGTAGTCAATTTAAGGTCTGCAAATCTTCCTAACTTCCTACATAGACAGACTTGATCTGTTTGCTAGTATGTTTATCTAGCCTTAAGTGACAGAAATAAAGGGATCTCTACTAAACACAGAGATTATGCCAATAGAAAGGCATTTTACAAAAATCAGATGACCTTAGCTTCTTAACTATATCTTATGGGGGCATCTATGACATTATAAAAACTAAGTGTTATGTTTATATTCCTGATAACTCTGACAATGTAAACAATATCCTTAAAGATTTACATTTCTTGCTTAGCATCTGGATGGCCATCTTAAGTGACAGCTTCCATTTTCAGAAAAAAGTTTTGCTTTCCTGTCCAAGGGCTTTTCTGAGAAAGGCTCACCACTCCCTCATACCAACCCAACCCCTAACTGCCCACATTAGGACCCATCTGGCTCTGATTCCTGAGCCTTCCCCATAAAAGTCCCAGAACCCAAGCCTGTTTCGCCTCTCTCTGCTCTATAGAGAGTTGGCCTTTAATCTTCAGCTCTGACAAACAAACTCTCCTGTGTATCTCTGCCTGGTCTCCATCTTTCATTTCTCGCTTATCTGTCTCTTGTTCCTTGCTTTCCCTTCATTTTGGTGCTGAAACCAGGTTCCCCAGGGTGCCCACATCCCTATTTGAGGGTCACTGAGCATACTTGGGCCCCAATCCAAATTCCATCGTGGGACCAGGCCCTCGAGTCTGCCAAACACCCTCTCCACACCCACTACTGGACATTCCAGATAAGACCCGTGTTTCCGGTCGACCTAAATGACCCCGGGTCCAGGGAAATGACTGTCCTATCAGTGGTCTTTTATTTGGGTCCTGGGTTTTGAGTTCTCTCTCACCCCAGAACCTAAGCCCCTCCAAAACTTACCCGCTTGTACAATCAGACCTGGCTTCAATATCCTTTGGATAATGACCCTAAATGGCCACTTAACAGCACTCCAGATTCCAATATTATCAGGGATCTTTTCAACTATCGTGAGCATTCAGGAAAATGGAAAGAGATATCATACAATCAGGCCTTCTCCTTTCTACATTCTAAGCCCTCTCTTCAACTCTTGCTCTCCCTCACAAGTCCCCTTAGCTCTCACCTCCTCTACGCCTGCTTCCAAAGGGACAGAAGATCCTACCCATGACTCCTCCTCCTTTAACCCAGCCAATGTGCCCCCACCATACCACAATTCTCTTTCTGATGAAGCTGCCGCAGCAACTGTCCCCTCAGCCCCTTTGCCCTTCTCTCCTCCTGCCACTGGCTCACGGGCTGCCACTGCCCAACCCGCATATCTGTGTCCTCTACTCAAGGTGACTGGGATAGATGGTGTAATCCAGGTCCCTGTGCCTTTCTCTTTATCAGATCTTTCACAGATAGAAATGTGACTTGGGTCTTATACTTCAAGTCCCACCACATAGATCAAAGAATTTCAATATCTGACTCAATCGTATGATTTGACCTTCTTCAATGTCCATATGATCTTGTCTAACACCCTCCTGCCTGAGGATCGCAGGTGAGTTTGGGGGTAAGCTAGAAATTATGCTGATGAGGTATATCCAATTGGCACTGAAGTGGTCTCTGATCAGGACTCCAATTGTGATTATAATTCTACTATAACTAGTAGAAACCAATTCATTACTTGTCACATGGCAGGACTTAGAAAGGCAGCCCATAAGGCTATCAATTATGAAAAGCTCCAGGAAATCATCCAGGATAAGAATGAACACCCTTCAGCATTTTTAGATCACCTCATCAAGGTTTTATTACACTTTACTAATCTGGACCCTGAGACTCCAGATGGGAGAAAACTACTAATGACCGACTTTTTCTCCCAGATTTTCCCTAATATTAAAGCCAAACTAAGGCGCCTTGATAGGGGGCCTCTAACACCCCAAGCTGAGGTTCTGGGGGTGGCCTTTAAGGTGTATTATGGGAGAGACGAGAAGGCCAGAAATATCAGATGCTCACTCAAGCCATCCATCTGGCCTCAGCATCTGTCCCTGGTTCCACTGCTCCCCCTCACCTGTGGAAGGGTCCCTTGGGACCACCCAGACTTGTTTTAAATGTGGTCTGATGGGTCACTGGGCTCATACATGTCCCAAGCCTCACAAGCCTTCGTGCCCTTGTCCTAAATGCCATCATGAGGGACATTGGGTCACTGGCTGTCCCTGAGTCCATAACGGCTCCTGGACATCTGGCCCTTCTGGTCCCCTTTCCAACTCTTAGGACTGGCTGCAGAGGATTGACAAGGCCCAGGTCCCCATCACCAGATCACTATCATCACTCTACTGGGACCCAGGATAACTCGGCGTATTTCAGGGGGCCTGTCTCCTTCCTCCTAGACACCATGGCTACATATTCAGTCCTCAAGGAGTTCTGGGGGTTACTAGTCCTTCTGTGACCTCTACTATCAGGGTAGAGGGTAAACCTTACCAATCTTACAGACACCTAGCCTTGTTTGTGCTTTTGGCTCTCTAATTTTTACCCACTCCTTTTTGGTCATTCCAAAATGCCTTGTTCCCCTTATTGGAAGGGATATTCTCACAAATTTGGGGGCTAGACTTTCCTTTTTCCCTCATATACATTTCCATTCAGACTCGTCTACTGCTCCCCTGATCCTCACCCTTACCTTAGGGCCATCTCCAATTCTGTCTGCTGATAGACCCAACCTGATCTTTTCTTAAAATTGGGCATCTCGCCACAAAGCCATGAAAAGATAATTTCGGCTTTACTATAAATTACTGCAAATTCTGAACCTGCTTGGAATGCCTGCCCGTGCCTTGAACTCACCCATGGCTGGCTCTCTGACCAGATAGCAGCCCTCTCTGAAACTTTAGTGACACCTCATAAATATTGGCCTTCCCTGGCCAGACAACGACCCTCTCTGAGGCTCTAATGGTCCTCATAAATTCTGATGTTGGGGCCAGCAAAAAATGTAAACTACCATTCGTGTGATGCTTGTCAGAGTTCTGTTATCCGTAACCCCCCTTTGTGTAACTTTCTGGGCTATAAAGCTGGGCTGCAGGAAAGCTGGGGTGCTGTCTTGTTCCCACCATTTTGGGAGGGAGAGGCAGCCTGGCCGGTCGAAATAATAAGCTTGTTTAATTTGATTTTAATTGGAGTCAGTGGTCTTTTCTTGCGTCCTGGTCTAACACTGCTACTGTCTGGGATCGCCTCACACCACAAGCCCATTCACATCTGTCTCAAAACCCCCTCCATTTTCTGGCCCAATCACAATACCTGCTCTCCCTCCTTGCTGCTGCTGTTATCCCAGGTGTGTGTGTGTGTGTGATTAGTCCTGCGCCAATTTTCTTTAATTGGTGCACTGACTTGATCCCATTCTCCCATCAGCTTTGCTCTCCCCTCTGGGGATTTGAGCTGCTTTGGGACCCTGACCTGAGGGCCCAGGACAATCACCACACACCTTCTTCCATTCACTGAGCACCCTTCTTCTCCTTCCACACACCGGCCTCATTTGGGTAAGTGACTTAGCCTTTCCCCTCCCCTCCTCCCCACAAGTCTACTTCCTAGAGATGGCAGTGACAAGTCTCCTCTTTAGAGACTAAAGTTAAATTAGATCTTGGCCCAGCACCAAGATTCTTGACCTTCCCATCCCTTCCCCTTGGAGAGTCTTGGTTCTCAGCTCCTCAGCAGAGCTCACAAAAGTCCTGGTTAGGCACCAAGACTCTCGGCTGGCAAAGCCTGGGACTAGGGAAGTAGTGGGTGATGACTTCCTTCTCCCAGTCCCAGAAAGGCTTCAGCCCCAGGACCAGTGAATTGTGTGGTGATGACCCCTTTTCACTGCTGTCCTCCTCTCACTCTGGTTGGTCTAGAGCCGGGGACGCTTACCTCTAGCCACTCCAGCACTCCAACTTGCCATGGGGGACTCCCAATCCAGAATCCCATCTAACTCACCCTCAGCTGCCTCCTCACCCACTTAGCCCTACTCTGTTTGGCTCATGATTAATTTAACTTTCCACTCAGTCATGGCCCTTCTATGACTTGGACAATGGCCACCTCATGGCACCTTTGATCTGAATATTTTATGAAATCTTCATAACTTTGGCGAGCACCCAGGAAAATGGAAGGAAATTCCTTATATGCAGGCTTTCTCCTTTCTCCACTCTGAACCTTCCCTTTGCTCCTCTTGCTCCCCCACCCAGTTTCTACTTGCCACTAAAGCTCTGGATTCCTCCAGAGACCCTACTTCTAGACAAACAAGGGACCCAGAATCCTCCTCCCTTCTTCTATTGGCATAGTACATTGTAAAGCCCTAGGCAGCAATCTCCCTGGCCAAGGCCAGGCTGAAGCTATGTCACACACCCATTTCACCTTTACGTGGCTGAGATTTGCTCTAGGGGTCCTCGGACACATGCTGAGGACAACCTTTGCCCCTGTGGCTTATCTATCAAATGGTCTCGACCCTACTGTTTGGGGATGGGCCCCTTGCCTACCAACATTGGCTGTAGCCTACTACTCATTAACGAGTCAAAGAAAGAGAGAGAGAGAGAGAGAGAGAGAGAGAGAGAGAGAGAGAGAGAGAGAGAGAGAGAGAGAGAGAGAGAGACTCCTCCAGAGAGAAGAGGGTCCAGAGCCGGTGCCCCAAGGGAATAGGGGTGTCCTGCCCCTTTATAGATTTTAGGTTTCCTTTCTTCTCACTCCTCCTCCTCCCATTTCACCTATTTGGTGACCAAATGGGCAGGAAGAGAGCCACCCAGGGGGCACTCATTAACAACTCCTTGCTGGAGGAACACTTCCCTGGAGGCCGTGATTGTGACCACAGGTAAGCGGAAGTGCTCTGGGGGTGTTGACATTTTATGTCCTTTGGAATCGCCCCCACCTTCCTGACCTGATCACTCATTATCTGCACTGACTGTTCTTTTGCCCTGTCTCAGTCCCCCCCCCCCCCCCCCCCCGTTAACGGAACCCCTACTGCTGTGAGGGGAGATGGACGATGACCACTGTGGCTGAGAGGGGGCGATGTGGGGCAAGCCAGCAGTTTGGGTTACCCTTTTAGGAGTGTTTTGGGTCCATTGAGGGGTCCACAGTGAAAGTCTGGTTAGTGAACACGGGTTGTAAGGTTATCTGAGAGGCGGGTGCTCTATGAGAGCAATGAGAAGACCCGAGTACTGGAGGGAGATTAATACTTGTCACCACCCCAGACTGAGACAGAATTTCTGGGGGCAAGACTCACATACTTGAGTTTTGTACACCTGTCCCAGGCAGTTCTAAGGCACAGCTGGGGATAAGAGCCACTAGAGGTAGAGATTTAGGTACGGCTCAGTTTAAACGCATTCCAGTACTCACAGCAGCATGGCTGGAGAAGGCACGCCCGATTGGTGGTCTGCCATCTGGAAATGGGATGGTGACTGCACATACTGCACAGAGCTTTCGGGAATTTCATGTTTGTCGAGTCCGTATGAACCTCACTCAATGGGCACAATCCCCCCCCCCCCGAAGCTCAATGTTAGGCATCGAGCATCGTGGCTTACAGAGGTGGGGTGATTTGCTGAAGGTCACACAGAGCAGAAGTTTTATCCAGACCCTCTGGCCTGGGCCTGCTGGAGCAGCGGATGCAGGGGGCGCTGCTAGCTAGGGGCTGGGCCTTTGCCCTCTCTTCTCTAACTGACTCTGACGGAAGCTGCCCCAGGATAGAGTCCCACGTCGTTTTGGCCTCCACCTCAGCAACTGAGCCATCTGAACCCGGGTATTTCTGAACATTTTTTAGCCACATTGGTATTTTCTTAAGGAAAACTTATGCAAAAAGCCAGAATATAGAATACAAACTGATGAATTGAATTCTTATACAGAATGACAAAGTGGGCCATGGACCTGCAGAGGCCCCAAGGAATGAGCTCTTAAAAGCCTGAGCCAGAGAGAGTGACCTCCATCTGTAGCCTCAGTCACTGTCCAGGGGGCTACCAGGGGGCCAGCCAGGCTGTGGGTGGAGGCGGTGACAGAATGTTTGCTGAGGAACTTTTAAAAGTATCCAATGTTTTCAAGTCATTGTAAATCAGACCTTTTGGCTTTGGCCCTAAAAATAGACACTATGAAGAACAAAGGAACTGTGGTGTTAAAAGTAGGAAAGCCCAGGCCACCAGCAAAGAGTCTGTGTCCTCTTAGAACACCAGAGACTCCTGGGCCAGCCCGTGTGCCAGTTCATGGAGCTATTTGGAGCACTCTGAGCTAGGAAATGAGAGTAACTATCTTTGTTTTTAAAACTAACAAGATAACAGCTATTATTTCTCTAGAACTTACTGTATCTGGAACCAGGCTAGAAACTTTAGTCCTCATTTCAACCTGTTTTATATATGAGAAAAGTGAGGTTCAGAGAGGTTAAGTCACTTGCCCAGGATCACACAGAAAATCAGGGGTGGAGTTAGCATTCAAACCCGAATCTGTTGGGGTTTAGAACCTGTCTCATAATGCTGTGTGTCCTGGCTCTCTGGATTTGGGGCAAAGCTGAGCAACCTCAGGCAAACTTTCACTGTCTCTGTGCCTATGTCTCTTGCATAAAAAGGGAGTGGGACAGGAATTTAGGTGTCCCTTCCTCTGTCCCCTACTCAGAGTCCATCAGGATCTTTTCTCCAAGTCTTTCTCAGTGTTTGTCACCTGGGGAAAGAGGAAGAGCAGACACTTCCGGGAGGCAGGAGGAATGAGGAGGGATGAGGGGCACCTGAAAGCACAAACCGCTGCTGAGGCAGGACGTTCCTCGGCCACAGAAGCAGAAGCGCACGTTCCCATTCAGTCCCTCTCTGGAGGGTTCCTTGGCACCTCTCCACAGCACCCAGTGCCCGGCCCCTGAGCTCCAGTGTCGCTCGGCAGGGAAGTGCGTCTCTCAGCTGCGCTCAGTTCCCGGTCACCTTTCCTGGGACCTCGCCGTGCGCACCTGGGAATGGGGTCCGTGTCCTCTGGTGCTACAGTGGGGGTCCCACCGCTGCCCGCTGGCTGCCTTGGCAAAATGCTTGTCACCCGCGTCTGGGCCGACCCAGCATGCCTCAGGGTTTGGGGTTCTCCTGTCAGAGCCACCACCAGGGGCCGCAGGGCATCAGTGCTTGGGGGGTGCGTCAGGTCCCCACCATTCCAGTCACCGCTGCCTGCAAGCTGCCCAGAGAGGGAGGTGCCCTTGGCCCCTTTCCCTGACCTTTCACCTCACCAGTTCAGAGTCAGGAGGGGGTGTGGGACACACAGAGGCAGAAGTGACAGCTCAGGCCCCGATGGGGGTTGGGATTAGGGAGGTATGTGTGTGGGGTTCTGGGGACCTGCTATGCCCTCAGCTTACCTCTCGGTCTTCAGTGACCGTCTGGTGGTCTCAGCAGGTTTTGGTGATCTCCCTGATTGCGTTGACGAGGCAGCCAGTAGGGCCAGGGTACCCAGGTTAACAGTCAGTCCTGATCCCAAGCCCTCTGAACTACTTCTGTGGCCTGGAAGGGACTAATTAAATGGTTCTCTCCCTTAGCCTTTCTGTCCCCAACTGTCATGAGTTCGTGGTCACATCTGTCCGAGAGAGCCATACCCCACCACCCATAAGGATCCATCAGCAAATCCTGACATTGCCAGACCCCCGTCTGAGCCCCTGGGGTGTCTTCTGCAGGGACAAACACACTCCTCCTGTGTTGCCTTCTCCACCCACACCCATGGCCCCTGCGGCAGCAGCAGGGCCCGTGACCCTCCTGGCCCGCATCCCAAATCCTCCCCAGGCCCTCCTGCCCTGCGGTGCTGCTGCCCTCACCTCCCGTGAAGCCCCCCAGGTCTTTCTCCCCAGCAGGGCTGGCCTCCTTGCTAGTCTCACAACAGACCAGCTCTTCTCCCAGGGCCTTTCCCCTGGGTGGGGGTCTCCCCCTGCCTCCTCAGGAAGCCTGACCACCTGTGTAGCATGGTACCCCCTCCCAGTCTTCCCTGTCTCCTGCTTTGTTTACTTTGCCACTCAGGTCACCATCACGGATGGACTCTGCAGGCTGCGGGTGCCCCTCCCCAAGGCCTGGGAATTTGGCCTCTTACTCATTACTATGTACACACAGTGCTGGGCCAATAATAAATGCTTGGGAGATATTTGGTAAATGGATGAATAAATAAATAGTGCACCTGGCTGCATACAGCAGGTGCTTAACAATTGGGAGAACTGGGCAGGGAGAAGGTGAGAAAAGAGAGTTGAGTTCCTGCTTCCAGGCGGGGGGTGGGGAGAAAGGTAGTCAAGGAAATCCCTTCTGCCATCCCTGATAAGGGCCCCAGAGACTGCTGGGAGGAGCCAGGTGGGTGCACCAGGTGGAGGGGAGACAGGACCCTGTTTCTGATCTCAGCTCCCAGACCAGGCACCCGGGGCCAGCCAAGACCAGAGCTTGGAGCAGCCCATCAGGCTGACACATGGGGAATGTTGAGGAAGTTCTGTGTCCAGCCAGATCCCCAGACAAACCCTCTTTTTGGTACCAGAGATTGAACCTGGGGGTGCTTTACCACTGAGTCACATCCCTATCCCTTTTTATGTTTTGTTTAGAGACAGGGTCTTGCTGAGTTGCTCAGGGCCTCACTAAGTTGCTGAGGCTGGCTTTGAACTCATGATCCTCCTGCCTCAGCCTCCCAAGTGGCTAGGATAATGGGCGTGCACATTGTACCTGGATTCCCCTGACCAACTCTTAACCACTCTGATCTCAAATCTCTCCTTCCTCTCTTGCGTGGATGGACGTGTGACTTCCTGGAAGTGCCACCCTGGCTATGTGTGCTCTGCTTGTCTTCTCTGGCCTGGTCATGCAGGACTGGAAGCCCCTTCTCTATGTCCCCTCTACCACCAGGGCTTCCCTCTGTCCCCCAGCCTGGGATCACCTGGTTTATGAGAGAGTTTAATCCAGTCTCTGACCCTCTAGAGGCCAACTTTGCTCAGGTGAGGAGGACCTGCCAGAGGCCCTGCAGAGGGACTGGACACTTGAATCCTGAGACCTGCCATCAAACTGCTCCTCTGGTTTGTCAACCTGAGAACAGACCCAAAATCTAGCCAAGGAGGAAGCCATGCTTGCTTCTGGCCTTCACTTCTCCTTTCCTTTGTGGCAAAGGAACCCCGACTCCCTAAGAGAGACATCTTCTAGCTCCATGCAAACATTCTTCACTGACCTTCCTGACAATCCGGGGGGAAGGCCTCCCTGTCCCACTGTGCAGAGGAGGAGACCCAGGCTCCTACAGGCCAAAGGCTGTGGTAGGCCACCCCTGGACAGCACAGGTTGTGTCCGCAACCTGCACAGCTGTTAATTAAAAAACCTGGCTAGGGGAAATGGGGGATTAGAAAAGACAAACAGACATGCATAGAGAGAAGAAGCTGGAACCAGTGGGCATTACACTCTGATAGAGATACAATGACCAGAGCTAGCTCAGCACGTTTATTGTATAGGTTTTAACATCAAAAGGATTTTTTTGGATGAGAAAGTTTTTTTCAAAGCACACAGGATGAAGGATGAACTTCTGGGCGGCCCAATTACAATGATCAACTTGTGCTCATAATTCTTTTTTACCCCCCAGCAGCTGGTGCCCAAATTCAGGGTCAAGATGATAGTCCCACGGCAAGCATGGACCCTCCTTTGAATAGGGTGTCACCATAGCCATTGGGCAGTCTCAATCCGTGCCTTTGCACATGAAGTTCTGTTGCTGGACAATTAGAGACTGTAATTCCAATCACTGCTCCCAACAAGCACGGAAGCATTCAGGGAACTGACAGCCTAGGTGGGGCCATCAGGAGGTGGTCTTGTACTTCAGGGAGATTGTGAACCAGGAGGCTGTGAGGGGCCTGGCTCAGCCCTGGGCTTCCAGGAGGAGGATGTTGCCCTGGAGGAGGAGGAGAAACTGGGCAGAGGAAGAGTGTTCAGGCCACGGGAGTGAGGTGGGAGTGCAGTCAAGTGGGAAATCCATGTTTGATGGGGTGAGGAGGGTTAGGGGAGGAGGAGAGAGGTGACAGGGGCAGAGGAGGAAGCCAGGACCTTCGCCATGCAGGACCTTGGGAGTCACAGCTGGGAAGTGGAGCTGACTCCAGGCCCTCCTACAGGTGGGCCAGGCTAGGGTGTGAGTTTGGAAAAAGTCACCTCATTGGCTGGAGAGTGGAGTGGCAAGCCAGGAGTCAGGGAGGTCCCATGGAGGCTTCTGCCAGTATGGGTGTTGGGGGCTGGGGACGCGTCTCAGTGGTAGAATGCCTGCCCAGAATGTGCAAGGCCCTGGGTTCAATACCCAGCACCTTCCCCCCAAATAGAGCTCAGGAGGGGTGTTGGGCCTGGATCAAGGTGGGGGTCGGGGTGGAGAAATTTGGTGGTTTAAAGGGCATTCCAGGGGGCTCCCTGCCCTCAACCACACCGCAGCACCCCAAGTGGGAAACTCCAGTTCTGGCTTTGGCATCTGTGAAAATGCTGGTGCCCTGACATTGGGTCCCATGGACACAGTTTAGGGACAGTCAGAAAGTTCACGAGCAGCAAACTGCAGATTCCCTGGGGGCTCATCTGGCTTTTATCCAACTATGACCCAAGTGGACGTCCAGTGTCCTCAACAGGCTACGCTGTTTTCATGCCTCCAACCCCCTACCCCAGCTGTTCCATCTGGATCATTGCATTGCGAGGCCAGGGGTGAACACCTCTGTGGAAGCGGCCCAGACTCCTGGACCAGCCCCTCACCCCCAGGGAAAGGGGCTCCCTGCCGCTGTGTGCTCCTCCTGGCACCTGGGCCACATCATTCCACGGCTCGGCACATTGTACTTCAGTTCCACAGGGTTTTTCTGGTGCCAGAGCAGTGCTGGCTGCTTACCCTCAGGGGCACAGTTTAGGTGAAGGGTTGAGACACTTTGGGGACACTCATCGGCCTAAGCATGTCCAGGGCAGAGGGCAGGACATAATCTGACCTGAGGATCCTGGCGCTGTTAGGGCGTTGGCACCTCACACTGTCTGGAACAGTAGCCGAGAAATCCTGCTTTACAGATGGGGAGATTGAGGCACAAGCGGTTCAGCATCGCATCCCCACCCAAATGCCGGGGGCTGACTTCAGAGTCTGTGTTAACTGCTGCCCCTTGAGCTCCTCTTGGGAAGGGAGGGAAGCCCTAGCGGCCTGACTGTATCAAAGGGCTCTGGAGTCTCCTTGGGTCCAATCTAAATCTCAGCTCAGCCACCGGCTGGCTCTGTGACCCCGGGCAGGTTATGGCTGTTTGAGAGCCAGCTTCTTCATCTGTAAAAGGGGATTAACTCACTATTTCTCAGGGCCATTATCAGGACGAAATGAGGTGATGCATGTGACGTGCAAGCCGCGCCTGGCGTGTATCCAGTGCTCAATAAACGGCAGCTGGCCCTGCTATTGTTAGCTGCGAACCATCCGCCCATCCCTAGACTCGCGTACTAACAGGTGCATACATTTGTTGAATGAACATACGAATGACTAATAGAGTTTAGTTAACAGTAACTAATTATTGAGTACCTACTATGTGCTGGGCCCTGGGGCCCTCTTGGGGCATCAACTATCGTCCATCATGGCTCCCAGGGCCTCCCCTTGGCCTCTCTTCCTGCAGCCCTTTATCTACTCCCTTGCTGAGAGTTCAGCTGCTCCAGACAGAGCAAGAGCCCTGCACTCAGATTCTTCCCTCTGGGTCTTTGTTGCCAAGAGTGTCCCTCCGTGGTGATGGCTTCCTTGGGCCTCCACCAATGACCCTCTCACAGCTTTGGCTAAACATTGAATTTCATGAGGCCATAGATGGGTCAACCTGAAACAGACCCAATGACACCAGGGCTTCAAGGCGCTCTCTGTGCAGGAATCTGAGCTGCTGTAGGAACCGAGGTCTGCAAAATGGTGCTGCGCTCACTCCATTCCTAGGCTGTGACCCTGTTTGGTGTACATAGCTTCCAGTAAATCTGCATTCCAGCCAGAGGGTGGGACAGAAACGGAGCACAACCCACACATCTCGTTGGCCAGACTTTGTCACTTGACTATTCCTATCTGTATGGCAATGCTGGGAAATGTACTCTTTATTTGGGTTAAAAACTGGAGTTTTGGCAGGGCATGTTGGTGCATACCTGTAATTCCAGGAACTTGGGAGGCTGAGGCAGGAGGATTGTAAGCTGGAGGCCAGCCTCAGCAACTTCGAGAGCCCTAAGCAACTTAGCAAGACCCTATCTCAAAATGAAAAATAAAAGGGCTGGGGATGTGGCGCAGTGTTTAATCACCCCTGGGTTCAATTTCCAGTACTGCAGAAATCAGAAACAAAAACTGGAGTTTCTGCCACAGTGAGAGAGGAAGGAGAACGACATGGGGCATAACTGGGAGTTTCTCCACAGAAGCAGCCACTTGCTGGGAAATCTGAAGGCTTTATCTGTGGTCATGCTCAGGGTCTCTGTGACTGTGCTGAGACCATTATAAAGTTAGAGAGGCGAGTGGGACACATGTGTCTGTGTGTACAAGTGTCCCGTTTCTCAAGAGGGCCGAAGCAGTGTACCAGATGTGTTGAGCTGCAGGGCATGGGGTACTCAGCTGAAGGAGGGGCCTTGACAGTATCACATCTACATCTGAAACCAGAGACCAAGGCAGGCTGGCCCGGGATTGGTTTGGTATCACCAACCAAAGATCTCGGGGTCCCTGGATGCTTCCACCTGTCACCCCAGCATGTTGGAGAGGCCCCCCTTCAAGCTTTCAGGATGCTGCAGTAACTCCCAGAATCCCCTCCTCAAAGGAGAGTACCCTAACAGGAAACAAGGGGAGGAGCTTTTTTTTTTGGTGCAGGGGACTGAACGCAGGGGCACTCTATCGCCAAGCTAAACCCCCATCTCTTTATTTATTTATTTATTTGAGACAGGGTCTCACTAAGTTGCTGTGGCTGGCCTGCAACTGGTAATCCTCCTCCTCAGCCTCCCAAGTTGCTGGAATTTCACGTGTGCACTACCGTACCTGGGGGGCCGGGCTTTTCATTCTCACTCCTCTCTCTTATCAGGACTGACAATCTCTCCCTGAAGTCCACAGTTGACTTTCCCAATTTATTCCTAGACTGGGCATGCAGGCACTCAAGCAAGGGCAAGATTTGCTACTAAGGCCAGCTATAGTGATCTGTAGAACTAGTTGCTCCCAACGAAAAGTGCCCTTCATAGGAAGCCAACTGTGCGACAGGTGAGCCTATTAACATTGTGTTAATTAATTCTCATGGCCATCTAGGTAGTATGGAAAACCAAGGCCTTGAACTTGGGACTTAAGATTTCTGAAAGGGTATGTAAAACCTGTCTTGGCTGGATCTTGATAAAGATGGGAACCAGGCAGGCCAGCGGGACCCATATCTGTTCAAGGGTGCCCTCCATGTGCCCTTGTGTGCTTGGCACACACCTTCATTCTCACCTCAGCTCTGACAGGCAGGTCGGTGTCCATCCCAGGATGTCCTCATCCTCCCTGGACCTGCTTATGTTACTTTATGTGACAAAAGGTTGTTTGACAGTTGACCATAGAACAAGGAGAGGGCGTTGGATTACCCAGGTGGGCCTAGTGTAATCCCAAGACTCGTTAAAAGTGGAAGAGGTTCATAGAAGAGGAGGAGAGGGTCAGAGTGGCTCGAGGTGAGATGGACTGTACCTGATAGGGCTGCTTTGAAGATGCAGGAGGGAGGCCGTGGGCCAAGGAGCATATGAGTTGGTAGAGACTGGAAAGGACAAGGAAATGGGTATAACCCCCCAAATACAGAGAGAAACATGGCTCTGTGGGTGCCTTGACAGTAGCCCAGTTAGGGTTAGGGTTAGTTGTGTTGTTTTAAGCCACTACATTTATAATGAACAGCCGCAGAAAGCCATGAAGTGGCCGGGCCAGCCTGGCAGGTGCCAGGCCATTTGCCTATAGAATAGTGCTCTCAGTCCTGGCTCAGCCATTAGAACCCCTGGGAGCTTTTAAAAATCATTTTTAACTTATTGAATGGATTAGTATCCATGTGATAAATTATTGAATCGAGAGCTACTACCTTAGCATTCCTTACTATGTGATAAAATGCATCACAGAAAGTATATAATACACATATGTATATTTATATGTATTATACTGCATTGATATAATACAAGTATATTAATTATAATTAATGTCATATTAATAATTAACATTATATTAATTAATTATTATAATATTGTATATTTATATGTATACATACATATAGTCCTAAAACGTGGTTGAAACAGTTCTGATACTGTGATAATTAAAAATGTGGTTGGTGCTCATCAGTATTATGCGGTGAGTTTATATCTTCTGTCTGCTTAAAAGCAGCTTTCCTGCTTCATGGAGACAGTAGTTACCACCGGCTTTCCCTTCCCCGGGCACACACTTCATTTCCATTGGTGCCACTGGTTGATTGGAAGCGATTTGCTGGGGGCTCAGGATGGCTGTTCTTGAGACAGTATCTGAACTGCTAGGGATTGTGATGATTCAACGTCTTTGGAATGCTCTCTTTTATCCTCTCTTCCTGAGAATCACTAATGTAGAAGGCAGAAATATAGTCGAGGAACAAACAGACTATTTCCTTGGTAAGACAGCTTGTTCACTTTAGACTATTTCCCCAATAGTGTGAGGACATCTATTGTTGGTGCAGTGGAGAGCTTGCCATGAAAATATGACACTTAATTTGTTTACACCAGGTATGGTGGTGCATGCCAGTAATCCCAGCCACCCAGGAGGCTGAGGCAGGAGGATGACAAGTTTGAGGCCAGCCTGGGCAATTTAGTGAGGCTCTAAGCAATTTAGTGAGACCCTGTCTCAAAATAAAAAGTAAAAAGGGCTGGGGATGTGGCTCAATGGTTAAGCACCCCTGTGTCCAAACCCTAATAGCCCCACAAAAAAGTTATTCACAAAAAGTATTAAGCTATGATATCTTCTTTCAGAACAAGGGAAATGTTAAGTGCGAATGCTTTATCTGGGGAAAGAAGCCAGTGAAATAAATGATACACTGTACAAGTATCCCACAGCCTATTGATTGCTTATATTTATCCCTTGATCCAAGATCTTCCTTTTGAAGAAGTATTGGACACATCTCATTCTTTGCCCCTGAATATTTGTAGTTGTTTATTGCATATTCATGTTGAAACACCCTTACTTATTGTGTATTTGTTTAAGAAATATATGATTGATTTTTCAAAAAAAGGTAACTGGGGCCATTGTAGCTCAGTGGTAGAACGCTTGCCTAGCACATGTGAGGCCCTGGGTCTGCACCACATATATAAATAAATAAACAAACAAATAAATAAAGGTATTGTGTCCATCTACAACTATACACACACACACACACGTTCATATATATATTCCTATACTTATATATGGCCTTGGTAACCAAGCTTATGCCTTATGGGGTCGGTCTGAGGATTAAATGAGATAATGCATGAGAAGAATACAGCTGGTAACGAGGTACAGAAAAGAACTCCATAAATGGCGTCCTTTATTCATAGAAGAGCAATCTGTCCCTCACCTGGCTAACAAATCTTCACAGTGCACTCTGCTGGTGAATCTTGGGAAAGACAGGCTCAAGCCCAGGGCAGGAGGGAGTTGGTGAGCCCTTTGACCTGGCATTTCCACATTTTGGAATTTTCTTTCTCCATAGTTTTGCACACAGAAGCTGCCCTTTCACATAACCATCTGTAATAGCAAAACACTGGGGACACCCACATGTCTATCCCAACAAACTATCTCCAAAATCTACTGTTAAATGGAAAAAAAAATGTGGACAGGTAAGCAGGCTGCCATTTGCCAGAGAATCATTACAGTAGATGCCAGGGGTGACAAAATCAGCATTAACTTATGTGCCACTAATAAAGAAAGACCACTTTGAGAGCTCGTCTACTTATATAGACATTAAATTATATCATATGTCACTTTTAGGCATAGGTGACAAGGAAACATATAGGCAAAATAAATGTTATGGTTTTCAGTGATGTCGGGCCTGCCTGGTCACATGATGCATCTGATTTTAGAGGTGTTAAAATGTGGAAAAACAACATAGCTTTAGACTAGACATAGAGTATTGATTTATATTTAGGAACTCTAGAAGGACACCCAGGAAATTTATGGTGGGGAGGGAGGGTAGGGGACTTCTCATGCAGGAGAAGAGGCAAAGGGAGAACTTTGTGAATACTATTACATTGTGAATTTGAATCTTGTGAATATATTGCCTGTCTTAAAATAATTTTTAATAAAAGCCATTCCCATGCTTTTTTGGGAAGATTTTGGGAAGTCAAGATTTTGAACTTCATTTAGAGGCACAGTTTCTCCTGATCCATGAGGGCCAGGGTTGCAGGAGTAGGAAAAACTAAAGGCAGGGGTAGGGAAGGACCTGCTGGCTTCCCTGTGGCCAGGACGGATGCTCCAAGCCTGCCTCTGGGAGCATTTGTGGGCTCTTCAGTTCTTGGTCCACTGTGGGGGATCTCCCCCGTACTTCCCTAGAGGAGGCCAAGTGCACGTCTCTGACTACTTGCTTGCTTCTGTCTCAGTCCTGGAGTAAGACATCCATCCTCCACCCAGGTCCTTCTGTCCCTGCAGGGAGGGACTCAAGGCAGTCCGTCCAGCTGGCTCTGCAGACCCCCCTCCAGCCCACTGGAGATGTTGTGTGTCCCCGGGCCCTGTAGACTCTCGGGGTCTAGGCTCCCCAGTTCTTTTTGTTCCAGCAGCCTCTTCCATTTGAGTTGGCTGGGCATGAGGCAGCGGTCTGGTACCTTTGTAACCCCTAAGGGAAGTAAAGCCTGCTCCCCGTTTTCTGTGGACTCAGTGCCCTTCAGCAGCTTCCTTCAAAGAAAACTCTTCTCTGACCTACAACCCCACCCTTTGCATTTTGTGTGAGGCAAGAGCCAGAGTCACACAGTTGCTTTTCGACGTCTTTGTAAGCCCTGTGTGGGCGGCGTCTCACCTTGGACTGTAGGGATGCTGGGCCTCCTTTTTCTCAGGGCCTCAGTCAAATTGAGAAGGAAATAGTTCTATCTTAATATACTGTCACATGGGTGGTCAGGTTAGGAACTTTCCAGGGTCCCATAATCAGTACCCAGCAGTCTGCTGAGCCTGACCTTTACCCGCTGCATGAGGTTTGCACAGAACCTGGTTTAAAATAAGCTTGTAGCTGGGAATGGTGGCACATCCCTGTAGTTCAAGCTACTGGGGAGGTTGAGGCAGGAGGATCATTTGAGCCCAGGGGTTGAGACCAGCCCTGGCAACATAGTGAGACCCTGTCTTCAAAAATAAATAATAAAATAAGCTCCTGTCAGAGAGCATGAGGATGGAGTTAAACAGCTCTTAGATGGAATTTCAGTTCTGTCATTTATTAGTGGCATGTTGTTGACAAAGTTTCTCCTCTTTGATTCTCAGTTCATTTATCTGATGTATAGGGTGATTGCTATCTATAAGACATTTGGTTTCCTCTGTGAAATGTCAATAAAAATGGTCATTTATGGAGATACACATTGTGATCCCAGTGTCTTGGGAGTCTAAGGCAGGAGGATTGTAAGTTTGAGGTCAGCCTTGGCAAGTTAGCAAAATACCCTGTTTCTAAAAAATAAGAAAAGGGCTGGGGATGTAGCTCAGTGCGGAGTGCCCCAGGTTCTATTTCCAGTACTGAAAGAAAAAGAGGCAGGCGGATAAAAGCAATTGCCACACAGGAGGGTCAAGACTTAATAAGATCATGCTTGATAAAGTGTTCCCAGTGCCTGGCAAGAGCTCATTCAATGGCAAGTATTATTTACACTTATAAAATTCCTGTTGTCCTGGGCATAGTGGCACATGCCTGTAAGAGGCTCGGAAGGCTGAGGCAGGAGGATCATGAGTTCAAAGCCAGCCTCAGCAACTTAGTGAAGCTCTAAGCAACTTAGTGAGATCCTGTCTCAAAATAAAACATAAAAAGGGCTGGGGATGTAGCTCTGTGCTTAAGTACTCCTGGATTCAATCCCTGATACCAAAAGGAGGAAAAAAAGAAAGAAAAAAAGCACAAATTCCTGCCTGGGCGGCTTAGTTTCCAGAGGTGAGCCACAGGAAACACACGAATGGAAAATGTACACTGCACCAGATGGGGAGGCTAACCAGGGAAATAAAACAAGACACAGGGAAAGTGGGTGGGGGTCAGGGACTGGGTCCTTGGGCTCTTTGAGTCTTAGACGTTTCCAGGGAAAACAGGAAGCTCCTAAGGGCTGTAGAGAAAAGGGTGGGCATGAGGACTATGGAGGGCAGGGGCAGAGGCAGGGCAGGGGAGAGATGAGGAGGATACCATAGGGTAGGAGTGAGACATAGAGGGTGGCCAAGGGGAGGAACTGGCTGGGTTTGGTACAGATTTGAAGCTGCCCCTGGAGCACTTGCCAATGGGATGTGGTGAGAGGTTTGAGGCCACTGAAACAGAGTGGCAAGGTCCACGATCCGAGGGCAGGTTTTTTTCACTCTGCTTCTCTGGCCTGGCCTGAGAAGAGTTTGGCCAGGAAGAGGGGACTGGGAGGCCACAGCAGCATACCAGACACAGGAATCAAGCACATTGGAAAACAGGAAGATCTCCTATTATCTGAGCCTGGGAGGGTGTCTGGAGGCAGCAGTTCCCTGGAGGTTGATTTAGAGGGAGCAGCAGGGAACCCACATGTCTTCACCAGCTGCATTTCTTGAATGAGCACCAGGTTACCTTGAAGGCCCTGGCAGGGAAGGATATGCTTTGTGCTATTGGTGGGCAAACAGGGCTGCTGGCCCTCTGGAAGGCACTCTGACGATGTCATCCAAAGCATGAAGACATGCCCCACAGGCCACTTCCTCCCAGGCTCTCTCCTGAGGAGGCAACCTGGTCTGTTGACAGGGATGTTGGCATGGTTAACAAGACCAAACAGCATCCGTCCCAGGGGACTAGTTTAGACTGCACTTGTTAGAGAATCTGCATTACAATACTTAACTTGCCCTTTCACTGGTGGATTTGGGGTGTCTTTCCACCGGGACACATCCCAGGTGTTACAATGCATGCTAGGCTGGGCCCATTAACACCAGGTGGTTCCCTTACTCACCAGCCATGTTGGGATGACCCTAAATGCTCCAGTGGAGAACAATGCCCCGAATTAAGAAGCCCTGGGACTAGTGGCTGAGGATCCCGAGAATCCCCTCTGGGTGAATGGACCTTTTCATCTCAGCCACCAGAACAGAAAACCGGGGGCTGGAAACTTCCTTCCCCAGCCTAGAATCAGATCAGTGCACTCTCTCTGGCCTTGGGCCAGATGCTGGCCTGTCTGGACCGCATCAGCTATAGATAGGGTGGGCTGCACTCACGTCCCAGGGCTGGGAGCAAATCCCAGAGCCCTCTGCAAACTACTATAGGTGAGGCAGGGTGTAATTGGGTGTTTCAGGATCTCTTCTGATGGGTGCTAATTAATGAATCAGAAACTCTCTGGAGGGCCTGAATGTAGGTAGGCAGGGCAGGGAGTGAGTCCTGAATGCCTGCACACAGGGCTGGGGTTAGAGCATGGGTTCTAGAGGCTGCTGGTGGCACCTCCCCACTCATACCTAGTCTGTGGTTTGGGCTTTAGGTTTGGCACCAAAAGTGGGACCCTTGTCATATACCAAAGCACTCAGGATGGCTGCTGCGGTAATTCCCTCCAGGCAACCTGTTAGAAAGTATGAACTCCAATGTCCTCATTCTGGATTTTAATGGTCAAGGTGACAGTAATTTTCATGTTTCCAGATTTGCAGTTACCTTCGCCACTAGAGAGAACATCACGGTAGATGCTGTAGCCTGGGGAGGCCACTGTGTTTGGGAGATTTGGGATGGGAAGCACCAAACCAAGTTCCTTTTTCAGGACCCTTGGTTGAAACCATGAGCCCTCTGCAGCTCTGAGAATCTGGGTCTTTCCAGAAGCTCCTCTGCCTCCCTTCCTGTGGTTAATGCTGGTTCCTGGTGCAGGGAAGGGGCCAAGCAGGAAAGTGCCAGTGACTGATATTGACTGCTGTGGAGGGGGAGGGAGGCACATTATGACAAGGCTGGCAGATTCAGTCAGTGGAAAAAGGTCCCACCCAAGACCAGGTGTCCCTCCTCCCCACACTGGTGAGGAAGCAAAGTGACGGGGTGGAGGACCTTCACCAGGCCACAACCATTGCCCAAGTTGCTGCAAGTCGGAGGTCAGCAGGGCAGATGATCACTGTGGGTGAGACCCGCAGCCCAGTCACGTGCTGATGTTACACTTGTCCTCAAGATTTGCTCACTGAAGACTCTTGCAAACCAACATGGGGGTTAGGGACATTTAACACTTGCCTGGCATGCGTAAGACCCTGGGCTCCATCCTCAGCCCAGTCATAAAACTAAAAAGAACACCAACATGGCAAAGGGTGCTTGTAGTCCAGGACAGCCACCTTTCAACCCTTGATTGGCCACACAGAGTTAGTGAAAAGCTCAGTGCCATTCTGACTCTGCTTCTTAGGCCAACATACCGGGACTGCACTTACTTGGGTTGGCATGAATTGTATCCAAAGGAAAAATGCCCCCCCCCCCCTCACTGTACAGACGTGTGCACATGGAGCACACAAAGCATGACACAACTGAGAATCACCAGGGAGCAACCTGGGTGGCAGGGGGCAAAGGCCTGGGGCAGGAGCAGAAGCTTAGCTGGTCAGGGTGGGGGAGTGGACTCCCAGGGCTGAGAGAAGGGCACACAGCGCAAAATTCTTTCTCCTGAAGGAGGGAGTGTCCACAGCCCAGGCCTCATCCCTCAGGGGCCTTTTGTGTAGCAGTTGTGACAAATGATACACTCTTGTGGAAGCAAGCAGCTGCAAAGCCCCTTCCATCCCTGTAGAGGGGGAAATCCTCTGGTCACCTCTCAGGTGGCGGGAGAGATGTGGATGTGTTGTATGCCACAGCAATTTTCATGGAGGATGGAAGGAAAGTCCCCCCACCACCAAGCCAAGATAAGATTTTATAACAATCAAAGTCTACTTCAGTGTGAGTTTCCATACAACATGCTGGTGATATTTCTTCAATTTTTTTGGTTGTTTTTATTTTTTTTTTCTTTAAAGTTCATTGATCGTCACAAAAACCCAGGAAATGCAACTAAGAAGAAAACAAATGTCCAACTGAGATCTAAGGACCCAGAGCAACGGAGGAGACGTGGCACTGGACCGCTGGGTGTGCACAGGGACAGGAGGGCTGATCCCCACGGGGCAGGGCTGCAGCGTGGAGACACAGGAGGGTATGAGGCAGCGGCCAGGTGGTTATGTTAACCGCTGCACAATGACGGCGTTGAGCAGGTTGGCTTCCTTTAGGGTCTGGTTCTCGTCATCCAGCTCTTTGTTTGGGAAGGTAGTCATGAGGACAAAGCTGGTGGCAGCCATGGCTGGCCGGGCGTCCACGATGAAGAGTCGGATGTCGCTGATCCTGGAGGAGTAGGGGTGGGCGGAGGCGGTGAGCAGGACCCTCCCTGGTGCCTACCACCCCGACTCTCAGAGGACGAGTCATTCAGAGCCCCTTTCCAAGCAGCAGCCAAGCTGTCACTTGGAAGTATGAGGCCAGTCCTCCCCCTGCTTCCTTCAGATGAACCCCAACATCCCCAGTGCGCTGCCACGGACGCCCGCCCTCCCCCTCATCCTCTTCTCCCTCTTTTGTTATCAGGCCACACTCCTCTACCACATTCAGTCTCCCCAGAAGCTCTCTGCTTTCCTGCCGGGAACCCTGACCACACCGCGGGCCTCAGCGGGATGCCTCTCCCAGGGCAGCCTTGCCTGCTCCTGGTTTCCACCCCACTTCCTGTCACAGCAATGATCAAGTTTGTAAATAAACACTCTGGGATGCGTTGGAATCACTGTCCCTTCCTGAGAGGCACTTGAAGCTCTTTCAGCAACTCCTCAGGGCCAGGAATTCCTTCTCTACCTGCTGCTTGTGTCCTGAACCTGGTATGAGAATGATGTCCCCAGGAATAGCCTCCTCCCTAGAGTGCTTCCACAAAGTTCCCTTCCCCTCCAACCCCTGGATTCTATGCATCTACACCAGCTCAAGGCCTGGGGGTGCATGATGCAACCCGAGGCCTGGGAAGACCAGTCCTCACCAGTGCCCAGCACAGGCTTCCACAGGATGAAAGTATCCTTCTGGGGCTTCTGAGTGGACTGAAACTGAGGCAATAACTCAGGTAGCAAACTGGGCCACTCCTCCTTCAGCTCACACCTAGGCAAGCCTCCCGAGGCTCCAGCTCACACCTGGGCTTGTTACATGCCAAACCCTGGCCCCACATATGGGTCCAGGCTTGGTTGGCCCATGACTGATGAAATTTAAAGACATCCCTGCTCTCAAAAGAGGGGCTGTCACATGTCTTTATTGGTGATAGCCCTTCAGCACCTCCCTTGCTGGTCTCTTCAGCTCTGGTTGCCTTACTTTTTCCATCTAACACACAGAGGAGAGTTTGGCCTGACTCATCCCAGACAGCCTGAGACAGTGAGCAGGTATTCCCAGAATTCCCAAAGACCAGATCCAGAAAAATCTTAAGAGCCTAGTGGTTTTCAGAGGCCCTGGGGGAGAGAGTTGGAAGAAGCCAGGTGGGTGGGGTGCGGGCCCTGCACCTTCCTCCTCCACCAACTACAGCAGTTCTAATTTGATCTCTTCTGTACCCAGGCTTTGGTATGATACTTCCTGTGAAGAAAGAATCTGGTGACTTAAAAATCCCAAGGATGAGGAACAAGACCCACAGGAAGGAGTAAGCTGCCCTTGGCACACTAATGGAAGAGGAGGACCAAAGGCTTCAGACTCGCAGTGCCCCTCCTCCCTGCCTAGGGAAAGCCTGCTCATACTCAGAACAGCTCCCTGCTTCCCAGGCTCCAGGTCATTGCTAGCAAAGCCAGGCCAGGCCAGGCCAGGCCACACGCGGTACCTGTGGCTGTGGTTGAACTTCTGCACCAGCCTCCCGCCATCAGCAAGCCTGATCTGGATGTTTGTGGTCGGCTCTGACTCGTCGATCAGGATGGAGGAGCTGGCTTTGGCTTCATTTTCTGCCTGCTGGGCTGGGGAGCTCGTGTTCAACAACTGGGGGGCCGTGCTGAGGGGAGAGAGGCACATCAGCACAAGAACAGGGAGGGACTCGTCTCAGCATGCTGGTGGACATCAGATGTGATCCTGGCCTGTGTTTGGTGCTGCTGATCTAGAGACCAGACAGGAGGAATCCCAGCCCTGAGGGACTCGCGGGCCCAGGAGAATCCACCCTAGCACCAAGTCACTGCTGCCTCCCTCTCTCCTGAGGAGGCTTGGGCCCGTTACTCGTCCTCACCTGCCCAAGGCCTTGAAGGGAGGAAGCCTGAGGCAGAAGAGACAGGCTCAAGACTGGAGGAGCCAACAGCAGCTGAGGGGAACACTCCATGTCTGTGGCAGAGGCAGCCTTGGCACAGTCTGGCAAGTGACCAGCTGGGATGAAATGTTCAGGCCTGCGCCCTCAGTGCGACCTCATTCATGTGTGTATCTCACATACATGTGCCCCCAAAGGCCCCATCTCACCTCCATCACTGGCACGAATGCCAGGTCTGTTGGGATTCATTATACAGTGAATAGGATATGGTGTCTGCCAGTGTTGAGATCAAATCTTAGAAGTGGGTGGACCAGGGTGTGAATTCACCCACTAGCTCAGTGACCTTGGGCAAGTTAATCAAGCTCCCCTAATTTCAACAAATGTAACAGGACCTTTTCTTGATGTGTGGTAGTGGAGATTGAACCCAGGCATCACACTTGCTAGGCAAGCATTCTATCCTTAGCTACATCCCTAGCCTTTAAAAAATTTTAACTTGAGACAGGGTCTAAGTTGCTAAGGTTGGCCTCTAACTCAGTGGTCCTTCTGCCTTCTCTCCTGGGAGCTGGGATTACAGCATGTAACACTACACCCAGCAGTTAGCAAGGACTGGTAACCAGGGTTGAGGCTGCCTGTCTTGCTTAGTTGTTGTGAAAATTAAAGGAGAATTGCATGAACTAGTCTGGGTGATGGATGAAATGCACATACAACTCACTCCCAGTTCTCCATGAGCCTTCTTGCACTAAACCACCCACCTGCCTTGTTCTTAGCCTTCCTCCTAGCAGATAGCTGGCCTAGAACTTTGCAAAGAAAGGCCATTAGGTAAGAGTTTGATGGCTTCTCTTCAAAAGCACCTAATTAGATAAGTTCCTGTACCTAACTCTTCCAATTTTTATGACCTAAAAAAGCATACTTGCGGAATCAGGCATAGGGGGTACCTGTAATTCCAGCAACCTGGGGGACTGAGGCAGGAGGATTACAAGATCAAGGCCAGTTTCAGCAACTTAGAGAGACCCTGTCTCAAAATAAAAATGGAAGAAAGGACTGGGGGTGTAAGCTCAGTGGTAGAGTGGCCCTGGCTTCAATCCTCAATACCAAAATAAATCAGTAAAAAAGGGTATTTGTAGCAAATCCAACTGAGGGTACTCTTCAAAGTATGCTCCACAGTACACTTGTCCCTTCAGATACCTGCAGGAAGGTTTAGGAAACATCACATACTATTCCAGCGGCATCAGGGCATTTGCATGTTCAGTGCCTTGAGAAAGGAGCAGTGACGGCATCTCATTGACTACCAGGCCCTTTTCAGGTGTTACACTTACTAACCTCCTGCAGCAGGAGTCAGGGAAACCAGTGTGTGAAACACTGCCGGGGAACAAAAAATAACAAAAAGTCAACATTCTTTTCTGTGAAAGTGAAATATAGGCTTAGAGAAGACAAACTGGAGCTCAGAGGCGAATGCTTGCCACATTTGTGCATAAGGAACTGCTCCTGCTCATCAGCCTCACAGCACATTGGATTCAAATGAGGGCAGAACCCACAGGTAAATCACACCGTCCCAGGCAGGAGAGATGCCTAGAAATAGTGCAAGTGCTTGTAAATGCCTCCTCTCTTCTAAAGCTGTTTTGTTCATTAGTTTTAGGGGCATTAGGCCAACTCTCCAATTAGACTACAGGCAGCAGACCCCTCAAGTTAAGAACAAGTCCAAGTACACATGACAGGTATTCATGTCATGGTACAGCATGATGAACACAAGAGCTGCTTATGAAGTACCTCTACCAAGCCAATTCCTATGCTGAACACTTTATACATATGAACTCACTTATGCCTCAGCCCACAAGATGGGGGCTCATCACCTCCATTTTTCAGATAAGAAATGGAGGTGTAGGGGGGTCAGGCAATTTGCCCAAGATATCAGTGTTGGTTTGAGGTAGAGCCAGGATACAAGCCAAGCTGTCTGGCTCTGGTCCTGTGCTCTTTTAACACTGTCACATTCTTGTGCCAGATCCGGGAGTCAGAGAGATTAAGGCCTGGATTTCAGGAACCTGACCCCAAGACTCAGTTTCCTCATTAGTAAGAGTTCAGCACACCCTCCAAGGTTGAGAAAATAGCTAAAAATATGCACTGTACCAGGCATATACAAAAATGTCTACGTGGCTGTGAAGAACATCTAGGATACCTTCAGCAAGACGGACAAGAGCAGAGACTGGAGGGAACCCTGTGTGGCACTGACCAGCAATGTGGCCCTGGGCAAGGCCTGACCTCTCCAAGCCTCAAAATCCTTATCTGTAGTATGGGGATCAAAACAGGATTAAAGGAGACGATGCATGGAAATGACTCACAGTGCTCAGCTGAGGGAGCAAACCCCTCAAATAGCTGATTACTATCTTTTTTCAAGATTCTGCCCCATCATGTTTGCCATCACTTGGCAATAGCACTGTCTACCCATGGGCTGTAAGTGGAAGTCACCTACAAGGTACTCCCAGCCAATGCTGCTCTCAGGGTGGATTGGGTGGAGGAGAAACTCCATCACTGGGCCTCAGAGTGAGATGCTCAAGAGCATTAGTTCACCACGTAGGACAGATGCACGCTTCTGTCCAAAGGACCAACCTGTATCTAGTTTCCTGAGAACTGCTCCCATGTGGGCTACTGCAAAAGTGAGGGCATTTCACCCAGAGGCTGGAGAGGCTGAAGCAGACTTTAGAAAACAAGGCATTTCTAGTATCTCCCTGCAAACACTGTAAACATTCACAAGTCACAAGGAAACTGAGTCTCTCAGAGCAAGACCCTCAGCCACCTAACTGTTCATTGCCTTCATAGTGGAAAAAACTGGCATTAAGATACTTTCTTGTCATAATTTCAAATCCTGAGACTCAGCCAGGCCTGGTGGTGCATGCCTGTAATCCCAGTGACTCAGGGCTGAAGCAGGATTCAGTTTGAGACCAGTTTCAGCAATTTAGCAAGACCCTGTCTCAAAATAAAAAAATAAAAAGAACTGGGGATATCAGTGGTAAAGCACCTTGGGTTCAACCCCCAGTACAAAACAAACAAACAAGAATAGAACTCTAGCTGGGTGCTGTGGTGAACATTTGTAATCCTAGCAGCTTGGGAGGCAGATAAAAAAACCAAAATCCAAAACCCCCAAATAAACAAAAACCTCCAGAAACATTTATTTCAAAAGTTACCATGGTATATTTGTTGATTGATTTAAGTTTTGTATAGGTGCCCCACATCTAGAATGATGGGACTTCATGGGTTAATAACAAATGAAAAAAAGAAAAAAAAAAAAAAATCAGGTGCTCTCCAAAGCTCATCACAGCTACCATGGAAGTTCACCTGAGAACAGCACCCTCCAAGTGGCACACGGATGAGGCGAGCAGGCCAGCTAATGTAACTATTTTGGTTCTGGTAAGTCACAAACCACTGGTCTCTAGTGTCCTGAGCTCTGATTCTTGCTCCTTGGCAAGGATAGTCAACAGGGAGGTAGGGAAACCAGGAGAGCACCAGCCAGAAGCTGAAAAGGGCCTCGCTGCTGGCACACCAGGCTCTGAGTCCTTCAGATGGCTGTGAGGAGAAAGGCAGAGAGGGTGTCCTGCTGTGCAGGAGCATGGCAAGGAATGCCAGTTAGAAGGCTTCAATCCCAATCCCGGCTCTGCCACACACCAACCAAGGGCAAGCTAAGAGCCAAAGAGCAGAGGCTTTCTGCATGTAAAACCAGGACAGTACTGGCAAGAGAGGGACACTTTGCTGAGTGCCTGTCAAATGCAACAGTTCCTTCAGAAAAACACTTGACAAAGTGAACCCAAGGCCACGGTCAAGGCTGAGTGGGACCCTGAGAGAAGGCAGCCTGCCTATAAGGGTTGTTAATCCCAAAGCCCACACTCTCCATATTCTTCCTCCCATAAAAATAAAATCTGAATGCCTCTGAAAATGGTAAAAAGCTATCCACAGTGAGGACACAAGGTCTGCTGGGCCTGGCCAGTGTTCTTCCTTACCTGCCTAGTTTCTGGCCCTCACCAGTGAAGGCTTTGAAGGCTCCCTTGGGCTTCACGAAGTCCTCGTCCCGATGGTCCTCCATATCCAAGTTCACCTGCCCACCATGCGCTAACCTCCGCAGCTCAGCTGGCACCTCCCTGAGAAGGAAAAGGCAATGCTGGGGCTTGCAGAGGGCAGGATGGAGGGTAAGGAGAGTGCCACTGGTAGAGACCTGCTGCTCCAGTGGCTTCCTATCTACCTCTATCTTCTCTTGTCTCCTTGGTCACAGTGGACAACTATTTCTTATTTTGCCATTTGGCTTTGCTCCAGACCCAAAGGTGAAAAATGGACACAATGTTTTTGGAGCAGATCTGTTCATCTGTATTTCAACTGTGCTAAACCTGCTTCAAAAAATTTATTTCTCAAATCATAAATGTTTTGCCTCGTCCTTTCCTATTGCCATCTCATTCACTTATTTGGAACTCAAAGGAGGGCTTTTCTCTTACCCTCTGCGGATAGACTCCAGAAACTGGGCATTGGCTGGGTCTTGGTAGCTTCTGAGTTCACCATTGTCCAGGCTGAATCCACTTTTCCAGAGCTTCAGCACTACATGAACCTGGGATGACAGGAGGTAAGCAGTTGTTATTATTTTTGGTACTGGTAACTGAACCCGCGGTACTTTACACTGAGCTACATCCCCAACCTCTGTAATTTTTTATTTTGAGACGGGTTTTGCTAAGTTGTTGAAACTATCCTTGATCCTTCTGCCTCGGTCTCCTGAGTTGCTGGGATTTCAGACATGTGCTACCAGTCCAGCAGGTGGTAGGCAATTAAAACATTGACAGGAACCTGGAAAGCACACTGATTTGAACCTGCAAATCAGTAAGCTTTTACTATTTCACCACATTATTAAACAGACAAGCAAACATACATATAGACATGTGTGTAAAGGGAAACCAATCAACAACCAAGCAAATAAGCATTAACCTAAAGTAAGAAGGTGACCCGGAACAGGCTGGGAGCATAGGCATTGTATTAAGGAAGCCTGGGGTTGTGTCCTGACTTTGCCACTCACTGGTGAGTTGGCTCTGAGCAGATGACAGATGACTCGATTGAAGCTGTGGCCTGCTCCTCTGTAGGACTGCCAGTGTGGTTGGTATGTAGCTAGTGTTTTAATAAAATACCCTGGCAAATCTACTCCTGGACTATTTTGCAATCATTAAAAAAATGACATCTACAATTTCTGTCAACAACAACTCCCTATATGCATTCTCAGAAGAGTTTAGAAGGCTAAAAACAAATGCCTTAGTAACTGCTGCCACAAGAAGACAGGATTTTAACTTTCAATTCTGACTGACTTTTTTTATTTTGGAACAAAACCCAAAATGATTTAAACATATATTATACAAAGTTATATTCAGGCTGGAGTTGTGGCTCAGTGGTAGAGCACTTGCCTAGTGTATGAGAGGCACTGGATTCAATTCTCAGCATAAAAATAAAGAAAGGTATGATGTCTATCTACAACTAAAAATATATTTTAAAAAAGGAACTATTCACAAGGCTACATGAAAGTGTTTGTGGCATAATATTAATGTTTTAAAAAGATTAAAATTTATTCATATGGTATGATTGCAAATTATAGGGAGAAGGTCCCTATGCATATGGAAAAAAGTACTGGACAAGTAAGAAGGCAAAATAGAGAATCCCAGATACAATGTCCATATGCCTGAGATCCATGGAATGCCCAGAAAACTTCATTTGGCCATCCCCTCCCCCCATCCTTTCTCACCAGCCCCCTGATCAGCCAGATGAGAGCCGCCCCAGCAAGCCCCTCTATTTAGACCACACAAGGACACCATTTCTACAGACCCCCCCTCTTTAAGGAGGCTGCTGGTTCACATACTACACACAACTGATCCCTTTCAGAAAAAAGGGCAAAATAGCCCCCAAACTTCCCCGAGGAAGGCGGGCACACTCACGTCTTGGCTGGAGTGCCGCCTCCTTTCCCCTGCCACATAGGCAGACTCTTCTTCCGGTGCTGCCCCAAGGCGGTAGCCACCACCTGCAAATGGCTATAAAGGACAAGTTCATAAACACCTGGTGATAGGGCTTAGATTCAATGATGCATCTTAGGTGAGTGAAAGAAAAGAGGCAGGGATTCTGATCACGCTTATTCACCACTAGATGTGCTTTCTCTGAGTAACTCAGTGCCCACAGGGCCAGGCACTATGGCAGATGAATTAAGTAACCAGGATTAGGGTAAAAACAGGAAAGGGGAGGGGGAGCACAGTTAGATGAAATAGATATTAAACTCTAGTTAATTACAGCCATGTAGGAATCCAGGAGCAGATAATTCCAAAGTCTTTTTCATTTTCCCAAAGGCAGAAATTCAGATTTTATATCAAGTTGGTGGCAATTAAAGTCAATTAGAACAAAAAAAACCCCTGAGTTGGTCAAATTGGATAGGCCAAGACAACACGCCTGCAGGACCGAATCTAGATTGCAGGCCAAAGGTTTGAAAATTTTGCCCCCAATTGTGGTTGCATGTTAAAGGATGGGAGAAACTATATTAGTTTTCTGCATAGGAGACCAAGTAAGCAAACAGGGAGAGAAAACAAACCAGTCAAGACTGACTGAATGAACAAAGTCTCCTTTTCCAGGGGAACCCTGGGTCTTATGGGCACAGACAGGGACCCTCATGCTCACTCTAGGTTTACTGGTCTCTCCCGGGCTCTTGGTCACTCGTTCCACAGCTACAGCTCCATGCTCCTTGGCACCTTTAAAGAGATCATCCACCAGCTCGTTGGGACTTCTCTTCCGGGGAGGGCCAACAATCTGCTGTCCACTTCTCTCTGAGCCCCCAGCATAAAACCTGTGTAGAAAATAAGCTTCTAACACTAAATGCACATAGAAAACAAAAAGAAAACAAACACAGCATGCGCCAGGTTCTGGGCCCAGTGCTGGGCCCACTGGATCAAAGGGCACAATGCCCGTCTTAAAGGAACTTACTGGCTAGTTGGGGACACATACAACAGAGGCAGGCAGGCACAATGCAATGTGAGCAGCCATGACGTCAGTAAGGGGACTCAGGCACAATGAGAGGGGAGGACAGCCACGGCTTCCTACAAAGGCATCTTCCAGGCTGAGTCTTGAGGATGAGTTATCAGGTGAAGGGGTCAGGGAAGGGCATTTCAGGCATGCACAGCACCATGCCAGCACAGGAGCATGCCAGCCAGGAACCGTCCGTCCCCTGCGCCTCTTCAATAGACAGCAACTACAGTCCTAGCCAGGTGAGGCTATCTCTAGTAGCTCTGGGTTAATGGTGGCAGTGGCAGGGTTAGTACAGCAGCTAGGCTCCAGCACTGGCTCTGCCACTGTGACCTGGGTAAGCCAGTGCTCTATTCTGGACACTTTCCTTGTCTTTGAAATGGGAGGGAGGAACCGCATGCCCTACCTACCTGCTCCTTAAGTCAGGGCGGTGAGGTTCAAATCAGCAGATGTATGCAAAAGAACAAGCAGAGTAATGCACACACGTGAGGTGGTGTGACAGCACCAAGAGCTCCCCCAAGACTCACCTCACCATTGTGGTGACACACACTGGAGAACCAGAGGAGATAGTACTTGAGAAGGCCAGGGAAGCCCAGATCTCAAATACAAGCCCCCACACAACCACATGGGGCTTGGTAATGGGTTAAGGGTGGCTTGAGATTAAATTAGTAGTTTTTTTTTTTTAACTTGAGCCTGAAAACCAGTTGTCATGTAGCTGCCTTCTTATCACTCTTAGTCACAGCCAAGTCACAAAACCTAGGAAAATTAGTTCCAATCCTCTAATTCTAGAAGTCACCTGGGAATGTGAAGCAAAATTTAGGTCCTGACAGGGCAGTGTCATTTCAGGTCTGAAATGCTGAGGGGCCAAGGGAGCTATGGATGTGAAATAATGGAGGGCTGGAGAGGAAACGGTAGAGGCCATTTAGGAGCCTAGCATTCACATACTTAATGACAACACATTTCACTCAAGGAATATAAAACCCTAAAATTAACATATATTACTGAACTTTGTATTTAAATGAAGGTTCTGGGGAACATAATATAGGTGAAATAGGAGAACACATATAATTTCTCAGCCCTCTTGCCAAAGACTAACCAATGCGAGGAAGCTGCATTTCCATGATTACATACAATGTTTCTCAGGAATATTTGGTGGACCGAGGCAGACCCATGGAGAACCAAAACCCATAAAATGAGGCTGAAGCCAGTTTATTCCCATTCAGTCCAGCTAAAGTTCTGCTCAACAGACTGTAAGGTTTTTAACTAAAGGATCTCCAAGCCTTGGCTTAAGAACTGGGAGTCTAGGATCAAGAGCCTTAGGAATATGCATGCCCTTGACCTGGTATTTCCACACCAGGAATTATTGTAAGAAAATAACCTGAAATTGGGTCAAAGAATAATACACAAAGATGCTCACTGCACTGATATATAGTAGTAAAGAAACTGGAAACAGCTGAGGATGTATCTCAGTGATAGAGTACTTGCCTAATATGCTCAAGGCCCTGAATTCAATCTCCAGTACTGACAAAAACAAACAAACAAAATCCAAAATACCCCCGAATAACAAACAAACAAAAACTAGAAACAACCTAAATGTTGGTTAGTCCACATGACAGATTATTATTTAGCCACTGAAGTTGCCATGTGCGATGGCACATGCCTGTAATCCCAGAGACCAGGGCGGCTGCTGAGGCAGGAGGTCATCATGTTCAAGGTCACCCTACACAAATTAATAAGACCCGTCTCAAAAAATTAAAAGGACTTGGGATGTAGGTCAGTGGCAAAAAAGAGAAAGAACACGCTCATGAAGAATTTTAATGACATGAAGGGCTTAAGACCTAGCATTAATCCAACAAAAGAAACCAAAATCTGATCTTCACCTTGCAAAATACAACACAGAACAAAGACCCATTGGGAATACACCAAAATATTAACTGTAGTTATCAAAGGGTAAGTGAACATTATATTTTATATTAGTTCATATTTTCCACAATGGACATTGATTTTAACTTTTAGGAATGTTCTAATAAAATCAATCTGTGTGTGTGTATTGGAGGAGCACACATTTAGAAGCCTATTACTCTATTTATTATGTGATGTACTGCTTTATCTGTAAAAAGAAAAAAGCTGGAAAGAAATACCTCAGAAGTACTGACACCCGGTTATGTCTGTGTTGATGTGAATGACTTTTTCCTTTTGATTTGTTCCTGTCCCATAATATTCATCAATAAATACACAGTTTTAAAAACAATTTAACAAGACAAACCCATACAACCACAAAAGGGTGAGAGAAAAGTAACAGGGGACAGGGATCACTTCTAAGCTACAGGGAGTATGGTTAGAATGTACCCCTATCTCCAGCAGTAAGACTAACAGTGACCCACATGTGTTCCATGTCATGCTCTAGGTGATCTAAGCACCACTGCGGGATGTGCCCCATCAAAAACTTACCTCTGTCCTTCCTCCTCCTCCTCCTCCTCATCTTGGTCATGAATGAGGTCTCTGAAAGATGTCACCCTATTATCACTGGAGACACAGAAAGGAGCAAAATGATTTTGGGGAGTTTAAAGAAGGTAACCCCATCACCAGCTTCGGAGTTGAGAACAATGGAATTAGAGATGTGTGTGTGTGTATGTGTATATGTGTGTGTATGTGTGTGTATATATATATATATATATATATATATATATATATATATATATTTTTTTTTTTGTGGGATGAGAAGCTGCATGTAGATGAGGGTTAACCTCCCCTAAGCTTATTTGTAAAATAATGTGGCATTTATTTCTTCAAAGCCACACAGGACTGAGAATAAATTAAAAAGTGATACTATGAGATAATATCATAATATTATGATATTATGGGGAATCTAACATAAGTTATCCTGGGAGGGGGGCAATGAGGTCTTTACTTCTTTAAAAGCATACTACTGGATAACTGTTTTCATAATTTAAATTTTAAATACTGAGGGATTGTCTGCATGTCAGGCACTGAATAGATGCTGGGTCTGTACAGTTCATCCCATAATAGAAGAGACGGGCCAGGCAACCATCCATTAAATTTTGTGCCAGAGGGGCCCAGAGACAGCTCATAAGGCCTCACAAATATGGAGCCTCTTAAGAGGGAATGGGAAGAACATTAAAAAATACCATTCCAGCCCACCCCCTCCAAATCTAGGGACATTCTACTACTGAGCTATATCCCTAGCCAATTAAAAAAAAGAAAAAAAAATATTGTTTTAGTTGTCAATGGGCATTTATTTTATTTATTTATATGCGGTGCTGAGAATCGAACCCAGTGCCTCACACATGCTAGGCAAGCGCTCTACACTGAGCTCCAACCCCAGCCCCTCCAGTCAACTTTACTTTTTTATTTTGAGACAGGGTCTTGTTGGCCTCAAACTTGTAATCCTCCTCCCAAGTTGCTAGAATTACAGGCATGTGATACCACACCCAGCTAAAACACCACATGTGGACTAGTGCCAAAGAACGGGTAGGCAGGCAACCAGGTGCATGAATGGTGGTTAGGCTGGTGGGCAAGGGGACAGTACAGCATTACAGGGAAGCTGCATATGTAAATGTACAGTCACACACTGCAGGAAGGATGAGGAGTCAGGAAGTAGAAATGAAATGAACATGAGGGTGGGCAGCCTCGGGGAGAGGTCCTGCTTGCTTCTGCTGCAGGTCAGTTAAGAAAAGGTGTTTATTAATACTTAGGAAACAAGCAGTGTTGTGCAGGTGAGGAGAGCACACTAACAGAGGCCTGAGGAGGGTGAACTCTCTCCTCCAACGCTGTCTTACACTACTACTTTCTTCCTAGTTTAGACCTGTTCTCAAGAGCAGGCTTAGTTTTTCAAGGACAATAAGACACAAATTTTATAGATGAAATATTTCTGTATTTCTCCCAGGAAAAAATAGCGTTCCTAGAATATGGGGAGTAGAGTAGAGGCTAACAGAGGTTTCATGAGGCCAGACAGGAGGAGTTGTTTACAAAGATTAAAGTTTCAGCTTCATCTTGAAGATTTTTAAGTAGATAATGAGAATAAGAGAGGCTCCGAGCTTCCCTCAACAAGAAGTGAGAGAATCCCTGCTTGAGCTAGCTGAACAGCCTACTGGACATTCCTTTAGCTAAATACACTACAGTTCACAAGGATCTGAGTGCTGACATCTCTATGGTGCCCAGACAGGCTACTTCTACTTGCTCACCTGCCCTGGGGGGAGTTCAGAGAGGATCAGCCCAAAGTCTCCTCCAGTGATATGGTTAGGATAAGTATCCATGGGAAAACCCCTCCCCCTGTTGCTAAACTCTTTCATACAGACACACGTATGTCTGCTTGAGCAAGTCACTTGCTCTGGTTTTGGTTGGAGGTTTTCTCCTCCCCCACCCAAATCCACACATCTAGATTTTGAAGGTATCTGACAGATTCTGGTGTCAACGTATGTGAATCCAATCCCAATTCTGCCTCCTACTGTAGGATCTTGGGCATGCTATTTAAATTCTCTTAAGTCTTCATTTTCTCACGTGTAAACAGTAATAACCCCAGCATTAGCTTCCTGGGTTTTCTGTGTATGGTTGAGGTACTGATGGAGAAAGAGTCCTTTGCATACTGTGGCACATTTAAGTACTTCTCTTGAACAGCAATTCTGAAAGCATGGTCCTTGATCAGGAACATCAGCATCACCCGTAAACCTATGCAATGCAAACCTCCTGAATAAAAAACTCTGGGAAGGGTACCTGGCAATCCAGTTTTAAGAAACCCTGCAGACAATTTTGATGCACCCTCAAGTCTGAGACCACTGTTTTGGAGTAATGCTCTGAGAGTCACCTTATGGCATGAACATCCCGGGCATATTACCAACGTTAGATTCCTCTATCCTATGATCTTCACAAAATGTCTCAGAAATTTCCATTTTTTTTTTTTTCTGACCATCAAAACTATATTCCCCAGAACACTGAAAAACAAAATTCTATTCCTCAGACTACTTGGAATCCCAAAGAAGCACAAAATCCTTTATTAGATCATATTTTCAGTTTTTAATCTGGTCATCTTGGTTCTGTGTGGCAGCATCTTCCTGTGAAGATGGAAATGTATCTGTGTGGCTATTGAACATCTGAAATGTGGAAAGTGCAAAGAAATAACTGAATGCTTTATTCAGTATTTTAAACTTAAATAACCACATTAGGCTAGTAGCTAACTTAACGGACAATTTAGTTCTGGAGAATCTGACAATGGCAGTCCCTGAAATCCTAACAAATTATACATCTTGTTAGATAAGAGAGGAAAAATACTGGAAGAAACCGTTACCTCTTGCCTGATCAGCATATAGGGGACAGGGGTGGGAGGTGCTGGGCAGTGAGACAGCCTATGGCAGTGTAAGCAACTGTGGTTTTAGACAGACTTCGTTTGAATCTGTGAGTTACTCAACCTAAGACTGAGCACCATGACACATGAAAGGAGAGCGCACTGTCTATTCCCAACGCTGATGACAGATATAAGAATACAGATGGGAATACCTGGACAAGCTAGACAGATGGTAAATGTTCCTGAAGTGCCAGCCCTCCTGCTTCCAATTTGCTTAGGGAGAAAAAATTAAGTTAAATACCAGGAAGAATTCAAGACAACACAGGAGATGTCACCCAGTAATAAGTGGGTATGGTCAAAGTGAATGAATTAGAGTTGCAACTGGAGTTCTGAAGAACAGGACTGTGGAGTACTGCTCAATAGAGAGGTGGGGGTGGAGATGAACTTGGAGGAGGCAGAGGGCAAGAGTGTGGGCACTCACTCAGATGAGAGGCTTGAGCAAGGGCAAAACCAAAAATAAGGCAGTACCGGGACACCAAAGAACTTGGTTTGGCTGGAACAAAGGTGAGAAATGAGGAAAGGGGAAAGCCTAGGAAGGTAGTTCAGAAAGGTGTTGAGTGCCCACAGGAGAAGCAGTATGCTGCTGGGGATGAGAGCCGAGATGCTGGAGGCAGAACAGCCCTGACCTGAAACCCTTGTTTTACTGACTGTGCGATCTTGGAAGAAGCCTAGCTCTAGTGTCCTCATCTGTAAGATGGGAACTATAACAGTACTCAACTCAGGGTTGTTGTAAAGACTAAAAAGGTGTGTATGGGAAGGCTTACCTCAGAGCCTGGCACCTACTAAGTGCTCAATAAACGTCAGCTGTTATCACTGAGGATTTTACACCTCCTTCCATAGCAAGTGCTAATCTTTTTAGGTCTACTCCTTTAAGAATGTAATAAAAGCTATGGACGCTTTTACCAAAAAAGGTATCTGCCGAAATACATACAAACTTGTGCCTATAATTCCAGTTAATTTGTAGAGCAACTCATATCCATTCCACAGACTCCTCTTAGGAGTTCACAGGCTCCACATCAAACATCCCTGTCCTAGAGTGACGGAGGAGCTCACTGATTGTGGTTACAGGGCAGTTGTGGCACCATGAATGGAAGGTGAGAAGATGACAGCAGCAGGTTAAGTACTCTGCAACAGCCAGGTCAGCGGGAAGCAGGCACTCCTCAGATCCCTTCGGGTGCTAGCACAAGTATGGCTTATGGTGAGCATACAGTTGACATTTTCCTACTAGACAAGGACAATGACAGAACAAACAGTGCCTTCCTTCTTCCTCTTCCTAGGCTTCACCAAAGTCCATTACCAAAACCAAGGCTTAATCAAGACAACGGGACAAGGCCTCTTAGGCCTAAATGTGTGTCTAGTCTTTCATTCCTTTCAGGCTTACTGTTAAACTCTATTTCCTTGATTATTTTACTTTAATGTTTATTTTTACACATATGTATTTGCTGTGGAATGGGACAGGGTACAAAGAACCAAGAAGTTGAGAACGGACACCCAAAATGATAAAAATAAAATGAGAACAGAGATAACATATACTGTGCTCTAAGTGCTATGTAAGTACTGATTCATTTAATTGTGCGGCAGGCACTAATATCATTTCCATTTAACAGGTGGGGAAAACTGAGGGGTTGAGATAAGTAATCTGTCCAAGGTCACAAAGCTCTGAAGTAGCAGAGCTGGAATTTAAACTTGGCAGTTAGGTTCCTGAGCCCCTACTTTAATGAACACTGTCTTGGGGGACTTTAGGACTAATACAGAGGAGAGGAGTGTACTTGTGACTGGCATTAGAAACTAAGTTTCTAATCCTCTACCTTGGAATTTCTGACATGTCAACATCCCAACAGTGATCCACGATAGATATCAAAGGTTTATGTTCCAGGAAATAAGCCACCTCTACCAGCAGCTGCAAGAATGACCCTTATCCTAACAACCAATCTCAGGCAGTAAAATCCCAATATGCCATTACTAACACCTCACAGCTTAACACCTGCAAATAACTCAAAGATCACTTTCCTATTAGCTCTTTTCTCTGGAGATAAGAGGCTGAGAAAGATGTGAAGGGAGCAATGAGATTTGGACTTTGTGTTCCTTATTCAAAGGGAGGACATGGCCTTAAACTTCAGATGCACTCAGAAGACAGACAATTTACCACATCATGGCAAAGAAATATCCTTTTTGCATTTGGGGTTGAATTCAAATTCAAATAACCAGCACTGTCCCACTCTGTAGATCACAAGAGTGATCTGCCATGGGAGGCAAGGGGCCAAAAAAGTGATGCAAATGGGATCCCAGAGGTTAACACTGTGTCACCTCCCTAAATCAACTTTGGAAGGGGTAGGTTACACAGGTTAATTTTCTACAAGACCTGTTTTTATCTTTCTTTTTGTGGCTGTCCAGGGACTTGTGCATGCTATGCCAGCACCTATCCACTGTATCCCAGCTCCTCTTTTCATTTTGAGCAAGGATCTTGCTAAGCTGCCTAGCTTGGCCTTGAATTTGTCATTCTCCTGCCTTAGCCTCTGGAGTAGCTGGAATTACAGGTATGTGCCACTATACTAGTTAATAGCATTAACGGCCATCCCAAAATATCAAAGCAGCATCCCAAAAGGCATCTGACCTAATCTCTTTACATCTACAGTGACACTGCTTAACAATGTCAAGAGATGGAGTAGTCACTCCCTGTGTTTCATAAATAAAAGGCCCTCAAAAATCTTAAAAAATAGATTTTGTAGTTTTTCCCAGACTTAGATTATAACAACACTTGGGTAAGAGTTACACATGCTTCTGCACAGGAAATGATGAGGCTTTCAGGGAGTTACTAGTCAACACTTGGTCTAATTTTCTCACTGGAACCCAGTGGCCCACAAATCCAGGTCTGAATCCTCTGTTAAGTCAGAAACTAGCTCCTCATCACTGCTGGAAACGCTCATGTAGCAGGAAGTGAAGTTGGCCCTTACCTGGGGGCTGTGCCTCTGGACACTGAACTGGGGGTTGCCTGCGAAATGGTCACAATGTCTTCATCCCCTCCGTCCTCGTAAAAGCTCGCTAGCGCGATCTGAAACAGAGAGGTAGTACCTTGGGACCCTTAAAACAGTCCTTCACCTAATACATATCTCATCTGAGCACAAAGGAACAAAAATATAGACACAGCCTACACTTACAAAATGGCTTGTGTCTGGGGCCATAGAAAATTAGACCAAAAGGTAGTGGATGAACTGTTAGACTTCATGTCACCTGAAATTCCACCCACTAAGGGGTAAAAAAGGCAAGAAAAAAGATACTCTTCATTCATATTTTACAAAGTAAAAGCAGCATGTATTTATTGAACATTTATGTGCCAAATTGTTTTGAGCACTTGACATGTGTCAATTCATTTATTCCTCACAGAAACTCATGCGATTAGTACTATTACTGTTTCATTTTATATTGATACAGAAGCACTCTGAAGTTAAGAAAATTGCCCAAGGTTAAGGTTACTAAGGAGAAGAGCCAGGTTTGATCCCAGGCAATATGCTCAGATCCTCATTCTTTAAGTGGAGTCCCTCCAAATTGCCACTTTTCCTTTCTTTCTGAAGCCCAATTTCTATCCCCCCCCCCCCGCCTTTGGTACTGCGGATTGAACCTAAGGGCTTTACCACTAAGTCACATCTCCAGTCCTTTTTGTTTTTAATTTCGAGACATGCCTCCCCAAGTTGCGATTCTCTTGCCTCAGCATCCTAAATTGCTGAGATTACAGGTGTTGACACTGTGCCTGACTCCTAGTGTCTTACTCTGGGAAATGGGGACACCTGTCCCATCAACCCTGCACACTGGATGAGATGATTAATATTTAAGCACAATCATTTCTTTGCTCTATGCATACAGAAGGACTATATAAGAGTCCTTTGGCCATTTGTGATTATATGTCTCTCACCAGCTCAATTACACGTATTTACTAATCACTCTGCACAAAGAAATAAGAAAGAGCACTGAGGTCTACAGAGATGATGAAGACACCACTCCTAATCTCAAGGAGACACTGAATGTATAGTCAGTGTACAGGAGGCACCGAGCCAACATGGGACATATCAGCCTGTTGGGAGGCAGTGCATTATCTTGGAACTTGAAATGAACTGACATTCAGAGAGCCTGCATTCAAGTCCTGGCCCTGCTGGGTAAGTCACAGCACATACATGAGCCACTTTCTCCACCTAGAGCGACACAATGAGATAGATGACCTGTTGACCATTACACTATGTGCTTTCAGGAAGAAGATTTTCTATTTCGCACTTCTGCCCAGCACAGGGCCTTTGGGCTTTGCCTGTACAGGTATGTGATGCTTTAACTCTTACATTTGGGAAGCAATTTAAGTGGTGCGGTCAGCAGATCCAGTTCAAATCCCAACTCCACTACTTACTGGCTGTGTGACCTTGGGCACATTCCTTGTCCTTTGGGATGTTAATTCCTCATCCATAAAACCGGGCGAGTCTTTACTTGTTTGGTTAGAATCAGATAGAACTGAGATCCGATCCTATCTCTCCCACTTGGAAGCCAATAAGGCCTTCCTTGAGCAAAGCCACTTAATCTCAAACCTCAGCTGTAAAACGTGAAGGTTAAATGACATAAAACATGTAAAGCAGTTAGTACAGTGCCTGGCTTGTGGTAAGTACTTAATAAATATTAGTCATTCATCATCATCTACCTAAGACGTAGGCTGGCCTAGAACATTTATGCAACTCCTTCTATAATTAATTATTGAGGGCTTCTTACATGCCAGGCATTGTTCTAGGCAGTGGGGGCTCATCAGTGTGCAAAAATCCCTGTCTCATGAAGCTTGTCTTCTTATTCAACAAGTATTTAGTGAACACTTAATACGTGCCAGTGAATTAAATAGTAAATTCCAAGAAACTCCCATTTTACAGTTGAGTTAACTATGGGGAAGAGGCTCTAACCCTGCGCCACCTCCCCAGGGGTAGTTTCTCCCAGCATTAGGTAAGAGGGGGCGTGGGCCAACTCCATGGCCAGGTTCTTCCCTCCGCCGCCGCCACGTTGCGGCTACGGAATTGAAGGATCGCGTCGTCGGGAGCGTGGTTCCACCCAGGAGCCAGCGGCTCCGACCCTCCTGGCCTGCAACTAGCGCCCAGCGCGGCAGCCACGCCCCCAGGCGACCCCTCTCCACCGCGGCGGCTGCTGCAGTGCGCGAAGTCTAGCCAACGCCGCGAGCGGGAGAGGCAGGGGGGAAACAGATCCGGCAGGGCAGGCCAGGGCTGGCCCGCGTTCCCCGACTCCCAAGCTGGGCCGGTGACGCGTGGCCAGCGGCCCTAGCACCCTGAGGCCTGGGTCGGGCCCCGACCGGGCAGGGATGACTATGCGCTTCGGCCGCCTCGGGCTTAAAGCGCCAAGCGCCCGCGCCCGGCAGTCCCCGGCCCACCCGATGCGGCCCGCCTCGCTGCGCTACCTGCAGGTCCCAGCCGGCGGACTCGAGGAAGAAGCGGGCCCGGTCCTCTTCGGTGCCCGTCACCGCCACGAACTCCCTCAGCGCGTCCTGTCGCTCCGCCGCCATCTTCGCCCCGTGCGCGTCTCAAACCGCTCCGGCTGCCGCCGCACAGCCCCAAACCTGCTGCCGCGTTCCGCTCAGCGGTAGACACAGCCCAGACGCTGGGCGCCCGCCCGCAGGCCCCGCCCCACGCGGTGCCTCACGCAAAACCCTCCGTGCGGAAATCCCCGCCGCTCCGCGCCCTCTGGAGGCCGCAGCGCGCACAGCAGCTTAAAGGCGGGAGTGGGCGGGGCGGAGGATGAGAGGTGGAGCAGGTCTCCACTCCCTGTGGGAGGAAGATCCCTTAGAGAAATGAGACTCATCGTCTCATCCTCTCATTTCACTCGTCCATTTATTTACTTGTTCAAACATTTCCTGAGGCCTGGCTATGGCCTGATGCGCTTCCAGGGTTATGGATTTGGCAGGGAACGAAGTTGCTGCCCTCTTATTGCTTACAGTCTTGCAGGGGTGTGGGGGTTGGGGGAGGAGGGCGGTGCCCAGACCTTAAATCTGTCAATCCTCTACTCACAACCTTTCCATGGTTCTTTGCGTCACTCTGCACAAAAGACAGTCTCATGGCATGCAAGACTCTTGTGAGATAAGCCAGCTCCTCCATCTCATTTTCCCCAGTTCCTACTATGCTCCCGGCTCTAGGCACCTTGCTCCTCTTGCTGTTCCTGAAAGGTGCCAGGCATGTTTTGGCCTCAGGACCTTTGCATTTACTGCTTTCTTGCTTTGCTTAGAGCACCATTTCCTTGCAACTCAGCAAAGTACTCTCCCACTGCTCCAAGAGCACGTCTTCGGACATAAGCTTATCATTTAGGTACTCAGCTTCTTTTCCCTTTTGCCTCCTGCCACCCTGTCTGAGACTCTCTTCCCTTTGTCACCTCCTGATTCTTCTTCAGGTCTCTGTTTAGGTGTCCTCTTCTTGAGGATCCTTGAGACACTCCTCAGCCTCTGTCCAAACCCTTCTTAATAAAGTTGTTTTCTTGGAAACTTTGAAATATAGCTGGGCTCAGTGGTGCACACCTGAAATCCTGCCTACTGTAGAGGCTGAGGCAGGAGGTTGGCACGTTCAAGGCCAGCTTCAGCAATTTAGTGAGCCCCGTCTCAAAATTAAAAAGGCTGGGGATGTAGCCTTCAGTGGTAGAGTGCTTGTTTAGTATGAGTGAGGTCCTGAGTTCAAACTTGAGTACAAAAAAAAAAAAAAGGAGAAAACAAAGAAAATTTGATGCACATTAAAACTGTGCAAAAAAAGAAACTTGACATTTATCTGTCAAGTGTGTTAGGGTCCTGAAATATCAGTTACTTTGGAGGATCACAATTTTGAGGCAAGCCTGAGCAACTTGGACTCTGTCTCAAAGTTAAAATTTAAGAAGGAATTGGGGGCACAGCTCAGTGGTAGAGTGCTTCCCCAGCACGCACAAGGCTCTGGGTTTAACTCCACGTACTGTGAAGACAAAACAATAACAACAAAAAAGTATTAGGGTCTAGATTCTGGTTATTATGAGCAGGTTTTCAGCTTTACCAGGTCCTGGCAGGAGTCATAGGAGGATGGGGCTTTTTTTGAGGTACGAGACTCATTTCCAATTCAAGACCACCTAGCCCCACCCCTGCTCCTCAGCCCCTACTCCCTTCATTGCTTTGCCAACTCCACATGCCCCACAACCTCATGGAAAGTCCAAGAGGTGGAGGCTCGCTCTGGACCATGCTCATGCATTACTGGAGACTAACAACAATGAACCTCAGCTTAAAGATCGGTGGTATCTGGGCATGGTGGTACACACCTGTAATCCCAGGTACTCAGGAGGATTGCAAAATCGAGGTGGTATAGTGCTTTAAGACCTCAGCAACTTTGCAGGGTCTTAACTTAGCAAGATTCTGTCTCAAAATAAAAAATAAAAAGGGCTGGGGATGTGGCTCAGTGGTTAAGTGCCTCTGGTTTCGATCCTTGCTGCAAAAAAAGAAAGAAAGTAATGTGTGGTTTTGATTGGCTCAACTGGTATTAGAGACTGAACCTGGTCATCACCTGTTCTTCAGTTTGTTCCACTGAGGGGAGCCCTATCTTAGGCCAGGGGACCCCTCGTGTCTCTCCCAGAGGCCTTGGGACATCTTTCCCCATAATAGTACCTGGCAGTTATGTTTACTGAGCACTTACTATGCCCTAGACACTCTTTTTTTTCTAATCTTTATTTTGTTTATTTATTTTTATGTGGTGCTGAGGATTAACTCAGGGCCTCACATGCGCAAGGCAAGCGCTCTGCCACTGAGCCCCAGCCCCAGCCCCACCCTAGATACTCTTAAAAGAGCTTCAGATTTACTAACTCTTTCATTCTTGTGGCACCTATGGAGTGAGTTCTGCTACTATCATTTTATCAGACCTCCAAGTGGGCTTGAATCTAGGTATCTCGTGCCTCCAAGTCCGTGTTCCTAACCACTGCACCACTCTGCCTCTCCTTGCCCCATGGGTCCCTGATCACCAATTCCTTTGTCTGATTTCTGCCGAAAGCTCCTGACCAATCTGACTAGAGGAATTTAGGAATTTGATCAGAAGCGGATGTGAGGGCATGAACTTGAAACTACAATTACATAACACTTAGATCTAAGTGTCCTGAACAAAACTGGGTGTGTACATGCTTGTAAAATGAGGAAAATACACAAGTTCAGGAAAACACATGAAATTGTGCAGGCCCACCCTGGATCCACCTCCAGTCCAGCTCCTGACACAGCCTTCTATAAATATTGGGCCCTCAGCCCAAGTCCGGGATGCTTCTCACTCTCGAGACAACCCTTCTGTTTCCTTGAAGGTATATCCACTTTCCTAGATAAACCTCCGTCTATGCCTTTGTGTGGCTTGTGCCGAAATTCTTTTCTGTCATGGCCAAGAATCCCCTGGGTCCTGAGTTCAGTTCCCCCTCCCTTCTGGGACTCCTCAGACCCTTCAACAGAGACATCTTTTCTCCCATGACAAGATGACACTGGACCCTCCAGAGGCTTCTGCAAAGAATGTTAATAATAATAATAGTAATAATAATAATAATAACAACAACAACAAAAATACAACAACAGTTATTACTTTTTGCAGTACTGGGAATTGAAACCCATGGTTCTCTATCACTGAGCTATACTTCCAGCCCTTCTGATTTTATTTTGAGACAGGGCCTCACTAAATTGCTCAGGCTGGCCTTGAACTTGTGATCTTCCTGCCTCTGGCTGTTGAGTGGCTGGATTTAGCTCCTTTATCTTCCTGATTCCCTACTATCGACACTTGTCTCTGGAATATTAGTACTTGGAGGAGGTTTGTTATTATTGGGGTGTCCAGGTGGGGTCCAGGTCCCTGGTGTCCCAGAAAATTGAGCAAGATCCTCACAAGTGACAGACAAAGTACAGATTTGCGGAAGGTGAAGGTGGAAGTCACCGCAGAATGGACTCAGCAAGAGGCCCCAGTGTCTGGAAATTAGTGTCTTATATGCTGATGTGCTGAGCTGTGGGCTGTTCTCTTCCATCTATGGACCTGATTGAAGACCTTCCCTGTTTGCTCCCTTTGGTTACCTTATGATACCTGACTAGAATAGTGTCCAGTTTCCCCCCATTGGTTAATTAATTAATTTTTGGTACCAGGGATTGCACCCAGGGGCACTTAACCACTGACCACGTCCCCAGCCCTTTCTATATTTTATGTTGAGCCGGGGTCTTGCTAAGTTGCTTAGGGCCTTGCTAAATTGCTGAGGCTGATCTCAAATTTACAATCCTCTTGCCTCAGCTTCCTGTGTAAGCAAAAATAACCCCAAATGGGAGCTGACCTGGGATCAGCAAGCTGTCTTTTCCAGGAGCAGTGGAGTGGCACATTTTCAGGGGTGAAAATGGTGACTGGTGACAAGAGGGGTCTGTTTTTTATAAGTCTTAGTGTGAATCATAGCAGAATGTTTAGTGTGACTTAATCATTAGAGACTTGGGAAGTGCCGGCTGGGCAGTCGGGAAACTAGTCGTGCAGATTATAAATCTAACTCAGGAAAACAGCTGGAGAAGCTCAAAGCCACTGTTACTGGGGAAGGATGACTGACCAGAGCCCAGAGCCTAGAGTTTACCTCCTTCCTCCCAGGACTCATCATCCCTGGGAAGGGCTGAAGGCCCAGGGCCAGGGCCTGATGTCTACCTTCTCTCCCCTGGACCCGATGTTCTCCCTCCTCCCTGTGGGCCGTCACCCCCCTTTTCTTGGGGGGTGTTATTTCCCACACCCTTCACCCTGAGTCACTGGGATTACAGGTGTTTGCACCAGGCCTGGCTCCCACTGGTTAATGCAGAGAACCTAATCACAGTACTGTCCACTGCACCCTTGTTGGTCATTTAGAGTACCGAAACTGTCGAGGGAGTTGTTGTGTGACAGGGTCCTCTGGGCAGGAGTTGTCATGGCAACGGGACTTGTGGTGCCTCATCTCCTGTTATGTCCTTCAGGGGCATCTCTCTGGTCCCCTGCCTCTGTCATCTTGGCGTCCTAAACTCCCACCTCCAATCTGATTCCAGTAGTAATGAGACCTAGTCCAAACCATTATGGCAACTGTGAAATATTTTACAAGTCTGGCCACAGGAAACACTGGCAGGGCTGCCTGGCAAACAGAATTGTCCAGGTCTGATGGGGGTGTGCGTTGGCTCAAAGGCACATCACTGATCATTTCCCAAATTTTGGGATTCTCCCTCCTCCTCCTCCTCCTCCTCCTCCTCCTCCTCCTCCTCCTCCTCCTCCTCCTCCTCACTTTTCTCTTTTTGTCGTACCTGGGATTGAACCCAGGGACAATCTACCAATAAACTACATCCCCAGCCTTTTAAAAAAATTTTGTATGGAGACAGGCTCTACCTAAGTTGCTTAGGGCCTCACTAAGTTGCTGAGGCTGGGTTTGAACTTGTGATCCTCCAGCCTCAGCCTCCTGAGTCGCTGTGATGACAGGTACGCACCACCACCCTGGCTTTTTGGATTCCTTTTCTCTGGAGCAGGGTCAGTAATGACATGGGGGGACAACCACATAGAGTGAAGTCTTCTCAATGGCCAGTGAAGGTGGGCGGGGAGACTAGGAGTTTGCTCTCAAAGCATGTCCCCTGTCCAAGGGAGCAAAAGGAGTAGGGTTATATAGTTGGTGGGGGGGTGGTCACCCAGCAGGCAGGTGAATGGGCAGAATATTTAAGATTTTCTGCCCTGCCTCCATAAGTGACCATATTTGGCCTATTCTAGCAGTTGCCATAGAAATTGTAAACTGTCAGCTGGGAGTGGGTGGGAGTTTTGCCATGAAAATGTACAAACTCCTGTCAACATGGCATGGAAACCAGCTTAGACCGGCTTAATCCACTTCTAGACACTTTTCTCTAAAGATGCTTCACATCTCTGACGTAGGTCATGCCTGTGCTGATCACGCAGGAGTGCTGGGGACAGCAAGAAGAGAAACAGGAAAGAATAATGGACCCAGAAGGGTCTCAGAGGGGCTCTGTAACAATTGGAACACAACTTGGCAAACCCAGCAGAGCTGATGACCTGCGAATTCTACTTGTCGCTGTGCACTAGGGAAACTTGCATGTGTGCACCAGAATGTAAAGAACCAGTCACTGTGATAGTGAGATGCCACAACAACTGAGGTTTCCATCCATCAGTGGAATTCACAAATACATGACTACAAAGGAATACTATACAACTGTGTACACGAATGAACTAGAGCATCAGGTAATCCACCTGGATAGACCTCAGGTGTGGACCCCAAAAATCAAGGCTGGGAATGGTCTGTGTAGCAAAGTGTGCATATACAGGGACATTTATAGAGAGATCAGAAGCATATTACACTGTGCTTGGCTAGACCTGGTCACCCTTGCTTCCTCAACCCAAGGGCATATAGCTGCACCTGAGCTGTGTGTCTTGAGGGGAGGATACCGTGGTCTTTGTTTTTAAAATGATTATCACTAACACATATTAATTGTGCACATCAACGGGGTCTTTCTGTACACATTCACCTCATGCATTGAATGTGCCTAACCCCCTTCCACTCTCAGCCCTCCCTCTCCCTGGCATCTGTCCCAGGCTCTAACAGCCCCTCCTAATTCCTCCATCCCCTCTCCTGCTTGCCCTTCTCCATCTCTAGCAACCGCTGTTCTCTTTCCACTTCTACAAGGTTGACTTCTTGGTTTCCTTCAATGAGTGAAAAACGGATGATATTTGTCTTCCCAGGTCTGGCTGGTTTCATTCAAAATAACCTTCTCCAGGGGCATTCATGTTGCTGCAAGTGACAGGATTTCATCTTTATGGCTGGACAGTATCCCATCGTGTGAATACCATGCTTGCTTTCTTCCTTTTTTTCCACTTTTTGTCCTGGAGATTGAGCTCAGGGGTGCTTAACCACTGAGCCACAGCCCAGCCCTTTTTACTTTTTGAAACAGGGTCCCACTAAGTTGCTTAAGGCTATGCTAGGTTGCACACATGCGCGCGCGCACACACACACACACACACACACTCCTACAACTCATTTTTTTTCCAGAATTGGGGTTGGAACCCATGGGTGCTCTATCACTAAGCAACATTCATAGCCCATTTTATTTTTTATTTTGAGAGAGGATCTTGCTAAATTGCCCAGGCTTGTGGGAGGCCGACATAATACGTGACCATGTCTGTCTCCCCTTCTGACCGGTGCGGCATTGTCTGGTCACTCTGTGATCTGGTTGCATAGGTAACCCAGACCATAGCCCCAATCTTTAGGGAGCAAGCGACTGTGTCTTGTGCATGGGTGTGTCTTCCTACATCCCCGTGGGTGGAGCTAGGCTCACCTGTTCCTTTGTAATATTAGTCTTTGCCCTGTTTAGGATAGAATGTTCCATGGAAACACCTTTTGTGTGTCCCCTTCTCTTACTGTGCCTTTGGGTGTGGCTTTCCTAGATGTCAGTCAACCTGCTGACAGCAGACACCATGAAACTAGACCCAGCCCCTTGAAACCTGACCCCTTGCCTCATTTGAATAGCTTCTCCTCAATAAAAGGGGTAAGCACTTGCAGGCGCTTCCCCCCCCCCCCCTTTCTGTGGACCCTTAAGGTCAGAGGAGTTGTCACAGCACCCCCAAAGAAAAAAGTATTTCTGTCTCTTGTGTGATTATTTTGCACAGCCCAATTAGCCCAGTTCCCCTGGAGTGACCCCTGAGTATTTTAATCATGTGCAACTCTGCAAATGGTGTCCCTGGGTGGGCGAAAGGTCTGAGTGTTTAAGTCGCAGGGAACGCAACACAGGCTGGCCTTGAACTTGTGATCCTCCTGTCTTAGCCTCCTGAGTCACTGTGATGACAGGTGTGCTCCACTGTGCCTGGCTTTAATTTTTTTCCCAGGTAGCAGTAAGTGCTATGAAGAAAACTCGAGTGGCTTTAGGGAAATGAGAGTGACAGAGGTGCCGTCAGGTGGAATGGCCTAGAGGCCTCCTGAAGGAAACAGTTAAGGAGACACTGGAATTAGAGGGCTTGGTGTGGCCATGGTCCTGGTGGCCGCTGGAGAGGCCTCACTTTAAGATGAAGTCAGAGGAGGCAGGAGGAATGGGCGTATTCAGGGCCCTGCAGAGTGAAGAAGCTCCAGGGGTGGATCAGGTCTCCTCTGAAGTTATGCTGGAGGCCCAGCCCCTGCTTCCCACTGCCCTGGCCTCAAGGGGCTCCTCTAACAAATTATCACAAACTCAGTGGTTTAAAACAACATTTATTTTCTCAGTGTTCTGGGCAGACGTCTGAAATCGAGGTGTCAGTGGGGCCTGGCTGCCTCCAGCCTCCGGGGAAGAATCCTTCCTGGCCTCTTCCAGCTGCTGGTGCCCGCTGACCTCCCTTACTCTGTGGCCACACCATCAGGATTCTCATTGTGGTCCTATCACTGTCTGCTCTTCTCCATCAGGTCTCCCTCCCCCCCCTCTCTTACAGGGATGCTTGCAATGGCATTGAGGGCCCAGCTGGATGAGCCAGGATAATGGCCCCATCCCAGGATGGTTAATTTAATCACACCTGCCAAGTCCCCTCCCCCCACGTTTTTTCCATGTAAGGCCACCTTCACGAGCTCCAGATTATGACGGGGCTATCGCTGGGAGGGGGCATCATTAACCCTACCCCTCTATCCTTTCCAAGGTCTGCAAATAGAATAATTTATTCAATTCTCAGACTCAATTAGTGTCCTCTTTGGCTTAGTTCAAGCTGTTTCTCTCTGTGTTGTAACGAAAACCATCCACACCAACCAATTTCCTTCCGTGTAAGTGCTAATGAGTGTTGGCTTGGGAAGAGGAAAGGCAATGCGCGTGTGTTGAGGGTCCACGATGCGCTCAGTCCGTCTCCAGCTCCCGGGAAACGTGAAATCGAACCACTTCCGAACTTCCGAAAAGTCCACAGGGTTATTTTCAATGTTCCGAGAGGTGAAGTGACTAATTAGCCACTAAGCGCCCACAGTGAGGTGGGGAGGCCAGGTGTGTCTGCATCGGGCTTCTGGCTGTCAGCCCTGAGGACATTCTGGGGCAGACAGGGCTTTGTGTCCCCCGCATCTACCTTTCCAAGGTATTAGAGGATGCTTGGCAGCACGCTTGGCCTCTTCCCACTAGATGGCGCTAGCAACTCCTAAATTGTGGCCACCAAAACCCTCTCTGACCTTGCCAAAATCTACCACCGTGACAGGTGGTGGGGGCAATATCACGCTCTTCATCTTCCTCCTTCTCCTCCTCCCCCTCCCCTCTTCTTTCCCCTCTTCTTTCTCCTCCTCCTTCTTCTGGTACTGGGGATTGTTTATCCCTGAGTTACATCCAAAGTCCTTTTCCTTTTTTATTTTGGGACAGGGTCTCACTAAGTTGCTGAGGCTAGCCTCTGAGCTTGCGATTCTCCTGCCTCAGCCTCCCGAGTCACAAAACCACTCTTCTTGAGAACTGCTGCACTACATTATGCTCCCTGGTGGAGGTGATGGTGGAAAGAGGTGGTGGTGCAGCTGGGAATTGAACTCAGGAGTCCGAGAGCCAGTAAGAGGCTGCCTTTGCACCACTGACCTGGACGTCACCGGTTACTCCATAATATCTACCCTCCAGTTCTCTAGTGAAAATTTTCAGTTGGGCACCTTTTTTTTTGCCAGAATAAAGGCTATAATTCCCAGCCTTCCTTGCAGCTGGGGGTGACTGTTATCATCAGTCTAGTTGGGGTCCGGGTCCTTGGTGTCCCAAACAAAGAAATGGGCAAGACACACAGAAGTAACAGGCAAAGTACAGATGACTGAAGGTGAAGGTGCAAGTGGAGCTCCGCTCCCTTAGGTAGATCAGAGTGACTCAGCAAGAGAGAGGGGCTCAAGGCCTGATGTCTGGATATAAGTGTCTTATATGCTGGGCTGTGAGGTGTTCTCTTCCCTTTACGGACCTGATTGAAGACCTCCCCAGTTTTCATTGATTGCCTTTGATATCTAATTTGAATGCTGTCCACTTTACCCCCTTGATCATTTTAAAATACTGAACTTGTGGCAGGAGTTGTCATGGTAACGAGCTTCACTGTAAGTAGGGACCTGCCCTGTCTCCCTGTCTAGTCCTCCAGTGGCATCCTTCTTATACCCTGCTTCCGCCATCTTGGTATCCCTGAACACCTACCTAAGTGGCCATGAGACCACCTTCCAGCCAATGAGGTGGGCGGTGGGCAAATTCCTGACTGTGCCATTACAGGAGAAGGTCATATTCCCCTTCCCTGACTTCTTTCCCAGTTTCACTGCCTGGAATGAGACCTGTTAGCAACAAGGTCAAGGCGTGTCCATACCAGGGAGCCTCTTTATTGCCTGTCCGGCTTGTGGTCAGATTTTCCTAGAGAAATCAACTTTCTTGATTAAGCCACTGTTATTTGAGAGCTTTTATTTATTTATTTATATTTATTTATTTATTTTGCCAAATCTGCACTGTAATATCACACCCATCCAAGCCAGCCACACTGGGAAAGGAGGGAGGAGGAAGCTGGGAGAGGGGGATGGGGATGGAGAGGCACCATCTGTCTGGCTGGGTGAGCTCAGATGCCCAAGGAACCTGGGAAGAAGACTCTGAATTGTATCTTGAAGGACAAGAAAGATATGGGAAGGCACAGAAGGAGGGGACTCCCTGGAAGGGGCTGCAGCAGAGGTGAGGTCTTGCAGGCTAAGAGAGAGATGCGCATCTCGAACGGGAGCCCGGCACCAAGGGGAGAATTTCACCAGGTGACTGCAACCAGGTGATGAGATATAGTTTGTCATTAGGCCTGGGGGTTTGCGGAGGCTGGGGTGGGAGGCTGAGGAGTGTTTCAAGAGCCTGGCTTGTCTCCAACTCAGAGCATCTACTCTTGGGCTGACCTGTCACTCAAGAGCTTTCCCCACGCTAAGCTGTGTCCAGCTCTGCAAGGCCCAGGGTCTCAAAATCTTCTTTGCCGGCAGGCAGCCAGGGCCAGAAGGAGTGCAGCCAAGGTCACTGCTTTCAGCCCCAGGACCACAGGAGTGAGCACAGACAGGAGGCCTGGGGGCAGAGGGCAGAGCTCAGGCAGGATCCCAGCGCCTGCACCCCAGTGCTGTCCCTGCCCTGCTGCTGTTGAACCCCCTGGACAGGTCCTTTCTACATTGGGAGAGGACATCAAAGACCATTCTTCCTTTTGTCCTAGGCCCAGAGAAGCCTGGTATCCTGACCCTGCTGTATCATTTCAACAGCATCCCGAACCTCAAATCAGAGCAAACTGCCCTCATTGACGGCCGCTCAGTCCCTCTGCTTCAGCCCCCAGCCGAATCTAACCCTGAAACGATTCCCACCATGCAGGGTGAGGGGCCAAGTTTTATAGACGAGGAGACAGACCCAGAGTGGGAACTGATTTGCTCAGGGCTGTGTGTGCCCATCGTATTCAGGGACTGAGTTATTACACGGTCCCCCAAGAAACGCAGGCAAAAAGAAGTGACGAGACCCAGGTGGTCTGGCTCCCAGGGATGGCAGGAACAGGGCCAAGAACCAGGGAGGCAATCTGGTCACCTCTGCCCCAAGCTGCCTGTGGTCACTGAGTGCCTCTGAGTTACCAGGTAATATGCCTGACACTTCTGGGCATTTGACACCTGTGATCTCACTGGGTCCACACACAACCCCAGGAGGTGGGCTGATTCATTTTTTTTCCTTCATTTCTCTTTCTTTTCTTCCTTCTCTTTTTCTTTTCCCCCCATGGTTCTATGGATCGAACCCAGGGATGCTCTACCACTGAGCTCTAGCCCCAGCTCCTTTTTAATTTTATTTTTAAGACAGGGTCTCGCTAGGTTGCTGAGTCTGGCCTCAAACTTGCGATCCTCCTGCCTTAGCCTCCCAAGTGGCTGGGATCATAGGCGGGCACGACCATGCCCCGCAGCCTCTCTGATTCTTATTCCTCTTCCTGCTTTTGTTCGTGAAGTCAGCAGAGATTCATAGAGCAAGGCACCCCCCCCCCCCCCCCCCCGCGGGCTTACACAGCCGGAAAGGGGCTCCACCCAAGAGGCCCTGCCACAAAGCCATGTCCTGCAGCGCTGTTGTATGTGGCCTCACAGTGCAGCCTCACACTCTGAGTCACGGGGACTCACTGCCTCTCCAGCAAGACTGCCCGCTGACACTCAGTCCTGGCTACTGGAAAGCCCTGTCTTTGGTGGATCTGCTATGACGTTGCTCTCTGGGTTCCCCACTCTGCAGCTGAGATGAACCCTAGGGGTTTTCTTGGAACCCTGGGACTGCTCCCTTGCTGTGGCTAAGTCATCTGTGGTCCCCGGTGCCTATGGGGGGCTCATTAATTCCACTGGAGGGAGGTCTACTTACCTGTTGGAGATGCCTGAACTGCAGGTTCATTGATCTCTGTGGGCGACGTGGATTTTGCTGTAAGGGAGAGAGGCAGAGCCCTTCTCTTAACCTTTTTCTACTTCCTGAGCCCCTGTGCCAAGAGCTGAGGTCACCAATATAAATCTGCCAATACCTGGGTTGGGGCTATGAGTCAAACCCTGCGACTACAAAGGACTAGTCAGACCTTCGCCTGAGCATCTTTGGTTTACAGCCAATGTCTGATTCATTGCGGCGTCTCCAGCACTAAGTACAGTGCAGAGCTCTCAACAGGCAAGTGAAAGACACTTTTAAAATTCTTAATGGTCTAGACAAAGTTTGATGGAGCCCAGAAGCATGAGAAGTTAACTTTCTCTGAGAGAAGGGTGAAAAAGTTTCACAGAGGGGCTGGGGATATAGCTCAGTTGCTAGAGGGCTTGCCTGGTATGCACAAAGCCCTGGGTTCAATCCCCAGCACCATAATTTTTTTTTTCCACAGAGGAGGGCTGTTTATACTGGGCTTTGAAGGTTGAATAGGAGTTTCCTAGAGAGAAGGAGAAAGTGTTCCAGAGAGAGGGAAAAACTTTCACAATGATATGGAGGCTGGATAGGAGCTGGTGTGTGTGGGATGTGGTGAAGAGTTCCTTTTGGACCACCTGTCCCAGGCAGGCTGCCTCACCTTTCACTCTCAGCTTGCTGCCCTGTCCGGACAGGTACTGTCTGTTGGATTTCCTCTGAAACTTTACACAGTAGTAGGTGCCTGCATCCTTGGTCGAGACGTCTGGCAGAAGAATGCTGAAGTCGCTGTCAGAGGCCCTTACTGCTGTCACATTGGGGTGGGAGAGGCCTGCAAAGTTGTAAATGGCCTCTCGGCTCAGACCAGTCCCCCGGAACCACCTGATGGGGCCAGGGGGACCGTCCCCCAGCACCGTGCAGTTCAGGAGGGCAGTGTCTCCAGTGGTCACCTCCACCAAGTCCTGGGGCTGGATGATCCACAGGTCTGGCTTGGGATCCCCGGCGCCTGAACTCAGAGAGGGTCTTCGTTGGATTCTGTCTCTCCTTTCATGGTCCACTCATTTCCCCCTCAAAGCTCTCCCCCCTTCCCCCTTCCAGGACTTCTGTCCTCAGCCTCCCCTCCCTTCCTTCCTTATGAGTTGATTCATTCCGTAAGGAGATCCTAATTACCTCCCAAGGACCAATGTTGGGAAGACAGAACCCTACAGGGCTCCTGACTGCCCTTCCTGAAGTCATGTGGTGGTGCAGATGCTTAAGCAAAGTCCCCTGAGGCTCCACAACTCCAAGGAAGGTACCACTGAAGCTTGGAAGGAGCCAGGGAAACCAGGGGTGATTTCACAAGTGGGTTTTCTTCTGTTTCAACACCAGAAGGCGCCGTGAAGTAGAAATTTTCTTGCCTATTTTACAAGGTAAGCACTTGAAATATGTACAGCTGAAGAGGCTCATTTAAGAACACACTGCTGCCAGGTGTAGTGGCACATGCATTTGGGAGGCTGAGGCAGGAGGCTGCAAGTTCAAGGCCAGCCTCAGCAACTTAGTGAGTCTCAAAAAAAAAAAAAAGGGCTGGGAATGTGGCTCTGTGGTGGAGCTTTAGGGTTCAATCCCCAGTGCCAGTCAATAAACAAACAAACCCAAACAAACAACAAAAAACAAACCCCAAACAAGCACCCCACCCCCCCCCCCCCAAACAAAACAAAACAAGAAACCCTCACAGCTATTGAACAACAGATGCAGGATTTGGGTGTCCAGGCCGTCGTGGCAGGAATTCCAGACACCAGGACTGATTGCCTGGGGATCAGGGCAAATGACATTGGCAGCCAGCCCCAGGTCTTGACTCCCGGCTTGTAGCCTGGCAGATCCATTCTTGCCCTGGACTTGGGTGGAAGAGCACACTTCCTTGTCCCTTGACTTGGAGGTGAGCCAGGTGACTTGCTTAGCTAATGGGCTGTCAGCAGACATAATGTCACAGAGGCTCTTGGGGAAAGCTGCCTCTGGGCCACTTGGATTTCGGACCCCCCCCCCCCCCCCCCAACACACACACCGGAGTTACCAGCTCTCTAGCTTGGGTCCTGGCAGGGGATGTGAGGCAGAACTGTCCCAGCTGCAAGCAAGGGTGTGGGGGAGGCACACCCGCGTGCCACTGAGACTGCGCTTGCCGGAGAGCTGGAGGGCTGGAGGGCCGGGGCAGGGGGGGGGGGACCCGGAGTCCTGGGAGAGCGGGAGGGCGCAGGGCGGGGCAGGGAGGGGGACGAAGCGAGTGCGGGATCAGCTGGGCCTGCCACTCACCCTGCACGGTCACAGCGGTGCCCTCGCCCAGCTTCGTGTCTAGGTCCTCACTGGAGACTGCAAACTTTACACAGTGGTAGGTTCCAGAATGCTCCTTGGTGACTCTGTGGATGTAGATGGAATAATCGCAGCCGAGGCGCTCCCGTGTCCGCTGGACCGCGGACGTCACTCCAGGGAAGAAGCCACGCTTGAAGTTATAAATTTCCTGCTGGTCCTGAGAGCTCTCTTTGACCCATTTGATCATATCATCAGCGCAGGAGCCAACCACTGTACACCTCAGTAGGAGGGTGTCTCCTTCAGCCACCAGTATGGGGCCCTCGGGCTGCAGCACCTGCCACTCACTCCAGCTGCTCTGCTCAGAGGCCCCTAAACAGAGGGGAAAAGGCCTGTCACTGGGTCAGAAGGCCTTGGAGCTCTGCATGTCAAGTTTAAATGGATCCAGTCATGATCTAGCCAAGAGCCATTGCTCAGGACAGGAGACAGAGGAGTCAGGGGCAGAACAGCTGGCTGCAGACAGGGAAGGCAGCTCCCTAGAAGCTCTGCCAAGAATAGGGAACTTAAGTGCCACCACCTGCTGGGCGCTGCATGATTATCTCACTTGTTCCTCACAATGCTCTTCTGCCATATGAAGTGTCATCCCTATTTGATAGCAGAGACGGAGGGGCCCCCAAGGGTGGGTAGCTTGCCCAGGATCCTTTGCTATAAGTTGAATCGTGTCCTCCCTAAATGCACATGTTGAAGTCCTAACCTCGGGCACCTAAGAATGTGACTGTACTTAGGGTGTTGAGAGAGGGGATTAAGTTAAGTTGAGGTCATTGGGGGGGGGCCTCTAATTCAATCTAATTGTCGTCCTTTTAAAAAAGAAGAAATTTGGACAGATATGTACAGAGGGACAATCATATGAAGACAAAGGAGAAGGTGGCCGTCTACATGCCAAGGAGGGAGATGGTGAAGGTGCCCACCCTGCCAACCCCTGGGTCTTGGATTTCTAGACTTGAGAGTTGTGAGAAAATACATTTTAATTTTGTGATACTTCGTGATGGCAGATGAATGCATCACCCAATAAGGATGTGTTCCTAGGGCCCCGGACTGTCACCCTCAAATGTCACCGCTCAGGGATGCAGGCTGGTGTGGTGTTCCATTCATTGTAAATCTCCTCCGGCCTCCTGTGAGTTCCACAAACTGCAGTTGCTATTCGTGTGTTGTGCGGTGGGTCTACTTGGCCCCAGAGGGGGTACCAAGAGCGGGGGCGGGAGCCTCCATGGAAGTTCTTCTACACCTGGGTTATCACGCCCACTCCTCTCAGGGGCTCTGATGTAGAAGCTATTGTCATCTCCATTTTTATGATACTGGAGACTAAACCCAGTGCTTTACCACTGAGCTGTATCCCCTTTTTATTTTATTTTCTATTGAGACAGATTTACCTAAATTACCCAGGCTGGCTTTGAATTTGGGATTCTCCTGCCTCAGCCTCCTAGGTAGTGGGAATTATAGGTGTGCACCACCACACCTGGCTATTCTCTCCACTTTTTTTTTTTAGATGCTCAGAGAGGTGAAGAAACATGAGGTGAAACTTGCATTCAGCAGATGTCATAACGGGATTTGAACTCAGATCAGATGACTTTAAGGTTCTACACCACAAGGTCACTAAGTTCCCCATTCATCTGTATTCTCATCAGGCCTTGTGAATAACTTGGTCCCACATAGGACATAATTTGTGGTGTATCTTACTCCTTTTGTGTTCCCTGTTTAGGGTAACCTTTGAAAGTCTGGTAGAAAATCAATATTTGCAAACAAATATTTGAAGTATTTCTGACTCTGGGTAGTTTAGATTTATGACTTCCTTGTCTAGAGCCTAAAACATAATTAGTCAAAAGTATTTGTGTCCATGCAAGGTGGTGCACGCCTGTACTCTCAGCAGCTCGGGAGGCTGAGGTAGGAGGATCGAAAGTTCAAAGCCAGCACCAGTAACTTACTGAAGCCCTAAGCAACTTAGTGAGACTCTGTCTAAAAATATACATATAAAAAAGGGCTGAGGATGTGGTTCAGTGCTTAAGCACTCCTGAGTTCAATCCCTGGTACCCCCCCCCCCAAAAAAAAAATAAATAAATAAATTAAATTAATAAACAAATAAAAGTATTTGTGGAATGAGTGACCAGGAATTATGATTCCTGTTTTACAATGAAAGAAACTTACTTGGGTAAGTGATATGGTGTAGCAAGTCACATGACTCTTGAACCAGGGAGGATCTGGCCCCACATGTGCATCCCACTGGGACCTTTCCTGGGGTTAACCAGTAGGACCTGGGGCCAGGGCCCAGATGGACAGGAGATGGAGGGAGGCTGCCTGGTGGGGAGGGAGGCTGCCTGCTGGAAAGGAAGGCAATGAACTCAGAGACTGAGCTGGTCCCAGGATCCCCACGACTCAGGAGCTAAACAGGCCTGCCCCTGAAATAGGGGAGCTATAGGTGTAATGATAATTATAGCCATCCTTATTAAATCCTTATGCTATGCCAGGTGTCAACTTGTTGAGTCATCCTAGGAAAGTCATGAAGGGCTTTTACTATTGGCCCTATTTTACCGATGGGAAAAAGTGAGGCTCAGAGAGAAGTCACTTAAAGTGGTCAGTGGTGGGGTTTGTGTCTGTGTCTCAAACATGCCAAGGCTGGCACATGGGAGTGTGATGTGTGTTATCACACGGGTTCCCCGGCTTATGAAACTGGAGTTTGAGATGAAATTAGATTCTCTGCTTCACCAATTTCTTCATGGGTTACTCTCTCACAAATTTGAAGAATAAAGTCCACAGACAATAATGGAAGGCAAGAGTGAACAGAATAGGACTTAATTAAGTAAGAAGAAAAAAGAGAGAACTCACCCACGTCCAGAGGGGAGCTGATAGCAAGTTTTTCCACTTAAATGTACTAGTCTAGGGACTTACATAGCTTCTGGGTAGGGGCACTGCTCAAAATCCATGCTAACCAAGTATTGGAGGCTATTGGCTTGGTTCATGATCCTCCAATAGGCTGTGTCCTCAAAGCCCTGAGTTTGACCTTTCTTGTAATTCCCATTCCATTCTTATTCGTGTAGACAGCTTGGTTTAATGCCCTGCTGTTGTTTTAAAATTCCTCTTGTTTTCTCTTTGCAGTACTGGGGATTGAACCCAGGGCCTCTCACATACTAGGCAAATGCTCTGCCAACTGAGCTGCCCTTAGCCCTTTTTATTTCATTTTGAGACAAAGTCTCTCTAAATTGCCCAGACTGGCCTCAAACTTGCCATCCTCCTGCCTTAGCTTCCAGAGTATCTTGGATTTGGCATGTACCACAGTGCCTGACTCTTATTGCCTCAAAATTCTTAATATTTTTTCAACAAGAGACCTGCATTTCCACTTTGCATTGGCCCCACAAATTATGTACCAGGTCCAGGTCTGAGCTTCACCACTTCGATATTTAATATTCGCAGGATCCTTGGGGAAACAGAGGCTCACAGAGCCTCAGCATCAGACATGGGCACCCAAGTTCCAGCCAGAACCCCGTGGCTCAAGCCCAGAGCCTGGGGACTTAGTCACTTCCTCATGTCTCTTGAGACCCTGGATCAGCTTTCTGCTGGGGCCAGGAGAGTTCTCGGGGTCCCCCTCCACGCACAACCCGCACTCTTGGTGGGTCAGACACCTCCTGGCATGCCAGAGCACTTGGTGCCTTTCTCTGAGACAAACCAGGGGTGGACCCCATTCAGCTCCAGATTCCACTCACCTGAAAGGACAAGGAATAGTGCCACTTGCAGGAAACAGACAGGTGAGTGAGCCACAAGGGTGGGGGTGGTTGTTGTGAAGGGTGCCCAGTGTCTCCTGTGGTCCCCAAGACTGGCTGGCATTCTGCTCTCTGGTGAGTGTTGGAGTCTGAGCTGGGCCCATATGTGAGCCTGTTTCTGTTTCCTTCTGTCCCGGCTACTTGGGGGAAGTTTTCACTACAAGTCAAGGCTTGTGATGCAAGAGGAAGGAGCTGGGTCCAAGGGTTTCCGGCTTTCATGTTGGGGTTATGGTTCCTGTAAAGACTGTGTCAAAACCTTAATGTGTCCATGCCACTGGCCCTGTGTAGGAACCTTGGAGGATGATGAGCACCCCTGTCACAGGGTGTATCTGGTGTCAGCGGCACTTTGAATAAACCATTGGGTGTGTCTTCATCTGGCCATGTGAGCTTTCAAAGTCACTTGCCCTCTCTGAGCCTCTGTCTTCTCTGCAAAAGGAGGTCAGCAGCAATCCCCTCCTCAGAGAGTCGTTGAGAGGATCACATGCGCAAGGCACTTAGGAGGGCTCAGGACGATGTGAATGCTAGATATGTTAGCCATTGTTGTCGTTGATGTGTGGTGTGGTTAGGGCTCTCCAAGGGATGAGAGAAAAGTGACGGAAAGCACTTAATAACTATGTGCACATGCACCCCCAAGACAAAAACCCCAGCGAGGCACATTCAGTGTGCAGGTGCAACTTTGCTGACCCTCAAATCGGTGGTGCCCAACAAGGTTGCAACGCTGTTACACTTGAATAGTGTCGAATACCCAATCAAAATGTATGTTATCACACAGGGAAGTCAGACAAGCTAGCATGGAACTGGGGGTACATAAGACAACAAGAGTCACTCGGCCTGATCTGGGTAAAGCCAAGATTTGAACCCAATCATTTGAGTGCTTGTGCCTCTGTTTCCTAACCTGGGGCTGGGGATGTGGCTCAGTGATGAGATGTTTGCCTGGCATGCCGGAGGCCCTGGGTTGTATTCCCAACACCACACACAAATTGTTTCCTGATCTGTAAACAGGAATAAGATATGGTTGCATGTCTGGGCCAAGAAAGTACTTGTCAATGTGATGGCCATTCTCTTTTCGTTTAACTGAGTTTTTTCAGACAAAAACAAAACCCTCAGAATTTCAGTGTTTCCCTCCATTCTTCCTACTTCAGATTGTCCTGTGTGCAGGGGAAACTTGTTTCTTCTTGGGACAGATTGGCAGGACTTAGGTCTGAACTATGGACCCTCCCCTGTGGTGCAGATTCTTCCCTGAGGAGTCATTCTGGCCTGGTCCCTGGGGTGTGCTGGCTCTGTCTGGACTTCTTTTCTGTGGTTCTGGGGATTGAATCCAAGGCCTTGCACCTGCTAGGTCGATGTTCTGTCATGGAGCTATACCCGGTGAGAAATAGAAAGGTCAGTGGTCCATTTTCAAAATGTAGTATTTAACCTTAATTGGGATGTAAGATCTAATGGTAGCCATTTTAACTATAGCCCTTCTCTTTGTCCTCCCCCAATTTTAAAATTATCCAATTGCCTAGACTGTAACCCCAAGCTCCTCCTATCAGAGCAAGGGGGCAGTGCTGCCTTAGCGATAAAAACAGGTGGCCGCCCACCTAGGTGTGCTTGCTTGCTGGACTTTCTTTGGTAGCACGCCCTTCTGCAGAAGTGAAGTTGGTCTTGCCAGCCTACTTTGAGCACATGTCTGACTCCTTGCCGTACCCCGTATTTCTAACATACCCCCAATCCTTTCCCTTTTATTTTGAGACAGGGTCTCTCTCAGTTGCTCAGGCTGGTCTTGCACTTGTGATCCTCCTGCTTCAGGCTCCACAGTAGCTGGGCTTACAGGCGTGCACCCCTGGGCCTGGCTCATCTGGACCTTTGTGGCCTTGTATTGGTTTCACCTTCTTACTCCATGGCTCCCTCTGCCTCTCCTGTTGAGGAGGTCCACATATCAGAGCCTCTTTGAAGTGATCTTACCCCATTTGCCCCCGTTGGTTACCTTATGATACCTGATTAGAACAGTGTCCGATTTCCCCCCATTGATTACTTTAGAAAACCCCTTTACCCTCCTTGGTCATTTTAAAATACCAAACCCATGGTGATAGATCCTCAGTGGTGGGAGTTGCCATGGTAACGGTACTTATTGTAAACAGAGACATGATGACCCGTCTCCCTGTCGTGCCCACCAGCAGCATCGTTCGGATACCTTGCCTCCGCCATCTTGGTGTCCAGAACTCCCACCTGTCACAGGGAAGGTGGGCCATAGTCCCTATACTCTCCAAAAACCAACTGGATTTCTAGACCCCACTCCCATCTGAGTGTGTCAGCCCAGGGTCGAGGGGTGTTGGGACACTAGTATCTCACTTTCTGTCCTTTTTCTTGCCCCCCTCCCACCAAATCGCATGGGGAGGATTTCCCCTTCTTCGCCCTGGTTGGGACTTTCCTAACAGCCCTCTTCCTAACAGAGGGCTTCCTCTGTTCTAGCAGGAACCCTCTGCTGTCTCCTCAAAGCAACAAGCCTCATACTCCAGCTTTAAAATGGGAAAGAGTTTCCAGGGAAAAAAGTGAATACGACAAGGAGAGAGAAAGCACAAAAAATACTCTAATGCTATGTGTGGCCAGGTGTAGTGGTGCACATGCGTGATCCCAGCAACTTGGGAGGCTGAGGCAGGAGGATTGAAAATTGAAGGCTGGCTATCTCAAATTAAAAAAAAAAAAGAAATAAAATAAAGGACTGGGGATGGAGCTCAGTGGTAGAGCACTCTTAGGTTCAGTCCCTAGCCAGTAACAAACAACAAGAACCCCAGCAATGCCAGTGTCTTTGCAGTTAGCATTTATCTCCACTTCTTCCTCTGCTCTCTTCATCAGAAGGCTGAAAGCCCGAGAGCTACATTTTCTGGTGCTCCTCACCAGTGCTGTTAGATTAGGTTGGTTCTACTAGGAGAGGTGCTTGCACGAGATCTTGAAGGGGAAAGAGGACAGGCATGATTGCTCCTCCAGAATAGAGAGCGGCAGATACTTGGGCAGCAGCAGATTTAATTTTTGCAAACGTGAAGTTTTGCAGTGCTTACCCTATTGGATCTTCTGTAGATCACATTTAAATCACACTGGGATTCCTGGTGAGCTCTCAGGTTCCCGCTTCTTTCAGACCCAGCAGTGAACTTGGAGATTTACTTTCAGACCCAGCAGTGAACTTGGAGATTTACGAGGATTTCCAACGGCTGAGCCCCCAATGCTAGGATTCCCACAGGAACAGAGCGGTGGTGTGTGGCTTTTTATGCCTAACCCTGAAGTCATCTAGCATCATTTCTGCCACCCTTTTCATTCAGGAGAAAGATTTTGTTGTCTTAATACTGAAGCCTCTAAGGTCTTTGACCTCACTTTTTACTATTTGTAACTTGTCCCACTTTATGGTTCAGTTGACCTTTCTTGCTTCCTTTTCCTGTTTTATGTCAAATCCTGTGACATATGCTTTGATGCTGGTGTTTTAAATTTTCAGGGAGGGAGGACTTACATACAGGGAAGGGTGCAGATATTAAATGTGTGGCCCAGTGAATGTTTAGACTTCTTTTTTTTTATTGGTTGTTCAAAACATTACAAAGCTCATGACATATCATCTTTCATACATTTGATTCAAGTGGGTTATGAACTCCCATTTTTACCCCAAATACAAATTGCAGAATCACATCGGTTACACATTCACATTTTTACATAATGCCATATTAGTGACTGTTGTATTCTGCTACCTTAGACTTCTTATATTTGTGTAATCACCACCCCAAGATATAGAAGGTTCTTTCTTGTTCCTTTCCATTCAGTCTCTGGACCCAGACGTAAATACAACTCTGATATCCTTTGTCTTTTCTTTCTCCCTTCTTCCTCCAGCTCTCCTCCCTCCCTCCACTGACCCATCCTTCCTCCCTCCCTCCCTCCATCCCTTCCTTCCTTTCTTCCACTAGGGTTTGAACCCAGGGGGGCTCTAGCACTGAGCTATATCCCCAGCCCTTTTTATTTATTTATTTTTTATTTTGAGGCAGGGTCTTGCTAAGCTGCCCAGGGTAGCCTTGAACTTGAGACCCTCCTTCCTCGGCCCCCTGAGTCTCTAGGATTACAGACGTGCACCACTGCCCTGGGCTTTACTGCTCTGATTTCTATCATCATAAATTATTTTGCTTGTTCTTCAATTGCATAGAAATAGTCAAACAGCAACTGGTGTCTGGCTTTTCTTTTTCTTTCTTTGTTTTTTTTGTGTGGGCTATTGTGGAAAACCACATAGCACTAAATTTACCATCTTAACCATTTTCAAATGTAACAGGAGTGTTAAGTATACACTGTTGTGCTGAAAGTCTCTAGAACTTTTTCATCTTGTAATTCCCAAACTCTGTGGAGTTGGCCCTTTGTATCTATAAATTCAACCAACTTCTGGGATTGAAAATATTTTGTAAAACTGCATCTGTATTGAACATGTCCAGGCTTTTGGGCCGTCATTCCCTAAGCATTACAGTGTAAGAACTGTATGTATAGCGTTTACATTGTACTAGGCATGGTAAGTCATCTACAGATGATTTAAAGGGTATTGAGGATGTGTGTAGCTTAACTATGTAAAGGAGAAATACTATGTAAAGGAGAATCTGCCACTTTTTCTTTCTTTTGTGCAAGAAACACAATCTGTTTCTTTCTTTCTTTTTAAAAATACCCTTATTTTATTTATTTATTTTTATGTGCTACTGAGGATTGACCCAGGGCCTCACATGTACTTGGCAAGCACTCTACAACTGAGCCACAACCCCAGCTCCCCACTTTTGTTTTCTGATGGGGGATCTTGAAACCAATCTCCCACAGATATCAAGGGATGATATCTATGTGCACTAACTGCTAATCACCCCTTCTTTCCCCAGTTCTGGACATGGCCTTTCTATATTCTGTCACCAGAATTACGACCACTTTAGGTACTTCATATAAGTGGACTTATGCGGTATTTTTCCCGTGGTACCTAGCTTATTTCACTTAACATGATGTCCTGCAGATTCCACCACATTGTACCATGTGACAGGATTTCCTTCTCTTTATTTGTTTGCCCTGCTGGAGATCGAACCCAGAGCCTTGAGCATGCTAGGCAAATGCTCTACCACTGAGCTACTCCCCAGCCCTAGTTTCGTTCTTTTGAAAGGATAAATAATATTCTATTCTATGTGCATACCAATTTTTAGAAATCCATTTATCTGTGGACTTTTGATTTGCTTCCATCTCTTGGATAGTAAGAATTGTGCCTGCTGGGCATGGGAGCACATGCCCCTAATCCCAGCCGCTTGGAAGGCTGAGGCAGAAAAATTGTGTGTTCAAAGTCAGCCTTAGCAAGGCCTAAGCAACTCAGTGAGACCCCTCTCTCTAAATAAAATATAAAACAATGGCTGGGGATATGACCCTGGTACTAAGTTGCCAAGGCTGGCCTTGAACTTGTGATCCTTCTGCTTCAGCCTCCTAAATTGCTGGAATCACAGGTGTGTGCCACGATACCCGGCTTCCGTTCTTTTTGATAGTGGTCATCCTACTGGAGATGAGGTGATACTTCATTGCTGCCTTGTTTTGCTTTTCTTGTCATATCTAATGAATAATTACCAAATCTGATATCTTGAAGTTTTCTCCAAGTTTTCTCAAAGTAGTTTTGATATTTTGGGGGTCTTTCTTTAATGCATTTTGAGGTAGTTTTTGCATGTGGTGTTGGGTAAGGGTCCAAAGTCATTCTTTACATTGTGGGTATCCAGTTTTCCCAACACCATTTATTGAAGAGATTGCCCTTTCCCCATTGTGTAGTCTTGGTGTCCTTGTCAAAAGTCATTTGACCACATATGAATGGATTTATTTCTGAGCTTTCTATTCTACACCATTGGTCCTATATCTATCTTTATGCCAGTATTATGTCTTGTCAATTACTGTTGCTTTATAGCATGTTTTGAAATCGGGAAATGGGTGGCCTCCAACTTTTTTTTCTTTTTCAGGATTGTTTGGCCTGCTCAGTGTCCCCTGAAATGCCACGTGAATTTTAGAAATTTTTTAATTTCAGAAAAAGTGCCATTAGGATTCTGATAGGAATTGCAGTGCATCTGTAGATCATTTTGGGTAGTAATGATATCTAATGAGATTAAGTCTTTCAATCCATGACCATAGGATGTTGCTATGATTTGAATATGTCCCCTACTAGTTCATCTGTTGGAAAATTAGTTCCCAATGCAGCAGTGTTGGGAGGAGGGGCTTAATGAGAGGTGTTCAGGTCATGACAGCTCCACCCTCCTAAATGAAGTAAGCCTGTTCTTATGAGTGGATGAGTTCTTGGGCCAGTCATTTTGTTGTAAAAGTGAACTTTGTTTGCAAGTGCTCACTTGCCCTCTTGACCTGGGATGTCCTGTATGATGCAGTAAGAAAGCTCTCACCAGACCCTGCCCCTATGCACTTGGATTTCCCAACCTCCAGCACTGTGAGCTAAGTAAACTAATTTTCTCTATACATTTTAAAATACCAGTCTGTGGTATTTTGTTATGGCAACAGAAAATGGACCAAGACAGTTGTCTTTCAATTGACTTGTGTCTTATTTAGTTCCTTTCATCAATGTTTTGTATGTTTTTCTCTGTACAACTCTTCTACCTCCTTTGTTGTTTATTTCCAAGCATTTTATTCTTTTAATGTTATAGTAAATTGGATCGTTTTCTTAATTTTGTTTTTGGATTGCTTAATGTCAGTGTATAGATATGCACCTGATTTTTGTTTTGTGTGCTTTTTGAGATTTGTGTATCCTGCAATTATGCCGAAATCATGTGTATGTGTAATATTTAGGATTTTCTACGTGTAAGATCATATCATCTAACAGAGATAATTTTACTTCTTTTTACAATTCAGATGACTTTTATTTCTTTAAGCTGCCTAGTTGCTGTGGCTCAGACATTTAGTGTTATGTCAACAGTAGTGGCAAGAGTAGGCATCTTTGTCTTGTTCCTGATCTCAGAGAAAAAGCTTTTGGTCTCTACCATAAAGTACGATGATAGCTGTAGGCCTTTCATTTATGGCTTTTTATTATGTTAATATAGTTTCCTTCTATTCCCAGTTTGTTGAGCTTTTAAAATTTTATCATGAAAGGGTACTGAATTTTGTCAAATGCCTTCTCTGAATCAATTGAGATGATCACATGGTTTTTGTCCTTCAGTGGGTTAATTCGTATTATTTGTTTTTTGTTTGATGAACCAGACATAATCTCTACTTGGTCAGGGTGTAAATCTTTGAATGTTTATCAAATCAACTTGCTCGTATTTTGTTGGAGATTTTTGTATTAATATTCATCAGGATTTGGGCCTGTAATTTTCTTCTTTCTTCTCTCTTTGCCGACCTCATAGAATAAGGTTTTTGTTTTTTTGTTTTTTTTTTGGTGGGGGGGATGATTTTGGAAGTTTCTCTCCTATTCAGTTATTTGGAAGTGTTTGAGTAGGATTGAATTCCTTAAATGTTGAATAGAATTTTCCAGTTAAGTCATCTGGTCTGAGGCTTTTCTTTTTGGGGAGGTTTTTGATTACAGCTTCAATTTCCTTACTTGTGGAAGTTCTATTCAGTTTTTTAATTTCATCATGATTTAGTCTTGGTATGTTGTATTTAGAAAAAAAAATTTTTTAGTTGTAGATGGACACACAATACCTTTATTTATTTTTTAAAAAATATTTATTTTTTAGAAGTAGTTGAATACAATACCTTTATTTTATTTATTTATTTTATGTGGTGCTGAGGATCGAACCCAGGGCCTCATACGTGTGGCAGGCACTCTGCCGCTGATCCACAATCCCAGCCTGGCATGTTGTATTTTTAAGAATTCATCCATCTCTTAAATGCTATCTGATTTGTTGGTATGGAAATGATCATAGTAGTCTCTTTGTATTTCTGTGATATTCATTGTAATGTGCCCCCTTCAATTTCTAACTTTAATAATTTAAGTATTTTTTTCTTAGTCTAACCAAGTGTTTGTTGAATTTGTTGGTATTTCTAAAAAAAACCAAACCAAAAAAAAAAACATTGAGTTTTGATTTTGTTGCTTTTTCCTCTTCTTGTAGGTGCTGGCATCAAGCCCAGGGTCTCTGCCTGCTAACCAAGCGCTCTCCCCGTGAGCTACACCCCAGCTCTGGCTTTGTTGATTCTGGTTTCCCTGCTCTCTCTTTCTCTTTCCTAATCTTTATTATTGCTCTTCTTATGGTACTTTTTGGTTTAGTTTCTCCTTTTGCAGTTCTATGAGGTGCCAAGTTGCTGAGCTAAAGTCATTTATCCCTATCAATGCTCTTGAGAAGCTGATGTGACTCCATTTTTGAGAAACCAGCCTCTACCTCAGAGCAAAGCCTAAGGAAGGGGGCCTGACACTTGTCCTTGGAAAGATCCACAGAGCACTCCCTGCTGAGTTGTTTGTCTACAAATAACAGGAGAGATCTGCAGCACCAGGTGTCCCAGACTCAGGCTAGGTGAGGACCCATAGCAACCTCCTAGCAACCACAAGCAGCATGAGACAGGGAAAATACCTGGGATGCCAGGTGACCCCCCAGTAGTTTATGGTGGTTGATAACATGTTGGGAAACCACGTAGTTCAGCACATACACCCCTTGTGGCTTAAACCAATCAGTTCAAAAGAATCCCCCTCTTGTACTAACCAATCACCCTTACCCAACTTGTTCCCGCTAGTGAATGTGCTAATCAATGTTAAGAGTTGTTGTTTGATTTTCCCACCCCCAAACCCAAAATCTCACTGAACAAAGGACCAGGACTCACTCCCTGGGACTGCTGCGTCAGAACGGTTGTGAGTCCAGGCTCCAGCTTGCAATAAAGACTCTTGTGTGATTGCATCAGATTTAGCTCCTGGAGGTCTATTGGGGTCCCAAGAATCTGGCATTACACTCTCAGGACTGCTTCCGTGCATCCCATGTTTTGACATACTGCAATTTTCATTTTCATTTATTTCAAGGTGTTTTCTCAATTCCATTCTGATTTTATCTTTAAAATCACAGTGATTAACAGCGAGTTGTTTAATTTCCACATACTTTTAGATTTCCCCATTTTCTTTCTGCTATTGATTTCTACTTTCATTCTGTGATGTTATACGATTTCAGTCTTCTTAAACTGTTTTTGGGGAGGGTGGTGGGGGTACTACGGGGGATTTAACCCAGTGGTGCTTAACCACTGAACCATATGCCCAGCCCTTTTTTATTTTTTATTTTGAATCAGGGTCCTCCTAAATTGCTGAGGCTGGTTTTGAACTTGGGATCCTCCCACTCAGCCTCCTGACTCTCTGGGATTACAGGTGTGGGCTACCGTGCCCGTGTCTTCTTATACTTTTTACGACGCCACTTTTGTGGACTATTGTATTCTAACTTGGAGAATGTCCATGCGCCCTTGGAAAGAACGTGTGTTCTCCTGCTGCTGGGTGGAGGGCTCTGTGTAGTCTGTGGGTCCAGTTGGTCTGCAGCGTAGTTCCCATCTGTTTCCTGTTGATCTTCTGTCTGGTTGTTCTTCCTGTAATCAAAGTGGGATGTTTAGGGCTCCTATGATTCTTGCACTCTTATCTCTTTTCTTCCATTAGTTTTGTTGGCATTGGCAACATATATTTGGGAATTCTCATGTCAGATGCATTAATATTTATAATTGTTGTGTATTCCTGGTGAAACTGACCCTTTACCATGACATCATAACCTCCTTCATCTCTTATGATAGATTTTTTTGGGGGCTTAAAAGTCTAGTTTCTTTGGTAGAAGTATGGCCATCCCTGCTGTCTTCAGATTCTTGTTGGTGTGGTATATATTTCCCCATCCTTTCATTTTTATTTTCTGTGTCCTTAGATTTGAAGTGAGTCTCTTACAGACTAGTTTGATCTTGGGTTTTTATCCATTTGATCAATCTATGTCTTTTAATTGGGGTGTTTGGTCCATTTATCTTTAAAGTACTTACTTATATGCAAAGCCTTCATATTATAGTTTTGTTATTTATTTTTTTATCTAACAGCTTGTTGGTCTATTCTTCCTCCCTTATTGCTTTCTTTTGTGTTTCATTGATTTTTTTGACATGTTTTGGTTTCCTTTTCATTTCCCTTTGAGTGTATTCTATAAATATTTTGTTTGTGGTGACCATTGCAACTATTCAAACATCTTAAAAAGTTAACTGTGTTCTTCAGGAGGTTGAGGCAGGAGGATTGCAGGTTCAAAGCAAGCATCAGCAATTTAGCAAGGTCCTAAGCAACTTAGCAAGACCCTGTCCCAAAGTAAAATGTTAAAAGGGCTGGGAATGTGGCTCCGTGGTTAAGCACCCCTGGGTTCCATCCCTGGTACCAAAAAAAAAAAAAAAAAAGTTAACTATGTTCATTGGATAATGACTTTGTTTCAATTACATATAAGTACTTCCTTACATTTCTCCTTTCACTTAACTGATGACACAAATTACCTCTTTTTATATCATTTGTCCATTAACTGATTTATAAAAAATTACATTTTTAAAAATTGTATGTCAAATTTATAAATCATTTACACACACACATCCCAATACCATGGGACTGTAGGTTTGTGTCTAGGTTATCTTAACCTGAGAGTTTATGTTTTCCTACGGTTTTGTTTCATTGTTTATCTACCTTCCCCTTCAACCTGAAGGACTCCTGTCAACATCCGTCATAGGGAAGGTCAAGTGGTACACTCCTTTGGTTTTGTTTATCTCAGAAAGTCTAATTCTCCTGAGTTTTTGCTATGTGAAATCATCTTCTTGTGGGCAGTTTTCTCTTTATTACTTTGAATAGAGCAACCCACTCCTTTTTAGTATATTAGGTTTCTTCTAAAAATTTTCAGATAATTTGGTAAGAGCTCTTTTGAATGTGACAAGTATCTTTTCTCTTACTGCTTTAAAGATTCTCTTTGTCACTTTGACAGTTTGATTATAGATGTGTCTCGTGTAAATTTTTAAAAAATTCTGGTTAGACTTGAATTTGTATGTCATTTTCTCTCCTCATGTTGGGGAAGTTTTTAGCCATTATTTTTCAAATTGGTCCTCTGTCTCCTCTTTTTCTTTGGTTCTCAGTCTTTCAGAGTGCATATTTTGTTCTGTTTGATGGTTCCCCACAAATTCCTTATACTCTCTTCACTTTTCTTAATTCTCTTTGCTCCTCTGCTTCAGTAATTTCAAAAGTTTTATCTTAATTTTTTTGGTCCTGGGGTTTGAATCCAGAGCCACATCCCTAGTCCTTTTTATGTTTTATTGGGAGACAGGGTATCAGGGGATCACTCAGCTGCTTAGGGCCTTGCTAAGTTGTTAAGGCTGGCCTCAAACATACGATCCTCCTGCCTTAGCGTTTGGAGCTGTTGGGATGACAGGTGTGCACCACCATGCCCAGCTCAAAGGTCTATTTTTGAATTCACTCATTTTTCTAACTGGTTAAGTCTGCTGTTGAGTCCCTCTAATGAAATTTCTCGTATTACTCATTTTCAGAATTTCTGTTTTATTCTTTTTCATGGTTTCTATCTCTTGATAGTCTCATTTTGTTGATGCATATTGATGATTTCATTTAATTGTCAATCTATACTCTTTTTAAATTTATTGAGTATCCTTAGGACACTTATTTTGGATTCTTTGTCTGGTAATGAATATATCTATATTTCTTAGGGTTGGTGTCTAGCAATGTTATTTGTTCATTTGAATGGACCAAGTTTCCCTATTTCTTTATGTCTTATTATCATCTGTTGGGACTTTGGCATTTGAAAACTCAAGCTACTTCTCCCAGTGTTTGTGGTGTAGTTTTGTATAGGAAGACTTTCTCAAATCAGCCTGGCTAGAGAACTTGGAGATTTATTAAGTCTTTTCGGGGAACACAACCTTTTTGGACTTGTGCATGTCGTCTTGTAATGGAACAGGTCTGTAGTTCCTCATCCAGGAGCTCCCATGCTGTGGCTCCTCTGGTACTGTAGTACACCATGGTTTAGAGCTCCTCTGCTGCAGTCTGGCTGGGCACAATCAGGAGCCACTTGTCAAAAGAAACTAACTTTATTTTTAGAACCACACACGCCAAACAAAACAGCCTCTCAGGAAAAACCCTCAGAGCCTCAACTGCCACTACCAGCTTTCCACAAGCCCCTCTCTCAACCACAAGCCTCCCCACCTCCCCCCATCCTCCTGCTCTTGCGGCTGATTGGCTGGGTCGCGTGGGCAGAGCCAAAAAAGTCCCCCAATGAGCAGCTCCGTGGTCTGAAAGGGCAGGGAAACAGCCCAATGAGCATCACCGCAGAGGAGCCAATCAGCTAGATGTTGCTGGGGCTGCTGTGAGCCAATCATCAGCCGGCAGCTGGAAGTTTGCTGGCAGCTGGAAGTTTGCTGGGGCCCCTTCGGCTGTGGCTCTCAACATCTCCCCCTCTCTGTTTAAACAACAAGCATGTGGCTTAGGGACAGTGCCTGCCTTAGGTTGTCCAATAGTACATATGGTCCTTAGGTTGGTACCATTGCAATTGGATCTTACCCGTCACTGACTACCGGTCCAGTATACAGCCACACCTGTGGAGAGGTCTTTGTACCAGCGGGGGGGGGTGAGGTTCTTTGCCTCACCTCTGTTGGCCCCCAAATTTTAGCTGGACGATCATGACAAGCAGAAGGGAGGAAGATACACCAAGCCAATTGACGGCTCCTTTTGGAAAAATTGTACCACCAATGACATCATCAGCAAAAATACCCCAACACTACCACAAGTCGCTGCACCAACAGATAGTTCACAATGCATACAGGTGAGCTCACAATGTGTCCAGGCAAGTTCTGCAAGCAGTTCAGTGATGGCTATTGTAGAAGCTGTAGATTGGTTTTATCTTTGACTTCACCAGCACTGGGATGAAGATAGGAATTCTGGCAATAATGGCTAAAGAAAAAATTATGTAACATTCCAGAAGGCACTAAAAGAAAACAATTTTCTTAACAATTTACATTGTCTTCACCGGCACTGGGATGAAGATAGGAATTCTGGCAATAATGGCTAAAGAAAAAATTATGTAACATTACAGAAGGCACTAAAAGAAAACAATTTTCTTAATAATTTACATTGTCTTTAAGAGAATTATTAAATACAATGAAAAGGAAAGGTGAAAGTAAACAAACAGATCTGTTAACCTTCTTTTTTGTTTACATATTAAAACAATCCTCAACAGTTGTTTACCCAATTTAAATTAATCCATATAAATCACGTGAAAAAAAATATTTGGATCCATTTTATCATGAGCGCTCATCATATATGATATATGGACGTACATACATTCAAACATATAACACAAAACACAAGTGTGCACACATAATATAATACATACAACACATAACATTATAGTAAAGGCCTTATAACTTTTTACAGGTGAAATCTCCATTGCAATGTTTAAAAACTCTATAGTCAAAAAAATAGAACTGATCAGCAAAACATTAACCTAGGTCTGTATGAGCTCAAAAAACAAAATAGAACTTCATGATATGGCAAAGGGCAATAATAAAATAGATATTGAAAAAAAGCATCCTGGTTCTGTTGCAGATGTAAGAATAGCCAAACTGGAGTTTTGGATATCAGTTGTTATGGATTTGAGCCAAATCATCTTCTTTTTGGTCTGTAGAAATCGCTTTAGTTAATCTTTCTGGAATCCAAATCGGCTGCTGTTCTCCCTGTGGAAACACATAAACAGACCCCCGACTCCAGACAATCACTGGGTCAGGACCTTGGTTAATCTCTCTGGAATCCAAATCGGCTGCTGTTCTCCCTGTGGAAACACACAAACAGACCCCCGACTCCAGACAATTACTGGGTCAGGACCTTTCCATTGTCCTGTTAGAATATCCTTCCAAAGTACCTTAGGCTTATGTACATCTTTTGGACAATATGCCTTTCCGCAGCACTAAGTCCTGATGAATCCAAGTTTAAAAAGTTTAGAGTAAAAAGGGTTATTTTAAGTTTATCTTTGGGGAATATATACCCCTTCCCAATTCCTTCTTTTTGCTTTAATAAGTACATTTTAATAGTTTGATGAGCTCTTTCAACTATGCCTTGTCCCTGTGGATTGTATGGGATTCCTGTTATATGAGTAATGCCAAATGTTGAGCAAAATTGTTTAAAAGAGGTAGAAGTATAACCAGGGGCATTATCTGTTTTTAACTATTTTGGAACACCCACAGTGGCAAAATTTTGTAAGCAATGAGCTATAACATCTTTAGTTTTTTCTCCGGCATGAAGGGAGCCCATCAAAAATCCAGAAGAAGTATCAACTGTAACATGCAAATATTTTAATTTTCCAAATTCTGGCAAGTGTGTGACGTCCATCTGCCAAATATGGTTAGGTATCAGTCCTCTAGGATTGACTCCAAGATTAACTTGTGGTAAAAAGGTCACACAATTTTGACATTGTTTTATTATTTGTCTAGCTTGTTCCTTAGTTATTTTAAAACACTTTTGTAAAGTATTAGCATTGACATGGAACTTTTTATGAAAATTTATAGCTTCTTCTAGTGTAGAGAAAATATGTATGTCATGTGTAGTTTTATCTGCTAAATCATTGCCCAAACTAAGGGCTCCAGGCAATCCTGTATGTGCCCTGATATGTCCTATAAAGAATGGATCTTTTCTGTTCCAGATTAGACTTTGTATAGTGGAAAGCAAAGAGAAAACAGTAGAAGAAGGGGAAATCCTACCAGCATCTTCAAGAGATACTATAGCATTAACTACATACTGACTATCAGAAAATAAATTAAATACAGAATCTTTAAACATCACAAAAGCTTGTAAAACTGCATTAAGCTCTACCTTTTGAGCTGATTGTTTGGGTACTAAAAATGTAAAAGTTTGATCAGGGGTAACTACTGCTGCTGTACCATTATTTGACCCATCAGTGAATATATTTGGAGCATTCATGATAGGTGTTTTTCTTGTCATTTTTGGAAAAATTACAGGATGCAATGACCAAAAAGACAATAAAGGATTAGATGGTAAGTGGTTATCAAATGAACCATTAGATTTGCACATGATTATTGCCCAAGTATTTAACTCATTAGCTAACTCATCAATTTGATTCATAGTATATGGAGTAATAATTTTATTGGGAGAAATTCCAAACACTCCCTTTGCTGCTTTTATTCCTTTGAGTATTAATTGTCCTACAGCCTCAGGATACCTAGTAAGAATAGTGTTAGGAGAATAAGATAAATGTATCCATAATAATGGACCTTCTTGCCAAAATACTCCTGTAGGAATATTTTTTGTTGGTAGTACAATAAATAATAAAGGCAAACTTATATCAATTCTATCCAAATGCATATTTTCCATATATGTTTCAATGATTTTTAATGCCTTTCTTGCTTCAGGCGTTAACATTCGGGGTGAATTTGGATCTGATGGACCTTTTAGGATATCAAATAAAGGTCCCAACTCTCCTGTTGGTATACCTAAATAAGGCCTTATCCAATTTATGTCTCCTAATAACTTTTGAAAGTCATTAAATGATTTGAGTTGATCTACTCGTATTTGAATTTTTGGTGGATGGACCATGGTTGAGGATAATAGAACTCCTAAATAATTAATTGGAAAATTTAATTGTACTTTATCTATTGCTATCTCTAGATTATAATTTTTAAATAAGTTTGTAAGTGTGGCATAACATTCTAGCAATGTGTTTTTATCTTTGTGTGCTAATAATACATCATCCATATAGTGAAATACTTGTAGTTCAGGATTTTGATTTCTAAGTGGCTGGATTACTTTGTTAACATAAATTTGACACATAGTTGGGCTGTTAGCCATCCCTTGAGGGAGTACTTTCCATTCATATCTCTGATCAGGACCTTCATGATTCAGTGCAGGGATAGTAAATGCAAAACGTGGACTATCCTCAGGATGAATTGGAATTGAAAAAAAACAATCTTTAATATCTATAACTAAAACATACCAGGTTTTTGGCAAAGCAGACAACTGAGGAATCCCTGATTGAGCAGGTCCCATAATAACCATCTCATTATTAATGGCTCTTAAATCTTGCAATAATCTCCATTTACCAGATTTCTTTTTGATGACAAAAATGGGAGTATTATGGGGAGATACAGAAGGTTGTATATGTCCTTCTGCTAATTGTTGTTTGACCAGGTCATGGGCTGCTTGTATCTTTTCTTTAGTCAGTGGCCACTGAGGAACCCATACTGGTCTTTCTGATTTCCAAGTAATTTTTATTGTCTCAGTGGCCCTTTCTGAAAATCCAACCCATGTCTGTCTGTTCCTTGATCTATTTGTATTGGTGCTGCTATACCTTGTTCTTGTTTTTCTAATCTTTTTCCTTTCCTAAGACCTTGTCTAGTCATAATAGTGGGTGCATTTTGGTTGATGTTATTTGTTAATGTCAAACCTAATTGATCTGGGACATCTCGTCCCCATAAATTTACGGGAAGATGATCCAATACATATGGCTGTATAGTTCCTTCACATCCTTCAGGATCCTTCCAATCTAATACCATTGCACTTCTATGGGGATTAGTCGCCACTCCTAGGCCTCGAAGCGTTTGAGTGGCTTGTTGTAATGGCCAATGTTTTGGCCATTCTTGACGAGAGATGATGCTAAGGTCTGCACCTGTATCCAGTAGCCCATTAAATTCATGTCCTTGAATATTTAGTTTTAGCATGGGGCGAGAATCTAAATTTAAAGAAAGCATAGCCCAATCTACACCTGTGGAGCCTAATCCCTTGGAACCTCTTTCTACAGTACGACTGGAAAATTTATCATGTAGGCTGGGTATTATTAGTAACTGTGCTATTCTATCTCCTGGTGAAATTACTGATATACCCTTTGGAGAACTGGCTATAATTTTTATTTCACCTTCATAATCGGGATCAATTACCCCAGGACTTATCATAAGTCCTTTTAGAGTAGAAGAGCTGCGTCCCAATAATAAGCCTACTGTTCCTTTGGGAAGAGGTCCTTTCACCCCTGTGGGAATGATTTGAACTCCCATCTCTGGAGTTAGTACTGCTCTGGCGGAGGCGCAGATGTCCAACCCTGCGCTCCCTCTGGTTTGTCTGATGAGGGATCTGATGGACAATGTGTCCTGGGCACTACCCTGATGGGGTTGCTGGGTTCCTCCAGTGCTCCGTATATTTGTGGTTTTGGGCCCCGGAGCATTGGGCCCCCCTGTCCATTTTTTGGCAATGGAGCCCGATGCCTTTCTCCACGATATCGTGGATAAACACCTGGTCCTTGTTCCTTTTTTGATAATGGAGTACCCTCTATGGTGGTTTGAGAACGGCATTCATTAGCCCAATGTCTCCCTCTACGGCATCGTGGGCAAATACCTGGTATTCTACTCCTTTGATACCTAGTTTTGTTAAACCCTCCTCCAATGGGGCAATTCCTTTTAAAATGTCCTGTTTGTTCACAATTGTAGCATGTTCTTGGCCTGGCATCTAAAGCCTGTTTTACTGCAGCTGCCACAATTTGCCCTTGTTCATTAATGTCTCTGGCATCTAAAGCCTGTTTTACTGCAGCTGCCACAACTTGCTCTTGTTCATTAATGTCTCTACATAATTTAATATATGTGTTTAAATCTTCATGTTTCCATGGTCTAATGATATCTCTGCACCAACGATTCGCTTGCTCATAAGCCAGGTGTTTTAGTAATGGCATTGCTTGTTCTGTATTCCCAAAAACTCTGGTAGCTGTTTGAATAAGCCTATCTACAAATTCAGCATAAGGTTCATTAGCTCCTTATATTACCTTAGATAATTGACCTTGTAAACCTCCATGTCCTTGTAAAGTCTTCCATGCCTTAATTGCATCTACAGCAATTTGTGCATATACACCAGGATCATATGCAATTTGTTGCTGCTGATCCTCATAAGGTCCCTTTCCTAACAACATATCTAGATTTCTCTGAGGATAACCAGCTGCTGCATTTCGCCTAGCCGTCTCCTTGCAAAATTCCTCATTGGCAACCTTCCATAACAGGTATTGTCCTCCATTTAGCACAGCTTTACACATATTCGCCCAATCTGCTGGCGTCATGTTCAAGTTGTTAATGGATTCGACCATGCTTACAGTGAAGGGTGCTTGAGGACCATAGGTTGTTACAGCCTCTTTTAGCTGCTTCACTGTTTTGAAATTTAAAACTTGGTAAAATCGCTGCCCTCCTGCCTCAAATACAGGGCATGTTAATATTTGAGATCTTGTCTCAGGATCCCAACTATCAACTGCGGGGGTTGGGGACCTCCCAGCATATGGAGGTGGCCTTGTTAGTTGGACACTTACGTCCTCTGGTGATAGAAAGGTGTTAGTAGCAGTCTCCTGTTGTAACTTTCCCCCTGATGGCTTTTTCTGTTTTACACTTTCTTTCTCTGTCTGACTAACTTGAGAGGCCTTCTCTTTTACTTGAATCTTTTCCTCTGTCTGACTAACTTGAGAGACCTTCTCTTTTACTTGAATCATTATGTCTTCTCCTTCCTCTACCATTGTCTGAACTGAAGGCTTTGAACTAAGCAAACAAGATACTAACGTCCACAATGGCAATGTGCCAACTGGCAGAGTCCCTGGGCTTTTCTTTTCTATTCTTTTTAAATCTTCACCATGATGGTTCCATTGTGATATATTTAACAACTCTTCCTTAAAAAGCCATGGGCTACATTTTTGTATTGTATCAACGTATGCCCTGACTGTTCTTGATTTTACTGAGATGCCTCCTTCCTCTAACAATTTACTTAACACTCTTTCAGTTTGTTTTTTGCTAATTTCTGATCCCGTATTTCTACTATAATACAACCCAACAAGATGACGCCAAACAAAACCGAGACAGAATGAAATAAAAAGGGAACAACAAAAAGTCATTATAGCCTTTCTATCCTCCTGACATGTGCATCCGTCCTTTCTCCCTATCTGTTCCTCAGACGTAAATAGTTTTTCCTCAGATGTGAGCGGTTTTTCTTCCGTCTCACTCATCTCCAGGGACAGGCAACTTAAAACAAAAGTGAAGCAAAATAAAAGAGGAATCTTAAAATGGCTACCCATCCTCTCGCCCTGCCCTCAGGGGCGAGCAGTTTCACTTACCCTCAGTCGCTCCCTGTGCGAGCCACCAAATGCCGCAGTCTGGCTGGGCACAATCAGGAGCCACTTGTCAAAAGAAACTAACTTTATTTTTAGAACCACACACGCCAAACAAAACAGCCTCTCAGGAAAAACCCTCAGAGCCTCAACTGCCACCACCGGCTTTCCACAAGCCTCTCTCTCCCACACAAGCTTCTCTCCACCTCCCCCCATCCTCCTGCTCTTGAGGCTGATTGGCTGGGTCGCGTGGGCAGAGCCAAAAAAGTCCCCCAATGAGCAGCTCCGTGGTCTGAAAGGGCAGGGAAACAGCCCAATGAGCATCACCGCAGAGGAGCCAATCAGCTAGATGTTGCTGGGGCCGCTGTGAGCCAATCATCAGCCGGCAGCTGGAAGTTTGCTGGCAGCTGGAAGTTTGCTGCGGCCCCTTCGGCTGTGGCTCTCAACACTCCTCCTAGTGTGTGACTGTGATAGTACAGACTCTGGTGCTCACCATAAGTTTTTCAATTTTTTTTTTCTGGGTACAGGGGAATGAATCCAGGGGCACTCAACCACTGAGCCACATCCCCAGGCTTTTCTTGTATTTTATTTTGAGACAAGGTCTCACTGAGTTGCTTGGGGCCTCGCTAAATTGCTGAGGCTGGCTTCAAACTCATGATCTTCCTGACTCAGCCTCAGCTGGGATTACAGGCGTGCAACCATCGCGCCCAGTAATCTTTGTTTTTAAAAACTTTTAATTAATCTTGTTTTTAATTAGCTCTGAACCATCATTCCCCAGACATATTCTTAGCAGGAATCTTTTTCTGTGTTTAGCTTTGGGCAAGAAAGAGGCCAGTTGTCATGGGTTGGATGTTGAGTGTCCCACAAAAGTCCATATATAAAAGCTTGGTCCTTAGATAGTGGTGGTGTTGGGATGATCTGTGGACCTTTAAGAGGTGGGGCCCAGGGGGAGGTCCTTAGGTCATTGAGGGTGGGCCATCGGAGGAGATTGCAGAACCCCTGGTCTCTCTGACCTTCTCCTCCAGTTTGAGATGAACTGTTTGCTCCTACTTGTTCTCTCATGATGATGTGCCACCAGTCTCTATGCTCACCAGAAGTCGGCCAATGTAGGTACCATACGTTTGAACCTTCAGAACTGTGAATTACATATGCTTCTCTCTTTACTTCAAAAGTAGCCCATCTCAGGTATTTTGTTATAGTAAAGGAAAACGGACTATAATACCATCCCCCTGGGTAGAACCCCCCCAAGCCGGAACATTCCAATGAACATTCTGTGTTTGCTGTGACCAAAATACCTGACAAGAACATCTTAGAGAAGGGAAAGTTTATTTTGGCTCAGGGTTTCAGAGATTCAGTCCATGGTCAGCTGATCCTGCTGTTCTGTGCCCATCGTGAGGCAAGAACATCTCGCCAGAAGGGTGTAGTGGAATGAAGCTGCACTGCTCCTGGCAGCCGGGAAGTAGTGTGGGAGGACTGCAGGGAAGATGAACCCTTCCAGGCAAACCCAGTGACCCCCCTCCTCCAGTCATGCCCACCTGCCTACGGTTACCACCTAGCCCGGCCATTCACATTAGCATGATAGGTTACAGCTCTAATGATCCGCCTCTGAACACTCCTGCATCAACACAAAGTTTTTTTTTTTTTTTTTTGGGAGGGGGGCACCTCACATTCAAACTATGGTACACTCCTTCCCCTCTTCAGGTAGAAGCCAGGATTTGAGGTTTCCTTCCAATCATGCTCTGTCATTGGGGTGAGGAGGTTTTGGTAAGTGCAGGGCATGAGTCTTCTTACAGAGTTTAAATGTAGTTAGCTCAGTGGGTGCAGGAACCTCCTGTTTCTGGATCCCTTTTATGGTGGTTGGTCCCCATTTTGTTATGTTTCCTTGGGCAGAAGAGGGTCTGGGGTTTCCTATTTCTCCATTTACTGACATCACTCTTTTTACTTATAAAATCTTTTTGAAATTCTTGGATGCTGTTGAATATCCCATTGATTTCACTCCTCTTTAAAAATAATGTATCCTTGGGGCCCTTCTGTGCCTTTCCATCAATGCCAGTGAGGAATACATTACCTCCTTCTTATCTGCGGACGCCCTTTGCATTTCACCGGTTGCTCCAATATTATCTATCCTCTGACAGAAAGAATGCAGTTGCACTTAGTGCCACAGCTCTTCAGTTTCCTTTAAAATGGAACAATGCCTCATTCCTCCACTTCATGACCCTGACACTTTTGGCTAGTTATTTTGTAGAATGTCCCTCATTTTGGATTTTTCTGACACTTCCTCATGATTAGAAACAGGTTTTTGTATCTTTGGCAGAAATGTCCAGAATGGATGTTATGTTCTTCTCACTGCACCCAACCAGGGGGCACCCACTTTGAATGTGTCCTATTACTGGCCATGTTCACTTTGATTACTTGGTGATATCTGCCAGGCATTTTGACTGTTTTCTTTTTTCTCTTTTGTCATTAATAAGTATGTCGCTTAAAATATCTTTCTAACTCCTATTAAATTCGGTTGAACACTTTCCTCCTAGCAAGGACGGGAAGAAAGCAAATAGTAGCTATTTCTCATGCCCCCCTATCCCCATTTTCTGGTTATATAAGGCAGCTGGGCTGACTGCCTACAGGACAAATGGGATGAGCCTTAGTTCTCAGTCTTTGGGGGTGGGGGTCACTGAGACCACTGCTCCTTGTTCAGGCCTAACCGACTCATTTGCAGGTGCCTGGCTCTGCTGGCTACTCCATTCTCTCCATACCAAGCTTTTTCTTGGGGGACATTTGATGAAACCCCCAAGAATCTGGTGTTTGGAACCTAAACCTTCTCTGACATGCGTTCAGCACCCTGACCCCAGGTCCAGGGACCTTCAGGGCTTTTCATCCTAGCAAGATGCAATTTTTCATACCTCACTGAACTCACCACTTACACTCTGCAAGATACCCTTGTTAGGGTCTCTCCACGGCCATTTCCCTCTCCTGCCTTGCCAACAGAATCCCTGTTCCATACTGAAACGAGTTTCAGTGGAACCTAGGCTCTTCTAGAACCCCAGGAGACGAATATTCATAGGTTCAAGCCAATTACGCAGCTCCACACTCTGGGCAATGATTATTCAAATAACTGGTTGAGTCTGGGACATGTGTTGAGATTCTGGCTAATCAGATGGGAAGGAAAATCTGCTGGAGGTTTCTGGGAAAGATATTCCACGAGATCACCATCTCTGTGCATGGTGGAGATGGTGAAAAATGAAAAACCTTTCTATGGATCAGTTCAATACATACCTTTTTAAAAACACCATAGAAATTACGTTTAGAAGTAGAAATTATCTTTGTTAAAGAATCATAGAAAGTAAGGCAGAAGATTCAGAGTAAGAGGTTCTGAGGGCCAGGCAATACATCCCACTGTGAATCTGCCCTCTACATGACTCTTTTGCTTCTTCCTGCCAAGCTTGAGATCAACTCCGCCAGGAAATCTGGGGGGAAAATGAGGGTTCCAAGTGGTTTTCATGAAACTCATTATTTTCTCTCTTTCCACATTTTACTAATGGAGGACTGCAGGAAATTTGTAGGAGCGAGACACATGGGGAATTGGTGGGTTCTGTATGGGGTTGAATGCATTCAATTTCCCCCCTAGATTCACATTAGTGTTTATGAAAAAATAAACGAATAAAAGTCAAATAATTTTTAACAAACACCCCATACTATTGCAAATTCTTCCATCTTTTTTCTCTGATAGAATTAAGCTATCATGCACCCCTGGAGTGTCTAATTCTGACAGGTCATTATAAAATCTGCCTGTTGGTGGCGCTGCTGAGCTCTGCAGCCCCGTTTTCCAAGGTGTCTTTCCCTCAGAGCTTTTTATTGTGACCAAATTAGGCAGCCGATGAATATAATGCGTCTGTCTCAAGGCCATCACTGCAGAAAAAGAACAAATGCACTCGAGTTTCAGAAGCTGAGATCCAGATGAGAGAGATGCAAAAGTTTGGGAAAATATGGGCTCCTGAGAGCTAGTCTCTTCTTGGCTGCCCCCCACCCCCACCTCAGTTACCTGCTGGAGTAGGGCAAGCTTGCTCAAGGTGAGGGACACTGTTAGAGTCTGTAAACAAGTCAAAATAACACCTGGCATTTTGCCAGGGGAATGTTAGAGCTCGTAAACAAGTCTGGATGGTGCTTGGCAAAATGCCAGAGGGAGTGGTTTGAGAAGTAACAAAAGCGAGCCATTAAGTGTGGAGATTCCTTATTGGTTGACTGATGTATCTAGTTTATGCTAATTAGATAAGCTGTGTGGAATGTATAAATACTGCTCCTGTCCTGCAATAAACGGCTCCTACTCCTGCTGTATCAAGGTACACAAGTTGTTCGTCACCCCCAGGTTATTTTGCTGCAGCCAGCCGGGGGGGCTGCGGCAGGACACAGGAGGGGAGGGGGAAGGGCACTCTAAAGGGGTCCTGCCACCTGCTCCCTTCAGCCCCAGGTCAAATTTGGCAGGATTGAAGAGTCAGAGTACTCAAATTTTCCTTTGGGGTGACAGAGCTTGTGGAGTTCGTGTCCCTAGCCTGACCTGGCCACAGAAGAGCCGATGGAGTATACATTGTGTTTGAGAGGAAGGGCCCTCAAGCCACCTTGCAGAGCTCCTGGGGTGCCAGAGTAGCCAAATCATCCAGGGTGCATAAGAGGACTGTGGGTGCAGCTCAAAGCCAGCAGGTTTGGAGAAGCCCTGGGGTCAGGAAGAAGTTCACGCTGGGGGCACCTGTGTGGATCCAGGTCACAAAGGCACCTGAGACATGTTGGGGACGGGAAGGTGGGGGAAATCTGATTTGATGGAGAACATCCTGAACCACCAAGGTTAAATCCATGGAAAGGGTGTTTAAAATAGAAATCATGTTAGATGGTGGAAAAATTTAAAATGGTATTATGTTTTTGCACACCTGGAATGGTGGCATTGGTTTATTTTGATGATATCGTCCAGTCTCTTCAGGATATAACATTCCCATCTATTAACTGAGGTTGATGTAGAGGGGTGGGACCGGGTGGCACCAAAAGCTTTTCCAGCTCAGATTGTGATGTCAAGGAACAGCGTCTCTCAGATGTTTCAGGGTCCATTTGTGAATGCCTTCCTGCCTCTGTGGCTGTCTTTGCAAGATCTCTTCCCAGGATCCAGTGAAGCTACTGAGAATTACCAGGATACTCCAGGGTGACAGGAACAAGGGGGACATTCCCAACCCCTGCAGGCATCAAGGTTTACTTTACTTGTTTTTTTTGGACCGGGGATTGAACTCAGGGGCACTCAACCAATGAGCCACATCCCCAGCCCTATTTTGTATTTTATTTGGCACCTTGCCGTTGCTGAGGCTGGCTTTGAACTCTCGATCCTTCTGTCTCAGCCTCCCCAGCTGCTGGGATTTACAGGCGTGTGCCACTGCACCCGGTTACTTTTTTTTTTTTTTGGCCACTTATTCAAGACTATATTTAATTATTTAAAAAACGATTAGTTGAAGAAACCCACCAACAACTCTCAGTAGATATGAAAACAAAAAAGAAAAGAAAAATATATCTATAATCATGCTGTCCTGACAACTGAAAGAATTTTGTCTTTCTGTTTTTCCTTTCAATTCATGCCTGTGCAAGTCCTTGTTTTGTACCAGAGCCTGGAGATCACGTTGTATCCAAGTGCTTTTGGGAGGCCAGAAGGACAGAAAAGGAAAATCTAGATATTTTAGTTCTGCTGCTTGGCTGCCCTGGCAACCAGCTTTCCAGGCCCGATGGCTCCAAAAATATCTCTCCAGCTTTGACCTCTCTCTCTGAACTCCATACACATCTGTCCATCTTCCTACTCAGCATCTCTGCTTCCTGTTTACAGCTGAACTGTTAAGTCCCATGACCAGCCCCCTTCTCCCACCTGCCTTCCTCCCCCTAACCCTAACCTTGCCTTAAAGCCATCCCTAATTCTTCTTCCTCCGGCACCTTTCACATGCAGTCCCCAGTGAGCCCTGTCATTTCCACTGTTAGGATATAACCCCGAGGTTAGTCGATCTGTCTCCATGTGCATCAGCACCACCACAGCTCCTGGCACCCTCATGGCCTCTTGATTCACTGTGGTCACCAAACGTCTGAATTTGATCATTACCTCCTGTGCTCTAATCTACTTACCCCACAGGAGCCACGGTAATTGCTATAAATGTAAATCAGATCTTGTCATTTGCTCTGTGGATTAAAACTCTCGAGTCTTCGCGTTCTTTGACTAAAATCCTAAATCTCTCCGGTGGCTGTCATCCCTGTGTAAGATGGCTCCCTGGCATCCCTGCGGCTCTGCCCCATGTCCTGTTACTTGCACTCTCCTGCCCCCCCCCCCCCCCCCCCCGCTGTCCCCTTCCACTTCCTTGAGCCTCCCCAGGTCCTCCACACTGGAGGGTTTGGCACAATAGATTCCCTCTGATAATAAGGTATTTCCCAGCCTCTTGGAGCTGTTAGCTCAAATGCACCTCTTTTTTAGAAAGGCTTTCCCACCAACCATTCTTTGTATCGAGCAGCCACTTAATTCCTGACCCCCGTGGATATCTCTGTCATTGTAATCCCATTATTCTGCAGACACTTTTCTTTTCTTCAGAGCATGCTTTACATTCTGTCATCCTTTCCCCCCACCTTCTCTTTGCAGCCTGGGTCCTTTCTTCTCTATTTCCTATGTTCTCAGCAGTCTGTAAACTCCATAAAGGCTGAGACCGCCTTTATCAGCATTGACCAGCGTTTGCTCAGTGTCTACCCAGCGGTACGCAGTACATACCCAGTGATATTTGTGGAGTAAATGAAGAGAGAGCCTTTACAGTGAGCTAACTCTGGGATGGGCTGGGCTAGGATGAGGCCATTTCCTTAAATGGATAATGCATCTTTTTGGAAAATGTTGTTGCATTGAATACAACCCTACAACCTGGCATTTCCAATCTGGAGTTACACCCGAAAGAAACTTTGTGTCCAAATGGGAACCCTTCCAGCTACATGTTTCATCTGGTTTCAAGGTATGACATACCTGGGGCATCCTCTAAACCCTTTTTGAGGTTTGATTTAGGGAATGATGAACTATCTAAAGTTTTTGAATAAATGCTTTGAAAAGACCGCTCTGCTGTAATGGATGGATGGAAGGCTCCAGGGCACCCCTGTGAGGCGGCCATTGGAATGGTCCCAGTAAGCACTGAGTAGGGTCTGAGAGATCATGCAAATGAACAGGAAGGAACTTGGACTCGGATTTGAAGCTGGATGTCTTGGTTCTACCACTTGTTATTTGAGTAACAGCCTGTAGATGTGCATTTGGAGAGTTTTCAGGTTTTGCTAATTTAAAAAAATGCTATTATGTATATATTTGTACACAGTTCCTGGGGCACAGGTGCAAGAGTTTCTTCTACACCCAAGATTGGAAATGCCAGGTTATAGGGTATGTGAATGTTCAGTGCAACAACATTTTCCAAAATGTTTTCAAAAGTAGCTATGCCCATATTTATGTGCCTACAAATATTGTAAGAAAGACTCAATTGCTTCTTTAGTTTGCTATTTGAACAGGGACAAAATGGCACCTCAGTGTGGCTTTGCCAAGGTGTTTCCTGTTTACTAAGGGGCTGCCAGAGTTTCATGGTAGCACTTGGGTCCCCAAAGGGCTAGGAAGGGCCAGTAGAACTGCAGGTGTGTGTTTCCATCTTGGTTTCTTGGTCAGAGTCATAGACTTTGAGGCCAGAATCTCTACAGAAACTTCCTTCCTGAGGAGGGTATGAGAAGCCACCTCTCACTGCCGACCTTCCTGGTCCAGGTTCTCACCTTCTCTGGGGCCTGCAGGAGACAGGGAGGAAGGAGAGCTAGAGAGGGGCAGATGTCAGCAGGCTGACAAGGCAGAAGCCAATGTGGCAGCTGCAGGCATCCCGCAGTCCTCCTGAACAAGACAGAAGGGAACTAAGGTCCTATGTCCCTGAGGTGGCCTGTCCTGGCAGTGCCTGTGACCTGAAGAGGAACCAGGAAGCTGAGGAGGACCCTTGTTCTTCTCATCTCCACACCAACACACTCTCTCTCTCCCTCTCCCTCCCCCCTCCCCCTCTGTCTCTCTCTCTCTCTCACACACACACACACACACACACACACACACACACATACACACACACAGTACTGGAGATTGAACCCAGGTGTGCTTATTGTTAGGTGCAGGGCAGGCTGAACTTTGTTATCTGCAGGATAGCCCACACACTCAAACCCCCCTCTGTCTGGTCCTTTATCACCTGTTTGCGTCAACCCCCCCACTCAAGGCTGAACATTTAACCCTCCTTGTACCGACAAGGCAGCTTGCAGACCCAGAGACCTCATTAGATTTAGGCTATAAAAACTCCCTCCTACCGGGCCCCTCTCTCTTGCTCGTGCGCTCTCTCTCTCTCTCCCTCTCTCCATCTCTCCTCTTCTCTTTCTTCCCCCCCCCTTTTTCTTTCTCTCTCTCTTTCTCCTCTTTTGTACTACTGCAATAAAGCTCTCTTGGCCGCACTTATTACCAAGCTACATCTGCCTTTCCTTTCACTTATTACCCAGCTACATCGGCCCTTCTCTCTTATTTATTTATTTATTTATTTAAATTTTGAGACAAGTTCTTGCTAAGTTGCTCAGGCTGGCCTCAAACTTGGAATCCTCCTGCCTCAGCTTCCTGAGCAGAGTAGCTGACATTACAGGCATGAGCCACTGCACCTGACTCTCTTCCAGTCCAGACCAGAGCACATGTGAGAGACAGAGAGGAAGGTTGAGGGACTGGGGCACAGCTACCAGGGTCCTCCAGATTCAATACCCCTTCAAGGTAGAGGAGGTCAGGGAGGACCTGGTGGCTTTCTTCTCTAGCTGAGGTCCCTCCCTGACATCACATTCTTTATCTTGGGTCCCACTTTACCTGGAAGAGAGGCTCCTCCTGAGAGCATAGATGGCACAAAGTGCCATCAGAGGAAACAACTTCCAGCCAAGGAGAAGAATGTAGCTGTATACGGTGGCACCTGATGACAGAAGGACATCAGGATGGTCAGGGTGAGCCTGGATCCTCTACCATTGCTCAACCCCCAGACAGGCTCAGCCCTGCCCTGACCCAGGTACCAAGACTACACCTTGGTCTTGGAGGGAGTCACCTCACCTCTCTAAGCCTCAGTTTCCTCATCTTTAAAGTGGGCATTGGAACATGTTCTTGAGAAGTCTTTGTATGGAGTGACAACACCCACACAAAGGACCTAGTAGGTGCTCAGTAATTGTTGAAGCTGAATGGCTTTTGGGTGGGAACTGAGGAAGGAGGTTTCACGTGAGCTTGCCCACCTGGTCACATGGGTGGGTGGTCAGCTTGCAGCTGTGAAAACAGCACTTCTGCTCTTTGGTACCAAAGGCATCACCTTCTGAAGAGGATACTGTGATTGCCTTCACATATTACAGATGAAGAGTTCCAGAAAGGTGAAGTGACTTCTCCAAGGTCACTCACACACAGTGAGTAGAGCAGGGTCAGTTTCTCAACCAGCCTGTGTGACTGTAGGTCTGTGCGGTGAGTCCGCTCCCACTTACCCAAGTTCAGTTGCAGGCCTCCAGACTCACTCAGGTGCATGCTCTTTTGGACCAGCACCTGGTCATTGTGCCACACCTGGCAGGTGAACAGCCTTGGGTTCTCCAACTCTGAAGCATTGACCAGGATGTGCCTGTCTTGGCTGAATGTGCCGTCTGGGTTCTCGGTGGGGGCAGAGGCCGCGCAGATCTTGAAGCACCCGTTCCTCTCCAGCCAGGTGATTCGCATGTCTTCAGGGTAAAACCTTTGCACACAGCAGGTGAGAAGGGCCACCTGGAGTCCTGGGATGTAGTGTGCTGAGGTGTACACTGTGGGGACAACTGAAACAATAGCCTTCTTTTACTTTCTTTCTTTGTGCAAAAAGGCCCAAGGAGCATCTGTCCCTTGCTAGGCCTTGTGCTCAGTTCTTGGAATATAACAGTAAACCAGGAAGGCATGTCCCTGCCTCCCGGCGTGCCCACTCTGGTGAGGAGGAAGCAATCATGGGATTCCCACAGGGGTTCCTACAGTAGGGCCACCTCACCTGGTCTGGAGGTAGACAGACTAGGGCAGGTTTCTGGAGGAAATGATCTTTGGGCAGAAATAGGAAAGATAACATACTTGGAGTTAACTATATGCACAGATTGTATTTTCTAAAAAATGGTGACAGCAAGCCCCACATGGTCTTCCAAAATTTTACCTCTCCTCATCAGAGATGGAGTCTGTTTCTCCTCTCCCTGGAATCAGAGTGGGACTTTGTGACGGTCTGATGAGCAGAATGTGGCAGAGATGGCCTGTGGGACGTCTAAGGCCGGGTCATCAGATTGACATGGCTTTCACCTGGCTCAGGCGCCATCTTTCTTGGGATACACCCTTCGTACCCAGCACCCAGCCATAAGGAAGCCCAAACCAGCCCACGTGCAAAGACGATGAGGAAAGGCCTGTGTCAAGGAGAACCCAGGCCCCAAGCCTGAAGCCAGCACCAAGGCCAGGCCCCAGCCTTTGCCCAAGGCCCAGGCATCATGGAGCAGAGACCAGCCACCACTGCTCCACTTCCGTCAGAATTTCTGACCCCGAGAATCTGTGAGTGTAATGATGTGGAGGATTTGAAATAAATTGGGAGTACTGGAATAACTTGGATAAAAATAATTTGAGTTTAATCATCTATAGGAGGCGAAGTGGGCCTCACCAGGCTGAGGTTGGTGAGGAGCTAAGAAAAGTGCAGACCCCTGGGAAAAGGACCTATGCAGGGTGATTTCCTTTACCTCCACTCCTTATTTGTGCAGTTTGATTCAACACAACAGCCTGGTAGCTGGAGTATTAGGCCAAAGGAGCTGGGGAAGGTCAGGAAGAAGGGATCTGGGAGAGAGGGGGTTGGGGAAGGGCATCTCAGACAGAGGAAGGGCATGGACAGAGGCCCTGTGGTGAAGCTTAGCAGGTTCCAAAGCTTTAAGATACAAGACCAAAGTGAGAGAGAGGGAGTATGGGTGAGGTGAGGCCAAATTCCCAGTCCATTCTAGTAGCTGTGCTTATGAGTGCCACCCCTGAAGGCTCTGAAAGGCATTCTAAGGAGTAGAGACCCTGATGGTTTTCATTAAATTGCTTTCCAAATCCTGACCCCCATAGGACTCTTTTTGTAAACTGATGGCCTGAGAGTAAACATCAAGGCCTTTCCTCTCTGACCTCCTTTGTTTCTGAATTTTCTTCCTCATACTTCACAAAAGAAAGGCCTTTGTCCCACACGTCCCGAACCTAGCTATGGTGCATTGCCCTCAGCTTGAAGACTTTGGGACCCAGGATAAAAGGACAGTTCACCAACCTGCTGGCAGGAAGCCCGTCCTGGCCACAGCATCACAGACCTCCCACCGCCTCACCAAACTGCGCTCCCAATCACATCTCTAAAGACTCTTTTAATAATTATTTATAAAACCTGTCATACTTTTAGATTGTTTTAGTCGATCGTGTAACTAACTCAACGTGAAATAATTTTTTGAACACTGAGAGCCTTATGGTAGCAAGAAATTTTTTAAAAAATTTCAGTCTTGTTGGAGTCCTCTGTATTTTCGTGGTTCTCTTTGATAATAAGTCTGTATGATATTGTGGTCAATAAAAAGAACTTTCCAATATGGAATTAGAATAAAGACACAAATTTAGGGAGAGAAAGGAGTGCTGTACAATTTCTTATTATCAAAGAAGACTTTATGTTTCAATGGATGATAGTGGAAGTATGATATTATTTTTCCATTAAATATTTTCAGATGGATGTAACTTCTCAGGGATTATGTTGTATGCAATCATTTAAGCTTATGATGAATAATTTTAGGTGTCAACTTTAAAATACATGATAAACTACATAGCCCTCCATAAGTATTTTTGGGTATATGAGCAAAAATGCTTGGTAAGCATTCCAGTAGATTTTTTTTACCCTTAAGAGCAATGGTGAGCCACTGTAGGGTTTTAAGCAGAGGAGGGGCATGGTCTGGTTTTCTTTAGAAAAATGGCTTTGGCTGCTGGAGGGTTAGTGTATGAACTGCAGAAGGCACATGGGTACAAGAGATTAATTAGGAGGCTATTGCGATTGCCAAGTAAGAGATAATGTCGGCTTGAACTTGGGTATTAATTCAGATAGTGGAAGTAGACAGAAATGTATGGGCTCAAAAGACGTTTTTTTTTGGTACCAGGAATTGAAACCAGGGGCACTTAACCACTGAGCCACATCCCTGGCCTGTTTAAATTTTTATTTGGAGATGGGGGTCTCACTAAATTATGTAGGGCCTTGCTAAATTGCAGAGGCTGGCTTTGAACTGGTGATCTTCCTGCTTCAGCCTCTTGAGTTGCTGGGATTTTAGAGGAGATTTAAGGGGGAATAATAGAATTTAGTGAAGGATTGGGCAAGGAGGGTTCTCCGGGCTGGGGAGCCGGTTCATGGAGAGTGTGCTCCCTTCATCCACAGAGGAGGCAGAGGAACTGTGTGACAGAGACAGTGGGGAGAAAGGATCATGCCCATCTCTAGGCTGACCATGACTGAACGGCTTCTCTGGGGGGAGGTAGAGCCGGAAGCAGAGTTCCTCAGTTGGCCACAGCGGTGATTCTTAAGGGAGGGAAGGGACTCTGAAGTGTGCTTACTGAAAAGTCATGTGACCTTGGGCAAGAATTTAGCTTTTCCAGGCCTCGGTTTCCTCATCTGCAGGAACCAGGACGAAGAGCCATAGAGTTTCTTTGGGGTGTTCAAGGTGGAGAGTAGAATTTAAAACTTTGATTTTTTGGTTAAGCAGGCAGACTCCTATTTTGGGATGCAGGCATTTGAGTCATAAAGAGCTGAACTCTGTCTATTGGGATACCAGAGATTGTCTCCATGGGGAGGGAGGGTGCTGTGGAAATCATGGTGCTGGTAATGGGAGATCTTTGGTTTTCAACGGCTGGATTTGGAAAGAAGAACAACTCGGTCACTGGACCCCTGGGAGGAATTTCACCACCTGCAGGAGGTAAGTGGGACCTCGCCATGCTGAGGTTGCTGAGGCGCTAAGGAGAGAGCAGACCCTGGGGGAAAGGCCCCTTGCAGGCCAGGGCATGGACTTGAGTAGCAGCTGGAGAAATTTCTTTTACTTGCCTACTTATTCTGCAGTTTGATTCAACACAACAGCCTGGGCTTTGCTCCTGGGGAATGAACAAGAGGCTTTCCCTTCATAAAGGCAGAACAAGAAGGGGAGGCGCAGCCTGCACTGCTCCTGCCTGCCCAGGGTGGGGTGGAGTGGCAGGTAGAAGAAGCATATTTCAAAAGCAGGACCTGGACAATGTTGTTAGGAGTTCAAGTGGGAGAAACATCCTTGCTGAGGCTTAGAAGCCCTGAGCAATCTGGTCCCCACTCCCTTTCCTTTTCCACACACCTGTCTTTTCACTAGGTCCCAGTCACCCTGATCTTCTTTCTGTTCCTCAAACATGTCTTAACTCTTCACCACTGCCCCACCACAGGGCCTTTGCATGTGCTGTTTCCTCTTCCTAGAACACTCTACTTTGCTTGGATGATTCCTTTTCCTCTTTCATATCTTGACTCAAACGTCACTTCTTCCAAAAGACATTTCTCCAATAAACCAGACTTCTCCTGTTATATCAATGCAGCAATCTGTTCTTTCTCCTCAGAGCACATGTTCTGTATAATCGTTTGGGACTTGGCGGATGGAATTCATGAGACAGAACGAGGTCTGTTCTGCTTGCCATGAAATCCCCAGCATCTAGAATAATGCCATCCCCAAAGCAGATGCTTAGTCAACACATTGGATGAATGAATGAATTTCCACCTCCCAAAGACACTAGGAAGCTCTGATGTGGGAGGGGGATAGATACATCAAGAACCTCACGCTCAGCTCCCTCGAGGTTCCCTGGAGAATGAATGGGAGGATGCAGGGAAGAGCTCCGACTGGGGAGCCCATGGCCACCACCAAAGGTCGGCCCAGGAGGTGGGGGGGGTCTTACCTTGGAGGAATTGCGAGATGTTCACGTGCCTTCTGTGGGGGCTCTGCAACTCACTGTGGGCCACTTGGCAGGTGACGTGGGAGTAGAGTGAGGAGAAGGTCAGGGACACCAGAGTGGTGCTGACAATGGCGTAGGAGGGCTCCTCTCCAGGCTGGAAGACCAGGGTGTGGAAGGCCGGCAGCTCCCTGCCGTCTTTGAACCATTGCAGGTCGATGTGTTTGGGAAAGAAGCCCTTTGAGATGCAGGTGAGATTCAGGACTTGGCCGGGGCTGGCCCTGCTGGAGGGGCCAGAGATCTCTGGAGGGGAGGGTTCAGCTTGGATCAGGGCAAAGGAGGAGGAAAGAGAGAGGTGAAGATGGCGAGTTGCACTTTGGCACCACGGCCACCCTCAGGGTTCACCTTGCCTGAACCCCCACTCCAGCCTCCCCCACTCCAGCCTCCCCCACTCCAGCCTCTCTCTCATCTTCAGTTCCCTCCTCTTCGTGAGTCTTATTATCGCTTCATTATAAACCAGCTCAAGGGCCTAACTTTGCTTCCCAACTCTTCCAGTCCATGCTTGGGGTCTTAAATTCCAGATGTGACCATGGACATCATTTCCTTGTTCTCCTCCCTCCCTGTGTCAACAAACCGTATTGTTAAAAAGTTATAGAAGTCATGGCATGAAAAACAGTGAACTCTTAATTTCCTATCCTTGTCAAAATTATAGACCAAATGCTTTTAACTATTTTAGCTGATTGAGTGTTTCTTTCTGTTTTAAACAACATCTTTACACTGTCATTTCTCATTTTTTCAATTTTATATAATATTGTGGAAGAAGATAATTTAACTCTCTGCCATCTCCCTCCAAGGACCACCTGCAGTTCACCCCCCTGCATCCTCCTATCTCTTTTTGTTTTATCAGTATTCAGCATTTAGATTATTATGACCAAGGAGCATCTCCTGAAGCAGGGCCATGTAATACATTAGCATTACGTTTCTTGGGCAGCCTTTTGTTTTCCCAGGAATTTTTAATGGCCTCATTATTTTTATTTGCTTAGTTTCTATGAACGTATAATAAATTCATTCCTGATTTTTTTTCCAAATGGTTATAATTCCTCCTACTAAGGAATTGCTAAGTGTTCAAATGGACTTCAGCTTAGGGTAAATATAGACCGGGGAGTGCACAAACATTTTTTCAAAGGGGTATACAGGCTTGGATTAAAAAAAATCTTTTCATGTTGATAAATCGTAAACACAAAAAAATTAGAAAGCACTCATCATGGGACTTCAATAATTATCAACAAATAGAGATCTTGTTTCATCTATATTTTTCCTACCATCTACTAGTTTATCTATTTTAACTGTATATCCTGAATGCATACAACATAATGGCTTGGCGTATGTATGCATAATAAAACGATCTTATTATAGTCAAGATAATTTATTTATTGTCTTAGTCACATTTTTGTATGTGGTAAAGTTACCTAAAATCTATTGTCTTAGTAAATATTCTGTATATAACTTATTATTAACTATGCCTCAGGCTGAGCACTAGATCTCTAGACTTACCTATTTTATATAAATAAAATTTTGTTACTTTGACTTTCATTTTACCCACTGCCTTTTGCTGGTAACCACCATTGTACTCTCTGTTTCTATGTATTTGAGTCATTTTTTTTTTTTAGATTCCTCATATAAGGACAACAAATGAAAAATAGAGCTGCCATGATCTAGCAACTCCTGTTCTAGGTATATGCCCAAAGGAAATGAAAGCATCCCCTCCTAAACTTTTCTGCACCCCATGTTCATGGCAACATTATTCACAAGAGCCAAGACATGAAAACGACGTATGGGTTTGTAAACGGATGAGTGGAGAAGGAAATTGTGGTATAGGAGTCTGCACAGTGGAAGATTATTCAGCCTTAAAAGAGGAGATCTTTCCATTTGCTGCAGCGTGGGTGAATTTTAGAGGGCATTATGCTAGTTAAGGCAGCCAGACACTGGGCTGTTTTATTTCTTGAATGTCCCCAAGAGGCGCCCCATTCCTGGAGGCACTGTAATACCAGTATGATGTGGAGTGGATGCAGCAAGTTCCCAGTCCATCTCCCTGCTCCCAAAATCCACTTACCACATTGTCCTTGGAAAGAGGACGTTTTAGATATTAAACTGATAAAACTCAGACTCTTAGCCAAAAGGCCAGGAGGTGATGACATTGGGTTATGTTAAAACAAATGCCAGGCTCTCTTGTTTCATTCCTAACTAGGAATAAAATGTTTGTCTGAGTCAAGAATTCTTTTTAAACAAGCAAAACACCATGATGATAATTAAGATTCAAAAACAATACCTCCATATCATCTGATATTCGTCAGCATTCAGATTTTTCTGCTTGTCCCATAAATATAATTTTATAGTTGGTTTGTTTGAATTAGGATCCAAGCAAGAGCCATATGTTATATTCAGTTGATGTCTCTTAAGCCTTTTTTAATCTAAAAAAGTTCTCTTCCTCTTTTTATCATTTGCCTTTACTTGTAGAAAAAAACCAGGTCAGGGCTGGGGTTGTGGCTCAGTGGCAGAGTGCTTGCCTTGCATGTGTGAGGCACTGGGTTCAATCCTCAGCATCACATAAAAATAAATAAATAAATATTTTTAAAAAAGCAAACCAGGTCAACATCCCTACTGAATTCTATACCACATTCCTTACTATTTCCTATGGTTTTTCAACAGGAGTGAGCACCCAATGCTGACTGTGGTAGTGGGCTTGATAATAACACACCCTTTGTTTTCTGAGGACACTCTTCTCTTACTGGAATTTCTTGAATTCAAGTTCTAGCCTCAGGGTCTGGTTCTTAATGAACCCAAGCTAAACTCTGTTGTTGTTTTTCTTCTTCTTCTTTTTTTTTGGGGGGGGGTATCAAGGATTGAACCCAGGGGCACTCAACCACTGAGCCATATCCCCAGCCTCACTTGTTTTTTAATTTTGAGACAGAGTCTCCCTAAGTTGCATAGATCCCCTCTAGGTTGCTGAGGCTGGCCTCCAGCTTGCAATCCTCCTGCCTCAGCCTCCAGAGTCTCTGGGATTATAGATGTTCACCACTTTGCTCAGGTAAACCCTTTTACAAAATCCCTTGAAATCGTTTATCTTCGTCTAGTTAAGTCATGCATGGGCCCTTCTGAACCCACGCAGTGCTCAGCTGTGTCGCTGAACTCTGATTTATTTAGTAGCAGCTCAGGTTTTGCTCTTATAAATAGTGTGATGAAAAGCCTAAAGTGTAAATCATCTTGAATTTATGTGAGCAGATCTCCGGATAAATTTCCAGAAGTGGAATTGTTGAGTTATAGGGTCATATGTATTAGGTGAGATGTATATGTAATATGTGTATGCTATGTGTATATGTAATATGTGATTTTGCTATATATTGCAAATTCACCTCTTATTGGGTTATATGATTTTGCCTTCCTACCAGCAAAATGTGGAATACATGTTTCTCTGTAGCTTCCCCTGCAGAATATGCCGTTAAACTTTTTGATTTTTGGCCAAGCTGATAGGGGAGAAACCATGTCCCTGTGTTGTTTTAATTTGCATTTCTTTTTATACAGGGATAGCTGAACGTACTTTTATATGTATCTAATTTATATGTATCTAATTTTCTATAACTTATCTTTTCATATTTATCAGCTAGGATTCTATAAATTTGCTTGTCTTCTAAAATTTTAGAAGCTCTCTGTATGTCAGGGATGATTCTTTTACTGCAAGTTGCAAAATATTATATGCACACATTCATACACAAGTTTCTGTTTGTATAATATGATGGGAATTACCATTCCCCCCTCTTTTTGTAAAAACAAAAAATTTGAATTATAGTTAGACAGATTTCCCCTCACTTCCAGGTTATAAAAGAACTCACATATGTTTTCTCCTAGCACTTGCAATTTCATATTTTACATTTAAATCTCTGATCCATTGGGGACTTATTTTAGTGTATGGTGGGAGGTGCTGGATACATTTCTGGATTTTCTCTTCTGTTCCATTGGTCCATGTACTAACACTGCAACTGACCCAGCACCATCCTTGAAGACCCTCCTCGTTCCACTGAATTGACATACATCTTCCTCGCAGAAATCAATGGACCATACATTCGTGTGGATCTATTTCTGGAATCTCTATTGTCTATCTTAATGTCAGTCTCACGCTGTACGGTTACTACAGCTTTATAATATTTTGTGTTCATGAGGGATAGGGACCATAGTTTTCTTTGCCTATGCCTTGATCTGGTTGGTATGAGAGTGATGCTGGCCTCACAGATTGATTGGGAAGCAATACTTTGTTTTCAATTTTATGGAAAAATATGGGCAGAATTACTTAGAAGTTTTTTTTTCTTAAATGTTCAGTAGAATTCCTCAGTGAGCCTGGATTATTGTTTGTGGGAGGATGCATAAACTATAAATTCAATTTGTTGAGTAGATACACTAATAATCAGGCTGAGAGAGCCTTTGGTAATCTGTATTTTTTAAAGAATTTGTCCATTTTTTCTAAGTTCTTGAGTTTATTGATAGAGATTTTCACGAAGTTCCCTCATCAAACTTGTAACATTTGTGGAGTCTGTACCTGGGCCATCTCTCTCACTGTTGATATTGGTAATTTGTATCTTCTTTCATTTTTCCTGATTTTGTGGCTGTTGGTTTATTGATTTTATTAATTTTCTGAAAGAATTAGCTTTTGGCTTCATCAGTTTGCTCTATATTTTTCCATTTTTTATTTCTGATTTTTTTCTGTGTTCTTTATTATTTCCTTTCTTCTGCTTATTTTGCATTTCACTCTTCCCCCTCTCCCCTGCCCAAGTTTAAGGATCACTGAATTGAAACTTTTTTCCTGCCCAATTATAGAAATTAAGGACTATAACTTTTCCTCTAAGTACTGTTTTGGCTGTGTTCCACATATTTGTATCTTGTGCTTTTATTTTTTTCTATTTTTGAATTGATTTGTGCCTGTGTTTTAAGGTAATATTTTTTTGCAAGCAATGTTTAAAATACTTTCTAATTTTCCTTTTGATTTCTTCTTTGATGGTATATTATTCAGAACTGTTAGTTTTCAAATGTTAACTTTCCAGAGACCTTTTCACTTTAGTAATTTAATTCCACTGTAATAAAATACACACACACACACACACACATACACACACACTTTGTATGACTTGACTCATTTTTAAATTTACTGAAACTTATCAATGAGCCAGAATTCAATCTAGCCTTTGCACTTGAAAAGAATCTGTATTACTCTCTTTTGGAATGGAAAGTTTTATAAACATTTGCTAATTTAAGTTGATGTATATTGTTGTTTAATTCTTCTACATCCTTATTGATTTCCTGACTATCTGCTTTACCAAAAAAATTTTTTGGAGTGGGGGTACCAGGGATTCAATTCCAGGGCACTTGGCCACTGAGCCACATCCCCAGACCTTTTTTGTATTTTATTTAGAGACAGGGTCTCACTGAGTTGCCTAGTGCCTCGCTTTTCCTGAGGCTGGTTTTGAACTTGCAACCTCCTGCCTCAGCTTCTAGAGCTGCTGGGATTACAGGTGTGTACCTCTGTGCCCTGCTCTGCTGTATCAATTTTTGAAAGAGGGGTATTGAAACCTCAGATGTAATTTTAGACTTGTTGATCCTGTAAGTTTTGGTGCTATGTATTTTGAAGCTCTATTATTAGAGGCATAAACATTAGAAATGGTATTTTTTTTTGTGTGTAATTGCTCACTTTATCATTATGAAACAACCTTCTTGAATCTTGGTAAATTATTTATGCTAGATCTACTTTGAGATCAATGTAGGCATTCAGATTTAAAAAAAATTATTGTTAATGTGGCATATATTTTTTTCATTCTATTATTTTATTTATTTAGTTTGGGGTACTAGGGATTGAACTCAGGGGCACTCTACCACTGGGCCGCATCCCCAGCCCTATATTTTATTTTATTTAGACACAGGGTCTTACTGAGTTGCTTAGCACCTTGCCTTTGATGAAGTTAGCTTTGAACTTGTAATCCTCTTGCCTCAGCTTCCCGAGCTACTGGGATTACAGGTGTGCCATAATATACCCAGCTCATCCTTTCATTTTTAAATCTAGTTGTGCTATAGTTTTAAAGGGATTTATTTTTTATTTTTTTGCAGGAAATGTGTAATGGGCCCTATTTTAAAAAATATCATCTGAAAATCTCTTCATTAGGGTGACTAAATAACATCTGTCTAAGGTTTTTCTTTTTTACTTTTGTATTTTGCAGTCCAGAAGACTGAACCCAGGACCTCACGCAAGCTGGACAAGTGCTATAACCCCAGCCCTCTCTGGCTAGGCTGAAATATACCATCTTTTGTTTGTTCTCTGGCTCCTGTACTGTACTTCATTTTCTCCACTGTACTTCATTTTCTGACTGTCTTTGTTTTTAATATTCCTTTTATCTCATTTGTTAAATTTATTAGCTATTATTCTTTGTTGTGTTTTTTTTTTTGTTTGTTTGCATTAAGATTTCTGGTGTACATTATTAACTCTTCCCTGTCCATCAAGGGATAGGATGCCACTTCATTTAGAACTTATAAGAGCACATACCTACTTCTCTTTTTCTAGTCTTTGTGTTATTTTGTCACACATTTTACTTCCACATATGTTATAAGCCCCCAGATGTTATGTTTTCTTTGAACAACTATGTTTCAAATAAGTTAAATTAATAAAAAATTCTTTATATTTATTATTACCACCTCTGAAGCTCTCTTTAAATTAGATTATTATTATTTTTTTCTGAGATGGGAAAAGCACATCACTATATTGAAGTTGCTCAGGCTGGCCTTGCACTCATGGGTGCAAGTGATCCTCCTGCCTTGGCCTCCCTAGTAGCTGGGGCTACAGGTGTTGCCCCCCTGCATCAGATTCTGATGCTCTTCATTACTTTGTATAGATCCATATTTCCATCTGGTAATATTTTACTTCTGCTTAAAGGATTTCTTTTAACCTTTCTTAGAGTGCAGGTCTGTCAATCATGAATTATCCCAGCTTTTGTATGTCTGATCAAGTCTTTAACTTCATTTCTAACATCGTGGTGAGATACATGTCACCTTTATCATCTTGACCACATTTTAGTGGCCAGTGGTGTGCAGTGCAATCCTGTGACTTTGCGCCCATCACTATCATTCATCTCTGGAACTCTTTCATCTAGAAAAACTGAAAAGAAAACTTAGAATACTTCAGAAATTTGAATGCCATCTGTGCACTGATTTGTACTCCTTAGAGGAAAATTTAACTTCACTTTTCCATCTTTTTTTTTTTTTTGGTGATGGTGAGGGAATGGGAATTGAACTTGAGGGTGCTCTAACACTGAGCAACATTCTCAGCCTTTTTAAAAAGTTTTATTTTGAGACAGGGCCTCACTAAGTTGCCAAGGCTGGCCTTGAAGATGTGACCCTCTGCCTCACCCTCCTGTGTCACTGAGATTACAGGTGTGTGCGCCTGTGTTCAGCTCAATATGGATTTTTTTCGTATTCTCCTTGCACCTACCGCAACAGCTTCTTGAACATACAGAATAACTCATGGTCACTTTAATGTCCTTGTAGACTAGTTCTACCATTTGTCTTTTCTCACTAGGTTTCAAATGATCTTTCTCATTTGAAATCATATTCTTGTGCCATTTTCATGCCTGATAATTTTTTTAATGGATGCTAGACATTGTGGATTTGACTTCATTGGGTATTGAGTATTTTGCCTTTCTATAAATAGGTTTGAGCTCGCTTTGGGACATGGTTAAATTACATGGGAGACAGTTTATTTTTCTGTCTCACATGAAAGTGTTGTGAGGCAGAAGCACAGTGTCATTTGGTCTAGCTCTGATGGTTCTCCTTTTACTGAGACCGAGTGCTTCTCTGTGTTCTAACAGGTGGTCCATGAATTATGAGGTTTCTCATTCAGATTTGTGGCAACAGACACCATTCTTGGCCTGAATGAGGTCCTCAAACATTTTGCCCCTAGCTTTGGGTAGTTTCCTCATGAGAACATCCTTTTCAGTCTTTTGCTGAGTTCTCAAGGGGACCTTTCACAGGTCTCTGATGTCCTTTCTCTGTGCAGCTAGCTGCTTTTTGGAGATCCAGTCACCCTTTGGCCTCTGAGAACTTCTAGATCCTTCAAGGAGAGCTCCAGGTTCTACCTGAGGTCACCCTTCCTGCACTGTGGCCTTTAAGCTTTCCCAGGGAGTACCCTGGGGACAGTCCCAGTGTTCATCATATGAATTTCCCTTCTAATGGGATCACTGTCTGTTGCCTGATGTCCAATGTCATGTCTATGATTTTTTTCCAAGTGTTTGCTCAGACTTTAGTGGGAGAGTGAATCCGGCCTCTGTTGCTGTTTAGGCAGAGATCACCCCTCAGCATTTTGTTATTGTATATGTTCTCACCTTTTCCCTGGCATCTTCGAATTGGATTTTGTTGGTATATATAAAGGTCATTGATTTCTGTTTGTTGATTTTATAATTTTCTACATTGCTACATTATCTTGTTTGTAATAGCTTAGTGTTGATTCAATTCAGTTTTCCAGAAACCACATCATCTGTAAAGAGAATTTGCTCACTTTCTTTATCATTCTATATTGGTTGCTTTCTCTTTCTAAAGACATTGGCCAATAGTTCAACACAGTGTTAAACAATTTTAGAAATGGTGGGTATGACTTTGAAGACTATTTGAATGCTCTAGCAGGTCTACCTCTTTGGATCCTCCTGTCTGGAAGGGCCCAGGGGCCATCCCTGTGCCTCTTGAATGGTGGGCAGCTTGGGGTCTCCAATTCTCTGTTCCTAGTTCTCTTCATTATTTTTGCTTTGTTTAACCCCCATTTTTCAAAAAGGATGCATAAAATGCAATCCTTTGTGATCTTGCAAACTCTGTAAATTGGCTGGGTGTAAACTTGAGGTTGGAAATATTTTTCCCTGAGGCTTTGGAAGGCAAAGGCAGTAGCCCTTGTCTTTGGGTACCCAATGCTGCCCTTAGCCATCTGCTCCTGATCTCATCCTCGACACTTTCTTATAATGTGGATTTTAATTTCCAATTCCTGAAAATGATAAGACCTTTTCTTAGTCCTTGAATGCTATCTATATTCTCTTTGTTTTATCCATGGCCTTAAGGTTCTGAGAACCTAAAAATTAAAAAGTTCTGTTGGAATATATGTTTCTATGATTCCTTTAAATTATTCCACTCATTTAAAAAAATATCATAATTATCAATTTACCAACATAAACAAGGCCAAGTGAGCTAAGTGCTCTGCTTCCAGGCCTTTGTGGATACCGTTTTGAGCCTCATGAGCTTTATCTTCAGCCATGATTGAATTAGCCAGGTCCAAATTTAAGAATTCAAGAATTTAAGAAATATAGGGATATATAATCTACATCAAAATATGCAATCCTTATTGAATAGACACTTCTCAGAAGAGGATATACAATCAATCAACTAATATATGAAAAAATGTTCAACATGCCTAACAATTAGAGAAATGCAAATCAAAACCACTCTAATATTTCATCTCACTCCAGTCAGAATGGCAGCTATTAAGAACACAAACAACAATAAGTGTTGTCGAGAATATGGGGAAAAAGGCACACTCATACATTGCTGGTGGGACTGCAAATTGGAAAGCAGTATGGAGATTCATTGGAAAATTTGGAATGGAACACCATTTAACCCAGCTATCCCACTCCTCAGTCTCTACCCAAAGGACTTAAAAACAGCATACTACAGGGACACAGCCATATCAATATTTATAGCAGCACAATTCACAATAGCTAAACTGTGGAAGCAACCTAGATGCCCTTCGAAAGATGAATAAAGAAAATGTGGTATGTATACACACACAATGGAATATCACTCAGCAATAAAAGAGAATAAATCATGGCATTTTCAGGTAAAAGAATGGAGTTGGAGAACATAATGTTAAGTGAAGTTAGCCAATCCCAAAAAACCAAATGCTGAATGTTTTCTCTGATATAAAGATGCTGACTCATAATGGGAGTGGGGGGGGTGAGCATGAGAGGAATAGACAAACTCTAGATAGGGCAAAGGGGAGGGAGGGAAAGGGAGGGGAAAAGGGGATAGGAATGAGATGAACATAATTATTCTAAATACATGTATGAAGACATGAATGGTGTAACTATGTTGTGTACAACCATAGATATGAATTGAAATACATTCTGCTGTCATATGTAACAAATTAGAATAAATTTAAAAAAATAAATATGATGCAACTGTTATCTCCCATCATCTGAGGCGTATACTTGTTATAGCACCATTTAACAAATAGGGAAAAAGATGTTAAGTTTTACACTGACTGATGAGTAAGTAGCAGGCACTCCAAAATATTTCTGAATGTTGTTAAATGAAAAGCCAACATGTTTTCTTTGTTTTGTTGTTGTTGTTTTTTGAAAAATACTTGAATATGAAAAAAATGCAATCCTTATAATTTTCAATCTCAGTAATTCTAATATTTATATCATATGGGAATCTATGGTTTGATGCTTTAAAGATAATATTCTAAAGTTTAATTGGCTGTAATATCCCGAATACTAATCATATGTACTAATTAATGTGCAGCAGGAACTCTCCTGAGTATTTTATATTCATAAATACATTGACATTTATAATCCTTACAACAAATCTTCGAGATGGATACTATTATTATCCCTATCCTACCTATCCTACAGATGAGGCATAGAGAATTGAAGAATCTCATTTCAGTTTGTAAATGGCAGAGCTAAAAGTGGAACCCGGGGTACCTGGCCCTGGAGCCTGTACTTTAGTGCAACCTATTCATGAGCCTTTAGGAGAGGCAAGATTCAGAAGGTCAAGACTACAGCTCCGTCACCGGGACCCTCCACTGTCCTCCTCATCTGTCCCTAGTCTTGACACAAGAGCTAACAAAGGGGGCTGAGCTCCTGGGGCTTGTGACTTGTCGAGGAACAACTTATCTAGGGCTCTAGGGATCTGGACTTACTACGCACAAGTATCAGGGTGCCTGGTCCAGACTTAACTTCCACGTTGCCATCGCTTATTGTCCTGAGCATCAAGCAGTAGTAGGTGCCAGCGTCTGCGAGGGTGAGGTTGCTGATGCGGATGGAAAAGTCCGTGTTGTTTGTCTTTGTGACGTCTGACATACTTTTTATCCGAGGGAAGTGGCCTTCTTTGAAACTGTAGATCAACTGCCGGTCCCGTTCAGTGCCCCTGAACCACTTAATGGATCCCACGGGGAGCAGGGAGGTCACAATGCACCGCAGAGAGGCTGATTGTCCTTCTGCTATGGACACCGACTTCACAGGTTGAATCACCTGTGGCTCCTCCTCACCTGTCATTCCTACAAGGAAACACAACTCGGTCACTCTTTTTTATTTATTTATTTTTGTGGTGTTGGGGATTAGAACCTAGGTCCTTGTGCATGCAAGGCAAGCACTCTACCAACTGAGCTATATTACAACTTAGTTTCAAGCGCCCTGTCTTGGCCCATCCCGGGTTGAGGCTGGGTGCTTGGGTCCAGACTGCAATTGAAGTCCCATTAATTCCTTCTTCGCACATCATGCATTAGCATCTAGGATGGGAAAATGGCTGAACTGGATGCCAGGAGCTTCGCAAAGAACAGACAGGAAGAGAGTCCTTGTGAAGGATTCAGACAGGAAAGTCACAGGGAAGAAACAAATCTCTGAAAAATTGTTCAGTAACCACAGTAAACCAGTGAAATGTACATTTAACCCAAAAGCACAATGCTAAAGGCTATAGCAGACTAGCTGGAAGGGTTACAAAAAAAATTTAGGCAAGACTCAGCATATGAAACACGAGGGCACGTTTTCCAGCTGCAATAAAAGAGACAGGTTGATACCAAGGCCCACAGAACGGTCAATGACACTGAGAGAGAGACTAAAATTGGGTATAGGAAACTATGCAGATTTCTTGTGCAATCAAGCGGATATTGTACTCCCTTGGTAGAAAACTCTTGATAAGAAAACAAATATAACTTTAAAAATGTGATATCCTCCAGGAAGTGGGATGGCTATAGAGACTTGTATCAATGACTTGTCTATTTCTTCCCTGTTTGGATTATTTGACAAGCTTGTAATAAAAATAAAACAAAACATTTCTCCCTTCTAAAAGCATACACTATTTTTAGAATGTTAGTTTGGTAGAAATGAAAATGATTGTCAGCTTTCAATGTTGCTAACAGTGTCGTGGAATGGTATCATGAATCAGGCTACTGCCACTGCAGGAAGCCACCCGTGAAATACACGAGGATCTTCTCTCGGCATGGAAGCCAGAGAGAGAGAGAGGCTTGGCATTGGGAACTCTCCGTGCCTCTCCCACAGCAATAGATTCCCCAATGCAAGTGACCTTTCCCTCCACTTGGCTAGGAAGGTTCCTCCTAGTAGCTCCACAGGTGGGTGTAACCTGTTAGGAACTGAAGAGCGTATCTTGAACCTTTTTTGGAGAAGAACATTCTTTGGAAGGCCTTTGATGCCTCCCAGGATAAATAAAGCAGATGTGGGCTCCATTTTGCCAGAAGCTCCATCAGTTGGATCAGCTTGCCAGTCTTGCCCGTGCTTTTGAAACTAATTTCTGTGTTCGTGGCATTTTCTGCATTTCATTTCCTCTTAGCTTTTATTTCTCAGCCAACCCCTTCCACCGAGGGGAACCCCATTTGCCACCCTACGGCAGGCAGTAATATAAATGGACACACAAAGGAATATAAATGGATGACAGCGGTGCAGGCCTGTCATCCCAGCAGCTCGGGAGGCTGAGGAGGAGGATCCCAAGTTCAAAGCCAGCCTCAGCAACTTAACAAGTCCCTAAGAAACTTAGCAAGACCCTGTCGCTAAATAAAAAGTAAAAAGGGTTGGGGATGTGGCTCAGTGGTAGAGGGCCTCTGCGTTCAATCCCTAGTACTGGAAGAAAAAGAAATCAGCAAGGACATAGACAACAACATCAAAACCAAAATAGAAAGAAAAGAAACTAATAGTTAAAATGACGTGGCTGAAGTGTATGTTGGTATTGATGATGATGTAGATATACGTATCTTGGCATGGAAAAAGATCTCCAATTTGTCTTTGAGTGAAAGAGAAATAAAACATTGAGTGTAATCCTGTTTCTTTTTGAGTTCAACACATGTGGAAGCAACATAGTAAAGAGGTTAAACAAAAGGCTTGTGGGCCCCCTTGGATCCATTAGAATGCCTCCTCTTTTGCTTACTTGATGTTTGACCTTGAAAAAAATTACTTAGCCTTCCCGAGCTGTAGATTTTCATCTATGCCACATAAACACTGTGGGAAGTGAGACTTTCCTTGTAGTTTTATTGTTAGACTGAAACCCGAAAGCCTTTGAGAAATACTCAAGACTCATAGGAGGACTTTTGCAAGAAGGTTGCTATGGTTTGAGCATTCCTCCCCCCTCCCCGCCAATTCGTGTTGGAAGATGAATTCCTGAGTGCATCAGTGTTAGAGGTCAGGCCTCCTGGGAGGTGTCTGGGTTGTGAAGGTACAGCTCTCATGAATGCGTTAATTTCTTTCATAAGGTGAGTGAGTTCTCTCATGGAACTGGGTTAATTATAGCAAAACTCGGTTGTTTTAAAGCTAGTCCATCCCTCATGTTCTGTGTCTTCTGCATGCTCCACTTGCCTTTCCACCATGAGTTGAAGCCAGATGAAGCCCTCACCATTGTGGCAGCTTGATCCTTGAGCTTCCCAGCTTCTAGAACTGGGAGCCAAAATAAACTTCTTTATAAATTACCCAGTCTCTGGTATTCCGTTATAGTAACAGAAAACCAACTAAGACAAAGGGCCTCTCCCCATTGACCTGGAGTCCAGAGGATGAGGGCCTGGCCTGGGCATCAGGTTGATCTGGTCTCAAGGTGGGGCTTCAGGTCTGGAAATTCTGGGAGGCCCATTCCCTCCATCTTCTTCCAGTTTCTTCTATGGAGCACAATAGATTATTCCTATTTCCCATCACTACTGTGAATTTAAACAAAGACTCAGATTGCCAAGGACACACAGAGAGCGTCCTTTCATGGTTAGAACCATTTTTGAGATATTCTTTTGTATTTACTAAATCTTGGAAGGATATAGCAGCCAGAGCTTACATAGATACTTCCGTGTGCTACATCTTACTCTAAACACTCAATTACAATTAACTAGTTTAATTTTTACTACAACCCTATTAGCAAGACATTATTATTTATCACCATCTCACATTCAAGAAAACACAGGCACAGAGAAGTTTAGTAACTTGCCCAGAATCAAACAGCCTCCAAGTGATGAAATATGAAGTTGAGCCTTGGCAGGTTGGTTTTGAAAAATATCTGTGCTTTTAGCCACTTCAAATGGCCTCTCACCTGAGATGCTGATAATCATGGGAGGAGGAGGGCTGCCTCTCCTGCCTGCCTGAGTCAGCTGTGGGGAGAAGGGAGGGGACAGGCAGGAGAAAGGCTCATATCAATAATGTCGTTGTAAGATGCTGGGATTCTGGGAGACATGGTCTAAAAAGCACCAATTTCCAATTTTTTTCTAACAGTCCACATTCCATGTATAGTCCTGAAATTTTCCCTCTCTCTCCATCTAGCCATCTACATCCTTCAGAACCAAGACAGCACCCTTTCCCCCGCAAGCCCTGGGTGCCATGGCCTTCAGCAGGACCAAGAAGTCAGCTGCCACCCCTCTCCCTCCTCCCTTGGAAGGGCACCGGGTCCTGCCCGTCAAGCACATGGGGGTCATGAAGCCTTTAGAGGGGGTCAGGAGTGCAGGAGAGGAGGGGCTGGGAACCCCTGACATTGAGGGAGGCCTGGGCGGGACGGTTGCTGTCTGGATCTGGGTGGGAAAGGAAAGGATCCCTCCAATCAACGAGGATCTGGAGGGTTGGCGGAGGGAAGTGTCTCAAAGAGAAGAAAGGGGCAGCAGGGAAAGAGGCCCTGGAACAGAGGTCCATCTGCCCCGTGGCCAGTGCTCACCTGAGAGTCCCAGCAGCAGAGGCAGCAGCAGGGGCACCAGAGGCAGGTGGGGCTGCGAGGCAGAGGTGGGCATCATCTGCTCCTAGAGCCTCCTGTCCGAGGAGGTTCCAGACTCCCTGCTCCTTGGAAAGAGGCAGTATCTGTCTTCGGTGAAATAAGAGGAAGTACCCGAGGGAAGGGCTGTGGGATCCTGGCACTTCCTGCTGGTGGACTGAAATGGGAACTAGGCACGAGCTCAGAAGTGACTGATGTCAGAGTCCCCAGGTGCTTGCAGAGGCCCCAGGGGACTCCTCTAGCACCCAGGCTCTGTTCCTGGACCCCTCAATTTCTACGTGAGGGGCACCCATGGCCATTCCTCATGAGGGACCCTGGAGGCAGTCTGGCCTGGTGGAGGGCGTGTGTGGTCTGTGTGACAGGCTCCCCCTGGGCACAGGTGAGCTGCAGAGCTGGGGTCAGGAGGAAGGCTCCTGGGCATGGGGCCTCCAGGAGCCAGGCCCTCCTTCTCTTCTCTCCAGAGGTGCCAGGGTCAAAGAACTCGTGTCTGACGGGGGCTGTGTTTGGGCAGAGTCCCCTTTTAGAGGAAGTGGCTTTGGGTGAGGTGTATGGAATTAGACCTTGGGAGTAGGAGGGAGGTTTCTGTTCTGGAAGAGTGGGGGTGGCGCCTGAGCCTCGGCCTGCTCACGCTGCAGGAGAGCTCATGCCCAGAATCAGCTGCGGGTGGCGAGGAGGGTGCCTTTCCTGGTCATCTAGGTCTGAAGCCAGCTCTGGGGAGAAGGAGTGGAGGGGCCAGAAAACATCATCCCAAGAAAGGACTTCCTCTTTCAATGTACTTTTGAGCAGCAGCAGGCTTACAAGAGTGTGCCCGGAGCCGCAGCCTAGTGCCAGACATAGCCTCCCGTGACTCAGTTTCCCCACTGCTCCCAAGCCCCGCCTCCTTCGCAGTGGCTGACCCTAGGCTGGGATGGGAAGGGGCAGGACCACAGGGCCGGAGGGAGGATCTGATTGCTCTTCGGCAGACACTGGTGTTTTCAGTGGGCAGGTCATCTCCATGCCTGGTGTCCTACTTGGCATCTACAAAACAAACTCACCTGCCATGTCCCTCTCACGCCTTCCTGGGTCCCTATCTCAGCGTGTGACACCTGCTGCACCTCCCTCTCCACAGTCACCCCTGGCACGGACAGCCTCATCCACTTTCCCTGTGTCAGCCATCTGCTTACCCTGGGGTGGTCCTGCTAAAGGAGAAGTTTGATCACGTCACACTTTCAGTGGCTTCATGTCACTCTCTTTCGGCGGCTTCCCATTACTCTGAAACCCTTCTCTCGTCCGCCCTGATTTGGCCCCCGATCCTTTGCCAGCTGCACTCCAGCCTTCACTTATGTTTGGGCTCAGCTCCACTGACCTCTCTGCGGGCACTTGAAGTCCCCACCGTCCTCCTCTCTTTCTTCCTTAGGTCTGAGGCCACTGGATCTCCTGGGGATCGTCCTCCTCCTTCTCCTCCTTCTCACTAGCATCCTTGGCAGAGTCTGTACTCACCATTTGTATTTCATACTTGTCTTGCTTATGGAGCACACAGCTCAGTGAGAACAGGGCGTGGTCTTCTCTGTTCAGGTGTTTCTGAACCAGGAGAGGGTGTGGATGGAGGAGGTGGGTCACTGGGGGCGTGCCTTGGGTTTGCGTTTTGCCCTGGCATGAAGACACTTTACCTGCTTCCTGATCGCCCACGTCCTGAGCTGCTCTCCTCTGCTGTGCTCTTCCACCACGATGCCCGGCCTCACCTCTGGCCCGCAGCTATGGAGTTGGCCGTCTAGGGACTGAGACCTCTGAAACCAAGAGCCAAATAAACTTTTCCTCCTCTAATTGTTCTTGTCAGGTCTTTTGGCCACAGCAATGAAAAATCTGACTAAAGCCAGGAATCCTGACACTCACTAACCACCACAGTAGTGGCCACACAGCCAGCTCATCCCTGACCCCACCTCTGTGAGGCCAGAGGCCACCTCTTCCATGGATTCTAATCCTCTCCGTTCTTCTGGGAGACCTTTTGCAAAGCTTTGCTCAAGCTCTGCTTCCTTCTTCACCACGCAGAGCTGTTTAGTGGACTTCAGGAGATTCCCGGAGGACTACCCAAGACAGAATTGGGTGTTCCCCTCGTCCAGATGAAACGTGGCACCCTTGGGCCTTCTTGGACTGGCTTCTTCCCCTAACCTTAGCCTGCTCCTGAGTCAGGCTGTGGTCACTCTTGTCCTGTGTCCTTGTGCCTCCAGCTTCTCCTCAGCCCTCTGTTTCCTGCAGAATGAAGGCTGAGACTCCATCACCAGAAGCAACCTGAGGCCTAGGAGGAGAGTCACAAGAGCAAGGGTGGCAAGAAGGGTTGTCAGAGGTCACACAGGAACCCCTCCTCCAGGGCCTTCACTTTCCCATCCGAGGTCACTGAGGCCCACCGTGGTGACAACTATTCCTGCTGCACAGCGCACCCTCCCTGGTGCAGAAACCTGAGGCAGGAGCCCAGGAAAACAGCATCTCACCCTCCTCCACCATTAGTTACCTTGCACACCTTGCTTGCTCCCAGCATAGTCACATGACATGGTTTATCATCTCCATGTTGGTTAGGAAACTGAGGCTCAGAGATTGTAGGGTCACAAGGTGGTGAGACTGGAACCCACATGTCCATTCCTGCTGTCCCTCTAGATATAGGACAGGGGACCCAGACACCCAGACACTGGGAACCTGGAGCCTGGAAACCAGGAGAACAACATCAGGGCATAGGAGCATGTCTACCCTGGTAGTAAGTGGCATCTAGACAGCGCCTGTCGGGAGAGCTCAAGGCTGACTTGCTCCGCACCAGGACCTGGGTTCATGCAGGAAATGAGGAAACTTTAGAAATCTCTGGGCAACCCACTTGAATCAAAGTATGGAATATGATATATCAAGAAATTTGTAATGTTTTGAACAACCCACAATAAAAAATTAAAAAAAAAAAAAGAAATCTCTGGGCAAGAAATCATTAAGAGCATTCAAGGAAACACGGACTCACTGGTCTGGTAGGAGTCTCAAACATTCTCTAGTCCTCCTCATTGCCAGTACCCCAAATCTACTTTGTGGGTACATGAGGCCTTAAAAGTATGTACATCAGATCATAAATAGGAGCTCTCTCCGCAGAGTTGAATTTGGTGTAATTTATTTAAAAAAATTTAGTTGTCAATAAAACTTTATTTTATTTATTTATTTACTTACTTACTTACATGGAGCACTGAGAATCGAAGCCAGTGCCTCACACATGCCAGGCAAATGCTATACCGCTGAGCCACAACCCCAGCTCTTGATTTTTAATATTTAGTTTTTAATAGGTAATTACACAATTTTGGATTGTGTGTGTGTGTGTGTGTGTGTGTGTGAGTGAAAAGAGCAAGCAAATGAATGAAAGAGCAAAAGTGAGAGTATTGTGTATGCATGAAAGAGAGAGAAAGAGAGAGAGAGAGAGAGAGAGAGAGAGAGGGAGGAAGAGAGAAAGAGAGAGAGGGAGGAAGAGGGGGGAGAGAGGGCAGTGCAGGATTTGCTGTCATAATTTAAATTTCATGTTGGAGAAGAAAGTCTTCAAGAAAGATGATGTAGCCTCTTTAAATAAATCACAGAGGCCTTGCCATTGGCTACATCTTAGACTTGTCCTGGTGAGCAGAAGCCAAAAGTGTCCTTTTTGTAGAGACCTTCTGCTGCCCATCTTGTTCCACCTGGCAGGTGAGGACAGTGTCCTCCACGTGGTCAGTTTTCTTCCCTGGGATGAAGCTCTGCTCACTGCGTAGTCCATCCCTGCCTTTGGTGGGGATTAGAGTCTCATCTGTCTGGGAGACATTTCCATTCTTCTTCCAGGTCCACTGTGCATTCTGGGGCTAGAACTTTGCCTCTTGTCATTTGAGATGGGGTTTGAAAAATAGACATTGTTGGTGAAACGGAAATAGCTCAGGACAAATGCTCAGACTTCATGAAATAATCAGATTCACCTTGATCACTACTTGGTGGCCATTTATTTGCTACCTGCCTAGCCTGGTGGCATTCCTAGCACATGCATGAGCCCATCCAACTCAGCATTTCTATGAAGAGGGTGCTGCAGGCTTGGTGTGGCCCACACTGCAGATGGCATGAGAGCTGAAGTCCTCTGGAGCCAGGATCACCAAGGTACTTAGGATTGTGTTGGCATTACTACTGTTCTTCAGCTGAACACCTGGAGGGATGAAGGTTCCTCTCCATTTTTGAACTACTTCAGGGTGATGTTTTTCTGGGAAAGAAGCCACAAGACAAGCAGCTGAGATTCACAGTCTGCCCAAGTAGGGCCCGGTCCCATGGGCCTATTGCCATGGCCAGAGAGGGTGAGGCCCCAAGAAGGACAATAGATAACCAATTAGAGTTGGTGAGCCAGCAACTATTCAAGGCATTTTATATAATTTTAAGTCTAAAAACTACTCAGAATTAAAATTGATCATGTCAGTTATATTTATGATCATGTCATTTATTGATATCTAGAAAGTGGGTACTGGAAGAGGGAAGGAATATATGAGCAGGTGCTCATATTTTCCTAGACTCAGGATGGAACACAGATTTCTCTGCTTTGTGGGTACCATAAGGCTTACAAGGACATCTTTTGATTTTTTTAAAATTTTATTTCAAATTATTTTGAAATAATGACACTTAATCTTAATTGTAAAGTTAAGGAACAAGAGATGGAAATATTAATAAAAACTTACATTTCACTCTTCCTCCCCTTATTTTGAATTTTGATGTCCTATTTTACATATTTATGTCACAGATCTCTTAACATACTAATGTAGATATTGTTGTTTTTGGCAGATGGCAGTTATTCAATGAATGGGAGTCATGATTATTGAGGTAATAACACACCAGACCGAGTAGGAGACATACTCACCAATAACAGACACCTGGGTGCCCTGACCTGATTAGTACTCTGTGTCACTTAGCATCTGCAAGAGATTTCACTGATATAAATGGAAAAAGTGTGTGCTGTTGGGTTTGTTGGTGTCTCCAGTTGCTTTTACTAAAGGAATGTGGCCTTTCTAGGAATCGTAGATTAATTTTGGGGTTGTTCAGATCCCTTGAATCGTGAGACAGGCTCCATTTGGGATTGGAACTGGCAGTTGCAACCCACGGTGATTGTCTCTTTAGGTGACATGGTCTGTACCATCTCAGTTTGTTGCAGCTCGAACACCTTGTCTGTGATTTCTGGAAAGAAATGAAAATCATTTCTCATGGCTTGGATGCAGGTCATGTTTGGGTCTTGTACCTTCCTTCTATTAATGACATGCACACATGCCCACACTAAGAACAGAAAGACCTTAAACCTTCAGTGCTGCAAGAGGGGCATCAGTCCTGAGGACCAGGTGCCACCACTTCCTCAGTTCCGTTTCTCAGTTCCTGGCCACGTAAGAGGGAGGCACAGGAAGCGTGGGGCCATCGGGCTGGGTTAGTGTTCATTGAGAGACACGAGTCGCTTTACTCATCCAGAAGTCAGAACTTACTCAAGTTTGGAGGTGGGTGTCACTATCCTGCCACTTCACTCCTCCAGTGAGTTTGGAATTGACCTTCATCTGTCCTCAGAATCTGTGCAGAGATTAGTGCTTAGAAAGTCAAGAGATAGCACAATGGAAAGATGTGGTCATTGTTCCCATGCACAGCCCCACTGCTCATCTCTTTAAGAGGGGAGAGAGGGACAGTTTGCTTTCCTGAAGAATAAGAGAGTGAGCTGGGCTCAGTGGCACATGCCTGTGATTCCAGGCACCCAGCGACCTGGGAGGCTGAGGCAGGAGAGTCGTGAGTTCAAAGCCAGCCTCAGCAATTTAGCAAGGACCTAGTTAACTTAGTGAGACTCTGTCTCAAAATAAAACATAGAAAGGGCTGGGGATGTGGCTCAGTGACAGAGCGCCCCTGGATTCAATCCTCAGTACCAAAAAAAAAAAAAAAGAATAAGAGAGTGCTGAGAGCCACCGCGGAGTCTGTATGGCCCCTGGCATTTTGTCAACAGTATTGATTGACAGGCAAGGCATTACTATCCGCCTCTGCAGCAACTTTTGAGTTCTCGCACTATTTTGGAGTTCTCGTGGGGATTTCCGGGGATTCCCCGAGAGTTCCCATTGGTTGGGGAAGTGCAGGAGGAGGGATTTCCGGGAGAGATATTTCCGGCTGGGGGTTCCTGGACAAGCCTCGTGGCTTTCGGGGAGGATTCCCCGGGAGCTGTGTGAAGTGTTTTCCTGCAGTTTAAAAATAAAGTTTGTTCCTGCTTCAGTGGCTCCTGATTTGTGCCCAGCCAGACTGCGGCATTTGGTGGCCCGAACGGGGAACGTCTGAAACTTGGAGGTAAGTGAAATTGCTCGCCCCTGAGGGAAGGCGAGAGAATGGGTGACCATTTTAAAAAACAATGTGTTCTTGTTTTGATTTGTTTTGTGTTTGTTTCAAGCTGCCTATCCCTAGAATTTTCTCAGGCAGATTGGGAAAAATGGTTGGCTCAAGGTTTGAAGTTGTTCGCCCCTGAGGAAGAGATAGAAATAGACCACAAATGCACATGTCAAGAAAATAGGAAAATTGATACAACGATTTTTTGTTCCGTTTTTGTTTCATTCTGTTTCGGTTTTGTTTTGTGTTATCTTATTGGGTTGCGTTATCTTTATAACAGATTAGAAATTAGTAAAAAACAAACTGAAAGAGTGTTAAGTAAATTGTTAGAGGTTCAGACCATGGAGAAAGACATTTTAGATCAAGCAAAAGAGAAGGTCTCTCAAGCTAGTCAGGCAGAGGAAGAAAATTTAAAGGAAGAAAGCTTAGAGGAGAAACAGCTATTAGGGAAAAAGCTACAACAGGAGGCTGCTACTAACACCGTTCTATCACCAGAGGGTGTAATTCAACCAACAGCTCCCCCTATGGAGATAGCTGAGTGGCCCTCAAACCCCGTAGTTGATAGATGGGATCCTGAGACAGGACCTCAAAGATTAGCATGCCCTGTACTTGAGCAGGCAGGAGGGCAGCGAATTCACCGTGCTTTAGATTTCAAAACAGTGAAGCAGTTAAAGGAGGCTGTAACAACCTATGGTCCTCAAGCACCCTTCACTGTAAGCATGGTCGAATCCATTACCAACTTGGACATGACGCCAGCAGATTGGGCTAGTATGTGTAAATCTGTGCTAAATGGAGGACAATATTTGTTATGGAAGGTTGCCAATGAGGAATTTTGCAGGGAGACAGCTAGACGAAATGCAGCAGCCAGTTACCCTCAAAGAAATCTAGATATGTTGTTAGGAAAAGGACCTTATGAGGGTCAACGGCAACAAATTGAATATGATCCTGGCGTATACGCACAAATTGCTGTAGATGCGGTTAGGGCATGGAAAACTTTACAGGGGCATGGAGGTTTACAAGGTCAATTATCTAAGGTAATACAAGGAACTAATGAACCTTACGCTGAATTTGTAGATAAGCTTATTCAAGCAGCTTCCAGAATTTTTGGGGATACAGAACAGGCAATGCCATTTATAAAACAACTGGCTTATGACCAAGCAAATCGTTGTTGCAGAGAGGTCATTAGACCATGGAAACATGAAGATTTAAACACATATATTAAATTATGTAGAGACATTAATGAACAAGGGCAAGTCTTAGCAGCAGTACAACAGGCTTTAGATGCCAGGCCAAAAACATGCTATAATTGTGATCAAACAGGACATTTTAAAAGGAGTTGCCCCATAGGAGGAGGGTTTAACAAAGCTAGATATCAAACGAATAGAATACCGGGTATTTGCCCACGATGCCGTAGAGGGAAACATTGGGCTAATGAATGCCATTCTCAAACCACCATAGAGGGTATTCCGTTATCAAAAAACAGACAAGGACCAAGTGTTTACCCACGATATCGTGGAGAAAGGCATCGGGCTCCATTGCCAAAAAACGGACAGGGGGGCCCAATGCTCCGGGGCCCACAACCACAAATGTACGGGGCACTGGAGGAACCCAGAAACACCATGGAGGAACCCAGCAACCCCATCAGGGTAGTGCCCAGGACACATTATCCATCAGATCTCTCATCAGACGAACCAGAGGGAGCGCAGGGTTGGACATCTGCGCCTCCACCAGAGCAGTACTAACTCCAGAGATGGGAGTTCAAATCATTCCCACAGGAGTAAAAGGACCTCTTCCCCAAGGAACAGTAGGCTTATTGTTAGGACGCAGTTCTTCTACGCTAAAAGGACTTATGATAAGTCCCGGGGTAATTGATCCCGATTATGAAGGTGAAATAAAAATTATAGCTAGTTCTCCAAAGGGTATATCAGTAATTTCACCAGGAGATAGAATAGCACAGTTATTAATAATACCCAGCCTACATGATAAATTTTCCAGTAGTACTATAGAAAGAGGTTCCAGGGGATTAGGCTCCACAGGTGTAGATTGGGCTATGCTGTCTTTAAATTTAGATTCTCGCCCCATGCTAAAACTAAATATTCAAGGACATGAATTTAATGGGCTACTGGATACGGGTGCAGACCTTAGCATCATATCTTGTTAAGAATGGCCAAAACATTGGCCGTTACAACAAGCCACTCAAACGCTTCGAGGCCTAGGAGTGGCGACTAATCCCCATAGAAGTGCAATGGTATTAGATTGGAAGGATCCTGAAGGATGTGAAGGAACTATACAGCCATATGTATTGGATCATCTTCCTATAAATTCATGGGGACAAGATGTCCTAGATCAATTAGGTTTGACATTAACAAATAACATCAATCCAAATGCGCCCACTATTAGGGCTAGACAAGGTTTCAGGAAAGAAAAAAGATTAGGAGAACAAGGCATAGCAGCACCAATTCAAATAGATCAGGGAATAAATAGACATGGACTGGGTTTTCAGAAGGGGTCACTGAGGCAATAAAAATTACTTGGAAATCAGATAGACCAGTATGGGTTCCTCAGTGGCCCCTGACTAAAGAAAAGATACAAGCAGCCCATGACCTGGTCAAACAACAATTAGCGGAGGGACATATACAACCTTCCATATCTCCTTACAATACTCCCATTTTTGTCATTAAAAAGAAATCTGGTAAATGGAGATTATTGCAAGATTTAAGAGCCATTAATAATATGATGGTTATTATGGGACCTGCTCAATCAGGGATTCCTCAATTGTCTGCTTTGCCAAAAACCTGGTACGTTTTAGCTATAGATATTAAAGATTGTTTTTTTTCAATTCCAATTCATCCTGAGGATAGTCCACATTTTGCATTTACTATCCCTGCACTGAATCATGAAGGTCCTGATCAGAGATATGAATGGAAAGTACTCCCTCAAGGGATGGCTAACAGCCCAACTATGTGTCAAATTTATGTTAACAAAGCAATCCAGCCACTTAGAAATCAAAATCCTAAACTACAAATATTTCACTATATGGATGATGTATTGTTAGCACACAAAGATAAAAACACATTGCTAGAATGTTATGCCACACTTACAAATTTATTTAAAAATTATAATCTAGAGATAGCAATAGATAAAGTACAATTAAATTTTCCAATTAATTATTTAGGAGTTCTATTATCCTCAACCATGGTCCGTCCACCAAAAATTCAAATACGAGTAGATCAACTCAAATCACTTAATGACTTTCAAAAGTTATTAGGAGACATAAATTGGATAAGGCCTTATCTAGGCATACCAACAGGAGAGTTGGGACCTTTATTTGATATCCTAAAAGGTCCATCAGATCCAAATTCACTCCTCATGTTAACGCCTGAAGCAAGAAAGGCATTAAAAATTATTGAAACATATATGGAAAATATGCATTTGGATAGAATTGATATAAGTTTGCCTTTATTATTTATTGTAATACCAACAAAAAATATTCCTACAGGAGTATTTTGGCAAGAAGGTCCATTATTGTGGATACATTTATCTTATTCTCCTAACACTATTCTTACTAGGTATCCTGAGGCTGTAGGACAATTAATACTCAAAGGAATAAAAGCAGCAAAGGGAGTGTTTGGAATTTCTCCCAATAAAATTATTACTCCATATACTATGGATCAAATTGATGAGTTAGCTAATGAGTTAAATACTTGGGCAATAATCATGTGTAAATCTAATGTTTCATTTGATAATCACTTACCATCTAATCCTTTATTGTCTTTTTGGTCTTCGCATCCTGTAGTTTTTCCAAAAATGACAAGAAAAACCCCTATCATGAATGCTCCAAATGTATTCACTGATGGGTCAAATAATGGTACAGCAGCAGTAGTTACCCCTGATCAAACTTTTACATTTTTAGTACCCAAACAATCAGCTCAAAAGGTAGAGCTTAATGCAGTTTTACAAGCTTTTGTGATGTTTAAAGATTCTGTATTTAATTTATTTTCTGATAGTCAGTATGTAGTTAATGCTATAGTATCCCTTGAAGATGCTGGCAGGATTTCCCCTTCCTCTACTGTTTTCTCTTTGTTTTCTGCTATACAAAGTCTAATCTGGGACAGAAAAGATCCATTCTTTATAGGACATATCAGAGAACATACAGGATTGCCTGGAGCCCTTAGTTTGGGCAACGATTTAGCAGATAAAACTACACATGACATACATATTTTCTCTACACTAGAAGAAGCTACACATTTTCATAAAAGGTTCCATGTCAATGCTAATACTTTACAAAAGCGTTTTAAAATAACTAAGGAACAAGCTAGACAAATAATAAAACAATGTCAAAATTGTGTGACCTTTTTACCACAAGTTAATCTTGGACTCAATCCTAGAGGACTGATACCTAACCATATTTGGCAGATGGACGTCACACACTTGCCACAATTTGGAAAATTAAAATATTTGCATGTTACAGTTGATACTTCTTCCGGATTTTTGATGGGCTCCCTTCATTCCGGGGAAAAAACTAAAGATGTTATAGCTCATTGCTTACAAAATTTTGCCACTGTGGGCATTCCAAAACAGTTAAAAACAGATAATGGTCCTGGTTATACTTCTACCTCTTTTAAACAATTTTGCTCATCATTTGGCATTACTCATATAACAGGAATTCCATACAATCCACAGGGACAAGGCATAGTTGAAAGAGCTCATCAAACTATTAAAATGTACTTACTAAAGCAAAAAGAGGGAATTGGAAAGGGGTATATGTCACCCAAAGATAAACTTAAAATAACCCTTTTTACTGTAAACTTTTTAAATTTGGATTCCTCAGGGCTTAGTGCTGCGGAAAGGCATATGTGTCCAAAAGATGTACATAAGCCTAAGGTACTTTGGAAGGATATTCTAACAGGACAATGGAAAGGTCCTGACCCAGTGATTGTCTGGAGTCGGGGTTCTGTTTGTGTTTTTCCACAGGGAGAACAGCAGCCGATTTGGATTCCAGAGAGATTAACTAAAACAATTTCTACAGGCCAAAAGGAAGATGATTTGACTCAAATCCATAACAGCTGATATCCAGAACTCCAGTTTGGCTATTCTTACATCTGCGACAGTGATTAACCAAGATGCTTTTTTCAATATTTATTTTATTATTTTCCTTTTCCCACATCATAAAGTTCTATTTTATTTTTGAGCTCATATAAACCTAGGTTAATGTTTTTCTGATCAGTTTTATTTTTTGACTGTGGAATTTTTAAGCATTGCAATGGAGATTTCACCTAGGTAAAGCTACAAGGCCTTTACTATTGTCTTATGTGTTGTATGTTATGTGTGCACACTTCTGTTTTGTGTTGTATGTCTGTATGTGCGTATGTCCATATATCATATATGAGGAGCGCTCATGAATAAATGGATCCGAATTTTTTTATTCACGTGATTTTAATGGTTTAATTTAGATTGGGTAAACAGCTGTTGAAAATTGTTTTAATATGTGAACAAATAAGGAGGTTAACAGATCTGTTTGTTTACTTTCACCTTTCCTTCTCATTATATTTAATAATTCTGTTCAGGATAATGTAAATTGTTCAAAAAATTGTTTTCTTAGTGCCTGTTGGAATGTTACATAATTTGTTTCTTAGCATCATTGCCAAAATTCCTATCTTCATCCCAGTGCCGGTGAAGACAAAGATAAAACCAAACTACAGCTTCTTCGATAGTTATCACAACAAACTGTAAAAACTGATGCATCAATGAATAATAACTCAACATGTAATGCTCAATTAAGGAGTCGATTTACTTTGGGAGGAAATGGACATATTGACAGATTCCTCTGCTTTGAACTGCTTGGAGAACTTGCCTGGACTATGTATCACTTGTATGCATTGTGAACTATCTGTTGGTGCAGCGAATTGTGGTAGTGCTGGAGTATTTTTGCTGATGGTGTCATCGGTGGTACAATTTTTCAAAGGAGCCCTCAATTGGCTTAGTGTCATGGCATTTTGCATCCTCCTCCCTTCTACTAGTGATGGTCTAAAATTTGGGGGCCAACAGAGGTGAGGCAAAGAACCTCACACCCCACTGGCACCAAGGCCAAATTTGGGGGCCAACAGAGGTGAGGCAAAGAACCTCACCCCCCACTGGCACCAAGGCCAAATTTGGGGGCCAACAGAGGTGAGGCAAAGAACCTCACCCCCCCACTGGTGCAAAGGCCTATCCACAAGTATGGCTGTATGCTGGATGGGTAGTCAGTGACGGGTATGATCCAATTGCAGTGGTACCAACCTAAGACAGGAGGCTGACGCCTAGAGGTCAGTTCATCTGATGACGGGTAAGGACCATATGTTGAATTGGACTGCCTAACAGGCACGGTCCCTAAGCCACATTGCTTGTTGTTTAATTAAACAAAAAGGGGGAGATGCTGAGAGCCACCACGGAGTATGGCCCCTGGCATTTTGCCAACAGTATTGATTGACAGGCAAGGCATTACTATCCGCCTCTGCAGCAACTTTTGAGTTCTCACACTATTTTGGAGTTCTCGTGGGGATTTCCGGGGATTCCCCGAGAGTTCTCATTGGTTGGGGAAGTGCAGGAGGAGGGATTTCCGGGAGAGATATTTCGGCTGGGGGTTCCTGGACAAGCCTCGTGGCTTTCGGGGAGGATTCCCCGGGAGCTGTGTGAAGTGTTTTCCTGCAGTTTAAAAATAAAGTTTGTTCCTGCTTCAGTGGCTCCTGATTTGTGCCCAGCCAGACTGTGGCAAGATAGTGGAGCCTTAGGGTTCTCAAAAATTGGGAAATACTCCACTGACCCACATACCCCATATTGTGTTGAGTTGACAAATCATCAAAATCACAGGCTAAAAGGAATTTAGGGAGAGAGGAAACTCTTGACTGGTGAGACGGGGAGAGGGTGGCAGGAAATAAGTCTTTGTTCCCATCAGCAAGCTTCAGGGAAATCTGTGGTGTTCTTTGATCAGTTGGATGCCACAGAATGTGCCTGGACTCAGGGAAACATTGCTGGGAAGGTCAGGGCTCCTGGCTGAGCAGGAAGACCCCTGATCTCACTGCATTCATGAGGTTACTTCAGAGGGAAGAGAGGAGAAGGAAACGTAGGTTGTCCTCAGGGAAGAAGAGAAGAGAGACGGAGGGAGTGGAATCTCAGGGAAGAGCTGGGAAAGCCAGTGTCAGGAGCATGGCTTGATCCCTCCTGCAGGGCTTTCTGCACACAAGGCCTCTCCTCTGGTGTCAGAATTCCCAGAAGCAGCTCCAGCCGTGGAGAGATGACATGTCTAGTCATTGAATGTCTGTGTGGGCAACATGGCCCTAGACTGGAATATGGTGACCACTCAGGTTCCTGCTGCCAGTACCCCATGACATCCTGGATGGTAATGTGGGGTGGCTGAGGGGGGTCTTGCAGGCAAGGTGGCATCTTCCTGCCTGGGGAGGTCTCTTTGTTTTGGCTCAGGGGATATTGGGCACTTGGAATCCAACTTCACTCATGTTGGAATTCCATTCTGAAGCCAGAGGATTAGAGTTCAGATTAGACTTCTTAGACTGAAACCTCAAGTGTAAAGAATAAGTCTTACACAGTGCATATAGTGGAGGTCTGAGTTGTCCCTAAACTCTTAGAAAAGTCATTCAGCCTTCCAGGTCTCAGTTTTGGAAAGTTGACCAACATACCCTTCTCACTCAATGTAACTGAATCTCAGTTTCACCTCCTGTAAAACATTTAGCTCGTAGCCATGCTGTACACAAATATATTATATTTTTGTTTGGGAATATCCCTTTTCCTATGACCTTCAGTTCTGGTGATGTTGACCATCAGGGAAGTGTGTGGCCTATAAAAAAACATGGCTTGATTCAATACTTGGCACAAGACTCTAGAATAGCTTATCAGAAGGGCCATCTGTTAAATCCTAACCCACAGGGATTTTTTTTTTTTTTTTTGGTGGAAGTACAGTGTATCAATTTGGTGCATGGTACAGATTGTTAAAAATTCATCTTAATGAGCCCAGGGAATGGTGTATGAGGCTGTGCTCATCTTTCACAGACATGTAGGTGTCTGGACCCGTCATAAACTCCACGTGGGGATACTCTACCTTCACACAGTACTGGGTGCCTACATCCTTCAGTGACACATCGCTGATACAGATGGAATGATTTGTCTTTCTGGCCAATTATTTTTTGCCACTTGGGTTACCCAGGGGAAGTGGCTTCTGCTGAAATTAGATTAATTGTTGTCCTCATCTGGCCTTCTTGAACTATGAGACAATCCCTTTTGGTGGCAGGGCAGACATTTGCAGGCCAAGGTTAGGACATCTCCAGTTTTGACTGACTCTGAATTCTCAGGCTGATGCACTCTGAATTCTTTATCTGAAGATCCTCTAAAGAAACCTGGGATAATCTCTCACATTCCTTGCCTTGTTCCAAGATGGCTTGAGAGTCTGATTCTAGGTCAGGGGCCTCATTACTCAACCTTTGGGTGAAACGTATTAGCACCCTTCATTTTATTTTTCTTAATTTAATTTATTTTATTTATTTAAAAAAATGACAGCAGAATGTATTACAATTCTTGTTACACATATTCAGCACAATTTTTCATATCTCTGGTTGTACATAAACTCTGTTGACACCGATTCATGTCTTCATACGTGTACTTTGGATGATGATGTCTATCACATTCCACCATCCTTGCTAACCCCCTGCCCCCTCCCTTCCTCCCACCCCTCTGCCCTATCTAGAATTCATCTATTCTTCCCATGCTCCTCCTACCTATCCCACTATAAGTCAGCCTCCTTATATCAGAGAAAACATTCGGTATTTGTTTTTTAGGGATTGGCTAACTTCAGTTAAACATTATCTTCTCTAACTCCATCCATTTACCTGCCAATGCCATGATTTTATTCGCTTTTATTGCTGAGTAAAATCCCATTGTGTATATATGCCACATTTTTTTAATCCATTCATCCACTGAAGGGCATCTAGGTTGGCTCCACAATTTAGCTATTGTGAATTGTGCTGCTATAAAATTGATGTGGCTGTGTCCCTGTAGTATGCTGCTTTTAAGTCTTTGGGTAGCACCCTTCATTTAAAAACTATACGTAGGATGAGGAGAAGGGGACCAGGGAGGCTAGCACCTTCCGCCTGCATCAGGACAGGAGGATGGCATGGGACATAGTAGACACTAAATATTTTTCATGAATAGACGGTTGATTTCATTTAAAAATATGAGATTGAACCTGAGTCATATTTTTCTTTATGTCCTCCAATAAGATCCCGAGCTAGGGACAGTTTGCTGCTGATCTGAGTTCAGAGAATGACCTGCAGGTGGAGGCAGCTCCTGTTTTGAATCAGCTCTTCCACCAGGCAAAAACCCCTCTTCCAATTCCCCCCAAGTAAGCACTGAGCCATGCATTTTTCAAGGTTGATATTTCCCCTACAAGGTACAAATTCGTTCCCGGGACGTGCACACATTGTAGATATTACAATGGTTTCAGCAAAACTCAATCTTCCCAGCACAATTGTGTTCCTTCATACATAATTACTCTTGCTATGTGTTCTTGGGTATCACACAACAGCAGTGAGATTTGAATTCATGGGAGATACATAACATGTGCAAGATAAGTGCTACAAAACTCTGGAAACTTCTTTTGACTGATTTATTTTTTATTGAGTCCAGTGTACTTGTTTCCCATTGCTGAGTAACAAAACACCATAAACTTCATGGCTGCAAATGACACATATTTTTTTTCAAGGCTGTGTGTCCATATTTCAGACACAGCTTAACTGGTTTTCTGTTTCAGGGTTTCACCAAGTACCAATCAAGGTGCCAGCTGGGCTGTATTCTGTTCTGGAGGTTAAACTGGGGAAGTTTCATTTTAAGTTCACACGGGTTGTTGGCAGAATTCTGGCCTTTGTGGTCATTAGATTGAGGCCCTAGTTTCTGTGGGATGCTTACAATTCTTTGCTCTCTGGTCTCTCCATAGGCAGCCCACACTACTCCTTGCAACTCCTGGCTCCTTTCTATTTCAAGGCCAGCATGAGAGAGAGAGAGAGAGACTGACTCCAGTACTCCGTGCAATAAGTTATGTTATGTAACCTAACATAATTGGAAGAGTGACAGTTATCTCCTTCTCCATGTCCTACTGGGTAGAAGAACATAACAAGTCCTGCCCACGCTCTAGGGGAGATTATATAAAGGTGTGAACATAAGAATGCACAGGGCACTTGGGATCACCTTATAGCCTATGCATTATATTCAGCAAGCATGATTATAAAGTTAAAATTTTTTAGCCTCAGGTATTTTTTATTAACTTTTACCTTAATTTTTTTTCTAGTGAAACTTAACCCTGAAGAATAGCAGGAGGAAGTTCTAGATTTATTCTTACCCTGTATAAAGTACCCAGCATATAAAAACCTACCTACACACATAAACAAGCACATATATCTGTGTTATTAAAATTTCATAGGGAGGAGTGTTATGGATTTAATCCATCTTCCAAATATATGTTGAAGTCTTCACCTTTGGGGTCTCAGAATATCAGAATAGGTGAATCTTGGAGGCCTGTGGAATTTCTTCCTGCCTGAGGAGCCCCTTCTTTTGGCTCAGGAGATATTGGGCTTTTTGGTAACAAGCTTCACCCATGTTGAAGTCCTGAAGCCAAAAACTAAGATTCTACTGAAAGTTCAAAGTCAGGGATTAAGTCAAAATATATACAATGCCTATATGGGAGCCCAGGTTTGTTATTAAGCCCTTAGAAAACTGGGTCAGCCTTCCCTTTACACAGGCAATCAGGTTTATCTTAAAGTCACTAGTAGTGGCCCTAATCTTACATGGCTGAAGTCCTCATAAAAAGGTGAAATTGGACACAGAGAGACCACAGAGGTAAGGCCATGTGAAGACTCGGGGAGAACGCTTTCTACAACCCGAAGAATGATCTGAGGTTAACAGAAGCTGGGAGAGGGGAGGGGAACTCACAGCCCCAGGGGGAACCCACCCCAAGCACACTTTAATTTTGTGTATTTTGCCTTCAGATCCGTGTAAGCCACCCAGTTTGAGTCCCTTGTCGCAGCAACTACTGGAAACTAAAACAGGGTGATAGGGAAGCAAAAAATATAGAAAGACTTCTTAGCAGGATGATTATGGAAAAAGAAAGTTTGAGAAACACTGAAAACACTGAAAGTAGGGGAGGGGAGGAAGAAAGGAGGCCATCATATAGTTCAGAGAGAGAGAATATTCCCTTTGTGTCCTTCTTGGTGACCTGACAGATAGTCATGACCACTAAGGGGAAAGTGGGGCTCATTTCTTGTGTAATGTGGGAGAATCCGACAGCTTGCAGCTTCTAGCACCTGGAGGAGGCGGCAGCAGGGAGCGGGGCTGTGTTCTCATGCGGAGGTTGAGCGGGGAAGGTGTGTTCTAAGTTGGCCCAGGTTGTTGGTAGAATCCAGGTCTTTGAGGGGGTAGGTCTGAGGCCCTCGGCTCCTCCAGGCTTCCCTCAGGTCCTTGTCATCTAGGCAGTTTACACAATGGCTCTTTGATTTTTCAAGTTGGTTTAGTCAGCTTTTTCTGCCACAGTGACTAAAATACCCAACTGGCACAATTGTAAAGGAGGAAACGTTTTATTTGAGGGCTCAGTTTCAGAGGACTCAGTCCATAGACAGCTGGCTCCATTCCTCAGGGCTCAAGGTGAGGCAGGACACCCTGGTGGAAGCGGATGGTAGACACAGGCAGCTCACGTGATGATCAGCAAGCAGAGAGAGACTCCGCTTTCCAGATACAAAATATATACCCCAAAGCCATGCCCCCAATGCCCCGACTCCTCCAGCCACACCCCACCTGCCTTCAATTATCACTCAATGAATCCCACCAGGTGATTAATTCACAGATTGGGTTAAGGCTCTCATAACCCAATCAATTCTTCTCTAAACCTTCTTGCAGTGTCTCACACTTGAGCTATTGGGGGACACCTCACATCCAAACCCTAACGAAAGGTTAACAAAAGAGCAAGAGGAACTCTTAATGTGATGAATCCTCTGTAGCCTAACACATCATCATCACTACTAAGTGGAAGCTGAGGTGCATTCCTTCTCTAACTGTGAGAAAATCCTACCATTTACAGCTAATAGAATCTAGAGAAGGAGGCAGCAGGAGCTGGCCCAGCCAAGGGAGGGATCAGAGAGCTGCCTGCCTGCCTCTGTGTGGTGCTAACAGGACTCTGGAGCTATTGCCCTTGGTGGGGTGGATGGAGGGAAGGTGGCTGAATTTGGAGCAATACTGGGGAAGCTCGGCTGTCCTGACAGAACTCTGAATTCTCAGTGTATTTTCTGAAGCTAATTCGAAAGGAGGGCGAGAGAGAGATTTTTTTTTCAGAGCCCCAAAGGAAGCAGCATTGTTTGGGTGGGAGGGCTGTGCTCAGACCCGGGGAGTGTGGAGTTCCCGTGGTTGGGACTCAGCTCCCTCAGGGTGGGCTCTAAAAAGCAAGGCCTTGGATGAGGCTGCTGAGCAAGGGTGCTCGGTTCGCTCTAAAATTCTTCAGAGCAGCTCCAGGTCTAGTAAGAGAGCATGTCCACTCAGTGGCTTCTGGTGGGGAACTTGCAGGTCCAGGCACCCTCTAGTTCATAATAGGAGGCCCACGACTGTACAGGTCAGGAGAGGCTCCAGAGATGCTGAGGTTCCAGAGGACAGAAGACCTGCCTCTGTTGAGGGGATAAAGGGTATCTGAGGACAACCCCGTCTATGTTGAGCCACTTCCTGTTCAGCCAGAGGTCGCAGGGGTCCTCCAGCGGATGTGGATTTCAGGCCTCTTCCGTGAAAGCTGGGTTGATGATAGACATGATAGACACCCTCGCCCTCCCTGGTGGAAGAGAACCTGCAGGAGGGGTGACCAGGAAGGGACCCAGCGGTGATTCATTTCCTCAGTGGGTGTGAGAGGGAGGGGTCACCTTGGAGGAAATCTCAGCTGTATAAAAAACTCCTCTTTTATGTTAATTTAGGATAAAAACTATTGGAATTAATGTACCCCGGATTAAGAGATATTAACACCATAATTAGTAGAAAAGTGATGAAAAATAATAAATTCTGTTATCTATTTATAATATACTATTTCCTATAAGGAGATTAACACTCATTAATATTAGACCATTCTCCTTTTTTTGTTTTTTTGTACCAGGGATTGGACATAACTACTGAGCCACATCCCCATCCCTTTTTGTATTTCATTTTGAGACAGGGTCTAGCTAAGTTGCTTAGGGCCTTGCTAAGTATCTGAAGCTGGCTTTGGACTTGCGATCCCCCTGCCTCAGCCCCCTAAGCGGCTGGGATAGCAGGTATGCACCACCAGCCTCTTCCATTTTCAAGCAGCTAAAATTTAGGCCCTGTCCACAAGCCTGATAGAGAAATTCTAAAGTGAAAATTAGGTTTTGAACTTTAGCAACTCATACATTAGCACAGAAGAATGTATTTCCATATATAACACTATCTCTGTAACTAATGACACATTCAAATAGAATTTTCTATTTGTAGAATTTTAATGACATTATTTCCCTTTTATATACATTATTGCATATTTATATGTAATATTTACACTCTTCCTTTATGTCTATTATTTCTCTATGATTAGCATAAGAAGAGAAAGTTTTAGGCTTTATTGACTTAAGAAGAACATTTTAATTTGGCAATTAAAAAATTGACCTTATATAACTTTGGTATTTTGTGGAAAGGTAAAGAAAAAACGAATACTTCTAAATCCACTGATCTCCCATCCCTGTTCTACTGAAAGGTTGTAAAAAACTTGACAGATTATGAAGACCCAAGGGATGCTAAGATTCGATTGAGAAAAAAGAAATTAAAATTATGCTTTACTTGTTACTGTTAGTTTTTCTGAAGAATAACTTAAAGAATAAAGGCTTCCAGGAGCCAGAGGAAGAGAAAGTAATGTTAAAAACAAAGTTATAAAACTTCACCCAGCAAGATAGGTACAGGACATCTAGCTTTGGGTCAGTAATGGATATGAATTTCCCTTCCTTTCTGCTAGGTCCTCACAGGCGTAATTTATCTCAGGTTCAGTAATTTCAAGAGAACTACAAATATAAATATGGAATTACAGAAATTTATATATTTCTCTAAGCAAGTAATGGGTGAGTATAAGATAAGTATCAGTTTCCAATACATCAGTTACAATTAAATCACCTCTTTTGATTATCATGTAAGAAAAACATTCATACTTCCTTAAGCTGACCTTTAAAAATATTATTATTTTTTAATATGACAGTAGGATATATTTTGAAATATTATACATCCATAGAATAAGTATAACTCATTCCAATTAAGAACCCATTATTGTAATTGTATATGATGTAGAGTTACATTGGTCTTATATTTATATATGAGGATAGGAAAGATGTGTCTGATTAATTTTACTGTATTTCCTGTTACCATTCCCCCTCCTTTTCCTTCATTTCCCTTTGTCTAGTCCAATGAACTTCCAATCTTCCCCTCACTTGTTGTGGGTTAGCATCCACATATCAGAGAGAACATTCTGCCTTTTGGTTTTGGGGGTTGGCTTATTTCATTTAGCATGCTATTCTCCAGTTCCATCCATTTACCAGCAAATACCATAATTTCATTCTTATTTAAGGTTGAGAAATATTCCATTGTGTATATATACCACATTTTCTATATCCATTCATCTGTTGAAGGGCACCTAGTTTGGTTCCACATTAAGCTGACTTTTTGGACCCAATTTAAATTAATGTAAAGCCAGGTGATCAATAAAGCCTTTGTTAACCTTGACACCAAACAGAAGGGTGACATTTAGAATGGGTGTCTTTCATTTATCAAACCAACATATTTTTTTTTCTTAGAATGAGATATTTCTATAAATTGTTGGTAAACATTTATTGGGGATATTCAAGGTTAGCCAAGTATCATCCCAAACCAACCCGCATGCCTGGGTATACTTAATTAATGAGCATAACTGTAAGATCTTCTCTTATGTTTACCTCTTAAGGAGAATTTTAGCTCTCCTTTTCAGTCAGGATTTAATGGAAATAAATTCTATGACCTTTAATTCTGCAATATTGTTAGCCTATAATAAAACAGTTATTGCTTATATACTATATATGATATAAAAATAAAGTATTAACAAGGTTGTGAGATTTTCTGGTCCTACATTGATTTAACAGGGCAGCCCTGGTGACCTTCAGGAGATATGAAAAAGAAACTCATGAACCCAGAGACTCTTTAGCTCTTCCTCAGGCTCAGATCACTGTTAACCACTAAGGCACGTGGACAATTTCAATGGCTTTCCTCTCTCTGTTGCTATTCCAGTTATCTGGTCAACCTGTGCTTATAGTTCATTCAGCTTCCTCTCCTGTCCATGGAGAGGTACTCCAAGGATGCTTGGAAATGCATCATTGAAAAATCTCTTGAAATTACTCATCTATCATGTGCTACATCAATCTTGGAATGCAGCTCAATTAACCTAATTATTATACCTAAATCATGTTGGTAGCCATTAGTAACCTAAGCATTTGTTTTCAGTATTTGTTCTTTATGAGTTCAAAGGAAGATCAGTATATTTCCATGGATGTATACAATTCTTTATTCTCTTGTTGCAAATATATAATTTGTCTTCTTTCTTTCTGCATAGCCATAACTATCATGGACAAGATTTTTTTTTTTACTTAGATTCTTCATTACTTTTACTCACTTGATGAAAATATTTTTTCATATACTTATTTGTCATCTTTAATGTGATGTCCAGGTGTTTTCCCCATTTAAAAATAGAGTTTTCTTTTACTTAATAATGAATTTTAAGAGTTTTTGGATATATTTTGAATAAGAGTCTTTTATAAATTTGTGTTTTGCAAATATTTTCTCCTAGTCTGTGGAAGATTTGACTTTTTAGATTCAACACCAAGGCATAGTTGATGGAATCATCAATCCATCAATCAGCTGGACATCATTAGAATTAATCTTTTTTGCTCTGTTGAAGACACTGTCAAGAAAATTAAAAACACAAGCCATACACAGGAAGTATATGGGAAGTATTTGTAACTTCAGCTCTAATTTTTTCTGAATCTGTGACTTATCTAAATTTTTTAAAAGGCCAAGACATAAACAATGTCATCTTGGTTTTCTCCTGTTAACTTGCAGGAGTTTATAGCTTTGTTTTTCACATTTAGGTCTAGGATTTATTTTGAGTTAATTTTTACAAAGGGTGTAAGGTCTGTGTCTAGATTCATCTTGTTGCATCTGGATTTGTTCCAGTACTGTTTGTTGAAAAGCCTCTTTTTTTAAAAAAAATCTATTATATTACCTTTGTTTCTTTGAAAAAGATCAACTGGGGCCTGAGGTTGTGGCTCAGCAGTAGAGCTCTCACCTAGCATGCTTGAGGCACTGGGTTCAATCCTCAGCACCAGATAAAATAAAAGATATGTTCCACCTTTAATTAAAAAATAAATATTAAAAAAAGATCAATTGACTGTATTTGTGTGGGTATATTTCTGGACTCTAGATTCTGTTAGATTTGTCAATGTGTTGGTTATTGTAACTTTACAGAAAACGTTAAAGACTTTGTTCTTCTTCAATATTATGTTGGCTGTTATGGATCTTTTGCTTCTCCAAATAAACTTTGAAATAAGCTCATTAATATCCACAAAATAACCGGCTTGAATTTTGATTAGCAAAGTATGGAATCAATAATTCAACTTAGGAAGAATTGATGTCTTGACAACATTGAATGTTGCTCTCCCTGAACATGGGATATCTCTCCATTTATTTGGTTCCTTTTAATTTTTTTCCATTAATATCTTGATAGTTTCCTTATATTGATCCTGTGTATATTTTGTTGGATTTATACATCAATATTTTTATGCTAATGTCAATGGTTACTTGTTTACTTTTAGTGTATAGAAATGCAGCTGATGGCTGTATGTTGATCTTTCATCCTGTCAACTTGTTGGACCCATTTTTCTAGGAATTGTTTTTTAGTAGATTCTTTGAAATTTTTTATGCAGACAATTATGTCATCTGCAATAGGGAAAGTTTCATTTCCTCCTTTCCAATCTGTGTGTCCCTCACCCATGTCTACACTTCCAGCACTATGTTGTAAGAGGTGAGAGTGAACACCCTTGCTTACTCCCGATCTTAGAGGGAGAAACAGTCTTTCATTACTAAGTGTAATTTTATATATAGGCCTTTGTGGATGCTCTTTTTCAAGTTGGGAAAATTCCTTTGAAATCTCAAGTTTGCTGAGAATTTTTTTAAATCATGGAAGATGTTGGATTTTGTGAAATTATTTTTCTGCACCAAGTGATATGATCATGTGATGGGTTACAAAGACTAATTTTAAGATATTGAAACATTCTCGTATGCCTGGAATAAACCTAATTAGTTTCACGGTGCATAGCTTTACACATTGTTAGATTCTATTGGGTAATATTTTGTTGAGGATTTTTGCATATAAGTTGATGACAGATATTGGTGTACAGGTTCTTTTTCTTTTTGTATTGTCAATTTGGTTTTACTATCAAGACTTCATAAAATGAATTGGAAAGTGTTACCTCCTATTTTCTGGAAGAAATGGTACAAAACTGGAGTTTGCTAAAATTTCCCAGTGGACCTGGGTGTCTCATATCTTCTATTCTTGTCCTTCTTCATCCTCAGGTAATGGTCTTGCTCCTGCTCTCATTGGATCTGAACCCCTCAAGTCACCCATGGTGGCAATTGGGACTCAAAACCTCTAAAAACAGGGACCAAAGGGACTGAAGAGGAGATTCCCCATGCCACTTAGATTTTGCAGAATACAGAAGCAGAACCAGTCAGGGGTCAGCTTCCATTGTCAGGGACCAGCTTCCATTGCAGACCTGGAGAGATTTCTAGAAGTGACCACATCTGGCCAGCGTTCCCTGAGCACTCAAGTTTCTGTAAAATTTTAGTAATAATTATTTCTTGGTGCCATCACTTTGGTGTATCTTTTATTTAAAATTTTATGTTTTATAAAGATATTTTTTCTTCACTGAGCAGGCAGCAGTCTTGCAGTGGGAACTCAGATGGGTGCTGTACTCAGCCCTGTGACCAGGAGTGTGAATCCATTACCTGAACAAATAGTTATGGGACATGTACGGCCACTGGGAGATTTTGCAAACTGGGGGCCACCTCAGTTTAATCTTCCTAAATTATGACTGTTCTAGGATGGGACAGAGAAAACTGTTCCAGAAGAAATTCTATGGGAATGGGTAGGAAGAGCAGATAAACAGGTTGGAGGAATCTCTGCCCACATATACCTGATGGCTTTATTAGTCTGCTTTTTATTACTATAATAAAATACCCAAGGCAGGCTAGTTTTAAAAAAAGAAGAGGTTTTATTTAGCTTACAATTTTGAAGGCTAAAATCTTGGGTTGGATTCAGGCATGGGCCCTTTTGGCTGTGTTACCTTGTGTCAGATGGAAACATTGGGAGTGCATGCAGGAGGAAGAGATCACATTGCCAAAAAGCAGCCAGAAAGAGGACAGATAGGGCCAGACCATTGTTTTTCTCACTACCCCTCTCATGAAAACCAACCAGGGTCCCCTTAGAAATGTCTTAATCCCTTCCAAGGGCAGTGACCTCAGAGACCTAAGGACTTCACACCAGGCCCCACTCCTTGAAAATCCACACATCTCCCAACACTGCCACACTGAGGACTGACCTCCCAGCCCATGAACTCTGGGGGAACGAACCACATCCAGACCATAGATAGCTCTGCTCATCTGTGAGTCCCAACAGCAGTGGAAACAGTAGGAAAGACAGATGGGTGGGGCGGGGAGGCAGGAATGGCCATCTTGGGGGCCTGCAGAGCCTGCTCTGTCTGAATGCCTGTCCTGAAGAGGTCTTGGACTCTCTGCTCTGAGGAGAGAGGGCAGATCCTGCCTTCATGAGGAAGGGGACTGTGATGAGAGGAAAGGTCATGGGGCTGGGACACTTCTTCCTTTATAATTGCCAAATTGGACAGACAAGTTGCTGCAAGCTGGGAAGTTGCTGCCAGGGCTGTCCAAGGTCACTGGAGCTGAAAGTCTTGACATCTGCCAGCATGTTCTCCTTCCTGAGCCTCTCCCTTCTCAGAGGTTCCTTCCAACCTCATGGCCTTTGCCCCTCTAGGAGACCCAGAGACATGGACTGGACCAGAAGTTTCTGGAAGGTTTTTCTGGGTGCTGTTTCTGCAGGAGCCCAACATCTGGGTCTCCTGGGGATGCACATCAGCAAAGACATAGACTTGCCCTCATGGTGAGGAGAATGGTGTGTTAAAGATACCCTTCAAAATAAACTTTGATGTCATGTGTCTCAGGGGTGCCTGACTTTGCCACAATCCCTCCACATAATACTGGACTCACTTTTCCTTTCCTGCACAAGAATCAGGGACAGCTGAGAAAGGGACTTGAGTTTTGGAGATAGGAGTCACTTGTGCTTCAGAGGATGGAGGTGGTTTTAAGGGCAGAGGGTGGGTATGGGGAATATCTCCAGGAGGAAAAGCCACATACTTAGGGACATGACTGGGAGGTGAGGACTCCCTCTCCTGTCTGTGCTGGGGTTGAGGTAAACTCCAGGGCAAAGAGTGGAGGGTCAGAAGAAAGTGACCTAGAAAGAGGGAGAATCAAGCATTTAGGCTTCCTTATCTCTTACCTCTGCAACAGGTTGTATCCAAACATAAAAGTTGTTTTCAGAGACTCTGAACCCACAGTTAGCAGGTACCACTTTAACGTGCAAGGAATAGCACCCCAGGGAGGGGTTCTATGGCGTTCTCCCTATGGCTTCCTTGTGACCCTGCCTCCTTATCAGGTCCTACTAGATGTTAAGGCCAAGAGAGTTGTTAGAACAGGAGGGAAAAGAGAAGCAGGTCCTGAACATCCTTGTGAGATAACAAGACTCTCCTTTCCCCTCGTTGTCTACATCCCATCCCATTGTCCTGAGATGATGATTCCATGCAGGAATCCCCATCCTGCCTCTATCACTCTGTCCTCCCTACACCTGGAATCTTCCCACCTTCCATTAGACTCTATGCTCTCTGGAAGGGAAGTCCTAATAGGTTGATGGCCAAGAGTACCAGCTTTGGAACCAGGTACAATCTAAGATCAAGCCCTTGAATCCACCTCCCAGTAGCTGAGTAATATTGAGCCCATAGTGCAAACCCATAAATTCTGCATCCTTCTTGAAGTCTTCATTTGTCTACTGCAAAGACTCAAATCTGAGGTCAAGATCTGCACTCATAAACCTTATCATCTCCTGCCTCTTCCATGGTTATATGGTACCATCATCCACCTGATTGATCCAACTACAAAGAGACCAATGTTCTACACCCTCACTACCAGGCCCTATTAAATTTGTCTCCTAAATCCCCCCTGAACCAATCTATTTCTCCTTCTTTATCATCATCTATCATCTGAATGAAAACAGTTACCTCAAATGGGCTGCCCCATCTTCTTTTGTCCCTTTTAGAATGTCTTTCTCATACTTTAGGCAGAGTAAGCCTTTTTTACAACACATATCTGATCACCCCTTTCTCTTACATAAACATTTTTGTGAATTCTCATTGCTCCTGAGGTCATAAAACAATCCACCCTTCCATGACTGACTTGCACTTTAATAGGCAAAGGGGCCTCCACCTTTCTGATGTCTAGCACAACCTCTTTGTGCCAGGTTGGGTTTCCTGGAGACAGGCCCTGATATGAAGATGGACAAGCAGGTCATTTTTCAGAGGACTTTTATAATCAACATGTGTGGAAGGGAGGAGAAGGAAATGGGATTGGGTAGAAGGAGAAGTTGAGCAGCCATGAAATCCCAATGAAGACTTTAGCTGACCTCATATGGAGCTCTGGTTGTAGGATGTTCCTTTGGAGTTGTTGTGAGTTATGAGAGAGAATGCAGCCTCTGTACACTAGGCTGATGAATCATCAATATGGCCTGTTCCCAGATGTTACCTTCAGCCAGGTGGCTCTGCTCACCTGAGGCAATCTCTGCAAGGGCTGACAGCCAAGGACCAACTTCTGCAGCCCCAGGCACCAGGACATCCTCAACACTCTTCTCTGGAACATACTCTACCTGCCAAGTTTTGAATTCAGGATCTCTATTCACTAACCCCATGAGGTTCTCAAAGGTACCTCACTTCACACAGGTAATCCCCAATTCTCTGTTCCCACTCAGCCTGACCTGAGATTTGCAGATTGGAAACGTGTAGGGTCAACCTCGTGAGTGACTGAGAAGCAGCAGCCTCTGTCATCTCTGGATGCCTGGGATTGGGGTGAGCTCCGGCAGAGGACAGAGAAGGACACACAGGGCTTGTGAAGTGAGATGAAACCTGGACACATTAGCAAAGTCTCCTGCCACACATTTCCCTGTGTTGTTTCCCAAGGGGGTAAAAGAGGCAAAGAGAACTAACCGAGGGAAAGGTGTTGAGTTTTAAAAATAGACAATATTTTAAACAGTTTGGATTTACAGAAAAATAAATGATAATAGAGTCCCCATATACTCCTAAACATATTCCTTTAATGTTCAAATCTTACATGTGTGTGATATATTTATTATAATTGAACCAACATTGAAACATGTTTATCATGATTATCCAAGGTTTATAGTTTGTTAAAATTTGTTTTATTTTTATCTCATTTCCATTTCTCTATTCCAGGATCCCCGTAGGTTACAGTGTTTCATTTGCTTCTCATGGCTGTGATATTTTCTTAGACTTTCCTTGATCAGATGACCATTTATGTTTTGAGGAATGGTTGACAGGTACATTGTAACATGTCCCTCTATTGGAACTTGTCTAGAATTGGTTTATTAGAATTTTTCTCATTTTTAAACAGGGGCTATGTGTTTGGGGTTGAAATTTGCAGAGGTGACTTGCTTGCTGTTCTTCTGACCCATCAGTGAATGAAGTCCATGTCTTGCTCCAAGACTGACCCGATGGTTTATTCCAAATGTGCCACAGCACTAGGAGTGGGGAATGTTCCACATTCAATCATTTATTTATGGATGCATCAATATTTCTTTAATATTCTGGGTTACAAGACAATGCTACTTTGTTTTGTTGCTCAAATTGTTTCAATTTGGCCATGGGAGCTCCTTCAGCTGGATCCCATATCCTAAAACTCTAATCAATGTTGCTTTTGGTTTTGGGTTTCTGTATTTTTTCCTCTTTTCTCCTTCTCCTTCTCCTTCTTCTTCTTCCACTTTCTTACTCACATAATTTGGATCTAAATTCTTAAATGTCCCTGGAAGGCCCTATGTTAAATGTTTGTGCAAGAGCTTGGTGCAATTAGGAAGTGGTAGAACCTTTATGAGGCAGGCCAGGTTGGAGGTTTGGGGCCTCAGGGGCATGCCCTGAAGGGGTTTATGGGCCCACAGTCCTTTGCTCTCTGCTTTTTCCCCACCATAGGTAACCAGCTTCCTCCGCCATGTTCTCCTGCCATGACTCACTGCTTCTCCATTGGCCCAAAAGCAATGGCCCAACTGATCATGGATGGAAATCTCCAAACCAGAATCCAAAACAAACCTTTCCTCCTTGTAAGTTGATAACCTCAGCTGCCTTTTGACAGTGACACAAGGTTGACCAACACATTTTTAGGGATGTTGAATTTTGATGGGATTTTTTCTTTCTATTTTTGTAGATAATGATGGGAGTTGTTATTCCATGTTTTTACATGCACATAATCTAACAATATAATTTGGCCAGTATCACCCCCCAGGACTTCAACCCTCCCTCCCTGTGATGGGATTTTCAACACATGAAGAAGATAGTCTTTAGAGAAAGAGTTGGAGAATATAAGAGCCATGCCATTGTATAAGGAAAAGTATGTTGAAATATAAGATCTAAAAGAAATCAATATCCCCAATAATGTTTTTATTCATTTATTAAAAAATTTGAAAACTGTTTGAAAAAAACATTGCAGTTACTGACCTAGACATGGAGGCTTAGATGGTCCATTCCCTGTTAGAACTCACATTCTATTTGAGGAAGACAGACAAGCAAAAACAGGCAGTTCTCACTTTGGGGCTGATATGCATGAATTTTAGTTGTAACAGTTTAATTAAATAGCACAAATCCCCCAATACATGGCTCAAATTTAATGTCACTGTAGGTTTACTGCAATTGCATAGAGCAAATTCCACACTAGCTCTTTCATCCACAGACCATTATGGGGACACCAAATGGTCCTCCTCTTCAGTGACTCGTCACTGTTGACTCTTGGATCCGTCCTGTGACTGTCTCACTCAGTTTCCACACAGACAGTGGAGCTTGATTGTCATGTGACTTCCTTGTCTCCCAACAATGAACCCACATGACATTTTCCAGAAATGAAAAATTGAAAGAGGGACTTGCCAACAGACATGAAAGGACAGGAGAGGTGACAATGCTGGAAGTGAGATTCACACTGGACACAAGTGGAGTCAGGATAGAAGTAGCTGGCTATGGTGTGTGGACATGGATCCCACATGGGGACTTTCCTTTGGCAGACGGAGGAACCTAGTGAAGGTGAAGCTACCCACATACACCAGGGGAGTGGTGGTGACCAAAAGGGTGATGGTGTTAAAGGGGCTGATAATTCCCCAAGGCAGAGAAGATGCTTGCTTTATATTTTAAAGAAGAACAAGATGGACACTCTTCAGACTCCTCTGGATAAATTTTTACAAAGAAAAACAACACTACCACTCAGTTTCTAATGTTTCCACTTACAGTACACTAAGTGCTCATCTTATTATTATTTACATTTCCCTATACATTTAAACTGACATTTAACTGACATAATGAGAGTTTTTAATATTCTGAAAAAAACTGTGAATGTGCAAGAACAATCACTGTTTTTCTTAATCTCCATGGAGATGGCCCAGGGTTTCTATGGACAACAAGGACTGCCATCATCCAGTATAATGCTATTATTAATAAGTGCTGAGGAAGAAAACCACTCAGATTAAGGCAAACTTTTTTTCCTGGCTTTGAGGCATGGGACATCTATGTAAAGGAGAATGAGAATTATTCTTATTAAATAATTATGAGTTTCCTTTGAGAACCTCAACACCTTGCACCTCAACAAGGCTGGGGAGCAAGGGTAGGCAGGAAAAAGAAGGTAGAATGACTCTTGAGAGCGAGGACTTGGGGTGCTTGATGGCTGAGCCCAAGGCAAAGGAGGAGAGCCATCCTGATGCGGTCAGATGGGGCTTTCTTGTCACATTCTGGGGAGGGATCATGAGTTGCTGTCCAGAGGCAGGTCCCAGGGCCCTGCTCAGGACCATGAGTGCAGGCTTAGCCTGGGGCATCAAGGACTGGGCAGAGGCACAATAGGGGCCTGTGGGTTGGGTGGTGTCCTGGGAGGAGACATTTGGAACAGTCTACAGAGGCTTCTGGGCAGCTCCTTCTCTCAGACTGAGCACCGTGGAGCAGGAAGAAGGTGGCAAAGACTGAGGGTCCCAGGCAGCAGGGCTTGGTGAAGGATCTGTGGGAAACATGTCCACATTCAGTTATCTGCTTATCTTTATGACACATCTCCTGAGAGCTGTGATGTCCTGATGTGGTCGTCCTGGGATGCCTGTTGTCAGTGGCCCAACAGCCCCAAGACAGGACTCTGAGCTCAGCCTCTCCTATGTACTGACTGTCCTCCCTTCTCTTTCAGCTTGGCCACACTGAAGGTCAGAAGGGGAGCAGCCCTGAGCAGCCCATCTAGAACTTCTCGACATTGCTTCCTATAGTAGAATCTTCCTGTCCATAGAGATCTAGTGGTGGACTAATCTAGAGGTGGCCTCCAAGTGACACACCCAATCTGATGCTCTTCATTGCGCCCCATTATCCCATCATCTCTGGGGCCCCTAGGAATCAGTGCACACCCACTGACAATCCTTGATCTCATTTCCTGCAAACCCCACACATTTCCTGGGAGCTGGGACTCCATAGAAGTTGCCCGATATCCTGAGGGTGCTGAGAGGTGTGTGGCTGGTTCTCTATACCCCCTGACTCTGCAGCTGTGCACAGGTGGGCTTCCACTCCCCCTGGCCCTGCCCCTTCTGCAGCAGCCTGTTGTTCACCCTCCTCCTGGGGACTTACAGTCAGGACTTCTGTTTCCTGTGGACGTAAATGGCAAAGACACTGACAGCCATTAGGGTCTTGAGTCCAAGTAACAGGGCTATGAGGTATGAAGCAAGATTACAATTCACTTTTCCTAAAATCAAAGGACAGGAGGACCATTAGAAGGGCTCCCGGGAGTCAGCCCCAGGAACCTGCGCTTGCTCTAACTGAGGCTCCCTGGGCCCAATGTTGTGAAGCTTGAGCACACACACCTGTCCTGGCTGCCCTGGTCAAGCCTGAGGCAGAAGCCCAGTCAGAGTTTCCTCAGTCCCACTCAACCAGCCCCAGGTCCCAGGGTGTCCTCACTGACGGGAGGTGAAAACGTGTGCTCCGTGCACACTGCCCACCCAGCCATGCCAGTTCCCTACTTGATCCTCACTATCCCATGGGGAGGGATTATCATCTCCTCCTGAGAAGGAAACCGAGGACTGGGCCCAGAGAGGTTACGCCCCATTATCCCATCATCTCGGGGGCCCCTAGGAATCAATGGCATATAAAGGTGACACCGTAGATAAAATGGACCAAAATTCCTTAAGAACAGCCTACCCCAATACACATATTAAGAAATCAATCATATGAATGGCCCTAAACTACTAAGGAAATTTATCATTTTAAAACTCAGGAAAAATTTCTTGATGCTCATATATTTTCCCAGGGAAGTTGCACCATGCAATTAAAGATGAATTAAAACTAATTCTGGTGCACCAAAACCAGCTATAAAATGAATTTTGGAAAAATCGGAATATATGCTCCAATTATTTCAAATTATTGGAGAATTTTTGTTAATTTTATGATAATAAGCTGTATAATAAACATGAATACTACCTTTATTATTAATTTTCTTATCTAGAATAATGCTGTTGGATTTGTAGAGGAATGTCCTCTATCATTTGACCATTCCAGATGTGGACTCCACTTGCAGTGGTGTGCATACCTGGCTAAGTGATGAGTAGATGGGATTAGGCAGCTCCCCCATGTATCTCTAACTATGAGGGAAACTGTCATTCACTGCCTACCTACCATTAGTCTTCCTGCAGGAAGGCACAGGGACAAATCCGTGGCCCATGAGGACCATGATAGGGCATGCTGGAAGGAAACTGGCCCTTGAAAAAGTCTTTTGGAGTCTGGACCCACTCCTGTGTTACACAGGGAACTAAGTCACACTGGGCCACAGAATGGAGTCTCCAGACAACTGTGGTGTTTGGGACAATGTTCAGGGGAGAGGGAACATTTCTTTCATTAGCTTTATAGGCTGGCGATTTCCTTGTCCCCAGGGACCTTAGATTTGCCTTGAGTTGTGTAGATGGATCTCCGGGTGTGAGGGCAGGAAGTCATCAGCAACACCCCTGTTGCTCCCCAGGGCCATCCTAGTCCTCTTTCACAGGGTGCAAAAAAGGACACTGGAGACAAGTTGAAATTTGCATGTTGTGATGGTGATTGAGGTTGCCACCACGGCTGCCCAGAGCCTTTGTCTTTCTGTGTGCATTTCCGGAATCCTTCAGTTTCTAGAAGACCATCTTTTTGGATTTTGATTGGAATTGTGTTGATTCTAGAGATGGGATCAGTGAGGAGTGATCAGTCCCTCTGAGTATGTATTCAGATTTATTCAAAAATCCTTTCAGAGCTGGTTTTGGTGCATCAAAATTAGTATTAATTCATCTCTGGATTGGTCCATACTTAGTAGCCCATCCTCAGGGAGTCCTTTCCAAATTTCATCCAGGAGAGACAGAATTTTCTAGGTAAGGAAACAGATGAGTATGGAAAATTCCAATATGGAATGGAGGCTGGGCAGAGGATAACAGAGTAAGGAGCAGGGAGAGGCCCCGAGGAAAGATAGCAGAGCACTTGTTAGGTGCAGAGACAAGAGGCAGGACAATAGGATAGGCTGGTCCCCTCCCTCCCTGATTCTCTTCTTTAATATCTGCTTATGTCAGAACACCCATGGAGAGATGGATCAAGCTCTTCACAGAGGAGACTCTTGGGGTGAGGATGGGGGCGGGATTGCAGCTGACTTGATGGTTCTAGTATAGATTTATAGACTTGAGAATTATTCTGTAGTAAACATGAATATACTTTACCACTTAAAAAAGAGACTGGATACAAAAAGACCCCATCAGCTGGAGTGCTTATCATGCCAGGAGATGTTCATACCCTGCTCTTTCTGAGACATTCAGCCTCTGGTTCCTGGAGGTGGCTGGCTGCCCATCATGTACCACCTGGCAGGTGAACACCACGTCCCTGCTCTGGGAACATAAGTCCACCAGGAGCCAGCTCATGTGGTTATATGTCCCATCTTTGTTCTCTGTGATGACTGAGGTGGATTCGGTCCTGGACACATTTCCATTCTCCACCCAGGGCAGCTTTAGGCTCCGGGGGTACAACTGCATCACCTGGCAGGTGACGTTCACAAGATTCCATGCCATGGTGGGCAGTGGGGTGACCTCTGTGGAACTGAAACAGCACAGGCAGAAGCTGTGACCTTATGGCACAGACAGCTGAGCTCCTCCCAGCAGGGCAAGGGCCTCCCTTGGGACAGTACCAGGTGTGAAGCAGGGACTCAGACATTGAAGGTTTGCACGGGAGTGAATCACTAACCACAGGGCCTGCCATACCAGAGGTGCCAAGTGACCAGCAGCTCCTCTTAGGGTAAAGTGAGTAAGGTTGACAGGCTGCCTGCAGCAAGTGAGCAGAATAGATGAAACCTCCCTGCACATCAAGGCTTGGCTCTGAGAGGAGCTCAGCAGTGGTAGTTGCTTCTGGTCAATGAAATGAAGCCACCACTGATGCTGGACACAGGGCAGGAGTCCACATGTGCATGGAAGGTGACAGCACTGCTGGGAATTAGAGCAAATGCTCCTGGGGAGCAGCAGGCTGGGTGGCCAGGTGTGGGTTGGGGTGGGGAACAGGGTCCTATACCTTGTATGGTGTCAGACAACTTGGCAGTCCCACAATGAGGAGGGCCCCCCTGCAGGGTGAAGTGGGCACCTTGCAGATGATCTGAGAGTGAACGTCCTTGGGGCCCAGGGTCACTTGGGCTGTGCTGGGGGGACACACTGTAGGACACACTTTCTCCCGTGGGGTCCATGCTGGTCTGGGTGTACAAGAGCTCATTCCCATTTTTGAACCACTTGAGGGGTGATATTTTGGGAGGAGAAGCTGTGGGACTTGCAGGTGAAGCTCACCATCTGCCCAGGTGTGGCCCTGGTCACAGGACCTGACACCACGGGAGGAGAAGGTCTGGCTGAGGAGGAGCATTGACAGACAAGTCAGGAGATTGGGAGACCCCCCTCTGGCCCCAAGTATGTGACCCTCTGCAGAACCTTGTGAGTCATTTTTATTTTTTTTGTTTGTTGCACTGGGGATCGACCCTCAGGTGCATGCCAAGTACATGCTCCGTCCCTGGGCTACACCCAAATGACAAGACTTCATTTTCTTAATCCTCCTAATGAAGCTCTGTGCATGTGTAGCCCTGTGTGGTGTCCCTTCTCTTTGTCTCTAGGCAAGCACAGCTGTCCAGGCAGACAGTGAGGACCGTCAGCCCAGGTGCTGCCCCAGGCCTGAGATCCAAGCCTTCCTCTCAGCACCAGGGCACAGCTATCAACCTCGTCAGTGAGGAGCTTGTGGACCTTTCTCACTCTTTTTAATATCTGTTTCTGCACGCTGACCTGGCATCCTTGCCACCCAGGGAACTGTTTAAAGAAGCAAATACAGGGACAAATAGCACCAGGACACCATCATGAATAGGGGAACAAGGCTGTTTGAGTTTCATACACATGTATGACATGTGCTGCGCAGCACGTCTCTTCCCAAGCCACACGGAGCACAGTTGGCTTTGATCACATAGGGCTGCCTCTGGAAAATCAGCAAAGAGTGGGGTGCATTGGCTCAGTCCGAAATCTCAGCAACTGGGGAGGCCGAAGCAGGAAGACTGCAATTGCAAGGCTAGGTTGGGAAACTTAGCCACATCCTGCCTCAAAATAAAAAAATAACAAGAGCTGGGGATGTAGCTCAGAGGTGAAGTGCCCATGGGTTCAATCCCCAGTGCTAAAAACAAAACTAGACTAAACAAATCTGGCAAACACAGGTCCTCCTATTGGCAGATTTTATTCTGTGCAGGGTTCATCCACAGGGGGTTATGAATTCACCGATCATTCTCATTTCCACAAATATACCATGGGTCTCACCTGGGCCAGGGACTGAATTGAGAGGGAGAGGATGAAGGGGTGCTTTTCTGAATCTGGGTCACTTTGCATTGGAGTCACAGGTCACTGAGTGCAGAGGAAGCCACAGGGCTAAGATTTTAGAATACAATTTCTAGGTGAAGCCAGGGACTGATGGCCCAGGCCCCTGAGCAGATCCTTAGGGCATTCAGGGGAGAGGATGAGCAGGACAATTACCTGTGGACAGGTACTTAGAGGGATCCTTTGGTGTCTCCAGATTGCTCATTACCACCCAGCACCTTCTACAGCTGTCACCAGGCAGCAAATGCCATGAATATTTGTATCAGCAAATATTGACCTCACTGCCTGACATGCACACAACACTCAGAGGGCACAATATGGAGGGTGTCACTGAAGAAGTGGAGTCACCCAGACCACAGCAGCTTGGAAGTCCCTACAGGGATTAGGGATTTGGATCAAAGGCCACTTATCAAGAGCTGCTCAGCATCCTAACACTGTCCTGAGCCCTTGGAGCCTCTCAGCTCTTGAATCCCCACCTGTCCCATGAGCGGGTCCTAGTGAGAGCCCATTATGAGATAAGGCTCAGGAGGGACATGGCTGGCCAAACTCACCCAGGATGGGGGAGAGGTGAAAAGAGCAGACTCCTCCACACAGGAGGATTGCTCAATAATTATTTCTGCAGATGGAGTCCCTGGCTAACGCTGGATCTGAGCTGGCTCTGTCGGGAGACCCTGCCACAGGGCCCCAGAGAGCTGAGCCCAGCACTTGCTGTTCTGAAGCAACCACACTGAGAAACCCTCCCATGCTCTCCTTCATTGCCAGAGGAAAACCCCAACTTTCCTTCTGTGTCTTCAGGACATCTAGCTCAGGGTTTTTCAGCCCTGGCTGTGTGTTAGAATCTTCTGGAGTAAGTGAAAACTTCAGATGCCCAGACCCACGTCAGAGATTTTAGAATACAATTTCTAGGTGAAGCCTGGGTCTGGGGAATTTTGTCTTCAGTTTTCCCCATGATTCCTATGCACAGCCAGTGGGGAGCCCCCAACCCCACCCACCACAACAGTAAGAACAACTGTAACATCTCCACAGGAAGAAGGCTTTGCCCTTGTTCAAATAATGGAGCAGTTCTGTGTGTCCTGCTGGGGCATCTCCCTGTGGAAGGAGATCGTGGCCGACATTCAGGAGAGGTTCTCCAGTCACTGTGGGCTTCAGGGTGTGAATGTCAGTGGCACCTGAACCTTGGGAGATAGATGAGGACCAGAGATGCTGCTCGCTGCCCAGTGGGTCAGGTCAGGGTCTGTATTGAGCCCCTCCTGTGCCCTGGCTCCTCTGTGGGGACAGTGTCTATCCCCAGGGCAGCAAGGAGCCTGGGCTGGAGTCAGGTCTGGGCTCTGTCCCCTCCTGGCATTAATGTGCTGTGTGAGAGAGGGCCTGCCTGGGCCTCCAGCTCCCCAGGTCAACAGGGGTGGGCACAGTGTACTGACCACCTCAGCCTCATGGCTTAGGAAGAGTATGCAGAGCCTCTCAGGAAACAGAAAGTGAGCACCTGTGCTTCCTGAACCTGGAACCCCTGTGTCACATACATGGAGAACACTCTCTGAGTGAGTGACCCAGCTCTTCTCCTACCCTGCAGGGCCTGTGAGGGCTGGTCCCTGAGACACAGGGATTTACAGACAGACCCAAGGCAAAGGCCCCACCTCTTGGCAGCTCCTCCACCAGGGCCCCAGGTCTACAGGGAACCTGAGCCTGTCAGAATCCTCCCAGGTGCTGTTCCAGGAGGGGAAGGAAGGAAAGCATGCCCTGGCCCCTCCCTGCTCTGGAGGGCCTGGTCCTCACTAGGAACACTAGCCTGGTGGGAGGAGAACTTTACCTGCTCTGCTCCCAGCTCTTTCCAGAGCATCCTGGGTGCTTCTGGCATAAAGAGAAGGGTCACCCCCACAGGGCAGTGCTCTCTAAAGGTAACAGATATGGTCTGGCTCTGTGATTGGCAAGTCCCTCAAACCCTCAGAGCCCTCAGCTGGGGAGCCACAGGACAGGCCAGACTAGAAAAGGTCAGGGCTGTGGAGCAGGCAGGTGAGGGGTGCAGATGCCCCCATTTGCCAGCCATGGAGCCTGGACCAAACAGCATGGCCTCCACAGGCCTCTGCCTCCCTGACCTGCAGAAGGGGTGACCGCAGGTCATGACATGAGCACCCAGTGCTGCTCCTGCTTCTTAGCTGTGGTCCCCAGGATGGAGGGTGTGACCCCGACCTCCTGTCCCACCCCAGGGAGGAGGAGGCAGCTGCACTCACCTTGCACAGACAACTCGGTGCCTGGTCCAGACTTGTCGATTTCTGGAACTTCACACAGTAGTAGGTGCCGGCGTCTGCTGGGGTGACATTACTGATGCAGATGGAAAAGTCCTTGTTGTCCCTCTTTGTTGCATCTGAGGGATTTGTGACTCGGGGGAAGTGGCAATCTTTGAAGTTGTAGATCAACTCCCGGCCTGGCCCTGCCCCCTTAAACCACCAGATGGACCCCACAGGGAGCAGGGCGGTCACAGTGCAGTGCAGAGTGGCCGACTCTCCAGCAGCGACAGACACTGACTTCTCAGGCTGAATCACCTGCAGCTCCTGTGCAGCTGCTCCTGGGGGAGACACAGGGTGGTCACCATTCATCCTGGGGGATTCTCTTGGTTTATCACGTGGTATCAGCAATGCCTGTCACTGACTGAGTGCCCACAGAGTGGCCTTGAACTCAGCACAGGGCATGTGTCCTTCACACTGAGCCTCCCCTGGCCTGCACCTCCACACTGTGAGACACCTGCCCCTGAGGCCCAGAGCCCTGAGCAAGGTGGAGGGAGGGGACTTAGGGCCTGAGCACCCCCCCCTCCTGAACTCTCATGTCACCAACCATGTATTGCTTTTTCCCTTTCTGGCCACTGGTACAATGGACCATGCCATTGGGTGGGGTCCTGTGGCTCCTTGAGACTCCTGCGTTTTGGGGGAGTGGTGGGTACAGTTAGTAGGAAATGCATTTCATTATGAGAGTCTCTGGCTCAGCTTCCTTGTTCCACAGAGATTCCCAAGCTCATGATGGGGTTTCCTTCATCACCTTGGAGTGATCATAGTGCATACAGCCATGAACTTGCAGCTCAAGTAAGAAATGAAATATTGCTGAACTCCTCGCATATTTCCCCACAGTAAAATTAAATTATATCTAATGCCGCTGTGACAAATGACTGCACACCTAGTGCCTAAGACAATAGATCTATCATGTTATGGTTGTAAACATGAGAAATCCAAATTTCCTACCACTGGGTATCCACCCAGGGGTCCTCATGAGAGCTATGTTTCATTACAAGGCTTTGTTCCCTATTCTTTACATCCAGGGGGGCTGCCTGAGCTGCTTCCCTGTTTCCCATCCTCCTATGACTCCACCCTCTTGCCGTCCCCATCCCATATCCTTCCCTAGCTCACCCCTCCTGCCTCCTTCTCCTCAGGACTTGGTGGGCCCAACTTGATTAGAGACCAGCACTGTGAAGCAGCTGTCTCCAACAAGCTCTAGGAAAATATGGAAAAGTAGAAAAGGAAACGTGGAATGTGATCAGCAAATTGAAAACATCAATAAAGGGAGAGACAGTATAAAAATACACGAAAGAGACATTTGGGGGTTGTAAAACTCAACTAACTGAGAAGTTCACTGGAGATTCCACCACAGATTGGCATAGGCAGTTAAAAATCATGAAATGTGGAGCAGGACCCATTGATATTGCTGAGTCTGCAAACAGAAAAGAAAAAAAAGGGATCTTAGAAAGACCCTAAAGTCCATTCAGGATATTACAGAGTACACTGACACACTTATGAGAACCCCAGAGGAAAAAGCAAAGAGAAGGGCAGCAGTTTATTTGAAAAAGAAATGTCCTCCACAATCTTGAATGTGATCAAGTATATGAATGTTCTAATCCAAGAACAAACTCCAGGTACCATCAACATGTGCAGAGCCACACTGAGGCACATTGTAGACCAATCTGCCAAAGCTAAAGGAAAAGAGAGAATATTGAAGCAGAAAGAGAGGCCTGTCCACCACATACAGGGTTCCTCCTAAGGTTTGTATCAAGTTCTTAATGATGGGAACCAGAGGCAGCAAGATGATGTATCTACAGTGTTGGAAAAGAGGTACTAAGAATTCTCTACCTGGCAAAGCTGTCCTTCAACATGAATGAGAAATGAAGATATTCCCACATAAACAGAAACTGAGCAGGTCACTGCCTCTAGAAATGTTCTGCAAGAAATTCTAAGGGAGTCCATTAAGTTGCAATGAAAGGATGTTAGATAATAAGGCCAAATTGTACCACAAACTAAAGATCTGTTGTATCACAAATGTTTTAAGCTTCCTGATGCCCCAACAAGCAGATATGAACACTCCATTCAGCCAACAGGTTCATCAATGCAATACGCTGTTCTCTGTCCCAAGTTCCCTTGCTGCTCTCCCTGGACTGTGATCTAGTGGCATCCACACACACCTGTGAAATCCCTCACAATGTTGGCTTGTGTGCTCTGTAGAGACCCCCAAGAAGGTTCTTGCCCAGGGGTTCTGTCTCTAGAAACTATGTTCCTGATAAATCCTTAATTTCTTGTGCCTCTCCAGGTGCAGTTTCCACAGCTCTGTTGGCTTGGGCTTTAGGTGGCTCATCAGTGGGATTAACCCTCCCATTGACAACACAGTAGAGATGAGGAAGGGAGGTTCTAAAGTCAGGTGCAAAGTCCCTGGGGCATGGCCTCTGACTGCTCATGCCTCACTTCCTAGCTGTCCCCAGTGGCTCCACTATGTTGCACAGCTCTCTGGCCTGCTGGCTGACTTGTGCCCTCGTGTGTGCAGCTCACTGCTGGTGCCTGTGTAGTTCTAGGAGGTGCTGAGTGTCCCTTTATGAGTGCTAGTGTGAAAGTCAAGGGGGCAGAGGGCCACAGAACAGCTGGATGAGCCTGTTCATAGTGTCCAACATATGGTGAGTGGCATTAGTGAGAGATAATTCCTTTTCTGGACTTTACATGGTTCCCCAAATGATTCCCCCTAAATGTCCATGCTGCTCTGCTGGCAGCCCCTTCTCTGATGCTTTCTTGCTGATGTTGATCCCCACCTCCCACCCCGTCCATGGCTGCCATCCAAGGTGATGGGTGGCTCCTGATACAAGGGGAACAGAGGAAGGAGCAATTTGAGCTCTCTTTCCTTCAGATGCCCAAAAATATAATTTGAGGTTATAAATCTTACTTGGGAAATGTGCTTGGACTTTGAAGTGCTGCTGCCATTGACAGGCTATGAGTCTCTCTCTTAAAATTAAATGGTCACAAATAAAGAATTTAAAAGACACAGTTGAGACCACTATTGCTCCTCTGGATTGCTCCCCTGTGCTCTGCATTAGTCAACTTTGTTTGCTGTGGTCAACACCTGACAACAACAACTTAGAGGGGGAAAGGGTATTTTGGGCTCACAGTTTCTGAGCCAGTCCACTGTCAGTTGGCACCAAGGCATGATGTCCATGAGTGGAGGGCGTGTGGTGGACAACTGCTCAGTCCATGACAGTGAGTGCAAGGAGAGAGAGAGAGAGAGAGAGAGAGAGAGAGAGAGAGAGAGAGATAATAGTGGTGGGAAGAGCAAGTGCACATGACAGTCCAGGGATGAAATACAGTCCTCAGGGACAAGCCCAGGGACTTCTTTCCTTCCGCCAGTCCACACCTGCCTATATGACCACCACATTGGAATTCCAACACACTCCTGTCAGATGGCAGTCATCAAGAATATAAACTACAGATGGTGGTGAGGATGGGGAAAAAGGAACCCTTACTCAGTGTTAGTGAAAATGCCAATTACTAAACCTACTATGAAAATCAGTGTGGAGCTTCCTCAAGAAACTAAAAACAGAACTACTGTGTGGTCAACTCTATCACTGCTTGGTATTTATCTTAAAGAATTGAAGTCAGTACACTGTAGAGAACTGTAGAGGTACGTGCTTACCTATTGTTATGGTTTAGACATGAGGTATCCCTTACAAGCTCCTGTGAGACAACGCAAGAACGTGAGAAGGTGAAATGATTGGGTTATGAGAGCCTTAACCTCAACAGTGTCTTAATCCCCTAAGTGGAATTAACTGAGGGTGACTGCAGTCAGGTATGGTGTGCCTGGAGCAGGTTGGTACATGGGGGCATAACTTTGGGGTCTTTATTTGTTCTGTAAATGCAGTTTTATCTTTTTCTTCTTCTTGGTGGCCATGTCCTGACCTGCTTATTCTGCCACATACATCTGGTATGATGTTGTGCCTCAACTCTAGCCCAGAGGAATGGAACCTCTATAGGCTGAGACCTCTGGAAAAATGAGCTTTCAAATTAATCTATTCCTCCTCTAATTGTAGTGTCAGGTTTTTAGTTCACAGCAGAAAATAAGATGACTAAGATACCCATGTTTATCACAGCACAACTCACAATAACCAAATCATGAAATCACCTAAGTGTCCCTCAACAGATAAATGGATAAAGAAAATGTACTACATTTACACAATGGAATTTTTGTTAAACCATAAAGAAGAATGAAATTACATCATTTTCAGGAAAAAATGTAACTGGAGATCATCATTTCAAGCAAAATTGGAGAGACTCAGAGAGACAAGCAGTGTCTTCTACTTGTGGAAGATAGAGGGGGAAAAACCAGAGTATCATGAAAGTAGAGGGGAGGAAAGGGAATCTGGGGGGGGGAAGGAGGGTGCAGAGAGGTAATGGGGCATTAGGGAGTGAATTTAATCATTATGTTATATGCATGCATGAATATGCCAGAAAGAAATGCATTATTTTGTGAAATTCATATGTCCTCTGACTACAAACAAACAAACAAAACACAGAAACAGTGAAAAAGAAAGAGGAACAAAGCTCCCTGGCATCTTTCCAGCAGAGGAGGTTGGATGACCTTTGCAGATCAATGTTGAGGGATGGTTCAACCTATGTCAGCATCATAGCTGCTGAAAGGCTCACAGCCAACACAGGCTTGCAGCCTAGTTAAGGGAGCAGCCTGGAGTCTCCACAGTACCTGTGCATTGGAAAAGGATCTCACATCATCTCCTCACCAAGCCCAGAGCCCAGGCTGCTGTAGTGGTGCCATCCTAAGAAGTGAGTTAATGTCTGAATTTTTACTGCTTGAGGGATTAAAACACTATATATTCCTCACTCTGGTAGCCCATAATTGATGAAATAATAAGGAATGAAATTAGTAATCAATGATAAAATAAAGAATAGAAGTTACTCTAACACCTGGAGGCTAAATCATATGCTATATAATGACCAATGGGTAGCAGAAGAAATCAAGAATGAACATAAAAATACTGAGAGGTAAATGGAAAGAGTGATACAATTCATTAAGATCTCTGGGACACTATGAAGGCAGTTCTAAGAGGAAAATTCATTTCCTTGAGCTCATTCATGAAAAGAAGAGAAATTCACCAAATAAATAATCCAAATCACTCTCAAAGCCCTAGAAAAAGAAGAAAAAAATCAACACAAAACACAGAACAAGATAGGAAATAATTAAAATGAGAGCTGAAATCAATAAAATTGAAACAAAAATAATTTTAATAATTGAAGAAACAAAAGGTTAATTCTTTGAAAAAAGAAATAGAAGTGATAAACCCTTAGCCAAGCTAACAAAGAGAATTAGAGAGAAAACTCAAATTATTAAAATTAGTGATGAAAAATAAAATATCACCACAGACACTACTGAAATGCAGAAGATAATCAGAAACAATTTTGAAAATATATACTCTAATAAAAATAGAAAATCTTGAGGTCATTGCCAAATTTTGAGAAACATATGACCTAACCAAATTGAATCAGGAAGGCAGAGAAAATTCAAACAAATGATTTTAAGCAATGAAATTGAAGATGCCATCAAAAGCTAACCAAAAGACCCAGGCCCAGGTTAGGCCCAGGACCTCCCACACCACTAGCAACCCACTTCGGAGCCCAAGCCCAGGTCAGAGTCCAGGTCCAGGCCCAGGACTGTCTGGCAGACCCATGTGGGAGCCCACGCCTAGGTCACACCCAGGACCACCTTAACTGATCCACCTGGAGCCCAGGCCTAGCCTGCCTCTGTCTTGGGACACTGCAGCCATTACCATACCTCCCCATGTAGTAGCCTCCACTTTGGGACAACAGAAAGGGTCAGGAGGCAGCTTAGTTTCAAAACAGGCAGCCCCAAACCTCTGTAAGGCCCCCACTTTCAGCCCCATCTGTGAAAGTGGTTGCATCCATCTTGGGACACTGGCTGGACTGGAAGCCCAACATCAAGGTAAAGTCCAGGTAATATTCTGGGTCACTAGAAGATTATAGGGTAGAAACTGTAATACCTCAGATCCAATCTGCAAGAAACGAAGACACATAGATGACATGAAAAAACAAGGGAAGAAGGTGCCCCAAATAAACCAAGATACTACAACAATAGAATCCATTGACAAGGCAGTTGATGAAATGTCAGAGAAGGCGTTCAGAATGTACATAATTAAAATGATCTGAGAATAAAAGAATGACATAAGAGAGCAAATACAGGCAACCACTGATCACACCAACAAAGAGATAAGGGAGCCAAAACAAGTAGCAAAAGATTAGTTCAAGAAAGAGATAGAGATTCTGGAAAAAAATACAATCAGAAATCCTTAAAATGAAGGAAACAATAAACCAAATAAAAAACTTAATACAAAGCATCACCAACAGACTAGGCCATGTGGAAGACAGAATGTCAGATAATGAAGATGAAATATATAGTCTTGAAAATAAAGTTGACTACACAATGAAGATGGTAAGAAACATGAACAGAACATCCAAGAATTATGGGCTAGTATCAAAAGACCAAATCTAAGATTTATTGGGGTAGAGGAAGAAACAGAGATTCAAACCAAAGGAATGCACAATCTCTTCAATGAAATACTATCAGAAAATTTCCGAAACATGGATAATGAATTGGAAAATCAAATACAAGAGGCTTACAGGACATCAAATGTACAAAATTACAACAGATCTACACCAAGACACATTATAATGAAAATACTTACCATAAAGAATAAGGATAGAATCTTTTTTTAGAGAGAGAGAGAGAGAGAAAGAGAGAGAGAGAGAGAGAGAGAGAGAGAGAGAGAGAGAGAGAGAATTTTTTTTTGTAGATGGACACAACACAATGCCTTTATTTTTATGTGGTGCTGAGAATTGAACCCGGGTTGCATCCGTGCTAGGTGAGCACTCTACTGCTGAGCCACAATCCCAGCCCAAGGATAGAATCTTAAACGCTGCAAGAGAGAGGAATCAGATCACATATAGGGGGAGCCCAATTCAGATCTCAGTGGATTTTTCAACTTAGACCCTCAAAGCCAGGAGATCCTGAAACGACATATACCAAGCTCTGAAAGAAAATGGATGCCAACCAAGAATCTTATATCCAGTAAAATTAAGTTTCAGATATGATGACAAAATAAAACACCTTTCATGATAAACAAAAGTTAAAAGAATTTACAGTAAAAAAAGCCTTCACTACAGAGCATTCTCAGCAAAATATTCCAGGAGAAGGAAATGAAAAACAAAATGAAAATCAGCAAAGGGAGGAACTACATTAAAGGAAAGGCCAATCAAAGGAGAAACCAAGTTGAGTTAAAAACCAAAAATAAACCAAAGTGCCTGGGAATACAAATAATATTTCAATAATAACCCTGAATGTTAATGGCCTAAACTCATTAATAAAAGACATAGACTGGCATATTTGACTTAAAAAAAGACCCAACAATAGGCTGCTTTAAGAGATTCTTCTCACAGGAAAAGACATCCAAAGACTAAAGGTGAAAGGGTGGGAAAAATGTACTCATTGTTTTCACATGGACTGTGTAGAAAAGCAGGGGTTTTCATCCTCATATCAGATAAAGTGGGCTTCAAACCAAAGATGGTGAAAAGGGATAAAGAAGGACATTAAGGTATTCATACATCAACAAGACATAACAATCATAAGTATCTATGCCCCAAACAATGGGGCATCTATATGTGTAAAACAAACCCGTCTCAACTACAAGAATCAAACAGATCACAACACAATCACACTGAGTGACTTTAACACAGCTCTCTCACCACTGGATAGATCTTTCAAACAAAAACTAAGCAAAGAAACTATAGAACTCAATAAAACAATTAATAATTTAGATTTAACAGACTTATATAGAATATTCCATCCATTGAAAAGTGAATATATTTTCTCCTTAGCAGCACATGGATCCTTCTCCAAAATAGACCATATATTATGCCATAAAGCAAGTCTTAGCAAATACAAAAAAAAAATAGAAATATTAACCTACATTCTATCTGATCATTATGGAATAAAATTATAAATCAATGACAAAATAGAAAATAGAAGCAACTCCCACAACTGGAGACTAAACAATATGCTGTTGAATGATGCTTGGATAACAGAAGACATCAGGGAGAAGATAAAAAAATTCTTACAGATATATGAGAACTCTGATACAACTTATCAAAATCTCTGGGACACTGTGAAGTCAGTGCTAAGAGGAAAGTTCATTGCCTTGAGCTCACTCATTAAAGAATAAAAAGCCAAAAAATAAATGACCCAACATTACATCTAAAAGTCCTAGAAAAAAAAAGAACAAACCAACACCAAAAGTAGTAGAATACAGGACATAATTAAAATAAGGGTGGAAATCAATGAAATTGAAACAAAAGAAACAATTCAAAAGATTGACAAAACAAAAAGCTGATTCTTTAAAAAAACAAATTGACAAACCCTTAGCTACCTTAATAAAGACAAAAATAGAGAAAACTCAAATTACTAAAATTTGTGATGAAAAAGGAAATATAATGACAGACACCACTGAAATACAGAGGGCAATTAGAAACTATTTTGAAAATTTATACTCCAGTAAAATAGAAAACCTCAAAGACCCTGACACATTTCTAGAGGCATATAATTAACCCAAACTAAGTTAAAAGGACACACAATTTAAACAGATGAATTTCAAGCAAGGAAATAGAAGATGCCATCAAAAGCCTATCAACCAAGAAAAGCCCAGGATCAGGCAGATTCACATCTAAGTTGTATAAGACCTACAAAGAAGAATTAATACCAGTACTTCTCAAATTATTCTATGAAATAGAAAAGAAGAAAACCCTTCCAAATTCATTCCAGGAAGCTAGTATCATCGTGATATCAAAACCAGGCAGAGATACATTAAGAAAAGAAAATTTCAGACCAATATCCCTGATGAACATGGGTGCAAAAATTCTAAATGAAATTCTGGTAAATTACATACAAAAACATATTTTAAAAATGATGCACCATGATCAAGTGGGGTTCATTCCAGGGATGCAGCTTGGTTCAACATATGGAAATTAATCAATATAATTTATCACATCAATAGACTTAAAGATAAGAATCATATGATTATATCAATTGATGCATATAAAGCATTTGACAAAACACAGCATCCCTTCATGTTCAAAACACTAGAAAAACTAGGGATAGTAGGAACATACTTCAACATTGTAAAAGCTATCTATGCTAAGCCCCAGGCCAACATCATTCTAAATGGAAAAAAATTGTAAGCATTTTCTATAAAAACTGGAACAAGACAGGGATGCCCTCTTTCCACCACTTCTATTCAACATAGTCCTTGAAACTCTAGCCACAGCAATTAGACAGATGAAAGAAATTAAAAGGATATGAATAGAAAAGAAGAACTTGCCGCAGTCTGTCTGGGCACAAAATAACCGAGCCACCACAAAGGCCTTGTAGATTCAAACAGCAACTCTTTATTCCCGAACTCTCACCGACACTCTACACACACGTTCTGGGAAAATACACTCCTTCCACCGGGCTCTGCGTACCAATACTCTCAGAACCCCGCGAGAACTCAACTGGGAACTCCAAAGGAGCGGGTACCTGAGGCAGCAGGATCCGCCCTAATCCTGGAGCCGCCCTATTCCCAGCAGGATCCACCCTAAACCTGGAGCCACCCTAATCCCTGAGCAGGGTCACCTTTCAACCCAAAATGCCATGTGTCATTTCTACTTGGCTATAGCTTTCAGCAAGAACTCAAACTATCATTATTTGCTGCTGACATGATTCTATAGAGAATCCAAAAACTCTACCAGAAAACTTCTAGAATTAATAAATGAATTCAGCAAAGTAGCAGGATATAAAATCAATACCCATAAATAAAATGCATTTCTATACATTAGTGATAAACCCTCTGAAAGAGAAATCAGGAAACTATCCCATTCACAATAGCCTCAACAAACAAACAAACAAACAAAAAACATGGGAATAGAAGACATAGAGACAAATCCATGTAAATACAGTTATCTTATGCTATACAAAGGCACCAAAAACATACATTGGAGAAAAGATAGCCTCTTCAATAAACGGTGCTGGGAAAACCAAAAATCCGTATGCAGCAAAATGAAACTAAACTCCTAGCTCTCACCATGAACAAAAATCAACTCAAAGTGGACCAAGAACCTAGGAATTAGACCAGAGACCCTGCGTTGAATAGAGGAAAAAGTAGGCCACAATCTTCATTACATCGGATTAGGCTCCAACTTCCTTAACAAGACTCCTAAAGCACAAGAAATAAAATCAAGAATCAATAAATGGATTGAATTCAATCTAAAAAGTTTCTTCTCAGCAAAAGAAACAATCAATGATATGGAGAGAGAGGATATATTTTGGGACCAAATTTTTGCCACATGCACATCAGATAAAGCTGGAATCTCCAGGATATATAAAGAACTCAAAAACTTAACACCAAATAAAAAAAACCCAATCAATAAATGGGCTAAGGAGCTAAACAGACACTTCTCAGAAGAAGATATACAATTAATCAACAAATATATGAAAAACTGTTCAACACCTCTAGCAATTAGAGAAATATATATAAAAACTACTCTAAGATTTTATCTCCCCCCAGTCAGAATGGCAGTTATTAAGAATACAAACAACCATAGTGTTGGCGAGGATGTGGGGAAGAAGGCACACTCCTGCATTGCTGATGGGACTGCAAATTGGTTCAACCAGTATGAAAAGCAGTATGAAAATTCCTTAGAAAACTTGCAATGAAGCCACCATTTGACCCAGCTCTCCCACTCCTCAGTCTATACCCAAAGGACTGAAAATCAGCATATTATAGTAATGCAGCCGCATTAATGTTTATAGCAGCTCAATTCACAATAGCTAAACTGTGGAACCAACCTATATGACCTTCAATAGATGAATGGATAAAGAAATTGGGATACACACACACACACACAATGGAATATTACTCAGCATTAAAAGAGAATAAAATTATGGCATTTGCAGGTAAATGGATGGAGTTAGAGAATATCATGCTAAACGAAGTAAGCCCTCCCAAAAAACCCAAAGCCGAATGTTCTCTGTTAATTGGAGGGGTGGGGCATGGGAAAAATGTAGGAACTGTGATAGCACAAAAGAAGGGAGGGGGTAAGGGGGCAGGAAAGATGGTGGAATGGATGGACATCATTCCCCTAGGTACATGGATAACTGCACATATGGTGCGACTCTACATTGTGTACAACCAGAGAAATGAAAAGTTGTGCTGTAATTGTGTATGATGAAACAAAATGCATTCTGCTGTCATATATAGCTAATTAGCATAAATAAATAAATGAATTTAAAAAAGTTGATCAACAACAACAACAAAAAAAGCACAGGAAGGATTGTCAGCCTATTTCGAACAGTTCTTCAAAGAAGAACTAACATCAATCCTCCTCAAATTATTCCATGAAATAGAAAAGAAGGGAACTCTTCCAAACTCATTCTATGAAGCTAATATAGACAAAGACACATCAAGGAAAGCACACTTCAGATCAATATCCCTGATGAAAGCAGATGCAAAAATTCTTAATAAAATACTGACAAATCACATAAAAATGTGGGAAGCCACCCTGGATGAACACACCTTTAAGTCTTGATGCACCCGGGTTCTGAACAATTATAGCGTCACAGTAACTTGGACGTTACCTCAGCTTGGCTCCAGGAGTAGGCGTCACCTGCTGGGGTTGCATTACACTCACCTGTTCTTTTGTAATCCTATCCCTTCTGCCTTTTTCAGATAGTTTTAGAAATAGTGTCCCACCCGCCCCATAAAAGCCCACTTCTGAATGTGCTTGCTTTCTCTCGTCAGCCTCTCGTGACATTCTGTTGCCCCCCTTTTGGGGACCCTGAGGCCGGGAGATGGGAAAGTTTTCCTGAAACTTATAAAAGGTATTCTGTGTCTGTGTGGTACTTTGCATCACCCCAAATTCACACAAGTGACTTTAGTTCTGTTGCCTGTGCTGGTCAGGGGCAGCAAAAAAGCATATAAAAAAGATAGTGCACCATGATCCAGTGGGGTTCATACCAGGCAAGGTTGGTACAACCTATGGAAATCAATAAATGTAATTCATCACATCACATTAAACCGAAAGATAGGAATTACATGATTATATCAATAGATACAGAAAATGCATTTGATAAAATATAGCATTGATTCATATTCAAAACACTAGAAAAACTAGGGATAGTAGGAACATATCTCAACATTTTAAAAGCTATCTATGCTAAGCCCCAGGCCAACATCATTCTAAATGGAGAAAAATGGAGACACTCCCTGTATAAACTGGAACCAGACAGGATGATCTCTCACAACTTTTATTTACCATTGTCCTTGAAACTCTAGCCAGAACAATTGGACAGAAGAAAGAAATTAAAGAGATACAAAGAGGAAAGGAAGAATTCAAACTATCCTATTTGTTGATGAAATGATTTTAAATTTAGAAGACCCCAAAACTCCACCAGAAAACTTCTAGAACTCAAAAATGAATTCAGAAAAGTAGAAGGATATAAAATTAAGACTCATAAATTGAGTTTCAATATATCAGTGATGAATTAACTGAAAGAGAAAATAGAAAAAAACTATCTCATTCATAGTAGCCTCAAAAATATTTGGGAATCAATCTAACAAAAGAGGTGAAAGACTATTAGAATGAAAAGTACAGAATATTAAAGAAAGAAATTGAAGAAGACCTCAGGAGATGGAAAGATCTCCCATGTTCTTGGATAGGCAGAATTAATATTGTCAAAATGGCCATACTACCAAAAAATTATACAGATTTAATGCAATTACTATTATAATTCCAATGATGCTCTTCATAGAAATAGGAAAAGAAGTCATGAAATTGATTTGGAACAATAAGAATCTCAGAATAGCAAAAACAATCCTTAACAAGAAAAGTGAAGCAGGAGGCATCACAATACCAGACTTTAAATTACACTACAGAGCTGTAGTAACAAAAACAGCATGGTTTCAGCACCAAAACAGACAAGAAGACCAATGGTACAAAATAGAAGACAAACAGATGCATCCACATACACAGTTCTCTTATACTAGACAAGGCAGCATAAAACTACACTGGAGAAAAGATAGCCTCTTTGCAAATGGTACTGGCAAAACTGGACAGCTGCATGTAGCAAAATGAAATTAAACCCATATATGTAACTCTGCACAAAACTCAACTCAAGTGAATCAAGGGCCTAGGCATTACACCAGAGACCCTGTACCTACTAGAAGAAAAAGTAGGCCCAACTCTCCATCTTATCAGCTTAGGAACCAAATTCCTCAACAAGACTCCTAAAGTGCAAGAAATAAAATCAAGAATCAATAAATGGAATGATATCAAACTAAAAAGCTTCTTTACAGAAAGGGAGATAATCAAGAATGTGAACAGAGATCCTACAGAATGGGACAAAATCTTTGTCACTTGCACCTCAGAAACAGCATCAATTTCCAGGATATACAAAGAACTCAAAAAACTTAACACCGAAACCAAACAAATGAAACAAAAATCAGAACCACAAACAAATAACCCAATCTATAATGGAAAAGGAACTGAACAGTCACATCATAGAACAAGAAATATGATTGATCAGTATATTGATCAATAAATATATGAAAAAATGTTCAACATCTATAGCTATTAGAGAAATGCAAATTAATACTAAGCTGAGATTCCATCTCACTCCAGTTGAATGATAATTATAAAGAGTACATGTAACATTAAAATGTTGGCAAGGATGTGGGGAAAAAGGTACACTCATACGTTGCTGGTGGAATTGTAAATTGGTGGAACCACTGTGGAAAACAGCATGGAGATTCCTCAGAAAACTTGGAATGGAACCACCATTTGACTCAGCTATCCCACTCCTCTGTTTGTACCCAAACGGCCTTAAATAAGCACACTACAGTGACATGGCCACATCTATGTTTAAAACATCTCAATTCACAACAGCTAAGCTATGGAACCATCCTAGGTGCCCTTCAACTGATGAATGGATAAAGAAAATGTAGTATATATACACAATGGAATGTTATTCAGCCATAAAGAAAAATGAAATCATGGCATTTGCCAGTAAACGGATGGAAATATCATGCTAAGTGAAATAATCCAATCTGAAAAAAAAAAAAAAAACAAAGGCCAAATATTCTCTCTGATGTGTGGAGGCTAACAACAAGGGAGGATGAGGAGGGTGAGGAGGGATGAATAGTTTGTTGGATTAGACAAAGGGGAATGAAGGGAATGAAGTGGGAGATGGGAATAGGAAAGGCAGTAGAATGAATTAGTTGTAAATTTCCTGTGTTTATGTATGAATACACTAACAGTGTAACTCCACATTGTGTACAAACACTAGAATGAGAAGTTATACTCAGTGTATGTAAAATATGTCAAAACACACTCTACTGTCATGTGTATCTAAAGAGAACAAATAATTTTTTTAAAAGACCAACATCACTGCTGTTATTTCATTTAACCAAGCGAAACTAAATTCCCTTGGAGTTTCTAGATCACTCACAATGACCACAAGCTGCCCCATGGCTTTGGAGGCAAACATCTTCCCCTCATGGTCTTGTCTACATATCATAAGAGCAACAGTTGTCTGGTGACCCTTTGCCTCTCTAGGACTTAGATGCTCTGTAAATACTGATCACTTCAACTGCTCCCCACAGCTACCAAAGTCTGATCAGGAGAAGATAGAGCAAGAACTGGACCTCTGGTGTGTTTCATCTGCAGGATGGCATGGCTTCCCCATGCTTAGTCCCTTACTGGGTATCAGAGGGGGTCACTTCCCACCAGCCCCTTGGCTAACTGAAGCCCTAAGAATTAACCTAGAGGACATAATGGGAGTCACAGCAGGGACATCTGCTCTCATGCCCTGTGCACATTCCCCTCCTCAGTGATTCCCGCCCAGACCACCCCATTTGCAGTAGCTCTCTCCCACAGAGTCTCCAGTTCCCTTTTCCAGCTGATTGTTTTCACTTCACATTGATCACTGTTCAATATGTCATATGATTTACCTATTTGTTATGTATTGATCACCACCATTGTCCCTAGAATGATCTTAGCTACACAGGGCAACTCCTTTGCCTCTTTTATGCCCAACACACTGCAAGTTTCTTTAACAGTTCCTGGCACACTGTAGGTGTTCAATCAATGTGTGCTTATTTTATGAATTTCTCAATGCAACACCCGCTGCATTTCAGACGTCTATTTGAAATGCAGAAATTTTGTAGAAATGGCCACAGGTTGATTTCCCATATAGAATACTTGGCAGAACAAAAGCTATTTGCCAAATATAGGCAGGAAGCAGAAGAGCCCAGGAAAAAAAAAAACCCACAAACCATCTTTCCCTAACCCCACCATTCTCTAGGCCCATTTGCAGAAGTTGTAGAAACTGTGTCAATCAGGCAGCATATGCCAGATTTACTGATTTCACTTACAAATTACAACTAGGCAGAGAGAGAGAGAGAGAGAGAGAGAGAGAGAGAGAGAGAGAGAGAGAGAGAGAGAGGAGAGAGAGAGAAGAAACAAGATCAAAATCCTCCTTGGGTGTCTAGACCACTCATGATTAATTAAGATTTACCAAGCCTTTGGAAGCAAAAAATCTGCCCTCCCATGGTCTTATGCTACACATCATTAAAACAGAGTCAGGTCCCAGTGTTTGAAGATGGGTGGTTGAACCATGAGCTCCGGATCAGACTATCTGTATCCAAACCCCAGCCCTAGCACTGCTATTGAGTGACCACAGAACTCCTGGTACTTCTGTTTCTTATCTATAAGGTGGGGTGACCAGAGTGTCTGCTGTGGGTATCATGATCACATGACAGAGAGTTGTACAGCATCTCAAGAGAGTCTGGCCCATGATGAGTGATCAAAGAATTGAGATTTATCACTCAGCAGATTTCCTGAGTCTGGAGCCTTCCACTGGCACCCTATGATGTAATAAGGGTAAGGACATTGTCACAGCCTGTGTCAGTCAACTTTTCATTACTGTAAGTAATACCTGAGACAAATCCACTGATGAAGAGAAAAGCAGGATGACAGCTCACAGTTTTAGAGGTTTCAGTCCAGCATAGATTGGCCCCAAGGCTATTGGGCCTGTGGGAGGTAGGAAATCAGGGTGGAGAAGGCAAGATGGTTGAGGACCTGTACCTCAAGGCCAGACAATGAGAGAGAGAGAGAGAGAGAGAGAGAGAGAGAGAGAGAGAGAGAGAGAGAGAGAGAGATCACTCCCTGCGTGGCCTTGAGGTCTTGGGGGTTCAGGAGTTATGAGGACTTAAACATTGATCCTCTGGAGAGATGCTCTGTGAGCTGAAGTATTATAATATACAAGTCATTCTTGTCACTGCTGTTTGCAGCATCAGCTGATGTGATGCCTCTGGCCCCAGCTGCAGGGGAGGCCTCCCAGAGACAGAGCTCAGGACCCTTGGTCTGGGCTCCAGATAATGCCCTGTCCTTGCCATTGGTGGCAGAGTTTGTGTTTGTCCTGAGTCCCTGGGAGTCCAAGGGCAGAGCTGACCCAGGGGCCCGGACAGAGGAGTCTCCCCAGACAGTGCTCACTCACCTGTGAGTCCCAGCAAGAGGGTCAGCAGCAGGACAGGACAGGGACACTGGGGCCGGGAGGCAGGTGCAGACATGGTGGAGCCCTGAGGAGCCTGCTCTGTCCCAGTGTCTGTCCTGGGGAGATCCCTGACTCTGCTCTATGGAGGGAACTGACACCTGCCTCCCTTGTTGCAAGAGGAAGTGACTGTGGCAGAGTGACAAGCAATTTCCTCCAAAATTGTGAAGTAGAAACCAGGAGCACAGACAGCAAAGGTTAAGGGTCTCTCATGCTGCATGTTTAGAAGGAACTGGACAGACCTCGAGGAACAAGACAAGACTCCTTCCCCTGGGGCCTGGGCTGGCTCCATATGACCCTTCATGGTTAGTTGGGCGTTAGTGATGGTCAATTTGGGAGTCCCAGGACAAGAAAGGTGAGCCCCAGAATCCTGACCCTGAGACCCTGGTGTGACTGGCTGGTGGCCTCACTCTGCAGCAGCCTCACTAAGCGCTACTCAGCAGAGGGAGGAGGAGGGGCCTGGGGCCTGCTCAGTGTGAAGGAGGGACTGGTCATTTCCTGCAACGGCCACGGATTTTTCTCTTTAAAAGATTATAGTTACCCGTAATAGTTGGTTCATCCTGACAAAACCATACATGCATGGAGTTTGGTATTGGTTCCGGGTCCCCTTTTCCCTCCCGTCCTCACACCACTTGCCTCCTCCTTCTTGATTTCTACTAGACTTTCTTTTGCTCATCTCTTCATTTTATTTTTGATTGTTTTTAAAATTTATATATACAGATGAAATTCCCTGTGGGATATTTATACTTGCACTTATCATGATTTTTAATGGCTCATTCCACATTTCCTCCCTTTCTCTGTCCCTCCCCTCTGACTCTTGATCTCCTTGTATAACCCTGACCTTTCCTGTGCTTTATCCTATCTTTTCTCCTTCTTTCCCTTATTTAACTCTAGCTTCCACAGATGAGAGGAAACTTCCCAAGTCTGATTTTCTGAGTCCGACCTGTCTCACTTAACATGATGCTCTCCATTTCCGTCCATTTTACCAGCAAATGCCCTAATTTCACTGAGGATAATTCCTCTGTGTATAAAAACCAGAGTTTCTTAATCCGCTCATCTGTTGGCAGGAGCCTGGTTGATTCCTTAGTTTAGCTGCTGTGAACTGTGCTGCTATAAACATTTAGGTGGCTGCACTCCTGCACTGAGCTGGTTTTAGATCTTTTTGAAAAACACCAAGGAGTGGGATGGCGGGGTCACGTGGTGGTTCCCTTCCTAGTTATTTGAGGACTCTCCATGCTGCTTTCCTGAGTGGTGGCCTTCACCACTGTGTGAGTTACACTTTACTGACATCCTCGCCAACACTTATTATTATTTGTACTCTTGGCATTCGCCACCTGACTGCAGTGAGATGATACCTTAGTGTAGAATTGACTTATATTTCCCTGACGACAAGCAGTGTTCAACATTTTTTCATATACACATTGGCCATTTGTGTTTCTTTTAATGTTTCTGTTTGATTTTTTGGACCATTTGTTGATTGGGCTACTATTTTTATTGTGATTTAGATTGAATGTATTTGAGGTCTTTACATATTCTGAATATTAATCTCCTGTTGGGGAAGTGGCTGGCAAAGATTCTCTCCCATTCTGTACAATCTTTCTTCGTTCCCTTCATCATTTCCTTTGCTGTGCACAAGATTTTAACTGATGGAATCCCTCCTTATTGATTCTTGGTTTTCTTTCTTGCACTTTGGGGGGTTTTGTTAAGGAAGTTGTCACCAGGATCTACATCATGGAATGTTGGCCCTATGTGTTTTTTTTTTCCCTAGTGGTTGTAAGCTTTCTGGACTAATTCCTGTGTCTTTGATTCATTTTTATGTGACTTTTATACAAGGTGACAGGTATGGATCTGGTTTCATTTTCCTACATATAGGCAGCTATCCAGTTTTCCCAGCACCATTTGGTAAAGAGGGTTTTTTACGAAATGTATTTTGTCAAATGTCAGATGGCTGTGAGCATGTGGGTTTGTCTCTGTGCCTTGTATTCTTTTCCATTGGTCTTCATGTCTATTTCGTGCCAATGCCATGCTGTTTTTGTTACTGCAGCTCTGTAGTATAATTTAAATTCAGGCACTCTGATGCCCCCAGCATCATTTTTCTTGCTCTGTAGTGCTTTGGATATTCTGAGACTTATTCTTCCAAATGCATTTAAGACTTTTTTTTTCCAATTCTGTGAAGAATGATATTGGCATTTTGATGGGGATTCCACTGAATCTGCATATTACTTTTGGTAGTATGGCCATTTTGAGATATCAGTTCTGCCTAGGAAAGAACATGGGATGTCTTTCTATCTTCTAAGGTTTTCTTCAATTTCCTTCTTCAGTGTTCTGTAATTTTCATGGTAGAGCTCTTTTACCTCATTGGCTAGATTAGTTCTCATGACCCTTTTTCTTTCTTTCTTTCTTTTTCTTGAAGTTTTGTGAATGGGTGGTTTTTCTGATTTGTTCTGTGGATGAATTTGTTCTTTGTTTTTCATTTTCAGTTTCATTAATTTTGGCTCTAATATTATTCTAATATTTCCTATCTCCTCCTGTTTTTTGGGATCAGTTATTCTTTTTCTGAGGATATGAGGTACAGCATAAGCCGATTTATTTGAGATCCCTTTATTTTTTTAAGGTAGGCACTCAGAGCTGTAGATTTTACTCTCAGAACTACTTTCATAGTGTCCCAGAGAGTTAGATATGCTGTGTCTCTGTTCTCATTTGCTTCTAAGGATTTCCTGGTGTCTACTCTCAATCCCTTTTGGGTCCAGTCTATATTTAAAGAATAAGCAACAGAGATGCAAGTGCAGTGAGGACAGGACACGTGGAAATGCTGGAAGTGAGATTAAACTGGACACAGGCGGAATCAGCGTAGAAGTAGCTGTCCTTGGTGTGTGGACTCATTTCCCACATGGGGACTTGCCTTTGGCAGACAGAGGAACCCAGTGAAGGTGATGTTACCCACCTATGCGAGGGGAGTGGTGGTGCCCAAAGGGTGGTGGTGCCCAAAGGGTGGTGGTGCCCAAAAGCTTGCTTCACATCTTCAATTAAAGAGAACCAGGCTGACATGGTGGAAACTCCCTGGATAAGTTTTTACAAAGCAATAAAACTCTAATGCTCAGTGTTCAATGTTTCAAATCACTGTGCACTAAGCACTCATTTTATTATTGTTTTCATTTCCCTGTATGGTTAAGATGAAAATTGACTGATATTTTAGGTTTTTAAAAATATTTTGACAAATCCTGCAAAGGCAGAAGAACAATCATTATTTTTCATGACCACTGTGGAGATGGCTTCCCAGGGTTTCAGTTTCCAAGGTCCTTTTTACAATCCTGCTCTTCATGGAGAGTGGTGACTGCCTTTATCCAGGACAATAGTGTTGTTCATAAGTGCTGAGGGAGAAAATCAATCGGATTAAGAAGAACTTTTTTTTTTCCTGGGTTTGAGGACACAGAGGAAGGAGAATAATTTCTTCTTATTAAAGCAGAATGTTTCATGTGAGAACCTCAACAAGGCTGGGGAGGAGGGGTAGGCAGGAAAAAGATGGCTGAATGACTCTTGAGAGTGAGGACTTGGGATGCTTGATGGCCAAGCCCAAGGCAATGGAGGAGAGCCATCCTGATGTATCAGGTGAGGCTTGCTTGTCACATCTGGGGAGGTGTCATGAGTTGCTGCCCAGAGGTAGGTCCCATGACCCTGCTCAGGATGATGAGTGCAGACTCAGCCATGGGACATCAAGGACTAGACAGAGGAGCAACAGGGGCCTGTGGGCTGGTGTCCTTGGGGGAGGCATGTGGAGCAGAGGCTACAGAGGCTTCTGGGCAGCTCCTTCTCTCAGGCTGAGCACCATGGAGCAGGGAGAAGGTGGCAGAGACGGAGGGTCCCAGGCAGCAGGGAGTGATGAAGGATCTGTGGGAAACATGTCCACATTCAGTTATCTGCTCACGATTCGTGAGAGTCTCCTTAGAGCTAGGAGGTCCTGGTGTGGCCGTCCTGGGATGCCTGTGGTGAGTGAACCAACAGCCCCAGGTTAGGACTCTGAGTCTCTCCTGTGTCCTTATCCCCTTCCCTCTCCATGCAGTGGGCCACATTGAGGGTCAGAAGTAAGCACCCTGAGAGCAGCCCACCTAGGTCTTCTCAACATTGTTTCCTGCCCCTGGAGGCCTAGTGGTGGACTAATCTAGAGGTGGCCTCCAAGGCTCACACCCAGTCTGATGCCCCTCATTGCACCCCCTCAGCCTGTATTCTATGGAGCCTTAGGACTCAGTGGACACCCAATGCCAACCCTTCACCTCCTCATCTCCTGCACACCCCACAGACTACCTGAGACCCCACAGAAGTTGCCTGAGTCCTGAGGGTGCTGAGGGGTGTGTGCCTGGTTCTCTAGACCCACTGACTCTGCAGCTGGGCACAGGTGGGCTGGCACTCCCCCTGGCCCTGCCTGTGGTGCACCCTCCCTCCTGGGGACTTACAGTCAGGACTTCTGCTTCCTGTGGACATAGACGGCAGAGACACTGACAGCTAACAGGATCTTGAGGCCAAATAACAGGGCGATGAGGTGTGAAACTAGTGTAAACATCACTGCTCCTGAAAATCAAGGGACAAGAGGGGCTCTTAGAGGGACTCCTAGATGTCTCTTCCCAGAAAACTGCACTTGCCCCAGGTGAGGCTGTGGGGTCCCAACAGAGTTGTGAAACTTGAGCACACACATGCTGTCCTGGCTGCCAGAGTCAAGAGATTCCTCATTCCCACTCGCCCAGTCTCAGGTCCCAGGGTGTGCTACCTGAGCAAAGGTGAAAATGTGTGCTCCGTGCACACTGCCCACCCAGCCATGCTGGTTCCCTCCATGAGCCTCACCATCCTGCGCAGAGGGATTATCATCTCCTCTTGTAAGGAAATGGATTCCTGGCGAGTTTATGGAGGGTCACCATTTACTGGAATCCAAACAAGAGAAGTCCCCCCTCCCCTTTAGCCTTATATGGTGATTCCTGAATTCAAGTTCTTTAGACCCAGAGAGTGATCCAGTGTCTCTGGGCCATGAGAACAATTTTCAATGAACATGCGCACGGGATGGGAGCCGTTCCATGGTGAGAGAGGAGAGCAAGCCTGCCCGCTTAGTACCGTGGGTGAGCTCAGTGACACTGTGTCTCAGGAGAGCATTCTAAGGAGCCTGCTAAGGAGGTGCAGTCTGCAGCAACGAAATCACTGGCTGGGAAACAGTCTGGTGAATCAAGGAAAAGGTTCTCATACTTGGGAGGGGCCTCAGTCTCCAAATAGCAGACCTCCCCTCCAGTGCTATGTCACCTGAAGTCTTTCTGTTGGACACACAAAGCCAGATCCTGGCAAGCAGACCTGTGGGGTCTTTGCATTTTTACCATTAGTCATTTTTGCTTTTAAGATGATGCTAACAAAGATAGAAAAATTTTTTAATAAAGAAAGAAATGCTTCCTTGTCCTTAAGAAGGAGAGGACACTTCACCCTGGTGCCCTGCAACAACAGCCTGTGCTCCAGGCTGAGTGGTGCTCTCGACTCCCCCTCAGTGGAGGAGAGCTGCACTCCTGCCCCCTCCTCCCTCTAGAAGGCACCAGCATCAGAGCCTGCCTGAGCAGGGAGTGGAAGGCCCCGCCCCTCTCCTCCCCTGAAAGCAGCTCTGGGGCTCCTCTGGCTTCTGTGGGGGCAGCTGAGCTGCTGCTTCTTCTCTCCTCAGGTGGGAGACACCCTGATGTTGATCCTGAGAACATTCCAGAAAGCTCCCTCATCCCCTATGCCCATCACAGAGGGCACTTCCTATGGAAACCCAGCTCATAGTAGAGTCTGGGAATTGGATTCTATAATGTGAGTTTGAACCTGGGACTCATCAGCTGGCTGGTGACATGACCCCAATGCTGGGGGTCAGTGGCACCTGAGCAGGCACTGGTCTGTGTTGAGGTGCCCTTGTTCACACTTCCACCAGAAGTGAACTTGTTTAACCTCAGGAAGGGAATTCTTGGCATCTGGTGCTTGAACTTCAATTGGGAAATGGCTGTTATTAGGCTCTGGCTTTGGAGGGCTGGTTCTGCACATCAGTCCTTTGGGGAAAGACGATGAGAAGCTAAGTGTGAGGTGTATTGAAAATTCCAATATGGAATGGAGGCTGGACAGAGGTCCACAGGGTAAGGAGGAGGGAGAGGCCCTGAGGAAGGAGAACAGAGAAGTAGGTGGGTGGAGAGACAAGAGGCAGGACAGTAAGACAGGACGGTCCCCCTCCCTCTCCTTCTTCTTTAATGTCTGTTGAAAGATCCATGGAGAGATGGACCCAGGTCTTCACAGTGGAGACTCTTGGGATGATTTCAGGGGACTTAATCTATATTTATAAACTTTTGAATTATTCTATAATGATTAGGAATACTACCTTGAGAGAGAGAGAGAGAGAGAGAGAGAGAGATAAAAAAGACCCAGCTGACTGGAGTGGAGACTCCACCAGGGAGACATCTTTTTTGTTTTGGGTACCAGAGATTGAACCCAGGGGTATTTAATCACTGAACCACATCTACAGCCCTTTTAATATTTAATTTAGAGACAGGGTCTTGCTGAGTTCCTTAGGACCTTGCTAATTTGCTGAGGCCGACTTGGAACTTGTGATCCTCTTGCCTCAGCCTCTTGAGCTGCTAGGATTAGACACCTCACCTGGCCAGGAGGTGTCTGTACCCTGCTTTTTCTGGTTACCTTGACATTTAGCCTATGGCTTCTGGAGGTGGCTGGCTGCCTGTCATGTACCACCTGGCAGGTGAGTACCATGTCACCGCTCTGGGCACATGAGTTCTCCAGGAACCCACTCATGTGGTCACAGGTCCCATCCTTGTTCTATGGGATAGCTGAAGTGTGGACGACACATTTCCATTCTCTAACCAGGTCACATGCAAGCTCTGGGGATAGAACTTCTTTGCCTGGCAGGTGATAGTCACCTGGTTCTGTGTCACTGTGTATTTTTTGGTGACCTCCACAGTGGAAAGAAAGACAGGTAGAGGGGGAGGACAATTAGAATTGACATGTGTCAGGTGAAGAAGGCAAGAGGCGGCTGCCAGGACAGGCCCACCCCCCCTTCCTCCTTAGTGTCCCTGTTGAAGGCCCCATGAGATGTGTGCCCAACCCTACAGAGGAGACCCTCAGAGTGTGGGTGTGGGGAGCTGACTAAGACGCTGCTGTGTTCCCAGGCTCTGGGTGCCCTGTGGGAAGGAGGGGTCACTGCTCTCACATCACAACACACAGAGTCAAGATGAAGTTTAAAGCATTCAATCAGCTGGGAGAGGGCTCACCAGGGGTTGCTCCCTGGGATCAGCAGAGACCTTCAGGGTGTAGTTCCTGGTGGTGGCTGGCTGCCCGTCATGCTCCACCTGACAGGTGAACGTCACATCCTCCCTGTGCACAGAGGAGTTGACCAGCAGCCAGATCATCAGGTTGAAGGTCCCGTCCTTGTTCTCTGAGCGGGTCGAGCCTGTTTCTGTCCTGGACACATTTCCATTCTCCACCCAGGTCAGCTGTAGGCTCTGGGGGTAGAAGTGCTTCACCTGGCAGGTGACGTTCACCTGGTTCCCTGCCATGGTGGGCTGTGGGATGACCTCCAAGGTGGGTGGAACTGAAACAGCACAGGGAGAAGCTGTGACCTTATGGCACAGACAGCTGAGCTCCTCCCAGCAGGGCAAGGGCCTCCTTCGGGAGAGGGCCAGGCATGCAGAGGGGCTCAGACACTGGCGGTTTGCACAGGAGTGAATCACTAACCACAGGGCCTGCCACCACAGTGGCAAGTGACCCCTAAGGGTAAAAGTGAGTGATGTTGACAAGCCCAGCTCCTGGCCTGCAGGAAGTGAGTACAATAGATGAAACCTCCCTGCACGTCAAGGCTCGGCTCTGGGAGGAGCTCAGTTGTATTAGTTGCTGCTGGTCAATGAAATGAAGCCACCAGCACATGCTGGCCACAGGACAGGAGTCCACATGTGATGGCAGGTGGCAGCACTGCTGGGAATTAGAGCCCAGGCCACTGAGGTCCTGGAGCAAAGGCCCCTGGGGAGCAGCAGGCTGGGTGGCCAGTGTGGGCTGAGGTGGGGAGCAGGGTCCTGTACCTCGGATGGTGTCAGACAAGTTGGCAGTCCCATGAAGAAGGCTCCCCTGTAGGGTGACGTGGCCCACCACACAGATGATCTGAGAGTGGATGTCCCTGGGGGCCAGGGTCACCAGGGCTGTGCTGGATACACTGTAGGACACACTTTCTCCCCTGGGGTCCACGCTGGTCTGGGTGTGTGAGAGCTCCTTCCCATTTTTGAACCACTTGAGAGTGATGTTGTTGTGGGGAGGAGCCGTGGGACTGGCAGGTGAAGCTCACTGTCTGCCCATGTGTGGCCCTGGTCACAGGACCTGATACCCTCGGGGGAGAAGGTCTGGCTGTGAAGGGGATTGACAAGTCAGGTGATCAGGAGGCCACCTCTGACCACAGCGAGTGACACTGTGAAGACCCTTCCTAGACGTTGCTTTGTTGTTATTATTATTTGCTGTCCTGGGGTCATCCTCAGGTGCATGCTGAACGTCTGCACTGTCACTGGGCTACATCTGTTATCAGGACCATGATGCATTTCTGAATCCTCCAATAAAGCTCTCTGGGTGCTGTGCTTATCCCTGTTGGTGTCCCTACCCTCCCGAGTAGGCAAGCACAGCTGTCCACCAGACGGTGAGGACCTGAAGCCCAGGAGCTGCTCCAGGGCTGAGGTCATAGCTTTCCTCAGCACCAGGGCTCAGGGAGGAACTGGGGACCTGTGTCTCCCTTTCTTAACAACTGATTCCTGCTGGCCTGCCCTGGAAAGATTGGCACCCAGGGGAGCCATTTATAGAAACAAATGCAGGGGACAAATGGCACCAGGACACCACCATGAACATGGGAACAAGGCTGGGACTTGGCCCAGTGCCACATCAGTGAAGTGGGAGTGTTGCAGTTCTCCTCCCAGGACACACTGGTCACAGCTGGCCTTGGAACATTTGGTAGATGCTTCTGGGAACAAGCAAATGCTGGGCATGTTGGCCCAAGTCTGTCGTCTCAGGGACTGGGGAGGCTGAGGCAGGGGGATTGCAAATTCAAGGCCAGCCTGAGACACTACTTGCCTCAAAATAAAATATAAAAAGGGTTGGGGATGTAGTTCAGTGTAGAGTGCCATGATTTCAATCCTCGACCAAAACTAAAAAACCAAACAAATGAAAACAAAACAAACCCAGGTACTTCTTTTCCAGACTTATTCTATGCAGGGCTCGACCACAGGTGGTTATGAATTCACCTCGATTGTTCCTCTTTTGACAAATATGCCATGGTCTCTCCTGGGCCAGGACTGAATTTGAGATGGAGAGGAGGAAGGATCCTTTTTTGAATCTGGTCTTCCCTGGGTCACTTTGCATTGAAGTCAGAGGTCACTGAGAGCAGAGGAAGTTGCAGGGTTAAGTTCATAACTGATGGCTAATCATAAGAGATGCAGACCAGGCCTCTGAGCAGGTCCTGAGGGCACTCAGGTGAGAGGATGAGCAGGACATTTGCCTATGGCTGGATCCTCAGATAGGTCTTTTAGTGTCTCCAAATTGCTCATCACCACCCAGCACCTTCTACAGTTGTGACCAGCAGCAAAAATCATGAAGGTTTGTATCAGCAAATATTGAGCTCCCTGCCTGACATGCACCCAACACTTGGAGGGCACAATATGAAGGTTGTCACTGAAGAAGTGGAGTTACCCAGATTGCAGCAGCCTGGACATCCCTACAGGTGTTAGGGACTCTAGTCATTGGCCACTTATCAGGAGCTGTTCAGCATCCTGATGCAGGCTTGAGCCCTTGAAGTCTCTCAGCTCTTGATACACACCTGCCACATGAGGGGGTCCTAGTGAGAGATGGAGATGGTTGGCCAAGGGCACAAGGGTGGGGAGAGGGAAGAGAGCAGATTCCTGTCATCCACACTGGAGGACAAGGTAACACTTGTTCTTTTTGTACTGAGCCTCAGTGTCCCCTTCTATAGAGAGTTCTTTTTTTTTTTAAATGTATGTTTTACTTGTAGTTGGATACAATACCTTTATTTCACTTATTTATTTTTATGTGGTGGTGAGGATCAAAACCATGGTTTTTCACGTGTAAAGCTGTCACATCTCCAGCCACTATAGAGAGTTCTTAAAAGCACCACCCTGCAAGATAAGGATGAAGGCAAGGGACAGTGCTGGAATGGAGTAGGTGCCCAATAAATGGCATCTGTGGCTGCTATTGTCACACCTTCTAAAACCACACATTCATTGTTCAGCAACAAATGCAGTGGGGACCCCAGGAACAGTCTCCATCCTGTTACTGCAGCTGCCAGGAGGACCCCAGTGAGAGGAGGAGCAGACACCCCACCCTCGTGATGGTGCTCCACCTGTTTTCTTGTCCCCCCACCAGAGACTGAGAGTCTACCCAGGGCCTCAGGCGTGCTCAGCAGGCATTCACCACTGAGCTGCACCCCCACCCTCTCCCTGTGCTCTTAAGAGTCCCCACAGGAAACAAGGTGGCAAAGTGCTTCTCACATCATGAACAGCATCACAGAGAACAGCATCCAGAGAAGCTGTTTCTATAACATTGGGATCTGTGAAGGGACAAGGGACAGATGCCTGAGTGACATTCTGGGTCATCAAGGCAGGGAGGGCTGTGTGCTGAAGAGCCAGGACTCAGTGGCTCCAGCTCCTGTTCAGAGACAGACACATGTCAGATGTGGGCTCCAGGCTGACGCTGGATCTGAGTGGGCTCTGTCGGGAGACCCTGCCAAGGGCCCAGAGAGCAGAGCCCAGCATGGGCTGTTCTGAACACCCACACCTGAGAAGGCTCCCACGCTCTCCCTTACTGCCAGAGGAAAAATACCAACTTCCCTTCTGTGTCTTCAGGACATCAATCTCAGGGGTTGAGAGCCCTGGCTGTGTGTTAGAACCTTCTGAAGTAAGTAAAATATTCAGATGTCCAGACTCATGTTGGAATTTTAAAAGCAAAATGTCAAGGTGAACCCTGAATCTGGGAGATTTTGTCATCAGTTTCCCATGTGATTCCTATGCACAGCCAGTGGGGAGCCCCCGACCCCACTCAGCATAACAGTAAGAACAACTGTAACCTCTCCACAGGAAGAAGGCTTTTGCCCTTGTTCAAACAATGGAGCAGCTCTGTGTGTCCTGCTGGGGCATCTCCCTGTGGAAGGAGACCATGGCCGACATTCAGGAGAGGTTCTCCAGTCACTGTGGGCTTCAGGGTGTGCATGTGAGTGTCTTCCTGAACCTGTGGGAGAGGGAGGAGGAGCACAGATGCTGCTCCCTGCCCAGTGGGTCAGGTCAGAGTCTGTGTTGAGCCCCTCCTGTGTCCTGGCTCCTCTGTGGGGGACAGTGTCTATTCCCAGGGCAGCAGGAGCCTGGGCTGGAGTCAGGTCTGGGCTCTGTCCCCTCCTGGCATTAATGTGCTGTGTGAGAGAGGGCCTGCTGGGCCTCCAGCTCCCCAGGTCAACAGGGGTGGGCACAGGTGTGAAGGTCCATGTGTGCTGACCACCTCAGCCTCAAGGCTTAGGAAGGGCATGTAGTGCTTTTTGTAGGAACCACACAGTGAGCACCTGTGCTTCCTGAACTGGGAACCCCTGTGTCACCACATGGAGAACACTCTCTGGGTGACTGACCCACGTCTGCTCCTACCCTGCAGGGCCTGTGAGGGCTGGTCCCTGAGACACAGGGATTTCCAGGCAGACCCAGGGCAAAGGCCCAACCTCTTGGCAGCTCCTCCACCAGGGCCCCAGGTCTACAGAGAACCTGAGCCTGTCAGAGTCCCCTCAGGTACTGTTCCAGGGGAGGAAGGAAGGAAAGCATTCCCTGCCCCCTCCCTGCTCTGGAGGGCCTGGTCCTCAGGGAGGGACAGGAACAGTAGCCTGTGGGAGAAGAACGTTAGCCTGCACTGCTCCCAGCTCTTTCCAGAGCATCCAGAGTGCAGATTGGCACACAGTGGGTCCTGGGTGCTGGTGGTATAAAGAGAAGGCTCACCCCACGGGGCAGTGCTCTCTGAAGGCAGCACACATGCTCTGGCTCTGTGATTGGCAAGTCCCTCAAACCCTCAGAGCCCTCAGCTGGGGAGCCACGGGGCTGGGCCAGACTGGAAAAGGTCAGGGCTGTGGAGCAGGCAGGTGAGGGGTGCAGATGCCCCCATTTATCAGTCATGGAGCCTGGACCAAATAGCACGGCCTCCACAGGCCTCTGCCTCCCTGACCTGCAGAAGGGGTGGCAGCGGGTCATGACATGAGCACCCAGTGCTGCTCCTGCTTCTCAGCTGTGGCCCCCAGAATGGAGGGCATGACCCCTGACCCTCTGTCCCACCCCAGGGAGGAGGAGGCAGCTGCACTCACCTCGCACAGACAACTCGGTGCCTGGTCCAGACTTATACTCCTTATCAACAGGGGTTGATTTCTGGAACTTCACACAGTAGTAGGTGCCGGCGTCTGCTGGGGTGACATTACTGATGCGGATGGAAAAGTCCTTGTTGTCCCTCTTTGTGGCATCTGAGAGAACTGTGACTCGGGGGAAGTAGCCTCCTAAGAAATTGTAGATCAACTCCCGACCTGGCCCTGCCCCCTTAAACCACAGATGGGGACCCACGGGGAGCAGGTAGGTCACAGAGCAGTGCAGAGTGGCCGACTCTCCAGCAGCGACAGACACTGACTTCTCAGGCTGGATCACCTGCAGCTCCTGTGCAGCTGCTCCTGGGGGGAGACACAGGGTGGTCACCATTCATCCTGGGGGATTCTCTTGGTTTACCACGTGGTATCGGCAATGCCTGTCACTGACTGAGTGCCCACAGAGTGGCCTTGAGCTCAGCACAGGGCGTGTCCTCACACTGAGCCTCCCCTGGCCTGCACCTCCACACTGTGAGACACCTGCCCCTGAGGCCCAGAGCCCTGAGCAAGGTGGAGGGAGGGGACTCAAGGGCCTGAGCCCTCCCCTGAGCTCTCAAGTGTCACCAACTATTTTTTGCTCTTCCCTTTCTGACCACAAGGTCACTGGCACTATATGGACTATGACATTGGGTGGGGTCCTGATGCTCTTGAGAGTCCTGAGTTTTGGGGAAGTGGTGGGTACAGTTAATGGGACATGATTTTGACATGAGTCTTGGCTCAGCTTCCCTGTTCCACAGAGAGTCCAGCTTATGATGGGGTTTCCTCAGCCTGGAGTGATCATGGTGCATACAGCAATGAACGTGCAGCTCAAGTAAGAAATGAAACATTGCTGAAGCCCCTCACATATCTCCCCACAGTACAACCACCTTGTATAAGTTTCTAATGCTGCTGTGACAAAGGACTGCCCACCTAGTGCCCACAGCAACAGAAATCTATCATGTTATGGTTGTGACCATCAGAAGCTCAAATTCGCTGTCACTGGGCCTCCACCCAGGGCTCCTCGTGAGAGCTGTTTCCTTAGGAGGCTGTTCCCTGCTCTCCACACCCAGGGGGCTGCCTGGGCTGCTTCCCCTTGTTTCCCATCCTCCTGTCCCTCCTCCCTCTTGCCTCCTCATCCCATGTCCTTCCCTAACTCTTACCCTCCTTCCTCCTCCTCCTCCTCAGGACCCTAGTGACCTATTGGGCCCCACCTGAAAAGAGACCAGCACTGTGAAGCAGCTGTCTCCAACATGCTCCTGGAAAATTGGGATGAAGTGGAAGGAAAATCTAGAATATGATCAGCAAATTGAGAACATCAATAAAGAAAGAGGATGTATTAAAATATTCAAGCAGAAATTTGAGTATTGATAAGCTTAATTAACTCAGAAGTTCACTGGAGATCCCACAACAGGTTTGAACAGGCAGTTGAAAAAAATCACAAAATGTGGAGCAGGATCCATTGACATTGCTGAGTCTGAAATTCAGAAAAACAAAACAAAACCAAAAAACCCAAAAAACAAATAACAAAAAACTTGGAATCTTAAAAAGAACCTAGAGTCTATTCAGAATATCAAAAAAGCATCGACAAACATATGAGACTCCCAGAGATACAAGAAAGAAAAATGTTAAAAGGTTTATTTCAAAGAGAAATATTGCCTACAATCTTAAATATGATCAAGTATATGAATGTTCTAATCCCAGATACTGAACAAACTTCAGGAACCATCAACGTGAGCCGACCCACACTGAGGCGCATTGGACACCAATCTGCTAAAATTAAAATAAAGCCGAATATACTGAAGCAGAAAGAGAGGAATGATCACCAGATACTGGAGAGCTTCCTGAGGTTTGTATCAAGTTCTTGATGATGGGAGTCAGAGGCAGTAAGATGACTGATCTAAAGTGTTGAATAAAAATATATCTAGAATTCTATACCTGGCACAACTGTCCTTCCAACATAAATGAGAAATGAAGATATTTCCAGATAATGAAAAATGAGTATGGCACTAACTCTAGAAATGTCCCACAGGAAATTTGAAGGGAGATCATGAGGTTGAAATGAAAGTATTGTAGATAATAAGGCCAAGTTGTACCAAAAATAAAGATCTTATAAATGTTTTAAATTTCCTGGTGCCTCAGTTTCCCCAAGAACAGATATGAAAACTTCATTCAACCAACAAGTATATTAATGAGATAAGCCATTCTCAACCATGAGTTCCCCTGTGGTTCTTCCTGGACTGGGAGCTAGTGGAATTAACACACACCTGTGAAATCCCTCATGATATTGGCTTGTGTGCTCTGCAGTGACCCCAACCAGGCACTTGCCCAGGGGTTCTCTCTAGGAACTGTGTTCCTGAAAAATCCTTAATTTCTGGTGTCTTTCCAGGTGCAGTTCCCACAACTCTGTTGGCAAGGTCCTTAGGGGGCTCATCAGTGGGATGAACCCTCCCATTGACTACACAGTGGAGATGAGGGAGGGAAGTTCTAAAATCAGGGGCAAAGTACTTCAGATAAAGCCTCTGACTGTTCGTGCCTTACTGGCTGACTGTCCCCAATGGCTCCATGTGTTGCACAGATCTCTGGCCTGCTGGCTGTCTTGTGCCCTGCTTTGTGAAGTTCTCTGTTCCTTTTCAGAGAGCTTATAATGCTCTCTACATTAGAGTACTGCTCTCATCTCAACCCCAAGAATGCAGATTGAGATACCAGTTCCTAGCCTTGACCCCAGCTACAGAATCATCCTACCACTGGAATCTGGAAAACCAGACCATGTGAATTGGCTATTGACCAGTGCACTTGTGTGGGAATGTGATTTGAGGTAAGATCCCTGCTGGTGGGTGTGTGCAGAGAAGTATTAGCAGCATTAGGGAGTGAATTTGATCATGTTATGTTTTATGCGTGTATAAATATGCCACAGGGAAACCCATTATTTTGTAAAATTCATATGTGCTCCACCATCCAAAAATACAAAATAGTAAAAAAGAAAGAGTAACAAAGCCCCCTGGAATTTTCCCAGATGCCTTTCTAGGCAGAGGAGGGGTGACTCCCCTTTGCCGAGCAATGATGAGGGAAGTTCCAAACTATGTCAGTGTCATAGCTGCTATGAAGATCAACTTTGGAGGGGATCCAAGATGGCGGGCCAGAGGGAGGCAGCATTCTGTGTTGCTCTCTCACCTGGGACTCAATTAGTGAGAGTACTGCTTCTATGAGAGTGATATTCCTGCTTTCTCACAGAAATAATAGCCACTGTGCATTTTCAGGACACCAGGCCTCAATGTCAGAGTAAGTCTCCCATCTAGTCACCCATGCAGAACTACCAGATGCCCAATGCGGGACCATCAGCATCAGCACCAGTGCAGGATTTTTGGCCACTCATCTGAGCAGAAATCCAGAATGCTGCTCCCATGCAGGACTCCTGGTAGCTATCCATGTAGAGAAACTCTGGCCACCACTCCTGTGTGGGCCCCCATTTACCAACATGGGGCTCGCCTAGTTTCCCTCATCTTGGGACTCCACAACAATGGAGATAGTCCCCTATGCAGGGTATCCTGCCTGCAATGGGGACTTCACAATGGTCTGAAGACAACCAGCTCATCTCTGAACACATTGCCCAATGCAAAGCCTGGCTCCCCCCACCCTACCCGACACCCATTGCTGAAAGCAGCCACCTTCATTTGGGTCACCTCATCACCATCTCTAGTGAGGGCAACTCCCAGTTTGGAACTGTGGCTGGCCAGGTGCTGAGTCCATGAGTTGGAAAGCAGTCTATGTTGTCTATGTGAGGGACATTCAGGGTCCAGCACACTGAATCCGGATACTGTATTAGCACATTAACTGCACTCAGCCCCATCACCATGGGAATCTGGCCTCCCATTGATGCATAGCACGTCCCTTTCCTTCTGCATTTCTGCCATTGACCATTGAGCCCATTGGTTTCCACTCATAAGCATGTTGCTAGCTCTTTGGTCACTCGACCCTCGAATAAATCTGCCCAGTAACAGGCTCTGCATAAAAACTTTCCTTTGCAATAATGAAAGGAATTGAGTCCTCTGAAACTGATCTCCGGAGGACTCTTTTTGACTCTGTTGCCACATCCTCCTCAGCTGTTTGGTGGGCTTCGGCTGGATCTAGTGAGCCCACATCCAGGTACCCAGTTTCCACCCTGTCCCCCTAGCAGCTGCTAGCCTGGCATGTGACTGCCCAACACAAAACAGCTCTTAGCAGCAGATGCACAATATTTTCTAAGTGCCCCACACAAGACCCCCAGAGAGAAAAGTCCCTTATTAGGAACTAGTAAGGGAGAGGATGAGTGAGATAGAGTTTAGAGACTAACACAGAGACCAGGAACTGGGAGGTCTTCAGGCAAAATAAGGAGATAAAACCAGGTGTTCACATCACATGAGTGGGCCCCAAAAGAGATCCTTGAGGTACACTCTCCCTTTGGGGACCACTGGGTGCCACACCTCACTCCTTGGTACCCTCCACCCAGGACCAACCTTCCTACCTTGGTTTCCTTCACTTTCCTGAGGGCAGAGATACCAGCTAACAATAGACAACCCCACCTATTGGGAGAAGGAAAGCAGGAAAGATCCTGATCTCCAACCAAAACATTCCTGGTTTCTTCATTCAAGATTATTTTTCTTTCCTTTTTCTTCTCCCTCTCTATTCTCCCACCCTCATATCCCCAACATATGTGAAACCAAGTACTTTGCATGAATTAGGATTTTGAGGACTGGGGCGACTGAATAGTATATTACAGTTGTGTTGAATATTCTTTTTTTCCCTCCAATTTTTACTATTTTAACATTTTTAAATTTTTCTTAATACACATGTGTTTGTTTTATATACTTTACTGTTTTCCCTCTTACTTGTCTACCTAAAATTAATTCCTTTTTATTCTGCTACTAACTTTCTTCTTTAGATTTCTCATTCACATTTCTTAAGATATAATAACTCTATATCCTCACTCCTACCTCCTCAGCATATCATCCTACAAATCACCTCCAGATCTTTGTTCACTGTCAGAAACTGTAAATGCTTTTTACAAACCCACACATTATATTGTAGATAATAATTGAATTCAACATTTATGTATATTGTGACCAAACTGTAAACGTCTTAATACTATTTGTTTTTAGGCTGTATATTGTTTATATTGGGATCTGTTAACATTGCCTTTCTCCTCAAAGGAGAGGTATTGGAACCCTACAGGGGCACTATAATCTTTATAGAGTAAAAACGGTAACACCTTGGATCTGCAGTGCTAGAAGGGAAGACATACAAACAGCATGAAAAGACAAGGGAAGAAAGAGCCCCAAACAAACAAAGATACCACATTATTAGAATCCATGGCCAGCACAGCAGAGGAAATTACAGAGAAGGAGTTCAGGATGTACATAATCAAAATGTTCTGTGAATTAAAGAATGATATATGAGAGCAAACCCAGCGAGCAAAAGATCATTTCGACAAAGCTACATAAACAAACATAGGAAACAAAAGACTAATAGGGAGATCGAGGTTCTAAACAAACAAACTCTTGAAATGAAAGAAACAATAAACCAAATCAAAGTTCAATTGAAGCATCACCAACAGAGTAGACCATTTGTAAGACAGAACATCAGACAATGAAAACAAGATATATTATCTTGAAAAGAATAATACCACCCAGTGAAAATAATAAGAAACCATCAGCAGAACATTCAAGAAATATGGAATAGCATAAAAAGACCAAATTTAAGAGTTATTGGGAGATAGAGGATAGCACAGAGTTGCAAAACAAAGGAATGAATAAAATATTCAATGAAATAATATCAGAAAACTTTTCAAACACAAAGAATGAATTGGAAAATCAAATTCAAGAGGCTTACAGGATGGCAAATGCACAAAATCACAACAGATCCACACCAAGACACATTACAATAAAAATGCCTTATGTACATAATAAAGAGAGAATATTAAGGGCCACGAGAGAAAGGAATCAGATTACACATTGGGGAAACCAATTAGGTTATGTGCAGATTTTTCAACCCAGACCCTGGAAGCTAGAAGGTCCTGGAACAACATATATCAAGCTCTGAAATAAAATGGGTGCCAACAAGAATCTTGATCCAGCAAAATTACGATTTAGATTTGATGATGAAATAAAAACTTTTCATGATAAATGAAAGCTACAAGAATTTACAGGTAGAAAGTCCCACTACAGACATCTTGGCAAAATATTCCATGAAGAGAAAATAAAAACAACAATGAAAATCAGCAGACGGAGGTATTACACTAAAGGAAAAACTAATCAAAGGAGAAATTAAGTCAATTAAATACCAAAAATAAACAAAAAATAGCTAGGAATACAAATCATGTCTCAGTAATAACCCTGAATGTTAATGGCCTAAACTCACAAATCAATGGACATAGGCTAGAAGACTTGATTAAAAACAACAACAACAACAACGAAAACCCAACAATATGTTGCCTCCAGGAGTCTCAGCTCATAAAAAAAGACATATACAGATTGAAGGTGAAAGGTTGGGAAAAATCATACCACTCCCATGGACTATGGAAGCAAGCAGGGGTTTTCATTGTCATGTCAAATAAAGTAGACTTCAAGCTAAATGTAATCAAAAGAGATAAAGAAGAACACTACATACTGCTCAAGGGAACCATACATCAACAAGACATAACAACCATAAATATATATGCCCCAAACAATGGAGCATCTATGTTCATCAAACAAATTCTTCTCAAGTTCAAGAGTCAAATTGTCCACAACAAAATAATTTTGGGTGACTTTAACTCACCTCTTTAACACTGACTAGATCTTCCAAAAAAAGCAAACAAAGAAACTATAGACCTCAATAATGCAATCAATAACTTAGACTTAACTCACATATATAGAATATTTTATTCTTCAATGAATGAATACACTTTCTTCTCATCAATACATAGATCCTTCTCTAAAATAGACCATATATTATGCCACAAAACAAATCGTAGTAAATATTAAAAAGTAGAGATAGTACCCTGCATTCTATCAGATCAAAATGGAATAAAATTAGAAATCAGTGATAAAATAAAAAATAAAACTACTCCAACACCTAGATACTAAAAAATAAGCTACTGGATTAATGGGTTGCAGAAGACATCAAGGAAGAGATCAAAAAATTCTTAGAGGTAAATGAGATCACAGATACAATATATCAAAATCTCTGGGACACTATGAAGGCAGGACTAAGAGGAAAGTTCATTGCATGGAGTTTATTCCTTTAAAGAAGTTAAAATCAACAAATAAATGATCTAACATTACCTCTGAAAGCACTAGAAAAAGAAGAACAAATCAACACCAAAAACAGTAGAAGACGGGAACTAATTAAAATTAGAGTTGAAATCAATGAAGCTGAAACAAAAGAAACAATTGAAAAAATTGACAAAACAAAACGTTGGTTATTTAAAAAAATAAATAAAATTGCCAGACCCTTAGCTATGCTAACAAAGAGAAGGAGAGAGAAAACTCAAATTACCAGCATACGTGATAAAAATGGTAATATCACAAAAGATACGACAGAAATACAGAGGATAGTTAGAAATTATTTTGAAAACTTATGCTTCAATAAAATAGAAGATATTGAAGGCATCAACAAATATCTTAAGTCATATGATTTGCCAAAGTTGAATCAGGATGTTATATACAATTTAAACAGAACAATATTAAGTGATGAAATACAAGATGCCATCAGAAGCCTACCAACCAAGAAAAGCCCAGGACTGAATGGATGCACAGCCAACTTCTACAAGACCTTTAAAGAAGAACTAATACCAATACTCTTCAATTGATTTCAGTAAATAGAAAAGAGGGAGCACTTCCAAACTCATTCTATAAGGCCAATATCACTCTGATTCCCAAACCAGGCAAAGACACATCAAAGAAAGAAACCTTTGACCAATATCTCTAATGAATACAGATGCAAAAATTCTCAAAAAATTCTGGCAAATCAAATACAAAAACATATCAAAAAAGATTGTGCACTATGATCAAGTGGGACTCATCCCAGGGATGCAAGGTTGGTTCAACACTCAGAATGTAATTCATCACATCAATAGACTCAAAGATAAGAATCATGATCATCTCAATAGATGCAGAAAAAGCATTTGACAAAATACAGCACCTATTTATGTTCAAACCACTAAAAAAACTAGGGATAACAGTAACATATCTCAACAATGTAAAAGCTGTCTATGCTCAGCCCCAGGCCAACATCATTTTATTTTTTAATTTTTTCACTGTTTCTATTTATTTCAAAAACATTTTTTATTTATTTCTTACATACATGACAATAGTGGAATGCATTACATTGATAATTGTCCATTCATAGCACAATTTTCGTAACTCTGTATATAAAGTATGTGCATTTAAAATGGAGAAAACTTGAAGACATTCTGTGTAAAAACTGGAATGAGACAGGGATACCCTCTTTCACCACTTATATATAACATAGTTTTTGAAACACTGGCCAGAACAATTAGACAGGCAAAAGAAATTAAAGGGATACGAATAGGAAAAGAAGAACTTAAATTAGCACTTCTAGCTGATGATATGATTCTATACCTAGAAGACCCAAAAAGCTTTCCCAGAAAACTTCTAGATATAGTAAATGAATTCAGCATAGTAGCAGGATATATAATCAACACCAATGTATCAAAGGCATTTCTATATGTCAGTGACAAATCCTCTGAAAGGGAAAGGAGGAAAACCATCCCATTTACAATAGCCTCAAAAAGATAAAATACATGAAAATCAACTTAATGAAACAGGAAAAAGTCTATACAATGAAAACTATAGAACCCTAAAGAGATGAATCAAAGAAGGTATTAGAATACGGAAAGATCTACCTTGCTCTTGGATAGGCAGAACTAATATTATCAAAATGACCATACTACCAAAAGCACTATATAGATTTAATGCAATTCTGATTAAAATCCCAATGGCATTCCTCAGAGAAATAGAAAAATCAATCATGAAATTCATCTGGAAAAACAAGAGACAAGAATAACTAAAGCAATTCTTAGCAGGGAGAATGAAGCAGGTGGCATCGCTATACCAGACCGTAAATTATACTACAGAGCAATAGTAATAAAAACAGCATGGTGTTGGCACCAAAACAGACTGGTAGACCAATAGAGGACATAGAGACTAACCCACAAAATTGCAATTATCCTATATTAGACAAAGGTCCAAAAACATGCATTGGAGTAAAGATAGCCTCTTCAACAAATGGAGCTGGGAAAATTGGAAATCCATATGCAACAAAATGAAATTAAACTCCTATCTCTCCCCATGCAAAAAACTCAACTCAAAATGGATCAAGGACCTAGGAATTAAACCAGACACTCTGTGTCTAATAGAAGAAAAAGTAGGCCCTAATCTTCATCATATGGGAATAGACCTCAACTTACTTAATAAGACTCCATTAGCACAAGAATTAAAACCAAAAATCAATAAATGGGATGGCCTCAAACTAAAGTTTCTTCTCAGCAAAAGAAACAATCTGTGAGGTGAAGAGAGAGCCTACATCTTAGAAGCAAATTTTTACCCCTCACACATCAGATAGAGCACTAATCTCTAGGATATATGAAGAATTCAAAAAGCTAAACACCATAAAAAATAACCCAATCAATAAATGGGCCAAGGGCCTGAAACGACTTTTTCAGAAGAGGATATACAATCTATCCACAAATATATGAAAAAAATTCATCATCTCTAGATTAGAGAAATGCAAATCAAAAATACTCTAAGATTTCATCTCACTACTGTCAGAATGCTTTTATAAAGACAAACAACAATAAGTGTTAGTGAGGACGTGGGGATAAGGTACACTGATACACTGCTGGTGGGACTACAAATTGGTGCAGCCAATCTGGAAAGCAGTATGGAGATTCCTTGAAAAACTGGAATGGAACCACCATTTGACCCAACTATTCCTCTTCTCAGTCTACATCCAGAGGACTTAAAAACAGCACTCTACAGGGATACAGCCACATCAATGTTTATAGCAGCTCAATTCACAATAGCTAAAATGTAGAGCCAACCTAAATGGCCTTCAGTAGATGAAAGGATAAAAAAATATGGCATATATGCACAATGGAATATTACTCAGCAATAAAAGAGAATAAAATCATGGCATTTGTAGGTAAATGGATGGATATGGAGAATATAATAGTAAATGAAGTTAGCTAATCCCAAAAAACCAAATGTTGAATGTTTTCTCTGATATAAGTGTACTCACTCATAATGGGAATGGGGGAGGTGGTGAGAATGGGAGGAATAGACAAACGCTAGATACGGCAAAAGGTTCTGAGGGTAGAGAAGGGGAATGGGGTGGAAAAGATGGTGGAATGAATTGGACTTCATTACTCTAAGTACATGTATGACGACATGAATGGTGTGAATATACTTTGTAGACATCCCGAAAAAATGAAAAAAAAAAAGATTCACTATAAACCTAGGCCTGGAGCCCCATTAGGGTAGCAGTCTGGAGTCTCCAGAGTAGCTGTGCATAGGGGAAGGATCTCACAGCATCTCCCAGCAACCCCAGAGCACAGGCTGCTGTAGCTTGGTGCTGTTTTGAGAAGTGAGAGATTATCTGAATTTGTACTGCTTGAGGGAATGAAACAGCTATATATTCTCTACTCTGATACCCCACAGTTGATAAAATGAGAATGGAATAAAATAAGAAATCAATGATAAAAAATACAAACTACTCTAACACCTGGAGAAAAATAAAACACCTTTGAGTGACTGATCAATAGCAGAAGAAATCAGGGATGAATAAAAAAAATACTTAGAGGTAAACAAGAATAGTAATACAATATATTAAAAGCAGAAGGTAGTCAGAAGCTATTTTGAAAATATAAACTCTTAGAAAATCTTGAAACATTGAGAAATTTAGAGACACATATGATCTACTCATTCTGAAAAAGAAAGACATAGAATATTCAAACAGATCACTTTAAGCAATGATATTGAATATGACATCAAAAGCTGACCAATAAATAAAAGCCCAAGACCAGATGGATTCTCAGTCTAGTTTTAAGATCTTCAAAGAAGAAGTAACATGAATCCTTTTCAAATTATTCCATGAAGTAGAAAAGGAGAGAAAACTTCCAGGCTCATTATTTTTTGAGGCTGGTAACACCCTGGTATTATGACAAAAACTAGACAAAGACACATCAATGAAAGAAAACTACAGATTAATATTCCTGGTGAACATAGATACAAAAATTATTAATAAAATACTGACAAATAACATAAAAATCATATTGAAAAAGTAATGCACCATGATCAAGTGAGGTTCATCCCAGGGATGCAAGTTTGGTTGAACATAGGGAAATCAATAAACATAATTCATCATGTCAATAGACCTAAAGACAAGAACCACTTTGTTATCTGAATAGATACAGAAAAAGCATTTGACAAATTCAGAATCAATTCATATTCAAAACACTAGAAAAACCAATGATAATGGAAACATACCTCAAAATAGTCAAAGCTATGTATGCAAAACACAAGTCCAACATCATTCTATATAACAAAAAATTGACAGCATTCCCTCTATAAACTGGAACAAGACAGGGATGTTCTATCACCACTTTTATTCAACATCATCCTTGAAACTCTAGCCAGAGCAATTAGATAGAAGAAAGGAATTTTAAAAATATGCATATGAAAAGAAGAACTCAGACCATCTCTGTTTGCAGCTGACATGATTCTATACATAGAGGATCCAAAATAATTCCACCTGAAAACATCTCTCAGAAATGAATTCAGCAAAGTAGAAGGATATAAAATTAATACTCATAAATAAATTGTATTCAAATATATCAGTAATAAATTAACAGAGATAGAAATTAGGAAAACCATCCTATTCATAATGGCATAAAAATATTTGGGAATAAATCTTAAAAAAAAGAGGTGAAAGACCTCTACTATGACAAGTACAAAACACTAAAGAAAGAAATAGAATAAGACTTTAGAATGTGGAAAGATTCCTCCCATGTTCTTGGATAAACAGAGCTAATATTGTAATGATGGCTATACTACCAAAAGCACTGTACCTATTTAGTGCAATACATATTATAATTCCAAGAATATTCTTCATAGAAATAGAAAAAGCAGTCATGAAAATCATTTGAAAAAATAAGAGTCCCAGAATAGCAAAATAATCCTCAGCAAGAAAACTGAAGCAGGAGGCATCACAATACCAGACCTTAAATTATACTACAGAGCTATAGTAACAAAAACAGCATGGTTTCAGCACCAAAACAGAAAGGAAGACCAATGGTACAGAATAGAAGACAAAGAGTTGCACCCACATACACAGTTCTCTCATACTAGACAAGGCACCATAAACCTACACTGGAGAAAAATATCATCTTTGCAAATGGTACTGGCAAAACTGGACAGCTGCATGTAGCAAAATGATATTAAACCTCCATCTCTAACCCTGCCCAAAACTCAACTCAAAGTGGACCAAGGACCTAGGCATTACACCAGAGACCCTGCACCTACTAGAATAAAAGTAGGCCCAACTCTCCATCATATCAGCTTAGGAAGCAAATTCCTCAACAAGACTCCTAAAGTGGAAGAAGTAAAATCAAGAATCAATAAATTGAATGGTATCAAACTAAAAAGCTTCTTCACAGCAAGGGGAACATCAAGAAGGTGAACAGAGATCCCATGGAATGGGAGAAAATTTTTGCCACCAGCACCTTAGATACAGCATTGATCTCCAGGATATATAAAGAATTCAAAAACTTAACACAAAAACAAACAAACAAACAAACAAATAACCCAATCAATAAATGGAAAAGGAACTGAACAGTTGCTTCATAGAAAAAGAATTATAATCAGCCAACAAATATATGAAAAATGTTCAACATCTCCAGCAATTAGAGAAATGTAAATTAATACTACAGTGAGATTCCATCTCACTCCTGTCAGAATGGCAATTATCAATAACACAAGTAACAATAAAATTTTGGCAAGGATGTGGGGAAAAAAGGTATGCTCAAACATTAATGGTGGGACTGCAAGTTGGTGCAACCCCTCTGGAAAGCAGTATGAAGATTCCTTAGAAAACTTGGAATAGGATCACCATTAAACCCAGCTAACACAATTCACTTTTTATACCCTACGAACATAAAATCATTAACTACAATGACATGGCCACATCAATGTTTAAAACAGCCCAATTCACAATAGCCAAGCTATGGAACCAACCTAAGTACCCTTCAACAAATAAATGGATAAAGAAAATACGGTACATATACACAATATAAACAAGAATAAAATTATGGAATTTTCCAGTAAATGCATGGAACTATCATGCTAAATGAAATAACTCAATCTGAAACAAAACCAAAAGCCAAATATTGTCTCATATGCAGAGGCTAACACACAACAAGGGAGGATGAGGAGGGAAGAATAGAAGTTCACTGGATTTAACAAAGAGAAATAAAAGGGAGATGCAATAGGATTAGAAAAGTCAGAATAAATTGCACATAAATTTCCTATATTCATATATAAATGCACAACCAGTGTAACCCCACAGCATGTACAACCACAGGAATGGGAAGTTATACTCCATGTATGTATAATATGTCAAAATACATTCTACTGTCATATATAACTAAAAAGAACAAATTTAAAAAATTTTAAAAAGACCAACAAACACCACTGTTATCCCATTTAAGCAGCAGACAGAAATTCCCCTTGGAGGCACTGGACCACTCACCAGGATCATAAACTGCCCCATGGCTTTGAAAAATTCTTCCCCTCACGGACTTGTCTACATATCATGAAAACAACAGATGTCTGGTGACCCCTTGGCTCTCTAGGACTTAGATGCTCTGTAAACATTGATCACCTCAACTGCTCCCGACAGCTATGAAAGCATCATCAGGACAAGATAAAGCAAAACCTACACCATGTGGCCTTTCCACTGGCAGGATCGGGTGACTTTCCTAGGCTTAGACCCTTACACAAAGCCTGGATATCTCAGAGGGTCACCTCTCACCAGGTCCCTTGGCTAGCTGGAGCCCTAAGAATTAACCTAGTGGATGTAATGGAAATCCGTGGACTGTAGGAATGGCACAGCCACCATCATACACCCTGGAACTCAGTGGGATGCGGCTGCCTTCCACCCCTTAACCAGAGCCTCCCTCTAAAGCATGGGAACAGGACAACACACCTTGCAAAGCCCAGGCAGCCTCCTGAGCTCAGGGCAATTCACCTCTCTGTTCCACACCTGGAAGTGGCTCCCATTTGAATCACAGTGAGAGGAACTCCCTTGAACACAGCAGGGGCATCTGCTCTCACAGCCTGTGCACATGGGGTTTCTCTATCAGGAAGCCCTTCTGCCAGAAAACCTCAGGGCCACTCCTGCCCCTCCTCTTAATCTCTGCTCAAATTCCCCTTCTCAGTGATGCCTGTCCAGATGACCCCATTTACAGTTCCTCTCTCCCACTCGTTCTCCAATTCCCTTATCCCGCTGACAGTTTTTAAGTTGCATTGATCACTGTTCAATATGTGATGTGACTTACCTCTTTGTTGTGTGTTGATCACCACCATTGTCCCTAGAGGTACCTTAGCTACACAGGGCAAATCCTTTGCCTCTTCTATGCTCAATGCATTGCAAGTTTCTGTAACAGTTCCTGCACACAGTAGGTATACAATAAGTGTGTACTTACTGTGTGAATTGCTCAGTGCAACCCTTCCTACATTGCAGAAGTCAACTTTAAGTGGGTACATTTTGTAGAAATGGCCACAAGTTGAGTTTCCCACACAGAATATTTAGCAAAACAAGAACTATTTGCCAGAAATAGACAGGAAGTAGAAGAGCCCAGGAGAAGAAAACCACAAACCCTTTTCCTCCACCATTGTCTAAGCCCATTGGCAGAAGCTGTACAAAGCGTGTAAATCAGTCCACATATGCATCGTTTACTAATTTCATATAGAAATTTAAACTTATTGCCTTAAAAAAGAAAGAAAAGACAAGAAACAAGATCCAAACCCTCTTGGGGTCTCTAGACCACCCATGATGAGCATGAGATGCCCCAGGTCTTTGGAAGCAGACATCTGACCACATGATGTCGTGCTCACACCATTAAAACAATGTCTGGCTATATGTAGGGTCAGGGCCACAGAGTTTGAGAAGATGGTGGTTGAACCACGAGCTCCAGATCAGAGCATCTGCACCCAAACTCCAGCCCTAGCACTGCCCCTGAATGACCACAGAGCTCCTGGTGCTTCTGCTTCTTAGCTGTAAATGGGGTGGCCAGAGTGTCTGCCCTGGGACACGGCCTCTGACTGCTCATGCATTACTCCCTATCTGTCCTCAAGGTTCCACCATGTTGCACAGATCTCTGGCCTGCTGGCTGTCTTGTGCCCTGCTTTGTGAAGCTCTCTGTTGCTTTTCCAGAGAGCATATAATGCTCTCCACCCTAGAGTGCTGCTCCCATCCCTACCCCAAGAATTCACAGTGAGATAACAGTTCCTAGCCTTGACCCCAGCTACAGAATCATCCTACCATTGAAAGGAACACCAGACCATGTGAATTGGCTATTGACCAGTGTACTGTGTGGGAATGTGATTTGAGGAAGGGCCTCTTATGGTGGGTGTGCAGAGAGGTATCAGGGGCATTAGATTGTGAATTTGATCATTTTATGTTATATGCATATATGAATATGCCACAGGGAAATCCATTATTTTGTAAAATTCATACGTGCTCCACCCTCCAAAAGAACAAAATAGTAAAAAAAAAAAAAAAAGGAACAAATCCGCCTGGCATTTTCCCAGAAACTTTTCTAGGCAGAGGAGGGGAGATTCCCCTTTTCAGAGCAATGATGAGGGAAGTTTCAAGCAATGTCAGCATCATAGCTGCTATAAAAATTCACTGTGGAGGGGATCCAAGATGGCGGGCCAAAAGGAGGCACATTCTGTGTCACTCTGTCACCTGGGACCCAAGTAGTGAGAGTACTGCTTCTCTGTGACTGATTTTTCTGCTCCTGTGCAGGAATAATGGCCACCATGTGCATGCAGGGCTCCAGATCTCAGTGTCAGAGTAGGTCTCCCAACTACTCACCTACACAGAACTACCAGGTGCCCAAGAGGAACCATCAGCATCAGCACCTGTGCAGAACTTATGGCCACCCACATGAGCAGAAATCCAGAATGCTGCTTCCATGCAGGACTCCTGCATGCTACCCATGTGTGGGAACTCTGGCCACCACTCCTGTGTGGACCTCCATCTACCAACGTGGGGCTCCCCTGGTAGCCTCCATCTTGGGACTCCACAGCAATGGAGATAGTCCCTGATGCACGGTAGTCTGCCTGCACCTGGGGACTTCATACAGGCTCCGAAGACAGCCAGTTTATCTATGAACACATCGTCCAATGACATTTTCCAGCTCCTCCCACCTGACCTGACACCCCATGCTGAAAGCACCCGCCTCCATCTTGGGTCACCTCATCACCCTCTGTAGTGGGGGCAAGTCCCAGTTTGGAACTCTGGCTGGCCAGGTGCTAGGCCCATGAGTTGGAAAGCAGCCTATGTGGCCTATGTGAGGGACTCTCAGGGTCCAGACACTGAACCCGGATACAGTGGTTAGCACACTACCTGCACTCAGCCCTATCACCATACCTGGCCTCCCTCAGGTGCACAGCATGTTTCTTTCCTTCTGCTTTTCTGCCATTGACCTTTTAGACCATTGGCCGCCACTCGTAAGCATGTCACTAGCTCATTGGGTTATTTGACCCTCAGATGAATCTGCCCAGTAACAGGCTTTGCATAAAAACTGGCCTATACAATAATAAAGTGGACTGGGTTCTCTGTAACTGACCCTTGGAGGTCTCTTTTCGACTCCATTGCCACACCTTCCTCAGCTGTTCCGTGGGCTTTGACTGGACCTAGTGAGCCCATAGCCAGGTACCCAGTATCCACCCTCTCCCCCAAGCATCTCTAGCCTGCACAGTGACTGCCCAACACAAAACAGCTCTTGTAACATGCCCAAAGTGCCCCACACAAGATCCCCAGAAAAAAATGTCCCTTATTATGAACTATAAAGGAGAGGGTGTGTGTGATAGAGTTTAGAGACTAACATAGAGACCAGGAACTGGGAGGCCTTCAAATGAGATAAGGAGATAAGACCAAGTGCTCACATCATATGAATGGGCCCAAAAAGAGATCCTTGAGGTGCACTCTCCCTTTGGGGACTGGCGGGTACCACACTCTACTTCCTGGTACCAACCCTCCCACGGTGGTTTCCTTCACTATCCTGAGGGTGGAGATACCAGCCAACAACAGACGACCCAACCTATTGGATGAGAAGGGAAGGAGGAAAGATCCTGATCTCCAACCAAAACATTCCTGGTTTCTTCCTTGGAGATAATTATTTTTTCCTTTTTCTTCTCCCTCTCTATTCTCCTGCCCTCACTTCCCCAACATACGTGAAACCAAGTATATTTTGCATGAATTAGGATTTTGAGGACTGGGATACTGAATAGTATATTTCAGTTGCGTTGTAGATATTTTTCCCCTCCAATTTTGACCATTTTAAATTTTTCTTGATACATATGTGTCTGTTTTATGTACTCTACATTCTTCCCACTTGTCTACGTAAAATTACTTCCTTTCTATTTTTCTGCTACTAACCTTCTTCTTTAGATTTCTCTTTCACACTTATTAAGATATAATAACTCTATATCCTCACCTCCTATCTCCTCAGCATATCATCCTACAACTCACCCCCAGTTCTTTGTCCACTGTCAGAAACTGTAAACCCCTTTTAAAAACCTACAGATTATGTTTTAGATAATAATTGAATTCAACATTTCTGTATATTATGACCAAAGTGTAAATGTCTTAATAGCAACTATTTGTTTTTAGGCTGTATATTGTTTATATTGGGATCTGTTAATATCACCTTTCGCCTCACAGGAGACATATTGGAACACTACAGGGGCACTATAAGCCTTAGGGTAAAAACAGTAACACCTTGGATCTGCAGAGCTAGAAGGGAAGACACATGAACAACATGAAAAGACAAGGGAAGAAAGAGCCCCAAACAAACCAAGATACCACATTATTAGAATCCATGGCCAGCACAGCAGAGGAAATTACAGAGAAGGAGTTCAGGATGTACACAATTAAAATGTTCTGTGAATTAAAGGATGATATAAAAAAGAAATTACAAGCAGTAAAAGATCATTTTGACAAAGATCAACATAAAAATACAAGAAGCAAAAGATTACTTCAATAGGGAGATAGAGGTTAACAAACAAACAAACAAACAAACAGAAATCCTTGAAATGAAAGAAACAATAAATCAAATTAAAAGTTCAATTGAAGAATCACCAACAGAGTAGAAGACAGAACCTCAGACAATGAAGACAAAATATATAATCTTGAAAAGAATGTAGACCACACAGTCAAAATGCTAAAAAAACACGAGCAGAGCATTCAAGAAATACTGGATAGCATAAAAGACCAAATTTTAAGAGTCATTGGAATAGAGGAAGGCATAGAATTCCAAACCAAAGAAATGAACAATCTATTCAATGCAATAGTATCAGAAAAATTTCCAATGTATGAATGAATTGGAAAATCAAATTCAAGATGCTTATAGAATATCATTTGTACAAAATCACAACAAATCCACACCAAGGCAAATTATTATAATAAAAATGCCTAACATATAGAATAAGAAGAATATTAAAAGCCACGAGAGAAAGGAATCATATTACATATGGGGAAACCAATTAGGTTGTGTGCAGATTTTTCAACCCAGACCCTAAAAGCTAGATGATCCTAGAACAACACATACCAAGCTCTGAAAGAAAATGGATGCCATCCAAGAATCTTGTATCCAGAAAAATCAAGATTTAGATTTTATGATAAAATAAAAATCTTCCATAATAAACAAAAGTTACAAGAATTTACAGCTAGAAAGTCTTTAGTATAAAAGATCCTCCGCAGAATATTCCATGAAGAGAAAATGAAAAACAACAATGAAAATCAGCAGAGGGAGGTATTACACTAAAGGAAAAGCCTATCAAAGGAGAAAATAAGTCAAATTAAATACCAAAAATAAACAAAAATGGCTGGGAATACAAATCAAGTTTCAATAATATCTCTGAATATTAATGGCCTCAACTCACCAATCCAAAGACATAGGCTTGCAGATTGGATACAAAAAAATGATACAACAATATGCTGCCATGAAGAGACTCATCTCATAGGAAAAGACATCCATAGACTGATGATGAAGGGTTGGGAAAAATCCTACCACTCACACGGACTCCGGAAGCAAGCAGGAGTTTCCATCCTCATTTCAAATAAAATAGATGGCAAACTAAAGTCAATCAAAAAGGATAAAGAAGGATATCTCATACTGCTCAAGGGAACCATACACCAACAACACTTAACAATAATAAATATATATTTCCCCAACAATTTAGCAGCTATGTTCATCAAAAAAACTCTTCTCAAGTTCAAGAGTCAAATAGACCACAACACAATAATTTTGGGTGATTTTAACTCACCTCTTTCACCACTTTATAGATCTTCCAAAAGAAAGCTGAATGAAGAAACTATAGAACTCAATAATACAATCAATAATTAGACAACATATATAGAATATTTCAATGAGAGAATACACTTTCTTTTCACAAGCATATGGATCTTTCTCTAAAATATATCATATGCTATGCCACAAAGAAAATCTTAGTAAAATATAAAAAAATAGAGATACTACCCTGCACTCTATCAGATCAATATGGGATAAAATTAGAAACCAATGATGAAATAATAAATAAAATCCACTCCAGCACCTGGATACTAAATAATATGCAACTGAATGAACAATGGGTTGCAGAAGACATCAAGGAGATTAAAAATTTTTAGAGGTGAATGAGAACACAGATACAACATATCAAAATCTCTGGGACACTATGAAAGGAGTTCTAAGAGGAAAGCTCATTGTATGGAGTTCATTCCTTAAAAGAAGAAAAAATCAACAAATAATTGACCTCACTTTACATCTCAAAGCCATAGAAAAAGAAGAACAAAGAAACACCAAAAACAGTAGAAGACAGGAAATAACTAAAATCAGAGCTTAAATCAATGAAATTAAAACAAAAGAAACAATTGAAAAATTAACAGAACAAAAAGTTGATTCTTTGAAAAAATAAGTAAAATTGACAAACCCTTAGACATGCTAACACAGAGAAGGAGAGAGAAAACTCAAATCACTAACATACATGATGAAAAAGGAAATATCACAAGAGTCACTACAGAAATACAGAAGATAATTAGAAATTATTTTGAAAACTTGTACTTCAATAAAATAGAAAATATTAAAGGCATTGACAAATTTCTAGAGTCATATAATTTGCTCAAATTGAATCAGGATGATATACACAATTTAAACAGATGAATTCCCAATGATGAAATAAATCATGCCATCAAAATCTACCAACCACGAAAAGCCGAGGACCAATAGACACACAGCCAAGTTCCACAAGAACTTTAAAGAGAACTAATACCAATACTCTTCAGTTTATTTTAGGAAATAAAAATGTGGGAGAACTTCCAAACTCATTCTATGAGGCCAATATCACCCTGATTCCAAAACCAGGCAAAGGCTCAGCAAAAACAAAACAAAACAAAACAAAACTTTAGATCAATATTTCTAATAAACAGATGCAAAAATTCTAAATAAAATTCTGGCAAATCAAATATAAAAACATATCAAAAAGATCATGCACCATGATCAAGTGGGTTTCATCTCAGGCATGCAAGGTTGGTTCAACATATGTAATTCATCATATCAATAGACTTAAAGATAAGAATCATATAATCATCTCAATAAATGCAGAAGAAGCATTTCACAGAATACAGCACCCCATTATGTTCAAAACACTAGAAAAATTAGGGATAACAGGAACATATCTCAACATCATAAAGGCTATCTATGCTAAGCCCCAGGCCAACTTCCTTCTAAATGGAGAAAAATTGAAGGCATTCCCTTTAAAAACTGGAACAAGACAGGGATGCCCTCTTCCATCACTTCTATTTAACATAGTTCTTGAAATACTGGTCAGAGAAATTAAACCTATGAAAGAAATTAAAGGGATACACATAGGAAAAGAAGAACTCAAATTGGCACTATTTGCCGATGACATGATTCTATACCTAGAAGACCCTAAATATTCCACCAGAAAATTTCTAGAACTAGTCAATGGATTCATTAAAGTAGTAGGATATAAAATCAATACCCATAAATCAAAGGCATTTCTGTACGTCAGTGACAAATCCTCAGAAAGGGAAACGAGGAAAACTACCCCATTTATAATAGCCTCAAAAAAATACTTGGGAATCAACTTAATGAAATAAGTGAAAGACCTCTACAAGCATAAAACTACAGAATGCTAAAGAAAGAAGTCAAAGAATACCTTAGAAGATGGGATGATCTACCTTGCTCTTGGATAGATAGAATTAATATTAACAAAATGACCATACTTCCAAAAGCACTATACAAATTTAATGCAATTCCCACCCAAATCCCAGTGACATTCCTCATAGAAATAGAAAAAGCAGTCATGAAATTCACCTGGAAAAATAAGAGACCCAGAATAGCTAAAGCAATCCTTAGCAGGAAGAGTGAAGTAGGTGGCCTCACTATCCCAGACCTTAAACTATACTACAGAGCAATAGTAACAAAAACAGCAATGGTATTGGCACCAAAATAGACTGGTAGAAGAAGTCTACCAGTACAGAATAGAGGACACAGAGACTAGCCCACACGGTTACAGTTATCTTATATTAGACAACGATGCCAAAAACATACATTGGAGAAAAGATAACTTCTTCAGTAAATGGTGCTGGAAAACTGGAAATCCATATGCAACAAAATGAAATTAAGCCCCTATCTCTCACCATGCACAGACTCAACTCAAAGTGGATTAAGGATCTAGGAATTAAAGAAGAGACCCTGTGACTTATAGAAGAAAAAGTAGGCACAAATCTCCATCATCTTAGATCAGGCCCTGACTTTCTTAATAATGAAGATGGAAAAATATACCCTGTTCATGGATAGGCAGAACTAACATCATCAAAATGGCGATATTACCAAAAGTTCTCTATAGGTTTAATGCAATGCCAATCAAAATCCCAACGGCATTTCTTGTAGAAATGGATAAAGCAATCATGAAATTCATATGGAAAAATAAAAGACCCAGCATAGCAAAAGCAATGCTAAGCAGGAAGTGCGAATCAGGCGGTATAGCGATACCAGACTTAAAATTATATTACAGAGCAATAGTAACAAAAACAGCATGGTACTGGTACCAAAACAGGAGGGTGGACCAATGGTACAGAATAGAGGACACAGAGACTAATCCACAAAGCTACAACTATCTTATATTTGATAAAGGAGCTAAAAGCATGCAATGGAGGGAGGATAGCATCTTCAACAAATGGTGCTGGGAAAACTGGAAATCCATATGCAATAAAATGAAACTGAATCCCCTCCTCTCGCCATGCACAAAAGTTAACTCAAAGTGGATCAAGGAGCTAGATATCAAATCAGAGACTCTGCGTCTGATAGAAGAAAAAGTTGGCTCCGATCTACATATTGTAGGGTCGGGCTCCAAATTCCTTAATAGGACACCCATAGCACAAAAGTTGATAACAAAAATCAACAAATGGGACTTACTTAAACTGAAAAGTTTTCTCTCAGCAAGAGAAACAATAAAAGAGGTAAATAGGGAGCCTACATCATGGGAACAAATTTTTACTCCTCACACTTCAGATAGAGCCCTAATATCCAGAGTATACAAAGAACTCAAAAAATTAAACAATAAGAAAACAAATAACCCAATCAACAAATGGGCCAAAGACCTGAACAGACACTTCTCAGAGGAGGACATACAATCAATCAACAAGTACATGAAAAAATGCTCACCATCTCTAGCAGTCAGAGAAATGCAAATCAAAACCACCCTAAGATACCATCTCACTCCAGTAAGATTGGCAGCCATTATGAAGTCAAACAACAACAAGTGCTGGAGAGGATGTGGGGAAAAGGGTACTCTTGTACATTGCTGGTGGGACTGCAAACTGGTGCGGCCAATCTGGAAAGCAGTATGGAGATTCCTGGGAAAGCTAGGAATGGAACCACCATTTGACCCAGCTATTGCCCTTCTTGGACTTTTCCCTGAAGACCTTAAAAGAGCGTACTACAGGGATACTGCTACATCGATGTTCATAGCAGCACAATTCACAATTGCTAGACTGTGGAACCAACCCAGATGCCCTTCAATAGATGAATGGATAAAAAAAATGTGGCATTTATACACCATGGAGTATTACGCAGCACTAAAAAATGACAAAATCATAGAATTTGCAGGGAAATGGATGGCACTAGAGCAGATTATGCTTAGTGAAGCTAGCCAATCCCTAAAAAACAAATACCAAATGTCTTCTTTGATATAATGAGAGCAACTAAGAACAGAGCAGGGAGGAAGAGCAGGAAGAAAAGATTAACATTAAACAGATACATGAGGTGGGATGGAAAGGGAGAGAAAAGGGAAATTGCATGGTAATGGAGGGAGACCCTCATCGTTATACAAAATTACATATAAGAGGTTGTGAGGGGAATGGGAAAATAAACAAGGAGAGATATGAATTACAGTGGATGGGGTAGAGAGAGAAGATGGGAGGGGAGGGAGGGGGGATGGTAGAGAATAGGAAAGGTAGCAGAATACAACAGTTACTAATAGGGCATTATGTAAAAATGTGGATGTGTAACCGATGTGATTCTGCAATCTGTATTTGGGGTAAAATTGGGAGTTCATAACCAACTTGAATCTAATGTATGAAATATGATATGTCAAGAGCATTATAACGTTTTGAACAACCAATAAAAAAAAATAATACTCCCATAGTGCAAAAATTAAAATTAAGATTCATCAAATGGAATGGATTCAAACTAAAAAGCTTCTCAGCAAAAGAAACAATCAATGAGGTTAATAGAGAGCCTATATCTTGGGAACAAATTTTTACCACTTGTACATCAGATAGAGCACTAATCTCTAGCATATATAAAGAAGTCAAAATTCTTAACACCAAAAAACCCCACAAATAATCCAAACAATAAATGGACCAAGGAACTGAACAGACACTTCTCACAAGATGATATACAATCAATCAACAAATATATGAAAAAATGTTCAACATCTATAGCAATTACAGCAATGCAAATCAAAACTACTCTAAGATTTCATCTCACTGCAGTCAGAATGTCAGCTATTAAGAATACCAACAACAATAAGTTTTGGTGAGGATATGGGGGAAAAGGCACACTCATACATTGCTGGTGGGACTGCAAATTGGTGCAGCCAATATGGAAAGCAGTATGGAGATTCCTTGGAAAACTGGGAATGAAATCACCATTTGACCCAGCTATCCCACTCCTTGGTCTATACCCAAAGGACTTAAAAACAGCATACTACAGGGACACAGCCACATCAATGATTATAGCAGCACAATTCACAGTAGCTAAACCGTGGAACCAATATTGGTGCCCTTCAGAAGATGAATGAATGAAGAAAATGTGGTGTATATTCACAATGGAATATTATTCAGCATTAAAAGACATAAAATTATTGGATTTGCAAGTAAATGGATGGAGATGGAGAATATAATGCTAAGTGAAGTTGGCCAATAACAAAAACAACAACAAAAAAACAAATGCCAAATGTTTTCTCTCATATAAGGAGGCTGATTCACAGGGGTTAGGAAGGGGAGCATGGGAGGATTAGACAAACTCTAGATAGGGAAAGGGTTGTGCATGGAAGGAAAAGGACATGGGGGTAGAAAAGATGGCAGAATGAGATGGACAACATTACCCTAAGTTCATGTATGAAGATATGAATGGTGTGAATATACTTTATATACAACCAGAAAAAAAGTGGAAAAAAAAGATTCACTATCAACATAAGCTTGGAGCCCAGTTAGGGAGCAGTCTGGAGTCTCCAAAGTAGCTATGCATTAGAGAAGGATCTCACAGTATATCCCAGCAACCCCAGAGCCCAGGCTACTCTAGCTTAATGCTGTCTTAAGAAGTGAGATGTTGTATGAATTGTACTGCTTGAGGGAATAAAACAATTATATATTCTCTACTCTGGTACCCCACAGTTGATGAAATGAGAATGGAATAAAATAAGAAATCAATGATAAAAAATAGAAACTACTCTAACACATGGAGAAAAACAATACACATTTGAGTGACCAATGGATAGTAGAAGAAATCAGAGATGAAATAAAAAAAATATTTAGAGGTAAACAAGAAGAGTAAGACAACATGTCAAAACTCTGGGACACTGTGAAGGCAGTGCTAAGAGGAAAGTTCATTGCATTGAGCTCATTCATTAAAAGAACAGAAGTCACAAAATAAATAACTTAGTATTGTATCTGAAGACCTAGAAAAACAAGAAAAAAATCAACACCAAACACAGAAAAATACAGGAAATAATTAAGAGATGACGTCAATAAAATTGAAACAAAAACAATTTTAAACATTGAAAAAGAAAAGTTTGGTTTTTGGAAAAAGAAATAAAAGCTATAAATGCTTAGCCAAGCTAACACAGAGAAAGAGAAAGAAAACTCAAATTATAAAAAATTGTAATAAAAAGGAAATATTACCATGTACACTACTGAAATGCTGAAGATAATCAGAAACTATTTTGAAAATATAAACTCTTATAAAAAATCTTGAAGATATTGACAAATTTTGAGACATATATGACCTACCCAAATTGAATCAGAAAGACATAGAAATAAAGATGTCATCAAAAGCTGACCAATAAAGAAAAGCCCAAGACCAGATAGATTCTCAGCCTAGCTTGAACAGATCTTCAAAGAAGAAATAACATCAATGCTCCTCAAATTATTCTATGAAATAGAAAAGGAGGGAACCCTTCCAAACTCATTATATGAGGCTGGTATCATCTTAATACCAAAAACCAGACAAAGCCACATCTAGGAAAGAAAATTTCAGATCAATATCCCTGGTGAATATAGATACAAAAATTCTTAATAAAAACATAACATAAAACATATTAAAAAGATAATGTACCATGATCAAGTGAGGTTCATCCCAGGAATGCAAGGTCGGTTCAACATATGGAAATCAATAAATGTGATTCATCATGTCAATAGACCTAAATATAAGATTATTTATTATCTCAATAGATACAGAAAACATATTTGACAAAATTCAGAATCAATTCATATTAAAAACACTAGGAAAACTATCGATAATGGGAACATTCCTCCACATTGTCAAAGCTGTATATGCAAAACACAAGGCCAACACCATTCTGTATAATAAAAAACTGAGAGCATTCCCTCTATAAACTGGAACAAGACAGGGATGCCCTCTCAATACTTTTATTCAACATCATCCTGGAAACTCTAGCCAGAGCAATTAGACAGAAGAAAGGAATTAGAAAGATATGCATAGAAAAAGAAGAACTGAAACCATCTCTGTTTGCCACTGACATGATTCTATACATAGAAGATTCAAAAAATCTCACCAGAAAACATTTCTCAGAAATGAATTCAGACAGCAGAAGAATATAAAATTAACACTCATAAATAAATTACATTCCTATATATCGGTGATGAATTAACTGAAATAGAAATTAAGAAAATCATCCCATTCAGAATGGCATTAAAAATACTTGGGAATCAATCTAAAAAAGAGGTGAAAGACCTCTACAATGAACAGCGCAAAACACTAAAGAAAGAAATAGAATAAGACCTTAGAATGTGGAAAAATCTCCTCTGTTCTTTGATAGGCAGAGTTAATATTGTCAAATGGCTATGCCACCAAAAGCACTATGCCTATTTAGTGCAATACATATTATAATTCCAATAATATTCTTCATAGAAGTAGAAAAAGCAACTGTGAAATTCATTTGAAAAAAAGAGTCCCAGAATAGCAAAATAATTCTCAGCAAGAAAAGTGAAGCAGGAGGCATCACAAGAGCAGATCTTAAATTATACTACAGAGCCATAGTGACAAAAACAGCATGGTTTCAGCACCGAAACAGACATGAAGACCAATGGTAGAGAATAGAAGACAAACAGATGCACCCACATACAAAGTTCTCTCATATTAGACAAGGTACCATAAACCTACACTGGAGAAAAGATAGCCTCTTCCCAAATGGTACTGGCAAAACTGGACAGCTGCATGTAGCAAAATTAAACCTCTATCTCTAACCCTGCACAAAACTCAACTCAATGGACATAATGGAAATCTGTGGACTGTAGGAATGGCAAAGCCACCTGGATCAAGGGCCTAGGCATTACACTAGAGACCTTGTGCCTGCTAGAAGAAAAAGTAGGCCCAACTCTCCATCATATAAGCTTAGGAACCAAATTCCTCAACAAGACTCCTAAAGTCAAGAAGTAAAATTAAGAATCAATAAAAGGGATGATATGAAACTAAAAAGCTTGTTCACAGCAAGGGGAACATGAAGAAGGTAAACAGAGATCCCACAGAATGGGAGAAAATTTTTGCCACTAGCACCTTAGATACAGCATTGATCTCCAGGATATATAAAGAATTCAAAAACTTAACACGAAAAACAAACAAACTAACAAACAGACAAATAAATGGGAAAGGAACTGAACCATTGCTTCATAGAAATGTTGAACATCTCCAGCAATTATAGAAACGTAAATTAGTACTACAGTGAGATTCCATCTCACTCCTGTCAGAATGGCAATTATCAATAACTCAAGTCACAATAAAATGTTGGCAAGGATGTGGGGAAAAGGTTCACTCAAACATTAATGATGGGGCTGCAAATTGGTACAGTAAATGAACAACCAGTGTAATCCCACAGCTTGTACAACCACAAGAATGGGAAGTTATACTCCATGCATGTATAATATGACAAAATACATTCTACTGTCATGTATAACTATAAATAAAAAATTAAAAAAGACGAACACACACCCCTGTTATTCCATTTAAGCAGCAGACAGAAATACCCCTTGGAGGCACTGGACCACTCACCAGGATCATAAACTACCCCATGGCTTTGGAAAATTCTTCCCCTCACGGACTTGTCTACATATCATGAAAACAACAGATGTCTGCTGACCCCTTGGCTCTCTAGGGCTTAGATGCTCCATAAACACTGATCACCTCAACTGCTCCCACAGCTACGAAAGCATCATCAGGACAAGATAAAGCAAAACCTAGACCATCTGGCCTTTCCCACTGGCAGGATGGGGTGACTTCCCTAAGCTTAGACCCTTACACAAAGCCTGGGTATCTCAGGGGTCACCTTCCACCAGGCCCCTTGGCTAGCTGGAGCCCTAAGAATTAACCTAATGGACGTAATGGAAATCCGTGGACTGTGGAATGGCACAGCCACCTGTCATACACCCTGGAACTCAGTGGGATGTGGCTGCCTTCCACTCCTTAACCAGAGCCCCCCTCTAAAGCATGGGAACAAGGACAACACACCTTGCAAAGCCCAGGCAGCCTCCTGAGCTCAGGGCAACTCAACTCTCTGCTCCACACCTGGAAGTGGCTCCCATTTTAATCACAGTGAGAGGAACTCCCTTGAACACAGCAGGGGCATCTGCTCTCACAGCCTGTGCACATGGGGTTTCTCTATCAGGAAGCCCTTCTGCTAGAAAACCTCAGGGCCACTCCTGCACCTCCTCTTAATCTCTGCTCAAATTCCCCTTCTCAGTGATGCCTGTCCAGATGACCCCATTTGCAGTTCCTCTCTCCCACTCGTTCTCCAATTCCCTTATCCCGCTGATAGTTTTCAAGTCGCATTGATCACTGTTCAATATGTGATACGATTTACCTCTTTGTTATGTGTTGATCACCACCATTGTCCCTAGAGGTACCTTAGCTACACAGGGCAAATCCTTTGCCTCTTCTATGCTCAATGCACTGCAAGTTTCTGTAACAGTTCCTGCACACAGTAGGTGTACAATGAGTGTGTACTTAGTGTGTGAATTGCTCAGTGCCACAACCCTTCATTGCAGAAGATGATTTTCAGTGGATACATTTTGTAGAAATGGCCACAAGTTGAGTTTCCCACACAGAATACTTAGCAAAACAAGAAATATTTCCAGATATAGGCAGGAAGTAGAGCCCAGGAGAAGAAAACCACAAACCCTTTTCCCCCACCATTCTCTACACCCATTGGCAGAAGCTGAACAAAGTGTGTAAATCAGTCTACATATGCATCATTTACTAATTTCCTATACAAATTAAAACCAGGCACCCTTCTTATTGCCTTGAAAAAAAGAAAGTAAAGAAATAAGATCCAAATCCTCTTGGGGTCTCTAGACCACCCATGATGAGCATGAGATGCCCCAGGTCTTTGGAAGCAGACATCTGACCCCATGATGTCGTGCTACACACCAGTAAAACAATGTCTGGCCACATGTAGGGTCAGGGCCACAGAGTTTGAGAAGATGGTGGTTGAACCACGAGCTCCAGATCAGAGCATCTGCACCCAAACCCCAGCCCTAGCACTGCCCCTGAATGACCACAGAGCTCCTGGTGCTTCTGCTTGTTAGCTGTAAGGTGGGTGACCAGAGTGTCTGCTATGGGTATCATGGTCATGTGACAAGCTGTACAGCATTTCAGAGAGTCTGGCCCATGGTGAGATTTCAAAAAAATTGAAAGTCATTACTCAGTAGGTTTCCTGAGGCTCAGGACCTTCCAGTGGCCCCCTATGATGTAGATAAGGGTAAGGACATCGTCACAGCCTGTGTCAATCAACTTTCCATTACTATAAGTAATACCTGAGACAAATCCACTTATGAAGAGAAAAGTAGGATGAGCTCACAGTTTTAGAGGTTTCAGTCCAGCATTGATTGTCCCCATGGCTATTGGGCCTGTGGGAGGCAGGAAATCAATGGAGAGGAAGGTATGATGGGACAAAGCCATGTACCTCAAGGTCAGACTATGAGAGAGAGGGGGGTGGGGAGATCGCTTACTCCATGGCCTTGAGGAGATTACCTCACCTTGGCTATCTCAGAAGTTATCAGGATTTACACATTGATCCTCTGGAGAGATGTTCTGTGAGCTGAAGTATTATAATATGCAAGTCATTCTTGTCACTGCTATTTAAAGCATCAGCTAATGTGATGTCTCTGACCCCAGCTGCAGGGGAGGCATCACAGTGACATTTTCAGGACCCTTGGTCTGGGCTCCAGATAACGCCCTGTCCCAGCCTCCATGGCAGAGCCTATGTTTGTCCTGAGTCCCTGGGAGTCCAAGGGCAGAGCTGACCCAGGGGCCAGGACACAGGAATCACCCCAGACAGTGCTCACTCACCTATGAGTCCCAGCAGAAGGGTCAGCAGCAGGACAGGACAGGGACGCTGGGGCCCGGAGGCAGTTGCAGACATGGTGGAGCCCTGAGGAGCCTGCTCTGTCCCAGTGTTTGTGCTGGGGAGATCCCTGACTCTGCTCTCTGGAGAGAACTGACACTCTGCCTCCCTTATTACAAGAGGAAGTGACTGTGACAGAGTGACAAGCAATTTCCTCCAAAATTATGATGTAGAAACCAGGAGCACAGACAGCAAAGGGTAAGGGTCTCTCATGCTTCATTTTTGGAAGGAATTGGAACATATCTCACAGGATAAAGTCCTCCTTCCCTGTGCCTGTGCCTAGGCCCCTCGTGGTTTCCTGGGTCTTAGTGACAATCTATTTGGGAGTCACAGGGCAGGCAGGATTGCCACAGACTCCTGACTCTGAGACCCTGGTGTGGCTGGCTGGTGGCCTCACTCTGCAGCAGCTACACACAGAGCTACTCAGCTGGAGGTAGGAGGGGTCCTGGGGCCTGCTCAGTGTTGGGGAGGAACTGGTCACCTCCCGCCATGGCCAAGCATTGCAAAGCTTTGTTTTTTCTGTAAAGTATCATAGTTCCCATAACAGTTGGGTTCATCCTGACAAAACCATACGTGCATGGAATTAGGGATCAATTCTGGGTCTCCCTTTTGCTCTCCCGTGCTCACCCCACACCCTCCTCCTTCCTAATTTCTACTAGACTTCCTTTTGCTCATGTCTTCATTTATTTTTGTTTGGTTCTTTTGATTTATCCCTAAATGTGAAATTCCCTGTGGTTTTATTTATATTACACTTAACATAATTTAAAAATAATTCCTTCTGCATTTCCTCCCTTTTCCATCCCTCCCCTTTGACTCTTGCTCTCCTTCTGTTCTACTGACCTTTCCCACATCTGTGTGACATCCTGTCCCTCTCTCCTTCTTTCCTTTATTACACTCTAGTGTGCAGAGCTGAGAGAAAACATTAGACCTTTGACTTTCTGAGTGTGACTTCTTTACTTAGCATGATGTTCTCCATGTCCATCAACTTACTGTCAAGTGCCATGATGTCATTCTTCTTTGTGGCTGAGGAGAATAGGAAGTGACCGTGATGGAGTGAGAAGCAATTTCCTCCAAATTGTGAAGCAGACACCAGAGAGCACATTTCCAAAAAAAAAGCATATTTTTAAAATCTATTTATCTATTGAGAGGCACCTGGTTGATTCCATGATTTAGCTATTGTGAACTGTGCTGCTATAAACCTTTATCTGGCTGTATCCCTGTAGGATGCTAATTTTAGATGTTTTGGAAAAATACAAGGAGTGGCACAGCTGGGTCATGTGGTGGTTCTATGCCTAGTTATTTGAGGATTCTCCTTTCTACTTTTCTGAGTGGTGGCCTTCATTTGCTGGTCCACCAACAATGTACATTTCAGTGAACATTTAACCTGCATCCTCGCCAACACTTGTTTTGATTTATAATCTTGGCATTTTTCTGACTGCAGTGAGATGAAACCATATTGAAGTTTAGATTTGCATTTCCTCATGACAAGGAATGTTGAACATTTTTTCATGTACATATTGGATTTTTGTGTTTTTTCTTTTGAGAAGTTTCTGTTTAGTTTTTTGGCCCATTTGTTTTTTGGGTTATTGTTATTATTACGATTTTGGTTGAATATATTGGAGTTCTTCACATACTCTGAGTACTAGTCCCCTGTTGGGGAGTGGCTGGCAAAGCTCCTCTGCATTTCTGTAGGCTCTTTCTTCATTCCCTTCATCATTTCCTTTACTGTACACAAGATGTTAACTGATGGCATCCCACTTATTGACTCTTGATTTTCTTTTTGCACTTTGGGGCTTTCAGTAAAGAAGTTGTGGCCAGCACTACAATGATGGCCCTATGTTTTCTTTAAGCATTGGCAAGGTTTCTGGACTAATTCCCAAGTCTTTGATCCGTTATGATATGACTTTTGTGCAGGGTGAGAGACACAGACCTATTTTCCTTTTCTACATATATCTAGCATCCAGTTTTCCCAGTACCATTTGTTAAAGAGTCTTTTTTACAAAGTGTATTTTTAGCACTCTTGTCAAATATCCCTAGACAGCTGTGAGTGTGTGAGTTTGTCTCCGTGCCTTAATATCCCTTTACATTGGTCTTCATGTCTATTTGTAGCCAATGCCAGGCTGGTTTTGTTACTATAGTTCTGTCTTATAATTTCAGGTCAGGTATTCTGATGCCCCCTGCATCATTTTTCTTTCTCTGTGCCTCTTTTTGATCCAAACGAATTGAAGAATTTTTTTCTAATTTTGGGAGGAATGTTATAGTCCTTTGGATGGGATTGCATTGAATCTTGGTAGTATGGCCACTGCTCTTGGTAGTATGGCCATTTTGAGAGATTAGTTCTGCCTGTGAAAAAACATGGGCATCTTCTACACTTTTCTTCCATGTCATTCTTCAGTGTTCTTCAATATTCATGTAGAGCTCTTTTAATCCTTGAGTAGATGAGTTACCGTGACCTTCAATTTTTTTGTGTGTTTGTGTGAATGGGATAACTTTGATGATATCTCCCTTGGCTGAATCACTGTTAGAGGACAGGAAAGCAATTGATTTATGGGGGTAAATCTTGTGTCCTTTTCCTTTGCTGAATTGATTTATATCTCTGGAAATCATCTGACGAAGTATTTGGGCATCCTGTAGTGACAGCATCATGTCATTTCCAAGCAGATGGCTTGTTCTCTTCCTATTTGTATCCCTTAATTCCCATCTCTTGCCTGATTGCTCTGTCTTGTGTTTCAAGACCTATATTGCACAGGAGTGGGGACAGTGGACAACCTTGACTTGTTCTTTATATTAGTGAAAATGCATTTAAATTTTCTCCATTTGGTGTGATGCTTGATGACGTTTCTGGTTCACAGCTTTTATAATGCTGAGGTAAGATTCTTCCTTCCTAACCTTCTTCAGCATTTTAATCATGAATTGACATTCAAAAGATCTTTTCTTTACCTATTGAGATGGTCCTGTGATTCCTGTCCATAATTCTGTCTAAGTGGTGAACAACATTTATTGATTTGTGACTGTTTAACCAACCTAGCTTCCCTGGGATGAAGCCCATTGATCATGCTGTGTTAGCCTCTTGCTGTGTTTTTCATTCAGGTTGGTAATATTTCATTAAGTATTTTTGTATCTATGTCCATCAGTGGTATTGGCCTGAAGTTCATTTCGTTTGTCTCAGTCTGGTTTTCATATAAATATTCTACTAGCTTCATAGAGTGCTCCCTCCCTTTCAATTTCATGGCACAATTAGAGAAGGACTGGTATTAGTTTTTCTTTAAAGGTGTGGTAGAACTTAGCTGATGATGCATGTGGTCCTCATCTGTTCTTTGTTGGAAGCCTTTTAATTGCTGTTTGAATTTCCTTCCTGACACTGTTCTGTTTAGGTTTTCTATATCTTTTGGGTTCAATCTGGGCAGGTCACATATGTCTAGGAATTCGTCAATGTCTTCTAGATTTTCTAACTTTTTTGTGTCTGAATTTTGTACACAGTGTCCAGACTTTCTCTGGATTTCAGGAGTATTTCCAGTGATGTTTCTTTTTTCATATCTAATTTGATATATTTGGGTTTTTCTCTCTTTCTGGTCATTTGGCTGAGGGATTTTCAATCTTATTTAACTTTTTAAAGAACCATCTCCTCCTTGCATTGATCCTCTGTGTTGTTTTTCATTCTCAATTGCAATAATTTCTGTTCTGATCTTAATGATTCCCTATCCTCTACTCTTTCTGAAATCAGTTTGTTCTTCCTATCCTAAGGCCTTGTGTTAGAGTATAACCTTATTTATTTGATATTTCTTTATTTCACTCAGGTAGGCACTCAATGATTTAGATTTTCCTATTAGAGGTGTTTTCATAGTGTCCCAGAGATTTAGATATGTTGTATCTCTGTTCGAATTTGCTTCTAAGGATTCTTCATTTCTACTCTCATTTCCTCTTTGATCCATTCTATATTTAAATACCTAATCAACACAGAAAAAATCACAGTGAGGACAGGAGAGGTGACAATTATGGAAATGACATTAAACTGGGCACAAGTGGGTCAGAACAGAAGCAGCTGGCCGTGGTGTGTGGACATGGATCTCGTATGAGGACTTTGCTTTGCAGATAGACAAACTTACTGAAGGTGACATTATCCATATACACACGAGGAGTGGTGGTGACCCAAAGGGCAATGATATTGAAGGGGCTGATAATTCACCAAGGTAGAAAAGGTGCTTGCTTTGCATATTCAAATACAGAAGAACAAGGCCAGCATCTTGACACTCCTCTGGATAAGTTTTTACCAAGGTACAAAACACTAACGCTCAGTGTTTCTGTTTCAAATTTTATTATTGTTTATGTTTCCCTATATGTTTAAATTGACATTTAACTGATATTTTTTCATATTTTGACAAATGCTGAAAAGTTGGAAGAACCATGAATAGTTTTTCATGATCACTATGGAGATGTCTTCCCAGGGTTTTGGTTTCAGTTTTCATGGTCATTTTTACAATCCTGCTCTTCTAGGGAGAGAGAAGACTGCCTTCATCCAGGACAATAGTGTTGTTCATAAGTGCTAAGGAAGAAAATCACTCATGTTAAGAAGAACATTAGGAGGACTCCTATGCATCCATTCCCAGGAGCCTTTACTTGCCCCAGTTGGGGCTACCTGGGACCCCAAATTATGAAGTAATAGCACACACCCTGTCCTGGCTGAGTTTGAGGCATAGGACACTTTGGTAAAGAGGAAGGGGAAAAATTTTTCCTTATTAAACTAGAATGAGTTTCATGTGAGAACCTCAACAAGGCTGGGGAGGAGGGGTAGTCAGGAAAAAGATGGCTGAATGACTTTTGAGAGTGAGGACTAGGGGTGCTTGATGGCCAAGCCCAAGGCAATGGAGGACAGCCATCCTGATGTGGTCATGTGGGGCTTGCTTGTCACATCTGGGGAGGTGTCATGAGTTGCTGTCCAGAGGTAGGTCCCAGGGCCCTGCTCAGGACCACGAGTCCAGGGTCAGCCATGGGGCATCAAGGACTGGGCAGAAATGCAACAGGGGCCTGTGGGCTGGCTGTTGTCCTGGGAGGAGGCATTTGGAACAGTGTACAAAGGCTTCTGGGCAGTGCCGCAGCCCGGCTGGCTCGGCAAACTAACCGGGGGTGAGGAGCAACTTGTGTAGATTGATACAGCAGGAGCGGGAGCCGTTTATTGTAGGACAGGAGGGGTATATATACATAACTGAATACACAGCTTAACTTAATTAACATAAACTAGATACAGCAGTCAACCTTTTATGAACATAGCAATATGGGGAATCACATTATAGTTACAGGTGGGAAATTCAAAAAGTTCAAACACATGACCCTATAATCTTCAGAAGGCAACTAAATGTAAAATAGAGGAAAGATGGGCATCCCTCATTTTATCTGAAGCTTTGCCTCTATTTCCCATAGTTGTGGTCTCATTGCTATAAATATTACAAAGTGGGCAAGCTTCTCTAACATAAGGAATAATAAACTGCAACAAAAATTACTTTGGGGGACTTAAAGTTGGCTTGATGAACAATCCACAGTTAATATAGTTCACATGGGGGAGGTTCCTTGGTGGCCAAACAAGAGTGCCCAGTACTCAAATCCTCACAAAGAAGGACAAACCCACATGTGGGCACTGGATTTTGATGTGGATGAAGTAGGAGAATGCTGGGCTTCAGTGAGGGAGAGATTAAACCATCTGAGATCAGAAACCCTGGAAGAGACCACAGGAAGAGGGAAAAGAAGGTTCAAAATCACACACTGGAGAGCACATGGCCTCTTTAACACCTGGTGCTAGAATACTTGGACCTTCAGTGTGGAGGTGTGGAACTGAGTCCCCCTAACTCCACCCTGAAAAAGAGTCAACTCAAAGTGGATCAAAACCCAAGTCTAAAACAATAAAATTTTTTTTTTTTTAAATTTTTTATTGTTGGCTGTTCAAAACATTACATAGTTCTTGATATATCATATTTCACAATTTGATTCAAGTGGGTTATGAGCTCCCATTTTTACCCCATATACAGATTGCAGAATCACATCAGTTACACATCCATTGATTTACATATTGCCATACTAGTGTCTGTTGTATTCTGCTGCCTTTCCTATCCTCTACTATCCCCCCTCCCCTCCCCTCCCCTCCCCTCTTCTCTCTCTGCTCCCTCTACTGACATTCGTTTGTCCCCCTTATATTATTTTTCCCCTTCCCCTCACTTCCTCTTGTATGTACTTTTGTATAACTCTGAGGGTCTCCTTCCATTTACATGCATTTTCCCTTCTCTCTCCCTTTCCCTCCCACCTCTCATCCCTGTTTAATGTTAATCTTCTTCTCATGCTCTTCGACCCTACTCTGTTCTTAGTTACTCTCCTTATATCAAAGAAGACATTTGGCATTTGTTTTTAGGGATTGGCTAGCTTCACTTAGCATAATCTGCTCTAATGCCATCCATTTCCCTGTAAATTCTATGATTTTGTCATTTTTTAATGCAGAGTAATACTCCATTGTGTATAAATGCCACATTTTTTTTATCCATTCATCCATTGAAGGGCATCTAGGTTGGTTCCACAGTCTAGCTATTGTGAATTGTGCTGCTATGAACATCGATGTAGCAGTGTCCCTGTAGCATGCTCTTTTTAGGTCTTTAGGGAATAGACCGAGAAGGGGAATAGCTGGGTCAAATGGTGGCTCCATTCCCAGCTTTCCAAGAAATCTCCATACTGCTTTCCAAATTGGCTGCACCAATTTGCAGTCCCACCAGCAATGTACAAGTGTACCCTTTTCCCCACATCCTCTCCAGCACTTTAAAACAATAAAATTTAAAACTACTTGAAGAAAACCAAAGAAATACTTCAATATATAGACATAGGCAAAGATTTCCTGAGGAGTAGTTGTGTATCTAAGAAAATGGCAGAAAGAATTGATTTGTGGAATAGCCTCAAATTAGAATGCTTCTTCCCAGAACATGAAATGAATAAAAGAGTGAAGTGAAAGCCACATAAAGGGAGGAGATCTTTGCCAGCTACTCTTCTGACAAGGATTAATTACCAGAATATATAAAGAACTCAAAACCCCAAACCAAAATGTTAATGAAAATAACCCATTTGATAATTGAGTACATGAGCTGAGCAGGTACTTCTCAAAGGAGCAAAGAGAGTAGATCATGGAGAACAGACGAGGAGAAGCAGGACAGGAGGAAAAATGGGAGGAGAAAGAAGAAGATCATGAACTGAAATTGAATTCCATGCATGCATGAGTTTGACAAGATGAACACAACTACTGTGTATAACTATAAAGGTCTATTAAAGGTACGTTCAACTACAGTATTTTTTAAAAGACAAGGGACCAACAAACTTAACAAAAAAAGTTTTCATCATTCTTAACCATCAAGAAAATGCAAATACAGTCTACATTGTGATTTCTTCTCACTCTGGTCAGAATGGTAACCATCAAGATACCAAACACTGTGGTCACTTGGTCCTGCATTCCCTCACCCCATGAAGCGATGCTCTGAGAAATGAGTTGATCCACTGCTGCGCACTCAAATCTCATACTCTGTGTGCTAAATAAACCTCTTCTCCTTTTCTAAAAAATGTTAATAAATGCTGGTAAGAATGTGGGAAAATAGGAACTCTTACTCACTGCTAGTGAAAAATGCAAATTAGTAAAGCTCCTATGGAAATTGGCATGGAAGTTCCTCAAAAACCTAAAAATAGAACTACAATATGATCCAGTCACAACCTTCTTTGTTATTTACCTGAATGATTAGTCAGCATACTGTACAGATACATGCACATTCATGTTTATCACAACACAACTCACAGTAACCAAGTTATGAAATCACCTACCTGTCTGTCCACAGATGGAAGGATAAAAAAGTACACTAAATATACACAATGGAGTATTTTTGGTTTTTGTTATTGGGGATTGGACCAGATGCACTTACCCAGTAAACCATATCCTCAGCTGTTTCTAGTGTTTTATTTTGAGACAGGGTCTTGCTAAGTTGCTTAGGGCCTCAGCTAGTAGCTAGTAGCTAGAATTAAAGGCATATGCTACTGTGCTGGGCACATAATGAAATTTTATTCAACCATGAAGAAAACTGAAATTATGTAATTTTCAGAAAAAGGAATGGAACTGGCAACCATCATATCAAATGAAATAAGCCAGACTCAGAGAGACAGGAACTGTTATGTTTTCTCTTATATGATGAAGAGAATGGAAAAAAAAGAAACATGGTATAATGAATGTAGAAGAGAGACCATTACTATAGAGGAAGAAAAGGGAATTGGGGAAGGATTAAATGAGGGTATAGAGTGGTATTAGGGAATGAATTTAATCATATAGTATTATACTCATGCATGAATATGCCAGCAGGAAAATCATTATTTTGTATAATTAATATGTAAATTCCAAAAATGCAGGAGAAAGAAGAGAAAACTAAACAAGGCAACCTGGAGTCCTTCACACTGTCTCCCCAGCAAGAAGAGGAAGGGCAAACTTGAGAACTGAGGATTAGGTTTAGGGTTGGGGTTAGGGAGACGTCCAAGTAACTTCATCATAATGGATGCAGCATCATGGCTATGGGAAAGATTCATAGCCAATACAGGCTTGAGGCCCAGTTAGGGGAGCAGCCTGGAGTCTCCACAGTAGCTGTGCATTGAAAAAGATCTCACATCATCTCCACACCAACCCCAGAGCCCAGCCTGCTGTAGCTAGATGCCATCATAAGAAGTGAGGTATTGTCTGAATTTGTACTGCTTGGGGGGTGTGGGTCTATTAGGGAGGCTGAGAGAAAGCTCAACATGGAAGCACTGTGGTTTCACTCCCTTCCTTCCTGTGCAGTGTATGGGGTCAACCATTGCCTGTGCTGTGGGCAGGTGCTTCCGACCCAGAAGTTCTGCTGAGCTGCCAGTGCCAGAGGCCCTCACCAGTAGCATATTGACAGAGAAATCATCCATCACCCAACTCGTGCCATCACCCCCATTGTTGGAGATGCCTCAGGGTTGCCATCCCTTATTCAATGCTGTGGAAGCCTGAAACCTTCCAGAGTGTCCTCACCTGTGTGGGTCTCATCTAGAGACAGTGGGCCTGTTTGATTCTGCTACAGTATGCACTGTGCCCAAAGTCATTCTTACAGCCCAAAGAGCTATGGAGTGCACATTAAAGGCAGCATTACATATCAAACCAGCAAGACACATCTCCAGAGAAAAGCTTTTACTATAGGAGATTCACCCCATCAAATTTGGAGAAGTAACTGATTCACCAGATGCCCAAATCCCAATATAGGAGCACATGAAACATGATAAAGATCAAAATAACTCACTAGCAATGGATTCCAAAGAAATGACATGGATGAAGTACCTGATAAAGAATTTGAAAAATTGCAGAGAAGATCAATGAGATTGAAGGCAATACAATTGTAAATATACATGCACCTAATAGTGGGATTTCTAATGGAAAATGGAAAATCAACATTAGATAGGATTGGAAAGTGAGGCTAGTATACAATAATAGTGGGGGACTTCAACACCTCCCATTCACTAATGCACAGATTATTCTAACAAAACAGCAACACAGATCTATCAGATTTCAACTGTACTCTAGATCTCAGGCCTTACATGTAGCAAAGCATTCATCACACTTATAGAACATACCACCTTTACTTCAGTGTTTGAAATATTCTCTAGAAGAGATCATATATTTGTATTCAAAACAGTCTCAAAAAATCCAAAGATGTCAAAATCATCATATGTCTTCTCTGGCCACAGTGGAATAAAAGGAGCAATTAAAAAGGAAAACACATAATCATCATAAAATATAAAAATCATGGAGACTTAAAAACATGTTCTGCAATAAATGATGCAAAGAAAAATGGAAAATAAGTATTTCTTGAAACAACAGAGATAGAACACAACATGTAGAGCCTCATGGGATACAAGAAAGAGCAGAATATCTTACAGCAGTAATTCCAAATAAAAAGCACAGCAATGGCTTTCAAATAAACAACACAACAATGCATCTCCCAACTTAGAAAATCCAGAGCACAACCATAAAATTGTAGAAGGAAAGAAATAACAGTGATATGAATATAAATAAACAAGCTGGAGATTAAAATTCAAACAAAAGATCAATGAAACAGTTTTGGTGTTTTGAATAATAAACAAAATCAATACACCTTTAGATAGACCAGCAAAATAGATAGAGGACTACTGCCCACAGCCAGCACGAGCAGCCAACTAAGGGCCACTTGAGTGAATTTCCTAAGGTACCAAATAAAACACAGACACACAATTTATCTTTAATTCAAGCCCTGGGATGGCTCCTCTGCCCTCAGTCTCAAGCTCCTCAAATGGGAGAGCAATGAATGTCAAGAAAGGCTGAGAGAGAGAGAGAGAGAGAGAGAGAGAGAGAGAGCACTAGCACGTTTGGGAGTGGTCTTTTATTTCGAGGGTTCTCATTCTTTAGAAATTTCCATCCAATAAAGGTCAAGAGGGGTGGGGTTACAAGGACGGGTAAGGTAACTCAACCCCTGGGGCTGTAGGAAGGCACACCTAGGCATGAAGACACATTTTGCAACACTTTAATGACTTCCAAGATAGGGGCCTCCATCTAGGACCACTTGATATGGCCAGATCACAGGAAGTGACCAACAGAGCCTCACCAATCAGGGAAGGAAAATTCTGGTCACATGGCATGGTGGCCTCCCACATATTCCCCCTATTTTCTTTGAAAAAGCAGGTGATGGGTCACTTTTTTGAGTCCCTGAATCCTTGTTTTGAAGGCTCAGCATTCTACAATTACAATAAAAAGAGAATTAATAGCAAAGAGAACAATACAAGAATATACCCTGCAGAGTGTTTAAGAATGTTTCCAGAGTTAAAGCCATTTAATTTTTTAAATATTTGATTAGTTAAGGAAGTAGGATCCAAAAAATCAATATTACTTTTTTGTATATATTCAATATGATGATGGAGCTCCAAAAAGATCCAAGCTGTTATTATTTTGCCAAAAATCCAACAAATGTTTTTTAACCTTCTGCCAATCCCATCAGGAAGCATTATATTTGGCAGTAGTAACCCACACATTCTTATAGCTAGTGTGACATTTAAGTCTTTCCTTGGACTTCAAAGCCAAATGTTTATTACCAATATTTATGACAATTGCCTCTAAGACATTTAGCTTAGTCTTAATCCTTTCATCAATATTATTTGATTATAAAGAGCATTGGAAGTATTCTGAGCCAAATTATTAAGAAAATTTGCATGTTGAATGTTTTGAGATATAGCCACAGAAGCTGTGACTGTTGAAGCAATAAAAGATACCAAGGCAAAAACTCCCACTATTATGAGCCCAAGGGCATGTTTAGGTCTCACTAGCTGGGCGTGTATTTGTTGTAAGACTTGAAAACCAGCCATCAGCATACCATGGCTCTGAAGTATTAGCTGGTAATAGGACAAAAGAGGGCTGATGGAATATCAGCATTCCTTTTCCTCTATTATATCTGGTGATACAATTAGTCAAATTACATTTACTACATGTTACAATATATCTATCATCTTTTCATTTAACTTTTACATTTCCAGTAATTAAAACATAAGGAGATTGAACACAGGCCTGTAAGCCATAGCAAGAACCTTCCTTACAGTTCTTGCCTACAAAGTCTGGTAAAGGTTTGTCAGTAAAATGTAAGAATTCTGAGGCAGCAATTAAGCACCAAACATTTTTCTGAATGCCACCTTCGCTGAAGGTCAGGATGTCGCTAACAAATCCTCTAGGAGTCATGGCAGTACTCTTATGTAACTATCTTTTGTCAATTTTAGGAGACCAGTCCAAAACATGCCCACTATTTCTAGAAGCCTTATGTTGTACTGGAAAGGTATTTATACAATCTATCCTCTTAGGAAAGGTGCCAATCTCTATCACAGAATTGTTAGGACAATGAGGTATTTGTGGACATTCTGCTAAGATGACTGATTTGCTATGAGAAAGTCCCATTTTAATGACTGATCTAATATAAGGTTTTGAGTCTCCCTAACAGTACGATTAGTTGGTCTAGATCTCCCAATTGCTGTCTTTTCCTTAAATGACACTTTTAGATATCCAGCATGTTTATCATGGGACCAACACAAAGGTAGTTGGGCACTATAGCCAGAATAATTAAATCCAGTCACATGATTGGGAGTAATATGAGTGTCTGTAAATCCTCACATCATATATGAGTCATTAGTAAATACTGGAATGTATTCTCCAGTTCACACTGCTGGGTGTACTAGAGGTGGATCTGGAAAATATGTCCAATAAGTTTTATGACCTGTGCCCCACATAATCACTAGATCTGGTTCATTCCATTGACTAGTCTGTAAGTCCTTCCATCAAACTCAGCCTAAAGGGCCTATTACTGTGGAAGACATATGTTACTCAGCTACAGTGTGAACTTCTGTGTCACATTTTCAAAAATTTAAAACAAACAGAGCATGATTGGGATTATTTTGGGGAGTCATAGTCCTATCTCCTCCTTTAGTTTTTGTAATTGTAGCTTAATAGATAAATGAGCTCATTCTACAATGGCTTGACTTTGAGGGTTATAAGGAACTCCTGTTTTATGGTCAATCTGAAACTCTTGGCAAAATTGTTGAAAATAAGAGCTAACATAAGCCAGTGCATTATCAGTTTTAATCTGTAAAGGACATCCTAATACTGCAAAAGCAGCTAAACAATGAGAAATAACATTCTGAATATTTTCTTTTGTATGGGCTATAGCAAAGATAAATCTAGAATAAGTATCTACAATTACATGTATATAACATTGTTTACCAAATCGAGGAATATGAGTTACATCCATTTGCCATAATTGATTTGGTTTTAATCCATGGGGATTTACACCAGATGGTAAAGATGAAGTATGTATAATACACTGGGGGCAGTGACATACAATTTGATGAGCTTGTTCTTTGGTAATATTAATTTTTTCATGTATACTAGAAGCAGCTTTATGATGTAAAGAATGTGAAGCTTGTGCACAATCATACAAAAACATTTGCTGAGAAACAGCAACTAATTTATCAATCTTATCATTACTGGATGTTAGAAGCCCTGGAAGACTAGTGTGGGCCTGTATGTGGCCTATAAAATATGGGTCCTTTTGCATTTGCACCATCATTTGTAGGGTATGAAACAATTTGAATAACTTTTGTGATGACGTATATCCAGTAACTAAAGTTTCAGTATTTTTGGTAACTCCAACTGCATATAAACTGTCAGAATAAATATTAATAGGCTCATTTGTAAAAAGGATTAAAGCACAAATGGGAGCTTGAAGTTCTGCTTGTTGGGCAGAAGCATACAAGGTTTGTATTACCTCTGTATGGATATGACTATAAAAACTTGCTTTACTTGAGCTTGAGCCATCAGTGAATACTGTTAGCGCATCATTTATTTGTTGTGCATGTACAATCCTTGGAAAATTAAATGGTGTTATTAATATAAATTGAATAATTTTATCAAGAGGATAATGACTTTCTATCTGACCAGGAAAATCAGTAAAAGCTACTTGCCATAAATTAGAAGTTTGAAAGAGCCAATCATTCTGTTGAGCAGAAAATTGAATGATTATAATACTAGGTTCTGTCCAAGTAGTTGTAAAATTCTTGTTCTGCCTTTCATCACTAATTGAGCAACAAAATCATGAAAAGGAGTTAATGACTTTTGAGGAGAGTGGGCTAAATGAATCGACTCAGTAACTCCCAGTGTTTTCCATATCACCCCTGTAGGAGCGTGAGCAGTTAGAAATATCAATAAATATATAGGCTCTTGAGGATTAATTCTAGTAAGTTGAGCACTTTTTATAGCAATTTCAACTTTCCTTAAAGCCATCTTCACCTCTGGTGTGAACTGATGAGAAGTTGGAGAAGGATCTCCCTGTAATATCTGGAGTAATGGACTTAAATCTGAAGTAGTTAGCTTTAAAGATGGCCTCAGCCAATTAATATCTCCTAATAATTTTTGAAAATCATTAAGGGTGTGGAGCTCCTTCACTCTTATTTGTAAATTTTGAGGACAGATTCTATGTCCTTCAATTACCTGACCTAAATATTGAAAAGGAGATATCCTTTGCACATTCTGAGGTGCAATGCACAAACCCATTGCTGTGAGTGAAGTTTCTAATTCGGCAAAAATTTTTAAAAGTACATCTGAATTAGCATGTGCTAAAAGTATGTGATCCATAAAATGAATAATATATGCATCGAGAAAATTTTCCCTTATAGGTTTGATAGGCTGTGCTACAAAATTCTGACATAGGGTTGGACTATTACACATTCCCTGAGGCAATACCTTCCAGCAATATCTTCTGAATAGTTCTTTAAACTTAATTGCTGGAACACTAAAGGCAAACTTTCTACAGTCATCTGGGTGCAAAAGTGTACAGAAAAAAACATTTTTTTGATTTATTACTATAAAATTATAATTCAAAGGAATAGCTGTAGGAGAAGGAATCCCAGATTGTAGAGCTCCCATAGGTTGAATTGCACGATTTATTGTCCTTAGGTCCTATAATAATCTCCAATTACCAGATTTTATTCTTAATTACAAAAATGGGTGTGTTCCAAGGGCTGAGTGTATGCTCTAAATGACCAGCTTGGAGCTGCTCTTCAACTAATATATGAGCTATTTTAAGTTTTTCCCCCATTAGAGGCCACTGACTAACCCAAATTGGCTCTTCCATGAGCCAAATGATCTTTTCTGCTGTCTTTTGGGCTGGGGAAAAAGTCAGGGCCCCTACCAAAAATTGTGGTTGGGTGCATTAATTAATCTCTGTCAAGGGGACTGGTTCATAAGTAGGTATTCGTCCTGTAAATTTCTCTCACTATCTCTAGGAGTAAACCCTTGATTAAATTCCTCAAGTGACCTTATAGAATTTGGAGTTACTAATAATAATCCTAAAATGCTTAGGATATCTCTTCCCCATAAATTTACCAGTAAAGTGTCTAAAACATAATAAGGCTTAAAAATTCCAGTGTTTCCATCTTGGTCCTCCCAGCGAAGATATTGGGCACTCTGGGCAGTCTGAGAATTCTGTCCTATGCCTTGTAAATTGGCTGGCACAGTATGTAAAGGCCAGTTTTGGGGCCAAAATTGGCAAAACAAAACAGATTTATCTGCCCCAGTATCTATATATAATTCCTCAAATTTTTTTTATGATTTGTTTTAAGTTCCAGTAGGGGGCACTCCTGCCAGACTATTTGGGACTAGTATGCTTGGTCTGGCCACTGAGAAATCAAGGTTTTAATCAAACTTTCCATGGAGCTACAGGGTAATAGTATTAATTGGGCTAGCACGTCTTTAGTAGAAAGCCGAGTGGCATATTCTGATTCTGATTTTACAGTAACTGTTAGCTCATCTCTAAAATAAGGATCAATAATTCTCGGTATTACTTGGATTGCCTCTTTAAAATTATTTCATCTCAAAATTAAGTCTAAACTGCCTGGGGGTAATGGCCCATGGATCCCGGTAGGAATCCACTGGGGTCCCATTCATGTGTTAAATTAATTATTGGCCAGTACCACCCAGACAGTCATAAAAGTACTGTCTGGGGGGTACCAGCCAATAAAAATGGTGGTCCGCCATGGTTGGCTGTGATAATATCAGGGCCTACAACTCTAAGTCATTTTCTCATCTATTTGGAGGGCCTGGGGAAAGGCCCTCCCCTCGTTTTTTGGCACCAAAGAAGTTGTAAATGAAAGCAAAAATGAAGGTGAGTGGACACCATATTGGCTTCTTTCCTCCCTTGCCATGTGGCCTCTTGCCCTGTAACACCACCAGCACAAACTGAGAAAAGTTACCACCCTGTTGCTCTGGGACTCGCAGTCTCATGCCATGTGGCCATCTTCCCCACAATTAAAACACTGCCTGCCAGAATGACGTCTCTGGGATTGGGGTTGAAGTACCTGCTTTAAAGCTGCGGTGAGCGTAAAACCTTTCAATTGGGTTGGGCCAATATCTGCACAATGGCGAACAAATTCTGAGATGGTCCCCTTTTTCCTATGAGGCCAGAGGATTTCCTTGAAGACCTTATTTGCCTTTTCAAATGCTACCTGCTTACCAATAAACTCACAGGCACCTGAGTCCCCTATTAACCTGCTCGTTGCTTGGTACAAACATGCTACAAAGTCAGAGAATGGTTGTTCTGTGCCCTGTTTTGTCTTAGTCAAAACTTGATTAGACTGATCCTGGGAAGAAATTTGCTGCCATACCTTTTGTGCACATGATGCAATCTGATCATAAACTGTTTAACTGCCTCTCTAGATTGGCAAATTCACCCATCTCCAAAGAGGGTCTCAAGATTCTGTCTCCTGTTTCTCTCAGCCTGCTCGATACAGAAATCGGTCCAGTAAGACCGACAGAGAAGATAATCACCACCATTCAGACAAGCTCTGGTGGAAGAGGTTCTTAGCAAACTGAGTCGAGCAAGCTTTGTACAAATGGTGAATTAGGGCCACAAGAACCACAAGCATTTTGTGACTCTTTTAAGGTTTTAAAAGGAATTATAGCATGTACGTGGGCATGTTAAAAAACTGGAAAAAGCTTTGAAAACCTGCAATATCTTCCCTGTCTGCCACGAGACAAGTGCGAGCTTCATGAAAGAAGGTTTGGTTTGTAAGAAATTGCTAGTGACTTTTAAATTAAAGAGACAGACTCTCATTACCTTTCACACAGCTCTAAGATGGCTTCTCCTAGCTCCCGCCTCCAGCCACCTAATGCGGTGGCGAGGTTTACAGAAGAGACTAGCTAGAGAGGGAGAGCATGCCAGGGAGTGAGCTTTTATTGGGGAACAAAAAATTCAAGGGAAAATCCCATCCAATGAAGGTTAAGGGAGCAGCATACCAAGGTCAAGGACAAAGATTGGGTCTTCAGGTCAGTGGCCAGGCACACCTCTGCATGGACAAGACCTGGGACCTGGGAAAGGGTGGGGAATGGCTCAGACACAGCTGTGTCTAAGTTCCTCTCACCCAGCCAGGGAGGTAACTCAAATCACGTGCGAGGATGGCCTCCCACATATTCCCCATTTTTTCTTTTAAAAGACAGGCGATGATTTACTCTCTTGAGTCTCGGCACTCTCACTCTGAAGACTCACCATCCTATAATTACAACACAAAAAAGAATTAACAATAAAGAGAACAATCCAATAATGAAACAGGATGAGTGTTTAAGAATATTTCCAGTGTTAAATCCATTTAATTCCTTCAATATTTGATTAGGCAAAGAAGAAGGATCTGAAAAATCAGCTCTATTATTTTGAATATCTTGGATATGGTGATGGAGTTCCAAAAGATCCAAGCTATTATTATTATTTTGCCAAATAACCAACAAATGGTTCTTAACTACTCCCAAATCCCAGAGAGAAGCATTGTACTTGGCAGCTATAACACACACATATTTATAACTTGCGTGGCATTTAAGCCTTTCCTTAAACTTTAAAGCCAAAAGTTCATTACCTATATTTATAACAGTTGCCTCTAAGATGTTTAACTTAGTCTCAATCCTTTCATTAATATTTACTTGATTGTGCAGAGCCTTGGAAGTATTTTGGGCTAAATTATTAAGAAATTTTGCATGTTGAATATTTTGAGATAAAGTTATTGAGGCTGTGACAGTGGATGCAATGAAATAAACCAAGGCCCAAACTCCCACAATTATAATTCCAATAGGACTTCTAGGTCTCGCTAGCTGGGTATGAATTTGCTGTAAGACTTGAAAACCAGCATCAGTGTACCAAGGCTCTGAAATATTAGCAGGCAATAAAACAAAAGAGGGCTGATGAAGTATTAGCACTCCTTTTCCTTTATTATATCTAGTAATAAAATTGGTTAGGTTACATTTATTACATGTTACAACATATCTGTCATCTATCCATTTAACTTTTACATTTCCAATAATTAAAACATAAGGAGATTGGACACAGGCTTGTAAGCCATAGCAAGATCCCTCCTTACAGCTCTTGCCAACAAATTTTGGTAAAGGCTTATCTGAAAAATGTAAGAATTCTGAGGCAGCAATTAAGCGCCAAACATCTTTTTGAATACCACTCTCACTGTAAGTCAAAATTTTACTAACAAATCCAGCAGATGTCATAGCAGAGTTTTTTTGAATTGTCTCTTATCAATTTTTGGAGACCAGTCTAAAATATAAAGCACAGGCACACAATTTGCCTTTAATTCAAGCCCCAGGATGTCTCTTATGCCCTCAGTCTCAGACTCCCCAAGTGGAAAAGTGATGAATGCCAAGAGAGGCTGGTGAGAGAGAGAGAGAGAGAGAGAGAGAGATAGCACAATTGGGAGTGGTCTTTTATTGGGAGGACTCTCATTTTTTAGAAATTTCCATCTTAATAAAGGTCAGGAGGGGTGGGGTTACAAGGACAGGTAAGGTAACTCAACCCCTGGGCTGTAGGAAGGCATGCCTACTCATGAAGACACATTTTGCAACATTTTTATGACTTCCAAGATCTGGACCACTGTCTAGGGCCACTTGATGTGGCCAGATAACTGGAAGTGACCAACAGAGCCTCACCAATCAGGGAAGTAAAATGCTGGTCACATGGTGTTGCAGCCTCCCTGAGAGGACCGTAATAAATACAATTCAAGATGAAAAAAGGGGGGCATTACCAAAGATATCACAGTAGGGCAAAGCATCATTACAGACTACTACAAACCATGGTGCAGATACATTGGGAAGTCAAGAAGAAATGAAGAATTTTTCAGACACTTGTAACTGGCCAAAATTGAGCCATGGATTCACAAAAAACTTAGATTCAAATAATGTATAGTGAGATTGAATCAGTAATAAAAATTACCCAACAAAGGCAAGGCCAGGCCCACATGGCTTTACTGCTGAATTACATCAAACTTTTAAGGAAGATTCAATGCCAACTCTGCTCCAACTATTCCAAAGGTCAAAAGGGAGAGAAGAATTTGAAACTCATTTTATGAGGTTAGCATTTCCCTGATGCCCCAAGCATATGAAGACAAAACAATAGAAAAGTAAAGACCAATATTCCTGATGAATGTAGATGCAAAAAATTCTAAACACACTACCAGGACAGCAAATCCAATAACAAAACAAGATCATTTTCCTGATCATATTGGATATTTCCTAGTGATGCAAGGTTCAACACACATAAACAATATATGAAATATTTCATATCAGCAGAACAAAGAAAAATTCATATTGTCATCATAATAGATGCCAAAAACCATTTGATCAAATTCAACATTGTTCCATGATCAAAAGCCTGAACAAATTAGGGATAGAATAATTGTTTTTCAACATAATGGAGACTAGATATAACAACCTATAGCCCATGTTATACTGAAAGGGGAAAAGCTGAATGCACTTTATTCAAGATATGGAACAAGTTTGTTCATCATCATTGTTATTATTCAGAACAGTACTGGAAGATTTAGCCTGAGTAAGAAAGCAAGAGACAGAAATTATGGTCATACAAATAGGGGAAAAAATGAAAGGGTTCATGTTTGCTTATGGTAGGACTCTCCATAATCAAATGTGTATAGCTTCCACCAAAAGACTACTAAAACAACAAAATTGGTAAAGTTGCAGGGTACAAATTCTATATACAGAATCCTGAACTATTTCTATAGGTCTATAAAGAGATTTTTGAGAACTAAATCAGAAAAGCAATAGCTACAAAACATATCTGCATATACATGTATATCTTATGAATAAATTTTATTAAAGATCTAAAAGCCTTCTACAATTCAAATTTAAAAACATAATGAAAGAAATTAAAAAACAAAAACAAAAAATAATAGGAAATATGCTTTCATGGTTTGTGTCTGTAATGTCACCTGAAATACTGATATGTTAGACAAGTCAGGGGTGTGCAGAGGTGAAATGATCAGATTATGAGACTATAACCTCATCAGTGGATTAAAAGATCAAAGTGAATTCATCCATTTAAAGAATTAATACTTTGAATGAAGTATTGTTTCTTAATTGCAGGTAGGTGCAGAGTCAGTGGAAGATTAGGTCATTGTGGGTGGAAACTTGAGGAATACATTTTCACCCCAGCCCCTCCACCCCCTCTTTCCTGGCTGCCATGATCTGAGCAGAGTTCCTCCACCATACCTCTCATCATGATGTTCTGCCTCACATCCAACCCAGAGGAATGAAGCTGACTGAGCATGGAGTGAACATCTGAAACTGTGAGCTGGAAATAAGCTTTTGCTCCTTTAAGTTGTTCTTGTCAGGTATTTTGGTCACAGCAATAAAAAGATGGCTAACATTCCCTCCTTTTGTCATGGATTGAAAGAATTAATATTGCACAAATGCCATTATTACATGCTATAAAATGAACATGTTCAGATACACAGTAGTTAATATTGCCCAGCATATTCAAATATTGAATATATTCAATATTCAAGTATTGAATCCACACATTCAAGTATTGAAATATATTACCCCCAATCAAATATATGACATAGTGATTGTTACCTTTGTTTTTTCATTTGAATGATCAAGTTTACTTATTACTATCTCAAAAATAATAAAGAGCAGATCCTGGTGTATTACTATGATATTTTTGGCCACATTCACCAAGCACACATAGTCAACCACCAAAATTATTAAAATTCCTGATTCTAGTTGAAAACAACTAGAAAGTTTTTGCTCTTATAAATTTAAATGTTTTGTACAGTAAGGTTTCCTCAGCTGCCATTTGCCTATACTTCTGAAGGAACGGATTCATTCTTTCCAGAGACACAAAAGTCTTTTCAGCACACATAATCATTGTGGACAATATCTCAATTACCATGACCTGCATGGTGTTAGTTCACAAACCAGTCAGGGACCATGAGAGATAGAAAAGACAACTAATTGGGCTGGGGATGTGGCTCAAGTGGTAGCGCGCTTGCCTGGCATGCATGTGGCCCGGGTTCGATCCTCAGCACCACATACAAACAAAGATGTTGTGTCCACCGAAAACTAAAAAAAAAAATATTTAAAAAATTCTCTCTCTCTCTCTCTCCCCCCCCCACTCTCTCTCTCTCTTAAAAAAAAAGAAAAAAGAAAAGAAAAGACAACTAACACTTATATAGAGACTGCTGGGACCAGGTGGAACATCATGCTCTGATGAAGGAACAGTGACCCAGAACTAGTACAGCACTTTTATTATATAGAATTTATTATCTAAAGGTTGTTTGTGGGAAAGTTTCCACAAAGCAAATATCTTTGATGGTTGTGGTCACTTGAGAGGCATTGTGGTTATCTTAACATGACCAGAATTCTTTATCATTGGCAGCTGGTGTCTGAGCTCAAGGTCAAGATTAATATAGCTGAAAGGCTTTGCACAGAGGCTCCACAGGTAGGACATCAACATAGCAAATGGGCAATCTTGACAGGCATGTTTTCACAGGAAGTTCCCACACTCAATAATACCTTTCTCCAGGAGTACAGGTAGAACATTACATTAATAACGTCTTCCAAGGATACATGTATTAATGACAAATAGTACACTATCATAGATCTTTTGGGGGTCTACAGGTAATATACTTCTCACTTCCTTTTACTTCCCAATTGAAACCAACAAACAGAAGGGTTTCAATATGGCAAATAGAGAAGGTCACTTTCTTACCTGCTCTGTGGCATGAAGATAGGCATCAAAGATACTTCCTGACTCAACTGAAAACTGTGCTGCACAATGTGCTTGTTTGGGAATGAAGTTGTATCTGCCCTGGCTGCATGCAGAGAACAGAGGAAGACGCCATTTTGTAACCATGGCTTTGGGGCTGGCAGCTAGGGGAGCTAATTCCTTGAAAACCTGAGTTTGGCCTGAAATACAGGCCTGGAACTTCATGACACAGGGTATCCCAAAATACCAGGGAAAATTCAAACATGGAGAAAATATACACAGAGGTACAACTGGCCAGGAAATCTCACCTCTGTCTTCTCTCTCCCCCTCCAATCCAGCTAATTGCAGGACTGGCTGGGAGAAATGTGCCTGTCTGTGAATGTGAAAGATGGGAGAGGGAGCAGTTGAGTTTGAATACAGAACCCAAGACCAGAAAAGGTGGGGTTTACATATAAAGTAGTGGGCAAAGAATTGGCTCCTATACCACACAAGTGGACTTCAGTAAAAATCTTTGGTGTGCAACTTTCTAGGCTAGAAATTGTGGGTCCTGGAGGTACAAGGATTTAAAATTGTCAGACCATTCAGAATTCAGTGAAGAACCTGTTGAATACCTAAGCATAAACTTGGAGCCTAAGAGTTCTGCCTATGGTTTTATGTCTCACTCCAGGAACACCACTCTGAAGGGAAAGGAAGCATCACACTCAAGATAATCCCAACTAACACAGCTGAAAAGGGAAGCTGAGAATATTTTGAACTCCAACAGAAATAATTCTATATTTTATCAAGATTGTTTTTCTATTTTCTCTGTTTCCTTTGAGATTAATGGTTCATGGTCATTAAAACATATTCATATTGGTTTCCCTGCTTATTTTTAGCATTTTTGAAGCCAGTTGTTTTTCATGCACCAGTTTTTTGAGTACTAGGTTGTTTGATTATTATATTTCAGTTTTTATTATCTTTTATTCTTAACATACATTTTTATAATTTATATATATTTATATTCTCTTACTTGTCTGTTTCCCTTGATTATCTTTGTCTCTTTTCTTCTGGCAACAGTTAATTTATATTATTCTCTCTTTTATTTTTTCTTTATATTTTTACTTCTATTTCCTCTCCTCATTTCACATAACCATCACATCCTATATCACTTCTTTTTCTTTCTGTCACCATTTGAAATGGTAAACCTTTTATAAACTTTATGTTTTTATTGTAGGCAATAACTGATCATATAATTTCTGTTTGTTTTGACAACCAATGTTGTAAACACAATAGCAGTAACTATTTGCTTAATGCTGTATATTATTTGTATTGGTTGTTGTTTTAGTTTGTTTCTTCCAAACTGTGAGTTACTGGTAAACTCAGGGACACCATAAACTCACAGGTGGAAACTCTACTGCCTCAGATCCATACTGTTAGATGGGCAGAGCCAGAAACAACATGAAAAAGCAAAGAAACAAAACAGCCCAAATGAATCAAGATACTTCAATAACAGAATCCATCAACAACACAGTGAAAGAAATGTTAGAGGAGGTTAGAACTAATCTGCAAGGTAAAGTGTGAGGTAAGGAGTGAAATCAAAGAGAAAATACAGGAATTGAAAGAGCACTTTAATGAAGAGAGATGTGAAAAAAACTAGATATCCTCAAAATTACAGAATCAATAAACCAAATTAAAAATTCAATTGCATGCATCACCAACAGAGCATACAACTTTGAAGATAGAATTTCAGGCAATGAAGACAAAACATATAATCTTAAAAGTAGAGTTGACCACGGAGAAAATATGGTAAAAGACCATGAAAACAACTTCCAAGAAATATGGGATAATATAAAAAGACCAAATATAATATTTATTGTGCTAGGTGAAAGCTCAGAGACACAAACCAAAAGAATGCTAAATCTTTTCAATGAACTAATATCAGAAATTTTCCCAATCCTTAACAATGAAATGTAAAATCAAATACAGAGGCTTACAGGACCCCAAGTATACAAAATTACAACAGACTCAAACCAAGTCATATTATTATAAAAATGCCTTCATAAGGAATAATGATAGAATTCTAAAGGCTGCCAAAGAAAAATGCCTGGTAACATGTAGAGGGAAACCAATCCTGATCTCAGCTGATTTCTCAATGCAGAACCTCAAAGCTAGATGGTCTTGGAATAATATATAGCAAGCTTAAAATAACAGAGGTCTATCAAAGTACTATATATCCACAGCAACACTATGCTTCAAAATTGGTGATGGTTTAAAAATCTTCCAGTATAAACAAAAGTAAAAAGAATACACAACTATAAAGTCTGCACTACAAAACATACTCTATAAAATATTTCAGAGAAAAAATGAAAACTAAAGGTAAATGCCAACAAAGGGAGAAACTAGTGTAAGAGAAAAGTCAGTCACAGGAGAAAAGCAGAAATAATTAAAATGATAGGGAATAAAAATCATATCTCAATAATAACATTGAATGTAAATGGCTTACCCTAATCAATCAAAAGACACAGACTCACAAGTTGAATTAAAAGACAAGATCCAACAATATTCTGTCTCAAGAGACTCACCTGGTACAAGGAGAACAGAGGAAGAAGCAATTTGAGCCCTGTCTCCTTCAGATGCCCAAAGAAGTAATTTGAGTTTATAAATCTCCCTGGATAATGTGCTTGGACTTTGAAGTGTGACTACCACTGACAGGCTAAGTGTCTGTCTCTTAAAATTGAATGTTCACAAATAAATTATTTAAAAGTCAGTATTGCTCCTCTGGATGATGACCTCTGCCCCTCTGTGTTAGCTCACTTTTTATTGCTGTGACCAATACCTGACAAGATGAACATAGAGGAGGAAAGTTTATTTCAGACTCACAGTTTCAGAGGTTAGTCCATTGGCAAGTGTCATGAAGGCAGAATGTCCATAACAGGAGGGTGGTGGACAGCTGCTCCATTGATGGCAGTCTGTGCAGGAAAAAGAAGGAGGAGGAGGAGGAGGAGGAGGAGGAGGAGGAGGAGGAGGAGGAGGAGGAAGAGGAATATTAAGAGTAGGAGTAGGAGGAGGTGGAGGTGGAGAAATTTGGTGATGGTGGGAAAAGCAAGTGCACATGGTGATCCAGGGACAAAATAGAGTCCTCAGGGACAAGCCCCAGGGACCTACTTCCGCCTGCCAGTCCAGACCTGCCTATAGTTTCCACCACATTGCTATTCCATCTCTGTCCTGTGAGATTGGCAATCATCGAGAATACAAATGATATATGGTAGTGAGGACATGGAAAAAAGGAACTCTTACTCAGTGTTAGTCAAAATGTCAGTTAATAAACCCACTATGGAAACCAGTGTGGAGCCTTCTCAAGAAACTAAAAACACAAGTATTATAAGATCAACTCTACCACTCTTTGGTATTTTTCTTAAAAAACTAAATTCAGCATACTGGAGAAACTGTAAAGGTACATGCATATCTATGTTATGGCTTAGACAAGAGGGGTTCCTCACAAGCTCCTGTGAGATGATGCAAAAAAGTGTGGAGGTGACATGACTGGGTTATGAGAGCCTTATCCTAATCAGTGTCTTAATCCCCTATAAGGGATTAACTGAAGGGTGACTTCAGGCAGGTATGGCGTGAGTTTAGGTGGAGCCCTGGGAGCACGCCTGTGGGTTCTATATTTGGTCTGTGAATGCAGGTTTATCTCTTTTTACTTCTTGGTGGCCATGTCCTGACTGCTTATTCTGCCACATACTTCTGGTATGATATTTTGCTTCAACTCTAGCCCCAAGGAATGGAGCCTCTATGGCTGAGACCTCTGAAATTAATCTTTTCCTGCTTTAATTATTTTTGTCATATCTGTTGGTCACAGCAGAAAAAAAAGATAACTAAGACACCCATGTTTATCCCAGTGCATCTCACAATAACCAAGTTATGGTATCACCTGTGAATGGATTAAAAAAGACCTATATTTACATAATGGAATTTTATTCAACCATAAAGAAGAATGAAATTATGTCATTTTCAGGAAAAGAAATGTAACTGGAGATCATCATATCATGCAAAATAGGACAGACTCAGGAAAAGCACTGTTTTCTTTTATATGTGGACAACAGAGGGGAAATAAACAGGGTATCATGAAGGTAGAAGAGAGGGAAGGGAATCATGGTGGGGATAAGGGAGGGTACAGAGGGATATTGGGGAATTAATTTAATTATTTTATGTTATACATGTATTAATATACTATAAGAAAACCTGTTAATTTGTAAAATTCATATGTCTTTTCTCCAAAAAATAAAAATAAAGCTGTAAAAAAGAGGAACTAAACCCCCTCCACCATCCATTCTGCCTTTGCAGACAGAGTAAGTGGGAGACCCACTTTGCAGAGCAGTGTTGAGGGAAGATCCAAGCTATGTCAGCACAATAGTTGCTCAACACAGTATTATGTCAATACAGTTAGGGGAGCAACCGGGAGTCTCCACAGTAGCTGAGCATTAGGAAAGAACGTCATGTCATCTCCCCACCAACCCCAGAGCCCAGGCTACTATAGCATGGTGCCATCTTAAGAAGTGAGGTATTGTCTGAACGTGTACTGCTCAAAGGGATCAAACCACACTATACCCCATACTCTGATGCCCAAGAGTAAATAAAGTAATAGAATTAAATCAGATATCAATAATAAAATTAAAAAATATAAGTAACTCTAACACCTGAAGAGTAAATAATACACCATTGAATGACCAATAGAAGAAATCAGGGATGAATTTAAAAAATCATTATTTTTTTTAATAATGATCCAACACATCAAAATCTCTGGGACACTATGAAAACAATCATCTTTGACCTAGTTATTTCACTCTTTGGCATATACCTAAAGGACTTAAAATCAGCATACTATAGTGATGTGGCCATATCAATATTTATAGTAGCTCAACTCAAAAAGTTAAGTAACGGAATGAACCTAGGTGCCCTTAAACAGATGAAAGGATAATGTAAATGTGGTATTAAAACACAATGGAATATTACTCAGCCAAAAAGAAGAATAAAATTATGGCATTTGTGAGTAAAAGGATGGAATTGGAGACATTATGCTAAGTGAAATAAGCCAATCCCCAAAATAAAAGACTGAATGTTCTCTCTGATATATGGATGCTAACACACAGCAAGGAAAAATGGGGAGGGGAGAATAAAAGTTCAATGGATTAGACAAAGGGGAATGAAGAGAAGGGAGTTGGGATGGGAATAAAAAAGACAACAGAATGAATCAGACATATCTTTTCTGTGTTCATGTATGAATACACAACCAGTGTAACTTTACAGCATACACAACCACAGGAATGGGAAAGTGTAATCCATGTGTATACTATGTCAAAATACACACTATTGTCATGTATATCTAAAAGGAACAAATAACAACAACAACAAGAGACACCCCTGCTATTTCCTTCAACCAAACAAAAACCAAATTCCCTTGGAATCCCTAGAACATTCACAATGACCACAAGCTGTCCCATGGTTTGAAGGCGAACATCTTCGCCTTATGGCCTTGTCTACATACCATGAAAGCAACAGTTGTCTGGTGACCCCTTGGCTCTCTAGGACTGAGATGTTCCATAAACACTGATCACTTCAATGCTCCCCACAGCTACCAAAGCATCACTGGGACAGGGTAGAGCAAAACCTAGACCTCTGGTGTGTCCCACTTGCAGGATGGTGTGGCTTCCCCATGCTTCCTCCTTACATGAAAAACTTGGGTATCAGAGAAGTCACCTCCCACCAGGCCTCTTGGCTAACTAGAGCTCTAAGAGTTAACCCAGTGAATGAAATGGGAGTTTCAGACGGTAGGAATGTCACAGCCACCCATCATAAACCCCAGAACTCAGTGGGATGTGGCTGCCTTCCACCCCTTGACCTGATCTTTCCTCTAAAGCATGGGAACCGAGGACAACACACCTTGCCACAGCCCAGGCAGTCTCCTGAGCTCAGGGCAATTCACCTCTGTTCCAAGCCTAGAAGAGGTTCCCATTTCAGAGTGAAAGGAACTCCCTTGAACAGCAGGGACATCTGCTCTCACAGCCTGTGCACATGGGGTTTCTCTATCAGGAAGCCCTTCTGCCAGAAAACCTCAGGGCCACTCCTGCCCCTCCTCTAAATCTCTGCTCGAATTCCCCTTCTCAGTGATTCCCCCCTAGACCACCCCATTTGCAGTGCCTCTCTCCCACAGGGTCTCAGTTCCCTTATCCAGATGATTATTTTCTAGTCACATTGATCACTGTTCAGTATGTGATGTGATTTACCTCTTTGTTGTGTATTGATCACCACCATTGTCCCTAGAATGACCTCAGCTACACAGGGAACTCCTTCCCCTCTTTTGCGCCCAATGAACTACAAGTTCCTGTAATAGTTCCTGGCACACAGTAGGTGTCCAAATAATGTGTGCTTAACTGTGAATTGCTTAGCACAAAACCCCCTGCAATGTACAAGTCTATTTGAAGTGGATATATTTTGTAGAAATTGGCATAATTGAGTTTCCCACATAAAATAATTGGCAAAACAAGAACTGTTTGCCAAATATATGCAGGAAGTAGAACCCAGAAGAAGAAAACCACAAACCCCCTTCCCTTTATTGCACCATTCTCTACAACCATTTGCAGAAGCTGTAGAAAGCTCAAATTAGCCAACGTGTGCCTCATTTACTAATATTTCATATCTCTTAAACCAAAAGGCGCCCCTCTTATTGTCTTAAAAAAAGAAACAAGATCAAAAATTCTTTTGGAGTCTTTAGATCACTCATGATGGACATAAGATGCCCCAGTGCTTTGGAACCCAAAATCTGACCCTATGGTCTTGTGCTTCACTCCACTAAAACAGATGTCTGGCCACATGTAGGAGCAGGGCCATGATGTTTGAGAAGAGGAGTGGTTGATCCCTGAGGGCCAAATCAGATTATCTTCATTCAAACATCACTGTCATTGAATGACCACGGAGCTCCTGGTGCTTCTGTTACCTCATCTGCAAGTTGGTGTGACCAGAGTGCCTGCTTTGGGTGTCTTGACCACATGATATCACAGCTGTATAGCATTTTTTTCAACAGAATCTGGCCTGTGGTGACTGTTCAAGGAATTGAAAATTAGCACTTGTAGATTTCCTGAGGCTAAGAGCCTTCCACTGGCACCCTATGATGTAGATAAGGGTAAGGACATCGTCACAGCCTGTGTCAGTCAACTCTTCATTACTGTAAGAAATACCTGAGACAAATCCACTTATGAAGAGAAAAGTAGATGACAGCTCACAGTTTTAGAGGTTTCAGTCCAGCGTTGATTGGCCCCATGGCTATTGGGTCTGTGGGAGGTAGGAAATCAATAGAGGGGAAGGTATGATCGAATAAAGCCATGTTCTTTAAAAGCCAAACATGTGTGTGTGTGTGTGTGTGTGTGTGTGTGTGTGTGTGTGAGAGAGAGAGAGAGAGAGAGAGAGAGAGAGAGAGAGAGAGAGAGAGAGATTTTCGTTCCTCCATGTCCTTGAGGAGGTCACCTCACTTTTGGGGTATCAGAAGTTCTCAGGGTATAAACACTGATCCTCAGGAGGTGTTCTGTGAGCTGAAGGATTGTAATATGCAAGTCATTCTTGTCACTGCTGTTTGAAGCATCAGCTGATGTGACACCTCTGGCCCCAGCTGCAGGGGAGGCCTCCCAGAGACAGAGCTCAGGACCCTTGGTCTGGGCTCCAGATGATGCCCGTCCCAGCCTCCATGGCAGAGCCTGTGCTTGTCCTGAGTCCCTGGGAGTCCAAGGGCAGAGCTGACCCAGGGGACAGGGCAGAGTACTTTCCCCAGACATTGCTCACTCACCTGTGAGTCCCAGCAGGAGGGTCAGCAGCAGGACAGGACAGGGACGCTGGGGCCGGGAGGCAGGAGCAGACATGGTGGAGCCCTGAGGAGCCTGCTCTGTCCCAGTGTCTGTGCTGGGGAGATCCCCGACTCTGCTCTCTGGAGAGAACTGACACCTGCCTCCCTTGTTACAAGAGGATTGACATGTCAGAGTGACAAGCAGTTTCCTTCAAGAAATAGAAACCAGGAGCACAGGCAGCAAAGTTAAGGGTCTCTCATGCTGCATCTTCAGAAGGAATTGGACAGGCCTCGAGGAACAAGGCTTTCTTCCCCCTGAGCCTGTGCTGGTCCACTAGGCCCCTCGTGGATTCCTGGGCCTTAGTGATAGTCAATTTGGGAGTCCCAGAACAGGAAGGATGAGCCCCAGACTCTTGACCCTGAGACCCTGGTGTACCTGGCTGGTGGCCTCACTCTGCAGCAGCCTCACTAAGTGCTACTCAGCAGAGGGAGGAGGAGGGGTTCTGGGGCCTGCTCAGTGTGGGGGAGGGACTGGTTATTTCCTGCAAGGCCACCCATTGCACTTATTATTATTATTATTATTATTAGATCATAGTTACCCATAATGGTTGGTTCATCCTGACTAAACCATGTGTGCATGGAGTTTGGTTTCAGCTCTGGATCCCTCCTTCTCCCTCGAGTCCTCACCCCACATCCTCCCCTTCTTCCTCATCTCTACAAGACCTCCTCTTGTTCATGTCTGTATTTATTGTTGATTGGTCCTTTTTATTTACCTATAAAGGTGAGATTCCCTGTGGGATATTTATACTTGCACTTATCGTGATTTTTAATAACTCATTCCAGATTTCCTCTCCTTTTCTGACCCTCCTCTCTGACTCTGGATCTCCTTCTAGGAAACTGACCTTTCCTGTATCTTTATTGTATCCTGTTCTTCTCTTCTTCTTTCCTTTATATAACTCTAGCTTCCACCGTTGAGAGAAAACTTTCCAACTTCAGTTTTCTGAGTCCGACTTATGTTACTTAGCATGATGTTCTCCATATTTATCCATTCACTACCGAAGGCTGTAATATTATTCTCTCTGGCTGAGGAGATCTCCATTGTGTTTAAAAACCACAGTTTCTTGATCCATTCATCTCTTGACAGGTGCCTGGTTTGATTCCATAATTTAGCTATTGTGATCGAGCTGCTGTAAACATTTAGGTGGCTGCATCCCTGTTGCATGCTGATTTTAGATCTTTTGGGAAAACACCAAGGAGTGGATAGCTGGGTCATGGTGGATCCATTCCCAATTTTCTGAGGATTCTCCATTCTTCTTTCCAGAGTGGTCGCCCTCATCTATGGTCCTACCAACAGTACCTGAGTGTGCCTTTTCCCCACATCTTCTCCAACACTTATTATTGTTTGTAACCTTGGCATTTTCCATCTGACTGGAGATGAAGTTTAGTACAGTTTTGATTGGCATATCCCTAATTATGAGGAATGTTGAAATTTTTAAAGTATTCATATTGGCCATTTGTGTTTCTTCTTTTGAGAACTTCCTGCTAGTGGTTTTTTTAACCCATTGGGTTATTATTATCATTAGTTTTGATTTTAAGGTATTTGAGTTCTTTATATATCCTGAATATTTATTCCCAAATATCAGATAGCTGTGAGTATGTGGATTTGACTCTGGGCCTTCTGTCCTTTCCTTTGGTCTTCATGTCCATTCTGTTGCCAAGGCCACACTATTGGGTTACTACAGCTCTGTGGTATAATTTGAGATCAGGTACTCTGATGCCCCCGGCATCATTTTTCTTGCTCTGTATTGCTCTCTACTCTCTTATTCTTCCAAATGCATTTAAGAATTATTTTTTTTTCTAATTCTGTGAAATGTTATTGGCATGTTGATGGGGATTCCACTGAATCTGTGTGTTGCTTTTGGTATTATGGTCATTTTGAGATATTACTTATGCCTATGAAAGAACATGGGACTTTTTTTCCATTTTCTATGGTTTTCTTCAATTTTATTCTTCAGTTTCCATTAATTTTTCATGTAGAGCTTTTTTCACCTCCTCAAATAGAAGTATTCCCATGACCTTTATTTTTTTTTATTTTTTATTTTTTGTGAATGGGACAGTTTTGCTGATTCCTTCTTTAGCTGAATCACTTTTAGGGTATAGGAAAGCAATTAATTCATGGGTGTAGATCTTGTGTGTCCTTCTCCTTTGCTAAATTGATTCCTAATTTCTAGAAATCTTCTGTTGGAGTTTTCTGGGTCTTCTAGTTATAGGATAATGTCATTCTATTAAAAAAAAGATGACTTCTTTTTTTTCCTATTTCTATCTCTAATTTCCATCTCTTGCCTGATTGCTTTGTCTAGTATTTAAAGACCTATATTGCTTAGAAGTGGTAAGAGAGGACAACCTTGTCTTGTTCTTAATTTGGGAGGAAACGTATTTTATTTTTTTTACATTCAATGTGATGTTAGTTGAGGATTGTCACTTATAGCTTTTACAATACTGAGGGAGGTTCTTCCATCCTGAACTTCTCCACAATTTTTAACATGAATAGATGCTGGAAAGATCTTTATCGAATCTATTGAGATGTTCCTGTGATTCCTGTCCTTATTTCTGTCTAAGTGGTGAATAACATTTATTGATTTGCATATGTTGATCTGGCCTGTCATCCCTGGGATAAAATCACTTGATCATGCTATATTAACACTTTGATGGGTTTTTCATGTAGTTTTGTAATATTTCATTAAATATTTTTGCTTCTATATCCATCGGGGCTATTGGTCTGCAGTTCACTTCATGTGTCTTTGATTTTCACATAAAGATTATACTGACTTCATAGAATGTATTTGGGTGTGTTCCCTCCCTTTCAATTTCGTGGCATAATAAGAGTACTACTGGTGCTAGTTCTTCTTTAAAGGTTTGGAAGAACTCAGCTGAAAATCCATGTGGTCTTGGAATTTTCTTTGTTGGAAGGCTTTTAATTGCTCTTTGAATTTCATTCCTTGATACCATTCTGTTTAGATTTTCCACATTTTTCAGGTTCAGTTTGGGCAGGTCACATGTGTCTGGGAATTTGTCAATGTCTTCTAGATTTTCCAATTTTTTTGAGTTGAAATTTTCAACATAGTGTCTGTCCAATATTCCTGGATTTCAGAAGTTTTTCCAGTGATATCTTCTTTTTTTATCTCTAATTTGATTGATTTGGGTCTTCTCTCTCTTTCTTCTGGTTATTTGGCTGAGAGGGTTTCAATTTTATTTATCTTTTAAAAGAAACAACTCCTCTTTGCATTGATCCTCTGTTTTGTTTTTCATTCTCAATTTCATTGATTTCTGCTCTGATATTAATGGTTTCCTATCCTCTATTCTTTTGGTAATTAGTTTGTTCTTGTTTTTCTAAGGACTTGAGGTGGAGTATAAGCTTATCTATTTGAGATCTCTTTATTTTGTTAAAGTAGATAATCAATTATCTATATTTCCCTACTAGAACTGCTGTCATCTTGTCCCAGAGGTGTAGATATGTTGTATCTCTGTTCTTGTTTGCTTCTACAAATTTCTTGATCTCTACTCTCATTTCCTCTTATGATCCATTCTATATTTAAAGAATAAGCAACAGAGATAAAAGCACAGGGAGAACAGGAGAGGTGATAATGCTGGAAGTGAGATTAAACTGGGAATAAGTGGGCAGAACAGAAGCAGCTGGCCATGGGGTGTGGACATGGATCCCACGTGGGGACTTTCCTTTGGCAGATGAATGAACCTGGTAAAGGTGATGTTACCCACATATACAAGGGAATGGTGGTGCCCCAAAGGGTGATGTTATTAAGGGGGATGATAATTCACCTAAGATAGAAATGATTTTGACTCAGATCTTCAATTAATAAGAACAAAGCCAGCATGTTGAAACTCCTCTGGGTAAGTTTTTACAAAGAAACAAAACTTTAACACTCAGTGTTTCTAGTTTTCCAAATCACTGTGCACTACGCTCTCATTTTATTATTGTTTACATTTCCCTGTATGTTTAAATTGACATTTAACTGATATTTTGAGTGTCTTTCATATTTTGACAAATGCTACAAACATGGAAGAACCATCATTATTTTTCATGATCACTATGGAGATGGCTTCCCAGAGTTTTGCTTTCAGTTTGCATGGTCATTTTGATAATCCTGCTCTTCTATGAAGAGTGGTGACTGCCTTCATCCAGGACAATACTATTGTTCATAAGTGTTAAAGAAGAAAATCACTGAATTTAAGGAGCACCTTCTTTCTTTTTTCTTTCTGGGCTGGGTTTGAGGCATAGGACACTTAGGTAAAGAGGAAGGAGCATAATTTTTCATATTAAACAGAATGAGTTTCATGTGAGAACCTCAACAAGGCTGGGGAGGAGGGGTAGGCAGGAAAAAAGATGGCTGAGTGACTCTTGAGAGTGAGATATGGGGTGCTTGATGGCCAAGCCCAAGGCAATGGAGGAGAGGCATCCTGACGTGGTCAGGTGGGGCTTGCTTGTCACCATCTGGGGAGGTGTCATGAGTTGCTGTCCAGAGACAGGACCCATGGCCCTGCTCAGGATGATGAGTGAAGACTCAGCCATGGGGCATCAAGGACTGGGCAGAGTGCAACAGGGGCCTGTGGGCTGGTGTCCTGGGAGGAGACATTTGGAGCAGAGGCTACAGAGGCTTCTGGGCAGCTCCTTCTCTCAGGCTGAGTACCATGGAACAGGAAGAAGGTGGCAGAGACTGAGGGTCCACAGTAGCAGGGAGTTATGAAGGACCTGTGGGAAACAATCCATGATGAACAATCAGTCCACATTCAATTATCTGCTCACCATTTATGACACATCTCCTGGGAGCTATGAGATTCTGGATGCCTGTCTTGAGGGAACCCCCAACCCCAGGACAGGACTCGGCCCAATCTCTCCTGTGTCCTGACTTGCATCCCCTCTACCTTCAGGTCGGTCACACTGAGAGTCACAAGGGGAGCATCTGTGAGAGAAGCCCATCTAGAACTTCTCCACATTGCTGCATATGGTAGAATCTTTCTGCCCATGGAGGCCCAGCATTAGACTACAGGACTAATCTAGAGGTGTCCTTCAAAGGAGACACCCAATCTGCTCATCCTCACTGCACACCTTCTGCCCATCATCTCTGGAGCACCTTGACTCAGAGGACACCCATTGCCAACCCTTGACCTCCTCATCTCCTGCACACCCCACACACTTCCTGGGAGCTCAGACCCCACAGTGGTTGCATGAGATCCTGAGGATGCTGAGGGGTGTGTGCCTGGTTCTCTAGACCCACTGACTCTGCAGCTGCGCACAGGTGGGCTGCCACTCCTCAGGGCCCTGCCCTCTGCATCAGCCTGTGCTCCATCCTCCCTCCTGGGGACTTACAGTCAGGACTTCTGCTTCCCGTGGACGTAGATGGCAGAGACACCAACTGCCAGTAGGATCTTGGGGCCAAGGAACAGGCCTATGAGGTATGAAACAAGTGTAGACTTCACTGCTCCTGAAAATCAAGGGACAGAAGGGGCTATTGGAGGGACTCCTAGCCATCCATTCCCAGGAGCCTGCACTTGCCCCAGCTGAGGCCCACCTGGGCCCAACAACGTTGTGAAGCTTTAGCACACACCCTGTCCTGGCTGCCCTGGTCATCCTGAGGCAGACTCCTGGGTCAAGAATTTCCTTATTTCCACTCAGATCCCAGGGTGTCCTTGGTGAGAGAAAGTAAAATGTGTGTTTCATGCACATTTCCCACCCCGCCATGGTGGTTCCCTACTTGATTCTCACCATCTCATGTAGAAGGATTATCATTACTTCCAGATAAGAAACCAGGGCCTGGGGAGTTTAAGGAGGATCACAGCTTAGTGGAATCCAAACCAGAGCAGCTCCTCCCTGGAGTCCTATATGGTGATTCCAGAGACCAAGTTCCTTGGACAAAGAGAATGTCCAGTGTCTCCAGGGCATGAAAACAATTTTCAATGACACATGCACATGGAGTTAGGGCAGTTCCATGGAGAGGGAGGAGAGCAAAGCTGCCCACTCAGTGTCATGGGTAAGATGAATGACCCCCTGTCTCACAGCCTTGGGGAGCCTGCTAAGGAGGTACAGGAAGAAAAGTGCAGACAGAAACCCTCTGGGGAGTCAAGAAAAAGATTCTTCTACTTGGGAAGGGCCTCTAAATAGAAGACTACCCCTCCAGTGCTATGTCATCTGAAGTCTTTCTGTTGGACAAACAAAGCCAGATCCTGGCAAAAAGACCTGTAGAGTCTTTGCATTGTTACTATGAGCCATTTTTTCCTTTTAAAATAATGCTAACAAAGATGGGAATTTTTTTTTTTAAAACAAAGAAATGCTTTCAGGTCCTTAGGAAGGAGTGGGCACATTACCTCCTGGGGCTGCTGCCCTGCTGAAGGCCTCAGTTCTCAGCTGAGTGATGCTCTGGGACTCCCCCTCAGTGGAGGAGAGCTACACTGCCTGCCCCCTCCTCCCTCTAGAATGCACCAGCATCAGAGCCTGCCTGAGCAGGGAGTGGAAGACCCCGCCCCTCTCCTCCCCTGAAAGCAGCTCTGGGGTTCCTCTGGCTTCTGTGGGAGCAGCTGAGTTGCTGCTTCATTTCTTTCTTGGGTGGGAGGAGGGATCCTGAAGTTGATCCTGAGAACATTCTAGGAAACTTCCTGATTTCCCATGTCCCTCACAATTGGGCAATTCCTATGGAAATCGAGCTCCAGGAGAGGTCTGGAAATTAGACTCTACACTGTGAGTTTGAACCTGGGACTCATCAGCTGGCTGGTAACATGACCCCAATGCTGGGGGTCAGTGGCACCTGAGCAGGCACTGGTCTGTGTTGAGGTGCCCTTGTCCACACTTCCACCAGAAGTGAACTTGTTTAACCTCAGGAAGGGAATTCTTGGCATCTGGTGCTTGAACTTCAATTGGGAAATGGCTGTTATTAGGCTCTGGCTTTAGAGGGCTGGTTCTGAACATAAGTCTTTTGGGGAAAGACAATGAGAAGCTAAGTGTGAGGTGTATTGAAAATTCCAATATGGAATGGAGGCTGGACAGAGGTCCACAGGGTGAGGCAGGAGAACAGAGCAGCAGGTGGGTAGAGAGACAAGAGGCAGGACAGTAAGACAGGACGGTCCCCCTCCCTCTCCTTCTTCTTTAATGTCTGTTGAAAGATCCATGGAGAGATGGACCCAGGTCTTCACAGTGGAGACTCTTGGGGTGAGGAGTGGGAGATTTCAGTGAATATAAGGTTCTAATAGTTATTTGTAGACTTAAGAATTATTCTACAATGAATAAAAATAAAGTACTACCTTTTGAACTAAAAACCTCCAAAGGATATAAGATAGACAATACCCAGTCACCTGGAGTGGCGACCCCACCAGAGAGAGACTTCTTTTTCTTTTGGGAACAAGAGATTGAACCCAGGGGTGCTTAACCACTGAACCACATCTGCAGCCTTTTTTTTTCTTTATTAAATTATTTATTTATTCTAATTTGTTATATATGATGGCAGCATCTGTAGCCCTTTTTAATATTTAATTTATAGGGCTGGGGATGTGGCTCAAGCGTTAGCGCACTCACCTGGCATGCGTGGGGCCCGGGTTCGATCCTCAGCACCACATACAAACAAAGATGTTGTGTCCACCGAAAATTAAAAATAAATATTTAAATTCTCTCTCTCTCTCTCTCTCTTTAAAAAAATTTTAAAAATATTTAATTTATAGGCAGGGTCTTGCTGAGTTCCTTAGGGCCTTGCTAATTTGCTGAGGCTGACCTAGAACTTGGATCCTCCTGCCTCAGCCTTCTGAGTAGCAGGGATTAGACACCTCACCTGATCAGGGAGGTATCTGTACTCTGCTTTTTCTGAGGACCCCAACACTTAGCCTATGGTTTCTGGAGGTGGCTGGCTGCCCGTCTTGTACCACCTGGAAGGTAAACACCACATCACCACTGGGCACATGAGTTCTCCAGGAGCCTGCTCATGTGGTTACAGGTCCTATCCTTGTTCTCTGGGATGGCTGAGGCAGCTTCTGTTCTCAACACATTTCCATTTTCCAACCAGGTTATATGCAAGCTCACAGGGTAGAACATCTTTGCCTGGCAGGTGATGGTCACCTGGTCCTGTGTCACTGTGTATTTTGGGGTGACATCTACAGTGGGTGGGAAGATAGGTGGAAGGGAAGGGCAATTAGAGTTGACAAGTGTCATGTGAAGAAGGTAAGTGGCGGGTGCCAGGACAGGCCCATCCCCCCTTCTTCCTTAGTGTCCCTGTTTGAAGGCCCCATGAGATGTGTGCCCAACCCCACAGAGGAGACCCTCAGAGTGTGGGTGTGGGGAGCTGACTAAGACGCTGCTCTGTTCCCAGGCTCTGGGTGCCCTGTGGGAAGGGGGGTCACTGCTCTCACATCACAACACACAGAGACAAGGTGAAGTTTAAAGCATTCGGCCAGCTGGGGTGGAGGCCTCACCAGGGGTGTTGTCCAGGCCTTGCTCCCTGGAGCTTGAAGAGACCTGCAGGGTGTAGTTCCTGGTGGTGGCTGGCTGCCCATCATGCTCCACCCGGCAGGTGAACGTCACGTCCTCCCTGTGCACAGAGGAGTTGACCAGCAGCCAGCTCGTCAGGTTGAAGGTCCCGTCCTTGTTCTCTGAGAGGGTCGAGGCCGTCTCTGTTCTGGACACTTTGCCATTCTCCACCCAGGTCAGCTGCAGGTTCCGGGGGTAGAACTGCATCACCTGGCAGGTGACATTCACCTGGTTCCCTGCCATGGTGGGCTGTGAGGAGACCTCCAGGGTGGGCGGAACTAAAACAGCACAGGGAGAAGCTGTGACCTTATGGCACAGATGCTGAGCTCCTCCCAGCAGGGCAAGGGCCTCCCTCGGGACAGGGCCAGGCATGCAGAGGGGCTCAGACACTGAGGGTTTGCACAGGAGTGAATCACTAACCACAGGGCCTGCCACCCACAGGTGCCAAGTGACCAGCAGCTCCCCTGAGGGTAAAGTGAGTGAGGTTGACAAACACAATTCCTGGGCTGCAGGAAGTGAGCACAATAGATGGAACCCTCACCCCCACACCTCAAGGCTCAGCTTTGGGAGGTGCTCACAGTGGTATTTGCTACTAGTTAATGAAAAGAGCAACAGTGCATGCTGTGCACAGGGCATGGCAGATGGGCAGCACTGCTGGGAATTAGAGCCCAGGCTACTGAGGTACTGCAGCAAAGGCCCCTGGGGAGTAGCAGGCTGGGTGTCCAGGTGTGGGCTGGGGTAGGCAGCAGGGTTCTGTACCTCGGATGGTGTCAGACAAGTTGGCAGTCCCACGAAGAGGAGGGCCCCCTTGCAGGCTTATGTGGGCCACCTCACAGATGATCTGAGAATAGATGTCCCCTGGGGCTAGAGTCACCTGGGCTGTGCTGGACAAACTGAAGGACACACTTTCTCCTCTGGGGTCCACGTTGGTCTGGATGTGCAGGAACTTATTCCCATTTTTGAACCAGTTCAGGGTGATGTTGCTGGGGGAGAAGCCATGGGACTTGCAGGTGAAGCTCACCATCTGCCCAGGTGCGGCCCTCGTCTCAGGACCCAATAGCACAGGGGGGGAAGGTCTGGCTGTGAAGGGGCATTGACAGACAAGTCAGGTGATCAGAAGTATCCCTCAGAGCACAAGTGAGTGACACTGAAGAATCGTCCTTGACATTATTATTGCTATTATCACTATTATCCTTATTATTATTATTTGATGTACTAGGGATTGATACCAGGGGCCTGCTAAGCACATGCTCTGTCACTGGGCTATACCCAAAACGAGAAGACATTGTTTTTTTAATGCTCCTAATAACGCTGAATTCCTAATAACTACTGAACTGGGTGCTGAACTGTTCCCTGTGTGGTGTCCCTACCCTCATGTTTCTAGGTGAACACAGCTGTCCAGCCAGACAGTGAGGAACATCAGCCCAGATGTTGCTCCAAGCCTGAAGTCCATTCCTTCCTCTCAGTACCAGGCACTGCTACCAACCTGGGCCCAGGGAGGACCTCACAGCCCTGTCTCACTCTTTGTTAACAAGCATTTCCTACTGGCCTGCCCTGGAATACTTGACACTGAGGGTGGCCCTTTTTAGAAACAAATGCAGGGGACAAATGGCATCATGAAAACCACCATGAACATGGGGACCAGCTCTCCATGCTGAGATGTGGCCCAGCACCTCATCTGTGGAAATGGGTGGCTGGCAAATCTCCTCCCAGGCCACACTGAGCACAGTTGGCTTTGGTCACACAGAGCTGCCCCTGGAACCTCAGCAAACTGTAGGGCATGTTGCCCAGAGACTGGGGAGGCTGAGGCAGGAGGACTGCAATGTCCAGACCAGACTGGGAAACATAGCGAGAACCTGCCTCAAAATATGTAATAAAAAGGGCTGAGGATGTAGTGTCCCTGGGGTCAATCCAACAACTGAAACCCAAACAAACAAATAAACAAAACAAGCAAACCCAGGTCATCCTTCTCCCATACTTTATGTTACATAGGGCTCCTCTCCAGGTGGTTATGAATCCACCCCAATTGTTCTTCTTTCCACCAATATGCCATGGGTCTCACCTGGGCCGAGGCCTGAATTGTAAGGGAAGGATGAAGAACCCTTTTCAGAAACTGGGCTTCCTTGCATCACTTTTGCATTGGAATCATGGTTACTGAGTGCTGAGGAAGCCACAGGACCAAATATAACTGATGATGAATTGAGCAGGTCCCGAGGGCAGAGATGCGAGAGCATGAGCAGGCCTTTTGCCTGTGGACATGTACTAGAGGGGTCCTTTGGCGTCTCCAGATTGCTCATTGCCACCCAGCACCTTCTACAGCTGTCGCCAGGCAGCAAATACCATGAATATTTGTATTAGCACATTTTTTTTGAGAGAGAGAGAGAGAGAGAATTTTTTAATATTTATTTTTAGTTTTCGGTGGACACAACATCTTTTATTTTTATGTGGTGCTGAGGATCAAACCCGGATCCCGCCTGTGTATTAGCACATTCTTACCTCACTGCCTGACGCATGTGCAACACTCAGAGGGCACTGAAGAAGTGGATTCACCCAGACCCCAGAAGCCTGGAAGTCCCTATAGAGGTTAGAAACTCTACTCAGTGGCCACTTACCAAGAGCTGCTCAGCATCTTGATGCTGGCCTGAGCCCTCAGAGCCCCTCATCCCCACCTTCTTCTTGAGGGAGTACTAGTGAGAGCCCATTATGGGATAAGGCTCAGAGAGGTGGGTGGCCAGCAAGAGCACCAAGCTGAGGGAGAGGGAAGAGATCAGACTCCTCTCATCCACGCAGGAAGATTATTTAACAACTATTTTTCTTCTTCTGAGCCTCAGTATTTCCTCCTGTAGAAAGTGATTATAAGCATCACCCTGGAAGACGAGGGTGAAGGCAATGGATGGCACTGGCATGCAGTAGGAGCCTAATAAATATCACCTGTGGCTGTATCATCACTCCTTACAAAACCACAGATTCATTCTTTAGTAGCCAGAAGTAGCACCAAATGCAGTGAGGACCCTGGGAAAAGTCTCTACTCTGTTCCTTAAGCTGCAAGGAGAACCCAAGTGAGAGGAGAAGCAGAAATCCCTGAGGGAAGAGCCTCCACCTGTTTCCCTTCCCCCAGGTGCTGAGAGTCTACCCAGGGCCTCAGGTGTGCCCATAGACATCCACCTCTGAGTTGAATCTCCACCCTCCCCCTGTGTTCTTAAGAGTCCCCACTGGAAACAAGGTGGCAAAGTGCTTCTCACATCACCTAAGGCGTCACAGGGGTCTTCTAAAGAGAAGCTGTTTCCATAAAGTGGGGCTCTCTGAAGGGACAAGGGGCAGATGTCTCCATGACATTTTGGGTCCTCAACACAGAGAGGGCTGTGGGCTCCACAGGTAGTTATGAATCCACCCCAGTTGTTCTTCTTTTCTCCATCATCTTTCTCCCTAACTCTAGCGCCTGTTTATAGGAAGACATGTCAGATGTGGGCTCTGGGATGATGCTGGATCTCAGTGGGTTCTCTCAGGAGACGCCCTTCATGGACCTGAGAGAGCTGAGCCCAGCACTTGCTTTTCTGAAGCATCCATGCCAGAGAAGGGCTCCCACACTCTCCTTCATTGCCAGAGGAAAACCCCAACTTTCCTTCTGTGTTTTCAGGACATCGATCTCAGGGGAGAAACGTCCTGGTTGTGTACTAGAAATTTCTAGACAATTTTTAGATACTCAGATGCCTAGTCAAAAGTCAGACCTTTTAATGCAAAATGTCTAGGTGGACCCTGGGCCTGGGAGTTTTTATCTACAGTTTTCCCCATGATTCCTACGCACAGCCAGTGGGGAGCCCCAGACCCCACTCAGCATAACAGTAAGAACAACTGTAACCTCTCCACAGAAAGAAGGCTTTTGCCCTTGTTCAAACAACAGAGCAGTTCTGTGTGTCCTGCTGGGGCATCTCCCTGTGGAAGGAGATCATGGCCAACACTCAGGAGAGGTTCTCCAGTCACTGTGGGCTTCAGGGTGTGAATGTGAGTGTCTTCCTGAACCTGTGGGGCACAAAGGAGGAGCATGGATGCAGCTCCCTGCCCAGTGGGTCAGGTCAGGGTCTGTATTGAGCCCCTCCTGTGCCCTGGCTCCTCTGTGGGGACAGTGTCTGTTCCCAGGGCAGCAGGAGCCTGGGCTGGAGTCAGGTTGGGCTCTGTCCCCTCCTGGCATTAATGTGCTGTGTGAGAGAGGGCTGCCTGGGCCTCCAGCTCCCCAGGTCAACAGGGGTGGGCACAGGTGTGAAGGTCCATGTGTGCTGACCACCTCAGCCTCATGGCTTAGGAAGGGCATGCATGAACTCTTGCAAGAAAAAAAAAAAGTGAGCACTTTTTCTTTCAGAACTGGGACCCCTGTTCACCATCCTTGGTAATGCTTCCTGGGTCAGTGACTCAGCACTTCTTTTACCCTACAGTATCTGTAAGATCCCATCCTAGAGACATAAGGCCCATGCTCTGGAGGGCCTGGTCCTCAGGGAGGCACAGGAACACTAACAACACTAACCTGGTGGGTGAAGAACTTTAGCTTATACTTCTCCTGGCTATTTTGAGAGCATCTAGAGTACAGATTGGCACATACTTGAACTTGGGTTCTTATATCAAAAAGAGACTCCAACCCTAGAGAGGCAGTGCTCTCTAAAGGTGGCACACTTGGTCTGCCTCTGTATTTGGCAAGTTCCTCAAACCCTCAGACCCTCAGCTGGGGAGCCACAGGACAGGCCAGACTGGAAAAGGTCAGAGCTGTAGAACAGGCAGGTGAGGGGTGCAGATGCCACCCCCCCCCCCATTTATCAGTCATGGAGCCTGGACCAAATAGCACGGCCTCCACAGGCCTCTGCCTCCCTGACCTGCAGAAGGGTGACAGCAGGTCATGACATGAGCACCCAGTGCTGCTCCTGCTTCTCAGCTGTGGCCCCCAGGATGGAGGGCGTGACCCCTGGCCTCCTGTCCCACCCCAGGGAGGAGGAGGCAGCTGCACTCACCTCGCACAGACAACTCGGTGCCTGGTCCTGACTTATACTCCTTATCAACAGGGGTCGATTTCTGGAACTTCACACAGTAGTAGGTGCCGGCGTCTGCTGGGGTGACATTACTGATGCGGATGGAAAAGTCCCTGTTGTCCCTCTTTGTGGCATCTGAGAGATTTGTGACTCGGGGGAAGTGGCCTTCTTTGTAGCTGTAGATCAACTCCCGGCCTGGCCCTACCCCTTTAAACCACTGGATGGGCCCCACAGGGAGCAAGGAGGTCACAGTGCAGTGCAGAGTGGCTGACTCTCCAGCAGCGACAGACACTGGCTTCTCAGGCTGGATCACCTGCAGCTCCTGTGCAGCCGCTCCTGGGGGGAGACACAGGGTGGTCACTGTTCGTCCTGGGGGATCCTCTTGGTTTACCACGTGGTATCAGCAAAGCCTGTCACTGACTGAGTGCCCACAGAGTGGCCTTGAGCTCAGCAGAGGGTGTGTGTCCTCACACTGAGCCTCCCCTGGCCTGCACCTCCACACTGTGAGACACCTGCCCCTGAGGCCCAGAGCCCTGAGCAAGGTGGAGGGAGGGGACTTGAGGGCCTGAGCCCTCCCCTGAGCTCTCATGTGTCACCAACTGTTTGTTGATCTTCTCTTTCTGACCACAAGGACACTGGCTCTTCATGGACCATGACATTGAGTGGGGTCATTTGGCTCTTGAGACTCCTGAGTTTTGGTGGAAGTGGTGGGTACAGTTAGTGGGACACACATTTGACTGAGAGTCTCTGGCTCAGTTTCCCTGTTCCACAGAGATCTCAGCTCGTAATAGGATATTCTCCTTCAGTCTGGAGTGATCATGTTACATACAACAATGAACCTGCAGCTCAATTAATAAGTATAAGATTTCTGAAGTCCCTAAAGTATCTCCCCAAATATAATCACATAATTTAAGTTTTCTAATGTTGCTATAAGAAATGACTACAAACCTGGTGCATAAAAACCAGAAATCTATCATGTTATGTTGGTGTATATGAATAATCTAAATTTGTTGTCACTGGGAATCACCCAGGGGTCCTCATGAGAGCTGTGTTTCATTACGAGGCTGGTTTTTTTGCTCTTCACATTAATGTGGGGGTACCTGATCTGCTCTCCTTGTTCCCAGTCCCCCTGTTATTCCACCCTCTTGCCTCAACCATTCCAAGTTCTTCCCTATCTCTCACCCTCCTGCATTCTTCTCATCAGGACTCTAGTGTTCTATTGGACCCAAGCTGATAAGAGACTACCACTGTGAAGCAGCTCTCTCCAACATGCTCTAGGAAAATATGGACAAATAAAAAAGCAATCTGGAATATTAATAGCAAATTGAAAACATCAAGGGGTGGGGCAGAGGAAGGAGAGAGAAAGAGAATAAAAAGGAACCAAACAGAAGTTTGGAAATTGATAAGCTCAGTTAACCTAGAAGTTTACTAGAGGTTCCAACACAGGTTTAAACAGGCAGTTAAAAATTCCCAAAATGTGGAGCATAAACCATTTCCATTTACTGAGTTTGTAATTCTAAAAAGAAAAAGGAATCTTAAAAACAAACAAAATTCCTTTCAGGATATCAGCAAGTGCACTGATACATATACGAGAACCCCAGAAAACAGGAGAAAGAAAAAAAGTAGTGCAAAATCTATTTGAAAAAGAAATATCCTCTACAATCTTGAATGTGATCCAGTATATGAATGTACTAATCTAAATACTGAACAAACTCCAGGAATCATAAACTGGAGCAGACCCTCAGTGAGATTGTGGAAAAAAATACTTAAATAGAAAGAGAGGCATGTTCACCCTATACAGTAGGTCCTCCTAAGTTTTTTTTAAAATCAAGTTCTTAATGACAGGAATGCAAGGTAGTATGATGATGTATGTGAAGTGTCCAAAAAAGAAAGAGAGAGAGAGAGAGATAGAGAGAGAGAGAGAGAGAGAGAGAGAGAAGGAGGAAGAGAAAGAGGTTTAGGAGAAGGAGGGATGGAGGAAGTAGAGAATTTTATACCTGGCACAACTGTCCTTCCATCAAGAATGAGAAATGAAGATATTCCCTGATAGATGAAAATAAGCAGGTCTAGAAATGTCCTGCAAGAAATACTAAGGGAAGCCTTTAGTTTGAAGTGAAAGGATGTGAGCTATGAGAACAAGTTGTACCACAAAATAAAGATCTGTGGTATCACAAATATTTTAAACTTCCTGATGCCTCAATATCCCCACAAGCAGATGTGAACACTCTATTCAGCCAACAGATACATCAGTGCAATAAGCTGGTCTCAACCATGAGTTACCTTGTTGCTGTCCCTGGACTGGGATCTAGTGAAATCTCTCACAATTTTGATTTGTTTGCTCTGCAGGGACCTCAAAAAAGCACTTCCCCAGGGTTCTCTCTAGGAACTCTGTCCTGAAAAATTCTTAATTTCTGGTGTATTTCCAGGAGTAGTTCCTACAGCTCTGTTGGGATGATCCTTATGTTGCTCATCAGTGGGATCAACCCTCCCATTGACCACACAGTGGAGATGAGGAAGGGACGTTCTGAAGTCAGGTGCAAAGTCCCTGGGACATGGCCTCTGATGGCTTATTCCTTACCCTGACTATCCCCAATGGCTCCACCATGTTGCATAGCCCTCTGGCCTGCTGGATGTCTTGTGCCCTGCTTTGTTCAGCTCTTTGTTGCTTTTTCAGAGAGAGGAAAATGGTCTCCACCTTACAGTGCTGCTCCTGTCCCAACCCCAAGAATGCACACTGGAATACCAGCTCCTAGCCTTGACCACAGCTGCAGAATCATCCTGCCATTGGAATCTGGAACACCACACCATGAGAACTGGCTATTTACCAGTGCACTTGTGTGGGAATGTGATTTGAGGAAGGACCCCTGATGGAGGGTGTGTAGTTCCATGAAGTGCTGAGTGTCCTTTGCTGAGTGCTCCTGTGGGAGTCAAGGGAGCAGAGGGCCACACAACAGCTGGATGAGCCTGTCCAGTGTCCTGCACATGCTGGAGTGGCCTTAGTGAGAGGAGATTCTTTCTCTTCCCTCTGGACTTCACGTGGTCCTGCTCTCAACCACGGCCATCCATGACACCCCCTCAATGTCCACGCTACTCTGTGGGAAGCCCCTTCTCTGCTGCTTCATTGCTGCTGCTGATCTCCACCTCCCACCCCGTCCAAGGCTGCCATCCAAGGTGACGGGTGGCTCCTGGTACAAGGAGAACAGGGAAAAGAGCAATTTGAGCCCGCTCTCCTTCAGATGCCCAAAGAAATAATTTGAGGTGACAAATCTCCCTGGGCAATGTGCTTGGACTTTGAAGTGCTGCAACCAATGACAGGCTAAGTCTCCCTTATAACTATGTGGCCCCAAATAAAGAATTAAAAGACACAATGAGTCCACTATTGCTCCACTGGATGACGACCCCTGCCCCTCTACATTAGTCAACTTTGTACCACTGTGACCAAGAACCTGACAAGAACAACTCAGAGGAGGAAAAGTTATTTGGGATCAGAGTTTCTCAGGTCAGTCCATTGTCAGCTAGCACCAAGGCAGGACTTCCATGGCAGGAGGGCATGTGGTGAAGAGCTGCTCAGTCCATGGAGGTCAGTGCAAGGAAAAAGTGAGGAATGGAGGGAGGGAGGGGGGGGGGGAGAGAGAGAGAGAGAGAGAGAGAGAGAGAGAGAGAGAGAGAGAGAGAAGGAGAGGAAATAAAGGGATGGAGGAAGATAGAAAGGAAGAAAAGTGGTAGTGGGAAGAGCCAGTGCACATGAGGATCAGAAACAAAATACAGTCCTCAGGGCCATACCTCCGTGACCTACTTCCTTCCGCCAGCCCACGCCTGCCTATAGTCACCCCCACATTGTGATTCCATCTCACTCCTGTCAGAATGGCAATCATCAAGAACACAAACTACAGATGGTGGTGAGGATGTGGGGGAAAGGAACCCTTACTCACTCTTAGTGAAAATGTCAATTAGTAAACCCACTATGGAAATCAGTGTGGAGCTTCCTCAAGAAACTAAAAACAGAACTACTGTATGATCAATTCTAAAACTTCTTGGTATTTATCTTAAAGAATTGAATTCAGTATAATATGGAGAACTGTAGAGGCACACGCATACCTATTGGAATGAGATGGGCATCATTACCCTAGGTTTATACATGATTGCACACAAGGTGTGACTCTATCGTGTACAACCAGAGAATGAAATGTTGTGCTCTATTTGTGTACAATTAATTGAAGTGCATTCTGATGTCATGTATAACTAAGTAGAACAAATTTACAAAATGGAAAAAAAGAGCTATTTGTCAAATATAGGCAAGAAGCAGAAGAGCTTAGGAGTAATAAACCACAAACCCTCTTCCTCTTATTCCAGCGTTGTCTACACCCATTGGCAGAAGCTGTATATAGTGCATAAATCAGGCAACATATCCCTCACTTACTAATTTCACTTAAAAATTAAAAGAAGACCCTCTTATTTCCTTCAAAAAACAAAGAAAGAAAAGAAACAAGATCAAAATCATCTTGGGGTCTCTAGACCACTCACGATGACCATAAGATGCCCCAGGGATTTGGAAGCAAAAATCAAATCCCATGGTCTTGTGCTACACTACATTAAAACACAATGTTTGAGAAGAGGAGTAGTTGAACCATGAGCTCAGGATCAGACCACCTGCCTGGAACCCCCAGCCCCAGCACTGCCACTGAATGACCACGGAGGTCCTGGTGCTTCTGCTTCTTATCTGCAAGGTGGGGTGACCAGGGTGTCTGCTGTGGGTGTCATGATCACATGACAAGCTGTGTAGCATTTCAAGAGAGTCTGGCCCATGGTGAGTGTTCAAAAATTCAAAGTCATTACACAATAAACTTCCTGAGGCTGAGAGCCTTCCACTGGCCCCCTGTGATGTAGATAGGGGTAAGGACATCGTCACAGACTGTGTCAGTCAGCTTTGCATTACTGTAAGTAATACCTGAGACAATCTGTTACCTCATCTGCAAGTTGGAGTGACCAGAGTGCCTGCTTTGGGTGTCATGATCACATGACATGACAGCTGCACAGCATTTTTTTCAAGAGAGTCTGGCCCATGGTGAGCATTCAAGGAATTAAAAATTAGTACTCAGTAGGTTTCCTGAGGCTGAGAATCTTCCACTGGCCCCTATGATGTAGATAAGGGTACGGACATCGTCACAGCCTGTGTCTGTCAACTTTTCATTAATATAAGTAATACCTGAGACAAATCTACTTATGAAGAGAAAAGTAGGATGACAGCTCACAGTTTTAGAGGTTTCAGTCCAGCATTGATTGGCCCCATGGCTATTGGGTCTGTGGCGGGCAACAAATCAATGGAGGAGAAGGTATGATGGGACAAAGCCATGTACCTCAAGGCCAGACTATGAGAGAGAGTCAGAGAAATTACATCCCTCCATGGTCTTAAGAAGGTCGCCTCAACTTGCCTCTTGGGATCTCAAGAATTTCAGGATATGAACAATGATCTTTCTGGAAAGTTATTCTGTAGGTGAAATATTATAATATGCAAGCTGTTTGAAGAATCAGCTGATGTGACGCCTCTGGCCCCAGCTGCAGGGGAGGCCTCCCAGAGACAGTGCTCAGGACCCTTGGTCTGGGCTCCAGATGATGCCCGTCCCAGCCTCCATGGCAGAGCCTGTGTTTGTCCTGAGTCCCTGGGAGTCCATGGGCAGAGCTGACCCAGGGAGCAGGACAGGGGACTCTCCCCAGACAGAGCTCACTCACCTGTGAGTCCCAGCAGGAGGGTCAGCAGCAGGACAGGACCAGGACCCTTTATCTGGGAGGGAGGCACAGACATCGTGAGCTCTAAGGAGCCTGCTCTGTCCCAGTGTCTTGTGCTGGGGAGGTCACCAAATCTGCTTTATGGAGAAATAGATGCCCAGCTTCTGTTGTTGCAAGAGGAAGTGACAGTGATGGAGTGACAAACAACTTCCTTGAAGATTGTGCTGTAGTGACCAGGGAGCACAGGCAGCAAAGTTTAGGGTTTCTCATGCTCAATTTTCAGAAGGAATTGGACAGGTCTTGAGGAACAAGGCCTCCTTCTTCTGGGCCCGTGCTGGTTCACAAGGCGCCTCGTAGCTTCCTGGGTCTTAGTGACAGTCTATTTGGGAGTCCCAGGACAAGCATGTTGTGTCCTAGACTGCTGATCCTGAGACCCTGGTGTGGCTGGCTGGTGGCCTCACTCTGTAGCAGCTACACACAGAGCTACTCAGGCCTCCTCAATGTTGGGGAGGAATTGGGTCACCTCCTGCCATGGCCAGTCATTGCAATTTTTTTTTCTTTAGAGGATTATGGTTACCCATAACAGTTGGGTTCATCCTGACAAAACCATACGTGCACGGAATTTGGGGTATCATTTCTGGATGCCCCCTTTTTCCTCCTGTCCTCACCCTACACCCAATTCTTCTTCCTAATTTCTATTAGACTTGCTTTAAACCCATGTCTTCATTTATTTTTTATTAGTTCTTTTGATTTATACAAAATGTGAAATTCCCTGTGGTATATTTTTATTTGCACATATATTTTTATTTTAAGGAATTAATGCTGCATTTCCTCTCTTTTTCCATCCCTCCTCTTTGACTCTTGATCACCTTATTCTATTCTACTGACCTCTCCCACATCTTTATTCTATTCTATTCTTCTTTCCTTCTTTCCTTTATTTAACTCTAGTGTCCACAGCTGAGAGAAAACATTTGATGTTTGGGAATGTGACTTATTTAACTTAGTATGATGTTCTCCGTTTCCATTCATTTACCAGCAAATGCCATGATGTTATTCTTCTTTGTGGCTGAGGAGAACAGGAAGTGACCACGATGGAGTGACACGCAATTTCCTTCAAAGTTGTGAAGTAGAAACCAGGGAGCACAGTTATAAAAAGCATAGTTTCTGAATACAGCACCATTTGGCACCTGGTTGATTCAATAATTTAGCTATTATAAATTGTGCTGCTATGAACATTAGGTGGCTGTATCCTGGTGGTATGCTGATCTTAGATCTTTGGAAAAATACCCAATAGCTGGGTCATGTGGTGGTTCCATTCCTAGTTATTTGAGGAATCTCTGTTCTGCCTTCCAGAGTGGTTGTCTTCATTTGCAGTCCCACCAACAATGTATGAGTGTACATTTTCCCCTCATCCTCACCAACACTTACTATGATTTGTGATCTTGGCATTGGCCATCTAATTGGAGTGAGATGAAACCTTAGTGTAATTTTGATTTGCATTTCCTGGATTACAAGGAATGTTGAAAATTTTTTCATATATATATTGGCCATTTGTGTTTTATCTTTTGAGAAGTTTCTGTTTAGTTTTTTGGCCCATTTGTTTTGGGGTTATTATTATTTTGATGATTTAGGTTGTATGTATTTGAGTTCTGTATATATTCTGAATATTAATCCCCTGTTGGAGGAGTAGCTGGAAATGACCTTCTCCCATTCTGTAGGCACTTTCTTCATTTCCTTCATCATTTTCTTTGCTGTAAACAGATGTTAACTGACAGCACCCCAGTCATTGATTCTTGGTTATCTTTCTTGCAATTTGGGGGTTTCATTAAAGAAGTTGTTGCCAGAATCTACATGATAAAGTATTGACTCTATATTTTTTTCTTTTTTCTTTTTTTAGCATATGCAAGGTTTCTGGACTAATTCCTAAGTCTTTGATCCATTTTTATTTGACTTCTGTGCAGAGTGACAGATATGAATCTTATTCCATTTTCTACATGTAGGAGCTATCCAGTTTTCCCAGCACCATTTGGTAAAGAGGCTTTTTTACAAACTATATTTTCAGAACTTTTGTCAAATATCAGATAGATGTGAGTATGTGAATTTGTCTCTGTGCTTTCTATTCTCTTCCATAGGTCTTCATGTCTATTTGTTGTCAATACCATGCTGTTTTGTTACTCTATCTCTGTAGTATAATTTCAGGTCAAGTCTGGTGATGTCCCCTGCATCATTTTTCTTGCTCAGTATGGCTTTGGGTATTCTGTGTCTCATATTTTTCCAAGTGTATTAAATAATTTGTTTATTCTAGTTCTGTGGAGAATGTTATTATTATTTTGATGGGGATTGCATTGAATCTGTATATTAATTTTGGTAGTAAGGTCATTTTGAGTAATTAATTCTGCTTATGCAAGAACATTGGATGTCTTTCCATCTTCAAAGGTTTTCTTCAATTTCAATCCTTAGTGTTCTCTAATTTTTACTGTAGAGCTCTATTATCTCATTGGTTAGATTAATTTCCATGACTATTTTTTTCCTTGAGGTTTTCTGAATGGGTCGCTTTTCTGATTTATTTTTTGGCTGAATCACAGTTGGAGTATAGGGAAGCAACTGATTTTACAGATGTAGATGGTGTGTCCTGTTCCTTTTCTGAATTGATTTATAATCTCTAGAAATCCTCTGATGCAGTTTTGGAGGTCCTCTAGTTATAGGAACATGTCATTAACAAGCAGATGGCTTCTTCTTTTCCTATCTGTATCCCTTAATTTCCACGTCTTGCCTGATTACTCTGTTTGGTGTTTCAATAACTATATTGCACAGGAGTGGTGAGAGTGGACAACCTGTCTTGTACTTAATATTAGATGAAGTGCATTTAATTTTTCTCCATCTGTGACTTTGTCATTCCTAGCCCTTATAATGCTGAGGCAAGTTTCTTTCTTCCTCACCTTCTCCAGAATTTGTAATATGAAGGGATGCTGGATTTTATGAAAGGTCTTTTCTTTACCTATTGAGATAGTCCTGTGATTCCTGTTCTTAATTCTGGCCAAGCGTTGAATATCATTTATTGACTTATGTATGTTGGGCCAACCTAGCATTAAGATTTGGTTGCATGTGACCACACCCATTTTGGAATTCTGGCAAAGGCCTGTGGTCAGGGTGCCAGCAGGTTTACCACCACAAGAGTCTTTGTCTGGAGACTCCAGGCAGTTTTTGCAGGTCCAGTGTTGGTATTCCTCTGGTTTTGGAGGTGCCTAGAGTCTTCCTGTTGGGAGTGCTGGTGTCCCTTGTCTTGCTGCTACATCTCAGGGTTGCTCCTTTGCATGAGTGTATCCCTGGTGGTCTCTCTGCAAGGAGGAGCAGCAATGAGATCTTGGGATGACAGCTTCAGAGAGCCTGCAGTCTCTGAAGCTCAGATCTGTGGGATGGAGACTGGGTTTGCAAGAGCTAATCTGGGTCTGGTGATCCCAGGAGACATTAGAGACAAGGCTGAGAAACTTTTGAATGCTGAGACAGTTTGGCTTTTTATCAAGATTTATTTTGCAATTTTCTAATATCTCCACCATACTTGGAGCAGTGTGTTTTCTATGCATCAGTGTGTGGAAGACAATGATATATGAATGGTGTTTTGCATTTTCATTGTATTCTTCTGTCTTTCATTTTCCCCCTTTGTTCATATTCTTTCTCTCACTTGTCTGTTTTCTTGAAATTTCTTTCCAACTTTTCTCCAACCAACAGACAATCTCTGTTAGCTTCTCTCCCACTATTCCTGTCAATTTTTGCTTCTAGCTTCTCTCATCCTCCCTCATGAACATCATGTACAATGCTACTTCTGTTCTCTCATCCACCATTTGAAATTATAAATCATTTTAGCACATTTTCTGTTTACACTATAGAGAGTTATTGAACTCATCATTTGGGTGTAATGCTTGAAAGAGGAAGAAGCCTTAGTGGGAACTATTAGGTTTAAGGCTATATTTTATTTATACCGGATGCTATTGATACTGATCTCACCATTAAAGGTGAGACACTGGAAACTTTCAGGGACGCAGGGTAGAATTTGTGCTGCCTTAGGTCTATATTCCTAAATGGGAAAATACATGAACAACATGAAAAAAAAACAAGGGAATAAAGTGCCCCAAACAAACCAAGATGCTCCAATGACAAAAGCCACTGATAACACAGTAGAAGGAAAGTCCAAGAAGGAGTTCATAATGTACATAATTCAATTGATCTGTGAAGTAACAGATAGTATAAGAAATAAAATCAAAGAAAAAATACAGGAAGTAAAACATCACTTTAATAAAGAGTTAGATTGTGAAAAAGTAGAAATTCTCAAAATGATGGAATCAGTAAACCAGATTATAAAATCAATAGAAAGCACCACCAGCACACTAGACCCCTTGGAAGACTGAATCTCAGAAAATGAAGACAAAATATATACCCTTGAAAGTATAGTTGACCATGCAGAGATGATGATAAGAAACCATGAAGAGAAGAATTATGGGATAACATGAAAACACCAAATTTAAGAGTCATCAGCATAGATGAAGGAACAGAAATACAAATCAAAGGAATACACAATTGTTTCAATAACACAATAGGAGAAAAATTTTCACACCTAAAGAATGGAATGGAAAGCAAATACAAGAGGCTTACAGAACTCCAAATGTACAAAATTACAGCAGAACCATTATATGACACATTATCATGAGAATGAATAACATAGAGAATAAAGATAAAATCTTACAAAGACTGTGAGAAAAAAATGAAATTACATATGGGGGAAACCAATTCAGATTTCAACTGATTTCTCAATCAAGACCCTCAAAGCTAGTAGGTCCTAGAATAATATATTTCAAGCTGTGAAATATAATGGATAACAATCAAGAATTTTGTACCCAGCAAAATTAAATTTCAGATTTGAAGATGAAGTTAAAACATTTCACACTAAAGAAAAATTAAAAAAATTCTCAACTAGAAAAAGCTTTCTAGTTACACTACAGAACATTATCAACAAAATATTCTATGAGGATGAAGTGGGAAAAAAAGTGAAAACCAGCAAAGGGAGGATCTACACTAAAGGAATATTCAACCAAAGAAGACATTAAGTCAAATTAAGAACCAGAAATAAATAAAAAGGACAAGGAATAGAAATCATATCATAAGAATAAAATATTTATGGCCTAAAGTCATCAATCAAAAGGCATATATAAGCAGATTTGATTACAAAGCAGGACGCAATAATATGCTGTCTTCCAAAGACTCACCTCATGGGCAAAGGCATTCTCAGGCTAAAAGTGAAAGGATGGGAGAAAACTTATCACTCATTGATTGCATAAACAAGCAGGTTTTCATCCTAATCTCAGTTAAAGTAGACTTCAAATCAAAGTTAACCACAAGAAACAAAGAAGAACACTTCATACTTCTTAAGGGAAGCATGTATCAGCAGGACATACAAATTATAAATATTTATGCCCCAAACAATGGAGCATCTATGAACATCAAATAAACCCTTCTCAATTTTAAGAGTCATATAGACCAAAACACAATAAAACTGGGTGATTGTAACACACCTCTCTCACTGCTAGACATATATTCCAAACAAAAGCTAAATAAAGAAACCATATAACTAAATAACACAATCAATAATTGAGACTTAACAGACATACATAGAATATTTCTTCCATCAACAAATACACTTTGTTCTCAGCAGCACATGGCTCCTTCTCTAAAATAGACCATATCTTATGCCACAAAGCAACTCTTACTAAATACAAAAAAAATAATAAAACAGATATAATACTCTTTATTTTATTAGTTTATAATGGAATAAAATTAGAAATCAATGATAAAATAAAAATAGAAACTAGTGTAACAAATGGAGACTAAATAATATACTATTGGATAATGAATGGATAGTAGGAAAAGTCAAGCGAATGAAATAAAAAAAAATTCTTAGAGGTAATTGAGAATATCAATACAACATATCTCTGGGACAATATAAAGGCAGTACTGAGAAGAAATTTTATTGCTTTGAGCTCATTTATTAAAAAAAATAAGACAACAAATAAATAAACTAACACTACACCTCAAAGCCCTAGGGGAAAAAACAAATCAATATGAAAGCATTAGAAGACAGGAAATAATTAAAATCAGAGCTGAAATCAAAGAAATTAAAACAAAAGAAATGATTGAAAACAAATTGTTGAACCAATGAGTTGATTCTATGAAAAAAAATAAAGAAAATAGAAAAACCCCTGGCCATGCTAAAAGGGAAAAAGAGATAAAGCAGAAGAAGAAAAAAAAATACTAAAATACAGGATGAAGAAGAAATATCAAAATGGACATGTCTGAAGTACAGAAGAAATTAAAACTATTTTGAAAATTTATAGTCCAATGAAATAGAAAATATCAAAGACATTGACAAGTTTCTAGAGACATATGCCTCACCCAAATTTAATGAGGAGGTCATGTGTGATTTAAACAAAAATTTCAAGTAATGAAATAAAAAATGCCATCAAAAGCCTAACAACAAAGAAAAGTCCAGGACCAGATATATTCTCAGCCGAGTTCTTCAAGACTTTCAAAGGAGAATTAACATCAATACAGCTCAAAGTATTCCAAAAATAGAAAAGAAGGGAACCCTTCCATACTCTTTCTAGGGGGCTAATATCACCCTTACACCAAAACCACACAAATACACACCAAGGAAAGAAAACTTCAGACCAATATCCCTGATGAACATAGATGCAAAAATTCTCAATAAAATTCTTCAAATCACATACAAAAACATATTAAAAAGATAGTGCACCATGATCAAGTGAGGTTCATCCCACAGATGAAGGGTTGGCTCAACATATGGAAATCAGTAAACATAACTTATTATATTAATAGACTTAAAAACAAAAATTATATGATCATCTCAATAGATGAAGAAAAATTATTTGACAAAATATAGCACACCTTCATGTTCAAAAACACTAGAAAAACTAGGGATAGTAGGAACATACTGTAAGAAAAACAAAAAGAGACAGAAGCAAGATGCAGAGGCAAAGTAAAAGGTGCTCACCCAAGCTTCCAGCTTTATTTATATAAATAGATTACATTAGGTCATTGATATTATTAGTACATATTGCTTATTGTATAAGTAACCATGATGTGGGCAGGTTTAGGCCCAGTGACACATTGGTGTTGTCTAAGAGTGTTCCTTTATTCCCAGAAGCTGATGTCTGAGATCAAGGTCAAGATCTAGCACAGGGTCTCCTCATGAAGGACATTATTATAGCAGTTAGGCTTTGAGAATGTATTAGTAATCTTACCAGTTTCTTGGAGAAATGGCAGAATATTCAAAACTTTGGAAAAAGGGCACCTGTTACTCCCCCCTCCCAGGAGTTTGCTCACCAGAAGAATGCTGTCTTATACATTTTCACAGCCAGAATTCTTACAACATATCTCAAGCTTGTAAAAGCTATATTACTACCCCCAAGGCCAGCATCATTCTAAATAGAGAAATTGAAAGAGAAATTAGGAAAACTACTCCATTCTCAATAGCTTCAAAAAAAAAAAAAAACCACCTGGGAATCAATCTAACAAAAGAAGTGAATGATGTCTACAATGAATGAAAACTACAGAACACTAAAGAAAGAAATTTAAGAAATCCTCAAAAGAAGGAAAGATCTCACAAGCTCCTGGATAGGCAAAATTAATATTGTTAAAATGATCATCCTACTAAAAGTTTTATACATATTTAACACAATTCTCATTAAAATACCACTGATATTCTTTATAGAAATATAAAAAGCAATCATGAAATTTATTTAGAAAAATAAGAGACCCAGAATAGCTAAAGCATTCCTCAGCAAGAAAAGTGAAGTGGGAGGCATCACAATACCAGACCTCAAACTATACTGCAAAGCTATAGTAACAAAACCAGCATGGTATTGGCACCAAAATAGACTTGTAGACCAATGGTACAGAATAGAGGACACAGAGACAAACCCACGTAAATAAAGTTATATCATACTAGACAAAGGTGCCAAAAACATTTACTGGAGAAAAGATAGCCTATTCAACAAATGATGCTGGCAAAACTGGAAATTCATATGTAGCAAAATGAAATTAAACCTCTCTCACTCACCCTACAGAAAAATCAACTCAAAGTGGATCAAGGACTTAGGCACTAGAATATACCCTGCACCTAATAGAAGAAAATATAAGTCCAAATTTTCAACATAGTTTCCAATTATCCTATGTATTTCAGTACTATTTGTGTCAATATTTCCTTCTTCAACACAAACTTTAGTAATTTGAGTTTCTGTATCTCTTCATTAGCATTGACTCAGGATTTATCACTTTTATTAATTTTTTTTTCAAAAAAACCATCTTTTGTCATTAAATTTAATTGTTCCTTTTTCTTGTTCTATCTCATTGATTCATCTTTGATTTTAATCACTTCCTGTCTTCTGCTTTTGGTGTTGATTTGTTTGTTTTTTCTAGGTCTCTCAGTTGTAATGCTAAGTTATTTATTTGTTGACTTTCTCTTCTTTAATGAATGAGATGAAGGCCTTGAAGTTTTCTCTCAGCACTACTTTCAAGTGCTCCAGAGATTTTGATATGTTGTTTTGCTATTCTCATTTACCTCTAATTATTTTTTATTTTTTTCCTGATTTCTTCTGCTATCCTTTGGTTATTCAATAGGTTATTTAAGTTCTAGTGTTATTTAAGTTCTAGGTGTTAGAGTAATTTCTATTTTTATTTCATCATTATATTATTTAATTCCATTATTATCTGATAAACTGCAAGGTATTATCTCTATTTTTAAAAAATTTTCTAAGAGTTGCTTTGTGGCCTAAGATATGGTGTATTTTAGAAAAGGACATGTGTGCTGCTGAGAAGCACATGAATTCAGTCAATGATGCATGAAATATTGTTTATACATATGTTCAATCTAAATTATTACTTATATTTTTTCATTCTGTAGCTTCTTTAGTTTTTGTTTGGTGGATCTTTCCAATAACGAGAGAGGCACTTTAAACTCACTCAGTATTATTGTGTGTGATCTGTTCGATTCTTGCTATTGTGAAAGTTTTTTTTATGTATGTAGAATCTCTATTATTTGGGGCATAAAGATTTATGATTGTTATGTCTTATTTATGTTTAATTCCCTTAAGCAGTATGAATAGCCCTCATAGTCCCCTTTGATTGACTTTGGCTCAAGGTCCATGTCATCTGATAGGAGAATAGAAACCCCTACTTATTTGTAAGATGCTTCTGAATGATATGTTTTCTTTCAAACTATTACATTCTGTTGGTTCTCTCCCTGTGAGGTGAGTCTCTTGAGACAGAATATTGTTGGGTCTTTTTCTTAATTCAATCTGTCAGTCTATGTTTTTTGATTGATGACTTTGTAGGCCATTTACATTCAATGTTAGGGAGAAATGATATTTATTCCCTGTAATGTTTAGGTATTTCTGGGTTTCACTTTGAATGAATTTCTCCTTTGATAGACTATTCTTTACAGTAGTTCTCCATTTGAAGATTTTCACATATATTTTTCATTTCTTCTTCATGAAATATTTTATGGAGTATGTTTTGTAGTGCAGGCTTTCTAATTATGTGTTATTTTCACTTGTGTTTATCATGCAAAAAATTTAATTCAATGTCAATTCTGAAGGATAATTTTGCTGCATATATATATACTACTCTTAGTTGACATCTATTTTTTTCAGCTTGTTATGTATTATTCAGAGACTACCTAGCTTTGAAATTCTGGGTTGAGAAATAGGCTGAGATCAGGATTGATTTCCCTTGAAGTGTGACCTGGCATTTTTCTCTGGTGCCCTTTAAAATTATACCTTTATTCCTTACGGTAGGTGTTTTTATAATAATGTAAATTGGTGTGGGTCTCTTGTAATTTTGAATATTTGGGACCCTGTAAGCCTCTGTATTTGATTTTTCATTTCATTGTTAAGGTTTGGGGATATTTCTGATATTGTTTCATTAAAAGGGTTGTACATTCATTTGGTTTGTATCTCTGAGCCTTCATCTAACCCAATTAATATTATATTTGGTCTTTTGGGGTTATTCCATATTTCATGAACAGCATTGCAGGGGTTTCATCAAGAGAAGCTGTTTCCATAAAGTTGGGCTTTGTGAAGGGATGAGGGACAGACACCTCAGTGGCATTTTGGGTCATCAAGGCAGGGAGAATTGTGTGCTGAAGAGCCAGGACTCACTGGCTCCAGCTCCTGTTCAGAGGCAGACACATATCAGATGGGGATCCTGGGTTGCTTCTTGATATGAGAGGGCTCTGTCAGGAGACCCTGCCATGGGCCCCAGAGGGTTGATTCCAGCACATGTTGCTCTGACATCCACACCCAAGAAAGCCTCCTATGCTGTCCTTCAAAGCTGGGGGACCAGTTTTGCCTGAGGAAAAACTCCTTCCTTTCCCCTGTTGCTTCAGATATCTAGCTCAAGTTTAGTCAACACTTATTGTGTATTATACCTTCTGAAGTAAATATTTTTTATTTCTTAGCTGTCCAGACCCACAACAGAACTTTTTTTTTTTTTTTTTTTTAAATTATTATTATTATTATTTTTAATATTTACTTTTTAGTATTTGGCGGACACAACATCTTTGTCTGTATGTGGTGCTGAGGATCGAACCCGGGCCGCACGCATGCCAGGCGAGCGCGCTACCGCTTGAGCCACATCCCCAGCCCCTCACAACAGAACTTTTAATGCAAAATTTCTAGGTGATGCCTGGGTTGTGGAGCCTTGTCTTCAGTTTCCCATGTGATACCTATGCACAGACAGTGGGGAACCCCCGACCCCACCCACCACAACAGTAAGAACATCTCCACAGGAAGAAGTATTTTGCTCTTGTTTAAAAAGTTTTGTGTGTCCTGCTATGGCATCTCCCTGTGGAAGGAGATCATGGCCAACATTCAGGAGAGGTTCTCCAGTCACTGGGATGAGCTTCAGGGTGTGAATGTGAGTGGCTTCCTGAATCTGTGGGAAATGGAGGAGGAGAAGAGATGCTGCTCACTGCCCAGTGGGTGAGGTCAGGGCCTGTATTGAACCCCTCCTGGGCCCTGGATCCTCCATGGGGATGGTGTCTATTCCCAGGGCCGCAAGAAGCCTGGGCAGTAGCATACGGGAGAAGAATGTTGGCCTGTACTGCTCCTGGCTTTTTGCAGAGCTTACAGAGTGCAGTTTGGAACCCAGTGGGCCTTGGTACTTGTGTCAAATGAAGATTCACCCATACAGGGGAAATGCTCTATGAAGGCAGCAGACATGGTCTGGCTTTGTGACTGGCAAGTTAATCAAACCCTCAGAGTCCTCAGCTGGGGATCCACAGGGCAGGCCAGATGGAAACAGTCAGAGCTGTGGAGCAGGTAAGGGGTACAGATGTCCCCAATTTACCAGCCATGGAACCTTGATCAAATAGTATGTCTCCACAGGCCTTTGCCTCCCTGACCTGCAGAAGGGGTGACAGCAGGTCATGACATGAGCACCCAGTGCTGCTCCTACTTCTTAGCTGTGGCTCTGAGGATAGAGGGCGTGACCTCTGACCTCCTGTCACACACAAGGGAGGAGGAGGCAGCTGCACTCACCTTGTACATACAACTCCATGCCAGGTCCAGACTTAAACTTCTTATCAGTGCCCAATTCCTGGAACTTCACACAGTAGTAGGTCTGTGAGTGTGACATTACTGATGTGGTTGGAAAAGCCCATGTTGTCCCTCCTAGTGACATCTGAAAGATTTGGGACTCAGGAGAAGTAGCCTCCTAAGAACTTGTAAATTAACTCCCGGCCTGGCCCTGCTCCCTTAAACCACTGGATGAGCCCCCACGGAGAGGAGGGAGGTCACAGTGCAGTGCAGAGTGGCTGACTCTCCAGCAGCAACAGACACTGACTTCTCAGGCTGAATCACCTGCAGCTCCTGTGCAGCTGCTCCTGGGGGGAGACACAGGGTGGTTACTGTTCAGCCTAGTGGAATTCTTTTGGTATTTATATATTATCAGCAACACCTGTCAATGACTGAGTGCCCACAGAGCAGCTTTGAGCTCAGGAGAGTGTGTGTGTCCTCACATTGAGTCTCCCTTTGCCTGAACCTACACACTGTGAGACACCTGCCCCTGAGGCCCAGAGCCCTGAGCAAGGAGGAGGGAGGGTACTTGAAGGCCTGAGCTCTCCCATGAGCTCTCACATGTCACCAGCTATTTGTTGATCTTCACTTTATGACTATAAGGTTCCTGGCACTTCATGAACCATGACATTGAGTGGGGTCATGTGCCTCTGTGACTCCTGAGTCTTGAGGGAAATACAGGGTACAGTTGTTGGGACATGCATTTTTATGGTGAGTCTCTGGCTCACCTTTCCTGTTCCACAGAGATCCCAAAGCTCCTAATGGGGTTTTCTCCATCACCTAGGAGGGGATCATGTTACATACAACAATGATCATGCTCAATTAAGAAAGGTGAGATTGCTGAAATCCCTCACATATCTCCCCACAGCATAAACAGGTTATGTATGTGCTATAATGTTACTGTGAGTAATGCCTGCAAACCTAGTGCCTAAAAACAATAGAATTCCATCATTTCATCATTGTGAACATTAGAAGTCCAAATTTGCTCTCACTAGGAATCCACAGAGGGGTTCTGAGAGCTGTGATTCATTACGAGGCTCTATTCCCTGCCCTCCACAATCAGGGGATTCTTGAGCTGCTTTCCCACGTTTCCATGCCTCCTATCACTCTACCCTCTTGCTTCCCCATTCCCATGTCCTTCCCTAGCTCTTACCTTCCTTTTGCTTTCTCATTAGAACACTAGTGACCTCTTGTGCTCAACCTGATAAGAGACCAGAACTGTGAAACAGTTGTTTCAAACATGCTCAGAGGAAAATATGGACGAAGTAGAAAAAGAAATCTGGAATATGAACAGCAAATTGAGAACATCAACAAAGCAAGAAAATATAAAAGGAAACACACAAAAATTTGGGAGTTGATAAGATCAATTAACTCAAAAGTTCACTGGAGATTCCACAACAGATTTTTACAGGCAGTTAAAAAAATCACAAAAGGAGCAGGAAACATTGACATTGCTGAGTCTGCAAATCAGGAAAGAAAAACAGAATCTTATAAAGAACCTAACTTCCTTTCAGGATATCAGAAAGTGCACTGACACACATATGAGAACCCTGGAAGAGATGAGAAAGAAAAAAGAAGCACAACAGTTTGTTTGAAAAAGAAATGTCCTCCACAAACTTGAGTGTAATCAAGTATATTAATGTATAAATCCAAGGTGCTGAACAAACTCCAGGTACCATCATCTCAAGCAGACCCACACTGAGGCACATTGGAATCCATGTCTCAAAGGTAAAGTAAAAGAGACAATGGTGAAGCAGAAAGAGAGACATGGTCACCTCATATAGGACATCCTCCTACAATTTTTATCAGATTCTTAGTGATGGTGATGAAAGGCAGGAAGATGATGGATCTGAAGTGCTTAAAAAAATAAAAATTTACCAAAAATTCTATACCTGGCACAACTGTCTGTCCAATAAGAATAAAAAAATGAAGATATTCCCAGAAAAAAACTGAACAGGTCTCTAGAAACATCCTGCAAGAATTATAAAGGGAGGCCATTAGGTTGGAATAAAATAAATGATAGATATAAGGTCAAGATGTACCACAAAATAAAAATCTTCCCTATCACTAATATTTTAAACTTTCTGATGCCTCAACATCACCACAAACAGATGTGAACACTCCCTCAAACAACAGGTACATCATTGCAATTGGACTGTGATCTAGTGACATCAACATGCACTTGTGAAATCCCTCACAATGTTGGCTTGTGTTCTCTGCAGGGACCTCCAACAAGGTATTTTCCCAGGGGTTCTCTCTACGAATCATGTTCCTGAAAAATTCTTAACTTCTTGTGCATCTCCTGGTTTATTTCTCACAGCTCTGTTGGTGTGGTCCTTAGGTGGCTCATCAGACACAGAGGAGATGAGAAAGGGAGGTCCTAAAGTCAGGTGCAATGTCCCTGGTATATAGCCTCTGACTGCTCATGCCCCACTCCCTGGCTGTCCCCAGTGGCTCCACCATGTTGCACAGCTCTCTAGCCTGCTGGCTGTCTTGTGCCCTGCTTTGTGCATCTCTCTGTTACTTTTCAGAGAGCTGCTAATACTCTCTACCTTACAATGCTGATCCTGTCCCAATACCAAGAATTCACACTGAGATACCAGTTTCTAGCCATGACCCCAGCTACAGAATCATCCTACTAATGGAATGTGGAAAACCAGACCATGAGAATTGTCTGGTGTCTCCTTGTACAGGGAGAATAAAGAAGGAGCGATTTGATTCCTCTGTCCTTAAGATGCCCAAGGAAGTAATTGGAGGTTATAAATCTCCCCTGGACAATATGCTTGGACTTTGAAGTGCTGCTACCATTGACAGGTTATGAGAATCTCCCATATAATTAAGTGGTCACAAATAAAGAATTTAAAAGTTACAATTGAGACCCTTTCCCCTCTGTGTTAGTCAACTTTGTATCACTGTGATCAAATACCTGACAAGAACAACTTAGAAGAGGATGGGTTATTTGGTTTCACAGTTTCAGAGGTTAGTTGTTGTCAACTGGCATGAGGGCAGGATGTTCATAAGAAGAAGAGGAGGAGAAGGAGGAGGAGGAGGAAGAATAGGAGGAGGAGATGATGATGAAGACTAAGAAGAAAAGAAAAAAGAAGAAGAAGAGGAGGAGGAGGAGGAAGAGAAGAAGAAGGAGGAGGGAAAGAGCAAGAGTAGAATGAGAAGAATAGAATGAAAGGTAGTGTCAGTGGGAAGAGCAAGTGAACATTATAGTCCAGGGACAACAGGCAGTCCTCCCGTTCATGCCCCAGGACCTACTTCCTTCCACCAGTCCACACCTGCCTGTAGTTACCACTACATTATGATTCCATCTCACTCCTGTCAGAATGGCAATCATCTAGAATACAAATTATAGATAAGGATGTGGGAAAAAAGCAACTTTTACTCACTGTTAGTGAAAATATCAATTAGTAAACCCACTATGGAAATCAATGTGGAGCTTCCTCAAGAAACTAAGCACATGATCAAATCTATCACTCCTTTGTATTTATCTTAAGAAATTAAAATCAGTATAATGTAGAGAACTGTAGAGGTATATGTATACCTATTATTAATGTTTAGACATGAGGTGTTGCTCAAAAGCTCATGTGAGACTCTCCAAGAATCTATGGAGATCAAATGATTGGGCAATAAAGAGCCTTAACCTAATCAGTGTCCAGTTGGACAATGTTCTCTCTGATATGTGGATGCTAACACACAACAAGAGAGGGTGGGGAGGGAAGCATAAAAGTTCATTGGATTAGACAAAGGGGAATGAAGGGAAAGGAGTGGGAGATGGGAACAGGAAAGACAATAGAATGAATCAAACACAACTTTCCTATGTTCATATATAAATACACAACCAGTGTAACTCTAAAGCATGTACAACCATAAAAATAAAAATAAGTAAATAAAATTGATAAACCATTAGCCATGCTAATGAGAGAAAACTCAAATCCCAAAATGGATTAACTGAGGTATGACTACAAGCATGTATGGTATGCCTGGAGAAGATAAGTCCATGGGAGCAAGCCTTTGGGGTCTGTATTGGTTTGTGAATGAGTTTTTATCTCTTTCTGATTCTTGGTGGCCATGTCCTGACCTGCTTATCCTGCCACATACTTCAGGTATAATGTTGTGCCTCAACTATAACCCTGAGGAATGGAGCCTCTATAGGCTGAGACCTCTGAAATTGTGAGCCCCCAAATTAATCTTTTTCTCCTCTAATTATTCTTGTCATGTCTTTGGGTCACAGTAGAAAAATAGATGCCTAAGACACTCATGTTTATCACAGCACAGCTCATAATAACCAAGTCATGGAATCACCGAAGTGATTCAATGGATGTGTCCTTCAATGGATAAATGGATAAACAATATGTGCTATATTCAGCCATAAAAAAGAATAAAATTATGTCATTTTCAAAAAAAAGAATATAATTGCCGATCATCATATCAAGCAAAATAGGACAGACTCAGACAAGTAATGTTTTCTTCTGTATGTAGAAGACAAAGGGGAAATCCAGGGTATCTTGAAAGTAGAAGAAATGGAAGGAAATCATGCTAGGAGAAAAGGAGGGTACACAGAGGTATTAGGGGCCTTAGAGAGTCATTTCAATCAGCTTATGTCTTATGCATATATGAATATGCCACAGGAAATCCATTATTTTGTAAAATTCCCATACGCTCCACCCTCCAAAAAAATTAAAACAGTAAAAAAGTAAGAAGAAGCCCTGGAAGTTACACAGCTCCACTTCTGCAAGTCATTTGTGATGGGGCCACAGAGTCTTGTCTATACCAAAGAGAGGGGCAACAAAAGGGATGCACCAACATCTTGAAAAGCATGTAGAACTGTATTGTCGAGGTAAATTTTGAAAAGAAAATTGGTCCTAGTATTGATCAAATCTTTTTCTAATCTTACCAACATTTTCCCCCCACTCCATTGATTTTCAAAAATAGTGTTAAAATCTTAAAAAAAGAAAAAGAAGAAGAAAGAGGAACTAAGCTCTCTAGCATTATGTCCATGCTTGCCTTCCAGGCAGAGGAGGTGGGACTACACTTTGCAGAGAAATGATGAGGTAAGGGCCAATTGCCACAGTCTGGCTGGGCACAATCAGGAGCCACTTGTCAAAAGAAACTAACTTTATTTTTAGAACCACACAGGCCAAACAAAACAGCCTCTCAGGAAAAACCCTCAGAGCCTCAACTGCCACCACCGGCTTCCCACAAGCCTCTCTCTCCAACACAAGCTTCTCTCCACCTCCCACAATCCTCCTGCTCTTGAGGACCATTGGCTGGGTCACGTGGGCGGAGCCAAAAAAGTCCCCCAATGAGCAGCTCCGTGGTCTGAAAGGGCAGGGAAACAGCCCAATGAGCATCACCGCAGAGGAGCCAAACAGCTAGATGTTGCTGGGGCAGCTGTGAGCCAATCATCAGCTGGCAGCTGGAAGTTTGCTGGGGCCCCTTCGGCTGTGGCTCTCAACAGCCAATCTATGTCAGCATAATAGCTGCTCAACACATCTATAATGTCAACACAGTTAGGGGAGCAACAGGGAGTCTCCACAGTAGCTGTGCATTGCAAAAGGATCTCATGTCATCTCCCCCACCATCCCCAGAACTCAGGTTGCTGTAACTGGATGCCATCTTAATAAGTGAGGTACTGTCTGAATTTTTACTGCTTGAAGGGATCAAAACCCACTGTGTATCCCCCACTCTGGTACCCCACAATTAATAAAATAATAATTAAATAGAAATCAAAATAAAATAAAAATAGAAGTAATTCTAACTCCTGGACACTATATAATATGCTGTTGAATGACAAATGATTGCAGAAGAAATCAGGGATGAATTTAAAAAATACTTAGAGGCAAATGAGAATAATTATACAACATATCAAAACCTCTGGGATTGTATGAAGGCAGTTCTAATAGGAAAATTCATTGCAATGAGTTTATTCTTTAAAAGAAGGAACGTCACAAAATAAATAGCCTAACATTACTCTAAAAGTCCTAGGAAAAAAAGAAAAAAACAAGTCAACACCAAAGCATTGGGAAGCTAGAAATAATTAAAATCAGAGCTGAAGTCAAGAAAATTGAAACCAAAAAACTATTAAATAATAGACAAAAAAACAAAAAGTTGTTTCTTTGTAGAAAATAAATAAAAGCGATAAAACCTTGGCCAAGCTAACAAAGACAAAGATAGAGAAAACTCAAATAAATTCGTGATGAAAGAAAAACATCACCACGGATGATACTGAAATACAAACAATAATCAGAAACTATTTTAAAAATTTATACTCAAGTAGAAAATCTTGAATAGATTGGCAAATTTCCAGAAACAAATAACCTATTCGAATTAATCAGGAGGACATAGAAAATTTAAGCAGGTCAATTTAAGCAATGAAATTTAAGATGCTATTTCAAGCCTACCAAGAAAGAAAAGTCCTGTATCAGATGGATTCTCAGCCAAAATCTATCAGATCTTCAAAGAATAACTAATACCAATCCTCCTCCAATTGTTCCATGACAAAGAAAAGGAGAGCTCATTCCATGAAGCTATTATCACCCTGATACCAAAGCTGGAAAGATACATCAAGGAAAGAAAGCTTTAGACAAATATCCCTCATTAACATAGATGCAAAAATTCTTAATAAAATACCATCAAATCATATAAAAAACACATTAAAAAGATAGTTCACCATGATCAAGTGGGGTTCATCTCAGAGATTCAAGTTGTCTCAACATACAGAAATCAATAAATGTGATTCATCATCACATCAATAACTTAAAGACAAGAACCAAATAATTATCTCAGTGCATGCAGAAAAATCATCTGACAAAATCCAGCATCCATTCATGCTGAAAACACTAGAAAAACTAAGGATAGTAGGAACATACCTTGTAAAGTCTATATATGATAATCCTAAGGCAGACATCATTCCATACAGAGAAAAATAGAAAGCATTCCCTCTAAAAACTAAAACAAGACAGCAATTCCCTGTTTCACCACTTCTATTCAATAGAGTTCTGGAGAATCTAGCCATAGAAATTAGACAAAAAATAATGGGATACATATAGAAAATAATAACTCACATTATCCCTATTTGCCAATGACATGATTCTATATTTAGACTTCCCCAGAACTTCACTAGAAAATTTCTAGAACTTGAAAAAAGAATTCAGCAAATTAGGAGGCTATAAAATTGAAACCCATAAAACAATTGCAATTCTGAATTTTTAATGTTTGAAGGGATACATTGATGATGAATCAACTGAAAGAGAAATTAGAAAACTCTCCCATTCATGTTAACCTCAAAAGAAATTGAGAATCAATCTAACAAAAGAGATGGAAGACCTCTACATTGAAAACTACAGAACATTAAAAAAAGAAATTGAAGAAGAACTCAGAAGATAGAATGATGTCCCCTTTTCCTGGATAGGCAGAATTAATATTGCCTAAATTGCCATTCTACCAAAAGTGCTATAGATATTTAATGCAATTCTGATTACAATTCCAATGACACTTTTCATAGAAATATGAAAAGCAATCATGAAATTTATTCAGAACCATAAGAGGCCCAGAATAGCCAAAGCAATTCTTATTGAGAAAAGTGATGCAAGGGGCATCACAATAGCAGACCTTAAATTATACTACAGAGCTGTAATAACAAAAACAGCATGGTATTGGTACCAAAACAGACATGAAGACCATTGGAACAGAATTGAAGACACGGAAGCAAACATACATAAATAGTTAACTCATATTAGACAAAAGCACCATAAACATACATTGGAGAAAAGATAGTCTCTTCAACAGATGGTGCTGGGAAAACTGGAAATCCATATGTAGCAAAATGAAATTAAACCCCTATCTCTCACCCTGCATAAAACTAAACTCAAAGCAGATCAAGGACCTTAGCATTTGACCAGAAGCCTTGAACCTATTAGAAGAAAATGTACACCCTACTCTACATCATGTCAACTTAGGAACTGACTTCCATAACAAGACTCCTAAAGTGCAAGAAGTAAAATCAGAAATAAATAAATGAAATAATATCAAACTAAACAGCTTCTTCACAGCTAAGAAACAATCAGGAATGTGAACAGAGAGCCAACAGAATGGGAGAAAATTATTACCACCTGTACCTCAGATACAGCAAAAATCTGAGTATAGAAAGAACTTAAAAGATTTTAATACCTCCTACAAAAAAACCCCAAATAATCCAATCAATAAATGGGCAAAGGAACTAAACATGCACATCACAGAAGAAGAAAATATGATTGGTCAACAAATATTTTTAAAAAGGTTCAACATTTCTACAAATTAGAAAATGTAAATTAATACTATACTGAGATTTTTTCTCACTCCAGTCAGAAGGCAATTATCAAGAATACAGGTAAAAATAAATGTTGGCAAAGATGTGGGGAAAAAGATTCACTCAGACACTGCTGGTGTGACTGCATATTGGTACAACTGCTCTGGAAAGCAGTATGAAGATTCTACAGAAATCTTGGAATGATACCACCCTTTGACCTAGTTATTCCACTCTTTGGCATATACCTAAAGGTCTTAAAATAAGCCTACTACAGGGATGTGGTCACGTCAATGTTTATAGTAGCTCAACTCAAAAAATGAAGCTATAGAATCAACCTAAGTGCCCTTAAACAGATGAAGAAATAGGAAGAACCAGGGAGAAGCCCACATTGCAACACTCCGTGCCCCTGTGATGGGGTTCTTTACTCACCAAAGCATGGCTTCACAGCCCAACATCAGGAGACATATAGGCTTGGGGCTGCCCTACCATGAAACTGGAATATCACCGCTTCTATCAAGGGACAACAATAAGGACCTGGTAAGATGTCACCAATGTTCCCTGAGGGCCTGGCTACACCAGAGGTTTCTCTACTAGGAGTGACAATAGTTATCCTGTTGCTGAGGTAACAGGAATTATTGCCTGGGGTTGCCTATTTCTTTTTTCTCCTACTAACAGCCAACTTCTTATGATTATCCTCTCACTAGTCATATAACCTAATACCTCTGTATTCTCATATCCTACCTCATAAACATCTCAGCCAATGCCCCCCCCAGATCCCTTTCTACCATTAGAAACTGTAAACCATTACAGAAACCTATTGACTATATGTTAGAAGATAACTGAACTCATCATTTCTGATTATAGTGACAAAATTTAAATGTAAAAACAGAATCTAACTGATATATGGATGCATGTTGGGTACATTGAGTGCTGTAATATTGATCTCTCCCTTAATAGTGAGGTATTGATAACTTAAAGGGAAACTATAATACAATAGGGCAGAAATTGTAATACCTTGGATCTACACTGCAAGTGAGGAAGACAGACATCATGAAAAACCAAGGGAGGAAAGTGTGTCCCAAACAAACCAAGATACTACAACAATAGAATCCATAGATACTGAAGTAGGTGAAATGTCAGACAAGAAGTTCAGAATATACATAACTAGAGAAGGAGTTCAGAATATACATCATTAAAATGATTTGGGAATTAAAAATTACCTAAGTGAGCAGATTCAGGCAAAAATCGATCACTCCAAAAAAGAGATAAGAGAGCAAAGACAGGTTACAAGAGATTACTTCAAGATATAGGAATTCTGAAAAGAAAAACCCAGAAATCCTTGAAATTAAAGAAACAATAAGCCAATTAAAAACTCAATAGATAACCTCAACAACAAACTAGATCATTTGGAAGACAGGACCTCAGACAGTAAAGACAAAATATATAGTGTTGAAAATAAAGTTGACCTCACAGTGAAGATGGTAAGAAACCATGAACAGAATATCCAAGAATTATAGGACACATCAAAAGATCAAATTTAAGATTTATTGGGATAGAGAAAGGTTCAGAGATTCAAACCAAAGAAATGCACCATCTCTTCAATGAAATAATATCAGAAAATTTCCCAAGCATGAAAAATAAATTGGAAAATCAAATACAAGAGGCCTATAGGATACCAATTGTACAAAATTACAACAGATTTACACCAATACACATTATAATAAAAATGCCTAGCATACAGAATAATGATAGAATTTTTAAGGCTGCAAGGGAGAAAAATCAGATTACCTATATAGGAAGACCAATTCAGATCTCAGCAGATTTTTCAATGCAGGCCCTCAAAGCAAAGAGAGCCTGGTACAACATATATCAAGCTCTGAAAGATAATGGATGCCAACCAAGCATCTTATATCCTCCAAAATGAAGATTCAGATTTGATGATGAAATAAAAACCTTTCATGATAAACAAAAGCTAAAAGAATGTACAGCAACAAAGCCTACGCTATAGAACATTCTTGGCAAAATATTCCATGAGGAGGAAATTTAAAACAACAATGAAAATCTGCAATGGGAAGAACTACTATAAAGGAAAATCCAACCAAGGAGAAAACAAGTCAAGCTAAATACCAAAAATAAATAAAAATTATCAGTAATATAAATCATCTCTCAATAATAACCCTGAATGTTAATGGCCGAAAATCACCAATTAAAAGGCATAGCCTGGTAGATTGCATCACAAAAAAAATCCCAACCATGTGCTGCCTTTGAGAGATTCATCTCATAGGAAAAGATGCCCACCGACTAAAGGTAAAAGGTTGGATAAAATATACCATTCCCATGGTCTATGTAAAAAAGCAGGGGTTTCCATCCTCATACTTGACTTCAAGCCAAAGTTAATCAAAAGAGATAAAGATGAACACCTCATACTGCTTAAGGGAACCATACATCAACAAGACATAACAGTTATATATGCCCCAAACAATGGAGCATCTATGTTCATCAACCAAACTCTTTTCAATCTTCAAGAATCAAATAGACCACTACAAGATAATTTTGGATGACATTAATGCATCTGTTTCACCACTGGATAGATCTTCCAAACAAAAGCTACACAAAGAAACCAAATAACTCAATAAAACTATCAATAACTTTGACTTATCTGACATATATAGAATATATTATCCATCAACGTGTAAATACACTTTCTTCTCAGCAGCACATGAATCCTTCTCTAAAATATACCATATATTATGCCACAAAGCAACTCTTATTAAATACAAAAAAGTAGGGATACTACTCTGTATTCTATCACACCACAATGGAATAAAGTTAGAAATCAATGATAAAATTTAAAAAAGCTACTCTAACACCTGGAGACTAAATAATATGCTACTGAATGAACAATGGGTGGCAAAAGACATCAAGGAGGAGATTAAAAAATTCTTAGAGGTAAATTGAGAACACTGATACAACATATTGAAAAAATCTGGGACACTAAGAAGGCAGTACTAAGAGGAAATTTCCTTGCATGGAGTACATTCTTTCAAAGAAGAAAAAGTCAACAAATTAATGACCTGACATTATATCTCAAAGCTCTAAAAAAAGAAGAACAAACACCAAAAGCAGTAGAAGACAGTAAATAATTAAAATCAGAGTTGAAATCAGTGAAATTTAAACAAAGGAAACAATTGAAAAAATTGACAGAACAAAGAGTTGGTTCTTAAAAAAAATAAATAAAATGGATAAACCATTAATTATGCTAATGAAGAGAAGGAGAGAGAAAATTGAAATTACTAACAGTCATGATGAAACAGGAAATATCACGATGGACACTATAGAAATACAGAAGATAATTAGAAATTATTCTGAAAATTTGTACTCCAATAAAATAGAAAATATTAAAGATATCGACAAATTTCTAGATGCATATGATATACCCAAATCAGGATCATATGCAAAATTTAAACAGATAAATTTTAAGCAAGGAAACAGGGTTCCATCAGAAGCCTACCAACCAAGAAAAGCCCAGGACTGGATGGATACAGAGCTGTGTTCTACAAGACGTTTAAAGAAACTGACACCAATACTTCTCAAACTATTTCATGAAATAAAAAAGAGGGAACACTTAAAAAACATTCTATGAAGCCAATATCATCCTGATCCCCAAACCAGACAAAGACACATCAAAGAAAAAAAACTTCAGACCAATCTCTCTGATGAGTATAGATAGAAAAATTCTCAATAAAATTCTGGCAAATTGAGTACAAAAACATATCAAGAAGATAGTGCACCAAAATCAAGTAGGGTTCATCCCAGGGATGCAAGGTTGGTTCAACATATGGAAATCAATAAATGCAATTCACCACATCAATAGACTTGTGGGGACAATTGCATGGAGTACTGGATACATGGCATATATTAAGGGTGCCTGAGTGGCAGGCTACTCCCTTCATGTTAGGCATGTGAGCCTCAAGCCACTTACCCTGTAGCCACAGCCCTGAGCATGAGGCCATGTTGTAGTCCTGGCCCTTCCTCCACTGCCCACTCCTTAATTAGTCACTGCAAGGATAGTTAGCTGGAATTGCATTGGTGGCTGTCAGTAATCTGCTTAGCTATTGCCCGAGTATATGTACATGATAACTGCACAATAAAATTAGACCTGCTTCCTTCTTGATCTCTGGAGGTGTTGATTAGAGACTCTGCAGCCACACTCTCCTCTCCCCTGTTCCATGGACCTCCTGGCTGAATGAGAGAGATCCGACAAATAGACTCAAAGATAAAAAACATATGATCATCTCAATAGATACAGAGAAAGCATTTGACAAAATACAGCACTTCTTCATGTTCAAAACACTAGAAAAACTAGGAATATCAGAAAAATACATCAACACTGTAAAGCTTATCTATGATAAGCCCCATGTCAACATCATCCTAAATGAAGAAAAATTGAAAGCCTTCCCTCTAAAAACAGAAACAAGACAGGGATGCCCCATTTCACCACTTCTATTTAACATAGTTCTTGAAACTCTAGCCAGAGCAATTAGACTAACAAAAGAAAATAAAAGAATATGGATAGGAAAAGAAGAACTCAAATTAGCACTATTCGCCAATGATATGATTCTATACCATAGAAGACAAAAAAATCCCACTAGAAATCTTCCAGAACTAATAAATTAATTCAGCAAAATATCAGGATATTGTTTATTTTTGTTATTTAACTTAACTTGGTTTTCCTCTTTGATTAGTTTTTCCTTTATTGTGCTACCTCCCTCTGCTGGTTTTCATTGTTGTTTTCCGTTTCCTCTTCATGAAATATTTTGTAAAGGATGTTTGTAGTGCCAGTTTCCTAGCTATAAATGCTTTTAACTTTTGTTTATCATGGAAGGTTTTTATTTCACCTTCAAATTTGAAGCTTAATTATGCTGGATACAGATTCTTAGTTGGCACCCATTATCTTTCAGAGCTTGAAATATGTTGTTCCAGGATCTTCTGGCTTTCAGGGTCTGTGTTGAAAAATCTGCCATTATCCTAATTGGCTTACCCCTATATGTAATCTGATTCCTTTCTCTTGTGCCTTTTAAAATTCCCTCCTTATTCTGTATGTTGGGCATTTTCAATATAATGTGTCTAGGTGGGGATCTGTTGTTGTTTTGCACATTCGGCTCCTGTAGGCTTCTTGGGTTTGGATTTCTGTTTCATTTTTCATGTCTGGAAAGTATTCTGACATTATTTCATTGAACAGATTGACAATTCCTTTGGTTTGGACCTCTATGCCTTCCTCTATTCCAATAACTCTTTTTTTAAAATTTTTTATTGTTGGCTGTTCAAAACATTACATAGTTCTTGATATATCATATTTCACACTTTGATTCAAGTGGGTTATGAGCTCCCATTTTTACCCCATATACATATTGCAGAATCACATCAGTTACACATCCATTGATTTACATATTGCCATACTAGTGTCTGTTGTGTTCTGCTGCCTTTCCTATCCTCTACTATCCCCCCTCCCCTCCCCTCCCCTCTTCTCTCTCTGCCCCCTCTACTGACATTCATTTGTCCCCCTTGTATTATTTTTCCCTTTCCCCTCACTTCCTCTTGTATGTACTTTTGTATAACTCTGAGGGTCTCCTTCCATTTCCATGCAATTTCCCTTCTCTCTCCCTTTCCCTCCCACCTCTCATCCCTGTTTAATGTTAATCTTCTTCTCATGCTCTTCGACCCTACTCTGTTCTTAGTTACTCTCCTTATATCAAAGAAGACATTTGGCATTTGTTTTTTAGGGATTGGCTAGCTTCACTTAGCATAATCTGCTCTAATGCCATCCATTTCCCTGCAAATTCTATGATTTTGTCATTTTTTAATGCAGAGTAATACTCCATTGTGCATAAATGCCACATTTTTTTAATCCATTCATCTATTGAAGGGCATCTAGGTTGGTTCCACAGTCTTGCTATTGTGAATTGTGCTGCTATGAACATCGATGTAGCAGTGTCCCTGTAGCATGCTCTTTTTAGGTCTTTAGGGAATAGACCGAGAAGGGGAATAGCTGGGTCAAATGGTGGCTCCATTCCCAGCTTTCCAAGAAATCTCCATACTGCTGTCCAAATTGGCTGCACCAATTTGCAGTCCCACCAGCAATGTACAAGTGTACCCTTTTCCCCACATCCTCGCCAGCACTTGTTGTTGTTTGACTTCATAATGGCTGCCAATCTAACTGGAGTGAGATGGTATCTTAGGGTGGTTTTGATTTGCATTTCTCTGACTGCTAGAGATGGTGAGCATTTTTTCATGTACTTGTTGATTGATTGTATGTCCTCCTCTGAGAAGTGTCTGTTCAGGTCCTTGGCCCATTTGTTGATTGGGTTGTTTGTTCTCTTATTGTCTAATTTTTTGAGTTCTTTGTATACTCTGGATATTAGGGCTCTATCTGAAGTGTGAGGAGTAAAGATTTTTTCCCAGGATGTAGGCTCCCTATTTACCTCTCTTATTGTTTCTTTTGCTGAGAAAAAACTTTTTAGTTTGAGTAAGTCCCATTTGTTGATTCTAGTTATTAACTTTTGTGCTATGGGTGTCCTATTGAGGAATTTGGAGCCTGACCCCACAGTATGTAGATCGTAGCCAACTTTTTCTTCTATCAGACGGCGTGTCTCTGATTTGATATCAAGCTCCTTGATCCATTTTGAATTAACTTTTGTGCATGGCAAGAGAAAGGGATTCAGTTTCATTTTGTTGCATGTGGATTTCCAGTTTTCCCAGCACCATTTGTTGAAGATGCTATCCTTCCTCCATTGCATGCTTTTATCCCCTTTATCAAATATAAGGTAGTTGTAGTTTTGTGGATTGGTTTCTGTGTCCTCTATTCTGTACCATTGGTCCACCCGCCTGTTTTGGTACCAGTACCATGCTGTTTTTGTTACTATTGCTCTGTAGTATAGTTTGAAGTCTGGTATCGCTATACCGCCTGATTCACACTTCTTGCTTAGCATTGTTTTTGCTATTCTGGGTCTTTTATTTTTCCATATGAATTTCATGATTGCTTTCTCTATTTCTACAAGAAATGCCGTTGGGATTTTGATTGGCATTGCATTAAACCTATAGAGAACTTTTGGTAATATCGCCATTTTGATGATGTTAGTTCTGCCTATCCATGAACAGGGTATATTTTTCCATCTTCTAAGATCTTCTTCTATTTCTCTCTTTAGGGCTCGTTAGTTTTCATTGTATAAGTCTTTCACCTCTTTTGTTAGGTTGATTCCCAAGTATTTTATTTTTTTTTGAAGATATTTTGAATGGAGTGGTTGTCCTCATTTCCATTTCAGAGGATTTGTCGCTGATATACAGGAATGCCTTTGATTTATGCGTGTTGATTTTATATCCTGCCACTTTGCTGAATTCACTTATTAGCTCTAATAGTTTCTTTGTAGACCCTTTTGGGTCTGCTAGGTATAGAAACATGTCATCTGCAAATAGTGCTAATTTAAGTTCTTCTTTTCCTATTTTTATGCCTTTAATTTCTTTCGTCTGCCTAATTGCTCTGGCCAGCGTTTTGAGAACTATGTTGAACAGAAGTGGTGAGAGAGGGCATCCCTGTCTTGTTCCAGATTTTAGAGGGAATGCCTTCAATTTTTCTCCATTCAGAATGATGCTAGCCTGAGGCTTAGCATAGATTGCTTTTACAATATTGAGGTATGTTCCTGTTATCCCTAGTTTTTCTAGAGTTTTGAACATAAAGGGATGCTGTACTTTGTCGAATGCTTTTTCCACATCTATCGAGATGATCATATGGTTCTTATTTTTAAGTCTATTGATGTGGTGAATAACATTTATTGATTTCCATATATTGAACCAGCCTTGCATCCCAGGGATGAATCCTACTTGATCATGGTGCACAATTTTTTTGATATGTTTTTGTATCCGATTCGCCAGAATTTTATTGAGGATTTTTGCATCTAGGTTCATTAGAGATATTGGTCTGTAGTTTTCTTTCTTTGAAGTGTCTTTGTCTGGTTTAGGTATCAGGGTGATGTTGGCCTCGTAGAATGAATTTGGAAGTTCTCCCTCTTTTTCTATTTCCTGAAGAAGCTTGAAAAGTATTGGTATTAGTTCCTCTTTAAAGGTTTTGTAAAACTCTGCTGTATACACCTCCGGTCCTGGGCTTTTCTTAGTTGGTAGTCTTTTGATGGTTTCTTCTATTTCCTCAATTGATATTGGTCTGTTTAGGTTGTCTATATCCTCCTGACTCAATCTGGGCAGATCATATGACTTAAGAAATTTATCGATGCCTTCACTATCTTCTAATTTATTGGAGTACAAGGATTCAAAATAATTTTTGATTATCTTCTGTATATCTGAAGTGTCTGTTGTGATATTGCCTTTTTCATCCCGTATTCTAGTAATTTGAGTTCTCTCTCTTCTTCTCTTCGCTAGCATGGCTAAGGGTCTGTCGATTTTGTTTATTTTTTCAAAGAACCAACTTTTAGTTTTGTCAATTTTTTCAATTGTTTCTTTTGTTTCGATTTCATTAATTTCAGCTCTGATTTTAATTATTTCTTGCCTTCTACTTCTTTTGCTGTTGTTTTGCTCTTCTTTTTCTAGGATTTTGAGATGAAGTATGAGATCATTTATTTGTTGGTTTTTTTCTTTTTTTAAGGAATGAACTCCAAGCAATGAATTTTCCTCTTAGAACTGCTTTCAATGTGTCCCATAGATTCCGATATGTTGTGTCTGTGTTTTCGTTAATCTCTAAGAATTTTTTAATTTCCTCCTTGATGTCTTCTATAACCCATTGATCATTCAGTAACCTATTGTTCATTTTCCAAGTGATGTATTCTTTTTCCTTCCTTCTTTTATCATTGATTTTCAGTTCCATTCCATTATGATCAGATAGGATGCATGGTATTATCTCTACTCCTTTATATTGTCTAAGAGTTTCCCTGTGACATAATATATGATCTATTTTTGAGAAGGATCCATGTGCTGCTGAGAAAAAAGTGTAACTGCTTGATGTTGGGTGGTATATTCTATATATGTCAATTAAGTCTAGGTTATTAATTGTGTTATTGAGTTCTATAGTTTCCTTATTCAACTTTTGTTTGGAAGATCTGTCCAGTGGTGAGAGAGGTGTGTTGAAGTCTCCCATGATTATTGTATGGTGGTCTATTAGACTCTTGAACTTGAGAAGAGTTTGTTTGATGAACATAGCTGCACCATTGTTTGGGGGCATATATATTTATGATTGTTATGTCTTGTTGGTGTATGGTTCCCTTAAGCAGTATGTAGTGTTCCTCTTTATCCCTTTTGATTAACTTTGGCTTGAAATCTATTTTATTTGATATGAGTATGGACACTCCTGCTTGTTTCCGAAGTCCATATGAGTGATATGATTTTTCCCAACCTTTCACCTTCAGCCTATGTATGTCTTTTCCTATCAAATGCGTCTCCTGTAGGCAGCATATTGTTGGGTCTTGTTTTGTGATCCATTCTACTAGCCTGTGTCTCTTGATTGGTGAGTTTAAGCCATTAACATTTAGGGTTATTATTGAGATATGGGTTGTTCTTCCAGCCATATTTGTTTATTTATGTTACTAAACATGGTTTGTTTTCCTCTTTGATTATTTTTCCCCCTTTAGTGTCCTACCTCCCACTGTTGGTTTTCATTGTTATTTTCCATTTCCTCTTCCTGTAATGTTTTGCCGAGGATGTTTTGAAGAGATGGTTTTCTAGCTGCAAAATCTTTTAACTTTTGTTTATCGTGGAAGGTTTTAATTTCATCTTCCATCCTGAAGCTTAATTTTTCTGGAAACACAATTCTTGGTTGGAACCCATTTTCTTTCAGTGTTTGAAATATGTCATTCCAGGATCTTCTAGCTTTCAGAGTCTGTGGTGAAAGATCAGCTGTTATCCTGATTGGCTTACCCCTAAATGTGATCTGCTTCCTTTCTCTTGTAGCTTTTAAAATTCTCTCCTTATTCTGTATGTTGGGCATCTTTATTATACTGTGTCTAGGTGTGGGTCTCTTATGATTTTGCACATTCGGGGTCCTGTAGGCTTCTAGGATTTGGGATTCTGTCTCATTCTTCATGTCTGGGAAGTTTTCTCGTATTATTTCATTGAATAGATTGCTCATTCCTTTGGTTTGAAACTCTGTCCCTTCCTGTATCCCAATGACTCTTAAATTTGGTCTCTTGATGTTATCCCATATTTCTTGGATGTTCTGCTCATGGTTTCTTAACAGTCTTGCTGACCTGTCTATGTTCTTTTCAAGTTGAAATACTTTATCTTCATTGTCTGATGTTCTATCTTCTAAGTGTTCTACTCTGCTGGTAGTATTCTCAATTGAGTTTTTCAGTTGGTTTATTGCTTCCTGCATTTCTAGGATTTCTGTTTGTTTGTTTTTTATAACCTCTATCTCCCTGTATAGTTGATCTTTTGCTTCTTGGATTTGTTTATGTAATTCATTGTTGAAGTGATCTTTCATTGTCTGATTTTGCTGTCTGATGTCTTCCTTGAGACTCCAGATCATCTGAAGCATGTATATCCTGAATTCTTTATCTGACATTCCATCTGCTGCAGCTATTACCTCTTCTAATGTTGAGTTGACCTGCATTGCTTGTGGTCCTTTCTTTCCTTGTCTCTTCATACTGTTCGCGTTCCTTTCTACTTGGTGAAACTGTTGTGCTATTGAATTTTCCCCCTATATATTTATATTGGTCTTTTATAGTTGCAAAGTCTCCCTCGCAGGCGCGGGCGGTGGCTCTGCCCCTCCTCCAATTGGGGCAATGTGCATACCACGCTGGCAGGCCGCTGGGCCTGCTCTGCCGGTCGGTAGCAGGTCCGCCTACCTTGCAGGCGCGGGCGGCGGCTCTGTCCCTCTGCGGGCCGCTAGGCTTGTTCTGTCAGTGGTCGCAGTTCTGCCTACTTTGCAGGCGCAGGCAGTGGCACTGCCCCTCTGCAGGCCTCTGGGACTGTTCTGCCAGTGGGTCGCAGGTCCGCCTACCTTGCAGGCGCTGGGGGGGGGGGTGGCTCTACCTTTCCTCATGCCACTGGGCCTGTTCTGTCTGTTGGTTGCAGGTCTGGCCTGTTCTGATGGTGGTCACAGTTCCGTCTACCTTGCAGGCGTGGGGGGAGGGGGCGGCTCTGCCTCTCAGCAGGCCGCTGCTCCTCTTCTGCTGGTGGGTCGCAGGCCCGCCTACCTTGCAGGAGTGATTGGAAGCTCTGTCCCACCGCGGGCCTTTTCTGTCGGTGGTCACAGTTCCACCTACCTGGCAGGCACGGGGGGTGGGGGCCGGCTCTGCCCCTCAGCAGGCCGCTGCTCCCCCAATAACTCTTAAATTTGGTCTTTTTATGCTATCTCATATTTCTTGGATGTTCTGCTTTTGTTTTTTTATCATTCTTTTCAAAAGGATATACTTTATCTTCATTGTCTATTATCCTATCTTCTAAGTGGTCTACTCTGTTGGTGATGCTATCATTTGAGTTTTTAATTTGCTTTATTATTTCTTTCATTTCAAGGATTTCTGTTTCTTGTTTTTGTATAACCTCTACTTTACTGTTGAGTTGATATTTTGCTTCTTTGATTTGTTTATGTAGCTCATTATTAAAGTGATCTTTCACTACCTGTATTTGTTGTCTAATGTCTTCTTTGAGATCCCAGTACATTTTATCCATGTATATCCTGAAATCTTTCTCTGTTATTTTTTCTGCTGTAGCTGTCAATTCTTCTAATGATGTGTTGTGTTTAATTTTTTGTGGTACTTTCTTCACTTGTCTTTTCATGTTGCTTGCATTTCTTTTTTTCCAGCTCTGTGGGGCTGGTGTGTTATTGTTTTTACCCTACAGATTTGTAGTGCTCTTGTATGGTTCCAAGATCCCTCCTTTTTGGGAAGGACAATGTTAACAGATCCTAATATCAACAGTGCATCACCTATGAACAAATTATTGTTATTAATACATTTATAGTTAGTCTCAATGTCCAGAAATGTTGGATTCAATTATTATTTAAAATATAATCAGTAGTTTTATAAAAAGTGTACAGTTTCTGGTGGCAGACAGTGAACTGGGGGTTGGGCATAGAACAATTTGCTAAGGGGGAAAGATGTGAGGGTATCGGGCTAATATAACTCAGGAAATTTGAAGGAAAACTCTAATGAAAAGGGTTAGATGCAGGAGAATAGACAGGAGGTGATTTAGGGTAGAAAATTACTTGGGAGGACAGTAGAGTACATAAAAACAAAGGCACGTATGTATTTAGAAAATTACAAGATGTTAAAATAGTAAAATTTGGAGGGTTAAAGAAGAAGAAAGAAGAAAAAAGGGAAAGAAAAAAGAAAGAGAAGAAAGAGAAAAAAAGAAAAAACAGAGAATAAAAAGGGGGGCCTTATGTAATTTCTCTATATTATATTTTCCAGGTGACTCAGTTCTCAAAGTTCTATTTCATGTATAGTTCTTGGTTTCACATATGTCAGGGTTGTGAGGTTCCGAGGATAGAAGTGTAGAGGAGGAAGAAGTATAAGATGGAAAAACAACAACAACAACAAACTCTTAGAATTCCGTTTCCTTCCTTTCTGCTTCTCTTCTCTCCCAGTAGGTGGGGTGGTCTGTTTTAAGCTGGAGTCTCTGTCCTCAGGGTGGTGTAGGTAACCAGGGTGACAAGACTTGAGCCCCGCCCCCCCCATGGTCTCCCTCTCCTGCCTTGAGCACCCAATCCTGGTCTCTCTGATTTGCTTCAGGTTTTTTAGACCCCTCCCTTCCTTTGCTTATCACCCTCAGGTTCCTGCCGGGTGGGTGGGTGGTGCCCTGGTTGCACAGAGGTCCAGTTCAGCTGAGAGTGGTTTTTGTGCTGGGCAGTCATGGTGCCAGTAATCAGAGCTGGGGGGCGGGGGGTTGGGGAGGAAGTTGGAAACCAGGTACCTGTTCAAATGGAAGTCCACACTGATAGCTACACCCACCAAAAAAATGGCGAGAGAGGTTTTCCAGGAAGGAGTCTGTCTGCTTCCTGTGCCAGGATGTCTGGTGAGGTGGGGGGAGCTGGGATGGCCTTGTGCTGTGCGATTGCAGTTGTGTGGCCTGCGTTGGAGCGGAGCGCAGCTGATAAGGTGGTTCTGCTCTGCTGCTTGAGAGCCGTGTGCACTAGAACTGCGGGCTTTGGGTCCGGAGTCCGGAGTCTTACTGGAACAGAGGCTCTGATTTCTGTGCAGGTGGTCGGTAGCAGATCTGATGGTTTCTGTGAAAATCCGCTGTCTAGGGGTCCTGTTGTAGTTTCTGAGATGTTGTAGTCCATCTAGGTGAGACCTTGTGGAGACCTGCCTGACTCTTTTCTTGGTTTAATTCCACAGAGCAGCCAGAAACAGTACCTCCTCTATTCCGCCATGTAGTCTTGAGCTTTTCTTTGTTGGAAGGCTTTTAACTGCTCTTTGAATTTCATTCCTTGATACCATTCTGTTTAGGTTTTCCATACCTTTCAGGTTCAGTTTGGGCAGGTCACATGCATCTGGGAATTTGTCAATGTCTTCTAGATTTTCCAATGTTTTTGAGTCTAAATTTTGAGCATAGTGTCTGTCCAATGTTCCTGGATTTCAGAAGTTTTTCTAGTGATATTTTCTTTTTTGTCTCTACTTTGATTGATTTGTGTCTTCCTTCTCTTACTTTTGGTCATTTGGCTGAGGGATTTTCAATCTTATGTATCTTTTAAATGAACCAATTCCTCCTTGCTTTGAACCTTTGTATTCTTTTTCTTTCTTAATTTCATTAATTTCTTCTCTAATCTTAATGATTTCCTATCACCTGTTCTTTTGGAAATTATTTTGTTCTTTCCTTAAGACCTTGAGTTGGAGTATAAACTTATTTATTGAAATTTCTTTATTTCATTAAAGTAGGCACTCAGTGATTTAGATTTCCCTGCTAGAACTGCATTCATAGTGTCCTAGAGACTTAGATATGTTGTACCTGTGTTCTCATTGCTTCTGAAATTTCTTGGTGTCTACTCTCATTTTTTTGATCTATTTTATATTTAAAGAATAAGCAACTGAGATGAAAGTGCAGTGAGGACAGGAGAGGTAATAATTCTGGAAGTGAAATTAAACTGGGCACAAGGGGTCAAAACAGAAGTTGCTGGCCATGGTGTGTGGACACTGATCCTTCATCAGTGGACTGTTGTGTAGCAGATAGAGGAAACTGGTTAAAGTGGCATTACCTACCTACACTAGAGGGAGGGAAATAGTGGTGCCTAAAAGGGTGATGGTATTAAATGGGGCTAATAATTGGCCAAGGTAGAAAAGATGCTTGCTTCACATCTTCAATTAATAAGAACCAGGTGGACATGGTTGAAACTCCTGCAGATAAGGTTTTACAAACAAATAAATTACTAATGCTCAGTGTCTAGTGTTTCAAATTGCTGTTCACTAAGCTCACATTTTATTATTATTTACATTTCCCTATATGTTTAAACTGACATTTAACTGATAATTTGAGTGTTTTCAATATTTTGAAGAAACACTGTAAAGGTTGAAGAATGATAGTTATTTTTAATGACTGCTATGGAGATTCCCAGAGTTTCAGTTTGCATGGTCATTTTTACAATCCTGCCCTTCCATGGAGAGTGATGACTGCCTGTATCCAGGACAACACGATGTTCATAACTGCTAAGGAGAGAAAATATCTCAGGTTATGGGGCACTTGTTTTTTTTTTCTTTCTGTGTTTGAGGCATAGGACACTTAGGTAAAGAGAAAGGAGAATAACTATTTGCATTACACCATTTGAGTTTCCTTTGAGAAACTCAACAAGGCTGTGGAGAAGGGGTAGATAAGAAAAAGAAGACAGAATGACTCTTGAGAGCAAGGACTTGGGGTACTTGATGGCCAAGCCCAAGGCAATGGAGGAGAGCCATCGTGACATGTTCAGGTGGGGCTTGCTTGTCACATTCTGGGGGGTGTGTGTCATGAGATGCTACACAGAGGCAGGTCTGCAGACTCAGCCATGGGACATCGAGGGCTGGCAGAGGAACATCAGGAGCCTGTGGGCTGGTGAGAGTTCTGGAAGGAGGCATTTGGAGCAGCATCTATAGAAGCTTCCCAGCAGCTCCTTTCTCTCAGGCTGAGCACCATGGAGCAGGAAGAAGGTGGCAGAGACTGAGGGTCACAGGTAGCAGGAAGTGATGAAGGACCTGTGGGAAACATGTCCATATTCAATTATCTGCTCACCATTCATGAGAGTCTCCTTCAAGCTATGAGGTTCTGGTTGGTCCTTGTTAGATGCCTGTCTTGAGTGAACCAGCAGCCCATGGACTGCTCAGCCTCTCAGCCTCTCCTGTGTCCTGTTTCCCTGCAGGTTGGTCACACTAAGAGTCCACAAGGTGGGCATCCCTGGGAGCAGCCCACCTAGAACTTCCCAACATTGCTCCATATGGTAGAACCTTCCTGTCCATGGAGGCCCAGCATTGGAGTATTGGACTAATCTAGAGATGACATCCAAGGGACACACCTAATCTGCTGCCCCTCATTGCATTCCCTCAGCTCATCATCTCTGGAGCCTCAGGACTCAGTGGACACCCATTGTCAACTCTTGACCTCCTCATCTCCTGCACACCCCACACACATCCTGGGAGCTGGGACCCCACAGAAGTTGCCTGAGATCCTGAGGGTGCTGAGGGGTGTGTGCCTGGTTCTCTAGACCCACTGACTCTGCAGCTGTGCACAGGTGGGCTGCCACTCCCCCTGGCCCTGCCCCTTCTGCAGGCTGTGGTCCACCTTTTATCCTGGGTACTTACAGTCAGGACTTCTGCTTCCTGTGGATGTAGATGGCAGAGACACCGACTGCCAATAGGATCTTAGGGCCAATAAATAGGGCTATGAGGTATGAAGAAAGAGTAGACTTCACTGCTCCTGAAAATCAAGGGACAAGAGGGGCTGTTAGAGGGACTCCTAGTTGTCCATTCTCAGGTGCCTACATTTGCCCCAGGTGAAGTTACCAAGGCCCCCAAAGTTGTGAAGCTTTAGCACACACACCCTGTACTAATGTCCTGGTCAAGCCAGAGGCAGAAGCCCAGTCAGAGTTTCCTCATTCCCAGTTACCCAGCCTTAGGTCCCAGGGTGACCCCCTGAGGGAAGGTGGAAATGTGAGCTTCGTGCACATTGCCCACCCAGCTATACTAGTTACCTACTTGATTCTCACTCTCCTGTGCAGAGGGATTATCATCACCTCTTGATTAGGAAACTGAGGTCTTGGGGGTCACAGCCTAGAAGAATCCAAACCCTATATTGTAATTCCTGAGACCATGTTCCTTGGACCAGGGGAATGACCCGATATCTCTGGACTATGAGAACAATTTTCAATGGGGCATGCATATGGGGTGAGGGTTGTTCCATGGGAAGACAGGAGAGCAAGGCTGCCCACTTGGTACCGTGGGTAGCTCAATGTACCTGTGCCTGGGGACCTTGGGAGCCTGCTAAGGAGGTGTAGGATAAACGAACAAAATTGCTGGCTGAAAAACACTTTTGTGGGTCAAGAAAACGTTTCTCATACATGGGAGGGGCCACAATCTCCAAATAGCAGACCACCCCTCCAGTTCTATGTCACCTGAAGTCTCTTTCTGTTGGACACACAAAGCCAGATCCTGGCAAGCAGACCTGTGGAGTCTTTGAATTTTTACCATTAGCCATTTTTTCTTTTAAAATAATGCTAACAAAGATGGAAACATTTTTTATAATAAAGAAATGCTGCAAGTCCTTAAGAAGGAATGGACTCCTCAATGTGTAGGGTGGCTGCCCTACTGGAGGCCATGGTTCTCAGCTCTGGGACTCCCCCTCAGTGGAGGAGAGCTGCACTGCCTGCACCCTCCTCCCTCTAGATGGCACCAGAATCAGAGCCTGGCTGAGCAGGGAGTGGAAGGCCCCGCCCTTCTCCTCCACTGAAAGCAGCTCCACCCTTCCTCTGGCTTCTGTGGGGGCAGCTGAGCTGCTGCTTCTTCTGTCTCAGGTGGGAAGGAACCTGATGTTGATCCTGAGAACATTTCAGAAAGTCCCCCGATCCCCTATGTCCATCACAGAGGGCACTTCCTATGGGAACCCAGTTCCAGGAGTGATCTGGAAAGCAGGCTCTACAATGTGAATCTGAACCTGGGACTCTTCAGCTGGCTGGTCACATAGACGCCAGATCGGGTGGTCAGTGGCACCTCATCAGGCACTGGCCTCTGGTGGAGGTGCTGTTGTTCACACTTTGCAGAAGTGAACTGGTTTAACCACAAGAAGGAAATTCTTGGCATCTGGTTCTTGAACATAAATTGGGAAATTGTTGTTATAAGACTCTGGCATTTAAAGGCTGTTTCTTGGCATCAGTTCATGGGAGAAAGACAATGAGAAGCTAAGCATGAGTCATCAGAAAGTAAAGGCCAAGTGTGAGATCCAAGGGACTTCTTGGTACTCTTGTAGATTTTTTGTCTCCTGTAACCAGAGGGCAGCTGAAGCAGAGGTTACATTCCTAGACATAATTCCAATACTGGAAGAGCTACAGAGGAGATTCATTCTCAGGCTCAAGGGCTTTCCCTAATGCGGAAGTTGTAGATGCTACATATGAAGGTTAGGGCCATATAGATGGAAGCACTCGAAGACCTTCAGTGGACTTCTTGGTTGGTGATCACAGTCACATCAGGATGGCTACCACTTAATTCTGCTCCAGAGACATCCAGTGCCATCTTCCATGTTTCATTCCAACAAAAATGCTTCCTCTGCATCATGTAATCCTCATTCCATCCAAGAAAGGAGAAGTGCTATGGTCCCATGTTACAGAAAGGATCTGGGATGCACCAGGCCACACTTCTAATGGGCTGGCCCTCAGGATGCTGTTTTCATGTTGGTGTCCAGGGTGTCAGAGGAAATTGGGAGAGTCTCAGATCATAATTGAAGCATTCTACCACTAAAGCAACAACAACATGAAGAAAATATACCCTATGCAAGCAGAATAAAGGAAATAATTATGGAAAATCCAATAAAATAGAATACAGAGAACTATACAGAACATCATGGAAACACACAGTTGGTCCATTTGAAAGATCAATGAAATTGAAAATCTCTTGCAAAACTAATGACAGAAAAAAAGAAAGAAAGTGAGAGAGAGAGAAAGGGAGAGAGAGAGAGAAATGGAAGGGACACACTACTAACATCAAGATTGAACAAAATCTTTTTGCAGACATTAGATAGATAATAAGGAGATAGAAGGAGAAAATCTCTGGTATAAATAAAGTTGACACCTTAGATAAAATGGACCAAAATGCTTTGAGAAGCACTACCTAACCCAGTATACTCAAATTGAAATTTGGCAGTTTAGGAAACTGCTAAAAAATTACATCATTTTAAAATTTGGGGAAAGACTTCTTGATGCCCAGATGATATCCTAAGAAACTTTTACCATGCACTTTATGATGAATGAAAAACAATTTTGGTGCAGAGAAAAGAGATATAAAAAGAATTTTGAAAAATTTGAATACATACTGCAATCCTTTTTAATGATTAGAGATAATTATTATTAATTTTATTAACTGGAATAAGGCCATTGGATTTGTAGACGAATGTCCTTCATCATTTGACCATTCCAGCTGTGGACTTCACTGACACTATGTGCATTCCTGATTAAGCGCTGGTGGACGGGATTTGGCAGCCTCCATGTATCTCCTACTATCAAGGAAATTGCTATTCGCTTCCTATCATTACACTTCCTACAAGAAGGCACAGGGACAAATCAGTGGTACAGTGTTGACCCAGCCTATGAGGCATATGGTTGGGCATGCTGAGAAGAACCTGGAACCTGAGCGTCTCTGGAGTCCAGACCTGCTCCTGTGGTTACACAGGGAAATAACTCACATTGGGCCACAGAACGGAATCTCCAGATGACTCTGGTGTTTAAGACAATGTTCATGGGAGAGGGACATTTCTTTAATTAGCAAAAATTTTCATTATAGGCTGGTGTTGGCCCTGTCCCCAGGGACCTTAGTTTTGCATTGAGTCGTGTAGAAAGTCACCAGTGGTCAGGGCAGGAAGTCATCAACAGCAATTCCATTGCTCTCCAGGGCCATTCTGGTTTCCCTTCTGCAAACTCCTAACACACAGGTAGTTGAAGCAAAAAAGAAGGATATACACAAGCAGAAATTTCCATGTTATGAGCATGCTTTAAGGGTCCTCATTACTATCGGTCTGCTATCACAAATCAGAAGGAAAAGATCTGTGGAGTCCACTCGAGGTCACCTAGGGGCCTGGTCCAAACAGTCTCCACATCCTCGGGGAGTCTTTCCGATTTCCCCTAGCAGGTGCCAGTCTGCTGGGTGAGGATAAAGATGTGTATGGAAAATTCTCATCTGGAATGGAAGCTGGGCAGAGGTCAACATGGTAAGGGGGAAGGGGAGGCCCTGAGGAAGGAGAATAGAGCAACTGTTAGGTGCAGAGATGAGAAGCAGGACATTAAGACAGGATTGTTCCTCCCTCCATTTCTTTTTTAATATCTGCGTATTTCAGAAGATCCATGGAGATTTGGATCAAGCTCTTGATAGTGAAGACTCTTGGAGTGAGGAGTGGGGGATTGCAGGTGAATGTAAGGTTCTAATATATATTTATAGACTTGAGAATTATTCTATAATGAATTGGAATACTAACTTTGGCAGTATTTAAAAAAGATACAGGATATAAAAGACCCAGTCGGTTGGGTGAGATGGCTCATGCCCATAATCAGTGGCTTGGGAGGCTGAGGCAGAAGCATTGCAAGTTCAAAGCCAGCCTCAGCAAAAGAAGGCCCTGAGCAAGTCAGGGAGATCCTCTCTAAATAAAATACAAAATAGGGTGGGGATGTGGCTCAGTGTCTGAATGCCCCTGAGTTCATTCCCTGGTACCTCTCACCCCCCAAAAAGATCCTGCCAGCTGGATTGGAGACCCCACCAGGGAGATATCTTTTTCTTTTTCATACTATAGGTACTTAACCAGTGAACCCCATCCCCAGGCTTTTTAAATATTTAATGTCCCCACTCTTGGCACATGAGTTCACTAGGAGCCAGCTCAGTGGTTACAGTTCCAATCCTTGTTATCTTGATGACTGAGGTTTCTGTCCTGGACACATTTCCATTCACACTCAGGTCACATGCAAGCTCAAGAGGTAGAACCTCTTTGCCTGGCAGGTGATAGTCACCTGGTTGTGTGTCACTGTGAATTTTTGAGTGACCTCCAAGATGAGTGGAAAGAGAGGAGGATGGAGAGGGCCAAGAAGACATGACAAGCGTCAGGTGAAGAAGGCAAGTGGTGAGTGCCACAACGGCCCATCCCCCATCCTGCCTTCTTCCTTAGTGTCCCTGTTTGAAGACCCCATGAGATGTATGCCCAACCCCACAGAGGAGACCCTCAGAGTGTGGGTGTGGGGAGCTGACTAAGACGCTGCTGTGTTCCCAGGCTCTGGGTGCCCTGGGGGAAGGGGGGTCACTGCTCTCACAACAGACAACATCAAGGTAAAGTATAAAAGCATTGGATCAGCTGAGAGAGGCCTCTACAGGGGTGTTGTCCAGGCCCTGCTCTCTGGGGCCAGCAGAGACCTGTAGGGTGCAGTTTCTGGTGGTGGTTGGTTTCCCATCATGCTCCACCTGACAGGTGAAAGTCACGTCCTCCCTGTGCACAGAGGCATTGACCAGCAGCCAGCTTGTCAGGTTGAAGGTCCCGTCCTTGTTCTCTCAGAGGGTCAAGGCTGTTTCTCTCCTGGACACGTCACCATTCTCCACCCAGGTCAGCTGTAGGATCTCAGGGTAGAAGTGCTTCACCTGGTAGGTGACATTCACTAGGTTCCCTGCCATGGTGGGCAGTGGGGTGACCTCCACGGTGGGCGGAACTGAAACAACACAGGCAGAAGCTGTGACCTTATGGGACAGACAGCTGAGCTCCTCCCAGCAAGGCAAGGGCCACCCTCGGGACAGGGCCAGGCATGCAGAGGGGCTCAGACACTGAGGGTTTGCACGGGAGTGAATCAGTAACCACAGGGCCTGCCACCCGCAGGTGCCAAGTGAGCAGCAGCTCCCCCGAGGGTAAAAGAGAGTGAGGTTGACAGGCCCAACTCCTGGCCTGCAGGAAGTGAGCACAACAAATGAAATGACCCTGCACATTGAAGCTCCACTCTGTTAGGAGCTCAGCAGTTCTAGTTGCTTCTGGTCAATGAAATGAAGTCACCAGCACATGCTGGACACAGGGCAGGAGTCCAACATGCACTGCAGGTGGCAGCACTGCTGGGAACTAGAGCACAGGTCACTGAGGTCCTGGAGCAAAGGCCCCTGGGGAGCAGCAGTGTGGGCTGGGGCAGGGAGCAGGGTCCTGTACCTCAAATGTGTCAGACAGGTTGGCAGTCCCGCAAAGAGGAGGGCCCCTCTGCAGGATGACATGGGCCACTTCACATAAGATTGAGAGTAGACATCCCTGGGGGTCAATGTCACCTGGGCTGTGCTGGACACACTGTCGGACACACTTTCTCCCATGGGGTCCATACTGGTCTGGGTGTGCGAGAGCTCATTCCCATTTTTGAACCACTTGAGAGTGATGTTGTGGGGGGAGGAGCCGTGGGACTCCCAGGTGATGCTCAACGTTTGCCCAGGTGTGGCCCTGGTCCTAGGACCTGACATCATGCAGGGAGAGGGTCTGGATGTGAAGAAGCATTGACAAACCAGTTAGGTGACTGGGAGACCCCTTCTGAGCACAAGCATGTGACACTCTGAAGAACCTTCCTAGAAGTTTTTGGTGTGGTGGCTGTTGCTGTTGTTATATTATTATTATTTGCGTGATGGGGAACATCCTCAGGTGCTGCTAGTCATCTGCTCTGTCACCTATAAGCACAACAAGACTTCATTTCTTAATCCTCCTCATGAAGGTGCCTGGGTGCTGAGCTGACCCCTGTGTGGTGTCCCTAGTGTCATGCCTCTAGGCGAGCACAGCTGTCCAGCCAGTGAGGAGTGTCCGCCCAGGTGCTACTCCAGAACTTAAGTCACAGCCTTCTTCTCAGTATTAGGATACTGCTACCAACCTGAGCTCCCAAGAACTTACTGACTTGTCTCTGTAGCAACTGTTTCCTACAGGCCTGACCTGGAATCCTTGACAACCAGTACAGCCATTTTTTGAAAAAAAATGCAGGGGACAAATGGTACCAGGACACCACCATGAACATGGGAACTAAGCTCTCCATGCTGAGACGTGGCCCAGCACCTCGTGTGTGGAATGGATTCGTTGGCAAATCTCTTCACAGGCCACACTGCGCACAGTTGGCTTTGGATCACACAGAGCTGCCTCTGGAAAATCAAAATGGTTGGGTGAGTTTCCCAGAGAGTGGGTGGTCAAGGCAGGGGACTCCAAGTTCAAGGCTTGCCAGGGAAACGAAGTAAAAACCTGCCTCAAATAAAAATAAAAAGGGCTGAGGATGTAGCTCAATATTAAAGTGCCCCTGGAGTCAAACCTCAGTACCAAAAACAAGAACAAAAGCAAAACAAAGAAACCCAGAGGCATCATTCTCCCAGACTTACATCTGTGCAGGGCTGTTTTATGGAATATGAATCCATCCCAACTCTTCTTCTTTCCACAAATATGCCATAAGTCTAACCTACACCAAGTCCTGAATTTGAAAGGGAAAGGATGAAGGGCTTCTTTTCTGAGTGGTTGTGGCAAAAGAAGGCTCACCCCACAGGGCAGTGCTCTCTAAATGTAACAGATGTGGTCTGGCTCTGTGATTGGCAAGTCCCTCAAACCCTCAGAGCCCTCAGCTGGGGAGCCACAGGGCTGGGCCAGACAGGAAAAGGTCAGAGCTGTGGAGCAGGCAGGTGAGGGGTGCAGATGCCCCCCATTTACCAGCCATGGAGCCTGGACCAAATAGCACGGCCTCCATAGGCCTCTGCCTCCCTGACCTGCAGAGGGGGTGACAGCAGGTCATGACATGAGCACCCAGTGCTGCTCCTGCTTCTCAGCTGTGGCCCCCAGGGTGGAGGGTGTGACTCCTGACCTCCTGTCCCACCCCAGGGAGGAGGAGGCAGCTGCACTCACCTCGCACAGACAACTCAGTGCCTGGACCAGACTGAACCTCCTTGGGATCAGTGCTTGATAACCTAAATTTAATGCAGTAGTAAGTGCCAGCGTCTGCTGAGGTGACATTACTGATGAGGATGGAAAAGTCTTTGTTGTCCCTCTGTGTTGTATCTGAGAGACTTGTGACTCGGGGGAAGTGTCCTCTGAAGTTGTAGATCAACTCCCGGCCTGGCCCTGCCCCCTTAAACCAATGCATGGGCCCCACAGGGAGCAGGGAGGTCACAGTGCAGTGCAGAGTGGCCGACTCTCCAGCAGCGACAGACACTGACTTCTCAGGCTGGATCACCTGCAGCTCCTGTGCAGCCACTCCTGGGGGAGACACAGGGTGGTCACTGTTCATCCTGGGGGATCCTCTTGGTTTATCACCTGGTATCAGCAAAGCCTGTCACTGACTGAGTGCCCGCAGAGTGGCCTTGAGCTCAGCACAGGGCGTGTGTCCTCACATTGAGCCTCCCCTGGCCTGCACCTCCACACTGTGAGACACCTGCCCCTGAGGCCCAGAGCCCTGAGCAAGGTGGAGGGAGGGGACTTGAGGTCCTGAGCCCTCCCCTGAGCTCTCATGTGTCACCAACTGTTTGTTATTCTTCCCTTTCTGACCACAAGGTCACTGGCATTTCAAGAACCATGACATTGGGGAGGGGGTGTCATGTGGTACTTGAGAATCCTGAGTTGTGGGGGAAGTTAGTGGGACAAGCATTTGACTGTCTGTGAAGATGAGTCTGTGGCTCATCTTCCCTGTTCCACAGAAACCCCCAAGCTCATGATGGGGTTTCCTCCATCAGCCTGGAGTGATCATGGTGCATATAACAATGTGCAGCTCAATTAAGAAATGAAACATTACTCAAGCCCCTTCCATAACTACCCACACTATAATCACATTATGTAAGTATTCTTGTGTTTCTGTGAGAAATGACTGCAAACCTAGTGTCTAAAACAACAGCAGTTTTTCTGTTATGGTTCTGAACATCAGAAGTCCAAATTTTCTCTTGCTGGGCATCCACCCAAGGTCATGAGGTCTGTTTTATTAATTGTCTCTGTTTCCTGCTCTCTACATGCAGGGGGTCCCTGAGCTGCTTCCCCTTGTTTCCTGTCCTCCTGTTGCTCCATCCTCTTGCCTCCCCCATCTCATGTCCTTCCCTGGCTCATTTCTCCTGCCTCCTTCTCATCAGAACATATAGACAAAGTAGAAAAGAAAATCTGTAAGATGATCAGCAAATTGAGAACATCAACAAGGAGAAAGTATAAAAAGGAACCAAATAGAAGTTTGGGAGTTGGTAAGGCTCAATTAACTCTGAATTTCATTAGAGATTCCACCAGACTTGAACAAGCAGTTGAAAAATCCCAAAATGTGGAAGAGAAACCATTGACATTGCTCAGTTTGCGGTTCAGAATGGGAAACAGGAATCAAAAAAAAATTCATTCAGGATACCAGCAAATTGCACTGATGCACATATGAGGATTCCAAAAGAGAAGAATGAAAAGAGAAAGGGCAAAACTTTATTTTAAAGTGAAATGCCCTTTGCTTTCTTAAATGTCATCTAATATATGAAAGTACTAATCCAAGAGGCTGAACAACCTCCACATTCCATCGACTCGAGCAGACGCATGCTGAGGCACATTGTAAACCAATCTGCCAAGGCTAAATTAAACAGACAACACTAAAGCAGAAAGAGAGGCCTGTCCACCACATACAGGGTTCCTCCAAAGGCGTTTATCAAGTTCTTAATGATGGAACCAGAGGCAGCAAGATGATGCATCTACAGTGTTGAAAAAAAAAAATGGTACCAAGAATTCTCTACCTAAGAGAAAAAACAGTGAGAAATGAAGATATTTCCAGAAAAATGAATGAGAAATGAAGATATTTCCAGAAAAAAAACAAAAACTGAGCAATTCACTCCCTGTAGAAATGTCATGCAAGAAATGCTAAAGGGAGACCAGTAAGTTGAAGTGAAAGGATGTTAGATAATAAGTCCAAGTTTTACCAGAAAATAAAGCTCTCCTGTTGTATCATGGATGTTTTAAACTTCCTGATGCCTCAGTATTCCCAGAAACAGATGTGAACACTCCTGTAGGCAATAGGTATATCAATGCAATAAGCTATTCTCGGCCATGAGTCCCCTTGTTGCTGTCCCTCGACTGTGATATAGTGGCATACCCACACGCACACACAAACATATGTGAAATCTCTCCCAATGTTGGTATCTGAGTTTTGCAGCAACTCACAATGAAACACTGCCCAGAGTTTCTTTCTCTAGAAACTGTTTTGCTGATAAATCCCTAATTTCTTGTGCCTCTCCAGGTGCAATTTCCAATGCTCTGTTGTAATGATCCTTAGGTGGCTTATCAGTAGGATTAACTCTCCCATTGACAACACAGTGGAGAGGAGGAAGGGAGGTTCAAAGGTCAGGAGCAAAGTCCCTGGGGCATGGCTTCTGACAGCTCAGGACTCACTCCCTGGCTGACCCCAGTGGCTCTACCATGTTACACAGCTCTCTGGCCTGATGGCTGTCTTGTGCCCTGCTTTGTGCAGCTCTCTGTGGCTTTTTCAGAGAGCTCATAACCCTCTCCACATTACAGTGCTACTTCTGTCCCAACCCCAAGGATGCACACTGGAATACCAGTTCCTAGCCTTGACCCCAGCTGCACAATCATCCTACCATTGGAATCTGGAACACCAGACCCTGTGAACTGGCTCTTTAGCAGCACACTGGAGTGGGAATGTGATTTGAGGAAGGACCTCTGATGGAGGGTGTGTACTTCCATGAGGTGCTGAATGTCCATTGCTGAGTGCTCTTGTGAGAGTCAAAGCAGTAGAGAGCCAGTGTACAGGTATATGAGCCTGTCCACATATAAGTGTGGTAAGTGGCATTTGTGAGAATAGTAATGCATTCTCTTCCTTCATGACCTCACATGGTCCCTTTCCCAAGGAGAGTCCTCCATGACACCCCCTAAATGTCCATGCTACATGTGCTGGCAGACCCTTTTCTGCTGCTTTCTTGATGCTGTTGATCTCCATCTCCCATCCCATCCATGGCTGCCATCCAAGGTGATGCACAAGAAGGAGGGGGGAAAGAGCAATTTGAGCCCTCTCTCTTTAAGATGCCCAAAGAAGTAATTAAAGATTATAAATCTCCTATGGGCAATGTACTGCCAACCACTGACATGCTAAGAATCTTTCCTTTGAAATTGGATTGTAACAAAATAAAGAACTTAAAAGATGTAGTTCAGACCACTATTGCTCTTCTGTCCTTAAAGGAGGGTGCATGTTGGAGAGCACCTCAGCTCATGACAGCCAGAGCCAGGAAAGAGAGAGTAATTTGTGGTGGTGGGAGGAGCATGCAGCAGAGCAAGTGAACACCAGGATCCATGGACAAAATGCAACCTTGAAGGACATGCCCCCATTGACCTGCTTCCCCCAGCAATCCCCACATGTCTAGGGGTACCACTCATGGTCCATTAAAACTGAAATCCATCAGATGGATTAATCCAGATTTGGTTGCAGTTCCATAACTGAGTCATTCCCCTCAGAACCTGCTGCAGTGTCTAATACACAGGGGATTTCAGGGAATGCCCCACATCCAAACATAGCACCCTGTGAGTCTGAATGGTACACCCTTGGAGAAGGGTCACTGCTCACAATAGGGAACACTCCAGAGAATGAGAAGCTTGTCAGTTAACAGTGAAAGAGATTGAGAAAAATTTAGCCACCCAGGGTATAAATCATGGGCAATATTTTGCTGAAGAAGAAAAACATGTGGGCAAAGGGGCAGATTATCCTTTTGTAGGGTCACCCCAAGGACAGACCCCTTCTGAGGACACCAAATCTTTCTATTCCTGATTTTCATTTCCTTTTAGCAACCAGAGGCAGACACTGCTGCAGTAGGTAAGAAGATAACACAAAAAAGAAGGGGAAAGGCTACCACTTTAGATACCTACTGACTCAGAATAATCAAAAAAGAATTTTAACTCTTGTGCACTGAGCTCATTCCAGAGAGAGCAAGGTAGATTTAGAATATGCATTAATTTAAAAAGAAGATATAGGACATAAAATAAATGGGAGTGAAATAAAGTGTAAGCATAAGTAACATTTTATGTAGTTATGTAATAAGTTAACCACTGAGAGGAATTCAGAATGGTGGGCCAGAGAGAGGCAGCATTCTGTGTCGCTCCATGACCTGGGTCTCAACTAGTGGCAATAGTGTTTCTCTGAGAGTAATAGAGGACCCCGCCACAGCTGTTCCCACACAGGAATCAAGGCCCTGTGCTTGTTCAGGGCTCTGGGACTCAGCATTAGAGCAGGACTCCCGACTCCTGGCTACTGAAACTGCACATCTCCCAGCTACATTAGTGGGACCACCAGCATCAGAACTAGTGCAGAATTCCCAGACGTCGCTCCCATTCAGGACACTCAGCCTCTACCCATCTGCAGGAACTCCATCTGCCACTCCCATGTGGACTCCCATCCATTAACGTGGGGCTCACAGGTCACCTCCATCTTGGCACTGGGCAGCCATTGCCATAGGCCCCTATATGCACAGTACCCTGCCTGAACCTGGGGACATCGCACAGGCTCTAAAGACAGCCAACAGCCACAACACTGCACGTCACGGAGCTCACCTTTGAACACATCACACAATGCCATTGCCTGGCTGCCCCAATCCGAACTGACACCCCATTGCTGAAAGCAGCTGCCTCCATCTTGGGTCACCTCCATCACCATCTTTAGTTGGGGCAGCTACCATTTTGGAACACTGGATAGCCAGGTACCCATAGTTTACAATTCCCCCCAATCCCTAGCAGCCACTAACCCGGCACAGTGACTGCCCAATACAAAACTGCCTCAGCAACAGGTGCGCAGCCATCAGAGGGTGACACACAAAACTCCCAGAGAGAAACGTTCCTTATTAGGAAGTAGATAGGGAGAGGGTGAGGGAGATATACTTTAGAGACTAACTTAGAGGGCAGGAACTGTGAGGTTTACAGGCAAGATTAGGAGATATGACTAGGTGCCCACATCACAAAAGCAGGCCCCAAAGGAGATCCTTGAAGTGCAGTCTCCCATCTGGACTGGCAGGTGCCATACCCCACCTCCAGGTGCCCTGCACCCAAGACCACCCTTCATATCCTGGTAACCCCCACCATCCTGAGGGCGGAGATACCAGCTAACAACAGACAACTCACCTATTGGATGAGAAGGGAAGGAGGAAAGATCCTGATATCCAATCAAAACAATCCTTGTTTCTTCCTTTGAGATTTTTTTTCCTTCTCCTTCCCTATTCTCCCACCCTCACATCCCCAACATATGTGAAATCAAGTACTTTGCATGAATCAGATTACTGAGAACTGGGATGTCTGAACAAATTCTTCTCAAGTTCAAGAATGAAATAGACACAACACAATAATTCTGGGTGATCTTTAACCACACCTCTTTCATAAATGGATAGATCTTCCACACAAAAGCTAGACAAAGAAACTATAGAACTCAATAATACAGTCAATAACTTAGACTTAACTGACATATACAGAATATTTGATCATTCAACGAACCAATGCATTTTCTTCTCAGCAGCACATAGATCCTTCTCTAAAATAGACCATATATTATGCCACAAAATGTCTCTTAGCAAATACAAAAAAGTGAAGATACTACCCTACATTCTATCAGATCATAATGGAATGAAATTAGAAACCAATGACAAAATAAAAAAATAAAATAAAAGCTACTCTAATACATGGAGACTAAATAATATGCTTCTGAATAAACAATGGGTTGCAAAAGACATTGAGGAGAAAATTTAAAAATTCTTAGAGGTAAAGTGAGAACACTGATGAAACGTATCGAAATCTCTGGGACACTATAAAGGCAGTACTAAGAGAAAGTTTATTGCATGGAGTTCATTCCGTCAAAGAAGAAAAAGTCAACAAATAAATGACCTGACATTACATCTCAAAGCTCTATAAAAGAAGAACAAACAAACCCCCCAAATAGTAGAAGACAGGAAATCATTAAAATCAGAGCTGAAATCGATGAAATTGAAACAAAGGAAACAATTGAAAAAATTGATAAAACAAAAAGTTGATTCTGTGAAAAAATAAATAAAATGACACCTCTTAGCCATGCTAATGAAGAGAAAGAGAGAGAAAACTCCAATTACTAACATCCATGATGAAAAAGGAAATATCATAATGGACACTACAGAAATACAGAAGATAATTAGAAATTATTTGAAAAACTTGTACTCTAATAAAGTACAAAATACTAAAGTCATCAACAAATTTCTAGAATCATATGATTTTCTTAAATTGAATCATGATGATATACACAATTTAAACAGATCAATTTCAAGCAATGAAATAGTTAATGCCATCAGAAGCCTGCCAATTAATAAAAGCCCAGGACTGGATGGATACACAGCTGAATTCTATAAGACCTTTTAAGAAGAACCAATACCAATACTCTTCAAATTATTTCAGGAAATAGAAAAAGAGGCAGCACTTCCAAACTCATTCTATGATGCTAATATTACGCTGATTCCAAAACCAGACAAAGACACATTAAAAAAAGAAAACTTCTCTGATGAATATAGATGCAAAAATTTTCAATAATTCTGGCAGATCAAATACAAAAACATATCAAAAAGATAGTGTACCATGACAAAGTGGGATTCATCCCAGGGATGCAAGGTTGATTAAACATAAGAAAATCAATAAATGTAATTCATCACATCAATAAACTTAAAGATAAGAAATAAATGATCATCTCAATAGATGCAGAAAAGATATTTGACAAAATACAGCACCGCTTTATGTTCAAAACACTAGAAAAACTAGGGATAACAGAAACATATCTCAACATCTTAAAAGCTATCTATTGCTAAGCCAGGCCAACATCATTCTAAATGGAGAAAAATTGAAAGTATTTCCTCTAAAAACTGGAACAAACCAGGGATGCCTGCTTTCACCACTTCTATTTAACATAATTCTTTAAACAATGGCCAGAGCAGTTAGACAGAGGAAAGAAATTAAAGGGATATGAATAGGAAAAGAAGAACTCAAATTAGCACTATGTGCTGATTATATGATTCTGTACCTAGAAGACTCAAAAAAATTCCACCAGAAAACTTCTAGAACTATTAAATGAATTCAGCAAAGTAGCTAGATATAAAATCAGCAATCATAAATCAAAGGCATTTCTATACATCATTGAAAAATCCTCTGAAAGGGAAATGAGAAAAACTACCCCATGTACAATAGCTTAGGAATTAAATGAGAGACACTATGCCTAATAGAAGGAAGGCCCAAATCTGCATCATGTCAGTTTAGGCCCCAACTGTCTTAATAAGACTCTTATAGTGCAAGAATTAAAATCAAGAATCAATAAATGAGATTGATTCAAGCTAAACAGCTTCTTCTCAGCAAAAGAAACAATCAGTCAGGTGAATAGACAGCCTACATTTTGGGAGCAAATTTATACCACATGTATATCAGATAAAGCACTAGTCTCTAAGATATATAAAAACTCCCAAAATCTTAACACCCAAAAACATAATCCAATCAATAAATGGGCCAAGGAACTGAACAGACACTTCTCAGAAGAGGATATACAATCAATCAACAAACATGAAAAACATCTCTAGCAATTAGAGAAATGCAAATCAAAATACTCTAAGATTTCATCTTACTCCATTCAGAATGGCAGCTATTAAGAGTACAAACAACAATAAGTTTTGGCAAGGATGTGGGGGAAAAGGCACATTCATAGATTAGTGGTGGGACTGCAAATTGGTACAGGCAATATGGAAAACAGTATGGAGATTTCTTGGAAAATTGGGAATGGAACCACCATTTGAAACAACTATCCCACTCCTCAGCTTATATCCAAAGGACTTAAAAACAACATACTACAAGGACACAGCCACATCAATGTTTATAGCAGCACAATTCACAATAGCTACACTGTGAAATCAACCTAGATGCCCTTCAGTAGATGAATGGACAGGGAAACTTTGGTATATATACACAATGGAGTATTACTCAGCATTAAAAGAGAATAAAATCATGGGATTTGCAGGTAAATGGATGAAGTTGGAGAATATAATGCTAAGTGAAGTTAGCTAATCCCTAAAAAACAAATGCTGAATATTTTCTACAATATAATAATGTTGGTTCATGGTGGGGTTGGGAGAAAGCATTGGAGGATTAGATGAACACTAGATAAGGAAAAGGAGTGAAAGGGGAAGGGAGGGGGCATGGCAGGTAGGAACGATTGTGAAACGAGATGGACTTCATTACCCTAAGTACATGTATGAAGACATGAATGGTGTAACTCTAATTTTGTAAAACCAGAGATATGAAAAATTGTGCTCTATGTGTGTACTATGAATTGAAATGCACTCTGCTGTCATATACAACAAATCAGAATAAAAATGAAAGAAAATAACCCATTTGATAAATGGGTAAATGAGCTGAGCAGGTACTTCTCAAAAGAGGACAGAGAACAGAGAAAGGAGAACAAGGAAGGAGAGTCAGGATGGGAGGGAAAAGGGGAGGATAAAGAACGAGATCATAAACTGAAATTGAATTCCACGCATGTATGACTTTGTCAAGATGAACCCAACTACTACATATAACTATGAAGTTGTATTAAAGATATGTCCAACTAAACTTTTTCTAAAAAGGACAAGGAGCCAAAAAATCTAAGAAAAGGTTTTCATCATTCTTAACCATCAGGAAAATGCAAATCCAATCCACATTGTGATTTCATCTTACCCCAGTCAGAATGGCAATCATCAAGATGCAAATACTGAGGTCACTTTGTGATCCTGCATTCCCTACCCCTATGATGTGATGTTCTGAGAAGTGAGCTGATGGCAGTGCTATGCACTTGAATCTCCTACTCTTGTGCTAACTAAACCTCTTCTCTTCCTCTTCTTCTAAAAAAAAAGAATATTAACAATAAATACTGGTGAGGATGTGGACAAAAAACCCAAACCTCATACTCAGTATTAGTGAAAATGCAAATTAGTAAAGCTACCATGGAAATCAGCATGGAAGTTCCTAAAAAAATCTAAAAAGAGAACTATCATTTGATCTAGTTACCGCATTCTTTGGTATTTATCTGAAAGAATTAAAGCCAGCATACTGTAGAGATACATGCACACCCATGTTTATCACAGTACAACTCACAGTAACCAAGTTATGAAATCACCTAGTTGTCTGTTAACAGATGACTGGATAAGGAAAATGTGCTATTACAACCCAAGGAAATAATTTGGTTTTTGCTACTGGTGATTGAACCAGAGAACCTAAACCAATAAACCACATCCTCAGCCCTTTTTTAGCATTTTATTTTGATAAATGTTCCTGCTATGTTGCTTACTGTGGGGACAGGTGCATGGAGTACAGCACACATGGCATATATTAAGGATGTCTGAGTGGCAGGCCACTCACCTCATGCTAGGCATGTGAGTGGCAGGCTGGTTACCCTGTAGGCACAGCCCTGGGCATGAGGTCATGTGTTGCAATCCCTGAGCTTACTCCATGGCCCATTCCTCGATTGATACCATGGGGCCCTCCTATCTACCTATTGTCACATGGAACTATTCCATAATAATTGCATGGGATGGTCCAGGGCTTCTCCTAACCATAGGTGGAGGATTTACATATGTTAACAGAAGCCACACTCCATCTGGGTGTTTCCAGAACATCAAGACCTGGACACCCAGAACCACCAACCAAGATGAAGGAACTAACTCTGGAGGAAAAACCTTGAAAGCAAAGGACTCAGCAATGTAAATGGACCTCACATAACGTAACCTGGAGTGATATTAAAGGTCTCGTTGACCAAGCCACCAGATTGGCTCCTTTGCCTGGTGGCAAGCCCATCCCTGGGCCTATGATGTTGGTCCTATTGTGTGCAATGCTCACTGCTAACAGTGAAGCCTCCGATCAGCTAATTTGGGTGCTGGCTGTTTCTAATTGGGAAGGGCTTTACCCAAGCTCTTCTCTAATAATTCAAACTTTATTGATCCTGAATTATTCATCCAGGAGGTAAACATACCCTGGGATACCAGCATTTCAATACTTACTCTGCCTATTTGTTTCTCCAGAGTAGATAATAAAACCTATAATCCAGACAGTCCCCTCTGTTTTGCTCTTGCCAATGAAACTATTGTAGTTAACTATAAGTCATATGTTGGGATGTCTCTCACTGACCTTATAGTCAAAGCTACCTATAGCCATGGACTCCCTCATGGCAAATGCAAGAAACCCTTGCTGCCAACATGCACAACAATGCTTTTTGGAAAGCCCCCCTCAAATAATGAGAGCATCCCATGGTATCAATGTGTCACAGCCATATCTTATCTCCTTGATAAGAGGAATTTCTCTGGGGAGGAACAACATCTATGTGCCTGGGCAGGCGCAGTTCCCTGGAATGTAACTGATGTGCCCAAAACCCATATAGGCTACTGCAGTAACTGCTACATGGAACAAGCCATTACCAACCATTTTGCAAGAAATTAGTATGGAATGATGGATATCATGCCAATATTACTAGCTGCCAGACCCATCAAATGGGCAGCAGCCAGCTAGATGAATGAGTCTTTACTGAGTCCAGTCCCTGACCATGGATTTGCCTTTGTGACAAATTGTACCCATACCCACTAAGCACAAGCTTCTGTTACACCAGCCTTTGCCATATTAATAATCAATGATACTGATAGCATAAATGTCACTCATACAGAGATCCCTTGTGCAGTCAGTACATCCTTCTGGTTCACAAATTGTCTAACTCTTGCTATGAAAGCTGAACATATATTTATCCTCAGCGTGCCCCCAGCAATCTGGCTTCCAGTGAACCTGTCCAGAGAGTGGAGGAGTCCATGGAACATGGAGATGAAGAATCTTCTGAATGAGATCCTACACTGAACAAGGCATGCAATTAGCTTTATCATCACTGCCATTATTGCCCTGGTAGCCGCCATCGCCACCACAGCCACTGCCACTGCTTTGCTTACTCAGAGTATCCAGTCTGCTCAGACTGTAAACAATTTGTCTACTGCCATGGCAGAAGCCTTTGCCATTCAAAATGACTTAAACAAACTGTCCTGAGCTGCTATTTTAGTCATTCAATAAGAAACAGACTTCCATCAGGAACAACTAGATAGTCTGTTTATATTTCAAAGGCTCACTTGTGACCCTGAATTCCATAGAATTTGTGTCACCCAATTTGCTGTATCTGAAAATGTAGCCTTACACTTCTCCAATTTTTCTCAGTGTACTAAGGGCGCTTGGGGTGCTAACTATGTTATGACTATGCATAAACTTACTAAGGCCTAATTGTCAAAATCAACAAGACTAAGGGGTCTATCTTGACAATCTCTTCTATTTTTCAGGGATTAACTGAACATTGGAAAAACCTGAGAGCCAAGTTAACTAATCCTTGTAATGCTATTATCCTGACCCTAAGTTTATGATAGTGATAATCTTTTCTTATTGTGTTGTGAGATGCCTATATAACTATGTAAAGTCCACCGAATGAAAAACATCAATGCTGGCTAAAGTCCTTGCAGCACAGTCAGACTGAGGAGATATGGAGACAGGTGCATGGAGCACTACACACATGGCATATGTTAAGGGCATCTGAGTGGCAGGCCACTTTCCTCATGCTAAGCACATGAGCAGCAGGCCACATACCCCATAGGCACAACCCTGGGCATAAGACCATGTGTTGCAGTCCTGAGCTGGCTCCACAGCCCACTCCTCGGTCACTGCAAGAACAGCTAGCAGAAATTGCATTGTCTACTGCCTATAATCTGCTTAGCTACTACCTGAGTTTATATACATGGTAACTGTAAAATAAAATCAGACCTGCTTCCTGCTTGGTCCCTGGAGGTTTTGATCAGTGACTCTGCAGCCACACTCTCCTCTACCCTGTTCCATGGACCTCCTTACTGAATGAGAGAGAGAGCCCACACACCTTAAGGACTCACTGAGGCTGGCTTTGAACTTGCAATCCTACTGCCTCAAAATCCCAAGTTGCTAGAAATAAAGGCATGTGCCAGCATGCTTGGCATACAAAGGAATTTTATTCAACCATGTAAAAAAGAAAAATTATGTCACTTTCAGGAAAAGGAATGGTACTGGAGACCATTGTGTCAAATGAAATAAGCCAGATTCAGAAAGAAAAGTACTATATGTCTTCTATGTGGAAGATACAGGAGAAAAATACCATGGTATCATGACTGTAGAATAGAGACCATTGATACAGAGGAAGAAAAGGAAACTGGGGAAGGGGGAAAGAAGGGTACAGATAGGTCTTATGGAGTGAATTTAATCATATTATACACATGCATGAATATGACACCAAGAAACCCATTATTCTGTATAATTAATATGAATACCCCAAAATGCAGGAAAAAAGAAGAGGAAAATGAACAAAGCACCATAATGTCTTTCACCATGTCTCCCCAAGCAGAGGTGGGACTCCCCTTTGCAAAGGAAGGTTGAAGAAGAATGTCCAAGTAACTTCATCACAATGGATGTCAGCATGATGGCTATTGGAAAGGTTCATAGTCAACACAGGCTTGCAGCCCAGTTATGGGAGCAGCCTGGAGTCTCCACAGTAGCTGTGCATTGGAAAAGGATCTCACATCATCTCCCCACCAACCCTAGAACCCAGACTGCTGTAGCTAGGTGCCATCTTAAGAAGTGAGGTATTGTCTAAATTTGTACTGCTTGAGGGGAACAAAAACCACTGTCTATACCCCACTCTGGTACCCTACAGAAAGCCACCACATCAACACCAGTTGTTGCATTCTCACAAATCCAGGTAAACCTAGCAGACCAGAGGTGATCCCAAAACTCAGGTGTGCTCTTTGCCCTGTTTTCTAGCAGATGGCTGTGATAGCTCAGTGGGGAATGAATGGGTAGCTCCCTCCAGAACTAAGAAAAGAGCACTTGTCCTCAGGGGTTACGAGTACAGCCATGTGTGTGTGGTTTTGTGCCAATGCCAGGACTGGTACCCAGCTGGTACTGGCTACCATTGTGCCCCTATGCCATGTCTATGTGCTCTACTCATGTCTATCAGCTCTACTAAGGAGGCTGATAGAATGCTCAAAATAGGGGGCACTGTGGTTTCACTCTGCTCCTCCCTGTGCAGTGTATGGTGTCAACCATTGCCTGGTCTGTGGGCAGGTATTTATGACCCCCATGTTCTGCTGAAGCTGCTTATGCCAGAGGATATTGTCAACAACAGAGTGACAGAGAAGTTGTCCATCACCCAACTGATGCCATCACCCCCATTGTTGAACATGCTTCAGGATGGCCATCCCTTATCCAGTGCTGTGTGAACCTGAATCCTAACAGAGTGTCCTCACCTGTATGGTCTCACCTAGAAAGAGTGGGCCTGTTTAACTCCGCTACAGTATGCACTTTGCCCAAAGTCAATCTTACAGCCCAAGTACTATGGGAGTCCATATTGTGGTCCTCGGCTGGAAAAAAAGGCAGCATTACATATCAAACCAGCAAGACACATCTCCAGGAAAAAGCCTTTTACTATATGAGGTTCACCCCATCAAACTGGGACAAGTAACAACTGATCCATCAGATGCCCAAATCCCAATATAGGAGCATATGAAACATGATAAAGATCAAAATAATTCTAGCAATCTATCTAGCAATAGATTCCAAAGAAACTGATTTTGAAGAAGTACCTGATAAAGAATTTGAAAAATTATAGAGAAGATCAATGATATTCAAGAGAATACAATTATAAATATACTTGCACCTAATGGTGGGATTTCCAATTTGGAAACCCAGATTTGTACTGAATGGGGAAAAGCTGAAAGCTGTTCATTCAAGATATGAAACAGGACAAGTATGTTCACCATCATTGCTAATATTCAGAACAGGATTGGAAGGTTTAGACAGAGTATGAAATCAAAAGACAGAAATTAAAGTTGTAAAAATATGGTAGAAATTGAATGATCCCTGTTCATGGTGGGACTCTCTATAAGCAAATGTCTAAAGCTTCCACGAAGAGATGACTAAAACTTAACAAAATCAATAAAATTGCAGGACACAAATTCCGTATACAAAAAACAGAAGCATTTTTATGGATCTATAAAGATTTTTGAGAACTAAATCAGAAAAGTAATCACTTTTACAATAGCAACAAAACACACACACACACACACACACACACACACACACACACACACATATATATATATATATATATATATCTTATGAATAAATTTACTAAAGATGTAAAAGTTTTCCACAATTAAAATTACAAAACATGATTAAAGACATTTAAAAAAATAGGAAATGGGGCTGGGGATATGGCTCAAGCGGTAGCGCACTCGCCTGGCATGTGTGCGGCCCGGGTTCGATCCTCAGCACCACATACAAACAAAGATGTTGTGCCCGCCGAAAACTAATAAATAAATATTTAAAAATTCTCTCTCTCTCTCTCTCTCTCTCTCTCTCTCTCTCTCTCACTCACTCTTTTAAAAAAATAGAAAAGCTGCTTTTATGGTTTGTGTCTCTAATGTCACCTGAAATACTGATATGTTTAGGCAACTCAGGGGTGTGCAGAGGAGAAATAATCAGATTATGAGAACTATAACCTCATCAGTGGATTAAAAGATCAGAGTAGATTCATCCATTTAATGGATTAATACTTTGTATGAAGTACTGGGTCTTAATTATAGGCAGGTGGGATGTCCGTGGAAGATTAGATCATTGAGGGTGGAGTCTTGAGGACTATATTTTCACCCCCGTCCCTCCCCCCATCTCTCCTTCCTGGCTGCCATGTGCTGAACAGCTTTCCTTCACCATACCTTCTTGTCATGATATAACAAACTGCTTCACCTCCATCCCAGAGCAATGAAGCTGTCTGAGAATGGATTGAACCTCTGAAATGTTAGCTGAAAATGAGCTTTTGTTCCTTTAAATTGTTCTTGTCAAGTATTATGGTCATAGAAGTAAAAAGATAGGTAATATTCCCTCCTGTGGTCATGGATTAGAAGAATTAATATTGCTCAAATGTCCATACTACATGCTTTATGCATGTAAGAAATATCTTTCTGAATCACTTAAAATAGACAACTACCACATGTTAATGTGGACTAAAGTACAATGAAATATTAAATGAATATTAAATATTAATATGAACATATTCAGATAAACAATAGTTAATATGGCACAGCATATGTTAAAACCACACATTCAAGTATTAAAATTAATTACCCCAAATCAAATATATGACATGGTGATTGTCACCTTTGCTTCTTCATTTTAATGGTCAATTTCACTTATTATTATGGCTCCAAAATAATATAGAGCAGATCATGGTGTCTTACTATGATACTTTGTGGCCACATTACCAAGCTTCCATACTCAACCACAAAAATTATTAAAATTTTTGATTGTACTCAAAAACAACTTTATACCCAAATGCCTTAAAAACCAGCATACTACAGTAGCACAGTAAACACATCAATGTTTATAGCAGCTCAATTCACAATAGCTAAACTATGGAACCAACCTAGATGCCTGCCATTCAACAGATAAATGGGTAAAGAAAATGTGATATATATACATAAGAGGATACTACCCAGCCTTTTAAAAAAATATCATGCTAAGCGAAATAAGCCAACCTCCAAAAACCAGAGGCCGAATATTTTCTTTGATATGTGGATGCTAATTCATGATAAGGTGGGGGGGGGCACTAAAGAAGAATAGAGTTACCTTAGATTATGTAGAGGGAAGTGAAGGGAGGGGAAGAGAAGAAAGGGGATGTGGGAATAGGAAGTAGAGTAGAATGAAACATACACTATTATTATCATTATTATTATATGTATATGTATGACTTCATGACCAAAGTGATTCTACAACATGTCACTCAGAAAAATGAGAGATTATACCCCTATGTATATCAAAGTGCATAAATGTATTCTACTGTCATGTGTAACTACATAAAACAAATAAAAAAATTAAAAATTAAGAAAATAAATGAGATTATGGTATTTGCAGGTAAATGAATGTAGTCTATCATGCTAAGTGAAATAAGCCAATTCCAAAAATCCAAAGATGAATATTCTTTTTTATGTGGATGCTGATCCATAATAGGTGAGGGGCTAGTGAAGAATAGAGAAACTCTGGATTGGGCAGAGGGGAATGAGGAAAGAGGAAGAGGTGTGGGGGTAGGAAGGATGGGGGAATGAGATGGACATTATTACCCTATGCACATGTATGATTGCATGAACAGTGTGACTCTGCATCATATACAGTCAATGAAATGAGAAGTTGTGCTCCATTTGTGCACAATGAGTTGAAATGCATTCTGCTGTCATGTATAATTATTTAGAACAAAAAAAAGACCCCTAAAGTGCAAGAAGTAAAACCAAGAATCAACAAACGGGATGGAATCAAACGCAAAAGCTTCACAGCAAAAGAAATGATCAAGAATGTGAACAGAAAGCCTACAGAATGAGAGAAAAATCTCTGCCAACTGCACCTCAGATATATCATTAATCTCCAGGATATACAAAGAACTAAAAAAATTAACACACACCACACAAAAAAGGAAATTCTAAAAAACCCAAACAATAGATGAATAAATGAGTGAACTGAACAGGCACTTCATGTTAGAAGAAATACAATGGTCAAAAAATATATATGAAAAAATGTTCAACATCACTAGCAATTTGGGAAATGCAAATTAAAGCTACATTGAGACTCCATCTCACTCCAGTCAAGAAGACAATTATAAAGAATACCAGTAACAATGAATGTTGGTGAGGATGTGGGGAAAAGGCACACTCATACATTGCTGGTAGGACTGCAAATTGGGGCAACCCCCCTCGAAAGCCATATGGAGATTCCTTAGAAAATTTGGAATGGAACTACCATCTGACTGAGTTATCCCACTCTTAATATATACCAGAGGACTTAAAATCAGCATACTATAGTGACAAGGCCACATCAGTGTTTATAGCAGCTCAATTCACAATAGCTAAGCTAGGGAACCAACCTAGATGCCCCTCAAGAGAAAAGTAGATAAAGAAAAAAATATAAAAATATATACATAATGTGATATTACTCCGTCATAAAGAAGAATAAAATTATGGCATTTTCCAGTAAATTGATGGAACTGGAGATTATCATACTAGGTGAAATAAACCAATCCCAAGAAACCAAAGGCCAAATATTCTCTCTGGATGCTAACCAATAACACAGGAGAGTAGGAATGGGGAGTATGAAGTTCACTGGATTTGAATTAAGGGAAGGGAGCAGGGGTGGGAATAGGGTAGATAGTAGAATGAATTGGCCATAAGCTTCCCATGTTCATATATGATACAGCCACAAGAATGGGAGGTCACACTCCATGTTTGTATAATATGTCAAAATGCACTCTAGTGTCATGTATATCCAGAAAGAACAACTACAAATTTTTAAAAACCCAACACATACCCCTTCAATCAAGCAAAGCCTAATTCCTATTGGAGTCTAGACCACTCACAAGGACCATAAACTGCCTCATGGCTTTGGAGGCAAACATCTGCCCCTCGTGGCTTTGAGTTACATATCATGAAACTCTTTATTGCACACACATCAGATAGAGCATTAATCTCCAGGATATATAAAGAACTCAAAAAACTTCTTGAGTGATTTCTTGGCTCTCTGGGACTTAGATACTCCAAAAACTCACCACCACCCAAGATCCCCACAGCTGCCAAAGCATCATCAGGACAGGACAGAGCAAAACCTAGACGTTCTGGTGTGTACCACATAAGATGGGGTGGCTTCCCCATGCTTAGTCCCTTACATGAAGCCTGGGTATTAGAGGTATTACAGGTCACCTCCCACGAGGCTCCTTGGCTAGCTGTGGAGCCCTAAGAATTATCCCAGTGGGCAACAGATTAGATTAGGTAGAGGGAAGGAAGATTTCATTTATTAATCCTCCTAATAAAGCTCTCTGGGTGCTGTGCTCATCCCTTTGTGGTGTCCCTACCCTCCTGTCTCTAGGCAAGCGCAACTGTCCAGCCAGACAGTGAAGACCATCAGCCCATGGCTGCTCCAGGCCTGAGGTCAGAGCCTTCCTCTCAGCACCAGGGCATTGCTATGAATCTGGGCTCAGAGTGGAACCTGTGGACATGTCTCACTCTTTTTAATATATTTTAAAATTTCTGTTTCTGCTTGCCTACCCTGGAAACTTTACCAATGAGGGTGACCATTTATAGAAAGAAATGCAGGTGACAAATGGCACTAGGATACCATTAGGAACACAGTTACAAAGCTGTCCATGCTGCAATGTGGCCTAGTGCCACATCAGTGGAATGGGGTGGTTGGCATATGTCTTCCCAGGCCACATTGGGCACAGTTGGCTTTGGAACACTCTGGTGATGCTTCTGGAAAATGAGCAAAGACCTGGGCATGTTGGCCTACACCTATAGCCCAGCAACTGGGGAGGCTGAGCAGGAGGATTGCAAGTTCAAGGCCAACCTGGGAGACTTAGCAAGAACCAGCCTCAAAATAAAAAAAATATAAAGGGCTAGAGACATAGCTCAGTGGTAAAGCAAACTTGGGGTGAATGCCCAGTATAAAAACAAAACTAAACTAAACTAACAAACCTGAGAAACCCAGATCCATCCTCTTCCATAGTTAGATATGAATTCAGCCCAATTGTTTTCCTTTAAAGAAATATACCATCAGTTTAATCTGGGACAAGGCCTGAGTTTGAGGAGGAGAGGATGAAGAGCTGCTTCTCTGAATCAGGGCTTCCTTGGTCACTTTTATATTAGAAACACAGGTCACTGAGTGCTGAGGAAGTTACAGGAATAAGTTCATAACTAATGACTAGTTTCAAGATATGCAGACTCAGGTCCCTGAGCAGGTCCTGAGGCACTCATGTGAGACATCAGGTGGCTGCTTGCCTGTGGACAGGTCCTTTGGTGTCTCTAGATTGCTCATCACCACCCAGCACTTTCTACAGCTGTCGACAGGCAGCAAATATCATGAAGGTTTGTATCAGCAAATGTTGACCTCCCTGCCTGACACGCATTGAACACTGGGAGGGCACCATATGGAGGGTATCACTGAAGAAGTGGAGTCACCCAGGACCCAGGAGCCTGGAAGTCCCTATAGAGGTTAGGGACTCTAGTCAGTGACCCTGTTGGTCACTTATCAAGAGATGCTCAGCATCCTAATGCTAGCCTGAGCCCTCGGAGCCCCCCAGCTCTTGAATCCCCACCTGCCCTGTGAGGGAGTCCTAGTGAGAGGCCATTATGGGACAAGGCTCAGAAAGGAGTGTGGCTGTCCAAGGTACCAGGCTGGGGAAGAGGGGATAGAGCAGACTCCTCTAAGATACGCAGGACCATTAATACAATGCCTGTCCTTTTTCTGCTGAGCCTCAGTGTCCCCTTCTGTAGAGTGATTAAAAGCATCACTCTGCATAATGAGGGTGAAAGCAAGGGATGATTTTGGTGTGCAGTAGGTGCCTAATAAATGACACTTGTGGCTGCTATTGTCACACCTTCTGAAACCACACACTCATTGTTTAGCAACAAATGCAGTGAGGACCCCAGGAACAGTTTCCATCCTGTTCCTGGAGCTGCCAGGAGAACCCCAGTGAGAGGAGAAGCAGAAACTCCCTAATGATGGTGCACCACCTGTTTTCCTGCTCCCCTCCCCCAGGTACTGAGAGTCTACCCAGGGCCTCAGGCATGCTCAGCAGGAACCACCACTGAGCTGCGTCCTCATCCTCTCCCTGTGTTCTTAAGAGTCCCCACAGGAAACAAGGTGCAAAAGTGCTTCTCACATCATGAACAGCATCGCAGGGGTTTCCTTTAGAGAAACTATTTCCAGAAAGTGGAGTGACAAGTGCCAGACGGGAGACCCTGCCACAGGCCCCAGGGAGCTAAGCCCAGCACGTGCTGTTCTGAAACATCCACACCTGAGAAGGCTCCCATGCTCTCCTTCATGGGGGACCAGCATAACCTGAGGAAGTACGTCAGAACTTTCCCTATGTCTTCGAGGCATCTAACTCAGGGCTTGTCAGCCTTTGCTGTGTATTAAAACCTTCTGGTGTAACTATTTTTAATTACTCAGATTCCCAGACTCAAGTCAGACCTTTTAATGCAAAATTTCTAGGTGAACCCTGGGTCTGGAAGTTTTTGTCTTCAGTTTCCCACATGATAACTCCGCACAGCAAGTTGGGAGCCCCCGACCCCATCCACCACAACAGTAAGAACAACTGCAACATCCCCACACGAAGAAGTATTTTCTACTTGTTCAAACAACAGAGCAGCTCTGTGTGTCTTCTGGGGAATCTCCCTATAGAAAGAGATTATGGCTGACATTCAGGAGAAGTTCTCCAGTCAGTGTGGGCTTCAGGGTGTGATTGTGAGGGCTTCCTGAACCTTGGGAGATGGAGGGGGAGCCCAGCACGTGCTGTTCTGAAACACCCACACCTGAGAAGGCTCCCACGCTCTCCTTCATGGGGGACCAGCTTTACCTGAGGAAGTACATCAGTGCTCCCTGCCCAGTGGGTCAGGTCAGGGTCTGTATTGAGCCCCTCCTGTGCCCTGGCTCCTCTGTGGGGACAGTGTCTGTTCCCAGGGCAGCAGGAGCCTGGGCTGGAGTCAGGTTGGGCTCTGTCCCCTCCTGGCATTAATGTGCTGTGTGAGAGAGGGCCTGCCTGGGCCTCCAGCTCCCCAGGTCAACAGGGGTGGGCACAGGTGTGAAGGTCCATGTGTGCTGACCACCTCAGCCTCATGGCTTAGGGAGAGTATGCAGAGCTTCTTGTAGGAAACACACAGAGAGGACCTGTGCTTCCTGAACTGGGACCCCTGTGTCACATACATGGAGACTATTGCCTGGTGAGTGACCCAGCTCTGCTCCTACCCTGCAGGGCCTGTGAGGGCTGGTCCCTGAGACACAGGGATTTCCAGGCAGACCCAGGGCAAAGGCCCCACCTCTTGGCAGCTCCTCCACCAGGGCCCCAGGTCTACAGGGAACCTGAGCCTGTCAGAATCCTCCCAGGTGCTGTTCCAGGGGAGGAAGGAAGGAAAGCATGCCCTGCCCCCTCCCTGCTCTGGAGGGCCAGGTCCTTAGGGAGGGACAGGAACAGTAGCCTGTGGGAGGAGAACTTTACCTGCTCTGCTCCCAGCTGTTGCAGACAATCCACAGTGAAGTTTGAAACACAGAGGGCCTTTGTTATTGTGGTATAAAGAGGACTCACCCCCACAGGGCAGTGCTCTCTGAAGGCAGCACACTTGGTCTGGCTCTGTGATTGGCAAGTCCCCCAAACCCTCAGAGCCCTCAGCTGGGGAGCCACAGGGCTGGGCCAGACTGGAAAAGGTCAGGGCTGTGGAGCAGGCAGGTGAGGGGTGCAGATGCCCCCCATTTGCCAGCCATGGAGCCTGGACCAAATAGCATGGCCTCCATAGGCCTCTGCCTCCCTGACCTGCAGAAGGAGTGGCAGCAGGTCATGACATGAGCACCCAGTGCTGCTCCTGCTTCTCAGCTGTGGCCCCCAGGATGGAGGGCGTGACCCCTGACCTCCTGTCCCACCCCAGGGAGGAGGAGGCAGCTGCACTCACCTCGCACAGACAACTCGGTGCCTGGTCCAGACTTATACTCCTTATCAACAGGGGTCGATTTCTGGAACTTCACACAGTAGTAGGTGCCGGCGTCTGCTGGGGTGACATTACTGATGCGGATGGAAAAGTCCCTGTTGTCCCTCTTTGTGGCATCTGAGAGATTTGTGACTCGGGGGAAGTGGCCTTCTTTGTAGCTGTAGATCAACTCCCGGCCTGGCCCTGCCCCCTTAAACCACTGGGTGGGTCCCACGGGGAGCAGGGAGGTCACAGTGCAGTGCAGAGTGGCCGACTCTCCAGCAGCGACAGACACTGACTTCTCAGGCTGGATCACCTGCAGCTCCTGTGCAGCCGCTCCTGGGGGAGACACAGGGTGGTCACTGTTCATCCTGGGGGATCCTCTTGGTTTATCACGTGGTATCAGCAAAGCCTGTCACTGACTGAGTGCCCACAGAGTGGCCTTGAGCTCAGCACAGGGCGTGTGTCCTCACACTGAGCCTCCCCTGGCCTGCGCCTCCACACTGTGAGACACCTGCCCCTGAGGCCCAGAGCCCTGAGCAAGGTGGAGGGAGGGGACTTGAGGGCCTGAGCCCTCCCCTGAGCTCTCATGTGTCACCAGCTATTTGTTGCTCTTCCCTTTCTGACCACAAGCTCATTAGCCCTTATGGACCATGACATTTGTGGACCTCCTGTGCCTCTTGGGTTTCCTGAGTTTTGGGGAAGTATGAATACAACTAGTGGGAAATGTATTTGACATGAGTCTTGGCTCAGCTTCCCTGTTCCACAGAGTTTCCAGCTCATGATGGGGTTCCCTCCTTCAGCCTGGAGTGATCATGGTGCATACCGCAATGAACACGCAGCTCAAGTAAGAAATGAAACATTGCTGAAGCCCCTCACCTATCTCCCCACAGTACAACCACCTTGTGTAAGTTTCTAATGCTGCTGTGACTAAGGACTGCACACCTAGTGCTCACAGCAACAGAAATCTATCATGTTATGGTTGTGACCATCAGAAGCCCAAATTCGCTGTCACTGGGCCTCCACCCAGGGCTCCTCGTGAGAGCTGTTTCCTTAGGAGGCTGTTCCCTGCTCTCCACACCCAGGGGGCTTCCTGGGCTGCTTCCCCTTGTTTCCCATCCTCCTGTTTCTCCCTCCTCTTGCCTCCCCATCCCATGTCCTTCCCTAGCTCTTAACCTCCTGCCTCTTCCTCCTCCTCAGGACCCCAGTGATCTATTGGGCCCCACCTGAAAAGAGACCAGCACTGTGAAGCAGCTGTCTCCAACATGCTCCAGGAAAATTGGGATGAAATGGAAAGAAAATCTAGAATATGATCAGCAAATTGAGAACATCAACAAAGAAAGAGAATGTATTAAAAAAACAGAAATTTGGGAGCTGATAGGCTCAATTAACTCAGAAGTTCACTGGAGATTCCACAACAGGTTTGAACAGGGAGTTGAAAAAAATCACAAAATGTGGAGCAGGACCCATTGACATTGCTGAGTCTGCAATTCAGGAGATAAAAAGGAATATTAAAAAGAACATAAATCCATTCAAGATGTCAGAAAGGGCATTGACAAACATGAGAATCTCAGAGGTACAAAATAATAATAAAAGCTTATTTGAAAGAGAAATGACCTCCACAATCTTGAATATGATCAAGTATTTGAATGTTCTAATCCAAGATACTGAATAAACTCCAGGGACCATCAAGGTGAGCAGACCCACACTGAGGCCACTGGAAACCAATCAGCCAAAGCTAAAGTAAAAGAGAAAATACTGAATCAGAAAGAGAAGCCTGTCCACCAGACACAGGAGAGCTTCCTAAGGTTTTTATTAAGTTCTCAATGATGGGAATCAGAGGCAGTAAGATGATTGATCTAAAGTGTTGAGTGGAAAAGGTACCAAGAATTCTATCCCTGGCACAGGGATAGAATTTCAACATAAATGAGAAATGAAGATATTTTCAGATAATAAAAGCTGAGTAGGGCACTACCTCTAGAAATGTCCTGCAAGAAATCCTAAAGGAGGCCATTAGGTTGAAATGAAAATATTGTAGATAATGAGGCCAAGGCATACCAAAATATAAATATCTTATATATGTTTTAAATTTTCTGGTGCCTCAATATCCCCACAAACAGATGTGAACAATTTATTCAGCCAAAAAGTACTCAACCATGAGTTCCTCTGTGGCTCTCCCTGGTCTAGGATCTAGTGACATTCACACACCTGTGAAATCCCCCACAACATTGGCTTGTGTGCTCTGCAGGGACCCCAAGCAAGGCACTTGCCCAGGAGTTCTCTCTAGGAACTGTGTTCCTGAAAAATCCTCAATTTCTGGTGTCTTTCCAGGTGCAGTTCCCACAGTTATGTTGGGGTGATCCTTATGTTGCTCATCAGTGAGATTAACTCTCCCATTGACCATACAGTGGAGATGAGGAAAGGATGTTCTGAAGTCAGATGCAAAGTCCCTGGGGCTTGACCTATGACTTCTCATGCCTCACCCCAATGGCTCTGACATGTTGCACAGCTCTCTGAACTGCTAGCTTTATGGTGCACTGTTTTGTGCAGCTCTCTGTGGCTTTTTCAGAGAGCTCTAACACTCACCAGCTTACAGTTGCTTCTGTCCCAACTCCAAGAATGCATATTGGAATACCAGTTCCTAGCTTTGCCCCAGCTGCAGAATCATCCTACCATTGGAATCTGGTATTGGCTCTTTGCCAGTGCACTGTGTGGGAATGTGATTTGAGGAAGGACCCTGCTGGGAGGTGTGTAGTTCCATGAGGTGCTGAGTGTCCATTGCTGAGTGCTAGTGTGAGAGTCAAGAGGGCAGAGGGCCACACAAGAGCTGGATGAGCCTGTTCACAGTGTCCACCATGTGGTGAGTGCATTGATGAGAAAGGTAACTGGATCTCTTCCTTCTTGGCTCCCCATGGTCCCCCTCCCAAGGACAGTCCTCTGTGACTCCCCCTAAATGTCCATGCTGCACTGCTGGAAGCCCCTTCTCTGCTGCTTCCTTGATGCTGCTGATCCCCACCTCCCACCCCGTCCATAGCTGCCATCCAAGGTGATGGGTGGCTCCTGGTACAAGAAAAACAGGGGAAGGAGCAATTTGAGCTCTCTCTCCTTCAGATGCCCAAAGAAGAAATTTGAAGTTATAAATCACCCTTGAAAAATGTGGTTGGACTTTGAGGTGAAAGGCTAAGGGTCTCACCCTTAAAATTAAATGGTCACACCAGGCACAGTGGCACATACCTATAATCTCAGAGGCTTTGGAGGCTGAGGCAGGATGATCCCTAGTTCAAAGCCAGCCTCACAAAAGTGAGACACTAAGCAACTCAGTGAGACCCTGCCTCTAAATAAAATACAAAATAGGGCTGGGGATGTGGCTCAGTGGTTGAGTGTCCCTGAGTTCAATCCCAGGTAACTCTTCCCCCCCACACACACAAAAAAGTTACATGGTCACAAATAAAGAATGTACAAGACATACTTGTGTCCACTATTGCTCCTCAGGATGATGACCCCTGTCCCTCTGCATTAGTGAACTTTGTAAGGTCTCTCAAATGATGAATGGATAAAGAAAATGTGCTACATTTACACAATGGAAATTGTATTCAGCCATATAGAAGAATGAAAGTACACCATGCTCAGGAAGAAGAATGTAGCTGGAGATCATGATGTCAAGCAAAATAGGCCAAAAAAAACTCAGAGAGACAAATAATGTTTTCTTCTGTATGTGGAAAATAGACAGGGGGAAAAACCTAGGGATCATGAAAGTGAAAGGGAGAGAGGGAAAAAGAGAGGGAGAAAAGAGGGTACAGAGAGGTATTAGGGCATTAGGAGTGAATTTGCTCATATTATGTTATACACATGTATGAATATGCCACAGGGAAACCCATTATTTTGTAAAATTCATCTGTGCTCCACACTTCAAAAAAAAAAAAAAAACAGTACAAAAGAAAGAGAAACAAAGCCCCCTAGTATTTTCTTAGCTGCACTCCAGGAAGAGAAGGTGAAACTCCCCTTTGCAGAGCAATAATGAGGGAAGTTCCAAGCTATGTCAGCGTCATAGCTGCTAAAAAGATTCACAGCCAACACAGGCTTGAGGACAGTTAGGGAGCAGCCTAGAGTCTCCACAGTAGATTTGTACTGGAAAAGAATGTCAAATCATTTCCCCACTAGCCCCAAAGTCCAGGCTGGGGTAGCTTGGTGCCATCTTTAAAAGTGAGGTATTGTCTGAATTTGTACTCCTTTGTGGGGCTCAAAAATATCACTGAATATCTCACACTCTGGTACCCCATGGTTGATGAATGAGAATGGAATAAAATAAGAAATCAATGATTTAAAAAAGAAGTTACTCTAACACCTGGAGAGAAAATATTTCACCTTTGAGTCACAAATGGATAGTATAAGAAATCAGAAATGAAATAAAAAAAAAACACTTAAGAGGTAAATGAGAATAGTAATACAACATATCAAAAACTCTGGGACACTGTGAAGGCAGTGCTAAGAGGAAAGTTCATTCATTAAAAGAATAGAAAGTCACAAAATAAATAACTTAATATTACATTGGAAGCCCTAGAAAATAAAGAAAAAATCAACACCAAACACAGTGCAAGACAAAAACTAATTAAATAAGAAATAAAATAAATGAAATTAAAACAAAAACAATTTTACACATTGAAAAAGCAAAAGTTTGGTCCTTTGAAAAAAGAGATAAATATTTTAACCGCTTAGCCAAGCTAACCAAGAGAAGGAGAGAGAAAACTCAAATTATAAAAATTCATCATGAAAAAGGAAATATTACAATGGACACTACTGAATTGCAGAAGATAATCAGAAACTGTTTTGAAAATATAGACTTTAATAAAATAGAAAGTATTGAAGACATTGACAAATTTTGAGACACATATGATCTACCCAAACTGAATCAGAAAGACATAGAAAATTCAAACAGCTCATTTTAAACAATGAAATTTAAGATGTCATCAAAAGCTGACCAACAAAGAAAAGCCCAAGACAGATGGATTCTCAGCCTAGTTTGAACAGATCTTCAAAGAAGAAACTAACACCAATGCACCTCAAATTTTTCCATGAAATAGAAAAGGAGGGAACCCTTCAAAACTCATTATATGAGGCTGGTATCACCTGGATACCAAAACTCGACAAAGACACATCAAGGAAAGAAAACTTCAGGTTAATATTCCTGGTAAACATAGATGCAAAAATTCTTAATAAAATACTGACAAATAACATTAAACATATATTAAAAAGATAATGCACCATGATCAAGTGAGGTTCATCCCAAGGATGAAAGGTTGGTTCAACATATGGAAATCCATAAACATTATTCATCATGTCAATAGACCTAAAGTCAGGAACCACTTTATTATCTCAATATATACAGAGAAAGCATTTGACAAGATTCAGAATCAATTCATATTCAAAACACTAGAAAACTAGCGATAGTGGGAACATACCTGAACATTTTCAAAACTATATATGCAAAACACAACACTAACACCATTCTAAGTAAAGAAAAACTGACAGCATTCCCTCTATAAACTGAAACAAGACAGGGATGCCATCTCACCACTTTTATTCAACATTGTCTTTGAAACTCTAACCAGAGCAATTAGAAGAAAGAATTAAAGGAATACGAATAGAAAAAGAAGCACTCAAACCACCTCTGTTTGCCACTGACATAATTTTATATGTAGAAGATCCTAAAAATTACACCAGAAAACATCTCTCAGAAATTAATTCAGAAAACAGAAGGATATAAAATTAACATTCATAAATAAATAGTGCTCCTATATATCAGTGATGAGTTAACTTAAATAAAAATTAGGAAAACCATCCCATTCATAATGGTCTCAAAAATATTTGAAAATCAATCTGACAAAAGAAAAACCTCTACAATGAAAAGTATAAAAGACTAAAGAAAGAAATTGAATAAGACCTTTGAATGTGGAAAGATTTCCCCCCACGTTCTTGGATAGGCAGAGCTAATACTGTCATAATGGCTATATTACCAAAAGCATTATGCCTAATTAGTGCAATACATATTATAATTTCAATAATGTTCTTCATAGAAACAGAAAAAGCAGTCGTGAAATTCATTTGAAAAAATAAGAGTTCCATAATAGAAAAATAATTCTCAGCAAGAAGAATGAAGCAGGAGATATCACAATACCAGACCTTAAAGTATACTACAGAGCTATAGTAACAAAACAGCATGCTGTCAGAACCAAAACAGACATGAAGACCAATGGTAGAGAATAGAAGACAAACAGATACAGCCACATATACAGTTCTCTCATACTAGACAAGGCACCATAAACTAACATTTTAGAAAAGATACCCTCTTTGCAAGTGGTATTGGCAAAATTGGAAAACTTCTTGTAGGAAAATTAAGTTAAACTGCTATCTCTAATCCTGCACAAAACTCAACTCAAGTGGATCAAGAACCTAGGCATTACTAGAGATCTTGGCCCACTGGAATAAAAAAGTAAGCCCAACTCTAAATTATACCAGCTTAGGAAACAAATTCCTCATCAAGACTCCTGAAGTGCAAGAAGTAAAATCAAGAATCAATAAATGGGATTATATCAAACTAAAAAGCTTCTTCACAGCAAAGAGAACATCAAGAAGTTGAACAGAGATCCTACAGAATAGGAGAAAATTTTGGCACTGGCACCTCAGATACAGCATTAATCTCAAGGAACATAAATAGTTCAAAAAACTTAACACCAAAACAAACAAACAAACAAATAACCCAATCAATAAATGAGAACAGAGCTGAACAATTGCTTCATAGAAAAAGAAATATAATCAGTCAAGAAATATGTGAAAAAATGTTCAACATCTCTAGCTATTAGAGAAATGTAAATTAATACTATACTGAGATTTCATCTCACTCCAATCAGAATGGCGATTATCAATAATACAAATAACAATAAATGTTGGCAAGGATGTGGGGGGAAAAGGTACACTAAACATTAATGGTGGAACTGCAAATTGGTGCAACCACTCTGGAAAGCAGTATGGAGATTCCTCAGAAAACTTGGAATGGAATCCCCATTTGATCCAGCTAACACAATTCACTGTTTATACCTGTGGGGACAAGTGCATGGAGTACTGCATACATGGCATACAGTAAGGGCATCTCAGTGGCCGGCCACTCCCCTCATGCTAGGTGTGTGAGCAGCAGGCTGCTTACCCTGTAGGCACAGCTCTAGGCATGAGGCATGTGTTGAAGTCCCTTGTGTATGCTCCATGGCCCACTCCTCGATTGGTCACTGCAAGGATAGTTAGCAGATATTGCATTGGTGGCTGCCTAAAATCTGCTCAGCTACTGCCTGAGTATATATACATGGTAACTACGCAATAAAATCACACCTGCTTCCTGCTTGGTCTCCGGAGGTCTTGATTAGTGACTCCATAGTCACACTCTCCTCTATCCTGTTCCATTGACCTCCTGGCTGAACAAGAGAGAGCCCACGCAGCTGGTGCCTGAACAGGGACCTGAGGTGAGCTTACACAACAGGGTGTGGCCCCTCACAGAGCAGTGAGGAGGGGAAATGGGAACCTACCTAGTTCCACCAAAGACTTTCATATGCAAGTGCTGTGCACTCTCTTAGATACTAGAGGTTTAACCCTGAATAAGAGAGAAGCCCAGAGGTTCTGCGACATTGTGATTGAAACCAGTCCATGGATAAGTGCTGCTGATGTTTTTGATTCTAGGATGTGGGACAAGATAATGGCAAATGTGCAGCAAGCTGAAATGAAACAGGGTATACTTTACCACTATATTTTTTTCTATTGTTACAGTCATTCAGCAAAGTTTAGGGGGCCCTGCAACAGATCCTTGTCATATAATGATAGCCCTGAGGGAAGATGAGTCTGTAAAAGACAAGTAGAAAAAAGTGGGGACAAAAATCTACCTTAAAGCAAGCAACTGTAGCTGGCACAGGAAAGTGGAAGCAAGAATCTACTTCAAATCAAGCAACCACAACAGATGCAGGAGGGAGAGAGGTAGAAAATAGTATCACTACCCTTCATGGTGCATGAAGAGGTGACCACAAATGGTGCAGGTGCACCTTCTACTGACCAGCAAAGATTATATCCTTCCCTAAGTCAATGGCAACTGCCTTCTTATGAGGTAATGTCAAAGCCAGCAAGGGACTATGACAGTTTAGAAATGACCAGGCTGCTGGACAGACCAAGCCATGGTCACCCAGAAACCCATTCCAGGATTCCAGAGATCCTTTTGAAGATCTATGTAAGATAAGAGATGAAAAGTGGGGTAAGGGAGTACAAGCCTTCCCAGTCAACACGGCCCCCCACCACAGCATCCTGCCACTCAGTATCCACATGTAATGGATACCCTGAAGGAATTAAAGAAGGCAGTAAAAGAAGATGGGCCCTGGGGGCCATTTACAGAGCAAATGCTCAAATCACTTGAACTTAATTGCCCTCAAGACTGGAAAGACATGACTAGAGTGGCTCTTGAGCCCATAACATTTTGAATATGAAGGCATTCTTCTATGATGAATGTGAAGAGCAGGAAGATCACAACCACACCACAAATGTCAACATCCCAGCTGAATGCTTGCAGGGAGAGGGAATCTACAGTTCCCCTGCAGTACAGGCTACAGGTCCACCAAATTATTTCAACTAGGTGAGGCTCTGTGCTCTGAGAGCCTGGAGGAAGTTACCAGCTGGGGGAGGTACGTTTCTGTACAGGGGTTAAGGCAGAAAGCCACTGAGGACTTGCCCCAGTTTATTGACAGGGTAAACAAGGCAGTGGAAGGGACGGTGTCTCATGAAACAGCTAGGGCAGGCTTAGCCAAGGAATTGATCTGGGACAGAATAAATAAGAAACATAAAGCAGCAATGGCACCAGTACAAAATGGCACACTGGATGACTGGATTTGGGCCATCCAGAATATAGGGACAAAAGCAGCTGAAACCTCTCTGCTGACCTTAGCCATGGCAGTTGCATAAAAGCAGGACTAAAGAGGCTTGCAGACAGCTAGTCAGAGATGGCAAAAAAAGTGCATCTTTTCTCCCCATTGGACCTTTAAAACCTGCTGGAGAGAATCCCCAAGAGTTAAGATCTAATGCTTTATGGCAAATGGATGTCACTCATTTTGCTCCTTTTGGAAATTTAACATATATTAATGTAATTATTGATGTCTATTCAGGCTGTGTAGTAGCCATAGCCTCTACAGGAGAAACCACAAAAATGGTTATCTCCCATCTACTTAAATGTTTTGGAATTGTGGATGTTCCCATCTCTATTAAAACTGACAATGGGCCCCCTATACTAGCAAGACATTTTAAGCATATTGCAATGATTGGCATATACAGCACTTAACTGGGATCCCATACAACCCTTAGAATCAAGGCATCATAGAAAGAACACACAAGGAATTAAAGACCATGCTACAAAGGGGGGGGGGGAACCTATACCAAGTCCCCTCGTAATGCCTTGAAAAGAATCTTATTTTCTTTAAATTTTCTTTCAATTTCAAAATTTTCTACAGAAATAGCATTGGGCACTATTATGTATAAAGCAACAATAATTGTTGGTGAGGATGTGGGTTAAAAGGTACACTCATCTACTGCTGGTAGGACCACAAATTGGTGCAGTATGGAGAGTCCTTGGAGAACTGGGCTTAGAATCTCCATTTGACTCAGCTGTCCCTCTCATCGGTCTATACCCAAAGGACTTAAAAACAGCATACTACAGGGACACAACCACATCAATGTTTATAGCAGCACAAACAGTAGCTAAACTGTGGAACCAACATAGATGCCCTTCAATAGATGAATGGATAAAAAATAATGTGTATATTATTTTATACATAAACACAATGGAATATATTGTGTATATGTATGAAATAATATATACATTGTGTATATATAATATTCCATTGTGTACATATTCCATATGGAATATATACACAATGGAATATTGTTCAGCAATAAAAGAGAATAAAATCATGGCATGGAGTTAGATGGATGGAGTTAGAGAAGATAATGCTAAGTGAAGTTAGCCAATCCCAAAAAAACAAATGCCAAATGTTTTCTTTGATATAAGGAGGCTGATTCATAGTGATATAGGAAGTGGGAGCCTGAAAGGAATAGATGAACTCTAGATAGGGCAGAGGGGTTGGAAGAAAAGGGAAGGTGCTTGAGGTAATTAATAATGGTGGAAACTGATGATCTTTACTATCCAATGTACATGTATGAAGACATGAATTGATGTGACTATACTATGTATACAACCAGAGATATGAAATATTGTGTTCTATATATGTAATAAGAATTGACATGCATTCTGCTGTCATGTATAAATAAAGAAATAACATTGGGCATAAGTATTGGGCCCCCCTCATGGGGTCCTTCCATCTACCTATGGTCTCATGGAAGGATTCCATAACAAATGCATGGGATGGTCCAGGGGCCCCTCCTAACCATGGGTGGAGGATTTACATATGTTACAGAAGCCTCACCCCATCTGGGTGCCTGCCAGAAAGTCAAGCCCTGGATACCCAGAACCACCAACCAAGAAGATGAAGGGGCTAACTCTGGAGGAGAAACCTCACAAACAATGGACTCAACAATGCAAATGGACCTCACGCAAAGTAACCTATGATAGTAAAGGTCTTGTTGAATAAGCCACCAGAGTGGTCTCTTTGCAGAGTGGCAATCCCATCCCTGGGCCTATGATGATGGTCCTAGTGTGTGCAATGCTCACTCCTAACAGTGAAGCCTCCCATGAGTTAAATTGGGCTTTGGTCACTAGGCCACCATTTTAGCAGTGGCTAGTTGGGAAGGGGCTTTACCCAAGCTTTTCTCTAATAATCCAACCTTATTGATCCTGAGTCATCCATCTAGGAGGTAATCATACCCTGGGATACCAGCATTTCCATACCTACTCTGCCCATTTGTTTCTCCATGGTAGATAATGAAACCATAATCCAGTAGTCCCCTCTGTTTTACACTTGCCAATGAAACTATTGTAGATAACTATAATAAGTCATATGTTGGGCTGTCTCTCACTGACCTTAGAGTTACAGTTAATGCTACCTATAGCCATAGACTCCCCCATGGCAAATGCAAGAAACCCTTGCTGCCAACATGCCCAACAACACTTTTTGGAAAGCCCCTCTCAGATAGTAATAGCATCCCATGGAATATATGTGTCACAGCCATACCTTATCTCCTTGATAAGAAAAATTTCTCTGGGGAAGAACAACATCTATGCACCTGGATGGGCATAGCCCCCTGGAATGTAACTGATGTGTACCAAAACCATATGGGCTACTGTAGTAACTGCTACATGGGACAAGCCATTACCAACCGGTATGCAGGAAATCAGTATGGCATGATGGATATCACGTCAATATTACTAGCTGCCAGACCTGTCAAATGGGCAGCAGCTGGCTGGATGAGTGGGTCTATACTGAGTCTAGACCCTGACTATGGATTTGCTTTTGTGCCAAATTATACCCATACCCACTAAGCACAAGCTTGTGTTACACCACCTTGTACTGTGCTAATAATCAACAATACTGATAACATAAATGTCACTCATACAGAGATCCCTTGTGCAGTCACCACATCCTGCTAGCTCATGAATTGTCCAACCCCTGCTATGAAACCTAAAACTATATTTATCCTCAGGATGCCCCCAGCAATCTGGCCTCCAGTGAACCTGTTCAGAGAGTAGAGGAGTCCATGGGACGTGGAGATGAAGAATCTTCTGAATCAGATCCTACGTCAGACAAAGCATGCAATTAGCCTCATCAAGGCTGGGATTACTGCCCTGGTAGCCGCCATCACCACCGCAGCCACTGTGGCTACTTCGCTCATTCAGAGTATCCAGTCTGCTCAGACTGTAAACAGTAAACAGTTTGTCTACTGCCATGGCAGAAGCCTTTGCCATTCAAAATGACTTAATTAAACTGTCTTGAGCCACTATTTTAGTCATTCAGCAAGAACTAGACGGCCACCAGGAACAACTAGATACTCTGTTTATGTTGCAAAAGCTCACTTGTGACCCTGAAATCCATAGTATTGTGTCACAAAATATATTGTATCTGAAAATGTAACTTGACACTTCTAATTTTTCTCAGTATATTAAGGGAGCTTGGGATGCTAAATATGTTATGACTATGCATAACCTTACTAAGGCAATAGTCAAAATCAATGAGACTAAGGTGTCTATCTTGACAACTTCTTCCTTTTTTCCAGGGGTTGACTGGACATTAGAAAAACCTGATAGCCAAATTAAGTAATCCTTATAATGCTATTACCCTGGCCCTACTGTTCAAAATAGTGATAATATTTTCTTGTGTTGTGAGATGCTTATGTAACCATGTAAAGGCCACCAAATGAAAAACAGAAATGCTGGCTGAAGTCCTTGCAGCACAGTCAGAGGGGGGAGATGTGGAGACAAGTGCATGGAGTACTGCACACATGGCATATGTTAAGGACGTCTGAGTGGCAGGTCACTCCCCTTGTGCTCAGCTTGTGAGCAGCAGGAAAAAGACACAGCCCTGGGCGTGAGCCATGTGTTCCAGTCTCAGTGCTTGCTCCATGGCCCACTCCTCGATTGGTCACTGCAAGGACAGTTAGCAGACATTGCATTGAAGGCTGCCTGTAATCTGCTTAGCTACTGCCTGAGTATGTGTGTGTGTGTGTGTGTGTGTGTGTGTATATATATATATATATATATATATATATATATATATATATATAGTAACTGCGCAATAAAATCAGACCTGCTTCCTGCTGGTCTCTGGAGGTCTTTATTAGTGACTCCGCAGCCACACTCTCTCTACCCTGTTCCAAGGACCTCCTGGCTGGAGGAGAGAGAGCCCACACAATATTCTAAGAACATTAAATCTGCAACTAAAGTGACACAGCCACATCAATGTTTAAAACAGCTCAATTCACAATAGCTAAGCTATGCAACCAACATAGGTGCTCTTCAACAAATAAATGGATAAAGAAAATATGGTTCATATATACATAATAGAATATTACTCAGCCATAAAGAAGAATGAAATTATGATATTTGCCAGTAAATGGATGGAACTATCATTCTAAGTGAAATAAGCGAGTCTGAAAGAAAAAAAAAAAAGCCAAATGTTGTCTCTGATATGCAGAGGCTACCACACAACAAAGGAGGATGAGGACAATGAGAAATAAAAGGAAGTGAGCAGGTGTAGAAATAGGAAAGTCAAAATGAATCAAACATAAATTTCCTATATTCATATATTATTGCACAACCAGAGTAACTTCACAGCATGTAAAACCACAAGAATGGGAAGTTATGCTCCATGTATGTATAATATGTCAAAATACAGTCTAATGGCATGTATATCTAAAATGAACAAATTTTAAAAATTTATTAAAAAGACCAACACACACCCCTGTTATTCCATTTAAGCAGCATTCAGAAATTCCCCTTGGAGGCACTGGACCACTCACCAGGATCACAAACTGCCCCCTGGCTTTGGAAAATTCTTCCCCTCACGGACTTGTCTACATATCATGAAAACAACAGATGTCTGGTGACCCCTTGGCTCTCTAGGGCTTAGATGCTCCATAAACACTGATCACCTCAACTGCTCCCGACAGCTACGAAAGCATCATCAGGAGAAGATAAAGCAAAAGCTAGACCATCTGGCCTTTCCCACTGGCAGGATGGGGTGACTTCCCTAGGCTTAGACCCTTACACAAAGCCTGGGTATCAGGGGGGTCACCTCCCACCAGGCCCCCTGGCTAGCTGGAGCCCTAAGAATTAACCTAATGGATGTAATGGAAATTTGTGGACTATAGGAATGGCAGAGCCACCTGCCATACACTCTGAAACTCAGTGGGATGTGGCTACCTTCCACCCCTTAACCAGAGCCTCCCTCTAAAGCATGGGACCCAAGGACAACACACCTTGCAAAGCCCAGGCAGTCACCTGAGCTCAGGGCTATTCACCTCTCTGCTCCACACCTGGAAGTGGCTCCCATTTCAATCACAGTGAGAGGAACACCCTTGAATACAGCAGGGACATCTGCTCTCATGCCCTGTGCACATGGGGTTTCTCTATCAGGAAGCCCTTCTGCCAGAAAACCTTATGGCCACTCCTGCCCCTCCTCTTAATCTCTGCTCAAATTCCCCTTCTCAGTGATGCCCACCAAGACCACCCCATTTGCAGTGCCTCTCCCACTCATTCTCCAATTCTCTTATCCCGCTTATTGTTTTAAAGTCACATTGATCACTGTTCAACATGTGATATGATTTACCTCTTTATAGTGCATTGTCCCTAGAGGTACCTTAGCTACACAGGGCAAATCCTTTGCCTCTTTTTACACTGCAAGATTCTGTAACAGTTCCTGCATACAGTAGGTGTACAATAATTGTGTACTTAGCGTGTGAATTGCTCAGTGCAACCCTCCCTGCATTGCAGAAGTGGATACATTTTGTAGAAATGGCCACAAGTTGAGTTTCTCACACAGAATACTTAGAAAAACAAGAACTATTTGCCAGATATAGGCAGGAAGTAGAAGAGCCCAGAAGAAGAAAACCACAAACCCTTTTCCTCCTCCATTCTCTATGCCCATTGGCAGAAGCTGTACAAAGCGTGTAAATCAGTCCACATATGCATTGTTTACTAACTTCATATACAAATTTAAACCGGGCACTCTTATAATTGCCTTCAAAAAAAAAGAAGAAAGAAAAGAAACAAGATCCAAATCCTCTTGGGGTCTCTAGACCACCATGATGAGCATGAGATGCCCAGGTCTTTGGAAGCAGACATCTGACCCCATGATGTTGTGCTACACACCATTAAAACAATGTCTGGCCACATGTAGGGTCAGGTCCACAGAGTTTGAGAAGATGGTGGGTGAACCACGAGCTCCAGATCAGAGCATCTGCACCCAAACCCCAGCCCTAGCACTGCCCCTGAATGACCACGGAGCTCCTGGTGCTTCTGCTTCTTAGCTGTAAGGTGGGTGACCAGAGTGTCTGCTGTGGGTGTCATGGTCACGTGATGAGCTGTACAGCATTTCAGAGAGTCTGGCTCATGGTGAGTATTCAAGAAATTGAAACTCATTACTCAGTAGATTTCCTGAGGTCTGGAAACTTCCCCTAGCCCCCTATGATGTAGATAAGGGTAAGGACATCGTCACAGCCTGTGTCAGTCAACTCTTCATTACTGTAAGTAATACCTGAGACAAATCCACTTATGAAGAGAAAAGTAGGATGACAGCTCACAGTTTTAGAGGTTTCAGTCCAGCATTGATTGTCCCATGGCTATTGGGCCTGTTGGAGGCACCAAATCAATGGAGGGGAAGGTATGATGGGACAAAGCCATGTACCTCAAGGCCAGACTATGAGAGAGAGAGAGAGAGAGAGAGAGAGAGAGAGAGAGAGAGAGAGAGAGAGAGCGAGAGAGAGATCATATCACTTACTCCATGGTCTTGAGGAAGTCACCTTATCTTTGATATCTCAGAATTCATCAGGATATAAACTTTGGTCCTTCTGGAAATGTATTATGTAGGCTGAAATATTACAATATGCAAGTCATTCCTGTCACAGGTGTTTGAAGCATCAGCTGATGTGATGCCTCTGGCCCCAGCTGCAGGGGAGGCCTCCCAGAGACACTGCTCAGGACCCTTGGTCTGGGCTCCAGAGAATGCCCTGTCCCAGCCTCCATGGCAGAGCCTGTGTTTGTCCTCAGTCCCTGGGAGTCCATGGGCAGAGCTGACCCAGGGAGCAGGTCAGAGGACTCTCCCCAGACAGTGGTCACTCACCTGTGAGTCCCAGCAGGAGGGTCAGCAGCAGGACAGGACAGGGACGCTGGGGCAGGGAGGCAGGTGCAGACATGGTGGAGCCCTGAGGAGCCTGCTCTGTCCCAGTGTCTGTCCTGGGGAGATCCCTGACTCTGCTCTCTGGAGGGAACTGACACTCTGCCTCCCTTGCTGCAAGAGGAAGTGACTGTGACAGAGTGACAAGCATTTCCTCCAAAATTGTGAAGTAGAAACCAGGAGCACAGACAGCAATGGTTAAGGGTCTCTCATGCTGCATTTTCATAAGGAATTGGACAGGACCTGAAAAACAAGGCCTCCTTTTCCCTGGGTCTGTGCTGGTCCACTAGGCCCCTCATGGTTTCCTGGGCCATAGTGACAGTCTTTTTTGGAGTCGCAGGACATGCAGAACGTGCCCCAGACTCCTGACCCTGAGACCCTGGTGTGGCTAGCTGGTGGCCTCATTCTGCAGCAACTACACACAGAACTACTCAGCTAGAGGGAGGAGGAGGCTCCTGAGACCTGCTCAGTGTTGGGGGGGAACTTGGTCACCTCCTACCATGGCCAATCTTTGCAAATCTTTTTTTTCTTTAATGGATTATAGTTACACATAACAGTTGGGTTCATCCTGACAAAACCATACATGCATGGAATTAAGTATCAATTCTGAATTCCCCCTTTCCTTCCCATACTCAACCCACATCCCCTCTTCTTTCTTATTTTCTACTAGACTTCATTTTGCTCATGTTTTTATTTATTTTTGATTGTTTATTTTGATTTACACAAACTGTAAATTTCCCTGTGGTGTATTTATATTACACATAACATAATTTTTAAAGAATTCATTCTGCGTTTCCTCTGTTTTTTCCATCTCTCCTCTTTGACTCTTGATCTCCTTCTATTCTGATGACCTTTCCTATATCTTTATTATATCTTCTTCTTCTCTCCCTCTTTCCTTTATTTAATTCTAGTGTTCACAGCTGAGAAAAAAAACTGACTTTTGATTTTCTTCTTTTTTTATTATTCTGTTTACTTATTTTTATGTGGTGCTGAGGATCGAACCCAGGGTCTCGCACGTGCTAGATAAGAGCTCTACCACTGATACACAATCCAAGCCCTGACCTTTGATTTTTCTGAGTGTGGCTCATTTCACTTAGCACGATGTTCTCTATGTATATCAATTTACTAGCAAATGTCATAATGTCATGCTTCTATGTGGCTGAGCAGAACAGGAAGTGACTGTGACAGTAAAAAAGCAATTTCCTTCAAAATTGTGAAGCAGACAATTTTGTGACAGAGTTATAAAGACTAAGAGAGATAAAGAGAGAGAGACATAAAGAGAGAGATCACTTACTCCATGGCCTTGAAGAAGTCAGTTATAAAAAGCACAGTTTCTTAATCCATTCCTCTCTTCACAGGTACCAGCTGATTCCATAATTTAGCTATTATGAACTGTGCTGCTATAAACATTTAGGTGTCTGTGTCCCTGTGGTATGCTGATCTTCAATCTTTTGAGAAAATACCAAGGAGTGGGACAGCTGGTCATGTGGTGGTTCCATTCCTCGTTATTTGAGGATTCTCCTTTCTGCTTTCCAGAGTGGTTGCCTTCATTTGCAGTCCCACCAACAGTGTATGAGTGTACATTTTCCCCTCATCCTCACCAACTCTTACTATGATTTGTGATCCTGGCATTTGCCATCTGTCTGGAGTGAAATAAAACCTTAATGTAGTTTTGATTTGCAATTTCCTGATTGTTAAGGTCTGTAAACAAGTCAGGATGGCACCTGGCATTTTGCCAGAGAAATGTTAGAGTCTGTAAACAAGTCTGGATGGTGCCTGGCAAAATCCCAGAGGGAGTGGTTTGTGAAGTAACTCCAGTGAGCCATTAAGTGTGGAGATTCCTTATTGGTTGACTGCTGTATCGAGTTTATGTTAATTAGATAAGCTGTGTGGAATGTATAAATACCGCTCCTGTCCTACAATAAACGGCTCCTACTCCTGCTGCATCAATCTACACAAGTTGTTCGTCAACCCCCCCCCCCCCAAGTTATTTTGCTGCAGCCGGGCTGCGGCAGATGGTGGCCTGTACGGGGAGCCCCGGGACACTCAGGGGTAAGTGACGGAAAAAAAGCTGCCCGTCTATAGATAGGACGGGAGCAAATCTGCTCGTCCCTAGACAGATAGGGTGAGAGGAAAAATGGCCATTTCGAGAAAATGGAGAAGATTGATACAGTATGTTTGTGTCTTGTTTTGACTTGGTGTATTGTATTGTCTTTGTGATGAAAATATGGAAGGGGTGAAAAGTAAATTACTAAGGGAAGAAGGCACCCCAGTGGAACCAAGAGCAGTTAGGGCATGTATTGATAAAAGCACAGGAACTCTAGTCAGAAAGAAAAAGAAAGTTCAAAAGAAGAAGGATTATCAGGAAAAAAGTTGCAGCAAAAGGTTATTACTGAATACTTTTCATTACCGGAGGGTGCATAAATTGGCGTGGCAGCTGCCATGTGCAAGAGCCGGTCATGGTGCAGCAAGGGCTTTCCAAGCAGCAGCAGCCAGCTCTTCCCTGCTGCCTGCCCGGGGAGCGGGACTCCACTTCAAGAGCCCAAATCCAAACCTGACCCAGAGGCACAGTCTCACAGGCTCTTGCTCCCTGTGCCCAGTAGCAGTTTGAGTCTGGGACACTCCCCAGGGCCATCTGGGGCTGCCCGGGATGCTACAGCAGGCAGAAGATGCTACCAGAGTCCCTGATGTTTGGTCATTTTCAATGCCAATAACTAAGCTACAATGGTTCTCCCACACCTGGAGGCTGATAAGTAATGAGCACCATTAAGGCTTATTTCAAATGTAAAAAACCTTGAGATAATGTACTAAATTGTTCAGAAGGTTGTTTTCTTAGTGCCTGCTGGAATACTGCAGGATTTTCTTTAGCCAGCGTTTGGAGTTCCTGCATTCGTCCCAGTGCCAGTGAAAACGAGGGTGGAAGAATTTCCAGTGTTGCTGAAAACTGGACGAAACTTCGGCTGAGAAACAGACGAGACTTCGGAGCTGTTGCTGTTTCTGCTGCTACAGCTTAAGCTAGCTGCCTGCAGAACTTACCTGGACTGTGATTTAAGCTAGCTGCCTGCAGAACTTACCTGGACTGTGATTTAAGCTAGCTGCCTGCAGAACTTACCTGGACTGTGATTTACCTGGACTGTAAGTTAATCTATTGAGACACTGATTTACCTGGACTGAGACAACAAACTGTAATCTACAACAAATTGTAACTTGGTATCTTTGCTAACGGTGTCATTGCTGGTATAATTTTTCCAAGGGCTTCTCGCATGGAGCCATCAGTTGGCTTGATATTGTGGCATTTTGTATCCTCCCCTTCTGCTTGTAGCAGATTATTTATGGTGTTTGTGTAAAAAACCACTATGGTCGTTATTTAATTTTTTATCATTTCATGATTTTTATTTATTTTTTTTAAATTTTTTTATTATTGGTTGTTCAAAACATTACATAGTTCTTGATATATCATATTTCACATTTGATTCAAGTGGATTATGAACTCCCATTTTTACCCCGTATACAAATTGCAGAATCACATCAGTTACACATTCATTGATTTACATATTGCCATACTAGTGTCTGTTGTATTCTGCTGCCTTTCCTATCCTCTACTATCCCCCCTCCCCTCCCCTCCCCTCTTCTCTCTCTACCCCCTCTACTGTCATTCATTTCTCCCCCTTGTATTAATTTCCCCTTTCCCCTCACTTCCTCTTGTATGAAATTTTGTATAACCCTGAGGGTCTCCTTCAATTTCCATGCAATTTCCCTTCTCTCTCCCTTTCCCTCCCACCTCTCATCCCAGTTTAATGTTAATCTTCTTCTCATGCTCTTCGTCCCTACTCTGTTCTTAGTTACTCTCCTTATATCAAAGAAGACATTTGGCATTTGTTTTTTAGGGATTGGCTAGCTTCACTTAGCATAATCTGCTCTAATGCCATCCATTTCCCTGTAAATTCTATGATTTTGTCATTTTTTAATGCAGAGTAATACTCCATTGTGTATAAATGCCACATTTTTTTTATCCATTCGTCTATTGAAGGGCATCTAGGTTGGTTCCACAGTCTTGCTATTGTGAATTGTGCTGCTGTGAACATCGATGTAGCAGTGTCCCTGTAGCATGCTCTTTTTAGGTCTTTAGGGAATAGACCGAGAAGGGGAATAGCTGGGTCAAATGGTGGTTCCATTCCCAGCTTTCCAAGAAATCTCCATGTTGCTTTCCAAATTGGCTGCACCAATTTGCAGTTCCACCAGCAATGTACAAGTGTACCCTTTTCCCCACATCCTTGCCAGCACTTGTTGTTGTTTGACTTCATAATGGCTGCCAATCTTACTGGAGTGAGATGGTATCTTAGGGTGGTTTTGATTTGCATTTCTCTGACTGCTAGAGATGGTGAGCATTTTTTCATGTACTTGTTGATTGATTGTATGTCCTCCTCTGAGAAGTGTCTGTTCAGGTCCTTGGCCCATTTGTTGATTGGGTTATTTGTTATCTTATTGTCTAATTTTTTGAGTTCTTCGTATACTCTGGATATTAGGGCTCTATCTGAAGTGTGAGGAGTAAAGATTTGTTCCCAGGTTGTAGGCTCCCTATTTACCTCTCTTATTGTTTCTTTTGCTGAGAAAAAACTTTTTAGTTTGAGTAAGTCCCATTTGTTGATTCTAGTTATTAACTTTTGTGCTATGGGTGTCCTATTGAGGAATTTGGAGCCTGACCCCACCGACTGTAGATCGTAGCCAACTTTTTCTTCTATCAGACAGCATGTCTCTGATTTGATATCAAGCTCCTTGATCCATTTTGAATTTACTTTTGTGCATGGCGAGAGAAAGGGATTCAGTTTCATTTTGTTGCATATGGATTTCCAGTTTTCCCAGCACCATTTTTTGAAGATGTTATCCTTCCTCCATTGCATGCTTTTAGCCCCTTTATCAAATATAAGATAGTTGTAGTTTTGTGGATTGGTTTCTGTGTCCTCTATTCTGTACCATTGGTCCACCCACCTGTTTTGGTACCAGTACCATGCTGTTTTTGTTACTATTGCTCTGTAGTATAGTTTGAAGTCTGGTATCACTATACCGCCTGATTCACACTTCCTGCTTAGCATTGTTTTTGCTATTCTGGGTCTTTTGTTTTTCCATATGAATTTCATGATTGCTTTCTCTATTTCTACAAGAAATGCCATTGGGATTTTGATTGACATTGCATTAAACCTATAGAGAACTTTTGGTAATATCGCCATTTTGATGATGTTAGTTCTGCCTATCCATGAACAGGGTATATTTTTCCATCTTCTAAGATCTTCTTCTATTTCTCTCTTTAGGGTTCTGTAGTTTTCATTGTATAAGTCTTTCACCTCTTTTGTTAGGTTGATTCCCAAGTACTTTATTTTTTTTGAGGATATTGTGAATGGAGTGGTTGTCCTCATTTCCATTTCAGAGGATTTGTCGCTGATATACAGGAATGCCTTTGATTTATGCGTGTTGATTTTATATCCTGCCACTTTGCTGAATTCATTTATTAGCTCTAATAGTTTCTTTGTAGAGCCTTTTGGGTCTGCTAGGTATAGAATCATGTCATCTGCAAATAGTGATAATTTAAGTTCTTCTTTTCCTATTTTTATGCCTTTAATTTCTTTCGTCTGTCTAATTGCTCTGGCCAGTGTTTCGAGAACTATGTTGAACAGAAGTGGTGATAGAGGGCATCCCTGTCTTGTTCCAGATTTTAGAGGGAATGTCTTCAGTTTTTCTCCATTCAGAATGATGCTAGCCTGAGGCTTAGCATAGATTGCTTTTACAATATTGAGGTATGTTCCTGTTATCCCTAGTTTTTCTAGAGTTTTGAACATAAAGGGATGCTGTACTTTGTCGAATGCTTTTTCCGCATCTATCGAGATGATCATATGGTTCTTATTTTTAAGTCTATTGATGTGGTGAATAACATTTTTTGATTTCCGTATATTGAACCAGCCTTGCATCCCAGGGATGAATCCTACTTGATCATGGTGTACAATTTTTTTGATATGTTTTTGTATCCGATTCGCCAGAATTTTATTGAGGATTTTTGCATCTAGGTTCATTAGAGATATTGGTCTGTAGTTTTCTTTCTTTGAAGTGTCTTTGTCTGGTTTAGGAATCAGGGTGATGTTGGCCTAGTAGAATGAATTTGGAAGTTATCCCTCTTTTTCTATTCCTGAAGTAGCTTGAAAAGTATTGGTATTAGTTCCTCTTTAAAGGTTTTGTAAAACTCTGCTGTATACCCATCCGGTCCTGGGCTTTTCTTAGTTGGTAGTCTTTTGATGGTTTCTTCTATTTCCTCAATTGATATTGGTCTGTTTAGGTTGTCTATATCCTCCTGACTCAATCTGGGCAGATCATATGACTTAAGAAATTTATCTATGCCTTCACTATCTTCTAATTTATTGGAGTATAAGGATTCAAAATAGTTTTTGATTATCTTCTGTATTTCTGAAGTGTCTGTTGTGATATTGCCTTTTTCATCCCGTATGCTAGTAATTTGAGTTCTCTCTCTTCTTCTCTTCGTTAGCATGGCTAAGGGTCTGTCGATTTTATTTATTTTTTCAAAGAACCAACTTTTAGTTTTGTCAATTTTTTCAATTGTTCCTTTTGTTTTGATTTCATTAATTTCAGCTCTGATTTTAATTATTTCTTGCCTTCTACTTCTTTTGCTGTTGTTTTGCTCTTCTTTTTCTAGGATTTTGAGATGAAGTATGAGATCATTTATTTGTTTTTTTTTTCTTTTTTAAGGAATGAACTCCAAGCAATGAATTTTCCTCTTAGAACTGCTTTCAATGTGTCCCATAGATTCCGATATGTTGTGTCTGTGTCTTCATTTATCTCTAAGAATTTTTTAATTTCCTCCTTGATGTCTTCTATAACCCATTGATCATTCAGTAACCTATTGTTCATTCTCCAAGTGATGCATGATTTTTCCTTCCTTCTTTTATCGTTGATTTTCAGTTTCATTCCATTATGATCAGATAAGATGCATGGTATTATCTCTACTCCTTTATATTGTCTAAGAGTTGCCCTGTGACATAATACATGATCTGTTTTTGAGAAGGATCCATGTGCTGCTGAGAAAACAGTGTAACTGCTTGATGTTGGGTGGTATATTCTATATATGTCAATTAGGTCTAGGTTATTAATTGTGTTATTGAGTTCTATAGTTTCCTTATTCAACTTTCGTTTGGAAGATCTGTCCAGTGGTGAGAGAGGTGTGTTGAAGTCTCCCATGATTATTGTATGGTGGTCTATTAGACTCTTGAACTTGAGAAGAGTTTGTTTGATGAACATAGCTGCACCATTGTTTGGGGCATATATATTTATGATTGTTATGTCTTGTTGGTGTATGGTTCCCTTGAGCAGTATGTAGTGTCCCTCTTTATCCCTTTTGATTAACTTTGGCTTGAAATCTATTTTATTTGATATGAGTATGGACACTCCTGCTTGTTTCCGAAGTCCATATGAGTGATATGATTTTTCCCAACCTTTCACCTTCAGCCTATGTATGTCTTTTCCTATCAAATGCGTCTCCTGTAGGCAGCATATTGTTGGGTCTTGTTTTGTGATCCATTCTACTAGCCTGTGTCTCTTAATTGGTGAGTTTAAGCCATTAACATTTAGGGTTATTATTGAGATAGGGGTTGTTCTTCCAGCCATATTTGTTTATTTATGTTACTAAACATGGTTTGTTTTCCTCTTTGATTATTTTTCCCCCCTTTAGTGTCCTACCTCCCACTGTTGGTTTTCATTGTTATTTTCCATTTCCTCTTCCTGTAATGCTTTGCTGAGCATGTTTTGAAGAGATGGTTTTCTAGCTGCAAATTCTTTTAACTTTTGTTTATCGTGGAAGGTTTTAATTTCATCTTCCATCCTGAAGCTTAATTTCGGTGGATACACAATTCTTGGTTGGAACCCATTTTCTTTCAGTGTTTGAAATATGTCATTCCAGGATCTTCTAGCTTTCAGAGTCTGTGTTGAAAGATCAGCTGTTATCCTGATTGGCTTACCCCTAAATGTAATCTGCTTCCTTTCTCTTGTAGCTTTTAAAATTCTCTCCTTATTCTGTATGTTGGGCATCTTCATTATAATGTGTCTAGGTGTGGATCTCATGATTTTGCACATTCGGCATCCTGTAGGCTTCTAGGATTTGGGATTCTGTCTCATTCTTCAAGTCTGGGAAGTTTTCTGGTATTATTTCATTGAATAGATTGCTCATTCCTTTGGTTTGAAACTCTATCCCTTCCTGTATCCCAATGACTCTTAAGTTTGGTCTCTTGATGTTATCCCATATTTCTTGGATGTTCTGCTCATGGTTTCTTAACAGTCTTGCTGAGCTGTCTATGTTCTTTTCCAGTTGAAATACTTTGTCTTCATTGTCTGATGTTCTATCTTCTAAGTGTTCTACTCTGCTGGTAGTATTCTCCATTGAGTTTTTAAGTTGGTTTATTGCTTCCTGCATTTCTAGGATTTCTGTTTGTTTGTTTTTTGTAACCTCTAGCTCCCTGTATAGTTGATCTTTTGCTTCTTGGATTTGTTTATGTAATTCATTGTTGAAGTGATCTTTCATTGTCTGATTTTGCTGTCTGATGTCTTCCTTGAGACTCCAGATCATCTGAAGCATGTATATCCTGAATTCTTTATCTGACATTCCATCTGCTGCAGATATTACCTCTTCTAACATTGAGTTGACCTGCATTGCTTGTGGTCCTTTCTTTCCTTGTATCTTCATACTGTTCGCGTTTCTTTCTGCTTGGTGAAACTGTTGTGCTATTGAATTTTCCCCCTATATATTTATATTGCTCTTTTATAGTTGCAAAGTCTCCCTCGCAGGCGCGGGCAGCGGCTCTGCCCCTCCTCCAATTGGGGCAATGTGCCTACCATGCCGGCAGGCCGCTGGGCCTGTTCTGCCGGTCGGTAGCAGGTCCGCCTACCTTGCAAGCGCGGGCGGCAGCTCTGCCCCTCTGCGGGCCGCTGGGCTTGTTCTGTCGGTGGTCGCAGTTCTGCCTACTTTGCAGGCGCGGGCAGCGGCACTGCCCCTCTGCAGGCCGATGGGCCTGTTCTGCCGGTGGGTCGCAGGTCTGCCTACCTTGCAGGCGTGGGGGGGGGCAGTTCTACCCTTCCGCAGGCTGCTGGGCCTGTTTTGTCTGTCGGTTGCAGGTCTGGCCTGTTCTGTTGGTGGTCGCAGGTCCGCCTACCTTGCAGGTGTGTGGGGCAGCTCTGCCCCTCTGCGGGCCGCTGAGCCTGTTCTGCCTGGGGGTCAGATGTCCGCCTACCTTGCAGGCACGGGGGGAGGAGGCGGCTCTGCCCCTCAGCAGGCCGCTGGGCCTGTTCTTCCGGGGATCGGAGGTCTGCCTACCTTGCAGGCTTGGTTGGCAGCTCTGCCCCTCCGCGGGCCACTGGGCCTGTTCCGTCGGTGGTCACAGTTGTGCCTACCTTGCAGGTGCGGGGGGAGGGGGCGGCTCTGCCCCTCTGTAGGCCGCTGCGCCTGTTCTGCCGGTGGGTCGAAGGTCCGCCTACCTTCTTGTTATTTAAATTAAACAAAAGGGGGAAATGTTAAGGTCTGTAAACAAGTCAGGATGGTGCCTGGCATTTTGCCAGAGAAATGTTAGAGTCTGTAAACAAGTCTGGATGGCGCCTGGCAAAATGCCAGAGGGAGTGGTTTGTGAAGTAACTCCAGTGAGCCATTAAGTGTGGAGATTCCTTATTGGTTGACTGCTGAATCGAGTTTATGTTAATTAGATAAGCTGTGTGGAATGTATAAATACCGCTCCTGTCCTACAATAAACGGCTCCTACTTTTTTATATACATATTGGCCATTTGTGTTTCTTTTTTGAGATGTTTCTGTTTACTTCTTTGTCCCCCTATATTTGGGGGTTACTGTTATTATTATGACTTAGGTTGAATGAACTGAAGTTCTATGTACTCTGAATACTAATCCCCTGTTGGGGAAGTGACTGGCAAGGATCCTCTCCTGTTCAATAGGCTTTTTTTTTTTTTCATTCCCTGCATCATTTCCTTTGCTGTGCATCAGATGTTAACTGATGGCATCCCCCTTACTGATTCTTATTTTATTTTCTTGCACTCTGGGGGTTTCATTAAAGAAATTGTCACCAGCACCTACACGATGGAATGTTGGCTCTATGTTTTCTTTTAGAATTTGCAAGATTTCTGGACTAATTCCTAAGTCATTGATGCATTCTGATTTGACTCCCATGCAGGGTGACAAATATGGATCTAGTTTCTTTTTTCTTTTTCTAATTAATTAATTTATTTTAATTAGATATATATGATAGCAGAATGCATTTTGATTCATTGTACACAATTGCAGCACAACTTTTCATTTCTCTGTTTGTACATGATGTAACATCACACCATATGTGCAGTCATACATGTATCTACAGTAATGATGTTCATCTTATTCCACCATCTTTCCTGCCCCCATGCCCCCTTCTAACCCCCCTTCCCCTTTGCCCTCTCAAAGCTCCTCCATTTCCCATGCCCCCCCATTATGGATCAGCATCTACTTATAAGAGAGGACATTTGGCCTTTGGATTTTTGGGATTGACTTACTTCCCTTAGCATGATATTCTTCAACTCATTCCATTTATTCTCTTTTAATGCTGAGTAATATTCCATTGTGTAAATATACCACAGTTTTTTATCCATTCATCTGTAGAAGGGCATTTAAGTTGCTTCCACAGGTTAGCTATTGTGAACTGAGCTGCTATTAACATTGATGTGGCTGCGTTAGTATATTATGCTGATTTTAAGTTCATTAAGGGCAGACCAAGGAGTGGGAGAGGTGGGTCAAATGGTAGTTTCATTCCAAGTTTTCTAAAGAATCTCTACACTGCTTTCCATATTGGCTACACCCATTACAGTCCCACCAGAAGTGTATGAGTGAGTGTGCCTTTCTCCCCATATCCTTGCCAACATTTATTGTTGTCTGCATTCCTAATAGCTGCCATTCTGACTGGAGTTTTGATTTGCATTTCTCTATTTACTAGAGATGCTGAAAATTTTTCATATATTTATTTATTGATTGTATATTTTTTCCTGAGAAGTGTCTGTTCAATTCCTTAGCCCATTTATTGATTGGGTTATTTGTTTGTTTGGTGTTAAGTTTTTTGAGATCTTTATATATTCTGGATATTAGTGCTCTATCTGATGTGTGAGAGAAAAATTTGCTTCCAAGATGTAGAGACTCTGTTTAATGCACATATTCTTTCTTTTGCTGAAAAGAAACTTTTTAGTTTGAATCCATCCCATTTATTGATTCTCGGTTTTAATTCTTACACTATAGGAGTCTTATTAAGAAAGTTGGGGTCTAATCCCACATGATGGAGACTAGGGCCAACTTTTTCTTCTATTATATGCAGGGTCTCTAGTTTTATTCCTAATTCCTTGATCCATTTTGAGTTGAGTTTTGTGCATGGTGAGAGACAGAGGTTTAATTTTACTTTGTTTCATATGGATTTCTAGTTTTCCAGCACCATTTGTTGAAGAGGCTATCTTTTCTCCAATGCATGTTTTTGGCACCTTTGTCTAATATAAGAGAATTGTAATTTTGTGGGTTAGTATCTCTGTCCTCTGTTCTGTACATTGGTCTACCAATCTGTTTTGGTGTCAATACCATGCTCTATTTGTTACTATTGCTCTGTAGTATAGGTTAAGGTCTGGTATAGTGATGCCACATGCTTCACTCTTCCTGCTAACGATTGCTTTAGCTATTCTGGGTCTCTTATTTTTCCAGATGATTTTTATGATTGCTTTTTCTATTTCTATGAGGAATATCATTGGGACTTTGATCAGAATTGCATTAAATCTGTATAATGCTTTGGTAGTTTGTTTATTTTGATAATATCAATGCTGCCTATCCAAGAGCAAGGTAGATCTTTCTAAAGTCTTCTTTTTTTCTATCTTTAGGGTTCTATAGTTTTCATTTTTAGATTATTCACTTCTTTTGTTAAGTTGATTCCCAAATATTTATTTATTTGTTTGTTTGTTTGTTTTTGTTTACTTGAGGCTATTGTAAATGGGGTATTTTTCTCATTTCCCTCTCAGTGTATTTGTCACTCATATACAGAAATGCCTTTGACTTATGGGTGTTGATTTTATATCTGGCTTCTTTGCTGAATTTATTTACTAGTTATAGAAGATTTCAAATGGAGATTTGAGGTTTTCTAGTTATAGAATCATATCATCAGCAAATAGTGCTCATTTAAGTTCTTCTTTTCCTATCCATATCCCTTTAATTTCTTTCATCTGTCTCATTGCTCTGGCCAGTGTTTCAAGAACTATGTTAAATAAAAGTGGTGAAAGAGGGCATCCCTGTCTTGTTCAAGTTTTTAGAGGAATGCCTTCAATTTTTCTCCATTTAGGATGATGTTGGCCTGGGGCTTAGCATAGATAGCCTTTATGATGTTGAGATAAGTTCCTGTTATCCCTAGTTTTTATAGTGTTTTGAACATGAAGGGGTGCTGTATTTTGTCAAATGCTTTTGCTGCATCTATTGAGATGATCATATGAGTCTTATCTTTAAGTCTACTCATGTGGTGAATTACATTTATTGATTTCCATATATTGAATAAACCTTACATCCATGGGATAAATCCTACTTGATTTTGGTGCACAATCTTTTTGATATGTTTTCGTATTTGATTTTCCAGAATTTTATTGAGAATTTTTGCATCTATGTTCATTAGAGATATTGGTCTGAAGTTTTCTTTTTTTGATGTGTCTCTGGTTTTGGAATCAGGGTAATATTGGCTTCATATGATGAGTTTTGAAGTGCTGCCTCTTTTTCTGTTTCCTAAAATAAATTGAAGAGTATTGGTATTAGTTGTTATTTAAAGGTCTTATAAAACTTGGCTGTGTATCCATCCAGTCCTGGGCTTTTCTTGGTTGGTAGGTTTCTGATGACATCTTCTATTTCACCACTTGATATTGGTGTATTTAAATTGTGTATATTTTCTTGATTCAATATGGGGAAATTGTATGATTTAATAAATTTATTGATGGCTTCAATATCTTCTATTTTATTGGAGTATAAGTTTTCAAAATAATTTCTAACTATATGCTGTATTTCTGTAGTGTCTATTGTGATGTTTCCTTTTTCATCACATATACTGATAATTTGAGTTTTCTCTCTCCTTCTCTTCATTAGCATGGCTAAGAGTTTGTCAATTATATTTATTTTTTCAAAGAAGCAACGTTTTGTTTTGTCAATTTTTTAAAATTGCTTCTTTAGTTTCGATTTCATTGATTTCAGCTCTGTTTGAATTATTTTCTGTCCTCTATGGCTTTTGCTGTTGATTTGTTCTTCTTTTTCTAGGGCTATGAGATGAAATATGAGGTCATTTATTTCTTGACATTTTCTTCTTTTAAGAAATGAAATTCATGAGCTTTCCTCTTAGTACTGCTTTCATAGTGTCCCAGAGATTTTGATATGTTGTATCTATGTTCCCATTTACCTCCAAGAAATTTTTAATCTCCTCCTTGATGTCTTCTGCAACCCATTGTTCATTCAGTAGCATATGGTTTAGCTATAGGTGTTGGAGTTGTTTTTTATCATTTATTTTTTTCATTGATTTCCAATTGCATTGCATTATGATCTGATAGAATGCAGGGTAGTATCTCTACTTTTTTGTATTTGCTTAGAGTTGCTTTGTGGCATAGTATATGGTCTATTTTAGAGAAGGATCCATGTGCTGCTGAGAAGAAAGTGTATCCACTTGATGCAGGTTGAAATATCCTATATACGTCAGTAAAGTCAAAGTTATTAATTGTATTATTGAGATCTTTAGTTTCTTTATTCAAGTTTTGTTTGGAAGATCTATCCAGTGGTGAGACAGGTGTGTTAAAGTCACCCAAGATTATTGTGTTGTGGTCAATTTGACTCTTGAAGTTGAGAAGAATTTGTTTGATGACCACAGCTGCTTCATTGTTTGAGGCACATATATTTATGATTGTTATGTCTTATTGGTGTATGGTTACCTTGAGCAGTATGTAGTGTCCATCTTTATCCCTTTTTATTAACTTTGGCTTATGTCTCCTTTATGTGATACGAGGATAGAAACACCTGCTTCTTCCGCAGTCCATGTGAATGGTATGATTTTTCCCAACGTTTCACCTTTAGTCTGTGTTTGTCTTTTCCTATCACATGAGTCTCCTGGAGGCAGCATATTGTTGGGTCTTTTTTTTTAATCCAGTCTGCTAATCTAAGTCTTTTGATTGGTGAGTTCAATCTGTTAAATTTCAGGGTTATTATGGAAACATGGTTTGTATTCCTAGCCATATTTGTATATTTTTGTTATTTAACTTGACTTGATTTTTTCTTTGTTTATATTTTCCTTTAGAGTACTACCTCCCTCTGCTGATTTTCATTGTTGTTTTCCATTTTATCTTCATGGAATATTTTGCCAACGATATTTGTAGTGCCAGTTTCTAGCTATAAATTCTTTTAACTTTTGTTTATTGTGGAAGGTTTTCATTTCATCATCAAATCTAAAGATTAATTTTGCTGGATACAAGATTCTTGGTTGGCACCCATTTTCTTTCAGAGCTTGTTATATGTTCTTCAAAGATTTTCTAGCTTTCATGGTCTGTGTTGAAAAATCTGCCATTATCCTAATTTGTTTTTCCCTATATGTAATCTGATTCCTTTCTCTCATAGCTTTTAAAATTCTCTCTTATTCTGTATGTTGGGTATTTTTATTATAATATGACTTGTTGTGGATCTGTTGTGATTATGTGCATTTGGTGTCTGGTAGGATTCTTGAATTTGGATTTCCAATTCATTCTTTATGTTTGAAAAGTTTTCTGATATTATTTTATTGAATAAGTGGTTCATTCCTTTGGTTTGGAACTCCATGCCTTTATCTATCTGCATAAATCTTTAATTTGGTCTTTTTATGCTAGCCCATATTTCTTGAATGTTCTGTTCATTGTTTCTTACCTTTATCATGGTATAATCTATGTTCTTTTCAAGATTGTATGTTTTGTCTTCATTGTGTAATGTTCTATCTTCCAAGTGATCTACCCTGTTAGTGATGCTTTAATTTGAGCTTTTAATTTGGTTTATTTTTCCTTCATTTCAAGGATTTCTGATTTTTTTTAGAACTTCTATTTCCCAGTTGAGGTGATTTTTTGCTTCCTTTTATTTATTTATGTAGCTCCTTGTCAAGGTGATCTTTCACTGCCTATATTTGCTCTCTTATATGTTCTCTGAGTTCACAAACATTTTAACCATGTCCATCCTAAACGCCTTCTCTGCCTTTTCTTCTGCTGTGTCTGCCAATGATTCTAATAATGTGGTGTCTTGATTTCTTTGGGGCACTTTCTTCCCTTGTCTTTTCATGTTGCTTGTGTGTCTTCCCTTCCAGCTCTGTGTGTCCAGAGTGTTATTGTTTTTACCTTATAGGTTTGCAGTGCTCTTGTAGGGTTCCAAGACCTCTTCTTTGTTGGGAAAGACAATGTTAACAGATTCCAATATCAACAATATACCACCTATAAACAATTTGTTGTTATTAAGATGTTTACAGTTTGGTCTCAATGTACAGAAATGTCAGATTCAATTATTATATATAATAAATACAGTAATTTGTAGAAGGGTTTACAGTTTCTGATGGAGGACAATGAACTTGGGGTTAGGCATAGGATGATATGCTGAGGAGGTAGTTTGTGAGGATATAGAGTTAATATATCTTAGAAAGTGTGAAAGAGAAATCTAATGAAGACGGTTAGTAGCAATAGAATAGACAGGAAGTAATTCAGGGTAGAAAAGTACATGAGATGACAGTAGAGTACATAAAACAAACACACATATGTATTTAGAAAAATACAGGATGTTAAAATAGTAAAATTCAGCAGGGGAAATAAAAATCAAGAAGAAGAAGGAGGAGGAGGAGGAGGAGGAAAGGGGGCATATACAACACTTCTATATTATATTATTCAGATGGCCAAGTTCTCAAAATCCTATTTCATGGAAAGTTCTTGTTTTCAAATATGTTGAGGATATGAGGGTGAGAGGATAGAGGTTAGAAGAAAAAGAGGAAAAAAATACTTGAAAGAAGAAACCAGGATTGTCACTAGTTTTAGAGATCTTTCCTGCTTCTCTTGTCATCCAATAGGTGAGGTTGTCTGTTGTAAACTGGTGTCTCTGCCTTCAGGGTGGTGGATGTAACCAGGGCGTGAAGGCTGGTCCTAGTGCAGGGTGACTGGAAGCAGGGAGTGGCAACCACCAGTCCCTGCAGGGAGACTGCACCTCATGGGTCCCTTTGTGGGACTACTCAGATGACTTCAGCACCCGGTACTGTCTCCCTCTCTTGCCTGGAGATTTCCCAGTTCCTGATTTCTCTGTTAGGCTCCAAACTTTAGCCCTGTCTCTCTCTCCCTTAGCAGTTCCCAATCAAGGAACCTCTCACATTGGAGCTCCCATGGGCGGCGCCCTGGTTGCACTGTGCACCTGTGTTGGGCAGCTATTTTGTTGGTTACCACAACTGAGGAGGGGGGAAGTTGAAAACCTGGTACCTGGCCACTGGGAGCCTCCCCCACCTATTATGGTGAGAATATTGAGCCAAGATGGAGGCAGTCTGTTTCCAGTACAGGGATGTCTGGTGGGTTGGGGCAAGCTGGGCAATGGCTTGTGCTGTGGGTAGGTAGCACCTGAGTGACCTGTGTGGGAGTAGAGCAAAGTCTTGGAGATCAGCAGATGTGTTGATGTGTGATTCTGCTAAGGCGCTCAAGCCCTGTGTTGGCTAGAACTTCAGACTTTGGGTGTGGGGAGCCAGGAGTCCTGCTTGAATGCAGTGGTCACAGCGCTGGTGATTTCTGAGGAGAGCTTAGGGGTCTTGTAACACTCTCAGAGATGCAGTATTCTGACTAGGTGAGATCTGGATTACAGAGCAACATAGAATGCTGCCTCCCTCTGACCCACCATCTTCCTCCTCTTCTGCTTTTCCATTTTTCAGACTGCTCTATTTCTAGTCTTCAGATAAGAGTTAGCTGGGCCATGGACCTGCTCCTCTTGGCTGTGGGCTGCTACCCTCAAGGGCCAGGTCCTGGAAGCAGGGAGGGGCCCACCAAGGAGCCTGGGGCTGGATATGGGATTGGAGATGAAGCTCTGGGTGAAGTTGTTGGGCAGCCTCTGACCCCTGGCCTGTGAGGGAGGCTTTTCAAGATCATTATTTTTCATGGTCAGTATGGAGATGGCTTCCCAGATTTTCAGTTTGGAAGGTGACTTTTACAATCCTGCTATTCATGGAGAGCAATGACTGCCTTTATCCTGGATAATACTGATGCTCATAAATGCTAAGGTAGAAAATCATTCAGGTGGAGAAAAACCTTTTTTTTCTGATTATAAGGCATAAGACACTTAGGTAAAGAGGACTGAGAATATTTTTCTTATGAAACCAGAATGAGTTTCTTTTGAGGAGCTCAACAAGGCTGGAGAGGAGGGCTTGGCAGGCAAAAAAAAAAATGACTCTTGAGAGTGAGGACTTTGGGTTTCGATGGCCAAGCCCAAGGCAAAGAGGAGGGTCATCCTGATGTGTTTCGATGGGACTTGCTAGTCCCATTCTGGGGAGGGGTCATGAGTTGCAGCCCAGAGGCAGGTCCCAGGGCCCTGCTCAAGACTGTGAGTGCGGACTCAGCCATTGGGCATAAAGGGCTGGGCAGAGGAGCGTCAGGGGCCTGTGGGCTCGTGGGTGTCCTGGGAGGAGGCATTTGGAACAGCATCTATAAAGGCATTTCTGAAGCTCCTTTCCTCAGGCTGAACATCACAGTGCAGTAAGAAGGTGGCAGAAACTGAGAGTCCCAGGCAGCAGGAATGATGAAGGATCTGTGGGAAACATGTCCACATTCAGTTATCTGCTCACCATTGATGAGAGTATCCTGATATCAATCATATTCTCATGTGACTGTCCAGGGACACCTGTTTGAGTAAACCAACAGCCCCAAGACAGGACTCTTAGCTCAGCCTCTTCTGTTTACTAACTCCCCTTCCCTTTTCCTACAATGAAAGTCAAGAGAGTGGCCCTGAGAGCAATTCATCTTTCTAGATGAATTCTCAACATTGCTCCACATGGTAGAACCTTCCTGTCCATGGAGGCCCAGCAGTTGACTATTGGACTAGTCGAGGGGTGGTCTCCAAGGGCCACACCAAATCTCCTGACCCTCATTGCACCATTTCAGCTCATCCTCTCTGGAGCCCTTAGGACTCAGTGGACATCCACTGCCAACCCTTCACCTCCTCATCTCCTGCACACCTCACACACATCCTGGGAGCTGGGAACCCCACAGAAGTTGCCTGAGATCCTGAAGGTGCTGAGGGATGTGTGCCTGGTTCTCTAGACCCACTGACTCTGCAGCTGTGCACAGGAGGGTGGCACTCCCCCTGGCCCTGCCCCCTCGGCAGCAGCCTTTGCTCCATCCTCCCTCCTGGGGACTTACAGTCAGGACTTCTGCTTCCTGTGGACATAGATGGCAGAGACACTAACTCCTAGAAGGATCTTGGGGCCAAGGAAGAGGGCTATGAGGTATGAAGAAGCAAATGTAGACATCACTGCTCCTGAAAACCAAGGGACAAGGGGAGACATTAGAAGGACTCCTACATGTATACTCCTAGAAGCCTGCACTTGTCCTAGGTCAGATTACCTGGGCCCAACAAAATTGTGAAGCTTGAGCTCACACACACCCTGTCCTGGCTGCCCTGGTCAAGCCTGAGGCAGAAACCTGGTCAAGAGGCTCCTTATTCCCATCCACCCAGCCTCAGGTCCCAGAGTGCCCTCCTTGAGGGAAGGTGAAAACATGAGCTCCATGCACACGGCCCACCTGCCATGGAGATTCCTACTTGACCCTCACCATCTCATGGAGAGCCATCACCATCTCCTCCTGTTATGGAGACTGAGGCCTGGGGGGCTTAGGGAGAGTCATGGCTTAGAGGACTCCAAACCCAGAGAAGCTCCTCCCTGGAGTCCTATAGGGTGACACCTAAGATCATGTTTTTTGTACTAAAACAATGTCCAGTGTCTTCATGCCAAGAAAACTATTTTCAATGAGGCGTGCATATAGGGTGAGGACCATTTCATGGTGCCAGAGGAGAGCAAGGCTGCCTGCTCAGTATCATGGGTGTGTGAATGACCCTGTGTCTCAGGACCTTGGGGAGACTGATAAGGAGGTGCAAGATGAATTAGTAAAATTGCTGGCTGAAAAACACTTTTGTGAGTCAAGAAAATGTTTCTCCTATGTGGGAGTGACCAAAATATCCAAAGACCAGACCACCCCTGCAGTGCTGTGTTACCTGAAGTCCTTCTATTGGACACACAAAGCCAAATCCTGGCAACCAGACCTGGGGAGACGTTTTCTTTGTCACCATGGGCCACTTTTACTCTTAAAATAATGGTAGCAACGATGGAAAATTTTTATGTAAATAAAGAAATGCTGCCAGGTCCATAGGAAGGAGTGGACACTGCTACCCTGCTGGGGGCCATGGTTCTCAGCTGAGTGCTGCTCTGGGACTCCCCCTCAGTGGAGGAGAGCTGCACTGCCTGCCCCCTCCTCCCTCTAGAAGGCACTGCATCAGAGCCTGCCTGAGCAGGGAGTGGAAGGCCCCGCCCCTCTCCTCCAGTGAGAGCAGCTCTGGGGCTCCTCTGGCTTCTGTGGGGGCAGCTGAGATGCTGCTTCTTCTCTCCTCAGGTGGGAGGGACCCTGATGTGTGTGCTGAGAACATTCCAGGAAGCTCCTTGATCCCCTGTGTCCATCACAGAGGGCACTTCCTATGGAAAGCCAGCTCCAGGAGAGGTCTGGGAATCAGACTCTACCCTGTGAGTATGAACCTGGGACTCATCAGCTGGCTGGTAACATGGCCCCAGTGCTGGAGGTCAGTGACACCTGGGCAGGCACTGGCCTGTGTTGAGGTGCCCTTGTTCACTCTTTCACCAGAAATAAAGTGGTTTAACCTCAAGAAGGGAGTTCTCTTGGCATCTGGTGCTTGAACATAAGTTAGGAAATGGTTGGTATTAGGCTCCAGCATTGGAGGGCTATTTCTGGGCATCAGTCCCTCTGGGGAATGACAATGAGAAGCTAAACGTGAGAAGCTAAAGCTGACCACAGTCACAGCAGGATGGCTGCCAATTAACTCTGCTGCAAAGACATCCAGTGCCATCTTCTGCGTCCCATCCCAACAAAAATGCTTCTCCTGCATCATGTAATCCTCGCTGCCTCCCAGAAAGGAGAAGTGCTGTGGTTCCAGAGAGAATCTGGGATGCCCACAGGCACACGTCCCATGGGCTGGCCCTCAGGATGCAGTTTTCATGCTGGTGTCAGAGGAAACTGGGAGAGTCTTAGATCAATAACTGAAGCCTCCTCCCACAGAAGCAATAAAAGAAGATCCATATGAACCCCAAGCAGGCAGAATAAGGGAAATAATAAAGAAGAGAAAAGAGTCATAATTCAATAAAATGGAATATATGGAAGTAATAGAGAAGATAATTGAAACACAAAGTTGATCCCTTTAAAAGATCAATAAAATTGAAAATTCTCTTGCACTGATGATAATGATGACGGTGATGATGATGATGATAAGAGAGAGAGAGAAAGGACACACTGGTAACATTAAGATTCAACAGGATGCAGGGCATATTAGGAGAGATTCTGCAAACATTAGACTGATATTTAAGGACATATTAGGTGCAAATCTGCAGTTATGAAGTTGACACAATACATAAAATAGACTAAAACTGCTTCAAGAAGCTCAACCTACCCCAATACACTCAAAATGAAATCTAGCATGTAAATAGTCCTAAACTTCTAAGGAATTACATCATTTTTAAAATTTGGAAAAAGGCTTCCTGATGCCCTGGTGGTTTCCTAAGGAGATTGTACCATGCACTTAAAAATGAATTAAAACCAATTTTGGTGTAGAGAAAAGACCTACAAAACAATTTTTTAAAAATTTAAATACATACTCCAATTATTTTTAACAATTAGAGAAGTTATCATTATTTTTATTAACTGGGACAAAGCTGTTGGATTTGTAGAAGAATGTCCTTCATCATTCGACCATTCCAGCTGTGGACTCCACTGGCACTGATATGCATTTCTGGCAAAGTGATTAGTGGATGGGATTAGGTAGCCTCCATGTATCTCCTACCATAAAGGAAATTGTCTCTCACTTCCAATCATTACTCTTCCTACAAGAAGGGACAGGGATAAATCAGTGGCTCAGTGTTGACCCAGCACATGAGGCCCATGGTAGGGCATGCTGGAAGGAACCTGGACCTTGAAAGACTCTTTCAGAGATACCAGACCTGCTCCTGTGGTTGAACAGGGAAATCATGCACATTGGGCTACAGTATGGGGTCTACAGACCACTGTGGGTCTTTGGGACAATATTCATGGGAGAGGAAACATTTTGTTAATTGGCAAAAATGTTCTCTATAGCTGGTGTTGGCCCTGACCACAGTGACTTTAGATTTGCCTAGAGTGGTTTAGATAGTTTCCACAAGTCAGGGCAGGAAGCCATCAGCAACACTCCCACTACTCTCCAGGGCTGTCCTAGTTTCCCTTTCTGTAAACTCCTAACACACAGGTAGTTGGAGCATCAAAGGAGAATATACACAAGCAGAAATTTACATGTTGTGGTGAGGTTTTGAGAGTCATCATTACAGTAGGTCTATTATCACAAATCAGGAGGAAATTAAGACCCCTGTGGAGACCACTCAAGGTCACCTAGGGGCCTGGTTCAAACAGTCTCCACCTCCTCAGGGAGTCCTTTCCAGATTTCACCTGGTAGAAACCAGCATTTGTTGAGTGAGGCTACAAATGTGTAGGAAAATTCCAATATTGAATGAAGGCTGCAAAGACTCTGAGGAAAAAGAACAAAGCAACTGATAGGTGGATAGACAAAAGGCAGGACAGTCCCCCTCCCTCTCTTTCTTCTTTAATGTCTGTTTATGTCAGAAGATCCATGGAGAGGTGGACCAAGCTCTTGACATTGGAGACTCTAGAGGTAAGGAGTGGGGAATTGCAGGTGAATGTAAGGTTATAATACATACTTATAGACTTGCGAATTATTCTGTAATGGATAGGAATACTTAATTTAGGAATAAAAAAATTAAAACAAAAAGATACAAGATAGAAAAACCCTAGTCACCTCGAGTGGAGACCCCCCCCCCCCAGGGAGATATGTTTTTCATTTTGGTTCTGGAGATTGAACCCAGTGGTGCTGATCCACACAACTGCACCTCAAGCCGTTTTTAATATTTCTTTAGAGACAGGGCCTCGAGGAGTTGATCATGGCCTCACTAAGTTGCAGGTGCTGACCTGGAATTTGCCTTCTTCTTGCCTCAGCCTTCTGAGCTGCTCGGATTAGACACTGACCCTCGCCAGGGAGGTGTCTGTACCCTGCTCCTTCTGGGTGGTGAAGATATTGAGCCTATGGTTTCTGGAGGTGGCTGTCTGCGTTACATGTACCACCTGGCAGGTGACCACCACGTCCCCACTCTGCACACAGGAGTTCACCAGGAGCCCACTAATGTGGTTACAGGTCACATCCTTATTCTCTGACGACTGAGGCAGTTTCCATCTTGGACATGTTTTCCTTCTCCAGTCAGGTCACTTGAAGCTCAGGAGGTAGAAATACTTTTCCCAGCAGGTGATAGTTACCTGGTTCCATCACTGTGTGTTTTGGGGGGACCCTCAATGTGGGTGGAAAGAGAGAAACAGAGAGAGGACCATGAGGATGTGATGAATGTCAGGTGAAAAAGGCAAGTGACGGCTGCCAGGACAGGCCCATCTCCCCTTCCTTCCTCCTTAGTGTCCCTGTTTGAAGGCCCCATGAGATGTGGCCCAACCCAACAGAGGAGACCCTCAGAGTGTGGGTGTGGGGAGCTGACTAAGACGCTGCTGTTCCCAGGCTCTGGGTGCCCTGGGGGAAGGAGGGGTCACTGCTCTCACATCACAACACACAGAGTCAAGATGAAGTAGAAAAGCATTTGGTCAGGTGGAATGGAGGCCTCACCAGGGGTGTTGTCCAGGCCTTGCTCCCTAGGGCCAGCAGAGAACTTCAGGGTGTATTTCCTGGTGGTGGCTGGCTGCCCATCATGCTCCACTCGGCAGGTGAACGTCACGTCCTCCCTGTGCACAGAGGAGTTGACCATCAGCCAGCTCATCAGGTTGAAGGTCCCGTCCTTGTTCTCTGACTGGGTCGAGCCTGTTTCTGTCCTGGACACATTTCCATTCTCCACCCAGGTCAGCTGTAGGCTCCGGGGGTAGAAGTGCTTCACCTGGCAGGTGACGTTCACCTGGTTCCCTGCCATGGTGGGCTGTGAGGAGACCTCCAAGGTGGGCGGAACTGAAACAGCACAGGGAGAAGCTGTGACCTTATGGCACAGATGCTGAGCTCCTCCCAGCAGGGCAGGGGCCTCCCTCGGGACAGGGCCAGGCATGCAGAGGGGCTCAGACACTGGGGGTTTGCACAGGAGTGAATCACTAACCACAGGGCCTGCCACCCACAGGTGCCAAGTGACCAGCAGCTCCCCTGAGGGTAAGTGAGTGAGGCTGACAGGCTGCCTGCAGGAAGTGAGCAAATAGATGAAACCTCCCTGCACGTCAAGGCTCGGCTCTGGGAGGAGCTCAGCAGTGGTAGTTGCTAATGTTCAATGAAATGAAGCCACCAGCACATGCTGGCCACAGGTCAGGAGTCCACACTAGCACAGCAGGTGGCAGCACTGCTGGGAATTAGAGCCAGAGCCACTGAGGTCCTGGCCAAGGCCCCTGGGGAGCAGCAGGCTGGGTGGCAAGTGTGGGCTGAGGTGGGGATCAGGATCCTGTACCTCGGATGGTGTCAGACAAGTTGGCAGTCCCACGAAGAGGGCTCCCCTGTAGGGTGATGTGGGCCACTTCACAGATGACCTTAGAGTGGATGTCTCCAGGGGCCAGGGTCACCTGGGCTGTGCTGGACACGCTGTAGGACACACTTTCTCCCGTGGGGTGCACGCTGGTCTGGGTATGAGAAAGCTCATTCCCATTTTTGAACCACTTGAGGGTGATGTTCCGGGGAGAGAAGCCATGGGACTGGCAGGTGAAGCTCACCATCTGCCCAGGTGTGGCCCTGGTCACAGGACCTGACATCATGGGGGTAGAAGGTCTGGCTGTGAAGGGGATTGACAGACAAGTGAGGTGATTGGGAGACCCCTTCTGACCACTGCGAGTGACACTGTTTAGAATCGTCCCCGACATTATTGTTGGTGTTATTTTTATTGTTGCTGTGCTAGGAATGGGCCCCAGGTGCATGCTGAGCATATGCTCTGTCACTGAGCTACACCCAAAATGTCAAGACATGATTTTTTAATGCTCCTAATAAAGCACTCTGGGTGCTGAGCTGATCCCTGTATGGTGTCCCTACCCTCATGTCCCTGGGCAGTGAGGAATGTCAGCCCAGGAGCTGCTCCAGCCCTGAGGTCAGAGCCTTCCTCTCAGCACCAGGACACTGCTACCAACCTGGGCCCAGGGAGGACCTCACAGCCCTGTCTCAATCTTTGTTAGTAACCTTTTCCTGCTGGCCTGCCTGACGCTTGACACCAAGGGTAGCCTTATTTAGAAACAAATGCAGGGGACAGATAGTATCAGGGCACCAACGTGAACATAGAAGCCAGCTCTCCATGCTGAGACCTGGCCCAGCACCTCATCTGTGGAGTGGGGTGGTTGGCAAATCTCCTCCCAGGCCACACTAAACACTGTTGTCTTTGGATCACACAGAGCTGCCCCTGGAATCTCAGCAAATGATCAGGCTTGTTTTCCAGAGCCTGGGGAGGCTGAGGCTGGAGGATTGCAATTTAAGATCAGACTGGGAAACATATGAGAACCTTCCTCAAAATAAAAAATAAAAAGGGCTGAGGATGTAGCTCAGTCTTAAAGTACCCCTGGTTTCAATCCTTTTCAAAGCAAAAACAAAACAAAACAAAACAAAATAAAAGCACAGGTCCCTCCTTCTCCAAGACATTGTTCTGTGCAGGGCTCATCAACTCAACCCACTTGTTCCTCTTTCCACAAACATGCCATGGGCCTCACCTGGGCCAAGACCTGGATGTGAGAGGGAGAGGATGAAGGGGTGCTTTCTGAATGTGGGCTTCCCTGGGTCACTTGGCATTGGAGTCACAGGTCACTGAACAGGGATGAGTTCATAACTGATGGCTAATTACAAGACATGCAGACCCAGGCCCCTGAGCAGGTCCTGAGGGCACTCAGGTGAGAGCATCAGGAGGCTGCTTGCCTGTGGAGGGGTCCTCAGATGGGCCCTTTGGTGTCTCCAGATTGTTCATCACTAGCCAGAACTTTCTATAGCTGTCGACAGGCAGCAAATATCTTGAAGGTTTGTATCTGAAAATACTGATCTCCCTGCCTGACATGCACCCAACACTCAGAGGGCACAATATGCATGGTGTCACTGAAGAAGTGGAGTCACCCAGATAACAGCAGCCTGGAAGTCCCTACAGGGGTTAGGGACTCTGTAGCCACTTATCAGGAGCTGCTCAGAGGCCTTCATATCTTGATAACCTCAAAATAAGGTTTTGTGAGGAGGTGCTAGTGAGAGCCCATTATGGGATAAGGCTCAGAGAGGGGCGTGGCCAGCCAAGGGCACCAGGCTGGGGGAGAGGGAAGAGACCAGACTACTATAGTCCACACAGAGGATAATGCAACACTTTTTTTTTCTGCTGAGGTTCTGTATCCCCTTCTGCAGAACTCAGTGCCTGGTCCAGACTTATACTCCTTATCAACGATCGATTTTTGGAATTTCACACAGTAGTAGGTGCCAGCGTCTGCTGGTGTGAGGGTTCTTAAAAGCACCACCCTGCAAGAGGAGCGAGAAGGCAAGGCACAGTGCTAGCATGCAGTAGGAGCCTAAGAAATGACACCTGTGTCTGTGTCATCACTCTTTCTGGAACCACACATTCAGTAGACAGAAGGAGCAACAAATGCAGTGGGGACCCCAGGAAAACCTCCATCCTGTTCCTGCAGCCCCCAGGAGAACCTGCGTGAGAGGAGGAGCAGACACCACAGGACAGACACCATTTTGGGACATCAAGGCAGAGAGCTCTGTGTGCTGAAGAGCCAGGGCTTCCTAGCTCCAGCTCCTGTTCAGAGGCACGTGTGTCAGATGTAGGCTCTGGGGTGACCCAGGATCTAGGCAGGCTCCATTGGGAGACCCTGCCACAGGCCCCAGGGAGCTGAGCCCAGCACTTGCTGTTCAGCAGCATCCACACCCGAGAAGGCTCCCGTGCTCTCCTTCATTGCCAGAGGAAAGAACCCCAGCTTTCCTTCCGTGTCTTCAGGACATCTACCTCAGGAGTCGACAGCCCTGGCCATGTGTCAGAAACTTCTGGAGTAAGTGGAAACTTCAGAAGCCCAGACCCTCCTCAGACCTTTTAAAGCAACATTTGTAGGTGAAGCCTGGGTCTGGGAGTTTTTGTGTTCAGGTTCCCCCATGGATCCTATGCACAGCCAGTGGGGAGCCCCCGACCCCACCCACCATGACAACAAGAGCATCAATAACATCTCCCCAGGAAGAAATCTTTTGCCCTTGTTCAAATAAGGGAGCAGCTCTGTGTGTCCTACTGGGGCATCTCCCTATGGAGGGGGATGTGGCTGACACTCAGGAGAGGATCTCCACTCACTGTGGCTTCAGGGTGTGAATGTCAGTGGCACCTGAACCTTGGGAGATAGATGAGGACCAGAGATGCTGCTCGCTGCCCAGTGGGTCAGGTCAGGGTCTGTATTGAGCCCCTCCTGTGCCCTGGCTCCTCTGTGGGGACAGTGTCTATTCCCAGGGCAGCAGGAGCCTGGGCTGGAGTCAGGTCTGGGCTCTGTCCCCTCCTGGCATTAATATGCTGTGTGAGAGAGGGCTGCCTGGGCCTCCAGCTCCCCAGGTCAACAGGGGTGGGCACAGGTGTGAAGGTCCACGTGTGCTGACCACCTCAGCCTCATGGCTTAGGGAGAGCATGCAGAGCTTCTTGTAGGAACCACACAGTGAGCACCTGTGCTTCCTGAACTAGGAACCCCTTTGTCACCTACATGGAGAACACTCTCTGGGTGAGTGACCCAGCTCTGCTCCTGCCCTGCAGGCCCTGTGAGGGCTGGTCCCTGAGACACAGGGATGTCCAGGCAGACCCAGGGCAAAGGCCCTACCTCTTGGCAGCTCCTCCACCAGGGCCCCAGGTCTACAGGGAACCTGAGCCTATCAGAATCCTCTCAGGTGCTGTTCCAGGGGAGGAAGGAAGGAAAGCATGCCCTGCCCCCTCCCTGCTCTGGAGGCCTGGTCCTCAGGGAGGGACAGGAACAGTAGCCTGTGGGAGAAGAACGTTAGCCTGCACTGCTCCCAGCTCTTTCCAGAGCATCCAGAGTGCAGATTGGCACACAGTGGGTCCTGGGTGCTGGTGGTATAAAGAGGACTCACCCCACAGGGCAGTGCTCTCTGAAGGTGGCACTTGGTCTGGCTCTGTGATTGGCAAGTCCCTCAAACCCTCAGAGCCCTCAGCTGGGGAGCCACAGGGCTGGGCCAGATTGGAAAAGGTCAGGGCTGTGGAGCAGGCAGGTGAGGGGTGCAGATGCCCCCCATTTACCAGCCATGGAGCCTGGACCAAATAGCACGGCCTCCACAGGCCTCTGCCTCCCTGACCTGCAGAAGGGGTGACCGCGGGTCATGACATGAGCACCCAGTGCTGCTCCTGCTTCTCAGCTGTGACCCCCAGGGTGGAGGGCGTGACCTCTGACCTCCTGTCCCACCCCAGGGAGGAGGAGGCAGCTGCACTCACCTCGCACAGACAACTCGGTGCCTGGTCCTGACTTATACTCCTTATCAACAGGGGTCGATTTCTGGAACTTCACACAGTAGTAGGTGCCGGCGTCTGCTGGGGAGACATTACTGATGCGGATGGAAAAGTCCCTGTTGTCCCTCTTTGTGGCATCTGAGAGATTTGTGACTCGGGGGAAGTGGCCTTCTTTGTAGCTGTAGATCAACTCCCGGCCTGGCCCTGCCCCCTTAAACCACTTCTGGGGCCCCACGGGGAGCAGGGAGGTCACAGTGCAGTGCAGAGTGGCCGACTCTCCAGCAGCGACAGACACTGACTTCTCAGGCTGGATCACCTGCAGCTCCTGTGCAGCCGCTCCTGGGGGGAGACACAGGGTGGTCACTGTTCATCCTGGGGATCCTCTTGGTTTATCACATGGTATCAGCAATGCCTGTCACAGACTCAGTGCCCACAGAGTGGCCTTGAACTCAGCACAGGGCATGTGTCCTCACACTGAGCCTCCCCTGGCCTGCACCTCCACACTGTGAGACACCTGCCCCTGAGGCCCAGAGCCCTGAGCAAGGAGGAGGGAGGGGACTTGAGGGCCTTGAGACCTCCCCTGAGCTCTCATGTGTCACCAACTATTTGTTGCCCCCTTTTTCTGACCACAAGGACACTGGCACTTCATGGACCAAGACATTGATCTGGGTCATGTGGCTCTTGAGTCTCCTGAGTATTGGGGAAGTGGTGGGTACAATTAGTGGGACATGCATTTGACTGTGAGTCTTGGCTCAGCTCCGTATTCCACAGAGATGCCAGCTCTTGTTCCAGTTCCCTCCTTCAGCCTGAAGTGATGATAGGACATACAACCATGACCGCGCAGCTCAAGTATGAAAGAAAACAGTGCTGAAGCCCCTCGCATATCTCCCCACAGCACAACCACATGGTACTCTCCCTGGCTGATCCCAATGGCTCCACCACGTCGCACAGCCCTCTGGCCTGCTGGCTGTCCTGTGCCCTGGGTTGTGCAGCTCTCTGTCACTTTTCCAGAGAGAGGAAAATGCTCTCCACCTTACAGTACTTCTCCCATCCCAACCACAAGAATACCCACTGAGATACCAGCTCCTAGCCTTGACCCCAGGTGCAGAATCATCCTATCGTTGGAATCTGGAACACCAGACCCTGTGAATTGGCTCTTTACCAGTGCACTGTGTGGGAATGTGATTTGAGGAAGGACCCCTGATGGAGGGTGTGTAGTTCCATGAGGAGCTGAGTGTCCACTGCTGAGTGCTAGTGTGAGAGTCAAGGGGGCAGAGGGCCACACAACAGCTAGATGAGCCTGTTCACAGTGTCCACCACCTGGTGAGTGGCATTGATGAGAAAGGTAACTGGTTCTCTTGAATCTTGACTTCACGTGGTCCCCCTCCCAAGGACAGTCCTCTGTTACCCTCCACCCCCTAACTGTCCATGCTGCTCTGCGGGCAACCCCTTCTCTGCTGCTTCCTTGATGCGTTGATCTCCACCTCCCACCCCGTCCATGGCTGCCATCAAGGTGATGGGTGGCTCCTGGTACAAGGAGAACAGGGGAAGGAGCAATTTGAGCCCTCTCTCCTTCAGATACCCAAAGATATAATTTGAGGCTATAAATCACCCTGGGCAATGTGCGAGGACTTTGAGGTGACAGGCTAAGAGTCTCTCCCTTTAAATTAAATAGTCTCACAAGGCACAGTGGCACCCAGAGGCTTGGGAGGCTGAGGCAAGAGGATCCCTAGTTCAAAGCCTGCTTCAGCAAAAGTGAGACACTAAGCAACTCAGTGAGTCCTGTCTCTAAATATAATACAAAATAGGGCTGGGGTGTGGCTCAGGATGGAGTGCCCTTGAGTTCAATCTCCAGTAACCACCCTCCACCCAAAAAAAAAAGTTAAATGGTCAAAAATAAAGAATGTATAAGACATAATTGTGTCCACTATTACTCCTCAGGATGACAACCCCTGTCCCTCTGCATTAGTCAGCTTTGAATGGCTGTGATCAAATACCTGACAAGATCAACTAAGGGAGGAAAGACTATTTGGGGCTCACAGTTTTAGAGGCCAGTCTACTCTCAACTGGCTCCATGTGGGACGTCCATGACAGGATGAAAGTCCATGGATGGAAGAAGGAGAAGAAGAAGGGGAAGGGGAGGAGGAGGAGGAGGAGGAGGAGGAGGAGGAGGAGGAGGAGAAAGGCAGTGGTGGTGGGAAGAGCAAGTGGACATGAAGATCCAGGGACAAAAACACAGTCCTCGGGGACATTCCCCAGGGACCTACTTCCTTCAGACAGTCCACACCTGCACAGAGTTCCCACCACATTGTGACTCCATCTCTCTCCTGTCAGAATGGCCATCATCAAGAATCCAAAATATAAATGGTGGTGAGGATGTGGGAAAAGGGGAACTCTCACTGTTAGTGAAAATGTCAATTAGTACACCCACTATGGAAGTCAGTGTGGAGGTTCTTCAAGAAACTGAAAACATAACCAGTGTATGAGGAAATCTAATACTGCTTGGTATCTATCTTAAAGAATTAAAATCAGTATAGAGTAGAGAACTGTCAAGGCACATGCATACAGATTGTCATGGTTTAGACATGAGGAGTCCCTCACCAGCTCATGTGAGACAATGCAAGAAATCAGTTTAGGGTTGAAATGACTGGGTAATGAGAGCCTTAACCTAGGCAGGGTCTTAGTCCCTCATAGGGATTAGCTGAGGGGTGACTGCAAGCAGGTCTGGTGTGGCTAAAGAGGTGGGTCCATGGAGGCCTGCCTGTGGGGTCCATATGTGGTCCTTGTAGGGAGCTCTGTCTCTCTCCCTCTCTGCTTCTTGGTGGCCATGTCCTCACCTGCTTATGCTGCTACAGACTCCTGGTATAATGTTGTGCCTTGACTCTATCCCTGAGGAATGGAGCCTCTATAGGATGAGACCTCTGAAATTGTGAGCCCCTAAGTTAATCATTTCCCTCCAATTATTCATGTCTAGTCTTGGGATCATGGCAAAAAAGATGACTTAGACATCCATGTTTATCACAGCACAACTCACAATAAGCAAGTCATGGAATCACCTCAGTGTCTCTCAAATGATGAAGGCTAAAGAAACTGTGCTACATTTACACAATGGAATTGTATTCAGCCCATTTTATTCAGGAGAAAGAATGTAGCTGGAGATCATCATGTCAAGCAAAATAGGCCAAAGTCAGAGAGACAAGTAATGTTTTCTTCCATATGTGGAAAATAGACAGGGAAAAGAAACAGGGCATCATGAAAGAGAAAGGGGGGAGGGAAACAGGGAGGGGGAAGAGAGGGTGCAGAGAGGTATCAGGGGCATTAGGAGTGAATGTGATCATGTTATGTTATATGAATACGCCACAGGGAAACCCAGTATTTTGTAAAATTCATCTGTGCTCCACACTCCAAAAAAAATAAAATAGTAAAAAAAAGGAACAAAGATTCTTGGCATTTTCCCAGCTGCCTTTCCAGGCAGAGGAGGTGGGGCTCCCCTTTGCAGAGCAATGATGAGGGAAGGTCCAAGCTATGTCAGTGTCATAGCTGCTGGAAAGGTTCACAGCCAACACAGGCTTGAGGATAGTTAGGGAGCAGCCTGGAGTCTCCACACTAGATTTGCACTGGAAAAGAATGTCAAGTCATCTCCCCACCAACCCCTGAGCCCAGGCTGGGGTAGCTTGGTGCCATCTTACAAAGTGAGGTATTCTCTGAATTTGTACTGCTTTGTGGGGATCAAATACCACTGAATATCCCTCACTCTGGTTCCCCATAGTTGATGAATGAGAATGGAATAAAATAAGAAATCAATGATTTTTTTAAAAAAAGCTACTCTAAAACCTGGGGACAAAATATTACACTTTGAGTGACCAATGGATAGTAGGAGAAATAAGGGATGAAATTAAAAAAAAAACACTTGGCGGGGGGGGGGAAGGAAGATGGCGGCGAGGGGAGTGCATTGCCCCCGTGTGCTGCTTCACTGTGTGGGAGTATGACAAGTCAGGACGGCTAAAGGCTATCTTGTTAGGAATTTCCAGCAATAGTGGGGTGCTCCGGAACCTGGAGGAAGGATTTCCATCGCACGAGGATTGGCTACGGGGACTCAAACGCGAGAGGTTTGTCGCACGGAGGGTAACACTGCTTATTCAGCAAATCGCCCCGCGGCTAGAGTCTGCAGCGCGCGCTGGGAAACGAGGAGATAGCGACGCAGGGATACAGCGCTGCAGTTTCTGCCAGCCGTGCAAGCACCGTACTCAGGGCTGAATTCTGGGTTCGAGACGGGGGAAGGAAGCGGTCCATCCCGGTTCTCCACACCGGTCAGACCACAGAGGAGGCCAGCAGCCACCATGTTGGAAAGCTGACGTCACCATCCCTGTTTTCGACTGACCGCAGCTCATTCAGCTATAGAACAGGTAATTTCAGGCTGCAATTCGCCTGCGGCTTGCAGACAGATTGCTAGGGTTCAGTGCCTGGGTGCTTCTTAGAACCTGATCTTATCGGAGCGAACACCGAGTTCGGGGCGGCCGAGTTCCGGCTACCGGAACCGTCCCGGAACCGCCCTGGCCCAGGGCTGCGGAGCCTGCGGAGGCTGCTTCTTGGACCCTGCTCCTATCAGAGCATACACCAAGCACTAAGCGGCCGAATTCCGGCTCCTGGAACTGAGCCCGCGGGGACTGCTTCTTGGAGCCTACACTTATAGGAGCTTACACTGAGCACGGAGCGGCCGAGTTCTGGCTCCCGGAACTTCCCTGGCCCGGGGCTAGGAGCCTGCGGAAACTGCTTCTCGGTCCGGGTCCTGCTGAGGGCCGGTCAGGACTCACCCGTTGCTTTGGTTGCCCGGCAAGGGGAACGAAATGCTGCCATTAGCATAGGATACCAACATGGCAGAGATCTGATGTCATCAGAAAGCGGTGGAGGAGAGAACTTCATCAATACCAGCGGCGACATAAACAGTTGGTCTCCTGGTAGGGGGGGTGAGGCACAGACACCCGAGTCTCCTCAATTTGTCGTCGAGCCAGAGGGGAGGAGCCAGGCCGCCGCCAGCACCCAGAGCAGGCCCAGCGGCTCGCCAGCGTGGTGACCGCATGACCCCAATTGGAGAGGGGGCGGAGCGGAGCCGCCACCCGCACCCGCAAGGTGGGCAGACCCGCGACCCAGTGGTACATGGGCGTGGTAGGAGGGGCAGGGCAGAGCCGCCATTCGCGCTTGCAAGGTAAACAGACCTGTGACAGCCTGGCGGGTCAGGCCCAGTGGCCTGCCAGTGTGGTACACACGTCACCCCAACTGGAATAGGGGCAGAGCAGATCCTTCTCCCACGCCCGGATCAGGCCCTGCCGGTGTGGTGGTCACGTGACCCCAATTGGAGTGGGGGTGGAGCGGAACCGCCACCCGTGCCCGCAGGGTGAGCAGACCTGTGACCAACCTGCAGATCAGGCCCAGGGGTCCGCAGGCGTGGTAGGAGGGGCAGGGCAGATCCGCCGCCCGTGCCTCCAAGATAGGCAGACCTGCAAAGGACCGGCGGATCAGGCCCAGGAGCCTGCCAGCGTGGTACACACACCACCCTAATTGGAGTAGGGGCAGAGCAGAGTCGCCGCCCGTGCCAGGAACAGGCCCAGCGTCCTGCAGGCGGGGTAGTCACGACACCCCAATTGGAGTAGGGGCAGAGCAGAGCCTCCACCCGTGCCCGAAAGGTGGGCAGATCTGCGACCGACCAGCGGGACAGGCCCAGTGGCCTGCCGGTACAGCAGACACATCACCCCATTTGGAGTAGGGGCAGAGTAGAGCCGCCGCCTGCGCCTGCAGGGTAGGCAAACCTGCAACCGACCGGCGGATCAGGCCTGGTGGCCTGCCGGCGTGGTACACTCGTCACCCCAATTGGAGTAGGGGCAGAACAGAGCCGCCGCCAGCGCCCAGAACAGGCCCAGTGACCTGCCGACGTGGTAGCCACGACACCCCAATTGGAATAAGGAGAGAGCAGAGCCGCCGCCCGCGCCTGCAGGAAAGATACGCAAGCAGTATGAAAAGACAAGGAAAGAAAGGACCACAAGCAATGCAGGTCAACGCAACTTTAGAAGAGGTAACAGCTGCAGCAGATGGAATGTCAGATAAAGAATTCAGGATATACATGCTTCAGATGATCTGGAGTATCAAGGAAGACATTAAACAGCAAAATCAGACAATGAAAGATCACTTCGACAATGAATTACGCAAACAAATCCAGGAAACAAAGGATCAACTATACAGGGAGATAGAGGTTATAAAAAACAAACAAACAGAAATCCTAGAAATGCAGGAAGCAATAAACCAACTTAAAAACTCAATGGAGAATACTACCAGCAGAGTAGAACACTTAGAAGATAGAACATCAGACAATGAAGACAAAGTATTTCAACTGGAAAAGAACATAGACAGCTCAGCAAGACTGTTAAGAAACCATGAGCAGAACATCCAAGAAATATGGGATAACATTAAGAGACCAAACATAAGAGTCATTGGGATACAGGAAGGTACAGAGCTCCAAACCAAAGGAATGAGCAGTCTATTCAATGAAATAATACGAGAAAACTTCCCAGACTTGAAGAATGAGACAGAATCCCAAATTCTAGAAGCCTACAGGATGCCGAATGTGCAAAATCATAAGAGACCCACACCGAGACACATTATAATGAAGATGCCCAACATACAGAATAAGGAGAGAATTTTAAAAGCTACAAGAGAAAGGAAGCAGATTACATTTAGGGGTAAGCCAATCAGGATAACAGCTGATCTTTCAACACAGACTCTGAAAGCTAGAAGATCCTGGAATAACATATTTCAAACACTGAAAGAAAATGGGTTCCAACCAAGAATTGTGTATCCAGTGAAATTAAGCTTCAGGATGGAAGATGAAATTAAAACCTTCCACGATAAACAAAAGTTTAAAGAATTCGCAGCTAGAAAACCATCTCTTCAAAACATCCTCGCCAAAGCATTACAGGAAGAGGAAATGGAAAATAACAATGAAAACCAACAGTGGGAGGTAGGACAGTAAAGGGGGGGAAAATAATCAAAGAGGAAAACAAACCATGTTTAGTAACAGAAATAAACAAATATGGCTGGAAGAACAACCAATATCTCAATAATAACCCTAAATGTTAATGGCTTAAACTCACCAATTAAGAGACACAGGCTAGTAGAATGGATCACAAAACAAGACCCAACAATATGCTGCCTACAGGAGACGCATTTGATAGGAAAAGACATACATAGGCTGAAGGTGAAAGGTTGGGAAAAATCATATCACTCATATGGACTTCGGAAACAAGCAGGAGTGTCCATACTCATATCAAATAAAATAGATTTCAAGCCAAAGTTAATCAAAAGGGATAAAGAGGGACACTACATACTGCTTAAGGGAACCATACACCAACAAGACATAACAATCATAAATATTTATGCCCCAAACAATGGTGCAGCTATGTTCGTCAAACAAACTCTTCTCAAGTTCAAGAGTCTAATAGACCACCATACCATAATCATGGGAGACTTCAACACACCTCTCTCGCCACTGGACAGATCTTCCAAACAAAAGTTGAATAAGGAAACTATAGAACTCAATAACACTATTAATAACCTAGACCTAATTGACATATATAGAGTATACCACCCAACATCAAGCAGTTACACTTTTTTCTCAGCAGCACATGGATCCTTCTCAAAAATAGATCATATATTATGTCACAGGGCAACTCTTAGACAATATGAAGGAGTAGAGATAATACCAAGCATCTTATCTGATCATAATGGAATGAAACTGAAAATCAACGATAAAAGAAGGAAGGAAAAAGCATACATCACTTGGAGAATGAACAATAGGTTACTGAATGATCAATGGGTTATAGAAGACATCAAGGAGGAAATTAAAAAATTCTTAGAGATAAATGAAAACACAGACAAAACATATCGGAATCTATGGGACACATTGAAAGCAGTTCTAAGAGGAAAATTCATTGCTTGGAGTTCATTCCTTAAAAAAAGAAAAAAACCAACAAATAAATGATCTCATACTTCATCTCAAAATCCTAGAAAAAGAAGAGCAAAACAACAGCAAAAGAAGTAGAAGGCAAGAAATAATTAAAATCAGAGCTGAAATTAATGAAATCAAAACAAAAGAAACAATTGAAAAAATTGACAAAACTAAAAGTTGGTTCTTTGAAAAAATAAACAAAATTGACAGACCCTTAGCGATGCTAGCGAAGAGAAGAAGAGAGAGAACTCAAATTACTAGCATACGGGATGAAAAAGGCAATATCACAACAGACACTTCAGAAATACAGAAGATAATCAAAAACTATTTTGAATCCTTATACTCCAATAAATTAGAAGATAGTGAAGGCATAGATAAATTTCTTAAGTCATATGATCTGCCCAGATTGAGTCAGGAGGATATAGAAAACCTAAACAGACCAATATCAATTGAGGAAATAGAAGAAACCATCAAAAGACTACCAACTAAGAAAAGCCCAGGTCCGGATGGGTACACAGCAGAATTTAACAAAACCTTTAAAGAAGAACTAATACCGGGATGCTGTACTTTGTCAAATGCTTTTTCCGCATCTATCGAGATGATCATATGATTCTTATTTTTAAGTCTATTGATGTGGTGAATAACATTTATTGATTTCCGTATATTGAACCAGCCTTGCATCCCAGGGATGAATCCTACTTGATCATGGTGCACAATTTTTTTGATAAGTTTTTGTATCCGAGTGGCCAGAATTTTATTGAGGATTTTTGCATCTGGGTTCATTAGAGATATTGGTCTGTAGTTTTCTTTCTTTGAAGTGTCTTTGTCTGGTTTAGGTATCAGGGTGATGTTGGCCTCGTAGAATGAATTTGGAAGTTCTCCCTCTTTTTCTATTTCCCGAAGTAGCTTGAAAAGTATTGGTATTAGTTCCTCTTTAAAGGTTTTGTAAAACTCTGCTGTATACCCATCCGGTCCTGGGCTTTTCTTAGTTGGTAATCCCAACGGCATTTCTTGTAGAAATAGAGAAAGCAATCATGAAATTCATATGGAAAAACAAAAGACCCAGAATAGCAAAAACAATGCTAAGCAGGAAGTGTGAATCAGGAGGTATAGCGATACCAGACTTCAAACTATACTACAGAGCAATAGTAACAAAAACAGCATGGTACTGGTACCAAAACAGGCGGGTGGACAAATGGTACAGAATAGAGGACACAGAAACCAATCCACAAAACTACAACTACCTTATATTTGATAAAGGGGCTAAAATCATGCAATGGAAGAAGGATAGCATCTTCAACAAATGGTGCTGGGAAAACTGGAAATCCATATGCAACAAAATGAAACTGAATCCCTTTCTCTCGCCATGCACAAAAGTGAATTCAAAATGGATCAAGGAGCTTGATATCAAATCAGAGACACGCCGTCTGATAGAAGAAAAAGTTGGCTACGATCTACATACTGTGGGGTCGGTCTCCAAATTCCTCAATAGGACACCCATAGCACAAAAGTTAATAACTAGAATCAACAAATGGGACTTACTCAAACTAAAAAGTTTTTTCTCAGCAAAAGATACAATAAGAGAGGTAAATAGAGAGCCTACATCCTGGGAACAAATCTTTAATCCTCACACTTCAGATAGAGCCCTAATATCCAGAGTATACAAAGAACTCAAAAAATTAGACAATAAGAGAACAAACAACCCAATCAACAAATGGGCCAAGGACCTGAACAGACACTTCTCAGAGGAGGACATACAGTCAATCAACAAGTACATGAAAAAATGCTCACCATCTCTAGCAGTCAGAGAAATGCAAATCAAAACCACCCTAAGATACCATCTCACTCCAGTAAGATTGGCAGCCATTATGAAGTCAAACAACAACAAGTGCTGGCGAGGATGTGGGGAAAAGGGTACACTTGTACATTGCTGGTGGGACTGCAAATTGGTGCAGCCAATTTGGAAAGCAGTATGGAGATTTCGTGGAAAGCTGGGAATGGAGCCACCATTTGACCCAGCTATTCCCCTTCTCAGTCTATTCCCTAAAGACCTAAAAAGAGCATGCTACAGGGACACTGCTACATCGATGTTCATAGCAGCACAATTCACAATAGCAAGACTGTGGAACCAACCTAGATGCCCTTCAATGGATGAATGGATAAAAAAATGTGGCATTTATACACAATGGAGTATTACTCTGCATTAAAAAATGACAAAATCATAGAATTTACAGGGAAATGGATGGCATTAGAGCAGATTATGCTAAGTGAAGCTAGCCAATCCCTAAAAAACAAATGCCAAATGTCTTCTTTGATATAAGGAGAGTAACTAAGAACAGAGTAGGGTCGAAGAGCATGAGAAGAAGATTAACATTAAACAGGGATGAGAGGTGGGAGGGAAAGGGAGAGAGAAGGGAAAATGCATGTAAATGGAAGGAGACCCTCAGAGTTATACAAAAGTACATACAAGAGGAAGTGAGGGGAAGGGGAAAAATAATATAAGGGGGACAAACGAATGTCAGTAGAGGGAGCAGAGAGAGAAGAGGGGAGGGGAGGGGAGGGGAGGGGAGGGGAGGGGGGATAGTAGGGGATAGGAAAGGCAACAGAATACATCAGACACTAGTATGGCAATATGTAAATCAATGGATGTGTAACTGATGTGATTCTGCAATCTGTATATGGGGTAAAAATGGGAGCTCATAACCCACTTGAATCAAATTGTGAAATATGATATATCAAGAACTATGTAGTGTTTTGAACAGCCAACAATAAAAAATTAAAAAAAAAGAAGAACTAATACCAATACTTTTCAAGCTACTTCAGGAAATAGAAAAGGAGGGAGAACTTCCAAATTCATTCTATGAGGCCAACATCACCCTGATACCTAAACCAGACAAAGACACTTCAAAAAAAGAAAACTACAGACCAATATCTCTAATGAACCTAGATGCAAAAATCCTCAATAAAATTCTGGCGAATCGGATACAAAAACATATCAAAAAAATTGTACACCATGATCAAGTAGGATTCATCCCTGGGATGCAAGGCTGGTTCAATATATGGAAATCAATAAATGTTATTCACCACATCAATAGACTTAAAAATAAGAACCATATGATCATCTCGATAGATGCGGAAAAAGCATTTGACAAAGTACAGCATCCCTTTATGTTCAAAACTCTAGAAAAACTAGGGATAACAGGAACATACCTCAATATTGTAAAAGCAATCTATGCTAAGCCTCAGGCTAGCATCATTCTGAATGGAGAAAAACTGAAGACATTCCCTCTAAAATCTGGAACAAGACAGGGATGCCCTCTCTCTCCACTTCTGTTCAACATAGTTCTCGAAACACTGGCCAGAGCAATTAGACAGACGAAAGAAATTAAAGGCATAAAAATAGGAAAAGAAGAACTTAAATTATCACTATTTGCAGATGATATGATTCTATACCTAGCAGACCCAAAAGGCTCTACAAAGAAACTATTAGAGCTAATAAATGAATTCAGCAAAGTGGCAGGATATAAAATCAACACGCATAAATCAAAGGCATTCCTGTATATCAGCGACAAATCCTCTGAAATGGAAATGAGGACAACCACTCCATTCAAAATATCCTCAAAAAAAATAAAATACTTGGGAATCAACCTAACAAAAGAGGTGAAAGACTTATACAATGAGAACTACAGAACCCTAAAGAGAGAAATAGAAGAAGATCTTAGAAGATGGAAAAATATAGCCTGTTCATGGATAGGCAGAACTAACATCATCAAAATGGCGATATTACCAAAAGTTCTCTATAGGTTTAATGCAATGCCAATCAAAATCCCAATGGCATTTCTTGTAGAAATAGAGAAAGCAATCATGAAATTCATATGGAAAAATAAAAGACCCAGAATAGCAAAAACAATGCTAAGCAGGAAGTGTGAATCAGGAGGTATAGCAATACCAGACTTCAAACTATACTACAGAGCAATAGTAACAAAAACAGCATGGTACTGGTACCAAAACAGGCGGGTGGACCAATGGTACAGAACAGAGGACACAGAAACCAATCCACAAAATTACAACTATCTTATATTTGATAAAGTGGCTAAAAGCATGCAATGGAGGAAAGATAGCATCTTCAACAAATGGTGCTGGGAAAACTGGAAATCCATATGCAACAAAATGAAACTGAATCCCTTTCTCTCGCCATGCACAAAAGTGAATTCAAAATGGATCAAGGAGCTTGATATCAAATCAGAGACACGCCGTCTGATAGAAGAAAAAGTTGGCTACGATCTACATACTGTAGGGTCGGGCTCCAAATTCCTCAATAGGACACCCATAGCACAAAAGTTAATAACTAGAATCAACAAATGGGACTTATTCAAACTAAAAAGTTTTTTCTCAGCAAAAGAAACAATAAGAGAGGTAAATAGGGAGCCTACACCCTGGGAACAAATCTTTACTCCTCACACTTCAGATAGAGCCCTAATATCCAGAGTATACAAAGAACTCAAAAAATTAGACAATAAGAGAACAAACAACCCAATCAACAAATGGGCCAAGGACCTGAACAGACACTTCTCAGAGGAGGACATACAGTCAATCAACAAGTACATGAAAAAATGCTCACCATCTCTAGCTGTCAGAGAAATGCAAATCAAAACCACCCTAAGATACCATCTCACTCCAGTGAGATTGGCAGCCATTATGAAGTCAAACAACAACAAGTGCTGGCAAGGATGTGGGGAAAAGGGTACACTTGTACATTGCTGGTGGGACTGCAAATTGGTGCAGCCAATTTGGAAAGCAGTATGGAGATTTCTTGGAAAGCTGGGAATGGAGCCACCATTTGACCCAGCTATTTCCCTTCTTGGTCTATTTCCTAAAGACCTAAAAAGAGCATGCTACAGGGACACTGCTACATCGATGTTCATAGCAGCACAGTTCACAATAGCAAGACTGTGGAACCAACCTAGATGCCCTTCAATAGACGAATGGATAAAAAAAATGTGGCATTTATACACAATGGAGTATTACTCTGCATTAAAAAATGACAAAATCATAGAATTTACAGGGAAATGGATGGCATTAGAGCAGATTATGCTAAGTGAAGCTAGCCAATCCCTAAAAAACAAATGCCAAATGTCTTCTTTGATATAAGGAGAGTAACTAAGATCAGAGTAGGGACGAAGAGCAGGAGAAGAAGATTAACATTTAACAGGGATGAGAGGTGGGAGGGAAAGGGAGAGAGAAGGGAAATTGCATGGTAATGGAAGGAGACCCTCAGGGTTATACAGTGGAGGGGGTAGAGAGAGAGGAGGGGAGGGGAGGGGAGAGATGGGGAGGGGGGAGGGTGGAGGATGGGAAAGGCAGGGAGCACAACAGACACTAGTATGGCAATATGTAAATCAATGGATGTGTAACTGATGTGATTCTGCAATCTGTGTATGGGGTGAAGGTGGGAGTTCATAACCCACTTGAATCAAAGTGTGGAATATGATATGTCAAGAAATTTTTAATGTTTTGAACAACCCACAATAAAAAATTTTAAAAAAACACTTAAGAGGTAAATGAGAATAATAATACAACATATCAAAAACTCTAGGACACTGTGAAGGCAGTGTACTCTACAACAAAACGTACAAAATATGGAAAGAAAGAAATTGAATAAGACCTTAGAATGTGGAAAGATTCCCCCCACGTTCTTGGACAGGTAGAGCTAATACTGTCATGAAGAAAGTTCATTGCATTGAGCTCATTCATTAAAAGAATAGAAAGTCTCAAAATAAATAACTTAATATTACATCTGAAGCCCTAGAAAATCAAGATAAAAATCAACACCAAACACAGTGAAAGACCAAAAAATAATTAAAATAAGAGCTGAAATCAATAAAATTGAAAAAAAAAACAACAATTTTCCACATTGAAAACCCAAAAGGTTGGTTCATTGAAAAAAGAGATAAATGTTTTAACTGCTAAGCCAAGCTAACCAAAAGAAGGAGAGAGAAAACTCAAATTATAAAAATTCGTGATGAAAAAGGAAATATCACCATGGACACTACTGAAATGCAGAAGATAATCAGAAACTGTTTTAAAAATATATATTCTAATAAAATAGAAAATCTTAAAGACATTGACAAATTTTGAGACCCATATGATCTACCCAAAGTGAATCAGAAAGACATAGAAAAGTGAAACAGATCATTTTAAGCAATGGAATTGAAAATGCCATCAAAAGCAGATCAACAGAGAAAAGCCCACACTGATGGATTCTCAGCCTACTGGGAACAGATCTTCAAACAAGCAGTAACACCAATGCACCTCAAATTATTCCATGAAATAGAAAGGGAGGGATTTCTTCCAAATTCATTATATGAGGCTGGTATCACCCTGATAACAAAACTAGACAAAGACACATCAAAGAAAGAAAACTTCATATCAATATTCCTGATGAACATAGCTGCAAAAATTCTTAATAAAATACTGATAAATAACATAAAAAAAACATTAAAAATATAATGTACCGTGATCATGTGAGGTTCATCCCAGGAATGCAAGGTTGGTTCAACATATGGAAATCAATAAACATAATTCATCATGTCAATAGACATAAAGACACGAACCACTTTATTATATCAATTGATACAGAGAAAGCATTTGGCAAAATTCAGGATCAATTCATACTCAAAACACTAAAAAACTAGTGATAATGGGAACATACCTCAACATTTTCAAAGTTTTATATGCAAAATACAAGGCTAACACCATTCTAAACAACGAAAAGATGACAGCATTCTCTCTAGAAACTGGAACAAGTCAGGGATGCCCTCTCACCACTTTTATTCAACACCTTCCTTGAAACTCTAGCCAGAGCAATTAGACAGAAGAAAGGAGTTAAAGGAATACAGATAGGAAAAGAAGAACAAAAACCATCTCTCTTTGCCACTGACATGATTCTATATGTAGAAGATCCAAAAAATTACACCTCTACAATGAAAAGTCCAAAATATGAAAGAAATAAATTGAATAAGACCTTAGAATGTGTAAAGATTCCCCCCACTTGCTTGGACAGGCAGAGCTAATACTGTCATGATGGCTCTACTACCAAAAGCACTGTGCCTAATTAGAGCAATACATATTATAATTCCAATAATGTTCTTCATAAAAATAGAAAAAGGAGTTGTGAAATTTATTTGAAAAAATAAGAATCCCAGAACAGAAAAATAATCCTCAGCAAGAAAAGTGAAGCAGGAGACATCAAATCGGACCTTAAATTATACTACAGAGCTAGAGTAACAAAAACAGCATGGTTTCAGCACCAAAACAGACATGAAGACCAATGGCACAGATTGGAAGACAAACAGATGCATTCACACACACAGTTCTCTCATACTAGACAAGGCAACATAAACCTATGCTGGACAAAAGATAGCCTCTTTGCAAATGGTACTGGCAAAACTGGACAGCTGCATGTAGCAAAATGACATTAAACTGCTATCTCTAACCCTGTCCCAAACTCAACTCAAAGTGGATCAAGGACCTAGGTATTACACCAGAGACCTTGTGCCAACTAGAAGAAAAAATAGGCCCAACTCTAAATTATATCAGCTTAGGGATCAACTACCTCAATAAGACTCGTAAAGTGCAAGAAGTAAAATCAAGAATCAATAAATGGGATGATATCAAACTAAAAAGCTTCTTCACAGCAAGGGGAACATCAGGAAGTTGAGCAGAGATCCTACAGAATGGGAAAAAAAATTTTGCCACTGACACCTCAGACACAACATCAATCTCAAGGATATATAAAGAATTCAGAAAAACTTAACTCCAAAACCAACAAACAAATGACCCAATAAATAAGTGGGAAAGGAACTGAAGAGTTGCTTTATAGAAGAAGAAATATAATCAGTCAACAAGTATATGCAAAATGTTCAACATCTCTATCAATTAGAGAAATGTAAATTAGTACTACAGGGAGATTCCCTCTCACTCCAGTCAGAATGGCAATTATCAATAATACAGGTAACAGTAAAATGTTGGCAAGTATGTGGGGGCAAAAAAGGTTCACTCAAAGATTAATGGTGGGACTGCAAATTGGTGCAACCACTATGGAAAGCAGTATAAAGATTCCTCAGAAAACTGGGAATGGAATCACCATTTGTTCCAGCTAACACAATTCACTATTTATACCCTAAGAATATTAAATCAGCATCTACAGTGACATGGCCACTGCAATGTTTAAAACAGCTCAATTCACAATAGCTAAGCTATGGAACCAACCTAGGTGTCCTTCAACAAATAACCGGATAAAGAAAATATGGTGTATAATATACACAATAGAATATTACTGAGCCATAAAGAAGAATGAAATTACGACATATGCCAATAAATGGATGGAACTATCATGCTAAGTGAAATAAGCCAGTCTGAGAGAAAAACCAAAGGCCAAATCTTGTCTCTGATACGCAGAGGCTACCACACAACAATGGGGCATGATGAGGAAAGAATACAAGTTCACTGGATTTGACAAAGAGAAATAAAAGGAAGGGAGTGGGGATAGGAATAGGAAAGTCAGAATGACTCAGACATGAGTTTCCTATATTCATATATAAATGCACAACCAGTGTAACCCCACAGCATGCACAACCACAAGAATGGGAAGTTATACTCCATGTATGTATAATATGTCAAAACACATTCTACTGTCCTGTATAACTAAAAAGAACAAATTTTAAAAGACGAACACACACCCCTGTTATTCCATTTAAGCAGCAGACAAAAATTCCCCTTGGAGGCACTGGACCACTCCCCAGGATCATAAACTGCCCCATGGCTTTGAAAATTCTTCCCCTCATGGACTTGTCTACATATCATGAAAACAACAGATGTCTGCTGACCCCTTGGCTCTCTAGGGCTTACATGCTCCATAAACACTGATAACCTCAACTGCTCCCGACAGCTATGAAAGCATCATCAGGACAAGATAAAGCAAAACCTAGACCATCTGGCCTTTCCCACTGGCAGGATGGGGTGACTTCCCTAGGCTTAGACCCTTACACAAAGCCTGGGTATCAGAGGGGTAACCTCCCACCAGGCCCCATGGCTAGCTGAAGCCCTAAGAATTAACCTAGTGGATGTAATGGAAATCCGTGGACTGTAGGAATGGCACAGCCACCCGTCATACACCCTGGAACCCAGTGGGATATGGCTGCCTTCCACCCCTTAACCAGAGCCTCCCTCTAAAGCATGGGACCCAAGGACAACACACCTTGCAAAGCCCAGGCAGTCTCCTGAGCTCAGGGCAATTCACCTCTCTGTTCCACACCTGGAAGTGGCTCCCATTTCAATCAGAGTGAGAGGAACTCCCTTGAACACAGCAGGGACATCTGCTCTCACACCCTATGCACATGGGGTTTCTCTATCGGGAAGCCCTTCTGCCAGAAAACCTCATGGCCACTCCTGCCCCTCCTCTTAATCTCTGCTCAAATTCCCCTTCTCAGTGATGCCTGCCCAGACCACTCCATTTGCAGTGCCTCTCCCACTCGTTCTCCAGTTCCCTTATCCCACTGATTGTTTTCAAGTCACATTGATCACTGTTCAATATGTGATATGAATTACCTCTTTGTAGTGTGTTGATCACCACCATTGTCCCTAGAGGTACCTTAGCTACACATGGCAAATTCTTTGCCTCTTTTATTCTCAATATACTGCAAGTTTCTGTAAACTGTTCCTGCACACAGTAGGTGTACACTCAGTGTGTATTTAGTGTGTGAATTGCTCAGTGCCACACCCCCTGCATTGCAGAAGTCGATTTGCAGTGGATACATTTTGTAAAAATGGCCACAACTTGAGTTTACCTCACAGAATATTTAGCAAAACAAGAACTATTTGTAGAAATAGGAAGGAAGTAGAAGAGCCCACGAGAAGAAAACCACAAACCCTTTTCTTCTACCATTGTCTACACCCATTGGCAGAAGCTGTACAAAGTGTGTAAATCAGTCTATATATGCATTGTTTACTAACTTCATAAACGAATTTAAACCAGGCACCCTTCTTATTGTCTTCAAATATAAATATAATAAAAGAAACAAGATCCAAACCCTCTTGGGGTCTCTAGACCACTATGATGAGCATGAGATGCTCTAGGTCTTTGGAAGCAGACATCTGACCCCATGATGTCATGCTACACACCACTAAAACAATGTCTGGCCACATGTAGGGTCAGGGCCACAGAGTTTGAGAAGATGGTGGGTGAACCACGAGCTCCAGATCAGAGCATCTGCACCCAAACCCCAGCCCTCGCACTGCCCCTGAATGACCACGGAGCTCCTGGTGATTCTGCTTCTAATCTGTAAGGTGGGTGACCAGAGTGTCTGCTGTGGGTGTCATGGTCACGTGATGAGCTGTACAGCATTTCAAGAGAGTCTGGCCCATGGTGAGTGTTCAAGAAATTGAAAGTCATTACTCAGTAGATTTCCTGAGGCCTGGAGACTTCCACTGGCCCCCTATGATGTAGATAAGGGTAAGGACATCGTCACAGCCTGTGTCAGTCAACTCTTCATTACTGTAAGTAATACCAGAGACAAATCCACTTATGAAGAGAAAAGCAGGATGACAGCTCACAGTTTTAGAGGTTTCAGTCCAGCATTGATTATCCCCATGGCTGTTGGACCTGTGGGAGGAACCAAATCAATGGTGGAGAAGGTATGATGGGACAAAGCCATGTACCTCAAGACCAGAGTATGAGAAAGAGAGAGAGAGACTGAGAGAAAGAGATTGCTTGCTCCATGGCCTTAAGGAGGTCACCTCATCTTTGGTGTCTCAGAAATTATCAGGATATAAACATTGATCTTCTAGAAATGTATTTTGTGAGCTAAAATATTACAATATGCAAGTCATTCTTGTCACTGCTGTTTGAAGTATCAGCTGATGTGATGCCTCTGGCCCCAGCTGCAGGGGAGGCCTCCCAGAGACACTGCTCAGGACCCTTGGTCTGGGCTCCAGAGAATGCCCTGTCCCAGCCTCCATGGCAGAGCCTGTGTTTGTCCTGAGTCCCTGGGAGTCCAGGGCAGAGCTGACCCAGGGAGCAGGACAGAGGACTCTCCCCAGACAGTGCTCACTCACCTGTGAGTCCCAGCAGGAGGGTCAGCAGCAGGACAGGACAGGGACACTGGGGCCAGGAGGCAGGTGCAGACATGGTGGAGCCGTGAGGAGCCTGCTCTGTCCCAGTGTCTGTGCTGGGGCGATCCCTGACTCTGCTCTCTGGAGGGAACTGACACTCTGTGTCCCTTGTTGCAAGAGGAAGTGACAGTGACAGAGTGACAAGTACTTTCCTCCAAAATTTTGAAGTAGAAACCAGGAGCATGGACAGCGAAAGTTAAAGGTCTCTCATGCTGCATTTTCAGAAGGAATTGGACGGGCCTCCTTCCCCTGGGCCTGCTCTAGTCCACTAGGCCCCTCGTGGTTTCCTGGGTCTTAGTGACAATCTATTTGAGAGTCACAGGACAGGCAGGCTGTGCCCCAGACTCCTGACCCTGAGACCCTGGTGTGGCTGGCTGGTGGCCTCACTCTGCAGCAGCTACACACAGAGCTACTCAGCTGGAGGGAGTAGGGGTCCTGGGGCCTGCTCAGTGTTGGGGAGGAACTGGTCACCTCCTGCCCTGGCCAATCACTGCAAAGCATTTTTTCTGTAAAGGATCATAGTTCCCATAACAGTTGGGTTCATCCTGACAAAACCATACGTGCATGGAATTAGGGATCAATTCTGGGTCTCCCTTTTGCTCTCCCGTGCTCACCCCACACCCTCCTCCTTCCTAATTTCTACTAGACTTCCTTTTTCTCATGTCTTCATTTATTTTTATTGTTTCTTTCAGTTCATATATAAATGTGGTGTATTTATATTACACATAACACAATTTTAAAAGAACTCCTTCGGCATTTCCTTCCATTTTCCATCCCTCCTCTTTGACTCTTGCTCTCCTTCTGTTCTACTGACCTTTCCCACATCTATGTGATGTCCTGTCCTTCTCTCCTTCTTTCCTTTATTACACTCTAGTGTGCAGAGCTGAGAGAAAACATTAGACCTTTGACTTTCTGAGTGTGACTTCTTTACTTAGCATGATGTTCTCCATGTCCATCAACTTACTGTCAAATGCCATGATGTCATTCTTCTTTGTGGCTGAGGAGAACAGGAAGTGACCATGATGGAGCGAGAAGCAATTTCCTTCAAATTCTGAAGTAGAAACCAGGGAGCACAGTCAAAAATCACAGTTTCTTAATCCATTTATCTATTGACAGGCTCTGATTGACTCCATAATTTAGCTATTGTGAATTGTTTCTACAAACCCTTAGCTGGCTGCATACCTGTAGGATGCTAATTTTAGATCTTTTGGAAAAATACCAAGGAGTGGATTAGCTGGGTCATGTGGCGGTTCCATTCCTAGTTATTTGATGACTCTCCACTCTGCTTTCCTGAATGGTTTCCTTCATTTGCATTCCCACCAACAATGGATGAGTGTGCATTTTCCAGTCATCATCGCCAACACTTATGATTTGTGATCCTGGCATTTGCCGTCTGACTGGAGTGAGATGAAGCTGTATTGTAGTGTTGATTTGCATTTCCCTGAGGACAAGGAAGGTTGAAAATGTCTTCGTATATATATATAAGCCCTCAGGACCTGCTCAGGGGCCTGGGTCTGCATCTCTTGTAATTAGCCATCAGTTATGAACTCATCCCTGTTCAGTGACCTGTGACTCCAATGCCAAGTGACCCAGGGAAGCCCACATTCAAAAAGCACCCCTTCATCCTCTCCCTCTCACATCCAGGTCTTGGCCCAGGTGAGGCCCATGGCATGTTTGTGGAAAGAGGAACAAGTCGGCCGATGTCATGAGGGGGCAAAATTGTGCTGTATGCAGTCAAGGGGAGAAATAAAGAATGTTCCCGTGTTTCTGCCCCTTTCAATGCTTTATTCACTCATATTACTCAATACAATTTCACTCTATAGGTTCTTAATCACGAAAACGACAGTCCTTAATGCTAGGCACTACAAGAGACATAATCAGTTCACAGCAAATAATTCTAGATTAATTCTAAGCACTGCAAACACAGTTAATCTTGACAGGCTAATGACAGACATTCCCTCTGCATCCTAAGTTCAAAAGTCTCAAGCCTTAGGCTTCACGTCCAGCAGATGCACACTCACTCAGAAGGCGGTGATCAGGTTGGGAACCAAGGCAGGCTTTTCCTGGTGGGGAATGGACGACCGTTTGAGGAGGGCGTTGTAGGGAGGAGCTGCTTCTCTCACCAAGGTCCAGAAGAGGCCTTAGAGTTTGAGAGCGGTGAGGAACATGCAGAGGCTCAGGAAGGATGACAAGTGAAGGGATGTCAGGTCCTCATCAGGCTCTCCAGCTCGAGTGCATCCTTGTTTCGGCTGCTGAATCCCTGTTCATTTGCTCTATCATTGATACTAAATTTGGGGCTTTTGACCCCCCTTTCAATTCTTATTGGCTACCACCGGATTTCTCAGTGACATTTACCCTGGGGTCAGAAACATCTGGTCTGGTGGTCTCCACCCTTATCTTCTCACTTTTCCCTCTTATAAGGTGAGCACAGCCTGCCAGGGGCTTCACTCTGTTTATCAGGGTGAGGGAAAGTAACTTGTTTGAGGCCATCCTGGAGGGCTCTGTTGGGTGTGCCTGGTGAGACTGCAGGTTTCAAACTGGAGTTTTTAAAATGGAGTTGCTTAGGTTCAGGCCTAAGGCTATCTTGACAGCTGATATCAGAACCACCTGAGAACCAGCCCTGCACAGAACAAAGCCTGTTATAAGGAGGGACCTGGGCTTGTTTTTTTGCTTTGGTTTTGCTTTGAAAAGGATTGAAACCAGGGGCATTTTACATCTGAGCTACATTCCTCAGCCCTTTTTATTTTTTATTTTGAGGAAGGTTCTCATATGTTTCTCAGTCTGATTTAAATTACAATCCTCCAGCCTCAGCCTCCCCAGTCTCTGGGCAACATAACCGACCATTTGCTGAGATTCCAGGGGCAGCTCTGTGTGACCCAAAGCCACCTGTGCTCAGTGTGGCCTGGGAAGAGACTTGCCAACCACCCCACTCCACAGATGAGGAATGTTTCTCAGCATGGAGAGCTGGCTTCTATGTTCATTTTAGTGTCCTGGTACTATTTGTCCCCTGTATTTGTTTCTAAATACGACTCCCCTTGGTGTCAAGCATTATTAGGCAGGCCAGCAGGACACGGTTGTTAAGAAAGAGTGACACGGGGCTGTGGGGTTCTCCCTGGGCCCAGGTTGGTAGCAGTGCCTGGTGCTGAGAGGAAGGTTCTAACCTCAGGCCTGGAGCAGCACCTGGACTTGCTGTCTTTTGCCCAGGGACATGAGGGTAGAGACACCACACAGGGATCAGGTCAGCACCCAGAGCACTTTATTAGGAGCATTAAAATATCTTGTCTTGTCATTTTGGGTGTAGCCCAGTGACAGAGCATGTGCTTAGCAGGTACCTGGGGCCAATTCCCAGCACAGAAAATAATAATACCAAAAATAACGTCAGGGACGATTCCTAACATCATCAGTTGCTGTGGTCAGAAGGGGTCTCCTAATCATCTCACTTGTCTGTCAATCCCCTTCACAGCCAGACCTTCTGCCCCCATGGTGTCAGGTCCTGGGACCAGGGCCACATCTGGGCAGACGGTGAGCTTCACCTGCCAGTCCCATGGCTTCTCCCCCTGGAACATCACCCTCAAGTGGTTCAAAAATGGGAATGAGCTCTCACACACCCAGACCAGCGTGCACCCCACGGGAGAAAGTGTGTCCTTCAATGTGACCAGCACAGCCCAGGTGACCCTGGCCCCTGGAGACGTCCACTCTCAAGTCATCTGTGAGGTGGCCCACGTCACCCTACAGGGGAGCCCTCTTCGTGGGACTGCCAACTTGTCTGACACTGTCCGAGGTACAGAACCCTGCTCCCCACCTCAGCCCACACTGCCCACCCAGCCTGCTTCTCCCCAGGGGCCTTTGCTCCAGGAACTCAGTGGCTTAGGCTCTAGTTGTCAGCAGTGTTGTTACCTGCCATCACATATGGACTCCTGACCTGTGGCCAGCATGTGCTGGTGGCTTCATTTCATTGAACATCAGCAACTACCACTGCTGAGCACCTCCCAGAGCCGAGCCTTGACGTGCAGGGAGGTTTCATCTATTTGCTCACTTCCTGCAGGCAGCCTGTCAGCCTCACTCACTTACCCTCAGGGGAGCTGCTGGTCCCTTGGCACCTGTGGGTGGCAGGCCCTGTGGTTAGTGATTCACTCCCGTGCAAACCCTCAGTGTCTGAGCCCCTGCTTCACACTTGTCCCTGTCCCGAGGGAGGCCCCTGCCCTGCTGGGAGGAGCTCAGCTGTCTGTGCCATAGGGTCACAGCATCTCCCTGTGCTGTTTCAGTTCCGCCCACCCCGGAGGTCACCCCACAGCCCACCATGGCATGGAACCTTGTGAACGTCACCTGCCAGGTGAAGCACTTCTACCCCCGGAGCCTACAGCTGACCTGGGTGGAGAATGGAAATGTGTCCAGGACAGAAACAGGCTCGACCCGCTCAGAGAACAAGGACGGGACCTTCAACCTGACGAGTGGCTGCTGGTCAACTCCTCTGTGCACAGGGAGGACGTGACGTTCACCTGCCGGGTAGAGCATGATGGGCAGTCAGCCACCACCAGGAGCTACACCCTGCAGGTCTTTGCTGGCCTCAGGGAGCAAGGCCTGGACAACACCCCTGGTGAGGCCTCAATTCCAGCTGACCAAATGCTTTTATACTTCATCCTGACTCTGTGTGTTGTGATGTGAGAGCAGTGACCCCTCCTTCCCCCAGGGCACCCAGAGCCTGGGAACAGCAGCGTCTTAGCTCCCCACACCCACACTCTGAGGGTCTCCTCTGTTGGGTTGGGCACACATCTCATGGGGCCTTCAAACAGGGACACGAAGGAGGAAGGCAGGATGGGGGATGGGCCTGTCCTGGCACCTGCCACTTGCCTTCTTCACCTGACACTTGTCATATCCTCATGGCCCTCTTTCTGTTTCTCTCTTTCCACCCACATTGAGGGTCCCCCCAAAACACACAGTGATGGAACCAGGTAACTATCACCTGCCAGGGAAAGTAGTTCTACCTCCTGAGCTTCAAGTGACCTGACTGGAGAATGGACACATGACCAAGATGGAAACTGCCTCAGTCGTCAGAGAACAAGGACACGACCTGTAACCACATTAGTGGGCTCCTGGTGAACTCCTGTGTGCAGAGTGGGGACGTGGTGGTCACCTGCCAGGTGGTACGCAGCCAGCCACCTCCTGAAGGCTAATTATTTTAACTCCCCCCAGAAGGAGCAGGGTACAGACACTTCTCTGGCGAGGGTCAGTGTCTAATCTGAGCAGCTCAGAAGGCTGAGGCAAGAGGGAGGTAAATTCCAGGTCAGCACCTGCAACTTAGTGAGGCCCTGAGCAACCCCTCGAGGCCCTGTCTCTAAATCAATATTAAAAAGGGCTGGGGAGGTGGTTGTGTGGATCAGCACCACTGGGTTCAACCTCCAGGACCAAAATGAAAAACATATCTACCTGGGGGGTCTCCACACCAGGTGAATGGGTCTTTTCTGTCTTGTATCTTTTTGTGTTAATTTTTTAGTCATAAATTTAGTATTCCTATCCATTACAGAATAATTCACAAGTCTATAAGTATGTATTATAACCTTAAATTCCCCTCCATCCCCCACTCCTTACCTCTAGAGTCTCCACTGTCAGGAGTTTGGTCCATCTCTCCATGGATCTTCTGACATAAACAGACATTAAAGAAGAAAGAGAGGGAGGGGGACTGTCCTGTCCTACTGTCCTGCCTTTTGTCTATCCACCTATCAGTTGCTTTGTTCTTTTTCCTCAGAGTCTCTCCAGCCTTCATTCAATATTGGAATTTTCCTACACATCTCTAGCCTCACTCGACAAATGCTGGTACCTACTAGGTGAAATCTGGAAAGGACTCCCTGAGGAGGTGGAGACGGTTTGGAGCAGGCCCCTAAGTAACATTGAGTGGTCTCCACAGGGGTCAATTTCCTCCTGATTTGTGGTCACAGACCTACTGAAGTGAGGATCCTCAAACCCTCATCACAACATGTAAATTTCTGCTTGTGTATATTCTCCTTTGATGCTCCAACTACCTGTGTGTTGGGAGTTTACAGAAACGGAAACTAGGACAGCCCTGGAGAGCAATGGGAGTGTTGCTGATGGCTTCCTTCCCTGGCTTGTGGAAACTATCTAAACCACTTTAGGCAAATCTAAGTCAGTGGGGTCAGGGCCAACAGCAGCTATAGAGCAAATTTTTGCTAATTAAAAAATGTTCCTTCTCCCATAAATATTGTCCCAAAGATCCACAGCATTCTGGAGACCCCATTCTGTAGCCCCATGTGCCCTATTTCCCTGTGTAAGCACAGGAGCATGTCTGGACTCCTACAGACTCTTTCAAGGTCCAGGTTCCTCCCAGCATGCCCTACCATGGGCTTCATGTGCTGGGTCAACACTGGGCCACTGATTTATCCTTGTCCCTTCTTGCAGGAAGAGTAATGATTATAAGTAAGAGACAATTTCCCTCATGGTAGGAGATACATGGAGGCTACCTAATCCCATCCACTAATCAATCACTTTGCCAGAAATGCACACCAGTGCCAGTGGAGTCCGCAGCTGGAAAGGTCGAATGATGAAGGACATTCTTCTACAAATCCAACAGCTTTGTTGCAGTTAATAAAAATAATGATAGTTTTCTCTAATCATAAAAAATAATTGGAGTATGTATTCTAATTTTTCAAAATTCTTTTTATTGCTCTTTTCTCTGCACCAACATTGGTTTTAATTCATCCTTCAGTGCATGGTACAATCTCCTTACAAAACCACCTGGGCATTAGGAAACCTTTCTCCAAGATTTAAAAATGATGTCTTTCCTTAGCAGTTAAAGACCATTCATGTGCTAGATTTCATTTTGGCTGCATTGGGGTACCTTGAGCTTCTTGAAGCAGTTTTAGTCTATTTTGTGAATAGTGTCAACTTTATAACTGCAGATTTCAGTCTAAAATCTGCAGAATTTCTACAAATACACCCAGCACCCTGTTTAGTCTTGATGTTGGTGTGTCCTTTCTCTCATCATCATCATCATCATCATCATCATCATCATCAGTGTAAGAGCATTTTCAATTTTATTGATCTTTTAAAGTTATCAACTTTGTGTTTCAATGATCTTCTCTATTACTTCTCTGTGTTCCATTTTATTGAATTTTGACTCTTTTCTTTATTATTTCCCTTATTCTGCTTGCTTGGGTTTCATATGGATCTTCTTTTATTGCTTCTGTGGGAGGAGGCTTCAGTTATTGATCTAAGACTCTCCCAGTTTCCTCTGACACCAGCATGAAAACTGCATCCTGAGGGCCAGCCCATGGGACGTGTGCCTGTGGGCATCCCAGATTCTCTCTGGAACCACAGCACTTCTCCTTTCTGGGAGGCAGCGAGGATTACATGATGCAGGAGAAGCATTTTTGTTGGGATGGGACGTGGAAAATGCCACTGGATGTCTTTGCAGCAGAGTTAATTGGCAGCCATCCTGCTGTGACTGTGGTCAGCTTTAGCTTCTCACGTTTAGCTTCTCATTGTCATTCCCCAGAGGGACTGATGCCCAGAAATAGCCCTCCAATGCTAGAGCCTAATAGCAACCATTTCCTAACTTATGTTCAAGCACCAGATGCCAAGAGAACTCCCTTCTTGAGGTTAAACCACTTTATTTCTGGTGAAAGAGTGAACAAGGGCACCTCAACACAGGCCAGTGCCTGCCCAGGTGTCACTGACCTCCAGCACTGGGGCCATGTTACCAGCCAGCTGATGAGTCCCAGGTTCAAACTCACAGTGTAGAGTCTGATTCCCAGACCTCTCCTGGAGCTGGCTTTCCATAGGAAGTGCCCTGTGTGATGGACAAAGGGGATCAAGGAGCTTCCTGGAATGTTCTCAGCACACACATCAGGGTCCCTCCCACCTGAGGAGAGAAGAAGCAGCATCTCAGCTGCCCCCACAGAAGCCAGAGGAGCCCCAGAGCTGCTGTCACTGGAGGAGAGGAGCGGGGCCTTCCACTCCCTGCTCAGCCAGGCTCTGATGCTGGTGCCTTCTAGAGGGAGGAGGGGGCAGGCAGTGCAGCTCTCCTCCACTGAGGGGGAGTCCCAGAGCAGTCACTCAGCTGAGAACCATGGCCCCCAGCATGGTAGCAGTGTCCACTCCTTCTTTTTTTTTGTTGTTAATTGGGTTATTTTTTTTGTGTGTGTGTGTGTGTGAGTATATTTATTCTATGATGTTTACACAATGATGAAATCACATACTGATAATTTTCTCAAATCATAGCTCATCATTAAATGACTTTATTATTGAACACAGTGGGTATGCTTTTTTTTTTTGGGGGGGGTACCAGGAATTGAACCCAGAGGTGCTTAACCACTGAGCCACATCTCCAGCCCTTTTTATATTATTTTTATTTTGAGACAGGGTCTTGCTGAGCTGCTGAGGGCCTCACTAAATTGCCGAGTCTGGCTTTGAACTTGCAATTCTCCTGCCTCAGCCTCCCAACCCTCTGGGATTACAGGTGTGCACCACCACACCCAGCAGTTTTTGGTGGGTACAAAGCCAAAAAGCACAACCAAAAGATAAAAGAGTGGAGAAAGGTAAAGAGAGAAATGGGGTTTATTTCCAAAGCAAGGCTCTCCCCAAGGAATAGAAGTGTGGGGATTTTATTTGGGGAGCTTATCCATATTCATACAGGAAAGCAATTTAGGGGAGGACACATTCCTGAGTATGGTCAACTTAAAGTGTACATTGCTCAGCTCAAGGTCATAGAGCCCAAGTTCCTAAGGTTAGGATGGTGGGCATGCACAATTCAATATTATAATGATCCAGGTTTATTCTAGGTCACCTAAAAGAATAAAGCAAAGTGGCTGGGTGACTTTAGCTGATTCTCTGAAAGTCTGAAAGAGTCTTAGATGAAATGTTAACAGTTATCCACTTTATGCTTTGAATATGGCCCTTGCTGCTCTGCCACTGAGATTTATTTTTTTTAATTTTTATTGTTGGTTGTTCAAAACATTACATAGTTCTTGACAAATCATATTTCACACTTTGATTCAAGTGGGTTATGAACTCCCATTTTTACCCCGTATACAGATTGCAGAATCACATCAGTTACACATCCATTGATTTACATATTGCCATACTAGTGTCTGTTGTATTCTGCTGCCTTTCCTATCCTCTACTATCCCCCCTCCCCTCCCCTCCCATCTTCTCTCTCTACCCCATCTACTGTAATACATTTCTCCCCCTTGTTTTTTTCCCTTTCCCCTCATTTCCTCTTGTATGTAATTTTGTATAACCATGAGGGTCTCCTTCCATTTCCATGCAATTTCCCTTCTCTCTCCATTTCCCTCCCACCTCTAATCACTGTTTAATGTTAATCTTCTTCTCATGCTCTTCCTCCCTACTCTGTTCTTAGTTACTCTCCTTATATCAAAGAAGACATTTGGCATTTGTTTTTTAGGGATTGGCTAGCTTCACTTAGCATAATCTGCTCTAATGTCATCCATTTCCCTGCAAATTCCATGATTTTGTCATTTTTTAATGCAGAGTAATACTCCATTGTGTATAAATGCCACATTTTTTTTTATCCATTCATCTATTGAAGGGCATCTAGGTTGGTTCCACAGTCTTGCTATTGTGAATTGTGCTGCTATGAACATCGATGTAGCAGTGTCCTGTAGTATGCTCTTTTTAGGTCTTTAGGAAATAGACCAAGAAGGGGAATAGCTGGGTCAAATGGTGGTTCCATTCCTAGCTTTCCAAGAAATCTCCATACTGCTTTCCAAATTGGCTGCACCAATTTGCAGTCCCACCAGCAATGTACAAGTGTACCCTTTTCCCCACATCCTCGCCAGCACTTGTTGTTGTTTGACTTCATAATGGCTGCCAATCTCACTGGAGTGAGATGGTATCTTAGGGTGGTTTTGATTTGCATTTCTCTGACTGCTAGAGATGGTGAGCATTTTTTCATGTACTTGTTGATTGATTGTATGTCCTCCTCTGAGAAGCATCTGTTCAGGTCCTTGCCCATTTGTTGATTGGGTTATTTGTTTTCTTATTGTCTAATTTTTTGAGTTCTTTGTATACTCTGGATATTAGGGCTCTATCTGAAGTGTGAGGATTAAAGATTTGTTCCCAGGATGTAGGCTCTCTATTTACCTCTCTTATTGTTTCTTTTGCTGAGAAAAAACCTTTTAGTTTGAGTAAGTCCCATTTGTTGATTCTAGTTATTAACTCTTGTGCTATGGGTGTCCTATTGAGGAATTTGGAGCCCAACCCCACAGTATGTAGATCGTAGTCAACTTTTTCTTCTATCAGACGGCGTGTCTCTGATTTGATATCAAGCTCCTTGATCCATTTTGAGTTAACTTTTGTGCATGGCGAGAGAAAGGGATTCAGTTTCATTTTGTTGCATATGGATTTCCAGTTTTCCCAGCACCATTTGTTGAAGATGCTATCCTTCCTCCATTGCATGCTTTTAGCCACTTTATCAAATATAAGATAGTTGTAATTTTGTGGATTGGTTTCTGTGTCCTCTGTTCTGTACCATTGGTCCACCCGCCTGTTTTGGTACCAGTACCATGCTGTTTTTGTTACTATTGCTCTGTAGTATAGTTTGAGATCTGGTATCGCTATACCGCCTGATTCACACTTCCTGCTTAGAGTTGTTTTTGCTATTCTGGGTCTTTTATTTTTCCATATGAATTTCATGATTGCTTTCTCTATTTCTACAAGAAATGCCATTGGGATTTTGATTGGCATTGCATTAAACCTATAGAGAACTTTTGGTAATATCGCCATTTTGATGATGTTAGTTCTGCCTATCCATGAACAGGGTATATTTTTCCATCTTCTAAGATCTTCTTCTATTTCTCTCTTTAGGGTTCTGTAGTTCTCATTGTATAAGTCTTTCACCTCTTTTGTTAGGTTGATTCCCAAGTATTTTATTTTTTTTGAGGATATTGTGAATGGAGTGGTTGCCCTAATTTCCATTTCAGAAGATTTGTCACTGATATACAGGAATGCCTTTGATTTATGCGTGTTGATTTTATATCCTGCCACTTTGCTGAATTCATTTATTAGCTCTAATAGTTTCTTTGTAGACCCTTTTGGGTCTGCTAGGTATAGAATCATGTCAGCTGCAAATAGTGATAATTTAAGTTCTTCTTTTCCTATTTTTATGCCTTTAATTTCTTTCATCTGTCTAATTGCTCTGGCCAGTGTTTCAAGAACTATGTTGAACGGAAGTGGTGAGAGAGGGCATCCCTGTCATGTTCCAGATTTTAGAGGGAATGCCTTCAATTTTTCTCCGTTCAGAATGATGCTAGCCTGAGGCTTAGCATAGATAGCTTTTACAATATTGAGGTATGTTCCTGTTATCCCTAGTTTTTCTAGAATTTTGAACATAAAGGGATGCTGTACTTTGTCGAATGCTTTTTCTGCATCTATCGAGATGATCATAGGGTTCTTATCTTTAAGTCTATTGATGTGGTGAATAACATTTATTGATTTCCATATATTGAACCAGCCTTGCATCCCAGGGATGAATCCTACTTGATCATGGTGCACAATTTTTTTGATATGTTTTTGTATCCGATTCGCCAGAATTTTATTGAGGATTTTTGCATCTAGGTTCATTAGAGATATTGGTCTGTAGTTTTCTTTCTTTGAAGTGTCTTTGTCTGGTTTAGGAATCAGGGTGATGTTGGCCTCTTAGAATGAATTTGGAAGTTCTCCCTCTTTTTCTATTTCCTGAAATAGCCTGAAAAGTATTGGTAGTAATTCTTCTTTAAAGGTTTTGTAAAACTCTGCTGTATACCCATCTGGTCCTGGGCTTTTCTTAGTTGGTAGTGTTTTGATGGCTTCTTCTATTTCCTCAATTGATATTGGTCTGTTTAGGTTGTCTATATCCTCCTGACTCAATCTGGGCAGATCATATGACTTAAGAAATTTATCGATGCCTTCACTATTTTCTATTTTGTTGGAGTATAAGGATTCAAAATAATTTCTAATTATCTTCTGTATTTCTGAAGTGTCTGTTGTGCTATTGCCTTTTTCATCCCTTATGCTAGTAATTTGAGTTCTCTCTCTTCTTCTCTTCATTAGCATGGCTAAGGGTCTGTCGATCTTATTTATTTTTTCAAAGAACCAACTTTTAGTTTTGTCAATTTTTTCAATTGTTTCTTTTGTTTTGATTTCATTAATTTCAGCTCTGATTTTAATTATTTCTTGCCTTCTACTTCTTTTGCTGCTGTTTTGCTCTTCTTTTTCTAGGATTTTGAGATGAAGTGTGAGATCATTTATTTGTTGGTTTTTTCTTTTTTTAAGGAATGAACTCCAGGCAATGAATTTTCCTCTTAGGACTGCTTTCATTGTGTCCCATAGATTCCGATATGTTTTGTCTGTGTTTTCATTTATCTCTAAGAATTTTTAAATTTCCTCCTTGATGTCTTCTATAACCCATTGATCATTCAGTAACCTATTGTTCATTCTCCAAGTGATGCATGATTTTTCCTTCCTTCTTTTATCATTGATTTCCAGTTTCATTCCATTATGATCAGATAAGATGCATGGTATTATCTCTACTCCTTTATAATGTCTAAGAGTTGCCCTGTGACATAATATATGATCTATTTTTGAGAAGGATCCATGTGCTGCTGAGAAAAAAGTGTAACTGCTTGATGTTGGGTGGTATATTCTATATATGTCAATTAAGTCTAGGTTATTAATTGTATTATTTAGTTCTATAGTTTCTTTATTCAACTTTTGTTTGGAAGCTTTTGTTTTGGTAGCTTGTTGGAAGAAATTTCCCTACTGTTTTATAGCAGTCAGAGCACAGAGCGGCACACAGGAGGCCTTCTCAGTCTGTGGCAAAAAGAGAAGGCTCACCCACACAGGGGAAGTGCTCACTAAAGGTAACAGATGTGGTCTGGCTCTGTGATTGGAAGGTCCCCCAAACCCTCAGAGCCCTCAGCTGGGGAGCCACAGGGCTGGGCCAGATTGGAAAAGGTCAGGGCTTTGGAGCAGGCAGGTGAGGGGTGCAGATGTCCCCCATTTCCCAGCCATGGAGCCTGGACCAAATAGCATGGCCCCCTCAGGCCTCTGCCTCCCTGACCTGCAGAAGGGGTGACAGCAGGTCATGACATGAGCACCCAGTGCTGCTCCTGCTTCTCAGCTGTGGCCCCCAGGGTGGAGGGCGTGACCCCTGACCTCCTGTCCCACCCCAGGGAGGAGGAGGCAGCTGCACTCACCTCGCACAGACAACTCGGTGCCTGGTTCAGACTTGTACTCCTTATCATAAGGGGTCGATTTCTGGAACTTCACACAGTAGTAGGTGCCGGCGTCTGCTGGGGTGACGTTACTAATGCGGATGGAAAAGTCCTTGTTGTCCCTCTTTGTGACATCTGAGAGAACTGTGACTCGGGGGAAGTAGCCTCCTAAGAACTTGTAGATCAACTCCCGGCCTGGCCCTGCCCCCTTAAACCACAGATGGGGACCCACGGGGAGCAGGTAGGTCACAGAGCAGTGCAGAGTGGCCGACTCTCCAGCAGCGACAGACACTGGCTTCTCAGGCTGAATCACCTGCAGCTCCTGTGCAGCCACTCCTGGGGGAGACACAGGGTGGTCACTGTTCATCCTGGGGGTCCTCTTGGTTTATCACGTGGTGTCAGCAAAGCCTGTCACTGACTGAGTGCCCACAGAGTGGCCTTGAGCTCAGCACAGGGCATGTGTCCTCACACTGAGCCTCCCCTGGTCTGTACCTCCACACTGTGAGACACCTGTCCCTGAGGCCCAGAGCCCTGAGCAAGGTGGAGGGAGGGGACTTGAGGGCCTGAGCCCTCCCCTGAGCTCTCATGTGTCACCAACTATTTGTTCCTCTTCCCTTTCTGACCACAAGGTCACTGGCACTTCATGGTCCATGACATTGGGTGGGGTCCTAGTGCTCTTGAGTCTCCTGAGTTTTGGGGAGGTGTGAGTACAGTTAGTGGGAAATGCATTTGACTGTGAGTCTTGGCTCAGCTTCCCTGTTCCACAGAAGACCTCTGCTCATGATGGGGTTCCCTCCTTCAGCCTAGAGTGATCATGGTGCATACAGCAATGAACGTGCAGCTCAAGTAAGAAATGAAACATTGCTGAAGCCCCTCACATATCTCCCCACAGTACAACCACATTGTGTAAGTTTCTAATGCTGCTGTGACAAAGGACTGCACACCTAGTGCCTACAGCAACAGAAATCTATCATGTTATGGTTGTGACCATCAGAAGCCCAAATTTGCTGTCACTGGGCCTCCACCCAGGGCTCCTCGTGAGAGCTGTTTCCTTAGGAGGCTGTTCCCTGCTCTCCACACCCAGGGGGCTGCCTGGGCTGCTTCCCCTTGTTTCCCATCCTCCTATCCCTCCTCCCTCCTGCTTCCCTGATCCATGGGCAGGTGGTCAGAGGGTAAGAGCTAGGGAAGGACATGGCATGGGGGAGGCAAGAGGGTGGAACAATGAGGATAAATCTCCACATTCAGGAGGAGGAGCCTGTCCACAGTGGCCACCGTGTGGTGTGGGGCATTTGTGAGAAAGATAATTCGTTCTCTTTTCTCTTGACCCCACTGGTCCCCCTCCCAAGGACAGTCCTACATGACATCCATCAATGGAGTTTCTGCTGCTCTGTGGGTAGCCCTGTCTCTGCTGCTTCCTTGATGCTGCTGCTGATCCCCACCTCCCACCTCGTCCATGGCTGCCATCCAGTGGGATGGGTGGCTCCTGGTACAAGGAGAACAGGGGAAGGAACAATTTGAGCTCTCTCTCCTTCAAAGATATAATTCTCTCTCCTTCAAAGATATAAATTGAGGTTACAAATCGTCTCCCCTGGGCAATGTGCTTGGACTTTGAAGTGCTGCTACCAGTGACAGGCTAAATGTCTCTCCCTTAAATTAAACTGTCACAAAATAAAATAATTAAAAACACAGTTGATACCACTGTTGCTCTCCTGGATGACCACCCTAGCCCCTCCGCATTACTCAACTTTGGGTAATTGTAACTAAAGTACTTGACAAGAACAACTTGGTGGAGGAAAGGTTGTTTGGGGCTCACAGTTTCAGAGGTCAGTTCCACTTAAGCTGGCACCAAGGCAGGTCGTCCATGACAGGAGGGCATGTGGTGGACACCTGCTCAGTCCATGGCAGCCAGGGTGGGAAGCCAGGATCATGGAGGACACATGAGTGTCCAGGGCCAAAATATCATCCTGTAGGCATGTCTCTAATGACCTGCTGGCCCCAGCAAGTCCCCACCTGCCTATGGGTATGACCCATTCAAATCACAGTAACAACAAATGGATTAACACCTGGATCAGGTTGAGGTTCCATGATTTGTCGTTTCCCCTCTGACCCTGCTGCGTTGTCGAACACAGGAGCTTTTCAGGGAACCCCTCACACACAAACCATAACCCCCTCTGAGTCTCATTGCCGCACCCTACAGAGGAGGGCATGTCCCCACAGTGGCCACCTCAGACCACCAGGGACTTGCCAGGTAAACATTTAAAGGGAAAGGGGGAAATTTGGCCATCAGCAGGTATTAGCCATGTGGAAGGTTTTGTTTAAGAGGACAAATAATGGATGAAGGGAAGGATTATCCTTTGGTGGTGTCACCCTAGGGACAGGCCATTCCTTGGAGATACCAGATCTTTCTCTTTCTTCTTAGCAACCAGAGGCAGGGACTGAACACCACTGCTGAGGTAGGTAAAGGCATAACACAGGGGAAAAGGGAGGGGAAAGGCTGCCACTTCAGACACCTGCTAAGTCAATGCAGCTAAAAGGAACTTTAAACCTTGTGCTCTGAGCTCATGGAAAATCTAGCAAACATGATGGCAGCCTTAGGCTACTTTTCAAGTTAAAAATATGATACAGGGGAGAAAATAAGCAGGAATGAAGAGCATAGGTAATCTCTTAGTATAGTTATGTAATAAATACAGTAGTGTAGAGGCATGCATACTACGTAACTAAGCCAACTCCAACTTTCATAATTTGACTTGATTGGAAACCCTAAATTTATAGGTTACACTTTTATATTAAACATTTTATACAACAAACAATATCATACGATATAAAGCATGCTGATTTCATTTTGTGTGACTACAGTATAGTTGGAAATAGCCTACATGTACCAATTCTAAAATTTCATGTACTTCAGTAATAAGAAGAATTAAATTATAGTTATAGGTGAGAATAAACTCAAACACCATGTCCCCTATAATCTTTAGAAACAACTAAATATAAAACAGAAAAATATAGGCATTTATTTGAAGCCTTGCCAATATTTCCCACAGTTATGGTCTCGTAGCTATAAAAGCCCACTCCATAGTGGGCAAGGAGCTCTAACATAAGGAATAATAAGTTAAAACAAATGTTCCTTTGGGGGACTTAAAGGTGGCTTGATGAATAAACCCTATAAACCCACAGCTGAAGCAGTTCCTACAGGGAGGTTCCACGGTGGCCAAGCAGAGGGGCCAGCACTCACTCCTCACAAAGAAGAACCAGGCCACAGGTGGGCACTGCATTTGAGATGAATGATGTGGAGAATGCTGGGCCTCAGCTGGGAGAGACTAAGTTACATGGGACTCGGAGACCCTGGACAAGATCACAGGAAGAGGGACAAGAAGATACTCGAATCACTCACTGGAGAGCACATGGCCTCCTTGATACCTGGGGCTAGAAAACCTGGACCTCCATGTGTGGAACTGGGTTCCTCTCTCTCACCCTGCACAAAAGTCAACTCAAAGTGGATCAAAAACCTGGGGAAGAAGACCAGAAACTCGGAAACTCCTAGAAAAAAATGTAGAACCAACACTCCAATATCTCAGCACAGGGGTTGACTTCCTTAAAAAGACTCCTAAAGTATAAGAAATTAAATCAATAAATGGGATGCAAATTAAAAAGCTTCTGCAGAGCAAAGGAAACAATTAATTGCATGGAGAGACATCCTAGAGCACGGGGGATCTTTGCCACCTGCTCCTCAGATAGGGCAGTAATATCCAAAATAGATAAAGGACTCAAAAATCTTAACACACACACACACAAAAAAAACCAATTAATACATGGCATAAGAACTCAACAGACACTTCTCAAAAGAAAAAATACAAATTTCTTAATAAATATGTGGAAAGGTGTTCAACATCTTTAGCAATCAGGGAAATGCAAATCCAAACCACACTGTGGGGCTGGTGTTGTGGCCCAGTGGTAGAACACTGCCTATCCCATGTGAGGCCCTGGGTTCAGTTCTCAGAACCGCATAAAAATAAGTAAATAAAAGTATTGTGTCAAACTATAACTAAAAATTTAAAAAAAAAAACTACACTGTGATTTCAGCTCAGTTCAGTCAGAATGACAAATACCAAATATTCAAATAATAAGTGTTGGTGAGGATGTGGGGAAAAGGTGACTCATACACTGCTGGTGGGACTGCAAATAAGGGTAACCACCGTGGAGAGCAGTATAAAGATTCCTCAAAACAAAGCAGGATGAAGGGAAGGGAAGAGGATGGCAATGGGAAAGACAGTACTATCAATGGTGGCAGGGGATTAATTGGTGCCATTGCTACTGTTTACAGAAGCACAATTTACCCAGGAAGTGGAGGGTGGGGGCCTACAGAGCCATTGCCTAAGTCTCAATGACCACTTTTTAGAGACCAGAATTTCAGACATAACTTTCCTATGCTCATATATGAATACATGACCAGTGTACCTCCACATCATGTACAACCATATGAATGAGAAGTTTACTCCTCGTATGTGAAATATGTCAAAATGCATTCTATTATCATGTATAACTAAAAGAAACAAATAAACTTAAAACAAAAATCTGGGAACAAAGCCATCATATGACCCAACTATCCCTCTCTTTGTTATACACATATAAAAATCTAAAATCAGCATACTGATTACAGGTTAAAGCCTCATCAATATTTATAGCAGCACGATCAAGCTATAGAGCCAAACTTATTGCCTGTCTCCAGATGAATGGATAAAGAAAATGTGGTATGTATACACAATGGAGTAATACTCAACCTCAAAAACAAATGAAATTATGGCATTTGCCAGTAAATGGATGGAACTAGACACCATGATGCTGGATAAATAAGCCAGATCCAGGAAGTTGTAAATGTTTCCACTGATATGTGGAAACTAATCCAAAATAAAAGAGAAGATCAGTGGAGCCAAGAAAGGGGATGGGGGGTGGGACTTTATAAGGGAAGAACAGAGGAATGAGTCTGAACTAACTTTCCTGTGAACATGTGAATACACAATAGTGAATCTCAGCCTTGTCTAAACCCACAAGGCACTAATTTTTAAAAACTGTTAAAAAAAATCCTGTATCTGCATATGTACAGTTACACACACACACACACACACACACACTCTCTCTCTCTCTCTCTCTCTCTCTCTCTCTCTCTCTCAAACATATATAGAAGTATTGCCTGCCATCATAGTATGTAAGGTAATTATGTTTTAGGAGGTACCAAGGATTGAACTCAGGAATACCCAACCACTGAGCCACATCCCCAGCCCTATTTTTTATTTTATTTAGAGACAGGGTCTCACTAATTTGCTTAGTGCCTCCCTTGCTGAGGCTGGCTTTGAACTCGCCATCCTCCTGAGCTGCTGGGATTACAGGTATGTGCCACCACACCCAGCATATGTAGTAAATTATACTACATGGGGACGCTCAGGAAAATATCTGGCAGCACATCCAGCACATTTTTGGTGAATACCAAGTACAGCCAGAGATCCAATTCTGGCTCTCTGAGTTGTATAACAGGTGACAATTCTTTCTCTATTGGTGACTCTGTTTTCAATTATTTTTCTGCAATTAGCCTCCAGTGAGAAGCAGAGTAGGGCAACATGTTTAACAGAAAGCTATCTGGGGGCGTGGGCTTACAGCTCCTGGGTAAGTCACATACTTAGCATGCACATGGCCCTGGGTCAATCCACAGTCTCAGAAAACAGGAAAGAAAGAACAAAGACATTTGGAACTGGCTGCTCTGGATTTGAATCCCAGCTACTGCACTGCCTGGGGAAGGAGACGGTGGGCAAGTTCCCTTCTCTGCCTGTTCCCATCTGCAGCTAGAGGATGATGCATCCATCCATTACAGAGGGCTGTCCTGGGGCTAGACTAGCTATAGCACACAGTGCTAACCCTGTGCCTGCCCAGGGAAGGCTCACTCAGTGACCTGGGTGTTCATTTGGGTGCAGTGTAACTGGAATCGCTTTAAGTTGGAGCCAGGCCCTGCAGGACCTATAAATTGACATCACAACAGGACCACAGTGGGGAGCCAGGAGGGCTGAGGGGTCACAGGGTGGGCTTCATGGCCAAAGAAGGGGAGGGAGGGAAGCAACCTGTGGGAGCTGTGAGCAGGGGCTGTCCTGGGCTCTGCCAAGAGAAGCCCTCCAGCCCTTCCTGTCCTGGGAAGAGGGAAATTAAGGTCTCTTCAGGAAAGTCCAGAGGGCCTGGGAAAGGTGGGCATGGTGGGCACACCTGCAATCCCAGCTACTCAGAGACTGAGGCAGGAGGATTGCCGCAGTCTGGCTGGGCACAAATCACGAGCCACTGAAGCAGGAACAAACTTTATTTTTAAACTGCAGGAAAACACTTCACACAGCTCCCGGGGAATCCTCCCGAGCGCGCCAGGAGGCTTGTCCAGGAACCCCCAGCCGGAAATATCTCTCCCGGAAATCCCTCCTCCTGCACTTCCCCAACCAATGGGAACTCTCGGGGAATCCCCGGAAATCCCCATGAGAACTCCAAAATAGTGCGAGAACTCAAAAGTTGCGGCAGAGGCGGATAGTAATGCCTCGCCTGTCAATCAATACTGTTGGCAAAATGCCAGGGGCCATACAGACTCGGCCGTGGCTCTCAGCAGAGGATTGCAAGTTCAAGGCCAGCCTCCACAACTTAGGGAGATGCTCTCTCCAATTAGAAATATGAAGGGTTGGGGTGTATCTCAGCAACAGAGCACCCCTGATTCCATCCCTAACATTGAAAGAAATAGGCAGGAAGAGAAAGAGAGAAGAAAAAGGAGAAGGAGGAGGTGCATAGTGAGGTCACTAAGGTTAAGTGAAATCACAATCCAACATGACTCTGCCGTTTCAAAAGGACACAATGCCCAGAGACACATAAGGAGAGACCCCAGTTCTCACACACAGAGGAGATGCCAGTTACCACCACTGAGAGGCCTCAGAGGAAGCAAACTGCCAAAGTCTGGACCTTGCACTTCCAGACTTCAGAACCTTGAGAAAATATCTGGCAGCACATTGTCACTTTGTTATGACAGCCCTACCAAGGAGCAGTTCCCATGAAGCAGAAAATGTGAAACTTCTTAAAGAGGAAGAGGTTTCTGGGCATGAAGGCACCCAGCTGTAGCCAAAGCAACTTGGGTATCTCAGATACTGCATTAATCTCAAGGATACAGAAAGAATTCAAAAAACTTAACACTAAAAAAATAAGTAGCCCAATTAATAAATGGGCAAAGGAACTGACCAGACACTTCACAGAAGAAGAAATGGAATCAGTCAACAAATATATGAAAAAAATGTTCAACATCTCTAGCAATTAGAGAAATGAAAATCAAAACTACTCTAAGATTTTATCTTGCTTCAGTCAGAATGGCAATTATCAAAAGTTCAAGTAATGATAAATGTTGGTGAGGATGTGAGGGAAAAGGCACACTCCTACACTTGCTGGTGGGACTGCAAATTGGTACAACCACTCTGGAAAGCAGTAAGGAGATTCCTCAGTAAACTTGGAATGGAACCACCATTTGACCCAGTTATCCCACTCCTTAGTTTATACCCAAAGGACTTTAAGTCAGCATACTACAGTGACACAGCCACATCAATGTTTAAATCATAATTCATAGTAGCTAAGCTATGTATCCAACCTAGGTGCCCTTCAACAGATGAATGGATAAAAAAGTGTCCCAGGCTTATATACACAATGGGATATTACTCAACCATAAAGAAGAATGAAATTATGGCATTCTCCAGTAAATTGATGGAACTGGAGACTATCATGCTAAGTGAAATAATCCAATCCCAAGGCCAAATGTTCTCTCTGATAGATGCTAACATACCACAAGGGAGGGTGGTGAGGGAAGAATAGAAGTTCATCAGATTCAAAAATGGAAATAAAGGGAAAGAAGAGGGGATGGGAGTGGGAAAGACAGTAGATGAATTGGTCATAACTTTCCTGTGTTCATATGTGAACACACGACCAGGGCAACTCCACATCATGTACAACCACAAGGGTGGGAAGTTATACTCCAGGTATGTATGACATGTCAAAAGACATCCTACTGTCATTTATAACTTAAAAGAACTCATAAAAAAATTTACATGGGGGGGGTAGGGAAGTAAAATATAAAAATAAAAACATAAGAAGGGTTGGGAATATAGCTAAGTGTAGAGTACTTGTGGGCCCAAGCCCCAGTACCAAAAAAAAAAGGGGGGGGGGGAGAGAAAGAAAGAGAGAGAGGTAGCCGAGGAATGAATGTGAAGAGCTAGTTCACAGTGGAGGAAGAAGCTGGGGACAGAGGGAAAGTGAGGCACTGGGCAGGGGAAGGATGGAGGCTGAGCTTCCGCAGGCTCTGCATCAACTTCGGACCCAGATGGTTTGGAGCTGAGGGCCAGGCAGACTTCAGCTGCCTCTGAGCTCCTTCCATGGCCTTGGGAAGGTCACCTTGCCTCTTGGGGTCTCAGGAGTTATCAAGATATAAAGACTGATCTTCCTGGAAATGTATATTGTGAGCTTAAATAGAATATTATGCAAGTGATTCTTGTCACAGCTGTTTGAAGCATCTGCTGATGTGATGCCTCTGGCCCCAGCTGCAGGGGAGCCATCCCAGAGACACTGCTCAGGACCCTTGGTCTGGGCCCAGAGAATGCCTTGTCCCAGCCTCCATGGCAGAGCCTGTGTTTGTCCTGAGTCCCTGGGAGTCCAGGGCAGAGCTGACCCACGGAGCAGGCCAGAGGACTCTCCCCAGACAGTGGTCACTCACCTGTGAGTCCCAGTAGGAGGGTCAGCAGCAGGACAGGACAGGGACACTGGGGCCAGGAGGCAGGTGCAGACATGGTGGAGCCCTGAGGAGCCTGCTGTGCCCCCATGTCTGTGCTGGGGAGATCCCCGACTCTGCTCTATGGAGAGAACTGACACTCTGTGTCCCTTGTTGCAAGAGGAAGTGACAGTGACAGAGTGGCAGGCAATTTGCTTCAAGATTGTGAAATAGAAACCAGGAGCACAGGCAGCAAAGGTTAAGGGGGTGTCATGCTGCATTATCAGAAGGAATTGGACAGGCCTCGAGGAACAAGGCCTCCTTCCCCCTGGGCCTGCGCTGGTCCACTAGGCCCCTTGTGGCTTCCTGGGCCTTAGTGATGGTCAATTTGGGAGTCCCAGAACAGGCAGGATGAGCCCTAGACTCCTGACCCTGAGACCCTGGTGTGGCTGGCTGGTGGCCTCACTCTGCAGCAGCCTCACTAAGCGCTACTCAGCAGAGGGAGGAGGAGGGGTCCTGGAGCCTCCTCAGTGTGGGGGAGGAACTGGTCATTTCCTTCAATGGCCACCCATTGCACACCTTTTTGAATGTATGTGCCACAGGGTAGACCAAATGCAGTGCAATGTGCACCTTAGCACATCACACCTGCACCCAGCAAAAGAATCATTTCCTGATTTCTTTCAGGAAGCCATGTAGATTTAGGTCAATAACTACCTCTTTGTCAGGAAGGCGGGATGATGGGTCCTGGGCTTGGACAGGGATTTGATGGAAGGGGAATATGGTGGGCAGATTTCTGGGCAGGAGGAGGAACAGCCACATGGCTTCCCATGCTCTTTGTGGTCCGCACAGAGCACCTGTTCCTTGTACCACTCTGCAGATGGCACTGGAGAAGGAGGAACGTTGAGTGTCCCAACCTACCAAGAGGGTGCGCTGAGGAGCTGGGCAAGTCCCCCGAGCTCCCTAGCTTTAGTTTTGCCCCCGCTGTACCTGGGATAAGACTTCCTCCTCTGCAGTGTGTTAGGGGAGATTAAAGGAGACAATGACTATAACAAGCCTGAAATCCAATAGGTCATTATGGATACTCCTGAGTGGCTCCTGCTTCTGAAGGGACCCTGTCTCTCAGTGCCAGGTGCTCACCAGTGCCTTCATCCTAGCTGCCTGGGACCTCCTGGGACTCAGCTTATGTGTCCATGCTAAGACCCATGCCCGCCCCCCGACTCTCTGCATCCTTCTCCCTTGTGATCTGGGGCGGTAGCGCTGCCTCACCTCTGCTGTGTCCTGCCTCATCCTTAGCAGGACGACTTGGGTCCCCTTACCTCTAGGTTTAAGGTACAGGTGCCTGGGGTATGCACGCTTTTCTACACACCCATGTCTGAGGACTTCCAGGGTGGGATGGGGCAGAATGCAAGAGGGAGAAGATGCAGCACCTCTGTCTAGACCTGAAGCCCAGTGGGATCCGAAGCCTGACCCTGCTCATCCTGAGGGTTCCCCATCTTTCCCCTGCCTGGCCCTACTCAATGTTGTCTGGGAAATTGTTCTCAGAGAATCCCGAATCCCTAGATCTAATAATGATCAGGAAGCTCTAGGTTCTAGTCCTCCCTCAATTCTTAGCTGTGTGACTTTCCACAAGACACTTGACTTTGCTGAGCCTATTTTATGATAAGTGAATGGAGATTATAGCAGGAACCTTGCTATAGGTAGGAATGACATAAAAGAAGGCAGACAAAAAGCTCTCCCGTCCTTAATTAGAACCAGAAAATGCGGTTATAGTTATTCTTGGGGTGCAGGGATCGCTGCTATATCTCCAGCAAGTCCTGCCTTAGAATGCCACCTCGTGAGGAGAAATAGTTTCTTCTCCAGCATCTGTGACTCACACAGGTATGACTGGACGACTCTGCTCCGTGCTGGGCTTCAGGTTCATCACAGGTCATGTGCAATGTCCAAGGAAACTGTAAAGGTTATCGTATTTCCATCCAAACTCCCACTTCAGTTTGACAGATGAGCATATGGAAAAAAATTTTAAAAGTCCAAAGAGCATAACCCTGACCCTATTAATGACCCACTTGATCCCATCTCATTATGGTGGATGAGGCCACATTGCAGGAACACGTCCAAGAGGGAGAGATCACAGGGCAAGTCAGGAAGCCCCCCATAGAGGTGGAGGGGATAGTCATGTGACCTTCCCTAAGACCCCTCCTCTTAAAGGTTCACCACCTCTCCCATTGCCACCAAGTGACCAAACCTTGGAGGGCACTCAAACATATGCAAAGGACAGTGGTGACCATGTAGGAGAGATCTCCCAGGCACAACTCAGAGACCCACCTAAAGTTATATAAAGTAAAGAAATAGCAAAATACAGCACCTAGTACTCCCCCAAACTGGTTTGGCATTACCAAACCTGAGGAAATTTATTTGAGAAAGCACAATTGGATGGCAAAACTTCTAGCTTCAGACTCTCAGTTTCTTCACTACCTAGTGTGGAATCCATGCAACAAAAATTTTTAAAAATGCAGGGACATCACCACCATGGCCTCGTTTACATTTTGAGGTCCCAGACCATCTGCCCTTTCTCTCCACCTTTTCAGAGTCTTCTCTTTGTTGTTGAGATAATGACCAAGGCTTTCAGTTGTCTGTAGTTGGAAGAATAGTAAAACATCTGTCTGCTCCATCTTTCAGGAAGTAAAAGACTCCCATATGGTGTCCTTGTACTTCCCACTACCAACCAAATTTTAGAAATGCTTCAGCCTTTGAAACACTAGTAGGTATTAATCTTTATGTCTAACAGTGGTTGGAGATGTTTAAAACAAAATGAGCCCTCCACATTTTGCATAAATATCATCTGAAAAGATTTAACCAAATCATCCAGATTCAGGATTTTAGCAAATTGCAATTTTCAAATGCCTACCCAGAGATTTTCTTAGACACAGCTGAATATCAAATGGACAAGACCACCCAAAACATGCTTGATACCCTCTGCTTAGAAAGATATGGTGCAAAATCATGAAACAGTAGTGATCTCAGTGGCAAATAAAGGGAGATGGTGAACATGGCGAATATCCTTATGGTTTACTAATCTTTGGGGAAAAAAAAAAAACAGCAGACTGGCCAGAAGCTAAACGAAGAGATCAGGGAAATAAGGTAGCCAATGAGAACATTGATAAGACCTCGCTTTTCCCTGGTGGTCTGGAAGCCTGTGCAAGAGCACACCTCTGCACACATGCTCAGGACAGATTGGAGGGGCTCTAGTGAGCCGCTCACTCCTAGTTGAACAGGATGGTCCTGTGCAGGAACAAAGCAGACTTGTACAACTGCCTGGACTGTGACAGCATTCCTCAAGCTACATCTGGACTTGGCCAGGAGCCTTTGCTTGTCCAATGCAATGCCAATACATGTAGCCCCAGGAGGGATTTGAGATTTACCCCCACAGTTGGCCTTGACCATCTGTGATTCTGCCTTTCATTATAAGAAGAAGATGTGTCAGTCACATGAACAGATGCATGAAGCAAACACATGAAGCAAAATCAGAGTTAATTGACCTCATATTAATCCACCGAGCTCTAGCCAACCTAAATACATATGAGTAATAAGAAACTGCATCTGGCTGTAGGCCACTGAAATTGTTCTTGTTGTTTATTATGCAGAGATAATTCACTATGGTGGTAGTTCACACATATTGGGCTACTGTGAAAACAAGAACTTGAAAAGTATCATAGTGACACTGGGACTAGTTTATAGAGAGCAAATGCACTATTATAGAAAGCTGGAAAACCAGCAAGATGTGAATGAAGTGGCAAGACATTTGGTGAAACTGTCCCCTGTGAACATCTGGAAAGCAGAAATGGTACTTGAAATTTTCAAGTAGAATCCTTATGCTTCTCCTATGAATGCTATGTGATTGTTTCTGGACAAAGGGATATGCTCTGTTAAGGTAGCTTAATCTTTAGTATATATTCACTCCCTCTCTCCAACTCCATGGCAAAGTGTCCTGATCGTTTTTGTGGGGCTCAACCATGAGATACTTTGGTCAAGAGGATGCTAGTGGATGTGGCCTAAGCAGAACCTGGAGAATGTGACACAAATGAATGGCCCTGAGGGAATCAGAGACACATGAAATCAACCAGAACTCACCAGGAGCTTAGCTCAACTGTGAGGATTCTCCCTGTGGAAATGTACAGGACAGCATTCCTCTGGTAAGCAAACTCTCGGTGGGTAACTGGCACCCTGTTTTCCCTACTTGGAATATTTTGCAATTTCTCCAAGGAACTAGTAAGTTAACCAATACATGGGCAATGCCTAGCTGCTGTGGCAATGTTCTACATGAGAAGGCTCTGTGCTAGAGCCTTATCAGCCTTGACCTTGATCTCAGGCACTCACTCAGCTCTTACTGAGAACTCTCTTGTTAGACAACCACAATGTTTCACCAACCCTGCTGAGCCTGAACCTGAGCACATAACAGTAACCTTAAACAATGGACTTTCTTGAGAGCTACACAAAGGTCTACCATCGCACACCACAACTATAGTATGTAACTGAGAAATAAGCTGCATAATGCGGCTAACTCTATAACCTGCCTAATGACACAATGAACAATAATGCACTACTGATGCCAGTGGCCTAATGTAACCTATGGATATAAATAAAGCTGGCAGCTTGGACAAGGGGCTTTCTGCCATGCTGCCATTCTGCCATGCTGCTATTCTGCCATTCTGCTTCTGCACCTTGCTTCTGTCTCCTTTGTTTTCTTGTACTCAACCAATCCTAGCCTGCTTCAGGTGAGTTCCAGCCACGATGCAGATCCATGACCGAGTCATGAATGCTGACTGTGTGTGTTGTTGGAATTTCATGGTCATTTATTTGAATGCAACAACTAAATACTATACTACACCACTGATACTGAGGAGTGCTAGATTCAGACTTTTGCCTTCTGTCCTTAGGTCTTCATTTTCTTTATGAGCAATCACTGCCTGCCTATGCCTCCCAAATTCACATCTCCAATCCAAGGCTTTCCCAACCTCCAGATGTATATCTCCATTCCCACCCGATATCTCCCCTCAGGGAAGTGTTGGAAAGTCATCTCAAACTCAACATGTTCAAAATCAGGTGCTTAATCCTCCCCGTCCCAAGGTGCTCCATGTGCAGCTTTTGCAAACTCACTTGATGGCAATTTGTTTTTCTGACCTCTCAGGCTTGAAATCTCAGGGACATTCATGTCTTCTCACTCTCTCTCTCACTCTACTGACCTACAGATCCTATGGGTTCTATTTTCAAGTTATATCCAAGGAAATACAGTTTCTGCTTAGAATGAATAAAGCCTGACAGAATGTCACTTCTGTCCTTACAACAAAAGAAGTTTTATCGTCTACAATGTGATAGCTTTTCCTGAATCCCCCAGTGAGCTGAGGTTACTGGCAGCCAACTTATCTGCAATCCAAGGAAAAATAGATGCCTCTACAAATAGACGGCCCTGGGCAGGGACCCACAGGACAGAGGCCATAAGCCAGGTAAGCTGGTAAGAAGAGTTCAGCTAGGATTTCTACCAAGTCACTGAAGGGTCGTGTGGATTTACATGAAAATATAGAACCCCTGGGAGCCACAGACCCAGAAGGAATGCACATTCACTCACAGGTTCTTCTCCACAAATCTTGCTGGATGCTTGGAAACACTGGGTCAGAACAAGAGAGTTTCCCTCCTGGTACAAGCCTAGTGGAAGGGAGTAACAGCCACTGTGGGAAAAGACAATGCCACACCCTGATCCATCACACCTATCTCCTGTGTGGAACAAAACCTTAAGCATCTGGACAGGGCAGAAATCTACTTGTCCTTATGTAAAGGACCAGGAAAGTCCTCTTTTACCTCTGGGGAAGGGGTAAGAAAATGTTATGGACTTAGATCATTGGAGATTCCTTACTGAGATGCCTGGGGTGGGGGGTCAGTATCACCTCTGGGACCTAGGGTCAGAGTACCTGCCTAAGCCTAAGCCACAATGATAGGGCACGGCCCCATTCCACTTTACCAGGTGACCATCAGCCTACTAAGGAGGGGCAGCAAGAGCACAGAGAGAGACCTGCTCTGGGGCCCAGGTGCAAGGCAAACACCTGAGGTTTGGGGGTAAAACAGGCACTGAGCAGAATCCCCTGTAAATAGCCTATTCTAAGCATCATATAACATTAGAGAAATTAAGAGCCTGGGTGTCTTGAAGGTAAATAAAGCACCAACAATACCCAAATGTATTTTCATCTAATGATTACATTACCCCAACCTCACACAAAAACTGCCAATCAGAAGAAAAATATATAGCTACATCCATGTTTTACTACAATTTTAATCAGTCTCTACTCTCCTACAAAGATTTTTAGCTTTCTACCAAAAAATTACAAGACAAAAATGTAATTGTATTGGATAGGGAGAATAGAATTTACTGAAACAATTGATTCAGTCAATAAATCCATAAGCAAGCAAATGATAGCAATCCTCAGTGGCCAGGGACAACAGTACGAAAAGTTGCTAAAACACATTATCAAAAATGTCTAATTTCAAACAAATTCTGACATGTGAAGTAGCAGGAAAGTATGATCCCTACATTAGAAAAAACACAACTCATAAAACCTGTGTCAGCAGTAAGATGGCAGATTTAACAAAAGCTTCAAAACAGACATTGTAGATATATATCCAAAGAATCAAAGGAAATCAAATGTCACATCAAATAGAGAATTATCTATAAAGCTATAGAAAATACTGATAAAGAACCAAATGGAAATTCCACTTGAAAAGTATAGTAACTTGAAATGAAAGAGGCTCAACAGTAGATTTCAGCTGTGAATCTGGAAGCTCTTAGAAAACTTGGATATAGATAGTTTGATAGACATTATGCAATATGAAAGAGAGAGCAAAAGAATGAAGAAAAGTGAAGGAAGGGCCATCATTAGGTACAATCATTTTTGAAAACTGGGAGCACAAGAAGGATAGGGGATAGAGAAAGGAGCAGGAAAAAAGTTCCAGGAAATAATGGTGCACAACATTCGATTTTCTTGAAAAGCATGAACTACACGTCTGGGAATGTCAGCTAACTCAAAGTTAGATAACTACAAAGAGACCAAGAAGAAGGCACATTATTGTGCAAATTCTGAGGGCCAAAAACGAGAAGAAAATTTTGAAAGCAACAGAAGAAAAACATGATATGTCTCTTGCAAGAAAAGCACAGAAGTATATATCTTACGACTCAATGATTAAAAAAAAAACTCGATTTTTAAAAAGGCAAAGTATCTGAATAGACATTTCTCTAAAGATACACAGATGGCCAATAAGCATATGAAAAATCTTTTGCATAATCAATAATCAGGAAAATGCACATGAAACTTTACAAGATGCTCTTATAGGCTAAGGGGAATGCACCATTACCTGGAAGACACTCTCCCTGTTCCTCACAGGATTAAATGTAGAATTACCATATGCCCAGCAATTCCATTCCTAGTTATAGACCCAAGAGAAATGAAAACATGTCCACACCAATAATGTACACACCTATTTACAGCAACACTATACATAAATACAAAAATGAGGAATAAACTTTCCTCTTGGAACTGTCTTTTTGGAGTCCCAGAGATTTCAATGTGTCGTATCGCTATTCTCATTTATCCCTAAGGGTTTTTTTTTTTTTATTTCATCTCTGATTTCTTCTGCTATCCACTGGTCATTCAAGAGCATATTATTTCATCTCTAGGTGTTAGAGTAGCTTCTATTTTTTATTTTATTGTTGATTTCTAATTTTACTCCATTATGATCTGGTAAAATGCAAGGTATTATCTCTATTTTTTTTTTCATTTGCTAAGAGTTGCTTTGGGGTCTAAGAGATGGTCTATTTTAATTTTTTTTTAATTTTTATTGTTGGCTGTTCAAAACATTACATAGTTCTTGATATATCATATTTCACACTTTGATTCAAGTGGGTTATGAGCTCCCATTTTTACCCCATATACAGATTGCAGAATCACATCAGTTACACATTCATTGATTTACATATTGCCATACTAGTGTCTGTTGTGTTCTGCTGCCTTTCCTATCCTCTACTATCCCCCCTCCCCTCCCCTCCCCTCCCCTCTTCTCTCTCTGCCCCCTCTACTGTCATTCATTTGTCCCCCTTGTATTATTTTTCCCTTTCCCCTCACTTCTTCTTGTATGTACTTTTGTATAACTCTGAGGGTCTCCTTCAATTTCCATGCAATTTCCCTTCTCTCTCCCTTTCCCTCCCACCTCTCATCCCTGTTTAATGTTAATCTTCTTCTCATGCTCTTCGACCCTACTCTGTTCTTAGTTACTCTCCTTATATCAAAGAAGACATTTGGCATTTGTTTTTTAGGGATTGGCTAGCTTCACTTAGCATAATCTGCTCTAATGCCATCCATTTCCCTGTAAATTCTATGATTTTGTCATTTTTTAATGCAGAGTAATACTCCATTGTGTATAAATGCCACATTTTTTTTTATCCATTCATCCATTGAAGGGCATCTAGGTTGGTTCCACAGTCTTGCTATTGTGAATTGTGCTGCTATGAACATCAATGTAGCAGTGTCCCTGTAGCATGCTCTTTTTAGGTCTTTAGGGAATAGACCGAGAAGGGGAATAGCTGGGTCAAATGGTGGCTCCATTCCCAGCTTTCCAAGAAATCTCCATACTGCTTTCCAAATTGGCTGCACCAATTTGCAGTCCCACCAGCAATGTACAAGTGTACCCTTTTCCCCACATCCTCGCCAGCACTTGTTGTTGTTTGACTTCCTAATGGCTGCCAATCTCACTGGAGTGAGATGGTATCTTAGGGTGGTTTTGATTTGCATTTCTCTGACTGCTAGAGATGGTGAGCATTTTTTCATGTACTTGTTGATTGATTGTATGTCCTCCTCTGAGAAGTGTCTGTTCAGGTCCTTGGCCCATTTGTTGACTGGGTTGTTTGTTCTCTTATTGTCTAATTTTTGGAGTTCTTTGTATACTCTGGATATTAGCGATATGGTCTACTTTAGAGAAGGATCTATGTGCTGCTGAGAAGAAAGTTTATTTAGTCATTGATTGAGGAAACATTCTGTATATATCTACTAAGTCTAAATTATTGATTGTATTTTTCAGTTATTTACTTTTTGTTTGAAAGATCTATCTAGTGGTGAGAGAAGTGTAGTAAAGTTACCCAGTATTATTGTGTTGTGGTCTATTGGATTCTTGAAATTGAGAAGGGTTTTTTGATGTATATAGATGCTCTATTGTTTGGGGCATAAATATTTATGATTGTTATGTCTTATTGACGTGTGATTCCCTTAAGCAGTATGAAATGTCTTTGTCCCTTCTTATTAACTTTGGCTTGAAGTCCATGTAAACTGATATGAGGATACAAACCCCTCTTGTTTATGAGATCTATGTTAATGATGTGTTATTCCCTTCCTTGTATCTTCAGTCAGTGGCTGTCTCTGCCTATGAGGTGAGTCTCTTGGAGAAAGCATTTTGTTGGGTCTTATTTTTCAATTCAATCTGCCAGTCTGTGTCTTTTAACTGATGAGTCTAGACCATTTACATTCTATGTTATTATTGAGAAATGATTTTTATTTTCTGAATTTTGATTTATTTCTGGTTTTTAATTTAAATTAGTTTCTCCTTTAATTGACTATTCTTCTAGGATAGTTCCTCCCTATGAGGGTGTTCACTTTGTTGTTGTTGTTGTTGTTAGTTTGTAGTTGGACACAATAACTTTATTTTATTTATTTTTATGTGGTGCTGAGGATCAAAACCAGGGCCTTGCATGTGCTAGGCGGGTGCTCTACCACCAAGCCACAACCCCAGCCCTGCTGGTGTTCACTGTTTTTTAATTTCTTCTTAATGAAATATTTTATTGAGTAAGTTTTGTGATGTTGGCTTTCTAGTTGCAAATTCTTTTAACTTTTGTTTATCATGAAGGTTTTTATTTCACTGTTGATTCTGAGGCTTAATATTACTGGACATAGTATTCTTGGCTAGCAATCATTTTCTTTCAGAGCTTGGTATATATTATTTCAAGACCTTCTACCTTTGAAGATCTGGGTTGAGCAATCAGCTGAGATCCAGATCAGGTTTTCTCTAAATGTGACATGACATTTTTCTCTGACAGTGCTTAAAATTCTATCTTCATTCTGCATGTTAGGCATTTTTATAATAATATGCCTTGATGGGATCTACTGTAATATTATATCTTTGGAGTCCTGTAAGCCTCCTGTATTTTACTTTCCATTTTATTTTTTAGGTTTTGGAAATTTTCTGATATTTTCTCATTGTGCATTCCTTTGGTTTGTTTCTCTGAGACTTTACCTGTCCCAATAAATCTTATATTTGGTCTTTTAAGGTTTATCCCATATTTCTTGGAAGTTCTGTTCATGGTCTCTTAACATCTTTTCTACATGGTCCATTTTATTTTCAAGGTATTTTGTCTTCATTATCTAAAACTCTGTCTTCCAAGTAGTCTAGTCTATTTGGAGATTCTATCCATTAAATTTTTAATTTGATTTATTGATTTCTTCATTTTGAGGATTTCTGCTTATATTTTTTCAGAGTCTCTGTGTCTTTATTATAGTAATTTTTTTACTTCCTGTGTTTTTTCTCTGATTTCACTCCTTACATCATGCTTTCTCTCACAAATTATTTTAATTATGTACATTCTAAACTCCTTCTCATCCACCATGTTTTTGATGGAATCTGTTATAGAGGTATCTTGTTTGTTCGAAGCAATTTGTTTTCTGGCTTTTTAATGTTGTTTGTATGTCTATCTATCTAACTGTATGGATCTGATGCAGTACAGTTCCCACTCTGTGGACTTATAGTGTCCCTGAATTTTCCACTACTCACCATTTAGGGGGAGACAAATAATAACAACAACCAATGAAAACAATATACATCATTAAACCAAATAGTTCCTCCTTTGACTTCTACAGTGTTGTCACAATAAACAGAAATCTTATGATCAGTTATTGCCTACAACAAAAACAGTAAGTTTGCCAAGGGGTTTACAATTTCAAATGGTGAACAGGAAGAGAACAGAAGTGATGTAGGCTGTGATGATTTTGAGGGAGGAGGAAAGAAAATAGAGGTAAAAAATTAAAGGAAGAATGAAAGAGAAATATAGAGATTCACTGTTAGCAGACAAAAATAGAAAGAAAAGGGAAACAGAAGAGTGAGAGAAATATATATTTTTATATATATAAATATATATAGTAAAAAATTTTAAATTAAAAAGTATAAAAATAAGAGAATACAAAACAAAACTGAAATTACTAATCAAACATCCTAGTCTGTAAAAAAAACAATCAATGAAAAATAACTGGTTTCAAAAATGCTAGAAGTGAGAAAAAACAAATATGACTATGTATAAATGTCTATGAACCATTAAGGTCACAATTAAACAGAAAAAAAAGGCAGGGAGATCTCAGTGAAAAGTTAAAGAGTTGTTTCTATTGGAGTTCAAAAGATCCTCAGCTGCCCTTTTCAGCAGTGTTAAGTGGGGTTATCTGGAGTATGATGTTTGCTCCACACTCAGGATGGATTCCACCAGTAGGTGGAACTCCTGGAGGTAGGGTTTAGGCCTGGCTGGGCTCCAGGCTCTCCACTGAATTCCAATTGATCTGGAGGTTTTCAATCAGCACACCTCCAGTGCCAAGTACTTGCTGGTCTATACTGGAAGTCTTCACGACAGAGATTTCCCTTGAGTTCCATGCATTTGGTGGAGGAGCCAACTCTTAGTTGACTACATCCCTGCAGAGCCCACGTTTCCTGGTCTCAGGTTCAGTATCCAGACACAATCTCTCCTGCCCCTGCCCTTTTCAATTCCCTGCCAGCTCTCTCCCAGGTGGTCCTGCAAGCAGCTGATTGAAGGAGCAGGGTGAGAGGCAGTGGGTTTCCATGACCAGTTGTCCCCTGTGTAAACCTATCTCCATATTGGATTTTCTCCTGGTTACTCAGGCACACTCTGTGTTGTGCAGTGTGGGTTTGCCAAGCCTGTATTTCAGGTCAGACTTGGGTTTGCCAGGAGTCTGCTTCCTCAACTGCCAGCCACAGCTGCAAAAATGTCTCCTTCCTCTGTCTTCCACAAGTAGCCGGGAGAGATGCCACTTCTTTTCCATACAAGGATATTGAGCAGAATGCCTTTCAGTTTAGTTGGACAGTGTCTTCGATCTCTAAACTCTTTGTATTCAGACACACCTCATTCCTTCTAAAATTGTGGGGTCCTTTAATTCCCTTGTCCCTCCACTTTTCTTTCAGAGGAATGACTCTGGCTGGTGCCTTCAACTGCAGCAGTCATTGTGGTTCTGGGGATTTCTTATTATATCCAACCTCCTGAGTTCCAGATCTGATTTGAGTGTCCAATACTAAATTCCAGTAAAATCCCTCCTCCTTTATTGTTCACCTGCCTTGCTGAGAAATTGCATATCTTCCTTATTGCTTTTATGCCATGGAATAGCCAGAAAAGTGACCTTCTCTATTCTGCCATTTTGAAGTGACCCTTAAGTAACTCCCAGGAATACTGGACAATATGGTAACTACTTCATGGAAAGTACATCTCCTTCAATGACATGCAAACATTTTGTCATTGTTGTTAAGTTAATTGGGCAGCTCATGTTGTGCTCTCTCTCTCCCTCTTCTTTTCTAAGGCTCTTCCAGAATGAACATTTTATTTCCTCTCATTTTTTCTCTTCCTTTGAAGTCTCCCCAGGAGACTCTTGATAGATTTTCCCCTTAGAGTTCAGCTATTCTCCCAGTTGCTTCCTTCTATTTGCTGCTCTGTCTTCTCTACTATTTGGGTGGTCTGAGTTCCATTTGGGTTTCCCTTTCATTTATGATGGTATCTTCAGCTTGAGTTTGGGCAGCTGAAGCATTTCTAGGGAAGAGCCTTTTTCAAAGTAGACTTACTTGTTGTTGGAATGGAAGCCATTGTCACATGCATTCCCACTGGTTTTGTTTGTTCTTATGCTAGAGTTGCTTGGAATGGCTGAACTGAAGCCGTCAATGGTCGTAAGAGCTCTCTGGCTTACAACATCTGGGGCTTTTGTTTTGTTTTCAGTCCACATGATGACCCAGGGCTCTGATCTTACTCAGTGCCTCTGTTGTTATGTCCCCCTGAAGCAAACGGACATCTCTCCTGCTCTCCTGAGTTCAGTTTATCTACCTTCTCTTCAGTAATAAAGTCTGACTGTGACTTAGTTTGGTTAGTTCTTTCATATCTCACCCTGCTAACCTTTATATCCTTGACCATTGGTTTTTCTGATGCATAAGTCCAACTAGGGGTCAAAATAAAATGAGAGGAACCTGTCCTTGGGGTTTTCTATACAAGTCTTCACAATATCTCCTTTACAAAAATCTTGCAAACTTGCCACAACCTAGCTTGTCTTTCTCCAAGAAATTGTTTATTTACTCTGTGTTTCAGAACAGCACTCTTTACTAAATTTTTGCCCAATGCCTGTTTGGGATCCAACTGCTCTTGGTTTGAGGGTCAGAGTGAGTCTCTGGCTTACTCCTGGTACATAATTCAGGGTTTGGTTTCCCCCCTCAGAGTCTGATAAGGTTTGAAGTAATTTCTCTTTGTCATCTGTTTTGGTAATCTATGCAAAGACTCATTTTTAATATGATCACTGTCCGTAGAGTCTGTACGTTTAACATGTCATTATCTTTTCCATGCTATTTACAGTTTTCAATTCTTGTATATCAAGTGATCCTGCAGGTTTGCATGGCAGACCTTCTGTCCTTGCTGGTCCATCTCATGATGCTGTTGACTATTGCTTATAGTGTGGGTTAGAAGAAACATCTGGAAGTGAGCTTTTGCACAGAAGTTTTGATGGCTCCATCTTTAGCACTAGGACCTTATAATACTGGCAAATCTGGGCTGGAGCATGATGCTATTGGGCCTTGATGCTTTGGTAGACTGAACAACATGGTCAATAATTCCACTTTTGTTTATTTTTATCTGGTGTATTTCTGCAGTTACTCTTGGTTTTTAGGTAAAGCTTGATGTTTGGGTATTTCTGTTTCCCCTTGGCTCCTAGGTCCTCTTGGAGTTTTCTTTCTGCTCTGCAGCAGCAGTGGAAAGCCTGGCTTCACCATGATTTCTTAGAAACAGTTTTTCTTCTCTCTCTCATCGCTCTTATTCAATATATTACTGGAAGCCCTTGTCAGAGCAATGAGACAAGAAAAGTGTTAGAGTCTGTAAACAAATCAGGATGGTGCCTGGCAAATGTTAGAGTCTGTAAACAAGTCTGGATGGCGCCTGGCATTTTGCCAGAGGGAGTGGTTTGTGAAGTAACGCCAGTGAGCCATGAAGTGTGGAGATTCCTTATTGGTTGACTGCTGTATCTAGTTTATGTTAATTAGATAAGCTGTGTGGAATGTATAAATACCGCTCCTGTCCTACAATAAACGGCTCCTACTCCTGCTGTATCAATAGAGCAATGAGACAAGAAAAGGAAATAAATGGCATAAATTTCAGAAAGAAAAAAAATCTATTTGTTGATGACATAATAGTCTTTTTTATTTGTTCTAATTAGCTGTTCATGGCAATAGAACGTGCTTTGACACATCATACAGAAATGGAGAATAACTTCTCATTCTTCTGATTGTACATGATGTAGATTCCCATCAATCACATAGTCATATAATGTTTGGTTCATTCTATTAAACTTCCTACCCCCATACCCCTTACCCTCCCTTCACGCCCATGTGTCTAATACAAAGAACCTCTATTCTTCCCTAGCACTACCCCCTATTGTGAATTAGGATCTGCATATCACAGAAAACATTTAGCCTTTGGTTTTTTGGGATTGGCTTATTTTCACTGGGATAGTCTTCAGTTCCATTCATTTACCAGCAAATGTCATAATTTCACTCTTCTTTAAGGTGGAGTAATATTCCATTTTTTTTATCCATTCATCTGTTGAAGGACATGTAGGTTGGTTCCATAATTCAGCTATTGTGAGTTGAGTTGCTATAAACATTGATGTGGGTGCATCACTGTAGTATGATGATTTTAAGTATTTTGGGTATAAACTGAGGAGTGGGATAGCTGGGTCAAATAGTGGTTTCATTTAGAGTTTTCTTGAGAAATCTCCATACTGCTTTCTATAATGGGTACACCAACTTGCAGTTCCACCAGCAATGTAAGAGTGTACCTTTTTTCCCTCACCAAATTTTATTATTGCTTGTATTCTTGATAATTGACATTCTGATTGGAGTGAGATGGAATCTTAGTGTAATTTTGATTTTCATTTCTCTAATTACTAGAGATGTTGAACATTTTTTTCATATATTTGGTGATCAATTGTATTTCTTCTTCTGTGAAGTGTCTGTGCTTTTCCTTTACCAATTTATTGATTGAGTTACTTGTTTTTTGGTGTTTTTTGAGTTTTCTGTATATTCTGGAGATTAACGCTGTACCTGAGGTGTGTATGGTAAAGGTTTTTCTCCCATTCTTTAGGCTCTCTCTTCACATTATTGATTGTTTTCTTTGCTGCAGAGAAGCTTTTTAATTTGAATCCATCCCATTTATTGATTCTTGATTTTACTTCTTGCACTTTAGGAGTCTTGTTAAGGAAATCAGGTCCTAAGCCTACATGGTAAAGATTTGGATGTACTTTTTCTCCTATGAGGCACAGGGTCCCTGATCTAGTGCCTAAGTCTTTGATCCACTTTGAATTGAGTTTCATGCATGGTGAGAAATGGGGGTTTAATTTCATTTTGCTACATATGGATTTCCAATTTTCCAATTTGTTGAAGAGGTTATCTTTTCTCCAGTGCATGTTTTTGCATTAGTATTTTTAGAAAATTCTAAGGAATACAAACACATACACACACAAAAAAAATAAAAAACTCTTAAAACTAATAAGTGAGTCCAGAATGGTTGCAGAGCAGATGATAAACACAAAAATCAATTGTGTTTCTTATACTTTAAACAAACCTGTGAAAAACTAAATTAAAAATATAATACCAGGCTGAGATTGTGGTTTAGCAGTAGAGCACTCGCCTGGCATGTGTGAGGCACCAGGTTTGATCCTCAGCATCACATAAAAATAAAGAAATAAAAACAAAGGTATTGTGTTCATCTATAATTAAAAATATATACATTTTAAAATACAATACTGTTTCCATGGCTCAAAAAAATAAAATACTTGAGTATAAATCTAACAAAACATGTGTAGGACTTGTGTGCTGTACGGGAGGGTGTGGTAGTCAGGGTTCTCTAGAGAAACAGAAGCAATAGGAAATCATCTGGATGGACAGATAAGTCAGTAGGAGAGGAAAGGGTTTATTATGGGAATTGGCTCAAGCCATTAAGAGGTCTGAGAACTTCATGTTATGTCATCTGCAAGTTGGAGACTCAGGGAAGCTCATGGTGGAACTCTCAGTTTGAGACCAATGGCATGAGAGCCAGGCAGGGAGTGGGGAGGGATTGGGGGTGCTGGTGCAAGTCTTAAAGCCCAAAGGCAGACACCCCTGAAGTTCTGATGGCCATCCATCTCCAGAAGAGACAGCAAACTCACTGGTCCCCTGCCTTTTTGCTCTAAACCAGGCTCTCAACTGATTGAATGTTGCCTGTCTGTGTGGGGTGAGGGCAGATCTTCCTTATTTAGTCCACTGAATCCAATTCCAATCTCTTCTGGAAACACACTCACGACAGATCCACAAAGAGTGCTTCACCAGCTATCTGGGTATCCCTTAATGGGATCCAGTTGACATCTAAATTAACCACCACGGGGGGTGCTTGCTGTGTTCAGGGACTGAAAGACTCAACATATTAAAAATGTCAATTCTATCAAAACTAACATGTAAGTTTAACAGACTTCTTATCAAAACGCTAGATAAGTTAAATTAAATATTAAATACATTACATTAATAATTAAGGAAATATTAAATATTTAACATGATGCGATATACATATATTAACTATAAAATATTTAAACATATATAAGACTATTCTAAGACTTGTATACACAAAAAAAAGAGAAAGAACCAGAAGTGTCAAAAATATTTTGATAAATGAAAAAAGAGTGAGGATATGCAATTTTAAGAGTCCTTACATACATGCAGTAATCAGAACTTTGTGAAATTGTCAGAGAGATAGACACATAGATTGGTGGAACCAAATAGGTAATCCAGGTACAGCCCACACAAGTATAGACAACTGTTTTTTTTAAGAGAAAAAGAAATCTAATGGCAAAAGGATTAATTTCTCAAAGGAGGAAATTTTTAAAACAAAGGTGCTGGATATTCATAAACAAAAAAATGAACCTCACCAGGCACAGTGTGGCACACTAGAAATCCCAGCAATTCGGGAGGCTGAGCCAAGAGAATCATGAGTTCAAAGCCAGCCTTGGCAACTTAGTGAGGCCCCAAGCAACTCAGTGAGACCCTGTCACAAAATAAAATGTAAAAAGGACTGGGGATGTGGCTCAGTAGTTAAGTGTCCCTGGGTTCAATCCCTGATACCAAAAAAATAAATAAATAAAAAACAAACAAAAAAAAAAAACATCCTCTATCTAAACTTCACATCTTGTACAAGAATTGTCTCAAGATGAATCATAGGTTCAAATGTAAACATGTTTAACTATAAGTTGTTTAGCAGAAAATACATAAGAAAATCTTCAGGAATCTCTAACAGACCTGACATCAAAAGCATGATCAGCTTTTAAAAAGCAATATGTTGGACTTTATCAAAACCAAAAATAATATTTTCTCCAAAATACCATGTTAAAAGAAGGAAAAAGGGCTTCAGATGTTTCAAAATATCTAAAAACCACACATCTGACAAGGGACTCATGTCTAAAATGTTTCTCTCAAAATGCAACAGTAAAAAAAAAATAAGGCAAAATTGTCAGTGGGCAAAAGTCATAAAGAGACATTTCACTGATGAGGATAGACAGAAAAATAAAACACATGAAAAAATAATCAACATCTCCAGCCATCCAGAAAAAAATGCAAATTAAGGCTGCAATGAGGTATTACTACAGACCCAACAGAAAAGTCACAGTGAAACAAAGTGACAGTGCTGACAAGAATGTGGAGAAACTGCATCTCTCACATACTACAGGTGGGAATGGAAAATGGTATCACCAACTCTAAATTAGAGTCTGGCAATTTCTAAAAAGAACTAAATACAAACTTACAATATGATCCAGCAGTTGCACTCCCAGGCATTCATCCCAGAAAAAAAAATGAGAGCTTATGTATACTCAAAAGCCTAGGCATGGGTATTTATAGCAGATTTCTTTATAATAGTGAGACACTAGAAACAACCAGAATGTCCTACAAGTGGATGGTTAAGCACAACGTGTGCACCCACATATTGAAATAATACTCAGCGATAAAAAGGAAGTATTTATATGTGCAAACACTTGTAAGGATCTCAAAGGCATTTTTGTGTGTGTGTGTGTGGTGGTGCGAGGGATTGAAGCCAGGGCCTTGTGCATACAAGGCAAGCACTCTACCAACTGAGCTATATCCCCAGCCCTCAAAGGCATTTTGAGCAAAGAAAATCAAACTGAACATTTCACATACCATAGGAGACATTTACACAACATTGTCAAGATCATGGAGACACAGAATACATTAGCATTTGGCAGAGACCTGGTAGAGTGGAGTGGGCACCTTATCAAGGAGTAGCATAAGGGAGGCCTTTATTATCATGGAATCGTTCTGTGTCTTGATTGTCACAGTGGTCACACAAGCAGGCTTATTAGACAAAACTGGAAGCATTGCTACACTCAGCTATAAACAATGTTCATGCAGTCACCATAGTGCAGGCTGTCTCAAATAAAAATATAATCATATTCTGGGGACACCTGTGTGGCAGGAGGTCAGCAGGGACAGAATGTTGTACACAGGTCTTTGGTCACAGGAAGTCATTAAATAATGCCTAAGAGGGGAAAATTAAGAAGTAGCCATAGAAGCATGTGATATAAGATATGACAGTAAAATCTAAAGTTACCAGGTAAAAGAGTTGACAAGTAGCCAGGCACAGTGGAGCATGCCTGTAATCCCAGCAGCTTGGGAGGTTGAGGCAGGAGGATGGCAAGTTCAAAGCCAGCCTCAGCAATAGTGAGGCACTAAGCCGCTCAGTGAGACCTTGTTTCTATATAAAATACAAAATAGGGCTGGGTATGTGGGTCAGTGGTGGCCAAGGGTCCCTGAGTTCAATCCCCAGTACCACCCGCCTTCCCAAAAAAAAAAAAAAAAAAAAAGTTGAAAAGTGTTGCTTTGGGAGGTGGGAAATGGTGGGTGGTTAGGGAGATTCTGCTTTTCAAATGCAGAATTTATAGGACTATTTGACTCAAACTACATGTATATGGAACTTTGATAAAGGGAAAATGGACTTTAGATCGTTAAACTAATGTTATAAGAGTAACACATCAAAAGACTATTCACATTAGTAGCACTAGAAAGAGAATTTTGTAATTTGCTGGATAAAAGACTGATGTTCAAAACTCAACGGCAATCCTATTCAGTAGTTAAAACCCACTGAAAAAAAATAACAATAATTTTAAGATTTCATAAACTAGAAAGTATTAATTAAACTAGAGTACTAATTAAAGATACAAAAACCACCTTATGGGTGAAAAAATAAAAAATCATAAATTAAAAGTCATCTAAAACTAAATATATACTTGATATATATAAGATCATATATAATAATATATATAAATGACACACACACATATATATATCAATTTTCCCCAAATTAGTATAGAAATTCAATGCAATCAAATCATAATTCTAAGTGTCATGAAACCTGACAACATTATTCTAAAATGCTTTTGGGCTAAGAATAGCCATGAGAAATGTGAACAAGAAAAAGTAGAATGGTTTGCTTAAAAGAGCAAAATTTAAAGCTCTTCTAACACAGTGTAATGTTGACAGAGATGGACAAGGAGATTCATGGAATTAAGTGCTCATCAAAAGAAACTCAGATTTAGAGAAAATTGATATATGGCAAAGGTGGCAGCAGATATATCACGGAGGATTGGAGAATTCATTCTTGTAGAAAAATGTTAGATCCCTACTGCCTGTGACTAATGCGTGCGTATACACACACACACACACACACACACACACACACACTCACCAGAAAAAATATGGCTAGATTAAAGACAATATCAAAAGAGCACAACTGGAGCAAAGACTCTAAAATTTTATTTTGTATGACAAAAAACTCAAATCCTACCAACACTGTGACTTTGTGCGCTACACTAGAGGAACGAGAGGGACTCTTACATGTGCCCAAGGAAACAAACCTAAGAATGTCTGTACAGACAAGGTTATACCAGTAAAAACATTGACGATAGCTTCAATATCCATTTCAGAAGAATAGTCAATGAATTGTGCCTGTTCTGGCAACAGAAAACCACAGATCAGTGGACATTAATAACAGAGTTACATAAATCCACACAATGAATCCACAAACTGGGTTAAGAATAAAAATGCTGTGTGTGATAGACTAGCATCTAGGTAAAACTTGAAACATGCAAAATAACACTGTACATGGCTTAAGGATTTATATGTCTGTTGTAAAAATCATAAAATCAGAGAATGAACATCAAATTTAGGACAAAGTTTTTTTTTTAAAAAAAGAAACTAAACAACATAATGGCAAAATGTTAATATTTTGTGAAGATAATTTGGTAGGTCCAGGGATATTTTATATTTCATTTTTATACACTTGAGAACAGATAAATGCTTACTCAACAGACAGTAACTTCAAATTCCATATGTGTTAAAATCCTACTTTGTGGAAGCCCTGAGTCAAGGTGAAATCTCTGAATATTAAGGCTGCTCATGACCAAGGGCAGGGGGACATGTATTTTCTTGGTCAATTGGATCCTCTTGGATAGATGCAGAGTCAATCTGAAGTCCAGCTCATTAGGACTGAGCCTTTCCCAAGTCCCCTGACCCAAGTCCATCCCTGCCCAGCTCCAAAATTTTGAGGGAAGGAACATGGGAAGGTGTGCAGAGGGAGCATTCTGTGGCAGGGGTGGCAGAGGAAAGAGCGGGGCCTGAGGTCACTTCCGGGTCCTTGGAGCTGCTTCTGTCCATTTGGACCTGTCAGAGAGGGTAGATGGCAACGGATCAAAGAGGATGCAGGAGCTGTTGGTGGAAATCATTAATTCATCCGTTTGTTTGCTCATTATGTACTGAATCCACAAATATTTATTGAGCACCTACTATGTGGCAGGTACTCTGCTTGGCCTGAGTTCAGCTGCAGATCAGGAAAAAAGTCCCTACCAACTACATCCCGACCCTTCTGTGGGTTCTGAACTCTCTCTCCCATGCCCTCCTTCATCATTGCTACCAGTCAGAACCTTCACATCTTTAGAGTATGTTCTATGAGTTGATGTACCGTCCTTCGAGAAAAGGAGGACAGTAAAACACATGTCCCTGCAATGACCCTCTCCATCCCCAAGAACCCAGCCAAGTGAAAGGAACAATGAGGGTGAGTCTGCTCTGGAAGGTCCAGACACACATTACCTAGAGGGTCACTGGCCTCTCTGCTGGATGCTGGGAATCGGGGCAAGTTCCTGTTGTCTATAGAAAGCTGAGTGGTGGCCGTACGAGGAATAGAGCAAGAGAAGCAAACAAGTGACGTCACTGCCTTTGCAACCTAACTCCTCAAATCCCTCTTGCTGTGGTAACAGGCAGAATGGGGGGCACTGTTGAGAGAACAAGGGCTACTTGTCCAGATGGTACCGGACAAGGTGCTTCAAGAGGCAGCCGTGCTTATCTTTTCTCTTTTTGTGGGGGGCTGGAAGGGGAGGGACCCCAGGGTTGCTCTACCACCTCTTTATTTTTTATTTTGAGGCAGGGTTTCTTTAAGCTCTTGAGGCTGGCCTCAACCTTGTGACCCTCTTGCCTCAGCCTCCTGAGTAGCAGAGATTACAGGTGTGGTGACACTATTTTCTGGTGATGTACCATGTAGGAGAGAGATGATGTTTGTCCAGCCTATGGCCACCAGACTTTCTGGAGTAGTGTCATGAGGGACAGAGGTGCTACATGGCAAAGCACTGTAAGGGACAGAGGTGCCATCTGTCTGGCCCATTGCCCCTTGACCTTCCTTATAGCATGTTTTTTTTTCAATAAATCTCCTGTGTCACATGCCTTCTCTGGGTGCTTCCTTGGGTCTCTCAGACCCTCCCCCACTGCCCTGACGTAACTGGGCCACGGACAGTTGAGTAGATTGTAGCAATATCTGCCTGGTTCATTTCAAAGATACAGCACATGAAAACTGAAATATATCACAGAGTATGGGGGACTCTCTGGAGATGGGGTCTTGACATTCATTGCACCCCCACACTCTGGACTCCCACCTCCAGGGTCCTAGAACATAACTTGAAAATCTTCCAACTCCAAGGCACTATACAATGCATGGTTAGTTGGAAGCCTCTGAGAATCCCAAAAGACATTTGGAGAAAATAAGGGAGTTTATGACCTTTTCTTGAGGCTGATCACATCTGTGGACACTCTTGTGGGCACCCTGTGTGACTGATATGGTTTAGATATGAGGTGACACCCAAATGCTCATGTGAGAGACGATGCAAGAAGGTTCAGAGGAGAAATGACTGGGTTAGGAGAGCCTTAGTCTAATTAGCGCATTAATAGACTTGAATGGATTATCTGGGTGATGACCGTAGGCAGATAGGTGTGGCTGGAGGAGGTGGGTCGCTGGTGGACATGCCTTGGTGTGTATATGAGGTCCCTGGGGAGCCAGGCTTAGTCTCTCTCTGCTTCTTGATTATCAAGTCCTGAGCCCCGTTCCTCCTCCACGCCTCTCTGCCAAGATGTTCTGCCTCCCCTCAGGCCAAGAGCAACGGAGTCAGCCATCTCTGGACTGAGACCTCTGAAACCATGAGTCCCAAATAAACTCTTCCTCCTCTGAGATTGTTCTTGTCAAGTCTTTTGGACACAGCAGTGAAAAAGCTGACTAAAATGGTGACTTTGTACCCTTGCCCTGAATTTCTCCTATGCTAGCCCATAACTGTGCCCCTGACCTGTCTCCCTGGGGACTAAGGCCCACCCCAAACTCACCTGTCACAGTTTCCACCACCTACAGACGTAGGAGACCGTGAAACTCACCAACAGCAGCACCTTGACACCCAAGAGGAAAGCCACAAAGGTAAGGGTGGACGTCCCTGGACCTAAACGCCACAAAGCAGAAGAAGCCATTGAATGGGGCTTTATGAGTCTGAATATCTCTGAGGTCAGGCAACCAGGAAGTTCCAGAGCCAGCAAGTTGTACCCAATTCCTCGTACCAAACCTGACAGTTTGCTCTCTTGGAAAGGAAAGGTGATTTTGACCTCTGAGGCTCACCTTGGATTTGGCCCAATAAATGCTGATTTGAGTATCTGACATCCACCAGTCAATGTGCCAGGCTCTCGGGGTACAAATCCAAGTTCAGTGCATGCCATTGAGCCCTTGGGGTCATTTATCATACCATTTGCTATTATCATAGGAAGCTGGTCTCATCGGCAACATTTCATAGATGAGTGAACTGAGTCTCAGAGATCATTGACTCACTTGCCTACGTTTACACAGCTACCATCACTGGAAACCATTTAAAAATAATTCTACCCTAATTCAAGTAGTAATAATAGAAGCCGGCTTTATTGCAGACATTCGTGTAGATTATGCATATATTAACTTATTTAAACCTTGTAAGGACTCTGTGAATTAGGATGTTTCCTTAGGCCCTATCTACAGATGAGCAAACTGAGCCCAGAGGAGTCTGTATCTGTGCAATAATTAATTGGAAGAGCTGGTTCTGTCATTGGAGCAGACATCATGCAGTGCCCAGGTGAGGTTGTTCAAGCAAGTCTTATAGAACAACGTCCAGCAAGCTCACCTCCATGTCAGATAGACTATTTTAACCAAGAGTCTTGCTGACAGCCAACTCAAAGTCACCAGTAAAAGAGCACTAACTTACACCCTCTCCAGGGTCTTTTTGCAAGGTTTTGCTGGAAGACCACTCTCTGCACAGAAATGAAAGAAACTTGCAGGATGGCCACAGCCAAAGGAAGCCACTGGCTAGAAACTGATTATTCTAGAAGTCAGACTTCTACTCTGACAAGACCTCAATGATGATCCAGCTCCATTTCCTCCCAGTGCCTTCTGGAATCCACTCCGGAGACAAAGGTGACCCAGTTGCAGGTAAGAGAAGAGGTTCACTGACCTGGGCTCCCAGAGGGCTCGCGTTTGGGATGGGACGCTGTGGACAGGATGAGGCTGGCCTGGACAGCAGGCTGTTGCTGGTGTTGCACCCTGCAGGTGACCAGCCACTCGGACCTCTGCCTCGACACGTTCACCAAGTGCAAGCTTTCCAAGGTGAAGGAGCCATCGCTGTTCAGCTTGGGCGTGGGCTGATCAGTCCTTTTGAGTGCGTGGCAGTGTTCCAGCCAGGTGAGGTGTGTCTCCTGGGGATAGAATCTCTGCACATGGCAGGTAACAGCCACCAAGCCGGAGGGAGTCGAAGACTGGGACACTGTCACTGTAGGGGGAACTGACAAAACCCAGAGAGAGTAGACAATTACCGTGGGAATTCCTCTGGCAGGTCCCTGGGGGTGGGGTCATTTGTCCCGGAGAAAGCCCTTGGGTGGTACAATTTGAAGGAGCTGAGAGCTTCTGATCCCAAAATATCATTTCCTCATTCTCAACCTCCAAGATCTATCAAGTTCTATCAGTGATGCTGGGAATGGGTCAGGACTGCCACAGAGAAGGTCCTGAGTATTGGTAAATGGGTGGGTGCATGCATAAAAAAAATGCATGACAGAATGGATGTCTGAATGTGTGAGGGAATGCATGTTTGGATGGATGGATGGATGGAAGAAAGAAAGAATAAATGGTATTGGTGAAAGCCATTCCAATCTTTCTTTTCCACATTGGCCATTAAAGATGAAAAGATGAGGTATGAAAGTCACTTAAGAATCTACAAATCAGTCAACTCACTCTCTATGACTAGACAATTCTAAGATTTGAAGGTTCAGAGCCACTAGATGTCTTTGAGTCCAAGATACTAAGATTGTAATAGGAAGGAAATTCAGTTTGGGAAAGGAACTTGCTCAGGGTTATAGTTGGTACAGCTGGAATTACACCAGAGAAGGAGTGTTTTGCCATTGTGCTATCCTGATGCCCAAACTATAACGCAATTAAGATTCTGATAATAGGATCTAAAGGCTTCTAGAATTTTTTTCCACCATATTTTCACCTATGCAATAGAAGGTATTCACAAAAGGGAACCTTAGGCTATTCTGGAATCCGATAAAATATGACCCATCTCAGTAGATTTGGAACGCTCACCCAGCACCATCCAACTGTGACAGGCTGGGTGTTGTAGATTAGGAACCTTGAGCTGCCACCAATAGCCAACATCACCTTGTGTGGTTCATTTTCCTGTGTTTCCAAGACTGAAATTTTGAAATTTCTAATACTCATGGGTCTATTTAAGACGGATGTCAGCTCTTGGTCTAGGGTAGAGAGTAAGTCCTTGGGTGGTACAATTTGAAGGAGCTGAGAGTGTCTGATCCCAAAATATCATTTCCTCATTCTCACCCTCCAAGACCTATCAAGTTCTATCAGTGATGCCGCTAATGGGTCACACAACCAAGGAAGACCCTGTCCTGAAGCTTACTATCTGCTCTGTGTCCCCATTTGGTGCTCAGGCCCAGCACAGGGACTCTCACCAAGCAAAGAGCAAGACTTGGGAGGGAAGCCCAGGATGTGAAGGTCTGGTGGTGTGGGTGGTACCCATGGGGAACAGGCTAGGGTGAGTGTCACCAAGCAACCCATTTCTTCTGGTGGCATGGTGTCCAGGGCATTTTGGGGAGGATAGAGGCCTGGACGCAGCTGAGGACACTGCTCCCGTGTACTGACTGGCTTTGTCTGAGGCAGCATCCGTGGGTGTTCTTATTTAATCCTCACAAAACCAAATGTGGTGAACACAGAAAGCCACTTGATGTCGTGAAAAAAAGACAAAGAAAAACACACTTAGAAGGAGCCCATACAAAATCAGGCTCCCATTTCATAGAAATGGTCAAAAAGGAATTGGCTGAACTTCATCTTGAAAAACCACTTAAATTATAAAAATAATTTGTGTTTTAAATAAATATAGCATATCACTGCAACTATGCACCAACTCTCGAAGGAATAAGAAAACTGCTATAATGTCTTATCCAAAACTTAAACTAGAGGACCAACAAATCCTTCATTTCAAATTCACATTCACAGCACCATCATTATAAGATGATTTTGGAAAATGATTCGAAATGATTCGAGGGTTCTATCAGTTTTCAGAGGGGCCTCTTTTAATCAAAGCGTTCTCTCCCGAAGTGCCCACAGCACCATTATCATCAGAGACTTTCTTCTTCTTCTTCTTCTTTCATTTATAGCTTTGCCTGTGATCCCAGCACATCTCCGGGATCATTTGCGTCAAATTCTTGAAATACCACTTTTGTAGGATCTCCCAATTCACTGTGCCCTGGAAGTGGATTCTCTTTGCCTGGTACGGTCTGCTGTTGCCACACATCAATCAAGGCAGGGCTCACTTCCAGCAGGAGGGGCTTCCTGATGGTATGGTGTCCCAGGTGTGGGATCACACAGGTGTCAAGATGCCCACACTGCACAGTAAACTGCTTACCAGCCCCTCCAACTCACTGAGTCTCACAGCAGGACTCAGTCCACCCACCTCCACAAACTGCTGGCCTCTGAGTGGAGTTGTATCTCCAGCTCCCAAAACTCCTTCTCATGCCTCTGCCTGGGGTTTCTCTTTAACCAGGAAAAGCCACCTAGCCCACGAAGGCACGTCCCAGCCTCCTCTCCATCACGGGACAGTTCTAGGCACAGTCTACACTACTTCTCAGAGGGTCCCCAGTGGCACTGCCCTCCAGGCACCCACAGGAATATCTAGCCCAGTAACTCACCATTTCTCGCCTATTCTCCTAACCCATCTCTCTTCCCAACCCTCAGAATCACCTCCCAGCCCTCTGCCCCCAGATCTCAGATTCAGACTCTGCTTTCAGGGAAATCTAAAATAAAGACAACCACAGATAGAGATAATGTCCTTGAAACCCAACTCAAGAAAGGGGTGTGGCCACAGCTCATTTTAAAGGAAGCAGTTATTTGGGGACATTTGTATCTTCTGTGATTTTTGGTTCTCTGCACAATTGCCCTAGCTCCAGGAGATTATATAATAAGTACTCAGGTAAGAGGAGTCTCTAAAAGATCTTTTTCTGTCACTCAGCCAAAGACGGCAAAGCTGACAGAACATAGGAACAGCAGGCAAACCCGCAGCTGGTTAGGATGGCAGAGCCAGAAGCCTGTATTCATGCCCAAGGCTCCTCACTCACCAGCTTGGTAACCTCAGGGCACCCTCGCTTCTTTGTTCCAGCCCAAGAAAATAAAAGAAAATTAGATTAAAAAAATTTTAGACCCATATCCAGGTAAGAGTTAGTCATCTAAAGACATCATATTCTAACAAATTTGTAAGTTTGCAAATCCCTTCAAATCCTCTTCCTATAAGGTGATAATGATAAAATTAAGTCCCCAGAAAATAAATAGATGTTCTGTCTCCATTCTACACATGAGAGGAGTGAGTTCTGAGTCCAGAGGATGTGTAAGTCAGCTGGATGCTCGTGCCTGGCTCGGCTCGCTGCAGGGGACCTTCCACCTTGTTAGAGGTGGTTAGCATCCTTCCTGCAAGGAGAGACTCCCAATAATTAAAAGCAACACCCATTGCCCCTTCTGAGAGGTTCCTGTGAATAAAGCACCCTGTGAAGTACTTTACAGGTGTTTCACAGAATTTCTGCCACAACCTAGTAAGACCATTCGCCAAAGAAGAAACTGATGCTCAGAGAAGTCCACAGCCCAACTCTGCCCTGACTCAGTCATCTGGCAAAGATAAAGACTTACTGCGAAGGTACTGGTCCAAGTTGATGGTTTTCTGGAACACCGTTGTCAGCTTGTGCTTGACGTGGCAGAGGACCTCAGAGTTCATGTCATCCAACTGCAGAGGGACGAGCACACTGCTGGTCACATTGTAGGTGTCTCCACTGGCGAGGATGACGGTCTTGGATTGGGGGAGCTCGTGCTTGTTTTTGAGCCAGGTCACGCTGACCTGACGGGTGTGTAGTCCAGAGGATGTGTACATCAGCTGGATGCTGGTGCCTGGCTCGGCACGCTGCAGGGGGCCTTCCACCTTGTTAGAGATGGTTAGCATCCTTCCTGCAAGGAGAGTCTCCCGTGAGAGGGGCTCAGGTGCCTGAATCCCAGAGTGAAGGAGTCTTCTGCATCTCTGTGAAGAGGCCCATACTTCCTCTTCCATGAGGCTTAAAAGCTGCCTTTTGATAGGAGCTAGCCTCGGAGGCTGAGAGTGGAGGCCAGGCGAGGAATCCACAAGGGATCACGCAGGTGTAAATAGGCCCACACTGCACAGAGGCCCACAAGGCACAGCAAACACCCACATCACACCCTGCCTACCAGCCCCTCCAACTCACTGAGTCCTCACAGCAGCCCAGTGGATACAGCTGTTACCATTCCCATTCTACAGATGAGGAAACCAAGGCCCAGACAAGCTAGGCAGCTTGTTCAAGATCCACAGCTCATCAGTGACAGAGCCAGAAGTTCTCAGCCAGCTAGTGTGGTCCCTGAGTCTATGCCCTCCATCCTCCCCTCAGTCCCTGAAAAGGTGAGACTCCTCTCACGGCTCCTGGGCAGGTCAAAGGAAGAGGTCAGGAGCACAGGCTTTGGTTTCTCAACCGCATTTGCATCCCCAACGCCTCCACAGGGTGAGGCTGAGCAACTCCACTCTCTGGCCTCAGTTTCCTCATCTGTAAAATGGGAGTGATTCTTAATTCTCAGAGTTAATCAATCAAGTAAAGGAGCTAGCATAGAATACGTGCACAGTAATCACTCTATACGTGGCAACTAGCAGAGTAGCATGTACTGTAAGTGGGCATCTGAGGAATTGTTATTGATAATCATATTTTTAATGTGAACAGAGAAAGAAAAGGCTCAGAGTAGGTCTTGACTCGCCCAAAAGCTTCACAGCAAACAGAACTGACATTGCAACCCAACAGAGCTGCCTCTACTTCTCCACAATTGGCTATTAACCGATGGCCTTTAATAGTGCCCGGGGTTCTGCCCCGCTCTGGGTTGAGCGCTACGGAGGCTGCAAATGCAAACAACCATTGCAGATCCCTGACCATGTGCTGCTTGGTCCAGATGCCACACAGGAGTCAGGGAAAGGAATCCTCAGCAGGTCTCCACCAGGCAGGGACAACAATTGTTACTGCACAATGAGGATACTCGGAAAGGAACCGCGCTTTGCCTGAGATCACAGGAATGGGCAGTGGCAGCCCTGCAAGGGGACACTGATCTGTCTGCTTCCAAAGTTCTGCCACTTCCAAAAATAAGAGCCAATCCCTGCTCCCAGGATGCAGAGAAGGTGAACCCAATAGAACTCAGGCTACGGGTTTCTAGAAGCCCCAGAGTTTAAGTATGCATTGTGGGAACCAAGGGGTACAGGCAGACATGACAGTTCAGAAGAAGTGAACATCAGAAATAGAGTATTTTAAATGGAGAGTTGAAAAGAGATTTAAGACAACACTGAAGCTGGCATTCTCAGCCAGGAGAGAGGAGAAAAGTATAGGAAAATCATATTTACGAATAGACTAACCTAAACCAGCACTAACCTAAGGCTCTCCCAGACCTGGGTCCCTCTGCTGCCCATCAGAGGATCAGATTTCCTAGTGAGGCTCCCAGAATACTGAGAGTGCTCTGTGAGCTGAACCAAGCAGGAACGGTTGACAGCGTGGGAGCTGCAAGGATACCGCCTTAAGGAACGAGATTTGGGGGAGGTTTGCAGAAGTAAAAGGTGTGTTCGTGCCAAGTAGAGAGAGGCCTGAATCCAGGCGAGGAAGGGGCTGCCCTTCCCACTGCAGGCCCTGGGGGACCACGCAGCTGCACAAGGCAGGGGTGTGATCAAAGTGATGGTCTCAGGGGCTTTGCCTTGCCGCAGTGGGACAGATATACCGTACACAGGTGAAGGAGAAAAAATTAGGAAAAAAATCAGTGAGTCAATAAAAAATAATAATAATGCAACTCTTTTCCCATCAGAAAGGACCATTTTGGAATTTTTCACCCAGACCTGAGTATTACTAGTGGGTGAACCTTTCCTTATGTCTGCAGGGCATCCAAAAAGGGGGGCAGGGCACAGAGAAATTTAAAGGTGGGTTTATTGCCCTGGAGAATTCTCGAAGCAGGCCCAGAAAAGCCAATCCTGCCAGGGAGAGAGAAAGCGGGTGGAAGCCTGCTCGGTGGAGAGGGGCTGGCTTCCCGCAGCGCCCTCCGCTCTGCCCTGTTCCCTGCCTGCGCTGCAGGGCGCAGCACCCAATAGGCAGCTCCGCTGTGGGGACGGTCTTTTCCCACCCGGTGAGGCTCGGCAGAGCTGTGAGCCCATTCGCTGGCTCGGCCCTGGCCCCAGGCCTGGTCCATCATCACACCACCCCCTCACCAAGCCCGCGCCCCAGCCAGCCCCCTCCAGGCCAGTAGTCCTTCTCCCAGGCCAGTTCTAGCGGGACCCAGGAAACTCTGCTCGCGCCGCTTTGACTCTGAACTGAGCGGGCAGCGACACCTGGTGGACGAAATGGTGTAAAGCCACAAAGAGTGAAAAATAGGGAGCAGAAACTGGGTTAGGTGTGGAGGAGACAGGATGAGGAGAGAGAAGGGAGGGAGAGGGAGATTCATACTGACTCCAGGTGAGAACCTAAGGGACACTCTTTCCCAGCGAAGGGGGTCAAGAATTCCTAGCCTCTCTTTAAAATTGACTTCTGGAAATTTCCAACAGAATCGGGGATCTGGAGCCCAGAGATCTGCCATCTCTGGCCGGCCTTCCTTCCTTCCTTCCTTCCTTCCTTCCTTCTTCCCTCCCTCCCTCCTTCCTTCCCTCCTTCCTCCCCTTCCTCCCTTCCTTCCCTCCCTCCCTCCTTTCTACTGGGGATTAAACCCAAGTGTGCTTTACCACTAAACTACCTCCCCAGACCTTTTTACTTTTTGAGACAGGGTCTCACTAAGTTGCTTAAAGCCTTGCTAAATTGTTGAAGCTGGCCTTGAACTTCTGATCCTCCTGCCTCAGCTTCCCGAGCCACTGGGGTTACAGGTGTGCGCCACTGTGCCGGGACAGCTCTGCCATTTCTTAGAGTCAAGTGTTAAGACAGAGAATTTTTTGATACAAAGACAGCATGAATGGGGAAGGGGACTTCCCTCCTTTTTCTTGATGGGGTGTTGGGCAGGGAGAGAGGAGTGCGATTTGGGGATGGATGTGAGAGTTTTAACACCAGTTAGGGCACCCTGCCTCCCTCCACCTTCACCCAGGGGCTGCCCTGAGTTCCAAGCCCCCCCGACCATGTTGTCCCCAGGGGCTGGGTGCACCTACCTTTCCCCCGGTTGGAAGCCTGCGCTCGCAGGGTGATGTTGGCCTGCATGGGGGGCTGCTCGTCCTGGACCACCCAGCAGGAAAACTCACTCCCGTTCAGCGTGACCTCTGCCTGCAGTGTGTCCTCCAGAGAGAATGTCCCATCTGGGTTTCTAGTGACCTGGGGGGACTCCACCGTGGGGATCTTGTGCCTGTTCTCCATCCAGATGAGCTTCACATCGGCGGGGTAGAAGTGGCTGGCGTGGCACGTGAGGTTCACTCTCTGATGCACCTGGATGCGAGTCCCGTCGGGGTCCATGGTGATCTTCAGGGTGGGGATGACTAGAGCGAGCAGCGAAAGAGGGAGCTGTTGAGGGGGGCCCCTGCCTGCTCGTCCCCTCCAGGTCTTCCCTTCCCAGGGGCCAATCTAAAATCTCTCACTCTCTTTTTAAAGAAATATTTTTTTCTTGTATCTCAATATTAGGCAAATCAGGTTAAATGTTACTTTCATTAATATGGGTGGAGGGGCGGGGCTGTCTGGCATATTCTTTTCAATAAGTTTGAAAATTTTCATATCATAAAATACAATTCTAAGAATGACTGAAAGACCGTGCCCATGAGGATAGGGTCTTGTTCCTCGCTCTGTCACAGCACTTAGAACAGGACCTGGCGTACAGTGGCTCCTCATGACTTATTGAATGAATAATAGTTAAAATCAAAAACAAAATAGCAATGAAATGAATAGAACACAGATATTCAGAAAGGGAAGTTGGGGCCAGACAATTGCAGAAAAAAAATCAGGCCACGGTAAACAAGTGAGTGCCAGGCATCGTTCTAGGTGTTTCATAAGGAATAACTCATTTAATCTTAAAAGGAACTTTACAAAGCAGGTCTTAATTTTATTCCCATTTTATGAGGAAACTGAGATATGCCCAAGGTCATACAACTTGTAAAGTGGCCTAGGGACAAAACCCAGACAGCTAGCCTCAGACACCCATGGTCTCCCATCATATATATGACTACATTTACTTATCTATTTATGCGCAGTGGTGGAGATTGAACCCAGGGCCTCCTGCATGCCAGGCAGTACTTGAACACTAAGCCACATCCCCTTGGAGCCTAGACTTATAATCCCTATACATGTCCATCAGGGATGGAAGGGAGGAATGTCCAGTTCCCATTTGTGAAATGGGCATTCAGGCAAAAACCCCCAAAGCCCATGCCACCCCCACCACACTCTACCACCCACTCACCTTGGAGCACTTCAGAGAGATTCAAGCTCATCTGCAGGGGCTCAGTGAGGTCCCCGTGGGTAACTTGGCAGGTGATCTGAGACAAGACCTCTTTTCCGGTCAGTGACACCAGTACCTTGCTGGTTACGAAGTACCTGCCTTTGTCATCGGTCATCTGAGACTGGGTTGAGGGTGGATGTTCATCACTGTCCTTCAGCCAGGTGACATTGAAGTTTGTGGAGCTGAAGGGGCCAGCAGTGCAGTTGAAAGGCACTGAATTTCCAGGGGTGGTCCTCTGAGATGGGCCCTTCAGGGAGATGACCGGCTGCTCCCCAGCTGCAAAAGAGAGGGGTTGTGGTGGCGTGCTGAGGGGGGACAGATCCAGGAGGCGATAGACACGCCCAGGACTCTGCACCCAACTGACTTCTCTCTCCCTCTTTTATTTGGGGGTAACCAGGGATTGAACTCAGGGGCACGCAACCACTGAGCCACATCCCCAACCCTATTTTGTACTTTATTTGGAGATAGGGCCTCGCTCTTGCTGAGGCTGGCTTTGAACTCGTGATCCTCCTGCCTCAGCCTCTCAAGGTGCTGGGATTACAGGCATGTGCCACTGCATCCGGCTCTTTCCCTCTTTCATTCCTGGCTTCCATCCTCTCTGACCCAGAGCTGGCATCGGGGACCCTGGGCTCCTCTTTTACCTCCAGCCCGGCCTCTCGTCCTGGGTCCCATGTTCCTCCCTTGACTCCCAGGCTCCCGCCATCTCCCTTTCCCACAGTCTCCACACTGAGAAAAAGATGCCAAATAGCCCCTGGCAGGCAGGGAACCAGCTCAGCCAGGTCCCAGCCTCAGCCTCCCCCTGGACACAAGCTGGCTCGATCTGGTAATCCTGGGGGGCCTCCCTGTCTGCTCTGAAGGCCTCCATGGACAGGACTCAGGACTCACCTGTGAGTCTCAGCAGGAAAGTGAGCAGGAGGGTGACCAGGGCCTGCCCAGGGGAGGCAGACATGGTGAGGTACCTGGCGTCCCTGACCTGTGCTGATGGCAGCCCTGGATGAGGCTCTGCAGGGATCCAAGAGCCACTGCTGGTCTCCTGCCAGCCTGGGACTACGTTATATTTCCCAGCTGCCCACTCCCAGCCAGACCTGGAGAAGTGGTCACTGTGGCAAAAGTCCCCATCCAAACCCCAAACCCACAGCTGCAGCAGTGTCTGCTGCCTGTGGCTGGGTGCTGACTCTTTCTGGTGCCCCGGGGGCCAGACTGGGGCAGGGCTGAGCTCCACTTTGAACCTCAAGGCCAGCTAGCTCTGTGTCCTCTGATATATAAGCTGTGGGGGCCCCTCTTCTGGAGACTTCTCCATAGTGGGACCACGGAGAGCCTTCTCTGTCCCAGGGATGGCTTCTGGAAATACAGAATGGATCGGATATGATCCCAGGAGGGTTGGTGACGTGAGCTGGGACGAATACAACCGAATGCAATGAAAACAGAGCAGGAACCCTGTAATGCCACCTCTGGCCTCTACTTAACTAGAGCATCACGACATGGACCGGGCATTTCCTCTTGCCTGGAATTGTCTAGTGGATTCCAAGCTGAGAAAAATGAATTTGAAGCGCAGCCAGAAATTTCCCTGCCCTGATGGAAGCATCTCTCCCTTGGTCTCTCTCCACCCCTTCTCCACTCTATCTGGCTTCCCAGGGCTTCCCCCTGGGATTGTTTGGGGCCTGTTTTCACCATGAAAACCTTTGCCAGGAAAATGCTGCCTTTGGTTCCCTGCTGTACCAGCAGCCAGGGCACTCCTGGGCACAAAGAATTCACTCCAAAATAATGAGGGGATCTTCAGGGCAAGGAGAGCTCAGGGCTGACGTGAAGCAGCCAGGCCCAGCCTGCTCCCGTCCCCCCAGCTCCTGTGGGGTGTACACTCAGCTAGTGCCAGGGGGAGGCTGAGAGGAGCTGTCATCCCGGGGGGGAGGGCTGTCCTGGAGGCCCCCCTCCCTCGCCACCCCTCCTAGCCAAGCGGGACAGAGGGGATGGGTGCCTGCTGGCGGAGGCGCCTCTGTCCCCAGGTGTCTCCTGCGGCAGACAGCGGGCTTGTGGATCTGTCTTCATGGCTCCCTGAGCAGGCGGAAAGGGGAAGTGAAAAGACACAGCCAAGCAGAGACAGGGTGGACTTCCTCCTCGCAGAGTGGCAAGGGGGCCCTCGGAGAGGCCTGCCCTGGATGAGGGTGGCCAAGCTTGGAGCCTCCTGTCTGCGGCCCATTCTGGAAGGCTGAGTGCTGGCCAGAAGGCCCAGAAGCAGAAGATGCAGCATGGACTCCAAGCTGGGCACAGCCATGCACCTGCAGGGCCCTCCCAAGCGCCTGGGCCTGTGCTCCAGGAGGCAGCTGGCCTCCAGACTCCACCCACAGTGAACAGGGCTGCTGAGAGGCCTCCGCTTCCCCTGACTCCCCTCCCAGAGGGCAGAAGGAACCCCCCAGGAAAGGCAGGAGGAACACAGGAACACCTCACCTGCGCCCCTCCCTGGTCCCTCTTCATGTCACGGGGCGGCACAGGGAAAGCATGAGGGCAGGAGGTCCGTGCGCTCTGAACTGGACTAGTTAGGACCAGGCCTCAAACATGGCCTGACCCAGAGTAGCTATTTCCTAAAGTTTGGAAACGATTCGTCCTTTATCATCCATCAGTCCCACTTTGTAGAGCACAGTTCTGCAGGTACGCAGTCAGGTGGGGAGAGTCTAAGGGGCCAGAGGGGGGAAAGGAAGGAGAATTTTGACAGAGCTAAGTTGAAAGGAGGTAGAGGAAACCAGCGCAGGTGTGCACCCCAGCAAAGTGCACCTGTTACAAAGGGGCTGCACCTGCTCAGCACTTGCTCAGGTTTCCTCACCTCTCCAAGCCTAAATGTAGTCAAATGAACTAAATTAGTTAAAATCAATTTCACCTGATATAACATTTAATCCAATAGACAGTCATCATGCAAACAGCATTGAAAAATTGTGATATTTTCCATACTTTTTTCTTTAGTCGGAATTTCCCACAAAGTGGAATGTCGTCTTAACAAATCAATAAAGTGGTGTTGAAGAGCAACAAAGAGTTGATACTGCCTTAGTTTTCCAGTGTCAATATTAATTAAAATTAAATAATATTTGCAACTCAATTGCTCAGTAGCACTAACCAGATTGTGAATGCTCAGTAACTACACATGGTTTTGGCTACCATATTGGAAAGAGGGTTCTTGGTGACCTTCCTCAGGAAAGCTACCTGACACCCCAAATGGGTCCAGGCACTTCTCTTGCATAGCATTTATCACAGCCCTATGAACATTTTAATTAGTTGCATTATGACTGTTACCCTTAATAGATTCTAAGCCCCGGAAGGCAAGGACCATGTCTTTAGCCCACTACTGTGAATAAGTGCCAGGAATCCAAAAGGGCTTCCATGAATGTTTGTTGGATGGACAGATGGATCCATGGAGAGATGGTTGTAATCATGGATGGACAGAAGGATAGATGGGTAGATGGGTGGATGGACGGACAGATGGACTCATCCATGGATGGACAGACTCATAGGTGAAGAAGTAAAAGGAGGACGTGTGCTATGGAGTAAGTGGAAGGAGGACACACTCCCGGTGAGAAAGCAAAGAAGGCCTCTTGGAGGAAGGGGTTGGCCTTCAAGGGCTCCTGCACCTTCTCCTCAGCCTCAGTCACACCATCTCCACAGGAGGAGGCTGGTCATGCCGAGACTTGGCCGCAGAGGGTGGGGAGCTGTGGGTGGCCAGCCTAGTGAAGCTGGAAGGCTTGAGGAGAAGTGGGGAAATCAGAGTTCTCCTGTGCGTGTCCTGGGACGAGCCAAGGTACCCACAGGACTCCCCCAGGCTGGGCCGCTGGGCAAGACTCGGTTTTCTCTGGGGGGAGCTGTGCCGGTCTTCTTCCTGATTCTGGCACCAATGAGAACTGGATCCCACCCCCTCAATGCTTGTGGGCGCCCTTGTTATGACTGTGGTCCCCTATCCTGCCCAGAGGGACCAAGGGACCAGAGAGCGACAGAGAGAAAAGATTCATCAGCTGTCCTTGAAATCTGATTCCTTGCTCCAGGGACCCATGGAGACTCTTCATCGTCACCCAGGCTTAGAGGGGGCTCAGTTCAGCATCACCTTAGGGCTCATGTCACTCTGAGGCTCCTGCAAACAAAATGCCCATCTCTTCCCAAGAGGGTGACCAGACCGCCTGAGGGCAGGGCCCTTCCTCGTTCGCCCGCTCCCTGCTGAAGCCATCAGGGCTTAGGACAGTACCAGTGTCACAGGAAGTCATTTCCTTATCGATGGACTCATTCCTCCGACTCCTAACAGAGCATCAAGGATGCACCAGCTACCACTCCAGGACTGAGAGGTGAGCTGTGGACACACAGGTCTCTGTCCTCAGCAGGGCTACATTCTAAGGGGGAGAGTGGACATCAAGGAAGGGATAAGCAGCACAATTCCCTGGAGGGTTAACTGGCATGTAGGAAAATAAAGAAAGCAGGGGACACAGAGTAACGGGGTATGTTTGAGACAGGGTACCCAGGAATAACACTCTGGGGGGAGGCATGAGCTAGGACCTGCAGGAAGGGAGCCATGGTGAGTTCCAGAAGGAGCGTGTCCCAGAAAAAGGAATGCAGCATTCAGGGCGGTCATGAGTGGGCACAGTGGTGGGAGCAGAGTGGCGGGTGCAGGTGGTCATGGGAGAACCCTCGGGGTCAGATCATGCAGGTCATAGTGAGGGGGTGGCATTGTCCTCTGTGTGCAGTGCGTCGGGCTGAGATCAGGGCTGGGCGGGACCCAATGTGCAGACAGAAGCTTCACACACTGGCCGCTGTGAGCTGGGGGAATGGGGTGGAGGTAAGGGACCACTGTGTCCAGCTGTGGCTTGCTGGACCCGGGAGTCTAGGCTGGGGAGGAGACAGGAGGTGGGAAGTGGAGAGAGACTTGAAGACTGATGGCATATGGGTGGTTTCCAAAGACCTGGCATGGCCAGTCGCAGTTGCACACACCTGTAATCCCAGTGGCTCGGGAGGCTGAGGCAGGAGGATCTCACAGTTCTAAGCCAGCCTCAGCAATAGTGAGGCGCTCAGCAACTCAGTGAGTCCCTGTCTCTAAATAAAATACAAAATAGGGCTGGGGAGGCGGCTCAGGGGTCAAGGGCCCCCGGGTTCAATGCCCTGTGCCCCTCCATCAGAAAAATAAAAAAACAAGACCTGGCATGGGATGAGACCACCTTGGAAAAGATGCAGAGAAGAAAGGGAAGCAGGAGGGTCCTGGGTTGGATTCTGATCTGATCTCTCTCTGCTACCACTTGCTGGGGAGCTGGGGCCAGGTCTCGGGTCTCCACCATGGAGGGGCTGGGCCAGGTGATCTCTGAGAACTCCTGTCCCTTGAGCCTTCGCAGACCTGGTTTCACTTCCTGCACTCCGAGTCCAGCCCACTCGGGGGCCTCCCTAGCCACAGTGTCTGCTGGCCCCGAGGGTGCTGTGACCTAGGCGTTGAGAAACCTCTCTCTGTTCCAGCTGCTCAGCCAGAACTTTCCTCCCTGACTTGCTCACATGTCCCACCCCCGCCCCCCAGAGAAGGGAAGTTCTGCCCTTAGCAGGTGAGAGGTTTCGTTGTTGGACAGCATTGATTGCTAGAAAGTTCTTCCTTCTCAGAAGCTGAAAGGAGCCTCCCACACTTCCCCATTCAGTCGGCTGCTCCCCCTGCTGTGTGCTGTCAATCAAGGAAGGTCTCCTGGGTTTCCCTTCCACACCTGTGCCCACCTAAGTCAAGGAGCTGAGAGTCCACCATCAAGGCCACTGTTGGGGCAGAGGCACTGATGGTCACCAGCATCTCCCAGGGTTCCCCTCTTCTGCAGTTGGGAGCCTTCAGGGCCCAGCAATGGATGTGGCTGAAGTCCTCAGCCCCTGGGCACAGTGGTGTGCTGGGACTATGTGAAATAGCCAGAGGTTTCCTACGGCCCCAGTTCTCTTTCCCCTGTTTCCTCTCCTCAACTGCTAGAATTTTCCCAAGGAGGTGGCTGGGTTAATGAGAGAGAGAGAGAGAGAGAGAGAGAGAGAGAGAGAGAGAGAGAGAGAGAGGAGGAAGAAAAAGAGAGAAAGAGAATCAGAAGGGAGGAGAGGATGGAAAAGAGGGAATTTTGGATTCCAGAGGGAAGCATTTTGCCAGAGGGCAATTCTGAAACCCATCCCAGCCAGGCAGAGGGAAGTCACCCAGCCCCCTACTTCCTGTTTGGCCTAAGAGGGGAAAAAGGGGGGGAGGGAGAGAAGCTTCCCCTTAAGGAGGAAGAAGAACCCCAAACCAGGCCGCACTTCTGCCGTGAGAGGCCCCCAGAAGACTACGACTTAGAGGGTGACAGACCCCTCCCTCCCCATGGTGGAGTCTTAGCACTGTGCAGTGCCTCGGTGTCCGTTTTGAACATAGGTTGGGCTTTCTCATTTAAGAAGCAGGACGCAGTCACCCTGGACATTTTCTAGTGTCACCTTCGTCCTAGTTCCTCATTGTGGTTGATGTAGGTATCTCTGCCTAACTCAACTTCTTCCTGGTGACCACCTCCCTGTGGCACAGCCTGGTGCAACCTACTTGACAGCCGCACAGGGACTGCAGATTTGCCACAGTGTCCACCTCTCAGTCGAGGCTGACCTCCAGGGACTCCTACCTACTTGCTTAAAACCCACCAATTAAAATTTCCCACAGGAAACCTATTTGGATCTCACTCTGGATCCAACAAGGGCACTAGCCCGTGGGTCCCCCAGTCTCTCTTGTGCTCCCTGACCTCTGTGTGGGCGGCCTTTGGATGTACCATGTACCCCCAGGACCTATGAGTAATAAAATCTTTACTTCCATCTTGTGTGTCTCCTAATTACTGATGAGGAACTCTCCATTTTAAAGATTCTATATTAAAACACTCCCTGACAATTGACCACCACATCCATAAGGCTGCAGTGTAATCAGCAGATCACAGCTGCAAGACCCAGACTCTGAAGAGCACTACAACCGGAAAGCTCCAGGGCCAAGATAGGAGAAGAAAACAAGACAATAAGGAGTCTTGAGGCCATTTCTGCCCACCAAGCATTAAGTGGAGCCCACATCCTAGCCAGATTAACATCAATCCTCTCTCCAAAGGTCCATTTTCTTTGGAATTTATCATCCCATAGGACACCCTCAACTTTTGTCAAAAACTCACAAGGCATACTTGTTTTGATTTCCCAAGGCTGCTATGACAAATTACCATGAGCTTGGTGACTGCAACCAACAAATATTCATTGTCTTACTTTTCTGAAGGCCAGAAGTCCAAAGTCAATATCACTGAGCTGAAATGGGAGGCTTTGCTCCTTCTGAAAGACCAAGAGAGAGTCTTTTCTTACCTCTTCCAGGTTCTTTGGCTTGGACCAAATCACTCCAATCTCTGCCTCTGTGGTCCTATCACTTTTTCCTCTTCTGCCTCTCATTCTGCCTCACTCTGCCTCTCTCTTTTTAGGAGTTATATGATTATGTTGAGGGTGTACTTGAAAGATCCAGGATAATCCCCCATCTCAAGATTCATTATTCAGCCTACCATAGGTGCCAAAAGGCCAGAAAAAGAAAACACTGAAAAGGCAAAACGATCATCAGAAGCAGACTAAGAGGTAACACAGATGCTGGAATTGTCAGATACGGAATTTAAAATAACTATGATCAATGTGTTCAAGATTGTAATGGAAAAATGTTTTCCAGAAAAGGTCATTTGTTAAGAAACTAAGCAAATCTTACCAAATTTAAAAAGACTGAAATAATATAAAGTTTCTCTACCATGAAATGAAACCAGAAATCAATAACAGAAAACTGGAAAGTTTATAAATAAATGGAAATTAAATAACACATTGTTAGCAACCGATGAGTTAAAGAAGAAATCACAAGGGAAATTAGAAAAGACCGAGACAAATTAAAAAAAAACAAAACTCATGGATGTATCAGCAGTGGTGCCTAAAGAAAAATTTATAGCTATAAATATCCATATTAAATAAGAAAAAAAGACATAAAATCAATCACTTAATTTTGTACCTTGAGGAACTAGAAAAATAAGATCAAACCAAACTCAAAGCTAGCAGGAAAAAAATTAGAAAAGATGAGATCAGAAATAAAGAAAATAAAGAATAGAAGAACAATATAGAAAATGAATGAAATAAAATGTTGGTTCTTCAAAAAAAAGATAAACTTTTAGTTAGATTGACTAAGGGGAAAAAAAAGAAAAATCAAATGACTAAAATCAGAGTTTAAAATAGGGACATATAACCAATTTTATAGAAATAAAAAGGATTGTAAGAGAGTCCTATGAACAACAGAATGTTAACAAATGTGATAACTAGGTAAAAGGAACAAATTTCTAGAAATATACAAATTTCCTTAACAGATTTATGAAGTAACAGAAAATCTCAACAGATGTTTAACAAGTAAAAAGATTTAATTAGTAATAATAACAACAGTAGTAATAAAAACTTCTCAACAAAGAAAAGCCCATGACATGATGGATTCCTTTGTGAATTCTACCAAATATTTAATGACAAATTAACTCCATCCCCTCCAAATTCTTTCAAAAATAGAAAGAAGAGCTGGGGATATAGCTCATTTGGTAGAGTGCTTGCCTCACGTGCACAAGACCCTGGGTTCAATCCCCAGCACCACCGAGAGAGAGAGAGAGAGAGAGAGAGAGAGAGAGAGCGAGAGAGAGCAAGTTTAAGATGGGAATACTTCTTTACTCATTCTATGAGGCATGGCATGACCTGACTCTAATGCCAGATAAAGAAATCACAAGAAAAAGAAAATTATAGGCCGATATTTCCTATGAATAGAGATGTCAAATGCTGGAAAACCGAACTCAGAAATCTTCTTAAAGGATTATATGCCATGACCACAGGGGATTTATCTCAGAAATTCAAGGGTACTTGTGCATTAAAGAAAAAGAGAAAAAACAAACAAACAAAAAAAGGTCAGTGTAATACCTCACATTAATAGAGCAAAGGCACAGGGAGGAGGCAGAAACCCACATGACCATTTGACCATTATCTCAAGTAATGCAGAAAGAGCATTTGACAAAAATCTAAACCCCTTCATCATAAAAACAGACAGAAAAATAGGAATAGATGAAAAGGTCTTCAAAATGATACAGGGCAATTACGAAAAAAAAAAATTTTAAAAAGTCAAAGCTAGCACTGTATTCAGTGGTCAAAAGCTTTTTCCCGAAGATCAGGAACAAGGCAAAGATACATTTACTAGAAGTTCTGGCCACAGTAATTAGACAAGAAAAATAAATAGAAGGCAAACAATTGGAAAGGAAGAAGTGAAATAATCTCCACTCACAGATCCTATTTATAGAAAGTTTCACAGAATCGACAAGAAAACTACTAGAGTTAATAAATGATTTCAGCAAAGTTATTGGATACAAAATTAATATCCAAAAATCAGCTATATTTTTATATACCATCAATGAACAATATGGAAAAGAAATGAAAAAAAATAATTCCTTTTAAAATGGCATCTAATAGAATCAGATACCTAGGGATAACTTTAACCAAGGAAGTGATAGACTTGAATAATGAAAACTACAGAACATTTCTAGAAGAAATTAAAGACATATAAACAGAAAGGTATCCCATTACCACCCAAACAATCCATTTCTATCCAAATCCAGACACACTTTCTTGCAAAAATGGAAAGCCAATATTTAAATTCATGTGGAATCACAAGGAGTCCCAAATAATCTTGAAAAGAGAGACAACATTGGAAGACTCACTCCAGATTTCAAAACTTACTATAATGCTATTATATTAAAACACTGTGATACTGGCATAAGGATAAACATATGGACAAATGAAATAAAATTGGAAGTTCAAAAATAAACTTATATACCTATGACCAACTGATTTTTGATGAAGGTGATAAGTCAGTCAACCAATAACACAGTCTCTTCAACAGATTGTGCCTGGACAATTGGATTTCCCCAAACAAGAGAATGAAGTTGGATCTCTACCACTTAGATCACAAAACTTAGATCATAGTAGATCAAAGCCTCAATATAAAAGCTAAACTCATAAAAGTTTTAGAAGAAAACATGGACAGAAATCTTCGTAATCTTCATAACCTTAGATTTGGCAGTGGTAACCAAAGCATGAACAACAAAAGAAAACATAGATAAATTAAAATCAAAGTTAAAATTTGTGAAGCAAATAACATTACCAAGAGAGTGAAAAGTCAGCCTATGTCATAAGATAAAATATTTGAAAATTATATATATATAATAGGGGTTAATATCCAGAATATATAAAGAGTTACTACAATTCAACAACAAAAGATGACAAAGAACCCAATTAAAAAATGGGCAAAGGACTTGAATGAAAGTTTTTCCAAAGATATACAGTTGGCCAATAAGCACATGAAAAGGTACTCAAATATCATTAATCATTAAAGAAATGCAAAATCAAAACTATTTCATACCTACCAGGATGGCTTTAAAAATATTTTTACAGAAAATAACAAAGTGTTGATAAGAATATGAAGAAACTGGGAACTTTGTACATTGATGGTAAGAATGTAAAATGGTGAAGACAGGATAGAAAATTTGCCAATTCCTCAATACTGAACACAGAATTACCATGTGACATAGCAATTCCCCTCCTAGCTTTATGCCCCAAAGAATTGAAAATGGTGCCTCAAACAGAAAAATAGTATATAATTCCATTTATATGAAATATCTAGAACAGGTGAATTCACAGAGACAAAGAGTAGGTTAGAAGTTACCAGGGCTGGGGGAAGGAGAGAATTGAAAATCACTCCTTAATAGTTGCAGAGTTTCTGTTTGGGTATTAAAAAAAATTGAAATAGATAGTGGCAACATTTGCACACCATTGTGAATATAATCAATGCCACTGAGTTATGCATTTGAAATTATTAAAACGGCAAATTCTATGATTGATATAAATATATATATAACCAAAATAAGGAGAACACCACACACAAACACACACACACACACACACACACACAAAGATGTAGAATAACAAGTGCTAGCAGAGAAAATGGAACCTTCTTATATTGCTAGTGAGTTGTAAAACAGTGCATCTGCTTGGGTAAGCAGTTTGGTGATTCCTTAAAATGTTAACTATAGGGTTCCCATGTAACTCAGCAATTCAATGCTCAGACATATACCTAAGGGATTTGAAAACATATCCACACAAAAATGCATATGCCAATGTTCACAGCAGCCTCATTCATGAGAGCCACAAAATCGAAACCAAGCAAATGTCCATCAGTTGATCACGGAATAAACAAAATGGAATGGTGCAATGGAATAGTATGTCATACAATGGAACATTATTCAGCCATAAAAAAGAAATGAATTACTGATAACACGCTACAACATGGGTAAAATTTTAAAACATGCTAAGTGCAAGAAGGCAGATAATATGGAATCCCACTCTATGATTCCATTTGTATGAATAAGCAGATCTGTGGAGATAGAAAGTAGATTAGTGGTTGCCTGGGCTGTGGGGAGGGGAATGGGAAGTGATTGCTTACAGGGATGGTATTTCTTCTTGATGATTAAGAGGTTCTAAAATTAGGTAGTGACAATGGCTGTACCTTTTTTTGAATATACTAATAAACATAGACTTGTACACTTTTAAAGGGTCAATTTTATGGTATGATAATTCTACCCCTATTTTTTTTTTCAGAATCAAAAGGATGCGTGCTGGAAGAGCTACATCCATGTCAGACAAATCAGGCTTTAGGATGGAGAAGATCACAGGGATAAACAAGGACACTACATAATAAATGGCTCAAATCTCAAAGACGTGATAATGATCTTGAGCTCTAAACAATAAGGTATCAAAATTCACAAGATAAAATTAATAGCACTGAAAACAGAAATAGACAAATCTGCTATTATGACTGGAGACTTCAAAGCCCCTCTTTCAGTAATTAAAAGATCAAGCAGGCAGAAAATCAGCCAGGCTATGAATAGCCTGAACAGCACTGTTCATGAACTTGATCTCATTAACATGTTTTAAAATTTTACCCATGTTGTAGCGTGTTATCAGTAATTCATTTCTTTTTTGTGGCTGAATAATGTTCCACTTTATGACATACTATTCCATTGTACCATTCCATTTTGTTTATTCCCTGATCAACTGATGGACATTTGCTTGGTTTCGATTATATCCATCCAATCACAGCCAAATGCTCAAGTGCACAGGGAACAATCACAAGACAGACCATGTTCTGGACCCCAACATGCACACCTCACCATCAAAAAGATGAGAAATCATAAAATTATGTCATCAGACCACAACAGAGTTAAACTAGAAATCAGTCACAAAAAGATCACTGAATAGATTTGGAAATGAAACAATACACTTCCAAATAAACCATGAGTCAAAACAGAAGTCTCAAGAGAAATCAGAAAATATTTTGAACTAAGTGAACACACAAACTGTCCAAACTGGCGGGATTCAGTGTTTGGAAGGAAATTTATAGCATTCGTGTGTAAATTAGAGAAGAGGAAAGTTCTAAAATCAACAGTCTAAACTTATACCTTAGAAAAATAAAGAACAAGAAATTAAATCTAATAGAAGGAAGAAAACAATGTAGATTATCATATAAATCAATTAAATTGAAAACAGTAGAGAAAATCGATGAAGCCAAATGCTTCATTAATTTAATTAATTAATGAATAAAACTGAGATGCCTCTAGTCAGACTAAACAAGAAAGAAAAAGAGAAGACACAAATCCCCAACATCAAGAACAAAAGAGGAGCCAGGTACAGTGGTGCATGCCTGTAATCCCAAAGGCTCAGGAGGCTGAGGCAGGAGGATCTCGACTTCAAAGCCAGCCCCAGCCACAGGGTCTAAGTAACTAGAGGCACTAAGTAACTCAGTGAGACCCTGTCTCTAAATAAAATACAAAATAGGGCTGGGGAGGTGTGTCAGTGATCGAGTGACCCCAAATTCAATCCCTCGCACCAAGAAAAAAAAGATCAAAAGAGGGGTCACTACTGCTGATTCTGTGGACACTGAAGGGGTCATGTAAGTATTGATGAGTTTGGATAGAAACAGGAATCTTTGCACTCTGTCCGAAGGAATGCAGGTGATGGAATCAAAGCCATTATGGAAAATATATGAAGAAACTTAGAAATAGAACTACCGTATGATCCAGCAATCCCATTACTGGGTACACATCCAAAGGAAATAAAACTAGTATGTTTACATCTACTCTCCATTTTCATTGAAGCTTATTCAAAATAGCCAAGATATGGAATAAGTGTCCATCAACAGATGGGTAAAGAAAATGTGGTGCATAGATACCTAAAATGGAATACTATTCAGCGATAATAAAGAAGGAAACCTGTCCTTGGCAACAGTGATAAACGTAGAGGACATTATGTTAAGTGAAATAAGCCAGACACGGAAAGAAATAGCACGTGATCTTGCATACATGTGGAATCTAACAGAGTTGAACCCTTAGAAGCAGACAAAAGAATGTTAGTCATCAGGGGCTTAGGGGTGGGGTGGGGAGGGTTGGAGAATAAAAAGAAAAAAGAAAATAATGGGGAGATATTTTGTATTTGTGGACTATAAGTCTCAATGTCTTTAAGATGTCAATTCTACGCAATTTGATCTACGGGCTCAGTGCAATCTCAATCAAAATCCCAACATAGCTTTTGGTGGATATTGATAAAGTGATTTTAAGTTTTACATGGAAAGGCAAAGGTACTTGGATAGTCAACAAAATTCTGAGAAAGAACAAAGTTGGGAGACTCACACTGCCCAATTTTAAGAATTACTGTAAAGCTAAGCAATCGAGACCCTCTGCTCAAAAGAACAGATACATAGATTAAAGAAACAGGGAGCTCAGAAAAATAAGTAAATAAGGTCAGTCAACTGATTTTCATACTCAACATCATTTGTCAACTGGAAAATGCAAATTAAAATGCAAACTAAAACAAGTACGCACCTCTGTTAAAATAGCTAATATTTTTTAAAAATGGCCAAACCAAGTCCTGACAAAGACACATGGGAGCTCTCGTTTATGGCTGGTGGGAATGAAAAATGAGACAGTCACTTGGGAAGACAGGCGGTTTCTTAGCAAGTTAACAGATTTACCATATGACCCAGCAATTACACTCCAAGGTATTTACCCAACTGATTAGAAATCTCATGTCCGCACAAAAGCCTGCACACAAGTGTTTATAACAGCTTTTTTCATAATAAAGCTGGTAGCAACTGAGATGTCTTTTAATAGATGATTGTATAAACAAACATGGAAACATCCCTACTATCAAAAGGAACAAACCATCAATCCACGTAACAATATGAATGAGCTGTCAATGCATATTGCTAAAAGATAAAAAAAAAGCCCTCATGACTTCTTTAAAAGGCAAAAATGATAGAAATAGAAAACAGATCAGTGGTTAAAAGAGGTTTGGAGAAAGGAAGACAGTCAACAGTGGATACCTTAGTGTTTGTGTTTGTTCTGTTGTTTGGGGTGCAGGGCCTCGCCCATGCTAGGCAAGCATTCTACCACTGAGCTACACTCTCAGGCCTCACAGAGGATATTTAAGAGCCATGAAACTATTCTGCATGGTACTTGGGTGACAGACTGATATTTCTGATAAGGATTTAACATTCAGAACATACAAAGAGCTTTTATACTATCCTTTCGTTATGTCCCATTTCTCAGTGTGGGTTGTGGCTCAGTGGTGGAGCACTTGCCTAGCACATAAGAGACACGGGGTTCAACCCTCAGCACCACATAAAAATAAATAAATAAGCCAGGCACGGTGGCACAGGCCTGTCGTCCCAGTGGCTCGGGAGGCTGAGGCAGGAGGATTGCAAGTTCAAAGTCAGCCTCAGCAAAAGTGAGGGACTAAGCAACTCAGTGAGAGCCTGTCTCTAAATAAAATACAAAATAGGGCTGGGGATGTGTCTCAGTAGTTGAGTGCCCCTGAGTTCAATCCCTGGTATCCCCCTAAATGAATAAATAAAGTTATTATTTATTTTACAACTAAAAATACTTTTTTAAAGTACTCATTTGTCAAAAGTCACCAATGTAATTAATTGTATTACACATATGATTATCAATAATTTGTAATACAAATTATTAATTGGTAATACAAATTTGATCATCTCACTGAAGGGCATGGGAAATTGAAGTTTTAACTTTGGAAATGACCCTAAACTAGAAGACTCGGATCAAAAGAACTATCCACAACATTGTACTCTGGTTAGTTAAGTTATTTCTCAAAGGGATACAAGTGAACAACTCTTAAACCCAAGCAGCTGTGTACCAAAATGGAACAATTAAGAAAATGAGTGACAGGTGGTAGGAACCAGACCAGTCACTGTTGAGGTGGGAGGTTGTGAATAACCAAGGGGAACAAGATAGAATGAGCCCTGTGATTGGGTTAGAACCGGATACAGTAGGAGCTGGGGTTGTGGCTCAGTGGTAGCACACTCATCTGGCATGTGTGAAGCACTGGGTTTGATCCTCAGAACCACATAAAAATAAATAAAAATAAAGGCATTGTATCCACCTACACATATAAAAAAAAATTTTAAACAAAAAAGAACCGGATACAGTAGCATGAGCTCATGTCCAGCTTAATACAAATGCAGAAAGAACTTGTTATGTACATACGTGAGCTACTATACATACACATATGTATGTATGTCTCCTAGGGCAGCCCACTAAGAGTGGGTCCCCAGTATCAAGGAGCACACTCAGCCCCCGGGTCTCAATTTTGAAGCCCATTCTCCAATAAAAGGAACCAGGACTCCTTGAAGAAATGGCAATTTGTAAAACCCGGACAGAATGTATACAAGGTGACCCTGGAGCATGTCTCTATGTCAAAGAGACACAGGGGCCAATGGAAAGGGCTCTCAGTAGTCAAAACTGGAACAATTTGAACAGAGAAATAAAAGACTGTGTTAGATTTTGACTCTAAGTATAAGATAAATATCTGTGAGTGCACATCGATGTAATAAATTGTGGAATAAATAAAAGAAGACATCCAAATAACTTATATCAACACTCCCCCCTGGAGGAGGTAGAATATAATTCTCCATCCTCCCTGAGGGGCTACCCATGGCGGCTTCCTGGTATGGGTACAGTTTGGATAGGGAGTAAGGGTTCAATGACAGCAGAGAGGCCTGCAAACTCTGTCCCAGCCAGGTGAGAACTTAGCATGAGAGATAAGGGATGCTGGTGGCATGTTCTCTTGACAGGATGTGTTGAGAAGGACCCATGGCCCCTGTGGTCTTCAGCCCCAAAGCCCATACCCGAGTCTGATCCCAGGAACAACATCTGACAATCCCAATCTGAAGGACCATCTACAGAATGCCTCACCACTTCTCCCCAAAACTGTCAAGGTCATCGAAAACAAGAAGGATCTGAGAGGAGCCTACAGGGATATGGTGGCTGGATGCAATGTGGTGTCCTGGGTGGGAGACTCTTAAAGAAAAAAAAGGCACCAAAGGAAAACCAATAACATCTGAACAAACTATGGCCTTTTGCTAATATGATGAAGAACCAATATCGGTTCTTTAGTTGTGCTAAATGCACCAGAATAATATGTTAACAATAGGGGAAACTGGGTGAGGGATTATAGAAACTGCAATATTCTTGCAGAATTTTGATAGATCTAAAATAAAAATCCTAGCATAAAAATCCATCCTAAAATACAAATTGTATTTAAATGTATCTTTTGAGGGTGATGGTGGGGGGAATATACATTATACACAAATAGAGTCCCTTCTACCACTTTGAATGTTTTTATTAGTGCATTTTTAATATTTTATGGCTATACATACAAGTGGGGTTCATTTGGTGCCACCACACACAAGCACAGAACAAAGTGCGTTCCACTGTAGTCCTAGTACCTCCTCCCTCCCTTCCCTTTTGCCCCCACCCAGTTCCCCCTCCCCTACTCCTCTGGCCTTCCACCATCTATTATTATTTGTGTAAATTGGTTCTTTATAGATATGCACAAAGGTGGAGTCCACTGTGGTACATTCGCAGGTGCACACAGAGTAATTTGATGTATCCTTAATGGCCACAATAGTTCATGTCCCCTGCATGGTGTCCTTGGCAAATGATTTTACCGTTCCTCCTGGGGAAGAGTGCTTTCTGTTTCCCCACCTCTTGAATCTGGATTGGCCTTGAGGCTGGCTTGTGATAGGATTATGGAACTAAACGCATCATGGAGTCTCAGGAGATCTTGGGATGTTGCTGGATGATGGAGACCTGTGGCCCACACACCCCTCATGCCACAGCCAGAAGCCAGCCAATTGCCAGACACGTGATTGAGACCATCTGAGACCACCCAGCCTCCCCCTGGACCTCCCTGTCTAATTCCAGGCAAGGAGCTAAGGCAAAATGAGCCAAACTTGGCCCGGATCCACAGGGCCACCCAGCTGACCCACAAGAGTAATAACAAGAGCTTTTTGTTTAGTCACTGAGTTTTGGAGTTGGTTTGTTCTGTAGCAATACCTAAGTGATTCACTGGAACCCGAGTAGAAAAATACACAACGTTATTTGTTGTGACATTGTGATTATAAAAGATTAGGAGCAACTTCCAGGTCCATCAATAAAAGATTGATCCAATAATTTTAGGAGCTCCATAGAATGGGATTCTACAAAGCCATTCAACAGAATGAGGCCACTTAGGGGAACCAATATAGAACAAATTCCATGAGACATTTTTAAGTGAAGCTGCTAGATGCAGAAAAGTACATAATACAAAGGAAGTTCCTGGCCCTGTGAAATATTTCTATCTCCCCAACTCTGGGAGGATACACAGACAGAACAATGGCTGTCTCTAGCAAGAGGAACCCAGTGGCTGATGAAAGAGTCCAAGGGACACTTCCCTTTCCCTCTTTTTTCTTTTTTTTTTTGTCTCATGTAAATGTGTTATCTATTCAAAAATAAACAAAAGCAAAATGTCGAACCTCCGGTGCTTTTCAAACTCAAGAGTTTATGATTCTGTTTCCAAGATCCATTCCCAAGATCCATGGGGACCACAAATAGCAACACAGGAATGAGGCCCGTTTTCTCCTCCTCACCCCATGCCTCCCTCTCCCTCTCTCCCTGCTTCTCTCTCCTCCCTGGAAGACAGCTCCCACCTTGTTTCCTGGTTTTCCAGCTTCAGCTGGGGCCAGCACAGCCTCGCCGGCCACTGGAGGGCAGCGCAAGGCTTCCTTCTCTGGAACTGTGGTCTGCCCAGAATAGGAAGCTGGCTCTGACAGCAGAGGCTTGGCCTTTAAGTTAAAAAAAAAAAAAAAAAAAAAGCCTCAACGTGGGTTTAAGCCCCACCCCCCAGAACCTCATTCCAGGCCCCAAATCCCCCAGTCATTGCCCTCCCAGACCCAGGCCAGGCGGAGCAATGGAGACCTAGATGACCCACAGCGCGTGTCCCTCACCTCCCCCTACTCGCCTCTATAAAACCACTCGTGAACTTGCCCTTCATGCTGCTGAAAATGAGCAATCTCTATAATAAGGATCCCTGGAGGGTTCCACTTACTCCCCGCATGATCTTGAGAGAGCCCCTTTCTACCCTGAGCGACTCCCCATCTGTACACTGGGAATGGTGAACTTAAGAATGAATTAAGGACTTGGTTCCTGACTTTGAACTGAGCACCTTACAGACTGTGTTATGCCCCATTTTACAGAAAAGGAGGCTGAGGCCCCTGACAGGCAGAGGCACTTGCCCTGGTTGCACGCTGCTCAGTGACCAGCAGAATTTGAATCCAGATTTCTCTAGCTCCTAAACCCCCTGCTCCCACCACTTATCCCGCCTCCAAGAGCTGCCTGCGGGAGGCTTCAAACGGGAGGTAGCTGCTGAGCAAAAGCTTTGAAGGCGGGATGGAGCCCATGGTAACTGAGCCCTCTGCGTGCCAGGCCCGGGAAAGCCTGCTTCCCTGGGGATAGGTGCTGTGGCATTCCTGCGCCCGGTTGGCCAGGCCGGGAGACGGAGGCTTATAGTGGCTCGGGACCACCCTCAAGGCCAGCGTGTGGGTGGAGTGGGCCGGGTCGCAAGACCTGGGGTTGCCACCGGCGGTGCTGCTTGGGCCCTGCTTTTCTGCGCTCCCAGGGGCGGGTTCCGGCGACCCCCGCACCAAGGCGCTGCGCCCGGGTCTCAGGCCTCCTTAAATTGTCCTGAGGATTCTGCAGGAGCGCGCTGGTTCCGGGAGGAGGCGGGGTGCGGGGGCCACTAGGACCTCAGCGCCAGCCTCGGGTCCGCCGAGCCAGGTTTCGGACCGGTTCCCCGCCCCTCTCCTTCCCCAACCGGGAGGGGCGCACAGCTGTGGGGCGCTGGAGCGCAAGACGCACCCTCCAATCCGTCCTTTTTTGCAAACTGAGTTCCTGTTTTCATGCAAATGCCTTTGTTCCCGCGCCGGGGACTGGAGGACCGAACCGCAGCTGACTAGGGCTGGGCGCCGCTTTTCCGCCTCGCTTCTATTTGGCCTGAAAGACTTGAACGCGCCGGGAACAAAAAGGCCGGCGCGCGGCAGCCAGCGGCAGGGGCCACGCCAGCACCACTCCTCCAGAGGCAGCGGCGAGGGCGCCCGCACGCTGAGCAGGGCTGGTCCCTGCAAGCCCCTCACTTGGCATCACCCAGGGCAAGGGCCGTCCGCCCCTGCCTCAGTTTCCCCAGAGGCACTGGGAGATGTTCTGCATCAGGGCTCAGCCCCCGTGCCAGCTCCTCGCTGGAATTCCTTTATCCAGGCGCTGTGGGGGGCGGCGGTGCAGACGAGGAGACTGCTGGGAGGGAAGTCGCCTTTCAAAGAGGGAAGGAAGGCACACAGACACTCATGTTTCAATAGCAACAAGTGTTCCTATCAGAGCAAACAAATGCCGTGCTTGCACCAGCCTCTGTTCCAAATATTATGTACACGTTACCCCGTGTAATCGCATCGCCTCGAACCTAGGAGATTAATTCTCACCTCCTTTTACAAAGAGGAACTTGGACGTTGAGTCTTCTATTCCAAGGAAATAGGAAGCTGAGCAATACACTGATGGGGAAACCATCCAACAACATACCGAGGTGCCAGCAGATGGTGGGGCCTAGCTAGGTTTGGCCTAGACCGTTCAGCTCCAGGTGGAGCCCTGGGATCACCCCCTCCCTGCACTCCTGGGTGTGCTAGGAAGAACTGCAAAGGCTGACCAGCCACCGTCCCCAAGCCAGCCAGTGCTGGAGGGGAGCTCCTTCCCAAAGGGTGCCAGCCAACATCTCTATGCATGGGGCCACTTGTTGAGGCCTGAACAGTGACAGAATTCAGCCAGGCAAAGAGCTGGCACTCCAGGCAGAGGGCACAGCAAGGGCAAAGGCCTCGGGTGGAGGGATGGACTGAGCATTTCATGATCAAAGGAAGGTCAAGGGGGACTTGCCTGCCCCTGAAGCCAGTTAAGGGGAGCTGCAGAAGATTGGTGACCGAGGAGGTTGGACATAGTCGGAAACCAGGTGGGCAGGCTTGGCAGCCAGCAGGGAGCTGAGGGGAAGTTGTGCTGTCCTCACGGGTGCTGATGGTGCTGTGCCCAGGGTGCTCTGGTGTGGCTAGGTGGGGGTGGGGGGCCCTCCGGATGAGCCGTGTAGACTTGGAGAAGGAAGTGAATTACCCAGGCCTTAAACACCACCCCCTCGCATCTGGCCTCCTGGCTTCCAGGAGATTGGTGTTGACATTCACCACGTCCCCAGCCTTTGTCTCCAACACAAACTTGGAAATGTCAGATCAGCTAAGCCCTCAGTCTTAGAGGCAGGGCTGAGATGGAGGCTTAGACTGTAGTGACTCCCACCCTTCTGGGGACAGGGAGACTTCTACCTGATCTACTCATGGATCCCAGCACCCAGCACCCAGGCCAGGGGCACGCTGCCCTGCTCCCCACACTTTCAAGGACCCTCTAACCATCTTCCAGCTGCATGCACCCCACAGTGCCAGGGGACACACCTGCCCAAGCCCATGTTCTCTTTCTAGAATATTCCAGGTTCCTGGGATCCTAGAGTTCCTTGCCTCGAGGTCCCAGACCTGCTTTCTGGCCTCTGGTGTGGCCGAGGGTCACTATGCAGTGTGGGGTGTGGGTGGAGCTGGGACATGCAGCCTGAGATGTCCACAGCCCTGGGTAGTGCTGAGGGTGAAAGGGGAGGTGGTGGGCTGGGGGGTGAGGGGCAGGGCTGGGCTGCTCTCTGCGCTCGCCTCCGCACAACCTCTGACAAAGTCTGAGGTGTCTAAATTGAACTTGGCCTTCCAGGCAGTTCTGCGGTTGTACTAACCCAGCAGAAGAACGGAGCGGTTTTTCCTAAGCACAGCATTAGCTTGATTTATAACTTATAAATATTTAGATTTAGGGGTGAGTGGGCACCAGCCTCCCCAGGATTAGGGGTGGGTGTGGCCCAGCGCATAGCAGATCTTCAATCCTTATCAAATAGATGGATTAATCTCATTTAATTTAATCCTCACACAGACTCTGTGGGGGAAATCACAACGTCTGTGTTTTTTTGATGAGGAAACTAAGTCTTGGCGAGATTTAGTGACTGGCCCAATTCGTCAAGCTAGAAAGTAGCGGGGACGAGCCGGCGGCCTTAACGTGTCTGGTTCCACAATCTATTGCAGTGGGTTCATGACAGGCTTGCACCGTTATGAACGCATTAAGTGGATTATAAATGTTTGCTCATGTCACTAATTGGTCTTCGGGGACAGAAGCACTGTTTACAATACATCTTCCCTTCTTGATTCATGCTCCACCTCCTCAGGCACCTTCGGGAGGCAAGAAGGAGGAGATCAATGCTTCCTTTTACATTAGTGGGTAAACTGAGGCCCCAGCGGTAGCCCAAGTGTCATCAGAGCTCAAACAAACAAGGTTTATTTTTCTCATAAGAAATTCGGAGGTAGCCAGGCCAGGGCTGGATCATTGCTGTACCGTTCTCAACGTCCACCTCCTGGTCTGGGCTCATGGTGCATTGCCGCGTTACAAACTGCCCCCAAACTACAACCATTTTATTTTATTTTTTTACCATTCTGTGAGTCAGAAACGTGGACAAGGCTCAGTCTGGTGATCTGTCAAGGATCCATGGGATCAGAGTCACTTGGTCACATTTGATCTACGCTTAAGCCCATCTGGAAGATCCAGATGGTTATATTTGGTTAACTGGTGACTTATTGTGGGTGAGAGGAATACTGTGCTCAGCTGGGTACCTCTTGATGTAAACCCAGGGCCCCTCCAGGTGGCCACTCCAGCAGGGTTGCTGACCTCATAGCAGCTCATATCTTTAAGAGGCCATGGCAGAAGCTGCCAAACCCTTCAAGGATTAGGCCTAGAGGTGACTTAGCATCATTTTCACCTACTCTATTGGTCCAAGTAGTCACAGTCCAGCCCAGATTCAAATGCAGAGAAAATAGACTCTTTCTCTCCAGGCATTTTTAATGTACCACGTGACCCAAGATGGCTGCTTGAGATGTAGCCACCACATCTCATATTCCAGGCAGCACGAAGAAAGGGAGGGGGGCTGGGGATGTGGCTCAAGCAGTAACGTGCTCGCCTGGCATGCGCGGGGCGCTGGGTTTGATCCTCAGCACCACATAACAAAATAAAATAAAGATGTTGTGTCCACCGAAAACTGAAAATAAATATTAAAAAATTCTCTCTCTCTCTCTCTCTCACTCGAAGAAGAAGAAGAAGAAGAAGAAGAAGAAGAAGAAGAAGAAGAAGAAGAAGAAGAAGGAGAAGAAGAAGAAAGGGAGGCATTGAAAGACATTTTCTAGAAGTTACTTGCAACATTTACCCCTGGCTGGGACTCACATGGCTAAACCTAGTGCATGGAAGGGAAGCTAGAATCTAGTGTTTATTCCAGGATGACATGTGCTCGGCTTAAAATTAGGGATTCCCTTGACTAAGGAAGAAGAAGAGTATGGCCACTGAGAAAGAACTAGAAATTTGTTCCACCATTGGATTTTTTTTCTACCAACCACCAACTACATTCCCAGCAGATATGTTACACTCTCTGTCCCTCCTACTATAGCCCCCACACTGTCATCAAAATCATCTTGCCTTTATTATTATGTCTTGTTTTCCTAAAAGGCAAATCTTCGGATCATTCCCATGCCAACAGCAAGAATCTGGAGGTTTTCTTGTGAGGACCAAGAGATTGTCATTCTTGAAATGACGATAATGACATCCACCACACGGCAGGCGAAGCACCAAGCTCTCTAAAAACACATCTCGCTCGATGTGCACCCTAACCCACTGAGGAGGGGTCCCGGGTGAGGAGAGCCAATGCCAGAGAGCTCAGGCAACTTGATCCAGGTCACACAGTGAGTAGGTGAAGACCGAGATTCGAGTCCTCAGCTGTCAGAGTGGAGCTGTGGGCTGACGTGCCTGCACCTGGGAAGGCCGGGCCCTGCTGAGAACGAGCAAGGCCCGGGCTTGGCGTGTGTTCTGGTGGACACACACAGGTAAGCCGAGAGCCACAGCCTCTCCCTTGGCCCCTGTGGTTTCCTGAGGTGGAAAAGCCTATATCCAGCCCAATTAAAGGAGTCTCTTTCCACCCCCAGCTCCAAAGCACTCTTCTGACACCAGTTCTTGCCTTTGTTCAAGAACCTACAACGAAGCCCAGACCTCCTCTAGTTCAATTTTTCCCCTGCAAAGAGGAAGGGGGAGGAGAAAGAGATAGACAAACCCAGGTTCCTCTCCTGCTTCTGCCCTTTTACCGAGTTTGGGTTTCTGCATCTGTCAAATGGGAGGGAACAGTCCCTGCTCTGTTAGCCAATCACAATGCTGAGGCCCACATCAGAGGGCTGAGCCAGCCTCCCCGGGAGCCCCCACTTGCATACATTATCTCCTGGGGGTTGGGGAGGTCTGAGGTTGGGGGCAAGGTCAAGGAAAGCACAGCATCTCTGGGGGGCTCCTGTTCACAGCCTCACTGAGGAAGTGGCCCTGGGTGAGCATTTCATAGGGGTGCCCTGGTGGGGGGCAGAGTGGCCAAGACCACGGGGTCTGGAGTCAGACATACCAGTGTTGGAACCAACCAGTCCTTACTGGCTGAAGGGCCTTTGGAGAGGTTATAGAATTTCTTACAAAGGGGGGACTGAAAGAGGCCCTATCTCTTGAGGGTTTTGTTAGGAATCAAGTGAGAATGTGCCTCGAAGTACCCAATTGAATACAGATGAACCGATGGACCACTGGGAATGATAACACTGGCTGGCACTTTTTGAGTCCTCATTAAATTCTGTGCTATGAATAGTTCATCGATTAGCTCATGTATCCCTAGCCATACTCCTAAGATGTTAAGTAACATTACTATTTCCTGCTTATAGATGTAAAGATGGGGATGAGGGCTGGGCACGGTGGCACATGCCTGTAATCCCAGCAGCTTGGGAGGCTGAGGAAGGAGGATCAAAGCCAGCCTCAGCAAAAGTGAGGCACTAAGCAACTCAATGAGACCCTGTCTCTAAATAAAATACAAAATAGGGTTGGGGATGTGGCTCAGTAGTCAGTATCCTTGAGTTCAATACCCAAAACCCCCCTCAAAAAAAGATGGGGATACAGAGAGGTCCAGCAAGCTGCCCAAGCCCACATGGTGAGAAATGGTGGAGGCTGAACTTGACCCTGAACCCAAGCTGTCTGATGCAGTGTCGGCCTCCATCGATACGCCACACTGACAGGATGATGGCGTCCTTACCATTGCTGACTCTGACTGTGGACCCACTTCCTCCATAACCACCACAACATCTGATTGGAGCAGGAGGAGTCACCTGACCCACAGGCTGCCCATCGTGTAGCCAGGTTGCAGCTCCATCCAGCCATGCGTTTCAGACGGTGAAGACCAAGCCCAGCTCCTGACAGGCCACGAATGAACTCAGCCCCTGCACACTGGATCTCCAAGAATCTTTTCCAGGGGCTCAGCTGCGTTCTCTGGTGTCTAGCCAAAATCCCTGCCGCTTTGCAACCACTCCTTGGCTGGGGGTCATCAGAGGGGTTTTGCCCTCTGCAACCAAGCAGCCTGGCTCAGCCCTCCCCTTTCACTTTAGGGCAACTGAAAACCCAAAGTGGCAATGGAGAGGGCTGTGGCACCAGGACGTCCCTTGGCATAGCCTGCAGGTGAGGAGGCCCCGAAGACCTGGCGCTGCTCTCCATCTGCAATAATGCCCTTTGTGGTCACCCCATAGGGGCAACTCCAGACCAGTCCTTTCCCCCTCACTACGGACTCACGGCCAGCTACTGACTTTACAGCTCCTTTTTTGTGTTACAGGCGCCTCACATGAGATCTAAGACACACTCCCATCAGGTATTTGGGACCAATTTTCTGCAGTTTGAAATTGTTAGAGAGAGAGAGAGAGAGAGAGAGAGAGAGAGATTTTCCCCAGTTCTTTCTGACCCTGGTACTTCCCCAGAGGACTTCCTGTCGCCCCTCTTCCCCACCATCATCCACCCCAGAACTTCTTTGTTACCCTGGCCTCTGGTTTGAGAAGAGAGCAGCTCAGCTCTGCCCACCCATTAGTCAGCACACTGGAGTCATCTGGGGACACGGAAAACCTTTGATGCCCAGGTGTCCACCCACCCTGCCCACATGCACTCACTCACACTAGGGTCCAGGTACTCTGGTGGGGGGTGCTGGGTATTGATTGTCACAAATTGCTCCCCGGGTGACCCTGGCCCTTGCTGGAGTTGAACAACAACTGTGTCAACCCAGACTCATCCTGAACCCTCAAGGCCCTCAGGGGCCTCCTGTTAAGCAGGTCCAGCCTCCTTAGAAGGCAATGTCACAACTTTGGTTTTGGGGAAGGGGGAAGATCTAGGAGTTGAGCCCAGGGATGCTTTGCCCCCGAGCTACATCCCCAGCCCTTATTATTTTTGAGACAAGTTCTCTGTCAGTTACTGAGGCTGGTCTTGAACCTGCGATCCTCCTACCTCAGCCTCCAGGTGCTGGGATTGCAGGTGTGTGCCACGACGCCCAACTTAGCCACATCTTTTGTTCCCTGACCACATCCCTGGGGTTCCACCACAGCTGCCTGAAGGACTGGAAGGGATGTTTCCTCCCAACCAGATGATGATGAGCCTCATTCACCACCAGGGCTCCTGGAGGAGGACGGTGCCCGTTAGCTTACGCAACAACACGGGTTCACGGTTGCCACTTGGGGAGCGCAGAGGAGCCCACGGGAGCCGACCACAGCCTGGCTTAGGACCCAGGAGTCCGTGAGCAGAAAGGAGCCATTGTCCCCTAGTCACTTTAAGGGAACAGCTTAAAAACACATTCAAAGCGCCCTGATGATAATGAATATGCTAATGTGGTTTCCATCAGGCTCTGGCGCTACCTCCAAAAACCCGCTTTCTGACCTTCCTTCTGGATTCAAAGCTTCCATTGAAGTCGACGGGGGATTTGGGTGAAAATAACATGAAAGTTTTCACTTGAATGGACAGAACTGGGGAGTAGTGAATTAAAGGTGAGCTTCACATTGGCCCCAACAGCACCGACCTTGAGGGGGAAGTGCTGGCTTCTAGTAGGTTCTGCGTGGACCTTCGGGCCAGATAGCTCTTGCCTTCCGGTGGACCCAGCCAGTAAGCCTTAATCGAGGGTCCCTCTTGGATGACAAATAAGCTCTGGAGGCCTGGACTCAAACGCCAGCTCCTCCACTCACTGGCTGGGTGACCTTGGGCAAGGCAAATCACCTCTCTGATCAAACTCAACTTCCCCATCTGTAAAATGGCATGAAAGATGCCTTCCTAACTAGCATTGTTACCTACAGGAGAAGCCTGTTTGTGGGAGGGATCAGGGAAGGGTCTTGCCTCTCCTGACCCTCCGAGGCACAGCAAGGGTGTGGAGACCCAGGCTCCCATCTCCAGGCTCTTCCTTCCTTCATCAGCTTGTCAGGCAGTTCCTGGGTGCCAGGCTCTGAACGGGGCTGCCACTCTAGAGGGACAGATGCACTAACCGTGGGAACAGAGGAAGAATATATTAGTGCCATGGAGAAGAAATGAAAGGGACAGAGTTTTGGAATCAGGCGGACCTGAATTGAAATCCCAGCCCTCTCCCGGTCGGCTGTGAGTCTAAGAGGGTCATTTTATCTCCCCCACTCTCCTGTGTTCCGTAAGACACATCCATCATTCTTCCACCCACTAAACCAATATTTATAAAACTCCGTCTTGTGTCAAGCACTGTTTTGAGGGCTGGGGGTGGGGACCACGATGGATGGAGCCACTGAAAATTCTTGTCCTTGGAAACTTAAAATCTAGAAGAGAAAAAACAGACACTCAACAAACACACAGGCATCCCTCGGTATCCAGGACCCCCTTGGATACCAAGTCTAAGAATGCTGAATCATTTATATAAATTGGTGGAGTATTTGTACTTAAAAGAAAACCTATGCATGAACTCCTACATGCTTTAAATCACTTCTGGATTAATTATAATCGCAAATTAATAATTCTAATAATTCTAAGGAGCTGTTATACTGTATTGTTAGGGAATGATGACAAGAAAGATTTTTTTTTTTTAAACAATTTCAACCTACAGTTGTTTGAATCTGTGGTTGTGGAACCCATAGATACAAGAGGCGGACTAATTAAAAAAATAATAATAGGGGGAGTTAGTCACATGGGTATCTGGAAAGAATATTTCCAGCCAAAGAGGCGGAAAGGCCAAAGGCCCTGTGGCAGGACCAAGCCTGGCTAGTGCAGGAGTTGGAGAATCAGCATGGCCGTTGTTCAACAGATAGCAGTTATTCTTCACAGTCCTCTCATAAAAGTTGGGGTGAACCTACTTTGCACCGTCATAAAAGGTCTTGGAGGCTCTGTAGGTTGGCAACTGTTTGGTTCCCTTTCCCTCTTGTTTTTCTGAGTGACGACGACCCGGCCGTCCTTCCAGCCAGCCTCTCTGCCTCCAGTCCAAAGTGAAGCCATAGGAATGTGTGACGCAGGGCGGTGCCAGGGACGGGGTGCGCTGTGACTGATGGCTAATGAAGAAAAAGGGAGCGACTTGAATTCCTTCCCCTCCAAAGCCTCGCAAATTAGACGCCCAGGAAATGCTGTGCCCGTCGCCAAGATGCACCTCCATCTGGGGTAGAAGGCGACATCTGCTAAACAGCTGCATCTTGTTGGAGAGCTGGCACTTAATTAAATTACTCAGCTCTGGCACAGGCAGGCGGTGCTGATCGGAAGGGGCGGCGCTGCCCCCTTCCCGTGGGGCCCAGACTCCTCTCCCCAGGGTCCCCCCACAGTGGCTGAGCCAGCCACCCCCGGCCCTCAGCTCCCCAGCCAGGGCACGCCCACTGGAGCTCCCTCCTCGTCTCCACCCAGCTCCTCCATGTCCTTCAAAAGGCCCAACTCCAGCCCCGGCATCTCCTCCCAGAGGCCTCTGGTCACCTTCGGGGACTGGAGCTGTCTGTGTTCCACCACGTGGCAACTTTGCCAACCCCGCTGTCTGGCAAGCGCCTCGTGGTTGAGAACCGTGTTTAATCCATCCTTGTAACCTCAGCTCTGCGGCCGACTCCCCTTAACACTTAGTAGGTGTTCAGTTAATTGGTGGATGGATAAAGGAAGGGAGGGGAGGAGGCAGAGATGGAAACGCAGGAGGGAAGACGAAGGGATGGAGGAAGAGATGGATCTTCTGCCGCCCTCGTATCCCCTGGAAAATCGATTTGGTGATCTTCCACTGGGCCAACCTCCACTCTTGCCCCCGGTCATCCATTTTACTCAGAGAACTTGGGAATCTTTTAAAGATGGACTTACATTGTCTTGTTTCCCTGTTTAAGGCCTTCCAGCAGTTCCCACATTCCCAGCCCTGATCTCCAAACCCCTGTGGGATGCGGACCCTTCCTCCCCCTGAGATCTCCTCACTGTCTTATGCTCCAACTACCCAGAAAACCTGCCCGCTCCCTCTGGCCTCAGGACCTTTGAACCCGCCATTCCCTTCACCTGGGGCTTGCCTTCCCGGCTTTCTGCCAACCCCGCATGCTCTGCGGTCTTCAGGTTCAACCTGGTGTCAACTTTCCTTACTCTCCCATTGACATCTCCACCATCTTGGTTCCCAGGGGCTAAGGGGCCTGACCCAGCCTACCAGGGCTTTCCTTGCCAATAGTCAACCTGTCCTCCAGAGCACCGGCCTTCGGCCTGACGGTGGCACAGACCTCCCCCAGGGCCAGCCACAAGCCACCCCCAACCCCCATCCTCACTCTTCCTCTCCATCAACTGAAGAGCCTTCCTGAATGGGCTCATCTGGAGCTGCAGCTATTAAACCATCAGAGCAACGTCGGGCCATTTGTTGACTGTGGCACTTAGAGCTGCAATGGCTTCTTGTTGGACTGTTACTATTTTCAGCTCCGTTTCCTAGGGGTAGTGAGGAGAGGGTAGGCAATGAATCTATTCAAGCAAAACCATGCTTCCGTGAATCCTAGAATTTCAGAGTCATGGAATAGTAAAAGCATCCTCAGGGAATCTAAGAGCAGTGAACATCTCGACTCTGGATTAATGGTTCCTAGATTCCTGGGATTCTAGACTCAACAACAACAACAAAAAAATTAAAATCTTGCAGTCAGACCACCGGGGACTCAAAATCTAGAGGGACGGGATCCCAGGAGACCCTCAGATTGTTGAGTTCTGGACTCCCGTGTCCCCTCCTCAGAAAGCCTTTTCTGAGCATGTCATCCGCCATGTGCCACCCGCCCCCTCCCCCGCCCCATGCCCTGTCACTTCCTGTGGCTTCTCCCTTGTTCATTTTTCTTCATAGCACTGATCACCACCTGACATGAAAGATCTCTCTGCTTATTTGTTTACCTCCCGTCTCCCCCACACACATTAGATTGAGGTCAGGAACTTTATTTTGTTCACTTTTAGAATAGCACTTAGAAGAGTGCCTGGCATGTAGTGAAGGCTAAAAAAAGAAAGGGGGAAAAATGGTCCATTCACCAAGTATTTATTGCGTGTCCATTTCCCCTCGGTGCCTTAGAGGGGATCTTGTCTGGGCACGGGAGGTGGGTTTCATTTTGCAGGCCAAATGTAACTGGGAGTAGACACTCAAAGCACAGGGCCCTAAAGGATCCTCAGGACTCTGAGGGGCGTGGGGAAGGACATGGATTGACCATGTCTGGCATGGACCCAGCAGGGAGCCATCAGCCAGGTCTGCTAGGGCTTCTAAGCTTAGCACAGGGGTGCACCAGGCTTGGCCAGCTTGGGGGTGCTACTGCCAGGATGGAAGCCCCCATTGTTCCATCTGTGTCCTTCATCCTCACCTCCCAGGACTGGACCCTGAGCCTGGGTCCCTAGGGAGGGCACTGTGTTGGCCTCCCCTCCCCTGTCAGCCTCAGGCTCTCCCTCCCCCCAGGCCTTTGGGGGTTAAGGGGCTGCGGGAGTCCCTGGCCCTGAACCCCAGCCTGGGAACCCAATTCTGGAATACTGCCTGAACGCACAAGCCAGTTATTTTTAAAAATCCAAAAAGAAAAAGAAGAAAGAGAAAACTCACTGCCTCAGTCCCTGTACCAGCCCTGGCTGAGAGAATAGAGACTTGAAAGGAACAAAGGGTTTCCTCAAACACGGCAGATCAAGGGCTTGGCTTATGTGGTAACCGGTAACCGACCACCGCGCTTTGTGACAGATCCTTCAGAGCCCGCGGCCTCTGTTCCTGCCGCAGTCTTGGCAGGAGGGTGGGGGGAGTTCGGGACACCCTCCTGCCCCCCCCTGAGGTCGGGCTGCTTACAATCATAGACCCTGAGAACCCCTGAACGTCAGGGACTCAAAGGCCCCTGGGAGTCCGACCCCCCCCACTCAGGCAGCTGGGCAGGCAGAAGCCCTGGAGAGGCTCAAGGTCACTGGCAGACCAGTGAAGTGCACCAGCCCCTCTGCTGCCTGCTGCCTACTGCACCCACCACGGCTGCCTGAGAAGGCTGTCTAGGGAACCCTCCCACCCACGAAGACTTCCCGCTCCCCCCCTCCTCTGGATTTTCTCTTTTGAGGTACCTGTGGGGTATGGCTGTACCCCAGGTCTCCAAGGTCAGTGCTGGTCAACTGCAAGATCACAAGAGGATGATAGTTGAGCCCCAGATTCCAGGATGCAAGAGGTCAATGGACTTACGGTAGACACCTGCTGTCCCCAGAAGATGCCTCATGTAGGTGCTATGGCACCCCAGGACATAAGTATTGTCGCCCTCACTTTTCAAATGAGAAAGCCAAGGCTCCAAAAGACTGAATCAGGTGCCAGAGGTGACCATGCCAGGGCCATGTTCCCCTCTGGGCTCTGCCCGTCCCTCTGTGTACCAACGACTGGCCATGCCTAGCTCCAGGTGTGGGACTGAGGTGCGCACCGGAGGGAGCAGGCTGGGAGTGAGGGGCTCCCCTCCTCCAGTGTCACCATGCATGGGAACCTGCTCCACCCATGCTCTACCCTGAGGTGGCAAGACCCCGGGCCCTGCCCACCCTCCTGCAGGCCACTGGCTCACTGGGTCTTGCTCTTCTGCCTCCATCTCTGACCTAAGGTCTCTGGCTCTTTTCTACCCCATCTGTCCATCTGTGTCATCTCCATTCTGTGAGCCCCCACCCCTGTGACTCTCTCTCTGTCTTATTTTCTGCCTCTGCCTCTTCCCCTAACCCTCCGAGTGTCTCTATTCCTGTTTTCCTTTTCTGTCTCTCTGCATCTGTGTGCTACTTTCTCTCTCTCTCTCTCTCTCTCTCTCTCTCTCTCTCTCTCTCTCTCCACATTCCATCTCCCCTCTCCCAGCACTACAGGGTGTCCCTCAGTGTCACTGACTCGCTGGGTCCCTCCCTGTTGACACCTCTTTTCCCACTTCAGTCTGTCCATCTCCCTCATCTCCATCTTCCCAAGCTTCCTGGGCCCTGCTGTGCTCTTCCCCACACCCCCACAGGGACACAGGACATTCCAGCAAGTCCTGCGTCCCAGCTGGGCTGAGGGGGGATGAGGAGAGGCTGGTCAGGGCCACCGCCAGAGGCGGCTCAGGGGCTGGGGTGCAGGATCCGTTAAAGGGAACGGAGCCGTCCTCCTCCCTTCCTTCTCGGTTGCTTTCCTGGGAGGCAGAAGAGAGAGTCTCTGAATAGGGATTTAGAGCACTAAGCTCCGATTCCTTCTTTTTAATATTTATAAAGAGAGAAAGGGGATAATTTCAGGAAGATCATTTCAAGGCGAAAACCCACATATTTTCAATAGAATTATTCCAAAAACCCCTTTCCGGCTCATTGGAGTGTATAATTTTGTAAGTTGAAGACACACGAGGTCTGGTTTCCAAGTTCCCTAAAATGACGCAGCTAACAAGGCCAGAAAGGAAGTCAGATGAGAGGAAGTGGGGGAGGGTCGTGGGGGACGGGGAAGAGCCTGGGGGGCACACATGGGACAAAGGGACAGAAGCAGCCAGGGTCTCTGCCATGCCCCCTCCCCTCCATCTGTCTCCCTCGACAAGCCAGCCAAACTCAGGACCGTAACCATCATCAAACACCCAGCCCGGTCCTGAGACCTCCCTCCAGGTCGGGATCTGCCACGCAGATGCCCTCCGACTTCTCAAGTGCCGAGCCTCTGGGGCAGCTCCATCCCTGCATCTTCCTCCCTGGGACCACTGGAATCCCAAATGTCCCGCAAAGGCTCCTGGGTTGAGGTTTCGTCCCAAATGCAGCCATGTCTGGAGGCAGGGCTTTTGAGAAGTGATTTGGTTCCTGGGGGTTCTGACACCATGGGTGGATTGATCTGTTGATGGGTTCCCCGCCTGCCTCTGCCAGCCCGTCCCCACCATGATGTTCTGCCTCCCCACCAGACCCCTGCCACGGAACCAGCTGACTGTGGATGGAAACCCGGAGCCAAAATAAGTCTTTCCTCCTCTAAGTTCATTTCCTCCTCGGGTATTTAGCCACAACAGTGAAGAGCGGCTGACATTCTCCCCAAGCCTCTTCTGCCCTTGGGCTTGATCTCAACCATTCGGCTGCTCCGGAGGGCAATGGGGGAGTCAGGCTTGGGTCCTCCGTCTCCCCTGACTCTTCTAGTTAGCTGCCAAGACTCGTTGATTCTACCGACTTCAATCCCCAGGATCTTGCCCTCATCTGCCACTCCCACTGCCCACAGGGGTCTCAGCGTCCCTGGCCTAGACCTCTGTCAGAGCTCTGGGAAGCTCTCTGGCCTCTTGCCTGTGTTCGGACACAGAGTGATCTTCCTGGATCCCAGCTCTGAGGGTGACCCTCCCTTCCTCAGAAACAGCCACACCTCCCTCCACACCACCTCCCAGTGAGGTCAGATCCCCCACCCTGGTGTCCACATTGCCACAGCCTGACAACTTGATTTCCTTGTATCTGCCCTTCAATCTCCAGTTCTTTGCTACAGCTAAAATGGGCCACTCTTTTCTGTCCACCTAAAAGCACTGAGACACCATTTTCTACCTCCAAACCTTGGCGGAACCTCCTTCATTCCTCTGGAATGCCATCTTGGCCTGCGTGGCTCCGACCACCCTGAAGGTCCACTCAGATGCCACCTGTCCATCCAGCACTGATGTCCTCTTCACGGTCTTTGCTGCTGCTGGTGATCTTTCCTTCTCTTTCACTCCTGACATGTCTTTTCACCTTGAACTCCAGACAAGCTGCAGGGCTTGAGAATACCTTGAGTTCTGTGGCTGGGACAGAAGGAAGAGGAAATATTGGACCACTCTGACATTCTCTGAAGTTGGACCAAGCTTGATTCTGTGGTTTCTTCTGGGTGCCTGAAATGGCAAGCCGGATCTCCTGATAGTAATTAGCTACCATGGCAATTAGCAATTTTATTGCAAAGGTCAAGGGCTGAGCACTGACGATGAGCCAGGGGACTATTATCACCTCGGTGGGATGGATGAAGAGACCGAGGCTCAGAGAGGCACAGAGACCTGCACCATATCACGCTGAGAATGGGTCAGGACTCTGGCCAGACCAGCCCAACTCTGGAATCCTGTGTTTAACCTCAGAAGCTGACATCGCATTATCAATGGGAACTGAGTAACGTGGTCCCTGACTCATCCTCACTAAGGGGGACAATTTCTGTGTGGCCACATTCCTCCCTGGGTCCCAGCTTCCCCATCTCCTCAGTCTTCAGTTCTCGTTTGAAAAACGCCAACCTTTCAGATTCTAGCCTGGCAAACCCCAGAGGCCCAGCTCGTCTTCCTTTACCTAGAGAAAAACCCATGTGAAGAGGTGAAGCCCAGACAGCAACAGAAGCCCACAGGGCAGGAGCGTGCCCCCCACCCCCCAGACCCCGTGCCAGACAGGGTTTAACTTGACCATGGCTTTCCCTGGTTCATCTCTGGAAGCCCTCGGGGGTGCTGTCAGGCGGTTCTCACTGAACTCACTACCCCTTCTGTCCCCTGCAGGGCTGCCCCCAATTCCACCTCTCCCCCAGGAGGCTACGCTGGCTGGTGCTCCAGGCCTTATCTAACCCACAAGGTCTCCTCCGTTCTCAAAGCCCTTCGTGCATCCCATCCCAGGGAGAATAGGTCCCAAACGGCACGACCCCCCCCAGCCTCCCAGGCTCCCACCCCCAGGCCTCCCAGGCTCTGTCCATTCCATCCTTTCAACAGGACCCAGGAAAAGCCAGGTGCTTTTCCTGCCCAGGGCTCTTGATCTTGCTCTTCCCTCAGTTCCTCTCCTGGCTTCTTCCCTTCTGTCATTCAGCTCAAAAATCACCATCCTGCAAGGCCGCTGCAGAGCCCAGTGGTCCATAGCAGTCCCTCCCCACACGTTGGTATAGCGCTCTGTTCATTCTCCGGTGACACGTGGTGGGACATCTGAGCGTTGCTAACATACTGTCCATCGGAGGAGTGACGAGGAGTGACGGCAGCTAAACAGCCAACTAAGAAGCCCCGAGTTCCTAGTCCTCCAAGGAAGCAGCTCACAGACCACCAGAGACTGTGGAACCAACAGAGCAGCCCATGGTGACAGCACCAAGTAAGCCTCCGATTAAGGAAAAGCCACCTTCAGAACCGTAGAAAAAGTTCTGTGGCACTTGTCCTCACCGGAGCCCCACCCTGTTCCTGGCACAGAAGGTGGAAAGGAGGTGACAGATCCCTTGTCAGAGCCCCTCCCTTGAGCCAGAGGGAGCAGGCAGACCTGCCTTAGGACGACCTGGGCTGTGGCAGGGCTGCCTGGACTGCCGTCTGCTTACCCCCACTCTGGCCTAAGCAGGGGACTCTGGTGGGCTCTGTTCATGAAAGCTGCCAAGAGACCCTGGGACATCAGACGCGCAAAAGCAGCTGAGCACACGAGGAACCCAGAAAGCCCCAGGTAGGCTCGGGGAAGAGTTGTGCTCAGAAAAGACCCGAGAAGCCCCTGAGCTTCCACCTTGCTGAAGGGTCAGTCCACGACCAGTCTGCAAAGGTGGTCCAACTGTCAACAACAATAAAATCACAACAAAGAAACAGAAACCGTGGCTCTTGCAAAGAAATAAAATAAAGCGACAGAAACTGTCCCCAGATATGGGACTTACTAGAAAGCGACCTTGCAACAACTGTCTTAAATATGCTCAAAGCGCTGAGAGAGAACAGAGAAAAAACTGATCGGGAAATTGACACATTAATCAAATGAGACGGTCAACAAAGAAATAATGGAATAAAAGTAATTATGAATCCATGTTAGCAGGCACACAACATACAAAGATATTATTTTGGAGAGGATAGAGCTGGGCAGGGTGGAATTTTTATATGCCATTGAGCTGGAGTTGACATCAATTCAAATAAGATTGTTATAAATACAGAATGATATATGTGATCCCCATGTTAGCCTTAAAGAAATATCTATTTTAATATGTATTTTTAAGTATCAGTAGACTATTTCTGTTACCCACACAACATATCTTAAGTACCTATAGAATATACACAAAGGGAAATTAGAAGGAAATAAAAAGACATCGCTACAAAAGTCAACTAAACATGATAAAAGATTATAACCGAGGAAATGAGGGACCAAAAAAAGAGCTATACAATGCGCAGGGAAAAAAAAAAGTATCAGCAATTAGTTTGAATGTAAACTTTTTGATCAAAACGCATAAATTAATGAATGAGTTAAAAAGAAAAGATCCATGGTTATGTTCTCTACAAAAGATTCATTTCAGATCAAAAGATACAAATAGACTGAATGAAGAGAACTCATGCAAATCGTAACCAAAAGAGACCCTGGTGGAGAGAGAGGATCTTCCAACGGAAACGCTGAGTCAAACGTGATCATGAGAGACAAAGGAGGACATGGTACATGCAAAAAGGTGTCAGTCCACCAGGAAGAAATACTGATGAGACACACACCGAGGAGCAGAGGGCTAAGCGTTGCCTGCCCGCTCAGGGTTAGTCCGGTGACTGCAAGAACTTGGCTCCAGAAGCCGGCACTGGAGCCTTATGCGCATGCGCGGTTCCCCTTATCCCTGGCAGCTGATCCCAGGGAAAGTGCATAAGGTAGCATCTGCAGTTTGTCGCCAGGCCTCAGGCAGGAGCACGGGCCGCTGGCTTTCCTCACTTTCCTAGATGTCCCTTCCAGGACTTTGGTATCCTTCTTTGCTATTTATTCATGGGCCAATCTTGAGGATGGGAACAAAGGCACTTAGGAATCGTGGGCAAGTCCCGACATCTCCTTAGCCAAAAACCTAAAGCCACAAAATGTATCAGTAATTAGTTTGAATGTAAATGGATTAAACTTTTTGATCAAAAAGCATAAATTAATGAATGAGTTAAAAAGAAAAGATCCACGGTTATGCTCTCTACAAAAGACTCATTTTAGATGGAAAGATACAAATAGACTGAACGCCAGGGCTTGTGGATGCACATCAGGGAATCCAAGAGCCCAAGAAAAAGGGGTCCCACTGCAGGTCCGCCAATCTAAAGAGCTTGCATTACTTGAGGACACTGAGGACCAGAGACAGCAGGGGATCAGCTAAGGCCACACAGCAAACTAATGGCAGAGCTGGCATCCAGACCCAAGTCTGCTTCCGACCTGCCACAGGTTACTTCTCTATGGGGACTGCCCAGAGATTCCTCCCTCCCATTTTCCTATGACATTCGATTCTGTCCCCACCACGCAAGGCCTCCTTTTCTGGATATATCAGCTATACCATCTCATATAAAAATGGGTCCTTTTTTAAAAAGTACCTTTTAAAGTCCCATTTTACAGATAACTGAGCCCTGAGATCGAAGACCAGCTAATTCTCAACAGACAGGGTTAGTTATCCTAAGAGCAGGGTTTTGCAAAGCACGGGGTTCCCTTTGTCCCTGCCTCTTTTGTGCAAGCACCCGCACCCCTTCCTTCTCCTCCCTGCATGAAGCGGCATGAAGGTGGCACAGGAAGCCGGACAGATGCCAGTGCCGTGCTCCTGCCTTCCCTGACTGCAGAACCTTGCGCTAAATAAACCAGTTTTCTTCATAAACCGCTCGGTCTCGGGTATTCTGTTATAACAACAGGAAACCAACCGAGACAAGCACTCATGGTCCTTAGCCGGCCTGCTGGCCCATGCCTTTGGCCTCTTGGCTGTCTTGGATCACGGAGTGGGAGTGCGTACGGCCCCCTGGGGTTGTGCAGGACAGCCAGAGTGTGTCCAAGTGTGAAGATTTTTTCAGTCCGCTTGGCATCACTGCTTTTTCCTCCAGGGAGCGAGGAGCGGTGTGATTTGGGGTGGGAAGACCCAGGATAGTTTGGCTCAAACCACCTGTGGGAGGCCCACTTCTGAAGGGGCCAGGTGCGCCCAGGAAGGGGCAGAACTGAACTACCGCCAAGGTGGTGGCTGAAATTTGGGTGGGGGCGGGGCTCAGAACTTTGTGGTTCTCCCCACCAATCAGCGCAGCCAGAACTGCGATCTAGAGAGCGCTGGGCGGGGCGGGTCCGGGGGTGGGGCCAGGGGCGGGGCGGTCCCTGGGCGGGGGCGGGGCAGAGCAGGGGCGGAGCAGGGGCGGAGCAGGGGCAGGGCCGGGGCGGAGCCAGGCGGGTGGGTTCCCTGGGCAGGCGGGGCGCTCTGTCCTGGGAGCATTAGTCAGCTGGCTGGAAGCCCCACACTCCGGCCATCCTGGTCACTGTATCCTCTTACTTTCCTGTCAGTGAGGAAGCTGTTTACCCCCAGAAAGTCATTCATTCCCTGATAAGATCAACCTCATTGTTAATGGAAATCTCACTTCCTGAGCGGGAGGAGGCGAAGGGTTAGCGGCCAGCGCTCAGAGCCCCATGGACAGCCTGCGGACAGAGGCCACCAGCCTCTGTGGCCAAAGGGAAAAAACTTAGGTCCAGAGAGAGGGAGAACGTTGGAGGTGTCAGCACCAGGGCAGAGCCCAAATCCAGCCCTGGACTCCCACACACCCCCCAATCCCAAGAGCCCCGCTCTGGATTTTCAGATTCAACACGCCATCCAAAGAAAACATGCTCATAAAACATTCCAACACAATGTCATATTTTAATGCAATGCTCTAATGTGCTATTATAACATTGCATTCAAATATAATGTACTAACACAGATTAATATTCCAATTCAACACGTTAGCACCATTCGAACCACCGTTCTAATCTAACACTAACGCACATGCCCTTCCAACACACAACCTTATATAACACCCTAATACAATATTCAAAGACATCCCAGCACAACAGTCTCATCTAGGCTAATCACACCATATGACATTTCTTCAGTATTTGAACACAATTCTAACACAACATGTTAAAATAACTTTTTAAGTTATTACTTCAATAAATATCCAAGACTCTGGGATTTTAAGCCCCTGGAATTTCCACTGGACAAGGTGAGGCAGGCTGGTAGTGATGCTAACTCACGGCTTAGTTACAGACCTGGCCATGGCTACCACTGGCCATGTCCAGAGCAGTTCTCAGTTCTGGGGTCCCAGACCCAGGCCAGGCTGACCCAACTGTCCAGTCAGAGGGCACGTCCTTCCCAAGGCAGAAAGGAATCCTGCCTTGTGGTAGGCCTCCAGTGACCACCCTCATCCCATGTTTCTGAGGTCTGAGTGGGGGTCATGTGTGGGGAGGAAACAGGAGGAAGAACCTGGTGCAGACGCTGCTTTGAACATACAGGGACAAACTGTCCTTGCCATCCCAATTACTAGGTAAAAGGAAGACAGCCAGGACCTGAAGCAGCACTAACTCCTTTATGCTTGGGGTTTGGGGGCCACAGAATGCCTCTCAACCTCCTTCCTACCTGCAGCCGTCCAGCCCCATCAGGGCTGCCAGCTGCCATGCTTTTCAGCACACTCGCCATTTCTCATTGCTGGCTCTTAGTACAGCAAGTACTAAGACCCCTTCCCTCTAAGTTTCCCATGATTCATTCCCTCACTTCCTCTGGGTCCCTCCTGCTGTACAACAGCAGTAGGCAAGTCGTCCTACCTTTTGGAGTGGCCTGTAGGGTTGGGTTGTCTTAAACAGCAACCTTGACTGCTTGATCCTTTTCCTGGTCCATTTCCTGCACAGAACCTATTGCTGCCTGGTGCATTTTGGTGATTTGCTCATTTCTTTCCTTCCCTGGAAACCATGGTTCTTTACTCAGCTGGACCCCAGCAACACCTGAAGAGCTATTTAACATCCCAGTGCCCGTGGCAGACAGGCTGAATCAGGATCACTGGGGTGAAGCACAGAAACCAAGAATTTTTAAACTTCCCCAAGTAGTTCAGACGCACAGGGCTAAGGCTGAGAGTCCCTGAACTGATTGTCCACTCCCAGGGGACCAGGACTGCTTCGATCTTGTTTCACAGTGTCTGGCCAAAGTGTCTGATAGACAGCAGGTGCTCAATAAATATCTGTTGAATGAATAAACCATTCGACAAAACATTTCCCTTTTAAAATTTTCTGCCTAGCCAAGTATTTTAACAGCACAAAAGGAAAGTAAATCTCCTCCTTCCCTGGGTTAAGTTGTCTTAAATGGAAAGGCTGCATTACCTGGTGGGGGGCAGGAAAAAGAAGACCGTTCCTTGCAGCCAGCACTGCACTTGCAAAGGCCCAGAGGTACACCCAGCGCTCGTCTCTGGTTCTATCAAGGATTCTCTTAGCATCTCCCTCAGGCTCTATCTGCCTGGGCCACTCATAACCTTCCCAAGTGTCCCTCCAGAAGATCAACACTTCCCAGAAGTTCAATGGGCATGATCATTCTGTCTCCTGGGGCGGGGTGGTATTCTAAGCATCCAGTGAGATAATAGATAGAAAGTGACATTCACACCAAAGAGCTTGTGTTTTATTTATTTATTTTTTAATTTTTTATTGTTGGCTGTTCAAAACATTACATAGTTCTTGATATATCATATTTCACAATTTGATTCAAGTGGGTTATGAGCTCCCATTTTTACCCCATATACAGATTGCAGAATCACATCAGTTACACATCCATTGATTTACATATTGCCATACTAGTGTCTGTTGTATTCTGCTGCCTTTCCTATCCTCTACTATCCCCCCTCCCAAGAGCTTGTGTTTTAATGTGCGAGCGCCCTCTCTGTGCCAGACAAGTGCCTCGTTACTAGAGAAGGCATTTCGTGGCCTCTGTTCAGCAGCTGGAGGTGAACCATTGCACTATTTTGTAGATGGGTGCATAGAAGCTCAAAGAGGGAGGGTGACTTGCCCAAGGTCACCTAGTCTGGAACTAGACCCAAGTCTTTCCATCTCCAAAGGCCATGGAAACAGCTGATTCAAGGGCTCTCGACCAAGGCTGAAGGTTTTGGGGGTTCCCAGCCCCATGGGTACCAGGTGGCCGCGACAGAGGAGACAGTCTGGCTTCATGATTTGTCTGGTCCCCGCCCGATTGTTTGCCCAAGGGAGGGTTGGGTAGGGTGGCGGGAGCCGGGGCCTGCGGTCATGGGGTGGACTTGTCCGTCTGCCAGCCAATCCAGGCTGCCGGAGCTGGCGCTGAGAAGGCCCTGGCCCCATCTTGCCAGGACACTCTATCTTTGTCCCAGGACACAAAAGGGGCCTTGTCTTGGCCCGGCGGCGCCGATTCCACATGCTCCTGACTGCCCCAGCCCCTCTGCCTCGAGAAAGGCCCACTTTGTGGAGTCAAAAGACTAACTTGTTTCTTTTTCATGAAAACGTGTTGACTGACCTGGTCGATTTATCTTGGGAAAGTGGTGGATGAAGGAGGGGAGTGAGGTGACAGAGACAGGCACAAAGTGGAAGGCCCTGCAGCCCAGCCTGACTTGAGAGTGGACACTCAGCTTTCACCCCCAGGACAAAGGGAGAGCTGCAGGCCGAGTGGCATCTCAGGGGCTCAGGACAGCCTTCCCACCTCACTCGAGGCAGAGATTCCACCATGAGACGTTCATTTCTTTGGCTTTAACCTTTGAAGGCAACTAATCCTCCAAGTAGGAGGCCTTGAGTTATCACACCTGAATGTGAATTAGGTTTCCCAGAGAACAGAGGTGAGTTGGTAGCAGGAGTGGCAGGAGTAGTGTCACCAAGAGCCAGCAGAAGGAAGGAGAGAGGAAGAGGGGACTATTCAGAGGTAAAAATGAGCCCCAGAGAGGGAGGGAGGAAAAGCAGGCTGGTGGGGCAGCCACTGGTGAGCAAGCCCCCAAACAGACGAGGGGAGGCTGCATGGAAAGGGGGCAGGTGTCTGGGCAGAGTGGCCGGGTGGCTGGATGGGCTGCCCCAGTCAGAACCCCTCAGCAGCACATGTGTGTGCAGAGACGGGCAGGATGGACTGACGGGCCCTGGAGATGCAGGAGGGACAGGTGCTCAGTCAGAGGGAAGGGCACATGGGCACACCAGGGTTTCCAGGGAGGCCCAGGTGACTGGCTTCCCACTGTGTGAGAGGGAAGCCTGCGGGGGCTCCTGATCACCTTCTCAGATTCTCATTCTGGAGGGATGGGCACCCACTCAAGGAGGGGACGATGGGGTGAGGTGATCTAATGTTTACTTTGCTACAAAAGCCCCCCCACCTCCCGCCCCCGATCCTCTAGGAACAGTGGGTTGAACAGAGGCTGCGCAACAGCTGGCCGAGGCTGGCCTGGGGGTGGGGAAGGGGCCACCAGACGGGGGAGGTGTCTTCAGAGCTGGGACCCGGGTTGTGATGATGTGGGACCCGGGCGATCACATCCCACTCGCTGTTCCCTCCGCGTGACCCGGGGAGCTCCTCGCCCTGCTCCGAGCCTCAGTTTCCCTGCGTGTGAAATAAGGTCCTGGGGCAGGAACAGCTGGCTCCAAGGTCTCCGCAGCAGGGACAGCCAGTCCCGAGCCAGTGCTGTCAGGGGTGGGGGCCGTGATCCAGTTACTAATCTGGCCCAAGGCAGCTGCGTGAGCCCGGTGAGCACAGTGACTCACCCCAGGCCTCCAAGGAGGACGACAGAAACTGGGTCAGCCCTGGGGCCGAGATGCGCCCGCAGGCTGCCAAAGGCTGGCGCGATGCCTCTGTGCGGCTGCGGGAGGGGAGCAGGGCACCAGCGCTGGGCTTCCTGAGCCTCTCGGGGCACCCAGGTTCCTGCCACCGCAGCCACCATACTGTCCCCATGGGGCCGAGTGCCCGCCCAGCTTCCGTGGGAGACCCAGAGGCGCCGTCAGGGGAAGGGGTCCTGCAGTGTGCCCGTTCAGCCTTCGCTCTGCCGGGCTCGTGATGGGGTAGACGTCACTACCCCCATTTTATGGATGAGGAAACTGAGGCCCAGGAAGTCGTGGGTGGCAAAGCCAGGACTAGTTCTAGGTTTAACTTTTCTTTCCATCGTTCCGCTCCGCCTCCCAAGTCAGCCACGGATGGGCACGAAACAGAAAGAAAGAGAAGCTAAATATGTTTTAATAAATATAGAAAGTCACACCTCATGTTTTGCCAGGGCTGAGAACTTTCCCAGGAAATCTACTTCACTCCGGTGGGCCCCAGCGCAGCCTTTTGCGAGGTGGATGAGCCACTTGGCCACTCTTCACTGCTCTTCTGCCGCTGGAGGATTCATGAGCAAGGGTGTCAAGTCTGTATCCAGAGCCGTGCGCATGCCAGCCAGCGACCAAGCATGGCTGCCAGGATCTACGACCAGGTGCGGTCATCGGCAAGACCTGCCTTTGCAGGCGGATGGTGTCAAGCCGGAAAGAAAGATACTAAGAATAACTTTTGGAGATGAAAGTCATCTTCTAGTTGTGCTTTGAGTAAGTTCCTTCCTCCCTGAGCCTCGGTTTTCTCATTGTAAAATGGGGTGGTTGGGGTCCCCTGCTCTGGAGGTCAAGGTCATGGTTAGATGAGATATTGCAGGGCCCACAATAGGTGTGCATTAAACACCAGTCGCTGATGTCATCTGTGACGATGGGCACACAACCTCAAGAGCCCAGCAGTTGAAACAATTGAGTTAGGGTGCCCCCACCCCGAGCAGCAGGTGTGGAGGCTGCCCGAGATGAGCAGGTTTATGGACAGGGGAGCAGGAGGAGGCAGCAGGAGTCTCAGGGCCTCTGTGTAGCAGGTCTGGCACCCAGGAAGGAGAGGGAGGGGAAGGGTGATGGGTGGGGAGAATCCTGGACTTCAGCCCAATGCCAAGGTCGCGCCATACTGGTGGGAGTCCTTGAACCAAAGCCACTCATTGCAGGAGTTCCGCATCTCCTCAGGACCGACAGACTTGGTGCCTGGTCATGCTCAGGCTTCAGCTGGGAGCAGCCCATGGGACACAAGGGCTCAGCACAGACACGGTGACCCATCCCCAGGGGCCGCAGCTGGACCCTCAGTCAGTCAAACTCTCCTGGTTGACGGCTGCCACAATAACCAGGCTGAGCCCTGGAGCCAGTGTGCCCTACCCTCTGCAGGGCACATGGGAAGGAGCTCATGCCTATCCAGGGACCCTGGGGAGGGTGCTGGGCCATGGTGGAGGGACACATGCCCTGGACAAGGCTTAGATGGTGGGAGGTGGGGCCTGTTTGACACAGACCCTGCTGACGCTAGGAAGGGAGCAGGAAGGGCACCTGTAGCAGCAAATCCAAAATATGCTCAGAAGGCTGCTGCTCCAGGCCCCAAGCTCAGGGGCGGAAAGGGTGCTGGGGGCTGGGAGCTCCCAGGAACAGCATCCTGGGTTTCTTTCTTTTTTTCTTTTTTGCAGTACTGGGGGTTGAACCTGAGGTGTTCTGCCTCTGAGCCACATCCCCAGCCTTTTTTATTTACTTATTTTTCATTTTGAGACAGGGCCTCACTAAGTTGCTGAGGCTGGCCTTGAACTTGTGATCGCCCTGCCTCAGCCTCCCAAGCTGCTGGAATTTCAGGCATGCACCACAGCTCCCTGCATCCATGGAGCCTTTGATGCTCTGTGTGAGAAGGGGCCTCGCCTCTCATCTGGTCCAACCCTCTCATGTACACAGATGGGGAAATCAAGACCTGTGTGGGGACAAGAGTTGCTCAAAGTCCCCCTCAGAGTCACAAACGGAATTGAATCTGGAGCCAGGACTCCGGATGCCCAGGGCGGGGCTGAGTCCAGCTCTGCCACACATACTGAATGTCCACATGGGGAAGTGGGGAAGGGAACAGGAAGCAGACAGATGCCCAGAGAGGAGATGAGGCTCAGAGAGGGGCCAGGGAGCCCAGAGAAGGGCAGGGAGACTCCACGAGGAGGCTGAGGTCAGAGAGGAGTGTGAAGGCTTAGAAAAGAGGTGGACGGTCAGGTGCTCAGGAGACGGGAGCCCCCTGGTGGGGTCCAGTGGCTGGATTTGGGTTCTGAGGCTCACGGGTGTCCCAGGTACCAGGGCAGCTCTCAGAGGCCGAAACCTCCTGTCCTGCAGCCAGGGCCACCTACAACCCCCACCTTGGGGCACCTGATCTGCCACCCAGAGGCAAGGGGCTGATACCCTTGGGCATTAGCTCCTGGAGGTTTAAGGAACTGAAGCATGGTGGCCTCTGTAAGGAGCGACTCCCAGCCTCCAAAGGGGGCTGCCCGGGAAGCCCGGGAGCTTCCCTTATCTGGGAGCCATATCTGAGAATCCTGCCCAGAGGAGGAGGGTCTTGGGAGGAGGGTCCCGCTCCCCGCAGAGCTTAGTGACATAGCAATGACCACAGTACCACTAGTGGCATTCCTTGAGGTGTCCTTTCTGTCTCCTCCCTGGCAGCCCTGGCTCTGGTCCTGACCCTGCCCAGGGCCACTCTGCACAGAGGTTCCCTCCCCTGGCCTTGTGGATGGCCCAGCAAACAAGACCCTGGCCTGGACAGCCACAGTGGGCAGGCACGAGACCTCCGTGGAGGTTCTCACTTCCGCTGCCACCTCCCACTTCACAGATGGGCACTGCCACTCTGGAGGGGCATCTGGCAAGGTGACTGACGCCACCTGGCAGGTGGCCCAGGCCAGGAACCATTCCAGAGAACCCACCCAGCAGGAGCGCGGCTGGTGCCCACACCTGGCTCCCAGGGAGGTGCCCCCGGCAGGTCTTGTGCTGAATCTCACCTTTCACAGGAGGAGATTTCAATGAGGTGCCTAAGAGTTGGAAACTGGGCAGAAGCCCAGGCAGGGGCTCCGAGCCCTGGCAGTGACCACCAGGCTGCTTGCCTTCATTAAAGCTCAGGGAATAGTGGTGGTTTCCTTAAGCTACTACACACACATCGGCACTTAGATCAGCAGACACCGTGCTGGGCACTGTCCTTAGACGCGCCTGTTCACTCAGTCACCCAATGAACAAGAAGCTCCTACCGTAGGCCAGGCACAGTTCTAGACACCAGGCATCAGCAGTGGAGAGTCACACTGCCTGCTTATGCTCTGGCCCTCCCACGAAGTAGGTCTTTTATTCCTATTTTAGACGAAGCACACGGAGAGGTGGTATCACTTGCCCAAGGTCACAGCAAGGAATGCAAAGCCCACATTTTATCCTGGGCCTGGCTGTCGTCTCATCCTTTATTCTCCAGGACCCTTTCCCAGCAATACTCTCAGAAGGGACTGAACCAGAGATGACTGCACCGATGTCTGTCCAGAGCTGTCCCTTTCAGAGCCCCTGAATGCCCCATCTCTCAAAGCCTCTGCCTCACTCATTTCCTACATGGCACACGGGGCTAATGACCCCTCCCTTGAAGTTGCTGTGTGGACTCCCTCCCTCCTCCATCCCTCCTCCCTCCTCCCTCCCTCCTCCCTCCCTCCTCCCTCCCTCCTCCCTCCCTCCTCCCTCCTCCCTCCTCCCTCCCTCCTCCCTCCCCCCTCCCTCCTCCCTCCCTCCTCCCTCCCTCCTCCCTCCCTCCTCCCTCCCCAGGGCTTTCCCAGCAGGACTCCCTGAGCCTTCCACACTGGACAGACACCATGGCTGAGAAGCGCCTCCTCCTCTTCTGGAGGTTATTTTTGCTCCAGCCTTCAAGAGGAACCCAGGGGGCCCAGAAAGGTGAACCGGTTCAGCCCAGGCAGTGATGGGACCCTACTGGGGGCCAGAGCTGTGTGACTCAAAGCATCAGCCTTCAGGGCCCCAGCAGGAGCAGCCAGCACCTGGAGCTGGACCATTAGATTAGAGCTTAATAAAGGAGTAACCTACAAAGGGAAGGGAAGCCTCCAGGGGACCACAGGGAGGGAGGCAGGACCCCAGGGAGGGCAAAGCTACTGTCACCAGGAGGCAGACAGAGCTGTGACCTTCCCTTGGAGGACACAGCCACCCCAGATGCCGCAGCAGGGGCTTGAGGACTAAACCCCCCACCTCATCTCCTTTAGCCTCTGACCAGGGCTCCCATGGGCCAGATCTGGTGGGCGGCCAGAGGACAGGTAAAGTCATTGCCAGGTCCCTGAAGGCCAGCCTCCCAGGACAGAAGACTAGGGGAAGAAGGAGGGAAGAGGACCGTGTGCCAGTCAGGCTTGGGTCCCTGTGGTCAGAGTGCCTGACCAGAACCACTTGGAGGAAGGAGAGTTTATCTTGGCTCGTGGTCTCAGAGATTCAGTCCATGCTCAGGGGAGTCCATGGCTCTGGGCCCAAGGTGAAGCAGAACATCATGGCCAGGGCCCGGCCAGAGGAACCCTTCCAGGGCATGTCCCCAGGCCAGCCTCCTCCAGTCTCAGGCACCTGCCACCAGCCCCCGCCACCCAGTCAGCTCATTCCATCTGGGATGGGCTGCTAGGTTCCGGCTCTCACAGTCCCACCACGCCTCTGAGCACCCCTGCACCCACAGGGGCTTTAGGACATCTCACAGCTGAGCCGTTAAGGACCTGGGAGGAGAACCCACAGGGTCTGCTGCAGAAGCCCGGGAGCTTCCCTCTCTCCGCCCTGAACCTGTACAGGCCCAGACACAGACCAGCAAGGTCACAAGGAACATGCCACACACAGTTTGCAAGCTGGCCACTTGTCTGGGGGTGTCTTCTGTTTGGGTTTTTTTTTTTTAATTGTATTTGAACCCAGAGGTGCTCTACCAATGAGCTATATCCAAGCCCTTTCTATTTTTTAAGATAGGGCCTCACTAAGTTGTGAGGCTGGCCTCTAACTTGCCATCCTCCCTCCTCAGCCTCCTGAGCCACTGGGATTACAGGCTGTGCCACTGCACCTGGCTTGGCAGTTGGTTAACATAAATTGAGCTTCATCACAACAGAAGCACAATCACACGACCATTCATTTACCTTCTGGTACTTTCTTGCTCCCATAGCCCAGCTGAGTGGCTACAGAAAGCCTCAAATATTCATTTTCTGACCAAGAGCAGACCACCTCCTGTTCCACCTTTACCTCCAGCCCCATAAGGAGCCACCCACGTGGGCCATGGAGACAGTTACTGCTCAGCGGATCTCAGGGCTCCCAGCAGGAAGAGGCCTGCCTCCCTTCTGCTCATGGCCTAGATCAAGTGCCACGGCTGTGCCTCAACTTCAAGCTGGCAGGAAAGCACAGTCCCACCGGGTGCCCTACATGAGCAGACCCAGAGAGGGATCCTGATGCTGACTGCACCTCTGACAGCAGCAGGATGCAGACATGGCAGAAGGTTGTAAAACAAAGGAACGAGGACCAGCCACGTCTGCGGCAGATGTCACCCGCTGCTACACACTGGACAATGTCTCGGCTGGGAACAGCAGGAACACACAGGGCTGCCCTTTATCCGCCTCCATGGAGACACAGCCAAGAGGTCCCAGAGGCCACAGGACCCTAGGAGCGGCAGCTACCCTCCCTCCGCCTTCCTCTGGCCTCAGCCTTGTATGGAACATGTTCTGAGGGTTCTTCTCTGAAGAACTCTGGGCTCCATTTCGGGCCCTTTCCAGCCGCCTTCCAGGTGTGGCAATCTGTGGCTCTCCACGCGAGGTCAGACCTCAGCAGCAGCAGCAGTAGCTGCTGTCACCCAGGAACTGATTGCAAGCGCAGATTCTCGGGTCCCTCCCCAGATCCACTGAATTGGAAACTCTGGCCGTGGGGCGCAACAATCTGGGTTTTGACAAGTCCCCCAGGTGACGCGGATGCTCGCTCGACTGTGAGAACTGCTGGTAGAAAGTGAGGCTTCGACAAATTGAGATGTGTGAAGGCTGAGTGCAGACCTGCTGGCTGTCGCTCGGAGCCAGCGACAGCTCCAATCTCCCCAGCCCTAAACCCCGGGTCATCCCAGATCAGGAGTCAGTTACGCCCACACCAGACCCTCCCTGCCACCCCCCCCCTGCCCCCCTGGCCTCCCACTCACGGCGGCCATCCCGCCCCAGTGGCCACAGGATCCTCTTAAAAGCTTGATCAGATTATTCCGCGGCTGTGCTCAGAACCGCCAAGGGTCCCCATGAGCATCCTCCGGGGCAGAGAGGGGTTGGATTCCCACGACCCCCAGCCCCTCCTACACTCTGGCCACGTCCACCTGTTCTGTTTCTCCACATGCCAGACACGCGCCCACCGTGGAGTCTCAGCCCCGTTGGCCAGAAACCCTCCTCCAACTCGCCCGGCGCGGGGTCCCTGCCTCCCGTGAGCAGCCTTCTCTGACAGGTCCATCCTGGACCATCCCTGCCTGGTGGATGCTGTGTACTCTCAGCTCCTCCCACCAGGACGCGGGGTCCGCGGGTCCAGGGCTGCTTGGACAGTGTCCACCCCGGTGCCCAGGGTGTTGTCTGGCACGAGTAGAGCCCAGTAAGTCCCCGTCAAGCGCGCCATGACGGTGCACGGGCAGCGGGTAGACTCGGACACATGCCGGCTCCCCTTCCTGCCTCCTGGCGACAGCTCTGCCCCAGGTTCCCACTATGACCAGCACAAGGCCACCCCTCACCAGCACTCCCAAAAGTTGTTCCACAGAAAGACCCCAGGGTGGAGGACTTGGGCGGGCTCCCTTCCCCTGCGTCTAACCCTGGGACTGGAGCAGGCGGAATCTCTTCTTTGCTCTCTAATTTTCTCAGCTCTAAGCCGGGGCTGATGCTAATAATGCGCACCTTGTAACTTACAGGGCTGCTGCGGGGACTCGCTAGGGTGCGTGTGAAGGGCACCTGATACCCACTCGCCCTCGCGATGCAGGAATCACTCGTTGTCACGATTGCTCTCTTTTTGCTTCCTTCTCAATTTTGCCTCCCCGGTATTTGGACGTCAATAAGGTTTATTGGGTGTAGAACCGGCTTCAGGGAAAGGGGACCTGGGTTTGGATCCAAGCACTGCCATCTTGCTTTGTGACTTTGTCCAAGTCACTAGCCCCCTCTGGGCCTCGATTTCTCCATCTGAGCCATAGGAAGAGTGTTGAAGAAGGCTGTCTCCAGGAACTTGCAGCTCCAAGTCCTCCTGGAGGACCATGCCCCCTGCGAGGGCCACACTCCTTAAAGGCCACGCCCCCTGTGAGAGCCACGCCCCCTGTGAGGTCCTTTGGTGGAACCGCTGGCTCGGCCACATGGTGCCTCTCCCATCATCTTCACTGAGTCTGTGGGGCAGCACAGGGCAGCCCTGATGTGGCCAGGGCCAGCACTGGAGTGTGGCTGAGAACATGCAAACTGGCTGGTTTGGGGATTAGAGAGGAGTGACTTAAGCTCTTGGGAGGTTACTTAACCAAGAAGTGACTTAACCTCAGTGTCCCCATCTGTAAAATGGAAACGATTATACCTGGAGGGATGAAGTGAATTGGCCCATGTGAAGTGTTTAGATCAGCGCTTGGCTCGGAGCCTTCACTATGATTACTAACAGCCCTCATTATCACACACAACCAGGCGTCAGCCAGGCACCATGAAGAGGCTTGAATTTATTTCTCACAGAAGCCCTATGCTATTTTTGGGTCCCACTTTAGAAGTGAACAAGTTTGGCTCAGAGATGTCAACCACTTGCCCAAGGTCACACCGCTTACAGGTGGAGCTGGATTTGAACCCAGTGTGCTCTCAAACCAGGATCTTGACCTCACCATATGTTTCCCCTTAGCTCTCTACTGACTGGGAAACCAAGGATCTGAGAGCTCAACCCGGCTTTAGTCCTGCTGGGACCTGTCACCCAGGACATTCCCGAATCCAGGCAACAGTGTACCTGCAGGCAGAGCTGTGGTCTGGTACTGCCCGAGAGGCAGAAGAGCTCTCCCAAGGTTGCCCAGTGCAGGGGCAGTGGGAGAACTGGGCCTGGCTGCCCATCCACCATGTGGATGGCCAGGGCTCTGAGAGAAGTGGCCCCAACATCGCCAGCCCCCCTCGGCCCCACAGCCCGGGCTCCTCCTCCCATTATCTCTCTGCCTTATGACCTGCTTTGTGAGAGAGAGGGCTGACGGCTTCCACGTTGCCATGGGAACCAGCCCAGTGCAGGCTCCTGGCAACTAGATTGGGGATCGGCAATTCCAAGTCAGCAGACAATCCCGGGGCCTGGGCCCAGAGAAGGGCCAAGGGTCAGGACTGTGGGCCCAGGGGATGCACAGGGCCAGCTGGCCCCTCTCCACTGTGCCCCCAGAGCTCAGCGACCCCACAGCTGGGAGATGAAGGGACTGTTAGAGCCCCTAGGGGTCTGGAGCAGAGAAGGAAATGGGAGGGCCACCAAGTTGGGGCTCAAAGAGCCGACAGTGCCGGGACCACAGGGCCACAGGCCTCAGGATGGCACACAGACACACTCCCAGGTGAAGCAGGTGTGTACACAGCAGCTCCAGGGAAAGAGGTCCCCAGATGCACAAGTCCAAAGGGACACATGGACACCCAGAGATACACAGAGGACACTCAGGCACCCAAAGACACACAAAGGACACACACACGGTGCTCACCAGCTGGGTGACCCCGAAACATTGCCCCACCTCTCTGACACTGGGTCTTATCATCTGCCCAGTGGGTCCCACGATCTGAGTGGTGAGGACAGGGAGGACAGCAGGGAAACAGATGACCTTTCATCCAGACATTGAACCCACACTTCCTGAGCTCCTACTATGTGCCCGGCATCTGCTCCGAGAAAGAAGCTGACTAGGGCCCACTCTCAGGAAGCTCTTGTCTAATGAAGGGACAGTAAACACACCCTCGAACAAAACCACCACCGCCACCTGGTCCCACCTGCACTTAGTCCTCCTCTTCATGTTCAGAACCCTGCCTGGTCTCCCTTGGCCAGTCCTGCCCCATCCGGGCAGTGTTCTCCGGAGGCCAAAGTAGTCTTACTAAGTGCAACTCTGAGTAGGTCATCTGAGGCAGAACTCCTTTAGTGGGTCCCGTGTGGAATGAAACCCATCATCCACAACTTGACCTTCAAGGTGGGGAGAGAGGCCAGGCCAGGGCAGGGGTCATTCAGGAAAAAAACCTCACTGAAAAGGTGACATTTGGGCAAAGATCTGTAGATCCTGGAAGTGAAATCTGGGGCCAGAGGAAAGAGGAAGTGCAAAGGCCCTGGGGCAGGATCATGTCTGGTGTCTGAAGGAAGCAAAGAGGTTGGAGTAAGCTGGTGGGAGTGGGGGAGAGACCTGGCTGCCTACAGGAGGGAGCTATCAGGCAGGGAGGGCGAAGGTCCAGGTTGGGCCTGCCTGCCTCTCTCCATTCTGCTCCTAGGGCCCTTACCCAAGGTAGCAGAATCTCCTGCTCCTCCTTTTTATCCCACAAAACTTCATCAGCCAAACAGTGAACTTTAATATTCCCGAGAAAGAAAATCCTCTGGGATGGTGTGTGCTCACCCAGGACAGACCCAGCCCAGGTGGGCGGGGCTTCTCCGGTGACTCTGGTAGAATTTCTGCTACCTTCATGGGCCTGAGGCCCAGAAAGGGGTGAAGCGCCAACAGTGGCCAGTCTCAGGGCTCCTGTCCCCACCTAAGACACCTGGGCCTTAATGCAGGGCTGCATGGGGGACCCCCCCAGCAGCAGGCGAGGGGACTGGGTTTCCTGGGCGGCAGGTGGTTAATCAGGGCACAGCCTCCGCCTGGCTTCCAGGTCCCGGGGATGCCCTGGGCTGCATTTCTGGCTTGTTAGTGCCTGTCACAGATGGGCAGAGCCCGCTCCGGCTGTGAGCTCTCTCCAGCTGCCCATCCCTGCCTGGCAGAAGCCAGGAATAAGAGGGAGGCTGCCAGGGCCATCCTCCACCCCCAAGGCAGGCCCAGGGTTCAAAACCGTCCTGGAGACCCTATCCAGCCACAGCCCTGTGACTTGGGCTGAGACTCCCTCCCTCCCTGAGCCCCCTGTCCTCCTGGTCCTGCCTGACTCCAGAGCTGGGTTGAGCCTCAATTAAGAACGAGGACTTGAATGCCCGGAATCCTTGAAGAGCCAGGTGGGCTTCCGTGCACCATCCCTGAGGAATCTGCAGGACCTGTCATTAGCGCCACGCACTAGCATAGCCGCCTCGCTGGTCTCCCTGGATTCTGTTGCAGGAAACACCAGGCGAGAGAGTCACACGTGACCCAGCAATTCCAATTCTGACTATGTAACCAACAGAATCCAAAGCAAGTCTTAAAAAAAAAAAAAAATGTTTGCAGGCCCTGTTCCTAGAAACCTCATTCATAATAGCCAAAAGCTGGAAACAGCCCAACGGGAGCATGTGCCAACGAATGCATGGAGACACAATGGAATATTATTCAGCCTTCAAAAGGAATGGAATCCTGACACAGGTTACATTGTAGATAAACCTTGAGGACATTATGCTAAGTGAAATGTGCCAGTCACAAAAAGACAGACACTGTGTGATTTCACTTCTGTGAGATCTGGAGAGTGGTCAAATCCATAGCAACAGAAAGTGGAAATGGTGGTTGCCAGGGGCTGGGGGAGGGGCCGTGAGTGTCTAATGGGTCTAGAGTTTCAGTTTTGAAAAAAAAAAAAGTTCTGGAGCTGGATGGTGGCGATGACAGCACAACAATGTGGATGTGCTTAATGCCACCGAGCCCTGCCCGTAAAGAGTTAAAATGGTAAATTTCATGCCATGGGTATTTTGCAACAATAAGAAAAATTGCACAAAGAAAACACACTAGATGAGGCCTTCCCCAGCTCTGTGTCTTCTCCAGCATGGCCCCCTGGCTCTTCCTGCACTCTGCACCCTCACCCCCCACCCTGATCTGTCCCCTGTCCCTCTCCTGCTCGCTCTCGTCAGCCCTAATGGCTTCCTGCTCTTTTTCCAACTCACTAAATCCACGCCAGCCTTAGGGCCCTGGCGCCTGCTGTCCCTTCTGCCTGCTCCAGATACCTGGGGGACTTGTTTGTCCTCCTCCTTTAGGTCTCAGGTCAAGTCCTGCTCCTCACAGTGCTTCCCGGCCACCTGGACCCGATGTCCCCCAGCCCCAGCCCAGCCTTCTTCAATCAATAGCCCTTCCCTCCAATTCATATCTCTTCAAAGCATCTCCCACCAGCCTGAGAGTGCACTACAGGCTCACCTACTGTCCTCTCGCTTCCCACAGCAGCTCTGGAAGGCAGGAGCTTGCTTGCAAATGCCTGGCACATAGTAGGTGCTTCCTAAATGGCTGTCAAATAAATGGAGGATGATCCCATTTGATGGACAACACGTATTTAAGACACACACATGTTCCTGTATCTGTGCAGTTGAAAGCACACAGAAAGGCTTGGAAAGATGCCTCCCAGGTGTCCAGCAATGAACCAGAGAGGACAATGGACAGGCTGGGGCACAGGGGCATGACCACGGTTTGCTCCATCTGCTCAAACACTGCGTGAGACTCTACAGTGGAGGACAGAATCACATGGCACCTGAGTGATTTTGCTCTGAGATAGCCCGTGCTGTGTCCCATATATGCACACAGGTCTCAAAACTCCCACAGCTCTTGGAGGGCGCTGCTCCTAGGCCCCAAAGCTCACTCTAGCTCATTCTCCATGCCCCAGAGAGCCATGGGACACCTGCACGCTGGGCTCAGGAGACACCAGGGTGCAGAAGCGATCCTGTCCTCAAGAAGCTTGTGCTTTTAGTCTGGGAGATGCACAGAGTGAGGGGGTGGCAATGAGGAATCTCAGTTCAACAGGGAGAGCCAGAAAGACCGGAAGGAGGTGAGGCGGGAGCCGGAGGACCCATCCAGGCAAAGGCCAGGGCAGAGGCCCGGCGACTGGTGCATCCTGGAGAGCCAAGCCCCAGCCAGCAGGCCCCCAGGCCTGGAAGGGAACCTGCGGTTGGGAGGGGAGCAGGGGCTCACAATGGAGAAGTGGTCAGCCTGGCCGTGGGCGGCTGAGAACAGAGTCTGGGCCTGGCTGGCTAGGTTGGGGCGGGCAAGGGCCTGACACTCTTCCCGGGGAGGGAAGCCACCGGGTGAGCTGAGCATATGTTGGTAGGGGCGCTGAGCCAGGCGCAGGGATCCCACCGGGCGGCGCTCACCTGCCTGGGCTGTGGCTCTCATGGAGAAAGGACAGTCAGCCGGGATGTGGGTTGACAGCCCAGCGATTCCACAGGAGTCCGCGTGACCGTTTTTCTGTTTCTGAAGTGTGGGGGAGGGGACGGTCTCCGCGGATGTGCCCACGGTAGGGGCATTCAGAGTCTCAGGCTGGGGTCCCCAGGCTGTCAGCCTCCAGTGTCTTACGAATGCCTCTGCCAATCTGGGAAGCTCCTCTGTCCATCCCGGGACACGCATCTGGGTCCAAATGTCTAAAAATGAGCACGGGTCCCGGAGCCCTGGGAAACCCGGTCTGCCCAGTGGTCAGGGCTCTGCCGCAGGAGCCTGACCCCCGAGGGGATCTAAGTCGCCACCTACTTGGCAGGGCCTTGGGCAGGTTGCTTCGCCCTCTCCGCCTCGCCTTCCCCCTCGGTGAAATGGGGATATGAATAAAACCTGCCTCCTGAGGTTGTCACGTGGGAGCTGGAGCTCCGCTTGGTGTCTGCGCATCCTGAGAGCAGCTTGTGACCTGCGGTCACCCAGAGTCCTGCCTGCTCGCAGGGGCTCGTCTTTGGGTCTGACCATGGGCGCAAGCTGGCATTGCTGAGAGTGTGCCTTGTCCGTGTGTCTGTCTGTGCACAGGCTCCTCTGGGCCACGAGAGCAAATGTGACTAGCTGGGGTGGGGGCAGGGAAGGGCCAGCAGGAGGGGCTCCTGCCACGGCCTGACCAGCTGGACTTTTCACAGCCCAGTGACCCTGTCCCTCTGATCGGCCAAGCGGCTAGAGCGGCAGGCAAAGGACAGGCCCGTTCTGGGCTACCCACGGCCTGTGCCAGCTCCAGCCTGACCACCGGAATCAGGTCTCCAAGCTGATGCCTCTTGGGACTGGGGATGGGGGAGTCTCAGAATGAAGGGCTGGGTCTGTGCCACCTCGGTATCCCTAAGTCACAGCACTCATTCCTCAGCAGCAGCCAACACTTACTAAGGGTTGGCTGGGTGTCAGGTTGGACTGAACAGATGTGGGACAGGTCCTTCCACTGTCCCCTTTCTGAGGAGGAAACTGAGGCAGGAGAGGTGAATTGCTTACTTAAACCCTCAGCTGGGAAAGGAAAAGACCAGAATTCAAATTGATTAAATATATGTTCTAAAAGTGAGTCAGGCCAGGCATGAGGTACAAGCCTGTAATCCCAGTGACTTGGAAGGCTGAGGCAGGAGGATGGCAAGTTCAAGGCCAGCCTGGGAAACTGAGTGAGATCCTGTCTCAAAATAAACAATATAAAAGGGGTAGCGATCCAGCTCAGTGGTAAAGAGCCTTTGGGTTCAATCCCCAGTATCAAAAAATTAAGTAAATAAATAAAACATAAAAATGTCAATCAATGAATGACAGGCAGAGTGACATCTATGGTGCCGGAGGAGCAGGAGAAGATGGTGAGAAATTCTGGCAGAGGAAAAGCCCAGCTTGGCTCCCTGTTGGGGAGCCTGGAGGACGTTGGGGAGGGGACGGTGGAAGGCCAAGCAGAGGGGCTTAATTGCAAGCCTGTTCCACTCTTTGGAGAATTGGCTGCAATGAGGTGCCATGGGGACAGGCCACCTGGATCCTCTGCTGTGGATAAATTGGCCATCTGAGTCCAGGTATCTGGGAGAGCTTACAGCTGAAGGCAGACAGCAGAGTTGGTTACAATGACGGCTCTCACTCAGTCTGGGGTCAGAAATCCAGTGACTACATTAATAGCCAGAGAACCTTGGGGGTAAGTCACCTCCAGTAATTGATCCTTAGTTTTTCTCATCTGAATCAATGAAAGTCATTATCCCAAAGCTTGGTGCATAGTACTTGATAAATGGCTACTCACTCAGTATCAAACAGGGACTTGAGCTACAATCAATTGACTAAAAGATCAAGTAGAAAAGGTAGACGACATGCGTGAACAGATGGCGAGTTTGAGAGACAGCTGGCTGGAAATGCTAGAAGCACCCTAAAAAGACCTGGGGTCACAGAGGAAGGAGTCTTTGGATTATTAGCAGACTGAACACAAGAGAGAAAAATGAAACTGGTGATGGGTTCATAGAAATTCCCCAAATTGGAAAGAGGAAACAAGAATAAGAATTCATAGCAGGGCTTCCTAGATGTCCTGAGAAGGTTGAAACCCAGGGGAATCGTGATGCTCCATGATCCTGCCCTCGCTCATCAACAAATAGGTACTGAGCTTCTGCCACACACCAAGCCGCTCTCAGTCCTGGGGCTTTAACAGTGATCGAGAGGACAAGACACTCCCCTCAGCGAACTCCCAACCCAGGGACAGTCAATCTCAGACACAGGTAGAATATACCGTGTGCTAGATGGTGATGGAGAAAATTCACGGAAGGGGGAGGAAGAGTAAGTAGAGCTGGGGGTGCGGTTTTAAACAGAGTGGTCGGGAAGGCCTCAACAGGTGGCATCTGGGCAAAGCCCTGGGGAGAACCGTGTGAATGTTTGGGGAAGAGCCTTCCAGGCAGATGGACAGCAGAGCTTGCAGCCAGAAGGCCAGGTGGGCAGAGCACAGTGACCTGACAGATGGGGACCGAAGTCACAGAGGTAGGTAAGCAGAAGGTGGGGCCCTGGGGAGAGGGGGAGGGAGGCAGGTTAGCAGGCAGGGATTTGGGCTTCTGCTGGCAGTGCCATGGGAACCCTCAGAGGAATTGTGCGGCCCAACTTCATTCCTCTGAGACCAGGGAGCCGGGAGGCAGGCAGTGAGCATCTCTGGTGACAATCCAGGTCGTGGCATGGAGATGATGACAGGCTTTAGACTCGGGGTACACTTTGAATGCCGGGCTGATGAAGGAGGGCTCTTATTATTAGTGACTAGTTAGAAGGACCAACCAGGCTCCTCGGGGAGTTTTCCAGAAATCTCTGTTCCCCAGACAAACAAAGCAAAGCCACCGGCCTGTCCCCTGCGGTGGGGTATCTTGATGATCATCTCCCGGGAGCCCAGCAGGCTCCTGCCCTGCTGGTCCCTGAGCCCAGCTCCACAGCTACAGACAGCTGTTTGTTAATTCAAAGTCAGCAAAGGTCACCGCAGAATCCTCAGAGAAGTCAGTCCCCGCAGCACCAGGCAGTCTGCCTCTCGGGGACGGTGGGCTCTCCTGCAGACCCCTCTCTCATGGGATGGCTGGGCGCTCTGTCCTTGTCCACAGCGGTCCCCATCCTGGCCTCGCCCTCCGGCCATGACTCACCCCACCAGGAGCAGGAGAGGAGGTCCTAAAACACATCACCCACTCTACTGCCCAAACTCCACTGTGCCTGCACGTCTGGGGATAAGGATCTAGAACGTCATGGTGCCCCTGAGGCCCCGTGTGATCCGTGTGATCCGTTCCTGCCCCTCACGATCTTCCTCCCCCGACTCCACCTGCTACAAGAGGCTGTGCCCAGGCCACCCACGGAGAGCTCCGCTAGAGCTGCTCCTACAGCGCGGAATCCCCGCCTGGCCACCTCCCACTCCTCTGCCCCCTTCAGAGGCAATGCCCTCTTCTCCAGCAGGCCTCCCACCGCCCCCACTGAGTCTGGGATCCCTGCAGCTCCCCCAGCCCCGGCTCCTGGGGTTCCACTTGCTCTGCACTTGGAAGAGACAGGCAGGCGGCAGGGACCCTCCCTCCGTCCACGCAGGGAGAGCAGCACTGTCAGGGCACTCTGTCCCGCCAAGCCTGCTTGTGGATGGCCTTGGGTTGCAACAGTCTAGAGGCACGATCATTGGAAGGAGGTGAAGAGTTAGGTTAAAGCCTGTTTTTTCACTTCCAATTGCCTGTTTATATATATATTTTTTTTTATTTTTTGGTACTGAGGATTGAGCTCTGGGGCACCCAACCACTGAGACTCATCCCCAGCCCTATTTTGTATTTTATTTAGAGACAGGGTCTCACCGAGTTGCTTAGTGCCTCGCTTTTGCTGAGGCTGGCTTTGAACTCACCATCCTCCTGCCTCAGCCTCCCAGCCCCTGGGTTTACAGGCTTGTGCTACAGTGCCTGGCTCCAATAGCCTGTTAATGATGTGCAAAACGCGCACACACACACACACACACACACACCCCTCAGACCACGGCTTCCTGGAAGGTTGGGGTAAGTGTTTTATTTCTCTCTTTCTCCATCCAGGATGCTGCAAAAGTTCTGGCACAGAAACGCTCATAAATCCAGCCCTGACGGTCGCCTGGAGACACGGGGGAAGAATGTCACTGCCAACCTGGCCCTGGCCCCACATTCCACAGATAGGACAACTGAGGTCTGAGAGAAGGCCTCAGGCCAAATCAACAAAGGGGGACAGGGCCATGTCCACGCAGGACTGGAACCCGGATCACCTCCCCTCCACACCCACTTCCTCTGCCCTCCCCATCCAGAGAGGCTGCACCAAGCTTCCTGGAACGTCTTGCCTAATTCCAAATAGCTTTCTTGTCTGGTCTGTTTGACACGGGGCCTCCCTCAGGAGGAAACACAGGGACCACTGGGGAGGTGTTTGAGGAACCAAAACCTGTACCCTCTTGCTTCTCCTAACTCTGCCCACACAAACTGTTATATCAGATCTCAAGTTAAAAACTTAAGTTCACAGGGCAGGGGCTAGGCTGGTGGCCCTTCCCAGTGATGTCTGATGTTCCCTTAATAAAAGGAGTCTGGAAATGCTACCTGAGATCTCCCCCACCTAAAGCAGCGCATTACGTATTAGCATATAAAAGAATCTAAGTCAAGGCAAAAAGAAATCTATCAAATTTTGCGTAATCCCGTTCTTCAAGATTACATAACCACACAGCCCTTTTTCTTCAAGTTCCTGTTTTCATCTCTATCAGTTACGGACAGCTTTTGCTGTTGCATCAAACACTTCAGTCAGGTTGGTTTGCACAACTCAGAGGATGTGTTAGTTTTTGTAAGCAAAAAGTCCAGAAGTCTGGAGGATCTCAGGCATAGTTTGATCAAGGCCATAGCTCTATCACTTAGGGATTCCTTTGCGTCTGCATCCCTTCCTCTGAGTGCTTGTTAGTTCCATCCTCAGGCTAGGTTATCTCGTGGGACCAAAATGACTGCAGTGATTCCAGGTATCCTTATGGACCAGATGCCCTATCTGAACCATGTACTCTCCTCTGAGCCAATCACCAGGCAAGTGGAATGGGCATTGACCAATAAGAGGCCACAGCTGGGATGAAACCATAACATCTTCCACGAAGTCTGTGAATGTCTCTCCTAGGAGCACCCATCCTACCTCCCCATCCTGTTCTACCCTGTTGATTAAACCTTGATTAGTTCCCAAGGTGCTGATAAGCCATGGGTCTCAAGGAAGATAGACCCTCCCAGAGCCCTGGGGTGAATCTTGGGGGATCCAGAGATCATGGTCACTTTGCCTGTCTTCACTAACAGTTGGCTCAGGAATGGCCACCTGATGTGGCAACCTCTTGGAACCAAGAGAAACAACTGCGAAAACAGCTGCCAACTTCCCAGGGATGGTGAACCAGGGATATGGAGGGCAGGGGCCAGACGGCCTCGTGGGACAGTAGCACACCCTCCGGACTGCTGTCTCCTGACATCCTATTATAAAAAGTTAGGAGAGCCTGGTTGTTTAAGTGGAAGACATTCCTAACAGACACAAAGCCATCTTTTTGGTTTTGTTGTTGTTGTTGTTGTTAATGTTTAGTTTTTTTCAAAAGCAAAACTGTGAGAGCACAGACACAGCTTTGGAGACGCAGTTTGGGTTTTCTTGGATCTCAGATACTTTTAAAACCCCAGGGACATTTGCAAGAAGACAGATCAGCCTTTGCCACCACCCAGCGAGGGTTGTGCTCCCTGACCCAGGTGGGGGAGAGCCACGGAGCAGCCGTAGAAGGGCCGCTGCCTCCTCTGCTCCCGTGGAGGGGCGCCCTGGGCTCGCTCTGGGGCATATTTATTGAAGAGGCCTACGGTGATTCCAACCTGAATGTGCATTCCTAAATCCAGACACTGGCTCAGAAAAATCTTTCCAAGCCTTAAACTTGTCTCTCCTCCCCATCCTGCTCATTCCATTTCTGGACTCTCTCGTGAGGAAGTAACCCACACTGAGATGAGAGAATTCCAAGAATGTCAATATTTTCACCACAGCTGCAAACACCATAGTCCAAACAGACCCTGATTAAATCTAAATGCCTAACAACAGGTGAAAGATTGAAAACTATCTGCTTTATGGAATATTATGGGCTTATGAAAAATGATAAGTTCTTAATAGCTTGGGGGAAAGTCAGCTATAACTATACACACACACACACACACACACAGAGAGAGAGAGAGAGAGGGAGGGAGGGAGGGAGAGAGGAGGGGAGGGTGAGGAAGGCAATGTTCTCAATTATATAAAAATTGCATGGAGAAAAAATAAACCAGGAGAGAAACACACTAATATGTTAACAGTGATTGTGTCTGGTTAGGGTTATTATAAGTACTTTGTTGGGGAATTTTTCCTGCTGTTCTATATTTTTCCATTTTCTCTGTATGTTCTACTTTTGTGAGCAGAAAGAATAAAATCGACTTTTCTTTTTAAAGCTTCCAGGACCCTCCACTGTGTGAGATCATTGCTGTTGTCTCCCCTCCAGTAAAGCAAGTAATCAAGGGCTACCTGGAGTGGATGACCCCCTTCTGCAAAAAGGGGTTCACGTCCAAAATAAAAACAGCTTCCAAACCAGCATATTTGATTAATAGCTTGAAATTCTTTCAAGAGGCAAAGGGAATAGTGGGAAAAGGGGAAGATCAACACCCTATTTTTAAATAGTGACGTGAGCTCACAGGAACTAAAGGCAAAGAGAGGTACACACCATTTCAGGCCTCATGCAAATCCATGCAAATGAGGCACGCTCCCTAGCTAAGCAAGAATCCTGGGTCTGAGCTCCCACCTGCTCCTGGGTCTCCCAAGGTGTGGGGGGAGGGAGGAGAGGCTGCAATGATGACCCGCATTCATCAAGCACCTACTAAGTGCCCGGCTTGCAAAGCAGTTTCACAGGCTGTGCTGACTCACCATCACCTGAGATATAGGTAAGGTCATCATCCCCAATTTGCAGGCATATTGAGGGGTGCTCAGAGAAGGAATTGGCTTGTGTAAGGTCACAGAGATCAGCTGCAAAACCTATGGAACTGGTGACTAGCTTACACAGCGCTGGGGGTACAAGGACATGTGCCTATGATGGGTTCAGGGTCAGTCATTGGGGGAAGGAGAAATGTAGTCTGCTGGGGCCCCCCCAAAACCCAAAGGTCTGGAACACCTGGATGCAATATCATGTGACATTCAGGTGGGACACATGTAAGTTCCAGACAGAACTTGGACCTAACCTGGCCTTTGCTCTCTGCCTGCAGACACCTCCCAGGGCTGCCATAACTCCCAGAGGAATCTCTGCTCAAAGACCACCTGAGCATCTGACCCTTCTACCCGACATCACCTGCCTATCTCTCTGCCCACTTCTCCCAGCCCCAGTGTCTATTACCCGCCCTGCTTGGCTCCGCTTCACAGTGCTTACACTTCTCTGGCTTTATTATATATGTATTTGCTTATTGATAAGAAAACCTGCTCCATGAGGGTAGAGTTTAGCTCCTGGATTCGCCTCTGTGCTTCCAGTGCCTGGTACATTCTTGGCGTTCAAGACACACGTGTGAAATGCATTAACGAATCCATAAATGAACCTCAACTTCCCCAGGACATGGCTATACAACCTTAGACAAGGATGATAATGACAGAATTATGAATGTACATTATTTGTTTTATTCTATTTCTGAGCGCATATGTTTACATGCCTGTCTTCAATTGATCCTCACTTTTACCTTCTGAGTCAGGAAACACAAATATTCCCATTAGACAGCTACAAAAATAGAGGCTCTGAGGAGTCAGGGAAACTACCAGCTATAACCAGCTGAACCAGGGCTCTGATCAAACTTGTGGGATACTTTTTTAGGGGGTACCAGGGATTGAACTCAGGGGCACTCAACTGTGAAGCCACATCCTGAGCCCTTTTTATTGTATTTTATTTAGAGACAGGGTCTCGATGAGTTGCTTAGCTCCTCACTTTTGCTGAGGCTGGCTTGGAACTCATGATCCTCCTGCCTCAGCCTCCCGAGCCACTGGGATTACAAGTGTGCACCACCACGCCCAGCCGGCTAAGCTGGTCAGATTCTAGAACCCACTTTCCTACCTGTCCTGTGATGCCCCAGGTCAATTCCACCCAATGAGAGGGCAGGAACCACATCTGTTTTCTCACCTGACACCTAAAACCAGTTACCCACCCTTGGAATATAGTCAATAAACCAGGGCCTCTCAGAGCAGCCCATGGACCAGCCCCACCCGTTGGGACCTCGTGGTGATTCTCGGGTCCCCCCTGCAGATCTCAGGAACATGGATGCACACCAGAGGGTAAGAACCCTGGGGATAAATGACTGCACGTCTCCAAGCCTGCCACCCCCTCGGTGAAGCAGGGCGGATCATCCACCGGGTCTCAGTGAGGACAATAGGAGAATCTCGCCCAGCACAGACCGACAGAGGATCCCGGTCTCCTGATTCCTCCCCACCAGCTATTGGAGGAAAAGTTTTCAGCTCCAATTTCAGGCCTTTGATTTCAGCCTCGTCTGGCCAGGGAGATGCCAGCTTGTCAGAGGGAACCGGGAGCCGCCAGTGATGGAGTGAGAGGAGGAGGATCTATTATTAATTACCATGTAACATTGATTAAGAGCCCACGGGGCACGGCAGCTGCAGGAGCTTGGGAGAGCCTCCGTTTCTGCCTGGAGGAAAAAATGATTAGCAACATTATGAAAGGAAATATTCATCCTGGAGCCGCCCTGAGCGGACACCTCCAGGGACCGGGGATTTGCCTCTTGCAGGGATCCTTCCTCCTGGGGAAGGGATGGCTTGCCTCCCCAGCTGGGGACAGACCTGCTGGGGCGGGAGGGTGGACCTGCAGACCTCCAGCCCGCAGGTGGCTGTCAGGCAGATTGACAGATTGCAGATCTGAAAGCCCAGCTCTCGGGGTCCAGAGATGCCCACGTGGCCTCTCGAGAAAGTGGTTCCAGAGGCTGGAGTCATTTTGATTTTTTGAGATTGAGGCAGTGAGGGTTTGATGTCAAGTCTCTCAGTCTCTAAAAAGGGCTGAGACGGAGTATGGGTTGGCTGCTTTTATGGCACCTCAACTGCCTTTGTCACATTTCATACTTTCCCCAGCCCCACCCACCGAGGCTCAGAGGGGCACTCACATGGGAAGTTGGTGGAGCTGCTGGGATCCCAGCCCATGGGTGCTTCCGGGACTCTGGCTCTTTCCATTATACCCTTTGGTGTCCTCAGGGATCTTTTCCGTGTGTCCTCAAACCATCCAAATAGAACACATTCCAGATTGTCTGGCCGCAGCTCAACCCAAGCCACATCCCTCTGAACTGTGTCTCACACCCAGATGTAGAAACTCCTAACTGAGCAACACATCCGGGTGATCGATTTGGACACTCACTAGTCCCCACTACCCTGGGCTCCTCCAGGAAGTTGGTGCCAAGGAGCCTCCCCTCCCCCAACCACCCCATGGGCCAGCCTCTGACCTTTGACCTCAATTTCCAAGAGGGTCAAGAGGAAAACCAATCACCTTTCACTTCGCTCCATGGAATTCTATGTCGTCTGCCACTGACTGTCTGGGACACCTCAGGTAGGTCCCTGCTCTTCTCTGGAAACTGATTTCTCTATAGGCCAAAGAGCACTCGCTGGACCCATAAGGCAAGTTCCTGACTGCTTTAGTTCTTCTTTTTTAATAAATTCATACTTTATATATATATTTTTTTAAATATTTTTTAGTTGTTGATGGACTTTATTTTATTTATTTGTATGTGGTGCCGAGAATCGAACCCAGTGCCTCACGCATGGTAGGTCAGTGCTCTGCCGCTGAGCCCCAGCCCCAGCCCCTGACCCCTTTAGCTCTATGATGGAGTCATGGACCGAGTCGTTCTGAAAGGCTGGAGTAGGAAGACGACCTTCATAGGTGGTAACAATGGCGATGGCGGTGATACCAAGACACCAGCCAAGGTGTCTGAATGTCCACAGAGTACCAGGTGCCCAACATGGACTGCTGTGTGGAAACCTGAGGCCAACTCCATGGGGAAGGTGGCCTCGTAAGTGCCATTTCACAGAAGATGAGATGACACTCAGTCTACAGTGTGTCCCCCAGAAAGTGTGTGTTGGTACTTGAATGGATTAGGCTTTGAGCTGCAAGTGCCCCCACCCTCTCTCTCTCTCATGCCTCCCCTCTTACCCTCTACCTTTGGCCATGGGGTGACCGAGCAAGAAGACCTTACTCCATGACTGTCCCTTGACTGTGGACTTCCCAGACTCCAGAACCCTGAGCCATCTAAACGGCTGTGGTTGACAAATTACCCGCCTGTGGTGTTCCCAGAGAGCAGCCTGAGACGGACCATGACACTCAGAGAGTGCCCACCGACGTCTACGCCACGTCCCCTCCGGTGGCTACACAACATGAGGCTTGTGACCACCTTCTAAATTTCTCCATTTGTAATCCAAACCATACCCAAGGTCCCCGGGGGCTGAGCAATGTGCTCTGTTTCCCAGGAAACCATTTTGAGTCTTAAAGATTTATTAAGGGGTCTACAAACTTGGGGGAGAATTTTTACACTGGTACAGGCATCTCAAGATCCCCAGGGAGGGAGGGAAGGAACGTCCCATGCTGGCAGGTGTGCAAGCCAAAGCCAGGCGTCGCATTCAGCGGATGTCATAGTAAGGATTCTAACAGATGGGAAGAAGATAGGATGAGTTTAAAACAACAACAACCACAAAAAACAGTAAAGAGCCACCCAGACGGGCTGGGTTCTTTTCTCTCTTACTTAGGTAAGTGATCTTGGGTAATTTGCTTAACTTTTCTTTGCTCAATTTTCTTGCCTTTAAAACAGAACTAATAATAGTCCCCCATCTACTCTGTCTCGCTGTAGGATTATATAAATCAATATGTGGGGAACACGGAGTGCCTCGCACATGGCAATCTATCAAGCATTAGTTATTACTTTCAAACTTTTATTTTCACTCTGGAGTCCTGAATCCCAGTGAAGGCTTCGGCCGATGCAGTAGAAGAAATAGATCAAAGAGAAGCCACCCATCTGCTGGGGTAGGGGAGCTGGAGCACAGGGTCCCTGTCAAAACTGCGTCCTTCCCACACCGCCTCCCATTACATCAAGGGGAGGTGACCACACCGCTCAAGGCCACCCCACCTCCGAGGCTGTTCGGAGGTTCAGAATCCAGTCTGTGGGCCCCTCAGAACTAGGGCACTGGGCTACTCCACTGCACACACGGGGAGACTGAGGCCCAGAGGGGAACGGGAACTTGCTGAGGTCACCAGCCAGTTGAGACACAAGTTCCCTCTGGAGGGCAGATGGACTTCTTAGTCATCTTCCCAGTAAGATGTCAACAGCTGCAACACCAGGTCACATCCTGTGCGGACTCTTCTGTCCCTCTCTGCGTGTTGCCCCAGAGGGACCCAGGGCCTTGGCTCCGGGAAGCGGGCACCAGAGTCCTGCCTGCTGGGAGCTCAGAGAGGGGAAGTCACACTTGGAGGAAGGAGATGGGGACGGGCCCCAGAGCCAGGCAGCCAGAAGACAGCAGGGTAGAAGGGAGGTGGACGTGGCAGCTCAGGCTTCTCAGGCCCAGAGAAGTGCCACAGCCAGGCCGGGACCAAACCTGGGAGGGAGCAATCTGGAATAAACAGGGGCAGAAGGGTCCCCACATTTGCCACCACTGCCCCCCCCACCCCAGGACTCCGCTGTCCTATGTGACAAGGCCCGGGGTGACTGTCGGGTAGGCATCCATCAAGGCCTCCTGGGAGAGGCCTGTGGGACCAGACTGTCCCCACACAGAGAAGACACGAGCCCAGAGAGGGGTCTTGTCCAAAGTGGAACAGAGGTCAGGGCAGAGCTGGGACAGCACCTCAGGCTCCCGAGGCCTCTTTGTTTCCCTAGGCCCCGGGGCCTCGACTTGGTGTCTATGGTCATGATGATGGCGACAGCAAGATGAGAGACATTTTATTTTTTTCTTATGTGCCTACCACAGGGCAGACACGGCCCCAAGGCCCCGCATGACTGAACCATCTACATCCTCCTAAAACAACCCCTGGGAAAGGACTGTGGTCCCCATGTTGCAGATGAGGAAACTCAGGCACATCTAGGTTGCAGAAGGTGCCTGAGGCTATGGCCGGCCTTGGAGGGACAGGGATTCAGGCCCGACAGCCTGGCTGGTGCATGAACCATATTTATTCACCGTCCTGACGACAGCAAGAGGACTTTCTTTCAGGAAGTTCAAGCCTCAGTGAGCCTGTGTGGGGGACCCTTCGCTTCAGAACCCGTCTGGCTCTGTGGAAGCCATGCGTGGGCAGCTGCCTCCCACGGAGCCAGTCACCCCTCTTACCCAGGCTGCTAGGGTACAGGACACTAGCTGTCCCAACTTCCTTTTTGACTAGGAGTGACACAGAACACGGATTCGGCCAATGAGATTAGGGGTCCCAGAAACAAGTGTTCCTCTTTAACTAGAAAGCCCTTCGCTTCGTGCTTAGCCCTTCCCCTTCTTCCTATGGAACAGGGGATATAATGCCTGAGACATGGCAGACATTTTTTAACCAGGAGGTAACAGGAACTAGGGTAAAAGTCTACTCGTTAAAGACAGCAAAGACTTGGATCCCCCAAGGCAACAAGGAGAGCCATTCTTGTCCTGGATAGTGTATTCTGGGCTCCTTGTCACATGAGATAAGAAGGGCCAACTGGATTATGTCTCTGCCGCAGAGTTTCATTATTTGTAGCTAAATTCATTCCTAACTTTCACCAAGGTGGCCTAGATGGGACCCCAGGACTGCTTGACCAAGTCCAGGGAGCCTCTGGGGAATGACTCTGCCTCCTTGAAGTCAGTCATACCTTCCCCCCCATCTCTCCCAAAATGCACCCGTGCTAAGCCTTTGCTTGGACCAGGGCTCAGAAACAGCTCCTGAGCAATTAAATTGCTCCTCAGGCCACACGGTGACCAGCAGCCCCCAGACCAACCACACAAACCCCTTTGAGAATCCTGAGGAAGGGCCAGGGGTCTTGCCCTGCGGCCACCCACCATGAAGATTCCAGCAGCCTAAGTGCCCAGCCAGTTGGTCTTCCAGGAAGCACGTTTGATCCGGCCATGGCTACCCACTGCATCCACCCCTCCTGGGACTACTGGGTGTGAATGGGGCGGTGAGGGGTGGGGAGGTTGCAGGTACTCACAGGTGAACAGAGCCACCAAAGCCCCTGCCTGCCGCCGGCGTTCTCAGCCACACTCCCCGGGAACCAGGAGGGAGAGCAGGAGACAGTAAGCAAAGCAAGCAGGCAGATGTCTCTTGATGCCAGCCCTCAGCTTTTGGAGACACTTTACAGTTTACATTGCCTCCCTGCCTCTCCTCAACAGCTCCTTGAAATACAGACCCACTTCCCCATTTTACAGAAGAAACATAAGCACAACCAGGGAACTAGGCAGAGACTTCCTGATCCACAGGGGTGCACCCCTGTCATCCCAGCAACTCAGGAGGCTGAGGCAGGAGGATTGCAAGTTCGAGGCCAGCCGCAGCACCTTAGGAGATCCTAAGCAACTTAGCAAGACCCTGTCTCCAAATAAGAAATAAAAAGGGCCAGGGATGTGGCTCAGTGGTAAAGCACCCAGATTTCAATCCTTGGTATCATCAATCAATCAATCAGTAGGGCTCGGGGTGTGGCACAATGGTAGAACATCCCTGGTTCAATTCCCAGTACCAAAAAAAAAAAAAATGAGGACGGTAGGAAGCCTACCCGAGCCCCACCCACCTCCTTCTCCAGGGCTCTGGCACAGCCTACACTACTATGGTGCCTTCACAAAAACAAAGAGACGTCCCCACGATCCCCCAGTGTGTCCAGGAGGTAACCGGATTTGAGGCCACTGCAGCCGGGCTTCAGTGGCCCTCCCAAGACTTCTGCCTCAGTCAAATCAGCCGTGGGCTCTCTGGCTCCGAGAGCCACCTAATCAGTCATCAGAAACAGCAGCCTCTACCCAAAAACAGAGTCGGGCTGGGCGCAGCGTTACCAGCGACACGACACCCCCCTCGCCAAGCTGTTGGAGCCTGATGGTTCTTTAATTATTCATCCCTGCTGAACACGCAGGCTCAGGGCTTCAGCCAGGCTTGTTGGAGCTCGCCCATGGGGGGAGCCTGGGTAATGAGTCCAGACCTGTCAAGAAGTTTGGAATCTGTCTGCCCACAAAATGTTCCCTGGTCCTCCCACATCATCCCCATCAGGCACAGATGACAACGAGCCAGGATGCTTCAAAGACTCCAAGGGCCCGGGCTGGGCTTGCAGTATGGATGGCTAAACCCCACCTGGCCTGATTTCTATTGCATCCAGCCCAAGGTCTTTCAGATCTTGAGCTAAATGGGGTGTCAGGCAAGTGGGGAGGGTTGCTGAGCAATGCAGGGGGGTGTCATTTCTTCAGGGCAATAGGTGGGAGACCGTGACTCAAAGAAGCCAGCACACAAGGAGGAGAGCCCCTTCTCCAACAGGGACAGAACAAACAGACCTGGCTTGAAGCTGGGCCCTGTCCTTTCCTAGCTGTGTGTCCACAGACAAATGACTCGCCCTATCTGATCAGATGTCTTTCCTGGGAAATGGAGTTTTGTTCATTGTATCAATGTCTGTTGAATCCCTACTGTGTGCTGGGCGCTGGGGATCAGCAGTGAAAATAATAATAATGATCTCACTGGGCTTCTGTAAAGATCAGAGCTAACATCTCTCCCCCACTGTGTCTGATGTATAATAAGTTCTCAACACAGCCGTTATCGTTACTTCTGATATAGAGAATTTGGGCTGCACACATACAATTGCTTTCTACCATCCTATGCTGGAGGGTCATCATTATAATTGCAGAAAAGGCTCTCACACCACGTCCACACACACACACATACACGTGCGTGCACGCACACATGCACACACACTCAGGCCATCATGAGGAGTGTGCATTTCTCCTTTACAGCTGACTTTGACGTTCATTTTTCCTAGCCTGACAGTTCTTTATCCACTCATTTCCCTCTTGGTTCTAACCTAACGGAGCTTGCCCTAACCCAATCTAGCGTACAGCAAGGACCCAAAGATTTTTTTTTTTTTATCTCCTTGGCAGCGGGGATTGAACCAAGGGGCACTCTACCACAAAGCTCTTTAATTTTTCATTTGGAGACAGTGTCTTGCTAAGTTGCCCAGGCTGGCCTTGAACTTAGGATCCTCCTGCCTTGGCCTCCTGAGTGGCTGGGATTGCAGGTGGGCGCCATCGCCCCCAGCAAGCCTTTTGTTGATTCCATCCCTCATCCGTTAGGTGTCTACTTGACAAATGCTTACCCAGTCCTCTGTCGCGCCAGGCCCTGCTGTGGGCACAGGAGACACAACTGTGACCAACATGGACAGTCTCTGTTCTTACAACATCTCCATCCCAGACAGGGGACAGTCAGACAGGCAGGCAGTAGGCAAAATGTCCACTATGGCAGTGCCCCTCACCCCAGGGGACAGGGCCCAGGACCCACCATGGATGCCTGAAACTTCACGCAGCACCAAACTTTGTAGGCATCTGCTTTTCCCTGTCCACACAGACCTACGGTAACATTGGATGAGCCAATTAGGCACAGTAAGAGACGAACAGCATCAATTAATAGTAAAATAGAATAATTATAACCCTAGGCTGAAATAAAAGGTGTATGAATGTGGCCTCTCTCAAAGGGCACTACTTCTCTGCGCTCCTCCTCTCCCTCCCTGGCGGTGACGTGCGTGGACACAGGTGACGAGACGATGAGTGGACCCCAGGCTTAGGCAGGGACTCCGGGCAGGTGGGGGGGGGGTCATTTCAGATCAGCAGGTGCCCAGGCGACATCCAATCAGAGACGGCTGGAGCAGAGAAGAGACTCCTGTGAACACCTGGGGAAGGGAGGTCCATGCACAGGGAATGCCAAAGCCAAGGCCTGGGGGAAGTTGGCAAGGGACGGGAGACCACAGGGCCACCTGGGGTCCCAACCTGCCACCTTGGGTTTGGGGGCAGAAGCACAAACATAGGCCCCCATGATCCCTGGAACTTCTCAGACTCCTGGAATAAAGGTCCAGCGGGGCCCCTTACAGACTCCAACACTTCCCTGAGGAATTAGAAGGATGGAGACCAGAGAGGGAAGATGATAGCCCAAAGTCACACAGCAAGCACTGGCTGGCTGGACCCACATCCCACATCTCTTAACTCCAGTTAGCATTGCCTTCACTGAACCACAGCAACTGCCTTTCTGGGGGTCAAATTACAGAGGCCAAGAGGATCCTGGGAGACCCTCGGGGTCACACAGGTCAGGACACAGACTGGAAGGCCAGCAACGTGAAGCCTCCCCACCCCCAGCCACGCCTGTCCTCCTGCTCAGAAAACCACAGGAACCAGATAACAGGCTCCATCCTGGCTCTGCATCTGGGAACCATGGTTACGGCTGCCAGTTGATTGGCAGGGGGTCCAGAGGCATCCGAGCCACCCTCTGGTTCCTAGAGGTTGCCTGAGAAGCAGGGGCCAGGGCCAGGGGACAAGAGGGACGGTCACCAATCACCCCTGGATACCACCCGCTAACCTTCCCCTCCCGAACCGTTCATCCGGGCACCTCGCACCACCGCGAAATCCTTTTTAGAGCTCTGAATTAAAAATAAATTTGCAAGCACATAACCAGATGTTACATGGGGAAAAGATAAATAACTCAGCCTGTCAAGGAACTGCCTCATCTCAGTCAACCCTCTCTCTTTCACAAGGTTTTAATTTTTAATTTCACAGCGGTAACTATAGCAACCTGCAAAAATAATATATTCCAAAGCAAAACAACTTTCTGGGCTCGGGCTTGGCATCCCCACGTTCTCTCCTCCCCCCCTCCACCAGCTTCACGCAGGTCTGTGCCCAGAGTTGACGAACACTCTCAGTCTTGGACTCCCTCATTCATTCTAATTCATTCATTCACTTCCAAGTGTCCCTTGCCACCCAATCCACACAGCTCCTGACTTTGGGTAGCAGGGCTTTGAGCAGTGGATTCAGGATCATGAGGGTCACCGTGTTACCCTAACCTCTTTTGCTCCCAGGTCTTGAGTAGATAGGAGAGTTTGGAACCTCTGTACTGCTGGGCGCAGTGGCACATGCCTGTAATCCCCATGACTTGGGAGCCTGAGGCAAGAGGATCGATCACAAGTTTGAGGCCAGCCTCAGCAACTTAGGAGATCCTAAGCAACTTAGCAAGACCCTGTCTCAAAATATAAAATAAAAAGGACTGGGGATGTGACTCAGCGGTTGAGCACCCCTGGGTTCAATCCCCAGTACTAAAACAAAACAAGAAACATAATTGCAATACAAGAAGTCTTGGGTAAAAGGGATAAAGAATTAACAAATGGAGCATAAAAAGGCAGAAGTTGTCATTGCCTAAGGTGATCTACGAAGGCTTTAGAGAGGTGGTGAATTTTGAGTTAGGTCTTGCTGGATTAGCAGAGGACTTCATCAGAGCAAATAAGGTAGAGAAAAGTACCCCAGGCAGGTCGAGCACCATGTGAAAGTCAGCCCGTGTGAGGGGGGTGAGTATGGCCCGTGCACCCTCAAGAGGATGCCAGAGCCTGACGAGGTGGAAACATATGCACCCCTGAATACTGAGCTGAAGACTTCAGTTTGGTGGCCTGGGGAGATCAGCAAAGTAGTGGGGTGAGCAGAATATCTTAAAAGGTGGATAAGTGTGAGTCAGATTAGAGGAGAGAGTAGAGTCAGGGCCTGCAAGGAGGGAGTCTCAGATGGGTAGTGGATGCAGGCAAGAGAAGAGAGTGGAAGTCATAGTTTGGGTCCCCTGGGAGGCTGGCCAGAGCCGAGGATTCAAGTGTGTTTAGAGGTGATTCCCGGAAGCACTGATGTGGGAGAAGGAGAGAAGGAAGCAGATACACGTTCTTGAGCAAGCCAGTTACCACCAGGAGTGACGGGTCCTGAATCCTCCTGGGGGACTCTGGGAACCACACCTACTAAGCCTCAGAGAGGCCCCTCCGAGAGGCACTGAGCAAGCAGAGAGGCAGGAATTGAAACGCCGGTTCCTGGTGACTGGCTGAAGGCTGCTCCCAGGAGGCTCTGCTCCATGCTGTGTTGGTAACGGGGCCGGCTCCAGGGGCCAGACTCTCACGCACAGACTCATGGGCCAGACGCAGAACCAACATGGCCCAAGACGGCAAAGACAGACGGAGGGATCAGGATGGGCGTAAGGAGCATCGCGCCGGCAGAATTCTAGACAATAGTGAGTGGTCCTCACGGGGGACCCTGAGGCCTGGGGTGGGTGCACACACGGGCACGTGGCTGGTACAGGAAGGTCAGGGACATTTGTCCCAAGTGAAGTAGCCCAAGGCCAGGCTGCTGAGGGGTCCCAGTGGGACTGACCCAAGTCCAAGCAGCCCACCCAAGTGCAGCCCCCAGGGTCCCACCCAAAGTGGGCTCAACTGTCCAAGCCAGAAGCCCTGTCTCAGAGGAGTGGAATTGTCCCCTCCGTCTCTGCTTCAAAGTGGAACGTGGCAAGGAAATGTGTCAAGTAGGAAAATGTTCCACAAGGTCAAGTTCACGCAGAGATGGACACTGAGGGTGACCTTGGGTCACTTCACTCTCTTGGCCTCAGCTTCCCCTTCTATAAAACACAGTTCACAGAAGGCCCTATTTTATCTGCTTGTCACGTGGGGGTCATTAAATGATGCCCGGTGGTGTCTGGAAGTCACCCAGTCAATATCACCTGGGAATGTCATCTTCGGAGGTACGATTTGCACACGACACACGTACTCGGCCCCAGAGACACGGTGTTTATCAGGCGGACATGGTTCCTACCCTCGTGCCGCCCCCAGCCTGGTGGCCGTGCTGGAGTGCTTTATATAGAATGTTGGAGAAAGCCAGATAAAAAAAAAATATGCATAAAGCATGATTCTAATTTTGTTGAGAAACACACGTTCGCAAAGGCCCGAGGGATCTACACCAACACTTAACGAGAGTTAGCACTAGATGGTGGGACTCGGGGTGGCCGCCAGGTTACAATTCTTTTTTTTTTTTTTAAAGTGGTCGCAGGGGACTGCATTGTTTGAAAGGGAAACAAGCCTGCTTCTCTCTGACTCCCTGCCCATCTCACCAGCTTCCTCAAGAAGCCAGGAGCTCCCCACCCTCAGGTGACACTTGCTGGCACTTCCCAGGGTCTCCCTGCCCACCCAGCGCATTTGGAAAGAGGTGAGGTGGGGAGGGGGGGCTCCATCAGAGCCACAGTCCTATGCTGCTCTCTGGAGAGTGGGGAGGGAGAGCTGAGCTCTGGGTCTAGCTGCGGGCCCTGGCCAGCGCCTGTGAAGGCACACTGTGCCCTGGGGTCCCTCTCCCACATGGGACCCCAGGAGAGGGACTCCCTGATTGGAGCCTTAAGGCTGTTATTCCGAGGATCGCTGTCAGCAGGTCCCTCTGCCCGCCTGCCAAAGCGCATCCTCTGAACAGCTTCATCTGCAGTAAGCTGACATTTTCTTCTCCGTCTCCTGCCTCTTGGGTCTCCTACAGTTTCTGAACTTAAGTGAGGGAGGAAGAAAACCTATACGTTGACACATATAATCACACGGTCCACACTTAGCTCTGAACACAGGCCATGGATGAAGACACAAGCCACCCATTTTTCTCAGGTGTCCAATCCCCTTCGACATAGGGGATGGTGTGATAGGCCCAAGGCTGTTGGAAAGTTCTAGTCAAGTCCCCAGGGTGGACTTGAGGGTGTGCTCTGAGCTCTGATCTCACGGGGGCTTCCATGAAGAGCCCCCAAGCAAGAGTGGTCATGGGTCCCACGCAGGACAGAGTGATTTTTCTGGGATTAATCGGTGGACATACACATGGATGTAGGATAGACAGGAGGAAGAAGCTCTCTCCTGCCAGGCTGGCTGATCCTGGGGCTCTCGAGTGTGGGTCCATCTGCTAATGGCCACCTTCCTTGCCACAAGTTGGGAAGACAAAGCCAAGAAGAGAGTGTGCCCCTTTACCCAACCATCCCTGAAACTGCCTCCTAGACGAGAGGAAATCGGCCCCATTTTTTTTTCTTAAGTAGTTTGAGTTGGGTTTTTTTGTATGTTTGTTTGTTTGTCCATTAAAGGTGAAAGAATCCTCAACCCCCGCCCCCCCATTGCAGTGGAAATCTACTGGTTAGAAGTTGGTGGCCATCCAGAATCCACATCCCCTCCCAAGGCACCCTCGTTGGTTAGGCGATCACCTCCTCCAACACTGAGTTTATCTGGGAGCATCGAGGGCGCTGACACCAAGTCCCCCCACTCCTCAGTCACTGCCTGCCCCTCCACACAGAGCAGGTGAGCTGGCCGTGCGTCCCTTCCGTCTGCCTGCCCGAGAACACACCAGGGATGGGGATGGAGGAGGCTGCACTGTGTCCAAGTGACATAACGCAGTGGTCCACTGCCTGAGCTCTGAAGTCCAAATGCCCTGTGGTCTTCCATGCAGTGACTTTTTCTGTCCTCTTGTACAGAATACAGAAGATCCACACAAGAACTCACAACCCCAAAGCATGTCACAGCCACCGGAGAGCCCTGAGCCTCTGAATGACCCTGAGGAGCTGACCACGGGTCACCAAACTGTGAAATGCTGGTAAACATTCATCGACTATGTTGGGCCGCTGAGACTGGGAAGCTGTTGGTGACAGCGGTTCTCCTGCTTTGACGAATACAGTCGGGGGACAACGTGGACAGCTACCTGAGAGCACCTGGCCTGTCACAGCTTGTCATCAGGCCATAAATATCCCTTGGGCTCCCAGTCTGAGCTGGCCCAGACCCTCCTGTGCTTGAGGCCATTACTATCACTCTCATCTTTCTCCTCCATACGGATCTAAGCTTCCCGAGAGGTGGATCTTATCTGTCTTCCCCCTCTGTACTGCGTCCAGGGATCTAGTTAAGTGTCAGGCCCATAACAAATGTTCAATAAGCATTCATGGATTGCATTTGCAAAATGACCTGATGCGACGTTCTGATTGTGACGCTTCACGGCACTTGGAAGGTTCTCCCTAAGTGTCCCTACAGCTCAAAGGAGCTGAATGAAGACAGGCGGCTGGGCAAGGCACAGAGGGAGGGCGGGTGCCAGCCACGGCTCATCCTACCCCAAGCCCCTGAGCCCTCGCTGGTCTCAGACTCTGCCGGGGGAAGTCGGGGAACCAGTTGCCTCTCCAAAGAAGCCCCCATTCCAGAGGCTCTGGGCTGTGGCAGGGGTGAGGAGACACTTCAGGAAATAACATTTCAGAGTCTTAGGCTGTGAGAGCAGACTTCTCACCCCTGCCTGGGTGTGGAGGTGGAGGTGGGACCTGGTGTGTGCGCCTCCAGGGTAAAGCATCCCTCTCACGGTTCCAAGTCTCGTCTCAGGGAAGTTTAACTCCTTGCACCCTGTGCCACCCTGTGCCTCCAGACAGGCTCCAGGGATTTAGGCCAAAGCTCCCAGGAGAACGTCCAAGCCCCACACCAGGGATGGGGATGGAGGAGGCTGCACTGTGTCCAAGTGACATAACGCAGTGGTCCACTGCCTGAGCTCTGAAGCCCAAATGATTGCATTCAAATCCCAATTCTGCTCACTTATTAGTGATAAGGCTTTAGACCACTTAGTGTCTCTGAGCCTCAGTTTTCTCATCTATAAAATGAGATAACAACAACAGTATCCATACTAGATGATGTTGGGAAGATGACTTCTTTGCTTTTTTATTTTTCTTCCTTTGTAGTACTGGGGATAGAACCCAGGACCTAGTAGGCAAGTGCAGTATGAATGGGCCACACCCCCAACCCCTGACCTCATCACCTCGATTTTTTTTTCCTGGTACTGGGGATCGAACTCAGGAGTGATCTATCCCTGAGCTACATTCCCAGTCCTTTTTATTTTTTATTTTGAGATAGGGTCTCACTAAATTGCTGGAGCTGGCCTTGAACTTGAGATCCTCCTGCCTCAGCCTCCTCAGCCACTGGGATTACAGGCATGTGCCACTGCTCCAAGTTACTTGGATAACTAGAGGAGTGTGTTTTTAAAATATCTCTGTTTTAGCTCCTGTGGCTTCTGGGAGCATCGCAGGAGATGGGTGAGCTCTGCCTTCCCAGGAGCCGCCTCCCAACCCAGCAGTCAGCTCAGGACTGCAGGGACCTGGTCTCCGGTAGCAGTTGGGGGTGGGGGGCATTGCTTTACTGCCCTCATGTTTTGTGAAACTTCAGGACTGCTTTTCTAATGCAAATATTGAAAATTTATGATTTATGCGATAACTCAGATATTTTTTATTTAATTTCATATTTTCGCATGCTCTATTTAAGGGAAGAGAGGATTTTTTAAAAACAAGCTTAGATCCCTTCCCAGGTTGCATTTTCTAAGTTGAGTTCATGGCGTTGGCGGTTGTCTGGTGAGCATCCTTACCAACACCGTAACAGGGGCTTGGGGTTTTACTTTTATGTCTTTTTGCCAGACACAAGGGAAGGTGCCCAGCAGCCTGGACGGGTTCCTGGAGGGCCAGCTCGGGGCCTCTGAGCAGCACCCCACGGCCCTTCCCTGGAGCCTCAGGCGCTGTCTGCTCTGACCACGAGTTCCAACATTTCGCTTTTGGTTCTTTTAAACTAGACGACAAACCCAGCACTTAAAGTGCCAGAAGTACAACTTTCTAAGGAGAGAAAAGGTTGTCACATTTTAACATCTTAAGACAAACGTGACTGTGGAAATGCTTCAGTGGGTTTCAGTGGCCTGTGCTGGCGGGTCTGGTGGATGTCATTACAGACAATGGCACCCGGCTTTAGGAATGTGGATTGAGGAACTCTGTTGATTCTGTGGAGGAATCTGCATAGCAGCAGGCATTGGTTCTGCTAGGAGTAAATACCGAAGCTGGGCCCGGTGGCACATGCCTGTAATCCCAGCAGCTCTGGAGGCTGAGGCAGGAGGATCATGAGTTCAAAGCCAGCCTCAGCAAAATTGAGGCACTAAGCAACGCAGTGAGACGCTGTCTCTAAATAAAATACAAAATAGGGCTGGGGGAGTGGCTCAGTGGTTGAGTGGCCCTGAGTTCAATCCCCAGTACCCCCCAAAAAAAAGCAAATACCTGAGAAGCACTTGTGTCACTAGCATGCCACCGTGGGGGGTACCTAGTGAATTGTGGGGAGCCCAGCACAGGGTGGCCCCGAGCGGCTGCTGTTGCCATCAGAAGCCTGCAGGTATACTGACTAGGCAAGTGTATTCTGCACCACCACCATTCCCTTTGTTACCCTTTTCTGAACAAGCTTATATCCACTCTGCCCAACCTTGAGCTCTGGGGTTGGTTTGCATCCTGTGGGCCCTCTGACTTCCTGTTTTTAAAGCGGGATCTCTGGTCCTGCTAAACACTAGGATGGCCTTTGAATATCAATGCAAGAAGCTAATGGCCATGACATCTGATGGATGTGTGGCTGTGGGGATTTCTAGATCGATGTCTGACCGCAGTGGACACCCAGCCAGGGCCAGCTCCCCGTGTCTGGGTCGGCCTCAGAAGCAGGACCAGCCCTGTGGTCAGCACTGCCACCTGCCGTGGCAGTATCCAGGAGCCATTCCAGAACAGCAGCACGTGGTCTGCAGCTTGTGACGATCAGAATCACCCAGAATATTTAAAAATATTTAAATGGTGAACCTATTGATAGAGAATGTTTATAAACACCAATCCATAGGTCTGTACTGATCTCTAGGCATTCGCAATATGACTATAAACCTATAATAAGGAAATGGGTGGGGGGAGGGGGACCCTGAGTGTCCCGTAGGTGCACATTTTAACTGTCTGGAGACACAGTTACCACATCTGTCCGTTCCCATCATGGTGAACCAGATGAATTGGTCTGGCCACCCCTGTGGTCCTGCTCTGCAGGTTCACAAAAAGATATCATGTTTCAATTTCCTTTTGTGTGTGGACCACAATGTAGAAGCTAAAGTTGACATATGTATTTTTCTATTCTTTGATTTTTTTTAATAAACTTTGGAAACCAAAACAAAAAGTCTCCGTTTTAATGACTAATGTGGTGATTATCAACAGATAAACTGATAAACAAAAACTCTTCGGGGGGGGGGGGGGGGGGGCTCCGTGATTTTTACATTGGTCCTGAGATCCCAAAATTAGAAACCACTCTCCCAAGGTGACCTCCCACCTACGATTATTCTGACACCTGCTGGACCCTCCCCTCTCTCTCCAGGTCCCCGTTTGCGCTCTGTCCTTGCGCTCTGATCCGTTGACCAAGTCACACATCCATGAGAACCCCCGTTCTCCACACCCCTGAACAGCCACCACCTCAAATCCTGCCACACCACTGCCCTCCATGAAACTGTACTCACTCTTCAAGACCCAAACACTTCTGCCTCCCCAGATGCCTGGCTGGTCGCCCTGGGTCCTCTGAGCTCACAGAGCCCTCGCCTGACCACGGGACAGACAGATGGTGCAGCTGGACGGATTTTGCCCAGACAGCCCGGCTCTCCTGCTAGACGGCAGCTCCTGGCTTTGCATTCAGTGCAGCTCTGAACCATTCACCCCGAACGAGCCGCTTCCTCTCTCTCAGCCTGTTTCTTCATCTGTAAAATGGAGCAGTCTCTATACTCACCTTGCACATTGTTTAAGGATCAGAGCGGCTCATGGGTCTGTGGTTAGTGACTTCAACCACAGAAGCCTCTCTGGGAGATACAAGTCCAAGACCAAGGGGTCAGCAGGGCTGGTTCCTCCTGAGACCTCTCTCCTGGGCTTGCGGATGGCCATCTTCTCCCCGTGTCCTCACGTCAGCTGTGTCTGTTTCCTAATCTCCTCTTAATCGTCATATTGATCGAGGCCCATCCTCATGACCTCATTTTAACTTAATCACCGCTTTAAAGACCCTGCTCCTCATACAATCACATTCTGAGATTACTGGGAGTTAGGACTTCAGCACAGGAATTTTTTTTTGGGGGGGGGTGGGGGAATAGGGGATATAATGCAACCTATAACAGTGTCTGAAGCCTCCAGTCCAAGGCCATCGCCTGTGGCAGAGCTAGGCTTCTCTCTTCTCCACCACCAGGGCCTGGGACTGTGGTCAGTAGCCTGGGCCAGCCCATCAGCCCTGTAAGGGATCAGTCATCTCCCATGACTCTCTGCTGGACTGCTGGACTGACTTAGCTACGTGAACTTGGGTCAGCCCTTGGCCTTCCTTCTCTGAGCCTCAGTTTCCAAAATCGGCAACATGGAGAAAATGACTTGCAGAATGATGGCGGTGGTGAGATGGACCATTGTTGTCATTTTTATCTATGTGACATCCACTTTTCTTGAGCACCTACTATGTGCCAGGTACCGTTCTAGGTTCTGGGGATGCAGCAGTGAAAAAAAACAAAAACAAAAAAAAAACAGACAAAACTCCCAGCTCTGCTGGAGCCGACATTATTCCAGGGACCGCCAGATACCAAACAAATAAGCAAGTAAAACACAAAGCATCTCAGATGGCAGTAAGTGCTAGGAAAGAGTAATAATTAAACCCAGAGAGGGGGAAGGGGAGGTGTGGGAGGACAGGGGTGGGGGTGCTGCAATTTTAAACAGGACGGTCAGGCAAGGCCTGTCTATAAAAAGATTTGGCAAGGTGAGGGAACCGCACAGGTATTTCAGAGACCTTTGCAGGCAGAAGGGGCATGAGCGTGCGTGGCATGTTCCACAATGGGGCTGCTTGAGCTGAGTGAGCCGGGGGGGGGGGGGGGGGGGGAGATGGCTGCAGTCAGAGCCAGAGAGTAGCCAGGGGTCAGCCAGGGCAGGGCCTCGCAGGCCACTCTAAGGATTCTGGCTTTTCCTCTGCATGCAATGGGAGCCTCCAGAGTGCTCTGAGAGCAGGAGGGGGCGTGACCTCACTCTGATTTTACTAACAGAGCGTAACCTGGGTGACAAGATGAGATTGCAGCTGGCTCCTCTGCTGGGCGGTTCGGCTCAGAGTGGTACGTGCGCCTCTGCAGATGGCTCTGTCTCTGGCTGCTCCCGCCCTCCAGCCCTGCTCAGCCTCACCCAGTCACGCTGGCTGGCCTGCCACACCCCCGAGCCTGCAATCAGTCTAGACCTCATCCCCCTCTCAGGAGCCAGTCTAGGGCTCCAATCCAGCCTTCATCCCTCCCTTCCCAGAGAACTAAGAAGCAGTTAAGAGACAAGTCTGGGCATCGAGTGTAGGGTTCAAGCCTTCTCCTTAGAATCTCTGTGCCTCAGTGTTCCTAATCTGTAAAATGGGAGTGACCATAATAACAGACCATTAAGAACCTATCTCAGCATCGTATGAAAACAGGGCTAATGAACGCCAGCATTTTGAGTGAGTCTGTGTTGTCATGAGACTGCCCAACAACACCAGAGAAAGACTGGCTGCTCACGGGGCTCGTTTCTTAACCTCCCCAAGACCACCCACGTTCATTGGAGAACAGGGGCTGGACCATAGGTGGCTGATTTTCACACCTGCCTACGGGGCAGCAGGTGGGGTCCAAGAAGAAACCCCTTGGGAGTGTACTTGGCACGTCCAGTAAGCATTATCTGCCGGCACAACACCCATCATGCCACACGGGAAAGACATCTGTCGCTCCTCTGCCTTCCCAGCCTGCAGGAGGATGCAGAAATGACCATGCTTCATGGATCACCAAGGCCTGGTATTCAGCAGGGGCTCAGCCAATGCCTATCAGAGGCAACCAGAGCATAGCCAGAGGCAGATGCAGGTCCTGATCTTTCCCAGATGTGTGGCCAGGGGCCTGTCTGTCACTTTACCTCTCTGAGCCTCTGTTTCTGATCTTGCAATGGGGACAGCTCATTCTTCCTGGGAGGGTGAATGGGGCAGGTCTGGAGCTCCTGCGTCTCAGCTGCAGCGGGTCATAACTCAGGTACCCAGAGGATGCCTGGCAAGTGCCCTGTGGATGTGGTGGTGCTTCTCTGAGCCTCTGGAGCACCTGGGCCGAGCAGACAGGGGCATGAACTCTAACAATCTCAGGTTGGGGACTCCTGAGGTTCCCAGCAGCCAGGTGGCCTATAGCAGCAGGTGGGGACATGAGTTAGGTCACTGTTTCTGTCGCATGGATGATTCTGTGTTTAGTAGGTTTGCTCTGGGCTCAGAGAGGAGCTGGACTCACTGAGTTCAGGGAAAAGAGCATTGGGGAGGAACATCTCTGTCCCCTGGACCAGAAAAGCCCTCACCAGCACCAGGGCCTTCTGTCTGCACTTTTCTTTTCATGTTTTCCCTTCTAATTCCCCGCCCCCCCCCCCCATGGTGCTAGAAATCAAATCCAGGCCCTCATGTGTGCAGGGCAAGCGCTCATCACTGAGTTGCACGCCAGGGCCCGTCTCCAGGCACTTTTCTTACACCACTTCAGTCGAGCCTCTCAGGAAGCTTTTGAGATAAGTGTTCATGTCACCACTTTGCAGGTGAGGAAACTGAGAGCTCCCAGGGCCAGGCGCAGTGGCTCTGGCCTGTCATCCCAGCGGCTCAGGAGGCTGAGGCAAGAGGATCGCGAGTTCAAAGCCAGCCTCAGCAACAGCGAGGCACTAAGCAGCTCAATGAGACCCTGTCTCTAAATAAAATACAAAATTGGGCTGGGGAGGTGGCTCAGTGGTCGAGGGTCCCTGAGTTCAATCCCAGTACCTGCCCTCCCCCCCCCCAAAAAAAAATAAACAAAAAAAGAAAGGTTCCCAGAGCCTCCCAGGTAGGAAGTGGTAGAGCCACGATTTGAGCCAAGGTCTGAGCCTCGCACTTTCTGCCTCAGAGGCAGCCCTAAAACCTTGACCTCTTCCTAAGCCAGACCTCTGGGGTTCAAAGCGAGGGAGGGGCTGCCCCTTTGTTCTCCCTGCCTCAGTTTCCTCATCCAAAAACTAGGAGCCCAAGACCTACCTCATGGGGCTCTTGTGAGGATACAGTGAGGGAGTGTGCGGAGTGACAGGCAATCCACAGTCACTAAAAGCTCTCTCTAATGCCACCCGATTACCCTTCTCTCAGCTCTGCGAACGGCACCGCGTGTGTCGCGGGCTTGCTTATTTCTCTTGCTCACTGCCACCTCTTCTGAGGCATATCTGTCTCGCTTTGAAAAGCTTCTCTTTGTCACTTTCCTCTCTTTCTTGTTCCCTTCTGGGTCCTAAATCCTGGCTCTGCTGCCTGAACTTCAGCCGAGCACGGGGCAGCCATCCTGTCAGTGACCCTCTCAAACTTTGTTCTCTAGAAAATTCTCCTGGGGAGCTCGCTCCGCGTGGAGTCCTGGTTCCACTCGGGAAGATGGGGTTCTTTAGGTCCAGGGCCGGGACAGGGAATGGGCCAGAATTCTTGACAGATCCCCTCCCCCGTGTGTGGCCCACCTCCCAGGTGAGACTGGCAGGGCCTTGGCAGGGACCACATTTGCCCTCAGTTTCTTCAGCTATGAAATGGGAACAAACAAAATCTACCTCCCAAGGTTGTCAGGATGAAATTCTTTTGTCTAGAAAACAAACACATTCCTTTTATTTATTTTTTTTTTATTTCCTGCCTTGGCTTCTGTGTAATTTCTTTTGTCTCTGTCTTTCCCATTCTTCGTCCTGATGGTTTTGTATTTCATCCTCTCCACCGGCTCCCGACCTGGGAAGCAGAACCCGCTCCAGCAGAACTGAACAAGGGTGACCCTTCTGGAAGACGGTCCAAATGGCCTGACCCGCTCCTCCCCTGCTGCACCCAGGCAGGCAGTCCCCCAAGATGAGCGTCCCCCACCCCTGCAGCCCCCACAGCCTGGAAGCCCAGGGAAGATGGGGGATCCATTGTGCAGGAATGGCCCTGCTGCTATGGAAACCGGCGTTCAGGAAAGGCTCGGAGAAGCTCCATTCTGGGGAGCCGCCTGGCCTTGGGGGAGGGGGAGAGGCCAGACTCCGCCTCTGACGTTGCCCTCCCATTACCCGCCATGTGATGCTGGGCAAGTCACTTAACCTCTCTGAGCCCTCGTCTCCCTCACCGGCCTGGGAGCCGCAGCCCCATTAGCGGTGGGAAATCAGGGCCGCTGATGACTGAACGGCGCGCTGAGGCTTTCAAGCCTGAAGACGCGCCAAATTGCCGTTTGCTTTCATTACCGCGAGCTCGAAATATTCTAGTGCCAGCTTGCTGCGCGACCCTGGGCCACCGAGGGCCAGCGAACGATTTCCATGATAGAATTCCCTCTCTCGGCGGCGCGGGGTGCACACGCACGCCCATGCCCACATGCACACGCGTTGGCCACCAGGTCCTAGCAGGCTGCCGCGCGCCCCCTGCACCCCCTGGCCCGGGGACAGACAGGCTGCCCGCCTGCAGCCGCAGCTCCCCCGCCAGGAAGGGAAGGAGGCAGGGAGCGATGGCTCCTGGTTACTCCATGGGCAGTGCCAGGGTGCGGATCCATCTGAAAATGCACTTCCTCTTTCCCATGCCTCCAGGGCATGGGCTGCAGAGGGACCATGAGGTGGGATCTGCCTGTCACCCACCCTAAGTGGCATCAGGTGAGGTCTCACACATACCTCACTACCCTCAGGAACACATCACACCCAAACACTTTCAAACACACACATGCACCATGGTGCACAATGAGCACAGGTCACCTTGGACATCAGGGTCCCCTGGACAAGCTGAGGACTTTCCTGCCTCCTCCTCTTGGCTGAGGCCATCTCTCTATAGAGAATCCAGTTCCCAGGTTCCTCTAGCGGGCTACTCCCTTGTGGATCCTTTGGGCCCCGCCTCACCTCCTAACCCACCTGATCATCCAGAGAACACTTGTGACTTGCCCAAGTTCGCACGCACAAGCAGTGAGTGTGCGAGGAGCCTTGTTAGAACCTGGGTCCAGCTGCTCCGAAGAGCATCCGTGTTCATCCTGCCAGCCTGGCTGTTAGTTTGTTTTCCCAACAAACATTTATTACGCCCCAGGCAGGCTGCTTGGTGCTGGGGACCCAGCCATGAACAAGGCCAGCCGAGAATGAGAGAGCACAGCCCAGAGAAGCAGACAGATGCTAAACAAGCAATTACAAGCGTGATGGATGCCACCAAGGAAAAGCAGAGAGCCCCCGGCAGGGGAGGACAGGAGGATGCCAACAGTTCCCATGGTACGAGGTTTGGCAGCAGCCGTGCCCCAAGGGTGGTCCCCTTGCAGAGCAACCCCCTGGGGAGGGACACTTTCTCCTGAGCACACACCCAGGGAAGGGCACTGTGAGGTGTGAGGACCTCTTCAGAGGCCTGGGGGGGGGGGGGTTGGCAGGGGATAAATGCTTTCTAATCACTCGCCTCTTCTTGGATGGGCTCCTTGCCCCCACCAGGCCACCCCCAGACCACCCCAGGCAGGTAGAGTTAGCCCCAGCATGCACATTACCAAAGCTTGCCCAGGAAAGCGGTGCCAATCGAGGATTGGAACCCAGGCCTATCAGACTCCAGATCTCTAGGAAGGTCCCTAGAGATGATCTGCCTCCTGGGTGCCTGGTACATGGCCCTGCTGAGTGTGCTTACTGCAGCAGGGAATACAACCAGCATCCAAGGAGCCCATGTTACCCATTACCAGATGCCACCTGCACCTCACAAGGAAGCAATTTGGCGACATGTGGTAAAGCTCCGACATGGCAACGGGCAAGTGTTCAGACAGGTGCTTCCAATTGCCAAGCTGTGTGGCCTCAGGCAATCTGTCTAACCTCTCTGAACTACATTTCCCAACTGTACAGTGGAAAATATGTGAGGAGTTTCAGGTCTCTGGCATCCTGGTTTTGCCTCCTTTTCCATGCCTCTCCTCCAACCACCCTGGCTTCAGGCTCTTTTGCCGGGTCCTGTCCTTGCTCAATGGCTTTGACTAGGACCACCGGGAGGGAGGTAACTAACAAGCACACAGGGGCCGAGGCCAAACCTGTGCTTCTTGATGGCCCGTGGAGAAGGTCCCCCATTTCCCAGTGCTTCTGGTGGCAGGCTCCAGATCCAAACATTCTGCCCCTCGCCTGGCAGATGACGGGGCCCAGGCGGAGCATGTCCCTGTCCAGGCAAAGCTGCCATCTTTGACTGGATCATCGCCTAGGCCTCCTTGACCACAGGGAAGACTCTGGAGAGGAGGCAGTGAGTTCCCCTGGGCCTCCTTGCCAGTGCCCGGAGCTGGCAGGCAGCGGGAAGCCAGGCCCAGGCTTGGCAGGGCCTAGCAGGGGCTCAGTGCCCAGGGCCAGGGCCCTGCCAACCTCATTCCCCCAAACAGCTACCGATTGTCCCCGTGGCTCCCAAGGTCCCTGAAGCCCTCCCAGCAGCCACTCTCTCACGGGGATCCCCTCTCTCAAAGGGTCCTGCAGCCTGGCTGCTTCCGGCCACGACCAGGGAGGCTGGCCGGCCATGGTGGTCCCAGCCTCACAGGAGGCCCTTGGACTTCCGAGCCCTGCTGGGAGCTCTCAGCCTGGTGCTCAGCAAAGAGCAGGCGAGGACAGATCCCGGGGTGGGCCAGTCCTCATGGCATTTGTATGCAGGTGCAGGCCCGGAATATGAGCTGGAATCCATCAACAGAAAATAAAACGCTCAGGGAGTGCAGCCCTGGAAGACAAACGGCCGCGGGGCGAAGGTAACGGCCACTGGCGCCTGCCGAGCGCGCACTAGGTCTCAGGCCCACCCCAGGGGGATCATCCAAGCCTCCCAGCAGATGGGGGGGGGGGCTGTGGAACCTGCACTTCTCAGAAAGGGAGGAGGCCCAGGGATGGATGCCGCTTTCCCAAAGAAGGGAGCAGGCCTAACCCAGGCCCTGGCCCCAGAGGCGGGGCCTTGCCAAATCTGCCACTTTCCAAACCACCCCTGCCCCCAGAGGCTTTCAGAAGGGCTGTCCCAGGAGCAGAGTTTTCACGTCAAATTCTCATTTACCACCCCACCCACCTGGAGCAGCGGCTGAGTTCAGCACAGGGTGCATCCGAATAGGGTGCAGGGGGTTCCTAGAATCTCAGTCCAGGCCCTCCCAGACCTGCTGGGGTGGCCAGTGTGTCTTTTCCACATGGTGCTACTGGATTCTGGGCTTGAGAGCCCTTGGTTAAGAGACAAGTTCATCTAAAAAGAACTGGCTTTTTATTTGTCAGGTGAAGAGACCCACAGATGAGCTGCCCGTGTGAGATCTAGAGGTGACCATATAAACTGCCGTTTAGTTAGCACCTATTACGGGCTGGGTCAGAGTGCTTCAGGTCCCTCCACACAGCTCCCTGCCGAAGGTCACATTACACTTCCCATTGTACAGATGAGAACACCGAGGCACAAGGTGTTTAAGGTCCCTCGTACGATGCTGCCCAGCTGGGCAATGGCAGCTGAACCCAGGTGGGGGCTCCAGAACCGGCTGCCCCAGCCCCATCCTGGAGTCCACAGTCCAAAGGGAAACAGATAAACATCTGAAGAATTCCTGGGAACAGGTACTTGGGGAGGGGGCATGAGTGGGCTGCAGAAGCCCAAAGGGGCCCCAAACCCAGAGAAGGGAGCTGATCAGAAAAGGCTTCTTAGGGGAGACCCTCGAGAACTGGGTTTTGACAGATGAGTAGGAGTTGGCTGGGCTGATGTGGCAAGAGCCGTGAACGTGGGGGAGAACCTGGTGACATAGAGGTCTTGGTGAAGTCCCAGCTAAGGAGCTGGACAGCACCTGAGGGGGTGCCGCTGAAGAGGGGGAGACACAGTTTTGCATTGACAGAGGCGATCTGGGACAGAGCCCGGCAGGTGGAGGCAGGGAGGCCTGGGACTCTGGGAGCAGGTGGGATGCAGCTGGGCGGAGCCGCTGAGGACTTGGGCAGGGCAGGAGGACTGGTGTGGGGGGTCTCGAGAGGCAGGCAGAGGGGTGTGTGGAGATTCTGAAAACAGGCCCAACAAAAGCACCGGGGAGCTGGACAGGCGGGGGGACAGCAAGTCCCTTTACAGGGACTTGTGTGGAGTCTGGGCTCCATGGGCACCGGCGGGGGAGGGGAGGCGGGTCCAGGAAGAAGTCAGAGACCTTCGTGCCTGAGGGTGGGCGAGGTCACCCTCCCACAGGTGAAGTGGGCAGAGGACACTCCGGGGTGGCATCCTCCAAGTTTCAGCCTTGGTTCCAAGCAGGTGCCCCTGAGGTCCTGTCACCGTCACACCCGCCCTCCCTCCTCTTCACATCTTCAAGGGGTGGTCAGGGGAGTGACCAGCCGTCCAGCTATCCTCTGAAGGTCACATCATTGTCCGGGGGAGGTCTGCCTTCTCTCTGGAGGATCCTTGAACTTACCATGTGTCCCTACATGCTTGAGGCACTGAATGGGCACTAGGTCAGGTGGGTTCTGCGCAGTGAGCTCCCGGGACTTAGGCTTGGGGACAAGCCCCAGTACCTCTCCCACCCCACCCCTCTCCCACACGTGCAAGCCCTCATTCCTGGACTCCCCACGCCCTTTTTGCTGTCAGTGTGGCCTTGACCAGGGCACACCCCACACACACACCTTCTTCATCTGGTAAATAGACCCATTAGTGTTCGAATTTTTTGAGGAATAGGGTCTAAATGGCACACAGGGACAAAGTTCTCTGTATGTGAACTGGACGCCATGCACCTCCCTGCAAGGCGCACAGTCTTGGAGGCGCCCTGCAGGTCCACCTGTGCACCGTGGGGTCACAGTTGCATGCTCTCCTGTGGTGACTAAACATGCACAGTGCCCGGCTACAGGGGGGCACGCCTCAAAGTCCCCTATTTCTCTTCCCTTCTCCTGAATGTGGGGGTGGGTGCCGCGGCCCCACCTTCTCACCGTAGAGCACCCTGACCCTCTTCCAGGGCCAGCCCTACAGGGATGGCTGGACCCAGCTGGGCCCCCACCTCCTCGGCTGGGGCTGGAGCAGGGGAGCCAGGGAGTGGGAGGCCTGCAGGCCTATGGTGTGAGATCCCAGCTGTTGGAGCTAGTGCCAGCAACAAAAGGTATTTGCATCAGATAATGGGTAAAGTGTCTTGTTATTCCATTAACTGTGTAGCAGCGACTGTGGCAGAGGGAGGGAGCGTTGGAAACCCACGGGGCAGGCAGGGGCTGAGATTGCTGACCACCAAGCGGCCTCTAGGCTTCCTGGGGGCCCAACAGCCCCAACAGGAGCGGCAGGGAGCCACGGATGGGCAGAAGGGTGTGGGGAAGGCTGGGCCTCATCCTAGACTCTCAGCTTCACAATAGGAACTCCAATGGGGGCAAAATCAAAAAGCACATCCTGGTACCACCAGCACCAGTGCCAACACCAGGATGTCCCCTGAAGGAACTCTGAGTTCCCAGGACTCTGGCTCTGATGACAGCCGTGGTACTCAGCCTCCTGCATCAAGCTTTGGTGCTGTGCCCATGGGATGGGATGGGGGTTTGCATTCCAGAGGTGGTGAGTCACACTTGCACTTGACCTTGCTGGGCTTTCTATACAATGGGATGATACTACCACATTTGCTGCCAATAACAAACCCCCCAGAGTCCCTCTGCAGGTGCCAGAGATCCTGTAAAGAGCAAGACCAGCTGAAGTCCCTCTCTGGTGAAGTTTGCATTCCAGGGGAGGGAGCACATAAATAAATAAGAAGGTGATAAGAGCTATAAAATTTGGAAATAGGATAATGAGAGGCTGGGTGCAGGGGTGGGGTGCCAGGGACAGGGTTTAGAGGGAGAGGGAGGGCCATTCCCAGCAGGGGACATTGGAACCAAGGTTCAGGTGGTGCCCATGGAAAAGCCCTGGGCATTGGACGTTGGACTTGGGGGCCTCCCTGGAGGAGGGGAAGGCCAATTCAGCTCCACAGCAGAGACCATCCAAGATGAGGATGGAGGGAGGGGAGCGCCCACCATGGAGCAGCACTGGCTGTAAGATCTGGGTTTGATTTTGAGCTTCCTGGCAGCCCCCAGCAGTTGGAAGCAGGCAGAGACACGATCTGATTTCAAATGTTCAAAGGCCTCCTGGTTGTTATGGGGGGATAGATGAGTTGCAGGGACCAGGGCGGGTGCAGGAGAGCCAGAGGATGCCCAGGCAGTGCTCAGTGGTCAGTGGTTGATAGGGGCTGGGCAGGGGAAGGTGGAACGCGTGGTGAGCCAGGGCTGGGCTTTGAAGGTGCTGTCAGCAGGACCAGGAATGAGAAGCAGCAAGGGGAAGGCAGGGACAGGCTGACAGGGTTAAAGGAGATGGCGTGTGCTGGCAGAGGGCTGATTTAGCACAGCACCTTGCCCGTGGTAAGCGCTTGATAAACACTGCCTGTTGCACGGCAATCTGCACCAGGCACCTTCTGAAGGTTGCGGGATCAGCTCTGCAGATCATGAAAAATAAGTGGCCTTTCTGGTCCCAGGTTCCTGGGTTGATCTGAGAGGAGAATAGAGGACTCGTCACCCTAGAAGAGGTCTGGCAGTCATGTTGTCCAACCTGCGCAGTGACAGCACCTCGGGCAGGGACTTGCCCCAAATGGGCTGGTCAGGGGCAGAACAAGGACCTGAAACCAAGTTGCCTGACTTGGTGTAAAATTCCCTCTGGGATCCGTTGCACCTGCCGTCCCCCGTTGTGATCCCAGGAGCACCTCCCTCTGCTTTCGACCCTCCCTGGACCCCATGGCAACAGTCACAGAGACTTTGCACTTGCTCTTCCCTCTTCCCTCTTCCTTCCTGTGACTGCTGTGGGTCACCTGGCCCCTCTCCTCTTCTCAGCCCAGCAGTCCGTCAGCTCTCCCAGCTGACCCCAGCATCCGGGGCCTGTGGGGCTTCCCAGCCCCAGGCAGGAGCTCGGCCATCCCCACATCTCCCTCCACAGCTGACTCCAAAGGCATCTCCAGCCTTTTGCCCGTGGAGGCTGGCAGGGTGCCCAAGCCCCACTCCCTGGTGCCACGGGCCCCCCAGGCCCTCACTCCTGGTGGCCCAGACACACAGGAAGGAACCACCTTTCCTGTTGGGACCCAGCCCGGGCGGAATCCCCCTGTCTTCCTCGTCGCCCAGCTTGGGTATGAGTCAGGAATGTCCCATTAATACTTTTCCTTTTCCTCCTCCCCAGGAGCCAGCCCAGCGCTCCACGGCAGAGGAGGAGAGGTGGAGGCCATGGAGTGTGCCCCACCTGCCTCCTGCAGGGTCAGGTCACCAGGAGCCTCAAGCCAACAGGCATTTCTTCCCCCAGTGCCGGAGGGGTCTGGCCTTCGGCTGGCCCCAGACTCGGGATCTGGGCTCTATGCTTAACCCCAAAGCAGTCCGAGCCTCACTCAAGGCCAAGTTCAGACAAGAGGCAATCAGGGGCTTAAGTGGCTGCCAGAGAAGGCCAGCCGCCTGGTTATTAAATATTAAGTGGCAAAAGCCTGGGAACGTTTAATTGCAAATGAGACTCGGAAGCAGATGTTGCCAACAGCTTGGCCCGGCGCTCACGGTTGGGAGCGACAGGGGATTTCAAGTCACTGAGCCGGGCTGCTGGCAGCTTCCCGGCATTTACTGGGTACCTGCTGGGTGCCAGGCCTTGAACTGGAAGCCGCAGGTAGAAAGACTGGCCAAACCTTGGTGAGCTTCCAAGGGTTCTGCATCTGGTGAAAACCTAAGACAAGACAGGCAGACTGCCCAGCACAGGTAACCCCGGGGGGGGGGGGGGGGGGGGGCGGATGGGAACCCAGGAAACACCTGTTGGTGAACCGAGTCTTCAGAGGGGAGATGAGCAGGCTCGAAAGGAGACAGTCAGTTAGTCACTCAGTGAACATTTATCCAACACCTGCTGTGTGCCAAATGTTGTGGATTCTGGGAAATGAAGTTTTACACAAGTCGAACGCTTTCTCTCATGGCATTTACTTACCATTGACTCGGAGCCTGCATGCCACCGCAAATGAAGGTTTGCACCATCAAGAAACGGCAAAGAGGAAAGAGTCCCTGCAAAGTAGGGAGTTCAGTGTGGCCAGACACGTGTGGGAGGGAGGGAGGGTTGGAAAAGCCAGTCGTCATGAGCCTGAAAAACTGCCCTGCTGAAGAGTTTGGGTGAGTCCTGAGGGATTTCAAAATAAGTGGAATGACCTCCCTCAGGAGCCATCCATGGCTCCCAGCATCCTGGGAAAGGACATAATCTGGACTTTTAAGCTATCATTGCTTACTGAGAAGCTACTATTGCTTATTTAATAGTAGCTACTATTTAAGCTACTATTGCTTACTGAGAAGCAATACAGGAAGGAGACGCCTCTGTGGGCATCCAGGTGGAGGGGCCTGCCTGGTCAGCTGCCCATCCCCACCCCCACGCCCACGCCAGGTAGGGTTATTAGGGGAGGATGGAGGATCAGGGAAGAGCCAAGCTCCGCCCCCCCACTCTCCTCACACCTGCAACCTGTTCCACCAGCTCCTGAGCCGCTGCAAACATCCTGGGAACACAGGCGCCTTTGTGTTGGCTGGAATGCAGACCTGCTGAAGGGGGGGTGGGGGAAATGGGAGAGCCAAGACCCTGCAGGCCCCAGGTCCTTGCCCAGGGAGGGAAGATGCCCGTTCATCGTGCCCAAGAATGCCCCAACCCTGCTGGAGCCCGTGTGTGTGTGTGTGTGTGTGTGTGTGTGTGTGTGGCACGCGTGCGCGGTGCGTGCCTGAGGTCCTGATGAACTTCCAAGGTCATGCCCTGGTCATGATTCTATATAAAGAAAGGCCAGCAAAGAGGGAGGGAAGAGAAGAAATGCCGTGAAGATGCCGAGACCCGGGAGGATGCAAGACCTTAAATATGGTTTTCAGGGTAGATGATAGGAGATGAGAACCTAGAATATTCTACAGACAAACACCCCCCACACACACCATGCTAAGATTCTAGAATCCTGTGATTCTGAGACTCTAACCTGATCAGGGAAGGCAAACATCACAGCCAGAACTTCCTCTTAATACCCTCCCTGCCTCTGGAGAGAACCCCACACCCATAACTCCAGAGCCAAGCAGCCTTGTTTACCCCATTTTTGCCTTTAAATTGTCTTCTGGCTCCTCGGCGGCGTCTGCTCATCTGCACACACCCCTCCGCAGTCCCTCCTCCCAGCCTGGCAGCCAAACATTTGCCATCTGCATGTAACCCAGTGATTAGCACCGCAGAGCGGGAGAGGGAGGCTGGAACCCTGGCTGCTGCCAGTCAGTCAGCCTTAAGTCAACCAGGCTGCGGGGAGTCACCCGGCTCTCCAAAAGGGCCGAGCAGGGGAGGAGAGGCCACACACACACACACACACACACGCACACACACACCCAGCAAGGCACACAAAGAAAGCCCCCAGCGCACAGACACACAAAGACACGGAAAGACACGCAGCCACAGACAGACACCCCAGACAGCACACACCCACACGTGTGCAGAGCTCACGGGCAGACACACGCCGTGTACACGGGCCTGGACAAACACACAGACATGCACGGCACACTTAATACACATCCACACACACAGGGACAGTCACAGGGCAGAACACACAGGGGCCTGCACCCAGTGATGAGCAGAGCGCACAGTGGCTTGCACGGACAGGCACATGCAGACACACCCAGCCCAGATATACACCTGGGGTCACAAGGGCCCTCACTCTCCCAGGGGGTCCGTGGCACTGAGCTGTTGCCCTGCCCTCTATGCCCACCTCCCACTCCCACTCACCCGTGGAACATTATGTAGGGACCACTGTGCTCGCAGCCCGGTGCTGGGCCCTTGGGGAATCCTGGGCCTGTGACCCAGTGGGTGGAGATGGAGAGAGCTCAGCCAGGCCCTGGGGGCTCCGAGGCTGCCGGCGCACATGTAGGCACTGTCCGGAGACCAGAGCTGTACGAAACAGACTTTCCAGAAAGGTAGTGAGCTCCCCAGCACCGGGGGCCACCCAAGACCACCCAGGGTGTTGTAAATACTTGGGTCAGTGGGCACTGGGAGCATGGAAGCCCTGTAACATCCCTTCGGACCCCGAGATTCTCTATTTCTATCAATTCCACTGGGCTTCCAAATAGTGATTTTTTTTTTCAAAAATTTTTGTATCACCTTCTCTGTTAGTAGAAACACGTTCAACATGTTCCCCCAAAGTTAAATATAGGTGTTTATTTATAAATGCACTTATATGCGTTTTCGCTAAAACATAATGTATTTGATAAAAGATACGCAAAAATAGAAAAACTTGAAGTAATGAGACACACACACATAGATCATTACCTTAAGGGACAAGTGGAAGAGCGGGAAAGCCATATCCCATTATTGAGTGCGTCCGTATGGCAGACTTCTGATATATATTATTCCTTTGAATCTTCAAAATAGCCCTGTAAAGAGGCTATCATGATTTTTCCATTTTCCTGATGAGAAACTGAATGACAATCGAGCCACCTGTAGCTGGCAGGGGTGGAATTGGAACCTGCATGGGCTGCTGGCTCCAGAGCCCACCGGGCCACCGTGATGCTCTCCCACCACGCGGGGACAGGATGGGGTTTGCATGAAGTCAGGGAAGGACCCATTTGTTTTTGGAGGTGATAGTTGCAAAGCCAGGGGCCTGCAGCTGAGGGGAGGGGCTGCATCATGTGTCAAGAGTGTTGAATGCTGGGTGCAGTGGCACACTCCATAATCCCAGAGGCTCGCAAGGCTGCCGACAGGAGGATCCCAAGTTCAAGGCCAGCCTCAGCATCTTAGCAAGGTCCTAAGCAACTTAGTGAGACCCTGTCTCTAAACAAAATAGACAACAGGGCTCAGTGTGTGGCTCAGTGGTTGAGTGCCCCTGGGTTCAATCCCTAGTACCCCCAAAAAGGAGATTTGATTGACAGCCTTGAAGCTGAGCAATGTGATCTCAGACCATTGGACTAGATGTGGCCATTTCTGTCCTTCAAATCATGGCTGTTCCAGGTGCTGTCCAGGCGGGGACCAGTGGCTTCGAGGTTCGTTATGGATACAGAGCTCTGCCCCCACTCATGACCCACTAAATCAGAATCTGCACGTAACAAGACAGAGTCTGAGGAGCCCCAGGTACCTTCTCAGATGGTGTGGGCCCCTACCCCGACCCGTGGGTGAGAAGTGGCCCGGCCTTGGTCATCTCAGGGTTCCTCGTCCCAGAGTTTGGCAGTTCCAGGGTCTTGGGGCGTTTGAGGTGGCTTCCTGGAATCTGTGCCTGCTGCTTGGCCTGGATGTCCTCGGCCGTCCACCCTGCAGTGGCCTCCGTCTTGCCTCTGTGAACGCCCGCTGCCCTGAGCCTTCCTCGCCTCTCCTTCCTCTCCCCCGTCCGCCCTCCCCCACCCTGTCTGTCCTAGCCTCCTGGCTGCCCCCTGTCCTTGAACTTGCCAGGGGTCTCGGAGCTGGCCCCTCCTTCCCCTGGGGTTTTCCTGCGGCCCTCCCTCTCGTTTCCTGACAACCCTTAACAGCTAGGACAGTTCCCCCCGAGAACGCTCTGGGGACAGGAACTGTGACTATCTCATTTCCAGCACTGGGCAGGGCCCTGGCCCATGGTAGGTGCTCAGTAAACGTCCGCTGGAGGAATGGAGGCGTGCCTGCCTCCCACCCAGGGCCTCTGTCTCCGCAGCACCCAGCTTATTGGAGCCTCTGGCAAAGGCAGAGGCTGTGGCACCCAGGCCTGGCTTCCTGGGGCCCCCATGAGGCCTGCTGGGGAGGCCTCACCTGCTCCCCAGTCATGCAGGGTGGGGCAGCATCCCCGCTACCCTGAGACCCTCCGGCTCTCCCAGTCCCCCCTGGTAATCACCTTGGTTTCAGACCTTCCTGGAGACTCTTGACCCTAACTCCTGCCTAAATCCTAAGTCCATTCTGGAAGGCTGACCGTTTGCTGGAATCCGGGGAGAAGCATTGTCAGGAGACGGAACCCGGATGAACGTTCTCTCCTGAGGCCCTTCACCACGTCTCAGGCTGAGGTCTGGGGCCACGGTTCCTCTCTGGCCCTCAGTCTTTTTATCTATTCCATGGAGTCCCTGCTGCTCTCTTTCTGGAGAAGGAATGTCAGAGAGGAAGCTCTCAGGGTGGAATTCAGGCATAAACCAGCCCCGTGTTCCAGGCAGTTGGCACTGGGGTGGGAAGGACCTGGATGGGAGGAGGGAAAGGGATCTGGCATCAAAAGATCTAGATTCCCTGCCTGGCTTTGCCCCTGTTGGCTCACCTGTGCGAATGGGGAGAGGCCAGGGGAGGACGGAGCTTCAGCCAGGTGAGCCGGCACCTGAGCTCCACCTTCACACAGCCAGGCTGTGAGGCGGCCGGAGGGACAGGCCACCAGGCTCTGGAACCGAGGTCTGAGGGGGCTTCCCAGCCCACTCCCTCCTTGCCCCAGTGGCTGGGGCAGCACGGAGACCAGGGTGGCCGCAGGCGACTGGGAGCCAGGGCCCCTGCTCATTGGAAGCTGCAGCAGAGAAAGTGGTATGTGTCCCACGGGCTTTCCCTGAGGGCCAAGCCAGTCCCTGCCCAGGGACGGACACTTCCTCTTTGGAACAGGCAGAAGGCCAGCTGCAGAGTCTTGGACTCCTTGCCTGGAAAGGCAGCTGGGAGTTTGATGAGGACACCTGTTCCTTGAGGAAATCCAGGCCAAACCAGGCCCTTGGGACAAGATGGAGGAGCCTGAACCCGTTGATCAAGCTGCAGCGCCCTCATAGACAGAGCTGCTTCCTGCTCTGTCCATGAGCAGAGCCATGAGAGGAGACAACATGTGAGCAGAGACACAAAGGAAGAGTTGGAATGAGCTAGGCAGATAGAAGGGGAAAGACGATTCCAGGCACAGGAAATGGCAAGTGCAAAGGCCCTGGGGTGGACACCCACCAGGAACGTACCCAGGAGGTAAGTATGGCTGCAGTGCAGTAAGCAAAAGGGAAGAAGCAGGAGGGGGCGGGGTCACATGGGACCCTGTGAGCTACATGGAGAATATGGTTTTCTTCAAGAGATGAGATGGCAGGCTATTGGGGAGGTTTTGATTGAAGGAAAGACAGGTGGAATGTCCAGGAGGAAGTGAGAAATGCAGGTGTCCAGCGCAGAGTGTGGAACAAGTGGGAAGGATGAGCAAGACTCTTGCTTTATTTTGAAGGTAAAGCCGAGAGGATTGCCTGACAGGACAGGGAGTGGGGAGGAAGAGGAGATGAGCAGGGGACACGGTGGCCTGAGAAGCCACACGGCCAGGATGCAGATGGAGAAGCAGCTGCCACTACACAGCAGGCCCCGGCTTTTGCAGAATCACTCTCTCTCTCTCTCTCTCTCTCTCTCTCTCTCTCTCTCTCTCTCTCTCTCTCTCTCTCTCCTTCTTGTCCATTAATCCCACTCTCAACCTGTTTCTGGATGAGGAAGCTGAGGCGAGACCTGCCCAGGATCCCGCAGCTAGCGAGGGACGGTCTGGGACTGAATGCCCATCTTGTGGCCACTCAGCCGTGTGGTCCCACGAGAGCTAAATCTTTGGGTGCTGGTGGCCCCTCAGCAGGCCCAGTGCCGGGCACCCCAGAAGGACCTGGAAATCATGGATCCAGTCACTCTGGAGTGACGATGGGGACCCAGAGAGGGGACTGTGGGACATTCCAAGCTCCCTGCACAGTACGAGCCAGAGTGCGCAGGGGTGGGGAAGGCACGCTGCGGGGTTCACAGCTTGGCTCTGACGCTCTCCAGCTGTTTGCTCACCACAAGCCCCGTCCAGCTCCCTGTCTCAGTTTTCTCATCTGTGAAATGGGAATGAGAATCCTGTCCATGGGAGAGTCACCAGAGAACCCACTGAAGTCCCTCAGGGCTGGGCTTGGTGTGTGCTCCCGGCTCTGGCTGTGGTTATGTTGTAGGCACGGTCAGCTCCCCAACCCAGGCTGGCGGACACACAGGGAGCCAATCGGCTCTCTGGCCTTGCCTCCCCGCCCTGCAAGACTCCCCTCCCAGAGGTGTGGGGGCAGCTCAGCCTCAGCACAGCTGGGCTCCGCTCTGGGTGGAGTCAGCTCCCAGAGCCTGAGAATGGTATTTAGGCCCTGACAGCCCAGTCCCACCCTTGATGAGCTCCACGAGCCGCCCGCCTGCTGCCTGGTGCCTGAATCGCTGACTTTCCCGGGAAAGCACTAATTACCGCACGGCTCCCTCGGGGCCTGGCTCAGTGATCTGTCACAGCCCCTCAGCCTCTGAGCACTCACTGTACGCTCTGAGCGGGTGCTGCTCTGCCCTCCGCCCTCCCTTCACCTCAGACAGGAACCCCAGGGACGGACCGACTGGCCGACCAACAGGAAAGCCAGGACCAGGCCCGCCAACCGTTCCCAGGTCCACTTGAACAGCAGTCTATCCAGTGGCTCTTGACGTTTGGCCCTGGGACCTGCAGCCTCAGCATCAGCAGGGGGGGACCTTGCTAGAAATGCAAATTCTAGGAACTTACCTGACACCCACTGAATTAGACCTCTGGAGGTGGGGCGTGGCATGTGTCTTAACCATCCCTCCCTCCAGTGGCTGCTGATATCTGCTCAGTTTGGAGAACCACAGCTCTGTTTTCCTGGGCAGCTATGGATGACAAGGCGGGGTGCGATGGAGAGGTGATTATAAAGTGGGGTGAGTTTTGAAACACAGGTTTGCAGAGACCTGCCTCTGTTGATTCCTTACCTTGTGAGCTGGAGTGAATCCGTTTTTAAACAATACATATTTATTATCAACCTACTCTTTACTGCTGAAGGTCCCTGGGGCTGAGGTTCTGGGAAAAAAAAAAACAATTGGCATAATCAATATCAACTTCTTTAACCCTTACAAAAACCGTTTAGATTCAACACTATCATTGACCCAATCTTCATAAGTGAGAGGCGGATTCCTGAAAGAATTTGCATCTGGGCTGGGCAGGGTGGCGCACGCCTGTAATCCCAATGGCTCTGGAGGCTGAGGCAGGAGGATCTCGAGTTCAAAGCCAAACTCAGCAAAAAGTGAGGCACTAAGCAACTCAGTGAGACTCTGTCTCTAAATAAAATACAAACAAAAATAGGGCTGGGGATGTGGCTCAGTGGTTGAGTACCCCCTGAGTTCAATCCTGGTACCCTCTCTCCAAAAAGAAAAAAAAAAGAATTTGCCCCCAGGATAGTCTGAGTTTCAGCCTTAGGATCACGTCCAGAGCTAACCACTGAGCGGACAGGCTGGACTGAACTGTAGCTAGGCAGGAAGATAGATAAAACACAACGAAAACACACAATTTGGGCAGGTCACAATGCCTGCTAGGCAGGCAAAGTGGGGAAGAGGCTGGGGTGTCACTGGGGAGGGGCCGAGGGGGACTACTGTGACAGGGTGAGCAGAGGCCTCTCAAGGTCTCAGCTTGGTCAGCTGTAAAACCGGGGAGTAACTGGCAAGCCCCTCGGGTGTGGCGCGAGTGTGTTCCAAAACATGACTCTAAAGTTCAGCAAACGGGAAATGGTGTCATGTTTTGGAGACCCGAGTTCCAATCCTGACGGGCTTGGCCACCCATTAGCTGTGCATCTTAGGCAAGCCACTCCCACCCTGGGAAGCCTCCGTTTTCACAGCTACAAAATGGGTGAGGGTCGGAGGACATTTACTTTGAAGGCAAAAAGCCAAGAGGGTTGGGTGACAGGACAGTGAGGGGGAGGAAGGGAAAGAGATGAGCCGGGGACACCCAGGGCCCCGGACCCCCAGCCCTGCTTTCTCTAGAGCCTGGTCAGCAGCTTTGCTCCCGGGCAGCTGGTTCCCCAGTGCAGGCTGCCCAGGAGTCTGTGCTGTTTGTATTTTGATGGTTCTGGCTCCACAGCTGAGGCCTCTACTCCAAATGCCTCCTCTTTGCCCAGAAAAATAGGTCATTGGCAGCCCCAGCCTCTTGACAGGCCCCGCACAAAAGCAGCCTGGCGGGCTCGCCTGCTGACGCTGGCCCAGGGTGACGGGAAGTGAAGAGCCGGGAGTGGACAGAGCTGGTGCCAGGGAGTGCTGGGTCCCTGCAGGGTCCCGCGAGCCCTGCGAAGTCGCCCTGGTCCACTCACCCTGTCCCTGGCTTTGTCCTCACCTCGGGGGACCCAGCAAGGTTGTTCCATGAGTGTAGAAGAGTCTGGTACCTTGGCGCCTTCTGTGGAGGCCCACCCCGGATCCTTCCTACTAGGGCTGCTTTCACATCCAGGCCACCAGTGACACCTTGTATTAGGATCGTCCTTGTCATTCCTATTTCATAGACAGAGCCTCAAAATATTTTTTTTCTCCAAGTTACATAAGTCAACTTGACGGAGTCCTAGCTTCAAAGCCCCTGATGGTCCCCTCCTGCGCTCAGTCAGATCTCTCCAGCAGACCCCTGACCACAGGGAAAGGAGCTGATGGGACACATATCAAAGGATCCCTGGGGCTGCTGAGTGACAGGAAGGATAGGTAGAAATGGGACACCCGGGGGCGGGGAGGGGGGGGGGAGACAGGGAGGTTCAGACCAGGGTGCTAACAGGGGAGGGGCTAAGAGGCTCTATTCTGGATGTGATGGGAAAGCCTAGCCTGTGCCACCCAGTGACAGACTGTCACCAGGGGTAGCAGAGAAGAGTCGAGGAGCCGGTGCAGGGACAGAGCCCTCTCTGGCTTCCCATCCCACCTCCCCGGTGAGGTGAGATTGTCCCTGACCCCTTCCCAAAAACTGGCACAGGAAGGGGCTCTCCCCCATTGTATCCGTTTCCACTTGAAAAGCTAAATAGTTTACTTATCGATTTGTTTATTTCCCCCACTAGATTGTCCGCTCCTTGAGAGCAGGAGTTTTTTTTCGGTTTTATCTTTTTTCCAGCTGCTGCATCCCCGTTGCCTAGCTCAGTGCCTGGCACATAGTAGATGCTTAGTAAATATCGGCGTGCACAGGAGCAAATGCTCATGACCCAGGGCAGCCCAGGCTGTCTGCTATGGGAGTGCCTGATTGGAACCAATTATCTGCCATAATCTCTAGGTAACCACAGGCAAGTGGTACACACCCCCTCTGTTTGCCCATGTGCCATTGATCTCCACGGCCTCTCTGCCCTGATGTTTGGTGACAGGTGATTTTTATGTGGATACAGAACCAGGCCCAGTAGGCCCCTTCTCCACCCCACCCTTGGGGCAGAGGTGAGGATAAAAGGGACTGTGTTGGGAAGCCCTGCTGAGCGTCTTTGCCAAAGGTGCTATATATAAATAGCAGGTGGTTCAATTATTATCCTTCCTAATCCCCAGTTTCCTAATCCCAGGCAGGTTTGTGTGTGTGTGTGTGTGTGCCCTGGGGAACTGCAAACAGCAGAGCCTTCTGGAAGGCCAGAGCAGGAGGCTGCCTTGCCTCTGACCTCATCAGAGGCTCCTGTCCCCCTCCCACTCCAGAGGGAGTCTGGTGATGGGTATTTCCCCAGGAGCCTCCTCTGGCCACCTTCATGGTCCTGCCAGATGTGGCCTGAAGAGTTGGAGACTCATCCCTGCTGCCCATTCCTGAAGCTAGGACAACCCCACAATAATCTTCCCACCCTGATACCCCAGTTCCATGCTCCCCTCCCTGCAGCCCCCTCTGGCAGGCAGAGTGGCCTTTTGAACACAACAAAGACCATGGCACTAGGCTCTCTCCCTGAGCCTCCAAGGCCACCGGGCTGGATGGCCCACCAGCCAAGCTGACTTTGGGTCTTTTTTCTGAGGTCGACCCCTCTTCCTGGAACATCTTTCTTCCCAACCTCTGCTTTCCCTTCTTGTCACCCGGCTCCCACCTCTCAGGGAGGTAACTTACCTGCCACCTATCTAAAGGAGCTCACCCCCTCTGGCTAAGCTTCTCTTCTAATGTTGTCCATTAATTCCTTCGACTTGCCTTCTTATCTGTCTCCTCTACTAGAATGTGAATTCCTCCAGGGACAGGTACCTGTTGTAATCTCCCACGCCCAAAGAAATGAAAATTCCCTTGAACTTCAAAGCTCCCCGGAACCCTGTAGGTTCCCCAGGACTGGCGTCTCATTTACTTATCAAACATTTTCCTTGCACTTGGTACATGGGAGGCGCTTTTCAAAATGTTATGCAAATATTAATTTGTCTAATCCCCACAACAGCCTTTTTTTTAGGTTGGTTCTCACCCTGGCCTCATTTCAGATGAGGAAACTGAGGCACCGAAAGAGAAGGCATTTGTTCAAGTCCCCAAGGCTCATGAGACTATAGACCCAGAAAGTCTCCTCTTATGTTCTTAGCAGCTGCACCCTGAATGCCTGTCTGTCTTGGCAGAAAAGGAGAACCAGGCATTTGATCAAAAAGCCCGAGGGGGCAAGGGTGTCACTGTGCAAAGGTTATTAGCTTGTGAATAATAATAATTTAAAAAAATCACATCTCCTTTCTACCTTGGGCCTTGCTGTGTGGCCTTTGGGAAAAATCTCCCTCTGGGGTCCTCAACTCCCTCCCTCTCCCCTTACAGGCAGGGACTTCTCCCACTTTGCTTCCTTCTGTCCCCTAACCACTCCAGTGTGAACCAAAATTGGCCATCTTGAAGCTTATTTTCAACTCAGAAACTCTCCAATTAGTAGAGGGTCTTGAACTCCTTTCCCTCCCTCCCAGTGGAGCCGCCTTCTGCCAGATGACTCCAGCACTCCAACTCCCCACCGCTGACCTGCTGATGCTAGGGACATAAGGAAGAAGGACAGGGACAGCCTCGGCTGGGTTTTCCACGGGGGGACTCCGTCCTCTCCTCCGGGCCTCTCACCCCAGGTCTTCTCCTTTCCTCTAGCCTTTCCCCATCTCCTGGCGCCCAGGCCTTCCAGGGGCCCCCTCTCCCCACGCCCCTGCCTGGGTCTTCCGCGCCTCTCAGGCTGCGCTCCACGGTGGAGAGGCCCCGGGCCCGGGAGAAACCGCCGCCCCAGGCGGGCCGGGACCCTCGCCCCGCGTCGCCCGCCGCAGCCCCTTCCCGCTCCCCGCTCCCCGCGCCTCTCTCCCAGGCGGCACCGAAGTCCTTCCTACACACTCGCTATTTTTGTACCATCACTCTCTCCTTCCTCTCCCCTTCCCCCTGCCTCCACTTCCTGCTGGCTTCACCTCGGCCCAGCTCGGGAAGATCTGGGCCCCTCCGGCCCGCACCCATGCCCTAGGCAGCTCCAGAGCTCGGGGACCGGGGGCAGGGCCACTCGGGGAGGGGCAAACGGCGGCGCTCCCGCCCCCTCCACTCCCCCTCTCCCGCGCCGCCCGCAGCCTCTCGCCCGCGGCGGGAAGCGGGGACCAGTCCGGCGGAGTCTGGAGGCCGGGGGAGGCCGGCCGCAACTTCCCCAGTCCACCTTAAGAGGACGATGTAGCCCGCCCGCGGCGCCGGCCTCAGAAAAACAAGTTTGCGCAAAGTGGAGCGGGGAGCCGGGCCTCTGGGCAGCCCGGGCGGCGCGTCCACCGCCTTCCAGCCTCCCGGGGGCGCAGGTCCGGCCGGCGGGCGCGAGGGCGGAGGGAAGGGCCGCGCGGGCCGGGGGCTGCGCGCAGTCGGAGCCCGGGCTCTCGGCGTCCCGGTCCCGAGCCCGAGCGGGCGGCGGAGGCTGCGCGGCCGGGGACCCGCGCGGGGTGCTGGGCCCGGCGCTGCCCTCGCTGCCTCCGCGGGGCGCGCTGCGGGCGGGCGAGGAGGTGCCGCGGGGCCGGAGCCCGCAGCCTCCCGGCGGGCGGAGGGCGGCGGAGGGGGCCGGGCTCGGCGGTGGGCGCAGCGCGGGGACCGCGGCCGGGCGCGCGGCGGGCAGCCCGGGCGGGGCAGGTGGGCCGCGGCGGGGGCGGCTCTGCGCTCGGGCTCCGCGGCCGCGCTGCCCCGGCCCTGCGCTCGGCGCCGCTCTCCCGCGCGGTCGGCCCGGGTCCGCGCGCCTCCTCGCTCTCTCCCTCGCTCTCCTCGCTCTCTCCCTCTCTCTCCCTCGCTCTGCCTCGCTCTCCTTGCTCCCTCGCTCCCCCCTGCTCGCCTCCCGGGTCTCGGGCTCCCCGCCCTGCTCCCCGGGGTCTGTCCCTCTCTCCCGTCGCCTGTCCCCGGCCGTCCCCGGCTTCCTTCCCCGCGCTCTCTGGCTCCGTCCCCTTCCCCGTCTCCCGATCTCTCCCGGGGGGCGGGGGGGAGTCCCCGACCGTCGCGGCGGCAGCGGCGGCTGCTCCGAGCCGCTCCGGGCCCCCGATCCGGGGCGGGGGGCGGGGGAGGGGGAGCCTTAGTCATTTCCCCGCTCCAGCCCGCGCCGCCCGAGCGCGCACTCACGGCCGCTCTCCTTCCTCGCTCCGCAGCCGCGGCCCATGGAGCCCGCCGGCCCGGCCCCCGGCCGCCTCGGGCCGCTGCTCTGCCTGCTGCTCGCCGCGTCCTGCGCCTGGTCAGGTAAGCACCCCTACTCCCCACCGATTCCCGCCCGGAACCGCGGGCTCGGGCCTCGCAGACTGCCGCTGGGAGCCGCTCGGCTAACGTGCAGCAGTCCTAGGGGGAGAGATGCCTGTCACCAGGGTTACAGATGCAGAAACTGAGGCCCAGAGAGGGCCAACGACTTGCCCAAGGTCACACAGCCAAGGCTAGCCCCCAGGATAGAACTCTTTCTATAAAGGTCTGTTTCTATAGACAGTGACAGTGTGACACTGTGCTGGGCACTGGGACTTAGTGAAGACTCGGTTTACCCAGCCCCTGCCTAGTGCAAGGAGGACGGCAGGCTGTCAGTGGCTCTTAAGCAGGGTGGCTTTGCTCAGAGCTGTCTCTCTAGACTTAGGGCTTTCCACAGGTTTGACTTCAGAGTCCAGAGAGCGGGTGGGGGCAGAGACGCTGCCTGGAATGAAACAGGCTGTTGCAAATAGGAAAGAGTGAGTCCTCCCTCGGGTACGAAGAGTCGAACAGTGTCAGTGTGTATGCGGGAGTGGGGGTTGGCAGGAGCCAGGGAGGCCCTGGGGAGACTGCCTGTGATCTACTGATCTCTCCTGAAAACGCTGTGGATTGTCCCTGTGGTGGCAAAGCCTCCGGCTGGATACTCTCTCCTGGCTGCTCTCCGGCTCCCCCTCGCTCTGCCTTCCCCAGGCTTCCAGGCAGCTCCCGCAGTTCAGGTGTTCGGCGGGGCTGTTACCTGTGGCTCTGAGCATGTCTTTTTGTTGGCCTACATCAAACACCTGGCAGGCAGGCAGCAGGCAGCAGGCAGCGGGCTGTGAGGGCTACTGTGTGTATTCGCCAAGGGGTGAGGTCACCGTTCAGGAGTCCTGCTTCTTAAAGGGGTTTTGCAAAAACAGGAGTCTCCTGGGAGGAGGTGAAGCTCCGAGCAATGGCGTTGGAGGAGTTGCGGAGGGAGGGGATGGGGGGGGGTCTTGTCTTGTGGCCTCTGGAAGCTATAGTGGACAGGGGTCTCTGCATCTGCCACCGTGAGCAGGGAGGTAAGGATGAGCTCAGTGTGCACCCCCCCAACACACCCCACCCCTTTGCATTTGCCTGGAAACTGGTTACCATCTGATAGCACTGAGAAAAAGAGAACTAGCAGAGAGGGGGTGGAAGAGGGTGGGGGATGGACAGCAGCTTCTCTCTGCCCTGCATTTAGTTCCCCCTGAGCCCCAGCAGCCCACAAGGTGTCCCCCCACCCCCAGTTCTTCTTGGTCGCAGTGGGCTCCTTGCTGGGTGGACACGGAAGCTCTGATACATTTCCTATCTTTCCTGTGAGTGGATCTCAGATCTTCTTCCTGCCCCAGCCAGCCATTTGTACCCTGCAAAAAAAAGTCCTAGCCCTGCCCTGCGGTCCTCCTGGGCTGGGAAATGCACAAGTGCCTCTTGCAAGTGCCTCATTTTCATGAAGCCGGGAACTGGGTCCAAGTGAATTTCTAAATGTCTGTTCCAGGCCCTCTCAGACCAGGACCCTGTGGCTCATTCCCTGGCAAATGAGCAGTAACACTGATTAACAAATGTTTAGGGGGACACCTGCCTCCGCTGGGGCCCTGGCCGGGAGTGCCAGCACCCTTCTTGTGATCACGTCTCCCCCCCACCCTTTGCCTATAAAAACAATGTATAAAATGGTAAAGATTGGGCCATAAAACTTCCGTTCCAATCCATTCAGCATCAATAGCCTGAAAAAGTGGAAGCAGCAGAGGGGCCCGGATTAACTTTGAAATAAATAAATCTTAGGAGGTAAGAATGAATGTCTCGGTTGAGGGTGGCAGCAAGGGATGGGGCAAGGCCACCGAGCTCGGGCCTCCCAGAATCCTTCACTCGGTTTTCTGGGGTTCTGGTGGCACCCTGGGCCCTGCTTTGAGGCTGGAGATGGGGCCTCAGGCCCTGCCACCCTTGTTTGGGGCAAGGGATTCGTGACAAAGCAGAAGAGGGACACGATAGAAGGGCAGGAAGGTAGGAGTAGGCAGTTGTCCAGTTTTCTAAGAAAATGGATTTGTTCCGGTGAGAAACTCAAATGTCAGGCCTAGGAAGGCAGCTGGAGATGGAAGGACGGCCCGTGTCTCGGGCAGGGTTGTCATTCTGGGAGGTGTCACATGATGGCCCTGGCTTCACATGATCCCTGTGCGGGGGGGGGGGGGGGGTCTGGTCATGTGGATCATCTTGGTTGGGGGAGGCAGGGGAAGAAGTTTCTACAAATCGCATTTGGCACAAATACCGCCAAAGGGCAATTGTAAAAAGGTGCCAGTGAAGTCCCCACCCTGGGTTCTCCCAGCCAACGTAGGGCCACTTGCTGATGACTGCGCTGAGGGAGGTTGGGGACACCTGGGCAGGCTCCTTCTGGGGCCCCACGGCCCCACACTAGGCCTGTGGATACTTGCTGGACCTCATCTGGGCCTAGGGACCTCTGGGTCACTCTCAGGCAGACCTCCCAGGAGCTCCCTCACCTTAGCCTGGAGCAGGCCAAGCTGAGTTGGGATTCAGGCTTTGGGGATAGCTGGACCCCCCACGGAGCCTCTGACCCTGGGGTGGAAGGTGGCCTGTTGGTGGCTCCAGTGTACTTTCCTGAGTGATGAAGTCAATCTCACTTCCTCTTTCACAGAAAAATAAGGGGGTAGGAGCCTGACTCCAACTTGCCCAGGCTGTCGGAGGTCCTTTAAAGCCGTGGTGTACTCTGGGTACTTTCGAGCCATTAATTATTTCTTTGCTAGCCCCACGGAGACTCATGGTGTGATTCATCAGTCAGCACCGATGAGTCCTGATGTGAACCAGGGGTTGGGAGAGGGAGGAGGCACCATGTTTATTAAGTACTCAGCAGCGTCCCTGCTGAGTGTTTTATCTGCATGATCTCATTCATCAGGGATGCCCGGGGTTGGCATTTATCCCCATTGTACAGATGAGGAAAATCAAGTCCCAGACTTGGGGAATAAGTGGTCCCAGGAGTAAGAGGGGAGGGAGCCAGGAGTTTGAGCTCGTGGAAGAGATTAAATGCCTTACTCAGGATTCCTTGGTCCAAGACGGAAAGGGTGAGACTCATCCCCTCCTGACTTAGGGGGAGAGTCACAGAAAGGTTTTCCACTGAGTCACACACATGTGCTTCCCGAGAGCCCGCTGTCAGCCCCTTGGCCCTCACAGATGACAGCACCCCGAGAGTGATGTGGCCCCGCCAGGAGCCCCCCATCTGGGCTGCCGAGCTCTGGAGCCCCCAGGGCTGGATGTTCCTCCCTGCATCTTCCTGGTGCCCTTTGTGACAGATGGCGAGGGGGTGTGCGAGAGGAAGGGAGTCTAAAAGTGTTGTGCGGATCCCACACGCTCGCGCGCCGCTTCCAATGGCTCCGTGCGACAGGTTACTTTCTAATTTGTAGTCTTGGACTCACGGAAGGTCCCTACCCCCTCTCTGTTGAAATGTGCTCAGATTTCTGTCCTGTCAACACGGCGCCCATCATGTCACTCCCAGCTCAGAACCTCGAGCTGCTGGTCCAAGTTTTCTGAAAAAGAAAAACCAGAAAGCAGCAGCAGGGCCCTGACAGGACTCGTTTCTGGCCACGTGTTTCCAACAGCCTGACCCTTGAGCTGTTGCAAAATAACAGGCTGACTCCCTGCCCAGAGCCCCGCTGGCTCCTGAAGCCCTAAACGCCAGCAGCACCTGAAAGAGCTCGCCCTGGGGAATCCCAAGTGGGACCACTTCTGCCCCTGTGCTGGCCACGGTGTGGGCAGGGTACATTGGATTTGCTCACCCATCACCCTGTGGTCTAGCCCAGAGCAAAGCCACACCCCGCCCGACCCTCACCTCTGCTCTACTCATGCTGTTCCTGCCATCAAAACTGCCCATGAGAGCCAGCGTGGTGGCACACACCTGTAATCCCTGTGGCTCAGGAGGCTGAGGCAGGAGGATCTCAAGTTCAAAGCCAGCCTCAGCACAAGCAAGGCACTAAGCAACTCAGTGAGACCCTGTCTCTAGATAAAATACAAAATAGGGCTGGGGATGGGGCTCAGTGGTTGGGTGCCCCTGAGTTCAATCCCTGGCACCCTCCTGCAAAAGAAGCCCCTTCCCAAACCAGGCTCAGTGGCGCTCCCCTGTCATCCCAGCAACTCAGGAGGCTGAGGCAAGAGGATCACAAGTTCAAAGCCAGCTTCAGCAACTTAGCAAGGCCCTAAGCAACTCAGTGAGACCCTGTCTCTAAATAAAATATAAAGAGGGCTGAGGATGAAGCTCAGTGGTTAAACGCACCTGGGGTCCATCCCTGGTACCAAATAAAAAGCCCCTATTCGGACTTCTTCCTCCCCTGAGCCTCCCCTCACCAACCCCCTGGATTTGCATCTGAGGCTCCTCACTATTTTCTCCTTGATCTGGGACCCCTGCCTGCACCTAAACCTCAGGCCTGCTTCTCCAACCTTGGCCGCCAGGAAGCCTCCGCCTGTCTCCCTGGTCTGGAGCTCAGACCCCCGCTTCAGTCCCAGCCCTGCTACGGACTTGGGCCTCAGTTTTCTCACCTGTAAAATAGGGATGGGTTAACAGCTGTAGCTCAGGAACCAAGTCGGCTGATGCTCTTGGGTTGCTTCCAGGGTGCCTGGGAGGGCAGTGCTCTGCGTTTCCTTCGTGGTTCTTTCTGTTTGATCTCGTCTGTAAAACGAACTGCTCTCTGAAGCATGCAGCAGGCTTGTGGCCCATGGTGGGGACTCAGACAACAGCAGGAGGGCTCAGTGAGTGAACCGCAGTGTGGGTCGCCAGGCTGAGGGGGGACAGACAGGTTGAGCCAAATCTACCTGCGTGTTCCTGAGACCGGGCGCAGTGGCACGGGCCAGCCTCTAGGTGTCTCTGGCAGGACGCGCAGGGCTGCAGCAGCTGATTCCCAGGCCTGGAGAGCGCGAGGGGCCAAGAGGGCCGGGCACCAGCCTCGCCCCACACCCCATTGTGCCCAGAGCAGAGAAAAAGGGACTGGCCCAGCTCACAGGGCAGCTCTGTGGCCAGCCCCGGGTGGGATGCCAGGCCTCCTGTGGCCTAGGCCAAGACTTTTGAAAACTGGGCTGTGCTGGAAGTTTCCACTGTGAAAGCCAGAAACCCGACAGGATCCTGAATTCTGTGAGAAAATTCTAAAGTCATCATAATAGGAAACATCATTTCCAGACCGACACTGGGCTCAGCACTGGCAGGGTGTGGTCCCAGTTGTCCCTGCAGCTCCCCTGGGTGGTGTGCATCATTATCATCTGACCCATTTGATTAGTGAGGGAATGGAGGCTCAGAGAGGTGGAGCACCTTGCCCAAGGCCACACAGCATCAGAATCAGATGGCCACCTGGGGCAGCCTAACCACAGGACCTGTGCTGTGAGCCGTCCTGTCGTTCTTTAGATACTGTTTAGCCTTACTTGGCTAATGGCAAAACTGAGGCCCGGGAGCTGGCGTCCTGCTATCTCAGGGCTACACTTGATGTCCCTCCATCAGCATATCATCTGGGAGGTGGGGGCAGCAGGTGTTCCCAAGACGTGTTTCCGTTCCGGTGCTGGAGGGGGAAGCAGCTATTTTGACAGCTGAGGCTGCTTTCCTGTTCGCTTCGGGCATTCCTGGGTAGGTCTTCTGTGCAGGGCGGACGGTCCTGCCAGGTGTCTTGCCGGTCCCTGGGTCCAGGGAGATGATGGAAACAGCTGAGCTGGGAGTGGGGCGGCTGTGGAGCTGGTTCTTTGTGTCTCTGCGGTTTCCTGAGCCCATCCATCTGGGGGCGCAGGGTGTTAGCTGCCGCTGGTGGGCACTGCAGGCCGAGGGCAGGTGCTGGGACTGGGAGGGACATGGGACCATAGGGGGGTCATAGGCCCCCAGCCACAGAGACTGCTGAAGCCAGTGGGCGGTGAGGCCCGGGCACTCCCGGCTCCCCATCTTCAGTGTCCTCCAGAAATGGGAGCCCGTGGGGGAGGAAGGACTTAGCACATGGGTGGTGGACACACGCTGACCCCTGGGCCCGCTATCTTTTATTTTGAAAAATTCCAAACCTATGAAAATGAGAAGGAAGGAGCCCCGAGTCGGCACCACCCCCTCTCCCGGGCCTGGGCACCTGCCCCTTCCTTTGTTGGGGGGTGCTGTAAAGAGATGACGAACGTCAGCATCACGCATCCCCCCACCACTGTGAACCCTGCTGGGCATCTCCACAGGGGCACGTGGTCTTGTCCTCACAGTGAGCCAAAAAGCATGGGGCCCTCCTACCCCATGTGCAGATAAGGAAACTGAGGCTCCCCAGGGCCAAGCTGAGCCCTCCTGAGGCCACAAAGATCAGAGCCAGGTCCACCCCCCTTCACTCCTAACCACGTGGCTCTGCTTATTGGGGCCATTTCAATTATAAATATTCATCCAACACGTTCCCGAGCATACGCTTCGTGCAGGATGTTGCGCATCTACTGTGTGCTCCAGGTGCTCAGGGACACAGCTGTGAGCAAGACAGAAATGCCTGCTCTCAGTCGGCCATGGTGGCCCACGCCTGTCATCCCAGAGGCTCAGGAGGCTGAGGCAGGAGGATGGCGAGTTCAAAGCCAGCCTCCGCAACTTAGCAGGGCAGGCCCTAAGCAATTCAGCAAGACCCTGTCTCTAAATAAACTATTTTTAAAAAGGGCTGGGGATGTTTCTCAGTGGTTAAGCACCCTCAGGGTCAATCTCCAGTACCAAAAAGAAAAAAAGAGAAAAAGAAAAAGAAATACCTGCCGTCAGCTCCCTGACGTCCCAGCAAGGATGAAAACATAAACCCAAGTAAACATTGATCTCAGGCAGAGAGACGAGGTGAGAAGGAAAGTGAAGCAGGAAAGGAACTAGAGAGGGTTGGGTGGAGATGAAGGAAGGCCTCTCTGAGGAGCACAGATCTGGTGAACTGAGGGAGCGGCCATGGGACTACCGGGGAGGACCCTTCCATGCAGAGGAACAGCAGGTCCAAAGGCCCTGGGGTCGGAATGAGCCTGCTCTGGTCCAGGAATGGCCTGGAGACCAGTGTACACAGAGTGGGAGGGGACAGGGAAGGGGAGGTAGCAGAGGTCAGCCAGGACCTGGCCTTTGTGTCCTTCAGTTTTCTGCTGCCATCTAACCTCCTCAGATGCCCTTCCTAGCGACCCCGTTCTCAAAGGGTTCCTGTGTGCTTCTCTATCACTGTGCCGACCTTACTGATGTCCCAGTGCTCCGAGCCGTCTCCCTCACCAGGATCTGAGCTGCCTGAGAGTGGGAACCGGGGCTGCTTCATTCCCTACGGGGCCTTAGCACAGGCCTGGCCACCGGGTGGATCCATGTTGGTTACATGGAGGACAAGGAGGGACAGAGAGAGAAGGCTGAGGTGCAGGAGGCTGAGCAGGAGGGCCGGGCCTCACCGCTACACGGGGACCTCTGTGGCCAGGGCCGGACCTGCCTGCTGTCGTTCCGAAATATCAGGAAGCACAAAGTACCTCAGAGCTGGGTGGGAGAGGGGCCCGCGGTCAGGCAGCCTCGGGAGCACAGCGAAGTCCCAGCAGCAGAGCCACTGCCCACCTGAGACGGGGGAGGAGCAGCAGACACTGAGGGCCATGGCGCTGGCCCAGGGAGGGCTGCGCGCTCTCAACCGGGCTTTGGCTGGGGTCCCCCGTGAGAGTCGGCGTCCCGTGAGAGTCACCATCCACGAGACGGTAAGGGGGAGGAAGTGGTTTGGCCGGACAGAGGTGAAGTCAGTTGCCTTGGTGGCCCGTGACCTTGACTGAGGGTTGTGGCGCCCCAAGACGCAGTGGGTGCTCTGTGGAGTGGGCTGGGGAGCTCTGAGGCATTCCTACTGCCCGGTCATGGTATCATCATTTATCGTCTGGGGTCAAGAGTAGATGGAGTCCTACTCCGTCACTCACCCCCAGAGCCTGAAACCCACGACCCTGCCCTCCGGGCCTGCGTTTCCCTTGTGTGAAGCGGGCCTGGCTGGTTGCTCCCCTACAGGTCTCCCCCAGCTGCTCTGTGCTGGTTTTCATCCACACCACTTCTTTCCTACCTCAGGGCCTTTGCACTTGCCGTCTGGGCCAGGGAAACCTTCCCGGGCCTTTACTTCCTTCAGGTTTCTGCTCCCATCTAGCCTCCTCTCTAAGCTCCTTCTCAGGAGGAGAGGCTGTGCAGGGGGCACCCATGTTGGGGCCCATCCTGAGTCAACGCAGCCTGTGCCTCTTCCTGGCTGTGTGCTCTGGAGCAAGCACCTTCCCCACTCTGAGCCCCAGTATCCCCATCTGCAAAATGGAAAGGCTGCCACTGCGTCCTCCCGCGCAGGGACTAGGGGGGGTTAAGGGAACTAAGAGCCACGGAGAGTGCTCTTGCGAGCTGCAGAGAGCTCTATAAAAGGAATCAGTGCACAGTGTCAGCTTGGGGGGAAATCCCGTCCAGAGACCGTCTGCCTCGGCAGCAGAGTGCAGAACCTTGGCAAATGTCGTTTCATAAATGTGTGTGGCTTTTAAGGGGCCCTTTGCCTCAGCTGGGAAACATGTGGCAGCCTGCGTGGGCAGAGGCCTCAGCTGCGGGGACCCGTCCTCCCAGGGAGAAGCCAGGCCCGTGGGCTCCCAGGTTTCAACCCTGCCTCTGCCACTTGCCTGGCTTCTGGGCCTCAGCTTCCTCATCTGGAGGAAGGGGATGGTGATGAGAGTTCCCATGGGACAGTGTGAGATGACTTGAGGGCTTCTTGTCACCTGGCCTGATTCCACCATTGCCGTGAGAGCCTGCCCGCGGCCCCAAGGCCTGGCCCAGAGCCAAGGTGGGGCCTGGAGCGGAAGACACGCTGGGTCCTCGGCCTCCCCAGGCCTCCCTGGGCCTCCCCGGGCCTCTCTGCCTCTGCAGAGCAGGGAGGCAGAACAAGTTCTCAGGTTGCCAAGGCGCCAGGCCCAGCGCATGGTGACCTCCGCGTACTCCCCTAGCCTCTCCTGGTGTCCTCCAAGGCCTTCCAGAGTTCAAAGGGCATATATAGGGTGTGCCTGTCACAGTTCCTTCCCTGCTGCTGGGCAAACAGGGTCCCAGTGCAACGCTGCTCAGGGCCGGGTAGAGCCGCCTGAAGCTCCTCAGGGCCTCGGACCCTCCTTGCTGACCGTGTCCCAGCCAGGCCCTGTCCCAGGCAGAGGGGCCTCGCACATGATGGTTCTGCCTGGGGAGGATCCCAGCCCCTGGGGCCTCTGGATGAGGTATCGGTCATGCCTTCCTCTCCAAATGCCCCGCTGCAGGGCAGCCGCCAGCCCTGAGTGCTTACCTGTGTCTGGTGCTGAACTCCTTACACAGGCCAGCCCGGTTCACTCTGAGCACAGTCCTGGTGTTTACCATCATCACCACTGTCATTGTCACCGTCGTCACCATCACCGTCATCGTCGTCGTCACTGTCCCCTTTCTATAGATGAGGAGGAACCAGAGGTCCACATGGGTTAGGACATTTCCTGGGGTCACATAGATAGGAGGGTGAGAATCCAGACCAAAACCTTCCTTCAAACAAATGCCAGGCCCTGGGCTAAGACTGTGGGGCAAAACTAAGTCCCTGCTCCCAAAGGACTTAGAGGTCGAGGGTAGGGAGATGGAGACTTAGAAAATTAGATGACTGTGCAATATGTTGGGCACAGAAATAAAGCGAATCAAGAGGCATGAAGGGCATTAGTGGTCATATCATGTGACCAGGGAAGGCTTCTTAGATCAGAGGCAAGGGGACCAGCCATGTAGATACCTAAGGGAGGAAAGTACCAGGCAGAGGTAATGGCAGGTGCAAAGGCCCTGTAGTGGGCAGGGGAGGTGAGTAGCATGATTGAGAAAGAGTAAGGCTCTCCTATGAGGATTCTGGGTCTCACTCTGAGTGCAGCAGAGGCCTTAAGAGGGAAAAGGAGGATGTCACCTGACTCAGGCTTCAGAGCTCCCCTGGCAGCAGAGGAAATGTGGGTTATAGAGAGGGGAGTGGAGGCAGGGAGGCCACTGCCACAAGGATCCAGGTGAGTGATGACTGGGCAGTGAGGTGGTGGAAGGAGGCCAGATTCTGGGCTTGTAGTGCCAGAAGGTGAGCCAGGCTGAGTCTACTATTAGGCTGGAGGGAGGAGCCAGGACGTGTGGAATTCCCGTCCAGCCTCTTCTGACCACTGAGCATGTCTCCTGGGAGGGCGAGGGCAACCCCATCCAAAGGTGAGGAAGTGGCGGCTTAGACAAGAGCCACTTGGCCAAGTGCCCCAGGAGGGATGATGCACCCGGGCCTTCTGGCCCCAGAGCCCACACTCGGCACCATGTGTCTTGGTACCTTGGCGTTGGCTGCCTCCTGGAGGGCCGCCAGGACGCGTCAGGGGCCAGTCCTCAGAGCTGCCCACAGTGCAGGTGAGGAGGGAGCCACCCTGCCACCAGGCCACACGTCCCCGTGAGAGCTGCCTCGGTGCAGCTGTGGGGTCCACCACAGTGCATGGGGCATCTCCACCCAGGGTGCCAGCCTGCTCTTCAGATGGGAAACCGGAGCCACCTTCAGGGTGCCAGGCCATCTCCACTTGCCGGGTGGCACATCCCACAGACTCTTCCCTGACCCCCAGGCTGTGCAGGGCCCTTGTCTCACCTCTGCCTCCGCTCACCCCAGCCCCAACCCCTGGAGTCCGTCCCCCACCCCGCCTCTGTCAACCTCCAAGACCTGGCTCAGGGGCCTCGGCCTCCAGGAAGTCTCCCAGATCCTGCCCCACTTCCGGGGCCCCTCTGCAGGCCTCCTCTGGACACTGATTGCGGGTGCGTGGTCATTCCCGTGTCCAGGACTGCCCACCCACAGACTTGGCCGCTGTCAGGAGCAGGGCCTGGCCTACTGCCCTACCCCGGGGCATGGAGGGCGCGGCCTGGCTGCAGACTGGGGCTGGAGGGGTGAAGGGATGGTCCCACCTCCAGAGGCCAGGCAGAGGGGAGCCTGAGCTGGCCGCCTAGCTACGGAGTCCACGCCGCCATGCGCGGGCAGCCCCTCTGAGCCCGGGCCCTTTTTGCCTCCATGCGTGGCCGTGCTCTCCAGCGGGGACCACACGCACCTGGGAGGCTCAGCACCTCTTCAGGGCGGGGCCTGGGCGCGCCCCGCAAGCCCCGCCCCCGGGAGCTGTGACGGACAGGGAGGGCCCTGGCGCCCCTGCTCCCCCACAGCCTGGGAAGAAACTCACCTGTGCCAGGTGCGTTCCCAGCTGGCCACACTCACAAACGCGCGTGCACAGATACACAGGGCGCACACCTGCCACACTCACCCCGCCGCCGACGCCACGCCCACACGCGTGCCGCCGCGGTGGCCCCTTCTCTGCGCACGTGCGGACACGTGCCCAGCGGCTCTCACCTCCTGCACAGCCTCCACCCTCCCCGCACCAGGCCGCCACCATGTCCCGCCACCCCCGGGCCAGTGTCCACGAGCCCCTGGACACACAGCCCTGCTGCCCTCGGCACGGCCCTGCGCACGCGCGTCTCCCACACTCACGTGCTCACACTCTCTTGGCCCACCCTTGGGTGTATGTGTGAGGGGTGCCGGTGCTCTGCACACTCACGCACACGTACACACACACCTGCCCTGTCGTGTGGGCCCTCTCATGCACACTCATTTCCTCACATCCTTTTGCACGCTCCTGCACCTCGCACTCTCACAACCATTAAATCACAACCGAAGGGAGCAGAGGTGACATCGGGTGAGGTTCCAGTGCATGGGTGATAACCGCAGCCCTGAGATAGGGATGGTGGTGGGGGAAGGGGGAGGCCAGGCTGCCTCTGCTGTGGGGACCATGGTGTCATTCAAGGCCTCTTGGGTCATTGAGCCCCGGCACTGCCAGGGCTCCAGCCAGAGCCTCCTGGGCCTTGGGGTTCCTTGAGTTGGTGGAGGGTTTGTCACTAGCTCATCCTGCGGTCCCCGCTGTGGTGGCCCAGAGCTTGTGGGGGACAGGCCAGCCTCCCTGCAGGTGCCCGCCTGAGCAAGCAGCTGCTCAGAAGTGAGCACATCAGCTGTGGTCCCTTGGCCAACGGGGCTGGGGAATCACCGGGATGTCGCATGGCCCTGCCTCCCTCCGCACGGGCGTCAGCTCTAGGTTAATTTCTCATCCATGCTTTTTTTTTTTTTTTCCACTTCTAAAAATTGTTTTCATCCTTTCTCAACCTCAAACACCACCATGAGCACTGTTTTAAGAAGAAAAGTCACCTGGGTATCTCCAAGCCCTGTGGTCAACGCTCAGCCCCACCCCTGCGCACCTCTAGGTGGCATTGGCCACAGTGGTCCAGCCCTCTGTGGCCAACTGAGGAGGAGAAAGGAGGCAGGGTGGTGGGGCCGTGGTCACAGGGAGCAGTGGCCAACCGTGGTCACAGGGAGCAGTGGCCAGCAGAGCCACCTGTCCAGGGCATTGAGGTCTATTTCCAATGTTGTCACCTGTCCTTACCACAAGTGTCAAGCTCTGGGTGGCCAGGGGCACTGCCATCCACAGCCGCGGGCTCAGGGTCTAGGAAACGGGTCCTACCACCAGGCCACTCCTCTTACAGCCATGTGCTCCTCTTACAGCCATGTGCCCCACCCTGGGGAAGTTACTTCTCCCCTTAGAAAACTTACTCACAGCCTCTGCATCGACACTTGAATTTTTTCCAAAAAGCATTCAGTGATCACTGCAAACAAAACAAAACAAAGACCCAAAGCTTTAAGATATTCAATATATTATTTACTATCAAGTATCAGTATAATGTTCCCACTTCATCCCACACCCCAACATGGGGTGTTTACCTAGTATTCAAGACCTCTCTCTCTCTAGACATGCAATTGATCACCTGCAAACATTTATTGAGCACATACTCAGGCACAGTCATCAGGAGCCAGGGCCATAGTGGTGAGCAAAAGGACAAAATCCCCCGAGGGCAGATTCATTCAGACAACAAACACACAATGTAACAAGCAAATTACATGCATGGATTTCTTTAAACAAATGAGATACTATATATATTCTGTGTGTGTTATGTTTGTTTTGAGGTACTGCAGATGGAATCCAGGGCCTCCTGCAGGATAGGCAAGAGCTTTACCACGGACCTATACCCCCAAGATTTTATTATATTTAATAAAATATAACATTAATATAAAATATTTAATAAAATTAGATTACCTAAAAATATAAATATAATTTTATTACACTTAATAAGATTATATTATATAATTTATATATAGTTTATATTACATATAAATTGAAGATTGAACCTAGAAATTCTACCACCGAGCTACAGTCTCAGTTCCCCACCGCCCTGCTTTTTTTTTGTTTTTGTTTTTTTTAATTTGAGACATGGTCTTGCTAAGTTGCCCAGGCTTCCCTGAAACTTGGGATCCTCCTGCCTCAGCCTCCTGAGTAGCTGGGATTACAGGTGTGCGCCAAGCACCTGTATTCTTTAATGTATTCTTTAATGTTCATTCGATTTAGAAAAAATCTGAAAAATATCCAAAGTAGAAGTCGGGGGGGGGGGCGGAGAGAGAAAACCTCCATCAGTTTTAGAGTCACGATCCAGAGAGAGTAGCCTTTTATAGCTTTGGATAGTAACTTGGAGTTGTTCATAAATAGTTTCATTTTATTTTACAAATTTGCAATCATACTGAGAGCACAGGTTTCCTTCATCTCTTGCACAAGTAATGCAAACAAAAAAACAGACACAAACCAACTCCTGTGTAAATTACTCCAATTACTCAAATTAGTAACCCGTTAGTTAATCCTCAATGTCCCCACCCCACCCCACCCACCCAAAAAAACTTGTAGTGTGGGACCACTCTGACCTGTGGCACATTTTCGTGGCATTTGTACACTGTTTTCATGGCTGTGCACTTGGCCGTCACATGGATTGACTGCAGTGGGGTCAACCAGCCTCTTTCCCTTGGACATTAGGATAGTCCCAATTTTTCATTTTTATAAGGACACTTAAATGAACAAACCAAAACGTCTGCACATACCCTGAGCTCTCTGAAGGTATGATTTCCATTCACTCCTACTTTAACTACTCTACATCAAAATGTTGATTGCAGTTCTTTGATGGTATTATATGAGATTATTTTGTTTTTATACTTTTTTGTTTCCTCTAAATGCTTTGCAATGAACAGGTTTTATTTGCATAACCGCAGTGTTATTTAAAATTAGGCCATGAAAACTGTAGTCACTCGGGTGACTACAGTCACCCGAGTGACTACAGTTTTCATGGTAACTTTACTGCTGCCTGGATTTCCACGAAGGGGTAGGCCCTCGTGCACTGGGCCATCCCTATCATTGGTTGGTTTTCTAACTTCTAGATCTTTCTGGAGGCGACCCTCTCCATATCTGAGGTGATGTCCCTGGTGGACGGTTCCCACAGTTCTGGTCCATCCTGCCAAACTGCTTTCTGCAGAGGGCCTTCCAACTCCCCCTCCCACCAACAGCGACTGGCTGTGCCTGAGACTGCCTCTCCCTGAGACTGCCCGGGGCCCCTGAATAGTCTCACCCTGCCAGGAGGGCCAGGGAGAGCAGGAAAGGGTTTTGTCAGCCACACCAGCATGATGACCCCAGGCCTGGACCACAGGAGCGATTCTTAACAAGCTCAGTTCCCAGAACAGAACCTGCAGAGAAAGAGAAAAGACAGCGAGCAAGATGGGGGGGGGGTGCTCTCTTTGGAAGAAACACACACATACCCAGATTAAAATAATATTTGGCACTTACGTCGCACTTTTAAAATTCTTCAAACGCTTTATAAACACTAGCTAATTAATTAAGCTGCCTAAATCTGGCTGCAGTTGGTGGAGAGAGCTCAAGAGGATCTAAAAAAAAAAGAGGGGGAGCCAGCCCTACCCAACTCCAGATTTTATTGTCGCCTGCCCGGGCCCGGGTGTGATGGCGGGCCTCCGGCTGCACAGAATAGCCCTGCTCCTGGGAGCCCACTGCCAGGTGCCGAAGCGCCTCCCCAGCGCAGCGCCCTGGCCTGTCGCTGACCCAAACCTGGGGGGCGCTGATACTAATAAGGGTGAAAATCACCTGAGAGCCGTGGCCCAGGCCCCCCACCACCTAGAGAGGCCAATATTAGCTCCACTTCACAGACGAAGAAGGAGGCTCCGAGAGGGGATTTGTCTGGATCCCGGAGCAAATAGAACCCCCTCCCTCCTCCACTCGTCAATGTGTTCAGTCAACATATCCTTAATGACAACCCAGGGTGCGCCAGATCCTGTTCCAGGCAGGAGGTTGGAAGCCATCCCTTGTGGATCCAACATCCTAGTGGGGGGCAATAGAACCATCGAGACAAAATCAAATATATAAATAATGCAGCTTCGTGATAATAATAGGAATAGGAACTAAAATTTAAGCAGCATGTGTGTGGCAGGTGTTTATGTGTAGCTCTGTCACAGTCCTCATGACTGACTGTCCCCGGGGTGGATGCCGGTACCTGGCTTGGTAGATGATGGCATGGCGGTCCAGGAGGGTGGGGCAGAGCCAACCCAGGCCTGTGGCCCCGCACAGAGTAGGTGCCGTTTCTGGATGGGCTGGTCTCCTGGTGAGTGCAGACCCCGGAGGAACGTCGCTGGCTGGGTGCTCTGGGCAGGGGCTGGTGTTGCCTCTGGGGACTCCAGGTGACTTCCTGCCTCCAGGCCTCGAGTGGCCTGTACCTCCTGTGCCTCTCACATGCCTGCCACTATTGGGCTGGCTGACGCTAGACTGGCCCCTGTCCCCTACAGGCTCTGCTTTCCTCCCTGGTGCCGTGAGAATCAGGCCGTGCTCAGGCTGACCCTGGAGCCTCAAGGGCGAGCCCTGGCGGGAGGGGAAGTGAGGCAGGATGATGGACAGATGGTGACAAACCAGCTTTCAGGCCCTGGGCTTGACTGGGCCCATGGACCTCCCCCTGGACACTTTCCCCTTGCCAGTGAGGCAGTGCCAGCTCCTGGGCCTGTGGGCACACCCACGGGGTCTCTCTCCTGCCCACCAGAGCTGGAGGGGCCACTCAGGGAGGCTGAAGCCCTGTTTGGTGGACAGGGTCCCATCAAGGTCAGTGGAGAACCCAGCGGGGAGCCAGATCACTCATCCCACCGTGTCCCAGGCTGCCGCTCCTGTCTCTGTCTTTCCCTTTTTCCCATCCCAGTCCCTCTCTGACTTGTCTCTCTGTGTCTCTGTCTCTGTGTATGCAGTTGTCTCTTCAAATCCTCAGGTTCCACACGACATATTCAACCACAGTTAGGCCTACCATGGCTGCATCTGTACTGAACACAGACGTTTTTCCTGCCATTATTCCCTAAACAATGCAGTCTAACAACTATGTACATTGTGTTAGGCATCACAGTCCTGCACTGCCTAATGACATTTCACTTGACAGCTAACCACACTTACAACCATACACACACCACCTAGTCTAGGTGTGTGGTCGGCTTTACTGCATCTAGGTGTGGGTGAGTTTGCCGTACTGCTCAAGCAGTGACCAAACTGCCCAATAACCTGTACCCATCATTAAGCGACGCTTGGCTGTCAGTAATCCAGGATGACGTACGGTACACAAAGGATTGCAGACATCATGCAAATACGACATCATTTATAAGAGGGACTTGAGCATCCTTGGGTCTGTATCCAGGAAGGGTCTTGGAACTGTCCCCGCAGGTTCCGAGGGATGGCTTTGTGTGTTTATCCCACTCTTCGTGGTCTTTCTTTTCTCCCCTGCCCACCTCCACCTTATTCAGAACCAGGGGCCCAGGAGACACCTGCTCTGAGCTCCCTTCCCTCGGTGCCCGAGCATCTGCAGCCCACCCCACTTGCCCGGGCATCTTCTGGGCTGTGTCCTTCCTCTGCACTGCCCCCCAGGCTCTCTGCGGGGTCTCTGTCTCACACGCTCCAGGGTCTCCAACTTGGAGCCCAGGCCTCTCCCACCACTGACCCCAAGACTCCTTCCAGTTGCCCAGCCTGGAACCCTTGAGGCCTGGACTAGGTTCCACTCCTGGGAGTCCCCATGGTCCAGCTCAGAACTGGCCTGAGCGAGAGTAGTGAGGGCTGGTGAAGTGAAGTTTGAGTAGCAACCTCACCCTTCATCCACTGTTAGTCTAAAAAATGACTTCCCCTGTGCCCAGCCGGGTGCAGGGGCTCCTTTGGGGGAATCTCATTTTCTTTGCAAATAAAGCAGAGGACTTGCGGGGGAGTGTTATAACTGTTTTTGTGGATAAGGAAACTAAGACTAAAACCTGATGGATAAACCAGGATCACGTGTGATAAGGGGCGCACCACATTTCAAACCAGGTCTGTTGACTCCAAAGACCAGATGCTCCTGTTTGCCACTGTCCCTGGTCTCTGCTTGTCCAGTCCTCCTGGACAGGACTCGGATGGACTCATAGTGATTATTTTACAGATGAAGAAGGCAGCGCTGAGAGCCAGAAAGGCCTGCCCAAGCCCAGGGCAGCACTTAGCAGCTGGGTCTTTTCAGTTGCCCGAGTGATGGCCCCAGGTGACATGGGACACTATTGGGCCAGGACTCCAGCCATCGTGCTCCTACTTCACCACTCCCTAGGCTGCTAAGTGCAGCTCCACAGTGCAGGGTCGTAGTCCTGGGTCCGCTGGAAACAATCAAAAGGCCATGCAGAGTCGGTCCCCACACATCGGGTGGCCTCCTCCTCTGCATCTTCTCCCGTGCTGTTCCCTCAGCCAGGACCCCCAGGGCTCCCATCTGGTCAATGCAGATTTGAATTTCAGAGTCCACTAGACGCAGCTCTGCCACAGAGGGCCCAGGCCTCACACCCCACTCTGTCACCCCACTCTGACTTAGCTCTCCAAGCCTCAGTTTCCTCGTTTGTATCCCAATCACAAGGAGCAGGCCCATGCGAGGGTTAAATGTGGTCCCATGTGCCTTGCGCTGAGCTCGGGTTCCTCTCGGGATGTGTATTCAGGAAAACTGGTTGTTGAGAAAACACACAGGATCCTCCAGGATGAACGGTGACCACCCTGTGTCTCCCCCAGGAGTGGCTGCACAGGAGCTGCAGGTGATCCAGCCTGAGAAGTCAGTGTCTGTCGCTGCTGGAGAGTCGGCCACTCTGCACTGCACTGTGACCTCCCTGCTCCCTGTGGGGCCCATGCAGTGGCTTAAGGGGGCAGGGCCAGGCCGGGAGCTGATCTACAACTTCTAAGAAGGCCACTTCCCCCGAGTCACAAATGTCTCAGATGCCACAAAGAGGGACAACAGGGACTTTTCCATCCGCATCAGTAATGTCACCCCAGCAGACGCCGGCACCTACTACTGTGTGAAGTTCCAGAAATCGACCCCTGATGATAAGGAGTATAAGTCTGGACCAGGCACCGAGTTGTCTGTGCGAGGTGAGTGCAGCTGCCTCCTCCTCCCTGGGGTGGGACAGGAGGTCAGGGGTCACGCCCTCCATCCTGGGGGCCACAGCTGAGAAGCAGGAGCAGCACTGGGTGCTCATGTCATGACCTGCTGTCACCCCTTCTGCAGGTCAGGGAGGCAGAGGCCTGTGGAGGCCGTGCTATTTGGTCCAGGCTCCATGGCTGGCAAATGGGGGGCATCTGCACCCCTCACCTGCCTGCTCCACAGCCCTGACCTTTTCCAGTCTGGCCCAGCCCTGTGGCTCCCCAGCTGAGGGCTCTGAGGGTTTGAGGGACTTGCCAATCACAGAGCCAGACCAAGTGCCACCTTTAGAGAGTATTGCCCTGTGGGGGTGAGTCCTCTTTATACCACAATCCTTGAGGGCCTGCTGTGTGCCAGGTGCTGCTCTGGATGCCATGGAAGAAGCAGGGAGCAGCCCAGGCTGAAGCTCTTGTCCCACCTCCTTATATTCTTGTCCCTCCCTGAGGACCAGGCCTCCAGAGCAGGGAGGGGGCAGGGCATGCTTTCCTTCCTTCCCCTCCTGGAACAGCACCTGAGGAGGATTCTGACAGGCTCAGGTTCCCTGTAGACCTGGGGCCCTGGTGGAGGAGCTGCCAAGAGGTTGAGGCCTTTGCTCTGTGTCCGCCGTAAATCCCTGTGTCCCAGGGACCAGCCCTCACAGGCCCTGCAGGGCAGGGGCAGAGCTGGGTCACTCATCAGGCAACGTTCCCCATGTGGGTGACACAGGGGTCCCAGTTCAGGAAGCAAATTGCTCACTTTGAGTTTCCTGCCAGAAGCCCAGGATTCTCTTTCTAACTCCTGAGCCCAGGAAGGTCAGCAAAGGAAGGACCTTTCATCCATCTGCTCAGCCCCATTGACAGATGAAGAGCTGGAGGCTTAGGCATGGCCAGCGACCCGCCAAAGGTCACATGGCCAGTTAGTGCCAGGATCAGGCTGGGAACCCAGGTCCCATTCCAGTCCCGCTTCTGTGCTGCCCGGTGCTGACACTGTCTGCAGATGAGCAAGGTGCAGTGGAGGTGCTGAATAAGAGCTCCTGGAACCCACTGGCCAGGGAGCCAGAGTTTCTGCCCCTCACTGGTTTCCCTGAGATTCAGCACGAGCCTTACATTCAGACCCTGAGGCTGGTTTACATCAAAAACTTCCCCCCAGTGCCATCCTGGTCATTCCTTATTGGGATCCCATATCTCTGCGTGGGATATGGAATAACAGGTGATTTATCATCCAGCAGCTGGAAATGCCACTGTGGATCCTCCCCTATTCTGTTGGTAGAGATTTGAGTTGGTCCCAATCTTGAGCTGTTAAAACAGTGCTGCCGTGGGAACCTCGCAGTGATCATCCCCTGCAGGTGGGAGACACCCACTGCAGAGGCCCGCTGGGTCAGAGAGTACGATTACTTTATGTGGATGACACCAGTGTTCTGTCCTGGGTGTGGTGGCACCAAGTCTCAGACCCCAGAGGTAGGCAGGGAGGTGGCTTCCTCCTGATTTTGCAGGTGTCACCAACAAAAACCCTGAGGGCCCAGCATCACATGCCCACCAAGGCAATCACAGCCAGCAAGCAGCTCAGGTGACTCTCTCTTCTGACTCCTAGTAGATACTTGGTCCTCTCTGCCATGTCTTGGGCCCAAAGGATGCTCTGGATGACAAAGAGGGAGATGGAGGGGGCAGGGGTGGCTGTGGCCAGATGCCACATCTTCCTTATGGTACTTTGCCTTGGGTACCGATCTTCCCAGGCTGTTGGGAGGACGCAGGGAGCCTGCCCAGGAACAGACCCACAGGAGCCAGGGGGCTGTGCTCCCCAGGCTGCGTGGTCTTAGGTGAAGCCTGGCTCCTGTAGAGCCCTTCATTTCCCTATCTATGAAATGGTCATGACCATGGCCCCTGCCCAGGACTCTGTGAAGAGTCGAGGGGATGCTCACAAAGCCCTGGTGGGTGGGTGGGAGGGGTGCCAGGTTGATTACTGATCAGGAGGGCAGGGACAGAGCCCACATGCCTGGACCCCACATCCCAGCCCAGCCACTGTCCAGCTGGTGACCTCAGACAAGGTGCTCCACACAGGGGGCCTCAGGGTCCTCACCTGTCCATGACACCCCCTCACAGAACAGGGCTGGCCCTGAAGGACAGAAGTCACCTAATGCCCTTGGATCGGCACATGGCTTGTAGGAAGTATCCCCTCAATGTGAGCCGTTGAGTCTGGTCGTGTGACCTTGAAGGGGCCACATTCCCCTCCAGGTCCCAAGGGACAAGAGGGTTGGGGCAGCTTGGGGTTGAGTGGCTCCCACCTGGCTGCTCGTTGAAATTGCTTGGGAAACTCAAAAAAAATCCCAGGCTCCATCTAGAAGTTTTGCTTTGATAGGTCTGGAGGGGGTCTGGGCGTCTGAAGTCTTTAGTTACTCCAGAAGATTCTAATATACAGCCACGGCTTATGACCTCAGAGCCATGTGTCCTGAGGCCACAGGGGAAAGCTGGAGTGTCATCCTCTGGCAATCCTGGTCCCCCATGGAGGTAGAGCATGAGGTACGTTTTTGGGTGTGGCTGCTTCAGAACAGCATGTGCTGGGCTCAGCTCTCTGGGGTCCGTGGAGGAGCAGGGCCACCTCCCAGGAAGCAGACCCCTGGGCCCCTGGAGGGGCCACCAGACACAGCCTGCTCAGGGCCCGTCTCAGCGCAGGCCCTCCCCGCTCCGTCTTCCACAGTCTGCCAGTGAGGCCTTGCTCCTCAGCCACAACCCTCCCAGCCTCCGTGGCCCAGGATGTCACTGAGGTCCGTCCCCTCCCTCCACAGAGTCCTGTCTTTCTGTAAAGAGCTCATCTGGAGGAATCGCCTGGGATCCTGTCCCTGATTTGAAAGCCACTTCCTCAACCTTGTTTCCTGTTGGGAAAACGGGGGGCTTCCTCTCAATCAGGTTCTCCCGGCAGCTGCAGGAGCAGGACAGAGGCTTCTCCTGGGTCCCCACTGTTTTTGATGCGTCTCCTGGCTGCTAAGGAATGAGTGTGTGGTCAGAGGGAGTGACGTCAGAAGCCATAGGTGTCATTTATTAGGCACCTACAGCATGCCAGCCACTGAGTCTTGCCTCTACCTCATCTTACAGGGTGGTGTCCCCTTATTACAGAGGGCACACTGAGGCTTCAGCAGATAAGAACAGAGACATGGGCTGGGGTCCGATGCCTCCATGGTAGACCACCCACTGAGCACGTCTAGGCCTGGATTCCATCTCCAGCACCCCAACTAACCAACCAACCAACAAAAAGCCCAGAGATTCTTAATGAATCAACCTAAACCAGATGCCATGCGCCCTGCCCTTTGCCTGCTGTGTGTCTTTGGCCAGCCACGCCTGTCTCTGAACCTTGTCTCACAAAGGGGCTCACACTCAGATCCCCTCACAAGGTTGGTGAGCACAGATGGAGAGCCAGCTTCAGAGCCCTCAAAATTTGATGACTGGTAGCTGCAGTTGTCCCTGTAGCCATAGGGGATCGGTTCTGGGATCCCTGAGGATACACAAATCCAAGGGTGCTGAAGACCTTCCTATATAATGATGTGGTATTTGCCTATAACCTATGCACAGCCTCCTATATACCTTAAAACATCTCTAGTTTACTTATAAAAGCAAATACTATGCAAATAGTTTTATACTGTTTTGTTTAGGAAATCATGACAAGAAAAAGCATGTGCAGTACAGGCGCCATTTTTTGAATAATGCTCTGTCTGCAGTTGGTTGAGTTCAGGGACTGGGAGCCCTCGGATACGGGGAGCTGGTTCTGCCACCTCTCATCTCTTTAGTGACTTCCAGGCTGCTGGTGTCTTGATGACTTAAGTGTCACCCTCCTTATGGTGCCCTCAGAATGTCAGGTGAACGTTACAGGGTAGGATAGATGTTTTCATGTACAAATATTTGTGATATTTGCTGCCTGGTGACTGTGCTGGGTGGTGATTAGCAATTTGGAGACTCCACAGGACCCATCTGAGGACCCGTCCACAGGGCACACACCTCCTTCTGATCCTCTCCCTTTCGAGCCTTCTGCCTGCTCAGAGGGCCTGAGTTTGTGACTCTTGTAATTAATCAGTGATTAACAACTTAACCCTCTTTAGCCTCCTGAGCACATGGCGATCTGTTTCCAACCTCAAAGTGACCTAAGAAAGGCCCCAGATTCAGAAAAGCATTTTTTTTTTCCAAGAGCTGGGGAGGAGACTGAGGCAGGAGGATCATAAGTTCAAAGCCAGCCTCAGTGATTTAGCAAGGCCCCAAGCAACTTGGCAAGACTCTGTCTCTAAATTAAAAAAAAAAAAATAGGGCTAGGATATGGCTCAGCGCTAAAGTACCCCTGGGCTCAATCCCTGGTACCAAAAAAAAAAAAAAAGGAGGGGGTGTGGAGGGAAGCATCTCTTTAGCCTCTCCCTTTCAAATTCAGGAGTTAACACAGGTTAGACCACTGGTATATTTTTGGAAAGAATGGAAAACATGGAGTTCATTCATAAACACCTACAGGGAGCTCCCTGGATAGAAAGAAATTCTTGGAGAAAGATAGATCTGCCTGGGTTCTCATCTGAGGCCCATCTCCGGTGTGTGACTCAAAGCAAAATACTCCCAGGGTCTCCTGTAATCGTCACTATGGCCCAGAAGAGGTGCTGACACCCCATGTCTTAGATGTGACTCTGGAATGTGCACACCACACACACGTCAGGGTGGCCGCAGGGTTCCAGGGTTTACGGTGGTGCTGTGGTGCTGTTTGTCACTGTGTTTACTTCTATAAATGCTTTCCCTAGGTCCCCAAGGGAGGCCAGTAGGGAATGATTAATACAAAGAGTGAAACAGGTCAGTCATTTCCTTCCTGGGCCCAGCTTGGTGGAAATCCCCTTCTGCAGAGGACTTTGACCTCAGACCTGGAATTCCACCTGGTCTTCCCTTCCTCACTGTCTGGCCGGGTCAGTGTGTTTGCCACCAAGACAGGAGATAAGAGGCTAAGGACACCAGCTCCTGGCTTTATTAAGAGGATTAACAGATAATGTCCTGTACAGGCTGGGGACCTAGCTCAGCCTTGGCGTGTGCTTCCCAGCATGAGGTCCTGGGGTCAATCCCCAGCACCGGCAAAAAAAAAAAAATAAATAATAATGACAATAATAATGTCTAGGAAGGTTCTTCACAGTGTCGCTGGCTCATGGTCACAGGTGGCCTCCCAATCACCTGACTTGTCTGTCAATGCTCCTCCGCAGCCAGACCTTCTGCCCCCATGGTATTGGGTCCTGTGACCAGGGCCATACCTGGGCAGATGGTGAGCTTCACCTGCAAGTCCCACGGCTTCTCCCCCCGGAACATCACCCTCAAGTGGTTCAAAAATGGGAATGAGCTCTCGCACACCCAGACCAGCGTGCACCCCACGGGAGAAAGTGTGTCCTACAATGTGTCCAGCACAGCCCAGGTGACCCTGGCCCCTGGGGATGTGCACTCTCAAGTCATCTGTGAGGTGGCCCACGTCACCCTACAGGGGAGCCCTCTTCGTGGGACTGCCAACTTGTCTGACACCATCCGAGGTACAGGACCCTGATCCCCACCTCAGCCCACACTGACCACCCAGCCTGCTGCTCCCCAGGGGCCTTGGTCCAGGGCCTCAGTGGCCTGGGCTGTAATTCCCAGCAGTGCTGTCACCTGCCATCACATGTGGACTCATGCCCTGTGGCCAGCATGAGTTGGTGGCTTCATTTCATTGACCAGAAGCAACTATCACTGCTGAGCTCCTCCCAGAGCCGAGCCTTGATGTGCAGGGAGGTTCCATCTATTGTGCTAACTTCCTGCAGGCCAGGAGTTGTGTTTGTCAACCTCACTCACTTTACCCTCAGGGGAGCTGCTGATCACTTGGCACCTGTGGGTGGCAGGCCCTGTGGTTAGTGATTCACTCCCATGCAAACCCCCAGTGTCTGAGCCCCTCTACATGCCTGGCCCTGTCCCAAGGGAGGCCCTTGCCCTGCTGGGAGGAGCTCAGCTGTCTGTGCCATAAGGTCACAGCTTCTGCCTGTGCTGTTTCAGTTCCGCCCACCCTGGAGGTCACCCCACAGCCCACCATGGCAGGGAACCAGGTGAATGTCACCTGCCAGGTGAAGCACTTCTACCCCCGGAGCCTACAGCTGACCTGGGTGGAGAATGTCAACGTGTCCAGGACAGAAACAGGCTCGACCCGCTCAGAGAACAAGGACGGGACCTTCAACCTGACCAGCTGGCTGCTGGTTAACTCCTCTGTGCACAGGGAGGACGTGACGTTCACCTGCCGGGTGGAGCACGATGGGCAGCCAGCCACCACCAGGAACTACACCCTGAAGGTCTCTGCCGACCCCGGGAAGCAAAGCCCAGAAAACACCCCGGGTGAGGCCCACATCCCAGCTGATTGAATGCTTTAAACTTCATCCTGACTCTGTGTGTTGTGACGTGAGAGCAGTGACCCCCCTTCCCCCAGGGCACCCAGAGCCTGGGAACAGCAGCGTCTTAGTCAGCTCCCCACACCCACACTCTGAGGGTCTCCTCTGTTGGGATGGGCACACATCCCATGGGGCCTTCAAACAGGGACACTAAGGAGGAAGGCAGGACGGGGGATGGGCCTGTCCTGACAGCCGCCACTTGCCTTCTTCACCTGACACTTGTCACATCCTCATGGCCCCCTCCCTCCTCTCTTTCTGACCTCAGCCTAGTGTCCCCAGCACTCCTGCTGCTGGCAGTGGGGTGGGAGGCTCTGGGGATTCTTTCATCTTGGCTGCTGTGACCACTGTTGTACCTACTGTGTCCCATGTGTGCTGTTTCTGTGCGACGGTCTCTCAAGGACCCTTTCTGGGCCAAGGGCATGCTCATTTAGCATGAAGGTGACGCATCCATTCCACCAGATTGGGAGACCCAGGCACGGGTTATCCGCCCCCCTCCGATGTGTTGCGAATTCTTCTTACTTGAAAATAGCCGCATCTTGTCCTCTAATGCCACCGTGGAGTGATGACCTGTCATCACCTTGGCTGACAGTTTGTACGTAGCAGAACCTTTGGACAGATGAGAACGGAGGCCACTTCTTTGTGTTTCCTTCAGGGAAGCCCCAAGAGAGCCTCAGTGCTGTGTCATGGTGTCCCTTTGATTGTACCGAAGCCTGGTTTTCATAGGATGTGCAATACAGGGTGTGTGGATTTGTCACAGGCTTGCTGTGGGACCTTGAGCAAGTCAGTGCCTGACTCTGAGCCTCTGCTTTCTAAGGGCCATGTTGAAGGAGATGAGCTTCGTGCCCCTCAGCTCTGATTCTCTGGGGGTAGGGACTGTGACTGTTTTATTCAGCATTGTAGCTTCAGGGCACATAATAGGAACTCAATTGTTGGAGAGAGGTTGGAAGAGTTGGTGTTGAATAGTTGCAGTGGAATTTCTTATCATCCTCAAGAAGAAGGCAGCAGGGGGAAGAGGTTCACCTGACCTGCCCAAGGTCATGTAACTGGTTAGGGACATTGATTTGAGCCCACGTTTCTATGACTTGGAGCCTTGGATCTCCTACCTGTGCCCTGGGGCCTCTCAAGCCTCTGCTTCTAACCCAGGTGCCCTGATTCACAGCTCGTAGGCTGTAGGGCCCAGGGCCGGGGCACAGATGGGTGGTCAGCCCCTGGGTGGTCAGCCCCTGGGCTCTCACGGAGTCCCACAGCCAGCGGGCACACAGCCGCTCCGCAGTGTCCCTCTCCCTCAGCGCCTTCTGCCGCTAGCGGCTGACTCACGGTCTCAGATGGATGGGTGGCTCCTCTGTGGTTCGGCTCCAGATGAGAAGGAACGTGTTCTGTTCCCTAGGAGGGAGATGCTGCCCACACCCTGCAGCTGGGCTCCGCGGTCCCCTACCCCAGGCCCTCAGCCTGGTGTTTGCTCCTGGTGACCCCCAGGGGCGACTGTGCGCCGACCTCTGTGCCCACGTGACTGCGAGGCTCGCCCGGCCCAGCCAGCTGTTCTGCCTCACTGTGCAGAGGGGCCGTGGGTTTGGGTTTTTCTGTTTCCCATCTGCATAAGTGAAGCCTGTCTTCTGTGTGGTCCTCAGACAACTCTGCCAATTGGAACATCTTCATCGTGGTGGGCGTGGTGTGTGCCTTGCTGGTGGTCCTGCTGATGGCGGCCCTCTACCTCCTCCGCATCAAACAGAAGAAAGGTGGGTGGCTCCCCTTCTCTCCCCTCAGAATCCGCCCCTGGGCTTGTCCTCCCCAGGACACGTGGTGCCTTGGGCATGGGTGACGGGGTCCAGAGGTGGCCACACCAGGGCGGCTGGGGCAGCTGCTCCAGGCTGGTGGAGTCTGGGAGGGTCCCTCGTGGCCTGCCCCTCATGGTGGCAAAATGATGGTCATTGCCCTGAATTTCGTTCCTCCCAGGTCCACTCCTGAGGCAGGAAACAGATTGCTGCCAGGGGTAGCAAGAGGGGCCCTGGGACCTCCCCTTGCCAGTCTCAGGGGGGAAGAGGCTTTCCCAGGAGCTGCTGCCAGACTCCCTCTCTCCTCCCGTGCATCCAGGTCACATGCCCAGCGCAGGCCGTGGGGAAGGGAGTGGGGTCAGCACAGCCAGTACGTCCGAGGTGGGGGGTGGGGGGCTACATGTAGGATGTTAGGGCGGTGTGGACACACAGTGCTCCTCAGGGTGACCCAAGAAACGTGGGTGTCCTCCCTAGAATCCCCACCCTCCATGGCACTGTGCATGAGGCTGGGGCTGGGACAGGCCTCGACTTTGAAGTCAGGCCAACCAGGGTTCTTGATGCCTGTTTTGTACTCTATAAACAATCAGCTCTGCCTCCACGAGCCTCCGTTTTGTAGCCTCATCTATAAAATGGCTTTAGCGAGCCTGGTGCGGTGGTCACACCCATAATCCCAGTGGCTCAGAGTCTGGGACAGGAGGATGGCAAGTTCAAAGCCAGTCTCCACAAAAGAGAGGCCCTAAGCAACTCAGTGAGACCCTGTCTCTAAATAAAATACAAAATAGGGCTGGGGTGTGGCTCAGTGGCCTAGTGCCCCTGGGTTCAATCCCCGGTACCCGCCCCCACCCCCCCAAAACAAAATGGCTTTAGCAGCACCTGCCTTGTAAGATAGATCTGGGGCCCAAGTCGGCTCCTGGGAAGTGACGAGTCTGGCATGTTCTGGGACCTTAGCGCACACTTCCTCAGCCACACTCAGAGGAGGCAGTTTTAAGCTGGTATTTCCGAAACCTTTTTTACTGCAAGCGACAGAAATAACATTTCACATCTCAGCCCAACACACCCCTTTAGATAAAATTGAAACTCTGGTATTTTCTTTTTGGTCATACTCTGTTCTTTTCTGTTTAAAGTGGCTGGCTGTGACCCACCATGAGCCACAGGCAGCAAAGTGACAGGCGCTGTCCCGAGCTGCCCTCCTGTGGCGGGGCACTTGGCTCAGCCAGCACGGGCGTGTCCTGGGTAGTCAGGATCCCCTCTGCTCCAAGCTTCTGTCCCTCCTGGGCTGACAGGAGTCTGCCTGAGACACAGACCAAGCCCCACGCTCCAATTCAGGAGGATGGGGGTAGGCCCTGTCTCTCCAGAGAGTAAAGGGGGTCCACGGCACCTGTCCCATAAAGGTCTCCCTACAGTTCCTGGGGAGCCCTCCGCTTGTTCACCCAAAGGTGACAGAACATTGTGGTGGCCTTCAGTGAAGCCCCAGCTGTCCTTTCCAGGACTGCGTCTGGCATTAGGCAGGGCTCCTGGCTCATGAGCTTGTCACTATGGGGTAGGATCAGCGGCCCCTTGTTGCAGAGGAGGGATCTGAAGAGAGGTCGACCACCCAGGAAGCCCCTCAGCTGCTGAGTGGTGGGTCTCTATACAGAGCCCAGCTCCCAGACCAGGCTGCAGGGACCTGTGTCCCACTGGGCCACCCCCATGTGCTCCACACTGCTTCCGGGGCTTGGCGTGTAGTGACACAGTCAGCCCCCGCCACAGGCCTCAGCTCAGGTTTTGCATCCCATTTTATAGGTGAGGAAACTGAGGCCTGGGTGAGTTAGAAAACTTGCTCAGGTCCTCCCAGCCTGCAGGTGGGGCCAGGATTCAAAGGCAGGGACCACATTAGTGCCCACTCTGCACACTGCCTCCCCGAGCCCCAAGGAGATGTCCCTCCTCCCCTCCTTGGGCCCTGGAGATGTCCCCTCCTCCACCTCGGTACCCTCTGCGTAATGTCCCTTTGTCAGCTCCACCACTGGCCAGCTGTATGAGCCTGGGAAGTCACCCAGTCTCTCAGGTGGAGAAGGAGGGTGATTGGCGTCTGGTCACTAGAGTCTCAGAGGCGACACATGCCCCAGCTTGACCCTCTGCCTTCATTCAGGCCTCAGCTGCTGAGCCTCTACCAGGTGCTGGCTGCCCCAACCACCCAGCCCCTGCCCAGGCACCAGGCCCGGTGAACTCGGCGGCAGGGATTCCTGCCTGCGGCGGCCTCTGCCTGTGGCAGCCTCTGCCTGTCCAAGTACAGCGCAGAGCACACTCAAGTGCACACGTTGCTTTTTAATTACAATTTTGCAGCAAAATTGGAGTCAAATGGCTGCTCAGCCTGAAGGCCTGTCCGTGGGAGGCCCCATATCACAGGCTTAAAAACTTTGAACCAGACAGATGGATGAGACGCTGTCTTTCTTGGAAAGAGGTGATATGTAAATAAATGGATGCACAGCCCCGCCCTGTGAGTTTCAGGAAATTCAGAGAGGGAAAGTGACCCACCTAGGGTCACACGGCGAGTAGGTGAGTGGCAGACCTGGCTTCACACCTGCTCCTCAGCCGCTCTCCAGAACTTAAGTGGGACCCCTAAGAGGGTCCCACTGAGGTTTTCACTTGCACAGGAGTGAGGCCCCGAGAGGGGAGGCAGGTGGCTTCTCCTGGAAGTGGGAAGCCAGGAAGACCTAGCTTAGTCCTCGTGGGCTTCGAGGAAGATGATGGACCACCCACGGGGGAGGTGGCCATGGGGACTTCCTGTGGTTCCCAGGATGTGATGGAGATAATTACCTTACACATCCCTTTGCTTAAAAAAATAAAATGTTGCCAGAGGCGGTGGTGTTTCTAAGACACTCACTGGCTTCTCCTTTTCTCTTTCAGCCAAGGGGTCCACTTCTTCCACAAGGTAAGTGCGCCTTTGGGCCGGACACCTTTGCAGTTCTTGCTGGGTGGCTTGGCGATCGCGGGCCCTCCTCATTACCCTTCGGCTTTCCCCTCTCTCTTGTAAGCTGGTGGCTCCAGGTCTGTGTTTGATTCTGGTCTCAAATACAGGGGTTTGGTGCACAGTGGCACTGATTTCTCACCTGCTGTCCCCTGATCTGTTCCTCCGTGGAGTGACAGAAACTCCAAGTCCCTGAATGTCATAGTGTCCTGCACACACCGCTGGCCTCTCCCTCCCCAGATACCAGTTCTGTACCTGCCTTCTCCTTCGTTGATGAAGATGTGTTGAGTACCTCGGGTGCCAGGGTGGACGCCGGGCAGGGGCTCAGGTCTCCTCACAGAGGGAACGTTAGCTTATTGATTGACACTTGCAGGGACTTGTCACATCCCTGGTATGTGCAGCTCTGCTGTGGGTGAGCAAGGAGCCCTGACCTTCATGGGGCTCAGCCTTGGCAAGGGATGCAGGCAACAAGCATGCAAATGAAGTGATCTAGAACATTCTACCAGGTGGTGACAACTCTAGTACGGCCGAGGGGGTGGAGGGTCACAGTGGGGGGCTGTCTTAGGCTGAAGGGCACCTCTGCAGAGGCTATGTGAGCAGAAACCTGCAGCTGGGAGCTAAGATCAAGATCAGGGTCTGGGCAAGAGCCGTCAGGGCCCAGAGCCTGGGGAGGGAAGTGGCCAGGACGGAAGGAAGGAGGGGAGGCAGGGATGGGGTGGGGGGACGCAGGCCTCCTCTTAGCAGAGGCTCATGCGGCAGGATGTGCTGCAGAGCTGGGCCGAAAAGACTGGTCAGCATCCAGGAAGGCCCTGGGAGTCATCGCCAGCAGAGCAGGGGCCACATTCCACAGCGTCCCCTGGGCATGCCGCCGTGTGGAAACAGGTAGACATCTACTCTGAACACGAGAAACAAAACTGTAAACAGATTCGTATTGTTTCAGGTCAGGTTTTGCCACCAAATGGGTTGTGCAGATCTTCCATTTCTTTTTTCTAGAGCTTTCTGGACTTCAGAATTGCACAGCAAGAACTCAGGATCTAGGGTGGAGGCCAGTGGCCTCGAGTGTGGGCTCCTAGAAGGATTCAGGGTTTTACTCCCAGTGGGAGAATGAGCCCTAGGAAGGATGGGGTCTGGCTTTTGCTTTAAGAGCATCAGCCTGACTGCAGGTGGGAATCTGGCTGTGAGGTGAGGGTGGAGGCAGGGAGGCTGGTGAGGAGGCTACTGCAAGGGACCAAGCAGATGATGGGGGCCCAGACCTGAGCGGCGGGTGGGCTGAGAAATGGCCAGTTTCTAGACATAGTTTGAAGGGAGAGCAGAGATGGATTGTATGTAGAGTCAAGGACAACTGCCAGGTCCGGGGCAATGAAGCGCTGTGTCCTGAGAGGGGGGTCACAGGTGATGAGTGTGGTGATGGAGGAACTACTGGGCTCTGTGGTTGCCCATAGTAGGAGCATCTCACCTGCCCAGAGGGACACTGGGCAGCTTCTTGTGCCGTTCTCCTGTGCAGAATGGAAAGTCCTGGTGCCCTTGGGTAAAGCCGTGCCTCCTGCTCTGGCCTCCATGGGCACTTCCTGGGCTGAGCCTGTCCAGCCTCCCTGCAAACACTCAGCGCCCTCCTGACCTCCCAGGGAGTACTGTCCTGGTGCCCTGTCTTTGCCTGTCCCGTCCACACACCTGGCACGCTCTTGTCCAGGAGCCAGACTCATCCCCAGCCTCTGCTGAGAGACCATCAGTGGTCCCCCGTGTCCCTTAAGATAAAGTCCCGAGGCTCTGGAGGCCTTATGGCCCGGCTGCAGCTGGTGTGGACGGTCTCACTTCTCCACCCCGCCAGGCCTCACACTGAATGGCTGAGCTGCGCCGCTCCCTTCCTGCCACAAACAGGCCTCCCGCTGTCCTCCTGGCCTCTGTGCACTGGCCTCCTCTGGGTGGACCCCCACACGTACCACCCAGGGTCTCCACAGCACTGGGGGCAGAGGCACCTGTGAGCTCTGCAAACCACTCCTGGAGGAGCTAGAGGCCACCCCTGCCTCCACCTGGTCACCTCCCACTCTTCTTCCTGAGCTCAGCAAGGACCTGACCATCTACCTACTTAAGGGGCTTCCTGTGGCCTCCTGTGCCCTGGCACTGACACCCCTGTGTGTTCCAGGTGTCTCTGCCCATTTACAACCCATCTCTCTCGAGGGCAGGGACTGTGCCCCTCGTGTTCACAGCTAATAGCTTCTGAACTCGGCACTGTCCCTGGAAGGGGGCAGGCGCCCAGTAGAGGTTTGTTGAGTGACTGAATGAGCACAGTCCCTAACCCCTGCTGTGCTCAGAGCTCTTCTCTCGCCAAATCCCCAGACCCCTGCTCTCCGTGCGGGCGTCTCTCCCTTCTGTTTTGCTTTGTTATTGGCCTGACTTTTCACCTGACTCACCTTCCCAGTTGCACAAGAGGTTCTGGAAGCAAAGAACAGTAAGAGTGTCCATGACAATGACAGTGGCGGTCACAGCTGCCATTAACTGAGCATTTATGGCCTCCTGTGCACCCATCCGTCCCTTTCCTTCCTTGATCCCACTCAGTGGTTTTAATTTTTGCAAAAGCCCTATGATTGTTCCCCAGTCCTGTCACAGGACAGGGGTTCCCAGGATCCAGGCTGTGGCGGACTTCTGGGGAGTCCTGTTCAGACACACTACACCCCGAGTCTGTTCAGGGTTCCTACCGAGCCAGTGCTGTTCTCCCAGAGCCACACTCTGAGAACCCCGATTCTAGAGGGCTGTTATCGTCCTGGTCCTTGGGTCAAGGCACCTGAGGCTCAGAGAAGTCATGTGACATTCCCTGGGTCCTGCCACTCATAAGTGCGGGCACTGTGACCCCAGCCCTGATGGCGGGCGCTCCTCCTCTCTGCTAGCCAACCGCTTTCTGCCTGTCTCTTATTTTTCCAGCGTGAGCCTCCCGAGGAGCCGAGGCGTCACTCCTCCCTTATCTCGAGTGAGCCGCTGGCTCTGGCCGCAGCTGGTGGGGGTCAGCACCACTCCAGGGACAGGGTGCAGGGGAGGCTGCCACTCCGAGCTCAGAGAGCCTTCAGCTGGTGGCTGATGAGAGACCACTGGCCCCAAAGCCCCCCGGCCCCGGGCTAGGAGTGCGCAGGCAGAGAGCGTCGCCTGTCATCCTCCCCGGCTCAGACTCCAGAAGTGAGTCTCTGCTCCCTTAATTGGGCACTGGGGTCCATTCAGTCGGCCATTTGCTCACTCGTCAGACGTTGGCTGCGTTTATTCTTGGGATATTTAGGGCTTTCCGGAGTCTTTCATTGATTCATCTGGACGACGGGCCCCGCTGGGTGCCAGGAGCCCGAGCTGGGGCATCGCAAAGGAAAGCAGAAAAGGGACGAAGCTGGGCCTGTGGCACTGAGGGTCCGCGGGAGAAGAGCTCATTCATTCATTCAACAAACATCTAGGGAGGGCGGCCACGGGCCAGCCCAGGACAAGGTCGGCGCCTCCCAGGTGAACAGGACAGACCTCGTCCCTCCCCGTGTAGAGCTCCTGGCCTCTTGGGGACAGCTTACCCGACAAGCTGGAGACTTAATGATGTCCGCAGGGGCTGCTGAATAAGGGAAGGGATGGGGCAGACAGAGAGCCGGTCCAGGGCTCCAAGGCAGGAGCGCTCAACACAAGCTCAGGGCGTGGAGGCCAGAGTCGTGAGGGTGGGAGAGGCGAGACCGAGGCGGTCAGCGGGGCAGACCACCCAGCACCTCTCCAGCCCGCGTAGAGAGGGAGCGCATCGTGTGGCGAGAGGGGTGAGCGCTCCGGGCAGAAAAATAATGTGACATCTTTTATGCATTTTAAGTGTGGAGAATGCTGGGCACAGTGGCTCAGGCCTGCAGTCCCAGAGAGACTGAGGCAGGAAGACTGCAAGTTTGAGGCCAGCTGAGCCAACTTGGCAAGACCCTGTCTTAAAATAAAAAATAAAAAGGGTTGGGAGGTGGATGAGTGTCCCTGGGTTCAATCCCCAGTACTAAAAAAAAAAAAAAAAAAGAAAAAGAAAGAGAGAATGTGGAGAATGGAGGCAGAGAGGCCGGAAAGGAGGCTTGTTTAGGAATTTAGAGAGGAGAGCTGAGAGAGGGAGATGACAGAATGACTTTTTTTTTTTTAATGGAGCTGACCAGCCTTGCAGGAATCAGACCGCAATTTTTCTTTCTTGTACAAGAAGAGAGAAGAATCAAGGATGACTCCCACTTTAGCCTGACTCAGGATGAGTAGTGCCATTCACTGAGATAGAAAGACCAGAAAAAAAGTGGATAATTGGTTATAATCTGAAATACAGCTATGAAAGAGAAGAGCTTGAGGTTCTGAAATGGAATTTGAGAGATTCAGTGAAGGTATTCCCCCCCCTGAAAAGACTGTTGAATATAGGATTTGAGGGAAGAGTGAGGCAGATGAAGAGGCAGGAGGGCTGTGTGTGCAGAGGTCCTGGGGCACTCCGACCAGCGTTCATTCCAAGTTGGTTGTCGGGCGCCTGTGCCCATACAGCATGACAGGGCAACGTAAAGCAGAGGTGAAAATATGCAAGGAGGTCCGAGATTGTCACCGAGGGCCACCCACCATCCCAGCATGGTCAGCAAATCCTTCCCAAGGAGGTGACACCAGAGTTAAGTTTTGAAGGATGCTTGAAAGTTAACCAAGAGAAAAAGCGTGACGGGGTCATTCAAGGCTGTTGTTGAAGCAGAAAACACAAAGCTCCGAGTAGCCAGCATGAAACACTTGGTGGGTGGCTCGTGAGTAAATGAGCGCGGGGGAGTGGAGGAGCCGGGAGCCAGGCTGCCTGGGACGCTGAGCAGGGCGAGGAGCTGGACTCCGACCAGACAGGCAGCGGGGAGCGGCAGGGGGCTGGAAACCAGGGGGTGGGGGGAGATCTGCATGATCTCCCCCACCAGACGCGTCCCCAATCCTGGAGGGCTGTTCCTGTGGCACGGGGGACATGTCATGCCCCAGAACTACCTTCTGAGCCAAGCACTCGTGCCAAATCCATTAATAACCCGGCTGCCAAGCGCCATTGCTCACTTCTGACACCATCCAGGGGACCGTCCCGGAGTCACCAGCCTGAGAACTTAACACGACTCCTGTGGAGCCAGCGGCTCCATGTGCACATCACCTTGACCGTGACCCCTGTGCGCTGAGCCGCAGCCTCCAAAGGCCGAACCAAAGGCTTTTTTGATGAACCAAGGCATCTTGGTCTTTCTCTTTTCGTTGTTTAGCCGTATACATAGATACTCCTAATACAGAACATTTGGGAAATAAGGGAAACTCAAGCGAAGAAAAATACCCCCACAAAGACCACGGCGGTTGGCATTTGCCCCCCATTATTATCCACACATTTTCCACCTTTGAGATCATTCCACAGAGATTTGCCTTTTCGGTTATCACTTTAATCATTTGTAACTTTAAAAAAGTACCTTCTCGTGAACCTTTTAAACCTTAATCTCTACGTTCACCCTAATTTCCTAAACAGGTCTCGATGGACAGAGCCCAGAGAGATAAACCTCCCTCCCCCCACCCTGCCTGGGACAAACGGACAGGAAGTGCCTTTGTATATGGAATTTCCCCCCAAAAGTCAAGAGATGGAGACCCCATCCAGGCCTTCCCCCTCCCCCCGGGGCTGTCCTTCCATGGTCCTAGCTTGCCTCCCCAACCCACAGCCTATGAAGCACCAAGCCTTCCCCGCCCAGTGCATCTTCTGGGTATTATCATCTTTAAAGATCCCTGCCCACAGACATTGAAAAAAAAAAAAAAAAGCAAATGGCAGAGCATTGTTGCAACGTCCTTGTTAGTGAGAGAAGGCTCCCTTGTCCAAACATTTGATAAGCAGTTGTATTTCTGCTGTGACTCATTCATCCCTGTCCTCTACCCATATAGGAAGTGGGACTGAAATGTTATTCTTATCGATTTGCATAAGCACTTGAGATAGTGCGGTATTTATATCTGTGTGTCTCTTTCCATTTTAGGTTGCATGAGCCCGAGAAGAACGCCAGGGATATAACCCAGGTACAGTCCTTGGTGAGCCGCCCTTCCTGGGAAACTCAGGGTGTGATTTCCTTGCATCAGCCTGAGTTGCAGATCCGGTTCTAAATTAAGACTCTGTCCCCCCCCACCCCACCCCCCCTGGAGGGAGGCGGAGGGGAGAGGATCTGTGCATTCCTGATTTCCCGTGTCCTCTGCGGGCTCCTCCTCGCTGCTCCAGCCAGGAGACTCTGATGTAACCTTGCTTCATGGTACCACTCCAGTGGGGCGCCAGGCACCATGTGTGCTGGGTGGCCTGGTGCCCTGGGGTCGGGCTGTAGCCCTGCATTTGCTCAACGCAGTCACCTCACCAGGAGCACCATCCCCATCAGCCCGTTCCCACCTGGGGTCATAGCACAGCGCTGGCTGCCAGGGCCTCTCTAGCTTTTGCTGCTGGAAAAACCCTTTTGTCATGAATTTCCTCCCGCGGGCACTCCCTAGACCTGGCAGTCCCCCTCAACATCGCTAAGGAGACTTCATAGGCAACGTGATTGGCCTGTTTCTGAGCAAACGAGACTGGCCTATTTCCAGCTGACCTCGTCAGACCTGGGAGGCAGGGGCCCCTCAGCACCTGGTAATGAGGCAGGCCCTGCTCTGAGCCCGGTGAAGGAGTACCAGCTGCCCTTGACATTTCCTGAGCGATTGGCATCATTTAGACATAATGTGTTGACGGAGTCCGGCTGGGGGGAGGCCAAACACCGCAGCCTGCCCTCCTGACCTGCTGCGGCCCCCACAGCCCTGGGCATGAGATTGGGTGGGAACTGGAAGAGACAGAACCATGTCCAGTCATGGCCTTCTCCCCAGTCTGGACTTCTCTCTGGAACCTTCTGGGGAAAGGACGATGGTGAGAAGAATTAGTCATGAAAATCTATAGAAATCACCGTCAAAGACTTAATGAGCATCAGCTTAGTGCCAGGCCCTGGGCTGTAAGCAGGGCAGTCACGACCCTGCTCTGGCTGAGCTGGCAGGCCTGAGCCTTGGGCCCCTGAGGCTGGGCACCAGCTCTTGCTGGGAAGGGACTCTGGCTGTACTTGTGGGTTTCGCTGACAGCAGCTGGGGAGCACCTGCAGGGCTCAGGATGCAGGGGCCCTGGTGAGGGAGGGCCACAGCCCGAGAGCCAGCAGACCCTGCCGGCTGGGTGACTGCCAGATCATCAGGCCCACTTAGGTTTCAGTTTCCTCGCCTGGGAAAGGGCCCGGTGAGGCCCGGGAGGGGATCTGTGGGAGTGAGTGGTGTCCAGAAGCCTAGGATTGAGATCAGCAGCTGCTGGGCGCGGGCAGAGCAGGCTCTAGTTCACGGGGAGACATTTTAAGGCGCGATGACCGGTGGTGAGACGAACGTGGGAGGTGTGTGGCTTTGCGAGTGGCTGGCGTGTGTTGGCGGTAAGCGCTCGCAGGTGCCAGGCTCGGTTCTGAACGCTTGCCTGGATGCTTCCGCTAGATCCCCACGACAGCCCTGGTGAGAGGCACGATTATTATCCCTGCTTCACAGATGGGGAGACTGAGGCCCGGAGAGGTTAAAGGATCTGCCAAAAGTCGCTTAGCTTGAAAAGGCAGAACCAGGATTCAGACCCAGGCCTTCTGACTCCAGAACCTTTACAACCCCCACAACTGATGATCTCACTCCCTCACCACTGCTGTTCTGTCAGCTCCGGCTGTACCAGAGTGAGGGTGAAATCATTGCCATCCATTGTTCACCCTTCCCTCCCTCCATCCATCCATCCATCCATCCACTCATTAATTCATTTGTTCATCCATCATCCATTCATCTCTCTATTCACCCATTCATTTATCCATCCATCTATCTGTGCATTTATCCAACCATTTATCCATCCATCCATCAATCCATTCATCCGTGCATTCACTCATACATTTATCCATCCATTAATCCATCCTTCCACCTATTCATCCATCCATCCATCCATCCATCAATCCATTCATCCATGCATTCATTCATCCATTTATTCATCCATCTATCTAAACATCCATCTATCCACTCACCTATCCCTCCACCTATCCATCCATCCATCCATCCATCCATCCACCCATCCATCCATCCATCCACCCATCCACCCATCCATCCATCCATCCACCCATCCACCCATCCATCCATCCATCCATCCATCCATGCACTCATGTCTTCAACATGAATTGAGCCTCTCCTGTGCCAGCCTTGGTGCCCGCATCAACAAAAGTCTAATGAACATTTGCCGAATAAACACATAAATGAATACGAGTGTCCCTTCCCATATGGGGACATCATATCTATTCAGGCCCCAAGCAACCCCGTCCTTGGCAGTGGGTACTGTGACAGGAAGCAGGAGAAGGAGCCTGGGCCCAGCCAGGGGCATGGAGGGCAAGGAAGCATCTTAGGATAGAGTCACGCTTGAGCTGAAATGGACTTGGTGGATTTGTGACGAGGAAAAGGAGGGGTGACGTGGGAAGAGAAGTGAGAACCACTGGTGGTTCCAGCTGGGAGGAGGGGACAATGAAGGAGGACTGTGGGGGGACTGTGTCCAGTTGGTGGTTGAGCAGGCTGGATGCTCCAGAATGACCTTCTCTCCATGCCTTTTAGATCCAGGACACAAATGACATCAATGACATCACCTATGCCGACCTGAACCTGCCCAAGGAGAAGAAGCCTGCCCCGCGGGCCGCCGAGCCCAATAACCACACAGAGTACGCCAGCATTGAGACTAGCCCGCCATCCAGGCCGGAGGACACCCTCACCTACGCCGACCTGGACATGGTCCACCTCAACCGGGGCCCCAAGCAGCCAGCCCCCAAGCCCGAGCCGTCCTTCTCGGAGTATGCCAGCGTCCAGGTCCAAAGGAAGTGAACAGACTGTGCTTGGCTCTAGGGGCCTGTCCCCACGAGCTTTCTTGTCCCACATGGAGTGGTCCGTGTGGAGGACAGCCAGCCCAGACCCGGGATGGCTGGGTGGCGTCAGCCCCAGGACCAGGAGTGAGGGTGGCTCTCGTCTGCCCAGCCCCCTCGGCTCTCCAGCATTTCCAGGGCAGCCACGGCCCCCACACCTTGCACCCCGTCTGGAGGACTGATGTTGCCGAACCACCTGGGGAACCCGCCAGCGCCACTGCTGGGGACCAAGAACTGTTGTGCCTCTGACCGTCACTCATGGGTCTGGGTGGTGGTCTTAGAGACCCTGGCTGCCTCCTTGACGCCCCAGATCCTGCTCTTCCAGGATGAGGAGGACAAGACCCCCCACCTCCTCTTACCACCTCCACCCAACTGGGGCTTCTGGGAAATTCTTTCCCTGTAGATCCAACTGCCCCCTCCATGGAAAAAGCTGGAAAGAAAATAAAACTGAGACCCGAGTCCTGAGACTCGGGAGGTTGCTGCCGACAGTTCTGGCCTCGCCCGCTCCGAGTCCATGTGCCACTCTGGAGCATCTGCCAGCCCCATGGGGCGCTGGGCGCGGCCCGCCTCTCCTCTCAGCCCCCAGCTTGCTTCCCCCCGGCCAGCACTAACCCAGCAGCCTCGCCCTGGGGACGCCTGTAAATTATTGAGAAATGTGAACCGTGCAATCTTGAAGCCGAGGTGTTAGAAAACTTGATCTGTGGTGTTTCGTTTTGTTTCGTTTTGTTTTCTTTTTTTTCTTCTTCTTCTTAAAACAACAGCAGCGTTCTCTTGGCTCTTTGTCATGTGTTGAAGTTCACGGTTGGGTCTTGTGAAGTCTGAGGTTTAACAGTGTGTTATCCTGGAGGGAATTTTCTTACAGCAGAAACTGAATTCCTCCAAGTCCCAGAGCCCCAAGGACCTGGAAGAAGGATCCATCCGGCTGCTCTGTGGAGACACGTAGCCTTCTCTCTGGGACTCACTGGACCGCGTCCTCAGCTGGGCCACCCAGCGGGGTCTGTTCCCTCCAAAGCCCCACGGTGGTAAGTGCAGACCTGTCCAGACCCGATGCCTCAGTCTGCTCTTCCATAGAGTGGGAAGAGGGACGGTGACACCCCTCCCCCACCATTTCTCACAAGCACTTTAGGGACATGCACAGGGGGGGACACTGAGCCAGGCTGTTTGCCTCACCCCCTTAGCCATCGCGCCCTCCCCATCCGGCTCTCAGAACTCATTCCTACAAGGAAGAATCTTCCATTTCTGCTCATGAACGCCATTGGGATCAGACTGGAATAGATCCTGGTCACTACCGGGCAGCCCAGCTCTGAGCCAAGGCAGACCCCCCCAGCCCCCCGCCCTCTGGTTCAGGAAGTCGGGCAGAGGTTGTGACCCAGTCACCCTCCGACTGTCACCCTTCTAGCTGGGTGCCAGGGCCTGGCTGGGCCCAGGAGCGTAGGTCACAACCCTGGTTATTCAGTTTTCACATATGGCTTGTAGACTTGAGAAACGAATGTCCCTGATCCCCTGAGCTGTGGGAAGCCCATGGCACACCTGGCTGTCTGAGCCAGATGCTGAGCCCACCTGCCCGCCCGTTTCTGCAGGTGCAACAGACAGGTGAGACCCAGGGGCTCAGCGCAGACCCGGCTCTCGGGGGCCGGTGACTGGTGTTTTACACACTGGCATCTGGAAGTTTGCTGAGCCAACGGACCACAAGGGCAGCCTTGGCCTGACAAGCCAGCTCCTCAGTGACATCTGGGAGCCACAGTGGCTCGGTCACCTGCTCTAGTTGTTTCTCAATTCCAAAGGGTGGGCTTGTAACCCTTCGCGTCCCTCTGCTCTGCCCAGAGACAGCACACGTGTGCACACACGCACGCACAGACACACACAGGATTTTTAAAAGAATGTTTTCTTGGTGCCATTTAAATTTTGTTTTACTTTAATTTTGGGAGGGGGAAATAGGGAATGAGGCCAAGGAAGACTGTAGTTGAGTTTCAGCCGGGCAGCCTGGAGAGTCCCCGTACCTTGTGTATGGAACCCCAGGAAAAGGAAGAGGTTGAAATAAACCTGCGGAAGGAGCGTGGTTTCAGGAGTTTATTTTCAGACTGTTGGGAAGGAAACAGGCCCCATTTTGTATATAGTTGCAACTTAAACTTTTTGGCTTGCAAAATATTTTTGTAATAAAGATTTCTGGGTAACAATGACGACTTTGGGTGCTGTGTGTCCTTGCCTTTGGGATTGTGACTCAGGGCCTCCTTGGAGGCTATTGTCTACCTGTCCCCAAGATCCTGGAGAGGGTCCGATGTGGCCCAGGCAAGGCTTAGAGACAATCTGCAGTGCTGGCTCCTCTCTCCAGGTGTGGAAGACCTAAAACTGTTGGCCTGCCTCAGAGAGAGTCAAAGGAAGGTGACAAAAATCCAACAGACCTCTGGGTTCGAATCCTGACTCTGCTTTTTGTAGCTGTGGGAGTCTGAGCATCTCTCCTTCTTGAGATTTGCACCCCTCATCTGCACAGTGGGGATAATTAAGCCCCCTGCTATGGTTCCTGTGGGAATTAGGAGAGGTGACAGGCGCTAAGACCCATGTGTGGCCCATGGCAGACTCTCACTAAGTGTGCAGCCTCACCTTCCTGCCTCCCCTGCACAGTGGACCAGCAGCCCCTCCACATCTGTGGACCTTAGACAAGCAGCTCACCTCCCTGGGTCTTCACTCTCCGCCTGGCAAGTGCCAGTGTGTAGTAGGTGCTCAAGAAATAGTAATTCCCTCCCTCCCTTAGATAGTGAGACTAGTAATGATAGTTATGCAGCAAGGCTAATGCATTAATACGGTATTACTACTCCTTAGTGCTCACTATATGCTAGCATGGCATGGGGACCTCTTAGATCTGGTAGCTCTACCAGGTCAGTGCTGTTATGGCCCTCATTCGATAAACAAGGCACAGAGAGGTGATGTCATTTATTCAAGGTCACAAAGCTAATGGGTGACATCGCTGAGCCTCAGTTCCAGCAGTCTGACTTCAGGGCCTGATGCCTACCCACCACGTAGATAGTCAATACATCACATGTTAAGCACCGCCCACAAAATCAACCGTAAGAGCTGATGGGGACTTGGCGAGTTATGTGCCAAATGCTTGAGTTACTCCTCGTTTCATCTCCCAACCCCCTGAGGGAGGTGGAAACTCCTTCTCTATGCTTTACAAAGGAGGAAATAGAAGCCAGGTCACCTCCCGCTGTCCCGTGGCCAGGGTTGGAAGGCAGAGGCTGACTCCTCCCAACACGCGCCTTCAGTGCTCATCAGCCCAGGGGCTGTGGTTGTGCCCATTTTGCAGAGAAGAGCATTGAGTTTCCGGGAGTGCACACCCAGTCAGGTTGGGTCTTAACTGGAATCCACAAGCCCATGGGCATCTTCCCCACGCCCTTGGCCTGGTCCATGGGCTCAGGGACCCTCGGAGCCTCCTACAGGACTCAGAGGTCGCCTGCGTCTCAGGTGACAGAACTTGGCAGGTTCCTGGCCCTCTGCCGGAGTTCAGCTCCACCCGGCCCTTGGGGCCCAGTCCATGAAATCTGCAAGCCACTTGCAGGGACCAGGTGCAACCCAGGAGAAGGGGCGGAGAAGGGCCTCCTTCCTGGGAAGCAGCAGTGATGGATGGCGCAACCCGGCAAGGAGACTTGGGGGAGGTGTTTTATGCCGCGCCTGGGCCTCTCTTCTCCACAGCCCAAATCTCCAGGGCTGCAAGTCGGCAGGTAAAACAAAAGTTGATGAGCGCCAAGTGGCCTTTTTCCTTCCTGCTAGGAAATCAGTCAAGCATTTGGCATTTATCGGGGACCTCCCTTGGGGTTCTTCCTCGTGCAGAGGAGCACGCTGCCCCCTCCCTCCATAAGAACCAGCCCTTGACCACGGGGGACCAGGAAAACCTCCACCCCCAACCCTGAAGAGTGCTCCCCAAGAAAACCCCCGTCTCTGGGAGCCCAGTCTCAAAGCCAAGAATCACTGAGGCTTATTTATTTTATTTAACTTTTACGTGAGCACATACCTCACATCAGACACTCTCCTAAACTCTGTACAAATATTAACTTATTTAATACCAATTCCCTCCATCCTCTTAACCTCTAAGCTAGATACGATGATTACCCCATTTAATAAAGAAATTGAAACAGTCAGATTCAACATCCTGCTCCAAGCTGAGAAGTGACGCTGGGGATGTGGCCCCGCCAGGCACTGAGCGGGCTTGATGGGGACCAGGGATGGCTGGAGACCCCAGGGGTTTGCAGGAAATGTTCAGGGTGCACCAGACCCTGTGGGAAGCCAGGAAGCCCACATGGTCTCCTCACTGAAGCTTCGGAGGGTCAGCCTGGTCACCAGCTGGTCAGGGCGAAACCGAGTCTCTGGGGGGCTCTGTCTGCCACTTCTGGGGTCTCCAGTGTCCCCTTCCAACATAGAGCTCAGGACCTGGGTCTTGGTTTGTTTTCTGAACTCAAGTTCATGACATGGAAAATGCTTTTTAGAGGGACACGTGTCCCAAGTGTGCAAAAGTTTGGTGACGGAGGTCAGATTGGCTACCCTTGGAAGGAAGATGGGGAGGGGCCGAGGATAGGCTGTTCTGTAACTCCAGGGTGGGGGCTCCTGGGGCATTTACATGGGAAAAAAATCCCCCAAGCTGCACTCGGCGTACATCCCCCGTACAGAAGCCAGACTTCAAATTTTCGCCAAGACTGGTGACCCACCCCGCCCCCAACCTTTGATGCCTGCCCCATTCTGACAATTTCTTCAAAGCAGCGACGACATCTTACCTTTGGTCCCTAAACCCAGGCCAGGGTCCTGGTCCAGGTGAGGAGCCCGAGGAGCATTGTCAAGTTAATTTGAGAGACAGCATCCCAGAGACCAAAATAGCACACGAACCAGGGAAAGAAACACAGTGGGCAGGAAGATCAAGGACAGCGAGGACAGACCGTTTATCTGTCATCCCTTCTTCTGCTGAGGCTCCTCCGATTACTCTCCCTCCCAGGCAGCCTCGCTCCCCATCCCCCCACCTCCAGCTTGTGACGGGCAGGCAGATCCTGGCCCTGCGACCTTGGGCAAATGACTTCACCTCTGAGCCTCAGTTTGCTCACCTGGGAAATGGGGAGAGTGGCAGCCTGCACCTCCTCTCAGGGGTCTAGGGAGGGTTAAATGAGAAAATAGGCGCCACAGCTTCCACAGTAGTGTGGCACCTGCAGTGCCCAACACCACACCCATATCCCACACACACACCCACCCCCACACACCCACCTACACACACACACACACACACACATTCACATCCCTTACCCATGCACCAAGGCCAGGTTATCACAGGAACCCCACATTGGCTCCTCTCCCCTCCTGGCTAAACTTACTTATCAGGTCCCTGTTTCCCTCCTTAGCCTGAAATGGCTCCCATGTACCAACTTTGGGGACTCACACTGGAGCCTAATTTCAGTGACCTCTTCTCTAAATCCCTGTCTGACTTTCTAAAGGACATTTCCTGCTCCTTGACCCTGTCCCCAACTACAACTGGACCCTCTGGCCAGGCTGGTCTTCCTGTCCCAACAATTACCTGCTGGAACCTCCTTTGACTGATTGTCCTGGCCCCACAGAGAGTCACTCTGCTGTGACCTGATGTCCTTCCAACCAGACATGAGCTCCCCAGCCCCAGGACCTCAGGGAGCCAGGCCTCAGGGTGAGGGAGGGTACAGCCTAGCCCACACAGATGGCATGCTGGTCACTTGCATTGTCCCACAGAGCCTCAACACCCCTGGCAAATGAGTGCTATGGTGTCCATTTTGCAGATAAGAAAACTGAGGCTGGGAGAGGGGAAGAGCTAAGCTCGAGATCACACGGGTAGCTAATAATTATGCCCCAAGCTCCTCCTGGGAACCTGGCCCTGCGCAAAATTCTGTGGTTATGATGTTGACAGAAGATGGGCCCCACACAGATGAGCTCATGGGGGAACGAGGAAGCCGGAGCAGCAGCAATCTCAATGCAGAAATGATGCTGCGGACCCGAGCACTGTCCAGCGCCCAGAGCGACCACATTAGCAGTGAGCCAGCGGGAGGGCGGCACTCCTTCCAAGAACCGGTGGAGAGCCAGGGCTTTTGAGAGACCAAGGTGAGAATAAAATGTTCAGCTTAGACAGAAAGCTGGTTAATGTTCCGCAAGGCGACAAAACCATACCTTTGGAATTATCTTTTCAGCCAGATGGAAGTCGCTCACACCTCCACCAGACAAAACCTCCAAATTAGCACCAAGGGTGGTTTTATAAGATCTGGGCCCTAATTGAACAGCTAAGACAAACTCAAGTGTATTCCTGACAGAATCAACCAATCCTCTAGTGGGTCTTTGAAACATGCCCCAGCGTGGCAGTGAAAGGGAACGAACGTCACCTTTCTTTGCCTTCTTTCCAAGTTTGGGCCGGGTTCTTATTAGGGGAAAGTGAGTAGGCCTCGTTCAGCCTGCATGGGGCAGGAAGTCTCCCCAAAGAGGAAACTCCTGAGCTGAGACCTGAAGTGTGAGTAAGGATGAGCCAGACAGTGCCAGGAGCCAGTGCCAGGCAGAGACCAGCCTTCCCTGTGTGAGCTGGCCCCTGCCACACTCTGCAGCTCAGCCTTCCATGGCTCTCTCCAACGCCCCCTGCACTGGCAACACCAGCCAGCAGTCTGTTTCTAAAGTGAGCCACAGGGCCTTTGCATATGTTCCCTCTGCCTACAACACTCACTGGGTCTTTCCTGCCTACCCTCCAAACTGCCATAGCAACTGTGGCCAGCACTTCTCCCTGGGAACACTTGTCATCATTTGTAATTACACTTGGCCTCACAGTGCTTGATTAACATCCCTCTGCTCTACTGACCTGGGAGCTGCCTCCGGGTAAGGAGGATGCTGGATTTCCCTGCCCAGCCTACAGGAAGCATCCAACAGTATTTGTTGGGTGGAGAGGAGGAATGGATGGAGGAAGGGAGGATGGAGGATGAATGGAGGAGGTATATTGATAGATACATGGAAGGATGGGTAGACAGGAGGATGGGATGAGATGGATGGATGGATGGATGGATGGATGGATGGATGGATGGACGGGCAGACAAAAAAATGAGAAGCTGGATTGAAGGTTGGATGGACAGATGGGAGGCTGGATAGGAGGATGGATGAATGGATGGATGGACAGACAAATGGGAGGTTGGATGGGAGGATGGGAGGAGGGATGGGGTGGAGGGAGGAAAGTGAGAGGGAAGAAAGGACCTGGAGTTTGGATGCTGCTTGGATCTCAGGGGAAAGGAGCGCTCTGGCTGGCAGCTTGGAGCTGGATTCAAACCCCAGCCACCTGACTGCTCCCTCGGAGTTCGTCTGCCTTTCATCGTGATCCCGGGTTAAGAGCGTTCACTTTTTAAAAACGGCACGCAAGCTCCCCAGCAGGCAAGGAGCCCGTGACCCCCTGTCTGAGCCTTTGGTGCCTCTTCTAGGGAAGCTGGGGCTATACTTAGAAAACAGGATGAAAGATGGCAGAGAGATTTCTCTGTCCTAAAATTGCACAACCCAAGCTCTGCAGTGAGTGGCCCAACTTTGAGAGCCACCAGCGATTGGCCACTCAGCAGATGCGTCCTCCTGGCCCCACTTCAAGGACAACAAGCCAGGCCCTGGTGGTGGAAGGTGCCGCTCCCACCCACCCGGCTCCTGCCCCCGCGGGCCACTCTGGGAGGGGTCAGCTGGTGCTGCAGCAGGTCGGGTGGATCTGGGCCACGGACCTGTCTCCAGAATGAGGCTGGGTGAGAGTTTAATGGCGGGGAGGCTGAGGCCTGACTGGGGCTGTCAGCCGGGTTCTGCCACCACTCCCTGGGTGCCAGTAAGTGCACCCCGTGCACATGCAGATTAACGTATTAGCGCTGATATTATGTGCCGGACGCAGAGGCGCTTGAGCAGCCAGGCCGGGAGCTGCCATTACCGCAGGACCTTTTGCTGGAGATTTTTTCTCGGGGCAATTAAATCTTCAGCTGTCTCCTCCCAGGGAGTGCCAGCTTGCATTTTAATTATTCTTAAAAGAGGGAAGTAGGGGAAAGGACACATGGCAAAGAATTAAAAAATAACAATCTGTTTTATAAACAGGGCCATCCTTTGGCGGCTGTGTGTCTCTGTTGGGAAGCTTCTCCCCCCATCAACTCCACATGCCCTTGACCTTCGCGCTCCAGGCTCCCAGGGGCCTCTTCCTGGGGAGGTGGGGAGGGGAGGGAAGGAGCAAGTGTCCTGGATGTGAAATATGTGTTGGTGTCAGCAGCCCGTGTGACTCACGGTCCTCTCTGCACTTCCCCCCACGACCTACGAGGTGGAAGTTATTAACCTCATTTTACAGATGAAGAAACTGAGACAGAAAATAATCGGTAATAACATGACTTAGAGCAATAAAAAGGAAGGAACGGCAGCCACAGGCAACAGGCTGGGGGCATCTCAAAAACTCCATCTCAAAAATGGAGTCGGAGCTAAGGAATGCAAGCTATGGTTTGGTTCATGTCAAGTTCTAGAACCTGCAAAACTCACCTGTCAAGGTGTCGGGGGAGAGGGAGGGAATTGACCAGAAGAGTCAGAGAAACTTGTGGAGCAATGGAAGTTGTTCTTTACCTTGATTGAGGTGGTGTCTAGAAGGAGGTATCATCTATGAGAGCTCATCAAACTGTATCCTTAAAGATGAATGCATTTTAATCCCAGTGGCTTGGAGGATCGCAAGTTCAAACAACTCTTTGAGGCCCTAAGCAACTCAGTGAGACTCTATCTCTAAATTAAAAAAAAAAAACATAAAAAGAGCTTGGGATGTGGTTCAGTGGTTAAGTGCCCCTGGGTTCAATTTCCTGTACCCTCCCCCCCAAAAAATAATAGCACACTGGTGAGTTAATATTTATCTGGACCTCGCCACACACCAACTCTTCTTGTCTGCACTTCCCACGAGTTGAACGGTTGATCCCTCGTGTCCATCTGTGACACAAGCTTTAGGAGCATCCTGGTCCCCAGAGGAGGAAACTGAGGCCAGGCAACGTTCAGATATGTGCCCAGGAGACCCCTCGCAGAAGGCAAGCCTGGGCTCAGGACTATGCAGGCTGAGGCTACGCCTTAAAAGTGAAGTCCGGGACTTCCCAGCCCGTGAGCGCCAGCGGCAGGGTTGGATCGGGGCCTCTCCTGCAGAAGGGCAGCTCCAGCAGCCTCTCCGTGGGTAGACACGCGGAGAACAGACTAACAAGCCCCGTCGGGAAGAAAGGGGATCCCCAGATAATCAGAAAAATAAACATGACCTGGGTGTGGTGATGTGTGTCTGTAGTCTCAGTACTCAGGAGGCCAAGGGCAGAGGCAGGAGGATGGTGTGAACCCCAGGAATCCCAGGCTGGCCTGGGCAGCACAGTGAGACCCAATCTCAAAAAAAAAAAAAAAAAATAGAATGAAAGAAAATGGGAAGTCAGCGACAAGATCCAGACAGTCCACACCACACCCTCAGTCACATTTTCTCATCCAGAGCTGCTGCCCCAGCATGCACCAAATTCCTGAGCCACCTGCTCCTTCCCTTCCAAGCTGTGTGCACTGCTGATGCAGGGCAAGTTGCGTGGTGTCATCTTTCAGGAACGGTGGCAAAGGCCCTTTGAAGTCCTCTGTCCTGCTCTAGGCATCTGGAGCCTGGAACTCCGCTATTTCACAAGTGCCCCCACCATGCATTCCCCTGTTGAGGGTGCCAAGAGAGTCACATTCTAAGCCTGGGTGACAGCTGGGAGCCAAACGACTGAACCAAGCCATCGGGCCCTGTGGAGCCCCATGTGGCCCGGACTCGAGGAACTCCAGGCCGCCTTCTCCAAATGTTGACGTCCCTGGCTTGTAGTCACTGGGCGCTGCTGCGCTGTGGGTCTCTGATGGGCACTGGGAGCACATGATATAGTGCATTCCTCTCCATAGCTCTGGGCCATCGTCCATGGTTCCCAGAGAAGGAGAGTGGCTTGCCCAAGATCACACAGAGCTCTGGGAGCAGAACTGGCCTGTTCACAGCCAGAAACCACCTCTGTACCCCAGTGACTCAATATCTGGAAATCAGACCCTCTGACTTCCTGCGCTTCCCAGCTCCATGAACTTGGGCAAGTTTCTGTGCCAGTTTCCTCCTCGGTGAACGGTGCCCCAAACCAAACCGACCCCAGAAAGTTACTGTGACAATCCAGAGAGACAAGTGAATATGTTAAGAGTGGAGAGAGCTGGCCCAGGTGGCTGTGAGTGCTCAAAAAATGGTGGCAATGCGAATTGTGTGGACTTTGGTTATTTTATGCTTTTTTGTAAGTGGGTTCATATCTACCATACTTCTTTGGGGCACCTTTCAAGTAAGACTTTTAAACAGCTTCAGGGAATCCTGGTGTTTGCTTTCTCATTCCCCAAACACACAGCAGGCATCTTCTGGGTATCATGCAAGGGCCCCTGCACCCCCCACCCCCATTTAGTCTTTGCCCTCGGTTCTAGTGGGAGAGATAATTAATAAGAGGACAAATGAATAATTGAGACCGTGTCACCTTCTGCTGAGTGCCATGAAGAAAATAAAGTGGACAAAGTGATGGGGAGATGCTGTTGGGGTGCGGGGAGTAGTTTAGATGGATGGATGGTGTTTGTACTGCCCCCTGGAGGAAGAGAAGGGCACAGCAGGGAAGGCAGGAAGAAGCCGGTAGAATATTCCAGGCCAAGTGAAGAGCCAGGCCAGAGGCCAGACAGAGGCCAGAGGCCAGAATGAGCTCCAGGAGAAAGAAAGTGAGCATTTGTTTTTATTTTTGTTTTTGTGGGGGGTTTTTTTGGGGGGGCACTCAACCACTGAGCCACATCCCCAGCCCTATTTTGTATTTTTTTTTAGAGACAGGGTCTCACTGAGTTGCTTAGGGCCTTGCTAAATTGCTGAGGCTGGCTTTGAACTTGGGACCCTCCTGCCTCAGCCTCCCGAGCCGCTGGGATTCCAGGTGTGTGCCACTGCACCTGGCTAGAGAGTGAGCATTTCTTAATTGACACGAGTGAGGCAGGCCTGTGGGCCTGGTGAGGAGCGTGGGTTTTGGACTAAGAGAATTGAAATGCCCCTGGGGCAAGGGACGTTGGCCACATGTGGAAATGCACTGGAAGGACACCTTCAGGCCATAGAGTCACAGAGACACCTGCAAGGGGCAATGAGGCAGGGACTCGGGGAGGCAGCCTCCAGCTAGAATGTGCCTCTCCCAGGGAGCCCACAGGACCAGCCGATGGGGAAGAAGGGCTGAAGGGAAAGGAGAGATGAGTCACCGATGACAGATGTCACCATGATCATTTAATTAACAAATTCCCTATTGATATACATTTGGGTTGCTTCTATTTTTTCCCTCCTTGCAAATAATTTTGACAGAAACATCACTGCCTAGAAATTCCCAGAAGTGAAATGGTCAGGTCAATCAATATGTGAACACTTTTGGTCGTTTCCAAACTGTCACATGCCCTCATCCCACTCCTGTCCAACGCTCAGGGGCTCCAGTTCCCTCTCTTGGACTTTCTCCACCTGCTGTGCTCCTGGGACCGCTCTCTGCCCATCCCCTCCACCCCTGGCACAAACTCATGAGCCTCAAACGCATTTGGATTTCTTGTCGCCATCTGGAATTAGAAACTTAAGAAGAAACCCTCAGAAGCAAGCGGAGCGGCTGCAAAACCTGCCCAGGGGCCTCCTTTTCCCTGGGAGTCAGAGAAAGGCCTCCAACACCCTGAAGTGGGCCAATTTACTCCTATTCTTCCAACAACAAAGAATTTGCTTTTCTTTCTGTTCAGTCCTGAAAACAAGTCCCCCCACTGAGATGGCAGGGAAACCAGGCCCCTAGGTGAAACTGCAAAACTGCCGGAGGACCAGTTGCAAAGCCCTTCTTCCCACCCCTCGTGTGGGCCAACAACCTAGAGAGCCGCCCTCTGAGCCCTCCACCCTCGGGGACCCAGTGGGCCTTCCCATTGCCAAGCTGGTCAGTGTACCTGGTTGTGGCCACCACCTGCCAGTGGAGAGCTTCTGGCTTCCATTCCGCCCAGCTCTGCTGCCAGGGTTTCCTTTTCATACACGACCTTTTAAAAGAAAGGATTTTCTTTTAATCAGCAGCCACTGCATCTGCAAAGCTTGAAGCAACATTTTAGTTTTTCTCCCTACTTAGGGCTTGTGCATTTGGTTCATTTGGGGGGAACTTAAGATTTCAGAGCTTCATGACTGGCAGGCCTGCAGTATCTCATGCTAACCTTGGCATTGGGGGAAGCCAACGTTGGAGATGGTGTGTGTTATCTTTCCAAATGGACCTGGTGAGCTACTTAATTGAGGGAAGATTTTGCAACACGCTGCTTATTCGTATCGCACTCCCTTCTTACCCACAAGGAACGCACTCCGAGACCCTCAATGGATGTCCCAAACCACCGAGAACCCTGAGCCGCATCTATTCTGTTGTTGTACCATTCATTCATATCTGTGAAAACATGCCAAGCAAAATTATGGACAAGGGAAAACTACTGTGTCTTATCTTTTAAGACAAATGACTTTTTCCCCCTAGTGAGACCGATGAATAGCAAATTCAGATTTGACACAAATAGAAATTATTATTAATTAACTGCATTGACAGTGTCAACGGCCAGGCTGGTGGGCTACTGGTCTCTTTTTATTGTCTCGGTAACTCTATACAGGAGGTATGGGGGGTTTTGTATGCATTTTACAGGTGAGGAAACCGAGGCACTGTGAATGTATGCTACCTGGAATTTACTTGAAGACACTGGGCTGGTCAAGGGCACAATCAGGGAGCAATCCCCCATCCCAGGACCCTTCCTTGGCCCCTGGTCTTCACCTGCCGTGGGCTTAGGATTAGGTCAGCCTAGAAAAGCCTGAGTTCAGTTTCACAGAATTCCCTCCCTGTCTGGTTCTGGGTTAATAGTGGTCATGTGCCAAATTTGGGGGCAGGTGGGGATGTACCAGGGATTGAATTGAGGGGCACTCGGCCACTGAGCCACACCCCCAGCCCTATTTTGTATTATTTTTAGAGACAGAGTCTCACTGAGTTGCTTAATACCTTACTTTTGCTGAGCTGCCTTCGAACTTGTGTCCTCCTGCATCAGCTTCCCAAGTCTCTGGATTACAGGTGTGTGTCACCATACCTGATTCACGTGCTGTGGATTTGCTCAAGGTTTCCAAGGCTGCAGCGAAGAGGCCACCATGATGTTGGGCACCTGGGCTGGAGTGGCCGCTGGTTCCCCATGTGGCTGGTCTGCTGTTCGTGGTGTGGCAGAGGTCAGTGCTCCCCCTCAGCTCCTGAAGCCACGGCCAGCCCTCCTCCTTCCCCTGGGCCAGGAGGACATGCAGCTCCTATGGGCAGGTGGCAGGTCTCGTGTAGGTCGCTGCGGGGGCACACTGGAGGTACTGACAGACAGACGCATTCCCCTCTGTCCTTCCTCTCTTTTCCAACTGGCTGCTGGTCCAGCTCCTCAGACCTTCCAGGTCCACCCTGGAGGCAGAGGTGGCCCCAGCCAGTTCCCACAGGGCACAAGGTCACAGCCTCAAGGTGAATCCCTTGTTCTGGGCACAACTCCATCTTCTGTGGGTGGTGGGTTTTTGTTGTTGTTGTTGTTGTTGTTGTTGTTTGTTTGTTTTGCTTTTTGTTATCTGCAGCTCTGGGGATTGAACACTGGGCCTCGGGCTCGGTATGCTACCCCTAAGCCACGCCCCCAGCCCCCTTACCCTGGATCACTCACAAAGGCTCTGCTTCTCTGGTGGGACCCTGACTGCTGCACAGGGGGCTGATTTTATTTATTTATTTATCACTTATTATTGGTTTGCTCCCCGTCACCTAGAGTTGACAGATTCAATTAAATTTCAATTTCACAAAATTAATGAATACTTCTTAGTGTATCTAATATTTATGACATATGCTAAAATTATTTGTTGTTTGTCTGAAATTCAAAACTAAGTGGGCATGGGATCCTGGATTTTACTGGTAACCACCCTGTCTCCATCCTCCAGAGAGACCTACCAGACTGAGCCGGTCTCCTTAGCCAGACGTGACAGGAAGAGTATTCAAGACTGTACATGAGCAACAGGCTGAGCCGTGGAGGCCAGAGCAGGACAGGCTGAGGTGCTACTGCAAGACGGCGGTGTCTCCCTGAGGAGGAAATGCAGAGCTGGGAAGTCCTCCAGGGGCCACTAATCCACCCACTGATGACCACTGCCTTCAGGAGAGCGCCCAGCTTCCTGCAAGAGGCACTTAAAGGCCACCTCACCTTCTGCCCAGCTCATACCTCCACCCGGGGACTTGATTGTCCCTAAAGACAACCTCTTCTCATGCACAGCCACACAGCACACCTTGGCTCCTCTTGCCTGTGTCCTGTGTAAATTTCTATTCATCCCTCACGCTCCAATGCCTAATTTCTTAATTAAATAAGGAGCACATGGGCTAATGGACCCACCCCGAGGAGCTGTGAGAGACAGACAGAGCAGCCCTCTGGCCTCAGTCTCCACAGACTTTCATCCGATAGCCCCTGAGGATAGGTTGGACTTAGAGATGAGTGTTTTGACCGTGCAGTGGCGCGCATCTATAATACCATTGGCTCGGGAGGTTGAGGTGGGAGGATCACGAGTTCAAAGCCAGCCTCAGCAACCTACTGAGGCCCTGAGCAACTTAGCAAGACCTTGTCTCAAAATAAATAAATAAATAGGGCTGGGGCCGTGGCTCAGCGGTAGAGTGCACGCCTTGCATGTGGAAGGCACTGGGTTTGATCCTCAGCACCACAGAGAATAAAAAATAAAGGTATTGTGTCCAACTACCACTAAAAAAATATTTTAAATAGATAGGGCTGGGGATGTGTCTCACTGGTTAAGCACCCCTGGGTTCAATCCCTGGTATTAAACAATTTTTTTAAAGAGTGTTTTGGAGTACGGGGGTGGTTTTTTTTGTTGTTGTTGTTTGTTTTTGTTTGTATTTCTTTATTTTTTTAAACTAGCAATATAGTGTGTGGTGACAAGAGCATGGAGTACTGCATACATGGCATACGTTGAGGGCGTCTGAGTGGCCGGGAGCACTTGTCCCCATGATAGTGGTCCAGAATGAGGGACGAGAGGGCTGGGCTGAGGCTTGGTGGTAAAGCGCTTGCCCAGCATACAGAGGCCCTGCGTTCCATCCCCAGCACCCACCCTGCACCCACCAAAAACAGCGCGAGGGACGTGGCCAGCAGACTTGCCTAAGGTCGGCTTCTGGCTCTGCTGCTTACTAGCTGCCTTCCCTGGGCCTCAGCTGGGCATCTGTAGAATGGGCATGAGAAAAGTCCCAAGCTCCTGAGGCTGCTGAGAGGGTGGTGTGAGTTGGACGCCTGGCTAAGCTCCCAGCAGAGCCTAAGCACACCGTGGGGTTGCACTGCGGCTGCCGTCACCCGGGCTTGGGGGCTGCATGAAGGAAGACGATCTGCTCCAATTCCACAAAAAACGCTCTCTGTGCCGGACTCTCCAGGAGACGTCTGTGTGCAGCCCTCTGGCTCCTAAGGGTTGTTAAGCCCTTCAAATTCCCATCCTGCTATTTATACTGTCTGACCTTGAGCAAGTCAGGTCAGCCTTGCTCACTTCATCTGCCAAATGGGGAGGATGACACCACCTGGCGGAGTCCAAGCAGGGAGCACCTGCACCAGTACACGGGCCTGGAGACTTGGACCCTCTGCCTACTGCCATTTCTGATTCTCCTCATGGCTGTTCTTAAAACCAAGGAAAAATCCAGATAAACCCACTGTCCCTAGCCCAATTCACCTCCTCTCAGCTAATCTCCAACCACCTTTCCCTGCGCTTCAGCCCATGAACACCCCCCAGTTCTATCCCCGGGGAGGAAGAGTTGAGCTCGGGTCCCCTGTGTCCTTGCACTCGGCCGCGGCTCTGTGAATCAACTCTTTCTCTTTTGCAAAATTCATCCGTGTCAGTGACGGGCACATCGTGCTGCTGGCATAACGGGGCCTGGTTCCGTGACATTCTGTGTTTCCATTTCAGTTTGCATGTAACTCTCCCCCACAGTCGAAAACCCTTGAGAACTGGGCCCCATGAACAAGTCTGTACCCAAACCACAGGACATCCAAATACGCAGAAAGAAAGCAGGAATTAAGGCAGGAATCAGCCATCCCCTCTCTCCTTTGACCCCTGGCCCATCTGACCAGGATCTGATCAGAGGAATCGATCAACAGCCCTTGCTCCTTCCCCTATCTTTTCTAGGAATCACAACTTAGGTTTGTAGCTGTCTAATTTATTATTATATGGTGCGGTGCAGAGTAATTACACGCTGTGGTATAATTTGTTATAACTTGGGCTGAGGCCTATAACTGTATAATTTATTATTATACAGTACGGTGCTGAATAATACGAAGAGTATATAATTTATTTCAGGCTTATGAGCCTAACCTGTAATCCAAATGCAGCACGCCGACTCTGTGGATGAGTTAATGTTTCTACGGTAACCTCGACTTAGATCTTTCTTCTCTTCCAACTTCTTTCCTTGAGGCTTTCAGAAGACAACCTGATAGTGCTGCCAAGTTCCTGGCACTTTTATATTTTAAACAAAAGTGAAATCTTGGATAATCCTGGCCCAGGTTGAGCATGTGTTACATATTGGGTCATGAAAAAAAAAGACAGCCCAAAGCTGTCACCTTGTCCAGTAACAGTTGTCATTACAGGGAGGTCACAGCTTGCCCGAGGACATGCCAATAGCAGGTGGAAAACCATGACCAGACTCCAGCTTCCTGGGTCCCCAGCAGGCTCCCTGGCACGCGGCATCTCCATTCATTTGATAACTAATTTTTGTTCTGTTTTCAGCCCTGGGAATATGTCATTGGACCAGAAAATGTTCTGTCCTCATGGAGCTTGCTGGCTGAGGGCTGGGAGCATCAAGCTTTCAGGTCCCTGTTTCATAAAGTGTCCCTGGGATCGGCGTCATCTGTATGGCCTGGGAGCTGGAGAGAAATACAGCAGCATCTCAGCCACCTTGACCTGCTGGATCACAGTCTGCATTGTAACAAGACCCCCTGGGATCCACATGGCTGACAAGCTGGGCTTGAGTTTCCGTAGCATTTAGAAAAAGCAATTTCTACCTGCACTTCCCTCCCTGGAAAATTCACACCCTCTTGCTGGGGTTTAAAGCAGAGCTCCTTCTGTTTCTACCTCTCCTTCTCCTCCTCCTTCTTCTTCTTCAACATATATAGATTTTCATCTTGGTCACAAAAGTTCATTGCATGCTTTTTGGAAATCACAAACATGCAAACACATGCACGCGTAAACACGTCGTTGAGTGTGCACGCACGTGCACACACACACACACCCATACACACACACACAAAGAAAATCAAAATCACCCAAATTGCTCACCATCCAGAGATGACACCATTAATATCTCCTCATCTGCCAGACGTTTTTATACACATTTTTTTTTCAACAAAATGTCAAGAAAAGGTAGAACCACGTTGCCTGTTAGTTCTCGACATGGAGCATGCACCCACAGGAAGGCTGGCTCAAACACAGATTGCTGAGCCTGACCCCCACAGGATTTCAACCAGAAGCCCTGGGACCATGCCTGGGGACTGGCATGTCTAGCTAGTTCCAGGTGGTGTGGAGTCACTGGTTCGGGGACCACACTTTGGGAACCACTGGACTCTGGGCCTAAGCATCAGTGGTTGGAATCCAGCTCTACCACCTGCTGCCTGGCCACAGGGTAGATTCTGCAGCTAGAAGGACAGTACCCACCTCTTAAGATCATTCTGAGAACTACATGAGCTAATTAAATTAGCAAGGCACAAAGGAAGCATTAATTACAATAAATATGCCTATAATTTTAAAATCTAGGTTTCTTAACAATCGTTCATAAGCATTTTTGTCATGTCTTTATTCTTCTGTGTATTTGTTTTTAAAGGCTCCTGGATTGTCCCTCATGTTGATGCATCGGTCTGGTCCCCAGTCTTTGACTACACAGCACTGTGATGAGCATTCCCGTGGATAAATCACCGCACCTGTCTGCATATTTCCTGAGGACAGAATGTGCTAAATGTGAAATCGCTGAGAAAAAAATCACATGACTGTGTTTAAGGCTTTTGATAAATTTTGCTAAATGGTCTTCCAGAAAAATTAAACCCATGCAAAATGCTACCAGCCGCCCACGAGATATCTTTTCTCTACAATCTCATTAATGTCCCATGTGACTGTTTCTTTTTTTTAATCATGTCAATATTTTGTTTGTTCATTTGGATTTCTTGGATGACTACTGAAATGGGGACCATCCCTCCCTCAAATATCTTAGGGCTTTAAGTTTTTAAAAATTAAAAATCCCTCAACGACTGTGTCTGCGTGGTTAACAAGCCCTCTCCTCTGACTCAGCCTTGGCTTTACTCCATGCTTCTCACCCTGTGGGAGCAGAGGCGTCATCTCACAGGTAACAGCTGCCTGATTTAAATCCCACCTGTGCAGCTGGTAACATACCTCCCACTTAATAGACGGGTGTGCATTCGGAGAGGCTGGCAAGAGTAAGAGGGCAAACAGAGGAAGGGAAAGCATTGATTTGTTCAGCCCAAATCTCCTCATCTCTCCATAGCCATGCCCTCTGCTAAACATGGAGGATGCAAAGCCAAGGCAGTTTCCAAGTCCACGTTGGGGCTGGGGGAAAACAGGGTGCAGATGAAATCCAAGGGGTGGGGATTTCACGAAAGAAATGGTACCAGCTTTGAAGTCAGAGAGGTTCTGTTTCTGTCTCATCCAACTCCTAACTTTGGGCAATAAAAGTGAACTCTTCTTAGACTATTTTTAGGCTTAAACCTGTTAAAATAGCAAATGGAGAAAAAAATCTGAAAACAGGTAAGGTATGAATCTCAAAATGTCAACTCAAAGGCCAAATATTGTTTGGCTCATCCAGCGTTTTTGCAAAATTAAAAGAAAAATCGGGATGACTTAGGTTACTGATTTTCTAGAAATATATTGGTTCTTTAAGAGAAGATCAAGTTTCACTCATTGACTTCCACTGGCTGAGCTGGAGTAAGAGAGAATGATCCTCTTTCTTGGAGCAAAAAACTGGGAGAATTATATATATAGAAAACAGCAGTTGTCAAGGCGTCGGACAGCAGACCACAAAGGAGAGCCATTCCCAAGAGACACGGAACAGAAAGTGAGAACAGAAGCCCAACCATTGCCCCGCTGACTCCTGGAGAGAGTGCTCAGGCCAGGGCCCAGGAGAGGGAACCCACCGGAGCTCAGTGCTCTCCCTGAGTTCAGGAGACGCAACTGGGAGGCTGCTGGGTTTGAATATTTCTGTCCTCAACCTCCACTATAGCAGCAGGGCATTTGGGAAAGTGTTTAGGTCATGGATTGATGCTGCCATAGAAGGGCTTGATGGAGTGAGTTCATCCTTTGGCCCTTCCACCTTCCTCCATGTGACCACACAGCATTCCTCCCCCACAGAGGATGCGGCTTTCATGGCGCCATCTTGGAAACAGAGACTGGGCCCTCTTCAGACGCTGAAGCTGCTAGTGTCCTGGCCCTGGACTTTTCTGCCCCCAGATCTGAGAAATCAGTTTCTATTCTTTAAAAATTGCCCATTCTCAGATATTCTGTTTTAACAGCACAAATGCACTAAGACAGGGGCCAAGGTGGCTAGAGGTCACAGGGCAGGTATCATGGAGAAGAAACGAGGGAGAAGGAGATGGACTGTGCATGTGCGAGAGCGTACGTGAGCTCTGGAGATCAGCAGAGGGACTTGCAGTCTTCCAAGTGCGGAGGGACACATGCATGTGTGGAAACACTGAGGCCAGGAAGGGGCCATCTGGGAGCATTAGAGGGAGCAATCCCAGGAGTCCACACAGGGCTGAGAATAATCCCTGTCCTCAGAAGCCAGAGGAGAAAACCTTATAACCTACAGGGCAATAGGCAGAGTATTCACTCAAGTGTTTTTGCCTCATTAACAGGGCAAAAATTAGCTCTAAACTAAGTATTGTTCTGGTCCTACCTCATGATGCTTAAAAACAAAGATTAAACTGATCTCAAGTAACTTTGTGTTCCAGAAAAAGCTCAAAACATATATAGAAATTAAAAAAAAAATCTAGCACCCAACAGAGTAAAATTTGCAATATTTGGTATCCACTAAGAAATTGCCAGGCAGGCAGAGAAGCAGGGAAACTCAACTCATTAACAAAGAGAAAATTCAATCATAGGACACTGACCCAGAAACGACATAGATGATGGAACTGATGAAGACATTAAAACAGGAGCCACAGCTGTCTTTCATATACTGAAGAAGCCAGAGGAAAGGCAGGATGTTAAGAGGTGACATGGAAGAGAGTACAAGAACTCACAAAGACTGGGGATGTTAACTTGAAGATAAAATCATAGAAACCGTCCAAAAGGAAATTCAGAGGTGGGGGGGGGGGAGTGGGAATAAAAATCAGGAGGAAAAAGATGATTCTGTGAGCTACAGGACAACTTGAAGCATGTTCTCTATTTCAGAGAGAGAGAGAGAGAGAGAGAGAGAGAGATGGGGATGGGGAGAGAGAGAGGGAGGAGTTAGACTTCTAAGGACAAATAAATAATGGTGCAAAAATTTCTACTCTTGATGAAAACTCTTAGTCCATAAATCTAAGGAGCTCCATGAACCCCAAGCACATTGACTTACCACAGTCCTCCTCCTACCTCCAGATGACGTGGTGCCACTTCACCTTACAATGTCACGCTTAAGAATCTTCTAACATCGTACTCCCACGTCTCCCCTCCTGGCCTTAGAGAAGCATTAAGAAAATGACATGAGACCCATTATGATCAAATTATTCAGAACCAGATATAAAGAAAAAAATCTTTAAAAGCATTCAGAAAACAAACAAAAAGGATAAAGGAATAACTAGAAGGCGGGCGTCCGAATTCTCCAAAGAAACAATGCAAGTGAGAAGACCCTGCAGTCAGTCACGTCTTTTAAAATATTTTTTCAAAGATCAACCTCAAATTCCACATCCACAAGAAGACAGCTTTTAAAAAAAGGAAGGCAAAATAAAAATGTCTTCAGGTTTGCAGAAGCAGAAAGAATTCATCACTAGCATACCTGTAGGTAAGAAATGGCAATGGAGTTCTTGAAGCAGAAAGAAAATGATATCAGACGGGGGTCTGGAGCTACAGGAAGGAATGAGGAACACTGGGAAGGGTAGCTACGTGGGAAAATAAAAATTATTTTTCTTTTAATTTAAAAAATCACATTAAAAATAAGATCAACTATTTAAAGCATAATAATAACGTTCTGGGGGGTTCAGAATAAGTGTAGTAATCCTACGACAATAGCACAAAGGCCAGGAGGGAAGTGGGAGCTTAGCACTGTCTGGTTTGATGCTATATGTGAAGTGGTGTGATGTCACTTGAGGACGGCTGCGATGAGTTAAAGATGTATATTACGAGCTCCAAACCACTGCTAAAGTAACTCAGTGATAACTGAGATGGGCATGTAGCTCAGAGCTAGAGCACTTGCCTGCCATGTGTGAAGCCCTGGGTTTGATCCCCAGCACCACAAAAGGGGTGGGGGTGGGCCAACAACAAATAGGACAAACAGGAAACAAAGAGCAGCACGGTCGATTTAAGCCCAACTGTGTCAATTATCACATTAAATGTAAATGGTCTAAACACCCCAGTTAAAGTGGCAGAAATTGTCAGATTGGATTAAAAAGCAAGACTCATAGTATGCTTCTGCTAAGAAACCCAGTTTCAATACAACCAGGTTAAATGTAGGAAAAGACATGTCATATTAACTGTACCAAAAGAAGGCACGTGTTACTATCTTAACAGATAAGAGATTTCAGAACAAAGAGCATCCTCTGGGATGAAGAGTTATTTTATAATAATAAAGGGTCACTTCACTAAGATACCAATGCCTGGCCCCATCCCCTAGAAATTCTGACTTAACGGGTCTGGGGTCCACCTGTGCTTGGTAGCTTTCAACACCTCCCCAGGCGCCTCCCGCTGAGAACCCCATCTCCATCTGACCCGCTCTGGATTGCCTGCTTGGTTCTTCATGGCCGTGTAGTAGATGCAGGAAATGATAACAGCCGACTCTTGTGGACAGTCCCGCAGGCCTGCTGGTGCAAGAGCTTGAGATGCACTCTCTCATCTAATCCTTCCAACAGCCCCGTCAGGTTGGTAGGAACATTGCTCTGAGATAGAAATGTAGGGATACGAAGGGAACTCCAAGTCTCTGAAGAAAACAAAAAAATCTCTGTCAAATGATAGAACCAACAACTCATAAACAATTGGTAAACAGGACAAAGGAGAGGCCTAAGGGACAGAAAAGGACCCGGATGTGAAGACATATTAAACACCCATAAGTTACTGTGTGATCCACAGTTCCCTATGGGTTTCTGGGATATAGGCCTCAACAGAAAGAGACCATTCACAGGGTGAGTGCGGGGGTTCACATATGACTCAACCGTGATCCTCTGACTGATAACCCTGTGACCTGTCCCCACTTCCAGAGACTGATGTAAGATGACATTCCATACCAGGCCAGACCCCTCTGATGGGAAAACATGATTTTTATCAATATTTTCCAACCATGAGAGAAGCTGAGCTCCTTTGGATCATACATATTTCACTTAATTACTTTCCCTAATGGAATGGAAACTTGACCTTAAGCTCTGGTGGCACATTTCACTCTCAAGATGGCGCCCATTCTGCTCTGAAGACGCATGCTTTTACTCCAATAAACTTCCTTCTATGCTACTAAGACCTGATTGGCCCTTAGGTTCTTTCCTGTGATGGATTCAAGCAGAACCCTCCTTCACCCTTGTAGCCTGGCTCTAACATCTCACTCTGCTGCCCTTGGTCATGTGGTCCTTTCCCTGCAGGGCCAAGGGGAAGAGAGGACCATCTGAGCCAGGGACTGAGAGTGAAGATGTCCCAGCAGGTGCTCCAGGAATGTCAGTGCAGCGTGACCTGAGTCAGCCTCACCGAGCACCTGCAGGCACCTCTGAAGGGACCTTTGAGGTTCTTGGCTCTGATCCCAGAGTCTACCTGCCGGCCCAACAGCTGGGTGGCACCTGGGCGACACATCCCACCCTCGGGACGGTGTTTTTCTCATTAGCTTCAGAGACAGGATCCCTCTGTGAAGACAACTCCTTGGAAACCAGCCCCAAATGCCAAGCCACCAGATTGTCTTCCAGGTGCTGTGAGGTAGGCCTTTGTCAAATGCCTATCGAGTTGCTCTCATGGTAGGATAAATGACCAGGCTGCATCCACCATCTCCGGGGACCAAGGAAGAGTTATTGGTCTAATCCACATCCGAGCATCCATAGAGATATTTTGTTTGTTCACTCATTTGTCTGCAGGATGTTTATGGAGCACCTTCTGTGCTCGCTGCGTCCAACACAGAGAATACAGTGAAGACTGACGAGGCTTCTGCCTCCCAGGGGCTCCTGCCTAGTAAAAAAGAGACATGCATCAAAGCCCAATGACTGTCGAAATAACAGTCGTGACAAGGTCTAACGGATGCACCCCGTGGTGTTTTGACGGATGATCAGGAGTCTTCCGGGGAACACAAGCCGGGGAGGCCACAGCAGGCAGAGCCAAGGCTGCAGTTGTGAAGAAGCAGGGGTGATAGGGGCAGGTGGTTGGGGATCTTCTGGGGCTCGGTTAAGCACGAGGGTGTGTGTGAGGAGGTGCAGCCAGGCAAGCCTGGAGACGTGGAATGTGCCAGATGGCAAAGAGCTTTGAGTGCCTGGCTGGGGAGTTCACACTTGACCTCCTGTCCTGGAACAAGGTGCCCTTGAAAGGCATCCTGGAGGTGAATGACATGAGGATATTGCCCTTCAGAAAGGATACTCCACAGGCAGAGGCATGGCCACATAGGGGTGGCAGTGGCCACTAGAAGCAGAGATGGGACATGGTGGGCAGGAAGGTACTGGCAAGAGGTAATGCCAGTACCTTCATCTGGCTAACATGGAGAGGTTGATGGGGTGAGGTGGAGCGGGTGTAGTTTAGTCACAGGGATGGGGTAGCTGTTCTTCTTGTCATTCATCACTATGCCTTGGAGGTTGGAACTGGCTTTTACCTAGCTCTTAAATTTAAGGGTCAGCTGGGCATGGTGGCACACGCCCGTAAACCCAGTGACTTGGGAGGCTGAAGCAGGAGGATCTCAAACTCAAGGCCAGCCTCAGCAATTTAACAAACCTCTGTCTGAAAAAATAAAAAATAAAAAGGGCTGAGAATGTGGCTCAGTGGTTAAGACCCCTGGGTTCAATCCCCAGTACTTAAAAAAAAATTTAGGGTCAACACGAAGACTGAAAGAATGGATGAGTGGATGGAGAGAGGGAGGAATTGATGGAGGAATAGATGAATCAATGGAGGGAAAGAAGACAGGATGGATGGAGAGATGGATGGAAACATGAGGGGCTGATGGAAGGATGGATAGACAGATGAATGGTTGTTTGTGCAAACAGGAAAGTGTATGGAGTGGTGGAGTTATGGGTAATGAGAATGGATAAATAAAGGAGTGAGTGATCGTACAGATGAGTAAGTGAATGGATAATTGGCTGGATGAGTGAATAAGTAAATGAGGAAACAAGAGATTGAGAGAATGATTGAATAAATAAGTAAAATCTTTGCCTAAATAAAATAAAGATCTACGGGAAAGGTGAATGAGTTAATAAACAGACGATTGAGCAGTTGAGCACCGATGGAAGACCGCGTGTAACCCGGGCCCTCAAGCAGCATGGGAAGACCCAAGGTGGTCATCTGATTGCAGACACTCTGGTGTCCCCAGTGCTTAGAACAGCCTCTGGTGTGCATACAGTAGGTGTTCCATTGACCCTTGAGGAATAAATGAAGGCTGTTAGATGAGATGACCCAGTGCCAAACTAAACATGGGCTGGTATTGAGAGACTGGGTTCAAATCCTAGCCCTTCCCCTTTCAATGACGTCATTAGAGCTCAGCCTCTCTCTTCTCTGGGCCTTGGTTTCCCCATCATGGGACCATTGTCTTTTCCTGTCAATTGTATTATAAAGATGCCCCAAGAAGAACCACGGAGTCCCAAGGCAACAGTAGGGACCCAGCAAGTGCTAGTTCAGGCCCCTCCCGCCATGCTTTCTGCACTACTGGAGATCACTTGAACATATTACGAAGCCCCTCCTCTGCCTCCTCTCTCTTGGAGTCATAATTTATCATTCACTCGTCCAAGCAACTGAACTCAACCTGCAGCGCCTCCCCAGATTCGGTCAAAGGAGGCAAAGACTCTCTTCCTTTGACCAAAACTTGGGTCAGGCTTCTCTGAGTCCTCTGTCCTCCCAGACCCCAGTTTGAGAAGAACCCTAAGTCAGTTCATAGAAAACCTCCTCCCTTGGTATCTGGTCATACATCTTCCCACTCCCGCCCACCTGCAGCAATAATCCTATTGAGTCGGTTTAGCCAGAAAGTCTTGTCCTTGATGTTTCCCTCAAGATTTTCCATCTGCTGGCCCCACCCTGATCCTTGGTTATAAATCCCCAGTTGTACGAAAGACTGCATATGTGTGTCCCCCCTTTGTCCTGGTTGGAGTCACACTTCAATCTAGTCTCTCTCCCCCACCACAAGACCCCCTTGCAGGGGGCCCTACACCTGAGGCCAGGCTCCCCTGGAACAAAGTCTGCCTCGCCATCTTTAACAAGTGCCATGAATAATTTTTTCTTAATAGGCTGCATTCATAAAACACTCTTTCACTTAGGCATTTTGATCTTTCTGGAGAGCCCTCCATATTTATGATTTGTGGGTTTTGCTTTCATTGTCATTATTATTTAAAATTTCCCCCCAGAGCTCCAGGCACAGCTATGTAGACAAAATATTGGGGGCCCGTTTTTATCTTCATATTTAGTTTTCAATGGAGGAGAGATGGGATGGATAGAGAAAGGGGTGGGGGGGGGGGACTTTGTACTTGAGTGAGGCTGAGATTTCCAGAGGCCAGCTATCCAAGCTCATTCTCCGCTGGTGCCCTCTGAGAGCTCTAGCAAGCCTTATTCCTTTTCTTTAGTGAGAAAATTACTTAATCATTTGCCGCCAAAGGGAAAAGACTGCGCTGAGAACATATTTTAGCAGAAAGCACCAAGACTTTTCATCTTAATGCTAACGACCATCTCTTTAGATTCAATGGGCCCCTGAGTTCTCTCCTTAAATTCTCATTTCTTTTTTCTGCTGGAGTTGGAACCCTTGAGATCCCTTGGACAGGGGGGAACTTTCTTCAACGCGTATTGCTCCGTGTCGCCACGAGGGGGCGCTCCCAGACCAGACACTGGCGGCTGCAGCCACCTGCCTCGCTGCTGCCATCTATCTGCACAGGCCTGTCTGGTAGGGTGGGGCGGGGTCCCCTGCCCCATGAAGATCCCCATAAAGTTCAGATGCAGCCCTAAAGACTTGAGCAAGGCCACTACAGAGGAGCGGGATGTGCCTTGAGACTTTTCAGGAACTAAATTGAGGACATACTATGTGCCGGGGCTTCCTAGAACAAAAACTGAAGGCCTGTAGAGGATGCTGAGGATCCAGTGGAAACTTGACCTTGGCAGCTGTCCCTGCAATCAATGTGTTGCTAAGCAAGAAGGCAGTCTCAGCTGTGGCTTAGCTGCAGCCAGACCCCAGGTGAACTCAACAAGTGGGCACTGTGCTGCCACCAGGTGAAGGACTGGTTGTTGGCATCCCCAGGTCTTCAGCGGGAAGGGGACAGTTTTTATAAGAAGAAAACTACCCAGGCTGGTAGTCATTATGTGGTAAAGGGACAAGCAGGAACTTGGGTTACCTGCAAGCCCCAACTTAGTTCCTAAGTGAGCTCAGGAAATGTCATTGTGGGAGAGGTTTTTTGTATGCAGAAAAGTTTCCTTGTAAGTAATTGTTATTTAATTAGCATTCAATGTACTACAGTGGCTTTTAAAAAGACTAGGCATTCTTAAGCCTTTAAGCTCAATTTACAAAACTTATTATTCTTTTTTACACAGTCACTTCCAAGGGGCTTTTGATTAATGGTCAGTGGACTCGGTTAAACCATCCATCTCACTTACAAACTTGGTTAATTAAATTATCTCCAACATTTTACGCAGGACTTTCTCATTTAACGGATTCAATTTTCTTTTTTAAACACCTTCCTCCGCTGACCTGACAAGCCAAACTTTCCAAAGTCAAACCACTTTGGAAAAAATCTAATTTAAAAACTTAAACAATAGCACATCTCAAGATCTCTTCTACATCCTGGTCCCGTGAATAAGTTTAGTGTGAGAAGATTCATGTGTCTCTTGATGGAAGAATCACAAGTCTGAAATCAATTACACATTTTAAATTGGAGTCTCAAGGCTAATTTGTTCATACTCGATGCAAAAGAAAAAAACCCTTTTCAATGTTCTGAATACTTTAAATACCAAATATATAGCAATATGGATTTGATTTCTAAACCTTTTCAGGGTAAAAGGCATTTGCCCAGAGTTACAGTTTGGATCTGAAATGTCACCAAGGTTCAGGTGTTGAAGGTGTCCCCAGCTGGTGGCACTATTGGGAAATGATGGAAACTTGGGAAGGTCTACATGGGGGACATAGGCCACTGGAGGATCCTGGGATCCTGGGACCCTGGCCCTTTCCCACCCTCCTCTCTCTCCCTCTGATTGCTGGCCATGAGGTGAGCTTCCTGTCGTTATGTTCTGCTCACCAAAGGCCCAAAGCCATGGCACCGAGTCACCATGGACTGAACCAATGAGCCACAATCAATCTTTCCCCCTTTTCAGTTATCTCGGGTATTTTTGTCACCGGGGTGGAAAGCCAATATGCCCAGTGAGGAGAAAGTCCTCCATCCCCACAGGGGCTGGGATGAGCTCTCTAGCCATGATTCCTTCCCAGGGGCAAAAGTTCCATATGATGGCAGAAACCAATATCCATGCTCCCTCTGCCTCCTCAGAAGTAGGACCTCAGGTTCTGAATGGGCGTTGGCCACCTGGAATAAAGATGGCACTCCTCAGCCTCCTTTGCTGCTGAGTGTGGCCTACAGTCCAGCCAGCGAGATTAAAAATGTTAAGTGGCCACGTCCAGAATCCTCTCTGAGAAGACGGCAGGAGTGTGTGTCCCTTCCCCTTTGGTTTATCCACTCCTCCATCTTGCCATCCGGACCCTAGGTGTGATGCTGGACTTTGGTCACATCCTGGATCTGGAGGACCAGGGCGCCCCTCTGGGCTGGAGGGGTAATCTAGAAGGATCCCGGGATTCTGGTGACTTCATGAAGCTGCCCATCGGTTCAGCTGGGGATGGATCGTTGGAGAGATTTCTTCCAGCGCCAGCTTCTTGGCCGTGGGATTTCACCCTCTTCTCATCTCCTCCCTCCCCTGAGTCTCTTGTCCTGTCACTTGTTTTGATCAGTGACACGTGGCAAAACTGGCAGCTTCTGGGGCTGGGCTTTCCGGGGGGCCATGCAGCTTCTACAGCTGAGCACTCGGAGGGCTGAGCTGAGACCCTCGTGTGAAGGAGCCATTCTAGCCTACGGCAGGACGCGGGTCTCCAGCCAGGAGCACCAGCTGCCAGGCACTCGAGTGAGCCCCTGCGGAACCTTCCAGTTGAGACAGCCCTGCGGCTCTGGCTGCAGCTGCGTGAGGGAGCCCAGGCCGGATCCACAGGGGAAACAACACTCCGCCAGTGCGCAGAATACGAGACATAAATTGTTGTTTTCAGCCAGAGTTTCAGGGTGGTTTGTTTATGCAGCTCAATAAAATACTGGTTCTAACTCTTTCTTGAAAAAAAAAATTAATCCCATCTGAGCTATGGTTGTTTTGAGTCTTAAGTGAACTAAATCCTGACAGATCTGTAGACCAGAGATTTTTGCTGGGATGTGATACCTCGGTGTCTGGGATTATTCTCTCTTGCTGGTGATGGATGGATATGCAGAGCCCTTTTTTAATTGGTTGCCATGGCAACAAGGGACTCTATTTCCTCTGAAGAGGTTGATTTTGTGGGCAATTAGATTCTGGCCATACCATTACCTAATTCTTCTGTGTGATCTAAGACGACAACCCCCCCACACACTCCCTGCCTTGTTCTACCCCCTCCCCCCTCCCTCAGAAGGTCAAAGCTGGCTTCCTTCGCTAATCTCTTTATTGCCTAATTGAATTCTGAAGCTGTTTTTTGCCTGTGCCGTCTGCCCAGGCTGTGACTTCAATAGATATTGACTGCCCTTTTTTTTTTTTTTTTTTTTGATTCTGCATCTCTCTCTTTCTGGGCTCTGGGTTATACTATCCCCAGAGTCAAGTTAGGGAATAAAGGTTTTTCTCACTCTGAGCCTCGGTTTTCTTCTGTGCGAGATGGAGACCCCACACTGACCTGATGGGGTGTCTGGCCACAAACTCCTAGAAGTTCTCAGTCTCTTCACTCCCTGCTCTGAGGTCCTAAGTGGCTTCCAGACCTTGGGTGATCAAAGCTCAGTGGCTTGCTGTGGCCAACAGGGCTGCTGAGCTCCCGGCCTCCTCCACCCCACACCAGCCATGCTAGGCTTAGGCTGCTCCCCAGGCCCCCGGGGTGTCAGTCAGCTTTGCATCTCTGTGACCAAAATACCTGACCAGAACAACTTCAGACAGGGAGAGATTTATTTTCGCTCCTGGTGTTATGGTTTGGATGTGAGGTGTCCCCGAAAAGCTCCCGTGTGAAACAGCGCAAGAAGGATGATTGGGTTGTAAGAGTCTTAACCCAATCCAGTGATTTCATCCCCACAGGGATTAACTGAGTGGTGACTGAAGCAGGAGGGGTGGCTGGAGGAGGTGGGAATTGGGGCGTGGCTTTGGGTGTCTGTCGGTATATGGGTGGAGTCTCTCTCTCTCTCTCTCTCTCTCTCTGCTTCTAGATCACTGTGATGTGAGCTGCTTCTCTCCGCCACACTCCGCCATGATGTTCAGTCTCACCTTGAGCCCTGAGGAATGGAGCCGGCCTTCTGTGGACTAAGACCTCTGACACCGTGAGCCCTCAAACAAACTCTTCCCCCTCTATAGTTGTTCTGGTCAGATCCTTTAGTCACAGCACAAGCCGACTAAAACGCCTGGTTTCAGAGGCCCCAGTCCACGGTGGGTTGGCTGCATTGGGGGATCATGCTTCCAACACAGGAGCCTTTGGGGGGGAACATTGCAGACCCAAATCAACACTCCCTGTGCTCCCACCTCAGGGCCTTTGCCCCTGCCAGGGCTCTCTCCCCGGGCCCAGAATGCCCTCCCTCTGCTCTTTCCTGCCTGTCTCCTTCTCCATCCTTTTTTTATTTGGGGGAGGGGGGTACTGGGAATTGAACCCAGGGGCACTCGACCACTGAGCCACATCCCCAGCCCTATTTTGTATTTTTTTTTAGAGACAGGGTCTCACTGAGTTGCTTAGCGCCTTGCTGTTGCTGAGGCTGGCTTTGAACTCAGGATCTACCTGCTTCATCCTCCTGAGCCGCTAGAATTACAGGCTCTTAAGGTCTTTTTAAAATACCATCTCCAAGGGGCCATGTTCCCTGACCATATTGTCAAAAGAGCCAGCTCTTTCATGTCACCCCCACCTGTCAAAAGTAATAATAAAAATAGCATAATTAAATGATAACTGAAATAAATAATGAAAGCTCTTAATTGAAAACTTTGGTCCACAAAAATCCTGCACATGGATGTTTCTAGCAGCCTTCTTCATCACGGTCAAGACATAGAAGCACCCGAGATGGCCTTCAACCGGGGGAGAGATGAACTGCGGGCCACACGTCCAACTGAATGTCATCCAGACAGAAGGAAGTGAATTCTCAAGTCGCAAAGAGGCCAGGAGAGCCTCAAGAGCGCGTGTCTAAGTGGAAGAAGCTGGTCTGACAAAGGCTACATGCTGCCTGGTTCCAACTACACGACACTAGGAAAAGGCGCGACTAGGGAAACAGTGAAAAGATCAGCGGTTGCCAGGGATTTTCAGAGCAACGTATGAACAGGTGGAGCACGGGGACCCCGAGGACTGTGGAACTGTTATTCTATGTGCTACTACGGCGGCAGGTACATGTCATTGTACATTTGTCAAAACCCATAGAATATGTAGCACAAGGAACAAACTCGAATCATGTGTCGATACTGTCTCATGGATTGGAACAAATGTCCCACAGGGTTGCAGGATATGGTGGGGGAAACTTCAGATGTTGGGGGAGACGAAAGGGTACCTAGGCACTCTGTGGACTCTCATTTTTTTTCTGTAAACCTAAAATTAAAAAATAAAGCATTAATTTTTGTTTGTTTGTTTGGGGGGGGGTACAAGTGATTGAACCCAGGGGCACTCGACCACTGAGCTACCTCCCCAGCCCTATTTTGTATTTTATTGAGAGACGGGCTCCTGAGCTGCTGGGATGTCAGGCGTGCACCTTCTATTAATGATTTTCAAGATTAAAGCTCTTATTACATGTAACTTATACAAAGGACGATGGACTTTATCTGTTCCTGCCTCATCCTCTCAGTGGAGCTGCGGGGGAGTCCTGCTGGTGAATGATCCAGCTAGCCAGTTGACAGGACGGGGTTGACACAGAGTGGCGTTCATTCCCTGGCCATGGGGTGGACCATGCCACTCACCCTGACACCCTTGGAGTAAGCTCGTTACTACAGGGCACAAAGCCTGTTGTGACCTGAGGTGGCTGCAGCCCTGCCCCATACAGCTCCCCTGGTGATGCTGGGCGACACTCTGCCACCTGGGACTGGGGGAGGGGGGAGGCGGTTTCCAGCGCTCTTTGAAACCTTCCAATTCTACAGCAGAGAAAGGCTCCTTTTGGAGCTGGAGAGTCTCAATCGCCCTCTGATGCTTGCAAAGTGTTCTTTTTTGTGTGTGCTGTCTCGAGCAGGTTAACAGTGGCCCTTCCTGTGGTGTTATTCCTTGAATTCATAGTTCCACCACTTTTATTAATGGGACATATTCTCTGTTTTCCACTCATGGCAATAACATTGAGTTTCCTTCTTAAATCAACTTATAGAGGTTTTTAAAAAGTAAGTCATTACAGAAAAGTGTTAGGAAATGGTAATTCCCGTGCGGGCTCTGGCAGAGGCGACCTAGATGTCTGAGTTTGAGAAACACTAGTTGAATCCTCGGTGTCCTTTTAGCAATGACTGCTTGTGACGACGATGTGGTTCATTGAAGCTCATCAGTTGGAATACATCCATCGCAGAGTTATCGACAGCAGCAATAGCAATATAATCGCACAGTAAGCAACTCAAACGTCCATCCCATAGGAACGGCAACCATTGAATTTTTCATCTAGGATTCTTTCAAAAGTGCAAGAGATGCGATTCATAATGACACCAGAATGAAGTCACAGACTTGGAAAATCAAAGGCAAACTAGGTATTCGTTCCCCCTGCCCATCAGGAATGCTTCAGGAAAGTGTGGCATATCCAATTTGTCAACTGTTATGATTGTGCAGATTTATAACTCACACTTATGAAGACTGTGTTAAAAAATGCATAATGTTACATGAGAAAAGCGCATCATCTAGGATTCAGAGACGAGTAACCACCCTGGGAGGAGATATGTTAAAATGGATTGATGATTGATATCTTTGAGAGGAGATCAAGGGGGATAGCTGTTTTCTATATTGAATGCTTACGTATAAATGTTCATGCTTCATCTTGTCCAAGAAAACTCTGATTCAGTGCATGTGGCCATGTCATTTCTTTGACTGAAATCCTCCACTTGCTTCCCTCGTTTCTGACACACACAACATGGCCTACAGATCCGGTGTGATCAAGCTCCCTCCGTGTCTGTGTGTGGCTACTGAATGCTTCCTGCACTCGCCACACCTGCACTAGCACACACCTGCTCCTCTTTGAGTCTCAGCTTCAAAGTCATTTTGTCATGAAGCCTTCCCAGCCCCTACCAGGCCAGGTCTCTGCTCCTGACACTTGCAGCTTCCCGTTCATGCACCGCTCCCCAGAGTAACTCTTCATGTTAGTTGCCGCCAGTGTTTGCTCTGCAGGGTCTCCCCGGCTCACCTGAGTGCAGAGGCCCCCACTGTGCCTTGGCCCAGGGGAGGACTCAGTGAGCACTCACTGTCTGAACCCTGACCATTGGTTAATTTCACATGAACGTTCTTGATGCTTTTCTGGACTTTTCAAATGTTTCTAAATGGGCAAGAGACATTATTATGGTCTGTAAAATCGATAAGGAAATTGAATAGCAATATTCCCTCATGCCTTAAAAATACAATTCGATTTGCACAAATTTGATTTACACACTTGCCAATGATGCATCTTTTATGTAAAGCCAGTCCTCATTCAGAGGCCGTTCTCCCAGGGAGTTCAAACCCCGAGGCCACATTTCTCAAGACTGAGATAGAGGGTGGCGGGGGTGGCGCTCTGAGCTGCCCTCCTCCTGCCATTCAGTTCTGCAGCCCGATTTCTCCACTGTCACCTGGCACATGCTGAACTCACCCTGACCTGATGAGCCAGGGAGCTTGGTCCACCCAGGGGCCATGGTCTGATGCCCATGGCTGCTGGATAGGAAAAGAGTGTTGTGACGGTGGCTTTGTTCCCAAGGGAAAACAAAACTCCTGTGCTATTCCTGGTCACCTCTGTCTCTTATCCTTACTTTGGATGGTGCCATTTACTGGAAGATCCCCTCAGGCTCCCTACAGCCTGCCCCCCCCCTCCCATGATAGCCACCACCATCTCTTTACATCCAGCTCAGACAATGTCTCTCCTGTGCTTAAAGCACTCCGTCTCATCATAGGGCAAAAGTCAAGGTCATTTCCAGGGCCCTCAGGTTGGGCAACAATATGATCTAGACCAGGATGCTTGGATTGCACAAGAGGCTCCACCATCGCCAGGGTATCTGTGGGCACAGGGACAGTGCTGAGATGCAGGAGGCCCTATGCCAGCTGGTCCCCTTGCTTCGGCAGCCTCGAGGCCCACCCTCTGCCTCTGCTCACCAGCTGTTCCTTCCTCCCCTGGGCAGGAAGAGCCTCGCACCCTCCTCAGGGCCTGTCTGTGCACTTGCCCTTCCCTCTGCCTGGGGGCTCTTCCCCAGCCCACCCAACCCTGCCTGCACAACCACAGGCTCCCCACTCAATCTCTGACACATCTGGTCACGTGTCACCCCTCGGGAGAGGCCTTTGTGACCTCTCTGAGGGACCGCTCCTGCTCTCCACCACTGGCACCCCTTACTCTTGCTTTTCCTTCCCACCTCTCGGAACCACCTGACACCCTGAGACCTACTGAGGACTTTGCCCAATCACCAATGAATCCCCTGATGCTCATCCAGTGCCGGGTATACAACAAGTGCTCCATAAATATCTATCAGAGACCAGATGGCCTCGAGTGGGGAAGACACGGACACTGATGACTCAACAACTTTGAGCCAGAGGCCACCCTTGTCTTCTCATCCCTGACCTCCTCCTACCCCCCAGGGTAGAATCCATCACTGTCCTTTCAAGATAAGGAAGCTGTGTTCGGCATTTCCTGGTGGATGCAGATCAGATACTAGGCATCAGCTCCTGAGAGGACAAGAGATCCTACGATATTGTTAACATCATTTCACAGAAGAGAATCTGTGTCCTGGAGAGGTTTCAGGCCACCTCCCACAGCGGGCTAGCAGGGCGCAGACCGTGCTCGGGTCTCCAGGCCCTGGACTCTCAGTCCAGTGCTCCTTCCTCAGGTTCAAAGGCTGCACGGATCTCACCAATAATCCAAGCACCACTTACCCTCCCAGACCCCGGAGCTCAGCAGGTGTCCTCTGGGGGCTGAGACAGACAGTTGCACATCGAGGAGGGAAACTTCCTGTCAGAGCGATGGAGAGTGAGGAGGACAAAGAATAATGGGCTTGGCTTAAGTTAGAGACAGGACAGGTGGCGGGAGGCACCCTAGGTGCACATTTACATTTTGGGGGAGTAATTATAAATCTCCACAGCTAAAGGGAGGCGACGTGTACCCAGCACATGAATCAAGAATGTGAGATGACACCTATTAGGGAACCGTTGTTCCCAACACAGTCGTAGGGATCTCTGTTGTCTTCACTTTGGGGTCTTTAATTAGCAGACAAGCCCGGTCGGTCGCTGGGCTTATTTGTATGAAGGGCTTGGAGCTCGAGGGCGAGGGAGGAGCAGTCCAAATCCGAGGGATCATAATGACTGTCACGATCATTATGACAAGACGTTGCTCGCCCGTGATGGTGTACAGCGTTGCCATGGGAACCGCACGCCTATTAGTAACGTGCATTTTTTAAGGTTACTGGGACGTTGGCATCCCCTAACCAAAGACGGCTCTGTGGTGGCTGCACAGTGGCCTTTGTGGCAGGACAAAGGGTCGGTGTTCTGGAAGGCCTGCCATGCTTTGGTCCTGATTTCAATTCTAGCTTGCTCCCTGTTCCCACAAGCAGCTCATTAAAATGACCTTGTGGAACCCCGTGGGGGGGCAGGAATGTCCTATACCGTGGACAGAGAGGTGGTCACACAGGGGTGTGTGTGCGCTCAGCAACTCCCTGGAGTCACTCACTTAAGCACACTTTATGGTAGGCACAAGACACCTCAATGACAAATATTTATGTTTTAAATGTCACTGTCTTCTTACTCCCAACAGAAAGTTTTCCCTTCTACAGGGATGTGTGCCTCACCCCAGAGACGTCCGACCCGCCGCCACCAGAGGCCACCCTGTGAGAGGGGACCACAATGTATGACGCACACCTCCATCAGACCCTCCATCACCAGGCACCACCCTGGGAGAGAGGACCGCCATGGGTGTCACACACTTCCTGTGTGTCGCCAGCCTTGGAGACATTCCAGTACTGAGTCTTCGCTTCCATTTAGTGAAGCCCATGTCTCTTCCCCCACTTGACAGATTGAAAAACAAGGCTCCGTGGAGAGCAGTGTCTTTCTCAGGGTCACACAGGGATGCAAGGTCTGAACCCAGGTCCTCCGTGATCCCTCTACCCTCTGGACCTGCCTTGTGGTGACCAAGTGAGATACGCTGAGGAACGGGAGGCCAGTGCGATAGTGTTTTGAAATCCGCAGCCCAGGGGGGTGTTTTTTAAAATTAAAATGAAGTCATTGAATAATGGCAAGAGAGTGATTTGTGTCATGCCAACATATTCTTATTTGTCATGTTTTAAAAAACATGACTTGACAACATTGAAACCCTGAGAGACGTCCTCTGTGGATCCAGGTGTCTTCAGTATTGTGCGAGTCAGGGTCTGGCTGCTCTGGGACCACGTTCCCATGGCACAAGCTCTCCAGCTTCTCCAGACCCCAGCAGCCGGCTCCGCTCACTAAGTGGGTGACCACCTAGTATCCAGTGGTCCACCATTTGTCCCTCACCTACCGGGAGCCACGTTTCCTTCTCCAGAATGACCCACTTCTTCCCCCACCTCCAGGTCACCTGTGGTTGAATTCAACCCTGTCTCCTGGACTGTCGAGGTGGCTTGGTCCTGACCAATCAGAGCCCCACACTAATCTGTCCACATGATTGGCATTAGCTCGTGACTGGATATAGGAGCCAATGAGGTCTCATGAAATTTTGACTAGAATCACTGTGAAAATAGCACATGGGACTTAAACCTGTGTGGCAGAGCCTGGAGCTTCTGGAAGCCATCTAAAAGCACCTGGAACTTCACAATGAATCCAACACCCAGGAGAAAGGAGTCCCCTGATGGGAGGTCCTGAGGTCCTTAATGAGCTCCTTGATCAAGCTCTACCCAAAGCAAAATATTGCCATACTTTTCATTTACATAAGCCAACAAATTTCCTGTGTTGTCTCTTCATTTAACCTGTTTGTGTTACTTGTTTGCCAGTGACAGAAATTCCTTCCCTAGGGGATCTCCCAGGCTAGCATACAGCAGGAGCGGGACCCAAAGGGTAAAAGTGATAGAAATCTAAACATCAACCTAACATAAAGATGGGAATTTTCTTTTTTTTTTAAATTAATTTATTTTTTATTGGTTGTTCAAAACATTACAAAGCTCATGATATATCATCTTTCATATATTTGACTCAATTGGGTTATGAACTCCCATTTTTACCCCAAATACAAATTGCAGAATCACATCGGTTACACACTCACATTTTTACATAATGGCATATTAGTGACTGTTGTATTCTGCTACTTTTCCTATCCCCTACTATCCACCCTCCCCTCCCCTCCCATCTTCACTCTCTACCTCATCTGCTGTTGTTCAAGATGGGAATTTTCAATGCTGAATCAGCAAGGAGTGACAACGTGTTGTGAGACCCAAGTCAATAAAATTATTCAGGTAGGTTAAAGTTTACTATCAATGTGTCCATTTTGGCCCAAGGTAGGTGGTTGGATAAGATGAATCCAAACCTTAATTTCCTTCCAACTTGATTTTCTAGTGAATATCAAGAATAGAATAGTCCAGAAAAAATGAGAAATGATACCCCATTTATGTATGATATACCAAAGTGCATAAATGCATGCTACTGTCATGTATAACTAATTAAAACAAAAAATGAAAAAAAGAATAGAATATTCCTTAGAAAATGGTCTCCTCAATATCTTAGGGAGATGCTTCTCCCACACCTGTTACCCCTTACCTGTGTATCCCGATTCTTTTCTTTAGAGCAATCACCACTATTTTTAATTCTATATTTATATTTTGTTGACTTCTTTATTTCTCTCTTCCCCACCAAGCGGTCAGTTCTGTAAGAGCAGAGAGGCCTGTGTTTTGTTTTCCTGTACTTCCCACCTAGCGAATGCTTACCACACACAGTAGGTCTGCAGCTTTGTGCCTTGAATGACTGAGACTTCCCTGCCCCTGTGTTTTCCACGAAGTTGTTCAGAAAGCCAGTGTCCAGATGGTCCCTGTGGGGTCTGTAGCCATCTCGCCCCTTGCACGCTCGACCTATTTAGACACAGCTCATCTGTATCCTGTAGTGAAGATGTATTTTGTATTTTGTTGTTGTTGTTGTTTTGCGGTACTGGGGATGGAGCCCAGCATGGCTCGCGCATGTCAGGCAAGTGCTCTACCACTGAGCCAGGCTCCCCGCCCTAGGATGTCATTTTAGTACAGGACATTCTGCTAGCTTGTCACTCAAGCACACGTACCCTCATTAGGAACATCTTTCTCTCTCTCTCTGCTTTCTTGGATTTTTCCAGCATAGAAAGCAGTTCCCTTCCCAACACCCCTCCTTGTGCTTTCTATTGTGTGGCTGCACATCGAGCTTTGCTGCTGTCCCTTAAGATAATGGAGGAAAGGAAACTCTCATTTTGGGGGCAAACTTTATATGCTAGGAGCTTTGCATATATGATGTCATTGAACTATCACAGCTACTCGACAAAATTGGCACTTTAACTCTTTTTTTTACATTTTTTTTTTAGTTGTAGATGGACACAATATCTTTATTTTTATTTCGTTTATTTTTTTTTTATGTGGTGCTGAGGATCGAACCCAGTGTCTCACGCGTGCAAGGCAAGCACTTTACACTGAGCCACAACCCCGGCCCTATAACTCTTTATTTTTATAGAAGAGAGAAGTAAAGCCCAGAGAGTCGATAATTTACTCAAGATTCAATTATCAAACTTAAGACTGTGGCATTCTGAAAATTTTGGCTCTATCATGCCACGGTTAGTTTTCAAACATGGCTGTATGTGTGTGTGTGTGTGTGTGTGTGTGATGAATGTGCACGTGTGTAAACTGTGTATGGATACGTGATAGATATTCATTCCCTAGCATTCTTTTCTGTAAATGATCTTTTGTTCTCTCTAGGCCTTCGGCTCACGCGGGCCTGGTGCACACGCACTCGCACACACAAATCATTAGCATCTATTATTTATTGTACTGGAGGAGAAGGAAATTACACAGGCCTATTAAGGGCAAAGCAAATTCCAAGTAAATTGCATAAATGGGATTTTTAAAAAGCACACAAAGTAACCCCAAAAAACAATCTGTACATTTCCAAACACCGTGAGAGCCCCGGAGGCTGTGCATGAAGAGGTCTGCTCAGAAGCATCTTGTACAAATGACCCAAGCTTGAGTCTGTTTTCTCTCCTGTCCAGCCGCATCTGCTGGACCCACAAACCCAAACCTAGTGTCAGGGAGAGTGGGGGGACTGAAACCCAAGCACCAGGAGGTCTCTGCCTCTGATTCTGGGTTATTTGAATCAAGGGAACTCATTTGGCCTCAAACACTCCATCATGTCTTTCCTCTTTCTGGTTTTATTTGGAGACACAGAGGAAGGAATCACCCAGGGAGTGGAGGAGGGCTTTCTCTTTCCAGGCTCTAACTCTGGACTCCCTCATCCAATGCCCGATGCATACGCTGGGCCAGATGGCTTGGACTCCTGGCAGCCAATTCATCTGCTCAAGAACATGGCTGTGCTTAACCTCATCCACTTGACTCTGCTTCAGTTCATCATGGGGGAAGGAGTGGGATACCAACCGGTTTAATTAGCTTAATGAGAGCTGAGGGAACCGGTCCACATTCTGAATTTGTTGCACAGAACAAATTGGTTTGCTCTGCTCCCTCCTTGATCATTTAAGAATTCAGAAGGAGAACAGCTCTGGCCAAGGTACCACATGAATGGGACTTCCGGGAGCTCAGCTCCCAGAGAGGTGCCTTTCCAAATCACAAGGGCTCAGAAGATGCAAATCAGACATTGAGCCCTCTAAAAGACTGGACTCCCCGTGGCAGAATTCCTGATCCAATGAAAGGCAAAACGTTTAATCTTTTCACCTAATGCTCAGTCTCCAAGGTGAGGTGCACAAGGAGATTATTTGAGGTTTGAGCATACAAGGCTAGGATTTCTATTTATTTATTTTTTTCCTTTGCTTGTTTTATGGTACATATGTATATTGCCTGCCTGGGAGGCATGCTTATTGGATTTTGTTGTTGTTGTTGTTGTTTTCTGAGAGGGGCTTGTAATCAGGAAAATCTGGAGATCATAGATCCAAAGAACAAGTCCCTCTGGATTCCTGGAGTGGGGGGGGGTCATAAGATCGGGGTGGAGGAATATCAAAAGCTGCTGGTGGTTGTAAAGGTCGAGGGGTCTGAGCCAAGCACTGTTGGAAGGGGGATCTCCATTTTTTCTAGTCACTGACCCCAGTCAACTCCCACAATCCCCAGCCCAAGGGAGAAAGGCTGCGCTTGGATACTTTGTAGCCAGTGCTGAGCTGAGCACAAGGGCGGGTACGCCGGGAGGAGCGCTTGCGCTCGGGGCGGGAAGGTGGCGGGGGAAGCTCCCGACTCAACTGCACAGGGAGGGGCTTACGCATCGGAGAGCTCTGCGGAGTAGGCATAGGGGTCTTCCTGGGACCGTGTCACCACCTTGAACTGGCGCCGGAGGAAACCGCCATAACGCTTCTGGTTATCCCACTTGAGCTTGGGACGGATGCGCCGCAAGAAGCCCCCGTAGCGTTTGTACAAGTCCTCGTGGCCCGCCCTTTCCCCGTCGCCGTCCCCCTCCCCGGCCACCTCTGAGCTCCTCTTGGGGTATTTGCGTAGAAAGCCCCCATAGCGCTTGACCTTGGCATCCTCCTCATCCAAGTCCAGCGCAGCAGCCTCCAGGGCGCCGTTGTTCAGCTGGGCACCCCCGGGCAGCTCGGATTCCCCTCCGTCCCCAAACCCACCGGGGAAACCCCTGAGCTTCTCCTTTGTCAGGGTGCCAGGGAGAAGTTGGCTTCTCTCCGCCTCCTTCAGGAAGGGCCCCAGGAGCTTGGCCAGCTCGCTGTAGGCTTCTTCCAAGGCTGCCTGGCTCTCCAGATCTTCCTGGCCAGCAAGCCCAAGGGTGGACGGGTTGAGAAAAGACAGGAAGCCCTGACATCTCTCCCACTCCTCCGAGGGCAGCAGGGCGTCCTGGCATTCCAGAGAGCAAACCTGCAAAAGACCCCGGAGACCACAGTGGTAAGGTCACCCTCATCCAACTCTCAATTATTTTATTTTAATATACTGGTACTGGGGACAGAACCACTGAGCTACATTCCCAGCCCTTTTTATTCTTTATTTTGACACAGGATCTCACTAAATTTCCGAGGCCAGCCTTGAAATTGCAATCCTCCTGCTTCAGCCTCCTGCTTCAGCCTCCTGAGTCGCTGGGAATACAGGCGTGCAGCACTGTGCCCGGCCCTAACAAATTATTAAAACACATGCTCTGAACATAGCGAGGCCCTATCTCTACATTAAATATAAAAAAGGGATGGGGAGCAGGGAAAGGTGGCACACACACCTGTAATCCCAGCGGGTAGGGGCGGGCTGAGGCAGGAGGACCACAGTTCAAAGCCAGCCTCAGCAACTTAGCGAGGCACTAAGCAATTCAGTGAGACCCTGTCTCTAAATAAAATACAAAAAAGGGCTGGGGATGTGGCTCAGTGGTTAAGCACACCTGAGTTCAATCCCTGATGCGCCCCCCCACACACACACACACACACACAAAAAAAAAAAACATGCTCTGCCCCACCTTGGAGCCCCTTTTCCAATATCTGAAAAAATAAAAATGAGTGGCTTTGGCTAAGCACTTGGCCACCCATTTTAATGCTCCCAATGATGCATAAAGGTAGGTGCCTTTTGTGTCCGTGTGAAAGAAGAGAAAACAGACTTGGAGAGTTGAAACAGCTTTCCCAAGGACACGTGCCTACAGGTGGCAATGCCAAAATTGGACTCAAATTGATCGAAATCGATCTTCCCATGGAGCTCTGCGTGCTCCTCCAGAGGGAGAAGATGGTTCTCCTAACACTCTCAGGGTGTGAAGGATGCTGAGAACACTTGACAGGCACGGAGCAGGGCAGCATGCTGTAGAGAGCACGTGTGAGGGGTCTCAGAGGCTTCATCAAGGGTGGAGTTGGGGGGACACAGTATCTGCTTCATGGGGGGGGGGTGACTATGAGGATGACCGCAGTGGTTGATGCTGCCACGTGAGCCCTGGCGGTCTAATGCCACAAGTCCTCATGCTTCACCACCTGAGACTGTCTGGGCTCACAGAATTGCCCCCCTTTGGCAGAAAAGGAAATTGAGGCTCCAAGAGGGGTTTCCATAGTCAGAGAGCCAGAAAGGGACACCCTGGGCACGTCTCCCCCAGGCCACCTGCCATCGTGGGCGAGGCACTGGGGAGAGTCTGCAGAGTAAAGGCTACAAGCCTGGCTGAGAGATGCCGAGACCCAGAAGAGGAAGCAAAGTTTAGAGCCTGTCACACAGATCCCAGCTGTTAGAGGTCGGGGAGACAGCTCTTTTCATGAGAGTGACTGGATTTAGAGGTGTCCATCAGCCTGGGGCTGGGGAGGGAGCAGCCCTGAAAAGGGAATGTAGATCTGCTGACTGCAAAGTCAGTGCTTCATGATTGACAGACACCCTCCCTGTTGCCAGGCATGCAGCTCCCTGGGAACCTGAATCTCTGTCCGGGCCAGAGGGAGCCCATGGCAGTGAGGTCTGGGGTGTGGATGGGAGCTGGACACAGCAGCCCCTGGTGCCTCGCCTTGTCCAGGGACAGGACAAGCCATGCACAAGGTTATGAGTACTGCGAGGGCACAGCTGCCCAGGCTTGGGACCTCCCCTCCCTGGGCTCCACACTCAGAAGGGCCTGGGCATCAGGAAGCTGGCCGGAAACCTACCAGGGGGTTGATGGGTTTGGGTCCATCCTGGGTCTTCACAGCACACCAGGCGCAGCGGGACAGGCAGTCTGCCGCGGCAGAGGGGAGAGCGAGGAGGCACGCGGCCATCACCAGCTCTGGCCACCCCATTCTCTTGTGCCTCTTCCTGCTGGGAAGGAAGAAAGCGAGGGTGGTGAAATCCAATCACCTGGTTCCAGGTGATCAATGCAAGCAATTGACAAGTGCTGAGTGCCTGCTGTATGCTAACACTTCAGCTCTGAGCGCCAACTGTAATTCCCTTGATGACATTTCAGGCTCCGTCCCACAAAGGCACAAGCTGTTCCCTCTGCCTTCTGCCAGAAAACCCTTCCTCTCCTCTTCTGTTACCTGTCACTTAGATCCTAGACTAGACATCACCTCTTCTGGGCAGCTTTCCCAGGCTAAAAGAGATGCTCATCTTTCCTATTCTCCCAATAATTTGCATCTCTTCCATCAAAGCAATGTACTGCTTGATAATTAGCTGTGTGAGCTTTCAGAGTCTGGTTACATAAAGGCAGTGACCGTGTCTTGTCTTCTCTGTCATACTTGCTCTGCGTTCCTCAAACAGGCCAAGCTTGCTCCTGCCTCAGGGCCTTTGCACTTTCTTCTTCTCTGTCTGCAGTACTCTGACGTCAGATTTTCATAAGATTCCCTCTTTTGCGTGTTGAATGAGTTCAATGTGGCATGGCCAGAGAGGCATTTGCTGATCCCTGTGTCAGCTTCCTCCGTCTCCTCCTCTGTCATCTGCTTTGATTCCGTTACACTCATGGCCTTCCCTATTTATTTGATATTTGTTCACTTGGTGTGGTGCTTTGTTAGGCTCAGGCACGCTCCCCCTGTAGAATGTGCACCTCAAGGGACACAGATTGTACCCAGCTTCTTCTGTGCTATATCCTAGCACCTGAAAACCCTGGCCAGCACATAAGAGGCCTTCAATAAATACTCCCCCGACGAAGTGATGCTTCACCAATAGCTGCTAAAAACCACCCTTTCAGCCAACTCTTTTTATAATCCAAAGTGAAGACTCAAAGCCATTCAAATGGGCACTCAGTGCAATTCTGTCCTGAGTGCTCAGGTGTTTTGGGGGTGCAAAGATCCCATCTCCTGAGCCCCAGAACCCCATGCTGTAGCCTGTAGCTCCATTTACTGAGCCCTGCCACCCTGGGCCCTCACTCCATCACCTCATCCCACTCCTCACTGTGAGACAGGCACTTGTGATGCACGGATCCACCCCCACGTCCCGCCTGCTGGGGTGAAGCTGGGGTGCAAGGCCAGTCCACTTAGTGTCGCCAGGTCTAGAGCAACTTTCACTCATTGAGAGTGTGTCCCTCGTGAGGCCCAGGGCTGGCTGCCCGCACAGGACCCCTGACCTGTGTATTGAAATCAGCCCATCACCAGCTGAGAAGTGGTCCTGGAGAGACTGGAAGGATCTCCCAAGATCACACAGGGGTTCAGGGTGGGTCCCATCTGCTCCTGGAACGGGGACACCCAGAGTGGGAGACTCGGGGAAGTGGACTTGTGCCCACCTGCGTCTGCCTCCTGTCCCCGGGCTTCTCTATCAGCAGCTGAGCGGATTAGGGTTCCGGGTGAGCGAGCTGCAACATTTATATGGAGACACCAACAGGTGGCTCACACTTTCCGGGATGGCAGCCACGGCTGGTGTGACACAGAGCCCTGGCCACCCTTGACGTCCTGGCTGGTGGCTTCCCGCTGTGCGTGGCTGCTGACATAGGCAGTCCCATGTCAATCTCCTGGGAATCTTGTCTCTCTCTCTCTGCTTCTCTGAGCCACACAGCTGTTCTCCCGCGCCCTTCCACCACCAAGGCCCACATCCACAAAGGCCCAGAAACCATGGCGCCCGCTGACCCTGGGCTGAAACCTCGGAACCCAGGAGCCAAAATAAATTTCCCCTCCTCTCGGTTTTCTCAAGTGTTTTGTCACCGTGATGAAAAGCTGAGGAACAGAGACAGGTCGCTCTGAGTGACCTCAGGGGTTAGGTCCTACACACACAGACTCATGGCGTGAGCACTAGGTCACACCCACCCGACAGGTGAGGAACCGGAGCCTGCCAAGACTCCAGAGCTAGGAGGGGCTCCAGGCAAGAGATGCACCCAGGCAGTCCGGCTCCAGAGCTCTCCTTCTGGGCCAGCGGGTACTGCCCAGGCCCCTCGGTCCACCCCACGCAGCCTCCAAGCCTCCCTTCTGGAGCAGCCTCCAATCTTGTCCTCTTAGACACACTTCACAGGGCACTCAAGGGCTTCCCTGATCCAGAAGCAACATTTTCGAGGTGCTCACTGTGTGCTGGGCCCAAGCTCGGTCCTGCATGGATCTAGGGAAGGGGTCCTCGTGATGAGCCATAACTGGACTAGCGTTCTCCCCATTTTCCAGATGAGGAAGTGGAGGCCCAGAGAGGTTGTTTCATCTATCCAGGGCCTCCCAGCAGGTACACAGCACCCTCACAGACTGGCATGAGCTCTTGACCCAATGACCAATTCCCGACCCATGCCACCAATGCCGCTGCGCTGCTCCCCCAAACCTTTGCAACACCCCTGATTTCTTCTCCCTGGAAACTTCTCTCACCCCACCCACCCCACTGACCACCTGGCTAAGTCCTACTCCCGCTTCAGATTCAGGCTCCACTGCTTCCCACCTGGATTAGGCCCCTCCTCTGAGATCCCACAGCCACCTGTGCTGGCCCTGTCCCATCATTACCTCTGAGCTTTCAAGTTCACTGCCTGAGGGCACTTTGTAAGTGCAAAGTCCCTGAGGTTGAGTGGGGGGGGGGGGTGAGGATGGCAAGGAGACCAGGGTAGAGGAAGGGCAGAGTGGGGGAGATGGAGGTTGGAAAAGTGGAGGGGTGGGCAGAGGCTGGGTAGCGCTGCCCCCATGGCCAAGGTCGATCTACAGCTGTTCTAAGTGCGATAAGACCAAGGACGTTTGGTCCAGGCATGAGTGAGTGAACGAGTGGTGTCCCCGCACCTCGTCCAGGGCTGCAGTGAGAACAGGGGCGCTGTGCCCAGTCACTGAGTACACAGGTGCCATTTTAAAACCTGCAAGAATTTTGTATTAAAATCAAAAATTTCAATTTCCAAAGCCTCTTTAAAAATCAAACTCCCTGGAGACATTGGGCTTGTGGTCCACTATGGCAACAGACACGTGCTACCTGGTCATCGCTGTCCCTGCTGAGCACCTGAGAGACAGTTGCAAGCCCCAAACAGCCAACTCCAGCAACTTGGAGAAGCAGAGTGGGGAGGAGGAGGGGATGAGGCCTCCACTTCCTCCCGACCCACAGTAGGGTCCCCAAGTGAGGTTACTGATGGGGGCTCAGACCCCAGCCCACCACTCACCACTGCTTTGGGAAAACCACTTAACATCGCCAGGTCTCCATTTTCTCTGCTATGAAATGGGCCAATAATAAGGCCCCAGATGATTGTGCAGGAATGAAATGTGAGACTGTTATGAAGCACCAAGCATGCGCGTGGCACACAGTAGGTGCTTCAATACAGCTTTGGCCTGGTCTTACTTGGGCTGTAAGGGAAGGGGAGAGAGGAGCACAGAAAAGAGAGAACATAAAGCCCTGGCGGGCGGTAGGAACCGAATCAGTACCTGGATGAACTAATAGTCGTGGGCCCCTGTGACGTCAGTCCTGCTACTGCCACCAACTCCCAGGAACCTCGGAGGTGGGAGTTTTTATTCCCATTCCACAGGCTTTCCACAGCTCCCCCAGGTCCAACGTGGCTCAACCAGTGTGACCTGGTGGCCTGGAGATTTTTCTTAGCGATCCTGTTTCCTTTCCTTTGTAGCATAAATAAATGGTGAGCAGTGTCAGCTGGGCCCTGGGGAGAGCATTTCCACCTCTCTAATGGGGTTCTGCTGAGGGATGGAGCTTGGAGGTCAGAGGTCACAGACAGCCCTGCTTCTTGTCATCTCTGATTGGGGACGAACTTCATCCTTCTTCAGGGGGAGAAGTGGAAAAGTGGAAAGTGAACCCACTCGGCAAGTGTCAGGGAACTGGCGGAGGCCATGCTCAGCCCACCAAGAAAGGAGGGGCCCCTCTTGCAGGTGGGTGGACCCGGGGGGCTCACAAAGAAAAATCCTGGGCTCTGGGCCGTTCCTGAAGCGTGTCCTCGGCCACTACCTCACCACTCAGCAACAGTCCAATAGGGAAACACGAGCTGATGGGAGCGAAGGGACTCTCCCCTAACAAGAAGCAAAGGACACTGAGGACTTGGCCACCTCCGTAATCCCACCAGCCTCTGTGGATGGACGCATCCTGTGGGCCTGTACTCACCCACTGCCCAGCCTTGTGAGGACGTCTGTTTCCAGGGCTGTTCTCAGGCTGAGAGCAGGGCTGATTGTTGAAGCAAGGATCGCACGGCCCAGAAAGCCAGAAATATGTACTCCCTGTTCCTGGACAGATAAAGTGTGTGACCCTGCCTGCCTTAAGCTGATCACCGCGTTATGGTTCTGATGGTCTTTGGGGTCATTTGCTTGGGCCCCCAGGCATTTGCACTTATTACCCAATAATAAGCCCTGCCCTATGCCTCGTTAGTGTGGGCAGCCCCTGGGCAGCTCCTGCCAGGAGGTCAGCGCACTGCATCTCCCCCACCATGAGTTCACAGCCCTTTCTGTCACTCCTGCTGCTGTCCCGGCCAGAACAGAGAGGACCTGGGCCGCTCGCCTGAGGACTTTCCTTTTCCTTAGGAGAGAAGGACATAGGCTGTGGGGTCAGAGAGACCCAGTGCCCTCTCTGTGACAAACCCCAGTCTTCGCATCTGCAAATGGGGGTGGGGGGTATCAGCTCCCCTCAGTGTCCCCTGAGACAGCAGCCTTTAAAGGGCCTGAAGTTCCTTGAAAGAGGACGGGTCTTCTGGCCTCTCCCCTCCTCGGTGATATTTCTACACGGGCGTCAGCCATGGGCTCAGAGGAGCAGCGAGTATTTTTATTAAAAAAGCCAGCACGGAATAATAATGGCTTGATTTAACGTCGCAATTATCTCTCTGAGCACTTTATCGCATATGATTATCCCTATTTGATAGAAGAGGAAATGGGAAAAGGTAGAAATGAAGTCACTTGTTTAAGGTCACATCATGAGTCAGGAGGGAAGTGGAGACAGAGCTGAGGCTCCCACACTGGCTGCAACTCCCCGGAGGAGCTGGCAGTGTCTCGGTGGTCCCCCAGGGACAGCCACCCTGCGGGCCAGCACGACTGGGCCACTGCCATGTCCCAGGCCCCCTGCACGCCAGATGGACCCCGGAGGTCAGGGACTAATATTTTTTTTTTAAATACTTATTTATTTAATTATTTTTTTAGTTCTCGGCAGACACATCTTTTTTTTGTATGTGGTGCTGAGGATCGAACCCGGGCCGCACACACGCCAGGCGAGCGCGCTACCGCTTGAGCCACATCCCCAGCCCCAGGGACTAATATTATAGCTCAAGGTCTAGGGGCCAGTGCAGGTCCTGACGCAGTCCCTCCAAGGTCGCAGAGCACCGAGTGGCAGGGATGGAACTGGTCCAGGGCACCCTCCTTATCGGGCCAAGCCCTTTGCTATACATTTGATCTCAATTATTTTATTTTTGCCTCCAGTGGATGGGGTGCAATTAGCCCCATTTTCTAGGAAAAGAGAGGCTCAGAGAAGGGAAAGGATTTAGCCAAGGCCCAGAAACCAGGGAACAGCAGAATGAGGCAGAAGCACCCCAAGAAGTCACAGAGGCTCAGGTCCACACGAAGGTCTTCCTGATACCTGCCAAGCTCTCACATTCCTCAAGATGAAACCATTTCAGGAGATTTTACTTCAACATAAAATAGAAAGTGCATCTTTGTGGGCCTCCAGGGGGCAGGCAAAGATGGACCCGAGACAGAGAAACTGTGTCCTTATTAGGCGTTCGGGTCATTGACCCGATGGATGACAGACTAGCAGGGACGGGGCCCAGGTTCTGCACGGAAAGCAAAACCACCGCCTCGTGCAGCAACCCTCAAACCACAGGACGCAGGACAAGGGTCTCACCTCAAGGGTCGGACACATTTGCTGTGCAGAAGCCAAAGATAACGGTGGCCCTGACGCTGTGGTCAGGGTGTGATCACCAGCTGCAGGGTAAAGGGTGCTTTTCCAATGGCAGGATCTCTGTGGAATCCTCACCCTTTTGTCCTTTGTGCCATTAAGTGCTGGGGAGAAGGGCAAAGGAGGGCCACCAGGGAGATGAGGAGAGACGGAGGGAGGCGGAGAATAGAGACAGACACAGAGAGAGGGGCCAAAAGAGTGACGTCCATGGGACTCACACAGCCAAGTCTAAAGACGCCTAGAAGAGCAGACAGAGGGGCAGCCGACCAGGACAGCAAATGCAGATGACAGAAAGAGAGAGGGGGAGGCTGCATGGAGGGGGAGGAGGGAGGTGACAGAACGAGGGACAGGGAGAGAGCTGGGAGGAAGCTGGCTTTGAATCAGGAGGCTGGCCTGCCGTGGGAGCCACAGATGTCCATAACTCCCCCCAGTCCTTTCCCCAAAGAGGCCAGAGACCCAGCCACATAATAACTGCTCAGTAAACACCCATCGAACTAAATTGAATCGCCCAGGAATAAGACAGGGGGCAAGGACAGTTCAAGCCACTGCATGGACAAACAGTCCCTGCAGCTTGTGGTCAACCGCTCTGGTCCGCAGAGTGCACTGGTGGACTGAGGGAGGAGCCCCGGCGCCAGGCCCCGAGCCTTTGTCTCTCCTGTGGAGAGCCTCAGCGGAGACTGGAGGTCCAGCATCAGAGGACCCCATCTCGAGGGGCTGACCTGGGTCCACCTGGCTGCCCCGGGCCGATGCTCACTGGCCAGCTCTGCCTCACAGAGACCCTCTGAGATTAATCCCCCTCTTCTAGGCTGCAATGAGAACCCTGAGGGGGGCGGCCTGGGGACCACGCTCTCTCAGGACGGCGCTGACATCAAACCAGCGGCTATTGATCCTTCGCAGAATGATGGATGGGGACTAATCAATACAGCGATTGTATAAGAATAACCCAGGGAGGAGGGCATGGGGCGGGCGGGGAGGATCGATCGGGAGGAGACCTGGTGGCCCAGATGCCGTGGATGGAGAAATGAGGTCCTCTGTTGAGGTGGACAGAAAAAAAATACAGGTGTTCGATCCGGTTTCCATCCAGAGCAGGATGGAGGGGGAAGGTGGAGGAGATCGTGAAAGATGGAGGGGGAGGTCCAACCCTGCCATTTTAAAACTGAAGACTTGGCAGCATTTATTGAGTATCTACTGAATGCTGGGTGTATTCCAGTCTCCCAGTTATTGGAGCCTCACAATAACCTCAGGGAGTGAATAGTATTATTATCCTCATTGTCTAGGTGAGGAAGTTAAGACTCAGAGAAGGATAGCTACCGTCCCAAAGTCACACAGCCGATGAGGGCTGGGATCTGGAGCTTTGAACCCAGCACTGTCTCAGGTGTTGTCATTTAGATGCTCTATTATGGGAAATAATGGCTCTCAGGAGTTTCAAGAAACTGATGACCAGTTCCTCAAACAGCCCAGAACCATTCCTCTGCCCGTTCCCCTGTCAACCTGTCAAAACGGACTGGGTCCCACCACACGGCCTCAGGAACCACCAAGACATCCCACTCCCAGCTGCCAGTGGAGACAGTGGAGACCAGGGATGTGCCTGCCCCCGTCACACCCAGCACCAGCGGGGCAAAGCCGTGGGCTCAGAATCGTGTGGGTAAGTGCGAACCTCCCCGGGGCAGCGCCACTCACCCGGCTGGGGCTGCTGCAGGAGCTCCCCACGCAGATCTCAAAGCCGGGAGGTGAATGACCTGGGAAGATAGAACAAAAGGCAAGGTGGGGTGGGCCTGGGGGGCGAAGGTGAGGGGAAGGAGGAGGAGGGTGCACCGCAGAGGGGTGGGGGCGCGTGGAGGCGAGGCCCCCGGGAGCACAGGAGCATTGACGTGGGGAGAGGCTTTGCAATGATCTCCACAGCGATGCCTGTCAAATCAGAAAGACAAGCCTGGTATGTTTTACCAGAAAGATGGTAACAAGGACTTTCAGTCTGTGGGAGGGGAACTGAAATGAGATCCAATAACCTAAAGAGCTTGTTTCCCCCTGGGAAGCTTGGAGGCTTAATTAAGGCGTGTTTGTAAAGCTTGGGAGATTCTCAGAAAAAGACACTCAGGGAAAAGTAAGAGCTTGCAGAATTGTCTATGCAACCTTGAAGTTACCAACTGGCTTTGTTTCCTTTCTTTCTTTCTTTCTTTTTTAAATTTTCTTTCCTGAAGCTCACCGCTATTTGCCGGAGTCCAACTTCCAGATTCTATAGGACTTCCCCTTTGACTGTGGGCATCTTCACCAGAGAGCAAGTGGCTTTGATTTGGAGCCACCACCCCTGCCTAACTCAGCTGCCTCCGGCTGTAATTTACATGAAAGCAACAAGTCCTTTCAAAGTAAAATAGACACGAAAAATCCTGCTCAGCCTGGGTTTCCGGGCATCTTGTCATCGTGCACCCCCCCACAACTCCCTCCAACAAAACAACCCCAAACTTCATTCCGTGTAAAATTACGTCAAAGGAAGCTGCTCACATCAGCACCTTATCAGCAATTAAAAGCCATCAGAAAAGAAGGCAAGGGCTGAACTTGGCAGTAACACTGATGTACATGATACATGGTAAATGCCAGCGCCCTGAATCTTATTAATGTCCCAAGCCCTTGTTCTCTAAGTCCAGCGAGGATCGCTGACCTTTAAAATCACCCTGATTAGCGAAACCTCTCTTGTCCTCCAGAGAGGGGCAACCCGTTTTCCCCGCACCCCGGAAATTGGCGTGGGAAACTCTGTGTGGCAGAAGGCAAGCAGAAGAAGACCCCGTAACTGAAACCAAGGACCCCTCTGGGGAGACAGCTACCTGTGTCAAGCAGGACTGTTCAGGGAGAGGGCGATATCGAAGTGCAGCCAGCCCCTCTCCAATCTGGCTTTAGTAAACTGGCCTCAAAACTGTAACTCCCTTTCCAGACAATCAGACCCAAATCCGCAACCCCCAGCCCAAGCCCCTACCCTCTCTGGATGCAGAGGACCAGAGGTACCCAAATAAAACCAAGAGCAGGAATTCCAGCACTGCTTCCGGAACTCACCTGTGTGCTGCTTTGTTCCTGGGCGGCTTCTGGGGCAGCAGGTTGTGTGGTGGTGGCAGGTGGCTGGTCCCAGACTCAGGGGCTGCCCTGACTCCACCTCAGAGGTGCCAAGGAGGCAGCTGTGAGCCCCTTCGAATGGCAGTCTGGTGCCTCGTCCCCCCTTTTATGGACTAGAGCCTCCCCCTGTCGCTCAGTCCTCGCTGAGCACAGGCTGCTGGGAGCCAATGGGGAAGTAGCTCAGAGCAGTCAAGAGCTCAGGCCCCCAGGCCCTTCCACTCAACTCCCGGCCGACACAATAGCTTCTCTTTCCGAGATGTGGAGGAGGAAGCAGCCGTGTTGGGGGGTGGGGGTGGATTCTGGGTGTAGTGCTGTTTGTCACTTGAAATCCGGCCACTTGAGCGTTGGAAGCGTTTCCAGGAGAGTGTCACAGGGAAAAAAAGAGACAGAGGTAGGGGAAGACAGAGACAGAAAGAGTTAGAGAAAAGACAGACCGGGAAAGAGAGGGAGAGAGCCAAGCAGAGACCCACAGCCAGGCGGGTACAGAGACAGATGGAGAGACAGAGAAACAGCAAAATAGAACTGGAAACAGAGAGAGAGACCTGGGAGCCTGGCAGACAAAGCTGGGGAGATAGAGAGAGACCAAGACCCAGGGGATGGGATGGGGACACACAGGCACAGGTGGAAACAGAGAGGGATGCAAACACAGGGTGGAGGGACTAACTGGGGTGCAGAAGCCGAGAGCCTCCTGATAATGAAGAGGGAGGGGATGGGAACAGCAGAGGAAGCCGGCAGACACGTGTGTCGCCCTGTGTCAGTGCCGTGGCAGCGCCTCGCCGGCTGTGGCATGCGTGTACTGGAATGTTTTCGTGTGCGCATGTTGCCTGCAAGTGCCAGTTGACTCCGGTACATGCCCAAGCCCGTGCCAGGCACACTACTCCTGGCAGAAGCTGTCTTTTCCGAAGCCAGAAGCTGGGGTTGAGCTTTCTCTGGCAGAGATGCAAAAGGCGTCCCGCGAATCCCCCTCAAAATGTGGCTGCGATGTGCCTTTGCACGCACTCCGGGTGGGGAGTGGGGGGCACACCCACCTGTGTCCCCTCTGCCCGGGCCAGCAGCAGCTTGAAGGCTGTACTCTGCGTGGCTACAGATACCTTCCAGAACACAGAGGGACTCGGAGTTTGGAAGGAAACTTGTTCCTCTTCTCAAGTCAATGGCAGATGAGTGGTCTGGGGGGGAGGCTGGCGGGGCTGCCCAGTCTGTGGGCACCTATGCTGCACCCAGCAGTGAGCTAAAGTTGCTGAGTTCCATCTTCGTGACCTGGCCAGATAGGCAACGGCCTTCCCATCATGCAGAAGAAGAAAGACTTGAGAAGCAGACTTGAGAGCTGAGAAACTTGCCCAAGAACACACAGCAAGTCAGTCCCCAAGTGAGCATTGATAACCAGGCCCCAGCTGGGCGTGCATGTCTGTAAGCCCAGTGGAGGCTGAGGCAGGAGGATGGCAGGTTCAAGGCCAGCCTCAGTAGCTTAGCGAGTCTCTAAGCAACTTAGCAAGATCCTGTCTCAAACAAAACAAAACAAAAACCTCTGGGGATATGGCTCAGTTGTTAAGCACCCCTGGGTTCAATCCCTGGTTCAAAAACAAACACCCAAGCCCCCAAGTCCTGCTTCCTTCTCTACCTGTCCCTGGGCAGGAAGGTTAGAATCTGCTCAGTCTGAGACCTGGGGCCCAGGAGTGTCCTTCTCTGGGAGTCCATTTCTCCACTTTAAAAAGTGGGTTTGGTTTCCAGTTCTGTCTCTTGCAAGTGATGCCGCCTGAGCCAGGTTAGTGACTTCAGCCTCGGTTTGTTCATCTATAAAATGGGGACAAAGCCTCCAGCTGGTTGGGCTCTTGAAGAGTAAAACGAGGACAGGCGATAGCACTCGTTGCGGCTGATCCTGGGTGAGAGCTCTGTCGCCAGTGTCCCTGTGATTGCTTATTCATTCCAGTGCCACCGTGCACAGCTTCCCCAGGGTGTCACCCTCTCCCTGTGCCTGGGTCATTATGCTCTTCATAGAAGAAGGACAGAAGGGCCGTTCTCTGAGCTCCTAATACATCTCAGGCCTTGCCAGCCATTTTGTTATGTCCTCACCAAAAGCAACCCGTGGTGTGGACACCACGATGTCCTCAGGCAGATAGGGCAGCTCAAGTTCAGGGAGGGAGGAGTCACAGCCGCAGCACCGTCCCCTCTACCCTTGAGACCATCTCCCCACTTCCAAAGAGGCCTCCTCTGCCCCACGCCTGGCTTTCCCTCCCCACCTGGGCGCGTGGGCTCCGACAGGCAGGTGCCCTGGACGGAAGCCCCTCTCCCCAGCCCTAGCGGCTGATGGCTCCCCAGGATCCTTGGCCTCATCTCAGGTGGCTTCCTGGCTGGCAGCCTGAGGACTCCGTGGAGTCTATTCATTGTCACCCTGGGGAGCTGCTGCGTGTCCCCAAGGCCCAGTCCTCCCGGCAGCTGCTCTCCAGCCTCCTAAGTCCCCGCTGCCCAACCTCTGCCTCTGCAAGCTCCTGGTGAAGGTCCTGGGGGCAGGTCGATGGCCTCCACCCTGGCCATTAGCAGGCTGGAGGGACAGAGGAGCCGGGGCCTCTCAGGACCACTATTCATTAAAAAGAGAAGTAGGACGTGGAGAGTGGGGACACTCGTGCCTAATCCTGCTTCAACCACAAATGTCTAGTGTCCTCCACCTCCGGGATCTGTCGCCAGCCTCCAGGGCACACAGTTCACGCATCTCCTTTCCATCTCCTCCCGCGATGTCCTCTACGCACACATGTGGGACAGGGATGGCCTTCCCCTCGTCCTACAGAACCTTGACCTGGAGCTCAGGACTCTCGGGGTCAAGGTCAGGGGCCCAGGCAGCAGCACAGGAGGAACCCCAGGCTCTGCAGGGCTCACGCACGCCTGACTCCAACCCCCTGCTGACTCGCCGCGTGACAACAGGGGACACGGGACACGTCGCCTCTCTGAGTCATCTTCTGAAGGCAGGAGAATGGGTCTGGCTTTGTACCGTTGTCAGGACTGATTCCCAGGCTCTGTCCTGCTCCCTGCCTGTTCTCTGTGCATGACGATGTCGAGATCCCAGGGTGGGCAAAAAACAGAAGGAAAAACTTGAGGTGACAGCCGTCCAACCATCGGCTACAAAGAACACGGCAAAGCAAAAGCCCAACGCCCAATAACAAAACTTTAAAACAAAGCTACCATCTTCTTTTCTTTCTTCCTTTCTTTCTTGCTTTCCTTTTTGGCACTGGGGATTGAACCCAGGGACGCTCTACCACTGAGCCACATCCCCAGCCCTCTTTATTTTATTACAGGGTCCTGCTCAGTTGCCGGGCTGGCCTCGAGCTTGTAATGCTCCTGCCTCAGCCTGGAAGTACTACCTGGGATCAAGCCGCAAGCCGGCATCTCTTAAAGGCTTCCTCCGTGCAGGGTCCTGTTGCAGATCCTCTATGTTTATCAACCACCCTGCAATTAGAAGAGATTCCTACTCCCACTCTACAGATCAGAAAACAGAGACCAGGAAAAGTAAAGTCACTTGCATGAATCCAGGCAGCTAGAAAGGGGCAGAGGGCAGCCTGAAGCCACCACGATGTGTCGCTCCCTGCTTCTGCCTGGTGCTGAAGCTCCGTGTGTGTCCTGTACTCACCTGAGGTCCTGGAGCAGCAGGCCACACAGATCACTAAGGACGTGGGCGGAAGGTGGTCCCCTCCTTGGTCAGCTTCATGTCTCCCGGGTCCCTGTGCATGCTGAGATGCATCCATGGGAAGGCCATGATGGGGAGAGCAGGCCAGACCCCCGCTGCCCCAGATGTGTGTGTGTTCAGCTGTCCTGGGAGGAGTCAGGAGCTGTGTTCGCGTCTTTCTGTTTCCTTTTTAAAAAATTGTACATCTTTATGGGCTACAATATGATGGTTTGGTATTTTTTTACATTTATATATTGTGTATTGATCGACTCGACATATTTAGGTTATCCATCATCTCATGCATTTATCATTTGCTTGTGATGTGGGCATTCAAGACCTCTCTTCTGTTTTGAGTTTAATAATACAATATTGTTGACTGTAGTCACCCTTCTGAGAAACAGTATGCCAGAACTTATTCCTCCGATCTGGCTGTGACTTGAAGCCCTTAACAATCTCTCCCTGTCTCCCCTTACCCTCCCTGGTTCTGAGTTTAGCTAAACTAAATCAGATGCCCTAGATGCTTGAGGTCATGCGGTTTTTCACTTGGCATGTCCTCCAGGTTCATTCAAGTCGCAGCAATCACCCCCACTGCCCGCCCATCCTTTTTTATGGCAGATGAGTGGTCGGGGGGGGGGAGGCTGACGGGGCTGCCCAGTCTGTGGGCACCTCTGCTGCACCTGGCAGTGAGCTAAAGTTGTTGAGTTCCATCCTCGTGACCTGGCCAGATAGGCAGAAGAAGAAAGACTTGAGAAGCTGAGAAACTTGCCCAAGAACACACAGCAAGTCATTATATATGCATACCACATTTACATCAGTTTTCATGAGTCTTAATCACAATGGACAAAAGGTAAAAACATACCAACAGATGAAGGGATGAATACAATGTAGTTGAGTCACAAAAAAAGTTCTAACCCACGCTGCAACCTGGATGCACCTGGAAGACACCGTGCTAAGTGAAACAAGCCAGTGACCAAAGAGCCAATCCTAGCACGGGTGCATTCCTGTAGACAGCAGGAGCTGGTCACGGGCCGTCAGAGGGAGCTATGGCTTAAACAGTCTGGAGACCCTGGGATGCTGGAAAAGTTCTGGAACTGGATAGGGTGGTGGTGGCACGACCTTATGAACGTATTTCATATCGCTGAACTAGACACTGAATATGGTGACAGAGTACATTTCATGTTGTGTATATTTTACCATAACTTTTTCTCTTTTTTAACAATAAAAGAGTGGACGTGGGTGGAGGAAGCAGCTCAGTGGCGGAGGCCTTGCCTGGCACGTGCGAGGGTCTGATCCCAGCCCTGCAGGAACAAGCAGCCACGAGAGCCACGCCATCATCACACAACTAGGAAGAAGAAACCAGAATGCAAGCCCCATGGTGGTCTCCTTGAAGCCAAGGGTCCCTTGTCCTCAGGAAACCTCCCCTCCTCCCTCTGTGTCCTCCTGCTGGTGAACATTTGGCGCATATTCACGAAGAGACTGAGGTTGCCGCGACAGGGTGGATCCAACGAAAATGGAGGAACTGGTGGAACTGGAGACCTGCCCTGGGAGTGGGAGGTCAGTGGGACCTGCTGACAGGCGGGATGCAGGGACGGGTAAGAGGGGGTGAAGAGACACCAAGGACTTGAACTTGACTGAAGGGGGAATGGGCTACTGAGGCGGGGAAGACACAGATGGCACGTAACTGTCCCCGGCTGCAAGGAACCCCTGGATTTCCAGGGGAACGGACAGAGGGCAGAGCTGGGGGGTGGAAGGGTGCTCCAGGCAGAGGGAACAGCCAAGGCAGAGTCGGGAGGCAGAGCAGACAGGCTCCATGGAGATCTCGGGCACTGGAGGAGTCCAGTGGGGCTGCAGCAGAGGCGACTGGGAGGGAGAGGACCCGCACAAGTCTAGGCCAGCAGGAGAAGGGGGCGCAGAAGGCTCCAGAATGCTGAGTGTCTCTGAGCCTCCAGGATAATCCGACACTCCTAAATGTCCTAGGTGCAAAATCTGGCCCCTTCCCCTCTCCACCCTCGTCACCTCCTGCCACCATGTCCTCCAGCCACTCAGACTTCATTAGGTCCCCTCCCTTCTCATATTCCTTCTCCTCTGCACGCGCTGTTCCCCTGCCTGGACACCGTTCCCTTCCTGTTTGCATCTAGACTTCAACTCAGATGTTGCCCCTGAGCAACGACTTTCCTGCCCGGTCCAAGGAGTGACTTCCTGTGTCTTACCACATGGCCACTTCACAATCTCTGTCTGCCGGCCTCAGTTAGACCAGAAGCTCCAGGAGGGTGAGGAACGAATCAGGTTGCTCCAAGCTCTAACAGCAGCAGCCAACCCGGCCTCAGACGTGAATGAATGGATGGTGGATGGGTGGATGGATGAATGGATGGATAAGTGAATGGATGAATGGGGGGGGGGTGGATGATGGATAAGTGAATGGATGGATGGATGGATGTCGAATGAATGAATGGATAAATGAATTAATGGATGGATGTACTGATGGATGGATGGATGGATGATGGATGATGAGGTATTAGAGCACTCACACTCATTCATTCGACAAATATTTGTCACATGCTAGTTACAGTTTGGATTCTACTCTGTGCTGAGACTAAACTGAGGAGAGAGCAGACAGGATCCCTGACCTCCTAAAACTCACAGTCTATCTGGGAACAGATGCACTAATAGCCATGCAAATAAATATGTAATTACTGATAGGGCAGGCTCTAAAGAAAAAAATGCAGGAGTCTCTAAAAATATTTACTAAGGAACATGCCCAACCCAGAGGTCAAGATAGACTTCTCTGCAGAAGGGAGCTTTGGAACCAGGATCTAAAAGAGAAATAGGAGTCAAACAGTGAAGCCATAGGAGAGATTTCCAGGAATGTGGAACGGACGTGCAAAGGTCCTGAGGCAAGAGGTACATGGAATTGGAAAAGGGCCTGAGAGCTAGAATGTGGAAACTAAACAGGGGTGAAAGGAAGGGGCAGGGACCAGACATTCAGGACCTTACAGATCACTGTGAGTCCATCCTTTAAGAACGCTTTCTGCTTCAAGTGGCAAAAACCCAAGTGAAGAATCTGGAAATAGAAACGCATTTATTGGTTGCTTAGCCTGAGGTTAAGGTTAGAGGTTAAGATTTACAGTCTCTGCATTGGCCTGGAAGTTCATGATCTTCTCAGAGACCAAATCACTTGGGAAAGACCTGAGTCATTCTTCCCTTCTCTCCCCACTCCCCAATATTGTTGACTTTTGTCCCCAGGCTGGTTGCTCCGTGGTTCAATGATGACTATCACAGTTTGAAGCATCAGGTGCTCAGGTACCTCCCCTGGATGCAGGTGAGGAGGTGAGAGAAGGGCAGGGCCGCCCTTACGCTAACCAGGGGTTGGCTTGGCTGCGGCAGAGACAAGCAGCCATGTCTATGGGAAGAACTTTGGTCTTCATCCCAAGAGCATCTGGAGGCTATTGAAGAAGCTGGGCTTTCACAGTGAGGTGCTAAGACACAGCGTGTGTCTCCCGAGGCTCACTCCCTCCTCAGGATGCTCAGGGTCATGGCTGAGGAAGCAGGAGGCAGTCAGAGAGAACGGTCCTGTGGGTAGGACTCCCTGTTCTCACCAGGCGAAGAGCTTCAAGCTACCAAGCCTGGCAGCAAGGCTGAGCAACTCTCTAAGCTGCCAGGATCTGCTGAACCCCAGGCCAGGCAGACACAGCATGGACTGGCTTCTAGCCCGAGCTCCTAACCATGTGCTATTTCCTGGGCAGAAACATGCTCATCTCCCCAAGAGAGGAAAGCTCTCTTGTGGGATGAGGTTATGAGATTGTGTTCTTTTCCTAACCATGAATTCAGAGTCCTGGTAGCCCATGGGCAAAACCTCCCCTTCTCTCCTATCTAGTCTCAGCTGGCTGTGCTGCTCTCCCACCCCGTCTGACAGTGACTGTCTGTGTATTTGGCACCCATCTCTCTGCCAAGTCATCTCCGGGTACTATCTCATTTAATCCTCCTGGCAAACCAACAAGGTAGGTGCCATTTTTTTTCCTTCATCTGTAAGAACAAGAAACTGAATTTGGAGAGGTAGAGACTTGCCTAAGATCACACAGCTCATATGTGGAATAGACCCCAAGTTTATCTCGCTCCAAAGCCCAGTCTTTGAACAACCACCTCACGGGGGGCAAGCTGATACCTAAAAGTGGCAAATGCATTCATTATACGATTCACCAAGGGTTAGCCTGTGCAAGCCACAGTGCCAAGAACAGGTATCAGTGCCCCTTCCACAAGCCTGTTAGGTGAGTACAGTAAATCTCACTTTGCAGATCAAAAAACTGAGGCTCAGAGAGCTAAAGTGACTTCCCAGCAGCACAGCAGGTTCCTGGAGGAACCATAACTTGCAGGAAGTTTAGCTCCAAAGTCTGAGCTCTGTTCTGCTATGTCACACTCACCCTCTATCCTCCCCAGTCATCTAGGGGCAATCCCTGAACAAGACTCCAACTAGCACCTGTCAAGGAGAAGGGACAGCAGTTCACTGAGCACCTGCTATGTTCCAGGATTCATGGCCCCACCTCTGGAGCAATGCCCTGGATCTCTGCCACCAGTCAAACAGTAGGTCAGTGGTGGGGGTGGATGTCGGGTCTAGACTTCACCGCACAATGATGTGGAAGGATTTTACCCAAGTGACAAAGAGAAAGCCCCTAAATCTCAAGCCACTGAGACTTAATCATAGCCCCCTCACGTCCAAGCCCTGCTAACTGCTAGGTGTGTCTCCTGAACTATCTCATTCACCCATTGCAACCTACGAAGTCACTATCATCTCCAATTTGCAGACAAGGGGACAGAGATGAGGGCTGTAGAGTCACTTGCTTGAGATTGCCCAGTCCATCTGTGGGGGCAGGACAGCACCCCAGTGTGTGGCCTCCAAAGCTGTCTCCAGGCCTCCAGTTCTAGAGTTGCTCAGAGGAGGACAGATGCACCCAGGAAGCCTGGATACGGGATCTGAAGCCAGACCCTTGATCTAGGAGATGCTCCCCCCGTCCCATGAGCTCCACGAGGACATCACTCCTAAGAACAGCTCTTCACACCAAGCAAGCTTTTTTTTTTTTCCAAAAGGGGAGGTTACATAGCTTCTTCTGGGTCCGCAAAGTTTAGTTTCTCCTTAAGCATGTTGAACTAACAAGTTGTGGCATTTGTGATGTCTCTGCTGTTAAACACTCCGGGTACCCACCACACAGGCCAGCCTCTCTGCTCCACACTCAAACATACAGCTGGGAAGACACAGGCTTGGCCCTCTAGGATCACAGTCGGGTGCAGTTTCAGTACACATGGAAAGATCCCAGAACATAGTAGGTGCTCAGCAAACAGGTGCTCAGTAAGCAGAGACAAGTGTGAAGTTATAGAAGAGAGGCACTGAAGCCAGTCTGTCGCTATAGGAAGTCACCCAGGAGCTGGAGACAAAGGCTGGGGTTGAGGGCTGTGTGGGAGTGCTCCATGGTTATCATTAAAGAAACCAAGCCAGGGTTTTTTAAGCAGAAAGAAGGAAAGAAAAAGAGAGTGGAAGAGAGAGGGAGGGAGAGGAAGGAAGGAAGAAAGGAGGGGAAATTGACCATAGGGGATTAGACATTTAAGAAGGTGCTGGGGAGGAGGGTCACTGGAGAAGAAGTCATTCCAAGAATGATTTCCAGATCACAGCACGACTGTCCAGCCACCAGCCAGGAAGTGGTGAACAGGAGGCCGCTCCTGCAAATAGAGTTCAGGAGCCTACGACCACCAGATCCAGAGATCAGGACGGTGGGAGCAGGGAGCCACCATGCGGCCATCACAACGGCCTCCCATGCCCATGGTGATGTCCCCTGAGCTCTGAGATGCTGCTACAGAAACCCCCCACCTCCAACACCGCTCCTGGTAGAGCAGAGTGTCACAGCCTCAGGAAGCTGTGCCCGTTTCATTTCCACCATCTAACCTCACACAGGTGCAGCTCACTGCACCCAGGCTGCAAGGGAGTGTGGGGAACAGGCTGAAGTCCCACCCCTGCCGTTCAGGAAGGCACGCTGAGAGGAGAGGGACGAGGGGATGGCGCTGAGGGCCAAGCAGGCACTCCTGCCACGTGTGGAAAGGAAAGCAATGGGTGTCCTGAGCGAGGTGGACACGTGCTGTGAATTTCCTCTTCTGTCCCCACCCAGAGGTCCTTTACCAGGTCAATATTCCCCAGGTGGTAGGGAGGCCACTCACAAAGACCTCTGTCCTGTGGCCCTCACAGAGTGGGGAGAATCTATCAGATCAGAGAATTCAAATTCTCTTTCTAGTGATGAGAAAACGGAGGTCCAGAGCAGAGAGCTGAAGTCTGCAGGCCACACAACCACGTGGCCACGCTGAGTTCAGAGCCTGGCTGGGGCTGGGAGTGGTACCTGGTGTCATGATCCAATATAGTCTCGAGTGGTAGAAAATGTGGAGACTCTGGAATCAGACAGACCTGAGTTTTCTTTCTGACTCCACTCCACTTAACTGTGTGATCTTGGGCAAGTCACTTTACCTCTCTGAGCGCCAGTTTCCTCCTCTGCGAAATGAACATAACAGCAGCACAGTTATACTGACAGAAAATGCACAAGAAAAGGCTTATAACAGCTATGCTCTGAATGGCAGCCAGTGCACGCCGTCTACAATATCATTGTTAACATATAAGCTGCTATTATTATTAATAGTGGCTAATCTTCTAATTCAAGATTTAAAATGTTAAAGGTCTTACATGAGGTTTAACCCATGCTTCTTTTTCTTTTTCTATATCCTTAGAAGCTTCAAAAGACTTCCTTGTAACTGCTGCCCCACCCTAGCCTGCCATTCCCAGCCGAGCCAGGTCCTAGCCACAGAAATGCAGCAGAGGGGACCCCAGATGGCAGGATTAGAGGTCGGGGTGACGGGGAAGAACTGGTTAACTTTAACTAAACAGCCTGGGTTCATCTCTTTATAGAGGTTCTCCAAAATATGGCCTAGAGACCCACAAACACCCACAGGCCTTGTGACTAGAGTTAACCAAACACACACACACACACACACACACACACCTCATGTGCACAGACACACTTGAACACAGTCAAATATGTAGACCTCACCAGCACCCTAACCCTAGCCCTTGCCCTAGCCCTAATACTAACCCAACCCACAGAAACACAAGCCCCCTGAGGCCCGCACACAGCAACTACAGCAGCGCCCAGTAAACGCGGGACCCCCTCACGCTCCCTCCTGGCCTGTGACAACTGCGGGGAATGGGACAGCTGGGAGCCGGTTCTTGACCTCCCTTTAACTAAGGGCTCGGCCTCTGCTTGGGACTCTCTGCAAGAGGCCCCGTCAGCCCAACACTGAGCCTTCAGTCCGGGTCTCATCTCAAAGGAGATCATGAATTCCCCAGATAGCTCCTCCCGCTCTGAGTCACCTCTATGAGCCCCTGTAATAATGGCACTCACGAAGGGAACTTTCTGCACCCCCAGTCCCTCCGGCAAGGCTCAGCACTGACGCGCTACTGGGGGAGGTGCGCCGAGCTTCCCACGGTTGAGGAAAGCAAGTGGAGGAGCCGCAGACACCCGCGCACCGCGCAGATCACCTTTAAATAAATCCCCACGGGGCTCCTCGGCAGCGCTGAAAAGTGCTGCGTGCCTCGTGAAGTTGTCACAGAACACGGTCTCTCCTTTCTTCTGCCTGCCTATTGAGAGAGGCACCCTGGGGTTGGGTCCAAGATCTAAGTCTGTTCGATCATCCGGACTCTGTATAACTGAGCAAGTCACTTACCTGAGTAAGGGTGTCTTTCTTGCTCAGCAGAATACAGTGGTTAAGAGCAAGCAAGGGATCCAGAGACAGACTTGCCTGTCTCTGTCTCTAAATAGCTGTGTGACCTTTGGCAAGTCACTTAATCTCTCTGGACTTCAATTTTGTTGTGTGTGAAATGGGTATGATAATGGCAATTCTTGCAGTTGTCAAAGCACGAAATCAATATACATAAAATGCTTATAACAGTCCCTAATATATATACAATGCTTGATAAATGCTAGTTGTTATTTTCATCATCACTACCTTCCAATATTTGGGGGAGGGTTAAGAAAAGTTAAGAATGAGATGTGTCAAATGATTAATTTTTGAAGATATGTAAGTGCTCATTTGATAATTACACATTAATTGTATGCACCAATTAAATTACTATAAAGGACTACCCAAAGATGTACAATATTTTTAATAAAATATCAAAAAAAGAATAAGATGGTTCCATAAAAGGAGCAGAGATATCAGGTGCTACCAGTATCAAGGTCGGTTCTGTCAATGCAGGGGATTTCTTTTAACAGAATAATGAATTACATGCTAGAGATCCAGGAAAAAAAATTAAGATGACAAATGACTCTGGGGTCACACAGAGTTGGGTCTAAGTCCTATTTTATCTATTATGTACTCTGTGAGCCTGGGAAAGACACTTAACCTTTCCAAGCTTCAGTTTGTCAACTGTCAAATGAATAAATGACTCTGTTAACACTTCTAAGAAGGTTGAGGACCCTACAGAAGGCAGGGTGTGTGAAATCCTTTTGCATCCCAAGACCAGGAAGGAGAGGACTCTTCTTGCCTGGTGGGGGGTCATGAGCAGGATGCAGGAGTCTCTCTATGGGGATGACGAAACTCCTCCCCCTCATGGAGTTGATGTGAGGCCAAGTTAAATTCTTGTTGAAGATGCTGGGAGGTGAAGTTCCCTTTTTTAAGCTTCCTGGCAGGAATTAGCCCCTGCTCTTTTCCCTGGGGACTGACTAAAGGGGAATAGAGCCCCATTGGTGGAGGCTTCTAGATCACCTGTACGTAGCCTGTGTAGACCACTGCTGCTCCCTATCTCTCAACATGGAGGATGGGAAGGGCCAGAGTGAAGTGGCTTTGTCTCAGATTCTGCTGCCCAGAGATACTTCCTTGCCTTTAGACATTCTGGTTTAAGCCAGTGACTCATTTCCTCCTTTCCCCAGCAACTAGATCTGAGATTTGCATTAGACAGTGGTGCTGGGGTACATACAGTATGCACTCAAAAATTGTTGGCTGAATGAATAGTACATTTCTAGTTCTTACTGTCCTCGCTTTGTTAGATTTTTGGACCGGCAAGCTCTGTAAAGGCAAGAACTGTGCTCTAATTATGTTTGTCTTCCTGGTGGCATCTGGTGTTGGAACTTATCCATGGCAGGTATAGCAAGGACTGTCATTTTGTAAGTGTAGGCTTCTCTTCCAATCACTTTGCTTTGACCTCCTCAGGACCTGCAGGATCCAGACCTCTCTAATGTTCCCTTTGTTAAATCTGCTGCACTCACTCTGACCTCTTTGCTGTCCCTTAGACGTGCCATCTTGTCCCTACCTCAGGGATTATGCTGTTCTTATCACCTGTGCTTGAAATGCTGTCCACCTCCAATATGTACAGATCTATTGTTTGTCCTCCCTGCTGGAACGGAAGTCCTAGGAAGCCAGAGACAAGGGATTTATTGTACATGGAGAGCCTATCACAGTGCCAGGTCATGGTAGGCACTCAATAAATATTTATAGAATGAATGAATGAATAGCCAAAATATCAGCACGGTAAATACTGGTCAAAATGAATCCCCTAGCCAGTTGGAACACTCACCCAGCTCCAGCCTGTTTCTACCAGACCTGACCTCCCTCTGGTTTTCCCATAGCCAGTTCTGACTCAGAGCTACCTACATTTCTGTGTGACAGACATGGATGAAATCAGCTGGAGGAGGCATCTATGACTATTACCTTGTCATTACCCAGCAACGGGCCGGGGAAAGGGTTCACCAATTTTCTAAAATGCTTTAAAGTAGGAATTTATGGGGACATGGGGTCCCAGTTCCTCCCTCATTGTGAAGATGATCGCTCTGTGGCTATTAAGAACATCTATCTGCCCAGGGTCTCGAGCTAGCAAGAAATGCCAAGTAGTGACAGCTGGAAAAAATATATATATATATCACATTTGGATTCCAAGAGATGGCAAAATGAAGATGTCACCAATCACCAGTGAAAAGTTGGCTCGTTCTTCCTCTCTCTACTCACTTCCCTTGGGCTCCATTTTCTGCCTCAGCACCTGCGCTACCTCATGCCGAGTAGCAGGAATTTGTTTTTCAGCACCACGGACAGCGATCGGCTGGCAGCCAGGGAGGCAGAGGGAGCCAGAACCCGGGGCTTCCATGCAGCCAAACAAATATTTACTGAGTACATCCTGGGGCCAGGCACACGAGAGAATACAGAGATTTTTGTGGTCTTGACCTTCAAATACCTTAATCTGTTCAAAGCACAACCTTCTCAGACTGATAAAGCTAGGGCGAGGCCCTGATCCCCCTGATACTTAAAAGTGGGGAGAATCAAAGGGAAGATGGTTTCCCTTGCTAAGGTTGTTGACTAAGTGCCCTGTGTTTGCATATATGTCACCTAATCTTCTCACTAGACCTCCACCTTCAAAGAACACAGGTACTGCATTGTCCTCTTCGATGCTGTATCCTGGGAGCCCATTGAGTTGCCTGGCACACGGTTGATAAAAAATCGTTTTTTTGCAAGGATGTGCAGATGAAAGAATTCTCACAAATTTTATTGTATTCTTTTCTCTTTACTTCTATTTTACAGATGAGAAACAAGCTCTGCGAGCTGCCTTCTCACAACAGATGTAAGTGGCAGAGGTTGCATCCCCCAATCCAGAGCCTCTCGGTTTCATGCGGGGCTGCGAGTTACCCCGTGCCCAATAGGGCATTCCTGGAACCTGCGTCAAGTGACAGCCCGGCAGAGGCTGCCTGAAACCTTCACCCTCACTTTCTACTCAATCTGAAGTAAATCTCATTTTTCTTTCTGGCCTCAATTTTTCTTATATATAAACTAAAGAAAGAGAGGTCGGAAGCCCCTACTCGTTTCCCTCCCCAGGGGGTCCCTGGTTTGTAGGGAGCCTCTGGATTGTGCTTCTATCTGTTGCAGTTGGGTAGGGCACCAGCAGGGGGCACAAAGAAACGGGTCAGAACCGCCGCCTCTTGCCTCTGCAGGGCGTCAAATGAGAAGTATATTGATATCCTAACAGACCCTGGGCTTCTTTTTCATCTTTCTTCTATCACCAGAATGTGCATGCAAGCCGTGCAGGCTCTCTTCTTTTCTGAGCGCAACAAATGAACTTCAACCCCTCTCGAGAAGTGAGTAAAGAGACCGCCGCAGGACACAGAGACTGTGGAGTGAGGCTGCGGTGACTTATCGCCCAGGAACCCACTGGTTGAGTAACTTTGGACAAAGCCTCGAGCAAAGATAACTGTTTAAATGGCTGCGGCAGCGGAAAAATCAGTTTGGCTGATTGATGTCCTGGGTTTCTAGTTAGTGGGTGGCTTCCAGCCAGGGCTCTGCCTCAGCTCCCAGAATTACTCCAATAAGAGATTTGCTCATCTCTGACTCTTCCCAGGGGTAGGGAGGGAGGCTGAATCAGCTCTCTCACAAGCCTGATTGGGACTTAATGGGGACCTGTGGGTATTTGTGCGCTGGGGGCAGTGTGAAGGGAGGAAGAGATCTGTCAGGCTTGGCAGAAGTGTCTGGCGCCTGCCCTTGGGTGTGGAGGGGAAAATAGAATCAGGAAAGGACTGATTGCAGAGCAAATGTCTTTCAATTATTTTTAAAGAATACAAATCCAATGTGTCATAAAGGCTGTTTCTCTAACCAAGTCCTAGTCATCGAAATCTACACGGACCAAGATTGAGGAACGGTAATGAACAGCCTGGGACATGTCAAGTAGGCATTTGGGATAATTGGGAGAGAGAGGGCTCTGTAATTAGGCAGAACTCTGGTCAGATTTGGCTCTGCCATTGGCCACCTGTGCAACCTGGATCAAGTTGCTTAGTCTTTCTGAAACCCAGTTTACTTGTCTGTAAAATGGGATAATACTAAGAATATCTACTCCTCCAGCTACCTGTTCCTGCATAATGAGCTACATTAACACTTTGTGGGATATCAAGCAATCATCTTAGCATGCTCTTAGAGTCTCAGGTTAGGAATTCAGACAGAACAGGACACACTTAGCTCATCTCTGCTGCGGTGTCTGGGGTCTCAGGTGGGAATACCCAAATGGCTGGAATTGGGATAACCTTGAATCTTCTTGACTCATATAGTCCCAGGAGGGGAAAACTCAAAGGCTGGGTCAGGCACTACAATGTCCTGAACATATACCTGTGACCTTTCCAGCATGGTAGCTCAGGATTTTAAGAGCCAGTAGCCCAGAGAACAGGCTGAAATGGCATGATCTTCTATGACCCAGCTTTGATAGTCACTTAGTGTCACTTCTTTGTACTCACTAGGTCAAAACCATCACAAGCCCACCCAGATTAAGAAGAAGAGACACAGACCCCATTTCGAAATGGGAGGAGTATCAGTTTGTAGCCAAGTTGTAAAACCATCATACCTACCCCCCATGGATGCTGTAACAATTAAACACGTGCCAAGTGCCAGACATAAACACTTCTGTTTCTTCATAGGTGCAAATGAATCTTTGTAAGAGCTTCTCATCACTCTTAGATAAAATCTGCAAATCCAGGGCTGGGATTGTGACTCAGCAGTAGAGTGCTGGCCTCGCACATGCGAGGTCCTGGGTTCGATTCTCAGCACCACATATAAATAAATAAATAAAATAAAGGTACGGTGTCCAACTACCACTAAAAAATAAGTATTTTAAAAAAATCTGCAAATCTTTATCATGGTCTACAAGGCCTTGCATGTTCTGGCTGTGATTTCTCCTCCAGCCTTTTTTTGCCCATCCTACCTCTCAAATTTCTTTGCCATTCACCTTTCTTTAGCAATTAAAGGGTATCGTACATTGTCCACCTGCCGCCCCCTCTGCCAAGAACTCTGCCAATCAAAAATCATGCACACTTTAGGTCACTGCTTCAAAGAAACCCTCTCTTATCCCCAAGACCTACATGTGTGCCTCTTTCCTATGCCATTGGAGTACCCAACACTTTCTCATCATAGCATTCGTCACAGATGCTGTGCAATGATTTCCTTATATCCATCCCTAATTTTCCATGCTCAACCTGACCACCATCATGGCCACTGATGGACAGAAATTCCTGTCTGTCTTATGTCCTCAGTATCTAGCACAAGAACTGGCACAGAATGGATGCTTGATAAATACTTGCTGAACAAATGAGTGAATGGATGATTAAGCCACCACAGCTTTAAACTTGGGCTTAAATCACATTTGCTAGGAGTAATTAGCCCATGTTTATCAGAGACCTGATTGGTTTTGATGTCATCATGGAGCTTACTGCTATTCAGAGGAGAAGCTTGTGGTATTGAAACGAGACTTCCTGGGGTGTACTTTTGAGGGTTGATTTCTTGGAGAGGACTTAATGTTCCCCATCTCAACTGTTACACCCAGTACTCCCTGAGACAGCAGAGGAGAATTTAGGGGGTGTCTAACTGAATTCATAAGGTGCAATAAGAATGTTTGGGCATTAACTCATTTGAGCTCAGCTTCTTTTCAGCCAAATGGTGCCAACAACACCATAAGCATTGAATGAATAATTAAAGCATAGACTCGTATGTCCTTAACACTTACTGTGTGCTGGGCCCCGTGCCAGGCAGTGAAAATACAGCAAGCGAGAAGGAGCAAAGCCTCTGTTCTCATAAACCTTACATTCAAACAAGATTGAAAAGAGATACTTGGAGATAGCACAAGGTCTGTAATTAAGGAGTCCCGAGGACCTGGGAGAAGACGGGGTGCACCAACATGTCTACGATGGTTAGTGAGGGAAGGCTTTACCCAAGAGGTGCCATCCAAGATCTTCAGCGATACAGGTATCATCAAAGAGAAGAAGGGGGTGCCAAGAAGAAGTTCCAAGAGTGGGAATGGCATGCAGGGACTAAAGGAGAAAACCAGCATGGCTCTGTCACTAATGTGGAGAGAAGGAGAGGTACAAGATGAGATCAAGTATAAGGAGAAGCCCCCCCAATTAAAGGCAAAGTCTAGGCCACGTGAGGAAATTTGTACTCTCCTCTGAAGGCAGGGGAAGCCACCGAAGGGTTTTGATCACAGAGGGATAAGGCCTCAGTGTGGAAGACAGGTTGGGTGAGGAAATCCCGGAAGCAGGAAGCTAGCTGGAGGTCGGCTGCTACCCAGGCAGAAGCAAGAGTGACGGTGGAGTGAGAAGTTGGCAAGCTCCAGGAACACCTGGGAAGAATAACGGTGATCCACAGAAGTGGGAAACGAGGAGAGAGAAAGAATCAAGGAGAGCTCCAGAGCTCTGCCTTGAGCCTCCGGGTGGAAGGGGATGCAGATCCTCAGGAGTAAAAGCAGGTCTTTGTAGGAGGAAGTGACACATCAGGCTTGAGGTGCCTGTGAACACTCACGTGAAGTATTATGCTGGTCTAGAAATTCCCCTTAGTCCTTGGCATCATTGAATCGGCCAATGGAGTCATGAGGATATGGTTCTGTTTTGGTCAAGAGCCTCCTTCAAACTCAAAAATCTGACTCAGTTTTCCAAGTTCCCCAAATCCAATCATCTTTCTCAAGGATCATCTTGGGATGCACACAATTTCCTGAACTGGGCCCTCTCTGTGGTATAAATAGAAATTGATGTAAGAAGACAAAATCTAGGGGTTCTCATTGGCCCTAGGAACCAATGAGTTCTCTCTCAGTACATGCACAGAAGCACAGGCTTCAGAGAGATAGAAAAAGACTCCGGTACTGGGTAAGGAATAGGATAAATTATCTTGAAGGACCCTTAGAGCCCTGGTCTCTACCTACTGTAGTCCTGTATCTGCCATTTTAATAACAATCAAAAAATCTATCTTATTGCCTCAATTTCCTCATCTGCAGAAGAGGGTATACAGTAAAGATTTTTGAAGCACTCTTCCAGCTTGGTAACCCAAACTATTTTCTCAAGAGTCTCTTTGTTAATAGATTCAAAGGGCCCTTCTCAGCTTTTATTTCCCTAATCATTATTATTTTTATTCTACTTAGTTACCTTCTCAGCTTTTACATTGACTGATCACCCATAAGTATTTTACATTGTTAATTACTCTCTATTTCTTGACTCATTCCTTTGGGGGCGGGGGCTTCGAAGAACACTCTCTGATCCTCTTATGTTTCTTTATGAATTCCTCCTTCCTCTATCTATCCCTTAAAAGATGCTCCTTCTTTTCTTCTCTCTCTTGACACATTCTTCTTTCACAGTCTCATTCAGCAGGATGGCTTCTATACCTACTAGATGCTCATATATCAGTCAGAATTTTTTTATCAGAAAGATAGCAAATCTGATTTGCCCTAGATGAGAAATATGGAAAGTACCAGCTCAAACACTTAACCAATGCAGAGATGGAGCAGTCTTGCTAGAGGCTCATCTGCTACCCCCGAAATCTGCGCTTTCCAGTATCCCTCCGCTCTGCTTTCTCTCCTGCTGATGTATTTTAAGATGGTTTTTCCTTCAGGACACAACGAGGGCAGCAGCCTCCTCAGACCTTACCTCCTATCCGCATCAACTCCAATGAGAAACAGAGCACATTTCCCCAAGATTCCGAGAAAGAAGTACTGGAGTTTTTGTTCTCATTGCCAAATTCAGTCACAAGTTTAACCCGAAATTAAACCCTGTGACCAGGAGGACTGGGATATAAAAATTAGTTCAGTTCACTCAAGGGCCAGTTGTAGAGTTGAGCACGGGTTGGTCCCTCTCAGGTGGCCAAGCGTTAGGGATGAGTTGCCAGAGGCTGACACTGAATGGCAAAAACGACAGATGCTACCCACAACTGATGACTTCCAAATCTAGCCCCAATCCCAGGACCCCTCCTTAACTTCAGACTCCTGTGGTAAGTTGCCTTCTGGCATTTCCACGTGAAAAATTTTCAAGTATCTCAAGCTCTACATGTCCCAGACCACATTTATTTTCCCTAGACCTGCCCTTCTGTCTATACTCCCCCTGGTAAGGAAGGACATCACCTTCTACTCAGGTGCTGGATCCAGATACTTCAGTGTCAAGCTTAAGGCTTTCCTTTCCTCCACCCTCCCACTCAATCACTCATGAGATCCTCTTCATTTCATGCCTCTGTATCTCTTGAAGTCACTCACTTTTCTCCACTTTCCTAGGAGAGGGCACCATCATCTCTTCCTTGATTCTAGAACAGCTAATAACCAGACTCACTGTCTCCAGTAAGGCCTCCAGTAGTAATTAAAATATGATTGATTTCAAGTTCCAGGTAAGATGAAGTAAGCAGCCTCTTCCAATGCATGACAGTAAAACTTGAGCAGAATGCATGGAGCAGCTCTTTTGTGACTCAAAAGTAAATGGTAGAAGGTTGATTGGGGAAGGAAATCAGAAGACCAAGTGCAAATGATCTAAGTATGGCAGGCATTTTCGGTCCCCTTTTCTTTCCATATAATTTGGCATGAGCAGGAAAAGCACCAAGAGAAGCAATCTCTTCCTGGTCTAGTAATGGGAAGGAGGCTCTTTTCAGCTGGAAAGAGTGGGTGGATTCCTTAGATTTTGTTGTTATTGTTATTTAATCAATTGATTTTTCTATCTTTCCAACCCCTACTCTGTCCCCTAGCCAAGCTCTGCACCAAAGCTGCAATCCCACAGTGTCTGGGCAATGGCTGTGCTGTAGCTAGGTGGCAAAAACAACAACTTCCAAGCATCACCTAAAATCCTGAGGAAACGGATTCTTTACTTTGACCACAGCAATGATGGTCTAATTAGAGGATCAGGAAAGGGGGTGTTGAGAGCCAGTATGTTGGTTAGATCAAGATGAAGAATCAGGTGGAGAAAGGGGTCTAATAAAGTAGTCTGTGTGTTCCTGTGCTTAGTCCAGAAATAAGCATGTGTGGATCTGCCTTTCAATGCATTTCAAAGACTTTGGGAACTGTATAGATCAAAGACTACCACCAAGATCCCAGAGTGGTCACAGAGAGATCTGACTACATCTGCAAATGCTTTGAGAAAGAAACTAACATTGAAACAGGTCAAAGAAGGTGAATCAGAACTTGCAACCAGAAACCAACTGAGACAATTGCCTGCCTAAAAAACAATTAGTATTAAACATGGGATTTAAACAAAAGTGAGATCCAGAGTCTCACAACATGATATATCACTGGCCAGGATAGAATCACAAAGTGCTCCATATATATAGAATCAAGGGGAAAAATGATCAGTTTTCACTTGAAAAAGCAATTAGCAGAAGACAGTGGCAGGAGGATTCAGATATTGGAATTACTCGACAAAAATTGTATAGCAGATATTACAACTATACTCCAAGAAGTAAAGACAAACTCTCTTGAAATTAATGGAAAGCTGGAAAATTTCTATAAAGAAATAGAAGCTACAAAAAATTTTTGAAAGTCCATAATGGAAACATATAATAATCACATTTTGAAAGTCCATAATGGAAACATAATAATCAAAAATTTAAAATTCACTTGATGGACTCTATAGCAGTTCAATTCCTGGTACAAAAAAAAAAAAAAAAAACTTCTTCAGAAGTGTTAAGTCTTCAGTTTTTGTGACAAAATACTGAGATAATCAACTTAAAAAGAGGAAAGATTTATTTTGGCTCACAGTTTCAGAGTTTTCAGTCTCTGGTCACTTGGCCTGTACTTTGGTCCTACGCCAGCACAGTATACCACAGCAGGAGTATGTGGTCAAGGAGGCCTGTTCACGTGAGGTGACCACGATGCAAAGTAATTAAAAAAAAAAAAAAGAGGAAGAGGCGGAGCCATGGTCCTGATATCCCCTTTAAGGGTGTGCCTAATGACCTCACTTCCTTCCATTAGACCGACCTCCTAAAGGTTGCATCACCTCCCAGCTGGCCTAGAACTGGGGACCAACACTTCCACACATAGGCCTTTGGGGAACATTCGAGATCCAAACTATCCAAGAAGGAAGGAAAGTGCTACCAGGAGGAGATTCAGAGCGTGAACCATGAAGGAAGAGCACTAAGAATAATTAATATCTGGATAATGATACTGCCTTTCTCCCCTTGACTTTCCTTAAATATATGGCAATTGAAAGCAGAAATTATAAGAGTGTCTGAGTTTTTAACACATATAAATACAATACATATAACTAATATGACTTAAGAAAAGCAATAGGGCCTGTCTAGTGGTAAGGTTATATGTAAGACTGGAAGTGACAAAATACTGATTTTAGTAAACCATAAAGTCAAGAATATGTATTTAATCCCCATAGAAACAGGTAAAAACTATATGCAAAAAAATATAAAAATTAAATTAAAAGATTTAAAATAGAATACTGAAAAAAATAGTAAAATAAACCAAAAAGAAGCCAGGAAAGGGAAAACATGGCAATGAAAGCAGAAGTTAAAATAAATAACATGTTAGACCTCAATTCAAAATGGTCAATTATAACCACGAGCCACCTATCATTTTAGTCCCTAACAGACAGCAAATCCAACGGTGGTCCCATAAAATTATGACCGATTTGAAAAATTCCTATTGTCTAGTGAAATCGTAGCCATGGTAATGTTGTAGCACAACGCATTATTTTCGTGTTTGTGGTGACACTAGTGTAAACAACCCTACTGCACTGCCAGTCAAATGCAAGACTGAAAATAATCTTAACAGACGAGTTAAAAAAAATTGAGATTGTCAGATTTGCACACACAAAAAAATGTAAAACATGATTCAAGTATAAGCAATCTACAAGAATTCCATTTAAAATACAATGATGTAGGTGGTTACAAGTAAAAGGACGGAAACAATATACCGTGTAAACAGTAATAAAAAGAAAACTGGAGTGGTTCCAATAATATCAGACAAAGTGCACTTCTCAAGGAAGAAAGTTACCAGGGATCAAGAGGGCACTGCAAAATGACTCAAGCACCTATTCACAAACAAGACATAATGTTCTTAAATGCATCTATCTCACAACAGAGCTTCGAAATGCATGAGGCGGAAATTTCTAGAACCGAGGAAGAGACAAACAATGCCACAATACAGCTGGAGATGTGAATACCACTCTCTCAAAAACTGGCAGAACAAGTCTGCAGAGAATTAGCCAGGACACAGAAGAACTGAATGGTACCATCACAGGTAGCCAATTCTAATATTTGCATAATACTCTATCTAAGAACATCAGATTTTCAAGGAACATTCACCAAAGCACGCCATATTTGGTGGCAAAAGAAAATAAAAAGAATCCTCATGGATTTAAAAGATTTAAATCATCCTAAGAATGTCTTTAAGAATAATGGACATAAATTAGAAATTCATATTAGAAAGTTATCTGGAAATTTTCTCAAATACTTAGAAGTTTAAAAAAAAAAAACTTCTAAATAGTCCATAGGTCAAAGTAGAGGTCTCCAGGGAAATTAAAAATTTTTAAACTGAAGGAAAGCAAAGATGGATCTCAAAATTTGTGGGAAGCAACTAAAGCTGTATGTAGAAGAAAAATGTATATTATTAAATACTTACATTTGGAAAGAAAAAAGATGTCAAATCAACAACCTCAGAAACTGGAAAATAAACTCAATGCCATCAGAAGGAAGGAAATAATAAAGATAAGGCCAGGAATCAATGAAATTGAAAACAGAAAGATAATAGAGAAAATCAATCAAGCCAAAAGCTGCTTCCGTGAAAAGATCAATATAATGGACAAATCTCTAGCCAGACTAACAAAGAAAAATAGAAGACACAAATTTCTAATATCCAGAGTGAAATAAGGACTATCTCTATAAACTGCACAGACATAATGGATAATCAGTAAAGATCATGAACAAGTCTATGCCTTAAATCCAACGACTTGGTTGAATCAATTTCTTGACTGCCGCAAACTACCAGAACTCACTTAAGAATGAAAAAGTGACCTAAATATTCTAAAACCTATTTTTAAAAAAATCAAATCAGTAGTTTAAATCATTCTGAATAATATAACTACAGATTCAATATATAGGGTTTCAACAAAATATTAACAAATCATAAATGTATGTATATGCAAATCAATCACATGAACACAAAATAAGTCTTGACCAAGTCAGGTTTGTCTTGGGAGCATAATGCTGATTCAGCATTTAAAAATCAATGTTATCCATAATATGAACACAGTAACAAACAAACAACAACAACAAAAAACCAAATGATCTTATTAACTGATGCAGAAAAAGTATTTAAGCACATTCAATATCTGGTCATGATTAAAAAAAAATAAATAAATAAAAGGTTATCAGCAAACTGGGATTAGAAGGGAACTTCCTTAACCTGATAAGGCACATGTACAAGCGCCTCACAGCTAACTTGATGCTTAACTATGCAAGACGGAAGCTGTTCCCCTAAGACTGGGAACAAGGTCACTCTCAGTACACCCATTCAACACTGTACATCTGAGCCACTGTAATAATGCAAAGAAATAACAGGCATCCAGATTAGAAAGGAAAAAATGAAATTGTCTGTATTCACAGATAATACAGCTATCTACAGAGGAAACTCCAAAGAACCCAGAAAAAGAAAAAGCTTCTAGAACTGATTGGTAAGGGCACAGGACGCAAGGCCACTGTGTAAAAATTTATCCTATTTCTGCATACTATCAATGAACAATTAGAAACTGAATGTTTTAACACTAATGCTTGCGATAAATACCAAAAGCGTAAAATAGAAAACTAACAACACAGCCAGGTGCGGTGGTGCATGCCTATAATCCCACGGCTCAAGAGACTGAGGCAAGAGGATCACAAGTTCAAAGCCAGCCTCAGCAATTTAGTGAGGCTTTAAGCAACTCAGCAAGACCCTATCTCTAGATAAAAAATAAAAAAGGGCTGAGGGTGTGGCTCAGTGGTTAAGTGCTTTCTAGGTTCAATCCCCAGTACCAAAAAAACAAACAAACAAAAAATCCCAACAACACACATAGAATCTACGAAATCTGTGAAACACACAAAACGGAGACTTAACCATGCTCACTGATTGAAAGACTCAGTGTATTTCAGATACCAATTCTCCTCCAACTAATGTAGTTCTAATCATAATCACCCCAGGGATTCTGCTGTAGGCATAGACAAGCTGATCCTAAAATTTGCATCGATAGGCAAAGGAATCAGAAGAACCCAAACGATTTTCACAAAGAAAACGATGTTGCAAGGTTCACAGGACTCCATTTTGACATTTACTCTAAAGCTGCAGTAATGAGGACAGCCAGGCAGTGAAAAAGATAAAGGAAGACAAATGGATCAATGGAACAGAAGAGAGTGCACAGAAAAGGACCCACATAAATATGATCAGTTGTTTTCAGCAAAGTTGCTAAAGCAAGGAGAAAAGAGAGTGTTTTCAGTAAACAGTGTTGGAACAACCAGGCATCTCTATGCAGCAATAAGTGCATATATAAGTAAATAAAACAAAAAAAAAAAATCAACTTACATCTTATGACCACAGATAGCATGCAAGACAGGAAACTTTTAAAACATAGGAGGAATTTTCATGAGTTCTGGCTAGGCAAAAACTCACCACACCAAAAGTGTGATCCACTAAAAACATCTGATAAATTGAACAACATCAAAGTTTAAAACATTTTCTTTGCTAAGAGAATGAGAAATCAAGCTACACATAGGGAGGTCATATTTGCAAATCACTTATTTTGCAAAGGACTTATATTCAAAATATACAAAATTATTCAAATTCAACAATAATAAGACAAAAAATTGTAATGCCATTTACCAAAGATATATGTGTGGCAAATAAACCCATAAAAAAATGCCCAATATCATTAGCCCTTATGGAAATGGAAATTAAAATCACGATGAGACACCACTACACATTTATTAGAATGGTTAAAATTTAGGGGGAAAATGACCTAATATCCAGTGTTGATTAAGGTGATTAAGAGCACCAGGAATCTCAAACATCTCTGATAGGAGGAAAACATACAGTACTCTGTCCTCCAATAATCACTAAACAAATTGTGGGCCACCAATATAACATAATACTATTAAGCAGCTGGGCACCATGACACACACCCCTGTAATCCCAGTGGCTTGGGAGGCTGAGGTGGGAGTATCACGAGTTCAAAACCAGCCTCAGCAAAAGCGAGGCGCTAAGCAACTCAGTGAGATCCTGTCTCTAAATAAAATACAAAACAGGGCTGGGAACTTTGGATTGAGCAGAGGGAAGGGAGAGGAGGGAAGATGGTAGAATGCGACAGACATTATCACCCCCATGTATGGGTATGATTGCACGAATGGTGTGACTCTATATCATGTACAACGAGAGAAATGAAAAGTTGTGCTCCATTTGTGTAAAAAATAAAATATAAACAAACAAATAAATAAATAAAATTAAGGGCAACTCTTAAAAAAAAAAACAAACCTAAAACACAGGGCTGGGAATGTGGCTCAGTGGTTGAGTGTCTCTGAGTTCAATCCCCAGTACAAAAAAAAAAAAAAGCTACTAGGCAACAAAAAAGATGAGCTGTAGATACACCCACATCATGGATGTAATCCAGAGACTTATGCTGAGTGAAAGATGTCAGTATCTCAAGATGACATATTATAATTCCACTTATTCAACATCTACTTGCCAAAACTCTAATGACAGAGAATAGAGTAGTGGTTGCCAGGGTCTAAGGCTTGGGAGGGCTTGTCTATAAAGGAAGAGCTGGAGGAAATTTTAGGGGATGACAACACTGCCTTGTGTTCTGCTTCTGGTTGTGATTATATGAGTATTGCACTTATTCAAATATATAAAAACAGTGTAGTCAGCCCACTATATGTAATTTGTGGGAAATGGAACCGGGGATTGAACTCAGAGGCACTTAACCACTGAGCCACATCCCCCGTCCTATTTTGTATTTTACTTAGAGATGGGGTCTCACTGAGTTGCTTAGCACCTGGCTGACTTGCTAAGGTTGGCTTTGAACTCAGCCCTCCTGCCTCAGTATCCAGAGCTGCTGGGATTACAGGCTTACACTGGTTATAGGTATTAAAAAAAAAAAAAAAAAACTACCATGCAAGAAAATATTAAAGCTATGTATACAAAGTTCTAAACCAAAATCCCAGAATTTTGTACCCAGCCAAGTTTTCATTTGTAGATAATGGCAACAAAGACATTTCAAGCCAATAAAGAGATAAAATAAAGACTCTGGGAAACACAAGGACCAGCGTGCACACTGTAGCAAAATACATAATGAAGATCAAACAGCTCCAATAATACTTGTGACTGCCAAAAGGGATGTAAATGTTCTCGGTTTTGACAATTTAAAGATAATTAAGAGAAATTGGCTAGTTGGGGAACAACAATGAATGAAGGATGTCATCATGGAAAGAATGACAATGTCATCATGTTTCATAACAGGGAGTAATTCTGTACTCTCTAGAATAAAAAGGTAATTAAAAACTACTCCAATCTCTTGTATTTTATAATTTTTCCTATTATTAAAGTGGTCTTTTAAAACCTTTTTCATTTTGGAATAATTTAAGAATTACAGAAAGGTTGAAAATACAGGACAGAAAATTAATGGGCCCTTCATCATTTCCTCTAGTGTTTTTTTTTTTAATTATTTTTTATTTTGCAGGACTATAGTACAATGATCAAAAGCAGGAAATTAACACTGATACAATACTATCAATACCATGAGCTACAGACCTTATTAAACTGTTGCCAATTTTACTACTGATGTCCTTTTTTCTAGCCCAGAATCGAATCCAGGGTTCCTGATCGCATTTAGCTGTTGTATTTCCTTGGTAAACTCTTTAGAGTGATCAATTAGGGAATATCAACTCTTGAGTGAAGGAAAATTGCTTGAGAATCAGCAATTACTTCAATTTCATTTAGTTTCTTTTTTTTTACTTTCAATTCAGACAAATCTAAATTTAATAATTTTGTTGAAAATACCATTACAATAACCAGCGACCCATGAATTGAATGGGGGGAATCATTACCTTGTTGATCAGAAAAAAAAAAAAAAAAACACTGATCAAGATGCCAAGATGGTCTTTGGAAACTCTAAGTTAGCATTCGTCCTCATCCGTGCATTTGTAATTCCTTTTAAAACCTGCTACACATCAGGAAGGACACTGGGCACACCGAAGCATGAGGTACAGGCCTGATCCCCAGGGTTCTCCCGCCCATTTGGGAATACAAGCAATCTGTAATTACACGACTGTATGCAGCACGAGATCAAGTAATTCCTGGAAAGAAAAGAACTACCATCTATGGAGGCATCAGGGAAGATTCCCTGAAGGCCAGTGATTTGAGCTGAATCTAAAGACAATAAGCATTTGCCAGAAGGAGCTGCAGCTTTTGATTAGATTAATTTTTTCCCCCTAGAGGCTGGAAAATTCTATCTGAGATGCCTTAAACAGAAAGGGCATTTATCAGCTCACAAAACGGAACCGTCTAAATGTCTGCTGGGCTTCAGCTGTGGACACCGAGGTCAGCAACACCACCAGCCCTGCAGTTCCCTTTCCTTCTACTTTCCTGGACTTGGTTCTCCTGTGCCATTGACCTTCCCCAGCTGGAGTCATCAATGGCTCCAGACACAGAGTACATCTTTACCCCTCAGCTCATAATCCCCTAAGAAGCAATGAGGATGCATGTTTCCCCAAACCCTCAGCAAATACCTCCAGGCACTTACCGGGTCCTGTGCCAGTCTCTCAACCAGTATCTGTGGCCAGCAAGAGGGAACACTCTGGTTGGGTTAAACCTGAAACCAAGGGTATCATTAGCCCCTCCCAAATTCCACAGGTAAGAATGCACCAGGAATCATTTCTGACTATCTGAAATCTAAGTACCTTTGGCAGAAGAAGAAGTCTGGGAAAGCCATCTATATCTATCACAAAAGAAAGGGCGTTTTGAAAGTGTGAGGTGGACATGCTTTGAGAAACGCAAAAACGCCTTGTGCAATTGAAGAATAAATTTTTGTACGAACGTAAATAAATTTTGGGGGACCCAGAAAATAACACCACGTCCAGAGACTATTGTAGGTCATGCACGTCCAGGTGATGGAAAACCTTTGAAAATATTTTAGTGTAAGATGATCAAATTTGCATGTTTCAAAGATTCCTATGGCTGCTTATAGAGAAAAGGAATTAGAGGGCCCAACTTGGAGGAGATGAATTGAGAGACTTTTGTAAAACTTCAGGTAGACCCATTTAGGAATCCATGTAGTCTAATAGAAAACCTGACTAATGATAACTGTACACAAAGAAAGAGTTTAGCTGGGCACTGTGGCACACAAATCCCAAGAATTTGGGAGTCTGAGGGAGGAAGATTTCAAGTTCAAGGCTAGCCTGGGCAACTTAGCAATATCCTGTCTCAAAATAATTTGGGGAAAAAAAGTGGGGTGGGGGGTGCTGGCGATGTAGCTCAGTGTTAGAGTACTCCCTGGATTCAATCCACAGTACCATCCCCCACCAAAATAGAGATTGAATCACAAGAAATACAGAGGTCAGCCATTAATGATGCTGTCAGATTGTTCTCCAGGGCCATCAGTTATCCAGCCCCTTTTCTTGTTTTTTGGTCACGTCTATTGACTTTCATCTTCATGTTATCACTTCATGATCCCAAAAGGGCTGCCACAACTTGAGACATCACATTCGTGTTCAAAGAAAGAAAACTTCAGGTCAGGTACAAAGGGTTACATCTTTTATAAAAACAAAACAAACCAACAAAAAAACCCTCCAGGAGACTTTGTATTGCATTCACCAGAGCTATCGTTGGTTCCTAAATGCAAAAGAGGCTGGGAAATGAGCGTTTAACCTGCAATCACTTGTGTTACAGACACAAGCAAAATCACAATTCTTTCAGTAAGGAAGAGGAGGGAATGTAGGGTTCCCGCAAGCGATTAACAATGACTGCCTGCCACCTGGGTATGAGATTAAGAGCCCCAGACTATGTCAGTGGATGGCATCTAGAAAGGAGGAAGTACACTTGAGATATTTAGAAGATAAGAAGGGAAGAACTGGATGACAGATTGGCTCTCAAGTATGAGGGAGACGAATGAAGGACACAGCTCAGGTTTCTGGGTTGGTAGAGTAAGTGAATAAGGATCAGAGGGGGAAATACAACCTGTTATTTCCTTGGGGATCCTAGTATATTGAGCAACATTAGGATGGTGATGCTTGACTAATTTTTAAAATAATAATCAAAATAGTCACCATCTAATAAGCACTTTTAATGGACCAGGCATGAGGCCAAATGTTTTATATGCATTATCTCATTCAGACCCTAAAACAACTCAGTGAATTCAGTCTGTTTCAGTTATTGGAATAGCACCAATGTCCAGAATAGCACCTGAGACACAGTAGACACTCCATAAATATTAGTCAAACAAAGGACCAAAAGAAGGAAGAATTATTATTATTTTATAAGTGAAAACACTGAGGCTCAGAGAAGTTAATGACTGGCCTCGCTGTACCCATACATCTTAGAGCAGGAGAGCCCAGAGGCCAGCCTGGCTCTGTGCTTCTCCACCATGATGTATCACCTTCCTGTTAAACAAAGCCCCAAAGAGTCTACTACTTCTGGAAAAAAAATGCAACCACATGGAAGTTGGAACATTTCCAGATACCAAGGCCTCCACACCCTCCAAAGTCTTGGGTGTTCCAGCTCCCCTGGGTCTTCCTAGCCCTGTCACCTGTGACCCTCCTTAATGCTTTCAGGTCACTTTGCACAATGCCCATGCCAAGGTTTCAGCCTCAAAACTGCCTTCCAGCTCTTCTCTCTGCTTTGAAAACTCCATCTGGCTTCTAGATGGATGATGGCTCCTCACATCTGCCAGCTCCCAGGCCTTCCTTGATCCCAAGACTAGAACAAGTTCCTCAGGTAAGGGATTTTTATTTTATTTTATTTTTGTACCAGAGACTGTGGCACAATTGGGAGGTGGTGGAACCTTTAGGAGGTGGGGCCTAAGGGAGGAAGTTAGGTCATTGGGGGTGTGGCCATGTGGGGACCCCATCTCTGCTCCTCCTCTGTCGTCCTCCTTGTCTCCTCCTTCTTCTCCTCTTTCTTCCTCTCTCTCTCTCTCTCTCTCTCTCTCTCTCTCTCCCTGACTGCCATGAGGTGAGCACAGACTCCTGCTGCCATGATGTATTGCCTCACCACAGATCAAAAAGTGACTGGACCAACCATAAACTGAAACCTTGGAGACTGTGAGCCCAAATAAATATTTCCTCCTTTTAGGTTTATTTGATTAGGTCGTTCAACACAGCACAGTTATCTGTTCTGGATGTGAGCTCATGCCTAAGAATGTAAGCTCCATGAAGACAAGAACTATGTCTGATTGTTTCTGTATCTCCAGTGTCTAGCACACTGCTGGCACACAGTAGGTCCTCAGGACTATTTTGTACATGCCTGAATGGATGGAGGTGTGAATGTGATGGATGGGTGGATATAATGGATGCAAGAGTGGATGGATTAACTGATGGATAACTGAACACATGGATGGATGGATGGATGGATGGATGTTATAGATAGACAGATGCTCTGTAGGGGCAGAAAGATGAATGGATGGCCTGAAAAATGAATGAATGGATGAGTGAATGAATGAATACATGGATGAGTAGAAGGATGGGTGGATGGATGGATAGATAGGTGATGGATGGATGAAAGGCTCTCTGTAGACCACCTATCCCGAAGCATTTTCCATCTCATATTCCCAGTTTTTTGGTAAGCTTCTACTGCTACGGTTCCTGATCACTTCTTCCTGTGCTATCAAATTCTGCCTGGTTAGCTCTTACCTGGGCCCACATTTCTGGGAAAGTAGCCAAGAGACTCCAGATCTGACTTGGGTACACAGCAGCAGGAGACTGTAGGCTGATGTGGAAATATCCTCTCCCTGGGGAGAAGGTGGGCCCACAGCAATTATGCAACAGAAAGCACTCGTGAAGTAAATCTGTCTTGCACAAACAGGTTAGAGTTAAATTTGACCTGAGCCATGAATCACACTGTCAGTCTCGCATTCAATTGCATCACCGAGCTAGCAACCTTTGTGAGTGCTACTATTTATATAGATACAGATGTATGTATTTATACAGGCAGAGGTATGTGCGTAACTGAGGCATTCTGATTAACTGTATCCTTGGAGAAAAAGAGGTTTTTCAGAACCTCCTCCTTTTGTGTTCAGTAAAGCCTGGTTCAAGGCTGTAGAGAAGGAGGCCCCTGAAGGATCAGGGGTGCCAGGAGTGGGAGGAAAGATCAACAATTCATTCAGCAAACATTTCCTGGTGCCTACTCAGGGACAAGTGCTTGGGAGTGGGAGTCGGGTGGTGGAGAGTATGGAAATTAATAAGACATCTTTTTCACCTCCATGTTATTCAAAATCTGATGGAGCTTCTGACTGGCAGGAGGAAGGATAGTGGGTGGTTAAGGATTTAGACTCTGAAATCAAATAGATGGAGATTCAAGTTCCAGTTTCACCATGTACTTTCTGTGTGACCTTGAAAAGTTATGGAAGGTCCTGAGCCCAAGTTCTTATACTGGTAAGATAGAGATAGAGACATAGTTAATACATCGTATTGTATCTACCTTTTAGAGTTTTGTGAGTTTAGAATAAGACAATGGATGCAAAGCCTGACACAGAGTAGACACTCAAGAGTCAGTGTCACCACCATGATCACCATGATCACCACCACTGTCTTCACCACTATCATCATCATCACCACCACCACCACCATCATCACCATCACCATGATCAACACCATCACCACCATCTCTAATCATCACCACCATCACCATCACACCATCACCGCTCTCGTCACCATCACCATCATCATCACCATTACCACCATCACCATCATCAACACTATCATCATCAATACCATTATCATCATCACCGTCATTACCATCACCACCATCACATCACCATCATCAACAGCAGCAGCAGCAGCAGCATCACCATCATCATCACCACCATCATTATCACCATCATCATCACCACAATCACTATCACAATCACTATCACCACAATCATCATCAATGCCATCATCATCATCATCATCATCATCATCATCATCATCATCATATCTTCAAAGTTAACTCTTTGTTTCAGTGTTCAGGATATTCCAGGCACAAAAAGCACTCATATGCATTAACTTGTTTCATCCTCACAAAGACCCTAAGAGAGAGAGATTATTATTTCTCCCTCACTTTCCAGACAAGAAAGGGGTGACACAAAGAGGTTAAGTGACTTGCCCAAGATCACACCCCTACAAAATTGGAAGAACCAGAATTTGAACTCAGAATAAAAACCCAGATCCAAAGGACCACAAATTCACCCCAGGGATCCTGGAGGAATGAGCAGAAATTTCTTCTTTGATTATTATTTATTGTTACTTTCCAGGTATTTTTATATATAGGAGAGGCAGTATTATGTAGTGTTTATGGATCAAGTCCATATTTTTCTCCCCTATTAAATGATTAGCTCACACTGGTAATCAGATAGTCACTGTTCTAAGTGCTTTACTAAAACCAAGCCTCACAATCATATGAGGTGGGAACTACTGTCTCTCCATTCTGTGGGAACACAGAGGCACAAAGAGGCCAGGTAACTTGCCTAAGCTCAGACAGCTAACCAACAACAAAGCCAGGATCAAAACTAGGCAACCTAGCCCCACGGTCAGTCCTCTTATGCATGACACTGTCCTGTGTCATGTGCCTTGTCATATTTTGTCTTCCCAACAACCCAGAGGGAGCCAAGAATATCATCTCCATTATACAGAAGAGGACTCTGATGTTCAGAGAGGTAAAACCACTCATCAGGAATGTTCTTGCTTATAAGTGCCAACGCCCCAGGACAGAGGACAGGTGTGCTGCAGGCAAGGTGTTCTCACCTCCGCCCCCACCATTTTCTGAGTACAGATCCAGTGGGGCCACTTTCCTAATCAGATTCACTGCGTGGCTCCTCATGCCTTTGGGATTAATTCCAAGTGCTTTGACCTGGTTTACAGAAGCCTGATCTCCCAGAAGTGCCCTCCCCAGGCCTCCTCTCTCCCTTCCTCTTCATGCCATCTGAGCCACCCTGAGGAATACAGGCTCCCAAAGGTGCTCAACTCTCTTTCCCAGTTGAATCAGTGTCCTGCCTGGTTGCCCTCAAAGATCCTGGATCTCCCACTCCATAGCTCCCCAACAAGCTTGGGACTTCCTTAGGGTTCTTCTTCGTCCTCTCTGCCAAACTGATAACACAGTCTCTGACAATCCCATGTCCTCCCAGATTCCATAAGCAGCACCTCTGATCACAGAAGGTTTTGAACAAGATGCAGGGAAGAGCTCACAGGGAAGTGTTCCTCAGGTCTGGGATGGTGCCTAGGGACCAACGCAGGCCCTGTGCCCGAAGCAGAGCCTGACTATGGTAGGCAGTGCACAGGAAGGAGCGGAGGAAGAAAAGAAGATGGACATGCACACTGGGCACCACCCCTATGGCCAGTCCTAACTTATTCCAGAACCAGAATATAGTCCTCTGCTTATCTCAGGGTCCACAATAGAGCAATCACCTCTTCTTTTTTTTTTTTGGTACCAGGAATTGAACCCAGGTGTGCTTAACCACTGAGCCGCATCCCCAGCACCCCCCCCCCCTTTATTTTAATTTTGAGACAGGGCTCTTGCTAAATTGCTTAGGGCCTTATTAAATTGCTGAGACTGACTTTGGACTTGTGGTCCTCCTGCCTCAGCCTCCAGAGCTGCTGAGCTTATAGGCATGGGCCACCACACCCAGCAGCCATCACCTCTCGACACTTAAGCAGTGGTCTTGAGGCTCTCACATGCTAGCTACTTCAAGGAGCTTCTCAATTTCTATCAATTTATTCTTATGATTAGGCCCAGGCCCCATCGCAGTCCAACAGATGCCAAATCTCCAGGGCTGGGCCCCAGGCCTTGGTAACTTTAACCCCCTCCCCACTCCTAGCCATTTCCAGTCCCCCTTTCATGGTGGACAGTCATTGGCCTCTTTGATGTCTTCCTGAAGCCTTTGTCCTATCATTCTCTAAGCCAGGCTGGATGCACCTTTAAGTCCCCACAGCTCAATGCATAGCTACCGTTAACACTTGTGGCCTTGGTGAAACTGTACATTCACTGATGACCTCTCCCCCTCTGAATCTTGAGGGTGTTTTTTAAGTCCAGACTATGTTTTATTACCTGTGAGTTCCTCCATATTCAAGCACAATGTCTACCATGTCATAAAAGAGCTTAGTAACTGTGGAATAAGTGAGTGAATTGGACACTGAGGCTGTCTTCAGCTTCTTACTTTTATAATCAACCATAAACATCTCCATGTACATTCCTTTTCTTGTGTTTGGAAATATCTCCCCAGAAGTAAGACTCCTGGGACAAGGACATAAAGACTTCTCTCTCGCTCGCTAGGGATTACAGGCATGTAATTGGCTGATTTTCTTGTTTTTTAAGGTGAAATAATATCCCACCGTGTATGCATACCACCTTTTCTGCATCCATTCTTATGGACATTTGAGTTGAGTCCATATCAAGGTTGTGGTGGATAGTGCTGCATTGAACAGATATCTCTTTGGCAGACTGATTTCGTTTCCTTCGGCCATACACTCAGTAATGCTGTAAGGGACCGGCGAACGACGGAGGAAGAGACCACCAAGAGACCGACTCATGCAACCGCAAAAGGGAGTTTATTGGAGATCCAGCGCGCTGGGGCTCCGTGCTCACTCAAGAAGGGAGAGCGGCCCAGAGCCCCGAGAACAACTTGAGCAGGGTTTATATACACTTTTTAGGGAGGGCAGGGACTTTACATACATCACAGTCCCCTTCAACAAATCACCATACACCGCGGGAAAATCAAACAACAACTCTCCAACATGATTAGTACATTCATTGGCGGGAACAGGTCGGGCGGGGGTGATAGGTTAGTCCTAAGGCGGGGTATACATTCAAACTGATTGGTTTAGGCCCCAAGTGCGTACGTGCTGAGCTGCTCGGGGTCCGGGTTGTTAAGCAACTAGGTAGTCAAGGGGGGGGATTTCGACACACACCTAATGGGCGGTTCCGGGAATTGTCTTAACTGCCACAGGAATGTCAGGCTTTGAGTGTAGCTTAGAAACTTTACAATACCTGTTCCTTTACATTTTAACTCAGGCTTTGCAGCTTAGAAGCTTTACAATGCCTGGTCTTTTACATTTTAACTTCAATTTCTTTTATCCTTTCAGTGCTTTGTTTTTCTATTAAGAAAATGTCCTCTTCTGCCTGGGCCCAGAAAGCACATAGCCCTGGCGCAGCAGGTGCCAATGCTGTGGCCGTGAGGGAAGATCCTTTGCCTGCTGAGGATTAGCACGCTCCCCACCAAGGAGGCCGAGGAGAGAAACCCAGAAAGCGGGGACTAATCATCATCACATTGTTGCTGGATGGAGCCTCATCTGACACTGGACCTTTGTCTCAGCGTTTTAATTATGTGAGTCAATAAATTCCCTTTCTTGATGAAGCCACTTGGAGTTGCCACTGTGTTTGTATTTTCAAACACAAGCGTCCTAACGCGTGTACTACGCGCTGCTGCCAAATCGTTATTCAAAAGAGTTGTCAACACTGGCAATTAGGCTGAAATTGTTTCTAACCTATTAGATAAGACAGCTGCTTCGGAGAATTCTGTAATTTAGCGGATCAGACGTCACAAAAGATCCTAAGAGGTTGACTCATTCATTTGGCTCCCCTGCCCACCCCAACGAGCTGTAGAATAGTCAGTGATATCCGTCCTTCCACCGCCGTCCCTGACCTGGGGGAGCAGGTTCAGGGGAGACGAATTTCTGTTCCCAGATGGCGCTGGGAAAATTTTCACCTCTTGGGCTCTGCTTCCCCTCGGTTCACCTCGTCTGAAGCAGGCTGTCCCACAAGGTGGCAAAGAGGGACCCGACAGTTCTGGGCACGCAGAGTCCTTAGTGCTCATGTTGGTAGGAGAGTTGCCTCTCTCCTGAGAGGTTTGTCATGATCCCAGATGGTCTTCTCTGGCCAAGTTTGAATCATGAGCCCAGGTGGAGCCTGATATCACGTCCTGCCTAAGAACATGCTGAAAATATGGAAAGCTCATCTCCCGCAGGAATCAGACCATGTACTCAGTTTTTTTTTCCCCTGCTTTCTTTCATTAACTTCCTATTTACACCAGTGGATACGCTTCCAACAACATCAAGTAGGATGACTGCTCTGCAGTTCAGAGAGTGGATGGATAGACCGCTATGTATTTAAGTAAATCCCTGTTCTTAAACATCTGACCTTTTCTTATTTATTTATCTATCTATCTATGTATCTATCTATTTATTTTTGTTGCAGATGGACACAACACTTTATTTTTTTATTGCGTTTCATGTGGTGCTGAGGATGGAACCCAGTGCCTCACACATGCTAGGCAAGCGCTCTACCGCTGAGGGGCAACCCCAGCCCCACAACTGGCTGTTGCTTTTTTTTTCCTGCAACCATCTGAACAGTATACCTTTTAGCTAAATTTTTACAAACATCTACTAAACGATTATTTCTGGACATGGAATTGCTAAGTCAAAGGACATACATGTTTTAAAATGCTCTGGATTGATTTTGTTGTGGTGGTTGTTCAAATTATCGTCAAGAAAAGTTCCCACAATTCATTCCCTCACCCACATGACTGAAGATTGCCGATTCCTTTCATGTTCGTACCCAGGGTAGATGTTAATGCTTTAAAAACAAGATCTTTGCGGAACAGACAAAATGATGTTTTGTGGTTCTAATTCGCTTGGTCTTATTGCGAGTGAGGCTTTAATGAATTTCGATTCCTTCCATATGAATTGCATTTCCTAGTAGAGAAACAATACACCAGCAAGAGTGACCTGCCTGGTCCCTGTAAGGGTACTCCCCTGCCCCAGGTAAGGAGGATTGAACCAGGGATGCTCTACCACTGACTTACATCCCCAGCCCTTTCTAATTACTTATGTTTTGAAGCAGGGTCTCCTCAAGGCTGGCCTCAGACTTGGCAGCTGCTATATCACACTCTCTGACCAATTGCATTGTTTCTTGTTGTCCCCCTCCCCTTCCTCTCAGGAGGAGAAGACTCTCCTCTCCCTGGCTGTACAGCAGCATAGAGAATCACTTCTGTGCTGCAGCAGGGCTGGGATGTAACTTTCTCCCTCTACAGGCTTATCCAAGTACTTTTCCACACATAAAACAGAGAGGAAAATGTTCTCTTTGGCTATTTGGGTTGGTTTGTTTGTTTTTCCAGTACTGGGGATTTTGAGCCACCTTTTATTTTTTTTTTTATTTTGAGACAGGGTCTCACCAAGTTGCTGAGGGTCCCACTGAGTTGCTAAGGTTGGCCTCAAACTTATGATCCTCCTGTCTCAGCCTCCAGAATAGCTGAGATTACAGGTGTGTGTCACTGTGCCCCGTCTCTCTGGCTTTTAAGTCAAGGGGCTAATGCCCACTCTGAGGATGAGAAAACTGAGACTAAAAGAAATGAAATAGTCGACCCGAGGCTCCATGCTTATACAACCTAAGAGATTCTAAAGGTCGCTGCCCTGACAACCAGAACCCCCTACCTGCCTTAAACTCATAAGCTCCCCTTCTCGCCCTCCTGCCATTGCCTGCTGTACAAACGGACCACATCCCCATCCAGGTCACAGATTGGCACATCAATGCCAGTGAGCTCAGTCTCGAGTCGTACCCATGTCATCACAGAATGTAAGACAGTTGTGACCTTGAGACCTGTCCCTCCAGTATCCCCAAACACGCAGCCTTAAAACAAGGAGACCTGGAGCCACTCTGGAGTGGAGCACAGCTCCCTGGGACTGGGGTAGAGAAGAGCCCGCCACTAAGCTGACGCCTGACTTCTTCACCCAGACACGTTCCCATCCCCTGAGCTCAGGCAGTTCCTGATGCAGAGCTGAAAATCCTCCTCTGTCTCATTGTGTGCCTGCTCGGGGGCGGGGGCCTCGGGTAGATTTCTGCAGAGCAATTATGCTTATTACCGGTTAGGATTTCAGAAACCTTCTGTGTTTGCCGAGTGCATTAATGCTCAGACCTTTCCATCACTCATTCTTCCTGACAGCCCCATTTTGCAGGTGTAAAAACGTACAGATGGAGAGCAACGAGAAGAACGTCACAGAACCCAAAAGATAAAAAGGAGAGATTGGAAGACGGAAAGAGATTCCAAAGCTGTGTCCATGGAAAATTCTTAAGTCTCCCCTCGGCCCTCACGGTTATGGGAGCCGATAAATTCCCTCCTTTATTTAAGCCAGCTGGAAGTGAATGTCTCTCCCTTGCAATCAGAGGGCTTCTTACTACTATGTCTGGCTTCTTTAAAAACATAGCAAATATTTTTTTTTATTGCATTTTAGTGTTTTGCAAAATACGGGCTCATTTCGGAAAGAAGAAAAAAGCACGAAGCCATATAAAGCGTGTTTAGGGTTCTGTATAACCAACGAAACCTGTGATAGCCTTGGTACCGGTTCAAATTCTCATTACAGTCAAAGAGACAAAGCCGAAGGCCCACAAAGGAAGGCGAATGGGACGGAAGACAACAGCAATAACCATCGGTGCTCAGTGCAAATCCACACGTGGTAACAGATCCGAAAGCTGACATCTAAGCAGGCGGCGGGAATCAGAAAATCCATCGAATTCATACCATGGTGGATCCCCCAAAGCTCAAGAATCGGTGGTGTCAGTGTCTCGTAGGGCACAGATAGTTCACAAAACAGGTTGTTAAAGGTAAAAGAAGCAGTTAGGCATTAGATCCCTCATCCATAAGGAAGATCAGAGGGTATCCTTCCGGACTGAAGGCCGGCCGAGGACTCATTCTGCTCTAAGAGGCTCAGGCTTAGTCTACCACCAGGCGGGCATCTGGAAGGTTCCATTCTGGGAAAATGAGCAATCTATGAGAAAAGGCCCAAGGATACTATACGCACAGCTGGGGCTTCTCCCAAACAAACAGCCCAGCTAGATCCGCCCTTTCCCAAACAACACCCCTCTCCTGCATATTAATTAACACGTACAGTAGCTTAAAAGGAGGGAAGGTTGTAATTACACACACGGTTTCTTCCACTGTTGCTTTTTAAATTTAATTATGTGCTGTGGACGCACCATGTGTACACACAGAAGTCGGTATGTGCCGTAGACCTCTGTGTATGAAGAACAGAAATTTCACTCAGGCTTCCTTATTTACAGAGAGAGGAGGGACCCTTTCCAGTGGGAAGCCGCATGACCACTGCTTTCAGAGCTCTACTTTGGCATCACCAATAAGGGACAAATTGATTCCATGTCTCCTGGGGTGATTCACTAACAGGGACCCAGCACTACTTCTGAAGCCGTGCCACAAAAAAAAAAAAAAAAAAAAAAAAAAATCCTGAACCTAACCAGGAGGCAACAGTCAGACAAATCCACAAGGTGAGATATTCTATTCTCTAAGACTCTTTAAAAATGTCACTGCTATGGGGAAGGGGGAGGAGGCTGAGGGGCTGTGCTGAACTGAAGACAACTAGAGATAAATCAATGGAATGTAGTGCACGGTTCTGGGTTGAATCCTAGATCAGGATTTGATGCAGTGGTGCATACACCTATAATCCCAGCAACTCAGGAGGCTGCGGCAGGAAGATTGCAAGTTCAAAGCCAGCCTCAGGAACTCAGTGAGGCCCAAAGCAACTAGGTGAGACCCTGTCCCAAAATAAAATACAAACAAAAGAGTGGGGCTGGGAATGTGGCTCAGTGGGTAAGCACCCCTAGGTTCAATTCCTAGTACAACAAACAAATAAACAAACAAAGACACTGGGGAGAAAACTGAAGAAATTAGTATAAAATGTGTAGAACTTTCCATTTCCTGGATGTGCAAAACTGTGGTCAAATGTTAAGGACTGGCAAATCTTGGTGGAGGGTCTATGAGGGTGTTTATTGGACTCATTTCCCAACTTTTCCGTAGGCTTGAAATTACTCAAACCGAAGGGCCAGGGTGGGAAGGGTTTTGCCGATGGCCTGAGATCCAGCTGAACCATTTGGGCGGGTGACTCAACTTCTCCCTGTCCTCATCTGTCGAAGGGGAATAATAATAGAACCTGCCTCGTGAGGCTGTTGAATTAAATGAGATAATGCCTGCAAAGTGCATGTCCTAGCTCCTGACATAGTAAATGTTAGCTGTCATTCTCATCTGTGCCATTGTCTTCAGTGAATGCATAATTCCATTGTCTTCGGTTTCACTTGATTTGGCAGCAAAGTCCTCACCCAGCTAATGAGCTCTGAGATGTTTCAGTGAGTGCAAAATAAGGCAGTCACCGCATGTGCTGTCTGCTATAGTTGGAGCAGAAGGAGGACTTGCTCTGTTGACTTGGGGCGCCTAACCACAGATGACCTAGGGTTGAGAACCCCTTTTTCCTACCCTTCATGGGGAAACAACCCCTTTCTCTGTGTGGACCTCACATTCCATGTGGTTTTCTACCAGCACAGGGGTAGACCCTCACCCCAGACCTGGACAAAGTTCCCTTTCTTCCTGGCTACTGGGGTTACTTTAAGGGTAAGCATCATCCCTCCAACACTGTCCTCCTTAGGAGATCTTGGCCAGTAGAACCTGCCCAAACCAGAGATGTAGGGGTGAACCTGCTCTGGCCCCAGGTGATCCTTAAGGTCCAAATCCCAAAAGCCATCCCCAAAAGAGCACAGCTTTTCACTTCTCTGTCAATCCCTCAAGTGAGGCACCAACTTGAACTTGCTGTATCCACAAGGGCAAAGACGCAAGGCTCACTCCCAAACAGTGGGAAGAGCAATTTCCTCCCAATTACCACGACTTTCTCATCAACGCCGTTCCTTCGGGAGGCATGAGCAGAGGCGATGCTTCCAGAGGATAATGTCAGGGAACCAGAACTATTAAATAACCGCTGGAAATCCCCAAGGTTCCGTGACAAAGCATTTCCTTTGAATTTCTGACTTCCTTGTATGTTTTTTTAAAGCCCTGTTTTCAGTCATTTTATTTCATTGTGCTCAGACCATCCTTTGACGCAAGTAGGACAAATATAGTCCTAGCCATCTCTCTGATAGCAGAGGGGGTGGCACCGTGTCACTGAGAGGAGCTCCGGCTCTGGCGTCAAACTTCCTGTATTCACTCCTGGCTCTGCCAATTAGCAGCTTAGTAATTTGGGGGCAGTGACTCTTCAACATTAAGCCTCAGTTCCCTTCTCTGTAAAATGGGGGTTAAAAAGAAAAGTATCTACCTCCTGACATCATGGTAAAGCTCTGATGAAATTGTGAGTGCAGGGGCAAGATCACATAGTAAGTGCTCAATAAATATCAGCTATTTTATTGTTGTTGTTATTATTACAGACAGATCAGGGTGATAAAGGTAGACAGCAATTATGGAGAACTCTCGGGAGGAGAACAGTACTACACATGGAGGTACATACCAAGGGCCAAGAAAATCATCCCCGTTCTCAAGGACCTCACAGCTAGGTTAGGGAAAGGGAGCAAAATGAAAGTACATGCAAAATAATAAAGGACTCCTCCTCTAAGAGCTATTTAAGGTAGCACTGATATACAGAGCATATTTGGGGCAGTTGAGTGGACTCCCCAGAGGAAGGGTGGAAAACAGCTCATCTAGGACTGGGAGTCAGCACAGGATAAGACCCTGGGCACTTCTTTGTTGATGATTACACACATGTTGACGTTTTCAGGTCAGGGTGAGAAAATGTCTTCAAGGCCAATGTGGCTTGAGAAGTATCTTGCCAGATTTCTCACAGTGAAGTGGTATTAGGATCATGGATTTGGCCTTATCTAGAATCCAGGTCTTCCTGATACCAATATTCCTGAACTTTCTCTTTTTTTAATATTTTGGTTTTTAGTCTTAGTTGGACACAATACCTTTTATTCTATTTTTATGTGGTGCTAAGGATTGAACCCAGCACCTCACACATGCTAGGTGAGCCCTCTACCGCTGAGTCACAACCCCAGCCCCTATTCCTGAACTTTCTAAGACATTCCACTGCCTTCATGAACTTATCTCTAAATTTCTATATGTCGTGAAACATTCGCAGGTGTTCACTCCGTCCTGGTGGAGAGACAGAAGGATGGGTAGAGGATATGTGGTGGAGAAGTGAATGATGGAATGAATGGCGGTGAGGGGTACATACATGGATGGTAGATGAATGAAGAGATGGTGGGTACATAGGTGTATATTGGATGGTGGATGGGTGAGTGGCAGGTAAATGAGAGTTGGATAATTGAGAGATGAGTGAATGGTGGGCAGATGGCCAGAGGCACAGAATTTCTTTATATCGTAAGGCTTATAAAATAGAACCTATAGATGAGGCAGTTGCTGAGAGTAAAGTAGGGGTGGAGAAGCAATGAAATAATCAGGTACTTAATAATCCAGTTAGCCCATTGAGTTTTATTGAGTTCTTTAATACAACTTACTAAGTACTATAATTCAGGATTCACCATGTGCCTAAGCCTGTGGCTAAGTAAGACCTTTTCAGGGACCATCTCCTATGACCCTCTCCCAAATCCTGAGGCCATTGCTATCACACCTACGAGGGGACTGGGGCTGAGAGAGCTGAGTCTTCCCTTTGCACAGTGAGGAGGTGACAAAATCAAAACTCAGACTCAGGCTGTTGAAAACTCTAAATGCCTGCTCTTAACCTCTATGCAAATATTGGTGGTTGACCTTTTTCTTTCCAGAAGCAGCTCATAGCATCAATCAGAATATGTTTCCCAGGGAAGGAGACACCCAAGCTAAGTCTTAAAGGTCAAGAGGAAAAAAAAGGGGGGGGGGTGCTTTCAAGACAGAAAAAACAGAGAACTTAGCACCGAGGTCTGTGAGAACGGGGTAGGGGAAAAGAGAAGACTGAGGCTGTAACCTTGGGCGAAGTCTTGGAAGGCCTTGAGTGCCAAGTATCAAAATAATTAGTGAATACCGAGTCAAGCATTGTGTTAAGTCCTTTGACTTGTATTATCTCATCTAATTGTCTCAAACCTCTGAGAGTACTTGCTATTCTCAGCTCAGTTATCAATTGAAGACATCAGCATCTGAAAGATCCTGACCCTTAGGGAAGAGGACACAGCTCAAAAATGGCCAAGCCAAGACCTAAGTCCAGGACTGTCTGTCTCCAAGGTTCATGATCTTAACTCCCAGGCTGTACTACAAGGGTTAGGTCTCCGTCCTAACAGGAAGACACTGAAATCTTTTAAATGGAGAACCCCCATTTAATATTAGAAGAATCCCCTCTGATGATTATGAAAGTGAGACAGAGGAAGATAAGGCTGGTCTCTTCCGGAATCCCACCTTCGGTCGGCCATTTCTGCAAGTCTACCTTTGTCTACACACCTGATTCTCACCTCCCAGGTCTCTGGGCCGGCTCACTGGAATGGAAGCCCAAGACACTTGATCTGTGTGTGACCTCTCAGGCAGGACTTGACCCTCATTGGGCCCCAGATTCCTTAGGTAGAATCAGAGACGGGGCTCATGGATCCTTAACCATCTCCCCAGCTGGGGTGTTAGAACTTCCCTCTGGTTTTCACTGGGTTTATGTGGTTAACTGTAGCACTTTTAGCCACTTGGCCTCAGGAAAGTTGATATCTGCATTTCCCCCCATGAATTCCCAATGGTTGCTCTTCAAGATAGAGTTTTTGTTCTCCTGTCCCTCTGGGCTGCTGCCCGGAGCCAGCTTATCTCCACAGAATCCTCTTCAAAACACCTTTGCCTTTCAGAGCCTGCGAACTCCAAGGGGGAAGCCATTGATAAGCCCCTGACAGTTATAATCACTGACTGCTGAGGAGTAACATCTTGCTGGAGGTTGGCTTCCAGAATACCCATAGAGCTGTCAATTGTCACCTGTTTGAGACACTGGGCAAGGTTTAAATTCCACTTAAATATGGTCTAGAAACTAAACTGGGGGGAATGGAGAAGGGACATTGTGTAAGCAAAATGCTGACCACAGCCTGTGACCCCTGCCCCACAGAATATTCAGATAGCACCCACCCCCCACACTTCTGTTTTGGTGGAAGGGCAGGTACCCTTATGAGCACTGGGAAATACAGTGTGACGTTTATAGGTGTGGGCTTGAGAGCCAGGCTGCCTGGGTTCAGTTCTTCTGAGTGGTTCAACCTTGAGCAAATTACTTGGCATCTTAGCGTTTCAACTTCCCCATCTGGAAAATAGGGATATGGTGAATTTAAATGCATTGGTGCATACAGTCATTAGGGCAGTGTCAATCATGTAGTAAAGGCTCATTAAGATGTGGGCTGTTATTAGGATTCCAGGGGCAGTGAGAGATCCCACTGGTCTGAAGAAATAAGCACATCATAAGATAGTGGTTCTCAAGGTGGGGTTCCCCAGTTTCACCAGGGACTTGTTAGAAGTGTAGATTACCAGATCCCCATCCAGACCCAGTGAATTAGATCTCAGGGATGGGTGGAGGGGGCATAGATCTGGGTTTTAACAAGCCCACAAGGTGATGCTGACACAGTGAATTCTGAGAATCCCAGTCATAGACATCTCTCCTTTTCTCCTAAAACACTCCTCATGGGCTGTCCCCTGTGATGCATAACTGGGCAGCATTAACTGTGTGACTTAGGAAGGTCTTTTCCTTCACCTGAGTCTCATTTTCCTCCACTATAAAATGGGCATAGAAATGCAGCATTGTTGGGATCAGTAATTGAAAAACAGGCTGTGACAAGCCTGAATGTCCCATCCCAACCCTGTTTCACCTTCTCAGAAGACCTTAGGAAAATATCTCTGGAGGCCGCAGGCCCAAGCAGAGTCCCGTAATTGTCACAGAGACGTTTGGTTTGCCGGCTCTGGAAGCTCACGTACCTGTGTGGCGAAAGCAGCACAGAGGCCAGTCTCTGGGTGACTCCCTGCAGTCGCCTCCTGCTCTCTGGGCTCTGGTTCCTAACCGCCATTTGCACTCAAGGGACGAGAGGGTTTCCAGAACAGGTGACAGAGGGAAAATAGAAGCCTGGGAAGGACCAGGAGCCGAACGTAGGCTCGAGCTGAGGGTCATGGGCCATTTATGACCCGCTCTGAGACTTCCTGCACAGGGAAGACAATCAGAGTCCCCATTCAGGGCTGTGGACATGATTAAACAAGATCTCTTGGCCAAGAGAGTCTTACCAAGCACCTGCCACGCTCTGTTCCGGTCCCTCAGGTGCAGTGGGGAGCAGGACACACTTCTTGCCCTGGTGGGGCTGACATTCTAGGGAGGGAGGCAGATGGTCAGTATTGAACTACAAAACTAATTATCGTAGTATAATTGTCATAGATCCTGGTGACAAAAAAGGGAGCCAGCTGATATGAGGGGTTAAGGAAGGGTGAAGGAGTGATGGGTGGCCTGAGAGCAAGGACTTGGTAGGCAAAGCTGGTGGCTGCTGGGTAGGATTTCATCATGTAAGGGTCCGGCGGACGTCGGAGGAAGAGACCACCAAGAGACCGGCTCATGCAACAGCAAAAGGGGTTTATTGAGGATCCAATCCAGTGCGCTGGGGCTCCGTGCTCACTCAAGAAGGGAGAGCAGCCCAGAGCCAGGAACAGGGCTTGAACAGTGTTTAAGTACACTTTTTGGGGAGGGCGGGGGCTTTGCATACATCACAGTCTCCTTTAACAAATCATCATACACCGCGGGAAAATCAAACAACAATTCTTAAACACAATTAGTACATTCATTGGCGGGAACAGGTTGGGCGGGGGTGATAGGTCAGTTCTAAATCGGGGTACACATTCAAACTGATTGGTTTAGGTCCTGCGATGCCTACGTGCCAGGCCGCACAGGGTCCTAGGTTATTAAACAACCAGATGGTCAGGGGGAATATTTACTGGGCAGTTCCGGGTATTGTCCTAACAGCTACAGGAATTTCAGGTTTTGGGTGTAGCATAGGAACTTAACAATACCTGGTCCTTTACATTTTAACTCAGGCTTTGCAGCTTAGAAACTTTACAATGCCCGGTCTTTTACACTTTAACTTCAATTTCTTTTACCCTTACAATCAGAAGCAACAATACATATGAAAGCCCTGAGGTAGGAATTGCAGAATCTTGAAGGCCACCTCAAGAATTTGGGACATTAGGAAGTGATCAGAGGCCAGACATGGTAGCACATGCCTGTAATCCCAGCTACTTGGGAGGCTGGGGCAGGAGGATTGCAAGTTCAAAGCCAGCCTCAGCAATTTAGCAAGGCCCTGAGCAACTTAGTGAGACCCTGTCTCAAAATAAAAATAATGATAATAATAAAAAGTAGAACTGGGAGTTCTATCTAAATGATAGAGCACTTCTGGGCTCAATCCATAACACTGGGAGTGGGGAGGGTGGAAGCGATCAGAGGATTTTCAGCAAGAGAGTCAAGTGGTTAAATCTGAATTTTTAAAAAAACACTGATTTGGGGGGCTGGGGATGTGGCTCAAGCGGTAGCGTGCTCGCCTAGCATGCGTGCGGCCCGGGTTCGATCCTCAGCACCACATACAAACAAAGATGTTGTGTCCGCCGAAAACTAAAAAATAAATATTAAAAATTCTCTCTCTCTCTCTCTCTCTCTCTCTCTCTCTTTAAAAAAAAAACACACTGATTTTATTTTAATTTTTGGAGCATTCCAAATGTGAATGAGGGTATGGAGTAACTACAACTCTCATACATCACTGGTGGAATAACAAAACGGTACCACTATTTTCAAAAACAGTTTGATGGTTGGGGAGAAGGAAGGGAAAGGAGAGGTACTGGGGTCTGAATTAGAACAAGATATAGTCCATGCTTGGATAATTATGGCAAAATTGATTCTACTGTCATGTATAACTAAAAAAAAAAAACACAAATACTAAAAAAAAAAAGAAAGAAAGAAAAGAAAAAAATCTGGGCACAGTGTCACACGCCTGTAATCCCAGCGGCTCTGGAGCCTGACGCAGGTGGATCATGAGTTCAAAGCCAGAAATGTCGAGGCATTAAGCAACTCAGTGAGACCCTGTCTCGAAACAAAATACAAAATAGTGCTGGGGATGTGGCTCAGCGGTTGAGTGCCCCTGAGTTCAGTCCCCAGTAACCACCCTCCCCCCCACAAAAAAGAAAAGAAAACCAGTTTGCTACTTTCGTATGGATTTACAAGTACTCTTATCATCCAACCCAGCAATCCCACTTCTAAGTATTTACCCAAGTGAAATGTAAATGTGTGTTCAAAAAAAAAAAAAAAAAAAACAAGAGGTGAGTGTTGCAGCTTTATTCCTAATCATCAGAAACCTGGAAATAATTCAGATGCCCATTGACTGGTGAAGGGATAAACAAACTGCACACATCTACTCGATGGAAATTCTACCCAGAAACAAAAACGTACAACTACTGACATACATCCCAGCAGGGTGAACCACACAGGAATTGTGCTGTTTGAAAGAAGCCAGACTCAAAAACGCCCCGACTGGACTATTCTATTTTATATGATGTTTTTGAAAAGCCCAAAACTGTGAGGCGAGAAAACAGATCGGTGGTGGCCAGCGGCCAGGGATAGAGGCCACAAAGGACCTGGGGAGGGGAACCTTTCAGGGTGACAAAACTGTTCTATATCTTTGATTGCGGTGGTGGCTCTGTGACTGTGTGTGTTTTGTCAAAATTCACAGAATCGTACACACACAAAAGGTGGATTTTCTGCTGTATGTAAATCGTATCCTTTTTAGAGAACACGTTGCCGCGGAGAGGAGAATCGTGGGGTTGGAGGACAATTCAAAGACTTTGATGACAAAAGGGGGGATGACAGCTTCTGTGCAAGAGCGCGGCGGTGAGGAGAGAGGTGTGGGCAGACTCAAGAGCTCTCCAGGAGGCAAACATGATACATGAAATGCCACACGGCAGAAGGCTGCCACCTTGCAGGCTCACGTTTCTGTGAGCCATTTTTATACATGGACGACTTTCAAATATATATCTGCAATTTCTGCAAATTATAGCAAGCCATGGGCCTCAGAGCTTCATGAGGGGAAGGAGACAGGGACATTAGTCAGGTGAGTGGGCAGAAGCACCTTAGGGACCCAGTGGACCAGGAACTCACAGTGACCCCAGGACAGGATGGAATCAAGGCTCATTTAAGGTGTCAGTGAGGTCCCACGTGAAGGCTACAGAAGGACCCACAGACCACCCATATGTGAGGAGCCTGAGGTAAGGGTGACGAGTGACTGCTGCCCTGTATCTGCCCACATTTTCCTATCTACCTGAGGCTTTGAGCCCTGTGTTTGGAATCTCAGAGGAAGGCCATGAATCACGGGTTGGCTCTGAGGTCTAATTATTTCCCTGGGTTGATGTTCCATGTTGGGGACGGGAGTGGATCCTGCACAGAAAGACCCTGAACGGAGTCACAAGCCCTGCGTCATTGTCTCAGCTCTGCCTCTGTGACTGCTGCGGGTGACGTGTTTTACTCTCTGCGCTTGGACTTCTTTCTTTGGAAAACGAGCTGGTTGATCTCTAAGGAGCTTTAAAAATAAGGCAATTCTTCTTACACGGTTTTCATTTTACTCATCCTAATCCTGGAAAATATATATAAGTTTACACAAAGGACTAGAGCAGGAAAAATAAATAGATTAGGAAATTGGGATGAAGGGAAAGTAAGAGGCTGCCAGAGGCAATACAGGTTGATGCTTTGTAGAGATTGACCTTATCCTTGACCTTGGAGATTGATTTGTCTCCATGCTTTCTAGCAGCCAAAGCCAAGAGGCAATCAAGAGTTATTAAATCAACACAATCCAAGAGAAATTTCTGCCGTGGGTGAAATGCTCTAGATTCACACTCTAATATAGTGGCTACTACCCATATGTGGCTAGCCATATGAAGGCCAAAAGTTCAAATTTTTACTTAATTTTAATCAACATAAATTAGAATAGCCACACGTGGCTCGTGGACTACTGTATTGGACGGTGCTGCCTAAGATGATCCACGATGCGGGCTCCATGCTCCAGTTATAACTCGATGGCCTCTCAGCCCCAAGTTCACCCTTGTCACTGCTTCTCGTTAGTCAGCTGTGGCTATTTTAATTTATGTTGGTTAAAATTAGCAGGCACAGGAGACACACCACAGGAAGGTGCATCTCCTCCATGCCCAGCGTGCTCCTCTGTGTAGGCTCCTACAGTATATGCTTCACCAGGCTCAGACATGACAGGCAACTGCTGTAGGTCCCAGATCCAGCAGCACCCGTGGCTTCTCCAGGGCCAGCTCCTGCTGTGCATGGACCTCTGCAGCACCCAACTCGGGCAACATGAGTGGCTTCTCCAACATTTGCCTCCTGAAGAGCAGGCACCAGCTCATGCAGAGCGCAGCAGCCAGCAGTACCCAAAGACAGGAAGTTTCCCCCAAAACCTCTTCAGGTGCCTTCAGAGTGGAATGCTGAGGTGAGACAGCTCCCTGTGAACAGCCACGCTGTTGGGCAGTTTTTAGCAAGTTCCAAGGTCCAGAACCTCTTGGTGCATAGCTCCCACTGGGACTTCATGGGGCAGAGTTCTAGAAGTCCTGATGGTGCAGTACCTTGGATCATTGAGCTAGACCATGCCCCATCTGAATAGGTGTGGATCACAGCCCAAGCCTGGGGGCTTTTCCTTGGGCACTCTATTTCAGTCCTCAGGGAAATGGGTAGTCATATCAGCTCTTCCCGAATTCTTTACAATTCTTTACTTTTAACTAGATGACAATCCTTTGTTATTCCAATCCTGTCTTATAGTTAACACTTTTCTTGAACTTCCTTTGTTCAAATTACTGTGTGGTTTTTATCTCCTGAGTAGACTCTGGCTGATATATTTCAGCACTTGGCATTGGTTTGGTCATGCCCTTGGGCTTGAGCACAGTGGTGAGCTCCTACCGGTGGGAAATGGGATGCTAGTCATTCACTGTATCCAGTACCAACTCAGCAAGCTATTACCTGTGCTGGATTACGATGAGAAGCCAAGTGAAGCAAGTGCCTAAGGAGACCAGGTGGAGCTTCACTTGACTGTGATGATGCCTATCATGTTTTGAGTATAGAGTATATTCTTCTAAGGGCACTTGAATGCTTACAGAGGGAAAATGCCAAGCCCAGCTGAAATCACGATCTGAGAACTAGAGAGGTTATAGCTACATGACTGATGCTACCAGAAATATATTGAAAATACAATTGTGTGGATTTCCAAATTACCAATGCCACTCAGATTTGCTTTACAGCACGTGTGAAAATTGATTAGGAAAAAGAAAAGAAAACTGATTAGGAAAGAATAGGATCATAGAACTAAAAATGGGGACATCTGGTTGAACCTAGATGAAACAGATGATCTTGAATCCCCAAATCATTATGAGCTTCCCTTACCAGTGGAAGTGGCTGCCCCCTGCTGTATGAGGATGCTAGCATATCTTTGCTTGAAAAATCCCATGATAACCTCAAGTGAGGCAAATGCCTTGAGTGAGTACGGTCATTCTCCTCAAGACCCACCAAGACCTTGTTGCTCCTATACCCATAGCTAGGGTCAGATATCAATGTGCTCCAGGAGACAGGCACAGAGGATGATCCTGAAGGAAATGGCTCAAACACCAAAAGAATTACAAAACTGTGCTAATGTATAGCGCCACAAGTGTGGGGAACATGTGAGTATAAGTTTGAAGGGTGTTCCATCCAGGCTGGACAGTAACACCATAGTGAGCAAATTCATTGCTCTAAGTGAATTTACTAGACACTCAGGATTTCATGTGTTCACTTCAGTTGCTGAAGGTGTCTCTAACGGCTGGCCTGGTGGTTGACTGAAACTTGGGCTTGACAATGATCTGCATTTAATGAGATGCCAGAACTTCCCTGGAATGACATGGAGGAGGAGAGTCAAAGGCTTAGGAAGATCAGATTTGACGGATCCCAATCAGTTAAACTCCCAACAGTCACTGGGTGAATTATTAGTGCTTGCAGCCAGCCAGTCCCACAGCAAGAGGAAGCCCCTCGGCAAAGAAAGGCAACTCTTGGAGGTCACTCAAGTCAGGGCAAGTAGACATGGGTGAGGGCAAAGCATGTGCAACACCACCATTTCCTTCTCTGTCAAATGGAGAGAAGCCCGCCTCACAGTGTTTCTGCCTGACTGCTGAACCATACACTCCAGGGGTTACTCTTCAGGTCCTGGAGACCCTGAGTGGCCGTGACAACTATAGGAGGTGCCAGAGGAAGTGCTGATAGATAGTAAGTCCTTAATATAAATCCATTCTCTTTCCATTTTGAATTGCTTCACCATATCAAGGACTCTGTGCCAATCACTGCTCTGGTGCTGGCCACTCCTGAGATGCAGGAATTGGGGGTTTAAGAGGAAACAGGGGTTTAAGTTACTTTTGACAGGTCACCGAGCACACAGAACCCTGGCTGGCTGGCTCCGGAGCTCTTACTCATCAGATCTGCCTTGCACTGAGCTGCCGAGGGCTGATATCTGTCACGCTGCCCAACAGTGATGATTTCAGAGCTCAGGTGCCAAGTGCCTCAATCAGCCTCTTCCCTTATAGACATGACCCAGATGAGCTTTCAGAGAAGCTGCTGCCAGGAACTGGCAGATCTTCTACTGCTTCTCCTCCTTAATTGGTGTCCCCCCCAAAGATAATTCAGGTGGGTGGGAGAGTCTCCTTTCCACCTGCCTGAGGCTTTGGCCCACTCTGCCCACACATGCCCCACAGGCCGCTTGCAGCGCCATCTTTTGAGGAATTAATTTTGGCATCTTGAGCACCAACCCTTGGGAGGAACTAATTTTGAATCGAGGCCTCTAGGCTTGCAAGGACAAGTGGCACGGCAAGGCCTTTCGTTTGGTCAAGCTGGTTCAACCAGGCCCAGAAGAAATGGGCATCATGGCCACTTGCTGTCTTCCTGCCCTGGGAGATGTAAGCGGTGGCTGCTAACCTTTCTCTTCAGGGCTCCCAGGATTCCCAAATTCAAGGACCCATGTGGAAGAGACCATGGCACTTGCACCAAGTGCGACCATAGGACAGGTCCTGACCTAGGCACTGGGTGTCTAAGTAGGCCAGACATTGCAGCTGATTCCCCGGCATCCCCTCTACTCAGACTGTGGGTTTTGGAATCGCTCTATTCCAGGAATGGGTCCTGGTGTTTGTAGCCAACTATTTATCAAATCCATTTTCTTTCCACTGGATGTGCAGCTAGACTACATTTCCCAGCCTCCTTTGCAGTCCTGTGGCCATGTGACGAAGTTGAGTGATGCCCTGGTGAATGTTTAATGACTGGATCACTTGAGTAGAGGCCCTACCTGCAGCTTTTGCTTACTTCCATGGCATAAATGTCCCCAGTGTGCCAATTTCAAATTACCCATATGATGTCACTGAATGTGGAGTTGAGAAGAGTTGTGCGGTCACACTCTATTACTATATATGGCTACCATATAAACCAATGGATATCCAAAACTGTGACGCATGACTGCCACATGCCAGGCTCTGAGTTATGCGCTTTGCACATGGTCACAGGTAAGACGGAGTTTAGTGTGCAGGATATTTATTAACGAGGGCCCTTGGTAGCAACACCATGGCAGGGAGGGGACAGCATAGAATTGGACAGAAATCAAACTATGATGAAGGTCAAATAACAGCCTTGGCCAATCCCACAGAGCTCTGAAGCTCACAGTGCCCTTCAGTGCTGTTCCCATTGGGTCAACTGATTGATACTCCAACATAAACCAGTCTTGGATATGAGCCCCCATGAAAAGATTGGGTCTTTGGGCAAAGAGGCTTTCTGTAGCTGGCGTACTCCTGGCCACTGGAGCAACAAGTCCTGCACACTGAGAGGGGCTCTGGAAAACACATGCATCATCTCATTTTATCTTCACAACAACCTTATGAGGAAGAGGCTATTCATACCCCCTAACCCCATTTTATAGATAAGCAAGCAGGCATTCAACATTCAGTAATTTCCTCAGGACACAGCTGTGTGACTCTCAGCTTATGCTCACTTTCTTTCATTTTGACATGCTGCCCTATCCCCCCGCCCCCCAACCATCCCTCCCTGCAAGGCGGACAGGGCAGAAGGTGCAGGAAAACAGAGAAGCCCTCCCGGAGCCAGGCAGTGCTCAGAGCACAAATTATCCTTAGAATGTTGCAAAGTTCTTTTGGAAAGTTCTTCCGAGCCTAGGGCATACTCTTTTAGAGAACTGTTTTCTAAAATCACTGCTCCATGTAGCATCAGCAGGGGGAGGTTCTAGCAGGGCTGGAGGATTCTGTTGCTTCCAAGAGGGTTCACTCACACAGGTAGCAATATGGTGCCACCTAAAGGCTAAGAGCTTGGCTGGGGCTGGAGACAAGTGGTCTCCTTTATCTTTAAATGGGCCTCTCCTTGCGTATGTACACAATGGAATTTTACTCAGCAATAAAAGAGAATAAAATCATGGCATTTGCAGGTAAATGGATGGCATTGGAGAAGATAATGCTAAGTGAAGTTAGCCAATCCCCCCCAAAAAAAACAAATGGCGAATGTTTTCTCTGATATAAGGAGGCTGATTCATAGTGGGGTAGGGAAGGGGAGCAATGGAGGAATAGATGAATTCTAAATATGGCAAAGGGGAGGGAGGAAAAGGGAGGGGGCAGGGGATTAGCAAGGATGGTGGAATGTGATGGACATCATTATTCAAAGTACATGTATGAAGACACGAATTGGGTATCCACATACTTTATATACAGAGAAATGAACAATTGTGGTATATATATGTAATTGCCACAGTCTGGCTGGGCACAAATAACCGAGCACAAAGCCTTGTAGGTTCAAACAGCAACTCTTTATTCCCCAACTCTCACTGACACTGCACACACACTACTCGGGAACACACACCCTCCACCTGGCTCCGCGCGCCAAATCTCCCCAAACCCCTGCGAGAACTGCAGGGGAACTCCAAAGTAGCCGGCGCCCCAGGCAGATTCCTGGAGCCGCCCTATTCCAGAGCAGGGTCCATATACAACTCAATCAATCCAGCATCACAGCAATTATATACAGCTTAACTCAAATCATCATCTCAATGGTTGGCGTCACCTTTCAACCATTCCCTCTGGCAATATGCCAGGTGTCTTTCTGACTCGGCTGTGGTTCTCAACATGTAATAAAAATTGTAATGCAAAAAAATACATGTTTCAAGACATGAATTGATGTGAACATACTTTATATACAAAGATATGAAAAAATGTGCTCTATATGTGTAATAAGAATTGTAATGCATTCCGCTGTCGTGTATTTAAAAAAAAATAAAATCAATTAAAAAAAATAAAAAAATAAATGAGCCTCTTCATGGGACTGCTTGTGCTTCCTTACACATGGCAGCTGGGTTCAAAGAGCAAGTGTTCCAAGAAACAGAATGTGAACACTTCTGATCTTCTAAGGCCTGGGCCAGAAGATGGTCTTAACTTCACTTTTGCTATTATTCATCAAGTCAGAATTTGCCCAGATTCACAGAAGGAAAATAGAACTCACTTCTTGACTGAAAAGAGCGTCAAATAACTTGTGGCCATCTTCATCTACTACAGGTAGTTTGTGTTTTCACTCTAGGTACTGGCCCCAGGTACTCCTACATAGCTATAGATAGGACATTATACGTGGCTCTTCTTCCCCAAGCCACATTCTAACCTAGAAAGAAATGATCAAAGTGGGAATGAAGGACTTCCCCAAACTAGTTAAATCCTACTTGTCATTTAAGATTCAATAGAAATGAGTCTGAATGTCTCCTTCCAAGACCCCTGAGTCAGTCGCCTGCTTTGCATCTCAATATCCCTGCATCTGTCTCCAGCACCCAGAACTGTTCAGTCATCCCTCAGTACCCATGAAGTGACTTTCTTCAATTTCTGTGCTGCTTTTATAATAAAAACATAGATATAGCTGGGTGCAGTGGTGCATGCCTATAATCCCAGCGGCTCTGGAGGCTGAGACAAGGAGGATTGCAGGTTCAAAGCCAGCTTCAGCAATGGAGAGGTGCTAAGCAACTCAGTGAGGCCCTGTCCCTAAATAAAAAATATAAAATAGGACTGGGGATGTGGCTCAGTGGTCGAGTACCCCTGAGTTCAATCCCCAGTATCAAAAAAATACATATATAAATATACACATATATAGAATAAATATATGACACCCTTTCCCACACACATGTGTCTTGCTATAGGACAAATTTTCTTCAAGGCTGTGCTATTGGAGCTCTGGGCCTTGGGAGACTGATGTCTAGACCTGTGAGGTTCTCAAAATCTGTGGATGCTCAAGTTCTTTACATAAAATAGCATATTTGCATTTAACCTGTGCACATCCTCCTGTATTCTTTAAATCGTCTCTAACACAATACAATGTAAATAGTTGTTATACTATATCGTGCAGGGAATAATGATAAGAAAAAGAATCTGTACGCATCCAATACAGCTGCAGTTTTTCCTCTGAACATGGTTCTATCTGCAGTTAGCTGAATCTGCAGACGTGAAACCAACTGAGTTTTGTGTTCTGAGGGCTGTGAGTCAGAATGTGACAAGCACAAGCTATTGAACCTTGGGTGGGTTTCCTAAGCTTGGCGTCTCATCTGAAAATGAGCATGACACCCCTCCATTGCAAAGTCACCCCAAGTATTAATTGAGGGCACAAGTAGATAAGGTGCAAATTAACAAGTGACAACTGAAGTAAGGAGAGAACAGGAGACTTAATCACCTATTAAAAGTATTCATAAGCCAGGAGCAGTGGCATACACCTGTACTTGCAGCAGCTTGGGAGGCTGAGACAGGAGGATTGTAGTTTGAGGCCAGCCTCAGCAACTTAGCAAGGCCATAAGCAACTGGGCAAAACCTTATCTCATAAATAAAAAATTTAAAAAGGCTGGGGATGTAACTCGGTAGTTAAGCACCCCTGGGTTTAATCCCCAGTACCCATCACCCCAAAACAGGAAGCAGTATATATATTTAGTGGGATCTCAACAATGTACAGAGATAATCACTAGCAGAAAATATGCCCCTTATTGCTTCTTTAGACTTTTTTTGTACACCCTGCATTTTACCAACTTTATGTAATTTGTAATCTATTTTTAGTTGTAGATGAACACAATACCTTTATTTTATTTATTTTTTAATGTGGTGCTGAGGATCGAACCCAGTGCCTCACATGTGCTAGGCAAGCACTCTACCACTGAACCACAACCCCAGCCCCATATGTGTAATTTTTATAATAAAACATATATATGCATAAAGAATAAGCATACGACAGCACCCTTCCCATCTCCACCCACACACCCTTCACAGGTGAATCCATCCTTCTGTGAGATAGGTGCCTTCTCTAGGGTGATGCTCTGGGAGCCCTGGGCAGATGGCTCCTGTCTATGATGAAGTAAGCCACACACTACAGGACACATAGCCTCTGCCCCTCACCCACTTCAATGCGGATAGCAGTCCCCAGGGTCAACTAGGAGTGCCCCCAGAAGATGCAAAAACATGTTTTTCATTTTCCAGAAATGCATGTAGGGATGAAATGTCAGAATGTTTGTAATTTATTTTAAACCACTTACATAAAACAATTATGGCCAAAAAAAAGAAAAACATATAACTGAGAAATCCAGGTAATGAATATATGCATTTTTATTCTATTATTTTTTCTAGTTTTCTGTTTGAATTCTCCCCGCCCCTGCCACTGGGGATTGAACCCAGGGCTGCTTAACCACTGAGCAACATTCCCAGATCTTTGTATTTTTCATTTTATTCTTTGGTGGGGTTGGGGGGGGGGTGGTTACTGGTGATTGAACTCAGGGGCACTCAACGACTGAGCCACATGCCCAACCCTTATTTTGTAATTTTATTTAGAAACATGATCTCACTGAGTTGATTAGTGCCTCACTTTTTGCAGAGTCTGGGTTTGAGCTCATGATCCTCCTGCCTCAGCCTCCTGAACTGCTGGGATTTCAGGCATGCACCACCACACCCCACTTATCTTTTGTTTTGAGAC